>NC_046295.1:29131901-34394401 GCF_004115265.2 Rhinolophus ferrumequinum
TAAAATCTGAAATTGTAGATTTTATCATTTGTAATAGTAAAATAAAAGTGGAACACCCTAAATGTCCAATAGAAAATGATAAAAGATATATATACACATACATATGTATACACACACACACACACACACACACACACATATATGGTATATATGTGAAATTTCATACACATACCATAACCCCATGTGTAATAACACATTACTATTTAGCCATAAATAGTTAAGTAGATTTTTTTGGGGAAAAATGATGACATTATAAATGATTATAGTAAGTTTTTACAGGGAGGCATAAAATTGTGAATACATAAAAGCAACAAATTAAATTACTGGAAATCAGTGCATCAGTTACTAAATGATAGCTGTGGGATAATATCCTACACTTTCTACAATTTTGAAAATTTTTACATTAAGTAATCTTAAATAGCAAACAAGGAGTACTTTAAAATATACGGAAGATGGAATAGTTTTTAAAAATCACATTTTGAAATGCAAGAATGAAGAGAGTAACAGAACCTAGGACAGATGGGACAAATAGAAAGAAAATATTATGGTAGATTAAAATAAAAGAGTAATTGCATTAAATGTAAATGGAGTAGATCCAACTGAAAGATGTAAATTGTCAGTCATGCTAAAAGAATGACAGGAACTATCCCATGCAAACATAGCCAAAAAAAAAGCTGTGCTGAGTTCTGTTACATTACCAAATAATAACAGACTCAATTCTCAATGAAAAAAGTTCCAAAGCATCGGGAAGATTTAACATTTTGTTTGTATGCACTTCATAACATGGCCTCAAAATATAGACAACGAAGGAGGCGGGTCCAAAATGGGGACATAGGACAATGCTGTGAGCTCCCCACCTCCCACGAACACATCAAATGTACACCTACATTTAAAGCAATTCCTCTTGAGAAACAACTGAGGGCGGAATGAACAGCTTCTACACAACAAAGGAGAGAGACCACATAGAAAAGGTCAAGGAACAGTGCAAGCTCTCTAGGATTGGAGGAGCTGCAAGCACCATTGTTTATGGTCCCCCTCCACCTGGATACTGCATGCAGGAGCTCTACCCAGGTTCTCTGGCCAATGACCTACAAGGCTGCTGGAGTACTTTCCCCACCCAGAGTTGACTCCAGCACATGCAGCCAGATCAACAGAGTGCTGCTTCACACGTATGCATACTGGGCTACCCTAACTCCCCACCACGTCCCCCACCTTGCTCCAGAAGGACCAACAGGATGCTGTGGCATGGGTACACTGGACTTCTCTGCCTGGACCCTATTCTGGCTGCTGACAGTGGACAGAGATCTGCCCTATACGTGTGCACCAGCTTGCCTGGCCCCAAACCCATTCTTCCCAGCCAGGTGGTACCTCAGGCACCCCATGCATCCAAAACCAACCAGCACAAAGACTACACAAAGGTCCACACCAAGACGTATTGTAATTAAAATGGGAAAAGTCAAAGATAAAGACACAATCTTGAAGGCAGCACAGGAAAACAAATCTCAAAGAAGGGAAACCTCATAAGGCAATCAGTTGACTTCTAAGCAGAAATGTCACAGACCAAAAGGGAGTCTCAGGACATATTTGACGTGCTGAAAGGAACCTGCAACCTAGAATACTGCACCCACTGAGGTTATCGTTCAGTACAAGGAAGTAAATGTAAAAATCAGAGCAGTAATAAATGAAATAGAGACTGAAAAATAAACAAACAAAAAGATCAATGAAACCAAGAGCTGGTCCTTTGAAAGAATGAACAAAATTGAAAAACCTTTAGTAAGACCCATCAGAGAGAGAGAGAGAGAAAATGAGCGAGAGAGAGAGAGAGCCCAAATCAGAAAAGGGAGAGGTTACAACCAACACCAAAGAAATATAAAGGATCATTAAAGAATACTATGAACAATTTTATGCCCAAAAATTGGACTACATAGAAGAAATTAATAAATTTACACAACATAAAACCATCGAAGGCTGAACAAGTAAGAAACAGAAAATCTGAACAGTCTGATTACTCGCAATGAAATTGAAGCAGAAATCAAAACACTTCCAGCCAACCAAATCCAGGAAAACTTGGCTTCACAGGTGAATTTTACCAAACATTTAAAGGAGAATTACTACATATCCTCCTCAAACTTAAGAAAAAAGAAAAATGAATAGGAATAAACACTTCTAAACTCATTCTATGAGATCAGCATTACCCTAATACCAAAACCAGACAAAGACACCACAAAAAAAGAAAAAGAAAAGAAAAATACAACATCCCTGATAAATATGTAGAAATGTAAAAATCCTCAAAGAAATATTAGGAAACCAAATTCAACAATACATTAGATCAAGTGGGATTTATCCCAGGGATGCAAGGATGGTTCAACACCACAAATCAATGTAATATACCACTTAAACAAAATAAAATATAAAAACCGTATGTTCACACCTCAATAAACACAGAAAAAGCATTTGACAAAATTCAACAATTTATGATGACAAAAAAAAGCTCGCAACAAAGTGGGTATGGGAGGAACATACCTCCATGTAATAAAGGCCACATATGACAAACTCAGAGCTGACATCATCCTCAATGATGAAAAGCTGGATGCTTTAAGATCAGGAACAAGACAAGGATGCCTACTATCACCATTTAATAGAGTATTGAAAGACCTAGCCACAGGACTCAGACAAGAAAATATATTTAAAAAGGCATCCAAATTGGAAAGGAAGAAATAAAACTTTGACTATTTTCAGATGACATGATACTATATACAGAGGATGCAAAAAAAAAAAAAAAAAATGTGCACACAAGAAAGGAAAACTATATTAAAATTGTAATACTCAATATATAACCATAACAAAAGATTAACACAAGTCACGTTTGACTTTTGCAATTACAAGAGGTGCTCAAAATGGTTGCCATCAGCATCCAGACACTTCTTATTACAGCGAACTACTGCTTGAGCAACATTTACCAAAGTGTCCACTTTTATACATTTTTTTGGCACTCCTGGTATATAAAACCCTAATGACGCCACAAATTAGCTATTACAATTAATAAATGAATTAAATAAAGTTGCAGGATGCAAAATCAATATACAGATGTCCATTGCATTTCTGTATACTAATAATGAATGTTCAGAAGGAGTAATTAAGAAAATAATCTCATTCACAATTGCACCAAAAGGAATAAAATACCTAGGAATAAATTTAACAAAGGAGGTAAAGACCTGTACTGAGAAAACTGTAAGACATTAAAGAAAGAACTTGAAGAGGACAGAAACACACACACACACACACACACACACACACACACACACACAAAGAAGAAGATGAAGTACATACATGTTCATCAGTTGGAAGGATCAATATTATTACAATGTTCATATTACCGAAGTCAATGTACAGATTTATTACAATCCCTATCAAAATATCAGTGGCATTCTTCTCAGAACTAGCACAAATAATCGCAAAGTTAATATGGAACCATGAAAGACTTTGAATAGCCAAATCAACGTTGAGAAAGAAGAACAAAGTTGGAGGATTCATTCTCCCTGATTTCACACTATACGATAAAGCTATAATAATCAAAATAGTATGGTACTCACACAAAAATGGACATATCGCTCAAGGGAGTGGAACAGAAAGCCAAAAAATAATAATAATAAACTCTCACTTATATGGTTGATTAATCTCCAATAAAGGAGGCAAGAATAACAATGGAGAAATGACAATCTCTTCAATAAGTGGTGTTGGGAAAACTGGACCAATATTTACACCATATACAAAAACATACTCAAAATGGATTAAAGACTTAAATGTAAGATCTAAAAGCATAAAACTACTAAAGCAAAAGAAAGTCAGTAAACTTTTTGACATAGGTTTTAGCAGTAGCTTTTTGGATATGTCTCCTTGGGCAATGGCAATAAAAGTAAAAATAAACAAATGGGACTATATCAAACTAAAAAGCTTCTGCACAACAATGGAAACTATCAATAAAACGAAGAGACAACCTACTGAATGGCTAAAGATATTGCAAATTAGGTATACAACAAGGGTTAAATAACCAAAATCATTAAAGAACTCAGAAAACTCAACATCAACAAAAACAATCAGATTTTAAATTGGGAAAAGACATGAATAGACATTTCTCTAAAGAAGACATACAGATGGCCAACAGATATATGACAATATGCTCAATATCACACGTGCCAGGGAAATGAATGTCAAAACTACATCAGGATGCCAACTCATACCTATATAATAGCTATTATCAAAATATCAACACATAGCAAGTGTTGGCAAGAAACACTAATGCACTGTTGGTGGGATTGTAAATTGGTGCAACCCTATTGAAAACAGTATGTAGATTTCTTTAAAAATTAAACACAGAACTGCTATATGACCTAACTACTATATGACCTAGCAATTCCGATTCTGGGCATTTGTCTGAAGAAAATGAAAGCACAAATTTGAAAAGATATATGCAGCCCTGTGTTCATTGCAGCATTATTTACAATAACCAAGGTATGGAAACAACCTGTTTCCATCTATGGACGATGGATAAAGATGTGAAATAAAGAATGAAATCTTGCCATTTGAGACAACATGGATGGACTTAGAGGGTATTATGCCTAGTAAAATCAGTTACAGAAAGAAATATTTTATGATTTTACTTAGAGAATCTAAAAAAACAAATAAATACACAAAACAGAAACAGAACCATAGAAACAGAAAACAAACTGATGCTGGTCAGAGTGGAGGGGGTGAGAGGTGAGTGAAAAACACGAAGGGGAATAAGAGGTACAAACTTCCAGTTATAAAATAAATGAGCCACAGAGATGGAATGTACAGCATAGGGAATATAGTCAATAATACTGTAATAACATTACAGAGTGACAGATGGTTATTAGACTTAGTGTGGTGATTACATCATAATATATATAAAGGTTGAGTTACTATGTTGTACAGCTGAAACTAATAAAATATTGCATGCTATCTACACTTTTATAAAAAATTAAAATATAGACAGAAAAAAATGGATAGAACTAAAAGGAGTTACATACATATTCACAATCATAATGGGAGGTTTTTAAAATATGTCTCTTAGTAATTGATAAAATTTGGTCTGTTTGGAAACAGACCAAAATATTCAGTAAGTATATAAAAGATATAAATAACCAGATTAACAAAAATTATCTAAGTGACTTATGTAGACCACTGCTCAACACTTAAAAATACACTCCATAACTTAAGAATATACATTGTTTTCCAGAGCATGGAACACTTAGTAAAATCAACTAGGGATTGGACCACAAAAGAAGTATCCACAAATTTCAAAAGTTTAATTATACAGAGTATGTTCTTTGACCACATTACATTACAACTTGAACTCAATAACAAAAATATTTAGAAAATCCCTATATGCATGCATGATAATTAAGAAATACTATTCAATCCCCCTCACCCCTTATCCTCTGGTAATCACTGAACTGTTGTCTATGTCTAAGAGTTTTTGTTTTTTTATTTGTTTGTCTTGTTCCTTTGTTGCTTTCAGTTTTATATAGATGATATATTACAGAATTGTACATTTGAAATATAAGTAATTTTACTATCCATTGTCACTCCAATAAATTTTAAATTAAAAAGAAAGAAAGAAAAGAAATACCATTCTAAATAGCTAATACAGCAAAGAAGAAATCACAAATGGAAGTGAAAAATGTAAAATTATGAAATACTGCATAAAGGTAAACTGGGATTTAGAGAAATTTATAGCCTTAAATATATATGTTAGAAAGGAAGAAAGGATGAAACCAATGATCTTGGATTTTGGAAATTCTAAAAATAGTTAATTCCATCCCAGGAATACAGAAGGAAGGAAATTATAAAGATAAGAGTAAAATGTGAAATATACAATAGAGAGTATCTATCAACAAATATTAAAGTTTAAAAATTTAAAGTTTAAAATATTAAGGCTGATTCTTTGAAAGGCAATGAAATTAATAAAGCCTAAAAAAATAATTAAAACAAGAGGACAAGCAAGCATCATGGAGGAGTGAGAAGACCTCTTTGTATCTCCCCTTAAGTTTACAATAAGTTAGATATCTCTAATTCAAGAAAGGTTCCTCTGCTGAACACAGACATGCCTGAGAGATTCAGACATCAGTGCATCTGATGGTGGGAATATTGAAATGCATGGGGGAGGCAAGGTGAGGGAACAGACAGAGATAGTGACTGCAGACAAAGTTCTATGACCATGCCAACCCCTGCTAGCCCAGTGGCAGTGCAGGAATTGCGATGTGGCCCCCCCAATATGGGCCAGTAGAGTTGGAGGGGCAGAAACTGCATCGGTGCCTAAGAAGCTAGCTCCATCCTCTCCCCAGCCTGATTGTGGTGGAGCCCAGAAACAGCAGTGGACATGCATCTAAGGCCTTCCGACTATAACACATTGGTGCCAGCAGGCATAAGGAAGAAGGGAGCAGAGCAGTGGGCTTGCAAACTTGGCTCCCCCGACCAATCATTTCTCCCTATCGTGTTGGTGCACCAAGAGAGACCCAGACACAGTGGGGACACTGACCACCCTGGTCACATAGGCATCAATTTCCAGGACCAAACCAACACCTCCATACTATGTCCCAAGACTCAAGTACTCCAGGTAAGAGAAAACAATAACTTGTGCTACAGCACCATCTGCTAGAAAACAAAAAACTTGTAATTATCAACCTGCTGAATTGTTAAGATTGAAATGGCATGAAAACAAGAAAAGAGTTCACTACCTCCAGGGTACAGGCGGAGGAATACTCCATCAAGTATCATGAAAACCATGGTAACATGGTAACAGAAAGAAAATGACAAGTCTCCAGACACCAAACTCAAAGTCATGGAAGACTGATTTAAATGGCAGAGAATTCAAAATTGAACACATGAAGATACTCCAAGATACAAGAAAACTCAGAAAGCCAGTTCAATGAGCTCAGGATTAAAATTAATGAAGAAAAGGAGTACTTTACCAAAGAGATTGAAACTATAAAAAATAAAATAAATATCTGGAGCTAGAAAAATAAATGAGATTAAGAATGTATTAGAAATAATTGGAAATAGAGCAGACCTGATGGAAGAAGAGAGAATTAGTGAGCTCAAAGATTGAAATCTAGAAATGAATAAAGTGTAAGAAAGGAGAGAACTAAGAGTTTTTGAAAAAATAAAAGAACTCTATGTGAGCTATCTGACTACATTAGAAAGAGCAACATAAAGATAATAAGTATCCCAGAAGGAGAAGAGAGGGAGAAGGGAACAGAGAATGTATTCAAAGTAATAACTCATGAGAAGTTCGCAAACCTAGGGGAGGAACTGGACGTTGAAGTATAACAAGCTAGCAGAATACCTAATTATCTCAATACAAAAAACCTTCTCCAATACACATTATATTAAAACTGTCCAAAATGAATGATAAATAATTATCTGCCTAAGGCAGGCACGGGGAAAAAACACAGTAATCCCATCAGATTATCATCAGATTTTTCAGTAGAAACCCTACTGGCCAGGAGAGAGGGTAAGGATATTCAAAATACTGACAGAGAGAACCACCAGCCGAGACTAACATATCCAACAAAGTTATCCTTTAGATATGTAGTAGAAATAAAGGCTTTCCTAGACAAACCAAAGCTAAGGGAATTTACTACCACAAGACCTGCACTACCAGAATCAAAAAGACAAAAATACAAAAAGTTGAGTAAGGTAACAACAGACAGACAGAAGCAGGAAATTGCACTCTGTTTCAGAATAGGATATTAAACACTTAATTATAACATAAAGCTTAAATGAGTGAGAGAAAAAAGCATTAAAAATAACTCTAGCTACAGTAATTTGGTAATGAACGCACAATATAAAAATGGATAATTGGTGACAACAAAACATAAAAAGGGAGGAGGAAAAGGACTGACATTGTCTAGGTGAATGAAGATGCTATCAAAAGAAAAAGGTTTTTACCTATGAAACATTTTATACAAACCTCATGGTAACCACAAAACAAAAATCCAGAGCTGAGACACAAAACTTTAAAAGACAGGAAGAAACAGAGAAAAACATCCCAGAAAACCACCAAACTAAACTGGCAGACAGAAACACAAAGGAAAAGAAACAATGCAGATACAGAGCAACCAGGAAACAAAAGGTAAAATGATTTTAGTAAGTCCTCATATCAATGATCACTCTAAATGTAAATGGACTGAACTCATTAATCAAAAGGCACAGAGTAGCTGGATGGATTAAAAAACAAGACCCAACTATATGCTGCCTTCAAGAGATCCATATGAACTCCAAAGACAAAGATAGTGTCAAAGTGAAGTTGTGGAAGATAATACTACAAGCAAATAGCATCTAAATGAAAGTGAGTGTAGCCATACATATGTCAGACAAAATAGATTTCAAGACAAAAAAGGTAACAAGAGACAATGATGGATATTTTATAATGATAAAAAGGACAATCCATAAAGAAGACATTACATTTATTAATATACTATATGCACCCAACCAAGGATCACCAAAATACATAAAGCAATTATTAACAGAACTAAAAAGTGAAATTGACAGTAATACAATAATAGTAGGGAACTTTAATACTCCACTTACACTAATTAATAGAACATCACCACACAAAGTCAACAAGGAAACACTGGCCTTAAATGATACATTAGACAAGATGGATTTAATAGGTATTTATAGAACTTCCCATCCCACTATGAGAATACACATTCTTCTCAATTGCATCTGGGACTTTCTCAAGGATAGACCATATGTTGGGACACAACACAAGTCTCAACAATTTGCGAAGACAGAAATCATACCAAACATATTTTAAGAACACAATGGTATGAAACTAGAAATTAACCACAAGAAATCTGGAAAAAACACAGTTATGTAAAGATAAACATTTTACAACTATTGGAACAAAGAAGAAATTAAAAGGTGCATAGTGAGAAATGGAAAGAAAAATATGTCATACCCAAATTTTTGGAATACAGCAAAAGGGGCACTAAGAGGGAAGTTTAAAGCAATATAGGCTTACCTTGAAAAACAAGAATAATCCCAAATAACATTAAACCTTCAGTAACTAGAAAAAGAATAACAGATGAAGGCCAAAGTCAGTAAAAGGAAGAAAATCATAAAAATCAGGGTATAAATAAATAATATAGGGAATAAAAAAGTCAATAAAAAATAATGAAATGAAGCACTAGTTCTTTGTAAAGATAAACAAAATTGACCAAATCCTAACTAGACTCATTTAGGAAAAAGGAGAAAAGACTCAAATAAATAAATCAGAAATGAAAGCGGAGAACTTAACAATGGTTACCACAAAAGGAAAAAAAAAATGATTATACAAGAATACTATGAAAGACTATATGCCACAAAATTCAATAACCTGGAAGAAATGGACAAATCCTTAGAAATAAGGAAAAGACAAATCCTTTCCGACACTGAATCATGAAAAATTGGAAAAACTAAATTGACCAATCACTAGTCTAGAAATGGAAACGGTAATCAAAAACCACCTAGAAAACAAAAGTCCAGGAACAGATGATGGCTTCACTGGTAAATTCTACCAAATATTCAAAGATGATTGAATAACTATCTATGTCAAAATCTTCCAAAAAAATTAAAGAGAAGGGAACGCTTCCTTACCTATTTTGTGAGGCCTACATTACCTTCTTACCAAAAATGGGTAAGGACATCACACTAAAAAGGAAATCACAGGCCAATATCTCTAACAAACATAGATGCAAAAATCCTCCACAAAATACTAACAAATCAAACACAACAGTACATTAAAAGGATCATACATCACAACCAACTTGGGTTCATTCTGGGGATTCAAGGATGTTTCATCCACCAATCAATCAATGTAATACACCACATTAAGAAAACGAAAGATAAAAATCATGGTTATCTCAATAAATACAGAAAAAAACATTTGACGAGATGCGACAACCATTTATAATAAAAACTCAATAAAATATATATGTAGAAGGAAAGTACCTCAACATAATAAAGGCCATTTGTGACAAACCCTCAGCTAACATAACACTTAACAGTGGAAAAGTTTTTTTTTTTTAGATCAGGAACAAAACAAGAATGGCCACTCTTGCCACTTTTATTCAACATAATATTGGAAGTCCTAGCTAGAGCAATTAAGCAAAAAAAAAGAAATGGAAGGCATCCAAATTGGAAAGAAAGTAGTAAAACTGTCACTATTTTCAGATGGCATGATTTTATATATAGGAAACCCTAAAGATTCCAACTACAACAAAAATACTATTAGAAATAATAAACACAGCGGAGTTGCAGGATACAAAATCAACATACAAAAGGCTGTTCTGTTTCTATGAATTACAACAAAATATTAAAGAAATAAAGAAAACAACCCTGTTTACATAACAAAAATAAAAGTATACCTAGGGATAAACTTAAAGGAGGTAAAGAACCCATATGCTGAAAACTATAAGACATTGTTGAAAGAAATTGAAGACACACAGAAATTAAAAGATATTCCCCATTCATGGATTAGAAAAATTAACATTGGTTTAGGTCATAGAGATATTTTAACAATCTACAGATTCAATGCAATCCCTTCAAAAACCCCTAAGGCATTATTCTCAGAAAAAAAAAAATCCTCAAATTTGAATGGAAATACAAATTCTCCAAAATAGCCAAAACAATTCTGAGAAAAAAAGAACAAAGCCAGAGGTATCACACTTCTCGATTTCGAACTATACTTCAAAGCTATAGCAATCAAAAGAGTGTGGATTAGCAGTAAAACAGACACATAGATCAATGGAACAGAATAGAGAGCCCAAAAATAAACCCATACATATATGGGCAAGTAATTTATGACAGAGGAGCCAAGAATATACAATGGAGAAAGGAAAGTTTCTTCAACAGTGGTTCTGGGAAAACTTTACAGTCATATACAAAAGAATGAAATGTGACCACTATCTTACACCATACACAAAAATTAACTCAAAATGGATTAAAGACTTGAATGTGAGACTGAAGCAATAGCATACATGAAAGAAAACATCGGCACTTTTAGGAATGACATGCGATTCCACAGAATGTTTATGTGGATAAGAACCACTCACTCATAACCTGCTGAGCTATCCAATGTTGCTGAAAGGTGGTGCAGAAATATTTGTCATTAAATTTTGGTACAACCAAAATTATTCTGCTCTTTCCAGTTCTTTATTGTCAACACTTTTTTTTTTTTCCTACCGGAAACTGGAAATAAAAGAGGTAGATGGGACATAGTGACTTTTGCTCCGGGTTAGACTACTAAAGTTATTAAAGACTTGGGTTTGAACTGCATGTAGGTTAGAAAGATTTAAGTGTCTCATAGTCCTAGATTGTGCTGCTAGCCTATCCAGCAGGTTGACAACTGTGGATCATTGGCTTCCAAGACAGAGAAGCCCAAGAGTATGGATGGATCAGTGCTAGATTCATATTGTTTCTGGAAAGTCATCTAAAAGTGCAAACCATGTTGATTATCACAATGTCAGGTACCAGGAAGAAAAGCAAAACCTTAGATTCAAAGAGACTTAGGTTCACGTTTGATCTTCATAATTTATTTGCTGAGTTGGGCTTAATCAAATTACTAATCTTCTGAGCCTTTTTCTCATCTATAAAATGTAGATAAAATTACCTACCATCCAGGTTTATTACACAAATTAGAAACAATTTCTTTTTTTTTTTAAATTAAAGTTTATTGGGGTGACAATTGTTAGTAAAGTTATATTGGTTTCAGGTGTACAATTCTGTAATACATCCTCTGTATAGCACATTGTATGTTCATCATCCAGAGTCAGTTCTCCTTCCATCACCATATATTTGATCCCTTTTACCCTCATCTACTACCCCTTCCCTCCCTACCCTCTGTATCCACTAAACTATTGTCTGTGTCTATAAGTTTTTGAGAAACAATTTCTTAATGTGTATAATAGTAACAAATCATGGAGGACTTATGCTCATTGTTCATAAAAGTGAGCATTTCCACTTTCCATTAAAAATGAATACATATCTTAAAGAACAATAATTAAACAAGAAAAACAATAGTTATCCACAATACATCTTGTGATAAATTCATGTGCAGAGTTTGATTCTTGTTCCTGGCTGTGGGATACTCTTTTAAGATACAGAGGAAATGGCCATTTCTGCAGTCCTTTAGGAATTGCTCTACTGATTTCTCCCTTATTGGGTGCCAAGTTAATTACTGTGAAATAGACTTGGTTGTGCCATGTGGTGTTTGTACAGTACTGTGTATTGCACAGTCCTTTATACCTGTTAATTATTGTCCTCACAATAGTGGGAAGTAGACCTCTGAAATCTTCTTGGAACACTAATAGATTCTGGCACAGAAAGATCATATAACTTGCTGAAGGCACTGAAGATTGCAGGGGAACAGAGGACCCAGTTTGCTGAAATGCAAAGAACCACAGAATGGAATCCAGAGGTCCAGGATCTAATCGCAGCTCTGCCACTCACTTTGTAATCTGGGCAAGTCACATAGTCTCTCTGAGCCTCATGTCCTCATGTGAAAAATAATCAAAAGGATATCATTGAGATCTAATTTCTAGCATTATGGTAACCTAAAGTCTCCTGAATAGAAACATAAATGGATACTTTTATCATTAAAATATGTTTTTTTCATTTTAAAAAGTGTCAACAACCATCTAAAATATTGGAGTCAGTCCCCAAGAAGGAACAAAATTCAAGGTTGAGATGAAACCCTATGGAACTACATTTAACCTTAGACAGCTTGTTCTCTGGAAAGCTGCACTGTGTCTTGAAAGATGAATAGAATTCAATCAGTTGAACAAGTTTGTGGAGCATATTTTAGTCAACGATAACAGTGTGCAAAAGGGCAAATCTTGGCACATCAGGCTAAGGGAGTGACAAGTGCTTGGCAATAGGATTACATGGGGGAGAAGCAATGCTTGCAATAATAGAGGAACCACATGCTGAGGAGTTGGCCTTCATTGAGAAACTAACCAGGTACCATGGAAGGGATTAATATATGGAGTGACATGATAGACAAATGGAAATACCAAAAAACTCTTGCTCAAATGGGTAGTGAATATAAGACTATTGGGTAGTTAATATAAGACTTCTCTTGGGATCCAGCTATCTCTTGCTCTCCCTCTTTAAGTACCTGAACATGCCACCCCCAAGAAGTAGATGTGAACTGGCAGGAGGGGGAGGGAGAAGAAAGGCAAAAGGCACTACCCTAGGTTTTGAGCCAGCCTTTGACCAGGACTTTGAACTGTGCAGCTATTATTAAAGTGGTGCCCAGATTTTCATTCTTCTTTCATTCTTTCATTATTCCCTATAGTGAAACTCATGGGTATTTGAGGTAATTGTCAGGGCACAGTTCAGGCTTTCCAACCCTGATCATACTATCATCAGATACTGTCCTTAACTTCTACTCATATCTTATAGATCCCCAACAAATTCCTTGAGTATGCATTGATGGTCTACTTGTTTTTAAATCTAATCCCAGTAGAATGAGGAATGAAGATTTAAAAACCTCACTGAATAACAGCAACATGAGGGAAAGACATTGCCATATATTTAAATCACGGAGACTAGGGTTACAATTCAAGGTGGAAGACCTTGAACCCACCTCCTCCCATGAACACATTGAATTAAAACCTACAGACACAGTAATTCCCCCTTTAAGAATAACTGAGGGCTGACTGAAGAGCTTCTGCACAACAAATGAGGGAGATGCCACATAGAAACAAGTAGAAGAGATGGAGACATGGTATCAGAACCACAGCCCCAATGTACCAACCTGCAGTAAAGAGGGATTACTGAACGGCCTGTGTTTAGACTTGCCTGCACTGGGACACAGTGAAAAAACAGTGAATTAGAGGGCACCTAGAATACACAGGGAGGAAATCAGTTCACTAACGTTACAGCATCTGCCATGGGAGGCATGGGAGGAATGCTGTGGGAACTCTTTCTGGTGTTGGAGGCACCACAGAACACCATTTGTTGTCCTCCCCTTCCCCTATGATTGCATGGGCAGAAACTTGTTTTATATGAATTTTATAGTAACCACAAACCAAAAATATATAATAGATGCACAGAAAATGAGAAAAAATAACCCAAACAAATCACTAAAGAAAATCACCAATGTACAAGAAAAGACAGCAGGGCCGGCCCAGTGGCTCAGGTGGTTAGAGCTCCATGCTCCTAACTCTGAAGGCTGTTTGTTCGATTCCCACATGGGCCAGTGGGCTCTCAACCACAAGGTTGCCAGTTCAATTCCTCGAGTCCCGCAAGGGATGGTGGGCTCTGCCCCCTGCAACTAAGATTAAACAAGGCACCTTGACCTGAGCTGCTGCTGAGCTCCCAGATGGCTCAGTTGGTTGGAGTGTGTCCTCTCAACCACAAGGTTGCCGGTTTGACTCCCACAAGGGATGGTGGGCTGTGCCCCCTGCAATTAGCAACAGCAACTGGACCTGGAGCTGAGCTGCGCCCTCCACAACTAAGACTGAAAGGACAACAACTTGAAGCTGAATGGCACCCTCCACAACTAAGACTGAAAGGACAACAACTTGACTTGGAAAAAAGTCCTGGAAGTACACACTGTTCCCCAAAAAAGTCCTGTTCCCCTTCCCCAATAAAATCTAAAAAAAAAGAAAAGAAAAGACAGGAAAAGATGAAGGAATAGAGAACTACAGAATAATCAGAAAACAATAAAATGGCAATAAGTTTATTCCTATCCATAATTACTTTAAACGTAAATGGACTAAATGCTCCAATCAAACACACAGGGTGGCTCAATGGTTAAAAAACAAACAAACACATGTGCATATGCTGCATACTCTAGATCAAAAGACACACAGACTGAAAGTGAAAGGAAGGAAAATGACATTTCATGCAAGTGGAAACAAAAAGAAAGCTGGGGTAGCAATACTAATGTCCAACAAAATAGACTTCAAAACAAAGACTGTAACAACAAGCAAAGAAGGACATTACATAATGATAAAGGGGTCAATAAAAGAAGAGTGTATAGCACTTGTAAGCATGTATGCACCCAAAGTAGGAGCACTTAAATATATAAAGAAAATACTAACAGAGATAAAGGGACAAAGAAACATTATTACAATGAGGATTTTAACACCTCATTAACATCAATGAATAGATCATTCATACAGAAAGTGGCCTAAAATGATACATTAGATCAGATAAATTTAATAGATATTTACAGAACATTTGAACCAAAAATCAGCAGAATATACATTCTTCTCAGGTGCACATGGAACATTTTCTAGGAGACCACATGGTAGGCCACAAAACAAATCTCAGTAGATTTAAGAAGACTGAAATCATATCAAGAGTCTTCTTTGATCACAAGGATATGAAATCAGAAAACACACACACACACACACACACACACACACACACATAAACCACAAATGAGTGGAGACTAAAGCAACATGCTACTCAACAATCAATGGGTTAATGAAGAATTCAAGGAGAAAATCAAAAAATATCTTGAGACAAATGAAAATGGGAACACAATGCTCCAAAACCTTTGGGAAACACCAAAAGCAGTTCTAGGAGGGAAATTCATAACGATACAGTCCTATTTCAAGACATAAGAATAATATCAAACAATCTATACTTATACCTAAAAGAAAAAAGAAAAAGAACAGAGTCCAAAGTGAGTAAAAAAAAGAAAATTATAAAGATCAGAGCATAAAACATTGCAATAGAGACTAAAAAAGCAATATAAAAGATCAATGAAACTAAAAGCTGGTTCTTTGGAAAGAAACAAAGTAGATAAGCCTTTACTAGACTCTTCAAAGAAAGAAGAGAGAAATCCAAATGAATAAAATACGAATGAAGGAGGAGATGTGACAAGCTCTCCCTCTCTCCAACCAGATCACAGGTAGGTGGGCAGAATAACAGTTTCCTGCAAGATGAATTTTCTGTAAGCTTCCACAATGTCTCCTTAGAGAAATCAAATAAATTTGAGGAAATAACAAATTATGGTTTGTTCTAATGAACACTTTATTCAGAGGTGCATCTGTGATAGATATCAAATTCTCGTGTAAGATAAGGTCTGTAATAAAACTAGGACCTGTTGACCTATGAAAAGTCCTCTGGGTGGACCAACAGCCTACCTGGTCCCTGTGGTTCAATTCAATGTCAGCTCCACTTTTATTTATGTAGTGAAAGGAATTTTGTTTAACATACGAGAACATTTTCCAACTTATCCCCAGAAGGTAACAAGGGACCAGACAGTCCCCAAGATTGCTGTCTCCTATCTCAGCCAGGAAGGCCCCTTGCATACACCTGTGCCTGGCATCACAGATGCAGCATTGTCATAAATAAAGAGTATTTGGCAATGGGGCTATACCTAGGGTGCTTTGGAATCCAAAGCACAGTCAGCCTGATTCTGTCAGCATAGACTAAGAAAGGAAGCTTTATTGTTATAGCAAGAGCCAGTAAGCAGGCTTTCCTTGCCAGGAAAAGTAGCGCATGATGTACTTAACATGTCTGTTGGAGCTGGGCCATAAATCACATGGTTAGTTCTGAATGGTATCGAAAGGGTCTTCCCTCATTACGATTATTAAAGCTAAAGAGTACACACGGGCAGCTTGTCATTGCGAAAAACATATTAGTCATTTGGTCTCCTATATTTTCTTGTGATGCTTTTAGTCATCAGGGTGGCTGTAGATATGTCTCTACAATTATCATTTGATATTTCTGGGTGAAAGAGAGGGTGTAGGTGAGCAGCAAAGACACTGAGCAAATCAAAGTGGGGCTTCTGAATCCAAGGAAGATGTATCAGACTGCTCTAGGCGGCCGTGATGAGCAGGACTATGAGCTCAGGATGGATCAATAGATGGAAGAATTTTCTATAAGTCAGATTTGTCCACAGAAGGACTAACCTTCACTATTCTAACACAAGGTGATCGGCCACTTGATAGGTTAAGGATGCTAGAAAGGGGACTGAGGTTAGACTGGGTAGCCTAGATGTTCCCTTAAGGACACTTCCATCTTCATGTGCTCTAATAAATCAACTTTCCTCGGAATACAAATTAAGTCACAGTCCACATGAAAGAGCTCATTCCTATTCACTCAGGGAAATATGCCCATTTTGTCCATAGTCCCAAGTAGGTTCAAAGCTCCCTCATCTATCCATTAGACAAAGGCAGGCAACTCAACTGCTCTCACACTCAAGAGTTGGGAATATTTTTTATCTTAAATAAATAAATAAATAAATAAATAAATAAATAAATAAATAAATAAATATTGTCATTGCCTCTGCTTCCATTATGAAATGGGATAAGTTCTGGGAAATTTGTTTGAATTATAAACCCTGTTTTGAATGCACTAAAGATGCTCCCTACATAAAGGAATCGTGTGAAAAATTTACCAGGATTTTAGGGGTCACTTTTCTATTTACCTATTTTTTTTTTTTAATCTATATTATGGTCACCGGTAGAGGCAGATGGATCCTCACCTGGTTTTGGTTTGGGTACCATGACTGACGATACCACACACACAGTAAGAGGGTATGGAATGTCTAGAAGAATAGGGCATTCCTCTCAAGCAGGTCTGAAATGACCTGAGAGCGAGGAAAGGAGAGAGGCCTGGGTTTCTACTGTGGTGAGGAGGTGGAGCTGAGTGAAAGTTTTCACATGAAAAGGGCCTTATTGTTTGAAATTTCCTGCTGGCACCAAAGGAATGATCACCCAGGATTTTTCACCAGCTTGTCCAGATGTGAAGCACAAAGGGCAGAGAGAGAGTGAGGCACAAAAGCTGTCAGAAATCAGACATCAAAAAATGGAGTCAAAGTCTATTCAATAAATGGTGCTGGGAAACCTGGACAAACGCATGCAAAAAAATGAAGCTGGACCACCTCCTTACACCATATACAAGAATAAATTCAAAATGGATTAAAGACTTAAATATAAGATCTGAAACCATAAAAACTCCTAGAAGAAAATATAGGAAGAAAATGTGCAGATATTACCCTTAGTAATATTTTTACTGATATATCCCCTCAGGCAAGGGAAGTAAAAGAAAAAATAAACATATGGGATTACATCAAAGTAAAAAATTTTTCACAGCAGAGGAAACCATAATTTAAAAAAAAAAAGGCATTCCACTGAATGGGAGGAGATATTTGTCAATGATACATCTGATAGGGGGTTAATATCCAAAATTTATTAAAAATCTCATTCAACTCAATACTAATAAAACAAACAACCCAATTAAAAAATGGGCAGAGGACATGAAGAGACATTTTTGTAAAGAGGACATACAGATGGTAAACAGACATAAAAAAATGCTCAACCTCACTAGTCGTTAGAGAAATGCAAATAAAAATCACAATGAGATACCACTTCATCCCGGTCAGAATGGCTATCATCAATAACTCAACAAACAACAGGTGCTGGCGAGAATACGGAGAAAAGGGATCCCCCATGCACTGCTGGTGGGATTGCAGATTGGTGCAGCCACTATGGAAAACAGTATGGAGGTATCTCAAAAAACCGGAAATGGAACTACCTCATGACCCAGCAATTCCACACTTAGGTATCTATCCAGAGAAATCCAAAACACTAATTTGAAAAAATTTATGCACCCCTATGTTTATTGCAGCACTATACACGATAGCCAAGACATGGAACCAACCGAAATGACCATCGGTAGATGACTGGATTAAGAAACTGTGGTACATTTATACAATGGAGTATTACGCAGCCATAAAGAAGAAAGAAATCTTACCATTTGCAACGATATGGATGGACCTAGAGAACATTATGCTAAGTGAAATAAGTCAGACGGAGAAAGACAAATACCATATGATCTCACTTATATGTGAAATCTAAAGAATAGAATAAATGAGCAAAATAATCAGAAACAGTCCCAGAGACATAGACAAAAAACTGAGGATTGCTCTGTGGGAAGGGGGTGGGGATGAGGGAGAAGGTGAGGGGATTAGAAAGCACAATAGGTGACTACAAAATTGCCACGGGGATATGAAAGACAGTTTGGGGAATATAATCAATAGTGTTGTAAAGATTTTATGGAATATTTGATGGACACTTGCCTTATTAGGGAGACCGTTTCATGGACGGTGTAGGTGCCTCACCACGGCAGTATACACCTGAAGCTGAATAATAATGAATGTCAAGTATAATTTTATATATATAGTCGCAGGATGTAGAGTACAGCATAAGAAATAGAGTCGTCAATGGAACTGTAACAGCTATATAGGATGTCAGAGGGGTAGTAGATTGGGGGCAGGGGCGTTATCGCTTTCTGAGGGGTATAAATGTCTAAGTATTACATTGTTTTGTACACCTGAAACTAATTAAAAAAAAAAAAAGGAGTCAAACTCCTCATTACAATCCGTTCTAGTGGACACATGCTGCCTTTGCCTTGGTTAGCTCTCATCTGAATCACTACCTAGGTTTGGAGAATTGACTATCATGTAATCTTGTATAGAAGTAGGGACTTGCCTTCTAGCTCCCAGGAGTCTAAAAAATAGCAGACACTGCCTCTCTCTGAAAGCCAGAAAGCTTAACTGTAGGTAGATAATCTGAACTAAATCATCAAGAGACAGGATTTATTCAGAGGTGATGGTTAACATCCACTGCTGACAGGAGCAGTAATACCAGCTGTGGCAACCAGAAGTAATGACTGTGCTGACCTAACCAAACTCTTCCGATGATAGGATTTTGGCTACAGTGCTGGCAATTTGTCTCCCTTAATTCTCTCCTATTTGTAAGTTTGGTTCTCTAGGATTTCCATTTGACTGTGAGCTATATAACATCTCCCAACAAATTCTTTACAGCTTAAGCTACTCCAAATCAACTTATGCTGGTTACAATGAAGAATCCTGGTTAATCACACACATTCGCCTACACTCACACACATGCACTAACACAGTCGTGTATGTTAACACACACTTGCAGCAAGATTAATACACTTATAAAGTAAACATAAAACTAGATCAAGGAAATAAATGGTCCAACTTTGGTTTTTCAACAAGTCTCTAGTGAAAGGTTAAATTTATGCATATAGATATAATTAGAATTATCTGAAACTGAATAACAATATTTCTGAAAACGTATATGTCTATTATAGAGAAAAGAGCAATAATTGGAGTGGCTATATCTGAGATACTTTATGAAAGGGAAATATGAAAACAGAAAATTATAAGCCCTCAATTTCACATTCAGTAACTTAAAAAAAAAAAGAAAAGAAAAACTGCATTGAAACCATTGACCACAAGTCAAAATTGTAGTTAGTGACAAATGAATCTTTAGAAGACAAAAACGTGGATGGCAGAAGTAGCTTTGATAAGGTAAAGCACTGGGTGTGTAACTCTCCTGATAGAGGCACATATACACAGCACCTATACTTGACAATGCGAGACTGAGTTTATAGGCAGTTTGCCAAGAATGACCAGGACCTCTCCTGTGACATTCTCCTCTTTAAGTACATGTTTTATTGTTATTTCTTATAGAATATTATCCTTAACCTTGAGGCTACAATTATGGCAAAAATGTCATTGGATATTGTATTTACTCTCTGTATGTTGTTAGAGGAAGTTGTGTTTGTTAGAATGTTTGTTGTAGTAAATTGAATTTAGTCATCTAAGTTGTAATGTGCACATCAGTTCTCTGATGATATTCTCATTATAAATGTTTATGCTAACTTTATGTTCTACACTCATAAATGTCTTGAAGTTATTCCCTCGTCAAAGAGCATTATGACCCTTGTCTCAGGTTTATTCTTTCATTCCAGTTTCAGAAAACTAAGCTTGTAGTTCTAAAAGACTTATTTGTAAAGGCAAAGAAAAACTTCTTTCAGCCACAGAAGAAAATAGAAGTCATTGCCCTCTAATTATAAACAGTGGAAAGTTAAACTTACTCATGCATATAGATATAATTATAATAAAATTATCTGAACTGAATACCATATTTCTGAAAACGTATATGTCACTATAGAGAAAAGAGCAAAATTCATCTTTGGGGCAGATGTTTTTTAAATTGGTACTCTGTTGGGCTTTCAGGTTATCAAATGTAAAGCCAAACTCCTATTCAGAATGCATGACGAATGTAATCCTGCAAGAGGTTGTCTTGTTTGTGAGGAGAATTGTTACCTCTGTAAAGTATTATGTTGTATTATGTAAAGTATTATGTTGCCGCATAGCAACTGACTACTGGATAATATCAGCTGCCCCCTACCCCCCTCGAAACTGGTTACTTGTTCACAAAGCCTACTTCCCTTTCTTCCTGGGCATGTACTTAGGCTACATCTCCCAGATTCCCTTGCAGGTAGATCTGGCCATGTGACTGAGTTCTAGCCAGTGGAAGATGAAATAAAGTAATATTCCAGGATCGATGCATAAAGAACTTCTAAATCTGACCCTCTATGTTCCATCCCTTTCCTCTGGCTCAATGCAGACAAGCACAGTATCATTGGAAGCCGTATATAATGAAGACGGTAGCATTTCAAGGTAGAAGAGTCTAGGTCCCTGAATTACTGCTCAAAGAAGAGCCATTCTCCAATTGTAAAAATCCACTTTGAATTTTATGTCAGTGGGAAATAAATGTCTACCACATTTGAATCATTACACATTTCTAGTTCAGCTTGAAGAGTAGAGACTAGAGAGAGAGCTGGCCAATGAGGTTACTGTGTGGAGGAGCATGGTTTGGGGGTGGTACGGGCAGTGATGTGTACTATCCAGTCAAAAATAGTCTTTTCTGCTTTGTAATCTGTATTGTTAAATATTCACACCTTGTCTTCGGTATGTTTTGGGGGGAAAAGAGAGGGAACTGTTTACACTCTGTATCAGCCTTTGGGGTAGATGGCAGAAAGAACCATCAGGAAAACAGTAGCAGTCCAGAGTAAGAGGATGTTTGTGGAGCTAAAAGATGTTTGTAACAAATGGAAGAATTCCCAGGGAAATGCTCAGAAATACATAAGGATGCAAACATGAGAAAAACTGTAACCACAGAACTTGCTCCTTCATTATTTGCGTATTAAAGGAGGATACCTCCTGAAGGCTGGATAAATTAGCATCTCTGAGTTATATAGTTGTACACATGAGGCAAAATAGCATTTCAGAGTAATCACTGCCATGCTAATTTAGCCCGATGTGGACTCACCATAGTTTCAGATCCCTGCCCACTTGGCAAATAAACAAAAGGGGATCTTTGCAGTAGAGACAACCCCCACAGAGAAGCCACATTCTAAGCTTCTAAGTTCAAAAGGCATCAACATGATGTGAATCAGAAGTGATTTTCTCAGTGATACCAACAAGGAAACATTATTTTCTTTCTCCACCAGATGAGCTAATGAATCCTCTGAGCTGTAGAAGTAGAAGTGCATAGAATATAAGAAAGGAAGAAGCCCTACAGCAATGTGTCTTGCCCACCATCCCTTTTCTGTACAAATACAGAGGGTGCCAAAAAAAAAAAAAAAAGTATACACATTTTAAGACAGGAAAAAACTGCATTAAAATTATGCTGATGGTAACCACTTTGAGCACTTCTTGTAATTGCAGAAGTAAAATGTGACTTGTATTCATCTTCTGTTATTGGTATATATTAAGTATTACAATTTTAGTACAGTTTTTTCTTTTCTTAAAATGTGTATACATTTTTTTTGGGTACCTTCTGTAGAAAGGATTGAGAATAATAGAGGATATCGCAGAAGATTGGGTGCTTCTAGAGTAGGGAGATTGGTGTCTTGCTTCCCTTATGGAATGTTTTGAGGTTTGTTTTTTTTGTTTGTGTTTGTTTGTCTGTTGACTTACTTGTTTTTTTTAAAAGCTGAAATTGGCCAATATTTTCCACACCACTGCCCTAGTAATGAAGAATAGAGATGGTGACAGGCAAATCTTGGCATCAGAGGGGCCTAAGATCAGTATCTTGTATTTCCCTCCTATCAATGGAAGACACAGACAGGCCTACTGTACCCAGGAGCAAAGGATTTTATTGAGAGAGAAACCATGGGCCTGCCTGGGGAATTCCTTGGCTGGGCCATGGAAGACTCCACCTCAGAATGCATGAGTAGACTACCCAAGCTGGAGCCTGAAGGAGGCCATGGCTTCAATGTACTAAAGATTGCCAGTGCCAGAATTGAGTGAGTGCTGAATGAACATCTGCAACCTGTTTAGCCACGAATCTGAAGCAAACATTGGGCATCCCCACGGGCAAAACAGATGCTGGACCAGGACGTCATGAATGACTTATAAGAGTAAAACTATGAAGTAGACCCGATCCTCTCCTCATCATCACTGGGCTGTTGCCAAAAACAATTATGAACCTGGATGAGAGTTAGAGGAGACTCTGGGGAGGGAGAGAGTGGGGAGGATTGACTAGAACTAGAACTAAATCATAAAGTAGAAATAACTGAGTTATTATTGAATCATCTTTAAAAAAAAAAAAAAAGCACCTGAATTTTCTCTACTAGTAACCGAAATGGGAATTTGCCAGAGGCTGGTTCTTTTGGAATGCTGGCTTTGTGATGCAAGGGCCAAATCTCCTGTTGAAAGGAAGAGAGCTGAGTCAGATAACAAAAGGGTAATATACTTACACAGTTTTCCTAAGATAGGGAATTTTCTAAAATTTTAGGTTAAAGCCAGATTATAAGTGAGGTGTGTGCATGCACGTAGGGATCAGATTGACTGTATGCAGAAGGAAAGGGTGGGAAGACAGATATCTCAAATTAAACTCAGGCACTCAGATTGCCCAATCCTGAAATGGGCAGGCAAACGAGAAATGAGGAAGCCAAATTTTTCATCTCCTTTTTTCCTTTTTCTTTGTTGTCCTCCTCTCCTCCCTTTTTATTTCCCAGTAAGAAAGACAACACAGCACCTGTATTGTAATAGTCGAGCACATATGACCCCTCCTCTCTCTTGCCTTCTCTACTAGATGACTTTCAACCTGTCAGATTCACTGCAATCTTCTTTGTGGTTTCGTGCTCAAGAACACTATTGGCAATGTCATTCATTCCCCCATTTAATTGGCAAAGCCACAAAAGCTCCCCTTACAACACGCCATAGCTCAGCTCAGGTGAAACTCGTGCTATATCCTGCGATGTTGTCCCTGGGAATTTAATTGGTAGTGCCAAATGCAGCTCAACAAATTCTCAGGCGTTAAGTCCCCGAACTTGGCAATCTTCTCCGAGAGACCTCAGAAATGGAACTGCATGGTAGTGCTGGGCTGACAGAGGAAGGGGGCTCCTTCTCCTAAGGCCCTTCACCCAAAGAAATGACAAGAAACTAGAGAGGTAATGTCACTTCTGAAAACTGTGTAGCCAGAGAACACAGCTGACAAGGAGCAAGAAATGAGCCCTGTTCTCAACGACAATCCTCTCTGTCCCCTTAAAGCTCATCTGAGATGTTACCATCAGGTTATCCTGATTCTCTATTTAGATATTTCCTAATCAGAATTGTCTGCTGGACATCTTAGGATGTCTACCATGTTAACAAGTTATACTTTAACGTGAAAATAGGGAGATGCCTCAAATGGATTGGAAACCCGGGTAGGGGGAGGAAACAGAGTTACGTATGCAGTTTTTCTGAATTTCAAATTTATTTGACCTGAGAATCTATATTTCCCCAGAACTCTAATGAACCTCTTGTGGAAATCTAGCGCTCCAAGACATGTAGCTTGGAAACTATTGATAAATATCAAACTCCCAAGACAAAGAATAAATCCAAAAGCGTGATTGCAGCATTTCCCAAAGAATGTCTCTTAGAGCTTTATTTATGTAGGGGATAGCTCTGAAAAAGCGTTCTATGCTTAAACAAGTTTGGGGAAAACTGCTCTTGCTGTAAGTTATTTGGCTTTCTGTCTACCTAAGTACGTATGAATTAACCTGTATCTTTTAATCATATCGCTTTGTCTTCTCAATGTATGATAACTGTTTCTGCTAGCTGCAGGAGGGGGTTTCCATATGATTCATCCCTGTAGCTCCTCTCCCTCAATAACACCTTGAACACAGAAGATGCTCAAGAAATGTATATTGAATAAAAGAACAAAGGGTAGCATGGGAGCCACAACTGAAAATAGAATATAGTCCTGGATGGAAGACAGATCTGGCCCCTATATCTACTCTGATGTTAGACCCATAGTGGCCAGCAGAGCCCTGCTGTCCACATAGCACTCACACCCTTTGAAAAACAACAATCTGGTCTGATATTTCTCTGAGGTGTGCGTTCTGCTTATACCTGGGGGAAAAGAGCAAAAGCCTTTAACGGAGATTAAATGATGTCCAGAGGCTAAAACCAAGCTTCTGGGATGTTATCCAAGGCTGGCCTAGCATGCAGGGTTTTTGCCTTGAGGACTGGCAGCAATGTCTCCTCCACGGAGATGATTGATCCCTAGCCCAGTGAGCAGATGCTACCAGAAGGATGATATGTGTAGCAAGGAGTGCCCCAGGCCTTTGATAGCTTCCATGGTGGTTTCAATAGGAAGCTACAGAAGCTGCACTCATGGGCAACCATCTTTTCCTTGCCGGCATCATCGTTGTGCTAGGAAAGCTACACATGATAAACTTCTAAACATAAAATTCTTCCCTCGGTGTAATTTTGTCATTCCACTGTTCAAATATGGCTGTAACAGAAGTAAAGAACATTTTGCCTGGTTGGTGACTGCTTTGTCCAGGTGCCAAAATTATCCCAATGTGCCCTGATTTCTGGTATTTCTAGCTATGAAGTTGTGAAGGGAAGAAAAGGCAAGGATTGATCAAATCTTTCATGCATGCCTTCATTTGTTCATTCAGCAACAGTTATTGTCTACTATGTCCCAAGAATTGCTAAGTTGTCCCCTTAATTTAAAACTGGCTGACTCACACAAATCTTGGAGCCATAAAAAAGGTGCTTAAATTTCACCTCTGGTAGTTCTATAGGTTTCTGCCAACCACTTTCTCTGTTATTGCTTATTCCTTCACTTTCTGGTTTCTTATCCCCACTTTTCCTGCATCCCTCATCTTCTACTCTTCCTCTAACTAGTTGATTTGCATATCAGTAGGCTTCTTCAGAGGACCAGAATCAAGAAGAGATAAATATGAATAAGACTTATTTTAAGGAATCAACTCATGATTGTAGGGCCTGACAAGTCTGAAATGTGACCAGGAGGCTGGAAACTGAAAAATTTATGTTGTCTTGATTTCAAAACCTGTAGGACAGGCCGGGAGGTAGGAGTAGATATTAGTCTTGAGATGAAAGTTGTAGGGCAGTTTAGCAAGCTGGAAATGCAGACAGATTTCTGTGTTACTGCCTTGAGGCAGAATTACTTCTCCAGGAAATCCTTTTTCAGCTCTTAAGGCTTTCAACTGGTTGGATAAGACTCATAGACATACTCAAGGGCAATCACCTTTACTTAAACTCAGTGGATTACAGATAATTATCTATAAAGGCAATTGTTTACAGATGTTAATCACAACTATAAAACAGCTTCCCAACAACACAATGCTGACTAGTGTTTAACCAAACAACTGGGGACCACTGCTTTGTCAATTTGACACATAAAATTCAACCATCACAGTTTGATATCCTGGATTTTGTCTTTTTTCCATTGGTGATAATATAAGATGTAACTTTCAGTTCCTGCATGCTGGTTCCATATCTTTTTTTTTTTTTTTAATATTTTATTGGGGGAAGGGCAACAAGACTTTATTGGGGAACAGTGTGTACTTGCAGGACTTTTTTCCAAGTCAAGTTGTTGTCTTTTCAGTCTTAGTTGTGGAGGGTACAGCTCAGCTCCAGGTCCAGTTGCCGTTGCTAGTTGCAGGGGGCACAGCCCACCATCTCTTGCGGGACTCGAGGAATCGAACTGGCAACCTTGTGGTTGAGAGGATGCGCTCCAACCAACTGAGCATCCGGGAGGCCAGCGGCAGCTCAGTTCAAAGTGTCGTGTTCAATCTTAGTTGCAGGGGGCACTGCCCACCATCCCTTGGGGGACTCGAGGAATCGAACTGGCAACCTTGTGATTAAGAGCCCACTGGCCCATGTGGGAATCGAACTGGCAGCCTTCCGAGTTAGGAGCATGGAGCTCTAACCGCCTGAGCCACCGGGCCGGCCCTGGTTCCATATCTTTGAGTGACCACCTACCTCAGATTTGGGGATAGAAAGAGAATCTGAAAATGGGAATGTATGTATGAAAGAGACTTGGACCCAAACCTCAAGGAACTTCTGATGTAGGTAAAGAAGCATTCCTTAGAAGAACTGTATTTGATTGTAAGTCTAAGTATCTACAACGAAGAGGTACAGGCATAACTCATTTTATTGTGCTTCGCTTTATTATGCTTCACAGGTGTTTTTTGTTTTTTTTTTTTTACAAATTGAAAGCAAGAACCTCCACCATCAAAAATGATTATAACTTGCCTTATTGCGATACTCACTTTATTGCGGTGGTCTGGAACTGGGCCTATAGTATCTCTGAAGTATGCCTGTATGTGCAAAATGCTCTAGTGGCATAGTGAAAGACGGGATTAATTTTATCTATTAGAGGGAAGATGAAAGGAAGGGAATTCATGAAGTTCAAATGCTATATCTTGAGGAAGAATATAATGATTTCAAGTGGAGAAAGGGCAAGAAAATATTCTGGCAGCGGAAATTGAAGAAATAAAAGCATGGGTGGAATACTATGGAGTCCATTTGCTCACTTATCTGGAGAGGAGGAGGAATAAGTAAAGTGGTCAGAGAGAAAGTAGGAAAAGTGGATTAGGAACAGACTGAGAAGGATTTTAGATGCCATAATTAGTGGGTGTCACATGACCCTATAAGCAAGAAAAAGGCGAAAACTTCATGCAAAACGTGGATAGATTGTGAAGGCTCCCAGATACATGCTTTGAGAAGTTATGGGGTGAGAAAAGAGGCGCCTTGCCAGGGGGCTGCCCTGTCTGATTTTCTGGGCTGAACTTCATCACTGCATTATCATAATCAGACATTAGTATCAGCTGGCACGTTCTCACAGGAGCCCTATTCTCCTTCACCTGGAGGCCAGAGGCAGCTCACCCAATTTGTAGCTTGTCATCTGCTGGGATTTGCAGCTTCACCTGATCCACAACCTCATTAACATTATGTGCAAATTCCTTGGGGTTTTTATGGCTGGTGTCACCTTTGTGACTGCCCAGGAGGTGAGCTTGAGTTTGTGAGTTGCCCGTGACTGAGTCCACCCCCTATGAAACCTTTAGCTTATCAACACAGTTTGTAGAAAGAAAGGTGGCTTTTCCCTTTCAATTAAAAAAAAAAAGGGGAGCCTTCATTCCCCATCTGACTTGGTGCTGATGTAGCTTAGATAGAAATTAATTGTAAATTTCTCAGATATATGTGGTTGTGTAACTCAAACAAATACTAAAAACATTTTCCTGAGATGAAGTAATGCCTGTCGGCTAGAATCAAGGCAAATGGCAAGTGAGGTTTTATGCAGCCTACTTAAGGTGTCACCACAGAACCTTTCCAACAATGTGAGTTTTAGGAGATTGACCTTGGGGCCAAGTAAACAAGGGGTAGTATAACTGGGGAAGCTCGGGGTCACTCTCGTCTAACCCACTCCCTTCATTCTGATAGTCCAGAGTCTGGACAAGGTGCCTGTGGGGGCAGAGCCCCAGAGAGCAGTTTCCATGCTCTCGGCCTCACGTGGAAAGGTGCTGGCTCGGGTAGTAGATGGCCGTCAGCTGTGGCCAGTTGGCCGTCAGCTGTAACCCTTGAGCCATTGACCACTAATATAACTGCCGTGGCTGCGCTGGGGAGGAGAGTCGTCGGTCGGTTGGCAGAAAGCGGACAGCAGGTTGCACGTCGTGTGAATCCAGCTTCCAGTGAGACTATAGTGGTATGACGCCCCTACCTATGGCTCTGTGGGTGTTCCTTTTTGGCCTAGCCATATCCTGTGTTCTTGTGTGGGGAGCAGGAGCTGAGACCCCGCAGGCTGCCCCACGTGACAAATGGTGCAGCGAGCAGAGTATGGTGCCGGCCAAAACTCACCGAAGGATGGTGGAGCAGTTTATGCGTACGAAAGTTCAGCTTTGGGATACCCGCGAGGAGCGACGCCGGGAGCAGGAGCCACGGTCTGCCTGGGAGACTCGAGCCTCCAGATGGCACACTTCCCTCTTGGCCATGGAAGGCATTGTACTCCTTTTGTTGATCTGTCCAGAAAATAGACAGATAGCCCAATGCACTCCTCCTGGAACTTTGGAAACAGTTGCGTCCGGAACAGCAAATCCGGAGAAGCCTGGGAAAGCGCGACTCGTGTTCCTCTAGGACTTCATGCGGCCACTTGAGGCCGACTCCTTTCAGCTTGATTAGGCGTGGGGCCAAGGTACCAGGTCAGAGGGGAGGAGCAGGGACCAGAGGCCCCACGTGGAGCTGTCCATACATTGGTCCCCTTCTAATGTGCAGAGGTTTTGGCCCTAGTTAACACTGGCGCAGACTGCAGTCTTGTTTATGGGAACCCAGAACTGTTCCCCGGACCAAAAATCTGCATTGATGGCTACGGGGGAAAGATTGAGTATGAAAGCTGTTTCCTTACCACTGGGTATAGGAAGGCTTCCCCTTCGTACCTACAAGGTTTATGTCTCCCCCGTTCCGGAGTATATTTTATGGGTGGACGTGCTACATGGCCTCAGCTTACAGACCTCGGTAGGAGAGTTCTGTCTCTGGATCTGGGTGGTGAGAGCAGTGACACGCGGGCATGCTCACCACCCTCCTCAAGTGTTGCCACAGCCCTGGCCCGTGGTTACAGTGTGACAGTACCGCCTGCCGGGAGGGCAGGAGGAGATTAGTCGTACAATATTGGAATTGGAGAAGGCACATATTGTGAGGCCAACGCACAGTCCCTTTAACTCCCCAGTATGGCCTGTCAAGAAGACAGATGGGACCTGGTGAATGACTGTGGACTATAGTGAGTTAAATAAAGTGACACCAGGGGTGGTGGCTGAGTGTCCACCACAAGTGACTGTAGTATACGGAGGTTCCGATACCAGGACGATTTTGCGGGAAACCTATGTGCTCTCACTATAGCCTATTATGGGGTCCCCTGTTCTGTTACATGTTGAAACTATGCAAGGGACCCCAAGCACTGCCATAAAGGTCTGGTACCACAAACTGGGAAAAGTGCCAGTGGCAGCGACCCTCCTTTCCCAGGACAAAAAGCTAGCGTGTATCCTCCCAGATGGAAGGGATTTGCCATTGTTCGTTCCTAAGACTACTGTCTCTTTTCGTCCGTAGGTGCCTATAGGCTAATATGGCACAGGGACCCTTGCGGAAGACACTTGTCGGGTAGATTGTGAGGAGACCCTGTAGGGGTGGAGTGTGGGGACAGAGCCCCAGGGGGCAGTTTCCAGGCTCTTGGCCTCACATGGAAAGGTGCTGGCTTGGGTAGTAGATGGCCGTCACCTGTGGCTAGTTGGCCATCATCTGTAACCCTTGAGCCATTGGCCACTAATATAACTGCCGCGGCTGTGCTGGGGAGGAGAGTCAAGGAGAGTCTTTGGCAGGTTGGCAGAAAAGCAGACAGCAGGTCGCATGTCGTGTGAATCTAGCTTCCAGTGAGACTATAGTGGTATGATGCCCCTACCTATGGCTCCGAGGGTGTTCCTTTTTGGCCTAGCCATATCCTGTGTTCTTGTGTGGGGAGCGGGAGCTGAGACCTCGCCTGACACCCTGCCTGACAGTGCCTTGTACATTAATTTCTAAGTTGAGTGTGGAAGAGTTTGAGTCACTGTCAGGCTTCAAGACCTTAATATCATTTCTCAATTTTCTCCAAGGAACGTCAGACTGGAGGGATTGTCAATCTCCTCCCATTCAACACAGAATCTCTCTCCCTCTCCCTCTCCCTTCCTCTCTTCTCCCCCTTGCTTTGGGCAGTAACAACAACAACAAAAAAGACATAAAGATGATGTCATTTAGGGTGTCACAAGGGGTCTCAACTCCTGCTCCCCACATAAGAACACCGGACATGGTGAGTCCAAAACGGAACACCCACAGAGCCATAGATAGGGGAGTCATAACACTATAGTCTCGCTGGTGGCTGGGTTGGAGACACAGGAAGCAAACATCCGCCAGCACCCCAACAAGGGGTCTCCTGCACCAGTCTTGATTGCTAGGTGCAATCAGCTCTTGCTAGCTCAGCCACCATCTCCTTGCTAGCCCCCATTTTCTGCTAGCATAGCCACGGCAGTTATATTAGTGGCCAATGGCTCATTGGTTACAGCTGACGGCCAACTAGCCACAGCTGATGGCCATCCAATCACAGTTGATGGCCATTTACTACCTGAGCCAGCACCTTTCCACGTGAGGCCGAGAGCCTGGAAACTGCACTCCTGGCTCTGTCCCCACAGATGAATATTTTATAATCTACAATATACTCTGTGTTGTCACCACAATTCTTAAATTATATAATGTAATTCAACTGGAGATCCTACTGTGTTTCCCTGAAAAATAAGACCAGGTCTTATATTAATTTTTGCTCCAAAAGATGCATTAGGGCTTATGTTCAGGGGATGTCATCCTGAAAAATCATGCTAGGGCTTACTTTCCAGTTAGGTCTTATTTTGGGGGAAACATGGTACATCTTTAAATGGGGTTTCAGAGGGTAGGTGGAAGAATCAAGACCTCCTCTCAGTTTTAACAGCAAAGTCCACTTAATTCCATGCAATTTCCCTATCCTTAGAAGGGCAATATTCTTATAGAAGAGGGAACAGTTTCTCCAAACAACAGTGTCTTTTCGATTCCTCAAGCAATATGTGTGCTAAGACTAGTTTAACAAGATGAAGAGGAAGAAGTGAGCGATCAAGACTGTAATTCACAGGGAAGGTCCTGAAAAAGGAATATTCCTTTATGAACTTAATTTCCTACCTAACAATAGCACAGGGTTCTCCCTAACCCTCTGACCTCCTTAATGGTAGAACTATGTTAAATTTCTGCCCACCTTCTTTTTGTGGGAGAGTCTCACAAGTGACTTCCTGAATACAAGTTGCCCAAAAGGCATAGTTCATATTGAAAAAGTATCATTTAACTAGGCATTACCAAAAACTTCAGTTGGTCTGCCTTGCTCCATTTTATGCTCAAAGGTTAGAGAAGTAAAGACTTCAAAATACCAATCCTACCACCTAAGGGATGATTTCAATAAGCCAATTAGATACAAACAAGGTTTGTTTTCTAAAAATTACTTGTTATAATAGTTTCCATAACAATCTTTGTTTCTATCAGGTATCTATTTGAATTTAATTTTTCCCCTGAAGATAGTATGTGAAATCACCTTTCTGTAAATTGCAGTTTATGGGAAATGCAGGCAATGTTCCCTGTTAGTAGCTGTATTAGATTGTTACACTAAGGATGACCAATAAATCACACCTTTGGGTATCCATTCCCTTGAGTAATTCCCTCCCACATTGACTCTGGTCTTGGCCACATGACTTGCAACAGCCAATTGGGCAATAGCAAATGTGGCGCTCGATCAGTGCGTACTCTTTGTGGCTTAATCTCTTGGAACACTAATGTTGCCATGTGATGAAACTCAGTCTAGTTTCCTTAAGGATGAAAGACCACATGAAGAGAAAAACACAACATTAATCACTTACTCAGAGAAGCAGATACCAAGATGGGATCAGATGTGCAAGACATTTATTGGGAAGGAAAGTCAGAAGGAAAAAGGGGAGGGTGCCAGATGATGCAGGCCTGGCTCTGTGAAAGAGAGGGTCTAGGAAGGAGTGTTGGATATGCTGCCTGAAGTGCTAGGAAAGCTTTGGCTATGCTGATGAGGAGTTCTGGATCCCAAGTGGCCTGCTTCCCAGCAATGGGTCTGCCTTTCTGTTCCTGCCATGCTCATCATTGGCCATGGGAAGTGTGGCTTCCACACCTAACAAGGCAGTGGCTACACAACCAGCAGCTCAGGCTGTGGGTCAATTACTCTTCCCTAAGCAGATCTGAGTGGCCTATTTTCACGATCACCTTAGCCACCAACAGTTCTCAAACTTCACAGTCCTTAGTTTCCATCACCAGAGAAAGGCTGACACTTCCCCATGAATTTTGTGGAAGGATGTAAATGGCCTAGCTGGGGTTAGTGCCAAAACCTGTTCTGATCAGCTATGTACAGAGAGGCAATACCGTATGTGGTCACAGAGGCATGGTACGGCGAGTCCACCCTTACTCCCCTAAAGGTGGAGATACCATTCCTAGAGGGGGACACATTGTGAGCCACGCAGTCATCATGAACCAGCGCTGAGAGGAAGAGGAACAAGTAAATGCAGCTGGAGGACTTCAGCCCACACCACCTGTTTTATGGGATCAGGTTTGGAAAGATGGTTCCTATAGCCTATGAGCTTCTACCTGTGACAGTCCTTGAAGCCTTCCTAAGCTCCCAATTCAGGACATACTATTCCTTCTCCTCTAAATACATAGTATGTTTCCCTCATTACACTTCGCTTTATATGAAGATTAAATGAGTTAATACATTTAAGAAGCTTAGAACAGGGCTGGGCCTAGGGCGAGTAAGTGTTTAAGAAGTGTGCACTATAATCATCATAACTGTGTTTAAATTCAGTGGGATTCATACCTGTCTCCTTCACTAGATTATATGTCCCTTAGAATCAGGGACTGTTTCCTGGACATTTAAACACACTGTAGAGCAAAGCAGTCTCCCAGTGAATGCCTAACAAATTGCATTGAATCTACTTTCAAGATTGCTCTGAGGATAAAGCATCGGAAATGCTGAAAAGCCCCATACTTCAACAGTGTGTGAGCTTTTGTTCGGCAGTCAGATCTTAATTAACCATGTGTAGAGTCTCTACTTCTTGGATTAGCCATAGCACATGTTTAATCCCCTGTCACCAAAATGCTTCTGGGACTCTGCCCTGAATGGGATCAGTTGGAAAAGCAAAAGTAATTCTACTAATTAGCCCATGCAGAACATGATCAAAAAGGTTAATTTTCTACTCCCAAAAGCACACAACACAGACAGAAATGATTTTTTTAGATTCTCCTCCCTTTTCTCTCCCAGTATGAATGACCGAGGGTTTCCTATTTAAAAAAAATCACAGTTATCATTTAATCAATGAAAATGATAGACATTTTTATTTTTTCAATTTTGTTTATACATTTTTTCTATTTTTTTAAAAATGAGAATGTTTTCCTTTTTCTTTTTTTCTTTTTTTATAACAAGACAGCTCCCTCCTTCTCCCTACCTACATAATCACTGTTTAATTATATTAGGATAAATATCATGGTGCTCATTAAAAATACAGAATAAATTAACATTAAATACACGTTGTTTGACCTTGATTAAGTTATTTAGCTTGTCTGAGTCTCAATTTTCTCACCTGTAAAGTGGAAATAAAATCATTCATTTAAAAGCCTAGTAGGAGAAATAGCACATATCATCCCACATAGTTCATGCTCTTAAAATAATCTTTAAAAAAAAAACAAAAGAGTTTTTGTAATTATGAAGAGCACACACCTCCACAGAGAAAATTCCATGCATGTCAGCCATGAAATTGATAATAAAGATCCTCATATGCTATATCTAAACTGTTATATTGTGCATAGACTCTTTCTGAAGTGTTTTTATAATTGTAGCATCCACAATGTATGGTATATGTGACCTAGGGTATTGTTGAAGATCCTGATTCTTTATCATGTTTTCAAGGGGACTGCCAAAAAAAAAAAAAAAAATGCACATCCCACACCCATTTTGCTTCACCCTATGCCTTCATTCTCTTTTTAAACCAATTCATTGCGATGGACATACAGAAAGCTGTTACACATTTAATGTATATAACTTGATGAGTTTGAGATAAGTATATATCCATGAAACCAACACCACAATCTATGCCACAAACATATCCATCACCTCCAAAAGTTTCCTCCTCTGTTCTGTATGTTTTCTGAAGGCAATGGAAAATAGTCTTTCAAAGGTTGTAGATTTCTAGCGCTGCGGAGAAGAGCAATTTTACCTTCATAGAGATTAAAAGGAGAGACGGGTGAGAAAATACCCCAGTTCACAGAAATTGCTTTATGTACTGCAAGAGTGCATGAGGCATTCAACAAAAAAAAGTCAGAAAATTTCAGGAAAGAATAACAGATTCCCACAACAATGACAGTAACGATGATCAATGTCCATCCTGATCATTTGTTGAGTGATTACCATGTGCCAAGCACGCTATGTGTATTATTTTACTAGGACCAACAAAGTATCTACTATCATGTCCTTCCTCAGATAAAAATACTTATGTTTTTAAAGGTTAAATGGTGGCCTTAATATCAGACAACGAGTACGTGTCAGGGCCAATTTGTCTGGTCCAGGAAGCTGAGCTCATACCACAACAAGTGTAGGGGGTAGAAGAACTGCATTGACCTTGGATGTCTAATAAATAGCCCTAGATTATGATACAAAAATGGGCCCACAGGGAAGGCAGAGAGTGTCCCAAACTGGAGGGGAGAGAGGGACCTTTTGATCTGAGTCATTCAAAAGGTGTTTAGTAATTATGAATGATCAAGGCAGCTATTGCTGGAGGAATTTAAAAAGACTGTGAAAGTCTCTTATAGGAAGAGTTCATAGTAAGTGTGTGCAAGCTTTGGAAGCAATCTGACGGGACCTGACATTGAAGGAATTTTGAGGAGGATCTATAATTGTGAAATCTGTTTATGTTTACTTTGTTTATTAGAAGTGGTTTGAAGTGGTAAGTATCAGTTCTCTGGTGCTTCTATAACAAAATACCAGAGAATGAGTAACAACAGAAATTGATTTTCTCAGAGTTCTGGAGGCTGAAGTCCGTGACTGAGCATCAGCAAGGTGGATTCATCTGAGAGCCATAAAGGAAGAATCAATCCCATGGCTTTCTCCTTGGCTTATAGATGACTACCCTTTCAGTGCTTTGTCCTCACCTACCCCTTTGTGCCCCTTCTGTCTCTTCCTCTTCTCATAAGGACACCAGTCAGATTGAATTAAGACCTAACCTAATGGCCTCATTTTAACTCAATCATCTTTAAAGACCCCATCTCCAAATACCGTCAGTTGCATTCTTAAGTATTGGGGGTTGGGACTTCAACATATGAATCTGAGGGGGGCAATTCAGCCCATGACATTGTCTGATAGAAGTAATTAGGAAAGGGGCACTAGATCTGTGCAAGCTGTGCCCTGTATAATGCAGCAGCTAGTGGGGGTGACCATCCCATGGGGGTACCTCCGACTATGTCCCTATCAGATTCTATCTGTGTTTTGAAAATCTACCATGAGAAGATGCCCTCTGTTGAATGAAACTCCTTCCAACACTTTGGGCATATTGGATGACCCAGCTGGCCAGTAGAGCGTAGTCTCAGTACCAGATGCTGGGTAGGGATTCAGGGCAAGAAGCTGTGATGCTCTCACTCCTCCCTTTCTTTCATCAAGTTAGCATGAACCATAGTCCACAAGATGGTTGTTTGTAGTCGATGAAGTGGAGTGATGTGGAGAGACAGAATCTCAGTCTAACAGGGAGTCAGGTCAACACTGTTCCAGAGTTGTGTAGGCTGGCAACGAATCCTGAATGACAAGGCCCTCTATTTTTCTTCACATAGCAATTTGCTATGTTGTTTGGATTCTGTATCTTTCCTTTCTGGTTCTCTTATTCCCTGGGCTTCTTTGACATAGGTCTTAGAAAGAAATGGCACATTAAAGGAGGCAGAGATCTAAGCGGTGGTAGAACCAGGTGTCTCAGGTGGATCAGAATTGGCAGGTGCAGCTCTGCACTGCCCTCTCCCCTGCACCTTTCCAGTATCTCTATTGCAGAGATTGGGGCTAAAGAACCCCCAGAAAGAAGAGAAAAGGACTCATATACTTGCTTTATAATTGAAATTCAGACTTGTAATTCTTGTGCAGAGCACTGAGGAAGGATAAGAGGATTTATTAGAAGTCAATTTTTGCCAAGGTCTCCTAAAAACCCAGACAGAGCCTTCATCAAGAGGAAGTAACCTAGCTGGGGCCTGAGGGCAGTAGGTGTTACAGAACCTGAATTCAGCCCAATAGCATCCCTTGGATGGTGTGTGTGGTTTTGGTCAAGAAATAGCCTACGCGTGTGTAATTTCAGTAACTCTGAATTGTAAAACACTTCACAACCGAGCCTCTCTACCTGACAGCACAACTTATAGGTTGAAATCTTCCTCTTCCCTTCTTGAATGACCCCTGGCTGTCCCTGTACTGTGAAAAATGAGGACCTAATCACAGCAGTGATTGGCCTGAATCTGCAGGAATGCCACCTGAACTTGGCAAAGACAAAGACAGTGATGGCTGCAACACATACATGTATACAGGTCTCCACATAGAAGCTTCTGTGGCAGGTGTAGAGCCTTTGTGGGAACGTAAATACCATGGAATTCAAGTTAGCAAAATCCAGGTGTAATATTTATGTGGTAACATCTTTCACCAGAAACCGGTAAAGCCGGACATATAGGGATCATAACCAGCAAAAGCAAATTTCCTTTCTGCTTTCTTTCCTACTTTTCTTTATGTTAAAAGCTTTCTCCTTTCGAACCTGTTCTTATTTCCCATCAGAAATAAACTCTCCTTTTGCTGCTTGACCATAAGCCTCGTAAGTTCAGTTTAGGTAGTTAGGACAAGATGATTTCAAGATAGGTATGATGGCAAACAATAAAAAGGGACCGTGAGTCTAGGAACCTCGGGCTTTTTGGAAGACTCATAAGACTGTAGCAAATGGAAAGAGTAAAGTACTATGATGTGGCACTTAGGAAGCCCCAAGCAAGTGCTTGTTAGTGTTACGCCAGCCAGGTGACCATCTCTTCATTGTGCCTTCCCGACCACCATGGGGCCTCAGGACCTAGGATTGTACTGGCTATTAATACTCAGGGTGTTTTCCACTAAACCTCATTATCTTCTACGTGCCCGTAAGTGAAGAAGTAGGGATCTGAACCCACGTAGTGGGACACTGAAATTCACATGTTTCATCGTCATCCTATGCTGACTGGCCAGCCTAGTTAGCTTCCTCCTGCCCCCACTTTTCTAAGCCTGCCTTGTTTCTTCCCACTTCATGTATTTCCTTAGCCTGAGGGACTAATGGGGACTGAACTCCCTCCTCCTGGAACTCAGCCAGTACAGAGAATATATTAAGTGGCAAACAAATGGCACAGACAAGTTCCTTAGAGAGAGAGGGAAATGTGTTTTTTAAGACCACAGTTTTGTTTAGCTTTGTTTTGTTTCCTGCAGGGATTCAAAAATGAGCTCTCAGCTCCTCAGGTCTGCAAGAGATTTTTTCCATTCCTAAACTTTCCATAGGCTTCTGATTTATAATGTGTGTTCTCTGCAGATTGTCACAGAACAAGAAACGTGCCCAACTAAACATAATGGAGGCACCAGACCTCTGCAGACGTTATTGGGGAGCATCAGCTTGCCTGCTGTGGGGTGTGAGTAGTCAGCCAGAGAAAAAGAAAATAAGATAAAGGAGGGAGGTGACAGATTCCAAAGGGGAGCACAAACTGTCTTGAATTGCAGTTTTTAAGAACTACTTCCTCTCTGGGTTTATCGGAGTTCTGGTTTGTACGTTCCAGGACCAAGAAGATAAGAAAAGGGATCTGTGCAGCGTCGAAATTAAATGGGATTGGATTGTAGCCCTGGTTCTTTTATTAATTAATTCCATGGCTTTGAGCAAACCCCTGACCTTTTGAAAGACTCAATTCCCTCAAATTGATATGGTAATATCTTCTATGAAGAGCAAAAGATGAAAAAAGATGTAAAAGAATTTTCATTCATTCATGTATTCCACAACCATGTATTGAGCTCCAAATAAGAGTCAGTCTCTGTAGTCTGGAATTGGAGCAGGAGGCTCATACTGTAGGACCTGAACAAGTCACTGAAACTTGATCCCTTACTTTTCCCATGTCTTAGGTGAACCCGGTAATGTTTTCTTCCCTGACACACACAATGGAAGTATCTTACATTTAAGGAGGAAAAGTGAAACCAGAAAAAATAAAAGAAAGAACAAAAGAAGTCTTTGTAAGGATATTGAAGTTAATATTGTCTTTTCCATATTAGTGTATATTTGAAGCCACTAATATATCCACATTAGTATATATGGTAGCATTGTTGTCAACACTACTCTCTAGCGAGAGACCACCTCAGTTCAAATCCTACCATGTAAACTTGGATAAGTTATTCAGCCTTCCCACTTTGTAAAAGGGACTGCAGATGATATTTATATCACAAAGTTTTTCTAGAAATTAAACAAATATATTAATGATTGCAGATGGGAAAGAAAGGCAGCAAAATTTAATGACTCACTCAAAATCTGAGGCAAAACAGGACCTGGAATATATATACTTACTCTACGCAGCATACTGCTGGCTAAATGCCTAAAAAATGATATAACAGTGGTGTCTATACTCATATATCTCACATTTCCCATGTAAGTGTACTCTCCAAGGGATTCTAACGCCAACTTAAAAATCAGGACGATGATCGTGATAATAATTATAATGTTTTGAACACATTAGGTGCTGTGCTAAGTAGTTTATACACCTTATTACTTATAGCCTTTCAAAATATCAGTAAATGTGATTTTCACCACCTTATAGATGAGAAAGCTATGGCATAGAGAATTTAAGCATCTTGCCCTCAAATCATACACATAGTAGACAAAAGAAATCAGGCTTTGAAGCCGGGTGGTCTTATGACAGCATCTGAATTCTTAACCACTGTGAAGACAAAAAAAAAAAAAAAAAATGAGATCTCTCCTAGAGCGCTCTGCCCTTGTTGGCTTGGTATACCCTGCGTCTTATGAACCAGAGGGGGGCGATTAATCAATTCCTGGGAGAGGGCTTGCCAGCCTTCTCAACCAAGTCTCCTATGATGGACTTGGGCTACTGCACAGGAAGGGCAAGGCTATGTCTCAAATGCCAACCCTAGGAAGGGAAGGGAGGCATGGGAAAGGGCAAAGTGATGAGGGATGGGGTCAGGAGCACAGTTTCAATCTGGAGTTAGCTCCTAGAATTGAGGATGGTGAGGTTGTGGTTACACTCATTATGCCACAGTGCAGCTGAGCCCTCAAGAGCAAAAAGGTCCCTTTGGTAGGGCCTTAATGAAAGGTTATTCAAATATTTTAAGATCAAGGTGATCTAATTCTTAAAGGTAGTTACTCTTCAGGGAAAGTGATCTTTTTTTTCTCCTGGGGAGACAGATAAAAACAGGCTTAAGCAGAGTGATTAAGTTTAGTATGAGTTAAAAGGCAGAAAGTCAATAGGTTAACTGGTTAGATAACATAAAATGAGAACCAAGATTAAAATGTACTGTTAAATACTGTTGAAATGAGATTTAATAAGAAAGGGAGGGAAATAACTGGGGTAGACAGGAAGTGAATCAGTGAGGAAGCTGAGAGCCTTCTCCAACTTGTCCATTAATCAGACCCTGTTTTTTGTTGGCCAGGAGGCAGGACAGGTGCTACTCTTTTCCTCTTTAGCCTTCGGCCTCTACATCTGTTTCTTCCCTCCAGAGACTGCAGTCTTTCCGATATGCATGAGAATGCAGGAAGAGAGTGAACACCTTAGAACTCAGAATATTCACTGACCATCCCAGCAGCTCTAAACAGACATCATAGAAACTTCTTCTGACCTGGCCAGCATCCAGCTCCCCTCACCAACTTCTGGGTTGCTTACACTTGAAATGGATGATATTTTACAGTAATAATAATAGTTAGCATTTGATAGTAGGATGTCCATGTAATTTATTGTCTAAACCACAATGCTCTGGCCGTGAAAAGGTGTGCCATAATAGGCATAAACCAAGACAGTCTTGGGCAAATACCGCCAATAGGGTCTCTCTATTAAGCATTTACTTTGTGCCAGGCACTGAGCTAAGTGCTTTGTAGGCTTTATCTCATTTATTCCTGCCAACAGTCCTTTAAAAGAAGTGTATTATGAGCCTCATTTTATCTGTAAGGAAATAGATTTGCAATATTCCCCATGGCTGTCATTCAAACCCAGGCAGAAGGGCCAAGCGTTCACCAGCCTGGAGCTAACGTTACTCAGTGGGACCATCTGATCAGCCACACCTTTCCCATTAGGCTACCTGTCCATCTTTCAGCCTTGAGCTGATGTCTCACATTTCCACTAGCAAACTGCCTCCCCACCCACACCACCTGTACCAAGTTCACGAGAAGCCATGAGTGACAACCTGATAGTCAAAATTAATATTGTACAGAGCCCGGCAGCTACCTGATTAGGCACCTCTACTATTCCCCTCATAGGCATGGAAACTGTAAATGTCTCTCTTTTTCCCTGGGAAGTGAGGGAGAATATTCCAGAAAAGATTACCCTATAGCCCAAGAGACAGCAAACAAATGGAGAGGTATAGATCAGAGGAGAGTCACATTCCTTCCTGTAAAATTGAAACATGAATTAATCCTCAAAGAAGGCTTTCACCTGTGGAAGAGATGGCGTCGTTTGGGTAGCTTTGGAATGCAGAAAAGAGAACATGCTGTTAAATGGGAAAAGGGGAGAAAACACTAGAATTCCTTTGCTTTAGTCATGTACTGAAGAAGAGCGTATGTCTGTGCTGTTCAGCAGCTTTGTGTGCATAGGCACATTAATCTAATTCTCTGAAATTCAATTTCCTCCTCCATATAAAGGGAAAGAACATCTACTTTGCAATAGAGTAGATATTATTATCTTTTGTCATAGGGTTCAAGGACATAATCTAGATAGAGTACCTGACTCAACAGTCTGTAGCTACAAGTATTTCTCATATAAAGGGAGGAAGAGGCTCCAACCCCAGGTTTTAGGCTGAGCACCTGTCTGTGGCCTCCTAGAACCAGATATCACAAAAGACCAAGTCGCTTTGTATGAGCTGCCTGCTTCACGTTGATGGCACATGTGAAGCTCCCTAGACCCACTGACCACAAAGCCTGAAGCAGACCTTGACATGTCTGCAAAGCACAGGATCCCCAAGAAAATCAGAACAGAAAACCTGTCAACCCACCAAGAGAGATAGGGCTGCATTTGGCAAAGTATCTTAGAATCAGATGGATGTAATTTTGAATCCAACCAAATTCAGAGACTTATTAACTGTTTTCCTGAGCGAACTTTCCAGGCCTTCCTTTTTTCTTTAGTAAAATGGGATAAAAGAACAATCAAAAGGACAATTGTGAAGATTAAAGAGAATGTATATAACACATCTGTGGCTAATTCAGACAATTGATTATGAGGCATGTTTTACTTCACTCTCGCATACAATGGAAAATATAATAGATTCCTCTGAGGACAATTTGAATATTCTCTTCTATAGCAACATATTATCTGAAAAGAGAATAGTTATACAAGTTAAGTTAGATGCAAGGAGACAACAACGTTCAATTAGAAGTCATGACTCTTGACTTGCAACCATGTGGGTGAGGAAGGAGTTACCCTTAAAGTATATCAGAAAACTGTTTAAGCATTTTATTGGCTAGTTTCCTTCCAGAGGACATTGTGAATTAAATTATGCAAAAAAATATCTGACCCCGACGAGGTTACAAACTTTTATTTTATCCTGCCTAGCACAGCACCTGATGTGCAGAGATAGTTGATATATAGCAGTTATTCCTCTGGCAATGAACTCTAAGACTAGAGATCTGCTGTCAAGCACTTAAGCCTCCAAAACAAAACATAGTCTTCTTTAAATTATGCATCAGTAGAGAAGAACTGAAGCATAGATAATGCAGAAGAGGGGAAAACTGAAAGAAAATAAAACGCAGGAGATGGTTTAAGAAAAAGCTAAATAACTGTTCTAGCAGCAGAATTCAATAATTAGTTCTATGAGATTCAGCCAATATTTAATTAGGACTGTTCCCTGAGTAGATACCAACTTATGGTGAAGAGTAAAGGGAAGTGGCTTTGATTTTTCTATTTTTCCTAAGTTTGAAAGTAGAAAACCTGTGTAAGGAAGTAATCAATATTGCCTGCAGTATCAGAAGGTCTGAGAAAACCATAGGGCCACTGCTTTGACTCTCCACCAACAATACGGCCATGGATTTGATCCTGAACAAACAAACATATTGTAGGAACAAATCCTTTTCCAGAAGCCTTTATTCTTACGAAAACGCTTGATTCCCCCCCACCAACTACTAAATGTAATATCATTATACCATTCTCCCTGTTGATCCTACTATAGCTTGTTTCATTTGGAAAACTTTCAGAATTGAAAATGTGGTCAATACACCAAATGGATTTTTCTGCCCCTATGCCTTCCAAAATGATGAATGGTGATGGTTAAGGTCTTTGAAGTTCACCACATTATTGATCCTGAGCTTGAACTGGACAGGAAGTCTCAGGGTATCACAGCCATGGCCACTTTTGGTCCATTTCAAGTACCGTGTTTCCTAGAAAATAAGACCTAGTCAGACAATCAGCTCTAATGCATCTTTTGGAGCAAAAATTAATATAAAACCCATTCTTATTTTACTATAAGACCAGATATAATATAATATAATATAATATAATATAATATAATATAATATAATATAATATAATATAATATAATATAATATAATATAATATAATATAATAAATACTGGGTCTTATTTTACTATAAGACCGGATGTTACATAAGACCCGGTCTTATGTTAATTTTTGCTCCAAAAGACGCATTAGAGATGATTGTCTGGCTAGGTCTTATTTTTTGGGAAACGGTACTTTCATTCATCTTTGCAAATATTAATGAGTATACATTTAAACGTCCACTAAACAATGATGTATTTAAGAATCGGTCTATTATTTTTCCATTATTTACTTACTCACGGTTTGAATTTTGCTGCTCGATACCAATCAGGAACCTGACATGACCTCACTGGTTGTCAGCCTACTTTCAGTTATGGCTCAGTTCTCAGTTCCTGCTATCCCGTTCTCTACTGTCATCCCAGCCATAGCACAAGGCCTCATGGTTGGTGGTCACTCAACAATTGATGAATACATGTGCTGAGTAATATCTAGCTATTCTGAACATGGAAACCAGAGAGCACACCACATCTCAAAGGCTTCACATTATCCAGTTCCAGTCCTTAAATCACGGCATTTGCCTGAGGCACATAGGAAGAGCCTTTCGTGAGGTTATAAAGTGCACCCCCAAAGTCTACTCTGAAGTGAGAGAGTGCACCATTAATTAGTTTTTCCGACTAGGCCTGATTCATTCTCAGAATCCTTCTTAACACAGGGCCTCAGATAACCACTTATGAAGCAGCTGGCACACAAGAGAAAGCCTATGTGCTATTGCAACGTGAGAAGGAACATGGCATTTGAACACTGTCTAGATCAAATGACCCAGAAGCCTTTCCAATGGAAAACTTTAGCTCTAGAGCTAAGTAATGCCTACTTTAAATTTCTCTGTCTCAATTGCCCCAGCCACTCTCGATGCACGTGTATGTGAATATGTACACTTGCACACACATACATTCATTCACACACACACACACACACACACACACAGAACATATGACAATATCCTGCACGCCTCCCTCCTAAAGTGTCCTGGGAGGCAAGAGACATCAAACCTGTGGAAAGTCAACAGCTGCATTTGATGGCTTGGCCCAACTTTGCTCAGCCAGCTCATCATGGGTGATTATGTTCTCATTTCCACCCTCAGACTGCAAAAGGAGAAAGGTCAGGGAGTCTGGGATCCCTTATACAGCTGTTACAGATGTTTACGGAAGAATTTGATACAAATCTTTCCCAGAAGTTAAAAAAAAAAAAAAAGAAAGACTTGTGAATGGGATATTGAAAGCTCTCGATTTGTGGCAGTGAAAGAACAGATCTCTGTGTTAACTGACCCAGAACGTGAAATCGATTACGTCATTTCACACCACTGCTCTACCTGACGGCTGCCCACTAGTACTGCTCCCTCCTACGTCATCGTCAATTGCAAACTCTAGAAATGGAAGAACGTATTTAGTTCGCTTGGAATTTGCAATTTCCTATCATATGAACTATTAGTAATTTGTAATTTCTTTCTCCAAGGGGAACCTATCCCCCCAGGAGAAATGATGATAACCCTTATTTGAAACGCGCAGTCTTTGGCCTTCTCTTCTTACTCCCTGCTTCAAGTGAATATGGGCTTCAGATAGCTTGAGCACGTACCTAGATATTTGGAGGTGTGATGTCTAGCTTCAGGAAAGATCATGCCCTATCCAGACTCCTTGTCCTCTGGCTCAGGAAAAGAAAGGAGGGAAGAGAAGAGGAGCTCAGAGCAGAACCACGATCGGCTGTCAAATAGAGGCCAATGAAGGGTACAAAGGGTACAGATTCACCAGACATGATTGTTAAAAGGGCAGATTTCCGAACCCCACTCCAGCCCAACTGAGTCAGAATATCTAATCCAGGTGATTCTTAGGCACAATACATTTGAGAATGAGACTCACCTAGAGATGTGATGCCTAGAGAAGAACTTGGAAAGCAGGGAATAAGAATATTTTACTCAATAAAGAGAATTTTCTGGTAAACCAACCCTGTGGTATGATATGTCATTCTCAGCAGAGCCCTCCATCAGATAATCACCCTAACTATAGTTTTTCACTCAAAGATCCAAGATGGTGTGTGTTTCTGCGTCCCGGCATTCTTTAGTTTCTCTCAGATCCATCTAAATTAAAAATCAAAATTCAAATAATATCCAAGCCTTTCCAATAATGATCTTTCTCCAGCTACTTATGTGCTGTGTGGGCTGAGTCCACGAAGATATGATTTCTTCCTTTTACTTATTCTTAAAAAAAGTAAATACAAAATGTTATACAAATTTCTGCTGGTATTTTCCACTGTGGGTATTATCCTTCCACATTCCATTTCAGCCAGTGTTGATGGCTGGGACCTGACCCCAGGCAGAGATTTCCATAGAACATACCAGCCAAATTGTGCTTTCAAAATTCCCAATAACAGTTGAAAAGAGCCAAGGAGGCCAGGTGCTGGGCAGGAGGATATTTTAGGCTTGGCTGATGGTCCAAATTGGCTATTTCCTCTTGCCTACCAGCACTAGCCATTAAGAAAGAGAGCCTTGTATCTTTCTCACTGCCCTCCCATCTCCCCTTTCCTTCCTGTGTACTCCTTCCATTCCTGTGTGAGTTGTGCGAAATTGCTTTTGTATCATGTAAAACACTGGACATATGTGATCATTTAACTGACAGTCTGAAGGATCTCAGTGTTAGAAAGGAAGTTCTGGTGACTTCTTCCTCTAATGGTGCTCCTTGAGCCCTGGTAAAGACTATGGGACATCCGGGTGAACAATGAGGACAAGAGGCAGTGATGAGTTAGACGTGGATCTAAGAACTGAAAGTAGCTCTAAGATAATTGTCAGGCTCATATGTGAGAGACACAGCCTCCAAAGGTCTTAGCTATTCGCACAGAGCCATCAGTCTAAGGGAAGCCAGTCTCCGTTCTCCCAGTACTGAAGACTTTTCTATGGAGTGCAACGGTCCTCTTTTAGCTTCTATATTGCATCACATTCTTGAGCCCAATCAGTTTATTACAATACTATGCTTTCAATTGTCTCCTTCCTTTTCATCACCAGAACCACAATTTCAGCTCAGGTCTTCATTAACTCTTGCATTCTCTTTATATTTCTTACTTGCTGAATAAAATAAATAGCTTCTGCTCTCTCTGCCTCTGGTACAATCCCCTTGTGTCCACACTGCTGCCAGTATGATTTCTTGTAACACAGTTCTTATCATGTACAGCACAAACACCTTGCCTGACTCTCCCATTACTCAAAGGAAAAAGCCTAAACTCCGTAGACCTTAATCAAATTCCAAAATACCTTTTCAAACTTATCTCCTAAGATCCTTCTGCACACCCTATGTTTCTCCATTTCCAACACCTCAGCCCTTCCAAAAATGCTGCTCCCTTTCATATTTCCACAATCCCTTCTCTTTAGAATGTCCTTCTCACCCCTGTAAACTTTTTTGAAATATACTTACTTTTTAAGGTTCAGCTGAACAATCACTTCTGTTAAGTTTCCCTGATTCCCTTGGTAAGAATGATTCCCTGCTGTTTATTACTGTAGTATCTACTTTCCTATCTACTTCAATGTCTTATATTATAGTTGTTTGACTTTCTATCTAGACTGTAAGCTCCTATAGGTCAGGGGTGAGCTTATTCATTCTGTAAAAGTAACAGTGTCCGGCACAGCACCTTGCCCAAAGAACAGCTCAATATATGTTGATTTCATGCTTAAAACAGGCTGATACTCTCCACTGTCTGCACAATTAAATTGTAATTTTCACTTCTGCAGAAAGCCTGCAAAATAGAGAAGGAAAAGCAAGCTCAGGGTGGAAGGCAGTGGAAAGTTTTGAAAGACACCTGCCCATCAAAGCCTATCTTCATTTCTCCCCAAGACCTACACAAAGACCCTTTTTGTTGTCTCTCTCACTTCCTTTCAGCTTCCAAACTTCTTTCATATTCTTATCTCAGTTGCACACAGCTTCTTGGGAGGGGTTTTATTAAAATGTATTGGAGGCAGTTGCTGGTCCATTAGCACCTTCTTGCATCCAGCTGTGTCAGATAAGCACTGAGAAACTTATTTTTCTCAATTAAGAAAAGTTGCTGCTCCAGAGACAACATGGGCTTCTAGGTCTATCCAGGATGCAGTAACATCATGACAAAAATGGCACCATTGCTACAGCTTGGTAGCTAGTATTCATGTGGTTATAACGAGACCCTGAGCCTGAACCAGGGAAACTTCTGCAGCCACCAAATCCTCCTGGAAGAGTCCATAGCTGATTATAGGTCCTGAAGATCAACTAGAGGATTCATTTTCAAAACTCAAGTAAAAGAGCAAGAAGTTGAAAGATACAGGAGCGATATTACTATAAGAGACAAATGTTTCTAGTTCTAACCCTGATTGTCCTCTAAGGAGGGTGGGTAGCAGTAAGTAAAGAACTCTTGCTTCTGCTGGAAATCTGGAGGAATTAGATATTAGAGTTCAGGGTAGGTACTGGGAAAAAGGCAACTACTTTGCCTAATAAACAGGAAATAATTGAGAATTCCCAGATAGCAATCCATATAGAAAGAAAAGTAAGGAAAAAAGGAGAGGAGCGAAGGAAAGGTAGTTAGATAACATGGTCTTTCACTCTCTTCTGTGAGAAAAATTCTATGGAAATTGTTGGACAGTCAAAATCTCTCACTCCAGGTTGAAAATGAAGCAATTAGAGTTAACATGTATGGATACAGAGCCAAAGCTAGAGAAGCCAAGGGCCTGAACAAATCTTGCCTCAAAGGCCAAGAGCCTTGAACCTCAGCCATAGGAAAACCCTTCCTTAATCTGAAAAAAAATGATGGATTTGATAAATCATTGTTAATGTTCTTGACGCACTGAACAGTGCAATAATTTGTGTACTTTACAACAAAGGAAAATAAGAAAAACCATGAAATATTCCACAAATTTTTAAAATCTTTTCTCTGTCATTGAAATATTATTCATGTTTACTATTTTGTAATATTTCTCTTAGAAAATACAAAGTCCATGCCTCAAAGGCCCAGATAGCAGGGAAGAATTGTCACTGGATGCATTCCTGTCAATCATCTTGACTTAAAAATAGAGGTGCTCACCTTATTCCTAGGAAGCTCATGGCTTTGCTGTCACTGAAATCTTTTTGTCTGATTCTCCTAATATAAAAGAGATAAGCCTCTGCTGTTTGTATATTTGAAACAAAGGCAGAAATCTCCCTAGACGAGGCCTGAGAAATCAGGATGGGAAATGCTTTATTACCCGATATTCTCTCGAGTTAAAAATAAAAGAAACTATTGGAAAAATCCTTTGATTGAGTCTGTCTCAGAGATCTAAAACATTTGTTCACACTTTTAAGAAAAGAGCCAACTAATTTAGGTCCTGGCAGGAAGGGAGATGCCCTTGATACTTGGTCATGAATGTTCTTCAACAGGCCACAGTGCACTGCCCTAGTGACTCACCAGACATTTTGGGAGGGCTTTGAATTCTTCACATCCTGAAACTGAATCAAGCAAGTCTAGAAGTGTTTGAGAGAAATGGCCCCAGCTGACATCTAGGTTACATGAAGAAGATTAAGGGGGCATGAAGGAGAGGCAATCATGGCAAAATAAGAGAAAATGGGGCAAATTGCAATCATTAGCCATCAATACAGACAATTTAATGCAATATGAGAATGTGATAGATAAAGGGGAGTTTCAAAGATAGAAGACAATAAGATTTGGGAAGAGATTTGAAGGTCAAGACTAAGATTTTGACATGTATCCCTTGTTTTTCCAGACCTCTCTGGCCTTTGGAACATTTGAGTAATTGTGTGCTAAACTCCTTCCCTATTTTGCTGTTAGTACTGAAGAGCTCTGTGTACTCATTTTCCTGTGAGCCTTAGACCCCTGAGGCCTCCTGGGGGGTTGTACTCAGTCTTCCTCTAAGGGGAAAGTAAGTCTGTTTTTCTCTATTTTCTGACCAAGGTTGCCTAGTATGGACTTTACAGCAATTACAACATTTATCCCTGGGCACTGAAAGTAAGGACCCTGGGGGATGGAAATTTTACACTGACAGTAAAAGTTCCTCAGCAAGGCTGGGAAAGTGGTACCTCTGGCCTACAGACTTCGCTCTTTCTGACTCTGCTGTGAGCAGTAGAGGCCATTTTCCATCCAGTTGCTGACATAGTTCTGAAAAGCTTGATCTTGTGTGTGTGTGTCTGAAGCTGGACTTACAGTAGTTAGTGTTCATCCTACACCAATGCCTCTACACTGGCACATGTGTGTGTGCACACATGTGCATAAACACACACCTCACGACTAACACATACACAAAAAAAGTTTCATATTCCAAGTAAGGTGATTGTTCTGGATCCTCCCCACCCACGCTTTCCACATATTGTTCTATGCAAGCATGTAGCAGTTTCTTTCCCTTCTTTTCTCAGTTCTAGACTACCTTCCTTCCTTCTCCTGGACTTGATGATGGCTTTGCCTCCTGGCTGATGAGTCCTCAGCACTCCCACAGCATACATGATCTTTTCCCTCTGGCTTTTCACATTTCTGGCCACCTGGACAAGTATTCTGTCCCAACCTCAGCCTGAATTACCTAGTGTCATGCAGGGTCTCTGGTCCCGCTCCCCGCACAAGAACGCAGGATATGGTGAGGCGAAAAAGGAACACCCACGGAGCCATAGATAGGGGACTCATACCGCTATGTTCTCACTAGCGGCTGGATTCGAGACACAGGAAGCAGGAGCCATACGATCCGCAACCTGCCATCTGCTTTCTTTGCCAACCAACCAACCAACCAACCCCTTGCTAACTGCAATCCACTGACTGCTTCTCTGTCAACCAACCAACAGCCTAGCATAGCCACGGCAGTTACATTAGTGGCTAATGGCTAACCAGTAACAACTGATGGCCACCCAGCCACAGTGGATGGCTATCTGATTACAGTGATGGCCATCTAATAACCAAGCCAGCACCTTTCCACGTGAGGCTGAGAGCCTGGGAACTGCTCTCTGGGACTCTGTCCCCACACCTAGGCAGCACTCCTGCTAGGGCTCTAAGTTAGAAAGTTAGGGCCCTGGGAGTGTGCTAGGTCATTGCACAGACTTTGTAAAATTTTATACTTGGAAGGGTGGTATTAGCACTATAAATAAAAAGGATACTATCCAAAACATCTACAAAATTGAATATAGAGGGGAAAAAGAGAAAAAAAGAAAAAAAGAAAATTCCAGCATGTTGCCAACTATGGATTGTACAGACTTTACTATCAGTTACTGGTGACCAAGCGCAAAAGATGTTTATAATCTTTTTTAAGGTGACATTTTGGCCCCTTATAATTTTCCTTTCCAAATAGAAAATGCTATTTCAAAACCACCAATATGTTAGAACCCCCAGACTGCTGAAATCCAGAGACAGGAACAATCTGAGACAAAGTATCTGTGTGTGAAGATGACAGAAAATGAGGGGTTGGGGGTAAAAGATGCAGTTTGAGCAGAACCCTGGGAGAATACTGAGAACTGAAAAGCATTGTAAAATGTCAGGATTCCTCCACTTCAGAAAACTCACCTACCATGTGAGGTGGTGTTGTCATCCTGGGAAGGGTTCCACTCAGTAGTCATGCTGCCTGTTCAGGACCCCATCTCTACTATAGGCAAGTCCCTTAGCCTCTGCCTACCTCGATGTTCTCACCCGCAAAAGGCAGGCTAATTTAAAGGGTTGGGATGAGAATCAGGTAAATTGATGTATATAAAATGTGATGGATGTCCACACCTGCAAAATGGATATGAAAATAAGGCAGGCTACCTTGCAGGGTTGAGATGAGGATCAGGTGAGTGTGATACAGTAGGTAAGAAGGTAGACGAGAGCAGGGAAAGGAGGATCTAGGAGGGCCCCAAGGTAACCCTGTGACGTCATTAATATCCTGTTACAACCCCAGTGAAACAAGTAGCCAGAACAAAGACGGGCTAGTGCAAACACACTAGGATAAAGGAGAGGTGCAGAACGAGGAGAAAAGTAGGCAAAGGGGAGGGGGAGGGTAACCCAATCTACAGGAAATAAGGCTAGGGTCCCAAAGACGTTGGGCTGCTACTCACCCTCACGTCAGCCTGCTCCAGCTCAGAGTATACTTGCTTTGCAAATAAACTTTGCTGTCTGATGCTTGCTTGACTCCTGTCTCTTGACTGAATTCTTTCTTTCAAGAAATCAAGAACTGAGGAAAATCATTGTCCTTGGTGACATTTTCTGCTGCTGTGACTCAGATCATCTGGATTCAAGGTACCTTATCTTTTCCTATTTTTCTAACTTCTTCTAATAGCCCCTACCAGCTGCACATCTTACTGGGTGCAGAATGGACACTTAAAAGCCTTTGGAGAGTCCACCACCTTAAAAAGAAGTCTCCCACGAAAGAATAACCTGATCGCAGTCCAGGACACTAGCCTTAGGTCCCACCAGGCACAAGACAAAAACTACACATCTGTTAGGCACTGGTTCACAAGCACCCAAGTCCTTTCCCTGCAGCAGCACCTAGACAATAGTTTGTTGCTCAGTTCCTTCACCTCTCTAGTATCCTGTGGCCTGCCTTTCCTTCTCCTGCCCTTGTCACTCCAGGTAGACGTTTGCTGCATGACGGGCACGGGACTGGCAATTAAAAGCTATTAGAATGCCTGCTGTTTGAAGACCCTGTGACAAGCTGCTCACAGACCCAGGTAGATTAGGGGCTGTGCACTGCTGGCCTGAAGAAAACGTCCATGCATCAAGGTACAGTTGTTCTGTAAGCACTCCTAAACAGCCCCCACCTAGCGATGTCCCACTATACGGTTAATATAGTCTCTCTTGGAGCACACACTCTCTCTCTCTCTCTCCCCACTCCCTCACCCTTTCTCTCTCTCTTTTCTCTCTCAGAATTAAGATGGGTGACAAGTTTAAAGCCCTTTGTGCCCATCTTGCTTCTCTATAGCTTTCTCTCAACCAAAAGAGAAAACGTTGTCTTCTTGTACCCATATGTCCCAGTACCCTCTACTTCCGTGAACTTCTTTATCACCTTTGGGGCCCAGAAGGCATGGAACTGTGTCTCCAGCAAGCCCATCTTAACGGTCTTATTGGCTATTCTAGCTGCTGCATTTGTCGGATGTTTTCATTTTGGATCTCTTTCTCCTCCAACTGGAGACGACTCCTACATCTTAATCCAGGGTTGGACTCCTTGGAAATTGGTTTCTGCCTTTTAAGATTTTGATTGCTTTGCCATAACCCTAGGGATCACTTAGACCTGGAGTTCACAGGTCTTGTCTGGTCTTGGAACTGGGCCATAACATTTTTTAATGGCAAGGAAAGGGCTTTATATTTCCTCCTTAAAGATTACTGGGAGATATTCAGGTAAATTCATCAGGGATTAACAATGAGGGCATTACTAGACTAAATGCTGATGGCAATATGGGCAGACGATTAAAGATGGAAAGATTTCTAGCTGGTTAGAAGATACAGGTCTAGTCTCTGGATCCCAAGTTGTGACAGCTTTGTGAAATGGCTATGGCCATGGATAGTCAGACAGAAACGTTCAAGAGGGGCAAGAAAAGGGAGAGGAAGAGGTAGAAGGCATCGAAGCTGAAAGAAGGACCGAGGTCCCAGTCCCAGAAGGCTGCAGTAAGGGATACATAAGGCCGTTGCCTGAAGGACAGGGAAAGGGCACATGGTAAGGTGCAGATAGAATCTGTAGCTCCAAGGGGAGAGGGACACGTCTCCTCCAGGTGAACTACAAGGGACAAGGTTCCAAAGGGGATGCCCTAGCCCTACACTGTCCTTGTTTTCCTCCCAGTTGGGTAGACAAATCTCCATCCCTCAGAATTCTCTCAGATGCATCATGTCCAACTGGAACCAATTTGGCCCTCAGACACTGAAGAAGAAGAGGCTCATCTTCTTCTGTAACATGGCCTGGTCCCAATACAAGTTAGATGATGGAGAAAGCTGGCTGGAAAACAGCAGTGTAAATTACAACACTATTCTACAGCTAGACTTCTTTTGTCGCAGAATGGGAAAATGGACTGAGGTACCCTATGTCCAGGTCTTTATGGCCCTCAGAGATTATTCAGATCTTTGTTGCTTTTGTAAAATAGACCCCTCTGTCTTGGCTCTGGTAGTGTGTCCATCCAGGACACCTAATCTTGGGGATAGCCCTGCAGATACTCTCCGACTTCCTCTTTCTAAGGGACTGGAGGAATCAGCCTTTCCCAGCTGTCCTTATTTTACTCCACTGGGGCCTTTACCTCCATACCTGGGGCTCCCGCCAGCCCTGAGGACTTGCCCTCTCCAAGAAGTCAGCGGGGGCCTAGTGGGCAACCTTCAGAGGGTGCAGATTCCCATTTCAATGCAGGACCTTCTTCAGATAAAGGCAGACCTGGGAAGCTACTCAGATGACCCTGAGAAGTATACTGATGGATTTTGGAGGCTTACCCTTACTTTTGATCTTACTTGGAAAGATATTCATGTCATCATAGGACAGACTCTCTCCAAAGCAGAAAGGGAGATGATTATGGAGACTGCCACTCACGATGCAGACGGCTGCTAAATGACAGACCCCAGTTAGCCATTTGGGGCTACTGCCATACCCACCACTAATCCCAACTGGAACTATAACATCCCGGAGGGCACCTGGCAATGAAATCACTTGGTCATATGTTTCACTGAGGATACAAAACAAAGCAAGATTAAGCCAACTAACTACAATAAATTAGCCACCATAGATCAAGGCCCCTCTGAGAACCCCACTGCCTTTTTTGAGCGACTTTGGAAAGCCCTCATTAAATACGTAAATGTAGACCCCCAAGTTTCCAGACAGGGAGCTAATGTTCAAGAACTGGTTCATTACCCAATCTGCCCCAGATATCAGGAGGAAGAAACTAGCATTAGGACCGAATTCCCGGCTGGGGAAACTTTTTAATATAGCCACCTCGATCTTTTACAATCGGGACTGGGAGGAGGAGAAAAAGGCCAGGGAAAGGGAGTGGGAGAAACAAAGGCAGAGGATTAAGAGACAGGCTCAATTATTGGCTGCTCTATAGGTCCGATAGCCAACTCCAGGTCACCCAGGGAATAAAATCCCAGGAAGATACCACAACTGTGGAAAGACTTGACATTGGAAATGTGAATGCCCAGAGAAGAAGCCACTGACACCGTGCCCCAAATACAATGAGTTTGGTCATTGTGGAAAAGACTGCCTGGAGAGCCAAAGGGCCCCCCAGTTGGATACCTCAACCCATCCTGGCCTCGAACTGAAGAGGCCCGACACTCTCTGGCTCCCAAAACTAGCATCGTCATCAAGGGGATGGAGCCCAGGGCAACCTTGGACTTGGGCAGTAGGACCACAAATTTCTTACGTGATACAGAAGCTGCCTATTCTGTGCTAAATTCTTTCTCCGGCACTCTCTCTCCTAACACCTGCCAAATAGTCAGGGTGGAAAGACAGCCCACGACCCGGAGGTTTACCTCACCCCTATGTTGTTCATGGGGGGAATCTCTATTCTTACACTCCTTCCTCGTTATGCCAGAATGTCCCAGCCCCTTACTGGGCAGAGATGTTCTCCAGAAGGTAGGTACACATCTAATATTCGGAAATCTCTTCTCTAATATACTTGCATTACTTTCTGAAGGAGAGACCCTTATCTCGGTGGAATCCAAATGGCTAGATTTAGTGAACCCAGAAATCTGGGCAACAGAAATCCCGAGATGAGCTAAAAATGCCTTTCCAGTTAAATTTCAACTTAAGGATCCCTCTCACTACTCCCATCAGCGACAATACCCACGGAAGCCTGAAGCAGAGGCTGGGCTATGGCCCCTTATTAACAAATTTCTTAAATATGGTCTATTAAAATCCTGCTCATCTCCCTGCAACACCCCGATCCTCCCAGTAAAGAAAAGTTCAGGGGAATGTATATTAGTCCAAGATCTAAGAATCATTAACGAGGCAGAAATACCCCTACACCCTGTAGTGTGTATATACAATTCTTGGGGTGATACCCCAAAGAACAGAATGATTTTCAGTGTTAGATCAAAAGGATGCCTTCATTTGTATACCCCCCCACCCCTCTTCTCAATTTCTATTTGCCTTTGAATGGGACAAGGACAGACACTGTCACTTGAACTGTCCTCCCACAAGGGTTCTGGGATGGTCCACATCCTGTCTCTTGACTGAATTCTTTCTTTCAAGAAGACAAGAACCAAGGAAAGTCATCATTCCTAGTGATGTACGAAAAGTGTGTTGTCCTCACCTGCAAAACCAATGTAATAATAACGAGGGCTACCTCATAGGGTTTAGAGGATGATCAGGTGAGTTGATGTTGTAAAGTGCTCAGGTAAGTGCCACCTTAGTGTTGGTGAGGAAGGTCAGACCAATGAAGCAAGGGGTGAAGGGTGGGGGCAGGAGCAGCCCCTGCAGTGTTGGCTGGATAAGGAAACAGGAAGTGCCCCAGGACCTCAAGATTTTATTTCCTCCTTCTCATTCCATAACCCTTCTATAATTCCAACTACTATGCCACCACCACAGTCCCTGAAAAGGCTTGTCACCTGAATCAGGTTTAAGGAGCTTGCGACTCTTACTTAGAAATTCCAGGAGATGTGTTTTGGCTTCCCAAACACCTCCTTGCTATTCCTTCCTATGCAGGGAGGAACTGCTTCTCCTCACACAGAATTAGAGAATGCCTAGCCTGCCTGTCCTGCAGAGGACAAAAACTGCTGACAAACTCTCACCAGGGAACAAATGAGTGACTGCAAGCCCATTCTAGCTAGGTGCCTTAGACGAGGCAGCTGAGAAGTCGGCCCCTGGGCTTTGAGATAGGAAGGCAAAGAGAACTTTAGGGTTCAGAAAAGGGAGGTGACAATGTAGAAGAGCAGAAGCCCAGAGGACTGTGAGGCTGCCCTGCGCATAAGCAACCAGCCAGGATCCACCTGAGCTTCTGGGAATTCATGCTCTGCCTCTTCTTTGTGCCCTGAGAAAAGTTCTCTGCATCTTGGGGGGGGGGGGCGGGGGGGCATCAGTTTTCTCAAAAAGCAGACAAAATAGTAGCAACTACCACAGATTAAATGAGATTACATTAGAAAAATCCACATCTGGCATTTAATTCTTTCATTTTCCTCCATCTCTCCATTTCCGCACTGCCTCCAGCCCCCTACCCATCATAGCTCCCTTGATTGCCCATCTTTGCTTTGGCTCAACCATCTGATTCAGTTTACAAACTCACCAAATCTTTCCAGGCGCTGCTTAGTGCCCCGGATTAAAATGGACTTTGGCTTTTGAGAGTCAGTTCCCAGTGAAGTTATCCATCGAGACTTGATTGAGCCCCGGCGAGACAAAAGTACGAGAGACTTTAACTGCCTGCATGGTTATACCACCCCAGACAGTGTTGTAGTAAAATTGTCACTCCAGCCCTCCAGCTGCAGGGTTTGTGGCATCCATTTGCACAGTGAAGTAGGCCCATTTCTTTTTCCCTGTATTAAATACCCACAGGCAATAATCCTCATTATGAGCCAATGGTTTGGAAAATGTTATTATTAAATCAAAGCCATTTGCAATAAGGGGAAAAATTCATCTGCAACTATAAACTCTGTTGCTTATAGCTGGGCATTAAGAAAACAAATGTTGGCCAAGTCCCCTCAAGCTAAGAACTTCCAAGCTTATTCCCATGGCAGGTCCTCTTAGGCCAAAAGAGGGGAGAGAGCGGACCCAGGAGAAAAATTCCCAAACGGGGATGGTTTCTCATGGGAGATCTGACTCAGGGGTAGTGGAACTGGCCTGGGAGCATGAGGTCCCAACTATGACTCAGCATGTACTGTTGCCCACCCAATTTGTTTTCTAGAAAGATATTAGGATAGTTGAACTTCTATGGGGCTCGCAAAGGACCCTGGAGCATGGGCTCTGGTGTCAGACATACCTGACTGGTACTTCCAGCTGTACCACTTATTAGAATAAATTGGACAAGTGACTCAAAGCCTCCATTTATACCCCTCAGGCTTGTAATGAAGTTATAGAGATTGTTGGATTGAATATATTTTCACAGAGTTATAGCCTTGCCTCAGGTTATAGATCTTGAGTCTAACAAAGAGTCTGTGCCTGTCCTGGCTGGGCCCCAGTTAGTCTGGTGTGTGCTCACGGGCTTTAGGCCATGGTGGAGGCTGAGGAGAGTCACCTGAGACACACTTCTCTCTCTCTGTTGCCCAGTGGCCCAGACACTACAGCTGAGACAGATCTCTGCTGAGTCCTGAGTGTTCTCACCATGACTGCTAATTAGAACCTGAGGACTTAACAGGAATGTTTTGGCTTTTCCTTAAACCAATGAATTCAGGGTTTCTGGAAATGGAGCCCAGACATCTATATATATTTTTTTAAAAACTTTTTTTTTTTTTATTTATCTTTTGGGAGACTTTCGGAGATTGTTAGCTATGGTTCATTGTCTGATAAAGCCTGCGTATTTATCTATGAAAGTTTAATCCAGTAATGGATATGATGGCCTTCCAGTGTGGAAGCCTTTCAAAGTACTAGAATCATTTTTATTTAACTAGGTTTCCTCTAGAAAAGAGGGTGGGAAAGACCCTTGTCATTTCACTTCCCAGACAAAAGGGAACTAAGGTGCTGGAATGGTGTTGGGATTCTCGGATTCTGGAGTAGGCAAGAGGAAGGGAAAGGTTGTAAAGCATGAAGCCTGATGCATTTCTGCATGCAGCAAATAATTGTGGTCAGCCTGCCATGGGCTAGTCACTGGGCTGGGTTCTAGGGATTCAGTGGTAAACATGACAAGTGTTCCCTCACTAAAGGAATTTATAGTTAATAGAGAGATAAAAAACATAAAATTAAATACATCAGTTCTATCTTATATAAACTGATCCAAGAGATTGCACCTGAGATAGCATGGTGGGTAGTTCAAGTGAGGTATAATCCAAAGAAGCTGAGAAAGGAGCAGAATACAGGCTTAGGGTGACTAAGCCAAAGAATCATGGACAAGAAGTATGGAGAGAGCATGTATATTGCCAGACCCTGTTTCGAAAGCCTGCATCAGGGCACAACTGATGGAGGTATAGACAACTTTCCTCTACCCTGTTACAGTACAGTCAAGCGTTCCTCACAGTGAGCAACGGGGCAGTGAAAAAGCAGAACATCCAGCTTTTGTGTGGGGGATGCGGGCCAATGCTTCCACCCAGACCTGCTTCTCTGGGTGATCTGCCTGTTCTCAGCCTCTGGAGTGTTTCAGGCTATCTCGTTCCTCCCAGCTGTCCTACGGAAACAGCCATGCACTGCAGCTTTTTCATCTTTGAAGGAAACCCAGTCACTAACACCATGCACGCTGGGAAACCTTGCTACCCCCTGCAGGCCTTGGCAGCGAGTCTCCACGAGTACCCACTGTTTTCTTGCTCCTGTCTCTCTTCTCTCCCAGTTCCCATTCTTCCCCAGATTGGGCTCTGTTGCTCAGTTGACACTGTTTACTGTCCTTCAACAACTCTTTCTCGTGTCTCCATCAATGAGTTAGCTAGTCAGCCCTTTCCTACGCAATGAAGTACTTGGTACTAGTCCCTGTGTATGAGTACTCCTAGCACTTCCCTGGCTCACCCCATCCCAAGGGTCTGGAAACCTGTGGGCCTATTCTTCGCTATGGGATTACACAAGTGGTGGAAGCTGTGAAGGGAGGCCAAGTAGAAGCTTCTGGCCAGGAACTGAAAAGAAGCTTCTCTCTGCCTTTGACACATTGATGAATTAATAATATGATAGATGCTGGAATTATGAGCAATGACTTGTAAAACGTATGAAGACAATGAAGCTTAGAACTGAACCCTAGAACTCACGGACATCGACTCTATGAATTCCCTCATTTTGTAGAGAGGGAAGCCCAGAGAGTTACATAATCAGGGTTGCTTAACTTGTTACAAACAGTTCTCCTGTCAACTAAAATAAAAATCTTTCAGAACATAATATATTACCTATCTACCTAAACAAAAGGATGATAACTGTAAACCCCCACACCTGATAACTTCAGGGGGCACCAGTTATAAATTTGGTATCCAGAGCCCCTTTTTACACAGCCTACCATGAAATGGTTCTCTCTAGATTTGTACAGAGGAGATGTCCTGATTAGATAGAAACTATGCATCAAGATTGAAGGGTCTTCAGGATTTCCACTTTGATAACATCACCAATGGTCTAGGGTCTGACCCTCCAGCTCCCACTCAGAGACTGATTCATAACTTAGAAATCCTGACTCACTAGATCCCACACATAGGTCTGGAATATATAAATTATAGTACCATTTTTTTCTTGTTTGTTATAAAAAACAGAACTGTTAAGCTGTGAAAGCAGATTCCTGATTTGGTTAGTTGAATTTGGGATAGGGAAGAACACAGTCTAGTTGGATTAATAAATTTCCAGACAATAAACACTAAAAGTGTTTATGAAACTCCGTCCATAAATAATTCGAAATAAAATAAAAGCCTTATTTTTCCCACAAAGATCACGTTGATACTTTTTTTTCTTTAAATATCGCATTCTTTCCAAAAATATTTTTCTTGTTGCTCCTACAATACTGGTTCCTGGACTGACTTTGGGAGAATCCAGAAGTAAATAATTCTTATTCCTGTCTTCCTAAACCCACACACAGGAATCGATGGAATGAAAGATACACATGTATTTACGTTCAGTAAACAAAGGGAGAAGGAATTGTATATAGTGTCCATATCTCCTTAGACCCCACCTTTGTTTTACAGTAGAAGAGTCTACTGGGCCTGGCAATCTGTCTAACGGTATTGGTGGCTGATGTTACTAGTCTCCTGCTCTATCCCCATTTAAATTGCTTATCCAAGGGGAGCTAGAGGGCCAAATAAGTTCTTGGTGTCTCATTCTGTTGAGCAAGACGCAAAACAAAGGAGTGGTACCACTTAACCAGAGTTCCACCTTGTTCTTATCATTAATAGCAAGACTATGACTCACTAGATCATTCCACCAATATTATTACAGTATACACTATTTCTTATTGAATTACATACTTTGATGTTTGAAGGACTCAATAAATAGTAGCTCCCCCTGAGTCCAAATTAAATAATAAATAAGACATAAGACAGATAGATGGAGATCAAAATATCAGTTTGTTTTTTGTATTGATAAGCTTATTGGAGACAATGGCTATAAATCTGTGACCAGAAGCACTTCTTTTTCCATTCTTTGCCTCTCAGTCAAGTCTGAGGGACAGGTCACCTGAAGGGAAGTTTGATTCTGTAAAACAGACATTGTAATGATTGCCTTCTCACATTGGTTCATGATATTTAGTAGTCTTGGCTTCTTCATGGCAACATTTTTTAGGAAATATAACTTATCTGTTAATAAATTTTGCTTTCCTTTCCCTCTTTGTGTGTGTGTGTCTATAGCATCTTGTGTGTGCTTAGATAGAATATACACACACTCACACACACACACACACACACACACACACACACACAGAGCCAAGAAATGTATACACATTTTAAGAAAGGAAAACTGATTAAAATTGTAATATTCAATATATACCGATAACAAAAGATGAATACAAATCACGTTTGACTTCTGCAATTACAAGAGGTGCTCAGAGTGGTTACCATCAGTGTCCAGACACTTCTGATTACAGTGAACTACTGCTTGGGCATAGATAACATCTCTTAAAATGTGTATACATATTTTTGGCTATATATATATATTGGTTACCATCAGCGTCCAGAAACTTCTGATTACAGCGAACTACTGCTTGGGCATAGATATCATCTCTTAAAATGTGTATACATATTTTTGGCTATATATATATATATATATGAATGATTAGATTGGATATATATATCCGCATAATATACATATGTGTGTGTGTGTGTGTGTGTGTGTGTGTGTGTGTATTTGAATGAGTTGGCTTTCCCAGACCAATAACTTGCAGGAGTGTGAAAGAAGAAAGTCAGCTTTCCCAGGCTAGCAGATTTTTACAAAAAGCTCTCAACTTCTCAGGTATTACAAATTTAGTCTTATTTCTTCAAGTATGATTTTTCTGTGATACTTCAGGTAGCCCTGGATTCTCTGCTTCTCTTTAAAAAATTGGTTAAGAAGAGGGGTCTTCTGTCTCAACTTACTCTTCCCGAACTCTACATACACCCTCTGGAGATCAAAGAATATAATTTTGACCCCTCAGCCTGTTCTGCCCACTATCAGGAAATAATGTTTTTGTTTTGGTTTGGTTTTTTATTGGTGGGAGGCAAGGGTAGTTTCTGAGACCTGTTTTGGTGGGTTTTCTTTCCACTGAAATTTGTCCTCAGCTTGTTTCTACTTACCCTTAATGGGCTTGGTACAAAATCAGCTATTTTTGGCTTTCTTTGAAAATATTTTAGAGTCTGTCTTCTAATTTTACCCAAAGTCAAGTTTTCAATATTTTCCATTCTTTTTGCTGCTGTTGCATGGTTTCCAATGAAAAAAAGGAAAATGCTAAATCTGTTCTTGACTCTTAATATGAACAAACAGCCAAGGATCACCAGACATTTGAGAGACATGACTAACACTAACGAGAAAGATGACAGCAAAGGGGAAAATAGAGATGACCTTGAGGAAACAGAGATAAAGAGTAGGATAAAACTTTTAAAAAATTCCTTACAAAGGTAAGAGAAAATGTCACATACGGAACAATACCAGGATCCTATAGGTAGAAATAACCAGACAACCATAAAAATATATTTAAATTTAATATTAGAAATTAAAAAATAAAATTCAAATACAAGAAGATGTTTACTTGGAAAATATTTCAACTTTGTGGTAAAACTGAATATTTTTATTTAAAATATGAGGAAAATTCAACACAACAGCTGAAAGAGAAAGTTGAGGAAATTTCCCAAAAGAAGAACAAAGCAAGAAGAAGAAAAAAGGAGAAAGACAAGAAGGAATTCAGGGAATCAATTCAGGTGGTCCAATGGCTGACTAACAGGTATTCAAGAAAGAGAAGCAGACAAAAGGAAGGGGAAAAATGATCTTAAATGAGACAAGGAAAGTGCTACAAAAATCAAAGAACACAGACGTCAGATTTTGAGTTTCAGATGAAGATATAGCTACTTCAAGGGACCCTGCTCTAAGATTGCAGAACTGTGGTAAACTAGCTTAAAGATCCGTTAAAGGAAAAATTTTTTTAAAAAATCACAGTTTGCATAGAAAGGATTAAAAATTGAAGAGGACATTTTCTCAACTGCAACACTGGAAGCTGGAAGATAAAAGAATGAAGTCTTCAACATTCCAGAGGAGAATATTTTTTCAATTTAAGATATTCCACCCACATAAATTACACTCAAGTGTGAGGATAGAATAAAGATATTTTCAAGCAAAATGTGTGGATTTTTTTTTTTCATTGTACCTCCCATGCACTTTTCCCCAGGAAACTGCTGGAGATGTGTCCTATCAAAAGGAGGGTCTAAACTACGAAAGAAAAAGACATGGGATCAAGTAACAGGGGATCTGAGACATGGGAAAGGCAAAGGGATTTCTCAAGACAATTGTGAAGAAGAGCTGCCAACTGACAGCGATAGATCCAGCAGGAGGCAGGATATGGAACTGGTATGTTTTCACCTGTTTGACCCTTGTCAGAATCATTTTACACCCTGGGAGAGACTCTGCCAGTATTTTAGTGGTAGACAGGCAAACCAATACTCTATCCAATCCCCTTGCCAAAGAAGTCATTAATTCCAGGGAAAACAGAAATCTTACCAGAAACAAAATGTAATCATAATACATATGGTGTGTGTAAGATCTACATAGTGAAAATAATGTAAACACTGAACTGTGATTTAAACAAAATAATCTAAATCATCACTCCTCTTCCTCCATTCTCTGTCCCCTTACCCTGCTTTTTCTCCCAATAGCTGTTTTCTACCTGATAGTGTATCTCTATCTCTATCTCTCTCATCTATCTATCTATCTATCTATCTATCTATCTATCTATCTATCTATCTATCTTTTTTTGGTCTGTCTTTCTCATTGGACATTAATCTCTATAAGGGCAAAAACTTTGTCTATTTTGGCCATTATTGCATCCCCACATTGCCTACAACAGTGCTGAGTTCATAGTATATATCTCCTAAATAAATTGATATAAAATTAGGAGGAATGGAAGTGTGAGTGTGTGTGTGTGTGTGTGTGTGTGTGTGTGTAAAGTGTTAGAAACCTAAATCTTTATTTGCATCATCTTCAACCAATAATGTCTAAAATCAAACAATAAAAAAAACAGAGCAGTAAACTTACATAGCAATATGAAGGTGAACGGCTGAAGAGCTGTAGGAGTTAGAAGTCGCTCCGCTGGAGAGAAGTGAAAGGACTGGGGCAGGGGCTGCAACATTTTGTTTTAAGCCTTGTAACCTTATTTGACATTGAAATCTGGCACATGTATTACTGCAATAAAGACATAATTTTTTTAAAAAGCAACTAGGGAAGGTCTAACACTCTCATGTCTTATACATATCATTGTATAAGATCTATGTTTCTTTTGAAAGTAACGAGCCTACTAGGAGATATTAGATTTGTTTGGTAGAGTAGGATTAATTTCTAGGTACATCAGGTCAAACTTCTACCCCAGATGAGAGAAGCCAACTTCTTGTGAACCCTTTTCTAAAAACATACCAACATCTGTATCTTTGAAGTTCTTCTTCATACCTAGTTAGATTCTTTTGAAAATTGAGTTAAAAAAACAATGACATGACAGGACTGTGAAAACCTCTGACTCTTAACACGTCCAATTTTCTGAGGCATGATCTTTTAACAAGTCATTTAACCTCCCTGAGCCCTCTTGGTTCCTTCATTTATAAAATGGGCATGATAATATGCACCTCATTGGATTACAGTGCTTATCAAATAAGATACCTGTGTGAAATCCCAGTACAAGATAGATATTTGATATCTGCAGGTTTTCTTTCCTCCTTTCTTACTTGCCAGTGACAACATTTAAGCTTCTCTAAATCTATAAAGAGTTTTTGGGAAGTTTGTACTTGTTTCCACATTACTGGATATTTCCATGGGGACACATGGTCCATATATGTCAGTGTCTGGGAAGGGACAGTTCATTTACAGCATTGTTATTTATCGTGAAGGCTGTCATGGGAGAAAGAGAATACGCCTGCCAGGCATGACTCATTTGTGCATTTCCCACAGTACCTAACAGTTTACCTAATCACTCAGTCAGTGCCCCTGAACTTGGCTTATACATAGAGACTTGTCAATATGAACCAGTTTGGAGACCCTCTGGTATCCCTGTCCAGGTGTCAATGGGACAGAGGTAAGTTCAATCAACTACAAAAGTGAGAAGATATGTTATCACCTCAAATATTGAATTAACTACCTTGTTTGCCAAAAAGATTCTATAATCTTTCTCTGGCCAGAGCCTGCATAATGAATTCCCTAAAGAACTTGCTAGCTTCTCTACTAAAGGTTAATTTCTTTCTCCATTACAAACCCTTGTGAGTGGTCCCCAGGGTTGTTCTTGGTAAAGAAAGAGAAGGTCTTGTTAAGTATTAATGATCACAGTGGCTGGTTTACAATATCACCTCCTCTCTGGGAAGGAAAAGATCACTTCATTGACATTTATCAAAGGAGCTTCCACTGGGAACCAAGAGCACAGCTGTCATTACTCTCCACTATGGGCACAATGGAAAATGGCAGATTCACTCCCATCTGCTATTTGCCACAATTTCCTAACCCAGAAACAAATGAAGTTACAAAGACACAACAGGGATGGAGAGGGGAGAAAACCAGAATTTTAATTTAAATTGCTGATATGACCTGTGATACTTTCCCTCATATCCCATATCTTTGTATGAAAAAGCTTCTTTGAAATCCAGGAGAGTCAAATAGTCAATCACATGTCAATTTGGCATTTCCAAATCAGAGTAAATAGGCAATCAAGTGTCTTCTACATAAAGTATTAGATAAAAGACATTTTGTAATAATATGGCAGAATAAACTGAGGACTATTTGCACCTCTTCCTCTCTCCCTTAAGAAAAAGAATTTGAAATTTCGGAAAAAGAAAAACTGTAAAAATTTATTTGATGAGGGCTGTCAATGGCGAGGAGTTTTTCCCTTAAATGATGCATGAGGTATCCCTTTTGACCCCTTAAAAGATCTTCCTCCAGATTCATAAAAAGAAAACTATCATTTGCTCTGCTGTACCCCAGTCTCTACGCACACGCCCAGCTCTGCTCACCCACGCTGCCATTAAAGACGAGTCAGGGGATAGGACTGGCTTTGGGGGAGTCTACCCCTGTTCTGTCCCCAGATGACAGCAGGGCTTCCCACACTGCTCCCCATGTCTTCTCCCAGTTTTTCTCACACTCACCACCCAGCATAGAGGTAAGGGGCTTCCGACCATTGTGGGTTCCACGCTGCCCTCTTATCTCTCTGCCTTTATGCAGTGAAAGCTTGACTCCAGTGAATAACTGAAGGCCTAACAAGGACACCAGAATCCCATGAACTCCATTGCGATCCAAGCTCAGTCGCCTTGTCAGCTATTCTCTAGTTGGATTACTTAAGGGCACATCATAGTTGAGCATCATTTTTATAATCTGAGTTGTTGAAAGATTAATTAGGCTTGCACACATAAAATGTTCAGCTTGGTGTCTAGCATGAACGAAGCACCAAATAAAAAGGAGTATTAACTTCTATATATGATGTGTTTGATAATGTTTTCCTAAGTTTCTTCTAGCTATGATTTTCACTCTCATAATAGACAAGCAAATATCTACTGATCCCTTAAAAACTGAGTATACACTTTTGAAAGTTTGGAAAACACACCAACCACCGCCCCCCATCCTTCCTGAGTGTTTAGGGTATGGCAGGTACTCCTGGTTTTATGATTGAGACCCAACAATCCACAACCATATGATTAATTTTCATTGTTTCAAATATTCTCTTTGCTGAAACACACTTTTGGGGTGAAAATTTTCATGGATCTCCATAAAGGAAATATTTACAATAGTTATAAAGTAAGAAAGCTGAGAGGTGATCATAGCTAAGAAATGAATGAATTATAGTTTGGACATTTGGAGGGTAGCATTGGTGAGCAAGTGCTTGCAGATGGCAAGCAGTGCTAGGAGGCCTTTCTTTTACGCCAAATAATTCCTTTCCGAAGCATTCTTTATTTCTGTGATTTTCTCAAGTCTATTACCCTGATAAATAAGTAGACTGAGAATATTAAAAACAGTTCGATTTCTTTAAATTTAATCCTAACATTGTTGTTATCCCGGTGCCTATATTGTACTTGTCACTTGTTAGGTATGCATTCAGTGATACAACCATTTAAAAGTTAATTTGCTTCATTGAGTACTGAGTATGGTATGGGGGAAGATGGAAGAAAAAGGAAGAATAGCTATGCATTGACATTAGCTAGTGTACTCACTAGATATCATGATGCTTTCCTCCCCTTAACTGTAGCAGCCAACAGTTTATCTGCATTAAGAACACTCATAATTCCCAGAACTCCAAGAATATATACCCCAGTTATAAACAGTCTTTCTTATCTGTACTCATTTTTTTTTTTACACTACCTAGTCTCTAGGACATAATAGGTGCTCATTTTCTTCTAGGTTGTCTGCCACATCTCTGTGCCTTTCATCTTCTCATCTTTGCTTTTTAACCTTGCACCCTTTCCTAAAGCACAACTCAAATGTCAACTTCTCCATGATCACTTCGTTGACTGCCCCACCACAAGTTTCACTAAATACTGGATTTGAGCTATTGCCCTTAAACTGATTCCATTTTATCTTAATCATCGATTGTTTTTGTATGTAATGCCCTCCCACTTCCCTTTAAGGTATTATGGCTGGAGGAAATTGAGTATGGGAGGAGGAATGTTAGAAGATACAGTCTGAGAAGCCCCAAAGCCCCATCATCTAGGGCTTATCCCCAGGGTACGGACTTTTGTAGTTATTTGAAACATGGTGAGAATTTTGATTAACGATAAACTAATTACATTTATAAAGGACCACTCTCACTGCTGTGTGAAAAAAAGACTATAGGGATATAAGGATGGGAGAAAAAAGGTAAGCTAAGAGACTATTACACTCATGAATGTGAACAGTAATGTTTTTTTTTAATATAGTGGCAGCAATGGATTGATGAGAAAAAGTTAAATTCTTGATATCTATTGATATCTGTATATAGATATCAGTGGTATTAATAGGTATTGTTAATGGATTTGCATATAGCATGTAAAAAAAAAAAAAGAGAGGAATAAAAAATGAGTCCTAAGCAGTTGGTTGAATTTTCTGAGATGTAGAAAGAGGAAGTATAGAAGGTAGGAATCACAAGTTGTTTTTGATCATATACATTTGAATAACTATTAGAGTTCTAAGAGGCCCGTCATGAGACTGTTAGGTATATGACTGTACTATACAGAGGAGAAAATTCTGGAGCTACAAGTTTTTGAGTCTACTATGTGGAGATGGTATTTATATAAATACATCCTATAGGCCTAAATAAGAGAGTGTGTCCACAGAAAAGAAAAGAAGCCCTAGGGACTCCAATGATGAGACATTAGGGTTTTGAAAAGTACTGGAAAAGGAGATTGAGGAAAAGTAATCAATGAGGTAGTAAAAACTGAAAAGTGTGATAAACTGGAAGCTAAATTAATGTGTTATTCCAGAAGAAGAGCGTGATCTGTTAAATGCTTCTGGGAGTTCAAGTATAAAAAGGCCATCAGTTTGATTTAGCTATGTAAAATCATTCATGAACTCGAAAAGAAAAACTTCCATAAAGTGGTGGAGGCCAAAGCACGATTGTAGCGAGTTAAAGAGAGAATGAATGAGATAGCTGGGCAACCACAAATATTTACTAATTTGTGGTCCACAAATATGGACTACTCTATCTGGAAGTGTGCTACAAAATGTGTCAGGATGGGGCAAGTAGCTAGAAGACAGTAATTGGAAGGAAAGCGGAGACAAGATAGAAAGGCATTTGATTGTCTTTTTTAAGATGAGAGAAAATGACAGCATGTTTATATTCTGTTGAAAATAATTTGGTAGAAAGAGTGAAGTTCCTAATATGCTTTTGGAATGACGTTCTTAAGGAGGTGAGAGAAGATGGACATTGAAGACAGGAGAAAATTTGGCCTTAGGTAGAAACATGCATGGAGAGTGTCTTCCATGTTTGAAGTAATTAAATGGTTGATTTACCTGACTATTTTACTGTGTTTCCCCCCAAATAAGACCTAACTGGAAAATAAGCCCTAGCATGATTTTTCAGGATGACATCCACTGAACATAAGCGCGAACGCATCTTTTGGAGCAAAAATTAATATAAAACCTCGTCTTATTTTTGGGGAAACAAGGTAAATAAGATTATTTTTAACTAACAACCATTATTGGTATATACATCAGATTGTATTTACAGTGATCGTTTATTATGTTTCCCTGCATTCTAGCATCTTTTGAAGACCTACACCTTTTTCAGGACTTTTTTTTTTGTTTTTTTGTTTGTTTGTTTGTTTGGTTTGAGTCCTGACTTCTGGTAAAAGCCAGACAACTCATTTCCTAGCTGCCCCTCAGCTAGGGTGCAATAAAATGATCCAGCTCTTCCAATGAGACACACACAAAAAAAACTTAAAATGAGAACAGATCAGTATAATGGGCAGAATCCATTTCCTGGTGAAGATGGCGTCAGCTGTGACTACCTGGATTAAAAGGCTGCATGTCTCACGTAGAATTTTGGCATTGGAACGGCAGACAATGGTAGTTGCAAGAAAGTTGAGTTTCTGATGCCCAAAAGGCAGAGACAGAAACGGGAGCATCTAGAGCTTGATGGAGACAGGTTTTTTTTTTTTTTTTTTTTTTTTTTTTTTTTTTTTTTAATCAGACTGATACTGTGGAGTAATTTAGGGTGTTGTTTCTAGAAGTTTAGGATTGAGCCTTATTTTCTAGCCCTCCTGGGAGTCGGAGGGAGCTCCTCATAGTTTTAATGAAGTCCTTTTTCTCCTTAGTCTTCCAGACTTGGTTTCTGTTGCTTGCAATTAAGAACTCTGCCTAGTACAGTGTACTACAGTGCCTAGTATTTAAGGAATATAGTAAAATGATAAACTAAACGATAAGCTAAACGACTCTCCTCAGGTTACTTTTTTTGTTCTGGGCTTTTTTGTTGTTTAAACATGTTGTTTTTAAGAATAAGCAATCAACCATGATGTTGAGAAATGAATTTCCAACATAGGCACAAATCTGTTAATTCTCAGAGCATTTGAGAACAGTAGCCATAGCATATCTGTGATATCTCTTTTGTGATGAATATGAAATCATATCTGCTAAAGAGAAAAATCATGATAAATAATCTGACAATGATAAGGGGATTAATGGAGAGATTAGGACAGAATATTTGAAAAGGGTACTTTTCCAGAATATCTAGGATTTACATCCACAAGCATGTGTGTGCATACATATGTAGACGTACATCATGTGCACATGTGTGGAGTCTAAAAACAAAGATAACTTGTAAACAACCACCCCCTACCCTAGCTGTAACCATAGCAACTGAAACTGTCTTCATTTTCTGTCTCAAATAATGTGTGCAAGTCTGTCTCACTAATAATTCAGAAGGGGACACTGACAAATGATCACTATATTCACCCAGCCATTTTAAATAGGAAGGCATTTGGCTGAATTCTAATTTGACCAATGAATATTTAACTGATAATGCTGCCAGATAAGATATTGGCCAAAAGAGAAAGAAGAGAAATGAAGTTGAAGCGTTATCATGCAAAAATCCTTTAATGAAGGACATGAAAGGAGTGTTGTGAATTCTGGCCTGAAAATCTGTTCTGTATTGGGAAATGGAAGCGCAGCTGGCCCACAATTTAGAAACTTTAAAGATTCTGTGACCTCTAGGATATCTAAGTCATGGAGGGTGTTTTTTCCTCCTTTGTTTAATGTTTTGTATTTTCAGAAGAGTAAGAAAAATATGCTTTAAAATGTTTAAACTTCAAAGCCAACTACAGGATTATGTATTGGAAAATTCAGAGAATCTGCCCAGATCCTAAACTTGTCAAACCTTTCCTCCTCATAGATTGCTTTGCCTCATAACAGCCCAGAAAAACTCAATGACTTACTTTGAACCTCCTCTAGTCCCAGGAATATTCCGTACTAAGGCTCAAGGAGATCCAAACTCAGGTGAGATTTTTAAGCAGATTTCAAAGTAGTAATTGTTACTGAATATTCATTATTTGTCAGGCCCTCTTCTGAGTATACTGGCTCCTTTAACTTTCACAGGAATTCTCTGAAACAGGTACTATTTTTAGTTACATTTTGTGGTTAATGAAGCCAAAGTTCAGACATGTTAAATAACATGCCCAAGGTTGTACTGAAATTGAGGAGGATCTGGGAGTAGACCCTTTCTATCTCTCTAACCTTTAGGTCCTCTGCCCTATCTTCTCTTTTCCCCTTCATCAATTGTTTTCATAAAGCACAAAGGCATAAAATTAGAGGGAGAAAAATAAAGTGTATAGTTGTGCCTGACATATAGTAATCATTCAATAACATTTATGGATAGCAATTATTTATATGCACACACATTTACTATTTACAATATTAGACTTGATTGCCCAGCCCATTTTCTTGGCATAGGGAAGTTATTGATTTGTCAAGTTATAACCAGAAACATGTTTGGAAAACCTTAAATAGGAGAGAGATCGTATAGTAGAAAGTCATAATGGCTAAAGTCATCTAGCTAAGAGAAACCAGGGCATCTATCCAGGGCCATTCTGTCTATTGCCTCCAATAGACACAATGCCTGCGGCTAGGACCTTCTCAAGCCTTAGTAAAATGGTTAAATCCTGGGGTTGGGGGTTGCAGGGGGGTGAAAAAAAGTTGGCTCTAAGTACAAAAACAAAATTGCAAAATCAAAATGCTTAGATGTTTATTTCCATGTCTACAAAATGAAACATTATGTCAACTTCACTTATTATGTTTTGTTATGGTTGAAAGCAATTCGCAAATATCCCAGGAATGTATGATGATGTTTGAGAAATTATAGTCAATGGTAAATCAAATGAGTGATCAGGAGCCACATATTTTTGAAAGCAAATTAATAAATTTGTTTTCCAAAATCTTTACCCCAAAAGTATATATTTAATGAGAATGTGGGCACATTTAAATATTTTTCATATGGTGGGGGTAGGACCTGTGAAGTCTGAACAGGGTCCTGCATCCATCTTTATATAGGGATATGCCTGCTGCTGAGTAGAAAAGAAATCTGGAATGAGCTGGCCAGAATCCCTTATCCTCGCAGAGTTAAGGAGACATGACTGACCATATGATTTTCTTGAAGAGTTAATTTCCCTACATGATTGGTGGTAACTACTGACGCTCAAATGCCTCATTTTTCCCTCAAAGCTCTAACCTCCCACTATTCATCTTTCCTTAGTCCGGGATACACTTAAGGTTGGTTAGTTGCCAAATAGATTGATGATTTCTCCACTCCAGAAAATATTATTAATTGGTTTATAGAATGCTGTGCCCACACATCTTGGCATTCTATAAAGTCTCCTCAGTACAAACAGAGGCTACATTAGCACAACAATAACAGGCCACATTGAACAGCCCAGGAAAGAAATTGTCAGTTTAGTTTCAGAGGCAGAGGTTTCTCTTTAAAAAGTCTTGATGGCAGACTCACTGTGGGACATTCAGGCAAAACGTTGGTCAGTCTGGCTCATGGAAAAGCAGTTCATGGGTAACCAAGACTCTGTTCCTTTTAAAAGCAATGTTCAAAATGGGGGCTTTGTTGCCTTTGGTTATTTAGTGCTTTCGACATACGTGGTCTAATCTTGTGCCCCTAAACCTATTCAAGAAACAATTCTCTTACAGGTTCCCCAGTACCCTGTATTCAAACCCACCCACTATTCATGACCAAGGGATCTGGGGCCCACAGGGTTACAAATTTCTGTTTGAAGATCCAAAGAGAATTGAGCCAGGGGTATCCCAAGACTGACAAAAAAGGCAAGAAAGAGGCTTCTAAATGAGGGGAGTATATAGAAAATGCTAGAAGACAGGCCTAAGGAGAAGAAAGGAGGCCAGGAATTAAAGTTAAGAACCATAAAAGAAATCTGTCTAATTATAATAAGGAAGAAAGGGAAAGCAATAGGGTTCTCACAGTGGGGTTGAAATAGCAGGTAGGTTTATTTAATACCTTTGGGCACAACTACTAGGCATAAACATGACCATGAAATATGTTGAAAGTTGCCCACCTCCTCAGATACAGAGGCCTAGTGAAATCAGAATGGACTGTGGGGTCTGGAAGATTTTGCTTAGAGTTCCAGAATGATCTCTCTGTAAAATAGGAATGATGTTTATTTTCAGGGTGCTGTGAGACAGTGGATATTAAGCATTAACAAAATGTTTGGGACACAATAAGTGCTAAATAAATGATGGGTAGATTTAAATGAGGATATAAAAGTATATCAAATATAAATAAATGTACTTAAAAAATAGGAGAATATCCACGCAGGATTTTTCCTGTTCTTCGAAGTCAATACTGCTTTCTCATTTTTACTACTGAGAGATAAAAAGAGAGAGAAATTTTGCTTAAGTAGACTTGTTTTAGTTAATTCAGCAAATATTTATTATGAAGCCCCTACTACAGTATTTCCCTGAAAATAAGACTGGGTCTTATATTAATGTTTACTGCAAAAGATGCATTAGGGCATATTTTCAGGGGATGTCTTATTTTTTCAGGTACAACAATTTACATTTACTCAAATACAGTCATGTCATCTTCATCTGGAACATTGTCATAACATACTAAACGTGTCCATCTGGCTGACGATCTTAACTGGGGCTTATTTCCGGGGTAGGTCTTATTTTCAGGGAAACATGGTATGTCCAAGGCAAGATTTCAGTCCTCCCCAGAGTCCAAGGAGGGGCTAGTCTCAAATTAGATCAAGTATATAAGCCCCCTAATTGACTTGGTGAGATAGTGGGATACTATGAACAGCAGAGCTGCAGGCTTGGGAATTACCCAGAAATCTGTGAACTTGGTGGCAGTAAAAGTCAGCCAGCCAGGCTTTTAGAATGACTGTTCTAGTACCTACCCCGGCATGTGGCTGAATATATACGTTGTATTTCTCATGGGGCTGCTGATCAATCACTTTAGGGAGAAACTGAAGTGCCTACCTCCACCAGAACCCTCTTCCTCGTGTCCAAATAAAAACTACCTACCCATCTTTCAGTACCTGGTCCTTGTTTGAATACTTACTGCATTTCCGTTACCACATAGTTTAGTGCTTCATTGTATAACATTATTTTATGTTTGATTAATATGTAGTTGTCACATCACCCCAAATGCATTGTCTACCTTGTGAGGACACTAAAAGAATACTTAGAAAATGAATAATACGAGCAAATGAAATAGTTCTTGATGGATTACACATGACTCATGCATCTGCTTTCACAGTCGGACTTTGAGATTTCCGAGTGGGTATTTGCTTACTATCTCCCCAACTGGATTATGTGCTCCTGGAGGGCAGGGACCAGTTCTCTTTTTGCTCACTGTTTGTAGTGAGTTGAATAGTGTTCCTCCTCCCCAATTCATGTCCACCCAGAACCTCAGAATGTGATCTTATTGGGGAAATAGGGTCTTTGCAGATGTACAACGTAAGGACTCAGAAGAGATCATACTGGATTAGAGTGAGTCATAATTTCAACGCAAGTGTCTTTATCAGAGACAGGAAAGGACACACAGAGACAGAGAGAAGAAGGTGACGTGAAGACAGAGGCAGACATGGGAATGATGCATCTAACAAGCCAAGGAACACCAAGGATTGCCACCAAATCACCAGAAGCTAGGAGAGTGGTATGGAGCAGATTCTCCCTCACAGTCTCTGGAAGAAACCAATCCTGTTGAGCCTTGATTTTGGACTTCTGAGCTTTTAAACTATGAGAGAATACATTTCTGTTGCTTTAAGCCACCCAGTTAGTGGTCATTTGTTCCATCAGTCTTAGGAAAGTAATACACCATTTTACGCCTAGTCTTTAACAAAGTCCAGGCCCAAAGCAAGGGCTCAATAATTATCTTTGGGAGGAAGGAAGGTGGGTTGATTCTTCCCCTTCCTGTGTATCTTTTCCTAATTTAGTGTTTCTCTAAGTGTAATTCGTACACTCACTTTTTGAGAATCACTCGAGTGCTTATTAAAAATGCAAATTCCCAGGACCACCCCACACCAGCGGCATCGAATTCTCAGGGGCTGTAATATGCTCCCATGGCAGGTCTTGCACACGTGAAAATTTTCGAACTGGTGCTCTTTCTTATTATAATTCTCAAGGCTCTTTGAATGGTATCAAAGACATTTCTCTAGCCCTTGTGGACAAGGCACCTGATGGGAGGAAGGTTGGCTCCTTGCAGGAGGTGTGAGGCTGACCTCCTCATTAACACAGCTGGGAATTTCTGAAACAGAATGCTCCAGCTGTCAAGTTCCTCTTTTCCTTGAGGACACACCTGGCTGCTTGACGTGACCCCCTCATTCCTGTCTAGAGGTGAGGTTCTCATTGTGGTAACAGTTTCCTTAAGAAAAGAATCAAAGTTAGAATGAGACACATGTAGAATCCCTCCATTCTAAGAATTGTCCATTCTAAGGACAATTTTCCCCAAACGGTAATATCCCCATAAGACTACCCACAACGTTTTGCAGATTTCTAAATTCCAACTTCAACCACATTTCACCTTTGAAAAAACTTGTCTCTCAAAACATAGGTGACAGTTTATTACAAACAGGCTGTTTTGTGTTCCATATTCATCACCCATTTATGACTTTCTCATCCAGTTTGCTGAGTCCTCAAATCAAAACACATAGCAGGCTGCAAGCTCAAATTGGCATCTGCAAATCAAGCTGTGCACTTTCTGCTGTGCGCCTCCCTCCAGGAACTTTCAATGACCTGCAGTTGTCATTCACGTGGGTGTGAACAGCTCTCTGGGTCCTGTGGCAGGGCCAGCTTACTCTTCCAGACGTCGTTCTCTATGATTTTTTAATCCTGTTACTCAGGATGCCTCTTTCCTGCGCACCTGAAAGAACAACTCAAAACTCAAAATAAGAATTGGGATGGCTAGTTCTGCTCTTTGCATTAAGTCTGGGAGGATTTGTGAGCTTGTCAGGAGAGATTTGTTGCAAAAGCCAAGTGAATCATGGAGTGAGAGTGGGTATTAAGACAAAGAGGCAGAGGAGGATGAAAGGGAAGTGTAATAGAACATGTAGACACACTCTGAGGTAGCTGGGGTGTTCTGTATGCTGTATTAAACCTCGGGGTTTGAATAATAAACTACACGGGAAACTCCTTTTATAACAGAATCAGCCAGACACACCAGAGTTTGAAGTGTATTTGAAGTAATATTTCCACCAAAAGTAAAGTTTATCTAGCTCCGACCAATGTTTTTTCCACCTGCAAATCAAACACCATCCATCCTTGTCACACTGCCTCTCAAAGTCACCTTTAGCTTGCCCTTCCTTACTCTCCCCCAATCCTATAAAATGTCTGTCAGAAATTACCATCAATTATTTCTATGAAACATTGGTCCCATATGTCTCTTTCCTGAGGCTGGCCCAAATGCTCTGGGTCAGCCAAATGGCTCTTGTAACTTTTTGACCTTTTGTCATATTTGTTGCATGTACCATTCTTTTGAGAATTTAATCATCTTCTGCTTGTCACTCATCCAGGCCTAAGAACTTGGACATGTCTGACTCATTGCCTTACTCTTCCTCTTTTTCACTCCTATCACCAAGGCCCTTCCTCTCTCTTCATTACCTTCGTCCCCACTGACAAGAGAAAAATTTTGAGATGTTCTAAATTAAATTCCAGTGTCTGGAGAGTGAGAGAAAGAGACAGGAATAATTAACCAGTTTAATAGCTGTGGGATAGTTAAAAAAAAAAAAAAAGACTGTTCACATTCCTGGATGGATATTGGAGCTTTGAATCAACCTCCAGCCCTCTATTAGCCAACTGCTAGACACCACCACATCCTACATATACATGAACTTTCTGGATTGTTGCCTGTAACCAATCAAACGATGTAAACAATTCTTCATTACAGACTGTGCGCCTATCGTAGAACTGCCCCTGGTTCACCCTCTCCCACTCCCCTTATCTGTAACCAAGGTCAATTCTTTCAAAGCAACTTACATCTTTCTTCCCCAAAACACAATGTGTGAAAGTGCCCATCAACTCCAGGACGGCAGACATGTTTATCTTGTCTGCTTAGCCCTGCTGATGGTGGTTTAAACTTCCTGCCCCAGGACCCGGGTCCTTTCCTGGCTCGCACATGGCTCAAGAAACCCTTTCTTTTAAAGTGGTTTTCAGCCATGGAAGTTTTCTTGTTTAACACAACACTCATCAGAACCTTCACACCTGAGTTTTTGCTACAACTGCCTGGATATTGCCTTTGGAGACTGGGAAAAGTCCTGCCATGGGTTTTCTTTTTATTTCTTTTTTTGAAGGTATAATATGTTTAATAGTTTTACCAGCTAATAATAAAAGTAGCTACTATTTATTGAGCACCAAATGGTTCCAGACATGAGGCTAGCACAGCATAGAAATGAATTTAGCAGATCTGATGTTAAGACAGGGATCAGCATTTTTAGGAAGCACTCCAGTGGGAATCACTCATCTAGACAGACTGTATACACTGTGGGCAACTCTGAAATACATGCTTTTATCTATTTGATGGGGTAAAGAAACCAATGCGGGTTTTTTTGTTTTTTTTTTTTTGCATTTTTTATGTTGTTCTGACTCAGTTCTTTGTTCTAATAAGAAAATATTTTATTGTTTTTAAAACTTTTTGGCTTTATACCACAGCGTTGCTTTTTGGTTGTTTTTCTTTGTTTTTGTTTTTTAATGTTCCTTCTTCCCTATCACCATTATTAAAGAATGGGTATTGACTCTAATGGCTACTCTGCAGATAAACGAGGTGTACATTATGGTGCAAAGTACCTGATGGAAAGATTTATAATCATACTGCTTTTGGACTGGAAAAGCTTTTAGAGATCGCATGGCCTTAGAATTTTAGTTAGAAGGTATATTATTCATCACAACTTCCTATTTGAGAAAAGTTAGACAAAAGTAATACATGATATAAATATGATGGGTAGCTAAGCGAAGAGCAGTATAGGTACTAAGCTATCAACAGGTACTAAGAGAACAGTGAAGAGCTGATTTGCCTGGCAAGGACTGAAGTGGAAAAGTGTGACTTGTTTTGTCCAATGGAATGTGGATAAAGAACCTTATGTCACTTTCGGTTAGAAGCTTTAATTATCATGTCTTCTTTTCGTGTCACATAATCATGGAAATATGTGACAAAATGGAGCCTCTATCAACCTTGGCCACTGCCTGACTAGGATGAACAGATTTCTCCTCGTGGTATATTGAAGCTACCGGGATTAGGAGGTTGTCTCCCCAGGGAAATTCTGGCCTATCCTGACCAATGTATTACTCTTCTCCTGGTTGTCTAAACTGGGCCAATTCACGGATGGTAATGAGGATGATGATGATGATGGCAACAACTAACATTTATCAAGAGCTTACCGTGGTCCCAGCACTGTGCTAAGTGCTTTATAAGTGTTATGCCGTTTAACCTTTGTAACATCATGAGAAATGTGCTCTTATGAGCCTCATTTTATAGATAAGAAAACTGAGGTACAGAATGTGTAAATTAGAAGTCCAAGATCCTATCAGCATTAAGTTTGAGAGCAGGCTCAAATCCTGGCATTCTAATTCCAGAACTTGCCTCCTTAACCATTAAACTGCTTCAGCTAGTCCATAAATCAAAAAGTGCTAATTCCCCAAAGTATGTTCTACAAAATACTAGCCTTGGGAATATTAACTAACATTATGTAAGAAGTGGTTTAAATTTTGTTTTAAATATGATTATGAAACACCAAGTTAAGCAAAATAAAGAAGATTTTTTAAAGTCTTAGAACTTCTTGATGTTTTTAGGATCTGCTTGATCCTTTAAAATCTCTGCTTGAACTTGTTTTCATTCTCATTTTCCTGGCTTCAGGTTTCTTGTTCCACATCTACACACCTGTTTATAGCCCTATAAGGAGTAGTAGTAATCCTCTCCATTCCCTGCTATTGATTTGAACCTCAACATTCCTATGTGATTTCATTTTGCTGGCTCCTTGGGCCTGTGCATCTCCTGTTTGGGGTTAAGAATTTTTGAGGAGAGCCTTCTATTTCACAGTTTTTAGGTCCTTGTATTTATTACTCAGCCTACTCCACTGGTGTATAGACAGATAAATAATGCAATAAGAATTTTTTCTGAACTTCTTTCCAATTATTTTCCCTTATATAATCCCAGAAGCTTCTCTCCTTGCTATTTTTTCCATTGAGATCATTCAAAGTTTCCAAATTTTTATCACTTCCTTCTACATATTCCATTTGAAACTCTCTAAAGCATGTCCAGCTAGTCTTTCATCAAATATGGTTTTCCCTATTTTCATGAGTTATGGGTGATTTAAAAATCTGATAGTGGCAGTTAGAATTTTAGGAATGGATTTTATATAGTCTGGGGTCATTCAGTAATTTTCCAGTAAGAAAGACTAAAAATTAATCTTTAAAAAGTTGATATTTTTTAGAAAGACCAGTCTTGCCTATAGTGTAGGAGGAGGATATAACTTTTAAATGACTTGCATCAGGACTCAGAGAATTAGAGGAATCTGACTCAAATAAAAGAAAGAAAGGAAGAAAAAAGAAAACAAAACAAAAGAAAAACTTTAGCAAGTTCTGGGTGCTGTAGGACAATTCAAGTTTTTATATCTCTTTGAAGATATGGTGAATGCTATCAAATTTTTCTCCATAAAACTACTCTTACCTTTATCCATGACAAATGTTGCTCCTCTCTGACCCCTGAGGTCCATTCACCTATCCCTTAGGTGAAAAATGCCTGATACAAAAGGTAAGGATAATATAAATTGTGTTATAAATAAATATAAACATCATGAGCACATTGTTCTCCTGAAATGGTGAAATGAGGCCAGACTATACGCCCCTATACAGAAGAGGACTAAGAATCTCGTGCTGTTTCCAGTCTGTGTCTGGCAATCAACATGTTCTCAGCCACACTGGGGAATATGAAATAGACAAGTCAATGTTTGAAAGTTATTTTATTCTTAAGGTAATGTTTTTTAAAAGTAATTTGACAAAACCATGAAGTAGTAATCTATTTTTACAATTCTAAAACAAATGCTCCACTAATCTGAAATATTAAAAACAACCCTGCTCTCTTCCCGCCCATTGAAATCTTGTTCCTTATAAATATCACCAGAAGAGAATATATCTGGGTTAAATGTAAACATCACCATGCTTTCCTAGTGTTGCAATTTGAAATAGCCACTTTTCTGCCATTGAAAATCACTGATTATTCAGAGCTAGTTATAGAGAGCAAAATATCTATGTGATTGCATGGTTTCAATTATCATCATCGTAATGCTGTGCACAAAGGCTGATTACCTTCCATTTTGCACTTCTTGTTAAAACTAGGTTAATAAGAGACTTCACAAGGATATTCTCCTCCTCCTCCTCACATAGAATATTTGTTGGAAATGCAATGCAATAATTAAAACTAGTTTACTGTTTAAAAAGATTTAGCCTATTGTACAATTTTGTAGTGGTTGACAATATCGTATCATTAATATGTTTATTGATTAAAACACTTACTTTTATGAGGCAAATTTTGTTTTCTTATAGACTATATCTAGTGCTGGTTTTAGTGAGAGTTGAGTTCAGCAATCTAGAGCTGCAATCAACCTCAGACTGACTGACTTAAAGTTATCATTTTCTATCTATATATGCTGAGTGGTAATAAATTAGAACTTTGTATTTCATCTCCAGCTTCGTAGGGAACATAAGTTATTTAGGGTGGCTTTTTTGGGAATTAGTGACTTCCTCATTAAAAAAAAATACATACATATATATATATATATATATATATATAGTTTTCTTTTTCATAAGCATTCAATAGGCAGGAGAACAGAGTGAGGAGCAAGAAATATAGTTGATATAAGTAATATGTTTCTTGATAGAAAAGCAGGGGTTGGTGGACAAATGAGCAGTAAAACGAGAGGTGGATTTTCATTTATAATCTTGAACTTCTTTCCTTTAGCCACACCAGAATCTCCGTCTCTTAAAATGAGTGATTAAGCCTGATTACTATGAAAACTCTCCAGTTCTACCATGTTTCCCCGAAACTAAGACCTAGCCAGACAATCAGCTCTAATGAGTCTTTTGGAGCAAAAATTAATATAAGATAGGGTCTTATTTTACTATAATATAAGACCAGGTCTTATATAAGACCAGGAATCCTATTAATTTTTGCTCCAAAAGACCCATTAGAACTGATTGTCTAGGTAGGTCTTTTTTGGGGGGAAACAAGGTATGACATTCTAGAGAGTAGCAAGACCCCCAGAATGGAAACGTACAGAAATGGGAGAGAGAAAAGAGGATGCGCTTTTTTTTTTTCATGTTTAATCACTCTGTCGTAATATATAAGCAAAATCTTTACAAGCTATTGACTTTGAAGGATAGGCTTACACTACTTACTACCGGGGAGTGATGTGGGACAACTGAGAGTCGATAAAAGTAACAAGAAGTCTGCATTTCTTTTGAAAATATTCCCTGTTGTGATTTGATGTATGAAATTGGTGTTATAATTGGAAGCAAATATAATCTTTGGGCAGTTAAGAAAGTTTGGAGGGTTACAACTGGATTAATATAATATGCTGTCTTAGTTCCAACTGCTACAGCAAAATACCATACACTGGGTGGTTTAAACTAACAAAGATATATTTCTCACAGTTTGGGAGGCTGGGAGTCCAAGATTATGGTGTCAGCAGATTCAGTGTCTGGAGAGGGCCGTCTTCCTTGTTTGCAGAAGGCTGCTTCTTTCGGAGTCTTCACATGGCAGAAAGAAAAAAGCAAGGACTCTCATCTCCTTCTCTTCTTATAAGGTTACTAATCCTATGCAGGTGGCTCCATCCTCATGACCTCATCTAATTCTAATTACAACCTCCAAATAGCATTACTTTGGAGTTAAGTCTTCAACATATGAATGGTAGGGGGTGGGGACACATTCAGTTCATAGCATTTGTTAATTCTTCTTCTCTGTTATCCACGGAATGCTTACCTATGGGTACATGCAAAGCACTACTGGTCACCTAGAGACAGCTACCTGCAGGTATAGCATTTGTCTTATTAGAAATCTCTTACATGCTTTCTTTGTGGCACATTCAACATCAACTATTCAGTTCCAAAATAATGAACTATAGTCCTATTGAATAATTTGACTGTTGGGGCTGAGTGCACAAATTTTATTATTTCTACAAAAGCCCAGTAGTTTTAGGTGCACACTCAAATGATACAGAATATGATCTATACCCCTATTTTATTTTTCCAGGAGTTAAAGACACCTTGAATTTTTATGATACACTGCGCCATGCTAGGAAAAAGAAGGGAGAAGAGGGGTGATGTATTTTTGAAATAATAATGAATGAAGCATTTCATCTGTAAAGGCATGTAGATTTTTTCAAAATTAAATATTCATTTAGCATGCCAATAGACTTAAAAATATGTTTGCCTGTTCACTCAATGTACTTGTATGACTTCATCCTAAGGGTATTATCTAAAACACCAAATAAACTTTACATTTAGATGTTCATGGTAACATTATTTATAACAGCAAAACACTGGAAATGGCATAAATATATAACTATAGGTAAATGGACGTGTTAGGAATTACACGTTTGTTGTGATATTCTGCATAGTCATAATAATATAAATCACAATATTAAAAATAGGGAAAATTATTTAAAAATAGCATTAAGTGAAAACAAGAGAATTGCCAAGTTGTACAAGTAGCATCACTACCATAGTGTACTGCAAACCCCGGCAGAGAAAAGCAATGGAAAGACATGTTCCTTAATGTTGGCAGTGGTCACTTATGTTTGGGTGGTGGGATGACGGAGGATAAGGTGATGAAACTACTGCTTTCTTCTAATTTTCTGAATTTCGCACATTTTCCGTCACATTTATTTCAGTTAGGTTGAAAAATATAAACATTCCTTTTAGACTTTTATTTGAGTCTCTCCAGTTCTCAGCAAAGGAAACCAATTTTAAGCTCAAGGTCCTCTGCACAGGCTGCATGCATCCCAGCACCTGAATCCTCACATCCCCCTAAACCGCTTAGCCCAAAAGCCGGCTCCGCCAGTGCTTACCCACCGCCCAGCCTTTCTGCTCAGCAGTGCCTGCCCCCTTCCTCTGGGAGCTGGAGAGGAGCAGAATCACAGAACTTTCTCCCTGAGCCTGCGCCCTTCCCCTCAGAGTCCTGGAGTGACTTTCTCCACTTCTTTCTTGATTTCCCTTCTGCGTCTTCTCTGCATTTTCATTCCAAGGCCAGATGGCTGAGTTTCTGAAGCATTCACATATTTCTCTGCTGACTTATAACTGTTTAAAACCCATCACCCACACCTCCCTGGTAAACAGGTTTCTGCCACAGCAGGCTGCCTGGTGGGATTTGGCCAGTGTGGGGAGGGTGGGGTAGGCGAAACTCTCCAAAGGGAAATTGGCCAATACCCTAGGCCGCTTTACTTCATTCATTTGGAACACTTGGAAAGCACAGAGAGCGCTTAATGAAGACCCATTAAAGTCAAAGCTGAGTTGTTTTAAACAACTCAGTTGTGTTAAGCCTGGTTCAGCAATTCAGAATTTGATAAGTCGATTTTCAGTTTTGGCCTCAAAAATAGATATTGCTCATGTCAAAATAACCCACAGATAAAATACTTCACAGACATTTATTTCACATGGACTTAGGTAACGTTGTAGCTGATAATTTGATTTGGCTACGGGTGAACCTAGAAAATATGAAAAGAAACATGAAGTCCTTCAAAACAGATGAGAACAAAAAGTATGCGTCATGTCTTTGGTTTGGCTTCAGAATATCCAAAAATAAACTGAACCTGCTCTGGGCAAGTCACTATTCAAGAAATGGTGAATGAATAATGTGAATATATACAGAGTCCATGTCCAGATTATACTATACTGGGGAAAACTATGCAAATAAAACAATTTCGTTAAAATTATGATAATACATATCAAATATTTTCTACAAAGCTTGGCATAGAGTATTGGCTCAACAAACTTCCTGTCCCCTACCCACTACGTGTCTCAAACTGAACATCCCTTAAGATGCTTTCAGCTTCAGTTAAATAGTTCTAACAAGAAGGACAATTCACTGTACATTATAACAAGAAGTCTGAAGGGAAAGCAGTTTTCTATAAGGTGCATCAGTGTCCAGATGGAAAAAATACAAATTACTGTAGATTTTTCAAACAGAGAGACTTTGATACAATGAATTGATCACCAAGGTGTTGGAAGGGCTAGAGAAGCAAAGGGGTGGCTTCCTAAGTGTTCTTGCAGATAAAGCTGCTGGAGCAACACTGCAGCAGAGTGAAATGCTCAGTTTCTCTGATTCCATCTTGCTTAAGCCTGTGTTTTTCCCATGGCCTTCAGGTTAATAGCTCCTGCTTTGTCTTGCATATAGTCATGCTAATCATTAGAGGAATTCTTCTTGGGGCTTGAGTTTTACAAAACCAGTCCCTCACACCTTCCGTTCCCTTGTTATAAAAGAAGGCTGACCTCTGTATTTTCTTAAGATGGATTCCAGGGACTACTAGGGCTCCCATCTTCTGGGTTAGTGGCTTTTCAATCAATAAACCTTTCCTTATACCAACCTCTGATGTTTTGAGTTTTGGCCTTTCGAAGCATGTTGGGCACACAGACTTTGGATTCGTAACACCACTGCTGCTGTTGGATCCAACATTGCTGCTGCTAAGCCAGAAACCAGGAGCTTGTGGTCCCTTGGAAACCGCTGGGGTCCCCAGCCACCTGCAGTTGTCTGCAGCTGCTAGTATAAGAGACAACAGTTGCCTGCGTTCTCCAACTGCTCTTAACGCTCGAGCCAGAAACGAAAAAATGAATTCTGTCTTCTCTTTCCTCCATCCAGTCTTGTGCAAGTTCCTTGTCATTGACAGAAACCAGTTGGCAAGGGAGGTGGGAAATGCCGTTTCCAGGATTTTTGCCCCCCACCTATAAAAAGATGGGCACAAAAAGATTAGAATGGGACTGAAAAACAACAGGAAGTATCTGGTGGAGCGGGATAATTCAGGAGTTGAATAACATCAGGAGGGACAAACGTCTTTTTGTCTTTCCCCTCTTCCATCCTCAGGGATGTATGGCTTGTGCCTTAGGCCTCGAACACTTCAAGATAGCTAAATGTTGTAGTCAACATTCGAAGGCAGAAAAGGGAAATGTCTCTTTCTAGTGTTCTTTTTAAAGAGTGACATAAACTCCCAGCTGATTTGTTCTGCCATGTCATTGGCTAGATAATGTAATATAAACTTTCTTAAACAAATTACTAACAAGGGTTAAAAAATAAACTCCATAGCAATCTAATGAATAATTATATAACATCATGTTATCTTGTGGTAACAAGATTAATTTATTAATTATAAATTTTTAAAATATACTGCAACATTTTATAATCCTGTTTTGCATTTCTTCATTTTTAAAAAATTATTATAATTTGCATTATGTCACCATATGCTCTAAACGTAGAAGTGACCTGGCTTCCCTCAGTCTCTGAGAGACTCTGTGGGGAGGCTGGACCAGTCCCGGAGGACTTTATGGAAAAACATGACAATTGGGAATATCTGCAGCTACTTTGGCTGATGATCTGATTCAACCAGTAGAAAGAGAATAAAGCTACCAGGAGAGCATCAACCAGACCAAAAGATTCTCGGGAAATTATGAAATGCCTTTAATGATTTGGTCGTCCACCCTGAATACTGGCATCATTCTGGCAGAATAAGAAGGAATCACAGAGTGAGCTCTTTTATGCCAATAATGAACACAGTGGAAATTGACTTCTTTCCATTCCAGCTGTAGCAGCAGGAGTGGGTTTTGCTGCCAACGAAAAGCTCCATCACAGTTTAGAGTTGAAATAGTGGTCAAATCAAAGGGCAGGGGGCGGCATTTAGTGCAGGCATTACATGTCAAATTGCCAGTCTTATGCCCAAAGCTTTGACCCCTGTGTCACAAACACCCCCTTTGAGATTGTTTACCTCCTTGCAGCCCTTCAATTAATGAACTCTCCGTGGGCGCTCTGTAATGTTAACAACTATCACCTGTACATTGGTTTGTAAAGTGCTTTTCCTTTTATATGATCTTATTTAATTGCTACAGCCACTCAGTGAGCTGGCTTTTTACCTGAGCAGAAGTCAAATTCCGAGATGTAACTTGGGTAACACATATAAGCTGTGAAAATGAGAACTGAGCCTATCAAATATCCAACATTGGAAGGCGTTGGGTAAGATACAGTTCTGGCCTTTGGGGGAGTATATTTTGTAGCTGCGAAAATGAGAAATGCAGATAAGGAAGACTATCCAGCAGGTTGTTAGATGTGCTAAGTGAGTGGTATGTAAGAAAAGTACCACGCAGGTGAGAGAAAGGAAAGTCCATCAATTTATTCAGACTATTCATTTGTTCCTGTTCAAGGTGGAGGTGAATTAAATAATGTCTTTGATACCTTTTGGTGCTGACATATTAGGTTCTGATATACTACCAGGCTCTAGAGGACATCATATGATCGCTCTGCATGGTCCGTGCCCAAGGGCAGAATAAAAGGACAGGTGCAACTTTCCAATTCAGGTATCAGTATAAATACTGTGTCTAAGATAATCCTTAACTCTCCAGGTAATTAAACTGAGATATTTTTCTGCGATCACCAAGAAGGAGAATAAGGGAAGCACAGGAATTTAATAATTCAAAGGGAAATACAAGTAGCCAAGTCACAAATGCCATAAAAACACAGACATTCAAAATCGAACTTTTAAAATCTTTCCTCTATTGAACTAAGATGAGCTTCTTTCTCATGTTTGCCACATACTATGGTTAATATTTCTATTCACTGAAAGCGACTACTTGATCAATTGAAGGCAGCTTTCAGAGGATGTTTTCCGCTTTTACCAACATCAGCTTATAGTTTATACTGAAGTTCTGTAGCTTTGCTGTGTAGAACAAGCCCACACATAATCTCTTCCTACTAATACCAACTCCTAGATCCTTGGTTTTATTTTTGAAATTATCTGTATAAAATTGTGTATGAGACTGATTATTGAAGCTTGTTTTGGTCACTAACAATCAGATTATGAGCAGACATGAGCCTCTCACCATAGAAAATATGAGAAGGCTATCCCCAAATGCCATTGGGATGCTGAAGGATTGGAATTACACTAGCTGAGTGAACTTGAATGTATCTCAAGTATCCAACTCTTTTGGGGGAAAGCACCTATTCACTTCTGAAAGCATTGCTCCCTGAAGTATGGTGCTCTGAATGTCTTCTGGTATGGCTGTTTTGCACCCAAGTCCCTACCCACTGTGCTATGTTCTGTTCTGAAACCATTTGTCTGAAGTTCTGAGAGTGCTTAGCATATGTGAGACTTTAAGAATAAGACCTTATCAGCACTACCAATGGAGTAAGTAGATAAGTGATGAGAAAAAAATTGAATAAAAAACTTGCCATGTGTAAAGTAGTCTTTAGCAATAGCTAAACAAGCCTATAAAAGTGCTCCAACTACTATTTGAAGAAGTAGATCTTCTAAATTCTCCTAAATTGTGTGTCTTTTTTTAAAAAAAAACAACAGCAACAAAAATCGTTATTGGTTAAAAAAAAAAAAGACTTAAGTCAAGACATTTTGTAGTTGGAGCAGAGCTTTGCTTTCAGGATTGGTGGCAATGTATGAAGGCACTTTAAACTCTGTTTAGACCTTATGGATTTGTGCTTTGAAAATAGCAAATTCATTGATGATGGCACAATAAATGGTCATTACAGTAATTTTTTTTTTCTTTGTGTATTTTCAAAGTCAAATAAGAGAAGAAAAATTTCAAATTAAACCTCAACTTGAGCTAAATTAATCCCCAGGGTAATCCTTTCAAGAGCCTCAGGTAAATCAGCTGACTCTGGGCTTTTCCTGGTACTCAGATATGTCAGCCTTGAGCTTGTTTAATCCTTGGTGCTTTAAGGTTAAGGCCAGTGGATGGCCTGTACCTAATTTCAAAGTTTTCTGTACCAACAAAGTAAAACAGAAAAAGTGCAGAACAAATGCGTAAGCTAAAAGCTTACACTTTTGATGTTGCTTATATACATTTTAGGATTTCTTATTATTTATATTTGATTCCAGGATAGGGAGTGAGGCTGGCAGCGACACCAAGTAGGATGATTGCACTGCAGAAAGTGCCAGGCCAGGGAAGTCTGAGATACATTTCCCAGGGGTGGTCAGTCTCCCAGTGTTACAGAGTAGAGTAGATGTGTGGGCAAGGAATGGATGTGTGGGCAAAGAGGCCCAGGATTGACACAATTTTCCCATTTTTATCTTGGAGGCCATTTCTCCTTCAGTTAACACTCAATCCACTGCTTATGTACAGAAGCTATGGCTTCAAAGAATCGACAGAGTCTTATTCAAAATTCCAAGTGACAATCAGTCACTACATAATCAGTTATTCTTTCCTTACACACTAGAGTAATCTGGAATCAGTGCTAGCAGTTGGCAAGAAATAATGAGAAGAATGGAATTGCTTTCATATAGTCCAATATCGTTTCCATCTCTTTTTATGTTAACTGGAACCCAAAAAGGAGCAAGAGGTTGACAAAATTTCTGACTCACTGTAGAGTTCTTCAAAGCTCTTTCACTCCCATCATTACTAGATACATACATCTATAGGTAAGAAAGGTGTGCTTCTTCAAATCCTCTGCTTTCTCGTTTTTGGGTCAGAATTCAATTTTGCAAACACAATAAGTGACAGTGAAATGTGGTTGCAATAAAATAATAATCACTAAACAAGCTGACTCTGACATTTTTTAAAAAACAAATTCTTGTGAAGAGTTGTCTTATATTTGCAGGATGTCAAATAAAATGTAAATGCTATCTTTTGTAATAAAATATGACAGAGAAGGAAATTAAAGACAAACTGCCAATAAATGTGGTTTGTAAAATTTAAGACTTAGTGATGATATAATTTCACTCACATAAACACTCAGCATTCAGTTGTTGGTGTATGGTCTAATTAGCAATTTTTGCTGCAGTCTCTTAAGGGTAACCATTTCTCTCCAGTGAGCAGGAAGTAAAGGAAAGTCTGAAATTTCACCCTGACGTCCCTTCCTTCTCATATTTCCTATTCTATGTGTTCTTCATTCACACCATTCCTTTCTCCATTTGTTTCCATTTTCTTTACTTGGAACTTCTATTGTCCCAAATTCCTGAATTTCGACCACATCCTGGACACTGGCTTTAATTAAGGGTCGGTGGTTCATCACAAAAACATGTTTTCAGTTAGAACATGATATGTTTTAGTTGTTGTTCATAGGATCTCATCCCAGCCTTCACTTCTTCAGAAAAATCTTTCTTTATTTCCTAATCTAACTCAAAGTTCTGTTATCTATATTATGTACTTGTCATTCATATCACTTTTCAGAGTTGTAACTTTTCATTTATTTGTACTATCCCTTGTTTAATGACAGACTTCCACACTGGCCCTAAGCTCAATGTATGGGCAGAATGCATGTCTATTTTTGTTTTCTATTACATTCCTAGGGCCTAGCACATAATAGGTTCTCAACCAATATTCATTTAGTGAATGAATAAACTAGAAAAGTCTTGCTGTGTGTAATATTGACTGTCTAACAAGCATCCCAAGCCAAGAAGTTCAAAACTGAAATCTCCATCTTCCCTTCCAAACCGTTTTCTTGTGTACTTTTCTCTATTTTGGCAAATGGCCACTCAGTTTTTCCTTTTCCTCAGACCCAAATCCTTTGTGTCCCCTTTGATACTATGTATTTTCGTATACCACATGTCCAATTCATCAGCAAAGCCAGTTAGTTAACTCTACCTTCAAAATTCTGTTTATCCAGAATTCAACCCCTTTGCCCATGTCCACTGCGAACCTTCTAGACTAATCCACTATTGTCTCTGGCTGGGTTAGTGCAATGGCCTCCTCACTGTTCTCCCTTCTTGTACCCTTGCCTCTCTATATTTATTTTCCACATGGCAGATTATTCTTTGGAAACATCAATCAAGTCATATTACTCCTCTCTCAAATCCTCCAATGATTTTCCACATCAGTCATGGTTAAAGTCCCAACGAAGACCTGCGAGGCCCTACACAGTCTGGTCTATGACAATGGAGACACTGCTCGGTTATGTTCTCTGCTACATCAGTAATGCATGGAAGAGGCAATGGCACAAAGCAGATGTTCAATATTTGTTGACTGAATCTGCATATCCATAGCCAGAGGCTATGTCATTTAAAACAGGACTCTGCTTTTTGAACTGGGACCCCACGTTTCCATTTTGTACTGGGCGCCACAAATTGTGTATTTGATCCTGATCATGCTGGTTCATTTCTGGTGCTCTTGTCAGCTTTGGTCCTTCTCACTGCAAAGCCACCTTCCTTCTTGGCCTGGCTACCTTTTCCCTCATCCTTCAAGATAGCTAGGTCAGTATCTCTTTCCAAAAGAGAGTTCCCCTGACCCCAAAGCATCCTATGCATTTCTTCACCACTGTGCTCAAAATAGATAAGTAGATGATAGATAGATAGATGATAAATAGGTAAAATTTTAAAAATATAAAAGTACTCTCTGACTCTTAAAGGAAAAAAGACCCTATCTAATGTTTTCCCATGAATACATATACCGTTTAGTTAACTCATACTAAGAGTGTTCAATACATAGCATGATGTTATGAACTTTTGTTCTAAGTCCTGCTTTAGAAAAACATGCATAATAATATTTGTCTTGTGAAGTCAAGTTTCACTGGTTAAGAAAATCATTACTGCTATCAATATTAGGGCAAAAACCGTTCAACAGCATCCTATGTCATACGGCTGACTATTGTGGTTGACTGAATTTAGAATTAAAAAATTTAGAATTAGAAAAAAACTTCTTCCACTTTGTAATTTAGTCTGTTTTCATGCACTAGAACAAATGCTTAGCTTGGTGGAGATTTCGTGACATTTTCAGGTAGTAGAAATCATAATATATTTTTGGTGGGGAGTTTTCTTTTGTTAAGGCTTTTGACAATCAGCAAATCATTAAATCTACAACAATTCTATACTAACTCACATACAAATTTCATTAGTGTTTGCCTCCTTAACCTGCTTATGGCATGAAACTGTAGCATTGAATCAGTTAAAATCTTAAAGAGAAAGTAGGGTAAGGGAAATGTCACAGCACACCTCTAAAAGCAATTTCAGTTTTTTTTTCTTTCTGCATATACTAATGTGCGAGGTCTGACAATTAAGTTCATGAACTTGTTGCAACAATGTTGCTAACCTTTTTTGATATCAGAGGGATTATTCATTATGAATTTGTATCAGCTGGACAAACAGTTAACCAAGTTTACTATTTGGAAGTGCTGAAAAGGCTGCATGAAAAAGACAAAACGACCTGTATTTTCCGCCAACAATTCATGGCTCTTGCGTCATGACGATGCACCAGCTCACACGACACTGTCTGTGAGGGAGTTTTTAGCCAGTAAACAAACAACTGTATTGGATCACCCTCTCTACTCACCAGCTCTAGCCTCCAATAACTTCTTTCTTTACCCAAAGATAAAGGAAATATTGAAAGGAAGACCCCCAATGACTTCTTTCTTTATCCGAAGATAAAGGAAATATTGAAAGGAAGACATTTTGATGACATTCAGGACATCGAGGGTAATACGATGACAGCTCTGATGGCCATTCCAGAAAAAGAGTTCCAAAATTCTCTGAAGGGTGGACTAGGCTCTGGCGTGGGTGCATAGCTTCCCAAGGGGAGTACTTCGAAGGTGACTGTAGTGATATTCAGCAGTGAGGTATGTAGCACTTTTCCTAGGATAAGTTCGTGAACTTAGTTGTCTGACCTCGTATGCAAGTAAAGTTAAGAGGGTAAATTGAGAGAATAGTGAAGGCATTTCATATATTTTAAATGATAAAATGATGACTAATACACAATGAGTTTCCACATGTCTTTGATCCTAAGATGACAGACTTCCTGAGATGATTACGATGATAAAATTGAAATAAGGATGATGAAAGGGGAAAGGGAAGGTGTTAGGTTATTAGAAGGTAGGCCTCTGAATTGTTCATCCTTCCTCAAGTACATTAATTTCTGTAGTTCTAAAGTTATCTAAGGGTGTTTCAGAAAATTCGATTTTGCTCTCATATCTGGAAAAGGATCATCATTTTATCAACAACATCTTACTTATTCAACAAATATTTATTGAGAACCTATTTTGTGCCAAACACTTCTAAATTCTGGATATGTGGATATCATTGCTTATGCTTCAGTATTGAGCCATTACATGTCAATCAGAACTATGTCCCGAGAAAAGATTTGTCTCATGGGGACACTGAACCATGTTTAAAGCAAAAAATACAAATTTATTTGGATTAAAAAAATCATAGCAAAGGATTTCCCTAAACTCATACTTTTATTTGCTCCAGAATTTAGGAGGCAGAAAGGAAGAAATTTGGGGGTAATTCTTTGCTATAAATATATTTTGCCATGATTTAATATAATCAAAATGTTGATGAATAAAATAAATTGAGATGTATTCAAAAATCAGATCAAATTTATATATGCAAAACTTTTTTTTGGCAAGTTACCTTTTTTTTTTTAAAGTTTATTGGGGTGACAATTGTTAGTAAAATTACGTAGATTTCAGGTGTACAATTCTGTAATACATCATCTATAAATCCCATTGTGTGTTCACCACCCAGAGTCAGTTGTCCTTCCATCACCATATATTTGATCCCCCTTACCCTCATCTCCCACCCACCTCCCCCCTTACCCTCTGGTAACCACTAAACTATTGTCTGTGTCTATGAGTTTTTGTTTCTCATCTGTTTGTCTTCCTCTTTTGTTGTTTTTGGTTTATATACCACATATCAGTGAAATCATATGGTTCTCTGCTTTTTCTGTCTGACTTATTTTGCTTAGCATTATACTCTCAAGATCCATCCATGTTGTCACAAATGGTCCTATTTCATCTTTCCTTACCGCTGAATAGTATTCCATTGTGTATATATACCACAACTTCTTTATCCATTCCTCTATCGAAGGACATTTTGGTTGTTTCCATGTCTTGGCCACTGTAAATAAAGCTGCAATGAACATTGGAGCACACGTGTCTTTATGGATAAATGTTTTCAGATTTTTGGGGTAGATACCCAGGAGAGGGATTGCTGGGTCATATAGTAATTCCATTTATAATTTTTTGAGGAACCTCCACACTGCCTTCCATAGCGGCTGCACCAGTCTGCATTCCCACCAACAAGTGTATGAAGGTTCCTTTTTCTCCACAGCCTCTCCAACACTTGTTACTATTTGTCTTGATAGCCATTCTAACTGGGGTGAGGTGATATCTCATTGTGGTTTTTATTTGCATTTCTCTGATGATTAGTGATGTTGAGCATTTTTTCATATGTCTATTTTTGGCAAGTTATCTTGATTGATTTCCATTGATTAAGTTGTTGCATACATAATAGGCAATGTGAGATTGCCTTTAAGGTTGCTGAAATACAAACAAATGAAACCCCAAAACAATGGGTTGGCTTCTCTTTACTGACTTTTGCCGTGTAGACATGGAAAAGCATGATGAAATAGATCAATAGATTTAGGTGCAGCCATTCAATCTCACTGAATCTAATCCAAGAAAATAAATCCAAGGCCCTTCCCGCTTTTAATTTCTTTTATTGAAACAGTGTGGCAGGAAATTCTAAGAGATGACAAGCACTTAAGAGGAAGAAGTCACTCTAAAAAGAAGAACAAAAAAACAAACCAGACAAAAAGGAAGCAGACAAACTAAAAAGTCGAAGAAGCCCTCAAGTTAGGTTTTTCAACTATTAGAAAAAGAAGCTCTATGAACCATCTAAAAACTAGGGCTCATAGAAATGTACCCCATACATATTCAACACTCAGATAAACACTTTAGATCCTCAGGCAACCTTTAAAGACCCATATGTTTGGTGCAACTGCACTAAACAAAGATACATTTCCAAGGCCTGATAATGTTTCTTTTCTTTTATCCCAGGGAGGAGCCTGCCCATGCAAGAGGAACCTCTTCAGAAACCCCTTCTGACCAAGAAGGGCCTGGAGCTCACACGACTCACCCACAGCAAATGCCGCAACATGAACAGAAGCTATTACACTATAGCAGGCCGACTCTAAAATAATAAAAATCACTTATCCTTAAAGAGGATTAAATAGATCCTCAAAGCAGAGAACTTGAGACAGCTGAAATTCTGTACATTTGCATGCACACATCTAAGCAATAACAGTTAACCAGAATGCAAACTATCGAAAACACATTGCGGAGCAACCTAGGAATTTCGCTGTCAGCTATGATGCTGCAGTGGGAACATTATACATGCCACCCTATTTTGACTCGGTCTCTCTGAAAGCCTTCCACAAGCACTGAACAACTCCCAGGAGAATGTGAGCTGTTTTCTTTTGGAAAAATAAAATTATGATGCATGATTATATGTTAGATTTCAATTTTTAAGACTCCCTCTTACTCAGTACATACATGTCATAATGAATCTGAATTATTCTTCAAAGTAAATAGCTAAGCAAGTCGTATTCTATGCAGTGTTCCCCTCACCGACTTTTCAACTAAGTGAATTACAGTGAAACAAATAACAGTGAGAACCTTCAAGGTAAAATCATTCAATTCAGAAACTTGAAGGAAGGAGTCTAAAAAATGGAGAAGGGCAGTTCCAATCAATTTTCTTGATCTGTGGGTTAATACTTGTAGCCAGGGTTAAGTCTAACTGAACCTAAAGAAGATCTGAGTGTAAATGACTGCACTGTGTGGGTGGCCCCCATGGTCTGTGTGTGCCTGCCTGTGATATTTTACTTGAGGACATTTGTTTGTTGGTTGAAGGAGGTGGGTGGAATAGGAGTGGGGGCACTGGGAGTGATGGAATAGCTGGGGTCCAATAAGGGATATGGTGGCATCTTTCCTCTCAGTCCTCATGGACTGTGGAGTTTTCCTTTCATATAAGCATTTGCTTCAAAGAGAGCAGAGTTTCAGCAAGAGCTAAAGGAGCCGTGTTCATGAAGGAGAGAGGCACATGAGCACCGATGAGATCATGTAGGCAAGGGAAACTTCTGTACAGAACAGAACAGGATACCATTCTGGGGTTCCAAAGACTGGTGGTTTCCTGTGGCTTCTCCTCAAAGCCTGAGGAAGATTCCATTTTGCAGTGACTGAAGTTCTCAGAGTCTCAGGCTGTCTCTCCAAGCCCCAAGTAGCTGGGGCTGTCCCTTAATGAGGAGGCAGGAGTCTGCCCAGGGAACATGTGTTCCTTTCATGCCCACGACCTCACCAGAAGTCTCCTGGCTGCCAGCCACAGGACACAGTTCACCATGAGTCAAGCACGAGTCTTTTAACAGGTTGGCAGAAGAGCAAGCGTGTGCTGCCTTTCCTGGCCTCAGAAATTTCTCCTAGTACACATTTAAGTTTCCTTGATTTATTCTCCTTACAGTCCATGTGGTTAACCACAGTTTTATTTTTCTTAATAGCAGTAAAGAGAGACTCATCATGACCCTTCTTCAGGCTCATCACACTCTCACTCAGACCTATAATTTATTAGGAACATCCTCTGTGGGGATGAATGGCTCAGCTATTTGGTAACAGGATAGGAGGCTTTTACACACTCTGAGCTATGCTCCTTAGTGCCAGATGACAGTTCCGGTAAGTTGCTGAGGGACGTGAGAATCTGTCTCCTTTCCTGACCCACTGATCTGAACAGGTAGGTCCTAGGCTAGGTCAAGAAGGGGCCAAGTCTTCCTTTTTTGCACACCTTCAGGGCTGTCTGCAGGGCCTAGACATTTGAGCCAGGTAGACTTGTTTTTGAATTCAGGTCTATGACTCTACTGCAAAGGTTCTGCACCTGGGTCAGTTTGGTCCCCCAGGAAGTATTTGGCAGTGCCTGGATGCATCTGTGGCTGTCAAGTGCTTCTGGGAAGATGCCAACCTACAATGCACACTACAGCATGCTCGCCCTTACCCCCTACAACAAAGAACCAGCTAGCTCCGAATGTCAGTCATGCTGAGATTGGTAAATACTGATGCTAAGCAAGTTTCTTAACCTCGTCCAAGATGAGAGATAATTATTGGCCCTATGGGGTTGTGATAAAGATTAAAGTAAAATAAACAATGAACATACCATAGCTGTATTAGGTACAGAACCAAGACAATCCCCTTCGTCTTCTCTATGCTCTCCCAGTACCTTAGAAGCTCTCTATTTGCTTTTGCTTTCTGCTCCCCAATACAAGTCTGTTTCTATTTCCTTTAGGCTAAATTATGCTGAGTTATTCTAAATTATTCTGAGGTAACAAACAACTCCAAAATCTCAGGGTTTATACCAACCAAGGTTAAACTGTGTGTCAGAATTGACTTCGGCTCTTCAGTCAGACCCAGGCTGAGAAGCAACCTCTGTCTGGGACATTGTGATGTTCAATGAAAAAAGAGAGGAAAACCATTCACCTGCTTTTAAAGCTTTCACACACTTGTCCTACAGCACTGTTTTACATGTCTCCTATTCACTCCATTGGTAAGGGATGGATTTCTGCCCTTGGGTTGTGGGAATGGCAAAACACTCAATACCTGACATTGAACTGATGAAATCAACAGCAGTTTACTAGGCACATATACCCACAGCTGGGGGGAGGAAGACTCTGCACATGAGGTAGAGTCATGTGGGGGTTGCATTCAGGAACAGAGAGGGCAAGCAGGGCTGTGGGAGGCAGGCTTTGCAGTGTCCAGAGGATAAGGTACTCCCTGGTTCCTACAGGAGAATGTGATTGGTTTGTTTGAATAATTCTATAGTTGGAATTCCATAATTAATAAAGTAATTCCATAATTGGCTAGTTTGTATAACTCTTGACAAGAAATTAAAACCCTCTACAAAAGGACTGCCCCTGGTCCTTTGATACGGTGGGTTGTTTGGCTAGGGGACCTTATCCCAGGAAGCAGAGTGGGAAGAAGAGCTTAGAATTAGACCACTCAAAGCCCTACTGATAATTACCAGAGGTCAAAATACCACATGATAATTAGCCTTACTTTTAGACATTAAACCACAATCACTTCTGCTCCCATTTCCTTGGCCAATATAAGTTACACAGAAAATTAAATCATGGGATAGAAAATAACATAATTTATAATTTTAAGCCAGTGGATTCCACATTTCTATCTTTGCTCATGAACTCATTTGTTCAAAGAGATCTTATCTAAATATCATCATCTATAACCACCATGATGGGATCAACAAAATCAGATCTAACATGTTTAAAGCAGAATACACCCCACTGTCTCCCCATTAACTGATATAGCCTGACTGACCCCATGTTTACTAAATGAAAACATCTATGCCCAGAGAGGAGGCAGTGACCTAATAAATTACACAGTAGAGTTCATGTCTTCTGGTAGGAACACATATTTCTAAGCTAGAAATAAATTCCATGGCAAAAAAAAAAAAATGTAGAGAGAAAAAAATAAAAATCTAATGTATGTATACCTGACAGAGGAGGAGGCTAAGGAGAGGGGAGAGAGAAGGTTGGAGTTATTATGGAGGTCAAAGAAAAGAAAGGAGACATAGCAAAACAGGAGCCAGCAAGGCCAATCCAAATGTGTACTATGCTGATGACACCCAAATCTCTCTCTCACCAGAGCCCTGAGCTTCACACTTGAGTCCAACTATGTGCTGAACTTCTTGACTCAAAGTCTGATAGGCTTCTTAGTTTTATAATAGTTCATGACAGAGCTCTTGATTTCCTTCCCTGAAATCTCTTTAGTCTTCCTGACCGTGGTATGTTGTACCATCTATCCAGTTCCTCAAGCCATAGATATAGATTTTAGTTTTTGACTCTTCTCTTTCACTTCCTTCCTAAAGCCAATGCATTAGCCAGGTCTGTGATCCACCTTCAAACTATATACAGAATCTGAGCTCTTCTCACCAGGTCTCGCCTCCACCTTCTCCTGGGGCACTACAGTGGCTCCTTTGTCTGGGCTCTCTGCCTTCACTTTTGGATCCCACAATTCATGTACTTCATTGCAGCCTGAGTTATCTCTATAAAACATAAATCAAATCTTATCACCTCTGACTGAAATTCTCCAATAATTTCCCATCAGTACATAGAATCAAGTCCAAACTCTGTATCACGACCTATAAGGCCCACTTAGTTAGGCCCCTGGCTACCTCTCACAGCTGATGTCCTGTCAGTGGCCACCTAATTCACTCTGCCAATGCCCCTTCAGACACACTGACGTCCTTGCCTCTCCTAGGACATACCAAGATTCTATTGCTGAGACTTTCATGATGCCTTACCCTTCCTGTCATTTATTCAACTAATATTCATTCAGGTACTAAAAATACAGCAGGTCCTGTTTTCAGCACTAGATTTTCATGTGAAATGTCTCCTCAGAAAAGCCTTCCCTGAAACTATTCATTTTCCCTATCACTTTGTATCTCCTTATCTTGCTTTATTATTACTGTTATTACATTGATTGTTATATAAAGTTACATCACATGTATTTTTTTTTTCCAACTTGTTCTTGTTTTCTTTACTAGGATGTAAGTCTTCCAACTATAAAATGCGTGCTAGGAGCATAAAATAATCCAATATTGAGCAACTCACCATTGGAAAAGAGAAGAATTTTACCATTTTAATTATGATTAAACATGTCACTGTAACCAGATGAAAAGAGTATGGTTGGAATGTCAGAAAATGACGGTAATATTGTGAATTATTAGGGAGTGAAGGGCAGAAGTTAATTTACTAAGCTAGGAAACTTATTACTCACCACACTCTGCTTCCTGCACAGGCACATAAAAGAGATAAACTAATAAAAACTTAAGGACATTTAAGAACATTGAGGTAATTCCTCAACATCCTTGGACCAGTAGGTAAAGAAGAATGGTTTACTTCTTTGGTCCTCAGACACAGCTGCACATCAAAATCTGTTGAGGGTGATTTTTACACACACAGATTCCTCAGCCCCATCCCTGGAGATTCTGATTCTCTGAGGCTGAGGTGGAGCCTAGGAAACTGACTGTTTTATAAAACCGCCGCAATTCTGATCATCAGCCTATCTTGGAAACCGCTGGCAAGTAACTTACCCATACTGTGTATGTTTTTATGAGACTAATCAGGTATTTGAATAAACAGGCCAAATGAATTGCTTTGGGTTTGAGCTTGGACATTGTGGATCTGGAACTTCATTTTTTTCCCCATGGCAATATAATGAACCTTGAATTCAAGGTTATGGAGAATCCCTACGTTGGGTTAGATCCATGGAGGCAAAGTAAAATGCGTGGTTATTTTTCTCTTGTGAATGTTTGTCTTTCCCCCAGAGTAATTTTATAAACAAAAATACCCCAAAGCAGCAGCTTCCCAGGATGGAGCTTGCAGCACTAGTGAATAGAGAGATGTGGAAAACTGGGCACTGACATCTACCTTTTCCGCTCCCAGCACAGAAAACTGACCCCTTACGGTACAGCATGTCCTTGGTTAGTACCTTCTAACTTTGGAACCCCAGTTCATTTGATTATACTCTGAGATGTGTCAGAAACAATTGCCATGATTAAATGCATCTAATAGATTTAAGCATCCCATGAGGAAATGAAATCCGACAAAATTCTCATGCCAGTCTTCTTTTCTAACTGGGAGTTTATTCTCCATTGGGAGGGAACAAATAATGTGAAATAAAATTCTCTAGCCTACAGCATGCTGGTTTTTGTTGTCCTGGACTCTTTCATACCCCCATGGCATTTGCTGATTATATTTACAGGGCACAAGTGATTTTGAACACACAGTACATTTGGGAAGTAAACCTAATGGGCAGGCGAACAGCCAATTGCAGTGTCAGGGAAACTAAGCACATTTCCAATCTTTAAAACTCAAGTCTTCTGAACTATGGATTGGCACAGCAGTACAAGGATTTGAGTTTTATGGGGCTGGATGAAAACTTTATATTACTGTAAATGGAAAGAAATAAAGATTTTTCTTAAGCTACCTAGACATTTTATTTGAAGCTAGATTATTCCCAGTTCTAAAGCTGCACTATAAATCAAGATCGTAGCCATAAATCTAGGTATAATGGGTGGGTGGGTTGGAGGGGAGTTTAATTGCAATAAATCCTCCTTGACAATGTATCGATGTCCTAAGCCATCAATGAGAGCTGACCAGATGAAGGAGTTTGTATAGGCCAGCTAGTTAATCGGAAAAGCAAATGCCACCACAAGACAGTCTGTTTTTCTATGAGTTCATTTTAGTTGTGAAGAAGCACCGCTAGAAGCTGGAAGCTCTCCTGTTTCTGTCTAATGCATGCCAATCCTTTAAAACTCATTCCTCAGTTCAGAAGGCAGCACATGAAAACCATCCCTGTGATTCCTCACTGTAGTCGCAGGCATGGGACAAGGGGACTATTTTTTTCCCCTTTTAGCCCTACATTCCTCTTTGATATTCCATCATGCATCTCAACAAGATTCTCTGAGACAAAAATAAGCTTCCCAAAGAAAACTCAACTGGTTCCATCCCACTGTGCTTTTGATAGGTCAAAACATTTGCACGCTGCTACATAATTAATAAGAGGTACAGTGAAGCAACTGACAGAAAATATGAATAAATGCGTGAAATGACAAAGATATACCTTTATAGAATAAACACAAATGAACAGTCAACGGAACATTAGAAGTGACAGAACATTCATCGCTAAAATAAAGTCCCTTAGCTACTGCATCAATTATTAGAAACCGACGTATAAGAAATGGGATATAACAAGTCGACAAATAATTATAATATAAGGTGGCCAATGCCATAAAAACATAGTGATACAGTACTGGATTAGTTCAAAGATGAGAAAATCCCTGATCCCCCCTTGAAGGCTTCCTGAAAGAGGTAACATTACCGATGAACTTTAAGGTGTAGATAAGACCTGGCTCTGCAGAGTTGAAGGTGAAGAAGGGTGCTTCCAGCTAAGGAGCCCACATGATTAAAGGCATAAAATGAAGAAAATGTAGAGAATGTATAAAGAATAGTGAATAATAATAATTCCCTTGTTTTGTTTTTGGCCTGAGAGACTGGTTGGGGCCAACTTGGCTCTAGGATGAGCCTGGAACCTGTGGCCACAAGAGTCAGCCTGTACCCTGACACCCTGGGCGCCAGCCCGGAGATTGGGACCACAGGAGCTGACCTGGCACTGGGGTAAACCAGGAGCCTGGGTCCATGAGCCAGTCTGGTACCCAGGTCCAGGGTATACTGGCCTGGCACTAGGGAGGCCTGGGAGCCTGGGTTCACAGGAGCCTCTGGGGCTGTGGGTTTGGTGTTAGGGTCTGTGGTGAAGTGAGGGTGCTCACTTCACTCTTTTTCCCTCAAGGAGAGGGTGTCTTTCTCCTTGCTGGGCTGCCCGAGCTTGGGGAGGGGGTGTTAGGGATTATATGAAACTGTCTTTCCTACCCTATTCACTATATATTCTCTTATTTCTGTCTTCCTCCCAGACGCTATACTCTGTCACCTGAGAGCCTTAGCTCTTAGAAGATATTGTTTGCATAGGGATAGTTGTTCAAATTGATCTTTCTGGAAAGGGACAAGTGCTAGAAATGCCTATACCACCATTTTGCTCAAACATTTTTAATTTTGGTGGAGTCTAGTTCATCTTCTTTTGTTCTCTTGTGCTTTTACTGTTTTGCCGAAGACAGCTTTGCCTAACCCAAATTCATGAAGACTTACTCTAAGCTTTCTTTTAAGAGTTTTATAGTTTTAGGTCTTGCATGAATTTATGATTCATTTGGAGTTAATTTTTGTATATGGAGGGGTCCAACTGAATCCTTTGCATGTGTTTATCCAGTTCTTCTAGCACCATTTGTTAGAAAGACTGTTTCGGGTTTCTTTCCCTCATTTTTTCCCTCATGTTGGCAGCATTGTTGAAATCAATTGACCACAATTTTTTGACCAACTAGTTTTAAATTTGGACTCTCAATTCTATTCCATTGATTTATATGTTTATCCTTCTGCTGATGTCACTGCCTTAATTACTGTAGCCTTGCAGTAAGTTTTAAAATTGAGATGTATGAGTCCTCTTACTCTGTTCTTTGTCAAGATTGCTTGACTATTCTTGGTCCCTTGCATTTCCATATCAATTTAGGATCAGCTTGTTAATTTCTACAAAGAGTCCAGCTGGGATTTTGATAGGGAATGCACTGAAGCTGCAGATGAAATTGGAGAGTATTGCTATCTTAATAATATTAAATCTTCTAATCCGTGAACACAGGATACCTTTCCATTTATTTCATCTTCTTTCTTTTTATTCAACAATGTTTTGTAGTTTTCAGAGTTCAGGTTTTATGCTTTTTTATTGTTGTTGTTGTTGTTGTTAAATTTTTATCTAAGTATTTTATTTTTTGATGCTATTGTAAATGGAATTTTCTTAATTTTACTTTCAGAGTTTTCATTGCTAGAGTATAGACATACAATTGATTTTTTTATATTGCTCTTGTATTTTGCAAACTTGCTGGACTTGTTTACTAGTTCTAATAGTTTTTTAATGGACTCTTGATAATTTTCTATATACAAGACCATGTCATCTATGAATAGAGACATTTTTCTTCTTCATTTCCAATCTGGATGCCTTTTATATCTTTTCCATGCATTATTTCCCTGACTAGAACTTGCAGTGCAAAATTTAGCAAGATGTGGCAAGTGTCTTGATCTTAGGAGGAAAACGTTCAGTTTTTCATCATTAAATGTGATATTAGCTGCTGGATTTTTATAAATGTCCTTTATTAGATTAAGAAAGTTCTAGCACATATTATTTTTATAAGAAAAATATTTTAAAAATCGGTACACAAATGAATAAATACTTGATGAACTGAATTAAATTATATGGCTTTATTCTCAGAACAGATCTGAGTATTATACCACACTTGATCTCAAAATAAGGAATCAATTGAATTCAGAGTCTTTGAGAAAGTAAGTTGAAAACTTTAAGGCTTTCATTTCATTTTTCTTTTCTTTTTTTTAATGTTTCCTTCTAACCAGCCTAACCAGCCTGTTACCTCTTTTATTCTTCTGTTATCCTGATTTTCATTCTGGCTGTAATAATTTTTAATGATACAATCCTGTCTCTAATGATGGCTCTAATGCTAATGCCTAGCAGTTTCCTTCACATCATTCATTATCAAGTCTGATAAGCTCCAGGTGAAGAACCAGGGCAGTTTCTTTAGAAAGTAGAAGTAGTAACCATTAATGAGGCTTAGCCGTTTCACAAAATGATGAAAACTTGATCAAATGGAAACCCTAAGGAGACTATCTTCCGGTAATTTCTTATAGCTTCTACTAACAATGGGAGTTGAATTAATAGAAAAATTACATGGATAACATTAAAACATCAGACAGCTCATTTTAAATGAATCTTATTGCTAAAAATGTATCGATTTTTTATAAAGAGTGGGAGCTTGGAGAGCTGCTGCATCAACAAGATTGCTCAAGATCTATTGTGTAATCCATATATATATATATATATATATCCAAAAAATGTATACCAGTGGACACTTTGGTCAACATTGCTCAAACAGTAGTTTGCTGTAATTACAAGTGTCTGGACGCTGATGGTACTTTGAGCACCTCTTGTAATCGCAGAAGTCAAACATGATTTGTATTAATCTTCTGTTATCGGTATATAACAAGTATTACAATTTTCATAGTTTTTTCCTTTCTTAAAATATGTATATATTTTTGGTACCTTCTGTATACATACACACACAGACACACACACACATACACCTTCTATACTCTTATAGCTCATAACCTCTTCCATATTTGAACGTATTTAGCTGGCTAGTACTCAATAAAGAGAAGCCACCATTTTTGGTACATCAAATCCTATTATAAATGATAAGACTTAAATATTTTGCAAAGTTCATCAGAATCAAAGCACCCAAATGAAACATTTTGGCAATGAAAGTTTGGGGAAGAGGACAGGTGATAGCTATCTCCTTAGTATCTTTTTTTTTTTTTTTAAACTAAATTGTTTTGTGAGAGCTCTACTAAATCATGCAATATGTGTTTCTGCTTTCTGGATTACTAATTAAGTGTAGAGTGAAGCTGTAAGCAATTTTTTGGGAATTACATTTGAGGTTTGGAATAGTGAAATAGGAATTAGGATTGTTAGGATGAGCATTTCAGCAGATAACAAATTTCACCTTAATTTTGCCCCAGCCAAGATTAGTAATAGCACCTAGTCGGAGAGCTTATTTCTAAGCAAGAGTCATGTAACTTTCTAATATTAGATGATATAAGAAATGGTTTTGAAAAATTGAAATTTTCTCCCTGAATAGCAACAAAAGGCTCTTTTTTTTCAGTAGCTGTCTAGAAAATTCTCAAACAACATTTTAATTAGGTAAGAAAAAGCAAGTAGGATTTTTTTTCCAACATAAATGTGCAAGAAGGTAGCTATCCTAATTTACATTTGATACATGTATACACAGTTGTGATTCTAATGTTATGTATGCAGGCCTAATCAGCAAAACAAAAAAAGGCTGCCTTCAAGGTGTATTAGATTGTTTTTTTTTAAGGTAAGAACAAGGGTTCCTTAGCAAGTGATCCTTGGAAAGCATTCAGAGGGATTATGGAATTGGATAATAAAACCATTATATTATTACTTCACTAATTATAACTGAAATTAGGTATTTTCTTCAGTTATGAAGTGAAGGCAATAATCCACATAAGTGTTAACAAAAATTATAACCATGATTAATAGGAATAAGAGGTTTTTTACATTATTTTTGATTTGCTGACATTTCATTCCATTTACTACTTTGAAATTACAATAGCCATTATACTTGTCAATAGATCTTTTATCTTTTATTAATGAAGAAGCATATGTAATATGTACCACAAATTTAGTTTTTGAAACATATTTTGATAACTATTATAATATCACTTTTGTAATTAAATGTATTTTCTCTTATTAATTTAAAAATATTTATCTGGAAGTGTTAGTATGCCAAGGGGTCCATATAACATGCATAAGAACCCCTGGTGTAGAGATAATAGGAAAAGAGGCTGTTTGTGTGTGCCCCTTGCCTGGACAAGAGGAATCTGTCACACACTCCACCTTAGGTCTTCTAGCATGCATCTGCCTGACCTTGTTCTCTCTTTGCATCTCTTCGTTAATACTTCCAGGTGATGGCAGACAGCTAATTGAGACTAAGTTTCAGTATCTTGTGTCTATGTTTATCAGAGAAAATGCTCTTATATTTGCAAGAAAAAGAAAATTTACCCTGACTTAAACAGAAAGGACACTGAGTAACTCACATGAGAATCCCAGATATAGAGCAGCTTCAGAAGGGAGCTGTGAACGCTTTGGCTATGCTCCTCCAACATCCTGTGCTCTGCCCTCTTTCCTGTGTGTGCTTCAATCTCAGGCTGACAGCAGAAGGCTCTGGTGATTCTGGTTATCATGTGCAGATACTACAATGTCCAGGGGTAATACAGAGGGAGTGTCTCCATGTTTACTCTTAGAAGCAAGAAAATATTTCTAAGAACCCCCATGATGGTTTCCTTTGTATCTCATTGGCCAAGACTAGATCATATTCCTATTTCTAAATGAATCATTGACAAGGTGTCTGATCCTCATGCTTGGGTTTTTGAGGGTGGAATGGATATTGTAGACTCAACCTCTAAAAGCTGGTAGGTACCCATCTCACTCAACCTTTTACTAGAAACACAACCACCACAATTTTAATTTCAATGAATATAATAGTGCACTTATGAGCGTGACAAGAAATAATAAAAATTAAACAGTCAAATACAGGGTGTTGCAAATCTAAAATATTTATCCAATTTTCTCCCATTTCATTGAATTCATGTACCTTTGGATGAATACCTTAGTTGTTAAAATCTCTAGCTTCTAGATGACTATTACAATGTGATCCCACTGGTGGTCCCATAGAGATCCTCTAAAGTTGAAAGCCAAATTTTGACTATAGGCTGAATTCCTCTGAAAATAATGCCAGGCCTTTCTCATTCTCACTGACAGATCCATCTTGCTAACAGAGTTGCTTCTCAAACCAGCCAGGTCAAATCTGAGACTCATCACACAATGTTGGGTCAGAATTCCCATGTTTTCAACACCATGAAGAGTCTCCAGTTTTCTAAGTGTCAAAAATTCTACAAAGTGAGTGGGTTTCTGTGTACTTTAATTATAATAAATATCTCAGCACTGTGAAGAGTAAGAAGAAGTATTAAAATTTAACAGACAAAACTGAGATGTATGACTCCAGATCATTTGCAATTTGAAATTTTCAAATGAAGGCCAGAATTTTTATGAAGTCTTGACCCACAATGGACTCAACACCTCCTTGCTCAGAAAGCAAAATTTGAAAATGATTAAGAGATCTGGTCTACTGTTCATAGCTACCTGCAAACTTCAATTAAGAAAAAAAAAAGAGAGAGAGAGATTTATTGTTAGGAATAAATTAGAAAAATCTCTGTATGAAACAACAAGGAAACCGAATGGGCACCCAGAAAAGATAGTGTATGCCCAGAGAAGATGTCCTCCTGCAGAAGAGTCAGTGAAGCAGCGCTACAGTGTTTCAGGGCCTTGGTGGAAGCTGGTATACGGATGCACACAGAGCTCAGGGGAGGGACACCTATGCAGCCTCCTGGAAAAGGCAGATTTGGGGAAAGCAGACTGTACTGTCTGTTCTCTTTAGTAACACTGACTCCAAGCTATTAGACCTGGCTGTAGACTTCTCTCTCGGTAGTTGGCGGACACCATATATAGTACTTATTGTAACAAGCTGATTCTGAAACTTAGAACCTCTCACAGGTCTAATGAAGCTCTGTTTTTTGTTGTTTTTTTGTGTTATTGTTGTTGTTGTTTCTTACAGCTGGCCTGTAAGAGAGCCACAGGGAAAGGAACTTATGTTTTTGAGACGTATGATAGTGTTTCAGGTTGTCTGTCTTTAAACCTCCCCCTCTGCCTTATTCTCCAAGAAGAAGCCCTGTTATCCTGACCTGCCATCTATCCCAGACTCTTCACTCCCTGCCAGGCTGGGTTGTGTCATGCTTTCCTAGGCTCTCGTAACACTTCCCATTGCCTTTAACAGGATTTGCATGGCCTTGTTCAGAATTTATCTAATATTTGTGTGTCTCTCTTATGCCAAAACGTGAGCCCCTCCAGGGCAAGCTTCACATCTCCTTCATCTCTGTATCCAGCTCCTAACAGAGTTCACAACACATTTTAATCGCCCCAATAATGCTTATTGTCACTGAACAGAGATTACCAAAACAATAAAATGAAGTCTGCATTTTCCCAGGAATGTCCTCAGTGTATTTCCCTGCCCCCTTTCACCCTACAAGGGACATCAGTCGAAATGTTTTGGTGACATGCTTAATAGTCTGCCACAGGCACTTGTATAGAGTTTTTCAATAAGAATAATAAAAAAAAGAAAAAAACCACAGAGAAAAATCTCTAATATTTCAACTCAAAATACATCATCAAATCCATCAGGCTATTAATATGCAGCTAGCATATAGCCAAGTTTCAGTATTAAATATCATTATGATTTTTATTCATTCTAAGGTCATCAGTATCAATCTCCCAATAAATCAAGTCAAATTTAATATCTATCAAAGAATGTGATTAATAGTAAGGAGACACTATCAACTAATAAAGGCTCCAAATTTGGGTTTGAAAGAATCTGAGACTAAGAAAATCCAATGAGAGGAAAATTATTTGAAGGGTATTTTTAACCTGATGTAAAAAAAGCAAACTAAAATTATACCATGTATGATGATATTTTAAACTCAAACATTCAAGTTCCTTTTGAAAGAAGAGAATTAAAAATGCAAGCATCTCTTTAAAGGGGAAAGATAGGAGATCCTCTAATCCTTCCATGTCAGTTTCCCCTCAAGACTGAGTAGAAGGCAGAACTTGGAGATATTAGGAGGTACTGTGGTAGCTTTAGGAAGGTGAAGGCAAAGGGCTGTGATGTGAGTAGTTAGGAACCCCTGAAGCAACACTGGCTACTTTCTAAAGAGGTGCCCATAGCACGCAGGTAAATCATGGTAGCTGCACTGAGGGGGAAGGACTGAGCCCAGGCAAGACACAGATGTTTGATGATCTTCAACATGTGGGCTTCCCATGCTCCTTCATTTACAACCTCATGTCTGAGAGAGAAGGGCAGAAACCACCCAGGACCCGTGGATACAATAATCAAGTCCAAAAACCTGTTTTCTTTGGCTGTGGCCATTTTAAATCCATGTGTCTGAGGTAGAAATACCTTGTTCAGAGGGCAACTTTAAGCCAGCAAATCAAATTCATGAAGATAATAAAACAACTTAAACTTTTACCTATTTCAAAAGTTGTACTTATGCTAAGTCATAGATTTCAATACCTTCTTAACCAAATGATATGGTTAACAATGAACTGTCTAGATATTAGAGGGAGTGAACAGGAAAGGATTGTTCATACCAGGGAACCATAAAGTACATTCATCCAGGGGTTTCTCAACATGCTCCATTGGGAAGAAATTGTAAGTATTTTAATTTATATTTTTTATTAGGCTATCCTTTTAGATATATTTGATAGTACATAATGTATTTGTATAGGAGGGCGTATTTAATATTTACAAATAAATTCACATATGTTGGGATAGCATGTGCTATGTTTTCTTTTCTCCTGGTTATTATGTGCATTGCTCCATTCAAACCTTGCCATCTTTATGGCTACTTACGTTATCTCAAGCTGTAGAAGATTTGCCCAGTCTGATTCAGCTGAGCTAGAGGCCCTGCATCTGGCTGTTTCTTCTCCATCTCAGTAAATGTTTAAGGCACTGGGCATCTGGTTATAAGGAATATTTTCTGTATTGCATAAAAAGAACCAACTCATGGCTGATTGAGCTAATGTAGGTTCGTCCTCCATGCGTTATCAGCCCAGTATTATTGACTTGTAGGTGCACTTGCACCAAATTATAGGTTGGGCAATGGTAAAGCGGCTGTGTTTTCTAGGAGCATTGTCTAAGAGGGCTTGGTGCATTTCCCTCTTTATATGTATATATATTTTTTCTACTCAGTTAAATCTATCAGTTTGAAATAATAATCTTCTTTCCCTGGTAAAGAATTCCTATCTTATCTCAGTGTGCCTAGGGAATAAAGTTAAAATCATTCAAAACAGAACTTCAATATAGCAAAAACAGACATTTAAAATTTTTTAGAAAAATCCCAGATTGGAATTATAAAAGTGCAGCATGGGGATGAATGGAATCCAATTTCTAAAGGGCAGAGATGCATTCCGACAAAGCAAAAAGAAAGCTCACTGACTATTCAAAATAGAACACATTGGAATGTTGAAAAAGTTCTTAAATTCAAGTCCTTGTGCTGCCAGTGTTTTGCAAAATATTTTCTATAAAATATATCAGTAGCTACTTGAACCATATCTTTCTTAGTAGATTTGCATGGATGAGAGGGCTAACTTTTAAAAAAAAGAAAGAACTGATTTGGTTCACAGACTAACCGTCCAGCTGAACATTACCAGGACATAAGCACCTCTAACCTAGCTCAAAATCCATGTTTTGAATTAGGCTTATAAAGAGAGAGAAGAAAAGAAATAAAACCCTCTTCTCCTTTCCACTCCTTGTAGTGACAGAGAATGGAGTAAATATTGTCAGGAGAGAAGGAAGAAATCAACCTGCTACTATGATTTTCTCTTTTATTTAGAAATGATTATCTTGGGAGATCCCTTTGTATATGCTCCTTTTATATTCTGAGTATTCAGGGGAATTCACCTTGGGTTCCTTCCTGTGTCCAACTTCAAGAAATTATATAAATGTTAAAAATCTATAGGTGTTACTACAATTTGTATGGCCTAGTTTATAGGCTTGAGATTAAAATATGATCACAATACAGTTATTCCTTTTTCAACGATTAAAGTGCAGGCTGATGAATTTGCACCACTCACACATTTAAATTTTAAAAATTCACCTACACATACTTACCCAAAGAAAAACGTTAGAATATCAACTTAAATAGTATGGGCATGATGTGGGTAATTGTTTTAGCTTAGGGGTTCTTGTACTCTTCTTTCTGTTTTTGTATATATTTTAAAAATTTTATAATGCTTTTTTAAAAAGGTAAATCTCAGAAGCAGTTCTGCCCATCATTACACTCAATGAGCTATGCCCCAGAAGAGGCATCAGCGATTCCCTCAGGTGGTTTCATTCCCTGCCTGCTCTCAGAGTGAGAGCATCTTCCCATGTGAACAGTAAACCTGGGATTCTGAGATGTGTTTTTCATGCAACATGGACGCCAAATGAAAGCCATTGTCTACATCTGATGCTCAAGTGAAGACACTTCAATTTGTTTAAGCACTAGAGATAATGTCTGCACATACCTAATTGCTGGAGGAAAGACAAAATTAATCCATTCATTTAAATGAGAGAGGGTTTCAAAGGTGGCATTATCCAAAGGGATTTTCAAGGGAATTTCACTATATGTGAGTTTGCCTTCTATATCGACTTGAGACCCTACCTCTCTTTGGAAGCACTCCTCCCCCTCCCACACTAATTGCCCCTGTCATGCTTGGGATCAATGCTTTCTAAAGCCAAAGAGACCAGGAATCTAATCTTTAATATTAGTCCGGCCCGATAATGCCCCAGTGTCACTGTTGAATACGTGTTCTGTACAGTCCACAACTATTGTTTCCAAGATCCTGAGGGGTTTCCAGCCTCTTTTTCTTCCATGTACATTCAAATCCCTTCCTCCCAAGAAATGTCCTCACTCTAATTGAAAAAAATTTAACCACTGACAATACTTTTGAGTCTGTCTTGGTTATTGATGGTTGGATATAAGGAAGAGAAATAAAATGGTGGCAGGGCAGTAGATGTGTGCTCTACAGTTTTCAAAGTCTGGAACAAATCTCTGTTTCATTCTTGGAGCAAGGCCCTAGGCCTGAGATAACTAACTCAGTTTTCCAGGGTGTATTTGAATTAAAAGTAAACAAAATTATCCTTTAATCTCTGCAGTCAGCCCTACCATTTCAAATGCAAATTGGCTACAATTAGTATTAAAAGGAAACAAATGAAATAAGAGAATGAGAGAAGCAAAGACTTTGGGTCATCTAATGTGGGTCCCTAAGGGTGCAGCCTGAAGATGCTTGACACGCATATGTGACGTAGAGCTGCTTGTCCTTAAAATCGATGACCAAAATATTAAGAATTGTGCATAAATGGTCCATTCTAATGGAATTTAAGACATTTTATATTGTACCTAAAAGAGGCCAAGAGTGATGGAGACCCAGACTTGGGTGGGGAATGGGATTGGACACATCCTTTGCAGCCTGTTTATTGTACTTCCCTAGGCATCCTTCTCCTTCATAAGTCATTTACACCATTGAGATATCGTAGGCTGATATGTATTATGACTCTCTTTAGAACAAATTCTCATAGTTGTGAAATTGTGTCCCTATGTGTTTCTGTCTAGACAGCCCTATTTTCAAATCCCCAAACCTCTCTCACTTACTAGGTGTTGCCCTACCCTTTAAAACTTAAATTCACAACCCGCCAGAGTCTACCCTCCATCTTCTCTTCAATTCCTTTAATTTGTTGAAATGTAAATTTGAAAACTGAGCAGTCTTCTATTACTGAAGTGCTTCACACACACACACACACACACACACACACACACACACACACACACACACACAGCCTAGATAGGCTTAAAGAAAATAAAGCTATAGGGGTAAAAGAAACATGGGCTTTGTTTCTTGTTTCTCTGGATCCAAAACAACCAGGCAGTTGGATTAATTTAGCCAAGCATTTAATCAAGTCAAAAAAAAAAGAAAAAAAAAAGAAAAAAAAATTTGGCCAAGCAATTTGTTGAATGATTGTTTGAGGTGATGTTGTCAAAAGAATCCCAAGCAGAAGGTGTTTGTGAACATCTCACCTTTATCTTTCCTGCTTCTTTCTCCTTTCTATCCTATTTGTTCCCTTATGTTTTTGTGGGAGTTCGAAAATTGTAAAATAATGCAAACTCATTGTAAAATAAATAAGCCAAACAAAAATATATTAAGTCAAAAATGAAATCTCATCTTATTCAAGCATACTCCTTAGAGAATCACAGTATTTTGGTACATATCGCAAAATACTTCGCACATATCGTGCTTTAATCTACTTTCTAACTTAGCAAACATATTTTTATCATCTTTCCAAATCAGTGTGTAATGAACTATCTCATTCATTTTTATCGCCATAAGGATTAAATTTTTAAATGTACCCTAATATATTTAACCGATCTCCTGATCGTTGGACACTTTCCTATTCTTCTGTGAAGTTCTACTGAATCATTCATTGCAAGGGTTTCTGTGTCATAGGAAAAGTAGGAATTTCCCTGCCAAAGGTATGTCTTTGGGTCCCAGAGAAATAGGAGCTCCGGTGACACATGCAACCATTTAGAAAGGCAGAAAGTCTCATTGGGCAATGTAATTTTAGCCAAGGTACATTTTTGTGGGCTCACTAGCATTTCTGTGTGCTTAATAATCTTTGGAAACACCTCAAAATTCTGTTAAATGTCCTATATATTATCTTTAGCTCTCAAAATGTTGTTGTTCGTGATCTGGCTCCTGTCCAGCCTCAGTTCTCACTCCTTCCCTACATGCTCTCCAAGCTGCAGTCATCCAAACTGTTGGCTGTTATGCTCAGAGGCCACACGTCACTCCACCTACCTCTACACATGGTGAGCTCTATGCAACAAATGCCCCTTCCCCTAGTCTCACTAGTGAAATCGTCCATGTTCAGAGCCTTTGAGTATTGCTTTCTCTGTAAAACTTTTCTTCTTCCCCCTCCCATACCACTCCATAAAACCTGGCTATTTTCTCCTCTCCACTTCCAATGCACCATGTATATTTCTCAGATCAAATACTTTTTTGGTATCTTATTGTAATAATGTGTTAAGTCTGGCTTCTTGTTTGCCGGTTAGGATTCTTGAGGGAGGGACTGCTTTGCCAGCGTTTCACCGAGTGACTACTCCAGAGGAAGAACTGCCGGGATATCAGGTGACTTGATTCAAAAGGGCAGCCACCTGAAAATCCTCTTCTCATCCTGCGTATAGGCTCTAGATGAGAGAAACTGACAGGGTACCACTATGGTCTGGAAGTGCATATGGATATTTTTAAATGATTGTTTTTCCAAAAGTTGCCTTTTCTGCTCAAGCTGCCGTCACACAGAGAATTATGTCATCCTTCTTTTACAGTACACATTTCCCACTGCTAAGTAATGCTCAACAATGTACTGTAGCTTCCAGTACAATAGCAAGTTCCATATGGCTCCTCACACATTTACTTTTACGTTCACTGGCAATTGAAACTGGCATTGTTCATTATATTTCAGATGTCAGCCTACCTGGAGCCTATCCAAGGATGTGTACTTAGACTGTTAGAAAGGGAAAGGCTGACATTGGGCATGACTCATTATCATGCAATAGATGTGAGAGAGCATTTCAGGGGGAAAATCGTCTTTAATCAGTGTCAGTAGATGTCATATGATTTTTTCCAGGACTGCTGATGATGCATCAGTTCAGAAATGACAGCTGCCGGACACCGGCCATCATGTCCTTTATGCTTCTTAATACCACCAGGCTCCAGACACTGGTCGTTGATTTAATTTGCTTCTGTTTTTGGAGGATCAACAGTAGTATAACAGAAATAAAACACACAAGGTCGAGGTCAGAAAATTAAGTTTGTAAACTTGTTGCAACAAATGTTGCTAACCTCTTTTGATATCAGAGGGATTATTCATTATGAATTTGTACCAACTGGACAAACAGTTAACCAGGTTTACTACTTGGAAGTGATGAAAAGGCTGCGTGAAAAAGTTAAGACAACCTGAACTTTTCACCAACAATTCATGGCTCTTGCATCACGATAATGCACCAGCTCACATGGCACTGTCTGTGAGGGAGTTTTTAGTCAGTAAACAAATCACTGTATTGGAACACCCTCCCTACTCACCTGATCTGGCCCCCAATGACTTCTTTCTTTACCCAAAGATAAAGGAAATATTGAAAGGAAGACCTTTTGATGACATTCAGGACATCAAGGGTAATACGACGACTGCTCTGATGGCCATTCCAGAAAAAGAGTTCCAAAATTGCTTTGAAGGGTGGACTAGGAGCTGGCATTGGTGCATAGCTTCCCAAGGGGAGTACTACAAAGGTGACCATAGTGATATTCAGCAGTGAGGTATATAGCACTTTTTCAAGGATGATTTTGTGAATGTAATTGTCTGACATCATGAATATCATTTCTAAAATATTAGGTATGTAACCACAGTGACTACCATAACTGTAACTATATACTGGCCTTTGCTTCCACAGGAAAGACTCTCTGCTTACCTGAAGATTGCATGGAAAAAGTAAGATTTCCCCATTTCTGGAGCTATTCCTAAGGGTAACACATTATGTACTTTCTAATAGTTGGCTGTATAAGTTTTGTACAAGCCCTATGACGAGGATTGATATCATCATCTCTATTTTGCAGCTGAGACGCCTGAGACTCATAAGTTAATGATTAAATGGTGTGCCCCACTGAGAATTGTGAGTGTCAGGAGCATCCAAACCAAGAGGTTCTGCCTCCATGGCTTTCCAGAGGAGTGCTCATGACAGAAAAATTCTGGATGAAATCACTCAAGAATTCAAACTGCAAATACTCCAAAGAGCAGCAATCAAAGTAAAGAAACTGAAAGAAGACAACTTTCCCCAAGTTTTCCAGTTTTCTGATATTGGCCCTATATTTCTGGCATCTTAAAACGAGCCTAAGGAATGAAAGTCATTTCTACCTTCCCACAAGTTGCCACAGAAGCACCTTGACAATGTATCAAGAACTATACGTTTTTCCATTTTGTTGCTACCATAGAAATAACTGTCTGTTTCATTCTTATTACATTAGTTATATTGGTAGATGCCCAGAAGAAAAGCACTAGGGATATATCTCTTTATAATATGGTTTTTCAGATAGATAAGCTTTTTTTTTTTCTAATGGTGCTATAGAATGTGAACAAAGCTGTTTTTCTCCTCAAGGGGTAAACCCTCTGAGGATGCCAGTAGGTAGACAAAAACCTGAGGAATTATGATGACATGCTACCACATCCTTGTCCCGGGGATACCTTGTATGAAATCATTGTTCCTCCCTTCCCTATAACTTTCTTTCTCTCTTTCTCTCTCTCTCTCTCTCTCTCTCTCTCTCTCTCTCTCTCTCTCTCCCCTCCTCTCCCTCTCTCCCCCCCTCCCTCCCTTCCTTCCTTTTCTTTCTTTCTTTTTTGTTTGTTTTTTGGGTTTTTTTTTTTTGTGTGTGTGTGTTATTTTTTGTCGTTGTTTTTTTCTTGCTACGCCTTAATAACTCTGAGAAATGGGAAATTTGAAAGCTCTGGCTGTTCCAATTTACTGGGCTTTTTAAACTATATACTATAACTATAGTATATAAACTATATACTATAACTCATGAAATCCCCAAAGGTCTTCAACTGTGTGGCTGATGGATTCCAGAATCTGTCAGAGTGATATAGCTCTTTGTTTTCTAAATCATTTTTGAAATTCAATAAATAATTGTTGAGCGATTTGGCAAAAGTTGCTCCTCACTATGAGACAGCATAGGTAAAAAACCTGCTCAGTGAGCAACAAAGGCTTGGCATACATTTATTCTTTGCTTGTTTGTATTAAAATAGGATTAGTAGTCAAGCAGATCATGATAAAGTTATGCATGCAGTTGTTTTCCTTCAGCAAAACATTTGACAAGGTGGATATCCTTGATATCTTTAGAACAATATGTAATATTATCCATTGTATCATAATATAGTGTATGCATAGCTTGTTAAATTATTTTACCAAATATTTTGATTGTGATGTTGGAAGAAAGTTTAGTGTATGTTGTTATTACAATATCACTGTTTTTGTTTGTTGTCGTTATTGTTATTTTTTTGTTGTTTTTGTTGTTTTTATCTGTTTGTTCCTGGCAATATCAAATGCCTCCAGTGTGATTAGATTTTCATGAAGTCATTTTTATGAGTTTTTATAATAATTAACAAATTATTTTGAAGTAATACTTTACACTGTATATTGGTGAAAATTGACTAATGGTAATAGGTTAATAATTACCTTTTGAGGTAATAATATAATTGCTGTGTGCTAAGTAGATCACTGCTATACTCCTCAGTTGAAGGCATTTAAATATTTAAAGTATTTTAATTGGTTGTTAGAGACTGTGTATAAAATATACAAAAATAACTAGATCTCTGTGTAGCTTGTAGCATCACAAGCTTGTGGCCAAAGTAAGACACCAAACCTTGTATGTTCCCTTCCAGAAAACAGGGAAACAGCTGACCAATGAGAGAGTCCAGTATGGTCACATGACTAATTTTATCCAATGGGATGTGAACAGAAGGAATATGTTGCACTTCCAGGACAAAAAGCTAAGAAGTTAGTGTTCTTTCTCCATGTTTTCTTTCCCCTTCCACAAGTATGATGAACATGAGCACGAAGACCTTGGAAGCCACATTATTATGATAAGTAGAACCAGAAGACTGATGGGAACTCAGTCTCTGAGTCATTAGATAAGTAACTAATGATTATTTACTGAGACAAATACATGAATATTGTAGAAGATAGATTGGGCAATTTAGGAGAAAAGTGTTCTAATAATTAAGCCTTTTCAAAAATATCAAGGGCTACCTTGGGCAAGTTGTAGAGCTTAAGCAAAGGTTGACCTTTTATCAGAGTTATAATAGAAGAGATTCCTGCATTAGGAAAAAGGCAAACCAGACAAATTGTATTGTCCTTTACAACGTGAATATTCTAGATTGACTACAGAGAACCAAAACAATCATATCTTATTCCAGTATGTACATTTCTTCTGTTCTAGGTATTTTTTTTCTGCCTCTCTTTACATCTTCTCCCTGCTTTGACTTTTGCTCCCTTCTTTCCGTCCACTTTTTCTTTCTTACTCATTCTCAGTCATATTTGCTAGCAACTACTATAGGTCAGGCAATGTGAGTAAGCACTGCGAGTTCAACAATGAACAAGTTAGACAAGATTGTTGCTCTTACAGAGCTCACAGATACTGAGAGGTATAAACAAGAAAACACATTACCGTGTTTCCCCCAAAATACGACCTAGCCAGACCATCAGCTCTAATGTGTCTTTTGGAGCAAAAATTAATGTAAGACCCAGTATTATATGATATTATATTACATTGTATCCACTATTATATTGTATTATATTATATTATATTACCCAGTCTTATACTATATTAAAATAAGACCGGGTCTTATATTAGTTTTTGCTCCAAAAGATGCATGAGAGCTGATGGCCCGGCTAGGTCTTATGTTCGGGGAAACATGGTATTTATTATAAACTCTATGATAGGGATTTGGAGAGTTCTCTGGGAACACTTAGGAGTGGTTACTAACCCAGGCATGCAATGTTCAAGAGAAGTCACACTGAATTTTTAGGCCTCTTAGAAGCAAGCTCAGCCCTGCTGATAGCACTGACATGCAGACCTAGTGTAAGCTTCATTCTCCTGGTTCTTTGTGTTGAGTTTTTTCCCAAGTGCTCTAAGCATTTTCCAAATTCATTTCTTTAATCATCAGATATCTCTGTGAGAGTGGTGCACATCATCTCCTTTGACCTCCATCTGATAACTGTCAGTGCAGGTGTTCCTGGGCTGAGCAGGTGGTTTTGAGGGGGAGAGAGAGAGAGAGAGAGAAAGATAGAGGGAGGGAGGGAGGGAAGGAGAGGGAGAGAGAGAGAGAGAGAGAGAGATAGGAACATTATCTATGTACCCCAGGAGAATGTGCCTCTTGTGAAGAGGTAGATTTTAATTTCAGGGATGGGTGTAAGCTAGCCTTGAATATGTAATGGCTAACATGATTGCCTACCGAGCCACTGTCAATCCAGATTTGAAACTCATTACTGTAAATTGCTTTGGGATACCTTGAGCATGAAAAATGCAATAAAAAACAAAATCTATTTTGCAAAGAAGGTGGTAAAACTGTAAGGACAAATTTTAGAGCTCTCATTAGAGAAGTGAAGAACCAAAGAGAATACAAGGGACCCTGACTCTACCCGGAGGGAGCAGTGGCATCTTTTAAAGAAGAGGAAAAACAAGATGAAAATAATTTACATTCTTCCCCAGAAACAACAAGGAACTAATTAACTAAGCTTGTCTCAATACACTGACCTTTATTATTTGTTATCTATTAACATGTTTCTAACCAGAAACCAGTGATGACACATACTAATTGCATCCTATTTGTGTTGACTACCATGCCCTCTATAATGATTATTTGTTTCTATAAAATTGCCATATGTCAACATTTCAACCAAAAAGTCAAGTTAAGCCACACGTGACCCCCAGTAGGCATAATTTGGGTTGGTTTTCATTCTCTGTCAGTCTGTCAAGGAAAGATAAGGAATCTGGCCCGCACAACTGGAAATGACATTAATTTAGTACTGAAGATGTATTTACAGATGTTCTTCTCCCCTCATCCCCAGAGCTTAACCTCTCTTATGCTGCTACAAAATGCCTTATTCTAGCTAGCTGGCGTTACCACCTTACTACAAAAAGACTGTTACTGAAATAATTTTCTTCACAGTGTTGATATTAACTGGTCATGAGACCAGATGCTGTATCTTCTGAGAATACAATCTCTACTAGAAAGCGTGGTTGGCCTAGGATCATTTCCAATCAAAATCCATAATGTTAGCAAAGAACACAATGTTTGGTATAAAGGAGAAAGCAGTAGGCAAGGATTCAAGGGTACTGGATTCCATTTCTGCTTCCGATACCAACTAGCTGAGAGAACTTGAGAAAGTCAGTCTCTTTGATGCAATGTTTCTTCATCTAAATAAAATGGGGATAATCTGCATATAGACTTCATATTTGGTTTATCTCATACTTTTGGAGTTCTGCAGACTTTCTTCATAGCACTTATCACAGTTGTATCTGTAGTATTACTGTGTGATTCTTTGATTAATGACGCCCCCACATTGATGCTCTATGACAGCAAGGATCATGTCTAATTTTATTTAATATTTCATCTCTACCTTCTGCCACAATGTCTGGCACAAAGTAGGTACTCAATGAATATTTCTTGAATAAATGAGTAGATGAACAACATTTAGAGAGAATTCTATTATTTTACGAGTCTTATAAATGGTATGGCCTCAAGAAGACTTACTAAATAGCCAAATCTACATATGACTTCCCTGAATCTCCAGGGCAACTTATTTATGTCTGTCTTAAAGAGTTTATACCATTCTGCCTTGCATCATAATTATTTAGGTTTCTGAAAGATGCCCTGAATGACTGCACGTTGCCTTACATACAATAGAAACTCAATAAATATGTGCTGAAGGTGAGACAGCGCCTGTGCCTTATTTATCTTTATATCTCAAGGCAATAGATGCTTATTAGTGTTTTTTATTAAAGTGAATGACATTTCACTGGTTTGTCAGGGATATTTAGACTTGCAGTAACAGAAAGCTGAACTCAAATAGGCTTAACCAACAGAGCCATAGTTTATGACTCCTATAACTGAAAAGCCCAGGGTTAGGCTACAGAAGTGTTAATGCTGCCACTGAAGTTCCAACTTTCTCTCTTCTGTCTACCTTCCATAATTCCTACCCCTTCCTAAGAGTGGCTGCTCCTAAAATTGCTGCAAGCCGCTTCATAGAACTATATTTATTGTCTTTAACAGTGCTTACTACGTGCCAGGCACTGTTTTCAGTGATTAAGAAGTCATCTTAAAACTCATATAATCCTCAAAAACAATCCTGTAGTTAGGAATAATTAATTATCCCATTTTAAGTATGAAAACACTGAGGGACAGAGAGATTAAATAATTTGCTCAAGGTCATACAAGCGGAGTATCTATGATTTAAACCGAGGAAATATGTCTCCCCAGTGTTGGCTCCAAACCATTGTACTTTCTTATTCAGTACAAAAAAGAAAGCTTCTTTTTTATTGGATCCTGGGAAATAAAGTAGAAATTCTTTTCCCTGCCAACTCAAGCAAATATCTCTTTGCATCTGATCGGCCTGACTGGGTTCAGTTCTGATTCCAGTCATACCTTGTGGCCAGTGGTAGGGAAATGACAATTGGCTTAAATCGATTAGGACCAAATTCTGGAGTTGAGTGGCCCCAAAATCTTACAGCCTGAATAGGGCAAATAAAGTCACGGATATTGTTAGCATGGGTGTGAGTGAAGATTTATTTGGGGAACAACAACAACAACAACAAAATATATCAAATGCCCACTGTGACTGGTAAATTCCAAGAGACATTTTAGAAGAGTTACTTATCAAACCTTTGATGTCTTCAAGAAATCAATGGAATCCTAGATAAGTCCATTGAGAAATGGGAATTTTAATTTATGTATAATAGCTATTATTGAACAATTGTGTAATGTGGATCAGAGGAAGTCCATATGCATGGTAGTCAAATATAATTGATTACACTGTTTAGATAGACCAAGAGTTTTATTTGATTAATTTTTAGTTAATTAATTTTTAGTTAATTTAGTTAGTAAATTTTAATTTATTTGATTAATTAATTTATTTGATTAATTTTTATTTGATTAATTTTCTATAATTGAGCTTGCAGAAATAAGTGGTCCATGGTTTAAGAAAACTTAAAGGGTCTGTTTACTAAGCTTTGGTCTGCAATAATGGGGTGAGTAAATATTCTAATAAAACCATCTAGTACCTAGTTGTACTGTGAGAAAAATGAAGAGAAGCAGATCATTGAGTCACTAAATCAACATAAATCAGCACTTAAAAAATACGGTCTCCCAGTTTATGAACTTATACCTTCAAATTGGCTCCTCTCCACACAATCTAGAATGCATTTGAATTTCCAATATGCTTAACTGAAGAGATAAGGGATCTGGATTAGAAAATAGCTGACCTGAGCTGAAAACCAGATGCTTGCAACTCAGCTGAAATTTCTGGGGTAAATAAATTATGCACAAAAACACTTTAGAAACTCTGGTGTCAGTGAGCTAATGGGCAGCTCCAGACAAAGACTAGAGAAGAAAAGCGTTGTTATTTGAGGATGGTAATAGAAGTAATTATCTGTGTGCCAGGAAAAAAAAAAAAAAGCACTAAAAGGCCATGATGAGTCCATAGAATCAGTGAACAAAAGAAATTTTCTAGAATTATTTGACCTAATTACAACCAAGGATTTGTCGGCTTTTTTGTAAATGCTTTAAGAATGTAGCACTTACTACAAAATGAGCTATATCATTAATAGGCCTTGCAATGTAAAACCTGGAGCCAAAAAGAGCCTAGAGACTATGGACAATGAGCAAATGAAGCACTGGGAATAAAATGAGCAAATCAGCCAGATAGAATAAAGACGCATTGAAGAGAGTAGAAATAAGGAGAGAATCCGAAGAAATTAGGGCAATTTCTGTGTAAAACTAAAATATAATAAAATAAATGCAGAACCGAACATGAGTATTTAGTAAAAGGACACTCTAACTCTAAATTCAGTTTAGATTATCAGCTTCATCATTTAATTATCCCTGATTTATTTAGCATCTATGCAGATACAAAAAGAAAAAAAGGAATTAAAATTATTGTTGAAGACTAATTAGCAAGAGAGATTATTTCTTACCACACAGGATTATTTTAAATTAATCAACCATCTTTTTAAGAGCCCAGGTATTTGGAAATATACAACTACATGTAAGACATGACTTGTGGTGAGAACAATCATTCCAAAAACATATTTAACTACTTGCTAACTAGAATTTTCCTCTGGTGAATGTATCTTTCTCAGAAGTCCTGTATCCTGGCAACCCGAAAACATTTGTTTTCTCTGATACTCTTCTTAGGTTGCTGAGTGTTGTCTGAGAATATCAAATGTAAGTTGGCTCCCTTACCAATTCGTAATTTCAAAACTCAACTTGTTCTTTATTGCTGCTTAAGAATTACTTACACATCCCTCTTTTGCTCTCTTTTGTAATCCCAACCTTTTACTGCTCCAAATTCTACTATCCTCCTTAAAAGTCTGTCCGATTTATCATCTTTTACATTCTTCACCTCCCCCATGATAACTTAGTATCTTACTTCTCAGCCGTAAATTTCCCTAATCCTCCCTCAATGTCCATAGTTCTGCCTGTTCTTGTATTTGTTCCTATCTCCAAAGGGGAAAGGGAGTTGTGAAAATCCCTTCTGTGGTCCAAGTTTTATCCCTCAATTGTGCTTTGGAATATACTTTCTAATCTCTCCATCAAACATTACTTGACCAACTATCCTTTATTTTCTCTTTCTCTCTCCCCCCTACTTTCTTCTTCCCCTCTCGTGCTCAAATCTCTTCTCTAAGAAAACATTTGATTCTTCCTCTGTAACAAGCCACCATCTTCTTTCTCGTCTCTTCACAACCTGACTTTAAAGGCTTTGTCTAAAATAGAATTTCTCAGTCTTGACACTATTGACATTTTGGGCCAGATAATTTTTTGCTGTGGAAGCTGTCTTGTGTACTGTAGGATGTTCAGCCTCCCTAGCCTTCACCTGCTACTAGATGTCAGTAGCACTTCTTTAGTTGCAGCAACCAGCAATGTCTCCAGACCTTGTCAAATGTCTCCTGGAGGGCAAAATGTCCCTGGTTAATAACCACTGTTGTGAAGTTATCATCTCCATTTGTTTACATTACAACTGCCACTCAGCTCAGTAAAATATAACTTCTGCTCTGACAACTCTGCACACTGCTCAATTACAGAACGTTGATATCCTAATGGCCAGATCCATTGGTCTATTTTCAGTCTCACTTTTTTGACATTTGACTTTGTCAGCTCCTTCTTCTTATTGAGATTTCTTCCATGGACCACTCTCTGTGCTCTTCTTCTGTCTTCCTTGCAGATTCCCCTTTCTCTACTCTGCTTTTAAATTCCACAATTCTCATCTCTGCTTGAAGGCTTAAGTCCACTTCTGTGACTCTAACTAACCAACCTGCATATAATTCCATGATTCTATAAACTTAATTCTATCTCAGACCGTGTTCCTGGACTCTAGACACACATTGACAACTATCAAGGTGTTTATTTCTTGCTTATCCCAAAGGTACTTCAAAACTCAACGTGTCCAACTAGCCTTCTCATATACATATTCTAAAATCAAATATTTTATTGTTCACTATCTCAGCTTAACGTAACACTGTCCACCAGTCAGTTGTCAGCTAAACTACCATTCTACAGACAATTTAAACTCCTACACCATTCTGAATTCCTAAATTTGTCAAATCCCTTTCATTACAGCTCTCATGTCGCTTTAAATCTGTTCTTTCATTTTCATTCTTATGGACATTACCCTGATTAAAAAAATATCCCACTTTTACCTGGACTCATGCCTTCTAAATATATAACCTCCTAAAATGCATATCTGATTTTGTCACATCTGTATTTATAAAGCTCTCAGTGTTTCTCCTTGTCTATAGTTGTATTTTCCAAATTGTGATACTTATAATTTTTGGTGACACTGTAACACAGAAGATTATTTAGGTGATGTACCTTTTTTTTTTTTAATTTAAAGAGATCCGCACTTATTGTAATTTGTATTAGGAAAAAATATAGCTATCACACCAAATGTGTGAATTCATAGATATATTACTGGGAATGAGGCTAAGTGAAAAAACACTGAATTTATTTAAAATCACTGACTTTATTTAAAATCACCTTAAGGACAAAATATTAAGTAAATAATAGTACATAACGGTGGCAAAAGTTATGCAAGTGTTGTATGAGTGTCTGAAGTATGAACCTACTCGATAAAATCGTAATTATTATAAGCCTACTACATAAAATCCAAAGTCCTTAGTTGGCCATAAAGTTGCTTTCATTACCTGGTCCAACATTTCCCACAATTCCCCAATATCCACACTCTATTCAAGCCCCACAAGAATTTCTTTTTGTTACTGAACATGGTATGTAATTTTATTCTTCCTGTTTTTGTTCTTGCTGTGTCCTCTGTTTTGACTGGCACTGGGGCAGATCCAGTAAATTGCTTCCACCCATATTCATTTCAACATCTTGTTGGAGGGCATAATTGAGAGGACGTGACAACTGGTTAAGCCTTGAGCTAGACCTGGGCACTCGTACACTCCCTCCCTCCCTCCCTTGTCCTTGGAATATACACTCTGCTCACTGTTGCCACAATGGGAGCTGTTTTATAAAATGCAACGTGGAGAGCAATGCGTTGTTGAGACCATCTGGACGGAATGTGTGACTGAATCCCATTAAGACCTCAATGTAAACTTTCAAGATTTTGGCAGGCAGGTGCGAAGATCTATTTGTCTTGTGGTCTCCCAAGACAAGCCTCATATGTGGTCTCCCAAGACAAGCCTTACATATGTAAGTTCTCTTGCTTATTAAAATTGTGGCCTGCTTCTTTCTCCTACCTCTCCTTTCTCTCTGTGTATGGGGGCCATTTTCATATCTCACCTAGGAAGTCCCTGAAGTTGCAACCAACACTCCTTTCTAGTGTGCCTCCCTTTGTGGCAAATCTAGAACATTTCCAGGACTCCTTTGCAGCTGAATTTCTAAGTCCCACCAATCAGAAGCACATGCATGGTATTTCAAAGTCAGAAAGTGACTCCTGTGAGGTTGCTCTTTTGTTACTTCTGCTCCTTCTGTAGCAGCACAGTCATGGAGATGTTCGGTTTTCTGAAGAAGCAGATGGCCCAGGGTCTAGCATGGGGTTGAGATGTAGGGTAAGAGTCAGGCATTTGTGGCAGGTTTATCATGTCAGCGGTACAATGGTCCCAGAGACAAAAGATGTGGTGGGGGATTTCAAATTCTCTAGCTTCTGAAACATTCTCTAGATTCTGAACAGTGACAGAGATATTTGCTCTTTGGTCAGTCAGTTTCATGGTATTACTATAGTTGGAAATTGTTCCTAGAAACTCAGCCTTGAGCCTGATCCTCCATGTTCTTCAAGGTATCTGTGAGCACCTAATTCCTTATATTAAACGCCTTTCCGCTTAAACTAGCTAGAGCACTTTCTGTCATCTGACACTCAACATTGGCCAAAAGTGGTTTCCAAACATTCTCCCCAATTTGATTTTTGTCCCACATTTCTGCACTTTCTATAACTAAGATTTATTACTTTGATAAATAAGGAATTTTATTTGCATGTGCTATTCGTAAATATTTACATACATATATGGGTAAATATAAATATCTGGTTATTTATGATATGTTCATAGGCATATTCAGAAAAAAAAAGAGACTTCAGAGAACCTAAAAATCCTCACAGTACAAAGTCTCAGATGCCTACAATTCTCTTACCATGTCCTGCACCAGAATCGCATCTTGTTTTGAGATCTCTGCTGCAATCTTATACCACAGCTCTGGTTATTTCAAATCTATAACTCATTGAGACAGTGGGTGGCCTGTTATCTCCCACATATTATCAACATGTTTATCATGAATTCTCACCATCTCAAAAAACTAAGTTGCATTTGAAACCAGAACCCCAGATGAGATCCCTGTCCCTCCCCGCCCCCAATAAAAGAGGAACCCTCCTTGCCACGGTGATATATTTGTATCCAGAGTGAGCAGGGTATGATTTACTATCTTTCTTGGTACATTGTGCTGATTATTTCAAAGTCTTTAAAATGAGATGTTGTTATTTATTTATGTCAGGTTTTCAGCACAGTTCCACCAGGCACTGCTTGTTTGAGTCCTGCCTCTTTCTTGATGTTTTAATTCACTGCTAGCAGAGATGCGTTTCTTAGCAGCCTGCAGGTTGAAAGGCTGACCTCAGCCTGAATGCTGCTACTAATCAGACTCCCTGGTTTGGTTCAGCATTTTAATTTATTTCATTTATTTATTTATATGTTTGTTTATGTTTTCTCTCTGCTTAGAAGTTAACAATGGCTGAGTCTACCTATCTCTACGGCTTAGTGAGTAAAAATTGAAGCAACTGAGGCCTCTCTGTAAACACAAAATAGACAATTTTTCCTCCTCTAGAGTCTCTTTTGTTGTTTGGGATTCATTTAGACATCCTATTACTCTAAGGCAAATAAAGTATAATATTAGTAGATAACATTAATTGAATATTTAGTAAGTTCTAAATGAATCGCATGCAAAAAAATCATTTAATTCTTATAAAAGTCCTATGAGTTAGATCCTAATTTCACAGTTGAAGAAACTGAGGCTTAGAAATACCAAATAAGTCTTCAAATGAATACAAAGGATTCCCAAATGCACATCTGTGAACAACGCTGTTATTTTGTAGGCCACATCACTCTGGGGTAAATCAGTCCATCACAGCCTTGGGGAAATCATAAACCTCTTATTTTGACTGTATTCTTAGACTTGTAGCCACTTTAGACTTGAGCAAAGCACTGACAACCAGTTCTAGCAATGTTCTGAGGGTCTCCTGTGCTCATTCTCCTTTGGGAAACCATATGGTCCTTCCATTTTTTTCCTTTCTTGGTATTTCTGGTGCACTCTGCCTACCATGCTTGCTGCTGTTCCTTTCTAGTTTCAATTCCAGAAGTATGAGTACTGAATCTAGGAGTATCCACTCTGCCAGCAGTGGTGCATGTTAGAACTGCAGAACTGAAAAGTCAGAGCCCTGAGCAGTACCAATTTTGAACTGATATCAGAACTAATAGTGCAAAAAGCAGCTCCAAATGGATAGAGGGGTTAGTAGAAGACTAAAAGACGGAATCTATATTAATAGATGATGGGCAAGGCCAAAGCCATGGAGAAATGGGCTAGAAGAGCCATGGCCAAATGTGAAGAAATCAAAGCTGGATCACTAAAGAACCCCTGTATCTCAAATGCCTTTTAAATGTCTTCATTTTCCCAGTCAGAAGAGTTCCATTCTCAGAGGATGTCACAGAAAACCAGCTTGGAACTGAAAAAAGTTCTTGATGTTTCCCTTTTGATAGAGTAGTGTCTGGTACATACTAGACATTCGATAAATATCAGTAGGAATAAAATGCATACATTCTGGAAGGAAAGTACTTGTCTATTAAAATCAAAGTCTGTTAAGTCAAAGCATGTGAATTGCCCAGAACAAGCTCACTTGATTTTCAACCATTTTGAGTTTAAAGCTGCTTCCTTCTTTTGGCATTTCTTTGCTATTTATGGCTGGCTGGAAAAGATTTATTGGTTTAGAAGGAGAAGACATGCACACCTCCACACATGGAGGCACATAAGGCTTCCCCAGACATCAAACAACTCTAATGATGGTTTGATGAGTTAAGGGTAAGTGAATCAGAAATTTATTGATTCAATTTCCTCTGTAATACACAAGGGTTTACAAATTCTGCGAAAAGCTCAATTTGAAGATAGCAAGTTTAAAAATAGAAAGCAAAACTTTGCCAAACTATAGCACAATCATTTCCTCCCAATCTAAGCTGAAGATGTCTACAAAATGAATGGTCAATGTATTTCTTTTAAGTTTGGTTTAATGTGAAAATAGTTGGACTGGCTTTTTGGCCCTGGGCCTCCATCCCTGCTTCCATAAAGTGACGTGATAAAAATAATAGCTAATATTTATTCAGGACTTTCATATCAGTCAGACACTCTTCTAGATGCTTTACATAGATTACCACATGGAATTCTCACAATAGTCCTGTAAAGCAGGCACTATTATTATGACCATTTGATAAATTAGACTACTGAGGTACAGGGAGATTAAAGAATGTCGCAGCTCAAACAGCTAATAGTTGAAAAGCCTAGGATTCAAACCCAGGCAGCCTAAATGCCTTATACTTTTATTTCCTTGAACTAGATGTCCTCTGAAGTCCCTTCAGTCTAATATTTTTTGTCTATTCGCTTTCATGGTGTTGTTAGAAACATTGGAACCATATCTCCAATTGTGGAGGACCAAGAGAAGAAGACAAGATGCTTAAATAAATTTAGCTCTTTTAATTAATAGTCAGAAAGCCAAAATGAAATATTTACAGGTTCACAGAACACATGCTATTTTGGAAGATGGCTCTGGAGAATCTAAACTGAAATCAAGCTATGGTTTCCAGGTTCTACAAAACCCCAGTGGTTAGAGCATGGCTGATTGATGCACCTTATTGGTCTCAATGTGGATCAAACAAAAGCTTTAATGCCAGTTTCACTTACTCAGCCTGGGATGGTGTGATACCCCTATTCAAATGCTCTGATCTCTATAGAGCACTAAACATTTCCACCCACTTCAAGTCTGAATTCTCTTACCTGACACATAGGTTATAAATAAAGTATATTTAATGTTTGATCTTCATTTGGGGACATGGTATCCACGGTTAAGAGAAATATATAGTAATCAAAGGATAACAAAAAAATTATAGAAAATGACTAATAATAATGGACTATTTAACTAAATTCAGATAGAGCTATAAAATGGAATGAATATTTTTACACATTAATGTTAGTAAACCCTGTTCTCAAAATATGAGAGAATGTTTATGACAAAATATATGAAAACAGTAAAATAAAATATTGAACATAATTATGACCATAACAACATAAAACAAACAAACAAATCAAGCATGGAAGAAAAGACTGGAAGCAATTAACCAAAATATTAATTGTATTTGTCATTATAGGGGGAAATTATACTTTTTTTTTAAAAGGACTTTCATTTTCCAAATTACTTATAATGAGCATGTGTTTTTATTATCATAAAATAAAAACCTAATGTATAAATATGTACATATTTTATAAAGGCTCTCTGAAATTTTTAACAAAACTTTTACTAGCACATGCAATTCTTGTGAAAGCCCTAAATGATGGCATGATATCCAGCTGAAGAAATATATAAATGGCAGTGAAAAAAAATATGGAAAGCATAGTACATTATGAATCAAATGATATGGTATCTTGGATTTGCTATTCACTAGCTCCATAACCTTGAAAAATCATTTAACCTCTGAGCCTCAATTTCTTCATCAGTAGAGATAATAATATTTTCTCTGTATACCACTGAGAGTTGTTGAGAAGATTGAATGTGTACAGAAATGCTCTGGAAAAGTTAAAGCAGCATACAATAGACCCTATTCCTATTAAAAGGTAGTCGTTAACTATTTCAACCTCTGTAAATAATATAAGAATTTCTATTTATGATTTCCTTAACTCAATATTTATTTTTCCAAATTCTTGTGACCATTAGTGGACAGTTCTATCTTTGAGTGAAATAAATGAGGATAGAATTTACCAAGTTCTAATATGAATGGTGGTAAATTGGAAAATGAAACTCATGTGACAAATGATTGAAATTATATCACTGAACCCAACATCCCCCACTGAAATTCCTGGTAGAATTATGGAGGAAACTTTATGACTATTGAGAGAAAAAGACACAGAATATCCTCAAAGGCAGCACAAGTCTAAGGGAGACAGGATGTCCAGAAAATGGGATCATTAAAATAGAGAACAAATTCCCTTTCCTTTCTCATAGAAACCTGCCTTTGCAACTACTTTGGAAACAAATCTTCATAATGCAGTATGCTTAGCGGCCAGTGCAAAGGGCTTTAGGAACGTGGAGAAGGATGGGGTGCAACCTGCCTACAGAAGTTCGAGAAGGCTTTACAAAGGAGGTGATGATGGATGGAGCTAGATTATGCAGAATGATATGTGACAAAAGAGAGGAAAAGCATTTCAGGAAGAGGGAAGAGGAATGACAAGGAAGCACAAAGAAACATAGCCTGTTGGGACTACCTAAGGTTCTTGTGTCTGAAGCTAATTGGAAAAGAAGTGGGAGATGAGGCCAAATAGTAGATGGGGCCAGTGTGAAGTACCGTATATGTCTTTATAAAAAGTTTACCCTTGAGTTTAAAGATAATGGTAAAACAGCAAATGCTTTAGAGTATTGACATTACACTGGCAGCCAGGTAGTGAATGGACAAGCTGGGATTTTTCTGTTCAGCAAAGGAGAGGTAAGAGCAGAGTAGATGAAACAAATTTGAAAGACTATTTGTAGGAAAATAGAACTAGCTGTCTTTGTAGAGAATTACTACATGCCGGGCACTTCATGAAGTGATTTACATGGGGTATCTCATTTTATCCTTACAACATTATGAAGTAGGTATCATTATTATGGCTATTTTAACAGATGAGGAAAATGAGGCTCGAGTTTTTATGTGACTTGTCAGAGAATGCAGCGTGCTGGAGGTTGGGTATGAATCTCCAGATTCCCTAATTTTGGCATGGAGATGGGCTGCTTGAGAAAAGTTGTGAGAAAATGGGAGACGTCTAAGTGGTTTTCCCATGGGTCTAAATTGGGACAGTGGATGGACAGAAAATGGATGATAGAGAATGTAAAAACTGCATGTTTGAGGAGACTGAGAATACAACCAGTACAGAATTGTTGAACATGAGATAGCTGAGTAGAGATTCCTTAAGGCAAGTGGAAATATTAGTTGAGGGCCAAGGAGAGGATCTGGGTTAGATATAAACATTTAATTAATTCATTGGGAATTTAAATTGTTACTAAAAGAAAATGCCCATATAAAGTCAGATGCACTAATTGAAAGGAAAAAAAGAAAATAAGAAAGGGAGAGAGAGAGAGCGAGAGAGAGAGGAAAAGGGAGAGGGAGAACTATGAGGGAGGGAGAGAGGAAGAGAGGAAGGAAGGAAGGAAAGAAGAAAGAAAGGAAGGAAGGAAGGAAGGAGAGAAAGAAAGGAGGAAGGGAGGAAAGGAGGAAGGGAGGAAGGAAAAGGAATCTGTATGAAGGGTACCAGACCACCAACATCAGAGAAGCAGAACCCCGCTAGAATGTACTTGTCAAGCTACATTGAGAGCTACCGGACTCCAGGGACATGCTTGTTTTGTTTTGTTTTGTTTTGTTTTCCTGAGTCAGAAAAGAGGCCTAATGAAATGCAGGCTCCATTGTGAGTCAACCAGGGTGATCTAAGGTTGACAAAGAAAATGTCTTGCTAACCTCTGTGCTTAGGGTAGCCTTCAAAACCCTGAGATATTTGATATAATCCATTATTTTTCCCCTACACAAAAGAACATTTTGTGTGCAGTTCTATTTGAACTCTGTATTTGATCAGTTAATGAAAAAAATCCAGTGTTTATTCTGAGACGCAGCTAAAGCCACATCTTGACTTATTAACTGTTCGGGCTTCAACGGAGCAAATTACATACCATCCTGGAGCAGTCAGAATATGCTTCTCTGAGAATAGTTACCTCCCCCCTCCCAACTTCCTCTTTATTGATTCTTTTAAAAAAATCCACAATATCTAAAATGAAATGATGAAACCAGTGCTCATTTACATGGGTGAAGTATTTTAAACTCTGTGCACTCTTTCTGCGTAGTGTTCTCCAATACGAGAGCTATTAATTCTTTCTGAGTTAACAAACCCAAAGAGCCTCTCCATCAGTTTCCTGTGAGAAGAGCTGGGGAGGGCCACTTGCCACAAACTTTAATTTTATAATAGAATTCTTTGGTTAAAATGGACTTTTGACCTAGCTAATTTAATTGTCTTTGTTATTGATAGTTGCAGAGCTGTAAATAAACTTAGAGAATGTGCTTGTGAGGTTCACTTTCCAAACAGAATTTTGGATGACCCTCCAGGGCAAAATTTCCCTTTGTTTCCACAGGGAATGCTGTTTTTCATCATAACCAACATAAGAAGGTGATGTGAATTGTTAATTATGGCAGAGTATCAGGCATCAAAAATGATCTCCTCCCTTAGAACCAGGCTCCCCTGAGCATCATCCTGGGCTGGCTCCTTAACCACGTTGCCAGGGAAAACACACATAGTAAATGAATTAAAACATCCAGTTTGTTGTACCCTCCTGCTCTGACGAATCCCTTCCCTAACTGAAGGACAAAGTGGCCTGGAATGGAATGGTCTTTGCTAAGACGAGGTTAAGAAAGCATCTGGGAAGAGTAAGTATCCTTCCTTCCTGTCATCTACTCTGAAGCTTTGGCTAAGCCACTGGAGCTTCTGGAATAGGAAAGATACTTAGGGGAAAACAGCCAAGTTGTGGTGCCTGGGGGAAGAAGCAAAGATGAGTAGGCAAGATCTTTGCATTTCTTTAGGGTTTTGTCTGTTTGTTTTTAGTTTGTGTGTATGTGTGTGTTTTGGTTAGTTTGTTTTAGTCTTTCCTACAGAGTTGAAGAAATCATTGCATTAGATTATCATGGGTCTATGTAAGGCCCCACTTATTTTCCCTTCCTTCTTCCCTCCTCTCCTTCCTTCCCTCCTCTCCTTCCTCCCTTCCTTCTTTCCTTCCTTCCTTCCTTCCTGCCTGCCTTCCTTCCTTCCATTCTTCCTTCCTTCCCTCCTTTTTTCCTTACATCCTCAATCCTTGCTTCCATTTCCCATGTCATCAATGAATAGGCAACTATTTAAACATGTTTGAAATGTATTCTTTCACTTATATTTATCCTTAAAAATATGAGTTACATGTAGTTTTTCATGGATACAAATGGAATTATGCTCTAAATCTCATTACTTTCTTGATTCATTCAGCATTGTTTTTTAAGATCTATGTTTGCTGCTGTGTATGCATTTAGCGGGTTGCTCCTAAGAACTCCATAGCATTCCAGACATAGGGAAATCCACCACGTTTTGCTTAACCAGTCCCCCAGCTGTAGACATCTTGATTTCCTCCAACTCCCCAATATCTAAAAAAATGCCACACTTAAATGTCCTCATACATATCTATCTGCTTTTGCTCTCTGATACATATGCAGGAGGTGGGTTGCTTGTTCATAAGGCATATTACCTGGCATTTGATTCACTTTGGCTACAGTGGTTTCCAGAAGGACTTCACCAGGCTGCATCTCACCTGCAGTACATGATAGTTCTCATATTCTCACAGTTTGTTTGATGCTTGAAAATGCCCAGAATGGTAAATTTAGTAAATCTAATTAATGACATATTAAATTATCTCTTCATATGCTTGCTAGCCTTTGGGTTTTCTCTTTTGTAAATTACATGCTTATGTGATTGCACATTTTTCTATTTAGTTCTTATCTTTTTCTTATTGACTTTCAGGAGTATTTGCTTATTTGTTTGTATGTGGTATATGTAAGTTCCTTATAAACTTTTGACTTAATAAATAACTTCTTCAAATCTGTTACTTGCAAATTAATTTTGTGCCTGATGTTTCTCATTGAACAGAAATCTTTAATTTTTGTGTGATAAAATGAATCATTTGTTTTTTAAAATCATCTTACTTTACTTTCTATGATCTTTATATCATCATTCACATTTAGGTCATAATCCTAAATCCTTCATCCTGGAGTCACTGGGTCCTGTGTTAGTTCGGGAATATCTGTCTATCTATCGATTATCTATCTATCTATCTATCTATCTATCTATCTATCTATCTATCTATCTATCTTCAATCTATCTATCATCTATTGAGAGAAATTTCCAGCTTTCTGAAGCGTCCATCCCTCTTTTTCCCATGGGTTTGTGGTGAACTCAATCATGTATTGCATTTGTCTGTATATGTAACTTTATTACTGAGCTCTTTTTTCTGTTCCAGAAATCTATTTGCCTATCGCTATTTGCTCCAATGCATGGACTATTCTCACTCCTAAGGCTTTGTAATATGTTGTAGCAATTGATAGGACAAGTCTCCCCTTTGCTATACCTTTTCAACGGTGACTTTTCCCCCTTTCATACACATTTAGAATAACTTTATTAGATTGCTCAAAAAATATCAAGCTGAAATGTTTTTGGAATTACATGTAATGTACAGATTCATTAAAATATGTAATATATATTATCAAATTCTTCCCTTCAGGAGAATGGAATGCCTTTTGTTAATCAATTCTTCTATGTTCTTTAATAGAGATGCATTCTTTTTCCCCACAGAGAGCCTATGTTAATTTCTAAAACCTTTAAGGGTTTTTTTCCCTATTTTGACTGGTATCCTATTTTTGGTTATACTTTCTGTTTGTCTTCCTTCAGTGTTTCTCCCCCTTTTCCCTGGCTTTAGGCTTACGTCTGGAAAAAATTACACATTAGCATTCTCCCTTCGTAGAAGGGCTCGTATTTTCTTTATGTGGTGGATCTAAAATACACTGAAATCCCAAATCTGGATGAGGTTGAAACTTTTATACCTGTGTCTAGTCCAGGATTTATAGCAAAATTTTTATTACTAGAGAGATTTGAACTTTTTAAAAGAGAGTTTAAAATGCTTTGCAAGTATCACCCCCTTAAAGTCCCTCAGTATTTCTAAGAGATAAGGAAATGGGTAGCATGGGCAAGAATCGGCTTTACCTAATCATCCAAGGCCCAGTTTTGGCTTGATTTGATGTATCAGTCAGTGAGACACAGATGAACCCTTCATCATGGAAGACAATTTCCTAACAAGCATTATACAATCAACCTATGTACGTGCTTTGAGATGGGCTTATATGGAAACTAATGGCTGAAGCCAGACTAATGCCCCTCTAAGAAAATCCTTTGCTTTGACTATATTTGTTTCAACTTTGCCTCCCACTCTTTTTTCAGCCAACCTCTTCCCCTTTCTCTTTTTTCCAAATCCAGATATAGAAAAAAAAGTAGTTAAAGTTAATCCAAAGCAAACTACCAAATATATTTTATAAGCTTCAGGGTACTACTTAAAATGCCAGACTATTAAACCCCAGACAGAGAGTGCATTCTCAAGGGCAATGGCTGTAGGTGGAATGTTTTCACCAGTCTTTAGCCAACAATTTGCGATTTCTGTGCCTGTGAGTATTATTTTACTCTTTTGGGAAAAGTAGAATGTCCCCTCCTCCTTCTCCTCTTCCCTTTCCCTCTTTCCCTCTCCTTTGTTCATAACAGAGCTTTTTAAAACGAGGCAAAATAAGCAAAAGAGTGTTGTAAAAGCATAAACACATATCATGACCTTTTTATTTTATCAATACTATCCAAGGACATTGATAAAAGAAATCAGAAGAAAATATGTCTTCAAATTTTGTCCAAATAAAATTGGAAACAAATGAAAAGAAAACATAGAACAAAATGTGTTAGTTTTATGTTTTAGTAATTAAATGGAGACATAGAAATTTGGATCAATTTAAATTAAAAAAAAAAATTCTCACAAATACTTTTGTGATACTTTCTCCAAAAGATGAAAACAAATATATTTTGATCACTTTGACCAAAACTGAACTACAAAGGGAATGATAACTCTTCCCCATCCAAGACCACTACTCATACCACATTCTAATATATACATTTTTACCTCTATGTAGTTTTTCCAGATTTATAACAATTTCCTTTTGCATATTCTCTCATCTCAAACCACTTGATTTGGGGATGATTATAAGGAAAAACCAGGTGAAAAAGTAGGTGAGGTTTCTGCAGTGCAGACTTGGAAGATATGAAAACATTGAGAATAATTGTCCTTTTAGAATTAATTCCAGCTACCTGCTTATATAGTGGGGATTGTACCTTTTAAAGAAGGGACAGGTGGACAATTAACCCAATTTCGCAAAGTTTCAGTGTGCTCTGGCTTAAAGTTATGATGCACAGAGCAGATACTATCAATAACCCTATCTATGAGGACAGCATTTGAGAAATAAAAAATGAACTTATGAAAAAAAGATTGCATCAATCTTGTTCCATCTCAGGTATACAAGTTACTTTATACCCTTGGGATGGGTTATAGAAACCCAGAGAAGAGAGTCAATCATTTCAAATCATAAATAAGAAAGGTATCAAAATTGGACAAAAATTTTACCAATACATTTCAGTTTGTGTATAGACCAGGGTTCAAATACGGAAAGGAGTTTTAGTTGCTTTGAGACATGGGGAAGAGCCTAAGGAATAAGCTCTAAGCGGAGGTTCCAAGAACGCATCTGAAAGCAACACTACGGGACTAACCCACCAAAGGAGCTGCAGCTGCTGTTGCTGCCACAATAGGGTAGGTGAGGAATGATCAGGAAGTTGAGAAATCGGGAAGCCATTGCCTCAGCTGTGGGCTCTAGCTTACGTTTCTTCTGTCACCATCTGAGAATCAAGAAGCTGCTGCCAAAACAACTGTTTCCAGAACCACACCATCACAGCCACAAGCCATGCCAATAAAATGGATATCCCACCAAACTCTCGACACCCACAAAATTATGGGCTGGATACATAGAGCCTCGTTTCTGCTGTTGCAGAAAAGCCAAATATTTTCACGTATTTTTGCCACTAGCAAAACTCTCCCATCTCACTTTTGCCTGCCAGGTCTTTCATGGGTACATCTGTTTGGTGGGAACCAAGTACTTCCAGAAACTAATCTATAAGGCAGTCATGCAATAAAGCATAACACAAGGGGACTTGAACAGAGTTGAATGAGTCAATATTTACCATATGCCATTTTATGTATATTATTTGCTACCAACCAGAACAAATCTATAAGCATCTCATAAAAACTACTGTGGCAGGAAGATGCTGTAAAGTTAGCAGTGGACAAAAAATGGCAGTAGAAAATTAATTGTAGTCCCAATTTGTATTAATTTGAGATATATAAAACATCACTAGACTATTCTTTATTTAATATGTACTATTTGAGTTGAGATAAAAACATTTTCAAAACTTTCATCAGTTCACTCACTACCTCAGTTCCTTACTTTAGTTTTCTCTTATGTTCTAATATTCCTCATCTGTAATTCCCCTATCATCAGATGTCAGAAACCTAACTATCGAAGTTAGAGAGGACATATTCAATAAGTATCATTTTTATTAGTATAGAGCTTTATACTTCCAGTTAATGTTATCTTGACATCTTCATTTTTGTGCTTTCCTTTTTCCTAGTACATCGAATAGAACTTTTCTCCTAATTAGAGATACCCAGATTGTTTCAAAACATATTTTTAAAAATGGAAAGTGAAGGGCTAATTATAGAAAGACACACAAACCACCCATCCATGGCTTTAGCAAGTCTAAAGCAGAGTAACCTATGCTGGAGATTCGGGGGTTGGGGTGTGACCTCAGAGTAGATCTAGCCTGACAGGGGTGGGGTAGGGCATTTGGAAAGGAGTTAAGGTCAACAGTGTCACTGAGGTGAGGGGCTTCCTCAGGTCACAGGAAAGAACTCATCAACGCCACAAGGTTTTACTAAGCTCCATGTACACTAACCTTTGTGAAAGCTTTGCCTATTTTGAAAAGCCCAGAACACTTATAAGCCCTGGATAATAGAGTGTGGGTAGACTTCGTGGTCAGGGAAATCTTATGCATGGAAAACCTTAGTAGTACCAGGGTGGCCCTGGGCTTTGGTGACACACTTGCTCATTACAAAGAATACAAAGGGTATTCATTACATCATCTCCTTTGACCCTCCCAATATTCACTCAGAAGGCACAGAAGTTATCTTCATATAATAGATAAAGAAATAAAGCTCAGAATGGTTTTAAAACTAGCCAAGAGTCGCACTGCTGATAATGACAGGACTTGGAAAGGAATCAAATTTTTCTGACTCCAAGACCTGGACTTGTTCATTGCATCAACTCTTATATCCTTTGTAGAGAGGAAAAAGTAAAGAAAACTGTGTCACAAACTTGAATTTAGGCAAAAGTCTTATTTCAACTGCAGTAGATTGGATTCAGTAAGTAAATTGCCTTATTAAAAGGAATAGGATTTTGGAAACCTGAATTAAACTTGAATAGAAATATTCTGAGGCTATGTTATCATAAGAAAACAAATTTGCAGAAAAACATCAATGTCAAAGTAACAGTAGATTTGGTCAATTCAATTAAATTACTAGTTTATTACATAAGAAAAATAATGTTTAAAACTGGGAAAGGATAGATAGTTATTTGATGTTATAAAATTAAATAGAGAATCATTACTTTTTTTTTCACTTTTCAAATAATGGTATCGATACAGTGGAGGGAAATAAACTATGGACTTCTAGAATCCTATATTAATGCTTCTTTGTACATTCTGTATCATTTGTTAAACTCTGTATATTTTTACACCAAGGCTGAATTACCAATCTTAATTTTACTACCCTCTCCTCTACCTATCGTGCTAGAAAATTAATCTGGATGATTTATTTGGTATTCATTTGTTTCTTTATTCACCCCATACAGTTTTAGGCCCTTGTTCTGTGACATGTACTGCATGACGGTCATAACGAAAATTTAATGGCATTTCTGCATGAGAGAGAACCTGGCATTGTGGGACTTTGCTTGAGACAATGCGAATTGGTGTTTCTTTCTAGCTCTAGGCAAAGGTTCTCAGAGGACACAAGGAAGAATACACAATAAAAGATACGATTGGGGACATTGGCTATGATCATTAGGAAAGATTTCTGGTTGAGAGAAGACAGTATTTTATTATGGTTAAAATGTTGGGATCTGAAAAACTGGAAAAAACTCACATGTTCTTAAATGGATGAATGGATAAACATACAATGGTACATCCATGGAAACTAAATAGTACTTCGTAAAAAAAAAAAAAAAAAGATGAACTGCTACTTCTGGCAACAACATGGATGAATCTCAGTGCATTACGCTAAATGAAAGAAGCCAGACTCAAAGGACTACATGCTTTATGATTCCATTGATATTACATTTAGGAAAAGTGAAAACTAAAGACAGGAGACAGATCAGTGGTTGCCAGGGGCTGGGAAGGAGGAGGGATTGACTGAAAAGAGGCATAAGGAAATTTGGGGAGGTGACGAGGCTGTTCTATATCTTGAGTGTGGCGGTAGTTAACATAATTGTGTACGTGTAACAAAACTCATAAAACTATACCCCGACAACGATGACTTTTACTGTATATGCATACAGCTAAAGAATGGTATTTGGTTCTGGAGTTTGATTTAATCCCACCTCTGCTACTTGTTATTTGCATACCTTGGGCAAATTACTTTCCTTATTCATGCTTATTTTAGAGTCCTCCTTTATAATGTATGTATTATAATAATATTTACCTCATTGAGCTGTCATAAGAATTAAGTGAAGTAATCTATGTAATTGCTTAGCACAGTGCCTTACACGGATTTACTTTCAGTGAAGAGAAAATCACAAATGTATGCAAATAACAGCAGCATTCTTTCCACTGCTGCCTCTTTTGTTATACCAGTGGTCCCTCCGGTATTTCCTCATATTCATACAAATTTTTCCAGAACACAGTTCATGCCCTGGGCTTCTCCATTTGCCCCCCAGCACCAGCATGGCTACCATGAGCGGACCCCATCCCATCTTCCTGCTTTTGTCATTCACTGGTGCTTAGAATAGATGGTTCTATGACACGTTTTCTCTTAATGGCAGCCACACACTGTGCTTGTGAAGGCTGGAAAGAGATGACAGCACACAATTCAATCGTCTCTCGCTGCTGATTTATTCATGATGATTGATTTTTTTCTATTTTTTTCTTATCCAAGATATCAAAGAATGTCATTTACAAACAAAAATAAGGAATGCTTGCAGTAATACATATAACATCTTCTTTGTAATTCATTTCAAAGCATTACATTATTACATCTTGAAAACTCCTCTAAGCAGCATTATTTGGTACTGCAAAGAGTTTAGTTAGTTTGGAGGTCAAGAAAAAAATGGAAATTGCTTTTTTCCAATATCAAGACTAATGATGAGGAACCATGGCATGGATCCTCTAAAACAATGGATAGTGCCCAAATTCTCTACATGGTACAGTGCTTCATTTTAGAAAGCATTATCATTCCTTTTTTCCAACAGATTGCTTTTCTAATTATATTTTGCTTATGTTATTACCATTACTTTGCATTTTCTGAGAACTCAGCAAAGGACAGTGGGGGTGAGAGGTAACATAATGACCTAGAGATGTACTTGATTCAACTTTTAGAAGTCAAAAATCCTATGTACAATTTTACTTCTTCAACTTGATGCTCACACACAAAAGAAATGCATTCATACCACAAGGCTTGGGCTTGTGTTAAATGCGTTATTCTAGAGAAATACCATAGTCAACCTTTTTAGTCATTTACATCTTAGAGAGAACAAGTTTATGAGATGATTTGTTGATAGGGGATGAGGATGGGCAAGAAAAGCAAATGAAATTTTAGGCAACTGTAGAGGAGGGGAGAGATACACTTCTTTGTTTTTATTTTAACATAATCATGTTCCTGATTTTTATTTTTAAATCAAACAATATTAGAGGCATGTAAAAGGAGAAGTCAAAGACTCCCCAGCTTCCCCCATCTTCCTACTTCCCAGAGTTAACCATTCTTGAACATTTTCTTAGGAAGAGGTTTCCTAAAAACAGCACCCGAACTCACTGAGGCTCGGTTAGATATATCGATATTTTAGAACCCTGGTTTATTTACCCCATATCACAGCATTGTCTCCTTTTATGGTAAATGTCTGTTTACTTATTTGTTTCCCATGATAGTCTTTACTATGCAAAGCACTGCTAAGGGTTGTAATGATGCAGAAAGAAGACACTGTGGTTACTAAAGCCCAACTTTTCTTATTAACCCTTACAACCCTTGGACCATAAAGTGGTTGGTTTTTTTAATACACTTGGAAGCTGTTCATACATTGAAACATTTTTGAAATTTTTCTATATAACTAAATAGTATTCCATCTAGTCCTGAGTACAAAAGCAAGGTTCTGGCTTCCAAATAGTCACATAGTTACATCTGATGCAGTATAGGCTTACTTGAGTCTTTCTGAAGAGTACACACACACACACACACACACACACACACCACTTGTACAGACACTTTTGCCTCTTTTATAAATAGAACAAAGTTTAATTCCACTTATCATTTGTACCTTGAGCATGGCCTAGCATTTAAGTTGATTGTTAGTAGATAATAATAAAGAAATACCCACAGATAATGATGTGAGTTAGTCACCATATACCTCACTTTTATTTCAATCATGTACCAAGAGGTCTTTTATTCCCAGAAGAATAGTTTTATGACAAAAATATTTTCATGGCTTGCTCAGTAAACGTAAGTAACTTGGGGGACATTGACCTGTAAGGACAGTATAGAATGCTTTCTATGTTAGTCTCCAACGACGGCCAACAGCAATTTTTCCTTCCTCATACATTGATTCCATTATACCCATCAAGAACTCGAGTATATTTTCACTCCTCTTGAGATTTGATGGAAACTCTGAATTGCTGTGACCAAGAAAGGTGGTACAAATATTTGGGACTTCTCAGATCAGGTCTTAAGAAGATCGACAGTTCCTACTTCCTCCTCTTGAAGGCCAGCTGTCATGAAAAAGGCCACCATGTAAAAAGACTACCCTGCTGTGAGTAGCTGGTCACATGGAGAAGCACATGGGCCATACATTCTACTGAATCCTGGTAAGTGACTACAGTTGACCTCACATGAAGCAGAAGAACCACCTAGCCAAATCAATTAAACTCACAGAATCAATAATAATTGCTGTAGTTTTAAGCCACTAAGTCTTGAAGTGGTTTGTTATGCATCAATACATAACAGAAACATTTTCCTTCCCCATTCATCTCACAGGACTCACATCCAATAGGGATTAAAAAGAAGAAAGTCAAATGACATGCACATCAATAACTAAGAATGCATACGAATTCATAATACTCATTATTGTCAAGATCCAAGTGACCAAAATGTTTTAATTTAAATTAATCTTTCAATTTAAATTAAGCCATCATAATCAATATTTTTTTTATTATGCAATCAGTCTGCACATCCATTAGGTTTGGAAGATCCACTTGCTATATGGTATCTCATTCTTCTAATGTAAGCTGAAAGCAGTAGTAAAACCAGAAACGCATGTAATTGAAAAGTACATCCATCTATTCATTCATGTTATTTTCTCTGATCCACAGTTAAAAAAATTTATGAGCTTGTTTGGAAAATGTGAAAACAAAATCAATAGAGTAACCATGATTTATAAAGGTGAAACCCTCGTGTCATGAATATTTCATCAGGGAAATGTGGAAGCCATCAGATTTTATCTGAGTGTATTCCTCCATCAGATGTGATTAATTCATAAATGGGCCGATGTCCATTATTAATGGAGATGATTGCCGGTGCACAGGAACAGCAAAGGGCTACAAAACAAACACCAGTTTCAGGAGGCTACCGGGAGTTTTGGAAATAGTCTAGGTCAAAGGTGATTAAAGGCCATCAGCGAGGACAGGACGACAAGGAGAGGCCGAGATTTTCACATGCCTTGCAAAGGAACATCAAAGTAAGTCAAATACCATAGTCTGTAGAACTGGGCTAAACCACAAGGACTGGATCAAATGCCTCTCTCAGAAGCCATTTCAGGGAAGAACCTAATTCCCTATATTTGTCTTGACTGTAGCTAAATTTCCCCTAGTATCCAATTGTCTTCAGGCTCCACCACTCACTTCTGAGAGCCATGGAGACATTGATATATGAAATGGAGAAAGCAAAAGACATTTTGTAGAGAAGAAACAAACCGACCACGTTCAAGCGGCTCATAGTCAAGCAATTAGTGATACAACTAGTGGCACAATAAACACCCATCGATTCCCAGGAGAGCAGCAGGCAGCACAAAGAACAAGGCAAATTAAAAGCAGATCAAAAGAGAAGTATATTCAATAAAGAGCTCAGGAAGTATGCTGCCAAGGCCAGCTCAGCACTGAGGTTTCAAATGGCAAAGTCATGAGGGGCTGTCTGACCCAAGCTGTGCACTGCCCCTCGATAGAGTCTTCAAAGGTAGCCCATGGTGATGTGATTTCATTCTAAAGTTATTGATTTCATTGAAGAAATTTGAAACTTTCCAAGAGTCATTGGGAAGGACATAGACAGGGTCAGAAGTTAATTTAGCAGCAGGGGCACTCACTGAGACTAACACATTTCCTTGCAGAGGAAATTAATCATGGATTTGAAGGCAGTCTTTTTATGGCGCTGAAAAACAAAGTTCGTACAAGTGTTTATGTCTCCATTAGTGAACTCCTCAACCTGGAGCTGAAAGCAGTCTGTTTGCATTGAAGTCAAATCAGCACAAAGCTACAAGGTGGGTAGGGAAATAGATATCATTATGGTGGAAACGACAAAGGATATAGTGAAAAGGTATGTCAGAGGGGAGGAAGCACATATATGGTGTGCACCAGCCTTCTTGATTCTAACTGGCTGTCCCTCGTTGGTGGAGAGAATTGGTGGTTTCCCTTACCTAGGAGACGGATCCCAGAAGTCATGCACATTCAAGAGTCAGATGTAGATGATAGAGACATTTCAAAACCTCTCAGCCTCCAAAAATGTTCCTTAGTCTTTCCCTCACTTGCTATGCGTCAGGTCATATGTATTACATATTTATGAATATATGTGTGTGTGTGTGTGTGTGTGTGTGTGTGTTTATAAACTTCATATGAGAAAAATGGTGTCTGTTTTATCCCTGGTATCTAACAAGTAGGTATTCAATACATTTTTACTGAATGAATGAATGAAATTCTTGGAAGTCTTTCAGAAATATAGGGCACACGTATATTGTCACTTAAATATTTAGGTTTTGCTCCTTGATTACATTAACCAACACATTCTCGTATAGTAGAATGAATTGATTTAGAGCCAGAATGGTGGAGGAAAAAAATTCAGCAAAGCATAACAGAAAACAATGAGCAGAACAGATAGGGATTTGGATTCTTATTTCCAGAGTTTCACTAAATTGCTGGGGCCTTGAGAATTTCACCCGTCTGGGTTTTAGTCTCCTCAGCATAAAAGATAGGCAGGGCAGCAAGGGAAGTGCTATTATGTTCAAACTGCTTTCTAGAGACAATATTCTATGATTCCATAAAGAAGGTGTATTTTTAGAGCCTGATATGGGACTTCTTAATAATGTCAGGAGATGAAAGAATCATAACATCTGAGAGTCAAGGAATAATTTCAATTCAGAAAATAGAACAGGAAGAAAGCATTTTAAAGGGTCTGGTTCAACATCATGCCTTCGGGAAGATAAATGATTAAAATATGCGGGATTCATGGTGGCCCCGACATTCTTAAATATTTCCAGTCATGCCTGTTTATCTATCTAGAAGCTGATCCAGGATTCCTTAATGAACTGATGTGAATTTGAAAGTTCCAATGACTGTCTCTCTCTCTCTCTCTCTCTCTCTCTCTCTCTCTCTCTCTCTCTCTCACTCTCTCTCTCTCCCTCCTATCTATTTATCTATCACTGCTTGTCTGTCAGTTTGTCTGTCTCTGTTTCTCTCTTTTACACACATGCACACACACCAGATCAGGACAATTCTCACGGGTAGCCTTCAGACAATCTAGGAAGCAAGAGCAGCCCATAGCGACTGAGATGCTTTCTGGCTTGGTTGCTAGCCACCAAGGCATCTTCCTTTCTCTTACTATCCATTCATTCAGCAGCAAGTTATCCTCATTTTACTCTAATGGTAAAGAGATTTTGTGAATTAAAAAATGCTATCTTTATGTCTGTTTAGTGTCCCATATTTTGTTATATGCTTGCCATTCTATAATCTTCCACACAGTAATCTGCTTATTGGAAGATAACGTCTACCAAATGAAGCTAAATGGACTAAATCAAAGCCTAATTCTTTTGACTTTCTTCATTTCCCTCACCCTCATCCTTTCATTCCTTAATTGGCTGCTAAAATGGCTCAAATTACAAACATGGATGAAAAGTGTGCAAAATGTCCTCTAAAATGTGATGATGGCAGTTTAGAATATGCTGTTTTAGACTTATGGCCTGTTATAACATTTGATTCACCTATAAAAAAAGAAAGATCCATGCTAGTTTTTTTTTTTCTTTTTCTTTTTCTCTCTTCATTAGTAAAATCCATTTTAAGGTCTCCAGGAGGTAAATTATTTTTAGAATTAGTTTTTATTTTATTAGGTTGCAGAGTGTCAAAATTGCACTGGAGCCAGTGGCACTTCACTGAGCTTATTAATATTGATATGATCACTCAGTGTTCTGCACTGAGTGACACTGCCAACCTTCTGGGAGGGCAAGGATCCTTTTTAAAGGGACCACATAATTTTTTAAAATAAATCCGTGGGTCTTTTCTTCTGGTGTTTGTGAAAAGGGCAAGTAGAAAGTCTGCATCCATTTTCTATGATTCAATTCATTCAGCCAATGTTTCCTAAGCACCAACTTTGGGCTAACACTATGCTAAGAAGCTGAGACGACACAGGAACTCCAATATGTGACCACCCCCCTCCCCACACCCGCCACATTCAAGGAGCGCTGTAAGGATTTCTCTACCACCTATTATGTGCCAGGTGCCATGTTTAGAGCTACAGAAGACTTTACTATTTACCTATCTTTTAATTTAATTTTTTATTTAATGTTTTGTTTTTTGTTTTTTTCAATTACAGTTGACATTCAATATTACCTTAGTTTCAGGTGTATGGCATAGTGGTTAGACATTTAAATGATATGGTATTGTCTCTATAGTCAAGGGACTTACTAATTAGTAGAGAGAATGAAAGAATTATTTCATTATAAAGAGCCCCAAGGGATCAGTGAAGTGAAGGATTATGTCCATGGGGACAAAGTCTTCAAGGAGAGATGAGATGGTAACAATTGACGCAGTTCTCACTCTTTCCTAAATACTGGCTAACAAGTAAGTTAGCAATAGCATTGATACAACAGACAAATTCAGTAACATCAACCTAAGTCTCATTAGAAATGCAAATATGTAAAGAAATAATTGTAATATGAGTTGATAAGTGGTATATATGTATAAGATCTTTTGGGAAGACAAATAAAGGATCAATTAATTTGCTGCATGTTTGATTAACAGGATATTGTCTACATCTATAAGATGCTGTTCTCTCCTGTGTGATTTGTTCAGGAGAAATAATTTTAAAAATTTAACAGTGTTTTCACTGACAGAGAAGCCAGCATCTAAGCCAATATTCTCTAGCCTTATTTCCTTGAGTGGTATCACTCTAATCTACAGCGAAAGGAAACGTCTGGCTCTCTTGAACTGGGAGTCTTCTTTCTGCCATCTGAAGTACAGTACCCTCCAACTCTGTTCATGTTTTACATGATTGTCACCAGAAACAAGGCCTTTGTTAGGCCTCCAGTTAAGTGTGTCACAGTGATGACACTACACAAAGGGAACTCAAAGTACTGTGCCCTTGAATGAACCAGATGTGCAAAGGCAAACAGGTCCCAGCAATTATAAAAATTGAAGGCCTGCATCCAGGCCAAAGCTACGCAAAGAGAATAGTTAAGCACGTGGGACCCCAGAGTAATGCAGGGCAACCGGGGACATGGTTTTCAGGGAATTTTATAACCCGCCACCCCGTCTCCAGACCCAAAGGTAGAAGAGGGGATGGGGGAGGCAAATGGATGGGCTGACCTATCTATCATTTTCATATTCTTCTCACCTCTCCCTTCAGTGTCCTCCTATGGTTTTCCTTCTAATAGACCCCAGACTAACCCAGTCTGCCCTGGGATGAGAAAACAAACATATATACAATATATAATATATTATATAATATATAATCAATATTCTCTATATAATTACACCATTTATATTTCTAAAGTGAGCAGAGAAATAACTTTATCATTGTAGTATGAGCGAAACTTAGCTTTTTGTGACTTTAAATTCGTTTCCATTCTCTCTGGTGAGAGTTGTGAAGTCCCAACCCAGAGTGGGATTGAACTCTGTTGGACTGACTGATTAGAGTAGAAAGTAAGTGATACTAAACAATAAGGTACGATTATAAAAAGAAATGGTATGACAGAGAATTCCCTTTTCTCTTACAAGCATATAAATTTTTCAGATTTTTCTATTTGAGAAAGTGATATGTTTGCCTCAGATTTGTTGGAAGGGTGTGGATATTAATACTGAAACAGATGCCAAACAGCATAGATTGAGAAAAGCTCTGACATAAGTTGATATAATGTAGATCTTATTTTTATGATGTAATTGTGAATTTTGTACTTCATGCGTTGGTAATTAGAGGGCTGAACAGATGGAGAAGGTTTAGCTTAAAGTGATGTGTCCATTAAAATAACCTGCACTGCCAACAGTCTATTCACGTTCGCGAATATAGCAAATTTGTTCTATTAAAATATGATTGGAAGATAAGGACTTATTGTCATCGTGTTAGAGTCATCCATCTAATGGTGGGAGTGAAAGCACTCTGTGAATGTCAAATTTACCTCTGATCCTCTTTGCTTGCAGAGGGCCTTAACGGGGCATTTTGGCGGCTGTGGAAATTCTGACGTTTGGCATTTCTGTTTTCCCATTATTTAGGCATCATCATAAAGAAAATCAAACTATGCACCAAGTACAAATAGCAATTTTAACTATTACTTTAAGTGTATATCTTTTAGTTGGTTGTTGAAAGGACAGAGGATAATTAAATTGTTTAATGTGAATGTTGTATTTGTCTATTTTCATAGATATGTCTGCTTCTATCCCCTCATATACTTGCCCTAACATTTTTCAGTGACATCTAAGGCTGCTTTTCTGCTCAGCTTTAATATTTTTTCACTGGGAGGAGAAAATGGAATAGTCCAGTTTCTTCATGTGTTCCATTTGGAGGTAACACCACATCTAAAGAAGCACATTTGAGGGTGTAGAGGCAGACCCTCTCAGACGTTATTGGTGGCATGTAAATGTCTGTGCTCTTCTGGGAAGGGATTTGGCATTATGTATCAGAACCCTGAAACAATTCATTACCTGAAATTCTAATCCTGAGAGCCTATCTTATGCAAATAACCACAAAAATACAGGCAAATACATATAGGCCTGTGTGTAGCAAAAAAATACAAATAGTTTTATACTTAAAATTATTATTGCTCTCAATATGCAATAACTAATAATAGTAATTAGACTAAATGCACTATAGCGGAGATAGTTAAGAAAATTATGGCACAGCCTCATAAAGAATGGCTGGATAGAAATGTAAATTATATGTGTGAAGAATCTGTAATAACATGAAAACCTGGTTATATTATAATGTGGAATAGAAAAATAGGACATTTAAAATCCTAATAAATAAAAATAAAAAGGTATTTAATAATAACTATTGTTTTATATACCAGGTACTCTTCTAAGCACTTTATAAATAAGATACCATCAAACACTCCTGTAACTCACTGAGAGATAAGTAGCAGTAGAGTTGGTGGAGTTGGGAGGAGCTTGAATTCAAATCCAAGTCCTCTTATATCAGAAAATTTGTTTCTAGTTTTTATGTTCTACCGCATCTTCATTAAGATAACTATGTACAAATAATTGTAAACAATAGTACACACACTCAAACACACATACACACACACACACACGGTAATAAAGAAAAACATTATGCAGTTTTTCTCACCACGAGATAGAGTCTATTTCTCCACCCTGGAATCTGGGGTGGGATTGTGACTTGATTTGAAAATAAAATGCAGTGGAAATGACTCTATAGCTTTCTATGCAATGCCTTCATAAGTCGTGCAGCTTCCACTGTCACATTCTTGCATTGCTGTCCTGAGCTGGCCATGCACAGAAGCCAGGCTATCCTGCAGGAGAATGAGAGATCCTGTGGAGGAGAACCGAGGTGCCCCAGCCTACAGCCAGCATCAATGGCCGGACACCTGTGTGAGGCCATCTTGAACTTTCCATCTTAGCCAACTCAGTAGCTGAGTGCAGTCACATGAGTAAGTTCAGGTGAAATGTACATAGAAAACACCAAACCAACCCACTGAATCACGAAAAATAATATTCATTGTTTCAATCTACTAAATTTTAAGGTGGTATGTTAAATAATAATAGATAATTAACACTATCATACCAAAATATTACCAGATGTCTCTAAGGGCAATTATGGAAATATATGTTTTGTTTTTGTTTTTGTTTTTTGTATGAAACTAATGAGTTTTCATTATAGAAATTGTTTAACTTCTTTTGACTTTAGAAGCTGATATTTGACATTCCTTTGGAACAAACGCAACAGTTTTTTCAGGTTTGCCAGACTAAGGTGGAAGTCCTTCTGAAAGAATCAATCCTCTTGAGACATGGTTAGTATGTCATTTCATGGTCACTGAAAATAAATCTTCCTGAATTGGGCACAAAATGAGCAGCTGTTGGGCAGTGAAGTGTTGAGATGAGGAATATGCAGTCTGGGGGACTGAAAAAATACTATGAATATTTCTCCCCATCAGCAGTAAGAAGTGCTGAGCCAACTCGCAGGATAAACACTAAGCTGGGGACCATTTCACATTGGACCATGTCTGCAATATACTGCTCCTGTAACTTTATTGTTGGTGCCAGGCTTCTCTCATGTTAAAAAGAAGCTGTGGTTCAATTAATACCTGCTTATGTTCTGGCAGTTCTGCCTCCCTCTTTGAGTCATAGAAAATTATAATCAAGGTGGGGAAAGGCAACTGTCAACAACCAAATTAGGAAGTCAGTATTTCATTAGAGAATTGTGATGAGGATTAAAACATCCAACTGACAGTCAATTTCCAGACAAGTGACATTGTTACTGGTGATCACTTCTCTGTCTCAGAGAACTCTCTGCTTCTTTGGCTTCCATAAACGTTGCTTATGACTCTCTGGCCATTCTAAGTAGCTATCAAGTGCTCTTCTTTAAATGCTGGCCCCAGAATTTTGTTCTCTACTCTTAATCTGCACACTTGCTTTGAGTGATATAATCCATTTCTGCGGTTTTAATTACCAATTGTTCCCCAATCTGCAACTTTAGTTTCCAAGTTCCAGAAGCAATACCTAACTCTCCACTTTTGTCTTCATCTGAACCTTTCCCAAGTGCCACAATGTCACTGTGGATGAATACTTTTTTTTCTTTTTCTTATCCTAGCTCCTCTTCTCCCTGATTATTTCCACCCAGCTTTTTTTCCAGCCTTTTACAGCACATCTAATCAAATTTTGTCCATTTTTACCCCATAATATATCTGGGAACAGCATCAACTCCATTTTCTGTAGCATGGAACACTTGGCATTCAGTCTTGAGGTACCGTAGGAGATTTTTGCTGTGAGTGACAGGATTGTGTCTCGTGAGAACGAAGAATGGAAACTAGGACCAAGGAGAGGGGAGGAGGTTTTAAAAAGAGGATAGTTATTGAAAGCAAAGAGTCAGAGCTCTCGAGTTGGAGGGGGTCCCGAATGGGGTGCCCAGCATGAGGCAAAGGCTCTTATTCTTATATCTTCTTTTGTTCGTTTGAAGAAGGGAATTGGCACCTTCTAATGAAATTCGTATACCAGGTTTGTTCTGTTTACCCATCCAGAGGGTATTAACAAAATAACCCACTCCTATCTGCTCATTTGTCTGGCCAAAAGGAATTTTATGATTAACCTCAAGGCACTGTTACATTTTGTCCTGGAGCGAAGGAGTGATTTCAAACCCTGAAGTTTCAGAATATGTCTGTCTTTTGTTTATTCTACCAGGGACCTCCTGTCTACCTAAAAACATGCTAACTAACCAGTCTCAGTCTGGCCGCTGCATCTCCCTCACCTCTTCTCTTATGCTCTGAGTTGTAGTTATAGTTATAGCCAATGAATTTCAGACTGGAGTGTGCCCTCACACCTCCCTGCCTTGGTATATGTAGTAACCCCTATGCAGAATGCTCTTTCTTTCTGCCTTTCTCTGGCCAATAATTCCTCATCTCACAAAAGTCAGCGCAGAGGGACTTGTTGGAGGAGGCTTCTCTGACCTCTGTTCCCTGCAGTTGTGTGGATTAGGTACTTCTCCACTCACAGTGTGTTATGCATAGCTCTCTCATTGCATTTATCATATTGCTTGTAATGGCCCCTTTCCTTGTCTGTCCTGCCTGGTAGATCTACCTGTTTCCTGAGGGCAGAGACTATATGTTTTATCAAAGTAACTATATTACCTCATATAACACTTGGCTGCTAGTAGGTGCACAGGCTTCGTTTGTGGAATGAGTGAAGGTGATATAGCCAATCCACAAAGGAAAGATCACTCTGGAAGGCAGCAGGGAGAGGTATTATCTCAGTGTGAGTGTACAAGGTGCAATAGAAAAATCATGAAGCATTCAAACATAAGACTGAGTGTCCCATGATGCCCAAGTATGGATCTGGCTGTATTTCAGCATCAATTAAATTACTCGGTCTCTGTCCAATCTAATATATTTTGCCAAACAAACATATGACTATGATTTTGCTAGTTATATTCCCAGATACAACAAAGGGATCCTACCTCAGCCACTAATTATAGGGTCAAATGTCATACTCCTTGAAAGTTCTTATAACTACACACTAACAGAAGCATCTCTCCTCTAGGCTCTGGCACTAGTCACCTGAATCTGAGGACACCTGCTGGTCTCCACTCCCTCTTATATCCCAGGAGATCCTCAGGTTTACACTTTGAGCATTCTGGGAGCGATTACTTGTCCAGCTTTCATTGATGTGAATAAACCAGAAAAGTCTGCATGTAAAACTGCTTCTTAAAGACATACTAGACACTTTTATCTAAGCCATTTGCCTTTTTTCACTTTAGAAACCTTTACCCTTCTGCCACAGCTATGGCAAGAGCCACTCAAAATGTTGATGTTATTTTCTGTCCACTGTATGTACCATACCATAGCCACATATACCAACAAAAATAACAATGCATATGTTTGCAGAGATAGAATTTATCCCAAGGATATAGCTTTGTTCTTTTTGCCAAGCCATTTACATCAATTAAAACATCAAGCTATCAGTCTACACTGCCTGGTCAGCTGAGATTTGCAAAGCACTAAAAACAGGTAGTAGAGACTATAAACACAAGTAAATAAAACACATGATTCTAATGGAGCTCAGAGTCTTCTTAAGATAAAGAACATATACAATACATAGTAAATAACATTTCTAAGATATGACAAATTGCTTGAGAATTTATGGGTCAGGTCTTTACCCACGACACTTAATTTAATTCTCATAACCATGCGATGAGGTAAAGTACTAGTAGACTAGAATGATAGGTGAAGAAATGAGGACTCAGAGGTGAGAGGTAAACTTCCCAACACCACATGGCCAGTATGAATCACAGCTGGAACTCAGGCCTACACCATGATTTAATCACTATTATATATTTCTTTTTCCTCCTAGAGTCAGAGGAGTTTGGAAGAAGATGTAATTGCCATGTGTTTGAGTGCTCAGGCAAATCCTCACATAGGATGTGAAATAAAATCTCTGTCTTAAAAGAATTGCCAGGATTTAGAGAAATGGAAAGGAAATATAAGGATGTTTGGGGCCACAAATTATCTTTAATAGGACCCTTTTGTAAAACAAAGAATGGAGATGAAGCTAAGAATTCCTTGGCCATCCCATGAGCCCTAATAATTCCCTTTTTCAAAATAACGACATTCATTCAACCTGTAGCCCAACTAACTTGCTTGTGCAGTCTTCTTTCCACAGGAACACCAGGGTCACTTGGTGCTCTGAAGATCATAAACTGAAGGGTATTTGCAACTTCACTCTGTTGAGATAACTCATGTTTTCTTTCCAAGCCTGTCCATTTGATATCCCACACTAAAACTCAACAGGACTGAGAATAAATGTTTCAGATAGCCGCTGTTTGCAGTTTATATAATATAAAAATGAAATCCTCTTGAAATAATACCAGCTGAAGAGACAGGCTATTAAATAAGTACAGATACTTCTTTCCTGATCAACAAGTGAATCATTGAACAACGAGAGGTCTTTGTTAATGTCGGTCAAATGTTGACTGATTGGGAAAATCTAATGCTTAGCATATGAGAATTTTCCTGTCACTAAGGAGGTCTGAAAGAGTCATTGGTATTTGAGCTACAGCTTTGTTTGCTTAGTGAAATGAGTTCAGTAGCAATGCCTTGGCAGTGAATCTGAATTTCCTCTCAAAACAGGTTGTAGCCAAACCAACTCTCTACCACAAATATCTGATCTTCTGGGTAGTGGGAGACAAAGTTGACCAAATGACTAGGGAATCAAACAATTGGAGACCTACTCATATCCTGGCCTAGGCCTTTGCCTTACAAAGAAATGAATTTCCTTCCATAAACAGATTCTCTTACTGTCTCTTTCTTTAAAAACAGTTGGTCCGATTTTCAATCTTTACTTCAGTAAGTAATTTCAATTAGTTTTTAGACCAATAAATGTGGCTATCCCTTATTCCCTCCTCAGGGAAATGAGAAATCGAAAACCTGAACCATAAGTATGCTATTTGACTTCACTCTCAATCCAGGTCACTCTTGAACTCTGACCTTCACCAATAACCTCTACTTCTGCATCTTGTGACTTCTTGTCTTCTTCCATGTATAGAAACACTCTCCAAGAGACAAGGCTACAGCATATCTGTTTTCTCAAGTGTCTCTATTGAGTCAAACCATGATATTAGTGTCACGGAGCTCTTCCCAACCACTCCAAGTATCACCCTGCTTTGCTCTCAGCTCAATTTTTGAGGTCAAATGGGCAAATACATGCACACATGCTTTTCCAAACCACACTCATGAGCAACTGCCTGTGAACATGATCATAAAATACAGAATTGACTTAAATGATATAACTTATATTGAACATTTAGCATCATATCTAGTGCTTAGATCTTACTCGTGAGGCATAGTCTTTCCAGAACTTCTTGGAGAAAGAACACATCTGACCCTAACAGCGAATTAAAAGTTGCATTTCCATCCACTTGCAACCTACACGTGCCCATCTCATAATGTATGAGTTACTGAAGGACTGAAAGTCTTGTAAAATTCTGTCTCTCTACTGAGGCTCCACTTCCAGAGGTGCAGACTTGACAATCGGAATCAAACCACCTGAATTTGTTTAAAGGGCAGAAATACATCAAACTCAATTTACAAGATATCTGTGACTTAAAGGAAAGTCAAAAATTTATGGGCCAATCTCCATTTGATTTCACAAAATATTCAAGTTTATATGTTGGCAATTCATGGTAATTGGTGCCCTGTCTATTCCTGAGATTGAAGGGTTAACAGGGCGTATTTTGTTCTATCATGCTTCCCTTCCAGGGGCACTGCCAGTACAGGGCAGTAAACCAGTAATTGAAAATAGGTCTTTGAAAAACACAGGGTGATGAGCATAGAAGATGCAAGCCAAGCTTCATTTGTATTCAAATCTCTGCAAAGCGTAGACCTTCATTTTTACCTCCCTTTTCCTTCCAACTTCTGAATTTCATTGTCTGTGGTGTGGTGTCTTGGTAACTGATTAGAGAACTTTGCTGGATTTTTCTGTCAGAGGCATTTGTGCAGTGTGAAGGTAGATGGATGAAGTAGAGGTGAAATATACCTGTTTTCAGGAAGTATCACAAAGGTCGATAAAAGGTGGTGGGGATGGGAGAGGTGACTTGCGTACTTAATGTTTATCTTTCCCTATCAACTGGAAAGTATTCAACCTGGTTTGACTTCAGTGGAATGCTTGCTCTGTGGCCTGGGTCAAGTCGCATGACCTCTTGAGCTTTGTCTTCTCATCCGTAAAATGGAGTCAATACCTCATAAAATTGTGGTGAGAATTAAATGACAGATAATATCTGAAAACATTTGGCAGTTTCTTGCTGTATATCAAGTGCTCAATAAATATTAGTTTCTTCCACTTTGAAGCTCCAGAGTCAAGTTTGTGAGAGTGATCCATTCTACTGAAGGAGCCCAAAAGGCATATATCAAATTCCACTTCTTCCACTAGAATGTCAGGATGCTGGTAAATGTGCTGTATCTGTGCAAGGAGAATGAATTGAAACGGTTCATGCAAATTCTACCGAGATAAAAAAAAAAAAATCAAAACTACAGGCAGGATATACAAAGAAGATGATTTCCTTTAGATCTGAATCCTGATTTTCTTTCAACACTGATTTCTTTTAAGTTCTGGGCATGCAGGCAAATGCTTATGTTTTGGCTGCTTGGAAGCATAATTGGTTTCTCTTATGACTTGGCATCGTTGTTTTCCCAGATTCCTCCTTTATTATCATCTCACAGAAGTACTGCCATCCTTCTTTCAAGTGATAGGTGCTTGATACATACTTCCTGGCTGTGATCTGTGTTTAGGAGGCTGGCTTTGCCTCCTTTTTCTACCCATGGGTAGAATGTGTTCTTTTTATGATACATGAACTTGAGATTGCAGAATTTTTGATCTGGTTCCTTCACTGAGTACTAGGTAAAAGGGTTGGAAGTGAGGTTTGGGGGAAGAAGGTATGGGAACATTTCTAATTCCATGAAAGACCTGATTTAGAATGCTTTCCTCTCATCCTATCTGGAGAGTGTTGCTATAATTATAGATTGCTTTGATAAAGGCTTTTCTAAAAAATGTACTAAAGTGTCTTCAGAATCCTTTTTTTTCCCCAAGAAGTAAGTAGAGAGCATTTATATACTTTGTGGATTTTCTTGTTACAAGGATTCAGCAAGATTTCAATGAAACAATTTAGAAATAGACAAAAATCTAGGCTATATAGTTCGTATACGCTTGTACTTTGCTTCAGAAATTATTGCTGCTGAGCCTGGTCACCTGAAAGTCCAGGTAGAAATCCTCTGCACTTCTCCATTCTTGAAATTTGTATCTTTGTTAATATTTTCCTACCAGTTCTAATAATAAAATATCATATATTTATTTAATGACTGTGTGCCAGGCTGCATAAAGTATTTAATACTCCCATCAACACTTTGATGAAGCTATTGCTAGTATTCCCATTTTACAGATGAGACCATTTAGGCTTGGGAAGATAAGACATTTTCCCAGTGTTACACAGATATTAAATTTTAGAGCCAGGATTCACATCCAAGCAATCTAGATCCAGGATATCTGCCCATCAGCTCCCTAGTATGCCTAGATATGTTCAAGACAAGAGTATTGTCTCTTCCTTCTTGTTATAAAATGTTAATACAACTGATACACCTACTGGATTTGCATGTCTTCATTGTGTTTTCTGTAGATTGATTCCAAAAATTCCCCCATTTGTTACCCCTTCCTACTATTTATATCTCTTGAGGAAGGATTTGCAGCTACTCCCATAGAGATGTTTTCCCCCCGGGCTATGATTCAATCCCAGATTGAGTCTGACCCTTGACTTGTTTTGATCCATAGAATGTGGCAGAAATCATGGTGGGCTAGTTCCCAGTCCAGGTTTCAAGACACAGTGAGCCTTCCACTCTAGTTTTCTCTGTGAACCTTGTCACCACTATGAGATCCCGCCTGAGATAGCCTGCTAGAAAATGAAAAGCTATTTTGAGTTAAGCTCAGTCATCCTTACCAGGGGCATCCCAAAGTCCCCAGCCTCCAGCTGACCTGCCACCTGACTGTAAATACAAGAAAGCGCAGTGGAGATCCACTGAGGCCAGCCCAGACCAGCATCACATCTTTGCTGCTTTCTAGAATCACAAAAAATAATAAAATATTATTATTTTAAGTCACTGAGTTTTGGGGGTAGGGGGTTGTTCTACAGAAATAGTGAACCAGTGTAGTGCTCATCTGACTCAGGGTGTTTTTGATTTAGTGAGTTTATACCCTCAATTGCAGAAACATACGCATGTTGGAAACTGTCTTAATCAACTTCCTCATTTAAAAACAAAAACAAACAATCAAACAACAAACAAAAACTAACACAAAAAACAGAATTAAGAAAACAGAACACAAAGTCAGATTGAAAACAAGGCTCACAAAGACAGTAAACTCTTATTCTTATTCCCCAGTTACCTATCCTAGGCTTTTCCTTCCTGTTGATAATGTTGTTTCTAGAAGGGAGACTTTAATTTACTAAGGCTATTATAATGCTGCAGGTTAGAAACAGTCTACATTTCTATGCATAGAAAAAACTTTTTAAATGGATTCACCAGAATCGTTTAACACATTTCGTAATGCTGAGCATGTATATACAACCTTTGTTCTCATTTTGGTGAGTGTCCAGACACTTGACACTTGCTTTTTATTCATCTATAGGGACCTTATGAATGAATTTGAAATACGATTGCCAAGTTGGCTTAGCAGACCTTATAAAAGAAAAGCATTGTGGGACTTATCCATCAACTTAACACTCCCATCCCCCTTAAATCATAGAAATTCTAGAACTAGTATTTATTAGCTTGTTCATTCTGTACATCAATTACCTTCGGCCCTATCTGCTGCAGCTCCATCAAAAGCATTAAATAGTTCCCTGTGGCAAATTCCTGGTTATCTTTAGCTCATGCTGTTAAGTAAGTTTCCACACTCTTTATAGCTTCAGCTTTTATTGTATTTTTAAAATGACTTGGTTTCAGCTGTTAAAGTCTAAGACGTTGACTTAAAGAGAACACACTCGCCAGCATGTGAGTATAGAGTTCGACTTTTCAGCTTTACTGAGGTCAGTGGGTTTGGGGCATCCCTGTCATACTGGAGAGTTTCCAAGAGCTGCTTTCTTGGGTTTTTGACATTAATATTTTGCATCTATATTCCTAATAAATTGATTGGCCCTTCTTTCTCGCTAGATCCTAAACCCAGCTGGCCTGCCTCAGCATTCTCCAGCTGGAGGATTTTACACTTCACAAGAAAACTTTCTGCTTCTTCTGTTTCCGGATGGTATGACAGGGGCAGCACGCCCAACCTTAGCTCCCCCGATGCCCAAGGCCTTCTTCCTGGTGCTCCTCGTCCTCTTTCTTTGTAATCAGGGCCCTTAATATGACCAGTGACAATACTGTCTCTGGTTGTTCTTGCAGGATGCTGCTTATCATGCAGCATGAACTTGGCCTTTTGGAGAAGTTACTCTTTAGAGGCAGGTGTGAGGGAGGGACACAGTTAAATGAGCCACAGTTTGTGAGGTGGTATTAATGTCTACAAGACCCTGTCTGTAGTTTTAAACTTTGTGGTAATGTCTATACTGATTTCTGAGTCAATGCAGCAAGGCAAGTAATTGACCAAATACATTATAACTTACTTTTAAAGAATTCCGTAACCTTTTTCTTATAATTCCATTTGCATTAGGTAAGGGATTTTGAACTGCTTCAAAATAGAAAAATAGGCCCATCAGTGAGCTTAATGATCCCCCTGCCTGAATTTTATAATTTTTATTAGCCATTGCAATTTGCTATTTTCTTCATTCAGTTATTTTAGGAAAAATCTCTGTCCTACATTGATACAGCTTTTCTTCCAAGTGATTGATTTGTTTTATTTCCCAAATAATTTTTCTACCTCCTTAAAACCTACTAGACCAGGGTGGCTAAATTATTTCTTTTCCTCTTCTGTGCCTTACTTTCTTAGAGCAATGGTTTACAAACTTGAACACCCTTCAATACACTATCCCAAAGTATTAATACTTATTGTTAATATATGATATGTATTTAATACATCTAAATGAATACATCACAAACTTTATAAAATATTATAAAAATGAGAATTGAATAACAAAGATATAAAAAATACTTATGTTTTCTAATGTATTCTTTCTTCCTGAATAGCTCACATACCCCATTTTGGACACTCTGGCTTAGAGATGTTAAATTGTCTGCATGTTATTTATCTGGTTAAAAAAAATTTAATATCACTTCTCTGAAACGGCAATAAGTAAGAACTTGGAAAATAAAGCTATCTTTTGACTCCGGATTTACTATATGCAGGTTAAATTAAAAACAGCTTTCTGTGTTTTTCTTCACCAGATAGTTATTGATACTCCACAAGCTACTTTCTGCATGGAATTCTATTGCAATTTATAATACCCTGTTCTAGGAGGAAGACACACTTTTTGCTATAATAAAGTTAAAAATTTCATAATCACACCAAAATATATTAGTTGGCTTCTCTTTAATTGACAACCTTTTGAAACTGTTAAAGCCAGCACATTTTTTCAGACAGGAAAATAGAGTTCCACCAAACATTTCCATGGGCTCTCACTTGAAACAGCTTATCAAATACAAAATAAGAGCATCTGAGGATGACTGGAAACAAAATAGACTGAATGACGTTATAGAACATGTTTTTATTTTCATGTACACATGTAGTAAGGAGAATGGGAATGGTTTGTTACCATTTTAATATAATTATATGAATACAAATACATTTAACTCCATTTTTAAAAGCCCACTAGAAATATATATTTTAATAAATTTTCCAAGCTGTGACTATCTTCAAAAACTATACACATACATATATATTTTGCTCTGTTGATCTTCAAATTTATTTAGTCTGTATAAGAATAACTTTAGGGAAGATGTGCATGTGTACACACACACACACACACACACACACACACACACACACACACACAGGAAATTTGTTGTAACACCCAGGATTCCAAAGTGAGTCTTTTGAAAATGTATCAAGTATTCATCTTTAAGAAAGATACATAACTTCTTCCCTCTGATTCCAAAGGAAAGAAAACATGTGCATGAAATTTTATTGAAAGGTTCTTTGTAGAGATATGAACAAAAAATATTCATTTCAGAACCTAATATGTGATATTCCTTTTCTGTTGACTGCTCTAGCTGTATGTACTTTCCTGTATGTTAAACATACATGCACACCCTAATGTCATCCCATTGCATTATATCACAGAGGCATACTTTTGTAATAATTTAGACAATACATAAGTAATAGCTGTCAAATGAACCTATTACGCCAATTAGTCTAGACATTACTTTCATTTTGGGCTAGCAACAACAACAAAAGAAATGCAAGTGACTGAAGGAATAATTTTTGGTTTCTGCTACTAGACTTCTTTCCTTCATTCTACCCCTATTTTCCACTTGTTTTTTCCTCCATATTGTATTTCTGTTTTGATTGGAGGCACCTGTAAAACAGTAGAATGTACAAGGTTTTAGAGCAACACGCCTGGATTCAAATCCCAGGTCAACCACTTCTTCTAACTTTATCTAATTTTTTCATGATCCACCTCCATCCAAATTTTTTGTTTTTAATAATATAAACATGACTTAAACATTGAAAAAAAATTAAACAATTCAGAAAAGTATAAGGGAGAAAATTAAAATTATCCAGACACCTATCACTCAAATATAATTACTGCAAACGTTTTCATGTATATCCTGCCTGATTATTTTTAGATATAAAAACTTTGCACTTAAACAAAATGCATATTTGTAAAAAGAATATATTTTACACACTGTTTTGTAACATGTATTTTTATCTTGATAATGTATTACGGTCATGTGACAGGAGTATTTGTTTTTATTTTAATTAATAACTACTTAATATTTTTTTGTGTAGATGACCTCTTTTTATGGATTTTAATTTTAGGCATTTCAGATGAAGTGGTAGAGAAAATATGTTAGCAGAGCTGTTAACGTTTACTATGACATGTATGTTCTCTCTCCTGACTCTATCATTAGGAAGAACCATTACTGCTCACATTTGTGAGTCACAAATAGGTAAGAATTAGCAAACGCCTCGCCTACTAGGTCCTGGCACTCAGCACTCCAAGATATATATGGAAGCAGACTCAGAAGCTTTCAAAATGAACCCCACCACATTCTCAGCCCCTTCATTTTATGTTTAGACAGCACAGTTCAGGTAGCATAAATGGCTTGTGAGCTTGTTTTCCTACTGAATACATTACTAGTCTGATGTCTACACTTACTGAACAGAATGCCGTTAGATCCTCATGTACTTTATCAGCTGTAACATTTGCAGAGGCTCTTGAATCAATCTTCTATCTTTCTGGTTTATTGTCATTCAAGAACAGATGTGAATTCCTTTCCTGTGTGGAAGTTCCTGGCAGGACTCAGCAATACTTCTCTGTGGGCCTACAATTCGTCACTCTGGGCTATGTTAAATTCCAATATTGGGAAATTGCTGTATATTTCAGCAAGATAATTTTGTTGGCCAAATCTCAACTACCATTAGGTATTGAGAAGGAATAGGAAGATTTAGCTAGCATCAACATTTAGTGAAAATTCAATTATATTTCCTGTTTGAGCCCCTCCCCATTATTCACACAATAATAGTATCACATGAGCTCCTTATTTTTGTCTCTGCTAATCTTTCTCATTCGAATAGGCACTTCTTTCAAAATTGTGACCTCACAGTTAAGTGCCATGAGGTAAATAGACTCACCCCTCTTAAGTGATCTTTTGCTGCAAGTTATAAGCATTTGCCCATGTTTTAGTTTTGTTTTGTTTTTCTTTCTTTCTTTGGAAGACAAGAATTATTGAGTTACTTTATTCCTCTGCTTCTATTCATTTATCTCATATAGTTGGACTTGCTTATATTATCGTAGTAAATTTAATTTTGATAGAAAGATATGCATGTATAGAAGTAATATACCTAAGTACATATATCTATATGCCTATCTAGAGCTTGCAAACATATTTTTATATTATTTTATTTCACTCTGTTTCTAGGGAATGTTGGTTGGTTTCATAAAAACTTTCACGTGTTTGTTTTTAAGTTTGATTAAATGATTCATAAATGTCTTCACTATAAAACGAATAAAAACCACTTTGAATCATCAGCTATGTATCGGACAATAGCTTGATCCTTCCCATTTTATTTAGGAAAGTAAACAAACATATAGACATAAAAAATAAAGATCCTCATACTTCGCTTTTTCAACTTTTCCAACCCAAGAATAAATACCTTTCTCATTTCATGTATTAAAGGAGACCATGGGATTAATTGCTGGGTAGCACCGTTTAAGAACAGACATAAAGTGAAATGCCTTATGAGGAGATTAGATTGTGAGAAGTACTACAAAATATGTTATTGAAAGATCTGGACTAATTACACCTTTATGAAAAAAAAAATCCCCAAGGTGTGGGGCTGGCAGCCATCATTAAATAGTCGAGAGATTATCAGGTGGAACTGGGCCTTTTTTAATGTCCAAAAGGTACCAGGAACACCGGAGATGATAATGTCTTCGATGGCAGAATCGATTCAATTATAAGTACAGCAGGTCCTTGAATAACATCATTTCATTCAGCGTATTTATGTTATAACGTTGATGAGATGCCGTAGGAACTTAACTCTCATTTATAGCATTAGCCTGTGGTAAAATTGGTTTCCTTATATGCCATTTCATATTCACATGTTGAGCAAGGACTTACTGTATTTGGAATTCTGAAAGGACCCCTAATGGATAGCATTCTCGTTTCTCACTGGAGCACTGAGTTTTTTGAGAAGAACAACAAAGGAGTGGCAGATAAAGGTCAAAGCATTATCATTACTAAAGATGGAGTTTATTTTTTAAATTATTATTAGTTTATTAGGTGTACAAAACAACAGAGAGATTAGACATTAACACACCTCACAAAGTGATAATCCCAACAAGTATACTACCCCTCTGACAGTGTACATATCTATGACAATGTCATTGACTATATTCTCTATGTTGTACTTTATATTCTGTGAATATATATATACATACACACACACACACACACACACACACACACACACACACATATATATATATTATTTTTTAATTAAAAAGATGGATTCAATTGGGAAGATGCTCTTCATGTGAAAGCCAACCTCAGAATGAGGCAGATTTCCTGTCCCAAGCAGTACTAGACAAGGAGGCTTGGCAATGCAGAAGAGGAAGGGATATGTATTACCGTATGTCCCCAGCTCTCACTCCTAAGAGGAAGAAAGTCAGGGCTGAGCCAGTTATGCCTTTTTATTCATCCCAAATATGTCAATCAGAGAAGCCATCTGCCTCTTCTGATAAATAGTGAGTACAATGAATGGGACAGTGAGATTCCAGGAGTGTGTGTAAGAAAACTGCCCTTATTTGGAAATCCAAAGTGAGGAAAACATACCCCTCTGATAATGAGTCTCTTTGTTGATCAGTTCTCCTCAAGTTCTGTGCACTGCTTCCGGAGCCCATTTAAGATGTTCACTCATTCAATCAATAATTGTTTAGTGTCTACCAGTTCTCAGGCTCTGAGCTAGATGCTAGGAATACAATGCCTTCTCTCTTGGTGCTTAAAGTGCAAGAACATTCAAGTTCAGGGTGGATTATCACTGGGAAGGAATGTGGTAGAGCAGTAATTCCTTATTTTGCTGCATTTTGCAATCACCTGGGGAACTATAAAAAATATTGACACTCAAGCCCCACCCAATTCTGATTCTGATTCAGTTGGTCAGAAGTTCAGTCTGGGCACAAGGATATTTTTGAAACCCCCAGGTAATTCTAATGTGCAGTCAAAGCTGAGAACCACTGTGTTTAGTTCAAGTGTAGGGCTGTGGATGGAATAGGTACCTGTGTACTATCAGACCATAGAGAATCAAATAGCCAAGGTGCCTGTTCTCTAGGATTGTACATTATGGAAGGTGGAAATGATATTCAATGACTAAATAGAAAAATTGAAAAGACAATTTCAAACAAAGAAATGTGTTGTGAAGACAATGAATTAGGATGATAGGAATACCTCATTTATAGACCAGTTTGCATAGAGTGGTCAGCAAGGGACTCCGTGTTGAGAAAACATCTGAATTGAGACCTAAAATAGCATAAAAAGCCAGTTTCTGGGAAATGGTGTCCCAGGTAGAGAGAACGGTGAAGAGGGAATGTGCTTGATGCAGCTGAGAAATGTTCAGAAGGCTATAGTGGCAACAACTTGCTGAACGACAGAGGTGGTGTGGCAAACTTGTTCCTCTTGGGAGTCATAAACTGGACTGTTGAACTAAAAAAATCTGCAGGTACAGTTACACCTTTGATAATATAGGAGACTTAAAAAACCCTGAAAACAAACAAATAAACAAACAAAAAACAAGCATCCTTTCAAATTTAGAGCTAAACTTGTAAGAAAGGAAAGGAAATTCCCAGAGGCCAGAATGAAGAGGGAACTAAAGTCAGAAATGTAAACAAAAGATGAAGCTTCTGCTTCCCTGTGAGGGGAAAAAGGGAGCTGAGGATGGAGAGGGTAACCGTGGGGTTTATGTTTCAGTACCTCCATCAGTCCCAGCAGATAAGGCAGGCTTCCAACCCACACATGGTGGGGAGTTGAAATGAATAAAACATTATAAAGCCAGAACCCATGAAGGGTTCCACCCTCAATAAAAGTGTGGACTAGTAAAAAAATCTGCCCACAGGCAAGGGAAGACAACTAGACATCCATCTTGGCCTGGGTAATGAGGGTTAAATAAAGGCTCTAAGAATTTGTAACCACAAATCTGTCTCCAGGAATGCCTGTGGTACATGTTTTTATTATAGTGTGATCTGGGAAAGCACAAATAGAAAATTAAAGTGTCACAGATTAGGGTAGATAATCATTTGGTGGGAATATGGCAGAGCAGTGATATTGTGTAGATGACTTCTTTTTATTGATTTTAATTTTAGGCATTTCAGACTAAGTAGTAGAGAAGATATATTTGCAGTGGTGTTAACATTTACTATAGAGTATTTATCTGTGAGAGGGAGGATGGAGAATATGATAAGGAATAGACACCTGGAGGGCTTCAAATGTAGCATTAATGATTCATTTCTTAAGCAGAATGCTACTTAGTAGGAGTTTATAATCTTATTTTTTATTATGTGTATGTATTTAAAATAATTTTAAAATATTGATATACCACACAAAATTTAAAAATTATGGCATATGGTAAACTTCATAGAAAAAAATCAGCTCTGACACTTTAATTTTCTATTTGTGCTTTCCCAGATCACACTATAATAAAAACATGTACCACAGGCATTTCTGGAGACAGATTTGTGGTTACAAATTCTCAGAGCCTTTATTTAACCCTTAACTAATATTGGGCCAACAGATTTTTATTACAAGAAAACCTATACTGTGAAGACAGTTCTATACATCTATCACCAAGCACAGGGCTTTGTGTACAGTAGACATCACCGTCATCAATCAGCCTTAATAGACCCTAGGTTGTACTGAGCACTAGGAATATAACAAAAGGATGTGAAGTTCTGGTCTAGAAGAGCTAATAATGAAATTAGATAAGGAGCCCATATAGCAGTGTGGAATAATGGCATTTTAACAGTTGGCAGGAAATTTTCCTTGGGAAGTAACCATCTTTTAGGGGAAATTTTCTTGATAGTTTGAGATAAAAGATAAGACCCTGGTGGCAAAAATATCCAGGAACCAAACAACAAAAGTGGCGCTCGAGAAAATGAGAGAAAGTGTGTTCTGTTGTAAAGACAAATGGAAGAAAAGAGTGGCAGGGGGTAGAGAGGGCCCAGATAGAGGGTGTGAGGCTGGGGGCATGACCTAGTCAATGAAAGGTCTCTAAAGGTGCGATGACTGAGGAACATTCGATTTGAAGCTGTTTGTGTGGCTGTGAAATAGGACCTTTCTCCATTATCCTCAATTCATCAGTAATGGCTATTGCAGTATGAATGATTTCATTGAGGAAGGGAAGCTCTGTGGAAACTGAGGGGCCTGAATTTTATATTTAGGTGTACTCAAAACAGAACAGAGACGGTACTCTGGGGTGAGAAGATGATCTATAACCTGAACTATTTCAAAAGGGGTATAAACCTAGAGTCAGAAGTGACCATATAAATGTAACCCCTAAAGGACTTGGAGGAAATCCTGAGCACAGCTTGGAATTTCCACTAGGTGTTAAATAGAGTTTAAAATTGATGCTATTTAGCTCTAAAACTGCCATGACACCCTTGCTAACATCTGGGATACATTTTAAAAAGGAAAATAGCAATATAAGATGGAAAATATAAAGGACCAAATGAACGGTACTCAAGTGTTAAAAGCAACACAGAGGTGGGAAATACTGAAATCTGTGAGTCAGGGATGGAATTCTAGAGGAGATACTTAAGCTAGATCTCCAAACAGAATAAGATGCAGAGGCGGAGGAGAAAGCAGTAAGGAAAATGCTCGAAGCAAAGGGAATAGATTGAGTGAGCAAAGAAATTTAAATGGGAAGGCTGGCCACCTGACAGCTGATATGTGCTCAAGGAAAGTAAACAAACTTTAACAGTAGTCCAAGCAAAGCATAAATCTACTAAAAGAACCATGTAATACGTTCCCAGTCTAAATATTAATGGTGTTAGGAGTTTCTGGTCTTTTGGGTTAACTACTCTATGGCTTCCCTAATTTGTACATGTCACTATTTCTGTGAGTTATAACGTGCCACGTTGGACATACAAGCATTGCCAGGTGTGGGAAGTCTGTGTGTATGTGTCTTTGTGCATGTGTGTGTGTGTGTGTCTGCGTGTGTGCATGCACGTGCTGTATACACACCCATCATATATTTGGGAAGAGATAGCAAGCCAGCCTATTTCCTTGGCATTATCTTAGAGAGGGAGGGTGTCTAGGAATGGATACAAACACCAATGTCCCAGTGGGCTGCTCTCTAGGGGTGATCCTTGTCAGATGATCGCTGACACTTTGCGTTCTGACCGTGGATTCGCTGGGAAGGGTTGGCATGAGGCCTGAGTTTCACAGCATTGCTCCTGAGGCTAAAGGGAGAAGTACAGCACAATCCTCGTAGTCTGAGAGCCAGGCTGTGGCCCAGGTGAGGTTGGCAACAGGTAAGGCACCCACAGAGGGCTGAGTAACAACAGGACACGTGCAGCACCATTGAGCACATCAGTAGTTTCCTGCTGCAGGAATAGTAAGACTACTTAGCATTTATATGGAACTTTCCAATCATTAATTAGTTAATCCACATAACTCCCATGAAGAGATTATTTTTAGTTCTTTTGTTGTTTCTTGATAAGGAACCTAAGCCATAGCAAGGTTACATAACTTGCCCAAAGTTACACACCAGGTCAATATACAGCAAGAGTGTGGTGGCAACACAGAGTTTCTAATTGCTGCTTTGTCCCCTTAGTCCATCAACGCTGCTTGGTCTTTGGGGAAAGATGGTCAAGTTGATCCTCAGAGAGACGAGACGCTTTACTATAGTAAACGGTACACTTTTCTGCTAACAAGATCACCTGGGGAGATTTTCTGTTTCAGGCATTGATGTTTTTTGCCTACTCTGAAACAATTAACCTGAAATAACATCCACTGCAGCAGGGCATGTAGAGTCTGTGAGCTGAGGTGCAGGGGATGGTACAGTGGTCTACCGGCCCATGATCGGAATCCATCGGTTGTTACGCCTGAGGATTTCTGTGTTGTAAAGGAGTGAGGGTTATTGGGAGTAAAGGAGGTTGAATGCACAGAGGGGAAAAACAAGGCAAAGAATGGAGTCCATTTCTTATCCAGCCTCTTGGACAGAGTCTGTTTCCCTGTGACTCCTGGGATGGGGATCAGAAATTGATGGAGGATTCTTCAGAGTTTGTGAAATATTGCCACAAAGATTATTGCTTCCAGGCCAACTTCCAGGTGTGGTTCAGAAAAAGGAGGAGGCCCTTCTGTCTGTTCTGCAAAGATTGAAAACACTGAAACAGTTGATCACAGCGGCCCTGGCACAGATTTTGATCATGGCACCGTCAGCAGGGGCAATGATAAGGCTTCTTCAAGCTGTTTTAAAGCAGTGATATCAAGGATGGGGTCCAAAGCAGTGGAGGAGAAGTGGGGCAGAGGTTTTCAGTGACTCTGGCTGATGGACGGTTTGTGAGGCATTGTTGGAGGATTTCCAGGAATACTCAACAGGCATTTTGAGAAAGTGTAAGTTGATAACCCAGGGTCACAGCATAAATGTAACCATGGCTTTAAATGTGTGGGAAAATGCTCGTGAGGGAGGGCAGGGCCTTTTGGAGTTTACCACTGTGGTAGTAGCTCTTCCCCTGTGCTGCACATCTATCTTGATTTCCTTCTGTTCCCACAAGTTAATCATAATTTTTTTTGAATGTTTAAAATGAACAGCAAATCCATATGCTTGATGCTGGATGATGGTATCTCACAATTACACCTGTGAAGACTGAAGAACTATCCCGTGAGACTTCCTTGCTTAAAACAGAGTTACAATGCAGTGCAGTAGGAAGAACACAGGCTTGGATACAGAGGCCTGTGTTCAAATCTCAAATCTGTTATTTGAAGCCATCACCTTGGATAAGTCATCGAACACAATTAGCTTCAATTTGCTCAACTATTAAGTGTGAACATAATGCTACCCTCCCTAAGGGCCAAATGACATGAATTATGCAAAAATGCTTTGCAGAGTGCAATTTATAACCTATAATTGCTACTTTTTCACGATTACTTGTTATTATGCATGTTTCATGGATTACCTCAGTCGGGAACTCTAGGAGGTGGGCAAAATGACTGTGTGGATTGGTATCCCTCGGGGTCCTGCGATAAACAAACAACATACTCAGAGGACATCTGAGGAGAGCTTAATGAGGGAGCCATTCACAAAATTGTGGCCATGGTGTAGGAAAACCAAGACTGAGAGTACGGTACCCTGAGGCCATTCACAGAAGGTGCAGTCCCCACCTCTAGGTCTCAAGGGTGAGGAAAGGAAGCAGTTATGGGAACCTGGAAACAGCTGCATGGAAACCCCCCCTGATAACTCTTGTGACTTTTGGTTAATGGTCTTTGTCAGCCCTTAGCAATACACACAGAGAGAAAATCAGGGAAGTCAGTACCCTGGCGTCATTCTCTTTTCTTCTTCTATGCTCTTGACGGGCAATTGAAAGGCAATGTCAGAGGGCAAATGAGCCCACTGACAGCCCATTTAATGGATGACCACATTTCTGGGTTTGCCTGGAACCATGTCAGTTTATACCCCTTTTCTAACAGGAATAGTATCCTTCTTTTTACTCCTGTGTGTTCCATTTTGGACAATAAATTAAATTTCCATTCTCTCTGTAGTTGTTTGCCTCCTGGTGTTGGTAAAAGATTACAGAAGAGTATTCAGTAGATGTAGAGGGGGAAACAGAAAAAAATCTCACACATAATTTTATAGAAGAAAAAATAAAGACTCAGAAGCCTAACAACCTTCCCAAGGTCACACAGCTAGTGTGGGCCAGAGTAGTGTTGAAAACAGGCAGTAAAAAACCAGTGTAATTTCAGAAATCAAGCTCTTAAACACTGATATGGAAGTCCTTGGTCTGCAGAGAATACGAGAGGGGGATAAAAGGTTTGTTATGAGACTCAGTGGCTCAGACAAGTCAGTATTACAGGAAGAATTTTAGTTGCATTGGTAAGTCAAGCATCACCAAATACCATATTTTGTCCTTGTAGTTACACTCAGCTGACAAGAGGCCAACTCCATAGAAGGGGAAAAAGAGGACAAATCTGCAGTTACCACTTCAGAAAGATTTCCTGGATGCCCCCTTAAAAGAGTGTATCAAACCTGCTCATTTCCAAAGACCTCTTAGATGTACTAATTCGACACTCATACAAATAGAAAACCTTCAGTTCACCCTATGAGTTTGCTCCATTTCAGTCAATTTTCCACGGTCCTTTGGTGGAATGAATCTTCCTAATGACTTATACTTATGGCAATAAGTGGAAGTGAAGGCAATAAAGAAAGCCCAGGAAAGTTTTATAGTTTTGGTTATTTTAAAATGAAGTCCCCTGGAGATAAAAAGTTGCGTCTTACAAGGTAAACTAAGAGCCTACCACAAGCTTCTAAGAGGCTCTCTTCAACCTGCCTTCCAGAGACTGGATGCCGGCAGTACGTACTCAGCCACAGCTTTTAGCAGGAAGCCATGGTCAAACAAAACAACAATAATAAAAAAAAAAAATTAAAAGGAAGCCATGGTCTATTTGAGAACTTGTTTACTGAAACCAAATACAGTAAGACTGAGCCTACCCAAAGATTGTTTGGAAGCAACTCATCACCATCACCAGAAATAATTAACTGAGCACTTAATAATTTTTGCTTGGAGAGAATCACGCAAACACATGATGCCTGCCCTTTAGCAGCTTAAACTAATTTGGTCACATATGAAAGGGTCACATACACATAAAAATAAGATATTGAGGAAAATGTGGATGGAGTTAAAGATAATATATACCTCACTACATATACATATATATATACACACACACACACACATATATATATATATATGTATGTGTGTGTATATATATATGTATATGTGTGTATATATATATATGTAGTGAGGTATATATATATGTATGTGTGTGTATATATATATGTATATGTGTGTATATATATATATATGTAGTGAGGTATATATTATCTTTATATGCATGATATATGATATACATATATACATATATGCACATACATACATCAGTATGTAGTAGGTATATGCTATCTTTGGTTTCATTCACCACATCTTGCTCAATGTTTTATATATATATATGTGTGTCTGTGCATGTGTGTGTGTGTCTGTGCGTGTATATACATGTATATTATATATATATATATATATATATATATATATATTTTTTTTTTTTTTTTGGAGGAATGGAGGGAGAGAGGGAGGGGAGGGAAGCAAAGAGAAAGGGAAAAAGTCCACACCCTAAGTCATATCGGTATGTAAGTACCCTGTTTCCCTGAAAGTATGACCTAGCCGGACAATCAGCTCTAATGCGTCTTTTGGAGCAAAAATCAATATAAGACCCAGGCTTATATTACAGTAAAACAAGACCGGGTCTTATATTAATTTTTGCTCCAAAAGACGCATTAGAGCTGATTATCCAGATAGGCCTTATTTTCAGGGAAACACGGTATATATATTCGTGAATTAATTTTAGGGTTGGATAATTGGATCCATTTTTATAATAGAGAAGAAATTGGAGGCCTCTTAGCTAGGCACGGATGCCATATTTCCAATTACCTGAAGAACATGTGGGCTTGGATGTTCCATAATCACAACAATTTCAACAGATCTGACGACAAACTCTTCCTCGTTTAATTAGGTCTCTTTCACAAAAAAACTCCAATATTTCAAAGTTGGAGAGACTTTTGCACAAGGATCATCAGCCTATGCTTGAACTCTTCAGTTCTCAAATAGTTCATTTCAGCATTGATTCTTAGGTTTTGTTATCCCCTCCAAGACAAACTGGGCCCCTAGAGGGTTCATGGAGATCTTTCCTGGGCATGCGGGAAGAGGGGGAATTAACAGGCATGAAGACTGTAGAGTTCAAGGGATATCAGAGCTGGTTCCCAGGTACTAAAATAAAATTGAAAGCCAACCATACAGTCCATTAGACTGCCCAACAGACTCTTATTTAAGGAAGAGATGCTAAGCCTGAGGCAATGGGGTCAATTCAGAAAATATACAACTGAATTAATTGGGCTCAAACTCTGGGTCACTGGCAGCATGCAGCTGAGCCACTATTGGCTCCGTATGCACAATTTACATAACTTTATCTAAGGATCAAATAACCTTGTTAAAAAATTAAATGAGCTTAGTCAAACAATATCTGAGAGAGAAAATAAGTGTCCCCCGCCCTGAGGCTAATACTCCAAACTCACTTTGATAGTATTCTTACCTATCTCTCTTTCATCAACTATCTCCACATCGCTTCATCTTCCCCTATTCATATAAAATTGCTCTGAGTTTTTGCCAATTCTGTTGCTCTGCAAGTTAGCACAGCCCCCTTTCTCCTTTTCAATGAAAACACTTTGAAAGAATAATTGTACCCTCAATGGTTTTCTTGCTTTGCCTCTCAATTGTTTTTTGTCACCTGGTACAACTTGATTTTCACTCTCACAAGTTTACTTTAAACTACACTCCACCAAACTTACCATGGGCTTCCTGAATGCTGAGCCCAATGATATTTCTTAGTCATAACCCCAACTCAGCAGTATGTGTGACCAACCCTTCATCTAGAAAGCCTCTCAACACCTGGCTTTAATAATACCACTCCTGTAATGGTTTTTCCTCTTTTGCCCATAACTGTTATTCCCTAGGCTAAGATCCAATCCTTAGCCCATATTTTCTATGTTCTCATTCTAAAATAATCTCATTAATTGCCAGAGATTCAATATTCACACCTCTCTGTGGACAAAACTCATTTATACCTATAAGATTTGACTTTTTTCTAGGTTCCAAGCAAATACTTTATGTTCCTTTCGGACCTTCCATAATGATGACATATGAGCACCTCAAACTCAGTATGTTCACAATAGAATTCATATCATACTTACCAAACCTGCTTTACTTCCATATTCCCTATTACAGTTCAGGAAGTTACCACCCGTTCAGTTACAGGAACAAGAAATCTTAGTTAAATAGCTGCTTCCTTCTTGCCACTAAGTCTTACGTCCAGTGAATAGTCAGGATTTTAAGATTTTACCTCTGAAGGAATTCTTAAATTGTTTATATTATTGGGACTGTTTTTATAGTTCTTTGTCAACTTTACTTCAGGCTGATCTCATCACCAATCTCTCCTCCAGTTCCTTCCCACAATCCATCTTTGATGTATGATCACTGTTATTATTATCATGCACAAATTTGATCAATGAATTTCTCTGCTCAGAAAATTTTTATGACTCCCCATTGTCTTCCTGATAAAGTCTAAATTTTCTCCTAAGATTAGACTTCCCATAATTTTATACCTCCCACATTTCTTGTCTCACCTACATGCCCCATCCTCCTCCCTGAACTAGTCTTAGATTCTAAATTCAAATACTATATCCATTTTTCAAGTATGCCAGGCCCATAATAGTTCTCCTTTTTCTGATCTTCAGTTTTCATAGTCTAGTGAGCATTTATAAAACCGTGCCTGATTATCTAGATAAAATAAATACCTATTCACTCTGAATACTTTTAGTACTTTTTCAAGAAGCATGTATGGACCTGTCTTGCTCAGTACTGTACACACTGCTATATACCTGTAACCACCATTCCAAATTTTAAACTAATGAAACACAGCCTCTTCCTATTAAGGTTTTCTGCCATGCTTTTCATAGTGCCTTGTACATAGATATATTCAAGTAATATTTATATTGTTGAATTAAAGTCTTATTGTTAGTTCCTTTAAAATTCGAGGTCTGACAATTAAGTTTGCAAACTCATCCTAGAAAAAGTGCTACATATCTCATTGCAGAATATCACTACAGTCGCTTTCAAAGTACTCCCCTTGGGAAGCTATGCACCAATGCCAGGGTCTAGTCCACCCTTCAAAGCAATTTTGGAACTCTTTTTATGGAATGGCCGGTAGAGCTCTCACCATATTACACTTGTTCCTGAATGTCATCAAAATGTCTTCCTTTCAATATTTCCTTTATCTTTGAGTAAAGAAAGAAGTCATTGGGGGCCAGACCAGGTAAGTAGGGAGGGTGTTCCAATACAGTTATTTGTTTACTGTCTAAAAACTCCTTCACAGACAGTGCTGTGTGAGCTGGTGCATTGTTGTGATGCAAGAGCCATGAATTGTTGGCGAAAAGTTCAGGTTGTCTTACTTTTTCATGCAGCATTTTCAGCACTTCCAAACAGTAAACTTGGTGAACTGTTTGTCCAGTTGGAACAAATTCCTAATGAATAATCCCTCTGATATCAAAAAAGGTTAGCAACATCGTTGCAACAAGTTCATGAACTTAATTGTCAGACCTTCGTATGTTTTAGATTTTCTATTCTTTTTATTCCAGTGACACTATCCCCAGTTGGGGCTCTAGTCACAGCTCACCTTGTTTTTTCCCTTTATGGACTTTACCTTTCAACCCATCTTATGTAAGTCATCACTTTCATTATGTTATTCCCCACTCCTAATCCCCAAATGTCCTTGATTGGATTTGCACCAAACCCAGACTCCTCTCCAGGCCCATTGAGATCCCCATTCCTTCTCTCCCCAACCCAAACATGCTTCCTACTACTCCATAAACTGCATTCATCATGTCATGCCACTCCACCCTAATTCCATATGTGCCATGCTATTTGCACCTTTCTGCCTTTGCTCACCCTGTATTCCATCTGGAATAACCCACTTTCACAGCATGCAATGTCTAGCTCAAACTTTACTTTGTCTCTGAGACAAAGGAGTTTCCTCATTAGCATTTTTCTATGCATGGCTATTGTACATCAAACCAGTATCCCAGGTGATTAATCAATTATTTCCTCATTGTTATAGGTTGTTTAGTTTTCTCTCCCCAACTGACTCTATAAGGCCAGATGCTAGCATGCATATACTGCTGTATCCCCACCAGCCCTTTTAACACACTGCTGGCTACATAATGCTTACTGACTGATTAAAAATAATCATGGATAGAGGTTCCATCCCCTAATAAAATGGAACAATATAACTCACATGATCTTCCAGGAAATGGCACATAGCGAACGGCTTTTAGAAGGGCTACCATGCTCTGGACTGGGATGCCCGACCCAAGGCCCCAGTGGACACAATGCCAGACCCGAGAAACAGCCCGCAGAGCCTACCTAACCCAATGAGATGGTTTATTGTGCCAAACTCATCTGCTGATCCCATCAACCCTAATTATAATCAACTAATTCTATTAGTTTCTTAAACCTATTTTAAGAGAGAATGCATTATACCCAGCAACCATCATCCGTAATAGTTATGCTTTTTCTACATCAGGCTCCATTCTAGCCAGTCAAGCAGAAAGAACATTTCGCATTAATGTTCTCATGGAAATGTACAGTTTTCACTTTTGAAAACTTCGTTTCTTCGGTCAATTATTTTGGTGTGCAAAAGCCCAAAACAGATCAGATATTTATTTATCTGCTGATGTTTAAGAGGGATGGGCAGAACGATTTACAAGGAGAACATTTATTTCAAGTCATTAGGGAAGAATCAAGAATCTTGATTTTGATTCTATAAAGCTTATTAGCTGGAGGTAATAGGGAAGGAAAGGTGTCGGAATGTTGTAATTGCTGCCTTTATGCTGTTATGCAGAACACTATGCCTTGGGACTATTTAAAATACTTCCCTAATCCAAAAAGACTCTGTTATTTTCCATTCCCCCATAGTTCTGAAATGGGTTCACATGAAATTTACTACTAGTATTAGGGTGAGATTAGACTGTAGAAATAAGAGAGGCAAACACGTTCTCTATTTATCTACACCTTGGGCGGTGATTCTGGTGACAGAAGTGCTTGCCAGACGCGAACTCCCAATGTGTAAACTAGACGAAAGTGTTCAAGGATAATTTTCAAAAAAGATAAAACCATGACTCGTACTTTGCTACAAAATGAACATGTGTGAAAGATTTCATTGAATTCCTTAATGAGGGACCTGTTCAGATGCCATAGTCCCTTCAAAGGAGAACACAAAGCACACATGCCGTCATGGATCAGACAGAGTGAGAGCACTGTGCACAGGTGACAAAGCTGGTTCTTCCTGCGTGGAGAAGTCAGTAGTCAGTTGAATCTCCACTGGATGGAATTCGCTTGTCTCCAGGCAAGAGTGGGTTTTCATGGCTCTCAGGTAAATTCATCTCACAGAGTTGTGCTATAGCTTCCCTAGAGTCAGAATCACATACCAAAAAGGTGCAATCCAGATAATGCAATGAATTTTCAATGAAGCATCAACTTTTCCCTACAAAAGACTTCTAAGGCAGGTTGTGAAATATAATGCGCTCTTTCTGAATTCAAGAAATGGGGCTTTCTCTAAGAAACTCAGGAAGAACCAGATATTAAACTGATCCTAGCTAGGTGTACGTTAGATGCACACCCAAATATGTCCGCATCCTGGCCTTAGGGAAGATGATCCCTACGCATAAGCCTTGCACACGATATCTGAAGAAAACTCTGATGGGTGACTTAAAAATGCTTTCGTTATCTCTACTTATTTCTTTTCTATCTACTCCCTCACCAAATTTTCAGTTGTTCTTATCCTTATTTTTTTCCACCTTAAAAAGGAAAGAGGGACTGTTTTCATACAAAGAACAATGGTTAAAATGATCAGTCAGCAGCAGATGGTAAGAGAAGGAAGAAGCAGGTGGGGAGAAGTGACAGGCCTGCACCGGATTCAGCCACTCTTAACCAGGCAGAACAGGCTTGATTCTGCCCTTCGAACTAATTAAGCTTCCCTTCGTATACTCTAGGTGTTAATATTAGATAGACTCACTAACAGGGTTTGAAACATTTGTTCCAGTCTGCGCTAGCAAAAGGGAAGTGCTAGCCTGATAGGTGGAAAACTTCTTGAAATTGTGAGCTCTCTGGACAAAAGCTTTCTCTCTTTATTACATAAACTCATCATAACACTCAGTGCCTCCAGCAAGGATTTCATGAATGTCTCTTTGATGGTGAGCAGAATGTTTGGGTTTGATAGCATATCAATAAAAACAAGCAAAGGGTGAACAGACTTTTCCACTTCTCAGTGCTTTATTACAGATCAACTGCTTACTCAGGCCTAAAAGCTATCTATTGTCCCTCCTTTCCCCCTCCTTGCTCCCCGCAACACAAGGACATAGGTTAGGCTAAGTTGTACGGCTTCCCTGGGTTGAGAAAGCTCACTGCATCACAAACTGGAAATAGCTTTTAAATGGGTTCTCAGACATCGATTTCTTCAGTTCCTTACCATATTCCTCCAAAATGGAGGTTCTTTCTGATTGTCTCTCTTCTCGGGCTCAAGCATTCTTTTCAAGACCTCCTCTCTCAGAAATGGCTTATTTTCCTTCCTGCTCCCCACAAAGGTCCACTTCTGCACTTAGTAGGCCTTCTGTGGATCAGGAGAAATCTCACATCTACCCAAAAAGAGCACTCTTACTCAAAGGAGTTGATTCATCTCCGATCCAATCTATGCCTTCATTTTGCATAACCAATATGTTATGCAAAAGATCTCTCCAAGCCAAATAGCATCTCCATCCCCAAAATGAGAATTCAGCTATCTGGAAATAACCCTTCAAATCTTAAGACTTTTATTTTCTTCCCCTCCTATTGCCCTTTCTCCCGTCCTTTATTGTGATAGCAGATTCTGGAGCTAAACAACACTACGCTAAACTCCCTTAGACCAGGACAGAAGGTGCTCCTGACATGGGCCTGTTTGTTTAGAACAAAGAATAGTGATTTATGGCCTGTGGACCAAATCCAGTGCACTGCTTATTTTTGTATGGCCTACAAGCTAATGATTGGGGAAGATGTCAAAAGAAGAAAACTATTTTGTGACATGTTGAAAATATATAAAATTCCCATTTTAGTGTTCATAAATAAAGATTTATTGGGAAACAGCCATGTTCATTTGTTTATGTATTGTTCATGACTGCTTTCACAATACAAGGGCCGAGTTGAGTAGTTGTGGCAGAGACCATCTGGCCCATAAAGCTTAAAATACTTACTATCTGGTCCTTTATAGTGAAAATTTGCTGATTCCTGGTTTAGAATCTTGTCTCTTTATCATCCCAGTGATTTGGGGCAATTAACTCAGCCTTCTGATGCCTCAGTTTCATCACTTCCAAAAGGAGAATAATAATAATAGAACTCTCTCATTAGTTTGTTATGAGGATTAAAGAGCTGAAACACACAAAGCGCTTTGCAGACTGTCTGGAATGTAGTAAGCACCATGTGAACATTAGCTCTTCTCATTATTATGATTATCTCTTTTTTCTTCTACTGCTAGTATTTCTGTTGTTCATATCTCCAATTATGGGGTGTCTTCTATGTGTGGAAGTCATGCGCTATACTAATAATTTTACATGGGATTTTATCCCCTCCATTTTCACAAATGAAAGAACAAAGTCCTGGCGAGCTTAAATAACTTGCCAATGTCACTCAGCAAATAAATAGAAAAGCTAAGATGCGAATACAGGTCTGACTTCAAAACCTAAATTCGTTCTACCATACCAGTGTTTTTTAACCTTTTTTCTTATTTTTGTAAATAAATCCTTAATTTCCCCCTTACCAAATTCTACGCAGTATCCTGATTTCTCTGATGGCTGTAAACGTTTCCCCTCTAGATGATTCAGTCTATGGTTCTGCCCCTTGCTTCTCTGCATTTGACCCTGGAGTGAGCCCCTGGGAATGATGGGTTTCCTTGAAAGCAGCATGACAATGGCTGCCCAGGCTACCATGCTATGCCTCCTTGAGCAGTATGGAAATCTTGGATCTTTCTGCAGGACCATTGCTTGAGGGTGATGAGATATCAAGTGTGAGAAGTCTTGTCATAGCTTATCTGCAGATTCCTTAAAGTCTACTGTGACGATGGTGTTACATGAGGACTCAGACTGTAGAGACAGAGAGCCTGTTTTCAAATCACAGCTCTACTACTTTCTTGCTCTATGACCTTGGACAAATCATTTAACTTCTATGTGCCTTGATTTCCTAATCTATAGACATATGCCTAATATTGGTGTAGCCTCGGGAAATAGTACAAACAGAGGATCACATAGTATATGTCCATTTAAAGGCCATAAATCAAGCTACACACTGTTATCTCATCTATCATCCTAGGAAGATGAAGTTCATATTTAAAAATCTCAGGGTACCATACCAGACCATAGTGGCACCAGGACAGCCTGCCAGTAGCACACACTCCTTTCTTCTACCATGTTCTTCCTTTTCAATGAAGGTACAATGTTTAAAACACTCTAACTTAGGAATCACACAAGCAGCTACCCCTTGGCTATCTCTTGCCCATCCAGTTGGGCTTGTCCCCTTGGACTCACAGACTCTTTGTCCATTGGGAGGGGCACAGCTGCAGAAGGGCCCATGAAAGCACAAGGCCCAGGAAAGAGATTCCTCTTGCCCTGGCCTAAGAGTTGTACCATTTATCAGTATATTGAAAATAAGACTAGAGTATCCACTGCTGTAAGAATTAACAAATTAATATGTTCAAATGCCCCATAAATAGTAAGAATCATGTAGATAATTGTTTTGGTAATTGTTAAAATTACCACTAATTTTAACCCCACTGAAAGAGACTAGAAATTTATACCTTTTCAAGCAACTAATTAAGAAGGTAACTTGAGATGGATCTAGGAGCAAATAGTTTGAAAAGAAATCGCATAAGATGGAATGACCTTATATAAACTCATATAGATTCTTGGCCAAGTCTTCTCTTCAAAACAACTTTAAAAAAAAAAAAAAGGTCGATGCTATAGGAACGAGTACTTGATACTATAGAACAGGTAATATATGCTATGGCAGTTGAAAATCTAGAGATTAACTGTGGTGCCAGTGAACAGATGACAATCCATTGATATGCAAATCATATCTCTCCAACCAAGTTACTATAAACCCTGGTGTATTTTGTGATTCTCTACTGGTATTCGTAATGAAAGGAGGCCATTTCTTGATCCTGTTCTCTCCTGTCAGTTATATTAAGAGCATATCTATAAGCAAACTGCTGACCTTTGGAATTGTATGTAGAACAAGTGACCAGAGAAATAATCGCTGAGAACAACACAAAGTAATGCTAGTACAACCAATCAAAACTGTTTTATAGTTAAATGATAATGACAATGATAATTGCCATTTATCCGGTGCTTTACATATTTACAAATTAGTATCATGGTTTCCACTCCAGAGGTGAAGAAACTTGGGCTCAGAAACGTTAAACGATGCCAAGACCATGCAGGTCATGAGTAGCAGAGCTGGCATTTCAATCCAGAACGATCTTGTGCCTAAGCCACCTTTTTGATCCCAAAGCATGCAGTCTCTTAACGTACAAGGCATTTGAAAAGAATATGTTATTTTATGTCCATCATTGTGCCTAAGGACTGTCACCCAATGCAATCATCCCTGTGTTCAAGTGAACTTCAATTCAGGCTTGTGAGTCTCTAGTATGTGACTGCTTCCCTTTTGGTTCAGTCCTTGGATTGTCAAATTCCTCACTTAATGTACCCATATGGTGTCTCGGTTAAGTTGTTCTACTAAACTTTCATTCAAGTGGCACTTCATAAACATAAAGGATGCCTACTGAAAAGCGTTAAAAAAAAAAAAAATCCTAGTAGAAACCACGTTGCTAAGTACACATTCCATAGGTTTCTTTGCCACAGTCCTGACAAGCAAAGTTGGTTATATAATTTTAGTTCTGGGAAGAGATGGCCAGAATCATCCCCTGGACTCGACAGTCTTCACACAGACTCTTCTCTCCTCTGCAAAGCTGTGTCCTCTTTTATGCCAGGCCTGCAGTGTCCCTGCCACCTGCCTGCTTACAGAAAAGGAATAAATTCTAGAACATCACTTCCCAAGGTGAAGTATACCCATTTCCATCTCTAAATGAGGAAACTGGTGGTGCAGAAAGTCACTAAACAAAAAAGCATCTCCTTCAAATGTCCACAAGCAAGGACACATCTCTTGGCAGTGGAGTTGGGAAGTGAACGACCGTTACAAAGAGGCACCGATACAAGGAAGATCTGCCCATTCCAAAGTTCTGTGTCAGTCTCCCAGGTCTGTTCGCTATTGGGTGGTATGCTATGTCAGCACGGAAGCACTGACAGCAGGAGAAAGAGCCCAGGCTTTGTTGTAGGGTCTTGGAAATGGTGCCATGAGAAGCCCTTGCTTTTAGTGATTACAACCTCTGAGACCCAAAATCAGTGCTGAACCAAGGTCAAAGGCACCTCAACCCCTTCACGAGCGTCTCCCAATCTACCCTGACATGATCTCTCAGATGTGGTTTTTCTAAATGCAATGCTTTGTTTTCTAGAAGCTGTGTTATAATGGAAAGAATATTTCAACTTGGTATAATATTGGCTTTCAATTCCTAACATTTAGCTCTTAACTATCTTCACAAATTTCTTAACTATCTTCATAAACACCTCCAAACTCTGTGAGTTTGCTTCCGCTTTACCATAAGAGAACAATGATATGTGCTTCTTGATGTTCTTATAAGAATCAAATGGAATATTGTATGTAAAACCTCTTTGTAAAGCCAGTAACATCCAAGGCTATGCTGGTATAGTCTAGTTACTTCTGTTCTAGGAGTCTTTTCCATTTTAAGTTGGTATTTCCGTTTAGAAAGGAAGCAATTGCCAAAATCTGTGGAAGTCAAGAGTATGGGTTCTAAATCTCTTTGCTATACTCCTGCTCGTTTAGCAGTGTTTCATCATAAAGTGCTTCTCACAAAACCTCTCTTAACTAGCCAAGATCCCTACGTGTACAGATTGCGTTAGGGGGTAGGTCTTGTTAAAGAGAAAGGAGAAGCTTCTGTGATTAAAATTATACCTTTCCTTGACTCCTCAGTGTTGTCAATGAGTTTAGCTATCATCCATCCACTGCTTACTCCGGCTTCCTGTTTAGGACTGCTGGCAGGGTGATTACCAACCAACAAGCAAGTCTGAATATTGAGGCTGGTGAATGACTGGCATCCTTAAACATGGTAAACATAAAGACTTTTCATCCAGAAGACGCTGATTTCATTTCTGGCAGTGATGAGGGATGGGCCATGTCAAAACCAAAATGAGAATCTATAGTACTGTGGAAAAACAGACTTCTCCGACAGGAGAACTCGAGGCTGAATCGGACTCAATCAGTCTTCTCCCTGAGTCTGCCTGTTTTTCCTTTTTCTATTCCTTTGCCTTTTTCTTTACAGACTGCCTTTTACCTGTTCTTTTCCTCACCTCACGTTCCATAATAAAAGATATAATATACAAGCAACACATAAAATGCTAATCAGCTTACCTTTCACAGTGTCTCCTCAGGATTTGTGTCATTGAAGTCTCAGCTCATTCACTGCGTAACCCTGAAAAGATCATTTTAACATTCTCTGATATGGAGTTGGCAATGCCATAGGCTTTCCCTGCCCAATCCTCGTGCATATATACTCACACCCCACTGAGAACAAATTTAAGAAATACCAAACTAGAAACCGATTATACTCAGGATGGAACTAGAATCTTGTGTCTTCCAAACAGGAAATAGTTGATCAAATCTAATTAGCTTTCAGTTCAACAAAAGCAATGGAGCTACACAGATGGGCAAGGATGAATGATTTTGAAGAGGAAAAGAAAATAACTTAAACTCAAGAAACCTCTTTGGCAGTTTTTTGGGTTTTTTTGTTTGTTTGTTTGTTTTTTATTTGTTAGCTTTCAAAATTTGCAGATTCTGCAAACACTAAGTACATTTGATGCCAAGGCACTTTCTACCCTGTTTAGATTGATTGACATCTATATATAATAAGCTGGCTGACCAAGTTACTTTGTAAAATGTTTTATAAAAATACAGTTAGAAAGATCCTTCGACATCATTGAATCCAATCCTCTTGTTTTACGAATGAGTAAACTGAGGTCTAGAGATGTAATTGACTTGCAGAAGGTCACATAGTCTATTGCAGAGATGAGCTTAGAATTCATGATTCTTCTCACTCCACTAAAGCTGCCAGGCAAATCTAATATAAATAAGCCACACATTTCAGTAGGAATCAGAGTGTTATATCTTTTCCAAAGAATGAACAGAACATTGCCTCTCAGCAGAAAATTGCTGAAACTTAGTATCCTTAAATTCTCATGTAGCCCTGCAACTGGGCAAATATCTCCTTCTGTCCCAGAGACTTGGGCTGTTATCAACAGGATAAATAGGTGGCTACTTAATTAAAACAATACTGGAAGAAGCACGAAGTTGAGACCATAGATGCCCTCATGTTGCACAGTTGATATTCTTCAGGAATCTCATAGAGAAAACAGTCTCTCAAGAAGGATCAGTTAAGTTAAAATGGAGACTTAAGAGTTTGCATAAAATTCAGTCTGCGATCCACAGTTGAGCCTTTGAATTTTCAATTCTGTGGTATGGCAAAAACATAAAGCAAGTTTGTTTGTTTGTTTGTTTGTTTGTTTGTTTCTTAAAAGCCTAATAAAGACATTGTGCAGAATTCATTTCAAGTCTTGGCTAGACTCTATTCTGAGCTCTGATACCCTAAAAGTTCAACCACCACCAAATGCCCATCCCAGCTGGTATGTTGTCCTGAATGGTACTGGCAAAACAGCAACAGCTACACACACACACACACACACACACACTATATCCATGTGCATATATGTGTATGTCTATGCAAGCCTATCCCATTCTCTTTAAGAATAAGAATCTTTAACCCTCTGAAGAGCTGCAGAAATCTGAATTACTACTGTAGCCCCGTTAACAGCCAACTCTGTGACAAGGGCCTACTCAAAAGAGAGTAAAGTCAATAAAAGTAAAGTGTAAGTGTACTGTTAATGACAGGTTCTTGCAGGCACTTTCTCCCAAATTATACCATTCCTATTCAAATACCATCTCAAGAGTCTCAGACAGTGTCAAGTGCAATCATTGTTATTGCAGTTGCCAAGGTAATCAATTGAAATCATAATGAAGGGAACAGAAGGAAATCAATAGAGTCTGAAATTACAAATAAAGAGAAGCTATCGTTTAAGAGCATTTGGCTGAAATCTTCCATATTAATGGAGTCAGAAATGGCTGTGTCATTCAGACGCTGTGTGGTGCATAATTCAGCTGAGTGCATTAGAACACCTAAAAGCGATTGCAATAATTAGGGCTGCCTACCAAGAATCTGTCCACCTTAGAAGGCATATTGTTGAGTTGTTTATTATAGATCCAGTGTGTTTTCATATCTTAATATTTTCAATCATCTCACCCAGCGCACCCTTAGGAAGGTGGCAAGATTAGCTTCCTCAGAGACATTCAGAGTAGGCTGTTAGTCCAGTATGATTCCAAGATTAGGAAATAAGAGGAACTAATCTTGCATTTTATTTTAGAAGTATCTTCTTTTTCAAAAACTCTATTAATTTGTGTAAAGTGATACAGGTAGTAGAACAGCAAGAAATAAATGTGAAAACAGATGATAGGAAAATTGATTATTGACTAGTTTTTAATCATATGCCTGAAAAGTTCATTGGTCTCTGTTAGAGAGACATAAAATCTGTCGATTTCACTATTATTTGTAAAGGTACAATGAATATTCCGAAATTGCCTGATACTCATGACCAACTGCCCCCTAAGGAGAAAACAGGAACCAAATGATAATAAAGACTGAAAAGCTATCCAGTTCTTTTTATCAAGCAATAGTCCATAAAAGAAATAAGCAATGATAAGAAAAATCGTGTATACTTTCTTATATTGGCTTATCATTGGGAACTGAAAATGACAGGTTTATAGATTTCAGCATAACTACGTTTATTATGTTATTCAATATTCTATGACAGGCTTTCCATATTCCACTCTACTGCTTTGCAGGCTTTGCCTTACAGGCCGTCTACGTAAGAAATCCTGAACTTTTGATCTCAATCTATAAGTGGCAGGAATACGTACAAAGCTTACATGTGTTTGGCATTCATATTATGAGAACACTGGAACTACATGTATATAATTTATACATGTTTAACTATGCCATTTCAGTCATAAAGAGAAACAGAAAGAGAGGACAACAACAATTAACCTAGTGTGAGTTCTGCTTGCCCTTCACCTCAGTGAACCCAACCCAAGAATGGGCATGAAATGGGAGATTAGAAGGAATTTTTTCCACAGTAATCTCAGTTCTCACAAGCCTCTCAGAGCATGAGCATTGTAATTCTAGGGATTAAAAATATGTATTTGTTTAAATATGTATTTGATTAAATATATTTATCCTATATTAATTTTTGTGCAATATGATCTCTACAAGTAAACTGACTACATCACATGGTGACCAAGGAATTATCAAATTTCTGCAGATAAGACAGTAAATAAAATGTCTACTCCATATTGCATAGGAATAGTTTTTCTAGTTTTAAATATTAGCCAGGACACAGAAAAAGGTTGAAATGTAAGGCCTGGGTGCACAGTCTTGATGGAATCAGTTACTCGTATTATGTGCATTTCACAGATCCCTTGTCAATTGTCAAACATTGAAGGACTAACCTAATGTTACATTAAACTTATTGAAAAAATTGCACCCTTCTCAACCATGGCAACTTCCTCTGATATTTCAAAGGTAATTTTAACTATATGCTGTGTAGGCTGATTTTAGAACCCAAACATCAACTGAGATACAAATTCTTCTCATTTAAATTTTTTGCCAGATTTTCACACTCATTCAATTCATAGCAATGGAAATATGTTTTCCATCGCCTACAGATCAGTTATCCTGATATTTCCTGGAAGTTTATTAAAAATGCACAATCTCAGGACTCGCTCCAGATCTACAGCGCCAGACTTTGCATTTTAATAAAATGCCCAGGTAGTTTATATGTATGTTGATGTTTGAAATTCACTGTGCTACAGGACACATGAGAGGAAAACACATCGTATAATAGGCCTGAGAGCATTATCCAAATATTAACTAAGAAGAGAGAGAGAAAGAGAGAGAGAGAAAGTAAATGCACGTTTGTGCAAGTGTAATAGTTGGGGCAGAGTACTATTGTTACATATACTGGCATATTATAACCATCACATTAGCTTTGGCATTATGGTTATTAGTAATCATAAACAGATTCACAATGTGTTCATATTTTATAAGATTGAATTATCTCCCTCCCACCTCTAGGCCAGAAGAATGCATGTAAACAAATAATTAAAAGGCTACATGGTAACTGCTATAATAGAGATATAAATAAAATGCTAGGAAAGCTGAGAAAATTGAACCATTTATTCTGCCTGGAGTGACTAAAGAGAGGCTTCCTTAAGCAGAATAGTGGTTGAATTGGGTATCGAGGAGCTAGGCATTCTAGACAACAAGAACGCAAGAGGTATTGAAAGGTTTTGCCATTTTGGAGTTGCCAAGGACTTCAGTGTGCCTAGAGCTTTTGGTGCCTGTTTTGAGATCTCTTTAGATTAGTGGATGTAAAAGAGAAGATGCGGCTGGAAAGATGGAATGGGCAGGGGGACTCTAATACTGAGGCATCATTACAAGGCCTAGGTTAATACCTTAGTACTGTCAATTACTGTCAAGACCACGATTCCAACGAATTAAAGCTCATACGATATGGTCAGATTTGTCAGTTTTATTAAAACCACTTATATAAAATTGCACTCACATATTATGACTGGGTTGCTGAAAAATCAATGGCTAGCCATCCAAAAACATTGAAAACCTAGTTTTCAGAATACAAAACAGATCTCAGTGTTTAATATCATTTTTATAAGAATATACAATAAGCAGTATATAATACTCAAATATGTACTTTATCTTCCTAATGACTGTTCCTTTACTTTCAAGTATATAAGTAATCTTGACCTTAGACAACCCCAACTCTAATGTCTATGAATAGTCAAATCTTTCTCAAGATACACATGTAGTACTTGGGTGATTTTTGTCTTCATATCCTTCTCTGTGTCTGGGGTCTTGCATTGTCGTATGCTATCTGGGTGTTGTATCATGTAAATCTAGACAAGAAACTCAGTTCCTCCATCAGTTCTTACAAAAAAGAAGCTGCTCAAAACATTCTTAAAAAAAAAATTAAATTTACCGGGGTGACATTGGTTAATAAAATTATATAGGTTTCCAGTGTACAATTCTATAACACACATACATCATCTATATATTGCATTGTGTGTTCACCACTCAAAGTCAGATCTCCTTCCATCACCATATAGTTCACCCCCTTTATCTTCTTCTGCCTCCCTTCCCTTACCCTCTGAGTACTAAACTGTTGTCTGTGTCTATGAGTATTTACTTGTTTGTTTGTCTTGCTCGTTTGTTGCTTTCAGTTTCATATATCACTTAAGAGTGAAATCATACAGTTATCAAATTTTTCTGTCTGATCTATTCACTTAGCATGATAATCTCAAGATTCATCCATGTTGTCACAAATGTCAGTATGTCTTCTTTTCTTATAGCTAAGTAACATTCCACTGTATATATGTACACATCTTCTTCATCCATTCATCTATTGAAGGACACTCAGTTGTTTCCATGTCTTGGCCACCATGGATAATGTTACAATGTACATAGGGTTACATATACCTTTATGGATAAATGTTTTCAAATTTTTTGGGGTAGATACCCAGGAGAGGGATTGCTCAGTCATATGGTGATTCTATTCTTAATTTTCTGAGGAACCTTCATACTGTTTTCCATAGTGGCTGCACCAATTTACATTCCCACCAGCAGTGTATGAGGGTTCCTTTTTCTCCACAGCCTTTCCAACACGGGTTATTATTTGTCTTGTTAATAATAGCCATTCCTTCAGGTGTGAGGTAGTATCTCATTGTGGTTTTGGTTTGCATTTCCGTAATAGCTAGTGAAATTGAGAATTTTTTTTCATACTTGTATATCTGTCAGCGATTTGTATATCTTCTTGGGAGAATTGTCGGTTCAGGTCCTCTGCCCATTTTTAAAATTGGATTGTTTGTTTTTTGTTGTTGAGTTGTATGAGTTCTTTATATATTTTGGATACTAGCCCCTTATCGGAGGTGTTTGCAAATATTTTCTGCCATTTTGGTTGGTTACCTCTTTGTTTAGTTGATGGTTTATTTTGCTGTGCAGAATCTGTTTAGTTTGATATAGTCCCTTTTGTTTATTTTTGCTTTTACTTCCCTTGCCTTTGTGGTCAAATTCATAAAATCCTGTCTAAACCCAAGGTCCATAAGTTTAGTACCTATGCTTTCTTCTATGAAATTCATTGTTTTAGGTCTTATATTTAGGTCTATGATCCATTTTGAGTTAATTTTGGTGTATGGTGTCAGATAGCAGTCTAGTTATATTCCCTTGCACATGGCTTCCCAATTTTCCCAGCACCATTTATTGAAGAGGCTTTCTTTTCTCCACTGTACATTTTTGGCTGCTTTGTTGAAAATCATTTGCCCCTTTATATATGAGCTTATTTCTGGGTTCTCAATTCTGTTCTAAGCATTCTTAAATATTTGAAGGCTCAAGAGAGAATAATGCCACACACCACACTGTTTTGTGCCGTCCACAAACTCCTCTTTTCTCTTCACTCCCATCTTCATAGCCTTTCTCGAAGTCTCAAGGAAAGTGTAAATACTTTCCCCTCTATTATAGAAAGCAGCTTTCTGCCCCTCAGGAACTCACCTTCTACGGGAAGGACTTACTACAGCACATTTCAAAAGTAAAAATTATTCTCTCCCTTAAAAAAATTGTGATACCAATAGTAGCTGTTAAAAGCAACAATTATTTACTTTGTTAAAAATATATACCCTTCTGACACACAATATATGTATGTATGTTAATATATACATATATGTACATGAGTATATATATACATGCACACAGACATATATTTATATATGTGCATACTCTATAAGTATATGTTGTGTGTGTGTGCATAAACATACACGTGTGGTCAAAACATTGGAAAGATGTGTAAAATAATGTTAACCATCATTATATTTGGGTAATGGGATTATGAGTAATTGAACTTTTTACTTTTCTCTATATGTATGTACTATATACACAATTTAAAAATTGGTTAGTAAGAGGGAATGTATTCAATAGCAAATTGTACTTGAAGAAGTAATTTCCTTTTTTTCAGCCTGTAATAAATTTAATACCTAGAAATGTAAATCTAGAAATTTATATTTATCCATTCAGTCACATATTTATTCAATAATGTCTATATTCTGCAAGCTTTTATTGAGCACCTGCTGTATTCCAGATAAGTTTTGGAGATCCAAATACATACTCCCTTCCCAGGGACAGGTGTTAGGAGAAGGCTTCCAGGATGGGAGAAACTGATTAGTCTTAAGAATGGACAGGAATGTATATAGAAAGCAGAAAGAAAGGGGACATTTAGTTCAGGCTGAGGGTGAACTCTGCAGCAGATGCAAAGACGAAGAGGCAAGAGAGGACAGGTATGTCCAGGGAAGGCCAGGGAGCCTGGCGAGGCTGGAACCCAGGAGGTGAGGGCTGGGTGGCTGGCAGTGTGGTGCACTGGGCCAGACAGGAGTCAGATCCGCATGCCATGCTAAGCTGAAACACACTTTTCCCTCTAGGAGATTAGCAGCAGGGGAGTGACGTGATTAGATGTGGTTTTTAGGAAGACTACTCTGATTGCAGTGCAGAGGTTGAGTAGGAGTTCCTCTGGAAACAATATGGAGCAAGACGCATGGAATGTTCTGTGTAACGGGGACACAGACACACAGCTTCAGAATAGTGTAGTGGGAGGTAAAGTTATGTGCAGAGTACAGAGGGAAATTTGAAGGAGTAGATTCATTTGAATAGTGAGCAAATGCTGAAGTGCTAGGGCTTACAGATTCAATAGGTACTGAGGGATTTGAGGCAATCCATGTAAACTATGGTTCGGAGAAGCTGTGCCTTGAAAGAAAAGGACGAATAAGATGCTTGTTCTAGAATAGGATTTACTAAACTAGCTCCAGTGTTGGTGCTCGGGCAAATCCATCTAGAAAATACCATCATAAAGAAAATTTGAACTATGATTAACCAAGCATTTCCAAATGTATTCGGTATAGAATCCAATTTTTATATGAAACACTATACCTCAAAAGATCTTTGTTCCATAGAACACATTTTTGGAAATGCTGCTTTAAGGTGTAGCAGAGTTAGTGAAAGGTTATATTTGGTAGACTTTAGTATGCTTGTGGGCTTAGGGGAAGAAGATAGTGGAGAAGAGAATGAAGGTATAGGACAAAAGAAAAACAGTTTTTTTGACCAAAGTTCCAGAAAAAGCAAAGAGGGATAAAATGTAAGATCTTCCTACTCAAAAGAATGGTTTCTAAGCCAGCAATTTCAGCATCACTTGTTGAAATTTAACTGTAACAAAGTTCCCAGAAGATGCCTGTAGATCAACATTTAAAAAACATTGCTCCCAGAAGGAGTAAGATGTGAGGCCTGAGTAATGTGGGAAAAAGTTAGAAACAGCTGCTGTGGGGAATGTGATAGGGAGTTGACAAGTATCCATTTCATACTGATTCTAATCAGTGGTTTGGTTTGGTAGTTATTTAAGTTTCTCCAGTGAAGCTCAGAACTTAGAAGTAGAGAAACAGAATTGTGGTTGTGACTCAGGGTTGGGTACTGACAGAAGGAACATTATTGAAGAGCAGGGGAGCAGGAACTTCTATAGCAATCAAGACAATCGTGTCAAGATTGTTGAGTTACAGTTCATTAGAGGAGCCAAGGGAAGCTGATGCATGGAGGAAAAAACATCAAGATGCGTGCGGTTGAGCAAAGTGACAGATCAGAAAGTAGAGTTTAGAAGCATGGAGTTCTGGGATGTTAATCGTGAAGGCAGGGCACCTTTGAGCGATGATTTTATTTAATTTTGTGTTGCTGAAGTGAAACGTAAATACAAATCCTAGAAACTGAAATCAAAGATCGAAGGAACTTATAAGTTGGGGCTCTAATTTTCTCACTCAGATGGAAGCTGCAGTCGTCCAAAATAAAGGCAGGGAATGGTGGGTAGGAGAAAGGCTGTTGGTGAGATGGTCATTCCAGCCAAAATCCATCTTGAAGTAGAACCAGACAAAAAAAAATTTGCTTATTTGCTCTCTATAGCTCTTAGGAGGAAGAGCCCAAGAAAAGGAGAGACCTTGGTGAAGGGGAGAGAAGGTGAGAGAAACAATGGGAACGTAAGAAGAAGAGATGATAGGAAAAGTCCAAGGGGGAGAGTTTTTCCTGCTGTCCACAGATTTATCATGCAGAGTGCTGAGTGGATCTGTATATCCTCCCTCTGTGGTCCTAGATCGGGTTGGCATATGCCAATGCAACCCCAATTAACGTTTAAATGTTTTTATCCTCTTGTAGATTGTACATGTGGCCTTAACCAGCCAACAGTAGAACTCTTGGGTTATGGCTTTTTGTACACTGGCCATCAGGGATCAGTGCATAGAAGTGGGATTACTAGGGTGAAATGGGGTTTTACGTTAGGAGAAGCAGGAAAGAAGACTCAAAAAATGTTTCAGTGCATAGAGGAGTTTGGGCATAATAGAAATAAAAATAATCAAAATAAAACTTTATGGCTCTGCAGCATATTACCACTACTGCGGTGGCGGCTGCTACTGCTACCAGGAAAACATTGACTGTTTGCCTGGCAACTCTAAGCACCTTGCTTGTTAATTATCTCATTCCATCCCCAGAATAACTCCATGAGGTTGGCACCATTAGCACATCCATGTTACAGATGAAAATACTGAGCAAAAAGATGTTAAATAATTTGAGGTCATGCAGCTAGTAGGAGGTACAGTCAAGAGTTAGACCTATTTAGCTCATTCAAGATTCCATGCTCCTAACAACCTCACAACACACATCATTTCTATGGACATACAGTGGCCGTTTTCTTCATCATCATCATCCTCGATAGCTTTTATATGGTGATTTATAATTCGTAAAGTGTTACCTTCACGTGATGAGAAGACTTTTAGAGCTTAAATCATTATGTACAGTTTCAACATACAATTCCCTGCTCTCTACAATCCTGCTATTACTCAGAGTGTGCTCTAGACCAGCAATACCAGGAGCTACTCACTGAATCAGAATCTGCATTTCAATAAGCTTCCCAGGATGATCTACATTAATGTTTGAGAAGTTCTGATCTATAGTCTTATACGTTGTAACGTATTGCTAGGTAGGGTGATTTCTGGGAAAAACTGAAGGAAGAGTTTTTTTATCAGGGCGCTCTCATGACTCCACTTTCCTCTCCCAAGAACCTGTATCAGTTTGAAAGCTTTCAGCAACAAATACTAAAAAACCATTAAGAGTAATGCGATTCAGCTGTAAGGAAATGAATTCTCTCACCTAGCAGGATGTCAACAACTCAGACTTCAAGGCTTATGGATTCCAGGGCCCATCCACACCACCACCAAATTCCTTCCATGAGCTTTGATCTTAGGCTGCTTCCTCTTAGTCATAAAATGGCTGCAGCAGTTCCAGCTTTCACCTTCCTGCAGTGAACCATTGCGAGGAAGACTAAAGGGACACTCTCTTCTTTGTGTCTGCTGTATAGATAAAGGAAGCATTTATTAAAAGGCTTCCAGGAGATTTTGCCACCTGTTTTACTCAGTAGAATGGCATTGTTTGTTACTTTCTAAACAAATCATTGGGCTAAGGAAACAGATTGCTTGGACAAATTTACACTAATCTCTAGGGTGGACTGGACACCAGGGAATTAACAAACGTTCTGCCACTGGCTTCAAGGAGATTACTGCTTAGATCTGTCACCCTGGTGTCCTGGCTTTCTGCCCTCTTCCCTTACCCATTCTTGGCCTACTGTCAAGATACTCTTATAAACTAATTCATAAGATATTCATGACCAGTCAGATTTTGCCATAGTAATCCAGCTAAAGAGCTAATTCAATTCCAGGTGACTGGCCCCAGTTGTTTAGACAGCAATATCCCTTAAGTGGAAAGCTGAGTTGAAAAAGGCAACTATAGCTACATAGAAAAATAAAATACAATAAAAAAGACTGCCATTGTTTTGCTGAAGCTTGGGTGAGGAACACTGGACTGAGGGACCCAGGATATGGCTGTTAAATCTGGAGAGCGGCAGGGCTTTGCAGTGGTACACAAATCATTTTGCCTCTCTGAGTCTCAGGTCATTCATCTGAAAAGTGATCCTACTTTAGCCTGGTTCCCCTCATACTCTGAGGACCGTAAGTGATAATGCGTAGGAAGAATGTTAGAATTATTATTGTCCTACTGGGTCCTGTCTTCTCCCCCAAAAACAGAACAGTGCCTCACTCTAGAGATTGAATATGTTTGTTGAATAAATGATTGACTATGTTTTCACCTTTCCAGAGAAAGGTTTTTGAATTTAACCTGACAAAGTATATTTTATAGTGTCCATCTATTGTAAGTAGTGGGTGTCTAGTGGCCTTTCCAAACCTCTACATATCATTCTAGTTCATTTATGACAATGTACCTCTATTCTGGTCATATATGAAGGAAAATAGCAGGTTTACTTTATTTTGAATAAAGGAAAATACATACAAAATTTTAAAAAAAGTTAAAGATATGCTCTTCATTTACATTTTGAAAATAAAATATATTTATTCCTTTGATTATACAAAGTAATACTCATGACATGAAGAAGATAGGGAAAAGTGTAAGGCACAAGTTTAAATCTCATATAATGTTATTACTTAGATGTAACCACTAATAAAATATTGGCATCTTTAATGCTGATGGCTTTTAATACATATTAGTTTATATTGTATTCTATCTCTACATGCACACACACAGTTGTATAATTAAAATAGAACCATACATTGTATACCAAGATGTTTTTCACTAATGAATTGGGTAATTTATATATGTTCAAATCAGTAAATATAGATTATCATATTACATTTTATGGTGGCGTGGTAGTTCTTCATGTAGCTATAGGATAATTAATTTAGCCAATATTCCGTAAATAAAACATTACATTTTTCTCCATAGATTTTGTTGTTGTTGTAGTTGTTGTTTCTTTCCAAGGAAGTGAGTACTTGTTGTCATTTTAAGAAGCCTGTTTTAGTAAAAGAGATGGATGAGCTTCAGAAGTCCTGTTTCTTCCCACCTGAATGATAATGTGTGATGCTGCAGAGATCAGATATTTAGGAGCCTGACAGATGAGCGGCATCTGACCGAGTAACATCTGTGTAATGGCAATTACGCCGTGACCATTATCTGAAGTGCTATTGTGGCTCTCAAGGGCAGTAGAGAAACAAACCTGCATAATGCCACTGGCCATCAGCCCATCAAGCAAAGCCTACTTATTAGAGCACTACAGAAATTAAGTCATTTCAGAAGGAAAAAAAATCCCCTTCTTCCCCTGCTTTTGGCACCTTCTTGTTTAAACGGATAAATTCATCACACATTATTTTCATACATCTAGCTTTACCCACGTAGCACTGTAATTTTAGCTACAGAGCGGGAGGTAGCATGTGGACGTTCCCTAGTCTATTGTTTTTGCCCCTGCACTTAGAGTGTGAGTTACCAGTTCCAGAGTTTGTAAGAACAAGTTTGCCTGCATACGTTTTTCCCCCCGAAAATAAGACCTAACCGGAAAAGAAGCCCTAGCATGATTTTTCAGGATGCTCGTAATATAAAATAAGCCCTATCGTATTTCCCTGAAAATAAGACCAGGTTTTATATTAATTTTTGCTCCAAAAGATGCATTAGTGCTTATTTTATATTACAAGCATCCTGAAAAATCATGCTAGGGCTTCTTTTCCGATTAGGTCTTATTTTCTGGGAAACACAGTAGTTCACTCTCAATTGTTTTCATTCCAGAGGAGGTTCGTGTATTGTCACTAAAGGTCTCAAGGAAGTCATACAAGCCTCAAGTCACACAATAGGTACCTGCTCACTTACCCCACTACTCCCCAAAGACTAATGTGCACGTTGCTTTTTCTTGGACCTTCTTCTTCTGCTTTCTCCTACACTAATCATATTCTCTGACTTCTTCCCCACTTCATTTATCAGAAGACAGCCAGCATCTTGCTCTCTACTCTCTTAACTGCCAAAACTTTCCTTTAAACGAAACCCTATAATTCATACACACTACTATTTCACTATTGCAATGGCAATCCTATATTATACCCCCAAATGTAGTGATTTCCAGTAAAAACCATTTATTCTGAGTCTGTGGATCAACCGCTCTATGTTAGGCTGCAGGCAGCTCTGCTTCAGGCTACAGGTGGGCTCGGGTCAGATCTAGATTCCGCTCATCCTCTTTGGACCAGAAGCCACCTGGGATACTCTCATCATGGTGAAAGGCAGGAGCATGACAGGAAAGTGGGGTGTTTTATGCCTTTAATGGTCTTGGCCTGGAACTGGCACACTGTCACTTCTTCCACATTTCATTGCCCAAAGAATATGCCGTGGCCCAATTGAACATTAAGGGCGTGGGAAAAAAAGGGCAGAACTGCAGCGTCACATGGCAAAGGGTATGGATGTATAACTCTAATACAGGAAGGGCATGAAGAATAGGGGAACAATCATCGAATCTACCACAGATCCTGAGGCTGCTAACAAACGGTTGGCCCTTAGAAGACATTTTTATTTCACAGAAGGAAGCAGCTTTAAGCCAAATTCCAATGAAATTCTAAATGTTCGGTTAACAAGAAACAATATGCTCAAGATGAGAACATGCCAGAGTCCCTTTAAAAGGGAACATTGGCAACTCCTTGCCTATTTGTAAAGTAGAATCAAAATGATAGAGAGTCCATGAATGGATGAAAAGTCATCCCACTGGGAACCTGAAAGCCTCCCCAGGAATACTCTTGACTTTGGGATTATGATGGAGACTTAGGTTTAAATCCCACTGTTGCCAGCTGAATAACTGAATATTCCTAAGCCTTAGTTCCTTCACCTATAAAATGAGAAATTAGTCATAACTGCCTTTAAGATTGCGGAGAGGACAAAATGAAATACTGTATGTACATTACTTTGCTCCTGGCACATAGTAGGCATATCTGTAATTTCACCTTCACTTATACTTCTTCTTTCAGAAAAGAATTTTTGTGTTTACTATACTCTGAAGGTGAAGTAAACTATATTTGTTAAATAATTGATTCAGAAGTACATAGCAGGCTTTCTGTCACTTACTCTGTGCACTTCCTGTCTGTTCTCATGTCTTTCCCATTGAAAATGGCTCTAACACAACTCTTTAACCTACATCAACACAATTGCTGGGAGATGGCCTTTAGGTACATGTTAGACCTTGGGGGCTAGAAAGAATGGGTTAAAAATGTAGTGACACTTTATGGTATTCCTAGCAACTGAGCTGTGAATCTGTGAATCGATCCACCTATGACCCACTCATTTCTAAAGCTGCTATCCATGGCCAGTCCTTAAAGTGGGAAGCTACAGCACCTTCCTCCTCAAAAATAGTAACCCACTAACCGTTACCTTAACTTTTACCAAATCCTCATTATTATTCTACATCAATTCAATCATTAATCTGGATACAAAATTCAATGCAAGTCTTATGTATTAAATGATAGGTCCTTAGTGAAATTGCCTGGCATTTTGCTCAACATAGAATAACAGCTCAACGAAATCCTTCTGAATGTGAAAACATTCTGAAATGTCTGTCTAAGATCATAAAACAACCTACACATGTATGACTACTTGCAGTCTAGAAGTCTGTGGATTATCTTACTTTCAATAACATTGAGACCCATGCCCTTTAAATTGAGCAAACAAACTCGTAGAGGAGGACAACTTGCCCAAGGTCACAGAGCTAAGGAACGGTAGAGCTGGGATTTGAATGCAGGTCTTCCCACTCTAAATCCAATAATCTCCTTCAGTCTCAGCCATTCTTCCAGGAGTAAAGTTGCTGATTCAGTCTTGCTAGATCACAAAACTTCAGAATGGCACAGAATGATTCATACTCTATTACTATCCATTTTAGGAAGGATCAGCTCTTTTGAAAAAGGAGCACACTTTTTACTTATCAACATAGCTCATTGAACAGTTAGGGGTGTGTGACACCAATAAGAAGACACAAGCTTGACAGTATGTTCAATTTGATAAGAATTGTTTTAGATAATCTTGCAGAAGTGAGACTCTGGGAAATACGATGATCTGCTGATCAAGTTTCTATTTTAGTTTTAAAATACATGCATTTTGCATGAAATATGATTCTCATGTTAGTATGCCTGTACTTTATGCAATGAATGGAGTCCTAAAATTTGTGTAAAATAATTTTCTAATATGCATTATTATATGCATATACTGGGATTGCTTACTCCTTCATGGAATCTTAGAGCTAGCAAAAGTCCTTAGAACCTTATCCAAAGCCCATTTTACAGATGAACACTCAGACCCAGAGAAGTTAAGGAAGTAACCCAGGTACAGGTAGTTAGTAATAGACTAGAATCCAAGTGTTCTTCCTTCCAGCCAAATATTTTTCCAACATGCTACTAAAAAAAAACCAAATAAATGAACAACAATCTTTAAGGTAAATCATTTTGCAAAAAAAAAAATCTTTTCTTATATATATACTTGATCTTCATATATCTCTTATTCTGATTCTTGATGTTATATAGTGAATTGCTTCTAAATAGAATATATATACATGTGTATACAAATGCACACAACTATATTTATTTTGGTTTCCATGGCATCTATTTGCTCGCTTCAAATGATTAGATCCTCCCCAGCATGGGCTTATTTTTTGCTAATCCCCAACAGTCCCTGACACATTTATGATATTGCCATATGCATACTGGGTACTTTATAAATATTTGTGGTTGCTGATGGAACTGCCCCTACTGATAAACTACTGTCGGAAAAGCCTGAGGTCCATATTAAAGAGAAGCTTTTCTCTTCTAAACTATCGATTGACTCTTGCATGACATTTAATAAAAACTTTCCATTACCAGTTGCATAACAGCAATTAAAACCCTCATCAAATCTATCTTAACTGCTTAGAGTTTTCCACTGGGGAGCATTTTCCTTGGCAAACATCTGCAATAAAAGGCTATTTAATCTTCATAACTGAAACAGTCAGTTATGCTAATTTGTCTCTTTTATTGTCAGTTTAAACTGGAATCACACACAGCTCTGGTCCTTTGGAAAGGTACAGCAAACTGCATGGCTCCTCTAACAACAATAGCTAGTAGTGAGGTCACTGTCGCAGAAAGCAGCCATACCTGGCCCAAGTTGATTGTCAATGATGCTATAGAACGGATTTCTCACTGGGAGTGCACTGGACTAATACAAGTCCATGAAGCCTTCCAATTAGAGGCTCTTTATTACTAGGCTCTCTCATCCTAAAAAATACTGCTCTCAAACACTAAGAGCCATTCCATATTTCAATTCTAGAACTAGGTTGCCGAGATGGGTAAAAATCTCCATTTATACCTCATTGGCCTTTGTAAAATTCTTTAAGCTTGTTCCACTTCATAATAAGATGGGGAAATATTCATTTTGGAGCATTTAAGTAAAAATGTGACAAAACATACGACTGTATATGCAATATACTGTAATAATAGTTGTAATAGTTCACATGTTTCAAACACAGGCCTGATGAGCCAGACACCACGTCAGGGACTCTGGTTGCTTTTCTGTCTGTTCACACATGGATCATGTGTGTGTCACTGAATCCTCACCAACACAGTTCCCTGGAATAAGTGACATTTAAGTGGAATCTTTAAAAACAAATAGGAGTTGACCTAATTTAATTAATGACTAAATTGGTGATAAATATTTGTGATAAAATTTAGATTGCTAAGTACTATTTCCATTTTGCCGCAGAGGAAAGAGAGGATTAGGGGAGTTCAAGAAATTGCCCAAAATCCACCGCTAGTCACCTCTGGGTTAGTATTCAAACCAGGCATGTCTTACTCCAAAGTACATTAAAAAAAAAAAAAAAAAGAAGAAGAAGAAGAAGAAGAAACATTAAAGAAAAAGTGGGGAGGATAAAACATTAAAATAACGGTAATGGTCATTTCTTTATGCTGTTTGTTTTTATACTTTCTATGTATTTTGTATTTTCTTCCCTAACCATTCTATAAACAGCGCCTATAACTTTTTTATATTAAGGCTTTTTTTTTTTTCTGAGCAATTTAAAGTTCACAGCAAAATTGATGAAAATTGACGGGAAGGTACAGAGATTTCCCATATACTTCCTGCTCTCACACATGCATAGGTTTCATTACCACCATCCCCCACCAAGGGGCACATTTGTTACAATGACACATCATAATCATCCAAAGTCCACAGTTAACATTATGGTCCACTCTTGATGCGATACATTTTTGGGGTTTAAATAAATGTGTAATGACATATCCATCATTATGGAATCATACAGAGTATTTTCACTGCCCTAAAACATCCTCTGTACTCTGTCTATTCATCCTTCTCCTCACCCCAATCCCTGGTGATCACTGATCTTTCATTGGGGCCATAGTTTTGCCTTTCCCAGGTGTCATATAGTTATAAACATGCAGTATGTAATTTTTTCAGACTGGCTTCTTTCACATTTATTTTAAATGTAATTGGGTAAATTTCTCCAATCAAAAGACATAGAATGGCTAAATGAATTTAAAAAGAAAATCACTGATATGTTGCCTACCAGAGAGTGACTTTAGCTTTAAAGACTCACATAGACTGAGAGTGAAGGGGTGGAAAAAGATATGTCAAACAAATGGTAATGAAAAAAGCAGGGATAACTACACTTGCATCACACAAAATAGACTTTAAGCTAATGATGATAAAAAGAGTCAAAGGAGGTCATTATATAATGATAAATAGGTCATCCATCAAAAACATTTACATTCCACTCTCTCAGAAAAATCAATTAGTAAAATACAATGTAGTATTATCAATGCAGTGTTAATAGTCACTGCATTATACATTAGATCCTTTTAGTTAACAACCTGACCCCGTACACAGAGGGCAAGGAGAGACCAAAGAAAGAGGTAGGCCACTCCAGATTGTTAAACGGCAGGTTTAAAAAGCAAAGGAACTTATGTATGTGGGTTGTCTTATGCAGCCGCAAGGCAAATAGATCTCTGCATCCACTTGCTGGAATCTTTAAAGTTTCTATAGAGAACTTAACTGGATTTAGTCACGTATTCAGTCCAGGTGGTCTCAACAACACCTTACTCTCTCAAGTCTTTGTCCTTGAAAGACCTTCTAATGTGGGGACAGTGGGCAGAATGTATATTCCAAGGACAGGGGAGAGAATGAGGAGCCTCTGATTTTCTGGATCCAGCTTGAGAGTCAACCAGCATTCATGTCCTCTCACTGACCTCTTCCAACAGATCCTCAAAATATTCATCTTATAACTGAAAATCTGTACCCTTTACCAACTTCTTCTATTTTCCCCACCCTTTAGCTCCTGGCAACCACTTTTCTACTCAACTTTTTTTTTTTTTAAGATTCCGCCTATAAGTGATACCATGCAGTATGTATTTGCCTTTCACTGTCTGGCTTATTTCACATAATATAATGCCCTCCAAGTTCACCCAGGTTGTTACAAATGATAAGATTTCTTTCTTTAAGGCTGAATAATATTCCATTATACAGATATCGATATTGATGATATATAGATATTATATATGTATTTACCTATATACATATGTAACATTTTATTGATTCATTCCTCCATCTACAACACTTTAGGTTGGTTCCATACATCGTCTATTGTGAATAATACTGCAATGAATATGGAAGTACATAGGTCTCTTTTACATAATAGTTTTGAATTATTTGGATATATCACATGGTAATTCTATTTAATTTCTTGAGAAACCTCCATACTTCTTTCTATAGTGGCTGTAACAGATCACATTCCCTCCAATGTCCAAGAGTTCCTATTTCTCCACATCCTCCTCAGCATTTGTTATCTCTTGTCTTTTTTATAATAGCCATCTTAACAGGTATGAGGTGATATCTCATTGTCGTTCTTATTTGCAGTTCCCTATGATTAGTGATGTTGGGCACCTTTTCATATACCTGTTGGCCATTTGTATGCCTTCTTTATAAAAATGTCTATTCCGGTCATTTGCCCATTTTTAAATTGAGTTATTTATTTATTTAATTATTTATTCATTTATTTAGTATTTTATTGTATGCGTGCCCCGTATATTTTGGATATTAACCCCTTATCAGAAGTCTGATGCAAATATTTACTCCCATTCCATCATTCCATAGGTTTCCTTTTTCATTTTGCTGACCATTTCCTTTGTTGAGCAAAAGCTTTTTAGTTTGACGTAGTCTCACTTGTTTATTTTGCTTTTGTTGCCTTTGCTTTTGGTGTCACATAAAAAAATAAATAAAATAAAAAGCATTGTATTAGTCATTTATTAATTCTATGCCTAAATATTATTTATAATTTGTAAATGTTTCTAAGCCTGCTGATCCTGGCATTGATTTGAATTTCCTCATGAAATGATTGCAAAAAAATAAAAAATTTTAAAAAGACCAATGTTCAAAAGATTTTCCCCCTAGAGGAATTTAATGGTGTTAGTTCTTATGTTCAAGTCTTCAGGCCAAGTTGAGTTGATTTTTGTGTATAGTGTAAGGTAACGGGTCCAGTTTTCCCAGCACTATTTATTGAAGAGATTGTCCTTTCCACATTATATATTCTTAGCTCTTTTGTTTAAATTTAATTAACCATTTATTCTTGGGTTTATTTCTGCACTCTTGATTCTGTTCCATTGATTTCATTTGTTTTTATGTCAATACCATACTGTTTTGATTATCATAGCTTTGTAACATATTTTGAAATAAGGAAGTGTAATTCCTCCAGCTTTGTTCTTCTTTCTCAAGATTGCTTTGACGATTCAGTCTTTGGTGGTTCCACATAAATTTTAGAATTTTTTATTTTATTTAAATTTTTTGTTCCTATGCCATTGGAGGGAGGAGTTCAGGAACATCCTATGTTATTATCTTGGTCTACCCTCTCACTTCTCTTTTATGCATTCAGTGTTTCTGCACTTTTATCTACAGAGCTAGGTTGACTTATATTTCTCAATTTCCTCCTCTTTCTCTAGGTGTATATTCCTACAAGTGTATATTAGAAGAGAATTTGTTTTCTTAAAAAATGGTTTATTTTTTAAATTTAGTTTTTATTTCTACTAATTTTATACACTCATATAGTTTAAACACAAATGATTCTACATGTATTATTTATAAAACGAATACATTTTCTTTAAAAGAAGCAGTGCCCTGACCTACTGTCAATTCTTCCTGCTTCCCCAGAGTAAAACATTCAACTCTTTCAGCTGATAAGGTGGCACTTGTTTCCATATTCTTGATAGACACAGCAGCTTCTTGATTCTCGGGTTCTCATTTGCCTTGATTCTCAAATTGTCGCATTTGCCTTTCTCCTTGCAAAGAAAATTTTGTTGTAATTTGGTTAACTCAGTATTTCATGTTTATATTATGATAATATTACTCTTTTTAAGAGCTGAAGCATGTGATAAATTATCATTCATTTTTCTTTTCTGATCAACTTTTTGTTTTCCCTGCAGTTAATATATGTTTTATTTCCTGCAGTTAATATATGTTTTATTTGTTTGCTTAGATTTCTATGTACTTATCATTCAAGGAATTCTAAACTCTCCGTCATTTGTGTAAACATCCTCTCGATACACTGAAACATATTTTCTATTAATTTCACAATCCTGATGATGTCTTACTGGGAGCTTTCTGACCTGCTCCAATATGGACTGCTTATAATTTAGGACTTTTGCACAACTGTCTTCTTGAGATCTCCCTGCATAATTATCCTAAGGATCCTGCCCTCCTGTCTCTTTTGTTAAAGACCCAAATGTGAGAACATTCCGGATAATCCTTTCTCTGTCTCCAACTTCCACAACTAATATGCTGCCTATTCCTGAGCCTTGAGCATTTTCATGATATAATTTGCTTCTCTGCTCTTTCTATTGTTGCCTTAGGATTTAGTTTTCCTATGACTGATAAGTTAATTATCACTCACACATCATCTTGCTTTATAGCTACAAAATTATCTTCCTATGTCTTTTCTCCCTTTTTCTTTATCTTTATGGGCTGCTGCCTTTATTTATTTATTTTTCTCTATAGTGCCATATTACTAGAGTTTGGGGAGAGAGCACTAAATATCAATTTTTAAGTTATCAGGTTGAAATTATAAATAAAAGTTGACAAACTTTTAAAAATACATAATCCATGTTGTTTAAATATCTCCAAAAGTTATATTTCCCACATTTGTCAACTAATAAGAATCTTTAGAGGTTTTGCTAAAATGCTTATTCCTGGGTTTTGCATTAGATATATTGAATTGCAATCTTTAGTGAAAATGCCAGAAAATTTGTATCATTAGCAAGCGCACAAAGTGATGACAATAATCAGTCAATTGGCAAAATACCATTTCGAGACATGTGAAATGAAGAAAATTTTCATGAATAATTCTGTGATGTTAGCATAGCCCTCATAAATAAACGTGTGTGCAGACACACACACAAACTATAAGTCACTCTCAATTATAAACATACATTCAAAACCTGTAAATAAGTATTAGCAAATTGAATACAACATTATAATAAAAGGATAATACATTATTACCAAGTTATGAATCTTCAAACAATTGCAAGGATGTGTGAGGATAAGAAAAGGTTTTTTTCTTTTTCATACAAATCACTAAATTAAAGAAGAACATCTATGTCATTATCTCAGTAAATGCTGAAAAGCAATAAATCATTACCAACATGCATTTCAGAAAGTAAGAAAACAAACAGCCTTCTAGGAATAAAAAGAAAGTTGTTTTGACCAGATTAAGTGCTATCTACCACTGACAAAATTCTTAATGAGTTAATATTAGAACCATTTCAATAGAAGGCAGGAAAAAGCCAGAGATATCACTGTTATCTCTACTACTGAATATAGTTCTGAAGGGCTTCATCAATGCAATAAGGTAAGAAAAAATAATAGAGGTATAAATATTGCAAAGAAACAAAGTAGTCTATAATTTTCTACTTAGAACATCTAAGAGGATTATCTGAAAAATAATGAGACTTCATTTAAGTCTCTGCCTACAAAACCAACATTTGAAAATTCGATAGAATTCTTAAATATTTACAGTAGTTAACTAGAAAATAGACTACAGATTGATGAACAAATGAGAAGTCAGAAACAGTACATAATAAAAGCAGCATTCCAAATCAGTGAAGAAATTTGGAAAATGTAATCTTTTAACTTAGAAGAATCACATCCAACAAAATAGAAAAATGTGCTACGTTTATGACCAGGAAACACTTGTCAAAAGATATATAAGTGACTAATAAACATATTTAAAAATTAAATCTCACTAAGCATATATTAAAATCACATTTAAAAATCTCAAAAGAGCATCTGAAAATTAAATTTCTCTCATTAGGAAATATAAATTAAACCAACCATCAAATTTTTTGTCATTCAGATGGGTAAAAATTTTTAAAAATTGATACTATCCTGTGTTGGTGAAAATGGTGAGAATAATACTCTCATATTTCTGTGGTAGCAGAGAATTCTAAAACCCCTTTGGAAGAATTTGGCAACATCTTCCAAAATTTAAAATACATGAAACATTTACTCAAGTGTTCCATTTCTAAGAATCTCTCACATAGAAAAACTCATGTAATCACAGAGATTTATGTCTCCAAACGTTAAGTGAATAATTGTTTTTAGGGCAAAAATATACTTTTTTAAAGTTTTATTGGGGAATCGTGTGTTTTTACAGGACCCATCAGCTCCAAGTCAAGCTGTTGTTTTCACTCTAGTTGTGGAGGGTGCAATCTCTCCGACTGAACTGGTGACCTTGGTGTTATCAGCACTGTGCTCTGACCAACTAAGCCAACCAGCCGCCCCAAAGGCAAAAATTTTTTTTTAAATAGCCTACATAGTAATCAAAAAGCAAACTTGAAGTTGTTATGTACACTTTATGAAACATTATGTAAATCCCTAGAAGAATGCTACATGTACATGAAAAGAATTTCCAAGACATCCTAAGTAAAAAAAAGCAAATCACAAGGAAACATAAAACGGTACCATTTATGCAAAATTTAAAACAGAATGAAAAGATTACATATAAAATTATTAACAGAGGTTGCCACTATTAAGAGGAGTGGGAGTTGGAAAGAGTTATTTAGCTCTGCATTCTTCGTTATACCTTAAAATTAATTACCCTTTATATTATTTCAGAAAATGTTTAACTAGAAAAGTAGCCTTCCTCTCCTAAATTCATTAGATGCTGTTATGTGAATTTCCTCTTAAAATATTAGTGCCTGTAGTTGTTTGTCTTTATCTAAATGCATTTGAATTCTAACTCACTTACTATTGATTTGACAGATTAGAAGGAAAATCTTTCACGTCAAGCCTTCCCAGGCCTACCAACTTGACCCTCTTTTCTATCCCATGAGTCCTTATTCATATTCTCATTATCTGGAGAAATCCCTACCCCAGTTTTCTCTCTTGACTAAGTAAAGCTTTTATCAAGCAGACAGAATTAACGTTTACTTGATGTGACCAGTGTGCTGTTTCTCTGAGGATTTACAGATAAACCCTGTCCGAGAAGGAGACCTTTACTTTATAATGGGGTGGAAGGAGATGGTAATAATCGGCGGAGGAGGACTTTCTAGGCCTTACTTCTTGGCATCTGCTTTAAAAAGCTGAGTCTTCTTTCTTTCTTATGACTTAATTATAAATATAAGTGTATGTCCATTAGCCTTTCCTTTTCCTTTTATTTTTTTTTTCTCCCTATCACTTTAGCCTTTAAAAATGAAACCCAACCGATTTCATCACCCAGACCACATCTGGGTACTGCTTGTGGCAAAAAAATAAAGAGGATGGAGGGGGCAGGGAGAGGGAAGAGCAGGCCAAAGAGTAAAACTGCGTTATAAATGTTTCGATACAGGTAAAAAAATAAGTCAAATAGATATTTACACTTTAAATAATGTGCTCAATGCTTCGCTACTGTAAACCCTTCACAGCAGATCAATACCGTTTACACCACGCACTCTCAGTAAGCAGTAAATGTCGTTCAGCTCACCTGTTTCTAACCATTTAACATTGTTAAAAAGATGGCTAGAAACATCAACTGGAGTGCTTTCTCCTAAACTGAAAACGGGTCAATTAGTCTTGGTGACACTCATCGCGTGGAAACAGGATCTAGAGAAAGAATAGGGGAGAGGAAAACCACACAATGAATGTAAATGCATTAGTTTTCCAAGTTCATGAGAGTCAAGTTGGACTTCAGGGGTCAGTGAAACATGCTGGAAACGGGAGAGAAAAAAAAATCTGCTCTTGTGCTGTATCGCTGACTTGTTTCATACATTTATACTATGGATTGCCTAAAATACCGACTATGCTATAAATATATCAAATTAAACAATAACTCTGAACCTCCAGCCCTGGACATTTGTCATGTCACATCTCCTGAGCAGCAGTGGAAATTGGTGATCAATGCCATTTAAAAAGGAACAGAAAGATATTCATTATTAATAAACATGGCAAGACTGAAATGAGGTAATTAAGTAGAAATAAATTAAGTTCTCTATTCCAAGGGAAGAAACCTGCCAGGATTGATTGATGCATTCATTTAATTAATGTTTTAGTGCCATTCAGAAATAATAGAAAGATTGAGGAGTGGCACATATTGTATAAAGTTCCAAAAAAGGGAATGGGAATATTTTAGGTTATAAAAAAGTGCTTCTTCACCAAGACTCACATTGCCTGCATTAATTGCATATCTGGAACTACGATGTTTATTTGAGTGGAATTTATTCTCTGGGGCTCCAAATCCATTTGTACCCACGGAACCTGGCTAAAGGAAGGAATGAACTGTAACTTCTGGCCTGGGCAAATTATGGGTAAGTTTTTGTCTCTTTTGCTTTGTGAATGTGTTGTTTCCTGAGGCCCAGTGGGAAATGTGCTGACTAGTCCCTTGGCAACTTGCATCATGACTAGCTCCTTCTATTATAATCCGTCACCACATTGCAATAAAGAAAATGCAAACTACATCTTAATGTTTTCTTCCTCTTAATGTTCTAGGTTCTAATTAGCCAATAAGAAGCACTTACATAAGGGTTGAAAGGAGTTAGAAAAGGAGAGGCCATTTATTGTACAGGCAGATTTGTGGGATAAAGCAGATTTCCAGGTAATCCTTGAAAGCCACCTATTTTACTCCTGTAGACTAGACAGCAAATTCCTAAGAGATTCTTAAGATCTGTAATGGCTTTTAGGTAAGCTGTTGAGACTCTTCTGCTTCAGGATGAAGATACTCTCCGGTACTCCCTGACCTTTATTCCTCTGCTTTCCAATGATTGATAAGCCTAATTTCCTTTGTTAAAACCCTTCACACCTGGAATACATAGAGTTGCTTTTATTTTCCTTTCCAAATTCCCCTGACTGATACATCATTGTTGGAAATATCTTTGGATCATTGGAATGGATTTTATTTTTCCATTTTTGATATATACCTCATCCAGAGCTTGATGCAAAAAAAGCTAGAATTACAAATACTGGAATCTTTCTAAGTCTCTTGCCTTGGTCGCTCTGAACATGATAGGCCACGGTCTTGTGTTTAATCAAGATCCCACGATACAAATCAACATGCACATCTTTGCTGCGTATCAAGGTTGCCTCTGTTTGACAGTCAGAATAAGGGGCAGAGAGATGCAAGGCACAGAGGATCCTCGGGCGAGTGAAGGCAAACGAGGATGCAGGAAGAAGGCTGAGGATATGGAGCATGTGTTTATCATGGACACAGTTTCTAGGGGCAAAAAGGGAAAGATAAGGAAGGAAGAGTGAACATGGGTGTCAGAGAAAAGGAGAGGAGTGGAAAGGAATGAGAGTGAGAGGTGGCAACAGGGATATGAATCATGAAATCGCTGATACAAAATGTTATCACTAAACATCAGTGTAGTTGGTACTCTCCTGTTAAGACAGTGTGACTAAATGAACAAGTAGTGAGATTTTACTCATTTATTCAGGAAGCATTTACTGAGCATTGTCTATGTTCCAGTAACTGTGTTAGATGGAAGGTTTATAAAGATCAACAAAATAGTTATTATTCTTTTTGCAAGTGTTCTTCAAAGAGTGAGAGGTTATAAAGAAGAGCTAATGTAATTCCAATTGGATTGTACCAATTCAATTGAACCTAAAATATTGTCTCTTATTCTAAGGGAGAAATGTAAAAACATTTAGGATCCAAACAGTCAGGATGTTCTCAAAGTTCTTACACATCCCTGCTGATCATCTATGCTGCCCGCTGTGTCAATATTGAATGTCTTAATTAATACTCGGTTTCAACCACTAGAACAAACTCAATTAAGTTTAAGAATAAAAAGAAAATCGTTGGTCTACTGAATGTCACAGGCTGGGTTCTGCAGAAGTAGATGCTGAGATGGAATTTGGCACGTAGGAGATTTAGTAGGGATCCAAACCTGCGGAAGCAAGGGGGTGGAAGTAGGAATGGTCAGAGGGAGAAGCTGAAGTGTGATTTAGACCTGGCAAAACTTGGGTCAAACTCACAAGGAGCTGTGGGGCATATATAGAGTCTCTCTAAATTTTCCTGTGGTGGACTTAAATGACTGAGACTTATCTACCAACTGTGATTGGAAATGGATATGGCCATCTTGGAAAATATGAGCTTTGGGGTAAAGCAGCTCTCTGCAGCTGAGGCAAAGCCTGAAGGAGCTGACAGCATTCTCAGAAGTTAGGGAAGCAAGGTCTTTCTTAAGGAAGTATGTACGTGGTACATCTTCATGTATACCACATTAAGTCATCTTATGTTGTCCAAGAAAAAAGGAGACTAATCAGATCTTCCAGGAGGTTGGGAACAAGGGAAATTGGATGACAGCAGTATCATTTTGTGGACTTCGATTCTGCATCTCTGCCTTTTACTTTATTGACCTTTTGACCTCAAATCCTTTTTGACTTTCAATTCCAGTGCCCAAAAAGACAATTTGATTGGCTCAGATTTGATCAGGTGATCAACCCTGGGCCAGTCCTTTGCAACCAAGTTCCTTTTGTGTGAACTTGGCTTCCAGAACCTGTGAGTAGGGAAATGGTGTTGTTTGTGGTGATTTGTTCTTAGGAAAGAGGTAATGGCTCATGGATTGCGGAGAGACCTCAAAAGGTAATCTTGTAATCAGTAGCCATTACAAGTGTTTTGTGATTAAGTCTCTTAAGGATCATTTGTCTGGGGACTACAATCAACCAATGCCCTAGGATCTTTGCTGCAGGAAAGATATTTGCAAAACTTGCTTTTGCCCAAGCTTATCAAAAGGTGTTAATAATATCTCTCACCCAACAATATTAAGCATAGCTAGTTTAGACTATCTATGACTAGCATATATTTCCTGGTATAGATTCTAGGAAAACGTGCTAAGATTCCAGGCATGTCAATACACTGTCATGATGAATCATTGTGAGCAGTCTTTAGGAGATAACATAAGGTAGCCATGATGAAATATCTATGTGAGGCTGGAGAGAGGGAGAGGAATGTGAACTAGGAACTTAGAGTGTCATATTCTTTCATTATTGCTTTAGACATTCATCACAGAAATCGAAGATGTGACTACTTCAAAACAAGGAAGAGCTACAAGGCTTCATAGCACCACTCAATTTCTAATATGAAAGGCTACAATTACTGAAAAATCTCCTAGCCTACCAGATAAAGACAAGACACTTCTCAGCAGAGATAGAGAAGAATGAAGGTTAAGTAGTCCTTGAAGTCTGAGTGTGTGCTAGCATGTTATGATGAATAGAAATTACTGCCCGTTTTTTTAAACCATGGATACATCACTTTACAATGTTGAGGCTACACTTCCTCATCAAAGGCCATATGGCAGAGATACACCAATTATTTATTCCTCAAAAAAAAGTGTCATTTATAGCACGAGAATACACAAAAAGCCCATCAATCAAAAGCTATCACCTCCAGGCAGTAATATAGATTAAATACTCTGATGGTCCCTCTATTATAAAATAACTAGTTTTGGACAAAGTAGAATTTTTAATGAATTGCTAAGGCTAAATAAGAAAATCACCAAGTGACTAAAAAAAGTGAGATGAAACAGAGCTAGTAGTAATTTTTTCAAGCATGTACCAAAAAATTAAAATAAATAAATAAAGCAAGGTTACTCTAAAGGTAACTGCGAATATCAGCATTGCAATGAGGGGTAAGGTGGGGGGCCCAGTAGGGAGAAGACTGTGCCTTTGGCCAGCAAAAGATGGAAAGTTGAATCTGATATTCCTATCTTTTTATTTTTTTATTTAATTTGTTTGAAATTGTCAATTATATTTGATATTCAATATTATTTTATATTAGTTTCAGGTGTACAGCACAATGGTTAGACATTTACATAATTTATGAAGTGATCCCCTTCAATTAGTCGAGCGCCCACCTGGCACAACACATACTTATTACAATATTATTGACTATATTCCCTATGCTTTACTTTCCATCTCCATTTTGTAACTACCAATTTGTACTTCTTAATTCCTATCTTAAGCCAGGATTCGAAAGGGCTAAAATGGTTCCACAGTTTGAATAGCTGGGACTGACAGGGTTTATCACCAACAGAAGGCTAGATTTCTACAAGACAATCAGCCAGTTGGCCATACTAGTAAGTGGCATAGGCATCCCAACTTTTGTTTCTTCCTTTTTTATTTTTTTCATGTTCCCAGAAGAATAAAGCAAGCTTTATGGCTACAACCAATCACTTTACGAGGATTTAGAAAGAAAGCAAAATGCAAAGGCGGTGTGTGTTAGCAGTGAATATCTATGTTGGTTGAAAAGTTTATGGGTTTTTATAAGAGCAAGAAAGGATAAGAAAGCAAGAAAGAGAGAAGATGAATTCCATATGGTAACAACATGATATTTTGGCGGTAAGCTATTGTCCCTCAGCTTCAAATCCACCCCTCCTCACTCCTCTACTTTGGTAACACTGGGGCTGAAATTCTGAAAGCACATTTCTCCTTTGCCAGCTGGGTCTGTGTTATGCTTTCCAATAAAGAATGTAGGTGGAGAGCATCAGGTAGGAGAAGAAAGAAGAGACTTGGGGGCTCCTTTCTGTTTGCTTTCTATGCATTCTAGCAGGAGCTGTTGGTCACCACAGTGTTTCTAACCCTCACGCGTCAGGCTTATTATGCCTCTCAGAGGCACCAACACCAGCCAGCCACACGCCTGGCTCAGAGGACTGAGTCCCAGCTCTGTAGGACCCCTCTGCGCACTTGGAAACTCCACCACCAGCTAAGGAGCCCCACGTATAGCAGGTTTACATCCCAGGTGGGGCTGCTCCTCTCAGCTTCCACATTCTAATCATCCAACCTGTTCCCCTTGTAACTCCAACTCTAGGAAATGTAGTAGCTGTTTCCTGCAATTGCCACACTCGTGACACCTTATTATTCCATTTTTATTGTTTCAATTCTTCAATACCTAATTAACAACTTTTTATATTAAATTCTCTCTATTGAAATAGGTAGTGTAGTCGCTGTCTCCTGACTAGATCCTGATAGATACATATGTAGAACTCCTTATTTTAAAGCTATTTTCATCCTTATTTAAGTCTTAAGAAAAGGTGGCCAAACACCACAAAGATCAAGCAATTTGGGGAGAGAATGATAGTGTGGAACATGGAAGGAAGAGAAGGGAGGCACAGGCTTCTCTGCATCTTGGGCTGTGAGGTATGAAAGAACAAGATGTGGTTGACCCCCGCTCCCCCGGCAACCTGAAACAACAACTGCAATCTTGATTTTAACGAGCTCACCACTAAAAGTCAATCAGCAGTTGAGATCAAATGTTGAAACTTGAAAAAAGAAAAACTATCAGCACTCACAAAAAAATTCTGTCTTCTTTAGAGCTGATGTTCCCATTTCCCAACTATTTAACAATGAGACTGCAGTGTGCAGGAGCAATTGCTTTCTATTCAGTGCACTTAAATGAATGTTTGATATAAAGGGAAATTAACTTCATATAGTCTTTTCCTGTACATTGTATTAAGTGTGAGGGTTTCAGTTCTGCACCACAGAGTAAGAGAAATGCACACACAGAACATTAGGACTGAAGTGATGCCTGTTCCCTTTCTGAGAACCGTTCGGGATGACGGGGCTCCATTCTCCTCCATATGGACAAAGAGCTGTGTGCTTATGGGCAGCTGTGGGCATAAGACAAGGTATCCATCCAGAACCTCTTGAAAAGCCCAAGGTATTGTTAGTCATTACTGTAGTATGTTTCAAATGCTACATACAGCAGACTGCACACCCGGATAAAAGGTTGCAAGGACATGTGACAAATTGTCAGGGCCTAACTGATGGCATAGCTGAGAGTGCCTCAGGGTACTTCTTGTGCTGAAGTTGGCATTCCAAGTTAGATATATATATATGTGTGTCTGTATATATATATATATATATATATATATATATATATATATATACAGACACACATACACACACACATATACATATATAATGATATATGTTATAACATATATATTAAATATTATAATATATATTATATATTATAAAATATATATATATTTTTAATACATCAGTAGTTGATTTCTTTCATTGATAAAGGTTTCTTTCTCCTGTGTTTTTGTCTTCATGTTCTAGTAATTGTCAGGTAAAAGTTAGAAGGTATCTAACTTGGGAAAAGAGAAAGGTGTTTTTAGTTCATAGGTAAGGTGAAGTTGAGGAGGGAGAAAGAACAAATTCGAATAAGAAGAAAAATAAATGTATGTTGCTATGGGTGCCATTGAGACTCTAAGAAATATTATTTCAATGAAATGTATTTTGAGCATTAGAAACATGAAACAGAAAATGCAAACGTTAAAGCACTACTCATGGCTATCCAGTTGGTTTTTAAGGAACTGCTTGGTGGCAGCTCAGGATGCCCTACGTAGAAGAGGATCAATATCGGTCTCTACGTCACAACACAGGCATGGTAATAGCGCTGTCCCTCGTCCTGTCTCCGACTGTACATTTCTTGCTTTGGAGAACACCCCTTGCATCTTAACATGCAAACACAGTTATCTCTCAAAATAGCAAACCTACTGGGCAGGAAAGTTATCTACCCATTCAATTCGTGAGGAAAAGATCAGATTTGCTCTGATATAAACATCTATAGTTCATGAAAAAGAAACAAAAAACTAACTTGATAGACATTTTAATAAGTTTGCAGATTTATGATGGCCATGTTGCTCCATGTGATGATCTGCTATGGTATGCAAGTATGTGTCCCCACCTCCCCTATTCGTGTGTTGTAATCCTAATGCCCCAAATGATGGCTTTAAAAGGTGGAGACTTTGGAGGAGATTAGGTCATGAGGTGGAGCCCTCATGAATGGAATTAGTGCTCGTCTGAAAGAAATGCCAGAGCTCCCCGGCCCCTCCGGCCATGTGAGGATACAACGAGAAGTTGGCCACCCAGAAGAGGCCCCTCATCCAACCATCCTGGTACTGTGATCTCAGACTTATAGACCCCAGAGCTGTGAAAAATAATTTTCTCTTCTTAACACACCACCCAGTATGTGGCATTTTGGCATAGAAGCACCAACAGACTAAGACATGGTCTCTGTTAATTTTTCTTCTTTCCAATAATTTTGAGCAAATTTAACAAAAGGATGTTGGGTATGATTTTGTTTGAGATATTAGAAAAAAATTAAAATAGGTGGAATACATCAGTGTTTTGTAACGTTGGAGGACTATGGGAAGGATACTCATTTGATGCTCAGACGATGTTACTGTATTTAAGTCATCAATCTTTTATTTATCTCTTTGACATATTAAGCACCTACTGTGTACCAGGCTGTGTTTGGTGCTGGGGATACACAGATACAAGACTGCCTTCGATAATTTTAGTTTAGTCAAGATTTCATAAAAATCTAATTCAAAAAGAGATAAAAGTAATAATTGTTGTGATAGAAGAAAGCAGAGCGTGCTGTGAGAGCTCAAGAATGGAACATGTGGGTGTTGGGATGACTGGAGGAGAAGAGATGGGTTAATAATGAAGGTAGAAAAAAAGTGCATGAACCAAAGGGTAGAAGATGGGAGATGACACAGAGAAGTAAGTAAACAATAAGTTGGATTAAGAAGTTACGCTTGAGTTTGCCCTGTCTTGTTTCCTGGTACTGAATTTTGCTGAAACTGACTCCATCCACAGCGTCCCTATGCTCCCCTGCACCTCACTGTCAGGCTTACTCTTCCCTGAATTAAGACATCAACTTTGTGTTCACTGGAGAGCCACACCCATGCCTCATTCCCATACCTGGACAAGTAAAGTCTTTTGGGGAATGGCAAGGTGCTGTGTGATATTTGCTGGGGCAGTTCATAGCAAAATATCTTACATGAGTTTCTTGGGTTAATTTGGAGGAAGTTGCATTAGAAACTGAGGTATAACCTTAGCCATGGTGACTGTACTTCTAGAAATATCCTATGTAAATTAGGATACATAAATCTTACACACACACACACATACACACTGTATATATGGTATTTGCCTACTGAGGAAGATTTTGGTCCTGGCTTCTCTATTTTTCCCCATTCTTACCCTCTATTGAGACCATCCTTTTTCAGAAGGGTTCTTTGGATTTCAGTGGTACAGAATATGGAGGTTGATGGGAAGAAGACAAAAAACATATAAGTAGGGCAGAGGAAGTACTTTAGAGGGAAGTTTTGAAGAACTCTCATTTTTATAATAGAAAGAAATTGTACCAGTCTACTGATATAGATTTAAAGATATGTCTCCTCATATACATTTATGCAGTTTCTTTGGAATACATGTATTCATAAAATACATTAAAACATACATAGGAAAAAGCCTGAAAGGATACCTTCCACTCTCCTAACTTTTTTTCTGAGGAATGGAATTGGAGTGTGTGTGTAGGGACATATTTTCACATTTTATTTTGTATTCTTTTTCAAATAAACATTGTGTTAGTTTCATAATTTAATAAATCCAATAAAGACTTTTAAAAGAAAGGCCCAAATTTACAGTACTAAAAAAAAATCTGTGGTATTCATTTTGCCTCCACAAAATAATCATAGATGCCTAGAGCTGAAAGGGAGCCCCAGAGACCGCCCAGCACAGACAGGGCTGTGTCTAGCCCATCCAGCAGATGGTTGCATATTCTTTTCTTTATATTCCCCGGGAATGGAGAGATTCCCATGGAAGTCTATTCTTGGGTTCAATTATCCTCCCTTTCTTAAAATTTCCGCTTCTGAAGAAATCGATTCCCAAAGCTAAGAAACATTGTGAGTGAAGGATTATTTTTAGATATTATTCTGGAGCATGTGGGTTGAATGATGAAGGATAAAATATTCAAATACCTGATAAGAGTGCCAGGCAGAAATTATCTGTTGAAAGACTTCCAAGTGACCCAGTCTAGGTCATAACATCCAAGACATAATAAGTCTAGAGAAAAGAACCTGAGAAAACTGGACAGGTTTCTAACTATGACTTAAGACGGATGTCTCCAGAGTCTTAGTTGTTGTATTCTGGATGTCTGAGTATCGTAGCATCTACTATCTCATAATGGGATTAAAGCCAGTCACTAATTCTCATCTAAAAAAACTTCATAGATAAGTGTGAGAAAAAAAAATTCAGAATTCGTCAACTTGGGAAAGAAACCAGAAAACTGATCAAATTCCCTAACTGTATTCCTTAAGAATAGCTTTCAGGGTCTTTTCCTACTTCCCTGCATATCTAGAAAATATTCTTGGGGCATTTTCTGCCCAGATCATAAATATTCTAAGAAACCCATTTCTAATGGATATACTGCTGTGTGCAAGGAAACAATGGTTTAAAGATGAAGGAAGATCTCAAAGCCACTGGGTCACTTCAGAGTTGACTTTCATTAAAGGTCTGATGCTAGTTTCCATTTTGGTTATGCCCACAAAAATGGCGGCATCAGAGATGTCTTGCTGAACTATTCATTTTGCATCAAATGAAACATCTCTTAATCATGTGGCCCTGGAGTTTACCCTTTAAAGAATAAATGATTTGCTAATATTTTATAAGGATTGGGAAGCATTTCAGAAGGCTTACCATTGATATACTTTGTTATTAGCTCTCCCCCACTCTTGGAACCTAACATACATCTATACATTTTAGATAAATATGCAAATTAAAGCCGCATGTAAACCTTTCGTCACCAAGAATTCAAAAGAGACATCAATTTTCAATTCAATTTTAAGGCAAAATAAATACAATACTTACTGAATGAAATACATCATGTGTTTGTTTTTATTAATTTAAAGAAACTCTTTCATTCTAAATGCTTATTAGTCTGTTAGGAATATAGTTAAATATTATATATTTCACGTGGTGGGAAAAAAACGACAAAATATTGCTTCATAAATCTGAGTAAAAAATGCAGACACAGGCCCTAGAGCTTAATAGAGGAATAGTAACTGACAAAAATGGGAGGCTTAGGAAATCACACCCTCCTTGTTTGTATATCCAGACATTATATTCCGGCCAGGACATGGATGGTGCAGTCAAATGATTAGCCAATAAAACCTTAGAAGTGTTGCTTAGGAAGAACCACCAAGATCTCCCCTAACACTTTCTATTCCATATAAAACTACTCTCTTTCTTGCTCATTCACTAGCCTTGCGGTTCTCAACAAGGGAGGGAGGAAGAAGGATGGTTTTGCTCTCCAGAAAGAAACATGGCAATGTGTGGAGATGTCTTTTTTTGAAATACAGCTTGATGGTGGGGTGGGGCAGGAGGGTTACTACTGGCATATGTTGGATACAGGCCAGGGATGATGCTGAACATCCTACAATCCACTGGACAACCCCCCTCCCCCCCCGTTTAATGTATAATTAATTTTCTATGTATAATTAACGCAGAATTAATTATTCAGCCCAAAATGACAATCGTACTGAGGTTGAAAAACCCTGCATTACCATACTGATTTTTCTATTCCATGAACAAAACAAGGTCTTTCCACTTGCTGTTCCCTCTCCATGGAAGACGCAGGCCTTGGATCTCCATGTTGCTAGTAGTCTCTCTTCTTCTCTGCTCATATGTCACTTTTCCAGGGTCTACACTTCACCCCCTCCCCAACTTCCCTGATTCCTGCCACTCTCTACCACATCTCTCTCTGATATTTTTCATGCCATATACTATTTATTACATGTCTTGTTCACCTCTGTATCTTGTGAAAAGAACCATGCTTGCCATAATAAGCTCTCAGTAAATATTTATAGTAAGAGTGAATACATACGAGTACCTGTTTATATTTATTCACATTCACACTTGAAATTATTTAGCTAAGCCTTTATCTAGGAGTAATACTTGTATCAAATATTTTTTGTGCACTTACTATGGGGCAGATGCTGCCACTTGGCATGCATTATCTCATTTAATCCTCACAACTCAATCAGGTAAGTGCTTTAACAATTTCTATTTTACTGGTGAGAAAATTGAGGGTGAGTTAACTTACAAAGGTCAAAAAATTATTAGGTGAATAGGCAGAGTCCACCTAGGTAATAACTCTGTTCTGAACCTGAATGCCTGCTCAAGCTTCTTCATTGTTAAATATGAGGCAAACTTTATTTAAGAGACACAGCTGGCTTTCCATATGGGCAACCAAAGACATAATCATATGAATTATATTCAATTCATTTCAATCCAAGAGAAATTTATTGACTATCTTCCAGGTGCCAGTGCTTGGTTCTACTGAGCACTCAAAGATGAATAATCTCTCCTGAGAATAAACAGACAGACCCCAATTGTTCTCTGACAAATTACAATCCAGATTGCTGGGTAGTCTCCAAGTCCTCTTTCAATATGAAAAGTTAACTAAACAGGACTCTCCTGCTCTTTATTTTTCTCTTAATGCCATTAACATGTACAAAATGCACATGTTGTGTATGGGTTAGTAAAACAGTTTATATATAATGGACCAATCTAAAGTGCTGAAAGAGTGGAGTTTGCACTAAAAACTGTTGCCCGTCTCTTGGGTCCCTCACATACTTTTTAAATTAAGAAGCTTCTCTCTGTTAACCTCTTATAAATACAGTTCACAATTATATGAATAAACCCACAGGCTGTTATTTGGAAACATAAAACAGGCACAAGAACAAATTCACAGCAGGGTAACAATTTTCTTTTTCTTTTAACCTCTTACAAATGCCAACTCACCATCCCCCAAATTGCTCTTCGGAGAAAATAAAGGTGAGACCCTTCAAACACTGTCTCTAAACTTCCAAGAGTGTTGTCAGGAGAGAGCGCTGAAATACACACAGCCATCTCAGGCTCTCTCTCAGCTGTTTTCTTTTTCCATTACAGATTAAACTGCTTCGAGGGTCTTTGCCTTCACCCAGAGAACCCAGTTGTGCAAGAAAGATCAAATTATTTCCCTGACCCCATGGTAAATCTTCCAAAAAAATTTTATATGACCACCACGCTCTATATAAGGGCTCCTGGCAGTTCTGAAGTAAGTATTTGAAACAAGTATTACCCAGCTTTCTTTCTCGTTTCACACAAAAGAAACTGACAAAAACACAGTCTTAGAATCTGACAAATACATTTTCTTACTATTGGATATTCCTTATCAAAGATAGTCTATTTCTCCATCCTGATTCAAGGAACAAACTAGACTATATAGTATTTTGTCTTCTTAAAATTCTTCTGACAAAATATTGCTTTAACATACCTTTATTGTCCCCCCTGCAACATCTAATAGCACTTATTATCAAAAAGGTGATTACTTTGTCAAGATGAAATTCTTCTCCTACTATTTAATGCAGTTTTTCTTGCTTGGAAAAAGATGGAGAAGTGTAAGAACCTCTCTTAGCAAAGCACTTCCAGTTAATAGCAGTGAATATTTTTGTACTGCTTTAGATGTTTACAGAAGACTTTCACATATAATGTCTTGTTTGAGAGTCAAAACATTTTGTCTCATTTTAGACGTGAGGAAATTGATATTCACAAAGGACAAGTCCACGTGGCTGATTTGCAGCAGAACTGGAATTCAACTTGAGTTATTCTGGATTTTTTTTTTCTCTTGAAAAAAACGGAACTTTCATTTGTTTTAATGGGTAATATTATGACATCATTTTCTCATTTCCTGGGGTTCTTTTTGAAATTTTGCCAAATAGTCCACATTTGTTAAATTATGCAGAGATGATACTGGATGTTGACGAGGATAATAGGTGATGAATTCCCACAATTTACACTCCTCAGGGTGTGTGGGGGTGAGGGAAGGGTAGCTCAGTACATTAGTGGTATACAATGACGGTTTGTAATAATGAACTTTACCCTGCTATTAATTAGTCATGTAACCTTGGCAAAGCAACTCACTCTTGGGACCCCAGGTCCTCATCTGAAAAATGAAGAGGGAAGTTTGGATTCACTGGTTGTGAGGTATGCGAACAGACACGGAGACCATTATGAGCCAATTGCTTGGGCCTGATTGCCAATCAATAAACACGTGTTGAATTTCACTGAATTTGTGTCTCTGGGGAAACAGAAGCCTGGAGAGTGGAGAACCTAACCAAAGTCATACAGCAAGAAGGCTACAGGATTCTGGCACTGGTTCCCACTTGGTATCCTACGATCCTATTACCCGATCTCTAAGAATACTCCTCCCTTTCAAAACCGATGGTTAGTAAGTGTTTTCTGTGTAGCTAGCAATTCTCTAAATTGTATTGTTCATGTTGTTTCTTTCTTTAAATGTCTTGCCCATTACTTGTATGTAATGAGCTCGCGAATGCTTGCTCAGATTAGAACTTTTGTTGACTTTTCTATTTTTAACTTCCAAGGTACAAGTCATTTATCTTTACTTAGAACTAACAATAAATCTAAACTGATTACTACTTCCTAAGAGATAAGACAGACATATCTTAAAGTCCCACCTAAATTATTTTAGAAGTTCATTGTGAGAGGAGACTTAACAAAACACTCAAGAGTAGGCTTATCACAATTTCTAGTTTAACCAAAGATTTAATCAACAGCAACATGCTATCATTTCCAATTAATTAATTCATTCATTCATTCATGCATGCATGCATTCATTCATCCTACAATATACTACAGTGATTAGCAGACTAGTTCAGATCTGCTACTTTCCTTTGGTTTATCAAACCTAAGCCTCAATTTCCTAATCTGTAAAATTAGGAATATTTGCAGTTCTTAATCAAGAGGTAGGCTGTAAGGATCAACAGAAATAATGCATGCAACACACTCAACATACAAAAGTTTTCATAATAATTTATTAGTAAATATTGGCTGTTATTATGAATAAATGACAAATATTTATAAAGTATCATCTATATGCTGTGCTAGGTACTTAGGACACAATTGTGGAATGTGGACAATATTTATTTTCTGCTTTGGAGGAACTCACAGTCTAGCAGTGAGTACAAATCTGAACTCAAGTGGTTGCAACAAAGAGATATGTCTTATGATAAAGATAAAGAAAATGTGACCATCTTCATTTTAGGGCAGTCAGAGAAATCTTGAAGGGAGAGTGTGCTGGTCAAATAGAGAGGAGGGACATTATGACCAAGGGGCCAGAGCATGGGACACATGGAAGGAAGTACTGGGCCACAAAACTGGAACTGGCCTGATGGGGCCAGGTCGTGAAGGGCCTTAAGAATGATTTTAATAAGGACTTTGGACTTTTATTTTGGCAAATAGTAAGCTTGTTCAACACAGGAATAACACAATCAAATGTGTTTTTAGAAAGATGACTCTTCTGGGTCAAAATACCCTGGAAAGGGAAAAGACAGATGACAGGGAAGCCAGTTCATGGGCTTTTATCATGGCTCAGGCAGGAGATACAGTGGCTTGGACAGCGGTGCTGGCTGTGAGTGTGAACTGGAAACTGTAATAATGAGCATAAAGACCACAGTGATCACAGTGCATGCTCCAGGTTAGACACCTCTTCAAGTATATTCAAAGTATTAGAGGTCTCCAAAAGTTTTGTTTGTGTGCTTTAAGACTGCTTTGATGGTGGTAAATGAGAAAAGCTTAGATTACATGGAATATTTATTTGTCTTTACAATGAAAAACTAAATTAGATGAGATACCAATCCCACTGGTTCCTCAATCAATCCCAGGACTAGTGTAAAAGGTAAAATTATGTGGACCTACTCATTTCTTAATGACTGACTCCCACCTCTTTCCCAGGCTACGTTAGGTTCTTCTTCCTTATATCCCTTCAGTGCCCTGAGCTTGTCTCAATTTAGCCCTCATCTCTCTTGTATTAGAATTGCCTTTTCACTAACTTGCATTCCTGTCCAAGCCACATGAGGGTGAGGACAGGACTTGCCTGCTGCTCAGCTCTGTATGTCCATGCCTGGCACACAGAGGTGATCTATAAACGAACATGGAATGAATCAATGGAAGAATGAATGGAGGAAACAAAGTATTGGCCGAAAGATGTGGGAAAGAATCATGCCTGATATAAGCCTTGAATACCATAATGAATTTTCTCCTCTTTTGCATAACTGTACACATTTTCCATCACTATATGAGTGTCAGACACAAACTCAATTTAGACTACAGGCTCAAATAGTCACAAATTACCTTTTATTACAGTGAAAAGAATGTGGTTTCTGGAGTCATTTATATCTGTATTCAGATTCTGCTTTGGACAGATATTACGGGTTAATTAACTCTGAGACTCAGTTTTCTCATCTAAAATGCACAGATAAACAGTAATTATATGACAGTATTGTAAAAGGATTAAATTAGATAATATGTTAGATAATATGGTACATGATAGATGATCTATACCTGGTAGCTGTTATCGTTAGTCATGTCTTAATAGTTTCTAATAAGCTAAAGCTTTAAAAACCTTAAAAACACTAAGAAGTCACAATTAATAACGATATCCTTCTGAGTAATGGGGAAACCTCACCAGTGAGAACAAAGGTTTTCAAGAACGAGTAATTTTTTTTTTCTTTTCTCCCATAATTGCCCCTTGCAGTCACTTAATAAGCCAGATAATTGTAAAAAGAAAATAATTTCTCAGCAAGTCACTAACAACCTGAGACTTACAAGTTGGAAATATTCAGAATATAATTCTATACTTGAAGAGGTAAAGCTTTAAGAAAATAAAAAATTAATGTCCAATAGTCAGAATTTGGGTAAAATTTAACATTTTTAAATTTTTACATTTTACAACTACTCACAAAGAGCTTTCAACCTAGTTGTGGAAGTGAGCCCATAATGAATAAGATAGTATTATACATATAGAAGTATGAACTATATATGCATGAATATATTAATATGTATATGTGAAATTATATGGGGCAGATCATAAAAATTAGGGTATTGCATAATGTACAGACTAGACTAAGAACAAGAACAGTTCAAGAAAGGAAAGATGCTCAAGTTGTCTTATTATTAATTTTTCCTCTTCCAGATGATCTAACAAGAGCCCTCTTGATTAAAAAGTTGTAAAATTAGTTCCCTTGACAAAAAAAAAAAAAAAAACACAACATAAAATGATAAAGAGCTAGAATACTATGGGTTCAACAGCTCTCTTTAATGGGTTGGCACCTCATGAATTATATTAGCATCACCAAATGTTTGAAAAATAGCGAGGTATTTATTCTGTCTATAAGCAACATTAGGAAGGCATAAGGAATTGTAGATTCCGTAATATCCAAGAATGTCTTAGGCTCTTCTGCTGATAAGCTGGAGACCACTGATATGGATTAAATAAATAGTGAAAGAATTGAGGACACATTTAAAATGTAAATGACTACTTTTTGTACACGCCTGAAATATTTTAATCAAGGGACCTCTTGTGAGATCCTCTGAAGAGGACAAAATAGCAATAAGACCGCTTTGAGCATTCTTCCTTTCTTGAACTGTTCTTGTTCTTAGTCTAGTCTGTACATTATATAATACCCTACATTTTTATGATCTGCCCCATATAATTTCATATCTACCTACATAAATACATATATAGTTCACACTTTTATATATAATACTATCTTATCCATATGGGCTCACTTCCACAACTAGGTTGAAAGCTCTTTGTGGGTAGAAACAGTATCTTACTTCTCTTATATTTCGAACAACTTTTGGTAGAGTGTGGGAATAATAAATTGTTAGCTGATAGGTTAGTTGTCTTTTTAATGTCAAAGACACTATGGGAGTTTTAGATCAAAATGCAGTTTACTTTGAAATAAAAGCTGAGTAGAGGGTAAAGACAAAGACAGACTTTATTCATGAGCTGTGGCTGAGCTTTGAGGTGTGGGAGAGAGAAAGAATACCTGAGGGGTGTGGGGCCTTGGGTCCAGTGGCCTGCAGTCAGCTCAGCATCTCTGCCCTCCATGCTGACAGCTGCCGAATTAGTCTCCCTCCAGTAACGAACCCCAAGTTAGCGTTAGTTAATGAACTGAAAGGAGCTGCAGGTACTTCTGGCCATTAACTGCCTTTCTCCGTGGCTCTGTGAGCTTGTAAGCTTTCTCTTGTCCCAGAATCCGATGGCAGCCATCTAAGGAGCCTGCTGTGAGGCAGATTGTAGTGAAACAAATCTGTGTGAGGCAGGTTCTCATTTGAGAGCCCTTGCCAGAGCCAAGAAGCTCATGCTTTAAGTTTTAATTAAAGACAAACTGAACCATTTTGGGGAAAAGTTTGGGCACTCCTGGCTGGGAAGACAGCCATATAGTCTGTGTAGGTGGGGTTTTCATGGGCTGTCTCCATCTGTGTAGTGGGATGCTAAGGGTGCCCCCCTACCAGAAATTAGAAAATGAGATGTTTCCCTGGTCCTCAAAGAACTTTAATAGCACAACATAGACCCAGGCCTAGAAAAAACAGAGAGAAATACAGATGTATTTCCCATAAAGATATAGACAAATGAAAACATAAAAACCTTTAGAAGGAAATAAAAGATGTCATAAAAATACCAATTGAGACTGTTCTTTTTAAATAAAACTTATTGTATGGCCTTAAGAGGCAAGTTGAAATTTATGAACATGAGATAAGAAGAGCATTTCAGAGGTCTTACTCTCCCAGACTATATACTTTCTAAAATTAACTCTCAGAAATCAGTTTAAGATGTTCTTATGGTATTTATATTATTGCAACACATGGATTCATGAGGCCCACGATACCTGGGGCCCCAGTTATTTTATAGGTATGATTCACTTCTTTTGGTCCATGCTTTTTCCCAAAACCTGAAGGACTCTTGCCTCTGGGCAATCTATTGGCTTGATACTCACTTATAAGCATACAAGAAATAACATTACCTTTATGTAGAAAGAAAGAAACAAGTCAAGCATGATATCCTAAAGGAGCCAAATATGATTCCCTTGAAACCTCACTATGTTCCCAAGACTTTCTCAATGTTTCTAGATAAAAATTCTTTTCAGAGTGGGTCCTTATTATCATCCTAACCACATTTTTTCCCTACCTTCTATACTGTGCAGCTCACAGGTTTTGATCCATTGCCACGACTGACTTAGCTTCCCTTTGTTGATGAGCTAACTGTTTCCTAGGCTGGAATCTTCTCCTAGATAGAGTTATATTCGTTCATGATCATCCTCAGGTGGCCCTGGGCACTTAAGCGATTCATAGAAGTGATATGATTGGAGACTGCAGGTCTCTCAGGAGAGTGCACAGATTTTTCAATAAAGCACAGTCAGGGATCCCCTCCTGTAGGTTCTTCTATCCAGTGATAGCTCAGCTGTCTTTGAATGCCAAAAGCTGACTCCAAGTGGCATTGTTGTATCTCCTGGCAGAGGAACTGAGATACCTCTAAGCATCTATTTCCTTCTTTAGTCTCCATAAAGGTTGTCATCACTGCTATTAGCAGATGGAATGATAAAACTGTCCTTGGCTCCAGTGTATTTCCTAGATCCCAATAAAAAGGATAAGACCATATTTTTTCCAAGGAACCATTTCCCTTTGACCAGGTACTCCAATATTCTGTGGCATAGGCACACAAACACACTGACAAAATTAGGTCCCAGGTCAGAAGATTTGGCTCTTGCCTCACCACATGTGAATCGTGTAACTTGAGTAAAATTTTATTGTGGTAGCAACTGTCTGTTGTCCACCAAACTGTTTTTCTTTTTCTCCTGTTCTCATCATTAGACCACATCCCCCTCCTTTCTTTGCAGTTGGGTACAATTGTGTGACTATTCTGGACAATGGGACATGGAACAAAATGATGGATACTACACATGACTTTACATTCTCTTTCCCCTTTAACCAGCTGGAAAAGCCTCCCAACTACTTCCACCCTGAATCCCCGAGTTGCTCTGAAGGATTGCATGACCAGGAACAGCATGTCAGGCTATTGCTTGAATAAGAAATAATCTTATGTTTTGTCAAGACACTAAAATCTGGGGTTATATGTTAGCTGGTAGCCCACTCTAATACACTTTTATTCTTTTAATCTCAGTTCCTCATCAGTAGGATAAATATAATACTGTGGTAGTTGTGAAGATTAAGGGGAGATTTTAAGAGGGATCTGGTTTAGTTTCTGGCATATAGCAGGTCTTAAAAAAAATATAAGCAAGAATACTCTGTAGCATTATAAATCCTTTAGGCTCCTCAAGGGTGATGTTGTTAACCACCTCCCCCACTCCCCCTTATGGTGAAGGTTTGTTAAATCAGAGAGATGGGACATAAGGACCAGCACTTATCTTTGAGAATATGCCTGAAGACCAAGCCCCACAGTCCTCTCAGTGTCTATCCCACTGCATCCCACTCTTCCCCTGCTGATAAGAAAGAAGAAAGGAGACAATAAAACATGCATTTTATGATGACTGTTGGGGATCAGACTTTACCCAGACAATTCACATTGGAGGAAAGGATCTGGGCACTGAGATATGTAGATGAGTATAAGAAGGATATAGGATAGGCACTCAGAGTTATATTTTCGATCGCTTAAATTATCCCAATACCACCGCTAAGCCTCCAACTCCTAAAGGCCACCAAGGTATAGGGATATAGGGAATTTGAGATTTTCCCAATTTAGAAGATGTATGGGATCCATTTGCTTGAACAGAGGCTGTGCAGCTCATTAAGCTTTGGAGGACTGGGCAGGCTCTTTAGGTCACCAGTATCCACTAGTCACCAAATTCTCACCATCAAGGCTAATCCTCCTCTCTTCATAGTTCTGCAGTCAATACTTAGTTCCTGGTGTGTAGTAAGCCTTCAATATACATTAACTGAATGAGGAAATGAAATAAAAATTGTACAATGTCTGTGACTCATGGTAGAGGACTCCCACCAGTTCACCCCAAAGAACAGAGAATGGAGAGGCCCAAGCTCAGACAAGTGAAATAATATGTTGCAACCAGTATTATGTGCTCTTTGCTAATGAAGGGGTAAATGACACAGTTGAATTAACCAAACTTATAGAAAACTATTTACTTCAAAATGTAGGTACTTATATCCAGGCAGAAGTGCTTCCAAACCAGCTTGGGCATAGTTTTCTACTCTATTTGAAATATTTTTAAGGAAGAAGATTCAATAAGCTCCCTCAATAAATGACTCTAATATCTGACCACCTTATCTGATTACCTACTTTCCCTGGAAGCTATTTCTCCTTGTTCTGTCCTTTGCGGTAATAGCAAAGAGCTAACAACCATCTACGTATCCAAAGACCTTTTGAGGTAAATTATAGAAGACACAATTCCCACTTCCAAAGAGCGTACAAACTACCAAAGGAAAAGGACAAATGTATTAACTATACTCGAGAGATGGGAGCTATTTGGGGTAAGGCAGTTTAGATGACCCTTTAAATATGGCAGCAGACTATGGTGCGCTGTGAAGAGTACATTGTCAGTAAACCAATGTGGCTTCTCAAGCTTTTAGAGGAGAGAGGATCACACAAGTGTCCCAGTTAATAAATGGGAAGTACAGAAAATGTATATAATTTGAGTTCTAATTTTTGAAATAGGAAAACATCTATCTTATTTAAGCCACTATTATTTTTGTCTCTGTAAAGCAGCTAAAGTTATATTCAAAGCAATCCATATATATTATATTTCAATGCATACATATATTTATAGATATTCATATATGTGTGCATAAACATAAATTTAAGTGAAGGAAAGAATGACTTGAATCAAAGAATATGCATGTGAAAAGGTGTCTAGCAGTGTTTTACACACAGCTGATACAAAATTTTATTAAGCTTCTCTTCCCGTTCTAGTTTGTGTCCTTTTATAGACTTGTTTAAATCAATGGTAGTTTCTAGAGCCTACCCACACTTGAGGTTGCCATTTTTAATTAACAACATTGACATTGGGTAGGTGGAGCTGCTAGTTTCATTTCTAAGCCTGCAGCTATGAACTAAGGGCCATGAGTCCTAATTTGGTAGCAGCAAGGTGAGGAACTCTGGTAAGATGAGACATCATGAACTTCCTCTTTAGGCTCAGAGGCAGTGGGTAGACTTGCACTAGTTTTAGGGAGCCAAGCCAGGAACCCAGAGACCATTTCCTCAAGTTAAAACAGGTCCATCCCAGACACCTGATCTCAGAAACTGATGATGGAGACCAAGTTGTAACAGGAGACCAAAATGCAGCTCCTAACACACTTTACAGGAAGACCAGTTTGCATCAAAATTCAGAAGGAGAAGCTGGACAGCAGGGATGCTGAAACCATCAAAATTTCCAAACAGAGGAAAGAGAACCCAGATGGACTCTCGTGCCAGCTACAAAGCCTCAGTCTCAGTAAGTATGAGTTTGACAGTGAATTTATTCTCTGCTTTAGGCAGGAAACTTTCCTAAGTTTTATGTTTGGTCAAGAAGTAAGTCTGGCTAACATTGGGGTGAGTGGAAACACATGGTTATAGAAAGAAGTATTGAAACAGACCAGGGACAGAGTTGAAAGCACTCCTGACACTGCCAGAGCTGACACACATCTTGCCATGTTCATTAGTTTTAATCTTTATTCCTCTAAATAAGATCTAATAAGGGATTTGAGTTTTCCATCGTCTTTCCCTTTACTGGACTGCTGATGGAGCTATTAATGAGAGTGAAATAGCCACAGGGCAGGCAGCCTTAGAGAAAAATAGATGAAACAGATGGCAAGACTAATCCACAAACTGGACAAGGCCATTAAGGATCCACTCATCATCACTATTAAACATCCAAGAGGGGTTTTTTTCTGCACATTAACTTGAGAGTATGATATGAGTCACAGCCTTTCTGGGGCTCAGTGTCAATATCTGTAGAATGTGGAGTGCAGACTAGTTCAGAGGCTACCTTGGTTCCCCAAAAATAAGACCTAGACGGACAGTCAGCTCTAATGTGTCTTTTGGAGCAAAAATTAATATAAGACCCGGTATTACATTATATTATATTATATTACATTACATGACATTATATTATATTTATTATATTATATTATATTATATTACATTACATGACATTATATTATATTTATTATATTATATTATATTATATTATATTATATTATATTATATTATATTATATTATATTACATAAGACCCGGTCTTATAGTAAAATAAGTAAAATATTTTACTATAAGACCGGGTCTTATATTAATTTGTGCTCCAAAAGACATATTAGAACTGATTGTCCATCTAGGTCTTATTTTCGGGGAAATACAGTATTAAAACCTGTCAAAGGAGCCCTAGGGTTCTGAAATGGTCCTTCAGGCCGCCTCAAGAAACAAGAAGCCTCAGGTCTCTACTTTAACTGAAGTCATGCTACATTAACATGTTTTATTCAGTGATAGTGCAGTCAGATTTCTTCAGGGCAGGGAGGGGGAGAATAATCCCACTATTAAAATAAAATTTGTGAATCATCCCTGAGCAAGGCAAACCCTCGGGATATCCCGGTCCCTAGCAAACTGGGACTGCACTGAACAAACATCACATGTCCTGTCTACAGCTTCTTCTCTGTCCAAACAACACTGGGAAGGTTAAGGGGGTAGGGAGGAGGGAATGGCTTCAGCCTATTTAAAGCCGATAACTCCTCTTACAGACAGTGTTCATCACAAAAAACATAATCTGCTGCCTAAATTCCCACTTCCCTCATAAACAGGATATAAATAATGAATTAACTTTTTAAAAAGTAATACATCTCTCAATTATGTAAAAATAGACCATGTTTATGTTTCTCACTGATAACCTCATTGCTAGAGCTGCAATTTAGAATGGACTAAAGAGGCGATAGGCAATCCGCCTGGAAAGGGGGCAATGGGTATTTTAGGAAATTGGCACAAACTTGAATTTTGGAAAAAATGTAGAAAGACCATTGAGACATTCATGCCCTGCTCCTTCTCCACCTCTTACCCGCTCTTTTCCCACTTCCCCCATTTTCACATCTGGAAGAGTTGGGTGCTTTGAACGTAAGTCAAAAACAAGATTTTCTCTGAACTCTCTGGTACATGCTTGTGCTTATGATGCTTTTAAATACAAAGACGTTTATATTTAAAACCTGTGCCTCTTTATTACATTCATTCATTTTAGATATATTTAGCACTTACAATATGTCGGGCTTATTCTCTCTCTTTGTCTCTCTCTCTCTCTCTCCACACACATACACATACACACACATGGATGACTAAGACACAATTCCTTTCTGTCTAGAAGTGCACAATCTGTAAAAATATTCTGGATTCTAAAAGTAACATAAACTCATTTGAAAAAAATCACAGCTCAGTATTGATAACAATAAAGAAGAAAGTTCAGTCACTCATAAATTTTGCCTTGCAGAGATATGGTAACATTGGTATATCCTTCCAGACTACTGTCTCTATCTATTAAGATATCTATGTGGACATATTCCTTAAAATGAGATTCTACCGCACGGTGCTCTTCTGTAATCTGATTTTTTCATGTAAGGGATAAATGCTAGATACTACCAAAATATGTAACTGAGTCAGATGGGGTCAATTTTGTCAGTGACACCAATGTCCAAAAGAGCGACCAAAAGCAAATACCTGGCTTGAGACCCCAGTCCAACTGTGTGAAAAAGATGGAGCAGAGGTGGCAGAGGGCAGAGGCACAGTCCTAAGGTAAGAGCAAGTGGCAGTGTTCCCCTGTGGCTCGGGAGAGCACAGCCTGGCCTCCTCCACACCCACACATGTTCCTTTTAAAGCTGCCATATTCCTGTGCTGCACTTGGCACACAGGGAATACTCTTATCTTCTGGTCTATCGATGTATTCACTCCATTAAGTCAGAAATTGCCAACTAATAGCCTTTAGGCTAGGTCAGGCTCAGAGGTAGTTTCATTGGCTTGTAGGATTTAAAAACAAAAACCAAAAGACCTGTATTTATAAATTAAAAGATTTTTAAAAACTGGATTGCTTGCTGACTATCCCTGCAGAGGTCAGAAGTGTGGGAGCTGCAATCCTGCAATTATGCAGGACAATAATTGGCTGAAACATTAGGGGTTCCCACACTTCGGCCCCAGATAGCTTTTGAAACTCCTGAGGTTCGGGTTGGACCTCAAGGCAATTAAATCACAATGTCTGGGAGTGGAAGCCAGGTATCAATAATTTTTAAAGATGCCCAGGTGATTCCAAAATCCAACAAATCTGAGAAGCAGTGCCGCAGGGCCCTTTGAACTCACATTCTCTCTGCCTGACAGATTTTTCCTTCCACATATCCACATGGCTTGACTGCTCACATCTTATTCATCCCACATCATTGTTCACCTTAACTGCAAAATCTCTTCCCCCGGGATTTGATATACCTTACCTTCTTTTGCTTAATTCCTTATCACTTGTCATCATTTAACTTATTATGTATTCATTTATTTATTCATTTGTTATCTGTCTTTTAGTACTAAAATATAAAACCTCAGTCAGGCACGGATTTTTGTCTATTCAATGCTATATTTCCAGCATTTAGAACAGGGCTTGGTATACAGTAGGTGTCATTTGTTGCATAAGTGTAGAATGATGCTGAGAATTGCTTTTTTTCAGTGGGGCATGTGTGCTATTTGCCACAGCCTGCTTTACTCCTCTAAGTTATCAGCCTGACTCCCTTATGAATCTGTGACTCTGGATTTAACTATTACCCTTAAGTTCAAACGAAAATAAAACTCATAGGAAATATTCAGTTAAGCTCACCATTGGTGTAAGATGAGCTGATAGAATGTTTAGGGAAAAAATACATGAATAAAGAAGGACTTTCACAGTCCCGATGTATATTTGAGTGTTTCTTTGTTTCTGAGTTACAAAGATGAATCGTGACATTTTCACCCTTTTTAATCTCAGCTCAGTTTGGTACTCCACATACAAGAAATGTGGTGTAATCCATTTAATAAGTTTTTACTTTCTTAGCAAGGGTCTGAACAAGTTGTTCTATAGCAGAGCACTGATCAAAAGTGGCAAACGTCATTATCCTTGGCAGATTACCAGGAGTTCTGCAATTAACAGCAACATGAATAAAACTATTTTATGGACGTTAAAATAAATGTAGCTTGATGAAGGGAAAACATATTCATCTTGCCACAAATTAACCTAGTGTTAGAAGTCTTCACATTGAATACATTTCTAAGGTAACTGAGAACTGCTGGGGAAAGAAAAGCAAATGGAAACAAGAAATAAAATAAACTGTCACCTTGCAAGCTCTATTTCTATGAATTCATTAACAAACAGTATTTATTCAGTACCCGTCTACCGAGCCCTGAGCTAGGTGCAGGGGTGTAAGTAAAGAAAGATTATTTGTCTTCCAGCACTTACATAATACAGGAAATGAGGACTATGTGGTTAAAAACTGAATTCAATTATAAAGAAAATACAATAATTAACCAATAACTGTGAGTATAGGATCATTGTATAAAATATTTTGAATTTTGAAATTGTGACCCTTTTCTGAATTTATGTAGGTAAATACAAAGAAATATGAATAAAATATTTACACTTCCATGGCAATATCTGACAGTATCTGCAGAAGACTGTATCTTCTATACCTGAAATCATATACACTCTGTAAGTCTCTTTTTATGTACGCAATATATTACTTTACCTAAGGATAAACAAACACATATCTGCATGTGCCAGTTAGTTATGTATTTGCTCTGAGATATGACCCTTGACCTTTCTGTCTTAGCTTTATACACGTGTCTGGTCTCTGCAAACTACATTTTCCAGTTTCCCTCCCCAGCTAGTTTCTGGATACATGCAGAAGGAGGCTCTGGAAAGAAATGAGAAGCTAGGACAAAGGGAGAATCCATGATGTTTCCTCCTCCTTCTCTGCTTTTGGTGGCTTTGTCTGCTGTCACTTGCTTTCCTTCCTGTGCCAGCTCCACATGGGCAGTGCCCGTCATAATCTAACTCCAAATGGCCACATTAGACTCTTTCTCCTTGTTCCTTCAGCCTTGTGGGTAGCAGTGACTTCCTGCTATTGTAAGTATTTGGCTTGATCATATGTGACTTGTATAATTAGTTCCTTGGTTTAAAATCCCTCCACTGACTTATTGAATTTTCTGGCTATTTTCCTCAGTGACTAACTGAAAAATACATATGAGCTTGTATACATTTATTATAAAGTTATCACAGTACTACTAAAATTGGCATACAGTGGGGATGGAGAAATATCCACCTTTACTACTTCTTTGTGAGGAAGTAGAGAAATGCTAAAATAGATGTTAGGAGTGAAGATGGAGACATGAAAACCAACACCACACATAAGCCCTCTTGGGAGAACATAACTTCAGAAACATAACTAGAAGTTGGTTCTCTATGTTTTTAAGAAAAAAAAAAAAAAAGATGAGCCTCTAGACCTCTTTCTATTCTTCAAAATTTCCTCACCATCTGATTGACCTTTAAGTTCTATCTATTTTGCCTCTAAAATGTTTCTTGAATCTGACCCTTAGTTTATTTCCTGTGACACTTACTCCATTGGTTCAGGTAGACTCACTTATCCTTATCTCCCCAAAGCAATTTCTTAAATCCATCTTCCACAAACTTGTCAGTGAGTGTTTTCCAAAAGTGAACTCTGCTCACATAAATACCTCACTTAAAGCCCACTAATGAAGCCCATTTTCTATACCATACAATCTAAATCCCTTTTTTATGTCATATGTGGGCCTTCAAGATTTGGTTACTACCCATCTCTTATCCTTACTTCTCTTCATACCTCTCTATTGTCTATCTCTTCATCTGTCCTGAACCACTTGCAGTTCCTCAAATAAGTCAGGCAATTTTTACTTTTGCATCTGTAGGATGTTTGTCTTCTTCTTCTCGTCCATGAGAAAGCCTTACTCACCTTTCAAAAATTAGTTTACTTATCAACTTTCCTAGGAAGTTTTTCTGGCCTCCATAAGCAGGATGAAAAACTCTTCGGTTTGTATAGTGCTTTGGGTTTTAACTATTGCTTTTACTCATTATTGTTATTATAGTGAGTTGGGGAAGAGCTTTCAGAGTCTCCCTCCAAACATAAAATATCAGCAGTTGCCACCTTGTTTTTGGTCTTAAATGACTGTATTTGGTCTTGAGTGTGAGTATAACAAAGGATTCTAAAAACAAAATTTTAAGGGGACTATGCAATAACTCCATTGCAACCCTGATAAAAAATCAGTGGCATTTTCTTTTGAATAGAAACCAATTCTTAGGATAATTGAAGCATTTGAAAGTAGACTTCTATTATTTTTAATCCACACAATTGATGGGGACATGAATGGAAGTCAGGAGGTGCCCTCAACACGGAAAAAGCTGTCAGGTGAGTATTATTAGTTTCTCCCTGACTGTGGTCCCTTACACAGCTGCTTTGCTGGTCTCCCAAAGAAGCACTAAAACTGAAGGCGTGTGTAGGGAATTGCTAATATTTGTTGGGCAGTAGCAAGTTAAAATGGAAAAAAAGGAGAAATCAAAGAAGCAAGACGTGTGGAACTTCCACCAGACGTCTTTCTTCCAGGGAATATGACACACCCTAAAAACCTCATCTCATCAACCTCTATTGGATATTTTTTTTGGGGGGTGGGGGTGCTTTGTAAATACCTATAGTTTTAAATAGACATTTACATCAGAATATATCAGTGACCTTATTGAGCAATTAGCATTCTAGGCTTGGTTCTTTAGAACTCACTCCAGAAAATAGACATTGGCCAAGTCCAGGCTAAGAGAAAACGTATGGAAAGCAAATAGGAAAAGTGGATGAACTAAGCTGGGAGAGGTTCAATTATTCTGTTTCTATGGGTTGTCAGGTAAGATTAAATCCTATGATCTTTTATGGTCAGCAAGCAGTTTCTTCTTAGACCCTTTCTTTGTAGAGTTGGATGTCAGGGTATTTTTTGTGTTCAGTGTATACAAATCAGAGATAACAGACAGAACATTTATGAGTCTATTACTCCAATCATCTGATTTAGGCAAAATAATGAAGATTTAGGCAAAATAATGAAGAAGTCAAAATTCACTTTGGTGACATCCAGTCTTCTCATTAAGCATCATCTCCCACAGCTGAGTTTCCCTTTAAAGACATGTGAGGCGTACTTTCCTTCTATCATAGATGACCTAAAGAAAAGACTAGAAACACTGACTGTATCATCCCCTCTCAGAGCAATGAGGCTTAAAGTCTTTAAACAAAGAAATTAACATAGTACAGTAAGGTTTCAGATAGCAGAAATGAGGTAGGAAGATATTCCAGGGGCCACAGAATCCATAGCCAGCTCTGTCGGTGAGTGAGACAGTCTGGCTGCCTAGAATGGATTGACCAAGATAGAAAATCGGAAAACCATTATGATTCACAAACCACATAGTGTGTGTGACACCAAAATCATTTGCTTTGTCATTGGCTTTACTGTCAGCAAACCTCAGTACACTTGTCCTTTTGATGTATTTGCAGCCAAACAGGGAGAAAAAGCATCCCCACTAAGTATGTTAATAATTAAGTAGATTCTGCCTTTAAAAATGTGGAGGAAACGGAAAAATTAGCAAGTAATTATTCACACTGCTAAAACAAAAATAAAAGATAAAAACTACTATTCCCGTGTGACTACAACATCAAATCTAGCATCTCTGAAATGAGACAAATATTTGTCCACCACTGTCTTCTAAGCAAATAGTTGAGTGGCCTGGATAAGATTTAGATTTTATGATCACTACTTGTTTTACATAACAGAGGAAATACAAATTTTCTAAACTTAAAAATTTTCTAAATTCAAAAATTTTCTAAATTCTATTTTTCTTAGATTTCGTATAAAAGAATGTTAAAATATTCATATTGATGACTGGAATTCTGAGATGTCATGGATAATTATTTTTTTAATTCAATGAGTTATAATCTCCTGGTGGGGAGTAAGCATTCATCCAACATTATGCCTAGAAAACAGTGGAAAAGAAGTTTGAAAATGGTCAAAGTTGTGAAAGTTGTGAGAAAAAGTGCTTCCCGAGTTATTAGAGTGGCTCAAGTACTCAATTTTAGTCTTAACTAAATGTACAAATTCTTCTTTCTTACTATAGGAAAAAAAAATGTCTTCTGATTGCTGTCTGAATTCTTGTGCTTGCTCTCTGGTTGGTTTATGAGTGAAAGCATTGGCCACTAGTGCCAATGGCAGAAACATAAGTGGACATGAAATTGTTACCCAGCAAATCTCAGGAAGGCTGAAAGAGGCACAGTTTTAGTTCCATCCAACAGCTGCATGGGAGTAATGTTTGTGTGTGTGAGGGGGAACCAAGCAAACAAACAGACTAAAACTAAATACATCAAGAAAGAACTTAAAGGTAGAGAGGTCCCCAGGATGCATGCATCCTAAAAAACATGCTTTGGATACCTGAAAATGAGGCAGTCTGTAAATACCCTTCCTGCTGAGGCAGGCATCTGACAGAAGACTTTTTATAGCACATATTAGCAAAGCATGTATGCAATGAAATATCATCTTATGGGTTAATGATATAGCAGCAGGAGCAGGACAATAGACACACAGTGGATTAATCCTCTCTATAAAGCGTGAAGATGATGTGTACTCAAAAGTGAACTGGGAGCCAATGGAAAATGAGTAGAAGGAAACTTTTTAAATTTTAATTAGCAGGTCATCTCTGATGTGAGAAAAATGCAGTATGATGTGGAGCAGTGTAGGAGGTGAAATCAGAGACATACTCACAGTCCGTGTACACAAAAGTATACAATATGCTATGAATACCCATGATGGTGTTAAGTACTAAGGGTCATAATTGTGGACTAAGGCACACAGCTGAAAACAGAAAGCACTGAGGTGTGCCCATGGTAAGTGTAGGGACCATCCCTACATGGAGCCAGCCCCCTCCTGACAGGATTTGCTGACAGATGCCAGTTCAGAACTGCCACTGCTGCCCCCCCCTACCCCCGCACCCCCTTCGTCCTATTCTGGTAGAGAGAAGAAGGGCCTGACACAGGGATGTGGAAGCCCCCTGTGGGTAGGGAGAAGGCAATGCAACATTCATGAAGAAAGCATATTCCTTTCCCTAACTTCCTTACGGGGAATAGAACCGTGTGAGCAAGGCCCCAGGAAAATCACTCCCACAAGTGCAGGGAGACTCCTGTTTATCCAGCAGCCTGTGGGTTTGCTTACTGTCTGAAGCTTGCTTTCCAGAACAGGGGAGAGATGTGTCTAATGGGATGGCTACTTGTAAGGGGGACAGGATCGGCTCTCTCCAGTTCTAGATGCTCCAGAGGTACAGAAGACGGGATTCTCCGACACTTGCAGTGGGGAGGTTGCTGAAGGTGCATATGATGCAGGAAACATCATAGAGAATGGCAAAGAGGCACAGACAGCAGAGGAATGAGCCATGATATTGCCCACTGATGACTGGCTGACGTCTCCAGGGGCATTGCTAAGAAGTAAGGCGATTGTAGGACTGACTGGTGATGCCACCTTTCTACAAAGCCCATGATGACATTTCAGAGTTATGGCCAATCAATGAGACAAATGCAACATAACCAAGGGCAGTATATCAGTTAGAAATGCATTTGGCTACAAGTAATGCAAAGTGGCCTTAAGAGAGATTTATTTTTCTCATAGAACAGGATGTATGATGAGAAGTTGCTGCTGGCCTTGGTTCTATATCTCAATGTTTCTAAAATTCTCGCAGCCATTCCTTCATGGCTGCAAGGTGACTGTCTCAACCCTCTAAGCATCCAGTCTACATTTAAGGATGGGAGAGGGTTGCCAAGTCGGTGGCCTTTACCAGGAAAGTACAAGTGTTCTCAGAAGCCCCATAGGATACTTATGTCTCAAGCCGGAACTGGCTCAATTTGACAGCCCAGCGGAAAGGGAGGTGGGGGAGGTTTTAGCCTCTCCCGCGCTGATAGTGCAGTAGCTTTCCAACAATACCTGACACCGGGGGTCATTTTAAAGGAAGCCCTGCCTCCCAAGTCCCTCGTTTTACGTTCCTATCCCAAACAGGCATGCAGGAGAGAGAGGAGTGGAGGAAAGTGGAAAGAGATGAAGGGGAGAGCCTCACCCACCAAGCCTCCAGAGACATGCATTTCTGCCTGTGCTGATGCAGAAGTGGCGCTGGGGGAGAGGACGTGGAAGGTCTGAGACTGAACACGATAATGTATGTAAATGAACAAGACAAATATTTAAGATCCAAAATGAGACTCTTCTACTAACTGAAAGAGATTTCAGAAGAAAAAAGAGAGAGGTAGTTCAGGGAACGTTCCATCAGCTAGGAAGCAGACCTTCACGAAATGCAGTTAGTCGCTGCTAGCAGAATAAAATCATTTTATTCCTGCGCACCTAACAAATTCAGACTCCTCACTAAATTAGTTACATGAAAGTGAACTGTTTATTTCTTAAAGAATCCCAGTGGATAGGTTCAGGCCTTTTAAGCTAAATCTCTTTTGTTTTATAAAGTTCTGAATTGAAAGGAGAGGACATAACTCATAAGCACGACTGATTTTTGTAAGATCCTCAGATGAGTAGCTATATAACCAAGTACATGCTTTATAAAGTTGTGTCTGACAGAGCCTGGTTCTATTCAGGAATAAGAGGTGATTTACATGTGATACATTAACCATTACTGCCAATGTTTCTGTTTCCTCAAACTAGTTTTGGAAGATTTGTCCCTACACTCAGGCCCAAGACCAACATGTTATTTTACTGTATAGTATTCTATCATTTCTAACTGTGGTCCTAACACATTTTTGCATATCTTTCCTCAAAGACGTAGATGTACCTACCTTTTCAGGTTTAAAATTAAACTCAATAAAAAGTCATTTTCCAACTTTTAAATCTGCTTCATTTAATTAAGGGAAGACATTGGAACACTGTGTTTGTCATTGCAGCCCACAGTCACTTCTAATATTCTAAAGGAGGAATAAACTGATTTGATTGACTATAGTTGAAATTTCTGATATCTCACTCCACAAATATTGACAGAGTTTCAGCTATGCAGTCACCGTGTGATGTGCTGAGAACACATCAAGGAAGAATACATTCCCTCTCCTTGAGAAACTCAAAATTTAGTGTAGCTATGCCAGTAACAGCGAAAGCTAATACCAATAACACATTGTGACAATTACCACGACAAAAAATATTTATAAAGGTCTAAGGAAACATGATTGAAGGAATAACTATACCTGTGTAAAATTTATTATTAATTTATAAAGGCAAAATTAATTAAATGAGTTAAGATCTCAAAGTCAGCTAAATTCTTCCCTGTATTTCAGAAAGCAGCATGACCTTCTAGGCACGAGAGAAAAAAATTAATTAATTAAACCTTTTTCACCCAACTCAAGACAGATTCACAACCTGAACGCCGGCTGCCTCTGCAGAAACCTGCAGGGAAATTCTCTTATACTGCATTAGGTATAGCAGAAGGAAACAGCTGGGATCTAAGGGGCAAATAGCAGCTCCCGTGTGTTTAAAAAGAATTGCCAAGTACAGTAGGTACAGTCCTTCTCCCAGCAGCATCTTTTTTCAGGGTGATGTGCTCAGTCTTAAAATAATAAATAGTAACATTTATTGAGTGCCCACGTATCACTTATATAAATCTGGCATTATAAAATGGAATTTACGCACATTGTTTCTACATTTCGTAACAATACCACTATATAAAGTGGAACTCATGACATAGAGAGAAAGTGAATCCACAAGTGGAGGTCTTAGGAGTTGAGTTATGTCTGACTTCAGTGCCTCTGCATTTCCCACAGTTCCATGGAAAAGACAAGACTATTATTGATGTCTCAACGGGAGGCATTCCTCCCTGTGCCTCTTTTTAGCTATCCATTGGAAATATAAATAAAATGGCCCTTCCCTTCTTGTAGTATAAATTTGGATCTGCTTGGCCAAGGGTAAAATCCGTGTGAAGAGTTCAAAAACTGTTCTAGATTAGCAAATACTCTTCTCCCCCTTGCTGCCAATTGATTTTTTTTTCCCTTCTCAAATCTGATCTTGGTTTTGCTAGTAAATATTATTTCTCTCTCCACCCTCGCTAGCAAACACAGCTGGTTTTGGCTCTGTCAGAGATTCAAAGAACCTTCTGCAAAGATTTAAACTATATGAAAACAATCAGAATGAAAACGGGAAAGGATGTTTAAGTAGAAGATAACATCTTAAAATACAGGTTTGGCTTTGCTTGTATTTTGTAAAAGCCAATGAGAGTTAAGAAAAGAATTGATATTTTTATTGTGGTCCTGGTCATGTGGTTCTTCTAAACAGAAACACCACAAGTGAATGAGAAAGTCAGCAACATCAATATTCAATTCTTGTTTCCTATTATATTACAGCTACAAAGCATGTTTTCAAGTCCTCATGTGGTTGCCCGTTGACCTCAACCAGGTTCCTTTCTCTGTCTGAGTGTAGTTTCAAGTACTTGTATACATAATATGAAAGGCTAGACTAGATAATCGAGCTGTAGTTCTAGAACTCTATTTTTACATTTATTAATTGTTCGACCACTGTTTTTTAAGTGCAGTGATTCTGTTTCCTCTAAATTCATGCTTCTTATAGCTTTCACAGTGGGCTTCAAGCTTTGTAGCAATGGGGAATGGAGCCACAGGTTACTCATGATGTAGATATCAGTGAGCGCTGAAGCAACTCAACAATTTTAGGGGTAAGACAATTTTTAAAACATCTGTAGTAAGGTATAATTAAGATACAATACATTGCACTAATTTCAGGTGTACAAGTTTTTGTTTTTGGCAAATGTATGCAATCTTTCTTTCACTTGGTATAATTATTTTGAAGCCCCTCCATGTTGCTACATGCTTCAATACATCATTCCTTTTTTACTGCTGAGTAATATTCCGTTACATAGATATACCATATCTCTATTTATCTGTTAACAGGCACTTGGGTTGTTTCTGAGGCTTGAAGTTTGCCTCACTTAGCTCCAAGGATGTCAGCCTCTTTAGCAGTGAAGTTGCTGGTTTCCATGGATTTGTCAGTAATGGTAGCGCTATCATGTTAGTGAAGCTAGAGGTGGTGGTGGTTGAGGAATAACGGCAGCCCCAGGTAATAACCCAAAGACTCCCACTTTCCCTACCAGAGATTTAGTAGCTTTTCTTGAATAAACACTTTTCAATTTGTTGTGTGCCTATAGCCCTGAAATGGTTGATTTTCAACATTTTTTTTCAGTTTTATCATTGCTTTTGGAAAAAGGATTTTTTTAAGATAGTCACATAATCATTCCAGAAACCCCCTGATTTACATTTTGGTATAATTTTTCTGACAATACATAAAGAGCAAGATAGTTTCTACTTTCCTGAATAGTTCCATCTAATAAGGGAAATGGAATCTGTACCCACCTAACTAAAATATAAGACAAAGGCACTACATAAATAAGAATCACTGAGTTCTATAGGTATTCAGTGGAAGGATATAGCATTTCTCCTGAAAAGAATTAGAAAAATCAGCCAGGGAGGGAGGGAGTAGCTATTGAATGAGCCTGAAAGGGTAGGTAGGATTTAAATATATATTGAAGGACTGAGCATGGGAGTTGCATGTGTAGTTATGTTGACTTGCAATTTTTGTCTTTTTTTTTTAATTTAAAAGTAGTACATGAATGCATTTTCATTGTAAAAATATTTAAATAATACAGTTAGTAATGTTAAAGCATCCTTAATCTCCTTCCCTCTGCCCCAGCCAGTTCATTCCTTTTCCCATCACTATCTCAAGTCTCTTTTCTATGCAGTGACATACATATATATTTAACAATAGATTTCTGAAAATTTGTGTAGAGTAAGTTTGTCCACAGTTAGATCAAGGGGAAAAAATACTTTTATAGCCAGGTCTACAGATGAGTATTTGTAAAGATCGATAACTTGACTGGGGGCACCGGCCTAATATGACCAGCAGCAGCAAACAGTTTATTATCTGAACAAACCTAAGCAAGGTCCAGTGACTGGAGACTTCAGTTTATTTATCAGTTAAGATAAGCTACGCTATACTACCCATGACCCCAAAGGTTTAATGCAATAAGAGTCAATTTCTCACTCACATGAAGTCCAAAGCTCTTCAGCTTTCCTGAGGTGGAGGAGTCCTTCCTTCCCTTCCAGCCGCACACACTGGGGAGAATGAAAAAGTAGAAGATTGTCCAAGCTAGTCCATGGTTAGAATGGATGTACAAGTGATGTACATCATTTCTATCTAACTTTCCATTGGACAGAATTCAGAAGCAAGTAGGTTCAAAGGGGGTTAGCAAATTAGTACACTTCTGTTCCCAAGAATAATTTAAAGTAAGTTAGTGAACTCATATTATTTTCTCTGGCACAAGTTTTCTCATCTGTGAGGGGTATGATCAACTAGATGATGGTTACAGCCTTTTCAATTCTACCCTTTTATGAGTATTACATTCAATGAGAAAAGTGGACCTCACTTTCGCATTCAAGTGGGCTGAGTTTATTTTTAACTTCAGTAAATTGTGTTAAGTTTTCCACCTACTTGTCATTATGTTGTGTGTCATATCAAAATAAGAGACTACCTGAGTTTTTTTTTTTTTTTCTTTCGAAATTCTTCCCAAATTTCAAAAAGTGAAAAAAATGAAGGAAAAAAGTAAAACTCATAAATTAACTTCTGGGCAATGTGATGTAACTAAAAAAGTCAAGATTTCTGAATTTAAGTCCCAACGCTGCTATTGATGATGGATAATGTTGAGCCAATCACGTATGTCATCTCTGAACCTCCATTTTTTCATTTGTTAAGTGGGAGCAATAATTATGACCAACTTACTGACATGCTATGAGAATCAAATGAAAGTACGTGAGAAGCTGCTTTATAAACTAGAAAGACCTCTACAATTTAAAAAAGAAACAAGGAGACAGAATCCAAATAGCCAAGCAAGCAAGAGAGAGCCGAGGGCGGGAATGATGGTAGTCATGAGAATTGGGTGCACAGCAGGAAAGCAGGGTTGGGGTTGGAGACCTCTGCAGCAATCCCGGATGGAAAACATCTAGAGCTGGAAGTTGAGAGAGGAGAAGGGGAAGCTGGAGAGCAAAGTACGGTAGGAGAAGAAAGAATGAGAAAAGGAAGGGAGGGAGCATTGTGAGTAAAAGGAATGACTTTAGATGGCAATTTTAAAAAATAATCTATTGTGGAACAAATTTATAATTACAGAAAGGCTGCAAGGAGAGCACAGAGGTTTTTCTGTACACCCAGTTTCCCACACTGTGGACATCTAACTTAACCATAGTATATCTGCCACAAGTATAACATGTAGCACAGCATCTGAACACCATGTTTCACAGAAATGACATCATACTGATTTGTATACATGAGTAGCGCTGGTAAGAAGCTGACATTGGTACGTTATTGTTAACTAAGCATCAGACTTTATTTGAAACCCTAACCTTTTGGTAGCAGTTGCCGATTCAGTTTGCTGAGCTGATCTGAGCTTAGACTGAGCCCTGTCTCTGTGTTTCCCCACTTTCTTAGCTAATTTTTGGCTCACTGACTCAGTTTCTGAAAATACCTTGTGAACTAGAGCCATCACAGGAGCCCTTCCTGGTCCTCAAGACACATCTGTGTCCCGATGAACAGACGTTCTGGAAATAACTCTTTCATTTTACTCTTTCTAGGGAAGTCCTTTGGGTGTGTTAGGCTGAGGTGATTCAGCCAACAGGTCAGTAAAGAAAGTGCTGGCATCTTATTTTTCTTTAATTTAATCACAAATCACCAGGCAAACAGCAATTACTGTGAACAATATAAGGCATGATGCAGAAGGGCCCTTGGGAGAGGAGGCTTTTAAAATGTCCCACCTTCTACACAATTAGTACAGGCATCTTAAGCGAAAGTTTAGTATGGCAGCCCTTCCCCAGACCACCCCATCACAACTTGAAGATCATTCTTGAAGTTTGAACTACTTAGAATGCTCTTCAAATGGAGATTTATGGAAAGAGTTTAGACATGGGGGTGTTGGATAGTCACAATGACCTTTGGCATTCAGTGGGTCTGGAGTGAAAGAGGGAAAGCATCTGAAATGCTCAGGACAATGTCACACAGTAAAGATTTGTCCTGCTTAGCCATCAAGCAAACCCTGATAAACAGTGCCAAGAAAAAGCCACATCTTTGGGGCATCCATAAGGCAGATGCTAAGAATTCATTAACAGCTTTGCTAATCAGCATCTCCTATTTAGGCCCAGCTCTTCAGGGTAATACCAATTGTCAGAAATATAATGCCATGTGTGCATTCGTCCTTTTTCAGCATGGAGGGAGAAGGGAGGCAATTTCTGGGAACTGTAAATCACAAAAACATAAATAAGAATAGCCATGAATACATATACACATTCCATGAATGGCTTCCTTTCTTCTGTATGTGTCAGTGATATAGCAGAAATAATTATACTCTGGTGCTTGCCAAGTTTCTTAATGCAATAACAGTCGCAAGTCATTCTGTTAAATTAATAAAATTCCGAAAGCAAATATCACTAAACATCGTGAAAATGTTTCTCATTATTTTACATACTTTCTCTCTTTATCTGTTTGTCTCAAAAGGGCCTTAAAAGCTTCAGCAGGAGCAGGAGTTCAGCACTTTAACACATATACTATTTTAAATGTTGGAAAATTCATGAATTAATTTGCCAGCTAAACTATGTAATCGGATCCTGATTTATTCTCCTAGAGTACAGCTTGCTTAAGGTAAAAATCTCAGTCCTCGTTGGCTTACATTCATGGTATGTGGGGTTTGGGAATTGGGCAAAAATGGTTATTAAAAGTGTCATTTAAAAATCTATTCATTTCCTTTCCCATTATAGGCTTTGCAAATGCAACACTGCTTGAAACTTTCAAAAATCTAGCTATTTATTTTCTAGCCAGTTGCACACCATTCAGAGAGTACAAGGGACTTGCTTCTTATAACAAACACAGATTGGTTATCTCAGTCCCTTTGCCACTTAAACCTTAGCTAACTTCATTTTGGCTCTGATATTTTTTAGCTTTGATGGAGAAGGATGGGGCTGGTATCCTTTCTATGCCCACAAACACATGCTAACTTTGCTATAGGGGGTAGAGACAATTCAGAAGTGTACAGAATTTCAACAGAGAAATTCATGTGGTGAGATGGAAATTAGACTCTGCTAAAATCTTTGCATACTCTCAGCATGATTTTATATGTAGTTAATATATTGATAAGTGTTCCAAATACAGAGTTATCTAAGTTTTAATTCAGGACATTAAGTACCACTGAAACAAACACATTTTTTTTTTGCTTTAGCCTACAAATGCAGAACCAGTTCCTAGACCACTGCCTTTTTACCATAAAATAGATTTCATACCCACTACAAAGAAGAAGTACCTACACCAAGGTCCATTTCACTAACCAAGGATAAACACGTCTTCAAAGACATCCCTAAAAGATTTCATTTTCTTTAACAGAAAGCAGCAATTAGTAGTTTTCTGTGATACAAACAGAATGCCACATATCCACTGTCAGAGATGATGGCCATGTCAAAAGGAGATAAAGCGTTAGTTTTCTTTTAATATTTTAATTGTGCTTATCGTTTTCTTTGTAATATGATGCTACACTGGCAGTTGGGAATGTCTTGGAATCCAGGGCTCTCAGTGCTGAAAGGAAACTCAGAGACCAACTGGATCATATCCTTTGCTTTATAGATTTGGAAGTTTAGGTCCAGTGAGGTCAAATGACTTAATTAAGACATCCAAACTGATAGACCTCCATCATAAAGTTGCCACTTGTAAGAAAGACCTTTCTGTTTTTCGCTGGGGAAATCAAACAAACAAACTTCAACAGAGAGTAGTTATAATGTTTATTGCCCGTGAGGAGTTCTCTGCTACTGGATTTTGGTATAGGTCTTTAAGATAATGTAGAGAATGAACTTCAATTACTTACCTTATTCCTACTGTGTGTGTTGAAACTGAGCCAACTTTGCTAGTTAGTCTCATACAAGAAACCACAAATGTTTTCATGCTTTGATCGGATTCCAAGATCTTTTCTCTTATTAGAGGTTGATGTGTTTCAAAGCTTTATCCCTAAAATTCATGACAAAAGAGACCTCTTCCTGGCCATTGTGTAAGTTAAAATAAGGCCTTCTCAATCTGATCTTCCTTTAGATTTCCCCCCATTTACCACATAGCATAAGGAAATAATTATATACAGGCATGCCTCATTGTATCGTGCTTTGCTTATTGTGCTTAACAGACATTTTTACAAATTGAAGATTTTTGGCAACCCTGCTTCAAGTAAGTCTATCGGTACCATTTTTCCAATAGGCCTAGATGATGCTTAGCATTTTTTAGCAATACAGCATTTTTTTTAAGTAAGGTATGTATGTTTTTTAAAGATACAATGCCATTGCTCATTTAAGAGACTACAGTATATTGTAAACATAGATCTTATATGAACCGGAAAACGAAAAATTTGTATGACTCGTTTTATTGCAATTATCTGCTTTATTTCTGTGTTCTGGAACCAAGCCCACAACATCTCCACGGTATGCCTGTAAATTACAGTGTTGAATCTGAGAGAAATAGTTTGCTCTGTTGTGATCAGGTATCTCATCTAAGCATCTACAATCTATTGGTTAAGTCATGGGCTTATATATACAAAGTTCAAAAAATAGAGCAAATGTGGCTTCTCAGGTGATTAATGCTGCTTACAGACGAAAAGAGATCACATTTGTTAACATAGCGCATGGCAGCATAAATAAGTCGAGTGCTTATTTCAAGGGTATAGTTGTAAGTCTGTAATGAGAAGATAGTTATTGCCTTGAGGTGAGTTCAGAGAGAGGAACCCTTTCCACTCGCAGCACAATGACATTTCATGACTTTTTTTACCTCAGCCATCAATATTATGGCTTCTATCCATCCCCTCTGTTTTGGTCTGAGTGCACAGGTGGCAATATGACAAATAAAACAGTTGGGGTATAGGATAAAATGGCAGTGGCAGAATTTGAGCCACTGTAACCTAGGGAGTTGAGCAATCATCACGGTACCGCAGCATCTGTGAATTCAGACCCATGGCGCTATTCCAGAAAGTGAGAATTCAAGTTACGTTCCCAGAATGATGGTGTGTCTTTCCTTTATGGGTTTCCTAATTACAACAGAGGCTCATGTTGACCCACCTAGTTCTGGAATAATGACATATAGAATCTGGGAGTCCTAATTTCTAAGATCGTTGACCTAGAAAAGTAGGACAATCAATACTACTTTTCGGTTATAGCCATTTTCTCCATTTACCCTAAAGCAGTGAGCCCATTATCTAAACAATTTTTGTTTTATTTGTAACTACCTTTAAATAAATAATATCTCTGATGCTCATACTGAATAACTATGTCTTGTTATAGATTAAACTAGGTTAAGCTACATCTAGATTAAAACCTAGTTATAGGTAATTCAAGCAATATGGAGTTTCTATAGAAGTTTGTCACTGAAATGGCTCTCACCGTTGGATATCTTGCAAACGTTGTTACTGTCCTACTACTTATAAAAATAACCTTATTTATCTTCAGCTTTGTATACCAGTTCATAAAAGGACACTTGACTTAGCACCACAATTTAAAAGAGGAGTAATTATTGATGCAGTCTTTAAAAAGCAGGAGTCAGCATGTTCCATGTGCTTTGGGTTGTAACCTACCACGCTGCCTCAGACCCAGAGGAGGAGGGGGAAGTTCTGCTAGAGAAAGATGATTTTGACGCTGTTCCTTTGGGTTGCTTCATCACCCTGAAATGTTTTGAAATCTGAAATTCCACTGTGCCATTTTCATGAGTTATTTAAAGCATTCCTTCTGCACACTTGAAAATGACGTGGGGGTGAGGGTGCCAAGAACTAGCTTAAGCTGCCTGGGACTGAATTCTTGCTCTGGAGTCCTCAGATCGCCCCCTCATATCACAGTCTCTTGAGGAATGTTAAGAAATTGTGTGGACTTTAGAGACTTTTCACTTTGCCTGTCGATGTTCTTCAATCCTGTGTGTGATTTTATTTTCCTCTCATTTTGGAAAATAACGTTTAAATGAAATTTCCTGCTTTTGTATTCTACAGAATCCATGCAAGGTATTCTCTTTCCCTTTCTCTCTTTCCTCCCACTCCATCTTGTTGGTACGTACTGTGATGACGACGCAGACAAAAGTAAGGCTTCAAGCCAATAAGCTGACAGACTGGCATTTGTAATCTAAATCAGAAAACTTTTCTAGCTGGATGTCATTCTTCATGAAGATCTCGCCGTTGGCACTGCCCCTCTGAGGGGTGATCCTAACATTATCCCATTACCTGTGCACTTAAGAGTTGCTTTCAGATGGATCTTCTTCTGTTTACACATTATCCTTTGCTGTCAATCTTCTTTATCTAGCTAATAGCAGATGTTTACCTACTTGCAAGGAACATTTCTCTAAGGAATGTTATGAAGCACCTCACTAAGGTGGGAAAAGAATTCTTGCCATGTTTAGTCTTGAATACTCAGTACTTTCCCGTCTTTTGAAATATACCATTGCACATTCATTTTAATTAAAACCAAACTGCATTCACAGAGGGGTTTACATGTCACCAATTATCTGAATGAGGGTTTTTCTCTCCCTTTTAAATGTTAAATCATCATCTGTCTTTCAACATGTGTGGAAAATGCTGCTATAATTATTGTAAACAATATCTTTTCCTAAAGCACAAATTTGGGATGTGGTCAGTTTTCGTTTTCTGTTTTTCCTCCAGCCACTCAAAAACTTCAATTGTCTTACTGTGGGTGTTTTCTAAAGTACAGTGACAAAAGAGATTGTGAAAATGACAATGTTGTATTTGATATTTATTCTCTCACACTGACTTCCCTTATCAAAACTGCTAAGTTGGGAAGACAAAGGATGCTTTCACAACTGCTGGCAACACAAAGCTCTTTTGTATTCTGACTCTGCTCTTCCTCTTACATCAACATCAATAAGTATTTTGTGGGAGAGACTAAAATGTCAGTCTTTAGAAGGAGCAATCAAGTCCAGTTTATTCCTTGCTCTGTAATTAAAGCCTGTTTCTGCAAGAAGAGTAAACCAATACCCCAGCAGCCAAAGATAAACTGCTGTGCTATTTTTAATCTACAGCTACCCTTTCAACAGTATGAACACTTTGAGACTTGCTGCAGTTTTGCATTCTTGAGCCAATAGGAAAAAAGATTCCTAGAAGACAACAGTGGGTGATACTCTTATGGAATTAAAATTGGGTGCCTTTTTTTAAAAAAAACTAACAAACAAAACAAAAAAAAACTTGTTTTTAAACAAACACACTACAAAGGACCTGGACGAAAGTGGAGGGTTTGATAAATGTACTTCACCCGCCCAAAATGTGGATGAGGTCCTTTGTTTCATTCCCCAAAGAGGAATCCCAATCCCCATACCTGACTTTGCTACAGACTTGAGAATATAAAAAAAGAAATTCCAAGGCAGAAAGAGAGAAGAGCTTAAAATTGGTTATTAAACATCACTTCTCAAGTCCCACCATAAGGGGTCCCCTAGAGCCAGCGTCCTCCTTAGCTCCCATCCAGCTGCTGTGTTCTGCTTCTGGGCCACTCCCATCCTCAGAAATATAGACAATGACCTCAGCAAGCTCTTCTCTGAATCCCAAGTTCCTTGTCTCATGTTTGGTCCCTAGCTTTTCTTCTCTAGAAAAGAGAAAAATCTTCACGCCACAATAATCTCAGCAGTTCAGAGAAGCAACCCCTTTAGTTTTTAATACCCGTTGGAATTCCTTCATTCCATCCCGCTCTTCTATTATTTGATATTTGTATAATTAAAAGGTACATTAAAAGGACTTTCTAAACCAAAGTGCAGCCTCTCCCCAAAGATCTGTAGAACCATGCCTATGAAAATTTTAAATACTATTACTTTAAACAGGTAAGTCTTTTCTCCTCAGCTCCTAAGTCAGAAAAATGCCTTCTCATTCTCAGTATGAGCCTCTTTGTCCTGGTTATGGAAAATGAATAATATGTCAGGACTTGTAAAGGACTTCCCAGAGAAAGCATCACCCTCACCCCTGAGACTTTACTATGTCAATCCTCTATTCAGTGAGGTCGAAGAGGAATACAATGTGAGCCATAAATGGGACTCACATATGAAATGTTAAATGTTCTCTTGGCCACTGTGAAAAAAGCAAAAAGAAAGAAGTGAAATTAATCTTAATAATATGTTTTATTTGACCTACTATATCCCAATATTGTAATTTTAACGTGTACTCAATATTAAAAACATCGTGAATGAGTTCTTTTTCTTTTTTTTTCTTTTTTTTTTTTTTTGCCCATATGGAGGCTTTGACATTTAGGGTGTATTGTACGTTCACAGTCCATCACATTCAGATTAGTTACACTTCAAAAGCTTAACCGCCACACAAGATGAGTGGCTACCATATCGGACAAGGCAGTGCTACCCTTCCACTGAGAGACAGAGTACACAGATGGACAACGGTGAGACCATATATAACAATATATTCTGACCACACAAGAAGCCCAGGAAGCCAAGCCACATCTGCATCAATTGGTCACTGACTGCTAACTCCCCCACCCCTCCCTCACCCCATCCTTCCAACTCAGGACCAACCCGAGAAAGTCAAATGCTCCGCAATCAATCACACAAGGTTCCTGCTTCTATTTACCTGCCTCCAGCTAGCTTCATATGCCAACAAACTCCAATCAGAGCCCACCTGAGGCCTGTCCTGTTTTCCACTATAAAGCTTTCCCATTCCCCTGCCTGCCTTTAAGTCTTTGCCAGATGCAAGTGGTGGCAACCGCTTGCGTTAGTGAGCTCTGAATTAATAGCCTCTGTTTGTTGTCATTTGGATGGTTTTAGGTTATTTCTATAAGACTTGAACTTCACTTTTGAGATGTAGAAATTCTCCCTTATTTTTGAAAACTCAGATTTGCAAACTCCTTAAGGATAGGGTAGAGAGGTAGACAGAGGATGCTCTTAAACCCAAGGCGATACGGAGCAGAGCAGCTACGTTTTGCTGGAAACACACACCCTGAGGATTTTTTCCCCATTATTACATTTAGGTAGTGGCAGACAAATGTGCACTCAGATTAAGGCACCTTGTGACATCACGCTGGTCCATTTCATATTAAATATACTTGAGGAATTTTTTTTTTTCTAAATAGTGACTCTCTGCTTAGAATTCTGACCCATGAAAACAGGTTGAAAAGGGTAACAAAGTGGCCAAAATGAAAACCTTTGAGTTTTAAAGTTGCCATTAAACAGAAAGACTTTATTTTAGGAAAAAAATAAAACGAAGTTCACTTGTACAGCTAGGCTAAGGAAATTATGAGGCTTTAGAGAGAAAAAAACATCTAATCATTTGCAAGGCATTTATTATCTGAGAGTCCAGGGCTCCCTATTACAATGTTTACCAAATTATAGCCACACCTTGACTCAAGGAACCTTGAGGACTTAAAAGGGCCCACAAAGTTAATCACTTCCCACTCCCGCAGGAGCCAGTTATCTGGCAGGCTCCCACTCAATCGATTTCAAAATTTTTTTTGAAATATGCTATTTTTATAAGAAATGCACTATTTCTCAGACTCTATTAAAAAAAAATCTTCATCTTCCTACAGTCCCATTTTGAGAGATTATTACATAGCAAGAATATAGCATTCCTCCCTCTAAAAGATTTACAATGAAAATATCATCCGAAGAGGAACATTACATCATCCCACTACAAAGATGAGCTTTAGTTCATCAATCCCTAATTGAGAAACTTAGCCAAATGTTAATATAAATGTCATATCACTGCTGGGCAGGACATAGAGCAGTGATTTTGATTTGGTCATAACTTACATCGTCCATAAGCCTTGATGTCTGCTATCTTTCCAGTGCAGCAAGGGTCTTATCTAGGATGTGAATTTCATTGGAAAGCTGGCTGTCTTGAAAAGGAGAGAAGAGACGAGGAAGAAAAACTAGACTCAGAGGACCAACAGCATTTTCATTCGTGAACAGTTCAGATTAACTCATAAACAACGGAAACATTCCATGACTGAGTGATGGCACTCAGCCGGCTGTCCTTTGGAAGAAACTGGCCCAATCAGGGTAAGCTCTCGCCATAGTGGTGTGGATACTCAAGTGGGTTCTAGGACACGGTTCTTGTCACAGTGCGGCTACAAATACTGCTAGTCCTTAGGGAGCCACTGAAGAAATGCGTTATTGATAATTCTCTCCTTTTTCTGTTTTAGTCCTTTGATATCTGTTAATATTTATTGAACTAGAAACAGTCACGAACTGATGAGAGTATAAAAGAAATCCCTCCCAACTGCCAAGTACACAAATAATGGAAGAGATAATAACTGTGCCTTCTCCTGTATAGACCTGAAATCAGGAGCTAGAATGCCTCCCTCATTCCTCACTATCGTCTCCTCTCTGACCAGATTTGTTCTTCGAAGATGTACGTACCAAGTCCTTCCAAACCCACATCATGTGTAATTCTAAAGGTTCCAGAGATTAAGTCCATTAAGGTATCTTTTTTTGTGCCTAATTATGTGATCCACGTAATGTGAACCATCGCTGCTAAACCTGAGTTTGGCATTCAGCTGGCTGTTCATGAAGTGTCACTCCAGCTTCAGAGATTTGGCTTCAACCTTCCCATGATAAAGTCCTCTGGTAACATATCCATCGTCCCTACCAGATTGATTATACCTGGCTAAGAATATACATATACACGTGTGTGTGTGTGTGTGTGTGTGTGTGTGTGTTCACACACACACACACACACACACACACACACACACACACAGGGGGTTGCCAAAAAAATGTATACAAGTGGACATTGGTCAACGTTGCTCAAGCAGTAGTTCACCGTAATCAGAAGTGTCTGGACGCTGATGGTGACCACTTTGAACACCTCTTGTAATTGCAGAAGTCAAATGTGACTTATATTCATCTTTTGTTATCAGTATATATTATTATAATTTTAATAGTTTTTTCCTTTCTTAAAATGTTTATACTTTTTTTTGGCACTGTGTGTGTGTGTGTAGAGCTAGCATTTTATTCTAAGTCGCTTTCACATATTAACTTAAATTAGTCCTCATAGGAAACCTTGGTAATAAGTACTATGGCTATCCAAACTTATAAATGATAAAATCAAGACACAGAGTAGTTAAGTAACTTACCCAAAATTTCTCAGCCAATAAGCTGCCTAGCCAAGTTTCAAACCCAGTAATTTGGCCCCAGATTCTGAGCTCTTAACTACTTATATACAATGCTGTTTTTGAGGCCCAAGCCTATGTTTTCCTTATCTCTTTATCCCCAGCCCCTAGTACGAAGCCTGCCTGGCTCATCAGAATTTTGAATAAATATTTGACTAATTAGAGATGACATCGAAGGCGGTCTCTATGCATCACTCATCATGCTATGAGACATAGATGGTCACCTGACATGATCCTTGAAGCTTTTAAAGGGCAGCCTCCTGGAGCAAGCTGAACCTGCCATGGGCTCTATCACCCACGCTGGACTCCTCTTTCTTGCCATTCTAGTTCTTCCTGGGATTACCAATAACTCTAAGGTAATAATAGCACTTCGATCATATCTCTGTCTTCTCCTCTTTTCCTTACTTTGACACTAGTTTCTCTCTTCCAGTCCCTCTTTCTGTTTCTAAATGAAATGCGAAACCTCTATGTTCTAAACAATGACAAAACAGGACCAGCTATCTGTCATACATTATACAGCCAAGGGAACTGATTTAGAAATGTCTCCTTTGTGTTGCCCAGTCATAATCTTCAGGAATGTTGCTGACTGATCATATCGCAATCTGATCCCTGAACCTATTTCCCTCCCCAGTGGAATAAGTCAGGTTTTTTGGCTTCATAACATTCTTAGCTCATCTATGCAACTAAAATGTTTCCTATTCTCCTCAGCACACTTCTTTTGGAAATGAATCGAAGCAGAAAAAATAGGCACATGCCTTCTATGTGTTCGTGAAATATGATTGAGTGCTAATCGTTTCAACATTGGGAAGGCAATGATCCACATCCTGCAGCGGATATTCAGATTGCCTACAGGTCAAGCTCTTTGCTGGAGGTCAAGCACTTTCTCCCAATCAGGAAAAATAGGGAATGAAGAGGAGGGCATTGTGCAACTTTGGGTTTCATCACCGGTTCATTGGTGCTGAAGGTGCAATGATGAATAAAACAAGTCCCTGGCTTCACAAAGCTCATACTTCATTCGAGGAGACAGACTATTTCTCAATGTGTTACCCACTGCAGTAGATGTCTACACAACATGTTACACGAGGAAACACACACAGGACAGGCTACATAGTTTACAGGGTCCAGTGCAAAGTGAAAATGCAAGGCCCTTAGTCATAAACTCTTAGAATTTTAAACTGCGTCAAGTCATGTGCAGGGGTCCTGAGTGCACACTCGTGAAGCTGGCCCTGCACTCACGGAAGGTATAATGGGATCGGCGTGTGGAGCATTGAGAAGGCTTCAAAAGGAAGTGACTGTAGAGGTGTTTCTTAGAGGGTGATGAGGAGTTTGGGACACGGAAAAGGACAAGAACACATTTTGGGCAAGAAAAGAGGGTTAACAAAATAAGAAGGCAGGGTGTGTAAGAACCGGTTCTCAAGTTTATTGGGGGAATGACAAACTGGGAGGCAGATTAGAGAGGGATGATAGGAGATACCGCTATAGAAAGAAGTGTGAGGGGCTTCGTAAAATAAACCTAGGAAAGAACCAGCAAATCGCAATTTAACTGTAGTTTCACTCCTCGTTGCCTGTGAGCTCTTGGGTAAGTAACAACATTCTTGAGCCTCGGGTTTTTTCATCTAAAAATTGGGGCATTCTCATCGTGGCTCAGTGATTAATTAGCTGTGAAATCTTAAATAGTCATGTTCTTTCTCTGAATCTCAGTTGTTCCCTACATAAAATGAAAACTAGGGTTAGATGAGTGGTTTTCAAACTAAACTCAGAGGAGGTACCTCAGGGGACATGCAGGAGGCAGATGAGGATGAGATGTGGCCCCAGCCACCACTCACTTAAACTAGAACAGCTTCATTTTTACCAGTTATATATGTGTATGTGCAAATACGTAGTGTTTACATGTGTTTAATTATACACATGTATTATAACATATATTTATATACACATATACATATATATAATTTATTCAACAAAGTGCCTCAGTTTCCACATCTGAAAATTGGGGATATTTAATAATACCTGACTTATAGGTTAGTATGAAGATTAAATGTCTAAATGTATGTAATGTACCTAAAAATACATCAGGCACAGAATAAGCATAGGTAAGTCTTAGCTCTTCCTTTTTTATTTGCCGGAATCTAAGCTCAAGAAGTCAGAAATAATGTGTGTCTTTTGTTCACTACTGTCTTCCCAGCACCTCAAACAGAGCTGGCACTTAGTGGATGCTCATTGTATTTGCTGAATATATGAATGGACAGGGTTTACAACTGACCAGTTTCTAGGCTCACGTTTGAGATACAAAGGTAAACAAAACCAACATGGGCCAGCCCTTGTGGGTATTAAGCGTATAAACACACAATTAAAGATCACTTTGAATTTGCGCTTAGTGCTTTATTAGGATTACAGAAGAGATTTAGTTTGAAGAAATAGCTCCCTCTCTGCTAACAGTTGGAAACCTCCAGGACTAAATAATCCCAACTGCCTGTCAAAGTCATGAATTGTCAGATTTTTCTAATATGTGAGGCCATAGGAAGAGAGAGAGAGAGAGAGAGAGAGAGAGAGAGAGAGAGAGAGAGAGAGAGCAGAAACAAGAGAGTTCTCAGCAAGTAGCAGGGATCTACCCAGCTAAGACATTGGGCAACTGGAAATAGAACATAGGAATGATTCTGTTCTATGAAAATGACTTTTCCCTAACAGGCTATAGTCTCTATATATGTCTGCTGTGTCATCATGGGCAGTGAAGAAGGAAGAAGATATAGACCCAGCAATCGAGGAATTCCCCATTGATTGGAAAAGGCAGGACTAAGACACATTCATAAAATAACAGCAGGACCTTTTCTCTACCCACTGCTGACATAAGCAAAATATTTCCAAGGGAATAATATGAATGGATTGGAATTGCTCTGGAAAGTTTTAAGAAACAGATGTGTTTACAGCAGAGATGGGACAAGTGACTCAGAGGTGCCTGAAAACTGGCATGGAGCAATGGGCTAAGTGGCAAGCCTTGCTTGCTTAGGGGCAAGGACATAAACAGGTGCTTGAGCAAGGCAGGGGAGTTAGCAGAGATCAGCACTGTGGGGGCGAACGGATGTGTTAGCAAATGTTACTTCCTGTTACTCAGACAGCTGAGTATTCTCACAGTAATATCATCTCTTTGAAACCACGAGGCCTAACCATACAACTCTGTTTGTCAATATCTATGCTGCAGTAACCATCTAAACCTGCAAGGGACAGGAACAGTAAAAACCAAGACTCCAGGGTGATCATACCTTCCCCACATCACTCATACGTGTTCACATGGTTTCTAAGTGAATTGCTCATGTTGTGACATGTGCAGTATGTAAGAGTTTTCTTAGAATTAGTTTAAATTTTCCTTCATCAAAAATATGTCACGCAACACTCTTTTTCTCCAAACGAATATTTCACTCAGTAGTACACAGGCTGTGTCATTAAGCCCCAAATTAAAGGATATGAAACAATTAACATTTTTCATTCCTACTGGTTCTATTTGCTGTGCCTACATGTGGGGGCGGGGGGAATACTTGAGGTTCTCAGGGAATCGTTTGAGCAATGTTATCGTTCTCCCAATTTGGGATTCTTATCTTCTTTAAACCATGTAATTGTGTACAAAACAAGGTGGAGAAAATGCCTTTTCACTCACATTTTTCCCAGTGCAGAGACTGTGATGAAAATGAGATAGTAGAGATTTATGTCTGCTGGGTTGGCAGTCATTTCATATGTATTTGGGCGATGCGATTGAAATCAAATCGGAGGCTCCCTCTCCAGGAATGTGTTAGTTGTTATCTAAATAACTATGTGTGAGCAAATCAGATGTGGATAAGATGCTTCCATTATGCTTGTGTGTGTTAGCTCTGATTCATGAGGTCCTAGCTTCCTCTCTACCAGTTTTATCAAAGCTGCTCTTTTTGTGTTTGTGTATTTGCTATGGTTGAGCAGGAGATTCTGTCCTTGTTAACTTCTCAACCAGTAATAACAAAGGAGAAATCTACTAAAAAGAACCAAAGAAATGCATTTTGTGTATGGTCTTGGTTAATAGACAAACCCTGATAAGGAATTAAGGGGGACTATACCATGAATTCGTAGAAGCAGCGGGAGCTGGTTTTGTTTACACTATAGAAGCCTCAAATTCCAAAATGCCAGACTGGGGACTATTTCTATTTTCGTTCTTCTCTCTGGAGACTTTTGGTCACTTCTTATTAACAATCTTACTTTAGTTTGCAAGTAGGAAAAAATATAAGGTGCAAATTTATTTTTGTCATACAACTTCATAAACTCTATTTGACCTTAAGTTTGCAAGCAGAAATATGCATATCTACTAATAATTATGCTATTGGTCAGGGATCTTATTTACAAGCCTGCAGCTGATTTTGGGTATTTTAAACAAAGGACGGGAATTTTTTCAGAAAGAGCACAAGAAATGCAATAGGGGTATTTTAACAGAAACTCTGGCAAGGGCAGCCTTACTGCAGAGACCCACTCCTACAGGTCACTCCCACAGCTAGCACAAATAAATCCCACACCCTTTTCATTAAGAAGCTCAAAGTCCCAGGTAGGAAGGTCCAGCTGGCAGAAACCAGGTCTTGTGGCTGCTTGTGCCCTGCTTTGAAGCCATGGGGAGAAGGAGAATCTTCCCTGTTTATATTCTACGAAGGAAGGAAAGAGACTGTCCTGTCCAGTACTGTATCAGTAGGGTGTTACCTCTCAAATGGGGATTATATACTGGATTGTATACTCCAAATGACAGAGGTTTCCTTTTACGTCTCTATTATCGATTTTATTTAAAATAATAGGTTATATACGTATTGATACATTTTGCAAACATAAACTGGAATATTTCTGTGTTCTATTTGTTCTCTGTTTGTTCAATTTATAGTAAACCTTTTGGGACTCATTTTATATTTAATGGGAAGATAAAATTAGAGGGAGTTTATATCTTTAACAAGAATGTCAGTATTATCTCTAAGATCTATGAGTCCTTTAAATACCCAACTTCCCTTTTTAATTCCAAGCTCCACGAATAGCATGTTTATTTCAAAATGGACTACTGTACCCTGAATACCCAAGAAATCTAGTGTGGGTGGCTTCCCAATGCCAATATCAGCCCCTTTCTCCTTGCACATTCCAGTGTAGAGACTGAAATACACATGCTCACTTCCCCAGCCTTTTCTGTATGTAACTCACTTCCAGATCATTATATATATATACATGTATATATATATCCAGTGGTACCTCGGTTTTTTAACATAACCCGTTCTGGAAGACCGTTGGAGTTCTAAAACGGTAGAAAACCAAAGTACGGTTTCCCCATAGAAAGTAATGCAAAATGGATTAATCCGTTACAGATCTTTAAAAATTAACCCCTAAACCTGCAAATTTAGCATGGCTTTTACTATCTAATGATATCATAGATCCATAAAATTTATGGCGTTCGTAAACCGAAATGTTCATCAACAGAGACATTCGAAAACGGAGGTACCACTAAATATATATATATACACATATATGTATATACATATATATACATATATGTGTGTGTATATATGTGTGTATATATATATATATATATATACACATATATATATATATATAAAATTCAACCAGGGGAGCTTCTAGGAAAGTTACTGTTTACTGAAATTAAAGTATAGATGCAGCCTAAACAATGTTCCTTGCTTCCCTCCACTTTCTACCGTGAGCACGGTCAAAGATACCAAGCGCTGAGTGAAAAGGCCAGCCTTAAGGGAAACTCCAAAGAACTGAGATGTTAGTGCTGACATCTCAAGTCTGCCATTGTTGGGTCTGTGATGCTTACATCCAGACTCAGACTTTTTGCTATAGCTAAGTAAAATTAACCCCTCCTTTTCTTTTGGTCTAAGGTAAGTGAAGTTTGCTGTGACCTGCAGCTGAGAGCAATCCTAAGTGATATGATGGTTTTGGCAATTCACCTCCATTCATACCTGGATATTGCAATTAACCTACTCTTACCATTTATCAACTCTGGCTTAGAACCTTGGGAAGTGAGGTACAATCCATATTCTCAAGGAGAAAATATTATACATAAGGATACGTACATAATGTAAATGCTAAACTGTAGTAACGCTGCCTGTGAGAATAGAGATTAGGATGTGATTGACTTGTATCAGCTACTAAGACTATTCAGTAAAATGGAATAATCCGGTATAAGCTCAAATTGTGGCCCACTGAATAACATAGCAGGAATACTTAGTGTTTTACAATGAATACCATTGTAACAAATTGTTATTTACGATGGATAATAAGAATGACATTTATTATATGGGACCTTGTACATTATAATCTTATTTTACCTTAGAAAAACCGGTGTGATGTAGGATAGATAGACAGATAGATAGATAGATGGGGGAATTTTAACTCCAAAAGTTGTAATCAGGCTTTGTCAACCTCAGCACTGATATTTTAGGCTGAATAATTTTTTGTTAATTTTATTTGGGTTAGGACACGTAACATGAGAGCTCCCTTCTTAACAGATTTTTAAGTATATGACAGAGTATTTTTATCTGTAGGCACAATGTTGTACAATTAATCTCTAGAACTTACTCATGTTCCACAGTTGAAATTTTATATACATTGATGAGCAACTGCCGGTTCCCCTGCCCCAGCACATGGCTACCACCACTCTATTCTTTGCTTCTCTAAGTTTGACGATTTTAGATACCTCATATAAGCAAGATCATGCAGTATTTGTCCTTCTGTGACTGGCTTGTTTCTCTTCACATAGTGTCCTCAAGTGTCGTCCATATTGTCACATAGTGAAAGATTCCCTTCTTTTTTAAGGCTGAATAATATTCTATTATAGGTCTATAGTACATGTTTTAATCCGTTCACCTATCAGTGGACATTTGTTTCCACATCTTGGCTATTGTGAGTAGTGCTTTCATGAACATGAGAGTGCTAATAACACTTTGAGACCCTGATTTAGGATAAGACTTCATTGTGTGGAGCTCTTCTGTACCCTGTAGGATGTTTAGCGACATCTCTGGCTTCTGTCCATCTCTAGTACCACCTGCCTATACCTTGCCTATAGCACCAGCCCATGCCCAGTTCTGAAAAACAAAAATGTCTCTCCACAGAGCCAAATGTCCCCTAGAATGGAGGGACAAAAATACCACTCCCCTCTCTATTGAGAACAGCTGGCTTAGATGACTGGAATGAAGTCATTTATATCACGTGACAAAATCAAAACTAAGGCCTGTACCCAGTTCTGTGATCTCATCTTTGGAGAACTTGAACTCAGGGGATAAGATGACCCAATTACTTTCATTCACAGATAGGACTGCCCAGAGAAAACTCAAAACATGCACTTTCCAGATATAAAACCAAGTCGAGTATAAATAGACATCCAACACATAAAAAGGATTACATGAGGCACTCTGAGGGCAACTGTAATAATGTATTTCATGTTTCTGTTTCTCATATTTCTCATAACCTCTGCAACAGGGTCATCTTCCCCAGATTTTGAGGTGCGCTTATTCCCAATAGGAGAAATTTAAACAACCATATGTCAGTAGAGCACAAGCAGAAGATTAATTTAGCCTTTGCTGAGGTTGTACTCTAGTTCAGGGCAAACTTTTTCTGTAAAGGGCCAGATAGTAAATGTTTAAGGCTTTGTAGGACATACATAGTCTCTGTCACAACTACTCAACTCTGCCTTTATACCTGGAAATCAACCATAGATAACACATATATGAATGGATGCAGTGTTGTAAATAAACCTTTATTTACAAAAACAACTTGGACTTGGTCCATTGGCCATAGTTTGCCAACCTCTGCCCTAGCTCAATGAACTGTGTTTTATCTTTACACTAAATCTTTCTTCTATTCATCCCACTGTCTCAACTGCAAGTCTACAAGCTCACAGGTACAGCAAATATAAATTTTCTTTCCTTTTACTAATTCCTGCTTCAGGCCTGTATTCTGGTGGGTGGTAAAAACTAAATCTCAGCCAATTTATATTCAGCCCAGCTTATTCATAATCAATTCACAATGATCGCATTGATTTTAGGCCTTTCTCCGTCAACTCAGGATGTTCCGTTTCTTTCTCAGGTTGTATTTGTGTTTTGGAAGACTCCTAAGTGCCATGCATGAGGGGAGGGAGTAACTGGGTACTTCCCTTCATCTGTCCATTGGCCTTAACCTTCCTTCTGGTTTCTGTTTCTTGATCTAAAATGCACTCCCTATTTTAACACAGGTTTAATTATTATTTAGGCATGGTTAGGCCAACAGATCAGGAGACAACTGCCATTATAAAGACAGTATGTTACACTCACAGATCCCAAAAGGAAGTGACACACCACACAATGGGGTCCACATGGAGAAGTATCGGGTTTGTCAGGAGGCAGAGAGAGAGGGCAGAAACTATGGGTAAGAGACTTTATTGCAGTTTCTACAGAAGTAAATGGGTGAGGCCGGGTAAGCAGTCTTATGATTGGCTAACTTGAATAATTTCATTGGCCTCAGGGGCAGAGGAACTTTCCCCAGCTATCTCATGCCTGGCCCTGGGGTGATTAGGGCAGGTGGAAAGTGGCCGAAATGTGAGAGCACGATAAAGGAGATAATTTAGAGTTTGTGTTCTGCATTGGTTGCTCTGCATTTGAAAAGCAAGCTAGCTGTCCTGGCAAATTATTTACTATCTCTAGGAGGGGCAGTCCTTCCAGGATCAGCAAAGCACCTGTTATCAAAGCATCAGAAAACAAAAATTAAAAGACAGAGTTACTATGCTCCCCACCTCAGACTGCAGGGCCTTATAGACCATTGCTCTCTGGGTTGAACTGACACTGCTCTCAGGTACACGGTGAAAATTCTGAGCATCCTCACACCATGCCTAGGACACAGGAACTTCATAGGCTACTCTATATCAAGTGAGAGTCTTTCTAGTCATCCCAACTCCCCTGTGTGGCACAGAGGAGACAGCCAATGCTAGCGGCCTCTTTTATGTCCAATCAGGAAACCAGGTGCGGATCAGCCCCACCGTCAGACCTCCCAGACTTATCTGAGATTCTAAACTCTCAGCTGGGGGCACAGGACCCCTGCTCATGAGTCAAAAATCTTGCTATCGTCTGGTTTAACGCTCTCATCCAACCTAGAGAAAGTTAACCTTTCTGGGAAGTGGGGGGCGGGGCAAGATGGGGTGGGGAAAACTAGCTCTTGCCAACTTTGTATTCTTTCCCATCTACTGCTCTGGGCATAAACTTTATGGCCTGTGTCCCTCAGGGCTATGGAGTTTGAAAAGCAAAACCAAGGCTTTTGAAACTTTCTCACACCACTGTCTCCCACAATGTTTAAAAGTTCATTTGACACACAAAAGCTGAGCTTTGCCTCTTTTGTCCTTTTGGCATTTTCTTTTGTAACGTGTCAGAGGAAGAGTCCTGGGATGGAGGAACACTTTGGATAGCATATGGAAATATTATCCAGCTATATCCACCGGGTTCCTGTCTTATTCCCCTTGTTTAACTTCCAGCTCGCATGCTTTTCGGGCAGCTTCGGTGAAGCTGTGCTCCCACCGCTGAATAATTTTCTGAGATACACAGATGTGAAAAAGGAGTTTTTCTGCTATTGAGGAAATTACGGCAATTACAGATTCTGAAAATTTCATCCAGTATTCTTCTTTTTTTTTTTTTTTTTAAATATTTGTCTCAGAAACCTGGATACCAAAATATCTAGATGAAATGTGTCAATTCTCCGCCTTATACACACTGAGGGACTTGTAAAATAAAAACTTGAGGATAGGTGAGACATGAAAACTAACCAAGCTTTGTGTGTTGCCAAGTATGGTTTAACTATAGACTCTCGTCCCTGCACACAAAAACGACTGGTTCAATTTCCATTCCCATGCATTTATCCTTCTTTTCCTTCACTTATTCAATACCTATTGAGCACTTACTATGTGCTAGAAACTCATCTAGTCACTGAGGATACATTAGTGAACAAAAGAGACAAAATTAGCCACCTTCATAGAATATACATTCTGATGGCAGGAAAAAAGTGTTTAATTACTAACATTTATATGGTGCTTATTATGTGCCAGGCGTTGATCTAATTAATTCCCACAGTAGCCTGATGAGATAATTACTTTTATTACCATGCCCATTTAATAGATAATGTTTAGTAATTCTCCCAAGGTTGTAGAGCTAGTAAAAGGCAGAGCCAGAACCTGAACCCAGGCTGACTAGCTCCAGAGTGCATCCATGTTCTCAATTACCCGAGTCTACCACCTCTAGCTTAAAAGTAAATTATAGACAATGTTAGAATGTAATCATTTCTATGGGAAGAAAACAAGTATAAAAAGGGGGACAGCATGCGAGGAGAGATTAGAAATCTTAGACAGAGTGGTTAGAGAAGACTTAACTAAGATGTATCATTTGAGCAAAAACTTGAAGGAGGTAAGAGAGAAAGAGAGATAAATATTTATGGTACAGGTGTTTCAACAGCAATTGCAAAACCCCGTGGCAGGATTATGCCTGACATTCACAGGTGCAATTCTGCATGCTACTTTATCAAAAGAGATCCCATTTGTTTATCACAACACACCCACCTTTGAGTCCTGCTATTATTTCGGCAAAATATAAAGCTTTCAAAAGTTATATTGCATGCCTTCTTTCTAATAATTTCAAAGCAGCATTTTCATAACTTTCCCTCCATATTTAAAAAAAAGAAGAAATAGATGGATGAGACTAAGAAGAGTTAAAAAGAGATAGCAGAAATAAGAAATGCATTACTATCATTTCTTAGTGTTGCCAAGGATGTGTTATAAAGGATTAATAAACTGTTAGGCAAACATAAATAAGAACAAGCTCTGATTTTAACAGGTGTCTTTTGAGGTAAGAATGATCATCCTTGTTAATTTAAAAAAAAAAAATTCTAAATGGGATGAATACTCTTTTTGGGAACACAGGCACCTAAGTAAATGGCAAATCGTGCAGGATGTCACCTGTCCCAAAAAGAGAAAGACATTGCAGAACTTGTCATGGGTAGAACTAAGTTGAAGTTTGTTGTGGCGTTTATGTTGCCCTAGACTTCTCCAAAGGCTTCATCGACCAGTTGATATTGTTCTTGATTTACAGGAATTAGAGATTAAACAGCTTGCAACAGAGGCTGCCCAGCCAGACCCTGGCAGAGCTGATGTGAGGCTCAGGAATGCCTGGCTGTGTTGCTCTGCTCAGTAACAGATGGCTTGTTTCTAAGGACAAAGCTCTTTATTTTCTTTCAAGTTTTCTTGGGGTTGTAAAAAGAACGGGGATCCTGGTAGTTCAGCGTTCACCCTCCCAGTCTAAGATATTCGTCAAGGTCTAAGGAGAAGAGATCTGAGGCTCCGACTCAAGAGAATGGGACGGGGATCTCAGCCTTTTCACTGACTACTTGTGCAGTTCATACAAACAGGCATTACATCCTCTCCAAACCTCAGTATCCTCATTCAGAAATGAAGACAACAATTACTTCTCCTACAGTATTTATAGGATGTTGTAAGAAAAAAGTGAAATAGTAGGTTAAAGTGCACTAAAAAAGTATTTAGCAATAAAAGTTTTCTATGCTCCTGTCTTAGTTTTCCTACCTTTTTATTAGTTAGTAATTTTTAAGACTTTCCAAATCTGTTTATTCTTTTGTCTGACTTCTTCATCTTTCCTAGCCTCCTCTTTCTCCTTTCCCTGTATCAACTGATTTAATTTCCTTTAAAACAAACTTATTTTGAATTAAATTCTTTTGAATCAATCCGCTTACCCAAACATTCCTTAGTACTATAGTTTTGCGGATTCTTTTCCTTTACTATGGCCTCCTGTCTGTATTTAATTTGTATACATTCTTGTGTGACATTGGCCAGCATTCACTTTGGTATAACGCAAGGACCCCAGCAGTCAACTAGATTTCTTCCAAGTCTCTGACTGTACTGGTTTGGCCACACTGCTCCCATCTGCCTGGACCAAAGACATGAAATGCGAACGGCTGGTTGTCCTGAACAGAAGGAATGCTTATGCATTTGGGTGGAAGGACGGATTCCACGCGGAGTGAGGTTTAAAAAAAGTGAGGGGAGCCTAAAAAAGAAACAGTAACTGAGGAGACACAAGAAAATGGTGCTGTTCTGAATTAGATGAAAAGTCACCTACAAACGCTCTCTAGGAAGCTGGAGAAGTTTCCCTCCTCCCTGTTTTCCTTATTTTTTTTCCCCTATTTTGCCCATTTTATATACAATGTTTAATGACTTTTCTTAGAAATATAACCTAGTCTCAAAACACTGATATGAAGATTGAGTCAAAAGAAAAGTGTCTACTCCCTTGAATTATCTGGTTCTTTGGATGTAAAGCTAATGTTAATTCCTTTTCCTGCCTTGCCATCTATTCTCCACTATTTCTCCCTGTCTTTATTTTGTCTACTCTATTTCCTCCAATCCTGTACTCGATTTACTTTTTTTTGTCAGAGATAATTTGGTTTGTTTCATTTCTTATCCTCTCTTGCACTGTGCTTCTGTTGAAGTCAGGGGTTATATAGTTTATGTAGAATTTCTATTGCTTTCCAGAGAGCTCCATGTGCATTTGGAGCCAAAATGGCTGGATCTTTATACTCCTGACCCCCCACCCCTCCCACACACACACACACACTCAGTCACCATGTGACGTCAGTTAGGGAGCGTTTTAGAGCTGAGGTCTACCCTAAAGGAATGGACAGCTGGAGGCTGTTCGCTGACCACAATCCCCACAGCTGGGCAACCAGTCTCCCCTTGAAGGGAAATCTGTGTGGCACTTCTCATCTGCAACTTGACTTGCCAATATTATAATTGTGTGTATGGGTTAAATCGTGCATATCTGCTAAGTTGTCCTTAAGGAGTTTAGTTCCACAAGGCATGTCATACAACAATCTTGAGTCTACTATGAAAGTAAACTGTTAGACATCTCTGTGGTAGTTTTTTTCAGTGCTCACACTTCTGCCTTTGTCCATAGCTCACTCTCCTTTCCTCAGAGCAAGTTATAAACGAGTCCAAAAAAACAAAACACTGTATTTTTGTCAATTGCCCGCATCAACTAGTTGATCTGGTGCAGCCACAGTTGCAGAAAAAGCTGGCATTATTTTGGGTGATAAAATTACTAGCAAGTAACTTTTATGCTCAGTGTCATTGTCCTCATATATCAGATACTGACAAAGGAGCAGGGATCATATGCCAGCCTGAAATAGGCTTCAATGAACATCTACCATTAGCTGTATTAGGAAGAAATGAATGGGCGCTGTAAAAATTAATCAAAGAGACTGTGCGCTTACTGAACATTTATGAGAAACCAGTTATAAACCACAATATTGTTTCTTCTTTTCTTTCTCTTGCTCCCCTGATCCTCTGTCCCCTCATCATGCTATAGTGTCTCCCCTCTCTTGTTTAAACTCGTCTGATTTTTACAAGCATTCCCCTTTGGGGAGTAAAAGGGGATTGGGAGAATTGGCTGGAATTGATTCTCTGAACTACACAGAAGGTCACCATTCTGAAGCAGTGGTATATGTGAAAAACCTGAAGCTATCCCCAGTGGTCCATAAGGATTGTGTGGTTTCCTGGGAAGGCCTGACCAAAGCTTGAATGTCGTCTGAAGGCTCTTTTCTCCTGGGATTTCACATGTGTACAGACATACTTCATTATAGCTTGACCAGAACTGTCATCAATAGCAATTAAAACTTAACTTAAATGGTTTGCTAGAGCATCTGAGCAAAAAGAAGACATGAAGCATTTCTTTTTTTCTGCCTTTTCCAGACATGGGTAAATCACCATTCAGTTAGGCTTTCAAGAATCGCAATGAGAGGGTTCAAATGCCACTATTAATTAGTGTTTGTTTTGGCAGTAGGCTGCCAAAATTTGACAGAAGATGAAAATAGTACTATCTGACTTCTTCAGGTACACATGCTTGGTGAGGGAGTTCATCTAAGGCAATGTTTTTTGCTCTAGGTTAAAGGTTTAGGGAAGAGTTTTGATTCACCCTAGGTTCAATAACCGAAATTACTACTATGGCCTGTTACTTACAAGTCTAATCCATGAACCGGTATCTCTGCTATAAAAGTTCAAATTTCAGGAGTGAGGGAGGGACGAAGAAAAGAAGGGAGGGAGAGAGAGAGAATGAGCAAGAGAGAATGAGAGACAGAGAATGTGTGTGTGTGCACGCATGTGCTTTGAGGCATGGAGGAGAGAGACTTTACACTTCACTTGGCATAGCAACCACCAAGTGTCACTCAGAATAAATACTATACTAGATGGCAAATTTTCTCCCCAGGCGTGCAAGCATAGTTGAGCTAATAGAATGAGGTTTACAATGTTAATGTTTATAAGCATTTATTGTACATAAGCCTCAGTTCTGAAAACTCTGTAAGTGCACATGCATTATTTAATGAAATCCTTACCACAACCCTATTATTAGGTACTATTGCTATCTCCATTTTACACAATTAGTGCTTAGGAAGTTTAAGCAATTTGCCTGGGGTTCCTCAACTAGTAAGTGGGAGTCAGGGACTAAAATCAGCTATATGGTAGAGTTAGGATTTGAACCCAGGTCTTTTGCCTCCAAAGCTCATGCTTTCACAGCCTTGGCATTTAGAGAGTGACTTAAGAAATACTAATCTGTCTGCACATGATACATAGAAGCTGAACCCAAGACCAAATACATACATATGCTTATGAAGCAAAACAAAAAAACAAATTAAGTGAATGTCTTTTGTCTAATTCATGATTGCTTAAAAGGCAAGGAAATGTCTTGCCCCATAGGTTTTCTTTCCTTTTCCCTTCCTGAACTCAGTGGGACCCATGCTGTACGTTTTGGGACCTCTCCCAAAGGCTCAGCTGTGTTTTGTTTCCATGCTAACTGAGACCAGCAGTGCTCTCCCACCTCCTTCACAATCTCAGCTCTGATCTGCCAAATGCTCCAAAGTCAGCAGAGAGAGGAAGAGAAGGGGCTTCTATCTCCCAGTCTTTTAGAGGGACTGCTATTTTCTTCCTTTCCTCAAGAGGAACAGCAATAAAAGCAAAATAAATCCAACTACCACTTCTGAAAATCCCCAGGAAATTCCTTTTCCAGAGTTCTCACCACTGATTTGGCTAACATTCCTGCTGGTAGCAGACCCAGTGAATCCTCCATAATTGCTATGAGTTGCACAGGGAAAAAACTAGGAGAAAACCATCACTTCTCTTCTGCAACAGCCAATAGCAGACACGAAAAAGGCAAGGGATTTTGCAAGATGTCAACTTCCTAGAATTAAGAACAAGAGCCTTTCTTGCCAAAACTATTCTACACTAGTCATGATGAAATGGTATATGTTGCCATTTTATAGCAATCTAAAATCAACAGATCCCATATTTTGCTTGGGTGTGTGCGTGTGTGTGTGTGTGTACATGTGCACGCACACAGTTGGGGAAAGGAGCGAGAGACAGCCACAGAGAAAAACAAAATAGTTGTTGTTATTATTTTTTCTCAAGATGACCCTTCCCTCCAGAAGAACAATGTGCTGTGATCTTTGGCTACTCAGGCTTTACATCATCCATATTACCCTGCAGCAGCAACAGATTGATGTGTATTTTCACTGCCCCCAGAGAGTTACCCTCTAATCTTTCATTTGCCACTCCAGCACAATTGCACAGAAGCAATAGTAGGGATAGTTAGAGTGCATACAATTGATTTCAATCTATCCATCACTTAAACTACAGTCTAGGACATCAGAAGGTCAAAAAAAATAAAAAAATAAATTAATTAAATAAATAAAAAAACACGTTTGAATCAGAAATGCTTTGTCCATTCCAGGTCAAGGAAAATCATCATACAATTTGGATTGATTTTTTGACTTTTAGTATAGTTTCCCGCTTTTCAGTAGAGAAAGGTTAATGTTTGAGAACACTCAGTAATAGTGGAGGTGATGATAAGCCGTTTTAAATTGCATTTGTGGAAAAGCAGCTTCTACCTACCATGATCTTTGGATTCTATCATTCACTCTTTTAATTGGGCATCATGGAAATTAGTCTAATTAACTATAAATGAGCTTGGGAAAATTTAACCTTAGTTCATGTGTGTTCAAATATGTAATTAAGAATAAGTGAGTAAGTAGAAAAAATATATAGTAATTCAAATAATTTTGATATATGCTAATGAACATCTACTGTGTAAGGAACTGGTCTTATTCTTTTAGGATCAAGGATGTCAGAGAAACAGATCTCACCCTTATGCTGCTTATAATCTAGGAGAAGAGAGTAAAAGGTTACACATATAACTATAATAAATACAAGGGTCTGTAGAATTGACTGACTCAGCTATAATTATGTATTTCATGGCATGGGCTTTATGTTTAAATTTCCAACCAAACATCCATGGCTGTTGGAATCAAAAGAGTCACTGCTAGAAACTGAAAGTCCATTATACCTTGGAACTGGAAGGAGTCAGAAAGGATACTTCAGGCAGAGGGAGCATACTGAAGTCAAGGAGATTGCTAAAATGCTCCACATGAGGCATTAGGGCACTCCTGGTACTTAGATTTTTGGTTTCTTCAGTAAGTGTTAATGGTTAAATGTCACCTAAAAGGAACAATGGAAAACAAAGGGAAAAGCTGTCTTTACAAAAGCATAATGCACCATAAAAATTATCAGACATTTTTTCTTCGTACTTCTAAGGAACAAATCTTTACAGTTACAATTTGAGTTTAACTTTTTGAATGTGAAAAGAAATTCCATATGTGTATATATTTTTTGCAGCCCGTGTGATTTAGCAAAAACCAGGCAAATCTATTGCTTTCATACTTATATTAGAAATGCCAGATGCATAACCACAATTTAGGTTTCATTTTTTTTTTCAACTCAAACAATAGTGTTCCTTTAAGCAAAATTGGCTTGACTTTGAGAGTGAATGTGAAAACTTAATGTTTTGAAATCTCGCAGAATAATTTGTTGGCAGCTCAAAATCTTGTTTTGCCAAGTTTTACTCCAAAATAATTTTTTTACTCAGAGTTGATACAGGGAATGGCAATTCTCACTTGAATATATGGCTTTACACAACTGAGCCAACCAGCATGCTAAAAGAGGGAGGGCCTGTTACACTCAGAGAAGAGGCCTGGTCTTATCAGTTATGGGTTCTTGAAGGACCAAAGAGAAAAAGTGACTAGTCTAAACTTGTGCTATTAATTAGTGGCAAAGGCAGGACTAGTAATATGTTGACACTGATGTGCTTTCAAAAATACTGCCCCCAAAAAAGAGAAAATTAGAGAGAACTCTGGGCGAACTCCAGTGGCCTAAAGCATCCCACATCCTTCCCCTCTAGGCGCTGACTCCGACTCAGCCAATTCTTGGGGGCCAATGGGGTGAGCCAAGACCTGTTAACTATACTTTCTCCCCTTTTGGTCAGTACTCTAGGGCTCAGTGCAAAGGACCAACACAAGGATCTGAAAACAGTCCTTCCTGGGAAGAAAGTCAATTTCAGCTCTCCTGACTTTAGGGTCTCCCTGACCCTGAAGAAGGAGGATGTGGAAAGTTGGGTTTACTCATCTGAGATTCGGAGAACAGAAAGAGATCAGAGAGCAAAGAGGCTCCACCTTCAAGCACTGAGAGAGGAGAGATGGACAGTCTGCTGTATATACCATGAGCCACAGGGCAAAGATGGGTGCACTTCCCAGCACTCTCAGGAGGGCTCCCATGTGAGTTGTCTGAATGAACAAACAGAGAAACATGACATCCCCCTAACTGGGCATATAATTTAGAGAGCAGAATAAATAGGAAAATAAGAGTAGCTACCAAAGAAAAAGAGCTGCTTCTTTCAAAATTAGATTCTAAAAAAGTAGAGGGACATATAAAGAGATCCAAATATAGCACTCAGCACAGTCCTAGGTACTAAACATGCATGATATATTTTTCTTTAATTTAAAAGTTGAACAGATTAAGTAAAAGAGAGAGTTGGCAGTGCTAATGCTCAAGTTGGTGCTTTTAGATCAGGTGAAAGAATATGTTAAATCATAGAGAGGAAAAAAGAAAAATTATATGGAAATATGAGGGAAAATATACGCATTTTGGAAAATAGATACATGAGAAAAATATAAGTTCTGGGATAAGAAAAAGATACAGATGAAGTAAACAATTGAAGAAAATTCCCTGAGCTGAAGAAGAACTAGGTCACCTGATTTAAATATCTCATCAAATCCAGATCAGACTGAGAGATGGCACCTAAGCATGTCCTTATCGAATTACTGAATTTGACAATGAAGAAAAATACTTAATGCAGTCAGACAGAAATAAGTAATTTACAAAGAAAAAAGAATTAGATTGGTAATGAATTTGTGCAATTTCAAAACTACAAGATGGTCGAATAATATCTACTGATGTTTTAGAACAGAGGACTGGATACATGACAAGGTATTCCCTGTCAGTAAATAAGAATCTTATTTGCACACATTATTTCACCCACATACCCCATCAGAGGAAACAGGTAGGAAAGGACTCTAACTAGAGAATAATAAAACTGAACCTCATGATAGTTAAAACCAAAGAAGAAGTAAAGCTGGTAAGCAAAGAATTCGGTAATAGATTTATAATTAAATATAATTGAATAATGATGGGCTGTCCGGGAATTTGTACATTAATAGATAAACAAGAATTCTTAAAATAAAAGAAGCATACTGCAAAGAACATTCTAATAATTGTATGAAACTAAAAGTATTAAATTATTGGAGAAGTTTGGATAGAAGAAAGAAGAGTAAAATAAAAGCATTCCAGAAGTCTCATATGGTGTACAGATGGGGTAGGGGAAATGAGCAAGTGAAAATATTCTAGAGGTCTTGCCTTATTAGGAAGAGAAAGAGAAGCAGAAGAGGAATAGAGACCTTTAATAGGGGAAGAGCTGTGATCTTGTTTTGACATAATTAATATTAAATAAATATACATATAATTATGAGGTTGAGGAAAAGGAAGATAGCAATTAATGCAAGATAAAATTATAATAAAACTCTTTATGTAATAAGGGAAAATGAGCAATTAATAAAGTTAACCACTTAATCATATAAACATAAGGAAAAATAAAAAATAAAATGTATAGAATAAGATCAACTATATCATGATGCAGAACGTAAAAGACTAACTTCTCCCATAAAGAACAGAGAATATTAGACTGGAGTTAAATATCAAATCATGGCGATCTACTATTTACTAGAAACACAGTTAAAAACGAAGTGATAAAGTGTGAAAATGAAGGGATAGAAAAAGACTTGGCAAATATAAATAAAACAAAGGTGGGGGCAACACCAAACTAAAGACTAACTGTAAAATTAAAATCTCTATTAGATAAAAAGATATAATATCAAAAGGTATAATTTATGAAGCAGAAAAAGTTATCACAGATACCAAATTAGACATCTATAGATATCTGTAAATACCAAACAACACAAAAGATAAAGAAATAAAGTATAAACTAGTAGTGATTCAAGGAGAACTAAATAAAAAGCTAAATGATAGTGGCATATTTCCATTTATATTTTTCAGAATTGGGGCAATCTAGTAAACAATATTAAGAAAAACATAGATAAATTTAATAATATATTCAATCAACTTTAATAGATGTAGTGAATATTATACTTTGGAAATAGAGAATATTTTTGTTATATTCAATATAAATTTATAAAAATCAATCACAAATTTGGATACAATAAGACTGCAATAAAATTTTCGATCATAAAGGCCACACTCTGAAAATAATCTAAAATAAGAAAAAAAGCTTACTGGTAAAATCTTATCCTCTTTCAAATAATGAATCAATCACTTTCTTATATAACCCTGGCTTAAAGTGGAAGTCAAACTAAAATTTCATTCTATCCAGAAAGAATGAAGATTAAAAAACATTTTATACTAAAACTTACAGGAAACAGCAAAAGCAATATTTATGGCAAAAGCTATAATCTTAAATGCCTTCATATTGAAAAACAAAGAATGAAATTGAGGAAAGTTAACATTCGTCTTAAAAACTATGAAACAATAAAAGCTACCAAAATGGAGTACGAAAAGAGAATTAATTTAATGCAATCTGAAAGTAATGGACTAGAAAACTGAAAACAAAATGAAAATAGAAGAGATAAATACGACAAGCCCAAAAGAGATAAACATCTTATATTCCAAATTAAGGGGAATGAGGAGAAAGTGAGAAAAAGAGCAAAAATCTACAAGGTTATGGATGAGAAAGGAGACATAATCACATCTAGAAACAGAATAAATTCAAAGAATATAAGAGAATATTACATGCAACTCTATGGCAACAAATTTAAGAACCTAGAAAAAATGGGTAGAATAAATAATGCAGTTAAACAAAGAAGGATCAGAAAACTTGAGTAGACCAGGTAACATAGAAGAGGTTGAAAGAGTGTAAATATGTCCTATCAAAATTAGCAACTGATAACATTATAGCTGATTTTCACTAAAAGTTTAAAAAGCAGAACCTCCCATTCTCCCTCCTGTTCCTTCTCCCTTCCTTCCTTCATACCTCAGACAAACATATATGGAGTACTTAAATATGGCAGTCACTGTTACAGGCCCTAGAAAGCAACATTAAATAAAACAAGGCCCCTGTCCTTAAAGAGCTTACCTTCTACTTTACAGCTATTACATAAAGATGGTAGTCTGCTCAATTCATTAAACATGACATCACAATTTGAAGGCCAAACCTGTTACAAATAGTATGAAACAACAAATCCACAGACCAATCTCACTAATGAATATGTATATAAAAATTATAATCAAGATACGATTAAACAGAATGTAGATGGTGTCAAAAGATACACTAAAAAGATTTGTTCTGAGATTTTAAACATGGCCCCCAATCAGGAAATCTATCTGGATAATTCATTGTTTCATCAAATTGAAGAAACAAATAGTATTAACATAGATTTGTATCTGAAAAAATATCTGATAAAATTCAACAATTCCTAAAACACAACCCAAACTAACTAGGAATGAAAGGAAAAGTATTATCCACATAAAGAGTTAAGATATCTATCTGTTCCTCCATTGTTTAGACTGTTTTCCCAAAGCACAGAGGCTTTTCCCTACATTTGAAATAGTTCTATGGAGTTAAAAATTTTAATTCTAGTTTTAACATATTATCGGAAAACTTATGACACAAAGCAAGTCCAGGATTTAGATATACCCTAAGAACTCCCTGCAAAATGAAAGGCCAAAAGCTCAGTGAGCTTCCTATAGAATTTCTAGCCACTAGAGCTTTGCACAGGGTAAGTGCTTAATAAATATTTGTTCAAGGTGAGCAAGTCATTTAACCTCCATGAGCCCTCATTTTCTCATTGAATATGAAGGCATGCCGTGTCTATCCCATTGAGTTGCTAAAACAATCTAATCAATAATACATGTGAAATTGTTTTCTGAACTGAAATGCCAAACAATTGTAAGTTCTTTCTGTTAATATAAAAGAGAATATGCTTAAATGTCAAACGAGTAATGAAGACAAATGCTAAGGGTTTTCAGAGAGGTCTGAATGAGAAGTTCATTCTAGGCATGAACATTCTTCAAGAAAGTCTTCTTGAAGGGTGTCATACTGAGCTATATATGTATCCTTACCTCCTGCGCCCATCACTATCTGATATTACAGTTATCATTGTTCTTGATTCCTCTGAGGCTGATCTGGAATTCTACCCACTCAGTTCACAAATATTTCCTGAGCACTGTCGATGTGCTAGACATTGTGTGAGGCAAAGGTGGTGGGGCTACTCTCTTTCCTCAAAGACCTTATAATACGTGGTGCAATATTTGCCAAACTTCAAACATTTGTATACTAACATGATTATTTTTACTGTATCAACCATCTTTATTTTGTTTATTCAGTAGTTTTCTTTAAATTGATTCAGTTTTTTAAATTTACATCTTATATTAGCTTTGATTTAAGCAATAATATTCCTGAAATCACTGATTTTATGTGCTAGTTTTGCATTTTTCAAAGACATGTTAAAGATCGTACACAGACACAAAATATTTAAGTGTATCTGTATAGCAGCAAAATGATCTCCGAAATCATCTATAGTACATGCATCTAACTTTTGGGAAAACGGAAGAAACAAAGACTAGTAAATAGTAAATTAAGATACACACTGTGTTCAAGGGTTAGTTAATGTTGAGGCAAGTCTTATGCCAGGACCAAATTTTGGTGGATAATAAGAGAGGATTGCACCCTTTTTCCTGCAATCCCTTATTAGGAAAGTCATTTGCTGTCAACAAATGGAGTAAGAAGCAGACGTCCACTACAGTATCTGAAACAAGAAGGTGAATTTGCTGCTTCATAAAAGAAGGGCTGTGTTTGTAGGCCATAGTTTATCACAACAAACTGCTGATCAAATATAGAGTATTGGGGAGTGTGGGTTTCAGAAGAGACTGGTTAGAGATTTGCTGGCCTTTAAGCCCAGAATCTGTTCAGGGTTATGATGAACTAGCATAATTGCCCATTTGGAAGGGGTTTAACACCAGTGCTGGTGTGGCAAATAAGAATAAACACACAGATAAGAATATACTTTCCTAGGAGGATAGGAAAGTTTTATTCTTGCAACGAAAAAGAGGACATAAAATAAGTAGCAAAATGATTCCAAAGTGGACAATGAATTGATTTAGCCAAATGGTTTCAAAATGATACCAATTGAAAAATTCTTTTTTAATTTTTTTGTTTTATTTTTCAGTTTTATTTTACTAAAACCTGTTAAAGCAGCAGTATCAATTATCCAAAACTGCTTGGACTACCAATCAAAGCTTAGGAGGAAAAGTAGCTATCAGTAAATAAGTAAATCTCTTCTGCTACTAGCTCTGGGACCTACGATATAGAGTTGTCCATGTAAGAATCAGCTTTCTTTAGAGTGTCTGCTTTTGTGACTTTGCATCATGTCTTAATACTTATGGGCCATCTCAGTTTTTCAGTTACATATAGAAGATGACTGTCTGTTTTTGAGATGCCCCACAGAATTTCCAAGTTGAATTTTGCATATCATATAGCCTTTAACTCTTATTATCCAAAATAGTGCCTCCAAATTTGGAGCAACACTGGATACTCATGCGTTTCACAACACAGTAACTAACAAACAGATATATACATGTATATAGTACACACGTGGACTCGGGAATCCTCAGGTACACGTATGCTCATTTACTCATTCAAAGCACATTCTTGCTAATACCTTCAATATGGAAGTTATGCTGTTCTGCCTCCTTGTTCCGCCCCCCTTGGAAATACATATTGGATCCAGGCGCCAAACTCATAATTTTAAAAAATTATATGATTTCTTTCATATATATAAATACACACACACACGTACTTCCACTAACTTTTATATGCGTGTGCATGCATATAATTTTACTAACTTCCCTAAACATTGGGCAATTCTTTCCTTTAAAATATATTTTCAATTAATTTTTAGGTAATTTCCAAAGTTTAGTGTCATGGGACAAGTTTCACAACTAATTACAGGCATAAAAACAAGTATGTAAGCCTTTCGTGTCACTAATACATATTTAATGTAATAAGATATTATACTGCAAAATTATAATTTATGCCATATGAGCACATGGTTCATTGTTTTAATTAATTATGACTGACTAGGTTTTAAAACATTAAGATATATTGGGATAGCTCTGTTGCAAATCCAATAACATCTTCTTAGAGTGCTAGGCTGCTATTATGTGCCATACAGACTCCCACGGTGCTTTTTCTGTTCACTTTTAGAAAAATAATGTGACATAGTTAATCAATATTTCTAGGTCTATATATCATGATATATAGTTCACCACAGTTGCTAGGAATCAGACTTTTCCTATTATATTATTAATAAATAGACATTAATAATGATGACAGCAATAACTTATTTACCTACTCTTTCATTCATATTCATGAATTATAAAATAAAACTTGCGGAGTTCCTACTAGGTGCCAACATTCTGCAAAATGCTTCAGGAGATACAAACATGAATAGTTTGCAGTCTAGTGAGAGGCTTAAATTGTTACTCACAGAATCCTGATAATTTATCATGTGAACATGAGCTACAAATGTAGATAAAGTGGTCTTGACTCAACCACTTACAACCAGTGTGGGTTGTGGCCAGTGACTGACTCTAAACTTCAATTTCTGCATCTGTAAAATGAGGACAGTGGTAATAATACCCTCATAAAAACCTTGTGGAGTGTCACTGAAATTATGTGAGCAATATGCTTAGTGCAGTGCCCAGAACACTGTAAATGCACACGTAGTTTTAAAAATTAACTTAAAAAAATTTAATTGTACATATACAAATTAATTTAGTTGAGTTATCTATCGCCAGGATCCCACAGCAAGTCTTGGCAAGTCAATATTAGAAGTATCCTTAAGAGAATAGCCATGTTTAAAGATGGCCTGCATTAGTCATCCTGAGCTTTTCATTAACTCAGAATAGCGCATCTCAAGTGAAATTGTCAGTGTAGGGATAACCCACAACCACTCTGGTGGAGAGGATATATGCTTGCTTCCAACCCACTGAAGGATGGAGTGTGGCTTGCAGAGTTCTGACCCTGAATTAGAATCCTCTGCTGTATGCATAGGAGGACTTGCTCCTGCTTTTCTACCTCCATCCTTACAGCTGATCTTGTGCCTCTCTCAGACTTCACCTTGAGTACTGGCCAAAAGAAAAGAGAGCCTGCTCTAAAATGCCTTCCATTTTAGTGGGTCTGTGTGTTTGTTCTTTGAGACCCTCATTAGCTTATCCTCCATGCTACAGATTTCATTTAACAAATCTCAGGGAAGGAGGGGTACAGCCAGATTATGTTTAAAAACAAATACTTAAGAATTGAGAGTGGAAAAGTTGATCTCATTTAGTATTTCCCAAGCACCACTTCTGCTACTTTGGGCTGTCCCTTCAGAGATGGAAGGGGTGGGAAGGCACATGCTGTGCCTTTTTCAGCTGACCTTCTGAAGTACTATGTAAAGAGACACTAAATCAACAAAGAAGAAAATACAACAATGGAGGCTTCCATGTTCCACCTTCCCCACCCAGCTGTGTGTCCTTTGAGGACATGTTTATCTTTGTGAACCACCTCTCATAGTTCCTGGCAAAAGAAAGACTCCCAGGCAGAGTAGAAAGAATATTATATTTGGAATCATCCAGAGAGGAGTTCAAATCTGTTTCCTGATTCTTGCTAATTGTACTATAATAAATACATTATGCAAATAATTTGTGCCTCAGTTTCTTAATCTGTAAAATAGGAATAACGCTATCATCTTTATATAGTTTTTTGAGGATTAGAAGTAACAAATGCAAAGTGCCAGTCACACGGTAGAAATTTAGTAAATAATTTATTATTATAGCAGGTGTTTTATCAATGTTTGCTGAATAAGAAAGGTAATCGTGAGCCTCAGAACTCATTTAAAAACATGAATCAATTTTTTTCTCTTCATTTCAGAATTATTTTCCCCATGTAGAATTATAGAATGGGGGAGGAGTTTTATTTATTCGAAGTCAAATAGAATCCTTACTTATAAAAATCCTCTTAAATTAGTGAACTCATATCCTCTCACCATATATGTACACATATATATGCATACAGATAGATATAGGTATTTATATATAATATAGCCAAAATGATACATACTATGTGTAATATAATGTACAATATCACCAGATATTCATTACATGGGAAAAGAAGTATAAAAAGGCCCCCTCAGTGTCCCTTTGCAAGAACACTGCTTTAATGGCCATGTGCAGAGGACGACAGCAGCAGGCCAGCCAAACAGCCACCATATGGTCAGCTGGAAGAGGAAAAACCTCCAGGTAGGAGGGCAGAATTGTTCCAAGGACACAGTGAAGTAGAGTTTTCCAAGCCGACGGAAGAAAATGGCCTGGGAGATGATAAGGGCCAAGTATCTATTACAGTAGTCAATAGACCACAGGAAAGACTTATTTGTTCATTTTTTGTTACTGTTGATATTTTTAAGCAAAGTGGTTGATATTGTTATTACTATTTTGAAACAAGATCTTGTTCCGAATGGTTAGGAGAAAGGGTTTGTAAGATGAATGAAATATTAACCAGTTAGGGTTTTAAATGGAGCTATGTCATTATTATGACACATCATTAGCTAGTTCTGGCACTCAGCTTCAAGTGTAAATCCAAGAGACAGACATCATCATGCAGGTGTTGTAATGCAACTGTCTCTTTGGAATCACCCATACCTGTGTGGATTCAAATCTATTTCCTAACTGGATAACCTTAGAGATACATATCCTATTATATGTATATATATATATATATATATATACATATATATATATATATATATATATATATATATATATGTAATTAAGTTGTGCTGAAGATTAAATAAACTATTAGGTGCTTGGTAAATAATACCTGTACTATTTTTATTTAAAATGGCACTCTATCCACAAACATACACAGATGCACACGTGCATGCATGCACACACACAAACACACACACACACACACACACACACACACACACACACACACCACATGGTCCTGACAACAAAAGGCTATTATTTGGATTAGCTTGACTCCTTGAGTTCACTTCCTCTCAGAGGGCTTCTAGTTCTGTTCGATAAATTAATCACAAAGGGTTTCCCACCACCCTACCCGTCTTTTCTGTATTTCTTAGCTCATACCCCATCTCTCATCAAAATATACCCCAAGAATTAAGTACAACTCAAGGATTTAGGGGACAAAAAAATTCTTGTTGTCCCACATATGCAAATAAACTCTTCTCATTAATTTTCACCAAAACAAACAACTCCCGCCCACAAAATATTATTTCCAGTGAACTTACCAATGGCATAGGGATTTACATCTAGAAATATAAACATAGAATTAAATATTATGCATCCATATTGTAAAAAGTTTTTTAGTCATTTTAGCCAGGTTAACCTTCAGCCTCCTTTCATGTTTCTCAGTCCTTGCCCTCTTTCTCTTCCCCATTCTGGTCCTCTCTGATCTGCTTTCCATCTGTCTTTCATCAAATTCGCCTTCCTCTAAGTTTCTAAAATTTAATAACTCTGATCTCTACCATTGTCCTCTCAATGCTTTCAGTAAAAACTCCTTCCTGGAGGTGCTGTCGCCATCATCTCTTATTTTACTTGGTTAACAAATGTATACCTTGCTGATGATTCTTTATATTAAATTATCCATGTTCCTATAACTGATGTGGATTCTGTCTCATAACTGGGACCTGTAAATATAGGCACTAATCCTTGTTGAGCACCTACCATGTGCCAACTATTGTGCTGGCACATTTCTTATCTCAGGTAAGCAAGAGATTATGTGTTAGAATATCAGATATGTTTAGCAGCAAATTTTCTGTTCTCATCCACGGAAGGCCCCAAAGTAGGATAGCTGTCATCCCGATCTACGCATTTCCATGAACTTATATGCAGAGGACTCTTATTCAGTCACATGAAGAATAATGTCACCAACTGCTTCCTCCTGGATTGGTGCTGTCCAGTAGAATTTTCTGCAGTGGTGGAAATGTTCTATATCCGTGCTGTCCAATATGGTAGCCACTGGTCACATGGCTACTGAACACTTGAAATGTAACTACTGTGACTAAGGAACTAGCTTTTTAATTTTAATTAATTTTAGTACCCATACGTGGTCAGTAATACTATATTAGACAGCAGAATTAGACTTTTCGGGGCAGCAACAAACTTGGGTGTGGTGGAAGAAGTACCTCTTGGTCTTCTGAATGTACAATTTCATAGCTAACACAAATGCCAATTGAGATTGTTAAATTGTTTGCTTAGGTGACTTGTCAGTGAGCTTTCATGTATGAAAAGACTGTCAAAAACAGAGTATTCATGCCAGGGCTCGCCTCCACAGGTGCCAGGGAGCGTCTTGCCTTGGGGAAGAAAGCCAATCTATACTCCATGATTAGCGTGTGATTATATTTTACAGACAGGCATCAATGCCTGATGATTTTGATGCACTTGGCTGTTATCTTTTGAGATTTATTTAAAGAAGCACACACATGGCTTAGAGCCTTAGAGAATAACATATAAAAATAGGAAAGCATAAAAGGAATCAAAAGAAAACCTGCTTCATTTGTAAAAGAAAAACTTGCTCCCTTTTCAGTACCTCCAAATTCTACACCTGCACCTCTTCTCTTAACAAATCTCTTCTCTGACTCAACTCTTACCGAAAGTCGTTCATTATTCACCCACCAGAGAAAGCCTTTGCCCATACTCCAACCCCCAACCCCACAGCTTTTAGAAGAAGAAGCCAAAAAGAAGGGCAGGAGAAAAGCAATGTTGACTAGGAGGTCAGAGATTGAGAAGAGGGAATTAGAATGGGCTATCATTGTATTTGTAATGCTTTATCTCTTTAAAAAAAAAGAAAAGAAAAAAAACTGTAAGTAAAGTAAATAAAATTTCAACATTTCTAGCAATAGACAATGTTTACTTTTATTCTTTTTACTTTCCATAATTCAATTCTTTAAAAAATTGTTTAAATGAAAAGAAAAGCAATGGTGAAAACAAACTAATAACTCCAGACAGTATGGAGTTATTTTTTCTGCTCTACTTTTTCATGTTGGTACTTTCAAATATTTTCTGGAACAGATGAATCTTCATAGTGTCCATCTTGTTAAGTAAATGTGTCCTTCAGTAGCTATTTACATTGAATGTTTTTTCAAGTTTATTTCTTATTTATTTGGAAATGTCCCTGTACAAGACTATTTGCATTAAATGCCACAGGGTGGGAGGGGACACTTAAAATGTATTGCAAAATTGCCCTCAGTTTAACCCTCAGAAAGAGATATACATGTATATATATATATATATATATATATATATATTTAATATGCGTTTGCTTAGTACTTTATAGTCTGTTAAAAATAAGACACTTCACTAAAGTGCTCATCATTTAAATCAAGGATAGTGAGTAGGTGAAAAGTTCAGAACTAAGAGAACAAAAGAACTGAAACTCAGTGACAAAGCTATACTCTCACCAGAGTATTTAAAGTCACTTGCTTTTTCAGACTGGTTTCAGCTTTAAATATTTTCCTTATGGGCCCCTGACTTCATTTATATTTATCAGATTATATATGACAATTTTGGTTTGGAAACTATGGCCTTTGATATCTAAATATCAAATAGAGCATGTCTACTCTTTTCTGAGTGGTTTTATTTCTATGATTGTAGCCTTCTGGATGTTGGACTAGTTCCAAAGGTGAGAAGAATAAAGGCTCTTTTCCAAGAACATCTCAAAGCCTGAGCTAAAACATGTTACTTGTGGTAATAACTTTTTCTGCCTGTCTCCAGTTTTGCTGGCATTTGCTATGTCACCTCTACTATGAAGGCCACACTGGAAGTGCTAGAATTGTGTTCCAAATAGAACAATAATTTTAATCTCACATAGAAGTTCTCACATAGAGTTCTCACATAGAGAACTCTATCTCACATAGAGTTCTCACATAGAAACTTACATAGGCTGTCATAGATGTTGATGGGTGACGATACTCTTGCTAGATATAAAAATCTTGGAAGTAAAGAGCAAGCTTGGTAGATCCTCAATCAGGATCAGAGAAAGTTGTAAGAGCAGACCCCATCCTTGCACAGATCCTCTGCAGACAATCCTCTGCAGACAGCAGGGAACAGTACATGACATATAAAACATCCCCACGCTCTTGCTCATCATGACAGAATTTTCCATTGGACATCTTTCTATGCTATGTCTCTAAGTAGATAGTATGAGAGTCTTTTAGTGAGTCATTTCTTTTGGGGGATCCTTGTATAGATTTTACTAGCAAGATGAAGACTATGAGTTTTTTAAATGTTAACACATGCATCGATAACATATGTATAAACATCTATTTTTTTTGGTTTACTGTTGGGAGTGTTTTATTATTGCACATTTAATTTTGGCTATTATCCTTGTTTCATTAAAAACTGTGATCTTCAATAGTTCTTGGTCTCAACACACCTGAGTGATATTATAGCTTACTATTAGCAATAGTGACTCACTGTGGTGACGACTGGGTGGCTGTATGACAGTGATAAGACAAATATAAATGGGGGGGCTGCCTTTTCCCATGCCAATTATTAAGAATCTCTTCTTCTAAATAATGAGTGCAGTTAATATTGCCATCCCTAGGCCATTTTAAATGATTCGAGTTCTTCTCATCCTAAGTTATTTCAATCCAATATTTTGAAAAATGTAAGTTTTTAAAATGTTTTTTCCTAACGTGTTATAAAATGACCCAGGAGAAATAATAACCATACCATTTGATGATCAGTTTCTTAAATTGTGAATGTTGCATTGATTTACCTCTGCTTTTCTGAGCCCAATGCCTAATTATGAAACGATAATAAATATTAAAAAGTATATTAGTAGAGATTAAAAGAAAATTTTCATATAGTAATTATAATAAACAAATAAATAACATTCATTACAATTCAACATCCATGCTTGATTTAAAAAACAATAAGTAAACTAAAAATAAAAGAAAATTTCTTTAACTTGATAATATTTCCTAAAAACTCACATCAAATACTGTATTTAATGTTGAAATTGTAGATTCAGTCTCAATGTGAGGGTGTTTGTTCACTATTAACAATTTTATTCAGTATTAAACAGGAGCTCCTGGGCAATTCATTAAGACAAAATAAAGAAGTAGGAGGTATGAGAATTGGAAGAAAGAGGCAAGCGATCTTTATATTCATACAACCCTAAACTAATGTGGGGGAAAAAAAAGAATCAAAACCAAACCAAAAAGATAAAATAATTTTGAGAAAAAAGGTTGGAGAGAATTCTTGTGCCAGATATTAAGACTTATTATAAAGCTCTAGTAATGAAAAGAGTATGGTTTTGGAGCTTGAATAGACAATAGGCCAGTAGATCAGAGAGTAAAGAGTTCTGACACATATTCCTACAGGGAAACCTAACATATGACAGAGTTGGTGTCACAGAACAGAGGGTGATAGAGGATGTGAAACTGACTATCTATATGAACAAACAAAATGAGGTCAGATGCCTACTTTGCACCATCTGCAACCTGACTTGCTCACTGGGTGCCCCCTTTGTTTCCCTCCTCAACTCTACAGCAATACTCTTTATAGAAAGCTTTCAAAGACACCAGGAGCTGATCATTGTTCCAGGTGTTGAGCACTAAAATCATTTCCATTGGTAGAGTCATCCCTGCCCATCTGCTCAGATTCTTCCCCGGATATGGGTAAACTGTGGAATATGATATTTCGAATTATTTCACAACTGTTAAAATGAATAAACTATTGGAACGTTTTTCAACATGGATATATCAAAACATAATGGGAAGCAAAAGAAGCAAGTGCGTCTCCCAAGAGCCATTTACATTACCCTCCTGGGGCCTGGATGCTGCCCGCAGCCTGGCCTCAGCGGGAAGTGGGCACTGCTATTCCATAGCTGCAGCAGTGGGAGGTTCTGAGACAATGTGGAAAAAACTTCTGCTCTAATGTTTATTGAAAAAGCATAAGTAGAATACAAAATTATAGCTCTGCTAGATTTTAACACTGTAAAAATTATATATATGGAGCAGGACTGGAAGGGAATAGAGAAAAATGAAAATAGATTTTTAAAAAATGAGTCAGGATTGTGGGTAATTTTCTTCCCTTGCTTTTGCACTACATCGATATTGTTATGTGTTTGTGTAACAAGTTATTTTAAAATGTTTTTTTTTTTTTTTTTAAAGTAGGTTGTAGGACAGATAGAATCAATCTGTAATCTTTCTGGTAATAAACAGCGAGTTTTCTCAGTGTTGATAATGGGCTTCAATTCTGCTGTCAGAAGCACAGTTTATCTGCAATTCCAGGGCAGCCATTTCCCACTGATCACATGCTCTGGGATAAGAATGACAGAGCCCCACTGTATTATACAGCTGTCTGAAATTTTAATTAAAACTTGCTTTTCAAAGCCTTTTACAGATTAATTACTTCATTTGCATTGTAGGAAGAGTGAACAAAGGTTACATGTATTTCAGAAGCCATTGATGGAGTTGATGTGAACAAACTACTTGCCCAAAGCTATTGGGATATTAAGATCCCACTTGGTAAAATGACCATAGGCCAGTAAATGCAGCCCTGGAAAGGTAATGGAGCATTTCTGGGAAAAGAGTTTAACGTCTTGTCAAAATGATAGGCTTTCGTAGTCACAGGTCCTTGGGTTCAGTCCTGGCTCTGCCACTGGGTAATCTTGAGCACAATATTTGGCCCATCTAAGCTTTAGTTTCCTCTTTGGTGAAATGGAAATGATAACATTCACCTGATGTTCGCCTGATGGACGTGACATGATTGGAGGTAGTGGGTATATACTACAGCTAGCTAGGGAGGGACCTGGCCCATAGCAGATGCTCCGTAAACAGTACACGGCAGCTTTTATTTTTCATTCTGCTCATTTTCCCTGAGCGCTGCTAAATATAGCACTTCGCTACTAGGTAACACTGGCGGTCTAGTTCTGAGCAGGCCTATAGGCAGAGTGGCAATTTATGTGGAATATAATTGCCAAGGATATTATAGATCTGGTGAGTGCTATTAATGAAAGAGTAACAACAGCTATGGATTTACAGTACAGTCCAACTCTTCTTTCCATGGATTTCTCCACCCAGGATAAATCCAAAGATATTTATCCACATCACATAGGGCCAAAGTCATATCATCACTATCTGTAGTTCTCCTAAATATGCCAATGCAATCTCCTGAAGGGATAGTATTTCAGCACCTCACATGTTTAGGTTGGTCAATGATTCCTAAACTGGCAGTCTGCCAAACGTTCTTATTAAGAGCAAAAGTATAAAAGCAAAGCAAGACAAAACAAAAGCTACATCCGCTGCAAAGAGGATGCTACATCCAGCCCACTATTACAGAGCGGAAGCTGTAGGCTGTGACATAGGATCACTGGAATGTGGGACTGGCAACTAAAATAAACCTGCTGCTGCCCCTACAACACTCATCCAGAAAACCATGGGTGTACCTCCCTAGTTTTCTTCTTTGCGGAGTCCATGTGTGTTTATCCCTAAGTACCCTGCAATGATCAAGAAAGTGAGGGGAGAGGAGGAGGAGGGATGAGCCAGTGATGCTGATTTGAGCTTAGAAAAAACTCTGAAAGCAGCTGTTTTCACAGATGTGACTCCCCTAAAATCCCAGAGGGGCTGCATCTTGTCTTTGGGGATATTCCTAACGATTTCTTATTAGCATTGGCCCTGATAGGATACCAAACATCTACAGACTCCATATAAGAAAACTTGCCTCCTCACCCCAGGTGTTCAGTTTTCCTATTTCTATCTGAACTTTGCTCATTTTTACTTTAAAAAATACAATAGATATCACCCTAAAGTTTTTATCTTCCTCCAGGGTAGTTTTGCTCCATTTACTTGAGGAACTGTGCCCAGAAAATAGATTGAGAATGAAATTATACCAAGAATGAAATAACTTACAGAGCCTCAACCTTTTGGGGCATGACTTCATATCACATATTTTAAATAACTGCTGGTGTCTGGGATTGCTATAGATATTTGTCCTGCTGCGTCATTGTGGGACATCTGAAAAACGTTTTACTGGCAGCTTGCAAAAGCAACAGAAGTGAGGGAGACGAGACTATGGAACATACACGGCAGGGCCTGCATGGAGATCCCAGCTCCTCGGAGCTCTCAGACTTTACTAAGGCAAGTTGTTTTACACCCTCCCTGTCACCCGCTAAGGTTTCTTGCCTGGCAAACAGGGATAATAACATTTTTCCAATTTACCTCTCATGGTTATCATAAAAACAAAATAAGAAATCTATACATGGTGCTTCAAGGGAAATATAAATGTGCACGTAAGTCACTACTATCTTTTGCCTTCAAGTTCCATCTGGGGACTTATTCCATTAGAATTAAGTTTTAGTTTGCCACAGCTCTCATCTCCCACCTACCTCTACAAAAACCAAATCATTTAGATTTGGGTTACAGATTGAATTGTGCCCCCCACCCCCATTCACATGTTGAAGCCCCCAGTGTGACTGTATTTGAAGATAGGGTCTTTAAGGAGGCAATCAATGTTAAAAGAGGTCAGAAGAGTGGGGTCCTGACCTGATAGGACTGACGACATCAGGAGAAAAGAAAGAGACAGCAGCCTTCTTTCTCCACGGGCACACAGAGAAAAGACCATGTGAGGACGCAGAAGAAGGCAAGTGTCTGTAAGGCACGAACAGAGCTCTCACCAGGAACTGGATCTGCCAGTACCTTGATGTTGGACTTCCAGCCTCCACAACTGTGAGAAAATAAACATATGTTGTTGAAGGCACCCAGTCAGTGGTATCTCATTATGGCAGCCTGAGCTGACTAAGGCAGAGAGAAATAAAAAAGGAGTAACTGTTTATCCCCACTTAGGACTCAGGATGCCACTCTCCTAGCCTCAGGCCACCTCTGCCCTGATGCCTCTAAAGGATACTGGCAAATTTATTAATTTGTTTACTTTGTTCAGGTTGATCCAGCTGTATTTCAGATTCTATTAAACTACAGAAATCCCAAATCTCTCTCGTCTTACCCCACTACCTCCCAAAAGCAGCTCAGTACCTGAGTTTGCCAGCATCAGGCACACCTTCCAGCCATAGTCAGGAATCAAATAAAATACACTCCTCAAGGGCCTCCTTGCGCCTGTGATCATGGGCTCCATTAAAGTAGCTTCCCAGTTTGAGAAAGGGCCCCAGGGGCCGAAGATTTGACCCAAGCTGTAAGGTGACTCGCCTTGTACATCAGTTGTCCTGGCACAGTGGAAGAATTTCTCCAGCTGCCTCTCAATTGTGGGCTCTTGACTTTGGTTGAGATTTAAAGACACACTAATCTACAGTGAACGAAGTCAATGTTAAAGCACAAAACCTCATTTTAGTTCTACCTGTTTATTAATTTGTGTACTTTGTCCAGGTAGATCCAGCTGTATTTCAGATTCTATTAAAAGAACACATGAACTGCTATAACTGGTAATCTTTCTAGATACCACGGGCCTGTCTTAGGTCAGAAATAAAATAACATTTTATATAAACCCTCTGTACGCTCTATTTTTCTTTTCCATTTTTAAGGGGGAGGGGTACGCATTGACATAAATCCCCAGCAGGAGATTTTGCAAGTCTAAGCATAGCCAATGCTGTTATCCAGGCTGAAGAAAATCTCTCTCTATTTTACCTCCATCTCTCAGGCCGAGCAACTGCCCTCAAATGGACTTTCCTAAAACAGCCCTTCAAATCAGCACCATAGAAAGGATGCTGTTCTGTGTCAAAGCTGGTTTCCCTCTTCCTTTTCAGCTGTGCTTTTCCACCCGCAGAAAACTCCACCTACTTCCTGAACCAAAGCAGGCAGTACGTGAGGAGTCCTGGCTTTACTAGCAGGAGGGGTCCGAAAATAGCTGTTTAGCCATAAATTCAGAATCTGGTATGCCTGGTGTGAGTGCTAGGTACCTGGGGCCTGACCAAATGGTAGTCCTGTCCTTTCCTCTGGGTTCTGGGCCTGATCCACATGGCCTGGCCCTGTGCCTCAGCTTCCTGCTGGGACTTAAGCCCTTTGCCGAATCACAACACTCTGGACTAACGCCCTACACATCGCCTGGCTCCTCAAAGACCTTTCCCCTGGGGAGAAAAAGCATGCTCTCTTTTCTCTCTTCCTCCTTTCTCCTTGCTGAAAACCACTGCTTTCTCAACAACTGGCCAGGCTCCTGTCCGAACCCAGATAGGCAGAGGAATGTCACTGCATTATGAGGATTGAGTATTTAGTGCCAGGATTGAGAACATCCTGGTTGGGGTTGAGAGGGGGCGCGGGTGGCTTGGCCAGTCACCCCCTTTTTATCTATTAACATGTGAAATGGGAGCAGAGATCTTGCTCATCCTGAAAACAGTTTGTATAACTCTGATCTGGTCCAAACTCCATACAGATGAGGAACCTAAACCTCAAGAGGAAAGCTGAGGCAAGATTCCATGAATCATTCATTACTCATTAGTCTATTCAAGAAATATGCATTGAATATCTAGTATGTATAAGATATGCACTGCTGAAGTTTCACTCTCATCTGAGAGATTTTCTTACTTCAACAGAAGTCCCACCATTCCTATATAAGAAATCTTAGCATATCAAACACGAAGTGGGCACAACACTGAATTCTCCCTCTATTAACTTACAGGCTCTGTATCACAGAGTGAGAGAAGCAGTAAGACTAGCCTTTCCCTCTGCAATATACAGGAGCCACTTCTGCTACACAATTAGACAAGTGAGTCCTTTCCACAAACCTTCTTTTGAGTAGATTCTACACTCCACAGCGTGTACACGTTCCATAGGTAAGGGATGGGGGACAAACACATAACTGGAAGAGACAGAAAAAGTCCATGAGAGAAAGTGATGCTATATCATGAAAACTTTTGGGAAAAAAAAAAAAAAACCCTTGGATTTTTGACTAGTGAAATCTTTGATGACAATATTGTAGAAGTTCTGATATCGTCCAGAATCCTAGAGAATGGCTTTCTGGCAGTTCTTTAATCTAGAATTTTCTTGTTAATCCACATGCCACAGTCTTGACAGAGTATTCCATGGGGCCTTAAAACACTAATCCTCAAACAATGCTGTGAAAGATCATGCAGTCATGAGAAAATGGTGTCTAACAGGATGTGGGTTACTCAAACGAGGCTTATACTTTATTATGATAAAACAGCCTCTGCTGTAGACTCATCCAAGTCTCACATGGCAGGTCCCCCAGAGACCCCTCTTGTCTCTGAGGTGATCGATACAAAATGGAGGCAGAGAGACTGGAGGCCTCAGTCTCCTCTGAAATGATTGGAACTGTTTTCTCAACTATGTCTGGTCTCTGTAGACATCACTTTCTCTGTATTATTTAAATTTCACTACAACGATTGCTAATTAGAAATAATGGTAAAGATACTTCCATTTTAAAAATTGTACATATGTGTGTATGTGTGCATATGTAGCTATATATACACAGATACACACACACACACACCTTTGAGAATATAAAAGGTAAAGGTAAATAAATATTTCCATTCATTTTTGTGTTACTTTATAGTTAGACCATGAAAATTTTTAAATAATATAATAATAAACATTTTCGAGCACATTTGTACTAGATGCCTTGTTAATTGCTTGATCATAATAACACTGTGGGAAGAAAATATTACTATTTCCATTGTACATATAGGACAATAAAACTTAGAAAATTAAAGTAACATATCCAAGCTAATACAATTAGTAAGTGGCGGAACCTGAGAATTAATGAAACCTAGGCCTTTCTAACTCCAGAGCTCCAGTTCTTAATAACTGAGCTACACTTTCTCTCTTGGAGGAATAGAGGCGTGGGTAGGAAGGGACAGACCTACAAGGGTATCAGGAAGCAAACAGATCTTACAAATCCTGAACAGGACCTGCAACTCTCCACACCCCCACCAATGTCTACCCACAAATTGCCTTTGGATTTGAGGAACTTCTCCAGCCTGCTTATCCGAAAGTAGCCCATTGCTACATTGGCTTGGTGTTCTTTTCAGCTTTATAGGAGCGGGTGTCAGGGAGACCTCTTGACTTGTTTTCAAGCAGTAGTATACATAACAAATAAAGTATGATAGTGGTGATGATTATGTTGGGTGGTAAAAAGGGATCTATTCTCCTGGCTCATTGCATGGTCATCCAATATTTTCCAGGGTACCAGAGAATGGCCTGAAAATAGCAATAGACAGACCCAGACCTTGTGAATTTACAAAGAGCAGTTTTCTAACTTCAATCATTTTAAGAATCAAGCCAAGAACTAGATTTTCTCATTTGCAAAATAGCAGTATTCTAACTTTAATAATTTTAAGTAGCAGTTACAGGTGAATGAATGAATGAATGAGCAAATTCTATATTATCATACTTTCTACTAGTTCTGCTATGGCCTCAGTCACCAGTCTGATAACCAGGTTCTTGTCTCATTCCAGAGCCTTCAGGACTACATTTTACTCCCTTGTTTCACAACAGTAACAGTGAGGAAGGCCGAAGAAAGTATATGTCGGACAAACTTCCTTCTGGATATACCCTAACCAACTAAAATATACTTGAGTCATTAACTAAATGTGGAATTAAAAATAAAAGAGGGGGGTGACCGGTTAGCTCAGTTAGAGTGTGGTGCTAATAACACTAAGGTTGCCAGTTCAATCCCTGCGTGGGCCACTGTGCGCTGCGCCCTCCTTAAAAAATAATAATAAAAATAAATAAATAAAATAAAAGAGAGACTTAATGTTATTGACATGACTTCTCCATATATACGACAAAAAAATCAGGGGACACAAAAATTATTTCAGAACCCAGAGCAACTATATTACAACAAATCTTCCTCCCTGGAATCTACCACGTTCTATGTTTTGCTCAAACAAATCATTTTTAGGCACACGAATTCTCAGGGTTTGCAATCATTTTCAAACATGAACTCCTATTCAATAATCTTCCTGAAGAAGAAAATTTTGGAAGATATGAAAAGCATCCTAAACCACCATGATGAAATTTAAAATATTCACCTGGATGTGTTTTAAACCATACTTTAAGAAGACCAAAAAAATGAGAAAAATTGAACATCTGCTCAGTGAAATTTCAGGCAGAAAAAAGATGAACTCTTAGATTAAGCCAATTGTCCAGAGGCAGTTTCTCCTGGTTTCTTTTAATGATTCAGAAATAGTGTTTCCTTCTCCTCAAGTGATTTTGGCACTTTCAATTTGCATTATTTGGAAATTAATTAAAATCATAAACATAGATGACTTGGGTTAGGATTCTACTCTGGTGATAGCACTGATATTTCATTGCCTTTTAGTCTGTGTAATAGTAAGGAATAACTATTTTACCTTCTTTGAGATACTCTCAATGGCTTCCTTATGAGGAGCTCAGATAAAAGTTTTTGTTTTGTTTTTTAAATAAGAAAGAAACATTCACACTAATAAGAAAAGTAATCATGTTTCTGGATATGTAAACACGAAATCTATAAAACAAATGTTTTGGTGAAATATGTCTTTTGGGCACTGATTTATTTGGCAACCAAAAGCGTTTTCCTGAGGAACAAAACATTTTTGTGGAAGAAATCTTCTGATCCTAAAACTGATTGGTTACAGAAACTAAGTTGTAGAGCCAAGAATGAGAATCTATTTCTCTATCCAAATCAGGAGATGCTTAGGTTTAAATACCTTCATCACAACTGTTTTTGTGTGCATAGGTATACTGCCAACTATTCCTACTCCTTTGCTAATAATCCACACTCAAGAATCAGCCAGGTTTCTGTTGGGTCTAGAATATTGACACTCTGGCCAGAGGAAGGAAAACATGGTCAACCAATTTTATTATCTTTATATACGTAAGCCTTCAGATTTTAGTGAATTTGATGGGTCTGCTCCAAAAATATTTGTAAGCTGTAATAGGCTACATTTCATTTTTCCCAACTTCCAAACTAGGAACAAAACAGAGTAAGTTTTAATAACAACAAAATATCCTAAAAAAACAAAAACAAAACCTTTGTCTGTTCATTCAGTCCATTAGAAGAGGAAGCTTCCATGAATGACAATGTTGAGATAAAAGAACATGGATATTTTAAAATTCATTGAGGCAAATAGTCGAAAAAGCACTTCAGGAGTTCTGGACTTGCATGGGAGTTTTGTCACACAGCTGTGTAATGAGTCTCCCAAGCTTCGGGGTCTTCATCTGAAAAATAGGTCTATAATGCTTCTCTAATTTACCTCACAGGACTGTTATATTGCAGGAGTTATTGTAGGTAAAAATGTTTTATAAGTATGTAAGTACCAAATCATTTTATTCTTAATATTATTATACTTTTTTGATATTTCTTGTTGATGATTGAAATTGATGTCATTGTTGTTTAGAATGACAGCCTCCCAGGAGAATTAGATCCATTTTTACTGGGATCTTCTGTGACAACAGTCAGTGCTATTCAAGTAATCTTTGTGTCATACAAGCAGGTATGCATGAAAAGAACACTAGGTAATCAATAGTCCTTGTTCTTTGATCTTAACAAAATGAATGATCAAAGCATTCTAAATAGTCAATGAGCCTGACTCTTTTTTAAGATATCAAATATTTTATTAGTTTTCTCTGGAGTGACTGTACAAATCAGGAAAAGGTAGGGAGAGACATGCCAGCAAAACTAATCAAGAAGCTATCCTCAGGTTAAATAATGACAAAGCAAAATTGTTATAATGCTAGGGCCTTATAAGCACACTTTAAAAAATATATATCTATATCTACATGCAATTCTAAATAACAGTAATAATTAGGAAGGTAAGAGGATGGATGGATAGATAGATATAGTATGTAGATATATAAAATTTAAAATACGATATATGTTTCTAGTAGATTTAACAAAGCAATCAAGTAGGAGAAAAACTATTACTCTTAATTCCATACCTAGAGATAATTAATGTACATTTTTCACACATTAATATTCTTCATAGTATTTTTGGTGCATAATTTATTTTCCATAATTGAATTATACTACATATTAATTTTTAATCAATTTTCTTCGGGTATTATTATTTAATAAAATGTATAAAGTTTAAGTATACAATTTAATGATTTTTGACATCTACCCTATTTCCCCAAAAATAAGTCCTAGCTGGACAATCAGATTTAATGCATCTTTTGGAGCAAAGATTAATATAAGACCCAGTCTTATTTTACTATAAGATTGGGTATAATATAACACAACACAACACAACACAATATAATATAATAAAATATAATATAATATAATACAATATAATACCGGGTCTTAAACACTAATTTTTGCTCCAAAAGATTCAATAGAGCTAATTTTTTGGCTAGGTCTTGTTTTCGGGGAAACACGGTATATACTCCTATGTATCTACCCTCCCTATCAAGAAATAGAACACTTATATCAACCCAAAATGATCCCTGTGCCTCTTTGCAATGAATCCCTCTTAACCCATTCCCCAGGTTACCACTGATCCACTTTTTGTTGCCATAGATTAGTTTTGCCCATTCTAAAATTCATATGTGGAAACATAGAATATATAGTTTTTGTGTCTGGCTTTTATTCACTCAACATAATATTTTTGATATTTATTCATGTATCAGTAATTTGTTCTTTTTATTGTTGAGTAGCATTCCATTGTATGAATCCACCACAATTTCGTTTATTCAGTCACATTCTAAGGAACATTTGGATTGTTCCCAGATTTTTGGTATTAAGAATAAAGGTATTATGAACATCCATATATTATACATGCAATTTTGAATAATGCTTGTTTTTACTTAACATGAAACAGGAGCATTTATCGATTATTTAAAATTTTTTCGGAAATATTTTAAATGTCTGCCTAATTTTCATACCGTGGATACACCATAATTTACTTAAATACTCTCTACATTTGTATAATTGTTTCTTATTGTTTTCTTTTATAAATAATAATTTAAGGAACACCTTTGCTTTGTCTCTACTTTAGGCGCCAGAAAAGTTTTTCAGGGCAGTCCAAACTCAAGCTGACAGAAAAAAGTTTAAAGAAAATGCTCAAAAATGTTCTTTTCATTCTTTGATCTATAATATACATGAAAACATTGGACAGTCTACCAGGATAATTAAAAATGCATTACAAATTCTAAATGCTTTCTAAAGAGTACCCTCTTTTCCTGGCTTTTATTATTTTTGCTAAGAGCTTCTAAAAGTGTTAGCTTCAGTTGCTATTTTTCCGCCTTTTCAATTGACAATCGTCTTGATGAATAGAGGAAGCAACGCGTTTCAACTCTCTTTGGATTAATTGTAAGGAAAGAAACTGTTCCATGAGGCCAAATGTGTAGGTGTTGAGCATTGTTTGTTTTTTCTTGAGTTTGGAAATGTGCTTTTGCAACATGGCAGTCAAGCCCTACATCAAAGAAGCAAAATACAGAATAACAGAACAAAAAAGAAAATCCTTTTTGGAGCCAAAAAATGATCAAAACAAAACATCAAAGGTAGAGCCTATAGTAACAGAACTGCTTGGGACAGTAGCATTTAAAATACACCTGTGTTTGTGCTAATTGAAAAACTCATATTCACAACCTCAGCAGTCCTTAAACAAGCAATATACTTAATGTATGTTTCTGTTCTAAATGTTCTCCCCAGTATCATTTTCATAAGAAAAAGAACATTGGATCCATTTCCACATTTTATCTTAAAGAACAAGTCCACATTGATGGTATTTAAAATTTAACTCACACAGGTAGGTAATGTTCTCTAATTCATCTCTCTGCTTTCTCTATCAACAAATAGTTTCTTGAAACACCCCATTCCCCTCAATTCTTCTTTACAATTACCATGGTCATATTCATATATTCTTGATAGTAATGTATTTGTATATCATCTCTTCCTCCCTGGGATTATTCGAGTACAGCACATTATAGGATTTTGTAATCCAATCCACATTTCTCTTCTTCTGGACTTTCAGGGAACTCTTTATCATTAATACCAGGTGACTCCAGTGTATTTGAAACTCTCAATGCCTATTTCTAAGGACTGAATTCTTGTGTCCCACCAAAATTCATATGTTGAAGCCTGAACCTCAATATGATGGTATTTAGAGGTGGGGCCTTTGCAAGGTAATTAAGTCATGATGCTGTACCCCTAATAAATAAGATTAGCACCCTTATAAGAACAGACATAAGAGAGATAATCTCTTTCTCTCTCTTCCATGTGAGGATACAGAGAAAAGATGCCTGGCTGGCTGTAAACCAGGAAGAGGGCCCTCACTGGAACCTAACGAGGCTGGCACCCTAATCTCAGATATCCAGTTTTCAGAACTATAGAAATAAATGTCTCTTGTTTCACCCAGTCTGTGTTGTTGTTTTTGTTGTTGTTGTTATAGCAGCCCAAGCAGACTAAGACACCAATCCAGTAACTCAGTCAGAGGGTAATTATAGGTACTCACACACCTAGCCATGGTAACTTGTCTAAAGTGACAGTAAATCACTCAAACCAGAGCTCTTCCCTATGATTGCTTTTTAAGAGAAGCCCCATTTCAGTGACGTATGGAAGTTGATCAGCAGTGGTACACAGATTCACAAGAGCTGGTTGCTAAACTTTGAGGAATTGTGCAAGCCAGTCAATAAACTGCTGATATCTTGAAATCAGTGGTGGTGAGAGTATTTATACTACAGAAACTGGAAAGTGTAAATCAATAAGTGTGATACAACACAAACAAATATTAAGAATAAAAACCATATTTTTAGCTAAATATGAATTAGCTAAATATTGAATAAATCAACAGATAACAAGTGCTGGTGAGGATGTGGAGAAAAGAGAATCCTCAAACGTTGTTGGTAGGATTGTTCAGTCACCATAGAAATCAATATGGAGATCCCTTAAAAAATTAAACATAAAGCTGCTATACAATCCAACAATTTCACTTCGGGATATTGTCTGAAGGAAACAAAAACACTAATTCGAAAAGATATATGCACCCCTACGTTCATTGCAGCATTACTAGTAATAGCCAAGGTATGAAGCAACGGAGATGTCCATCAATAGATGACTAGATAAAGAAGATGTGGTATATATGTATATATGCACAATGGGATATTATTCAGTAATAAAACAAGAATGAAATTTTGCCATTTGTAACAACATGGATGGATATTATGTTAAGTGAAATAAGTCAGACAAAGACAAATACCATATGATCTCACTTTATGTAGAATCTGAAAAAGCAAAACAAATGGATGAACAAAACAAAACAGAAACAGACCCTTAGATATGGAAACCAAGTTGATGGTTGCCACAGGGCATGGGATGTGGGGGGTGAGGAAAAAAAATTTTTTTAAACATATGATTATCTCAATGCAGTCATAGGTGGCATAATGACATTTCAGGCATAGATGGACCACATATATGGTGGTAGTATACCATATAGGCTAAATGCATAGTAGGCTATACCACCTAGGTTTGTGTAAGAACACTCTATGATGTTCACTCAATGACAAAAATCACCTAATGATACATTTCTCAGAATGTGTCCCCATCATTAAGCGGTACATGACTGTAGATGCAGAAAAAATAATTAGACAAAAGGAAATATTCTTCTAGATTAAAACTTTCAACAAATTAAGTATTGATAAAATGTACCTCAAAATAATAAAGACCATATATGACAAGCCCACAGCTAAAGTTATAATCAACAATGAAAAGTTGAAAGCTTTTACTTTAATCATGAATAAGGCAAGATGCCCACTCTCACCAGTTTTATTCAATATAGTCCTGGAAGTCCTAGTCAGAGCAATTAGGCAAGAAAAAGAAGTACAAGTTATCCAAATCGGGAAGGAAAAGTAAAATTGTCTCTATTTGCAGATGAATACAAGTCACGTTTGACTTCTGCAATTGCAAGAGGTGCTCAAAGTGGTTACCATCAGTGTAATTTTAATACAGCATAATTATACACACACACATATGTATGTGTGTGTGTGTAATTATATATATATGTATATATATGTATATATATATTTAATTATAGTTGACATTCAATATTATTCTACTTCAGCTTCAGGTGTATAGTGCAGTGGTCAGGCATCAACACAATCTATGAAGTGATTTCCCTACACTAAAAACTATCAGAAAGAGAAATTAAAAAAAACATCACATTTACAACAGTACCAAAAATAATAAAATACAAATAAATTTAACAAAGGAATTGAAAGATCTGTCCATTGAAAATTATTAAGACATTAATGAAAAATTTGAAGAAGACACAAATAAATAGAAAGATATTCTATGTTCATGGATTGGAAAAATGGACATTGTTAATAAAGTCTATACTAACCAAAGCAATCTATAAATTCAATGCAATCCTTGTCAAAATTCCAATGGCATTTTGCACAGAAATAGAACAAATAACCCTAAAATTCATATGGAACTACAAAATACCCTGAGTAGTCAAAGCAATCTTTAGAAAGAAGAACAAAGCTGGAGGCATCACACTTTCTGATTGCAAACTATACTATAAGGCTATAATAATCAAAACAATATGGTACTGGCATGAAAACAGACCCATAGATCAATGAAACAAAATATAGAATCCAGAAAATAAATCCATGCATATATGGTCAGTGAATTTTAGACAAAAGTTGCCAGAAAAATACAATGGGGAAAAGATACTCTTTCCCAACAATGGTGTTGAGAAAACTAGATATCCACATGCAAAAAAATAAAACTGGACACATATTTTACACTAAAAATCAACTCTAAATTGGTTAAAGGCTTGAATGCAACACCTGAAATTGTACACTTCCTAGAAGAAAAAGTAGAAGTTAAGTTCTTTGGTGTTGGTTTTAGCATTGATCTTTTGGATGTGACACCAAGAGCAAAGGCAACAAAAGCAAAATAAAGAAGTGAGACGACGTCAAACTAAAAAGTGTATGCATAGTGAAAGAAACCACCAACAAAATGAAAATGCAACCTATGAAAAATACTTATAACCTGATAAGAGGTTAATATACAAAATATATATGAAACTCATACAAGTACAACTCAATAGCAAAATAAGTACATAATAATATGATTTAAAAATGGGCAAAGGACCTAAATAGACATTTTTTCCAAAGAAGATATACAAATGACCAAATGGAAAGATGCTCAACATCACTAATCATCAGGGAAAGGCAAATCAAAACCACAATAAGCTATCACCTCACACCTGTTAGGAAAGCTATTATAAGAAAAGATAAGAGATAACAAATGCTGGCAAGGATTTGGAAAAAAGAAAACCCTTGTTTTCCACAGCTAAAGTTGTACTGTTGGTGAAAATGCAAAACATTATGGAAAACAGTGTGGTGATTTTTCCAAATCCTTGCCAGCATTTGTTATCTCTTATCTTAAAAATTAAAAATAGAGAAATTAAAAATAGAACTACCAGATGATCTGGCAATCCTACAACTGAATATATCCAAAAGAAACAAAATCACTATCTCAAAGAGGTATCTGTATTCTCATGTTCATTGCAGCTTTATTCACAATAGCTAAGATATGAAAACAACCTAAATATCTGTCAATGGATGAATGAATAAAGGAAAGATGGTATATATACACACAATGGAATATTACTCAGTCTTCAAAATGAAAGAAAGAAGTATATCCTGCCTTTTGCAACATGCATGAACCTGGAGGGCATTATGGTAAGTGAAATAAACCAGACAGTGAAAGACAAATACTGCATGGTATCACTTATACGTGAAACCGTAAAAATGAAAAAAATCAAACTCATAGAAACAGAATAGAATAGTGGTTGCCAGGGACTGCGGGATGGGGATGGGGAAAATAGGGGGAGGCTGGTATATGAACTTTCAGTTATAAGATGAATAAGGTCTGAGGATCTAATATATAACGTGGTGACTATCATTGATAATACTGTATTATATAACTGAAATTTGCTGAGTAAAACTTGTTTTCTCATCAAAAAAAGGTAAATATGTCATATGATGGATGTATTAATTAACTCAATGGTGAGAATCCTTTCACAACGTATACATATATCAAATCGTATTGTACACTTTAAATATAGTCCATCTTTATTTGTCAATAAAGCTCAATAAAGCTGGGGGGGGAAAGAAATTGGACGATGCTACAAATTAGATTTTTGATTTTTTTTTTTTTTTAATTGCAGAGAGCTTCTTTTTAAATATTTACCTGCTAATGCCACAAGTTAGATATAGAAGGGCAGGGACAATTTCTTTTATGCATATTTATCATCCTTCTACCTAGAAGGTATTCCTTGGGCAACCAACAAATCCTTGTTGAGTGACATCATCAGGCTTTGATCATGACAGTAATATAATGAGTTGCTGTGGTGTCAGGGTGGGAACCAAGAGTTAGGATGTTGAGTTTTGAGACCAAGGTCTCACTTGTGCAGTATAGTATTGAGTACTCAGGCTTTGGAATCGGAGAGACCTGAGTTCAAGTACTCCTTCTGGCCCTCACAACCTAACTGGGCATGTTCCTCAAGCCTGTTCAGGATGGTAGTGAGGAGCAATACTTAGTAGAGAAGCCAAACTTTTCCCAAAAAGTTGTAACTTTTCATTTCCCTTTGCTCTCTATGTGCTTCCCAGAATCCATGGAATACCTTGACTATACTTTTTTAATTCAAAAATTCTTGGCTATAATTTCTAGACCAAACAGTGTCTGCTGATATGTACCTTGTGTTTGTATAGCACCTCTTACTTTTCAAACAATTTTCGCACTCCTTCTTGCATTTGATCAGACTCTGGAAATAAAGATGTCATCTGAGATGGCCTTCATCTCAAGGTACTTGATAGGAAAGAGCAGGTCCAAAGAAAACATTAGCTTGGTGACTCTTTACTGAAATTTGAAGAGTCCTGTTCATTGTAACCAGCAACATCTTTTGTTGATAATTTACCTTATAAAGCTTTCATGGATTATGAGCCCAAATGTGTGATTATAAAGCAAAGCAAGGCAGTGAGTTTCAAACCCAACTCATCCTGTAGCTATAGGTAAGTTGGTAGGTAGGTAGTCAGATAGGTAGGTAGGTAGGTGGACAGATGATAGACAATAAATAGATGATTGATGATAGATAGATAGATAGATAGATAGATAGATAGATAGATAGATAGATAGATAGATAGATAGATAGACAGATAATAGATAGAGGCCTAGGTAAAGAAAAAAATCTCTACTTTGACAAATGCCATAGCCTAGTCGGTTTGGGGATTCTGATACCTTAAATTCATTATGATTGAGGGTATGAAACTTTGTTTTCACTGTCAATTCAATAAATATTTATTGAGCACCTTTTTTAAATCAGAGGACATGTACCTATACTTGGATCTCTAAAGCAAATCTTTGCCTTTCAAGAATACAACCTAAATTTTGTTGTCATTAAAATCAAAATATTTCAAGAGTTAACACTGAATATAACTTTCTAAATATCCAATGATTCTTACTCTCAGAAATTTATTGATTGCTTCATAAAATTATCACAACAAAATACTTTTTAAAAATATCTTCCTTGGCGACTCATTGCCCAATTTCTAGGTCTGATCATTACAAACATCCCCTACCTGTAGTCTATTTGTGTTGCTGATCCAAGTGCCAGCAAGGACAACAAAAGAAAACAACCAAAGGCAGGAAAATAGCATACATTCAAGGACCTTAACAGGAAAAGAAAAAGCAGGGTATAAATTTCAAAATGTCACCATCGATCATAACACCAAGCTAATGGAAGTGACACCATTAGGGCTTTGGTAAAGGGTCAGGAGTTGGGGAAGTGTGAGACACTGAAGGAAGAGACTGCAAAGTGTTCTACGGGGTTTTCTGCCAGTGTCGTCTCTTAACCAAGTGAGACATATCTGTGCTTTCTTCATCAATCCTTTTTCCATTGTAAGTGAACCCCAACTCAAGCTGTCGTAAGGAAAAAAAAAAAAGTGAGTATGAAATCTTTTGGCTGTTAAACAAAAAAGTTGAAGGATCCAAAGCATGACTGGATGCAGGGGCTCCAATACTGTCCCCAAGGCCCAGAGCTCTTTCCATTTCTTGGCTCTCAGGATGTTACCTTCATATCGGCTAGTCTTGGCCCCCATAATGACCACAAGAAGCATTCCATCAAACCATGATGGCCAGGAGCACGAATCTGAGTGGCCTGACTGGCATCATGTGTCTTCCTCAGGAACCAGGTGAGGTGAGGTCCCATGACGTGGGGGTAGGGTCTGCTCCTCAAAAGTAAGAGTGACTTTATTAAAAGTAGTGGGGGATGGATGTTAGGATGAGATCAGGTCTCTATGGCTAGTTTCCAGCTGTCACCCTGGAGTAGGCAGTGCAGTGTCCATTAAGGTTTCAGGGGTTAGAGTCAGACGGACCTATATAAGGGAATGCATATTCCAGCATTCCCACTTCCCAGCTGTTGGGCCTAAGGCAAATTGCTTAATCTCCTTGTATGTGCATCTATAAAATGGAAACATTAATTGTACCTAGCTCACAGACTTTCTATGAGAATTATATATAAGATCACATATGATATAAAGCACTGTGCCAGGCAAATAGTAATCAACCACTTAATAAATATTTAAAGAAGGTGATGCTGCTGAAAAGGATAGAAAATTTAGATACAAATGAATTTTATCCCTGAAGAGACACTGATGTCTTTTTAAATCATTGAAAAGAAGATAGAGGCAAAATCCAAATTAAACTCATCTAGTGGTTGTAAACATCACACATGTTGACAAAGATGGTTCTCAAACTTTTCATAAGGATTCTCATCACTGCATTAAAGAATTTCTCAGTGGTCCCAGGATTTCAGGGAGGTAAGCACTATTTGGCTTTTGCACCCTTATTACAAGTCTGTGGATAATTTGAACAAATATTTTGAAATACTAAGATTTTTTGACAGCCCTCAATTACTCCTTTGTACCTGCTTACATATTTTGATGGGAAAGACAGGGTAAATTCAGAACTTATGTAAAAAAATGAAGTAGAATCGAATACAAAACTGGGGTTGCTAACACAGCAGAGTTGCCAAAACTGCACGGATAAGTGATTTTGAAAAACCATCGAATAGACATTCCACAAGGTCAACCAAAAGGCAGTGTGCCTGAGAGTAATGAGTGATTTTAGTCCGATAGTCATTAAAATGCCTGAAAGAAAGGGTTTCTCTTCTGCTGGCTTCTATTCTTTATAGGAGGATGTCATTTTATATATAAACTTAATCTTGCCTTTAATTGCCTTGTTTAACTATAAACACTTTTTAAAAAGTTCTTGACATGCCAGAGGAAAAATTTGGCCTGGGCTTAAAGTCATTTGGGGTCAGTGACAGGATGAAGTTACCCCAAGTAAACTAGTAAAACAGAAGGTAAGAAGGCTCCAATCCAAAAAATTCCATTTGCTTTTCTTCCTCCCTTCCTTCTTCCCTTACTTCCTTCTTTCCTTCCTGTTTTTCCTTCCTTCCTTCCTTCTTTTCTTCCTTTTCTCCCTCCCTCCCTCCCTCCCTCCCTCCCTCCCTCCCTCCCTCCCTTCCTTCCTTCCTTCTTTCCTTCCTTCCTTTTTTCCTTCCTGACTTCCTCTTTTTCTTTCAAGCACAAGCAACATGTGAATATTTTGTCACAGATATTCAAATGATGTTTTTACAAACAAACAAACTAGAGCCAAATTTAATATCCTCAAGTCATGTACCATGCAAATACATAATCCTTGACATTTGGGACTGAATTTGCAATGATTTTCTGTGTCAACTCTACACCAAAACACCTAAGTGAAAAGTCTAATTGACTCTCTGGGTAGTATCACAACCAACAGACCCACACTTACATGATTAAATGCATTTTTTAAAAATACTTCATGAATATGATGTAGACATTACCCATATGAATTTCAAATGGAGTTGCTGTCAGTCTAAACTTGAGTACTTCTCCGTAGAAGTAGAACTGGGTGGATAGTAAAGAGCTAACTAAAGTAATTTCCATTTGTAAGATACCTGCCTTCAATTCTGAAAACATGGCAATGACTTTAAAAAAAAAAAAAAAACACATGGGCTTTGATATCAAACAGATGTAGGTTCGGCCTCAGATTTGCCATTTAATAACTATGATTTTGGAAAGTGACTTAATACTTTTAAGCTCCATTTTCTTCATCTGCTCGACAAGGATAATAAAAATACCTGTTTCAAAAATTGTAAGGATCAACTAAGGTGTCACATGTGAAATGTTCAACATAACATCTAACATATAGTTAGTACACAGTACATTTGACTGTAGTTACTTAGATTCCATACTTGTTTGAGTTCAGTTTTTCTTATTTTTGTTATTTTGTTTTTACAAGTCTCGGACCCATGAATGATGGGTTAAAAGAGATCAAATATTTTTATACGCAAATCCCATAGATCATGTGCCTTTCGGCACAGGGACAGATCAGTTACCATTTTAATCCCAGGACCCCATCGTGGCCTGGGACGGAGTAGGTGCTGAATAAATAAGTGTTGAGATGGTCATATCCTCCTCACTTTTATTTTTCTTTTTGCAGAACAGATGCAGCCTTAAGGGTAGGTGTGATTCTCCACAAGCAACATTAGGCAGAATTCAGCAATTCTCTCCATTCCCAAAAGAAAAGCTGCTTCACCGGACCTTAGTAAAATAATGGATATTTTCCTGGAGATTTAGCTGAAGGGCAGCAAAAAAGGGTTGATATTACATAGCATGCATTCTCTTTTCAGTCTTCCTTGATCCCATTTGGTCTTCAATCTTGTGGACTTCTGCTTCCAACGAGGTTCTCCCATCTCACTCTATTTAAGTATCTTCCCTGAGGGCTACGATCTCTATCTCATACACAAAATAACTTAGCCCCCGTAATCTGCCTTCCATATTGCTTCATACTTTCTTTAAGGTAAGTAAACAGAGCTCTTCTATGTTTCAGATTTTACCCTTTCTGGATGGGATACTATAAATAGCAAATTTCATTTCCTCTCACTTCTATTTTTTCCTTTTCCTGTAAAAATGAAATCTCATCAGGCAATTCTTATTGCCACACTACACAGCAAACAATGTGAGGACAAAGACTGTCAGTCAAGTTCAACCTCAAATATAATAATTGGCACTCAGTAAACGTTTGTCATGTGCGCCACTGTAGAATAAATCTGTTGTCCCTCTTGCGGGCAGTATGTATTTTATTACAAATATGCTCTACTATCTAGTGAGCTCACAGGCATGCGTTCAAGTGTGTGTTGTGTACATGCACGTGTGTTGGGGAAGAAGCATTATTATCTTTCTTACACTTACAGTCAAGGCTTCTTTAAGATACTCATTTATCAAAAGCTTGATCCAATCCTGTGCTGCTTTAGCTAGTGAGGATATCATGTTCAATTCCAGATGTTGAGTCAAGAAGATTGTAAATTAAAATTTGTTCAAAGGAAAACAATGCTTTTGGCAATAACAATAAATGCTAGTTTTTCTGGGAAAGAAATATACAAAATTGTTGACATTCCAGTTCTCATTCAATTTAGACAGCAAAGCCTGTCTAAAAACTAAAGTGTTCAGTTTTTTGATGTTTTTATTTGATTTCCTTCATTCACATTGTCAGTCCTTTTGTTTCCTTGTATTCTTATTTTTAATTATCTTTGTACCCCTTTCCTGTCCTGTGGCCAATTTCCCTGATCTCATTTCTTATTTTCCTCCTATGTGCACTTCTCTCATTTACTAACTTGATTTATCCTCCTTGCCTGGTATCAGTTTCTAACCTTTTCCCTTATTTTCCTCTGACTTCCACTTATCCCCCAGCTAATCTTTTGACCTTTCTTGTAATCTCTTTTCTTTCCACATTATCTTGTTTTCAGACTTGCCCTTATCTACTTAGCCCACGGTCAAGTTCAGGGAGAACAAACAATCTGAAAAATCTTTAGCCTACAAGTAGATGATTACCAGTTGTCTCAAAAGGCTTGGCCCAGCCGGATACTACCTAGAAAAGGTCCCTTCTCTTTTCCAAGGACTGTCTAGAATAGATAAAGCCTCCACACTCTCCTCATTGCTCCTCCCCACTTTCCCACCTGCTCAGTTTTGAAATCTGGCAGGATTTCTAACTACATAAAAGAAGCACATTTATTAACTCAGGTTTTACCCAATCATTTATTGTTTTCTCCCCATTTTCTTTCTACCCTCTATTTTAAGGCTTTTAAAGAGGGAGGGGCAATTTGGCACTGGGCTGCCTGCATCTTTCAGATTTAAATTGATACTCTAAAAAGCCTGGCCACCTCCAAGGCAAATGTTTCCCAAGTTTCAATTTAGTTTTCATTAGGAACCGGGCAGCCCTGTGCCAGTCTGCCTGCCCATTTAAACAAGGCCTCTCTCAGGGGATTATGCAGTTGCAAGCTGAAACATCTATATGCAAATGAGCCGTTCTGTATTTGCTATCAGTGACCACAGAAATTTTCCATTCCTTCAAAGCTCTGTTTTTTTTAAAAGCACACAGGAGGGAGGGAGGGAGGGAGGGAGGGAGAGAGAGAAGGAAGGAAGGGAGGAAGGAAGGAAGGAAGGGAGGAAGGAAGGAAGGAAGGAAGGAAGGAAGAAAAAAAGGAAGGAAGGAAGGAAAAAGGAAGGAAGGAAGGAAGGAAGGAAGGAAGGTAGGAAGGAAGGAAGGAAGGAAAGAAGGGAGGGAGGGAGGGAGGGAGGGAGGGAGGGAGGGAGAGAGGGAAAGGGAAAGGAAGGGAAGGGAAGGGAAGGGAAGGGAAGAAAAGAAAGAAGGAAGGAAGGAAGGAAGGAAGGAAGGAAGGAAGGAAGGAAGGAAGGAAGGAAGGAAGGAAGAAATCTGTTTCTATGCTAAAGATTTCTTTAGCATAGAAAACATTTCTGAAAAAGAGTGGAAGGTTGGTTGTCACCCTCCCTGCTCCCACTCCCGCGCCCCCAACTCCCGCAACCCCCTGCAGGAGATAGAGATTCCTGCCCTCCCCTAACCCCCTCAACATAAACAGATCCTGAGGTAAGGTTGTGTCACAGTTCTAATTTATCCAAAATAAATAACTAGGGCACAACAGAAGTAGGAAAGCTTCTGTTGAGTGAAAGAACATAAGGAAGCTCCAAAAATGTCTAAAGTTTTTTAACAAAATGAAGTTTGATGTTTTAAAAATATATGGAATTAACTCTATGCTATTTACATGACTAGAAGGGAACAGCATTGTGGATGGTTCAATGGTTTATGTATCATATAAACTTAAAGTATTTTATTTTGAAATGCAAGGTATGTTTGTGCTAAAGTTGAATATTGTTAAGAGTCAGAGAAGCATGGCTATTGGTCCTTGAGCAGGACCTCTGGGCACCAGTTTCCTCATCTATAAATTAGGGGATGGACTAGATTCCTAAATTATTAAAATCCCTCACTACTTTGTTTAACTTTGTATTTGGAAGCAATTTCAAACTTAAAGTCACAAAATTAATATAAAGAATAGTCATTATTCTTCACCCAAATTCACCTACAGTCAACATTTTGTCCTATCTGCTTTATCATTGTTGTTGTCTCCCACAATAGATAGATGGATGATAGAAAAATAGATGATAGATACATAGATAGATAGATAGACAGATAGATCGATAGATGATAGATAGATAATATGTGTGTATATATATATATATATGTATACTCGTATTATATATAGGTATATATAGAGTTCTATATATCTATATAGATATATGTGTATATCTATAGCTCTCTCTCTCTCTCTCTCTCTCTCTCACACACACATACACACACACACACACACACACACATTCATTGCTTATCTGAAATTCAAATTGAACTGGGTTACCTGTATTTCATCTGGCAACCCTGGAGGGGAGAAAAGCCAACCCAGGGTGCAATAATGAACAAGTTATCAGTGCAGATAACTGAAGGCTCCAGCTGGCTGGGGACCTTCTGAGAAACCATACAGACTACTCCTCAGAATTGAGCTACAGCGGGACAGGGAGCCTGGGACATTATCCCTGGACTCCCGTTCGGCCTCTGTTGAGGCTTGTCCCCAGGGCAGCTTTCACTCCTTCACCCTTCTGCATTGCTCTGGCTTATGGTCCTGCAAGCTCTCAAGCAGGAAGGAAGCCCTCAAGAAACAGAGAGAAGCAGGTATTTAAAGTGAGCAGCTGTCCAGGATATACCTGAAACTCCAGTACAGATGCAGGGGATGCTCAGAGATGAGCCTTGGGGACATGGGACAGGGCATCAAGAGAGTCAGCTAGAATTTCTTTTTATTTGGCCCATCACTTTGCTTCGCAAAGCAACATTATGATGCTCACCCAGCCTCTTGCATGCTACAGGAAGAGAGGGCAGCCCTGTCACTGATAGCGTTCAGTGCGTAGAAATCAACAAACATCCTGGTTTTCTACACTGGCTGTGGGGGCTGAGTTAGTGTATCTGTTCTTGAGCTATGTACTCACTTTTGGCGTTCTGACAATTTATGTTTCTGGGCCAGTAAGATTGTGGACAGGCCTCCAGGCAGTGCCAAGATGCTGTTGAATACAATAGTACCCTCTGAGGCTTCCTAAGAGGTAGCCGGCCTTCTTCACTCAGCCCCCCAGCCTGGTAACAACATTTTAGGGGTTGTGAATCACAGTCCCTCTGTTTTGAATTTTTACAACCTTCATTTTCTGGATGGACAAATTGAGTTTCTGGTACAGATACTCCTCTCAAAAAGCCCATTTTCTGTGAATTATCATGTAAAGGCTTTGAATTTAACTCTCAAATCATTCTTAGCTTAATTAAAAGCACCTGGTTATTATCTATTCCCTCATACCTATAAACCAGAGTCATGGATGCTGCCTGAGGGAGCTCACATTTCTTAGTAAGGTCTGATTAGCAGCAGAAAAAGCACAAGGCTTCTTTGTTTCTTCCAGGCCTGTGTCTAATTCTAGTAGCTACTAGGAAGTACTCTGGGTTGTGATGTGAAATCAAAGGATTGAATATTCTTTCTGGAATGAATAATTCAGAAACAGATAGGAAGTGTTGGCTTTAATATATAAATATACTTTAGTGCTATTTTTGAAAAATCTTGATTAGAATATGTGTTAGCCCGTTTTCCTCAGAAACCAGACCTGCTTTTCTTAATCTGCTTCTTTCACTCTGTTATAGGTTTTACCCAAGAGTATTCTTTCCAAAAAATCACTTGGCAAGAATCCCTGCCTCAGCCTCTACTTCTACCAGTCTGACCTAAGACAGGTTTGGAGACAGGTGAGCATGAGAGGCACTGAAGTAATGTGTAAGAGGGGAATGATATAGGATGAAAGAATAAATGAATTACTTCTCACTAAAGAGCGAGGTTTAAAAGAAATAATTCAACATATACATTTTTTTTTACAAATTTTACAAATTTTTATACAAGTGTTTCCTGTCACTTTAACCTACAAATGTTACAAATACCACATTGCTAAACCTTCAGTTTAGCTCTAACTCTTAGCGCTAAGAACTCAGAATCAAAGGATTAATATGCTATTAGCTACCGCACATCTCTGATGCTGCAAACTTCAAATGAAAGTCTTCAATAGCACGTCTATCTTCTTGCTGTGATTTGTTGGCACACAAACCTCAATGGCTGCTTTTAAATAGATTCTTAAATTTTACAGATAGAACAAACTTTAGGAATCATCTAGTTCAATTCTTTTAAGTTATGAACAAACAGAAGCCACGAAAATGCAATTATTGCCCAAGGTCATTCAGCTACGAAATGGCAGAACTGGGATAATAATCCAGCCTCCTGGGCATCAATCCAATACTATTTCCATTGAACCACGTTGTCTGGCCTTTACCAAACTGCACATACTTCAGATGGAGGAGAAAAAGAATATTCAACTTTTCAACTCATTATTCATTACGTCTTATCATTGTGCTTACAAATGAGTTACATTAGTATTTGCTTTAGTCTAGTAATGAGTTTGTTGCTAAATTATAAACTCATCCTCTCTTCTTACTTTTTCCCTGCCTATATAAGCTTCATTCAATTACTTTAAATAATAACAAAAAACATGTAACTATCCATCAGAGAGAAGCGCTCCCAGTCAGAGATACTGAATGCTGTATTATTTCATTCAAGATATGGTTGGAATGTCCCTGGACAAGACTAAATGGACTCATTTCCAATGAGGCTTAGGTTGTCTCTAGATGGGACCAATGTTATAGATAGAAGCATTGCTGCACACATATACACGTATGTCTGTATACACATTATTGTCCTTTGCCTTGAAAGATGAAATTACACGGAATAAAAGGAAATCTTGCAGAGCCCAGCCAATTCATGTGACCTAACAAAATCACTGTCCTCCATTAATTACAGCTACCTGAGCAAACTGACCTTTATGCCCATTAGGCTGGTCTTCAAACACAAGCAAATCTGCCAGTTGTGAAAGATTGCATACCCCAAAGCCACTAAATGTTTGTTCCTTATTGAATTTCTTTGTCTCTGTTTCCAACAAAAGTAAGACTTCCTAAAGGAAACATTTCTGCCTTAAATTCTGTAATTTGAGTACTAGGAAGATACCTGAAATTCCCTTTTCTAATAAACAGTTCTGTACAACAAAAGAGGAGAACATTCTCCCCTCAGAACTACGTAATAATAAAATCTCTTCCATACTTAGTCACTGTCATTTTCAGTTCATAGTAAGTCTTAAGAAAACAATGACAATGCTCTTATTTACTTCTGCTGAAAAAATGGGAAGGAGGTTAAACAATGTAAAAAATGAGAAAGATCCCTTTATCCTTTTAAACTACAGGAAAAGAGAGCTTTCATGGCTTCATGTTTTGTCCTGGTTATTTTGGTAGATCCTCAGCTGAAAATCTTCAACCCCATATTAGACTGAATATGGTTTATCATTATTATCAGACCTGCCAAATGATCCATTACGAACATCGAACTAAAGCAAGAGTGATAGTGACGTCAATAACTGTATGTGCCTGACATTTGACCAAGACAGACTTACAGAGATGATGCTATTGAAGCTCATCATTCCACAAGAACAAATGTACAAAACTTTCCTGGCTGACTTTCTCATTTTAAAAATACTCAGGAGAATATTGGTTTTTTCCCCCCTATACTGCAAGTTTTCTTCAATACACATTACATACAGAGGAACCCCATTAAAAAGCTATCCTTTGGTTGATTTTTAAATCAATCATATGTCCATGAATGGCTCATATATGTCTATCTATGTGCATTTTCCTTTTTAAGTTGAGTCGATGTATTTTATTTGAATAGATAATAAATATATGTGACCAAAAATCATTGTGAAAGTTCAATAGGTGTACAATGAAAAAGAAAGCCTCCCTCCCCCTCCTGTCCTCCAGTTCCTGTCTCCCGAGGCAATCACTTTTACCAGGTCCAATACAACCTTACAAAGAACTTCTTTCCCCAGATAACCACATGTTAACAAAAAACACATGATACATATATATCCAGTATTCTGCATCTTGTCCTTTAACAACATATCATTTCATATTTGTGTATAAAGCTACCTTATTGTATCCATGCATGGGGTTCCGCTGGATGAATATACCATAATTTATTTAACTAAATGTGGACATTTCATTTTTTGTTTTGTTTTTCCCTAAACTTTTGTTCTTATGCGTAACACTGCAGTAAATCTCTTTATAAAAACTTCTTTGTACATGTGTTTATATATAAATGTAGACCAAAGTCCTAGAAGGAGAACTGCTATGTCATAGGGAGCTTACACTTTTAATTTTTATAATTATTGCCCATTGTGTCTTATAGGAGTTACACTAATTTATAGTCCCTAAACAATAAATGGAAGTATAATGTTCCCCATACTCTTATCCAAATATGTGTTATACTTTATTTTGACAATCTGATAAGTGAAAAAGTTATCTCATTATAGTCTTAATTTACATTTATTTTATTATGAAACATGTTTAAATGATTTTTGTGTTTCCTCTACTGAATTATTTGTGGTCTTTGAGTTTTTCATCTTTGCCCTATTTATTTATTTATTGAGGCTCTTCATATATTAGTTAAAGGGGCCCAATGTCATGTGTACTCCAAGTATATTTTTGTATAGGCTACCTTCACCTCTGCAACACCAAATGTTGATAAAGTATTTTTGTTTCATCACAAAGTACTAGTTGTAATGGACCTCTACTGTGCAAATTTTAATCAATGTCCATAGTTATATAACAGCAGTTAACTAAAGCATAGATTATTTCAGTCCATTCTTGTATTGCCAAATCAGCATTTCCCAAAATTTATTCAGTGGGATATAAGTGTATATTATTGGGGGCCAGTGGGGCGGGGGGGAATAGGCCCAAGATAGAAGACTAGGTAAATTTTATGCCTACTGTATCCCAGGATCACACAAAAATTACAAATAAATTATAGAACAATCAACCTCAGGAATCATCTGAAGAGCAGCTGCACAGAATCCCTATAACTAAGGATATAAAGAAGAGGTCATATCAAGACGGGTAGGAGGGGTGGAAACATGAAACAGGCTATTCCTAAACCCACAGAGTGTGGTTGAATAATAGGAGAGACACCTTGGTGGCAGAGGTCCCCCAGGAAGAGGGAGGGGTCCCAGCCCTACATGGGGTCTCCAGCCCAGGGGTCCTGTGCTGGGAAGAGGAGTTCCCACAATACCTGGCAGTGAAAATCAGTGAGGACTCTATCTGCCAGTTCCGGTGAGATGGAGGGCAGCTAGAAACCCATACACCTTCTTAAAGAGCCCACACACAGACTTACTTGCTTGCAAATACTCACCTGGTCTCTGGGCGAGGGGTGGCAACTCGAGAGGCACCAAAGACAGATGGGGAAAGACTGACTGTGTGCTTCAGAGTGAGAGCTGGAGGAATAGGAGCCATTTCCCTGTGTGGAGCCTAACTCACATATAGCGTAAGGAGGGCACATATTTACTATGTTTAACACTCCTCCAAAAGGCCAAATCTGAGACCACATTGGTCTAATGACGTCTGTGCCTGCGTACCACCTTGGTGATGCCCTGAGTCCCCACCCTGCGCCGCTGGTGCTGCATTGCCCTGGGCACTCTCAGCTGCTAAGTAGCCAACTCCACCCCCAAAAGATGTGGAGATCTTTTATAGCAGCAGACAGCCCCAAGTGGCCCAGGAACTGTTGGTGGTGGGCAGTGACCCAGACCCTGTGCCACAGCCTCTCTTGGGCAGCAGGCCTGAGGTGAGCAGTGCTTGGCGATGGTATTCTCAGGGCAATTTGCAGAGTGGCCACAGGCTGGACACTGGCACAAGACCTGAATCTTCATTAGCTTTGTAAAAACCATCAGCCATATCTTGTGATGCTTTAGGCCTCTGCCCTGCCCAGCAGGGCTGCATTGCCGAAGACACTCTCAACTCTGGGTCAACCAGCCCAGCTCATGCACTTAAGGAGGCTCTTTCAACGGCAGAGACTTATGGGCAGCCAGCAGGTGGCATAAGCCTAGGGGGCCCTAGGCCTTCTGCTAAGTTGCCCCAGACCCAATACCAATGAACTGGTGGCAGCTAGCATCAGTTCACGGCAAGGTCAGCCCCACATGCCTCCAGGTCCAGCACAGGCAGCAGCCAACCACATATGGCTTTGTGGCTCTTACCAGGAAGCTATGGCCCAGTCATAGGCAAGGATGAAATTGCCCTGCACAGGAGACCCTCCGAAGAGACATCAGAAAAACCACACACACAGAAGACAGCTTCAGACCACCCCAGAGCACTACCTGGATAGCCCCACAAGCGGCATATGCAATGGGTGGTATCAATAGGCACAAGAGCCCACAGGGGTGAATCCCCCTCTGAGGAGTCAGCCCCAACAGACCAGCTCATACACTGTGGGCATAGCCAATCCTCACAGTCAGTCAGCCTGGCCCGGGAGACAATCCCACCCACTAACATGGCAAAAGCAATCAAGGCTCAACTACAACAGAAGAATACACACAATACACTCAAGGGGCATTCTTGCAATACACGTACAGGAGACCAAGGAGACTACACCACTGGACCACACAAGACACATATTACAAGGTGTGATCAAACAATACAGTGAATGTTTAAGTGAAAAAAATAATAATAATACAGTAAAAGACACATTGCTATTAATCCCCCTCAAAATACTCCCGCTTGCTTCGAACACACTTATTCTATTGTTCTTGCCACTTCTTGAAGCAGTTCTGGAAGTCCTCTTTCATGAGTGTCTTTAGTTGTGCTGTCATGGCTGCCTCAATGTCCTGAATCATTTTGACTTTGGGAAAGAGCCAGAAGTCACACAGTGCTCGATCCCATAAATAAGGTAGATGAAGACACACCATAATGTTTTTATTTGACAGAAATCATCATATACCAAAAGTGATGTGTGACACGGAGAGTTATCATGATGGAGGATGACTTGTGGCACACTTTAAAACACTGTGGCACACTTCTCTCAACCATAGCTCACACCCGACTGACTGCACCAAACAAGTTGAAACTTGTTACACACTGTTACTAAGGTTCTACATGCCTCTTCTCATATTGAAGATCCCTGCCTTTCCCTTGGAAGCATTCAGCAGTAGCATTTACTGTATATTTTGATCACAATAGAAAGGTCGTATGTCACACATCATTTCTGGTATGGCAATTTCTGTCAAATAAAAATATTACGGTGTGTCCTCATCTACCTTATTCACCAGAGCGGGCACTGTGCAATTTCTGGCTCTTCTCCAAAGTCAAAATGACGATGAAAGGTAAATGTTTTGAACTGATTCAGAAAATGGAAGCAGTCATGACAGTGCAACTAAAGACACTCATGAAGGAGGACTTCCAGAACTGCCTCAGAAAGTGGCAAGAACGATGGGATAAGTGTGTTTGAAGTGAGGGGGTGTATTTTGAGGGGGATTAATGGCAATATGTAATACATTTTTTATTTAAACATTCACCATATTTTTTTATTTTTTATCACACCTCATACATAAGGCCATTCAGCAAAGACTAAGAGACGTACGAGATCTGCCTCATACATAGAAGCAAACACAGAGAGGCAGCCAGAATGAAGAAACAAAGAAACATGTCCCAAATAAAAGAACAGGAGAAACTTCCAGAAATAGAACTAAATGAAATGGAGGCAACCAACTACCAGAGACAGCGTTTAAAATACTGGTTATAAGAATGCTTAAGGAACTTAGTGAGAATGTCAACAAAGAGATAGCAAGCATAAAGAAGGACATAGAAACCATAAAAAAGAACCAGTCAGAAATAAAGAATACAATAACTGAAATGAAGAAAACACTAAAAGAAATCAATAGCAGATTAGATGAAGCAGAGGATCAAACGAGCTATTTAGAAGACAAGGCAGCAGAAAACATCCAATTGGAACAACCAAAAGAAAAAATTTAAAAAAAAAAAAAAGATAGTTTAAAGAACATTTGGGACAACATCAAGTGTAACAATATTCATATCATAGGAGTACCAGAAGGACGAGAGAGAGAGAGAAAGCGATAAAGAACCTATTTGAAAAACTAATGACTAAAAATTTTCCTAAGCTGACGAAGGAAATGAACATACAAGCCCAGGAAGCACAAAGAGTTCCAAACAAGATGAACCCAAACAGGCCCTCGTCAAGATACATTATAATTAAAACACAAAGGTTAAAGACAAAGAGAGAATCTTAAATACAGCAAGAGAAAAACTATTACTTACCTACAAGGAAGCACCCATAAGACTATCAGTAGATTTCTTAACAGAAACTTTGCAGGCCAGAAGGGAGTGGTAGGAAATATTCAAGGTAATAAAAAAAAAAACAAGGGCCTAGTACAAAAACTACTCTACCCAGCAAGGCTATCATTTAAAATTGAGATAAACAGCTTTCTCAACAAGAAAAACTTAAAGGAATTCATTACCATCAACCAGTATTACAATAAATGTTAAAAGGACTTCTTTGAGCAGAAGAAAGGAGAAAACAAACAAACAAATGAAGGTCAAAAATATAAATAATAAAATGGCAATAACTATGTACCTAACAACAATCACTTTAAATGGAAATTGATTAAATGCTCCAATCAAAACACATAGAATTGCTGAATGGATAAGAAAACAAGACCTATGCATATGCTGCCTACAAGAGACCCACCTCAGATCAAAAGGAACACATAAATTGAAAGTAAAGAAATGCAAAAAGATATTTCACGCAAATGGAAACAAGGAAAAATCTGGGATAGCAATACTTATATTGGACAAAATAGACTCTCAAATAAAGACTATAATACAAGTATAAAAAGACTACAAAGAAGGACATTGCATAATAATAAAGAGATCAATCCAACAAGAAGACATTATCCTAATAAATACTTATGCACTAAACATAGGAGCATTTAAATACATAAAGCAAATATTGATTGACATAAAGGTAGAGATCAACAGTAACACAATCATAGTTGGGAACTTTAACACCCCACTGATACCAATGGACAGATCTTCCAGACAGAAAATCAACACAGAAACAATGATCTTAAATGACACACTAGACCAGATAGATTTAATTAATACTTTTAGAGCATTTCATCCCAAAGCAGCAGAATATACATTCTTTTTAAGTGCACATAGAACATTTTCCAAAATAGACCACATGTTAGGCCACAAAACAAGTCTCAATAAATTTAAGATGACTGAAATAATATCAGGTGTCTCTCTGATCACAATGGCATAAAACTAGAAATAAATGACAAGAAAAAAACTTAAAAATGCACAAACACATGGAGGCGAAATAACGTGGTACTAAATAATGAATGGGTCAACAATAAGATCAAGGGATAAATCAAAAGATACCTTGAGACAAATAAAAATGAAAACACAATGACTCAAAATCTATAGGACACAGTGAAAGTAGTCCTAAGATGGAAATTCACAGCAATGCAGGCCTACCTAAAGAAACAAGAAAAATCTCAAACAAACAGTCTAACTTTATACCTAAGAGGATTGGAAAAAGAACAGCAAACAAAATCCAAAGTGAGTAAAAGGAAGGAAATAATAAAGATCAGAGCAGAAATAGATGAGATAGAGAATTTAAAAAAAGAAAAAGATCAGTGAACCAAGAGTTGGTTTTTTCGAAAAGATAAACAAAATTGACAAACCTCTAACCAGACTCATCAAGAAAAAAGGAGAGAGGACCCAAATACAATCAGAAATGAAAGAGGAGAAGTGATAACTGACACCACAGAAATACAAAAATTTTTAAGAAAATGCTATGAACAACTGTATACTAACAAATTGGACAATCTGGAAGAAAAGAATAAATTCATAGAAGCATACAATCTTCCAAGGCTGAATGAGGAAGAAGCAGAAAATCTGAATAGACTAATTACTACCAATGAAATCAAATCAGTAATCAACAAACTCCAAACAAACAAAAGTCCTGGACCAGATGGCTTCACAGGTTAAATTTACCAAACATTCAAAATAGAATTTCTCCTCAAACTATTCCAAAAAATCCAAGAGTAGAGAATGCTCCCAAGCTCATTTTACAAGCCTACAATTACCCTGACTCCAAAACCAAAGACATTGCCAGAAAATAAACCTATAGGCCAATATCCCTGATGGACATAGACGCAAAAATCCTCAACAAAATATTAGCAAACTGAATTCAGCAATACATTTGAAAGATCTTACACTACAGTCAAGTGGGATTCATTCCTGGTATGCAATGTTGGTTCAATATCTGCAAATCAATTAACATGATACACCACATAAACAAAATAAAAAATAAAAATTATATGGCTGTATCAATAGATGCAGAAAAGCATTTGACAAAATTCAGCACCCATTTATGATAAAAACTCTCAGTAAAGTGGGAATAGAGGGAACATATCTCAACATAATAAAGGCCATATGTGACAAAACCACAGTTAATATACTTAATGGGGAAAAGCTAAAAGCATTCCCCTTAAGATCAGTAACAAAACAAGGATGCCCACTTTCACGACTTTTATTCAAAATAGTACTGGAAGTTCTAGCCACAGCAATCAGACAATAAAAACCAATAAAAGACATCGAAATGGGAAAGGAAGAAGTAAAATTGTCATTATTTGCAGATGATATGACACTATAGAGAATCCCAAAGATTCCACTAAAAAAGTACTAGAACTGATAAAAGAATTTAGTAAAAAGAAAGATACAAAATTAATATGGAGAAATCAGTTGCATTTTTATACACCAATAACAAATATCAGAAAGAGAAATTAAGATAATCTATTTACAACTGTATCAAAAATAAATAAATAAAATACCTAGGAATAAATTTAACCAAGGAAGCAAAAGTAAAAAATTTAACCAAGGAAGTACTCAGAAAATTATAAACATTGAAGAGAGAAATTAAAGATACAAATAAATGAAAAGATACACTATGCTCACAGATAAGAAGAATTAATATAGTTAAAATGTCCATACTGACCAAAGCCATATATAGATTCAGAGTAATCCCTATCAAAATACCAATGGCATTTTTCACAGAACTAGAAAAAATAATCCTAAAATTTATATGGAATAATAAAATACACTGAATAGTCACATCAATCCTGAGAATGATGAATAAAGCTCAAGGTATCACGCTACCTGATATCAAAAAAGTTATACTATGAGACTATAGTAATTAAAACAGCATGGTATTGGCATAAAAGCAGATACATAGATCAATGGAATAGATTAGAGAGCTCAGAAATAAATCCATGCCTATATAGTAATTCTATCTATGACAAAGGGAGCAAAACTTTACATTGGGGTAAATGGTGCTGGGAAAACTAGACAGATACATAAGAAAGAAAGAAAGGAAAGGAAGGGAAGGGAAGGGAAGGGAAGGGAAGGGAAGGGAAGGGAAGGGAAGGGAAGGGAAGGGAAGGGAAGGGAAGAAGGAAGGAAGGAAGGAAGGAAGGAAGGAAGGAAGGAAGGAAGGAAGGAAGGAAGGAAGGAAGGAAGGAAAGAAAGAAAGAAAGAAAGAAAGAAAGAAAGAAAGAAAGAAAGAAAGAAAGAAAGAAAGAAAGAAAGAAAGAAATTGGAACACCTTCTTATGCCATATACGAGAATAAACTCAAAACAGATTAAAGACTTCTATGCAAGACCCAAAACCATAAAACTCCTAGAGGACAGTATAGGAAGTAAACTCTCAGACATTACTTACTATTACATAATATTACCCTTAGTAATATTATTACTGACACTGCTCCTTGGACAAAGGAAACAAAATAAAAAAAAATAAACAAATGGGACTACATTAAACTAAAAATTTTTTTCACAGCAAAGGTAACCATCAACAAAATGAAAAGACAACCTACTGAAAGAAGATATTTGCCAATGATACAGCTAATAAGGTGTTAATATACAAAATTAATAATAAAAAAAACTCATATAACTCAACACCACAAAAAAAAAAAAGTCCAATTAAAGAAGTCCTGAATAGAAATTTCTCCAAAGAGGACATAGAGATGGCCAATAGACATGAAAAAATACTCAACATCACTAATCATAAGAGAAATGCAAATAAAAACCACAATGAGATACCACCTCACACCTGTTAGAATGGCTATTATCAAGAAATTAACAGACAAGTGTTGTTGAGGAGGCAGAGAAAAGGGAGCCCTCGTGCACTGTTGGTGGGATTGCAAGTTAGTGCTGTCACTATGGAAAACTGCCTGGGAGTTTCCTCAAAAAATTAAAAATAGAACTACCTTATGACTCAGCAATTCCACTCCTGGGTATTTTTCCAAAGAAATTCAAAACACTAATTCAAAAAAATATATACACCCCTATGTTTACTGCAGTGCAATTCAGAATAGCCAAGATATGGAAACAACTGAAATGCCCTTAATAGATGATTGGCTAAAGAAATTGTGGTACATTTATACAGGGGAGTATTACTCTGTCATAAAAAAGAACGAAATCTTACCATTTGCAACAACATGGATGGACCTAGAGGTTATTACGCTAAATGAAATAAGTCAGACTGAGAAAAACAAATACCATATGATCTCATTTATATGTAGAATCTAAAGAACAGAATAAATGAATAAACAGAACAAAAATTGACTCATAGTTACAGAGAACAAACTGATGGTTGCTAGATGGGAGGGGGTCAGGGGGATGGGTAAGAAAGGTGAAGGGATTAGGAAGCACACATTGGTAGTTACACAATGTTCACAGGAACGCTAAGTGCAGTATGGGGAATATAGTCAATAATGTTGCAAAACTGTGTATGGTGTTGGATGGTTGCCGGACTTGACAGGGGCAACCTGTCACTTCATCAGTTATATGGATGCCTGACCATTGCGCTGTACACCAGAAACTAATATAAAATTGTATTGTACGTCAACTATATTTAAAATATATACATATATACGTACATATATGTGTATAAATGTGTGTATCTATATATACATGTACGTATATATGTTCCAAAAAATGTATACAATGTTGACACTTTGGTTAATATTGTGCAAGCAGTAGTTCGCCATAATCAGAAGTGTCTGGATGCTGATGGTAACCACTTTGAGCACCTCTTGTTATTGCAGAAGTCAAATGTGACTTGTATTCATCTTTTGTTATCGGTGTATATTGAGTATTACAATTTTAATAGTTTTCCTTTCTTAAAATGTGTATACATTTTTTGGGCACTCTCTGTGTATATACATGATCACAGGATATACAGTATAGCAGCATACAAAATATAGTCAATGGTATTATAATAGCTATGTAGGGTGTCAGATGGGTAGTAGAGTTGGGGTTATCACTTTGTATGGGTTGTAAATGTCTAATTATGTTGTTTTGTACACCTGAAACTAATAATAAAAAGGGAGGGGAGTAAGAGGAAAAGTCGGAGAACTCTAGGGCCAAATAATCTTAGTTTAAACACAGTTAAGAGGGATGATTTGTTTAAAGACTTATAAAGTCTTAATGTGCTAAATTTCTATGAAAAGAGCATAGGATGTAGAGGTATTCCAAAATTATTTGCCTGCACATTTCTTAGGACGAGTAGTCTGCTGAACACAGCTTAGGAGATATCCTTTTAAGTAAAAACTTCTCCTTTGCTTATGACTAATTGTGAAATTGCTTTGCGACAAGCTATGTATTTCACAAGTAGCAACAAATACTTTTCATATTATTCCTGGATAAGGCATAGCCCTTAATTAAATTGTAAGTTCTGACAATAACTAGTTATGCAGAAACATCATTCAATTACTCATTTGATTTTTTAATTATTCTTCCACAACACACGTATTACATTTTGGCCCCCACATATACACACATGTCGCATATCTGATGGCATTATGATCTCCTGATAGATCTGAATGCATCGACTGTTTCCTCAGTTCATACTTACTGAACTCTTACGAGGTTCAAGGCACTATACAGACAAACACGAATCAGACAGGAATTTTGTCCTTAAGGAAGGAACTTGCTGTTTTGAAATTAAGTAACAGAAATATTCTGCTGGGTGCCTTGAATAAAATGTGCATCTTATCAATGTTATCTTCAGTGCTACAGCCAGAGTATTTCTTAATAATCTCATTTGATCTTCACCTTAGCCTCAGGAGGTGGGTCATTGTCTCCATTTCACAGGTGATGGCACAGTTACAGGAAAGGTGACATGCCCAAAACAGAGTGCTGGCAAGTGACTGAGTTAGAGCTGGCACTCAGGCACCCTGAACTGTCACAGCAGTCCACACCCTGTTCACTCTATAGATATAGTTATGCCCTGTCTGAGACTGAGCTAAGTGAGAAAGAAAGACCACATGAGAATGGTCACCGACCTTCCTACTGCCACTAACCTGAATACTTTTCCTTTTCCTTTCTGAATTCTAAATCACCAGGATACCAGGGGTGCCAAAAATTGTATACAAGTGGACACTTTGGTCAATGTTGCTCAAGCAGTAGTTGGCCGTAATCACAAGTGTCTGGACGCTGATGGTAACCACTTTGAGCACCTCTTGTAATTGCAGAAGTCAAACGTGACTTGTATTCATCTTCTGTTATCGGTATATACTGAATATTGCAATTTTAATAGAGTTTTTTTTCCTTTCTTAAAATATGTATATGTTTTTTGGTACCCTCTGTATATTAAAAATCTAGAAATATTCAATATGTCACTCTGAACCCCTCCATGAAAGGAATCTGAAATGCATTTGAGCAGGAATGGGAAAGCCTGTGAAACCATTACATGAGAATTCAAAGTGTGAACTAGTACTAGAACTAGACCAGGTTTGGAACCCACAAACCTGGGCCCCAATCCTAGACTTACTCATCCCTAACTGTGGGGCCTCAGGTAAGTTACCAAACATCTCTGTTTCTCATTTTCTTTTTCTGTGAAGTGAAAACAGTTCCCTCACAGCAGTGTCATGAAGATACAATGAGGTGAGTTTTCACAGTGGGGCCATTTTCACAATGAAGCAGTTTTCCTAATGTATGGCTCCCAGCAGGCACAGGGTCAGGAGGCATGAAAGGAAAACCACAGCAGGTGGTCTAGGACCGCTGGTTTCACCCCGCTTTACACAGAGACACAGAACTGGAATTAGTTTCCTGAGAGCTTTTCCTCTTGTGGACTGTGTTAGTCAAGGCAGCCCCCAGAGGGGAGGTAACAGATCCCCGCCACCCACCCCGCCACCTCACCCTAGTGGTTCTTAAACTTTTTGGTCATAGCTTAATAAATACTCTCCTGACAAAAAAATGCACAAAATTTTGCCCACAATGTTAGGGGATCTATGGCCTTTCAGAAACCATCCACCAGGCTTCAGGGGGAGCTTAAGGGCTCCTGCACGGGAAAGATATCAGCTGCAAATGCCTCTGCTCTCTGATGGACATGTACAATATCTTTTCTTTTCCTTTGTGTTTTAAAGTGTTCTCTTTAAGAACAACACTTTAGCAAAGGTGAGGTGACCTGGACCACTTTGATCTCCCACAACCTGGGAGCATCTGCCCTTCCCTGTCCTGTTGCAGCAGCTCCTATATCAGCTGGCCAGGAGAGCTAGCCATCAGTGCTGTCATCCTCTGCCCAAAGCACTGACAATTGGCTCAGATGCATGGCATGCTTTGCTGGCCCTTTAACCATTGTTATTCCACGTGTCCCACAGGAGAGGTGATTCATTCTACTCACCACAGTGTCAGGAAAAGGGTGGAGCTGGCAGGACTTTCCTTGAGGTATTGTGGGGTAGGGTGACCACTGTCCAGGTGATCTATTCCACCGGGCAACAATGTGTTGATTTAACTGAAATGTTCTCAAGAACAGAATCTGGTATAACTAGACAGCAGTTTAAGGACAACATTGGGCAAATTTTCTCTTATTCACTTCCATTCTTAAGGCCAGGATTAAAGTTTTGAATTTTGTGTCACGACAGTACTAGTAGCCATTTCACAGGTCTTTATTTTGCTAATTCCAGTGAATCCCGTTTCACTTCTTATTTGCCAACACTGGTCAGAAACCTCTTGTTTTCAAAGATCTCTCGCTCTGAATTAGATTGTAGAAAAGCCCCGGGGGCGTGTACTCAGGCTGTGTTGCCGGCTGTTCTATTCAAAAGTAGGATGGCTTCTGAGGTCCTGAGGCTTGGTGCTCAGTCACTTTCCAGTGTCTTTAGAAAAACAATACTGGTCTCTTTTTCCTGAGGCAGAAGAAAATGCTTTCTGGGTTCATAGTGTGTCTACACTGGCAAACCAACAAAACAAAAAAACAAGACTGAAACACACATATAGCATCTTTTTCTGCCACTTTACCAGGATGACTATTGACTATGTGGCAAGTGACCATTCCCTTTCTCTCAGGACTTTATACAATAGTACTGGAACTACCGTGTTTTCCCCAAAATAAGACCTACCCAGAAAATAAGCCCTAGCATGATTTTTCAGGATGACATCCCCTGAACATAAGCCCTAATGCATCTTTTGAAGCCAAAATTAATATAAGGCCTGGTCTTATTTTCAGGGAAACATGGTATTTGAACTACTGCTGGGACTGAGAAGATGAGGGGCTGAGAAAGTCTGGTTATCAAGGAACCGAGGAATTTTTTTTTTTCTGGAGAAATTATAGGAGTGTCTATAATCACTTAGTATTGGGTAGATTTCATTATTCCCGTTGTATTAATATTAGGTTGATACGAACGTAATTGCGGTTTTTGCATTGTTGAAATTTGCCATTTGGTATTGGAATACATTAAGTAAATGTGGCTATGTTATACATAATTTTAATGCACATTTCTCACTTTATGGTTTTTTTTTTTTGCTAATGACTTATTACTTGCTGTCTATTTTATATGTATTTTGGACTACGGAAATGATGTTAGACAAAAAGCAAACTCGAGTGATTTTCTTATTCAAGTTCAAAATGGGTTGTAAAGCAGCAGAGACAACTTGCAACATCACAACACATTTGGCCCAGGAACTGCTAATGAACATACAATGCAGTGGTGGTTCAAGTAGTTTTGCAAAAGAGATGAGAGCCTTGAAGATGAGGAGTGGAGTGGCCGGCCATCGGAAGTTGACAACGACCAATTGAGAGCAATCATAGAAGCTAATGCTCTTACATCTAAACAAGAAGTTGCCGAAGAACTCAACGTCGACCATTTTATGGTTGTTCAGCATTTAAAGCAAATTGGAAAGGTGAAAAAGCTCAATAAGTGGGTGCCTTATGAGCTAACTGAAAATTTTTAAAAATCAACATTTTGAAGTGTCTTCTCTTATTCTACGCAACAACAACAAACCATTTCTCAATTGGATTGTGACGTACGATGAAAAGTGGATTTCATATGACAACCAGCGATGACCAGCTCAGTGCATGGACTGAGACAAAGCTCCAAAGCACTTCCCAAAGCCAAACTTGCACCAAAAAAAGGTCATGGTCACTGTTCGGTGGTCTGCTGCCAGTCGGATCCACTCCAGCTTTCTAAATCCTGACAAAACCATTACATCTGAGAAGTATGCTCAGCAAATCGATGAGATGCACTGAAAACTGCAATACCTACAGCCGGTATTGGTCAACAGAAAGGGCCCAATTCTTCTCCATGACAATGTCCGACCCCACATAGCACAACCAACCTTCAAAAGTTGAACGAATTGGGCTACAAAGTTTTGCCTCATCTGTCACATTCACCTAACCTATCATCAACTGACTACCACTTCTTCAAGCATGTCAACAGCTTTTTGCAGGGAAAATGCTTCCACAATCAGAAGGATGCAGAAAATGCTTTCCAAGAGTTTGTCAAATCCAAAAGCATGGATTTCTATGCTACAGGGATAAACAAACTTATTTCTCGTTGGGAAAAATGTGTTGATTGCAATGGTTCCTACTTTGATTAATAAAGATATGTTTGAGCCTAGTTATAATGATTTAAAATTCACCGAAAATTGCCGAAACTGCAATTACTTTTGCACCAACTAATTCAGTTGTTTGGACTCCAAGAAGAGGTCATTCTTCCCAATCCCAATGTGTGCCCATGTTATCTGATTATTTATAATATTTTTAGATGGCTTATACTTGGAAGCCTGAATTTTTTTATTTTTAATGTGGGCTACTGAAGCATCAAAAATAACTTACTGTTAAATAAATGCTCTTTAGAAATGACAAGTCACTAATGTACTCAGAAAAATAGAGTGTTACAGAATAAATAAGTTACAGCTTGTTATGATTGCTGTGATTATTGCAATGTCTTATGCTATACCTAATATGTCTTTTAACTTTCCATTTGACATCAGAGCAAAAGAAGGGAGAACAAGTGATGTATGTTGGATCTCAAGCAGAAACTGTACAATCTTGTGGATTGAAAATTAGAAGTCAACAGGCCTTAGTTCTAATGACAGTTGCACTTGACAATCTCAGTCTCTCCAACTTGGGAAGATTAATGGCACAGTAGCTCTGAAATGTCACGAAGGCAAGTTTGAAATATCTGTGGCTCTCCTCACCTTAATATGTCTCCTCCAAGTTCCTTCTAGTTTCCAATGAGTGACCACCACCGAAGGACTCTAAGAGCTGGTGGCGGGAGAGGAGAGGGAGGTATGGCTTTTCCTTCTCTCATACTCTCATTTCTTCTTTTCCATTTTCTTCCTTCCTCTGCTATCATCCTCTTTTTGTTCTCTTTGTGTATCTCATAATTGTCTCCCCTCATAATGAATACCAGTCTCACACACAGATATTCTTATAGTCACCTCTCCTGCTTCCTCCAGTGGAATGCTTCTGGCAGTCATTTTATATTATTTTTATATAACAGGGCTTGGATTGTCGTTTACCTAAGGATGAAGGACGACAGCTAGCCTCTATGGAGTGACTAGTAAGTGTGTGCATTAGTTTTCCAGGACTGCTGTAACAAATTACCCCAAACTGGTAGCTTAAAACAACAGAAATTTATTCTTTCACAGGTCTGGAAGCCCAGTCCAAAATTCACCGAAGGTGTTGGCAGGGCTGCCCTCCTCTGAAAGCTCTAGGGATGAATCCTTCCTTGCCTGTTCTGGCTGCCAGTGGCTGCCAGCATGCTCTGCAGCAGCATCATTCCATCCTCTGACTTTACGTGGCCTTCTCCTCCTCCTCTCTGTGTCTGTGTGTCCATTATAATAACAATGGTATAGGATCTAGGACCTCCCAGAACATTCAGGATGATGTCATTTTGAGATCCTTACGTCTGCAAGACCTTGTCTTGCAAATAAGTTCCCATTCACAGGTTCTGAAACATGTGCAAATGTTTTGGGGGACAACTGTTCAACCCACAACAATGTGCATTTAACATTCAAAAACTGTAGGTAATGGGAACTGTGATGTAGAGCTGATAAAACTGGGGTCCAGAGTAGTTAAGTAACTCCATAAGAAGTGGTGGACCCAAAACTCAAGCTCAGGTCAGTATGACATCAAAGCTTAAGTCTCCCACACTGGCCTTTCTTGTGGCATCCAGATATGAACACAAAACCTCAACAAAAAGGCGATACTGATATCTCTAATAAATAAAATACATTCTTTAATCTTTCTGTTTTAACTTCTGCTTCAATGGATTTTTCTGAGACAGTTTAATATATCAAAAGGAAAAAGCTAGGTTTTTATTTTACCAAAAAGTCTCTCTTAAAAGTAAAAATAGCATGAAAGTAGATACTAAATTCTGATATAGGGCTAGGACGGGGAGGGGTTTTTGTACTTTTAAAAAACATATTGGATCCATGACATCAAATGCACTCTCTGCCAAATGAAATTTGGAAATCAAAAGATTTCAGCCAAACATGTCAATTTTCTGTATTAAAAGAGTACACACTGGTAGTTTTCTCAGCATATAACCCAATATTTCCAATGACCTTCTGGACATTTCTACATGGATATCCCACCATCACTTCATGTGCATCTTCAGCATCGATTTTCTTCCAGCACTGCCATTTCTACTTCTTCCATTTCCTGTCATCATGCTTCCATTTACCTAAGAATTCTTGATTCCCTAAATTTTGTCACTCTTTTCTTCACAGTGCGTCTAACGTGCATTCATTATTTTAAAAATTCCCCAAGTGTTTTTTAAGTATTTCGGCCAGCCACTATGCTGGGTACTAGAGATACATAGTTCGAAAAAAGCAGACACAATCATGCCCTTGTGGGGAGCTTATAGTCTATTAAGAAAAACAGACACTGAGCACGTAATTAGAAATATTACTCGATATAAAAGGTAAAGCAAAGGTTTTGAAGAGGAATGTGTGGCTGGAGAAACAAACAAACAAAAAAAAACACAACAAATTCTTATCTCTTTATCCTCTCTGGCTGCTCTGATTAGTCCTATCCCACCTGGTGTCTTGAGGCAGCCGCTCCCTTTAGTCTGATCTCCTCTGACCCATCCTGCAGGCTATGTCCTGGTTAAACTTCCTATAACTCTGCTTATCACGTGTTACTCTCCTCTCACAAATTTTCACTAACACTCTGATGCTTACACATTCTGCTCTTTCATGTGGCATTTCGGACTTGACTTTATGAACCCACCCCCATTCAATTCTTGGTAGAGATCTTGGGAAAGTTTGGGAAAAGGCTTAGGAATCCCAATAGTAGGAGTTTTGCAATGCTCTCTAACAAGCCCTATTAGCCTCTTGAAACTTTTGCAAAGGCAGCCTGCCCACTCATTATCTGTTCTACGAGATCTGACTCCTAACCCCTGAATATTTGTTCAAACTTTTTTTTTCTTTTTTTCCCCACAGTGTGCCCTTTCCCTTTTTCCTCTTCTCTATCTCTCAGATTAGATCTCGGCCTCAAAGAACACCACTCTGAACCCTCCCTGACCCCAAAGTCCTTCCCTTTCTTACCTAAACTCACAAAGCTCGTTGTCACACCTAGCCTTGGGTGAGGGAGTCCAACTGGTTTCTGTGACGTTATATTTTTGTACATGCATCTATGTCTTATCTCTCCCAAAGACACCAGGGACTTCTTAAGAAGTGTTTCTTTGTCCCACTGCACCTTTCACTTAGCAGACAGTTCACATAATCGTACAGCTATAGAGCTGGGCCCTGAGTATAAAGAGGCCCAGAGAGGTAAATTGATGATGCAAGAATACACAGCTAGTTAGTGTGGCATGTTTCAAACCAGAACCTAGATCGCTTGCTAACACTCTTTTTACAGATGAATGAATGCAATAAATAAATTAATACAAAGAGAATAAAACAGTTTCCTTTCCTTTGACTTGGTCCATCTAGTAATAAACCCTTTCCAGCCAGAAGCCATCTTATTAATCTGCAGATGCTGTGGTTTCCACAGACTCACAATATTAACCTTGCTATTGAATTTCGGCTCTGATGCCCATCTTGCCATCACTGCTGCAGCTGTTGCCTCCTCCCACATGCCTCCTACCATCCATTCAGTCTGGTTTATTCTTGTTTATAACTAGGGGTCAACAGACTTTCAAAATTTGCGTTCCAAGTTGCCAGCTCAATTCCCAATGCCTAGGATTTGAGGTATAGCAACTTGGAGAGACACAAGCACACACTCTTCCTGTGAGGTGGGCTGTGGACTGAGATGATGGAGGCAGAGGGAAGATCATTCTGTCTCTAGCCAGATGTCTCTAGCCTTTGAGACAGCTAGGGCTGGTTCCAATATTTTACCAGTGTTCTGAACTGTCAATCAGGATCCCGGAGGTGGGACAGGGGCACCCCAGGAAATCAATGCAAGCTCCATTATTATCTATCTGCTGACAATGACAAAACCATTTCATTCTTCCGCTCTTCCCAGAATGAGAGGGGGAGGGAAAGTTGTGAAGAAATTAAAAGCGTGAAAATTTTTAATGAGTGCAATTATTGAATCATCAGTCACAATAGTCCATCTGCTTCAGAGAATTCCAGTGACTAGTGAAATTCTAACATACTGCATTGCATTTTTACATTCATGTAATCACATAAATGTTTTTAAAGGAACAGCTAATGATATTCATATATCATGCCCAGCTCTTCTATAACTCAGCATTTTCATTTTGTCTGTTTTATTTTATTAGTTACGAATTTCACATTCTGACACCAACTTGGTGGGAATTTGCTGGCAACTGCATGGGTAGGAGGCAGCACAGTGACATTAAATGCTGTGTTGTGAAATATTCATTTGTAAAGATAAACTAATGCAAAATTTATCTCAAAGGCACTGCGCAGCCTGGAGTTTTGAGGGCAAAGTGAACTTGATGTCAGAGTTAAGAGCGAGGACTAATTTTTATAGTCTTTTCCCAGAGAGGATTAATCTACTCAGGAGAGAGATGAATCAATGACAGCATGTCAGTGAGAAGACAGGGCTTGTGGGGTATGGTTCTAAAAAGGAGTTTCTGGACCCAATTCCAATGTCGGGGTGTGGTTCCCCATACCAACAGAAAATCCTCCTGCACCAGCAGGGTGTCGCACATTTCAACTCAATTCTGATGCTATGTACCAGCGAGAGCATCGACAGGTTAAGGTTTCAGTCCTATAGGACTGCCCCTACACACACACACACACACACACACTTCAGATGCTTATTACCAGTCCAGGTTGTTAACTGTGCTTCTGACCTACTGGCTATAAATCAGAGGTTCTCATGACTCCCTCCTTGGGTTTGATTAATTTGCTAGAGTGGCTCACAGAAGTCAGAGAAACATTTTACTTACAAGATCACCAGTTTATTTTAAAAGCATATAAGTCAGGGACAGCCCGACAGAAGAGATGCATAGGGCAAGCGATGGGGAAAAGGCATGGAGCTTCCATGTCCCTTTTGAGGGCATCACTCTCCCCACATCTCCATATGTTCACCAACCTCGAAACTCTCAAACCTTGTCCTTTTGGGCTTTTATGGAGAACTTATGACATAGGCATGATTGATTAAATCATTGGTCTTTGGTGACTGATTCAACCTCCAGCCCCTCTTCCCTCCCCAGAGTGTGGGCGTGGGATTGAAAATTCCATCCCTCTAATCTCCATGGTTGGCTTCACTAGCAACCAGCTCCCATCCTTATGTAGGGTTAGCATCACTTTATTAGAATAACAAAAGACACCTTTATTGCTCTCTTCACTGAGGAAATTCCAAGGATTTTAGAAGCTCTGAGCCAAGAACCAAGGACAAAGACCAAATATGAGAAATATACTTTGATCCTCCGAAAGACCAAATATATGTATTTCTTATAAATCATAATATCACATACAGGCTCAAAAATCTTTGTAAATTGGAGCCATTGGTAAGATGGATTTGGAGAAGATGGATGTAACCAAGAAATGGTGTATGGGAGAACTTGGAACCATGGATGTTCAGGCGTGTTAAGGCTTGAAGTGCGTCCCCCAGAAAGAAATGTTAAAGTCCTAACCCTGGTACCTATGACTGGGAACTTATTTAGAAATGGGGCCTTTACAGATATAATCAAGATGAGGTTGTTAGGGTAGGTCCTTAATCCAATATGCCTAGTGTCCTTATTAGAAGGAAAGATGGTGACATGAAGACACTCACACACACAGGGACAACACTAGGTGACAATGGGAGCAGAGACTAGGATGCTATAGCTGCAAACCAAGGGAGGTTTGGGGCTACCAGAAACTTGAAGAGGCAAGTAAGGATCCTCTTCTGAAGGAGTACGACCCTGCAGACACCTTGAATTCACACTTCTCGCCTCCAGAACAGTGAGACAGTAATTTTCTGTTGTTTTAAGTCACCTAGTTTGTGGTACTTCATTGTGGCTACTCTAGGAAACTAATACAAGGCATGATGATATTTGCTGTGACTTAGATATTTAGGTACTGGAAAGCTGGTGAAACAGTCAGGATACCTCCACTTTGCTTTAAAAGTTAAGCACGCTGGTGTCACTTCTATCAGCCTGCCCAGGCACATGAATGTCTTCTATTTCTTTGTTGATCACTACATTGCCTTTCAGAAAAATTTACTGGTCTTTTGCCAGATAACATCACCTGGAAACAACTATCCAAATGAGATAATAAGTTTGAAAAATCTTTGAAGAGGATTTCCGGTCAAGATGGCAGAGTAGGTAAATGCTGTGCTCATCTCATCTCAGGACCACATCAATTACAACTAAACTACACGACAACCATCACTGAGAATCACCTGAAGTCTAGCTGAACTGAAGCCCTACAACTACGGACATACAGAAGAAGCCTCCTTGATTGAGACTGGCAGGAGGAGCGGAGACGCTGAATGGATTGGTCCCACACCGGCATGCAACCATTAAAAATTGGGAGGAAAATTGCGGCTGTAGAGGTCACCCCCCCGAGGAGCAAGGGATCCCAGCCCCACACCAGGCTCCCTAGCCCAGGGTCTCAGTGCTGGAGAAAGAAGTCCCCATAACCTCCGGCTGTGAAAAACAGTGCAGATTCTTGCTGAGTGAGACAAAGAGCAGATGCCATCTTAGGTACTTCTCTTAAAGGGCCTCCACACACACTTGCTCACTTTTCATTTTGAGCTCCAGTGCTGCTGGAGCAGCAGCTCGAAAGGTGGAGGAACCAAGTTGTCTATCTTCAGGATGAGGGCTGCAGGGGCAGCTTTCTCCCAAATGGATGAGCTAGTAGAAGCCATGGTTTCTTTAATGAGCCCTCCCCCTCCCTGCATGCGGATGCACACACAGATGCAAGCACGCAGATGCCTTATCTGAGTCTTCATCAAACTGACTATCAACTTTCATCAGCCCTGCCCTAATGATTCCCTGAGACCATGGCCCACCCAACTTTTCGGCACAACCAAGCTATTTCCACTGGTTTTTCTATACAAAAAAAAATAAGTAAATAAATAATGTCTTAGCTCATTCTGTGAACTTTCATAAAATCTCTCAAAGATTCAGAAAACACATACAAGCAGCATCTGGCTTCATCTACCTCTGACTGAGAAGCCCCAAGCCTGGCACTAGCTACAGTGGCCTTAGTTAGATGCTTGGCCTCTTGAGGTAGCTCCAAGACCAGTGCACATGGCAGCAATCTTTAGATTGCACTGTGGCTCATACCAGGTGTCCCCAGACAAGACACAGGCTTTAGCTATACTTGGCCTGCAGCAGGTTGCCTCCCAGGAGATTCCAGGGCTGGCATCCCTGATGGCCAGTTTCAGACCAAGCAGGAGCATCACATGGCCACCTCCTAAGATGACACACACAAAGGGCAGACTGGACAGGTACCAGAGCCCTGTAAATGTGAACCCTGCTCTGTAGGGTCAACCCTTGCACCAAAGCTCCTCCACTGTAGTCATGGCCAGTCCTCAAAACCAGTCAGCCCAAGAGTCAGTCCCTCCCATTGATGTGCAAACAGCAACCAAAGCTCAACTACAATAAAAGAGCACACACAACCCACACAAGGAACACACCTAGAGCAGCTGGCTCTGGTGACCAGGAAGATTACACCACTGGATCCTACAGGACAACTTCTGCAGAAGGTCACTCTACTAAGACCTGGAGGCATAGCAGCCTTTCCTAATACATAGAAACAAATATAGGGAGGCAGCCAAAATGGGGAGACAAAGAAACATGTCCCAAATAAAAGAATAGAACAAAGCTCCAGAAAAAGAACTAAACAAAATGGAGGACAAGCAGTCTACCAGATGCAGAGTTCCAAACACTGGTTATCAGTGTGCTCAATGATCTCAAGGAGAACTTCAACAAAGAGAAAGAAAACATAAAAATGGAAATAGAAAACATAAAAAAGAACCAGTCAGAAATAAAGAATACAATAACTGAAATGAAGAATATATTATAAGGAGTCAATAGTAGATTAGATGAAGTAGAGGATCAAATCAGTGATTCAGAAGATAAGGTAGGAGGAAACACCCAATCAGAACAGCAAAAAGAAAAAATAATCCAAAAGAATGAGGATAATTTAAGGGGCCTCTAGGGCAACATCAAGCATACCAATATTCACATCATAGTGGTACCAGAAGGAAAAGAGAGCAAGAAATTGAAAACATTTTTGAAGAAATAATGACTCAAAACTTCCCTAACCTGGTGAATGGAATACACATACAAGCCCAGGAAGCTCAGAGGGTCACAAACAAGGTGAACCCAAACAGGCCCACACTAAGACATATCATAATTAAAATGCTAAAGGTTAAAGACAAAGAGAATTGTAAAAGCAACAAGAGAAAGGCAGTTAGTTACCTACAAGGGAGCTCCCATAAAACTGTCAGCGATTTCTCAACAGCAACTTTGCAGGCCAGAAAGGACTGGCAGGAAATATTCAATGTGATGAAAAGTAAGGACCTACAACCAAGATTATTCTACCAATGCAAAGCTATAATTTAGAATCAATGAACAGACAAGAAGAGCTTCCCAGACAAGAAAAAGCTAAAGGAGTTCATCACCACCAAACCAGTATTATAAAGATTCTTAGAGGGACTTATTTAAGACAGAAAAAAGGATAAAAAATATGAATAATAAAATGGCAATAACTGCAATCAATCAATAATTAGTTTAAATGTAAATGGGTTAAATACTCCAATCAGAAGATAAAGTGGCTGAATGGATAAGAAAATATGACCCTTATGTATGCTGCCTATAAGAGATTCACTTTAGATTGAAAGACACACACAGACTGAAAGTAAAGGGATGGGAATAGGATTTTTCACGAAAATCAAAACAGATTAACAAAGCTGACATAGCAGTATTTATACCAGGCAAAATAGACTTTAAAATAAAAGCTATAACAAGAGACAAAGAAGGATCCAGTAATCCCACTTCTGAGTATTTATCCAAAGAAACCCAAAATGTGACTTCAAGGGGACAAGTGCACTCATATGTTAACTGCAACATTGCTTACAATGGCCAAGATGTGGAGGTAGCCTGGGTGTCCATCGATGGATGAATGGATAAAGAGTAAGTGATATACAATGGAATATTGCCCGGCCATGGATGGGGAATGTGTTCTTGACATCTGCGGTAGCTTGGATGGACCTGGAAGGTATTGCCATATCAGAAGTGATGTGTGACATGGAGCCTTTCTGTTATGATCACAAAATACAGTGAATGCTGTTGTCCAGTGCCATCCCATGGAAAGGCAGTGATTTTCAATACGGGAAATGGCACGTGGAACCTTAGTAACAGTGTGTGACAAGTTTCAACTTGTTCGGTGCAGTCAGTCAAGTGTGAGTTATGGTTGAGATAAGTGTGTTTTAAAGTGTACCATAAATCATGGAATCGGCAAATGGTTTCATTCTCCAATATTACAATGTTCCATGTCACCCATCACTTCTGGTATATGGCAATTTCTGTCAAATAAAAACATTACGGTGTGTCCTCATCTACTTTATTCACCGGATCTGGCACTGTGTGACTTCTGGCTCTTTCCCAAAGTCAAAATGACCTTGAAAGGTAAATATTTTGAATTAGTCAGGACATGGAGGCAGTTAAGACAGCGCAACTAAAGACACTCACGAAAGAAGACTTCCAGAACTGCTTCAGAAAGTAGCAAGAACGATGGGATAATTGTGTTCAAAGTTAGGGGGAGTACTTTGAGGGGGATTAATGCTAATGTGAATTTTACTGTAACATTTTTTTTTAATTTAAGTATTCACCGTATTTTTTTAATTACACCTGGTATCCAGTTGTAGGCTAGTGTTCTTGGAGCTTAGAGCTAAAAGTGAATACATCCTATCTGCTTAGAGAGCTTGTCTTGCCCCACATGTGGCTACTGAGAGGTGGGAATCTGGGTCCCTATTCCAGCTCCTTCACTGCTCCTTCACTTATCTGTTGTATAACTTTAGGCAAGTTACTTAATCTCTGTATGCCTCACTTCTTTCCATCTGCATTTACTTATGGATTTGTTGAAAAAACAAAATAATTAATCCATACAAATTGTTTAGAAAGGTACCTGGGCCATAATAACTACTGCATAAATGTTAACATTATTTTACACATAAACATCATCAAGACCTTAGACATATTTCTGTATCGGAGTTATTAGTAAAATAATTTTCTAGGAAAATATTCTTTTCTGGGAATAGAAATCTTTTATTTGTTTGCCAATTCATATAAAGATTATCAGAGAGTCTTATAGGATGGGTTAGGAACACAAAACTACTTAAAAGATGAGAACTATTTGTTATTGAATGAAAAACTTTTCTAATAGCTAGCAACCTAGTATATTCTGGAAAGGCGAAGAGAAAGAAGAGGAAGGGGATAAGAAAGCAAATAAGCTTCAAGTAAAAGTGTATGTATTGGTGTGTGTACTGTGTGTGTGTGTGTGTGTGTGTGTGTGTGTGTGTTTCTGTAGGGGCTGAGAGTAGGAAGATACACTGCATCATAGAGAGATGAGTATATTTTTACTGTTCCCTCTATATCTCTCTGTAACTTAGTGGATTCCATTTCCCTTCTGTAAAACAATGACTAAAACAAATGGCTGTGCCTACTTTTTAAAACCATGATATAGTTACATAGAGAGAACTGCACAAATCTTAACTGCATAGCTCAAAGCCCCCCCTCCCCCCTTTTTTTTACAGATACGTGTATCTGGGTAATCAGTTGCTAGATCAAGATCAGTAATATTTCTATCATCTCAAAATTTCTCTGTGTTCCTTTTCAGTCGCTAGCATCATGCAGAAAGATGCCCAAATATATAGTTAGCATTATATAAAATAAAATATTTACTCTTTTGTGTCTGCCTTATTTAGTTCAAGATAGTGGTTTAGAGATTTGTTCATGTGCTGTGTGTACATGTATTTCATTCCTTTTTAATGCTAAGTAGTATTCCATTGCAAGAATACTACACATTATTTATCCATTCTCCTGTTCCAGACATTTGGGTTTCTATTTTCACAGTTCAAACCCAAATAAATGGAATTAATTCAATGGTCTTCAATCTTCTTCTTCTTCTTTTTTAATCAGTAAAACCATTTATTCAGATAAAAATCTTATGTGGAAGTCCAACGTATATAAAATCCATAAAGCAAATCTACCCTACATGAAAGGATGGAACTTGGAGAGGCAGATTCCTAGACCAGCTTCTTCCCCATCCCTCCGTCACCCCCAAACTGGTATACTTTAAATACACTTTCTTGGGATTTTTTTTATTAAATAACCATTTGTTTAACCAGTAATACATCCATTGTATTTGCTTAGGACCAAAAACTTTATAAGGAATTATGACATATATTATTACAAAACTCCGATAGAACTTTAAGCAATTGTTGCCTGAAAGGAAGTGACCCCATTGACAGATGAGGACACTGATATAGCTAAAGGTCTCATCTCAGTAACATAGCAGCAAATGTAAGGACAGAGACTCAAAGCCAGGTTTCCTGGCTCAAGTCCAGTCACCTCCTCTCTACTGTATCAGAATTGACACCTGCTCACACTCATGGCCTGTTTGCACATCCAATTGGTTCCTAGTGTGCTTGGAAATGTGTGAATTTTTGCCAACAATTGTTTTATTGTTTGACTTTAATTCAGTAAGCATTCAAAACGAATTTATTCAGTGCCTATTACTTACAAAATATGCTATGGGGATATCAAGACATCTGTGAATACAAACTGGACTACTGGAATTTCCTTTAGTGTTTCAAATTGAATTATGTCAGCTCCTTATGAATAACATTCCAATTTGGCATTACATTCCATTTCATCTTGGGGTGTTGGGGCTTCTCATTTTTCTATTAAATGATGGAAACAATGGTGTTTCTGCCTTCCTCATCCCACCTCCTCACCCTCCAATCTCAAAACATAATGTGGAATACTTTAGCACATAATTTAGTGATTTCCTGGAAAAGTATATATTGCCTTTTTCATTTAAAAACATTTAAAAGTATAAAAATATAAAAATATTTAAAAATACATTTCTATGTAAAACCTCCATACCCCTTCTGGATCATACCTTCCCATAATTGCTCCACACCCTCTGTGCAGGCATGGAGACCAGGGGTCTGAGAGCTCTGGGTGAATCTCAGAATCTTTTGTCTCAGCTCATAAGGACAACTGGCACTTAGTTACAATCTTTTGTTCACTACTGAAATAATTATTTGTGACATTTTTCAAATGCCCTAATTTTGTGTAAAGAACATACTTCCAAGGCCCACCTAGAATTGTCATCACCCTGTGTAAAGATATCTGGTTCCCAGCTGGTGGTGAATGAACATTTGAGCTTCTTTTTCTCCTCCCCCCAACCCCCCACTTTTGGTGTTTGTCTTGACCTACAGGGCAGCTTCCATGAGTGAGTCCAACAACCTCCAGATACCTCCAGGTGTTCCCGAAGACACACCTCAAGGTAATTTTTCAGTATAGATTAGAATCAGTTCAGGACTTTTTTCTTTCCCCTAGCTTTGCAACAAGACACACAGGAAATGGCTCAGGGTAGGAAAGATTTGAGAATAAGTTAGCTAAAAAGTTTTATGCCTTTAAAAAGAATAGGAAGAAGACTAATATATGTGAAGAGAAGAGAACGTGAAAATCCCCTGGGTTACGGATGGCAATAGAACCAGTGCTACAAATGAGCCCTGAAATCTAAATTGGTTTAGAAATAGAAGAAAATGACAGTATTCAGTGCCACTTTACAATAAGTGCCACCACTTAGTGCCCTAGTTTGGCCTTTTATGTATTTATGCGAGTACATTGGGTGTCCATCTGGATCTTTTAATCTATCCGGTTATATGCTTGGGTGTGTTCTCTGCATAATATCCTTCCTTCCAGGCCTCTGGAAATGCATGAACAAATACTGACTTGGGGAAAAAAGAATTTTTGCTGATTAGAGTACAAAGCAAGAATGTCAAACCCAGCAGGGGATTTCTATTTCCCTGCCACGGAAGGGCTGAGTGTACACTTTTGGAGTGTATGGGCCTTACTTGATGCTGGAAGTTTGAGCTGCTGAACTCCCACTAAAGGAATCGCAAAGCCCTAGATGGCCAAACGCCACTCGCTAAATGCAGAAGCCCCGTGATACAACAAAAACCAACATCAACTACCTTAAGATGTGGGGGCCACATTCTCAGATACATCTGTGCAAGCCCATGGAATGTACTCCCCCAAAAAATGTTAGGCTTAAGAGAATTTCAGGAGAAATACTAGGTGGAGAAATACACAAGGAGCTTCTAATTAGCTCATCCAGGAAATTTCTAGGAAAGAGTAACATGGTACTTGAAGCATCTTAGATTAATTGAGAACATCGATTCTCAAGCTAGTCCACTTGTGTCCATCTGTTGGCTCTGTTGCTAACGAGATATAAAACCACTGGCCTTGGGTGAATCAGCTAATCCTTCAATGTCTTAATTTCTTTATCTACAAAATGGGCATGACAATAATGTACATTCTGCAAGTACTAAATAAGTTAATATATGCAAAACACATTCTTAGCTCAATATGAATATTAGATACTCTTATTGTGTATATGGAACAAAAGCATTTATTCTAGCAGTTATTGAAGACTTTTTAATGTTTCTTTTCTCTTCTATTAAACAAAAAGAGAAGGATAAAAAGTGTCTTGTGCGTTTTTTTTTGGTTTTTTTTGAGGATGTAAGACAAACTACAAACCTCATCTGTCATAGTGGAATATACCTGGAAGCGATGCATTTACTTAGAACAGCCAACAATAAACACAGTCTCTTCATAAAGTGAAGTAAGTTAAAAAGAATGATCATTTCATTCCAAGAGTCTGTTTGTGCTTTTTCTGGTACTATCTTCCATGGCTTCTTTCTTTTAATGAACCGTATCCATGGACAACTTTTACTACCTGCTGTGAAGGTAGAGATCCCATCTGTCTTACTCATCTCTCTGCCCCCAAAAATGAGCATAACACACAGGAGCTACTTCAGAAATATGTTTTTTTTATTTTTTTTTATTTTTAATTTATTGGGGTGACAATTGTTAGTAAAATTACATAGATTTCAGGTGTGCAATTCTGTATCACATCATCCATAAATCACACTGTGTGTTCACCACCCAGAGTCAGCTCCCCTTCCATCACCATACATTTGATCCCCCTCACCCTCATCCCCCACCCCCCAACCCCTTTACCTTCCGGTAACCACCAAATTACGTTCCCCAGATTAATTTTCAAACCCCGTGGCCATCCTATGGTCACCGATTGCCCTCCAATCCCCTCCCCCACCCCCCCACCCCCCACCCCTCCCACCCATCTAGCAACCCTCAGTTTTTCCTCATTGTCTCCCAAACTGTTTCTGATTAGTTCATTCACTTATTCTTTTCTTTAGAATCCACAAATAAGTGAGATCATATGGTACTTATCTTTCTCTGTCTGACTTATTTCACTTAACATAATGTTCTCTAGATCCATCCATGTTGTTGCAAATGGTAAGATTTCTTTCTTCTTTATGGCTGCATAATACTCCATTGTATAAATGTACCACAGTTTCTTGATCCAGTCATCTACCGATGGGCATTTGGTTGTTTCCATGTCTTAGCTATTGTGTATAGTGCTGCAATAAACATAGGAGTGCATAAAGATTTTTGAATTGAAGTTTTGGATTTCTCCGGATAGATACCTAGGAGTGGAATTACTGGATCATAAGGTAGTTCCATTTTCAGATTTTTGAGATACCTCCATACTGTTTTCCATAGCGGTTGTTTGATTGAATAAACAAATTAATATTTTTTCCATCTTCTTCCCACTTAAAAAGTTCCCACCTTATTCATTCATTCATTCATACACACACACTGACACACACTCATACCTGGCTCTCCCTCTATCACCTCAAATGCAATATATAAATAAACGTATTTCACAAAGCTTAACTCAAAAACAGCTCCTGCAAATGCTTTTATTCATTTCTCTAACTAAATGCGCTATATCCTTGAACTCCCATATGACTTTCTTTGCTACTCTTACTATATTTATGATTTTCCACCTTGATTACAATTATGCATGAAAATGGCATGCATTCTGTAACGGACCTATAAGGTTAGGCCCTGATTTATATCTTATAGAGTATAATAAAGTATAGTTATTAAAAAACTAAACAAATAAATGTGTTTATATGCGCATTTCCGACCACATCAGGCTACAATTTGAACTAATGTTAGACTTGAACTTGTCCCTCATCCCCCCAGTTCCTTCCTTTGGCCAACATCAGGCTTTCCTCTATCTTAACTCATTCAGAGGAGTGGCTTGTTAACCTACTGATGCAAATCCCCAAAAATAAGACCTAACCGGAAAAAAAGCCCTCGCATGGTTTTTCAGGATGTCATCCCCTGAACGTAAGCCCTAATGCATCTTGTGGAGCACAACTTTACATAAGACCCATTCTTATTTTCGGGGAATCACAGTATTTCATTTTCAAAGCCTAGTGAATACTTGGGTAATATTAAAATTAACAGAATGCTAAGAGTGTTCTGTTACACATTTTTCAAAATATATTTCCTGAGGTCAGTAAGCAGTCTTACTATTTATCAGTCACTGCCGTTTTTCCAATTGTTGCCCTACACATGGCCCTGTTTTGAACTTAACTTGGATTGTGAGAATAGGTAGCTTTCCGTAGTGGATTTCTGATAGTGTAATCTTCAGAATACGTTCCATCAACAAATAGCACGAATGCTAGATAGTGAAGTTAGAGGACCCATTAATTGGCCCCCAGACCCATGACTATGCCACACTTAATCAGCAGACCCTGTTGCGTTAAGAGTGTCCTGTCAGAAAACATGACTGCTCTGCCCCTTTCAGCGTGGTGAGCCTATGGCAGACTGCTAAAGACGCCGACTAAGGTGCCTTCCGCAGGCATTCAATTTGATCAAGTCATTTCTAATGCTTGTTGGAAGCAAGCAGGGTATAAATTATAAATAAGTAGATTACTACAATCAGATTAGTTTAGCAAGTTACTAAGTAGAGCAATGCATTTTGAAAAGTCATTTAAGGGAAACTAGATTTAATGGAAGAGTCTATATAATAGGGACATAGATCAAGTCTTGACTCTGTCATTAACTAGTTGACAAATTCACTCAACTTATTCCCCTCTTTCACTTCAGTTTCCCTATCTGTAAAATGTAGATAGAAAAAATAACTCTCACTTATACAGAGCTTACTGAATGGCAAGCATCCTTCCCGGTGGCATTCCCTCCATTCCTCTCAAAAGAGTGGCACTATTATGTTACTGATGAAGAAATCACCACTCAGAGAAGTTCCCTCCCATGCCGGACAGCAGCTACCGTGGAGTGAAGACATGATCTGAACCTGAGTCTTTTGACCCTACATCCCATCAGCTGTCACTCTTCCACAGTATATCAGATACTACCTACCCTGTTGACCTAGAGACACAAAGATGAAACGCACTAGTGGAAGCGGAATACTTTATAGACTGTAGTGTTTATTATTATGACTAAGGTGTGACAATCAGTTTTATTGAGAAATAATTAATTGCCTAGTAGGCAAAAAAAAAGAAAAAATACTAAATACCCTCGAAACACTGAAATGCAAATTTTAGATTTGTTCACTAGTGTCTCAGTCACACTTCTGTCCTCCATGCCTTGAGGAGGTGGTGGTTAGTCTTCTGTGTACAGTACAGTCCCTGCATTCTTTTCTTCCTAATCACATTGAAGTCTCCTATATTGGTTTTCTGTTGTTGCTATAATAAATTACTACAAGATAGCAGCTTAAGACAAAACAAAGTTTTTACCTTACAATTCTGGAGGTCAGAAGTCCAAAATGGGTCTCACGGGGCTAAAATCAAGGGGTTGCAGGACTGTGTTCCTTTCTGAAGGCCATAGGGGAGAACCATTTTCTTGCCTTTCCAGCTCCTAGAAGCTACTCTCATTGTTTAGCTCATGGCCCCTTCCTCCATCTTCAAAGCTGGCAATGGCTGGTCAAGACTTAGTCACATCTTATCATTTTGACAATGACACTTCTGCCTCTCTCTTCCACATTTAAGAACCTTGCGATTACATCGGGCTCATCTAGATAATGTAGGATTATTTTAAAGTCAAGCTGATTAGCAACCTTAATGCTGACACTTGTCATGGAATATAACATAGTCACAGGTTCTAGGGATTAGGAAGTAAAAATCTTTGAGGGGGGCCATTATTCTGCCTATCATATTCTCCAAGGGAAAAGCCTGGATCTCAGACTTCATTGATCAACTCTAGAGGTCTAACCATATCACTGGGTACTGAAATGGGACATTACAGCATTCTGGCTAAGAATATAGCTCCTGGAGCTATATGCCTGGGTTCAAGTCCCAGCTCTGGTACTTTCTAGCGGTGTGACTACGAGCCTATTAGTTTCCCATGCCTCTATTTCCTCATCTGTAAATGAAACTAATAAGAGCAAATGCTTACATAGCACTCACCATGTATCGAGCACTGTTCTAAATCCTTTTACTTGTTTACTTTTTATTGATCAAAACAAACCTGTAAGATAATTTCTTTTATGATTCTTATTTTATAATGTGGAAATCAAGGAACTGAGATGTTCAGTAACTTGCCCAAGTTATGTCTAAGGGACTGCACCCAAGTAATACTGTTTCGTAAACACCACAGCAAACATGCAATCATTGGAAGGATTAAGTGAGTAAATAATTTTGTTGTGTTTATAATTGCACCTGGAACATTTTAAGAGCTTAAATGTTAGCTATCATTATTATCGGTAATATTCTACTTTAAAAACTGTTGAATTGATACACTTGGTAAGATGAATTCAGTGTTAGATCATCTAGCATTTACTCCCTTTCTGCATACACATCAGTGCACTCTTGTCTGACTTTTCTTTCTCAATTCTCAACATTCTAGTCCAAGTCTCCAAGCCATAACAAATTTGGAAATACCTTCCCTGAGTCTAAAGCTTTTCTAGGAAACTACTAGTGCTAACAAGATATTTTTCCTATCTCAGTCTTAGCTTGTCATTAGCTCTGCATGAATTCCCACCTCCAAGCCAGTGTTCTCTTTACTCAACATTACCCATCCTACAACCTTAAAAATCCCACAGGCTTCCTCCATAACTGATCCCTCTTGTGGCCTGGGTAACACTTTCTTTTCTGTTCATCTTGGTAAAAAACAAACAAGCGGAAAAAAAACCAAAACACTTCAAACACTATCATAAATGGAGCATTGAACATGAGTCCCAAGACTTTTGCTGAAGGTCTGGCAGAACTACTGGTTGTCTTGGATTGAGACCTTGGATTGAGTATTTTGCATTTTCATCTGTGAAATGAGGATATATCTCTAGAAAGAGGATTGTTTAAGGATCCAATGAGACAATGCATACAAAACTTATATGTAAAAGTGAAATGCTTTTCATGTTTGGGCAGCATTAGTATACACACACACACACACACATGCACACACACAGACACTTCGAACAGATAGTGGCCATGGTTGTACCTAGTCAAAGTAAACTACAGTTTTTGGTGTAATCTCAAAAACATACTGCATAAAATTGGCAACTATGCCTTTCTGATCACCCTCTCTTTCCCCTCATGCCCCAGTGCAGAGATACAAAAATAGAGTATGTATCTGGACCAGAAATGAATCTCTCTGAGCCTCATTTCCTGACCCTTAACAATTATACCTTGTAGTCATGAAGAGAATGTATATAAAGGTGGCCAGCTGCCAAATTTAAAACTTAGTCAAGTGTGCACTAAAATGTCAATTGTCATTATCATTATCATCATTATTTTGTATCACGAAAATACAAGGATTAAAGAATAAAATTTCCCTGGAGCAGAGCCCGAATTCTACTGTATTTGCAAATCTTTTGCCATGGGCCACGCTCATCTTCAGGCCATCCTAGGATTTCCTTTTTCCCTTTTAGCTGGGGATCTGAGCCTATAGACTTGGCGAACACAGACGAAATTTGCATCGTCTTCATCATCTTAAGGTCTGTCGAGTACTTTAAAACTCTGCCTGTGGGAAGTAACTTTCAATAAGGTCCCCCCACACATACACACAACGTATCAGCTTATTCAAATCTCCGTTAGGTTTGGTTCAGGAATAACTCTGAGACGTGCACAATAAGGGAGAACACAAGAAAATCAGAAACCTTCATAAATTCATGGTGAAAGAACTTAGAACTCTCTAGTGCTAAGACACAAATTCAAATTTCGACTTGGCCCCTGCTTTATGGAATTTATCATATACAATTTGCATTAATTCACTTATTCAGTCATGTATTCGTTTGTTCATTTTTTTATATGAATTCAGTCAGCTCTTAGCACTTAACGAGGCCTGCAGGGAAGAAGCCAAACTATTCGGGACAGAGTGCTTGCCCACCAGCTTGTAGCCTAGTTGCCACATGAACTGGTCATGATGTGATCAGAGTGAATGAGTAGCATTTGTTTATTTAATAGATCGGGGTCGTACATTCAGAAGACGCAGCCCCATCAAAGCTCTTCATCGATTTCTCTGCAGGATAATTTATCTGTTTCTTCATTCAATAATGAGACAAATATTGATTGGACACCTACTGTATGCTGGCATTGTGCTGCTGGTCTTTGGAGAGACAAGGTGGCCCCAAACAGACCAGATCCCTCCCTGCTCTCATGGAGCAAGCATTCTAAGGGAAGCAGGTGGATGATAATGAAATCTACGCTCACTTACACCTGAAATGTGAAGAATGAGTAAGACAAAGGGAGGGAAGTGCATTCAGAACAGAAGGAATAAAATGTGTAAAAATCCAGGGAAAGAGGGAGCTTAATGAATGACATGGGAATATGTTATGACATCAGGCTCAAAGGGAACAGAGGCTTCCTGGACACATCAAGGAGTTCTCCTTTTACTTTAAGGGCAATGGGAGGCATCGATGGGTGTAATACAGTGCGGGCTATGATTGGATTTACGTTTTTGAAAATGTCATGTTGACTGCAGTGTAGAGAAGGAAGTGGAGTAGGACCAGATTGGAATGCAGAGGACAATTAAGCAATATTAGAGAAATCTAGACCAGGGATGGTGATGATTTAGACTAGGATGGCGGTAATGGCAATGGAAACCAGTGGGTGAGGTTAAGAGATGTCTGAGAGATGAAGTCAACAGGATTTGACAATGAACTAGGTGTTGGGAATGAGAGAAGAGAGGTAAGTAGTGGTTAATATTTACTGACTAGTTCAATCGAGACAGAATTGAGAAATATCTGGACAGGGAATTTTGTTTTCAATGTTCTCAGTCACTGCTTTCTGCTTTTTGTTTCTGCTCAGTGGTAATTTTTCCTTTAGTTTCCTTTAGTTTCTAACTTCTGGAATTCTTCAACTGCCACCCCCTTCTCCCCCACATGTGCATGCACACACAAACATTTTCTCAGGATTCGATAGTCTTTTAAACTCACTTGTAAAATACTATGATAAGGATTAATGCTTTGTTCCTCCTAATGTTATTTGCTTTTCAAAGAGGAATGAGTCTGTTAGTGTGGGTGTATACTATAATGTTCCCAAAGAGACTACATTCTTAGATCAGTGGTGTTAAACCAAGAACAATCTTGCCACTCAGGGGATATTTGGCAACATGTTTAATTGTCACAACTACAGGAGGGTGGCCACTGGCATCGACTCAAAAAAGGCAAGGGATACTAACTAGCAAACATTCTACAATGCAAAGGACAGCTTCCCACAACAAAGCATTATCTGGTCCAAATGGCAATCGTACCAAGGTTGAGAAACCTTGCCTTTTATGTCAACTCCTCATAAAGCTGGCCAAACTAAATCCATAATGTGGAAGCTACCTCTAACCTCTTATATGTCCTATGTGTATTTTTAAAAAATAAATAAACAAAAAAGAAGAAAAATCCAGAACTAAAAAATTTGGCATATCAAGATGCTACTCTTGATATTCCAAAGCTAATCAAAATGGGAGAAGGGCGGTGAGAGAAGGAGTCAGTAGCTATAGCATTTATGCTTTGGAAGCATGAGAAAAGCCAGCCAGGGAAAAGTATCATTTACTGTCTAATCAACTAGCTGATTGAATTTTCCATGACATGGGGTTTGAGGCCCAAATGGATTACAGTGGTGACCCTGGGCACAGGCTTCAACAAGGATCAATCCTATATGAAGCTGGGGTGGGGGAGACATTTCAAACCTTTAAAAGCTTCTGTAATTAATTCAATGAATGGTAACAATAGAGGCAAAGGTATAAAACTCCTTAACACAAGGGAACTCGAAGGAAAAACTGGCAGATAATTCCCATCTCATCCTGTTGTGTTTGTGGATTGCAGCACATATGGTCCTACACCAGGGGTTGCAGAACAGTAAAAAATTCTAGCACCATATGTGTGGAAATCCTGTACCTCGCAGAGAGTAGAGGAGCAGAGAAAGCTTGTCCTTGAATTCTGGACCTTCATGAGCATTTTCTTCCGGGCTTAATATCAGATTTTGTCCTCTCCATATGGTATTCTTAATGATTGCATTTCGTCTTTAATGTAGTTTTCTTTAATTGCTTATTTCCAATACTAATTTCCACTCCTGTGAATATAGACGAAGCAGATTTGCTTCTCTTTCAATAATACAGAAAGAAAACAATTATGAAAACTACTCAGCATGAATAGTATTTAGTTTTCCAATGAAAGATCTGTGCAGTGTCAAATCTATGCACCTCTATGCGCAAACATGTTTTTACAATTCTGTATTCAGATTTCTGGGGTTTGTTGGAAAGAAATGAACTCTTTAAATTCACAAAGACACTACTGTTATTTATCTAATAATCGGGCACCTATGGATTTGGAGGGGGCAATTTTCTATCACTAAAAAACGTTATTCTTCCTTTTCACATTAAGCTGAAATAGGATAGTTTAAAAATGAAGAGACTCAGATAGTGGACATTTTAAGGAATACAATATGGAGATGTTTTTTAAGATTTGTCTATAACACTATCCTAAAGCAAAAGAAAAGAGGTCTGAAGAATTAAAGCAACTGTTCATTGAAAGCATTTCTTTACCAACACTGTCAACTCTCTTGTCCCTTCCTTTTGCCTCTATCAGCACCAAACCTCACACGATAGTTAACTCTGGATGCCCTGTAAATGCATGGTCTCTAACTTGAGTTGAGTCCTTTAGCTTCTATTCCCTTTACTTGCCGTTGCACACCTTCAGCAATTATCTCACACCACTCTCATTCGGATGATGATCTCAACTCTTCTTACTACCTTGAAGAAAAGAGGCTATCAACATACAGTTTTGTAGTTTTGGACTTCCCTACTTACACGTGTGCTTGTTTTTTGTAATCACACTCTCTGTCCTCTAGCCACCAATCATGAGATGGCTCTTCAAGGCCAGGCCCTTGAACTCATTCATTCCTATTTCCTCTGATACGTGCTGTGTTCCATCAGTGAGCATCTCTCCATCCCATAATATTTACCTGTCCATCAATCTGGCTCTTTTCCCACAGCCTATAAACATGCTCAGGTATCCCCCATACTAGAAGCTATAATGTTCTCTTTAACCTGAGTCTTCCTCTCCCCTTTCCTTCTCAGCCATGGTTTTTGTTGGAAGATTGTCATAGTTGTCATTTCCACTCACTCTTCAACTCACAGCAGTCTGGTTTTGCTTCCCATCACTGCCCTGTAGTTGCACTTGCTAAGACTGTTGATGGGCCCCTGGTCGCTGACTACCATAGACCTATGCGAGTGACGATCTCTCTTTACCTCTCTGCTGCACTGTCACTGCTGATCCCTCATTCCTTTTAGTTCCCTCTTTCACCTTGGCTTCTCGATACTCTGTGCTCTTGGTTCCCTTCCACCTCTCTGACTATTCCTTCCCTGTCCTCTTTGTTAATTCCCCACCCCACCCCCGTCCTTGATTCATGGATCTTGTTCTCTTTAGGTTCTATTTGGTCAGTTTCATTAGAGCTCGTGTAGAACACTATTGTCTGTCTGCTGATGAGTGCCACAATTTTGCCTTAAGTTCTCATACGACTGCCTTTGAACTTAAGACTCACAGAATGTTTTGCACATCTCATTTTGAAGCCCCACTGGCTCTTCAAACTTAGTATATTCAAATCTGAATGTGTCACATGCATCAAGGTTCTATCATCCCCACTCTGTCCTCCACAGACTTGCTCCACTCCTCATATGATGATCTCAAATAGAGTTTATAATAATCCCCTTTGGCATCCAAACTCAGTACCTGGAAGTCAGTTTAGATTCTCCCTTCCCTCTCTACAAATCTGATCATTAAGTTCTGCTTATTTTACCTTGCAAATATTTCTTGAATATAATCTCCCTCCTTTAACAGTACAACCATTCCCATTGTTCCCACTTGAATCATGGCTTTTGGGAACTACTATAATGCTTCTATAACTGGTTTCTCTGCCCCCACTTCCATTCTCCACACTCCAGCCAAGGTAATCTGTATAATATGCAAATCTAACTAGGGAGGCTTCACTGACTCCTTACTATCTACAGAATGAAGTCAAAGTTTCTGAACATGACACACAATACCCTCCATGACCTGGCTCCCACAGGTCTTAGAATTTCTTTCCACCATTTTTCAACTTGTAGTTTGTACTCTTGTAATAATGATCTACTTATAGAACTCTTCACACGTGTTGTGTTTCACACCTCTTCACCTATTCCTTCTATCAGGATCACCCTTCCCACTTTTCCTCTTTTAACTAACTCAAACCCATTTTTCAAACTCCAACTCAGGTCTTGTGATGGTTAATTTTATGTGTTAACTTGGCTAGGCTATGCTATCCAGATATTTGGTAGAACAATATTCTAGATATTTCTAGGAGATACTTTTTAGATGAGATTAGCATTTAAATCAGAAGACATGAAGTAAAGCAGATTATTCTCCCTAATGAGGGTGGGCCTCATCTAATCAGTAGAAGGCTTTAACAGAAAAAAAAGACTGACCTCCCTGGAGGAAGAGGGAATTCTGCCAGCAGACAGCCTTTGAACTCAAGCTGCACCACTTCCCTGTGTCCCCAGCCTGCCAGCCTACCCTTCAGATTTTAGACTTGCCAACCTCCACAATTACGAGCCAATTTCTTAGTCTCTCTCTCTCTCTCTCTCTCTCTCTAACTAAAATTTTACCCATAACTCCCCAAAACTCCATTTTTTCTTTGCATCTCATTGTCCTAGTTCATTTTCATTGTAGAACTTACCAAGTCAGAGATAAGCTAATTTATTTATTTATTTACATCTTTATTTTTCTCCCCTTGGATATACGCCCCAGGAAGTCAAGGCCCGTATTCTCTCCTGCATCAAAAGTAGCGAGCACATAGTAAGTATCAAAACCCATTTTCAATGAATGCATTATGCATTCATGTGTTCATAACTCAATAGTGCTGGTGGGGAGTGATTACAAAAACACAATTCTTGCAGTTAAGTATCTTGCAAATTACTTGGGATGTTGAGGTCAACGCTGATGAAATTCTCAAGAAAGAAGGTGAGACAATATAGATGACAAGCTATGTGATGTAGACCAGGGCTAGAGGCCTCAGTGGAAAATGAGATCCGTGAGGCTTGAGACATCAGGCAGAAAGCAAGACCTTATATTGGCCTTATTGAATGGAAAAAATTTTGATGAGTGTACAAAAACTTGAACGAAGACAGGCAGACCAATATAAAGGATAAATTAACATGAAACTGAAAACATAATAATTCTGACTATGGAGGTCAGAAGCACCAGAAAATGGCAAGAAAATTAATTAGCCTGGCTAGGAAAGGTTAGGCAGGTGACCCCCCCCAAAAAAATAATAAAAATTAAAGTTTGGCTTGGTAGTTAAGTGGCAACCACTGACAATTTTTGAGAAGAGAGACCTAAAAAGTGAGAGGTTAGCTCATGAAAAATTAGCCTCATACTGCTAGGCAGCATGGGTTGAATGGTAAAAAATCTGGAGTAAGGTAAAACTAGCTCATCTCCCTGTTGTCTATCTTTGTACCAGGTCATTGTAACCTCCTTTCTCATGGCCCAGGGCCTTGTGGAGAACATCTCCACACACCTGCTTCACCCAGCCCCCGAGTCTTGCTAGGTGGAGAAAGTGTATTCAGCAGCTTCTCTCCTTTGTCCGCTTCCTTCGTTTTGCCGCCTCTTTCTCTAGTACAGCTGCCAGGAGCCTTATACTGACCCAAGGTGAATTGGAATCCAACTCCAAATCTCTCACCACTTGCTTGCTATGTAATGTTCTAAGGGTTAGGAATCTCTTAACATCCTGTTGCCACATCTGACATCAACTCACAACTAAGGCTACTTGACCTTAACTCAATGCTTTGTGTTTGTACCTCATTCTGGGGACAAACATTCCCTTATTCAGGAGGTTTGATACAACACTCCGCCAGTTCAGATTAAAGTCAGGCTCATTGCCAGAGTAGCTGTGACCTTAAGGTTAAATTCCCTTAGCCTGGTTTCTGCCTTTTTTCTCATAGTGTCTAGCAACTTCTATCTATTCACAAGTGTCTTAAAATATTTAATAGACTGCTCAAACAGACTGCTCAACTTTGAATTGGCAAGAAATCATTGGATCCATTATACACTATTTTTAAATGGCTAGAATACATATAGTTCAAGTAAAACTAAATAATCAAAACACATAAGAACCATTTGAAATCAGGACTTCTTTTCAAATGCGTAATTAAGCTATAACCCAAAGGACCCTAGCCAGAAATCTTTGTTCTTGTTAAGACAGGTTCATACTGGCTTGTTAGCTTCAAACAGCTTGATCCAGTTTTCAACTAGTCATATTCCAAATAGCTTGATTTAGTTGAATGCAATTGAAACAGGAAAGAACTAGTTTAATCCAGTCAAAACTTCCCTGGAATATAAATTATATTCTTTACAGACATCTTTGACTTCCCAGTCTGTAATCCAGGGCCCAATACAGAGCACCAACTTTATAAATGTAGTTATAACCGTGGATAACCAAAACGGAACAACTGCTCATAATCTGGGAAATAAGGGGACTCTGCACCCCAGGACCGGGGCTAAATGCCAAGGATTCTTCTCACTGATGGTACAGAAACTGATCTGTCCAATACCGTAGTCACTAGCTACACGTGTCTTGAAATGTGGTTAATCTGTACTTAGTTGTGTTGTAAGTGTAAAGTATACATCAGATGTCAAAGACTTAATTTTTAAAAAGTAAAATGTCTCATTAAATTCTTATATTGATTACACACTCTAATATTATTTAGGGTATATTGGTTTAAATGAAACATTATTAAAATTGATTTCATTTCTTTCTCTTTGCTTGCTTTGAATGGGACTACCAGAAAATTTTAAATTACATCTGTGACTCTCACTATGTTTCTGTTGGGCAGTGCTCTGCGCTATGTCCTGCCACGGTTCACTTATTAGACGTGTCCATCACCATTAATCAACACCTGTTCTCACAACAGGCCCAGCACACTTTTCCATACACATCAAGAAAGTAATGTAACTGCCATTCGTGAAGTCAAGGACTATCTTACTTGTTCTAGAAAAACAAACAAACAAACAAAAGCTTATCACTCTGTCATTAAATTCTACTTTTTCTTTAAAATATTTCCAAATTCTGATCTTTTTCTTTCTCTTCTCCACTGGATTTATACTCTTTGCTTCATCAACTCCCCACTTGTAATATTTATCTTATACCTCTGTCTTATAAACACAACTCTTAAAATGGAAAAATAGAAACCTATTAAATGTAAGATCACAGGCAATTCATGGCCTCCATGATACCCAGTTCCTGCCTGAGCCACCAATTTTTTTCATATTTTCTTTAACTGACATGGTAATTATTACATGCCACGCACTGCTCTAAACACTTTTCCAACATCAACTCATTCGGACTTCATAGCCCCCTTATGAGGATGGTTCTACTACTGTCCCCATTTCACTGATAAGAAAACAACACAGAAGAGTTGTCACTTGTCCGAGATCGTACAACTAGTAGATGGCATACCGAGGACTTGAACCAGGCCATCTCTTCATTAGTTATTTAACCTGTTGTGAGAGACGTGGTCTTCCTCCCTGCTGGCTTTATCACCCAAGGGTTTGCCCTACCAAGGCAAGGACGAGCGGGGCCATGTATTGGTTATTGCCAAGACCTTCGTTTCCCTTGCTTTAATGATTCATCTGCCCTCTGCCTCATCGTGCCAGGGTCCTTTTTTCAGATTTCCAAGACAACAATAATTTAATCCAGATTAATCCGAGTTATGGCACTAATCACTCTAAATAACACAATTCCTTACATTTGTAGAGGGTTTTCAATTTACAAAGTACCTGAAGATACAATCCTAAATTACCAATGTGTTCATGGGAGAAAATGCTTTTTTTTTTGATTCTGATGTTTTGAAGAAACGGACTTTTCTCAAAGAAGCATTTATAATGGTGGGATTTCAGGCATTGTGATAGATCACTGAGGGGGAGAGAACTGATGTTACTGGGGATATTGCTTCTCCCTGCATTTACATTATAGTTCTATGTTCTCTCGTTCCTGCATACATAGCCTGTTTTGCTCACAAAGGGATTTGAGGAAGTTTTCAAAGATAAATATAATCTCACAGAATTAAATAAATAGATGAGGAAATTGCATCTGTTTTCCATATGCTCTGTGGCCAGAATCCAAATCCCTGTTCCAGTTGCCTAGCGTGGCCTGATGGCCTGAAGAACAGAGGCACGTGGCATGCTCCAGGTCCACACACACACTTTTCTAATTTAGAGTTTTGCCCCAGCCAACCCAATGAGCAGAACTAGAGCTAAGGGATGCTGAGTAACCCTAACTCCTTTCATTTCGTTTCTGATTTTTTTCTAGTTTTACTGAGATCTAAGTGACATGAGTATACAGTATAGTCAACATATTTCCATAACTAATAAATTACTGAACTGACTAATAAATGAGATTTGGGTTTTGCATTTTTTCAAAAATGTTTTAATCATTTCTATCTGAGAAAGTTAATTAATGTGGACAATTTAGGTGCTCCTTCCCGATCTTTTTTTCACTGTTGGAGTGTCCCTCCTAAGTGCCCTTCCACCCATTGGACCCTAACCTTGTAATCTAACCACAGCTGATTAGACTAAGGTAAGCTCCTGATTCATGGGAAACCTGTTGCCAGGCTGAGCTGAGCTAATCAGATTCCCCCCACCAAGAACGGAAATGAAGAAACGCAAATCCTGCTATAGGGGTTTACTCCGGAGAAACTGGATGAAAGGGCTGCAGTGGTGTCATGCCAGCCAAACCACAGCCACACCAAAGTTATAGAAAAACAGAACCCTTGGCCCTCAAGGAGGAAGTCAACTCTCGCATATCTTTGCTGCACTGCCCGCAAGTCTATCTAGTCAAAGAAAAGCCAAAAAACATATTCTCCTTTCCTTAGGCCCTCCACCCTCCCCAGCCTCCATGCTGTCAGACAAGTGCTGCCTTAGACATCCTTCCTATGAAGATGGCAATGCCATTGCTCTAGTGACGGCAGAGAGAAGGAGGCAGGTTCTAGGGTAAACCAGTGACAGGTTGTCTGTGGTGATTCTCATACTGGTGATGACACGGGAGGGTCTGATGTTCACACTGCTAAATTTATTTATTTATGACAAGTCACATAGAGCACTTTCAAATGAAATCTTTAAGAGGACCTCATGCACTGGGAGACACAAAGCCCCAAGCTCCTGAAGGAGGAAATTGATGCTCAACTCCCCAGGAAGCAGGATGTCAAGCATTAACCCGAGCTCTTGCAGATTAAGATGGCAGTTTTCTACAGCAGGAGACCCAGAGAAATCAATACTGCAACAATTACCTCTACAGCATGAAAACACTGGCTAGCAAAAGTCCCTTTGAGATCCCATTTCATGCTACAGATCAGTAGCTCCACTTCTTAATGGACAAACACTTCAGTTCTGACTGCTTAGAGCTCTAAAATACTGGTATCCTTTCAAAAGAGCCTGCAAGGCACTCCTTGATATGTTGCTAGGTGGCTATGAAATAGCCTACTCTGGGAAGGGGTCTCTGTACAGAAAGAGTACTTGCTCTGTCAGGAAGCAGTGTCTGAGCTGACTGAGACAACCAAGGCACAAAGATGCTGCCCAGTCTCCCAAACCACTATCCATCCAAGGGTCAAACCTCCCTCCTGGCAGGGGGCTAAAGCCTGCCAAGCAGATCCTCAGACCGGTGAGCTGTAAGGACAGCTGCAAGGCACTGGAGAGCGTCCCATGACTGGGACAAAGGACCCTGAGTGCCAGACAGATCCAAACTGACCTCTCTGCCATGCATCCAGAGCACCTCTTTGGTCACCTGACATCCAAACAGCCCCAAATGCAGCAACAGTGGTAAAATAGGCAAATATCAGGAAGCCAGAAGGAAACAAGAATGTTTGGATAATCCTCCAAGAGACATTCTGGTCCTGAATAATGGAAGACAGAGGAACTGAAACATTGTTAGAATGGAGCGAAGTATTAGCTAAGTTACGCATCACGTTACTCTTTTTAGACAAAAGCATATGTCTTGTGGAGAAAGATAATTTTGTTCAAGCGATAACGAATGCCATTCTTAAGGTAGTCAGTCTTCAAACCAAGATCCCAAAAGATTTGTTTTGGTTTGTGTGAAGCTGTAACAATGAAATGCCTTGAAGGGAGCTCCATGTTTTGTGAAATCAAAGCTTCAAAAAAGAGGTCAAAAGGGAGTTACTAGATAGACATGTGTCCCTTGGGACTGGTAGTCAGTTTGTGGTTTTGTAAGAAACTTTGGAACCAACAGTCCTGTGAAAAGATCATAACCAAACATACAGGAAAAGAAAATATCAGACCCAATGTCAAAGACAGCACAGAAATAAACAATGTCAAAAGAAAGTAAACTGGATGCTCTAATCATGGTTACAGAGAGTGTGATGTAGAGAGGAGAGCCTGCCCTACCAGTACTATACAACTAGTCCTGAGTGACTCGTCCTTACCACCTGTCAGCCAGGTGACCTTGAGCACATGACTTGGATCCCGCAGCTACCAGCTACACATCTATAAATAAGGACAATGCTGTATTTTATATAGGACTGCTGTGTAGATTAAATGAGACCAAGAATGTAAAAGTGTTTGTAAAAGGCATTCGGTACATGTTTATTTCCCCATTTTGATTTTGGTTTGAAGATGTTAAAGATGCATGAAACATTCATCACCGATTGTAGAATCAAAAGGAATATTAAAGACTTCACGAGACAGGCCAACTGTTCCCTGTTAATCAGTTCTCCCTCATCTTCCATCTGAGAGAACAAACTCCTTTTACAAACACTGAGAAAGAAGGTAGTCCTCTGTTTTTTGTGGAACTGCACAACGTGGTGACAAGGGCATGGCCAGGGCCGCTTCCCAAGTTTTCATTGATGGTTCCTGAGATAATATTCCTATGTTTGATTGCTTTCATTTGTAGCACATTTAGTCACCTATTTTTTTCGGGGATTATCCTCTCCCTAAGCCTGGTTCTGTCTCCCAATAGGACACCTGAGTTAAAGGTGTCAAGGCTGAAAGCCCAGAGGATCTGGATAAATTTTTCTTTCTAAAAGTGGCACAAAGCAAAAAGTGTTACATAGTTAATAACAAATTTCTTATTATTTTTAAGTAAAATGTTTTTTAATCTCAAAAAATACAGATATACAGAAATTAAATAAATATATATATATACACACACACATACATATATATATGTATATATATATGTATATATATATACTATAACCATCAAAGGTTATTTATTTATTTTTTTTTACCCACTTATAGGTTGCCACCTGCAGTTAAAAATACATCGTTCATTTCTTACAGTCAGTGGAGGAAGTGTTTCCTGAGCGAGTTGGACAGAATAAAACCTCTCCCTTGAGTCAGGTGCTAACTTGTCCTGAGGACATTTGCTTGCTTCCCTGTCTTCAAGTGCAAACCCTCTTCATCCCCCTTCACAGGCTCTGCATCAGACAAGAGACATTCTATAAGGCCAAGATGTCTAGGATTTCCAAGATCTGCTCTAGCCACTCCCAATCCCATAGGATTTGGGGCAAGGCCATGCTTAGCAAAGGGAAAGCTAGTGAAACTAAGGGATCTTCCAGAAGACTAAGACTTGTCGTCTGGTGGGAGGACAGCCTGGCAAAGCCACCAAGCAGCCAAGACTCCAAGAGGAGCTCATCTAAGGCACTGAGCTATGTAATCAGCTGAATGGGCTCCATCTTGTCTAGGAGGTAGATCAGTTTGGGCAGTCTGGAAAGGAAATTGTGTCACCTCACGGGCCAGCTTACACATGTGCTCACTGAGGATGACCAGGGAGGATTTGATGGCTTTAAGGACTTTCCATATATTCATAAAATTTCCCTATATCTTCTTATTCTATGTGGGGTATCACATCCACAAGCTGCTCATTGGCCAACCCCATTCAAATAATCTCAGAGAAGCGATCATTATCTCAAGGAGGCCCAAAGTTTGGAGAAAATGATGGTAAAGAAAAAGGAATCGTGCTCTGCAGGAGTTCAGTGATGCTCTTCAATAGTACAATGCTCAGCAGAGGATTTTACTTAGCATTTGAGAAAAGGAGTGAGAATATTCTCTTCTGGGTGTCCTCTTTTGCTTGTGGCCCTGTTTGGAAGACTCAGCTTTGCTCCAGTCTTGTTGGGTCCATTCCTTGGAAGTTCTAAATTCCAGCTTTATTTGCAGTTTTTATAATAATAAGCATTTCATAGGTAAAAGATCACTTTTTTATCCTCCACAGAGCTTCCATAATGATTACATGGATTTACTTCTCAGTAGTAAGAACTCCATACCTTTGGGATTCTCATCTCCCTGACAATGATTCTGTCTCCACTAGGCTACTGACCTTATGGTGTTGTTAGGGACTGACTGTTTGTGTCCCCCAACCCCCAAAATACACATGTTGAAATCTAATCCCCAATGTGATCATGTGTGGCATGGAGGCTTTTGGGCGGTAATTAGGTAACGAGCGGGAAGCCCTTATAAATGGATTAGTGCCCTTATAAAAAGAGGCCAGAGAAATAGCTCACTCTCTTTCTTCCACGTGAAGGTACCACCAGAAGTTGGTCATTTGAGTTGGTCATATCACAACTCAAAAGAGGGCCTTCACTAGAACCGGACCATGATGACACCCTTATCTCATATTTCCAGGCTCTATTACTGTGAGGAATAAAGTTCAGTTGTTTATAAGTCACTTGTCTATGGTACTTTGTTAAAGCAGCCCAAACTAAGACAGGTGTTCACATTCAGTAATAGCTGAGAGCCCTTAGGATCCTGAAAAATCATGCTATAAATTCTTATAATAAACTTCCTTGTAATGCTTCTTGGGAAGCCTCTTTCTCTTTCAAATCCTAACAGAACCATTCTTTATGATCAAACCAAAGCTAGGTCCACAGTCTGGAGACATCGTCCCATGGTGTCTCTTACTGATATGTTTTATTTTCCCTAAATTAATTCCCAGAAGATCACACTAACTCAACCTTCTGGGATGCTTTGCTGTGCTCTCCAAGGACTGGTGACACTATGCGGCATGGCTGTCCCCATTTGTACAGTGTTTTAGCAAGGACTGACTAAATGTACATCTAATGGACCTGGCAGGTTTCTCTCCCACTACATTTTTTCTTAAAATATATATTTTAATTCTTATCTCCCATATTCAAAAAAATAGAGGTAAATGGTTAATTTTGAAAAACTTTCAAATAATTACCACCATCAGAGTTCACAAGAAATATGTTGTCTAATCCTCATGTTTGTTCAATTATATCACATGAATTCCAGTCAAACTCATCTTTTTTTCTCTTTTTTAAAGAAATTTTCTCTCTCACTTCATGGCCATTACATGCCCTGTTCCTTCTATTCAGAATGCACTCAGTTCTTCCTTTTTCTACACTATACACTCCATACTAATTGCTAGATAATTCTCTGGTGTCCCATGAGATTGTAAACAACTACTATAGACAAGGAATCCGACAGACAGTGGATTCTTAAAAATATTTCTTGTAGGGATGAAAGAAAAAAATTAATAAATTGCTGGTTATAAAAAGATTTCAGTGTATTTCTAAGCTTTGGCTAATTTCTTTTTTCAGAATCATTATTATGAGATTTACTACTGCAAGTAAGCCAGTACAGTGAATAACTTTATTTTTAATTTAAGGATTTATGTCTTTCTTTAATTCTGGAAAACTCTCAGTCTATTATCTTTTATAATAATTTTTTCCCTCATTTTCATATTCTCTCATCTGACACACCAATTATGCATATGTTGGAGTTTCTTACTTGGTCTATCCTCTATAACTTCATTTTTATTTTCTGTTTATTTCTGGAATATGGAAATTAAATTGACTTTTGTATATTGACCTTATATTTAACAACCTTAGTAAACTCACCTTTTAATTCAAATAATTATTTTGGATTTTTTATGTACCATCATATTATTTGTGAATAATAATAGCATATTTCTTCCTTTCTTGTCCTTATACTTTATTTCCTTCTTCTTGCCTTAATGTCTTCCCTAGAATGTCCAGTGCATTTTTGAGTACTGGTGGTAAAAGTCATCCCTATCTATTTTCTAGTCTCAGAAAGAAAGTTTTTCCTATTTTACCATTAAGTAAAGTGTTCACTTGAAGCTCTTTGTCATTACACTTTATGAAATTCTATTTCTTCTATTTCTAGTTTGCTAAGTTTTAAAAAATATGAATGGGTGTTTTCCTGAGAGTTAACTAAAAACAAAATATTATGTAGTGCTAAAAGCAATAAGAGTAGCTAACATTTATTGGTGTTTGAGTCAGGTATGACTCAAAGCATGTAACTTATAGTAAATAATTTAATGGTCATAATAATCATTGAGTTAGATTGTATTCATAAATACATCTTACAGATTAAAAACCTGAATTCCAGAGAGGTTAAGTACCTTGTTCGGGATCACACAATTTGTAAGTTGAGGAGTGGGAGTTCAAATCCAGGAATCTCTATGTTTAGAATCTCTATGCAATATTGTCACTTCCGTAACCATCCTACATAGTACTAATACATGAGATAAATTATATGAAGCTCTGGATGTAGAACCACATGCAAAGTAGGTACTAAGGAAATATCAGTTTCTTCTGCTCATCTACTGTTCTCTGAGTCACTGAAGAGAAAAAAAAATCAAGTATTCCAAAGTTTAAGACTTAATTTGAGCTTAACGTTCTACTTTAACATTCTTCACCTCCTCTTGGACTATGAGAAGAGAAGATATAACCATGAACTTATTTCAATTAAGCAAATGATCTAAGTTTCTAAAATTTCCTGACTCAGAGAGATAGCCATCCTGACCACACTTTCCTTCTTTCATTCCCCACTTCATCCTGAAAGTAGCAGACCAGAGATGTATCATTCGAGCTCCATTAATGTAAGATTATTTTTATCTTCAGAGCTCATGTTCCAGCTGAATGCAGCATGATCATATGAATACTATTTAAATAGTAATATATTAAGCAAGTTTCCAATATCCCATTTAAATTGGCCAAAATGTCATTCTAATTTCCCCCTAAGCATTCTTTTGGGCTTTCCTTGCTCTCTTCTTTCACATACACATACGGTTTCACATACTATGTTTTTTCCAGTTTTCTTCCTTATGCTGTTATGACTATTTGTGTGCTTACAGTCTACATTAATACATATTGTTTTGTAAACGTTTATCCCATGTCTGCCTCTCCTGCGGGACTGTATGCACCTTGGTGAAAGGCACTGTGACATGTTTATATCTCTACCACCTAGCACAGAACATGATACTAGTGATGGCTAAATCATTTTGAGTTGAATAGATAGACAAATGAATGGATGAATGAACCCAAACAAGAATTCTTAGCTCCATTTTGAGTTCTCCACTGACATCCTTCATTTCTGTTGTCTGGATCACTGTAGCCACGAACACACATCTGTTTGTCTTTCTGCTTCAGAAATATTACCCCTTTTCTTCATGCTATTTTGTTGAAATTGCTTCCCAGCTGATGGACAGTTTGCTTTTTTTCTTACTGGTTTACCTAACATGACCCTCTGGTCTTTTAAACATGTTACTGGCCTTCTTTTCTTTCCTTTTATTTGCTTTCTGATTTGCATTTAGCAAGTGAATAAAGGCAAGGAACTGGTTCAAAAGAGTTCCAACTCTAATGCATTGCTCAGAGGACTGCCAGAAATTACAGGCTGTGCCTCAATGCAGTTCTCTGCAAATAAGCATCCAAATACTACAGAAGTCCTCACTTAGGTAATTTTAAGTCTTGAAGTCAGAACAACATGCAGCAGACATTGTTTTTTTATCCATTCAGCTCCTAACAAGAAGTCGGAGGTTGAACTGCAGCTGGTTGATCATTTTGGCTCAATATCAGATTCCTGCCTGTGGGCTTGGGTGGATAGACAGAGGGCATCCAGAAAGTAATCCTTCCTGCTCTAACTTCAACCTAACAATATATTTTTGGGATTGAGTGCTTTTGTGATGTATGTTTGCATGCATCCCCTGTGTGTGTGTGTGTATGTGTGTGTGTGTGTGTGTGTGTGTGTACACGCTTAGTCGAAATATGGATGTTTTCTTTCATTCAGCTTGAATATAAAAGCAGCTCTCGGAATCGCCTCAGGGTACTTTTCAAATTCCTTCTGATATCACCCAGTTGGAATTATGTGCACTCATTTTCTAAATTTTGCAAAGAAAATTGTTGAAATCCTTGTGACATTTACCATAACTGAAAATTTATGCTGTTTTTCCCCCTTCTCCCACCCTATTTCCCCTTTTAAAAGCGTACTTCTTCTCCTGGCTCCATCTCCTTGAATCTTAAATGCTTTTAGAAATCGTTCATTTTTATTATGAGCCATCTTGCTCTGTTTTATTTGCCACAGAATTATTCCATAGTCTGTTCTGATGTTAGCTATAAAAAGAGAATACCATTATTTGAGCTGGGATTCTGTCTCATACGTGTTGAGTATAGCTCAACAATGTCAAAACCCTACCCAGATAAAAAGAAACCCAGTGCACCGATTCCCCATCTCTCCTTTCCTCATGATTACCCCATGGAAACACTTCCCTTGGCTCTCCATTGTCATTACAGGGATTGTCACACTATAAGGTACCTTAAAACCTCCAGGGCAGATTATAAAAACTGGATTGCCTATTATAAAAACTGGATATCCTACTCTCAGAGATTCTAATTCAGGAAGTCTGGGGTCTTGGAAACTGCATTTCTAAGAAGCAATCCTGGTGGGTTTGATGCAAGAACCACAGAGATCACACTTTTAAAAGCACTGGCTATTGGGTAAAATCCAGACTCTCACATCGCACTACACCTTTTATCAGCTATCCCTTATCATTCTTCTCTCTGCCTAACACTGCCCTACATGTTCACAGTCCATCTTTGCTGATCTTCTTGCCACCTCTCCAGGCATCCCTGGTCCTTCTCACTTCACCTTTGCATGTGCTCAGAATGCCCTTCCCTCTGCCCCCAGGCATACCTAGTTATTTCTTCAAGATCTATTTCCAAAATTCCCTTCCCTGCGCAGCCAGAAGTCAGTCATTTTCTGTATTTTGAATGAATAAATGAATGAAACCACAACCACTTATCAAGTACCAGCTAAGTGCTAAATGCTTCAATATTTGCAATCACACTTACTTTCCCAAACCTACAAGAACCGTTTATTCTTCTCACTTCACAGAGGAGGACACTACGTGTAGTAAGTGACTTTTCCCAAAAAGCACAGAGCTGTTAGGTACTAGAAGAAAGAATCCAATCCATCTCCAATGATTCCACAGTCATTACTTTTTTCCCTCCCTATGATTGCTTTTCATAACTCCTGTTCACTGAATTTCCTTGTTACTTTATTCATAACTAATTGTGATCCTAATGAGACTGCATTGCATTTATTCCTTTATAGACTTTTCGTACCCACTAGATGGTATTCTCGTCAAGGTCAGGAGCCAAACTCTGCTCAGTAGCTAAACATAGTAAACATGCATTATGTTAGTCAACTGAATGAATGAATGAATGATGCACTGAATAAAAGCAAGTGTATATTTTTGAGCATTTACTCTGGTGGATGTGTGTCACTTTGGGGCCACTTAATATATATTCTCCTTTATAACAGCTTCCTGATTTCCTACTGTGTATTATCTTTTCCCCATTGTATATAATTTTGTAGGCAGTATAATTCTGAGCTACTCTTTTACACAAAGGAAACCGGAAAAGGAGCACTCTTGGGTGGATGACTCAAGGATTCTGGAAATCTTGTAAGTTCATTCATTTCAGCAATGGTGACAGTAGTGTCCTGACCAGACAGTTCAGGTTATCAGCTTTTTCGCTATGTTAATTGATTTTGAGTTTTTTTGTTTTTTTTCCAAAATGTGTCACACAAAAAAACACAACGTTGATATTTTGACTATTTTATGCATTTAATAACAACAATTTGAGCTCCTTTGTATATAAATGACATTATTTTTTATGTATAAAAATTCTCTATTGCTGTTCATTCTTGAAAAACACAAAAATATAGAAAAATGTACATCTGCTTTCCTAAACTTCCTTTGTGGAACACTGACAGGATTTTTCATATTTTACTTTTGAGTGATAATTCTCAAAACAAGGTACAACACACATTGCTGGATTTCCAGGACACATAGCAGAATAATACATGGCCTGTTTTCATTTGCAAACACCTTTCCCCTTTGCACATTGTGAGAGCGTGATACTGCACATGCTGCAATTAAGGATGCCTGCCTCCTATTTTCTGGAGCTTCTTTGGTCCCCCCCTATCCTCAAGCCCCATCCTCCAGCATCCCAGAGACCTTGTGAATCCTCCATTCCCAGGCAATAAATTCCCTTTTATTAGAGATACACAGTCTCTGTTGCTTGCAGTCAAGAATCATAACTAATACGCCTGTTCTTCAGAGAAACCTTTTTAGCTTTCCTTGCTACACAGTATGATTTTTATAAGCAATCAAAACCTATGGAATAGAACTAAATAAGTAAAAATTGCATGTTACTCTTAGGACTTGAGATGTGATAAGTAACCTTTAACACTGAAATGTTTTTAAAGGCTTGTTTTGAGTTGATTATTCATGCTGACCCTTCTTACAGAAGTGGAAGCAGGGTTTTTACTCCCATTTTATGAGACACGCCATTTATTACGTTCAGAAGCAATGTAAATTTGTGATTCATATTTATAAATGGCAACAATGACCACCAAGTTTGACATCATTTACCCAAAGGGAATAATAATATTTGATGAGTTTTTGCCAATATTTGCTTACTAGCAGATGTGATTAGACAAGGGCAAGTGACTGCTTGGTGAAGACACACTATTGGGGGAAACAAAGCATCAGAGTTCACGGCATATTAATAATAATAAAAAAATCTTATGGAGATTAATGTACTTTGAAAGGGAATATTTACGTGCCCTCATAAAAAGCTTAGATGTGAAAGGTGGTTTCTTGGTGCACAGAAAAAGAAATGAAACTATTTTCAATAAACCTAGTGGCTACAAAAAGCTCTCAAAGAAGACATTCAGTCATTCTGTCTTTCAACCAACCTTTATGGAACACTGGCTGTGTGCTAGGCTCTGGGAATGAAAAGATGAACAAAGCATAGTCCTACAGAGGAAGTAATATCTGATCTGGTTGTACATAAATGAGCAGGACTGTTTCAGCTCACATAGCTTGGTACAGCGAAACCATTAATTCTATTTTTTTCTCAGTCAATAATCTATCAAAAATATGCAGTTAACTTCTTCTCTGAGCACATTACTATGTTAGATTCTTTGACATAGATGAAAAGCACATCAAAGAAACCTAAATCATGGTTCCTGCCCGAGAGAGCCTTATGGTTCATTTAGAGAGCTAATAGTGAAACTTTATAAAGCACAAGAGAAATGATATAAGAGAATCTGCATGTCAGTAACTGATTGTGTAGTACAGGCTGCAAGTGCTATAAAAGTTCAGAGAAGTAGAGGTAGTGTGTGCTAGAATGATTGGGGAAGGCTTATAAAGGAAACAGTATCCAACACAGAATTGAATGGGAAAACAAAGCTCAGAAATAGAAATGAATTTAGCAATATCTCATGCACCTCCCAATCCTTGCCCTGAATCCTCATTTCTAATTTTACAGATTAAGAATCTGAGATTAAGGGAGATAAGTGATTTGTACGAAAGTAGAGGGCTAGTGAGTTACGGAGCCAAGATTAAACTCTTACTCTGAAAAGATTTTGATAGGAAGCCAGGAAAGGGAGGGTTGTTATTGAGACTCTGTTGGTGAGTCCTGGGAAACAAAAATGGGTAGGTAAGGTGAGGTAACTTTGGAGGGCTTTGAAAGGGGGCAGAGTAGCTAAGACTTGAGGTTACAGAAAAGGAAACACAATCAGAAAATTCTGAGCATTACAGTGGTTCAACTTGGTAGTTGATTTGGAAAGATGAAAAGCAGGAGGTGATTAATTATAGACAAATTGAATTTCAGATTATGGCAATGCATCAGCAAGCACATGTCCAGCTTTATTTCCCATATTGCTACATTTTAACATCAATAGTTGACAACATCCAAGATACCTGACAATATTTACATTTAATGTTTCATGTCAACCTAACATTTTAATGTCCAAAGCCTCTTCTTTCAGAAATCCAATAACAACAAGGCATAGCACCATCCTATAAAAGAAGAATCTGGTAGTATCGATGGGGAGGTGGGGAGGACTTAGAAGGATAAATGCCTTGGAAAAGCAAGTTTCAGTGTGAGTCTGGTCAAAAGTAGAGTTTAAAATAGGAAAGGAAAAGTAATCTACCTTGAATTATAAACAATTCTAATATAGTCAATAAAAAAAGTAATCTACCTTTAACTATAAACAATTCTAATATATTCAATAAAAAATGTCCATATTTATTAAATTAAGATGTCATTTATTGTAAGAGGCACCATCACTAATGTATCATTAAATAAAAAAATCACTATTAGTTAAAATATGATACAGTGCTAGGATGCTATTGATTAAAAGATGCACTTCAATTTTAGAAATATAAAAATGTGAGCATTTTAGAATCAATGAGATACTATACATACCTAGTATTAATTAAGTCACAGTAAATTAGTCTGTGTGTTTCTCTTAGTAACCCCTACAAACTAGATTATAGAAATGGCCTGGTGTAGGGAACAGTCCTGGTTCAGTTGAGACAGATATAAGAATAAATCCCAGGTATATCCCTTAAGAAACCAGTGATGTTGGGACAAGTTATTTAGTTTCTCTGAGCTTCAGTTTCTACATAAGGAAAACAGGAATTGATAACTGCTACCTCACAATTTATTAAAAGGATAGAAATAAACATATAAAATACCTAGCATACTGCTGGCACATTATAAATAGTGCTCAAAAATTATCAGCTTAATGAATTAATTCTTCTCACATTCTGTAATGCCCATCAACTATAAGAAGTCATCATATAAACTTTAAATTAGCTATTTTGTTGTGGTAAACATACTTTGCATCAGTTTTCCAAGTTCTATCACTATACCTACTTAGCCTCCAGTATCCAGAGTTGGGTTTCTAGGAAAGAAGCCAAAAAACCAAATGTATTCAGAATCTTTTGTAGAATTGATCATGATGGCTTACTTAATAGCCATTTGGATGGACAGATGGATGGATGGAGGGGTAGATGGGTAAAGTGTGAATATGAATTAAAAGCTACCATGGCAAATCAAAATTTATTAGAGAAATATCTGAAGTATTAGTATGCTCTACGTGGCAATTTTGTGTTTTCTCTCAAAAGTTAAAAACCTTCTCAAAAACACCTTTACTCTTCTAATGGAAAACCAAAGGGACAGGAAGAATGAGTTTTGTTTGGGTTTAGTTGTTTGGTTGATGACACTCTTCTAGTAAGAGGCAAGAGAGAAAATATAAATCAGTGGATGGCATAGTTCATAAACATAAACTTTGAAATAAGACCTAAGTGTTTCAAAGGAATGTTTTAGCCAAAGTAAGTAGAGGATCTTTGCTGCATTAAAATTTACTATTGATTGCATTTTAGAATATTGATTATTATGCAAAGATACACCAGGATATATAGAGTTTCTCTTATAAATACTTCAATGTTCCACAGAGAGAATTGAGCATGAACTGATAGTTTAAAAAAAATAAAAAGAAAAATTTAAGCATTTAGTAGCTGTTTGGCAAGAAAGATATATGATAAGAGTAGGTATTAAGAAATCAATGTCGATGTTTTACCATAATATTTGACTTGTTCACCATAAATATTTAGCTTAAGTCACATTTAATAACCATAAAATGTAATTACGCAGTAGTTACCAATGTCATTGTAAGTTTATTTCAAATTAGCCAGATTTACTTTACACTACATAGATGCTAAATCACAATAGAGCTCTTAGAATAATCAATATTTAATTAACTTATAATTATTCATACTAACTGCCTTTTAAATTTAAATTAAATGGCTACCATGTGACATTCAAAGAGATTATCATTTTTCCTATTAGGTCACTCTATAATATGATTATTGCCATAATTTATCCTTATTGCTAGCGAGAGTATTTGTAGTCTCAGCAGATGTATAAATTTACAGAACATTAAGAACAACAAGGCACTAACAACTGTCTTGTATTATCTTCTAAAGCCATAATTTAGAAGGAGAATAAATGAAAATTTGTGTTTTGTTTGGTTTCTTTTTTTTTCAATTTAGCAATTCTGATCTTGCTCACAGGGACATACTGACTGCTTGCTGCTCAAACTTCCCAGAGGCTCAAAAGAATTCCCCCGTTTACAACATATGCCCGTGTACCCTGCGGCGAAGAGTCAGGGTTGAGGTGTGACTAGATTGCTCTAATCAGTTCAGATGCCATTCTGGGCTTGCAGCTTCCTCTCCTTTGAAAGCTGTAGACATTTTTTTCAGGACTCAGGGTGCTATTGAGAAGGTACCTGTTTCAGAGCACTAACTGGTACTCTACTGGTTAGAAAGCATTTATCAAGTATCCAGCATGGCAGGACTTACCTATGAATAAGAGGTAGGTTTAGATTGGAAATGAATTCCAATTAGATTGTTAATTTCTGAGAGGGCTGGTAATCAGTTTTACATCTTTGGTATCCATCCTGGTGACTAGATCTGTGACTCGACTATGACAAGCACTCTTCTATCACTTAATTTGCTACACAATGGGAAACCCCAATAATTTACTTTTAAGGACGATCCCTTGCATCCAACACCAAACCACTTTGGCATTAGAGTCAAGCCACAGCTAAGAAAATTGAATTCGAAGTTGCCTACAAAATCAGGAGGTCCCGAGGAAATGTTGTGGTTTTCAACAGGGAAACAGATCCATGTCTCCAGTCCACTAGAAAGTGAATTTCAGTGAAAAAAGCAACTGCATGTAGCTTCAGGAGAGGCTCCATTTGTGGAGACGTCCTCAGTGACATAAATGTCCAATGGTATATGGCTGTTGATACTATGTTTCAATACTGCAGACACAAAGAGAAAGAACTGAAAACTGTGGTGACCAGGAAGCCATGCCTCATGTATAGGGAACAACTTTACCAGCTCCAACTGTTTGCATACCTTCTAATTAAAAAAAAAAAAATGGAAATCTAGATATTTATACGAAGTATGATTATATGGCAACTAATTTAAATTTTTAAAAGATATTACATGAGTTTCCATTGTGCAAGCAACACAAAATACAGCTAGGGTTCTACGTGGCTCATGGGTGGTCAGTTAGTAACCTCTGCTCTGCTGTGTCTAACACACACCCTTCACTCCAACCTAACAGCTTCCCGGCAGATCTCCACGGCCTGTACCTCTCCACACCTGCACACCTGTCATCTGTCTCCACTGCTTCCAGATCTAATCACATCATCCACTGCCTTAAATTCCTTAAAAACTTTCCTGTCTCAAATAAAGTCAAAATTCTTTGGTGAATTTCATTAGGTCCCATTCTACAGTCTCAATTCTTACAACCCCAGGGCTCAAGGAAACTATCCTTAAAAAGCTCCCAACAATTCAGCTTCCCGGGTATGCCAGATCGTTCTGCACACATATGTGATTGCACATGCTATTCTAAGTGCAAATTCTCCCTGCTCCTGTCTCCTCCACCTGGACAATCCTACTTAGTCTCCATGTCCCACAATCAGTGACTTCCTCCGTGAAGATGTCCTTACTTGGACAATTAGTTTCTCCTTCCTCTGTGTTCTCGCAGCTCCTTTAGCGTTTTATTACATCAGATTGTAAACATGTATTTATGTCTCTGCTTGTCAGAGTGTGAATTCTTTGAGCGCAAAGAGTAATCTTCTTCATCTTTGCAGTCTCAGTGCCCCATGGAGCACCTGCTTTTTATTAATATTTTATGAATAACTGGATAAATCCAATATTGACACCTTGATATTTCTTTGGCAAAGCACAGATTTTGTAAAATATGAATTGTATTTGAGGAGTGTGTATTAAATAGGTATGTGAGCATGGAAGAAATCAGTTAACAAACAAATGTACGAGCCAGAAGGGCTACACGAAGTACTTGCCAGGTACTGGACATTCCAGAGATAAGCTGAAATGGCACTGTAGCAGGGCTGAGAGGACTGTGAAGTAAACCTGGTTTTAAGGCAGAATAAATGGCCATAAGATTAGTGCTGATATAAAAATCAGAGAGAGTGAAAAACAGCCTGTGGGAGAGCAAAATGCTGGGTAGTGCCCAAGTTTTGATTAATCTAAGCATCCCACATCCTGTCATCAAGCAGAAGTGTCTCTGGAATTTTGAACCCCACCCTGAGACCCACCCATGAGAAAAGGAAAGAGGGTTGGGTTGGCAGAGCTACTGGGTAAGTCCGGGATAAGGCTGGATAACGGGTGATGGTTGTGTTATGTCCCAAAGGGTGATGGTGTGTTATGGTGTAAACTGCTGGCAAAGCAAGCCAATTCTCTTGGCCATTCGTCCATTTGTAAAATACAGGATTTTGATTAAATATTCCCAAAGATTCATTCCAACTCATTAGTTCTGTAATTCTATCTAGTCTGTGACTGGTTAAAACACACCTGGGGGAAACTTCCGTGAGCCTGCTCAACCCCAGGGGTTAAAGACACAGATGTGCTGCAATGATGCCAGCAGCTGAAGCTCCAAGAGGGCAGGGATTTTTTTTTCTGTTAAGTTCACTCCTAGAAGTCCCGCATCCAGAAGAGAGATTAGCTCATAACGGGATCTCAGTAAATATTTGTTGATTGAATGAATTGAAGACACATCTCACAAAAACACTCCAAACCCCCTGTTCTAAGCATAGACATGCTGTTCACATGCCAGTCTTATCAATAAGCTTCTGAATGTGTGTGTATGTGTGTGTGTGTGTGTGTGTGTGTGTGTGTGTGTGTGTGTGTGTATACCTGCACTCACCTGAATATTTAAGCCATTCTTCCATTTATCAACTTTTGGCAAAACTACTGCACTATGTTTTGAAACAGTGCTATGCAGTGGGTGGTTACCATGTTTCCCCGAAAATAAGACTGGGTCTTATATTAATTTTTGCTCCAAAAGACCCATTAGGGCTTATGTTCAGGGGATGTCATCCTGAAAAATCATGCTGGGGTTTATTTTCCGGTTAGGTCTTATCTTCAGGGGAAACACGGTGTTTGTGTTAAACAACTACAATATGAATGAGGACACAGCCATAGGTCAAATGAGTCCCATTCTGTCCTAGATTCATCTCCAAATGTCCATCAAAACTCTCCCAGGCATTGTAGGTTCCCTTCCAGGAACCAATGAGAACCCAGTCAAGGAGATATGAGTACCTTGCTCCGTAGACAGGAGAGTCTGACCAGTTCTAACTCAGTCATTTTCAAACTGTGCTCTTCATGGCTCACTGACGCCGTGAGGTCATATGGAGGGCAGAGTGGGCAGGACAGGTTCCCCTTTTCCTGCACTAACTGGAATCTCACGTTTATCGGTCATATGTGTTGAGTTTCCCATAAAAATTTTCATTTGAAGAAAGAATTAGCACTGTTTTAAAAATGTATACAAAGCACAGATCTAGCACTGGAGTGTTCTACTCAAAATGTCCAAGTGAATAATAGAAATAGCTAAGACTAATGTCCACTGTGTGCTAGGCTCTGATCTAAGAACATTACCTGAATTCATTCACTGAATACTCACAACATCCCTCTACCATAGGTATTAGTATTATTCTCACTTTGCAGAGGCAGAAACTGGGACACAAAAAGGTTAGAAAACTTGCTCAAAGTCACACATAGCTAGTAATTGGCAAGACTGAGATTCGAAGTGAGGCACATTAGCTCCAGGACTCATTCTCTTAACCACTCCATTATACTATCTAAAAATGGTCAAAAGCAAGCACTCACTGCCGGCTTTAGAGTCGGTTTTGCTATTGAAACTCTCCAACAATTTTTGCATGATCCTCCTTGGTAGACAACCAGATTTTCAACCGAAAACAAAAAATGTATCTGCCGAAGAATTTCAAAACTACATCTTGGCTTCACTTTCTTCAGGTTCAACTCTTTGGAATCGACAAGTTGATGTGGAACTTGGACTTGTCCCCACACCATTTTGACTTACAGATTTAATCTAATATGGCGACAGCACTTCGGTTATACACCTAACTGGCTCTGGCCTTTCAAAGCAACCTAAATACTCCAGTGTCACACACTTACCAATGAATAGTGATGAGCTAGAGAAACCCTAAGTCAGTCGTGGCAAAGCTTCTAGATCCCGCTTGCTTGTACCTCACCTGCTGCCTCTCTAAACCCTATCTCCACTCTGCTGTGAACTCCTGGTTCTGAAACCCCTATTCCATATTGTCCCAGGACCTATGACCTTGGTGTTGCTTCTTGGCTTGCCAGAACCTGATGGGCTCGGATTTGGCTTGCCTCTCTGGCTCTCTTAGCCAAGTACTGTCTCATATTGGAATCCAGCTTTAGTTCCTGTCCTTTGGACTACAATTACCAATACCAATGTCCTGGTCCAGGATGCCCAAGCCTCTCTCCTCTAGGGTTACATGCAAATGTTGTGCTCCTCATTTTAGCCCAGATTCTAATGTATTCCAGGTCACTGTGCAGGAGCTCTTAGCATTCACTACAGCCAGAGCTGGGTCATTTATAACATCATTGCACCATTTGAGTAATGACAAAGTGAGCCCGAACGAGTCTTTTAGAGACTCTGAAAAATGAGTAAGAAGATTATAAAGAGAGCCAAGGAAAGGTAATTGGATTGCCTCATTTCCAACCTGATACAACCATAGAGAGTTTTTAAAGAAAGGTTTCAAAACCAAGGCTCAGAGAACTGAAAACTGAAGACATGCTATGGAAAAGGCTCTCACCACTGGTGTATAGGGCACTGAGGAAAAGCCCTTCCCTAGATATTAACACATTGATACATTTAGCACTTAAGGTAACCTCAGAAATTTGATGGAGTGATTCTTCTTAAATTCAGATATTTACAATTCAGCTGGCTGCTACTAATCCTCAACTCTTCAACCAGAGGAGAGAACGAATGATAGAAAATATCCTGGATGGATCTTGCTGCATGTGGATTTTCAAGAATTTGCAACTGCATTTTCTAGCCCTACAAGTGTTTTGACTTGATGTACAACTATTAACCCCAAAGTCATAGGAAGGTAAATTGGGGTTATGGTATGTGGAAATTAGAATCCATTAGAATAAGAGAGAGATGGAGTGGCCTATGAGCTCAGCTAACCGATGCTGATTTTAGTCCAAGTGTAATATTGACAAAATCAGTATGTACACCTGGAAGTTATGCATTAAAGGCAGCACCTGAGTGGCCTTTGCAATAAATGATTAGCTGAACACTTTGCTTTTTGCTGGGACAGTAGTTTGTTTGGCTTTATTATTTGCAATATTTAGAACATGTGACTGCTGAGAGAGACTCAGGATGCATCATAATTAGTACAAAGAATAGAAGAGGTGTGGGGGGTTTCCATGAAGGTTTGGGTTTCTTTCAGAAGAGTAAGGCAGGCGGAAAAGTCATAAGCCACGATTGGAGCCTTACTAATGCTAGACGCTGCCCTAGGCATTTATCATGGTCATGAAAATGTGCCTCAGATCTCTGTGTGTGAGGTGCATGATTGATCTAGACCTCAACTGCTGTACTCTGAACTGTAGCACTGCCTTCTCACGGAGGCCATGGTATCCATGGGCTGCTCCTAACCAACAACTAAGTATGGCTGAATATCGAGGTGGGTCCATTCTCGGGAGATGGGGACTCTTCTGGTGGGTGACTTTGGCTCAACGGCTTTCTTAGAACTGTGCTGCAGTCTAACACTCGTCCACACAACCTTCCTTCCTTCCCTCTCTCCTCTACAATGGTCAGACCTGTGCTACATTCTGATGGCTGCCCCAGCTTCCTTCACTCCTCACCCATCTTTCCCTCACAGGCATTGCATCTCTAATCCCATTTCAATGCCTGCTTCTCAGATGACCCAGACTTACATGGTAGTTTTATATACACTGATTTATTTTACTCCTTATAAAAATATCATAAAATGGTTTATTAATTGGGGCTCATTTTAAATCATACAAATCTGATTATTTTAACAACAAAACATGTTCAAGTCGTGGAGACAGGTAGGAAGAGGTACAATTTTTTTTTTTTTTTTTGGTTCTGAAAAGTCCAGGGGAAGACTCTTAGGCATGGCTGGATCTAAGGATTTAATTAATCTCATCAAGAATTCATTTCTGTCTATGTTTTGCCTCCAAAGTTCTCTGTTTTGACACCATCCAATAAGAGCTTGTGTTTTTATATTATCTTCAGGTTTACATTCCCCTCTTAACAACGTAAATGGTAGAGAGCTTCTATCTTCTAACAACTCCAGTCAAACTCTTAGACATGACTTTCATTGACCTGAATCAGATCACATGTCCACACCTCGCCTGGAGGATGGAATACACTGAATGGCTTAGTGTTAGAACATAATCTCACTCTAGGTGAAATCATCCCCATTCTACCACATGGACTGAGCAATGGAAAGAAGTGGTTTCCATAATGGAAAATTAGGATGTTCTTTTCAAAAGAAGGGGAGCAGTTTCTGAGCATCATATGTTTATCACAGAAATGTATTACAGATTGAAAAATGAAAACCAGAATGTTAAACACTTTTGGATAAGGAAGTGGTTCTTAAACTTTAGATGCATCAGAATTACATGGAGGACTTATTAAAACACAGTTTGCTGGTCTTTACCCTCAGAGTTTCTGATTTAGTAGGTCTAGTTAAGTCATAAGAATCTGTATTTCTAAAAAGTTCCCAGGTTATGTTGATGCTGGTCTATGGACCACACTTTAAGAACCGCTGCTCTGAATAAGTAAAAATTATTAACTCTTTTGAGTACTTAATAAGTTCCAGACACTGTTATAAGGTTTACATATATTATCTCATTTAGTCTTCACAATAATGCTAGGAGGTAATATTTTCTCCATTTTAAAGTTTTAGGAAGTTAAGTTTCAAAAACACTTAATAGCGTTACCGAGGACATATAACAGAAAGTGTCAAAACTGGAATTGAAACTCAAATGGCTCCTAAAGTAAACTTTCCTAAGACAAGCAGCCAGGAGGATGACATCTGCCTGGGGAAAATAGAAACCAACTAGTTCCCCACTATTGGGTTATCCATGGCCTATGTGATTTGAAGTTTAAAAATAAATTAACTACCATTTCCCCAAGATCATCCATGTTAATTGTATCCTAAGCACATACAGGCACATAAAGTGGTTATTAAAATGATAATGGTTTCATGTCCATATATAACCCAGATCAGAATCAACACCATAGAAACAACTAGAAAGGACATGTTTCCCTCAGATATGTCCTTTTGAGCTCCTGCTGCAGTGTGAAATTTTAATATCTCATCAACTATACAGCAGTCATAAACCACCATCCCTTTTTTATCTAGTGTCTCTAATGTAAGAAGAAGCACATTCTTAATAATGACATAAACCTATCTCATGAAATAATGCTCGAGGACAATGAACTCTAAATTACAAAGTGATTATTTTTAAGTTCATGGCAACTTTTCTGAGCATTTTTACTACCTGCTTAATTTCTCCAGAAAACTATAGTCATTGTTACCCATAACATAAGCAGTTTATCTGGAGGAAGAAATTCCTAGTTTCCTTAAAGGTTTATTGGATTTTAAAGAAGAATTTGTCATGTCAAATCTTGGCACATTGTGCTGCCACGCACAACCTTATGTTTACAGAACTGAATCATAAAAAATTATTAATTCTAGCTTCTAAATAGCCTATAGTTGAGGAAGGGAAACCACAAAGGTCAAATATGAAGGGAAAAAAGAAAGAATACATGACAGCTAGGACTTTAAACTCTAAATATCATGAACTATAATTTAATCTCAGGAACTGCATTATTCAATAAAGAATTGTAACGAATTTACTGTGCACAAGGCCCTGTGCTAATCATTGCAGAGGATGTAAAGAACATTAAAACATGAATACTTCCCTTAAAGAAATAGTCTGATAAGGGAATTGACTCAATACCTATAGTTTTGAACATTTTTAAAAAGCTGGATCTCATTCTAGATACCTAGTTAAGGTTACTAGATACCTAGTAAAGGCTACAGTGCTCCAGCAAGGGCATTCAAAAATACAATAGCTCAAACAAGATGTCCCTGGGGGTAGACAGGCCCCCGTGATACTCCCATGAATCAACAAGGGACCCAGGGCTAAAGAGTTCTGCCATCTTCCTGGGTTCTAGAGTCTAGGACATGGCCATCTGCATGGACAAAACACAAAGCTACCCTCTCTGCCCTGGTTCCACATGGAAGAAAGAAGAGCAAGCGTGGAGACAACAGTCACAATGCCTTACGGCCTCGGCCCAGAAGTGGCACATATTACTTCCGTTCACATTCTAGTGGAAAGAATGTAGTCATAAGCCATAGTTACTAACATGGGAAGATAGAAAATTAGGTCTAGTATTAGGCCCAACGGGGACGGGAGAATGGATTTTGGTGGAAAATTAGCAGTCTCTTCTCTAGTACTGTGCATGATTTATTTCAGCTAATCATCACAACTACACAATGGCGTAGTATTTTTATTTCCACATTATATGTGAATTGAAGCTTAGAGAGTAAGAAACTGATGCAAGGTCACATTAAGCCATTGAATAGAAGAACTGGAATTCAAACCACAACACACCTGACTTACAGCTTGCAGCCACTATGACAGGGAACTATTATGACACTACTTTCTCATCACTCTAGACACATGAATGGTTATAATATTGGTTAGAGTGTGGAAAGAAATTGTCTTTCTTTCAATGTGAGAGTAGTTAATAGTAATGATGTATATATAAGTTTATTAAAGTTGTAAATCTTGACAACAGGCCAAAAAAGTATATTGTCACCTACTAGCCAGGGACAGAGAGTCATTTATTTCACTACGGCTGTCTCCTGAAAATCTTTTCATCCATTTTTGTATTTTATTGGGGGTAGTTTTGAGTAATGTTATTATAACTAAGTAGTTTCTAAATAGAACGGGTTATTTGGCCAGAGCCAACAGGAATTACAATCAAGGGAGAGCTGGCTGTGAACACTAAGTTGAAAACTATCACTGAACTGCATGACATCAGAAAGATTGGGGAGCTGTTTTTATTGTCATTTTGTTTCAAAAGTGCAATTTGGTTTCTACAGCCTTTTTTCTTCACCATATTTCAAATGTCTGTCACCATGTACCAAAGTGAGCAGATATGTGGTGCCTGCAAAGGGAATCTTGGGCTGCCTGCCAGTTGGAATGTGAAAACACGCATAGTGGCTCTTTATTTCAAAAGGGTATTGGCCACTTTCTGAAGGAAACTCATGGACATTTGCAGGTTTGGGAATACAAAGAGAAAAAGAAAAGGCAGGATGAGGGAAGGCATGCTGAAGCAAAGAAGGCAGGAAAGCTCTGTAAATAACAGCGTTTCAAAAATGTCAAAGTAAATATGACAGAGCTCAAGAACCATTTTGGATATCTGAGACTGTTGTCGTTGTTGTTCTTTAAGATGTGAGAGAGAATGCAAAACCTGGTGATTTTGACTAAACAGCCCATTGCTTTCTGCTCGGGAATGACATCTGCTAGACAGCTAGCATTCAGGACTGGAAGAAGTGATTAGCTTGGGCTCACTACACTGTCACATAACCTTACCCATGGCTGGCAAAACACCTATCAGTGAAACAGCAGCAGCACCAGCAGCAGTAGCTCTGTCATCTCACTGAGGAAGAAAAGATGATGTTGGCTGATAAGTGACAGAAAGTCTGACATCTGGCCACTTATCATTTGAAAAACTCCAACAAACACAAGGAAATGCAGCATATGTGCAATGCCATGGAAATTCAGGTGAAACACACCACCAACCCTCCTCCCACCCGCCATATTCCACAGACGCACCCATAAAGACAAGCCAGACACCACACTACACTATGATCTTCCTCTCCATCCTGCAGTCCTCCAAATGTCCTCACGGCTGTAACTTACTTCTACTGTGCCCTACCTACCAAGTAGGTGCATAGCCTTGCTCCTTCTTTTCCCGATATCCTTTCCAAGGCTATGGATCTCCTTCAGGAGGCAGGAGAAACATTAGTCAAGAGGTAGCTTTTCTTAGATCACAGTGTCTGTACACATTAAAAAATTCATCAAAAGCCAAGATGGTGTAGAAACAAGGGGTGGATATTGTTGGAGGACAATTCTCAATGGATCTTTCACATTGTTATACATCTTGCAAGCAGAGGCGCTTGCAGCTTTCGTTAAAGGCTATCTTTTTAATAGTTATCTATATAGCAAAGAGCCTTGGAAAATAGGTTTCTCCTTCTGGGGCAGAGAGAAGGTTTGTTTATTATACAATATGATACAGATAACATCTTGCCCTGAGACAGAAGTTGGGTAGGTCTATTTGCATCCTGTTATTAAAGATTTGGATTTCCTAATCTGTGATTCAAACCCATTACACGTACTGCATTCCTTTGTCCCTTCTGCATGGCCCCTGAGAAACTTGGGTGAAAGGTGAACCAATGCCAATTAAGGTCGTGTTGTTTGCAGTGCCATGAGTAATAAACTTCTTTGTCTCTGACCAAGGAGTCTTGTGTTTTTTGCGTGCATCCATGAAAATGTAGTAAGCTAACTTGTTAGGTTGCCAGGAGGCTCAAGTTGCAGATCCTTCAGTCTTGACAACTATTTCTATGCATTTTTGTCTACCATTTAATTTCAACTTAACCCCAAAAATGTAATTTCCCGTTCATCTTTGTATCGCTGATATTTATATAAATCCCACTATAACACTTATTGAAAGTCATTATTTAAATAAATATCTTCTCTTACTTGGCTTTGTACACTTAAAACAAAGGTCCATGCCTTATTTATCTTTGAAACTTTAATTACTATTATAACATAGATGCTTAATAAATAAATCAAATCAGTGTATTTGAAACAATCAAGTTGAGTCCCTCAGATATTAGTTGTTTTCTTGGCATGGTAAACTCACCATCTGGTTCCTATTTATAGATGAAGTTGTAAGATATTTGTGTCCAATCATAGATTCAGCCATCAGGACTAACTAGCACAATCAGTCAATTTATGTGGTGATGGCAGCACCACAAGAATGATCTATCGCTGAGAGGCACCAAGAGGCTTCAGCAGTCATCCTGATTGTGTAAAACCCCAGCGGAGTGGGGGAAAAGTGCTGCTGTAGTTGGCTATTTCTCCAAATGCCTTTGCCTACATTCTAGGGAAAATCCAGTCTGGGAATAAACTGCTCTTACCAGGCATACAGCTTCTTTTCCAACACTCAAATATCCCTACCGCAGAAAAGATATGAGTGCCATGGTTTCCAAGAATAATTGTGATTCCTTCATAACTTTCCCCAAAAAGACGGACTCATTTTTCTTCACCACCCCATAGCTCTTGATTCTCTTCACCCTCTTCTTCCCTCCCACTAATGGGTAGATTTGAATGCCTCAAGGAGGCAACTGTGGTTCCCACTGTTCCCCCAATAAAATGTGGTGTCATTTTCTAAAAGGGGGCATTAAACGAGAACAACTCTCTGTGTAAAGAGATTTATAATTAGAGTGAAATAGAAAACATTTCCTTTCTCAAGATCTTCTTTTTTAGAGAAATAAAAAGTCCTTCTATGCAAGCATAGTTTGATCATAACTATTGTATTTGGCACAATTCAAAACTCATTTTACACCAAAGTGAAGAAATATATTTGAAACAGCTTACCATTCCTCTCCCTCTCATTGTCAAGAAAGAGCATATAAAATTTGCATATTCGACAATATCCCTTAGTTAAAAGAAACTGCACACATGTGTAAAACAGATTGTTACAGATGTATACATTTTATTAAAATGAAATCAAAGACTCTCCATAGTCTGTAAAAGATATTGATAAATACCATGGAAAGACAGTGTCTTTTTTCCATCTTTGCAGAGATAATGATTTCATTTTAATTAAATAGCTCCATGCTGGTTACCACATTTTAAGAATAATTTACCTTTATTGCTTCCTCTCTTCCTTACTTCTCATTGATAAGACTCTGTGATTTAAAATAATTTAAGAAACAGCTTTCTAATATAAAAAAACGAAAGAACAAATAGTATACTACAATAACTTAAAATCCTCTGCTTGACTTTCAACTCAGCCACTTACTAGTTTGGGGCAATTATTTTAGTCATTTAGCCTCAATTTCCTCATCTGTAAAGTGTCAAATATATAATGTCAATCTGAAAGGTTCTGTGAGGTTTAAATAACATAGAAGTGTTTCCACAGCACTTTTTGTATGCTTAGTGTTCAAAAATTAATATTAGTCACCATTTTGTGAGACATACAACATGGTAGACACAATACCAAACACTTTACTGTATAATAGCTTATTTAATAAAAATAGGTATTATTGAAAGTCCTATTTTACTAATGAGGACACTGGTCTCAGAGAAATTACATAATTTACCTGAGACCATAGAACTAGTAATTAAACAGCACAAGGATACGCTCGCAGCAAGGTTTTCTGACTCTGGGTCCAATAATCTTTCCAATAAATATAAACAACCGGGAATAGATATGAACTGATTCCATTTCACTCTAGTCACACACAAACTGCAACTTGCTAACCCACAAATATACCCCACAGTATCACATCTTTAAAATTTTCACGAGTAAGTTTATTTGGGATCAGTTCTGATTCAGGGGCTGGGAATTAACATCAATGATACCTGCAGTGTTAGGAGATAATAACTATCCTTAGATCTGAATTCAATAAAGCATCAACCTTCCCTCTGCCAAGGAAGCCCCTTATAATCAGTTGTGTGCTTTTGAGTGTTAGGAATAGTCCAATGTGGACTTATTTTTCCCATTCCCAACCTTAGCATATTGAATCATTTTCCTACCCAGTCATGGTCCTCTGAACACATTTCATGCTTCTTTTTTTAATTAAATTTATTGGGGTGACATTGGTTAATAAAATTATACTGGTTTCAAGTGTACAATTCTATAATACATCATCTGTATATCGCATTATATGTTCACCACCCAAAGTCAAATTTCCTTCTGTCACCATATATTTGACCCTTTTTATTGTCTTCTACCTTCCTCTCCCCCCTTTTCCCTCTGGTAACCACTAAACTGTTGTCTGTGTCTATGACTTTTTGTTTGTACTGTTTGTTTGTTGTTTTCAGTTTTATATCCCACTCCTGCTTCTTAAATGTAAGTGGTCCTCTTCACAGCGGTTTTAAGGTGGTGCAGATGCCGTCTGAGGACCCTTTCCCTTACTCTGGGTCTAATTTATATCAAGAGTTTGAACTCTAGCCTGATCTCTTCTATAGCCAAGTGCATAGTTTCCTATTTATATTCCTCGGTTAGGCTGTGTATTAAAAAATTATGGTACATACTTCTTGGAAAGTTTTTAAATAGTACAAATACAGAAGTGGAAATCTGCCCTCTAATCCTATTCTACTTCTTGAAAGTGAATACTATTAACAATTTAGTTTGTATCCTTCTAGAATTTTCTGTATATAAATATCTACTCAATTGTAAATAGGTGTACATATATAGTACATATATATATAGTATATTGCATATGTATACATAGTAGATATATAATATACATCTACCATATAACTACGCATACTTATATATTGTATAGATATATAATTTCTTTAAATGGATCATAGATTTTATAACTTGCCTTTTTCAGTAAACAACATATCACAGATATCTTTCTACGTCAATACATAAAGATACACCTAATTATTTTTGATAACAGTATGATAATCTACTATATTAGTGTACTATATTTAACCAATTTCCTACTGATGGACACTCAAGTTGTTTCCAGTTTTGAAGCTATTATAACCAACACTGCAATAAATATCCTTATAAGTAAGTATTTGAGTACTCGTTAGAGTATTTTTATAGGCTGAATTCCTAGAAGTGAAATTGCTGAGTGAAAGAGTATACAAAGTTAGAAGTTTGATAGACATTGTCAAATCGCCCTCTTACCCATGGTATTTGAGAGTGCTTGTTTCCCAACACATTCTCCAACATTGGGTATAATTGACGTTTGCTTTGGGTTATTTTTGTTTTTTGACAATTCTACAGGCAATAAGAAAATCTTATTTTAATTTATATGTCATCAAATATTAATGAAATTAAATATTATAGTTTTAATTCTACCTTCCATGAAGCTCTACTAGTGCTGTATCTTAATTCCAGCCTAGGTCTCTTGCCAATGTCCTTGTTGACTAGACCCATTGCTATCACATTTAAGACAGACATTTTGACATCATCTACCATCCCCATCATGATACAGAAGAAACTGAAGCCCAGAGAAGTCAGGGGATGTGCCAGAGCTCAAGCTGATATGTGGTGAAATTGAGGAGGGTCAATGCAGTTACCCTCTTACTAGTTACCAGTTATTGTCTTAGGCAGACACTAAGTTCTTATTAATTTTTATATCCCTGTGTCTACCATGGTGTAGTAAATCCTAAATATCAAAATACCTTAATAAAAAACCAATATCACAATCACAAAATGTCTCCTGATCTTAGGGAAATCAGTCCACCTCAACCTTTGTAAATTACTCTCCTATTAAAAGGGCTATCTAAACATGAAGTAAGCTTATTCATTTTTTAAATATATAGGCTTTTTCAAACCCATGAAAACTCTTCCCTATTTCTTAGTCAGATTACATTCCTTTTCAGTTGATAATGGAACATTACTTCTTTGTCTGGTACTCTTCCACATTCCATTAAGCCTGTACTCTCCTTCTCCTTTCTTTGGTTTTTAATGAAGTCAGTCCTTCCCCTTTCCAGTTAATTTTTTAAATAGAATTTCACTGATGCTGAAACACCCACGGCCTGCTGTTATCTACAGGCAAAATCCTTGTCACCCATGGGAAATGAATGAATTGAATATTTCAAACAAATAAATATAAATAGTTAAACTTATGACACATTCTGACTTCGAATTACTAATTCATTAGCTCTGATACATCCTTGGTTTGGCTGCGTTGAGCTTAGAGACCTACACCTGTGGCGGAGCAGACTAGAAATACAATGACGGTTCTCTAAGAGAGGCAAAATAGCTGCCAAGGATTGTTCCTTTATTTCCCTTCCCTCAAATTATGTCTTACTGATCACAGGGTCTAAAAACATTTACTACTCCTTTTTGTAAATTTACTTTAAAATTTTATACCGAAATTTCAAACAAACACAAATGGTGGCAATAGTATTTTAACTTCAATTTACCCATGTCTTTACCCACCTTCAACTATTAACACGGCAAGCTTGTTTTACTATATTCTTGCCCACTAGTCAGTCCCTCAATTAAACATGAGATGCCTTTTAGAAAGCATAAAAGATATCATCACACCTAATGAGCTAACTACAGTTCCTTAATATCATCAACTATCCAGACAGTGCTCACATATCCTTGATTGTCTCACAAGTTTTTTAAACAGATCATTTGCCTAAATCAGGATCCGAATAAGGTCTATACAGTAAGATGGCTGGTATGTCTTTTAAAGCTTTCTCCTTCTGTTTTTGTTTCTTGAATTTTTGCTGTTGCTGTTGAAGACACTAGGTCATTTACCCTGTAGAGTTTTTTAAAGTCTATTATGCTAATGTAGAGAACATAATCATCATTTACAAATTTCCTTTGTCAATATTTCCCATAAATTGATAGGTGTACCGAGATGCTTGATCAGATTCAGATTATTTCTTTTTCTTTTCTGGGCAAATTTCCCACACAGGTCATATAGTATACTTCTGTTAGAATGTACAAGGTTGTCTCTATGTTTTGATTTTATCAAATATTGATGATTATTATTTAGAGCCATTAATTCATTAGGGTGGTACACAGTAGTGATATTTGTCATTTTTCCTTCATTTATGAAATAGAATACTTCGATATAGGAAAATGTCCCCTCATCAATTATTTGGTTACTGAGGACAAATGCTTGTTTCTTTCTTTTAGAAGTTTTAAATAAATAAATAAATATCACCCAAACGCATCAATGAGTTATTTTTAGTAACATTATAAGCCAATGGAATTAAATATATTTGATGTGATTCAATCCATTGCAGTTTTTGTCTAAACTGATGCTCAAATGGTTTCATCTCTGACCAGCGAGAGCTTATTCGGGTTGCCTGCTGAGTTCTACTGATATCATCCAACAGACTTTAATAGTTACCTTGCTTTCCAATACCAGAAGATATTTCAGGCTCCCTTTGTACATTTCTTTTTGTCCCATATGTAGAATCAGCCATTTCAAAAAAAAAAAAAAAAAAAAAGAAAGCAAGTTCCTTTTTAATAATGTCAGTGGTAGAGATCACAATCTCGCTACTAAAGGTAGGACATTGCTATTGAGTTGGTCATTGTTTTTAGGCATTTTCAGTGTACAGAGGTAGGAATATTTTAAAGATAAAATATATCTCTAATTCATATTAGTAATTATAATTTAAGTTTATAGAGTTTAGTTTTTTGATAAAAGCATTATTGAGATCTAATTCACATACCATAAAATGCATTGTTTTAAAGTGTACAATTCCATATTTCTTGGTACATTCATGTACTTGTGCAACCATCACCACAATCATATCCATCACCACCAAAATAAACCCTATGCCATTTAACTATCAACCCCCCACCCCAAGTCTGTACACTTTCCCTCCCCCAACCAGTCCTGAGCAACCAGTAATCTAATTTCTGTCTCTATAGATTTCACTACAGTGAATATTTAATATAAATGGATTCCTATAATATGTGGACTTTTGAGGCTGGGTTCTGTTACTTATTATAATGTCTTCAAGGTCCATCCATGTTGCAGTATGTATCAGCACTTCTGCCCATTTTATGGCTGAATAATATTCCAATATATGAATACACTACATTTTGTTTATTTCTTCACCACTCAATGAATATTTGGGTTGTTTCCACTGTTTGGCTATCATGAATAATTCTGCTATAAGTATTTGTATACAAATCTTTATGTGAATATAAGTTTTTATTTTTCTTGGCTATATACCTAGAAATGAAATTGCTTTATCAAATGGCATCTCTGTTTAACTTTTGAAGCATTACCAGGTCGTTTTCCAAGTGACTACACCAATTTACATTCCTACTAGAAGTGTTTGAAGCTCTGATTTCTTCGAGTCCTTGACAACATTTGTTATCATCTGACCTTTCTGTTATAGCCATCCTGAAGGGTGTGAAATGGTATATCATTGTCATTTGGATTTGCATTTCCTTGCTGAGTAATGATGTTAAGCATCCTTTCTTGAACCTACTGGCAATTTGTACACCTCTGGACAAAAGTCTATTCAGATCCTTTGACCATTTTTAAAAATTGGATTAATCTTTTTATAAAGAGTTATGAGTTCTTTGTATATTTTATATTTAAGTCTCTTATCAGATATATGTTTCCAAATATTTTCTCCCATTCTGTGGGTTGTCCACAATCTGACCCCAATCTACAGTGCCAGCTTTATCTCCTACCTCATAAACTCCATAGTCTAGCCATGGCTCACTTCCTTGCCCTTTATTTAGAATTCCTAAATTCTAACTGAAATGTCTTCTCTCCCTCATAAGCTCTGACCCACTTTTGGAACAATGAAGACTTCTGCAGGTGACCTCAAGAAGTTGATAACCCAATTACCTTTTCATATATGTATCTCCTGTCATATCTAACCTGGTCATTGCACATAGTTGACACAAGTAAAAATTATGGAATAAACTGCATGCTATTAACTCTAAGAGCAAGAGAAGTTCAGAGAAAAATCAAATAAATGTGGCCTATGTAAGCCAGAGAAAATATCTTCCTGGAAGATGTAGAACTTGAGCTCCTAGAATCTTACATAAATAAGAGGTTATCTCTTTTTAAACCTATTTACATATTCCAACAGTTAGCAATACTCATTCTCCTGCCAAACTCATTCAGAGTTATACCTATTTCCTAAGGCACAGCCTTAGGAAGAATAAGTAAACTCACCCATAGAGTCTCTCTCTCTCTCTCTCTCTCTCTCTCTCTCTCTCTCTCTCTCTCTCTCTCTCCCTCCATATATATATATATATATATATATATATATATATATACACATATATAGTATATATATACATATATATACATATATAGTATTACATATACCTTACATATATATATTATATATACACATATATACACATATGTGTATATATGTATATATAATACTATATATAGTATTATACATATATATGTATATATATGTATAATACTATATATGAAAACACTTATTAAATTACTTACAGCCAATGTTTTAAAATCATGCTCCAGTGCACTTCTCCAATTATCACTCATGTTCTTAAAATAGCCTATTAGGATATTTCTTAGCCTGATCCTACAATACTTACTTATCCCATGAATGTTGGATTATGATTAGGTTTATCTGAGAATTGAGTCATCTAAACCCTGTCTGTTTATAGATGGGGGATATAGCATGATGGTTTTGAAAGCATGTTATCAGATTTGTCAGACTCCAGAATCTTATCTTTTCCAATTCCTTTTTTAAAAATAACTGTTATTCATTAAGACTTATCCAAGACTGTGATCCTACATTTCCACCTGCAAGATCTTTCAGGATCCCAATATATAATTTTTATGACTCTAAATTAATATACTAATTTATAGCATCTAGGTGCTCTCCCACGTCTGATCTTGCTGATCTTCAAATACCCCTTAATTATGCTTGTTCTATTCTTTCCAGTTTGCAGTTCATTTTTTTCAGAGTCAAAAAAAAAGAAAACAAAAAAGATCTGCAGTTGGGAAAAAGGATCTGCAGTTGGTAGAAAGAGCTGTTGAAAGAGCAGACACTTAAGAACTGAAAAAGTGAGGGTTTTTTTCCCCTTAGTTCAGAAAGTCACAATGTGTGCATAACTTCAGGGAAAGTTCACAATCAGTATTGACTCCACTTCCTCATCCATATAAAGCAAGAATAGGCAACACATGGATCCTTTCTCCCTGTTTGTTCTCAGTAAATGTGCTTCCCACCATCCAGCTGAATCATATCTCTTTTAATATTCAAGTGCTCCAAGACACCATCTTCTCTTAGTAAAGTCAATTTTCTCCTATCCTGAGGTTTTTCAGTCCAAGTTATTGCTAAACAACATAGTGAATGCTCATAAAGCCTATAAATAAGTCATTTCCCTCACACATATGTGGTCATCTGCCTAAAAATCTCAGAGATTATTTTGCAAGTTCTCTAGGATTGCCATTCTCAATCCCCACAATTGTTGCATACCCCTCCATTAAAACGCGAACAACCTAGGCAGTGTGAAAGAGGTTGTAGCTTCTGTGTGGCTCCACAGTCACCAGAGGGGCTTAGAAGTCAAAGCGAAGACCGCGTACTCCTCGCAATGGCAGACTCACAGTGAATGGACCCTCAAGGGGCAGGAAAGGCTACTCTTCTCTCTAGGTCCTGCCTGAGGCCTAGTGCTACTGCTCCTTCACAACACACACACACACACACACACACACACACACACACACACACACACACAAAATCAAACCAAAAAAAACTAAACAAAACACTTCACAATGTGATTGGGTCAGAAGGGGCTTCAATATCAGATACGAGAACCTCTAAAATTAATGCCTCAGAAATCAAAGGAATCCCCTCTTTCCTTTGCCCGTGGTCCACTTTATCTAATTTTAAAAGCTTTATTGATGTTTTACATAAGTTTTGACTAATATACACACCCAAGGAGCCATCATTACAATTCAGATAAAGAACAAATCCATCATCCTCGTAAGTTTTTTCCACTCCTTTTAAATCCCTCCATCTTACCCTTTTCTCATGCAGCCCTTTCCTGTTTCAGATATCTACAGATTATGGAGACCTATTAAGAATAGGTCCAGAAATCCTATTTTAAACTGCCTCCCCAAGTGACCCCCTACATACCAAGGTTTGAAAAATACTGGCTTGATTTCTGGTCAAGATGACAGAGTAGGTAAATGCTGTGCTCTTCTCCTCTCAGGACGACATCAATTACAACCAAACTACACAACAACCATCACTGAGAATCACCTGAAGTCTACTTGAACAAAAGCCCTATAATTATGGAAAAACAGAAGAAGCTCCCTTGACACTAACAGGAGGGGCAAAAACACGGAACAGGCTGGTCTCATACCCTTGTGATTAAAAATTAGGAGGGATATTTCAGCTGTGGAGTCCCCCCCTGAGAAGCAAGGGGTCCTAGACCCTCCCCAGCCCAGTGTTTCAGTGCCAGGCAGAGAAGTTCCCATAACTTCTGGCTGTGAAAAGCAGCAGAGATTGTGGCTGAGCAAGCCACAGGACAGCTGCAGTCCTAGGGTTCCTTACAAAGGGCCCACACACAGACTTACTTGCTGACAGACTCACCTGCTCTGAGCTCCAGTGCTGGGGTAGCAGCTCAAAAGTCACCATGGACATATGGTGAGGAACTGAACCATCAACTTTAGGGTGAGGACTAGAGGGGCAGCTTTATCCCGAAGGAAGGAGCTGGTGGAAGCCAATGCTATTTTGTTGAGCCCTCCCCTTCCCTGCGTGCAGACGCAAGCAGACGTCATATCTGAGTCTCCATCAAACTGATTACCACCTGTCCTCTGCCCCGCCCCAGTGATTCCCTGAGACCCCGCCCCAACCAACTTTCAGGCATACCTAAGCCTCTTTCAGTGGCTTTCCATACAAACAACCTGTCTTAGCTCATGCTGCAAATTTTCATAAAATCTCTCAAAGGTTCATGTAACACAAACAAGCAGCATCTGGCTTTAGCATGTCCCATATCTCTAGCTGAGCTGCCCTAAGCCCAGGACGGCAGGCATTGGTTCACAGATTGGACTCTCGAGGCACCTCCAAGCACAGTGCAGGCAGCAACCATATATCTGTGGATTGCTTTGTGGCTCATACCAGGTGATACTGTGTTTCCCCAAAAATAAGACCTAGCCAGACAATCAGCTCTAATGTGTCTTTTGGAGCAAAAATTAATATAAGACCCAGTCTTATTTTACTATAATATAAGACCGGGTCTATAATATAACATAATATAATATAATATAATGTAATATAATGTAATACAATGTAATATAATTATAATACCAGGTCTTATATTAATTTTTGCTCCAAAAGATGCATTAGAGCTGATTGTCCAGCTAGGTCTTATTTTTGGGGAAACCCGGTAGTTTAAAGGGCCTCTGGGATGACCTCAAGCATACCAACACTTGCATCATAGAGGTACCAGAAAGGGTAGAGAGATAAAAAGAAATTGGAAACAAATTTGAAGAAATAATGACTCAAAACTTCCCTAACCTGGCATAGGAAGTAGATATACAAGCCCAGGAATTGCAGAGTGCCCCAAACAAGATGAACCCAAACAGGCCCACACCAAAACACATCACAATTAAAATGCCAAAGTTTAAAAACAAAGAAAGAATCTTAAAAGCAGTAAGAGAAAAGCAGTTAGTTACCTACAATAAAGCTCCCATAAGACTGTGATCTGACTTCTCAACAGAAACTTTGCAGGCCAGAAAAGATTGGGAGGAAATATTTAAAAAAAAGGGGCAGGGGCTAAAAGATGTCATCACCACCAAACCAGTATTACAAAGAATCTCAGAGGGACTTCTTTAAGACAAAAAGAAAAAAAAGACAAAAAAATATGAATAAAATGGCAATAACTACATATACATCAACAATTACTTTAAATATAAATTGATTAAATATCCCAATCAAAAGACATAGGGTGGGTTGTCTGGTTAGCTCAGTTGGTTAGAACACAGTGCTAATAACACCAAGTTGCCTGTTCAATCCCCGCATGAGCCACTGTGAGCTGCACCCTCCTAAAAAAAAAAAAATGAAAAAGAAAAAAAGGCAAAGGGTGGCTGAATGGATAAGAAAACAAGACCCTTACACATACTGCCTACAAGAGATTCACTTCAGATCAAAAGATACACACAGACTGAAAGCAAAGGAATAGGAAAAAAGATATTTCATGAAAATGGAAACAAACAAAAAAAGTTGACATAGCAATACTTATACCAGATGAAATAGACTAAACCAGAGGCTATAACAAGAGACAAAGAAGGACCCAGTAATCCCACTTCTGGTTATTTATTTGAAGAAATCCAAAATACTACTTCAAGGGGATATGAATGAATCCATATGTTCATTGCAGCATTGTTTATAATGGCCAACATGTGGAGGCAGCCTGGGTGTCTGTTGATGGATGAATGGATAAAAAGGAGAAGGAACACATATATAATGGAATATTGTTCAGTCATAGAAGGGAATGGGTTCTTGCCATCTATGGTGGCATGGATGGACCTGGAGAGTATTGTGCTGAGTGGAGTATGTCAGACAGAGAAAGACAGATGCAATGTGATTTCACTCATATGTGGAATCTAAAGAACAAAATAAGCAAATAAACAAAACAGAAATACACTCATAGGTACAGAGAACATTTTGATGGTTGCCAGATGGGTGGGGGTTTGGGGGTGAGTGAAAAAGATAACGGGATTAAGAAGTACAAATTGGTAGTTACAAAATAGTCATGGGGATGTAAAGAATAAGGACTATAGTCAATAATATAATAACTATGCGTAGTGCCAGGTGGGTAGTAGACTAGTCAGGATGATCCCATCTTAAATTATATAAATATCTAACCACTATGCTGTACAACTGAAATTAACATAAGATAATACTAGATTTCAAAATAAATAAATACAAGGTTAAAAAAAAAGATGCAAAAAAGAAAAACATACTGCCTTAAGGAAGGAACTTCACATCCTCTTTGAAACGTATTCACCTTTGGGTTTCTATCCATGAAACAATTTTTTTTTCTATAAATACTTTTAAAAGTCTTCTTTCCTATTGTTTATGATATATGTTCAATTATTCCCATCATTCTTTTTTGGTGGGGTGGGGAGTATTCCAAGTCAACGTAATCACATAGTAGTAATCATTGAAGATATATAGAAGCATGACATAGACTTCTAAGAAAAGATGGAGGATAATACAAATCTCTGAACTTCACAAAGTTCTGAGAAGTTTTATAAAAGGCTCACTTTTTATTATACAGAAATTTGCAAACATTTCTATATACAAAGTTTTCAAAAATATACCATATATATTTTCAAGAGACAGGATTCACCTCACAGTGCTAATTAATTTTGAGTTATTTTTTGAAAAGTGTTCATCATGGTTTTGTAAGTCAAATTTTCAAGTTATTTGGACTTTATTGAACCTATGCAGGCATCCAATTCAAATGGGGTTCTCCTCAATGGGAGTATATACGGGGAATCAAATGTGATCACCAAAAACATGAAATAATTTACATTTGTAATATTAACATTGTTGACTTTTTTATTTTATTATTCTTCAAAATGTTTCTAAAGGGAAGCAGACAAAAGTACAATATTTGGGAAATCCATTGAATGTATTTATTACTTATTGTAATAAAAGCAAACTTTTATTACACCTCCGTAACTAATGCTTTAAGTTTTTATTTATTCTTTTGATGATTACAACTGCAGGTAAAATTTAGAAACATAAAAAACAAAACAAAACAAAAACCCTTACATTTCAGGTAGAAGCATTATTATTTTACTCTTGGGTAAAGAAAAGCACTGTGAGTCATTGCCATCAAAAGGAAAAATGTCTTATTGTAAATAATGCTTCCTTTTATTGTTGGTATAAAAGTCCCAGCTCTGAGAGTAACCTAGGAGGCACCGCAAGTGGTTTTCTGTGAAAAGAAATACCAAATGATCAATACGAAGACTAGAGTATAACCGAAAGTAAGAATCAAGCAGGGATTCTCATATACTAGCTTTTATTGGCAGACTGCCAAAAGAGGTTAAAATTGAATGGGATAAGCCAGGAATGAGGATATAACTGAACTTCTGGCTTGGTGTTCCCCCTCTCAAGGAAATGATGCTACCTCTCAAAGACATATATTTCACTCTTTGATTATACATCCAAAATGCTTCTCTGAATTGTACAGGCTTATTGAATCTCTGTAACAGAGTGAAACAGCGCCTAAGATACCTCTGTGATTTCAAGAAGGGCCAAACTGAGAATGGCAAGATCTTTGATCACAGTGTTTTGTCATTTTTTATCTAACTGAGTCCAAGTAACATCAAGATATCTCAACAGCATTTCACTCTTAAAAGCTAATATATTAAAATTTTTGTTGGAAAGATTCAATTACTCATTCATTCAACAAAAGTATTGTGAATGCCCACCTACAGGGTGATGGAAGATTTAAATCTCATACTTTTTATTTTCATTAGACTAGTTTATCTACATTGCTTTAAAAAAAAGAACAACAGAAATCCTTATTACTTATCTGTCATTCAATAAGTACCTCTTCCATGAAGCTTTCCCCGATCATCTCTACTAGAAATTATGCCTCTCTCCCCTATAACTTATGGTCATCTTTTAATCGTGTATTTTATTTAATTAAGTTTCTTATCTTATCTTTCCATTTAGTCCATAAGCTCCTGCAGAGCAGGAGCCCTGAATCTGTACTCCTATTCATTCATTCATTCATTCATTCATTCATTCATTCACTCATTCATTCAACTGGAAAGATATTGAGCCAGGCATTATGTGAAATATAAAGATAAATAAGACACAATTACTTCTTTGTACTTGGGTCCAAGTTATCTTTGATTTTAGTTTAATTAGTGAAATAAGACATGTAATTACCATGACACGATTCCTATAATTTTTTTTTACATCTAAAAATGTGTTAACTTGAGCTGAAAGCTTTTCCCAGCATTCCTGGCCCCTGCTTCTTTATATACCTCACATAATTTAACACGATGTCACCAACAAAGTGGAGACCAAATAAATACTTGTTGGATATTTGTTGCATTAACTTTTTGAGATTTCAATGGTGAGCCCATCAAATTTCCTTTTTTGTTCATGTATTTCATAAAGCCACCCACTGTGATACTTTATTACATTTGCATTGTCAGGTTCTGGTAGCTCATAACTAATGTAACGAGACTGAAACCTTAATAAAAACATGAGGCAACAATGTGTAGTAAGAAGACCATTGAGCTTTGAGTCAGGGAATCTGCTCTGGACTTTGGATTCCTAGTGTGTCAATGGAATCTTAACCTCTGACTCTAGGTCTCAATTTCCTTATTTATGAAACAGGGATGATAATGGCTGCCCAACAATATTGTTGTGAGGCACAAATAAAAGAGTGCATTTGAAAGCACTTGGAAAACTACAAAGCATTTTTAAATGACATTGTGAGCTCACAGGCCAGGAAAGAATAACATATAGCCAAGCACAGTAAGAACCTTCCCTGCTGCTGTGCCTTGCTAGCCTCACTTGCTACAGACACTTTGTCAATTTAGAAAAGCCGCATTTTGTCATTGAATTTCAGTCTTTCTAACTACAACCTGACAAGATGCCGTATACAACAAGTAAAGGCTCAGTAAAATCCAGCATTTGATAAGCCTAATAAAAGTTGTAAAAGCATCAGAAGTCTTTACAACAAAGGTAACATGCAAATATACCCTTACTAATCCCACATTAATAGTAGCTGTCAATTACAGAATATTTTGTGTGTGTGTGTAAGACAGTGTGCAAAGTGCTTTATATAGACGTATCTTAGCACAGTGTATGGATAGAAATCGCAAACTGCCATCAGAAGATGCCACGTGACTTGGGCTGCACCGCTGTATAGAATAGGTTCAGGAGTCCAAACACCTGACTCAAGGCTATTCTTTATCCCTTAAACTAAGTGATCTCTACTACCTAATTCCTCATACATTCAAAATGAAAAAAAAAGAAAAGAAAAGAAAAAAGAAAGAAACAACGGGGCCAGTGTTAAGTCTCTGCCACATAGATTGTTGTGAGGATTGAATTTACTAATTCACATGGAGCACACGCAGTGCCTGGCTCATCATTAGGTATTAGCATTTATTTTCTCATCTCCTCCCCCTACTGGCAAATGACTTTGGGAAAAATACCTAATCTCTCCTCAAACTCCTTATCTGTAAAGTGGGAATAATAATAAGACTTTGTCACTGAACAATTGTGTGTATTATATTAGAATGTGTAATCTGGAAAACACTATCGACATTTTATTCTAATTCATATTATCACCTCGTTCTCTTTCTCTTCTGTCACTTCACTATTCATAGTAACCACAGTAAACTACCAGGATATGCTTTCTGCAAGGAAATTCTGAAGTAAATTAAAATTCCAAGAGAACCGTGCGTTGTATCGCCAAGAGCAGTTTGTTATCTCCATTTGGCTATGTATGCTTCACATCAGGGGCCACCCCAGAGCCATCTAACTGGACCGCATGACGCCTTGTGGATTAGTGTCAGCCATCCATAAGATGCAGTGGACTGCAGGAAACCAGGGGCCCACCTCCTCTTCTGCTGATCCACCAGACAGCAAAGAACAGCATTCCCAGGTGTTCCCCCATGCTGTACCCACCAGGCCTATGATTACAGAGGGATCCATGTCAGCTCCTTCCTCACCACTGCAAGGAGGAGCAAGGGAGCACAGAGGCCTCCTATCAAAGACAGCAAGTGTACTCAGTTTTTGCTCACAGCTCTAAAGGTCTGGGCTCACTGACATGTACTTGAACAGTTTTTGCTTCTCAGCTATGTATATACACATTAGACATATCTAAGTTAAGAAGATTCAAGACATTACGAAGTAACATTTCCTGAAGAGAAGCCAAGCTATTTGTCCCTCATCTAAACGATAACGGTATCCAAACCAAATGAAATACACTGCTTAATAGCCCATATACAACTCCTTGAATTCAAAGAACATAAACTACCGTAGTACCGGGCTGTAAGAGTGGTTGATCTTGTAAGAACAGAATTTATTTAAACATCATTTTGAATGACGTTTTTATTTTTGGTTCTGATTGAATGGGATACTTTGAGGAGTCAATGTCAGTAGACGGAAGCTATGTGGACATATAGAGGGTATATTAGCTGCCACTTTGCATGACATGGACAACCTAGTCATATGTATACACACAATCATAAGTTAAGAAATCTGTGGGAAATCGCTGTATAATTTTTACTATACCTCAATTTTTAAATCCATTAACACTGTTTTTTCAGACTGCAATTACATAAACCATCTGTTAATATTAAGATAGCCATGAATAATGTATATAATAGCACTCTTTAGCTACTAAACATTATATGCCTTAATCCTGTCCTAAGATGATGGAGTCAATGATATTTACATATTATTCAGCAGTCCACACATTAGGCTTCTTTTAAGGCTCAACTTATAGTATTATTCCTCCTGGATTTAACTCATTTGTCTCCATCCTATTAAAAATAACCTTTTTTCCCTACATTCTCACTGTCTTTTCTTATTACCTTTGTCATAACATTTGTCACAATCTATAGCTATTAGATTTGTTTATGTATATGCTAAGCGTCCAGATGAGATTCCAAAACCCTAGAAGGCAGGTCCAAAGATCCTTCTCATCTTTGTGTAAGCCACTGTCCCTCCCCACTGCTCTCTACTAAGAGTTTCTACCTAGTTGGTATTTAATAATATTTTTAAAATGCTGCTGGTCACTTCTGTTATATTTTAACTATGTTACTATCTATTTCCTAACCCTTAAGGTAAGATAATTACATAACCCACCCTCACCTCTTATAAAAACGTGTGGTTATCTACTAGGGACACATGCAACCAGATTTATTTTGTGCCTTTTAGCTACATGGGACATTCCTTCCTGCAGTTCTTAGGGTGGTACTTTCTCTCCAAGCTGTCTGTGGTAAGTGGCAAGCCATGCTTTTCCTTAGTGGGAAGGAAGTCAATAGGCTGTATTTTACTGTGACAGCTGGGACATTTGACTTGAGTCTTATTACACTTGATGGCTACCGTCAGGGAATGTCTTTTTCTCAATTGTTTATTCGCAAGTCTCTTGTCAGTTCAAACTACAGAAAACAAAAGGGGAACCCACATTTTACTCATGTGCACCCACGATATGGGAAGCACTGGGTCCAAGAAGATATTTCAGTCTAATGAAATCCACAGATACTTACTGAGCACCAATAACAGTATGAGAATTACATAAAAATGAAGAACTCTAACAGTCCACTCGTGGATATTATATTTAGGAAATAATAAATACATATATAAAAAAATTGAAATTTTCTGGATTGCTTAAAATAGAAGACCAAAACATGCCCCAAATATTCAATCTGGGAAAGGTTTGAGTAATGGCCACTTACTCCAGGAAGGCAACGTGGCTGTAATTGTCAAGACATTTACCAAGTTTTGCAATGGGAGAACTACTGGCATTTCAGCCAACTATCTTTAGTGCTAGGACTGTTGTAAGCATCACAGCAATTTAGGATCCCAGGTCCCTAGCCCCTAAATACTTGTCACTGTGATAATCAAAAATGCCTCCTTATATTTCTAAATGCCTCTAGAGTAGAACCCTCAGTAGTGAACCAACTGTATCAGTCAAAACAGGCTAGGTTATGCTACAATAACAAACAACAACTTCAAATCTCAGGGACTTAATACAACAAAAGTTTACTTCTCCCTCATCCTATCTCCCTATCCAAAGCAGGTCAAGAGGAATATTCTGTTTATTATAATAACCAGAGGGGACCAAGGCTGATGAAGTTCTATCGCGACATGTGCGTCCACAATCACTATAGCAGTGGTCATCACACAAGGGTGTGTTAGAGAGAAGAGACAGCAGAGAGAGGGCATTGTAGCTGCAGATATCCGAATGAGTCAGAAAAGTACAATTCTTAAAGTGAAGAGCATACCTTGAGAAGCAAAACCGATATCCCTAGGTTCCATAGACTTGGTTTAATTCCATGCAGAAAAGAAGGTAGCGTTAAATGAGAAAACCCACCAAGAAGCCACGCATGCAGGAAGCACACTATCATTGTAGCAGTGTAGGAAAAAGAGACTTTGAGCTGTAAAAACTCAAAAGCTACCCATTCCATTCACTGAGGAGAAAAGAAGGCTACATGAACTCACATACCTTTCCCTGAACCATCACAAGATAATCCCAACTGGCCTCAAATTCAGTTCTGGCTCTTTCCTGATGTCAACTAGCTCCTAATAGCTGAGAAAACTTACTCTTTCAAAAATGCTTAATAAACCAGAGAACCAAAGTAATATATTAAAAAATATACTATGGAAAAAGGGAAAGAATGAAAAAATAAGAAAAATAAATGGTAGATTCCTAACATCCCGAAAAACAGTGTCATGAAGCATACAAAAATCATGACTAAATGTTGTCCCTGAATTGTAAAAACTTGAGAAGCAATCAGTTCTATGAAGCAAGAGCACAAGTAAAAGAACTTACAGACAAGATGACTAGACAGCAGGAGAAGATAAATATATGAGTTGTCAGTGCTCAAGAAAAGCGGTGGGAAGAAAAATGAAACCATCAAAATTACGAAGGACAAAAGGAGAGTAATATGAGGGACAACAGACAGCAAACACCTTAGAAAGCAAAGAGAAGATAAATAAGAGAACAAATACAAGGGTTTGTAAGAAAACGAAAGACGATACAAAAGGGTATATAACTAGGATCCTTGAAAAAAGGAGGAAAAACTAGAACACATATTTAAAAGGCAGACCCACACTGGCACCAGTACAGGAGGAAAAAGTGGTGTGACTGTTCCTCTGCTGAGCCCACACCAGGCTCCCAAGGCGCAGGAGAGGAGTTACAGCATGTCACACTGCCCTGCTGTTCTCCCCCACGCATCCATGCTACGGCCAGCCCATGGCTCTCGGGCCAACGCCCACCCCAAGGTCTATGGCTGTAATGAAGATTTCCTCTAACATACTCATCCATGAGGCAGAAAGGCAGATTGTTAGCTGCAGGGAAATGTGTAGAGGCGGTTTCTTGTCACAGAAAGGCAGACATAGATCTTTTTGAATCCATGAGCTGACATGGTCTGAACAGGCCCATTTATCACTGGAATTGCAAATGGGTTGTTGAACAAAGCAGCTACTGCTTATTCTGGAGAGGTAGAAAAGAGAAAAACGCATGCGAAAGCATAAAAGTCCAACAGAATATGGACTAGGATGTCATTCCTCATCTTCAGGCATCTCCAACACGCTGCTGTGGAAGTTAAAAGCCCAAGTCCTTCCCTTTTCTAGTAATGCTAGCCCACCAGACAGAAACACCTGCAGAAACTTAAGCAGGTCTTTGACAGGGTCCTATTTTTTACTTCAGCAATAGAATAAGCCAGCAGAGCCATGCATTGGAAACAAATCTTCAAAAGACGATCACATAAATGAGCAGATAACCAAAATTACATACGTAACGAGGCACGTGGAGTTCTTTGAGGCTAAGAATAAAAGAGTAAGAAAAGCAAGTAAACAATGAAAAGCTGAAACAGTCAGTCTTCAAAAAGGTCCAATAAAAAGGGAGCCATCAGGTAGATGCTTGATTTGTAGGGGGAAAAAATCAGAGTTCTGGAGCTTGCCATCACAATTCGAAACTTCAACATCATCAATCTGGAAGAAGTTTCAACAAATACAGGGAAAGCCATGGACATACCGAAACCCAGGTTTCCTTCCTTTAATTTTCCATCTCTAAAACTTCTTCTCTTAGAGGAATATTCTTCTTGAGAATGTTCTCAAAGGACTTATAAACTGAGTATAATAGAAAAGTACATGAGAGTAAAGGAGCAATAATATAGTTTATACACAATAACAACAACACAGAAAACCATCATGCCAGAGATACTCCCCAGAAATACGTAATCTGTGTGTACTTCAGGAGAACAGGCAGACCTGTGACTTAGGAAACAATCACTGTGAAATATGAAGCATATCTGATTTATGACTCAATCTAAGGAGTCCAGAATTGGTAGACATTAAACTCTTAGAGGTTCCATTTATCCTATTATAAACCAATGATTACTGGGAGATCTTTTTCAAGAAACAATTATTTTTCTTTTCTTAGGCTTATAAATGTACAAAAATTTGTTCTGTGTAATAATATATAATGTCATAAAAGATAATTCAACATCAACTTCTAATATAAAAGCCTAAGTCTCTCTGTATTCATTTTGTTATGTAAATTTTATTTATTCGTTTGAGGTGTGTAAATCATACACCTTTCTAGATGAAACTGTATGTACCACACTTTCTGTTACTTCAACATAAAGATAACATTAAGATTAACAGAACTCTTTAGATTTGTATTTTATAAGGAAAGAAGTGAGCAGCTTTACTCTTTTCTTAATTACCAGTTTATATAATTAATCAAAATGTTTTTGTAAATTTAACTTTTTTTTGTTTGTTGTATAGTGCATTATTTAAAAATATCCAATGAATTATATTTATGCCTTTAATGATGGATGAGAAGTAATGCTAGTTGGCTGTATTTGGTTATAAAAAAATAATAAAATAATAGTGCTTTAAAAAGATATAATTCAGATAAGCATTCTTGAAATAAAGATAAAAGAATATATATATACATATATATAAAATATGGTATTTTATATGAATATATATAGTATTGTTTATGCCTTGGAAACTGAACTAGAATAGTCAACAGAGATATAATCCTAGTAAAGATGTTATGGGACTTCAACAATGGATGGGAGAAAGGGAGGGAGGGAGGGCGGGAGGGAGGTGAGGAAGGAAAAAGGAAAAGAAAATCATTTAGGTATTTAGACAAAAAAATATAGTCACTTACATCAGAGAATAAATTGGCCTGGCCTCAGAACTCTCCACAGCAACATTCAATGTCAGAAAGTAGTAGAGTAACACAATATCTTTAAGGAAAGAAAGTGCTATCCCAAGTGGTTATGCTTTGTCGCCATAGCCTAGGTTCCTCAGAGTGCAGAGTCTGGGACAAAATTTCATCAAGTACATATATTAGTTTCCTATGGTTGTTGTAACCAATTACCATACACAGTAATGGCTTAAAACAACAGAAATTTATTCTCTCACAGTTGTGGAGGCCAGAGTCTGAAATCATACCCCTGAACTGCAATCAAGGTATTGGCAGGCTAGTGCTCCCTCTGGAGGCTCTAGGAGAACATTTGTTCCTTGCCTCCCAGTTTCTGGTGGCTGCCTGCATTCTTTGACTTGTGGCCCCATCGTTCTAATCTCTGCTTCCATGGTCACACTGTCTTCTCTTCAGTGTGGAATTTCCCTCTGCATGTTACTTATAAGGATACTTGTGATTGCATTTACGGCCTGCCCAGGTAATCCAGCATAATTACTCCATCTCAAGATTCTTAATTAATCACGTCTGCAAAGACTCCTTTTTCACACGTATTATAAAGTAATTAAAGGAATTGTAAGAGACTACTCTTCTTAATTCAATGGAAATAAACTTGAAAACTGGGATGAAGCAGATAGTATACCAGAACTGTATCACTTGCCAAAACAATTTCCAGCAGAAAATTTAAAGATTTCCAAAATACAAATAGTGAAAGGTGTCAAAGAACCTCCTTCCCCACTTCTCTCCCACCTACGAAAATAATAAAGTGCCTGGACTAGAAATTTCACACAGAAATTCTAACAAAACTTTTAAAAATCAGATAATCCCAATGATATTTTAACTGTGGTAGAGTACAGGGGGGGGAAAGTGCTTCCAAATTCTTATTATAAAGTGGGCACAAATCAATTAGGATTGCACAAAAAGAAAACTAGCAACATATCAAAGTCTACCAGAAGACACTAATAATTAAATAGTAGGCTATATGGAAATTAATAGCCTTCTTGTATTCAAATTCAACCAGTTAGAAAATACAACAGAAGGAAAAATTCCCCATTTTCAATAACAACACAAAAGACAAAATGTCCGAGAGAAAAATGTATGAGATCATTATGAAAAAAAACTCTAAAGTGATACAGAGGAACACAAAATAAGATGTGAACAAAAGAAAAAGCATTCTATGTCCTCAGATAGGATGACTCAACATCATAAAGATGTCAATTCTCCCTAAATTAACCTGCAAGTTTCACACAAGTCTAATAAAAATGTCAGCATCATTTTGTCAGAATAATCAAGCTGAGTCAAAAGTTCATGTGGAAAAATAAACAAGTAAAATTAGCCAAGAAAAGTCTGGAACTGAAGAGTAATGGGGGGGAGACCAGTGTTCAAGTATTAACACATTACAGAGCTTCTGTAATTAAAATAGTGTCATACTGGCACATGAATAAACAGACAAGTCATGGAACAGATTATGAACTCCAGGAACAGATATACAACTATATGTGGCATTTTAGAAAAGGTGGCATTACAAATATATGGGGGAAAGGTGCACTATTTAGTAAACAGCATTGAGAAAAATGGGCCAGAGGGAAAAAGAGGGAAAATAAAACCTGATTCTATTCCTGACACCTAATAATAAGATAAATTCCGAATGTATTAATTTTGAAGTATGAAAAAAAGATCAGAACACCAAAGGAAACCATAGAAAGTGGAAGAACTTTTTAATTATTACATGAAACTCAGAAGCAAAAAAGATAAGACTAATAAATACAATAACATGTTTAAAAAATATGCATGGTAGAAAGTACAATGAGCAAAGTCAAAAGGCAAATATCAAATTGGGAACAAAAAAATCTGTACTTGTATCATAGACAAACGGTTAATCTCACTAATGTACAGAGTGCCTAGAAGCCAAGAAGAAAAAGACAAGTTAGGAAAGAATGTTCCATATCACCTATTCCAAATGTCCTTGCTTCAAACAAGAGGTAACTATAGGCCAGAGAGAATAAAAAACGCTGAGTGTCATATGGCTGATTCATAGTGACAGAGCCAGGTAGAGCACCCAAATTTACCTAACCTTTGTCTTTCTACTACAGGACACATGGTTATGTGTGTGAGTAATGAAATGGAGAGGGTCTTTGAAATTAAGCATCAGGCCAACCCATTCTCTCCTACTGATCTATCTTTATTTTGTCTCTTTCTTTTTAGCCCTGTCAAAATCATATCCCATTTTAGAAAGCGAATTTATTTTTTATTATGTTAATTTTTTAAGCCATTCTAAAGGAGAAAGGTTCAAACCTGGATTTAATCCTATTTTCACCTATCTCCTCTGACAGAAACAACCTCTGAACTCTAAACGCCTTTCTTTCCAGTAATCCTCTGAGAACAACCCAGCACAAGGTATATATAACCAGTTGTACTCAAAGGAAGTCAAAGGTGAAATGAGTTGGGAGTGAATATAGAAGTTGAATTGCAAAGAAGCAATCAGAATGAAAAGTCCATGCTTAAGGGATGATAAAAATGTAAACCTGTAAAAACAGGACCTATATTAACTCCTCAGATCCATTAGCCCTATTTTGACTTTGATTTTCTCCAGGGCTCTCAAAACAGAAACGATATCATGGGTATGAGATAATTGAGATCATAACATTAAGACAAAAGCTTAAGAGAAATTGAAAGTATTTATCCAGGTAATTCAAACCCATTTTTAATACCTTGATTTTATTTGCGTCACAGTACGTCCAGAAATTTGACTGTTTTCACAGACACTGGTTTCAATAATGGCTATGCCACTTAACCAGTTTTGTCATATATTGGAAAACTGATAACCGCGTTGGCTTGGGAAGATGAAGTGGCATAACACAGACAACCGTTTGGCCACGTGTCTAACATATAGTTAAGCACACGTAAAATCAACTCGTTTGTATCACTCCTCCACACCCACACAGGTGAAGTGACATAACCAAGGTCTCACTCAGGTCTCACTCATCTTTTATGCTAGACAGAAAACTTAGGAACCCAAACTTCTCCTGTAAGGAGAGTGAGAGTTGAGACATTTAGGGAGTTCTTAAAAGGATTGGGGGGGAAATACTGGCCCCTGGCAATGGCCAAGATTTTGACCACATAAATCCACCACTGGACCCCTGACTCCATCTTTTCCCCTTCCGAGGCAAGCAGGAACTACATTTCCCAGCGGCCCTCAAGCTGCTTCCGGCTCAGTGGGACGGCGCTCTGCTTTCCGGCCGCATCTTTTACGTCAGTTCGATTTCGAAGGCTCCTACGGCTGTGGCGGACCCTGTGAACATGGGTTCTATGATTACCCAGCCTTTTGAGCCATTCCAAGTCGCCGCGCCTCCCGAAGCCGCTTCTTCCGCTAGCCCCGCACCCCTGTCTACACCCGGATCACCGACCTCTCCAGAGCAAACCCCCGTACCTAATAACTGCTGGAGCTGTCGCGTGCTTTCCGGGTCGGGGCTGGTAGGGGCGGGCGGGTACGTGTACTGGGTAGCGCGGAAGCGCGTGAAGCTGGGATACCCGCCCGGTCCAGGGAGCGTTATGCAGATGGTCATCGGCATCAGTGAGAGTCCGAGCAGGGCCCTTGGGGAACGGGGGTCGGGGGAGGAGAAGCGGGGCGCAGCCACGTGCGTGGCGGACCGGGGCGCCTAGGCTGGTGGCCTGTCGGGAGCCACCCCAAACAAGATACAGAGGTGGTGAAAGGAAGTTGTTGGGACGCTATTTTTATTTTTTTTAAATCACAATATTTCTTGAGAACTCCTGTTAGGAGATAATAGTCCCATTTTAGTGCTGAACAAACTAAGACTAAGAAGTATCCTGTTCAAGGTGAGACACCCAGGGTGTGACAGAGCTGGCTTTTGATCCTAGGTTTATCTGGCACCAAAACCCATGTTTTTTCTCCCATTCCTGGAGGAAGCCTGAGAAAGGGCACTTAACTTTGGTTTAAGAACCTGGGCTTTGAAATCAGACTGTAGGCATGGGTTCAAAGCCCACACACTAGGTATTGTGGCCCACAGTCCTCATCTGTGGCAATACTCAGTGATTGTCAAGATGTCTTCCAGTAAAATGTAGTGATTCTTTTAGCTCTTCAAACCAACTGAGTAGAATTTTAGGTTTTCAGATATCTTAACCTTTGTAACTAGATTGTCCACGTCAGTTCCCTTTAAGTTCCTTTCTAGATAGGGGAAGTAACAGGATTTTTTTTTTCCTTCACTTTTTTTTACTTGTCTTAGCTTTACTCTTCTATAAGAAAGATATGATGGTGACATAACTGCTAGGAGTGTTGTGAGGGTTAAATAAGATGGCATGTAGAAAAGCACTTGGTAAATTAAAATGCAACATACGCTTAAAGTACTGTTGTTTTTCCCTAGGCATCGCTTGTGGTGGTGTAATTATCCTGGCTGATCCCAAAAGGAAGTCCTTCCGCTTTGGCTGAAAGTACCACCAGTGAATTTGTCATCGTCTACCCCTGTCTCTATGACACACGGTGCAAGCATGAGGCTTATGGATGTTCTGGACAGACACATCGATATTGATATACTTTAGTTCTGCGAATACTGAGAGACTGGAAAGAAACATTGATTGTCATTATTTGGCCATGAGTATTTGTGGCCTTCGTCTAGGGTTCCACAGAGACCAATAAATCCCTCAGAGAAGAGAACAAGTTCTTTGTCTTATCTGGGGAAAGAGGATATAATTTAAAAAAAAGAAGAAATGATAAACCAAATGGGAAAATGAACTAAGTTGTTATTTAAAATAGTTCTTTTTACTTCTCCCATATTTGGGTCAATACCTATTATCAATCTAACCCTGGATGGTCATCATGCAATATGCAAAATTATATAAAATTATATCTGTACTGCTCATACTTCCCAAGGCACTATCTGGTCCGTCACCTTATGAGAGTTTCACAGCTACTCTCAAGTGGTTATTTCACTTCTGGTAAGTGAACCTTAAAAAACAGTCCTCGTGATTTGCCCAGGGTCATTCAGCAAGTCAGTGATAGAGCTAGGACTCTTCGTTTTCCTTGTTCTAGTCTTTCAGACTTAGGATGGTTTCAAGGAAGCAAGAATTACATTTATGAAACAATTAGATAATCTTAAAAATAATAACACTTAAGTGCCAAAATATTTGAGAGAAATTCAAAACCTTTTGTAATAATAATAAAAAGTTCTTTTTCCACAAGCACTGGAAATGTTTCTGTGATGAAATTGAGATACTTTTGCGATAGGGACTTAAAACTAGGTAGTTTATGTTTTAAGAGAATTCTGTGATTCCTACCAGTTCTTTTTTTCTGCTTCTCATGGCTTCTCTATAAAGTTATATGTAGCTGTTTTCTAGAGACAAAAGATACTCTTTAATTCAGCTACCAATCACTGTGTAAGTTTGAATGATCCATTGAGCAGTTACGTTTAGGGCTGGTACTTTTTCTAGTCTTATTAGAAGTGCCTGAGTCTATTAAGCCCTACAAATGACAGTAAGACTCTTGCATTGTCTACGTCAGATCATGGTATGGGTGGTTCCATATATATCTGCAATTGAGAAGAAAGACATTTCAACATAGACAGCAAGGTATAATTTATGTAAAATGTACAATTCAGTTTTGTGATGTTAATGAATATAGAAGATTTAAGTTGGAAGGGACCCTCGAGGACCCAAAGTGGGGTACTTCCTTGAGGGCCCATGATGGATGATCATTCATCCCATAAAATACCAATGAAGACAAGTTACACCTGCTTTAAAAGGCAAGTCATTCTATTGATGGACAGCTGAAGTCTGCACACTTTTTTAGGTTTAACCAAAAATACAGATCTAACTGAGCTTGGCCTGCTGGACAAATAGAATAACTCTTAAACTTACATATTACAATGTTAACATCTTTCTCAGAATTTGTACTGTAAGCAAATGAGAGCTTTTTTCCAAATAAACTTGTCTGCTTGACATGTATTGCCAAAGTATATTTGGTTCTTCCCAACTTGGGGACATTTATGTGTGAGCAAAGTATTATTCATGTCTATAGGCAGTTAAATGAGAATAACCATCCCTCAAAAATAGGTTAGAATTTGTACTTAAAAGTTTTCTTTGAAAGTGTATTCCAAAATTTGATTTCTACCAGTGCTAAGTCAGATCCTATTTGTTTTAGGGGTGAGTCTCACCAGAGAAAAAAAGACATCATCTTAGTCCTGCAATGTGGGAGTCACTTAGTGCCCCTGTTGTTTTCCCTTTTGTTGGGGGTGAAGTGGGGTGAGCAGGATGAACAGGCTCAAGAATCAATGAATTATTACTCAGCCATGTAAACACCAGCTTAGTTAAGATTTATGGGCTTTAGAATCTCTTTAAACAGCATGGAAATGAGAGTTTATAAAGACTCATAATTACCTTTAGCAACAGAGAAAAATATGAAAATAGCAATTTAAAATGAACTTAGTTTTTCTTGTAACACCAAAATGTGCACATAATATTCTTTTCGCGATGTCCAAGTTATCTATTAGCTCAACCTTTACGTAGTAGAAATGTAGATATCTCAAGATGATCAAGAAAATCATCATACCATCTTGTTTCTTTTGTGTATTTCATTGACTGGTGTGGAATCCTGAGCATCTAAGAGTATGTCTGAACATATTAAAGGACCCAAGTATAAATTGGTCCTCAGGATCTTGCTGTGTATTGGAGGGGAGAGGTGAAGGTTCTCTTTTTACCCTAGGCCAATTGCTGAGACAGCTGTTGGACACACTGGAGTGTTCCAAATGCAGATCAATCTAAAAAGTTCTGGAATTTCACCTGGCCGAGACTGATTGCAGAGACAGCTGTTTCTGGTCGCCCTAGAGGTTGAGCATCTCAGTCATGATTTATACTTCACCTCGACCTCAGTTCAGCATTTGTTCCTCACTCCTTTTTATTGCTGGTTTCTCAGCCTAGCTGTGTCTTGATTAGTGGTCTCTTGAATGAAGCCAGTTGATTTGACAACATAAAACGTATTGCTCTTAAATTAAATACATGTTCAAGGCAAGCATATGTTCAAAAACCCCCTCAAACCAGCTTTGGCCTCAACTGATTTATTGCTGGGACTACATTGATCCAACAGACACTTCACAAATCTTAAAGTCAGGAATAGTAAGCAATTTTGAAATGAAAAACTACATTTTTTTAAAAAATGACAGATAAATCCTTGCTTCGACCCTATAATTACGTAGGTGCTAGAAGCACAGAGTCAGAGGTGAAAGACCTATAATTAGGCATCATTCCGAGGTATCCTAGGCGTATCGGGAGAAAATATGTCACTCTTCTAAATGCATGCCACAACCTTTGAGATATTCAGCAGCTTGTCGTTCAAATGTAAATAAAGTGTAGAGAAATAGCCAAAGGGCAAATGTTAAATGCAGTAATGCCATTAAAATAAATAAATAAATAAATAAATGACTGTTCAGTCCTGTGACTGAACTTGTGTGTGTTTCAGGAATGCGGTAGGCAAGGTTCTTAAAATGGCCCCCAAGGTTCTCAGACCCCTAGTGTGCACACACTTTCTCCCAGTTATTCAAGCACCATTCTAGGTGCTGCTGTGAAGGCATTTTGCAGATGTCATTAATGTCCAGATGGGCTAATGACCTGAGCCCATTAAATCTTGGTCTAGAGGTCAGAGACAGGAGAAGTGAGAGATTAGAAGCAGGAGGAGGATTCAACGCCTGAGAAGTCTATTGCAGGCCTGGAAGAATGCAAGCATACATTTTGTGAACTTCCTATGGGGGCCACAGTGATTAGAAACTGGGCAGCATGGAGTTGCTGAGAATAATCACCAGCTAACTGCTGAAAGGGAAATGAGGACCTCAGTTATTCAACTGCAAGGAAATGAATTCTGCCGACAACCGGTGAGCTCAGAAAAGGGACCCGTGAGAGCCAAGAACTGCAGCCCCAGCCGACACCTTGGTTTCAGCCCAGTGAGACCTAAGCAAAGTATCTAGTCATACTATGAAACTGTGAGATAATAAATTTGTGTTAAGTTGCCAAGTTTGTAGAAATTCGTTACACTAATAGAAAGCTAATACAAGGAGTGTTTTGCGGAATTATAGTAGGTGGCATGCCAGACCAAACACGTATCCCCATTCTGGGTAGTCAGAAAGGAGCAGGAAGGGGCCATCTGAATAGCATTTGTCTTTACAGTTACTATCTTCACTTGTTCTTTTACTGACGGTTTTCATGGATAGTTTTTATATTGTTTCTTGCAAAATTGTTCCACTGACAAATATTTACAAAAACTATAGCACGCTTTTATGTGCCAAGCATTAAGCTAAGTGCTTCACAGAAATTGTTTAATCCTCTCAGCAACCCTCTTTTACAGATGAGAAAACTGAGGCCTGGAGCAAGTAAGAATTTTCCCAAAAGCTCAAGTGACCACAAATGACTTGCAGAACAGCACTAATTGAGAATTTGTGTTGCTACACTCATTTTCTTAGTATCCTGTTGCAAAATGTTCAGGTATCAAAATTAGACATTTTTTATTCTGATTTTCCGTTTTTTCCTTGGTTATCCCTTAATTCAACATGTATTATTAATCTCTTGGTTTCCTCTTTACAATTGAGGTTATATCACTTGTCACTCTGATAGCAACTTATATATTAATTTAGAACAAGAACTTCTCATTTCCCTGAGCAGGCTCATAACCCATCCATGGCTTTACCCCAATCTTTCTTCTGACCTTGGACCATTCTCCTGAACTCCAGACTCCATTTCCCAGCCAGAGCAGGGCATCCTGCCTGTCTACACACAGCCCAACTTGTCTCAAATGAACTTATCTCCCTCCAACCTACTTCTTCTCTATTTCCTATCTCTGTTCGTAGCATTTTCATCTGATAACCTGGCCAACCTAGAAACTATGATAATATCTATGACTCTCTTTCCTCTCATTCTTTACTTATGATTTGTTAATAAGTCCTGGTAATTTTAATCCTTTATATAACTAATAAAGGGTTAATATCCAAAATATGTAAAGAACTCATACAACTTAACACCAAAAAAAGAAAAAAACAAACAATCCATTTAAAAAATGGGCAGAGGACCTGAATAGATGTTTCTCTCAAGAGGACATACAGATGGCCAACAGATATATGAAAAGATTCTCAATGTCACTAATCATCAGAGAAATGCAAATTAAAACCACAATGAGATATTACCTCACACCTGTCAAAATGGCTATCATCAATAAATCAACAAATAACAAGTGCAGGCGAGGATGTGGAGAGGGAACCCTCGTGCACTGTTGCTGGGATTCTAAATTGGTGCAGCCACTATGAAAACAGTATAGAGATTCCTGAAAACAATTAAAAATAGAGCTGCCACACAATCCAGCAATTCCTCTTCTGGGTATTTATCAGAAGAAAACAAAAACACCAATTTGAAAAGATATATGCATCCCTATGTTCATTGTAGCACTAGTAATAGCCAAGATACGGAAGCAACTAGATGTCCATCAACAGATGAATGGTTAAAGAAGATGTGATACACACACACACACACACACACACACACACACACACACACTCACGAGGTCTGAATTAAGTTCACAAACTTGTTGCAATGATGTTGCTAAAATTTTTTGATATCAGATGGATTATTCATTATGAATTTGTACCAACTGGACAAACAGTTAAACGAGTTTACTATTTGGAAATGCTGAAAAGGCTACACAAAAAAGTTAGATGACCTGAACTTTTTGCCAACAATTCATGGCTCTTGCATCACAATGCACCAGTTCACACGGCACTGTTTGTGAGGGAGTTTTTAACCAGTTGACAAATAACTGTATTGAAACACCCTCCCTACTCACCTGATATGGCCCCCAATGACTTTTTTCTTTACCTGAAGATAAAGGAAATATTGAAAGGAAGACATTTTGGTGACATTCAGGACATCAAAGGTAATACGATGACTGCTCTGATGGCCATTCCAGAAAAAGAGTTCCAAAATTGCTATGAAGGGTGGACTAGGCACTGGCATCAGGGCATGGCTTCCCAAGGGGAGTACTTCGAAGGACTGTAGTGATATTCAGCAAGAAGAATGTAGCACTTTTTCTAGGATGAGTTCGCGAACTTAATTGCCCGTGTATGTGTCTGTACACAATGGGGTATTATTCAGCAATAAAAAAAGAATGAAATCTTGCCATTACTGACAACATGGATGGACCTAGAGGGTACTGTGCTAAGTGAAATAAGTCAGAGAAAGACAAATACCATATGATATCACTTATATGTGGAATCTAATAAATAAATAAACAAAGAAACAAAAACAGACCCATCGTTATGGAGAACAAGCTGATAGCTGCCAAAGAGGAGTTGGGGGGATGGGAGAAAAAAAATTCTGATCAGTGTCTGCTTACCACGATGCCAACCTAAGACAAGGCTTATAAATGGCAGAACTAGAATGTGGTGGGGGAAAAAAAAAGAAGAAGCTGTTAAAGAAAAAAGCACATGCCCAAAATGGTGTCACTCATGCTAAAAGCCCATGATACCAAACCTATATTTAATATCTAACTGCGATTTCAGTCTCTCCCACAAATGGAATCTGAATCAATCTGGAGTTTTCTGGTCAAGCTCCAGTAAGGTAACCTGTCATTGTGGGCCCTCTCCATCCTCCACAGAAGGCAGAAGCAATAAAACACTTTCCCTTCTCTTCCCCAAAAGAAAAAGTGTCCTGGCCCCCAAATAATCCTTTCTTTTGTCAATAGCCTCCTTGCCCTATCCTTCTTCCTCTAAAAGCCTCCCATTTTGTACAACACCCAGAACAGCCTTCTAGCGGCTAGATGGAATACTGCCCGATTCATGAATCACTTAATAAAGGCAATCAGACCGTCAGCTAATAATAGTAACCTTTACTGCTCTTTCCTGTCTATTCCCAGTGCTATTGTTTTGGATCAGCCATTGTTTTTCATGTAGATTACTATAATAGGTTCCTAATTTCTCATTGCTTCCTGGAAACCCCTCTTATTTGCCCTCCACACTGTCATCAGAGTAACCTTAAAACATGGGCTGTTTTATAACCCTTTAGTCACCCTACTACACACAGGATGGAACCCCAGATTCCTTGGCAAGGTAGGGAATGTCTTTCATTAGTTTACATTCCATATTTTTTCAATCTTCATCTTTTTCTACTCCCTGACTTCTGTTGCACACACCCCATGTTCCTACCTCTCTTGCTTAGACAATTCTCCCTAAAACTGCCATTCTCCATGCCTTTGGACATTGCTATTCCTTCAGCCCGTAATATCCTTTTATCCCTACTGAATCTGGCAAAATCCCACTTGTCCTTTAAAGCCCAGCTTCTCTGGTGCAGCCTTCCCCCAAAAGTCTCCATGTCATTACTTTCAGGGCTGTGCAACCGTTATACTTTGTACAAGATTTCTATCACGGCAGTTAAAAGATTGCTCAGCAATGATTTATGCATCTGTCCCTTTTCAATGATTGTGAACTCCTCAAGAAGACGACTGTGCTTTTGCCATCTTCATGTTTGCCATCCCGAGCGCCAAAATGCCAGGCACTTGGTTGGTGTTCAATATACATTCAATGAATAAGTGAAGAAAGGGCTGAAGAAGTGAAGAAAGGGAAATACTTGTTGCATTTGACAACTTGTATCTCAGTGGTATAATACTTACCTCGGTTATGGTCCTGGTCCAGCAGCATCAGCATCACCTGAGAATTCACTAGAAATGCAAATTCTTAGCCCCACACCAGACCTACTACTGAATCAGAAACGCTGGGGGTGGAGCCACCAATCTGTATTTCAACAATGCCTCTGGGTGATTCAAATGAACACTTACATTTCAGAACCATTAGTGTAGTTGAACCTGACTGATGTGTGTACAGCAGACCTCAGCTTTCACGTCGTGGAAAGAACCTCCAATTGAAGCTGTGGAACTCACGTTCTATCTCAGTTCTGCCACCAGCTTCCAATATGATCTTGAGCAAGTCACTTAAGCTTTAAGAACATAAATATTACCCTCTGTCAAATCAGAATATTAGACTGGGTAATTTCTAAATTACCCAGCACTGTAAAGAAGGGGATGTAGTCACTGATGTCAAAGGACAGAGATAGTCATGGGGACCTGAGAGAAAACGGAAAACGCCGTCTGCAGTGATCGTGTGAAGCTGCCACAGATAATCAGACCCCCGCTCCTGCAAAGTCACTGCCTAGCATCTTGAAGCTGCAAGTGCCTGGTGCGTCACAGAAATTTAGCAAAGCCTGACACCTGCCCAACCAAACGATTCTACAGGGGAGGGAGGGGTCCTTCCTGACCCTCTCATGATCATATTATGCCCTGAAGCAGGAAATGTGACTGCCCTCTCCTAGCCTGCCTAAGTGCCCAGACATTCAAAAGAAATATGGGCAGTCAAGGAAGGACTGGGATTGGTGGTGCTCTGTGTGCGTGTGTGTGTGTGTGTGTGTAGTGGGGGGTTCCCTTTCTAGTCCCTAAGAACCCAAATAGGAAAATCCCTCCTTCAGTTTCACCCTGCATAAAATTGGTTGTGATGTAAATTATGTTATGCAGGCTATGTCTAGAATAACAACAAACCTCAGCAAAGGAAAAGATGCCATCAGTGCATGGGCAAAGCAGACCAATAAAAAAGGCATATTCTGTCCTACTGTCCTATACCTGGAGGTACCAGGTATAGGACATACTTATTTATACAAATATTTATATTTATATTTAAGTGGCGTCTCCCTATATATGAAGCTGAGTGGACACAACAAAGCCCAACACGTGACCTCATCACTGTAATGGGCAACTATAGAAACAGCCGTTAAGCCTGGGACCAGAAGCCAGTACTGGTGAAAGCCCAAGATTCTGCTCATGTTATCACCAAGAAGGTTTCAATAACTAGAAGAAACTGGGCCTCATTTTCTTCGGTGGAATGATCATTTTCAGGTACCTCAGATGCATTGTATTAAGGTTCAGTCCAATAGGCATTTGTTATATACCAGGCACTCTGCTAGGTGTCTTAGGAATATTGCAGGATCCCTGCTGCAAGAGGTTGAGAGTTTCGCCAGAGAAACAGACACTTTAAAAAGTGATTGTGATGTAAGGAAGGAGTATCCACTGTATACAGGACAGCAAGGAAAAGGGATATTTTGAATCTTATTAAACAGGTACAAAAATCAAGTCTGATATCTTACCCAGAGCAAAGTCCAATCACCAATGGCACAAACTTTTGACCTGTGTGTTGCCCACCAGGAGGGTGGATAAAGCAGACACAGGTCAAGAGGAAGGGCTACCAACACTCACACCCAGACTTGTCGTCTAAGAGAAACTCTAAGGGGGAATTCTCAGAGTTCCTGGACTTGGGGGGTTGCTTTAAGCAGCATGCTGTGCAACTGTGCTTGGAACTGTGTGACAGAGAACTGCAAAATGCCTGTCAAAACCCCTGACAAGTGAAAGACAGGCACACTGGGGGTGGGGAGGGAGGCTTGCTCTCTCTGCATCCTCACCAGCCTGCGAACACCTGTTACTAATGGAGCAAGCTGAGAGACGCATTTGGCACATGTTGGCAGCTCCAGCAGAATGAGCCCCTTCTCATGATGTCGTGAAAATGCGGTCCTTTCTCTGTGCCTTCTGCAGCATGAACCCATTTCCGTTTCCTTTGCGGTATCATTATTATACTAGAGAGAGAGGTAAGTAAACTCCTTGAGGAGATTTTACCATGGCCAAATACGGGGATGCTGTACATTTTGGCCACGTTCTTTTTTTAGATGAGAAAGCTCTCCCTAACCCCATCTGTAGGGTTTTATAATTGACGAGACTCTTTTATTCATTTATATACTTGGCTCTACAACAACCCAAGAGAATAGGCAGGGCATCCCACAGAGTTCCCAGTTTACAGAGAAAGAAACGGAGGTGGGTTCGGGTGGTGGAGGGACTGTGCAGTCACCAGTAAGAAGCAGATTTGATCCTGTGAGCTGTGGTTTGGGGCATGTCTACCGAAGGCTCCCTTCACACTGGTTCTCAAAGAATTGGAGGAAATGTGTCTATTCTAATCTAGCCTGTTGTGTAAGGAAGCACTTTAGGTTGTGCTTAAAAGCAATACAAATTCAATTTGTCTACCTCAATGGAAGTGCATCGAGTGTTTTTGGAAGCCTGAGGTTCAGAGGGACTAGGGCATTGCAGGTAAAGGGGTGCTATTAGCCAGTTGTGAGCTGTCTGTGCCTAAACAAACTACTTCTCTGAGCCTCAGCTTCCTAATTTGTAAAAGGTGAACAGTCATATCCAGGTTTGTGGGGACTGAATGTGTGTGGAACAACTGTGGTGTGTAAGGCAGTCAATAAAAGATCATAATAGCATCATAGCATTTAATAGTATCAATAACGTGTCACCACCCCTGCCAGCTGGTGGACGACTTGGGTCAGGATATGTGGAAAGAGCTGCTATACTAGTGCCTGTGGGATTGGGTGCTTTGGGTTACATCACGCATCACAGGCAGGAAGGGAAAATTGTTAAAAAATTAAAAATCTCCACATTGCTTAAGGCATATTTGTGTTTGCAATTTGGCTCAGTCCATCCCAGTTTTTCACTTTAAAATGTTGCACTTAGTTAGAAATGTAACTTTACAATAAACAGCAAATGAAAATTAAAAAAGAGAAATGACAAACTCTATCTAGAATAAAGTTTTCTTCTGAAGGGGCTCCAGAATTGGCTCTACGAAAACGCCAGCTGCCGGTTTGTTTTGTTATTACTTGGTTTATATATATCCATGGCTGACAAGGAGAAGGGCAATTGACAGTAGCTTTGGCTTCCCAAGATGCCTGGTACTTATTTCACTAAGTCGGTTGTGGGACCGACATGCTTTTCCTTGGTACGAGCTCTAAATGAATCCTGTGTTGAATCCTTTCTCCACCACATATTGACATTTGCTTTCTCACCTGGAAAGCAGGGACGATTTTACCTGTCTGACCCATCTCACAGCTTTTTCATGTAGATCAAATAAGTGGATATGTCAGTCTTTGAAACTGTACATAATATTGTACCAGTGTCACCCACGTCACTCATCCAGTTACACTTTCTCAAAAACATGCGGTGCAACTTAGGAAATCGAGTTACCCATCTAGAGGTCTGCTAGGCACTCTGAATCTACCGTGTTTCCCCAAAAATAAGAGCTAGCTAGACAATCAGCTCTAATATGTCTTTTGGAGCAAAAATTAATGTAAGACCCAGTCTTATTTTACTATAATATAAGACTGGGTATCATATCATATCATATGATAATATAATATAATACTGGGTCTTATATTAATTTTTGCTCAAAAAAGTGCATTACAGCTGATTGTCTGGTTAGGTCTTATTTTCTGGGAAACAGGGTAAGACGTTCCAAGTTTTCCCATTTCTGTGCAATATTAAATAGTCTCCTTTGCAACCAGCATAGCTCTTCAAAAACGACACTATGATACTGCTCCTTGAATAAATACTGTGATTTCTTGGAACGTACTTTCTAGCAGATAACCTTGTTAAACAAGATTGTCAGTTCTGAATCCTTGGAATCACAGAATAAACCATGAAGTCTGCTCCCCACTTCCCCCAACATTTGGAGACCGTGCGATTCAAATCACATACTGTTCTATAATTCCCCTGAACTTTGACTTGAAATATGGCAGCTCTTTCCATAAGGATTCCATTCAGAGCCTCCGCTGTTTTGGAAACATAGCCACCATGTCTCTTAACAAATGGCATCAAATGGAACATCCCTCCTGGGCTCTGTAGGCCACTCTGCTGCCCAGGGGCTCTTCGCTGACATTTTACTTACTCTGTGAAGCCTTCAGGTCTTAAGATCAGTTAATGTTGATATCATTTCTCATATCTTATATAAAATATTACATAAATTTTATATAGGGTATCTATTTTTAAAACTAAAATAATACTTGAATATGCCAATTTCTGCCAAGTGTGTTTTGTTTTAAAAGTCATCTAGATATAGCCAGATATATCTATATGGAACAGATATGGAACAAAGAAGGAGGAAGAAGTTTAGGCTTCAAGTCTGAGGTCTGCCACAGATGATGGTAGATAAGACAATAATAAGGATTCTCAAATTTACATCTCCAAACCCAAAGTCTTCCTGATCTGGGTCTCACATATGCAATTGTCTTTTGACATCTCTGTTTCGATTACTAATAAGTGTCTTGAATTTAATCCATCCAAACCCAAAATCAAGAAACTCTTGATTTCTCCTTTAACTTCTCAAATTGGCTTAATCTCTTTCTCCCCAGTTTAAGACGTAGCATATCCATCCTCCCAGGAGGTCACATCAAAAGCCGTGGAATCATCTCTGACTCTGTCTTTTATACTCTACACATGTTAAATTAAACAAGGAGGCCATTAGACCAATGTGGCTCTAGTGCCATGACAGCCTACATAAGCAACCCAAAATCTAAGTCTGTAAATGCCTCCAGGTTATGAAATCAAAACACTAAGGACAGCAAATCACAAACAGCCAACTAGGCTTTAAGCTGTAGCCAGGCAAAAAATTTCCTTTCTTTGCTTCCACTGCTACGGATACCAGGACCAGCAAGAACCCAAGCGGCCCTCAGAGAGTTAGGAAGTTCAGCTTTATTACACCTGCGGGCTCAGCGGGATCTTTCCTAAAATACTGAGCCCCTAGCAAGGTTTTGAGCAGGTGTTTATGTGTTGGGGACTTCTTTGAGTCAGGGAAGGAGTAGGTGTCGTCTGGTGATTGGCTTGGGGTGTGGCTTGGAGGGGGTTATGCGGAAGTGGGCTGAGGCTTAGGCTGGGGACCTCTCTCTCTGCTCAGGCCACCATTTTAGGTCAGTTTCACGTGGCAGGGAACCATTTTAGGTCAGTTTCTCCATCACCACATGTCCTCTGTATAAATCTTTCCCCTGGCTCCTGAGCACTCCTAACTACTTCTGGTTGGGGACTGCCCAATTCAAATTGAATTTTGCCCAGATGAACTCTGAAAATTTTTAAATATGCCTCAGTTTACTTTTTAACACACCCCACCCCTCAGCAAATCTAACTAGCTCTAACTTCAGAATATTCCTAGAATTTGATCCTATCACCATCTCTCACCTTGCTTCAAGTCACCCTCAGCTGTTCCAGGACCGTTCTATCCTCTCCTGGATTTTTTTTTTTTTTTTTTTTGCTTCCTGTTTTGTACCCCATATAATTTCACTCCATACAGCAGCCAGAATGACCAATTGAAACGTAAACTGAATCACCTTACCTTCTTTCCTAAAACTCTTCAGAATAGATTCTAAGCTTTTGGCCTTGAGGCCTAACACAACTGAAACCTGGGTAGTTGTGAGGTCGCATTTCATACACTTGCCCTCTTGCTCACAGAGTCCCAGCCACACTTCTTGCTGTCTCTCAGACATCTTCTCACCTCAAAGTCTCTGCACTTACCGTTCCCTCTGCTTGGATCTCCTCCCCCAAGATAGTCACATAGCTGCTCCTACATCAGTCAGGTATCTACTCAACCCCCCTCAGAGAGTTTTCATTGCATCCAGAAGAGCTCCCACTTTTGATCCTATTACTCTGGTTCTTTCACTCTACTTTGTTTCTCTTCTTAGGACCCATCGCAACCTGATATTTTGCTCAAACACATACCCACAATTCTTTACTCCTCAATTGAATGTAAGTGTCATGAATTCAGAAACAGAGTGTTTTGTTTACAACATTAGTCCCGGACTAGAACAGCGCTGGCTATTCACTAGGTGCCAAATGAATAATCGTTAATGAATAAAAGCATGCAGGCTCTCTGCCTCTTTTGTTTTGTTTTGTTTTTTTTCTCCACAAAATAAAATTTTCAACCAGATAATCAATAAGATCACCACTAGCTTTAAAAGCCCGTAATTCCTTGCTTTATTTTTTGGTTTGTAATCTTGCTTTATTATGCACAGAAAAATAACTGTAGCAGAAAACAGAAGCATAAGAGGCAATGAGATGGACCCAATAGCATCTCTACCGTAACTTTTAAGGGTTTGCTCACAAATTTTCTTCCGATTAAACTTCTCATTTCCTAGAATTTATATGTCTATGGAAAGTCAATTAGTATAGATAATGCCATGGGTGCAAAGAATTTGATTTTGTCGTTAAGCAAATCAAGACTCCAGTGAGATCTGTAGGCTCAGGGCCAGCCTTTTGATCTCCGGAGAGCTTTATACATGTAGCCACATAAGAGAGGACACCCCCAAATTGTTATGTTCGAGGTCCTAATCTGTAGGTGCTGCCCAGGCAGTGTAGTAAATGAATAATCTGATTCTGACCTGTTCTAACACATCCTGTGGGTATAAACAAATGATAAATTATCTGAGCTTCATCTGTTGAATGCATTGATTGAGATAATGAAATAGCTTAGTACAGGTATTGATTTATGTTTTTAAGGTGGAAAGACAGACAAACAGACAAACCTCTTTCATAATGTTCATGGTGGTATACCCTTTTTGGCTTCCATTCAACATGAAGAAGATTGGAGTCAATTTAGAGTAACCCCGGTACATTCTTTACTAGTAGGTGAGAGGGATGGTACAGTCCATTTTTAACCATGCTTACTCTTAGTCAAGTACTCACAGAGAATACAGTGGATGTACAAATTGTTCTTTCCTTTGAGACACAACTTTCACCCATAATCACCCACAGGGGTTAGAGTTTTGAGTGGCTTCTCACTTCTCAAAATTCTCCCCCACTTCTACCCTGGTAGTCACTAGGAAATCGCACCCCTCTCTCTACGGTCAAGGTCTATTTAACCCCTCTGCATTTCTCTCTCAGGGCCTTCCTCTTCTTCTCAAGTCTCTGGTACAAGTTAACAATTATTTGTGGATGGAGATGGCATTCATGGGTTGGGGAAAAAGTACTTAGGATGGTGCAAGCAGAGGATTAGTAAAACAGTGGAATAGTTTTACTCTGCCAAAGTAAATCTCTTCCTTGCATAGCTAGAGTTTTTGTTTCTTTCCTCATTTTATCTGTACTACCAAATTCCTTTTTTTGCTATCCTGATTTTAATGTCTCTCATCTCCATAGAGGAAGAATGGGAGAGAGAAATAAGTTTATCCCAACACAAGTGGAGGAGACTTTGGAAGAGACTCGCTCATGAGATGGATTTTAGGGAAAACCAAGAAAAGGGTGTTAAGCAATAGTAACAAAAAAAAAAGTTGGTGAAGCTAAAGAGACAAAACTTCAGAACCCAGCCTTCTCTTCCTTATACTATGGTCTATAGTAGTCTGTAGTTAGATTCTATACATGAGCTCAGAATCCCACCTAAGAAGGTTCCAGAGGTCTGGCTTTAGTTTGGCAAGTTATAAGTGAGTGAGACGTTGAGCAAATGAAAGGGTTAGATCAGCTCTTTACTAGCAGCTCTGTTGCCAAAATCATAGCCAAGTTTAAACCAGGTTCATGAGTCATATTGCTGTAAAATGAAAAGAAAAATTCACCAGCGCATCTGAGCACCTGAAATTAGGCTGCGCAAACTATTGTGCTCAGCATTCCAACCGTAGTCCTGAAATATAATGTCAGGCAGAGGGGAGAGCCGCAAAATGTGAAGTCAAAAGGCTGACTGAGTTGTCAATGGAAGGTTCATTATGAACTCTTCTGTGCACCTTGGCAGTTACCCAGACACTCTGAGGCTACGACATTAACATGTGGTTTTTCTGTGGATCCCAGCCTTGCTACTTCCCCAGGAAGAAATGCGAGGGAAGAGAAAAAAAAACTAAAGTATTTCAATTTCTTCTGCAGTTTCACTAACAGCGCAGAAATAATTTTAGATATGTATCAAAGATATCATCAAAAATAAAAGTGTAAGACGTTTTTATTTCATTCACATATTTGTAATGATTCATGATATCATCATTTCAGACACTTTTCCAATAAATCGGCATGTGTAGCTTAAGAAATGTTTAAATGACTGGGAAAAGGTTCACTATTCCCTAATACCACTGAGGGTTATTAAATTTGAAAAAAAAAAAAAAAAGAAATGAAAAAGGTCTTTCTGCTTTTTATAACAAAGCAATCCAAAGGTCTTTTCCAACTGAGAAGAGCGACTTCTAAACATGTATCTAGACATATATCTGTGTCCAAGGTTTGGACTGCTTTTTGACAACACATGACATAAATCCTGCTTAGAGAATAATTGCCCGGGCTGGTGCCGAGTTACCAGGTCATTTAAATCGATGCTGTGTGCTATTGCACACTTAAAATTATTTACACTGCTCTTATCGTAGCTACAATCTGTTCTCTCTCACTAATGCAGTGAAGAGCAATTTACTCCAGAATACCAAAGTCCTTCTGATTTCATTTTTGCTCCCACATCTGCTGCTGTGAGCACAAGTCCTAGAAATGAAACCAAATAAAGAAGCACATGGAAGCTTTGGGGAAAGTGGGTTTTAAAGTAAACATCAATAAAAGTTTCAAAGTTCTGTTTCTGACACTTTGTTCTAATTAACTTTAATCGTTGCTTGCAGTTGTTCTTTTGAGAGGTTTATAGGACTTCTTTCTTCCTTCCTTTCCTCCTTCTTCCCACCACCCCCATGCACGTGCGCGCGCATACACACACACACACACACACACACACACACATCTTTCCTTTGGAATTGAGGCAGAGGGTGTCCCTCTCATAGTTTACATTCAGACACTATGGACTGTGGTTCGTGTCACTGGCACTACTGAAGTTATTGTCCTTTGCGAAAAGGGAGTTCAGATGCACAGACCCGAAATGATTGGCAAATCGTAGACGATATCAATTACCAACATTTTATTTAAATCGCAATTTTTTAAATTAAACCTTCATGTTACTCATATCCACCTGAAAAGCTGTTGAAAGATCTTAGTGGTATTTACCTATATTTTTTTTTAAGTAAAAGTAGCAGGGGGTAGTCAGAAATGAATTCAGAAATCAGATACTGTAGCTTATGGGTAACTAATGAAAAAATGAAATAACTCCCTGTTATTGTAAGCCAAGGTCTGAGATGTGCTTCTGGCTATCATGGAATTTCAGAGTGGGAATCTAAGGGTTGTAAACATGCTGAAAATTAGGACATGAACAACTCCATCGGTCTTCCAGAGCTTTTTCATCATGGAGGACCTCAAGTCTTTCAGTAGAGAGTCTTGGTTGCCTATCCCAAACCCACCTCTTTTCTTCTCTACTAATAACGTTCTAACTTTATTCATGTGTCTAGCCCTCAGGGAGGAAATACTAAATATTCTAATCAGAAAAAAAAAGGAAAAAGAAGAGGAGGTTAACCCATACTCCTTGACAGTGATTGGTTTAGGAGCAAGCATGTGACCCCATAGTTCTGGTCCATGAGCTTAGTGGTCAGCTTGCTGAGAATCTTCTGAGAGAGGTTTCCTTATTATTAAAACAGACATATAGGAAGGGGTGGCCCCGCTTCTTCTTCTTCTGGGCATTGGGTCTGTAGTTGACATTTGGCACTACTGTAGCCATCCTGTCCTGTTCCCATGGAGTAAACCAATGTGAAGACAAGCCACAAGCTTCAAGAAGATAGAAAGCCTGGTGTCCTTGATGACATTGTTAATTCAAGGAAAGCCTCCTATTAAAAGCTCATATGGGGGAAAAATAACCTCAGCCTACCAGGGAGGATGCAAGGTCAGGAAACTTAACATGAGGTTAAACAATCTTTATGAGGAAACATGGTCAATTTGGGTGTCATCAGCTCCCTACCCAACCTCCTAACACCTATCATGAATGACTGCTGACCAATTTTTGTGCAGAGGAAGATGTTACCAAATGAAAATCACATCACTCCACTCTATGGCAAGATACTGGGGATAAAACGTGGATCCATTTAAAGCCTCAGATGTAGAGGACAAACATGGCCAGTTGAAGAAAGTATTCCTCACTGGTAGCCTGTTGGAAATGGAAGCATGAAAGCAGGATCAAATTGAGCTCCTCAATTTAGGACGTTGGTAGCAGAAAACTACAGCATCCTGAAGAGCTGCTTTCATCTAGTAGAGTAGTGGAAAGCCAGGACACACCATTGATAGTGCCAGAGCAATATTACTGCACACTTGAAGAGCAAGAAAGGAGATGAGGCCATCTATGGGCCACATGAGAGCACATATGACGTACCTTTTCAGGATTTCCTGAATGCCTTGGGAGGAATATATAAGGATGGGGTTGCTGGGTATCCAGCCAGAGGACTATTCTTTTGTTAACCTTGTTATACCTCCATACTATTGTGACAAGGAAAAACAAGGGGTCTCTGTGAACAAGCCAATAGTCACTTTGATTTGGGTTAGAATTGAAAATTGATGTGTGGAGAGAAATTCCTTAACAGCTACTAGGCCAAAATGACTTTGTTTAGTAGTGTATTGGTAAGTTGTTGTTACTGTTCTAATGAAGTTGATTAGTGTTGCCTAGTCATAACACAATGAATGAATACATTCTACAGTAAGATTGGTTACCCATTTGAGATCTTGTACAACTTAAGTTTCTGAAATATTGTTTCTAAAACATTAGTGTGCCTAAGACTCACCAAGCATCCTTATTTAAATTGCTGAATTCGTGAATCTGCAGATTCTCATTATGAAGGTCTGGGGTGGGCCCAGGAATCTGTATTTAATGAGTTCCCCACATGACTCTAATAAAGGTGATCCGTGGGTCAAATCCTAAGAAATTCTGCTGTAACAATACTACATTAAAGAACAGATGTTATAAAAAAAAAAACCAACATGTGGTTTTCCCCTCTAAAAAGGCTTTGCATTTGAAATATTGTTCTGGTGTTAGGAATGAGGTTGATACTAAATAGTCCTCCTGGGATCGACAAATGGTCAATGAGTTGTGATTTAGCCACCCAAGAGCTATTGTATTGCTGTCATTTTTCTTCACAGAGGTTTCTTAAACCTCACAGACGGATTTTTTTTGTTGCTGGGGGGTGAGGGGTGGGGGATGAGAACTATGGAAGACAACACTCACTTCATATTTCCTCCCTCACTGCAAGTGGAGGCACAAGAGGAGGTCAAAAGTCCACCATCCTTGAGACCAAGAAGCAAAGTATTGATTTGTGATTTTTTAAGAGCAGAGATTTCTATTCATCTTTCATTCCTAGCACCCACCTGTGACACTTGCATGTAATAGGAGCTTGCAAAATATCTGTCAAGTGTTAGTGGATTTGGGGTACAGTTTTTGAGCTTATAATAATCCTAAGACAGCAACAGATATATCCTGAATTTTCAACTCCAAGAAGGAGAGAAACATTTTTTGTTTGTTTGCCCACCGTTGTGTATAGTGGATACTAAACTAATGTTTGTTGACTAACTGAATGAATGAATGTATGTATATAAACCTTAAAACTTTATAATCATCTTTTACGTGACATCACCAGAACTGGCTGCTTCAGGTATGTCCCTTGTGTGGGTTGTGGGTGCTCTCCTGTTGTGATTGAGCCTTGATTTATATTTGCACATCAGTGAGAGGGATCGACCCTCAGGCTAAATAGTTGTGAGGACTGGTTATGACTACAGTGGAGGAACTGTGGTGCAGGGGCTGATTCTCTGGAGCAGGATTCGCTTTAACAGTGTTTTGGTGCCTGACAAGTCTGCCCTCTGGATGTGTCGTTTGTGGAGGGGGTTGGATGGTGCTCTGGTGTGGTCTGAAGTTGGCCACCAGGTGTGTTGGTTCTGGGGCCTCTTGTGAAGGACTCTGTTGCAGGCCAAATGCAGCTGTTGCTTGTGCCCTGAATGGGGCCACTTGGTATGAGATCACAAAGTGATCTGCAGATGGTTGCCACTTGTGTTGGGCTTGGAGGTGCCTGGGAGAGGATAATCTGGAAAATGAGGCCAGCTACCACTAGTGCTGAGCTTGGGGCTGTTTAGCAAGTACAAGACATGCTGAGGCTAGAGGCTGCATGTTTCGATTTTGTAACCTTTAAGAGATTTTAGGAAAATCTGCAGCATGAGCCAAAACAGCCCATTTTTATGGAAAAACCACTGGTAGCTGTTTGGGTGGTTGAGTGGGCCTGCAAGTTAAGTGGGGCAGGTTCTCAGGGAAACACCAGAGTGGGGTGAATGGTGTTAACCAGGTTGGTGGAGACTCAGATATAGTGCTTGCTTGTGCATGTAGACTGATGGTGGGAGGGCTCAACAAAGGAACATGTCTTCTACCAGTATTTCTGTCTGGAAGAAAGCTGCCCCTCCAGTCATCACCCTGAAACTAGACAATTCAGTTCCTCCCTGTGTGTCCCTGGCACCTTTCAAGCTGCTGCCCCAGTGCTGGAGCTCAGAGTGAGTAAGTCCATCAGTGAGTAAGTCCATGTGCGGGCCCTTAAAAGGAACGCCTGGGACTTAACAGCCCTCCATCTCACTCAGCCACAATCTTTACTGGTTCTCACAGCCAGAAGTTGTGGGGACTTCTCTTTTTGGCACTGGAACCCTGGGCTGGGGAGCCTAGTGTGGGGCTGGGACCCCTCGTTCCTCAGGGAGATCTCTGCAGCCAAGATATCCCTCCCTGGTGTGGAACCACCCTCTTCTGTGTCTCCATTCCTCCTACCAGTCTCGCTGTGGCTTCTTCTGTATATTCTTGGTTATACTATTTATGTTTAGCTAGACATCAGGCGATTCTCAATGACAGTTGTTCTGTAGTTCAGTTGTAATTTTGATATGGTCTGGAAGGAGATGAGCACATCATTTGCCCACTCTGCCATCTTGACCAGAAGACTGGGCTACCACTGCTTATGTGTGAAAACTCCAAGGAAACTGGAAGTACCTAGTAGTTCTGCCTAGAGAGCAAGGCCAAGTGGTACCATCAGAAAGCAAATATTTCATAGAAAAGAATGGTTGAAAGTGATGTTGTCTTAGCTTTTCTAACTACCACAGTCCTAAAATGAAAGTAAATGAGGAAAGGGGAAATAACACTAAATTGGGTGTTCAAAAAGCATGGATTTTGGTATAAACGTTGCCAATAGCTAACTGTATAATCTTGGCAAACTTTTATGTTTCTCTGAGTCTTATTTTTTTTTATAAAGATGAAAGTTTGAATATAAGATTTCTCAAGTTACTTCTGCATTAACTTTTTTTTTGGTATCAGTTGAAGAGGCAACAACAATTTAATGAAAGTTGAAGTAAAGCAGTTTAGTTGGGAAAAGTTAAAATAATTAGATTATAGAAATGATTAAAAGTGAGCAAATAATGGTATTTTAATAAAGGGAATTTTTTAAAAAATGAAGATCAGCTGGACTTAATTGTCACTTTGGTCAGCATGACAGCAAATGTGCTTTATTTGCCGAGGTTAGTTTTAACAGGGACCTCATTGACTGCACCAGATGCCAATTTTGCAATAAGCAATGGGGGAAAAAAGCACCTCTCCTCTTAAAACAATTTTCAAAGAATTGATGTAATTATCCTTCACATAGTCTTTTCTAAGGAGAAAAAATGTGCAGGTGGCTTTTCACTGATCCTCTGATTTCACAGACAGAGTATTAGACATAAGAGCTTAAAATCCCTACTTTTGGCCCTCATTTTCTTCTTTTTCCAGTATCCATCTGCCGTCTATTTACCCCAGTGAGGCTCACAGTGCTTGAGGGCAAAAGACAAATGATCAAAAAACAATGGCAAAACAATATGGTAAGTGCCATAGGCAGTGGTTTGAGGTAAATGTGTAACAACTGGCTATGGGGAGAAGTGGATGCCCAGATTTGTAGTCCTTGCCAATTTTCTTGGTGTAAATACTCCCACTGTGTCTGATTTGAAGCAACCAATATGGCATCAACTGGCTGCAAAATTTCTGAACACTCAAAAATCAGCTCTCACGAGGTACTGTAAGCCAGCTGTAGCATACCACCAAATAGGTATGTATAAGCAAAATGATTTAGAAGTTCACTACTAACTGCCAGGAGGAGGTAAATTGTGGGGTGCTGGGATAGCAAGTGGCAGAGGAAGTTGTGAGAGGATGGTTAATTAGGGACACAAGTAATTTGCTAGGGAGTACTGGGTGTGGTAGAAAATCAGAATAGGGAAGCAGAATGGAGAAAGATTTTGAAGGGCCAGGTAGGTCATAATAAGGAGTTATGGTATCATGTAGAGAACAGAGGGAATCTGGGACACATCAAGGTGGTGGCTCAATGCAGAGTAATGACAGAAAATGTTTTAGGAAAACAGCTCTGGTGCAATGTGAATGATGGACATATTCTGAGTCCAACCTGAGATATTATAAGCAATCATGGATAAATTATAACATTTACAACTTCTTAGCAATGTATGTGGGTCAATGAAACTCAAAAGGCACTTGGGTTTTGAAGGACTGCACCAACCACGAGAAAGTTACCAGGAATCCAAGGCATGTTCTCCCTCTGTCTTTTAAGTTTGCTTTGCTTTGTACCTCTATTCACTTCCTTCTCTTTTTTGACAGAATGGTTTTCTCTAAAACTTCATTTGTATGGTAAGAAAACAACTGTCCCAAACTGACCTAATTTAAAAAACAAAAACATTTGGTTTACTTGGCTCGGATAAAATAACTATTTCCTATCCAATCACTTGTGCCATGGAGGTGACATGGAAATAAAAAGGCCAAATATGAGCCTATACCTTTAGAAAGACAAAAGTTTGGGGGCAAATCTCACAAAAACTAGTTACTACAAGCTGCGTAAATATTCTCAAAGTATCTACTAAAGACTGGAAGTGAGAGAGAATAATAAGGAAGATCCATATTTGAATCCAAGCTCTTTAACACATTTTCTATGTGACATTTCACAAGTTAGGTTGCTACTTGAAGATATAATTTTCTCATGAATAACATGAAGATAATAATAGTACCAATTTTATTGGGTTACTGTGAGGAGTAACTGAGCTAAGCCACATGAAGGAACCTAGCACAGTACCTGGTATGTACTAAGTCCTAATTAAATATTTATTATCATTATAAAAGTATTGTTATTAATTTTCAAGTTAATAATAAATATAGGAAATAACTAATTTGGAAAATACAAAAAGAAGCATAAAGAATAATATCTAAATAAATGAAAATACCTATTTCCCTAATATCCAGAATGTAACACTGTTAACATTTTAGTAGAGAATCTTCAAATGAAAGACATTTTTGCATTTCTGAATTAGGAACAAAAAGCCTTTGCAACCATTAGAATGTAGACAGTAAAGAGGTGGAAAAACTCAACATAGATATAATACACTAAAGCTCATATATCCCAACAGATAATCCATATTGATGCTACTTTTCTCCTTTACACAATTCTAACAAGATCTAATTTTTCAGTTCAAAGTAGATAAGAAGCAGCAAATTGGGAAAAGAGACTCTGGAGATCTTCTTTCAACGATTCAGCCAATAATTACATAGTCACAACTTAATGATATAAGAAGTGATAACTAACAGCCTTAGTAGGAGGAAAGAGCTCCAATACATCAGAAAAAATAAAGTAAAAGCTCAAAAGGTGAGACTTTGAGAGTCATTTAGTGTAGGGGTACGGGTCTAATAGATGCCATCACAGTGTAGACCTGACTGAATGATAATTTTTGCAGTGATTGATGACAACGATCCCAAATCATCAAGAACATTTTCATAAGGCTCTATAGATGACAGTCATGGGGCATTCCTAGAATTCCAAAAGTCAACATAAATAAATCATGACATATTAGGAGAAGAATTTCTGCAATGTAATGGGAAATAATTCTACTACAGTGCCAACTCTAAGTGATGGGCAGAATCTGTGGCGGGTACTACTCATATGTTAAGAATGACTCTGAGGCTTCCTCTGTACTCTTAGGAAAGAATCTTGGTGCATTCTCAATAATATATACATTGGGCTTCAGAGCTGGTAGGGGCTGCCTCTGTGTATTTATCTATCCTGGGCTTAACCATAGCTTAATTCAAGGTATTAACATAGAAACAGAATAATAATAAAATTAAAAAAAAAACTGTCAAGAGAGGTAAGAATTATTGGCCTATTGGCATAGAACCCAGTTTGGGATAAGCAACTTTATCAGTGTTTGGATAACATTTTCAAAAAATATTCTAAACCTGTGAGACAAGATTAATTTCTTGAGGAGATGTTATCATTATTTGGAGTTTGGGTTATTATGGAGGTTTAGAGTTTAAACTAAAATAATTCCGAACTCGCTCCCCACAGTTATTCTTGCATACAACAAGAAATTTCTCAGTTAAGATTTGAGATATCTCAGATACCTTAATTATGGAAGAGGAGTAGCACAAAGATTCTGGTCACTAAAACGCAGTATCTGATATGAATAATTAAGAAATATATATAAGTTTACAATTCTTCCTCTTGTGAGCTTGATTAATGTAAATCAGCCATGCACCTCCCCACTGGCCCCAAGTCTTTAGCCTATGCCCTCTCCTAAGAAAGAATCATCACTGAATATACAAGACTGAATATTCAATAAACAATGGCTCAACTTAGGCCTGATTTTTAAATATACATATATATAATTTTATATCTTTTCCTATCATAAGTAGGATTTTCACCATTACCCCCACACACATATACACCCAACAGAGTGAGGACCAACATTCATAAACATTATAACTATGGCTGTGGAAAGTAAAATAATTGTCATTAATGGTTAACATAACTTGCTATGTGAAGGCTTTATATTAAAGAGTCAATAAATGATCTCATATACCCCTCACAGTAACTCTCAGAAATGAGAATTAGTGTTACCTCCACTTTCCAGGTAAGGTATCAAAGGCTTGGAGAGGTTGAGTCTTGCTCATGGTCACACAACTAGTAAGGATAGAGTCAGGATTTGAACCATGGTGGTCCAATTTCAAATCCCTCTGTGGTTGGCCCAGCAGAGAGATACCAGATCTAATTCACGTGGCCCTCAAATTGAGCCGGACCTTAGACTTTCGTGAAACAGTCAGGATTCAATTGAGGATCAATGTGCAAAGAAAATTTCATTTCTTGCCTTCAAGGATGAAGACGAGACCCTGTATTATGGTGACCACACTCATGTTCTGCCCTAGTTCTGCTTGGCCTCTGTACTGATAACTTTTAAATATTTTTGAATGTGATCCACGTAAGAAATATATTTTACATTGCATCCAAGGGTGCACACACATAAGCATACATATATATGAACACCTAACAAGCAAAACTTCACAGAAGACTATTCATTCATATTATATGTGATATACTCCAATTTTTCTATTCCACTCGATTCCATTCTGTTTCATTTCTGGTTGAGACTCACTGAATTCCTGACTACAATTTTGAATAATGCAGCTCTATACAATTCCTCCAATGGTATATCTCCCACCCCATTTCCCCTTGTTTTCATTCTGCAATGTGATCATTACATTCTGTGAGAGACACATGTGTTTTAGAAATACTTTTATTGAAAATATTTTAATAAAATTTTGTCACTTCTTACGAAAGAAGTGCATTAATTTTTTGGCAATAATAAATCCCTCATTCCCTTATGATGCCAGATAAATAAAAATGTTTGGTGCAACTATTATGAGTTAAATGATAGTATTTACCACATTTTTGAATATATATATATATATATATATATATATATATATATAATATATATATAAAATATATATATAAAATACACACACACACATACACACATACACATACACACACACCCACAGAGGGTACTCAAGAATGTATATACCTTTTAAGAAAGGAAAAAACTATCTTAAAATTGTAATACTCAATATATACTGATAACAAAAGATGAATACAAGTCACGTTTGACTTCTGCAATTACAGAGGTGCTCAAAGTTGTTACCATCAGTGTCCAGACACTTCTGATTACGGCGAATTACTGCTTGAGCAACGTTGACCAAAGTGTCCACTAGTATACATTTTTCTGGCTCCCCCGGTATACACACACACACACACACACACACACACACACACACACACACATAATTGAGTTTCCAACTGTGCCTATATCCTCTGAAAATACTTAATAGACTTTCACCAAATTGCAAAAGTAAATTTGGGATTGTCTAGCCTAAAATATAGGCTTTGTGGCTCATATAAAATTCAATGTGATGGGCCCTGGGGGACACGTTAAATAGTTATCCCCCAAACTAAAATTGCCCCCTTGTACAGACAGAGCTTCCATGTAGACATAACATTGGCAATGGGTTTGGATATGAACCCCAAGATGGAAATGAAAATGTAAGGGACAAATGATGCAATAACATGGCGTGATTTCTATTTGGAGCTGCTTCTCACAATGACCCCTTTTAGTAGAGCAAATGACAATAGGAATTTATTGACCATCGTGAACAATGAGGATACCACCTAATATTGAGCAGGTTATTTTGAGGGCCTGGGGATTTTTCTTCTCCTTTGTTCCTGAGGGAGATTTAATAAAGAAAATGAGAGGAAAGCATATGATGCCAGAGTTTAGCCACATGGAAGGACCCTGAAGCCCTGCTTAGCACAAATGACCATAAGACTTTAAGAAAGGAGTGCCTATTGTTTAATTTTTCTATTGTTTATGTTTCTGAAACGCAAACATCCTCCTTTTCCCTAAATATTTTTTGTACCCATAAAGTCATCATAATGAATTGTGTGTGTGTGTGTGTGTGTGTGTGTGTGTGTGTGTATGTATGTATTTTGAACACCAAGGAACTGAATTTTATATCTGAGTAGATAAAGTGAATCCCGGGGACAGCACATTTGGGATGAGAGGAAAATGGATAACTGAACTATGTCAGCAGAGCAGGACTTGGTGCTGTAGGTGCCCAGGAAAGGCAAAGCCTGCTAGGAATTCACAAAAACATGTACTGATAGCACCGAATCCCCCATAGGACGCAGAGTAGGGCTTTGAATTGATCTTAGATCTTAAGGAGCAGTGACCCCAACAGACACCAAGTATTCATTTTTTAAAATAAATAAATAAGCCTACATGGGGATTTTAAACCGATGCTCAAATCCAAAATATACATATATTACTCCACCTCAAAAGAAAAGGAGCAGGAAGCAAACAGTAAGACAATGTCTGGTAACTTAGACTGGAAACACTGTTGAGAATCTAGGCTATTATTCATGACACTAATAAGTTGATCATCTATAAAATGCTTAAATGCAAGTGAATGCGTCTTAATCCAGGACACTATAGAGTTAATATTTTTATATTTAGTTTAGCAATTTCTAATTGTAAGAGTCTTTTCAGTTTAAAAAAAAAAAAGACAAATTTGGGGAAATTTCTACTTTAAAGAATTTTTTTGTTTGTTTTTTATTTTTTTATTTTGGTGCTTAAACCTGATTAAAGCAACATATACAAGGGTAGTTCACATTTTTTAGTCCATACTCCTTTTCTGTTTCATTCAAACCCCTTCATGTCTTAGCCATACTGGAAATGTGTACCTTAAAATAGGGGAAAAGGTCTTCTTACTTTCTAGTAGTTATGTTACAGCAACATTTTTCTCTATAGGTCACATACATTCTCTGAGAGTTTGCCTAACAACAAAGAGGTATAAGGAAGGGCAGGAGAGCAGAAAAGGTTAGAATTAATGTCAGGTGAGCTCCTATGTGCCTCATCTATGTACTGACTATTATGGAGATTTTTTCTTCATATATAATTTCATTAAATTAATTTAGTCCTCATGTATTATTATCCTCATTTTGTTAGGAAAAAAAGCTTAAAAAATTAAGTCACTTGACGAAGATCACATAAATAATGAGTTCTGCTTATAACGACACCAGAGGTTTCCAATGTGTGCTCAGCTGTGTTAAGTCCGTCCCAGAGAAACTAAAAGTTGCTTGATCACATAAGCTTGGTAAATGCTGAATGAACAACAGTAAGGTTTCTTTACTACAGGACTTCTCTGAGTAATTAATATGATGAGGATGGTTGTCATTTACCAAGAAGGTAATACAGTAAAGAAACTTTTATTATTTATTTTTATTAAAAAGTAACTCCTGGAATTAGTATCCAGTGAATTATTCACTTTGAGAAATAAACACTACACCAAACTATGCCACAGCCAAAAAGAAAGGATTTGATCAGTGTAGAACCAGTGCAACGACGTGATCACAATCTGCCAGAATATGGTTCAGGCCAGGTAGCTGGTAACACATCAAAAATGCCCTATGATTCTGAGTACAAGTAAGGAGCCTTTATTGATTTTCTCTGGTTGCTTGACAGCCTGAGCCCATGGGTGATGTAGGGCTACAAATCCCATCAAATTCACAGGAACTTTTTGACAGACTGCGTCTGCCTCCTATGCTGCAGTGATATGGTTGAACCCTTCTTGGGTTTATACATTGATTATAACCTTGGATAACATGCCACTTCAATTTCTAACTTTCTGGCTAAAGAAAGCGCTCTATTGCGAAAAATGAAAAGCAAAAGACCAATGGAATTTTCCTCCTCTCGGATGCATGTTTATCTTTTTAATTTGATAGTTGTATTGCTAAAAATGTAGTTTTATTACATTGTATAATTTTGATTGAAAAATAGTTTTTTTACCATTTTCGTTGAAAATTCTGGTAAAAATATCAAACACTATGAAAGCACATGTAATATAAAATAGCTCTCTCTTCCATGCTATCATACCTGTTTTCTTTTCCAAAGTCAGCTACTGAAACCAGTTTCTTAGGAATTCTTTCAGATGTTTTCTACATATATATAAGCATATATACATGAGTGTGTTTATGGGTCTTTTTGCAAGGAGGCACATATATATATTGAGAATTACTATATACAGTGCACTGTTCTTAATGTTTTGAAGATTTCCTAAATGAAGATTTTTTGTGTGTGTGTAACTTAACTTGAGATAGCATGAACTAATGTAACCCATCTCAAGTGAAACGCCAAGTTTGACTACTTGGATTGGTCTTTTAAAGAAATACGGCCATATTCACTGATGTACCTACCTGTTCATTCTATAAGATCATGACACCATTCTATTATCTGAGTGTTAATCCTCAAGGAAACACAAAGCAAGCAAAGGAATATGGGCATGAAAAGGAAGGTAGAAAGAAAAGCAGGAGCTGGTAGGCCATGTACAGAATGTGGCTTTTATTATAAGGTTAATGAAACCATTTGATGGTATGCCTGGTGGCTGGGTGATTGTACTAGTTATATATAATCTGTGATGTCCAATACAGTAGCCAAGAGCCACAAGTGACTATTGACCATTTGAAATGTGCCTAGACTGAACTGAAACATGCTGGCAGTGTAAACTATATATCAGACTGTGAAGACTTAGAATGAAAAACAATTGTAAATATCTCAATAATGTTTGAATTGGTTACATATTGAAATGATAATATTTTGGAAATATGGGATTAAATAAAACATAACATTAAAATTAATTTCACCTGTTTATTTTTACTCATTAATGAAGATACTAAAATTTTTAAATTATATGTGGGACTTGCTCTATATGTCCATTGGATTCCATGGTAGAGACAAGAAGATCTAAGTGTACATTGGAAGTGTTACTTGTCTATTGGATTTCTCATAGCTCTGAAACGCCATTTGAATTATTTTCTAGAATGGATATTAAGCCTAGGATGACCCAATATTTTTAAGTTGTTGGTTTTAAAGATAATATAGTTCTTAGAAGTGAATTCTCCTTGTTTGCATCTGAGGATGACTACCTAATCTGAGAAGCAGTGTGGTGTAGTAGATTGTAGAATGTGTCATGAGGTCTAAATTCAAGTATTGACCACGGACATATCAATTTTGTTTTACCTGTTAATCAATAATTATATTATCCGGTTTACTTCCATCCTAAGTGTTATTGTTAGCATCAAATGAGAAAGGGGATAAGCATTTAATGAATTATTAAGCACCCGTTAGTAGTTGATTAAATAGATATATAAAAAAAGAACTAAGAATACTATTGGAACTTCAAATTTAGAAGCTCCTTAAGAAACCATGTAGTCTACATTTCCTCACACACCTCTGACCCATTTTACAGATGAGGAAACTGAGTGTGGGGTTAACCCAGAGAGATTAAAACCAACAGTAAATAGTTGGTTATTAGTAGATTTAAGATCAGAACCCAGGTCTCATTGACTCATTTTTTTCAATGAGCATCTGAATGGGTTCCAGTCCATTTATTAATTTATTCCAAAATACTTATTTAGCATCTATTATGGACCAGGACTATGAAAGATTCTATTCATAGCAATAGCTAACATTCATTGATTCCATGCTAAGCACTGGACAGATTACATAATTTATTTCATTTAATTCAACAACCCTTGCGAAGGTATTATTAGAACCTATTTACAAAGTGGGAAACCTGGGCTCTGTGAGGCTAAGTAACCTGCTTCAGGTCACAGAGTGAGTACATGACAGAGCACAGATTTGAACCCTGTTGTCCTTGACTCAAAAGCCTATGCTATGCACCCTTGTGCTTAGCCAAAGGGATGAAAAAGCTGGCAGGGAAGGCAGTCAGGTAGACAATAAACCAAAGTGTAGTGTAGTTCACTCCACAACAAAGATATGCACAAGGTTCTCAAGGAGCCCGGAGAAAGTCTGGATTGTCTTTCTGCTTCTTCCAGTCTTTCCCAACCCAGTAAATGGCACCACCACACATCCATTCACTGCATAACTTAAGTTCCATTTAAGTTATCCTTGATTGTCCCTCTTGCCAATCACCCAAGTCAATCCTACCTCCAGTGTGTATTCCATATGGTCCACTTCTCTACACTGTCACCACTGTCCCACCTCCCCCCGCTCACCACCCCCCACCAATGTATTCCACACCTGGAATGTTAAAATGCCTACTAATTGCCTGTAAACATTTGTGTGCTTTCCCTACACAAGCTTTTCTCCACCAAGCAATCGGAGTGATCTTTTGACATTGTAAATCTGTTTATGCCATTTCCCTGAGTCAAAACATCCAATGGTCTCATATTAACCTTACAATAAAAGCCACATTCTGTATGTGGCCTACCAGTCCCTTCTTTCCCTTCCAACTTCCCATTCATGTCACCTCCCCTGCTAACTTTGCCTTAGCCACATTGGTTTCCTTTTAGTTCCCCAAACAAGCTAAGCTTTTCCCCTCTCAGGGACTACACATGCTTCTGATGCAGGTGTCCTGCTCTTGGCATTTTGTCTGGCTGCCTCCTCATCTTTGAGACTCAGCTTCAATGTTTTCTGGCACCTCTAAGCAGGTTTCTACTGTGTTCTATCTTCACAGCACTTTCATCTAATTGAAAATGCATGTTTATTTCTTTAGTGACATGTTGATTGGATTGAACAAGCTGCAAGCTCCATGAAGGGCAGGGATCATGGTAATCTAGCTGCCCTCTGTACACCAAATACTTAACCTTATGCCTAGCACATAGTGAACATTTAACAAATGTTTGTAGAATAAATGAATTATAATAAATTCTTATTGGAAGAGTTTCCAGGTCGTGGAATATGTGGAGGTACTGGGAGAGTGGGGTTCCTGGAGAGGGCATGGAAGCTTTGCACCCTTTCCCTATACCTTCCCCTACTATGCGTCTCTTCCATCTGTCTGTTTGTGATTATGTTCCTTTAGAATAAACCAGTTATCTAGTAGTAAAAAAAAAAATAAAAAATCTTATTGGAATGATGGTAAAGGCATACCAAAAAAATGAATCAGTCATTCCCACTTTGTTTGAGTAGCTACTTTTCTTTTGCTTTCATGATCCTGCTAGAAAAATTATAGGTAGTTCATCATGCAATTTCCCCAAATTGGAAAAGTCACTGTGCAATGCTTGTAATGTTCACAGTTTGGGTGATTTGCCTCCATACAGTCCTGCAGCCATGCATTATGGATGATGGGTCTCTTAAGTAAAAACTGCTGGAGAAATGAATCAGCAAGAGCTAGAAGCAATGTGGTATAGTAGAAACACCATCCAGACACAGCTGTTTTCCTGGCTTTGTTCAGTTCTTACTTCCTGGCCACCTAATTCAACCAATCATTTTCTGGAGAGAATAACATGGTAGTTGGTATTCAATAAGACACACAGTTCTCTCCCAGAAACAAACAGGATTTGAATGTCTGAGTTGGATTTTTACTTCACTGTAGTTTGTTCCTAATCTGGGAATTATGCTAACTGCACTACCAAAACTCTAGCATAGAAAAATCTAGACCTGTTAATTGGTATTATCTAAAAATGCATTTTTTTTTAAAGTCTGTTACATATTTCATCAGGGTAAGTAGGCAGGGACTGGAGGGAATAGAATGGAAGTGAACATTTGTTGAGTATATATTGGTGACAGGAAATCTGCTGAATACTTTACACATTACTCTTTTATCTTCAGAAAGAAATCCTGTCAGGTAAATAGGATCATTACCATTTTATCCCCACCTTATGTTGACAGAACAGAGAGCTTAATTAAACTTACCCAAAGTTACACAATCAGTCAAAGACAAAGCTAGGATTTGAAATCATATCTATCTTCCTCTGAAGCTCATTCTCTCTCAAGAGAAGTAAAATTCATGTTTATTTGGGGTTTTCTGGTCAGCCAACTTAGTTCAAATTTTGGCCAAGGAGAAATTGATATTATGGTCCTAACTGGTATTTCTGGACCACCTGAGTAGCAGCTGTGAAACACTCATACCTCTCTACATCTGGGAATGAAAATAAATCAGGTAAATTTTAATTTAGAAGCTTGTTTGAAAGAAATATGACATATTTTGCACTTATTTACTCAGGACTTTCTTTCCCTTTGGGTTTTTCGAAAGCCCTGACTTGGCAGGAAGCACTACTTGACAGATGACTAGCCCAGAAAGGAGAGAGCCACAGATGGGGACACCCAGCATAGAGCAGGAGTGCAGTAGGTCAGTGTGTGGTGTTCACACCTGGGACAAGTTCCACAGCCTATTCAAAGAGCTGGCCTGTGGGTTCAGTGTCTACTACTAACATGTCTCTGCTCTAGTGCTACCCAAACAGCTTCCCATTAGGGCAAATCTTCAACAAACTGCCAGTTCTTATGGCTGAGCAGACACGGGTGTCTGATGGCATGAAAGAGAGGTAGGAGTGACCTTTTCCCACAAGAAAATGATGCCGGCACTAACTCCCGTAGACAATGAGTGTTCAAAATAGAAGATGGTTGTTCAAGTCAGACAGTATTATGTTGCAATACCTATTCATGCCCCATGTATGGGATCCTACCCTGGTTACATAATTTCTCTGTGCTCCATTGTTCTCACCTGTCAAATGGAAATGATGGGCATTTCATGTCCTATGGTGAAGATCAGGTGGGATAGTGAAGGGAAACTATTTGGCACAGAGGATGCAGTGAATCACGGGGCATTCCCTTCCTCCGATTTTCCTTATAGTGCTTCCCAGCACTGTAGTGTTTGATCCGGTCACCTTCTTTTGTTATACCTTGCCTGGAACATCTCCCCCTAAACCTTTCTCTGAAAACCCACTTTAAAAAGGCTAATATAACAAGAGAGAATGTCAGTCTCCACACTTCCAGGGGTTGAACTTGAGAGACAGATTCCACCTGCTGGGAGCCTGTTATGGCCTCGATGATACCCCATTATTTTGGCTCTTCCTCCTTCTTTCTCTCACTTTCCTTACTCCCTCCCTCCGGATTTTTGAAATCACCAGCTAAGTCCTTCTTTCAGATTCTGAATTTTGGGGAAACCCAAACTAAGACAATTTGCAGCACCCTAACTGTTTCATAGTATAACCCAAACCTGCTGTAACTCTGATCCCAGGGATTTGATATAATTATTGTAAATCTATATATTATAATATAGTAAAATGATTTCGATACTTCAGTTTGCCCATCTATAAATTGGGGGTAATAATAATTTCTTCAGAAACCCCGCATAGGGGTTTCTGAAGATTTAAGGAGACGTTGCGCATTCATGCGCTTAGTATAATGCCTGTTACGTAAAAAGCAATTTAAAATGTTAGCAGTTACTGATTACGATCATCATTTTTACTATGAGATTAAGAGTAATGTGACTTACAACTCCTATTAAACTTGTTGACTGAAATTTTCTTTGGCCTTTCAGTCAGTCCAGCACATACTGCCCCTTTTCCCCACCTTCCCTCCTAAACCCCGTATCACATATAGTATGTTACAGACAAAATAGATTAAAAAACCATATGTGTGCTATATCACATTACTTGATTTGATTTCACTTTCTTTCATTCTTTTACCTAACTTTTTATTTGCATTTATTTTTGCAGACAAAAAGGAGGTAGAGGGCTGAACAATCTGTGTGAGTACTGAACATCAAAAGGTTTAGCTGAAAAACAAAATTAAGTGTTGAGAAAAGACTTAAAGGAAAATCAGGTACTGAGTGGGTAAAAGATCAAGAAGAGAGGGTTCATCTCAGCTTAATGGATGGCAGTGAAAGAAGGAACAAAAATAAGACCTAGATAAGAAGATTAAGGAATAGCCAAAATTGGATAAAAGGAAGGAAATTAAATCAGAAATACAGGAAATCAGAGAAGATTTGTAGAGGTAACTCAGAATGTCAAGGAGGCTTGAAATTGAGCCCATGAAGCTGTTTCTTGGAGAAAAATAAGAAGCAGCCATAATAGTATAGAATACTAAGGTGAAAGAGATTTTAAAGACTATCTAGCCCAACCATTCCATTTTATAAGCAAAGAAACTGAGGCTCAGGGTAGAGAAACACATTGCTTTTCCGAGCTACATCACTAGTAGGTTGCCAACCTGTGCTGGGACCCAGGATTTCTTACTTTTTTGCTTAGTGATTGGTTCTACTCTATTATTTCTGATATAAGACCTTAATGAAAAGGAGTGATTTGATCTAACTGACAAATGAGGCATATGATTAGCAAATTAGATCATCTGAGCATTTAGAAGGATAATCATTAATAAATCTTGTTATAAAAAAGGTTTACTTGAAATTGTTTATAATCATACAAACATTGGAAACAATCTAATTATCCAATCATGGTAGTATGGTTAAATAATAATGTTGCAACTATAAGAATAGTCCTTTACAGATAATAATCCTAACGGATTTTGATGACCTCAAAAATTTTATATGATATTGAAGGAAAAAAAATGCAAGACATGAAATTATAGCAGCAGTATGATCCCAATTACATAGAAAATATAAAAGAAGAAAAACTGAGAAGTAACATACCAGAATATGCTAATAGTGGCCATCAGGCTCTGTGTTTCAGTCATAGATGAACTTTATTTTCTTTCAGTTTTGTATTGTAGACATTTCCCACAATAAATACCCATTACTTTACTAATTAGAATAAAACACTTAACTTTTTTTTTCTTTGAAAACCTTAGTTGGAAATGATAATGTGTCTGATATTATCTGAGGTTATATTCTGTTTCTACTTTAAGAATGAGGATGGGATTTTAATGTTCTTTTATTCCTTGCCAAGACTGCGTCCTTTATAAAATGACTCCTCACTCTGTGCAGTAAATTTGAACATCCTAATCACTGCAGAAAGTGATGTAGAGTGTATGCTATCAACCTGTATCTTTTGTTCATACATTCATTTATTCAACCAGCATTTACTAAGTACCAGCTATCCATTGCTCTATGACAGACAATGTCTTTGCCCGTAAGAGGTGCCTTTACCCAAGTGGAGAAGGCAAGTGATGAGCAAAAGAACACATTAATTTAAAAATTAATGGTGTGATAAAATAGAAATGAAATAAACAGAGTGGTGCGATAGAATGCAGTAGGGAAGGGTAGATACGCTAATTCGTACAGTACGGTTAGGCAAGGCCTCTCCTCTCTAGTGCATTCTCTGATCTGCCTTCAGGACCTGAGATCTCATTCCCCCAGGGGCTGGGATGTTGGCTGCCATGGACTCACTCTGGGAATTGTCCTCTGCTGAAGGAAGCTGCCTCAGCCACATGACTCCCCGTTCCCAGGGTCAGCCTGCATCCAATGCTGGATTAATGTGGGGTGCACAGGCCCACCCCCCTTGCCTCAATACAGGACAAATCTGAAGAGCCATCCCGCTTCAGAGCTTTTCATGAGATTGGCTGAGTTCTCTGTAGAGATTGCATCGCAGCTCAGCTTCTCTCTGTCCAGTCCACTTTACCTCACCCCTTCACAGGTATTATTCCCAAGGGCATTCTCAAATCAATTTCCTGCATACCCGCCAGCCTGGTAGAATCTGCTACCCAAAGAACATGGCTGAAAACAGCCTCTCCTCAGAGAGTATGATTTGAAATCTGCAAGATGCGAAGAAGCCAGCCATGCACAGGGTCAGGGAGAGAACAAAGGCAAAATCCTTGAAGCAGACAGGGAGCTTCTGAATTTCAAGAAAATGAAAGCAAGCCAATATAGCTGCCTTGCCCAAATTCATACAGCCAGAGAGGAGTGGAACCAGGATTCAAACCTGGGTTTTTCTGACACTGAAGTCTATGTTCTTTCTGCTAAATATGATTTCCCCCAGACAATATGGGTCTTTGTTGTGTGAAATACAGGTCTTCTATTTTAATCATGAAGCATTAGCTCTGCCAATACAATCACCAAGTTGTAAGTTCTTTGAATTGGCTCCTCAGATATCTCTGTGACTTTCATCTTAAAGTATCATTATCATAAGTATCTTACTATTTTAATTATATCCAATTAAACGTTCTTTCACATTATCTGCATGTATCCATACGAAATATTTGAAAATCATAAACACACCATTAATTTTACCTGCACACTTTTTGAATACATTCATATGTAGATAACTATGTCAGGTCCTTGCTTTAGTCATGCTATAAATTTAAAAATTAACCTGAGTTTTATTTTCTCATCCTGGAAAATACATTTCATAAATGTTTTCATGGTACACCTGCAATAACTAAGCAAATCTACTTTTGGTGCTCATGAAAAGGTCAATTATCTGGATTTAGCAAAATGGTATGATAAAACCCACTACAGTCCTTGGTCTGCCTTCAGAGCCCTAGTATAACTCATCTGGATTTACTAATTTGTTCATTCACTCATTCATCCAATAGTTTATCTATTGCACAGTACTAATTTGGCATGTTCTACATGTCAGCCGCTGTGCTGATCACTTGGAATACACTGCGAAATTCCCTCTTCTTGGAGAATTAAAATTGGATGGTGGTGGTGGTGAGGGAAGGACCGATCACAAAAGCACACCAGTGAATGCAGAGTTACAAAGTGAGTGTTTCAAAGGAGCAGAACATCATTCTGTGCGCTCCCGAAACAATGGAACCTAATCTGGACCAGAAACAAAGGGGGATAAGAGACAATAGAGGTTGTATGGGTTGAAATGAGGTGGGGTCAAAGAAGGATTCTTATGAAAATGCAATGTGAGCTGAGATCTTAGATGATGAAGGCCAAAAAAGGAAAACTTCCTTTGGCAGGAGAGACCAGGGTATAATCAAGGACCTGCAAGAATCCTGAGATTTTGAAAAATGAGCAAAGACAAAAATGAAATGAAAACCAGCAGGGGTAAAGGAATTGGCGATTTCTAATTCATGTTGAGGGCTTTAATTTTAATTTTTTGTAATAGCAATGGAAAGTCATCAAATTCCTCAAGGGACAGGTCTCATATTAGATTCTGGATTGACTAAAGCATGTAGACCCTTTCCTTAAGCATAACGAGTAATTAAACAGTCATGGCACAAAATTCTAACTATGATGGAAACAAGCAAAGATGCAATGGGAATAGCGCAGAGGGTACCTAACTCATACAGGGATATCAAAGCAGGCTTCCTAGAGGAAGTACTCCTGAACTAAGTCTCAAGGGTACACATCTAAAATTGACCAGATCACAAGTCTTCTTCACATGGGGAGGGGAGTCCCCACATGAACAAGCAATTCTTGGGACACCAGTAGGTGTCCTACAATTCAACTCAATTCTGACACTATCTACCAGGAGATAGCATCAGATCCCACAGGTTAATGGTTCAGCCCTGTAAGACTGCCCCACCCCACAACACACACACACTTCAGATGCCAGTCCCAAGCCCAGGCTGCTACCTGGGCTTCTCATCCAACTGGCTATAGATCAGAGGTTCCCACAACATCCATCTTGGGTTCAATTAATTTGCTGAAGTAGCTCAAACATTTCACTTACCAGATTACCAATGTATTATAAAAGGACACAACGCAGGGACAGCCAGATAGAAAAGATACATAGGGCAAGGTATGTGGAAAGGGCACTGAGCTTCCATTCTCTCTCCAGGTGTGCCACACCCCTGCATCTCCACATGTTCACCAACCTGGGATCTCAGACCCCGTTCTTTTGGGGGTTTACGGAGGCTTCATTACATAGCCATGATTGATTAAATCACCGGCCATTGGTGACTGAACTCCATCTCCAGCCTTTGTTCCCTCCTGGAGGTCAGGTGGTTGAGGACTAAAAGTTACTATATTATAAACACTAAACATGAGGTAGGCTCCATTGGCAACCAGCCCCATCTTTAGATGCTTTTCCAAGGCCACCTCATTAACATAACCGAAGACACCTTTATCCCTCTCAACACTTCGTAGGAAATTCTAAGGGTTTCAGGAGCTCTGTGCTAGAAATGGGAATGCAGACCAAATATATATTTCTTATTATACATCACAACATACCACATATACGATTGCCTATCCCAACAAGCCTAGCCAAATAAAGATCTCTTGGTCAAAATGTGGGGTCTGGCTTCAGGCTCATGGTTTTGCTACTGTCTACATAATTGGTCTCTATGGAATCAAAATACCAAAGATATTGACATTCCTTTGCAAGACCTCTTGCCACCAGGTGACCTCTCCTAGAAGGCAAGTCTTTGTTGAGCCTCCACGACTCATAGAGCAGGAACTGGGCTCAGCATTGGAAAAGAATGACAAATACTCACCCATGAATTTGCTTTCACACAGAAGATTTGCAGAATGATAAGGAATTCTGGCTGAGCTGGAGCTGAGAATCCTAAACATCTCCCAAGTGGGAGATGAGAACATCTCTTGGTCTAAGTACATATTTGGAAAAAAGCAGGAATAATTTGTTCGTTTGTTATTTGTTCGTTTGTTTCAAAGAGCATGGAGGAGAGATGGTGCCAATGGAAGAGACATATGGTATCTGTCTTTCCTGGGGGACTAGTATTTGTTTATTTGACAGATTGCTTATTCGTGTCAATTGGGATACAAGAAGGAGGGACTAGGGCCGGAAGATGAAAGTTCTTGGAAAAGGGAATCTCTTCCCATTGTCCATACTGCACTGCAGGTTTCAGTGTAGCCATGGCACCCTGAGCGCTCAAGAAGGCCAGCAGGGCAGTTCTGAGCCCAGTGGAAGAGGAGGGAGCGCAGTACCCAGCACTGGCAGAAGGGCTGTGATTCCATGAAATAAATGCCCAGCAGGCAGTTTGCTGAAGTCTAACACAGGCATGAGTAGACTTGTCCCTGCACGACTGTAAACCAATTCTCTCAGAAATAACCAGTATAGTCTTCTGGGGGATGTCAGCTAAGCTCCTACAATTATTCAGCTGGGGGCTACAAGTAATCCAAAGTTGGGCATTAATGTGGGTGTGTCAGCATTTGTACTCAGGAAGTAATGATGTCTAAGATATTCAGTTTATGTTAGATTAGGACAGAAGAAAGAGGACAACTAAAGCATTGCCAACCAGCGAACCTGCGAGATAGCTTTGGACAAATCATTTTACTTCTTCGGGCTTCAGCATTCTAAAATATTAAATGGGATGGAAAATGGAACTAAATGAATGATTCTAAACCCAGTGAGCAAAAGGCTCAGAGCAAAGGATGGGATGCAACTTTACTAAAAGGTGTCTGAGAACCACCAGGTTGATCAAAATCTGAAGCCCACTCAACCGCTCAACGTCCAGAAAGGGGACCAGAAAGTCTTCATATTATCTATGCCCAGTTACCAGGCTTTGTTTCCATGAGATTCTCTCAGCTTCACCCTCCTCCAGTCCTGATCTGCACCTCTACAGCAGGTGAAAACCGCATTTCCAGCAACAGTGCACTGAAAAGAAATCTTAAAAACTGATTTCACCAGGTCAGGATTCTATTCTAAACACTTCAGTGGCTCCTAGGAAGTTTTTGATATTTCCACAACTTTAAAAGTATGAATTTTCAAGGTGTAATGAGACTCTTTCAGACACCAGATAAGAAAACCCAATAGATCTTGGTGACTAGAGGAGAGATTTAAGGAAGTGAGTCTAGTTAATTGAGAAAATGACGGTACTATTTAGGGATGGGTGCTGAGAGGGAGAACTGCTTTAGAAGTAAAGAAAATGACCTCACTTTTAGACCTAACAAGGCTGAGGTGCCAGCAAGACAAAACTTTGGGACTTCCCCACAACTGGGACATTGCAGGAAGCTGAAAGTTTACAGGGAAAGAAAAAGAGCAGGATGTTGTTTATTGAGCACTTACTATATGCCAGTCCTAAAGCAGGTGTGCTATATTGGTATTCCCAGTTAACGCTACAATGAGGTAGATATTCTCATTGCCATTTTATATTTAGGAAATTAAAACAGAGGGAAATTCAGTCACTCACCCAAAATCACACAGCTCAAGAGACCTGGATTTGAACATACCTCAAGATGCATGACTTTGTTAGGCACACACACTCTGTCTCCCTTACTGGGGCTGAAGAATAAAATAAGTACCCCAGATCTTGAAGAGGTCTTCATATGTGATGTTCTCTTTGTGTTTTAAGCATCTAGTCTTGTAGTCCCTATTCTTTATAAAACTACTATTTATATTTTATTTCGATACAGAGCTGAGTATCAGCATTACAGACTTGAGACAAAAAAATTGAGCAATCTTCGGCAGCCAGGACCTTGGTATTCTGTTTGGGAACCAGTGGAATTTGGAAATTAAAGCCTGAACATTCCAATTTGAGGCTGGCTAGCTCCTGTCCATTCTTTAGCATGTCTTTATGTCTAGCAGTCAGCTGAGTCACCAAGGGCAGGACCAAGAAAGGGCCTCCCGACCAAGCGCTGGCGAAATTGGTCCCCATGGCACTGGCTGCTAGAAAGAAAGACCTTGGTATGGGAACAGCATTCACGTTAGACGCCCCTTGTCTGAGGGTTTTAAGATAATGGAATCACTTTTGGGTTTGTGGTTCCCACCAAGACTCCTAAGTCTGGGACAGAGCTGCCCAGGCCACTGTAGCTGGGCAGAGCTCCCATGGGTCCTGACTTGTTCTCCTGGGGCTTGGGTGCAGCCACACCTCAGTTTCTGTCATTGGTCTGAGGTTCTCCAAAAATAGAAATCTGGGATCCGAGATAAGCATGGACTTATCCACTTTCAGATGTAGTTTTCTCACAGATATGATTGGCTTTCAACTGAGATGTGAATCACATCATTACTGCTTCTCCTCGGGGAGTGGGAATTAAAACCCATCTGATTTCAATGGAACGAAATTCTGGATGTCTCAAGCTGCCTTCACAGCTTTGGCTAAGGTATCAGCAGCTACTGAGACCCAGAAGGAAGGGCTTTGGGAGCAGTTATAATACATGACACTTGAGAAGGTAAGGTGCAGCACAACAAGGGACCATTTTCTGGTGACCGTCCCAAAAAAGGAACTCTGTGAACTGGATCATAGAACAGACGAGGATGTTCCCTCTCCATCCAAGTAGCTGTTTGTCTAAAATGCCAGGGTTAACACAAGCCGCAGGAGTCATTCCCCCCCACCCCCCACAGGCTGCCAGGCCCTGCTGGGCTCAGAGCCCCTCCACAATTTTTCTCTTTCATTTGCATTTTCTGAGTCTGTGCCTCTTTTAACACCCTCTCCTCCTTGTCTGGTTAAACTCTATTCATTCTCTCAAAATCCTCCTCAGAGACTCCCCACAGGCATCACTGCCTTTGGAAATCTTGGGCAGCCTTGGCCCAGCCTGCTTCAGTAGACCTTTTGGGTGTTCTCTTGGCACTGCTTGTCTAGTGCTAACACTGACTTTATTTATGCATTGTTTTATAAGTATCTTTTTCTTTGCTGCTGTTTCCCCTTGTGTCAGAGACTGGTTCCTTGTTGCCCAGAGTTTCCCTTTTCCTTCTGGAAAAACATCAAGACTCTACCCCCAGGTTCTCTTGTAGTTAGACATTGGCCAGGCAGGAGCGGGCAGCACCCTCCACATGCTCTCTCTCCCCTGTCCGCTGGCCAGACCAAAGCCAGTGAAGGTTCTGGGGAGGGTGAAGCCTGTGTCCCTGAAAGTCTGTTTAAAAGAGTGTCTCTCATTACTGACCCATATTGTTCTGGGACTTGAGCAAGAAACAAACCACTAAGATTTCAAGAAGACTTTTGCAATAGCTAGTCTGCCCTGAATTATACCCCCTTTCTTAACTTGAGGCTCCTGGAGCAACCACATATTTATGTGCTCACTAGCGAGCAAATACAACGTGACCATCTATGTCTAGTCTCTTTCATTTAGCATAATGTTTTCAACGTTCATCCAAGTTGTGGCATAATCGGTATTTCATTTCTTTATATGGCTGAATAATACTGCATTGTACATATATACCACAATTTGTTTATCCACTCATCCTTTGACAGACACTTTGTTGTTTCCACCTTTTGACTATTACGAATAATGCTTCAATAAACATTGTATTCAAGTCTCTGTGTGAGCATATGCTTTCATTTTTCTTGGGTATATACCTAGGAGTGGGCTTGCTGGATCATGTGATAATTCCACGTTTAGCTTTTTGAGGAACCTCCAAACTGTTTTCCACAGTGGCTGTATCATTTTGTATTCCCACTAGCAACGTACAAGGGTTCCTATCTCTCCACATTCTCACCAACGCTTGTTATTTTCTGGTTTTATTTTTTTTACCTTTTAAAAATTACGTATTTTAATTTTATTCCATTTTTATTTATTTTATTATTTTTTGTTATTTCAATAAACAGTGCTGGATAACTGGATAAGAACATGCAAAAGAATGAATTTGGACACTACGTCACTCCATTCACAAAATGTAAATCATTATGGATCAAAGATCTAAATATAAGATCTAAAACTATAAAACTATTAGAAAAAAACATAGGGGTAAATCCTCATGACTTCCAATATGGCAATGGACTCTTAGATTTGGCACCAACAAACATGAGCAACAACAACAAAAAAATAGATAAATTAGATTTCATAAAATTTAAAAACCTTTGTGCCTCAAAGGACATTATCAAAAATGTGAAAAGACAACCTGCAGAATTGAAAAAAAATGCAAATTATATATCTGATAAGGATTTAACATCCAAATATAAAAGAACTCCTATAACTCTCCACAAAAGACCAACAACCCACATTAAAAAATGGTCAAAAGACTTGAATGGATATTTCTTCAGAGAAGATATACAAATGGCCGACAAGAATATGGGGAAAAAAAATTCAACATAATTAGTAATTAAGAAAATCAAAATCGAAACTACAGTGAGATACCGCTTCATACTCACTAAACATTTTAGAGTCTGGATTTCTAAATATAGTTTAAAACACATAGCTGATTATGCCTGCTGTTCTCTGCCTTCATTACAAAACCCTGTTCTCACTGCATTTCCCGTGTCTATTAATTATAGCTCATGCATCCAGGCACTCAGATTTACATCAACTCCTTCCTCGCTCAACTCTGCTTTCCCAAACCCCATTCAGGTTTAGTTACCAAGTTCTGGGAACCAGTGGTTCCAACTGGGTTGACATATTAGACTGTCCAGTCAATCAACTGCAAAATAATTTACCATTGCTAATAATAAAATGGCAAATCTTATAAGTGATTTATTTTTTAACTAGTTTATAAAATAGAGAGGAGTCAAAATAAACTCTATAAGTCATTACTTTTACTCATATGAATTTTGATTTTTTTCTTCTTCTTTTTTTTTTTTTTTTTGCTTTCATGCTAGAGGAAAGGATGGAAGTGAGGTGAGCAAGCTTGGATTTGTATATTCACTAAATATGCCCCCAGGATTGAGTCGTGTACTTGAAGTTTATTTATGTGGTGTGATAGCTGGAGAGAAAGGGTAGAGAACCGCTTCTGTAGAATGATTCTCCATGATCTCTCTCATGTTTATATTCTTTCCCTTCCATTCCTTTTATCACCATGCCTGGTTTAGAGACAGACTACAGTTGAGCCACGAATAACATGGGCTGGAACTGTGTGTGTCCACTTGGGCAGATTTTTTTCAATAAATGCATACAGTACTATAAACATATTTTCTTTGTGATTTTCTTAATAACATTTTCTTTCCTCTAGATTATTTTAGTGTAAGAATACAGTGGATAATACATGTAACATACAAAATACATGTTAATCAAGTGTCTATGTTATTGGTAAGACTTCTGGTCAACAATAGGCTATTATTAGCAGCTGTTTTGTGGGAGTCAAAAGTTATATGCAAATTTTCGACTGTGTGGGGGGTCAGTGCTCCTAACCCTCAAGTGTTTCAAGGATCAACTGTATTTAGCTCCCCAGCTGATCTCCCTGCCTCTTATGTCTATTCTATCTGGCAATCCATTATTGACCTTGCTATAGATTGACTTTCCTAGAGTAAAGTACTGATGATTCATCACTTCCTTCCTTGTTCAACTGATAAGTCCTTCCAGGATATTTGCAGCACCTATGAGGCATCCCCACCAGCTTTATCTCAAATTATTCCCTTTCCTCTGCTCTGTACACCAGCTAAACAGAGCAACATTGCTTTTCCCAAGCTTTCCAGGCCCCATCCTACCTCCAGGCCATTCCTCTGAAATGACCTTCCCCTGTTTTTTATAAGACTCTTGCTACAAGTGAGAAAACTGAGGCTTGTTCAAGTTAAATGACATACTTTTAGTTACAAGACTGCTAGTCAGAATAAAGGTTAAGCAGAATCAGATAGACTTGTCTTTCGACTTGATTTAAAGAGGTTATGGGGACACTCAAGGTTAAATGAAGAAAGGAAGCCAGAGCCAACAGAAGACACCAATCCCTCTCTTGGTTATCAGATCAATATCATAGTGTCACAGTGCTTTAGTTCAAGTAACCCTTATTTTACTTAATAATGGCCCCACAGCACAGGAACAATTTTGACTTATCACAGGTATGTATGTATGTATGTATGTACATAAGTATGTATGTACTATCCACGGTTTCAGGCATCCACTGGGGGTGGTGGCAGCGGAGCGGAGGTCTTGGAACACATCCACCATGAATAAGGAAAGACCGCTGTACACTTGTAACATCACTGCCCTTTAGGTTCCCCATCCTAAAAACAAAACCAGCAATATATGAGGCCAAACTATTTCAAGAATTCTGTGATGATTAAGGAATAAACTGTAAGGTACTTAGTGAATTCAAGGTCCTGGAAGATGCCAAACAATAAAGCATTCTGGAAAGCTGTGAAATTGTGTTTGTTTTTAGCAAACTTGAAACCTGTAGAACGTACTGTGTGATTTATCTCTTTGTGAAAGGGCGTAAACATGTGGTAACTACACAAAGAAGCACATGGATTTTCCAGGTATAATTGTAGAAACTTGCTAAATATAGAGTTTTTTCCCACTGGACCTATACTTCCTTTTCAAGGACATTTGGGGGATACCTGAATTATTCTCTTGTCACTGTTATTCACAACGAAGGGGTGCTACTTTGTGACCTAATATTGCCTGTGTGCTAGACACATTACTCAGCATTGAAAATGACAACTTCTGTACCCCCAGGAATCACTTCACAAGTCTTCATGTCCCTGCAACCTTACGCTATGCTTGAATTTGGGTGACAGGCCCACGGTAAGAAGTGTAATGGAGATATTCATAGTCACAGAATAAGCTAAGGTCAGAGTTATTCAGAGATAAAGGCAAAACGTCTTTAATATTAAAAGAAGTACAAATATATTATGGAATAGGACGCAACTGCACAAGCATTTTTTTTTTAAGTTAAAATGTGAGCTTTCAAAAGAAAAGCCCTTTTGTGGCAGGTCACGTGGGCTCTGCTTTCTGACCACACAGGCACACCCACTGTAGAGAGCAGACCCTCTTGAGACCAGAGGAAAAGTAACAGCCATACCCCTCCCTTCTGTTTGCCTCTATTTTAGAATTCTGTGCCCCTTCCTGCCTCATTTGCCTCCACTGGAAAATGAGGGTCGTGAAAATTAATTCCCCAGCAACCTGACAGGTTTGATTTTAAAATTCACTGTGATAGTATACCCCAAAATGCCTTTAACACATGAAGTGCTGGACAAGTAGTAGTTGCTGCTTTTTAATTATTATAGTAGAGCCTAGTGTCTTCATGTTTTATTTAGCACTTGAGCATTTAAATTGTAATGTGTCATTTTACATATATCGGAACTTCTTGGATTGTTTCAATTGACCATATTTTGTGTTTAAAATAGACCCCAAGCTCCATGCCTCTTATTTCTTTGGTATCTCAAAAATAACATGCTGTGTATTATCAGGATTCTCCAGAGAAACAGATATATACAGATATAGTATAGATAGATATAGATATATAGATATAGATATACAGATATCTATACAGATATCTATACAGATATATATATATATATATATATACACACACACACATATATACATATATAGAGAGACAGAGAGAGACAGAGAGACAGAGAGAGAGAGAGAGAGAGAGAGAAAGAGAGGGAGAGAGAGAATTGACTCACGTGGTTACAGAGGCTGAGAAGTCCCATGATCTGCTGTCTGCAAGCTTGAGGCCCAGGAAAGCCAGTGGTGTAACTCTAGTCCAAACCCAAAGGCCTGAGAACTGGAGGCCAATGGCGTTAAGTCCTGGCCCAAATCCGAAGACCCAAGAGCAAGGAGCATTGATGTCTGAGAGCAGAAGAAGATGGATGTCCCAGGTCACACAAAGAGCAAAACCACCTATAATTTAAATCAGCCCTCCACATAGGTGGATTGAAAATGCAGTTGTTCTTTGAACAACATGGATTTGAACTGCATGGGCCAATTAAATGTAGATTTTTAAAATTTAATTAAAAAAAATCTGTTTAATTGGACCCACTCGGCTCAAATCTACTGGACCTACTGTGTTTTATTGGACCAAATAATTTTAATATAGCCATCATTGAAATGATGCTTTCTATGTGCATGGGAGAAGAGGTGATAACAAAGTGAGTACCCTGTGTTTTTCTATTATCAGATTTCTGGTAGATGCTCATTGTTTTTGCCTTCCTGGGACTTTTCCTCCTTCTCTGTAATTCATGCAAATTATCTTTATGAAACCATCCTTTCTTATCCCACTTCATGTGATTTGATTGGAGTTGACCACAACCTAGCTCAGGGTCGGCCCTGGCCTGAGCTAATGAACATATGCATCTCATTAGGTACACTGGTGGGACCAGGAACAGGCAGGTGACCATTACAGAAGAATGATGGAAAGAATGAGATCATGCCAGAATATGCACTCTGAACCCTCTTCATATAGCCACAACCCATGCACTGGGCCGTTATGATCTGTGAGCCAATCATTCTCTTTGATATAGCCAATTTGAGGTTGGTTGTTGTTGTTGTTGTTGTTTGTTTGTTTGTTTGTTTGTCTCTTACAACCAAAACACTTATAACTAAAGCAACATTTATAATATTTTTTGACATAACTTGTTGGACATGTGTCTTCTCTATGAGGCTGAAGACTAAGGCTGGGGTAGTCACATCTGTCTTTTGATTTTTAAATCCTCAGCATGTAGCACAGTGCTTGCCGTGTAGAAGGAGCTCATTAAATGCCGGTTGAGTAAATGTGAAAAATAAAATAAAACACAGTAGAATGCTTGTACTCAAGGAACTTCTGATGTATAATTCCTTCACTATCTGCAGTGCAACTGGATTGGTGCCATTGCTTTCCAGGGATATTTCAGCCTGAGGAAGGAAAGGTTTGAAGGGGTACTTGTTTCCAAAAACGATGTAATTCATCCTCTTCCCTCCCATTCCTAACCAAAGTTGCAACTTCCTTCTATCACACACAATCCTTAATAAATTTTTTAAAAGTCTCAGTATTCCTTGGTTGCTTGATACTTTCACATATAATTCCTATCATAAGAAAGAAGATCAGAAAAATTATAGAATATGTCCTTGCCCCTTCCTCCCTTGTTTCGAGACTGCCACCTTTCTTCTTTTCTTTAGGTTACAGTCTGGATTTCTCTAGTCTGCTAAGGTTTCATTTGCATGGGTCTGTCCCATATATTTCCTACCCTACTCTTAAGCAAGGCCAACCTGTCTTGACTCATGTTTTAGGCTACTTGTCACCTCTGTGCTGTACAGTTTATTCACTAGAGAATATTACCAATAAGGACCACGAATTTTAAACTGTATCCTTCCTCTTGTCCAGTACACCTCAAAGTTTGTGGAATTGGGGAGTATTATTCATGTGTTCATTCCGAACTGTGCATCTGAATTTACATTTAATTGGTTAGAGGGAAAAGTATAGTGAGAGCAGGTTTAGTGTGTAATGAATTGAATATGAACCATTTAGGCTTCAAGGAGATACTTCAAAAAACTAACCTATCCAAGAATTCAATACCTTGGTTATTAATTACCAATTGAAATCCCAAACACATTATTAGTTAGAATAAGCAAGTAAATGAATGAGGTGACCCATTGTAAGGATTATTCTTGAATTTTATAATAAAATGATCATTGGTTCTTTCCATATGCTTAGTTTTATTGTACGGAGACTGCCAAGTAGGTGTTCAACAGGTACACCTCTTAAAAAGGCTTGATTACCATATCGATCACTATAACTATTTAGGCTTAGCCTGAAAGCTATGCATTCCTTTCTTTATTAGCTCTAATCAGCATTCATTCTGAGTGCTATTATACTGCCTTGTAAACAATATTGCTTTGCAACCTTAAAGTCAGTAATTCCGTAGAAATTAAATTGGGTTTACAGTAAATCCATGATTACCATATAATCTGTGGAGTCTAAATAATGATGTACTTAGCTGTAGAATTGCATGTAAAACACAGAGCGATGATTACATGGCTATTTGGGGCCTAGGAAAGAAAGGGACGCCAAATGTTTTGATGGTTGACGAGCTAAGAAATCTTTTTTGTTTTTAATGTCTCATTTAAATTATGATCTTCAAACATCTTGATACTACCCTAACTGCCTTAAAAAATGGCCTTACAATCTACTGCAAAATCTTGTGCCTTATATCATGTTGGGAATTTGTTTCAACAAATTAAGACTTGTTAAAAACAGAAAATCCATCTGATTTAAAGTGACAATAGAAAAAATCAAGCAGATTTGCCTTTAGCAAATAATCTGTCTCTATTCTATTTGAAAGGGGTCTTTCATGAGAGTGTTCAGTTTAAGCTTTAAGCAATGTGTCTGGACAAAAGAACAAGTAGTCAAATGGGCATTTCATCCAAGGGCTCTTGCCTTCTGGTTTGTCTCAAGGTCACAAACATGGCTAGACCAGCTCTTAATTACTTTCAGTTAAATGAGTGCATGTTACTCTCTTAATACAGCCTAGGGTCTGAACCACAGTAATCATTGAACCTTACAGTCAGAGTGGCCCATAGAAGTATCTAGAGAGGTGATAGAATTGGTCAAAGCCACCACCACTTCATAGCAGAGTCAAACCTAAAATTCACTGTGTCCCACCTCTTAATCCAGAGTCTTTGCACTATACGAAGCTCTACAGAGGAACCAAAGATGAGTTAGCCGCAAACCTTACCCTCAAGGAGCTCAAAATCTATCTACTAGAGAATATGAGACAATAAGAAGAAATATCACAATAACAAAAAAGCAAAGAAGTTATCCCAGAGGTGGCATTATGTAGTGGGACTGGGATGTCAACCGTCTAAAACGGAAGCCAACTCCACCATTTCTTAGCTGTGAATCTTCAGCAGAACACGTACTATTCTAACCCTCATTTTTTTTTCTTTAAAATTAACAAGCACGATTTTTGTAAAGATGAAGTGTGAAAATCTGTTAGCACAGTGGCTGGTACATGGGAAGAATTCTGTGCATATTAATTATTATTAATAGAGGGGGAAATTATGGGAGTGTAGAGGATGAGGATGGAAAGCGATCACCAAGTTAGTGCACCTGGGAAGGAATGTCAAAAGATGGCATTTGGGAAGCATGAGGAAGGATAACCAGGGACCTCAGAGGGAAAAGAAAGGGAGAGGGTACGATCTCCAGGAGGATTCGAGTGTCTAAAGATGGGAAAACAACAAGGAGGAAAAATGAGACTCATAGGCAGGGCATGCTAAACGATCATTTGGGCTGAATTCGGATTTAAGGAATAATAACAATTGCAAGTATTTACCGTGGACCCACCAAGACCAGGATGATAGAGAAGGGGGAGGCCACAGTGAGGAGTAGGTAAGGTAGAGCCTTCTTGATTCCCAGGCTGTGGGTGTTGTATATGAGGGGAAGACTAACAACTTTGAACAGTTGGATGTATGGCATAATTGCACCTTGCTTTTTGAAAAATGATTCTGGCAGTGGTGGGACGGATGCAATGAGAAATGGAAGGATACTTTGCAGCCAGGAAAAAGCCCACCTCGAGTTCAACTGATGGAGACAAACGTCTGAACTGGGTGATGGTCATGATAACAAAACACAGGATATAATAGAGAGAGACAAGAAATGAGGTATATCAGACTCCCAGCGCTGCCATAACAAAGTACCACAAACTAGGTAGCTTAACAGAAATTTATTCTTTCCTGCTTCTGAGGTTAGAAATCCAAAATAAAGGTATCACTAGGGCCATGATCCCTCTGAAGTTTCTACAGAAGTGTTCTTCCTTGCATCTCTTCTAGTTTCTGCTTGTTGTCAGCAATCCCTGGCATGCAATCCCTTAGCTTATAATTTGCATCACTAACAATCACTGTCTCCGTCTCCCATGGCCTCCCTTCCTGTGTGTCTGTGTCTCTGTATCCAAATCCCCATGTCCTTTAAAGATACCAGTGATTGGATTTAGGGTCCACGCTACTCCAGTATGACCTCATCTTAGTTAATTACATCAGCAAAGATTCTATTTCTAAATAAGGCCACATTCACAGGTACTAGAGCTAGGACTTGAACAATCCAACCCACTCACTGTAGTATCCACAAACTTGAAAAAAATGCTAAGATGTGGGAAGCCAGAAAGGGGTCCCTTCCATTCCCCTGCTTCCATGATATTTCTCAGTCAGAGAAATCAGCTCCTTTGGTCCTTGGATTAGATCAGCTGTGCTCACCGAATATGCCAGACAGGAATAGCCTTTGCAAACTGGCCTTCACTGAGTTCAAGCTGATATGGATGTTCCTACACTGATAGCCCCCGGCTCTCAGCTAAGGGAGGGAGGCTCTGCTCAGGCAGAGGTTCAACACCTAAGGGAAAAAGAGCCTGTGGAACCAGGCAAACTGAATATGAGGCTTGTTCCTTTACATACCTGTGTGAGCCTCAGTGTCCCAATCTGTAGAATTAGCTTGATGAGGTGATATAACAGTTAAATGTTCTACTTCCAGTCCTTGATGCATACTTAAACACTTGATAAACATGACCTGGTGCCATTGTAATGATTATTATTATTGCTTTTAATACTAGCCATCTTTTGATGATTGTTGCTTCATTAGACTGTCTCGCAGCCCCTATGACAACTTGACTTTACTCTCCTGCATTGCTATCTGTGGGGAACCCTGGCACATTGTCACTGGCATGACAATTATTTTAAATGGTTGTCTTAAGGCCACAGTCCAAGATAATTAAAGAACACACAGGTCCCTTAACCTCTGGGTCATTTTATGGCCCAACACAGTCTCTGTATTTCCCTTTTCCTTTTGCTACAGGAAATTTTTATAAGTAACTATCTATAAACCACTGGGCATATTTTTAAAATTCATAAATCAAACCCCATTAGGACAAACTCCAGGGGGCATTTGAAATGCATTTGTTGTGCTGGAATTTTGTTGTACTAAATGTTGGTTGAAACCTAAGCCATGGCTGAGAAACATTTTCCTGAACAGATTTTTATAAAAGCAGTAGTAGTATTAGAGGGTTCTTCCATAAGCATCACATTAAATGACCTCATTGCTCCCTCCTTCTACCTGGTATATTTCTCAATGCGTTTATGTTTAAAACCCATCCAGAGACAGTGTCTCTGATGCTATGAAGAGCTTAGGGTAGTTCAGCAGGTTGACTGGTGTGACTCAGGGCATCGGGATGCTTATCAGTCATTCTTGTACCCCCAGGTCTCTGCCTGGTACCTGGAAGGTAACAAAAACATTTTGGTAAATGAAGGAATAACTAAATGACTAAATGCTAGATTCACTAGCATCAAATTAGAAGAACCCTCACGAGACTGTGCCCCATATCTATTTATTTATAAACATTCACCAAAAATATTTTACATGTAGTTAGTATCAAAGCAAAATTGGAGTCTCATGAGAGTAGAATGAGTTCAGTGAATCATGGAGTACCACCTGCAGGCCAATCAAGATATTGTTTGTAATTGGCATTCCTACAAGTGGTTAATTTTTTCCCTTTGCCTGACTTGCGAGCACTCGGGTGCAAAATGTGTTCTTCTCTTTGAGACCATCTTAATAATCATTCCTCATCTGAATCTTGGAACCAGAATCCCCCACTGATGGGTACAAATGAGGGAGAAATATGTCAGCACACATGGGCACTGGTTCATGGCAATGAAGATTTATTTGATCCAGCCAGCCAAGTGATCACCAGAAGCAAGTAATCAAGAGAATGAAATTCCAGGGTGGGTTCTGCCAGTATCTCTTTTGTTCAACAGTATGCCTTTGTCCCATGCATACAGAGCTTGGAGTCCAGGGGACAGTGGATTTGTTAACTCAAACCTTGCTTGAAGATGTTGACCCTGAAACTATTAAGACTTTGCAGGGCAGTTTTTGTTCCTAAATGACTTTAAACTTTTATTTGTTGTTCAATGTCATTGGGATTTATTTGGCTGCTGGCTCTGAGCTGCTATATGAAAAGAGCAGTACCATATGCAGCACATGCATATTCAATGGTGCAGTTATTTTTCCAGTGGGAGGGGGAGTGCCAGGACTCATGGCTCACAATATGAATTTGCATCCCACTTAGCATAAATTTGCATGTAGACTTCATAAGGCTCTAATTTCAAGTATGTAAAATGAAACGAATTAATGCAATCTACTGCAATTGTTTTCCAAGGCATTAATCGCATGAAATACATACCAGCTTTCCTCAACCAATTAATTTAATCATACCCAAGGTTAGGAGAGACAGGGAAGTGGTGAATAATGGCTGCTAAGAGCCTGGCTTAGGGCTGCAAGGATATATACAGGCTCAACATTGTCTTTTTTCCAACCCCTATGTCTCCTGCGGAAGGTTATATTATACTTTGACCAGTATTTCATTTTCTCTCCCTTCAGGGAGTGCCCATAAGACTTCCTCTGACCAATGAAAAGTGGATAGAAGTGAAGCATATTCCCTTGGAGCAGAAGCTTTAAGAGCCAGGACATGGTTCAACATCTCTCAATTTCTCTGCCGTGATATAAGCAATGTTTCATATAGAGACTGCTCTATTTACTTGAATCCAAGGATGAATGTCAGGGTGAAGATCAGGGCGTTGTAAGCTGCCAACATTTTCAGGTCATTTGTTGCTGCAGCATATCCTAGCCTGTTCTGACTGACGATGCATTTCCTGAATTATTACAACGAGGACCTATAATTTGGCTTTAGAGGTTTGTACCAGTTTTGTGTACATAAGAACATGTGTACAGCATTGGGATGGAGAAAAAAAAAGTTTGAAAGATATAGTCCATATGGTTAATAAATATATGAAACTATTGGAGAAATGATCCATATATTCAAGAGCAATTAAATGTCACCACAGTGAAGAATGATACTACAGTATGCATTATAACCTCCCTAGTTGAGCAATAGGATAAACTAGTATTTAGAGTTCTTAAGACTGGCAAATCCATAAAAATTTGGTCTGTACTTGAAAGATATGCTAACACTCTCTTTGCGATACCTTGGAATTCTTCATGTTCCATTATGGGAAAAGTCTCAATGAAATGCTAGTTTTAAAATACCTTTCTAAGTACCTATCAATCCATAATGAATTTAAGAGTGGATGGATTTGAAACCACAGAAGGGTGTGCAATGACTTTTCAAACAATGAACACTTAAATCCTGAATCTGAGAAACTAGAGCTTAGTCTGACCCTGACCCTAAGAACGCAGAAAGTCAAAGGAAAAAGAAACATGTAATTCTGCAGATTATTTTTTATTCCCATAAGGAAAAGATTAGAAATATATATAAGACAACTCCCGACAGAAATGAAAGAATCATAAATCACTAACATTTGGTTTCTTATTCTTTCCCCAGGCACACATAGCCAAGAAATGGTTGTGCATTTTGCAAACTCTTTCTGCACTGAGGGCATTATTATTTATGCTCTCTAGATTACATGGTAATCATCCTTGAATTGAATCTACCTCCTTCCCAGTATAATCTCCACATAATTAGTAGTTTGAAGGTTGCTTAAGAACTTTAACAGACCTGTAGAAGAATAAATTTTCCTTAAAGAAAGAAAAAATATTTACAGAAATTTTACACTGTGTGAAACAAACCCCAAGAAAAGAAAATAAACATTTAGAGTGCCAAAACACAGGGAAAACAAAATACAGAGATGGTGGTCCATCAAAGGATTGAAGGTTTATTTTCCTTCCTCCAATTGCTCATAAGTTCACTTGCATCTCTGATGCTTTTTGGGCAAAGAGACCTTCCAGCAAAGTGAGACGCTCCTAATGGTACTCAGATTACAGATGCCACAAGAATTATTTTTTTGTTGTTGTTGTCGTTAACTAAATCAATTTCTTGGCCATAGCCAGAAACAGTATGATTATAAGACTAGTTTTAAAAATCATTTTCTGGGCTCTTTCCTATCTCAGAAGTTTCAGAATCAGTTAGAAGTAGAGTCGAACTTTTAAAACTGGCTTGATTCCTAGAGTAATAAACACCTGTTAACTTAGCTTTTCAATGAAAACTGATCTTTGGGTTTGAGGCATTTAAACTAGAGAAGAGGTGAGGTAGGGACATATAAAATAGAGTCTTTCCAAATGAGTGTTTGTTTGTTTTTTTTAATTCATAGATTTTGTGATAAGATTGTGTTCTCTTGCAATCAAGTGGACCCTATCTTGACAGGGATAGTTCCTGGGAGTGTTCCAACAAGTCTGTAGTTCCAAAACGTTCCTTCAAGAAGAAAGAGACTTTCTTATAGCTGTCCTTCAAACCGGTCAATTGTCTGAGCATGGCCCTGCAGTGGTATAAACAGGGCACCATGCAGCTGCCTGATCTTTTATGGGAGGAGAGGAGGGCTTTGTGGGTTAGGATCCAATTTGTGATTTACAATTAACCTGGTATTTTCTCTTTTGGGAAGGATGCAGTATTTTGAACATGCAGTATTCAGCCTCATCCTCTTCCAGGAATTTGCTCAACTGTATATTTCTATTTGAGATTCTGGATTCTGACCAGAGCAGGACTTCACTCAGAATCAGAGAGGAAAGAGTTAGGCAGAAATGCTGCCGGTCTTGAGACTGAGGAAGAATGCTAAATTACTCAAGTCTGTGAATAAGGTTCTTCCAGACCCTTGGATCACCGCAGTCCTCCTCATTCCTCCCATATTTAGGAATTCCCCACTGTTCTTTATGTCTTCAAGAATTTCCTACAGCTTTGCAGTCAAGTTGGTGGTAATTTTCCACTGGTTTGAAAGGAAGCCTCAGCTGTGACCTATGATCTCAATGTCACCATAATTTAGCCATCCCTAATATGCCCATTCTTTGGAACGCCAACTTTTATTGCTATAATAATTCTCACATTATTTATAAATAATAAAGTGCCATAAATACTGACCTTCAGGGCCAGCTGAAGATCGTTTTAATAAGGCTTTTGCCTGGTTGAGGTAAGACTCCAACTCTTTATAACATTTTATTGCAGATAGCTATGATAAATTTTCTAAAAATGTCTGGGACATTTAGGGACATATGTATTGTACAACCATAACAGTGACATTGTAGGGCCTAGAAACAGGCACACTGGAAGCTCACTGTCACCCTGATGTTATAATGGCATTGAAAACCCCTGTCAGAAATTTCACACTAAGGTAAGAGAACTACATAACTAGGGTCCTATGTTGACAGTGAAGATTATTTCCAGGGAGTCACTGATTTGATCATCCCAGGGAACAAAACCCATACCATTTTTAAAGAGTTAGTACTTTATCTTTTCCTGTGGAACAGGTAAGGTTATTCCCCCATTTACAAAGGAAAACAAACAAACAAATAAACTTAAGATTTAAAAACATGGCTAGCTCTGATACTTGGACAAAACTGAAAAACAAAATAATCAGGGTTGCAGGGAAACTCTCATTTAGAAGATTCTGGAAAAGGGAATTGTGCTTTACTTGGAATGTAAGCAGGAAACAGAATTACACACAGATGGCTGAGTTGAAGAGATTTAATGAAGGAAATTTTTGCACTAAGAGTGGGCAGGTTAAGGTGACCAATGAGGGAAGTTGAGGCATCCAGAGGTTAGCAACAGTAGCAAATCATTCCTGCTTCTAATATGCATGGGCAAGGGAAGGAGACAGCAGTACTGAAGTCCAGGGAGAGATGGACCTTTGGAGGAGGGGTCAGTGTCTATAGTAAGGGAAGAGTATAGACATCACCAAACCATATCATAGAACAGGAAGCAAGCAGGGAAGAAAGGTCCCAACTTCTCTGTCCTCCCCTTCCAAAATCTCCTGCTAGCACCTTTCACTAGCTAAACCCAATGTGAAGGCAAGTTCAAGGGAGGCTGGATGATGTGGTCCCTAGGTTCAGGCTCAATGAGCCCAGAGTAGGGCAGAGATAGGGAGACAAAAGGGGAAAAGCCAATATGTTGAGACAACCTATTGTCCACCAGATGTTTTTTTCTTCTGTCTTCAGCAGGAGTCCATTTTGATTTTGGGCAGCAAGGAGGTCTGTACCCGCCAGCAAAGTGTAGAGGAAAAATGGGACCTCATGCTTATCAAGACACTGAGTATTTGCCACATATCTAAGTATGCTAAGTCTTAACTTGTCCAGCTTTGTTTAACACAAAATCATGAAATTTTTCTTTTTCCTACTATGTCCTCCTTTTCTGCCCTTTCCTCATCCCACGATGCTGTTCCTCTCCCCCTACACTTGCTTATCCATATTTATACTCTGCCTCTTTCTACACACCAATATCAGATAACATTATAAACATGTGATCTTTAAAAGACATACTTGTAACAGGCACCAACATTTGAAACTAATGGCAAGAGCTGCCAAGGGGAACAATCCAGTTTCATCCGGAGATGGGAGACCACCATGTTTTGGGGTGAAGCATGGTGTGGCTGGAACAGGTCTGCCGTCGTAATATCACAAAGGCCTTCTCTGCCAAACATTCTATCTCTATCAAACATGACATGTTCATGAGAGGGAAGAATGAAGTCAAGGATTTGAATAGATAAGCAAGGGCATCTCTGAGGCTTGGAGGACAGGAGGAGACTTTGAAGTGGAGGGGTAGTACTGAGGGCAGACAGGTAACTTGCAACTAGGAGGGGCCTCACCTACTCCAAGGCATCAGGAAGTTCTCAGAAAGCTAGTTGGTTGTGGTCCGTGAGGAAAGAGACTCTGCCTGAGAGACAGCGCAGGACAGATACCCACTCTTTATGGGGTGTACAGTAACCTAGGCCTCAGTTAATACAGGTTTTTCTTCTACAAAGCTGTGAGACCTCATACAAGTTATTTTATTCTTCTTCATCCAAAAAAAAAAAAAATCAGGAAAACACCTAGTATTTACAAGTTGTGAGAAGTAAATACGAGAACATGCATTAAGCGTTGGACATGTAGTAAGTATCCAAAACTTATTAACTTCCTTGTCTTCTTTTTAAAGTTTAAAACAATCCTGTTTTCTCTACCGCATAATTTGGATAAATTCAAATAGGGATCAACCATGTTTTCCCCTGAATCAGAGGGGAAATTAATCCATTCCTCATGTTTGTGTTTGCCATTTCAAAGTTCCCTTTCATTGCTAACCCAATACACGTCATAAAAATAATTAAAAGAGGAAAAAAAAACACCTATGCTCACTTGAAAAGAAAGAAAAACAAAGCTCACAATATATGTCAGTGGAGGGAAACCTTCTCCTAAGGGGCTTAATTTCTTAGCAGAAAGGTAAAAGAAAAACCTAGAAAGAAGGAAGGAGGCAAAGAGAAGCAGCAATTTTTACAAATTTTGTGAGTGTGTCATTTTATAAGTCAAAGCGAGGACGAGAATAAGTGCTATTATGGCAATTTTCAGTCTGTTTGCTATTTTGATTGCTGTGAATATGCTGGAAAATGGCCTCCACTTTCTGAAATGGCATGTATTTATGTACTGATAAATAAAGCAGCAGGCAAATCTAGGGAGACTCAAAACCAACAGGGCATTTCTCTCTAGAGGTCTGTGAAAACAGTGACAGCAGATGTGGGGCCTTGTGTTAGCATCTTACTACCAAGGGCGTAGTGAGATCATCAGGTACCATCAGCTGTGTATCAGTTTCCTGTGGCTGCTGTAACAAATTACCAAAAAAAAAAAAAAAAAAAAAAATTGTAATAACTACCACTTAGTGGCTTAAAATAATACAAATTTATTTTCTCATAGTTCTGGAGGTCATAGTCCAAAATGGGTTAGCCAGACTGTGTTTCTTCTGGAGACGGTTGAGACAATTCATTTCTTAGCCTTTTCCAGCTCCTAGAGGCTGCCTCCATTCCTTGGCTCGTGGCCGCCCATCATTTTGTCATCATATGGTCTTTTCTTACCCTGACCCTCCTGCTTCCCTTCTGTACGAACCTTTATGGTTACATTAAGCCCATCTGGATAATGCAAGGTAATCTCCCATTTTAAGATCCTTAATTTAATCACAACCTTCAAGTCAAGTAAGGTAATTTATTCAAAGGTTTCAGGCAGTATGATGTAGCCCTTTCTCAGACAAAACCAGCAGTATATGTGTGTGAAATGTGGCATTTAGCAAAAGCCTGACTAGAGTTCTTTCCTGTAACATGCTTGCTGAACCACAAAGAGTGCTGGCAAGCACACTACGTGGTTTGGAATTAAAAACGAAAAACAAAACAAAACAAAACATTTGGTTTATTAATTTCGAAACTAATTAAGGTACAAAACATAGTTTCCCAAACTGTATAAGACAGAGGAATCAAGCAGCCCATAAACAACAGATTGGGGACAAAATCTCTAAGGATACCAGATATCACATTTTCACACCAGCCCCTCTCACTATCAGGTCCCCAGCAGGGCACAACAGAAAAATTGCCTGTCAACAGACTGAAATGAGTAGTATGTGATCCTGGGTCTAATTCCCTTGGAATTCAGCTTCCACCAAACGCAGAAAGAACGAAGGAAGCCAGTGGAATGAGAGCAGAGAATGGCCATGTACATTAAGAAAATTACAATTTGCAACTTCCAAAAGGGACTCATTCGCTGTCTGGTCCTCCATGACAGAAGTGCCTCTGGCTACAATTCCTAATGTGCAATTCTAGTGATTCCTCAGGAGTGAACATACCAAGTTGCTGTCCTACCCCAGCTGACCGTAGGCTCAGACAGAGACTGGGGCAAATCACCAAGACTTCTCTGCCTCAACTAATATTCCCTGGCTTACCATTTACCTCGAAAGTGATCCTTGTAAAGAGGTGGGAAAGTCTCATTGCAAATTAGGATATGTTTATTATATTTCTCTCTTAATTCGCAGCAATGTGATTGTGGCAGACACTGCTTGTTGTCTATCCAATAGCCATTTCCCCTTTATTCCCTCCTAAGAAAATCCGATTTTGCTCATATTGTAAGGAAAAACTGAAAGACTTTTAAATGGACCAAAAGACTATCTGATGTTTTCAATTGAAAACAGTGTATTGTTTAGAGCTCACTTTCCCAGTGTATCTGATTTGATGTTATGTTCCTTTCCTTATCTTTGAGCTATTTTACAACCCTGTAGAGATAGAAGTCAACTTGTAGAAAACTGGTGGTAAAACAAATACCTGGTACTTCTCTATAGATATGCAAATAAATTCTGTTCCATGGAGATTAAATTGACTTTCCTCTTCTACGGTGGAAGAAGCTAGTTTTATATTAATTAAATTCATTTAATCAATCATGATGATTTTATATATTTGTTTGCTGTTTGGATTCTCTTTGCAATGTCTTTTCTGGTTCCCTCCTTAATTAATGAGCTAAATATAATCTTTGACACCTTTATGAGATTCATGATTTAACTTTTAAAAACAATTACTCTTGAAAATGCATTCTGCAGCAATGTATCCAGGGAATACGGGCCCCTTCCTAATTCTATGAGATAAGCCATGATAAATTAAATCTAACTATGATAATGGTAACCTTATTCCTCTTTGCCTCTGATAAGTTTGGAGGTGATCATGTGACCACATTCTAGTCAATAAGAAATAAGGGAGGAGGTTCTGAAAGAAGCTTACCTCTCTGATAAATAAATAAGAGGGATTGAGGGATCAGAAATGGGGAGTGGGAAACGCCCCTTCTCTCTTGCCTTTGGATGTTGTCTTGTGAGAGTAGGATGCTTGGCAATGACAGCTGCCATCTTGCAATAATAGTGCCCTCACCAAAAAGCATCTCAGAGGAGCCATCTTTGAGCACTGACATCATTTATTGAGCCTCTGAATCAATCAGCTCAGGAACTATTTCCTCCTGAGTTGTTATGAGGTAATAATTCCTCAGTATTTAAGCCATTTTAGTTACATGTATCTATAAGCATTCCAATAAATATAGTCACAGATTCAGAAAAAGAAAGTACCCTGGATATCTGACATGGCGTGAATGTTTCTATGATAAGTCAGGTGTGCAGTGGTGGCAGTGGTGGGCAGCAAAGAGTGGTTGCGGTGAGCTACGCAAGAGATGGGTATTGAGGGACAGTAGAGTGGGATGGTATGTAATATGAAATCAGGAGTGGTAGTGCAAGAATTATAGTGCAGTAGCAATTAACAAAGAAATGTCTATTTGTCCACTGTTGTGATTAAACCACCCCTAGTCCCTCTGGTCCCAATTCCCTACCTCAAATCACATAACAGCAAAGCTAGACAAAGATCCAGTTCTCCTATCCCCTGTTAGACATTTTCCTCAGCTGTAAATAACACTTAGCTATGTCACATTTGCAGTGATCCATGCATAATCATCATCCTCTTCATCATTTCTATTCGTTGAATTTTATTACGTCAGTAATTTTGATAAACATAATACATACATTATATTATTTAATCTACACAGCAACTCCATGACTGGTGTAGTAGTTGTTACAGTCCCAATTGGTTTTTTTTCTTACTGTATCCATGCCCTTGAGAAGTCAACTCTCACACTGACTCTAGGTTGGCCCATGGGACAATACCATGACACAGAAGCTTGCAAAGCACTTAAACATTGGGGTTTAACCTATTTTGAAGCTCCTGGGAATCTTGAGATTATGATTATGTGAGTAAACCCAAATTAGCCCACTAGGCTCATGTGGTAAATTCATCCCCATGACCTTGACCACCAATCAGCGCAAATCACCAAACATGTAGCCATTGTAGACCGATGAGACTTCAGCCAACCCTCCAGCTGAATATAGCCACATGCATGAATTCAGGTGAGGCCAGCAGAAAAGCTTCCAGTGCAACCCAAATTGTCAACTATCAGAACCACGAGCTAATAGATTTTTAAGCCACTAAATGATGGATCACAAAGTCTAACTGGTACATTGAAGTACATAATATTATATCAAGACCCCAATTTTATAAACAAGGAAAACTAACACTCAGAAAAATTACCCAAGGCCACACAGTTAACAAAGGATGAATCTAGGATTCAAACCCATATCTGACTTCAAAGCCCATGTCTTTGACAGCAACTCTAAACAATATATTCTAAGCAAATCATTAATTGCAAAGGACCAGAGATGAGATTTACCCCTAAAATCTTCTTGCATTGTGAATTTCTCAACCTTGAATTTATCTCTTTAACTTACTGGTATTTGCATATCACCAGCCTGTCCCAACTCTTAAGAAAAAAAAATTTGCAAACATGATTTACTGTGAAATATAACATTTCCTGTTTTCTTTTTTTCTTTTTTCTTTATGTCCTGAATTTACATTTATGAGACTTGGGTCTTGGCCCAATTTCTAATAAATTAGTATGCTGTGAAAAATTCCATATTTCCTATGACATTGTGACCTCACCATGCCCTTCCATATACCATGTGTTGTCTACTGTGTTTCCCCGAAAATGAGACCTAGCTGGACAATCAGCTCTAATACGTCTTTTGGAGCAAAAATTAATAAAAATATTATATTAATATATAAAAATTAATATAAAATTAATATATTATGTTAGATAAGACCCGGTCTTATAGTAAAATAAGACCCGGTCTTAAATTAAGTTTTGCTCCAAAAGACTCATTAGAGCTGATAGTCCAGCTAGGTCTTATTTTTGGAGAAACAGGGTATGTTTCCTCTTCCTGGAATGTTCCCTTCATCACCCCAGTGCCCGCCTTCCTCACATAAAGAGACTCTTGTTATGATTCAACTCCAGTCCCAGACTCCTCTAGCCACATTACTGCCTCTCCTTTGTGTTTTTATGGCATTTTGCACATACTTCTATTATAGTGCTTACCATATTTATTCTCATAACTATCTTCTCCACTAGATACATTCTTTATTGAATTCTCAACATCCAGTATAGTATCTGGCATATAGCAGGTGCTAAATAATTTTTTTTAAATAAATGAATGAATAAAAGATTCAATTAATCAATCAAAAATTAAAATGTTCTCAACCCACTTCTTTAGTTTTATCTCAAATGATTCCTCATGTCCCATCCTCTATGTCAAATAAATTGAATTGCTTCTCCATATAGACTTTCCTGCTTGTGGAAGACACAGGCTACTTAGTCATTCATCGGATTCATTTTCTCTCATTCATTCTCACTAGACTACATTTTTTGGCATCTCTTGCAGTTAAATGTGGTCATATGAATACGTTCTAGTTAAAGGAATATAAGCAGAAGTGATATACCACTACCAGGCGTGGCTCACAAAACTCTCCTAAGTGTTTTCTTTTCATTCTCTTTCTCCTTCAACCAGCTTAATGTAGGTGAGTGTAGTGACCTTGGAGGAGTTAAAGTTGGTGGTGCCAAAAGATAGAAAGAAACTTGTCATTCAATCACCACTTGTCAGATAGTCACTTACTGAACAGGAATGTCTATTTTGGAGTTTATGAAACCAAAAATTAAACTTCTATTTTGTTAAGCCACTGAGATGTTGGGATTTATCTGTTATACCAGCAAACCTTATGTTAACTAACACACTGATGTTATATCTTTGTTCTGTGTCCTCCTTCCGTATCATACACCCTTATTTTTAATATATACATGCCCAATTGTACTCAACCATTGAGATACAATTTTTTTCAAGTATTCCTTCCCTGATCCTTCCAATTGCCTTTGTTCCTCTGAAATACACTAACACTGTATCTACATACCCCTTAGACATGTACCATGTTCTGCTTGCACTACCAGTATACATCATTTTTTTAAAAACTTCAAAACACTAATATGCATACCACTCCATGACATAAACCCTGTCTTCCTTATTTCTGTTTGCCCCACAGCGCTCAATATAGCACCTCACACTGAACAGACACATAGCATTTCATCACATGAAAATTTGTGCTGCTATATTCACCATGTTTTAGACTTCAAGTACATCTAACTTTATCTTTCTAGGCAGGAATATTGATTATTTTTTTGTTTGATTTTGTTTTCAGTTTCCCCTCTTTTCTTGCCTTTTCTTCTCCTTATTTTCCCTTGCCATTCTCTAAACTGTTTCTAGGGCCATTTGATCTCTCTTGAGGGCCCATGACCAGAATGATGCCACATCCAATATTTGCAATGTGGCGCTCTCATTAACTTATTGGGCAATGCTAACCACTGGTGTTTTGATGGGTCTTTAAAAGAGATAACACAGTGATCGTATCTCTCTCCCCCACTCCCCAAAAGGTCTCTGTCATTTTGGAAAAAATTAAATCACCTATTTTTGGTTGATGAAGAATAAACTGAGATTTATAGAATAAAATCCATTCTGAGGGTTGGCTTCATCTATCTCACTGGGGCCACAGAGACCTGATGGGAGTCATTTGAGGTTGGAAAAGCTAAACATAATAGGTCCAGGATTTCCTGAATTTCACTGAAGACTATAACATTTAGAAACAGAAATCAGAGCATTAAAGCTTCTAGAAAGAGGAAGATTTTAAATTCCTTCAGAGCATTTCATTTTTTTTTTTTTTTTGCCTTTTTAATCCTTTAAATGGAAATGAATTTAAGATAGTCTGTGCCCAGTAGACACTGGGTTTTGGTTTTTAACAATCTATACATCTAAGGTTTGTAAAGTCTTTCTGATTTTAGATAATGTTAAAAATATAAACAGAACAAAATGAACTCTTTATTACTCTTTATTACAGAACACATAAAATCCCAATTTTGATGTGAAACCTAGAGGAGTTGTTTCTCATTTGTGTTCTCTCCTTTCTTCCAAGGCCCCAGTCACACTCTACCAGGAACTGGGACAGGGACACTACATGATGGGAAATGCACAGACTAAATGACTGTCAATAAGGCCATAAGATACAATGAAATCGTCCAGACACAATAAAAGATAGGTGGAAAGCAAGGCTGAATGATAAAGAGGTCAGTAAGTCTCAAGGTGGACAATACACAGTGGAGCTATTTTAAAAATGGAAGAGGAATGCAGAATAGTGATTAGGAAATCGTTTCACAGTTACAGTAGACAAGTCCCAAAGCTTTCAGCCAAACCATATGCAGCTGAGAAAGGAAAAGAGAAGCTAGAATATTGCTGGAGGAATACATTACCTATCAAAGCAAGAAAAATCTCTAAAGGTTTTTTCAGGGAAAACCAAGTTCAGAAATTGTATCCACTTCTATTTCTTGCTTTGTTTCTCCATCGCTATTTCTTTAAGAGCAGTCAGCCCAAAGTACTTCTGTGGTAAAGAATACACTGCAGTGAAAGAGCTGTAGTCAGGTCTGATTGTAATCCCACCTCTGTTACTTAATTACCTGCTGGCTGACCTTGGCCAATATTTTCATCTTTCCAGACCTCCATTTTCCAAAGGGTCAAATTGGCTGATCTCTAGAGTCCTTCCTGGTTCTCAAATTCTCTGATTCATGACTTCAAAGTCTTTTTCTACCCTAATTTACATTCTTCAGTGTCTGTTTATCACAGGTGCAGCCCAGATGGATTTCTCAGATCTGCAAGCACCCAGAATTCATCACCCAAAAGAGGAAGCTTGCTTAGGAATCAGGAATCAATGAAGAGCTATTGCTCTAAGTGGACTAAATTGGGAAGAGCTGGGATGCCTTTTTCAGATGGTCTGACTGCCCCTTAGTGAGCTAAAGCCTCAACGCTCCTTCGAGTTGCTTAGACACTGAAAAATGAAGGAGGTTAAGAGTTTTATGGCAGAATCAGAGCTAAGAATTATTTATTATTTTCAGTAGGCGTATTTCAGAATCAGCTCAATTTAGTATTTTTATATGTAAGAAAAGTACATTTGTGGTCTGGGTGGCACCAGGAGAAGTTGGCTGCCAATCTCTCTAGAGCTGGTTTTACCGGATGGAATTTTCCTGGTTTATTTACCATGGTCCACAGTAAGACCTGAAGCCTTGTGCGCTCAAAAATTTGATTTGGCAACAAACGTAAAGTATATTTAAGTCTCTAATGGATTTTTAACCAGGTTCCCAGAGATTACTACATAAACGTGGCTATCAGTGCCACACAGGTGGCATTACTGGTATATTATTTCTCATCAAATTACCAGTTGAAGTTGCCCGGTGAATGAAGAACCATAATAAAAGAGTAAACTTAAGAAGAGTTTATCAACTAAAAAAAGCTTGAGAAGCTCTTTGCTGGCACAGGAATAGCCTTGCCAAAAGGAATATAATAAATGCTCCTTGGCACTTACATATTTAATACTTCTGGTCTTGACTATGTGTGAGTGACCCCAATGACCTCCAAATGACTAAAGGCCTGGTGAACAAGAGCACAGAAGCAAGGCACTTCGGCCTGTTTTCCCAAATGTAATGTGCACACCACTTGTGCTATGCAGGATCATTGTAGGGGATAACATCCATGGTTATGGTAGTGTATGTATGTGACTCGGGTTGGGATTTAAGTCACCCTTGTATTGAACTATACATACAGTATTTTAGAACATACAAAGCAAAAGACTGAAGGAGATTATATATACACATTTCTATGTATATACACATTTAAGAAAGGAAAAAAACTGCATTGAAACTATAATACTCAATATATACCAATAACAAAAGATGAATACAGTCACATTTGACTTCTGCAGTTACAAGAGGTGCTTAGAGTGGTTACCATAAGTGTAATTTTAATACAGTTTTTTCCCTTTCTTAAAATGTGTATTTTTTGGGGGGTATATATATATATATATATATATACACACACACACATATATATACACATATGTGTATACACATATATATACACACACTTATGTGTATGTATATATATGTGTATATACATGTGTATATATATACACATGTATATATACACATATATGTATATACACATATATGTGTATATACATATATGTGTATATACACATATGTGTATATATACTGGGGGGTGCCAAAAAAATGTATACAAGTGGACACTTTGGTCAATGTTGCTCAAGCAGTAGTTCGCCATAATCAGAAGTGTATGGATGCTGATGGTAACCACTTTGAGCTCCTCTTGTAATTGCAAAAGTCAAACATGACTTGTATTCATATTTTGTTATTGATATATATTAAGTATTACAATTTTAATAAGTTTTCCTTTCTTAAAATGAATATACTTTTTTGGCACTCTCTCTCAGGGTTTAGGGAGGCAAAAGTGGGGGTGAAATTTGGAGGGGTTAACGTGGAGAAGGGAAGCGCCTTAGGGCAGGAAAGGAACTTGCTGGAACAGTGCTCATGAATGACCTGAGGCTCTTGTTAATATATTGTTTCAGTATATCTAGGAGTGGGGCTGAGGTTCTAGTTTATAACAAGCTGCCAGACGATATTGATCTAGCCCAGGAACCACACATTGGGTAATCAGGAAGGTTCTAGAATCTTTTTACTCCATTAGAGTTGAAATGGCCTCCACATGAATTGAAGGTAAAGACTCTTATATTTAATTAATTTAATAATTAATTTACAGTAACATTCTAATTTTAAAAGTGACAAGGGGTTTATACTTGTGTAGAGATGTTGTTTTATTTATATGTAAATAATTTTAGTAAAAAAACTCATAGACACAGACAATAGTTTAGTGGCTACCAGAGAGTAAGAGGGGAAGAGGTTGGTAGAAGAAGGTAAATGGGGCTAAAATACTGTATGTATAGTTCAATACAAGGGTGACTTAAATCCCAACCTGAGTCACATACATACACTACCATAACCATGGATGTTATCCCCTACAATGATCCTAAGTAATAGGACAGGCGTACATTATACTGGCAAAAATCATGACAGATGTTTACAACCTACTTATGGGAAATACAGACTGAGAGAGTGAACTTACACATATTACTTGGATCATTCTCATTTAAACCTTATAACAACATTGTGAAGCTAGTGCTCTTAATCTCCACTTGAGAGAGGAGGACACTGGTAGAATTCTATTCCAGTGGGGGATTTGGGACCACCTCAGGATATTGTCTATCAAACTTGACACACATTCACTGAGACACACCCCCTTCTTCCCAGGCACTATTGGCTTTGAGCACTCCTTTTCTTGCACATTTGTGGTAAAGTGATCCCCTTTGCTTTGACTCACCATTGTTCAGATATAGTAATACTAAGACTATTCTATCCTGGAAATCACTCTACATCTTCAAGATGGTTTCTATATTTTTGTCCTTATTCATTAGGTGTTGATTTTATTAATGAACACTTATGGCACATTTGTATTTTCAGTTTCTTGTGGGGCAACTCACTGTGTCTTCCACATACTAGTTATTTTCATCCCACCTCAATCAGTTGCTTACCTGATGGCAGAATTCCAAGCGAACTTTTGCACTTGCAGTTCTCAGTGGATAATAATAACCTATCATCACAATATCCATTATAATGAACACTTTATGCTTTCCCTTTGTAACAAGACCTTGTTACTGAGCTGAGGCTTAGCACGCAATAAGAGAAGATTGGCTCTTAAGAATTGGAGTCATCAATAAGTTTGATCTTATGGTCTTGGAAACCTTGGGGTGACTTACTTTAATTGGGAACGAGATGCTGCTGACATAAATCCAAACAAACTTACTGAGGAAAATCAGTAAAATAACCCAAATGCTTATGTCCACAAACAAAAGAATCTGGGGACAAATAATTCTGCACTAAATGGTAATAAATATTTGAGAGCACTTACAAAAAAAACAGAGATGGCAGAAACAACTTGTCCAAAAGATAGAATTGGCAAGTGAGCTTATTAAAGAAAAAAAAATGGTGAAGAAATCAACTGCAAAATAGAAACTGAGATCGAAATAAAGATAAAAACAAGTGGTCATTTTCTTTTTCTCAAGTGTCTTTATTAATCTTTCTTATTTGGTGTATAGAATCTGTACTGCAGCTGACTTCCAGATTATGTTACTGAGAGTAATAAAAGGACATATACCTCTCCAGGCAAATTTGTTTACCCACTGGACTTATCAATAAAAATGAAAATAGTATGGTAGCAGTAATAGAAAGGGTATTGAACCAGATGACTAGAGAACTAGACTCTAATACCAATTCTGCCACTAGCTAATTGTACTAAAATGTGTGAGTTATTCAATATATATGTATTCAGTCTTCCACCTGATGCACGGCCTGATGGGGGCAAGCCCCCAGCCCACCACATGGCCTCTGACAGCCCTGCCAGCGCCTCCCAGGACAGCCTCGCTGAAGGAGCCGCCCCCATGCCCGGTAAGCAGCATCCAGGTCAGGCCTGCCGGGGGCCTCCGTCCCAGCACAGGCCCGCAGACTCTGGCCAGCGCCCAAAGCTGTGCTGGAGCCCTCCCTTATAACCCCCTTCCCACTCAGACAAGCTCTTCCAGACCTCCAGCAGGGGGTGCCGACCCAGTGCCCAACAGCAACCATAGGTACTGCCATCTATGTGACATCAAGTTCAGCACCTTCATTGCACTCCTGACAAGAAGTATCACTGGTTTTCTCACGCCGCTGAGCATATGAAGCGATCCTGCCACCATACTGAGGACTGGAGACCACTTTAAATGCCCCCATTTCTGTCTCCAGGAGTGAGGGCAGACAGGGGACAACAAACCTCAGACCCTTGGCCTGTGGGGACTTTTGGTCCTGGGAACCTCACCAAGCACAGGCCTCAGCAGAGGGCGCTGACCCCTTGGCACTTCAGCAGTTCAGTTTGATGAGCACAGCCTCAATGGCCAGGACCCCTGGGGCTCTGGATGACTTTCTGGTTCCCAGGAGGCCTTGCTTTATTTCCTTTGACTTAGTCTGGAAAGATTGCCCAGTATTTATAGGAAACATTTTTCCAAATAGCGTTTGTAATCACTTGATATATATTGCCATTGTCTGGCTCCTCCAACTAGAGTGTAAGTTTCATGAGAGCAGGGATTTGATCTGCTTTACTCCTATTGTATCTCAAGCATCTAAAACGTACCTGGTATATAGTAAGCAGTCAACAAATATTTGTTGAAAGAAACAATGAAAGAATCTCAATTTGAATTTCTAGTGCAGTGCACTGATGAAGACCAGCAGTTCCTGAACCTAGAAAAACATAAAAATGTGTCAGATTCCAGGGCTCTAACCCAGATATACTAAATCAAAATATATCAGGGAACAATGTTCAGGAATCTGTATTTTGAATAAGCCTCCTGATATTTCTGATGTGCAGTCAGTCCTGGGAACCAGTAGTCTAGGCCACAGTTTCCGGAACACGAGGAAACATAAGGTTTGTTTAGCAGGTGGATATTGAGATCAGCCTGGATTTGATTCCCAATTCTGCCATTTACCCTCTATTTTAGATCACTAAATCTTTCTGAGCCTCAGCTTTTTCATACTTGCTTATTTAAGTTTAGATTATACTTACTTACTTCATACTTAAAATGAACTCACAACAGTATCCTATAATGCCAGAAACTTCAGGTCCCTGGGACATGTAAGAGTCAGAAAAACAGTCTAGTTTTCCCATGGAGACACCCCATGTAGGTAACAGGGGCAGGTACAGGGGCAGGATTACAGAACATTAGCACCTGCACTGCTGCATGGTCCTTGAGCATCAACCCAGGGTTGGGGCACAGAGTATTCCTGAACCCCTCTGTTAACAGCATGGGAACCATGATAGAGGGTCCAGATAGCTTCCCACTGATAACAGAGAAAGACAGGCAGCCTCTGGGTGGGTGGAGCTAGGTCTGAATCAGGGACTGACATCCACAGTTCAAGTACATGGATAACTTTCCTTCATCAATTACTCACGCTACGGAATAAAATCTTCTGACACACCTGCCCATGGCCTTGTTATTCAAGCTGGAACGTAAGGCAGGAAATGAACATCTCTCCAAGCTTAAATCACAATCCTGACATCATTATCTTTCTCTTTAGTCAGAGCCTCAGGAAGCATTTCACTTTTTAGTCCTACTTTATAGAAAGTCTCTAGGAAACCTGCTCAGCAGATTATTGGAGGTGTGAGCATCCCTGTTTAGCCAGTAATAGGAACAGTATTAACCGGAACTAATGCATTTGGTATCAGTGAATATAATACTAGTGTAATTCTACAGCCATCCTCAAATTCTTTTCTATTAAAACACCATAGGATTTCCATGTGTCAAGCTTTAGTACAGTCTCAGAGGTACATATATTATAGATAGTATTTATATGAATATACTGAATAAAAAAAGACTATGGCCTGCTTCTTAAGTTTTTTCTTTTATTATTATTATTAATCTTCTGTGTTACATACCGCAATTCACATTTGTGGGGCAGAATCTGAGCTGTTTCTGGTTCATCACCTTTCCAAAGGAACTGGGGTTGGGAATGCTTTTTGAGAAAGGGTGAGTGAGTGTGTCCTGTCACTCACAAAGTAGACTGCAGTGGTACCTCAGTTATATCATGGGCATTTGTTAGCAACTGTATTATCTGTGTCCTATATGGTTTGTCTTTCTTCCCAATGCAGTATATATATATATATATATATATATATATATATATATATATACACACACACACACACACACACACACACACATATATATACATATATATGTATATGTGTGTATATATATATATATATATAACTTCACAGAAAGCACCTAGAAATGTAACCTGATATTTTTTATAAAGTATATCTAGATGAGAAATTACTAGAGATCCGAAGAATACATTTCCAGTGACCCAATTTGAGGTCAGCCATTAATTAACTATGCATAAAAATGTCACTTAAAGAAAAGCTTTTGTCAATATGCTGAAATTTCTTTTATAGATTGTGATTAACTTCTAATTATAGACTAATTACCCTGTTCGTTATCACTGAGGATCTTGAGCATTGACACAGAACCTGTGAATGATGCCAAGGAGACAAGTGTGGCTGTAACATGCTCCCGTATTGCCTAATATGCTTTCTTCACCACGTGGGCAAAGATAAAAGAAGGAAGACAGACTCCATGTTACTCTAGGAGCAAAGTTGGCAGCTTGAGAATCCAGGTGTGAAAACGCAGTAATGGGATTTTCAGCAACCAGGAAAATGACTTGGGTGAACTTTCTGAATTTACTTCAAAGAGAAGTTTAGGGTGATTGATAAGAGGAAGAAAAATGAGCTTTGTTTCTAGAGAGCAGCTTTGAGATGAATCCCTGAAGCAGCTGGCTTGGAGCAAAAGTGTGTGTGTGTGTGTGTGTGTGTGTGTGTGTGTAAAAGAGACATAGAGACAAAAAGAGAGACAGAGAGACAATGCCCATGTATGTTTGAGATCTGTCTGCTAGTGAAAGGGAGAGAATACTTGTTTCCTCAGAAAATGAAATGGAAGTTTCAATAGAACAGAAGACAATGTTATCGCTACTGAGGGAAGGATTCAATCATATTTGGTGGCTGCTCTCTGGTTACTTGCATGCTACCTTGATAGATCTAATCTCATTACTCAGCAGATAGGTTTCCTTTTCTATAGTAAATAATACCATCATCCCCTTCTGATCATTGGCCACAAGTTTTATTGTCACTATACACCTTCAATATAAAGTCACTTCTTATTTCAGTTAAGTCAACTAGAAAAAAAAGTACCCAGCCAGGTTGCGTTTGACCCAAGAAAGCAAAAAGCCTTCAACTCCCTTGGGTCTCAGCAATGCACTGGAAACTTCTGGCAAAGGATGGATACCCATTCACTGACATAATGGGGTGGAGAGTTAGGTGTCATCCACCAGAATGTAAGTTTCCATGAGGGCAGTGTTTTCCAAAGTCTGTTTTGTGGGCTGTTGTATGTCTAACACCCAGGGCAACATCTTGTTTGTATGAGATGCTCAATACATATTTTTGGAATAAATTGTCTGCCCTGTTTTTGTGATCTGATGGTTCTGCTGAGTTCTATTTTGCAAGAGAATACTCAACAATAACAAAAAATTTTATTTCCTCTTTCTATCTCTCTTACACACACACACACGCACACACACACACGCACATTTCCAGCTGTTATAATATAGGCATCATGCTGTGGCTTTGTCTAGAACCCACAATCATTTTTCTATCTTTTGACAGGAAAATATATGAAGTTTTACAAAGAATAATAATCATAATGATTTATTAGGGGATGTCATAGAAAGGACGATCAAAAGAATCACATCTAAGAAAGAAACCTATAGTCTCTTTCTCTGAATGATCATTATTTACTCTGCACAAAATACTGCAAGGAAACATTTTCTTAAATGTTTAGAAACCAAAAGTTTCTTGATAATGGGAGCAGGGGGATAACCAGTACTAGGACCAGCCAGGGTTTCTATAACCTAAACAAATATTCTTATATGCCATCAACTTTTTCACCCATCTTCTATTTTCCCAGCAATTATGAACCCATTGGCTGGATGTTAAGTCTTCAAGGGAAATGTAGCTATAAGCTCTAACAATGACCCAAAGCCTCCTTCCTTTCCAGGCCAATCTCAGATCTCCCTTGCTCCTCCCTATTATTTATTTACTCATTTCATTTCTACAAGAATTGAACAACAGACATTTTGCCATTATAAGATAAAAGGTGAGAGCTCTTGGGGGTATAAAATGATGCTTCTATGAGACTATTAGTAATCATAACCAATGATTCTCCATGTACATTGTTTAAGAGACAGAATGCATAGTCCATCGTAGCCTGAATGAACGATTTTACTTGCCTCTCTACTGCAGGTAAATGATATAATCCCTACTGAAATTAAAAGAAAGGTTCTGAATAAGTCAAAGATTTTCCCAGGAGAACCATGTATGAAGTTAATGAATTCATCATATTTCAGATTGCACTTCTGATCTGAACTCTATCCCTGAGTTGAGCAGGTTCACTCACACAGACACACTCACAAGGGACATTTTACTAGGAAAATTCTAACTTCCTCTCGGCTGACACTTGGAGTCTGTGCCCTGCATATCTCCTCTCTGTTGGCAAGTCCCACAGGAAGCCTCATTACAACCAGAGGTTGCTTGGTAAGCATGGAGTCAGCTAAAGGGAAGCTAAGTATCTAATTTAAATGAGGCAAGAATTTCATGTCTTTTTCCTCCAATCTCCCACTAACCCTATTTTATCTTCACACTCAGTTGGTGAATTTTCATAATTCATTGACGAATAGTAGCCATTAGGTGAGAACAACATCATCTTCCTATCGTGGACTCTTGCACCCATCCTCTGTCTCCTTATTGACTGCTAATAAAGGTCAGGTTCACATCCTTTCTTGTCTTCTCAAGAACTTTGCTCTTCTAGTTACCCACCCTCTCTCATGCATCAATAATCTCTCTTCATTCACTTACTTGTTCTCTTAAGCACACAAACATGTTTTGGTATCTCCCATCTCACATATACACATATACAAAACACCGCTATTGTCCACATATTCCCTGCCAGCTTCTGCTCCATTTTTCTGTCCCCTTTGTAACCAAATTTCTTGAAAAACTTGTCTACGCACAAATGCCGTCTGCACTTGTTCGTGTTACGTTCACTCCTTAGCTCATCACCAATCTACCTTGTGTCCTAGATGTACCTTTATCTTGTCAAGGTTATCAGTGATTTCCATGTTGGTTAATCCAAAAGATACTCTCCGTCCTTGTTATATTCTAACCCTAAGCATCAGTTGACACATTTGCCTTCTTCCTTCTGCTCTGGCACTTTGCTCAGTAGACTGCAGCCTACACCGCATACCAGGTTGTCTTCCTCCCTCACTGACCACTCTTCTTCTGTTTCCATAGTTCGTGCTACACCTCTATCTGACATTTCAATGGAGCAGTTCCCCAGGGCTTTATCTTGGGCTGTCTTCTCCCTCTACACATATTCTCCAGGTGTGTCACAAATCATCTGGCCTTAAATCATAAGTATTCTAATGATTTCCACATTTATATCACTGGAACAGACCTGTCCCTTAAACTCCGGGCTTATATAGACATTCAGCTCCCAATTTGACAGCTCCACTTGGATAATTCCCAGACATCTGAAACTTCAATGCAAAAATGTAACTCCCAATTCCTTTGTCAAAATTAATTTCCTCCTCACCTCTGTCCTCTCCATCTCAACCAGGATGACACCCTATCTACCCATATACTCAAGCCAGGAGCCTCCCGTTTTCAATCTGTTTATAAATTATTTCTATTATATTTCCAAATATATTTTACCTCCACCACCTTACTTCAGGCCTTCATCAGCTCTCATCTAGGATACCGCAAAGCCTGTACAATGGTCTCCCTATTTCCAGTCTTACTCGTCTCAAAAATCATTCTCCAAATAACCATGAGCATGGCTGATTTAAATCCGAATTAGCTTATGTCACTGCCTGCTTAAAATTTTGAATTGCTTTCCACTGCACAGAAAATCAAATCAAATTTTTTACTGTTTCCTACAAGACCTTCCATGAGCTCAACCCTGCAGGGCTCCAAGCACACCTCACAATGAGCTATCACTCGCTATATTCTAACCACATCATCTTCTTTCAGTTCCTGGACATTCTGAGCTGTTATCTGCCTCAAGCCTGTACGCGTGCTGTGCCCTTTGTTTGGAATGTTCTCCACGACACCCTCATTCTTCATTAGCCTCCTTTTACTCGTCCTTTAAGGCAATCTCAGCTTAAATGTTTGAGAGCTTCCCTTAACTAACCTATCGAAAGCAACCCTCTCCCCTCACTCCAATCCCCATACACCCTATTAGCTATCAGCCCTGGGTTCGTTTCCTTAGTAATATTTAGCACAATTTGCAATTCTTTTGACATACATTTTAAATGTATTTACTTGTATTGGTCTGTCTCTCCCGTGGGCGAGGGAAGGAACTTGATCTGACTTGTTCATTCACCATTGTATTCCTCAGGAGAGTGTTTGACACATGCAAAGTTTACAAAATATATTTCTTGAATTAATAAATGAATAAATGAATGACTTTTAAAATAAAGTTTTGAGATGTCCCACATATTCACTACAATACCCATTTTATACGGAATGCATTTTATATAAGGAACACAATGGAAAAAGCTGGGAGAGGATTTAGAGTTCGAACCTAGGCTCCAACAGATGCGTTTTCCAGATTCTCCAAAAGGCTCTGGGTTTGTGTCTAGGGAGGATAGGGAAGAGGCATGAAGAAGCATGTTTGGAAAAGGGTGGAGTAAAACACAACCCTCCCAAAGGAGGCATCCATTTTCTACCTTAGAGAGACATTATTACCCACAGATACAGAGGATCTGCGTTTCCTCAAAAGCAAAAACACCAAAAAAGCAGAACTTATCTCTGCCAATGGTTCCTTTGCTTTTCTCTCTTTCCTTATCACTCTCAAGTTAGTAGCCACAGAAGGAGCAGTCAGTCAGAGGACATAGACCTGCCAAATTGTCTGGTCATGAGAGGAGAAACAGCAAACAGGTCAAAAGAATAGGAATTCAAAAGAAATCCAATCAGGCTGCCAAACATTAGGTTTCGTTTCTATTTAATTCTGTATTTGCTACAGGCAGCAAGGTAGAGAGGAACAAGCATGCATGGTGGATTTATTTCCTATGGCTGCTCTAACAAATGACCACATACTTAGTAGCTTAAAGCAACGCAAATTTCTTTTTACAGTTCTGGAAGTCAGAAGTCCAAATTAGGTCTCACTCTGAGCTAAAATCCAGGTGCTGTTGGGCCTGCATTCCTTCTGGTTGCTCTAGGGAAGAATTTGTTCTTTGCCTTTTCCAGTTTCTAGAGGCTGCATGAATTTCTTCTTTTTTTCCCACCCACATCCACTAAAATGGCTATAATTTAAATACAAGAGAAAAACAAGGTTGACGAGGATGTAGACAAATTGAAACCCTGACACATTGCATATAGGAATATAAAATGGTACAGCCACTTTACAAAGCAGTGTGGCAATTCCTTAAATGTTAAACAGCAGAGTCAGATGACCCAGCATTTCTACTGCGAGGTATAATAAATTTCTTTCCTTTAGGCTTATCACTTTGATCTCTGCTTCCATTGTCATATTTCCTTCTTGGGCTCTGACTTGCCTGTCTCCCTCTTCTAAGGACCTGTGTTACTACCTTGGGTCCACCCAGATAATCTGGGATAATCTCCCTATCTGAAAAGTTTTAATGTAATCACGTCGGCAAAGTCCCTTTTGCCATTCATAAATTCTGAGAATGAGAACATGGACATCTGCGGGGGACCATTATTCATCCCACCACAGCTGGGTTCCAATTTTAGTTTTGTCACTTAGGTACTACTCTGTGCCAGGCACTACGCCAAGCACTTTATATATTATTCCATTTAATCCACACAAAAATCCCTAAAATATTTTCATGTGTATTTTATATATGAGAACACTGTGGCTGGACATTGTGAAGCCCCTTGTTCTTCTGGTCCTATGTTGGTTAACTGGTAGAGCAGAAATGTAAACCCAGGTCTGCTTAACTCCAAAGCCCAGACACCTGGCTGCTGGGTTGATCGAGTTTCTGCATTAACAGGTCCGGGCATTCAGGAAATGCTCAATAAATAATGAGCCATCATTGTTTGTACAGTAAGTTCTACCTCACCTCAACCAATTATGTAACCCCTCTGAGTTTTCGATTCCTCATAGGATTTACAGTCTTTCAAATATTTAGAAAGGTTCAGTAGTCTGCCAGGCACTGTCCTAGGAGTTGAAGACTATATTAAATGCTACTAAACAGTTTAAATGAAACGATGACTTGGCTCAGGGTTCAACACATAGAAGATGTCACTAAATGCCAGTTCCTACCGTGTTCCCCCGAAAATAAGACCTAGTCAGACAATCAGCTCTAACGTGTCTTTTGGAGCAAAAATTAATATAAGACCTGGCATATCTTATCTTATCTTATCTTATCTTATATTCTATTATATTATACCTGGTCTTATTTTATAGCAAAATAAGATCCAGTCTTATATTAATTTTTGTTCTACAAGACGTATTAGAGCTGATTGTCCGACTAGATCTTATTTTCCAGGAAACACGGTATCTCTTTTCTTCTTTATATTATAAACTCCTTGAGGCTTTGTCTGATTTCCTGATTGTTCTGATGTGTCTGCTAGTGTTTCTTTCACTGCTATTTAGCAACCAACAGTAATTCCATATGATATTTAACAAGATGGATTGATTTCTTTGTGGGTTATATTTGACCTATGGCAAAGCAATCACTTTAAATATTTACTCTAATGGATTGTTGGTGGTTAAGTTATAATCTGAAGAAGTCCAAGAATCATGATTTTTAAGAAGCATTTGGGTTCTAAAACTGGAGTGATATCTATCCACAGTGACTTAACCCTGTTTCCTAGCATGTGGATAGAGTGTATATGGACGAATGTGTGGGTGAGTGGGTGGAAGATGGAGAGGTGAAGGAATCCTACAGTCTGGTAAAGAAATAGCAGAATAGGGAAAAAGACTCTCTAAAGCTTGGCTAAGAAGTAGCTATTTTTTTGTTTGTTTTTGCGGACGGACCTATGTATACCAAGAAGAGGAAGGCTCAATATTAATACACCCACATGTGGCCACATGTGGTTCTCTGTGGTTTAAGGCAAGAGTTTTTTCATCAATTTCCAATCATTTATTGTTTGACCAATTTTTATTTCCTACTCTTCTCTATCATCATTTATTATATTTCCCTTTTCCTCCTATCTTTCTATAGCATATTATCCATTATAAGCAATCCTCACTATAATATATATACATATATATTTATATTGCATACATATATTTATATATTTATTATATATATTATATATATTTATATTGTATAAATATAAATATATTGTATAAATATAAATATATATTTATATTATATATACATTTATATATAATATACATATATTCATATTTATATATATATAATAAAGATATATGAGTAGGACAATCACATTCGCAAACTCATCCTAGAAACAGTGCTACATGCCTCATTGCTGAATATCACTACAGTCACCTTCGAAGTAATCCCTTTGGGGAGCTATGCACCAACACCAGCACCTAGTCCACCCTTCAAAGCAATTTTGGAACTCTTTTTCTTAAATGGCCATCAGGACTGTCATTGTATTACATTTCATGTCCTGAATGTCATCAAAATGTCTTCCTTTCAATATTTCCTTTATCTTCAGGTAAAGAAAGAAGTCATTGGGGGCCAGATCAGGTGAGTAGGGAGGGTATTCCAATACAGTTATTTGTTTACTGGCTAAAAACTTCCTCACAGACAGTGCTGTGTGAGCTGGTGCATTGTCATGATGCAAGAGCCATGAATTGTTGGCAAAAAGTTCAAGTCGTCTAACTTTTTCACACAGCCTTTTCAGCACTTCCAAATAGTAAACTTGGTTAACTGTTTGTCCAGTTGGTACAAATTCATAATGAGTAATCCCTCTGATATCAAAAAAGATTAGCAACATCATTGCAACAAGTTCACGAATTTAATTGTCAGACCTCATATATTGAGTCCTTTTTCCTTTTCTTCAAAAGGAATGTCTGTGAAACAAAAGTTTACCAGTCCAAATCTTTTTAAAAATCTTTGCACTAGGGCACTGGTGAAGTAACAGTCCCTTGCCAGAGCTGAGTGAGGCTAACGAGGTAGCAGCAACATGAGCTTCTTTTGCAGCACGATGGTGGCACTGATGGACCACTCGATAACCTGGCACCACTTATCAGGAACCCACTGAGGTCCTACAACATAATCTAAGAATCTTCATCATGTAAATAACAGCTAGGGGAGAAGGTTAGAAGATATGCAAAGACAGTCCAGAGTCTTCTTTGAGCTGTATCATTGCTAGTAAGTTTATCGTAGAGAAGGGAATTTATATTGGAAAGTAAAAACTGAAATGTCTTCATGTTGGTGAGTATCTTCTCAAAGGATTAAACTCAATGGCAGTGCTTTAGGTTTCAACATTATAATCATTAATGATAAATGACTAAGTCTGAAAAATGTTACATGACTGAGTCACAAATAAATGCCTTAATGAACCTGAAGAGAAACTAGAATGACTCTAAATGAAATTCCTCACAACATACCATTCATTTCTCTAATCCGTTTTACAACTGAATTTCAGATAATGCTGGAAATAATGCAAGGAAATGTTCAGGGAGAGATCACTGGACTAGACATTAAAAGAGTCGACTTTTTTTTTTTCCGGTCAATAATTAGTTGTATGATCGTAGAAAGAAAACGTAATCACTGTGGCTTATTTTCCTTCTCTGCTAAATGAATGGGTTAAACTAGATACATTTTAGGACTCGTTCAGATTCTAAAACTAAAAATATGTGGCCAATTTGCTTTATAAAGAGTATTTTTTTAACATGTGTTTTAGAACCTTCACTCTGCAGGATGTTAATGAGAGTTACATGGGAAAAAAAAGATTCTGTAGTTCAAACAATTGTGGGAAATCTAGAAGTAAGCAAAGTTTATCCTATTTCTTTACTGAAGGATAATTCTAATCCATTAATATGTAAATATGCCTCCTATGATTATTCATTTCATCAACAGCTATTTATTAAGTGCCCACCATGCATCAGATTCTAAATATACATTGTTGGGCAAAAACTGGTGTGGTCCTTGAACTCATGGACTTTACAATCTAGTGGAAAAAGTGGGTATTTATCACATAATTATATAAAACATAAAATTATAAATGTAGTACCACTTTGGAGAGGTACACAATGCATAAAGCACGCACAAGAGATTTCACTCTGGTCAAGGAACATCAGGGAAAAAGAATAGCACTAGAACTGAAAGAGAAGTTTACATGAAGAGGAAAGGGGAAGAGTTTTCTAGGCAAAAAGAGCCACATGTTCAAAGGCCCTGTGGTTGCCAAGGAAATATGAAGACTGGGAAAATCTCCAAAGATGAGATGCAGTAGGCACTGTTTCTCTCATCATTTGCTCTTGAAACACTTTTTTTTCCCCCCAGAAGTACCTTATGGAGAACATGTTTTCTGGAACAGACTTTGTATAGCACTTCTTTAGAGTAATTTTATATGGGTTGGCTCTGCCTAAGGGGATTTATTTCTGGAATGCCAATGGATCATATTGCATGTGCCCATGGAATGGGTCCCACAGGTTTGTAGGATCCCTTAGCTTTACGAAGTGGAAAAGGGAACAAAATGATGGATATACATGTGGTTATGGGAGAATTTTTTCTTTTCTTGTTTTGTTTTTTCCTTGTTTTTTATTTTATTTTTTAAATACAAACAGTATGTATTTAAGGTATACAAGATGATGACTATATATATATGTACATCTGACATATATATATATACATAGACATACACACACACACACACACACATAGTGAAATGATTATCACAATCAAGCCAAATAACATCTTTTTCTCCAATAGTTATTATTTTGGTGTGATAAGAGTGCCTTAAATCCACTCTTAGCAATTTTTCAGTGTTTATTACAGTATTATTAGCTATTGTCATTATACTGTTCAACGGATCTCTAGACATTCATCTCACACAAGTGCTACTTTGTGTATTCTGACAAACATTCCCCCATTTCTCATACCTGCTCACCCGTGATAGCCATCGTTCTACTCTCTGTTTCTATGCATTTGCCTTTTTTACTTTGCACATATAAGTGAGATCATGTAGCTTTTTTCTTTCTGCATCTGGCTTATGCCACTTAGCATGATGACTGCCAAGTTCATCTATGTTGTTGCAAATGGAAGGATCTCCTTCATTTTTAAGGCTGAATAGTATTTCATTGTGTGTGTGTGTATCTGTGTGAGTGTGTGATATTTTCTTTATCTATTCATCAATTGGCTGACAGATTGCTTCCATATCTTGGCTACTGTGAATAATGCTGCAATGAATACGGGAGGACAGATAACTCCTGGAGGTACTGATTTTCATCTCCTTTGAGCCTATACCCAGACGAGGAATTGCTGGATCATACGGTAGTTCTAATTTTAGTTTTTTGAGGAACCTTGATACTATTTTCCATAGTGGATACACCAATTTACAGTCCCGCCAACAGTGTACAATGGTTCCCTTTTCTCCATATCCTCACCAACATTTATCTCATTTCTTTTTGATAATAATAACCTCAACAGGTGTGAGGTATCTCATTATGGTTTTGGTTTGCCTTTCCCTGACAATCAATGATGTTGAGAACCTTTTCATACACCTATTGGCCATTTGTATGTCTTCTTTGGAAAAATTTCTATTCGGGTTGTTTGTGTGTTTGTTTTGCTAATGAGTTATACAGTTCCTTATATATTTTGGATTTAAGCCCTTCTCAGATACATGGTTTGCAAATATTTTCTCAAATATGGGAGAATTTCTTAGGAGACTGTGAATAATGCCAGTGAAGATTTTTGCATACCATGTATTTGTGGTGCAAAGGGTACTCGATTTCTGAAACTACAAATAGGGGTGTGTATGTGAGGGATGGGGGAGATCAGATAGTAAAAAGAAAAGGCTTGTTTAAAAGCTGACAGCACTTTTTCCTCTTCAGAAATGGAAGGCAAACTTTTAGAGAAAACTTTTAAGGACAAACTTCTTCATCAATTCAAAGGGATAAAAACCAATGAGATTTTTTTCATTTAAGCCAATATTTTATTCTGAAATTGGGACATTTGCAGTAGTGAAGAACAAAATAGGTCTGTGTAGTATAAAAGGCTATTATCATTGTGGTTAAAATAATATTATCTTTATAGGGAGGATAGCTTGAGATTGGCAATACTTTTAGAAGTCAAAACAAAATGGAACAGAGAGACAGCTAGAGAGACGTAAAAATAGCTGTTCATTTTTCTCCAATCACAAGAAGACTGTGGGTAGGCAGTTACTGACTTTGGTCTAGTGACCTGACCATGTTTCTGTAATTTTCTTTTCCTTTCCTTCATGGTTAGCAGATGATTGCCATAGATCAAATTATCCAATTATCACATCTATATTCAAGATAGAAAAATGAAAGTTTCCCCAAAACCCTCCTCTCCAGGTTTCCTTTTACATCTTACTGCCCAGTTTTGGGTCATATGACCACCTCTAGCTATAAGGGAGGCCACGAAACAAGAGACACGATAGTCACAATTGAGTTGGACCAATTCTAATTCATCACCAAAAGCTAGGCACATCACGCTCCACCAAATGGGATTCCATTAGCATGAAAGAAGAAAGGAGATGGAGGCTGAATAGGTAAACAACAGTGATTTGAGGGGATATTAAGGAGTTTGCAGTTCCTGATGCTGTTGTTATTGTTCAATTTGTCTGTTTCTTCAGTCTAGTGCCAGAGAAACTGGAGGCTCAGACTCCAGGTCAGAGAATTATCATCAAATCATTCTTTTTGGTTTGATGGTCCCTGCAACATGGCAGTACGGTACAAGTTCCTAAACAATTCCTTTCCAATGTTCCAATAGAGAAATGACTTCATAACTACTTCGTAGGGAGCTTATTAAAATATACATTCCTAAGCCCCAGCTCCAATTCACTAGGTCTGCGTTTAACAAGAAACTATTCATATGACACAATTCCCAGGTGAAACCTCTGCAGAGACCATTTGGAAAGCCTTGCATTTGGAAGGGATTGGGTCTGGTGATTATGGGAGCACAATGAGAATGTAAGCCTTCCTCTCCTCGACCCCCACCCCCACCACCACACTGAAATCATTTTCTATTGTCCCTAAGCCTTCAAGATAATATTGTCAGAGCCTGGTCTTTGCCATGCTAAGGGAATAAAAGGATAGTGCCGGGCCAAAATTTTGCAAAAGGCAGTGTAGGGATGAAGAGCTAGAGCTTGGAGGAGACAATTACACAATAGCAAGGGGAACCTGCAGAGAATCAGAACAAGCAGTCTGGGGTCAGACAGCCGATTAACGTGACAAGGACAGCCAAGATACATTTGTGATCTATGTGCATTGCACATCCCTCAGAGAGTTTCAGAAAAATAGGAAGAGTGGAATCAGGGAAAACATTGGACCTTTTAGATTAGGTATGATGGAAGCTTAGATTATTCCTGACTGGACATTAAAGAAAAATGCGACCCTTAAGGACCGGAGATGTCTGGACACCTGGATTATGGTAATGTTTACTGACTAAGTAGAAAAGAAACAAGATGGAAGAAGCATTGCATGAAAGCCCATCTTGTGAAATACATCTCAGGGTTATGATGCAAGGCGGGCATCACTGCACCGCTCGGTGCTGGTGAAGAATCTCGGCATGGATTAAACAGATGTTTCCAGCCACAATGCTAGTAAATGGTAGAGACTGTTTCTGAGACAAGATCATTTATTCTAAATCCTTTGTTCTCATGACAACGTCTGCCCCTCGACTTATATATCATCTTCTGTCAAATGAGAAGGTGACACCTATGAATTGTTGGGATCTCAGAATTAGCTCTTCATCTCTTGTTGCTGTCACTTATTGAGACTTGTTCAGTTTGTGCCTGCTAATCGTGAAAGCACTTTCCCCAGCCTCTTTTCCATTGTAGTGAAGCCTGTAATGGATACACTTTAAAGGATCCTGAGAGACTCTCTCTTCATGGGAAAAAATGAGGGAGACAGAAGATAATGCATGAGGAAGTGGCTCTGGGACTTCACGACCCAACAAGACCTGCACAGATTATTAAACAGTTTCAAGTGACTTAACCGTGACATGGAGCCTCCTGAGAACAACAGGATCACTGTCACCACTGTCCCAGTGGAGGAAGCTAAAAGACTCGAGCACTCTCCACCTCTCAGAGAAAATGAAAAGGGAAAGGAAGCAAATGGTGTTTATTTGCCTGGGCCACTGGACCAGCCCAGCCATTGTGAATTCTCTAAGGCTTCATTGCTGTGGATAGGTATGCACACACGTTTGCTTTGTGGAATAGCCAAGAATCCCAGGACAACTGACTGAGATGCTGCTAGAGGAACAGGCTGGCCATTAAACGTAAAGCGTACGAATTTCCCCTTTTACCATTGTCCCACCTAGTCACTAGCTCATTAATCTGTTTATGTTGTTTAAACACAAATTGTATAAGTTTAGCAGGCATAGCGGGCTAGGTTATGCGACGGTAACAAACAACCCTAAATTTTAATGGTTTATAACAACCAAAGTGTTTCTCTTGCTCCTGCTATACATCTGTTGCAGGTGGCAATGGCTTCTGCTCCATGTCACCCTCACTAACCTGTGGAATTCCAGATGGTGGTGCCATGACGGAGGCACCACCATCTGGAATTCCACAGGTCAGTGAGGCAGATGAAAGAGAAGGTAGAGAATCATGCATGTTAAATTTCACCGATATTTCACTGGCAAAAGAAAATCAAACGGGCTCAACGAACTTCAAGGGGGGATGGAAAGTGCAATCCTCTCTTGTGGTCAGAAGAGAAGGAAATGGTAAATCAATAAAAAACAGCAATGTCTGCTACAAAAATTGATGTGCTACTACAAAAAAGGGCTGTCCAGAAATTTGATTCAATATAACACGCACTGGAAATGGCCTCAGAGTTTGTCTATGTACAAATTAAACTTTTCAATGGTACCAGTTAAATTCGTGAGCTTGAAGACAAACTTTACAAGGGACCACTCTGTAAGCCACTGACCCCAGAAACATTCTTGGCAGAAACCACCTCTCGTGCCTCACTTCAGCTGAGACACATCAGTCATGTCAAAATGTATAATCACTGGTTTTTATCATAATTAATGTGTTTACAGACTCATTCTAATTTTTTTTTTTTTTAATCCCAAGCACATATCTAAACTTTACCTCATTCTGATCCATTCTCCACAAATGGGGCTCAATCACGCAGTGAGGCTCAGGGACAGAGTGAGAGACCTTCTTTTATGTTATTTGGTAATTTAAAAAACAGAAACAAAAACTTGTAGTGTTAGTGCTTGTGTCTAATTCAAAAATTTCAAGCCAAAGCCGTTATGTCGAAATGGTTTCATTAAAATGACCAATTGACTATTTCTCCACAGGGATTACGCCTCCACCCCCTACCTTTGGTCAGAGTGAGGGGTTTGGATGCGGCTGAAGTCACAGTGAATTAGGAGATGAGGTTGAGCTGTTGCACACCTTACATCCCATACTCATAGTTCGAGGAGCGTAAAGAAATATATCCGAAACCGAGTACACAAGGGAGTTGGTGCCAATCGTTCTTAACCCTCAGAGGGCCAGGGGTCTGTGCCAAGAAGTTCATGAATCCCTAGCATGGAATGCAAGATTCTTAGCATTCGTGTATAGATAGTTCTTCTCGGAAGAAGACTCCTAGCTTTCATCAAATTCTCAAAGGTACATAATATATACGTGATACATAAAATATCAAGAATCTCTATATGAGAATAAATAAGAAAGAAGGTCTATGCTCTCCAGAAACTTATACAGACCTGCACTTTCATGTCACTAAAGGACAAGAGCAAGTTGCTTTATATAACAGATGTGTTTCTAAGAGTCAGATATAAGTCACGTAATATTTAAACTGTGATGATATTTATGTAAACTAAATAATCCTTTGGTAAGATGGTCATGGTCTATCTTACAAACTTTATACAAGTTCAAATTTTGTAATAGGGAAATATATAAGATATTTCAGATAAATTGTACTTCCTAGGTAGTATCAAATTACATGTTAAAATTCATAGGACATACACACACACACACACACACACACACACACACCTCTCATGTTCCCAAACTTACAGGTCACAGAGGTCAGGTCCTTGCATTACACTTCTTGTATATCCAGGCCATTCCCTTACACCACCTTCTTCCCATAGTCCAGGATACTCTGACAATTTTTCTCACCACTTCTCTCAATGACAGTGTCCTCTTGTCCAACACTATGACATATATAGTGTCATGCAGAAATATAGTTTAATTTCTACATGATAGAAAATATAAATGTACGAGTCTAATTCAGCAATAAATATTTCACCCCTCTTATCACAAGTATCTTACCCTAGATGTAATTTTTCATTTTTCTTTAGACATTTAGATGTAAGAATCATAGACTAGCAGAAAGAACACAAGACTTATAGCCAAGATACCTGGGTTTAATTCCTGGCTCCATTTTTTATATATTACACATGACCAAGTCACTTGTCTTCTCTGAACCTGTTTCCCCATCTGGACAATGAGGAAATAGTAGCTAACTAATAGTGTAAGGTTATAGAAAGAGTTGCTGTTAAAGAAAATGGTGTATGAATAATGAGTGAACTTAGCACATGCGCTAGTAAATAAAAAATGCTCAGGTAATTAATAAATGTTACTTGAATCTAACCACGGTGAGTGAACTTAACCAAAAGATAAAATATTTCACACGAGGCTAGTTTCCTAGTATTCCCAGCTGGGTCTAGAAACAAAACACCTTTAGAGACTAATTTTAGTATTTCCTAAAACTTTTTATGAGAAGAGTTTTGAACAGCTAGCTGAGATATAGAACTAAAATAGAAGTCTTGATCATTTGTTCATACTCCATTTGCTGGGCTTGATAATAGCCTTACATGAAAGAAATGTTTCCTGTACTGCATAAGAAAAAAAATGAGCTCATCAGTTATCCAAAATGTCATACTGAAAATATATATAAAAGATCCCTAAAATCTTTTTTTTCCTCTAATGGTCAGGGTATTAGAGGTGAGGAGTCCCTGAAAGTTCTATTACAATTACCATATATTTGTATTTCATATGGCTCAACCTAATACATGAGCATACTAATGTGTATGGTTTTGAAATAGGCATTTATGATTCCAAATACTATCAAATTAATTGTGACATCAAAAATATGCTGTTCTTGACACTTTCCACAAAACTAGATGAATGGAAGTCTCTTCTTCTCCCACACCTATTGATATAATCCTGATCTCCACTTCCCTGCTTTACCTTACCCACTGGTACCATGAGACTCCCACCCCCATGCTGCAGGTGCCTTCTGCGACTCTAGGCTATGGTTCAATGGTCCTCCTTGACCCCACATTTCTACTCATTTTAATGAGTGACATCACAGACCAGGTTGGTGACTCTCTGCCATCCTCTTTTCATGATTCCTTAATTTCCTCAACTCCAACCTATCTAAACCTTCTCTATCACAGAAGTCAACACTTTTGACTCCATTATCAATAGAATTACACTGTGTCAAGGTCTGAAAATCTGAACTGTTCCTCTCTGACCCCCAACCTTCCATATCTTTATTTTACCTTGTCACTCCCACTGGACCTGCCACTTGCTCCCTTCTTATCCAATGGTTCATCCAAATCAGCTCACCAGACACCAAAGTTAACTTTGTTTATCTTCTTGTAAAACTTTGTGAAACTGAACTATGAGTGGCCATACCAACAGTGGTCTCATCAACTCTCAAAAATCCTCTACCCTCTTGATCTGCTATTCTCATTGCCAACACTGGGGCATTTCCACCATCTGCTTTTTTATAACCCACGTTCAGCCAGTTGAGGATTTCTGTTGAACACAAGTTGATTGAATTCAATACACCCTTTTTAATTCAAAAGAAAAGTAAGACTTAATCTTTATCTTCTCTTCTATTTTAAAGGTCCTTCAAAAGCAGCAATAAGCTCCACAGCCTCGTCGTTAGCAATTATTAGGATGTAACTGTTTTACTAGATTTTTTGCCCACTATTCTTTTCCTGTAACATGCTTTTCTTTCATAGATTTTTTTGTTGATTGAGTGATTGTGATAACATGATAAATGTACTACTTGTACCATTTTTAAGCGTACAGTTTGATGGCATCAAGTACATTCACATTGTTGTGCAACCATCAGCACCACCCATCTCCAGAACTTTTCATATTCCCAAATTAAAACCCCATACCCGTTAAACAATAACTTCCCTCTCCCCCTACTGGCATCCCCTGGTAATCATTATTTTACTTGGTTTTTAGGACATTCACTCCTCTAGGTATGTTATATAAGTGGGATCATACAGTATTTGTCCTTTTGTGACTGACTTATTTGACTTAGCATAATGCCTTCAAGTTCCTCAGAAAAGGTCAGTCATTTTTCTCTTAAGGCCTTCAACTGATTGGATGAGGCTGACCTACATCATGGACTGTAATCTGCCATATTCAAAGTCTACTGATTTAAATGTTCACCTCATCTAAAAAAATACCTGTTCAGCAACATCCAGACTAGTTTTTGACGAATATCTGGGTACCATGTCCTAGCCAAATTAACACATAAAATGAACCATCACTCACTTCAACACAGAGCTGTGTAGTAGAGTGATTAAGAGGACAGACTCTGGAGCCAGACTTCCTGAGTTCTTTATTCTGGCCCTATTCCAACAGTCACACAGCCATTTCCTACCTGTGTGACTTTGGGAAAATACCTCACCTCTCTGTGTCTCAATTTCTTTATCTGTAAAACTTAGATAAATAAGTATACCTACCTTATACTCATAAGATATTTGCAAGAATTATGAGTTAATGCATGCAAAGTGCTTTGAGTAGTGCCTGGCACACTGTAAAGCATGCAAAAAATGCTAGATGCAATTATTTTTATTTGTAGTGTTTTATCAGACACGTCTCATCTACAACAATTTATCGTTCCTACTACTACAAGAATAATAAATCACTTATTACATCATCCCATATTGCAACCCACTTCTTGCCATCCTGCTCGCTCCTCATTCCCTTTCTCCACCCCAGGACGCTCCCAACTCTGAACAAAATTCTTAATCTCAGTGTTTAGTCAAGTGTTATTCTTGAAACATCTGCATCAGAATGACTTGGATGCTTATTTAAAATATGGATTCCTTCATGTTTCTTTTACTAAATCAGTCTGTGCATGAGACACAGGAATCTATATTCCTAACAAGGGCTCCAACAAGCCCTTATTTCCAAAAAGGTTGGAATTTCACTGTTCTTGTTGCCTGAGTCAAACTGCTCCAGCAACCCCCAGACATCTTAAGTTAGAATTTCAGAGTCTCTAGCAGGACCTGGGCCTTATCATGCTTACAAAGCACTCCAGCTGCTGCTTAAATGTACCAGGATTGAGAACTATTGACTCATTAACAAATGCCCCAGTTGGGCCTACCTTTACATATCTCAAACTTTCCAAGGTACACAAATCATCTATTCCTTTAGCAGCAAAAGGGTGAAGGGAGCTGTCATGCAGGGTGTCATGTGGGGTCTCTGGTCCTGCTCCCTGAATAAGAACACAAGATATTGTGAGGCCCAAAAGGAACAATGGAGCCATAGATGGGGGAGTCATACCACTATAGTCTCACTGGCGGCTGGGTTGGAGACACAGGAAACAATATTCACGTGATCTGCAACCTGCCATCCGCTTCTCTGCCCACCAAACAACCCCACTTGCTAAATGCAATCCGCGCTTGCTAGCTCAGCCACTATCCCCTGCTAGCGTAGCCACGGCAGTTATATTAGTGGCCAATGGCTCACTGGTTACAGCTGATGGCCAAATAGTCACAGCTGATGGCCATCCGAACACAGTTGATGGCCATTTACTACCTGAGCCAGCACCTTTCCACGTGAGGCCGAGAGCCTGGAAACTGCACTCCTGGCTCTGTCCCCACGGGAGGGCAAGATCCATTCTCTTTAGATTGAAGTTGTGATTTGAAATAGCATTATCTATCCCTCTTACTTGTTTCTTCTTTCATGTGTAGTGTTTTTAGAGACCTTTTCAGGATTTGCTTCCCTAACCGCACACAGTGCTATAAGACTTCTCCCACCGTTTTACCAATTCCCTGCTCCTTTTACTGATAAATACAGAGATCTCATCTCTGATGATTCATGAGGTTTGCCCAGCTAAAGCCCAGCATTGAGTGCCATCTACTTAGGACCATTTGATCTCTTTAGCAGCTGAGAGTGGAGAGAAGAGGTATCAATCACACACTTAATCCACACCAAGCAACTTCAGGGGTTTCTTTCCGATGGAAGATAAAGCTCTCTGTGGGGACAGAGCCCCAGAGAGCAGTTTCCATGCTCTCGGCCTCAAATGGAAAGGTGCTGGCTCTGGTAGTAGATGGCCGTCAGCTGTGGCTAGTTGGCCGTCAGCTGTAACCCTTGAGCCATTGGTCACTAATATAACTGCCGCGGCTGTGCTGGGGAGTTGAGTCAAGGGGAGTCGAGGAGAGAGTCGGTCGGTTGGCAGAAAAGCGGACAGCAGGTTGCACGTCGTGTGAATCCAGCCTCCAGTGAGAATATAGTGGTATGACTCCCCTACCTATGGCTCCGTGGGTGTTCCTTTTTGGCCTCGCCACATCCTGGGTTCTTATGTGGGGAGCAGAAGCAGAGTCCCCGCAGGCCGCCCAGCACAACACTCTCCTTGGGGAACTGGAGATTGACAGTCACTAAGGCCAGGTGTTGACAAAGGAATTCAGTGTTTTGTGCTTTTGTTTTGTTTTATTTTTTTAACTCCACTGGACCAAACATTTTAGCAACCTGACAATCCTCGCACACCTAAGTTGAACCAAAGGAACTGGCATTATTTTTCAAATATGAACAGCACTTTTGGAGTAGATTGTTTTGTTGATTTTATTTTTTTATTTTTAGCGCAATTATTTTATCTCATTCATTCCTTGAAATATATGGAAGTGTTTGAAATGGAAGATTGAAGTCATTTTTCAGCATGATAAACATTTTTCCAAACAGCAAGTTCCATCAGAGTTATCACAAAGTAGTCAGCCCACAAGCTTCACCCTGAGTTTCTCAGTCTCTCCCCTTCCTGGGCCCACCATACAAATCATGAGGCAGGACACAAAGCCAGGAAAAGATTCTACCTGCCATCATTGCTTTGTACAGTTCAACAGAGTTTACAGAAGGAAACTTGGAGATTGCAGAGAAAGACACTAAAGTCCAAGAAAGTCAGTTGTCAACCTGTCCAATTTCATCCAGACAGTTCATTACAAACTCGGTCTGATTCAAGAATCCTAATTCCCTGTGCATTACTATTTCCATTTCATTGTCTGTATACTAGTTGATCCAAAATCTTTCTCTCTCCATGCCCAGCTTGTCTCCTGAGCACCAGATGCAAACTTCCCTTTGTCTGCTAAATATCTCTATTGGGCTATAACCCAGACACCCCATTCCCAACACGCCCAAAACCAAAAGAAGTCTTTTCCTTTCTCTTTCACCTGAGTTTTCTATCCTATCTAATAACAGTATCAATTTATTCTCAAAATATACAACCCTCTTAATCTTGTCTGAGTCCTCCTTCTCCTTCATCTTCCACTTCTTATAAGTGCCTAACGTATGAAGATGGTCTCTTGAAATATTTTTTGGAATCCTTCCATTACTTCTGTTACTCCTTATTCTTATCTCTAATACAGCAATTGTATCTTAATCTGTCTCCTTATCTTCAGCCAGTTTATTCTCTAAGCTTCCTTCTAATTCAATGGGCAAGAAAGGTTTAGGGAATCGGCCCCAAACTGGACCCCTTTAGGCTAGACCTACATTTTGATTCTTTTCACTGTAACGAAATGGTAACATCAGGAATATCAAGGAATAATAACCAGTTAACAGATTTACCCACATCTTTTTATTTCTTATTAAATGCAATGCCTGAATTATACTTAGATACTTCCTAAATAGCTTTCAGCCTTTTACTTGAAGGTGAAAAACTTCAGTGTCCACATTTCTACCGAAATGTGCAGGCTTGCAGATAGCATAGATCAGATATCAAATAACACAGAGTTTATGACCAGAACTAGTCCCTGGGGTTAAATTTCACTGGTCTTTAGCAAAATCTGAAGCCCAAAAAAGAAGAGGATCTGCATGTATTGTTATTCTCTCTGGAGCAAAAATGCAGAGATATCTTATAGAAACAAATACAAAACAGTTTGACAAATCTCACTTAGGAAAAATTGTCAAAATGTAATAACATCTCCCACTATAATAAAAAAGAAAATTGTTATCACATGGGGTGATATACAATGCAGTACCCTCTGTAGGGATGTTACCAGAATTATCCCCCAAAATGTTACCTATAGCAAAGTCTTAATTCTATAACCTGGAACCTTCACAATCATTTTACAGCAAAATATTTTGGCCTCATCTTTCACTTCTATTAACACTCACCCTTTTCACACTAGTTTGCTAACTAATGGCAGAAATACATTATGTATTTTAAGACTTCATTTCTTTGTTCAGGCTGTTCCCTCTGCACAAGTTATGCTTCCCATCACAACACATAGAGGCCCTTCAAATTCACTCTTTAGGGCCCTTCATCCTCCATAACACTCATTCCCCACCAAAAATCATCATCATCATCATCACCAGCTTTTCTTTTATATTCCAGTGTCACTTTTTTTACACTGATAATTTAGCACTTAGCACTGTACATTGAAATGAGACTGGGAGCTCCTAGAGGCAAAGCCTGCATCTTCACGTTCATCTCTGGGCATACAGTATCTGGCACACAGGAGCCAGTCAGTAAATGTTTATAGAACTGAATTGTATTATCAGTCATCTTCTGTTTCTCAGGTGTCATGGCCTCAGATCTAGAAGACTGCTGTAATCTACACACATTAAATACTGTCTCACGCAGTCTTGCGGTATATAAAAACTAAATGAAAGGATAAAGATTTTTCTAAACAGTAAGCAAAACAAACACACAAAAAACTAGGTGTAATTTTGTCAGAATCACCCCAAGCCTGTGACCAACATTTTTTAAAGTCTTTAACAGCGAAAGGGACCAATCTTCTCTGATACTGGACAGGTGCAGCCTGGAGAATGACAGTCATTCTGTTTAACCTTTAAAGAATAAATCTCACTCTCCCTCAATGAATTCCTGGAAAGGGGGTAAGAAAAAAAGAAAAAGGGAGGGAAGAAAGGGAAGGGTAAATACAGTCAGAGAACGAGAAAACTGGTGGAGAAAGAAAGGATACCCAAAAAAAGAACTAGAAAAGAAGGCAACAATTGAAAAAGAAGAGAAGCAACGGAGGCATGGACAAAGAAAGGAAGGAGTAAGAGAAAACAAGGAAGAAAACTGATAGATTCATAGGGATTTGCTCTGTGCTCGTTAGGCAACGTGCTTCTTTAACTAAATAAAGAAATAAAAAGAGGTTGAGGGAGACAGAAAAGCTGTGGCAGGTCAGACTGAGTTGAGAATCCTCTGGGTTCATGCAGGCTGTGTGTTTCCCCAGATGTACTGTCCAGGGGTATGTGCTAGACAGGTGTGCACAGGGACACCATATAGACCCCCCTTATGAGGTTTCCTAGTGCCGACTTAAATAGAGGTGACTAAAAATGCAATAGAAAGGATTTATTAGCTTTGATGTAAATAAAATATCTTTCCTTTTGCTTGAGTGATCTCAGCAGATTTGTCTCTTGCTCTGTCGTCAGGCAGAAGTTTCCAAAGGGAATCTCTGGAGAGCATTATCAGAATGGGATCAGCCATACATCTTTCCCCAGGAGCCATTAACTTAGACACAACCCCAATTTGGATTGGGAAAAAGTTAAACTTTTAAAAAATATGGCCTTTTTGATAAGCCCCAAGAGGGGGAAATACATCCATATATCCACATATATTTCAAACCAAGTAGCATACTTTCCCTGTCCAAGAAGTCAGCATTTTTTAAGTGTCCTCCATGAAAGAGGGGCTTGTACTTTACACATTGTGAACCTTTGTCCTGTCTCATTCACCAATGCACCTGGGCCTGGCCTGCCAGAAAACTGCCCAGCCAATCACATACTGCTCGGCAGATTTGCTCTGTGCAGATTTGACTTTCACTGATGGCCTTTTTTATTTTTTTTCCTCTCTGAGATAACATAACTGCAGAACACCTTTCACAATCTTGATTGTACATTGGCCCATGAAATGCCTGGCTTTCAAAGGGAGAAATAATTGCAGGTGGCATTTATTTAGCATTTATATTTACATGCTAGGCACTGGGCTAAATGCTTTCCCTACATTGTGGCATTCAATCCTCACAAGAAACTGGGGATGTTAATTGTCATGCGGGCAGCCTGCAGGGTCTCTGCTCCCACTCCCCACATAGGAAGTAGAAGCCACACGATCCGTTACTTGCCGTCCACTTCTCTCTGCCAAACAACCTCACTTGCTAGCTGCAGTCCGCTCTTGCTAGCTCAGCCACCATCTCCTTGCTAGCCCCCATTTGCTGCTAGCGTAGCCACAGTAGGTATATGAGTGGCCAATGGCTCACTGGTTACAGCTGACGGCCAACTAGCCACAGCTGATGGCCATCCAATCATAGTTGATGGCCGTTTACTACCCGAGCCAGCACCTGTCCACGTGAGGCCGAGAGCCTGGAAACTGCACTCCTGGCTCTGTGCCCACAGTAATATAATCTTTTTACAGTGAAGAGATGCACGCTGAGGCAGGTGAAGGAACTCACTCAAAGTTACAGAGCTAAAAAATGGTAAATCCAGCACTTAAACCCAGACCTTTCTAATTACCACAGTAAGCTGCCTTAGGAGCAGCTATTAGATACACAAGTTGTTTTCAAAGGTATTAGACTCTCCTTTTCCTTAGGAGGGAGGCAATACTTCCATAAGATTTTCAAATGCCCTGGGATAAGCCATGACAAGCCCTTACCTGCATACTTCCATGTTTTTGAGGCATTCTCACAGGCACCTTATTTTATTTTCCCAACAAAACTATTGAGTAGTTAGAGAAGGTTCTGAACTCACTTGATAAATAGGTAACTCAACTTTACTCGGGGACTATCTCAGCCAGCTGCCACAACCTTTGCTAGTACTACAGAGAGGATTGGCACATTGTTTGTGCTCAGTCAACATTGGTGTCATTACTGAAAGAGAGCCAAGGAAGTGATCCCAGCCAGGGCTTCCTTGGGAATCTTCTTGAAGTCAATGGAGATCGATTGAAAGATTAAATATAGAGAAAAATGTGTGGCAGGCAATGGGAGGCAGGGAGACCCATAAGGAGCCTGCTGCTATTGTCTGAGTGGAAGATGGGGGTTTCGTAAAATGCGATACCATTGTGAGAATGGAAAGAATTAAGTGAGTTTGAGAGACAGTAATGAGTTAGGAATGGCTGGTTAACTACAAATGAGGACGGAGAGGGAATACTTATGGAAACGAATGTCCGTTTGGTAAAAGAGGATGGATGGATGGATGGCTCCTTCCCTGTATGCTTTACATATTTTTCCTATTCCCACATTGCCGCAATCATTTTATGGTACATAAATTGCTCTTTTGCAAGTCCATCCCTCCTATTTCACTATAATATCCTTGAAGGTGGGGAGTTTAACTTATTGCCATATCCCCTAACGCTAAAAGTCTATTGTAAGATGGCTGAGACTGAAACAACACATGAGACATGACACCCTAGGTCAGATGGACAATTTCTTCCTTGGCCATTTGTTCCTCAGGCCACCTTCCAAGGACTAATTTAGCCTTTTGCAAGAACGCAATCCCTCCAGGTTATATGCTGCTAGAAGGGAATTGCTATTATATGCCATGCAAATGAGTACAGGCCTGGAGGCATGAGGCCCAAATAAAATCTGTCTATGGACAAATAGCAACCTTAACTTGAATTCAGAATACGAGATCTGAGCTGGTGCTGTACTTACTTCCCCAAGGCCCTGGGGCTCTGCACCTTCCAGGGTATTACTGCTACTCCGTGAATGAATAAGGCAACAGCTGGGAGAGAGCTGCAGATAGGGAAGAATGATAAGGATCTAAAGATTTTTTTTCTAACCTTTCAGTAAAGCCACTTGGACCAGCTTCCTTTCATTGTGCTGAGCTGAACAAAGGCTGAGAGAGAGAGCATATTCCCCAAAATAGCATTAAAAAAATTAGCAACTTAGGTTTACTTGGTTTCTCATTTTTTTAATTTTCTAATTTCCCCTAATGCCATATATATGGAATTCCATATATATTCATACAACCTTAAATAGAAAAAAACAGAAAAAAAATGTGAATTTTCTTTGAAGGTTTAAAGTTTGAAATTGTCATACTCAGGGTCTATATTTTGCACAGCCCTTATTTTTCACAAGGTAGCAAACTGCAGTTCAACAGAACCGAAAAATTGCTTCTGTTATATGGGGACTTCCATTTCTAATAACAGTGCAATGGGAAATAATCATTTTCCCCTGTCCATTGAACATATTTACTGAGCAAGGCAAGATACCAGCCAGCGCTTGCAGCTACTTATTCAGGATCATGTCCAGCCAGACAGCAGGGGAAAAGCCACAGAGAAGATATAAATAGCCTAATAACTATTCTTCGCTTCCACTACCATCTCTAGCCCCTCACCTCTTCCTTTTACTCCATTTTACGGCAAACTAACATTTATTCACTTAATTCTTCTGCATCAAAGCTCTTGACACAAAGAGCCAAAACTGCTTTATAGGAATTGCCCGCTTTTTTTTTTTCTTGGCAATAGCCTCTCACTCAGAAAGGGAGAATAATCTCTACTCCAGCGAGTTCCGCAGGCATATACTAACCACACACTTCCAAGCATGCTGATTTGAGTACAGCAGTAGAGACTTTCAATATAAGAAAAAGGGAAATCAATAAGTGGAACGTACTCCATGTTAGCTAAAATACCAACGCTGAGCAGGCACACAGTCACTCAATAGTATTTATTATGACTGTCTGAGGGTCAGTGTAGACACTTTGGGTCAGATCAGTACGGTCTGAAATTCGACTCTCATATTTACCACACCAGCGTTATGATTTGTAACATTAGATAATAACAGCTATCTTGTGTGTATGTGGGTATATCTGACATAATATTTAGCTCCTATTAGGTATACTATCATTGGTAGCTAATATTAATGTTGTTACTATTATTAAATAAGAATCTTCTATTCACATAGGAAGGTCTACTATCCTTGGCTATTGGCCCATTCCTTTCCCATCAGCAGGGGTGGACTGTTTATATTGATGTCTTCCTTTAGCCAGCACTCTCTCCCAGCCACCTATGGCACGTAAAGCTCTCCTTTGCAAACATGGAATTGATAAGAAGACTCAGTGCCCCGTCCATAGACCGCAGAGGCTGCATTTTTCCTAGGAAATGGAAGACAAATCCCTATGCACACAGCTAAGTCACCTGTAAGCCACAAAAGCTCACTTACTACAAGATCATAGAGTGACATTTCCTCTTCTTACTATTGGCTGAAAACTGCTGCAATTATATATGAACTTACCTGTCTCCTCAAAGATTTGCTTTCGCAGCTTGTATCTCCAGTGTGTGGCACGGAACTGGGAACATGGTGGGTACTCAGTCTAGGTTGAACTGATTGATTAAATGTCTTGCCTTGGCTTTGAGAGAAGTCACTCCTCTAAGTTAGGAAGCTAGGGAATAATTCAGAAAGAAAAAGTGTGACACTTGGGTAGGGAGTCCAGTGGTATCTACCATGACATTTTACCCACAGTCTCCTAAAAGTCTCACCTCATTTGTTATTCGTCTGTGTCTACAGCAATGTTGGCCATATCTGATCGTATGCTATAACCAACAAGGATTTTAAGATTGGCCTACTGGAGGCCATGCCTGCAATTTGTTTATGCTGCCACGTGGTGGCGTTTGATTTATGGCCCCACAGTGTGAAGAGCCTAGCTCCCCACCAGAAGGATGAACTGAATCACAAAGAATAGATAGAACACATTTGCAACACACTTTTGAATGGACATAGGCTATTTCTTTAAAAATTACAACACTTGAAACAGCAAAATTGGATTTCTATTACTTTAATTAATTCAACAATCACAATAAGCACTTATCATTTAATGTGTATTTTAAATGGTACCAGAGGGACTCAGAATAAAGTTAGGAAACCATCTGCAGCAGAATTTTGGAGTCCTTCCCTGTTAGTTCTTTTCCAGTAAACTTGGAAAAATATGACTTACCTTGCCTACCTCACAGCCTACTTGTGAGGATTCAGTGAAATAATGATGTGAAAGCCTTTCTTTATAAGCTATGAAGTGATACACAAATGTGAATTATTCATATCATTCCTACAGTCCTCCCTGGAACCAGGCAGACAGGCCCCCAGACACAAATCTCTTTAGATAGAAGGGTTTCCATGTTGGTCGCTATGTGCTAAAAGGGTACACATGAAAAAAACATGCAGCTTACATGACCCTGGGCATGAAAATGTTAAATAATGAGCACCCATGCACCCTAGGCTGTTGCAGCCAGGAAAACGCAGACTGTCTAATGATATGTATCCATAGGAAGTCGGAAATATCACAGCATCCATATTTCTCTCCAAAGTAGGAAAGCAGTTTTCAATTTGGATGTTAATTAGGAAGTGATTCTTTCCTCCAAAGGGAGTTTAAATGACACCATCCTTTGCCACAGTGTGTCGAAAAGGCTGTGTGCACACCCCCTGGGAGCACCCAGTTTAGGAAGGCAGCACCTTGAAGCACCGTGTAGTTCTTCCTGGCTCAAAAACCAAGGTGGAGCTTCTGCTTCTACCTCCCTGAATCACTGGTACCAGACTTGATCTACCATCCCACCAGAAACAACTAGAAAACTAAACAAAACCTATGACACAACAGTTTTCAGACATTAGACTACCTGCAGCCTAGGACTGTGATCCCCAGAGAAAGGACACAATAAGCCTACCAGGTCCCTGGCTTTACACCTGGAAACGCTTCACGGGGTGGGTCAGGGAGCAGTAATCTGAGCAGAAAATGACCATCACATTGAGTTGAGGAGAGATCAGAAGTGATGAATCAGGCAGATGGGGATGGAATTTGAGGGGCACAGTACTGGATAAGGAGGGAGAGACACAGAAACAGAGCTCCAGACACTGCATAAGGGTTCCCTTGCTTCTGTTGCCCAGTACTAAGCTGTGCATGTGTAGGGTGACACTTCACAAGTCAGTCAAAGAACTCTTCTATCAGGAGCTGTAAACGGAACAATTCAAAAGCTCACATGAGGCAGGAAGTAAGGGGTGGGGGAAGAGGGACAAGGAGCTAGATGAGAACCAAGCATATGACATCCTGGAGAACCGTGGTGTGCAACAATAATCAGCGGAGTCCAAACCAACAGAGAAAACAATTCGACCGAAAGAGAGATTGTTCTCTTGATACGATGCCTGTATTAAGCCAGAAATCTCTTGTAATTAATTTATAGTATAGCAAAGTGCGGGGTCAGTAATTCCCAACAAATCTTTGGGTGGCTTTGTAAAGTCCTAGTTTATAAAATTGTTGGGTTAATGTTATAAACGTAAACCTTATGAAACTATTGTGGTAGCAGCCAGAATTACATGGCTAGTGAGCACAGAGTTGATATTTAGCTGGTGTGCATTAGTTCATCTGTATCAGTTGCTAATAATAACAGCCTTCCATTTTGAGCCCCTAGTTCTTCCCCAGGACCAACCTAAATATTCAACCAATCTGGTTCTTCCCCTGGACCTCTTGAATCTGCCTGGAGCCCAGAAACTTAAGGATTAAGACATAGCAAAGCAGGGGACCTCTAGGATGCCATACACCGGTTTTGATTACTTGTTGCCCATGCCATCATTTTGCTATATATTTTCAGCATAACTCCTGGTAAGCAGTAACCACACCAGAGCCTTCCTTACAATGTGTATTTTCCTCTGGATATCCTACACATTAAGGACACACAATACATTACAAAAATAAGGCCACGTCAGTGTCATATTCTAAAGAGACGACAATTCTGAAGAACCCACGATCACAAACTAACTTATGCCAGGGAAATGGCTAAAACATTATATCAGCAAAAAAGAGCCAGACCTTAACTAGAGATTCCTATTTGGTCAGAATGTTCCTTGGGAAAGGGATTAATAACAAGGGAATGAAACACTTGGTCAGTGTGGCTAGCCTGCTCCTCACTCCTGGAGTGGGCACCCAATATCTACTACAGGAATGGATGCCCAGTCACCTTTGGGGGCTGTGAGAGTTGAACCTGCCCTAGGCTTTCTGAGCACATACTGTGGAACAGATATGATGCCAAGATATAGGAAAAGAAAAGGAAGGTATGTTATTTCGTTTGCCTTCTTTAATAATCTCAGCATCACTTCTATGCCATATAGCCTTTAAATGATCCTCATCAAGAATTAAGCAAGTTATCAAGAAAGAAAAATAAAGCTATTGAACTGAAATTATGAAAACAAGGGCCTAGTCTGACTTTTACACAACTGTATCCTAAGCACATTGTATAGTTTCTGATGTATAGTAGGTGCTCAATAAATTTTTTGTTCCGTTCTACCTCATCAATTTCTCCACCCTCATCCAGGCCAGTAGGTCTGTGTCATTCATCCATCCATCTACCCCATCCATCCACCTCACCCATCTACTGCACCCATCCACTCCATCCATCCATCCTTCCATCCATTATTAGTGCTTCCCATAATCCTGGTACTTTACATATCATATCTTGGTCAACTAAAGTTCAATCAGGGAACCACACCGCCAAAAGATATAGCTCTGTGTGTGTATTTATTTATTAAAGGATGTGTTATAGAAATTTGAGTTATGCACTGTGGGAGCTGGATAAGTAGTCCCTGGGAGGCTGCTGTTTTCAAATCTGATGCTGAAAATATAAGTTCACATTATGTAGTGGGGAGGAGAAGATAGATGTAAAGCGAACAAGAGCATGGACAAGCCAGAAGGCACAGGCACAAGCTGGAGCCCAGGAGAATGGACTGGAATTTGCCATTTGCTGTTGCCTCTGATCACGATAACATGGGCATCGTCCAGAAGCTTGGGTCCTTCATCCCAGAGCTAAACATACAATGTGGATCAAGAATCTGCGAAACCGAAGGAGAACCCAGGGGGAGAGGGAGCAGTTACAGATGAGACCAGTGAGCTAAGCCAGCAGATAAGCAACAGTATCTTTGAACTAGAAAATGATATAGATTATACTACAACTTCCCTTCTACCTTCCCAAGCTCACTCAAGAATCTCTCTCGCATGAATAGTTCACCCTGTGCAGAAACACACAAAGAAAGACATTCTGGGACATGTACTTGACCCAAATGCCACTTTACAGAGCCACGGCGGCATCATACTTAATCTCATAATCCTTGGAGGGTGGTGTTATTATCTCCATTGTACAGATGGAGAAATTGAGACTGAAGAGTGTATGATCTCACCGTCAGGAGCACAGCTGGGATTTAATTGCAAGGTTCCCTTTCCACTGCCGCACTCCAGGAAAACCAAATCGAAGCAGATGCTGATAGAAAGCAGAGTGGGTGGACCAACATGCTGTTTCGGGACACAGCAAAGCACAATAGTAGACACTGGGGACGAGCTGCTCACTGCCGGGGCGCAGCTGTAGCTAAAAACCTAGGTAATGACTTTAGATGTACTTCTGGTAAGACACAGAAGCTTTTATACAGGGAATTCTATACAAAGGACTGCTTTTGAAGAACAGCAGCAAATGGGCCACAGGAATCAAGATAGCCAGAGCCACAACACAACTGCAGGAGGCACCATTCACTCAGAGCATAATGTAACTGTGAGCACTAGAATTACGCAAGACAATGGCTCTGAAGTCAGCAGGCCATATGCTAGACAGTTTAGCTATACATACACTGCAGAGAGCAGCACCACTTCAAACAACTTGAGCCAATTGAATGTTTAAATACTCGTGAGGGCCTACCCTCGTGTATACAGAGTACTTACATGGTATCAGTCCTGCCCACCCAGGAATACACACACACACACACACACACACACACACACAACACATAAAACTTCCTCATGGGAGGGAAATTGAGAATTGAGATGTCACCTGAATTTGTCACATTCTTTGGCTACTGTTGCTGCTAGTGCTGTCACACCCGTGTTTGGCAGGCCTAGGAGTGGAGTTCTTAATGGCAATTGCATTTTCAATAAGTCTCATCTCATCTAATTTTAAAAGTTAAGTCTCTTAATGGCATATCACCATACCAAAGAGCTGCAGTTATTAGGAACTGTCTAACTTACAGTTCTAAGTAAGAACAGGAAGGAACTATCTGCCGTAAGAGGAAGAATTCATTTCTGGAGATGATGAACAGCTTCAAAAAAGCAGGGTCATTTATAAAAATAGATGCCAGAAGATTTGGTGCATGAATAGACTGAACCTGATAATATCCAGAGAGAAAGGCCAGCACTGTGACAGGGGTACAGTCAGTCCCAGCGATGCTGCATGATTAAATATTTCTTGCATCAAGCATGTGGCCCATTTACAGGCGTGAGCTCAGGGAGGATGCCTTCTCCACGTCACAGCCACGCTGGAAGAGCAGAGTGGGAGAGCAAGGGGAAGCTCATTTACATCCACACACCTCTGCTGTGCATGGAACGGATAACCCAGTCCACTCAAAAAAGAAAAAAAATGGATAATCCATCTACTCACTTCTCATGCACTCCACTTGGGATAACCCATCCCACCTTAAAAAAATAAAGTACTTTTCACAAATTTGACTCATTATTCTTATTCGGAATCTTCCCCAGCTTTACCATTTTCCTGGATCCTGGGCACTGGAAAGCTAGGAAGCTCTCTGACATATTCTCATGGTAGGGCCAAGAAAGGAAACCAGTCTTCCCAATGACATCAGCTTTACAACAAGTGTATCCTCAAACCTGCACTGCGAATGCTTCTGGAAATGTCTTTTATTTCACCTCAGGAAAAAATACCAGATGTTCAAAGGGGACTGGAATAACCTGTTCTTTCTCATGACAGATGAACAACTCCTCCCATACGAGAATCATTTTAATTTTGTCCTACTGTAACTTATAATGATTAAAGGGGAGAAGACTCATTACATACACTGGATATAAAACAAAAACAAATTTATTGTGCTGTCCAAAGTTGGCCTGCATTTGCAAATATAAATAATGTGGAGATAGTGCAGTATAAGCAGTCTTGAGAATCTGGGGTGAAGTGTGCAGAAGGGGAACAGGGGTATGTTAAACAGTTTTCCAGCACCAGGCATGGGCTTATGACAAGATTCTGACTCATTTCACCACTGGATTATTGATAATGAAAACAGACAGTCGCAGGGGGCATCATCCAGCCTCCTCTGTTCATGCAATTTAGGACAAGTACCTTAGCCAAGGACACCCAGGGATACTGAAATCCCAGGCCAGGGCCCTTTCCATCCACTTTGCTGGGTCCTTTTGTGGTAGGAGCCAGAAAAAGTTGGAGATCTTTAAGATAAAGATAGTCTACCCTTTTCCTTAGGAGAGTTCATTAAGAAATGGCCTTGAGGCAGGACAAGGGACCCACTTTTCTACTCTGAGGTTATTTCCCTCAGTTCTATAATGTAATTTTTCAGAAATTTAGTATTCTTCTCTACTGCATTCTGCTTCAAGGGGCTGAAGAGTACACCAGTGATTTGAAGCTGCATTATCTCTTTTCTTCATTAAGAGAAATGGCTAAATAAACACTGGCTGTTAGTTTAAAGAAGCAGAAGACAATAGCTCGGACTGCTTCGTCAGATCACAATATAAATTGGAGAATCTGGTTGTATAACCACTGCAGTTCACACCAGACAACATGCTTCTGCTCTGTTTCCTGTGTCTATTCTACATCCCTTTCCTGACGACCAACCTGCAGTTGCTAAATATCTCTAGTAGAATTCTAACTTCACAGTAAGGTTTTTGGAAAACTCAAATTCCCTTGTAGTAAAAAGATGGAAATTTTGATTTTTTTTTAGCAGTATTATTAAGGTTTAATTAACATAAAATAAATTGAATGTACTTAAAATATAGAGTTTGGTGAGATTTCACATCTGTATGAATCTGTGAAAGCATCCGCACTGCTCAGACTACTATGGTAAAAAATCATACACTGGGTGGCTTAAACAACAGACATTCTTTTCTCACAGTTCTGGAAACTGGGAAGTCCAAGGTCAAGGTGCCAGCAGATTCAATTCTTACTGACATCTCTCTCCTGGTTTACAGATGGCTGCCATCTCACTGTGTGCTCACATGATCAATTTGTGCTGAGAGAGAGATCGAGAGCCAGAGAGAGAGAGAGAGAGAGAGAGAGAGAGAGAGAGAGAGAGAGAGTATTCCCTTCCTTATAAGGTCTCTAATCCCACCATGAGGGCCCCACCATCATGACTCATCTAAACCTAATCACCTCCCTACGGCTTCACCTCCAAATACCATTATCCTGGGAGTTAGGGCTTCCACATATGAGTTTTAGGGGGACAAAAACACTTTGCCCATAGCAATACTGAATATATTGATCTCTCCCAAAATTTTCCTGTGGCCTTTTGTAATTTCTCTGTTCCTCCCCCTTCATACAACTACCATCGCAGTCCCCAGACAACCACTCATCTGGGTTTTCTTCATTATAGATCAGTTTTTATTTTCTTAAGTCATATAAATGAAATCACACAATATGTATTCACTTTTTTCTTTTAGTTTGATTTCCTTTACTCAGCATAGTAATTCTGAGATGCTTCCATGTTTTGTTTTATTTTTTTTTGAGCAGTATTCCATTGTATGGACATACCACAATTTGTTTATACATGTGGTATACATCAATGTGTTATTGATGGACATTTGAGTTTTTTCCAGTTTAAGGCTATTTAAATAAAGCTACTTTGAACAGTCATATACAAATATTTGTATGGATATATGTGTTTGTTTCTCTTGGGTAAATACCTAGAAGTGAGATGGCAGAAACATAAACAAAGGTGTACGTTTAACTGTTTGGAAGACTGTCAATATATTTTCCAAAGTGGTTGTACTATTTTACATTCCTACTATCAGTGTAGGAGAGTTTTAGTTCCTCCACATGTTTATCACTGCTTGATATGGTCAGGTTTTTGTATGTTTGTTTGTTTGTTTGTTTATGTTATCAAACTTTTTTCCATTTTTATTGAGATATTATGGATCTGTAACCCATGTAAGCTTAAGGTATATAATGTGATGATTTGATACACATGTATATTGCAAAATGATTACCACAAGTAGGTTAGTTAACACCTCCATCCTCTTTCATAATTACCTTTGTGTGTGTGTGCGTGCACGCGCATGCATGCGTAGCGATAACATTTATAAACTAGTCATTTAAAAATGTTCAAGTATATAATATTGTTAATTAGTCACCATGCTATACATTAGATCCTCAGAACTGAGTCTTATAGCTGGAAGTTTGTACCTTTTGATCATTGTCCCCCCATTACCCCTGTTCCTTACCCTCTGACAACCACCGTTCTACTCTCTGTGAGTTCAGTCTTTTTAGATTCCATACATCAGTGACAATATACAGTATTAGTCTGTCGCTGCCTGACTTACATGCTCCATAGAGTAGTATCATTATGCTTTCCTCTCTGCTCCCTCTTACAATGATGCCTACCAAGTTGCAGGGCCTCTTCTCTCCTCTTTGCCCCAATCTGGGGGCCTAGAATGTGGTGAGATCCATTTTCCATACCTCTCAGAAACCAAACCCTCAAGCTGTAGGCCTTGATAACTCCGCCTGGCCTTATCACTGACCCACTCTCCACAGTCCTCTTTCCCCCACTCCAGCAACATCAGGACACATCAGCAACAGTGGTACCCTGGTGGGCAGCCAACCGAGGAATGAGCGGCAGTCTTCATTTACAGCAGATACCCACACACTTGTGTATACTTCTATTTGTTCACCCAAATTCCTTTGACTGAGTTGAGTGCTTTCTTCTTCTTCCCTCCCTTCAAGAACACATTCCCTGACTCTTTCAGTCCCCTACTTACTGCTCCCATGGCCAAAGATCATCAAACAGGAGCTGAGTGGGAGTCTCAGATAAGAACCAGGCATTCTTTTTTTAACTCAGACTTATAGAATTTAATGGCTTTGCTCTCCACAGGCTATCACTTCTACTGTAACCTCCACGCTTCTCAGTGTTTCATAACGATAGAAAAGATCTCAATCAGTATCTCTTATTACGCTATCATATTCTTTTTTTGAGATACCTTTTAGATATCTCTTGTGGGCCCCCAAGGGACTATTTAGCTTGATTAGTCAGAGAATGACATGTATGAATCCTGGGTCTTGATCCCAACCCCCTCCTTCCAGTGTCCTTTCTGTCACTGAGATATCTCAAAAGTTACTGGTCATGAAGAGGGCCAGGTCAACTAGCCTGAATAAATAAATGCAAACATATGGTCACTACCATGGAGAACAATCCAAATATAACAGAAGGACTTGGCTTTTGGCTGATGGTGGCGAATTGGCTGAGTTGCCCCCGTGATGAACAAAACTACATTTTTTTATACCTCTCCATTTACATGCAGTTCTGAAACAGGTGCTTTTATTTAGCCTTTCTCAGTCCCCTTGGTCATATCACCACATGCTTGCAAACACTTGATAGAATAAAAAGGTCTTATGAGTATCCAGGAAATTAAAAGAGGCATTTGAAATATATGCTTCACAACTGCAACTAGCCAGTTCCTAGACCCCACAGATGCCCAGTAAATAGTGTTGATCATCTGACTAAGAGTTTAAAGTATCTCTGGAGACTCCTTAGGAAAATAAAATCTGGCCCATGAATCTTCACTTTTATACTGACTAGAGTGCTTAGTACAAAGGTTGGCACAAAAGAGGCACTTGGGAAATGTTAGTTGTGATAAACGAAATTGAATGGAATTGTTTATACATCTATGTCTGACCTTATGCAAAATTTGGGTGGGGTAAATTAATGGACAAAGTATGGATGATGTATATTTAAGAAATGGCTGAAGGACGAAACAGTGACTTATGTTAAGTGAAGGGCAAAGTGATGAGTTAGGGTAACTATTGACTTTGGAGGCCCTTAATGCTTTAAGTGTAACAGTGGCTAATTTTTTTTTTTAATTTTTTTTTTGTGGCTTAAAACAACACAAATTTATTTTCTTTTGGTTCTGGAGGTCATAAACCTAAAAAGGGTCTCACTGGGCTAAAATCAATGAAACTGGCTATTTAATTTTAAGAGAAAATAAGCTTCTGTTTGGACATAAGTCAGGAAATTCCCCTTTGCTGAGGATACTTAGTACTTTTACAACCACTACTACAGAGCGTGTGTGTGTGTGTGTGTGTGTGTGTGTGTGTGTGTGTGTGTACACGCACACGTACATGCCCTGGGTGATAGTGAATGTCAGAATGAAGATTCCCACTGAACACATTCCCTCATTTAGACATATAGCAATGTTTTGACAAGACAAGCCTTCCTATCTGCACATCCAAAGTATAAATGCCAAAGGATGAGATTTTAGAGCTAACAAGGCATGACTTTGTAGATGAATGTTGGTATCAACACACACATATGTGTAACACACACATACGCATGTGTACGCGTACTCAAACATGCACCAAAAACAGCAGAGAAGAAAGAAATGGGTAGAGAGAACAACCTCAGTGCTTGTACTTATCTGAAGGAATGGACTCTGTTCTATTGCAGATGAAATCATTCGGCTATGGTGACAGAAAACTTCCCATTGGTCTTTTACACTATATTTCACCCAGAGCTTCCTGTCAACACTCCTATGTCTCTGAATGAGTCAGGAAATATCCCCAGTGCAAACAGACAGCATTCCAGTCTGAAGACATGAACATCTGCACAATACAAACCTATCCGTGTTTATTCCCATGACACCCATCAAAGGATGATAGCTTAATACAGCTCTCGTCTGAGCTAAGCATATTTTTATCTCTGGCTAGGATCTGACCCTGGGATGACTTTCCTCATATTTCCCAGGCCCTTGGTGCATTATATGGCCACTGGGTTCTACCTTATCATCTACTTCAAGTGCATTCTGGGAACTATTAAAATAAAATTCTGTAAATATTCTTTAAATATTTAAATATAGCTAAGCAAATTTTAAGAAATTTGGTGGTACGGTCAATTGAGGTGATTAAAAACTCTATCAGGAAGTAGGGCAAGGAATTGAGGGAAGGGGAAGATATAAGTAAAGCCATTTCACAGGTCAATTTTGACTCCAATTATTTTAGGTAGATGAGTTACTGTAAAGCTGTAGTAAAAGTCATAATATAGAGAAAGCTTTTCAGCTTAATGAAATTCACTTTCATACTTCTGCAACTTGTCTTATGTGATAAATATACTCTATGGTACACCATTTTGTTTATAAAAAGACATAGAAAGGCAATAAGACTACAGAGCAAAGCCAGAAAAACCTCAACCTTGGACCTGAAAGCAAGCTTTGAATGAAGGCTTCTTGAGGGAGGCTGGCCAAGATCTAGTGTGGCTTTCTTCCTTTTCTATTCAGTGGTTTTTTCCCCCCAAAGATGAAAGGGGGTTATACCTTGCACAAAATAGAATGGAGCCACTTGAAAGTGAGGATTTAAACCTCCATTCCTTTCAACTACTGAGACTTTTATCCCCCAAGACAAATCACAGACACCACTGGCTCAAGAAGACAAAACAACAACAGAACCATGACCACTTCAAAATAGCCAAATGAAATTTTGTGTTCCAAGTCTTTACTCATACAGATGTCCTTCACGTCAACCATCAGTCAAGCATTTATTCAGGGTCAAAATTAATACCTAAAGCTTCACCTTTTCAAACCAATCTCAGTACAGCCCTCCCCCAGGTAGCAAGTATGATTTTTTTTTTTTATTATTGCCTCTGGGTCCAGCTGTGTGAAAATTCCAATGTGTGTTCCATATTTTTAGCAATATGTAATACATTAAAGGGGGACCATGAAAATCTTAAGTGTATATAATTGCAAGCATTGCAATTGCAAATAACTGCAAGCACTTTAAATATTTTAATTACAGTTTTAGTTAAGCTAAACAGTTAATATCTCTAACCTAGAGTACACACACATTGATCCTGTATATCTAAAATTGAACACCAAATGAGTGACAACTGAAAATGGAGAATAAAAAGCAAGAACTTCACAAATTATGCAGGAAGAATTTGTCTACCATCTAATGCCTGTGTCTGTAGTCTATTTGTTAAAGCAAAGAGAGCAAAGGAGAGAAAACTTTATCTTCTTAAGACTTAATTAAGTCCCTGTCTATAAAGTGAGTGCTTTTGGAAGCTGTGCTTTCTAATTTCTAATCAAGTCAGCAGAATCTGCTTTTTTTTTTTCTTCTGAGTTTGTGGAAACTGAACCCTAACTAGCCCAGGTTGTGGAAGCAAGGTAGGACAATCTGACAATGATGAGTATTATATATAACTGATAATTAGGGTTCATTCAACATACCTGACAGTCTGAGGAAGTACAATTCATAAGTGTGCTGTGACACTTCGCCTACCCCAAATGTTTTCCTTCATCAGCTTTTTACCTGTTCTGAAGTATCTTTCCACATAAAGTTGTCCTTTTGCCTACAGTTACTAACATGGCTGCCCATCAGATTCTCTTGGGGAGCTTGTCAAGAAAACAGATTCACAGACCCTATTCTAGACCTACTGAATCAGAATTTTAGAGCCGGGGTGAAGGAAATCAATATTTTTAACCAGTTTTCCAGATGTATGTGATAATCCAGCTGATCTAGTATTTGGACACTGCTCATTATATACGAGTTTGTCAGATTGGCTAGTTATCACCTGGAAAGGCTCCCAGAATATTTCTATCCCAGGAATCACAAACTTGCGTGCCTTCAGGGCAAACAGATAACATAAATGAGTGAGGCCAGCTGAGTGGAATGCAGGTGACTTCCTCAGTCTGCATTTTATTTCTCACTTTTGGTAGAAGCATGGGAACAACAAATATCGCAGATTCCTCCTAACTCTTTTATAAGAAAAGCAACAGTGCAAGCATGAAGATAAAGGGCCACAGCTGCAGTGTCCACAGTAACAGGGAGGAGTGGGAACTTTGGTATCTGAAGAGATCCTGCCACATCTAACGTGGACAGCATATATCCAACTTCTAACCATTTTTGTGGAGGCAAAGCCTGTGTAACAGGAGCCAGGATTAACAGGAGCAAAAGGAAGGTTAAAGAAAGTCCAGAGAGGAGTGGAAGCATTTACGCTAAGGTGGATCTAGTCTAATAAAGAAGAAAGGCTCATCCTAATGTTTTCTCCTTAGGAAAGAAGAGACAAATAATCTACTGTTTTATCATATTGGGATTTTAATGAAGGAAACTGGGATTTGGAATCAGACAGATCTGAGATGGAATCCCAGCAATCAATTTACTTAACCCTATCTGAGCCTCAATGTTTCCACCTTTTAAATGGGAGGCAATATCTAGTAAATTGTATGGTTGTTTTGAGGGTTCTACATAAAAATTCACATGAAGATAGCTAGCATGTGGCCTGAAACACTGTATACACTCAACAAATAACTTTTTTTCTTCCTTGAACTTCCCATATTGAGTCACAACATACTCCCATAATCCTCTACATCTATGGCTCTATGAAGATTTTAGGAAAATGGTTGCTTTATCTCAACCATCTATGCCAGGAGTGTCCAAACTTTTTTCAGCGGTTTTCACCAAGGGCCATATGTGGTAAAATACACAAACAGCCGGGCCACTCACTCGAGGTGAAGTACGTATTACCTCACCTGGTTTATTTAAGTAAACTAAATACATTTTTGGAATTTGCTGCGGGCTAATTAAAAATGGATTGCGGGCCGCAGTTTGGACACCCCTGATCTATGCCATTTATAAAACTGAGCCAACTCAGGCAATGCTTCCTTTGATTTTTACAATCTCTCTAAGACTCTCAAGTGTTGCACTTGTGATTTGAATAGCAGTCAGTCATTCAAAGATATTCTGTGGGTTTTCTATGCATTTTCATTCTTTCTTCTTTTTTCTTCTTGGTTTGTTTATTTCACTTAAAATTTGGTGATACAATTTTGCAACAAGAATTTATGATCTCATGTCTCCTTTGACATAACTTGAAATTTATCAGGTCTGTCTCACTTGGCCATCTCACACATTCACAGACACTCAGAAGATACGCGACATCATTAATTATTACTAGGTCTCCATGATTTATTTTGTCTTTGTATTTCTTCTCAGGGTATTTTAGAGTTTTTCACAACTTTGTTCTTTATCCTCTAACAAATGGAAGTATTTGGGAAAATGGTTATAGAAGGCCCTTCACAAACAAATACTATAAGACAGCTTCTATTCAGGAATCAATTATATATCTGATGGCTGTATAACATGTGACCTGACAAATCCCACGAAGATACACCATCATCACTTCTTGAGAATCAGTTATGCTACTAGTGTCTGCTCCATATGACAGATACTTTGTGGACCCAAAAAGAAATGTGGCACTAGATACAGATGCATTGGGTAATAGTGTATTTCATCATTTTCATCTTCATTATGCTGACAATCATCATCTCTGGTAGTAATGTCTCTATATATTGGCAGATGTCCAATGAAGACTTTTGTGTTTATCGATGTAGTTATTATTCATTTATTATTTACCTCTTTCTACTCTTCTCTCTTGAGTACCTTCAAGGTGGCAGCCCTGGTCTCAGTACAGATTTTCTATTTTTGGCTGAACTTCTTAGGGTGCCCCACACATGTGTGGTTCAGAGGTTGGAGAAATGGGGAGACAGTGCTTAGAGAGGTCTTCATTGCCTCTTTCCCTTATGTGATTCCCCCACCCTTTTCAGTATTCAGCTTCTCTGCTTCATTTTTCTTGTTCTCCAAACCTGACAGACACATGGCAGGTTTTCCCACTTGTACTCCACTAGTTCCGTGCACTGCATGTGTTGCACTCTGCCTTCGTCCGAAAGCAACAGAAATAGGAACTGACTTGTGTAGTGCTCCATCTTCTTTCCTCCAGGTAAGTGTGCATTCCCTGGTAGAGTCTGTCTGCTTCTGTTCATTGTCAAGTATCTTCACATGGGTGTTTTTGTGTTGTGGACAAGTTGTATAGTTGTTTCCTGAATGGAACAGTTATCTCATAAAGTTTTAGTTTATCAGGCCCAGAGGAAGAAACTAGTCAAATGTCTACCTGCAAGAAATTTTCTCACATGAAGAGACTTCAGAAGTCATCTAGGTGAGCAAACTTAGACCCAGAGAGATTAAGTGATGTGACCACAGTCACATACCTATTTAGTGATGAAAGTTATTAAATAAATACACAACCTGATCTCAGTCTTAATATACTTGTATGGTGTGCCAAAAATACCATTATGACCTATTTGATTAAATGGTATAAACCAGTAGAATAGGGCACTGGAAGACCATCCTCATGAGGAACTAGGGAACCTCCTTGAAAAGCACCTACATTAAGAGAAAAGGGAGCCAAGACAGGTAAGCCTGGTCCAGTGTGGCAGTATGATTATTTACCCAAATTTACTTTCCTTCTAGATCCCCAAGCCTCATGTCTGAGTCTCATGACATTTTAGGCTGTTAGTACAACCAGAAAGACTACAGAACAAAAGACACATTGCTTTGGTACTCTTCTAATAGAAGCTAACAAAATGGCAAATGATTAAGGCATTTTCTCCATCTCTGCCACAAGACAACTTGTGGTTCTGGCATCTCCAGATCTCCCGTGTATAAATAGTAGCCAGGGTAGAGCCCACAGGAGGAGGGCAATGCCTATCAAAAGCAGCTGTGTGTTGCAGGAACAAAGGTTTTCAGGAGAAGGGGCGGTGGTGCCTAGAGGACATGGCAGCATCTAGCAGAGGAGGTCCAGAACAAGGAAAGGGGGATTGTCACTTAGGAAAGTTGTTTTGGAGGACATTGTGTAGCCCCTTGGGAGAAGGAGCTTTTCAGGGACCTAGAAGTCTTGCATTAATAAGTGACACAAGACACATGAAACACACACATTTAGTGTGTGATCTAGTTTCAAATTCTTGGCTGATGTGGCCTAAGTAAGCACAGGTTATAAATATATATTAGCCAATTGATTGAATACCAATATCAGTTAGTAGAATTAAGAGGAATAAGCAGATAAGATGCAAGTGAAATATTATATATAAAGGCATGGAAGTAAGAAAAAGGCACCAAGAAACAGAAACAGTGTCCTTTTTTGACATTATTTACCTATACAACGTATCAATACCTTTAGTTTATAATAAAATTGACCATCATTTATTTCAGTAAATAAATATCCTGTCATTCAGGTGTCCTTATTAGTGAAAACATAAATTTCACATGTGAGAAAGAATGGGATCGTAACAAGGGGATTCCATTGAAGAAAGGCTAGAGAAACATTCTTTAACATTTCAAAATGTAGGTGCCAATGGTCTTCTTTGTAGTGAAAACAGCACTATTCAGGTGGGTAAGTAAAGAAGCCCCATCACTAAAACAGGAGGACCACTGTGCGTATGAAGGGAAGATGGACACAGTGGTAGTTGCTTTATGGAGGAGGAGCTTAAATACAAGGCCAATGAGTTCAGATTCCATTTAATAGGCAATAAGATTTCTGCTGCTTCTCAAGCAGGGGCACAATATCATAAATATGAGCGTTTTCAGTGACTCACATAGGAGATGATAGGACAAAGCCTGGGATGGTGGCAGTGAAAGTGAAGAGGAAAATCATAATGTTGCGACAGGGATGGAATACTATAATGCTTAGTATCCTTATAGCTTCTGAAGGACAAGCTTACCTGTCATACATCTTTGTACCCTGGGAACCAGCATAGTGCTGGTGCTTAGGGCAAGTGGCAGCCAGGATAATTCCTAGAACATGTCTGTGCTTTCTTATAATCATTCCTTTCCCTTTTCTCATGCTGACGGTGTTTTGCTTTTCATATGGAGCTTATTTATGAGCACAGAGGCCAGAAAATAATTAGGGGGTGTGCAGTCTCTGCCATGTGTTTGTCTAATGCTCTTAAAAGGAAACACATTTCAAAGATCCCCACATCCTTTTTAGCTTCTGTCTCTCTGGTGCTTCTACCACAGTTTTGTCATTCGTGCATGCAGCTCTGCCTTCTTGCAGAAATTTTCAAAGCAAGACAGTTCTATCAACACCCCTGCCTCCTGTTAAATGGATATCTAAGATGTTATTTTCTGGCAGCTTATCTGATGGTGCTGAGATCAGAGGCACTGTGATTTTCAGCCGTAGGAAGTTTGATTCCAATACCACATACAGTAGGGCTCCGACTTCAGCAGCGTCTTTCCAGTGGCACACTGCCAACTAAGCCAGCCCTATCTGACTCCCTCTTAGCAAACTGCCTATACACCCTCATCATCCATTACCATCAGGAAGATTCCCACACACATTTATGGAAGAGCAGGCTAGGAGAGCAAAATGATTACTTGGAATCCATGAATGGAGGACATATAAAAATGAATATGGAAGTCACTATACACCTTTTGACCCAAGGCCAACCAGTGCAGGAAGACTGATATAAAAGGACCTTGTTTGTATATTGAAGAACAGGATTCTAAAATCTCTCCCAAGCATAAGACTGCTGGTCAAGATGGCAGAGTAGGTAAATGCTATGCTCACCTTCTCTCAGAAACAACAGAGCAACCATCATTGGGGATCACTTGAAGTCGAGTTAACCTGAAGTCCTACAACTACAGACATACAGAAGAAGCCACCTTATGACTGGTAGGACGGGCAGAGACATGGCACAGGCTGGTTCCACATCCATGTGTGACCATTAAAAATCAAAAGGGATATCTCAGCTGCAGAGGTCGTCTTTGGAGGAGCAATGGGTCCCAGTCCCACACCATGTTCCCCAGCACAGGGTTCCAGTGCCAGGGAGAGAAGTCCCCATAACTTCTGGCTGTGAAAAAGTAGAGATTATGGCTGAGTGTGCCAAAGGGTGGCTGAAGGCCTAGGCACTTCTCTTAAGGGGCCCCCACACATGGACCTATTAACTGATGGACTTACTCACTCTGAGCTCCAGTAATGGGACAGCAGCTCAAAAGGCACCAGGGACAGACGGTGAGGAATTGAATTGTCTAACTTCAGAATGAGGGTTAGAGGAGCACCTTTCTCCTGGAGGGAGGAGTTGGTGGAAGCCATTGTTTCTTTGTTGAGACACCCCATTCTCTACATGCAAACGCCTTATCTGAGTCTCCATCAAACTTACTATTACCTTTCATCTGCCACACCCCGGCCAACTTTTGGGCACACCCAAACTACTTCCATGGGTTTTCTGTACAAAAAACCTGTCTTAGCTCATGCTGCAGACTTTCCTAAAGTCTCTCAAAGGTTCACAAAACCCAAACAAGCAGCATCTGGCTTCAGCATGTCCTGTACCTCTGGCTAAGCAGCCTGAAGCCTGGCACTAGTGATAGCCAGCCCTGGTTTGCAAATTGGCCTCTCAAGGCACCTTCAAGCACAGTGTGGGCACTGGACATCTGCAGATTCCTTTTGGCTTATACAAGTGGCTCCAGGCAGGAAAGGAGCTGCAGCTAAACTTGGCCTGTGGTGGGGCCCCTCCCAGGAGTCCTCAGGCTGACATGCCTGGTGGCCAGCTTCAGACCAAGTTGGAGAATCACTGACTGCTTCCAAAAATGATATGCTCAAAGGGCAGACTGGGCAGGCAGCAAAGCCTCGATGAGGCAAACCCTGCTCTGTAGGTCAGCACTTGCACCAAAGCTCCTGCACTCTATTCACAGCCAATTTTCACAACCAATCAGCCTGAGGGTCAATCCCTCCTAATGATGTGCAAACAGCAACCAAGGACTAACTACAACAGGAGGGCACACAAAACCCACACAAGGGACACATCTGGAGTACCTGGTTCTGCTGACCATGAAGACTGCACAAATAGGTCCCATCAGACAGCTACTACATAAGGCCACTCCTTTAAGACTGGGAGGCATAGCAGCCCTACACAAAAACAAACACAGGGAGGCAGCCAAAATGGGGAGACAAAGAAACATGTCCCAAATAAAAGAACAAAGCTCCAGAAAAAGAACTAAACAAAATGAAAACAAGCAATCTTGTTCCAAACAGAGTTCCAAACACTGATTAAAAAGATGCTCAACAATCTCAGGGAGGATGTCAACTAAGAGATGGGAAACATAAAAATAGAGAGAGAAAACATAAAAAAAAAAAAAAGTTCGAAATAAAGAATACAATAACTGAAAGGAAGAATACATTACAGGGAATCAACAGTAGATTAGTTGAAGCAGAGGATCAAATCAGCGATTTAGAAGAGAAGGTAGCAGAAAACACCCAATCAGAACAGCAAACATAAAAAAGAATGAAAAAAAAAATGAGGATAGTTTAAGGTACCTCTGGGACAATAGCAAGTGTACCAACATTCGTATCAGAGGTGCACCAGAAGGAGAAGAGAGACAACAAGAACCTGAAAACCTATTTGAAGAAATAATGACTGAAAATTTCCCTAACCTGGTGAAGAAAATAGATATACAAGCTCAGAAAATTCAGAGTCTCAAACAAGATGTAACCAAAGAGGCAAAGACCAAGACACATCGCAATTAAAATGCCAAAGGTTAAAGACAAAGAGAGAATCTTAAAAGCAGCAAGACAAAAGCAGTTACTTACCTACAAAGGAGCCCCCGTAAGACTGTCAGCTGATTTCTCAACAGAAACTTTTCAGGCCATAAGTGATTGGCAGGAAATATTTAAAGTGATGAAAAGAAAGGACCTATAACCAAGAGTACTCTACCCAGCAAAGCTATCATTTAGAATAGGAAGACAGATAAAGAGCTTCCCAGACAAGAAAAAGCTAAAGGAGTTCATCACCACCAAACCAGTATTACATGGAATCTTACAGAGACTTATTTAAGACAAAAGAAAAAAGAAAAAGATCAAAAATATAAATAATGAAATGGCAATAACTACATATCTTTCAATAATTACTTTAAATGAAATGTGTTAAATGCTCCAATCAAAAGATAGGGTGGCTGAATGGATAAGAAAACAAGACCCTTACATATGCTGCCTACAAGAAACTCACTTCAGATCCAAAGGCATACACAGTCTGAAAGTAAAGGGATGACAAAGATATTTCATGAAAATGGAAACAAACAAACAAACAAACAAAAACCTGACACAGCAATACTTATACCAGATAAAATAGACTTTAAAAGAAAGGCTATAACAAGATACAAAGAAAGACCCAGTAATCCCACTCGGGGTATTGATTTGAAGAAACCCAAAATGCTACCTCAAGTGGACAAATGCATCCGTATGTTTAGTGCAGCATCGTCTACAATGGCCAAGATGTGGAGGCAGCGTGGGTGTCTGTCGGTGGATGAATTGATAAAGAGGAGGTGGTACATATATACAATGGAACATTGCTTGACCATGGAAAGGAATGGGTTTTGCAACCTGCAGTGGCATTGATGGACCCAGAGGGTATTTTGTTGAATGGAGTATGTCAGACAGTGAAAGATAGATGCAATGTGATTTGGCTTATACGTGAAATCTAAAGAACAAAATGAACAAACAGACAAAACAGAAACACATTCATAGATACAGAGAACAGTTTGATGTTTGCCAGATGGGGTGGGTTTGGGGGTGAGTGAAAAAGGGGAAGAGATGAAGAAGTATAGATTGGTTGTTACAAAGCAGTCATGGGGATGTAAAGTAAAGCATGGAGAATATAGTCAATAGCATTATAATAACTATGTATAGTGCCAGGTGGGTAGTAGACTAGTCAGGTGGACCACTTCTTAAATTATATAAATGTCTAACAACTACACTGTACACTTAATATTAATATAAAATAATATTAAGAATCAAAATAAATAGAGTGTAATAAAATGCTGATACAAATTGCTTTATTTATTTAATCATTTAAGAAAAAGCCTGATTTGTAAACATAGATACTAAAAATTATATTTTATCTCAGGTTTAATTTGGGAATTATAGGTTTTGAAATTTACTTGTACAAAATAAAATATATTCTGATTTAAAAATAACAATAAAAATTAAAATCTCTCCTATGTACACAGAGCAATGAAAATGTATAAAGTGTTACAGGGGCACATTTGAGATATTGTTCCCTGGTATATGTCATCATTTGGGCTCAAATAAACTGTTATAAAAATTCAAAACAAAATGTTACATACATGTGAGGAGTATCTAAAGGATCATATACTAAGCCACCCTGACATAGGAACCAAGGACATTTCTTATTGTAGGATTTGAGACATTTTCTATGTAACTCAAGAGAACTATGGAAAGAACTATTTGGTGCAAGAAAAATCATTATTGTAACAGCAGACAGTCATTATAACCAATCCTGTACCGTATTTAAAATAAATGATATTTTTACTGAAAAAATAAATAAATAAGAATATGGGCTCAGAGACATGTAGTTCTGCTATCAGAGGCCATCCTTTTGAAATGCTCACCCATCAACAGCCTAAAATCTCCATCTGATAAGATGGGGTGTAGCTGCCTGACCAACCTGAGTATTGGCCTTGTTCTGTTATTGCCTAGACCATCTTCACCACTGCCATCATTGCAACTATCATTGTGCGGTATGCACTGGGGTCAACTCTTGTGTCAAAAACTGGTGTTTGAATACAGCAGTAAGAGGGAGCCTGTCTAATAAATATGAACTCCCAGGTATGTCAGTAAAGGAGCCACTGCAGAAGCAAGGGGACCACTATGCGTATGAAAGGAAGATGAGGCTGGATATGTGGAATGTGCTCTATGGAGAAATACCTTCAATATTGGACCCTACATATAGGCTATCCAATGATTTATTAAAAATAATATAACAGAGTAATATGGTATTAAAAAAAATCACCATTTCAGTTCTGCTCACATTCACTGATATACTCATACACCAAAATAAGGAGTCCTGCATATCAAGTGGCCTCAAACCATGTCACAGTTAAAGGACCTAACAAATAATTTCCTCTCTTCTGGGACTTGGGAATGGGTACAAGAAACCAAGACGAGAGCACATGAGCTGAAAGGTCATGTTCCCAAAGGGACCACTTTGAATTGGCCCTGAAAGGGCCATTGGAAAGCATGAGGAAAGGAGAAGTTCCAGGCTGCAGAGAAAGCATAAAGCAGATATATAGAGAAGGATTAAAAAAAAAAAACACAAAAAACACAAAAAACAACCATTCAGCTCCAAAATGAGAAGCAGAGTTTCTGAGAGGCTTTGCATTTCCCCCAAGAACTAACAATACTTTCTATAATTGGGTTCCACTGGACATTGTTGAAATAATTTCCTTTCCATCTGAGCTTCTTCACATGGGATCCTGTTCCGTACAAATAAAAATTCCTTAACTAAACAGGCAGGCTGGAATGTTAATGGTGGGCTATATGAAAGATGGAAGGCCATGAGCAATTAATCCTCCCACTGGTATTACAAATTCCTGAAAGAAAAGAACCATATTTAACTAGCTATTATATTCCCCCAAATGCCTAACAATGCCTGATGCAGACAGTAGGTGCTTGATAAATATTTGTGGTCTGCAATCAATTGTTTGCAGACCACAAATGTGAGTATGGGTATGAGTGAGAACCAGTCTATCTTAAGTGGCTTATTTCCAGGTTGAGGAAGCTGAAGAAGTTTTTGAATGCTGGTGAAAACATATCTACCCCCACACAATAAGGACAGGGTCCATAGCTTCTTTGTTGAATTGAATTGACACAGCCTTTCACATGCTATTGAGCACAGGGCAACATTCAGGGAATAGATGTGGTCTGTGACTGTCTTTAAAATACACACCAGGAGTCCCGATCAATCTTATTTTAGAGTGGACTGTTTCCTGAAACAGATCTGGAAATGGACCACTGCTCACCACCTCTATTGCTCAACCGTCATCTGAACCACCACCATACTTTCCATCCTAGCTATCCATATGGTTTTTCTCTCCATTCATGCAAGCTTTTGTTCATTATCATCTTCTCCAGAGAGCATTCCCTGTCCACACAATCAAAAATATTATCCCATTGGGAGATGGTACCCAAGAGGAAACATGAGTTATTATTTTACCAAAGGAAGAGTTCATGAATATTGAGTTGGCAAAAACAAAACCTGTCCCCTACTGTGAGTTTCAACACAGTGCTGTTGTCTGATGAATAAAAAAAGAATAGGAAATTGAAAAATATATGTTATCCCATTATTTTATATCCTTTTACGCTGATTTACTTTTCTACACTGTGCTCATCACTCCCTGATATTACATATGTTTGTTACTTAATTTGTTAATTGTTTTCCACAGTAGGATGTTTCATAACAGCTGGGCTCCCTCTGTTTAGTTCACTATTATAACCCCAGAACCTAGAACAATGGCTGGGATGACATAGGTGCCCAATAAATATCTGACGAATGAATGAGTGAGTGAATGAATGAATGAATGTCCTTTAAGGAACGAAAAGGTCCTTGAGGAAAGTGTACATATTTAGTTCATCTCTGTTGTTCTTACTGTATTGACACAGAACTTTGTACATAGTGAGTACTCAATAAATGTTTATCACACGAATTTTAGGTATTGTAATAAGCTGCATATGTCATATTCTTCTTGGACTTGCAAATTCAACCAACATGCTTAAGAGCACTGGGTTACTTGACATGGTTTTCAAGATACTGAATGAGCATGAAGCTGGAATATAACAGACCACATCAGTCTCCCGGAGCCTTAACAAAGAGGTGTTAGACAGTTGCAGCTGAGCATGATTCAAAGAACATGATTCTCTTTTTTTCTTACCAGACCCAGGTTTACTTTAATAGGAGAGTATGCATGAGGGATCCTCCTGCCAACCACAGACACCTCAGCGTAACAGTCACGCATCACTTAAAGATAGGGATAAGTTCTGAGAAATGTCGTTAGTCGATTCCGTCGTTGTGCCATTATCATAGAGTGCGCTTACACAAAGCTAGATGTCATTACCTACTACTTCCCTAGGCTGTATGGTGTAGCTATTGCTCCTAGACTACAAGCCTGTATAGCATGCTACTATACAAAACAAGACGAAAGTCAGTCAAGCACAGAGAAAATGACGTAATCAAGAGACACTGAAAACACGAGGTGCAGGAGGCTGCTGCCAGCATATCACAGCATACTGTTTTACAGCAAATTTTTTATAAGTAGAAAGAGTACACTCTAAAATAAGGATAAAAAGGATAGTATAGTAAATACAAAAATGAGTAACACAGTTATTTATTATCATTACCAAGTATTACGTGCTGTACATAATTGTATGTGCTATACTTTTATACAACTGGCAGCGCGGTAGGTTTGTTAATACCAGCATCTCCACAAACACGTCAGTAATGCACTGCACTTTGCCATACAATAGCTATAATGTCACTAGGTGATGGGAGTTTCTCAGCTCCCTTATAATCTTATAGTCCTGACACAATAATAGTCAATTGTGTAGAAATTCACAAGACTTATTTTAAAAACTTTTACATTGAAACACAAATGCTTAACGTTTGCCATTTTAAATATCTAAGATGTCATATTATTCCTACCTTCCACCCTAGTAATAATCTTTATAATCACAACTTGGTTCTAAAAATTTTTTTGAAAAAACCAGCGAGTACTGATGAAGATGTGGAGAAATAGAAACTTTCCTACTCTGGTAGGAATATATATATATTGGTGCAATTTTTGGCTAGCAATCTGGCCATAGCTATAAAAACTGAATGTTCAATAGTTCTTAGGAGAAGGGAAGCAATGGTACAAAAGTTAAATGGAAGCAAGATAGTGAAGTGGAAAGAATGTGGGTTAAACTCATGACTTCATTGCTTGACACTCAGTACATACTTAGATAATCTTTCTGATCTTCATTTCCCTCATCTCTAAAACAGGAAAGGTAATTCCCACATTGTCCATCTGTTGTGAGGGTTAGAGAAAATGTGTACAAACTCTAGACAAACTCTAGAGTCTGTCACTTTGGCAAGACAAGTCAAAGATGAAGGAATATTTGTCCTTAAGAAACAAAAAAGGGCAGTGGAACTAAGGTTGGGTAAACTTAAGAAAACTCAAAAGTTATTATTGATGAAAGGAATTTAAAATCTCATGGGGAAAGATTTAAGCAGGAGGAGTGAGATCTTATATGTATTTCTGAGAGACCGTCTAAATATTTTTCTTTTCTAATATAAAATATGAAAAGAAGTCCACTAAATAGATATAATTTTGATAATGGCTTTATCATCTTAAATGACTGTAACATTCATTTATTATTCCTTGTTCACCAGTAACTTTCAAAATCACCCTCCCCTGAAATCTCAATAAAATGTTGAAAAATGTATTGCTTTGTTACAGAAAATACACATAAGGCTAAGAATTTTTTTGTTTGCTTCTATTGTCTTTTATTTTCTTGGTTATTTTGGTTATTGTTGCTGTTACTTTGTCTAATCCATCATCTAAATATGCAATACCTTTCTAATCTTATGTCATGAATTGTTAACTTCTACAATCTGAGTTTCAACAGAATCCTAGAATCAAGAGTGACTTGGATGCTTGAGGTGGAAAAAGCTTGAGCAAGCAATATTTAACTACGCTCCCCCCCTGCACCATCATAGGTCCAGGGATTATTCCAAATTCCCTTTCTCAATACATATGGTTATAAATTATTAATTACATCCATGATAATTGCATATTAGATCCAATTAGAACAGCATTTAGCTCTAATATGGCTTTACCAGCAACTTACCTACCTCCATCGTGTGCGCACGCAAACACACACACACACACACACACACACACACACACACACACACACACACAGAGGCTTATTACATGCCACATGGTCTGGTAGACCTGAACCGATCAGGGTTCAGACAGGGAGAGAGAAGCATTGCACTTGCTATAGAATAAGGAATATATCAGAATTAAAACTTACACAATTACGAGAGTAGCTGGGAAAGGAAAGGCCTGAAAGGGGCATTACAAATCTAGAGGAAAAGTCACTAACCAGTCCTTCTGGAATGCTGGTGCAGATAGACAAGTTGGAGCTTCCAGGGAAATCTTAGAAGCCAGGCACAGCCAGCAGCACAAGTTTATGAGAGCTGTGATCTCTGTGTAGCTACTAGTTCTGTGGATCCACAGCCAAGCATCTGGTGGAAATGCTTGGACAATGAGCCTAGCAGTTGGATGCACAGCAGGGGAGAATGAAGACAAGCTGGGCATCTCTGTGCATGTTTGTCCACCTTCCAAATCTCACACAAACTCCTGTTTTGGCCAACTATACTTTACAATCATTCAGGAAAGGAGATTCTTAGAAATGTAGTACCTAGATTAAACAATCCAGATAAGTCCACACCTTGTCAACTTGTCCAATCCATATATACGTGTACTTCTTTTAACCATATTAAATTTCCAAATAAAGGCAATAGCAAAATCATGCTTCTACCTAACATAATGCAACTATCCCTAACATAACCAACAATACATAGACATCCCCCAAAGAAGATAAAATAAGTTCCCTGTCTCTTTAATTATCTTTGGATGATAGTCATTCCTCATCTATCTGAGTCTCACTCCTCTGATATCTATACCTTAAACACTATTAATATATTTTATGTTTGATTGTATGGGAATTGGAAAAGGGAAAAAGAAAGAAAACAGATGCTATTTTAGATAGATAGATAGATAGATAGATAGATAGATAGATAGATAGATAGATAGATAGATAGATAGATAGATAGATAAATTAGATAGATAGATAGATAGATAGATAGATAGATAGATAGATAGATAGATAGATAGATAGATAGATAGATAGATAGATAGACAAAAGAACTACTACTTATAACTTTATAACTACTGGAGTCTTTATTTTTGTAACTTGTCAGGACATCATAACTAGTAATCATAACTTCCATTACTCATCTGTATTCTCTTTGTCCTCAACAAGTACCTTGGCTGGTCTTGGTCCCTTGACTGATATCAGGGTGACCCAAATATTTATTCCTTAAAGGTCTGTGCCATTAGCAATCCTGCCTCTATTGGACTGTCATAGGATTCCATTAATTTTAACATAAGACATTGGGTAGTACCAAGAGGCATCCAGAGCACCTCCTGCTTTCCAAACACTCCTCCCTGCTCTCCTGATGTAGAAGCAGCCAAATTTCCCTTTGATGGGATCAATCGCCCCGCTAATGGAATGACCTTACTCTCTGCCTGTTGGTTCACTGGGATGAGGAGCACAAAATGACCGGGTAATTGTCTCAACTTCCGGTTTTGTATGTTTTCTCTAATAAAACAGTCTTCTCTTGTTCAGTAAGAACTCTAAATCAGCAGAGCCCAAAGTTGTGGGGACAAATTTTACCAGTGGATCATTAGAGGTAACAGGTAAAAACCATTCCCATCGGTCCCTGATTCAAAGCATATATTTATCCTGAAGAATTTTACACCAGGCCTGCAAAATAGTGGTACACATTTGGTGCCATAACTGAGTCTTCAAAAAGACAATGTATCATCCTATCAGATCAATTGCTTCAGAGTGATGAGGATCGAAATAAGACCAGTGAATTTGATATTGAATAATTTCCAAGGTAAAAAGTAATACTGTGTAGAAAACTGTAACACTGAATAAGGCGTTTTGGAAACCTGTGGGTGGTGGTTTTGGCAGAATCATCACTGTCAGGGAATACACTCATATCCAGGATATGTGTGTATTCCACGGAGAACAAAGTGCTATACCTTCAATGATGGAAACAGTCCAATAAAATCAACCTTCCACCAAGTGGCTGGCTGATGTCCGTTGGAAGTGGTGACATATTGTGGAGTGAGTGCTGGTCCCAGTTGCTGGCAGGCTGGGCACTCAGAAGTCCATGATGCTGAGCCCAGCACGAGGTCTGACAATTACGCTCGTGAACCTATTGCAACGATGTTGCTGACCTTTTTTGATATCAGAGGGATTATTCATTATGAATTTGTACCAACTGGACAAATAGTTACCAAGCTTACTATTTGGAAGTGTTGAAAAGGCTGCGTGAAAAACTTAGACGAAAACGACCTGAACTTTTCGCCAACAATTCATGACTCTTGCATCACAACAATGCACCAGCTCACACGGCACTGTCTCTGAGAGAGTTTTGAGCCAGTAAATAAATAACTGTATTAGAACACCCTCCCTACTCACCTGATCTGGCCCCCAATGACTTCTTTCTTTACCCGAAAATAAAGGAAACACTGAAAGGAAGACATTTTGATAACATTCAGGACATTAAGTGTAATACGACAGCTCTGATGGCCATTCCAGAAAAAGAGTTCCCAAATTGCTTTGAGGGGTGGACCAAGTGCTGGCATCGATGCATAGCTTCCTAAGGGGAGTACTTTGAAGGTGACCATAGTGATATTCAGCAATGAGGTATGTAGCACTTTTTCTAGGATGAGTTCATGAACTTCATTGTCCGACCTCATATAACCTCTATTCCTGCCACGATGGCCACCTTCATCATGAACCTATCAGGCAAGGGTAGGAATGGCTGGGGAAAGAGCCTGATTAACATCCATAGCATGAGTCATCTTGCACACCTGGTTATTAAGATTCACCTCTCTGAGGGTGCTCTTTGGTAAGCAATCACATAGGACACAAATATTTTTTATACTTTATGTCCATTTTGGAGAATTGTATCCACATACCATTTCTGGACTACTTGCCAACAAATTTCCAATACTGTTGCTTCCAAGTCTCTGAGTAAAACCATCAGCAACTAGCCACGAATCAGTACGGACCATAGATTGGGCCATTTTTCCTAGGTACTGCTTTAGAACTGGAAGAGGGGGCCATATGCAACAACTTATTGAAGAGAGACAAATCTGGACAGCCTTAAGGGCCTCGGGGGCTCATTTCTTTCCACTTTTGGAAGCTTAGCCAAGAAATGGCTTAGATCCATGGAGCTAGCCTGCAGAAATAAGGCTTTTGGCTAAATTCAGCATTCCATTCAACAGGCATGGTTTCCTGAGCTCTCAGTGTGCAAACCTTGGTCTCCAGTATGCATCTTCCCTAGCATGTTCCTGGACCCAGACATCTCTTGTTTTACTTCCTTTTGCTACAAGAGACCTGGCATTGCCTCCTCATCTTAGGTTAACTTACATAATGGGGTGAGTAAGCAGTTCTTTTTTGCACATCTAGCTTTCTGGCTAAAGCAAGCCTCTGCTGGATTTTTGGTCATGGAGAACATAGGGCATCTATGTCCAGCCTGTGCTATGAAGTAACGAGAATTTGGCAGGCTGCATGCACTCTACTGATTTTAAGTCCTCCCCATCCCCAGTAAGCTCTATATCTGCAACCCATTGTACTATGCTGAATATCCATGCCCAGTTTCATAGTAGATATCTTGATATACCCCAGACCACTGGATGCTAAAAGCTTAAACAAATTGGCATGCTCCTGCATTGTTGTGGAAAATATTCCCTACACTCTGGCACACATATGTCTAGGGAACTGTCTGCTTTCTGCTCAACACATCCAAGCAACATGATATCATCAAGCTGGTGAACCAGCATGATGTCTCTAGTAAACCACATTCTCCTGATTAAGTTTATGATAATCCACTGTCTATTTTCCAAGGTCCATCTGTCACCTGCACAGTCCAAAGAGGCAAAATGGATCAGGATGTGGTGGGAATCACCATTCCTGCATTTTTCAAGTCCTTGATGGTGTAACAAATCTCTTCAGTCCCTCCAGGGATACAGCATTGAGTTCGGGTTACTGACTCAGTAGGAAAAGGAAGTTCTAGAGGTTTCCATTTTGCCCTTCCTATCATAAAAGGCCTCACTCATGGATCAGGGAACCAATATGGGGATTATGCCAGTTGCTTAGTTATCTATTTTATTTATATATTTCATAACTGGGAAAACAACTATTACTTGGCATAGACTACCAGTGTCCTATTTGTCACTGACTTTAAGTCTAGTCAGATCAGAGTTCTAATGTCATACTGCTATCCGTAATGTTGTATTCTGCCAGAACCACTTCTAGTGTTACCAATATTTGTCTCAGTCAGTGTTCAATTAGGAGTGATATAGGATAAGGGTTTTATTATAGGGATTAGACTATATACAATAGTTGGAGGAGCTGGAGCAGTGAAGGCCTGGGAAAACAATGGAGAATTTGAGGAAGTCATTAACCAGTCTTCTCATAGCACAGGCACAGGTGGACAAGATGGAGCTTTCAGGGAAATCTGATACACTAGACTCATCCAATCACTGAAGTGGAACCACAAATAGGGAACTCTCATGAGGAACGTAGCTGCTACAGCATCTATGTAATTACCACTTCTGTACATCTATAGTCAAGTATCTGATGGTGTGCCTGGTACCATTGCTAGTCAACAGAACCAGAGGTCAGGGAGATGAACTGGACTTGGAATAGAAGTAAACAAACACAAACTAGAACCTGCCCGTCACTTCTTTGTCTTTTTATAACCATATCTGGTCCTGAAGTTCTTCCGGGAGTAATGACTCTGCTTCAGTTCCACATCTGAAATCGCATGCAAGTTCCACTTTTGAGTAACTCTAACCAGAAGCCATAGAGGAAAGGGTAGTCTGAGAAACACAGTTTCCAGATTAACCAAGTTGACAATAGATCAATCCAGCATAATATTGATACAAGATGAATGAAACATGGCATGGAAGAGGAGAGGGTGCCCGCAGAGCAGGCTAAGAAAGAACAGTCCGTAAGAAAACAGGAAAACCAAGAGAATGTGCTTTATTAGATGACACACACAGAAGTGTCTTAAAAAGAAAAGAGTCATCCGTTCTGCCAAATGTGATGAAAGGTAAAGAAAATGAAGTTTGAGAGCTGGCCATATGACTTGAGAACATGACCAAGTTAACCTCCCAGCTCCAAAGCCATCAGTGGGTAATCAGAGCCACTATGTAATATCCCAGATCCAGATGGCTGGGGGAAAAGTCAGATTAGCCTAGCCTGGGCCAGCACCTTGGGAGAGAAACCTCTGAGGAAGCAAAGTGCACAGAGCAGGTAAATTAAGTGATCAAAATCCTAAAACCCTCAAGAAGTAGTTTGGTATGGTTCTAGGAAATTATGGGTAATCCAAAATCTTTAGAGTTGCAGAAATGGAATATTGAAGTAATTTTACATTCAGTAGAATTTCTTATAATTAGAGAATTGAGTTTTAGAGGTGGGAGAGGTATTGGAATAGTGATTTTTGCTTTCCGGTGAAACCCAGTAGACTGCCAATCTTGCATAAGTACAGTGTCAAAACATATTGAAATTTAACTGTGGCCTGCAAAGAAACAAAATTAGCAGCCATGAGTCTACTTTAAGAATGGGGGTGGTGCTTTATTTTAGCAAAGATTCTGAGTCAAACTTGAGGGTCAGCACAGGTTACAGAATTAGCACTACATACTTTAGCCACACATGGATGGTTGTCTTTTGCCATCTACCTTAACAGAAGAATATTTGTCTTGAGTTTCTCTTTTCAGTTACAAACAACATGGGGCTGCTGTTATGTTCTCACTTGTAAGTGTTGTTTTTAGTAAAAGGTCACATAGGGCAGTGGAAACACTGGGACAGAATTAAAAAATTAAGTCTGTCCAGTCATGGATTGGCCACTAGTCAGCTGTATGATATCTTCATTAACTTGTCTGAGCCATCTAGAATACCATATTTTCAGGGTTTCCTCCAGTTTCAAAATGTATGACTTGAGAAACTCCCAGAGAGAATGGTCTTGAGAGCATGAGCAATCACTGTAAGGTATGCCTTAAGGTCTTTCGGTAGAGCTCACACCTAATTCAGAAATATGTTGCATCCAGCAACATCCAACAAGCTGAACAATCCAGAAGTCTGGATAAGGCAGTAAATGATTACAAGGTAATTTCTGAGTGAACAGTAAATTTAAACTGGGAGAACTCCTGCAGTTGATTTAGATTAATAGCAATGAGTCAACATTGTATGTTTAGGATGTAGAAGCACCTTAAAAATGCAGACTTTTTGTTTGTTCAATATCTTGTTTTTTTATTGAAATATTGTGAGTAGCAATAATATAAGACCTTTCTCCTAATACCATGAGAGAGGAGGATTCTTAGCAGGTATGATATGATTTAGCAAGTAACCATACCGATTCTTTAAATCATGCAAGAACAAACCAGAGAGAGATTTAAGATACTAACGAAGCAGCTGCTTATACTACTATTCAGAAATGCAAATGTGCAAGTATATCAGGTTAGTTTGCTTTATAAATTAAAAAAATTGGGTTTTTAAAAGTGATTCCTCAGGATACACACGAAAATCAGACCATATGTGCTCTGCAAAGACTAATTTATCCTCTTGGCTACAATCACATCCCGAACAATGTCTACCCAGCATCTTTGCTATTACTGAAGACAACCAGGGTAAAAGAACTCCACAGTCAGCCCCAAGAATACAACTTCAAGTTAGAAAGCACTGACTCACCAGCCTTTCCTTAACTTAAGTCAAAGCTGATAAAACTATTAGATATCAGAGTTCTCATGGAAAGTGTTCTGAAACAGGTAAAGTGCTGTTTTAAAGTAATCTTGGTATTATTTAGACATACATGGCCAGTAAACTTCATCTGGATTAGAGTCAGAAGGAATTAGACATGCAAGGTGGTGAAGACAAGAAGGACCTAATCTAGGTCTGATAATGACCATCTCCAAAGGTACATTCCTTGGAAAGTAGCCAAGGTCCTGGGAAGCAAGGAACTGGAGAGTCTTCCAAGAACACTCTATCACAGTGGTAACTGAGGAATGTGCTGAAACATTGGATGGATGTCCCAATCTGCTCTAGGATCAGGAGAAAGTGAAGCAGTAATATAAACATTTGTTAGAGTGACTTGAGTGAGCTGAAAGATGATATATGAATACAGGCAGGCCTCGTGACAATCTCAATTGCATAAAGAAATAAAGCCACAAAGGATTTTAGGATTGCAAAACTGAATCAATAACCACAAACCAAAGTATTATTTTTCTTATGTGATAGTCCAACCATGTACTGGGCCACTTCCATACATGTGAAGGTAATTGCCATTCACTGCCAAGTAGAGGAAGTGCTTTTGTAATGTTGGGCTAAAGGCCCTTCACGATACTGAAAGTGGTTTCAATAAATACTAAACTCTGAACAGACAGGAAAGCCATTCTAATGATGATAATGATAAAAGTTGCGACTGTAAAGACACAGTAATTAGCCTACTTCATACCTTCCCTGATGAAAGAACCAATTTTCATACACAGGAAGGAGATACACACGTACCTTTGTGATTGGCTTAGATTTTGAGGTTGAGGGGAAGTATTCAAAGGATTTCTAGCCACGAGAGAGTTTGATAGGAAAGTGGGAATGGAGATATCTTTCTCCCAATTTAAAGGAATTTGTGGTTGTTTTTGTCTGTTTTTGGCAAGGCCCTCTTTCTTTGTTCATAAGGGGCAAATATACCATTGTAGGCCCAATCTCTTCCTGACTTGAGAGCCACTCTGTCCAACTACCTGGTTCTTTAAGGAACGCGTCATGAGCCCAGCATGATCTATGACTATACCTTGAGAAACGGAACACAGGCTGGATAAATTATTCCTTCCTCTCCCCACCCGTGAGTCTTGTGAGAATTCCACAGCCAGAACTATGAATCATTTCCTGAAAGTCCAAAGAAGTCTGGCCTGCTGCGCATAATCCAGGATAAATCCTTCTTCTTTGCATTCTGTTTGTGGTTATTTCACAGCCTCTTGATGAGAGGTTGGTTAAGTTGATCTAATTCTCCAATTCCAAGAAGAAGAGGTTAGGAGAGGATGATAAGCTGCATCATCCACCACTGCTTCCCAAAATTAATAAAAGGTGAAGCCAAGCCGGTGGTAATAAGTGTTCACATCCAACCAGAAACTATTTCATTTCTGCATCCAGCAAGCATTTGCTACTGTGACGTGCACACTATTATTTGATACTCCATTGATTCCCCCGGAGAGTCACTTCTCATCACTATTTTAGGATTTGGGTGTGTTTCCTCTCCTATGTGTTTGAACTTCTTTACTAGAAGTGGATGAAGCCCATCTCACAGATCTGTGGCACTTTAGACCCACTATCCCCTTCCAAGAGACAGCAGTAAATTTTCCAACTCAAAAACTCCTGTGTGATGGCAAAAGGGCTGTCACTGTCCCACAGAGTCCCATCCCTTCTTGGCCTCCTTTGTTTTCTCCATTTGTAAAACACACAGGTGAGTGCAGGTGCATGAGGGCACGGGCACACACACAGAGACACACACACACACACTTCAGAACACTTTACAAGTATTTCCTAATTTACCCCTCCCCATAGCCATATGGACTAGGTACTATTTTTATCGTCTTTTATAAATGAAAATCAGTAAGTCAGTGTGCCACACCCACAGCAGCTAGCAAGTGACAGAGCTGAGTTTGAGCCATAATGGTGTTTTTCACCACCACATGCTCCTAATTGCTTCTCAGAAATATTTTGTCCAGCCTCTTATTTTATAGATAAGCAACTTGGCACCAGAGCGATGAAACCAACTTTCTCAAGAGCCCAGGGCTTCTTGAATCCTTGGCCGGAGCTTTCTGATTTAACACTGCTTTCCTCATTTTGGTTAGCTGTTGACGTTCTTGGAAAAGAAGTGTGTTATTACCACAAAGTTACAACGTATGTTACTAAAAGCAGTCAAAAGTAGTTAAGTAATGACAGCCATCTCTTTCCATGCGTTATCTAGCTCACTTGCGCTATGGAAAATATTCCATCATAGGAAAAACGTATCTAACTGTTGACGCAAGTCAAGGAAAGCCTGGCCAGGTACCCTGACAGCTTTGGCGGAAGAAAGCCATTCCTTTTCTCCCATGCAAATACCCTCTGAAATAGAAGTATTGCTTTTCTTAAGTGAGACATGTTTGTTTGAGGCGGTGGCTGAGATCCCTTATGTGGTGAGTCAGCCAAATGGCCCAATGTGCAGCCTGCTGTTCCCCGAGAGGTAGAGGACAGACATTGGTCATCTATTTTCCTGCAATCACAGAGAACTTTCAGAGTTGAGCTTGTCGTGTGTGTGTGTGTGTGTGTGTGTGTGTGTGTGTGTGTGTGTTCTAAGAGTCAAAGGGGTATAGAGAAAAAGAGGACAAGAATCAACGGAGGTAAAGAAAAGTCATCTCTGCCATGTGTTGCCTTTGGGGAGCTCAGAGTTAGTGATTCTACCAGCATTTTGCTTTCTCATCTTATTTTGGTATATAAAATTCCACAAAGAAAGGGCAGAATAGAGTATATGAAGGCATGACACAAGAAGTAACTTTAAGAGCTAGAAATGTCTATATAATGGAAACAATGACTTTGTTCCACACATTTTGCTTATTTTCATTTTAAAAGTGTATTTATAATAAACACATTATTTCTACAGGTCTCACCAAGTATTTTTGTGTGCATGTGAAATCTGTGCTAAAAACACACCACCACACACACACACACACACACACACACACACACACACACACACCACTCGAGGACTTTAAGTCTGACCTTATTATGACTCAAGCCTCCACCCTCCAGCACCATAGGCCCCAAGCCCCAAGCATCCTATATTCTGGGAAGATGGAATTTCTTGCTGTTCCCTGAATGCCAAGCCTTTGGGCCGCCTCTCCTCTTCTCACGCTATTTCCTCCACTCTGTATACCCTTTCTCTTTTTTCAGACCAGAGCCGCCATAAACATATGTCAAAGCCCAGCTTAAGTCGCACCTTCTCAGTGAACACTTCCTGGCCCCACTACTCTGATCTCTACCCTATGCCTCTCCCTTCACAGATGCATGCATACAGCCCTGATAGATGTGACGGATGGCTGTGTATGTCTCCTCTCTATCCTACCTCAACTCCACCTCTAGTCTGCATATTTTAAATTCCGTTAAAATGAAGGCTGTGTCTTATATATCCCCGTATCTTACTCCACCCCTGCCCCAACTTGCTTCTTAGTGCCTAGTGAATAGCAAGTTTTTCAAACAGATTTGTCGAATGATAACTGAATTAATAAACTGATTAATTGACTGGATTGAATGAAACACATTTACACATCTGTTCCCTAGCTGGAAAGATGAAATCTATTGAACTAATCCAGTCCTTTGCCCAAAAGCTTGTCTTTGGTAGTGCTTCCTGCCAGATCCTCCTCTCTGTGATAACACAACCATTTGAAACCTCTACCCTAAAGTTTAACCTCTTTGCTGGTTATTTTCTGTTTGCCCTTCTAGATCCATTCTCCACCCTGCTCTGCCCCGCACTGTGATCTAGAAGACTGAACACTGGGGAACTGCATCACCCAGCCTGTCTTGCCCTCTAGTTTTTAGCGAATGGATTCAGCTAATGGGAGACAGTGAAAGGACTCCACAGGGCAGGAGGAGAGAGTGGTCAGGATATTTACATTCCTGTCTAACTTTGCTGGAATACCGTTGGGCAATAGCTGTGATCCTCTATTCAGGCCCACAGCTCCATTAGTTAGCTCCTCTTAGGTGGTATATTAATTTTCTGTGCTGATGTATTTAACAAATTACCACAAACTTGGTGGCTTAAAACAACACAGATATATCATCTTACAGTTCTGTAGGCCAGGAAGTCCAACAGAGGTACCAACGGTCTACAATCAAGGTGTTACCAAGGCTGGTTCCACAGTGAGGGCTTTAGGGGAGAATCTATATCCCTACCATTCTAGGGGCTGCCCACATTCTTTTGCTAATACTGCCCTTCCTCCAACTTCAAAGCCAGCAATATTGTATCTGTGACCCTTCCTCCCTCCTCACATCTCTTTGACCTTCTCAGGGAAAGGTTCTCTGCCTTTAAGGACTCATGTGATTAGGCCAGGCCCAAGAGGAGAATCCAAGATAATGTCCGCATCTCAAGGTCCTCAACCTTAATCATATGTGCAAAGTCCCTTTTGCCATATAAGTAACATAGTCACACATTCCGGAGATTGGGGCACATCTTGGATGGTCCAATCTTCTTTTCACTACACATGGGTTTAGTCTTTCCTAGTAACTGTTACCTCTCTTTCCCCTTCAGTCCTACAAGTGGAGATGGCTTTTTTGATGTTGCATGGTCTCATCATCTGTGTTGGTTTTCTTACCCTACCCTCAGCTCTACATACAATTTCTTCATTATATGCTCTCCTATTGTCCCTCTGAGCATGCCATATGATTCTTGCAGGACCCTCTGAGTGATACCACAAAGCTCACTCACCCACTACAGATAAAACCGTGTGGCTGGGGTCCTGCTGCAGTTAAAAGGCTGTTGACAGTCCCATTAACCTATGATAATCCTCTGCAAAGTATGAGTTACCAGCTGTCTGCATGAATTAGGACCAGTTCCACCCACCACTTACTTTCCTTATACACCTGTGTGGGTAAAGAGTTGAGATGGATTTGCATACCTGGGAAATTATTGGAAGAGGTGGCTTACTCAGCAAAGATGACAGCTGTGCAGCTCTACAACTTTAAGCACTACTTAAAGATCAGTTCATCTAGTTCCTCCTTCACAACCAGAAGGATGAAGGACCTGCATTTCTGCTGGAAAATTAATAAAGTCAAGGCTCTATTGGCTCTGAGAGCAAAGCAAGCGATGTTCATGCCAACACATTCTTCCTCCCAAAGGACTTGCTCCCTTATCCTTCCACCTCAACACAATTGCTTCATGATTAAAAATATCTGCTTTGGCAAGGAACAAACCTGGGTTTGAATCCAAGTTCATGACTTGGACAAATTACTTCACATCTCCAAGACTCAGTTTCCTTATCTGTAAAGTGGACATAAATTTTATAGGGTGGATGAAAGATTCAGTGGGCTATATAGATCTAAACATCGTGCCCAGTGCATAGTAAGCTTAATAAATTATTGGTAATTGTATTAAATCCTGCCCATCCTTTAAGGCCAAGGCCAAATATTCACCTCCAGAAACCCTTCCTAGATTCTTCCAGTCTTCAAAGTTCTCCTTTTCCTTTAAATTCTTACACACTTTGTAGCTAATACAAAACATATTTAGCACATCTTACACTAAGACCATAGCATCCTTCAGAGCAGGAGCTATGTTTTCTGCTGCTTTCGCATCTCCATTTATGCCTAACCTACTTGGTACGTATAGAGTAAATACTCAGGAAACATTTATCAATTTATAATCTTCTGGATGGATTGCTATCATGAAGAATACACCTCCTGGAACTTTCTTTCAGCTGCCTCTGGCTCCATTTGTCATTCTGAAGTCAGAGGAGAAGGTAATACAGTACCTATCTATGCAAGGAAACAGCCTCTCCTCTTATAAAGTCACAGAGGTGTCTGGCAGTTTCTAAACCATGGAGCATGTTCCTACTTTTAAATTTTCTGCCCCAATACTGTGTGAGGCTATGTGTTATAATTTTGACTTAAAGAAAAATGGCATTTTCTATACTCCTCATATTAATCTGAAGAGTCCAGGTTATGTTCTAGGAACAGATGAGCTCAAGATCTCAGTTGCTTAACAAAGGTTTATTGCCTATGCAAAATCGGATGCAGATCAAGGTGATTCTGTAGGGCATCCATCCTCCAGGCAACCTTACATTAATTCAGGCTAATGCAGGATTCACCATCCTCAAGCTGCACTGTCTAGAACATGCTGCATTCTGAGTTGTTACTGTACAAAAAGAGAATACTAGACAGCCTTGCACTGACAATTAAACCCTTAGTCCAAAAATGACACAAACCACTTCTGTTTACAATCCAATGGTCCGAACAATAGTCACATGGCTCTAACTAACAGCAAATGACATAAGAAACTGTGACCCTTCCATTGGTCTGGAAGGTGAAGAGAACCAGATAAAGGTGAGCATTTGAAGTCTGTACCACACTCCTGAAAACACTTGTCCAACTCTACCTTGAATGATATTTTTTTTCTCCTCCTAAACTACCAACCCCTTGAGGGCAGATATTCTATCTGATCCATCCCTAAGTCTACCCCCCACCCCCAATGCCTTTCTAGCACAATCCTGGCACACTACCCAAACATATTTATCAGGTTCATTCCTTTTTTTTTACCAAAACATTATCGAATGCTTACCACGTGCCTGGCATTGTTCCAGGTGATGGAGATATGGCCTTGAATAAAACATACATGTATCTATAACCTCATAGATAACTAAAAACTTAGCTTTTAGTGTTGAAGGAAACCAAACAAACAAAAATGTAGGTAAAATGTACAATAAGGTGACTGTTGATGAGTCTTACAGAGAAAAATAAAACAGAGAAAGAGGATATTAAATATATATGTGGCCAAGATGAGAGCAGATAATGGCTGTGTTGAGCCCAACAAGGATGAAGAATGGCCAGGGAGTCTTGGGTTGCTTGTGGTGACAGAGATGAACAAGGATAAAGACCTAACAAGATTAGTCTTGGCCTTCAAGGCACGTGGTGGTAGTGAGACTGTGAGTGTTGACAGTGGGAGGAAGAGGTAGGGTTCTTGCCAGAATCATAAAAGTTTGGAGATTCTCTTCTTGCTCCTCCAAACACTGATGTCATATCCAGAAAAGAGTTGAAGTTTCTGATTGTCCTCTTGACATGCTAACAGAGGCACAGAGATGAATGAGAGGGCATTTTAATGGGAGCCCATGCATAAATCAAATTGATTTTCCCCATCAAACATTTTTAGGCATTTAAAAAATTTTTCTTTTCCTTTTTTGACTCAAATAGAAATTCCTAATAGCATCTGTGGAGTCCATTAGGGTGTCCTTTCTTAAAGCTATTAATTAAAAAAATAATAATAATAATCTGTGAATTAAAGGCTCCTTTGAAGAATGCGCCTGCTGTGTTGATGTTTCTGTCATTTTTCTTTCATGCTTTTATCCTCTTCACCCACCCAGATAATCATCTGGACCATGGTGCTTGTGAATGCCATGTTGATATGTATCTTTTGCAGATTCAACTGTCTATCTCATGTGGGTGATCTTTGTCCAGCTCCTGATAACCATGAATTTTTCTTTAAAAGGATGACTCTTCAGAAGCTCCGATCCTTTTTATTAACATCTATGATACTTAAATCTTCCTCACAATAATAAAAGGAGAGTAGGGAGGCAGGTGGCCCACTTCTGACTCTGAGCCCCAGTTATTGAAATTCCTTGTATGTTCTTGAGCTCGGTTTCCTCTTCTGAAATGTTAAATTGGTGACATGTGTTTCCTTTTGTTTTTTAACAGTGGAGCAGACACATATTATTATTAGCCCCATTTTACAGATGAGAAAACTGAGAATCCCAGCAGTTAACTTGTCCAAGGTTAGACAGCTAAGAGCTGGTTGGTTTGCTCACTAGTGTATCCCAAAGACCTGCAGTACCAGGTACTCAGGTACTAAATAAACGTATTTTTAATGTATGCATGTATAAACAAATAAGCAAAATCAAACACAGAATATTTGAGTTTAGAATCTATGCCCCTACTTCCTAAATCCTTAGAAAAATGGTAGCTTCTACACAAACAAGACTATTTTAATCTCTAATTTTCCCATACCCAACCCATTTGCTGATGATGTTCATTCACAATTTAGTCTTAATTGTCCCCTTAGTGCTTAGCGTGGATAATATACACAGTGTTCCTGCCCTTACTATTTAGTAGACTGTAATTTGAGACTCCGTTACAGTTTTTAAAAGAGTTTTTTAAATTGGTTGCCTTTAATCACCCTGGGCTTGCCTTGGGCCACTGGTTCTCAACGGGCAATTTTATCCCCCAGCAGATATTGGGTGAAGACACCGATGGTTGTCACCACAAGGGGAGAGGAGTGCTATTGGCATCTAGTGGGTAGAGGCCAGGGATGCTGCCAAACATCCTACCTCATCTGGTCATCTCCCCGCACAAAGAATTATCCATCCCAAAATGTCAAGCGCAAGAAAGAGAAATCCTGCCCTAGACAAAGTAGAAATGATGCAGAGGAGGCTCATCTTGCTGGTCTGTCCCTCAGCATTATCCCCTTCGCCCCATCAAAACTCCTAAACAGACACATAGACGAAGATCTGACAATTAAGTTCGTGAATTCATCCTAGAAAAAGTGCTACATACCCCGTTGCTGAATATCACCATGGTCACCTTTGAAGTATTCCCCTTGGGAAGCTATGCACTGACGCCAGCGCCTAGTCCACCCTTCAAAGCAATTTTGGAACTCTTTATCTGAGATGGTCATCAGAGCTGTCATCATATTACCCTTGATGTCCTGAATGTCATCAAAATGTCTTCCTTTCAATATTTCCTTTCTCTTTGGGTAAAGAAAGAAGTCATTGGGGGCCAGATCAGGTGAGTAGGGAGGGTGTTCCAATACGTACAGTTATTTGTTTACTGGCTGAAAACTCCCTCACAGATATTGCTATGTGAGCTGGTGCATTGTCGTGATGCAAGAGCCATGAATTGTTGGTGAAAAGTTCATTTCGTTTTCATCTAACTTTTTCATGCAGCCTTCTCAGCACTTCCAAATAGTAAACTTGGTTAATTGTTTGTCCAGTTGATATGAATTCATAATGAATAATCCCTCTGATATCAAAAAAGGTTAGCAACATTGTTGCAACAAGTTCATGAACTTAATTGTCAAACCTCTTATCTCCAGGGGCTTTATGTTCAGCTCTCTTCTGGGATGCCTTTATCTAACCACAACTCATTCTTCATATCTTTCTGACCCCTTCAAAAAAAAAATCATTTTTCTTTTGATCCCATTCTCTAAGAAGCTTGCAAGGTGACAGACTAAGCAATCTCATATACTAAGTACTTTTAACTTAGCTTTAAGCTTAAAATGAGTCAGATTGGCAATTACCCGTTGAATGGATGAAGTCTTAAAACAATGCTTAGAATAATATTTTTCTATCATATCCCCCCTTAAAGTACAATATTTTATTTTCATTGACTAAATGGAGCCCATCCTCCAGCCTTCTCATCTAAGATGAAAGTATCCCAAGGGACCCACCCCCCACCTCCACCCCAGGATAGCAGGTGCATAGTCAGAAGATAAGGAAAAAAGTTTAATCTCCCCAAACTGCCAAGAGTTTTCCTTCTAATTAAGAAGAGAATTCTGAAACTCTGCATAATTTAAAATACACTTCATGCGCTAATGGAAAAGGACTAAGAATAGAAATAAACCTTTGCTATAAATAATCAATGCTATCAAAATGTCATGGTAAAATGCTCCTCTGATAGGGACAAAGACAGATAGTTTTCCAGGGTTTTATCTGGAGAGCATTAGGCTGTGCACCAGATGACTTCTTACTCATTTTATTTATTGGTTTGGATGTCTCTCTCCAACTACTTCCATAAAAAACTCCATCTAGATTCAAAGTGAAATCATACATACACACAAACACACACACACACACACACGACACAATATACTGTGTGTGTGGTGTGTGTAAAACCAGAGCAAAACTAGTCCAAAGAGAAATGGAAAACATAATAGCTGTTGATGGGCAATTGAGAGGGTTCACACTTGTCTTAAAGTCTTTATCAAGTGATATTACAATTATTTGTTCATGTGTTTATCATGCCAGGAGACTTTCTACTCTTTGAAAACATTTTCTGTCTTATTAATATTTGTATTGCATTTGCCCAGCACAGCAGCCAGCATACACTAGGGGCTCAATAAATGCTTCTTGCTACCATGAATGAATGAATACCTGAGTTCACTAATTTCAGTTAACTAAATCTCCAAGTTTCCTGGAAGCTTGAGATTAAAAACAAAACGAAAAGCACACGAGGAAGAAAGAAATGATGTATTTTTATGAAAGAAATATTTGGTAAACATATATTGCTGAGATTAAATCTAAGGAAAGAATAGAATAGTGTGGAATTATTTCAATGAGTTAAGAAAGAAAAAAAGAAGGAAGGAAGGAAGGAAGGGGAGGGGAGGAAGGAAAGTAAAGAAAAAGAAAAGAAAATAATACAAATATGAGTTCATGGCCATTTGTGTACTTTCAAACAACCCAAATTTGAGTGACCACAATGAGATGTTAAACTTGATCCTAAGATTGCAAAGATGAGTACAAGAAAACCGCAGCCCTTATAATACTTGGGATCAGAGGCAGAGTTTCTCAGCCTTTGGCTGCACATTTGAATCACCTGGAGAGATTTTTAAATACTAATATCCAAGCTCTTCTCCTCCAGAGCAATTAAATGAGAAACTCTGGGGATGAGGCCCACACAGGCATCAATAGCTTTTAAAGCTCCCCAGGTGATTCCAATTACAGCCAAGGCTGCGAACCACTGGTTTCTAGTCTAGTGGAGAAAAGTAATTAAACTGAGTTCATTGAAGAAATGTCTGTAGAATACCTTGAGTAAAGGAATGAATGGGATTTAGCATTTATTTAGCAGCTACTCCAGCCTAAGCAAGATGCCATGTGTTTTACTTTTGTCTCATTTTATTCTCATGATGTCCCTAGGAGGTAAATATTATCGACAATGGAAAGGTGAGGAAATGAAGGCATAATTTCAAATTAAGTACAGAGACAACGTCCTTGTTATAAAGGAGTCTTCAAAAACCACAAAGAAAGGAAGAACATAGGAAATAGATATAGTGGGGGACAGAAAGAGGAAACCCAAATGGAACTCCGGAGACCTGGGTTCATGTTTAAATACTGTCACTAAATATACGACCTAGTTAACTACTTAACCTGTCAGGGTCTCTAGAATGAGAGTAATAAGGTTAAAATCTAAAATTCCATAATTTTAACAATGGTACCCTAGAGAAAAATAATAATACTGTGGTTGCTGCAATCAAAAAGAGATAAGAGATGTTACAGATGGAGAGCTGGCTATCAGTTCAGCCTTCAAGAGGTATTAGAATCTGGCTGATGTTGCCATGGTTTACAGTTAGCCCTTGACTTTGCAAATTCAAAAATCTATTTGTGAGAACACTGAGGGATTGACACATAAGAACTCAACATTCAAGAGTCTGATGTATAAAGCAGTCTGCCAAAGCATTGCTGTATAAAGAGAAAGATGTTTCAATCAAGTTTGCTCAGGCCAAGGTCACTCGGGGTATGAAACCAGTCAAAAGAAATGGTGCTGAGGAATTTTCTTCCTGATCCCTACAGCATCATTTTCTTCTTTTACACTCCAGGGGCTGTGCACCCTTCCTGAAATAGAGCAGGTAAATACTACATTTTTTTTTCTCTTTGCAATTTCTTTTACTACATTCCATTAATACCACCTCTTTCTATTAATATTGTCCTTCAATAATACAATTGCTATTTCAGCTTCTTGTTAATTAGCTTCAGCTATTTCACTATAAAGGCTCTAGTTTATACTTGATTGTATTACGCCTTCAATTACATAATGACAATGCATCAGGTTACAATCTCAGCTGTGTTCAGACTCATGTGTTCATTCCACATCAAGTTTTTGAAGGAAACAGAAATAGAACTGAGAAAATGAAGAGACAGAGGGCCCTTGTCCAGGCTGTGCCTCCGAGTCCGTACCGCCTTGGGCAGACCATTTAATCTTTCTGAGCACAGACTCCCTTTGCGGAAGAGGGGGGAAAAGACTACCACTATCTCTTTTTGTATATGAAAAAATTTAAATAACACATGAATTTAACCATCACACCATAGACGCTGGGGAACTTTAGTAATATGCTTTTCTTAATGTTCCACCTGATCATCTTGATTGAGTTTGATATTCTCAGACTATCTCTACCACTGATTTACTGCAAGAAATTACTAATCTCATTTGCTACACTTAAATTCTCCTTCATTGCACTTTTAGGAGTTAACTTTTATCTTGACATTCCGGAGGCATTTTACCACTTCCCTTAGGTTCTGATAACCCTCTCTATAGAGCTTTATGATTTACCATTATCTCTTATGGTTTCTTGTGAACTTGATAATGTCTCTAGGAAAGAGGCAGAATATATTATTTCCACTTTCCATATGACACACAAGTGACACAGCAGGTAGGTGATGGACTCAACCCCCTTTCTGTTGATTCCAAGTGTTCTCTCCACTGAGTGTGCTATGAGTTCTTTGACTCTATCCAGTTTCACCAATTCTTATGAGGCTCAAGGGAGTCATTTCATCCCTGGGGTTCTACTCTTCCTCTCTAAAGAGGAAGCTAGTAAGTAGTTTCTCCATGACACTTGGCTTTGGTCAGCTGTTTTAGGGCAGTGTTGAAAGAACAGGGCAGAAAAATGGAGAAATACTAAAAAACATATAGAATACCAACTAAAATTAATTAAAGAGTCTATAAATCAGTCCCGTGGGCATCGAGTTTAAGGGGCAATGGGGCCTTTTAATCTAGAAAGAAAAAGGACCAAGCAGCAATCTCATTAACTTTCTCTATATGGAGGATTAGGACAATGGACACTGAACAGCTGTTCTCAGAACTAAATATTAGAGGATATGCAACCACAGGGATTTAGTTCAGAGCTTCCTCACTGCAATGATGATTAAACATGGAAATAGAACTCAAAAGGCCACTTCCTGTGTAGTCTCTATTCCTAATGATGTTAAAAGCCATGGTTCCCCTGGACAGGAAAGAGGGGCACAGGTGATTGGAAAATATTTGCCCTACCTTGAGGACATATCTGCATCTTGGAGTAGCAGAGGTGGGGGGAGATAATTTTTTAAAGTATAGTCAATATTAAAATAATATATATTTGGAAAATTCAAACAGCTTTATTATTTTTATAATGTAAACTATAAAAGTCAGATGTAACAAAGACTTTTGTATACTCTGAGCCAAGAAGATTCTTAATGGAGTGGGGGTAAGAATCATGGGAAGAGTTTGTATTTATAAAATGAGAGCAGGAGTGGACAGGTTATTTAAGAAGTGCTTTGATGCACAGTTATATCCAATAACAGCATTAGCTGAAAGGCAAAAGACCAGACTAGAGAGCTTCCATATCAGAGGTTCTGCTACCAGCTTGTATGAACACCAGCTTTCTATCATGCAATTATCCACATTTCATGAATGCCCAAGTATACCAGGCCCAAAGTTATGCACTAAAGGAGAGGTAAAGAAAACACAGTCACTGACCTAAAGACAAGCTTTTCAGCCTTGTGTTGGTGACAGACAACATGATATCTATAACAATAGGGGATAGAGAATACCAATAGCAATCAGCCCCAAAGGAACAAGTCACAAAGAGGTCTCAGGGTTGAGAGTTAGTAAGTAAACGTGAAGCTTAATTTTCATTGAGCACTAAAAGTAAAGAACATAGGTTTGGAAGGAAGTAAAAGTAATAGAAAAATAAACAACCCAACTCCTTCTTGTCTACACATGATATAGTATCACCAACCTTAAACAAATTTGTAAGCAGTTATTCAAAAAGCCATACATTAAATGTTAAATATAGCCATTGTGTATTTACCAAACATAGAACCATGGAAACTGCTCCTTAAATCTAGGTTCTGCATATACAAAATAAATGTGTGGTCACTTGAAACTGCTTTGGATGTGCATTTTTGGGTTTTTTTTTTTAATTTCCAAAATGACCCCGCTTCCTCCCCTGTGAGAAGCAGATGCATGGAAAGTTTCAAATTTTAAATTTACTCTGTGTTAGAGTTATTCATGTGCAAAAATAATCTTAAACGGTTTCATGGCATAAAGCTGAGGGTCGGCTTCTTTTTCTTCTTTTTCAGCTGCCCGAGTGTCAGAAACAGCTAAACAGATGTTTCTCCCGACATTCAACAACTAAAACCTCACCTTTGGGATGAAATCAAGCATGAAAATTTAAAACCCAAAGGATAATTTTTCAGCAAATTTCAAGCAAGTGAAACAAGTCAGGAAGGCCAATGACTCTGAAATCTCAGATAGGATCCCTCTTGGCAAAGAACCTGATGGTCAAACCAGGTCAAGTCACGGTAGCTATGCAGCATGTACAACGTGTATGTGGTAAGAAGACATGGTCCCTGCCCTCAAGTGGCTTGGGGCCTAATGAGCAATAAAACAACAATATCAACGAGTGAAGGCAAATTCAGTTGCATCTTACTTTTTTAATACATACAGTTTTTAAAAGTTGGATGCAAATGAGTGACTTACATTCCTGGTCAATCCTATGTGGGAAGCAAATTCAAGTACTATCTGTGTGTTGTGCCCAAACTGAAGAATGCTCAAGATGCTAACGGTGTGTTAAGCATGAGTTGAAGGATAATCAAGGTACTGCCTGGGTGTTATATGCAAGTTGAAAGATGCTCAAGGCACCACCCGTGTATGAGTTTAAGGATGTTGCAATGGTTAATTTTACGTGTCAGTTTGACTGGGCCATGGGGTGCCCACATTTTGGTGGAACATTGTTCTGGGTGTTTCCATGATGGTGTTTTTGGATAAGGTTAGTATTTTAATTGGTAAAGTAATGCAGATTGTCCTCCACAATATAGGTGGGCCTCATCCAATCAATTGAAGCCCTCACTAGAACAAAAAGCCCAACATTCTCCCAAGTAAGAGAGAATTCTCCAGCAGACTGCTTTTGGACTTTATCTGCAACATTAGCTTTTTTTGTCTGACAGCCTTTAAACTTGAACACTAGCTCTGGATCTCCTACCTCCTGGTCTACCTGCAGACTGGACTTGCTGGCCTCCATAATCACATGAGCCAATTTCTTATAATCAGTCTATCTGTCTATCTATCTATCTATCTATCTATCTATCTATCTATCTATCTATCTATCTCCTATTCATTCTCTTTCTCTGGAGAGCCCTAACACAGATTCTAAGGTACTATCTGTGTGTTAATCATGAGTTGAAGGATGACTTTCATATCACTCTATTCTTTCTCCTGGAACCCCCTTCCCCATTGCCACACGCTTCCTCACAAGTTAGTGCTTGCCCTTCTGCTCACAAAATCCCCACAATTAACCAATCCTTGGGTTAGACAACAAGGTCAGAGCACGCGCCATACAATCTCAAGTACAATACACATATAAAAAAGAACTAGCCAAGCAGTTAAGAGAACCAGGTTCTAGTGCCTTCTCTGCTATAATTCAAATGGGTTAACCTTAGGACATCTCTAAAGAAATCGCTCTGGGCTTTAGCTTGGACCAGTAAAATGAGGGTGTTTGAAAAAACAGTGCATAACTGTTCATAATAGGCAGAATATGAAAGGTGCTTCATACGTGTCACAAACAGATACAGATTCAGGGAGCTACAGATATCATTTTACTGTTGTGGAAAACTAGAGAGGCTTCTGGAAGGAGCCAGCATCTGTAATAGACCTTGGAGACCAGGGAACTTCAAAGATGGAGATGGTCCAAGAGGACGTGAGAAAGGCATGAATAGCCTGGAAAAAAGAGAGGGTGCTGATGTGCATTGTCAGCAGCTTCCAAGTGACCCAGAAAGATCCAGAGAGCGGTGTGAGCACTACAGAGAAAGAGTTGAGCTGCACAGAGCAGAATGTTTCATGTGAAGGGACCGGCACAAGGAAACTTAGAGCAGGCCACATTCAAGGAAAATACGATCAAGATGATGGATTATGTAGGCATGGCAATGGGAGAATCTGGCCTTTCATCCAACAGCATGCTGCAAGAGAGAGAGAGAATTTTGATGTTCTGACTGAAAAAATGGACTGTAGAACCACAGTGGCTGATAGGGAAACTAGAAGTGGCAAGAGAGATCATGAGGGTCTTCTTCTATTTAAAGAAGAGGAAGAGACTCCATGTAGAGACATTCTCCCCTTGTAGCCAGGGCAACAAGCTGAGGCAGAAGAAAACAGCCCGTGTATCCATGAAGAGGCCACCAGGCAGGCAAGGCTAACCCCCAAACTATGTTAGGTACCAAGCTACATGAGGAAAAATACATGTTGCCATCAATAACAGTGACTTACTGTAATACGCCAAAGGTCTTGGTGGGGGAAAGGCAGGATATATGTCCTGAAGAAACTTTGCAGAATTCTAAGATGCCTTGGGAGTATAAGCCTTCTTTTTCCACCTCCATTCTCAACACACTATTGGGTATTGATGCAAGCTTAAAGCCTGCTTCCTGCCTTCTTTTATCTTTTATTTGTTTATGTTTTTTTGGAGGGTGTGACCCTGCTGTCTCCCTGTCTTCCATGGACTGCCAAACTCCCAACTCTGGAGAGCAAAATTCCAACCATGCAGAGACCAAATTTTACTAGTATCTGTAACCCCAACACTAAGAGTACGGCCTGGAACATATTAAAACCCCAATGTGTGTTCTGACAGGAATTCATCTGGAAGAATCACCTTGACTATAAAGTCATCTCCTTGATGATTCAATCATTTATTCATCAAATGCTTACTATGAGCCAGGCTCTATTCTAGGCACCAAATACACGAAGAGGAATGAGACATGATCCACCAAGATCATAGCTAGTGGGATAGGATTATATAAAGGCAGAGGCATTGCTGTTTAGGTTATGGCTAGTTTCAAATAAAACTCTAAGCAGAAACGATCTAATTCATCTACCCATCCATTTATGCATTCATTCACAATTCAGCCAATGTGTACTGGGTGCCACATGTGCCAGGAGCTTACACAGACAAAGAAGTTCCGGTGCTAATTAGCCTCATTACAGTCACAGACAGCATGACGTACATCAGGCACTAATAAATGTATTCATAAAGACTGGGGGGTCTCCAGAGTAAGAACCAGACTACATGCGTTGAAAAAGAGACTCGAGTGGAAGAAACACAGATTTATAAACAAACGGCACGTGATTTTCAACAGAAATGTTTAGCTTTTCTTTTTCAAGTTACAGAATTCTTAAGTGCAACCTCTAGAAGAAGAAAAAAAAAAACAGGAAAAAGTAGCGCTGCTTCTTGTTGAAGTGTGTGTAAGTTTGGGGGAATGAGAAGCCCAGAGGCCCCCACTCAGCCTTCCCCTTGGGCCCTGTGTGCCTCTAAGACCCCTGAGCCAAACCTGGGCCCCACAGTGTGAAAGTGACTGCTCTCCTTGAACAGAGAGTAGGAGCTTCGCTTCTCGGTTCTCTTCCAAGTCCTGCAGCTGACTTGCTAAATAACAGACCAAGCGTCGTTTGACCAACCTGAGCTTTGGTGTCCTCAAGAGGAAAACGAGGATGCAGACAGGCCCAGCAATCCTGGGAGGCTAAATGAGTTCCTTGAGCGTCCAAGAAAATAAAGAAGTGGGTGGGTGTGGGGAGGCTACCTGAGACCTCATTAGCAGCCAGCCTTTGACAAAGCCCAAGTAGAGGCAGACATCCTGAGGGGAACACACCGCCCAATTACCTCAGGCACGAGGGCTACCCTGGAATAGAGAAAATTTGTTTAGACATTCTGGCCCAAGACAGAGCCTTTTCAGATAAGACGAATGATTTAAGAGTCAAGAATATAGTGATTTATTTGAGGATAGAAAGAAAGATGGAAAGAAATGCCTTTTAAAAGATCAACTCTTCCCCAGGGGATGTACACTCAGTCCCTTCCCAAGCTGAGGAAGGCAATTTAGTTCATAACTTTATTGACTTGACAAGGCAAACGGGCTTTGCCAAAGACAACCTTCTGTGTGCCCGAGGGGTTTGGTGTCTCGGGGAGTAAACTCTGCGGTGTGACTCCTCTTTTCCCAGACCTTTCTCTTTCCGCTTTGTGACATGCTGCCCCATACAATGTGATTCCCCCACCTCTCTTTGCTTCACACATTTTCCATCCAGCAATAACATCTCCCTCACTCCTGGCTTGGGATTTAGGGTATTGTTTTTGTGGTGTAACTTATTTAAAATCACTAAGAATAAAAATCAATAACTAAAATTATGCAATTGCCTTTGGACACAATGCATTCTGTTTTACATCAAACCATATTTTTCTGGAAACTTTAATTTTTAATTTTTAATTCTCAGAAAAGAATCTTCAGAAAAATGTGCAAGTTTACAGAAATTATAAACACAAATAAAGACATTTCAAACCAAGGTCGTTGACTATATACTAATAGTTTTTAATCCTACGGCTCCCAGCTCTATTTTCCTAGCTAAAGGATCGAGGTGGATCTAATCAAGCATGCTGCTTGTTTTTATAAATAAAGCTTTATTGCAACACAGTTATTTTCATTTGTTTATGTACTGTCTATGGTCACTTTCACACTACAATGGTAGAGACTGCCCGGCCCTCAAAGTGTAAAATATTTACCAGCTGGCAGTTTGCCAGCTTCCATATCCAAATGCCTCTGAACATCTCAAAAGGGAAGCCTTGGAGCCTCAAACTCATGTTCAAAATTTAAATCATTACCTTTCTCTCAAATCAGTGCCTTCTCCAGTGCTTCCTATTTCACTAAATGCCATCAACCCAGTTGACACATAGAAAGACTGGAAGTTTGTTCTTGCTTCTTCCTCCCTTTCTCTCACCCTCAATGCAATCAACCACGAAGTCCTAGCCAACTCATTCCTCACCCTAAAGCTAGAATGATCTTTCTAAAACATAAATATGGTCATGTCACTCCCGCACGGCATATATCACAATGGATGTCTATTCTTATTGGCCATAAAGACATTTCAGTCTTCTCGACCCAGTTGATGGAAAGTCAAGCTTAATGTGGCTCCTGCCTGTGTCTCTACATCTCCTTCCTACCAGCTTTCCTAGGTGCTGTCAGTTCTTTGAAAACCTCACGCAGGTTGTCTCTCACCTGAGGCTTCCGGGACGTCATTTCCTTACTTACAACGCTCTGCCCCCTGTAGAACACTTTCTGTATCACTCTTCTTCAGGGTCCCGCTAAAAAGTCCCTCTTTCAAGGATCTCTTCTCCCACATCTGGACTATGTTCTTGACAGGTCCTGCTTGTGACCCTATATTTCTCCTGCTACAGTGCTCATCATACCTTAATGTGAACACTTGTTAATTGTCTGTCTCCCCAGCCACAATGTAAGTCCCCTGAGAGCTGGATTCTTATCTGTCTCATTTATCATCAGAGTGCTTGGAAATAGAAAGTTATTTGTTAAATAAATAAATGGATGAATCGTACTCCAGGAAAGAGAAGCTCGAAAGAGTAAAGGGAACACAGAGAAACTGTTACAGAGGAAATTCAACGAGCTCTTGCTTTCCTCCCATCACTTTTCTGCAGAGTGGACTGTCCAAAACTGACTTTCTTGTGAAGATGTCCGTACTCTGGCAAGGAAGGGAACTGTAAGCATATTATCAAGAATGTGAGAAAGATATTTGAAGTAATAATGTCTGAAAACTTCCCCAACCTGATGAAGGAAACCAACATACAAGTCCAGGAAGTGCAGAGAGTTCCAACCAGGATTAACCCAAACAGGTCCACACCAAGACACATTATAGTTAAAATGGCAAAGCTTAAAGACAAAGAGAGAATCCTAAAAGCAGCAAGAGAAAGACGGAGGGTTACATACAAGGGAACTCCCATAAGACTATCAAATGATTTTTCTACAGAAACATTGAAGGCCAGGAGGGAGTGGCAGGAGATACTTAAAGTGATGGAAAACAAAGGCCTACAACCTAGATTGCTTTATCCAGCAAGGCTATCATTTAAAGTTGATGGAGAGATAAAGAGCTTTCCAGAAAAAAATAAGCTAAAGGAATTTATTACCACCAAGCCAGCATTGCAAGAAATACTAAAAGGTCTTCTGTAAATAGAAGAAAGATCAAAACAACCTAACTACAAATTTAAAAATGGCAATATCTATGTACCTATCAATAATCACTTTAAATGTAAATGGATTAAATGCTCCAATCAAAAGACATAGGGTGGCTGACTGGATAAGACAGCAAGACCCTTGTATATGCTGTATACAAGAGACTCACCTCAGAACAAAAGACACACACAGGCTGAAAGTGAAGGGTTGGAGTAAGATATTTCATGCAAATGGAAACGAGAAAAAAGCTGGAGTTGCAATACTTATTTCTGACAAAATAGACTTTAAAATGAAGAACATACTAAAAGATAAAGATGGGCACTATATAATAATAAAGGGATCGATCCGACAAGAGGACATAACCCTAGTAAACATCTATGCACCCAACATAGGAGCACCTAAATATATAAAACAGGTACTGACTGACATAAAGGCAGAGATCAACAGTAACACTATTATAGTCGGGGACTTCAACACACCTCTGACCACAAGGGACAGGTCTTCCAGACAGAAAATCAATATGGAAACAACAGCCTTAAATGATACATTGGACCACTTGGATTTAATCGATATTTTCAGAACATTTCACCCCAATGCTGCAAAATACACCTTCTTCTCAAGCGCACATGGAACATTTTCCAAGATAGATCATATGTTAGGCCACAAAACAAGTCTTGATAAATTTAAGAAAATTGAAATCATACCAATTGTCTTCTCTGATCACAATGCTATGAAATTAGAAATGAAGTACAGGAAAAAAACGGGAAGACACACCAATTCATGGAGGCTGAATAACTTATTACTAAATAATGAATGGGTCAAGCAGGAGATCAAGGAAGAAATCAAAAGATATTTCGAGATAAATGAAAATGAAAACACGACGACCCAAAATCTATGGGATGCCGTGAAAGCAGTCCTAAGAGGGAAATTCATAGCTTTGCAGGCCTACCTAAAGAAGCAAGAAACATCACTAATCAACAGTTTATCTTCACATTTAAGGGATCTGGAAAAAGAACAGCAAAATAAGCCCAAAGGGAACACAAGGAAGGAGATAATAAAGATCAGAGCAGAAATAAATGAAATAGAAACCAGAAAAACAATACAAAAGATCAATGAATCCAAGAGTTGGTTCTTAGAGAAGATAAACAAAATCGACAAACCATTAGCCAGACTCATTAAAAAAAAGAGAGAGAGGACCCAAATTAATAAAATCAGAAACGAAAGAGGAGAAGTGACAATGGACACTGCAGAAATACAAAGAGTTTTAAGAAGTTACTATGAGCAACTATATACCAACAAATTTGACAATTTGGAAGAAATGGACAATTTTCTAGAGGCGTACAACCTTCCAAGGCTAACTCAAGAAGAAACAGAAAACCTGAATAGACTGATTACCACCACGGAAATTGAATCAGTAATCAACAGTCTCCCAACAAACAAAAGCCCTGGACCAGATGGCTTTACAGGTGAATTTTACAAAGCGTTCAAAAAAGAATTATCACCAATTCTCCTCAAGCTCTTCCAAAAAATCCAGAAGGAGGGAAGACTCCCAAACACTTTTTACGAAGCCACTATCACCCTGATCCCAAAATTAGACAAAGACACCACAAAAAAAGAAAACTACAGGCCGATATCTTTAATGAACATAGATGCAAAAATCCTCAACAAAATATTAGCAAACAGAATTCAGCAATACATTAAAAAGATCATTCACCACGATCAAGTGGGATTCATCCCTGGTATGCAGGGGTGGTTCAACATCCGCAAATCTATTAATGTGATACACCACATTAACAAAATGAAAAATAAAAATCACATGATCATATCAATAGATGCAGAAAAAGCATTTGATAAAATCCAACAGCCATTTATGATAAAAACCCTTAAGAAAGTGGGAATAGAGGGATCTTATCTCAACATAATAAAGGCCATATATGACAAACCCACAGCTAACATCATACTCAATGGGGAAAAGCTAAAACCATTCCCCCTAAGATCAGGAACAAGGCAAGGATGCCCATTATCTCCGCTTCTATTCAACATAGTTCTGGAAGTTCTTGCCACAGCAATCAGACAAGAAAAAGAAATAAAAGGCATCCAGATTGGTAAGGAGGAAGTAAAGTTATCATTGTATGCAGATGATATGATACTATATATAGAGAACCCTAAAGACTCCACCAAGAAGCTATTAGAGCTGATAGATGAATTTAGTAAAGTGGCAGGATACAAAATTAATATTCAGAAATCAGTTGCATTTGTATATACCAATAATAAAACATCAGAAGGAGAAATTAAAAAAACAATCCCATTTACAATCGCTCCAAAGACTATAAAATACCTGGGAATAAATTTAACCAAAGAAGTAAAAGATCTATACTCAGAAAATTATAAGACACTGATGAAAGGAATGAAGGAAGATATAAATAGATGGAAACACATATCATGTTCATGGATAGGAAGAATTAATATAGTTAAAATGTCCATACTGCCTAAGGCAATATACATATTCAATGCAATTCCTATCAAACTGCCAACGTCGTTTTTCACAGAAATAGAACATATAATCCTAAAATTTATATGGGACCATAAAAGACCCCGAATAGCAAAGGCAATCTTGAGAAATAAGAACAAAGTGGGAGGTATAACAATACCTGACTTCAAATTATACTACAAGGCTACAGTAATCAAAACAGCATGGTACTGGCATAAAAACAGACACATAGATCAATGGAACAGAATAGAGAGTCCAGAAATAAATCCACGCCTATATGGCCATTTAATCTACGACAATGGAAGCAAGAATGTACGATGGAGTAATGACAGTCTATTCAATAAATGGTGCTGGGAAACCTGGACAGACACATGCAAAAAAATGAAGTTGGACCACCTCCTTACACCATATACAAAAATAAATTCAAAATGGCTTAAAGACTTAAATGTAAGGTCTGAAACCATAAAATACCTAGAAGAAAATATAGGAAGAAACTTCTCAGACATTACCCGGAGTAAGATTTTTACTGATATACACCCTCGCGCGAGGGAACTAAGAGAAAGAATAAACATGTGGGATTATATCAAACTAAAAAGTTTTTTCACAGCAAAGGAAACCATCAATAAAACAAGAAGGGATCCTACTGAATGGGAAAAGATATTTGCCAGTGATATATCTGATAAGGGATTAATATCACAAATCTATGGAAAACTTACTCAACCCAACTCCAAAAAAACAAACGATCCAATTAAAAAATGGGCAGAGGACTTGAAGAGACATTTTTCTGAAAAGGACATACAGATGGCAAACAGACATATGAAGAAATGCTCAACCTCGCTAACCATCAGAGAAATGCAAATAAAAACCACAATGAGATACCACCTCACCCCAGTCAGAATGGCTATCATCAATAAATCAACAAACAACAAGTGCTGGCGCGGATGTGGAGAAAAGGGAACGCTTGTGCACTGTTGGTGGGATTGCAGACTGGTGCAGCCGCTATGGAAAACAGTATGGAGGTATCTCAAAATTCTGAAAATGGAACTACCTTATGATCCAGTAATTCCACTCCTAGGTATCTATCCGGAGAAATCCAGAACTTCAATTCAAAAATCTCTATGCACTCCTATGTTTATTGCAGCACTATACACAATAGCTAAGACATGGAAACAACCAAAATGCCCATCGGTAGATGACTGGATTAAGAAACTGTGGTACATTTATACAATGGAGTATTATGCAGCCATAAGGAAGAAAGAAATCTTACCATTTGCAACAACATGGATGGATCTAGAGAACATTATGTTAAGTGAAATAAGTCAGACAGAGAAAGATAAGTTCCATATGATCTCACTTATTTGCGGATTCTAAAGAAAAGAATAAGTGAATGAACTAATCAGAAACTGTGTGGGAGACAATGAGGAAAAACTGAGGGTTGCTAGATGGGCGGGGGGAGTGGGGGGTGGGGGGGAGGGTGAGGGGATTGGAGGGCAGTCGGTGACCACAGGATGGCCACGGGGTTTGAAAATTAATCTGGGGAACGTAATTTGGTGGTTACCAGAGCGTAAGGGGGTTGGGGGTGGGGGATGAGGGTGAGGGGGATCAAATGTACGGTGATGGAAGGGGAGCTGACTCTGGGTGGTGAACACACAGTGTGATTTATGGATGATGTGATACAGAATTGCACAACTGAAATCTATGTAATTCTACTAACAATTGTCACCCCAATAAATTAAAAAAAAAAAAATGTATACAAGTGGACACTTTGGTCAACGTTACTCAAGCAGTAGTTCGCCATAATCAAAAGTGTCTGGGCGCTGATGGTAACCACTTTGAGCACCTCTTGTCATTGCAGAAGTCAAACGTGACTTGTGTTCATCTTCTGTTATCGGTATATATTGAGGATTACCATTTTAATACAGTTTTTTCCTTTCTACATTTTTGGGCACCCTAGTATATGTACTGTTTTTCCTATAAATACATTCCTGTGATAAAGTTTAATTTATAAATTAGGCAGTAAGAGATTAACAATAACTAATGATGAAATTGAACAACTGTAACAATATACTGTAATAAAGTTATGTGAATGTAAAAAAAAAAAAAAAAAGAATGTGAGAAAGAGAGAAAGAGGAAGATTGAAGAGATAAGAATGGAAAGTGCATGGCACTGCAGAGCCCAGGGTCTTGAGCTAAACCACTAGCGATAGATGGTATTATTATTGTTATTAGTTATCTTTTACAGATTTAGGACTAGATCTCATTCTACAAGCTAAAAGAGGCCTTCACAGGATAAACTCTCTTTTAGTCTTTTGCTCAGCTAAGTCAGTTCAAAGCAAAACTATAACCCCAGTTGAACTTATAGGACAGGATTGGCATCTGCTAGATGGGCGTATAGGTCCCATGATGCTTCTGAACATTCATTGGTTCTTATAGGACTGTATTGCCAGAGGCCTGCATGGCAATTAAAGCCATTTCACAAGGAACATGGGGAGGAGTAATTCTGACTTTGTCAAGTAAGTACCCCAAGGGCATTTTGGTTTACATTTACAGCTACAAATATCACTTCAATCTTCTGGTCTGAGATAACAGACTGAATGAATAGAAAAACTAGGAAAAAGCAAAACTAAGCAAACTCTTGGACACACATTAAAATGTGTAATTTTGATTATGTAATGGAATGAAAGAAACCATTTGAAATAAATCTTTACTTTTCAGAGTGGGGAGTCAAGAGAATAATCTAAGGTTGATATATCAAGAAATAGAGGTATGTACCAGCATGTCCTCTGCCATTATGGAAATCACTTATAGAACTAAAAAGACCAACTGCCACACAGTGCTCGTGAAAGAAATTGTAGAAGCCAGTGGTAGGAAAACTATAAAATTCTCCCTCCAGGTTCTCAATTCCTGATAAGACATGAACACCATTAACACAGGAGGATTTAGATTAGAATAAATCCATACTTCTGAGGAATGTGTTCACAGGCTGGGCTGGGACAGAACCAAGGATGATAAAATGGTGACCTCAATCTCCAAAACACTGGTCTTCACACACTCAGGGGCCCTGGGAGTAAGAAATCTCACCCTTACCTCTGAATATCATGGAAGATCCTCTGTAAAATATCATCAGAGTAGAGAAGAGCTCTAAGTTCCTGCAGATCATGGAGAGATTTTTTTTTTTTTCTGAGTCACTTCTGAGTCTATATTTGGAACTACTTGACATATTGAAGGACAGCTTCTCTGAGGTTATTGTAATGGGGCTGATAGTTGATCAGCTGTGAGTCATAATAATCTAGATGGAACAGGAATATATTCAGGAGAATCTTATAAATATATGGACCTTCCTTAATGCTCTGAATGTAGATGTTATCAAGTCCTCACTGGTGAGCACCTGTCTAACCTGAGTGGTAGAGTAGACCAGAACTTTCTGCCCTGGCTACTGCACATGACCTAACTCCTAGACAAGGTGGAGCCCACTGGAGTTCTCAGCCAGCCCTATGTGTTCAATAAACTCCTCTTGGATTCCTGCCCCTTGGTTGCTTTGCCAGCTTATTCTCCTAATTTATCATCATAGCCGAGACCAACATGGCAAATACCTTTGAGTCCCTGATTGATCTAGAAAATCTTGTTAGTGCTATGACTCACTCATAAATCCAATGTGACCAGGAAGAAAACAGGGCAAACTCTGGAGGCTCTTAGAGTCATAACGTCTCACAGCATCTCTTCCCAAACCCAGAACATAGTTCAGGGATATGTTTGCATTTGAACACAGAACTAAAAAGACACACAAAGGGAAATGGCAGCCACTGAGTGTAAGGAGAGGCTTCACTCACCAAAGTATTCAGGAAGCACTCCCTCCATTTCTTTAAGATAGGTATATTTCAAACTGACAGTTATAACCTATCAGTGGGTCAGAAAACCAATTTGGAGGGTGTCAGCCACCATTTTTTGTTGTTGCTGATTTTGTTTTCTATTTCTAAGAATTTTTCTACGTTAATAAATGCTTAGATTTAAATGAACTCTCTTGTGTTTTTACTTTACATAGATACTAAATGTAAATATTATTTTATACATTTTTTAGTTACATATTGTGCATATGTGCATATGTCTGTCTACTGGATTGTAGTACAAGATGTAATTATTGCTGGGGTCACAATGTTTGAAGCACTCCATCTGTGTGGCTATGTTATAGTCTAACCTACCCACTGGAATCAGGCTACAGAGAGACTAGGGTTGGCACACTCATGATCTCCTATACCTTGTTCCTGATCAATTTGGATGAAAGCTGGTTCCTAAAACTCCATTCCCATGGTTGGAATAATTAAGAAAAAGGTGCCAGCTGAAAGAAAATGCTGAAATGTCCCAATATTAAGGAGTGGAGAGATGTTCTCAAGGCAGAGAGGCAGAGCATGGGCAGGGAAGATATCCTGGGTTGTGGCCATGAGAAATTCTTAGGGAAAATCCTGGGGTGTACATAGGAGAGATCATGTAGACAGTCCTACCAGGTCTTTAAGAATCTGGAGCAAAATAATTTCTTATTGCACAAATAATCACTATAGAACTGATGAAAATTCCATTTATGGTTAATTATCTTTGTTCTACAGTTTAGATCTAAACAGGGCATAAATAGATAGAATAAGGCACCCCAGAACTTTAAGATACTTGACTTAAGAGAGTGAAATTGCAGAAATTAAGTGTGTCATAGATGAAACTAGTATGCAGAAGTGAACTCCTTCGGAAGTGTCAATAAGGAACGACTGGGAAGATGTGGGCTTCTCCTATGCCTGTGCTGTGGGCCTTGCTCAAGCTGTGGATTGTAGAAAATAGGTGTTTGGGGACATGAAAGAAAGAGGATGCCCTCTGGGAGTCCCGCCAAGATTTTTTCCCCAGATTATAAGGCTTCATAGGAGGTTTTACATTCTCACAATATGATTTTGAACACAAACCAAAAATTGTCCATTCTATCCAAGATAATCTGTCTCACAAGGGGCCCAGGGAGAAAGTTGAATGCTTAGGAAATGGTTCACAGTGGCAACTTTAACTGGTAAGAAAGTCACACATTCAAGCTATCCAGGCAAGGTAATGCCTAATTATACAATCCAGAACACCATCAGAAGCTTTCTGGATGAGCTTGTTCTCAAAGCACCAGACTGAGTTGTAGGACTTGATAGTTTTATTTGATCAGGTTTGGGTGGCCATAAGCATCTCTTAATAAGGAATTAACCAACCAGAAGCAACAGACAGAGAAGCTTGAGGATTAGCACCATGGTCTTCTCTATTCATTTTCCCATCATTGGCTATTCTCTGACTTGGCTTTCACTCTTGCTCCTTCCTTCTCTCTCTCCCCACTCTCTTCTTCACTGGTAGAATTATTTATGAGAAAGAGCTGCCAAAAACATAAACATTTTGTATATAATTTAAAGAGGATTTTTACAGATGTCTATGATTTTATTCCAAGTACCCTTTGGCATAGTAGTTTGAAACACGTGTACAGAATCATACCCATACCACATTAGCATTGTATATTCATCTTCTTAGAAAGATCATATCTATATTCTAGACATAACTATTTCATGTTTTTGCTATTTAAATAATGAGTTTATAAAGTTGTTTTTTCTTTAGTTTTGTTTTTTTAAGTAGTGTCTGAGAAATCTGTCTGAGGATAGGAAGAGCTGTTGCTATTTATTATAAGCCCTCTTGTACTATTTGATATATTACCATATATATTCATATATATTTATTACTTTGATAAAATTAAAAATACTCATTTTATCTCAATTCAACTAAATGAAACTCTTATTTAACTAGATTTGTCCTCCTCAGTAACAAAGAGGCATATGATAATATAGCAAGCTGTTCATTAAAAATTTTAATATAACTAAAGTCCAGAGCATGGTAAGCAACTGACAATCTTTAAAATTTTTGCTAAATTACTGAATAATGGTTTTTACAATTTGGCACTCATTATTCTGAAGAAATGCAAGTGCTCATTCCATATTACATTTTGGTGATTCACATTTCACATACTCCTCCACAAACTCAGGGCAAAGGAGAAAATTCGCCTGCATTTGGCTTTACCATCTTATGTGTGCCACCTCGTGGTTAAACCTGTACCAGTAGGCATAAGGGTCAAAAGATGGTTCTGATGATAACACTGATAGTGTCACCTGAGTCATCTCTCAGTGTCTAGGAATCCAGTGCTTGATGAAAATGGGGCTTCTTGCACCCTTCCTTAAAATGGCAGGAAAATGTGAATTTCACATTGAAAGTATCAGAAATGGAACTCAAGAAAAAAAACACAGTGCGCTCTAAGTAATCAGCAAATTGACCAGTGCCAGGAAAACCAATGTCTACTCTTAGTTACTTATTTTAACAAAATGCTCTCTTGGAAAAAAATCAAATGCTAAAGGTAACAATCATGCAGATTATGCAATCCATCATGAAATTTTACTCCTCAGAAATAGCCATTTGATTGATTATGCTCCAAGGTAAATTTATGAGCAAAACTCTCTATAGGATAGAGGCCTGGGGCTGGGAAAGTATAAACACAATCATGGGACTACAGTCTTTCTAAATGGTTTTCAAGAAATACTTTTACTGTTTTTTAGTCCGTACCCAGCACCAATGTATTTTGAAGTGAATTTCTACTTATTCACTCATTTAGCAACTATATTTTGAGAAATTACCATGTGACAGGTATTCTTCTGGGAGCTAAATTTAAAAAAAAAAAAAAAGGAAATAAGGTAACAGAGTTTTTCTCTCTTTAACATTATGTGTCAGAGCAGAAGACAGTAAAAAATAAGTAGATCATAAATTCATAACATAATTTTAGATGGTGATAAATGCTATGTAGAAAGCAAAGTTAGATGTAATAGGATAGAGAATGATGGTGAGGGAGGAGGGGATTCTTTAGATTGGGTGATCAGGCAAGGCCTTTTGAGGGCATGGCCTTTGAGCTGTGACCTGAATGTTGAGAAGGAGCCACACGTGTAATGAGACAAGGAACAGAATTTCTGGCAAAGGGACAGCAAGCATGAATGCACTAAAGTTAGATTAAATATTGCATAATTGAAAAAATTGCAAGGACGCCATGTTTATGGCTGGAAATTATCAAAAGAAAGGAGGGGTAGTAGAAAAAGATGAGAGTCAAGTTGGAGGCAGGAAGCAATGATAAAGAATGATATTTTATGTGAAGGGTAAAATAAAGCCAAGAAAGCAAAGGAAAGTTTGAGTAAGGGAATAATATGGTCTAACATGTATTTTGTGAAAAACCACTTTGACTACTCTGTAAAGATGGGACTGAGGGAGCAAACACCAGAGACAGGGACACCAGTAACATGCTTATTGAAGTTGTACAGTTGAGAGATATTGGTGGCTACAAATGGGATGATAGCAGAGGAAGTGAAAAGAGTCAGATTCCAGATTTTTTTTTTAAGATAGAGCCAATATACCCTGCTGATAAATTGGATTTGGTAGAGAAGAGAAGGTAAGGAGCCAAGGTTGACATCAAGGATTTGAGCTATTAAGAGAGACTGCTGTGAAAGGAATATATTATTTAATGGGAGGAAAGGGAAGGGTATCAAGAGTTTGTTGGCCATGAAAAGTTGTTAGAAATACTTCAGGTAATTACTATAATGAAGAACTTCTAAAATCCAAGTATATTTCTCACCAACTAACTGTTGAACTTGTACCATGACCAAAGACTCATTATTAAAAACAAGGCTTTAACTTCTTTAGATTGTTTCTACTCTACTGCTTTACTAAGGAACCCTAGATTGCATGGAATTACAGAAACACCCATCTACTCCATCAGTATTTATCTAGTCATGTACTAAACTGGTACCCCTGGAATAACAGTGAACAAAGAGTTTACTCTCTAGCGCAGGAGACAGACACAAGTCAAATGATCACACAACTGTACAACTAAAGTCTGTGATATGAAAGGAAAATATGGCAGCTTCTGATCTCATCTGGCATGCTAGCAAGGTGTCTTCAAGTGTCAGATATTTGAGCTCAGATAAAAGTATGAGTCACAGTATAAAAAGCCAAAGGGAGAGAAGCAGAATAGCTTTGCAGGGAGAGGAATAAGAAGATACTGCACAGGTCCTTGTGAGGAATTGACAAAGACTGATATGACTGGACCCAAAAGAGAAAGGGAAATGTGATGGGATATAAGGAAAACTAGGCAGGGGCCAGAGTATATAAGCCTATAATAAGGAGATTAGGCTTTATCCTAAGAGGAGTGGGAAGCAGGAAATGATAAGATCAACTCTTGCTTTTAAAAGATTATTCTGCTACACTATGGAGAATAGATTAGAAGCAGGGTCAGAATCAGGCCTTTAGAGATGCTATTTCCTAAAACAATATGTTCCCCAACTGACCTCCTACCAAAACACACACACACACACACACACACACATGCAAGGAAAAATAAAAGCAAGCATGTAACATAATATTTTTTAAATCTTTAAATGACCCAAATGTAAATAGGTGATAATAGTAAACTCTTCCCCCAACTTTTTTTGCTCCCTTCTGTTTGTTTGTGTGGATAGTGGGGATGAATGTGTCCCCAGCTTGCTGACCCAAGCACGTGCTCAGTCCACCTACTGGGTAACACATTACTAAGTAGAGGAAGGCAATGATTCAAGTGAGATGCTGGTGCCTTGGATGGGGATGGTGGGAATGAATTAGTCAAGTGGTAAATAGGCAGAGCTTGCTGAGGAATAGCTAATGGGAAGGTGAGGGAAGGGAAAGGGTCAAGGATGATTCCTCAGGCTGCGGGCTGAGTAACTGGATGAAGAATGTCACTAAAAGAGACAGGGCACAGTGGAGGAGGACTACAGTTAGGAAGGACTCTTAAAGGTAGTCTGCTGCAAGTTCAAGCAATGGACAGCACTGACTGCTTCTCTTCCCATGGCAGACATGGATTGTTAATCACACCAAGCGTTGTCTCCTGCTGAGCTTTAGAGTCAGTACTTCAAATAAGACCTATTTGCCATAACAGACCAAGTACAATCCCCCTATTTAGAAGGTAAATAAATTGTGACCCAATTTTGAACAACAAAAAACAAAAACAGTTCTACAGAAAAAGCATTTTGAACAAGCCATCCCCTTAAATTACTTTTATTAATTTAAAAAGTGAAAACAAATGAAGCTGGACCACCTCCTTACATCATATACAAAAATAAATTCAAAATGGCTTAAAGACTTAAATGTAAGATCTGAAACCATAAAATACCTAGAGGAAAATATAGGAAGAAACTTCACAGACATTACCCAGAGTAAGATTTTTATTGATATATCCCCTCGCGCGAGGGAAGTAAGAGAAAAAATAAACATGTGGGATTATATCAAACTAAAAAGTTTTTTCACAGCAAAGGAAACCATCAATAAAACAAAAAGGGGTCCTACTGAATGGGAAAAGATATTTGCCAATGATATATCTGATAAGGGATTAATATCACAAATCTATAAAAAAACTCACTCAACTCCAAAAAACAAACGACCCAATTAAAAAATGGGCAGAGGACTTGAAGAGACATTTTCTAAAAAGGACATACAGATGGCAAACAGACATATGAAGAAATGCTCAACCTCACTAACCATCAGAGAAATGCAAATAAAAACCACAATGAGATACCACCTCACCCCAGTCTAAATGGCTATCATCAATAAATCAACAAACAACAAGTGCTGGCGCGGATGTGGAGAAAAGGGAACGCTTGTGCACTGTTGGGATTGCAGATTGGTGCAGCCACTATGGAAAACAGTATGGAGGTATCTCAAAAATCTGAGAATGGAACTACCCTATGATCCAGTAATTCCACTCCTAGATATCTATCTGGAGAAATCCAAAACTCCAATTCAAAAATCTTTATGCACTCCTGTGTTTATTGCAGCACTATACACAATAGCCAAGACATGAAAACAAGCGAAATGCCCATCGGTAGATGACTAGATTAAGAAACTGTGGTACATTTATACAATGGAGTATTACGCAGCCATAAAGAAGAAAGAAATCTTACCATTTGCAACAACATGGATGGACCTAGAGAACAATATGTTAAGTGAAATAAGTCAAACAGAGAAAGATAAGTACCAGATGATCTCACTTATATGCGGAATCTAAAGAAAGAAGAAGTGAATGAACTAATCAGAAACAGTTTTGGAGACAAAGGAAAAAACTGAGGGTTGCTAGATGGGCGGAGGGGTGGGGTAAAGGGGAAGGTGAGGGGATTAGAAAACAATCAGTAACCACAAGATGGCCACGGGGGTTTTGAAAATTAATCTGGGGAACGTAATCAATAATGGTGTAAAGATTTTGTAGGGCATCCGATAGACACGTGTTCCATTTGGGAGACCATCTCAAGGAAGATGTAGATGCCTGATCACTGCACTGTACACCTGAAGCTGAACAATAATGAATGCCAACTATAATATTATATATATATGTATATATAGGTATGTATACATTTACAATAGGCAGAGTACAGCATTGGGAGTGGAGATAGTGGAAATGGGATGGCTCGGTGCGATGTCAGAGAGATAGTGGATGGGGGGGAGGGGGTCCACAGTGTGAGGGATATAAATGATAAACGTCTAAGGAAAAAATAACAAACACAAAACAAACAAACAAACAAAAAACTCATAGATACAGACAATAGTTTAGTGGTTACCAGAGGGTAGGGGGGGTGGGGGTGGGAGATGAGGGTAAGGGGGATCAAATATATGGTGATGGAAGGAGAACTGACTCTGGGTGGTGAACACACAATGTAATTTATAGATGATGTGATACAGAATTGTACATCTGAAATCTATGTAATTTTACTAACAATTGTCACCCCAATAAATTTTTAAAAAATAAATAAAAATTAAAAACAAACAAAAAAACAAAAACAAAAAATAAACAATGAAAACATTTCATCTAAATTCTATGTATCTGCATTGTGCCTCTACTATTTCTTATACCTATAATTTAAGAAACTTACCTGGATTCATATCCAGGAGAGCATTGGCAAACCACTGGAGAAATAGAGATAAATCAGCAGTAGATGTACAGGTATTGCTTGAGTACACATAAATATCAATCAAGACATACCAATGAACAGTACCATGCTCCCATCTGATGTTCTTAGAACTCATAGAATTGTGTGTTACTTGCTAAAATGAAATGAAGCAATAATCTAATCCATCTTTTTGAAGATAAGGATTGAGTTTCAGAGAGGTGAAACTTCTGGCTTGGGGTCACAAAGCCTGTAGATGACAAAAGCCAGGCAGAAACCAGGGTCTCATGATTCCCAGATAGTTGCCTTTTCCTGTGGACCACACTATCTCCACAAACACAGAGACAAATATACCCTCTAACCCTCACTGAAGGACAAATATGAAAACTCAGGAGCAGTCAACTGGATTGGGTGTAAGTGTTATCAATCATTGTTTGAAATTCCCTAAACAACAATACTATTTTAACAAAAAGACCTTTCTCGCTCTTCCTTATTTTCCTACCAATACTCTCAGCCAAACACCTCCTGTTCTATAACCTATCTAGAGGGTAATAAGATTTGCACCTTCATCTCCCAACCAGTTTGTTAACAGGTGGAGCCATATAATAAAATGATGGGTGAGGATAAAACTCCATTTAAGAAAATTATTCATGTATCCAAACTTACAAAGAGATAAATTAGGGGAGATTATTTAAATAATACCAGACTTTCTTACAGGTTTATTTGTTTGTTTGTTTTTTTTAATTTATTGGGGTGACAATTGTTAGTAAAATTACATAGATTTCAGGTGTACAATTCTGTATTACATCATTTATAAATCCCATTGTGTGTTCACCACCCAGAGTCAGTTCTCCTTCTATCACCATATATTTGATCCCCCTTACCCTCATCTCCCACCCCCCCCACCCCCAATCCCTCTCCTGGGTATCTACCCAAAAAATCTCAAAACATTTATCCATAAAGACACGTGTGCTCCAATGTTCATTGCAGCTTTGTTTACGGTGGCCAAGACATGGAAACAACCAAAATGTCCTTCAATAGATGAATGGATAAAGAAGTTGTGGTATATATACACAGGTGGAATATTATTCGGCGGTAAGAAAAGATTGATATAGGAACATTGTGACAACATGGATGGATCTTGAGAGTATGATGCTAAGCGAAATAGGTTTGTTTTTAATAGCACGCTCCATTAGAACTTTCTAAATATTTATAGCTTATTAAGTATTTGATGTGAAGACTGGGGGTGGAGGGAGAGAGCTTTAAAACTAGAGTGTTAAAATATTCAACTGATGGAGAGAAAACTTTTTAAAATAAAAACTACTTAAATTACAATGTCAAACAAACATACCCTTTTAAGCATCAAAATAATCTGTATGGATTGAAAATGCTGGTTCCTCAGGAGGGAGGTAGATGGAACACGGATTATCTGATCCTTGCTTTATGAGTATGTCCATGTCTAATCCAATAGGTTTAAACTTAAATGGTACTTTGAAGAATCTGTGGAGTATGTATTTTAGGAAATTACGGAAATGGTCTTATTTCACTTTGGAAATATTCTTTGTTTTTGTCCTAACTGCTTTAAAATTAGAAGGTAATGTCGTTTCAAATACAGTTATATTTGACACAGAGATATGCTGATTTGATTTTTTTTTTAATTAAGATTCCCTCCGAAGTGTGACATATATTCACTCTCAGAACCTCACACTCTGAAACACTCCTACTCAGTAGCATACTTGGTCTTCAAATTATACTCCACTGCTTCTGGCTTTGTTGATCTTACATAGCTTTTGGGCAACAACGATCAAATGTCATCTATAATAGAGTTTAGAAAGTTTTGCAATGAAAAGGTAAGGAAAGAAAAACTTTAATTTTTTGATGTGTGTTTTGTCTGATAGATTCTAAATGTTTAGAAGTAATAGGAAGCAGCCACTTTAAGAAACCAATAGGAAAATGTACTTTGCTTCAGGAGGAAAAGCCTGAAAGTTTAGAAACACCTGCAGCCCACACTTCCTTGTGAAATAGTTATAAACACCAGGAAGAAGGGAGGGGAAAAGAGAAGGGGCTTGGAACTTGAAAGCTGACTTAGGCAGAACAGACAGTGAATGTCTGAAGACATTTAATGCTATAAGAACATAGCAAAGCATGGCAACTAGATGCAAAATATGATTTGGACTAGATCCTGGAAGAGAGAGAAAAGGAGGGAAAAGGAAAGGAGGAGAGGGAAGGGGAGGGGAGGAGAAAGAGAGACTAAAGGAAAATGAAAGAAAGAAAGAAGGAAAGGAGGGAGAGAAAAGGGAAGAGGGAAGAAAGGAAAAAAAAGAGAATGAGAGAGACAAATACTATAAAGGATATTGGGGTAATTGGTGAAATTCGAATAGCATTGTATGGATTTCAAATTCCTTGAACTTGATAATCATATAGCATAAGAGGATATCTTTGTCCTTTGGAGATATGTGTTGATATATTCCATGGTGAAAAGTTAAGATGTCTATACCTTACTCTCAAATAGCTTAGAAAATAATCATAGCAATAATAATAACAATAATAATAATGATGATATAGATGTAAATTAAAGTGATAAAGCAAACATAGCAAAAACTTAATCAACTAATAAATCCAGGTGAAAAGTATCCAGGGGTTCATTGCAATATTCTTGCAACTCTTCTGTAAGCTTAAATTTGTTCAAAATAAAAATTTCACAGAAAAAGAGCATATAGCAGAGAGATATTAAGAATTGAAACAGTTCTTGTAGTTTAAATATAAATTTGGGGCAGAAAAAAAATCAAAATAAAACATACACGGATCTCTCTCCTCAAAGTATTTGAAATAGCTTATATAAAGACATAAAAATATAATTATACCAGGGGTGCCCAAAAAAGTGTATACACATGACTTGTATTCGTCTTTTGTTATCAGTATATATTGAGTATTAAAATTTTAATAGTCTTTTCCTTTCTTAAAATGTGTATACATTTTTTGGCACTCTCTGTATTAATGCATTCAAACAAAGATTATATGGATATTGGCTAAAAATACTGACTCAGGAGTAAGATTGTCAGGGTTCAAATTGTGGCTTTATTATTACTAGTTACATGAGCTTCGGCAAATTATTTAACTGCTCCATGCCTCAGTTTCTTCCCTGTAAAACAGGAGTAGTAAATTGGTAGGATTGTTGTAAGAATGAAATGGAATAATCTCCAGTAAGTACTTAGAAGCTGCCTTGCCACCTGGTATGCATTCATAAATATTAATCATTTTTATGTTAAAATATAATGTAAACTAGACCACTGTGGCTATAAAAAGATATGAATAAAAGGAGATCATCAAATCCAAGGTAAAAAGACAAAACGGCAGATTGCTATGATTGAATGTTTGTGTCCCCCCAAAATTCATATGTTGAAAGCCCAACCCTCAAAATGATGGTATGAGGAGGTGGGGCCTTTGGGAGGTGATTGGTCATGTGGGAAGAGTCCTCATGAATGGTATTAGGGCCCTTATCAAAGAGGCCCCAGAAAGCTTTCTTATCCCTACTGCCATGAGGTTACAGTGAAAAGACAGCTGTCTAGGAAGCCAGTTCTCACCGGTACTGTCTGCCGGTACCTTCATCTTGGACTTCCCAAGCCTCCAGAAGTTGGAGAAATAAATGTTTGCTATTAATAAGCCATGCAGTTGATGATATATTTGTTATAGCATCCCAGCCCAAACAGACTAAGACACAGATAAACTGTGGTTAAAATAGATGTTAGCGATATGTTTCAAATTTAGATCTCAGCATCCTGAACACAAAAGGAAAAAGAGGATGTAGGAAAGTACATGACATCAATTATCAGCAAAGGTGTGCATTAGTCAGGTTTCTGCAGAGAAACAGAACCAATAGGACAGAGAGAGAGAGAGAGAGAGAGAGAGAGAGAGAATTATTGTTATGAATTGGATCACGTGATTATGGAGACTGAGAACCAGGAGAACCAACGATGTAACTTCTAGTCTGAGCAGGAAGGCAAAGGAAGACTTATAGCCCAGCTCAAGGACCATCAGGCAGAGAGTGAATTCTCTCTTGCTCAGTCTTTTGTTTTATTTAAGCCTTCAACAGACTGGATGAGGCCCACCCCCATTTGGGGAAAGCAATCTGCTTTACTGTCAACCAACTCAAATGCTAATCTCATCCAGAAACACCCTCACAGACACACCCAGAATAATGTTTGACCAAATATCTGGGTACTCCTTGGCCCAGTCAAGTTGACACATAAAATCAACCATCCCAAGGGGATTTGTAACTATTCCTCAAGGGAGGTAAAACTTTTCCCAGCACTAAATTCTAAAATAATTAATTTAGGAAGCACTGAATATTCTAGAGGAAATATCCCAAGTAAGATTTCTTCAATAGATATAGTGTTATGGATTTGATTTGACTTTTAAAAATACTCTTTTCTGATAAAAGCTAAGGAAACGCCATTAAAAGAAAACTCAATATGATATAATTCTGAAAGCAGCTAAAGTAAAAAGAATCCAACTGTGTGTTGTTCTCAGAATAACTGGATTTAAGAATAGATCCTATAGTATCTAGAGGAATAGGTGAACAGCAGATCCTTTGAAGGGTGCTTCATAAATATCGCTTCTCGTATCAGGGCTTTGTTAAAGATAAAATCTTTGTCTTTGTTAAAGACAAAGATTTTACCCTGTCTGCCTAAGGTTGAGAGTGGACGTGTTCTGTATTGCTTCTGGAAAGTGAATCCTTATGTTTAAGGAGTAGGGCTGGGACTTGCATGACCCTAACAATGAGTATCTCCTTAAATTTTGCACCCTAGGTGCCTCTCTTGCTTACCCTAGTCCCCATTATGCTGCAGAAAAGCAAATAATTCAAGAACAAAAACAGATAACATATAAGTTAGTCCCACCACATTTTATATATATGACAGTTGTTAGGCGGTGACAAATAATCCCCCTCCTTTCTTTGCAACAAAAAAACAAAACAAAATCCATTCAGAGAGCAAATGGGGCAGATCAAGAATATCGCCTTCTATTTAATTATTACATTACAGTAACAATTAATTTTCCAGTCAAAAATCAAGCACTTTCTAACTACAGATCAATGTTACTCCTCTTAACAAGGACTCAGAAAATCTAGCATTTTGCTTGTGAAGAGGCTGCATCTCCATAAACAATATGTATGTGTATGTATACACTGTACTCAGAATAACACCTGTTAAGTTTCAATACTTTGAATGATGAAATCACAAATCTGTGGCGCCATTTTCAAAAGCAACCTTTAAGCGTAAAAAGGAAGTAATCCTACCACTCTATAACCACACTATTCACCATCCAAAGCCCTGAAACAGAGGCATTTTGTGGCCACCCTAACTACCATCCTGGCTCACACATTCATTCAGGGGCAACACAAACATGGTGTTAGGTGATGTGAACTATGCGCTAAGATTGATGCACAGAGTGCAGGTGGGGAAGTACAGGCTCCTTGGGCCTGTCTCTCCTTTCACAAGGGTTTGCATGCAGACTCACAGGTCCTCTAGACATGCTGAAGCAGCACTCCAGCGGGAAGCTGCTTCTGGTTCGTGGTTTTGTGGTCCTCATGGAGAAAAAGAAAATCGAGGACCCTCGCAGAAAGGAATTCGGTTTTCACAACTTCGGAAGACAAAGAGCTTTTGTCAAAACAGAACAGTTTAAGCCCTCAGTGTGCTCTGAAGTAGGATGTGGTAAAAATGAAATCTTTAAGATTTTATATTTATTCCAGATTGTGTTAGGAGGAATTTTAATGGTATCAAGAAATGTGTAATGATCTACTGCCCTCGTGTTTGTCCTGGCTGGAAATAAGGAACTACCAATTTAGAGGTACATTTTCAATAGATTAGCTTTTTAGCTAGAAATTATATGAGTGAGTGTGTGTGTGTGTGTGTGTGTGTGTGTTTATGTGCTTGTTTGCTTTCATTCATTCAGATCATTTCTAAATATTGTCATATGGTAATTGAGTTGTAATGTTGCCGCCTCTCTGAAAGGAAGATGGAGTATGAAATGGGTCTCTAAACAATTCAGCCGAGCCAGCATAGGCCATAAAGGGGAGGGAAGAGGAGGGAAATGTTCTATTTACCATCTTTCCCCTTGGACAAACGCTATTTCTGAAGAGCATTTCTGAATTTGGGGAGGTCCGAATCCTACACTCCAGTGCCAGTCAGAATTAGAACCATCTATTCAAATGTCCTTTATAAGCCCAGAACAACTGTTGGAGCTCTGTAGAAATTGTGTGGATCAGCAAGTTTTGGAATAAAACAGCTGTGCCTTGTGGGGTCTTTGTTCAGTTAACACAACGGCTCCAACACACAGAAAGCATGAGCCCAGGAAACACCTTCCTTTCCGCACTTGAAAGCCTCCTCTAGTCCTCAGCCTTGAAGTGGCTCTTTTCCCTGCACAGGTTTAGCAAGGGCCTGAGTGTGTTAGAAACACATTCCCCTAGAAGGTGGGGGTCTGTGAGTGTTTTTCCATTCTTTCCCCCTCTATGTCTTTTCCCCTATCCCCTCCCCAGAAAAAAGAGAAAATAGAATGCCTTTTGTTTAGCAGAAAGGACGGTCAAAAGAAGAGAGACACATTATAAAATCCTGCCTGTTTCCTTTCTGATACATTCCTTATATCTCACACTGGGGCCACCGAGTTCCCAAAAGGCTGACGGGCTTCAAAAGTTCCAGTCAGCTCAAAACAAAACAAGACAAAACCAAACACAGAGCAGTGTCTGTGCTTTTGAAGGAGCAGCCACAAGCAAGCAGAGAAATCAACAATCTAAAAACAACAGCTGGGGGTGAGGGAGGGGCAAGGAGACTGGGGGAGGCCAGGGCTTATGTTCTAGGAAGATTTTTTTGAAGCCCCTTTGTATATGTATCAGTTGTTCTCAGTGATAAAATGCTATCTGCAATACAAGGCGTTCTCCCATGGCTTCTGCGCTAATGAGCTACTGATCCGCTTTCTCTGGGCTCAGAAAGAGTGGAAACATCTCTTCAAACCCAAGCCTATTGTTCTCAGTAGTTGCTGATAAATATTTCAGCTGGAAGACCTGATTAAGTAATAGTTGCTAACTGGCACCAAAAGCCTTAATATGACTTCTAGAAACAAACAGGAAAGCAGTAGATTGCTCCCCGCTTAACCTTTTCAACTGTGTTAATTGATTTCAAGTTTGTTCTCCAAAATGTGTTAGCAATAATCGCAGTATTTATATTTTTAAGTAAATACAGTTAAGGTGCTACATTTTATTAAAATAAATGATTAAAGTATAAACATTTTCTATTGTTATTCATTATTGAAAAACACAAAACTATAGAAAAATGTACATCTGCTTTCCTAAACTTCCTCTGCGGAACACTGAGCTCGAGTGGTCAAGTCGAACGCCACAATCAGCGGCATGGAAATATCGTTCACTATGGATGTTGTGGCAGTGAAAAAACGCTAACAAGGTAGCTCACCCTCACTGAGCCTGCCAGGTCTCCTAGGAAGACTCTGCAGACCCAGACACTGCCTTTAACCCTTTCTTTTCCATGGCTTTTGAAACAGGCCTCAGTGAACTGATGGGAGAATTTGGTAAACGTGCTTCTACTTCTGTCATTCCTACAAGGACAACAAGGACTGGACTGAAAAAGCACTAATCCTCCAAGTGAAGTCATTTGGACAGGTGTCTGTCAATTTATGTGGGAACATTCCACTGAAGGAAATAAAATAGCTATGAATAAAAAGAGAGTGATAGAAGCAGGGATCATCTTTTCTTCCTCTCACCAAATGTATTTTTAGCAAAAATCACCATCCACCCACTCACATTCAAATACATTAACCTTGAAATCTGTGGCCTTGTGCTTTCTCTTGGAAATCAAAATGAAACATGTTTAAGGGGTATATTTGTACCCTATTCTCCTTCCATATGCTTGTTTCTCTTTTCTGCGTGTTTGCCTCTCCAACTGATTTTTTTGTGGACAATGTACTTAAAATGAAAAAGCACAGCCTTTGAAGTGGTCTCAAGTCAGGGACTGTTTGCAGGATCTAAGACCATTAATGAAAGATAGACCTACAAAACTTAGTGGTTGTTTTTTTAAGGCAATAAAGATACATAAAATGACTATAGAATTAAAGAGGTATTAAAAGCAGTCTAGGAAGATGAGTTATACTCAGTATAAATCAAACTTAACTACTCAGTTATTCCAAATCCTGCCCACCCCTCCTGTTGGGTTTCCTATCTCTGCAAATGGAACCATCATTTGCTCAGCTGCCCGAGTTGTAACCCTGCTCGTCATCCTAGTTTTATACTTTTCACCTTGTACATTGAGTTATTCAGTAAAATAGATTCTACCTCTTAAATGTCTCAATTGTGTTCCTTCAAGTATCATCTTCACAGTAAAATAGACTGTAATATTTGCATATTAGATAGTGCTAACAGATGTCATTTATGGCTCCATTCAAGTTATTGAGCATTTACTATGGACTCAGTGTACACGGGATTCTTAGTCAGTTTGGGCTTCTATAATGGCATACTGGTGGCTTACACAGCAAAGATTTATTTCTCACGTTCTAGAGGCTTCAAGTCCAAGATCAGGGGGCCAGCATGGTTGGGTTCTTGGTGAAGGCCCTCACAGATGGCTGCTTTCTCTTTATAGCTTTGCATGACAGAGAGAGAAAGAGAAAAGAGAGAGAAAGTAAGGAAGACAGCTACCTACTTCTCTCTCTTCTAATAAGGACAATAATCCCATCGTTGGGACTCTCCCCTCATGACCTAATTACTTCCCAGAGGCTTCCTCTCCAGACACCATCACACTGCACCTCATGCTTGGACATATGAATTTGGGGGTAGGAGGGTGACACAAACATTCAGTCTATAGCAATGGGAAACTACACATGAATACAGGCTTTATCTTGTCAAAGCCTGTATTCATTTGCTAGGGCTGCCATACAAAGTAGCACAGACTTGGTGGCTTAAACAACCGAAATTTATTTTTTCACAGTTTGGGAGGCTACTAGTCTGAATTCTAGGTGTAGGCAGGGTTGATCACTTTTGAGGTCTCTCTCTTTGTCTCATAAGAGACAAAGATGACCGACAGAAATGGCTGCTTTTGCCCTATGTTTTCATATGGTCTTCCCTCTGTGTCCGAATTTCCTCTTCTTATAAGGACACTAGTCATATTGTATTAGGGACCACCCGAATGACCTAATTTTCACTTAATTATCTCTTCAAGGGTCCTATCTCCAAATAAAGTCACACTTTGATGTACTAGAGGTTAGAACTTCAGCATGAAAAGTTAAGGGGGACATAATTCAGCCCACAACAATGCCCCTTCATATCTCTTACCTTTTATGAGTCTTCAAGATTCAAGACAATTTTTGAGGATCAGGGCCAGTATTAGTATTGAGCTGATGAGAAAACTAAAACCCAGAGAAACTGAGTGATGCCCAAAGTCACCAGGTTGGTGCTAGGCAGAGGCTGGACGTGACTTTTTTCTCAAACAATGTCATCTTTCTCTATCGCAAACGAAAATTCTGTTGCTATGATTGCACCATACTCCATGCAATTGCCTACATTATACTCTACTTTTCATTTTAAATGTCTTCTAAGCTCTCCTATTATTTTTCTCATTAAATTCTAATTCTTCGGTGTTCTTCGGTCTTTTTTTATTAATTCCATTTTTTTTCCATTTGATATACACAGACTGTTTCCACTCTCACTCATATCAAATTTCAAATGGAGCATGAAGTCAGCATCGTTTTATCTGTGTTCAGTTTCTCTAGTGTTATTGTTAAGATATCAGCTTGTCATCATAGTGTTACCCATTGAGAAAGCCTACATCCTACACACTTAATAAACTTGTAATCTAGTCCCCCATTAATTCTTCCAGCTCCAGGAGAAGGGGAAGGTAGCATGCATTATGATTTCCATTTCCTGAATGGAAAAACAAACACAGAAATTTTAGCTTATTTATCTAATGTTCCCTAGCTAAGGTGCCAGTCTGTTTGGGGGTATAGTAATTTTATGATTGCTATTTTGCAACGTCCTAAGTTTCTTCATTCTATTTATCATTTTGTACAGGAGCCTGGAGGTGAAACTGATAGTGATTTGGAACTAGGGAGACTGGCTGGCACTCGTATAGCTGGGATGGACAGACAATTAGAAAATAGCTGTGAAAACCTGACCCAATAATTAACATAAAAACCGTTATAAATTATTGTGTACTCACTTGAGTCAGGCATTGTATTTAACTATTTTCTTTCTCACTAATCCTTATAATCTTCTGGTAAGGAAGTTTATTCTAGTTCAATGTACAATTAGTACAGCAGACTATAAGCCTCCTGAAAGCAAGGACTATTTGGTTTTCTTCACCACTTTATAGAGCCCCCTCTGCTCTAGATCATTGTCACTGTCACCCTTAGGCTTCTGTATGAAAGGAGAAATAAAATGCAGAAACATAGACCATTGTAAAATACTACTAATAAAACTATAGTACCCACCAAACAGACCAACACCTAGCCTTAGATAAATTACCCTAGATAAATCCTCTGCATCCAGCAGTGGCTATTTATCAATGGCATGAACAAAGGAATGAATGCCTACTTTGTGCAGGGGGACAAGCAACAAGACATGACCCCAACCATTGTCATAGGCGGTATGAATGATTATTGCTCACAGGTTCAAGTTCAAAGTCAAGATTTAACTTAATATGTCCTAATTTCTAGCTTAATTGTCTATCTCATTTATAATACCCTTATTTTTAAAATTACCGTATAAGTAAATAGCAAGCTTACAATGTTACTCAGAAAAGATTCAGGAGGCTGATTCTTAGAGAAAGATGATTGTGGGTGAATTCTACATTGGAAAGAAGCAACCTACCCATTAAATCTGCTTTCTGTTCAGCCAAGAAATACTCTTCTCCAAAGTAAGAACTAATCACTGATCCCTGCCCAATTAGTCACGCAACAGGAATCCTGGGGACAATTTGAGAGTCTCAAAAACATTTGCAAAACGTTCCAGTTTAATCTAGAATTTCCAAAAGGAAAACCTCACAGCAGGGACAAAATCTACAGCAATCAAGGTGTCCTCTTGAAACATGGATTACTGCTTGGTGATCAAGTGGAACAAGGAAGAAGAATTTAAAATTCCCTGTGTGCACTGAGGAATAAGCATTGTGGGACGGGGTAACCATGTTGAGGACAAAGTTAAATGCCAAGCCAGAATCTCTCTACTCACGTTTTCTCTTCAACAAGATTCTCTAACTCAAGGGTAATATAGAAAACATTTAACCATTGGCACAGCATGAATAATGAGCACTAGAATTTGCTCTGCCCATGTACAAAACAAAACAAAATAAAACAACAGCTTAGCCATTTAGGTGCTTGTTAACTGAATATCAGGTAACTGACAGACCTGCTGCAGTTCTTTTTCTTAATTGCATTTCCAGGGTTATCTCCTGGCTCCCTAGGTCAGTTAGTGACATCAGAGGACCTCTCCTATTATGATGAGGCAAGACCTCTGCCCTGGGAGTCAGTCTTAGTTCTATGAGCTCTTATGACCTTAGGAAAATCATTTCACGGTTCTGCGCGCTCCACTTGTTTCTTTGGTAAAACAAGGAGACTGGTGTTTTCCAACAAGCATGCTGTGGACATTGGCAGGCAAAGAGCAATTGGTTGCGGTAGAGGTCTGTCTGTCCTGCACATTGCCAGGTGTTTAACATCCATGGCCTCTGAACATTAAATGCCATTAGTGCTCCCCAATCATTGTGACAAACAAAAACTTGCCACAATTTTCCACTGTGCTTGAGAATAACTGAACTAGATGGTCTCTAGGGCCTTTTCTAGTGTTAACCTTCCAATATTTCTTACATACACAGTAACAGTCATATACTAACAAAGTCTGTTTTACACTGGACTTTGGTCTTTGCTTACACCCCACAATGACAAGCTTACTGATGCTCCAGGTGGAACATTTTTGAATAGTTCTCTGATACAGATGTCAAGGAGATCTTGCCATCTAGGTAAAGGAGTACAGTGAAAAAAGAATCAACTGACAGCCCCATCAGGGTAGAATTCCAACAAATCGGTAGTGATAAACTTTTTGGAGTTGTGTCAGTAGGGTTCAGTTGCAAGAAACACATACCTATCTCAGTATTTTAAGTAGAATAGGATTTAATACAGGAAACTAGGTGCCTTCAAAATTTTAGATGGTATGGAGGAATAAGTTCTAGGTTGGGCCTCCAGAAGCAGCTCCTGGAAATCATTTCAAAAAATGGTCCATCCAAGGAGCTGCTTTTTCTGCATCTATCAGAAAGATGGAACTAAGAAGCCTGCTCTGGAACAATGGACTTCAGAACATACTCTGATTACTGGTGTATTAAGATCAGAAAACCACTGTCTTCACCACCACTGTCACTGCACTGCCTCTCTTACCACCCAGGAAGCTCTTGGCTGGACCCTGGAAAGAGAATGCAGCAAACCCAATAGAACTACCAACAGATTTGCCAACTCAATCAAAGAAGCAGGAATATGGCTCCTGCCTCACTTCTGTTCCCACATACCTGAAAGAGCTGAATTTATGTTCAGTACTATAGCTACAAGAGAGTTTGGGGAATATAGTTTGTGGCCACTCAGTCTCTGCAATGCGGGAAGGCACAAAAGAAGTTCGATGCTAATTGCCAGTCGGCTAGATGCGCCCCAGAGAGCATGGACCTCTGTCATAACTTGATAAAAGCCATGCACTCTCCCCAGGGAAAAAAAAAATTATATAAAATGTACATATTAAATTTTGTGTACGTTTTCATGGCATATACAGATCTCCCAAAACCCACCATTGACCCTAAAAACCCTTATGCTAGAGCAGGTTCTGACCGTTGACAGGATTGCCATTTGGGACTGGATAATTCTTTGTTGTGGAGGGTTTTCTGTGCATTGCAAGATCTTTGGCAACATCCCTGGCCTCTACCCACTAGATGCCAGAAGTCTGTCCCTTACATCCCTGCACGGCAGTTATGACAGCCAAAAATGTTTGACATGGCTATGTGTCCCCTTGAGGGCAAAAATCACCCCCAGCTGAGCCCTATTTAGCTCTAAAGTATTAATATGATTATAAATATTATGAAAGTGCAGTCTTGATCAATAGAATCACATATGGAAACAGCATAAATGACAATAAGTGAAATGGTTGCAGGAATACAGACATAAACAAGAACACTGATGACAGCTTCAAAAGTAGATCTGGAAAGAGGGCATAACATTGTAATTGAGCTTTAAAACAGAGCTTTAAATTAGACTCAGAAGTTCTGTGTGGTGGTGCATTTTATGTGTCAACTTGATTGGCTCACGGAGAGCACAGATATTTGGTTATTCTGAATGTGTCTGTGAGGGTATTTCTGGATGAGATGAACATTTCTTCAGGCAGACGGAGTAAAGCAGGTTGCCTTCCCTAATGTGGATGGGCCTTCTCCAATCAGTTGAAGACCTGGATAGAACAAAAGGCTGAGTAAGAAGGAACTTCTGCGGCCTGATGACTTGAGCTGAGGTATTGATCTTTCCCAGCCCTCAGATTCAGACTAAAACATTGGCTCTTCTTGAGTCGCAAGCCTGCCAGTTTTCAGACCACCAGCTCTCCTGCTTCTTGAGTCTTCAGACTCAGACTAGAACTACACATTGGTTCTCCTGGGTCGCCAGCTTATTGACAGCAGATCTTGGGACTTGTCAGCCTCTATAATCACATGAGCCAATTCCACACACTAAATCCCTCTCTCACTTTCCCTCTCCCTTCCTCCCTCTACCTTTTCTCCCCATATAGATAGATAGATAGATAGATAGATAGATAGATAGATAGATAGATAGATATGCATACATATTGATATATACATATATACACATACATATAGATACACATATATGTCTTATTGGTTCTGTTTCTCTAGAGATTCCTAGTTTAAGTGTTAGCTCTACTGCCCAATCTGTGAACAAATCAGTTAATCTCTCTGAACTCCAGTTTCCTCACTTATAAAATGGGGATTTATGGCAACACCTATGTCACAAGATTGATGTTTGATTGAGGCAATGTAAACTGGATCATACTCTTTACATATAATTTATAAGAATTATGTGTCCTTTAAAGCTTTCACTCCCTTCCTACTACAGCCACCTTGAATTATTGGGAACAAGTACCTGTAGATACCTGTTCACCCCGTCTCATAGTGGCATTAAGTTTACCCTGTTCCACATAGCTGAAGGTTCTGTCTTCTGATACATGTGGAAATTGCATGAACATTAGTTCCATCTGGCATTATTCATAAGGATGAATTTAGAAAAATTAAATACTGAAATCTTAGCAAGTTGTCATCTTCTGGAAAAAAAGTTTTTGTTATTAAATTGGATACTACTAAAGAAAACAATTATTGGGGACCAAAAAAAAAAAAAAAAGTCAACTCTCTGCCAAACCATAAGCTTTGAAATTGTTTCTATCAGTGGAAATAGTCCAAGAATTTGAAAAACAAACCCCAGTGAAAACCGACAAACTCAAGTTGGCGATTTTTCCTTTTAGATGTTTTTATAAAGATACCATAAACTAGGAGATGTAATTTTTTTTTAATGAAATTCTCGTCTTCTAGCAGGAGCCATTATTTTCACAAATCAATGCTTACTGCTAAAAAAGGAAAGCTTAATGGATGAACATTGTGATAAAAGCAAAGACCCCTCCAAACAGATTTTAAAAGGAAATTACAATTCAGTAATTCTCCTTCCTCTCTCATTCTGCTAGCATTTCCATTCTCTACTGTTGCTAACTCCAAAAGCCAGATTTTCACTCCATTTCTTATTCTGTTGATCTTAGCAATGTGTATAAGTCTTTTTGACACAAAAGACTTTATGTTGTAGGAAAAGAGTTTCCAGTCCCCGGATTTAAAGTCTAATTTGGAGCCCTACTCTGCCAAATTCATCCACCCCAACAAATACATTGTAATCAAATATTAAAGGTTTTATTAAATCTTAGCATAATCCACCGATGTTCAAATATATCTGGAGGAGCAAGACTTTTCTCTTAGGTTCAGATTGTCCTAAGACAATAATAATGATTCTTTCCTATTAAAGCAAAATAAGTCAATAAAAAATAATCCCCATATCTCAAAGAAAGTATCCCTCCAGGGGGTATTTATCAAAAGCTATTCATAGAACTACACTAATTATCATAATCAATTTCATCAATGAAAAATCACAAAGATTTAGAATAACATTCCCTAACCTATTGCATACATAGTGTTACTTAATAGATGTTCAAGAAAAAAAAATAGTAGATATTGGTATCAATTACTTTTTAAAATGCTGAAAAATATCCCCTTGAAGGGTCGTATTTTATATGGCATATTAAAGGACAAGAAGAATCCTACAGTAAAGAAATTTAACTTTGTTTCCCAGTGTTCCTTCAACTAATTTGACTGCTCTATACATCTTTTAACCCAACGCCAACCCATGGGGAGAATATCAATATAGAAGGGACCTTATTTGTGTATTAAAGAACAGGATTCTAAAATCTCTCCCAAGCACAAAACTGCTGGTCAAGATGGTAGAGTAGGTAAAAGCTGTGTTCACCTCCTCTCAGAAACACATCAATTACAGCTAAACAACAGAACAACCATCACTGAGAATCACCTGAAGTCAAGCTAAACTGAAGCCCTACAACTATGACATACAGAAGAAGCCACCTCGAGACTAATAGGATGGGCACTGATACAGCACCTGCTGGTCCCACACACACATGACCATTAAAAAGTGGGAGAACTATCTCAGCTGTGGAGGAATCCCTTGACCCCAGAGTAGCGAGGGGTCCTAGGCCTACCCCAGCTCAAGTTTCCAGTACTGGGGAGAGAAGTCCGCATAATTTCTTGTAATGAAAACCAGTGAGAGATGTGGAGGGTGGCTGCAGTCCCACGTGATCCTCTTAAAGGGACCATGTATGGACATTCTGGCTGACGAACTCACTAGATCTGAGCTCCAGCCCTGGGGCAGCAGCTGGAAAGGCCCCAGGGACATATAAAGAAGAGCTAAATTGACTAGCTTCAGGGTGAGGCCTGGAGGGGCAGCTTTCTCCCAGAGGGTGCAGCTGGCAAAAGCCATTGTTTCTTTGTTGAGCCCTTCCCCTCCCTGTGTGCAGATCTAAGCCAAGGCTATATCTGAGTTTCCATCAAACTGGCTATCACATTTCATCTGCCCTGCCCTAGTGATTCCCTAAGAATCTGTACCAGCCAACTTTTGGGCATACCCAAGCCTTTTCCAGTGACTTTTCTTGTACAAACAACCTGTCTTAGCTCATGCTGTGTACTTTCCTAAAATCTCTCAAAGGTTCACAAAACCCAAACAAGCAGTATCTGGCTTCCCATACCTGTGGTTGAGAAGCTCTAAGCCCAGGAATAGTAAGAGCTGGCCTTGGTTTGTAGATTGGCCTCTTGAGGCACCTCTAAGCCCAGTGCAAGTGGTGGCTATCTGTGGATTGTTTCTTGGCTCATACCAAGTGGTCCCGGGCAGAGTACAGGCTGTGGTTAAACTTGGCCTGCAACAAGTTCCCTCCCAGGAGGCACCTGAGCTGGCACACCTGGTGGCCAACTTTAGACTGAGCTGGAGAATCACCCTGCTACCTCCAAGGATGACACACCCAAAGGGCAGACTAGGCAGGCACCCGAGCCCCACGAAAATGAACCTTGATCTGTAGGGTCATCCTCTGCACCACAGCTCCTCCACTGTAGTCATGGCCAGTCCTCACAACCAGTCAGCCTAAGGGTTAATCCCTCTTAGTGATGTGCAAACAACAACACAAGGTTCAACTACAACAGGAGGACATATACAACCCATAAAATGGACACAACTGGAGCACGTGGTTCTAGTGACCAGAGAGACTACACCACTGGGTCCCGGAGGACACCTAGTACATAAAACTACTCTTCTAAGACTGGGAAACATAACAGCCTTACCTAATACATAGAAAGAAACACAAGGAGGCAGCCAAAATGGGGAGACAGAAAAACATGTCCCAAAGAAAAGAAAAGAACAAAGCTCCAGAAAAAGAACTAAACAAAACGGAGATAAGCAATCTACCAGATGCAGAGTTCCAACTACTGGTTATAAGGATGCTCAATGATCTCAAGGAGAACTTCACAATATAAATATAAAATCTAAAGAAATATGAAAAAGAACCAGTCAGAAATAAAGAATACAATAACTGACATGAAGAATATATTAGAGGGAATCAACAGTAGATTAGATGAAGCAGAGGATCGAATCAGCAATTTAGATGAAAAGGTAGCAGAAAACACACAATCAAAAGAGCAAATATAAAAAAGAATCCAAAACAATGAGGACACTTTAAGGGACCCCTGGAACATATCAAGCATCATATCAAGCAATATTTGCATCATAGGGGTACCAGAAAGAGAAGAGACAGGGCAAGGAATTGAAAAACTATTTTGAAGAAATAATGACTCAAAACTTCCCTAACCTGATGAAGGAAATAGATATACCAGTACAAGCCCAGGAAGCACAGAGAGTCCCTAATAAGATGAACCCAAAGTGGCCCACACAAAGACACTTGAAAAATTTGAAAACACTTATTCCTAAAGATACATGTCCCCTTATGTTTATTGCAGCATTATTCACAAAAACCAACACATGTAAAAATCTAAGTGTACTTAGATGGTTGATTGGATAAAGAAGAGGTGGTACATATGTACAGTGGAATACTAAACAGCCATAATAAAGATGAAATATTGCCACTTGCAACAATATGGATAGCTCTTGAGAATATCATGGTAAGTGATACAAGTCATGTGGAAAAGGATAAAAAATGTATGATTTCACTCATATGTAGGACATAAAATTTTTTAAAAAACAGCAAACAAACAAACTTATAGACACAGACAACAGAATGGTAGTTACCAGAGGAGAAAGAGGTAGGGGAGGAAGGAGAAGGTATAGGGAGGTCAAATAGATGGTAACGGAAGACTAGACTTTGGATGGTGAGGACACAATGGAGTATACAGATGTTGTAGTATAGTTATATACCTGAAATTTATATAGTTGTTAACCAATGTCACCACATTAAATTTAATTTTTAAAAAATCTCAACATATGCCATACTATAACTCTTTGCAGAGCACAGTTTGCAAAATTCTAGCATAGGATCTCAACCTACTGTATCACCCTCCTCATCCTGATACATGCATGCACAAACACACACCCCTGCACACCCCCACACACCCCCCACACACAAATATAATAGTTGCTCCTTTAGGAAGCACACACTTTTCTCTTTTTAGTATAGCCTTCCAAAATTAACTTCCTCTCACCATTTAAATACATTAACACTATATGTACAACCTCAAATTACTGTTCTCTGTGAAGAGGCAACTTATCCAATCAACTAGTTGGAAAATTGAAGATAAAAGTGAGAGCTCTGGAATAAGAATACTTAGATTTAAATCATAGATTTATAATTTACAAGCTGTGTGATCTTGAGCAAATTACTTGACCTCACTAAGCCTTAATTTTCTGCTCTTTAAATTGGCCGTGATAATGGTGCATATTTCATTAGATTACTGTGATGTTTAAATGAGATGATTCCCACAGCAACATATCTGACACACAGTAAGTGTTCAAGGACACTAAAGAAATAAACAAGTACATACAAAACCATGTCCATACTTCTTAGTTGATACATTTCTCCTACTTTACAAATTTCCTTTTAGATAAGGCTGTTGTCTATAGATCCTTTGAGGGAAGATTTCATGAGCCTTGATAAGCCAGACAACTGAATCAGTCAATCTTCCATTTTAATCACTTCTGCCACTTCAATGTTGTGACTGTGGGCTAGTCGCCTACCCTTCTGAACCTCAATATTTTTGAAACTTAATATTTAACTACCTCGCCCCTTCCAACTCCCCAGCTCCATTTCATGACACTCTCCTTTATTATTCTGTGTACCGGGTTTAATGGACAATTCTCCACCTCCCAAACTATGTTAGTTATCCCCGTATTCTTTCCCTATAATAATGTTCAACATTCTTAATTATAACATTATTTGTCTCCTCATCTTTGCTGTGGTGACAGAGTCTGTTTTCCATTTTCTCCTGACATTTGTCACATAATAGAACATACTGGTTGTTTTATGAATAAATGGCTGGGATGAAGATTCTCACTCAACCCTTCAATCTCATCCCCCATTTTGCATATACCACATACATCACCCACACATAAATTTTGCACAATCCTAGCAGGGGAAGCTCTTATGCTATTTGAGAACAAATTTTCCATCAGCAAGGTAGGAAGGAGCTCAGAATCAGATTTAAATTGATTTAAAGAAAATAAGGAAGCATGCCTTTGGTTATTACAAAGTTAATCCTGCCACAAAGGTATGAGGATCTTCTTTTTAAAAATGCAGCTTACAGAAGTAAAGTAACTTGTGCATAGTCACACAACTAGCAAATGGCAGAGCTGGGATCCAAATCCCAGATTTTGTAACTTTTATGCAACACCCCTTCAATTTTCACAACACCATTCTGTCTGATTTAGATATCATGCCAATCAAAAATAGGAAACCGAGGGAAAAATTCTGAATATAGACATTTTATGACATATGGGGTGCAGCAGTGCCAGCAGATCAATGCCAAGGAACAACTATAGATCAGAGGGACAAGTGCTGTGTGTAAGGGGCAGGATCCAGCCGGAGGAGGTCTTATCAGGCACAGGGTTTCTCTGTCCCACAGTGCCCTCTCAGCATGACAATCTGGAAGAATGGGAAAAGCCCACACTTTGAATGACTCAATCCTCAATGTTAATCATTGTTCTGCCACTTTAATGTTGCGTGGTTGTGGGCTAGTTACCTACCCCTTCTGAAACTCAATATTCATCTATAAAATAAAAATAATTCTACCTATTTTTCAAGGGTGGTATGAGGATCCAGAGACTTAACGTGTGTAACTCCCTAACACACCTCTGGAGCCCTTTGGATTTGTCCCTTTGTTCCTCTTTCCTTTGACCAGTAGTTTCTGATAAGAGAGAGCTATTTCTTTAAACAATATCTATCTTTCCCTATGGGTAATCTCTCTGCTGATTGGTGCCATCATAGAGACTAGTTCTGGTTATTAGTATCTTGACCTTGGGAAAAGGTGAGAGGTTGACAGAAAGGTAGGAGATTATTTTTCCAGTTTGGCTTTGAATCCATGGACCAGAGATAACATGGAGCTTTGTGCAGACAGAACACATTAAAATCCCATGTGCTCTGATGTGGGCTGAAGCCAGGCCATGCTGTCTGAAGGGGCCTCCAGATTGTGAAACTCAACCCCCTTCATCCTCCCCACAAAAATGCTGGTGGCTGTGTGGTCCTGACAGCTATCATTAGAGCATTCATCCATCTCTGCCCCCGGAGCTCCCAAGGCCAGCCAAAAACCGAACTCCCTGGCAAGGCTCCAATGGAAAGGACATTAAGTTTGGGCCCACAAGTTGGAAATGTGAGGCTTGGTAGAGACCCAAAACAGGAAACAATTGGGAGCCTCTCGTCGTCTGATGCCCTTTCCTCTGAAAGGATATCTTTGCCGCCAAAGCCTCCATAGAGGAATCTGGCTCCACACATCAGATGCCTATTGATTTCATCAGTAATTTTTTAAAAAGGTTCAATTAGGGTGAGAAGCAAAGCAAAGCAAACTTGTGTCTAAAACAGTGGGGAAAACTCAGTTCCAAAAAATGTGAAGCTGGAATTTTCAGCCCTCCTAAAGCATGATAAGGATCAGAATGTAAGAGAGCCAATCAATTATACCATTAAAACAGCTTACTGAGCGGGGAGAGAAGAAAAGAAACGCAGGAAGTTATTGACCAATGGGAAAAGAGAAGGCATAAGAAAAACAGTGTTTTCTCAGTCCTTCAGGAGAATATCCTGTGTCTTTCTCCCTCAGTGTCCATACCTATCTCACTTTTTAAAAAGTTACAGGCAGACACAGGCTTTCATTATTCTTTTCTTTATTCAAAACGTGTGCTTGTATATTTAGTTTTAAACCCTGTGCTAGAGCTACAGAAAAAATCCTGAACAGAAATAGACCCAGTCTTGCTCTCAGAAAGTTCAAATTCTAGTTGGGAAGACAGACATTAATCAAATAATCACTTTCATGAATGTTTGATCATAGAAATGTAAGTGTTCTGAAGGAAGAAAAAGGTGGTGATAGAAGGGGAAATTGACCTGCACTGGGGAGGGGTACCATTAAAGGCTTCCCTACAGAAATGACTCAGGAGCAGGTATCAGAAGTATGAGTAATGAAGCAAAAGTATAGCAAGAGAGGAATGTATGAGAAGGATGTCAGGTAATTCACTGAACTGACAGGAAAACTGAAGGAATAGGCTCAGAAAACGTGAGAAATCAAGGGAAGCTGGCATCACAAATACTTCTGGACCTACTCAATGATCCTGCCACTGAGGCCAGCAACTGAACGTCACTGTCCTTTTGTCTTTCTGTCAGGAACTCCAGATTCAAAGTCTGGAGTGGGAACACCCAGCTGTACAAGCTTAGGTCAGGTGTCCAAAAAGAATGAAGCTCTTCTTCTGACCCACACAGTGGGAGTTGCCCAAACTAGGAAGGGGGACGGACTGCTGGACACCAAATAGGACAAAAAGTCCACCATCGATGCAGAAAGGAATAGAGCATTGCTGAGAATGAGAACAGGATGTTCGCTGTGCTGGAAGCGCAGAGAAACTGAGAGATGGACGAAGCTGGAAAGCTAGGCAGAGCCATACTGATTCAGGTCTTTGCAGGCCACATAAGTATTGGGGTCTTTACCTTGATGCAATAAGCCACTGACTTTATAAGCAGGGTAGAGGTGTATCCAATTGCATTTTGCAAAGTAAATTTGGAGTAGAAAATCGAGCAGAGGATGGGGGCAGGAGTGGATGAAAATCAGTGTAGGGGATGCGCTTGTGAGCATATTAGGCACCCCCTTTGGGACTGAGGCGCATTCCCCCACCTACAGGAGTGTGGGCTGTTGGCAACTCAGTTAAGACCCTCTCTGGGAGTAGCTCTTCACGGAAAGAAGCTGCCATAGGGAGGCTGTGTTCCTCCCTGGGGACAGCTGGAATCAGATGACAGGGCAATGCTGCTAGAAAGGCTTCCATTTGGGGTGGCTCTGAAGGGCTATCTCTAGAGCTCCCCAAGGCATCAGCTGATTCCTTGTCGCAACCACATCACAGATGAACTTCTTCTGCCCAGTCCTGTGTCCTCACCTCTCACAGGGGTGACCCCCAGAGCACTCCTCAATAATCCTCTTACATGCAAATCTCCATAGCAAAGTTTGCTTCCCAGGGAACCCAACCCAAGTCAGCAGGGCAATCAAAAGACTATAGGAGGGTCAGCCCAGTGGCTCAGGCGGTTGAAGCGCCGTGCTCCTAACGCTGAGGTCGCCGGTTCGATTCTCACATGGGCCAGTGAGCTGCGCTCTCTACAGCTAAGATTGTGAACAACAGCTCTCCCTGGAACTGGGATGCCATGAGCAGCCGGAGGTTGGCATAAGCTGCCGTGGGCTGTTATGTGCTGCCAGGAGCGGCTGGTGGCCAGCGTGAGTGGCCGGCAGCCGTGATGAGCGGCCGGCAGCCGGCAAGAGATGCCATGAGTTGCTGTGAACAACCGACCTACAACTGGCGACCAATTGATTGCCTCAGCCGGGCGAGCGCAAGGCTCATAACACCAGCATGGGCCAGGGAGCTGTGTCCTACACAACTAGACTGAGAGACAACAGGTTGAACCGGAGTGGGGGAAAGGGGCAGGCGGAAGAAGCGGGGGGCAAAAGACTATAGGAGCCCAGCAATAAATAAAAACAGTAGCCTCAATCATGGTGCTGGTAGATTTGCGGGAGAGAAGTGTACTGGTTGAACTTTTCAAGAAGTCAAGGCCCCAGCGTAATAATGAGAAAACAGACCATTTGCAGAGTCAAGGAAAGAAACTCACTAATTCCTTCCTAGATTAGATGTTGCCAACCTCCCTAATGCTTAAATGGAAGAGAGGAACAGTCATTCCTTAGCACCCTGGCTTCCAACACAATTTCAAACCTTGTCCCCAGTCTAATAACCACTAATGCTCCTGCCACCGTCGGCATCTGTTGCAGCGTGTAATGTGCTGGTAGCTGGCTACCTCCTGAGCTCTGACTCTTCGGGCTGAAGCAGCTGTTCCAGCTCAAGCTCTCCTGTCTGATTCTTTGTAGCCATGTCACTAAATTTCCAAAAGTCAGTTCATTTTATGGCTTTCCCCCCCTTCCTCTCTCTCTTTTTAAAGCTGCTGCCACCCAATGCAGAAGTTGCCAAGAGGCTTGATTCCAAACATAGGGCTTTTAAAAGGTGACAGATGAGATGATGTCATGGCATCTAAGGTAAAAAGCTCTTTCTTCCCCCAGAGCGGTTTAACTAATAAAATTAATTTGCCTGTTTAAATTTTAAAATAAAGACAAGATGTTTCGATTTTTCAATAAAGAAGTTTGGCAGGAACAAAGGGAGTTATTTGCATGCTGATGGGGCTGGTGGAGAGCCAAAGTGCAGACAGCTGTCCTGCAGCCACACGGGAGAGCTTGCCTCTCTCAGCCCCCACTCCCCAACCCCCCACCACCCCACCATCCCACTGGCTACACAGGGAGCTTGGAGATACAGCTCTCTCTAGGGGAGAAATGGGCAGGGTGGGAGCTTGTAGGAGTTTAGGAATTGAGCAGTTGACCTTATTGGGCCATTAAGAGATGTAATCAATTCAGAACCATCCTCCAAGGGCGTCACGTGGGTCTGGCAGTGACAATCCCCCAGTGGCCACCCTCTCCATAGCTGAGCCTCAGTTCTCTGCCATTTCTGGCAACCATTGAACAGATGAACTTTGCAAAGCCTCATGAATTCCTGGCAGCTCCTCTGTAGTGCCCTCATCTCTTGCTTTCTTTCCCCAACTGACTACAGATGGGCTCAGCATTTCCTCCATAGCCAGGATGGCAGAGATCAGTCTCAAAGGAGCAATTCCATTTTCCCACCCTCTGTTTCCACCTTCCAGCCTCCCCAGGGCCCACTGTTCAAAGCGATGGCTATAGCTCTCCACTGAAGGATAACATAGACATTGATTTTGGATTCAAAGTCACAGCAACCTGAAAACAAACTCCCAGACATTTGCAAGGACTTTCCAAAGGACCTGTTCACCCCGAATAGCCCATATTCTACCAGAATATAACGAATCCTTGCCCGTTTATAACACATTCTGCTTTACACAGTACTCTCACATACATTACTGCATTAGATGCACATATTACTAGCCCATTTTTACAGGTGAGAAAACTGATGGCCGTGGAGAAGGTGAGGATGGAAATATTTCTTTGTAACCCATGCATTAGAAACTGTTTGGAAGTTACATTACTCAGTTGAATCTTCACAACTGCCCTGAGCACTAGGTTATTGTAATCTAGTCCAATGTTTGTACATGAGGAAAAGGAGACATAGCATTTCCACGACCACCTGAACTCACAAAACTGACCTAGGATTTGTACTTAGGCCAGGTTGCCTTCAAATATTTCCTTTATACTGGCTGAGGGTTTACCTCATTTTCCTGGCAGATGGAGAAGTTCATTTGGTCCATTTACTTCTCGGCTGACTTTCCAAACTCATTCCTTGTTCGAATGATGTCTAACAAACTCCCTGCAAGCATCTTCCTTTGTGCCCCTGTTATAAAACTCAAAATGCCTTTAAAACACATGGAAAGAAAAGTTACACTATAGTTCTCATCTTCATGCGGCATCAAAACAGGGAATAGATCCAATATTGTCATCACCGTCATTGCCATCTCCATTACCCGTTCATTATCATCATCATCATCATCATTATTTCATTAAATTCCGTCTTTGGAGCTCCCTTAAGCACTTCTCCCTCCTTAGCGGGCAGTTTTTGGAACACGAAGCAGACACGGTCCTTGCCTCTGAGCTGCATTTTGTGGTAATGCTCAGTAAGAATTTAGTCTCTAGAGCTGGCTGAAATTAATGAGCATTTAGGATAAGTGACTTAGGGAAATTCAATGGTTGAACCAAAGTATTAGGGATCTGTTTACAAGACAACCCTCACAAATAGCATAAAATGAATATGCTGCTCAAAATAGGAATTAATTAACATTTAACTACTGTGCATTTTTCTATCCATTAACTAAACATCTCTACAAGTGGTTTGTGGAATGGACAATTTATTCTCACCCTTTTGGTTTTCATCACTAATGGTGAAAATGAGAGGAGGAAAAGGCTTGACACATCAGCAAAACAACCACTCAGTCAGGTTCAGGAAAGCCCTGTATGAATGTATACAACGCAGAATTAGACGGGACCTTTTCTTCACAGGAAGTTTTACCACCTTTTGTTGTTCACTTTGCAGGACAGGATCCCCCCCAGGAAATGCTGACAATTACTTGGGATTCTCAACAAGGCCAGTGGTATCCCCACTTAACAGAGCTCCTTCCACATCATGCACATGTAATAAATATACACAGGGTGCCAAAAAAAATGTATACTCGATGTTATCTTAAAATGTGTATAAATTTTTTTTGGAACCCCCGGTATGTTGAGTCAATTAACTAATGAACTAACTCACTTCTTCGAAATGCTCTGTTTAAGTCTCCTTGCTAACATTATTTCTCATCCCATATTCCAATTTCCAGTTTTTGCCAAAAAGGCAACCCATAAATATGTCATGGGGCCATACTCTATCACTTCTCCATTTTTACTCTTTTCATATCATTAGCATTCTGAAAATAGAGACAATTACCTTGCATTTGTTCTACTTCCTCAAACCCCCAAACCACTTTTTTTCTTTTTGTCCAATGCCATGTTGTTATTGGTTTTCTTTCCCTTACTGTCTGCAAGTTGGAAGACAGGCACCATGTGTGGTATCCTCAGCTGCTTGCTCAGGAATGTGTGCATAGTGGGGATTCAATGCAGGCTGTTCTTTTTTCAATGGAATCCAACAGTGATTATTGTCTGGAAACCTAAAGGGTTTCTTCATTAGGCATTTGAGATGCAGTCCTGCCCAGAAGCAGAAAGTTAGCCTCTGTGACTATGAGCTGACCCTTCCTACCCGTTGTGCCCAAGATTCCGCCCACCCCGTTGTTAGTGAGGCCAGGATGAGGGAGAGCTAGCTCTGTAACCCAGACTTTCAGGCTTTAAGAATGTAAGTGATAACGCCGTGAGCTGAGGTAATGGAGCCCACATCTCAGCATGACTTATACGAAGTGTATGGGCAAAATACGAAAACAAGGCCATACTGGAGGCACTATAGTTTGATGGAGAGATTTGGAAAGCAGGGCAGGAGAACTGATTAGCACCATTTTCCTTAACTTACAGAAAACCATTAACATTCCATGTAAGGCCAAAAAGTCCTCTCTGGCCAAATTAATTTATTTCCCAGGTTAAGCTTTGCAGTGTGTGTCTGTGTGCACGTGTGTTGGTTGCACGTATGGGGGAGTCTTTCTCCTTTCTGCTGCACAGCTGATGTGTGCATATGTCTGGGACTCATTACATGACTGAAAATCAAAAGCAGCTGCAAATTCATGGGGTAAAAAGGCAGATCTCATTACCAGAAACATTAGAGACATGGCCCAGTGGGAGGTAAATTGTACGATAATAAATTCATAGAACTATTTGGCCTTTAACCCTGCTGACCACCCTGTCAGACTTTTAATTCTCTCTACTTTTGACTTCTTCTTGGTTTTCTTCTTGTCTTTTAGCTCCCTTCTTATTCAAATCATAGCCCTCAACTCACCTGAAGAATATAAATGTACCCCATGTTTCTATAGCACTTTTCTTTTCTAACTACCTAATCTCATTGGGTGAACTCCTCTACTCCCAATACTTCCCAGCATGCACTTCCCAAATTACATCTCCATCCCTGACCTTCTGCCAGGCTCCAGACTTTTCATGAAAGCCTCCAAATCTGTTCTTCCTCTTGTGTTTCTGTCAGTTGATGGTACCAGCATCCCTCAGTTTCCCAAGATGAGGCCTCAGATCCATTTTCCATACCTCCTGCATTCCCAATCTGTGGTCAAGGGAAACTGACCTTTATATGAACAATACTTTTGTCTAAAAATGCTCATCATGTACTAGGTACTGCCATAAGCTTTACAACCCTACGAGGATGGCACTATAATTACCCCCATTTTAGAGATAAGGAAACCGAGATGTAGAGAGGTTTAAGCAACTTGCCCAAGGTCACACAGTTCACAAATGGCAGAGCCATGATTTAAACTCAGATAGTTTGGTGTCAGAATCTTTGTGTTTTGTTGTTGTTTGTTTGCTTGCTTATTTGTTTGTTAAGAGAAGAAAGCCTTTATTTCCTTGTTTCACAAATAAAGCTGGCTGTGCCCAGCATCTTTGTTCTTGAATAGAATACTCTGCTACCTCTACATACACAGTTCCACTGCCTGATCAACACATTGTCTCTCAGTTAACAACCATCTCTTTCTCAATCCTATACCTGCATATCAGAGTTTTTTGCTAAATTACAAACCTCTTTTATAATATCTCTGATCTAAGCTGATCAAGTAGATCTAATATCCACTAATTAAAATCTAAATTTTCCAGAACCTTCAAGTCCTTTGAAAATCTATCCCCAGCCTTCCCCAACCTCATTTTCTTCTACTCTTCCTTTCCAAACACCCCAACTCTGACCCCCACCGACACTTCTTGCCTTTCCTTGATCTAGTATTAATTATTCTAGCAAGTCTGTGTTGAGCATCTAGGATGTATCCATCTTTACAATAGGTACTTTATGAATTTTTTCTCAATAATTATCATAGCAATCCTACAATGTAAGTATCCTTCTTATCTCCTTCTTGCCAATGAGAAAACGTGGACTCAGAAAAATTAAAACTTGCCTAAGCCCCTTTTGGAATTGAGTGGTGAGTCAAGACTTGAACGTAGGAACCAAACTTCACATCTTTTCCTAGTCAACCAATAAATAAATTTATGTGAAAGCATCCAAATAATTCCTGAAGGTATTCTTTGGGTTGTACAATTGCCCTTTAACATAAACTGTACAGTATGGTGTCCTCTGGTTATTTAATAATATGCTCTCTGCTCAAAACGCCTGAATGAATCATTGGTCTGATGGTGAAGGAATCATGGATCATCTGCCTCTTTCTTCTGACCACCTCTGACCCAGGTCCTCAGGGCTGAGTCAATGACCAAAGGGCTCCATCTCATCACCCCTACTATTTCTACCACTTCATGGGCCCCGTGTCTTGTTTCAGAAGAATAAGAAGGAGAATTTGCTATGCAGTGGCGATGAAATGACATCATGATAGAGTTCATTTCTCTTATATTTATACTTGAGGCAAAAAAAAAAAGTTAAAATCAAAATGACTATTAGACATTAGCTGTAGCCCACCAGGTGAAAGCTTAGACTCCCGATGGTTAGAAGACACTCACGGCCCATTTTCTCTTTCTCATTCGGTCAGTTCCACAGTGTGGCAATGGTGACTATGGTGATGTGGGTGATACAGCGACCATTTGTTAACCGCCTGCCGTATGTCATAGACTGTGCTAGCCTTTTACAGAGCGTATTTTAATCCACTACAGCTCTGTGTAATGGCTATTACCATGTTCAAAGGAGGACACTGAGGTTGACTTGCCCAACAGCTCTTAAATATTATTGGTTGGTGCAAAAGTAATTGTGGTTTAAAAGGTTAAAAATAATTGCAAAAATGCCAATTACTTTTGCACCAACCTAATAATAGCTGAGGCAGAATTTGAATTCAGTTCTGACTCTAAAATCCATGATCTTTCCTCTTTGCAATACTGCTTCTCTTAGGTGTAGGGCTACCACCTCTTTCTTCCCCTTTCATTCACCCTACCTTCCTTCCTTATTTCTCTATCCTCACGTCTTTTCTCAAAAATAACAATAATTTTTAAAAATCTCCTCAGTCCTTTTCCCTGTTTCCCTTTCCTCCTAAGGACACATTTGAGAAATCATCTTTAATGATATCAAATCATTTTTTATTGGTGCTCTGCAAAAATGATAGTGGTGTCACACCAGGCACTCTGAAAGCTGGTACATTACAGAGAGAAACTGCTCAGACTGCAGCCTCATGCTGTGGTGCTGCTCAAAACTGCTTCTTAATCTGCTACCCTGGAGTTATGAGTGACAATCCATAAAAGTTCTTAGAAAATTAAAGCTAGGGGGAAAAAAGGTCCAAATCCACATTTATTTTATATATATATATATATATATATATATATATATATATATATATATACATATATATATATATATATACACATATATATATGCGCATATATATGTGTGTGTGTGTATATATATATATATACACACATGTGTTTAATATATATATATTAAACTTGAACTGTGTTTCAGACTCTGCCCTAGGCACTGAGGGTAAAATGATAATTAAGCCATGGTATCATATTCTCACAGAGCATGTAATCTAATACAGGGGTGGGGAGAAGCAAATTGGTAATTAAATGCAGTAGGTTAAATGCCATGACAGATTAGTGCAGAGTGCAAGGGGAGAAGAAATGAAACATCTCAGGCGTAAGAAGGACTGGGATCACAGCACAATCTCTTAGGAAATGAGATTTCAGCAAAAATATGAAGGATAAGTTCACATTAGCCAGGTATTCTGGATATCTTCCACTTGCCTTTTGTTCTGGTTAACAAACTATCCTAAAATTTAACTGGCTTAAAACAACAGTTATTTATTATGATCACAAATCTGCAATTTGGACAGAGTTTAATGGGAAACACTTGTCTGCTCCATGTGGTGTAAACTAGGGTGGTTAAACCATGGGCTAAAGGATTTTCCACCAAGACGGCTCACTCACAAAGGCTGAGAAGTCAGTGCCATTGGTCAACTGGGAGCTCAACCAGGGTTGAGGGCCAGAGGCCTCAATTCCTCTTCCATGGGGCTCGCCATGGGCCCTGGGCTTCCTTGAAGCGTGGAGGCTGGGTTCCAAGAATGAGTGTCCACAAAGAGAAAGTCAGGTGGACATTGTATTATCTTTTATGACTCAATCCCAAAAAGATACACATAGCCTCACTTCCACCTATCCTATTAGTCCAGATATTCATAAAGGCCCATCTAAGGAGACATCACCAGGCTCCAGCTCTTGAAGAGGGCCTGACAATAATCTGGAAGAACATGCGAGACAGGAAAATTGTTGTAGTAGTCATTTCTAGAAAACTACCAATTACACTCCCATAAATCAACTGTCCATACTTCATTCTGCTCTTATTTGGAGAAGGTAAATACATGGACTGCATCAAAAACAGGGTCTCTTTTCCTCTGGTTTCTTGTTGGGTTGACTAAAGGACACATCAGCAAGAGATGGGAGAGAGAGAATGAAGTCAGTATATTCATTCCCTTAGTCTTTTGCGAACAGGTTTATCTTGGCTGGCTATGCCCTTCCAATGACGGCCCCAGATCCTACCAGGCAACCTCCTCCACCCAGCTTTCTCTCTAGGTTCTGACACCCTCTCCTTCCCACTGCCGTTTCAGACTTAGAGGTGGTAATGGCTCCTCTCTGTTGCTAGTCGTGAGGTACTGTGCTAGACTTTGTGGTTTCCTATACCCTGCTCTACTCCTTAATGTTTCCTATACTCAAATTACACCCATGTAAGTAACCCCTCTGTTAAAACGTTCTCAAGTTACCTAATTTGAGTATATAATCTATTTTTGTTTTTTTGTTTCCCGCCCCCCACCCCCAATCCTGACTAATATATCAAGTAAAGTGCTATCTGTTGAAGGTAATGCAGCACACTCCTAGTTTAACACACGTCTTCTGCTCTAAACATTTATTAATCTTAGATAAATTCATAATCAGTCTAAAAGAAACAAAAAATTTGTTTCCATGGACCAATAATAGGAGGACAATGCAAAGTGGTAAGCAGGGTAGGAGCTATGGGACTGCTGGGCTTAAGATGCAGAAACAGATACGGGGGCGTTGGGAACAAAATGTTCCAATGCACTGTGTGGGACTGGAGCTGACTCCATGAAATTAGGAGATGAAATGGGGTTCCCTGAGAGGAAGCTGATAAAACACCACAGCTCACCATCGCCTCATTCTATGGACTGTAGGACCCTGCGGCTTTACGGAGGCTGCAGGACACAGACTCAGCCACCATACCAGGAACTGAACGAAGCTGCCTGCTAGCTCAGTGCCAGGACCTGCACTATCTCCAATATCCTCATAGGCTGGGGGCTCCAGGTGCTTTTATAGATACTGGTTTTGGTCTAGAGATAAGAGAACAAATAGAGGCGAACACAAATATATAGAGTGATGACATAGAAAATGGATAACAAAACAAAACCCAAATTATGTTCAACACAAAATAAACCTTAAAAAACAGAATTCAAAAAGATATGAAGTCAGATAGAGCTAAAGATACCAGTTCCCTCTACCCCCAAATGATCAACTACACAAACATGAACTGACTCTAGAAAAAAATATTTTAAAAATCATTGTGAAAAAAAAAATGTAATACATATGCTTAAGATGTTCAAAAAGATAAAGAATAAAAATCATTAAAAATTATAAATTTAAAAGGTACAAATGGATATAAAAGAAAAATAATCTGAAATCTTAGAAAAAAGCATTGTAGTCACTAATATAAAAAAATTCAACAGATGGAATAAATTTCAGATTGACACAAAGAATCAGAGAAATAGAAAATAGTACTGAGAATTCATTCAGGCACAGTTCAAAGACATAAGAAAATAAAATGTGAAAAAGTAATTAAAAGACATGGAGGACAGTTTGGGAGGCTCTGCCATATACCTACCAGAGTTCCAGAAATAAAGAACAAAAGAATTGGTGAATATATATTGGAAGAAATAATAGTTGAGAATTATGCAAATTGAAGAACATCTAAGTTCTCAGATTTAAAGTACACTTCAAGTGCCCATAAGTATATATAAAATAAATCCATATCTTGACATGTTATAGTAAACTATAGATCATCAAGTGTCAACAGAAAAATAGAAGTTTTTGGAGAGGTCTGGTCAGCCTAGCATAAAGGCAGCTCCCACACGTCTTCCCAAAGGTCTTAAACTCAACAAAGATCTCAAATAAAATTATATATAAACCACATCTTCAGAATTACTAGGATACAGATAACAGCACAAGTTTTAAATTACTTATATATAAAATAAAAAAACACCAAATTCCAAACAAGGCTTCCATAGCCATTGCAATTGCAAGCTGTTGGTTTGGAGAGTAGGGAATTGCCTTAGGAGTAGTCTCCAGGGAAGAGAGACGTGTGTATATATAAGACTTTCATAAAACCCAGATAAAAATAATTCCCAAGAAGATAAAGTGCATACTAAATGTTAAAATACTGAACACAGATCTAGGACTTACTAGTTTATAATATTGCTGTTAGAAAAGAGGCTTGAAAGTGAGTAGAACCAGAGTTCCTACTGATAACTGTGCAAAGCATTTTTGGGGAAGAAAATGATAAATGAAGGAGAAAGGGTTCCTATTCCACATTGTGACATTATAGCAACATAAAGAGATAAAAAGGAAAAAAATTAAGGATCCAGCAGGAAAAGTCAGAGACAGAGACAGAGAGAAAGAGAGAGAGAGAGAGGCAAGAAGGGAGGGAGGGAGGGAGGGATGCAGGGAGGGGGAGAGGGGGACGGGGGAGGGGGGAGCGGGGGAGAAGGGGAGAAGGGGAGAGAGGGAGAGAGGGAGAGAGGGAGAGAAGGAGAGAGAGAGAGAGAGAAAGAAACATGCTGTACCAATTCTTCCACCAACACCTTCAACAAAAAACTACCCAATAAAGAAACAGTACTTCATTATTGTTGCACAAGAGGGTATTCTTCAGTGATGAACTCTGCCTCTGAAATATCTTGGTTTTTTTTTTTAAAAAAGCAAAAACATTCGTTTGTTCTCTGTATCTGTTTCTGTTTTGTTTGTTTGATAGTTACCAGATGGGAAGCAGGTTGGGGGCAGGGTGAAAAGGTGAAGAGATTAAGAAGTACAAATTGGTAGTTACAAAATAGTCATGGGGATGTAAAGTACATAATAGGGAACATAGTCAATAATATTGTAATAACTATATATGGTTGTATATATACCACGTGGATATTAGACTTATCAGGGGGATCACTTTGTAAATTATATAAATGTCTGACCACTATGCTGCACACCTGAAACTAATATAGAATAACATCAAATGTCAACTGTAATTGAAAAATGTTTAAATAAATAAATAACTCGAAAGAAAAATAAAAGCAAGAACTAAAATGACCTCAGGCAAACTCTATATAAAACCAAGGTAAAAAGAAAACAAAAAGTTAAAATATTTCAGCTGATGATAAGCTCCTCCAAGAAAAATAAACATGAGATTAAAAACTGTAGACTAATGCTCCAAACTTAATTAAGTTTCCTCAAATAATCATTTGGAGATATAAAAATACCCAAAATCAGAAATTCAAATATTAAAAATAAAAATGAAAAATAATACCAAAAAAGAAAATGAATTTCAGAAAGAAACTAAAGGAAAAGAAAAATGTCTCAGAAATGAAGAAAAATTATAAAGTGTCTGAGGAAGAATAAGATCAAATGATTAAAAGGGACAATGAATAAAAGCAAGAAAACAACTAAAAGAATGAAAATGAGAAAAAAAATTAAAAAGGGTCAGAGGGAAAATGATTGAGAAGCAAGGCAAAGAATATCCAATTTATGCATAATTGGAGTACTAAAAGGAAAAAAAAAGAAAAATATGTATATATATGTATACACACACACACACACACACACACACACACACACAGACACATATTTGAGAAAAATTTCCAGAAATAAGAGAAAAAGAAAATCTTATTGAAAATATCCACCATGTACCTTGGGAAACTGGTCTAGAATTCTCAACTCTAAGATAAATTCTAATAAAGTAGAAGACTTAAAAGACAAAGAAAAATATCTCAGGGCCTCCAAGCAAAAATAATTACTATACGGGTCACACAATTATTCAAGCATCAAATTACTCAAGATAAACATACAAAGATAGACAAGAGTTGATAGCAAGGAACTCAATGAAGACAGTAGGAGCCAAGAATTTTATATCAAGCTAAGCTCTTCTTTAAGCAGCAAAGCTATAGAAAGATAATTTTAAGTGTGCGAGATTCAAGAAATTCTCTTATTAGAGCCATTTCCTAAAAGAATCTACTAGAGGATAAGCTCCTTCCAATTAAGATATTACTAGGAAAATTTAGTAAAAGGGCTGATAGAGTTTAAAGTATTTAATTTAATATTTAAGACTGGAACAAAAGTGGCATTATGGATGGGAGAATAATATGTAAATATTCTGTGTCCTGACAAAGTTTAAAGTTATGATAGGAGTACAATTCATATCTTGAAAACCTATGTCAATAAAAATTTTAAATGAAAAGAAATTAAATTTCCAACTCAAAAAGCTAGAAGACAACAAAGAAAACGAGAAAGCACAAGGAAAGAATAAGTATAAAAACCAAAGTTAATGAGGTAAAAAATAAGCAATAAATTAAATTATTAAATGAAAATACTGTTTCTTTAAAATAAAGCAACAGAATAGACAAATAGTTGGCTCATATAATCAAGAAAGAAAAAGGGGAGAAAATACAAAGATTCAAAATGAGAAATGTCGAAGGATAACTACTAATATAAGGAAAATGTTTTACATCCTAAGTTCAATCTGCACACCTGTATGCAAAAAACAAATTGAAAACTAAATGAAATGAATAATTCTCTATGAATGTTTAATTTACCAAAATTTACTCCAATATAATTATACATTTTAAATGACAAATTTCCATAGAAGAAATGGCCAAATTTATAAAGGAGTTATTTTAAAAAGGTGATTTCACAAGGGCACCTCTACTAAACTTATAGAGGCCAACAGTCTTACACGCTACATAAATTGTTTCAGAGAATAGAAAATGGAAGAGAACTTCCAAATCCCTTTTATGAAGCAATTATAATATTTATACCTAAACTTGATAAAAAAAAAAGTACCAAAAAAGAGAAAAATCACAGCATAATATAACTTATGACTATGGATGCAAAAATTCTAAATAAAATATATCCAAGTAAAGTGTATTCAAGAATAAACAAGACATTAGGAAAACAATAAACCATGAACAAGCAGTTTCTACCAGGAATGCGAAGATTGTATATTACTAAAAAATTCATTAAAATTGTTCATCAGATTTAGGCCTGAAAAGAAAATTTTAATAGTTATCTCCAAAGATGTACAAAAGGCATTTAACAAAATTGAACACCCATAATAAAAATATTTGAGATTTTAAGAATGGATATATGCTTCCCTGTGATGATAAAATATATACAAGTACCTCAGTCCTAAAGCTAGCATCTTATTTAATGGAGAAAGATTAGAGATGTTCTGACAAGGATAAAGGACAGGGCAAGGATGACCACTGTCTCTACTACATTTAACAATATCTTGGAGCGATTAGCCAATACAACTAGAGGATAGAAAACAGTTAAAGTCATATGAATTGGAAAAGAACTAAAACTATCTCAATTTGCAGATGACATCATAGTATACCTGAAAAAAACCCTTGAGAATAATGATTAGACTAATTCAAATAATTAAAAATATTCAACAAGGTGGTAGGCTTTAAAATCAACATGAAACAATCAATAGCCTTCATGTACTCAAATAATCTAAGAAAATATAATGGAAGAGAAAACCCCATTTATAATAGCAAACAAAGAAAAGATAGTTAAAGTTAACTTAATAAGAAACATGCAAAACCTATATGAAAAAACTATATTTAAAAAGAAAAAAAGAAAAAAAGTAGATTTGAACAAATGAAATGACACCCTTGTTTTGGGAACAGGACATCTCTCAGTCAAGCAATCCTGGTTGATTGCACAGAAACAACACTTCCCCACAAAGCCCTTACCAAATTACAGATTTGTGCCCAGATCTTGGTTTCTAAATACCATTCTCCACTAAAAGGAACGATGGTTTCTTAGAGAAATGGCTGAAAGAAAGAAAAAGTGGGGGTTATGTCACAAGGATAGAGGAATCAGCCTGAAGTAATTCTAACTGACCAAGTCTGGTAAATTTGGTCATTGAAATGAAGAGCAGCAATACTAGATTACAATGTATTAAATAAAATAGAATCCATCAATCCATTCAAGAAGAAGAGGGGAGGGAAGGGGAGGGGAGGAGAAGGGAAGGGAAAAAGAAATACATAGATTAACACAAGGGAAAACTCTTCCTTACAATACTGACTTTAAAAAAATAGAGGAAAAAAATAATAAATTTAGAAAATCACCATTTTGCACCATGATTGTAAAAGCAGGATTCAGGCAAGAATCATCAATAGATGATAAATTTGAGGAGCAGGAGAATATTATGTGGCAGAAAGTATTATATCTCAAAGTATGTTCCCACAATTACTTTATAACTACAAAAGGAAAAATAGTAACCGTACAATGGAAAAAGTGGACAATACCTTAAGCAGATGATCAAATTAACAAGTATAAAGGGGCAAACAGACATGATGCCAATTCAGATGTAATACCCTAAGAATAATGTAGTCATTTATATAGTAGTGCTTTCACAAATACAAAACATAATTCTGAGGAAAATCAGAGAAAAACAACTTCAGGGACATATTAAATAAACGGATTATATTTTTTTTTTCCTAAAAAAGGCCAATGATATGAAAGACAAAGAAAGGCTGAGGAATTGTCCCCGAGTAAACAAGACTAAAAAGCGCTATGATAACTAAATGTAATACATGGTCCTGAACTGGATCTTATAAGAGAAAAGAAAATTGCTATAAATAAAACACACACACACTATTGGGACAATTGACAAAACTGGAAAATGAGCTGTATATTAAAGGGATCGTGTTAAATTTTCTGAATTTGATGGGGTTCGGGATGACGGTAAAGGTCATTCCTGATGAGTAGAACATAAGACAGGGTCACTGCTCTCAAGACATTACATTCTAATTGAGGAAAGAAAAAAAAAAAACAGCACACGAAACATCCAAAGTATAATGCAAACACACAAACGGTAGCAAATTATCAGAACAGAAAGTGATTATGTGAGCTGTAAGTGATCTGAGAAATGTTCACAAAGAGATGGAATGTAAATGTAAGGTATGACAGCTCCAGTGAGCTTAGGAAGTAATACAGTCAGGGTTTCTCCCTTCTGGAATGTGAAAGTCACCCTGAAGGATCATGGGGATTGAAGCTCCCTTGAAAACTAAGCAAATATTTGGAATTCCAGTTCCTTTCCTTAAGCTTATCCGCCTGCCTGATGTAATGATGTTTGAAGCTCAAATGATCAAAAGCTCCAAGCCGCCTTCACAATGGCCTCCCACTAAAGCTCCTATAGGAAGAACATGGAGGGGTCGTGATGCTAGGAGATCTGTGCTGTGATCTCAGCCCCTTAAACCCCATGGAAGAGCAGCAAATTAAGCTGCAGTTCTAAAAATTCAGCTCCCCAAATCTTGGAACATTTAGGTTTTGCCTGGAGTATAAAAATCCTTTAGGCCCTTATGCTCAAGAATGTACATTTTTCTCTCCTAAAAATAAGTGAGCAGCAGGTGCCATACCAAACAAGTCTTAAATGATTTAAGCTGCAGTTGGGAAGGCTCCATAATATAATTCATTCCAGTTACTGCTCATTTGGAGCAGGGGGAGCCTTTTGATCTAGCTGCATGAGTTTCAGATCATTTCTATTGGACAGATATAATTTTGTTATCGTTCTTTGCAAGTTGAACATTTAGTCCATTTGGAGTAAAGAACATGCACAAGCACACACACGTTCTTATCAAAGGTCAGCATCACTCAATGCTGCTAAAAATAGGTTATATACAATATGGAAGGGTTACTTTTAATTCCTTTCCAGCATTCCTTATGACATTTTATGTCCTGGCTCTCTTTTATCACTGCTAGAAAAATGCCATAAATAATTGGCTTGGGATGGGCAAGGGAGTATGCACAGCCTCTCCTCAGATAACAAAGTAATGCCAAGCGATTTGTACAATAGGCATAGCAAACCTCTTCCTGGGTTTCAGATAAAGTCAAAATTCCAAATATTTTGTCTGTTCCATGAAAACATGCCAGAAATTCCCATTACTACACCTGAAATATGTTTAAATCTTCAAAAAGGGGGGCCAGATAGAACAGACAAAAATCACAAGTCAAACAAAATTTGTGGTTATTCTTGAAAATGTGTCCATGTCAGGTCAGACTATATATGTATATAACTATGTGTATAACATTTATGTGCAGACAATATATAAGGAGGCATGAAAACAAGAGACTTCGAGCAAAAAAATATTAAACAGTAAGAAAGATCAGTTGCTGGAGCCTAGGGAAGTCTAAAGATCTAGCCTCACAGTCCTTGATGACACCTGCAGTTCTTATGGACAGGGAGCAAGTGACACTGGGAGAAGAGACCCAGCAGGGACATTAATGAGCACAGGCTCTCATGTGAACTTGGAATGAATGAGAAAGGCAGGGGATAGAGACCAGAGGAACTTTGTGGGAGTAAAACAACATGGAATGTTTCTGTTTCTTTGTATCATAATTCCTACAGAGGTGATATTAAACCAGTTTATTTCCAACTTCAAGTTTATTCACATATAGTTTTCCTCTTAAAATACCTTTCTCTATGTCCCACATCTGAAATGACTAGCTCTCCGAAGAGTGGGTTGGAACATTTCAATTCCAAAAATGATTGAAAGTAATTCATGATTTGTCAGAAAATAACAATTTGAAATCTCACTAGTCATATGATATGTAAATAAAAAAAATATGCAGTTTTACCATTGCCCTCTGAAATGACAGCAATGCCCAATGTGGAAAACACAAGGTGTGTTTGCTGATTTGCACAATGTTGCTCACAGGAAAGCTCGAGATGGCCCTGTGCTGTTGGCTCCGAGATGCCTCTTTCAGCATGTCATTTCCAGATTGCACAGTTGTCCACACAGACTCTCCCTGTTGCTCTCAGGGCTGTGGAAAACTAATGCCATAGAAAATTGGACAAAAGGATATACAAACAAATCAAAATACGATCAACATCATTTGAAATCGGGGAACTGAAAGTCACTGTTCAGCTGTGGCAGATTGCATTATTTCCCTGAATGCTTCACTCTTCCCAAGATCCCCGTCCTTGACTTTTTAGTTTCTACCATTAAAGGGACAGAAACATGTGAATCGTTTTGGCCAATAGAATGAAGGAGAAATTACACTGTGTCAGTTCCAAGCCTGCACCTTAAGAAGCCTTGTATGTTTCCACATGTCCTCTTGTGCCTCTGGCATTGCCATGAGAAGAACATCCCCCAGCTTGCACACTGTCACGCGGGGTGTCATGCAGGGTCTCAGCTCCCGCTCCCCACACAAGAACACAGGCTATGGTGAGGCCAAAAAGGAACACCCACGGAGCCATAGGTAGGGGAGTCACACCACTATATGCTCACTGGAGGCTGGATTCACAAGATGTGCGACCTGCTGTCTGCTTTTCTGCCAACCGACCAACTTGCTAGCTGCAATCCACCGTGCTAACTACAATCCGCTCTTGCTAGCTTAGCCACCATCTTCTTGCTAGTTAGTTCCCATTTTCCTGCTAGCGTAGCCACAACAGTTATATTAGTGGCCAATGGCTCACTGGTTAAAGCTGACGGCCAACTAGCCACAGCTGATGGCCATCCAAGCATAGTTGATGGCCATTCACTACCTGAGTGAGCACCTTTCCACGTGAGGCCGAGAGCTTGGAAACTGCACTCCTGGCTCTGTCCCCCCGACACACATAACCCAAGCATATGAGGAGCCACGTGGAACAGAGCTGCATCAGTAACTGCAGACTGACGTAGAATCTCCTCAACCAACCTGGACACTTGCAGTCAGTAGAACCACCCAGCTGAGCACTGACTAGATCAGTCAAACCTAATAGAACTGCTGGTACGTGAGCAATTCTAAGTGATTACTGTCTTTAGCCACTGTGTGTCTTTCTTGGTTTTATGGTGTGTGTGTGTGTGTGTGTGTGTGTGTGTGTGTGTGTGTGTGAGATGACAACACTTAAGATCTACTCTCTTAGCAAATTTCAAGTACACGATATAGTATTCTTAACTATAGCAGGGGGTGTGGGAAATAGGAGATGTTGACTAACGGGTACAAACGTTTGGTTAAGCCTGTGTTTTTCATTGGTCTCTTACACAGGATTAATGCAGCAATAAAAACCAAAAGCAGCCTCCACAGGAATCTCACAGCCAGGTACTGTGAGATTCAGGTACTGCATGCAAATGGGAAACAAGTCTCCACACTGTTAGAAATCCCGAGCCTTCTCCTTTACTCTCCACCATCTCCCTACTCAAATGAGCCCATCTCCGCTCCTCCTGAGCAAGCGTTAGAATCTTGCCTTCCTTCCACACTGCAACTCAAGCTTAGTTTCTTGATGAACTAGATAGATCTTCCTCTATATGCAATTTGAGACCGTACCTACTTTGTCTTCCTTGCTCATGTTTCCTAAGTGGCGCTAATTATAATAAGCTCTCACTATTATTAAATTAAGTGCTCCTGAAATCTATGGAATTTTACTAACAATTGTCACCCCAATAAACTTTAATTTAAAAAAAAAATAAGTGAATGTAAAGTGCCTATAAAGTAGTAAAAACCTACTAGGAACTCAAAAAAAAAAAAAGTAACCATTATTATCCTGATTTAAAACTTACTCTCCTTTAATGATCTGCCTTGAGACCCAGAGATGATAAGAAAACCCCTTTTGAGAAGTTCGTGTAAAAGTAGTTAAGACAGATCAGTGCTACTCATTCCAACTTTTAAATATACCATACTTAATGTATGACTTGAAAAAAATTATTTTCAACATATGTTTTCTTGCTGTAAGTAATTTTGAAGTTTGGAGAATTGTTAAATCATCTGAAAAGTGTTCTAATCTCTTTGGAGGTATTCTACTCTTGCTTAGCCTGAGAATTTAATATTCAAAATGGTCAATCATCATTTTTATCATTCACTGAAGCAATACTGAGTGAGCACCTACAGTACACCAGGCTCCATGCTAGTTGCCGCATGAAATTAAAAGGGCGTAAGATAACTTCTTCTTCCTGGAAAATTATAAAATGTTGGGAAGTTGGTGTGTTAACACAATAACAGCTACCCAAGGTGGTATGTGCTGAGTCCATTGTAAATGCAACTGACATTATATAGAGTAGAAACTGAGGTAGAAAATAGATGGAATACTCAAATTTGCATAATTTAAGAAGGGGCTAACAAATGGACTATTTGTAGAGATGAGGGCAGGGTACATGGAAGCCACAAGGAGAGTACAGCGCTGCAGAGGTAGTAACAGTGGGGTACTATCACCACTTCAAGCCTCATGAAATGAGAAAAGAAAGCATTTACCTAAAACAGGTAAGAGAAAGACATGTAGAGGGGGCCCTCTGACAGGAGCTGTGATTTGATGGAGGTATTCATTAGGGCACAGGGTAAGGGAGCCTACTGATGTTATCCATGCTTGCCAGCCTCCCAGAACAGAGAGCAAGGTAGAAAAAGTATGTGAAAGAGCAAACGTAGCATATCTAGTACACCAGGTCATAGGAACCAACACCCGAAAAGATATTCTCTTAGCCTACTGATAGAAACATGCTTGTGAGTGTAATGAGAGCCCTCGTCAGTGAAGATGCACTCCCCCTGAACTCTCCTGGGCATTTGGAATTTGAATATTGTCAGAAAAGCGCCTAGGAGACATCCCAATAAATCCAGAGGGCATTTGAAAAGATGAGCTTTGGATGGATTGCGGTAGCCTGGAAAATGAACTATGAATGAGGAATTCTGGACTCTTTCCATACTTTTCCTCAAGGGAAAGAACACAGGTACTGGTCCTCAAATTATCTTCCCTTTATCTCTGCTTGTTTATGTTTAGAAGAAGTCCTGCCAAAACACCCATACCAGAGAAAAAAACAGAGATGATGAGATATTATTTCTTAGTTAAACTCCTACGTAAAGTTTCAAACATCTTCAAATTGAACTACTTTCCTGCAAGTTAAAATAGCACAGGATATTTTTCATGACCCTATTGTACTAAACATTGACCTCCAGATTTTCCTGGTGGGAGGTGAGGTTCACTGCTTCCAGTGGGATCTTATACTTCCTGCCAATGTAACTGTGGGCAGTGATGCCATTTGGAAATAATCATCTTCTTTGGGTTAAACATAGATCTGAAGAGATAGCTATATTTTGGCATTTTCAGTCCCTTGCTTCCAATTCAAAATGATGTCTTTGTTTTGAATCCAAATAAGTTTTCCATTCTTGCCTGCAACCTCCAATTGAATCCATCACCATTATTTTCTTAGCATCATCTGTGGATGAGAATGCAAACAAAATTTCAAGTCTTCCCTGGCATAACTGATTCTCTGAAGGTTTTATTTATACTAGCTTAATAAGGATTGATTGTACAATAGGATAAACAACCTTCAACTTATGTAGGAATGTTTCAACATTCCATTTTCCATTCACACATGTTCTCAATAAGTAGCTCATCAACGAAGTCTTATTTTCTGTGCTCGCCTTAGGGCCTGTGCTTTCTCCTGACGTTGCACGGTAGTAGCAAATAATGTGGTAGTTAAGATTTCAAAGGCACGTTATAAGTGTCTCATCTCTATTGCCCATAATGAGGATCTATATTGCAGCCACTGTTTTCCAAGTTACTGTGTCATAATCGAATAATATGCTTTTGGGAATTTCATCTTCTGCTGTTTTTCTTTTTATATCTGAATCCTAAATTTTTTGATGGCATCTAGTCCGTTATATAGGATAAATACTAACCTCTTTAGTAAGCCATTTATGCATTTCACAAATACTTATTAAGCACCATCTCGGTGACAGGTACTGTTATACATACAAAAGGTATTTGAAATACTATCCATACTGAGCTGCTTGCCTTTCTCCAACATTCAACCTTTCCTTAATCCCTTGGCTTTACCTATTGTGTATCAGAGACACGTCCAATCACTTAACCCCCATTTTCCTGTAAATTCCTACTCCTCCTTCAGAACTCTCCCAAGCAACACCTTCTGTGGAAGTCCTCCCCAGTACCCTCTGGCTGAGTTCATCACTCTTTCCTCTAATCCCAAGAGTACAGTTCTTCCATCTTTACTAGAGATCTTGTCACATTTGCCGAGATTGTGGGTATATCTGTCTCTCCCCGAGTCTGTGAGCTCCAGGAAGGAAAAGTTGGAATTTCGTTCATCTTAAGCCCCTAGTACAGTGTATGTGCTCAAAGATTTGTTTAATGAATGAATAAATAAATGAACCTAATGAATAGAGAACAAAATACTAGATAAAATCCTGAGAAGAAATTCTCTCACCCACAGCTGAGAATTACTCAGCTGGGGATTTGATGTATAACCTGGTAACTATAGTTAACACTGTATTGTATAATTGAAATTTCTTCAGAGAGTAGAACTTAAATGTTCTCACCAAAAACAAAAACAAAAAGTATGTGAGGTGATGGATGTATCCATTAACTCGATGAGGGGAATCCTTTCACAATGCTTGTATGTCAAATCATCACGTTGTATACTTTAAATATCTTGCAATTTTATTTGTCAATTATTCCTAATAAAGCTGGAAAATCCATTTATTCATCAAGAAAAGAATTATTCAGCTGGAACTCAAAGCCATCACTGAGGCCACCCATAATTTAGAGACGTTTCAACACTAGGTGGCAAGCTTACAGACTAGGTCTCAGGGAATTACACACCCTGACATGCATATTATTTGTTCCACACCCTTCTTGTCCCAAGCAGAGCCAATCATGGTGGCTAAGTCTCCTAGGAAGCTGCACTGCAGAGCGAGATAACCAAAAAGAAAGGGGGAGAAGTTGCAGGATCTCACGGAGTCCTAACCTCTATGTTGATTTGTCATTGTCTCTCCAACCAAGCTGTAGACTTCTCCAAGGAAAAGGATAATGTTTTGAAACTCTGTATTTCCCTTTACCGCAACCCCTGTCTCTCACACTCAGTTTATACTTAATATTCTTTTAAGGAAGAAAACATTTCTAGAAGAAAGAAAAGGAGGATGTAGATTGTGTTGGTTAGGGATTACCAGCTGCTCTAACAAATACATCCCCAAACATCAGTGTCTTATCACAGTAAAGATTTGTTTCTCACTGTGTAATAGTCCAGTGCAGGTTTACTACTCAGCACACAAGTGATGGTCCAGAGACCCTGGCTTCCCTTTTGTGGCACTACCATCAGGGGCTATGGCATCATCTTCAGTCATGCAATGGAAAGGGAATGAAAACCTGAGAGAGGCACACCTGCTGCTTAAAAGCACTGGCCCAGAAAGGACACATCATCTCTGTTTCTGTTCCATTGGTAAAAATTAGTCACATGGCCACTCCCAGAGGCAAGAAGCTAGGAGATGGAGTCCTGGCTGGTCAGCCTCTTCCTGGTAACAACTCTGGACACTAGAAGAGGGAGCCCCAATTTTGGTGTTGAATTAAGCTTTCCTGACACAGGATTCTTTACTGAGGAAGTGATCATAGATATACTTCTATGAAATTAATCCCATTTCTCCAATAATGAAGCTTACTGCCACCATAAAATACAACCTCCTGACTCATCTATCATTTCTACATAACCCACTTCTCCAGCTACAATTGCTGCTTAACTTCTGAGAATCTCCATAATGAGTCAGAGCATTGACGTGAGAGTCTGAGATCATCCTCTCTTCTTAAAAATATTCTGGATGTACAGCATTTCCCAAAATGTGTTCTGCAAAACATTGGTATATTCACATGGAAATTTTTCCTAGCAGTTGAGTTTGGGAAATCCAGCATGCTATACTTCTTTCCCTCTTGAAGGTTCACAATGCATATTAGCACAAAGATTCTGGGAAACGCTATAGTAAAGAAATCTGTTTCACTTTGTTCAAACAAACATTCTTCAAACTTATTTAGCCACTAAGTTTATATTCTATCTATATTAACTCCAAAATGCTGTGTAAGAGCACAAAATAATAAAAGCAAGAATTACCATTTATTGAAGCCTATCATGTGTTAGATGCTATGCTATCTGGTTAAATGATAACAATACCCTACACAGTGAGAATTAATTCTTCACTTAAAGATGAAGAAAATTAGGCTCAGAGGTTAAATATTAAAGTTTCACCATTAAAATGTAACCTGTTTGGGTCCAACAGAAAAATGACCAACAAGAAAAATGACCAACAGATCATGTATTTCTGTCCTTTTAGAGATGCCACCTATGAAAATAACACAAACAATATCCAAGTCCCTTGCTTAATTTTAGATGCATGGTGGAAATTCACCCGAAGATTTGCAAGGCCAGTCCAGCAAAACGCTACAAGAAATTAGCTTGTAACTTTTACTCAGGCTTTACTGTTAGCTTTTTCACCAGGCTTTATTGAACATGTGATTCTGTAGTGAGAATGAAAGAAAAACAGAGGGAGGTCCATGGCCCGGAATACAGAATTTCCCACAGAAGAATTTTCTCCCTGTGGGACCAATAAGTTCCAGTTCCCAAGAAGTGCCGGGACTATATGGGAATGAAATTTCTACCAACAGCCTTGCTAGGTAGTGATAACACCTCATTAAGTTGTATAGGCCCACTCTTAAAATCCTTAGCTATTCACTTGGGGAAGTGAAAGAATAGACAGTTTGTTCCCATTTACCACCCCTGTCTCCTAGAAATGCCTGTATTTCCTGAAATTATGATTCTGTCATTTCCATCATTTCATTCATTTTGGGAAAGAAACAGTTTAAAGGATTGAAAAGGACATGTGATCAGAAATCAAGCGATCTTGACTCTATCCTTAATTTTACCAATAACATCTGCGTGATCTTGAACAAGTCTTATGTTAACTACAACAACTATTATTAACTTCTATTTCTTCTCCTATTTTTATCTTCTAGATGTTTTGGTAAGAACTCTTCATTTATTATCTTATGTAATCCTTACTTCCTTTAAAGTGGGCATTTATTTATCATCACCATTTTACAAATAAGAAAACTGAAGGTTGGAGAGGTCAGATAACTTGCACATATGGATAGTGAAAGAACTTCAGCTCTGTGATTCCATGATCCAGATTCATGGATTCTGAGATGCATGTTCATAGAAAGTTCTCCATACTGCCTCCTCCTTAAGTTTCTCTTTTTTTATCCCAAAGTTGAGGGGTCTTTCCTAGCTATTCTCTAAGGTTTCTTTCTGTTTAAATCTTCCGTGATCTAAAAACAAAACAAAACAAACAAACAAACAAAACTCACTTTAAAAGTTTTTACGTCCTCCTAGGACCAAACTGTAATTTCTGGTAGCTGCCACTAATTGGGTATTACTAGCTTTCTGAATTATGACAGGAAATCAAATGATGTCAATATTGTTATTTCTACAAAAGTTTAACTCAGTCAAAATGGTACACACAGTAGAGGCAAGGTAGACTTACTGTGAATCTAATGAAATGTAACTTTCCAAGGCCCTGAGAGAGGTCCTAGCAATGTTTTTATATATAGCAATAATTTTTGTATTGTTTTTCTTAAAGAGGGTCCTCCAGTTGTATAAGCTTGAGAACTCACAAAACCCAGATTCATCACTGTTTAGTGACTCTAGGTTGGTCTGCCTGGGATGTAAATCCTGGCTCCACCATTTAATACCTGAGTGACCTTGAGCATGTTACTTAACTTCTCTGTGCTTCTATTTCCTCTTTTGAAACTTGGGGATTTTATAATACAAGATGGATCATAGGATTACTGTATGGATTAAATCATTAATTATAGCAGAGCAGTTAGCATAGAGCACATGAAGTGATCAATAAACATAAGTTATTATGTACTTATTTATTACTTTAATAACATATGTGGATACTGACAGTATATATATACTATTTGACCAAAATTTGAAGAGGTGCAATACTTATAGACAAACAATTGTGACTTTGCTTAGCTAGAGTGCCATTATTACCAATCACCACTTAAAGCACTGTTTTTATTCAGACCTAATACAGAAGCACATGTTGAGTCAAACTGTCTAGAATATACTCACTATTGATAGACTTATTTGGATCAAATAACTTGAATCTAGTTGTTGCCCTTAGACAATATTATTTGGGGGTTCTTCAATTACCTAATAAGTCCTTGAACCAGCTATTCTCAATGCTGAGTTCTTAATTGCTCAAATTAAACCTCTACCTATCTTTATTGTCCAAAAGTGCATATTAGATATGTTTTATTTCGGTTTCTTTTCCTGCTGAATTGGCAGCATACTAAGTTCCTCACTGTTCAATATTTTCTAAGTCGAAATAATGATAAAAGTCACCTTCATCTAATTTTCAGCTATGATGCAAGTCCAAGCAAGCATCACTATTCCATTTTATACAGAAAGAACTGAAGTTTAGGGTAGTGCAATGGCTTGTCCAAAGGCAACACAGTAAATAACTAGAGGGACTAGAGGGAAAGCAAAATTTCTAACTCCAATTCCAAGACTCGAGTTTTCCACTGAGTGAAATTTCAAAGGTCTAGTACTTCACTAAGAAAATGCTCTTTATCTTCTTTTCTAAACCTGTGTTCTCACTAGGGACTTATATATTACAGGGCATAAGACTTCTTCTACAAAATATATCAAACAGATGAGAGTAGAAAAGTTGTCAATAAATGTATGTACTACTCTTCTTGTCATTGTTATGAATAATTTCATTCATGCATTGTAACCTCTGGGAAAGCTCTCATTTAATAGACACCACTGCCAAAGCCAGCCTTATCCAAGAATGTGTATCTATATCTATCTATCTATCTATCTATCTATCTATCTATCTATCTATCTATATAATAGAAATCATCTTGGGAACATTATTTGTGGAACTGAGGAAAGCCTCCTACCAAAGAGAGCTCCTCTCTAGACTCACTGCTATGTGTCTCCTATTATTCCTTTTGGAAACTTAGTTTTCAGATGCAGATATCCCTGGAATAGTCTACTGTTTAAAAGCTACTGAAGATAAGCAAAGATTAATCCTACAGAAGTAGACAAATTAGAATTATAGTTAAGAAGGAGACAAGGCAACAAAGAGAGGCTATGGGATTTGGAGTTGGAAGATCAGAGTTCTAATTCTGTTTATTTTATTTTTATATTCCAGCATGCTTCTCAGCTTAACTCACTGATTTTAAAAAGCACTACTTAGTGCTGTCTCATTCAGACAAGTATTCCTGGACCTTTTAAATTTCAGTTATTATTCTTTCCTAGCCCTTTAATCAATTTCATTAGTGATCTTAAAGAAGGAGTAAACAGCACATTGATGAGATTTTCAGCTCTTTTTTCTTTGTTAAGGAAGTGGCATAAATACCATTGAGAGCAAATAAATAATGCAGACTCTCTGGCAAAGATATATTGAGAGAAACTTAGGAGAGAAATGTAAGATACTTCCCTAGGAAGCAATAATTAAAAATACCAGTGATCAGATGAAGCAAAATAAATTTGGTCATAAAATCAAGACACACAGGCTAGGGAAATGGAAGCATATTTGCCATCACCAATAACTAAAGAAGCCACAAAACTATTCTATCCCTGGAAGTTTCAGATCATATGTTACCCCATGAATCAGGGGGTGAGGAAAGCCACTAGTAACAGGAAGAGTGACTCCCAGCCTCAGAGACAAGAACAGGTTATCACAGAGTGATACTCGTAATTGTCACAGTGATGATAATAATAACAATAATAATAAGGAGGAGGAGGAGGAAGAGGAAGAAGGAGAAAAAGAAAGCCTTCTGTTTGATTAGCGCTTCACAATTTTAAAAGCACTTTCATAAACAAACTGTGATCAAACATTACAGTGAATGCTTAAATTAAAAAACAAAAAATTCTTATGTAAAAGACACATTGCCCTTAATTCTCCTCAAAATACTCCCCCTCGCTTCGAATACACTATCCCATCATTCTTGCCACTTTCTGAATCAGTTCTGAAAGTCCTCTTTCTTGGTTAGCACTCTGGACTCTGAAAGTCCTCTTTCTCGAATGTCTTTAGTTGCAGTGTTGTGGCTGCCTCCATGTTCTGAATCAATTCGAAACATTTACCTTTTATGGTCATTTTGACTTTGGGGAAGAGTCAGAAGTTGCATGGTGCCAGATCTGGTGAAAACGGTGGATGAGGATACACTGTAATGTTTTTACTGGACAGAAATTGCCATACCAGAAGCGATGTGTGACACGGAGAATTGTCATGATGAAGGATAAAATTGTTTGCCTATTTCATGTTAATACATTGTTCATGATGCATGATTTATGGCACCCTTTAAAACACACCTCTCAACCGTAGCTCACACCCAAATGTCTACACTGAAGAAGTAGAAACTTGCCGCACACTGTTACTAAGGTTTGACGAGCTGCTTCCTGTATTGAAGACCCCTGCCTTTCCATTGGATGGCACTGGGCAGCAGCATTTACCGTATGTTTTGGTCACAACAGAAAGACTCTGTGTCACACATTCCTTCTGGTATACAGCAATTTCTGTCAAATAAAAACATTACAATGTGTCCTCATCCACTTTATTCACCAGATCTGGCACTGTGCAACTTCTGGCTCTTCCCCGAAGTCAAAATGACCATGGAAGGATAACGTTTTGAATAGATTCAGAATATGAAGGTAGTCACGACAACACAACTAAAGACTCTCACGAAAGAGGACTTCCAGATCTGCTTCAGAAAGTGGCAAGATAAATGGGATAAGTGTGTTCTAAGTGAAGGGGAGCACTTTGAAGGGGATTAATGGCAATGTATCTCTTACTGTAATAAATGTTTTATTTAAACATTTACCACATTTTATTCTCACACCACATACACGGTTTCATTTATTCAAAACAACTTGGTGAAATAAACAAGAGGAGAATTATAATTCCCATTTTAGGAGGTAAAATTAGAAATTAAGGTAGGAAAGTAATTCCTACAAGGTTATTTAATTCATGAATCAAGACCATCAAAGAATTTTAGAATTCAATTTCTCCTTAAAAGCATGTAGTCCAGTCCCCTCTTTTACAGATTAGGAAACTGAGGCTTAGAGACAGAAAATGACATTCTCCAGGATAATACAGTTAATTCGTTGCAAAGCAAGCACTTAAACCAAAACCTTTGTGCATTGGTTTTTTCACTGACCTCTATTGCCTCCTAGATGGTCTTGAAAGGAAAGGATGATTAAATAGGTCCAGGTTGGTTATGCAATTTTGCAGGAAGACTCCAGGTCTGCCTTTAATGTTAAAAAATATTTTCACTAAGATATATGCAGTAATAGTGACAGTTGCAATGGAATAAATGAATGCAGTTTTGAAAACCTCCGAATCTGAAAGATATAGATCAAATAAGCAGAGGGGCCAAAATGACGCCAAGAATGTGGGCGTTGATTTATGAAGAGACTCTAGAAGATTAAAAGTGCTAAATATGCATGACTTGCCTAATGACTGAGGAAAAACAAGGAAGTCTATAAATATTTGAAAGGTACAAGTGCTATAGAGGAAGCAAAAATATTTTAAAAGCAAGTGGAGAAAGTTAACACCATTAGGATTAATAGAACCCAATGAAGAAAGGGAAAAATAAAAGTCGAACATAAGGAAATACTTAAAAATGAGATTTATTATTTTCTAGATTTGTCTTCCAAGATGAGAGGTGGAGTCTGACATTTTGGACATTTAAAATTAATTGGACCAAAATACCTAAGTCAATGACACAGGAAGCCGTGGTTCCACGAATTCATCGGGGCTAGAGCACAAGCCTTTGCAGGTCTTATCCATTTCTCATCTTTGTAATTCTGGAACCATGCAACGTTGTTTTGATTTTCATTAATTTTAAAGGCTGAGGCCGTGGAGCTGTGTGTAGTAATAGTAGCGGACTCTGGGTGTTTATAACTCCTGTGTTTAGTACAGGGCCCTAGAGATGAGTTTGCTAACTCAGCCAAATAGGAGGAGATCAGAAATGACTTTATAAAACTTCTTCCCAAATAAATGAGATCATTAAATGTAGCAGCTTTATGAGGGAATAGATGGGTATGGACTGTTTTCCCTGAACTCCACCCACCTGCTTGCTCCCACATGAAAAATCGGGTAGGACTAGCTCTTGTACTATCAAAGAGCATATACGAAGCACCCTGGCTAAGACAAAGATTTTATCACTATCTGTGTCTTCTTGTTGTTAGTATTTTACCTATGCTGTCTAGATTGTTAGCCTGGGTACCAAGATCATAGCTTTGCTATGCCTACCAATATCTGAGATGCCTGCCTGGAGTGGACCTATCTTACCTTGTTCTCAACACCTATGCCCTATTGGATCCTGATTCTGTGCACCACTACTGTCCTGCCCTGCCTCCTAGTCTCATGTGGTCTCATATTGAAATGTAGCTGATGTCATTATAGTGGTAACACAAAATAATAGAACAGAGAATTGACAATATGCCTGCTAATTGAAGAGAAAAAATAGTTAAGACTGCTGACGTCCCTGCATGTGATCAGCTTCATGTGTGCCTTGCCTAGAGCTCTGACTCTGGCTCTCTGCTTAATCCTCCCTTTCCCAGACAGTGTCTGTATTGCTCATCATCTGAACCTATGAAACACCATATCTGGCATGAAGTGAGTGTTCATTAAATATGTGCTCAGTGAATAAATGAATGAATGAACCCCAGTCTGCTTGGTTGGCTGAGGCTCAACCATCCTATTCTTTGTATCTCTGGATCATGGGTATCTGTGTACTGGCCCCATTTCCTCATCCACTGGAGGGAACCTGACTGGAACACCTGGAATACTGACCCACAACTATCTTTGAATAGCTTTATTTCCTGGAAATCCTAGTGGATCAGCCCTTCTTACCATATTGGAATTACATTGACGCTGGCACTAGCCTTCATAAAACCTTAGCTGATTGCATTATTTGAGACAACGTGATTAGGGTGTGTGGTCACCTCCAAGTTTCTCTGTGGGTTAATGCTCCAGAGTTGGTTCCTTCAGCTTCTTTTTCCTCCCCAAATACTGCTGGGATGTTACCCTATGTCTCACAAGAACCCATATCACTTATGAAAACAGAACACTTTTTCTTTTTAAATCTTTTTTCTTTTCTTCTGCAGACCCTTTTGTTCTTCCCCAGACTAAAGGATTATTGAGATTTTTCAGTCAGAATCCTGGTTGCCATCACATCTTACACCATTCATTAACAATGTGCTGTATGGAAAACTACTGAAGATCATTACAGCTGTATTCAGAAGCCAATGTGCCAGGATAATGAAAAACAATTCTGCAGTTCCTCATGCTCTGTTAGTTGTGTTTGTCATAAATGAGTTGTGGAGATTTGGAGTGAATGATCCATATCATATTGAACTGTCCTTTTTTATTGCTGACAATTGAAGGTGACTGAGAAGCAGGGCCAGTGTCAGGCTGTATCTAATTGGAAACTTTCTCTCATTAATGTCCGATGTTGACTTGTATTACTTGATGAAATTAGGACCATAGTGGAATGGATTTTATTATACAGAATGAGCTGGTTGAGCTGTCTTCCATTTCGGTGTTTTTTTAACCTCACCCACCCCTAATTCTGTGGCAGAATGGGCCCAGCAGAGCAGGAATTCTGAATAAGGCAGGTCTGTGCACAAACAAAGCAAAAGCAGTTATGTAGTAAAGGAAATTAAAACCATATGGACTTTTATGCTGCATATGTTTGAATAGTTCTTGGGTACTGCTGTGGAGCCAGTGGACCAGAGGACCTCTGAGAAGTCACCTTGGTCCCAGGACTCCAGGCCGAACGGCCCCTAACCTTGTCCAGGCAAATGAGAACTTATCTCACATGTAAAGGATAAGGTATGGAAAAGAACACCCATTTTCCCCTTCCATCCTTTCCCAACCATTGACTCCCTTGGTGAAAACACACTTTTGAAAGCTCTCTTTAAAGGTTTGCATGTTTAGCTGAGGTACCATTTCCAAGAGAGAAAGTATCTGTATCAAGGAATGGGAATTTTATTCTGGCTATGTTCCCTCTTCCCTGACCCTTACCATTTCTGAAAGACATAAGAGGACTTAGGGATGGATGAGGAAAGATATAAAACACTCCAACAAACAGACAAGAAAATAAATTTGTTTTGAATAACAAAAACATGGGCCAATGCTCATGGTATGATTTTTTATTAAGCATGTGTTAGTGCCATAGAGGTTGAAGCTTTGCAGTCTGATTTTTGGAGACTCACAGACAGGCTAGTTTCATTTTTTCATAGCTCTGTCAGCTTAAGAGTGAACTAATGCTGATAATAATGACCCATGTTCTGAATGATTAGTGGAGCATTTAACAAATGTAATAATGCTTTCAAAATGCTTAACAACAACTAGGAAGTTCAGTAATTTCATCTGGAAACATCACAAATCAGTATCCGTAGATTTATTTATTTTCTCTAAAACCCCCAATCTTATAAATAGTCATATAAATAATGACTTTTAGACTATCAATTTTATTGATTCAGAAATATACACAGTCATCTTCAGTTTCAGAAGATGAAGCAATAGCTGATTTAAGCTATTTTGATGCCTAATTAATGCCTGAATCTTTTATGGTCTTCAATTCTTCTCATCCTGAAATACCATGATCCATCAGAATTTAAAAGAGAGTCTGTTCTTGACAAAATTGTGACACTGGTAAAATTAGTCCTCTGGGACCCTCCTTCCTCTTTCCATGTTCTCTTCCTGTCCTTTTTACCCCTCCCTACCCAGTGTCAGGCACCAACTCCCCAACCCCCACTATGGCAGCACATAAGAACTCTTTTCCCATCTCAGACCTTTTGAATGTTTCCTTATGTCAATGTGCAAGCCACATTTATCTTGTGTTTCTCGATAAGAATTAAACTTCTTAATAGATTCACTCCAGAATATTAATGGCACTATCATATTTAATACATTGCCCATCCTAGGAACATTTGGAAGTAAATAGAACCACTAATTCATTGTGCAAGGTCTTTTCTTACCTGTATGGAATTTTTTTCTTCAAGCAGCAATCTAAACTCAGTGTCATGACATTGATTATATCTCATCCATCACTTTCTGGGTTTCAGCAAATCACAGATTGTTATAGGCTTACAAGCCTCAGTCATATTTCATCATTTTTTTAGGTCAGTAAATAGAAGACTAGAGAGTTGAACTGATGCCGAGGTCACTTAGAGAGTTAATGAATGAACTAGCAGTGCTCCATTCCTGACTCCTAATGCAGTGCTCTTTTTACCACAGTGCACTACCAACTCTAGTCTATATTGTTTCTGATCCCAAGTCAAGAGAGTTTCTCTCAGATAGGAGAGTTCCCTGGCTAAACAGAAGCTGGTAGAAAGGACAGTATCATGCTAACGCAAAATCTACTCTATTATATCTAGAACACAGAATAGCTACCTGTTAGATGGTATATGCTACCTGGATAGTGCTCCAAAGAAAACTCAGTGCAGGAATAATTTTGGAAACATTCTGTGAAATGCAAATATACCTAAACATTGTGCTCATGCTAACACATTTTTACGTTGTTACAACCACCACTACCATCTCTGCCAAGGATGTCTTTGTACTAAAAGGAATCAAACTAGGTTGGAAAGTTGTTGATGGGTAGTTGGTAACAATGCAAAGAAATTATATAGCAAGCAAAGCAAACAGGATCCCACTCAGAATCAAAAATTATGTTAATATAAGTGAAGAACTTCCTATAAACTCGATGTGATGGGGGCCGCAGGGGAATGCCCTTTTAAAGGGTCTACTCACACACTGTGTTTAGTTGATACCAAACATCTGGCCAGAGAGAAAAATCATTCAGTCAATCAACAGATGTTTAGTCTACCCTTTGCCAAACATCTGGGCAATTGATGGGATCATTTCCTTTTTATTAGGGAGCCTGGCCACAGCAACCTAGACATGTAGTCACAGCATGAGAACAAAGAATGAGGATGACGGATATCTTGACCCACCAGGATCCCCAGAGTGGGACATTTTTCAGGTCAGTGTGGGTCAATTCAGCATCACTTTAGTTTGAGATTTGTTGTCTGTTTGTTGTTCTGAGATAGTTTGATGCCTGCACATTTTTAAATCCCTGCTTCATAAAGAGCAGAGGCCCTGAGTTTAAAAAGAACACCATACTGACATTCAAGAATAGGAGGCCATTGGCTAAAAGCTGTACTGGTTTCCTCGCAAATTGTCATTAAGTGACCTTCCTCTGCTGTTTCAGCTGCTGTAGGGGAAAAGGTGCCGACATTTTGTTGGCACTGGCCTGGAGATTCATAACGAGTACAGAACTTGGCTCCATTATAAAAAGTAACTCATCTGACAAAGGGAAATCATTTAATGGGCCCTCTCTTAATTATAACAATTTGGAAGAGGGAGAAGTTGAGGACAATAGCAGAAAGCATAACAAGGTCACTCAATGAAGAATTTTGTCTTTGGACTCCCTCCCTTCTGGTAGACCAGCATCCCAAAGGGTTAGAAAGGAAAATCAACATTTACCAATATTTTCCTCATGAATTCTAATCAAAGACAAGGGGGAGAAAGGGAATAAGGGAATAGGGATAAGTTTAAAAGGGGGGCAAATAAAGGACTTCATTGTCTTATAAATTGAAGAACAACAGGATATCTGTGACAATTATAATTTATTATATTATTCTCTGGAATTTTCTTCTAGAGGTGAAAGGATCTCTGGAGAAAGATTATAGGCAATCAGCCACAGGTCACATCTCACTCAGGAACACTGCAGGATCTGATGTAGGAATCTCCAGAAAGCTACATCTACAACTTTGCTGATAGCCTCAGAGGGAGACAGTCCTCCTAAAGAGTAGAGTGCTATCTTAGTTTGTTTTCCTTGCTTACAATAATAAAAATGGTAATGCCTTACAGGTGTTCAGAACTCCGTAGTTTTCAAAGTGCTTTCTTAGGGATGACTTCTTTTGATCCTTGCATTTTAAAGTGCAAGGTTTAGTTTAAAGAAAACAGAAGGAAGAATATAATCGAATGTGTACTCTATGCCTATTACATTCCAGACACTTTGCTAAGTACTTCCACAAGGAAGTACTTACCTTGCATTTAGCCTATAGAAACTAGGGTGCATGTATTTTTACTTCCTTTTTACCTGAAGAGAAGATTGGGCTCAAAGAGGCAAAGTAATTTGCCCAGTCACCTAGCCAGTGAAAGGCTGGGATGGAATTTGAACCCAAGTCTCTTCCCAAAGCCCATGCTTTATTATATTATGAGCAACTATAATTAATACTTTCAATTTTCTGAGACAAAACAAAGCAAACAACCATCACTGTAGCATTCATAAGCTAGAATGTAATTTAACATAAATCATGTAACATAAAATCATTATATATGACATATATGATACATATATGTGTGTATATACACATATATGTATATGTATATATATGTATATGATACATATATGTGTATATATACATATATGTGTGTGTGTGTGTGTGTGTATATATATATATATCATCTACATTTTAAACCTTTTTGGAGGCAATCACCCTGCTATTAGATCATCTCTGGAGAGTTTAAGTAAAATTAAAGAGAGCCAGTTTGCTAACATGTTCAGTCAGCCACTGAAAATCTATAGAACCACCAGCATGTTCTTTGTAATATATACTGTACTAAGAAAGAAAAAATATATAAAAAATAATCTCTGCCTTCAGGAAATACATGATTTAGTTAAAGAGACTAATTAATATCCTGTATACAGTAATATAGTAGTATTTAAGTTAATATTTGAATTTTATAAATTGATATAAGAAACTACTATAAGGAGAATAAGATAGAATGTAATTTTTAAATTGTTTGTGTATCAACAGATCAAACAGTACAGGAGTGAAACTTAAGGAGAGGGGAACTTTTTTTTAAAAAAGTTCTATCCTATCTGGGGATGTCTCTAGGATAAAATTAAAGGAGGTTATTTACAGGTCACCTTCACAGATAATCAATTCACAGCAACTCTGTTAGTGTGGTGTTATTACCCTCATCTTACAGATGAGAAAACTGAGGTAGAGACAGAATTCACACCAAGGTCTCTCTGATTCCTATGATCAGGCTTTCTCATAAACTCAGAAAGGCATGGAACTTTAAAAGATAAAAGGAAAAAGGAAGTGTATTTTGGAAAGGAAAAGGGAAGGTTTCAGAAAATTTGAGAAGTGAGGCGTGTTTGTTACATAGCAGAGTTAGGTGAATTAGTTTAAGGGTCTATACTTGGAGAAAATGATGAAGCCAGATTTTAGAGGTCCTTGAAAGATAAAAGAGAGTGCTATAGAAAATAGGGAAGCCATTGCCAATTCTTAATTAGACAAACAGTCTACAGAATGAACTGGAGTGAGGAAATACATGAGTGAAAGAAACCAGTTTTTGTTTTAAGGCCATTGCAATGATAAACTCTTCTTCACAATGAGGACACTCCATTCAGAACAGAGCTTTGCCCAAATGTAATGCAGAGCTCACTGGCCCAGATGTACACTGGCCAAATCTGCAGTGGGAGATGTAGAGGAAACTTATCACTTCAAAGAAGTGATTGGTATTTTTAAAGTCAGCATAGTTTATAAACAGTAAAATTCATTTTTTTTATGTGCAGAGTTTTATTAGTGTTATAGTACTCATTTACAAAAATGTAAACAGTTTTGTTTTATTTCATTTTTGAGTTTTTAAACCTAAACCTTAAGAAACACATAGGATTTGTGTCTCTATGTCCACATGGACATTTTCTGAGCACAAATTAGCATGTACTATGATCCTGGGGCAAAGTCACTGAAGCAAAATCTCTCCTTGAAGATTTTATTTTCATTCTATTCTTTTCTAAACTTCCTGGATAACCCATTACAATTGTTTCTCAGGGACCATCCCCTTCCCTCAAATGTTCTCTCATCTGAACCTTGCTCTGAAGCCAATAATGAATGCCTTCATGATACAAGAATATCATGGAACCCAGCACTCCCTTTCATTGGTTTCTTTTATGAATAAACCAAAGGTATTCACCTCCCACTCAGCACAGCTCTTCCCATGTATTTAACACAATCACTCCCTCCTTTTCAAACACTTTCTGACCTGGCCCTGGGTACAACACTGTTTCTCTTGGATTTGAGATCATTGGCTGGTTTCTCCTCATCTTGCTAACCTTTACAGGTTGAAATATTCCAGGGCTTAAGCATCAACTCTCTTCTCTTTTTACCTACACTCACCTCCTAGGTAATCTCATTCAATCCTGTAGCTTTAAATATCACCTACACCCTGATAACTCCCAAGTTTATACTTCCAGAACTAATCCCTACCTTGAATTCTAGACAAATATACACAACTGTTTGCTCAACATTTTCACTTGGATATCTAAGAGTTTTCTCAAATTTAGGATATCCAAATTGGAAAGAAGGAGAAAAACTGTCATTATTTGCAGATGACATGATATTGTACAGAGAGAACCCTAAAGACTCCACCAAAAAACTATTAGAACTAATAAAAGAATTCAGTAAAGTAGCCGGATACAAAATTAATATTCAGAAATTGGTTGCATTTTTATACACCAATAACAAACTACCAGAAAGAGAAATGAAGAAAGCAATCCCATTTATAATTACATCAAAAAGAATAAAATATCTAGGAATAAATTTAACCAAGTTGGTAAAACCTGTACTTGGAAAGCTATTTAGACATCAAAGAAGACACAAATAAATTGAAAGAAGTACTGTGCTAATGGATAGAAAGAATTAACATTGTTAAAATTTCAACATTACCCAAAGAAATCTAGATTCCATGCAATCCCTATCAAAATGCTAATTTCACTGTTTCACAGAACTAGAACAAATAATTTTAAAATTTATGTGGAACTACAAAAGACCTTGAATAGCTTTTTTTTAAAAAAAATTAAAGTTTATCTTGACAAAGTAGAATAAAATTGGAGGTATCACACTACTTAATATAAAACTATACTACAAAACCATAGTAATCAAAACAACATGGTATTGGCATTATGACAGACACATAGATCAATTGAATAGAGAGCTCAGAAATTAACCCATGCCTCTATGGTTAATTAATAGATGACAAAGGAGGCAAGAATATACAATGGGGTACAGACAGTCTTTTCAATAAATGGTGTTAGGAAAACCATACAGAAGCATGAAAAAAAAAAAGAATTAGTCCACTTTCTATCACCTAAACAGCAGCAGTGTCTGATGATACCCTACCTAGATCTTCATCATATCACTGGTCTTCCTCAGCGGTCACAACAGATACTTCCTTTATAACCTATGTCTTCCTTTATCTCTTTAATGATATAATTGCTTTCTTCTAGCAATGGAAACTTCAACTTATGTGCAAGACAGGCCAAAGATGTTTATCAGTTAGCATTCTAGAAACCACAGAAGGATGAGAATCTATGGATAATTATAGATCCCAACTTTTTGACCTTCAAGAGGACAATGCTGAGTAACCTTCTGTGGGTCCTGACATTCTGAAGGTCCTCAGTAGGACTCAGCCCCAATTAATCACAGTGGTAACCCGCTTATTACTGCCCTCGTTATTGATTTTCCTCTCTACTCTATCTCACTTTTCTACTTCACTACGGTACCGCCTAAATAAACTATCTGCACCCAAATCCTTGTCTCAGGATATGCTTTTTGGGGAAACAAAACAGCAACATATTTTATATGTTTATTCATTTAGCATCTGCATCCCCCACTACAGTGCAGGCTCCACAAGAACAGTACAGTTGGTTTGTTCATTGTTGTATCCCCAGCATCTATGTGCATGGCTCATGGTAAGTACTCAATTTTTTGTTGAACGAACATGAATGAATGAGCCTTATCTCCATTTTCTTTCAAATTCTTCTTTCTGTGTTTTCTTGCTATTGAGCTGCAGCACCAATCGGTTGAAATATTTGTTCTATGCTGCCATCTTGACGGAGAACACAGAATAGAAGAAGGAAAGTAAGATTGGGGGAGCTGGAAAAAGAGAAGGAAATCCACATTCATGCTCACATGCCTTTCAAGGGTCACAAGGGCAGGCCTTAGATAAACAATACCCACATCTGGAGTGGGACTTGGTGACAGGAGGGTCAGTGAACTTGGCCCCATCAAAAGGCTTTACTACCTCATGTAGCAGTGGGCTCTGTTACTGAGGCAGAACAGCAGAACCAAATGGAGAAGAAGAGTTTGACAAAGGTTTTTTCCTCTTTTGCTTCCTTCTTTCTCTGGTCACTGGTCTTCCATCAGCATCTGAGGTATAAGGGCTGCTTTTGAACATCAGGCAGGATCTACTGATCACTGGGCTGAGAGAACAGGTGAGAAGCCAGTGGATGTATTTGTTCTTGACCTCAAAGGACACAACTTTATTGGGAGTGAATCCATCACTCCAAAAACATAGCAAGACTCCATCCAACTAACAGACAGAAGTTCACTGGAATGTCCCAGAGGCAGAGGTCTTTACTGAAAAACCAATAGGTGACTATTGTGGGACAGACCTTTTTGGGGTCCTTAGGCAGCATTGTCATGGTATTATATATATAGAAAACCCTAAAGACTCAAACAAAAAATAATAAGAACTAATAAATAAATTCAGTTAAATTACAGGATACAAAATCAACATGCAAAAATAAGTTGTGCTTCTACATATTAACAATTAACTATCTGAAAAAAAATAAAATAATCACATTTACAATAGCATTGAAAACATTAAAATGCTTAGGAGGAATAAATTTAAACAAGGAGGTGAAAGATCCGTATACTAAAAACTATGAAACAGATGAAAAAAATTGAAGAAGACATAAAAAATGGAAAGATATCCCATGTTTATGATTTAGGATAATTAATATTGTTAAAATATGCATACTACCCAAAGTGATACATAGATTCAATGTAATCCCTATCAAAATTCCAATGGCATTTTTCAAAGAAAATGTTTAAACCTAAAATTTGTATGAAACTACAGAGGACCCAAAATTCCCAAAACAAACTTGAGAAAGAACAAAGCTGGAGGCATCACACTTCCTGATCTCAAACTTTATTATAAAGCAATAATAATTAAAACAGCATGGTACTGGCATAAAAACAGTACCAATGAAATAGAATCAAGAACCCAGAAATAAACCTACACATATATAGTTAACTAATATTTAACAAGAAAGCCAAGAATACTCAATAGGAAGAGGATAGTCTCTTCAGTAAATCATTCTGGAAAAACTAGATAATTACATGCAAAAGAATGAAATTGGACCCCTATCTTATTCCATTCACAAAAACTAAGTCAAATGGTGTAAAGACATAAATGTGTAAAACATAAAACTGTAAGACTCCTAGAAAATAACAAGGAAAATCTCCTTGACATTTGTCTTGACAACGATTTCTTTTTGGTTATGACACCCAATACACAAGAAACAAAAGCAAAAATAAACGAGTGTGTTTACATCAAACGAAAAAGCTTCTGCACAGCAAAAAGACAATCAACATAATGAAAAGGCAACCTATAAATGGGTGAAAATATTTGCAAATCAGACATCTGACAAGGGGTTAATATCCAAAATATATGAATAACATAAAACTCAATAGCAAAAAAATAAACACTCTGATTTAAAAATGGGAACATTTCAAAGTAGGCCTAATACAGTAGAAATTTTTCCAAAGGAGACATTCAAATGGACAACAAGTACATAAAAAGGTACTTGACATCACTAATCATCAGGGAAATGCAAATCAAAACTGCAATGAGATATCACCTCATACCTGTTAGAATGGTTATTATCAAAAAGACAAATGACAACAATTGTTGGTGAGGCTGTGGGGAAAAGGGAACCCTTGTACACTGTTGATGGGAATGTAAATTGGTGCAGCCACCACGGAAAACAGTATGGAAATTCCTCCAAAACTGAAAAATAGAATTACCAATAACCTAACAATTCCACTTCTGGGTATATACCCAAAGGAAATGAAATTCCTATCTCTAAGAGATATCTACTGTCCCATGTGTTTTGCAACGTTATTCACAATAGCCAAGACAAGGACACAACCTAAATGTCCATCAACTGATAAATGGATATACACATATAGACTCATTTTATATATATAATGGAGTATTATTCAGCCATGAGAAAGGAGGGAATTCTGTCATTTGTGACAACATTGATGAAACTTGAAGGCATTATGCTAAGTGGAATAAGTCAGAAAGAGAAAGACAAATACTTTATGAGCTCACTTATAGGTGGAATCTACAAAAGTCAAACTCACAGAAACAGAGTAGATTTGTAGTTAGCAGGAGCAGCGGGAGATGGGGAGATGTTCAAAGTGTACAGACTTTCAATAATAATACAAATAAGTTCTGGGGATCTAACGCACAGCATGGTGACTATCATTAACAATACAGTATTATACACTTAACATTTACTAAGAGATCAAGTTATGTATATCAAATTATCATCACATTGGACACATAAACTTACACAATGTTATTTGCCAATTATATTTCAATAAATCAGCGGGGAAAAACACATGGTTGGGGAAAATGGTGGCAATTTTCTTTCCTGGAGATTTCAGAGGAACCTCTTGAGTGACAGTTGTGAGGTCCCAGATAGAGGCATGGACAGAGTTAGATTAGAGCTGAATGTAATCACTAGCACTCACTGACATTGACAGGTGGTTTGACCCTGGGCAACCCGTTTATATAACCAAATGTGCTCCATCTCACCGAGTAGCTGTCAGAATTAATTGCAATTATATACGAGAAACATCCTCAATACATATTTGCTAAAATGCTGAAATGCTCCCCAGCACGGCTCCAAATCCCACCTGCAGTAGGTGAGGCTGCTGCTTCCTCCTTGCTAGCTCCACTTTCCCCCAAGTCTAAGGTGTTTTCAAGGGAACAGGTGATGAGGGAGCAGATCTGAGGGGCTGGTTGGATACCTGAGTAGAGATGCATGTTTGTGTGTGGTGGCAAGGGGAGTGTCTGCACAATGTCTACCTGCGAAGGTCCACTGCTGGGTGACAGAGATGGTGGCCTTCTCTTTTCTCTTTCCCTATAGTTCTATTCCACACGAGAGTCCTACACGGATTCCATAAATATCCTCTTATGATGACATCTGTGATGCTATGTTTCCCACTCCAATCCCTGGGAGCAAAGGAACAGCTTCCTCAGACATCTGACTTCATCTGAGCCAAAGAACTCCTACCTCCTCAGCTCTCACACTGGGGAGTGTGTGCAGGGAGCAGCTGTGGGGAGAGGCAGGCGGGCAGAGCTATTGGCGGCATTCCCACCACCAAGCGTCTCTATGATCCTGTGGAGGAACAGTCACCGGCTGGGGCAAATGCAAGAGACCCTCACGTTTCCCCATGGCCTCTCCCACTGGCAGATCTCTGGAGGAAAGCAGGAAGAAGTTGGCCTACAGAACCATCAAATCTATGATACTTAGATTGGCTGCTTAGCCAGCCCAAGACTCATCCTTGAATGGGTTAGAATTTACTGGTCTTTTAGGGCCTTAAGAAATTGAGGTGGGCAAGGGGATCGTAAGGGAACTTGGTTCATTGGGTACCTAGTATGCAGCAATCTGACTTCCACCAGCTTTACGTCCATTGCTCACTTAGCAGCTCTGTAAAGTTAGTGATAAGTGTGATTCATATTATTTTTCAGGGCGGGGGGACTCATAAGGGTTAAGAAACTTGCCCAAAATTACACAGTAAATGCAGCCATTTCATCTTGCCCAGATAGTCAAGAAATCCAGGTTGTCAAAGATCCTTCCTACTGCTGTGAGGCACGTGCCTCCCAAAGCAGGTCATTTTGCCTTTATGTGAGCATTTTGGCTGAAACTTTTGCATGCACCACTTGACAATCAAGTACATCAACATTACATCATGAATGGGTGTGCACATGCGCATGCTGGGGAGCTGTCTCAGCTCACACTGGGGGCACAATCATTGGCAACAAGAAATAGAGAGGAGCCCATGCCTGGCAGGGGGTAAATTGATGGTGTGAAAAAGACAACTGCAAAGATATCATCAAGGTATTACAAACTAGGATTCCTTCCTGGGAAAAATCTACAAAGTCAGCGGGCAGCTAACCGTACTGACTGTAACAAAAAACAAGGCCATGCCTGCAGTACTCTGAGCTCACAGATCCTTGAGAAATTTCCCTTGCCTGCAACAAATATACCTAATAAACTAAACGGAAAGGCCAGATAGCTCTGAAGGGGGAGAATTCAGACTGAAGGAGAGTGGCAATCTTTAAAGCTCTCTCCTCCTCCTGCTCCCAATTCCTCAGCCCTATCACAGGTACCCACCTCACATGCCCTTTACGCTAGGTGCATCCTCCACAGCAGCTGGCATTCCGCTGCCACCAATTTCAGTGCTGCCATGCCCCTTCTCTTTGTAATGGCAAGAATGCAGAACTTGGAGTGGCAGAGCTTCAGCTCAAATCGTGACACTGACCCTCACAAAGAAGGAGTGCTTAAACAAGTCACTTACCCCTCTAAATTTCTGTTCTCTCACTTGAGAAAAGAGGAGGTTTCTGAGAGAACTAAATGAGATAACATAAAAAAGTCAGCCAGCACACCTGCTCAATGCATGGTATCAGCTATTGCGCTTAGAGGGGCGATTGTGATTTGGAAGTTTTGTAACAGTCTAAGAGCTGGACTACCTGAGGGAATTGAAGAGGAGTAATAAAGATAGCAAGGCCTCTCCATGCTCTTCCTTCCTCTGATAATATCTGGGTCCAAAGAATCTAGGACTCCACGACCCTTGCTAGCTCTGAAAAAGTAGGCCCGGAGTCAGGTGTACAGTTACTGACCAGTACAACTGTGGCAATGGGCCAAGGATCTGTGAGCGGGGAGTCGAGACAAAAGGAGCCAAAACAGAAATGGAAGGAGACATGAAATAACTCACAGCTCAGCAACAGCCCATGGACGGCCAGTACGAGAGGCCAGGTTTTGACCTGTTCTACCATGCAATTGCACGTGCTCACTGTCTAAGACCAAGGTATGTCCATAGAAGGACTGATGCCTTACACCAGCCTGGCTTTGACTGAGGCTTGTCCAGAGCTCTAAACCAGGAAAGAGGCTTGAGGAGCCTCAGGTCCTTTATGACGACACTAAGCCTGCAATTTGGATGGAATGGAGGAGATACGAGAGGAAAGAAGCAGTGAAGATGGTTATTGTCCCCCAGACAGATTAAGGTAGGAGAAAGCACTGGATCAGAATTGATTAAATGGGTTAAATCATCAGCCCTCCCACCTGCAGGCTGGCTTAGGTATCTTGAACCTCAATCCTTCCATCTTTAAAACGAAATGACAAAGCTGCAGCTCTACAGTTCCTTCTACTTCTAAAATTCTGTGACTCTTAGAAAAAAGGAGTGATGAGATTTTTAAAAATGAAAGAATAAACCAATTTACAAATAGTTATGTGGGTCCCACAGAGTTCCCTGTGCTGTATTGGAATATATACATTAAAGGAAAGACATTACCTGGTCTTCAGTTTGTAATTCTGTTCTGATGTTAATGGCTAATTGAATACTCTAGTGCAATATACAATGATAGAATGAAGCTTGACTAGGAAGCAGAAGACCTGAGTCAGAAATCTGGATCCCTTTGCTCCAGCTATGCATCTTCTAGCAGGTCCCCTAACCTTTCTGAGCATGACCATCCTCTTTTGCCTACTTCTCTGAGTTTTGGTTGTGAAATACGATCATCAAAGTGAACATATTTGTAATCTGTAAAGCCCTATGCAAATGTAAGATTTCACTATCATTATTATCATTCTTTTTGTTGTGGTTTACTCACTGAAGTACGTTACAATGTTTCCACCAAGACTGAACTGCACAATGTCTTGATACCATTCCATTTTAATCGAGCATACACAGTGGACAAAGCTCACCCTACCTGAGCTTTGGATGTGTTCCTGAGACTTGAAGCTGCCAGTCTAAATGTGGCAGATAGACAAAGCATAGTCATGGGGAGAGAGTGGCAGCCTCTACCCAGGGACTAGGAGGCTGCTGAGATAACAGAGCAATCAACAGAACTCCCAGTCGATCTGGGCCATGTTTTCTGGTGTTCTATGGCTCAGGTTTTCCAGAAAGATCTGGTCCCAGTATGATTTAGACAAAGGAATCAAAGTGGTTTAGTCAGTGGGCCTTTGGGTATTCTTGCAAAGGTATTGGTGTTACAAAATAGCACATTCAAAAATCCAGCCCTATCTCTTTCTATTCCCAGCCACGTTGCCAAGATGGAACTCAGAAGCTGAAGAAGTCTTCAGGGAGTGTTGAAGTGCTGGAGTTGGTAGCTTTGTAGTGCTGACCTTAGGCGGCTGTGTGTGTTATCTTGAAGCTGCCCAGTGTCCTTTGCTATGGTACCAAAAGCAGACCTGCTCTCCCAGATAATGGGGTCCCATTAACTGATCTTGCTCCCTTAACAATGTGGCCAAGTGGTGGGCTTGCCCAGTCAAAGAGTCAGGTGTCTCATAACTGTGTTTATGATACAGGCTAGTTCACCCAGGACAAAGGCATGCTCCAAAAGCAAAACCAAATCTACACATACACTAAATCTGCAAGCCAAGCAGCCAGTAGAAGCCAGGTACCTAAAGCCAAGAGGGAAATTCAACAACTAGCCAAGTAAAATGTACAAGCCAAATTCAAGAGCCGAGAAGATAAATCTAGGAGCTGAGTTGCCAAACCAATACTGTGTTCAAAGCCAGCTGAGGCCCATGACTAGTTGGAAAGTTTAGTTTACCCTGGGCAATGAAGCTCAACCAAAAAGAACAGCCAAGAGATCAGGAGGAGTCATTTTGAAGCTGCCATATGCTTTTAACAGCCTCAAGATTTCATTCAGGCCTTACATTCATGAATAAAGACAATGTTGGAGTAAAGAATTCATCAAGGAATGTTGCTACACAACCAGCTCCATTTTATTTTTCTTCACCACAAAAATCTACTGTTCCTAGACTGGAAGAAAATGCATGGAAATGTTATCAGAGGGGAAGCATATAATTTTATTTAGCTCTTCTATCTACTTCTCTAAAATGTTCATGGGGACATATTTTTCATAATAGATAAAATGTATAATGTATTTAAAAAACACAAAAAAGGCATTTACCACTAAAGTGTGTTTCCACTACTAGGTAGACTACTGTAGATACTTCTATAAAGTGCTATAGGCAGTGCTAATGTGCTTAGTTCTATTGTCACATATCTCTTTTGACAAAAGGCCACAATGCCCTGATTCCCAATAATGGTGATTCAATGTATTGTAGGAGGCTGGCAGGACTGCTATTCTTAAGTAAGCAGTACTTTCAGCTCCCTTCAAACTATACCCCCAAGGGCAGGCACCTCATTGGCTACATATATTCTTCTCTTGGGTCCCAGGAATATCTCTGACGCTTGAGATTGAGGAAGAAGAGAAAGAAATGCAGGACATGGTATCAGTACATGGCCAACCCAACCAGGCACCCATGGGATGAATATCTCTTTGGAGGGAATACATCTCTTCTTAACCAACCCAAAATAGCTTGAAAATAAATGGAGAGCCTGAAGAGCCATTCTTGCATTCAGCAACTTCAGATAATTCTACATGTATGATCAATTCTGCTATAACATTTGTTTTGAAAACAAATTTGTCCCAATGTGATTGATATAATTGGGAACAATTCGAGCATAACGTGAATTTCACATTTGCTTATGTGTGAGTTGGTATGCAAATAACACTAGGTAAATGTGGAAAACTGTAGCTAGCTGAACCAAGCATAAGAATAAACCACACGCACACCTCACACATCTGCTCACCTCCTCATTTCCTCATGTGTGTTATGAACCACACCCACGCACATCTGCAGTTTCAGCTTCCCATCCTGTTTCAGATACACTCCTTCCATCACTTCCCAGTAGCTCACAAGCTGCAACTCTTCCAAAGACCAATTCCAGAAGCAAATCTCAGGTCTTTTTCAAGGCAAGGTGTCATATTGATTATTTATCTTTATTTTATCTGATTATGAAACAGTACTACAATTTTTATTTGGTCTTTTTTTTTTATGTGTCACTGATGAAGTTTTTAAGTTATATTCCCTTAGCCCCATTTTTCCACAAAAGCCCTATTGTGTTTTTTTTGTGTGATTTTGCACAGAAGAGCAATTTTTAGGAATTCGAATGTCATGCTGTAGAACTGACTCTACTAGTCTTGCTCTAGGCTTGATGGAAAAAGCAGGTATAACCCAGGTATTATGTCCATGTGGGAAGTACTTCCCAGCATTACTTAGGAAATGTATGCTTTTCTGATTCTCAAACCCCCAAAAAATCAGTTGAGAAATTGGGAAAATGAAAGTATTATACTTTTTCTGTGAGAATGAAGACTTAACAGCTAATTTGGAGACATTACTGGCTCCAAGGAATCTAACACATAGAATCAAAAATCAAGATTGGCATTTCCAGGAACTGGAGGAGAAATACATAGGAGAGAAAGGATCAAGATCAAACCTGTCCGTCTCGCACATGTTGTCAGCATGTGTATGTGTCTCTGTCTGGTTGCTAGCAGTAAATAATGCTTGCATGAAAATAAATATTAATAATGTTAGATGAGAAGTATAATTTATACAAATCCTATGAATGGTGTTCAAAGAAATAACAAGTTTTGGAAGAAAAATAAGTCCTTAATTGACAATTCACCGTTTACCTTGCTGGGAGATACAAGTACTATGATATTCGAACACTACATGTGGTGAACACTACATATTCATTATATTACTGGTGTTTTCCAGTGTTTGAATATTCATTATAGGTTATACTTTTTGGTAAATGTTACTAAAATATTTCTTAGTTTTTAAACTATATGTTAGACATCTGTAATAACAAGTAATAGTATGAGGAATATTAGATATATTTTAAGAATAACTTAGGATTTCAGGTATACCTGAAAAATACGTAGGTGTACCTGAGAATTCTGACTTCTCATTCAAAAATCCTGAAGATTAATGTCTGTCTGTAATTTAGAAATACTAATTCCAGGCATGGTCCTTGGTCAAAATAAAGCTTGGGTTCTATGATGCCTGAATAACAGAGATACATTATGGCCTTGAAATTTGGAATCCAATGTCCCCAGAACTATATGCCATATCCTACAAGTGTCCTCATGGTTTTCTTGACCAATTATCTGAGCTATCTGTAGTTAGACTTCAGGATCATTTTGTTAAAATATATTCTATATATGCATTTGCGGTGGCAGGTTATAGACAGGTAATCTCTGTGCCTCCCACTCAATTTTGCTATGAACCTAAAACTACTCTAAAAAATAAAGTCTATTAAAAATATATATTCAGGCTTGAGATTTAATACACACACATACAAAATGCACTCACACACTCAAAGAGATCAAAATTTTCAAAATTTCCATGGTCTTTTAAAAGACCAACCTCCCTTCGTCCATAAGCCCTAGTCTCAGTCCAAATGATGGATGGAGGTTTTCATTTCTCACTCACAAACACAAATCCAGCTCTTTGTCTGCACCCCTTAATTTCAGAGGAAACAGTCATTCCGCAGCAAGTCCCTTTTGAGGTCCACAAAGGCTCAGCTGCCATAAATCAAATATCCGTGGTATTAATGGAGCCGAGGAATAGTGGTGCAGGTAACATTTTCCTGACCTTGCTGAGAGAGAGTCAAGTCTACAGTTTAATGAAATAAAATCTCTTTGTGATGAACATGAATAAGGTTGCTGGAGCAGTTCTCTCTTAAAGTGACTTTTAACTGGCTTGTGAGAAGATTTAAGCCTCATCCCCAAATCTCATCCCCAAATCCAGGGGTAGAATTAGCTTCATTCCCCACCTGGAGGGATAGCCAATGGAAAGCTACTTTTTAAGCTTACAGCTCTGTGCAAAGCTGACTAAAGCCTGGACATCTTGAAGGCATTGAAAGAAAATGAAGGAAACAAATGAACAGTGAATCCAAGAACCAACTGTGCTTTTGTCTCCTGGGCAGTATTTTCCATTCACAGGGAAAGTAAAAACCCATCATTGGCAATGGACCCAAAACAGGATAACATGGTCTGTCGTTAGTACTCGGGACTCAAACCTGCTGATGAATCAGTTGCAAATGAATGGAAAGATGTAGCCATTTGTACCAGGCAATTATCTGAAGAAATTTTTCAAATACTCCGACAGATTCAATAAGCCCATTAAATTGAATTTAAATTTCAAACTTCTTATGAAACATGTCTGTATATTTGTGTTTGTTTTTTAACCAACAGGTAAGTTTGGTCCTGAGTTATTAAGGAGTTATGAAGAAAAAAGCAGCCTTCTATAAAAGGAATTTTCCCCTTTCTTCTGGCTATTGAGAAACAGGAAAAGAACTAGGAGAAGAAGAAAACAGCTGTCTAATGTCTTTGAAACTAGCGTTGGTGAAGAAGGGTGTGGCCATCCTATTAGTGCCCTATCCTTCTACAGTTTACTGAGCAAGTCCTAATGGTTTTATTGGGCTTATAAAATAAGATTTCTAAAGCTGAAATAGTCCACCTTATGAACACTTGTTCCAAGTTTTTAATCCTCTCTTTTGGGTATCTTTCTGACCTTTGAACCCCATGCCAGTGGTTCTAGATGTTGAACTCTGTGTATGTGTAGGGAGTCCTATCTGCTCTTAACTTTTGGGTTATAGCCTCTTGTTGAATTGATCTCTTTATCATTATGTAATGTCCTTCTTTGTCTCTTATTATAGTCTTCGTTTTAAATGCCATTTTGTCTGATATAAGTATTGCTACCCCAGATCTTTTCATTTCCACTTGCATAAAATATCTGTTTTGTATCCCTTTATTTTCAGTCTGCGTGTGTCTTCAATCTGAGGTTGGTCTCTTATAGGCAGCACATGTATGAGTCTTATTTTCTTATCCATTTAGCTACCCTACATCTTTTGATTAGAGCATTTACTCCATTTACATTTAAAGTGATTACTGAAAGGTACATAATTATTGCCATTATATTATTCATATTTTTGATCTACTGTTTTGTTTTGTTTTCCCCCTTCTTCTTCTTAAAGAAGTCCCTTTGAGTTCTTGTAATACTGGCTTGGTGGTAATTAATTCTTTTAGCTTTTTTGTGTCAGGGAAGCTCTTTATCTGTCTTTTGATTCTAAATGAGCATTGCTGAGTAGAGTAATTTTGATTGTAAGCCCTTGTTTTTCACCACTTTGAATATTTCCTGCCAATCCCTTCAGGCCTGCAAAGCTTCTGTTGAGAAATCAGCTAACAATCTTATGGGAGCTCCTTTGTAAGTAACTAGTTGTATTTCTCTTGCTGCTTTTTAGGATTCTCTCTTTGTCTTTCACCTTTGCTGTTTTAATTATGATGTGTCTTATTGTGATTAACCCTCTTTGGGTTCATTTTGTTTGTATTTCCTAGACTTGTACATCTATTTTCTTCACTAGTTTAGGGAAGTTTTCAGTCATTATTTCTTCAGATAGGTTCTCGATCCCTTCCTCCCTCTTTTCTCCTTCTGGTACTCACATAATGGGAATATTGTTACACTTGATGTTGTCTTAGAGGTGTCTTAAACTATCTTTTTTGTTGTATAAAACAAATTATTTTTTCTTTTTGTTGTTATGATTGGGTGTTTTCTGCTACTGATTCAATCTTCTGCTTCACCTAATCTGCTGTTGATTCCTGCTGTTGATACATGGTTCATTCCAGTGTATTCTTCATCTCAGCTATTATATTCTTTATTTCTGGCTGGTTCTTTTTTATGGTTTCTATGTCCTTTATGCGTGGTATCTCTTTGTTGAAGTTCTCACTAAATTCCATAAGCATTCTTATAATAAGCATTCTTATAATAAGCATTTTGAACTCTGTCTCTGGTATGTTGGTTGCCTCCATTTTATTTAGTTCTTCTTCTGGAGTTTTCTCCTGTTTCTTTGTTTTCTCATTTTGTCTGATTTCCCATGTTCATTTCTATACATTAGGTAAATTTCCTGTCTCTCAATCTTTGCCAGATGGCCTTATGTAGTAGGTGTCCTGTGTGGCCCAGTGGCACAATCTCCCTGACCACCGGAGCCATGAGCTCCATGAGTGTCCCTTGTTTGCATTGTGTGTTGCCCTCCTTTTGTAGTTGAGTCCTGATTGCTTTTGGCACATCAGTGAGTGGGATTGATGCTCAGGCTGACTGGCTGTGAGGATGAGCTGTTTTGTGTGGGCAGACCTCTCACAATGGGATTCACTCCAGTGGGCTTTTGTGCCTGTTGAGACCACCCTTTGGGTGTGCCACTTGGGGGGCTATTCAGGTGGTGCTCTGTTTTGGTCTGAAGATGGCCTCTGGGTGCATTGTTTCTGGTTCCTCTTGGGAGGGGCTCCCATGCAGGCCAAGTTCAGCTGATGCCTGGGACCAGCCCAGGGCAACCTGATAGGAACTACAAAGCTATATGCATTTGTTTGCTGCCTATGTTGGTCCTAGAGGCATGTGGGGGTGGCCATGCTGTGAACCAAGTCTGGCTACCACCAGTAGCAGGCCTGGGCCAGCTTAGCAAAAGGCCCAGGGCACCTGGTACCCCTCGGCCTGTTGCTACCTGCTGGCTGGCTGTAACTCTCAGCTGCTGACAAAGCCTTCTTAGGTGCATGGAGCCAGGCTGGTTGCCCCAGTGCTGACCGTGCCTCTGATGGTGCTGTGTAAGCTGGGTAGGGTGGGGTCCTAGGGAATCACTGGGGTGGGGAGGATGGTGCTCACCAAAGTTAAAGCAGATTCAGTTCTTGCACCAGTGCCAAGCCTTTGGCCACTCAGCAAAATGCCCAGAGAACACTGAGGCCAGCTGCCATTCAATCCCACAGATCCCCAAGTGTTCTCTGTGAAAGGCTGCAGCGCGAGTTGGGGCTCACTGCCCACCACCAAAAAGTGTCCCAAGTGGCCACACAAACGGCTGTGGGCCACCTGCTATAGGAAATGTCTCCTGCATTTATGTGGGGCAAGGCTGGCTGCCCAGGTGCTGAGAGTGCCCTGTGCAAGCTAGATGGGGCGGGGTCCCAGTGCATCCCCTTAACTTTTGATAAAGAGTCTCTGCCCTGACAAATGATTCTTAGTGACTTTTACAGACACTTTTTCTCTGGTCACTCTCTTGATTTCTAACTACACTTAACTTCTTTGTCATTATACATACCTATAGAAGAAATTTATATCAACCTTGAAGAAGTCATTACCTCTTCTTGGAATTCCCCCTGAAATTTTCTTATACCAAAGTGTATGGACAATACTGCTTTTACTAAAGACTTCCTAAGAGATATGGAGAAGAAATATCAGAACACTAATTCTATATTCTATACAAAATAAGAACTGTGGTTTAAAAAAAAAGTCCCCATTGTACAAATTCTTCTTTCCTTCTTTCTCAGGTCTTCGTCTTCCTCTGCCGACTTTTCCTGACTCCTCTTCCCTCTCCTACTTGTGTTGCAAGTCTCTTCCTTCTTCGGGGTGTACCCCTAGAATTTGTCTCTACCCCAGAGCATGGTTACCAATACTTTTTTGACATTACTCATCTTTCCTTGGAAAGGAATTTTCATATTACTGCTAAAAAGATAAAAATTTCTTCATGTTACCCTGATTTATTTTCTTTTCCAATTGGTGATACTAGTTGTAGGGAAAAAAAGAAAAAGAAAAAAACCCTAGTCAGCAATTTGTGGCACACACAGATCTGTGTCTGGAAACATAATTCTCTACTCATGGACCTTACCACAGTTTCCCAAATAATAAAATTGTGAACTATTACAAGAGAATATACACCTAGACCAAAGGAAAGAATGACACACCTGATGCCTACTGTAATAAAAAATAATAATTAACAATTAAAAAATCCCAACCATGGTTTATGAAATGGAGGCTTCACTAGGACTTTTAACTCTATAGCCTAGGACTTGACTGTATTTTTCCTCAAGGGTTTGGATTTAATTCACAAAAACTGGATCTGGCTGCTACACCTTTTGAAAGGTTTTTGCTCGTTTATTTTTTCTCTATAATTAAGTGTATGGGACTGGATACACAGAATGAAAATAAATTGTTTGATTGGTCAGCATCCACATTCCCTTCCTGCAGCAACATTACTTTGATTTCCCTTTGTTGAATTCATCTCTTCTCTCACTTTCTGCAACTGTTGTATTGAAAAGGATTGACAAAGGTAAACCCTGATTGATCTGAGCCAGTTTGCATAGCCCATCTCTTTGACCACAGGGATTAGCTCAGAGATTAGCACATAAACCAGTCAGGGCCACTGGGTCTTTTGCTGGGGCTTCTGGGGAAAAGAAACACTTTGTCTTTGTCTGGCCTTAGCAGAATGAGAGTGTCTTCTCCAGCCATCTCAATACTCTTAGGGGAGCCAGGCTGTGGATAAAGGCAACAACTACAGAAAGCAGACCTGACAGATGTCTGCTAGCCGCATTGTTTGAAACCCAAATGTAGCACCTCCGAAAGCCAAACTTCCCCAGATTTTTGTTACCCAAACCAAGAAATTCATTTTTTGCTTAAACTACTTAGAGTGTCTCTTGCGTGCAACAGAGTCCTACCAGAGACAATGTAGTCCTGGAATGTTTAAGATAAGAATTCATTCATTTTCTCACTCATTTTTTAAAGCCTTTCCAGAATGCCTATTAAGTATCAGACATTAAAAGTAGGAAAATGAATGTTACCCAGACTCTGGCCCTCAAGGAGAACAATATAGAGGTGTGATCATATAGGATACAGGGCAATATGGGTGATAGTAAAGGGTGCAATGAGAGGACAGAGAATGAAGAGACTATTCAGCAAAGAGGGTCAGGAAAGAAGGTTAGCAGGCAAAGAAGAGACATTCTAGGAGAAGTAAATTGCATGTGCAAAGGCCCATTGGCAGGAAGCAGCATAGATTTTCTGGGAATCACCAAGAGTCTGTGTGGCTTGCATGAGTTACCAAGCTAAGCACAGAGAGATATGGCTGGAAAGGAAGGTTGGAATCCAATTATGAAGGGCTTTGGACATCCAGTCATCAGGGAATGTCATGGCCAGACTTGAATTTTAGAAAGATGTAGACAACATTTACAAGTGGCAGGACGAGTGGGCTTAATTTGTCTAATACTCCGAAGCTGTCTGACTCTTGCAGCAATTCATTCGAGCTGGAGTTTCCCCTGTAAGTAGGACTCTCCCGCTTCCCCCAGTCTGCTTCTAAGATGGAATGTAAGGCTGATGCTGACAGTCTTCTGTGCTATTGTTCACTTCAGAGATTCATTTGTGCTCTGGAAAATGGCTTGAAATTCTCTATGGAGAGTGTAGACAGAAAGGTCAATAATTATGCAAGATGAATGAATAATGGGCTTGGAGCAATCAGGCCATGCAGCTGCTGCAATGAATTCTCTGAAGCCCACCTGCCAGGTGTCCACATTCCTGAACAGTGGACCCAGCCAGGCATCTGCAGCCATGCTCGTAGCTAACTAGTATTCCTAGACAGCCAGGGGAGATCCTGAATGGGAGCAGAGAAACCAAAAAGGGCACAGTGCTGAGCATGGAGAAAGGTCTTCTTGAGGCTTCCTCTGAAGCTCAGTGAATGGCCTGATCTCAGAGGTAAGGGGTTAAATGAGGGGCCAAGAATCAAAAAACTTGCCAGGAAACAGCCAAGCTTCAGTAGGCAACCATGAGTGCCTGAGGTCTTTTGTTCTGGGAGGACACCCCTTAGCTACAGCTTTCCCTGGGAATACCAGTCAAGCAGAAAAACATTGTTGAGAACCTACTGTGTGAAATGTGCTGGGGGGATGCAGAGATGAGTCACACTCAGAACCCTGGAAACAGGCAATCAGCCCGTGTGTGCCAAACGGAAGCCGACAAAGCTGAATGCTTTGGTGAGAGAGGAAGGATGACATTTGCAAAACACAGCATCTGCTTTTAATAAATAGCAATTGCACAAGGTTATGTGTCTTTCTGAATGATGAGGAAACTGAGGGCCAGCAAAGTAAATGAGCCAACGTAGAGAGAGAAGGGACTAGAACCCAGATCAACACAATTCCAAAAATTTGCCTCTTTCCACTTTGCCACAAAGAGAGGAAGACACAAAGACTCTCAGGAGGTAAAACTCTGCTCTCCAACCAGGGTATTTGGAGTTCACCAATACAATATGCCCGCACAAGGAAAGGCATATTGTTCTATGTCACTTTTACTTGAAAAATGGGGGCTGGGGGAAAAGGTTTTTCCTTCATCAAAGGAAACTCAGTTTTCTATGATTTGTGATGTAAATTCCAATACATTTTTATGAAAAAACAGTGGGTCTTCTGGTTATACCATCAGCATTCTGACGGCCTTCCCTTAGGCATGTTGTGATGGCCATTTTTGAGAGGTGTCCATATAGGGGACTAAAGGGAGAAAAACATGGAAAGGTTGGCGGGCCTTTTTCACTACTATACAGCTGCTCTCTCCGGGTTCTAGTAGTTGTTTTTCTTCTTTGCGCCTGTTCAGTCCCAGCAGGAGCAATGGCTTCCGCTGCTTCTATCCCCCGGGGCACTGCATCATCTCTTGTTGGTTTTCCTAAACCCAGTCCACACTTTTGCAAACAGTCCCTTTTCAGACTGGCTTCATGGGAGTATGACCTGTGCAGTCACACAGGGACCTGTGCTTAGAACTCCATGCTTGATTTCCATGCTTGAAATTCTTAATACTTTTTAAACAAGGATCCATCATTTTCATTTTGCATTGAGCCCCATTTTGCTTCTGGTCCCTTTATCAAACTCTCGTCAAGTGTACCATGTGTATCCTCCCAGGAACCTGACCCATGTACCCTCCTAGGCAGAGAGGAAATATGCCCCCAGCATAACTGATTTCCTTAGAAGGGAGCAAGTCTTCTCCCTAAAAGGAAGAAGCCCTAAGGGAAAAGACTCAGGCGTTCCTACAAGATCAATAAGTTCTGATTCCAGAGGCAAGAACTGAAATCAAGACCATGAAAGTAAACAAGTCCTGGCACCACCACATTTTAGCTCTGTGTCCCTCAGAAGTCACTCACCCTCTCTGAGCCTCGGCTTCCTCACTTGGATAACATGCTGCTTAACTCAAAGTACAGCTGTTAACTAAAAAAGCTTTGCAATCATTGGGAGGAAAACACAGCAGGATGATGGCTGCAGTAAAATCCTCCCTCTCTATTCATATATCCCCTTGGTAAGAAATGACTAGAACCATAACCAAATTGCTCAGCTACACGTGGATCATAACAAAGGAACAATTAATTAATTGTCGTCCGGTTCTGCACTGATCTAGCCCACCCTTCATCATGGCATGGGAGCACTTTGGGCCTCTAATGAATACCAGGTTTTGCTCCCCAAGCATTTAATTATAACAGCCACTTCTTGGGCACTTACTATGTGCTGACACTGTGCTAGGTGCTTTCATTGTATTGCCTAGACCAGGAGTCTGCTAACATTTGCTTAAAGGACTGATTGTAAATATTTTAAGATTTGTGGGCCAGATGGTCTCTGGTGCAACTACTCAACTCTGGCATCGTAACACAAAAGCAACCATAGAAAATACATAAATGAACGAGCCTGCCTATATTCCAATAAAACCTTTTTGACAAAAACAGATGGCTACTGTTGTTTGCCACCCTTGGTCTAGAGCGATGGTCTTTAATCTTAAGCTTATATCACAATTCCCTGGAGGGCTTGTTAAAGCACAGAGTGCTGGGCCCTACCCCCAGAGTTTCTGTTCCAGTAGGTCTGGAGTCAGGCAGAGAATGCACATTTCTAACAAATTCCCAGGCAATGCGGATAGTGCTGGGCCAGGAACCACACTTAGAGAACCACTGGTCTAGACAGTAAAGCAGACATTTGAGAGCACAGCTCTGAAACCAAGTAGCCTGTTTGAATCCTACTTTTCCCCTACAAACTGAGTAACCTTAGATAGCTTGGGTTTCTTTTACATTTCCCTACCTCATCTGTAGAATTATGACAATTATAGCACCACTTTTATAGGACTGTCTTGAGGTAAATGAGGTCATGCATGTGAAGCATGTCTGGCACATGGTCAGCCCTCGAAAAATGTTAGCTCTTGTTAAATGTGAGCTGGTATTGCCTCATATAATCCTCCCAACAACCCTATTAAATAGATCTTCTGGCCACTTTATAGATGAGGTAGCTGGAGCTCAAGGGGTAAAATGTATTGCCCACGGCACAGAGCTGCTGAATGGCAAGCTGAATCAAACCCAGGACCCCGGAATTGAGGGGTGTCACCTGTACCCTTGACACCTGGAGCAAACACGTTGTCTCCGTGAGGCCCACAGGATATAAGCCTTTGGGAAGTGGAGGCTTGTTAGCCTGGGCCCTGCTGTGTCCCCAGGGCTTCACCTGGAACTCCCGTGGGAGCCATACTCTTCTGTCTCAGACACTCCCTTCTGTGCTCCCTCAGGCCACGCTGGTATCAAAGAACAAAGGCGCCCTCTCTATCCAGCCATGGTCACTCATTTTCTATCAGAAGCTCCTGGTCTACCTTGTGACCACCCTGAGCTAGTTCAGGAGGTCTTAAGATAACATTAACTGGCGATAAACTAAATGTTTTGCATACATTGTCTTATTTAATCTTCAATAGAATTCCATAAAGTGAGTACTACTGTTAATTCTGTTTAACAAATGAGGAAACTGAGGCTCAATGGAAGATGACCTAAACCATGCAGCAAGTAAGCGAGGATGCCACGACAGAAAGAGATCAGGATGCTTCCAAGGTTTTTGTTCTTTCCATTTACAAGACCTTGGCTCCTTAAAAGTCATCAGAAGTAAAAGATTAAGGAAAGAGAGCACTGGAAGTTAGTGCTTAGAGCAAGGAACTTGAAATGCCCAAAGTACAGTTGTATCTCTTGGGCAATTTTGGTCAATGTCTCTGTAAAACATGAATAAGCTTAAGTGAATCCACACCATTCAGGTAAAGATACATTTGCAAATACACTCTTGTCAATTTGAAAGGAAAACGCCATGCAAGTCTTGCTCTCATGTGGGTGGCTTTTATGAGAAGAGGGAGGGAGACTTTGATGAGAAGAAAGGCGAAGCTGGAGTGGCTTTGACCCCTTATCCTTAAAAATGAAAAGGAAGAATAATCAAATGTACGCTGAAAAAATAACAGCAAACAAGCTCCGAGGTGACATTTGTGCTGTGTGGTTTTCTTCCGGCTGTGTGACAATGAGTGCTCATTCAGCTGGCTTTTCCCAAAGCCAGAAAAAGGTCTTTAGCTAAAATGTCACAATGCATCTTATTTTCCATTTTCAGCCTGTGTTCCAAGGGGAGACTGACACTCTGTCCTGCCCTCACACACCACTTTGAAAATAACAACAGCAAAGCACAAAGAAAGGTAGAAAGGAAGGGGACAGCTTGGAGCTGGCTCGACTCTCTGACTTTTCATTTTGCAGAGGGTGCAGGCTTTGGGTGGAGAAGACGTGGAGTACCCTAGAGGATGGCTGTGACATAATCTCCAAATATACACTCCTGAGAAATCCCAACAAAGACGCTGGACCTATTCTGTACACAACAAAGACATTCACCTATCCTGTGGTGCTCTGGAAAGTGACTGTTGGAATTACATTTAGAAATTAGATTTTTACTGGCCAATTTAGTCGTTGTTACTAAAGGTCTTTGATCCAAAGAACAGCCATTATTTGGTGACCTGGAGATTTGAGACTTGCCTCAAAGAAGGCATGACCATGCCTCCTTTCTAAAACTAACTTGGACTTTCAAGGCCACATGTAATCCGGCCCCTGCTGACATACGCAGCCTTATTTCTCCCTGTACTCTGCTGTTGATTTTCTGGTTTTATTACCAATAGAGGATCCACCCATGTGTTTCCTTCTTCCTAGAATATCCTTTAAACACCCCATACCCACCTTCTAATATTTTCATCTCCTTAACTCCTACCCATCCATAACCCTTGTGAATTTGGGCCATAATCTCAGGTGTATTTGTGGTCAGAGAAACATAGTCCAGAACCAAAACATATTTTTAAAAAACTCAAGTTCTTCACCTACGCAACAAACCCTGATACTGTTTCCTTCTTCCAACAGAATTATTACAATTGCCAACCAACTGGTCAACCCATGGGCCAACTTCCCCTGTTTCATGCCACACACCATGCTACCACCAGTCTAAATACAAGTCTCCTGTCTTCTTCATCTCCAGTTTGTGTCCTAACACCCAACTACACTATGCAAATTACAACCCCCAAATATGCCATCTATTCCCATATGCCTGTGCTTCTGCTTTTGCCATTTTTTTTAACTGGATTATCATCTTCTTTTCTTAGCCTACCTAAACCCTAATCATCTTTCATGACCCAGTTCAAATGCCTTCTTCTTTATAAGTGTTTCGACCTCAGACATTGTCACTGTGTCCTCTGTTGTTTCTGCTGCCCTCTCTTATAAGGCTTGCAGCGTAATTTGTTTGTATGTCTCCCTCTTTCACTAGAGGAAGAATTTCTTGAAGTCAAGAGTTTCTTCTTACTCATCTTTGGGTCCATGGCAAATTGACTTATGTTGTAGGTGCTCATTATATATTTGCTGAGTTTAAATCCACGTAACATTTTAGTATACAATATTACATTGTATGCTCATATATATTTACCCACTATTCCTTTATTCACTCCAACAGATTTGTAAAGCATGTAATTTTATCCCAATTTTAAGATGAGAAGATTGAGGGGTACAAAGTCAAGTGGCACACACAACTTGTAGGTCTCTGATCTAGACTCGAAGCCAAGTCTCTAATTACTCTTGCACTTCTGAACTTTAATGATTATATAATTCTATTCAAAATTATATGCCAGAAAGAAGACAATAATAATTTTATTATACTTCTGCAAAGAAAAACAGGAGCAGCAAATACTGTTCCCTTGTTTGCAAGGCTATCCTATGTCCTATTGGAAAGGAACAGTATAAACATTGGCTTCAGCAATGTAACCTAACAGTAGCTTCTTTTATTACCATTGTTTAAACATTTGGATAGTAAACAGGTACACCTCATCCCACATATTGTCTCAGTCAAACTTATATCCTCTATGCAAATTTTATGGTGCTATCTTTATTAGGTGTTATTCTAAAGGCAGGAGGTGTTAATGTGCAGAAAATAATGAACAACACTGGACTGCAGAAAAATCACTTAATTATGTATGTCAAAAGAATCCTTAACCAGATCACCACAAAAGCATAGCAGCATTCAAACACTACTTTACAAAAAAAGGAATGGAGATATGGACATATCTCCTGGCATATTAAAATAAGATCTGATTATTGTAAAATTATCTTATATACAGTCCCCTAAATAGCAGAGATCTTTCCCTGGGCTTGAGAGTGCCAAAATCAGCACAGTAAATGACCTGTTGAAGTGAGAAAAACATGTTTTACTTTTTGTTTTGTTCTGTTTTGTTTTGTTTATAATCTGCAGGTCTTCATCTGAAATGCATCTCTGCCACTTACCACCTGGGTGATCTGGAACAAGTAACTTCATCTTTCTGAATCTCGTCATTCTCATCCGTGAGATGGGCATAATAATATTGAACTCATAATAATGTTTATTATTGAGAAAATTAACTGATAAAACGTATGTGACAAGAAAACTTGGCATAGAGTACATACTCATTTAATGAATATATATTTTCACGCTAGTGGCACAGAGATATAATCTTCTTCTATACATGGGTTTCCAGGGGAAGTTGTCAGTAAGCTAGAGAACATTTGAGAGGATATATTCATCTTCTATTTCTATTCCAGACTCTAATTCTCATCCTGAAACATGCTTAAAATTTAATTTTCCTGGTTTGTTAAGAACAAAGTCCTAGTATGTCCAGGTACTCACCTCTGCTATATCAGGAACAGAGATAGTCAGCATAAGCAGAAAGGAGGAGAGCAGGAGGTACATTTCAAGGGACATAAAGCAAATATATATATGAAGAGATGGCCCTTCTCCCCTTTCTTCTTCATAGTTCTACCTATTCTGCTAAATTTGGATCCAGCTAGATCAGTGTTTCTCAACTAGAGGTAATTTTGTTCACCAGAGGACATTTGGCAATGCCTAGAGACATAGTTGGTTTTCCCACTGTGGGAGGTGAAACTGGTATCTAGTGAATAGAGGTCAGAAATGTTGTGAATCATCCTACAGTATGTAGAACAGCCTCACAGAACAAAGAATTATCTGATCCAAAGTGTCAACAGCACAAGGTTGAGAGACCCTGAACAAACTCTGATCAAACTAGACATGGGTGAAAGTAAAGGGCCCTGATCCAATCCAAGCAATATTTCATGAGTTTTGCTCTAGGTGTAAAGCCCTTTATTAGGTCCTAGAAAAAGTGATCCAAGAGCCTCAGAAGAGCTTAAAAGCAAGAAAGGAATTTGGCAGCTGCCGGTCAACATTTATATGGAAAATTCTTTCTTGGTCAGGACATTGATTTCCCTAGAATTAGATTTACAGGAATTATTTTGCAATAGGATACAGTAACAGTTTATGTCAGAGGTAGTTTGTCGAAATTTCAGGTTTTAGGGAGTAATTAATAGAAGTCTTTATATGCAAATTACCAGCTTCATTTAGAAGCTATTGCTGGGTAAAGTTGCTTAGAGGGGGAACTATTAACTCTATTTTAAATGTTACTAGGAAAGTTAGCAACTTCTGACTGGGAAATGAAAGATTAAGAAGTTGAGTTTGAAGTTATTTGTCATTGTTTTCTGGAGAAAGTACTGGGATTTATTTTCCTACACCCTAATTCCCAATACTGAAATATGATGCTCTTTTTCCCCCCTTTTCTTGGTCTATCCCATTTTTTAAGTGAATGAGGGGTGCACAGTGCGGGGAGGGCTGAAGGGCAGGTGGTGAGTCTCTATTCCCCTTTGGGAGTTCTTTATCCAGGAAGAGGCAAGGGGTAGGAAAGATTTCAAGGTGAGACAACAACCCGGATAAAAGCTGTCTCTTTCGTATTCCCCAGTCTCTCCTGGCTGCAGCACACATAACCAAGGTGACAGACACACAGCCAGCAACACTAGTCGCTAGTTATCTCGAGAGGCTAGTGAAGAATTTTGGAGTTAATGAGTAGGACCTCAGAGCCAATAATAAAGGAACAAGTTTTTTAAATGCCCGTTGTTGTTCACAGAGACCTGACATCAAATAGGTTGGGAACAGCTGGTCTAAAGCACATTCCAGATTTATGTTAGGACAGTGTTACACACAAGTGTTCAAAGACCTAGAGCATCTACAATGGACACAGAGGCAAACACCCCCGCCCGCTGGTCCTCCTCAGCCAAGCACAGCACATCGATGAGGAGGGGCTCACAGGACCGAGTTATAGGTGTGACAGATGGACACTTAGATCTGAGCAAATACTAGTAGAATTTACTTGAAGTTAAAATGGTGCAGAGGGAAGAAGCAAACAAAGTTCAGTGATGGGACAGATGTCTTATGCTGGATCAGGAGACAGCACTGGGAAGGCAGGAAGGACCACTCCTGTTTCAGGAAGGCCAGCCCAACCAACTCTCCCACTGGCCTCTAAGGACTAGTAGAGAAAGAAAGGGATTATGGGACCCCCATAGGAGCCTGCACTATTAGGGGGCTAAGTGAGACCATGTCTGGAGATAGGAATTAGATGGCTGGGACCCAGAGACTAGACAGACAAACAGGATAAGTGAGCCAGATATTTTAGTCATTGATTTAACAAATATTTACTCTTAGTGCTGAGAAACACAGGCAGACCCACAGAGAACTTCACAGAGCCCCAAATCTATTGGGTGCTGGGGAACCCCCAGCATCTGCCAACAGGCAAGCAGTACAAAGGGAACTAGCAGTGAATCAGTGTCTAATCTTGGCAGGTGAATGATCTCTCATATTCACTGAGCAACTAAAATGCGAAACCCATATAACATTCCTATAAGTTTATTATTATTACTCAATTGTATTGATTAAAAGCACTAAAGCTCAGAGAAGTTAAATACAAGTTTTCACAGGTAAAGAGAGGCAAGAGGAATTCAACTTACCTTTACCCCCAAAATCTGTTCTGCCCTCCCTCTGCATTGAACTGGCACCCAAGTTCTCTACATATGGAGGCATCAGAAAGGTCTACAAGCAAATGGTACTCACCCATGGACTTTATTTGGGTACAGGAGTCCAGTCCCTGAGGCATAGGTAGGGAAGGGCCAACCCCAGCCTTTGAAAGAACTAGAACATTATGTAAAGAATCAAGAGTTACTCAGGGAAGAGGGGAAAAGGTAGTGGTCCAGTTACTAGGTCTGGGGAGAAAGCCAACAGGAGTGAAGCTGAGCCCACCAGCCTCCTGTTCTGGGTCTCACATTTCAACCAAGGCTGTGATTATTTAGAGTTGCCAGATAAAATAAAGGCTGTCCAGTTCAATGTGAATTGCAGATACACAATGAATTCTTTTTTCATATTAGTAATTTTTAAAAAATATTTCAGGGGACATACATTAAAATATTGTTCCTTTATCTGAAATTCTAATTAAACCGGGCATCTTATATTTTCATTTGCTACATCGGGCAATCCTAGTGCTTGAGCCCAGACCTCAGATGCACCATAAATAGGGATTGGGACCCCAGCTGTGAAGGAAAAGGGGTACAGAGACAAGGAACCTAGCAGATAGCTATTGAAACAACCCCACCACAATCACCACCACCATTGCCTTAACAAGAAGTTTTCCACCACTACAACAGAATAATTACAGAAGTGACAGTTGTTAAAACTCCACATGTTTTCTTAATGATTAAAAATAAAAATAAAAAATTTAAACAACAGAAAAAAAAGGAAAAAAAAAACCCACTCCTGATAGAATAGGCATGAGAAGTCTTAGCATGATAAGCCTAATGCACATTAATCTGAAAAAAAAAAAAAAAGCCATACTTGGAATCACCATGGAAGAGGTCTATGCTGGAGCTGTGGAAGAGCAAAGACTTGCTCTTCCACAAGCTCCACCCCACTCTGTGCACAAATGGTTCAATGCCTTCTCTTACTGGAACTGTAATGGTGGTTTAAATATAGAGATGTTACGAGTTCAATGGATTTTTGTAGGCTGCCCAGTGAGAGTCATACATAATGTTCTTTCTAAGAGTAAATGGCTTCCCTGCACTGATCTCACAAGGGAGTTTTAACAATACAGTTTGTTGTTAATTAGGGCCTTTCTACACAACCCCCCATGATTTGGCATGTATACTGCTGCCCAGCCTCCTCAGGCCAGCGTTGCCCAGCTCAGACCACTGTGGTCATGTTCTTGTCTTTCAGTCCTAGGACACCACAAGCTCCCTCCTGTCTTGGAGCATTTGTCCAGACTATCCACTCCTGCAGAACTCTCTTCCCCTGGCTCTTGGCATGGCTCCTTCTTCTCCTGCAGGTCTCCTCAAACAGGCCTTCCTTAATAACTGCATTATCTAAATATTACCCATATAAGAACCCTGAAAATTGCTTTCACTTACGAATTTAGAAATTGATACTTTTTGTCCTCCACTAGAATATAAACTCCTGAGGGCAAGCACCATCTCTGTTTTACTTACTATTCAGTATGCAGAATCTATCATAGTGCCTAGATCTGACTGAGTTAGTGAATGTATGAATGAATGAATGCTTATAGTTTTCCCCTGAAAATCATGTTTTATTTCTAGTTGATGATTAAAACAAGATCTTTGGTCAGCTCATGTTAGCATATCTTAATTGTATTCAGGCATGCATCAATTTATTCATTTATCCTTTCATTCATTTGAGACCTCCTTATGTATCAGACACTGCAGACTCTGTCCTTTTGAACTGTGACAAAACAAATTCAACTCAAAGTAAAATCAGAAAACATGTAACATGATGGCAAACATCACAGGCTACCATGGGTTAACAATGTATTTTATATAAATCAAGTCCTCCTCTCACATGTACTTCACAAGGCCCAAGTTCATTCGCTGGAACTTTTGCCTCCAGCGCCATATGCTTTCTGGCTCAAATTTGAAATCCTTTTGGAAAACAGGAGATTGTCATAAAAGGCTTTAAGGTAGAAATGTACAAAATGGAAGAAGGGAGTGTTCAGATGAGAGATGAAAAGTGAACAGGAGATAGAGCGTATAATAGTTGTGCTGTCATTTCTTGACGCAAACTTGATCAAACTGGCAACCTTCCCCAAACATTGTCTCTGCAATCACTGACCTGACTTCCTCGTTTGTCCTTCATGTGTTAGTTTCATGGAAACCACTGAACATGTTGACTGTCTCTAGTCTAATTTGTGGATGTCATCTGTGCTTCTTCTCCACAGTTTTTTCAAACCTGCTAGCCCACAAGTACTCCTTCTTAGAACTCTAATGGCTTAACTCTAACCTGCCGTCTGTTGATTCCACCATCCAAAATTAAAGCTTTCCTCCTTCCCAGTAGCCCACCTCTTGGAAAAAGCTTTCTGGATAAATAGGACTGGCCTCTTAATCTGCCTAGATCTTCATATCCTAGAGTAGGTGACTCAGAGCAGAAATGAAAAAGAAAATTATGGAAAAGAAAGTGAAAGGAAAAAAAATACAGAATTTCTGTCAAAATCGCCAGTGCAGTTTTGGTGCAGGATGCCCTAGGTGAAATTATTTTAATTTACCAATTTGCAGAGATAAAAATATCCCACTGTGAAAACCATAGTATGCACCGTCGTGTGTGGCATTGATGAGCTGCACCATATGATAAAGCAAATTGAGATCAGACATTTGCAAGACCATTTCATGGTGGGAGGAAAATCATGTGAAGAGTTATAATGTGGTTAATGGCATTGCAAAGCTGATGGCACTAACTTTACAATTCCCTTTTATGCATAGGTTATCATACTAATTAGCTACATCTGGAATATTTGTCATTTTACTAGAGTGAGTTTGCCCTTCCCTTTGCTTTAGTTCTGCAGCCTCCGACCTGATGTTCAGAGATTCCAATAAGTTTTAGCATATCAAATGTGTTGGATGATTCGAAACAAGTCACCTTGGAGTGGGAAACCTTTGAGGATGGCATGGTAGAAACAGTGGAGGCCTGGAAATCACACGTGTCGATTACAATGGCAGTATAAATGTTGGCAATTTACTTAATCTCTCTGCAAGGGTTTCATTAAATATTGAAAGATAAAACCTACCTTGTAGGGTTATTGTGAGGATTAAAATAATCTCTCTCACATGTTTAACATGTACTTCAATAAGTGGTCCATATATAGTAGTAAAAAGCACAATTCATTTTTTTTCCTGTTCTTTGGATGGTTGCAAGATTTATGTGAGTAGAACTAGTAGGAAACAGTAGATAAGTCAAAGATGTTGGTAAGAATAACATCATATCTTGAAAATTTCAAAACATTCCTTTCCTTTCCACTTCCTTTGGGTAAATCAAAGCTTTTGTAAATAAGGCAATGTAGTAGAAACTGATGCTTCTAAAAGGTAGAACAGAGGAAGCCAACAATATGCCGTAATTAGGAACAGAACTTTTAGGTAAGAAAATAAAAATCATTGACCTAGTTTCAAATCTAAGGCACGTTTAAATATTTTTCTATGGCCTGGGTAACTTATTAGAAAATAGAACCAGGACTTATAATCCACGTGTGTATGTAGGTAAAGGCATCATGGGAGAAAATGGGAGAGTTTAGAAATGCTAGCTTGTAGAAGTGTATTATAATCTGTACAGTGTTCTACTAATGTGAAGTATTGTTGTCGCTATTGTTAAATTATAGGTGGAATCTATGAAATCTGCCAACAATAACAATGATTATTGTTCCTAAAGTACTAACAAAGGCAGAAGAAAATACATGCAAAATTTTGGTTAACTTACATAAAACTCATGCCAATTACGGTTATAGCCATCTGGAAAGATTATTATTTATCCTTAATATTTTCCTCCAGAAATTAATACCAGCATGTAATCTGAAAATGTAAGACAATAAAATAGGAGTTGAGCTAAATTCTTAACAATGATTTCTTATGATGAATTTGAAACTTTCTGGTGTCTCATCCTGAGAAACTCCAGCTGTTGCAGTGCAAAGTGGATATCCCAGTGTTCTCATTTTTACCTTTGTCTTTTGTGTCTCCATCAGACCCTTATTTTTCTTTCTAGGAGAAGTGGTTAATTAATGTCCCTTTCCCCAAACCATTAATGCATATCTCCTGTATCACGATAATGAACAGAGCATTAGAAACATGGAATAGAAACGATATGCAGTAAACCCCAAATGGAGTATTCTAGGCTAACAGGGACTAGTATACATTCTACGTACAATGGGACTAACCACTTGACACACAGATCCCTTATGACTTTGCCCCTTACTGCTCTGCCTCACATATGTGAATTCCTAGCAGGTCCTGGGATCATCTTTCTCTATTCCATCTCAAACATTTTAACAAACTCCTAATGCTAGAACATTCTTTTCCACCTTCTTCAACCAAATTACTCTTTTTCATCATTCATGTTTCAACTTAGACTATTTTTCCAGAAAACCTTTCCTAACTACCTCCTCCCACCATTTACCCCCACAAGAAAGCTGGTTTTGATGTTCCCCCTATGTGTTCCCATAACAACTATCAGAGAGAATTTAGATGACCTGTTAAGAAATCTGTTTCTCCTTCTAGACCATAAACCGCTGAGAGCAAGGCCTGAGTCTGTTTCACTGTTTTGTTCCCAGCACCTTGGATATACAGGCACTCATTAAATATTAGTGGAATTAATGAGTTTTAGAAATCCCATCTGGACAGCATTCGCAACAAATAAGCTGATTCCTCAAGAGTACAAAGCAAATTGTTCATCTTCCAGCTGATTTCAATGGTGTAGGCTACCTCAATGGATAATTGGGGCTTGTATTATACAGTTTACTTGTCATAAAACTTATCAGCCATCACCTTATCACTACTTTTACTGTGTAGACACTGCTGACATTATCTTTCCAAGATTTAGTTTCTGATCAAAACAGGAACAGCCAAGATATGAGAGCAAGAATGTGCTGGCTCTGCCATTATCCTCGGTGGTTTAGCGGCCATCCCCTTCCACCTCCAGCCCAAGCCTCAGGATGCTCTGTCACTGTCAGCCCTACCCTACTGTGTTCCAGGAGGAAAGACGAAATAATGTGAAGGTCCACAGTGAGCCTATGGTGCCATACTTAGGATTGTTGTGGGGATAAATATGAGCACTTTTGCAGCTAAATATTGTTGACCTTCATCATTACTATCTTTTCACATTGTCTCTGTCACTCATCCTGAAGTATTCACATCGGCTTCCATTGTTCCCCTATGGGTCTGAGAAGCAGCCCGGTTCTCTCTTTATGTTTTACAACCCCATTCACACACTCCTACTAACCAAACCCATTAGGTCAGAACCTTTTGAACCCAACTTCTGCTACTCCCCAAGAAGGCCAATTATAGAGCCCACCTGCTGTCGATTGTGTTGCCTCCCAGAGTATGACCACATATGGCTTCCTTAAAGAGGGGGGAAATGATGAATGGCAAAAACACATGTTTATACTTAAACCTGTAATGCACAAGAGCTTTCAACTTTTGGGTAAGAGAGTTTCAGTGGAGTATGTGTGTGTCTGCTGCCTGAAAGAATGATTGTCTGTCAAGTGGTTTTGCAGACTCCACAGATTTCCTAAGGGGAGTAGGGAAAAAGCAGAGGGATTGTAACTTGGAAACCAGAACAAGCTGAGGATTCATTCTCACCTTGTGACATCTGCAGTTTGGGAAATGGGAAGGCTGCAGAATGATCTCATTCACTTGAGACCCGAGACTCACACCTCCTCCCCTGCCCCTCTGCCTATCATCAGTCTATTTTTAAAGGTGAGGAATCTGAAATGTACTTCAAAAAAACTCAATTGATGCTCACAAAAAGCTACAGTTCCTGGTTCAGTGACTGGATCTCGAGAGAGAAGAATCAGAGCTTTAGCTTTGCTTTCTGTCTCTTCCGTATCATGCAGGAAAAAAAAAAGTTAATGGCCATTGGAGAATTGCAGTTGGGGTTTCCCTCAGCTTCTCTGGGTACCTTCTCTCAGGTTCCCCAGAGCAGGAACTTTGGTCAGGGGCAGAGGGCACTTGGTCTCTTTTAACTAACCCTCTGAACCTTTTAATCCTAAGTGGGTGGTCACTTAGTTTTTCTTCTCATGGGAAATTCATCTCAGTATTTTTCATAAAATTTGTATTTTGTATAAGTACCCAAGGACTACAACTGAGACAAATTTTTAGTTTCTGCTAACAAATCTATAAGAAAAAAAATCACAACAGCTTTACCTGATGAAAAAATGGCAGCATGAGGAATATTATAGGATTTAGAAAGCCTTTAGTTAGATCCACTTTTCCCCCACTTACTGTTGAACGCAGCTTGGAGTCTTTGATTATAATGAGACAAGTATTTGTTAGGGGGAAAAAAATTCTTTAAAAAAGTACTAGAAAATTCTAACTAGGTGAATAAATGAATGAGTGCAGGTGAAGAGATAGAATGTCTTCCAGTCCCCAACTCTTCCATTTCCCCAGACCATTGGCTGAAAGTCTTGACCTCATGGTACCACTGAGGTCTGGGAATGGGTCTCATTTTCTTAATCTATAAAGCAGAGGGTAGAATGGACTTGTTTAGTTTTAAGGCAGAGATACTTCACCACTATGCCAAGGCACTCTGATATGATTCAAATAGATTACAGGTGTGTCATAATAACTGGTCCTGGTCTCGGACAGCAAAAGCCTGTAGGCCAAGCATTTCTAGCCAAAAGCATCATTCTGTTTATTCCAATGAGTTGTAAAATTATCTTCATTTTATATATTTGCTATGATGTGAAAAAATGTTTTTTTAAAAAAACTGGTTTAAACCCTCTTCCAAATCTCGTATTCATTTGTTCCCTTGAGGGACTCATTTTCTTGAAAACCTAGCAGACTTCTTGTGGGAAAAGAGATATGAGAACACAATAAAAGGAGGGGAAATTAAGAGGAGATGCAAAGGCTCCCACTTAACTCTCAGGAAGGTTTCATGTTGGGTAGGTATAGTACCTTATAGCACAAGTGAATTGAGGAGTGTTTGTTCAGTAGAGGGAGAATGTTTGATTGCAGAGGGAAAAGATAAGTTGAATGCAGAACTGTGTGGATACCTCTATTTTTCCTTGACCCAAGCATCAGCAAACTTGGTTTCCTCAAGAAATAGGAAATGAAGGAACCAGTCTAAACTAAAAGAGGTGAAAATACTAGGAGCATTATAAGAAACAGAATGGAAGAGTACCTCATTCCTAGTAGAATTGTACCACTGGTGGGAAAAGGTGTTTCCTACCATAAACCAAGAGGAATTACTAGAGAAGAGTTGTGAAGAAGGGAGAAATGATATCAAGGGAACAAAGCAGGTATAAAGAGTTAGGAGGTTCACATATGCACCAAAAGGATGAGGTAAATTCAGGAAATTTAGAGGCCTTCAGATCAACACTGGCTATAACAACACAAACAAAAAAGCTAACGGCAAAGAAAATATTGGCTCTGATTATTATATGGAATTCTTTTTAATTTCTATTTATTTGTTAATTACTTATGATCTTGCTTGATTTTAATAGTTATATATACCCATTGTGGGAGAATCTGAAGAAAATAGGAAAGTGTAAACAAGAAAAAAATTTACCCTTAATACTACACACAGACATATGAATGAGGGGAAATTACAATGGACACCACAGAAATACAAAGGACTGTACAAGAATACTATGAAAGATTATACGCCACCAAATTAAATAACCTAGAAGAAATGGACAAGTTCTTAGAAATATATAACCTTCTAGACTGAATCACGAAGAAATGGAAAATCTAAATAGACTAATCAACAATAAGGAAATGGAAACAATCATCAAACCTCCCCACCCAAAAGTAAAAGTCCAGGACCAGATGGTTTCACGGGTGAATTCTACCAAACATTCAAAGAAGATTTAATACCTATCCTTCTCAAACTCTTCCAAAAAGAAGATGAGATAATTACTTCAATATTGCAAGGATAAACTAAAATCTATTTAGTCATTTCCCTATGGTTGGACTTTTAGGCTCTTTCAAATTTTTGACTATTATAAATGATAATACTTCAATAAACATATTTTCCCTAATATTTGATATTAGGAAACAAATATCCTTTGTTCCTATCCCTGATTATTTTTATAGGATGGATTCTATTCTTATGAGTCTGAGTAAAAGAGTATAAACATTTTAATCTTAAAATCTTTGATGCATACAAATAAATGAAGTGCTTTCTGCAAACATTGTACCACTTCCCACCAACATAAGAGGGCTCTTTTTAGTGTCCCTGATCAGCACTGATTATAGTCTGTTCCATACCTTTGCTAAATCAATGTGACACCTCCTTGTGGTTTTAGTTTCTATTTCAGGTTGAATCTTTTTATTTTTTTTACATGTTAAAATTACCAGTAATAAAAAAAATTTAAAAAATTAAATTTAAAAAATTACCAGCAATAGAATTTTAATGGCAGAAAAGAAATGCACTTTGACCAGCAGACCCCACTAGGAAAAGGAAGAGGTTGTGTGACAGGAAGTGGGGAAGGAGGAACCTGAGGTTTAGTTCTCTAGTGGTCAGCACAATATAGCCCAAAGGCCATATCCAGCCTGCTGCTTTTTGTTATATGCCCCACAAGCAAAGGATGTCTTTCACATTTTTAAATGCTTGAACAAACACCAAAAGACAAATATTATTTTGTGACATGTGAAAATATGATATTTAAATTTCAGTGTCCATAAAGTTTTATTGAAACACATCCATGTTCATTAGTTATATATGGGCTACAACTGCTTTCACACCAAAACAGCACAGTTGAATAGCTCTGACAAAGATACTATGCCCACAAAGCCTAAAATATTTTTAATTGGCCCTTTACAGAAATAGTTTGCTGAGTCTTGGTTGAGGCAATCACTTTCCACCTACTGGGAGGTACAGCAGTGTTTAGATTAATAAGAAGTGGTAGGATTGCTCAGGTGTCTTTAGTAAGAACATCAGTTCATTTAAGATATTCATACTTTTCACCTTTTAGGAGCATGGGATCGCAAGAGAGTGGCACTGAACAGAGGTGAGCACAGTTCAGATGTACAGCAAGTGAGATAAAGAAAAGAAGACTAGATTGTTCTTACTAGGTAATTTCAAAGCACAAAAGAATTTGAAACTCTCATTCTGAGCCACTGTATTATTTATTTTTCTTGTTACCGTGTTTCCCCGAAAATAAGACCTAGCCAGACAATCAGCTCTAATGCATCTTTTGGAGCAAAAATTAATATAAGACCCGGACTTATTTTACTATAATTTAAGACCAGGTCTTATAATAATATAATATAATATAATGTAATATAATATAATATAATATAATACAATATAATATAATATAATACCGGGTCTTATATTAATTTTTGCTCCAAAAGACTCATTAGAGCTGATTGTCCGTCTAGGTCTCTTTTTTGGGGAAACAGGGTAACAGAATGTGCTCAAGTTGAATTCAAATCATATGTCTTGCCAGAAACTTATAAACATACACCCCTATATATATGTACATATATATATCGTTATCATCGTCATCATCATCATATTCTAGAAGACAGAAAAATAAATCCATGAATTAATTCAAGAACAGAGCAACGAACATAGAATGGTCCTTGTCTGGACATCAGGAAATTTAGAATTTAAGGTAGAGTCTGCCATTACCTTGCCATGTAACTTGGGGCAAATCATCTGACACAGCTAATAGGTGGGCAGGAGAAAAGTTTATGCTTCCTTCAGTTCTGACATTCACTGATTTCCGTTAGCCCAATTCAGTGCTTCCTGGACCAACAGCAGCATAGAGGAACTTGTTAGAAATACAAATGCTTGTACTCACTGCAGACCTATAGAGTCAGGAAATCTGGGGGGCAGCAGTGGTACGACCCAACATTCTGTCTTAACAAGTCATCCAGATGATTCTGATGCACACTAAAGTTTGAAAAGCACTGATCTAAACTGTGTTGTTTCTCTCTTAAAGAAAATGTTTCCAATTGCAGAAAAGAGCTTTGGATGTTTGATTTTGAAATCCCAGTGACACATTTTACAGGTGCAAACACCTTCCCTCACAAAGATTTCCTCCCCATGACTCATTTTTCTCCTTCCATGGGAAATATTGATTTATTTTTACTGGAAAACCACACTAAGATATCCTGTTAAGCAGGATCATTATCCTCCCTGAATAGAGATCATAAACTATAGGGGGTGGGGAAGGAGAAAGAAGCCCCAGCCTGAGCTCACATATTTGATTCATGTACCACCCTGAGGCTATACCCTGCAATCAGCCCTGTTGGTAATGGGAGACCAGAATGGAGCCTATTTTTCTGGGTGATGATTTACATTTAGCTATGAAAAGTCAATCTCAACAGTCATATGAACCTTACACCTTTCTGCGGGTTTGAAGTTAATGTTGGTGAGAGCATCTAGGTAAATGTCAGCCTAACCACAAATGTGCATACCATCAGATAAGTTGGTGTTGTGGAAATGGACTGTACTAGAAACCTGGACGCTTGGGTTCTATGCCACTTTGCTAAAGACTGGCTATGTGACCCTGAAAAAAAGTCACTTAATCTGTCAAAACCTCAATGATCTCATTTAGAAAATGAGAACAATACCAGCGATGTTACTCACCTTAGACTTTTTGGGCAGATCAAGTTTAAAAGGGGGTGCAAACGCGCATGAGCACTATCAATATGCAAATTATTATTATTCATTAATGTCTAACTAGTGTTCAGAATATATAGTTTGTATTAGTTAGGATTATATTCAATTGAATATAAGAGAAATTCAACCAGGATGGCTTAAACTAAATAGGAATCTTTTTCTTTTTCGTTTTAAGTCCAGAAGCAGGCAGCTCAAGGCTAGTTCCAATGTTTGAGGAATTCAGAAAGACCCTGGCTCCTTCTAACTCCCTCCTCTCCTCTTCTTGGCATGTGGTCTTCACCTTCACAGTTGCAACGTGGTGACCCCACCTACAGGCATCTGTGTTCCAAACAGGAAGAAGTTTTGCCTATGTCTTTACATCACTGTGTCTTTACATCAGGAAAACAGAAGCTTTCCTGAAAGCTCCATCTAGTAGAAAGCATATGCAGAGAGAATGTGTGAAAACAACAATTGTAATAAAACAAATAGCATAGTTAAAAATAAATGTTATATAATTCTTCAATAAAAAAGAATGAAATTTTTCCATTTGCAACAACATGGAAGGACATAAGGGTATTATCGTAAGTGAAACAAGTCAGATAGAGAAAGATAAACACCATATGATTTTACTAATATGTGGAAGCTAAAAAAAATGAACAAAGAAAACAAAACCAAACTCATAGACACAGAGAATAAACTAGTGGTTGCTAAAGAGGAGACAGGGGGATAGGTAAAAAAGTTGAAAGGGAATAAGAGGTACAAACTTCCAGATAAAAAATAAATAAGTCATAGGGATATAATGTACTACACAAGGAATATAATAAAAAATATTATAATAACTTTGTACAGTGACAGATGGTTACTAGACATATTGTGGTGATCACTTTGTAAGGTAGATAATTGTAGAATCTCTATGTTGTACACTTGAAATTAATATAATATTGTGTATATATTGTACTTTAATTTGTAAAACAAATGATAAAGCAAAATAAAAAAATTAAAATTTCTAGTAGTAAAACAATATAGTTAACATAGAACTCCACCTTTTAAAATGGGAGGGGGAAGGAGGTATAATGTCAGAATGGATGAGGCTGCTGAAGAATCTAGGCAAGAGGTAAATACACAAAGCCCAGGAGACCTACACAGATCTGTGCAATTTTCAAAAGAGACTCGTCACCTGACAATCGGAGATTTTTATCATCTAGAGTGTGATAAGTGCTCTGCCATCAAGAAAAAGGGCCAAGAAGGGCATCTAGAATCACTGCTGAATAGGCAATCAAGAGCCTTTGTCATCTCTGGTAGATCTTTATATCCCTTTTGCTTCGATCTCTCACCATCATTAGCTTGGCTCTTGTAAATATCTTACTACTGATATGGTTTCTATTTTTGTTCCCTTATTGAACAATGTAAGATACTTTCTTTTAGCATATAAATTTATAACATTTGTGTTGTGATTCCTAATGTATTATACATTTCCACCATTTCATTTTGTTTTCTATTCACTTTTTGTTTGTTTCTTTCCTCTCTTTCTATTCTCTAGTTAAAATGATAAAGCTTTAGTTATTCCTCTTCTTACCCTCTCAATTGGTATCAAAGCAGACATTCTAATTTTATTGTTATGAGCTACCCTTAATTTTTTACCATGTATATTTGACTCAGCAATGTCTAAAATTAATCATACCTTCTTTCCCCTCTTAAATAATACAAAGACCTAAGAATGCTTTAATTTAAGTCATCCCTTTTTTCTTCTGTGTTATTGTTTAGCACTTCAGTTCCATTGGTTTTTAACAATCTTACCCCTAAAATAAGTATCTTCTACAAGATTTGTATTTTTATAATGAATGCTTAGATTTGTTCATGTATTTACAATTGTTTTGCTTACTATCTCTTTTTGCTTCTCCCTCCTTCATTTTGGATTCATTACTTTTTTCTTTTTATTAAACTAAAGAACATCTTTTAATAATTTCCTATAGTAGTCTATAATTTGTAAACTCCTTAATTCTTTCTCTGAAGATGTTTTGTTTTACCCACATTATTTAATGAGGTATAGAGTGTCCCTTGGCACCTGGAAGACACTATGTCATTGTATTCTGCCATCCATTGTCACTATTGAGAAGTATACCAATCTTGTTGTGATTCCTCTATTAGAGAAAATTTCTTTTTTCTCTGATTGATTTTAAGATCTTTCTCATTGATGTTCTTTAGTTTTTCACACTGTGTCTAGGTTCTTATTTATCTTGTTCAGGATTTAGTGTACTTTACAATTGGAGGATGCAATTCTTTTTTCAAACATAGAAATTTTCTTTTAAAATGTTGTCTTTAAAAATGTTGCCTATTCTTCATTCTATCTATTCCATCCTAGTAGAACTCACATTAGATCCACTTTTACTTTCTCATGCTCTCCCCTCATGTCTCTTAGCTACTCTTTCATATTTTCTATCACTGAGCTCTGTGTTGTGGATGATTTCCTCATACTGACCTTCCAATTCCTTGAGTCTTCCTTCATTTGTATCTAATCTGTCATTTAATTCACCCACTGAGTTCTCAATTACAAATGCTACATTTTTTATTTCTACAATTTCTATTTCGCTTCTTTCAAAACTATTATTTTGCCTACCTGCTTATTATATATCCATCATTTTGCAGACCCATTTTATTATTGTTTCTAATCTTTCTTTTATTTCTCTATTCTAAAAATGTTTACAGTATTTTCCAATATTCTCTATTATTTGACTTCCGTTAAAGTATTGAGTCTCTTCTTTCTTGCTATCTGTCGACTCACAGATTTGTAAATTTATTTATTGTGCACTCAATTTCACTAAGGATTATTTATCTTTGGGAGTTCTATTAGCTCTGTACTTTGAGTACATTCCACAGAACCATTCTCATTTCCTTCTGCCTAATTTATCAATTTTCCTGGATATATTTTTATGTTTATTTCCTGTTTGGATTTCCAATGCCACATGAGATGTGTAAATGCAGAATTTTTGCTCACCCAGGCTAGAAGCTTTGGGTTTTGATTTCTCCTAGATGATTGTTTTGACACAATAAAGCCCATGGAATAGCTCGGCAAACATCTACTCCAAATATTTATTCATGAGTAGATTTTTGAGGCTCTGGTCCTTATGTAGGGGACACAAATCAGTTTTCTTTCACTTTATCTGGGTCAGGGTCATCTGTGCCTGTAACAGGGCATGTGACCATGCCCTGTCCCTAGGGTCTATATTTATACCTGCTTTATTTGATATTCCAGTCTTTATTTCTATTTTGCTTTTTGCTTTAGAAAACAAGGCAAAAAATTTACACTTTAAAAAATAGGATTTTAACACAGAATTCTAAGTTAAATAGCAAAAGACTTTCATCTAAAGTCACATCACATTGTTTGCCAAACTGATTTTAAAGTCAAGTCTGTTTCTAGCACTTGCTTCCCTACAGCCAGGTCTTCAGTCACAGAAATGTTTGGCCCTTCTCAGTTTTGTCCAAATTAATCACCAGCAAACTCTCCTTGCTCCAATCCCCATCTTTAACTATTCATTTATGTTCTCTGTTGCACTTTCAATCACACACACATACACACACACACAAAAATAAATCAAGGTCACTAGTTATGGTTCTCACCTTAAGTAGTAATAAAGGATGTCTCATACATAGTTTCAAAGAAGACATTCTCCTTTCTCCCACTTCCCATTACATCCCACATGGCTCATGACCTTTCTAATCTTTCTTTCAGACACTAAATGTCACTGCTCCTAACTCAGCCACCTCCGAATACCATCCTGTCCCCTTGTGTTGGTGACGCTATAAATGGTGCTGCAAGTTCCTAATCAGCTGCTGGATCCAAGTTCCCATATCTCCATAAAAGTCAGAACTCTTTCTGTTCCAAGTGGAAGGGGGCTTAACCTCTGATATGATACAGATAATTTGGCTGCCTCATGACTCCAGTTCTTTGAGTTCATTCAAAGGTAGCTTTGATCTTACAGGCTACTTTCTCTGCCATGAAATTTCTGCGTACTTCCCCAGTAAATGGTCTCCTGGCCTGGAGAAAACTAATTGGCAACATCATGAGCCTCCCTCCTTTGACTCTAGTGTGTTTAGAGGTAAGGTGACCATAGTACTTAGCTGCCAAACGGAGACAGACACATTTGAGCATGAAAGGAGGCACTATTGTAATTACACCAGGATGGCAGGCAAAAGCCAGAACTGTACTGGACATAATTTCAGGTCCTTTTTACACAGGAACCTAGCCATTTGCTTTGACCTAAAGTTCCAGATATGCATACACACACACACACACACACACACACACACACACACACACACACTCAAAACATAAACAGATACATAAATTAAGTCCCAACATGACCATATGACCATAATTCTATAAGGAAAATGTATTCTCTACTTGTAATTCCTAGACCAGGTTTTTTTGGTAAGCCTAAGAGGATGTAGAAAACAAGTATGAAAACTTAAACAACAGTTAATAAGGAAAGACAGGAACATGGAGGGACAGGAACAAAGAGAAACTATAGGCTCTCCAGTTACAGAGCAGTGTTTTAGCTCTTCTCCACTATAGCTGCTTTGGCTGAATTCGGCTGCTCCAATTTGACACTGACCTAGACTGAGAGGTATTATGAGAAAGAGTTTTATGAGATATTTTACTACACTTACTATCATAATGTTTTTGAGGATATAGTTCATTAGTCTGCATAGTTTTCTCTTCATAAGAACTCATAGGACAAATTTCTCATCATTTGGTCTCAGTACTAAAATACTTATCTACACATCTACCTATCTACACAATTGCCTTATGTTTATTTTATAGGCACTGAATCATGTGACTACTTACCTTTTTTGTTTGGGAAACTAAGAAGCTCAGAGTGAAATTTGTAGCTTCTAAGAAATGAGTGTATAGTACATATATTCTGTATATCAACTTCTCTCTCTTTCATGTTTTTCTATCTTCATTTTCCCTCTAATCTGATTTCCTCAATTGTTTATATTACATTTCACCTTTAAAGTTAAATGCACGTCAAATAGAATGGGAGTTTCATCTACTTTTTGCCAATAAATTTACCTCTCCTTTTTATATTGTTTTTATTTTGATGACTCTAGGGATATAAACTCTATTAAAGCAGTATCATATTCAAAGATGCACACGTAAGCGTAGATTTGGACAGGACTTTTCATTTTGTGAATGAAAACATGGCAGAAAAAAAGTCATGTATATGTGTCAGCCGACAACTCAAACAGCTCTTCTTATCAAAGATTCTTCATTAAAAAATATCACTTGACTAATTTTACTCACAAATGCTGTCACAAATCATTTAGAGGTTCTAGAAGAATCTGTTATTAGAAACGTGCTATAATGATTTGGACACCATCCTGACATTTTATTCCCTTAGTATAGGATTTCTGACAAGCTATACTTAATGGGGGGGGAAAGTTTGTAATAAAGCTGAACACTGCAATAATTGACTACAGTATAAATGGAATTTCCCAACGCACTCTATTTCCATCACCTTTATTTTGTGTTTTCTTAAGATTGTTTATTGGCCATTAGATTCAAATGTGGAGCACAGCCTTTATTACCTTGCAGGAAGATATTTCGAGATGTGCTATATAAATCCCCGACTGTCCCTCTGTTTCCTCTCACCAGCAGCTCAGTCATCTGGATGATAAATAAGCTCATGCTGGTGTTAGAGTTTAACTAGCAATGAATTTCATTTTATTGCAATATTTATGAAAGCTTTTTAAAATGTGGTTAAGTGAAAGCCTTCTTGCGGGCTGCAATCAATATTTCTTAACATGAGGTAGAGAATACAGAGCTTCAGAGTTTCTTTCCACTTGTGAGCTCTACACTGCCTTCTTGACAAAGGACCCCAATTTTAGTAGTCAGAATGACTCTTCTAAATATTAGGAATACTTTGCACGATTTTGCATTATTATTAATTATTAAAGTAGGGATGTTTGGTGTTTTGCTCTTCTTTTTCTTCTTCTTTTTCTTTTCCTCTTGGTTGGAAGAAAACATGCAGCCAGGGAATTTAGACCAAGAAACCTGAGTCACAATAATTAACATTTCCAGGCTGCAACAAACACTGTGTTTTCTATTAAGCCCGTAGAGCAATTAGCAATGTTTTATAACAGCTGTGCAAATTGTTGTTTGACCTCATCTGATTACAGTTCTGACACTTTTAAGAATAAACTGGTAAACAGTGTTGGCTTTAGAGGCCCTTTCAGAGTTTATAGGAGAGAAGCTGGCCTGTGGGAAAGGAGAGTCTTTGACAGAAATGGGCTCAGAGGTGGCCCAGGTTGGAGAACAAATGATCCAAGAAAAATGTTGTCTTATTAGCAGGCAAGAAGAGCTGGTTTCCTTGGGCTGAGACTCAAAAGCAACGCCCATGTCAGCTTTTGATAAACCTGGCAGATCCAAGGTCAGAAAAAAGATAGCCTTCTCATTCCTAGGAATAAACTGAGAGAACAATTCCAAGACAAGGAAGAGGGAGCTTACCTCAGCTCTTCCAATTTTCACTTGTCTGATTAAAATTTCATTCTTCATAAGGAGCCCTTTGGGTGCCTCTCCTGCACCACCAAAGTGGACTTCTGGCTCCAAATGGCCTTTTCTGATCTGCAGAGAAGGTCCCAAATATGGTAGAGGGGCAGGGTGCTGGAATGACCACAGGTTTCAGAACTAGAACCGAGGCTGAATCCTACCCTGCCTGTGACTTGGTCATAAACAAGTCATTGAACTAAGCTTTAAATTGCTAACCTATAAAATGGGAATTTCTTTTTTCAAACATTAGCCAGAAAATAGTAAGGGGGAAAAAAAACTGGTGGATTAGCCAAGGGGTCAGCAAACTACTGCCAGTAGACTAAAATTAGCCTACCATTTAGTTTTATAAATAAAGTTGGATTGGAACCCAGCCATGATTAAAGACTATGACTGCTTTCACACAGCAAAGGCAGAGTCCAGTAGTTAAGGCAGAGAACCATACAGCCCGCAAATCCAAATATATTTACTATCAGGCTTTTTACAGAGAAAGTCGGCCAACCTCTGGACTAGGCCATTTAGGATCCTTATCTACAAGGCTAATGTGACAAGCAAAATCTATGGAGTGATTGTCTGTATCAGAGGTTTCAAACACAATGTTATAGTGCACTGATGTATATCACTCAGCTGTAAGACGTCCCGAACCATCTGTGACATGTAAGTAATATTTAAAGTAATAAAATTTGCAAATAATGCTCTTGTTTTCTAAATTTGAACAAGTTCAAAGGGATTCATACAATAGTGTTACTCTCACGTTCATTCTAATATGTTTTTTAAGAGAGAGAGAGGAGGAGGACTTACAATTAGTGCTCTAGGTACTACCACATCCATAGCTGTACCCAGGAAATATGTGACTTGTCATTCCACATGCCTTAAGTATCAAAATTCTTTCTACAGGAGGTAAGAAAATGCCCAGATAAACGTGAATTAAATAATACAGACTTATATAATTTCACTTGACAGGAATCTCACAAGTGGATGGTTCTAGGACTGGATCAAATATATCAAACCTATAGATGTAATTTCTGCAACTCTCCTGAACATTTCAACCTGTGCTGTGCACCTGCACATCCTCACCTGACAATGTTCAAAGCAGGAAGAAGGGAACAGGCAAAAATGGGGTTTGCTCCTCATAAGTCTGTCTTTTTTAGTGAAAAAAAAATTGTATATTCTTGCAAAAATCCAAGAAGAACTACTTCTCTTTGTCTTATTCGCCAGAACAGAGTTACATGCTTAATCCATTGTGGGGACAGAGCCAGGAGTGCAGTTTCCAGGCTCTCGCCCTCATGTAGAAAGGTGCTGGTTCAGGTAGTAAATGGCCATCAACTGTGATTGGATGGCCATCAGCTGTGGCTAGTTGGCCGTCAGCTGTAACCAGTTAGCCAATTAGCCAGTGATATAATTGCTGCGGCCGCGCTGGTTGGGGAGTGGGTTGGTTGGCAGGCAGAAAAGCGGACAGCAGGTCGCACGTCATGTGGCTCCAGCCTCCAGTGTGACTATAGTGCCTCCAGTGAGTGTCATGTGGGGTAACAGGCAGGGTCTCTTCTGGAGTCTCTAGTCCCGCTCCCCACATAAGAACGCAGGACATGGTGAGGCCAAAAAGGAACACCCACGGAGCCATAGGTAGGGGAGTAATACCACTATAGTCTCGCTGGCGGCTGGGTTGGAGACACAGGAGGCAGGAGCCACACGATCCCCAATCCACACTCCTCCACACTACACGCTTGCCAGCCACCCTCTTCTTGCTAGCCCCCATTTGTCTTGCTAGCCCCATTTGCTGCTAGCGTAGCCACAGCAGTTATATTAGTGGCTAAAGGCTCACTGGTTACAGCTGACGGCCAATTAGCCACAGCTGATGGCCATCCAATCACAGTTGATGGCCATTTACTACCTGAGTGAGCATCTTTCCACGTGAGGCCAAGATCCTGGAAACTGCACTCCTTGCTCTGTCCCCACAGTGAGACTATAGTGGTAATACTCCCCTACCTATAGCTCTGTGGGTGTTCCTTTTTGGCCTCACCACATCCTGTGTTCTTATGCTGGGAGCGGGACCAGAGACCTCGCAGGCCGTCTCACACGACAAATGGTGGAGCGATCAGGGTCTCCCACACAACACCCATAGACCGACACTTACACAAGGAAAGATGATTGCCAATACTTGATTAAACCTTTCATGATTCATCCCCTGAAAGAGGGCATACTGCTGACCTGTTAAGGGAGAGAGAGGAGGAAATGATTGCTTCATAGGCAAATAATAGTGTCTCCATATATAGTAACTTGAGAAGTGGTTTAAAGGGATTTGCCTTGTAGGATTGTGGAAGAAATCTCACAGGCTTTTGGAAAATGTGTTTTTCTAAGAACACAGCAAATGTTTTTCAAAGATCTCAAAACTCAGGTCACTCTAGATTACTGGCCAATAAATACTTTAGAGTAATGTTTCCCAAAGTGTGTTCTCTGGAAAAGTAGTCCCTATGGCAAAGTTGTCAATGGTCAAATTGATTTGAGAAAAACCATACTATATCCTCACAAAGCAAAACTTTTATAATGCAAACTAGCATAGCAAAGATTCTGAGAAGCACTGCAGTGAAGAACATGTTCCGTTTTGGTTTTACATGTACACTTGCAGGGGTTTTATAAGGCCTCGTAGGAATGGGAATGCCAGAAAACGACCTGAGTTATTATCACTAAAGATGAAGTGGCAGAGCATATCTTTGACAAATGCAGATAGAACCCATCCATTGACCTCCAGGAATACCTGGGAGAGCTTTTTCCTTCAATGACTACATACCTAGGTCCCAAGCTTCTTCTAGTGGCCCTTCTCTAGAAATGGTCCTAATAATGACAGCACACAATAATTTCAAACATACCATTAAATTTGACCAATTTCTGGGAATCTCAAAGATTCAATTAAACACATTAGAGATAGAATACAAACACAAATGTAACTCTGTGCTAGTTTTGCACAAGTTTTAACTCTTGTTAAGGCACATACTCTTCCTCCCTCGTAGGTTTAAAACTCCCTCCTGTAAATTACGGGTTAGGATTAGGGAAGAGTAGATTGATGGTTAAGGTTCAGGTCCCTTGTCTCTAAGGCACCTGTTCTGAGTACAAATAATTTCCATTCTTTTGTTCCAGATTTAGCTGTTTCTTCTAATCACCTGCCTCACTCTCTGTTTTGCCACAGTTCCTTCCAGGATCCCCTAGCCCATTTTCTTTTTTTTCTTTTTTTCCCCCTGAGTCCAATGTTTTCTGAGTCACTCTTTCCTTTCCTTCTACTTAACTCCTACTCCCATCCCAAGCATCATCCTGTCCTTAATATAATCATCTTGATTCCTTTAGAGCAAGACAGAATATTTGATAATTGTGTGACAATGACACCTTTATATTGTTCCCCCAAGGCCTTCTGACAGCATTTGAAAGCCTTATGATTTCACTAGTTGGAAAAGGAAATGTGTGAGAGAAAAGTAAGCAAGGGGTGAAAAAAAAGATGGTCAAAATACGATCTCTCCCCTCAAGTAACCTTATACTCTAGAAAGAATGCAGTAAAGACGGCCAAAGTATGTGCTTAGGACTTTCAGTAAAAGATAGGAGGAGCTACTAAAAAGGACATAGAGAGAGTAAAGCTCAGATAGTAGGAAATAAGATCTGAAACCTCATCTCCAATTCCACTAAAGTAAGATAAATTCATACGGAGTACTTTCAGTATTAAAGAAGAAAGATGCATGTTTTTAAAATCCGCTGTGCATTTACAGAAACCACAGTATATTATCATGGGCTTTGCCTTTGATGCTTTTCTCCTATGACACAGGAAGACAAATGGGCACAACTCATGGAAGGGTTGTCTTTATTGGAAGGCTCTATGTTGGTAGTGCCTAATGGGGGCTCAGCTCAGAGCAGCACACTCAGGAGGTGCTGTGGCACCTCCACTTTGGGTGGGAACAAACATTGTCCTTTCATGCCTATTAGATGGTAGATATTGAGCATAATCTAATATTCTTTTTAAACAATGATGATGTCCTCTAGTTTAATATAGTGAAGCCCTCTGTAGCTACTGAAATATAAATGACATCTGCCCTTAGGCTTCATGTTTCCCTGTTTTTCTGTCTTTTGAGTTCTGGTGTCTGCTTGATTCACTTTTCTTTTTTTTCTGCCAAGCCACAGATTGCCGTTCTTATCAGTTTTTGATATGGCTGATTCTTTAGTCCACTTCTGAAGTTAAAATTCAGTTCTTCTAGAATTATGTCAATATGAGGGAACTCAGAGTGAGGTTCTAAGGGCTTCTTTGAAAAAGGACACGTGAAGATGCATTCACTTGAGAGAAAGAAGGAAACTTTGAGCAGGATAAACCTGTATAAGTGTATCCTATTAATAAACCAGCCAAATTGAAGGGAGAGGGGAGCATTTTTAATGGCCCTAAAATCATTATCATCATCATCTTCATCATCATGAGGTGATGAGTACCCAACATGTGTAATTGTTCACCTTAGGTTTGCATCCTAGCTCTAGTCCTCTTAATTTTTCTCATCATGGGCAATTCACTTACTTCTCAGAGTTTTAGCTTCTTTGTTTGGAAAGCAGTGGTGATAACATACACACATTGAGTGTGGGCTGGTATTGACGGTTAAATGAGATAACATTTGTAAATGTGCCTGGCACATACTTGGTGCTTATTTGGAAATGTCCCCTCTCCTACTGGGTGCAATCACAGTGCAACTGTCAATCAATCTGCCCCTTGTGCCTGGCCAAGTGGTGGCTATGTGTGCAGTGTGAGGTCAATCATACTTTCTCTCCTGGCAATCTGAAACATGTATGAGTCATTATAAATGGAAAATAGTAGAAGGTGAGTCTTTCTAATGAAAGCTCCTAGGAGAAGAACACGTCTGTCCTTTAGTTCCTCATATCCGGCTCCAGGGAACCCTCCTGATTCCTAGTCTTGACAAGATCCAATTGTTCAATTCTGCTTTACAGTCTGGGATCTACTCAATCTCTTTGCTACAAATATCTCCTTTCCCCTTGAGTCAGTCACTAGAGAATGAGATGCTTGGATTCTGGTGTCTACCTAGCTTCCTTGTTATAATACCCTTTTTCATTCTGAGTTAACCATAGAGGGATTTTATGCTTGCAAACAAAGAGTACCAAATGAGACACCATGCTACCCTCTATGAAGATATGCTAATACTGATACAGAGGAACAGACTATAAAGATATCTTCTTTACTCACCCTGCTAGGCCAAGGAAAAACAACCAAACTAGTTTCTACCATTGTATAAAAATTTTGGCTTTTAAAGACAATTGTGATGGATTTCCTAACAGTGTAAAAATGGTCCCGTGTTGACACCTGGGGGTCAAAACAAATGTCTCGCCTAACAGAGATTTTCCTTTCTTGAAGGTCAAAAACAATAGAACTGTGGACCCAAGGGAAGCACTAAATGGCCACAAAAGGCAGGGGCTTGCCCTCTTTCAGAGCAATACTCAGAGAGCCTCACAAAACATGCTAAGGGCTATTTTGTTGCAGAAACAATCTATAAGAGCCACTTAGGAATAGAGCCTCAGTAAGAAGGGTCAACGCCACAGTGTTGACAAATAAAAAAGTTCCAGGATATGGTTTCTGGCATGGTCAGGCCATTTAAGGTTCTATCCACTTATATCAACTAAAACCTGCCCTTGAAGCTTGTTTTTAACAAGCAGGCCCCATGAGCCAAAAAAAGCTATTGGCAGATGCTGCAACCTGCATTCCCTGGAACTCTAAGCAAGGAAAACACAAGATAAAGCAAAGAGTGAAAAGCTGAGGCCCCAGAGAGCAAACCAGGAATACACTAAAGCCAAGTAAAATTTAAAAAGAAACTTAAATTAAAATAGTTTTTGCTTTAAGCAATAAATATGCCAAATGAACGGTGTCACAGAAATCTGTTGAAACAAACTCATTTCTAATGCATAAAAGGTGCTGGTGGCTGGAGATCCAAGATAGCAGATTAGACAAACACTGTGTTTGTGTCCTTCCATGAGCACACTAAAATTACAACAAAATTATAGAACAACCTGGAGAACCATCCAAAGTCTAACTGAACAGAAGCTTTATAACTGAGAATATAAAGAAGAAGCCACATCAAGACTGGTAGGTGGGGTGAAGATGCAAAACAGGCCCCACACCTGCACATGGTGAATGAGACTTGGGGATTACTGGGCCATGGAGTGAGAAACCCCAGCCCCCACCAGGCTCCGCAGCCTGGAGTACTGATGCCAGGAAAAGTAGCCCCCAAAACATCTGGCTGTTATAAACAGTGGGGATTCCAACCATCCAGTTGGGATGGAAGGCTATGGGAAACCCAAGAATCTTCTTAAATAGCCCATGCACAAACTCACTCACTCACAGGCAACTCATCTTGGGCTCCAGAGGAGGGATGGTCACTTGGGGGGCATTGGAGACTTATGGGGCAAACTAAGGTGTGTCACTTTAGCATGAGGAACGGAGAACAGTTGCCATTTTCCCTGTGAGGGGTTCTCCTACTGTGTAAGCAGCAGGTGGGCACAATCTTTCTTGTATTGAGTCCTCCCCCTCCAGCCAAATCTGAATCTGATTGGTCTGGTGAGTTCCACTGCTCTTCCCTGCTGACTCACTGGGATCTCCACCCCACCCAAGTCTTCCAATGCCAGAGGTACTTTCCTTGAGATCAGCAGCCCTACCCACATTGCACACTTTCTTGGAAAACTGTCGGAGATGGAAGCTCCAAGCGGGCAGCGACTTGCCTCAGTGTGCACTGAGACTTTTGCTGAGTCACTCCAGACTCAGGCACCAAACTGGAATCCATGTTAACATGGTGACCACAACTCTTCCCACTCTAGTGACTCCCTGAGACCCTGCCTCACCCAACTTACATACTGCACAAGCTTTATCAATGGCTGAACCTTAAAGGAGCCAGCAAGTGGCAGCAGGCTTCGAGGTGTGCTGGTTTTTTGCAGAGCTTCCCCAGCTCAGTATTGGTGGCAGCTATCCTCATTTTTGCAGGGTGGCCTCTCCCACATGTCTCCAACTGTAGCATAGGCAGCAAACAACTGTGGATTGCTTTGTAGCTCCTACCAGGTAGTCCCCAGCCTGTAACAAGCAGTGGGAGACCTAGGCCAGCACCAGAGCCCCTCCCAAGAGGTCCCAGAACCAACATACTTGGAGCCCGGCTTCAGACCACAGCAGAGCACTGCCCAATTAGCCTTACACACAGCACACACAAAAGGCAGTCTCAGCAGGCATCAGAACCCACTGGGGAAAACCAAATGAGTGGTATAACCCCACTGTACAGCAGCACATAAGCTGTGGATGGGGCCAAAACCCACAGCCAATCAACTTGAGGACCAATGCCACCCAATGGCATGCCAACAGCAATAAAGGCTCAACTATAATAGAAGAGCACACACTACCCAAATAAGGGCCGCTCCTGGAGCACCCAGAGCAGCTGAGCAGGGAGCCTGTGCCAGGGCCCCACAGGGCACCTACTACATAAGGCCACCTGGCCAAGACAAGGAGACATAGCAGATCTACCTAATACATAGACACAAACACAGAGAGGCAACTAAAATGAGGAAACAAAGAAATACATCCCAAATTAAAGAACAGAAGAAAACTCCAGGAAAAAAAAAAACTAAACAAAATTAAGTCAAGCAACCCACCAGAGACAGAGTTTAAAAAAAAAAAAAAAATGGTTGTAACACTCTTGTAAAGATTATGTAAAGTACCAGATGGGCACCAGACTCATCAGGGGGATCACTTCACAGACCATGTAGATGCATGACCAATGCACTGTACACCTGAAGCTGAAGCAGAATAATATTTATGTTAACTAATTATATATATATATATATATATATATATATATATATATATATACACATAGTCACTATATATACATAGTCACTATATATACATAGTCACTATATATATATAGTCATGGAAGGTAGAGTATAACATAGGCAGAGGGGTATAAATGTCTAACTATTATGTTCTTTGTACACCTGAAACTAATTTTTAAAAATGATTGTAAGGTTCAAGAAACTAAGTGAGAACTTCAACAAAGAGATACCAAGCATAAAAAAGGACATAGAAACCATAAAAAAGACAACCAGTCAGAAGTGAAGAATTTGGTAACTGAAATGAAGAATGCACTAGAAGAAATCACCAGCAGACTAGATGAAGCAGAGGATTGAATCAGTGATTTGGAATGCAAGGCAGCAAAAAACACCCACTCGGAACAGCAAAAAGAAAAAAGAATCCCAACACAATGAGGATAGTTTAAGAGACCTCTGGGACAACACCAAGCATAACAACATTCACATCATAGAGGTACCAGAAGGAGAAGAGTGAAAACAACGGATTGAGAACCTATTTGAAGAAATACTGACTAAAAACTTTTCTAACCTGGCGAAGGAAACAGACATACAAGTCCAGGAAGTGCAAAGAATCCCAAACAAAATGAACCCAAACAGGCCCACACCAAGACACATTATAATTAAAACAGCAAAGATTAAAGACAAAGAGAGAATCTTAGAAGCAGCAAGAGAAAGGTAATTAGCAACTTGTAAGGGAGCTCCCATAAGATTGTCAGCTGATTTCTCAATAGAAACTTTGCAGGCCAGAAGGGATTGGAACAAAATATTAAACGATGAAAAACAAGGACCTACAATCAAGATTACTCTATCCCGCAAAGCCATCATTTAGAACTGAAGGACAGAAAAAGATCTTCCCAGACAAGAAAAAGCTAAAGGAGTTCATCACCACCAAACCAGTATTACAAGGAATCTTAGAGGGACTTCTTTAAGCCATAAATAAATAAATGAATGAATAAATAAATAAATAAACAAACATTATGAAAAATAAAATGTCAATGGTTACATATCTATTAACAATCACTTTCAATGTAAGTGGATTAAGTGCTTCAATCAAAAGACATTAGAGGGAGGAATGGATAAGAAAACAAGACCCTCACATACGCTGCCTACAAGAGACTCACTTCAGATTGAAAAACACACACAGACTGAAAATAAAGGGATGGAAAAAGTTATTTCATGAAAATGGAACCAAAAAACTGAAAAGTCTGGGGTTTCTGCCATCTTCAGCAACATGGATGGACCTGGAAAGTATTGTGTTGAGCGGAGTATGTCAGACAGAGAAAGACAGATGCAACGTGATTTTGCTTGTATGTGGAATCTGAAGAACAAAATAAACAAAGCAGAAACAACTCATAGATACAGAAAGTATTCTGATGGTTGACAGATGGGAGAAGGTTGGAGGGGTGGGTGAAAAAGGAGAAGCAATTAAGAAGTACAAATTTGTTGTTACAAAGTAGTCATATGATGTAGGGTATAACATAAGGAATATAGTCAATAATATTGTAATAACTATATAATATTGTAATAACTGGTGTTAGATAGGAACTAGATTTATCAGTGTGATAGATGGGAGGGAATTGAGGGGGCAAGTGAAAAATGTTAATGGATTAAGAAGTACAAATTGGTAACTACAAAATAGTCATGGGGATGTAAAGCACAGGGAATACAGTCAATAATATGGTAATAACTATGTATAGTGCCAGGTAGGTACTAGACTAGTCAGGGGGATCACTTCTTAAATTATATAAATGAAGTTGAATAATATTGAACGTCAACTATAATTATATATATACACACACACACACATATATATAGTCATGGAATGTGGAGTACAGCATAGGGAATATAGTCAATGGTATGTAACAGCTGCCACGTTTCCCCGAAAATAAGACCTAGCAGGACAATCAGCTCTAATGTGTCTTTTGGAGCAAAAATTAATATAAGACCTGGCATTATATTATATTATATTAATTATATTAACTATATTAATTATACTAATATTGATTATATTATATCATATTATATCAGATCATATTATATTATATAAGACCCAGTCTTATATTATATTAAAATAAGACTGGGTCTTATATTAATTTTTGCTCCAATAGACGCATTAGAGCTGATGGTCTGGCTAGGTCTTATTTTCAGGGAAACATGGTATATACAATATCAGAGGGGTAGTCGACTGGGAGGTGTTATCACTTTTTGAGGAGTATAAATGTCTAACTGTTACATTGCTTTGTATACCTGAAACTAATAAAATAAAATAAAATTATATAAATGTCTAACCACTATGCTGTAGACCTGAAATTAACATAAAATAATATCAAACTTCAACTGTACTTGAAAAATTAAAAAGTGGGGAGAAAAGGTGAAGGAAAATAAGAGGTCCAAATTTCCAGGTATAAAACAAGTAAGTCATAGGGATGTAATGTACAGTATAGGGAATACAGTCAATAATATCGTGATAGCATAGTATGGTGTCAGATGGCTGCTAGACTTATCATAGTGATCATTTCTTTAGGTATATACATGTTGAATAATTATGGTGTGCACCTGAAACTAATATAATATGGTATGTTAGCTATATTTTAATAAAACTCTTTAAAAAAATAAAATTGTTACCCATTTGATGGGTATTCAATGCTTAAAAAAAAAAAAAAATGCTTGTTCTTTGTAGTAACCCTAGGATGACTCCTTTAAAATCAAGAAATTTTCTCAAATAGCATATCATCCATTCCAGTCTTTTTTATTTGCCTCCAGCTTGTCCCTTCTCCCGCTTCCCACAGCCAAACGTTTCAATTTCCTTCTATCCACTAATTTTCATTCTTATTCACTTTCAGGCAACCAGAATGGAGAAATAGAAGATGTACAACCCAGCCTCCTCTAAAATCACTTTTATTTTCATCTATTTCACTTCTTTCTCTTCTTTCTCTGAAGAAGCACCTCCATCTCTTTACCAGATGCAAAACTTTCCCCCATGCTCTTGATCAATGTCCCTTTTATTCTCCTTTACAACTTTGTATTAGAGGTGATCCTTTCTCTCTCCTGAATCTTCTGTCTCGTTACCTCTTTCTCTATCTGTCTTTCCCGTTCTATCTTTCTTTATAAACTGCCCCACCCACCCACACCCCTACCTCTCCACATGTAGAGTCTATAGATAAAATAGAAAAATACATTTATTTTCCTCTTCTTCCACTCTTTCTGGTAACAGAGTGTGTTCTATTATAAGGTAACTCAAATCTGGAGAGGAAACCACTGTTCTTTTAGCATGTAAGCCACAGGTCCTTTCCAAGCACAAGATTATTCTTTCCATTACTAAAGGTCTGATTCGTTGTATGTGCTCTACGTAGAGGAAAGCCAGCTGTATAATGTGTTGGGCCTGGTGCAAAATAAAAACGTGGGCACCTTGTTTAAGAGACAGGGGGAAAGTGCCATTAAAACTAGGAAACTATAAAACGTTTTGCTTCAGTGTTTTTTTTCTGGACCTGTGTGGCAGGGTTTATTGGTTATTTAGTGTCACCACCTCTTAGGCACAGTGATACTTGCTGGAAATGTGCAAACCTTCACAGATTCCCAAGGGCCCTGTCCTATGAATCAGTATGCAACACCAACGCTGGGTTCCCCACTGGATTGACCTTCTTGGGCCAGAGGCAAAGAAGCCAGTCTCCTCTTCCCACAGGAATAGATTGCACTCTCCCTGCCAGCACACAGTTAGTACCTGAATAGGGGGTGTCCAGGAGGCCCACCCTACTGAGGTGCCTGCCATACTGTCATGGCCTGCCATGGCACATACCAGACTGCCACCTCCCTGAGCCCAGGTCCCTGCCTAGGTGGGTATGGGACGTGGCGGCAGCATCTGGGCAGTCATGGAGAAGCAAAGGATGGGTAGATCTGAGGCACCAGGAAGTAGGAAGATCAGGCAGCCAAAGACCTGTCCCAGGGAAACAAGGAGACCCAGCATGAGCCAAGGCTCTGACTCCTCTGAGGTTTTACGCTCCATTGTTATCAGATGTCACCTACAAAACACAAACTCAAAGATTAAAATTTTTAAGAATTTTACGAAAGCGATAACAGAATATTCAACCCCAAGCTTGGGCCCTTCTATGCACATAGTTCTATATGACAAGTCCATGAAGATGGACCTTCCTGGAGGCAAACCACTGTGTCAGTATTTTACCCCACCCCCTTGATTACCCTTATAGTATGCAACCACCTCTTAATAACTTCATACACAATTTTCCTCCCATTTAATCCGCATTCCATTCTGTCACTATCCTGAGCTTTCTGACACATAGGCCTGGTTATTTCATTCCTCTACTTAAAAAGCCTTCAATGGTTTCTCTTTGTCCTCAGGACAAAATTACATAAGAGTTGTAGGAAACAGAAACCACACTGTCTGTTTGAAGCAGATAGAGTTTTAATCCAGGGAATCGGGGGCTTAAAAATTAGTTGGAAGGGCTGAAAGAGTGGGCTCTAGGCCAGATCTCCAGGAATGATTCCCGGAATGGACAGAATTTGTCCCCCAAAAGCACTGCTGCCTCCGCCACAAACAAGAACATGGATAATCAGGAGGCTACCACTCAAACTGTTGACATCAAAATATATTACTGTAGTTGAAATTTTAGGATCAGGAAATCACTGCAACCATGACAGCCTCTCAACACCCACAACAGCTAAACACTAGACACTGGGAAAATTCAAATTCTTCACCACTGTGCTTGCAAACAGATACAGCCAAAAGCAGCAAAAAGATAGGCTCTGCCTCACTTCTGCTTTCCAAGTCTCATGGGAGAGCATCTGGTTGGTGTAGTCTATCTAATGCAAGAGATTTGGGGAAGTTCGTTTTTTAGGTTTTCAGACTGAAGTAGAGAAAGGCTCATGAGAAAGAGGTTAGAATTAAATAAAGCTACTCCCTATATTTACACGTATAAGAAATGTCATCCTAATGTTCCAGTCTTCTCTATCATTCTCCCCGTTATTCCTTCCACGCATCCTTCAGTTCAGCTGTACTGATGACTTGCATTTCTTCTAGAAGGCTAAACACATTAGAATCCCTCTCCATTTGCTTACAATATCCATGGAATGGCCTTTCCTTCATATTCAAACTGTGACATTACCATTCATTCTTCATGGCTCACCTTCTCTGAAATCCTGTCAGAACTAATGACTTCCTTCTCTCTGGATCCTTTCACCATTTATTGTTAACCACTCTCACTAAACCTATTCATCTTGTGTTTTAGTGTTGGCACACCCCTACTAGAGTGAGAGGTCCACAGTGACAAAAATTGTATTGTTCTTTTTATATCCCTTCTACTTAGCCCAGAGTCTAAACTATGCAACAGATGTATATTAACAGAATGAATCTGTTGAGCAGAACTAGAATTCTTTCAAATCAAACATGTTCATAAAGTGAGGTAGACCCATATATACTATCAAATTTACAAGAAGGTTATGGATGCTGAAACCATTACAGCAGAATGAAGTAATTACAAAACAAAAAAAGATAGTTGATTTCACATAATAAGGGGATAATATAAAGCATAAAACCTCTCTCTTGCTCTCTTTTCTCAGAGGACTCTAAAATGTGGAACTCATCAAGCTTAAGTACCAAACAGAAGCAAGTCAAGTGCCTAGCCTTTTATTTATATATCTCCCTCTTGTGGTAATTAGAAAGACTTCATTTTCTTTTACAGTAGTCATAATTAGAATTTAATAGAAACAAGGCACACTTCATTAAAAAAAAAAAGAAACTACAACATTCATGTGGTTTTAAGTATATTAATCCAACAAGTTTCAACTATCTGTGTCTCCTTTAAGACCTTAAGGTCTTAAACAACAGAGACAAAAATATATATATATATAACATTTCAGTGGATTCTTTTCCCTCAGTGACATCGGGCAATTCCTGTGTGTTTTTTTGTTTATGTGTTTGTCTTTCTCTTCTTCAGTAAAGACAGATATTTCAGTAAAGGTGCAGGGGGAGTGTCAAATACCTTGTGATCTGAAGATTCTTTTATAGAGTATCTTTCTTTAAGGAAGTAAGATTTTCTCCATGCCTTAACTACTACCTTTGGAAATTTGGCCTTGTAGGCAGACTATATTGGACATGCATCCAAAAGGGATGGTCCTTTGAAACTGGCCACATGGATAATGTTGCTCTAGTAAAGTCGAGTCCACCATATTCCATGGATCCTCTGCCGATTCAGGGTCTCCTTTCTCTGCATTTTGTCACTGTACTTAAGGTTTTTATTAAAAAATGATTGTTGAGTGTCTGCTTTGTTCAATACACTTTCTAGAACAGAAATGAAATAAATCAATTCCCTGCCCCCTAGGGGTTTATCATCTAGTAGAGGGGATCAGCTGTGTGCCTAATAACTATAATAGAAGAAAGAGAATAAAGAACCAGATTCGGTGGTTCTTAAAGTGGACAAGTGAGTTATATGTGGAAGATTTCTCAAACATGTGTTTACTACCTTAAGATTCTACAAGAGTATTTTGAAAAAGCATTCCAAGTGACTCTGATATATACATCCCTCTTCCCCTCTAAGGATCACTGGACTGGGAGTTCAAAGGATGCAGCGGGGACCAGAATGCTTTTGGGAAGGAAAGTGACAACAAGTTTAGTTCTGAGTAGTTCTGAGAAACAAGGTGCAATCTCCAATATCTACAGGGACCTGGGAGGTAATGTAAATAAATGAAGCATCCTATGTCAAGTTGGTCTTAGGGAGCAGGTGGGCGCTCTGGCTAGCTGGAAAACACTCATTTCTTTTCACACGGAAGAGCCTCTCCTTAGTTCCAGCCAACTAGTCCACGCAAGAGAAGAAGCCTAATGCTGCTGTATCTTCCAGTTTTTCAGGAGGTATCATAAATTTGGATCTCTGTGTTGAATTGGGAATTAATTCAAAAGGAATTTAAAGCACTATGTAGCTCCACACTTCTGAGACAAAACCAAACATGTATGCAGGTTATGTCAGGCCTCTAGGTTGTTGGCCATTAATTGAGCACACAATATTTTAGGTTCTGTGCAAGGGGTTGGAGGACATTCAACAGTGTTCCTGCCTGCACAGGGTCTCCCTCCAGTTCAGAGGAAATTAATAAGAAAATAGATGATACCGTAGCTGTACCATGTAACCAGGTCCTCACAGCACTATAAGAGCAAAAATAAAAGGACACTCGCTTCTGAGAGGGTTATGGAAAACTTCAAAGGACAAGGATTATGCGGATTCAATCTGGAAGAATGAGTAGGCATTTTCCAGGTGGGCAGCTTGGAAGAGACAAGCGAAACAAATAGCATTTGTAAATGCTTAGAAATATGAAAGTGTCTTTCCTCAGGCGTACCATAAACTCCACCAGTGCAATATACTTCTTTTTTTCCCTTTAGTGTACTTTATCCAAGGCCGCACATAGAAGATGCTCCATAAACAGTTCTTGACAAATTTTGAGGCTCACAGACAGGAGATATATTAACATTACCTAGTTCTCCCTGGTGATCTATAGAAATTATCACAATCTCCAAAGAGCCCCAAACCTTTGATCCAATGTACCAGGATATCACAGGTTCTTAGACTGGGAAGAAAAGGCAGTTTAGAAATTATGAAATTCCTTTTCCAAAGCTATATATAACTAATCTTCAATCACTTGCAGATTAATGATCTAGTAATGAGAATTTCATATTCTTTGCAGTTCTCTCTTCCTCTATTATTTATTTTTGTCTTGTTCTCTAATCATATCACCTGTACCAGAAAATCAGTTAGGAGCCAGATATCCAGCTCATCCATTTTGCTACATATAATAGCTTCAATGTAAAAGCTGAAGGAGGGCATATCAGACTCACCAGCAATTTCTGCATTTTCTGAGAAATTTGGCCATCATATTCTTCCAGTCCACCATTACTGTGGATGAACTGAGTCAGCTAAACATTTCAAAGTCCAAGAGAACTGATGCTTCAGACTGCCTTGTCAGTAAAAGGATGCTGAGTCATACTAACTCCCTTTGCCACAGAAGCCAGGATTGTTAAGCAGAAATGTGATTTTTTTCATTTAGGCAGTGGACAATTGCACTCGTTCCCATGAGGACCAATACAGCTAAACACTTTCTAAGAGGAATGGATGTGATTTCAAACTGTGCTTGTCTGAAAGCAACAGAGTTTGGAAATTCGTATTATTTTGTGTTGTGACCACGGAATGGAGACAGGAAAACATATTGCCATGCAATGTACTATAGAAAAATAGTGAGGAGTAATGCAGAAGCATAAGGAAGTGAAAATAATCTTCTACCTCAGTTTTCCAAAGGCTGTTAGTCTATCAGGGTTAAGGGAACAAAAGGAAAAATTTTCTTTCCCGAACTATCTATTTCTTAGCTCATAAATCTCATCCAGGAAAAATATTTTTCTCTCTTTCTATTCCATCTCCAACCCCCAATTTATATAGTCCTCTGCAATTTCCCTCAACATCATTTACTAAATATATCATAATATACTCTTTCCCTGAGGCCACCATTTCAAGAGACACCTTCCCCCATTATGGGTATTTCTCAAATAAATCACCCCATTTGGACTTTCTTCTCTCAATATATTTAGAGCTGGGAGCACATTGGTGAAGGTTATAAAAGCAAAAATTCTACTTTGAAATGTCAACATATTTGGGGTGTAGGCTTAAGGTGCAGAACGACTCCTAAGGGCAAAGTCAATCACCTCTTTGGTTTGTTGAATCTCCAGAACTATTTTACAAATGTTTTTGTTAAAATAACAACCCTTCCTTCCCCCACCAGAGAAAGTGGTGCCAAGCACTTTCTCCCTTCATGTGGTTTTGGAAGAAAATTCAATCCATACATTGCTGTCTTACTTAAACTCAGATCATTACAAGTTTAAGGAACTTCTTGTCCTGCAGCCAAGACCCTTGGCTATCTGTGTAAATACAAATCAATAGTGAAGAAGGAGAACTTGTTTGAAACTCAAATCCTCACATGTGAGGCAAGGTTATGTTGTGAAACTAGGATCTCCTTATTTTTAGTTGTTTCTGCCCCGGCCAGGGTCTGCCAAACTAGAACCTGTGGGACAAATTTGACCTGCGGCCTGTTTTGGATAGCTTATGAACTAAAAATGGTTTTTATACTTTTAAAAGGTTGTAAGAAAATGTTTAAATTAAAAAAAACACACCAAGAATTTTATCCAACACTGAAAGTACGCATATGTGGCCCACACATCTGAAATATTTACCATGTGGCCCTCTACAGAAAAATAGATGTCAATCCCTGATCTAGGCAAATAGATAGCACTGCATTTTTTAGGTCCTTATCAAATGTCTAAAGACAGTGAACATCCATCTATCTTTACTGAGATAAATTATAGGTAACAAAATATCAAATGGAAGAAAGCTGTTTTATGTTTGATTTTGAGATATATTTTGGGTATTGCTTTAATTTGTGTTCACCCAGAAGCGGACCATGAGACAAAGATTCACATGCAAGAGGTTTATTTGAGAGATGATCCCAGGAAAAACTGGGGACTGGGGGGTGAGAGATAGGACAGGGACGCAGTCAGTACAGGATGTGTTACTATGCAAGTTTCCTATTGTGGGCAAATACAATTTCAAACTTTAGGACTTGCAGCTGGTATGGGACAGCGATCTCAGAGATAGTCCACATGTGAGCTGAGAGAGGTAGGGCACTGACACATCAGCTCTCATCAGGCTTGGTTGAGGGATGCTTCCAGAAACCAGTAATTCTCTGGAACTTGCAGCTTGTAGACACACCAGCAGAGTGGCCTCCAGTCATCAGAGGAAGGCTTTAGGTAAAAATATGTAAATGCTAGTGCTTTAAAGGGATATGGGTGCACACTGAGAACATCTGCTACATTATATTCCTTGCAATGTCCCACATTTTAAATGAACTCCATACTGTCACTGCTTCTCCAAGGTGGTCATAATTTCTTTTTTTATCCATCTTAATTGAAATAAAATTGACATATAGCATTATGTAAGTTTAAGATGAAAAACACCGTGATCTGATACGTTTATATATTGCAAAATGATCACCATCATAGAATTAGCTAATATCTCCAATCAATTTTGAAAACAAAACTTCCAACAGGAAGGTTAGGGGGAGAGAAACTAAAGTCTCTACTTCCACAAAGGATTATTTTCGTCTCTCTCTTCTACCACCGTTAGTAGATCCTCCTCACCCTTAGCCAGCACTTATGTTGATCTAGGTTGCTTTCATCTTCTATACTCTAAGCTCCTAGCAAATATGTCCTTGACAGGCTGTGATTACTAGGATCGCTTACCCATTCACACTGAACACTGGTCTTGAATACACCTAAAAGTAACCCAGTGAATTCCTTGAGTTCCAGACATGTATTCCTCGGTTCCCTTTAAATCCAGTAGCAGCAATCTTATCTCTGCACGATAATCAGGCCCATCTATCCTTAACAGTGTAGTACAATATAGTATAGTAAGTACAGTACAGTATAATATGGTATAGTGTGGTACAGTATAGTATAGTATAGTGCAGTATAGTATTGTGGGGACAGAGCCAGGAGTGCAGTTTCCAGGCTCTCACCCTCATGTGGGAAGGTGCTCCCTCGGGTAGTAAATGGCCATCAACTGTGATTGGATGGCCATCAACTGTGGCTCGTTGGCCGTCAGCTGTAACCAGTGAGCCATTGGACCCTAATATAACTGCCTTGGCTACGCTAGCAAAAAGTGGGGGTCTAGGAAGAAGATGGTGGCTGAGCTAGCAAGCACGGATTGCAGCTAGTAAGTGGGGTTGGTTGGTTGGCAGAAAAGTGGACGGCAGTTTGCAGATCGTGTGGCTCCTGCTTCCTGTGTCTTCAACCCAGCCGCCAGCAATACTATAGTGGTGTGACTCCCCTATCTATGGCTCCGTGGGTGTTCTTTTTTGGCCTCACCATGTCCTGCGTTCTTATGTGGGGAGCGGGACCTGAGACCCCGCTTGATACCCTGCATTGCAAGTATAGTACAGTATAGTATAGTATAGTACAGTATGGTATAGTACAGTGCAGTATAATATAGTATGGCTCATTTCTTGGCCTGCTTATCTACGTGAATGAGATGTCCACAATATCCAGACTGCAATTATAGCCTTTTAATTAGTAGAACCTTTAGTGAGTCTCCCAATAGAAGTGTCCCCCATCTACTCCCAGTGGAAAACAGAAACTCTAGTTCAGTAGAGACTAAATTTGTGGGGCTGAGAAGTACAAATTCCCACATAGATCACTGGGAATGACAATAAGGAAATCATGCTACTTCCACATCTTGTTTTCCAGACTCATGCTTTATGGTTATCAAAGACACAACACTGAAGAGCATGTTCACAAAGCTAGCTCCCTAGCTGTGCTTTAAGAGGCCATTATAACAATTCTACCAGACAGCATCTCCTGAATGGGGTGGTACGTATATCTTTAGGCCAGTGGGTCCCATGGCTGCGCCCTGAGAGGCAGTGCACTGAGAGTCCCTGGCTGTGCCCAGGAAGTGTGACCACCCATGGTGGTCATGTGCTATTTTAACATCTTTTTCCCAGAAAAATAGGTTGCTTGATCCAAGATTATGCAGGATCCTATGATAATAAATCAGACAGTAAGCACATGATCACTCTGGGGCTTCAGACAGACGTGCCAACCAAGCCACTGTAGGCAGGGAAGGTGCCATGATCTGAATGTTTGTGAAACAAACATTACCTCCCCTCAAAAAATATTCACATGTTGAAATCCTAATCTTCAAAGGTGATAGTCATTAGTAGGTAGGACCTCTGGGAGGTAGTTAAGTCATGAGGATGGAGCCCTGATGAATAGGATTAATATTTTTATAAAAGAGATGCCACAGATTTCATTAGCCCTTATGAGGGCAAAGCAAGGAGGTGCCAGCTCTGAACTAGAAAGAGGATCCTCACTCGACTATGTTAGTGCTATGATCACAGACTTCCAGCTTCCAGAGCTGTGAGCAATAAATTCCTGTTGCTTACAAGATATCCAATCTGTGGTGTCTTGTTATGGCAGCCAGAACAGATTAAGACAGCAAGCAGACTCATACCTAGAATATGTACCAATACAAGGAAGAATGAATATCTTCCCTCTCCAGGTGAAAAGGGTTCGATGTAATCAACTTGTCAGCAAGTAGCTAACTGATTTCCTCAAAGAATGGTACCATAATGAGAACTCAGCATTGGTCTCTACTGCTGATATTTTGGGCAATCTCCAGTAGCAGCTGGATCAGCCTTGGTAAAAAGTAGACTATGCTGTTGCACATAGTCTCCATCCCTGCCACCTCATGGCTACTTTGGTCATAAGTCCATTATACAAGCTCTGGTGGCCACGAAGACAAAACTTTGCTGATTTCTACTTGAGAAGTCATCTATTCAGCCTGGTTGTTCAGTGCTAGCTCTCTGATCGACACCAGTGTGAGACACAGAGACCTGCGCATACCCATAGGACTATCCACCTGCTTCCTTTCCATATCCCTTTGTCCTCAGTCTTCTAGTCTTGCTCCTTTCAGGTTCTTGAATTATCTGCAAACCCACTCACCATTTCCCAGGAATTTATGTATATCTTTACTTCAGGCAACTTCTCCCTGCCTACCTAGTTGAATGGTCAGGCATACTGCTCAAAAGCTCTGTCCACTGAGAGACTTTCCCCTCTCCACTATCTTCCATGGTCACCTGAGTATGGCTATAGTGCAACAATAGCCCATACTGAACCATCCCATTTGTGACCCAGGCCTGGATACTTTCTTCATCAATTAGTAGGTCATTGTGAACCCCTGAAGCCAAAGGCATGAGCTAAAGAAGAGATCTCAATACTAGAGGGGTAGATAACATGGGAGTGTAGGCCACCTGTTCAGTCAGCTGTGTCCTCTGGACATGCTCAGGCCTAATCCTGAGTATATAATTTCCGTCATACAATGGACTGCTGCTATGTTCTCCTGACTTTATTACTTAATAGGTCTGACAATATCCAACTCATCATGAGCAGCTCCAATTACATAATCACTAAATGTCCTCCATGAGGCTGAGGAGCATGCCAGGAACTGCAGCTCAAATAATGAATACTTTTCTGTTGCAGATGGCATGGGCTTTGCTCCAGGGGTCTGTGCTCTGCCTCTCCTGTTGGCGCTTGCCAGAGACCCTGTCACAGATACCTTTAATAATTTGGGATCTGCTGAGTCACATGGCCCCACCAGCCATACTGAACGTGTACTGAAAACTGATATTACTATAGAGACCTTTTTCTTTGCACCCCATTCAAAACCAGTGTCCTTACGAGTCACATAAATGAGTTGGAACGTTTCCAAATGTGGTCTGTGCTGCCTCAAAACCCTGCCTACCAAGTCCATTCTCACCTGATTTGGGTATAGTTTGTCTCCCATTCCACTGTGCGTGTGTCTGACCAGAGCACCCAGAATACTTGCCACTTCCTGCTCCCCAAGTCCAATTAACATAATACTCCAATAATAAAACAAATATAATACTGCTATATTAAAATGCCACAATAATTGCCCCAAACTTTAATATAAACTCCCATTACCAAATTCTTAAGGAATAATTAGAGTTCAAAAATTAAATTTCCATGGAAGTTAAAGCCTCAAGAAATTAAAGTCTCAAGTTATATTATTTTTCCCTTGTGAGTTCAAAGTTCTAAGGAACTAAAGTCCGAATTCATTTTCTCCAATTTCCTCTTCTGGTCAGTTGGGTCTCAGAGTTCTCAATGCCTGGGTGGAGATAGAGTCCTTTAACAGTGATAGCTCAATGGTCTCTCACTGGAATGGATGTGGTTTCTACAGGATCTCCAAAATTAAATTACTTCAAGGCTAAGTTTTTATTGTGCCTGAATTCTTAAAGTTAATCAATTAGGCCACGCACTGGCCTTGCAACCCACCACATTTAGAAAATAAGCCAGTCCCCTCAAGTAATTTGCCCAATGGCATATGGCTAGCTAGTCAGGAGTAGCACCAAGATGCAAATCGTAGGCGACCTGACCCAAGAGCCTGTACTCCTAACCACCATGCTTTCCTCACTGGTATTAGGCCTGCCGAGATGCCAGTTAATTTATGCCAGGTGTCTAGAATACATGATCTATGAGCTTAAGCACATTTGAACTTTAAATTCAGCAAGAGGTTAATTTTGGAACTATGCATTTGGCACTAAATATTCAACTACATCTTAAGGGAAAAATACATTGTCTTTTTCCCTCAGAAGATAGTGCAGTTCTCTTTGAAAAGCAGCAACTACTGTCACCAGATGTTATTTGAGGAAGCTTTCTCTCCATCTGGTATATTTAAAGCCTCCTAATTTCTATTTCCTGTTTGAGGTCCCAGTTTCTGGTACCTCAGGACTCGACTGAGTATAGGCTCTATCTAGTGACACAGCATCTACATTCTCTTGTGAACAGTCAATTTCAGTGTGTGTCACAGTGTCTTTTTAAAAAAAAAAAAAAAAAGTCTGACTCTTAATAAGGAATTTCTGAGGCCTAAGAAACAAACTCTTAGGTAATGTTTTTCCTTCACTTGTAATTAACTCACCTAGAGTCAACTTGGAACAAAATGATGGTCAATGACTTTTGAGCCTGAATACAAAATACCTGAACCCCACTGTAATGTTATCATATTATTCTCCTCAGCCCTAAATTCAGAATGGAATTTTGGCCAGCCATTCTACTGCTGTCTATCAGACGTGAGCTCTGACAGTTTAAAGCCAGCCTCTTTGGTGTTCTATAGTAGATTCACAACTCAGCTGATGTTTGCTTTACAAATGGCAAACGCTGTTCTGTTTCCAGTGCCTAAAAGGTCTGAATTTGGAAAGATGCTTCTCTATATATACTAATATTGATCTCAACTACAACTGTATCGCTCATATTCAAGCAGTATGCTACACCCTAAGGACATCAAGCCAGCTAAAAACATCCCCTCACATAGGCAGTTGCTTAAAAGAAGAATGACATGTATATTTCAGGAAGCAAACAACTAAAAAGAAAAGATTGGGCTACACATGTCCCATTTATCTTTCTAAAATCACCAGCTGAATAAGTCAGCCCTCCTCCAGCCTACCAAGTGAAAAGTCAGTGAGGCAGGTAAAGAGAGTCCAGTAGGGTTAGAAAGAGTCAAGATTCCTCCACATGGAAGAAAAGTTTATGATTAGGGAATAAGTATTTTCTCTGAAAAAAAGATTAGGAAGTTTCCTGAAAAGAATAGTGGAAAATACAGTTTTGCTGTTGCTTGAAGATTTAAAGACCATGACGTGAAAAAAAAAGAGTCCCTGTGCTCAAAAGAGAACAAGAAAACAACAACAACAACAAAAACACATGGATTAGGTTATTACAGGAATTAATAGCATATCTTGTCTCTAAATCTCTCTCTCTCTGTCACACACACACACACACACACACACACACACACACACACACACACACTCCACTCCTAACAGCTGTAAAAAATTCAACCAAAACTTTAAGGTAGACAGGGAAGGGAAAGAAATAAAAGGATAGAAATTGGGTCTCCCTTCTTTGTTCAAAATAGGCAAATCCTGAAAACCAGAAGTGATGAAGACTAGCTTCTGTCGATGAATCATAAAATGACTTTTGTGATCAAACATATTTCATCAGCATATGAAAACTACCAAGACCCTTATACTCTTATAGCTAGCTCATGTGTCACATGGCAAAAGGAAGATATTAATGCCTCTCTACCTCACTAGGTTGAGAGAAACTCAAAATGAAATAAGGAAGGACTTTGTAAAATGTAGAATACCCTGCTTCCCTGAAAATAAGACCTAGCCGGACAGCTCTAATGCATCTTTTGGAGCAAAAATTAATATAAGATCCCATATTATATTATATTATATTATATTATATTATATTATATTATATTATATTATATTATATTATATTATAAGACCCGGTCTTATATTGTAGTAAAATAAGAACGGGTCTTATATTAATTTTTGCTCCAAAAGATGCATTAGAGCTGATTGTCCAGCTGGGTCTTATTTTTGGGGAAACACGGGAAGCCACCTGTGTTCACTAACATTCCCCTTTTTCATACAGATGATGTGTTTGCGTTCTTCATTAATTGCTTGATGGTTGAGTGGCTTCTTGGTTTCAGGTTGTCCTTGCCCATCTGCCTGACTCTGCAAGAATTTCCAAATCATTTCTAAATACAAAGCCTTTGACCACCATTATTCCATACAGTGAAGGCTAAATCAGATTTTTCTAATATTCTGTGTCTTGTTTTTTCTCTCCTTGAGACAGATTTAAGGTTGGATTATTTGTTTGGCATAGCACTTGCTTTTTCCTTTCTGAATCTCATTAGTTCCATTTCAATCTTTTCATTTGTCCCCTTCATTCCAGTATAAAGGCAATAAAAGTAAAAAGGTAATCATAACTTATCGATCATTTACTAGATGCCAGACATTGTGTTAAACACTATATAAATTACCTCATCTAACCCTCATAATAGTTCTAAGTAAAGCAAATCTCTATTTTATAGAAGAGAAAACTAAGGCAAGTTTTCAAAAATCAGTGAATAGCATACACACACAAAAATATACACTAATATTTATAATGGATCTGCAGAGCCCTTCCAAAGAGTCACTGGTTCTCAGCGTGTGGAATACTTTCTGAATCCTAGGTAGAGTCTCATTAGCTCACGCAATAAGTCTACATGGTCATCTGACCTGCTGCCTTACTTGGACTAGTAACGATAGATATCTCATTGAATTGCTATAGTGAGTTCACATTATAGCCATTATCCTCCTTGCGTCATATAGAGGAAAATGCTATTTTTAAAGCTGGCTGCTGCTTGAGCCAATTGTATAGAGGACAGTAGAATTCCTCTTGAGGAAAAAAATTGTTCTTTTTGCGTGGGGGTGGAGGGGTGTTTATGAAATGGATAGCTATAGTTTCGTCTGCATAAAGAATGAGAAAAAGCAATAACCTCTCCTGTTCTTTCTTGTCTTTGATTAAAATTTTTCATTAGATGAGAAAATCCTGGACCTTGGCGATCACTTAATATGATCTTTTAATTTTATATACAAGGCAACTGGGACCTAGAGATATTAGGGTGACTTTCCCAGGGTTACACAGGATCCCTGTGAATGACAGGAACACTTTAAGTACACCCAATCTCTCCCATTCAACAACCTTCACAGTTACTGCAATAGGTGCTGCAGGGGACACAAGTATAAGGAAAACATATCCCCTAACTCCCAGGGCCTCATACATGAGCAAATCAAGAACGCATTAAATCAAGAACGCTACAATTAAAAGTATAATAAAATATGTGCTATCTCACAAAGAAGTAAATACTACTACAAGTTTCAAAAGTAAAGAGTTCAATTTAGTTGTATATAGAGATGGTATGTGGACAAAGACTAAAAAAAATAGATAGGTGTATTTTTATATTATTTTTAACTGCAAGCAACAGAAAACCCTACTCAAACGGCTTAAATACTTAGGAAATTTATTTGTTCATCAACAAAAATCAAGAAGTAAAGCAGCCTTTTCAGTTGGTTGACTTAGTGACTCAATGGTGTCATCGGTTCAATAATACTTCTATTCCACAGTCCTCACTAGCAGTTTCTTTCTAAGACTGGTTCCCCTCATGGCCATAATGTGATTTTAACAGCAAATGGTGCGATATGCTTTCTGTTCACAATGGAAAATAAGTACCTCTGTCCCAATCATGGGTCAAATTTATTTCTTTTCCTTTTTACTAGTCCAATGGGAGTTGCATTGTATTCACTCTGGTCAACTTCAGTCTTGGTCCTTGAACCAAATACTATCTATTTCATCCATCTTCTATTAGATATTTTCCCTTATTATACAATAGGGTGAAATGGATGTTGGAGAGTCAACAATACCTCTGTAGTACACAAAAAAAGTGAGGGGGTAGGACAATTCTAATAGAAGGGAAAGCAAGAATAAATGCATAGAGGTTTGAGTGAATTTCAAAGTGTGAGTATATGAATCTACTTGGAGGCTAGAATATACACAGTGAGATGTACAGGGGAGTGTGAGAAACAGTTTTAATGATAAGTTTGGTCCACACTACTGAGTATCAAGGTGAGGAAATTAATTTGTTAATCGATTGGGGATCATTGAAACTTTTTTAACAACAAAAAAAGGAACAATAATCAGAAAATTACTTTAGAAAGATATATCTGGAAGTCATTTTCAGAATTGTTTGGTGTGAAAAGAAGTTAGATAGGTAACTAATGTATTGTACCAGATTAAATGCAATAAAGCCCTAAATTTGATGGGGCTGTATGAGAGTAAAAAAAAACAATAATAATGTTAGGAGGTAAAGTCTATGGGACTTTTTGAGTGATTGGATATAAGTAGAAAATAAAGGCAAAATTGAAAATAACTCAGAATCTGAGAAGACAGGTGTGGGAGTTGGTTGGAAGGTGTTGAGGAGAGAGATAATCAGTTCAAAACACTAAAACACTAAGAAACAAATATATTTGACTACAAAAAATGTGGAAACTTCTCTAACATGTCAAAAATTGACATAAACTGAATATGAATACCAAGTGAAAACATTTATGACAAAATAGACATCTAAAACATTATGATTTAATACATAGCCATAAGAAAATACTTTGTTTTGGGCAGAGATACGAACAAGCAATTCATTAAAGAAGAAATATAGATAGAAAATGAGTAGTCTCACTAATTACAAAAAAAATGCAAAATAAAATGATGTAAATTTTCACCTAACAAATTGGTAAAGATTTTGTTGGTAGTGGTTGTAGTGTTTGTTTAAATGATAATATGTAGTTGGCTATTAGATGAAATTATTGTCTTGAGATTCTGCAGGGAATTTAAATTAGTACAACGTTCGAAACATTGGCAACATATATCAAAATTTTAAAAATATGCATGCATACCCTTTACTTCCATAATTCCTTGTGAGAAGGACTCACATAAAAAAATCGGAGTTAAAGGCAGTTTTCAAATTCCTAAAGCATTTACATGGAGACTTCCTGCAAATAGTTAGAATCAGGTCTGAGAGTTGGGAGAGAGGTGAGAATTAAATTAACGGGTGATTGCCAGGGAAAGAGTGAGAAAGTAGAGGGAGATGAGAAAGGTGGTATCTACATCCTATGAACAATCATGAACTAGGAGCTAGTGAAGGTGACTTGAGAGGACAGAGAATCAGAAGGACAACCAAAGTAACAGGAGCCATCAGCAACATACCAAGATAAGGCTTGGAGGTAAAGCGCGTGTTATACTACTGCTCAAAGGTTAAGTACAATGGAGAGTGAGAAAACCCTGTTACATGAAGTGATTTGAGGATATCTGGTGACATTTCAGAGAGAATTTTTAGCAGAAAGAAAATGGAGAATGAAAGGGGGAATTAACTGGGTGGTTAGAAAAGTTTGATGCTATTTCCTTTGGGTTGTCTTCTCTTACAACCTATAGCATTCTCATGTGTCTTTATTTGCATATCTCACACTCATCTCTGAACGTCTTAAGAGCTGTGACCCTGCGTTGTCCAGCTTTGGGTTTCCAGTATGTAACTCAGATCTGGTGCTCCAAGCTTGCAAGAGAATGGGAAACAAAGGGAGCAGACATTTGGTTAGATGGAACAATCAACTTGAGAGGGCTAGCTTAGAGAAAAATTGGAAATACAAATGACTGTAAAAATAGCATATACGTGGAGGTGTTAATCTTGACAAGAAGGAGTCATACTCACAAAAGAATAAAAAGAAAAATGTGGAGACTGAAAAGGGGAATTGAGGGACTTCTTCTGGGCCATCTCAGTTCTCTAAGGGTGAAAGGGGGGTAAGAGCTGGGACTAGAAGGCAGGCAAGGGGAATAACGAGGTGCAGAAGATGTCAGAATTCAGGTCAGAGCTGGATATTGATCCTCTTCCATCATTGGCTAGACCAGCTTTTTTAATCTTTTAAATTTTTCTCTGTTTGTAACACTTTTATTGCTCTGTTCAGAGTCACCTCCACATCCTTCCAATTCTTCTAACATCCCTAGTTAGCCTTCCATAGTTGGAGTCCATGGGTTCGAGATCCAGGCCCTTCTCGTGTGTATAGTAGCAGTTAGATTTCCACTTTGACAAATCAATGGCCTTTCATCACTGTTATGGACTGAATTGTATCTTCCAAAATTCATATGTTGAAGCCCTAACCCTCAATATGGTGGTTTTTGGAGAGGGAACCTTTGCAAGAGTTTTACAAGGTCATAAGCGTAGTCCCCAATCCGATGGGATTCGTGTTCTTATAAGAGGAGAAGGAAACATGAGAGTGCTCTCTCATTCTCTCTCCATGCACACAGAGAAAAGGCCATGTGAGGACACACAAAGAAGGTAGTAGCCATCTGTATGTCCAGAAGAGAGCTCTCAACAGAAACTGAATTTTCCAGCACTTTGATCACATGGACTTCTAGCCTCCAGATTTATGAGAAAATAAATTTATGTTGTTTAAAGTACCCAGTCTGTGGTAATTTGTTATTACCAACTAATACAATCACCAATAAAGTGACTGTGTTTCTTTACCAGTCCCAGAAAATGCCCCAGATTAGGAATGCTTAGACCTGAGTTCTATACCTGGGCCCTAACTAACTCATAGGCACTGGATCAATAACTTAACATCTCTGAGCTTCAGATGCAGCATCAAGAGAATGAGGATGTTGAACTAAATCATCACAAAAGTTTTAACTCTTCTGGTTTATAAATCCAAGAAGTAATTTCAATGTTGGAAGATTGAGGGCTTGACATTGTTTACCAAATATAGACCACATCATCTCCATTACTATAGACAGATATTCAGGAAACTGGCCTAAAGGACTTTTTAAATACTCTTCTAGTGCAAAGACTCTGATATTTGATAAGGTTGATGGCAGTCCCCACAAAGGTATCGTCAAGAAAAATCCTGGCAGGAAAAAAAGTATCATTCAGGGAAAACATCATCGATTTTCAAAGAGTGAATTGCAGCCTTCTCCCACCCTTCCCTTTGTAAACCGTGATTAGGCTGTACTTTACTTGAGTTTACAGTAATGATACCTTACACTCAGCACTGTGCATTCTGAAGAGTGCACCAAAAAGTACTTTACCAGCTTGTAGAACATAGTCCTCTCCTAGCAGGGTGTACTGCCAGGCCCCCTCTGCTTTGCCCCTCCTCCATGGTTAGTTAACAAGTAGGAATTCTTTCCAGGGCAAGGAGGCTAAGGAGAGAACTCTAAGAAATATATTTCCACTGACACAAAAGTGAGCATGATACTGAGAAATGAGAAAAGAACTTTGACTTCCCATTGATCGAAGGTCTAAGGTGTGCCAGATGCAACACTTGGTATTTTCACCTGGGTTGACTCATTATAACCTTATTCCTTACAAATGACCACTAACATACTCTATAAAAAAGGTTAACCTACTCCTATGTGCCCCCTTTTTTACAGGATTTTGCTGTTTATACTCATTTTGACCCAATAACCAATGTGAATGAGCCAAATAAAACCACAAATTTTGCAAGGAGCAAACAAACTCATGATGAACAAAATGGTAGCACTGTACAATCAGGAGTCAGGGCAACCACTTTTCCAGAACAATCCATCTCTCTGCTGGAGATAAGGAGTAAGGAGGCATAGGAACTGCACTGGCTTTGAAGTTAGACAGAGTTTCCAGCACAGAAAAGATACTAAATGCAAACTTTGATGACTGCAAAATTGTGCCAAGAGTCAGTGCTGTTCTGTTTAGTTCTGAATTTTCCTAAATTTCACATAGTACTGCTCTCTCTGGTGCACTCATTTGTTTCTTAAATGTTTATTGTTACCTAGAATTGTGTGTGAATCAAATTGATATATAGTCAAGTATAAAAAATGTTACCTACTTTTGTATACAACTTCCAAGTCTTCAAAGTATTTTCAAGTATTTATTTCATTTACATGAGTATTGATGAAGTTCATTGTCCCATTTTATAGATGAGAAAAATGAAGTATAGAAAAGTTCAGTGATTTGATCTAAATTATCAACCTATGAAACATTAACAAATAATTCTCAGAAGGAACAAACTGAATACACAAATTTTAACCCAATAATATTCTAAGTAAATTTTAATTGAAGTTTAACAAACAGAAAAGAAAAAAAATATCCTAAGCCTAGAGCTCGGGAATTTTTCACAGAATAAACACACCAGTGCAGCCAGCACAATGATTAAGAAACAGAACAGTACAAGCACTTCAGAAGTCCCCCATATTTCCCTTCCAATCACCATTTATAAAAATCAATACTAAGGAAATGTTCAAGAAAAGAGACTATGACTTATAAACTGAGATGTTTATTGCAAAGTTATTTAATATAGTGAAAAACTGGAATAATTCCAAACACTCAGTTGCTGGTGAATAGTTAAATAAATCATGGTATAGTTATAGACCATAATAATTTTCATATTTTACCTCCAATTAAACTATTAAAAGTGAAATGAATTTAGTTCTCACTCTATCGAGAAAAAAACAGATAAGCTATAAAAACATACCTTTTAAAAACTTGTCAAAGAGCTGAAAATAGAAAAAAAAAAAGTTAAGTGAACTAAAATCCTTAAAGTGACAGCATTTTCTACAAGAGAAGAGACATAAAGCTGCTTTCATCATTGGCAGAGAGACAGAAGGAAGAGGAATCCATCTTAAATGAGGGTGAGGAGACACAAGCCATATTTTTAACAAAATTTTAATGGCTATACGTTAGCTACCATGACAAATTAAAATTCTGATGAGTGCCAGCCACAGAGTGAGTCCATACCCACCTATCAACTCTTTTCTTTCAGCCCTTTCAAAGTCAAAGTTATACTACGCTATTGGTTGGTGTCAGGGAAATATTGCTGAGAGAAATCCTACATGAGGCACATAGGGTATTTCTCAAGTCCAAGGCAGTGGCTTACTGGAGGGTAGAGACAAACAAGAGAGCTGACAGAAATCCTTCAAAATACTCCAGGAGACAATCCAAGCCCTCCCCTGGTATACCAAAGCTATCCCCCTAAAGCTAGGGCAGCAGAAACAGAGATCTTCCAGAGTTCAGATTTCAGGGAAAGGGACAAAAGAGCAAAGCAAACTCTCTAGTGACCCAGAAATCTGGCATTCAGGCAGTAAAGCGGAGAAATCAATCACAGTTTAGAAATTTGGTGACTGTCTTCTCACAGATACTCAGGTTTCAAGATCGGACAATGGGAAAGTCCTAATCCTGTCCTCAAAACATTTGAAGTCAATAAGAAACTGAATTTAAAGTTGCAACAAAGCCCAGGCCCTGTGCAATTACAGAGTAGATTGATTCAGCTTCTCCTACTAAAAATCTGACAGAGAAAAATGATGTGCCCTTTTCTCGTGGTAAATATTATTTAATTCAGTCTCTACTACTCTTGCCCACAATATCCAGCATACAAAGATTATAAGAAACATAAACAAAGAAGAAAATGTGACCCGCAGTTAAGAGAGGAAATAGTCAATAGAAGCAGGCCCCCAAATAACCCAGATATGGAATTACAAGGAAATAACTTTAAAATAGATATAACATATATATTTAAAATAATCTAGGGGGAAATGTGGAAAACATGCATTAAAAGATGCAATTTCTGCAGATAGATGGAGATTATATAAAAGAACCAAATGGAAACACCAGAAATGAAAAAGCACAGTAACAGAAATGAAGAACTTATTCTAAGGGCTAATTACCGTGTTTCCCTGAAAATAAAACCTAGCTGGACCATCAACTCTAATGTGTCTTTTGGAGCAAAAATTAATATAAGACCTGGTCTTACATTATATAAGACCCAATCCTATATTATATTAAAATAAGAATGGGTCTTATATTAATTTCTGCTCCAAAAGACACATTAGAACTGATGGTCTAACTAGGTCATATTTTCGGAGAAACACAGTAGCAGATAGAACACAGAGAGAAAAGAAGTAATGTATTTGAATACAGGTCAATAGAAATTACCCCAACAGAAATACAGAAACAAATGAGAACTGAGCATCTGGGACCTGTTGGACAATAAAAAACCATCAGATATAAGGGAAATTGCATACATATATATAAAGATGACAGAATTTACACAGGATCTGGACAAAAATTAATTTTACGTTTCTAAAACTTCTCATTACATCTAGGGTATAAGGGTTAGAATGGAAGATTTTAAAAGAGAACTATGGGAGAAAAGAGTTATTTTTGACTAAATTACTTTTTCTTTTGGAGAAAGCAATGCTGCGTGGCCACATTCTCTCCCAATATGAGAGATGAATGGAAGGGAGTGTTGCATCCTAGCCTTATAAAAGTGTCTTCACAAAAATTACACAGGGGGATGTTTTTTAAAGATAAAGGCTGGTGGGCTGTAATTCCAACTACTCTCACTCTCCACCTCCAGCCAAAGGCAGAAGTGGAAGAATACCTGCTCCTACCTCAAGGGAAAATGGCCCTGCAGCTTGGGGGCATGGTGAACTTGCTCCTGATACTTGTCTAGAAAATCTAAAGGGCCAGCAATGGATTGCTTAGCTGCTTTATTGGAAGTAAAGAGAAGGCACTGGTTAGACATTTTGTACCCCAGGACAAAGAACACTGAAGTATTTCCATTAGAGATGCAAAGAGACTTTGTTTGAAATAATTGCTTTAACAATTCTAAGTCACTGTTATTAGGTCAGACTATTCCATTAAAGGTTGTCTTCCTTTTAAAAAGATAAATTCTGTGTCAGTTTGATTTTGGGTATGGTGTATGAGATCTAACGATTAAGTTTGTGAACTTGTTGCAACAATGTTACTAACCTTTTTTGATATCAGAGGGATTATTCATTATGAATTTATACCAATTGGATGAACAGTTAACCAAGTTTACTGTTTGGAAGTGCTGAAAAGGCTGTGTGAAAAAGTTAAACAACCTGATCTTTTCACCAACAATTCGTGGCTCTTTCATCATGACAATGCACCAACTCACACGGCATTGTCTGTGAGGGAGTTTTTAGCCAGTAAACAAATAACTGTATTGGAACACCCTCCCTACTCACCTGATCTGACCCCCTATGACTTCCTTCTTTACCGAAAGATAAAGGAAACATTGAAAGGAAGACATTTTGGTGACATTCAGGACATCAAGTGTAATACGATGACAGCTCTACGGCCATTCCAGAAAGAGAGTTCCAAAATTGATTTGAAGGGTGGACTAGGCACTGGCATCGGTGCATAGCTTCCCAAGGGGAGTACTTCAAAGGTGACCATAGTGATATTCAGCAATGAGGTATGTAGCACTTTTTCTAGGATGAGTTCATGACCTTAATTTTCCTACCTCATACACCACATTGATAGAATGAAAGATAAAAATCCTATGATCTTCTCAATAGATGCAGAAAAAGCATTTGATGAAATTCAACATCCATTCATGATAAAAACTCAAATTAGGCATAGAAGGAACATACTTCAACATAATAAATGCCACATATAACAAACCCATAGCTTACATCATACTCAATGGCAAAAGGTTGAAAACTTTTCCTGTAAGGTCAGGAATAAGACAAGGGTGCCCACTCTTACCATTTCTATTTAACATAGTACTGAAAGTCACAGCCAGAGCAATCAGGCAAGAAAAAAATCAATAAATAAAAGGCACCAAAATCAGAAAGGAAGAAGTAAAATTGTATGTGTTTGGAGATGACATAATCTTATATGTAGAAAATCCTAAAGACTCCACAAAAAAAAAAAAAAGTTAATTCAGTAAAGTTGCATGATACAAAATCAACATACAACACTCATTTGCATTTGTATGTATTAACAATTAATTATCTGGATAAAAATGAAGAAAACAGTCCCATACAATAGCATCAAAAACAATAAAATACTTAGGAATAAATTTAACCAAGGAGATGAAAGAAACAGAAGAAGACAAAAATAATTGGAAAGATATCTATGTTTATGTTTGTGTTGGAAGAATTAACATGTTAATTCCGTACTACCTGAAGTAATTTATAGATTCAATGAAATCTCTATCAAGATTCCAAAAGCATTTTTTTACAGAAATGGGAGAAACTATCTTAAAGTTTATATGGAGCGACAAAACACCCTGAATAGCCAAAGCAACCCTGAGAAAGAAGAACAAAGCTGGAGAGATTACCCTTCCTGATTTCAAAGTATATTAAAAAGCTAAAGTAATCAAAAGAGTATGGGATTGGCATAAAAACAGAAACAGATCAATGGAACACAACAGAGAGTGCAGAAATAAACTCATGTGTACGTAGTCAATTAATTTATGACAAAGGAGCCAAGAACATACAATGGGGAAAGGATAGTCTCTTCAATAAATAGTATTAGAAAAATGGACAGCCACATGTAAAAGAATGTAACTAGATAACTGTCTTACACCATACACAAAAATTAACTTAAAATGGATTAAACTGTCTTGAACATAGACCTGAAACCATAAAACTCCTAGAAGAAAACACAGCCATTAATCTCCTTGACATTGGTCTTGGCAATAATTTTTTGGATTTGACACCAAAGCAAAGGGAACAAAAGCAAAAATAAACAAGTGGGGACTACATCAAACTACAAAGCTTCTGCACATTAAAAGAAATGATCGACAAAATGAAAAGGCAACCTATCGAGTGGGAGAAACTATTTGTAAATCATGTATCTGATAAGTAGTTAATATCCAAAACATGTAAAGAATTCATACAACTCAATAGCAAATAATTAATTAATTCGTTAATTAAAAATAATAATAATAATTTAATTAAAAAGTGGGCAGAGCACCTGAACAGACATTTTTCCAAAGATTTTCAAATGGCCAACAAGTACGTGAAAAGGGGCTCAACATCAGTAAACAGCAGCGAAATACAAATCAAAACCACAATGAGATCACTTCACACCTGTTAAAATAGCTATTATAAGAAAAGACAAGAGGTAAGTGTTGGCAAGGATGTGGAGAAAATAGAACGCTTGTACACTGTTGATGAGAATGTAAGCTGGTACAGTCACTATGGAAAACAGTATGGAGGTTCCTCAAAAAATGAAAAATAGAACTACCATATGATACAGCAATTCCACTTCTGGGTATATACCAGAAAAAAAGAAATCATTATCTCAAAAAGATATATGCACCCCCATGTTCATGCAGCATTATTTACAATTGCCAAGATATGGAAACAACCTAAGTGTCCATCCACAGATGAATGGATAAAGAAAACTTGGTATATATGTATAATGGGTTGCTATTTAGCCATGAGCAAGAAGGAAATCCTGCCAACAACATAGATGAAACTTGAGGGTTCTATGCTAAGTGAAATAAGTCAGAGGAAGACAAATACTGTATGATGTCAGTTACATGTGGAATCTAAAACAGCCAAACTCATTGAACAAAAGAGTAGAGTGGTGGTTCCCAGGAACTGGGGGCCAGGGGAAATGAGGAGATTTTTATCAAAAGTAAAAAGATGTTGGTAAAGGGTACAACATCATAAAATGAATAAGTTCAGGGGATCTAATATACAGCATGATGATTATAGTTAATAATACCTTATTATACACTTGAAAGTTACTAAAAGAGTAAAGTTAAAAGTTCCCACCACAAAAAAATAATTGTAACTGTATAAACAAACTGATGGGTGTGTTAATTAACTTTATTGTGGTAATTATTTTGCATTATATGCATATACCTAATCATCACATTGTATACCTTAAACTTATACAATGTTATATGTCAATTATATCTCAATAAAACTAGGAGGGAAAAGACACAGCTTACATAGACCACAATCTAGTAATTGAATCTTATAAATTAAACCATAGATATTCAAGGAGAAGGGGACAGATGTGATTATGAAGTGAAGACTACCCTTTGACTACAGGGTCCAAGTCTAGGTGGAAGAAGGAAATAGAACTCCTACTCCTGCTGGTAATCAAATTTTCACTTCCCAAGAAGTATACAGATATAAGCAAAAGTGAAAATAAAAATGTTTTAAATCAAGGCAAAATAAAACTCTGTCTCCCCTTCGCTCTGATATGTAGCTGTGTGGACAAAAATCACTACAAACTTCATTTTACTTCTCTTGAGGAAATTTAGAACTATAATCCCATTACATCTCAAGAGGCTTGAGGGTCATATGCCATATGGATTACATATACATACACACAGACACACATCACATGGCCTTACTTCAGGTGAGACATGGAAGACACCAAAAGCTGGAGACAGTCTGTCAAGCGTTCAAGTTCAGCCGCCACCCCAACTTGAGGGATCCGGGACCCTGTCAACAGTTAGCTTCTGTGTTCTGACTGTTCACCCTAAGAGTATGACCTCCAGTCAACCACTTGTGATGAATGCAGCCCAGGCAGCCAGGCAGGGAACAAGCTGAGGCATTTGTTCCCAACAAGAGATGTCGTAGCCCAGAAGTTTTGGTAGCCAGGCCTTGGGCCATCTCAACAATCCTAGCTTTTAGAAGGAAGTACAGTATGTGTGATGAATGACCCCTTGGGGACATTCACAAGTCACACGTATTCTATCAGCCCTTTTTATCTAACCCCACTTAGCTTTCCCTCTTTTTATACCCCTAGAAAGCACTCTGGATCACTCAAGATGGTGAGAAAGAATTACAGTTGCAAGATGAGGTTGTAATGTGCTCTGAGATCACTAAAAATACATTTGCTACAGTTCAGCTCTGGTATTACACAAGGGCTGCGGGCATCACAGAAGGTGTAGCAATTACTTTGTTCCAAGTCTGAAAAAATAATCAGACTCTGCTGCTCTGCTTTTGGAATTGCAGAGTAGGGGTATTCAGTAAATGGTTGGAATCCTTAAACCAACTGAATGAGAATCAGATCGTGATCCACGGGAGTCTTGCAAATGAGAAGTGCTCCAGTTGCAGTGTGTCAGGCAGTAAGGAATCAGATATGTGGAGACTGAAAGACTTTCATCCCTGACCCCTCTCCCCTTAACTATTAGTCAGTACATTTGTTGAGCATCTACTAGTGCTAGACACTATAATGGATGCAAAGATAAAGCCACCATATTTCTAATGAACTGATAGTCAAGTAGAAAATACGAAGCAAATGCATAAAGTTACCACGTAAGGGAGGATATATTTTATATCTTAGGAGAAGCATAAATTGTGAGATCTTAAAAGACAAATGGACTTTTCATCCACAGAAAGGAAAGGAAGGTGGTCCAGGCAGAGGGAACAACTCAGGTAGAGGTGGAAATGCACAGCATTTATTCAGACAAGAGTTTGTAGCCCACTGGGTGGGACTAGAGCTGTGCAGAGAAGCTTGAGCTCCATACATGCAGACCTGAGACAAGACTGGGTTTATATAGCTTATTTTGGAGTGATTCCAGAAAACTCAAGAGGCAGTAGTGAAATCAGCCATGGCAGGGAGGGAAAGCCAATAAAGGGTGAATTAATGTGTTGCCACTGTGGGCAACTGGAACATGTTCCCACTAGAGACTGACTGAAAGACTGCGTAGAACACAATTCAGAATTGCCCTCCCAAGGAACAAGGAAGCTGAGGTAGTTATCCACCGACTCCCATCCATCAATGGTTGAAGGTTACTGCCTCAGGGATGTTAAGTCTACAGCACTTGCAGCTGTAGCTGTCTCCTTACCCTCAGGCAAGGAGACAGGGGACTTTTGGCAAGAAGCCTTTCGAGGGTACCAGGAACACTCTACTGAAGCTGCTGGTGACGCTGTGAGCCACTGACAGCGTCTACTACAGGCAGTCAAGTTAAAACACCAACTTATGAGGCAGCATCAAAGCCCCCCTGTATTTCATTCATTTGAATGCAAATCAATAAATATTACTAGGTACTAGGAACCCTTTAAAAATAAATGAGTTAGATATGGTTCCTCCCTCAATGAGCTTGCAGTCCTTAAGTAAGGAGTCTAGGCTTTACCATCTTTACTGCGCAGTGAGTCACCACTAAGGATTTATGAGGAGGTGAGTAACCTGATCAGACTCAGTCTCACAGCAGTGAGTGTCATGAACTGGCAGAAGGATCAGTGAGGTGGGAAAGCCATTTAATAAAGGCCTGAGCTACAGTGGTGATGATAAAGAATGGAAAGATGTGGGGTGGGATGTATTGTGTGTGTGTGTGTGAAGTGCAGATGTAAGTAAAATTTACAGGACAAAGTAAAACTAGCAGGATATGGCTGCTGATTGGATATAAGAGATGAAGTGGACAGAGGATGTAGGAAGTTCAGATTTTTAGCCTTGGGGAATTTCTGGTAGCATACACAGAAACAAAGAAATCAGAAGAGAGGGAGGCATGGAGAAGAAACATTCATTTATATCTTTGTTGAACTTGAACTCACAATACAACTACCTCCCACTACCCCCTATCTTGCTCAGCATTGCAGTCACTGCCCCCAGATCCGTGCTCTGAACTGCTGGCAGTTTATAAACTGTTATAGCCATTTCCAAGTCTTCTGGGCCCCCAGAAGCAGAGCTGGGGGCCTAAGCTACATCCGTTGTCATCAGCTCGCAATAAACACCACACTTTCTTTTTGAACTGGATAGTCTTTCTTTCCAAAAAAACACAAGCCTGTGCTTACCATTGGGACCAATCTGGTCTGGACAGAACGTAAGCTTTCTCCCCAAATGGAGGTTAAGACTCCAGCAAGAAAGAACACCTGGCTTTAATGACCCGGGCAATTGGGAAACTTCTCTCTAAAGTGGTACCACAGGCAGCTCCCATATGTGCGTCTGTCAACATGAAAATACCCACAATCCTTGTCAGAACATTTATAGCTTTCCCTGCTTCTATATGAACGACAAATGCAGCTGAAAGAATCGAGGGTTTCCCCCACCCCTCTCTCCTTTCTGAGGTTTCTTGCTGCTGTTTGTTTGTTTGTTGTTAACGGAGAGGTAGGGAGCTACCCTCCGCCAAGATTTGGTCAGGTATTCCACCAAGGCATGAGTGGTATTGGGAGTGTATAGATTCATAGCGATTATGCTTATTCAACTTTTTTCTGTGAAGGACGGGGGTGTAGGAAGGGGACTGTGGCCAGCTTACAGGATCTCCTAGGGAAGCCAAAATCACAGTGCAGAGCACTGGACCACCTAGAGCTTCTACCAGGGGTAACCCAGTAGGGTGGGTACCGAGGTCAAACCACAGTAACATATAGCTGCTGACAAGGATTTAGAAATGGGAAGTGAAGAGGCTGTAGTGCTGGTGATGAGATGCGGTCCAGGGTGTTAGCCTGAGGGAGTCCCTAAGACTTGATGAGACCCCCTCTGGGTGTCTAAGAGATACTGAGCCTTACCTGGGACTCCCTGTCCTAGAGCCAACCACCAAACTCAGCATCCATTGTACTTTCTCCACAGCCAGCTCGAATTCCTGCTAGGAGAGTCGTGATCAGAGCTAAGAGTGCCACCTACAGACACCTTAGCACTATATATTTACCGGAAATCTGTAAAAAGCCATTCATAATCAGTTGTGCGAGATCCTAGTAGGTTTTGATATGTCATCGATAAATGTGTGCGTGTACGTGTGCCTGTGTGTGCGTGCGTGCGTGCGTGTGTGTGTATGTGTGTGTGTGTGTGTGTGTTGGAGGAGGGGATGGGTGATAGACCAGAGAAATAAAAAATGACTAAGATTCTGGGCCTGGGTGTGACTGGAAGGATTCGAGTAACAAACAAACACTGGGGAACTCAGAAGAGGGTTTTAGGAGAGATGATGAGTTCATCCTTACAGTCTCCTCCCCCACCCCCACACTGAGTCTGAGCCCACAGTGGGATTCACGCTCACCTCTCCCTGCTTCTGCCAGACACTGCCTTAAGGTTTGGATGGACTCTGAGCTCCTGGCAATTTGTGACAAATAGTTACAGAACTACTACCTCAATGTCGCAACCTGATTTACTGAGACTTCCAAGAGTTAAGAAAAGTAACATGGTGGCTGGTCCCCTCCCCTGCTTATAGCTGGTCAGCATTGCGCTCCCACTACCATTCCATTTCCACCACTCCATCTCCACCTACTACTGTGTTTCCCTGAAAATAAGACCTAGCTGGAAAATCAGCTCTAATGCGTCTTTTGGAGCAAAAATTAATATAAGACCCGGTATTATATTATATCGTATTGTATTGTATATTATATTGTATTGTATTATATTATATTATAAAGGCCCGGTCTTATATTATAGTAAAATAAGACCAGGTCTTATATTAATTTTTGCTCCCATAGACGCATTAGAACTGATGGTCTGGCTAGGTCTTATTTTTGGGGAAACACGGTAGCAGCTACTAGTTTTCTCAAGATTAGGGATATATGAAATTTAGTCTTTTCTTAGCGGAGCACTGAGCATCAAATTTTAAAACATCATATATTCTCCATATATTATATTTCTCCATATATTATAAAAAATTAACATTTAACACAGAGGAATAAATATCTAATGGTAGAATTTTAGACTAACAGAGAATCTATTTTGGAGCATTGATCTTCCTCTGAATCCTCAAATTATGCTATATAAAATGTGCCTATATATGTTTAATTTTATCACAAATACTAAAATTAACTCTTGCCCTTTTGTGTAGTATAAAGGGAACAGTCAGGCAGAATTGAATGCAAAACTTCAGCTCTGTATGACCTTGGGCAAGTCATTGAACTGATCTAAGCCTAAATTTCCTAATCTGTAAAATGAAAAAAAAAAAAAAACTCCCTCAAAGTGTAAGTTACAGATTTACATGTCATCCTTAGAGTAAAGCCAGTGCCTCACGCACAGTAAGTGCTCGATAAATGTTCATTTTCTTCTCTTGATTCTTCTCCTTCCAGTTCTAAGAGGGATAATGATCAATAACTATTTCTGAGTCAGCTTGTTTAGTGGATTTCACTGTATTTCAGGTAGCCACTTCCAACACATCTCAGGTCATATTTCCTCTTATTAACAGGTTATTACATTAATTAAACACTTTCTCATGCTTGTCAGTGACATCTTAATTTAAACCCAAGCTCTCTCCCCTTCAAACAGCTTACTGTAAAACAGATAAGAGGAAAGCATATTCCTCTGATCACAGGGCCACAGTTCAGCAGGTACCAGTTTTTCTTAGTGAAAAGTACTAAGACAGTGCATAGAAGGAGAAATATTTGCCAGAAACTCTACAATGCACAAGCGAGGCTAAGGGGAAAGTGAGTTATTATGACACCATGGATTCTTTATCCCTTTTACTTCTCCTGAGAGTAGAGATCATTTTCCTGGCTCCCAATACGATGACACCATAGAGGACACGTAAATTTTTAGAAGAGCTATATTGTTGTTTACCTAGTACATGTGCTGCTTTTAATCATCCGAGTCATGCCTGGCTGATGGGCCTAACACAACAGGGAGGCAACGACTAGACAAATAGGCCATTTCCTGAAATGGGCAGGAACGTAATCAAACGGGGATTATCCAAAATTCCATCATTGTGTACAATCCTTATCTTCTTGAGTCAAGAATGAGGAGACATTCCTCATTCTTGAATTGATCTTTGGTCTCCCCCCTTCCCACCCCTTTCAAAATATAAATTAGAGTGATTTCCTCCCCCAGTGTAGTCAGACCATCCATCTTGGTTCATGCAGATCTGAAGGATGATGTGGAAGAGGAAAGGAAGGTTGAGAAAATGTATGTTCTAGTCTCAGAAGCCGACTCACAGACCAGGTAAATCCAAGGTAAGGATGAAAGGAGGAAACAACAGTCTCCCCTTCTCCTTATTCAAAGCTGAAGCTCACTGTTCTGATCACACCCGTGTGACTGAAAACAACAAAGTGTAACCCTCATTGCTCTCTGTAAAGACCTTTACAGGGCAGCTGCGGTCAGAAGCAGATGAGCGTGGAAACACCAAAGTAGATTCAAAGATGCTGAAGGACAATTTTGATCGGAGCATCAAAGCATGGAATGGTAGCATGCTGATTTCACAGCCTTGAGCCTGTGGTGTTGTGACAACCAACACAAGGCACCACCAATCCCCAGATATCTCTAGATATGGCCAATGGGAGACAGGAAGGAAAAGGAAGAATTTTATAGCTTGCCCATGAAATCTGGGATGTACAAAAAGTTTGAGGCTAAAACTAAACTGCTCTGAGATCAGCAATAACCTCATAAGCACACAGTTAGTCTCCAGCTAGTGTTCCAAACATTCATTTGTCAAGGACTAAGCATGTATTTCCCCATGGAAACTCGTAATGGTGAGTAAGAGGCCAGCCCTCAAAATCCATGCTGACTTAAGAAGCAGGACCAGTGACATGACCCCTTTGCCCTCTAAATGAGATACTCCCTGTAGCCACAGGAGCAAGCCACAATGTACCAGGGACTCCACAGTCACAGGATGCACTCAGGTGTCTTTGGAATCAGTTTTACTTGGTGATAAGTCATTTCAAACATAACATATAGATGAGTATATGTAGTGGAAGGCTAAATTCACATGAACCTTTAAAATAAAACCCAGATGTGCACAGAGACTGTAAATGGCAGTTAACCCTGTGATTACTTTATATAAATTTGCATTGTTTGAGTTTCTTTTTTCCAACAGCATATCTACATTTATTTGTGGGGAAAATATTTTTTTCAACCAATAAAGCATAGACTCTAAGAAATTTTTTACTAGCAAATGCAGGCTGTGTCTCCAAATTTAGTTGATTCACTGACTCTCTTCCAACATTGAGGTCTATCTGTGAGCAAGCCTGAGAAACAATGAGATAGAAAGATCCCTGAGCTGGACCCAGGACTCAGAAGATCTTCATTCAAGGCCCATTTTCACCATAATACCATATAATCCTGAGAATACTATTTCTACTGATTGCCCATTTATCCAATAAACATACATTGAGAGCACTTACTTAAGTGCTAGACACTGTAAGTTAGAAATGTTCCTCATCTGTAAAATAGGAACAATAATATTATCATACAATATTAAGGTCAAATAAAGTACTATCCTCCAAAGCATACCATAACTACAGTTATGATAGATATTTTGTGATTTCAGGCATTTATGGATTAAGAAGAATTTCATTGGTTAACCTTTGAACCTACTTATTATTTATAGCATTTTTTTCTACTCAGGGCATGGTACTATATTGAAGTATCAGGAAACACATTGCCCTCTCCCTACCCCTTTCTCCTCCTCTCTGACATGACCTAGGGGGTAGACGGCCAAGGATAGAACAAGGCCACATTGTAAATAACTTTCTCTTTCCCATTTCAGACCCAACTGATCAACTTTTAGGATCAGAAAGATGATATATTGGTTCAGAGGAACTTCCTGATCCTCTAGTGACCCATGATGAATCCATTACTCTTTTAATATATCACAAACCAAGTCTTCATTTGTAAACGACATTCATGTGTCAGGTGTCTGCATGTCACTATATGAGCAGTTCTGAAGAAAAGAGAAGAAGCTTAAACAAACAGAAACAGAACCCTTCTCCACTGAAGTATGTCACTGCTGGAGTTCAGTTAGCCCAGAGTCGGGCAAGGGAGTTCTTAGGTTCACATCCCAGAATGAATGCAAAGTGTACAGTCTTCCTGAAGGAGCTCAGCTTTCAGGGCTAAGTTTTCAAAGTGTACAAGAAAGGCCACTGTACAATGAGAGTAAAAAAAAAAAAGAAAAAGACATGGTAAAAGTAAAGCTGCCCCCAAACTAAAGAAACAGTTGTTTTCATCTAAAGAAAAGCTTTTTCAGAAACTGGAGGCTAGAGCCACTGGAGGAGACTATTGTAAAGGATGGGAACGCTGCCAATGTATCTGGTTGAAAACCACCATTAGAAAGGGCTGAATGCAGATAATCTCCCCTCAGGCCAAAGAAAATCACAGAGCCTTTTAATTTTTTGGTTTTTAATCCTTAGAAGGGTTGTAGGCTAATTGAAAAAAGCTTTGGCAAAAGCACATAGAAGCAAAGAAACTAAAGTCATGGTTGTTAGGTTCACTCAAAGAAGAATAAAGAGACCACTTCTTGACCACATATGCATATAGCTCAGGACACGAGCCCTTGTTTCAAATGAACACTCGTGTAGCGAATCACCTGCTGCCGGTATGTGTGAAATACTGGAAAGGTACTCAGGGACCTAAAATGAGAATAGATACCCTCTGAGCTCTGTTTATTCACTATCTGTTGGGAAAACAAATCCTACTGAAATAACTTCGCAGAAGGAATCTATGTTAAGAGTTATCAAACCAGGTACGGAAATACAGAGGAGACAGACTTTAATTCTGAGAGAAGATCTAAGAGAGAATTCTGAATATTTTTAAGTGATAAAAAGAAAGGATAATGTAAGTTGATGGAATTGCAGAGGTTAGTAATTTGGTAACTTAAACAGTAATAATTAGTCAAAAGGCCCAGGCACAAAGAAAAAAGAAGGAAGAAAGAGGGAACAAGAGAGGAGGGAAGAAAATAAATCAACAAGACAAGCTTGCACTAATTATTCGCATCATCCTGACTTTGTAAGTATCTCCCCAGTTTCCCTTAGGTTACTAATTTAGATGGAGGGAATTTAGCAGATGTTGTTGGTTGTTGCCTCTCTACCATCTATCCTCTTTCTTCCTCTTTTGTTGAAGTAGCTTTGAGTTTTAAGACAGGCTGGCCCCATCCAGATCCAAAGGGATAGATTCTAATTGGCCCCGTCTTTCAGGGTAGCCTCAGTCATGGTTTGTTCAGGAATAAACATGTGAAACAATTCTAGCCAATGGCACTGCAGGACTTGAAGGAAAGAGTTCCTCGACCCAATGAAGAGGCCATTTTTTTCTTCTCTGACATTGTCTTGTCTGGATGTGGTGCCTGGAGCTACTGACAGAGTGGGAGGTAGAAGGAGACTGAATCCTAGTAACTATACCGCTGAACCAACCAGCCCTGGAGTCCCTGCCTCTCCACTCCATGCTATGTGAGAAAATAAACATTCTTCCTGCTTCAGCCAGCTGCTTCATGTTTCTGTTACTTGCACTGAGGGACTCCTAACTGATACCAGGAGGTATCTGGTCTGGCTGGGAAATAGGCACAGATATGGACTCTAGGAGATGGTTCCTTGTCATCAGATTTTACATGAGACACGTGTAGTAAAGGCTTTCTGTAAAGCTTCTCATTGAGGCTCAAATGTGATTCTGATCAGAGTCTTCTGTACTCTTCTCGGTAGGCTCTCACATGGAGTTTGTCTACTGGGTCACGGATCTGGCCCACACTGGACTCAACTGGCACTAAGATTAGACAGGAGGAGCCAAGGAACCACCATGTGGGAGAATTTAGAAGAAAAGGGAGAGGAGGAGGTTTGGCCAGAATTATCACACCATCTTACAAACAAAACTGGTGTCCAAACCACTGACATTCACCAGGAATGCCTCCCCCCTGCATATGGCCTATAATAACCAGGAATACCCTGCACTTCTATTTCCAAAGCATTTGGAAACATTAGTTCACATATATTTGATCCTCAAGAAAACATCATGAGGTAGGTAGAGCAGGTATTTCTAACTCTGTTTAATAAATAAGCAAACTAAGACTTAGAAAGATTAAAGGAACTTTGTAAAGCTGCACAGTTGGTACTGATGGGTCCTGGACTTTGGATGTCATTCCCTGAAAAGCTCAGGAACATAGGAATATAAATAAATACTAATGTATTTACATTTATTTTATAAATACATTTATGATTTATTATTCAGTTATATATAATTAAATACAATCATAATGGATTCAGGTCCTAGAGCATTCTTCCATGATAATAAGAGGGAGAGGAGAGACACATTAAAACAAAATGTGAGAGGTGCAGAAAAATATTTTGAGAGGAATTTTGAGGGACGAGTTTTACTTTCAGATCTTCTGATTTGCAACACAAGGAATTTTCACCATACTGCACTCAGGAGAGTTCAACAAGCATTTTTTGTTGTTGTTTTTGGTTCTAGATGTAGGAGGCACCCCTTGAGGTGAGTCTGAAAGGATTAAGTAGAAGTGAGACAGAAAAGCAGGAGGCCGGAAGGAAGCTCCAGGCTGAGAGAACAGACTATGCTACCATGACAAAAAGGCATTAAGCACTGTGGTGCTGGGAAACTCCAAGTGGCTTTGTGTCTTAGAGCACTGGAGGCAGCAAATGCCCAGGACAAAGCACAAAAGAAAAACACAACAAAAACCACAGCCTCTCAAAGGCTTGGTCCTGCACTCCACTGAGGCCTTTCAAAGCCAGGCTGAGGAGTTCAGGCTCTCTTCTGTAAGTCCACGGTCCTCAAACTTTTCCTGCTCATATACCTGCTAAAGTAAGTAGAAAAAAAACAACCTGTGCATAATGAACTGCATGGAAAAAAGACAGATTGGTGGATGCATAGATGGACAGCTAGATATGTGACAAGGCGAATATATTAAAAGGTTTATAGACTCTAAGTGATGCATATACAGGTGTTCACTGCATAATTCTTTGACCTTCTCTATATGTTTAAAATTTTTTCATGACAAAAATGTTGGGAGAGAAAAAACTACATTACCTCTCACACATCTGTAAATTTTTTCATGATAGATTTACTTTTTTTAATAAAAGGACACAGAAAATGTGAAACATTTTATAAAATAAAAAGAATTGACTGTTTACAAAACAACTATTGTATTTTATGATTTGATAAATAGATTTTTTTTAACTACCCTGTTCATTAAGTACACTGAATCTGAGAGAAATCATGTAAAATATTTATCTTTGGCTTTTATACAATTAACTTGAAAAATGTGATAGCCCCCAAGCATTACAGTTACATTCGAGACTCAGCATCATTAACCTTTTACTGCTTCAGCTGAGGGATCAAGGTGTAGTGATTAACCATTAAAGGAAGTTTTTCTAAAAATCAGTATTTCAGTTCATCCCTTCATTTGATATCGAGAGGTTGTTTCATCCTACGGCAATACACCAGAGTAAGACTTAGCATGGGTAAATTGCCTACCTCTTTTTTTTAAGGGGTAGAAGAATCTTGTGATTGCAGGCTCATTGGATATTGAAGACCTGGAAATTGATTTCTTAAAATCCACCCAGGCATGTGTACCCCTTGGAAAGGCTTTGTGTCACCCAGTTTGGAGACCGTTCTCTGAGTGAAAAGTTATCACCTATAAAATATGCTGAGAAAGGACAGCATCAGTTTTAGACCATGACCCTGGAATGAATGTTGAAGACAGATTTATGGGGGTCGAGAGTGCAGGGCTCAGGGATACCAGCTAAGAACTATTGCAGTCATTTGAATCTGAAAGAGGAGAGAGATTTGGCAGCAGGAACTGAAGAAAGAATTTGAGAAATACTTTCAAGAGGCAATGCTCAGCCAAACCGATACCTGACCAGATGCAAAGAGAAAAGGAAAGTGAAGAGTGGCTATTTGACCCATTAGGGTAAGGAATAAATACACGCTATAGAAATTTAATATGTGTGCAGTCTTTTGAGGATAATACGTGTTATAATATTACAAGATTTCCTGCAACCTTTGATTTCAGGTGTGTTTTTTTTTAAGTTACATTAAAATGTGACAGTTCAACTGAGAAACTGTCCCTCAATGCTGTGGCCTCCATCTCAAGGGAACACACATCCAAGAGCTGACTGGGTCATGGGGGTGCCTGCCTGGTCCCAAACTACAGTCAGGGCAATTGAAAGAATATGGAATGAGGATTAGGGTGAGCAGAATCTAGGCCCAGGTCTGCCTCTACTCCTTCCTGTGTGACTTCAGACAAACCACTTAACCTCTCTGACCTTCACTTACATCATCCAGAAAGCAGAAGATGTCAACAAGCTGATCTGCCAAGTCCCTGTCTCCCTAACTTTATTATAAGGCTCAACAAGCAGTTGACTCTGGACAGGCCAACTCGATGAGAGTAGTGAGAGAGTTAAGAAGTTGAGTGAAGAATCTGACAGATCATGAAGATGAATTAGCTGCAGGGAGAGGCAATAGGTGTAAATTGCTACCGTCTTGGGGGCTTTCTGATGCCCCTAGTCATCACCTGAAGGGAGAAGGTGCTAATGATACTATGGGGACAAAACCTGCTGATAGTTATTACGCAGCAGGCAGTAGAAAACCCAAATTTACACTAATATAATCTGAATCGGTGCCAGTATCAGCCCAATGAAGGTCCTGGGAGGTGGATGACAGCACTCTGAGAAGTTGAAAATGATGGCTAATAATAAAGCATGAAGTCAAACTAATATATGCATTTCTCACTTTTCCTTTAAAAAAGACCCCACTATATACGTATGGGCTTCTCCCAGCTAAAGAAAAGAGTTAATTATTTCCAATAATCTATAAACAGATGGGCCTATCTTCTTTTTAATCAAGTGAAAGAGAGTATCGGTACAGGTCTTTGGCATTCTCTAACAGGACTCACGTTTGGACCCAAGGTGAGTTACCTCAGAAGACGCAAATAGAAGGCTGGGTCATCAAATGTAAGGGAAACAGAGGCACAAGGCCACTAAACTGAGGCCGAGTCCCCAGATACCTAAAGAACAGTTCAATTAGGACTGCTCCCTGTCCGTAAAGAATCCATGAATTTGGGATGAGAGAGCCAGACAAACCCATCTCATGACTCCACTAGGGGCAGGCAGAGCACTCCCACTTTTTCAAGGTCTGTGATCTCATTTTAGCAAAGTTCTGTGAGCTCCAACTTAACCAATTCCGTCTCCAATCAGGTACTGCATACGACTTCACCTGGAAAACAGAGAAGCACTGTATTTCGCTAAGTGGGTTTTGCTCTTGTTATTCCCATTTGTCCCACCTGGAGCACTTCAGCCCAGCATGGACACAGTTCTTCACACCCTACATTCCACTGTCACCTAAAATGTCTCCTCATCCCTGTCCAAGCCCCTCTACCCAAACCAAGTTCTTCTTTCAAATCTCACTTTCACTTGGAAGCCACCAGGCCTCACTCTATCTCTAAGCTTCTACTATTTTTCTAGACCATGATTAATAATTCAGAACATGATTTTCCTAATTGTTTTTATTCATAACAAAACAATTTGTTAATTGTTTGTATTCTTGTGCCTAAAGGATGTCTCCTACCCTTTGTCTCAACCCCCTGTAACACAAAGAACAGTCTGAGGCACTTGCTGACACTCTTAACATCTGATTGGTGACTGCATTGCCTCAGCAACCTGTTTTCCCAGTATTCAGAAGTGGCAGACACGTCCTTCCCATCCTTCACCCAGAAGCTAGTGCGGATGTGGCCACCCCAGAAAGAGACGTAACTTTCCCCAGCACCAACCTGCTCTACCACCACACCTGACACCACCCTAGCGGGGCCCTCATCTCTTAGCATCTCATGACTCTCAAAGACAGTCTCTCATAAGTTCTTCCTGTGAGAGCCACGGGAGACCATGCAAGACTCCCGTGTTGGGGCAGATGGGATGTCATGGAGGAACAAGAGGAAAATGATGGCGACTGAGAGTAAGGAGACTAAGACATCTTCCCATGGTGGAATGATGAAGCACAAGTCATGCAGGGTGGTGACAACCTGTAAGGCAGCTAGAAAAGGGCCTGGGAATGAAGGCACCTCCAAAAGAGGAGAGATCCCAGTTTGAACATTAGGAAAATAAGAGAGTAGAAGAGATCATAACTCAAACGTCAGGAATTTAAGCAGTCACCAGAAAACCCACGAACTAGAACACGCCTAATCTTCAGTTACCTCAAATGAAGTCACCTTAAAAGAACCAGAGTGTGATAAAGTGGGGGTGAAGCAAATTTCTCAGAATCATATACCAGTCACTGAGTTCATCTAAAAATGTGTGCTTTTCATTGACTAAATATATAAGCACAATTTTGCATCAGCGATGCCTCCAAAGTGTGTGTGGGAGAAGAACACAGCCCTTTAATCACAGATACTCTCCTGTATATGACACATCGCAGGTACAGTGGGATATTCATGTCCTTTATATGAACATAGTTGCCAACAGATCTATGAAGCCAACCTCAACAACATATGAGGTTACTACATGCCAGACAATCTTGTAAGTCATTTACAAATATTAACGCCTTTAAACTGTCACACCAACCCAATTATTATCCCCACTTTTAAAATGAGGAATCTAAGGCACAAATTAAATGTCTTCCTTAAGTTCACCCACCTGCTAAGTGGTAGAACTGAGATTTGAACCCAACATGTCTGACTCTTCAGTCCTTGCTCCTAGACATTTTTTTTCCTCCACACCTGTGCCTTTCTGCCTTTTAAACTGGACTTTTTAACCAGGTGACATAAAGAGATGACAAAAGCAAAGTCTATCTGCCATTCAACTTCCCCCCTCGCACAATACTTTCCATCCAGAGCCTATTTCCCTAGATCTTCCCAGGTTGGTACTTCTTAATCAGCCCTACTGTCCTACTCTCAGAAAGCAAAATCTGAAGAAATATTTTATAGGTTTATTGGGATATATAGAGAAAGGATCGAGAACATTCTACTTGCCAATTCTCTCCTTTTTAAAAATTTTTAAATCAGTATTACTGCTGATAGAGATTCTCTTACTGACAATGGAAGAGTACATTGCTCCTTCCTTCTGCTTGGCCACCAGCGGGCACAGCTTTCACTCCCCACCCTCACCCACCCAGGGATGTATCCTGTATAGCAGTACCTCCTTCCCACGGACCCACTGCCTGGACTGCCACAATTTCTCAGCATCTCAGAAGAGCAAGGATCCTCTTCCTGGCTGACACCCCACAAACTCAGCATCCCCTTGCTGCTCTGCTGACCAAGCAAAAGTAAGTGAAAATGTCAAAGTTTTTCAGAACTTTCTCACCTCAAGTGCTTTGTTACATCCACAAATTGGGGGACGGGGAAATCTATAGAACTTATTTCCAAATTTGGGCTTAATTTTCATTAATAGTACCTATGTATTATGAAAATGCGATTTTCCCTAATGTTTAATAATCAGTCAAAGAATTCTCCCAGACTACTGGGGCTTCAGGAGGGCAATGGCCCACTTCATCATTGCTAATTTTGTGGGCTCTCCCACACAGACGACTTCCTTTGCTGCTCCTTTGCCAGCTTTTCCTGCTCATATCCACGTCTTCCTTCCTTCCTTCCCTCCTTCCTTCCTTCCTTCCTTCCTCCCTCGCTCCCTCCCTCCCTCCCTCCCTCCTTCCCTCCCTCCCTCTTTCCTTCCTTCCTTCCTTCCTTCCTTCCTTCCCACCCTCCCTCCCAGACTGGAGGCAGCCAGAGCTGACTGATGTCCTCCCAGGTTACTCTCTCTTGCCTTAGTACACACTGTCTCACTCCAGGTGTGTGAGAATAGCCACTGAGTCAATGTAATTTCCTCTGTTTAACCATGAAATAGTCTCTACTTGATTGGGGGTAAAAATATGCTTTTGAAGAAGGAGTCAGTGGAGGCCCATATTTACAGGACATTTATTGCTGCCACTTTATGGGGAAAATTAGTCTTTTATGCTTTCAGTAATGATTCCCCAGGCCCTCTTTTCAAACCAGCATGCTCATAAATTCCTTGTTTTTACAGCAGGGCAAAAATGTGCTAAAGCGTGCTCTTCCTCACGTACCAGCATCACCCAGCAGAGGATGGAGAGGAATCCTGGCAAAAGCACAATGTGCTGGCCAGGGCCATGATGCCAGCAGGCCCCTGGGCCTTCTCTGAACACTTCTTCCATGGGTAGGGGCAGTGCTGTGTAACTGAGGGAGTCCATCTGGAGAGCACGCATTTCTTAGACACACAGCTGGCTGTAAAGAAAAGAAAGCCCACGCATTGGGCAGCAAAGGCCTGCTCCAGCTCTCAGGGTCTTTGCTGGGGTTGAAGGATGCTAGCCAGATGCTATCTGAAGGGAGTCTCCTCAAGGAGGGCATCTGGCCTCAGTACATCCCATCTGTAAGTGAGCCAGAAATAACTGCTTCGAAACCTGGAGATAGTTCTCGGATATAGCCAGCTACGGTTTGTGTCACCCTCACAGGATGTGCTTTGTAGAACCACAGGACGTCCTGGTTTCATGACCAGTGGCTTGGGCTTCCTTTCCACCTGGTTCAGCACTATAGTCTGAGTGACATCTACCACCTTACCCAGACTTAGGCATTTCAGACTCCCCAAAACATGACTCAAAGACAGCAGCAAGAGAAGATAAAACCAAGATTTCTTTATGCTTAAGAGCAAGTAAATTCCCGTTTACTTAAAAGGGGGAGGAGGCAGAATTCAGAGGGAGTTTACTGCATTCTTCCTTATGGCGAGTCTCATGCCTTCAGACTAATATAATTAATACAGATGTTACATGCAAATGCGAGGGATGGTGTTACCTAAGAATTAGCTCTCCTCAGAAAAGAATACTTGACTATTTGAATCACATGGCACTTTTGCTAAACTGTAGATACGGATTCAGTGGGTCTGGGGTGGGATCAAAGATTCCGCATTCTGACAAGCTGCCAGCTCCTCATCCTACGACCTTGCTCTGAATAGTGAGGTCTTAGGTAGAGAGCACCGGCTGTGAAGTTGGACCGGTTCAAGCTTGAACTTGGTTACTTAATACTCTCAGGATATTGGGTAAGTTCTTTAAGTTTTGAGCCTCTGTTTTTTCACATGTAAAGTAAAGCAAATGATAATAATAGTCTATCTTTATTTCCATAGTTGATACCGTGTATCCCTGAAAATAAGACCTAGCTGGACCATCAGCTCTAATGCGTCTTTTCGAGCAAATATTAATATAAGACCCGTTCTTATACTATAAGACCCGGTCTTATATTATATTGAAGTAAAACTGAGTCTTATATTAATTTTTGCTCCAAAAGATGCATTAATGTTGATGGTCTGGCTAGGTCTTATTTTCGGGGAAACACGGTATGAGTTTTAGGTGAACATACACGTGAAAGAGCTCTGGAAGCTTTTGCTTATACAAATGTTAGTTGTTAGGAATGATTTCTTTCATCCGTACTATGTTATGTACTAAGTTACTCCCAGGTTTTGGTTAGGATGAAAAGAAATTCCTTTTACAACCTACTGCAGAGACAGAACAGATGAGGAAGAAATTCCAGAAAACTGTTTTTTTTCCCATTACCCGTTCAAAGGCCAGCGATAAAACGGGCAGAGACAAATCACCTGTTCTGTTTTCAGAGAATTTTGGCAGAGGGAGATTCTACTACATTTCTTGGTAGGCTGTTTAATCTCAAGTGGAAGAAAGCATTTCCAGATTGAGTAATTACTGCGTCTACCTGATCGCTATAACTGGTTAATTCAATAAAATCATCAGTGGTGTCATCAGATTTGGTACTGAGTAAACCTAATGACGGGGAGACGGGTTGCATTTTTTTCTAACCTCATTTAATAGATGCTGTTCAATTAAGTAGAAAAAACATGGGCTTTCAGGTCACATACAAGTTTAAATTTATAGCCCACAGCTTATTAATTGTGTTGACCCTAAACAAATTGCGTGACCTGTCTAAGTCTCAATTTGCTCATCTGTAAAATAGGATTAAAAATTCACATTGCATAATATTCTGGAGGGTATTCATAGAAATAATATGCAAAGTTCCTGAAACAAGAAAGATAGCCACTAAATACTAGATTGTTCCCCTCTGTTCTGATCTGTGCCAGAAAACAAAGAAGAAATTATCACCTTATAAAGGTATTAAAAATTAGCCAATTTTTAAAATGCTTTCTACGTCCTAAGAACTTCACTAAGCAGTTTATAATGATTCTCTTATCTAATCCTCAGAATAAGCCTTTTACTATTATTATTCCCATGTTAGAGATGACAACTCTGGGTTGTAGAGAGGTATCTTAGTACATTGAATACTCATTATGCTCAGGATACTGGGTAAGTTCTTTATGTAAGACTATACCTTGGTCCAGTCCCCACAGCCGGTGGCAATGCCAAGATACATGTACAAGGTCCAGAGGAAGCTAACTCCAAGACCTTCTCCCTTATCCATGCCCACATGACTGCAAGCCTCACCCGGAAAATCACTTTTCACTGTCAGCCTCTCTTTTTCCAACTCTCAGGATGTTCTTATGTTACTGTCTGGCATACAAGCTGGGACAGAAGATGTGACATTTGGGAGTTGTTCCCAGAATGTGCTATCTGCCATTAGTACAGCTCTGTGGAAGAGCCACAGGCCAAAGGACATTACAACAGAGAAAACAGGGAAGCCAGGGAATGACCAGTATGTCAGTATCACCTTGCATCTCTCCATAAATATTCAAGTATGTACATTATATAATATAGATAGTGTGCTTTTTAACTGAATAGATGGAAGACCAAATTGAAGGGAAACTTTTAACCATATGAAACATGTAATAGTAGTCACAGGCCATTTTAAAGTATAGGATTTGTGTTTAAATAATAAATCTTAGAACTTCTTAGATCTTCCTTCCTCCGATACGGATGATTTCACCCTAATTTTCCTCTTCTTAAGTGACATTTAAGAAGCAGATAGTCTAAGTTAATTTTTAACAAGGGTAAATTTTTGCTATCACATAGATGGAGATACATGTAAATCTGACATCATGGAGGTCTCAAAACTCTGTGAGGAGAAGCACAGGGACTGGTGGCCAGGTGCCAAGAACTCCAATTCCTGACTGATGGATTGGTTGATTGACTGATTTGTTACACTAACATTTATTGAGAGTTGACTACGCATCATGTACTAGACTGAGTACTTAACATATTGTACTTCGTTTACTCCTTCATAAAGTATTATGAGCTACGTATTGTTATTATCCCAATTTACAGATGAGGAAATCAAGTGTCAGAGCAAACAGGTAACTTGCTCAAGGTGTAGTTAATACGGTCACCTAACTCGAACTGATTCTGAAGGATGAACTTTTAGCCACTCTGTGACAACAATTTTAGACTTCCTACCTTTTACGTATTTTCCTCTCTCTTCTTAAGCTTATATGAGGCTATAAGACTCACTTGCGATTGTGAGCATGAGCGTGCACACACACACACACACACACATCAGGTAATCGTCACAGTCACTGATTCAGTTTCATAATAATCTATTGGCCTTTTCAGCTTCATTCTCATGCCCGTCCTGTTCCTAGGTCATATAAGGCAACTTTCTACTACTCCCCTCAACGCCCAAACTCTATAAAAGCACCAACAGTGAAGCACAAGTTGAATCAAGGAGTTACTTGAATAGATTTTGATTGTTACTTTTATAACTTCAACACATGAAGGTTAAGTCCAACATACAGGAGCTTCCCTATGACAGTCTCTTCTTCCCCCATTTACAGTAAACAGAGTCCCCCCACCTTGCTTATCCCTATGCTATCTCCACTTTCTTTCTTCACTTGACCCCCTCCGTCTGGGACTTAATACCTGAAGTGAAATCCTAGTCCTTCTATTATGATGCCACTGGTGTGAGTGTGACCGATTCACTCATACTTTCTGGATCTCAGCGTCTTCATCTCTAAAAAATTCCAGACTAGCTTATGGCAAAGGTTAGTGCCAAAAATCTAATGAAACAGTAGATGTGGAAATGCTCTTAAAATTCTAAGAGTTGTACAATAATAAGGCTACCTGGGCTACCTACCCTTACCATGTGCCAGGTACTACACTACGAAATTGAAGTGAACATTCTTATTTAGTCCTTCCCAAAACACTATGAGGCAGAAATTACTACAGGCGAGGAAAATGAAGGCCCGAGCACTAAAGTAACCTGCCCGGGACCACACAGCTAGAAAACTGGAATGCAAGCCCATATTCATTATACTGAATTGCACTTGTTTCAGGAATGGCCACTTCAATTCTGCAAAAAAAAAATAAAATAATAAAAGAAAAAAGTGGGGGAGTGTAGGGGGGTGTCTCTAATTCCACTGTCTGGTGTTTGTCCTGAAGCAAGGTTAATTCATGTTGAGGTTAGGGTGACACCTGAGCATCAGGCTTTTTGAAAGCTCCCAGGTGATTCCAATGTGCTACCAGAGTGCTACGCTACTGCCCGACACTGGCAGAGACCAGCATGTTCAGATATGGGCTCTGAGTGCTCCCTTCCCAAATGGGAGGCACAGGGGCAAGGTGGGTGGGGGAACGGAGAAGTCAACTGAGAATTGATGGAATCCAATATTCATTGCAGCGTTCTGAATGGCAACTTTCCCAGCAGATGCATTACCAGTCATGTCTCAGCCATAAAACATAGAGCTCTCATTTCCTCAGCGGCCTTATATACTCTAAGTGCTTTTCAGCATTATTAACCTCCATGATCAAAATAGATAGGGAGGCCGAAAGCCAGGGAAAACCTCTTTACATCTTCAGAATTGCAAAGCCATACAGTGAGAAAGAAGTCAGCCTATGTGCGAGCATTCTTGCTTGAGTCAGAAAAACACAGAGCTTGGACAAATTCGCTTTGTGGACATAATTGATTCAGGAGGGTCATGAATTTAGAGAAATAAATGTGTCGTAATCAGACTCATTGCCATTTGTATAACAGCAAGCCTTGTTTGAACAGTGTTTCATACAAACAAGGCTGTCTCAGCTTCTCTTAGGCACATTTCTATACAAAAACTAGGATATGTAGAGCTAAACATCACTCATTTATGACTTCCCAGGATCTAAATTCAACTCCTAGTTACGTGAATCATAGAATTGGTAGGAGACAGCGTTCACTTGTTGTTGGGGAAGTTGGAGAAAGACAGGTAGTCTCTCTCCTCCAAGGAGGCTAGAGTTTGGCCATGTGACTTGGCATAGCCAATTATTAGGTTGGTGCAAAAGTAATTGTGGTTTAAAAGGTTAAAAATAATTGCAAAAACCGCAATTACTTTTGCACCGTCTAATACATGCTTCCACCCTAGGCTCCCATAGATCTTTAAAAGAAGAGTGTGGGACCTGTCAGAGATTTTTCATGGTAGCTTTGGTGAGTCAGAGGATCCAGCAGCAGGGAAACAAGTGTCTAAGAGACACAATCCAGCAGCACAAAATGAATGTTTACAGACTGGTGCCAGCAGCAGTAGAGAGTCACCAAGTAGCAAACAGAAGTGTTTCCAACAGGATCATCTCATGACAATGCCTCAACCATATCTTGCCTCTCTTGATTACTACCTGAACTTACTTGTTGTCCAAACTTCCTGGATATTACGAGCTACCCAAATGCCTTCCAAGGAATTCCTCTTTTCTTTCATTGAACCAGAATAGGCTTTGAGTGTTTCCAACCAAGAACTCTATTAGTGCAGGGTAATATAAGGGGCTCTGATTACTGCTCCTTTATCCAGAAGTTACCCACATGGTCCTACACCTCACAGATGTTTATAATATGGCAATGTCTAAATACAAACCCTTCTCCAGCTCCTAAATCCTCAAATGCAAAATCCAACTCTGAGCAGATTTCCTTCTGTATTCTTGTCCACCATTGTGAGAATTCTGAAAGCAGTACACATGAGTGGTGAGTCACTCGAGTTATGATTTAAGGAGTAAGAGTTAATTTCCTAGTCTGAAGAATGGGAAAAACATAGTATATGGCCTCACTTAGAGGTCATAAGGGGGCTAAGTTAAGTAGCATGAAACAAGCTGTTGAAGCACCAAAATTTAGTCTTTCATTTTTGGGTTATAGATAACCCTAAACCTTATATCTGTCCTATTTGGTCTTCAGATACAGTACTCAAATGTACCACATCCAAAATTATCTCTAAACATTTTTGTCTGACATCTTTTCTGCGGGTGGGGAGATAAAATGTTTTGATCTGAAGGATCTTTTCTTGGTAACTGAACTGAAGATGGGATAGGAAAAGAAATCCAACCCTCATTCTTCAGCCTTCTGCTGTACTATAAGTGTGTCAAGCTGCATTTCAGATTGGGAGTCCACGGAAAAGGTTATCACATATCAGCCAAGGTGCTAATGTAAATGTCTCCAAAAGAGTCAAATAGAGAGGAAACAATATCACCCCAAACCAGTAATTTTCAGACTAAAAACCATCTACTTTATGTCCACCGTCCCTGATGATCTTTCATTCCCGAAGTACTTACTGTCTCTACTCATCATCCATATATAACAAATGGCTCCTGACTTAAAAGGAAATGTGGACAGTTGAAAAAATGTGCTGTCTGGAGAGAAACAGACATAGGTTTAAATACTGCTTCTACTGCTATGAGCTCTGTGGCCTTGAGCAGATTTCCTAACCTCTCCAAGTTTTAATTTTTTCTTCTGTAAAATGTATATATATAATTATATACAATACCTAGCACAGTGCTTGGCTATAGTTAGTAAAAAGGTTGACCTCATCCAGATAGGAGGTTTGAGGAATATCAAATGTGTTCATTTATACAAGACACATTTATTGTCTATCCATCATATATATGTGGACACACACATGCACACACACACATACACAGATAAATAAAATCCAGAATCTGACCTCAGGGAGCAATTGATAATTAAAACATTGCCTCGAGTTTATAATCATCAGAAACATATCTTTTACAACACCCACTTTTTCCCGTCTTCTCAGAAAAAAGTTCTTCTCCCCCCAAAAAACAACATTCAAATTCCTCTCCTAAAAATCCAAGAGTGGCTGTTTTTCTAATTGCTCTACAAGATTCAGCCCAATAATCCCCTTCTCTATAATACCTCTCCATAGATAGCCCCTCCCCACCCCCAGGCAGTCGTATGTTAGTAAATGTTTAGTAACTGTCTTTCTCTGTGCAGGGAAAGCCCTAATTTTCAGTGTCTGCCAATTCTGTAGTGTAAATTCTCCCATCGTGGCTGATTTTAAAATACCTGCACAACATCACTAAACACATAGTTGGGGAGAGGTATACATAGTCAGCTCTCATGAGTTGATGCAAGCTGGCTGCTACGTACCACTGTGCTTCTCTGACAAAAAATCAACCATTCTTTTATTTGTATCCCACTACACTTGGCACTGCTCTGTCTAATATAGTCATTTGTTGCATGTCTGTCCCACCTGCCTCCAATAAACTGTAAGCTCCTTGATGGCAGGAACGTTACCAATACTTTGTTATAGCTCCAGCATTTGGCACACTCCGTGGCCCAGAGTAGGTCCTCAGTGAATGGCCTTTTGAATGAGTGACGTCACAGGAAGCTTTCCGTCTTCTTTGGCACTCCTATCCCCTTAGATAATGCACTGGTTTTGTTAAGTTCATGAGGTTTGCCCTCGGTTTCCCGAACTCCTCTGTAGGTTCTCAGTATTCTATCTCTTCCCCTTTCCCACATGGAGTACAACCAAAAAAGTTCCTGGTAGCAGTCATTTACACCTCAGACTGAATTACGGTAACTGTCTTGTTTCCACAAGCATGCCATGCCTTACCTCTCCCCGGGCAACGAATCATTGTCCTTAATTGAGATGATTTCAATGGCAGCAGGCATGAGTAAAAATTTTATTTTGTATGTGTATAGAAACAGCCTTATAGAAGTTTCTCTCTTGGAAATGGCATTTCTGTATTTGCAAATATTCTCGGGGTCTCACAAGCTTGTGACATTTCAAAATCCATAGCATTTTCACCTGAACTAAAGCAAGCCGACCATTCACTAAATTCATCTGTCCATCCTAAAACACACAAGTCCAGTAAGTCATCAATTCCACTTACTCCCTTTTTTAAAGGCTTGGTATCTCCCAACCACACTGGGGTCCGAAACTCTTGCTTTAACCATCTCACCCTAAAAACAAAACTGTCCTCAAGCATGTTTCATTTCATATAAGAGCTATGTCCCTGACAAACGATATAAAAACAAAATCAGATATTAAGATGCTAAGGCAGATCATTTTTAAAGGAATGTTGGTATCATAATAATAATAATAATAATAATAATAATAATAATAATTAGCATTCAAACTGCTTACTATAGGCCAGTCACTAAACAAACTGCTTTATGTAAGTCTACAACCTTCCGTCGAGCAACAAAACCATTGATGGTGTAAACAATTGCTACTTAAATTCCTCGGTAACACTAAGATTGTTTTATTTTGGATTTTCCTAAAGGAATGTTGTCATTTCAGAACTGTGGCGCAGGTGGACCGAAAGCACACAAGACTTTGTGTATTTATGGAGGATACACTGTGTACTCCACTCTTCAACTAGCAAGAGCCAGGCCAAGCCCTAGGAAACATTAATTTAAGGCATGACATGAAATAATATCCACACAAATGGATTATCTCATATTCAATCACATTTGTTTCAGTATTTATTTAATTAAAAACACAACTATATTTATAATGGCAGCCTATGCCTTCCAAGACCCATCGCCTTATTTCGTTCTGGAAGCATTCACTGAAGAAGAACTTTAAGTACTTCTCTTCATAGCCAAATATATCCTATTTTCATTAGAGGTACCCAAGCACATAGAAATTCAGCATAGCCTTATTGATAATTGCACCTGATTAACCACAAACTGCAATAGAAGGAGGATTGAATGCTTTTATTAATTAGCGTAGTCAAGTCAAGGAAAACAGCCTACATGAGGGATAGCTTGTATAAAAATAATTGACTCATTAATCTTAACCATATGAACATGTTCGCATTAGCAAGGTCAGTCGCTAGAAAGGATTCAAACCGGAATAGCACGTTCACACAAGTATGATTTTGTAGTTATTTCATTTGAACTAGCGTGGAATTCCTTAGAACAGTAAAGGTTTTCAGAAGGACATAATCACAGAAAAGGCAAAAGTTTCATAATGGTAATCCTTGCTTCTCTTTTTCAAGTTTTCAGGGCATTGTGGGGAGAACCCACATTCCAATTTTTACTCCAATGCTAAGGTAGAATTTGCACCCCAAAAACAATTCCATGGGCACATACCTCCTCTTGCTGTGATACTGTAGATATAACTACCAGGCTCACCTCAAGCAGTAGAAGTGTGCGTGCCAGAGGCTGTGAGCCAGACAAATATTGCATTCTGGGGACTACAACTGCTTGCGGAGGGGATTTGGGTACGGGAGCACTTAAGCCTGGAAAGCAGTCATTTAAAATAATAACCAAAGGAAGTACTTCTTCACACAGCAGGTGGTAAACATGTGGAACTTGTTACTCCCCAAGAGGTGAACAAGCCAAGAAATGTAAAGAAGTTCAAGAAGTGTTTGGAAAAATTGCAGATGCCCCATCTCTTACTGGTTGTCAAAGAGAAGTTCGAGGGGTTTGGATGCATTCCCGACTTTTGATGTTGCAGAGGCAGCTGCCACACTCCTTTACAAAACATCCCTGGATCCAGCCTATTCAAAAGAAATATTTGGTGGAATGAACCATTAGATTGACCCAATATGGCATATCTTTTGCTCTTATATTCTTAAAGGTAGCCTTCAGATGAGCCCTCAACAGAAGTACCAAAAAATTTGGGCTCTTGTGCTGGCCTAGCTTCTTAAAAGCTGTGCGACTCTGGAAAAGTCTTAAAACTTCCATGAACTCATCTGTGAAATGAGCTTGATTATATCTGTGGGGACAGAGCCCCAAAAAGCAGTTTCCAGGCTCTCGGACTCACATAGAAAGGTGCTGGCTCAGGTAGTAAATGGCCGTCGACTGTGATCAAATGGCCAGCAGCTGTGGCTAGTTGGCCGTCAGCTGTAACCAGTGAGCCATTAGCCATGAATATAACTGCCGTGGCTAGGCTAGTAGCAAAAAGAAAATGGGGGCTAGCAAGAAGATGGTGGCTGAGCCTGCAAGTGGAGCAGTGAGGGTTGAGAATTGTGTGGCTCCTGTTTCCTGTGTCTCCAACCCAGCCACCAGCGAGAATATAGTGGTGTGACTCCCCTACTTATGGCTCCGTGGGTGTTCCTTTTTGGCCTCACCATGTCCTGCGTTCTTATGTGGGGAGCGGGACCAGAGACCCCAGAGACCCTGCCTGACACCCCGCACGACACATGGCGTAGTCGGCAGGATCCCCTGCATGACAATATCTCTCCTCCTTTATAACATCGTAGTGTTATGAGAATCAAGCTCAATGACGCTTTCTAAACTGTAAAGTGCGGTGAGAATGGGAGGGTAGCATTTTTCGTAATCCAAATTGTGGGGACAGAGTCCGATTGCAGTTTCCAGGCTCTCAGCCTCACGTGGAAAGGTGCTGGCTCAGGTAGTAAATGGCCATCAACTGTGATTGGATGGCCATCAGCTGTGGCTAGTTGGCCGTCAGCTGTAACCAGTGAGCCATTGGCCACGAATGTAACTGCCCTGGCTACGCGAGCAGAAAAAAATGGGGGCTAGCAAGAAGATGGTGGCTGGCAAGCACGGATTGCAGTTAGGACAGCGGGTTGCAGACAGTGTGGCTCCTGCTTCCTGTGTCTCCAACCCAGCCGCCAGCGAGACTATAGTGGTGTGACTCCCCTACCTATGGCTCCGTGGGTGTTCCTTTTTGGCCTCACCGTGTCCTGTGTTCTTATGTGGGGATCAGGACCAGAGACCCCCCCATGACACCCTACATGACACAAATATTCCTGGATGCTTCATGGGCAATTCATAGAGGTGCTGCGTCCGAAAGAAAAAAATCAATTCTGAAAAAGCTTAGACGATTATGAGACAACTAACATCTAAAGGATTCTCTTTTCCTCTCATGGCCACACAGTCTATTTATCATCGCAGCTGCTACAAACTTTTTCCTCTCTGTCCTCATCAAGCTCCAGACTGCCTCTCCCTGTCCCTCTCCAAACTCTCTTCTCAAGCTCTATTTGAAAAACCAGTTTAGTTTCTCTTCCCATTACTCATTATCCCCATCAGCAAAACAAAGTCCAGGATCTGAAGAAATTAACAGAAGGGTGTCATACCTTAATTTTTTTGCCCCTCACAATTATTTCCACCTTAGAATGCCGTGATATGGTGTATAATAAATTTTCACTGCTTCGTGTGAGAGGTGTGTCATAGGGGAGTAGGTTTAGAAGTCAAACATCTCAAATCAGCAAATGCTTTCTTAAGTACCTGTTGTTCTGTAGACACTGTGGCAGTGGCAAGGGTCAGGGAAATCCATGTCACCTTATAAAGGCTGCAGTCCCTGAGGATTATCAAAGCTGACACTCTTTGATGTCACTATCACATTTGTGCCCCCACAATGACTTGCTTCTATGAAGTTGTTTATCCAGCAACTCTCTGACCTTCCTCTGATCACAGTGTAATGAGTATACTAATTCAGTGGCTTTGGATTCAAAAGAATCAGTGCTTGAGTCTTATGCCCACCATTTAAAAGCTGTGAGGACTTGGACAAGTCACTTATCCTCTGTGGGCTACTGTTTCCTTATCTATAGATGTAGATTAAAAATATGCATATATCCCATTAGGATTAAATGACATGAGGTACATAAAGCACATATATGCTAGTCCTGGCATAGAGTAAGAATGCAAGAAATGACAACTGTGACTGTCACAGATCTTCTGAGGTTCCACATATATCTATATGGTGCCACAGAAGCTGGAAGCATGCTTGGTGGCATGAAAACACCAGCTGCTACAATTTGCACAATGCCATCCCCAGTGATGTAGGAGATGACTACCCAGGGAACAACCAAATAGTTGACTCATTCTCCTAGTGTTCCACCTCAGCTGGCTGTTCAAGATACTGGAAAACTGCTTTTGCTCCAGAGGAGACCATACCCTGGATCTTTCCCTGGAGTCACTGTGGCAGGTGGCGTTCGTCTTGTCTTCCACATACTGTTGTTCTCTTCAAGGATCATTGCTTGTCTAAGCCACGTATTAATTTCTTAATATTCTGGAATGGTCTCCCTCTGAGTGTTACAGGCTTCCATGTAAGCCGTTCACTCTGGGCCTATTAAATACTGTATTTGCTTAACAGCCAAATAGTTGCTGTGTAAACATGCTGTGGAAAGGGATATTCTCAATGAGCTATATTAGAGGTCAGTGCATAGTCTCATTGCTTGGTGAGGAGACCATAACTCTCTCACCCTCATCCCTCACATTCCAGGGAGAGTGGAAAGATGTCACCACAGATACCCACTAGGGAAACCTTTTACCCAAACCACATAACCCTTAGGTCTTCCAGATACTAAGTTTTTACCTTCATTATCTGAATAACTTGGAAATTAGCATTTACTATTCTCCAAGAAAAAAAATAATTATTCCCATTGAAACCAAAGACCATTTTTATTTCAGAAAAAAATCAGATGGCATGTAAGAAAACAGCAGGGGTGAGAGGGAATTAATTTCAGTACCTTACAGCCATCGACATTGATTTTTCCCAAATTTGTAAAAAAGAAAAGATTTCACAGCTGAGCTGAGATCAAAAGTGGTGCATTTAACAGGATCTTGAGAATCCAGAAGACCATCTTGTTTAAATACCTTTAAGAATCTACAGTATGATTCTTTAAACCTGGTGTCAACAAAAGGGCAAATAGGTTGGGGGAGGGTGGACATATAGCAGAAACCATCTGCTAAAAGGCAACACTAGGGAGCCCCTCAACACATTTCAGGGAGTCAATGTACAATTGCCCCAGCTAATGAGTCATGCCTTTCCTGCCTCTCTCCTCACTTTGCTGCAAGTTTCACGATCACGGAGAAGGCAGTGGGAGACCTACGTGATAGGGAGTGGCGTAAACATGAAGTACCAGGTGTCATGGGGGAACCCTGCAACCTAAATTCTACGGAAACAGTTCTGTTTCAAGAAGTTGGATTGTCAAAGAAGACACTGAGAGTGCTACTCAGATGACAGCAAGAACAGTTTAATCTTTTTCTTGACATCTGCTACTAGAATGTCAGAAAACCCCATGACCCACTGATCAAGACAGCAAAGGATCACAGTGGAAATGGAGATGAGGATCTGATAGGTCTAAGTTCTTCAATTTCTCCAAGCATTTGGTGAGTCCATACTATATGGTAGATGCTGTATTAGATACTTGGAGGCAGAAGAATACAAAGGTGAAGAAGGCATTAAAACTGCCCCAGAGTGGCTCAGGGAAGAGAAGACAATACTTAGAGAGGGAAAATTTGAGACCCACATACCAGACTTGTGAAAAAATTTCTTAACAGAGGTATAAAAAAGTCTGGTGTACTAGTGGAAAACTTTATGGAAAGGATGCAATTAAAGTTGGGTTTTGAAGAAAGATTTGGAAGAAAAGGAAAATGACAGAGGTGATTTGGTAGTTTCTATACTGGTTGCCTGGGTAGATAGTGATGTCATTGACCAGGAGAAAGCAGCAGAGGGGAGCAAGTTCGCAAGGCAAGTAAGTTCAATTAGAGAATAATATGGCTGAATTACTTCATCCAGATAGTGATAGCCAAAGGATATTTGGAAATTCAGTTCTCGGTCTTGAGAAACCTGGGTGGCACTCTTTCCTGGGTGCTGTATGTGTGTAAAGACAAGCAATATGGTATGCAGAGTGGTTGTCTGGGCCCACATCCCACACAATGCAGGTGACTTGGACACTTTCGCTTCTTGTATATTACCCCTTGCAAAGCCATAGCCTTTGGTTGCTACCCTCCGATGTTATGATTTAACTTGAGAGAATTGCACTAAAAGACCATGTCTACATTTTCAGGGTTTTGGCAGAAAAAACTATTAGGATAATTTTTATCTTGTATTGGTTTCTCTAATAGACCTGGGGGAACAAAATGAAAAACTCGCCCTCTTCATAAAATGTCAGCCTGCTCTGAGCCTGTGTTCTAAATCTCAGCAGGGAGGGGAGCTTTCGTGGAGACAGTCTTTGGTGGAGACAGTCACTGTGAAGCCTTCTTAGTAGCCTATTCTACAAAGAAGGAAAAAATCAAGAAATGGGCAAGGGCTCAAGCTTCACAGCAGCATCTTTGTGGAATAAAAACAATGAAGGCGGTTGCCTCTTTCGGCCGCACTAGGCAGCAGATAGCCTCACGGGCCGCGTGATGCGTGGGCAGAGGAAGGGTGCCGCGTCCGTGTTCCGCGCGCACGTGAAGCACCGCAAGGGTGCCGCTCGTCTGCGCGCCATGGATTTCTCCGAGCGGCACTGGTACATCAAGGGCATCGTGAAGGATATCATCCACGACCCAGGTCGTGGCGCGCCCCTCGCCAAGGTTGTCTCCCGTGATCCGTACCAGTTTAAGAAGTGGACGGAGCTGTTCATTGCCACCGAAGGCATCCACACCGGGCAGTTCGTGTACTGTGGCAGGAAGCCTCAGTTGAATATTGGCAATGTGCTCCCGGTGGGCACCATGCCTGAGGGCACCATCGTGAGCTGTCTGGAGGAGAAGCCTGGTGACCGGGGCAAGCTGGCCCGAGCCCCTGGCAACTATGCCACCGTCATCTCCCACAATCCTGAGACCAAAAAGACCCGAGTGAAGCTGCCCTCCGGCTCCAAGAAGGTCATTTCCTCTGCCAACAGAGCTGTGGTCGGTGTGGTGGCCGGAGGTGGCCGCATTGACAAGCCCATCCTGAAGGCCGGCCGAGCCTACCACAAGTACAAGGCAAAGAGGAATTGTTGGCCCCGTGTGCGGGGTGTGGCCAGGAAGCCTGTGGAGCATCCGTTTGGAGGTGGCAACCACCAGCACATCGGCAAACCCTCTACCATCCTCAGAGATGCCCCTGCTGGCTGCAGAGTGGGTCTCATTGCTGCCCGCCGGCCCGGGCGTCTACGGGGAACTAAGACTGTGCAGGAGAAAGAGAACTAGGGCTGGGGGGCTCAAAAAGTCTTTCCTTTTGCCACTAAAAAAAAAAATAAAAAAGAAAGAAAAAGAACAATGAAGGCCTCTTCCAGGTCTGAAGACCCTCCGGGAACCACAACAATTCCTGCAGGGCTTCTGTGAATCCAAAGATGGGAAGAGCTTCCAAGAAGACCCAATTTTAGCAGGTGAGGATAACAAAGAAATGTGAACATATTCTGTACATTATAAAATGCTATTCAAATGGAAGGCATTATTACTACTCAAATGCTCAATGCCACTTCCCCATTACAAACTGCTCTCAGGAAAGCTTTTCATTTCGCACATTCATTCATACAAGGTGAACAGAAGCTAATGCATAACCCCCTCAGGTTTTGTGTGTTTAGGTAATTTCTGGCATGAATGAACAGGTGAAAATAAGTTGGTAAGTATGTGTGTGTGTGCACGTGTGTGTGGGAGTGTGTAAAGCACAGTTCGTGAATCCACCTTGATGAAAAGCACAATATGGCCACTAGTGACGCTAATCGTGGAGGAGCCCCCAGGCAGAAAAATAGGCCAGGCATGCTGTGTTCAAGCTCAAGCCACTGTGCAGGCACCATTTTTATTTCACGATGATACAACACATACAAATAGGTATAACTTTAACAACAGCAGCTACTATAGATATATACATGTATATGTGTATATAACATATATTTATATATTATATAAATTAGATAATTGTATAATAATTTTTTTTTCCATTCTGTTTCAGGTTTTCTGATAAGGATCCTGAAATTTTTGTCCTAAATCCACTTGCTATTTGATTGTAAGTAGACAAAGGGTGGGTATGGGGGATGTGTGTGTGTGTGTGTGTGTGTGTGTGTAAGAGAGAGAGAAGATATTTGTGTTCCGTATTTCCCTAACAGTTGTTATGTCTCACATCCTTCATTTTGCCTGTAAGATACTATGTTCTTCCTATGTGGTACTTCCACTTTTGAAGTCCAAATTTTCTGGTAGTCATACTTTCATGGGGAGATAGATGGAGGTGTCCTTCTCTAGTTATGGACTTTCTACAAAGCACATGGAATCCTAAAGGCAAGATGAGGAATGTGAAACATAACAGCCATTAGGGAAGTACAGAACCCAAAAATCTCTCTCTTACACACACAAAATCATTCCCCTACCCCACCCCTGCCCACTTACAATCAAATGGCAAGTGGATTTAGGACAAGAATTCCAGGACCCTATCAGAAGACCTGAGACAGAATGGAAAAGTAGGCCGCCCTGCTGCTTCCAGCATTCCCCAGAGAACTCCACGCCTTCCAACAGCAAGCATGTCTGCTTCTATTTCTGACTCTTCCTTCAGGAGGCCCCTCAGGGCTTGGCTGCTCTGTTCCAAGAGTACAACCCAGGGCGTTCTGTCAGGTTGCTCCAGTTTCTATATTAGACTCAGCATTTATGTATTGATACGCATTCCCCCAAATCCATTTTCCATCATTAAAAGGTCTGACACTGGTGGCCAGAATAATCTGCCACTCTGTTTCCCTCTTCCTGCCATGGCCCATCCATTCAATATTTACACTGAAAAAATAGAAGAAATGATTACAAAACGCACAAACTTTAGAATGAGCTGTGTATCCATGTGAAGAAAAAGACATTAGCTTTTCCTTTCACACTCACCTTACCTTGAGTTTGAGAAGGCTCTCTCGGAGTTTCGGGGCTTATTATAATAAAGCCACACAGTTAGTTGTTCCTGTCCTGCAGAAGGACAAACATCCCACTGTAAGAACCAAATATGACACCCCTTAGCTGAGGAGGGATCATTTACTTTCATGCAGGAAACATCTTATCTCACATGTTCATCTGCATTGAGGGCTTTTTTCAAATCTAATTTTATACCAATCAACTCACCTGTCCATCAACAAACTGTATGGGGACAGGGAAGTGGGGGATTGCTAAACTTAGGTCAGAGTTATGAGGCTGGACAGGGAAAATAGCTGATGGAGCAGACCTTGGATGAAAAAAAGGGAGTCCTGGGCAGGAGGAAAGGGGAAACCCTGTGGGTGACACCTGGAAGGCCTCTTTCCAATAAAACGTCCAGGGAAATAGCCACAGCAGGATTCACAGTCAGCTTTCAAGGGGCGAAGTTTAAACATTCACTGAACAAACGTGCATGGAGAAAGACTTCAGGAAAATAGTAAATGAAAAAGACACAGCAATCTATCTCTGCTTCCTTTCACCCTTCCCTCCTTCCTTCCTTCCTTCCTTTCTTTTTTTTAAATTTAGTACTTGCAATCACTGGTTCCATAAAGGTTTGTACTGGCTTCTAAATGAAAAACAAACCCATTTGGCACATCCAATAGAATCATTAAAATAAGGATAAAAAAAAATAAGAGATGTGGAAGAATGAAACAGTGTGGAGAAGAGAAATCACTGTAACATAAACTCTAGGCTAAGTATATTTATCACAACTAACCTATAATCTAGCTTTGAACTATCCTATGGACATAATGAGTTGCACAACACTTATTAACTAATGAAAAGAAAGTATAACCTGCATAATGGGAAACCAAAATTTAATGTTGAGAAAATAGTTAAGTGGAGATTAATTGTATTAAAATTGAAACTGAGTTACAGAACATGACTATATGCCAGATATTTTCTCACTTAATGCTCACAGTAAACCTACGATATAGCCGTTCTCATGCCCATTTCACAGATGAAGAAACAGCCTCTGAGAAGTAGAGTGACCAGGACATTAAGCAACGTTATGGAGAATTTATTCAATGACAACTTGACGCATGCCACAAAATTGTTCTTTATTTGGTCAAAGACCTAAAAGAAGCAAAGTCACCAAGATTACCAGGTTCTTCAAGAAGCATCTGATATCACAAATGAGTAGAACCTCCACTTGAGAAAGGAAGAGTCGAGTTGGCATCAGGGAACTATTTAGGTTCCATCCATAAGCGTGACATATCACAGAACCAACTTCAGAGCAGCACTTTACTGTTTTTGCTGTTGTATAATCATACATCCAGGAGCAAAATCTATGCAGCTAGAGCAGGAAGGAAAGTCTGTGAACTCTCTGGGATCCTGTCCTAAATATTACTTTTCAGAGGGGTGGATGACAACTGTTAAGTTTCAATCTGTCATGTGCCAGATTCCCAGGAACTTCCAGTAAAAATGAAACAGTGATTTCTCAGGCTTCTGGAGGTAGTTGAGAGTGGGGAGCTGGGCGGAACCTGATTGGGTTTGGTGGGTCAGCTATTTTACTGCCATATGTCTCTTTCACATAATAATTCATTTGATCCTCATGGCAATCCTGAGAGATATATAATATGATGGTTTTCAATCCCATTTCGTGGATCACAAAACTGAGGTCATGAGAGATTAAGATTTTGCCCACAAATCATGACAAAACCTAGATCTCCTGGTGCTAAAGCCTGTGCTTTTTGTTCTTTACCCCACTTTCCCTCCCAGGAAGAAACGCCCTCTTGGAGGATGAAGAACAGCCCTGCATATTGTAGAAAATCCTATTTAAACTGATTGTGTGTCGGGAGAGCTACGTGCCTGCCTGATAATAATTTCCTTTCTTTTCGGTATTCTCTGAGCAGTAACTTCCAGACCTCAGAAAGCTGACTTCTACAACTGAGCAACTCAAAATCCTGCAATTAATTTTACCCTTCTGCCGTGCTTCCTGCATTTCTGCTATTGTCTGGTTCTGATTTTCTACATCCTGTTCCAAAATTGGGACTCATTCAAAACCAAGCACCTCCTTTATAGGTTCCACCAGCTCCTCACTCAGCCATCTTCAGAGGCCTGACAAATCATTGTTTCATTCTTGCTGGAAGTCCCAGGGAGCCGGGCACATAGTCTGGCAGACTGAAACTTGACAGCTGCCTCCCCAAGCCTTCTGAAAGGCAAAATTTAGGACAGCATCCCAGAGAGTTTACAGACTTTGCTTCCTGCCCTAGCTTCATAGATTCTGCTCCCGGATATAAGATTAAGCGATGGCTAAAATTCCAGAGTTCTGAAAATATACTGTCAGCTGAGATGACAGAAAACAGATGTGTGGAGCTTAGTTTCTTGTAGTGTCTGGTGGAGGAGTTAAAGATTTTAACAAGGCATGAGAGTGGGGAGTAGGAGTGGGAGAAATGGGGGTAAAGGCCGTGTGCACTAGCTGCCTTGAAATCTTGGTTTGGAAGCAATAGTTAGAGAATTGTGTAATATCATACTCTTTTGTCCTGTTAAAGAGTAATAAAATGGAAAAGTCTAAGTAAAAGGGTATAGAGAATATCACTTTTTGTTGGCACCAGGCAAACTGCACTGCTGTGCTCATAACTGGTTTGAAATTGAGAAAACCTAAGTGTTTACCATTATAACTTCTCTCAATAGATGTGAGGGAATCGGGATTCAAGTGCTAAAGTTTTCTGTCTAAGAGGGTAATGGAAGAATATTTATTTTGAAAACACAAATTCACGTGAGTCTTATCCATCCGAAAGTTTTATAACAGTTATAATGACAATGACAACTCAAGTGTCATGGACTCCTGATTCTACTTGCTACTACAGGACCACAGTCCTCCATGAAATAATTCCTATTATCTTATCTATTTCTGGGAGTCCCCAGGCAAGGTCTTACATATGCTCACAGATCAGTCCACTGCTACCACTTCTATCACCTCAACTACCACACCAAAGCCCTCAAGGTGCGAAACCTGGGGAAAGAGATGGCTCTCACCCCTCTGCTATGCGACACCTGCTCAGGGAAGCCAGAAAGCAGTATTACTTCTATTCTTCTTCTTTCTGGTGTTTTAAATGCAATAACTTTGTCATATTTTTACCAACATCCCTTTATCTCTGTAGAACCAGAAATGAATTCCTGAGATTGGGCCAGAAAGAAGAGATATATTTGAGTGGCAACCTTCAGACTATACCCAGAAAGCCCCCTTTCTCTGACAGCCAATACTTGGCTATAACAAAGCCAAGTTGTCATACCAGTGTCCTTTGCCCCAGAGGTTCCTCAGTACCTTGAAGAAACAGACTTCTAGCAAACCCACTACAACTCATCAGACATTCATTCATTCAATAAATGCTTACTTGAGTGTCTACTATGCACCAGAAATAAATGAATGTCAACGTTCTAATGCATCAGTTCTCTTTAGACCCTATCTCAGTCCTGGGCATATCTGCTCCTTCCAAAATGTAAGAGCCTGCCAGCAGTCACTGATAACCACAAGGATGTATTTCCAATTGTATCACCATCTGAATGCATGTAATATTAATCATTCCACACTCAAACATCTCTTTTCTAAAAAATTATTCAGAAGCCCATAGGCATAGCTATACTTAGAAAGCTGTATAGGCTTTTGGGAAAACAAAACAATCCCACCAACAAAAGACTCCACCATATCAGTAAAAAAGAAAGAGTGGGCATTATCATTAAAGTACACATGTAAGTACCAAAGTGACTACAAGGTCTGGACAGAATTTCACACAAACATATACAGTGAAGTGAAAGAAAGAGTAACAATTTCTCTTATCTTCTTAAGAGATAAATGGGTGTACCTTGTAATTGTCTCCTATATACCTCGGGAGGGAGTAATTTCTGAGTTATGAATTTACAGCTCCAACAGTCAAAAAGCCCATGAACTTGCTTTGTAAAATTGAAAGGTTGTGCCTCATTGAATCCATTATGTTTTTCAAGAAGGTACCCTAAGAAAGGGAGGGTGGGAAGATAGTCACCTGTTTCCTCAAAGAAAATGTCACCATTTTATCTCTACGAGGCTTGCGAGTCCAGGTTATAAAAAAGATTCCATAACCAAGTTGGAAATCACTGGACTTACATGTGGGCATTGGTGTAGTTCTGTGCAGGATATTTTACACAGGATATTTGGGGACATACTCACAGGTACTCAAGTTTCCGCAGAAGAGCACATTTGCATTCAACACTCATTTCATCTGCAAGTTACTCACTGTCATCAAACAAAAAGCAAATGTCAGTGGGAAATGATGGATGGAGAAAGAATTAGGGTATATGGGCCTTAACAACCCTTGAAAGACAAAAAGTAACCACAAAAGAGATGGTTTAGAAAAATATTGAATACAAATTTTGCTGGTTTCGTAAGCTTATCAAGAATCAACATTCCATTCAGTGTGTGTGTGTGTGTACATGTGACACATGTCACATGCATATATCTCAAATAAATATATATTTATACTCTTTAACATTTTCTGGTAGCATAATTTATTAAGGTAGTAGTTAATGTTTTGGTATTTTCTTTTGTTTTTATTTTGCTGTTATGCAAGAATGAGAAGAAAGGACAGTTATGTGTAATTTGGTCTCGGTATTTTTTATCTGGCTGCCTTTTTTCTCACTTGAATACATCTGTAGGACCCAAAGCAGAATTTACTTGAAAACAACTCTTTTTCAGGCTTTTGTAGAGCCTGAGAGGATCTCTACCTCCATACCATGTTTCTCTGAAAATAAGACCTAGCCGGACAATGCATCTTTTGGAGCAAAAATTAATATAAGACCTGGTCTTATTTTACTATAATATAAGACCAAGTATGATATGATATGATATGATATGATATGATATGATATGATATGATATGATATGATATGATACTGGGTCTTATATTAATTTTTGCTCCAAAAGATGCATTTGAGCTGATTGTCCGGCTAGGTCTTATTTTGGGGGGAACAGGGTAGCTGCTTGAGTCAGCCAGAAAGTTCTCAGTACAATCACAGGCATGGTGTGGGGAGATAGCAGCTTCTCGAATCCAAACAACAGCTCGGAGGCTGCCTTGTGAGGGAGGAAATAGGCCCCTGTGAAAGCCAAATTTCCCATGATGCACCCTGAATTAGCAATGGAGCCAGAAACAAGACCAAGTCACAACATCTGCAAAAATGTATCAGTGGAGTATTCAGTTTTGTTTTGATTTTTGGTTTTGGCCTCCATCACTGGAAATAACATTTCAGTAAATTTCAACCCTCATTTTAACTCTTCCATTACAATTTAGCTTAATAGGGAGTCCACCCTGGTCTCCACAGGAATAAATAGGCACCTTAGCTCAGACACCCCACAGATTGGACCATCTCAGCACCTTCTGACTTGTGTTTTCTTTGCTTTCAAAAGCAATCCCTCCAGTTCCAGCTGCAAGAATTATCAGCTAAAGACAAGCTGTGCTGGTTGATGAGAGTGGCTCTGCTGGGTCACTTCTCACCTCAGATAATACTGGCTGAGCCAACAGTCACCTGGTGACATTTTCCCCCTGTGTTGAAGCGGAAGCCAGAGGGAGGGTTTCTATATCAAAAACATTTGTTGAAATATTTTTTAAAAACAAAACTTTCAGGCATTGAATTATTTTTGGCAAATAAATTCTAATAGCTAGCAAAACAGTTCCTTCACTTTCTTTTATCACAATTCCTTTCTAGATATCAAAGAAGGATTTGTAGCAGGCAGGCCACACCAGGGTTGTTTCTAAGCATTAACTTTTGCATACTGTATGTGGGAGCTCAAAATAGAGGAAAACTCTCTAACGAATGAAAATTGTGCAAACTCAATCTCATCCCTAAAGATAATTTTCTAAACAAATCATCTACCTCATCCAACGGTCATTTTAATTTTTCTAACATTTAATTTTCTGTTCATAGAGCACATGATTATCTGTGAGTATATCCGGGTACTAGGATTTGTGGAGGCAAATTTTTTACACTTCTCTATATTTTCATCAAAACAATGCATGCATTTTTTTTTGTGGGGCGTGGTTTGTTTGTTTGTTTTCTTTTTTAATTTTTGGATGTTTGGGCATATTTTACTTATTTATGTTTATTTTCAGCGTGGTTAGCCTTCCCAAAGCTCACTGCCTCAAGCTGTCTTTCAGTCTGAGAGTCTCAGGAGTCACCTGAGCCAGCCAGATTTTCAATGCACACACATTAACTTTATTGCCTTGTCTGACGGTAATTTAAGAGAGACCTCAAATCTGTTGAATCAGATACCCAGGGGCAACTCCGAAAGGAAGAGCCTCACTGGGTTTATTGCACTTGCTGAAAAGAGGGCAGAATGACTGAGTGCTGCCAGGATACACCAAGGGCGACATTCTTATATGGCGTTTCAGCAATTTAATTGGTCTTTGTATTTTATGAATTGCAGGCAAAGATGTATTTGCAGGGAAATACATGGGCATTTTTGAAAACGATTAATTAAGCATGCAATTTATACGAAAACAATTTACTGCAGGACATTATCAGGGCACCCAAAATGTGCATGCAATTTCCTTGCCTTCTAATTTGTGGACATAATTTATTTTGATTGTGCAATTAGGAAAGGAGACCTTTATTAATTTCAGTGCAAGTCTAAAGAACCGAGACAAATTTAGCAGCAAAAGAGTCTGCCTTAATGGAAAAGAGGAAGGTGCGGCCTTCGGCTCTTGCCTTGTGGGTAAGCTCTCTGAATCTGAAGCCATGGAATTTATTTCTACTCCAGACTTTCTTCAACAAGTCATTTAACCACCCGGAGGTTCAGCTTTTTCTTCTATAAAATGGTACTAAAGCAACCCTCCTCCTGGACTGGGCATTTAATGACAGGTTTAGAGGGCCTGCCGTCGTTCAGGCTGTCCTTCAGTTATGGCAGGCTGTTCCATCCCTGGCCTCTCTATGGTAGCCTCATCCCTCCCAACCCTCCCTTTCAAGGTGAGTACAATTTCATGGCCTGCATCAGGTTCACCATGTTTCCTCACCAACTGAATCTAGGCCCGCAGCCCCCAAGAATAAAGAAGGCAGACAACAGACTGAAACAGATGTTTATTTATGAGAAGCAAACCACCAGTGCAGTGGCACCTGTGACCTCCTCAGCCCAGTCCTATAACTCACCAATAAACTAGTCCAAATCACCAAAATTCCTAGCTATTTTCAAATCATAAAGCCCCCAAAGGAGTGTTATTTCAGGACTTGGGGAAAACTACCAAATCATTAACAGAACAGTCTTTTGGAGGCCTGTTGGTGGCATGAAGAAAGCACTCATTGGCCTCTGGTCCCACTCTTTTCTCCCACACCTACTGAACACCGAAAAGGAGAAAGGGATGTGAGAAATCAACATGCCCTCTAGATGTCATGCTAAACTCCCTTACTATGTTACGTCATGCGAGGGTCATAACGGCCCCGTAAAGCAGGTATATTCATTCCCATTTTGCAGATGAGACTCAGAAAGGTTCAGTGGGGCTCAGAAAGGTTAGCTGAAATCCCGTTCTAATTGACTCTGAGTCCATGCTTTCTCTACTAGATCCCTGTGGGCTCCCCTAGGAATGCAAAGAGGTGGGACCATGGAAAGCTTTCCCTCTTATAAGCCTTCCTTTTAGCAGCTGGGCCTTAAAAAGACATTTTAGCCACTTCCTGAATGCCAAGTGGCACTTAGCCTGTGTGTATTTTAAATCACCACTTTCACTATTTTGTGTTAGTCTTCAACCTTTTCTTGGTTTTTGAAAAACTACCACCTTCAATTTCAATAGCACTTGTTTCCTAAGCACATTCACAATAGTTATTTATATACATAACCTGGACTTTACCAGAGTGCGCTCACAACAAAACATTACATTTTCCTTTCATATACAAATTACCATGCCACTAAATCCCCACATATTCAGATTAGCATAAGTCTAAGCTTTCCACCCTCTCCTGGAGAAGCTCCCTCCTTGTTATGATCAGAAACTCCAAGTATGTTTAATCAGTCCTCAAATTCAGTCTTGATTCTCTTGCATTAAGGGTAAAGGTGATGGTCCAGGCAAGCCAAAGAAATGCCTTGTTCACTGCCAGTATTGACATTATTACCAAATCAGGAAGGTGCCCCTGGATAACAAAGCTTTGTTCATCAAAAGAGGCTCTCGAAAAACCTGGCAACTGGAAGTAATGCCTATTTGTTTCCACTATTGCTCTGGTTACTGAGACGCTGTGTCATTATCCAAACCAAAGGGGTTCCCAAAGCTGATGGCCTCAATGCCATCCCCTGCAGTGGTTTCTTGAACCCAACTGTCAGGTTCAACCATGGATGTCCCCGGAGTTCCAACTGTTACATTCGTAACTCTTTGAACTCACCCATTTTTTTCCTCCAACAAGAACCACATCCTGGAGCAGTTTCTAGTATCAGCCAGTGACCGTACCCAGAAAGGGTTCACCTGCCAACAGTCTTGGGCCTAGAGCAATCTGGGGTCACTGGTTCGCACACCTCCCTCCAGTAGGGTGATTTCCTCTTAGAGCTCCTGCCAACCTTTCTTGAACTCTGACCTAGGTAGGCTTTGCCCCTACTTTGAAGTCCATCAGAACTTCAAAGGCTCCTTGGACACAAGGTAAATTTGTGGAAAGATACAAGAGTAGAGTGGAGTTTTGCCAGATACCTAAATACCTTAAAGGGGTCACTTGGTGGTCCTTCCCAGAACCACGTGAGCTCGCCCAAGAGTGAATAAATGTTCTTTCCTAGAGAAAGAAAACTGCTTTCAACTCTAAAAATGACAGTTATTAAAAAGTCAATAAATAGAGCTAAAATCCTGTCTGCCTGAGCACTCTCTACATAAACTTTTCACCTCTGTCTAGGGTTGTTGAGAGCACACATTCATGGGGATATGAGAGATATGCATGCACAGTTCTCTTTAGGTGGTGTGGTATAATACAAATGATTATCCCTGTGACAGAAATGATATCACACACGATTCACTGACTGCCTCCAGTGACACTGTACTGGAGCTCTGTTTATGGTATCTTATTGAATCATCACAGTAACCTTACTAGGTAGATACTACCATCATTCTTGCGTTACAGATGAGAAAGCTAGAGCTCAAGGAAGTTAAGTGGCAAACTAATAAATGGCAGGACTAAGATCTGATCACACATCTGTCAGACCCAAAAGTCTGTTTTCTCAAACATTTGTGAATTTTGAATTAGAAACAACCAATTTGGGTAAAACCTCCATTGTACCCTGATATTTAACAATTCCTTGCTGAATGACCTTTGGCAAAATACACTTTCATGGATCATCCATTTCCTTATATGTAAATGGAACTAAAAATGACCATCTTCCAGGTTTTGTGAGGAAAAAAAGTAATAATATGAAAAGACCTTCGTAAATCATAAAACATGAGAAACATGAGCTGTATTTTCAATTTGTCTCTTGGTAACCTGGGCAGCAACATAATGAAAATAGACCCTAGAGATCTTGATGACAGTGGCCATTCCATTGATTACAAGGATTGCCTTCATGCCCTGACAGCTTGGTAAGACAGGAATAAGATGCCTCTAAATAGCTAACACATGATGCTGAACATCTGTCACTTGTAGCTGCCAAAATCTTCTGATAATTCTCCACATTGTGGATCCCACCTTCTCAACACAGAATCAAAAAAAAAAAACAAAACAAAACATTATGTCCTAATCTCCTTTACTTTGGGTTTGAGAACAGACTTGTGCTTTGGGTCTTACCACTCAGACCCACCCATGTGATTGATAATGATCTGAAGAGACATATGACAGGACCAGTGGTGGTCCTGGTCAGGGCTGGTCATTTTACAGACCTTCTCTAATTTTTATGATCATCCTGAACCATACCACAGCTGAGAAATCTGAAGTTCAGAGAGGTTAAGTGAATTGTGTAATAACATACCACCAGTTAGTACAGAAGCCAGTCTTTAGAAAAAGCTCCTCTGTTTCCAAAACCCACCATTTCCCCACTGTAACATTCTGGTATGAACTTGGATCCAAGAATTTCCAGGCTCCTGAGGATCAGCCTTCCCACAAAGAGAAAGAAATCATCTACTTTAAAAGATTTACCCACTGTTATATAATGACCCCCTTAAAAAAACAGCTCTAGATACATTTAGGTATTCATGTAAGATATTTTTCATGAGGTTTATTTAATTTGAAAGAATAAAGATTGATTTTCCTATTACTCATTCTAGTGGTTTTATGTATTTAAATTGCAAACTACCCTAAGAGGCAGTTCTAAATAATGAAAGTAAATGGCATCTATTTAAGGACCAAAGCTTTCATATTTCAAAGAATTGTCATTATTGTTCAACAACATCATGTTTGAAGTTTTCCTATTTTTATTTAATTTTGAGGAAAACTCACAATGCTTTTGTTATCACCTAAGTATCCGGCAAAAATGAAAATGCAGGTCTATTATGTGAGAAGGAAGTCACTAAGTGGGAGACCCCACAGGAGGTCCAGGAGACAACCAGCTGTCTCCTACTGGCAATGATTCCAGTGATGGGGTTCAGATTTCCAAGCCAGGTATATCCCTCCATTTTTATTGCCTTCAGTTTGTGAAAAGAAAATAATACAAGAAAATTTTTCCCAGGTCAAATAAAATGTCTTAGGGAAATAAAATCAACCATTCTACAAGTACAATCATTTTGACAGGAGTCCTGAAAATAGGTCAGCCATTTCTTACAGTCCAAGTATCTGGAAATCCAAACATAGTCATATGAAAGAGAAGGACATAAAGTGTGTTGTGTTGCATTACTGTGCTGCATTTCCTTGATTCTGAAATAACATTGATTATAACATGTTCCAATAGATTATTAGCAGCTTTTCAGAGAAAAAGATACAATATTTCAAATGAACATGTTCTTCTAAGATGGGACCCAACCAATTTCCTGAAGATAAAACACTAAACAAAAAAACCAACTCTCTTAGATTCAAGCTGAACAATACTTACTGAGAAAGGCTGGAACACTGATAGTCTGGCATATCCTGTTTATTCTTTTCTATTAAGACTCTTTGGGTTACAAGTAGCTAATTCAAGCATTAAGGAGGACTTTATGATAGGAATATACAGAGGTGTCTCATTTAATCCAAAGGCCAGAAATAAGAGACAGAAGCTAGCAACTGGAAAATTGGAGAATCTTAAGAAGTACTTTTGCTGCATTTCTTGTGTCCACTGCTTTCTGCATTGCTTCTTTATTCCTGTCTTTCTTTGAAGACAGGCTTCTTTCTTATTATTTGGGGAAGGTTGTATTTTCAGATATATTTTATTAATTACTTTTATCATCCTGGAAAATTTTTCTTTCTTTGTTTATTTTGTTTAGGATTTAAAAAATATCTGTACAGTTTTGTTTGTGTGTCTAGTTTGTTTGTTGCTTGCAGTTTTATGAGGTGTAATCAAACAAGACAATGAATGTTTGAATTAAAAAATTTATTGCAGTAAAAGACACATTGCCATTAATCCCCCTCAAAATACTCCCCCTCACTTCAAACACACTTATCCCATTGTTCTTGCCACTTTCTGAAGCAGTTCTGGATGTCCTCTTTCATGAGTGTCTTTAGTTATGCTGTCATGGCTGCCTCAATGTCCTGAATCATTTTGACTTTGGAGAAAATCCAGAAGTCTCATGGTACAATATCCAGTGAATAGGTGGATGAGGACACACTGTAATGTTTTCAGTTGACAGGAATTGCCATACCAGAACCGATATGTGACAGGGAGCGTTGTCATGATGGAGAATGATTTAAGGCACACTTTAAAACACACCTTCTCTCAACCACAGCTCAAATCCAACTGACTGCACTGAACAAGTTGAAACTTACCACACACTGTTACTAAAGTTCTATGCATTACTTCTAGTATTGAAGATCCCTACCTTTCCAGTTGGATGGCACTCAGCAGCTGCATTCATTGTATTTTGTGACCACAATGGGAAAAGCTCCATATCACACATCGCTTCTAGTATATGGCAATTTCTGTCAAATAAAAATATTATGATGTGTTCTCTTTCACCTTATTCATCAGATCTGGCACTGTGTGACTTCTGGCTCTTCCTCAAAGTCAAAATGACCTTGAAAGGTAAACATTTTGAATCCATTTAGGACATCAAGGCAGCCATGACAGCACAACTAAAGACATTTAAAAAAGAGGACTTTCAGAACTGCTTCAGAAAGTGGCAAGAACATTGGGATAAGTGAGTTCGAAGTGGGGAGGTACTCCCACTTTGAGAAGGATTAATGGCAATATGTCTTTTTAATAAACTTTTTATTTAAACATTCACTGTATTTTTGATCACACATTTTTACATATATATATATATATATATATATATATATATATATATATATATGCTAATGATGTTGAAATCAGGTTAGGAAGAAATCAGGACATATTCATTTGTCTTGAAAGAGTTCTTCTCATTGACCTGGTCCCACATGCATGGTTTTCCTTGAAAGCAATGATTAAAAGGAAGCAGCTGTTGCCTTAGGATGCCCAGGGGTTCTCACTGCCTTTTGTATTCCCTTTGCTCTAGAGAATTCCCTCAGTTGAAGGACTTTGCCCTGTACTTGGACCTTTGCACCCTGCCTTAGGAAAGTAATCAGGGACTTCCTTGAATCATATGTAACCCTAATTCCTGTGACAGGGAAGGTGAAAAGCCCTGATGTTGACATTTTCCCTTTGAATAGATGTCATTCTATGAAAATTAGTGGCTATAATAACAACGGCTTGCAGGTAAGGAACACGAGACAGGATTCAGAGAGCCTATAATATGGAAACCATCTGTGGCTGAAATAATCAAAATGGGAGCAGGGAAAACATGGAAGAAAAATGAATAGTGGAGGTCTAACCATGACACTACATGTATATAGCACATCTTGGTACTGCATAAAAAGAGCTAAACCAGATTTTTTATAATACCTCAAAGACAGTTTTGTTCCTTTCTTGGATTTTCCTTCTTTAGGAGTGAAAGTCTTATGGTCAATATGTATACTTGCTCAGTTAACTCCATGATCTGAGGGAAATGTGTCACCAGCTGACTAATCCAAAAGTAGCCTCACAGAGTAATATTAGCTTGTTGAATTTTTTAAAAATCCATTGCTCAGAGCTGGGCTCACATTGACTGAAATTTTAGTCTAATATCTGAAACCAGAATAGCAATTTATTTATTTACAGTGAAATAAAATGCCAAGAGATCCATATAATCAACCCTGGTCCAGGCATTCTCTTTTACAGGTGCATTAACAACCCAGAAAATCAAGTTATAATAACAAAGTAACTTGATGAACACAGAATCAAAACTAGGAGAGTTAGTTTGAGTTGGCATAAGGCTGAAATTACACAATGTATTAATATCTTCAATAGGGATATATAACATCCATATAACCAAATATATCAAATATAAAAATATATAAAAATATATGATATATAACCAAATATATCAAATCCTTCCTTCCTTCCTTCTTTCCTTCCTTCCTTCCTTCCATCCCTCTCTCTTCCCAAACAGTTTTAGCCAAATTCACACTTCGACATAGATTTTCTTTACTAATATTGATAGTTTCAGTAAATTTTCTTTCTGGTCTTATAGACAAGCAAGACATTCTCTTTCTTATAGAGAAAATGCATTACATTTTTACTTTAAATGTTTAACTCTCAGATAACAATCTTATGTCTTTTATTTCCAGATTCTTGGAGGATATAGTATTATAGCTACAGGAACTTAAAATTCTATCCATTTGTGCTACATTGGGCATTTGAGACCCTTGGTGTTTCACCTTTCAGGCTTCCTATACTTGATGCTCTGCAGGCAAGAGTCAAAGAAAATTGACATCACCACCCTTTCCCAAGCCATGGATATGTAATATGCTCTGATGAGATCACATGCTTATTTGTGAATCCTTCATTTTTTTTCCTGAAATTCACAAGGAGTTGGTGGGATGACCAACAAGGGATGATCAAATGAGCTTTTATGTCAAAGGCATCTGCAATAGTAGAGACCTGAATAAATTCTGTCATGGAAATGTAATGGATGAGAGTGATATACCAATGTTTAGAAAGGGAAAGACCCAGGGCTTAAAAAAATTAAAAGGATATAAAATGATGAGAGAGCAGGAATCCAGACAGTCTCAACATTCAGGCATTCAGTTTTCAAACAACTCACATTTGGATAGATAGGTAGATGATATATAGATAGATAGGTAGGTAGGTGGATAGATAGATAGATAGATAGATAGATAGATAGATAGATAGATAGATAGATAGATAGATAGATAGATTAGATAGATACATACATACATACATACATACATACATACATAGATACATAGATAGATGACATAGATGTAGATATAGACATAGACATAGACACAGATATTTGTAATCCTAATATATTTCAATGCTAAACATGGACATCCATATCTCAGTTGACAAATGACTTCTCAGCCAATGGTTACATTTCAGCAGCCTTACTGCATTTGTGTACACAGCACTATTTGTACAATTATTTAATTTATTCTTTACTTTCCCTATTTTATAAATAAGGGTAAACAAGGAATATTAAGTAGCTGACACTAGCAATAAAATGCATAGGTGTCATACACTTAATTTATTTGAGACAAAGAGGAAACTGATCAGGCATACCAATAGCAGAAAATCATTAACCCAAATTGAATTCTTCCTGGACATAAGCCAGCTGATTGTGTGTTCATATGCAAAGGAAAATAACAAAAAGAAAGAACATCTACATAATATGAGAGATGTAATACTGAAGATTATATACAAAAGGAAAGATGTAATTAGGAAGTTTAAAATATGTTTTGTTCTTTATGACTGATATTCTCTTATGAGGTATCTGTTGTTCAACTTTCATTCATTTTAATTTCATGTATTTCACATTTTCAGCTATACATTATATCTGAAAGATATTTTTCAATGTTCTCTGGAAAAGGAAAAAAAAACAAATTAGCAAAATACCCAGAGGCCTTGAGACTACATTTCTATTAGCAAGGAAAGGGCTGAAGTATGAGTGAGCCATGTCAAAACTTTCTGTTACATTCTGCTATCAGAGCCCTGCCTAAGAGGAGGAAAGTGAAGGAAAAACTCTGTGAGGAATGATATTTCCCCCTTAGCAAAGGTGAGCTGATTGTGTTAATAAAGGTTACACAAAGACTTTGCTATCACAGTAGCCAGATTGCACTGTCTCTCGAAAGACGTGCTCACACCAGGCAGCACAAGTCAAACAGTGAGCCTCTTCTTAAGAACTAGACTTCTAAACATGTCTCACTGATTAATGAGTACCTTGGCATCAGAATCTGAAAGTTGAAAGATAATGAGAGAGAGTAGAACTCCTAGAACTAGCATCACCATTTCTCTGAGGACTAGTTTTATACTTTCCCTATATTATGTACCCAAATCCCAAAATTCTCACATTTCAGACTTTGTTCATTTAAGCAAAAGTATAGCATCATGAATAGCAGCTATCATGATCAAAGAGAATTCTAGGAAATTAAGATACAGAGTGATCAGGCCAAAAAGAATTTAAGTGTCTCAGGACTACATATTAACTTCCGCTTTAATCTGTGTTATGTTTAGTGTCAATTAGTGCACAGGTAACACAACTCATGTTATCACCACCTAACATTTGAAGAACATGTTACAATATCAGGTGTTGGAGAAGATGTGGACAAACAGCTCTTTTGTACAGCTAATGGGAATATAAATTAGTAGAAACACAGGAAGCAGTCTGACATATATGTCCAATGGAATATCTTTAAGCAGTAAAAATGAGTGAACTAGAGCTAAATCTATCGCCATGCATATACCTCAGTTATTTAATGTTGCGTAAAAAGAGAAAGTTGTGTAAAGCTACATATAATATCACACAACTTATCTAAAGTTTAAGACGTATGGAACAACAGTATACTTTTTAATGGACACATCCATGTGTAATAAAGGTAGACAACTGTGGAAGAGAATGATATAAGCTGACCTCAAAATGATGGTTACCTTGGTGGAGGGAGAGAAATGAGACTGGAGAAAGGTCAAAAGGAGTTTCAACTGATTGTGTAATGTTTTATTTCTTAAGAAATAAAAAACTTGAAGAAGGTCCAAGATGGTGGAAAAGGTAAATGCTATGCCTGGCACCTCCCAAGATACATTAAAATTATAACTAAATTATAGAACAATCAACCTTGAGAATCATCTAAAGATTATCTGAACAGAACCCATATAACTAGAGATAAAAAGAAGAGGAACATCAAGACTGAAAGGAGGGACTGATAGGATGTGAAACACACTGACCCCATACCCATAGTTAGTGGTTGAACACCAGGAGGGACACCTCAGTGGCAGAGGCACCCTCTGAAGAGTAAGAAGTCCCAGGCCCAGACTGGGCTCCCCAGCCCAGGGGTCCTGAGTTGGGAAGAGGAGTCCCCAAAACATCTTGCAGTGAAAATCAGTGAGGATTCCATCCCACCATCCTGGTGAGATGGAAGGCAGCTGGAAACTCAGACATCCTCTTAAAGGGCCCACACACAGATTCATTCACTTGCAAGCACTTATGGGAGGAGGGGCAGCAACTCGAGAGACACCAGAGGCATACAAGGAAAGACTGAGTTGTGTGGCTTCAGAGCTAGGGCTAAAGGAACAACTGCCATTATCCCTGTGTGGAGCCCACATTATGTATAGTCTACAGGAGGGTGTCATCTTTCCTGTGTTGAACCCTTCTCCAAAGGGCCAAATCTGAAATTGCATTGGTCTAGTAAAATCTGTACATGCACCACTTTGGTGAATCCCTGGGACCCCACCTTGCTCAACTAGTTGAGCATCACCGGGGGCATACTCAGCTCCTGGGGGGGCCAGCCCAGCCACGCGAACTGTGGAAGCCTTTTACAGCAGTGGGTGGCCCACAGCAGCCTGGGGAACTTTCAGTGGCAGATGGTCAGCCTCAGCTCGTACTGCAGACTTTCTCTCGAGGATCTATAGGCTCCAAAGCAAGTAGTGGCCAGCCATGGTATTCTGTGGGTGTTTTGTGGGGTTCAAAATAGGCAGAAGAACCAAATCTGCATTAACTTTGTGAAAACCACCAGCCAAACCCTGTGACTCCCTGGGACCACACCCCACCCAACTCGGACAGCATCACCTAGGGCACTGTCAACACCGTGTCAACCAGCCCAGCCTGTGCACCTAAGGAGGATCTTTCAGCAGCTGAGCCTTACAGGCACCTGGCAAGGGGCAACAGGCCTAGAGGGGAACAGGCACTTTTGTTACACTGCCCCAGGCCTACTACTGGTGGCGTCAACCTCGGTTCACAGTGTGGCCACCCCTACATACCTCCAGGTCCAAAGAAGGTAGCAACCATCCATATATAGCTTTTTAGCTCCTCCAGGTAGGCCAAGGCCAGTAACAGGCAAGGCGGAAATTGCCCTACACTGGAGACCCTCCCTAGTGGCACCAGAAACAACATACCCGGAGGCCAGTCTCAGACCACACTAGAGTACTACCCAATTAGCCCCACAATCAGCACACCCAGAGTGTGATCTCAACAGTCTCAAGAGCCCACTGGGGCGAATCACCCTTTGAGGGGTCAGCCCCCACACAGCAGCTCATATGCTGTGGGCATAGCCAATCCTCACAGCCAGTCAACCTGAAACCACTCACTAATGCACCAAAAGCAATTAAGGCTCAACCACAACCAGAGAATAGACACAACGCACACAAGGGACACTCGTAGACCACATGCACAGGTGATCAGGGAGACTGTGCCACTGGACCACTCAGAACACTTACTATATGAGTCCACCTGGCAAAGACTGAGAGACATAGGAGATCTACCTAATACATAGAAGCAAACACAGAGAGGGAGCCAGAATGAGGAAACAAAGAAAATGTCCAAAATAAAAGAACAGGAAAAAACTCCAGAAAAATAAACTGAATGAAGTGGAATCAACCAACCTACCAGAAACAGAGTTTAAAACACTAGTTATAAGAATGCTTAAGGAACTTAGTGAGAACTTCAACAAAGAGATAGTAAGCATAAAGAAGGACATTGAAACCATAGGAAAGAACCAGTCACAAATAAAGAATATGACAACTGAAATGAAGAATATACTAGAAGGAATCAACAACAGATTAGATGAAGCCAAGGATAGAATCAGGGATTTAGAAGACAGAGTAGCAAAAAACACCCAATCAGAACAACAAAAAGAAAAAAAGAATTAAAAAAAAAAAAAAAAAAGGAAAGGATAGTTTAAGGGACCTCTGGAATGTTGCATTGCAACATTCACACCATACGAGTATCAAAAGGAGAAAAGAGAGAGCAAGGGATCAAAAGCCTATTTGAAGAAATGACTGAAACTTCCTTAACCTAGCAAAGGAAATAGACATACAAACTCAGAAAGTGCAGAGTCTCAAGATAAACTCAAACAGGCCCACACCAAGACACATTGTAATTAAAATGCTAAATGTTAAAAACAAAGAGAGAATGCTAAAAGCAACAAGAGAAAGACAACTAGTTACTTACAAAAGAGCTGCCATAAGATTATCAGCTAATTTCTCAACAGAAGCTTTGCAGGCCAGAAGGGAGTGGCACAAAATATTTAAAGTGATGAAAAGCAGAAAATGCTAAAGGAATTAATTACCACCAAGCCAGTGTTGCAAGAAATGTTAAAAGGACTTCTTTAAGAGAAAAATGGGGAGGACAAACAAACAAAAGAAGATTTAAAAATATGAATAATAAAATGGCAATAACTACGTACCTATCAACAATCACTTTCAATATAAATGTATTAAATGCTCCAATCAAAAGATATAGAGCAGTTGAATGGATAAGAAAACAAGAACAATTCATATGTTGTCTACAAGAGGCCCACCTCAGATTGAAAGACACGCATAGACTTAAAGTAAAGGAATGGGAAAAAATATATTTCACACAAATGGAAACAAAAAAAAAGTTGGAGTAGCAATATTTATGTCAGATAAAATAGACCTTAAAACAAAGACTATAATAAGAGACAAAGAAGGACATTACATAATGATACAGTGCTCAATCCAACAAGAGGACCTATCCCTGGTAAACATCTATGCACCCAACACAGGCATACCTAAATATACGAAAAAAATACAGATTGACATAAAGGGAGAGATCGACAGTAATACAATCATAGTAGGGACTTTAACACCCCATTGACAACAATGGACATATCTCCCAGACAGAAAATCAACAAGGAAATAGTGGCCTTAAATGACACACTAGACTAGATGGATTTAGTTGATATTTTGAGCATTTCACCCGAAAGCAGTAGAATGTACATTCTTTTCAGGTGCACATGGAACATTTTCCAAGATAGACTACATGATAGGCCACAAAATATGTCTTTAAAAATGTAAGAAGTTTAACGTCATATCAAATGTCTTCTTTGACCACAATGGTAGGAAACTGAAAATCAATTAGGAAAAAACACTGGGAAACACACAAACACATAGAGGCTAAATAACATGCTACTAAACAATGAATGGGTCAACAATGAGACAAGTTAAAAATCAAAAGACACTTTGAGACAAATGAAAATGAAAGCACAACAACTCAAAATCTATGGGACACAGAGAAAGCAGTCCTAAGAGGGAAATTCATGGCATGCAAGTCTACCTCAAGAAACAAGAAAAATTTCAAATAAACAATCTAACTTTAAACCTCAGGGAACTGGAAAAAGAACAGTAAACAAAGCCCAAAGTGAGTAGATGGAAATAATAAAGATCAAAGCAGAATTAAATGAAATAGAGGCTAACAAAATTTATGAATGAAACCAAGAGCTGGTTCTTTGAAAATATAAACAATATTGATAAACCTTTAACCAGATGACACATCAAGAAAAAAAGAGAGAGGACCCAAATAAGTAAAATCACAAATGAAAGAGGAAAACTGATAACAGACACCACGGAAATCCAAAAAGATTTTAAGAAAATACTATGAGCAATTATATGCCTACACTTTGAATTGAAAAATCTGGAAGAAATGGATAAATCACTGGAAGCATGCAATCTTCCAAGGCCGAATCAAGAAAAAACAGAAAATCTGAACTGACCAATTACTACTAATGGAATTGAATGAGTAATCAGCAAGCTCACAACAAGCTGAAGTCCTGGACCAGATGGCTTCACAGGTGAATTTTATCAAACATTCAAAAAAGAATTAACACCTATTCTTCTCAAACTATTCAAAAAACTTCAAGAGGAGGGAAGACTCCCAAACTGATTATAAAAAGTTACCATTACCCTGATTCCAAAACCAAAGACATTAACAAAAAAAGAAAACTATAGGCCAATATCCTTGATGAACATAAATGCAAAACTTTTCAACAAAATATTAACAAACTGAATTCAGCAATACATTAAAAAGATCATATACCACGATCAAGTGGGATTCATTTCTGGTATGCTAAGTTGGTTCAATACCTAAAAATCAATTAACGTGATACACCACACAAATAAAAATCATATGATGATCTCAACAGATGCAGAAGAAATGCTTGACAAAATCCAGCATCCACTTATGGTAAAAACTCTCAGCAAAGTGGGAATAGAGGGAACATATCTCAATATAATAAAGGTCATATATGACAGACCCACAGTTAACATCATAGTCAATGAAGAAAAACTAAAAGCATTCTCCTTAAGAACAGGAGCAAGACAAGGATGTCAACTTTTACCACTTTTATTCAACATAGTACCGGAAGTTCTAGCCACAGCAACCAGACAATGAAAAGAAATCAAAGGCAGCCAAATTGTAAAGGAAAAAGTAAAACTGTCATTATTTTCAGATGACATGATACTATATAGAATCTCAAAGATTCCACCAGAAAACTATTAGAACTGATCAATGAATTTAGTAAAGTAGCATGATATAAAATTAATATTCAGAAATCAGTTGCATTTTTATACACCAATAACAAACAGAAAGAGAAATTAAGAAAACTATCCCATTTACAATTTCACCAAAAATATATGTATATTAATATATCAAATACCTAGGAATAAATTTAACCGAGGAAGTAAAAAACCTGTACTCAGAAAATTATGACACTGAAGAGAGAAATTAAAGAACATACAAATAAATGGAAGCATATCTCATGCTCATGGATAGGAATAATTAATATAGCTAAAATGTACTACCCAAAGCAATCTATAGATTCATGCAATCCCTATCAAAATACCAATAACATTTTTCACAGAACTAGAACAAATAATCCTAAAATTTATATGGAACCATAAAATACCCCAAACAGCCAAGGCCATCTTGAGAAAGAAGAGCACAGTGGGAGGTATCAGGCTACCACGATATCAAACTATACTATAAGGCCATAGTAATCAAAACAGTATGGTATTGGCATAGACACATAAATCAATGGAACAGAACACAGAGCCCAGAAATAAATCCACACTTATATGGTCATTTAATCTATGACAAAGGAAGCAAGAATATACACTGGGGTAAAGGCAGTCTGTTCAATAAATTGTGCTCAGAAAACTGGACAGATACAGGCAAAAAAATAAAATGGATCACCTTCTTACTCTATATACAAGAATAAATTCAAAATGGATTAAAGACTTAATTGTAATCCCCAAAACCATAAAACTCCTAGAGAAAACATAGGTAGTAAACTCTCAGACATTACCCTTAGTGATATTTTTACTAATATATCTCCTCAGGCCAAGGGAAACAAAAGAAAAAATAAACAAACAGGACTACATCAAACTAAAAAGTTTTTGCATAGCAAAGGAAACCATCCACAAAACGAAAAGACATCTTACTGAATGGCAGAAGACATTTACCAATGATAAGGCAAATATCCAAAATAAGGGGTTAATATCTAAAATTTATTTTTAAAAAAAGAAAGAAAGAAGAAAAACCTCATACAACTCAACACCAAAAAACAATCCAATTAACAAAAGGGCAAAGGACAGGAATAGACATTTCTCTGAAGAGGATATACAGATGGCCAACAGATATATGAAAAGATGCTTAACATCACTAATTATCAGAGAAATGCAAATAAAAACCACAGTAAGATAGCACATCACACCTGTCAGAATGGCCATCATCAATAAATTAACAGACAACAATTGTTGGCGAGGATGTGGAGAAAAGGGGACCCTTGTGCTCTGTTAGTAAGATTGCAAATTGGTACAGACATTATGGAAAACAGTATGGAGGCTCTTCAAAAAATTAAAAATAGAATTACCTTAGATCCAGCAGTTCCACCCCTGGGTATTTATCCAAAGATATCCAAAACAGTAATTCAAAGATATATGCATCCCTATGTTTACTGCAGTGATATTTGCAGTAGCCAAGACAAGGAAACAATGAAAATGCCCATCAATAGACGATTGGATAAATAAATGTTGGTACATATATGTTACGGAATATTACTCTGCCATAAAAAAGAATGGAATCTTACCATTTGCAACAACATGAATGGGCCTAGAGGGTCTTATGCTAAGTGATATAAGTCAGACTGAGAAAGACATATACCACATGATCTCACTTGTGTATGTGGAATCTAAAGAACAAAATAAATGACCAAATAAAATATAAACAGACTCATAGGTACAGAGAAACTAATGGTTACTAGATGGGAGGCAGGTTGTGGGGCTGGGTGAGAAAGGTGAAGGGATTAAAAAGTACAAACTGGCAGTTACAAAATAGTCATAGGCATGTAAAGTACAGTATGGAGAATATAGCCAATAATATTGTAAAAACTATGTCTAGTGTCAAATGGGTACCAGACTTATTGGGGGAATGACTTCATAAATTATATAAATGTCTTACCAATATGCTCTGTACCTGAAACTAATATAAAATAATATTGAATGTCAACTATAATTAAAAAAAAATAGACACAGGGATATAAAGTACAGCATAGGGAATACAGTCAATAATAATGTACTAACTATGTACAGTGTCAGATGGGCAATAGACTTATTGGGGCTATCACTTTGTGAGGTATATAAATGTCTAATCACTATGTTGTTTTTGTACACCTGAAACTAATAAAAAATAAAATAAAAATCTTAGGCAAATACAGCAAAATGGTAAGTTTGTTTAAACTGGACGATGGCAGATTGAGAACAAATATTTACTTTTGTTCCCTCCCAAACCCCAATAAAATAATAAATATATATATTTTTTAAGGCATAAACCTAAAAGGAGTAAGAGAATGGGAAAGAAGACAACAGAAACAAATTTTGGAAGCTGGAAAGCAAATGGAAATTACTCATTTCAAAGGACTGAGAAGAGGGACTCCCCTGCTGACAGTAGGGAAGCTGAAAAACAACTCAATTTTCACCTAAAAGTTCAGAGACTGGCCATACAAAGCACTGGAAGTACAGGGGAATGTGGAGCTAAAAGAGGACGATGGGTTGAAAGTCTGTTTTAAAGACAATTGAATCCTCAGAATCCTGTCCCTCTCTGAGCGGTTTGGTGACTGCCCTTCTTACTTCACTTGAGGACTGTGAGTTAATTCCCTGAAGAAGGTGAAACAGAGGGTCCCTCAACTAGGAGACATCCTAGGAGCATAGGAAGTATCATTGGAAACAAGGCTAAGAGAATTGTTATATGTTAAATTCTGAAACCCACAATCCTCTTCCCTTACTTGGTTCCTAAAACAATGATAATAAGTCTATTACTCTCTAGACAAGACATTGAAATAATTTTCTCTGGAGAATCTGACTATCCCAAGAGATGGTTGGTTGGTCAGTTGGTTGATTGGTTGATTGGTTGGTTGGTTGGATGGTTGGTTGGTTGGTTGGTCATTCTTTACAGCACATTATAAATGTTAAACCTGTTTTTAATTCACAGGTCATATAAAATCAGGCCACAAGGATATAGTTTGCTGACTTTAGTTTATTCAGCAGCAACACTGACAGCCAAGTAACAGTGGAACAACGCATTCAAAAATCTTAGGAAAATTTATTTCCAAACCAGATCATTATACTCAGCCAAACTATCAGTTAAGCTAGCAGGAGAAGAATATTTTTGATCATGTAGGGTCTCAAAAATTTTTCCTTCTAAGCACCATTTTTCAAGATACTACTGAGGCATGTGTGCCAGCAAAGAAAGAACATAAATTAGAAAAGAAAAAGGAAATCTCATAAAATCTGAGATCAACCAGTTGGTCAGACTTCCCTAAAAATAGGATATAGGTTGTTTAGGTCATTAGCCCAAGCAGCATTTTCATAACAGCCCCTCAACGGTCATTCTTTCTCATGAGATATTATGAAAATCAGCTGTTTCTCTGCTAACCTAAAGCTCGTCCCATACTCCTGATTTCTTCAATATTGATTCATGTGTTTATATTCCTTGGGTTCACCACAGCCTCTTCCCGAAAAGTTGTAAAACAACTTTGTTTCAATAAATATCTCACTTTCTGCCTCCAGCTTCCTCTTTTGAACCCAAAATGCACAGAAAAAGTTTTTAGCGGCTCTTGCCTCTCTGCTCACCTGATTTCATTGTTCTCTCCCTTTTTCTCCTCATTTTGTCTTTCCTTACCTCCATTTTGACCCCATCTTTCAGCTTGTCCCTCTTTTTCCTCTCCTTCAAAGTCCCATTCCCATGAGCTGGCCCAAGGTTCAGAGCATAAAGCTCCCATAACCTACTCTTCTTCAGCTCCTCCTATGTTTTTCTTTCTGTGCTAGGTTCTGTAAGGTTTGGTAATTTCTTCACTGTTTTTCTCTGTCATTGATCTTTCCATCCCTTTCCTCTCTTTTCTCCTGCTCACTCTCTACTCAGTCAGCTGTAACTGATATGATGGCAATTAATTCTCCTTCTCCATGAATCAGTCTAGAAAGGATTACTCACTCATGAGTAAAGTCTCTTGGCCATCACAACAAACCAATGAGGTTATTATTATTATTGCACAATTTTAGAGATAAGAAAATTAAGCACAGAGAGGCTAAGTAACCTCTCCAAGCTCATAAAGTAGTAAATTGCAGAGCCAGGATGCAAGCCCATGCTCATTCGCCTGCACCATGCCGCTTTTGCATACAACCGGGCCGTTGCCTCTTGGGGTTTAGTAGCATCACTTATAACTACTCTTCAGAGGGTTTTGGTTTAAGATGCATTTAAAGTCAAAAGCACCTGGGTTGCCTCAGAATAATAAGCTAGAGTTTTCTGAAGGATACTAAATGTATGTTGGGGAATATTCTGTTGTATTCCTAAGGGTAAGGAACATAATTATAATTATACACACACTCGAGAAAAGAACTAGATCTTCACCTGTTGATTTTTTCATGCCCATGCAGAGACCATTCAAGGGTCTGTAAATTCATACATGAGAGTAAAGCAATGTTTATCTTAAGAAAGGGACATGTTTTGTTTTACTTTGTTTTTAAATAAAAAGGAGTCAATTCAGAAAATGAGATTTTTGTCACTGATGAAGATAACTTGGGGATACTTATCCAACAAAGGTGAAGGAAGGAGTAAATCTAAGAAACTCCCCCATAGCACAGCCTTAAACAGTAAGACAAAGAGGCACTAATGAAGTGAACAAAGAGAATATCAACATGGCTCCAGACACACCAATACAACACAGAGCGCAGCAAAAGCTGTTCATTCTGACAGAACTGAGTCAGAAGAGAAAAAGAAAGCACTTCTTCAATAAACGCAGTCAATCAGGGATCTAGAGGTAGAGAGAGGAGACCTGCAGGGGGGAAGGATGAAAATATGTGAAGATGATAAAATATCCACTTGCCAAGAAGTAGACTCTTCTCATGACAATTTTCCTAGGATTCAGGGGGAAATCACAACAGAAATTATTACAAGTTTCTGGTTTGAAAGGAATTCTGGTTTGAAAGAAAAACTATAAGATCACACCATTTTAAATCAGAAAAAAAACTTAGAGATTATCTCATTCAACCCTCTAATTTTATAATTTTACACATGCTGTATTTCAGGGGGAAAAAATAAAACTGGATTTAGCAGCAGAAGACCTAGAGAAATAAAACTTAAATAATTTAATGAACCGTGAATTACTATACAAAATTTATTTCCTCATCATTGTTATCTTGTGTAATCGTCATCTGACCATGAAGTAGAAAGGGCAAATGTTAGTGTCCCAATTTTACCAATGATAGAAATAAAGCTTAAGGAGAATAAATAAACTATACTTATTAGGAAGGGATAGAGAAATGAGACTGTTACTCAGAAATTTTCTGATTTCTAGTTGTAGTATGTTTTGCTACTTTTCTCTTTGTAGATTAATTTATGGGTGCAAAGAAAAGAGAGTTTGGTGAGGAGAGAAGTGCAAACTGAAAGATTTCAGCTAAAACAGAGAAACGAAGACCAGCGACCTTTTTAAAAGGAGATCAAATATTATAATCAGATACTACCTTTAAGTTTATAAGCCTAATTTCAAGAAGACTAAACTACTTGCCTGGGAAATTACTATCTCTAAGAAACTTCTTCCCTCCAACTGCTTTTTATTTAATTATTGCCAAAAGAGTTTAAATAAAGATAATAAATTGCATGATCAATAGAAACAACAAAGTTGCTTTGCTTAAAGCTGATAACAAAGTACATAGATTTTCCATGAATAATTGAAAAAGTCTGACAAAGAGGTTTCAACTCTCCTGCCTCTGCCCCTCTCTTTCTCTGTGTATTTTTACAGAGCCGATACCTGGGTCTCCACTTGGAAAGAAATCAAACCCATTTAAGTCAATCACCCCCACAGCCAGGAGGGTTTGTTTACTGCCTGCAGAGGGGGAACCACAGTCAGCCCTGTGGCAGTAAGTGCTCAGGAAGAAGCAATCCACAAGCCTAAAGGGATGGGAGATTGTCAGTTACTCCTTAGCCAAGATTCAGGGCTGAAGACATAAGTATGTAAAAGTCAGACTTTTCTTTTTTTTTTCTTTTTCAGAATTGCAATAACTATATCATTCTCAAACCTGCTGTGCTTCAAGGGGCATCAGACAGCTTTCTCTGAGGTGAGCTTTAAGGCACATTTTGGTTGTTGCTGCTATTTTTTCATACACTTTTTTATTATTGTGGTAAAAACACTTAACATGGGATCTACCCTCTTAACAAATTGTTACGTGCACAATACAGTATTGTTAACTACAGACACAATATTGGGCAACAGTTCTCTAGAATACATCCATGTTGCATAATTGAAGCTTTACACCTGTTGAAAGGCAACTCCTTAATTCCCCACCCACCACTCCAGCCCCTGGCAACCAACACTCAATTCCCCATTACTGTAAGTTTAACTGTTTTAGACAAGTGGAATCTGGCACCATCTGTCCTTCTATGACTAGTTTATTTCACTTTTATTTATTTCACATCAATAGATGAATGGAAAAAGAAAATGTGATCTATACATTCAAAGCAATATTATCCAGCCTTAAAAAAAAAAAGGAAATCCTGCCACATGTAATAACGTGGGTAAACCTGGAGTATGTTAAGTGAAGGATGCAATTGTGGTTTAGAGATACATCTTATATGTTCACTCCACCAACAATGAATATATAGGATATATAGAAAAGTTTTCTATATGAGTATGAATGGCTTGAGTCCCCAAGAGTCTGACAGAAAAAAAAATTGTTAAGAACTTAAGGCTGCTGTAGCTCAGTATCTGATTCAAACTGCCAAAATTTGGTCATTTTGGTGACCCAAGCCTGGGACCTGGGGGCTTCTTCTTCTTCTCATCTCCCTCTCTCATTTTCCCCAGCAATTGCAGAAAAGGCAATGAACTATAAAGCAGAAGACATGAAGTCCTAGTCTCAGTTCTGCCAACGGCTGAATGCCCTTGGGAAACTTGTCTCTGTTGACTCAGCACAGTGTATGACGCATAGTTAGTGCTCAAAATGTATTTGTTGAGTGAGGGAATAAAGGAATTTAATTTCCAGGAATCTCCATTTCCTCATTAGTTAATAGGAAAGCTACACCGGGTCCCTTCAAAAATCTCTAACTCTGAGATTCTAAAGTAGCAATGTTATTTTGAGACCAGCTTTTCAGGATAATATAATTATATTAAATAAGATAAGCCAGAGTTCTCCTTCTGACATGATGGAGTAAACTGACAGACCAACCCTCACACAGATAACTATTATTTGAAGGGTTTGTAGAATGAACAAAAGCAGGGAGGTTTTTACAGATGAGTCAAAACTTAGAAGAAGAGATTAGGACAGAGTGAGTTTTCCATTTTTTAGCTTTATACTGAGGGCAGATCACAGCATGGCACATAAAGAACCAAATCCAATAGGAAACCTTCTATTTTTCCATACTGAAAAACCAAAAGACAGAGCCTGGGGCACCACAGCCATCAGAAAATGAAGAGGAATCTCAGGGGAAAACAAGAGAAAGAAAATGGAAATGAGGAAACCCCAAATAGTGAGTATAAACTCTGCTCTATTCTCTGAGGGACACTTCAATCATGCATACTTGGGCAGCTTGTGGGTAAGGCTTAAAGAACTGCACTGAAATTTAAGCTGCCACAAATACAAGCGAGAAAGAGTTTGTAATTTGAGTCTAGCAAAGTTAATTGCCTGCTAAAACAAAAACAGCAATAGTCTTTGGAGGAAGGTAACAGAATCTAGAATGGCTACATATAATATTTAAAAATTGCCATAGCTACTCAACAGAAACTAAGAAAGAACCAAGAAAGTGTGATCCATGTTTACGAGAAAGACAATTAACAAAAACCAGCACTCAGATGACACAGATGTTAAAATTAAGAGGGAAAGACTTTAATACAGTTACTATAACTATTCTTAATGAAGTAAAGAAAAATATAACCATAATAAATAAAAGATAGGAAATCTGAACAGTGAAATATAAAGCATACAAAAGAACCAAACGAAAATTACTGAAATACACAACAGCTGAAATTTAAAATCAATGGATGGACATAATTGCATAATGGAAATGGCAATAGAATCAGTGAAGTTGAAGACAGATAAACAGAAATTACCCAGTATGGAAAAAAAGAGAAAGAAATAAGATTGAAAAACATTTAAGCAGAGCCTTAAGGATCTGTGGAATAATATTTAAAAGCCTACCATATGTATAATTGGAGAGTCAATTTGAGGGGAGAGAAAAAGTAAGTCAGAAAATATATTTGAATAAATAGTCAAAATCTTCCCAAATTTGGTAAATACTTACATATACAGATTGAAGTAGATCAATAAATTCCACACTGGATAAATACAAAGAAAAATTTGCCTATGTATAATCAAGCTGCTGTAAATCAAAGCTAAATATAAACACTTAAAAAGAGCCAGAGAAAAATGACACATTACAGGGGAACAATTATTCAAATGATTGCAGACATCTCATCAGAAACTAGGGAGGCCAGAAAACAAAATACCCTGTAAAGTATTAAAAGACTAAAATCTATTAACCCAGAATTCTGTACACAGTGAAACTATCCCTCTTAAATTAAGGTTAAATAATGACATACTTAGAAAAAACAAAGCTAAGAGAATTAGTCATCAACAGACCCACACTATAAGAAATGAAATAAAAAAAACAGTTCTTAATGTCCAGTGAAAATGGTACCAAAGGAAAACCAGATCTTCAAGAGAGAACAAAGATCATCAGATATGGTGAATATCTGGGCAAATAACACAATTCTCCCCATTAATTTATTTAAAATATATATGATTGAATTAAAAATATAATATTGGCTTATGGGGCTTAAAAATATATGCTCAGATATAATATGTATGGCAACTGGAACATAAAAATGGTGGGAAGTGGATAAATGGACTTATCAGGTTCAAGTTTTCTGCATTTTATGTAAAGTGGTGTAATATTAATTCAAAATACACTATGAAAATGTAACAATGTGTATGGTAATTTATAGAACAACCACTAAATGATACAAGGAGCTATATTTTAAAACGCAATTAATAAATTAAAATATAATACTAAAAATATTCAAATAATCCAAAAGAAGGCATAAAAAGGGAAACAGAGGACCAAAAATATAAAGGACAAAATAAAATCAATGATAAAATGGTAGTACTAATTCAACAATATCAATCGTTACGTCAAATGCGAATGGACTGAACACTATAGTTAAAAGGCAGAGATTATAAGAATGGATTTTAAAAAGAAAAATAAAACAACAATATGCTGACATAAGATAAGTAGTATAAATAGAAAGACAAATAGGTAAAAGTAAATGAATGTAAATAATTTTCCTATACAAACAGTAAGCAATAGAAGGCTGGATAAAATAAATTTCACAATAGAGTATTACAGCAATAAAATGGAACATTTCATAATAATAAAATAGTAAACTTATGATGAAAGACATAATCATCATTAATATGCATATGCTTCATAACAAAGCCTGAAAATACACGAAGCAAAAATTGATAGAAGTAAAGAAAGAAATAGACAATTCCACGCTGATAATAGGAGCTTTCAAAACCCCTCTCTCTGTAATTAATAGAATGAATACACAAAAATTATCAAGACATCAGAAATCTGAAAAACATTACCAAACATTGTGACCTAATTGACATTGTATATCTATACACCCAAGAACTTCAGAATTTATATAATTTCCAAGTATACATAGTATATTCACCAAGATAGACCATATGGTAGATTGTAAAACAAGTCATATTAAATTTAAGAGGATTCAAAGTTTGTAGAGTATATTCTCTGAACATAATGGAATTAGAAATTAATAACAATGAAATATCTAGGAAAAAACTAAATATTTGGAAGGTAACATACTTTTAAATAATCCATGGATCAAAGAAAAAAATCATAAAGATCATTAGAATTACTTCAAAATCTATAATAATGAAAATATAACATACAGATGGTGGAAAGGAGCTAAAGCGGTGTTAGAGAAAAAATTATAGATTTAAACACTTACATTAGAAAATAAATAAGGCCTAAAATCAATTTCCTATGGCTCCAACTCAAGAAACTAGAAAAAGAAGAGCTAAATAAACCTAATATAATAAAGATTACTACAGAAATACATAAAAATCATGGAAACAATAGAGAAAATTGACAAAGCCCAAAATCTGCCTTTTGAAAAGATCAGTAAAATTGATAAAGCTGTCACTAGACTGATCAAGTAAACAAGAGGGAGCATAAGTTATAAATATCAGGAAGGTAACAAGGGTTATCAGTTCAGACCCTACAGAGAGTGAAAAGATGTAAACTGTATTATGATCAACTATTTGACAATCAACTTGATAACTTATTTGAACCACTTCAAAATCCTTGAAAAATACAGCTTAACAAAATGACACAAGATGAGACAAAAACATCTTATGCATTATACCTACTAAAGAAATTTAGTCAATTATATCTCAACTTCAAGAAGAAATTAATATTTTTATAAAAATCTTTCAAGCAAGAAAATTCAGATGATTTCACTGGCAAATTCTATGCAATATTCAAAGAAGAAATACCAGTATTCTTACATAAAATCTTTCATAACATAAAAGAGGAAGAAGCACTTCCCAACTAATTTTTTTCGCATAGCACAACCCTAATATCAAAATCTGAAAATATATCATAAAAAATTGCAGAGCACTGTCCCTTATATATAAAATTCTTTAAGCAATTAACAGACGACATATGCATTTACATCTATAAAATCTCAAAGTAGTATTTGCCCCAGGAATACAAAGTTGATAAAAATTTGAAAAACAATCAAGTTAATTTATCATGTTAACAGGACAAAGGTGAAAAATCATATGATCCCTTCAAAATATGCAGCAAAAGCATAAACAATATTTAATATTCAATAATGAAATTTTTTTTTTTTTAGGCTTCAGCTCAGTGGGATTTCAGTGAATGGAATCCACACCATTAATGACGCATGTATTTGGCTACTGCTCATGCAAGGGATGACAAGCTCAGGAAAACATAAAGCAGAGTGTTCAAACAGGCCTGCAATAAGACACAAGAAAAAAGATTTTGCCAAAAGTCTACAAGACAATGTATAATGAGCAAATCTTAATAATGACTTTTTAAAAATATCTCACAAGTTTGGAATAGAAGGGAATTTCCTACATCACACAAAGGCTAACTATAAAAAAAAACAACAACACAGCTAACAGTACATTTTGTACAAATATTGAATAGTTTTTCCTTCATATGGGAAAAACGCAAAGATACCTGTTCTTACCACTTTCATTCAAAATCGAAGGTCCTAAGCAGCAGGAAGACAAGAAAAAGAAATAAGAGCAATAAAGACTATAAAGGGAGAACTGCCTCTAACTACAGATTATATAATTGGTTATATAGAAAATCTTAAGGAATCTGCACAAAACCTACTAGAATAAGTAAGTTGGCAAGATGCAGCGTACATCAAGTTGAAATGACTATTAGGCTTAAATGTAAAAGCCAAAATAAAATACTTTCAGAAAAAACCATAGGAGATCATCTTCGTGACCTTGGGATGAGCACAAAGATTCTTAGATAAGGTGTAAAACACATAAACTATAAAATATTGATAAATTGGACTTTGTCATAACTAAAAACTTTGCTCCTTGTGAGACAAACACAGTCAAAAAAATGAAAAAGCAAATCACACAATGGGAGAAGTTATTCACAAAACATAAATCTGACAAAAGATTTGTATCTAGAATATAAATTATTCTTACAACTAAATAATAAGAAGACAACCCAATAACAGATGAGCTAAAGATATGAAAATATACATCACCACAGAAGATATATGAAGAACAGTAAACCCATGAAAAGATGCTCATCATTATTTATCAGAGAAATGCACATTAAAACTACACACACACAAAAAAAATACCACTGCATAATCATTTGAATGACTAAAATTAAAAACAATGACAATTCCAAGTGTTGAAGAGAATATAAACATTGGTATGTACATTTGTCAAAATTTATCAAATGCATAAGATAAAATCTTGGATGACTATTTCCCTGTAGTTTAGAACATCTTCTCCCTTTTCCACCCTTTTCACGTGGTAAAGCCATTTTGTAATAGCCCTTCCTTTTTTCCATCACTAAATAGTCCTCTAATATACCATATTTCCCAGAAAATAAGACCAGGTCTTATATTAATTTTTGTGCCAAAAGATCCATTAGGGCTTATTTTCAGGGGATGTCTTATTTTTTCATGTACAACAATCTACATTTATGCATGTATAACAATCTGCATTTATTCATTTATTCACGTACAAAAATCTACATTTATTCAAATACAGTCATGTCATCTTCTTCTGGAACATTGTCATAACTCTCCAAACCCCAAATTCTGGCTTGAATTTCTTGTGACTCCATTTCCTGTAGAACCATTGGCCCCAATCTCTCATGTCCAGCAATAGAGCTCTCCTTAAATGAGCACTTCTTGTCCATGGAGCCTGCTCGCAGTGCATTGGCAACACAGCTGTCAGTGATTTTATCCCATGAATTCTTCACCCAAGTCACGACATCTTGCAGGCTAGGCTTCTCAAAGTTTCCACGCTGATTTCTCTCCATTCTATTTTCAATGTAGTCATTGATTTCCACACACAAATGGTCCTTGAATGGCTTGTTTATTGCAATATCAAGAGTCTGGAGATAGACAGTCATTCCTGCGGGAATCATTATTTGATCTATTCTTCTCTCTGCAAGGAAGTTCTTCATGTCTTTAGCATGGTGAGTACTGGCTGAATCCCAGACTAGCAGACCTCTTTGGCCACCTCGCAAAACAAATGGCAGCATTAAATTAACCCACTTCCTTATAACTGTTTGTGTGCACCAGGCTTTTTCAATTTCAAGAACATAAATGCCTTGAAACACTTTCAACCTTATCTTTCTTGCCCTTAGTGAGGATTAGAGGTGGGGCTTTCTTTCCATCCAGACGAATTGACAAAATACAGGTAACACACGCACTTTCATAATCAGGGGAGGGAATGCAGATTGAGGAGGCACCCCTCTGATCAACTGTCATTTGAGATCCTTGGCCCCCCCCAAAAAAATGCAGTTTTATCCATAGCAATCATGTCGGAGAGTTGGTATTTAGTAGAAAAGATGATGCCATCAACAAAGGACTTGAATGCAAGTGCATATTTAATAACTTCAGTATCTTCCAGCTTGAAAAGTGTTGTTGATCTTCTTAGAGACAGTTCATATCACTGAAGGAAGCCATCCAGCCAGTGTTGTGATGCTTTGAATTATTTTGGGGATATTTCTAACTGTGGTGCCATTGCAAGGGCAAATGTTTGAATATCAGCCCTGCACACAACCAAAGCCTTTGCTCTCCTATCAACAATCTATTCACAGATGCTATTTTCCAGCTCAGGAAATAATGGTTGCTGACCTGATCCACACTTGCGCTTCTTAGCATTTCCCTCGTCCACCTGTTGACTGAGGTTATCGTACTCTGCTGGCCATTTTCAGATCATTTGGAGATCCAACTTCTTCTCTTTGCAGAAAGCCATAAGATTCTTGCCTCGGAAGTCCTCCACGATTCCTTTCTCGTACTCCATGGAATAGCTCTTTCTTGTTGAACTCATCTTGTCTGGGGGTCACAATATTATTCCGTTTAAATCTACTATTAAATTAAGTGTTAATTGAAGACTTACGAGACAGGAGCAGCAACAAAAAATGATGACAGTTAAGAATGATGGTCCACACAAAAGCGACAAAAAAATTGCAGGCACCAAAATTCAGAAAACGTTTCTTTATTTCATACAAGTGCATTAAGTACATCCGTTAAAATACACGACGTATTGAACTATGAAGATTCATATTAGACACAACCACATCTGTTCGTTATCAAGTGCACACGTTATTCATGCGTTGTGTCTGTACTCCAATTGGTCATTCGGCAATAAGTCTCAAGTTCATCTGTTTACATAGGCGTTTACCTCTCGTCCAAAGGCGCCTGCTTGGGTATTTACAAATGCTTAATTATAATTTATATTATCATTTATTTTAAGTATTAACATCAATAATATTTATTTATATTGAATTATATATTAATATTATTATTGTATAATTCAATATGTCTGCTGTGTGTTGCAATGGACGTACTAAATATGTCTGTCTGGCTGACGATCTTAACTGAGGCTTATTTTTGGGGTAGGACTTATATTACGAGCATCCTGAAAAATCATGCTAGGGTTTATTTTCCAGTTAGGTCATATTTTCAGGGAAATATGGAAGCTTTATGTCCTAAATTGAATGTTAGAAACTTAATATAGCTGTCTGAACTTAAATTCATTTGAAATGTCACAGTGTAATTGTCTTTGGCATGTATTTTCAAAGGATTGGTGAATTAGGTGTGTCTGAACACTTCATCCCCTGTATCATCTAAAACAACTGGACACTCTCCCCAAACTTACGACTAATGTGTGGCAGCCACACACGTGGGAGTGCACTATCAGATCTCCCTTCCAGAGAGAACCTGCTCTTAGAAGAGTAGGAGGGCTGACATCCTCCAGCTATCACACCATCAGGAGACACTGCAAGGTTCATGCCAAGCTCGTGCTGCTGATACCGTGCCACTGATTTGACATTGGGCTTTGTGGCTAGAATAGTTAGCATTGATTGGCACCTCTAGATACTTATGCAGTGACCTCCAGTTCTGCCTCCATCACCTCTGCTCTTTGTGTCACCAACATCTTTTTCAAAGTCTGTGGTACTCTAACTGATGGATTCGAAGTTCATGTGCCATAATTCTGACTTCAAAAGAGGTGAACACTGTCACATAAAATGGAGAGAGCTCAAAGCTAAGAAAGCACTCTTATGCGAGACATCCAAAGGTATGACAAACTACTTACAGAGAAGAAAAAGCTTGCTTCTCACTCCATTTCTGGAATTGGATAATTAGTCATAATAGAACAAGTAGCTTGTTACAGATCAACTGCCTCTCTGTGAACAACCAGAAAATATGGCGGTGGGGGAATTAACAATTAAATTTAAGTCATCAGAGAAATGCAGAATCAGTTCAGAGAAAGGGAATTGCAGAGACAGAGGTGGTAGGGGCTGGGGTGGGAGGCCAACACTTGACACCAGGTTTCCTCTTAAAGCATTTGTTGATTTGAAAGCTGAATTTGAGGGGCTAAGAAGCTGATCAGAGCACCTGCCATTTCGTGGAGCTAAGGATGCAAAAAAATTGGAGTTCAGGGTCCACTAAGAAGGGAGGGGTGCTATAAACCTTAGGCTGTTAGGGAGGGGTCCCCAAGGTGTGTACACTTGAAGTAAATGTGAACCCAAAACAAAGCAGCACTCATGAGACCAAAGCCCCCCTTTGGATCAGTTTATTCTCCTATTACATTAAGGTGATTTGTCCCCACTTTAAGTGCTACTAGAAACAAAAATAATTCTTCTCTGGAGGAATGTAACATCATTCAGAGCCTCAAATTATCTTTACAATTTGTATTCATAACAACTGACATCAATCAAAAATAACTAGGCATAGCAGGAGACAACATTTCATCACCGTAACAAAAAAGAGAGAAAACAGAAACAGCCCTCTCCCGCCGCCTCCCAAAAAAGTAAAGCCAGTGAGACAAATAGCAAAGTTAGATGACAGTTTTAAATTCAAATATATTAGTACCATTAAACAGAAATGAACAAATTCTTTAAATTAGAGGCTAAAGATTAAAGAAATTAGATTTTTTAAAAGCAACTATATGCTACTTATAGGACACATATTTTAAGCCACTTTATTCAAGCATGACTGACATGTAAAAAGCTGTACATATTTGATGTATACAGCTAGATGTGTTTGGGGATAAGTATACACCCATGAAACTATCACCATCCAGGCACAGACATATCCATCATCTACAGGATACACATTAAATAGAAGCATATAGAAAAGTTGAAAGTAAAGGATACAAAATAAGACCTGAAGTTGCTATACTAATATCAGCCAAAGTAATCTTTAAGATAAGAAACATTAGAAGACAAATAGAATTTCAAATTATAATATGTACCACTTTACCATAGAGGTGTAAAACTTGATCAAAATATTGAAAATATGTATTTTAATGGATTGATTACAGATAATTTCTAAAATTAATTACAGATCCTCCTCTATGTATCTGAAAAGGCTGATGTCTTCCCAAGTCCCATTTTGCTTATAAACCCAGTACAATCTAGAGCCTTCCCTGAAGTTCACCTGTGCCCGCTAGAAAACGAGCCCATTATCCTGGATATTCCCTAAAGACAAAGAAACTGCAATGAAGTCTGAAATTTGACTGAGTAGGAGTGTTCTCGGTAGTAGAATGCTGTCATAATTCTGAAACCATTTTGTATTTTGCAGGAGAGAGAAAATTTAAAAAATATGTTGATGTTGTAGAGAACCAGGGTGTTTATGTGAAGGTGGGGAGAGGGAAATAAATACGAAAAAAAAAAAAGCTGTTAAATGTCTACTTGACTTTCAATTTGAGGTATCGACAAAACAATTTCCTAACTGTATGCTGAAAAGGCCCTAGAAGAAATTAATCTCCATAGCAGTGAGTCACAATTAGTGCTTAATTCTTGTACTATTCTCTAATAGAAGTCACTAGGGCTCCTAGGAGAAATGGTTGATTCCAGGTGAGAGACAGGGAAAGTACAAAATGATAATATAGAACATCTTGTACCAAAAAGCAACAGAGTACTTAAAAATTAATGAACTCAGAAGCTAGCCCAAGGGGATAGCCACCGGTCAAATTTGATCATTAAAAAGAACAATGATGGTAATGAATTAAAACAAATGGAAAAAAATATGAGTCCATCATAATACTCAAAACGAAGTAGAGAAGTAGAGAGGGAAGGGAGAAAAACTCGTCTACAGAAGAATGCCAGCTAAAAAATGTAGAAGGAATGACAGAAGGTAAAATCACCATTCTGAAACCCAATATGAGAGCGGATTCAGGCAAAACCACCAATAAATGCTAAAGGAAAGGCAACATTTCCTGGAGAAGGAAATATTCACGTAGACTCAAAGTAACCTCTTATCCACAGATTTTTTAATTTGTTAGAAAGGGAAAAAGTGAATGTTTACAACGGAGAGGTATGATTGTCACAATCTTAACTCAGAGAACAAATTTGGCATCGCCAAAAGTGGAACACAGCTTGGCACTGGGGGCCTGCTGATGTGATGCTGCGGGAGCGACATGTCATCACCCAGGTGGTGCTGCGGCCAGTAACACTGACCTGAGTCTAATTATGAGGAACCAGCCCGAAGAAACCAGAATGTTGGATCCCCTGCAGGACCACCACCATGACTCTTCAGAAGGAATCAATGTCACTAAAAACAAAGGGAGTAGAGCAAACTGCAACTCAAACATTGGTCATAGAAATGCAAAGTTGTACAACTATTTTGGACAACAGTTTGGCAGGTTCTTATAAAGTTTATACTTACTCTTATGTCTAGATATTTACCCAAGACAAATGAAAGCATATGTTCACATGAAACTTATCCTAGATGTTTACTGTGGCTTTATTCTTCATTATCTAGCAGTGAAAGCAATCCTAATCTCTTTCAACTGGTTAATGGATAAACAAATTATAGTATATCCATGCTGTGGACTAACACTCAGCAATAAAAGGGAACAAGTGACTGACACACGCAGTAATGTGGATGAATCTCAAATGAATTATGCTAAGAAGACAGACTCAAAAGACTACATTCTATATGATTCCATTTGTATGATATTCTGGAAAAGGAAAAATTATAGGAACACAAAAAATAGATCAGTGGTTGTCATGGACTGGGGACAGGGGAGGATTGACAGCAAAGGGACATGAAGGAATTTTGGAGAGTGATAAAACTATGCTACACCTACTTGTAGATTGTGATGGTAATAACACAATTTTATGTGTTTGTCAAAACTCATAGAACTGTACACTAAAAGGAGTGAACTTTTAAAAATATTTTATAAGTATGTAAATTTTACCTCAATAAGCCTGAATTTAAAAAACAAACCAAAAGAAAGAAAGAAAGAAAGGAAAGAAGGAAAGATGGAAGGAAGGAAGGAGGAAGGAAGGAAGGAAGGAAGGAAGGAAGGAAGGAAGGAAGGAAGGAAGGAAGGAAGGAAGAGAAAAGGGGAAGGAAGGTGGGAGGGAGGGAGGGAAGAAAAAAAGGAAGAAAAGGAAGGTAGTGGGGCTTTCCTAGACTGGGGTAGACTAAAAAGACAGAACTGCCAAATGCTGTTTATGAACCTTGACTGGAGCCTGGATTGGAGGGCGGGAGGTAGACATCTACAAAGGACACTTTGGGGACACCTGGGGAAATTTGAGCTTGGCCTCTGTTGTTAATGTTACCGAATGAATCATTTTTTCTCAGGTACAGTGGTAGGGCTGTGGTTGCACAGAAACTGGTCCTGTTCTGAGGAGATACATGTTGACATATTTAGGAGTAACCTGTAATGACCACACCTTCTTTGGATGCTTTGTCAAAAGAGAAGTGAGAGTGTCTATGCAAAAAGGAAGATGGAATTGGGGGTCTTTGCTATGGGTTTGAAAGATTTCAAAATAAAAATAAAGTAGTTTTGTTAAACCCCAGTAGCGCACAGCTGCAATCTCCATCTCGACTTCTTTCTGGATGCTGTGGCTTTGCTAACCCATCCCCAGTTTCCTCCAGTTTTTCCCTTTCAGAAGTTCTACCCTTGGCAGCTCTTTATTTCTTATTCTCTGATCATGCCTTTGGCTCCTGGAAAGCATTTGTTACCAAGGCTGTCGATCTCTGCCATTGCCCTTCTCTTTCCTTTCCCCTGAGCCAAAGCCTGGCCTGAACAGCTTTGCTATTTTTAAATGTATTCTATATTCTCCAAGTATCTTTAACAGAGTAAAATGGTATCTAGGTCTCTCTGAGACCATTGCCTCCTCTTTAAAAAGCTTCTCACTCTGCCCTCAGTCCTCCCTTTTGAATTGGAAGTTCATTCACCATCTTTTCCTCCTTTGGCTCACAGTCCTGGCTGCCAAGCCAACTGAGTCAGGGAGGATTTTGCTTCTAACATCTCATAAATTTCCCATCTTTAAATTGCCCTTTTCCATTACTCCCTCTCATCTAAGATTTAGCTGTGAATTCCTCTCCCTTCCTCTCACCTTCTCCTGTTCTCAGGCTCACAGAGGCACCAAATGTGACCCTTTCTCGAATCAGGGCATCTCTGCAGATGTAGTGCAGGTAAACAGGTGACTCTTAGATGAGGGGACCGAAAGCAGCCACAGACATATTCTGCAGCCTGATGTAGGCACGGATATTTGAGATGGCTTAATACAGGGATCAGCAAACCTTTTCTGTAAAGGACCTTTCAAAGCACTCAGAAAACATCATCTTGCTTTTCTTTTAAACAGTGAAAGCAAGGAGCATAATCTTCTTTGTTCAATAAACTGTTTCTCCCGCTCAAAAATACATCAATTACAACTGTTACGCCGATTTTGTTAATGAAATGATCTGCTGAGAGGTAGCCATTAAGATGGAATATAAACTGTTTTCCATGGTTTCCATGCACAGCCCAGTAAACTTAGCCAGATTGTCTGGCAGGCTGGGTACCCAGCACCCCCTGTGCTATGCTCCTCAGGTTATAGCTGATGATGCTTAGTTATTCTAAATCATTCCCTAATAATATCCTAATATGAACTTCCCGGCAGTTGGCAGCTCATTGGTTTTCTGCTTTTCTCTACCTTATTCTTGGTCAGATTTTTCAGCTGGATCTCTTCTGAAGGGTTTGGTCCCACTTGGTAGGTAACTTTGGAGTGTTTGCTCTCAGAGAAGTGGGTATGATTTATTTCTTCAGGTAGATGAGCCAACATCACTTCTCTGAGGCAGATCCGCGTTCTCTCCGATGATTCGTAACCTCTCTTTGTCAACAGAGCAACATGGATACATAGTTATCCAAATAAATTAACCTTTCAATCCTGAAAATTTGATCTGAGAAGAATAAATTGTTAAAACGCTAAGAGAGAGTGAAGTGGAGTTCAAAGTCACTAGTTATCAAGGCAACATACATTTAAAACAATGACACACAATTTTTAGCCAGTGAAAGTGCAAATCCTTTCGGAAAGGACAATATTGTGTCAGGACAGAGGCAGTGGTGTAGGAATGCCTGCGCGAGCAACACAGCTGGTCGAGTGAACGCAGAGCTACTGGCTGCAGAGTCTGGGTACTAACATTATCCTCCACTATGTCCCTTCGGATAACGTTTAAATAAATCATAGTATGATTACAAGATAGACACTCAATTAAAATTCAAGCCCTCTCAGAATAATTAATGACATGGGGAAAGGTTTATGGCATTGTATTAGGTGAAGAAATCAGGATACAAAACTGGGTATGCAGTATGATACCAACTTATTTTAAAATATGAATACAGAGATGTAGGTGTATGTTTGCATGTGTTGAATTGCATGCCAAGTAAAGATGCCCTGGATTTACATGTTGAACTAAGCTGGCTTAAGCCACTAATTGCCTGCCTTATGAAAAAAACAAAACCATTTCTAAGGTTTCCTGAAGGGTGATACCGTCACAGTCACCTCAGCTCCAGGATCCTTTTCTGTTCTCTCCCGCATCAACCCAGAGCTCAGGTTTTTAGCTCAGCTCCTTCCTTAATTTCCAGCAAGAAAAAAAATAAAGCATTCAAGAGCATAACGGAATCAAGAATTTGGAAAGAAGATGGAGGAAAAGTTCATTTCACAATATGCAAACTGTTTTCAAATTGAACATTAACTATTATCATTTTTAAAAATTATTTTTAGCCCCCCCACCACAGGAAAATTTCCACTGGCCATGAATGTGCCTGTTAGATCCACCAGCCTCACCGTTCATGAGCACAGTTTTTCCTCACCCTCCCTTTTCTCTCTACCTCTCTTCCTTTAAGAGCAATATCATAAATTCTCTTTTCCCAGTGCAAGCCACTTAACTCTGTCTTTTGTAGCTGAGGTCCTAGACAACAGTCCTCTCTGGGTCCTGCCTCCTATCTCAGGCTGCTTATCAAGGTGTTTTCCCAAATAAAGACAGTTTCTACCCGAAGAGTAATCCTGGTATGTCAGCTATGAAAACGGTCGTTCTCAATCCTGGCTACTCATTGGAATTTCTGAGAAGTGCTGTTTTGTGTGTATGTGTGTTTTCTTACATAAATATTACTCCATGGGCCTCTCTGGAGAGTCTGAGGGTATGATTATGGCATAGATTTATTTTTAATATTCATGTGATTCTCATGTGCTGCAGAGTTGAAAACCCACCATGCTGAAATAAAGACATTCACGTTGTTACGCATATACCATACATCTTGGATTCTATAGTGCATGTTTTTTCACACCTTAATATTTTTTTAAATTAGGATACGTTTAATAATTTATATCAAAAAGAACTTCAAGCTGCCAAATAGATTAAGTTGTGACATGGTTGTCGTTTCTTGTAATGCATACGGGAACGGTGCCCGGTGTCTCCAAATATATCATGTAGTCTTTAAAGCTGGGATAGTTTGGTGTGACTGATTCATGCATTATGAAGGACTATTATTTGGGCACTGAAAATACATGAGTAAAAGTTTCTGGCTGAATTTCAAGAGCAACTTGTGATGTGCAATTCAATACAGAAAAAAATTATGAGTTTAACCAAACAGGAAATGCAGATAAAATCCCATCATTTTTTAATATATTTTGACATTAGACTATAGATAAAGATGTCACTGGGGTCAAGATTTGGAGCACACATAATAGGAAGCACCGCATAATAGGGATGATTTGTACAGTTATGCTGGGCCAAAAGTGATTTTGAATTAACTTTAGACTTGGAATGAGAGGGAAACATAGTCTCAAATTTTGAGAGAAGAAAATGGTATGTAATTGCCAATTTTTTAGTGGAAAATAAATGTATCTTTAACTTTTTGTGTTTCTTGAAATACAATCACTAAAACAATATTTCATTTTATAACAGAGTATCTTAGAAATGAAGAACCATAGTACAAACAGATAGTCATAATCCTGGAAAAACAACTCTCATGAAACACATCAAAATGTTAGCAGTCATTGTTAAAGGAAAGACTTATGGACAATTTTTACTTTCTTCTTTACGTTTTCTTTACTTTCCAATTTTTCAAACGAATATAGTTAATCTCATAATCAGGAGAAGCAAGGAATATTATCAAAACAAGTATTTGAGCACAGGCATATGTGTCATTTTCTGTCTCTTATTTTCCTAAAAAATATCATTGCTCAAAAATACAAATATTAAAATAAAAAAGATAAGGAAAAAACTGAATTTCAGACGACTTAAACTATAGGCTTTTAACCATAACATTTTTTTTTCAAGTAAAGTCCAAGATGTAAAAGATTGTTAAGACTTTCTCTATACCCCTTCTCTACACCCTAAACAATCTTTAATTAAACCCAGAGCCCAGTTTACTGGAATGATGTTAAATGTGCCAGAAAAAAAGAAGCTAAGTAGCTGTCCCCCTTCTCCATTCCCAGCATTTCTCATTTGAATGGCACGCTGTGAAACACACACTTAAATTGATTGGTATTAATGCATGCATGCAGGTTCCAAAATGTCAGCAAGATGCATTGGCTTTCAAGTTATATTAATTCTGCTGATTACAAAGATCTGGGTAAATAAATCTTAGTTATACACAAAATATGTTTTAAGGTCCCTTCATATACATGCTTAGAATTTTCCTTCTCCACTGCCTCACCTCCATTTATTTATATATTCATTTGACAATTGTGTGCCAAGCACTGTTCTAGGCCCTAGGAAAACAATAATGAAGAAGACAGTGAGGTCCCTGTCCTCAATCAGCTCGCAGCTACTAGGGTTAGGAAATAAGCAAGAAGCAAGTAAGTGCACCGAATATAATAATAAAAAAAGAAAGAAAGAAAAACTGGAGAGAGAAAAACTGGGGCAAGGCAGGTAAACAGAGCAGGGAGCAGGTACTTCCGCTTAGCTTTAGCTAAGAGGAAAGCAGGATTTCTCCTCTGAGGAAGTCCTATTTCTACAAAGATGAGAATGTTTATGAGGCGGTAGCTCTGCAAAGATCTGAAGAGCATTCCAGGCTGAGAAAACAGCAAGGACACCGACCACAAAACAGGTTGAGCTTGGTGTGTGCATGGGATGCAGGGAGGTCAGTTTGGCTAGAATAGCATAGGGGAGGGAGAAATGGAACCAGATGAAAGCAGAGAAATACGTAGGAGCCAGATCCTGTAGGACCGTGCAGGCTCTAAGATGGAGTTGGATTTGATTGTACCTGCTACACGAAAACTTTGGAGTAAAATGATGTGACTTATTCTTCTTTTTACAATGTCTAACGCACAATGTGGAAATATATGTTATTCCTCCCTGATTTGTTCATACCTTCAGACATAAACTGGAAACAAGAACATTTTAGAGCAAATTGTCTGGGATCCAGTCCTCCCTCTTCGAGAAGCTGTCTTACCTCAACCAAGATACTTAATCCTCCGGCCTCAGTTTTCTCATCTGTAAAATGATAATACTACATCATAGTACTGAAATGAAGTATAAGCGAGCTGAAGAATTTGAAATCACTCATATCGTGGATGGTTAGGACATCAAGTCTTCTCTTTCTTTCCCTCCCTCCTGTGAGATACAGAGAAGGACGGTTCTGGGGCATGGGCCCCCACAGGACACATTATAATTGCTGATAGAGGAAGTGAAACAACGATAGAGTATCCTTTGATTTAGGTTGGCTTCCTCCACGCAGGCTCTGAGACAAGGAGATGAGTTTGTCTGAGAGCTGACCCTAGGAAGCATTGTTTAGGGAGCAGAGAAGTGAGACAGGAGAGAGAAGGAAGCAGATCAAGAGAATGTTAGCAAGCATGGCACCGCTCTGGGCCAGGGGAGCTCAGTCACCCTGGAGAACTCTGGGAAACAGTGGCGAGGACACCTTCAAGTTTCCCCACATGAAAGGCAAAGGAGCTTGGCATTAGTCTTCAAGTCCTTCAGTTCAGAGGGCTAACTCCCAACCTACTGCCACATTGGGCTTAGAGGACTCCTTTGGCCGGAGAAAACCCTAGGCAAAGGTTCACAGCAGAAGCCACAGTACAGGATGCACAGGAAGGCGGGGTGCCAAGGGACTATGGCGAAGGCACAGTGTCTCTGCCGCACCCTCAGTCTCTTCTCCAACACCCTGGGAGCCCCCTGGGGTATGAAAGGCCTGCTCTCACTGCCAGAGCTGCACGATGATTTTCTCCAGACTGCGACAAGCCTGGGGAATACTGTCAGGATCCACTGCCTACGCCATTAGGGGCTTTTCACCTCTGAAAAGATCTTACCCGAAGGGCAAAGGCTCAGCACTACATCCCTACTCACACCTGCAGGGTAACACAGTCTGGGCCTCCACTTGGACCACGTTTGTGGTTTTTAGACACAAAACAGGTTGGACCCGTTAGGAATTCCAAACTCTAGGGAAATTTTCCGTAAACAGCCTTCCCAGTTAAGAAAAAGTTAAAATCAGTATGCTTTGAGAATCACCAGGATTTGCAGAATTTGTGATTAGGTAGGATTTATTATCTTTCTAGTATCGAAATGACAAGATCAAGAGCAAACATGTATTGAGAGACTTTACCTTGTGTCAGGGAAGAGAGGTCCACACCTAACCCCGTATAAATGAGACCTCTGTACAAATGAGAAGTATGAATTGATCTGTAATGTAATAATTAAGCAGGACCCGACAGAGCCAGATGTCCTCTCACAGGACTCTACTGAATTTGAAAAGACATAACCCGTGGAGAAGCATTACTAATATCTTTGAGGATTAATAAGACTAGCCGTAATTTATTGAGTATTATTATAATCCAAGAATAAGGCTAAACTCTTTATCTACTTCAGCATATTTAAACTTCACAACAGCGTTGAGAGATTAGTATTACAGTTCCCTTTTAAGAGGTGAAGAAAATAAGACAAATTAAGAGCTTGTATTTAACCTATGCTCTTAAATCCCTCAAGCTATAATCAAGACTACAACTTGTCCTGGGTACCTTTATAGAGAGATCCTGTGGAAAATCTGGATCACCAGCTATGGAATCACATATTAGAGAACTAATAAAGCACGCATGAGCGCCGTCCAATCAGTGAGACCCAGCTGGGGGAAATCTGGAGAAATGCCATCTATTGAGCATCTTAGGTCTTTTTCTTATGGGCTCATTCACACTTTTGGATGCCATTCTGTGTTTCTAAAAATGACTCTGTGAAGAACACCATTTGATAGTTCTAAAACTTTGTATTCCTAAAACTGAATGAAAACATAAAACCAAATATCATTTCAAATGAAAATCACTCTCAAAGCTTTGCCCCTTCAGTTGATTTCATGAAGAGAATGGACTATATTGTTGCCTAATGGCAGAAAACCCAAGATATCTTTTCATTGATTCCTTATTTTCACAAAATGAAACAAATATACGAAAACAATCTGTTAAGTATTTTCTCTCATGTACCTTTCAAAGAGAATTCTCTAAATGTGGTTCGCTATGGATTCATTCAAAATTAAATGCACATTATGTTCATTCACGAGGGGGGAAGTATGAAAAATAACCACATCCCCACAGTTTGCCAAAACAAAATGAGTTTCCTAGTGAAAATAAAAAGATTTTTTAACAGAGCAAAATGCTAAATAATGAGTTCTCTCTCTCTCTCTCACACAAATCTAACTATTCTCTAGGTAAAACCTTTGTTTCTAGAGAAAGCTAAGCATGTCAAATCCAGTCAGATCTACCCATTGGCCCCTTCCCTTCGTCTCTTTTTCCTCTTCTCACTTTTTATCCCACTTCCAAACCACAGGACTTCCTGCACCTTCCCCTGTTACTCAAGTCAAGGACACTGCATTCATTTTCTGTCAATAGACATAACTCTACCACATGTGCCATCAGTATGGTCTCTCTGACAGGTGAGGCACAGACACAGGTGTCCCCATTGCATGAGTTACCTGTTACTGCACAAAAAAATTATTCCAAAACTCTGTGGCAGCTGCGGGCAAGTCTCCACTGGGCCCCATGTGAGTAGAGGCACTAACGACTCTTGGTCCAGATTATCTCTTTTAGGATATTTGTGTAGCAAACAACCTTAGAAGATGGAAACAGTGTATCCCTCTTGGCAGAGGCCAGAATTACTTGCCATCCAATGTAATAAAAATAATGTCTTCCTTCAATGTAAAGTTTGAGCAGATTTTCTTGAAACTCTCTGATAAAAAATTGGGGTTTCCTAAGCTGAGGGTTCCTCAGCTGTGAGGCAAACCCACTAGATAAACAGCATGCACCTGTGTGTAGCCCTGCACCGCCCCTGTAGGAGTTACGGGGCAATAGGAACCAACGCAAATATATGTCCATAAAACTGGGGTTTTATGTGGTTTTATGTGGTTTTATGTGGCTAATTTGCTAGTTTACAAGTAGGGTAGATCTCAGATCCTTCTCAGTTTTTGACAGTGGTTTTAAACAAGAAACACTTCTCTGACAGTTTCTGAAAGTCAGAAATCTGGAATTGGCTTACCTGGGGGATTCTAGCTCAGGGTCTCTCATGAGATTGCGGTGAAGCTATCAGCTGGGGCTGCAGTCATGTGAAGGCTTGACTGGGGCTGGAAGAAAAAAACATCAAGAACACTTACTCATAGGGCTGTTGGCCGGACGCATCAGTTCCTCACCACACTGCCTTCTCCGACAGAGCTTCTTGAGTGTCCTCAAAACATGGCAGCTTGCTTTCCCCCAGAGCAAGTGATCCAAGAGAGAATCCATGTGGCCAAAATGGAAGCTGCAGCATCTTTTATAATCAAATCTCAAAAGTGACATACCATCACTTGTGGTATATTCTGTTGGCTACGCAGCTTAAGCACAGCACATTATGGAAGAGAATACACAAGGGTGTACCTATCAGGGGGCTGGGATCATTAGGTCACTCTTGGAGGCTGTCTAGCACATCCATGCTGTCAGGGGAGCATCTCACTCACACACAGGGAAGCTCACTGACATTACCAGGTGCTTTCAAGCCAGGGAAGGTGGAACTGATGAAAGAATGACTAGCGAAAAAAAGACAGAAGAAGCCTTGAATTTTAGAGCTGGCTCCAGAAGAGATTTCTTCAGCAAGGAGATAAGCATCTAGAAAGGGCTTAGCAAAAAGAAAGACAATTTAGTGCTCCTTCATTATGAAGTGCAGTGGAATTCAGAGGGAGTCATTTTGATTTTCTTTCTAAGATAGTTATACACTCAGTTCAGTCTCTAGGAAAACATCAACTCACCCATTGTTCCCTATATCCTTCCTTTCTCCCTGGAGAAAGCAACAACATTTTTTTCCTTTGTCACTCCTCACCCACCAATTCCTGCCACTTTCCCCTTTGACTAACCCAAGAGATAATGGGAGCATTTTCCCCATTTTTTCATGAGGGCTTGACAATGTCACCTAACACATGCATTACTGTGCCACTTTAGAGTAGACACATCCACTATTTCTGATTCCATCAGAAACACATCCAACAATAAAAAAAAAAAAGTGCAGTGTGTGCATCTGAAAAAGAAGGAGGAACATAAAATATAAAGAGGGAGAGTGTGTGTGTGTATGCGCACATGGAAGAAGGCTCTAATTAGGAGTCAGAAAAAAATTGAGCACGTTACAATGCAATTCTAATTCCTATCTCTCTTGGTCTACACTGTAGAGGGGGACAAGGTAAGAGAAAAAGTTTAAGGAAATTTTTAACTTATTAATTATGACTGCAACTTGCAAGCACTACCACATAATACTGAAATGTTTGCCTGGAAAACACACAGAGAAGTGTGTGTGTGTGTGTGTGTGTGTGTGTGTGTGTTGTGTTGAGATGATAAGGGAGAGCTCTAGGGACTTCTAGAAATAAAAGGTATTGGCCTTCATCTTAGCAAAAGAAAACATGCATTTTGAGCATCCTCTATATGCCACACTCTGCTAATTTCATTCAAAATGTAATCTTCATTCAGCACAGCCCTCTAAGGCAGGCATAATCATCCCATTTCACAGGTGAGGAAAAAAACAACACATGGCTCAGAGAGAAGGTGACTTGCCTTATGTGACACAGTTAGTTGACAGACAAAAATTCGAGAGTATGTCTCACTAACTCATTGGCAAAACAGGGACATCTGTTGCTTGAAACAGTGAAGAACAGAGATGCTCAAGTCTGAAATCTTTATATATCGCAAGTATTTATATAATTGGGGGAGGACAAAAATAAGTAAAATAACTAACAGTGAAGATAATTTACGTGTCATCCAAAGAAGCAGCAGAGTGCACATCAGTTTACATAATTACTTTGTCTTCAGTAAAGTGTTCCATAGGCCTCTCCTCTAACAGCAGTTCTAGTGCCTTTGAGTCCTTGAAAGAAGGCTTGTAATCACCCAAAGATGCATGAAGGCAAGGAAGCTCCAAGTCCCCAAAAGGACACCTCAGCCAGCACCATTCTTCCTGGGTTCTTGTCTGGAGCGTGAGCAGCCCAGGAGTCAATGCCGATGCAGCATGTCCATCCTCGACGGGTTTGTTCTCAGGAGGTGCATTAGAAGGACTTCACTTTGACACCTAAACAATCGATGAAGCATTAGCCTCTGTGGCATTACTCTGTGGGCATGCCAGGTAATTGCCAAGGGAAACACTAGCAATGGCAGTCAACATCCCCCAAACCAGCCTTCAATTTCATTTTTCCAGTCACTTAGATAGTGTAAGGGAAGAAAACCAGAAACATTGCACTGGGCAAGGACATAAAGTGCACGGGACTATCCCTGGCGAACCATCTGTCATCACTTAGAGTCTGCTACTTTCTCTCAGTCTTCCCAGTGTCCTGCTGGGATGTGCCGAGACCGCTTGCTTTCAGAGGCACATTAAACACGGCTCACATGGCACACTCATGGCAATGAATAGAAAAGCATCTCTTATCTGAGCAACGATATTTTAGTTGTTACCAAAAAGAAATGTCCTGGTTCAGAAACAGAGTACACGTGCAGTTGAGAGTGAAAAGGGAGTAGTATTACCATGTTGTTCTAACGAAAATCATTAGAAAACCCTAAAACTGTTTTCTCTAACACTTTTCTCCAATAGGGGAAATAAAATGGGAAACCCGAATTCTTCAAATACAGTGCAAAGTGTACAACGCACAGCGCATAAATGTCTGGCTAGCAAAAGTTCACACATGCAGTAGATTGTCTCCTCAGGAGAAGCATGGTACAATGGAGAAAGCATAGACTATGGAGTCAGACAGACCTGGGTTTGCATTCTAGCTCTATACCATGATGTTGTCTAGTGCGACATTTATATAAAGTCTCTGTGTCTGTTTCCTCATTTGTAGAATGAGATGATAATACCAAACTGTAGGCTTGGTAATACTTATCCATGAGATAACATGAGTGAACTATCTAATGCAGAGTCTGGTGTATGCTGGTCCTTTGTAAATCATAACAATGAATTCCATCCACTCATTTTCCAAGTCATTATGCATAAAACTTTGGGCTACACTTTCAAGAAAGAGACACTAGGATTCTGAAACCACAGGCAAACTAAGTTTCAAAAAAGACACATCTTTCAAATTGAATTGAGTAAGTCATAGGGTATTTAACAGGGTGCTGGTCTTAAAGAGAATAGAAGATTTAATTTGGTTTAGTTCCTTTTGGCATTTGCAGGTAAAAACCACCACAAATTAATTAGCACGTCTTCATTTGCTTGAGGATGATTAATAATACTCAGGGAAAACAGGTTTTACATAATTCATCAGTCTGACACAGCCCCACAACTCTGAAGTTCCGAGAACTTCCAATCCCAGCTGGTCTGTGACACTTTAAAACTAGCTACAAAATGGGACTATTCCTATAGACCCTGCATTCGCTGTTGTTCTGAAGTGAGGGGAGAGAAATCTAATCACAAGCTTCACAGCTACTTTCTTTCCAGTTTGGAGGCAAAGGATATAAAGAAATTCTCTCACATGGAACAGCTTTGACTTGGTCCCCAGTCATTCACTCGGCTCACCAAATAGGTTGATCATCTGCTATATACAGGTACCAGCATAGATGCCTCCATTTTACTCTTCCCATCATTGGTCTGTGTAAGCCCCCCAATCGTGGGGCTGACTTTTGTGACATAAGCAAAGTCTGTGTGAGGTGAGTCCTTTTAATATCATCAAAAATGTCCTTGTCTCAAGTTTTCTAGGAGTGGGCTACAATGCATTGGAAAAAATATGAATTAAGGTACTGGGGCATGAGTCATAAAGACACAACCAGAAAGTGAAAAGTAAGTTTGATCAGTTTTTTTGAATCCAAATTGGAATACCTGCTGGCAAAAATTTCTTCATTATCTACTGATGGCCTTAGAAGTGAAAGAGAAGAGGAATACCAAGAGAATATTAAGAGTAATAACTGTCTTAAAATATTTGAAAGAGGGTCTGGAGGAAGAAATGTGAATTTTACATCAGAAAATAGCATTTATCTTTCTAGGTCTGTATCGATCCTGAATCGAACCAACTAATACCATAAGAGGTCCAACAGTCATCTGCCAAATTCAAGAAAGAGATACTCTGTTCTGTGTGAAAGGATAGACAAAATGAACTGTATAACTTCTAAGTTCCATTCCAAAGCTAAGAGCCTTACTAAAGTTTGAAATAGATCATTCCATTTCTTCATAGTGACCTACCTTCAAATTGACTGTGTCTACTCTCAATTCCAGTTACTCATCTGACATTCCTGAGCCCAGCATTTGTATCAATTGTGACTCAGAATTTTTGCAGGATGCCAGCTCAGATAAAAGGGTTTCCTAGCTAAGAAAATCTAATGCTACCTTCGTTGAGACTCTCGTGAATGCAATATTAGAAGGCAACTCAAGCTACCTTTTATCTAAAAGGGAATTCAGTGGAAGCATATTGAAGTGTCTCATGGTTTTCAAGTGTAGAGCGTCTTAGGAAAAGGGCTGGACCATCAAGAATCTAGGCAGTGCCCTTTTTCTGTCTTTCATCTTGGTCACTCCAAGAATCAGCCTCATTTTAATGGTATTTGCAGAATGGGTTTCTCGAACTTCAAATACATGTAACAAGAAATGTCATGCCTCCCAAACTGACATTATTTCAGATGCAGCAACAGTAGAGAAGATCTGGTCAGCCCAGACTGAGGCAGGTAAAGTACCTCTGATCACATCAATTCTGACCAAGGAGGAGGGTGGGGATAGGTACTGCAAACAAGACTGCTGAGGTCCAAGGCCTGTGGAAGATGAGAAATGGCATGAAAATGAAGGTGGTCCTCAAGGAAGAAAACACTGGGAACTGGGAGAAATCCTAAAAGAAGTTCCACTACAAGTATATTCCACCAAAACAAGAAAATATTTCAAGGTCTTGTTTATTTTTTTCTTCAATCGGGTAAGCAGTACAGGTTGCTATTACTTCTATTTGTATCTTATATCTAAAAGAACTATGTCAGTCTTACAAATGCATCAACTTCTTATTTTTTAAAGTGACATCTGAAGCATGTTGTCCTACTTGATTTAAGACTTCAAGTCACAAATAATCAATATTTGCCCTGAGGAAATCTTAGGGCTATTTTAAAAACCAGAATCCTATAATCCTCTGGTGCCTTATAGCTCTAGGAAAAACAAGTTACCTTCTTCAAAGAACCGTCTATGGTTGTTTCTTCTCCTATAAGGGGAATTTGGCTTAATGACACCATTTCCCTGGATAGGGTAGGCTGGTCCAGAGAGAATGGAAGCAGTTATTTTTTACTTCCAAAGCCATCCGGAAAAATGTTCCATTTAGTACAGTTTTCTACTGTCTGACTTACAGAAAATGTGACACTATCTACACTAAATGTTGATCTCAGTGTGTTTCCCGCAGCGAAGGCTATGGGGAGGGGAATAGTTTAGCTCGTCAGGCTAACAGAAAAATGAAAATGTCAGCCTAACCAAATAATAATAATAATAATATCATGCTTTCCCTCAAAGCAACAATTTGCTTTCAAATGGGTAAAAGATGAAAAGACATTCCATCAAAGAATATCTACAGATGGCAAATAAAAATGTGAAAAGATCCTCAACATCATTAGTCATTAGAGAAATGCAAATTAAAACTGCAATGCAATGCCACTAAACACGCATCATAATAGTTAGGTTAAAAAACGATAATATTAAGTGCTATCAAGGATCTGAGGCCCTGGAAATCTCATCCTTTTTTCGTGGAAACATAAAATGTTCACCGACTTTGGAAAACCGTTTGGCAGTTTCTTATAAAGTGAAACATGCGCTTACATGCAAACCAGCCACCCCAGAGCTCAGTACTGACCCAAGTGAAATATTAACTTATGTTTACTTGGAAATCTGTACACAGTGGCTTTATGCATAATGGCCAAAAAATTAGAAACAATCCAAGCATCCCCCTTCTAAGAAATGGATAGACAAACTGTGGTACATCCCTACAACAAAATGCTTAAAATGGAACACTTAAAAAAGGACCACAGTACTCATACATAAACAACATGGATGAATCTGAAATGCAATATTTAATGAAAGAATGTTTCAATATTAAGTGAAAGAAGCCATACTGAAAAGGCAATATAGTATGTAATTCCATTTATATGACATTCTGGAAAATGCAAAATCATAGACAGAAAACAGATCAGTGATTGTCAGGTCCTGAGGTTTTGCCTACGAAGGGACACACAGAAATTTTGGGCGGTGATGGGACTACTTACTGTATATCTGGGTTGAGTGTTCATTAAATAACTTGATGCTTTTGTCAAAACTCACAGAACTGTGCACTAAAAAGGGTGCATTTTACTTTATGGAAATTATACCTTAACAAAAAGTTTTTAAAAAAAATACTCATGTATCAACAGCTGTTGTGTATTACGTGTTAACTCTATTTAACTGCACTGGTATCCACATTAGAAATTTTCACTGAAAAAAAAATATATATTTTTTTTTTATAAGGTGTTGAGATAACAGTAAATATATATATATATATATTTTAATTAAAGTTTATTGGGGTAACAACTGTTAGTAAAGTTACATAGGTTTCAGGTGTGCAAGTCTGTAATACTTCATCTATATATCACATTGTGTGTTCACCACCCAGAGTCAGTTCTCTTTCTATCACCAAATAAGTCAGACAGAAAAAATCAAGAACCATATAATTTCACTGATATGTCATATATAAAATTGAAAATAACAAAAGAACAAGATAGGCAAATGAAGAAACAAAAACTCATAGGCACAGACAATAGTTTAGTGGTTACCTGAGGGTAAGCGGGGAGAGGGGTAGTAGATGAGGGTAAAAGGGATCAGTTATATGGTGATAGACAAATATTTTTAAGCTTCATAACAAGTCCAAGATACCTTCAGTGTATTTGGCTGCTTCCATGCATTTGAGATCAAAAGTGAAAGCTCTTCCTTCCTGGGGGTCAACTGTGTTCACCTCCAGAGCTGTGTTTCTGAGACAAGAGCCCTTTTTGTCTTAGTGCACTTACCACAGAAATAGAGAGAGGGCAAGCGTGTCCCGTGGGCATTGCCAACGCTGAAGGCTCTCTTCGCAAAGTTAAACTTCTCAGTTAAATAAGAGGGAAAACCTGCCTCTTATTTTCTCTGCTGGGTAACTTTTCCCCAACCTGTTCTTGAATTCAAATGCCTATAATCCCAAACAGCTGGAGGTGATACAGAGCTTTGCAGGCTGCAATGGTCTGCACCACCCCCAGAAGGAACCACTCCCCAGTTCCTGGAAAGGGAAAGGGCCGGCCCATCAGTTATCCTGTGGGTGGCATATATGGGCTCTATTAATATCAAAAGATGCTTCCCCTCAGCATTCACCTCTTAAGAGTCCATTTCAATCCCAATAAATATTCACAACTGACACCGTCCTTATGCCAGCTTGGCTAAAACAGAACTAACGAGTGCTTAGAAAATTATGTTTTAAAATGATGCACTGCATAGGAGCCTATACAAATCTCTGCTTTATTACTGGAACCAGAGGTTATAGCATTAATAGGACTGCCATTTGCTTCTCCAATTTGTAATACCATTAATTACCCTTGTGTTTTTTAATCTGCCTCTATACTTAAACAAGAATTGCAAAGCGATAATGCAGGGATTCAGCAGAAGAGGACTCAGGATAAACCCACACTCTCTAGAATTATTAGTTCAAATTCCATCAAGGAAGGTAGAGTTCAGAAACCAGACTCTACACCTCAGGGGTCCTGGTGTAAAGCCATGTGGGATAGTCGAGTATAAAATGGAGGAAACAAAGGCCAAAGCTCCTTGTACGAATTTCACTGAAGAAAACCGTAACTGGGAACTATCCCTCTGCAAGTTAGATAAGTCTCAGACTTTCCCTCTGAGTTCCTCTGGCTGTGCTAAACTAGCCACAACCCTAATCAGATGTAAGTGCCAGCCTGCCGCCAGCCACAGCATGTCAGCCCTGACATCAGAATCTTCCTATCCTCTGACCTACAGGAATGCTGCAAGCAGTAATTAACGTCCGTTAAGTGGCTAGTCCTCCTTACTCAGCTGCTCTCTGTCAAGTCTAAGCAGACAGAAGCCCACCCCATGACCCAGAACACCCCATCAGACCATTTCTTCCTCTGAGGAAAGGAGGTGACCTCACTTACAATTGTCCACAGTGCAAAGACCACAGACACCAAAGGACCTCTTGCCACTGAAAGTGTCCCCATGATGGAGCGGAGCCCTGCTTAGAGGTGCCAGGGCTGGGAGGGCCAGGAGGAAATGGCTGTTGCTTGGCAGAGACTTCAGAGTTCAGAACAGTTAAACCAATGCAGACAACTCTGATGGATGAAAACAGTGCCAGAACATTTTAACGCAAGCCCAGCCAGAGCATGAATGATAATCTACACTGACTTTCTCCTGCTTTCCTAACAGCCAACCCTACTCCCCTTAGACTGAAGCTCTGAATTCAGGAGGCCCCGACTGGGACTATTGAACCCAAAGAGCTGAAATAGTCTGAGAGGAGAAACTAACGTTTCTTAACTTCCACGTAGTGCCAAGTTCTTTAATTACAGCCACAGCACAGCACCTGACACATGATAGATGCCAAACACTCCAAAGCTTTTGCGACTTAAATGAATGGGGTGACTGAATTCTCATTTAATGCTTGCAACAATTCCAAGTAACAATTTACACGTGGGGAAACTGAGGCCTCTAGCAGGTATAGACTCTCATTTAAGGTTGGAAGCTATTTAAGATTGGAAGAGCTGAAATGGAAATAGGCTTTTCTGACTCTTCAGAATCCAAGACTCTTTAGGAACCCATGCTAATTGCTGATTCTGATAGTTTATCCTGTTAAATTCTGGTTGATGTTATCTGCTATTACGAGACCAAGAGTTGGCCTCCCCACGTAGATCGTTTGGGTCAAAATCCCCAGAGGTTCTTCTTCCTAATTCTCAACTATCAAAGGCTGATCATAGGTCTCTTCAGATGTACCTGACAATGGGAGAGGAAAAATCCCCCACAGTCCTTGTTGGGGAGACTTTCATTCCATCATCTCTTGGTCTCCACAGGAGCCAATTTATATGCCCACACCATGGCAGACAGTAATATTTGACCCAACTTTTATGGTTCTCTATCTTCCCTTCGCCAACACCTCCCCATAGGATAGGTTTTCGGTCAACTGCAGAGCAAAATCCATCAAATCACGCACTGGTGTGGAGAAGAAACAAAAGTAGAAAACCATCTCTACCACCTCCCTTATGTGGTCTCCTGCATACAACAGTGTGAATTTCCAGCACTCCTCCTGGTTCTCCAGAAGTGGTAAGTACCAGAAAGACCTCCAGTGCCTTCCTGCCCTCCCTGCAGCTCTCCACTGTGCCAGCACCAGGCTTTGTGGGAGGGACAGTGGTACTTCCCGCAGCGATTGTCTGGAGCTGTCAGAGCCTGCTCAACAGAGCCAGCTCACCCACCGGTGGGAGACACTGTCCAGGCTCCAGGAGAGGCAGCTTCCACCTTGACCATAGGTCACCTCTACATTCTCTGGCTTGGCTATACCCTGGTCTTTGGCAACCAAGGGACCATCATTACTAAAGCTAGTACTCTGATCTGGCTTCTGTATCAGTTGTCTAGGACCTACATAAAACCCAAGTGCCAAAGATTAGAGATTAGATGTAAGCACTCATCACTCTTCCTCCCTCAAGATTCTGGTCAGTTGGCATTGCCGATGTTAAAGCTTTAACATCAGCTTTAAAGGCAAGTATCAACCAATAATATTTACCCCATCTGTCATATAATATAATTATGTATATTTTAGATTTTCTTTCTCTTCCTGCATTGTCTCTTTTTCTTGGAGGGGAGGGGTATTCTACGTTCTTTGTTTTGATTTCTTTTTTTATCATTAAATTTATTGGGGTGTATTGGTTAGTAAAGTTATTAGGTTTCAAGTGTACATTTCTATACTACATCATATGGTGAAGTATTACAGAAATGTACACTTGACATCTATATTATTATGGATTGGAAGAGTTCCTTAAATATCTTGTGGTCTTTGCTTTGCTATTCAGACCTAAAAATGAATTACTAAAAGCTAATAGAAAGACTTGTCAACTTATGACTCGCACGGAGGCAAGATAGGTAGCCTAGGAAATTAACAGATCCCTCCAGGATACAGGGTGAGGCACCTCACTGGTTACACAAGAAACAAGTGACTGAATCCAGTATCTGCAGCTGGAGAAGAACAAGAACCAGTTTCATCCAGCAAGGCTAACCCCCTGGACCAGTACCTGACCTTTAGCTAATTATAATGTCATTATAATCTCATTTACATTCTGGTGATTACAATGGGACAGTTACAGACCTGCCCCTGGGAGGTATAAATACCCATGGTCAGGACTTCCTTGGTGCCACTCAATCTGTGAGTTCGCCCGCACTTTGCTCTCAAGTGTGTACTTTGGTTTCGATAAACTTCCTGTGCTTTCCCGCATCTGTCTCTCTCTAGAATTCTTTCTCTTGCGAAGACAAGAACCTGGTCACTGCTTGTCCGGGTTGAGTCCTCTCTTGGACATCCCTGTGAGCCTCCCCAAATTCTTCCAGAAAAGGCTCATCCAATCCCCTGCCTATAACTCTACCTACATATCGGATTTCTGGAAACTTGGGGAAACAGTGGATATGAGGGTGTCCCACAATTCAATTTTTGTATTTTCATTAAATCCCTTCTGTTTTCAGCTCCGACTTTCATCACTACCACCTGGATCTCTGTACATCGTACTCAAACGAGTTGATGGCCTGGCTGTGTGAGGGGAGAGGGTACCTTGGAATCAGACTGCTCTGTACTCACTTTTAGCTAATGCCCCTGGTTTCAGCTTTTTACCTCACCACTCCCTCAGGTCCTAGGACTTTCCGAAGTTCTGCACAACTGATTGTCCCCTCCACAATTTGAGGACATCGGGTCGCTACTGCTTCCACTTGGTTAAATCAGCTCCCAGTCTCATCTCCATAGTCCAGCTTCCTAAAATATATGGAGTTTTCTTTCTTCTCCAGTTATCTCCTCTGTTCTCTTGGTACTTGTGGGTTTGTATCTGTCTTATTCCTTTCCAATTGTTTTAGTGGGTCTTGAGAAGGAAAAGCCAAGTTAGTCACATGCAGTCAGTCAGTCTTCTCTTTTATTGTTACCACGTCCAGTGTTGACAGGACTAGACCAAATATTAAAGGGGACAGGGAGCTGCAGAATGTGGCTCCTCTCTCAACATTACTGATTAATTCTCAGAGTTCATAGAGCAGGATAGGGCATCCCTAACGATTCTCCTTAGTGTGTGGTAAGAACCCCTCTCTTTCCCATGGGGGTGGAGGCACTGTCACTCAGACCTCTTCAGTACGTGCCTGGCCCGACATGGCAAACCCAATGCTAGACCTTCTCAAGTCACCACATAGACTCTGCCACAGGGACTGGGAGACCTCATGCTAAGGGCACCCAACACTGCAGAATTCCTGTGGCGAGTATGCAGGCCGTTAGACCTAATTGTGCCTTATTTTCCTTGGTAGATCGTTGCCCATGCCTTGCCTTTGGTTCTAAGCCCATTTGGTACCATCCAGGAAGATGACCTGTCTAGGGCATTGAAAACATAGCGTCAAATTTGAAAGATGCCAGAAATCAGGTAGGTGTAGTTCTTTGATGGAAAAGGAACATGGTCAACTTCATATTGGCAGAAATGGAGGGCAGGCAACCAATAGTGTGTTCGTCTTGTGGGAAGAGGAGACACATCTTAGGAACAGACAGAAGAAAGCTCTTGGGTGCAGCTCTTTCCAATGAATTATAAGAGCACAGGGCCTAGACAAGGACGTTGGGAAAATGTCTGGCATAGAGGTGCTATTTCAAAGTGCATGTCTAAAAAACTCCAAACAGAATTCTGTTTCTCCTTTCTTCTCCCTCACCTCTTCACATCTCCACTCTTTTCTCTCTTTTGTTGTCTTATTCCCCCTTTCCAACATTTTTTTCCCTTTATTTCTCTCCTCCTCCTTTAAAAACTTCACAATATTATTTGGGGCTTGATAAAGATCTTCTACACAAAGCTCAAGGCCTCACAGAATATTTCCACATCGCCATTTCTATGTGCTGGAAATTAGAATCTACAAAGGACGTGCTGACAAAGCCTTAAGTAGGGCAGCCCTGCACAACCCCAGTCTCATTTAATCAGCTTTCGGAAAGCTGGGCCCAGAAAAACAGGATAAACTCCATCATAAAGCTTTTCACTCATCTTTAACCCACCTACTTCTCATCAACCTATTCATAATAAGCAATAAATGAATCCATCACAAAGCCTCAGACCTTGGTGCAGCGTTTTATTTCACAAAAGAAAGGGCTTTCCACAGTAAGCCTTTTTGTTTTCTGTCATAGGCTTCTTGGAAAAGACATTCTTCTCTCTTTTGGGAGAGAAACAAGCCAAATGGCTTGAGATAGCTAAGATTTAGTGAGTCCTGGCTGTGTGCAGGGCTCAGCATTTTACATGCATCATCTCACTTCATCCTCATGGGGATCCTAGGGTAGGTATTCAATTGTTATCCTATTTTGCATATAAGGAGCCAGGGAAGTAGAGAGCTACTCACCAAGCTTGTGCAGGAGCATACAGCAAGGACATGGACGAGTCAGGATGTGACTCTGAGCATTCTGACTCCCAGACTCGTGGGAATCACTAGTCTAAACTCATTGTTTCCTAAGCACACAATTCCAAGACAGCCTCCATTGCAAGTTCTCACGAGGTCCTACCTTATTTAATTGGGTCAGACCAAATCCAGCATATTCAGTGTATGGAGGACATTAGAACATAGACAAAACTCTACCCTGTTACTTACTCAGCATCCTGACCCCTATAGTCCCAGGTATGCAATTGAAAGACAAGCTATGCTTTATGTTTGCTCCCTTTATTTCACCCAGGGCTGAATTGCAATATCTATTCCTTGAGAAAGAGCAGAGCTTGAGATATACTTTGGAAATCATCAACAGGACACTGAATAGATGTGGTTGCCCAAAATCAGAAGCAGGCAGGGCAAGGACAAACCTTGGGGAGATACTTTAGGAAAAAGGAGTAAAATTGGAACTATAAAGACGATTGGGAAGCAACGATAGTAGAGGAGAGAAATGAAATCAGCTTTTGATAGGAGAGCATTTGACAGAGTGGGACAGAGAAGGGGGGCATCAATTGTCAAGGCAGTTGACCCCCAAATAAATTGCTTTTTTCATTGCCCCATGAGTGTGTGGAGTGTTCACAGGTGTGTGTATCTGTGTGTGTTCAAATCCCTCACCCATCTACTTCTAATTTCTCACTTTCCTTTATACTCTTATATTGCACTAATTGAATGTGCTGATCAAACAAGAATATTGGCCATGCTTTCATGTTCCTCAATCCCACTTTTTCTTGTTTTCCTTCCATTTCCCAGCAGCCACAGCCCAGAGAATTCCAGGCATGAGATATGTCACATAACAGCATCATCACACGACTGATACCCGCACCCCTCCCCCCAAGAGTCCCAGGACATGACTACCACTTCTCCCTCTCAACCACCTCACTTTCTAACTTCACTTGTAGAAGAGGTGGGGGTGGGGAAGTGGGGAGGGTGGTTTCTGTTTTCAAAAGAAGAAGGATAAAACAAAGCTCTAGGAGGGTGGGGGGAAAGAGCCCCAAAGAAGGTGAGTAATATCAGCGCTGCTGATTTTCCACAAGCACTTGTCAGCACAGCAGTGAGCCGACTCAGACAGTGCCAGGAGTCATCTCAAAATTCTCCAGCATCTCACTCCAGCAATAAAACACAGATTTATGTGGTGCGGCCCATAATAGAAGATGGAATAAAATCATCCTCAATGACTAAATCGCAATGTTTCTGGTCGGGGAGCTTAATAACTGAAGTCTTTATCCCTCCGGGGACTGCTCAGCCATTTGTTTTCATTTCTCTGACATTTTGTCAGAGTCACATAATCAGATGTGCTGCCCTCCTGCGTGGACTGGGCCTCAGAGATCAGTGTGCTTCACAGTAGGGTCGGGAGACCCTCTTCTAGGTCCTGCCCTGTCACCCCAGTCTCTGAGACCTTAGACAAGTTGCCCCATAAAAAATACCATGATTGTTTCTCATTCCACCTTGGAATTTATTTCAGGCTCACCCACACCCCTTCTCCTTACTCCTGCTAGTTTCTCTGCCCCATTTGATCCCGTATCTGGGTTCTTGGTCTTCTGTTAGCCCATTTGGGGCCTGGTATAGGCTACTTCTACAAAGAACACCTCAAACTCCTAAATTATTTTTACAACTATGTTAATTGTCACTTGAAGTACCTTTGGAATTATTTAGGTTTGGGGCAGGCGTTTGGTTTTGGTTTGTGTTTTTTTTTGTTTTTTGGGTTTTTTTTGGTACTCTGCTACCAGGTAGACTAGTTTCTTTCTCTCTATTTTATATCTTCTTCCATCTTTCCCTTCGCTTGTCTTTTCCTCTTCCTTCTTCTTCTTTTTTCATACTCCTGATAATTATTTTGACCTGTCTCTGAGACCCTTTGACAGGCGTACATTATTGCTTGGTGACCCTCAAGGAGAAAGAGGACATTCATTATTCTGTTCACAATGTCAGTTCAGAGCTGTGTTAAATCACTGAGGAACAGTTAAGAAACAATTTAAAGCACTTTACATATATAGCACAAGCATGGATGGAAATGAAATGAAATGGTGACACACACAGCTGCAACTAAGGGATACATTTGAGAGTGCAATATGGGACATAGCTTAAGAAAAATTGTGAAAACTTTTGGAAGCATTTCTCTGCATGAAGATAACTCTTCTTGTCCTCAAAGCAAAAATAGATTTGAAAACCCCAGTAAAATAACCGTGAGGAAAAAGCAGCTCTTATTAAGTATCGGACAACAGCTGAGGGCAATGTGCTTGAGTTTCAGCACTGGAAAGAAATGCAATTATAAATAAAAACAGGACAAACTATGCCTGTAGACACCCAGCTTATGAAGATGCCCCTACAAAGCTTAGACATAATGCAAATGCATCCAGGAGGACTGACAATTCTCCCGAGGTCCTTTGTCAGTCCTGGTGCCCAACTGAGACTTCCCATCTACCATGGATCCAAGTCAGAGGTAGACTGGTATGAGATCAGGAAAATCATGAATGCACCGAGAAAGAAAATCTAGAACTGGGTGGCTTTAAAACCAAATTTATTTCTCACAGTTCTGGAGGCTAGAAACCCAAGATGAAGGTGCCAGCTGATTCAGTTCCTGTTGAGGAACGTCTTCCTGGCTTGCAGATGACCACTTTCTCTCTGTGTCCTCACACGGCCTCTTCTTGGTGCACGCACACAGAGAAAGAGAGAAACGTTTTTTTCTCTCTTCTTCTTCTTATAAGGTTACTAATCCCATCATGAGGGCTCTGCCCTCATGACCTAATATAACACTAATTATCTCCCAAAGGCCCCATCTCCAAATACCATCACGTTAGTGGGTTTAGGCTTCCACATATAAATTTGAAAGGAATAAAAATTCAGTCCAGAACAGCTATATAATGACATTGCATATAAAACCTCTGGAACAACAAGTTTCAGGAAGTCTTTGTTATAAAGACTTCATTTACTAAGCTGGGTTACTGAACACAATGTGCTGGGAGGATGGTCCACCTGGAAATGATATGGTGGGCTGTGCCCACCACCTCCTCAGACCTTGCCACATCTTTTCGTGTGGCTATTCATTTATACTTTATAATAAATCAGTAGTTGTACATATACAGTGCTTTCCTGAGTTCTGTGAATGATTTTAGTGAATTATTGAACCTGAGAGGTGGTCACACAATCCCCCAAATTTGTAGTTCAACAGGTAGAAGTTCAGCTGGCCCCCTAGAAATGCAGCTGGCCTCCAAAGTGAGGACAGTCTGATTTGCAACAACATGGATAGAACGTAAGGGTGTTATGCTAAGTGAATTAAGTCAGACAGAAAAAGACAAATACCATGTGATCTGACATATATGAAATTTAAGAAAAACAAAATTTAAAAAAAAAAGAACAAGCTAATGGATATAGAGAACAGATTGGTGGTTGTATGAGGCAGGAGGTGGGGAGTGGGCTAATGGGTGAAGGGGGTCAAAAGGTACATATTTCCAGGTAGAAATGAATGTCATAAAAATGTAATGTACAGCATGGTGGTTATAATCAATAACACTGTATTGCATATTTGAAAGTCGCTAGGAGAGTGGATCTTGAACGTTCTCATCACAAGAAAAAGAATTGTAACTATATATGGTGATGGAAAGTAATTGGATTTATTATGGTGATCATTTTACAATATTTGCAAATATTGAATCATTATGTTATACACCTGAAACTAATATTATGGCAATTGTACTTCAAGTGAAAAAAAAGTGAGGGTGGCCTGGTGAGACTCCACCCTTAACTTGTGAGATTTGATGCTAACTGCAGAACTAATGTAAATTGTAGGACACCCAGGGAGAATTGGTGTTGGAAACATACCTTCCCCTGACCCCATTCTAATCCCTAACAAACAGAATGATGTTTTTGCCTTTGGATTGCCCAGTGTTAAGAGAAAAAATTCTAAGATGGTGCCAACATTCCCACATTTGGTGTGCATGTTCTATATAATCCCCTCCCGAGTGTGGGCAGGACCTGTAAATATGATAGGATGCTGTTTTTATAATTAAGTTGCATTCATGGCAACAGTGAAGGCATTTTTGTAAATGTAATTAAGATCCTTGATCAGTTGACTTTGAGTTCATCAAAAGGGAGATTATCCTGGGTAGGTGTGACCTAATAAGGAAAACCCTTTAAAAGAGGGACTATAAACCAGAAACAGAGGAAATCAGCGATTCTCTTGCTGGCCTTGAAGACATAAGCTGCCAATGTGAGAGGACTTATGAGAGGACCATGTGGCAAGGAACTGAGTGGCCCCTGGAAGCAGACTCCCAATGAAAGTCAGCTACAGAACGGGGACTTCAGTCCCACAACCACAAGGAGCTGAATTCTGTCAGCAACCTGAGAAAGCTTGAAAGAGGGCTCTGAGCTCTAGAAAGCAGTGCCACCCAGCCAATATTCTAATTTCAGCCTTGCCAGATCCTAAATAGAGGACCCAGCTAAAATGTGCTCAGATTCTTGACCCAGGGTAACTGTGAGATAATAAATATATATTCTTTCAACTTCCTAAGTGTGTGATAATTTGTTATTTATCAATAGAAAACAAATATAACCATATATGATACACACTGATCAATTTGTCATTCTCCTACTTTGTGCTTATAATACTGCCCATGTGTTTTCATGGTGTCCTCGTCAAGGGGAAGCATAACCAAAACTTTAACAGGTGCTCAGAAAAATGATTTGCACGTAATATATGATTGATAACTTTGTTACTGAACTGATATTACACTGTCATGGTTTACAAGACAGTACGAGCAAAAACTGTTATGGTTTACTTCAGCTCTTTAATACATTCTACTCTTAAAATAAGAATTCCTTGTTATAGGGTAACTATATACCATACCATCAAAATATCATTCTCAAAACAGAAAAAAATCCACATATATCCTCTCAAGGATAATGATTTGGAATTTTCAAATTTTCTGAGTGATTTTTGGACTCTATCACTGCGTAACAAATAGTAACTATGACTCAACTAAAAATGTTCACCCAAATTGTAATTCTAACTTCTCCGTTCAAGAGTGAAATCAGCAGCTTTTGCACAGAGTGCTGATTTAATAGGTAGTACAGGAGACCCAAGTAAAAATGAAGATGTTAGACCCATACCAGAGAAGTTAAGTCAACAATGGATTAGTTTGCCCTTGTTACCCCTGACGTCTCTCCCAAGATCTCTACCACCAATTGGCCTGAGACCAGAACGTGAGGACCAATGTATTCTGAATATTTTTGTGTCCCTCTCCTCTCATGTACTACTTGTTATATTTCCATCATTTTCCTCATGTGTAACACTTAGATAATGGGGAAGGTTCACACCTGTCACAAGTTTGCTAAAATCAAATGAGGTAATATACGTGAAACTGTTTTCAAATGAGAAAAGAGTTCCATGAATTCAGCTAATGCTTAATTTTTAGTGAACAACCATTTTATAGAATAATGGGAGCTCGGAGTTAAAGAACTTTATCAGGCCTTCCCAACTGTTTGAATCTCCTTTCCAACACCCCACATTCATTCATTCATGAAATATGTATAAAACAAAGACTAAGACCTATACTCTAGGAAGGCCCTTTCAAGTGGTCTCTAGCTAATATCCTCCAGTGACAAGGAATTCACTATGTGCTGAGGGACCTCATTCTATGTGGTGCAGCTCTAATTGTCAGAAATGGCCTCGTGGTAAGAGCCAAGTGTCCTTATCAGTAGCTAGGTTTTGGAGGTGAAAAATAAAGTGTCAAGTGGTGGTTGGCCGCTACTAGCTGGAAGATTTAATTTACACACCTGAAGCACTAGTGAACAATGCAGGGTAGTGTGTTCATGGTGTGGGTACTGATTAAATGTACTCAGAAAAGCTGAAACAATGAAGTCTTCACAGAAGAGGTAGAACTTAAATGAAGCCTAAAATGTCAGTCAGAACATGAGGAGGAGAAGTCTACTTTAGATGCAACAGACAAAAGGAATAAAAGCATGGAATGCATTCATGGGGAAAAGAATGTGTGTTTGACAATAGTGGTGGTGGTAGGGGGTGGTCCTGAAAGCTTGACAAAGGAGTTTGAAATTGATATGATGGGAACCAGGACACCTCTGAAGGTCACTGAAGCGTTATTACTTTCATTCTCACAGAGCACTTTTTATCTGAACAGCAAATGGCTGTTTTTTACCCAGAAGAGGCAGAGACACAGAACAGCATAGGTCCAAAGAAGACTTCAGACAGAGACCAGATCCAGAAAACTAGAACGAACCAGTCTGTGGTTGTTGAGTGGACTGTTACTTGTTCTATACATTTGTCTGAGGAAATAGCCAGAAGCAAGTGGCCTTCTGGTCACCTGTTCCTTTGTGCAGTGTGGCTTTCTGAGGTTTATGTAAAATTATTTGTTCTCTGCATTTTGCCGAGAGGAATGAAGTATTAGCCCCTTAAGTCAGCAAGCAGAATTCCTATAATACAGATACCACGAATAAATGAAATCTCGTCATTAATACTTGGGTTTTATCTATCCATTTCTTTCTGAATATGCCTTCCAGTGAGGTTTTCTGAGTTGGGGCTGGGATCATCCTCACACTCTACCAAATACCCCACTCATGTGACAGACGTGAAAGTCACATCTAGGTAAAATGGCAGAGGGTAGTTCTCTGGTACCCACAATACTGGATAAACATTTTACAGAATGTGACGGTGGCCAGTTTTAAAATCTGCTAAATCAGGGAGACTATCCCAGTCTGTGCCAACACTCATTCAGATTTATTTATTTTACTGAGGTGGTTGTTATGACAAAGACTGACCCCGGGGATTTACTGTTCTTTTATTCCCTAGAGAATGCAGGGCCACGCCACAGGACCATCCCAGCTCTGCTTCTGTCCTCCACCTGAAGTTTTCGCTCTTCATTTATCCAGATGGGCCTGGACCCCAGACTGTGAGAGTTCATTTGACCTTTGGGGACAGCTAAAAGAGGGGGGTACCCAATACCTACAGCTAAGCCTCCATCAGCACTGCAGAGGAAGGCATATATTCCCGCTTCTGATTGTTTCCTCAGAGCAAAGGCTGAGGGTTGGTAGAACACCTCATCATAACTCCTTTCCTCCCTGAGACAGGTTTAAGAATGGCTTCCTATCACTATTATTATAGCGCATTTGAGGCATAGAGGACCATGTTTCTACTTTTAACAGAAACAGAAAATCAAACAGGCAAGCATAATTGTGGAACAATGAATGATGTTTAACAAAGATTTCCAGACATTATACATTCTCTTCGTTTTTGAAAAAAATGCATGACTTTCCTTTTGGGACGGAATTCTGGGTGTGTATTGCTTAAAAACAACAGTCAATAATCAATCTGATGATCCTACCGGTTGCCATGAGAAACAAAAGACATGACGTGGTGATGTCATAGGATCTCAGCATGCTTCCAAAGGTAAACTTGTTATGATCGCCAAATCTGTATAATATTTTCAGATAAGTCATTTTCTCCTTTTTTTCATGAGTAATTATTTAGTGAGTGTCATCTATTATACACTGTGGGTGAAACAAAGTGAAACAAAGAAATTAAATGTGCAATTTCCGCCCTCAAACGCTCAATGGACAGGTTGGTATGAAGTTGAATGCAAGTATGAACGAGGAGGTGGTGGAAAACATGGCCTCAGCTACAGAAATTAGGGGACTGGAATGGCTGGTGCCTACGCCTCCTTTCAACAGTCTGTGATTCTGGGCAAGAAAGAGGAATAACTCTGGGGTAGTAGAGCTCCTGTGCAGGAGCAGAAGGTAAAGAAAAATACTCATAACTTGCTTTGAAACAACCACTGTTATAGGCAATCTCATAACCACCCAGTGCAGCTGCAACCCTTACTCTCTCCATTTTACAGAGGAGGACACCGTGGCTTGGAAGGGAATAGAACTTGTCTAAGGCCACATGTGTATGAAGTGGAGAACCAGAATTCCAATCTAGGACTCCAGCTCTGGACCTCACATCACTGATCTCAAGATATCTCAAATCTGTCATGTCACGAGTACTTCCCAGCACAGCACTGCCCCATAGAAATATAACATGAGCCACACAGTAATTTTAAGTGTTCTAATGGCCATATATAAAAGCTTTTTTCAAGACAGATGAAATTAATTTTAATAATATAATTTCTTTAACTCAATATATCCACAATATTTTTATTTCTACATGTAATCAACATTTAAAAAACCATTGAGATATTTTATATTCTTTTCTCCATACTTACTCTTCCAAATTTGTCTTTACTTCATACTCATATCTGAATTTGGACTAGCCACGTGCCAAGTGCTCAATAGCCATATGTGGCTAGCACAACTCTGGTGTATATTATGAGCACAACTCTGGTATATATTATGAGAGAAGTGAAATAACAAGAAAACTGACTTGAGAGAACGAGATAAAAATACAAAAATTAGATCCAACTAGAATGGAATGAATAACACAGATATGAAGTAGTTTTTGATACTTGTTTTCATCCTTGTAGTAATAAATGACACATTCTATCTACAGAGAATAATTGTAGACAGTCAACAGATACCAAGTACTGCTAAGAATCACAGTCTTACATGCAAAATAATGAAGCTGGACCACTTCCTCACACCACATACAAGAACAAATTCAAAATGGATTAAAGACTTAAATGTAAGATCTAACACCATAAAACTCCTAGAAGAAATATAGGAAGAAACTTTACAGACATTACCCGGAGTAAGATTTTTACTGATATATCCCCTCGGGCAAGGGAAGTAAGAGAAAAAATAATCATGTGGGATTACATCAAACTAAAAAGTTTTTTCACAGAAAAGGAATCGAAGAACATCTTTGCCGATGTCATATCCAATAAAGGGTTAATATCCAAAATTTATACAAAACTCACTCAACTCAATTCCAAAAAAACAAACAACCCAATTAAAAAATGGGCAGAAGACATGAAGAGACATTTTTCTAAAGAGGACATACAGATGGCCAATAGACATATGAAAAAATGCTCAACCTCACCAATCATTAGAGAAATGCAAATAAAAACCACAATGAGATACCACCTCACCCCAGTCAAAATGGCTATCATCAATAAATCAACAAACAACAAGTGCTGGCGAGGATGTGGAGAAAAGGGAAGCCTTGTGCACTGTTGGTGGGATTGCAGATTGGTGCAGCCACTATGGAAAACAGTATGGAGGTATCTCAAAAAACTGAGAATGGAACTACCCTATGATCCAGTAATTCCACTCCTAGGTATCTATCCGGAGAAATCCAAAACTCCAATTCAAAAATCTTTATGCTCTCCTATGTTTATTGCAGCACTATACACAATAGCTAAGGACATGGAAACAACCGAAATGCCCATCGGTAGACGACTGGATTAAGAAACTGTGGTACATTTATACAGTGGAGTATTATTCAGCCATAAAGAAGACTGAAATCTTACCATTTGCAACAACATGGATGGACCTAGAGAACATTATGCTAAGTGAAATAAGTCAGAAAGAGAAAGACAATACCATATGATCTCACTTATATGTGGAATTTAAAGAAAAGAATAAATGAATGAACTAATCAGAACAGTCTCAGAGATGTAGAGTAAAAACGGAGGGTTGCTAGATATGAGGGGGGGGTGGGGATAAGGGGGAAGGTGAGGGGATTAGAAAGCACAATCAGTAACCACAAGATGGCCACCGGGATACGAAGTCAATTTGGGGAATGTAATCAATAATGTTGTAAAGATTTTGTAGGGTATCCGATGGACACCTGTCTCATTAGGGAGACCACCTCAGGGATAATGTAATACCTGATCACTGCACTGTACACCTGAAGCTGAAGCTGAACAATAATGAATGTCAATTACAATTTTATATACACATATAGTTATAAGAAGTGGAGTTCAGCATTAGGAATAGAGACAGTGGAAATGTAATGGCTGTGTGCGATGTCAGAGGGGTAGTAGTTGGGGCGCAGGGGGTTGTCACTGTGTGAGGGATATAAATGATAAATGTCTATTACATTGTTTTGTACACCTGAAACTAATAAATAATAATAATAATAATCACAGTCTGCAGGGTTCTAGTGACTCCATTTTAACATAATGTCCCTAAGCAACATCTGGCCATCTCGGGCTGAAATAGAGGGCTGAGACAATAAGAATTTATTAGCTGATGGCCTAAATGCTTCCTGCCCTTTCTTCCAATTTACCAGATTAAAAATGTGAATTAAATTAAATGTGTCCCTTTCTACTCCAATTTATTCAAGGTCCAACACCAGGCTGAAAGCTTCCTTTCTCACCAACAATTCTCTCCATCCCTTAGCTAAGATATTGAACTACTTAAACATAGATGAGAAAGAATGAAAGAAAAATTTCCTGATCATTTTCCGTTTTTTGTGTCATTACAACTAACCATATCCTTTAAAGCAAGAAATAAATATCACAACCTATGGCTGGCAGGTCCAGTCACTAATGCCCAAAATTTGGAGCTTAGAATTGTGCTTAAACATCTCTCCCAGCTTGGGTGATGCCCCTAAGAGAGTTTGACCTTCACTTAAGTCATTTCATTTCAATGGTACTGACAAGGAGACACATTCCTAAACCAGACAAGGATTGCATTGGGGTTTTCTATTCTCACTTCTCACCCAGATTGAAGCTATTCTGCATCTCATCAAACTGACCCCTAGATCCTTCACTTACACTAAAATGTAAATAATTATACCTTAGTGCTCTGTTCTCAAATTTGATCAGTAGCAGAGACCCTGAAAATCATGGTGTTCCTCTTGGAATATCATGAAAATTTATTTGTACTATATACAAATAAAAATCTATTAGACAATTCTATATAAATCAGATACCATCTTAGATCCTAGTGTATACAAACCATAGCATATGCCAAGAGTATGAAAATAGTTAGAGACAATTTTACAACTGATAATATCCCATCTTTAGATTTAACATGTTTATTAGTGCTGATCAAAATGGCCATATCCAGATGAGTAACAGAACCCTCTGAGGATGAGTTTTTTCTTGGAACCTTAACTTGAACACTAATAGGTTACAAAGTCAGCCATTTTTCACAGGCTTTATCTTTTGACAGGATCCAAGACTTTATGTTTGGTTGTGGAGAAGTGATATCAAATCTTAGCCACCAGTAGAAGAGGATGGTTTTTTGACTTGTGGTCTGTGGTAACTCCCAGAATCACCACGTAAGCAATGAGAGGTATGCTGATTAAGAGCCAATACCACAATGCCTAAGGACAAATTCTCCACAGTTTATCTTACCCACTTTGTTCCACGGAATCCTGTCACCAATCCAGAATATGATAGAAGTGAGAGGAGAGGAAGTGGAGAACAAGAAAAGTAAGATCAATATGCCAATGTGTCTGAGACCTGAAAAATAATGATTACATATATTTAAAGAGGCCCTGGGAATGCAATTCTCACTTCCAAGGCAGCCTCTACACAGCCATCATTTGTCTTTGCCAGAAGCCCTTGCATCAAGGCCCCTGCGTACAGCCAAGGTAGTGGAAACCGGAAATAAAATGATTCAGAGGTGTTTGACTATAGCTGATTCTTTTCTTTTCAACATTTCATTGTGGAAAAGGTTACATATATACCAATAGAACACTAGAGTGAACACTATGTACCCATCACCCAGCTTCAGGAATTATCGATACATGGCCAAATTTGTCAATCTATACTCCTACGCACTTCCCCCACACAAACACTGGATTATTTTGAAACAAATCCCATATTTTATACTAATTCAAATGTAAATACCTCAACATGTATCTATAAAAAATAAGACTCTAAAAAATATAACCATAATACCAGTATCATATCTGAAATTTAACAATTCCTTAATATCACTAATATTCAGTTAATGTTCAAATTTTTCCTTTGTCTCATATACTTTTTTATAGTTAGATTGTTTAAATTACAATCCAAAAGAACAGTCCATAGATTATATTTTGTTCCTAAGCCCCAATATTTCCTGTAAGCTAAAAGGCTTAATTATATTTTGGTTCAATTTTTTTTGGCAAGGAGACTTCATAGGTGGTACTATGTACTTCCTATTGTAACACATCAGGAGGTACATAAAGCCTGATGTTAATATTGATCAACGAGTTCAGGTGTTACCAGTCTGATTCATCCATTTTAGTGTTCCCTATCTGCTTTTCAATGGATGGTCTTAGCAGGCATTGATGTTAATTGGCTTAGATCAATTATCTCATTAAGGATTGAAATGTTGATATTTTAAACCTATCATTCTCCATTCAGTAACTGGAATTTTCTATAAAGTAAAAACTTTCTCTCATCAACTATTTTGTTGCTCTGAGGTACAGGTCATATACAGGGAAAAAAGTTAAAGATTGAGTTTTTTGCTCGTATTTGCTTATTTTCAGAATAATGGGTTAGTTCCCTAGCATCCCACAAAGGTGACCAATGTTTCTGTGTGTGATTATAAGTCATGTCTATTAATCTATCTTACGTATTTCAATCTATTCTCAGTTATAGATTTATTTTTTTTCTTTGATTCTCAAATTGTTTCATCTTTGGCCAGTGCAATTCCTTCAAAAGGCTCCTGAATCTTATTAACACAACTTGCCAAGTCTGATGGTTTCCTTGTTCTCTGGTATTACAAGATGTTCCATGTTTACCTCATACATTTTTTTCTCCCAAAAATGGAATTCACCATTTCCCCACAAACCCTGGTTTGTTTTGTTTTTCCCTAGAAAAGGCTATGTTTTTGCCTCTCCCCACATCCCTTTTCTCCTTGTTCTACCAGAAACAAAGAAGTGCTACAAAGAGACGACATTAAGTACCACTCAGCAGCCATTTGGTGATGACAGGTAGGTAGCTCAGACACTAAAAGAGGTCATGTCTAGCAGAATTCAATTCCAGAGGAATCCAAGTTCCAAGGTTGGGAATCAATTTCTGCAGCTATTCTGCTACCACCCGAGGGAGGACCCCAACCTTGAAGATAGCAGAGGACTGTGAAAGGAGTTACATCCTTGATGACATGGTTGAGTTAATGAATCAACCAACTAGGAAGTCACCCTTCCTCTGGACCTCCGGGTGTGTGGGATAATACATTCCCTTGTTGTTGAGTTCCATTTGAGACAATTCTTTATGTTACTTGAAGCTAAGTCCCTGAAGGATACACAGCTTCCAATTTAGAAAATAATTGATTATTACACAAGTCACCAATTGTTCTTTCTCACCTCTATGCCTTTATATGGTTCACTTCCCTTGATTACATTTGGGAAAGGGAGTTTGGGAGGCTCTCCACCTGCTTCCAAGTGAGTCTAACTTCAGCCTGTTTCTCTGCTGCCATCTGCCTTGGACTCACTCCCAGCTCTCACCCATGTGTCTAAATCCTTTTACTGCTGCTCACTGCCTAGAAAGCCTGGCCCATGTCCTCTCCCGTCACTCCTCCAAAGCAGCAGCAGTAGGTATGAGTAGCAAACTATTATTGAAGGTTTGAGCTTAACAAAGAGCATTTATTATACATGCAGAAACAGCTTCACAGTGAATGTCCGCCATCCCTATTCCAAGAAATTCACTGGTGGTTCCCTCCACAGGGAATTTGTCACTGACTATGTTCCTTCAAGAATCCTACACTCCCACCACGTTACTGAGAGTCTCGGCACCCTTACCTTCCATCTCTCTTGCTCTCCTATTTCTACCTTCCTCTCTGCCAACCCCAAACTTTCCATTATTTCTACTTTACAGAGCAGTGATCTTATCTTTGTTTAAACATCATCAATTCCAGGGATGTCCAGATACGTTGTTTTCAATAACAGGCTCACTAAGGCATTTCCTAAGCAAAAGAATAATTTTGTCTCAGAAAGAGAAACTAATTCTGCCTTCTTCTTGGGTCAATCTGCTCAAATTCTGCCAGCTCTAAAAATACCATTGATTTTCTTGTTATTTAATACTTAACATGGAAATAAGGATACCTATCTTACAGCATGGCTAGAAAGCTTTATCAGCAGGTAAGATTAGGAAAGTTACTTAATCTCTTTGTGCTTTGCTCCACTCATTTGTAAAATGAGGATAAATAATACTACTTACCTCACAGCGCATAAGGTTGTTGTGATTAAAATGAATCAACAAGTCTGGTACATGCTAAGTACTCCACAAATGTTAGCAGCTGCTGCTACTGCTTCTGTTGTTATTTTATCAGACATCTTTGATCTAAAAAGTTTATTTGAACATGCTGCCACAGGGAAGATAAGAGCCCCTACAATACAGGGTTATTGTGAGGACCGGATGGTATGTATAACCTAAAACAGCACCTAGGATATAATGACTAATAAAGGCAGGCTCTGGATGCTGAGATCAGTAATCATTTATGCAAAGCACCCACACTTGGAAGAAGAGCAATAATGTGAGACCCTATTATTTCACCTCTCAGATAATGAATGATGCTGGGGGGGGGGGTGGCTGGGTAAGCTGATGTTTTAAAAAATCCTGACAAGACGCCCCATTTTGATTCCCATAGAAGACATCCTTTATGATTGCTATTACCCTTATTAGTATTATGAGTAGACGTAGCAGCAATGTGGAGTGATGGCTGAGCAGCTGCACAGGCCAGGTACTGTGTTCCTGTTCTGTGGGGAAGTAGAATAGACAAGATCAGCCTCTCTCTGCAGGTACAAGTAAGGAGGAAAAGACCTGGCCACTCCCACTCCTCATTCCCCCCACCTTGATTGCCAATGGGGACTAGGCCAGCCTCTGAGAGAGTTTGCTGGAGATCAGCTTTCTTTCAAGTGACTACCACCCTGCCACAATGAGTCTGCAGGAAGTTTACAGCACCAGGCTTCCCAGTGCCACAAGGGTGGTGAGGAAACGTAACCAGCCCTTCCCTCAGCTCCTTTGCAGTTTTTCCTGGACCCACAGGAGTCCCACCAGATACATGAAAGGGAGGAAACACTCTGGGCCCTGAGCCTGGACACCAAACATTACCAAAGACGTGATGACCAAAGGTGTGTAGACTTTCTCAGGAGCAGGTGACTGGACCACAGGTGACCACAGTCACTCTCTGTCCTCGCCATGGACTTGCTTGAGAGAATACTTCTGGCATTTCCATGAAGATTACAAATTCGAACCCACTAAGAGCAAGCAGGTAACAGAATCAGGTGAGTGTTGGCGTGAGCCCTGAGCAACCAGAAGAATCAGCTAGGGGCCAACTCTACAGGCCACCTGTCTTTCTTGGCCCGGGTTCGGGGTGGGGGGGCAGAGACAAGCCATGTGGGGGTCAGGGATCTGAGTAGCACCTGGCTGATTCGATCCAGCCTCTAAAGAACAGAAAATAAAACAGAAAGCTGGGTCAACTAAACAGAGAAAATTGGAGAAAATCTCGAGCTACCTGCTCAGAAACCCAGAGGCCCATTTCTGAGAAACAAAGACCCTGTGGAGTTAGTTGCTTCAAAGTTTCTCAGTCATGTCCAAAAATAGACCCTGGGGCAGAGGGAAGAAAGCCTGATGCAAGGATACTGGCTACTCAGAGGAATGACTATTATGCGGTAACAGAGCCTTTTTAAAAAGAAACTAATTAAATGTGCCTGCACTAAAATGATTACATGGCCATTATCTGCCCACTCAGAGAAAGTGAGAACCACAAAAGTCCGAAACTCAGCAAGCAGCAGGCTTAATTGTGTTCTGTAAGGAATGGCTTTTGTTTTGCTCAGCGTTCCATCAAAACACTAAGTGTTAATGTACTCTGTATAATTTATCTGGCCAGCTAACTAGTTTAATTCATCACACCATGTGAAAGAATAAAAGCAGGTTGGTAGTGACAAGTTAATAGCAGAGGTAGAAAATAAAATGGAGAAACACAATTTGATTGATGGTGCATAATTATTGGGTGCTACTATAGATGGACTCTCTCTAGTTTTATATAGTGGCCAATCATAGCATTATAGATCTAGTAATTTGAAACTTTAAATAAGTCTCCTCAATTAAAATTTTAAAAGGACAGTGAATATATTGCATTTCAACTGAACAATAAAAATTCAATTATAGTCAACTCTCATATATCTACAAGTAGATCTGTCATTTAAAAAAAAAGAAAATCTTAATTTTAGCTCCTCACTGTCCTGATTATCTGTTCTGCCAGCCTGCACACCTTGTCACCAAAACCACTACTTTGACTCTATCTACACTTTCTTAGACCTGGATGAAGGGGGTGCTTTTGGAGTAGGAACAGTTAAAATCAGACTTCTCCTTTACCTGAGGAAATTATGGGGGAATGAGAGACACCAACCTTAGAGGATCTAGAAGTATCTCCTTAGGCTGATGTCTTGCTACAGTCAGAAGATAACAATGCCATCCATCCCCAAGACTGTCATGGAAAATTAGGAAGCCTCATAGAGGCAAGATGGGAAACATACGTGGCTCTCCAGAACTTCTTCTTATCGATCATAGCAGAGCTTGTTAGATCAAACTGAACATCATAACTAAAGCTGGAGCCCTCATGGTCTGTTTATTAGCTGTAGAGCACAAACAGTCAGGGCCGTTGTAAAAAAGTGTTCACATATTACAATACATGGTTGATTAGGAATTTATTCCAGCAAAAGATTCTCTCCTCTCTCTTCTTCTCTCGCTCTCTCTCTCTCTCTCTCTCTCTCTCTCTTCTCTCTCTCTCACACACACACACACACACACACACACATGATGTAGAGACAATATTAATAATTGCAACACATTGCAATAGCAAAATATTGGAAACAATCTAAAATGTCCATAAAGAGTGGACTGGTTAAATGAAGTATAAAACACATAAACAAAAAAAAAAAAAAAAAAAAAAAACAAACAGCAATGGCATGTGAACAGCTGCAAAAAAAAGAAAACCAAATGGAAAAATTCTCTCTGTACTAATATGAAATGAGCTTCAAGTCATAGTGCCAAATTTTTTTTTTAAAAAAGCAAGATGCAAAAGGTGTATATGCTATATTACCAATTGTATAAAAGGTACACACACACACAACCCACATACATGCATTAAAATATCTCTCAAGAAGATGCAAGGTCCTCATAACCTGGTTGTCTCTAAAGCAGGGAACTGAGTGGATCAGGACAGAAAAGGAAACATTTTCATAATATGCTTTCAAACCTTTTGAATTTTGAACGTGTGAACATACCTATTCAAAAACAAATAAATTGCATAGTTAGCCTCATTAATCTCTGCTCTCAGCTCTCTCATCCTTGTTTCAATCACTTTAGTCACTCTCAGTTATCAGTGTGTGTACACACACTATGACTCCCTGTAACCTTCATTTCTATCTTGTTGATCTGTATCAGGAATCACTTCTCATTAAAGAGAGGACTTCATTAACCTTCTTCTGTACCCCTAGGTCCTATAGCCAAACAACTTAATATCAAATCATCTAGCAGTGCCTTTAGTTACCCCCACCTGAAGGTCTAAAAATATATCAGGCTCTTCAACAGAGCCCCAACTTAGCGGTATCTTTGTGATTGACCTTCATGGCATAACCTATGTACTCATTGTGAGACACAGTTGCTTCCTTCTCCTGGGCATGACTTCAGACCCTATATTAGCCCTTAGGAGCTAACAAATTGGGCATTTTCCTCTCGCATTCTTATGGTCCACCCCAAGGACCCTGGGCTCCCTCAGCCCACAGGGGAGTAGTAATGAACAAACTCTAGGCAAGCAGAGAACTGGAGAGTTTGATCGGTCCACTTCTGCTGTTGCCTCCCACAGCCATAGGAAGTCACAAGAGAACCAGTTCTGCTAGTCCTATCAGTGCTTTGCATGCTATGGTGATGCCTTGACTGGTATTAGTGTTTCTCATTAATATTCATTATTCATTTCTGTTCCCCAGATTAGGACACCCTACCAGAGGCCCCTGAATCTGCCACATGCTGCCTGGACTCTGCTTACTGCCTAAGACTACCCTTGGAGGGGTTCTCTTTGCTCCTTTGGTGTTTTCTGTCAATGGACCAACCAACAAGGTGCTCTTTAATGTGAATCTCAGCTGGGGGTAAGGTCTCAGGCCCCTCCTGCCCCAAGGCACTAGACCCCAGAAATTGCTCCTCAATTAAATCAGCTCTGCATACCTGACAGTGCTAATGAAGACACAAAAGGTCCTGATGCCCTCCTGAGCAAGGAGTATTTACTCACTTTCAGTTTGCATAACTAAGAGGCTCCAGGGCAAAGGACTCTTCCCTGAGCAAAGAAAGTCATATCCAAGTGATATGCTGCCTCTCCCCCTAGATGTAACAGAGGCTGGTATAAATCTTACCTCTCACTCATCTCCACCCCAGGCATCTCCACTTAACCTCTGCTTACACACACACTTTTTCAGAAGCAAGCCATAGCAGTTATTTGACATCTAACTAAGATGTCACAGCTTATGACCAAATAAAAAGGTATCTCAGAGGTCACTGATAATATTGAGTCAGATTTTCCATTTCACATTATAAGGAATATCAAGAATGTGCCAGTCTACTAGAATGATCTTCATATCAAAATGATTTGAAACATTCAATAGTCAGGGTGGTAGAGTGGAAAGAGTTTAGGTTTTGACAATCAGAAAGATCTTTCAAAATAATCTTTTCAACTCATTGGCTACAACCTTGAACTTCTCCACGCACATGAGCTACAGTTTTCTCATCTGTAATATGGGGATTGTCCTGAGGATTAAATGATTCCAAACATGTGGAACGCCTACCAGGATATCACAGGCACTCACGTTAGTTCCTTTCCCTTGAAAACCTACATCATCAAGGCCAGTGTAATGATTTCTAAGTCAAATTTTATCTATTTGAAAATAACTATGTTCTTCAAGACACAGTGTTAGGACTACAGGCGATTCAGAGAAATGAAAAAGGACTCATGGCGAACGCTGCAGGCTGGCTGACCCAGTGGCCACTCCCAACCACCTTCCACTTTGCCACCTTCCCCCATAAAATCTAGAAGAGCTAAATACCCACTCTACCAGGCTTTGTTGCAACTGACAGGGGCCAAGTCACAGCTCTGGCCAAGGAGACAGTAAGCTGAAAGTCTGCAAGCAGGTTTCTGAGGAACAAAAGAGATAGAAACAGCTGCTGCTACCCTTCCTCTTTCTTGCATTTACCATTGACTTGCTGACTGGAGAGATAGCAGCCCTCTTGTAACAAAGAGGCAACAGGTGTGAGGAAAAGACCAAGAGAATTGCAACAAAATTTGTCCTGATATCATTAAGCCACCAAACCAGCCCCAGCAGCTTCCTCAGACTTCCATGAAATAATTCACCCCCCTATTTGTTTTAGCCCCTTATTCAAGTTCCCTGCTACTGGTAGCTAAACACATTCCTATGTGGTACAGATGTTGCCCTCAAGAAATCCATATTCTAGTGGTAGAAATAAGTTATGTTTTCAAATTTCTAAAATACAAAGTGGAAGTTATGAGGATGGCGTGACAGAACACAATGAATTATATAAAAAATCATAACCATGTTTATCCAAACATTTTAGGGAATGATGGTAGAGGTATTATATATATATATATATATATATATAGTACTTTATTCCATACTCAGCATTTTAAAACGTAAATATATTACAGCATATAGTGGAGCTCTTCAGGAACTACAAATGAAAGACACATTGCTTGGAAAATATCCAATTTTACACATAGTACTTATCTTTTCAGATATATGAAAACCATAATGCAGAAGGATTTAGAAGCATTGTAGAGAATCTGACAATACCTAAGGTTATCAAGAGTCAAACTTCCAAATTTACTGTGCAACATGCATTTGGTTTACTATTTTCCCAAGCAAAGCATTTCATTGTTAAACACTGCATAGATATGACAAAGTTTCATATTTGCCTAGTACTATAGATACAGCAAATACACAAATTGAAGAGGTTGCAGATATCTTCACTTACTGAATTTTTCCATTGCTTTTATGTTGGGTTTAAGTAAAAAGTTTAGAGTGCATAGTATATTTTGCATACACTGTAGCAGCAGAGAGCTAAGAGTATTTTAGTGATTCTGTTTTCCAGTATGTGTACTATTAACATAATGTCTGAAATACAGGAATATATTTTTCAATAATTTACTGCATAATTCTTAGATCAATGGAAAACACTAACACTAGTCTCATGTTTTAAAACATTTCAATTAAGTTTGCATCCAAAATTGGTATTGCATTACCATCAGAGACCTCACTAGGTGCAGAGGTGACTGAGCTGGGAAGGCTGTGTATTCTATTGAACACAGCCTTTAACTCAATTAAAAGAACATTGAGTTATCTTCAAAAGACTGAAGTTCTAGCTCTGACCCAGGAAACTGTGGGCTGTACAATTTCTGAGATGGCACTAACCTCTCTGAATACCAGTTTTCTCATTGGTAAAATATTGAGAGTCACACTCATCTCACGAGGTCATCATTATTAGAACAGTCAAGAGAAAAGGTGGTGACGATGCATTTTAAACTATAAAGTACACCGCAGATGGAGAGTATAAACTCTTCCAGTTCCATGACTGAATCAGGGCAATCTTGAGATCTGTGATAAGTTTGGTGTGCTTACATAGTCTAAAAATTACAGGAGCATATTCTTTTCCAGGGAAATTTGTGCTTCTCTATAAAAGGAAATTTGTAGTAGGAGAATAATCATAGTAGGAGGTAGGAAATCTATATACTATTTATTTATGCATTCATTCAACTAACATTTATCAAGTGCTGACTATTGTAGCACATATAGAGCCCAAGGATGTAAAGATAAACAGGATACAACGTCCTGATCTTCAGAAGCCCAAGGTCTCATAGAGGCTATAACCACACAAACATGTGATTGTATGTTAATAATGAGAGGTGTTCCGAAGTTGGTAGTCTTTAAAAGGAGGTGAAAGTGGCAATCTGAACCTCTCAGACATCATCTGAGAGATGAGAGGGAAAACCAGAGAGGAGGAAAAATTGCTGAATGAAGACAAATTTCCTCTATGTCACAGTTGGCTTGGAACCTGCCCTTCAAGTAAAGCTTCCCAGGAGTTAATTTCAAGAGCTTTTTTGGAGCTCCTCAGATGAAGGTGTGGTTTTGGTTGGCTGAATAAACTCTCTTAAAAGAGACCATATAAGATGAACTGCAATAAAATCCTTTATCCAGTTTGGGTTGCTGAATTCTTTGCTTTAAGAAATACTTTTGTGATGCGGTGGTCCCTTTGACCTGGAGTCAGGATTGATCAGCACCAGCACCTTTCCAATCCTGAGGCAGAATTATTCGCCTCAGCGCAACCAACATCCAGGCTACTGGAAAAGAGCTTCCCGGCACCATTGTTGAACTAGCAGTACCACTGCAAGACTTTGCAAGAAATCAAAGCAGGTTTCATTTATTCAAGAAACATTTTCTGAGGACCTATTAGGCACCAGACATTAGGAACACAAAGTTAGCTAGGATATAGGTTTTGCCTTCAGTGTCTTCGCAATTTAGAAGGGGGGACAGCTACATGATTCAATTACTCCCATAGACGGCTGGCTACAGAGGCTATAAATTGAGGTGTAGCAAATGGATCAGGGATATGGAGCTGGGATTGCTTGGAAGCTCAGGTAAGGATTCAGGGAGGGGGTGAGGACTGAAATACAAGTAAATATTAACCAGATGGGCAAAGGGGAAGGATATGCTGGATACCAGTGTAAATAAGAGCACAAAGGGGTGTGTTCTATGAACTACGTGCATTTTTCTGTAGCTGGAGTATCAGGCTACAAGGGGAGATGAGGTGAGAGCTGACATCAAGATAAAGTTAGGCCAAGAGAGTCCTCAGATGCCATGCTAAGGAGTTAGCACTCTGTGGGGATCCACTGAGGATTTTACTCTGACTTTAAAATTAGATGGCTGTTGAGGAGGGTGGTCAGCCTGGGTCTGCCCCAAAAAGGATGCTGACTGCTCGCTACAATAGGCCAGGAGAGCATTTCCAAGCTGTTCATCACTTTTGTTGTATCTAACACCTAGACTCAGAGACCATATCTAAAAGTGAAATTAAGATATTCAACTGGTTAGGTTCCCAAGTGCTGAAGAGATGGCTTTTAAAGTGGTTACATGTCCCGGAAACGGACAAAGGTCAAGCATTCTTCCCAGCTGTTCCCAATCTGGGGACGTCTCATAGTAACTGACGAGAGTTCAATGCAATCAATCAGAAGTCCAATGAAAAAGGCACTACTGCTGAGTTCCTATCGAGAACGCAGCTATCTCTTACATCTCTGAGGAAACTGGAGACTGCCAAATGATTTTTACCAGCTTCTCTGTAAGAAAAGAACCATTTGTAAAAACATATCTCAGCAATAAAGCATCCCCTCCTTTCAAAGAGAATCTTTCACCAAAGCTGTCTCAAAGCAAAGACCCCTCTGATCCACACCAAAAGTTTCAGTGCAAGATGAGGCTAAGACTCAGTATGATACTTATTTCTGCTAAGTGGCATGCAGGACTCTACAGAAGTGGCTACAGTTGTATTGGACAGTGGAGTCTGCTGCTTTGTGGTGTCTGGTGGCCCCTAGTGGAGACTCAAGTCTCCTCCCCACCCCACCCCCAGCTCAGCTCACCTCCAAAGAGAACTAATAACTGGTCAGGTTGAGGGCATTCTATTAGCAGCTGTACTAATAGGTGGGGCTCTATATGCTGCCAATAAATCAGGAAACATTCAAGGATATGGTATCTCTTACTTACACTTGTATAGCAGATATGATTTTTGTTAGGCACAAACTGAGGGTAAGCAAATAAATGTATCTTTCTTTCATATATATAACAGAGGGTGCCAAATATATATATATATATATATATATATATATATATATATATATATATATATATATACACACACACATTTTAAGAATGGAAAACTATTAAAATTGTAATACTCAATATATATACCAATAACAAAAGAGGAATACAAGTCACGTTTGACTTCTGCAATTACAAGAGGTACTCCAAGTGGTTACCATCAGCATCCAGATGCTTCTGATTATGGCGAACTACTGCTTGAACAACGCTGACCAAAGTGTCCACTTGTATAATTTTTTGGCACCCCCGAAGTACATACATATTTGATATATATATATATATATATATATATATATATATATATATATATATCAAATCCCTCTTTCTCTTGTTAATAGAAGCTTCATGTTCGACAGGGTAAGCTCAGGCAAACTAGGATTTTTTTTCCCATGGCTTTGCCCAGAGAGTTTCACAGATTCAAGTCCGCTTCTGGCCCATTGGTCCTCTCACAGATATGTGAGAGGCCTTCTCTGAGGTAGCATACCTCAGAGGGGACTTTCAGATGTTTCCCATGCCACCCTGGGCTGTAGGAACATCAGGGGGACTGTCTACCTCAGTTCTCTTTGCTGAAAGACATGCCATATGCCAAGCTGGATGATGGTACACGAGAACTGAGAAGCTTAACACCTTCCTGGGATTCACCTCAAAAGGAAGACACAGATCCACTCTGTTCTAGGACCTCCACTGAAGTGTAGGGCCTCAGTCACTCTCCAAATTTAACTACCCAGCTCCCTACAACTCTGCTCTGTGCCTAGGAGTCTTTCTCCAGTCTAGACAGCTGGATAAACCTGTCTCACCTCCTTAGCCTCTTGTTTCTGGCACACACACAAAATCTAAAGCTTTTCCCTACCTCCACCTCTCAGGACCCTTATTTTTGTCCTGAGTTTCTGATAAGAAAGCCAAGAACTGCCTGTTTATTCTTTGAGGTTCTAAAGCAAAGTCAGCCACTGACTGAATGGGAAAGAACCAAAGATCACAGGAATTATGCTGCCACATTTGCTGCTCTCATAAAGCCAGAGACAGGGGATGGTTTGGATGGTTTGGACCTGCTCCGTCCCAGAAGAGGGCCTAGCCCAGCCTGTGTCTACCTGTCTCCCCCTCCTGCAACCTCCTTCCAAGTATGGTCCAGAGACCCAGGGACTATCTGAAAAGATGCATGACCACTACTTCTTATTCTTCCTGCCAACCAATTAAAGTATGAAGGTCTGAGGGACCAGCCTGAAAATGCCTGGGGTGGAGGGTCAGTTGAATCAGTTCAGTTCTGGATCGTGTAAGAGAAAAGTAGAACCATTCTGGTTTCTCAACTCCTGTAGCCCAGCCAAAAGACAGTTTCCATGTGGTCCACCCTAAATCACTAGAATTTTGCAAGTAGGTTTAAGCCTCAGAAGTTACCTTGTACCGAGGACATCAGGGAAGTCTCTAGGCAGGAGTTGGCATTTGACCTTGGTTTTAAGGGGTGGAAAGGACAGGGAGGAGGGAAATCCAGGGGAGGAAACATAAACAAAGTCAAAGAGTTGGAAACACATGCAGGGAGACAAGGCAAAGGAAGATGTTAAAGATGACCTCAGTTTTCTGCTCCTGGGTTATCAAGCAGATGGCGAAACTCTGAACAGAACTGAGGCTTCTCATTTAGCATTTATCTTAGGCAGCCATGTGTTCTTTTTTCCTGTATGTATCTTGTCTTCTTGAAAATAGAGGTCACCTTTGATTCATTCATTTATTCATGTATCTTTCTCGCAACCTTAAGAGAAATAACTGATATATACTGTAATACCTGAAAATGTGCCACGGAAGATATTCCTCGACCTGATCTCTGGCTTTTCTCCATTAAAGAGAATGTCGCCAAAATTGTAGATAGCTGTGTTTTTCTCAAACTATTTTTTTAAGCTTTGCAGATTATGGGAAATCTGTTATTTTGTCCCTACCTATTTTAAATTATAATTTAAGTGAAATTAATATCTTCAATCATGAGCATTTAATGATTTAACATGATTGCAAACCTTCAAAATATTGTTTTTCAGAGTGCTTTGACACATTTGCTATTTATCTTATCAACAAGGTAGTTTTTCCTAACATAAAAAAAAAAAAATGGGACTAACTGTTGCGATTAAATTCTAATAAATTATTTGAGTCCACCTGGAAATATAGAAATGTCTAACTGCCAAAGCACGTCCAGATTCTATTTTTTGATAGAGTCACAAGACATACAAGAGAGAAGCAAATAAAAATGCCCCTTTATTTTGTCTGAAACACAACACTACCTTCAGTTTTTCTCATCACACCACAAAATTCCCTCCAGCCCGCTGACTGCAGTTCAGCTCAGCATGGTGCACTGACCCAGTTCCCTTCAGAATCCTCTCTTCCTATCTTCCCCTATGATAGGATAAATGCCCATTACCCGAGAGGCTGGGGCTTGTTCCTTGCAGAAAATACAGCCTTCCGTTTTATCCTCCTGCGCCTGTCTCTCTGTTGCACATGCCATCAATCAAATAAAAATACCAGAGTACCAAACAGTAGTGCATATTACATGCAGAGCAATTACTGAGAATTGGGGTAAGAGCACAGTGATTTCCAGAGAGTTGAAATCCTAGCCTATGCACAGGATGCACCAGACTCTGCTTGCTTACTTGAGAGCATCTGAAAAAGTCTTGGTATCCTCAGGAAGTATTAAAAAAGTATGTGTCTTTCCCAAGAAAGAATATTTATTTACCTGCACAAATTTTAAAATCCAGTACTTAAATCTTTCTGGAAGGTTACTTTGCCTTTGTTAATGCCCTCCCAATCTTTCCTCTTTTCCCCAAAACCAGAGAGAAACACCACACAGAGCTCATCCTCTTTAAAGCCAGATGAACACAACTACTCTCCGAAAGTCTCCACTGTCTTTTTGGTTTGAACTAAACCATTCATCTCCACCTGACAGAGAACTTTTTTTTTCTTTGAATACCCTGAATCCAATATCACCCATTCCTGTTCCAAAGCCAGTGAAGCCTGAGGCCCAACCCCCAGACCAGGGAGGACAAGGCGATAAGAGGCAGGGCTCCCAGGGCAGTTTACGTTTATGTTTATCACTCAGAATTTTTACCACCTCTTCGTTCAACTTGAAATCACAGTAGTTTTAGAGCCATGAGAGACCTGAGCCCCATGTATCCCTATCCTGAGAGATTCCACCCCCTTCAAGGACTTGTCCCAGACCCAAAAACTCAGACATAAGCGGGATGTTGGGCAGATGGGCCACCTGCATTGATTAGTTCATACACAGCTCATTTTACCCCTGGCTACTTTGATTTCTGGCTACCTCAATTTCAAATTTAATTCTCCCATTTCCTCTGCAGCCTACTGTCTCCAGCCCCATTTGCTATTTGTCCTGCCTTGCTGGCTCTCAGCATTTCTGCTCCATTTCCTAGATTCCACCCAGCATTTTCCTTCTGGACTCATCCTCCCAGTGGACTCCTAAGTTGCCCGTAAGCCCATTTTGGTTCATCCCCAGATCCTCCACATTCTTGACCTAAGGAGCACAGCCTCATGGTCTGGTTTCTACAACATCTAACCCCTTTGTTGCATAAATGAGGAAATTGAAACCAAAGGTCAGATTTATCACACAGCAAGATGTGGATCCAGCATCCTGGCTCTAAATCATGGGTTCATTCTTTTCTACATTTTAGAAGAAATCCATAAAATTACCACTTCATTTTAACTTGGTCTCAACTACTGGCTGTTACCCTCATCTCCTTGGCCTCCGAACACTGGGCTCTTTTTTTTTTTTCCCAATCTTAACAAGGTCAGTGTGTAACCTTCTCCCTTCCTCCACTGCATTGCCTAGAATTCAGATCTGATGGCTGAGGATGAGAGCCCTACCCTGGAAACAGTAGAGTGATAGCCTGCCGAAGAAGGAGCCTGGTACCTGGGGACATCAAGGAATCACAAAACTGGACTGCCTACCTCCAGACTTCTTTCATGGCAGAGAAAAATTGAGAATACATTTTCATTGTTTTTACACTAAATGCAACAAACATAGCCTCAGCTAAAACAGGGACAACAGACTAAGGAAAAGAACAGCAGAAAGAGTAAAGGAGCATAGGTCTCTAGTGCTGTCATGAAGCTGCCATACCTGCCCTGGTCTTACTTCCTTAGATGAAAAATAAAGCTTCTAAGTTATTTAGGGCTTTATGGAGAAGGTAGGGATTGAGCTGAAGTTTCCATAAAGATGCTTGTCTACTTGGGCTGCTCCTTAAGCAACTGGAAACTCCCCTTTCTTTCTGTGGGGTTGGGTGGCCAGAGTCAAGGCCATGTGATTCAGAGGCATTCCTGCTCCCACAGACAGACCCAATTGCTTGAGCGGTTATCTAACACCAGCTCCTAACATGGCCTGTGAAATGCCCACGATTCTCAAGCCCTAAGCCAGAGTTCAATGCAGCAGCTTCTCTAGGTCCTATCTGTGAGAAAGGGAGGGAAGGACCCAGGGGGAAAGCAGAAATCCCTGCGCTTAACCCGGTGATTTACTGTTCCAACCTGGAATCATGACAGCAAAATGCAAACACAATTCAGGGCTTTATTCTCCAAACTTCTCACCCAGCTCTGGGCCTTTACAATGTTTACTGTGCAGCCATCTGTGAATATCTTTGTGAAACTAGTTAAAGCCTTTTATGAGACCCTAAACTTCTTGCTACACTAATTTCACCTCCCCCACACACATGAATTAGGACTTGAATAAACAAAAGGCAGACGAAAGGATGGAGAGCGATCGCGCAGTGTTAAATGGTGCATTTAACAGGGCCTGCCCACAGATTTTTCCGTTCCCATCCCTGGTTGCACAGGCAGCACCGAAGCCCATATAATGGACTCTTTATGTGGTACTTCGTTAGAAAAACGTATTGACAAAGAATCACAGACAAATCATAGCCATGACCTTTAGTGCTCAAACAAGATTTTCCTTGGGAGTGATTTAATTGTCCATGCAGTTCGTTGGCTGCACACATGAGTGGCCTTCTGCCTTTCCAAAGGCCACAGCCAGGCCAGTCTGGTTTGCATTTCCTGTGAATGTTTGGCCAAGTGCTGCTCCTATAATGAGGCTCCGTTGTGCCATACAAGGATAAACAGCACATGGCATCCAGCTGGACTCGGCGAGCTTGAAAGATTGCTTCCCAAGCACCTGCTGCCCAAACCGACCTTGGCTCTGACAGTGCCCCGGCCTCAGACTCATCGTTCAGATGACTGGCACAGATGCCTGTGCCAGGCCTTGTGGCCTGTAGCAACATCGCTGCACTTTGACTGCCAGGCAGAAGAGCAGGGTCTGGGGCTACAGAGTGAGGTAAAATATGTTTGTTTTTGTTCTAAGTTTTTGTCCTCTTCCCATCCTTTCACCTGAGCGCTCCTTGTTCCCGTCATTGCTCTGAGCTCAAGGATAACAGAAGCCAGACACAAAAGACCACCTATCGTATAATTCCATTTATATGAGATACGTAACCACAATAGGCAAATCCATAGTGACAGAAAGCAGGTTATTGGTTGCCAGGAGCTTGGGAGGAAGGGAGAATAGGGAGCGACTTCTTAATGGGGTTTCTGTTTGTGGTGATGTAAAAGTTCTGGATTTAGATAGAGGTGATGGTTGCACATCACTGTGAAGGTACTAAATGCCACTGAACTGTATGCTTTAAAATGGTTAGAACGTAAATTTTATGCTATGCATATTTTACCACAATTTTTTCAAATGTGACTGAAGGATTGTACTGGGGGAAGGAAAAAGATGGATATACTTACTTCCCAGGTCCCAGAAGATGAAACTAAGACCAATAAGAGTTTCCTGGAGGCAGATTTCAGTTTATCTGTAAGTAGAGGGAAAAGCACCATTTAGAACAGACCTACTGTAAGCCAGGTACCCACACAGTCATCATTATCTTGAAGCCCACAACACATCAAGAGGGAGTTTTATTAACTTTATTTTATAGCTGAGGAAAGGATGACTCCCAGAAGCTAGAACTCTTTTGCCAAGGACACAGAGATAATAAGAGAAGGAGGCAAGTTTTGAACCCAGGTTTTTCTACTCTGTACATATTTTAATGTGCCAGTGCCCCTGCAACTTTTCTACCAAAGTACACTTCATATCCCTTGGGAAGAATGAATTCATGCATCAGGGTGAATGGGTAGAACCCAAAGGAGCTGCTGAGTGTAAGCCTCATGTTTTAGCTTACAAATTCATATAAATTTCACATGCTTGCTCTATTATGTTATATGAGGTTTTTCTTAGCAATTAAACTAAGTTTTGTTCAAATCTTCTAGTGAAAGTTTCACTCTGGAAGGATGGTCCATGTTCATCCTAGAGTCTCGCATCCCCCTTCACATGCCTCAGGGGTCTGCTCACTCCAGATTGAGAAGCTGGCCCTAAAGTGGCTGCAAAGAGGGAAGGAGGGGATAGCTCTCGGCATTGTCATGTCCATGCACTGGGAGGGATGCTGGAAGACTTCACACATGAGAAGGGTGAAGTTGGACCTCAGTGACTGTAACTCTATTTAGTAACAATCCCATTCTAAGAATCTAAGGAAACTTATTGACGTTCTTTACCAAAAATTGCCAAGACCTATAAAGTTTACATGTTATCTTAGAGAGTTTGTAAACCCCCTAAAGTCTAGACCTCAAATTAAGCATCCCTGGACTAGGAAGAAAATAAAACAAACTCGAAGATTCCTTCTAACCCTAAGAGTCTGTGATCTTATCCTGGACTGCATTTCACTTAATCATCAGCTTTATCAAAATGTACCCAATTCAATATAAAGCTGAAAGCAACAAACAAGCAAGACAAATAAACAAAAACTCATAGACACAGACAAGAGTTTAGTGGTTACCAGAGGGAAGATGGGTTGGGAAGGGTGTGGTTGCAGAGGGTAAAGGGGGTCAAATATATGGTCATGAAAGGAGAATTGACTTTGGGTGGTGAATACACAATGCAATATATGAATGACGTGTTATAGAATTGTACACTTGAAACATATACAATTTTACTAACCATTGTTACCCCAAAATATTTAATTTAAAAAAGCATACCAGAAAAAAAAGTACCCAGTCCTTTTCCTTCCCATTCCTTACCACTCTGAGTGAATCAATTTATCAGCTAATATAGTAAATTCAAGATGATATGATAATGAGTTGCTATACATCCTTACTCTCTCCTCCCAGATGACAGTTGGATTTTGCTTCCTTTAGGGATATTGTAATTTCAGCAGCTTATGGAGAAATGGAAAGCAAGAGGGTCTTGTAATTTTTTCTTGAATTTCTCCATTTGCGTTGCTACTTACCTGATCTGTACATAAAGTCAGACCAGTATCCAGCTAAAAGGCAGTTCTGGCTGGAGACTCAATAAAGCATAACACTAGAGTTGCAAAAGTCATGCACAAGAGTGGACTTTGTCAATCCCTGCTTCTCTTGGGAGAGCCTGGTAACATTGACTTAAATGATTTGAAATAATGAGTGAGGCTGGATAGGGAAAGAAATTTCACAGGTTTCAAGAGAGTGGAAAGACCACTAAACTAACAGCCAAGAAAATTCTATGCAGTACTGTAACTGACTCAGCTGATTAAATAGGACAAGGCAGTCTTCTTTTTTAAGCCTTACTAATCTAAATTTATCTTCCTCTTTCCATTGAGAAAGCAATCTATACACAGCAAGGATATTTAGTCAATAATATTGGTAACAAGTGATAACAATCCAACTCAGAGTAACTTCAGTAAGAAATGACTATGTTGGCCCTATTGGACAATAAGATACCCCATAGAATAGCAGTAGCAATCTGGCTTTGGAAAGGAATCCAGAATTGCTCTCTGGGGGCTCTCTATGAAATAACCCTCTTCCACCTAAGTGGAGGATGAATAATTTGGTGGAGGAGGGTCAGCAGCAGCAGTGAAGGCAATAGGAGAAGCACAGTGCTTCATGGTGAAGTTGCTGGGCCAGAACCTTTACCAAAGTAATCCAGTGCACGGAAAATCAGAAGAAAATAATGCCAGCTAGTTTCAGGAGAAGAACCACCGGGTCACCAAAACAGAAAAATGAAGATGGGCGCATTGATGAGCAAAATAAAAATGACAAAGAGGATGAGGATATGGACCAGGAGAGTGATGATTTGAATTGATCTCATAGCGGTCTCAAAAGGACCAACCCACAAAGAGCAACAATGTCAATCATTGGACTTGCCAATCACCCTCTTTAGTTCTATTAGACCCAACTGCAACAAAGGAGAGCTCATTGGTCAAGAAGAATTGCTAAATGACAAATTTGGAAAGAGTCACTATGAATTATAGTTCCTACAGTGGTTTTCAAAGTTCAATCCAAACTGTGATGAAGATGTTTATAAGGGCATCATTGCACGAGGTCTCCTCTTCTATCAAAGAGTTTAATATGGACAAAGATGGAGTGGGAGGGACTTTAAAGTTGTTTTAAAGTTATATGGATTATTCAGAGGAATCAGATAAATCATGGCAGACACTTTCAGTTGCCTCCCTTGCTGGTAAATCCTGATTTTGTTCAGATGTTCACCTTTCCATGTGCTCATGGAAAGGAGTGAACCACAGCGGGTTTAAGGAAACCATGGTAATTCTTTTCTATTCCCTGTTGACATGTGACCCAATCCTGGTCTTTGGGGTGGAAGGGGGCTCTGGAAAGGGTTTCCCTGCTATTACAATAAAAAGAGGATCACTAGAGGATGGTTCCTTCATCATCTGGACATTTTGTGTCTATATAAGATGCCTAGAACTAGGGCAGCCTTCCAGTAAACAAGAGAATAGAGCCTTTAAACCAAGTTACTATGCTGAGCATAACTTGCTAAAAGATGGAAAGAGCCTGGGTCCTGAATGATATTTGTGAGACTGGAGAATCATTCTGGAACTGTACATATATTAATAATAATAATATAATGAAATTATCATTAGCTTTGTTATGATTACAATAATCATTATTAACAAGAACAAAACACTGAATTGGCTTCCTGGCTTTTACTCTTTCCCTATAATTATTCTCTGTATAGTAACCAAAGCAGTCCTTTTTAAATTCAAATTTGATAATGTCATCCTATTGCTGAAAACTTTCCGAAATATTCCCTCAGCTCCTAGGTTAAATCTCATCTCTTAGCCAAAAACTTTGTAAATCTTATAAAGTCTCTAATCTCATTTTACTCCACCTTTTCCTTCATACTTTCCTTTTTCTACTTTTTCCTTTTTTGAACATTAATTTTTTCTTCTCAGAGGTTTTGTTCTCACTGTTTCTTCTGTTGAACTTCTTGCTCTCTAGATCTCCACATGATTAGTTTTTTCTTGTATTTCAGGTGTCAGCTCAAGAATCACCTCCTCAATGAAGTTTTCCTTGGACACTCAAGCGAAATTAGCTATCTTCCTCAGCTTGAATCAGGGTTTATCACATCACCTTCTATTTTATTTCCTTCAGAACATTGTCACTATTCATAATTATTACTTACTAATCTGATGTGTATTTCCTATCCCTAGTATGTGAGGACAAAGAGAACAAGGACCTTCTCTATCTTGTTCACCATAATTTCCCTCACCCTTAGAAAAGTATCTGAAACATCATAAATTCTCAATAAAAATTGTTGAATAGATGAAAGGAAGAAAGGGGAAAAGGACTGGAGGGAAGGAATGGAGGGATGGAGGGAGGGAAGAAGGGAAGGAAGGAAGGAAGGAAGGAAGGAAGGAAGGAAGGAAGGAAGGAAGGAAGGAAGGAAGGAAGGAAGGAAGGAAAAAAGGAGAAAAGGAAGGAAGGAAGGAAGAGCTATAATTTAGGGATTCAACCATGCCAAAATTATTTATCTCACTCTTCTCAGCTTGGTGTCTCTCCAGATTGCAAAAAGGATGGTAGCAGCAACCCTAGCATCACTTCCTCAAACAGAAAGTAATCTTCTCCAAAAGTTTATCTTCTCCAACAGAAAGTAATCTCCTCTCTCAATATCTGTATACCACCATGCTCAGGAAAGAATTCTGATGGGCCCTGCTTGGATCATGGACCTAACTATGGACCAATCACTGTGCCAGAGAAATAGTGTATTGTGATTGGCCAGGACCTGAGTTACAGTACATAGCTAGAGTATATTGTATCAAGATTGACAGCTCCACCTACCATGATTGACAGATCTACAAGGAATAGTAGGTGGGTGGTGCAGGGAGGGGAAGAGAAGGATAGGGAATGTAGAAGGAAGGAAGAGTAAAGGGGAGTTCTCAAAAAAAAAAAATTAGAATTCCTAGATAGACAAAATCAGGAGATGTTCCCTACAGAAACAGATAAACTACACTGTACCATGGCCTTGCCAGACTGTTTTCCTAGTTCTCCAGATTTAAAAGACACTGATCTCTACTTTACCAGGATGAATCCTTGTCTACACAACCAGAGTAACAGAAGAGCAAGCTGAAGTTGAAGTGCATATGTGGCTTCAGGTTGGGGTTGGAGGGATAGTCAATTATAGCTATCGACCTCATTTTGAAGGCATTTCTTGCCAACTACTGGGCCAAGGTAATGGCTTTCCACCGCTTTGTGATATGATCTGCTATCTAGTCAAAGTTCTTCCCCCACCCCAATCATCAGGACAAGATAACTTCTTTTAGCATAAAGGCAGCCTCTCTTGCTTCCATTTAGACAATGATTCACCCACGTGAACATGATCTCCACACAAATACACAGGATGGTTGAGCCACAGACACACTGGCAGTGTTATGGCACATCAGAAGAAGACCCAATTTGGTGAGGGGAGGTCTGTCATCTACACTGCCTTAGAAAGGGACAGTAACTTACAAGGAGAAAAACGTGTTCCTGGCTCCAAATTACTCTGTGGTTGTGCATTTTTGAGGGTTAATTGTATCGGTGGGGTTCCTTTCCCCTAATAGGTTTGTTTACAAAAATATTGAGCATGCATTACACATCAACATAAATAATTCCCCTTATATCTTTGTCCTCCAAATTTGCAGTTAATTAAACTAATTTGCCTGTTTTTGTGAGTTGGAAACTCTTACTGTCATCCTTTCCAATCACTACTTATTTAAATTTCATCCTTGACCAGTTTCATGATAATGTTTATCTGCTCTAGAGGATTTGAAATGAGAGAAACACACAGGGATCCCATTTAAATTCTTTCTTGAAGCTGACAAAAGCCAAGAATCCACTGGCCATTTAGATAACACAATTTTCCTTGTAGGATATTTGCTTAAGATAGCTGGGAGTAATTTCATCCCAGAATTGCTTATTTACAGGTTTCTGTGAGGGATTCCTCACAGTTAACAATGAACTGTGCAGAAAGATTCTAAAAAAGTATTTTCTGAGACCATTCTCCAAAGCAGGTTAAGTACATATTTTTAAGCAAAATAAAAACCTGTACAATTTGCTGTCAACATTCCACTCTGGCCAGTTCCCAACTAGAAATATGTTTCATGAACATTTGGATTCATTGTTTAGCGTTTCATTAATCCACTTGAAAAGAAATCACTCCTTGATCTTGACTCCTTTAACATGTTAGCCTCAAGCCCTCAGTCAGCTGTGTGTGTACACCTTACACACGATCCCACAGCCCTGGATTGCCCATGGGGAGTTCACAAGAACCACCCAGAAGACCTGAGGAAGCCACTGTTGTTCATTGTTTCATGCAGTCAATTCCCTGGACATGCCTCCTCAGTATGATCTAGCCGCGTCTACCTCACCTCTTCAGCATCTCTTAAGCTTCCTCTCTCAACAGCTTCCAACCATGCAACTCACCCAATTCCTTCAACCCCTCCCCACCCATCCCACCTCTATCTAGCTACACTGACGCTTTTCAGTTTCTCAGCTGTGTCTCCTTTCCTCCGCCCCGACTCTTCACCAAACTAACTCCAACTCAGCCTCCATGTCTCAACTCAATGACACGTCTCTGTGGCTCTCTTCTCTATACCTCAGGTCTACGTCAGGCTCCCCACTATACTCACAGAGCTCTTCACTTCTTCTTGCCACTTACCACAGTTATGATATTATTAGTTATCTGTGTAATATTTTGCTTAAAGAAAACCTCTCTCCCCTACTAGGTTTGAAGTTCCACAATGGCTAGGACTGGGTCGATATTGTTCACTGCTGTATCCCGCAGTGACTCGCAGGCACAGAGAGAGTGTTATATAAGGACTTGTCTACACAATAACAAGTTGCAAGTTGTTGGGTAAGTCCCTCACACTCTATGATTCCTTCCATTTCAAGGATTATATGAATCTGTGATTCTGTGCAACACAGATTGTAACAATACACCCAATTAATACTTGAATTATGTGTAAAAGAAATCGGCCTGGTGAGAAGGAGATAAGGAGTAAGAGAGGAGTAAACTAAGCCAACTTTAGCAACTGCTATTGCCAGAAACTGTATTAAGTGTTTATCTCAACCAATTGTCACAATAATCTTTCGGCTTTGCTTATCATTTTTCCCATTATCCAGATTTGAAAATTCAGGTCACACAGATAGAAAGAGATGGGGTTTCTTGAATCTAAAACTTGATTATTTGCAATATACTGTAAGTTAGATCTGTGCTTTATTTTTTAAAAAGAAAGAAAGAAAAAGTGTAGAGACTGGAAAGAAAAAAGAGAGAGTGGGAAGACTCCTGGTATTTTTTCCCCAGTTTCTATTCTTAGCCTGTTCTCCCATATCACACATCTCCCACACCCACTTCTCCCCCAAACATGCACACACATACACATACACACACTTAACACTACAGATCTCCTTTTGTGAGGATCATTTCTTGAATTCTTGGTGATAACCTCCACAGTTGAATGGGTGTGACCTTAATCCAAAACTTTGGTCCTCTCTCTGCACCATTACCCCTTCTCCATTTTTATCTTGGGTCCCTTCTCAGCTGTGCATGAATCAACACTCATGAATGTGTCTGTTAAGCCATTATCCCCATCATGTTCTGAACAGAACTGCACTTTTAATACATTATAATAATTGGCTCCAACTGACTTTGAGGTTTTGGTTTCCCACAAAGCCATTTCTGTTGCTACCTCCTGGAGAAGAGGTGGACACATATTCTACCCCAGCCAAAAATAATTCAAGCAAAAACAAGATGTCATAGAAAAGCAGATGCCATTAGTGCAGCTGAAACAAACTCAGTGCATCCTGAAGGGAGAAAAGAATGCAGAGGTAAATGCCCTCTTGGTGTAGAAGCCACCATGGCCAGAAGTGGGGCCTTCTCTGACAGCCCCCAGCACCTCCAGCCGGTTGCTTTAAGGATCTCTTGCCAGAGGATAGCCTTTCCTTCACTTTTCTCTTTTTCTTCCTTATTTGTTTGTTGGGTCTGTTTGGCTGTATCTACTCTCTGAAAAGTTTACTTAGGGAGCAAAATAACTCTGCTAAGGTTTCCAAGGTCAGTTATCTAGGACGGGACACGTGGACCTTCAATGTGAGCTCAAGGGGGAGAGCAGCTGATGTTGAATTCAGGTTCTCCTCATGATACTCTCTGGGAGCTAATGGAGACTCAGGCTTAGAGGGAACATGAGTCATCCAGAAAGGAGACTCCCAATATGTTAAAAATTGAAAAAAAAATTCATAAACAAGTTTACTAAAATTGTGACAAATACTAAATATTTGAATTGAACAGATTAACTCTCTGCTAGTATAGCAAATAATGACATGTCATGGATTTAAAGATGGAGGCTGAGTTTCCACTTCTGGTGATGAATGGCAGAGGAGCTTCAATAAGACCAACCTACCTGAAGGCATTAGAGTCACCAGAAGTAAAGAGAAGTTAGAGGAGTGTAACTTGGAAGAAAAGACTGTCCCTGGGTGAGTTTTGTCTTCTATATTGTATTTTGCTGGTGGGCAGGCCTCAGCAAGCACCACTTAGGGTGCTGAATCTTGGACTACTGCAACATCTTAAAAGTGAAGAGACATCAAGTGGGGAGACTTGAAGGCTGGAGAAGACTGAATGGCTGGATCTAGAATCGTCTTAATACTCATTTGCTCACTTGTCTGACTCCAGGGCTAAGAGGACTTGAAAGCTAGAACTGTTCAAACACCTACACCCATAGTTGGCTTGCTCACAGCATTGAGGCCTCAGGGTAACTGGCCTTCTTACAAGAAGGCTTGAATTCCAAGCATAAAACTTACAGCTAACAAGGCAGAAGCTGCATCGCTTTTTCATAATCTAACTTGAAAGTTACACAGCATCCCTTCCCATGCATTATGTTCGTTACAATTCAATCACAAGCCCTCAAAATTCAAGGGGAGGGAAATTAGACTTCACTTTTGACAGGGTGTAATAAAGTTCTAGAAGAGCAGGTGGGATGAAAGATATTTTTATGACAATCTTTGGAAAATACAGTCTGTCACAAAAATCAATGACCTAAGATTCCACCATCAGAAGTTGAAAAAGAAAAGCAAAATACACCCAAATTAAGTAGGAGAAAATAATAAAGATAAGAGTGAAAGTAAATGAAAAGAAACAGAGAAAAATTAAGACAAAACCTGATTGTTTTTATTAATCAGTAACAAAATTGATAAATCCCTAGCTTGATCAATTAAGAAAAATGAGAGACAACACAAATAACCCATATCAAGAATGAAGGTAAAGGAGGGGATATCATTATGGATCCTACAGATATTAAAAGGACACAAAGGGAATATTATAAACTTAAAGGAAAAATTTTTATAACTTAGATAGAAGTACAAATTCCTCAAGAAATATAACTTACCAAAACATTGTAAAATGAAATAGGAAATATGAATAATCCTATATTTAGCTATTAAAGAAATTGAATCTATTATCCAAAACTTTCCTACAAAGAAACCTCCAGGCCTAGATGATTTTACTGGTGAACTCTATCAAAAATTGGTAGATGAACTGATATGAATGTTAACACAAACTCTTTCAGAGTTTGCTTCCTAACTTGTTTTGCAAGGCTTACATATCCTTGATATAAACCTTGACAAGGAAATTACAAAAAAGAAAAGAATGTTACAAAATAATAGCCCTCATGGACATAACCAAAAAAAAAAATCCTCAAAGAATACTAGTAAATAAAATATAGCAATATGTAAAAATGGTAGTACCTCATGATCAATTGGAGTTTATCCAGATACATGTTTGGTCTAACAAAGGAAAATCAATGTAATTCATCACATTAATAGATTAAAGGAGAAAAAACTTTTTGGTCATTTCAATAGACATACAAAAGAGCATTTGACAAATTTCAATGCCCACTATACAAGAATTTATCAGCAAATTAGGAATAGAAAGTAACTACCTCAATCAGATAAAGGACATCTGAGAAAAAAAATTATCACTATACTCAGTGATAAGATATTGGACACTTTTCTCATAAGATTGGAAAACAGGCATTTTCATTTTTTCTCTTCAATATTCTACTGGAGGTCCTAGCTAGTACAGTAAGACAAGAAAACAGAAAGGCATAAAGATCAGAAAGGAAGAATTAAAACTGTCTCTAATCACAGATGATATTATTTCCTTGAAAAAAATGTAAGGAATCTGCAAATCAACTATTAGAACAACTAAGACAATTTCCCAAGGTCAACATACAAAAATCAATTCTATTTTTATACATTGGTAGCCAAATATTGGGAAATAAAATGCCTTAAAATTCTATTTACAATGTCTTCAAAACACACAAAATACTTAGGAATATATGTATCAAAAGATGTGCAAGACATAAAAACTACAAAACATTGCTGAAAGAAACCAAAGAGGGAGACTGATAATATGGACATTTTGGGAATATTTACAAATAATGTTGAAAAGTTTATTGTGTTCATGAATTAAAAAACTACCTTTTTATGATGCCATTTCTTTCCAAATCCCAGTCAAAATACTAGACTCTTTTGTAGAAATTAACAAGCTGATTCTAAAATTTATATGGAAATGCAAAGTCCCTAGAATAGCCAACGCAATCTTGAAACAGAGGAACAATTTTAGAAGATTCCCGCTAATCAACTTCAAGATTTACTCTAAAGCTACAGTAATCAAGGAAGTATAGTATTAAGTATAATATTGGCATAAGTTTAGAAAGATAGATCAATGACAGACATACAAAATTATCTGATTTTTCAACAAAAGAAGTAAAACAATCAATGGGGAAAAGATGACTGTTTAATAAATGGTCATGGAACAATTGGATATCCACATGAGGAAAAAATATAGCAGCCACAACCCCTGCTATACATCATTCATAAAAAGTAATTTTAAATGGATTGTAAGTCTAAATATAGAAGCTAAAACTAGCAATTTTCTGTAAGAAAACAGGAGAATATCTTCACTAATTGTGGATAAACAAAGATTTCTTAAATAGTACACACAAAGCAATTCTCATAAAAGAAAATTCTGATAAATTAGATTTCATCAAAATTAAAAATAGCTACTCATCAAATTTAACATTTAAAACATGAATAGGCAAGCTACAGACTGGAAATAAAATTTCAAAGCATATTTTTAACAAGGGATTTGTATCCAGAATATATTAAGTATACACCAGAATTTAAAATAAAAAGACAAACCAATTTTTTTTTAAGTGGGAGAAGGGCGTAAGAAATAAAATTTAAAAGCAATGTGGGATCCTAGCTAGAACCCTGGAACAGAAAAATAACATCAGTAGGAAAACTGGTGTATTTGAATAAAGTCTACAGTTTAGTTAACAGTATTGTGCCAATGTGAATTTCCTGATTTTGATAATAGTACTGTAGTTATACGTGATGTTTACATAAGAAGAAGTTAGAGAAGATATATACAGGAACTCTGTACTATTTTTGCAACTTTTTTGTAAATGTAAAATTAGTTTAAAATAAAAAAATTTTAATGGGTAAAGGATACTTCACAAAAGATATATGAATGGTCAGTACCACATGAAAAAGTGCTCAAGTAATTATTCATTAGAGAAATGCAAATTAAAACCACAATTCCAGTTCACAACCAATAGAATAGCTAAACTGAAAAAGATTGATAACACCAAATGGTGGCAAGGATGCCGAGGAATTGTAAACACTGATACATGTTGGTGGGAGCATAAAATGGTATGACCACTTTGGGGAAATGTCTACATTTTTTATAAAACTAAGTTGAATGATAAATAACTACTTCTTTTCATACTGTCGGTGTTGTCAGTATCACTTCATTTATAGAGTAATAACTAACTTACATTGAGGTTGTTCTATACACCTGCATTATTCTAAGCACATGGGATGGCTTATCCCATTTAATCTTCACAGCAACCAGCCCCACCACTAACCTGAATGGCAACTTATTGCAAATTAGAAAAGGGCATTCTTTCCTTGAGACACTTGAAAAAATTTCTGCCAGAAAAATTGTCATTATCACTCCACACATCTACAATGGTTCAGAGCGAATAATGCCCCTGGAGCTATGCAGAGTATACCTTGCACAACAGTAACTGGTGGCTGTGACAAGAGCCCTCTGAGGTATAATTACTATCCCCAGGGTTAATATTTAGCCAATCACACAAGAATAGCAGTACCGGTTGTTTAAAAATATTGAACTATTTACTGGAGGTAAAAACTCAGTACCTGAGCTCCCCAATATGTCTGCAGCTTCTCTGGTCATGTGGGTCCCTTAGGACCCTCTGGATTTCCCATGTTCAGCAACTAAGAGAAAAGCAGGGGGCCCCAGATCTCTGCTCTAAGGCTCCCACTCTTCCTGGTGAATAGAAAGTTCTGGAAAAAATGCTTGTTAGGATAATTAATTAATAAGTGAATGAATGAAGGAATGAGTATAGCATGAGACGTAGGAGTACATACCTACCCAACTACCAAGAACACACATGTACACATACACGTACATACACATCGTAAAATTGATAGGACTGTACGAAATATTCCACATAAAAGACAACAGGGGCCATTATTCTATTTCTTTGGGGGCAAATGTTAAAAATAATTTTTTTTATCAATATAGAAAATAAAACCTAGGCATGCCATTTTATAGAGTAACTTAACACGCCTGTATAATCTGTAATTCATCTGAGTAACCTTGTACCTTCATCCACCAACCATTTTCATTGTCATACCTATGACTAAATAGAGAATTTCATGTAAAAAGAATAAATAGGTCATTTCATGTAAAAAGAGGTCGTAAAAGAAGGGTTTTGAGCAGATAGGGAACAGAATAAAAATACATTTTATGAAGCGTTATCTGCTCTGGATGGTGGGTAGGATAGTTAAAATGAGTGGGTGTGTGGGGGGTGTCAGTTAGGAGGTGTGGGGGCCATAATCCAGACCCATTAGCAACGTGACCAGAGAGAAAAAGATGAAGGCAGGAGATATTTGGGGGGCGAGAGGGGAATCACCAATTTTATTGATTGACTGGGTATGAAAAATAAAAGAGAGGGAAGTGGGAAAGATCTTGAGCCCTTACGGCTGAAATTTTCCACCAGACTGTCACAGTTGCATCTTCCAAATAAGGGAAATGGTAAATAACATCCTATGCTGAAAGTCTCTAGAAGTCAGCCTCTCTGAACTTTGGTGCTGAAACAACTGTCCCTGTGAAGGGTTTAGTGTGGCCCTGTGTTCATAAAAGAGGAGCAGAGGTGAGAATTACTGCTCAGGGCTCCTTTGCTGCTACCCACAACCCGGCATTAATGTATCCTGTGTGCCCAACTGCCGGCTGGCTTGTTTGTTTTCCAGGTAAACCTCCTATCTCTCACACTGGACCAAACGGAGCCCTGAAAAAGTCCCTTCTGCAAGGCAAAATATATATGTTTAGGCCCAACTGACAGAATAAAAAAACAAAATGCTGCCGGAAAATACCCACCTTCGCGTGGCCATTCCCCCACTCTGACCCCTAGACCCATCCAGACTGGATTGTTGCCTGTGGCAGAAACTGCTGGTAGCCCATCCAGTATCCATCTCCTTCCAGAAGGCAGCACTCCCTAACAGAACACTTGGGGTCTAAATAAAAGACCACATTTCCCAGTCTCCCTTGGAGTTAATATGCTTGAAGGGAGCTGACTTGGTGGTGGGGTATGACCTTTCTGCTCTCCCCTCTTTTCTAATCTCCTGAAAGTCAGAGGGGACAACTGGCATTCCAGCAAGCATCTTAGACCATGAGATGACATTTGGAATGGCAACCACATGCTAACAAGATAAAGCAGAAAGGTAGGGAGAAGCTGGCACCTTTCACCACCTGGAGCCCTAACACTTGGGGCTGCCTACCATTGGATGTCTATTATCATTTATTTCAGTTCATTGAATCTGCTCCTGTTGAGAGGGCCACTCGATAAATTTGGAAACTGGGTCTTAGAGAACTTTAAGAGATTTACCCAAAGTCTCACATCCTCTCAGTGACTTGAATCCAGTCCCTGACAGTCCAATACTTTCTACCTTAGAAGGACGTGACTAAAAGGTCCTAGAGGTAACTTTCAGTAGCAGAACACCATGGATCAGTTTCAGGTCAGTTTTCCTCTCTCACCATGCCCCAAGTTCCCTCTAGAAGGGTCTCACCGCCACACCCAGGTACTTCCCAGGAAACATCAAATGTCTGTTCTTCCCGGTGAGAAACTATAAACCATACCACCAAGAGGAGAAAAGCTGTGAACAGGAGTTATGGCTACAAAGTTCTGTGACTAAGCTTTAGAAATGAGAGCAGACCTTCTCCATCCACATTGAGAAAAAAAATGGGGGGGAGGGGGAATGCTGAGCAGTCACCTTGGAAGGGAAAAAAACGGGATGGCATCAGTAGAGCATGTGACTAGCCTGTTAACCGATCCCTGCGGACCTTTTGCTTGTTCTTAGTAAAAGCCACAGCTACAGCAAATTGGGTGCCACGTACCCCTTGATCCATCCCAAAACAAGGACTGCAGCCTAAAATCCAAATACCAGACACTGAAATCTTCAGTCTTGCTAAGAAAATACTTTCATGTTTAAACCTTTATTGTTTTGTACAGGGCATTCTCTGTATTTGTTGTGGTTATAAAACAATTGTCAAAACAGCTTATATTTGTATTTATTTTCTATTCCATATTTCTCCACTGGCCCCATGTTTCTTTCTATATAAATTTGTTCCTTTCAGGAAAAAAAAAATCTCGCACAGATGTGTATGTGAAGAAGGAGAAGGGGAGGGGAAGAGGAAGAGAAGAAAGGAGGAAGAAGAGGGGCTGAGGGAGACAGAAGGAAGAAGAGGAGGAAGAGGAAGAAAGGAGTATGGCCTTTGAAATGCTAAAAGCTAGTTAAGGGTGAAGATCAAGGTAAATGTGAATGGAAGGAAATAATATTGGGCCCAGAATGAAATGTACCCCAAAAGCAGAGAGCCTTGGTTTCCTGGGCTACTGTAAACGCGCTCTAGAGGCTTCTGAGAAGCTCTCAGAATGCAGAGGGCTCTTGAGGGGGTCTTACTAATACATGTCTCCCGAATACCACCCCTTTCAGGGTTTTTATTTCCCTGGACCAAAGCATAGTAATTCCTTAAGGGCAAAAAACAATTTAGCATGCTAGGCACCACCTGTGGGTTAGTTGTGAAGTTCCTGTGGGATGTTCGTCTGAGGTAAAACTGCCTAATGGGTAATTGATGTTAGGAAAAACAAACTGATTCATCTTGTGAGCTTAAGATTGTTTTTTTCCCCATAGGTTTATTGACAAAATATTTTTGGAGTATCTACGGAGTGTAAGGCACTGTACCCGGTGTCATGGTACCAAAGTGGAAAAGGCCTAGTTATCATCTGTCCTGTGAGTCTCCTGGAGTCAATTGCCCTACACCATGAAGTCTAGAAACTTCACCCTTCCCTCTGTGTGACAAAAGTCTAAACGTTTCCTCTACATACATTTAGAATCACATCAGATGGTATCATAATTTTTGTTTCAATAGTCAAACATGATTCAGAAGACTCAGGAACCTGGAGGGGGGCTTTGCATATTCATCACCACCCCACATTCCTTCACTGTTACCTGCCAAAATGACCTAGTTTTGAAATACATAATTTTTTGGGGGAAACCTGGCATTGGAGAAAAATTACTACACAAACGGCATTTAGAGGCTTGTCAGAGTGAGAAAATCAAGACCCAGCCCTGGGACCTGACTCAGCCAGGCCCCACCCTTTTCCTCATTCCCTCACTACTTTACACTCCAGATAGCTGTGGGGAAAGGGTGTCATTACATGGTCCCAACCAGCCTGCAGGAAGGACAAGCGACAAATAGCTTCCCACTTCCTAAATACTGGAAACGAGAAGTTTGAGAGTGGCTAAACCCTGAGTTCAGAAGTGAGGGAGCAGTCTCAGATCCTGAATCTTTTATTGGGGAATAGCGGTCACTGGTCCCCAAGAACCTGATTCCTTCCTGATGAAGTGTAGGGCGAGAGGATCAGCTCCTCATCTCTTAGCTTAACATTAATGAAAATGAATAGCAGTCTAGTATCTTGTCCTTTCCTACCCTTCTCCACACTCTACAGCAATGGGAAACAGGATTCCCAGCCCTGTGGGTGTGGAGGTGAGGGAGCTCTCAGGATGGTAGCTCTGGCCTTGTTCGCTTCCTGCTCCAAAAGAAAAGCATTCACCAGTGACCAACGTTTGCTTTCTGTCTCAATACCAGTGAGCCTGCAAGCAGTTCTCTGCGAGTGACACTGGCCTCTAGTCCTACTCCCATTTGTGCCAAGAATTGTAGAAGATCTGGGAATTTACCCTACTTGCAAGCTAACTTGTTAGCTTTCCTCAGCTTCGTGGACGCTGGCAGAAGACACAAGACTTGTGGATCTGAGACAAAGGACTTTACTACTCAACTGCACAGCGAGCATCGTGAGCCCCCTGTTTGCATCAATTCCACTTCTCCCCCAGGCCAAACGTCCCATGGGAGAAATACAGACTAGCCCAAGTGGATACTGCACATGTAGTGGGTTTGCATTACAGCTAAGGAAACCCAATCTTCGGAAACTCCCAATCTTATAAGGAGCTGCTAGCAAACCTGCCCAATATTTGCCCAGAGGGAGACATGTTTATTATATTGGCCAGGAAACAATAGTGTCCTCTGCTCCAGAGGGAGTTACTATTTCTATCTTCCAAGGCTGTTTGCTATATAAATATCCTTGAAAAGATAGTCCAGAACAAAAGCTGTCATATGACATGCAGTAAGTGAAGAACCCACAAAGAATGATCTCCCAACACTCCTTTGCACCCTCTCATGCAACCATGTTACTTTGCTTCCTAATGCTTATTTCAGTTGGGATGTAAAACTCACTTGTGATTATGTGATGAATATCTGTCTCTCCATAAAACTGTAAGCTCATGAAAATTGTGACACTTGCTATTTTCATTCTCCTATGCCAAGCTCTACACTAGTAAGCGTCTGGCGCAGTGTACATACTCAACAAATAAATGAACAGCCTAGCTCAGGGCAACTGGCAAAATGCAAATTGGCCATTTTGATGTTTGCTTGTGACGTAAAGCTGGAGTGTCCTAACGCATATAAATAGAATTTGTATCATCACCTGGCATTGTCTGCACCATCCTCACTGTTTCCCTTGTTTTTTGGTGTTCTCTCCATCAATGTACCAAAGCACAAAACAATCTTTATCAAGAGTTACACAGGAAACTTGTTCATCTCTAATTTGAGCAAACCATCATCTAATTAAATAATTTAGATTAAATATACTAATACAAAAGATCTTTTTTTAACAGAATAATTACCAAGGGACTTCAAGAGGATAATTACAAATGGAAAATGTTGCAGCTCAATAAAATTTCTATTTTCTTTAATTACTGAAAACCCCTCATAACAAGAGCCTGAGAGCATCTATAGTTAAGTATTGAACACCACGAGGGTCTCTCCAGGCATCTGGGAAAATATGATTACGTTAATGGGGAGATATTGTCCCCATTCCTTGTCCAAGCATGTAAATTCAGTGGCTTCTGAGCTGCAAGACATAACCCAAACTATTTCTTAGACCTAGATCTGTATTAGGGTCTCTGAGGAATCTGGCTGGGTGGGCCCTACAGTTAGCAAGACAATTGCACTGCCATGTTTTTATAAGCTATGCAAATTCCCAGACTTCTGGCTAGAAGTAAAACTTCTATAGAGCTGTTTCTACCCAGTCCCTAGGGAATCTCACCGGAGAGAGTACTAGGGAAACAATCTTTCTAGCAATCCTGACTTGGTCCTATACGTCAATATTTCTCAAAGTATGATCTGGGACTCGTAGGACACCCTGATGGCTCCAAACACACATAAAAATGCAAGTCATTTGTTTCAATCTCAGAATGCTGCTCAATTCAAGAAACTTCCAAAGGACTCCTTAATAATCCATGGAGCGAGTTACTGAGGGTGACTATCGTTTGGTATTCCCAAATTTACATTAGCAGATCACTAGAGTTTATGGAACACACTAATTCAGCATTCTGAGAAGTCTGGCTGCCATGCAACACTTTGGAAAAGTCACAAATCTTCTGTTGCTAAATAGTGAGGATCCTCTGGTACCAGGCATTACCAATACTGTTTTGAGTCAGTAACAGAGTGTGGTTAAGAAAAGGCTCTGGCGTCAGCTTACCTGGGTTTGCAATCTGGTTCCTCCTCTACTACCAGTGTGACCTTGAGAAGTTACTTAATTTCTCTCTGCCTGTGTTTCCTCACGCAATGCAATGTGGGAATAATAATAGTACCCAGCTCATGGTTTGCTGGGGCAACTTATATGACCGATGTAAAATGATCAGCACACTGACTAGTCATAATGGTCAGTGAATCAAACTGTAAATACGTGACATTTTCAGTTGCAGCTATTCTTGTGTCAATCACGACTTTAGTAACATTACTGTTAGGTGATATTTTTGTTCATGTTTTTGCTGTCTAATTGCTGCAGTTACCATTTTGTTTGTAAACATTACTGTGTTGTTACATCTTGGTCTTGGTCACTTGTTCTACCAAGTTCTATTTCCACTGGGAAGAGGGAAAGGGAAGAATAAAGGGACTCTGGAGGCCCCCGTTCCAAGGAGTCCACCCCTGCCCCACGCCTGGTGTGGGCCCCAGAGGCCAGCCAAAGAGAAGAAGCAGACTGAACCCAGGCCAGCAGTGCAAACTCGTAGCATAACCGCACACACACTCTCCTTAGCACAGGGAACCAGGTGCTAGACAGATGTCAGCACTGGGGGAAACCAGAGGAAGTTCCTGATAAAAGCCAGAGGAATCAGTATGCCTTTGATTGCACAGAGATTCTGAAAAATAATTCCTTTTTACACGTATTTTTGTTCAGGAAGATTCCCTGACACAACTCTGCTTTAATTCCACTGTCATTCAAACCACCAGCTTAAAACGTAGGCTCAGAAAGGAAAAAGTCCTTAGATTTCCTTCCCTATCTTGCTTCCAGCAAGTTCCCCTGTGCAGGTGACAATTTCTGAAGACCTGCACATGATGAGCAGGAGGCTCCATGTATTTTAAAGTCTGAAAAATCTGGTTTCAATACTAACTACGCTACTCTCTAGTTATGTGACCTAAGGCAAGTTACTTTACCTTTCCAAGCTTCCATTTTCTCATCTGTAAAATGGGAATAATAAGGTCTGACCCATAGGATTGTCATGAGGATCCAATGGAATAATGCACATGAAGGCACCTAGCCAACACCCGGCTGGCACACTGCCGACGTGATTTTCATGCACACACAGGCTCATGCACATCTACACAAAACTCACACTCACTCAATAAGTCATTTGACCATGTGACACAAACTGGTTCATTCAAAGCAGATCATATCCATGCTGGGGTAGTATTCCAGACTCCCAACATGCCAGATAGTAAGCAAAAGCACGGATGAGAACGTGCAGGCCTACCTATTCTCTCTGGCACAGAGCATGCTAGTGTTTAACCAGCAGACCAGAGCTGATGCACCCACGTAACCAGTGGCCCTCCCCAAGAGTCCCTGGCAGGCTGCCCGTTGTCCTGGTATTGCCACCCTCACCCCGGGCACATATGTAACTCGCTTTCAGAATTGCCTTCATAGCATAGAGCACATTCTTTGGAATACCCTCAGTGGTGGTAAACCTTTATGCATTTTGGGTGGATATAATTTTTTTAATTTTTTATTTTCAGGTAATTGTAGATGCATAAGCAGTTATAAGAAATAATGCAGAGAGATCCTGTCTACACTTTCCCCAGTTTCCCCTCAAAGATAACATCTTACAAAATCATAGTACAATATCACAACCAGAGTGTCGACCTTGATACAGTCAAGATTCAAAACATTTCCATCCCCACAAGGATACCTCGTGGTGCCCTTTCATAGGCACACCACCTCCCCCACCCCCTTTTTAACCCCTAATCACTAATCTGTTATCCATTTCTTTAACTTTGTCATTTCAGGGATGTTATATACGTGGAAACATACAGTATTTAACCTTTAAGATTGGCTTTTTTCACTCAACAAAATTCCCTGGAGATTTATCCAAGTTGCTGCATGTATCAATAGTTTGCTCTTTTTATTGTTTAGTAACATTTCATTATAAGGATATACCACAGTTTGTTTAACCATTAACCATTCACCTAACCATTCACCTTAGGAAGTCTAAGTTATTTCTAGTTATTGGCTCTTATGAGTAAAGCTAACATTAACATTCGTGTACAGATTTTTATGTGAACGTAAGTTATAATTTCTCCTGGATAAACGCACGAGAATGAGATTGTAAGTTTGTATGGTAGCTATGTTTAGTTGCATTCAAAGCTGCCAAGCCGTTTTCCAAAATGCCCTTACATTTTACATTCCCACCAACAATGCATTAGCAATTCAGTTTCTCTGAATCCTCACCAGTCACTACTTTTAATTTTAGCCATAATGATAGGTGTGTAGTGATATCTCACTGTGGTTTTAGTTTGCATTTCCCTAATGACTAATGATATTGAACATCTTTTTATGTGTTTTTTGCCATCTTCTTCTTCAGTGTAATGTCTGTTCATGTCTTTTGCTCATTTTCTAAACGTTTGTGGGTTTTTTTGTTGTTTTGCTTTTTGCTTGTTTGTTTTCTGCATATAACTTTTCATTAATTTGAACTAAATGTTGTAAACGCCTTGAGTGGTATCCCTGGGTAGTAGCATTTTGTACTCCGTCAAACACACCAATATACACACTCAAATACAAATGCATACACACAACTGAAAACATATCTATAAATAAATGAGCCTCCCTCTCATGAAAGTATCTTAAAGAGGCTCAGAGCAGTTGCCAAAATATATACTGCTGAGGTATATATTAACTGTTGGAATCCTGGACCTCTCTGTGAATCTGATGGATATAAAAGACCCTCTCTCCACAAAAACACACACACAGAATTTTACCTCCAGTTTTACGGGATTCTTGGGGCCCTTGAAGCCAGCAATGAACTCCAGGGTAAGAAAACCTAATTCAGCTGAATGTCTAAGTGGTGGGTAGTAGCTTTCAAGAACGCTACACTTAGTTGGAAATTATAGCTTCACAGCAGGTTTAAAACTTCCAGCAGTGGATGTCAATCTCCGGTGAGTCTACACTACAGTGGAGATTATTACCCACTTGCCTGGGCCCGCCTCCGGATCTGACTCACTAAGTCTGAATGGAGCCCGGAAGTCTGTATTTCACACAGCTCACAAACTAGCGCTGGGAAACCCAGCTGGACTCAACAACCCTCAGTACCTACCCTCTTTCCCTAACAGGCATTTTCCTTTTACTTAAAGGACCTGGGGAAGGAGGTTACACACACAATCTCCAGAGTATAATTCCTACTCAGTGATAAAGGAATTTTCCTGTTTGACTCTGACCTAAATATACTTGAGACATTCCCTCATCACCAATTCTCAGGATAAATGCATCTTTAAAGTGCCACCAAGGAAACTTTCATATCCTTAAGTTGTATGGAGGTGGCTCTCTAGGCTTCTCTATCCTGAACCAAATCCCTGCAGAGTGCTTTCAAGTTTCCCCATAATGTTCACTTTGCAAAATGAGCGTGTTGATTTCTCTATGCTGTATCCTATCCTGTAAAATCCCATCCACCTGTTAGAACACCATGCCTGATAACTCTCAGGTTGCCCAAAAAAATCAGTGGGGTATACTGACTTACTTGCAGAGATCAGTGGATGTGCTGGTATATCTACACAGAGTAATGGGTATACTAGTTCACCTGCAGATTTAGCAGGGTGCACTAGTTTACCTGGACAGAGCAGTGGGCTGTGCTGGCATCCACAGGCATCAGTGGACTCTAAAGGCCAAATCCCAGCTGGTCTCAAATCCCAGCTTTGCTCTTAACTTGCTGGGCATACTTGGGTACATTTCTTAACCTCTCTGAGCTCCGGTTTCCTCATATGTAAAATGAAAATAATAAAATACCACCATCCTCACACAGAAGTTGAGAAGACAGAATGAGACAATACATGCCTGGTTCCTGGTTTAAAAAGCAGGGTGAGGGAGAGGGATGTTTGATAAGCAGTAGCTCCCCTACTTTTCCATGGATATTGACTGAATGGTACCTTTCTACGTGGAGTGAGGTTGTCCTAAGCTCTCAGTGGGTTAACCTGTCCCTCTTTTATCCCCCCACAAGAAGATCATTTGCTTCACACACTCGTCACTTCCCTGGTGCAGCAGGGCCCACAATGCAACACTGGACCCTCCTCTCCCATAGTATTGAGCTCCATACCACACATAGCACAGGTCAGATAGGACTCGCAGCAATTCAGCCTCTCAGCCTTCTGTTAATGAATTCTCCAGCAGAACAGAGAGCACAGATTTAGGTTCAGAGTCAGCAGCAAGGGGATGTAGTCACAGCTTAATCATGACTCTTCTCCAAACTGGCAACATCTGTGGGCCCTTTGGCCTAAAGGAAGTTATTTCCTCTGATAGCAACCAAAGTAGAATCTTGAAAGAAAGGAACCAGACTGTTCCAGAAAGCAGAGGTTACTCGCATATGCACATCCCCCAGCGACCCTAGAAAGCTCCAGCCACAGCCCCCCATTCATGTATCATGCCCTGCTCCAGCCATATTATTGTCCTTCACTTAAATGAAAAATAATGCAAAAAAATTCATTTCCTTGAGACAACCAAGACGGCGCAGTAGGTAAGTGCAGTTTACCTTCTCTCACAACCACATCAAAAGTACAACTAACCTACAAAACCACTATTATTAACAATTGCCTAAAATCAATCTGAACTGAAGCTTTTCAACTAAGAACTTGCAGAAAAAGCCACCTCCAGATGATAGGAATGTCAGAGACGCGAATGGGCTGGTCCCACATCCACCTGTGACCATTAAAGATCGGGAGGGCTATTTCAGCTGTGGGGGTTCCCCATCCCTTAAAGGAGCGAGAGATCCCAGCCCTACCCCAGCCCACGGTTCCAGTGCCGGGGAGAGAAGACCCCATAATTTTTGGTTGTGAAAACCAGCAGAGACTGTGACTGAGTGAGACTGAACGCAGCTGCACTCACAGGCGCTCCACTTAAAGGGACTGTGCACGGACTTACCCACCAACAGAATCACTGGCTCTGAGCTCCAGCACTGGGGCAGCAGCTGGAAAGGCTGCAGGGATGTATGGTGGGGAATTGAATTGTCTGGCTTGGGATGGGGGCTGGAGAGGTGGCTTTCTCCTGGACGGGGAATCTGGTGGAGGCCAGTGTTTCTTTGTTGAGCCCTCCCCCTTCCCAGTGGGTGAACACAGGTGGCTGTCACTTCTGAGTCTCAGCCGGTCTTTCGCCCTGCCTTCGTGATTTGAGAGCTGGCCCCACACAACTTTCAGGCAAATCCAGGCTACTTTCAGTGGCTTTTTCATGCAGACCACCTATGTTGGCTCAAGATGCAGACTTTCCTAGGGTCTCTCAAAGGTTTGTGGAACGCAGACAAGTAGCATCTGATGTGAGCGTGTCCTGTACCTCTGGCTGAGCAGGCCTAAGCCGGCACTAGTGGCAGCCGGCCTTGGTTTGTGGCTTGGCTTCTCAAGATGCTTCCAAGCACAGCATGGGCAGCAGCCATCTGCGGATTTCTTTCTGACTCCCGCTAGGTGGACCCAGGTGAGGCACGGGCTGTGGCTGAAGTAGACCTACAGTGGATTCCCTCCAAGGTAGTCCTGGGGCTGACACCCCCAGTGGCTAGCTTCAAAATGAGCTGGAGCATCACCCAGCCGCCTCTAAGTACAACACACCCAAGGGGTGGATTGGGCAGGCACCAGAATCCTGCTGAGGCAGATCCTGCTCCATAGGTTCAGCCCCTGCACAACAACTCTTCCACTGTAGTCAAGGCCAGTCCTCACTAGTGAACCCAAGGGTCAGTCCCTCACATTGATGTGCAATTATCAACCAAGTCTCAAATATAACCCACACAACGGACACACCTGGAACGTGTGGCTCAGGGGACCAGAAAGACTGCACCACTGAACCCCACAGCACACCTATTATATAAGAGCACTCTACTAAGACCAGAAGACATAGCAGCCCTACCTAATACATAGAAACAAACACAGGGAGGAAGCCAAAATGGGGAGACAAAGAAACACGTCCCAAATAAAAGAACAGAACAAAGCTCCAGAAAAAGAACTAAGTGAAATGGAAATAAACAATCTATCAGATGCAGATTTCCAAACACTGGTTGTAAGAATGTTATACGATCTCAAGGAAAACTTCAACAGAAAGATAGGAAGCATAAAAATGGAGATGGAAAACATAAAGAAGAACCAGTCAGAAATAAAGGATAAAATAATGGGAACAAAGGATATATTACAGGGAATCAACAGTAGTTTAGATGAAGCAGAGGATCCAACCAGCGATATAGAAGATAAGGTAGCAGAAAACACCCAACCAAAACAGCAAAAAGAAAAAATCATCCAAAAAATTTAAGAGAGTTTGAAAGGCCTCTGGGACAATATCAAGTGTACCAACATTCACATTATAGGGGTACCAGAAGGAGAAAAGAGAGAGCACGAAATTGAAAACCTATTTGAAGAAATAATGACAGAAAACTTCCCTACCCTGATGAAGAAAATACACATACTAGCCCAGGGAGCACAGAGTGTTCCAAACAAGATAAACTCAAAGAAGCCCACACCAAGACACATCATAATTAAAATGCCAAAGGTTAAAGACAAAGAGAGAATCTTGAAAGCAGCAAGAGAAAAGCAGTTAGTTGCCTACAAGGGAGCCTCCATAAGACTAACAGCTGATTTCTCAACAGAAACTTTGCAGGCAAGAAGGGAGTTGCAGGAAATATTCCAAGTGATGAAAAGCAAAGACATACAACCAACACTGCTCTACCCAGCAAAGCTATCATTAGGATTGAAGGATAGATAAGGAGCTTCCCAGACAAGAAAAGCTGAAGGAGTTCATCACCACCAAACCAATATTACAAGGACTCTTAGAGGGAATTCTTTAAGATAGGAGGGGGTTAAGGATGGGTGAAAGGGGAAGGGATTAAGAAGTACAAATTGATTGTTATACAGTCGTCTGGGGATGTAGGGTATAGCATGTAGAATATAGTCAATAATATTGTAATAAGTAGGTATGGTGCCAGATAGGTACTAGATCTATCAGGGTGATAGATGGGAATGGCGTTGGGGTCAGGGTGAAAAAGGTGAAGGCATTAAGAAATACATATTGATAGTTAATACAGTATGGAGAATATAATCAACAATGTTGTAAAGACCATGTAAGGTGCTAGATGGGCACTGGACTTATCAGGGGGATCACATCATAGACTATGTAGATGCCTGACCAAAGCGCTATACACCTGAAGAGCGGAAATAGAATAATATTGAATGTCAACTATAACTAAATATATAGGTATTTATAGTCACGGGATGTGGAGTACAACATAGGGAAGATAGTCAATGGTATTGTAACAGCTATACAAGATGTCAGAGGGGTAGTAGCTTGAAGGGAGGTTATCACTTTATGAGGGGTTTAAATGTCTGACCGTTACAATGCTTTGTTCTCCTGAAAGTAATAAAAAAAAAATTTTAATGCAGTATAATGCTTCTTCTCCTCTGCTCATGTACATAGCTTTTTAGCCGGATGCAAGAACTTCTTCATATTTACCAACATCTACAACATCTATTAGATGGCAAGTCCCAGAAGGTAAGTTGAGGTCTTAAAGGCTTGAACTGCAGTGTCAGGCAGCCTGAGTCAAAACCTAGCTCTGCCTCTCTCTAGCTAGGAGACTTCGGGTAAGTCACTTAACATCCCTATGCCTCAGTTTCCTCATTTATAAACTGAAATGATAACAACACCTTTCTCACAGGGTTATTGTCAGGATTAAGTGATTGGTATGAAGAAGCACTTAGAACAGTGCCCAGCATGTAATAAACACCATATGCAGAGTAGCTTTACTGCTATTAACAGTGTTTATTAGCAGGAACCAGACACCCAGGAAGGTGTCAGTGAAGGCAACAGTATTTGGACCAGGTTCTCTGGGCCACTGCAGCTGCTGGTTCAGCTTCATCTTATTCCAGTCCAGCCATTCTGAAGACTCTGGGAAAATTATCTCCTCTTCCCACCTATCTAATCCAAGGACTATATCTTCAGTAAGCAAAGAGCTTAGGGATGGAATTATTTCTGCAGAGCCAGCTAGTCCTTATCTACATCATGCTCGTTAGGGAGTCAAAGACCCAAAAGGCAGTAACAGTTCTCTTTGTTCAGTTCCACTGAACTCTCTATGTCCTGCTTTGGTCACTTCCCCAGGACTAGGGCATGGTTTGCCCCTGCCCATTAGCAGTTGCCCAGTCTAGGCACTTTGCCATTTGCTGCTACCCCCTCTCTATTTTTGTTACCTACAAACAGAGCAATGAAGAGTACAAGCTCTGGAGTGAGATTGCCGAGGTTCACATGCTGATTGTGTCTTTCCTGTGCTTCAGTCTCCTTCTCTGTAAAATGCACATAAACACTACAGTGTTGTTAGGAAAACTACATCTAAACACTGCATATAAAGCACAATGCCTGGCACATAGGTAGACACCCAACAAATGTTGGCTCTTTTTACTGTTTCCTTTCTTCCATCCTCTCTCAGTCCTGTCCACATTCTTGTAGCATGGAAGCTCCTTGATTTTTGCCAAAATGAGGCAGGATCATCACTCCATACCCACTCCCCCAACACACACACATTGTCTAAAACAGCTTGTAGAGTCTGGATGATTCCACGCAGAGATGATGCTACAGGGGTTGCTAAGGGAGCCCAGCCCTCCTCTTCCTTCTCTTGTAAGTGACTATTTGGAGCTGGTATTTCTGGGGCCTTGGAGGGGGGATGTGGTCTGTCTCATGATAGAGTGTATGCCTCACATCCCCTTCCCAGGGGTCCACAGTGCACCATGACTTAGGTCAGCTGTTGTTTTCCAATTTCTTTAGTGCCCACCTGCTGTCTAAACTAATTTAATAGCCTCCATAGCACTGGGGAGCTGGATGTTCGGAAGTTCACGCAAGTGGGGAGGAGGCTCAGAGACAACCCAAGTGAGGAACGTTAGTACTGATACAGCCGTACATCCTGGCGTTAAATAAAATAAGCACACAGATTACAAACCCTAGAAGTTCTTCTGTTAACATCGGATTAGCAAGCATGGCCCTGTAGGGAAAAATCTGCATTTCCGTGTTTCTCTGTAAAGTGATCCATAACATTAGGAAGGAATTCAAGGTGTTGCTCTCTTTGTGCTTGTGGCCAGAGCTCTGTGTTCCTGACTGAGAACTGGATGGTGTAGGGGATGAGAGAGAGAGAGAGAGAGAGAGTCCATTATGTATATTCACATGCTTCTGTTGGGAGAATTGGTGATGGGGAGTAGGAATAAAAGATGCATTTACAAAAAATAGTAATTCTCCTTTCTAAACCATATGGTATCCTCCAGTACTAGTATCCCTTTCTATCACCAGCCCGTGGAGAGATTTATCACATGAATACCCAGCCTGTCTTTGGGGATATAGAACACATAAGATGAAGGAAATCTAAAATGGCTGGTCTGGGCATGAAAAATCTACTCTGCCATTGACACGGGATTCGTTTTCATTTCAATTGTCTTCATTGGGACACATACTCGTATGCATCCGGCTGAGACTGTTTTATAGTTCCCTGTGACTTTTCTAGAGTCTTTGAGATGCATGTATATTAAGCTTGGTTTTCCTATTGTGGGGTAACATGTCCCCGTGGGTACCTTCCTCTTCATTCGGACCTAGCTCTTCTACGAGTTATGTCCTCCTCCCTGGGTCCCGTGGCTGTCTCCCTCTCTGAGCCACTTGCTTGTCTTGCTTGTTTGACTCTTTCTTCTGTACGTGCCTCATCTTGCCAATCAGACTGAGTTCACAGGAGTCAAAGGCTATGTCCTGAATCACTCTTGTTTCCCTTCCAGCATCAGCACAGGCCAGAACACTGCGTAGAGATTCAATGAATCCAGTGCAATGACCAATTTCTGTTTCTCTTGTACTGCTGCTTTAATTTCTAGAAAAGTCACTGATGATTCTCTCCATTAATGACCTGAAAATGTATCTCTCTTGTGTCAAGACACAGCACCCCTACATTCCAAGGTTTCAGTGACCTACCCATTCACCCAGTCACCCAGTCAGAAATTAGGCATCACCCTTGAGGTCTCTTGATGATGGCTCCATAGCCTATGCTGCAGTGATAAACCAAAATGGCTTAACTGAAATAATTTATTTTTCATTTACGCTACATGTCTATTATGAATTTGTTCAAATATATATCATATATCTCTTCAAATTACAATATGTGAGGCAGAATCAGCCACAGGTTTCCACCTAACTACAAGAAACCTGGGAAATGTAGGGACCAGACGGAATTTTGAGTGACCATCATTTGCTCAAAATATCTGCCATATTTACCTCTGCCCCCAATTTCCCACCCCTGATCAGTCTGTCATCAATGCCTATCTACTCTACCTTCCCCATTTCTAGAAAATATGTCCATTCCTTCCCATACCCGAAGACATTGCTTATTTCAAGCCCTTGTCATCATCGCCTTTAGTGTTGACCCTAACCGTAAGCTCCTCGATCCACAGCAATCATAAGCTTCCTAAAACACAAATCTAATGATGGCAGTCCCCCACTCACAACATTTTAACAGAGCCCTTTACCTACAAGGTACCTCTCTTAAGCACAACCCATATGCCCATCTCACAATGGCTCTTCCTGCCTGTCCAGAGTCATCTCCTCACACTGCACAAGGCTTAAGAGGAGACTGAAATCCAGCGCAGCCCACATGCCAAGCCTTGATCGCGGGTGACAGGCTTCCTCATCTTGGCGGAAGTGGTGCCCAGTTATCCCTGTGCACCTTTTTCTAATTTGGGTAAATATACTATAGATTTAGCAAGCAGCATCAGCCCAGAGAGAGGTACATTTTGTATTCTACACAAAGGCTTTGTATTGGCTAACAATGAAAACTCCTAACAGTTCCCCAAATTCAGCACCTCATTTCTCACCTAGAGGCACTGATACATGCTACCACTCTGCCAGCAATGCCTACCCTGCCCCACCCACCCTGCTAGCCTGGTACATTTCTTAATTCTTGAGAACCCTTCACAGATATGACCTCAGATATTCCTGATGACAGCCTGGTCTGGGATGGGAAATTGGGGGCAGAGGGAAATATGACAGACATTTTGAGCACATGGTGGTCACTCAAAATTCTGTCCGGTTCCTACATTTCCCAGATTCCTTGCAGTTAGGTAAAGACCTGTGGCTAATTCTGCCTCACAGATTGTAATTTGAAGAGATATATAAAATATATTTGAAGAAATCCATAATGGACATGTAGTGTAAATGAAAAATAAATCATTCCAGTTAAGCCATTTTGGTTTGTCACTGCAGTATAACCTAGGCTATAATCATTCCCTCCTGTTCTTAACTTGGATTCCTCCAAAACGAATCCCTGAAACACAATTTGGGTGCAGGTGGTGTATTTGCAGAACGATCCCAGGCAGCATGACTAAAGGAATGGTGAAAGTGAGAAAGTAAAATGAGAAAAGCCAATAAAATATGTTAATGAATACATTATTACTGTTGACAACTGTAGCTCATTCCCACTGGAGAGCCTCTGAGGAACTAGGAAATATGCTTACCAAGGAACCTGGAAGCTGGAGTATTTATTCACTAACTCCTGTTCTTCATTGCTTGAGGGTTGTCCGTGAGAGTATTAAGTTTATGGCATATCGTGGCTCTCCTAAATGGGCTGAGAAGCCCTTTTCCCATGTTACTGGAAAAAGCCATCAGGTAGAGAGGCGGTCCTATAAGATGCCTCTCGGCAAAGCCTTCTGGGCTCTCAGTTCCACACTGAGTCATCCTTCCTTTTCTATCAGAAACAGCTTGGGTTTACAGTTAAGTAGCTTTATCAGTCTATTTCCAGCCTACTTTCTTCCTGTTTCTAGTTTAAAGACCCAAAGGCCTCTTTTCATTTTGAATTATCTCTGCTCATTTCAGTTCAAGTTAATGCTTTTAAAAATTTATGTTTCTTATAGATCAAATTATAGTCTACTCCGTTGAGCAAATGTCACACCCAGATTTCTTTCTATGATAAGCCCTTTTCTACCATGTGCCAGGCTGCTATGGAATAAGCTCTTCAGAGTCTTAAAAGCTCTGTTGTCAAGCCGAGAACATCTAAGCGGCACATCATTAAGATTTTCAGAAGTCTAATTAGAGATCTATAGACACACCGTTAAGTATAATACCTCTGAGTTTGTAATATCAGGTTTTATAGTCAGACCCTTGACTTTTTTTTAACCCTAAGATAATGTTTTACTTCCCTGAGTTTGTTCCTTTTCCTGAGACAATTTCTTACTTTGAGGTCCTTTTGCTGGCTTTTGCTTCAATCCTCTTTATTTCCTCTAAATTCTACTGAAAAACGTAACAGTTCCCTTTAAAGCTCGTCTCTATCTCTACCTTATCATATATTGCTAAAATGAAACCAGTTGGCACTTCCAATATTCGCCTAGGATCTTCTTAACCAACTCTACCAATTCATGAAGTGGATTTTCTATTTTCAAATTACTGCAGATCGTAGTGTTGCCTAACTTTTCCCCACTACACATCATGGGCTGGCTTTTCTCCATCCTCCAATATCAACTTCCTAACTGCCCTTAAAACCTTCACCACTAGTCTCCTTGAAATCCGCCAAGCCTCTCGAGTGCCAAAACCAAGGTCACATGAGTGATAAGGAATCAGGGATTGACTGTAGAGATTAGACCTGATACTACTGTGGGAGAAATTAGCAAAGCATGCATCCAGAAGGAGAGCTGGAACATCCAAGAGTCATGAACAGGGACTACACAAAGAAGCTGTGACATATGTGGAGAGCTGTTGGCTCTATCTCTGGGGTTGGAGCTGGAGTTGCTATCAATCAGAAGGGACAGAAGGCAGAAAAGGTGGCCATGAAGTAGGGAGAGAGAGGAAAAAGCACAGAGTCACAGAAAAGATGAACCCAAACAAGCCACACCAATATACATTATAATTAAAATGGCAAAGGTTAAAGACAAAGAGAGAATCCTCAAGACAGCAAGAGAAAAGCAGTTAGTTACGCACAAGGGAGCTACCATAAGGTTGTCAGCTGATTTCTCAATAGAAACTTTGCAGGCCAGAAGGGATTGGCACAAAATATTCAAAGTGATGAAAAATAAGCACCTACAACCAAGGGTACTCTACACAGCAAGGCTATCATTTAAAATTGAAGGACAGATAAAGAGCTTCCCAGACTAGGAAAAGCTAAAGGAGTTTATCACCACCAAAGCAGTATTATAAGGAATCTGAGAGGGACTTCTTTAATCATTTAAGATAGAAAAACAAAATTAAAATTATGAATAATAAGATGGCAATATCTATCTATCTATCTATCTATCTATCTATCTATCTATCTATCTATCATGAACAATTGCTTTCAATGTAAGTGGATTAAATGCTCCAGTCAAAAACATAGGGTGGCTGAACGGATAAGAAAACATAATCCTTACATATCCTGCCTACAGGAGATTCACTTCAGCTTAAAAGACACATGCAGACTGAAAGCAAAGGGATGGAAAAATTATTTCATGAAAAAAGAACCAAAAAAAAAAGCTGGGATAGCAATACTTACACCAGAAAAAATAGACTTTAAACCAAAGTCTATAACAGGAGACAAACAAGGACCCAGTAATCCCACTTCCTGGTATTTATCCAAAGAAACCCAAAACACTACTTCAAGGGGATGTGTGCATCCATATGTTCATTGCAGCATTATTTACAATAACCAAGATGTGGAGGCAGCCTGGGTGTCTGTCGATGGGTGAATGGATAAAGAGAAGGTGGTACATATATATACAATAAAATATTGCTCGGCCATGGAAGGGAATGGGCTTTTGCCATCTATGGCAGCATGTATGGACCTGAAGGTTGTGGTGCTGAGTTCAGTATGTCACACAGAGAAAGACAGATGCAATGTGATTTTGCTTATATGTGGAATCTAAAGAACAAAATAAATAAAACAGAAACAAACTCATAGATACAGAAAACATTTTGATGGTTGCCAGATGGGAGGGGGGTGAGAGTGGTGGGTGAAAAAAGAAGAAGGGATTAAGAAGTATAAATTCGTTGTTACAAAGTAGTCATGGGGATGTAGTGTATAGCATAAGGAACGTAGTCAATAATATTGTAATAACTATGTATGGTGTCAGATGGGTACTAGATTTATCGAGGTGATAGATGGGAGGGGGTTGGGGGCAGGGTGAAAAAGGTGAAGGGGTTAAGAAATACAAATTGGTAGCTACAAAATAATCATGGGGATGTAAAGTAAAAAATAGGGAATATAGTCTATAATATGGTAATAATAATGCACAGTGCCAGTGGGTACTAGACTAGTCAGGGGGATGACTTCTTAAATTATATAAATGTCTAAGTATATGCTGTACACTTGAAATTAATATAAAATAATATCAAATGCCAAATTTAACTGAAAATTTTCAAAAGTGGGGGGGAAAGGTGAGGGGGAATAAGAGGTTCAAATCTCCAGGTATAAGACAAATAAGTCTTGGGGATGTAATGTACAGCATAGGGAATATAGTCAATAATATTGTGACAGCAATAGTACAGTGTCAGATGGTTGCTGGACTTACGCTGATCACTTCTTTAAGTATATAAATGTTGAATAACTACGGTGTATACCTGAAACTAATATAATTTTGTATGCTAACTATATTTTTAATAAAATTCTTGAAAAAAGAAAGCACTTAATAAATGTTAAATACTTATTTGTATTCTTACCACCTAGCTCAAAGTTTAATACAAGACAGGTGTCCCGATTTTGTTTGTTAAAAAGAAACTTGATTGATATACCAGATTGATTGCTATACCTTGTTCTCTAAAACATTTCCCCTGACACAAATTATGTCTTTTTTTGTAAAGAGAGAAGAATCTTCTGCATCAATCTAATATTTGTTAGTTTCCCTCTCCATGGGACAGTTTATTGCTTAGAACTAAAGCCATCTGCATCCAGAAAACAGCAGCATCAAAATTCAAACTTAGCAATAAGAAGAAAGATGACCTCATGGTGTCATCTTCCATGGGGCCGGAGTAAGAGGGCAGGATCCATGCGTGAATACTTTCTCTTCATTAGCACTTCAGTTCCTACCCTCCGCTCAGAGTCCCACCTCCCTGACCCTACGCAGACAAGGGGAACCGAGTGATGAGGTGATAATGAGGAGAAAATGTTCTGCCCTGTTCTTGGTCTGACTGGTACAAAGCAGGACCACAGGGATGAGACTGTACATGGCTGCTTTAAAATCTTTTCTCATTTGGTAAGCAGCATGATGAAAATTCATCATCATAATGCAGAAGAGGAGGCCGCAGCAGCAACGAACAAAAGTAAGAGTGCAGGAAAAAATGTGCTGGCCTGGGCTCACGGGATAAGCTCAGATTCTTGTTTTCAGTCTTGCAGAAAATCCTAGCATTGCTCTCTGCTACTTAACAATGCTGACTGCATGAGTGTAGAAGGAAGGAAGGCCGGAAGAAAGGAAGGAAAGGAGGAAAGACGGACGGAAGGAAGTAATGGAAGGGAAGAAAAAAGGCTTTCCCCAGGAGTTAATAGGTAAAAAGAGATCTTTTACACCCTAAGCCATAAAGAGGCCCCCAGTCTCACGTTATTTAAGCTCTGTTCCAAACTGTGATTTATTTCATAGGAAAATTCACAATTGCTCTCTCAACACTACTGATTCTCCAAGGTATGCAGAATGCCTATAATATGCAAATACTTTCCCAGATCCCAGACCCAGGCTCAAGAGGAAATCAACACATGAAAAACTACTTGCTCTTTCCAAGACAGTTCCCCCTAACGATATAAGGGTTTCTGATTATGAAGAACAGTGGAGAATGAAATCTTGGTAGGCAAATAGAGTCTCTGCTACAGCCCTGAGACACACTTTCAGAAAGACTCCCTGCTGTCTTTTAGATGGAAGAGGACACCCTCCATCTACAGTGCCTCTAGGCTGGTTTCTGGTTCTATTATACCATTCTCTACCCCACCATATTTACTTCCCCCTTCTCATTACTCTCTCTTCTTCCCACTGACCTCTATCCCCAACTTCTCCTTTACTTCCAAGGAGTTCATATTTTATGTGGCGTTTTAGCAATCAAATGAGGCAGAAACATTATCAAGTCCCAATTTTTAGATGAGGAAACCAGGACCTGAAGAAGATAAATGACTTGCCCAAGGTCACTCCTTGTCATTCTATTTACAGCAGAATCAACACTACAGAAACCAGGGCATTGGGATCTTAAGATCTCTGTTCCCCCAACTCTTCTGAAAGGGTCTGAACCCACTACTGAGTTTACATGCTAAGTGCTAAGGTACATATTAAAGGAAAAACAAACCTTTTCTCTTACCCAAAGCTTAGCATTGGTGTGTGGCTTGAACATACTCTTCCTCTAACACTATAAATACATCTGTCTCTAAGTTTATAAATTGCACGATAAAGAGTTATGATCCTATCCAAGGTCCACAAGAACACCCCAATCTTGAAGGTCTTATAGAATGCTCAGACGTCTCTAAAAAGAACTTTTATTTTGACAGATAGTGTATCTACTGTGAGCAATTCACTAATTAATTTATTCATGGACTGTGTTGGCATCAACCATATCTAAGGTTAGGTATTTAGTGATACAAGAAGAAACGAAATGAATGGTAAGACATGGTCCTGTCCTCAACGAGTCTACAACATAGTTAAAAGATGTCTAAATAGACAAACTAATTCTTTTACAAGGCATGATGGAATAAGCGCTCTCAATAGCAGAGAAGGTTACAGATAACAAAGAAAATATTTCTCCAGGGAGTCATTAGAAAAGTCTTCACTGAAAAAATGGAATCTGAATGGAATCTTGAGTGATGGGTAAGATCCCTGTAGACAGAGATGTAGGACAGATTCCTACACCTTAGCAAGCAGAGAGAATGTGACATCAATGGCCAGTGTTAAAACAAACAAAAAAAAAATCAAAGGGAAAAGCAAACATTGCAATTTGATAGTGGTAATAGAGTATTGGCAGTACAGTTGGAAAGTGGAACCATAATATGAAAAGCCTTGAATGCCAGACTCCAAAGTCTAGAATTTTTCCCATAGATGACAGGAAGCCATTAAGGGATCCTGAACAATGTGATAAATCTATCAGAGAAGTGTAAAAGCCAAGATAGAAACAGAGGCCAATATGATTACTACAAAAGTGTGGCCCTCTAAATTCTAGCAACTATATAATGAGGCTATATGATGGTGAATTTTATGTGTCAACTTGACTGGGATAAGGAGTGCCCAGATAGTTGGCAAAACAGTATTTCTGGGTGTGTCTGTGAGAGTATTTCCAGAAGAGATTAGCACTTGAATTGGTAGATGGAGTAATGAAGGTGGCCCGCACCAGTGTGAGTGGGCATCATTCATTGTGATGAGGGCCTGAATAGGACAAAAGGCAGAGAGAGGGCAAATTTACTCTCTGCTTGAGTTGGGACATCCACCTTCTCCTGCTCTCAGAAATTAGTTCTCCTGGCCTTTGGACTCAGACCAGGACTTACACTGGTGGCCCTTCCCAGTTCCTGGGCCTTTAGACTCAGACGGAGACTTACACTGTTGAGTTTCGTGATTCTCAACCCTTTGGGTTTGGACTGGATCTACACCACTGGCTTTCCTGAGCCTCCAGCCTGCAGACAGCAGATTATGGGACTTCTCAGCCTCCATAATCATGACAGCCAATCTTTTATATTGAATATCTTTTTATACAATATACTGGCATTCACTAGTTTGCCACCTGCCACATGGACTCCACTGTCAAAAGGAACAATACCCTCCTTTTGTCTGCCTTACTCAGTGACATTATTCTCTCTTCCTTTTCTCTTTCCCTCCCGAGTCTGCCTCCCAGGCCTATGTCTGTTCTTTTATTTTCCTTTTGCTATCCACAGAGCTAGTATAATCTTACAGAACTTGGCCTGAAGAGAAGAAAGAGCAATTTTTTCCCATTAGCATATACATTTCCCAGGCAAAGAACTTGAAATCACCTTCCGCATGCCACAGTGAGTCCAACTTTGACACCTGCTCTCCCAAAGCGCCAGTAATAACCCCAACTCTCTGCAAAAGCTATAACTTTAATAAAAATTAAAAAAAATTTTAAAAAAAGGTCACACGTCAAACACCAGTATTGCCAGAACATGCAAACATACACGTACACGCTATCACCAGTAACTCATAAAAGAAAATGAAATCTGCAACAGTATCACACACACCCACCCCCACGCCAGTGCCTCCGAGAAATTCTCTGGGGAGAAGGGAAGGGAGCATTTAATGCTCTCAATACTACGGATACAATGTGCAGGATGTTTTTGGTTGTCATGGATGTCGTCCTGACCCACAGAGAGTGACTGGGGCACACAGTCTTCATCTCATTCCCGAAACACCGTTGAAGGATGGGTGAGGAGGACAGAGTAGAAAAGGTACACATATGAAGTCAGACAAACCTAGGTTCCCATCCTGGCTCTTTCTTTTACCCGCTGTGTGACATTAGACAGTTACCTCTTCTAGCTTAGTCTCAGTTTCCGCCTCTGTAAAATGGACATGACATTCCTACCTCAAAGAGGTGTTGTGGGAATTAAAGAAATATATGCAATGCACTTCACATAGTAGCAAACAAATGGTAACCACTACCAGCACTGCTGTTACTACGGGGTAGTATCATCATCACCTTTATTACTGAACCAAAGGGTCCCGTTAACTCAGAGTTGAAAACAGCGAGTCCCTCATGCCCATGCTAAGAGTTCATCTCTGATACATGGAAAAACCACTTCCTTGTAGCGTGGATAATGGAAGCATCCAAATTCTATTGAACATCACGATTAGCCTACAAGTGGAGGTGACAGCTCACAGAGGGAAAAGACAGAGCTATTTCTGAGGAACCCTGTGTGCTCGACAACTTCTCACCCCTTCTCACCCCACTCATTGCCCCCTCCCATCTCTCCTTACCCAGACACTGACTTCTTCAATACAAACAGACTGAGGTGGGGGAAGGGGCTTATTTCCCTCTGTCTCTGTGGAAAACCCTGACTGGACTTACGCATTGCCCCTGTAAAAAGTGAAACTGCAAGGCTGGGAGAGTCCCATCACCGTTCCACCCCCTAATGAGAGAGACTGTTTGCAGGCAGATGAAATTAAATTGTAAGCTCTATTGACTTCAACAACAGGTGCCATTTGGGCAAACCCAAAGGGGGCTATTGAATTGTCAAAAAGATTTACCTCTTCCTGACACTTAGGCATCGGGTAATAGCCTCCCAACAGTTCTGCTGCCAGCACCTTCACCACTGGAGATCCGTTCCACTGGGTTCTTGCCCTGAAATCCTTTTAAAAAATGTTAATCCTCGGGGAGAAGAAACAGACAACACAATCATGCTAAGATGCTAGTGTAAAACCTGGTCCCAACCTTGCCTGAGTTCCTGGGCCAAGATTCCTCCCTTGGAAAAAGGAGGAAGGCTGAGAACCGTAGCTACCTGCTAGGGTTTGGGGAAGATAAAATGAGAACTTACAGGAAAGACACCTAGCATAGGAACTCCCAATATGAGTATTTCACAATCAATTCAGCACTTGAGGGATCTTTCCTGAGCTCCTCTCCAGCAAAATGCTTGGAAAAATGCAGACCCCTGGAACTCAAATCAGTGGCTCTGGGCTGAGGCTGGGAATAAGCACTTTTCACATCCCTCCCGGGGTAATTTGTTGAGGTGGGTCAAACCATTATGCTCCACCCAACCCCCACCGTGGGGCCAATCCCTGGGTCTAGCTGATAGGGGTTCAATTCCTCTCTACAGGAGGGGCTGAGGTGGGGAGGGCTGATGAGTGGTAGGAGGGATGAATACTAGAAAAGGTCAGGGAAAGACGTGATAAAATTCTCAGAGCGAAACTTTCCTCCACGGGAGCTGGGTGGGGAGGACACTGAGGGGTAACTTGGGTAAGAAGCTGAGGGAACAAATAGTAGCCTGTACAGAAGAAAGTGCTTTCAAAGAAAAAACTATTGTGTGAATCCCAGACACCAGTCACAGGACCTGGAATTCCAGTTTAAAACAATTCAGTTCCTGTTTCATTCTGCAGGCGATGAATTGCAGGCATTTTCTCTTCAGTGGTACCTTTCACGCCAGAGCCTCAAAGCCCCTTTCAAACACAAATCTGTTCAGCCTCATAACCTCTGAGAGATTGGGCAAAGGGATAGCCGGTATCACTTCCCTCCCTACCTCAAGGGCAGCCTTTTGGGTGGTGGGAGGCAGGAGGTAGGAAGAAGAGGCTGTTTAACTGCCACTTAAACAGGCAACTTGACAGCTCAGAGGAGAAGAAGCCACTCGACATCAGACATTTATGGGACACTTAGTCTGAAGCATGCAATTACAGAAATACCTGGATAGCCACCTGTCTTTTTGGCTTTAGTATTTTCCTTGTTTAGCCTGAATAGTGTCTGGTGATGTTGCAGATACTGAGAGGGCCTACTCTGTGTCTTCCTCAATTCTTTCTTGTAACAAAACCCCATTTTTTTCTGGGGCAAAACAGCTCCGGGGTGGCGGGGGAGGTCAGGGAGAGGTGTTAGACCATGATTCAATTAACCAAATTAGCAGTCCTCTTCCCATTTTCCCAGCCTTCTTTGCAGCTATAAGTGACCATATAACTTAGGTTTGGCCAATGAGATGGAAGAGGAATTCTGCTTGGGATGTATTTGTTAAAATTCGCTATGCTACAGTAACGAATTAACTCTCAGTGGCTTAATATAACAAAGATATTTTCTCTCTCACACACATTGTAATTGTAGTTGTAATGTAATCAGTAGGGAAACTGCTCCACATTCACCCAGGGACCCAGGCTGATGAGGTCTCCACCATGTTAGAATGGAACAATCTAAAACTGTCGTGTTCAAAGACACTGTGAAAGATACAGAAAAGACTGGAGTTAAGGACACTGGGTCTCAGCTGCCTGTGCTGGGAAATGACACCTTTTCTTCAGAGTCCACTGGCCACACACAGTCATGTGGTGCTAATCTAGGCAAGGCCTGAAAGCACACAGTTACACATAGAATGTTTGGTGACATGGTGTATGCCACAGAGGTGACTGCATGACAAAGATGACCTCTAATGCTCCCTCACATACCCTTGTATCCTTGCAGGGAGCCACTTTACAAATGGTAACCTGGACATCTCTCAGGTGAAGCTGAAAATGCCAAACCAAGCTAGCGTTCATGTCAGCTCAGCACCTGGATATCTAGATGTCATGCGGGGCAGCCTACGGGGCCTCTGGTCCCGCTCCCCAAATAAGAACGTAGGATATGGCTAGGCCAAAAAGGAACACCCACGGAGCCGTAGGTAGGGGAGTCAGACCACTATAGTCTCACTGGAGGCTGGATTCACACGACGTGCGACCTGCTGTCCGCTTTCTGCCAACTGACCGACTCTCCTCGACTCCCCTCGACTCTACTCCCTAACGCAGCCACAGCAGTTGTATTACTGGCCAATGGCTCAATGGTTACAGCTGACGGCCAACTAGCTGATGGCTGACGGCCATCTGCTACCCAACCAGCACCCCTCCACGTGAGGCTGAGAGCCTGGAAACTGCTCTCTAGGGCTCTGTCCCCACACTAGAGCAGCCTATGGCTAGACGGGTAATATTGGGAACTATAAGAAGAATGTCACCACAGGAAATGAACTAGCTATTTCTTTACTCCATAAGAAAGGCACATCATTTCCATGCCTGACTTTGTGCTGGGCTCCGAAGGCCCAGAGCAAATGAAATGGTTCTACTGATGTTACACATTCTAACTAAACATTACAAATTAATTCCATCCACAGCACAACAGTTGCAACCAGAGACCTACTCAATAAGAATTCTGGGGGGAAATGGAATTAATGGCATCTTTAGAGGCTATTTCAAGGAATATAAGTCTGTGATTAAAAAAAAAGAAAAAGGACAATTAAAGAGAAGAAAAACCCACTGGCATTTTTGTCATCATTGAATGTCCAGTTGTTTGGAATCATAAAACATGAAGAAAAGCTACTTTAAATAAACTTGCAAAGTTCATCGCTCTCATGGGAACACTTTAAAAGGCCCCATAGTGCCCCGCTGCCCATACCCTCCTTCAGTTCTCCCAGATGCCCTCCTTGTGAACCAATCATGTCACTCACCAATGGGTCCTCCCTAATCAGCTGTAATTTGGTATGTCAGGGGTGTGAAGAACAATTAACCACATGAGTATTGCATAACTTCTGAAGTCTCTTGAGATGAAATATATGCAAATGATAGTGTCTATTATTGGTCTGATAACCATTCTTTATTGCAACTTGAAAAAAAGAGAGATTTCCAGACATCCTGATGTATTTGATCCAATGCAATATTCAAGCTAACTTTATATCACTTGGGTGGTAATTTATCTTCTCTGCCTAGAGCAGAAAGAGGTTTCAGAGCAGTAATAAGGGAATCATGCCATTTCTCCCAAGTCAGTTTCTTTCTAATGGAGCATGGGTGTTGAAAACTGTGCAGTTGTTTTTAGTATGACATTGCTGGGGTATGGAGTAGGGATCCTGAGATGCAGGTTACCACTTCCCCGCCAACTGCTGTTTCCAGGTTAGAAGTCATCGTACACAAGTATGGAAGCCTTTTGTCGATGTCAATAATATGGAAGGAGAGAGAAGGATGAGAGGAGAAATGGGATGGGAAATAAAAGGGTAAGCTAATGAGACAAATTAGAGCAAAAAAGAGAGCAGTAAGTTAACAAGCCCCATTTGTACTTTCAGAAGATGGACTTGTCCTGGTTAAAGCTACCGTCTAGTAGGTGTTCTCCATTCCTCATTCCATTCCCTTGGCGATCTCTGCTTTCCCCAGATTTGTTTTCCACCCCATTGCCTCTCAGAAACTGAGACTCTGATCAAGCTAGGCCAAAAAATAAAAAACACGAGAGTCACATGGGACCTGGTGGAATAATGCCTGTTTTATTCAAATAAAGAGGAAACTATGTTAATAAACGCCTGTGACATTTAATGATGTGGCTTTCATTTTGAACACATCACTGCTCGGTGTTGAATCCATCCATTTTGATAATAAACACCAGGACCACGGACCTCTCGTTTTTCACCCATAAATAAATAAATAATAGGGACTTATTCCACATACTGGGAATGAGGGAGGATTGCGACTCCCCTGCATGTGTTTGCATCTTATGAACTCTGTTCAGCTGCATGGGCTCCCATTCGTCTCTCTGGAAATCCAATTTCCCTCTTGCAGATTTGTCTGCCTGTTTTCTAATTTTCACACCAAAATGCATATTACTCATTGTCAGGCTGGTTGTTCTGGAAGAATCGTTAGTCTTAAAGCCTTTACCATTGTTTTCAGTCCAGCCACAGAAAGTTGACAGCATCACGTTTTCGAAAAGAGCACAACCACTCCCAAAAAGCTCAAACTTTCAAACCTACATTCTCTTGGTCCAGGCAAGGGCCAGTAGAAACAATACGTTCTGAAAGATAAACCCAAATTCTTGTTTAATCCAAATTTTTTAATACAGAAAAATGACCCCTCCCAGCATACTCAAAAATGTGTGATTCATTTCTCTATCCTAGCACTTAGCACACAATAGACCCTTACTAAATCATGGATTAGAAAAGGAATAGGGACCGGCCCGGTGGCTCAGGTGGTTAGAGCTCCATGCTCCTGGCTCCGAAGGCTGCCGGTTTGATTCCCACATGGGCCAGTGGGCTCTCAACCACAAGGCTGCCAGTTCGGTTCCTCAACTCCCGCAAGCGATGGTGGGCGGCGCCCCCTGCAACTAAGATTGAACACGGCACCTTGAGCTTGAGCTGAGCTGCCACTGAGCTCCTGGATGGCTCAGTTGCTTGGAACGCATCCTCTCAACCACAAGGTTGCCAGTTCGATTCCTCGACTCCCACAAGGGATGGTGGGCTGCGACCCCTGCGACTGGCAACAGCAACTGGACCTGGAGCTGGGCTGCGCCCTCCACGACTAAGACTGAAAGGACAACAAGTTGACTTGGAAAAAAGTCCTGGAAGTACACATTCCCCAATAAAGTCCTGTTAAAAAAAAAAAAAACAAACATATATATATATATGGAATAAATGATTAAATGAATGGTGTGTTCCATATATGCACACTTCTGCAAGATTACATGGATATATGTTACACATAGACCAAATCGAACTTTTTTTGCATCTAGTATAAATTAATTTTTGTTTAACCCACTCATGCTAATGAAAAAATAGCCTTCGTTTTTTATTTTAAAAGGGTCACTAATTATGCTTTAAATGGTAGCTTTAATATATATATATACTTAATTTTAATTTGTCATGAAGTTGATACTTAACAAGTTACCAGTCTCAGATCCTCCCCAGATGTGCAGCTCCTGAATCTGTATATTGGGTTCATGCCCACATTTCCAAATTCTCAGGATGATGGAAGGTCTGACATGCGTTTCTCCTTTAGGACTGGTGTCCAGCCCAGAAAAGAATCTTTCAGGCTCACGCCAGGGAGTAAATAGGTTCAGCTGGAAATCCATCTCTCTGAGGGTCATTTGGAGACCCTCATGATCTCCAAAATTGTGCTACTGCCACCATCGTCAGAGGATGAGCTGGCAGCTGTAGGAACCGCCTTTCCAGAAGTCCTGTTCCATGGACATTTCCCCAGTTCCTAGAAACATCCCCAGACTGTTCTAGATGCTCCCAGATACAAGCTCTAAAGGACCACATAAAATGTTGCTTTTTCCTTACAGTTTTCTGGGGAGATAAACTACAAAGGAATTGCTTATTCCTTAATAGAATCAAACCTCAAAAGCCTAAGGTTCATAGAAGGTAAATGCAATTCCTGACCCTGAATGCTATCCTGGAGGGGAAAAGAAAATGCTACAAAGGACATTCATTGAAATATGGATTGTGGAGTAAATAAAAGTATTGTACCAGTGCTAACCTCACTAAAGTTGAAAAGTATACTTTGTTATGAAAAGAGAAAATCCTGATTTTTAGAAAGCCCATACATATACATGAACTATTCATATGTACAGAGCTTTGATGTGTGTAACTTAGCTTCAAATGATTAAAAATGCTACATATAATAAATATGAAATATAAAATATAAATATATTGTATATAGAGAGGATGGGCACAAATAATAAAGTAAATAGTGTAAAGTGTTATAATAGGTAAATCTGGTAAAGGGTACGTGATATCTTTATATTATTGTTATTCTTGCAACTTTTCTGTAAATTTAAAATTATTCCTAAGTGAAATTTTTTAAGTGAATATTTTAAGCCCACTAGCATAGATAAAGTCAGGCTAGACCCTTTAAACACGTCCAAGCTAAAGCCAGGTGCTGGGATCACAGAGAGGAAATAAAGATTCCACCAAAGTAGGAGTCTGCAAATTTTGTAGAGGGCTGGATAGTAAATATTTTAGCTTATATGGGCCAGACAGGCTCTGTTACAACTACTTAGCTCAGCCAATGTAGTGGTAAAGCAGTCACAGACAATATGTAAATAAATGGACTTGACTGAGTTCCAATAAAACTTTATGTATAAAAACAGGCAGCAGTTGGATTTGACCCAGTGCCCATATTTTGCCAAACTCTGAACTGAATAATTGGGCATATGGGATCTGGCAAACTCCCGTTCAGTTGGGGTCCCTGCCTGGCTCCCTGTGGCAGGTTTCATCTTCCACCCCTGCCACTCTGGAGCACCCTCACCACTGTCTGGTCACAGTGATTTACATCAGTAATCTCCATTCCCTTCAAGAGAAATCACAGAGGGGAGCCCTGTCATCTACCAGCCACCACAGGACAGCTCGGAGGACACACACAACAACCTCTACAGTCACGAGGAAGACAGATAAAAATGGCATGGCGAATGCTAGTCTTTACAGAATGCTAGTCTGGAAAGGAGGGGAACAATGCCCCCTTCCATACACAGACAGGAAAACCTGCTCCTCAGACACCACAACCTTGTACAGTGAATGTTTTGCTTTATTTAAATTTAAAAAAAAAATTGTTTCCCCTTGGGTCCACTGTTCTACCTGGGAATGACCACTTACGGGAGGTACCACATCAAAACATGGAGAGCATGAGAAACAGTGAGAGATGGGTAAGGTCGGGAAGAGGAGAAGGGAAAGAACTACGAATAAACAGTTAAAATTCCTTTGGCTGCTGCAGCCATCGTCACTGGGTTGTTAACCTCACGTCCCCCGACTGGTCCCTTTGCTGCTTTCACAGTCATCTGGCTTCTGCCCTGTTTCATTACACTTCCTGAGCTGTTACAGGTTCCCGTGGAGAAGACAATGCACCTGCCCCACCACAAGTTGTTAGAAGCCCCCAGAGAGGAACATAGACTAGTTGGAGCTCAGCCAAATCCCCTTGCTAACACAGAGCCACCACCCACCCCCAGCCCAGCTGTCAGTCCTGTCCCAGGGCACTCCTTCAAGCTAATGGCGCCTGCCCAGGGCCCCATGATCTGGCTTCTTGAGAGGTGATTTTATTTGGAAGGTAATGAATCCCCAGGCAATGCAAAAAAGCAAATAAACAAAAAGTCTGGAACATCTAGTGTGGCCGACTTTGGAAGTGAGTAGAAGAAAGTGGAAGCAGGAAGGCGGACGTCAGACACTTGGCAGTTTCTCTGACTGGGTTCCCTCACTCTTTCTTACCTTTGGTTTTTGGATTCTACTGTCATGCAGGGACTCATGCGGGATCTCTGGTCCCGCTCCCCACATAAGAACGCAGGATGTGGCTAGACCAAAAAGGAACACCCACGGAGCCATAGATAGGGGCGTCATACCACTATACTCTCGCTGACGGCTGGGTTGGAAACACAGAAGGCAGGAGCCACACGATCCACAATCCACACTCTGCCACCTGCCAGCTTAGCCACCATCTGCTTGCTAGCCCCCCATTTGCTGCTAGCGTAGCCACAGCAGTTATATTACTGGCCAATGGCTCACTGGTTACATCTGACCGCCAACTAGCCACAGCTGATGGCCATCCAATCACAGTTGATGGCCATTTACTACCTGAGCCAGCACCTTTCCATGTGAGGACGAGAACCTGGAAACTGCACTCCTGGCTCTGTCCCCACACTCCACCCCTACAGGGTCTCGCCTCACAATCTACGAGACAAGCGTCTTCCGCAAGGGGCCCTGTGTGAGGAGCCTAGAGGTAAATGCAATATCCTGGACACAGCCACTCTCTCTTGGCACAGCCAGGGTTTTTCAGGGCACCACCAGTCCTTCTGGGCACAGCCAGACTTCCTGGGCTTCTTAGGGTACCACCAGTCTCCCCGGGCACAGCCAGGGCTCTCAGGGCACTGCCACTCTCTCTGGGCACAGCCCGACTTCCTGGGCACAGCCAGGGCGTCTCAGGGCACCACTAGGGTTTCTCACATATTCTCGGCAGCCGGTTGGGACACAAAAGCAAACATCTGCCAGTTCCACTACATGGTGGTACTTTCCCAAACAGTCAAGCAGTCATTAAATTAGGGATGGAGCCCATTCCCCATAGTCCACAGTCATTCACCAGGGCTGCGCGTTAGCCTCACAATGTGTGCCCTCTCCACAGGCCGAGGGCTCCTAGTCCTCCCCAACTTAGGGGTGAGGACCTCAGCAAGCACTTCCCAGCACACAGGGCTGCAACGACCTTCGCTTTCTCTGGCCTGTGCTGTTGGAGAACTGTCCACGTCTTCCCATCCTCCATAGGGGTCCAGCTCTCCGGCAGCTGCTCCTGCTGGTCTTCCTGAGACTGAGTGTTCATACGCACAAACTGCTCCACCACCCTTTGTAGAGCTTTGGCCGGCACTGTACCCTGCTCACTGCACCATGTGTCATGCAGGGACTCATGCGAGGTCTCTGGTTCCGCTCCCCACATAAGAACGCAGGATGTGGCTAGTCCAAAAAGCAACACCCACGGAGCCATAGATAGGGGAGTCATACCACTATACTCTTGCTGACGGCTGGGTTGGAGACACAGGAGGCAGGAGCCACACGATCCGCAATCCACACTCTGCCACCTGCCAGCTCAGCCACCGTCTTCTTGCTAGCCCCCATTTGTTGCTAGCGTAGCCACAGCAGTTATTTTACTGGCCAATGGCTCACTAACCACAGCTGACGGCCATCCAATCACAGTTGATGGCCATTTACTACCTGAGCCAGCACCTTTCCACGTGGGGCCGAGAGCCTGGAAACTGCACTCCTGGCTCTGTCCCCACACTACTCAGCAGACCTGACAGAGCATCTACCATGGGCTTGGCAGACACAGAGGTGAATAGGACAGATGCAGCCCTGCGGGTAGAACTGACCTCTGGTATAGGGTACGAACAAACAGTAAACAGGCAATTACATTAGTGCAGGCAGTGGTTCTCAAGCTGAGTAAGCACCACAGTCATCTGAAGAGCTATAAAGCACAGATTTCAGAGCCGCACCCCAGGGGTTCTGATTCAGGGCATGTGAAATCAGAAACCAGACTTTGAGAACTGCTGCACTACAGCATGATTAGTGTATGACGGTGGAAGTACAGGGTGCAATGGGAGCTTATAAAGGGGGATCCAGACTCAGGTCAAGGAAAGCTTAGGTGGGAGTAAGCCAGGTGAAATGAATTCCAGGCAGAGAAAAAAGCATACGCAAAGGAATGACAGCAAGACTGGAACATCCATTGGAAGCAGAAATCAGTTCCGTATGGCTGGAATTCAGAAACCATCAGGGGCCATGGTGAGAACAGCATTTAAGGAAACAATACCTTCCTTCGTCTATGGAATTTACCCAAGTATCTGGTGTAAGCACATTGTAAAAATAGGAAAAACAAATGTCCATTTTTGTATAAGCATAAAGGTCTCCTTGCAAAAACAAAACAAAACAAAAAAACCTCACACTGAGGATTGTGTTTCTTTCCCCTCCTGAGATTCAAAATGTGGCACCTAATTGAAAATGAGCCAGTGTCTTACTTCTAACAAATACAAAAATGATGTTATGTGCCTTCTGAGGTTAGACCATAAAAATAAAAATCATTGTTTTTTCCTGGGTCTCTCCCTTGATCTCTCATCTCCAGAAAAGTCAGCTGCCATGTTGTGAGGACACTCAAACCACTTGTGGAAAGGCCCCCCTGGGGGAGAAACAAAGGCCTCCCACCAACAATCTACCCCAACTTGCTGGCTATGTGAGTGGCCTCCTTGAAAGTGATCCTCTAGCTCCAGTCAAATCTTCAGATGATGGCCAAAAGCAACTTCATGAGAGATCCAAGTCAGAACTAAGATACTCCCCAATTCCTGACCCATACAACTGCAATGATAACAAGTGTTTATTGCTGTTTTAAGTCCCTCAGTTTTGGAACAGCATGGAGAAATAGATAATGACAACATTTATAGTTCTATCAAAAACTATCAAGGATCTAGGAATAAATCTAACATATCCAAAGACTCTACAGGGAAAATACTATCATTATTAAGAGATATTTTTTAAAACCTAAGCAAATGAAGAGATCTATACCACATTGGTGAATATGAAGACTTAATATTATCAACATGTTGATTCTCCCCAAATTGGTCTATAGATTTAATATAGTTGCAGCCAAAAGCCCAGCAAGCTTTCTCATGGAGATTGATAAGCTGACTGCAATGTTTACATGGAAAAATAAAGCCCAGAGTAAATCAGAACCTTTCTGAAGAAGGAAAGCCAAGAAGAAAGCCTTGTCCTAGCAGATATTGAGACTGAATAAATAGCTGGGTTAAAGCCAGTATAATTTGAGTGCCTCTCAAGTCTTCTACCATGAATCTCATGCTCTTTCTACAGAATGTAAATCTGGAGGTATCTAGCCTTCGTAGCTGGTGGCAGCCATTGTATGACTGAGCAGAGAAGCTGATTGAGAATGCCCTCAACAGAGGAGAATGTGAGAAAAAACAGAAGTCATTTACGAAGTCTGACAATGAACCTGCCACGATGCAATTACATGGGCAGCACTGTACAAACAGCTCGGTAAGGTTTCATATCCTTGGTATATCAGTGTCTCACAGCTATTCATGTCGACGTGTGGCGGTATTTTGCTGAGTGGTTTTCATTATTGTTGTTGCGTGTTTTGGTGTGCCATCGCGAGAATGTCTGAGCTTGAATTAGAGCGATGAACAAACATTACATTTCTTGTTAAACTTGGCAAGAGTGGAAGTGAAATAAGGGACATGTTAATCCAAGTTTATGGGATAATGCCATGAAGAAATTGGAAGTGTAAAAATGGATTCAATGTTTTTCTGAGGAGAAAGAATGTGTCACATATGAAGACAGGTCAGGGCAGCCAGTAACGAGCAGAACTGATGAAAACATTGCAAAAATTCATCAAATTGTTGGCTGACTGTGAGAAGCATAGCAGACCAAGTAAACATCTATAGAGAAACAGGAAAATCTTAACTGAAAATCCTGGCATGAGAAAGGTGGGTGCAAAAATGGTCCCAGAGGAGCTCTTGAATCACAACAATGCACCAGCTCACACAGCACTGTCTGTGAGTTTTTAGCCAGTAAACAAATAACTATATTGGAACACCCTCCCTACGCACCTGATCTGGCCCACAATGACTTCTTTCTTTACCAGAAGATAAAGGAAATATTAAAAGAAAGACATTTTAAAGACATTCAGGACATCAAGAATAATACAACAACAGCTCTAATGGCCATTCCAGAAAAAGACTTCCAAAATTGCTTTGAAGGGTGGTCTAGGTGCTGGAATTGGTGCATAGCTTCCCAAGGGGAGTACTTTAAAGGTGACCACAGTGATATTCAGCAATGCGGTATGTAGCACTTTTTCTAGGATGGGTTCGCAAACTTCATTGATAAACTTCGTAGAACTGCTCCTGAAGCCAGTTCTACTGCTAGAGTTTTGGTTATAGAAACGAAAAGACTACCTTTTGAGTAAGCAAATTTGGAGTCTTCCAATAGTTGCAACGGGTAAGGTTCTGAATGATTGTTATGCGGGGTCTCTGGTCCTGCTCCCTGCATAAAAACGCAGGATATGGTGAGGCCAAAAAGGAACACCAATGGAGCCATGGATAGGGGGTTCACACCACTATAGTCTCGCTGGCAGCTGGGTCGGAGACACAGGAAGCAGGAGCCACACAATCCACAACCTGCAGTCTGCTTCTCTGCCAACCAACCCCCCCACTTGCTAGCCATAATCCGCACTTCTCTGCCAACCAACTCACCCCCTAGCATAGCCACAGCAGTTACATTAGTGGCTGATGGCTAACCGGTAACAGCTGATGGCCACCCAGCCACAGCAGATAGCCATCTGATAACCGAGCCAGCACCTTTCCACGTGAGACTGAGAGCCTGGAAACTGCTCTCTGGGGCTTTGTCCACACACTGATATTCACCCACTTGTCAAACAACCTGAAACTTCACCACTAGGGATTCATTCCTTAGCATTTCTAGCTTTTCACACTTTATTCTCAGGCAAAGATCAGCAAACTACTCTCTGTGGGCCAAATCTGGCCCACCATCGATTTTTGTAAATAAAGTTATCATTCACTACATACTGTCCATAACTGCTTTTGTGCTAAAATGGCAGAGCTTAGCAGTTGTGACAGAGATCACATGGCCTGCAAAGTCTAAAATATTTACTATCTGGCCCTTTACAGAAATGTTTGCAGACCCCTCTCTAAGAAGTCCTTCTGAAGTTCTGTTCAGTACAGAATGGTAGCCCATCTTTATCTGCAAAGGATACATTCCAAGACCCCAATGGATGCCTGAAACTGTGGATAGTACCGAACCCTGTATATACTATGTTTCTTTTTCCTATACATACATACCTATAATAAAGTTTAATTTATAAATTAAGGCACAGTAAGAGATTAACAACAATAACTGATAGTAAAATAGGATAATTACACAATACACTGTAATAAAAGTTATGAGAATGTACACACTTCTTTCAGGAGATCCCTTGCTCAAGTCTTCATGTATGTGCAATGCTTTCTGGCACAACAGTTGCTGTCAATTAGAACATATTTTCTGTTCATGTCTTCCACCCAGAAATTCAATGCCTTTTCCATCTCGACTAAGCACTTATCATGTACTGTGGCCATAAATTTTAGTTTGAGGTGTAACCACAAAACTAGTATGAATTTCTTTTTCCTTCTTCACAATTTCATGGATAGAAGATTCATTCTTACAATAGATCTTAGCAACCTCAGCACACAATTTTTTTTTTCCTTTCCATATTAAGTCAAGAACTTTCACCTTTTCCCTTAAAGGAAGCGCTTTATGGCTTCTCTTTTGCATCGGAATTGCCAGCATTACTACACTCACACTCTGGGGCCTTTATAAAGTAAAGTATGGGTTACTTGAACACAAGCACTGGAATACCAGGCCGTTGAGAATGGGTGGGGAGGGTAGTGTCTACAGCGTGGATATGCTGGACAAAGGGGCGATTCACATCCTGAGCATGACCAAGCAGGTTGCACGAGATTTCATCATGCTACTCCGAACGGCATGCAATTGAAAATTTGTGAATTGTGTATTTCTGGAATTTTCCATTTAATATTTTCAGACCACAGTTGACCACAGGTAACTAAATCCATGGAAAGCAAAACTGAACATAAGGGGAGACTGCTGTACTTTAGAATTATCCTGATTATTTAAATTTAGTCTTCCCAGCCCCACAAGCTGAAGAGATTGGAGGACCATAAAATGTGGGGAAAATTGGTTCCTGAGGTGACTGTGAAACCATTTCCTGTCATCATCTAAAATGAGTGCCCATTAGTGTGGGCGAATTCTACATTTGTCCTTCCTTTCAGGTTGGACTTCTTTAGACAAAAGTCTCTGAACTGTGTCCCTCCATCCCCACTCACCCCCTGCTGCCGGCCCACCCCCACCCCAATCTATTCCTAATTAGCAGTCACTGCTCATTTCCCCAAAGCCTAATGACCATGAGACAGTGACGGTCACTAGCAGGACTGAGAAAGCAATTCGTCAGCCTTGCTCTCTGTCCCACTGGGAATTGCCCAGAGCTGTGGAGAAGGCTGCCCAGCACAATGTGTGATCAGGAGTGACCAGACAAAGCTTCAGGATCAGACAGCCCGTCCTCATCATCTGATGCAGAACTGCTTGGAGGAAGCCAGCTTCTGGGTGAACGAGACAGTAGGATGCCCACATCAGTCTGTCTGCCCAGTGTATAGATGGTAGGTACGCATGAAAAGCCCACAACTGCAGACTTGTTTTTCAAAATGAGTCAGCTATGCACCCCCAAACATCTCCCCATTCTTCAGCACTTACCACGGGCTTTTAAATCTGACAATATGAGGGAATTTCGTGCCTTCTAGATGGGCTCTTATGCAGAGAAAAGTGTATTCAGAAGTTACTTTGCATTTTTAAGTATAATATTAAATTTATTCAAGTTAATTGACCTAATTCTTCCTGAAGCTTTTACATTCAACGTACAAATTTCATTATTTTATATATAATTCTAGCAAATCTGACAATCATTTTTAGGGGTCTTTGGTTAAACCTAGTCCCATTCACAAACTTGATTAAGCATTACACATTTTAAATAGTGTTTATAAATTTAGTATGTTCAATGCTATTAATTATTTTTTGTTTCTGTTTAAGTAACTCATACACATAACTCACAGCCAACTAGTACAAAAAGTCTTATAACAAAAACAGTTTCCTTCTCCCACTACCCACTCTCCATTTTTCCAGAGGCAGCTACTCTTGACCCTTTCCACTATTTCTTTTTGGAATATACACTTCTCCATATTTCTAAATAACATGCATATACCGCTAACTTTTAGTAGCTCAATTTGAGTCATTTCTGACCTATGAAAACAGAAGAGGATTTCGCTCTCTCCTACCACCTTCCTCTGCTTCTCCAGACCACAGTCTCACTAGTCATATCACGATCTTTGGTTGAAGCAATTCTCAATGGTCACATTATTTGGTCTAAGTAAACGTTATTCTAAACTGAGCCTCTCTTATTTTTTGTTTTTCCTGAAGTCAACAATTGCTTGCTTTTTAAAAATTTGCTTAGAGTCTTTTGTTTGTTTATACATTTTGCTTTTTCTTCCCACAATTTCTACAAATCTCAGTACAATGTTTCATAAATTTTATGTCAGGATCTAACATTGCCATCTTTTCCCCTTGGAGATCTTCCTATTAGAAAATTTCATTCTATCTACCTGGGCCGGTCTAGGCCTGCTGCCCACTGTCACTTGTGATTCAATTTACTGTCATCCCAGGAATTCCCTTTGTCTTCTCACGAGTAAGATCTCTGTTTCCTGGATCTCATGTCTCCCTCCTTCTCAGTTTACCACGTTATTTTGTTGGAGCACATCCTTCAGTAGTTTAGCTGATTTACAAGGAGGGTATGATGGCCAATGACGTGGTGATCACCATCTGACTACCTCTTGAGTCTCACTGCTAGGGTTTCGATGGTTGTCCTTCCTGCCTGGGGCTCCCTGAAACCTCCTTTTACCACCAGCCTGGAGATTCCTTCCACTTGTGCCTTATGCTACACCCCAGTTTTCTTATCCCTAAATAATTTATATAACAAAACACTTTAGAATCATCTCCTCCTATTTAAATCCTAACCATTCTCAAATGTCCAACACAGAGCTGAGTGACCCACTTTCTCACCCTAAAAGAAAATCAGAATATAGGAACTCAACATTTTCAGTTGTTTCCTGGTAGATGGACTGATAATCCCCTTGTTTTGATGACACACATCCTCCACTAACTTCCTGAGAATGTATTCATGGTGGCTAAATGTTTTGCTCTTTCCATGTCTGAAAATACCTTCTTCCTACCTGCAAATTTGATTATGGTTTGTCTGGGTTGAAAATGCTAAGATGGAAATCATTTTCCCTCCAAATTTTGAAGTCTTTGTTCAGTTGTCTTCTAGTCTCCGTTATGACTGCTGCGAAGTTTCATCCCATTTCAATTATTAATTCGTGAACCTTTTAAAATTTCTTTCTAGCAGCTCAGCATCCCAACAATTATAATATTCTACAATGCTTTTACTCAATGTGGATTACTTTCATCCACTGTACTGGGAACTTGATGAGCTCTTCTAATCCAGAAACTCCTGTCCTACAGATCTAGGAAATGTTCTTAATTATTTCATTGATGATTAACTCTGCTTTGTTGTTGTTTTTTCCTTCCTGTTTCTTTCTTTCTAAAATTTGTGTTATTTAGATGTTTGTTTTCCTAAATTTGTCCTCTATTGTTTTGCTTTTATCCTCTTTTTTCAGTCTCTATTATTTTGTTTATTATCTGGAGGAATTCCTCATTCTTATTTCCTCTTTTGATTTCTTTCATTTGTGCTATCAAGTTTTTCATTTCCAAAAGCCCTTTTTTATTTCCTGAATCTTCCCATTATCCCACTTTGTTCTTGTTTCATGGATACAATATCGGGGCTTATTTTTTACTGTTGTAACAGTCACATTTGTTGTAAGTTTCCTTCCCCTGTGTATCTCTGCTCCCTCCCACTTGCTGGTCTTTGTCTCTGTCTTCCATGTTAGAGCTTTCCTCAGATGCCTAACAAACCCTGTTTGCCTGCTCACGTCTAAAAACGAATAGTAAGGAAAGAGCAGACTGGAAGTCCTGAGCATGTGGGTGGGGTTTGTCAGCTTTGAGCTTCACTTAGATGGATCTGGCTGGGCCATTAGTCAGGAGTTCCTGATGCCACTATCTCTAGGTGTTTCCTCTTGGGCTGATCAGATTTCCCAGACTATACTCTTCAATCTCCAGCCAAAAGGATAGAGGCTTAGCTCTCAGTGGTTCTTGGAACTGAATGGGGACGTAAAATTGGGGTGGGAATGGGAGAGTAGGGGTGCTGTGGGGTCTCAGCACTCAGCATGCCACATGCATACATTTATTTACTCTCTTTTCTTAGGCACAATGCTCGTGCTGTCACCTGTGCTTTCGTGTTCTCTAGTCTAGAACCGCTCTGATTCTGCTCAGAGAGAAACCTCCACTTTCACTCTGCCAGAGATGAAGAGAGCCACTCAGTGGTAGGCTTGCAATGAGAATGAGATCTAGGGTTCTAACTACTTTTAGCCAATGCTTCTTTTTTTTGGCCACTACCCTCCACCTTCTTCTCCAGTTTCTGCTCTGCACCTTTTGAGGGTTCTGTGGTTTAGATCAGGATATCCTTGGCTTTCTCCATTTTGGGTTTAAGATTCATGTTTCTTGTATCTGCTAAGTAAATTAAGTCGTTCATCTGTTTTTCAGCTTCCAAAATTTATTTCCTTTGTTTCCTTGACTTCCCTCCCCCATTCTTATGAGTTTCTGTCTTCAAAAAATAATAATAATAATAATAATCCCTTTGCTATAGTTTTTGAGAGGTTTTGAGAGACAGAGAAGTTATACAGGTGTTAAATCCACCATCATTACCATCCTATAGCTTTCGGAGCATAGTAATTGTCTGATTTAGTTCATAAAACTAAGTACTTAACCCTTATAAAACTATCAGTTAAACTTATAAATTCAGTAAATCTTCACTTTTACATGTTTCAATACTATTTATAAAGTAACTTCAATTTAAAATCATAAATTTAAATAAATTAACTGAATAAATTAATACATATGAAATTAGAATTACCAGACATGCCTTTATTCTAATAGGCTAAATTATTTTTAAGTTTGGGAAATGATCAAATATTCACAGATTACTTAATGCAAAAATATTAATAATATATTTTTAGTTTTCTTTAAAAATTCTACTCTTAACTACATACTGGGGTGCCAAAAAAATGTATACACACTTTATGAGATGTTCTCTATGTATTACTTCTTGAAGTTGAATTGAATTACAGTAGCAATGTGTAGTATGAAGTTCACTCAAAAGATGGCATTAATCAAATGAAAGCTAGCGTCACCATGCGACAGGCAGGACAGTCAACGAAAATAGCGGAAACATGATTGTTGTTCAAGGAGTGCAAGATCATTTCGAAGAGGTATATGAAATTCTAGAACGCTGTGGAAGTATGACGACAATGGAGGCGTGAAGATGCAATAGAACCTCCAAACACACCTAACAATTGCACGCATTCGTGATAAGTTTGAGATACATGGTACTTGTGTGTGATGTGCACAAGGGAAGATCCAGGAGGGCTCACACAGCAACAAGTCCTGCTGCTTCTGCTGTGGTATTGGAACCGTTTACACGCTCTCCACAGAAGTCTACCAAACAGTGTTCACCATGATCAGAAGTGACTGGACGCTGATGGTAACCACTTTGAGCACCTCTTATAATTGCAGAAGTCAAACGTGACTTGTATTCATATTTTGTTAACGATTTATATTGAGTATTACAATTTTAATACAGTTTTTTCCTTTCTTAAAATGTGTATGCATTTTTTTGGCACCCTCTATACATGAGGTTAAAAGATGCTAATTATATAATCCCAAACAATTTGGGGATTATCTTCCCAAATATTTTTGGAGTTGCTGTGTGCTTTTTTTGCGGTGATTTATTACCTAGAGAAGAGGTTCCTCATGGGATGATGATGGAATTTTTGCCGCCACACTGATGGGACACTTGGATTCCCAGGTGTCTGTAGCAGGGCGACTTCTCAATCCTTTCATCTGTTCAGGCAAATTTGCCACATCTATCCAAGCTGCTATACTGATTGAATTTTGCTTTTCTTTGGTTTTTAAAAGATTTAAATTGATTTTATGTGTATCCCTGAAAACCTTTAAACTGGAGGGAATCCTACAATCTTTTCATCTTCTCCCAAGTAGAGCTAAATTTCTTTCAAGAAATAAAATGACTTCCAATTTTCCTCTTGAAATCCTCATTGTAACTTCGAGGGTTAGTCTATGGACATAATTAAAGGCAAAAACTAGAGGAACCAAGGCAAAAACTAAGATTCAACATAAAGCAAAGTGTCTGAGGAGGTTTGATCTGTCGCCTTTCACACATAATCCCAGGGGGCTCTATTACCAAATGTAAAATGTGCTTGGCTGAGCTATAAATCCTCTGGGGCTTCCCCATGAAGAGAGGTGAGAATACATGAAGGGGGGAGAATGTGCCTATCTAATTGTAGGGCTGTGATTCAATATAGACCAAATATACATGAAGCCAAACATGGAAAATGGAAACTAACTAATATTATCTTCACGTGAGCCTCAAAGGGGCTCAATGGAAAACAGCATTATGGCTGACCAAAGACGAGCAGGTGAAGAGCACGGCTGCCAAGACTGATTCTGAACACTAACAATGTGCTAGTGATGTTGCTGGAACATTGAAGCCCCAGGGGACACTGACACCACCTCTTCTATGTACAGTTGAAGAATAAAAAGTTCTGGCAAAACTAGTTTCCGCCTCTCTACTGCAAGTCAATTTATGGAGTTGCTCAGAATTATGACTATGAAACTACCAAAACCACAAACAGTTCCACTGAGAACAACTGATCGCCAGTAACAGTGTTTATGCCTCCTCATATCCACTCCTCTTCTAATGATCCAGGAACTGCCTCAACACTTTTTATATCTATAGATATAGCGATGATAGAGATAAAGATAGAGACGGAGAGAGAGAGAGAGAGAGAGAGAGAGAGAGGAGATATATCTTCCCTATATTATGCTTTTTGCTTTCTCATCATTTTGGTTTATCCCAACTTCAGCTGGTTAATCACCCCTCTTGGCTTGCGAGATGCTTACTTTCAGCCTTAGGTTTTCTTTATTTCAAATTCCTGAGGGCAAAATCTCATGGACCTGGCTCTTTCCTGTTGGGGCAGAGTCTCTAGCACCATACCACCTCCTAGGCCATTGGCCAGCCAATGTTTACCTGTCCTTGAGTCAATCGGCTGCAGCTGGGGTAGAAGCATTAACACTGGGTTAAAGCTTGGTACTAAGGTAGGGCAGTTTCTCTTAGAAAGAGGTATGGATATGATAGACATTTCTGGTATACTTGGGCTGGAGACCTACAAAGGAAAAAGTCATTTCCTTGCCCTCTCTCTTTTTTAACAGGAAAAGCATTCAAAAGACTGCGGGATCTCTGGGAGTGCCTCTTGGTGAACCAGAAACAAAGGTTTCATCTGCCTTTAATTATGCCTGGGGAGAAACATTTGGGGTTCAAGGCTTGGGAAGAGATATCTTTTTGGATGTAAAGACACTTGGTCAATTAGAACCTTTAGCCAATAACCATCTTTGCCCTCCTTGTTGCTACTCTTCTGTTTGTGGTCTTGGGACATTTTCTGCTTAGATGAGGATGGGCCAGAGCTGCCTGCTTAAAGATTGTTTCAGTTTTAAAGGAGAGAGAGGAAGTAGGATCTTCAGGTTTCACTCTAAATTAATTTAACTGAGCTTCTCATGGTGGTGGGTAGCAGGATTCAGGCCAGAAGTGTTATCAGAGTTTACAACTGAGTCATTGGCTGAGACATTCCCTGGTGGGCTCTCCGGGAAGCCAGGAGGGGTGCAATGAAGTTCATCATTGTGATGGACATGAACTTGAATTTGACCTAGATAAATATCACCATAAATCTATGACTAGCAAATCTGCCCTCAGCTGTTTGAGTGAAAGGATGGCACGATGAGATTGGAGCTTGTGCTCCTGAAGTCTCTGGGCCAAGGTAAAGACGTTCTTCTGGCTCCGGCCTTTGGCCCAGGGTGGACATACTGAGCTTCCGATGGGCTCAGGCTCTCTTGCAGTTTTTCTTCCCTCCAGCAGACCCTAGAGCTCCCACTGTGTGCCCTCAGTGCCTCAGTCATTCTTTCACCTGGGTTTCCACTATTCCCAGGCTAGGAAAGAATACAGCATAAAATCTTTCCCTTGTCTTCCTGCCCATATTAATGCTATAATCCATACAAAAGCAGATAAGTGTCTAAAAGTCTTAAAAGACTTAAAATCCTACTAATTATGGGTCCCCATTAAAGTGAGAATGGCACTTCCCTGGCTTCTCCTTCATTAAATCACCTATTGAACTGTCCTGGGTGTGGGCCACACTCTCTTCTGCCCACCATCAGGAAAGGACGCCTGGGGTGAAACGTAGACCCATTTGTCCCTGAAGGCTTGGGGGCTTTTGCTGACATCTCAGTGATCTCTTCCCCCTCAAAGAAACAATAAAAACAATAAGAGGAAGACAGGCAGTACTGTTTACTAAAGGCTTACGCTCAGGCAGGTGCTTCAACATACATGTTATTTAACCCTTTACAACAGCCCAATGAACTAGATAGTATCTCCATTTTTAAAGAGACACAGAGATGGTACTGAGTATGTCAAAGGTCACAAAACAACAGAACAGAACCAGAGTGTAGCCTAAGGTTTATCTGATTCCAAAATATTTTCATTTTTGTAAAAATAATATATTCTTATTAAAATATCCATTCCCTAAGGAAAGGATAAAGAAGACAGTGAGAAATCACAAGTAATTTCATTGCTCAGATATAATCACTATCAACATTTGGTAGATTTCTTTTTAGACTTTTTCTCCCATGCATCCATACAGACACATGCATACACCAAGGACATATTAGTTTATATGTCAAATAATGTTTTAGCATTTGCTATGTTGTAGGTCCTGTTCCACATCCTGGAATATTCTAAGTCTCTGTCCTGGAGGAGCTTACATTACAGCGTGGGGGGGGGGGGTCAAAAAATAAACAAATAAATAGATTTATGCTATAATGTATGCCATATAAAACTACGAAGACTGTGCACTGCAGACCTCCAGGGGTAGCCAATCACACTGCAATTAATATGAATGATCTCCCCAGGAACTGGGCACAACTCCTACACCATACATAATAGGTAATAGTAGGAGACATAACACAACACAAATGAGGAATATTATCTTATGAATGAGAGGTCAGAAAATACCGCTTTGATTAAGGAATATTGAAAGTAACCTAAAGAAACCGAGAAAGCAGACTCAGCAGGAAATCTGAGAAAAAGACTTTTAAGCAGGGGGAAAAGAAAATGCAAAAAATCCTGAGCATGAATGTTCTGGGCATGATCAAGGAACAGCAAAGAGACTGTATAGGTGGAGAGTTGTGGTCAAGAGGAAAAAGATGGGAAATGAGACGGGAGATGTAGTGGGGCCAGATCCCAGAGCCTTGTGGGCTCGGTGAGGACTCTGAGTTTATTCCGTGTGGTAGAAGCCATTGGAGAGCCATAAGCAGGAATGAATGTCTTTAAAGAACGAGTCCGACTGCTATGCAGAGAAAAGAAGAGAGGAGGCAGTTAGACGAGGTCGGACAAGAAAGACAGTGATATTGGTAGCTTAGGCGCGGAGAATTATGGAGTAATGAGAAGTAGTCAGATACAGGAAATGTTTTAAGGGGTTGCTGGCAGCGAGCAGATTTCAGGATTTGCTGATGCATTGCTATGGGATGTGACGGAAACAGGAGTCAAGATGACCTAAGCAGATAGAGGGGAGCATTGTGAGTTGTGGATGATGGAGGGGCAGGTGCAGAGAATACCAAAAGTTCCTTTTGGAGAACTTAAGTTTCCGATACCTATTAAACATGCAAGCAGAGATGGGTTGAGATTGGCGATACCACTTTGGAATTTACAGTGTATACATGGTGTTTAAAACCATGAGCCTGAATGAGATCCTCTACAGAGTGTATAGAAGAGAGAAGAAAAAGCAACTTTGCCTGTCTCTCGCTGCTGCAGGAGCACAGTGAGCCCATAAAAAGAACGGCCTCGAGGACAATCAAGATGGCACAAAGGGTAAACGCTGCGTTTACCTTCTCTCACAACATCAACATTACAATTAATCTACAAAACAACCATTACTGAGAATTGCCTAAAATCAAGCTGATCTGAAGCCCTACAACTAAGAAGTTGCATTAGAAGCCACCTCCAGACTGGTACGAAGGTCAGAGATGCAGCACAGGCTGGTCCCACACTCGCATGTGGCCATTAAGGATCGGGAGGGCTATTTCGGCTGTGGGGGTCCCCCCCCGACCCCCTAAAAAAGTGAGAGATGCCAACCCTACCCCAGCCCAGGGTTCCAGTGCCAGCGAGAGAAGTCCCCATAATTTTTGGTTGTGAAAAACAATGGAGATTATTACTGACACAGTGCGGCTGCACTCACAGGCACTCCTCTTAAAGGGACTGCACTTGGACTTACCCACCTGTGGAATCACTCGCTCTGAGCTCCAGCACTGGGGCCGCAGCTGGAAATGTGGCAGGGACATGTGGTGGGGAATTGAGTTGTCTGGCTTGGGACGGAGGCTGGAGAGATGGCTTTCTCCTGGAAGGGTTAGCTGGTGGAGGTCACTGTTTCTTTGCAGAGTCCTCCCCCTTCCTGGCATGTGAACACAGGTGGCCTCCATTTCTGAGTCTCTGCTGTTTGTTCGCTCTACCCTAGCGATTTGAGACCTGGCCTCGCCCAACTTTTGGGCACACCCAGGCTGCTTTTAGTGGCGGCTTGCCTTGTCTCAAGCTGCACTTTCCTAGGGTCTCTCAAAGGCTCACGGAACGCAGACAAGCAGCATCTGGCTTGAGTGTGTCCTCGGGCTGAGCAGCCCTAAGCCGGCACTAGTGGCAGCTGGCCTTGGTTCACTGCTTGGCCTCTCAAAGGTGCTTCCAAGCACAACACAGACGGCAGCCAGCTGCAGATTTCCTTCTGGCTCCTTGTAATGCCGGGACTCAGCTCCCACTCCCCACACAAGAACACAGGATATGGTGAGACGAAAAAGGAACAACAATGGAGCCATAGATAGGGGAGTCATACCACCATCTTCTCGATGGCGGCTGGGTTGGAGACACAAGAAGCAAACATCCGCCAGTACCCCAACAAGGGGTGTTCCTGCACCAGTCTCACTGGCGGCCGGTCAGACGAGACACAGGAAGTAAGATCCACACGATCAGCACCATCGGCAATCTGCCGTCTGCTTCTCTACCAACCAACCAACAACCCCCTTGCCAGTGTAGCCATGGCAATTATATTAGTGGCTAATGGTTAACAGGTAACAGCTGATGGCCACCCAGACACAGCAGATAGCCATCTGATAACCGAGCCAGCACTTTTCTACATGAGGCCGAAAGCCTGGAAACTGCTCTCTGGGCTTCTGTCCCCACACTCCCACTAGGTGGTCCCTGGTGGGGGCTGAGGCTGAAGTAGACCTACAGTGGATCCCCTCCAAAGTGGTCTGGGGCTGGCACCCACAGTGGCCAGCTTCAAAATGAGCTGGAGCATCTCCTAGCTGTCTCCAAGCATGAAACACCCAAGGGGCAGATTGGGCAGGCATCAGAGTCCTGTTGAGGCAGATCCTGCTCTGTAGGATCAGCCCCTGTACAACACCTCTTCCACTGTAGTCAACGCCTGTCCTCACAGCCAGTGAACCAAAGGGTCAGTCCCTCACAATGATGTGCAATTATCAACCAAGGCTCAACTACTGTGTTTCCCCGAAAATAAGACCTAGCCAGACTATCAGCTCTAATGGGTCCTTTGGAGCAAACATTAATATAAGACCCGATCTCATTTTACTATAATATAAGACCAGGTATTATATAATATAATATAAGATCGGGTCTTATATTAATGTTTGCTCCAAAAGACGCATTAGAGCTGATTGTCTGGCTAGGTCTTATTTTCGGGGAAACACGGTACAAGAGGAGGGCACACACAATCCACACAAGGGACACACTTGGAGCGTGTGGCTCAGGGGACCAGAAAGACTGCATCACTGAACCCCACAGCGCAGCTACTATATAAGGCCATTCTACTAAGACTGGAAGACATAGCAGCCCTACCCAGTACATAGAAACAAACAAAGGGAGGCAGCCAAAATAGGGAGACAAAAAAATATGTACTAAATGAAAGAACAGAATAAAGCTCCAGAAAAAGAACTAAGCAAAATGGAAATAAGCAATCTATCAGACACAGAGTTCCAAACACTGGTTATAAGAATACTCAATGATTTCATAAAAATGGAGATGGAAACCATGAAAAAGAACCAGTCAGAAATAAAGGATACAATAATGGAAACAAAGAATATATTACAGGGAATCAACAGTAGATTAGATAAAGCAGAGGATCCTACCAGCTATGTAGAAGACAAGGTAGCAGAAAACACCCAACCAGAACAGCAAAAAGAAAAAAAAATCCAAAAAATTGAGGAGAGTTAAAGGGGTCTCCGGGACAATATCAGGTATACCAACATTCGCATTATAGGGGTGGCAGAAGGAGAAGAGATAGAGCACGGAATTGAAAACCTATTTGAAGAAATAATGACAGAAAACTTCCTTAACCTGGTAAAGGAAATGGACATAGAAGCCCAGGAAGCACAGAGAGTCCCAAATAAGATAAACCCAAAGAGGCCACACCAAGACACATCATAATTAAAATGCCAAAGGTAAAATACAAAGAGGGAATCTTAAAAGCAGCAAGAGAAAAGCAGTCAGTTACCTACAAGGGAGCCCCTGTAAGACTGGCAGCTGATTTCTCAACAGAAACTGCAGGCAAGAAAGGAATGGCAGGAAATATTCCAAGTGATGAAAAGCAAAGACATACAACCAATACTACTCTATCCAGCAAGGCTGGGAAGGAGCTTCCCTGACAAGAAAAAGTTGAAGGAGTTCATCACCACAAAACCAGTATTGCAAGGACTCTTAGAGGGACTTCTTTAAGATGGGAGGGGGGTTAAGGATGGATGAAAGAGGAAGGGATCAAGAAATACAAATTGGGTGTTATACAGTAGTCATGGGGATGTAGGTTATAGCATAAGGCATATAGTCAATAATATTGTAATAAGTAGGTATGGTGCCAGATAGGTACTAGATCTATCAGGGTGACAGTTGGGAATGGGGATGGGGTCAGGGTGAAAAAGGTGAAGGCATTAAGAAATACAAATTTCAGTATGGGGAATATAATCAACAATGTTGTAAAGATGTATATGGTGAGAGATGGGCACTGGCCTTATTAGGGGGATCACTTCATAGACTGTGTAGATGCCTGACCAATGCGCTATACACCTGAAGAGCGGAAATAGAATAATATTGAATGTCAACTATAACTAATTATATAGGTGTATATAGTCATGGGATGTGGAGTGCAACATATGGAAGATAGTCGATGGTATTGTATCAGCTATATAAGATATCAGAGGGGTAGTAGCTTGGGTGGGGGGTGGGTTATCACTTTATGTCTAACTATTATGTGGCTTTGTACACCTGAAACTAACAAAAACAAAAGTTAAAAAAAGAAAGAACGAAAAGAGAAGAGGTCCAGGGCAAAGCAACAATAAAAGGTATGGTAAATAAAGGAATCTGTACTATTATCCAAGAAAGAGTAGCCAAACAGATAAGAAGCAAATCAGGAGAGTTTGATGTCCCAAAAGCCAAGTAAAGACGAGTTACGAGCAGGCACGATCCTCTGTAACAAATGCTGCTGAAAGGTTGAATAAGATGAAGAGAGGAATTGACCATTTCACTGACGAAGTAGAGCCAAATTTGGCATTCATTGCTTCACAAGAGTAGTTTTGGTGGAGTGGCAGGAACAAAAAAAAAAAAAAAATCATCAGAGTGAACGTAAGAGAGAATGAGTGAACAGGAAATAGAAGCAAATATATATAACTGTTTCCAAAAGTGTTCCTATGAAGGGAAGCCAAGACATAATATGGTAACTGGTAGGAAATGGAGGAGTCAAGAAAGGTTGTATATTTTATTTGTTTTTTGGATGAGTCATAGTACGGCACATTTTTAAGGTGATGGTAATAATCCAGAAGAGAAGAAGGAAACGATAATGATGAAAAGAGGAGAGAACTACCGGACCCAAGCCCTAGAGGAGGTTGAATGAATATGATTTTGTGCCCAAGTACAGTGATAGGTCTTCGTAGGATAATAGATATTTATTAATTGTAATAGAAGGGAACATATACATGTTTGTAATAGGCTAATATTATACTATTAATATTTAAAATCTACTTATTAACTGACTATTTTATAAAGATATTACTTTATAAACTTAGATCCATACCATGGTCCCACGGTATTTCAGAGCATGCTTGTTCCATAATTTATCAATCGCCTCTTGGACATGTAGGTTGTTTCCAATTTTTCACTGTTATAAACCTCTGGTGCCCTGATTGTATACTTCTTGTAGGTCATCCTGAGCTAGTTTTCAACGTGGGGCTGCGCCAGCCCAGGCTCAACCACTCCTGTAAGACTGAAACTCTGCTCTACATTTAAGATCCACAAATCACTTGGTCCCCTGCTATTAGTGTCATTTCCTCTACACTCAGCCTCCACCAACCAGAGGGATGTGCCCACTCTGTGGTAGGCAGGGCACAGGAGAGTTGAAACAGACACTGCTTCTGCCCCCTCTGGAACTCAAGTGCTAAAAATAATTTGACGTGGGGCACAACCTCCAGTATTAGAAGGTTCTGAAAACATCTCAGGCTTGCTTATGTTAAATGGTTTCATTTAAGAAACAGAGTTTTAGAGAATTTTTTTGTTAACTGAAGGTATAGGAAACCAAATAATTGGCTCTCAACTTCTCAGCATAGCAAAAAGACAAGCTGGAATCACACTCAGGCCTGTCTGACTCTAAGCACCCTTCCCTCCACCCTTTCCATCACACTGTCTCACAAAGCTCTGCCCACCATCACTAGCCTTCCCCAAGCTTCTCGGGGCATAACAGCAAAGCAAACCTACTTCTGGGGACAGAATGCACCCTAAGCCAAAGCCCCAGGGCTCCTTAGAGTTAAGTCTGGGGCCCTTCTAGCTTTATCTCCAATCTTTTCTTCACAAGCTCTGTGAAGCCACACGGGCCACTTCCTAATCCCCCGATGTATACTGCAATTCCCTGTCTCCTTTCCTTTCCTATTTCCCTCCTATGTCCAGATGTCCTATGTTAGCTGCATGTGCTGGGATCCTACCCACTCTTCAAGGCCCAGTTCAGATGCCACCTTCTCCGGGAAGCTTTGCCCAGTGTCCTTGGGCTTGCCTACCCTTGGACTCCTAGAGTGCTTTATTTCTCCTTGTCTGGTGAGCACTAATACTTAACTATCTTCTTTGGAGGTCATTTTTACATCTACTTATCTCTTCTCCAGACTAAAATTCCTAGAGAGGAAGAAAGCATGTCTAAATTGTCTAAGTAAGTCTTATAGCACCTGGTCCAGTGCTAGGTACAAAGTAGGCCCTTGTTATCTGCTTGAAGAATGGATGGATGGTGGGTGGGTGGGTAGATGGATGGATAAATGAATTCCCTACCTATCCCTCGCTCGATAATTTATTTTAATGACTGTTGTGTTTTATTCAAACTCTAGAACCTGTCCTTCCTGACATGGTTATATAGAGCTATTCCTAAGTGCCTCAAAATTCTCCATTCAGTGTCCCTTTTCCATTCCTCTTGCTGTTAGTTACCCAGTTCCACCAACCTACCTCCATTCTATCCCTTTAAAGTTTTTACTCTAGGTTTCCTGTAATTTTCTCACTCAAATATTCCTAGCTGAGAAGTCAGGTAATAGGTACTTAAAATATAGTCTTTGCCAGGGGGATCTGCATTTTACTAGGACACTCCAAAAGGCAGAAAGTATACAGATTTCTAGTAATGAAATGTTAGACACCATGATATGAAATGGGGAGAAAGCCAATCTAATTGCCGACTCCCTGACTGGTAAGGCTGATAAGCCTGTGGCCAGGCTTCCTGTGAGGGAATATGAATTCCCATGAGGAGTCTGAATCACTGCCTCCCACCCCACCCTGACTTCAGAACTCAGAGCAGAACATCTAAGGGCCAACGTCTCCCCTGATAGACACCCTGGGCCATGCCAGGAACCTCAGCCAGTCTCTACTTAGAGCTACAGAGGCCACCGTCCCAAGAGCAGTCCCCTTCATTGTTGAAGGGCACTAGCGTGGCCTAGTCCTGCTCTAACTAGATGTCTTGAAGCCAAGAACAGAGCTAGGGGCCCTTCACACAAACCCACCTGGAACAGGCAGCCACGCATTGGCCTTTCTGGGCCCTGTCCCCAGAAATAGGACTTCGAGGGGTCCTAGCTGAGATTCCTGAGCTTGGGACGCCAGCAGGGAAAACAGGCTGGGAGATAGAAATCACTGCTACCCCTAGCGACTGAGTCCCAGCCTATCTCCAGGGAAGGAGTCCCCCTGGCCTGACCCCGGCTCGTCTTCCTAGCATCCTACTCGGACAGTCAGGGGCCCAAGGGGAATCTCTCAAGCACCTGCTCTGTACTGATCTGTGGGTTCAGTAAGGATATAAAAGAAAGGCTGGTTTTTTACTTTGAGGAAGACACTAAGTATTAATGAACAAAAAGCACGGGGCTGGGTTCTGAACCCAGCGCCATCATTACCAGCTATGTGACCTTGAGCCAAATGCCCAAATTTTATGAGCTTTCACTTGCGAAAAAAATCATAAGAAAACAGTACCTACTTCACTGACTGGAGACGTAGGGAACCCGGTACAATGCCTTGACTCACAGTATGAGTTCAAGTCATGTTAGCCGTTGTTAAGGAGATTACAGCCTGGCTGCCCAAGATTAGAAATGGTATTTAGGCAATGGACACAAGGAGGGGGAAGTAACATTCCCAACACACACATACCTCCTCTACCCCCCTACTTCTCAATCGATAGCCCTTACTGTCCACGAGAGCTGGCGCCAGCCACGGGATGCCTGCTGCTCTTCTGCCCTGTCATTCAAGTCCCTCCCAAGCATATCCTGGTCTTGCTTTCAGTCATTTCTCTCAGCTTCCTTCAAACAGCTGTCACTCTGGCCATACCTGACTTCTCCCCTGCTCTTATCTTTCCTATCCCTGAGAGCTTGACAGTCTATGCCACCACCAGTGTCAACATCTCCGCATCATTCAAGCCTACATCCAAAAGCCATCTCCTCCAGGAAGCCTCTCCAACCTCCAAATTGGAATAAACTTGTCCTATTCTTAGCTTCCATGGCACCTTTACGGTTAGTAAATGCAGAAGTCTGTTTTCTCAAGTCTCCCTTTGAAGTGCAAGCACAGCAAAGATATAACAACTTTCCTGCCACGTGTGGAATACTCTGGGTATAATATAGTGAGAAGGGAAACAGGACACAATTTAGCCACCCTTACTCAGTCATCAAGCCCAGAAAACCCTGGGGCCCACACTTCATGCCCAGGACAGGAGGCTCACACCTTCAGAAGCTGGTTCCAAGTTACCTGTGGCTTTCCCTGTCCCTTCCCAGTACCTGGGGAAAGCAGAGCTCTGTCTGTCTAAATGTTAGATCAATTCCTCTCCTGGCAACCTTGAGATACCCTGGCTAACCTCACACCCACACGATGCTTCTTACTTTCCTGATTTATTTTTCTGGCTGTAAAACTGCTCCCAGTATCTGTTTCACTTGCTAGTCACACCAGGCCTCATTTCTCAATTTTTTTTAAAACATATACTTCTGTCTTTGATACTCGGTCAATCCCACAGGCAGCCATTCCTGGGCACCTCTCTGCTTAAGCCCCGCATCCAGGCTACTAGCTCCTACCTTAGCCCCTGCAAAGCTCTCTGCCTCGGGCTTCTGTCAAAGAAAGTGCAGGCAACAAACACATCCCTCCACTTCCTGAGGCGGTGTTACTGAGGGCCTTGTCACCTCTATCACTGAATGTCTCCTATAAAAGCCCCACATGAAATATTTCTTTGAGAATTTACTGCTAAGAAAAGTTCTTCCACCTCTCCAGAGGAACTTTCCATAATTCTCTCTGATTATAAGGATTATGTAACAGTTCATGCCCCAGTTTTGAGTTTTAGCTGCCAACAGCTTGGCAGCGGATTTGAAGCCCCGCTAAGGAATATGGCTTTCTGTATAATTCCATGGCTCTTTCCTTTAAGGCTATCTCTTGATGTCTAGAACAGTTCAGCATTCAAAGGACATCAGTTCAGGGTCCTTTGATTATTTCCGCTTCGAACTTCCTTGGGTACAGTTTCCCTCTGCTGCCTCTATCACTGGTGGGTAGTTAGCCATCCTAATAGGATGCTACCCTACACAAAGCTTTCCCACCCTCTCTACTTCCTTGCTCCTTGACCTTTTTGTTATGAGTTCTGCTCTTCTGGTAGGCAGAATAGGAGTTTAGGGAGTTATACTATTTGCGGTAGGAATAAAAAGAATTGGGAAGCTAGTTGCTTTCCCCCCTTTTAAAGAAAAATCAGCTTTATTTTTACCTATATACCTGACCATAGTTTAGAGACTAGTTCTACATGACTTGTTTAAAAAACAAAACCAGTAAATCTCTACCTCACTATTCCCTTCCCCAGAGGCAAATATTTTTACCTCCTTCAGTTGATTCTTTGGGTATTACTCTAATTAATCTGCTTATAGATTATTTCTACTATATTATATTCTGCTATTTCTTTGGTTTCTATTCTTAGGTATTACTTACTGACTTCCCACTGAGGAAGATGAGAATGTAAATCTCATTTGCCACCACCACAATCACCAATTCTCACCAACCAAAATATCATCTCATCTCCCTCTATTCTTCTATTGTGAGTCATATGGTAATTTTGATTAGGTCAATTTCAGTTACATTATTATGACTAGTAAGTGTTGTAGCTGAGCCACATAGTATGCTACAATTACTTTTCCTTTCCAGCACAACTTTTTGTTTTTCCTGAATTTAATATTCATATTGTTTGTTTTTTCATTTGTTTGCTTTTATGCTCTTAACACTAATTCAACCCAAATCTGCCTTCCAGTTGTGTATCTCTTCCCTCAATACCTTCAAGAACATTAAGGATTCTATTGTTTTCCTCTTCTTGACCAGCAGAAAGCCATAACAGCAAAGGGAAGAAATTACTGTTGTCTGAACCTAGTAAGAGCTGTAGCCATGGCAGAGCGGTCAACCAGTGGGAGTCATGGTCTTAGGTAGACTACAGTCTCTACCTAATTGAGGCCCAGTAAGGAGATAGCATGTGGGATAAATGTTATCACCTCAGTTCCATCCAGCTGATCTACCAGCGTCTCTACTGGAGAAATCCAATTGTAAATTAGCCAGCAAAGGAACTCAGGTAATATAGTACATAGAGACCAGTCTCCTGGGACACAGAGAAGGATGGAGAAAGAACTGAAGAAGGAAACTAAGAATAATTAGCAGGACAGATCTTTCCCTTTTTGGTTTATTCTGTTATTTTGGTAGAATCCATTCTCCAGTAACATTATGAAAGAGGTAACATGAGAGGTAAATTACTTAAGTGATTGTAAGTCTGGAAATTATCTTTGTCTCGAGCTAAATTGATAGTTTGGCTGGATATGGAATTCAAGGTTAGAAATAAGTTTTTCACTTTACTCTCTTGTCCTCTAGATTCCATTATTGCTGTTGAAGTTTTCTGCCATTCTAATAATTGATTCTTTGTATAAAATCCGGAAGCTTATATGAACTCTTAGTTTTTCTATCCATAATTCTTAAATTCCAGAATGACGACTTTTATATGGCTTTCTTTTCATCACCAAGTGCTGGGTGCTCAGTGGGTCCTTATCATTTAAAATTCCTGTCTGAAAGTTTTGGGGAATTTTCTTAATTATTTCCCTAGCAATTTCTTCACCTTGGTTTCCTCTTTCTGGAACTCCAACTATTTGCATGTTTAACCAGCAGGACTGGTTCTCTATCTTTTTGTTTGCCTTTCCTTTTATCTTTTGTATTGCTCTGTTTTTTAGAGACTTACTTAACTTTATACCAATTTTCAAAATCTCCTTTAAGTTCTCTGAATATTCCTTTTTGTAGCTTCTTCTTCTTTTTTTCCAGAAGCTATCAACAGTAGGTTTGGGGTGGGGGGGTGGAGGGGTTGTTGTTTGTTTGTTTTATTTTAAGTTTCCCTAAGTAGAGCCAATTTTCTCCAATTGAGTTTTCTTGTTTGTTTGGTTTTCTCTGCCTTTCATATTAGATGCTCTAGTGATCACACACACACACTTATTTGGAAGCTCAGTGCACAAGGGAAGGCTTTGACAAGTCTGGGCTTTCCTGTTAGGTAAAATGTCCTGACCATTTTATTGGGGAATTCTCCAATATGAGAACCTTAAGATCTTTTCTCTTGGACTAGATTCCACTCTCCTGGCTGTAGAAGATAAGCTTAGTTGCCAGCACTTTGGAAACTAAGTGAAGGAAGATGGCAGAGTCTCAGTCAGTTTGTGAACTTTCACTTAATCCCCTTGTATCCAACATGGCTCTGCTCTCAATTGTGCCTGTTGTCCTCTAGCCCATAGTTCTTACACTTTCCAGAAACCACACTTCCAGTCTTCTTTTGGGTCAGAAAAGAGTCCCCTTGTAGCAAGGGGTTGAGAAAAAGTCTCTCCTTAAATCCTCTTTGAACGTTCCTCCTATTTTCAGTTCTACTTTCACCCCCACTTCTACACAAATATGTAATCACCAATTCGTGAGACTTGGGGGAATTCTGGGGTGTCCATTGCATTGTTTTCAAACTTTTACTTACACAATCTTTCAACAGTTTTTCTATTTTCAACCTACCTTCATCTGATGTTTCGGTGTATATGGAATTACTAATGCTTGAGCCTTGCAGGGACAGGAGGGTTCTGTGTGTTCAGTTGCATTGCTTCTTCGCTTTCTCCCACTGCCAGCTTAGGACTCAACATTTTCAAGTCTACCAAATCTTTGGCCATCCTTTGGCTTTCCAGCTGCCATTTAAATAATATCGTCTTCATTCCCATATCTTTGTCTTTGTGTTTTTAGGTAATTAAAAAGTTTTATTTTACTAAGCTTTAGGGTAAGGACAGAAGTAAATGTATGTGTTCATTTCTCTCATCTTCATCTGGGAGTCCAACAGTTGCTTCTTTTTCTTTTTTCAGCTTTATTGAGATGTAATTGACAAATAAATTGTAAGATATTCAAACTGTACGACGTGGTAATTTGATACACATTGTGAATGGATTCTCACCATCTATTAGGTTGGGGCAAAAGTAATAGTAATTGCGGTTTTTGCAATTATTTTTAACCTTTTAAACTGCAATTATTTTTGCACCATCCTAATAGTTAATTAACACATTCATCACCTTATATATTTATTTTTGGTGAAAATATTTAAGTTATACTCTCTTAGAAAAATTTCAATTATGTAATACAGTGTTATTAACTATAGTCACGTTATATATTAGGTCCTCAAACCTTATTCATCTCTACCGATTTCTGTCACTTTCCTAGCCCCTGATAATGAGTTTTCTACTCTGTTTCTATGAATTTGACTTTTTTTATTCCATATAGAAGTCATACCATGTAGTATTTGTCTGGCTTAAATTAACTTACCATAATGCCCTCAAAGTCCATCCATATTATTGCAAATGGCAGCATTTTCTTCTTTCTCATAGCTAAATAATATTCCATTGTGGGGGGTGTGTGAGTGTGTGTGTGTGTGTGTGTGTGTGTGTATCACAACTTCTCTATCCATTCTTCAAACTACTTAGATTGTTTCCATATCTTGGCTAGTAATTGATTCTTGTTGGTGTTGGTGGGACCAAAGAATTGTAAAGAGTTTAAATATAAACTTGTCTCACTTGTGCACTTGTACATGGGGCAGAATCAGAGAAGACATTCACACAGGGTTATTTGTTTCATAGGATTCATCACAAATTCATGAAGAGAATATAAATAGCATTATTCTTCACACAGCTTTATGATATATTTGAATACTGTTATCCAGTTCTCAGAGCACTTCCATATATTTATCCCCTTTGGTCTCTGAAACAACTATATAAAGTAGACAGGGCAGGTGCTGCTATTCCCACTTTACAAATGAGGAACCTGAAGCTGACAGGGGTTGAATGGCTTATCCAGAGTAGTCCAGCTTAGTGTCAGAGATAAGACTAAAACCCAGGTCTTGGAATGTCAGAGCTGATGCTTTTCCTTTGGTCCATGCTTCCTCCAAGTGGCAATATTTCTGCTTTTATAACTCACCTAGAATAGCATTCTACCCAATAGGATTGGATCCATTTCTAGCATATTGCCCAGATTGGCCCATGATGTCCCACACCAGGACGATCTATAGAGGCTTAAAGAATCATAAGGTTTCTAGACTCCAACACCAAGAGGTTCTGATTTGTGAGGTCTGGAGTGTGGACCAAGAATCCATACTTTTAAATAGCTCTCTAGGTGATACTGGCATGTAGTTTGATTGAGAACCACTGCCCTAAAGGGCATGAAAGTGATCTGAAGGGGTCTCACAAGCTTCATGGTGAGGGTAATCAAATGCCAGTTCCCAGAACAATTTAGCCATCCAGACAGCAGCCATCCCAGACTGCCACAGTCTAAGCTAATAGCTTCATCCCTTCCTCTCTTCCTCCTGGCCCTTGGTAGACCTTACTTCTGCCCTCATTACCTGGTCTGCCAACTCACATAATTGAGATTCCCTTGTTAACTCTCTCCACTGCTCCATTTCAGCTTGTGGGACTTCAGGGACCCAACTTCCTGAAAAAAATTAAATTGAAAAACTTCCTTCCTGATAACTTAGGACCTCTTGTGGAACTTAGCTCTCTTAGGAGCCAGAGGGAAAGAATAATAAAGAGCTGTGCTCGTTATCTGATTGGCAGCCCCAGAAATGTTATCGCTGGTTCTCAGATGGCATCTTAGCTAGAAAACGTAAAATCCAAATACCTTTAGGTCGGAGAGGGAGCATCTTCGCATCAAAATGCAGGTATATGTGTATGAATACACAGTAGTGCACAGTGGAGGCGGCCTCTTTTCTGGAACCTAAAGGTCCCTGAGCTAAAGAAGGTCAAAAAATGACAGGAAGAAAGAGAAAGGAGACAAGAGTCTCAGCGTTTGATTTACCATAGAGAGTTCAGAGAAGACTGAGCCTATTTGGTCGGTCAATGGGAGAGACAACTACCCACATTTTAGCAGTCAGAACCAAGAACTCTTCTGGGAAAGAGGATGGAGTAGGTGCATAAATTTGTAAACAATAACTCAGCCAATGGAGGGGAAGAATGACTTTGATTATGGTGTGAGGTCTTCCCCAGACCAGCCAGGCATGCCCCAGAGTACCTACCACTTCCAGAGCCCTCTTTTAAAAGAGATTTGCTTCTAAATAAATCATTTTTCTGGTAACACAAAAACTCCAAATTCCTAGACCAACAAATGACCTGGAGTGAGAACCTGATCCAAGGGCAGTCAATAGAGACTGAAGGGGAATGTGAGGTGGCCTGAGCAAGAGTTCTCAGGTAGGGAACGCAATGAAGACAATCTGATTCTTCAAGAAATGTATTTTGGGCAGCTGGCTGGCTCAACTGTTTGGAGCTCGAGCTCTGAACTACAGGGTTGCAGGTTCGATTTCCACATGGGCCAGTGAGCTGTGCCCTCCACAACTAGATTGAGGACAACGAGCTTCTGCTGAGCTTCCGAAGGGGCGGCCGGATGGCTCAGTTGATTGGAGCACAGGCTCTCAACAACAAGGTTGCCGGTTCAATTCCCGCATGGGATGGTGGGCCTTGCCCCCTGCAATTAAAGATTGAAAAATGGTGACTGGACTTGGGGCTGGGCTGCGGCCTCCACAGCTAGATTGGGAAACAGCAACTTGGAGCTGATGGGCCCTGGAGAAACACGCTGTTCCCCAATATTCTCCAATAATAAAAAAAGAGTTACATGAAAACAATATACTTAATGAAATAAATATTGTTCCACACTTTAAAAAAATGTATTTCAACAAATATTTACTGAGCACCAACTATACATAGATACTTTAGTATCTTTTAATTTTACTTAACACATGCTTCTATTGAACATATAATCAGATACTAATAGAATTGTTTTAAAAATATTAATTTTATTCTAATAACCACTCTATTAAGTTAGAGATTATTGTTACCGAACCCAGGTTCAGTGCCGTTTGCTGCACGAGACCCAAAAATTCGAAAGGCGAGAGTTGATGAGGAGAAAAAGTAAATTTTCTTTATTCTAGATGCCGGCAGCCAGGGAAGATGGTGGACTGCTGCCCTGAGAAATGCCATTTTCCCCAAGCCGAAGACAATCAAGGGGTTTGATAGGCATACAGGTTGGGGGAAGAACAAGGAGAAGTGAGGGAGCCAGTCAGGCAGGTCCAAGGGCTGATGTCACTTCCTGGGGGTCTGGTCTGTTTCAAGATAACGTTATCTCTGGGCTCCCCCACCACAGCCAGCTGGGGGCTTTATGCGTCACCAGTAAAAACTGCAAGGGAGTCACAAGATGGATTCTGGCGCCTGGATGCCTGAGGACCAAGGAATTACTGTTTTTCTGTTAGCGCTGTGCTGATTAACTGGATTAGCGAAGTATATGCAGCCTGGAGAAAGGGAACAAAGCCGAGTCATTAAATCAAGCCGTGATGGGGAGAAACAGAGAGCAAAACAGCTGAATAGTAACCTGTGAGGGGACTCTAGCTATAGGCTAAGTTACTGATTTCTTAAGTGTCACCCATACATAACATACCATCCTTATTTTGAAGGTTAAAAAAATAATGCTAGTAAAGAGCAGAAAGCCTAAGTAACTTGCCCCAAGGCTAGACATTTATTAAGCGGTAGAACCAGTCTTTTAAGTGCTAGGGAAACGTCAAAACAAAAGAGACCAAAATCCATGTCCTCATCAAACTTATTTTCTACTTATGATTTGGTCTGGGCATCTGGGCAGAGAGTCAGTGGTACTGGGAGCAGAAGCTGAAAAAAAGCAAAGGCAGCCATGTGGCAGTGGGAGGCCTTTGAAGGAAGTGTGAGAGAGGTAGTTGCAGATGATAGAAAAATTTAAAATATATATATATATATGGTCACAGGACGTGGAGTACAGCGTAGGGAATAGAGTCAATGGAATTGTAACAGCTATATACGATGTCAGAGGGGTAGTAGACTGGGGGAGGGGAGTTAGCACTTTGTGAGGGGTAGTAATCAGACACTAATATAATAAGTGTTTTATTTAATGTCTAACTAGTACATTGTTTTGTACACCTGAAACTAATTACAAACTATGAAACTATTCAATAAAAGGGATGAGGATTATACTGGAAAAAATAAAAAGTTAAGACCAGTGAACAGAGAGCAAGGGCCCAAGAGGACAAACAGGTCCCAAGAAAATATTCCTGTTGCCAGCCAGGTTCATTTCCATGAGGCTCAGCTTTGTGGCTGAGTTTTGCATCCTCTTATCCCTACAGTAAGACCAGCAGGACTGAAGTAATCTGACTTTTTGTTCTTCACATCCTTAAGAGCCTCCAACATTCAGCCCTATGGAGCCCTAATCCCTCATGAAAGCACGGCCTCAAAGAAACAACAACCCCCTACCCCCAAGGGGACGTGTATACAGTCTCCTTGAGAGGTTAAGAGCATGAAGTTGCACTATTTTGAGATAAGTACAAACACAGAAAGAGGCACAGGGAGGGATGACAATTCTTTCTGCTTCGGAGATGAGCAGGGTTGGTACAGGGTCACGTCAGCGGCATCAACCTCAGCTAAGAACGTGGTGGCAGTCTGAGCCCTGCAATCCCCAAGTGTAGCCAATGAAGCCAGGACGACAACGTCACTGTGTCTTAGTCATTCCAACAGTGGTGTCATCCGCTCTGGTTTCTGGGTACGTTGTGGGACAGCTTCAACTTTATCAACAGTTTACAGAAGAAAGGCCCTCTCCCTCAGGCAGGTGACATTTCTGAAGTTATATTGGAGAAGGAACACAGCAAAATGGTAGTCACCATGTGGAAACCAAGAGGATTTATTTATGATCACATCTGAGATACCCCTTGGGAACTGTCAGGAATAACTGAGGAACATTTGATGGGAGACTGGAATATTGCAATAGCATCTTGTAGTTAAAAATAATACTGTTTCTGGGGGCCGGCCCAGTGGCTCAGGCGGTTGGAGCTCCGTGCTCCTAACTCCGAAGGCTGCCAGTTCGATTCCCACATGGGCCAGTGGGCTCTCAACCACAAGGCTGCCAGTTCAATTCCTCGAGTCCCACAAGGGATGGTGGCTATGCCCCCTGCAACTAGTAACGGCAACTGGACCTGGAGCTGAGCTGAGTCCTCCACAACTAAGATCGAAAAAACAACAACTTGACTTGGAAAAAAAAAATAATACTGTTTCTAAAATTTTCACTGAGAATCCATTGAAACCTTCAGTCTGATGAGGTTGAGGGGAACATGAATAATTCTTTCCTTTGATTTTCCTTTATCTCACCTAGGTCAAGAGCTATTCTGGACAGCAAAGGCTGTTTCCTAAGGCTGTGCCAAATCCCATGGGTCCTCATTCTCACCTCTGCTGTGTCTCAGGAAGCCACGCTCTAGCACTGAGTCAACACCGATGCTGGTCGGAAACACTCAGCAGGAAGCTTCAGCAATTCTGATGCAAGTCGGGAGGATTTCTTGGCAAGGGCTGGATCACTGGAATGTGGTCCATTAAACAGAAGTCGATAGTAGTTACAAAATTGTAAGCGCTTCAAAGCTAGAAAGGTCCACAGGGATTTCCTCACATGGCAGATGAGGGAACTGATGAGAATTTTATGCGACCCTCTGCAGGAATTTCATGTTACCTTGAACTTTCAAGCCTGCCACCTTCTGCTGCTCTCCCCAAGAAGAGTGCCTCCCCTCCCAGCACCCTAAGCAATTGGTCTTTTCTTCTTATCTCTTTCCTCCAGTTGAGTAGGGAAACCTTATTGTTGACCAGAAACACCAACCTCAGTGAGGCAAGTTGCATGATCGTCACCACATCAAGGTCCCAAAAAGTTGTAAGATTGAAGATAAAGATGAAGATATTGATGATGATGATGATGAAGAAGAAGAACAGTAATACTAATAATAGTAAAAACTCACACTTTTTGAGCTGGGCAATTTGCCAAATACTTCATCTCTATTCTGTCACTGAGGGCTTACCATCACTCTTAAGAAATCGGCATTAATATTCTCATTGTACTGACGGAGAACCTGAGGTTCCATCCAATGCCAAGACTCATACATCAAGTCACCAAGTTATTGAGTGGTAGAGGGAAGCTTTGCACCCAAATGATCCCTTCTTACCTTTGGTTAGATGCTGTTCAACATCCACTTTCTCACCCGACAGAAAGGGCGTTGAGCTGGGCCAGGCTGGCCACACTGGGCTATAAGAGTGTGTCTACCTTAGTTCTCTGAAGCTGGTTCCCACTGGTCAGTTCCCTTTGCCTCCCACCTCTGTGGAAGTCTCAGGTATTTCCTGTGGCCTGGGGGAAAACAGGCAGTCAAAAATCTTCTTAAATTCTAAACACATTAGTCTCTTAATTCAGTAGGGGGAGAAAACCTAGAGGCGGAAAGAGGCCAACAGAGTCAGTCTTGAGGAAAATCAAGTCAACCACATTCCCCATTCTATTCATTTTCTAAGCCATTTAAATGGGATTCTAATTGCATAAAACAACTAATTTTGTTCATTAAAGTTCAATTAAATTCATCTGAAACTCAGGATAATGGCATTGTTGTTGAACAGCCATATTAAAGATGAAACATAATCTCTCTTGACTCCATTTCCTTTGACAAAATAAAGTTCAGCTACTAATGAGCTTGCTATACAAGGTCTCTTTTATAAATGGCAACAAAGGCTGCACATTTATGAATAGCAATTTTTATTATCATCATCAATAGCCATTTTCTTTGTTACCAAAATATGCAGAAATTATTATGGCTGTGATTTTTGGGGGGGAAATGAAAGAAATAGCTTCATAATCGTATCACAGTGAAGTCACACATTGAGAACACACAGGAGGCAGCCTCAAAGCCTTGATGCAGGGCATTCTATAGACTAAGCAGACTTTGCAATTTCCAGCCTTGCAGACCTCGGACAACACCTCCCCTAGAGTCCAAATCTCTGTCTCAGGGCCGGCAAGAAATGCTTCTCCCTATCCAGGAGGTCTAGCCCTATCCTTTTTCAGCCTCAGGGAAGAACCTGCTTGCCCTCTGGAGACAGGGAAGCAAGGAGCAGCCCGCAGCACAACTCTGCCTTGCAAGTGAGCCTTCCGACCCTCTGGCGACACCTGGCCCTTCCATGGGCAGCCGCCAGAATGGCACAGTGCCACCGTTTCCCTCCTCCGGGCCCTGCAGTGTTCACAGTTAACCTCAGTTGGCAGAGTGTCTGCCCCTGGTCAGCAGGACTGCAACTCTCAAGCCTGGTGGTGTTAATTTAGTGCCCGAAACTAAGACAAATGTCATGAGTCCCTAGCCCAGTGACAGCATAAGTCTGAGTGGCAGGCTCAGTGAGGCTGTTACGTGCAGGGGATCACAGGGACTATGGAGATAAGTAAGGGGGAGGGGTGAGCAGTGGGTGTGAAATAAGAGGTCCACACTCCCTTATCTGGAATCCTTGGAGCGAGATTTACTTTGTGTGAGTTCAGAATTTTGAGGATTTTATAAAGGTAATTTCCTCCCTAATATTATACATTATCTAACTCCCCACATGAATATTCTATAGTGATATGTTTGAATATTCATACTAAATGTGATAAAGAATATAAACAGCCTTGTATCAGTTCAGGTCAGGTCAAGTTTGCTTCTAAATAATTAATGAGTTATGAAAAATCTCTTGGAGCAAAAGAGCACTCACCCAGGAGAGAAGAGGACCCCTGAGAGGGAAAGAGAGGAGGACTAGATCATCCATAATATTTCTAGAAGAAACCACGGTGCAGTGAAGTGAGGGAACTGACCTCTATTGGAACCGGAGGGACACCTGCCAGGAGGGTGTGAAAGCCCATCACTGCATGTTAGCTGGGATCCATCTTTCTTCTAAGAGCTGCTGCAAAAGGTCTGTGCTGCTGGGCTCCCGGTGGCTGCTGGAGCTGAGAGTCACACTCCCCCACAGGCTCCTGGGCCCGACCTTCAAGGGCAGTTTTGTGGCAGGGATGCTTTCCCCCTTTGTAATCTGTCTTCCACTGAAAAGACCCACTGCGACCACCACCACAATCACAAACCTGGCCAAACCAACAGGATGCAAGTCTCCATTTTCAGATGGGTGAGTAAATTAAGAAGAATTCTTCATACTTAAGCATATATTTTCATGAAAATACTCTCCAGGGTGGATGGCTCAGTTGGTTAGAGCGCGAACTCTCAACAACAAGGTTGCTGGTTCAATTCCCACCTGGGATGGTGGGCTGTGCCCCCTGCAACTAAAGATTAAAAACGGCGACTGGACTTGGAGCTGTGCTGCGCCCTCACTACTAGACTGAAGGACAACGACTTGGAGCTGATGGGCCCTGGAGAAACACACTGTTCCCCAATATTCCCCAATAAAATCTTTTTTAAAAAAAAGAAAAGAAAGAAAATACTCTCCTTAGGACTTTCAGTCTCTCCAGGAGCTGCAGCGAAAAAACATAAAACAAAAACAAAAAATCAACTATTTTTTAAATGCTGTAATATTTGGAGACAGAATGAGCACTGTTAAATCAAAATGCTCTATCTATAGTAGTGACAGCTGCACAACCTTGTGAATGTATAAAAGCCACTAGATTGTACATTTTAAAAGGGTGTACATTTTATGGCTATATAGATTATTAACTCTAAAAAACTAAATAGTTAAACGATTCAGTGAAATGACTTGAAGCTTCACTCCACTCCTATAACCACACCCTAAACCTTGTCAATACTTGAATCCCAACTGTAGAAATCAAACTAAAGCCCCTCCCTCTGACCACTGCTTCTGACCTTGAAAGCTTTCTCTTACCCTCCCTTCTGCTGTGTCTGTTTAGCAGTTGTCTTAGTCTCCCATTGATACTACAGCACATTACCACAAGCTTCGTGGCTTAAGACAATAGAAATGTTTTTCTTACCTTTCTGGAGGACATAAGTCTGAAATCAGTCTCACTGGGCTACAGCCAGGTGTCAGCAGGGCTGGTTCCTTATAGAGGCTTTTAGGGAGAATCTGTTTCCTTGCCTTTTCCACCTTCCAGAATCTTGGCTTCTGGCTCCTGCCTCTGTCTTCAAAGCAGATCACTTCACCCACTCCTTCCATGATCACATCTTCTCTATCTCTGACCCTCCTACCTCCCTCTTATGACAACCCTGTAATTACTATTGGGCCCATCCAGATAATCCAGGATTATCATCCCCATCTTAAGGTCCTTAATATAACAGCAACTACAAAGTCCCTTTTGCCATGTTTGGTAACATAGTCACAGATTCTGGGGATCAGGCTGCAGACATCTTGCGAGGGGTACAGGGGCATTATTCAGTCTTTTATGGCCATCCACTTCCTAGATCCCTCAATATTTTGCCAGTCAATTCCTTCTTGACATCAAATATCTTCCTTATTCGACCCAGACAAATGGGTAGAATTATCGTCTTTCTAGCATCTTCAATTCTCTCACACCCTTTTCCATACACCAAACCCACCTGGAAAACCCCTTGCTGAAACAATTCTATAATCTGCCACCTCTGCTCTTATAATCAGGAATTCAGTCTTCATGGATGAAACCTTTTCTGTGTAAGGCCAACCATTCCGCCTCTGCTCTCAACCCCCTTTCCTCCCTTCAGGATTCCTTTAGACCTTCAGACCTTCAATATCTGACTTTAAACTAGTCCCTTGCCCATAGCAATCAATTCTTTTCTCCTATCTAAAAGAAAAATGGAGAACTTCTTGTCCTGGACAAGATGGAAACGACTTCGTTCTCCCTGCTCCTCCTGACTAAGTATAATTAAAAACCATGGACGCAATGCAGCAAACAATCATAAGAAGACTATGAAATATTGAGAAGCACACAGACTAGTTAGGGGCTTCACAATTTAGGAACTACACAGGGAAGATTCTCTGGGTTTGCTTTTTCTCTCTCATAGATCCTGGAATTGTAAATGGAGAAGCCTGCAAACTGGAACCACCAACAACAGAAATGGGAATTATAGAACTGAAAAATACAATAACCAAAATAAAAAAGTCAATAGGCTCAATAATAATTTGGAGACCACAGAGGATCGAATCAGTGTTCTAGACGGTAGATCAATAGAATTTACCCAATCTGAACAGAGAAAATAGACTTAAAAGATCAAGGACCTGTGTAACAACAAACGATTTCTGTCAGTTAAGTCCCAGAAGGAGAAAAGAAAGAGTACGGGGTTAAAAAAAGTATTCTAAGAAATAATGGCTGAAAATTTTCCCAAATTTGGTGAAAGGCCAAGAAGTTGAACCAACTCCAAACAAAATAAACCCAAAGAAATCAAAGCTAAGACATATAATTATCAAACTTCTGAAAACTAAAGATGAAGAAGAAAATATTGAAAGGAGAAAGGAGGGGGTGCACGCCCAATAGGGAAGACCAATTTGAATGAAACCACTTGAAATGCTTTCCCCAAGGTCACTATTTCCATCACCCCCAAAATGTTCCTTCATACCCCTTTGTTGTCAATCCTCTCCCCACCTCCAGTCCTTGGCAACCACCGATTTCTTTTCTGTCCCTATAGTTTTGCCTAACCTGTCTTTTGAGCTTCATACTCATCTATCTTTTGTTTGGGTCAGGTTTAGAGTCCTCTTTTGTCTTCAGGCGTTGAGAACTTTGAGTGATTCAAAACTTACTTAACCTCTCTGCGACTTAGATTCTCTCCATGAAAGGGGGGAATGATACTTTGCTAATTTCTCGGGGAGGTTAAATAAGATTAATGCCACAAAGGAGCCTACCAGGTTGCGTATACACGATAGATATGCGTACGTGCTCAATACATCATTAGTATCAGCTTCTCCAATGAAGTTGCATTTCTTCCAGAAGACCTGCACCTTCTGAGGATGGAGCATAGGGTTTCTAAATTGCCAGCCCACTTGATGGAGAAGTGCTGGCCTCTTCAGAGATTAGGAATCATTCTCCCCACCAGTCAGTGCTATATGTCTACACAACGCACCGGGCGAGAGACTGCGTAACATTTCCAATGACTGCGAGCTGAATTCTCAGAGTGTGTAGTACAAGTGAATTTTGCAACCAACCAATTACTTCATGTGATGTGAATGCCTCAGGATCTCTAGTTAGCTTCAAGTTTAGGGGGCTGATTAATATCTGAAATAAAGATGGTTTCATTTCCAATCCTTTTGACTTAAAGGCAAAAATAAAGCATACTGTTATCTTGCAGCATATACGTCCTACTCCAATATGGTTACTCATGGACCTCCAGTTGTTTACAGTAACATGAATTTCAGCCTCGTTTCACACCGGACAGATAGAGAGCGAGGTGGCCGACCCATTCACTCCTACGTATTTTTGTGTTCTGAGCTTCATGTTTTCATACACTATTACCCACTAGTAATTTATAAAGTATTCTGAGAACACATGTGATGTTGTAATGGATGCTTCTTCTCAATTTCTCTCTAGATGAACTAAACAAAAGTACCATAATAAAAGCCAACTGATAAGGATCACACTGCTCTCATGTCAAACGTACATAAAAGAACTAAAATGTTGTGAAATCTGTCAGGCAGTTTTTACAAATCCTCTAACCTCCAGAGCAAGGGCTTGCAATAAGAATTACATTAGAATTATCACAGCTAGCAAATATTTTTGTTAATGCTAGAAGGATTTCAAGCTAAACATACACCCTAAAAAGGCAGTAACTGTAACGCAAAGAATTTAAAATTACAACTGAGGTGTCATAGTTATTGGAAAAGCTTTAAGTCTGTCTGGTGATAGAGCTAACGACGATTATGCAGAACACAGTGAAACAAAGGTTTCTTTCTCAAGAGCCAAAGTGCATCTGGGGCTGGCACTGTTTTGCTAAGGCGATGTACAGCTGTACTTGGTTATGGGAACATTAGTTAAGCGAGACCATAAAAAACAGCTGTATTTGAGATCACACAGGACCCTGTACATTTTATCCCCGTGGCAGCCAATCAGAAATCTTGCTGACAGGCAAACATGTCCAAAACGAATGATCCCATTTAGATTAATTCCTCTTAATGCCTTACATAGGCCTACTTTCCTGGCATATCCTGAAGAGAGCAGGTCAGCTCCATTCACAAGCCGGAGATAGAAAATGCAAGCTTGATTACTTGATAAAAATACGACTATACTGGTAGAGAACGGAGAGTGCTCAGTCTGTAAAAATAAGGCTGGTGGGCTCTTCCCCAGCCCAGAGTTCAGCCACGAGGCACCCTGGAAACTCAGCACTCAGCCAGCAAGCGGTCTAGAGAACTGAGATTTAACTGTGGCTCTGTCATTACTGTTTCAGCTCTTTACTCTCTACCCAGTAACCCAATATATCCACACTCATTGCCACGGAACTTTGAAATGCCCTCCAACGCCTGGCTCTGGGATTTGGGCCATAGGATGCTGACCAACATCACAGGCAGGCCTGCAATGTGCTTACTCGGCTGGGCTCATTTGCCTCCCACCTCTGCCAAAGACATGAGCACATACCTGGGTTACCACTGGGTCCCGTGGGCTGACAGGAGACATGTGGAACAGATCCATGAGCCAGACCAAGCTGAGGTCAGCGCCGCTGCCCAGCCAAGCCCAGCCTGGATCAGCCAACCTACACACTCACAAGCACAGAAGTGCTTCTCGCGGCGGCCGCTGTGATGGTGCAGTGGCTTGTGATGCAGGATCATTGGCATCAGTTAACTGAAGCATCACTAGGGCCTATGTGACCTTGGGCAAGCCCTTTCCTGCCTGTGCTCCACTCCTCGTCTATAAAGTGAGGGGAGGGGTGGCGGATCTATACAGCCTCTTCTAATGGTGTCTGGGATGAAAAGAGCTCCAGACTCCAGGTGCTCAGAGTTCCTCCAGGCCTAGAAGAAGGAGCTGGAAGAAACAGTCCAGCTGGCGCTGTGGGCAGGCAGAAAAGCCTTTACCCCCAATGGTACGCTGGAAATGTTTGGCGATGTGTCCACAGCTATGTAAGAAGTCCATGACAGAAGAAGGGTCTGACAAACCCGGGCACCAGTGTTTCTTGAAAGCCAGCTCCCAAACAAAACTTGTTTTTCTATTGGTTGAAACCTGGACAAATAAGCAAGTCTGAAGACAGAACTGAAGAAAATGGAAATCTTTATTTTTTAAACACTAGTACATTTCAGGCTGTTTTAAAAAGGAAAAATCATATTAATTCAAAACTATGCATCAAAGCATATTTATTTAAACTCTAATTTTACAAACACATAATGAAAGAAACATATTTTATAAATATCTACTTAGAATATGTATTATGAAAAAAAGTGTTTAAAAATAACAGCCCTGGATCTCCCTCTTTAAATATATAAAATTTCCATACAATTTATAAGAATTCTTTCTCAAGAGCCAAAAATTTCACAAAGGCCAACAACTCAGTTCTCATCAGACACAATCAAAAGTAATAGGGATATAAAAAAATGTAAAAGTTCTGTACAAGGGAAATACAGATAGCACACGGGTAAATCTCATTACCATACATGCCATTTGTGTTTTAAAAATGTTTTATAAAAACTGCCATTTAAAACAAATAAGTGAGAGTCCTTCCCTGACTGTGGAAAACGTATAAATTATCACCCTCCCACCTGGGTGTTGAGAATCCCACCTGGGGTCGGGGAGAGAAGTTTCCATGTGTTTCCTGCCAAGGGGCCTAAGCCACATGTGGGGACTCACCTCCTCTGGCAGTGGCTGTTTTGTGTGGGTGACTCACTATTATTTCCTTTCACGTAGAAAAATCCTTTGGGATCACAGAAGACAATTGTTCACAAGTGAAAGCAAGACCAGGGGATGGCTTCAGACTGTTGTATCTAATTAATATGTGTATTTTGCGGTTTGGACAACCAAGCTCTGGGAAGCCTCATTTTCCACTGTCAAGAGACACCCCGTCACCTACCGCAGTGAAACACATGGCACAGCCACATGGCTGTTTCTTCATCTTCCCTCTTCCAGCCCAAGCTGCTCTGTTGCCTGCAGCACGTGCAAACTATTGTCTCTTCTGACATTTCTTCTGGAAAGAGCTCTTCAAAAAAGTGCGATACACGGGGTCATCCACGTATTCATTCTTAAACCTGGAGCTCAGCACTCTTTGTCTCTTTTTCTCCCCTTGGATTATGTCTGTTCCATAAAATGTATCTTCAAATCGCATGTCAGAGGCTGTGGACTAAAATTAGCCAGTGTTACATTGCAGAAGAGCATGGCACTTGCCCGTGACAAAAATGGACAAAGATCTGACCCAGGCAGCTGGGGGTGGGTGCTGAGGTCGGGTCGGCAGCCCAGGTGGAATGGCCCTATGCTGGAGGCTCTGGAATCTTCCTACCTGCTCCAGTCTCCTGCCTCCTTTCAGCCCCACTTGCTTCAGATCTCCAACCCCCAAGGACTTTCCCCCAACACAAGCAGGAGTAAAGTCTTCTCATTTAAATTTCCCTCACTCTCCATCTTTCCTTTGACTCCGGCCCAACCAGATTTTTGAGAAATGTGTTAATAGTCATCTCTAATTCACCCCTATTCCTCTTTACTCTGAGCCTCTGCCCCTGCAGCCTCCCGGAAACTGTCCTTGCTCAAGTCCTAGGTTCCTACGACACTTTTATACCCTAAATTTAGTTGGCTATGCTGTGACCTAACTATTGCTATAAGCTCTCTTCTCTGCCATAAGCCCTTCCTCCTGCTCTTGCTCCTCCTCTGGCTGCTCACTGTTGATGTCTCAGGGGTTCCTTTTTCTTCACTATTTGCTCCACTCTGATGCCCCTGGGGTTCTGCATTTGGCCTTCTCCTCTGCACATATGTTCCCTAGGCCTTCACACCCACACGTATGGCTTCAATTCCTGCATCTACTCCCAGGATGCTGACCTCTCTCACTGCAGTCCAGACCTCCTCCTGTGCTCAAGCCTGCATGTCTAACTGCCCAATGGGCATCTCAGAGTGTTTATCCTAGCAGCACTCCCACTCGACCTGTCCTAAATTGAACTCAGTCTTTCTTCTCCATTGCTGGCCTTCCTATATTCCATAAATAGCACATCTATCCCCATCCATTTAGCTCCACTGATCGGAAAACTAAGTCACAGTAAACTCCCCCTGCCCGACCCTGTCCAGGACCCCTCCCTTCCTGAAGCCCTCTATCTTTTCTTCTTTATCCCTACTGACCCCTCAGTGCAGGCCCTCACACTTCCTCTCCTAAAGCACTGCAACAACTGCTATACCCCCAGGCTATTTTCTACAGAACCACGAGATGAAGTTCTCTAAAAACTTCCTACCGTGTTTCCCCGAAAATAAGACCTAGCCGGACAATCAGCTCTAATGCGTCTTTTGCAGCAAAAATTAATATAAGACCTAGTCTTATTTTACTATAAGACTCAGTCTTATATAATATAATATAATATAATATAATATAATATAATATAATATAATATAATATAATATAATATAATATAATGTAATACCGGGTCTTATATTAATTTTTGATCCAAAAGATGCATTAGAGCTGATTGTCCAGCTAGGTCTTATTTGCGGGGAAACACAGTATGTAGGACTACTTACAATCTTTCAATAGCCCTACTGCCTTCAAGATAACATCCAAGATCCTTCGGCTGGTCCTACATAACCTGGCATAATCCCACCCCATGCTCTGGTCAGACTCAACTGTTTGCAGGTCCTGGCTACACTTTACTGGCTCATTCATGCCTTTCTGTCTTTAGAGGTGCTGTGTTGTTTGCATGGAAGATATCCCTTCTTGGCCACAGCCAAACTTGAGGGCTCCTTTACATGTCAGTGAAATAGAATGCGGGCAGTGGCCGGGACGAGGGGCAGCTAAGTTTCTCCCCATCGGGGGTTCCTTGAAACCCTGAGGGTGAGGATATTAGGGACTAATACTGAATTTTATACATTTTCTCAACATCAAGCAACATGCCCAGCACTAGGTCACAGCTCAGTAAATGTTAGCTGGAGGAAGGAGTGTGGGCCTTTTCTGTTATGCTGAGGTAAAGTCTACATTATAAAGCATTATTTTTGCTTCCTAATTCCCTACTGTTTTGCCTCCTAAAATATGTTCCCAACTTGTTTTCACTGAGTTGGATCACTTCAAATACACCACTGTGCAGTGCATCTTACTGTGTCACTGAGGCCACCTCCCTTAGTTGGTGACAAAGGCAGAGTCCAGCTTTTAGGGCTTGAAAACACATCGTCAATCGTGAAGAAGAGACAAACAATGGAATAGTTACAAAGAAGCTCGGAAACTACTAAATGGACCCAAGGGCACAGCTGGACGTGTTTCCTGCCAGTTAGCAGCCAGTTATCCAGGGTAACCGACGGCCTCCACAGGCCACCACACACTACCCTTGTTTCGCTTGGGAGACCACAGGTTGTTTGGGCATTCTCTGCCAGTAGGAGAAAACACTTGTTTCATTCATTCTCCTCAAAGTACTTCCTCTGAGTAATCTTTCCCTTTTGTAAGTGCTAAAGTTATCAAAGAAGAAAATAAAACATCTATGAAAGTGTTGCCACCGTGTGAGAACAGCAAAAGTCAGCCTCTCAAACACAATAATAAAACCGATTTACCAGTAGCTCTAGTTAATTATGCACCGTTGCTATGGTTATTCTGTGAGACAATAAAAGGTAATGGGGCTGTTTCTGAAGTTAGTGGGAAAGAACTCAGCACAATCACCGAGGTGGACTGCTGACTCTCTTGAAAAAATTTCTTCCCAAGTCAGTGTGTGTCTGGGTGAGCACAAGTCATTAAAACAACGTAGGCCTCCCAGCGAGGGCTGCTAACCCACCCCTCCTTAAAACACACAAAGAGATTTCTCTGGTCATAAAATATCTTCCATCAATGAGTTTTTCAATTAGATTTGTTTTCACCAACTGGAAAAAAAAATGGCAGTTATAGCCAGACTAACCAAGGGCCAGAGGGTTATACACCAACCTAAGGAAAAGCTGGTCTGCGACAACAGAATCGCGTAAGTTTTTGATTCAATAAAAACTGAGGTGGCGAGCTGGATTTAGTGACTGTGAACCTTTGTTCCTGAAGATATTTTCTACTAGGCTCAACTGTTTGACATAACAGGCTACATTCAGAGTATTTATGTGATTTTTCACTGCCATTTTCTCATTAAAATTTTTTTTCTTTGAGATTTAAAAAAAAAAATTGTTGAATGTTGGTGTAATTGTTCAGAGACATGGACCTTAAAAAACTCAGAAGCTGAGTTCAAACAAAGCTACATGGGAAGACACCCTAGTATTGGAACCAAATCTATTGTGGAACAAAGAGATTGTGATCAGAGCAGAAAGCAAAAAGATTTCTTTTACTGCGATTAGGAAATAGCATTTGAAATCTGCAAGACCCAGCTGATACTGTGTTCCCCCGAAAACAAGACCTAGCTGGACCACCAGCTCTAATGAGTCTTTGGAGCAAAAATTAATATAAGACCAGGTATTATATTATTATATTACATTATATTATATATTATATTATATTATATTATATATTATATTATATTTATTATATTATATTATATATTATATTATATTTATTACTATTCTATCTATATATTCTATATATTTATTATCTTATATTATCCCCGGTCTTATATATAGTAAACCTAAGACCAGGTCTTATATCAATTTTTGCTCCAAAAGACGCTTTAGAGCTGATGGTCCGACTAGGTCTTATTTTTGCAGAAACACGGTAGGATGCTTCACCATACATGGATTAAAAAAAGTCAAAAGACCTGAGAGATTTTCAGAGGGCAACCTACTCCATTTCCCACCCTCGAAATCTCTAGATAATTAAAAACAAGTGTTTTTTTAATTAAAAAGAATAAAAGGAGGTAGGAGAGGGAGAGGCGGGAGAACCCATAGAAGACAGGAGCCTAGATGAGAGGCAGGCAACCATCTACAGCTGCTTGAAAAGATAGTTGTTCTCAAGAGATTTCAAGACCTAGAACACTGACAAAATAATTATTCAGGTTTTTAGGTCTTTGTTAGGATTTAGCGGCTAGCTTCACATTAGGAATATTTGATTTTCTCTTTCCCTGCAGTTTATCATCGGTGGTTAACCTGCTTTCCAGCGTGTGGTCCCCTCTGTGACCCTGCGGGTGGGTGGCAGCAGTACTATTACTACCACTCTTCTTCTGACTATTTCACTTTGAAGGACCTTCCTGTCAAGGATGCAGCTGAGAAGGAAAGTCAATTCACACCTGATACAGTTGTCTATTCTCAGGATCCCACCTGACAGGAAACGAGTGAACTGAACACAACTGAACATTTAACCCATGGATTTTCCAAATCAATCCATGGTAACTCTATCACAGCAGAAAGATGTATCATAAGCATGCACAATCTTGTTAGTAGAAGCAACTAACTCAAAGTAAGGGTGCCATTTATTCAGGAAAAAAAATTCATTTTCATCAGAAAAATCCCATTCATTCGAATTTCCCTGTTTGGTATTTATCATTTTGCAGATGCAGTAGATGAAATTCTAAATGAGTAAAACTGACTTCATTTCAGGGTCCACTAAATATTTTATGATACAATAATGAAAACTAAGTTATTGTGAGTTATATTTTTTAACAACTTCAGCTTTGATTATTTTTCCATGTTTATTAGTCTTTTAACGGTATGTATACAGGGCTTGAAACTAATAGCATTTTCGTTTTTACAAAACTGCTTTAGTATTCCCACAACTAATATTTGGGCTTTCTTTATTCCTTTTGTTATAAAAGTGAGAGCTTTGTTTAATTATGAACTGATACAAACATTAATGAACTTCTGACAAGTTATTCAGCTTTTTAGGTCTTTGTTAGACCTGTAACAGAAGAAAGGAAGAGAAGTTAACTTCCCCATTAGCTAAGTTAATCAGTATATGATAAGGCTATAGGAAACCACACATTCACTTACGCCGAGTCCCCTCTAATTTACTACCGTGTTTCCCCGGAAATAAGACCTAGCTGGACCATCAGCTCTAATGCATCTTTTGGAGCAAAAATTAATATAAGACCTGGTCTTATTTTACTATAATATAAGACCGGGTCTTATATAACATAATATAATGTAATATAATACTGGGTCTTATATTAATTTTTGCTCCAAAAGACGCATTAGAGCTGATTGTCTGGCTAGGTCTTATTTTCGGAGAAACACAGTACTGAAAACTTTTCCTTTAATATTGCTTCTACTCACAAGACTGTAAATGCCTGATGGCTCTCTGTATGCCCCCAATGCCTTGCATAGACAGAGCACAAATTCAACAACTATTTTCTGTATGCCAATAAATGGTAACACAAAGAAGCATCATCTGACCTCATTAGAAAGAAACATAAGGAACCTATTGTGGTTTCCCTGTTTTGGGTCAAATAAGGGAAAAGTTGCATTGGCTTTCTTCAAAATCAATCCAGAAGCCTAAGCATGTTTCCTGCGGTACTTGGGATACAGCGGGAGAGGATGAGGGAACCACAGGGCAGAGCCCAGAGTGGCACTAGGCAGCACTTACAAAACGAGCTTTCACTCTCTTGGGTAACTCTTCGTCCAAAGTGTATATGTCCTCTCTCTTCATTGCTATCTGGGATCCATCTTCAAATTCAACCTAATGAAAAATAAGACATCATAACAGATGTTAAAAAACAAACAAGCACTGACCAATTTTTTCAGGGTTCCAACTAACTACATTAAAAAGGATGAAGCAGAATAAACGAGGGAAGGAAGAAAAAACAGCTAACAGCCAAGGAAGGAAGAAAAGGCCTTTCCCGTATCAAACTAAGAACAAAAGATGTTTTCATACAAGCTAAAATTCTTGAAAATGAGTGTCTTGGAATATGTGACATGAAAACTTTATCCCCACAGCACAAAGAAAAGTAGCTGTTGCTCAAATAATTTCTCAGAACCTGAGACTGTGGCCAATTTAGCAGTAAGACAGGCTGGACTACCGTTTGTTTCTTTAAGAGGCTCTGACAACATAAAAGGGAGGACTGTTTCTCTACAAGAAAGAAATGATACCTTGACATTTGTATAATAATCCTCCCAGAAAAAATAATTTTGCATGTTCTTACAGAGCTTTAACATTCAAAACTCACTTTTGTCAATTTCAACCAACTGGCCAGGAAAATCCCAGGTTCCAGCCTCATTATGTGTAAACCACACTAATGCGCAAAAATACAATATTATTACCCAAAATAAAAATGCTTAAAACTTTTTCAATCTTATCAAATGGCAGCAATAATTTCATAAAGTTCCCCCCTCCCCAACATTTTAGATTTTGTCAAAGAAAAGGGTATAGGTGACACTGGCTACCAGACCTCTAGAGCATCAAGGAGAAATTCATCAAATGCCCTATTCAAAGCGATTGTTCTTAGTTCAGGTTCAATCCCACGTGAACTCTTCTAGGAGAAAACAACAAAAGGGATGCAAACAGGGTAGAATATCTAATAGTCCTAACTCTCAACCATTGATGATATTTTTGAAGTCCCTACTTGTCTGTTTGTTTGAATTCTTTACTTTTAAGAAATAAAAGTATGCTTGTACTTGTAGTTAAAAGGTAAGTTAATGCATGGAGGTGAGATCTATGTTAATAAAAAATATTATAATTAAATATATAATTAGACTTATTATCCATGTCCTGCTCATGTTTGATTAAGCTGAAACAAAAGGATGGAATTAGGTGTCAGACACCGGAAAACTCTCCCTGTTACTTCCCAGAAGGCTGAGGTGGGAAGGATTTTCTTCCTGGCCTTGTTTGAGCAGGACGGTTTCTTCAATATTTAATTAGGCCAAGGTGTCATCTCCTTTATAGAATTTGATCACATTGCTAGAACCACTTGTGCCTAACTTTTTCCTGTTTTAGATCATTTGAAAATTCTAAAAGAGAAAAAAGGCAACTATAAAACTAAAAGAGAGTATGCTACGGTGACCAACTGTCCTGGTTTGCTGGGGACCGAGGGGTCTCCCAGGATGCAGGACTTTCAAGGCTAAAATCAGGACTCTCCCTGACAAGCAGGCATGGTTGTTCACTGTAGCTGGGACAGAGCTGAGAGCAAATTCTGGCTTTTCTCTTTACAAGCTGTGTGCTCTTAAACAAATTATTAAATTCAGTGAGCCCTTTTGCCCTCGTTTGTAAAATAAGAGTAAAAAACACCTATCTTATAGGGCTACTGTAAGGGTCAAAACATGTATGTACTTAGGATACTTATCACTGTGCAGTAGGTATTTTAGTTACGCCTGTTTGTGTAAAAACCTTTGCTTATTCAATGGTGAGGTTGAATTAGACATAAAACACAAAATGATCTCAAAAGGCCACTTGCTTTAATGAGGAATTTTAAACTACTCGTACTTGAGAGACATTTTAATATTAGTCTCAACTTTTTCATTAAGTCTATAAATATGCCCATAGTTCTATGTTGATAGACTATCATAAAATCAACTGAAGTTAACACACTTATTACTAATTAGCCTGAATTGCAACATCCTCATTATGATACTTTTATAATGTAGCAACTAACTCTGTTACATGTGAGATGCTTCACTTTTGCATTTATTGTTTAATTAATGTAATTATTTTCTGTTGAATTACGTAATCATGCTTCTTTCCTAGGAGTCTCCAATATTACCAGGCTGTCTTATGATTTTAGTCTAACTTTGGACATTCTGATGCAAAGAAGATCTAGCACCTACTCTATTAATCTGCAACTTAACATTGTCATTAATACAAACAGGAAAATGGCCTAAAGGCCATTTTACACACACACACACACACACACACACGTCCCCCGCCCCTTCCCCACTTCCTTGGGTTTTTCTAGAGCTGAAAAAATGTCTCCGCCCTGTTTTCCAAACTTCTTTGAACACTTTTCATTATACTGTGCTCCAGTTCCTGATGCAGTGTCCTATAACGTACTCTTCCATTTAAGCCCTTGCCCCTTATCGGTCTTCTAACACCTCTGCTGAAACTGGCAATCTTATCATTCTTAAGCTGTTTTTAACTTAACAGCCTGAGCCTTTTGCTTTTTCTCCCTTTACTTCAATCTTCCTGTTTAAAGTCTTTTTGAAGGAATATAAACGCACTTGTGCAGTCCGTGCTGTTTTCCTTATCAGAGTTTAACTCAATCTCATTTTTGATAGGGATACAATTCATTTTTAATTGTACACAGACTCTTTAATGGAATGTAGAGTTCCCTAATGAACGGAATGTCCAGAGGATAGCTGCACTCTTCATTAAACAAGCACTCCTTTAAGTTTGGGTGTACGAATGTTCACATCTGTACCAGTGCACTATTAGTTTAGGTTTGCTGAGACGCCCAGTGGGGTATGTCTCTCAGGCAAAAGCCATCAATTCAGGGGCTGTTGGTTGATGAACTGTCATTATTGTCTTGCCTTATGGAGGGACAAACAAGCCAGTCAGGCTCTTCCCGTATAATGAAAACACAGGAAAGTAGCCTGGCATCCAGTTGCTTATCTTTCCAGTCTAACAACAGTCTTACCATTCATCAAATGTTATTAGGGTTTCCCAGTGTCAAACATGGTAATAAAACTCCAATATCTGGGTCATCAGACATCAAATCTTTGCCTCTTTTATAAAATAAGAAGTGCCAAACTGATGTGACTTATTGATCAGCAGCACACTGGATCTACTCCCTCTGGCTTCTCCTGTCCAGCTCAGCAAGCATCACACACCAGGCAGCACTCACCTGGTACATGTGGGCCACGTTCAGTCCCAGGTATTTGGCCCCATAGAGCTTGCCATCGGGCCACTTGACTTGGACGACTTCTCCCTCGGCGGGAGGGCCCAGCTTCACACAGTCTCGGCTCTACGGAGTAAACAGAGACAGGCTTTTCAAGGCAAGTGTCTAAGTGACTGTATTTAGAACTTAGCAAATGATGAACTCCTGGCAATTAAAAGGAGTTATTGCCTCTGTGTTTTATGGATTATGATCTTCCATGGGTGTTCAGGGGAAGAGATATGAGCCAAAGGAGTACTTAAAGATTCAGCCTACATCATAAAGTTGCAAAGGAACCACCATAATCCAGGCAGGGAAAAACAGCAGCATTTACACATTTGCTATCTGACAAAGAATTGTTCAGACGGTGAGTAAAATATGCATAAAAACTGCTTTAGCTGAGAAACAGACCAGCTAAAGATTTATAACACCTGACATTTATGTAGCATTTTGCAATTAACAAAATGCTTTAACATACATCTCATTTGATTCTCATAATCACTCCATGAAGTAGGCAGAGATTATTAATTATCCCATTTTATTGACAAGGAAACTGAGCCTCTGAGGTAGCTCCTTGAAATTGTCATTACTGCTGGAGGAGTGAGGCTGAATAGGAGAATTAAGAGCTGAGGACACCCAGGTAAGAAGTGGGGTGGGGAAAGAAGTATAGTGAGGTGGGAACTGGTAGGCCCTGATGAAGAAGCAGAGAAAAGGAATGCAGGGAGCTTCTGTAGCATGGCTGGTGAGGCTGGGAGCGATGTGTCCTCTTTGGCAGGACTCTTCTGAAGACCCTTGGACCTCCCCCAACAGGCACTCTTCTGCCGGCATCTCCCATTAAGTGACTAGCCCACTTCCTTCCACAGGGAATCACTGTGACAGCCATAACCAGTCTTCTCACTTCAGATCTTCTACTCAACACTGCCTCCCCCGGAGGCAGTAATTCAGAGCAAATTCCCCAGTAGTTCATCCTGGAAGGTGCTTTTTTGGAATAGAGGAAGGGGTACGGGTAAAATCATAGAGCCATAGTTTATAAACTCTTAAATTTATGTGTTCAGTATGGCACAATAAAATTTTAATACAAAGGAATTATACACTTGACTACTTTGGTAAGATTTTTGCATTTTTAGCAATTCGTGTTTTGCTAATATTCGTATTTTACTGATGAAGCCAATCTGACTGTCTGAAATGCACACTTGACCAATTAAGCTACAAATACAGACAGGGCATGGTTCTGTGGTTTAAACGAGAGGCACATACAGGAAATATTTAGTTGTTTATGATTAGAAATCCACCATGTATTACTTTTCATTATTAACAGAAATTCTGCATTTTAAGAGAGCAGCCATTCTATCGTTGGGGTTGGAGTACACATGAAAGGCTCAACTATTCATTTTTCTCTCTACAGGCTATGCTTCCATTTAGAGCTATAAGCAAAGAAAAAACCTGTGTGCTCAGAGGCCCTGGAGAACTGACAGTCTACATCTAACTTAGTCCAATGAAAGTAAGTTTATTTTGGGCCATCATAATATTTGACTTCGGGCATGCAGAACTGAAAGGGCAGGCGATAGAAATGTATTCTACATATGCCCTTGGGTTCTCACCTCACTTTCCATTTTCCTTCCAAATGGGCACGTGGTACTAAGAACACCGGAAGGTATAGCTTCTAAATACACACTGTCCGGTCTCCTAGAGCAGGAAGCCACATCAGCTGTAGAATAACTTGGAGCAGAATCCTGGATGCTTTGGAGATGCTGTGGGGGTGGGGAAGAACTCGAATTTTGCTCTGCTCTTTCCCCAGAGAGGAGATGGCGGTGTCCTGCATCACCTGTCACTAGGAGGCCTGTCTAATCCCCAGGTCCACTGTTGGGAAACCTGTCTGCCCACAGATGTAAGCCACGCTCTACAGGAACTGCTTTATTCATAACAAAGGAGATATTTTTAATCTCCAAATTGACTCCTTTGTCTCTCTATATTGCTCTCCCTTGGACAGGATGATAAGTTCTATTTATTAGGCCCTTCTTCAATCTCAATAGAGATAAATGAAGGCCTCAGGGAATTATGGAAGCTCCACTCCCCATTTACTAACCCACCAAATGGGAGAGTTAGTCTGACAGATTTAATCTGCAAAAAACGTTTTCTAACTTTCAAAAGCACTCTCCCAAACAAATCCTGACTTCCAGTTTTAGGTACCGTATCACCAAGTCTGGCAATGGACTTAGCAGAAACACGTCCTTAGCTGGCTGTCTGTAGTCCCCTCACCCCACTGCTTCCTCTCACTTTCATGTAATCTTCTTTACTTACCTTCCTTAATTTCAAACAAGTAAAAGCAGCTGCAAAACTGTCATTCTGCCGAGCGTTTGACATCATCCTCCTTGGCATATGCCATCACTTTGGCTCAAACAAATTCTTATGAAAATTGTTTTAAAAATGTAGCCTAAGCAAAGTTTAAAGTATACTTGAGGTATTTATCATAAAAACATAGCTTTATTAATGAACTAAGTGTATGCAACTTTACCGAATGAGAAACAATTCTTTTTTTTTAAAAAAGTGTTTGAAAACTAAATGTCTAAGATACAGTTTGCTACCTTTCTTGCTAATTGTCAATCAACCCTTTACTGACAATAAATCCTAATTCGGCATTGAAAAGGCCTACCCTCAAAGGGCTCCTTCTGACTCAGCCACAACCTGCTTTGCTCCTTATCAGCCAAAGATAAATTTGTACTCTTCCAAGTCAAAATCAAGGAAAGATGCTTCAGTTTGCTTTCTCAGTGTTCTTGCTTTCAGAACTCTTTCTTTGCTTTATTCATAGAAGAATAAAGAAAAATAAGCAACCAACCACATGACGTACACTCGTTGTGGAGCTCTCCCCCACACTGCACCACCAGGAGACACTATTCTTCACCAGACTGCCGACCTTCTCACCCTTTAAGTGGATCTACTTGATTTTCATTCAGTAGATATTATTCATTATTTACATATAATTTTCATTCAGTAGGTATTATTCATTATTTACACCACAGCTACTTCCCAGATGGGTTTAAGGCAGCCCACAATAAAACACAAAAGAGTTATTTCTGTAACATCTAGTTTCCTCCATAGAGAAATGGTTTCAATTCATCAGCTGCCTGTAAGTTTGAGTTTGCCGAAACTTTCTGTGACTAGTTTCTATACTCTACAGAGTATAAAGCATTTAAAATGCAATGGAACCAGGATCATCAGATCATGTGGGCTGATGAGAAGTTGAAAGATTTGCTATGTAGCAAATCTCCAAAGTAGAAGCTGCTGGGTGGCCTCAAAATTGTTGCAATCACTAATACAATATCTATTTACTGACCACTGGAGGAGTCAACAATGTCCAGATCCCAAGCTAGGGACAGGCAGAGGGCATCCTGTCCATATTGGAGGCCTGTCACACCGAGCCCCACGGCTGTGTCATGGGGACAGAGTCCCAGAGAGCAGTTTCCAGGCTCTCGGCCTCACGTGGAAAGGTGCTGGCTCGGTTATTAGATGGCCATTAGCTGTAATCAGATGGCCAGGTGCTGTGGCTGGGTGGCCATCAGCTGTTACCAGTTAGCCATTAGCCTCTAATATAACTGCCATGGCTACACTAGGGAGTTGGTTGGTTGGTAGAGAAGCGGACTGCGGATTGCGGCTGGCAGGTGCAGTTGGCAAGCGCATTGTGGATCCTACTTCCTGTGTCTTGCCCGGCCACCAGCGAGACTGGGGTGTGAGAAGACCCCTCGTTGGGGTACTGGAGGATGTTTGCTTTTGTGTCCGTGAACTCCCCTATCTATGGCTCCATTGTTGTTCCTTTTTGGCCTCACCATATCCTGTGTTTTTGTGGGGGGAGCGGGAGCTGAGTCGCTGCATGACATGTGTGGAGTGGGGGCCTCATGAGTTCTTGAAAGGGCTGAAATCTTTGTGGAATACATCAGCATAGGCCCCCATGCTCACTTCTGCCAGAATAGAACCTCTTTTATTTGAATTATACATTGGGTTTCTGAGTAAGATTTCATGTGGAAAAAAAGGTTTCTGTTGAAAATAAAAGGTCTGAAAAAATAAAATAAAATGTCCAAAAATTAGGGTGTTTAGTTTGTGGAACACCACAGCTTGTGGACTGCCCTCTCTCTGAAAGGTCTTCAGCTGGCTCACATCTTCCTGGGCTGTGCACAAGGAATCAGACAACAGAGCAAAGCCTCTCGGTCCCAACCACAGGGACACACACAAGTGAGAATTCCAGCCTCCTCTCACCATAGTTCTACGTGACCTGGGTGTTTTGGTTTTTTTTAAAGCATCCTAGAATTTGAGCTGTATTATATTAAAGGATGTAAAGTGCTAAGGGGGTCTTTCCTAATGCAGTTTGTAATGTGTTATTGGAGAAAGTAAACACCTTTGCTGGAAAATTATATGCATTAAAAACCTTGACTAATGCATTTTTCTCAGTTGCTGTCTAGACCCTCGAAAGCAGTTTGCCTTCACCTGACATACATAGCTGTTTACCATTTGTTGTATTGCCTCCAGGGATGTGTAAACTCCCCTAAAATCTGCCAGAATCCTGTCCACAGGGACACAGGTGTCTGGAGCTGCCACCAAGCTGGTAGCTAAAGTACTAAATAGACGATGTGAAAATAATAATCACAGTCAAGAGTGGACTTTTGGTTATGATTAAAGGACTGAGATGGATCATCAATCCAGGCAAGAGGCCTGTTTCATGTCGTATCACATTCCTGCCAAAGTCTGGGCCAAACTCCTACACTTGTACCACCAACTATAGAGAAAAGCTCAACTGCCAGTCTGATTATTTGAGTCCTGAAGTCATGCTCTTGGAACTCTTACTGGGCCCTCTGAAATGGACTTCTCCAAGCTGCTGTTCTTGAATGTTGTCTGTCATACCACCCTCCTCCCCACCACGCCCACCTCTACTCTTATCAAGTATAAGTCACAGAACAGGCAGCCCTGTCAGTCCAGCCACACCAGATAAAGACATAGTACATGAATTCACAATAGTTAATCCACATATAATTTGGAGCATGTGACCCTTGGGAAAAATGCTTACGTGAGGGGTGGGGGGCAAACTGACGGCAGCAGCTGCTGGCATTTTGAAGGATAAGCACCTGCTCAATACTGGACTCTGGCAGGAATTAACAAGACTGACTAACAGCCAGGTACCAATCGTACTGGCTATCTGTCATTTGATTGGCTGCCCAGCACCTGAACCCCCTTTCTCACCTTCAGAGTCTCAGGGGAAGGCAGAACTGACCTGCCATTATAGATGCTGGAAAATGCCAGATACTCCTTTGCCCAGCTTCCCTGGCAGCAGACATGGACAGGGGCTTGGCCAGCTGGCTGTACCTGCCCAGGAGGTAGAACCTTTGACCAGAGATACAGAGAAACAGTACAGGAGACAATGTTCTCAGAACACGGCAATAGCAGCAGCATCCACGTGCCGATGGCAGAGCCCAGGTTAGGCTGACCACACAAGGGGAGGTGGCCATGTGCTTCCTGGATTCGGTCTGTACACACACACACACACACACACACACACGCACACACACACACAGTGCCAAAAGTATATATATACATTTTAAGAAAGGAAAAAATTGTATTAAAATTATGCTGATGGTAACCACTTTGAGCAACTCTTGTAATTGCAGAAGTCAAATGTGACTTGTATTCATCTTTTGTTATAGGTATATATTGAGTATTACAATTTTAATACAGTTTTTTCCTTTCTTAAAATGTGTATATTTTTTTTGGTACCCTCTGTGTGTACACACGTACACACACACACACACACACATGAGGTCTGATACTTAAGTTTGCGAACTTGTTGCAACGGTGTTGCTAACCTTTTTTGATATCAGAGGGATTATTCATTATGAATTTTGTACCAACTGGACAAACAGTTAACCAAGTTTACTACTTGGAAGTGCTGAAAAGGCTACGTGAAAAAGTTAGACAACTTGAACTTTCGCCAACAATTCATGGTTCTTGCATCACGACAATGCACCAGCTCGCATGGCACTGTCTGTGAGGGAGTTTTTAGCCAGTAAATAAATAATTATATTGGAACACCCTCCCTACTCACCTGATCTGGCCCCCAGTGACTTCTTTCCCTGAAGATAAAGGAAATATTGAAAGGAAGACATTTTGATGACATTCAGGACATCAAGGGTAATAAGACAACAACTCTGAAAGCCATTCCAGAAAAAGAGTTCCAAAATTGCTTTGAAGGATGGACTAGGTTGCTGGCATCAGTGCATAGCTTCCCAACGGGAGTTCTTTGAAGGTGACCATAGTGACATTCACCAATGAAGTATGCAGCACTTTCTCTAGGATGAGTTCGTGAATTTAATTGTCAGACCTCCTGTGTGTGTGTGTGTGTGTGTGTGTGTGTGTGTGTATAATTTTTCTCACAAATACAATCATTTTGCTTTCACATGAGTGCACAACCAAGCTCTCTCAAAAGAGGCCAATAAGGCTGCCTTTTGTGAACAGCTCAGGAGTGCAATTTATGCCATGTTCCTTCACTCATTCCACAGAATTTGGAGGGGAGGGGTCTTTGTTTTATTGTGGTAAAACAGATATAAAATTCACCATTTTAACCATTTTCAAGTATATATTTCAGTTGCCATACATGTATTCACAATGTTGTACAACCATCACTACTTTCCTGTCCAGAAAGTTTTCATCATCCCAAGCTGAAATTCCATAGCCATTAAACCCTAACTCCCGTTTCCCACCCCCAACCCCATTCTAGGAAGTAATCACAATTCTATTTTCTGTCTCTATGAATTTAACTATTTTAAGTATCTCGTATAAGTGAAATAATACAATACTTGTCTATTTGTGTACATGTATAATTTTATACCTTGCTATTTATCACCTGTAATTACAGTATGAGTATCTTCTTAAGTTATTATCATTCAAAAACTCCATTTTACTGGCAGAATATGCACAACACTTATAGATATTCCACAGTTAATTTAAACACTTTCCTACTGTGAGATATTTAGGTCATCTTATTCCCCCCATCATATATAATGTTATTGTATATTTTTCTCCATGAATCTTTGTCCAAATAACTGACAATTCTTAGAATAGACTCCTAGGGCAGGAATTATATTACTTGGTAAAAAGTATATAAACTATTTATAAAGTTGATTTCATTAGCTCTGAAAAATTCAACATCAGACTCATTTCTCTAGTGCAGTAAATCTCATCTTCCCCACCACAGAAAATTCTGATTCAGCGGGTCCAGGGTAGGGGCCAAGCTACACGCCGTCCTGAGCAATGTGAGGCTCAGCCAGACTGAGAAGCACTGCGCGAGAAGTTCATCTCCCAAATTGCACTGAACACCCTGAACATAAAGACACAATTAATTCCAGGCCGCTTCCTCTGACTGTCGCGTTTCTGCAGTGAGAGCCTTCTAATCTACCTGACAGAAAACTTGGAAAGCTCCTGCACTGAGGTATCTTAACTAAGTCCTGTGCTAGTTATGAAACGCTACCAGCTTTTAGGATAATGCATTCAAGCCAACCTGTTTCCACACTGATACTCACTATTCTGGGAAAACTCCAAGTCTGATGTCCATGTTTCCTTTTTATTGTTTTTATTTTGTTTTTAAGGGACACACACACACACACACACACACACACACACACACACACACACTCTTTCTCTACCCAGAGATGCTCTAGTTGTCCTAAGTTGGAGCAATGCCCTCCTTATTCCCTCAAACAGCTAAATTCTTTTCCACCAGCCACACTTCACCAATATCCTGACACTGAACCATCCCTATCTTCTAAAAGACAGTGTCTTCTTCACAGAAAGAATAGCACTGACATTAGATGAATTCCTGAGGGCCACCTAGTTTACTGGTACATGCTTTTCCCCTTCTGCTATGAGCCAAGAGTGAACAAACACATGCCTGGTAAAGGCACTGAGGTCGAGATGGAGGTTGTTTTCTGAAAGTTACTACAGCATTAAGCGTCAGAAGGTTTATTTCTAAATGAAGTCACATCCTTATGTTATTAGAAATAGATGAGATTCTGGCATGCAAAAGCTTTAAATGGCATAGAAAGTAAAAAGTTAGGCAGTTTCTTTTGGAAATTAACTTTCTGGTTCGTTTTGAAGTGAGGGAGCATAGTAAAGTCACTTACCAGAATCAGGGGTGACCCTAGGGAGCTGACCTGACTGAAAAGGCTTGTGAGAGATGGAGGAGGTGGCGGGCATGTGTGGGCATAAGGGATTAGTCGCACGGCTCTGAAATACCAAGAAAGGGTTCTCTTCATTCTTGGAATTGGAGAGTATGAATGGAACTGAAAGGCTCATTTACTTACCAATTACCACCTTTGAGAGAGACCCTGCCCCTCCTGTTTTCTGTCCTTTCTTTCGGGCCTTTACTCCCTTGCTCTGGCATATACTGAGTGTCTCCTCTGTGCCTGGCACTGAGCTCAGCTTTGGGAAAACAGACAAAACTGGTCCTTTCGAAGTCCTTTCTCCCCAGGAATTCAGAGTCCCGTTGGGACTGCGAACATATACATGAATATCTGCCACACCAGGTACCGTATATGATAACACGGAGGTAGCAACTCTCTGTCCACGACTCACTCCTATGACATCAACTGCATCTAGCAGGTTCCCCTGTGGTTAACCAAAATTCCTCATGCCTTCCCTCAGTGTTAAATCACCCTCCATGTGAACTGAATTAATCACAGAGTCCCCATTTGAAACTCTCCTACACTTACCTGCCTAGGTAAGCTGTGGTGAGGGCAGTAAGGTAGCGCTTAGACGGCTGCCACAGGGAGGAGTGAGCTGGCAGCTCCAGGAGCGCTTTGCAGGGATGGAGGCTGGAGGCTCTGGCATCAGCAACTTGATTTTGCTGGGGCTCCCCCGGGTGGTCAGGCTGTTGCACTGGCTATGCTGTGTGGTGTGGCCAGGCTCGGAGAATGGAGCTGCAGCCCTGAACCCCTTCTCTCCCTCTCAAGAGTGTCCTGGATGATCCCGCCCGTGATCCCAGAGCCGATGCCCTATCACACCAGGAGCCAAAACACAAAGTCTTTCAGTTCAGCTCCTAAAAGCCTTTGCTATGCAAACTCCTCAACAAGGAGATTTATACGTTTAAAAGCTTTTGGATACTTCTTTTTAGATCTTCTTTCAATAACCTCTCCTTTGCTAAAGGTATGGAAGATATGTACCACCCAAGTGTTGCTAGGAGCCTTGTGCTTAGGGATCCTCTGACAAGGAGCTGACTGCAAATTACGGGCCAGCACCAGCACCGATAATAACCACAACCACCGTAACAAACAGGCCAAGGGTTTATTATGTGCTGGGCACCACCCCAACTGCTTTATACATTATACTTCCATAATGCCAATAATAATCTGAGTATTTATCTCAAATTTATGGATAAGGCAACTGGTGTCAGCCCCCTTGCCCAGGATTGCATGACTGTCTGCTACACCTCCGGGGCTTCCCACCTTGGAAAGACAGCCAACGGCATTTCGAAGGACTGCCCTGAGCTGGCTGCATCCTCCTCCTGTTTTTCCCGCAGACACTAATATGTAAGGGCTCTAGGACTATCACTCCTCAGACTCAAATAATGGGCAAGAGTTCCATCTATACAGAACAGATCTTCCCTCTTTTTATAGTTGTTGGCAGAGGCTAACATATATGAAGGGAACAAAATATTTATAATGTCAATAAAAATTTATGTCACAAAATGGAGAAAGATAGGCTTGAGGTGAATATCTCTGTAGTGGTTTCTAAAATTCAACATCAGTTCCAAAAGCTGAGAAAAGAAAGATGAAAGGAAATATAAAGATAAGGCTTGTGGGGAAAGAAGGCTGCCCTGTGGTCACACGCCACACCAGGGAACTCAGGTCAGGACAGCAGTGTGGGGCCAGCGTCCCGCCCCCCACCCCACCACCCCCGTCAGAGTCCCATCCTGCTCCACAGTGTATGTTCTACCTTCCACATGCATGCTTGGCTTACACGGGATGTGTCATTTTGAAAGCACAGACTAGTGCTTCCAAGGTTCGGAGTCACACAGCCTGGGGTCAAAGGGCTGTTGTCATCAGGCACATGCTATCTGACCACCTCATGTCGTGGTCTCCTCATCAATCAAATGGAGATGGTACCACAACCTTACCAGGTTGCCGGGGAGAATTAGAGCTCATAGATTTAAAAGGAGAGAACAGAAAAGCAAAGCACAGTGACTGACAGCTGGTGAGTTTGAAGTGAACTGTGATTGACTATAATTCATATCAACAGGGAACATCTGGAGGGGAAGAAGGAGGGGACGAAAAACCTTGGGAGAAGGTGACCCTTGGGATTTAAAATTGTGAGGGAATGACACAGTGAGAAGCCAATAACTGACTGTAGAAGATGATCAGACCATATTATCCTATTTGAAATCCAAAACAACCCAGCCGGTTAGGTAGGCAGGTATCATCCTCTATACAGGTAAAGAAGCACTTGATGTGTCACGCAGCTAGGATGCAGGCAGTGGGGCAGCCAGTCACTCAACATGCAATTTTCAAGCATCTCCTGTGCTCTAGGATTAGTAGTGAGAAAAACAGATGTTTTTTTTTTTTTTTTTTACTTCATGCCACTCTAGTGGAAAATGAAGGCATTAAAATAAAAAATAAATTAAAAAGATAAGTGTAAGAACTCCAATGTCATAGAAGTACCGTGGAAAGCAGAAGCATTTAACAGAAAGATGATTAGCACTCTATGTGGTTATTATATCCCAGAGAGCTCCAAGATGGGACATGGAAGAACAAAAATGAAATTGTGACACAAGAATCTGAAAGAATCCAGATAAAGAAAATCAAGGAAAACAATTCATGATATAAAGAATTATTGGAAGGCTTCAGATCTTTTTAAAAAATAACTTTTTTTCTGATTATAAAAATAAAACATGCTCATATGGAAACTGTAAGAAGGTGATAAAGTTGAAAATCATAATCACCCATGATTACACTCTCCAGAGATAATCAGTAACATTTTGATGCATTTCCTTTGAGGATTTTTCCTTTGCATATTTATATTTTTAAATATAGTTGGGATCATACTATATACACAATTTTGAGCCTGATTTTTCATTTATCATATTGTGCTGTTAAATATCCTCTGAAAATGATTTTTAATAGCTGCATAAATAATTTATTTAACCTTCCCCCTAGCTGCATTGGTAAGTATTCAATGGTGAGATCAAAGGAACAAAGAGCTCGCATGTTTGCATGGTCAGATTGGATTTCGGGCACTGTGTTCTCACATCTGAGAGCAACACTTTGAGTGGGACACTGTCCAAAAGATTTCATCCTGAGTGTCCTGGAGGAAGAGCACTCTGAAACCACTTTGTTTTCATTAAATCATTCATCCCTTCCCACAACAAACTATGTATTAAGTGATTGAGGCAGGAGAACATTTTGTTTGGATTTGAGAAGACTTAGGAGGAAACTGATAGCTCTCTATAGGCATGGAAAGAGCTGTGAGTGAAGAGAGAATGGGTTTCTTTAGTGTTGCTCTAGAGGTCACGAACTAAGACTGACACTTGGAGTATTTCACAGGCAATATTTAGACTCCACACAAAGAAGCCAATGCTTCCTAATAATGATAGCAATAAATTGGTAGTGAACCACTTGTTCAATACAGGGCCTGAGAACCATTCGCCAGGGGTATGGAAGAGGAGACTTGCCACAGTGGGTGGGAGCTTGAGGGCGTCACAGCAGAGGATCAGGGGAGGGAACAGGTGGTTTAAGGCTGTGGTGGGAGGGGACTGCACATTTACCCCAAGGCTGTCTTATTTATGCAGCCGCCCTGAACTGAATCATGGCTGCCCAGAACTCCTAGACAAGAGACACCTTGGTTCAGAGTCTCTTATTGAACAACTTGTCCAAGTCTCACTGGCAGTTACGGGCGGAGCTAGGATTATGGTTCCTACATTTCTCAAGTCCTGGTCTAGTGCTCTTCTTCTTTCACCAGTGTTAGGAATGGAGTATGCAAAAGAATGGAAAAAATATCAGATATACAGGGACAACTATCATTTCCCTTAATCTAATTTCAGTCACTCTCTGGCTACACTCCGTTAGCTCTTTATAATATCAGCTTCCTCCATGGCCGAAGAAAGGAAGCATCTTTCTGAATCAACACCCCAAAGAGGAGACCTACTCATTCAGCACTACCTTGTTCTCTAGTGGGCACATAAGAAGGTTTTAACTTAATCGGGTGACTTCCAAATGGGTAGAAATGATGAGACAGGTGAGTGGGTCTCAGCCTACTGCTGTGGAAAAGGCTTTTAGGAAGTTTCTGTAGTAAAATGTACAACTGCAAAAAGACCTCCTTGTGTATAAAAATATGTCAAGGATTAATTATTCCTGGGCTGCGGCCTAAGATGGCCTGGCCCTCTAACCTCCAAATGATACTGCAATATACAAATGACGTGCCATGTCATAGTGTGGGGTTGTTGTTCAAATAAACAGCCACTTTCCAGATCTTGGCCTCACACAGCCCAATAGACGGTCGTTAAGGCCTGGAATCGAGAAAGGGGAATGCCTGTGTGCAAAAGAGTGGATGGCTGGGCCGGGGCACATTCCAATACTTACAGTCAGAGACGATTATGAATAACCCATTGCTTGTCTCCCTTGCCAGAATCAAGAGGCCTATGGGATCCTCTAGGCCAAATGTCCCCACTTTAAAGAGAAAGACTGAACAATGAAATGACCTGCACAGAGTCAAAACTCACCAAGAGATGGCTATAATTTAATTTCATTTTGCATTTCACAGCCCAGCAGTACAACGTTTTGCACAAAAGAGTAACATCTGGATAGGATTTTAAATAGAGGATTAAAAAGGAAAATCAGGTAGGGGTGAAAACAAATGAAAGGATTTGTAAGAACATGATTTGTCAAAAAATGTCAGCTCATATTATGTTAAATTCAGAAGCAGAGGAGTCCTGAAGTGTATGCGTATACACACACACACACACACACACACACACACAGTAATCAGAATTTCCTCAAAGTTGCAAATGTGCCTGAGCATAGCAATTAAAATGTGAGCAACTCTATCTTATAAATACTTTCCATGTGAGCTACTGCTTCTATCTCTGTTAATTTAACATGTTCTTCCTCTCAGGTTTAATGCAAATGCATACACTTAAACCATCGTGTTCACAGCAGACTTCCTTATGAAGAACAGGATGTGTGTAATTACTACCAGCTTATTTCCACAGAGGCTACAGTCTGTCACAAATGGTAGACAGATAAATAAGACGGTTGAGGAGAGGATAATGCTCGATCTGTTTACTCAACATTATTACCCTTAAAGGGAAGGCAGAAATTTCAGAAACTCCCCCAAATGATTCTTGTGTTGTCAAAGGACTGTCAAATCCAAATAACCTTAATGTGAAATTAAGGAGAAGTTTTCTGTTTGTATGTTCCCAGACAAGAATGAAAACGATACGTAGATAATACACCATTGTCAGATTTATCCAAACATGAGCTTTTAATCCAAAAGCTTAAAAACACTTTAGGGGAGGGCGGTGAATTTAACTTTACTGATCCCACTCCAGCCTGGAATGCCTGACTCAGTATTACACTGAGGATTATGTTGTGTCCTTTTCTGATAGTTACCGAACCTTTGAAATAGAACCTCTCTGTTCTTTTCACGCCGGATGTTAATCTTTCTGTGAAGCCTGATTCTTGCTAACATCTGATTTGCTTAATGAACACTGAGTTAATTAATATTTCAATTATGATATGGTTTTTTTCAATCTCCACCCCTCCACACCTACCCCTAAATAACCCCCATGAGGTTTTGTTAGCATCCTTGATTACTTTCCTTGAAACAGACACACATAGTTTTGAATTAATGTAGATTTGCATGTACTGGTAACTGTGAACCAAAACCATGCCAAAGGGAGAGGCGCAGTGGGTATTTGAGCATCAGAAAGAGGGGTCAGTGCTGGTACAGCCAGAATAGCGGGGTCTGGCTTTTATAGGTTAAACTGAGAGGTGGGGGAGTAAGACCCCAGGGATGGTACTGTGAAAAAGTAAACAGGTAGGTAGAAGAAGGTAAGATAAAATGAGATGGCTTTGCCAACAGCTGGTTTTAAACATCCGTCACTAACAACCAATTCGCAATAATATTAATAGTACACAGAATGTGATTCCTGGCTTTTAGCAAGTCAGTATGACGCCAGATGCATTCAAACAGACATGCATGTGAGCGCACACATACATGCAGTTTATCTCCGCATTTTAAGCATCCTGGGAGGATATGCAAGAAGCAGCTGGGACTGCACCCAGGTGGGGGCTGCAGGACTTGTACTTTTCATCTCATCACCCTCCGTATTTCTTGAACTTCAGCCAGCCACAAGTATGTTATACAAAACACTGTGCATACGCGGTTGTTAAATATCAGCTGCTAATTCTTATTATTGCTCCTAACCAAACACACTTTGTCTACCAACATAAGTCAGTGATCCTTTCCCTTTAAAAATCTTATATGAATCTCAAAAATGAGGGGTGTTCAAGATTCTGGAAGGTCATGCAGTCCGTCTCCTTCAGAAAACGAGAGCTCTTCCCAGGGCACACAGCAGATGCTTCACCCTTACACTGGTTCAGTATGTGGGAGCCCTGGGTTGCAGGAAGCATGGCCACTGAAGGCAAAGAAGAAGTAGAAGTCCTGGGGGGCCCACCCAGGCTACAGGTGCCAAAAATAGGGGTGGAGGAAGCAAAAGCAGGTAAACGAGTACTGAAGAGAGCTATGGACTAAGGGAGTTACGACGAGCTCTGTAGTGAGGCCAACTCTACATATGTGAGGCGATCTCAATTTAAATGTCTGTGTGTCAAGATGCAAGTCCCAGAAAGAATAAATCTGAATCGGCCATTTTGGTGGCCATATTGTCATGTTGAAGCATTACTTGCACAAACATTCATTGTTTTATCAAATAGGTGAGAGTAAGGTAATTGTGTGAGTGTGAGTGTGTGTATTTGTGTGTGTGTGTTACATTATACCCATTTAGAGATAAAAATGAAGGGCCTGACCATGCCATTTCTGAAATATGGGATGTCTGTTCTCACACTGTGACATGGGGCCTTTCACTCAGCATCCCTTCAACTCTGAGACAAAAAAATAAAACAAAACTCAAGACCTATGCTTTGCAAACAAGGAATCTTGGAATGGTTCTAAATGCAATGATCACTCTAGATGAGAAAAGCAGGGAAGATGGAAAGAAGGAGAGAGACCCAATATGGCCAAATCTGTGGCCTGAAACCTGGGATTCTGGCAATGTTCCCTGTCTCGTTCACAGGCTGAGCAAGCCAGAGCTCAGGGAGTTACCTTTGACACCTCTTTCTTCCTCGGCCCCAATTGCAATCCACCACTGAGTCCTTTTCATTTTACCTCCTTAAATGTATTGCAAATTCTTCCACTGCTCCTGACTTAGTCCAAGCTACATCATGTCCTCTGATCTTCTGTAATGCTCTCCAAACTGGCCTCCCAGCGTTCATTGCAGCCCACTCTCCTACTCCTCTTCTCCACGGTAGCCCAAGAAAATGCTTCCTAACAGACGTCTTCATGTTGACTTCTGCTTAAGACCGTCAATGGCTTCCCCCGCTCTTAAAGACCCAACCTTATTAACAAGGTCTTCAAGGCCTAACCTAGTCCGGCCCTTTCCTCCTCGAGGCCTCATCATTTACCTCTTGCAGCAACCTAAGCAGGTCAAGCTCTTTGTTGCCAACAGCCTCTGTGCATGCTTTGCCTGGCATACTCTCCCTCTGCCCTCTGTCTAGTTAACACGTCCTGTAGATCTTAGCTCAAGTCTCACTGATCGCTTATCTACATGAGGTTTGTTTGTTTTTTATTACATGTTCTTATAGCATTATATTCCTATCATCCCAGGACTTACCTCAATTTGAAATACACTTTTATTAGTGTGACTGTCATGTTACTCTTTCCCACTAGACTGTAAATTCCATGACAGCCAAAAGCATTTCAATTTTATTTCTCACCATCATATTTCCAGAGTAGGTGCTTACCATAAGCAAAACTTTTGGTAAGGCTGCCACTCATTGAAGAATGAGCTAGCCTTTGATTACAGAATCCATAAATCGCCGTATGTAGGTGCCCGGATATGACTTATCACAGGTCCACAAGAGGGAGGGCTTCCTGGGGAGCAGCAGCCTTGCACACTGATACGAGGCCCTCGCTCTTGGAGCAGAAGGAGGACTTGAGCAGCACACACTCTGTTTCCCCATCCTCATTACACATCTAGAGGAAGCCCACTCCTACATAATGGTTACATATGTGCACTTCCAACTTCATGCAAAGACAAATGCAAAGCAACACAAAACAAAACCCTGTAGAAACATAACTAATGACATGGGGTAGAGTTTCAGCATAAATAATATAGGAAAGGGGTTTTAATAATGAAAAAAGTTTTAAAACTGTAAATAAAATATTAAATTCCATACACAAATCATTGAAAAATTCCTTGCCCAGGGAGGGAATAAAATAGCTAGTAAGAAGAGGAAGCAGTTGTAGGACCTGTGTAGCCATTAGCAGCCTGGTATAAGGCTCTTTGCATGATGAGATGGTCTTTAAACTACATATCTTATCTCATTACAAAATCTCACCCGAGTCCATGGGCTCCCATTCATTCACATTCTTTCAACAGTTCTCCTCTAGTTCCTGTTTCAATAGGCTTCAGATACCGGCTGCTTAGAATGAATGCAGTTACTAAAGCCTGACTTGTTTTGTGCTAATCACTACTTTTATGGTATAAATCAGATAAACTGCTTCAGAAGATTTAATTTTATCTGTTACTCCCCCAAAAGAGGATATCACATATAAAGGAATCATTGGGTCACATTATTCTTAATTAAAGGGTAAATATCAGGCATGTTTAAAAAACAATAACCTATAAATATATCCTTATAACTATACTACTGGAAATACGTGTAATTTTCAGCCCCTGCTTCCTTTTCACTGAGTTATTATTAGCCATTCATCTGCAAAAGGCATCTTTTTCAGGCACAGGTCACACCAGCATTAATTATTAGTGGAAAACCCTACTTGGATCTGAAAAACCATGTATAAAACATTATTCAACGCATTGTACTATTATAACATTCGGAAGGAGTTAAACATTCCTTATGTTTAATGGGCCTGAATAAGATATGTAAAGCAGAGAAGACTTGAAAACGTAGTATCCTCCATTTTACAGATGCCAAGAAATCAGGTGGTGCAGGGCAGTCAACTTGTAGAAACACATACAACCAAAAAAGATTACAGCAGGTCACAGCTTCCAAGTTTTTCACCCACTTCTTAGCAGAGAACATTTCTGACTGTGGCAAAGACTAGAATATGGAGGAAAAAAACACACTCATTCCAATCTCTCTCCACATTTCCTAGTATCATACATCTTCTCCCTTTACTCACATACTCTGAATCCAAAATATAATTTGTTCAGTAAAACGAAAGGCCAGATTTATTACTGGTTCTCTCTCACCAGTGAAAATCAGCTAACCTCTTTCAAATAAAGTATGAAGAGGAAATAATAAAATGAGGGCGGTGTCAGTTCATCACTAAGTATTAAGCAAAAGTAATTGTGGTTTTTGCAATTATTTTTAACCCTTTAAACCGCAATTACTTTTGCACCAACCTAACAGCGCTAATTTCCTCTGGATACACTTACCAAACAATAAGCTAAGTTCAGTCTATTACCAAAATAATTTAAACCCCATGGTCAAATAGAAACATAAACTCTGTTAACTTGTGAGCCCAGTATCTTCTGGCTATGTCATCAGTTTATGTGCTGTATCCTGGTGTGTTCACACTGGCGTTGGGTGAAAGATAATGGAAAAGGGCTTGTAAACAGGTAGCTCCCTGTTGACTATTTGCCTCAGGAAGCTCTCAGTGTTAGCTGTATGTTTCAGAACATTGTATGCAGAACATTGTGCTTGCCACTGTGCTACAGGAAGTGTCAGCTCTGGAAAATTTTAGGCATTTGTGAAACATACATGATTATCCGACAGGGTCGCAATATCTCATTTTGAAATCAAAATGAAGTTAGCGAAAGGAAAGAATGAAAAGTTTGAAACTTTGCATCACAGGCAGCTAGTGTACCATTTTCATCTAAAGAGGAAGAGAAAGGTCAATAATGACCAGACATTCTGATACCATGATGTGAAGCAACAGTGACATCTGGCCATGTCTCTATTTAAAACAATAAGGAATTTTCATAACGTTGTATTTTCTATTAAATGGAAGTTTATTTAGCCTAGTCTGAGATTTAGAACTGATGTCACTAATATCCACAGTTCAGAGCTGAACATTCATGGGAAAGCCTAAGACGACTGGAGTCATTTCCCAGTAATCCTTCTCTTGTACAGGCACAGGTATCGGCAGCTGCATTAACACCATGGGTCCTGGAGCCCTCTTTACACAGAGATTTCTCATTCTCATGGCAGGGACAGACAGTGCATGACAATTCATCTGAACCAGTGGTTTCAAATATTTTCAGGTCCAGAAACCTTCTTTAAAGAAATCTTATGTGGAAGCCAAACACAATGAAGGCTTGTTGTAACATAGCCCTATTCCAAGAGCAGCTAAATATTCTTTACCTGGAAAGGATATGAAACTTACAATATGAACTTGGACTCAAATTTAAAAACAATTCTTTACATTGATAATGAATTTTACATAACATACTAATTGTCTAAAATATAACTCAGAATAACAAATTTAATACTTAAATATGTGATGGCTGTTACTAATAATTTATTTAGTCTTCATTTAATTCAATAAGTATGTATCATGCACTTACTATAAACCAGGTCCTGTACTGGGAAGTAGATACATACTAGTAATTCAAACAGACATGGTCCTAGTTTTCAAGAAGCTCAAAGCTAAGTGGATGTCACATATCAAACTGAGATAAGTGCTATGACAGACAAGTTCAAGTTAAAATGGAAAATTTGGAGGTTAATTTCTTGTTTAAGTAAGCACTTGTTCATTAATTTCCATTAAATTCCTAACAAAAAAATTTCTTTTCCTTTTATCCCCCTCCCTTCCTTCTTTCTGTCTTTGGAAAAACAAAACATATCCTGGTTTGAAATACGATCTTGGAAACACTTTCTAAAATACATTTAAGTGTTTCTTTAGGTCTAAGCACATTTATCGTATTTACAATCTCATTGCAGAAGGAACCACTGTTTTATCTGGTATTTCATACTCTTTCTCTAAAGGTATAGAAATTATAATACTGAAATTAAATTTCCGGAGACATATAAAATACACATTTCCAAAATACTCCTTATGTTAAGTAGATCTGCAAATGAGATGTGCACACGGCTTTCTTGAAGTTCAGAATACTAAGAGAAACAACTGAAATGGATTTTTCCATTCTGTAGTGCAATTTTGAGAAAGTTAAGTCAAGGAGCAGAAAGGAACCACATTTTCTGAGCGCCTACTATGTGTAAGGTGCTAAACTATGATGATTACAAATCTTCTCTCATTTAATCCTTATCACAGTTCATTAAATTAAATTGTATGGTTTTCATTTTTCAGAACTTAAGACTCAGACCTCACACTACACACAAAAATTAACTTGAATCGTAATTCTAAATATAAGACCTAATAGTATAAAGCTTCTAGAAAAGACCGTTAGAGAAAAATCTTTGTGACCTTGAATTAGGCAGATTTCTTAAGATATGAACCATAAGCATGATCCATAGAGGATCTACTGATAAACTGAGCTTCATCAAAATTTAAAACTTTTGTTCTTCAGACACTATTAAGAAAGTGAAGACATGATACAAACTGGGAGAAAATATTTATAAATCATATAACTTATAAACAATTAATTTACAGAATATAAAAACTCGAGTAACTCAATTAAAAAATAAGTGAAATACGTGAATAGGCTTGTCAACAAAGATGATGTATAAATGGCTAACAGGCACTTGAAAAGGTGCTCAAAATCATTAGTCATCAGGGAAATAAAAATTAATGTCACGCTGAGATACGACTTATGACAACATAGCCACTAGAATGGTTATTATCCAAGACTGAATATCAGGTGTTGGTGAGGATGTGGAGAAACTAAAACCTCATACACTGCTGGTGGGGATGCAAAATGGTACAGAAACTTTTGAAAACAGTCTCGCAGATTCTTATAAAGCTTAACATATGCTTAACATATAACTCAGGAATCTCACTCCTAGAGATTTATCCCAGAGAAAAGAAAACACATGTCCACCCAAAGGTTTGAAAGCAAATGTTCATAACAGCATTACAGCAATAGCCACATACTGGAAATAATCCAATGTCCATCGACTGGTAAATGGATAAACAAAATGGTATATTCATACCATGAAAACTTATTCAGATGGGGAGAAAAAATGCAGAACATCCGACAAAGAACTTGTATCTAGAATACACAAAGAATTCTTCCAGGTCAGTAACCCAACTCATCTCCCTCCTCCCCATTGTAATGTCCTTCAACATCTGGCCCATCGTGATGACGTCCACTTCTGAAATTACTTTCAATAAACATTACTGGGTATCTTTCTTGTAAAATCTTTCAGACCAGCTTCTGGTTGGGGCTGAGGTAAGGGGCATCCGTGATGAACAAAATAACACAGATGGGCTAGAATGATATCTCATAGCTGAGGAGGGCTCACTGACAACAGGTGTCTCTTCGTCAGCCTGGTCTCTGCCACTATAACATAATGTCCACATGGCTACCCGACTTAAAAATCCAGGAGTTTCCCAGGATCCCATGGCACAGAATGTTTCTGGGAACATTTTTCTTAAGTCTTCCAAACTCATCCGGGTACTTTAATTTTGCCTCCAGAACACCCAGGATCACTCCGACACCTACGTTTATAACATCTTTGACTCCCTCAAGGTACCTAGCACAGTGGTGAACACATAGATCAAAAAGAATGAGATCATTGGATATTTCCAAATACAGATTTGGTTCACAGTGGCTATCACTTTTGGGTGTAAGCTCTGCACTGAAAGGAGATGTGAAGTCCTGGAAGTTAATAACATTGTCCTCAAGTTCAAGGTAGACTAAAGATGAGATGCTATACTTGCGTCCTCTTAAAAAGAAAAGGATGGGAAAGAAACACCAAGAGCCTGTCTCCTGGGAATAAGTCCCCCAAATCAATCACCTTGAGATAATTACCAAAAGAGAAATAAGAGAAATACTGTCAAGTGAGGAAGGTATATATTTGAAGAAAAACGTAACTGACAACATGTCTTCAAGGCAACTGGTTAATCTCCTGCATAGGACATAAGGGCAAAAAAGACATACTTTTTCTTCAGAGGGTCATCGGTGCTAAATGGAAATTGTCAATATGATGGCTACGGAATCGTGGTCCGTGAGATCATAAATTTATAAAGAAGAAAGGGAGTGCAACTCAAATAAGGGCTTCAACATTCCATTAGTACGCCCCAGGCTTTAAGGCAAAAAGCCACCGAAGAGTTACACAAAAGAGAGCAAAATCCCAGGACCTGGTAGGTACCCAACCCACTAACTTGAGATAGTTCATGAAATTTATGAGACTAGTTAGGACCTCAGTGAAAGGCACATGGTTTAGAGAACTGATGAATCAGGAAAGAATCCCTGCCCAGCAACTGTGGGTTTAGTCTTCAAAGGTACAACAAGACTCTGTGCCTGTAAATAGCCTTGAGGTTCTTTTATTTTTTTCTTACTAAACTAGTCAAGATACTTAACACTATTCCCCTTTAGTAGGTAACTCTTTTTACTTATCTACCAATTACATCCAATCTGTCCACTGTTGGTTGTGTTTATAAAAGTACAGTAATGTGTTTTGTAAATATTGTACTGCTTTATGTGTTATTTGTTTTTTGAAGACGTTTGAAATACTTAGGAGAATTTGAACAACTAAACTAATGTGAGTTACAGGTACTAAGTGCTTAGAAAAATTGTGACATACGAGTATATATTAAATCTACAATCACAGTTAAGATATCCAAGAAAATTTGATTACTTAAATGTAAAATGGTATATGGTAAAATGTAAAATAGGACTTGATCTGTCAAATTTATACATTTTATAAATCAAGGAACAAATGAGTTTATTTTTATGCAAAAATCATTAGGCATATTAATAAAATAAAATTTGTCAGCTGAAGTTAAAGGCTTAGACAATTTTTATTTGAATGTTCATTAAAATCTAACTAATAACAGATACACTTTTACATGTATAAAAGGTTTCCCAAGGAAGTAAAAATCAATGGGAATATGGTAAAGCCTCCACTTCACAGGCTCTCAGCTCCTCAGTCAAGAAAGAGAGGTTAGGGCACCAATCGTGCCATGTGGCGCATACCTGAAGAATCCTCAACCAACAAAAAGTATCTAGAGCCTTCTCTGGCCAATTTCCATTGATTCTAGAAGAACCATGGTGGTGTTGGGATGGCGCGGGTGGGGGGCAGGGGTGGTAAGGGGCATTAGCCTGGAGCAAACCCAACACAGATGGTCTGGGATGAGGCGTGACTTCCACCTGACTTGAAAAGCCAGGGTACCTCAAAATACAGGCGCCCATAGGAATCCAAAAATACTTCCCAAGATCCACAGCATAGACTATTACTGGGAATGATCTTTTTCTTAGTTTTTCCAACACCACTCCCCAGATATTTTCTTTGGCTTCAAGAACATCCAGAGTCCCCCTATACCTACACCAAAGGGAAACAATAAGCTGATGTAGTGAAATCTCACACATACAGGCACATGTTTAACTTAACAAATAGAAACAAAATTGTAAGGATATGTCTTCTAAACAAATTGCATCAAGACCAGAAAAGGTAGCATAAACTAGATGGGGAGGAAAATGGGAAAATAAGAGTTCTACAGACTGAAGTCAATATCCAAAAAAATGCGGTTTTGTGCCTACTATAGATCAGTTAGCTCATTTAGTCTTCCCAATAATCCTAGAAGGTGGAAATTATTATTCCTTTTTTAATGGTGGAAAAAAAAAAACTGAGGCTCCAAAGTTTAAGCAATTTGCCTATAACTTCAGGCAATAATTACCTCTAAGAACTTCAGTTTGCATCACAGAGTCCAGAAAAACTAAAGGCCAAGGCAATCCACACCTAAAATCATGACGAGTTCTCATACTTCTTTCACATTTCAACAGAGGCTGAAAAATGGAGCAAGTCCTCATGGAATTTTCATTGACGAACTCTTGCTGTCGAATTTCTAAATGGTCCTGTTTCTCTTCTCACGGCCAGTGGTGAATGCTAAGTTCATCCTGGAACTACCCAGAGCAAGCTGCACCAACCTCCTCCCTCAAAATGAGGTCTAAGTTCAGAAGAAAGGAAGCAGTCATCATTCTAGTTGTCAACATGGGCACGCCAGAAGATGCAGGTTTTAGCAGAGGTTAAAAGGGGGCCCTGGAATCTCTGTGCTCATTGAGTTCTCTCGGGTGGGCAACTTTCATTCCCATCAAAATAGTAGGAGACAAAAAAATTCATCAGGAAGTGTGTCGCAATTTCATAGACTGACAGATGGAGGCGTGTTGCAATACATCTTTTATTACTGCCCTTGACAGCTACAGATTGCATGCTGAGTTTAACTGGGTTGATACACACATTCTGCAGGTGTATTGTTGAGAAAAATTTTTGGACATTTTTATGGCTATCACAGACATAAAATACCTAGGTATGGAAATAAATTTCCTAGTAGTACAAAGGATGTTTCTCTATATTGCTTCAAATATTCTCTTGTCACATAATCCTAACATAGGCATTTTAATGCCTGGCAAATTTAGTTTCAAACATGGATAGGTCAGCCTGCATTAAATGTTTCTCTTCTACGGGTTTATAAAATGATTTGTAATCAGTGACTCTATAAATACAGGAATGGAACTTTCTTTGCTAACGCGTCAGGCTTCATAAGGGAAGATATTTATGTCACACATAAATAGTTTGGGATGATTAAACTTGATATTCTAAATTTGATTTTCATAGTTAAAAAACTGAAATTGTGCTGTACCCTTATAACCGCTCTACTTAGCAAGGACCGCAGCTCAGAGAAGCTAGTTCTTCAGTAGCCAGTAACTGACGTCACACGACTTTCGAGATGAGCCTTCCCTGCGGCACTCACACCTGATAAGCACATTGTGTGGATTAGAGAGTTTTCAGACAAACAGAAGGAAAAATCATTTTCTACCACCAGTTTCAGATGCCACAGGTATGTCATCTAGTGAAAACAAGATTTCTCTGAGGAATGTGAAATGCATTTAGTGTTTCTAACAAATAATTATTCTGCCACCATCTGCAAGACACTGAGACAGAAACAGACCTGACTATATTTTCCTTATCGCTTCATGAAACTCCACATTAGGGCACCAAGCAGAGTCTCATCTTCCAGAAGACAGTTCTGATGGTACATGAATATCAAAAGTGAAAGTGGGATGATTATAGCAATTAAGCCACATGGCCTAAAAAATGGTTCTGTAAACATATTTACATTATATCATAGGGGAATCAACATAATTTACATGTAAATATATTTATAATAGACTTAATTATATACAACATCTTAAAATACAACATCGAATTCCCCTATCTCAAACTGAAGTCTAGGTGACATACTACAAAGGCATTTAATTAGGTAGCTTTCAATAATTTCAGTGAGCAATACAGACCCCAAGCAAACCTCGATAATCCATTAACTTTTAAAAGCTTGCCTTAAAATACTATGATTTCGTCTGCGGGACCCTAGATGATGACCCAGGCGAAGTACATGGTAAAGGAGTGGATCTACACATAGAGTGCTACAAACTGACCGACAATGTGCTCATGGTTCATAGAGAAGGAAACTATACTCTGCTATACAGTCAGAGATTCTGGTACCACAAGCTAAAAAAATCTTCTAAAACGCCTCAGGATAATGTATTTGTTATGGTTAATTTTACGTGTCACACTGATTGGGCCACAGAGTACCCAGATATTTGGTCAAATGTTATTCCGGGTGTGTCTGTGAGGGTGTTTTTGGATGAGTTTAATATTTGAATTGATAAACTGAGTAAAGCAGATTACCCTCCCCATTGGGCCTCATCCAATGAATTGAAAGCTTGAATAGAACAAAAACGTGGTGACTACCCTCCTACACACACACACACACACACACACACACACACACACACACACGAGGGAATTCCTCCTGCCTGACTCTCTCTGAACTGGGGCTCAGCTGTTTTCTGCCTTTAGACTCAAAATGAAACATCGGCTCTTCCTGGGTCGCAGACTTGGACTAAAACTACACCACTGGCTCTCCTGGGTCTGCAGCTTGCCAACTACAAATCTTGGGACTTCTCAGCCTCCATAACCGCGAGCCAATTCCTTACAATAAATCACACACACACACACACACACACACACACACACACACACACTATACATATTTATTATATTAAATACATACACACACACCACCTACTGGTATGTTTCTCTGGAGAACTCTTGAGTCACACAATATAATAAGAAAAAAAGAAAACTGTCCTATACAGTCTCCAAAGAAGTAAAGCTGGGGACGTCTCTTTCAGCACCAAGATAACAAAAGGAAGAGGCCACAGAAGCCAAGGAATCGTGATACTATCAGAAAGTATGTGAAATTTGAAAATACAACATAATTGAAACATTCCTATTTGATGTAAGAGGCTTGAAAAAAGTAACCAAAAATGTAAGAGATGGGATAGGGTGGGGGAATATCAAGGGAGTAAAGATTGGATGAAGGAGAGAAGACCTGCTCGCGGATGACTGTAATTTTTTTTGCTTAAGAAATTCTCATTCTCACAAATTCAGGGCAAATCTCCGTCTCTGATATTTGCCACTCATGCCACTGCACGTGCTGCCCCTCCCTCCAAGGCTAGGGCTATGGCCACACACACACATGAACACACACACACACACACACACACACACACACAAGCCTTGACCAAATATACTGAGCAATACTAATCAGGCTGTAAAGAATTTTGCTTTTTCATTCTTGTTGATTTTAATGCCATAGAGCTTCCAAACAATCTTATAAATTTTAGAGCCCATGTTCTTCTCACACCCATACATATTTAAAACCAAACCTGTTTGGGTTCAGAGGGTGGGAACAGAAGGTGTCAAAGAAAAGACTTGTGTAATTTCAAACAACTTCCAGGACCACAGACACTCTTTTCCAATGTACAAGTTAAAGACATTCCAGGAAAGCTTAAAAATGGCTGGGTGTTTGGAGGCTTGTGAAGTGAAAGGGAATTTCGGATTCATTAAATACTAGCATGGACAAAAACCTACCTATTTGCTCAGGTCTGGGGATTAGTGCTCACGAGTCTTTTATCGCACCCACACCACACTCCCACCCAAGTCTGCTCTCTTTTGCAGGTTCAGCATTCAGTTTGCACAAAAGGAGGCTGATTCTGAAATAAGTATTTACCCTGGGCAGGGCTGGCGAAAGCCAAGGGCCTCAGTCTTCTGTATATTTTCAGGTCTTTTGTGCCCTTGTAAATCCCTTCCCCTCCTGCTTTAAAGGTCCTTTCTTCCCCAGGGTTCAGGACAGGCATTCTAAAGTCAGACTCTGAGATCAAATACTCTTTCTGACACTTGTTATTAATAGATATGTGTGATCTTGGGACAGTTATTTACCTCTTTTTGCCTCCGTTTCCTCAGAAGCAAAATGGTAAGAACAGCAATGCCTAGCACATCAGGTTGTGAGGAGGAAATGTGCTCATGCACATCAGGAACTGTCAGCCCTACTAACCCTGGGGAGTCTCTTACTCATTCTTCTGGACCCCACAGGTGGTAAGTTGCATCTGGTTCATTTATAGTAAGTATCGCACTTACAGAAAACACCCATTTACCATCCTGCCTGCCCCCTAGACTGAGCAGGAATCGCACCTTCTTTCTCACCATCTTTGCCAGCAGTGTGATGCTTGGCACACAGGTCCTCAGTGACTGTGGGCTGAGTGCTTAAAAGGATGATGTATTCTAATGAGGAGAGCTTATTATCTAAGGCTTGCTGGTTATGAATGGCAGCGGCAGTGGCAGTGGCCATGCAGCAAAGTGTGGCTCCAGCCACAAATCCGCAAAGAAGCATGATTCACCCTCTTGGTGCACGACCGAGTCCTGGCATTGTTAATTTGTCTAAATTCATTTGCTTTAAAATCTTCCAAATAAGGTCACTTTTGTTTACAAACTTGTCCCTCTTAACAGCATAGAGAAGTTAGCGCAACAAAGCTGACTAAATCAATGTGTCTTTGGCCACAGGAGACCGAAGTTCTAGAAATATCTATAAGCAATTGCATATGGTTACATTTAATTATCAATTGCACGTGACGCATAATCATCACTACTACAGAGTCATTAAGAAACGTCTCTCCAAGTACAAAGAACAAAGCATCAACAGGCCTAGAATAAGGCGGAAGTTACAACTACATTACTGAGGCGTGGCTCCCAAAATGATACTTCTCTTAAATATAGAAGGGATAACAAGATGACCATTGGACTAACTCTGATCCCAGTTATGTGATTGATCTCAATTTCAAAAAACCATCTGTGGAAAGTGCTCTTCTTGAGAAATATCCTGCTAAAAACAAGCTCCCAAGGTACATTCACTCGTTCCCTGAATAAGCCCTGATGTATTTCACTGAGGGCACAACGGACGGAGGAGACAGACAAGTGGACAGACACACACACACACACACACGTTCCATTCCAGATCACAGTGAAGAAACTCAGTGAAGTCACAGTCTTTTTCTGTGTGATTTTTGTTATTCTCGTATGAAACACCCACAGATGTTTCTGTCAGATCACAGATGTCACTGTCAGGTCAGATTAATAAAAGCAATGTTCTCCAGTTAAGCACACAGAAAAAGTAGTAATAAAGGATTCAAATGTGCTAACACTTTGTAACAGAAAAGAAGAGGTGAATTCGTATTTTATTTCCTGGCCACATACGTTCCTCATTTAATTAAAAAAAAAATCTGGGAAGAGGAGTCCAAGTTCACCTGGCTACTAACTATTTAGAATGATGAAGATTAAGCAACCTCTTAGAAAACAGTATTTCTTTGCAGAAAAGAGCACGCCTGAATCAAGTAGTAAGTGAAATGAGTTACTCCGAAAGTCAAAAGAAAGATTCCTAAAAGGTTCAGCTGGTTTAGTTACATAAAAAGTAAACTGGGGAGCAGGCACCCCAGGAGCTTACTCACCACGATATCCTCAGGAAATGTGTCTCTGCTGAAGGAACCGTCGTCAAACATGACCTCATAGAAGGTCTGTGACGTCACGGCAATCACTCTGCAACTGTAATACCGGGTGTTCCGATGCTTCGTGATGACAGTCTGCCCCACGGAGATGCCCCTCTCACCAGCCTTGGACTTCTAAAGAGGGGCAAAGAAAGAGGAGATAGAGAAGAAGAAAGGAAAATAAAAAAACATTTATTTAGAAAAGAATCATTGACTTGGTAATGATATAGCTTTTTAAATTTTTTTCACTTTTTATTGGGGAATACTTTCAAATCTGATAGTTGCAAGAATTACAAATGGTACAAAAACACCCATATACTCTGAGCCTTAACCCAGATTCATCTATTGTTATCTACTGCTATTAACATTTTATCATTTCTTTTTTTTGCATATATGTATGTCTCTATATATATAAACAGACCCCCACCACCAACCATTTGACCTTTTATGGGCCTTGACTCCTAAATATGTAAGTGGGTATTTTCTAAGAATAGGCATTTATTTCCCTTTATAAAGCCATAGTTATGTAACAGTTACAGTTACTACCTGTAGTAAATTTAACATCGATACAATAGTCTACAATGCTTATTTCAATTTTGTCAGTTGAGCCAATAATGACCTTGATGGCACCCCGACCCCCAGTTCTCAAGTACAGGACCCAGTCTAGGGTCACTTACTGCATTTAGCTGCCACATCTCTTTAGCCTCCTTTCATCTTGAACATTTCCAGTCTTTCTTTGTCTTTTATGATCGTGATACTTGGGAAGGATACAGTTGTCTCTCCCCCTGCTTTTTCAATAGAGCATTGTCTGATGTTTCCTCATGATCCAGGTTGCAATTCCTGGCCAGAACACTACAAAGCTGATGCTGTGTTCTCAGGATATCACACCTGGAGGCACGTGGCATTTGTCTGCCTCTCAGGGGTGCTGTGCATTTTTATCCTGGTCAAAGAACATTCCAATCTCCACTTTGTAATTACTCCTTTTCCCTTACAACTAATAAGCAATCTGTGGGAGAAAGTGTAACACAATGTGAATATCCTGTTCCCATACACTTCTTAGATTTAGCATCCACTGATGAGTCTTGCTTGACCCAGTCTTTACTGCAGTGCCGCTGACGCACTGACTTTTCCTGCCCCAGCACGCCCTCTGCATTTACTAGTTGGCACCTGGCGTTTGTTAAGCAGGAGGCTCCTCCTCTCCCCACAACCTTCCATCCTTCCATCCATTATCAGTATTGACTTAATAATTCCTCCTCCCCAGTTGTTTATAACTAATACTATACTTAACTATTTTGGTGCTTAGATTATCCCAGATTTGGCCAACAGAGGCCTATTCAAGCTGTTTCCTCTGTCGTTCAGACATCTCTTTTTTATTTTTTTAAAGCAGTTCCTTACTTTCTGGCCTAACAGGATGTCCCAGAAGCATCTTGCCCCAGCCCTGGAATTAGCATTTCCCTGAGGAATGTGGTTTGTTTTAGAGGGCAGTGATGGTAGAGATGAAGATGCAGGTACTTAGGTGTGTTTATTACTAATTACTACAGAGCCATCTTTGCATCTTGACCCTTTCCAAAGACAGAGCAAGGAAATATATGCATGTGTACATACATACACATACATGCAGAGACACATGTGTACATGGTACGGACCGTGAGCTCACGGTGAAAGCTCTCCTCATGCCCAGGGGCTCCTCCTCACCTCCCCACCTGTATTTGTACGGCCCTTGCTTCTCAGCGAGAACCTTGGCGTCAAGAACATGAACCCATTTACTCATTTGCTCAATCCCACAATACACCCAGCTGCTCTGTGAGGACTGGTAGTGAAGCGGAACTAATAGCTTTAGACTAGAAAATGTAAAAGTAATCCACAAGACAGATCATTTCATTTTAAAATTATGCATTAAGGATAAAGTTCCATTATCAACTCATGGTAATAACAGCTGCATAGTCATGAAGGGCCACACGCATGAGCTGCAGGTGCCACTCTTCTTTTTTCTACTCTTCTCCTTCCACACGTGTTCATAGCCCTCCAGGAACACGGCGGCTAGCTCTCCACACCATGCTATGGAAGCAGAAGGCTTCAGGATAAAGGTTTTCCTGAAAACGCTTGGCGGAGTGCCTGGCTTATAGGACGGTAAGTACTCCAGAAATGTTAGTTTATTGTACTGTCCTTCGAGATTTTTGTCTGTTTCGTTTTTCACAATAAGGCTGTTGTTCCCCTTTCAGGAACTCCTACAAACCCCATTCCTGGCAGGCAGAGACGATAGTCCCCACCTTATGCAGAAGCCTGCTCTCAAGCACCGAGTCCCCCTTTCTCCCCGACTCCAGGTCTCATTCATTCATGGACCTTATTCATTTGATGCCTGCAGCTCTGACCACGAGAAGGCCCTGAATCAAGCACTTGGATAGGTCCAGGCCCTTTGATAAATGGGTCCTGGCAGGCACAGCTCACAGTCCCCAAGACAAGAACATTAGACGGACATGTCACCTAAACCTACAGAAAGCCAGGATTCATTAAATCCCAGGATTTTCCAGCAGGGATACTTAGAACATCATTGGGAAACAGTGTCATTCAGAATCTCAGTTCTATTAGAGGCTTTACCTTTTTCCCCCCGTGAATTTCAAAAAAAGGGCTAAAGTACCTTGTAGGGGACAAGTAAAGTGCTGTTTGATGAAAAACTCAGAAGGAAAAATCCTTCTAGACACCGAAGACAGGCCCAGGGAGTCATTAATTCACTAATTCCGTCAACAGTCATTTGTCACTAGCCTTTGAGCACTAAGCATTTCCCCTGGTGCTGGGGACTCAAATATACAAAAACCATTAAAACTTGAGTCCTATTCCTTAGAACACACTCACACAGGTATGTGCTCCGACGGCATGCTAGAAGGCTGATGGGACATATTCTAGCATGCCATCTGTAGCATGACTTCATATTCATGGGCAGAATTAGGGGAGGAGGGCAATGAAACACAGAGTGATGGACATCAGCAAAGTCCCAGAGGCAGGAAACAGCTGTTCTGGGAACTGCAAGAGGTCCTGCTGTTGTGTGTGTGGGGGGGAAGGAAGTAGGGAGGGGGCAGCTCTTATGTCATCCTAAGGAGTCTGGACTTGATCCTGTGATCCAAAGGAAGCCACTGAGGGGTTTGGGTACCAAAGAAAAAATGATCTATGTCTGTATGGCTACAGGTGGAGAAGGGGCTGGTGGAGCTCACTACAACGGTCCAGGCAGGAGATGATGGCCTGGAGTAAGGAACGAAGGACAAAGATGCTCATGGTTTGGACGAGGGGCAACTCCCGACAAACATGTTCCTAAGGGTCTGCTACTTGTAGCGTGAGCTCAGCCAGCTTGTTTCTCAAATGCCTAACAAAACAAGAGGATATTTTCCTCCTTGAAATCATTCCCAGCAACTGCTGGGTTGGTTGGGAAAATTTTCTGTGCCTTTCGGTGTAGTTAGGTGTGCAAACATTTTAGCAAAGGACAACAACAGTAAGAGGCCTGTAGCGATCTGAATCTACACTACTGCTTGAAGTAAAAACCTTTACTTTAGCATCTAGGCCAGAGTATGTTACATATGCCGAAATAATTACCTAGCTCCCTACTTTGTTTCTCTACCCAGCCTCTTTAACTATGTCTAACCTTTCAAAGTAAGAGAACGATATAGATGTAATAATATATACGAGTGAAGACACCATCTGCAGTTATGTAACTCAAAAATTGGGCCTACGACTGCTATTTAAGATTGTATAGGTTAAAAAAAAAAGATTGTATACATTACACTTAACTCTAGGAGACAAATTTCACAAGCTGTGTAGACACATACGGTGGCCCTGAGTGACCTGGATTCGGGACAAACAGAGCTTCATCCTGGCTATACTTTTCTGCAAATGTCCCTCTCTGTCAAGCTCATTTAAAAATACTCATGGTCAGAACTGCAAGTACTGCATTTTACTGTGATATTAGTTCCTTTGTATCTATGTTATTAAAATTGGATTTACCCTTTAAGGAGACAGTACAGTTTGGATTTGAATTCTGAGCTCTGCCTCTTACAAAGCTGTGTGATCTGAGGATGTTACTTAACCTTTATCAGCCTCAGTTTGCGCATCTGCAGAAGGGATAATATGTACATGGAAGGTTTGCTGTAAAATAGGACGGAGTACATAAAATACCTAGACTCTGGGCAGTTTGTTCACAGCAAAAGGCAACTGGCTTCATTTTAGGAAATGAACAGCATACTGGAGACCCCGGTGAACACACCACTCTTCCCTCCTGTGCTCAGTAATTGGTGCACATGGCTATGCAGTACCCTAATTTCACATGACAAGGCTCAATCCAGCCCCAAATCATCGCTGTCCTGTTCTTGATCTCATCCACTCCTGACTCTAACTCTTGTCAGAGCACACAGCTGTGGTCCTTAGGGAGGAAGGCACCATGTGGTCTCCTCCCCCACGACCCCAAGGCTCTTAAAACCTGTGTTTGCATCTCGCTTAAAGGCCTGGCCAAAAATCACTTTCACGTGCTGTCTCTCCTATGACAGGGCAAATCCATGGGACAGCGCCGGGACTCACTTCTTTTTATCCACGGCCTCCAGCAGGCTGTGTACAACACTGTTGCTGAATAATGAATGAATGATCAAGTGAATGAAAAACGAATGAATGAACTATGAGGATGGATACACATTATCAAAATGGGAGAGGAATAATTCTATTCACTCACTGTCTAGGAAACGGTGAAGAAAAACAAAAGGGAGTTTTTGGAAGATGTTCCTCTTTCTTGGGGTGGGTAGGTATGCATGTGGGTAGCGAGAAGGAATAAAGGTTTATGATGAAATTCACACGGTGTGCTAAGTAGAAGCAGCCAGTCAAGGGAAAAGAAAAGTGACACAGACTTGACAGATAAAAGGTTGACTCTAGACAACAACCATTTTCTTCCTGCTTAGGACATGAGATTTATGCAAACTGACTGGTTGGAAAGATGGCCAGCACACAAATAAAATATACAGCCTTCATCTAAATAAAAATTTTCATAAGTTCCAAGCATGACCATTTCACTGGAAGTACTAAGGAAAACAGATTTTTTTCATAATGCTATTTTGATAGGATTTCTGATTTATTTTTGCAAAAAAAATTTATTGGTAAGCATACCCAATAACTGATTATACATCTTCAAAAATATTTCCTGTCAGAAAAGCCTAAGAATCTATTGATGTTAAGAATGTCATTTCTGATCAGAGAGACAGACGTTATGCAAGGGGGCTCCCTCAGATTAAAGAAATGGCTACGGTATTTTGAAGATTAGTGTGTAGGCTAAGGTTGTGACAGTCTAATTTTCTTTAATATTCACTAAGCAGAAATCAAGTGTGTTTTTTTTTTAAGAAAAAACACAACTTCTTTTAAAGAAAAGCTAGAGTCAGTTTGAGACACTGAGGATATGAAAAAAATGTTAAGAAAATGTTCTAGAAATTCCACAAAAGTATCAGCGTTCCCGGGAAACAGTAACACATCTAAGAGTTTCCAACACATATCCATATAGATGAAATTAAATTCTCCCCAATAACTCTGTGAGGTAGTTGTTATTTTCATTAAATAGATGAAATAAATGAGGTACAAAGTCCAGTAACTTTTCCAAGATCTCAGAGCTGTTGAGAAGCTGAACTGGGGCCCAGAGGCAGGTGCTCTCCTATCACGAATGCCTCGGTATCATCAACCAGGAGAATAAATGTGGAAAGAAATCAGAGGAGAAATAAAACCAACCAGAAAATGGGACTTATGGCATTTAAGCAGTTGCCTAAAGAACTTACATTTTCTTTTTGTTTCTTTTTAAGTATAATTTATTGAGTAGCTCCTCTGTTCGACATACCTTTTGAGGACCTTCTCATACAAGTATGCATTTAATCTCCCCAGTATACTCACAGCACTGAATTAGCAGTGTGGATTTGGAGCCTATCTGGTGATGAAAAATGCAGAATGTATAATTGCACATGCTCTCAGTTTTCATATATGTATACATGATATGCACACACACTAAGGGAAGTTGCAAACAATGCCCACAAATCTTCACCCACGCCTCCTTTTTTCCACATCCTTTGCAATTTGACTTTGCAGTCCCTCCCATTAAACGCTGGAGTCTATTTCCCCATCCATTCCAATCTGGGCTAGCCTTGTGGCTTTGCCTGCTTTGACCAAAAGAATACAGCAGAAGTAATGGTATGCTAATTCAAAGCCTTTCACTTGAGGCCTTGCACACTTCTGCTCTCTCTGTAGGGGCCCTAGACTGGGGCATGCGAACAAACTCAAGTTATCCTGCTGGCAGAGGAGAGATCACATTGACCAGGGCTGCCTGAGACATAGCAGAGAACTCAGCCAAGAGAAGGCAGGCTGTTCTATAGTTGACCAGAGATGAATGAGGTCACCAGCCTGGAACAGAAGAACCACCCAGCTGAGCCCCTAAATTGATGACCTACAGAATCACCAGCTAAAAGTTGTCATTGTTTTAAGCCACTAAGTTTTGTGATAGTTTGTCACACACATGATAATATATATGAAAGGAATACTAAGAAAAAATATGTTAAACTGTTAGCAATGTATAAATCTAGGTAATGGGATTTTATTTATTTTCTTCTTTACGTACTTCTCTGTACTTTCCATTATGTATTTCTTTAATAATTATTGAAAACACTGAATGCAATAAATACAAGAGCACTTGTAAGTTTCTAAATTCTTTAAGTAACAACCAATCTACAGTCAGATCTACTTAATTAGATGCTTAAAAAACGCTGAAGCCAAACTACTTGGTAAGAAAAGACCATCTTCAACATGTATCGTTTAGTTCAGTAACTATAAGAAGAACTTGAGGAAATGAACACCTTGTAAAGTAGAATGATACACAGACTTAGTTATAAAATTTCATCTGACTTACTTACATCTATTATATTTAGGCCAAATATAACAAAAAAGACACCTTTATTTTGTTCTTAATAATCACAAGCAATTCCTAAGACATGTTGGTTCAATCAAATGAATAGATTTTATTCTCGGGTTTGGGGCTGTATTAGTTTTTTAAAAACCCTCACCGGGTCTTTTGGGACTCATTACTATACCTGTCCTTCCGATCATACTAAGCATCTCTAAAGGGCAATACAAATAATAGGATCCAATTATTTAAATGTAGAAGAGTTTTTTCTCCATGGATACCATGATGCTTTCAATCAGGTGTGGGCTTATTACACAGCTCTCTAACTTTCCTAACACGCTACCAATGTTGAAATAAATGGCCACACTTCACAGAAAAGATAGCTAACCACCAATGATTGTAGTTTGAATAGCAAGATGATGACGTTCCTAAAATGTGGACTGGCATATCAAAGGGACACCAACATCCAACAAGCTGACTCCAAAATATTTGAAGCCAATGTTGACAAAATAGGATGAAGAAAAAAATCACCATTCCTTACCTGAAAAGTACTCTAAAGTAGTAAACTCTGAGCCAAAGAGCCAAGAACTGGATAGCAAACAGCGCAAAGAGGAAAAGCAATGCAAGGATGGACATGGAGTAAAAGTGTAGCATTTAAATAAGCAATTACTGAGTGCTTATTACCAGCAAGGCACGTTGCTAGGTGCTGAGGATTAAAATAAGAGAATGAGAGCGTCCCATCTCTCAAACAGCTCACAAGCAGGAGGGAAGAGAGACATGGTTGACCATATTGCAAGGTATTAAGAGAGCCCAGGAGGGGCAGAAAGAGGTCCTCCAGAGAAGACTCACCCAGGGAACATGTGACCCAGGCCTGAAGGAGCCAGGAAGCCCACATGCACACACTTCCGGAACGCCATCTGAAAGTGGAGTGCCTAGTGCCAGGGACCCCTTTGGCTACTCTGTGGGCCTACGGACCCCTACTCAGATTGATGTTTTCAAATGCATGAAACAGAGCACACAATATCACAAAAGAAACAAATTGTATTGAAATAATGTTGAAAAAACAAATTTGTGATATAATATCTATGCTTCTCTAATAATGCATTAAATACTAAAATCTAGTGGCAGATCTAATAAATATTAATATCCTAACTTCAAAGCTGTGGTGAGTGTAAGTAATACTTTGAAATCTCTGTTACAATGGTAACATGATTTCTACTGAGTCACAGAAACTGCTGATGCCATCGTTGCCGGTGCTCAAAACTGACAGAACTGTTATAATAAATTCTAGCTAGTACTTAGAGAAGGAAAATCGTAATATTTTTCTCATGCTCTAACAGAAATTTTTCTTGATGCTAAATTATTTAAAAAGATTTTATCACCTGGAATATTTAAAGGTACAGCAGGCAACCTTTTAACAACAGCCTTGTAAAAATCACAACAGTGTATCTATATAATGGTGCTGTCCATAAAAGGACATACCAGTAGCAGTGAAATGAAACTCAATGATGGCACCTCTGTGATGGGTTAAGTTATGGAGGCTAAAATGGGTCACTTTGGGCGACCGAAATGGACACAGGAATTTAACTTAAATACTGAGGTTGAAACATGTACTGCATTCACAAATTTCATTTCTCCCAATGAGTTTTCGACAGAGAGCAGAGGGAAGTTAGTTCAAACATGACCTCTACAGCAAGGGCTCAGAGGGAAGGAGTCCTGTGTGGTAGAGGAAAGGAAGATTCCTCTGCTTCGGCAAGATGGATCTTCTCTTACTGAGCCTGGCAAGGCTGATCTGTGTTCTCATCTTGAAGGAGGGTCACCCAACATCTGACGAGATGCATCATAAGCAGAGATGTAATCTTGGGAAAATCCCTGACTGTGTTCTCTATCTATCTAATGTCAATAAAGGGTGTAAATCCAAATAAAACAGGGTACATAGACGCTCATAGAGCCAGCTCGGCTGGAGAGCTGAAGAAACAAAGACAGGTAACTTATCCAATGAACACACCAAAAAGCACATTTCCATTTATGGCCAATGACCCTTTCACCTCTTCAACTTTATTATTTCTCCCTAATTTCTATAAATTAATAACCTGTGAGAAATTATTATTGTATTTTTTCAAGTATTCATCTTATAAAAATTCCTAGAGGGATTTGAGTAAATAAATTAATGCAAACTCTTCTTCTTTGACCAAACTAATGCAGCAGAAGTCACTCATCTAAATCTTCCTTGTAATAAGGAAAGCTTTCTTTGTAAAATTACAAGAGCTAGGCAAAAATCTTCTACCCAGAAAAACTTAAAGCCCTGGGGCTTCGTGAAGAAATAATTGCTCTTACAACACAAATGCACATGCCGACTCATAAAAATGTCACAAGTATTTAATTTTCTATATGTCTGTTTGTTCACGTGTACTTTGATTTCTCGTGGGTTTTTAAGTACAAACATATAATAGTGGGAAATGGTGGTAAGCGTTTCCCAGCAGATTCAAGGTCTTACTCACTTTATCGTCTGTAGACGTATAACTAATAGACTGCAGAAGATACTGGGAAAAAAAGCAAATTCTTTTCCATCTGAGTCATGAGCTCACCTCAGAGGTAGTGGTCTTGTTTGGGAGGTAAATGAAGAAAAGCTAGTGGGAGAACCATCTTTAGATGCTTCACTGTGTTAATGTATAATAGGAAACTCTCAATTGGTAAGCACACTTGATTTCTATTTGGAAGAGTAAGCAACTGAACTGCATAAAGAGCAGTTCCTTTCCTCCCAAGAGAGGAAAGCTCACATCAGTTAAACTGGGGGAGCTGGAGGGACACGGCAGCGTCCCACTGCTGAGATGGAACCTGACGTGAGCTCCTCCTAAGTCACGTTCAGTCTCATTAGTTGCTAGAAAATACTTGAGTCCCTGGAAGCCTGCTCCCAGAAGCTCTGCCTAGGCGTTTATAATTTCAGAAGCTCTTTAGGCTTCTTGAGTAGCAATAGTAAACTTTGGGGAGAATTATTAGATTCAACAAAATCCTAGTCATTCATAGCAGGCCGTGTGTGTGTGAGTGTGAGTGTGTGTGTGTGTGTGTGTGTGTGTGTGTGTGTGTAGAAATTTTAAAAACTGATTCTACAATTTATCTGAAAATGCAGAGGATTTAAAATACTCAAAGCAATCTTGAAAAAAAAAAGATGAAGAAATTACAATTTCAGGGAAATGAGGAGGAAAAGCATTTATTCAATCTTAAGATAATACAACGATTTCTTAAAAATTATTTGGATGAGACATTTTCAACAGAAGCAAGGGTATATCGGGCATCACTAGATGGTACTCTGGCCAATCAGGATTTTTGAATCTCAATTACAGTTGGTGAATGGGTTAAAAATAGCTGAAATAGATGCAACAATGTTTTAGGAAGGAAACCCAAATCAAAACAGACCAATTAAATGGTTTAACAGTTTTACTGTGCGACCAAGAAGGAAGTGCAGGTAAATCATGAAACCATGTAAGCTAATCCAAGCCATAGTCTCAAGTTGGAAAAATTACTGCCAAAACAGCACAGTCTAAACGAAATGGCGTGTGCTCTGACTCTAATGACCTGGAAGTTCTATAGCTTTTAATGACTGTTGAACCTCCGAAGTTCCATTTTATCGTCTATTGATATAAAATGAATACAATCATAATATCTCCACACAAGGTTACTGTAAGGACCAAATGAGATAATGTACTATGTATGAAAATACACAGTAAACTATAAAAGGCACTGTACAAATATTAGCTATTATTATTATTATTATTATTATTATTATTATTTTATCTTATCTACATGGATACGCTGCTCCCAACAAAGGAGCATCATCACCTTAAACAGGACACAAAATTAGGGTGGAACAGGCGATTGTGGTTCTATGAAGACACACTACTTACATGAGCATCAGCAAGAGAGAGAATGATTGAGACAATGAGATTGAGCAACCACAAGCTGCCTAGGGTTCTTTCAAAATTTTAGGTGAAATAGCCAAAGGAACGGCGTTTTATTGAAAAAGTCAGCCAAAAGCTTTCTACTGCCCATCACAACAGCAGCAGGACAGTGCATATTCTGCCTAGCTATTCCATCACGTTAATCAAAGGGGATAAAGCCACAAACTCTTTAAAGCCCGTTATTAATCAAGCAAGCTAATCTCCACCTGGCAGTCTGTCTAGTGGTAATTAAATGTATTATGTACCTAGCACTGTGCTTGAAAGAGAGGTGTGTGGGGTTCCTGTGCAGGTAGGAAAGGTAGGAGAACTGGAAGGCTCTGCAGTGATAACCCCTCCCTTTCCAGTTTCATGCCTGTAGCCCTCCTGTTCTCTCAAACATCACCAAAGTTCAGCTCTGTGGTCCCTACAGCTTCAAAAAAGCTACTTCTCAGTCTCTAGTAAGGACACTGTTCTTTACTCAAATACGTGATAAAGAAATGTGATAACAGATTTTTAAGGCACAATGAAAAGTTGTTGTATATAAGGGTTTGAGAAATCTGTATCTTCTTCTAATTCCTGAGAAATGCAGACAAACTTGACTAACAGGCCCACCTAGTACTCCAGGAGGGACAAACAGAATAGAAAATAACTCATGAGGACATCCGAGGCCCACAAAGAAGAAGATTTCACTTCTCCCTGACTCCTGCCCAAGCAAAAGCTGAGTGCTAGGTCAATCCAGTAATGAGTGAAAGAAAAATTAAAAGAATGTTTTATTGAAAAATGTAGAAACAGGAATTTCTTATATTTCTTCAGATACCACTCTATAATTTCACTCTATAATTTCACACTACACCCAGTGTGGGACAAGAAGACAAGAGAGGATGATATCTCACAATGAAAACCAGCCAACTTCAGATAAAGGAATGGTCAAGAAACCTCCCATTTTACCTGAAAAGAAGTACTGATTTGCATGCGAGAAATGTGTCAGAGTCCAAGACGGCTACCCGCATTCTGTGGAAGGGAGAGACAAAGAAGCAGAGGTATCCCCAAGCTGACTGGCTTCCTGACAACAGGCCTCGGAAGGTCTTTCTAGTTAATCCAGAGTTTTATACATCATGTTTGTTAAGAGTGGACATATAATGTTGACCTAGATAGTAGCCTTTTAGATAGAAATGTTGGAACTTACTTAACTGCATTTTCTATTGTTTACAGTTAATAATCTTAAAAAGTTATACTTTCATTACATTTTGTCAGTATCTATGGATTTCATTATGACTATGACATCTTATTACTGTTTTCTACATGAAGGAATTGAAACGCCTGCTTCTTACGCTTTACAAGACGTTGAAATGTCAAATACCCTTTGCTGGTGTGTGTCTGTTGACACATTCCATTTATATTTCTCTACTGTATTCATGGTGCTTGACTCTAATATCAATGTTAAAATACGGGATTAGTGTCACTACTTCGTTTTCTTAACAAGCTATCAGACAATAATACATGCCTTAATTGGTCTTTTTTTAAAGGGAGTATAATTTGCTGAAAAGCTGAAAATTTCCTGGGAACTAAGAAATATTAACTCTGTGAAAAGTGAGCAAGTGTTTACAAGGAAACACATCTTACCTACACTAAAAAATGTCACCAGATAAGCAGTCCTTGGAGTGGAAAACTTGATTTCCCTCAGTATGTGTGGTCCTTAGAATGGCCTAGTATCAACAGTGCCGGGTAACTATTCTGCATGGACTTGGCCCCTCGCAGTGGAACCCTAGGTCAGCTGACTGGTTCTCGGTCCCAAACGCACTTCATGGTGGGGGTAACAGAGCCAAGTGGGACACACAACACTGCCAAGTTTCTCCCGGGGATTCTGACGAGTCTGCTCTTGTGATAAAAACCAAACACCTGCACCAAGATGCAGATTTTTTTCTTGAAATTTTTCTTTAAAAAATCAGGATTAATTTGTGGTTTTACAAGGCCCAGAATAAAAAGTTAGGTAAAATATTTTACATTTTGTACAATGAGTTACATATTTATATTATACTATTATATCTGTTATATTTATACTACAATATAGTACATATTTGAATAATGTTCTTTTACCCAATCAGACGAAAGGGTAGGAAATCAGAGGCTGGAGAAAGGCTGTATTTAAGGGCAGAGATACTGCCTGAGCCACGTGGGAACTGACTGCTTTCTGCCCCCAGATGTGTATGTGGCCTTGCTGACCCTGTGTCTGAATCAAGAGCCAACTGCTTGCAAAACTTTCCTTAAATGGAAAGGCCCAGACTGTTAGGAGTAAACTCTCCCAGAATGGAGATGTAAACCCCTATATAGAGCAATGGTATGGCAGCAAAACACGGCTTTTATTCGGGGCCAACAGTCCCCAACCCTGTGCAGACATGGCCGCGGTGGAGAGCCCCACCAGGCAGCCCTGGCAGGAGAAGGGCCACACCGAGGCATCCAGCCTCTGCTTTGTCTGCATGGTCGCCCTATCCCGTCAGTTTCTGTATCTTAGGCTGATGAAAATTGGAATCTGTAATGGAGGCATCTGTTTTCTCTTCCCACAAATTCAAACTGCCCTTGAAACACTTTAATTAGTATCAGAAATGGGTCTGGAACAGCTGCAGCTGGTGCCCAAACAGGGACTGGCACAAAAACCTTTCCCAAGTGGCCAGACTTTGAAAAAGATGTGGAAAAGGGAAAAGAACGGAAGAGTAGCCTGAAGATGGCTCAATGGAGGCAGCAAAGCCTCTGGCCAGAGACTGTGAGTCACCGTGGGGAACTCCTAGGGTCCAAGTCAGTGGAACTTTCCCTCTATGCTCACAGCCAGGCCCGGTGACTGAACAGCAGGCCCAGCAGAAGGCAGGATGGACCACAGTGAGATGCCCTGGTACTCCCTAACTGCACTAGCTAAGAAGGCAAGAACTCTGGGGTCCCCAAAGGGAACTAAGCTCAGGGCATGGAGTGTGCGCAGATCCACTCAAGCCCTGTTCTACTGACAGAGCACAGAGGAGAAAAGCTCTATGCTCACTGATCTCGCTCTACCTGTGCAGATGGCTAAAAAGCAGGAGTGAAAATGAAAATGAGGGGGTATTAAAGAGAGTACAAAAATTTGAAATGGAATACATTTAATTATCTTAATAAAATTAATTAAAACACTGTCTTTACTGGTTTTACCCAATAAAGTGAGCAAGGGAAAGACTGGTTCCAAATGTAAATATTCTAAAATGTCTGTGCTAAATACCGGGGGTGCCAAAAAAATGTATACAAGTGGACATTTTGGTCAACGTTGCTCAAGCAGTAGTTCACTGTCATCAGAAGTCTGGACGCGGATGGTGACCACTTTGAACACCTCTTGTCATTGCAGAAGTCAAACGTGACTTGTATTCATCTTTTGTTATCGGTATATACTGAGTATTATAATTTTAATACAGTTTTAATTCTCAAAATGTGGATACATGTTTTTGGCACCCTGTGTATTTCTCCTTCCAGGCAAACTAGGCCTTAATTTCCGATCATCTGGGACAAATGCGTCGAGATCTCAATAAAGCACTTCTATTGATGAAAGAGTGAGGGATTTCTTTTTTTTTAATGTATGTTTAAGAAGATTGGTCAGATTTAGGCCTGAATCACTGTAGTATTTTTTTTTTAATCCTTGCTAAGAATTTCTTATTTGATCAGAATTTTGATTTTCAGTATGAGTGCGAATTCAGAAGGACATTTGGAAAATAACTTATATAGAAGAAACAAACCGTATACAAATACCAGATAAATATCCACAAGTCTGCGAGGAGTATCGTTGGTCATAACAAACTTTACTGAACAGAATGGAAGTTAGCAAAATCCGAATTGTTACAGGAAAAACCACCACCACCAAAACAATTCTACTGCCAGCAAAACTCAAAGACGCCCAGATGTGGGAGACGGGAAGAGGGTTAGTGGAAACGGCACCATTCGGGTCACTGTTAGATTAGTGTTAGCTAAATTCTGGTTCTGTTTCTTAAAAAGGATGAAAGGGAAACTAAAAGGGGACAGATTTGAGCCATGGGATTGAGCTCCAGACTAAAGGAGGTAAAACCAAAAGGATGGATCCAACCCATAGCTGCATTTGCTGGGCCAGCCCTGTTGGAGCCAAGGCACGCTCACGGGCCTCAGAAGGCACATGGACAGCAGACAAGTCTTACATGTGATTAGCTCTCAGTTGTCTGGTTGTCCCTCTCCGCCCCCCACCCACATGTGATTCCTTACTGAGGCCCGTGAGCATACTGCCAACAAGTCTCCAGCCCCGACATGGCCACTGTAGCAACCCAGCTCCCCAGCTCCTTTCCCCTCACTAGAGCATTCCTCCTGACTAGCCTTCCTGCATCTACTCAGTCTCTTCTGCGCTGCAACCAATCTCCACTCGGTCTTAGAAAAGAGCGTCCTACCACTTCCTGCACATACACCTCCTATGGTGGATCCTCAATGACAGGATAAACTAGAACTCCCTTAAGTTTTCATAAAGCAGTGGCCATGGAGTCAGCGGAAAGCCCTGAGGCACATGGAGGAGAAGTCCCAAGCGCTGTGTCAGGCTGAGAAACTCTTGAAATAACACAACTAATAGCTTCTCCTGTCTGGTCTTAGCACCATCCTTCTTCATGTGTGTATGAGGCAGCAGTTGGGTGGCTGATGTTTGCACCCAGTCAAGGGGCAGATCAAGTATCTGCTGATCCTGCTCCTGGGCGGAGGTGGGGGGTGGGGTGGAGGTGGGGGCTCCTTTTCACCACAGCCCATCTCTTTTAGAAATGATACACCTTCTAGCCCATCTCATTCCTAAAAACAGACCCTTGCTTAGCCAAGCTCATTTTCCTAACTTGAAGGAGAGAAATTTTTTATATTAATGTAGGGACATATGGGGCGGGGGCACTGAATACAAGGCGTCCACTCTCTGATTACCTGACCTCTCCAGCCTCGGGTAACCCATCGTCACTGTCCCTGAGCGCTCCATAACCCCAACACGTCCTACACCCCAGTCACAGTGAACTCTTCAACCTTCCAGATAAACAGGCCTCTGCAGAAGTTCATGCACATGTATTTTCTCTACTTGGAACATCATTATTACTCTTATCTTACCAACAAACTCAAACTCTCCTTTTAGAACCGGCACATACCTCTTCTGTGATTCTACCTGATTGTCCCCAACAGAAGGAGCGGTGTCCTTCTTTGGGCTTCCCAAACATTTTATTCATATTTTATTTAACCTGTCTTATTATGGTAATAGAGTATAGCAGCTAAGAGTTTGGGCTCTAAGTCAGACTGCCTAGTTTTGAATCCACATGGTCGAAGTGTGACCAGAGAATCAAGAAGAAAATTACAGTCAACTGGTACCCATTGGGTCAATAAAATGCTATAATCCATGATGATGTTCAAAAAGGTTAAATAATATAAAATGCAGCTAAGCAAAGTCCTATCTACTGATGTAAATTAACTAAATGCTGCCTGATTACAAAACCATCATCCTGTGACCACCCATTAGGGGTGGAAGGGACACAACACGGTGAAATATAATTCTGATCTCCAAACCCAAATGTCTATTGGAATTAACTGGATTAAAAGTCATAAACCAGAGTCAGAGGTAAACTCCTGTAAAACAGGCCTTCTAGAATGCTAGAAAGCTGGAAGGAGATATTGCTCAGGTACCCATCTGGAAAGTGAGTCTACCTTCTTCCCCTAGTAGAGTATGTCATCTTGTTGACTTTGATTCTGGCTTAATAACTAGGACAGTTTCTTGTTTATAAACATTTTATTAAATGAAAAAAATGGATAATCAGTTTTCCTGAATGAGTCCCAAGTATAAAAGCCTATGGAACAGCAAAAATATCTTTTGTTTCAGATATGGCAGTATCCTACACACAAGCAACTGCATATGCTCACTAGGGAAACAGTGTGCAGGGAAAGTTTAATTATGATTAGTTGCATTGACTTCCACCCTTTCTAGACAAACCATTTCTACAACATCTCTAAATCCTTGCCTAATTAAGTGGGAATTTACAGTGGGAATGAGTGTTTGGGGTCTCTCCCTATCAATTCCTAATAAATCTGAAATACTGCAGACTCTTAAAATTAATGAATTCACATAATAGTGTTATTGATTATCTTAATTTTTTTGTCATTATGTGTTTTCTCAATAACTGATACTAAAAGTATAACACACTATACAATATTTTCTTGTGATAAGAACTACTATTCTAGGATTTAGAATTGAGGGGCCTTGATCATCCATTATTTCACATGGTGGCAAGGTGCGAGCAGTCTTTGCATACCAAGGAAAGGTTTTATTAAGTTAGTGGTGACAGGTATTCACGCCCCATTCCCACCCACATGTTAGCTATCGAAGCGCATTTTAACCAGCAGAGCTGCCTTATTCTGAGCCCTTCACCAGACCCTGTGCAGTCAGTGTGTCCTCTCCTGTCTCGAGCCAGCAGAGTGATAGCAGGGAAGGAGCTGTACTGAAACGTGCCTGGGGAGCTGGCCTGAAGACACAAAGGCTGGGAAAATGAAGTCAGTAAGCACTGAACAAGGAGTCAAGTCTATTACTAAGATGACTGCCAGAACAGAACATGAAGGATAGTTAGAGGGGCAGAATTACAAGAAACAGAGAAACTTCCAGAGTGAGAGGTACCAATACAGAAGCCAATATAACCACTACGTTCCATTACCCACACCAACAACAAACACTACCTTGAAATAAGACGCACATGTAAAATACCCAACTCGCCATTAAAAGATGCTCAATAAATACTAGTTCTCTTCCTTCTTCACTAATTCCATTCCCTAGCACTAGAGACTTCTTAACAAATTTATACCAAGTAGCTTCTATAAATGGCCAAGTGCTAGTTGCTGGAAATAAAAATACAAAATGCTAATTAATCTAGTTATATCCAGTTAAATAATCAGGTTAAAATAATTAACTGGTTAAGTATGACCTAGTTGAAATAATATTGAACAAAAAAATACAAGGAAAAAAATTGACCACTAGGGTATTTTCTCTATAAAAGTTCTTCCTCTTTTTTCTTTTTTTTTTCCCTAAGGAGGGCGCAGCTCACAGTGGCCCATGCAGGGATCGAACCAGCAACCTTGGTGTTACTAGCACCACACTCTAACCAACTGAGCTAACCGGCCGCCCCATTTCTTCCTCTTTTTTGAATGGGTGTCTGTCTCCATGTTAATAGCCACAACCTAGAGAACTACGAAGGAAACTAACTTCTCAAATGTCATTTTTCTGTGAGGAGAGGGTATTAAGATAAGGCCTTATTCATCGCAATGAATTAACGCATCAAGTAAAAGTGATTGCAGTGCTCTTACATTGTATATATGGAATATTCTAATCTAATATGAAAGTTTATGGAAGTAATTTTCTTGGGAAAAAAACTTGTGCATGCCATCTTTCTAATCTGTTTCCCTCAGTAGTTCAAGCATCTCTTCCATTGGACACCTGTCTAGTTCACTCAGGTGTGAGGAGATGGCCGCTTGTGGTGCTGTATTCCGCAGGAAGTAGTTTATGAGTAGTTTATTGTTTGGTTTAAAGAAGGAATATGCTTTCAAGGCTCCCAGTTTCAAAACCATTTCACTATTTATTGCGTTCTTTTCTTTTCCTCACAAGTATCTGTGCAACATTCACTTATGTGACTAAATAGGTTAGGAGTGCGTCCAACGGAACCTTCAGAAATAGAGTCGGGAAATTTGTCATCCTAGGTCATGGCAAAGAGTGGTCACGTACCACAACACTACACACAAACACATGTGCGCACACACACACACGCACACATCAATGAAACCTTACATTTGAAAGACAGCTAGTACCAGTCAAAAAAATACGTTTGACAAAAACACTGAAAAATACATATTAAAATTTAGATTAAAATAACAGGGATTAGCCATGCACTTTCTGCTACATACTCCTTTCTACCCTTTAGTACTTGAAAGCTACCTAATTTTTTCAAATAGTATCTTTTTAATTACAGAGCATGTTTACTGTTTGATGAAAGAGCACATGATAATAAATCGGATGAAATTTTATACCATTATGAAGAATGATTTACACCCAAAGCTCAGCAAAGTTCAGTAACACTGAATAAACTAGGTATTTAAAGTAATTCACGGCATTGAAGGAAGAGTAGAATTGCCTTAAAATAGTCCTTTTTGATGCAAAACACAAATAATTGGGAGAAACAAAAAAATAAAATAAAATAAAAATAAGGGAAACAAAAACCTTAAAGTGAGTAAAAAGGGAGACCCTATTGAAGTAACTGTAGCTTTATACTTCACTTACCTAAATTGTACAGGTATCCTCTCTTTGGAAATGACAGGTTTAGGCTACCAAATTAGCCTGAAGTTTATAGTATTCACTGCTTTGATTCAGCAATTGCCCATTACTCCCAAATAACCAAGGCATGGTTGAGAACATAGACAAACTACAATTCCAACTTGAAGGGAGCATATCCCCTAGCATTCACAGTTTACACAAAGAGAAATGCTTGGTGAATTTGAACTTTTTATTGCTTGAAAAGGAAAGAACATTGAATGCAATCGGGGAAAATCACAATGCTCTTAACCCAAGTTGCCTAGATTCAATGAATTCCCTCTGGTTAGTTGTCAGACATTTTGGGGAGGAAATCCATACCTGAGTCTAACTGAAGAGTAATGGCTAAGTAAGAGCTAACAGGAACATATTTCAGAAATCCAGTGCTCGTAGTGCTTACCACTAGAGAACTTTGCAAAGGCAATTCACAAACATTAAAATTTTCCCATCATAAAAAAAAAAAAACTGCCACATGTAATGTTATAAATTACGTGATGTGTTCCCGACCCTTTATAAAGTATAACACGCTTAAAAGTTGTGGGGAAGAATGGGGGGAGTCGTTTCTAAATCACCTCAAAATCAAATATTTTCTTTTTCTTCATCATTTATGAAACACATTAGTAACATAAAGCTGACTGATCACATCATACTTAAAAGGAACGAGGTCCTGATTAAACACCTGGATCTCTTTAATAGCAGCGTCAATATAATCAACAGTAACCACAGAACCTCAGAATATTAAAATGTCAATGCATGATCTCAAGCATGGATGAACACCTCCCGCACCATTCAAGGTTTGCAGTTTAGAATTCAGCAAATAACAGAGTGTGGGCTGAAAAGGTATTTACATTCCAGCACCTGCCACTCATTAATTGAATCTGTTTGGGCAAGGAACTGAACCTCTCTGAACTTAGGTTTCTTATCCTTGAAGCAAGGGTACTACTCATGTGTCCAAGTTCTCATAGAATTGTAATAGCAAAGCCAGCAAGCAGTAGCCAGCAAGTAGCTGTAAAAAGAGAAAACAGTAATACAACTTTCATTTTCTGAGGGCTTACCCTGTGCTATGGACTAAAAACACACGGTGAGGTAGGTATGCCATTGTTTGTAGAGGAAGAAGCTGAGGCTCAGAGACAGGAACTTGCATAAGGCTGCTCATGTGTTTCTGGTGGAATCTAAGTGTGAACACCAACTTCTCTGACTCCAAAGGTCATGACCTCATTCACATCTCAATGCATCCCATGTGCCATCTAATGAGGTCATGCTATTCACTGAATGTTGTAAATGGCAAAGCAACACAGTGATGCAATGCTTTATTACTGTAACATTTTTAAAGTTGCTGAAATATATTTTTCTACTGAATATACAACAATATTCTTAGTAAGAGCCCATGAACTCAAGAAACTAAAGCAACACCACAAATGAATATGCTACTTGAGACCAAAAACAATGGAAAAATATGGAAAATAACTTTCAGAGGTAACAGTTGGTGACGTCATTTTGTACATTTGTATCTTCACACACAACCACACGGACTCCCAACCCACAAAACATCCAGTGTCTCTCAAGACGGCCATGGAAGTTGCTGGAATTATTAAAAAGCTGGGACATTTGTTGTGTATGGGTCATGGCTCCCCAAGCCCATACAGATGACTTGGCAGGTTGCTCACAGGGGGTTATCAGAGACACAGGACAAGCATGTTAGGCTGCAAATAGTCTGTGGCCAAGCCTCCCAGGGATAACAAAGGGCAGCAAGTTAGCGAAGCTGAGCTTCGCTACAATGCTTTAACTTCCTCGTTGGCAGCCAAAAACAATTACGGTGAACTGGAAAGCTACCAAAGGCATAGCAACCATCTCTACACTGTCATAATTTTTCTAAGCATTTAAAACAGAGGAAAGATTCCATTCATTTAGGACAGGTAAACTGAATTATAGTTAAATTCACACGCAATTTGGTAGCAAAACCACTCTTTTCCCAGAAATAGATTCAGTCCTGAGTAGATGGTTAAAGGCAGAAAAAATTGATCTCTATACTTCTCTTTGACATTTCTGCTTTTCTGAGATTGTCCACACTCCTCTCACGGGCTCCATGCTTCCCCTAGCTTATCCCATCTGAGGAAGCAAGGCCCCCAATGTTCATGACCACCCTCCCTCTCCCTTTACTGTGTTGCTCTCTTTGTTTTTTCCAGAAGAGATTAAATTAAACCCCAAGTCTAGAGTGTACAGTTGCACAGATTAAGCACTGCACAATCTCTCAGGTGGTGCTTTCACATCACTCTCTACTCAGAAATGATCTCATCCTCATCTTGGACATGTACAGTGCACAGTCTGTACAACCATACTCAGCAGCCCTGTATACAGACCCAAAACCAGAACAGGCATGATAAGTTTTATTCATTCATCTGTTCATTCACTCATTCAATCCAACAAATATTTACTGTGTCTAGCATGCACCAGACATTGAAGGGTCCGGGGCAAATACGAGTAAATAATAATGTATAATCCCTGCCTTCAAAGAACCCATACCTCAAGTCTAGACATGTCAACAATGAGTAATATTACAGAGCAGAACGTGCTAACCCAGGAGGAAATTTACATGCACTCCTAGCATCAGGCCTTACCACATTTGGGTTGGCCTTATGTCGAAAGCATGTGATGTTCACCACGTATGGCCAATCGTCAGGCTCCATCAGCACTCCGGCAGCATGAGCACATGTGACATGGAAGGAGGCCGGGCAGCGGCCGTAGGAACACTGGATACAGGCTCCGGAGACTTTCTTAACCCGGTATCTGCAGAAGATGCATTTCTGGAGGGTTAAAACAAAGAAGAGCATCAATTCTGTAACTCAGAATTCCAATTCTGTAACTCAGCTAACTTCCACACTTCACAGAATAATAGCAATTCGAGATGAAAAAAGCTCATTACGTCAACAAGTCCTAACTCTCCAGGGGCCCAAGTAGTGACAGCAATTGTGGCACTATAAGCTGCATACTTTCAAGAAAATACACTGCTACGCTCACATACTACCAGACATATGTTGAAATACTTCTTGTGGTTAGGAAAGCCAAACCGTTTTGCACATGGTTCTCCAGGCACAGAGCTGAGGAAAGGGTGCTGCTGTAAATCACCCAGGAAAGCTAAAGCTACTTCTCTTTTATTTCCTGCATGGCAGGCCTTTCTGTACATCAAGACACAGAACATGAATTTGGAGGACAGGCACACACTCGCCTAAATTAGATAAGGTCTTCAAAAATATCCAAATAGCACACAGATGGGCTAAGTTTTCCATTTGCAAGTAAACGTAAACTGTTAAATGGTCCAATGTGGAAACTAGGGGTTCAAGTGTTTAATAATCCAAATCTGAACCTTTCATGACTGACACAAAAAATGTGCCTCCCAAAGTGAGAAAATTGAAAATCATCCCAAAGGGCATAATTTTGTTGAATATCTATAGCTGCCTATGCCTGGGGAAGAGAGAATGAAAATAAAAAAACAGCAATAATGATTACCACAATCTGAAAATTAAATTGCATACAATTAGCCCTAAACATCATCAGTACAATTGTTATGAGAGATGGGAAGATTCAAACAGCTTCACTAAATATGTGTGAACTGATACTTGAGGGTTAGGGAAAAAAGGGCTGTATAACAACATAGGGTCAGATTTAGAAAGCAGAAGAAACAGAATGATCAAAAAGCTCAACTTTTCATTCCTAATGATAAAAAAGATCTGCAATCTGATCCAATGCTGGTAGAACTGCTCTTCTTTTATAGGTACATTTTCCTTCCTGGACAAAAAAGGTATTTAAACTCAATGCCTTTTGGGAGCTGTAATATTTTATCACAGACCTGCAAGAATCGATGTGTACTTAACTTCTACCTTCTCTTTGCCTTCACATTTAATCAGCCACTTCAGTCTTAAAGATTCTTCACCTTAATCTTGCTCTGATCTCTCCCTACCCATCTACACCGATGGCCACTGCCTCTGCCTCTCCCCATGGGATCTTTCCCAGCATAGTAATGGCCCCCTAACTGGTCTCTCCATCACTTTATTTCATTCTATTGTGATTCATCTTCCCCAGGCCTGCCAGAGTGATCTCTTTACAACATAAATCCTATGTCGTCCCCTGCTTAATGTCCTTCGATGGCTTCTCCTTATCTCCAAGACATTCCAGAAAGAGGGAACAGCATGAGATGGAAGAGGAAAGCTTATAAAAGGCCCTTCCTTCATGGTCCGTCTCACCAATATTATTTCTCAGGAGTCCCCATAAGGGCCCTACATTCTAGACATTTATCTCATCTTCCTATACATCTGGATTCAATGGACAAGTAAGTATTTTTAAGTGGGAGGTTAAGGATGTGGCTTAGCTGGTTAAGAAATTACAGGGGGTGGGAGAGAAAACGAACACACCATGGTACTAAAACAAGACCCATTATAATCTGAATAAAAGCATTACCTAATATCTTGACATCTCTTTGGTATCAGTTTCAGTACATTCTTGGTAATTCTTGGTATTTTGGTATCTTGTTAACAGTTCTAATCATTTGAAATGTGATGACAGATATAATAGCAAAAACTCCTATCAGAAGCCCCAGGCGTAATCAATCTTTTAAAAACCTAGTCATACTACACAGAGGTCAGCATTTGCGTAAGTTCAGTTATTAACAGATGCATAAAAGGAGAAATTGTTTCCTGTTTTCCTAATTAAACAGGATTTTTTTTTAAGAGTGGGAAAGAGTATTATAACAATAATTAATGAACTGGTAACTCTCAGCTTCTTCCACTATTAACTTCCTCACTAAACAGAGGCCCTCCAGACAGGATGGAAGAGACAGAATACACTTAAGCCCCGTGAGGATTCAAGCCTTGGAATCTAGTAATGAAAGTACCCTCTTTTCTGATGAAAACCAGAGGTAGTCATTTCTAAGGAAAGAACCAGTATCCTTAGAAAGTTGACCTAACCGTAGACTATTGTAATTCAATTCTTTGGGATATGTTTATTCACAGGTTGAGAAGTTTGACTTAAATATCAAATAGATTCTGGGCTGAGATAGAGAACTCCACAAAACCCGGTAGGGGAACCATTTTGTATCCTGCAGTACAGACTACGGTAGTACAGTAAGTCCTCAATTAACTTCCTTGATAGGGTCTGCAACTTTAAGCAAAATGATGTAAAACAAAACCAATTTTACCACAGGCTGATTGATATAAACAAGAGTTAAGTTCTTATAGCATCTCATCAACATTAAAGATACAACACTGACTGAAAGGACCTGCTGTATTTCCAAACCCCATTTTCACTTGCTTGCTACTAAACCAGTTGTTCTCTACCCTGGCTAAAACATCTGTTGCAATTTGACACACACACATGTCTGGGCTGAAGAATTTAATTCAGTAAGGCAAAAATTGAGACAAATAAGACACTTAAGAAAGTTACAATGGAATAAGCATTATGAAAGGACAAAGTGCTATATGGAACTAGAATGACTGGTGCGATGTGTTATGCTTAGGGGTAACAGAAGGAAAAAGGCTTTAAAGAAATATAATGACTGACTGGATCAAGATGGTGGGCTCAGCCTCTGCTACCATCCATCCAACCCCAAACCCTAAATAAAGATATAGGGAAAAGAATGAAACCTCAATAGCACTAACAAGAAAGGGTGCAACTAACTCCAAGAAGCACATCCCCAGCACGAAGCTATTAGTAGGTGTCTCTGAGGGGACAGTTCAGGCAAGAGTGGAAGTAAATACCAAAAAGACAAGCTACCCAGCTGTCAGGCCAGCTCATGTCCCACCCTGCTCCCAATCATCTTCGGCACGTGAGGTAATCTGATTGATCTGATCTGAATCTGAGACCTGTGATCTGACCCATCATTCACCAACAAGACAAGTGGGTCCTCACTAGGCTGAGAAAGGAATCAGTGCATCCAAGATGTGCCACTAAAATACCAACAGATACTTGAAAAATCACAAACATTTAAGGAAAACCAATCCCGTAAAAGAGAGGTGACAAAATTAATAAAAATGAATTAGAAGAGTATCTGACTTAAGGAGTCAGATAAGTGGAAACAGAAGATGAGTTTAAAAGAGGCATAGTACATATTTTGATAGAGATTCCCAAATATTTCCCATCAATTTAAAAAAACAGTAACAACTACACACACTTCTAAGAATATAAAAATATTATTACCAAAAAAGAGCAAGATGTGTGCTGTACACTGAAGCTGAAGCTAAGTAATACTGAGTGTCAACTGTAATTAAATACATATATGGTCACAGGATGTAAAGTACAGCATAGGGAATAGAGTCGATGGAATTCTAACAGCTATATACGATGTCAGAGGGGCAGTAGACTGGCGGGGATGGGGCAGTTATCACTTTGTGATGGGTGTAAATGTCTAAGCATTACGTTGTTTTGTACACCTGAAACTAATAAAATAAAATCAAGATGTGCTGAATATTGGATCCTCCTGAAGATCAAATGAGCAACTGGAAGATAGAGCCTCTAGATTGTACAGAACATAGAAGAAAATATGAAAAAGAAGGAAAATGGAACACAAATGTTAAACAATATGCAGAAGCAATCCAAATGTTCTATTACTTTCCTAAAAGACATTATAGAGGAACAGAAAAACAGAAAATAACAAAAAATTTCTGGACCTGAAAAAAGACTCAATAAGCAAGATTAATCAAAACAAAACAAAACAAAAACCAAACAAAAAACAAAAAAAAACCCTAGACACATCTTAAACCTCCAAATAAAAAAGAGAAAATTCCCAAATCTTCCAGAGAAGAGAAAAATCAGTTGATCATCAGATCTCTAATCTGCAACAGTGCATGCTGAAAGGCAATGGAACAATGTCTTCCAACTGCTGAAAAAAAAATTAAATTTGGTCTATATCCACCCTTATTATCATTCAAATGTGAGGGCAAACATAACGATTTCTTCTTTTTTACATTCAAGAATCAGAAATATGCATGAAGTGAAGGGCAACCAAAATGCTAAACATATGGATAAAACTAAATGAATATTGACTTTATAAACAATAATAGTAATGTCTTCTGAGTTTTAAATCTAGAGAAAATTTAAATAGTAGCATATAAGGAGGAAGTGGTAAAAGTAAAGTTTTAACTATTCTATCTAACATTCTTGAATTGTCTGGGAAAGGGTAAAAGTAGCAATTAACTAATGGTGTGCAAAAAAACAGAATAAGGAAAAATAACAAACTCAAAAACAAGAAAGGAAGGACAAAAATAACAAAAAAAAACACACTCAAACAAAAACAAGAAAAAAAAAACAGAACAAAACTGGGAACAAAGGGAAAGCACATTGTAAATCAGTAGAACTAAACCCAAATACATCAGTAATTATATTGACTGTAAAAAGACTCAACTTCATCGTATAGACCAGGGAGAGCAAACCTTTTCTTAAAGGGCCAGATAATAAATAGTTTAGGTTTGTGTGCCGTGCCGTCCCAGTTGCGATTACTCGACTCTGGCACTGCAGTGCAAGCAAAAGCAATCAGATAATCTGTAAATGATGGGGGTCGCTGTGTTCCAATAAAACTTTATTCACAACAACAAGCACACTGCTTAGTTTGCTGACCCCTACCATAGGCCACATATTTGAAGTTAGTAAGCTGTGAAATAAAAAAATGAGTATTTAAGAAAGATCACTGTAGCAGCAAGGGGTATAAAGGATAAACTGGGAGGAAAAGAAAGTATAAGGAAGACATGGATACACGAGACAGAGGATGGTGAGTACTTGGACTAAGGAAATGGCTATTAGGAGGAAGGGAAATTTTGAGTGTCTTGTACTCTTCTTGAAGGTTGTTGACAGAGAGTCTGTATCTACCTCCAAATAGAACAACTCTATTTAGCTCAAGGTCAGGGATGGACAGTCTGTCTTGTGTGGGAAAGAACCTCTCTAGCAGCTGCCTAGGTCTAAAAATGGATAAGGATAGAGGCGACGCCAATTTCTAGAGGGATGGAAATAGAAGGGAGCTGGTGAACGGTAAGATTATCAGGCATTTAAAGGCAGGGAAGGTTCAAAAAGACAGGGCCATTCTTCCTGCAGTTCCCTGTTCGAGGTGCTAGTGAAAGGGATGAGGAGCCAAGTTCCGGATGCCAAGGACTAACGGAGGTGTGAGAAGTCAAACGGGGCAGCACATCACTCCGAGTCAAGGAGGGGCTGATGTCCAAGGAGACCAACCCAGCCTGGTGAGAAAATGCTGACACCGGTGACACTAGAGTGACTTTAAGGTGTCATTTACCTTTACGGATTCCTAGTAAGGATGCCTGAGACATAACAGCTGCTCAGTCAATGTTTGCTGAACTAAACTGAATTCACACAAGACTTTGGTCAAAGTGATGGACCTGCTCATCTATTTCCTCAACAGTGAAATAAAGACCCTCATTATGTAACTATGCCACCTGGGGAATCACCGGGAGGCTGGCCCCACCCCCAGAGCTTCTGTACTCTGGGCTGGCAACACTGAATGTGCATTTCTAACAAGTTCCCAGTGGTGCTGATGACCCAGGGATCACACTTTGAGAACTACGGGCTGGGGGCTAAAGGGTTAAATTAAAGGGTGTTGATTATTCTGAGAGCCTCCTACAATAATAAGGGAATTCAGGAAGTACACGCTTTTTCATCTATTCTCCGTCAAGGGCTGAGAGAATTCTCAGGCGAGTATGATTTATAGAGCACAGTACTTTCTTGGAGGACTGGATTTCCAAACTTATTCCAATGGCATAGGCCATTAAGGCTCCTAATGGATTGAGGAATTAATGAAGTATCTGGCAATGAGGCTTTGTGTATCATTAGATTCCTTCAGCACAGAACTTGGCAAAGGGCATCAAGAAATGATGAGCTGTGAAGGAGTTCAAGGTTCAAAGCACACCACTTTCCCTTTTTTTTCTTTTAGTGTGATTGGTAGTTTGATTTTATTGTTGTTTTGCTAATTTTATGATTCTTTTTTCTTCCATAAATAGACAGGTAATTCTAAAACAGGCACAAATGCTTTTTATTTCAATTAGTCCTTCCCTATCAGACAAATAAGTTAATGATAATGATATATTAGCTAATTCCTTTTTTCCTTTTGCTCTCCAAAGACACTTTTCCCCCAATCACTACACAGCAAGCTAACGTTCCCAATTCAAACAGGGAATAACGCAGGACTCAATGAATGTCACCATTGCTGCAGGAAAGACAGAGGTTTGAGGCTAAAAGTTTCCATGTGCTCCAACTCTTTAATACAGGTTTTAAAGCAGACTACTTTTCTTTTTTTAAACTCAGGAAATTTACGTTCTGCTCATCAGTATTCGTGATGTCAATCACTCAAGTGCCAAAACTGGCCAGTGCTGGGGGAACAATGATATGGTAAGTGTCCTGAGTTCTACAGCAAGACGCTTACAGTCTAGGAGGACAAACAGACATGTAAACAACTGAGCCAGGAGGAAAGCATAATGCAACAGCTGTCCTACGACAGCAAGATTCAGAAGGAGCAGAGTAAGGAGTAGATTGATACCAAGAGAAACCAGTTTACCCAGGGAGCTAAAGAGCAGCTAGAGAGGGAGGGAAAGGGGAACATGGAAATCCAAGGTCTGCAGTGGACTGAAGCTCACTGCAGGGAGGCTTTGAGCTGCTTTTGTGAGAGGCAGCAATTCATATGCAGTCTCACACCACTTTAGCCACACAGAATTGGTCTGTTCTCTGCTCGGCTGTCCAGGGACATTACAAATAGCAGATCCCATGACATGGTACAGTAAAACTCAATTCTGAATATGCATGCATCAGCTCCTAAGTCCTCTGTCTCTCTAGCAGCCACCCCCAAGAACAGTTCTTTCTACACTTCGAGTTGAGAGCATTAAAATAAATGGCTCATGCTGTCAAGCGTGTTGAATTAAACCCTTATTTGTAATATGCATCAGAAGCCATTTATCTCACTGCTTTTTGTTTGGTGAGATTCGTCCTGCAAAAGGTGAGAAGCTAAGCAAAAATCAAGCAGCAGGCTGAAGAGGAAAGGGCGGCAGAATGAGCTCAGCCAGGCCAAAGGACAGAGCTGGAGACTTGGCAGAGGTGGCGGGGGTAAGAGCGAAGACTGCACTTACTCAAAACAAGGCTAGAGAGTCACTGGTGGCCCTGAGAAAGGTTAAACAAGAATCACAAAAGAATTTTAGAACTGAAAAGGCCAAAGCAATTCAGACATAAAATGACAAATTAACAACGAACTCTTCTGAAAAGTCCTGGTCAACCGCCCAATCCCACTTTGTTTCATTTTGGATCAGCAGATACACCACAGGGAGGAACACCAAGTAGGAATCTTTCCGCAAAAACCTTTTAATCTTAGCATCAGAACACTAACTTCACATAGTAGTTGCTCAGTAAATATCCACTGAGTAAACGAATGATTGTTTCCTTATTATATATGTGTTAATTCATTCTTTCAGCCATTGCAATACTTATTAAGTATTTTCTACATAAAAGGCATTTTGAAAAATGGGGGAAAAGATACAAAGATAAAAAAGATAAAATCTGTGTATTTGAGGAGCTTAAACTGGCATACAAAACTAGCCGTGACAAAAGCTTTGCAGTGGTAACCACGATAAGCAAGACAAAAAAGTGCTACTGGATTTGGAAGGAGAGAGGGTTGGACTAGCGGAACAAAGGTATGGCCAGCAGATGAGACTCAGCTGATTATCTACCTCGAACCCAGCACTTCCCCATTCTTCTACTGAGATCTAGAAGGCGGGCAACAGAGTATGAACTTCATGACAGTCACTTACGGGACCCCAAATACAGGACAAATCAGCAGGTATTACTCTTGGACGGCTCAGGTCACATGGCAGGAGGGCTCAGGCAGGTGACCTGTGCACCACTCTGAAGTGAGCGCCACGAGTCACCACGTCCAGGCAATGCTGGGTCAGTTCCATCAGGTTGGCTCCTGAGGACTCATAATGTATGTAGTAAAAAGGCGGTTTCTCCACAGTCCTAAGTTTCTTCAACTAATTTCTTGGAATTCAATGCTTCTGTACCAGGTCAGCCACTGCGTTGGAGACTGTTGGGACATGCCTACTGCACACTGGCTGAGCCTGCAGTGGTGGGGACACAGGGCAGCCCCAAGGCTCAGTGCGGCTTCCCAGCAGGGTCTCAGAAAACTAGGGAAGCAGGCAAGAGCAGGTGGGCTTGGAGCTCATCTTGAAGAACTAGCAGGTTTCAGACAGTGTGCATGCAGTGGGATAAGGAAAGAAGGAAGATGTTGTAGATGGATGTAACAACGCTCAGAGGTGGAAAACCATGAGGCAAAATGGAGTTAAGAAGTGTGAGCACAACCAAGGGATGACAAGCTAGAAAGGCAAGACCTCAGAAGATCTTGGGCGGTACCCTGACACGAACCTCACTTTCACTTGCCAAGGTGCAAGAATGACGATGGCTTAGTAGTGGCAGCTAATTTTCAGATGGAAAATTGGACTATTTTATTACACTTCTCTGAGTGACTTAGGTTTAAACCTCAGGCAACCATGCAACTCTCCGAAGCATCCGGAAAATCAGAACGACCTTTGGCTGAGAGTGTCTGTTGGTCAGACATGTCTCTTTGCTTGTCCATCTTTTGCTCCTTTGGGGTTGGACAAATTCTATTCATCTTATTATCAAAGACACCTGGCACAGTGTATAAACTAAGTATCTGGGGAGAACCCCGACCAAATACTACATTCCTCCTGTCTTCCCTACGTGGACAGTATTTCATAGTAGTTAGAAGCATGGACTGGGAAGAACTGATTTTGAATTTTAGCTCAGCACAGGCACAAAGGCAAGTCACAGGAACAGCAAAAATAACATGGCAAGAACAAAGAGAAGTGAAGGGGCGAGAAGCGTGTGAGGGAAACCAGCTAGCTTCTGAGTGCTTCCTACCCTTCTCGCCTAAAGCCCCTCAGCAGAAAGCAGAGCTTCACCTCTGCACTTATGACCTGGGCTGTCCGAAAACCCAGACATAAAAGCAGCATTTGTAAATAAAGTAAATATTAAAAGCAACATCACAATCTCCTGTTGAAAGAGGCATTTCACCAACAGTATATACCAGCATTTGCTGAATCACAAAATTGGTGATGCTATCTATGCTGAGAAAAATCAATCACTTAACATTTCTACTTCTCTAACAGCCTGTTTGGGTTCCATCCTTCATTTCAAATTTAAAGGGCAACAGGGGCATACAATTACAGCATACCGAGAGCTTTAGAACAAATATTATTCTGAGGACTTACTGTCACTAAACATCTTTCAGCTGACGGGCAGGGAAAGCAAGCTTCCTAAACTACAAAATAAACATTCTCTAAGTACTTTCATATTTACATTTTTATTTCTTTTTATTTCTTAATATTAAAGAGCACCTGTTTCCTAGAGGACATTTCATTATTTGAAATTATCATTTACAAGACATCAAACAGCTAATCTTACTTTCCCTGAATAAAGCATTTAATTGACCTTAGAATTACTGATTATTTACTTTTTTTAACAAAAGGCACTCTGTCTTTTTTGGTACAATTGGGCCCTGCTAAACTCACTGATGTATGTGCTCTCTACCTATAAAAAATTTACTGAGATTTGCGAAGTGACTCATAACTTAAGAGGATTTCTAAACTCTATTTTTTTAGATCTCTCTGAATTAATGTTAGAAATGATAATATTTTAATCATTTAATTCCCAGTGTAAAATTTAAAAATAAGCACAATTTTCCTGTTTGACACAATTTAGGTAGGCTGACTGATAAGCTTTCTACTGCTTCAAGGACAGGCCAAAAAAAAAATTCTTTATTTATTATGAACATAAGATATGATTTGCTATTGGTATTATCAAATCATAGATTAGGACACATATCTATTTATTTCTGGCCTTGAGCTTGAAGGCCTAAAGATATCTGACCAAAAATACAGAATACATCAAAGATAAAGACGAACTATCCATAGCAATACCTGTTTTGAGACAGTGCAAACATCCAATCCCATGCAAGTGGCAGTGTCATGTTGTTCATTGTGTTCTTAGAGAGATGTGTATGGCTTCTCGAAGCCCGGTTTGCAGTATATTTACTGAAATTGCATTCATGGTGAGGTCTGGGACTGAACAGTAAAGACATGTCCCATTCACTACTCTGCAATAAAGGACGTGGGTCCCACAAGTCAGGCTTTACACACCTTTCTCTTAGCCAACTCTCCACCGGCATTTTTTTTAACAGTTTAAATGAACATTTATATCTACTCTTGCTGCATACTTATCTTGGTGAATGGTACTTATTTGAGTGGTCGGGAAAAGGAAACATAAAGAGATCTCATCATTTTTCTTCGGTAGCTACACAAGCTGCTCTGTTGGGGCATGCTTCTTGCTCTGAATACCAGAAGCTGTTGCAAGGCCCCGGAATACACCTGACCTTTATTAGAAACTGTCACCTATGAATTGTTCTGTCTGTGGCCTACCCCAACCTCTTTGCCTCTTGACTTTCAATTATGCCAGCAGCAGACCACATTGAGAAAATTTATGTTTAAGTTAAAATACCCCAGTATCATGTCTCCAAATACAACTGAGGAAGCAGTGATGAAAAGCTGTAAAGTCAATGCAGAGCAGACATGTCCTAGGTGACCTTTCATAGGAAGAACCTCTCCAGTGGAGACAACTGTGGCCCTAAGAAGAATTGATTTGGGGTACGGTCCCCTGTGTGAACACAGACTGTCCAGTCTGGAGCCCATCCCTTCTCCTGCAGCCCCTAACAACCACCATTCTCTATTCAGGTTTCTAAGATGGTTGCTTCAGGAGAAAAGTCACCTAACTGTGAGTTTGGGGATTCATCTTCTAGAGAAGTCAAATTTAGGGTTTCCAGTCACTTGACATATTCTTTTTATCTTTCCCAATTAGGGAGTGGCCAACAAGCAGTAAAAGAGGCTCTGGGCAAAGGTTTGGGACTGAATCCTAACACCGTCCCCAGTGTGGCTTTGCATTGCATTACTAATCAGGATATTGCTTCTGGATGATTTAATCAGACTTCATTTGAGGGCTAGTAAATGGTCAATATGTTTTCAATGATCTACTTGTGGGTAATTTTTCCAAGCTTTGTTGCCATACTGGTCAAGTAAAGAGTACAACAGCAATTACTACTCATGAAGCTATTCTCAGGGTTAAAAGAAATAACATACATATGAGGTTTCACACAGAGAAATAGTAAGAGCTAAGCGATGTTGCCCCACCTGTTCCAAAATATCACTCTCCAACCCCAGCCCAATTCCTCACATGGTAAAGACAACTGAGCCTCTTCCTTCACCCAGATAGATAACAGGGACCATCAGGCATGAAATTCCTCAACTGCCCTGCTCTCCTCTCCACCTTCAGATCCAGAGATTGCTGCAAAATATTTATGCTCATAAGTATATAACTATGGATTTGCCACATCTTATTATTGAATGCACTGATAGAAAAGCAAGTTACCATATCACAAATTTTAAAAATATGTTAATAAGTCACTTCAATATTATTCCTTTGTAAACCTGCATATTTTATTTTAAATATTTAAAAACAAATTTCTGAAGAGATCCACAGTCTTGACCAAAAACTGCCAAAGGAGTCCATGAAAAACTTAAGAGTTAGGAATCCCCGACACAAAACAATCAAACATGTCTACAGTCGCTATGAACACAGAGATTACAACCATGCACACACAACAACAGAGATTTCAGTGAATAAGAAAAAATGAAAAACATCATGTTTAGATTACTGGAATTGGGTTTATCTTTTTCCTTTTTAAGGCTGTCGTTTTAATATTTTTACAGTAATAATAAAAGATAAGGCATAAACCATGATATAGAGCTATTTTTACTTTCCTGTCGGTTCATAATCAGAACTGGTAGATTTGCTCGCACAGTGAACCAAAGACACAATGTATTACAGTCAGTTTCCCTGCCTTTGCAACTAGCCACAAACAGTTCACTAAGAAGGTGTAGCTGCAACAAAGGAATAAGGTACCGTGTTTCCCTGAAAATAAGACCTAACTGGAAAATAAGCCCTAGCATGATTTTTCAGGATGACATCCCCTGAACATAAGCTCTAATGCGTCTTTTGGAGCAAAAATTAATATAAGGTGGGAGATGAGGGTAAGGGGGATCAAATATATGGTGATGGAAGGAGAACTGACTCTGGGTGGTGACCACACAATGTAATTTATAGATGATGTGATACAGAATTGTACACCTGAAATCTATGTAATTTTACTAACAATTGTCACCCCAATAAATTAAAAAAAAAAATTAATATAAGACCCGGTCTTATTTTGGGGGAAACACAGTAATTCCAGACAATGTAGTTTTCTTCATGAAAATAACAGTAACTTATTTACATTATCTACAATGTTTTCTGCCATAAAAAAAAATTGGCTGACCACATTCAAACAGATACTCAACTAGCCCAGCAATTAACTCTTCAGCCAAAGGGTGAAAACATTAACTTCTTTTAAAACATCGTTTCGATTAAAAGTAAATATTTTTCAGATGCTAGGCCACATCTGACTTATTCGTGGGTTGGCTTTTATAATGAGCTTTTCAGTCTCCCTCTATTTCTTAATGGAATTTTCTCAATATTTAAAAATTCCATTTCTGTGAGATCCTTTCAAACAGAACAGTGAATTACCCAAGCAGATGTGGGAAGAACGTGTTCATACTCTGAGAGACATTTACTGCTTATATTATGGCTCATTGGCAATCATAAAACTAAAGTGTGGTCTTCTATCATCCACATTACTTTTTTAAAAGATGAAGATAACCCAGCTCATCCTGAAATTCACACACCTTTATTTCTCTCGTGTATAGGCCTAAGCATAAAGAGAGAGGTCCTTTAGCTGCTCCATGCAACGGGAGTCCGTCTAGCTCCAGGATAACAAAACACAAACTGCTTTTGTCTAAGTATGTGTACATATATATTTCAGTGCTTCCACATTGAGTCCAAAGTGGTACTTTTCAGTGGTAAATTACAAAGAAACAACATTATTCTTTGGAATCCTCCTTAAATAGCCCTCATCAGATTAATGCTAAATGAGGAAACAGAAAGAAGAGTTCAAGCCCTCTTGTTTTTCTCTTTTTGCTTTGTTTGTTTTTGTTTTTTGCTGTAAAGGTAAAATTTGAGGCTCACACTGCCTGCTGGTATCCGAGCGATTTTCAGGCTAATGTAAAGCCCTTGCCCCCTATCTGCCAGAGTAGAGGCACTGACGAATGTAGTGGGAGCTTCCACTGTCCCACTAAAGAGCAGGGTACCTGGGCGAGTATTCCCATGTGCCTCTGAGCCCTCGTTTCCACAGCTGTACTTCACAGGATCACTGCGGGAATTAGTGGGATAATGGATGCAGGGAGTTTCTCTAAACATAAAAGGCTGTACAAACATGGCCACTGTTATTATTTTCTTTAAAGGATAAGAGGAAAAAAGAAAGAAAGAACAGAAAATGATAATACACCAGTTCCTTTCAGGTTGCCAAAGCAAAAGTCACAAGGGCTTGAGTATACAACACACATGCAGCAAAAAACAGATCACAGCGGTTACCAGGGGAGAGTACCACCAAGGGACAAAGAGTGTGACTTTTAAACAAATCTTCACAAAACAGCATGGCAGAACTTGCTGAACCTGTGGCTGGAGCCCCGTGTCAGGACAAGCACCAAAACTCTTCTCAGATGAGTCTGTCCCAAGTTCCCTTGTTCAGCCACACTCAGTGCCATGTGTTGTTGCTGTTGCTGTTGTTGTCCTGCTGACAAGCAGGTGTGCTCATTCTTCAATCCCAGCTTCCCATTTCAATGGCAGATGTGATCATCACAAGTTAACTCTTCATCACCAGGGTATGCTTTTCAGGTTTATTTTTATGACGGAAGGGGGAACAAAAGCTCTCCTTACCGGGCTCAGTGTTTTCATCCAGGACTTTTAAGTAATTTCTTCATTTTTGCTACCCTAGCCATGTTTAATAAACTTTTTTTTTTTAAATCAGGGTCACTGAAATGTATCTGTCTAGCACTCGTCAAAATATAAGATACTAGATTTTGTGCTCACAGACCCTTATTAAAGTATAAGGAGCATGTATTTCTGCTTTCTTCTAGAAGGAAAAAAAATCTTCCTTTAAATGATTTTAAGTTTTTAGTTTTAAAAAAAATCTATATGGTAGAATGGAAAAATTATTCTATTACTAGACTTGTGTGAATTTGGACAAAATGCCACACAGGGTTTCTCTATCTCTCTCATGTGAATTCAGACCTCATTTAACTTATATTGGGTTAAAGCTATTCCTATGAAAGTGACACACTAAAAGTTTCCATTGGAAACCATCTGCGAGCCCCCAGGGAAGAAAGAGTCACCTGTTCAGGTTCACTTGAAATATTCATGAACTCAGCAGAGGAGCAGATTAACGATAGAGCCCCCAAGCAGTAGAGGATTTTGGTTTTATCCCCCAGGTTTTAGGCTTTATGATGGTCTTTTCACAGCTCAGCCCACCTGCTCATAAAATGCTTCTATGCTCTACCAGGATTATATTTTATCTTGCAAACTTTTACCTAATGAAGAAGAACAGGATGTACCATTAATTCTTCCCTTTGAAGGTAAAGTGTAGTTATCAGTAGCCATATATGAGAAATCATGACTGGGTTGATTCTGCGGTGTGTGCCTATTTTTTGAAAGTGACAGTTGGGCACACTGGGTATGTATCACAGGAATCAAAAACTTTTATAACATTAGTCAAATAAAAATATGCTTAGAAAGTTGTGTTTGTCGGAGAAAGGAGATTTACCACATATTTCAAAGTCAACTGAAAATGGTGCTATTGTTTTGACTGGCCCACTGTACTGAACTTTCTCTGCAAAGGTCAAAGCGCGCACCAAAAAAAAAAAAATCTAGCCCATTCCATAACCATTCCTTCATTTGACCACACCAGACACTAATGGAAAGGAAACTTACCCCTTCTGAAAACATTTTAAACGTGATCAAATTAAAAGCAGCACCAAAGAGATTATTTTTCTTAGCAAGAACTCACAAGCACTCTACTTGACTAGAGGAAAAAATGCAAAGAAAATCCTTTACCACAAAATAGTTTCCTGAATCCTTCCACCAGTGAACCTTCCATCCATTCAAGAATGTCTTTCCTCCCTGCTGATAATAAGCTGAGAGATAAATATGTTATTTTTTTCTATAAAACCCCAACTGATGTTTTCAAATAAAATAAAAATACTACATCCTACATGCTGCTGTCCAAAAATGACCCTAGAATAGGTAAATGTCATTTTAAAGGCTGCGTGTTAAAATATTTAGGAGAAAGAATCTACTTGTCAAGTTCATACAGAAAGCTCTGAAGAGGTTATAAGTGCATCTATCAAATTTTCATCTACCTTGGGGCTAACCTACTGGGGAAGCCATAGAAAGCCTGGCCTTGTGTAATGAAAGAGCTAGGGGTTTAGAGTTCTGGACAATAGCAGATCCCAGCCAAGAACAAAGGTGGGGGCCTGAGAGAGATTCTGCAGTGGTTCCCAAATGAAGGCATACTGGCACCGGGTGGCAGGCAGCTGCGCTCTGCTTTAAGCCACAGTTCACGCTAAGGAATTGGACCCATCTGATGGACCATCAACTCCCTTGAGAGAATTCTGACCTCTCACTTCAAACCTAGCAAAGTGCTATCCGTCAATTGTTAGCAAAAGAAAGGCTAAGCCAGCAAATCATGGGAAGAATTTTTTTTTTTTTTAAAGTCTAATTTAAATAGCTTCCATACCTTACCCTTTGGGAATTATATTCAGTAACTTTTTTTAACAGGGAAAATTTGGTTTTAAGGAGCTTATGGGAACATTTAACTTGGACTGGAAAGGTTATTTGCTCAGTGTTAGGCTAAAAGCCAAAATCCACTTTTAGCCAGAAATGATTTTAATATTATACCTCACAAGAGTATTATGTCTTGTGAGCAGGGGGCTGTGATAAGCAGTGTAGTAAAGTCATGACTTCCCCCAAAGACTCATTAAAATGTATTATTAAGTAGAAAAAAGTTCAGAAATTCCGAAAGGAAACCGTCTGTACTATCTCAGAAACAGTAAAAATGCTTTCCAACTTATCACTTCTTTCGCTCTGCCTTCTCCACAAAACACTAAGTAAATGCTATGAAGAACTCGATCCTGATGCAAAAGAGAATGAAAATGCCTTCAAGTTGGATGCCACTGTGAAGCTCCGTGTACAATTTTTCCTTTAAATGTGCCATGGAGGAATAGATGACAAATTCGAGTGACTGTAAAAAATAATAAACCTGAAGATTCCATGATTTTTAAAAATTACTCAACCCACAAAATATATTAAAATATATAAAATTAGAAACATCTTAAAAGAAAATACTTTTTCCAATTTTAATGTTTATCATTCTAAATTTTAATAACACCAATATTTTTCCTCTTTCTTTGTTTTGGTTTTTCACTCATGTCGAATATTTTTCCCTTCATCAGTTCTTGAAAATTTTCTCCCACCTCTTCAATTAAAAAAAAAAAAAACTGTAATGACTTCATCTAAGTCAAGCAAATGTGCTCTTGAAAGCTCGACCAAATATCGACTTTCTTACCCAATCCTGCAAGAATGTGAAAGCACGTTTGCAAAGGCGTTCCAAGCTGCTATGGAAACGACATTCTGTTCTTCCCAGTAACAGTGCTCTCTCTGGCTGAGGATTGCTGGCACACAGACTCCCAATCCAAGCCCATTGACAGCTTGTGGAATGGACAGATGAGGCGTGGAAAATATTTTAAATTAGTTCATTTATCTTGTTGAGACACAGGAAACGGCAACAAATTTCTCACATAAAAGAAAGAAAAAAGAAAGACAATGCACCCCTAGCAATGTGTAGTAAATTCAGTCCATTAAGTCAAACCCTTCAGACTATTCCATACTGCCTCATAACAGCCACATGTCACATTGAGGGGTTTTTTAATCATCAAAAGACCCAGAAGGATAGCTGGAAATCACTGACTGCTTCTGATTTTTTGATGGACTCGAATTGTGGGAGCCAAATAGTTTTCAATGTTTTCTGACTGATACCAAGTAGATCTTGGGCCAATATTAATCCTGATTAATAAGGCTAGAAAACTGCAATAAAGAACTGAAAGTTCTTAAAGGAGAGATCAAAAATGCCACATTTGGATAAGACTAGGCAAAGATCATTTCAGGAGAGGATGTGAACCACCCCGAAAAGGGAATGGACAAAAGAGCCTTTGTTCTAGGTCCCCATTCCATGGGTGATCACCCCAGGAACTTTTGGCTTTGTGTCCTTCCCACCTGAGTGTCTGCCACCGCACCACTTCCATAGCAATCTGCCACCTCCTGCCTTGTGAGTCCCTCCCAGAAGGACAAAGCAGAGGCTTCAGGCCTGGAAGGAGACGCACATGGACACAGGGGAACCAACACTGGTCTGGGGTTGTCTGCACCAGTGTCACTGAGAATCAGGGAATCGTATTCAGAATACGGTCCCATCCCCAACTTAGAACTTCTGATTCATAGCTCTGAACAGGAGCCCAAATATCTGTATTTTTAAAACGTACTCCCAAGTCAAATTTGGAAACCACTGTGGCATCCCAAACTAGTCTCCTTCCAGAACTAGAAGCAGATAGAATTCTGAAACTCTATGTATTCTTTTACGTAATTTTAAGGAAATATGTAAAATTTCTCATTGTAACTTTAAATAATTGTGAAAGTTATATAATTCTTATGTGTTAAATACTGACGTTTAGATCAAAATGGCGGAGTGAGATGAGCCTCTGTAAACATCCCCTGGAATTTACAACTAATTGAACAACAATAACTCCACAAAGGACTCCCTGCACAACAGACAGGCAAGACGAAGAGGCCCACTACTGAATTCATCTAACGGTGGGCGAATTGCGCAAGCAGGGAGCAGGGAAGGGAGAAGTACGGAGACGGAGCCGCAGGGGCGGGCACAGGATGCAGACCAAGCTCCGTGCTCCGAGCTCGCTGCATCCCGGAACTACTGCAGCTGCGGGCGAGGGAAGAACTCGGTCTGCTAAGGTTCCGCTTATGGCCCACAGGGCTGAGGGGGCAGCATATAACACGGCTGAACCCAACGCTCACGGCAGAGACCTCGGAGCAGACTGAGGGAAGAAGGCTGAAAATGGTGGTTTAAGCCCTCACTGCCGAGCAGAAAATGGAAGCCTTAGGCACTGAGACTAGCCGCCCCCTCCCTACCCTCCCAGAGCTCGCCCCGCCCCCACCTGCCCGGTGCTAGAAGCGGAAGAGTAGCATTGTCAGATCAAAAGAACAGAATATTTGCTGTTCTGAGAACTGTGGACCGCAGACACAGATTTGCAGCCCAACTAGTTCCGGCAAAGGGGAGGGAGGTGTGGAAGCAGGACTGGATATGGTGGTGGTCGCCGCCATTGCTCTGGGCCACCTCTCACAACTCACCCCACCCCTGACCCCACCTATCTGGGTGGATCCCTGCAGGAGTAAACAAAACTGCTAAAACATACGGACTCTGAATCTGGTGCAGGAAGAGCTTTGGAACTTCAAAAGCTCTCTGCATACCCACACAGACACTGCGCCCTGTGACCCAGGCGAACTATTAACAGAGGAGAAGCCCGTCTCCCAGGGAATCCCCCCATTGTGTGAGAAGCTGGAATAGTGCAGAGAAAACATTGCACTACCGTGTGTGAGAGAAAAAAAAGGTTGCAGTCGGAGAGAAAATAAAACATTCTACCAACAAGTACTGGAAAACAAAAGAAATACCTCTTCCTATCAACCTGTTGCAGAAATCACTCCTGTAGATGTCTAGGAAGAGAAATAATAAATCAGTAATTGCCATGAATAACCAAGACAACAAGACAGCTCAGAAAGAAAGTGAAAAGTCTCCAGAAAAGGAACTTAAAGATAAGGAAATATGTGACTTAAATAACAGAGAATTCAAGACTGCAGTTCTGAAAAAACTCAACGAGATGCAAGAAAACACAGAAAGGCAGTTTAATGAACTCAGAAACACAATCAAAGAACAATATGAGCATTTTACGAAAGAGATTGAAATTTTGAAATAGAACCAAATAGAATTTCTGGAGATTAAGAACTTAATAGAAGAAATTAAGAATGAAATAACCAGTTTAGGTAGTAAAGTTGACCAGATGGAAGACAGAATCAGTGACATCGAAGATAGAAACTTGGAAATTACACAGATGGAAGAAGAAAGAGACTTGAGACTTAAAAGAAATGAAAGAACTCTACAAGAATTTTCTGACTCCATCAGAAAGAGCAATATAAGAATAAGAGGCATACCAGAAGGAGAAGAAAGAGAGAAGGGAACAGAGAATATATTCAAATAAATTGTTGATAAGAACTTCCCAAACTTGTGGACAGAACTGGATCCTTGAATCCAAGAAGCAAATAGAACACCTAATTACCTCAATCCCAACAGACTTTCTCCAAGACACATTGTATTGAAGCTGTCTAAAATCAATGACAAAGAAAGAATCCTCAAGGCAGCCAGGGAAAAGAAGACGGTAACCTACAAAGGAAAGCCCATTAGATTATCATCAGATTTTTCAGCAGAAACTCTACAAGCCAGGATGGAGTGGAACCAAATATTCAAACTATTGAAAGAGAGAAATTATGAGCCAAGAATAATATCCAGCAAAGATATCCTTTAGATATGAAGGAGGAATAAAGACCTTTCCAGACATACAGAAGCTGAGGGAATTTTCTAATACACGACCTGCACTACAAGAAATATTAAAGGAGGCTATTCAACCACCATCAACAGGGACAATTTGTGGCAACCAAAACATAGAAAGGGGGAGAGTAAAGGCCTAAACCGGAATATGAGAATAGAGAAAGTAAACATGCTGAAGAAAATGGAATACTCTAAATATCAAACTTTCTTTTACATAAACTTAAGCGTAACCACTCAAAAAAAAATGCAGAACTGAAATATATACTGTAATCAAAGAAGAAACAGAGGGAAACATCATAGAATACCACCACACAGAAATAATAGACAACAACAAAAAGGCAAAGAAACAATGGAGACACAGCCTTACCAGAAAGCTAAAGATAGAATGACAGGAAATCCTCACATATCAATAATCACCCTAAATGTAAATGGACTGAATTCACCAATAAAAAGGCACAGAGTAGCAGATTGAATCAAAAAACTAAACCCAACCATATGCTGTCTCCAAGAGACACATCTCAGCTACAAGGACAAGCATAGACTCAAAGTGAAAGGGTGGAAATTGACACTCCAAGCAAATGGTACCCAGAGAAAATCAGGTGTAGCCATAATGATATCAGATGAAACAGACTTCAGGGTGAAAAAGATAACAAGAGACAAAGGTGGACATTTCATAATGGTAAAGGGGACTATAGAACAAGAAGACATAACAGTCATCAATATTTATGCCCCAATCAGGGAGCACCGAAATATACCAAGCAACTACTAACAAAACTAAAAGGAGACATTGACCAAAACACAATTATACTAGGGGACTTAAATACATCATTGACAGCTATGGATAGATCATCCAAACAGAAAATAAATAACGAAATAGCAGCCCTAAATGACACATTAGATGAAATGGACATAACTGACATATATAGAGCACTTCATCCTAAAACATCAGACTATACATTATTTTCTAGTGTACGTGGAACATTCTCAAGGATAGACCATATATTAGGACATAAAATCAGCCTCAGCAAATTAAAGAAGATTGAAATCATACCAAGCATATTCTCTGATCACAAGGCTTTGAAATTGGATATCAACTGCAAAAAGAAAGCAGGAAAAAACCACAAATACATGGATATTAAACAACATACTTTTAAAGAACGACTGGGTTAAAGAAGAAATTACAGGAGAGATCAAAAGATACATAGAAACAAATGACAATGAAAATACATCCTACCAAAATTTTTGGGATGCAGCGTAAGCAGTTTTTTTTTTTTATTTAAATTTATTGGGGTGACAATTGTTATTAAAATTACATAGATTTCAGGTGTGCAATTCTATATCACATCATCTATAAATTACATTGTGTGTTCACCACCCAGAGTCAGTTTTAAGAGGGAAATTTATATCATTACAGGCCTATCTCAAGAAACAAGAAAAATCCCAGATAAATAACCTCATGTTACACCTTAAAGAACTAGAAAAAGAAGAACAAGTGAAACCCAAGGTCAGCAGAAGAAAGGAAATAACAAAAATCAGAGCAGAACTAAATGAAATAGAGAACAAAAAGACAATAGAAAAAATTAATGTGACAAAGAGCTGGTTCTTTGAAAAGATTAACAAAATTGACAAACCCTTGGCTAGACTCACTAAGATAAAAAGAGAGAAGACACTAATTAACAAAATCAGAAATGAAAAAGGGGAAGTTATCACGGACACCACAGAAATACAAAGGATCATCCAAGAATATTATGAAGGACTATATGCCACCAAATTCAATAACCTAGAAGAAATGGACAAGTTCTTAGCAACAGATAGCCTTCCAAGGCTGAACCATGAAGAACTGGAAAATCTAAACAGACCGATCACCAGTAACGAAATTGGATCAGTCATCCAAAACCTTCCCAAAAGCAAAAGTCCGGACCAGATGGCTTCACTAGTGAATTCTCCCAAACCTTCAAAGGGGATCTAATACCAATCCTGCTCAAACTCTTCCAAAATATTGAAGAAGAGACAGTACTCCCTAACTCATTTTATGAGGCCAACATTACCCTGATACCAAAACTTGGTAAGGACAACGCAAAAAAAAGAAAACTACAGACCAATATCTCTGATGAATACAGATGCAAAAATCCTAAACAAAATTCTAGCAAATCGAATACAACAATGCATTAAAAAGATTATTCATCACGACCAAGTAGGGTTCATTCCCAGGGCACAAGGATGGTTCAACATCCACAAATCCATCAATGTGATACATCACATAAACAAAATAAAGGACAAAAATCATATGATTATATCAATTGATGCAGAAAAAGCATTTGACAAGATACAACATCCATTAATGATTAAAACACTTTATAAAATAGGTATAGAAGGAAAATACCTTAACATAATAAAGGCCATATATGACAAGCCCTCAGCTAATCTCATAATTGATGGTGAAAAACTGAAGCCCTTTGCTCTACGTTCAGGAACACGACAGGGCTGTCCCCTATCACCTCTGCTTTTCAACATAGTGTTGCAAGTCCTTGCCAGAGCAATCAGGCAAGAGAAAGAAATAAAAGACATCCAAATTGGGAATGAAGAAGTTAAATTATCACTCTTTGCAGATGACATGATGCTATATATAGAAAACCCTAAAGACCTCACCAAAAAGCTATTAGAAACAATCAATGAATACAGTAAAGTTGCTGGCTACAAAATCAATGTACAAAAGTCCATTGCATTCCTATATACTAACAATGAAATATCAGAAAAAGAAATACAAACAACAATTCCTTTTGCAATTGCAGCAAAAAAAATAAAATACCTAGGAAAAAACTTAACCAAGGATGTGAAGGACCTATATGCTAAAAACTATAAGACATTTTTGAAAGAAATTGAAGAAGACACAAAGAAATGGAAAGACATTCCGTGCTTATGGATTGGAAGAATCAACATAGTTAAAATGGCCATATTACCCAAAGCAATATATAGATTTACTGCAATCCCCATCAAAATCCCAATGGCATTTTTTAAAGAAATAGAACAAAAAATCATCAGATTTGTCTGGAACCACAAAAGACCCCGAATAGCCAAAGCAATCTTAAGAAAAAAGAACAATACTGGAGTTATCACACTCCCTGACTTTAGCTTGTACTACAGGGCTACAATAATCAAAACAGCATGGTATTGGCAGAAAATCAGACACATAGACCAATGGAATAGAATTGAGAACCCAGAAATAAAACCACATAAATATGGACAGATAATTTTTGACAAAGAAGCTAAAAACATGCAATGGAGGAAAGACAGCCTCTTCAATATATGGTGCTGGGAGAATTGGATAACCACGTGCAAAAGAATGAAACTGGACTGCTATCTGTCACCATGTACCAAAATTAACTCAAAATGGATCAAAGACTAAGCATAAGACCTGACACAATAAACTGCACAGAAGAAAACATAGGTACTAAATTTACGGACCTTGGGTTCAAAGAGCATTTTACGAATTTGACTCCAAAGGCAAGGGAAGTAAAAGCTAAAATAAACGAATGGGACTATATGAAACTTAAAAGCTTCTGCACAGCAAAAGAAACCATCGACAAAATAAAGAGGCGAACAACTGAATGGGAGAAGATTTTTGCAAACAGTGCCTTTGATAAGGGGCTAATATCCAAAATATACAAGGAACTCATGCAACTCAACAACAAAAAAACAAACAACCCAATTAAAAAATGGGCAGAGGACCTTGAAGAGACATTTCTCCAAAGAGGACATACAAATGGCAAATAAAACATATGAAAAAATGCTCAACATCACTAATCATCAGAGAAATGCAAATAAAAACCACAATGAGATATCACCTCACTCCAGTCAGAATGGCTGACATCAACAGGACAATAGTAACAAGTGTTGGAGAGGCTGTGGAGAAAAAGGAACCCTCACTGTTGGTGGGAATGCAGACTGGTGCAGCCACTATGGAAGGCAGTGTGGAGGTTCCTCAAAAAATTACGAATAGAATTACCATATGACCCAGCAATCCCTCTCCTGGGTATCTACCTAAAAAATCTGAAAACATTTATCCATAAAGACAAGTGTGCTCCAATGTTCATTGCAGCTTTATTTACGGTGGCCAAGACAAGGAAACAACCAAAATGCCCTTTGATAGATGAATGGATAAAGAAGTTGTGGTATATATACACAATGGAATACTATTCGGTGGTAAGAAAAGATGATATAGAAACATTTGTGACAACATGGTTGGATCTTGAGAGTATGATGCTAAGCGAAATAAGTCAGACAGAAAAAGCAGAGAACCATATGATTTCCCTGATATGTGGTATATAAACCAAAAACAACAAAAGAACAAGACAAACAAATGAGAAACAAAAACTCATAGACACAGACAATAGTTTAGTGGTTACCAGAGGGTAAGGGGGGTGGGAGATGAGGGTAAGGGGGATTCAAATATATGGTGATGGAAGGAGAACTGACTCTGGGTGGTGAACACACAATGGGGATTTATAATGATGTAATACAGAATTGTACACCTGAAATCTATGTAATTTTACTAACAATTGTCACCCCAATAAATTAAAAAAAAAAAAACCTGACATTTAGAAAAAAAACATATTATCTCTAAATACCACGGTGAGTTGATAACTCCATTATCATTTAAAAAAATAAAAGAACAGGCGGTTCTTTAACAATTTTTATAGCATTCCTTTTTCTCTTTAAACTTATACTATCTCTAGTCCACTTTCCCCACAGAATTTTATCTGAAGATACTTTTATGCTCAAACTCTTTTATTAACTCCTTCAGTTTTGTCAAAAGGAGCCATCTGAGTTGCAAATAAATACCTTCATTACATTACATCCATTAATTCTCGTTTTCAACTTTACTAAGCCCAGCATTTTGCATCATTCCTCTGTTTAGTGTGTCAGAGGTCTTCCACTACGGAGCAGGTACCCCAGTGAGATTAGAGACATATGAGAGTCACGCGGGAGACTGTGAGGGAGAGGGGCACAGAAACACCTGTAGACTGTAGGCCTGCTTTCAGGAAGATCAACTTCAGGGGAAAGTGTGACTTATCCTTGCACCTGTCCTTACCAAGAGTACGAACGTGCCTGCTAGATGATCCTGCAGTCCAGGGTCCCAGGAGTCCTCTCATGGCAGCTACAGAGCTGTCCAAGGTGAAGAGAATCTGCTGGCAGCTCAGACAAGAGAGAAGGCTGACCAGGGCAGTGTGGCGGGTGGGGCAGGGAGGGGCTGGAACTGACAGAGAGGGTGGGTGTCTCTCTTAGACCAGCCGGTTCCAAAGTGGACTCTCCCGCCTCTCCTATCTCCCCTAGCCTCACTTTCCTATAAAGATTCTACCGAGGAACACCACACAAATGTGGATAATTATTTCCCTTTGTGACAGAAGACATATTTACTCAACAGAGTAACAACTATTCTGACGCTCGTGTTGCAGCAATCACTACCTAAGAGGACACACAACCAGAATCCCATGTGGCCCAACTCAGGAATTCACAATTAGGGCCAATGGAGTGTTAAAATACAGAAATACCTACCAATTTTTAAAACTTTCCTGCTTGCTTTGGCATTCATATGTACTAGAGATGAATTAACTTTTTAAAAATGAAAAATAACGAAAGAGAAGAAAAAATGATGTTCCTCCACTGCATGCTCCATTCACTTCAGGAGGGGTGAACTAGTGTAAGCCCAGTAGGATGCACCGTTTTCTATAAATGCTAAAATTATCTCACCATGCAGTCTGAGAAGAAAACCACAACAACAGGAAAAAAACGTTAGAAAGCCCACCCTCCTATGAACAGAGGAGGGTTGCAGGACCATAGCCCTAACTCCCGCCTTTCCATGTCTGGCGGGAGCTTTCACGAAGGTGCCATCCTTAAGCAAAAGTAAATGTCATCCAAGGACCCAGGACTGCTGAGGGTCAGACATCATGACTCCGAATTTTACAGTGTAAAAGTCAGGTTAAGTATCAGACCAGAAAGAGCCTATTTTGCCCCTTTGGTTGTTCCTCTTAGTTCTCTCTAAACAAGTGGAGTTTATTAGAAACAACTTTCGGCACAACCTCACTGGCTCTTTGAAATGAGGAAAGGAAGAGGTAAGAAAAATCCTAGAATGGGAATTTTGGAACTGAAAGGATCATTTATCTTAGAAATGGGGAACAGCAGGCCTGAAGAAAATCAGTGTTTGCCCAGTCACACGACCCTGGCCAAGACGCCCCCTAGAGGCCACCGCTCTCTCCTCAGCCGCACTGCTCCAGGGCTCTTTCAGTGGTCTATTGGGCCCCTCCCCTCCCATGCTCCTGCCCCACTGGCTTCCTTCAGTTCGCTGTTGTGTCTAGCTACTTCCTGCCTTAGGGTCCTTGAATATACCACTCCCTGTACCTGGATAAGGTTCTCTGCCATCCCTATCTTCATCCTGGCTACACCTACTCGTCTTTTAGTTCTTAAATGTCATTGCTTCAGGGCCATCCATTCTTGACCCTCCAGATGAGGTTAATCTCCCCAATGGCCATTCTTTTGGCACTTCACCTCTTCACAATTCAAAAATTTTAAACGTATCTCTTTTCCTAGACCTATGAGCTCCAAGAACATTGGAACCAATATGTTCTTGTACATCCTTATAAGCCCTTATGTGTAAGCCCTTATAAACTGCTGAGGACCTGGAACACGGTATGCATTCATTAAATATTTATAGATAAGTTTAATAAATATTTACAACATATCAGATACTTTTTTGAGGGTGTTACTCATACTATATACACTTAATCCTCTAAACTCCATGAGATAGGCAATAGTAACATTCCCATTTTACAGATGAAGAAACTGAGGCACAGAGCCATTCAAGAACTTCACCAAGATCACACAGCTCATAAGTGAAAGTGTTGTTTAAAATACACATGACATGGCACTGGGTATCATTTATGGTGGCGGCTTTATGAATGGTCATGGAAACCTGCATGAAGACATAATCGATGCTTGAAACAATTATTAAAGAACACACCTACGGTATGAACATAGTGGGCCCTGTTATATTTTAGGATGCTATGTGACATTTTCCAAAAGCATATGCCAACAGATTTATGTTCATCACCTTTCATGTTCCACTACTAACAATCTCCAAAACATCAGCGGCTAACACCACAAAATGTTTCTTTCTTGCTCATGGTCAATGTTGGTGTGCCTTCTCTGGGTGTTCTTTAATCTGGGACCCAGGCGGAGGCAGCAGCCCCATCTGAACCACACCACTGTCACAGCTGGGAAACCAGAGAGATGGTGGCACCACGCAGTGGCTCCTAAAGCTTTAGTTTAGCAGCAGCACAGGTCATTACCACCTCCGTTAAATTAAAAGCCCCAAGCTCATTATTTTCTCTCCCTAAGTTCCCCAGTGCATTACAATCAACCAACTGATGCCATTAAACTTCTCGTTTTCACTAAAATGTTCTACAGCAGCAAGTGCTGGTCACTTAGAGCCTTGTCTTCTCTCGGCACTTGATTATAGAGACCTAAAGGTGATTGTTTTGGTTCCCCTCTGCCACTGCATACCATGGATACCAGTTGAGTCCTTCCTATACTTCTCCACAGCTTTTTGGTGCTGCCTCTACATCAGGCTTTTCACTCATCAGTGTTCTCCAACCGAAAAACCCCTTGAGGACTTGGACCCAAATTCTCATAGCGGTACAGTGGACAGACCCCTCCTATCATTTCCTTTGAAAGAAGGCATGATATGGAAGGAACGTAATCTGTCCAGCAATGTTACTATTTAAATTATACCACTTTGTCTCATAACGACCTTAACTTGCATTTGCCTCAGGCACTTTACACACAGTAAGTCATGATTCGCTATGTCTCTGAATGCTACATATGGTCATCTCATTTTACAGGTTGCAATATTAGATATCTAGAGACTAAACTCCTTGCCTAAAGCTTCACAGCCAGCAGCAGAACTGGGACAAGATCCTTCCGGGCATTCTGCCCTTTGCATAGAAACGCTAACCTAGACTTTCCAATGATCTTGAGCTAAAGTTAAGATATTTCCAAAGTAAATATCATCAACCCCTCTCCCTTGACATACACAAATGCATACACCCACACATACTAAATACACATATTTTTTATACCAGTGGTGCCAAAAACATATACACACATGACTTGTATCCATCTTTTGCTATTGGTATATATTATTACAATTTTAATACAGTTTTTTCCTTTCTTAAAATGTGTATACATTTTTTGGCACCCTCTGTATATTTGTGTTTTATATAAATACACACACACACACACACACACACACATACCACGCACAAAACAGACTCAGAATAAGGAGGGGATATGGTCCTGAAATAGTGAGTATATGCAGGCTGGTGAACTGAGATAACTCTACTTATTTAATAAATAGTTTAATACTGTGCACACTTCTTCATGCACACAGACAATAGAGAACTACAGGTCTCGTCCCTGCCTGGGAGTGCACCCTAACAATGGCTAGGAGCATAAGTTGTAAATAAAGAAAAGGCCCTTAATGGTGCTGTATTTTATCATTTCTCCTAAATCTGACAATTTCCTTCAATTGCGTTCAACTTGATCGTTCATTCTGTTGAACAATACACATAAGTTCCTATTGTTAGCTCTCTGTTTTGCTACTGCAAATGCTTGACAGAATTGCCTGTTTCATTTTTTTATTCCCTGTAGATCCTCCTGCCCTTAAGGAAGCAATTCTAAAGCAGTGTGAGATCAGGAGCTGAGCGTGACAAACCCAGTAGTCTGGAGATGAAGTGTCAAGTCAGCAGACAACGCTGGCTGCAGGAGCAAAGCAGACTCGTAGGAAAAGGACTGCCTGCAGCCCCTTAGGCTCCCTGGGACTCACAGGCAGGAAGCAGTCAGAGCTCTGCTTCTGCAAATGGCTACACACGGAGCACTACCCTTTCCTTCATCACCCTCAGAGAACGCTGGAACTGCAAGGCTCTGGAAGATCTGGTGAAGGTCTGAGGACTCACGGTAAATGGGATGCGTTCGCCCCTAGTGTCGTCTTCATCGCAGTATCCGTGACAGTGCCTGACTGGGCTCTCCTCCTTACTCCTGAATCTCACCTGCCAGGGATCCTGAAATGAAACCTGGGTGAGCACAGAGTATTCCTAATGGAACGCTGTGCCATTCCAGTGGGCGAGGCTGGAGGGAAACCTTGTCACTGGTCCATTCCTGCACCAGTGAACCTTTCCTGAGTACGGGCTCAGGCCCCATGTGAGACTAGTGAGGCAAAGATGAACAGGTCACGGTCTCGGCCCTGGAGGAATGAAAGAATCTCCAGGGAAGCAGGCTTCAGGAGTATTTCTCTGATGACTCCATTCTCAGAGCCACCATGATGCCATTCACAGGGACACGGGCCAGGCCAAGTGAAGACACCTGATGTACAAATGTCATCCACCCAAATACCTTCCTAAAAAGTCCCTTTACCCAGCGATTAGCTCTCTAGGATCCTGTTGTCATACAGCTTCTGTAGGAGCGCAAGAAATTCAGGAGTTTCTGAGGTAACCAGCACCTCATCTGCCTTCTCCTTTTAGCCCCTCTGAACTCATCTCCGGGCCGCAGACACTGGTTCTGCAGACACTGGGAACCCAAAGGATTTCTTCCAACAACATGAAGAGGTCTGTCTTCATACTTCCTCATGCACAGCCGTTTTCTACTTCCCAGATTTCCCCATCATCCCTGCAGGCTCTGGGCCCATGGGGAGTTCAGTGTTTTTCAACAAAAATGCCAGGTGTGATTCTGGTATTTATGGTTGTCAACATCTTCAAAGTGGATGAATGCCAGGGACACACTCCTGGAGACACTTTTAGTCAATGCGGGAGGACCAGCTGTGAGCGCTGATGATTTTCTCTGATCTTTTACACAGTAACACGGAGGAAGAATGCTGAGGTTTCCCTCTGCTGTTCCTTGCTGCAGTGAGTTTGGCCTTCTGTATGGGGCACAGGTAGGAACCTTTCCCTTAAATTATTTAAAACCTTATGGGCACCAGGCTGCCAAATCATAAATTTAGGAAATTACATTCTCTTAGACTAAGTCCTTCCCTTTGCACTTTAGTCACCTAGTTATTCTTCAGTTTCTTTCCTACCAACACTTGGCCCAGGTCCTGAGGTCCATCCCCTATCTACGTGTCTTCCTGGCACATAAAAGAGATTCAGGAAAGGAGAAGGAACAATAAAATTTCAGGTTTACTGACAGCAGCACTTAGTGAAGTAATCCCCCTACCCACACACTTTCCTCACAGGAAGATCACTTATTCAACCTTTCCATTCATCTGCCTGGTGAGATGTACACATATTTTAAGAGGGTAATTTGGAAGACTTACAACAACAGAAGTTGTTCAAGCTGTAGCATTAGTCTCTGCGGTTTGCTTTAAGTTTGCCCTGAACATTTAGCTCATTCACACAAGTGAATAACTAACTGCCTGTTTATTAATCAGGTCAACCAAGACTCATTTAAAGTACTTACTGCAAACAGTCCTCTTTCATACCCTAGTGATCTTTAAATATTTTTTTGCTTAATAGTCCCCAAAAGACTTGGAAAAACTGTATCTCTCCTTATATATGTTAAAGTTAGCCCTTATAATTTTTTTTTAAATTTTAAGATTAAAGTAAAGGATACTATTTTCTAGCATAGAATTCTAGGATATAGTTATAGGTGTGCTTTAAATATGTTTTGGTCAAACTTTGGGACAGCAGATTAAGCCCAATGTCTGCTATAAAGCCAACCCAACAGGCAAAGGCAGTCCTCATTATCAAACCAATCTGCCAAAACAGATTTATTTTCTATCAGGAAAAGTCTGAATTCATTATTAAAATAAACATATTAATATGCATCCTCATATCAAGAACCCCATTTCTGAATTCTAATTCAAAGAGATAATCAAGAGTTTATTAGGGTAAATTATAGGCCCCAACTATGTAATGTCTTAAACACAACAGAAATTCATTTCTGGCTCACGTTGGGCTGGCAGATAATTCAGTGGGGTAGCACTCTTCCATGGTCATTCAGAGGCAAGAGGGTTGCCATTTCAGCATTTGGGGACTGAGGTCTCTCTCTGGGTCAACTCCATTCCTGATAACAAAAAGGAGGAGGGCACCTGGGGATATTCAGGAGACAAGCCTGGGAGTGACATCCATCACCTTTTGCTCCCATACCTTTGGTTAAGCTCCTATCTGCAAGGGAGGCTGGGTGACGTGGACTAACTGTGGATGAAGGAAGAGAAAAACCGCGGATTTTAGCAAGTAGCTAATAGATAAGGTCACAACTTTTGCAATAAATGTATGGCCTAGGTGAAATAATATGCTGTTTTCCAGTACTTATTACCTCATCTATCTTTGCTTTGATCTCTTCAGACTTGCCCTCAGAATTTATCCTTTTGTTTATCTACCTTAGAGCAATGTGTTTCTTTGGTAAAGAACAGGGTTAGTGGGAAAGGAGAACCAGCAGCCTCTTCCAAGGTTCATTCTCATCCAGACCGATATGAGGAAAGAGTTCGTGCAAAAGTTGTGGGTCTGTCCTCTAAGACAGCCTTCACATAACCCTCAGGTACACGGACCCCAGTGGAGAACCACTGCTGACATATAAAGTATTAGAGAACATACAGAATCACAGAATTCTAAAGTGCAAAGTACTAGTGCATTTTACAGACGTGAAAACTGAGCTAGAGGGAAGATGTTCAAATCACTCTTTTAGACGTTAATGCACATAGTGGGGCCATTCTTTACCCAAGCAAACTCATTTCTGCCTTTGGTATAAATAGATATTTCTAACTTTTATTGCATGTTGTGTAGAAAGGCCTGAGGCTGCTACCCTCAGCAAAGTCCTGCTTACATGGTTGGTCCCTGGCAGGTGTCCTGGAAACTGGATTTTGGGAGGGTTCCCCTCATTCCCTGATAAGAACGGCTCACTGTGCCTAAACTGTTTGTATAGCACAATGTGGTTTATGCTGAACACTTGCTTCCCTTCTGGGGGTCTGGAATTTCGGTACACGCTAGGCAGAGGGTGCCGATGTGAAGAGTCACCGGTAAAAACTCTGGCTGCTGATTCTCTAACAAGCTTCTCTGGTTGGCAACACTTCACGCATGTTGCCACAACTCGTTCCGAGAGAAATTAAGGAGTGTGAGTCCTATGTGACTCCACTGGGAGAGGTCTCTGGAAGCTTGTACCCGGTTGCCTCCAAACTTTGTCCCCATGTGTCTTCCCTTTGCTGATTTTGGTTTGTATCCTTTTACTGCAATCATAGCTGTGAGTACAACCATATGTTCAGTCTTCCTAGTGAATCATCAAACATGGGGATGGTTAGAGACCCCAAACACACATGTAAATTACATTTGACAGATAAAATTAAACTGAATTTAGGATATTAAGAACATGCTAAGATAGAAATTTTAGTACATTTAGAATTTAAATTATTTTCCTGGATATGGAACTTCTAGAAAAGGGGGAAGGCGATTTATAGTCAATTCAATTAAGTAACATACTTTTAAAACGACAGATAATGAAAATCATTTTAAAAAATACAGATTTGGGTCATAGCTAGCAAGTAAAACAAGGATTCCCTAAAAAATTACTATCAAAGACATCAGAAGGGAAACTTCCACATCGAAAGAAAGCATTAAGGAGGAGATGAATATGCAATTGTGAACATTGCATAAAAAATGCAATGTTCTGGAAAAAAATGTCCAGAAATGAAAGAGAAAAAAAAAAAGACGCCTCAGAGTATTTGTGTAGAAAACAAACAGAGGAAACCTAGGGCCATGCTCTCCATTAAAAGCTGGTCCTATATCCCTCCTGCTGACCTCACAAGAGAAAAAGGCATAGAAAAGACCAAGGTGTTTAAATAACAATTTCCCCAATTTTATACTTTTACTTTTTTTCCTTTGATTTCACAAGCACTACAAGGCTTCTTGTAGAAAAGCCGCAAATTACACAACAATACTCATAAAATTAGTTTTTTAATCACCCAATATTTTGCCATCCGGAGGCAACCACAATATCACATTTCAAGTCTTTTCCCTATTGAAGTGGGAACATTTTGCACATAGAATTTATCTTAAATTTTGTTTCTCATCAAAATGTTTATGAAAAATTCTTCATGACATGTATTAAACAGACATGTTGAAGAACTTTTCTTTCCTCCTTTAATTGTGCTGAAGACACGAGTGGAAAGTGGAGGTCTCAGAGCAAGGAGCCCACATATCCGCCGGCCCCGGAAGCTGAGGAGCCTAAGGTGAGCGAGCACCTGGCCACGCGTCCCTGCCACGGCTCAGGCTGGTATGTGACCAAGATACACAAGTGAACAGGGAGTGCAGATGCTTCTCCCCAGGAAGACTGGTCTAGAAGGCTGAGGACATCACCGTGCGCTGTGCTGGCCTGGTGGGCTGACTCTCACACAGTGGGGCTGTGAGACGACTCTGTGACAAAAGGCTCATCCGCCGTGAGGCAGGTTAAAGGTATCCCTGAGTTACGGAGCCTCCACTTCTCCATTTTGTGCTTGACTCCACGCCACTCCACAAGCAGTGGTTCAGAGGAAGGAGTTCAGCTGCTTAGTGGCTGTACAAACTCAAGGTACTGGCCTCTTCTTAGAGTCAGTTTTATCAAATGTAAAGTGAGAATAACAGTATCACCCTCAAAGACTTGCTGAGGATTACCTAGGCCATGCCTGGCACAGAACCGACAGAACGAAAAAAAATATTCAACGCAAAAACATGAGTACATCTTGCTAACCACTAAAATACAATAAAAGCTATCCTACTTTATACTTAATGTTTTTTAGCACGGATCAGGTGGGAGTGGGGACAACTTTTAATTACCTCCAGAGCAACGCAAATCAAACTACATAATCCAAGAGACATGCAAACAGGATCTTTGATTCACCAGACTGTAGGTGTTCCATTCTAAATGCTAACAACCTGTCTTCATACATCATGTGTGACAACGTGAGCTTCAACAACAGGTCCGTTCTCAACATCTGTCAGCTCAGTTTCCACATCTGTTTTCAAAAGCAAAAATTATCGCCCAGACAGAACTTTGATGAATGAGTGACAGTTTCACCAAAAGTCAAAATATATTGAGTAGCTTTGATGTGCGGCAGGAAGGCAGGATTCAGGCTGAGATACAAAGTAGATTCCCCAGGAAACAAGTCTCTGGGCCTGTGATGTACCTGCAGGATTAACAGCTCTACTTCTGAGGCTCCTATTTAAATGCCTCCATGCTGCAGGAGGTGTCCCCAGGATGTACCAAAATCATTAACTCGATGCACTTTGGAAAGATTTTGATTCCAGTCACTATTTTCCAGGCTGTAATAGGATATATGTTAAACTCAATTACAAAAGGAAAGCGAGATTCCAGGATAGGCAGAGTGTACTAGTCGAAAGAAGTAGCTTTATTCACACATTAGGTCAACAAACAAAACAAAATATCTGAGTACAAAGTCCTAAGGTACCAGGGGAAAACGACAGGTGACATATTTTAGGAAAAACCATGGATTGACTCAAGTAGGAGCTCAGGCTGCTCTATCCCCATCCTAGAGATGATGCTGGCTATTCCCATCTAGGATGAGAAACAGAATCTCAAACAAGGATGGGGTGTGGGGAGGACGTGCCCATGTAACTTCCGGTTCCTACTGAACTGCGGTTTTCACAGTGAGCCTTCATGATTGCTGCTGTTGCTCTGTGTCTAGATTTCCATTTTACCCTGAAACACACAATGTATCAAAAGTCGCAACGGGTCCAAATGCCAGACGTTAATGAATTGTTGGGCAAACAGTAAGTTTTAATGTGATACAGATCAATTTCATCCCAGCCCACCACTTCCCATTCGTATACCTTAAATGGATTTCATTTAGCTTAATTTCCTTAAAATCACCTGAACTTCCAATAAAAACAGAATGAAACAATGCCTAGCATGAAACATCACAAAGGCAAGAGCTCTTGGGTTTTTCTTATTTGTTTCCACTGTTGCTTCATTACAGGAGGGTGCCTACAACAGGGCGTGGAAAAGAGGGGCCTGAAAGACCCAACGCATCCAGAGCTGTTGAGGCCCAGGAGGGTGATGCACGTGAGGACAGCGCTCAGCACCCAGCGCAGGGCACACATGCGATGCATGTAAGTTCTGTCCCACACCCTGTGCTGCTCCTGCTCCTTTCCATGAGCGGGACAAGTGAGGGCTGACGTGTTTTAAGCATACTAACAAGATAAATCATTGCAACCAAGAAGTAATTTACCTCTCAAATAAATCTCTTTCAAAATGACTAAATGAAAAGTCCAAGAGAAGGGGTCTCGCTCTTTTTTCTACCAGCTAGCTTATCCTTCCTGATAAGGAAGGTCAAACCCGCTCGCTACACGGTCAGTTGAATTTTTTTTTTTAAAGCATGTAGAAAACTCAGCAGAGACAGAAAGAATTATAACTAATTTACAAAATGCAAAGGAATTAAGCTCTGGGATCTGTTTTGGGGGACACTGGCAAAACACCCAAATGCATGACTGCTTGGCTGACAATCTACTCATTGCATACCATGCCTGCCATCACAGCTTGGGTGCTTTCCTCTAGGGTCCACTTGGGGAGAAAATTGTTTCACATCCCTCCTTTTGCTCAAAAAAGAGGGATTCTGTTCACTGTCTCACACACACAAAGGAAGGAGGCTATCATTCTCAAGGATGGAAATCATCCATTCACCATATATGGTAGGTTTCCTCAGACATCCTAAGACCTCTGTAAACTCCCAAATTCATACCAACCCACAGAGCACATACCTTTGCATGTAAAACATCAGGGGCAAAAAGGTTGTGCTTACATGTCGGTGGCACATGGTCAGCTAGGCTCACTTGTTAATGTCTTCTACAGCAGACACAAAAGGCTCAGCAAAACTATGAACTTTCAGGGTTCTCGCCTTTCAGGGTTACTCTCAAATAGTTGAAATTGCAAAGAGTTGATAGATGAAATGTTAGCACTGAATTTAATACAGTACCTGGAATGTTTCAAAAGTGTCTGCATGTTTTTCAATATAAAGGTAGTAAGTGGACTTTACCAAGATTTGATCACAAATATAAAAATAAAGTGGTCAACTTTACTTGTACATAACTTTCTATAACCAAAGTTTTCATTCTGGTCAAGAACAGCTTATATAAAAATTGTTTATATACATAAAAGTTTCAAATGTTAGGAAATAAACCCAATAGTGATATTCTTCTCTTCTCTATAAAGTGAGCTGCCCTACAATCTTTTCATTGGAAGGCCAGTTTAGTCTGCAGTTTTTCAGATAGCAAATTCCTGTCTAGAACTGTCTTTTTAAAAGCTGTCAACGTTAAAATGCTGTTTCTGGTTAACAAAACCCATGTGCCCACATCACGATGAGTTAAGAGTTCTCAGACACCTGCCACTAGTGGAGTTTATTTAGATGATAGATTTACGTGTCTCCATGCACCTCTCTGAGGCTTTTAGCTGTCTTTGACATACCAACTGTTTGTCAAAGCTTTCCAACAGATCCGACACCAGGCAGGAGTGAACTAGAGTTTGACGGGCCCTGAAAGGCTAATGACACTATGTGAGAATATTTTAAAACTTAATTTAAGAATACTTCCCCCATTCCCTTGCAATCTACTTCTCCCCAGGACTTAACGCAGACTTTAAGTACTGTACTCATTTAAAGTCCTCTGACGTAACAAAACAAAACAAAACAAAAACCAGGTAGTATATCTAAACAGAAATGGCCATTTTCATGGAAAATGCTGGAAAAAATTAACTTCTGCACATCTGTTTGTTTTCAGCCTTTGGGAAGATCAGGGACCTACCTAACTCAAAGATGAGTATAGCCTGGTAGCAAAGAGCCTGGGGTTTGGGTCAGCAGGCCAGATTTAACACAGCTCTTCAATTATTATCTAGATAACATAACCTCTTTAAACGAACTCTGATTTCTCATCTATTGAATAAGAGTTGACATCATCACTTCATTACTCAGTGCCAGCCATGTGCTAATGTAACAAATATCTCTTTAATCCTCAGAGAGATGATGATTATGATGATGAAGAAGTAGAAACTAGAAAAGTAATAACTTTCTTAGGAATGATATTGGCAATAGGATTTTAGCTATGGAAACAGCTATCTGAGACCAGAACTTTCTGAATGGAAGGAGATCTACGTGTGTGGAAAGAAAGCCTTCCAAGAGGAAGATTCTACCCACGAAAGTCCAATGTTGTCTAGGAGCATAAACACTGAGTGTGGGATGGGATGTGGACAATCATGCACTCTACCTCTCACTTCCCAAAACATTTCCCTTTCTACTATCTTCTACATTCTTTCCTTTTACTTCCTCTCCTCCTACTTTTCCGCACCACGTTTTCCTTCAACCTATGCCACTAAGCTATCATTAGTATCGTTAGTCATTTCCAGAGTCAGTGTGGTAACATTAAAAATACGGTTTTACACTTAATTTTTTATTACAATGTAGTAAAATTCACCCTTTAATGTTTAGACTTTTATACTCATAGATTTTGACCACAAAATGCAGTCATGGAACCTCCACTATAATCAAGCTATACTACAGTTCCACCAGCACAAAAAACATTCCCTTGTGTCCCTCTGTAATCCACATGCCACCCAGGCCAATCTCTGGCACTAATCGGGTGTCTGTCCTCATAGGTTCGTTTTTTTCCAGAAGCCATCTGAGTCGAGCTTCTTTCACTTAGCATGATGCATTTAAGGTTCACCACATAGATGGCATCAGGAGTTTGTTCCTTCTTAGTAGCAGTCTTACATTATATGAATGTATCATGGTTTGTTAATTCATTCACCAATTGCAAAACAATGGGTTGTTTCCAGATTTGGTCATTATTAATAAAGCCACTATAAATATCACTTACAGGTTTTTGTGTGATCATAAAATTTTCACTTCTCTTAGATAAATTTCTATACATGGGATTGCTGGATGGCATGGTAACTTGTGTATTTAACTTAATAAGAAACTGCTAGACTGTTTTACAATGTGCTGTAGCATTTTGCAATCCCACCAGCAGCATGGGAGAGAGTTCCTGTTGCTATACATTTGGTATTGTCAGTTCTGTTGATTTAACTATTCCATAGATATGTACCATGTTTCCCTGAAAATAAGACCTAGCGGGACATCAGCTATAATGCGTCTTTTGGAGCAAAAATTAATATAAGACCCAGTATTATATATTGTATTATATTATATTATATTAATTATATCCAGTCTTATATTGTATTATATAAGACCCGGTATTATATTATATTATATTATATTATATTATATTATATTATATTATATATTATATTATATTAAAGACCCGGTCTTATAGTAAAATAAGACCGAGTCTTATATGAAGTTTTGCTCCAAAAGACGCATTAAAGCTGATTGTCCAGCTAGGTCTTATTTTCAGGGAAACATAGTGGTAGCATTGCACTGTGGTTTTACTTGCTTTTACATAATGGATAATGATATTAAGTATCTTGTCATGTGCTTAGGTGCTATCATATTTGCCTTCTGGTGAAGAGTAGATCAAATTTTTGCACAATTTTTATAGGGTTGTTTTATGTTGAGTGTCAAGAGTTCTTTTTACTTCTACATATGCTGTAAACCACAGTACATTACCACGATTTTTGTTTCACCTTCCTTTTAACCATTTCTACGGAACTACATTTCCCTGCAATAAAATAGCTATAAATATGATAAAATTATATACAACGATGCACACATGTACCAATGTCATTTTCCTGGTTTTGATATTGTACGATAGTTCTATCAGAGGTAACCAAAGGGGAACAATGGGTGAAGGGCACACAAGAATCTCTCTCCTACCTTTTCAACTTCCTCTGAATCTGTAATTATTTAAAAATCAACATTTTTTAAAGTTAAATAAACATTTGGGAACTTTACTAGTATTTAATTATTTGTAATATTTTATGTATGAGAAAATGTGTTCCAAGTGACTGACAAAAGTAAACTTAAAAACAAACTTCGTATCATTTATTTACAAATTGCAGTCTACTTATACATTATTGTTATTTTAATATTGTTTTGTTATTATAATGGTATTACCAACATAACATAATCATAATAACTTATAATAATAAGTTATTATTATAATCATAATCATAATATAAATTATTATTATAATCATAATAATTTATTGAGCACTTAACTATGGTTAGGCACGGGGTGAAGGACTCCACATGCCTTATTTTACTTGATACAAAAATGATAGAAGGTACTATTACTGTGATTCTGATTTTACAAATCCTTACTGAGAATGTAAAGAGTGAAGAACTTCAGATAGAAACTCGGGAAACATAAACATTCAAGAGAGACAGTGGAAGAAGAACATGCAAAGAAACCTGAGATCCAGTAGCCAAAGAGAGAGAAGGGACACCAATAGAGAGCTGTCATTAAAATCGAAGACAGACTTCCAAGGAGGATGACATATCCACAAATAACTGGTATATGGTGGAGCTGAGATGTAAACCCAGGTTGCCAGGCACCAAAACTCATACTCTTTATTATTACTTATTATTGTTTATTATTATTCAAATATTTATTACTTATTATTTATTATTATTCAAATGTGTTTACACTTGCAGCAAATGACACATTTGAAGACTAGTCAGCACTAGCTTTAGTGCAATTCAGGTGATTAAATTTTATTTAACAAAAAATAGCTTTTAAAATGCAGCCTGAAAAATTTCTAAGTGAGATAAGCACTTGAAATGTTATAAGTGCTGGTAGGTTCATAGTAAGCAAAGGAAAAACACAACTAACCTTAAGAGAAAGTGGGTGATATTTTTATAAAACAGATTTACATATTATGTGTCTGAATAGCACACATAGTATGTAGTACGCGAATGAAGCACACTCTTAATCAGAACACAGTATGGTAAAATGCCGATCCTTCCAAGCTGTTTTCACCATAGAAGAGTGAAAAAAATCATTAGTCCAATATGTTAAACGCGATCACTTCCGTGGAGTGACATGGAGCTAGGCATGACTTTCATTTGTATTTTAACTTCATTTGTATTTTAAAATTATTTTTGATGACAAATCCACATTACTTTTGTAACTAAAACAGTGTATCATTGAAAATAAAATTTAAAAATAAGGACCAAGAGCCTTATGTGATCTACATATTAAAATTCTAACAAGAAATAAACAAGTCAAAGTTCGAAAGTACACTTGAGCCTTCTCTGCAGTGGAGATGCCGTGCGCCTGGCGTGTCTCTGGCTGATAACCTGGCCTCGGAGCGTGGCCTGTCATTTTCTCAACATGTCTGGGAGAAATAGAACGTGATTAAGAACGAACACATCACTCCTGCTTGTTTGCTTTCCCCAGTGCAGGTGGGCTGTCATCCTCTGCACACACAGCAAGCTGAGGTTAAAAGGCTGTCATTCCTTTATCTATGTGGAATGTACATTGAGGTAGTGTTATGTGCCATAGCCGTAGGGCAAAGCTCCCCAAATCAGCATGTGGCAAAGAGCACAGAACAGTAAGACTGTCATAGACAGGAAATCGAGACGCAATAATTCTAAGGCCATCATTAAGATAAATGGAGTTTTGAAATTAAATGGTGATTGCCCCCTGTCAAATTGAGAAGCCTGAACATGCACATATATTAACTGCTGGGCCTGCCAGGAAAAGAAGTGATTTTCATGTTGCTGGCATCTTCATTTTCTAATTATAAAAAAGGATTCTTAGAGAAATGGTACCTAAAAGAAGTATTTAAACTTTCTTGTTTCTAAAAACATTTGGGCTACCGATCTCCTTTTAATTCTAAGTTGACCTGCCAACTAATGTGTTCTGTAATGTTCTCATTATTATTTGAAAAATATTTATGAAGAGCTTTGAGAAACATAAGAAAGAGATAATACCAAAGGATAATTATCTCTGGAGGCTTCTTCCTAGAGATATTTTAAAGCACACATTTCTGCAGCAGTACTGAGTTTATGCCTTTCACTGTGTACTATAAAAGAAATAACAACATAATCCCTCAATGCTTTAAAAAAAAAGAACTTCAAGACACTGTGGTATTTGAAACAGTGCATATTATGAAGAATGTTTCATTTGAATGTTGCATTGTTCATAAGATTATTTATTTTTGTTGTGAACTATGAACAATTTGAAATTTTATGTTGATAATATACCATTTAAAAAATTTTATGTTTTTATAGATGTTCATTATTATTTCTAAAATGATCTCAAACTAATTTCATCATATCTGAAAAATGTATACTTTGATATTTTTATCTATTTGTTTGAAATTACCTACATTAGATAAATATCCTGACGTTAGAAAACAGAAATGTTCACTACATCTCTGAAAGAAACGCTTTAGAAGAAGAATGCCTTAATCTAGGTCTTCCTTTCTGACTTTCAAAACTACCAAAAGAAAAATGACATCCTTAGAAGTTCTATATCTAAATCCTTCCAGAACGTAATCTCCATGAGAAGAATGACCCTCTCCATCTCGTGCCCCATCACTGGGCACCAAATACTGTGATCAGCTCCAAAAATATTTGTTGAATAAAAGATTAATAAATGAATGAAAGGAATGCTCTTGATGCCACAATTTTCCTCTAAACCTTTAAAATAACAACAAGCTAGAATCCCCAAATTATGTAATGAAAGATGATTATGTTACATTTCAAATAGATGCTTTGTGGTAGAAATTATTCTAAGTAAATCCCCACAATACTAAAGAAAGCTTGTATTCTTCCCAAAATCAACATCCGTCAAATATGAAGCTATGACATCACTAAAGTAAGGAAAAGACAACTGAATAGATCAGTGGATTATGATTTGGTTTTGTGTGTGTGTGTGTGTGTGTGTTTTAACTACAGTGGCTGACTTATTACATTTCACACCACTTAGAGTTTTTAGAATTAAGTATGGGTCAACAATGACTAAACACATCAACAAGTGACATTCATTGAAATAAATCATACCAAATGGCCAGCATATTATAAGCTGCTGTGACACTACCACTGCTTTCATAAATAAAAAATGAGAATTAAACTTTCATAGTAAAATATTTCACCAGACTAGATTGCAAATTTTGACACGGTCAATTTATCATTGTAAAAATCAGATGAGGCTCAGTCGACTCTGCTCAGAAAGCTCATTAGTCTATTAAAATTATACCTTTGCCAGGATATCATGATTCTTTTTACTGAAAAATATCTGCTATTTACTGAAAATATTTCACAATATTTTTTTCCTTTGTGCAGAGAAAATAAGTGTTTAAAACTGATGAATTTTTAAATCAATAAGGAGTAATAGATGGCTCTAGGAGAAAAATTTGAAAGTTTTAATTAACCTTATGCACTATTCCTCTAATGAAAAGTGGTCAATTTATTTGACTACTTTTTCACTTATTTAAAGAAAAATACTTGGTTTCTAAAGAAAGATGGAATGTATTTTATATTCCAAACAAGAAAACTCCGCAATTTAAAATTTTATCTTAAAGGTGGTTTGATCTCGAAAACTATTAGTGAAAAGATGATTTTAAACTAAAATTAAACTGAAATTAAAACTCAAAACAACTCTGAAATGAAAAACTTTTTATGGGTTAGTGCAATCCCTTGTGCTTCTTAACTACAAATCCCGTTTCATTTGTAGCCACACATCTTGGCAACAATATCACAGTGTAGACTATGTTTTCACTGGTTACAGGACACATTTCCTCATGAGGACACTGGACTTTTCTTCTTGCTCATCTTTTCGCCAACCAAACTATTTCATTTCTATAGGTTTTGTTTTCATTTTCCATGTATTTCATTTCTTTGCTCTAAGACAGAACATAAACGAAACTCCCAGGGCTGACACTGTCTTACCTGACTATTACACTTACCAGTATTCTCACGAACCAAATTCTCATCCAGACAAAGTGCAGCTGTTCACTGCCCCTGAAATACTGACCAGCAACAGTCACTGGACATCACACAGCTCCAGCCCTAACAACAGGGGAGCAAGCTGTTAAACATCTACACAGCCACCAGAAGTCGGATTCGGCACATCTCTCTCCTGAGCCACATAGATGGACAACAAGGACCTCAGATTAAATATGTCCAAACTGTACTTCCCGGTGCATGGGATGACACTCCCCAGGTGCTTGTGGCAGAACCCCAGCTCCTCCACGCCTAGTCTGAGCCATGCTGCCTCTGATCAGTTCGCTTTTCTGTCTCAGGGTTCACGCCCAAATCACTTTCACGTGGTTATCAAAACTGCCCTCTCTGCCTCCAGTGCTGCTCACTTGAATCATTCTTCCTAACACAAGCAGAATACCCTTCTGAAATACAAATCTGATCATACTATTCCACTTCTTATCGGGCATTAACGTTCTCCAGTCTGTTCCGAATAAAGTACAAAATCCTCTAAACCAGCACCGTCCAGAAAAAATACATTGGAGCCACACAATGTAATTTTTACTTTTCCAAGAGCCATATTAAAAACCAGGTGAGAGATGGGAGAATGGGAAGTTACTGTTCGATGAGTATAAAAAGTTTCAGTTTGGAAAAATGAAAAAGTTCTGCAAATAGAGGGGTGTGAAGGTTGCTCAAAAATGTGAATATACTTAATGCCACTGAACTAACTATACACCTAAATATTAAAATGAAAATCTTTTTGTTAAACATATTTTACACAATAAAAAAAGAAACAGGTGAAATTAATTTTAATAATATCTTATTTAACTCAACAAATCCAAAATATTGTCATTTTAACATGTAACCAATATAAAAACTCTTAATGAGCTATTTCACATTCTCTTTTGCATACTAAGTTTTTGAAATGTGGTATGTACACTTACAGCACATCTTAATTTGAACATGAAATTTTCAAGTGTATGAAATGTGAAATGTAGACCTATCAAAATTATAGTTGTTTTTCATGTGTTTATGCTGCTTTAGTTTTAAAATTTAGCTTATTTTAGATAAAATTTAAAGTTCAGTTCTTCAGTAACACTAACCACATTCCAGCTGCTCAAGAGCTGCAAGTGGCCAGTGGCTACCATATTGGACACACAAGTTCTAGGTCATCTGAGGACCCTCTTCTCCAGACTCATCTTTCCCTTTTCATACTTCATGCTCTAGCTCTACTGAAATTTAATTTCTCAGACCTTCCAATTCTCTCCCACTCCCAGGCTGCTGAGCATACTGATCATTCGCCTGACCCCTTCTCCAGCTAGCTCTTCTCATCTTTCAGGTCTCGTATCAGGCATTGTTAAGTACTCCTTCTTCCAGGATGCTTTTCTACACTGCATATATCACCAACCCTCAGACCTCATATCTACTTAGGTCCTTCACTGCATTCTGGATTTTTGTGGTAATAGATCTTTTCATACTGCTTTGCAACTGCTTGTCTAATTTTCAGTGACTTCCATTATTCTATAATACCTATAAAAGCAAAAATAAAGCACATTTATCACCTAACCACATAGCAAATCCTAAACAAATATTTATTGAACAAATGAATGAATGAAGAGAGGAGAAAACACCAAGAACCTACTACCTTCTGATAAATATTTATCTGCTCTGGTCCTGACTGGCTGAAAGGCAGCTTATTTATGCAGCAAGGGATTTCTTCATTCACTATAAGCAATGATGAAGTTGGAAGGCAACTACATGCCAGGCCTTTCACTTGTTCACTGCATCTTCACAGCCACCCCAATTTACAGATGAGGCTGAGAGAGGTTAATCTGCAAGGCCAAATCTGCCTAGGTGGAGGACACAGGACTCCAAACAGTCTTACGAGAGACTGCACACTCAATCTCAGTGCATCAGAGACTAAGAATCATGTGATCCAAAGAGTAATCCAGACAAATGCAGAAAACCTTAGATTTTAAATCAATAAGTCCAAACTGTGGCTGTCTAAAACTGCGCTGGTACCGTTTTTCCACGAAAATAAGACCTAGCCAGACAACCAGCTCTATTGCTCTTTTGGAGAGCAAAACTTGGTAAAAGACCCGGTCTTATTTTACCATAATATAAGACCCAGTATAATAAAAATATAATATAATATAATATAATATAATATAATATAATATAATATAATATAATACAATATAATATAATATCTGGTCATATAATATAGTATGATACAATATAATACCGGGTCTTATATTAATTTTTGCTCCAAAAGACGCAGTAGAGCTGATTGTTGAGCTGGGTCTTATTTTTGGGGAAACAGGGTACCTGCATCTGTGAGCTCATGTTAGAAAATGACATCACTAAATTGTGAGAATATGCCTAAAATATACCACAATGACTCATGGTAAATTAATTACAAGTAAGAAAAGATTCTCACTTTGTACAAAAAGCATTTTATAACTTTTTGTTGCTTTTTAAAACACACTTCAGAGGTAATAAATAACCTAATTTACACTAAAATATTAGAAAAACAAATAACAATGAATCCACTGTTTTACAGTAATGACCGTACCTTTTGAAAACTCTAATCTCTCTGTTGTCAATCACTGTTGACCAAGCAAAACCCTAGCGATTGTTTAGAGCCGCCTGGCAGCTGCCTCGGTTTGGCATGTGTTTGTTGGTACTGACCCAGTCAATGTAGGAGTGAAAGGGGTGACCCCAGCTCGGGAACCCTGGCCCCAGCCCACTCACTGAATTAAAAGATCCATCAGTAATCACACAGACAAGATCAGAAAAAATGGACCATTCAGCATTGCAAGCTAAAAAATAAGATAAAACAACACTCTTTAATCATGAATTATCTGAAGTTCTACTTATCTGTCTAATAATGTGTTTAAAATTAGTCCTCAGGAAAAATGAGTTCAAAACTAAAAATTTAAAGGCTCCAATCAATTTCCTTTTGCCTCACAGTTTTCTTTCAGCAGATAAAGAAAAATCCATAGTAACAAGATAACATTTCATGCATTTACACATTTTCTCCTATAGACATCTACAGCCTTCAGAAAGTATATTACTTGTAGTCATGCCCATCTGACATTTTCCATTTTACTCAAAAGATTTTATGGTTTGGTATTACAGCAATATACAAATTTGACAGCTTGCAATAGGATCTAGTCCCTGTAGCAAATCATTCTGACAGTTAAGTACTATACAGCTACTAAATGTACATTTTTTGTACACTACAGTTACTTAAAAATCTTACAAAGTTGGGGACATGTGTGTGTTGAAGTCCTGAAGTATGTTCTTAATGATACTGTAAATTTTATACTGGACCTATTAAATAATAGGGCCTTATATACCATATCACAATTATATCATTTGTAGTATTGCTTATTTATTCTTCCTTCAGTAGTTGACTATTAAAAGCAAATTTTTCCTCAACTGCATTTAAACACTAAACTTGCTTATCGTTGTCAATGTTTATTATTCTCTTAGAATTCCTCTTTGCCTTTAAAAATAACTGAAGATGTGAATAAATCAGCACATGAGTTAATGTGGGACATAATGACTTTTTTGATTGCCTTTACAACACTACTTTTTTCTTTTAAAGTGATGAAAGATAATCAATATGTCTTTACATTTCCCAAAATGCATTAACAGAGGCTCTGTGATTCCTCTAGAAAGAAAGTGAAGTTGCTCTCTAACACTGCTGTAACATTAACTAAATAGGACTCAGAGTGATCGTACAGCACGGGAGGCAGACCCCATCTCTATCTCTCGGTAATTCCATCTTTAGCATTCAGTACATCTGATAACATAAGCCAGTTAGCAAGAGAACAAGGGCCTTCTTCTAAGAAACAGGAAGGCTGAATGTATTTTCCCTTCTTGATTCAACTCTTCAGATGGAATACCACAGTGAAACCACTCTATTTTCAGAATTGATGTACCTTTCAAAACTATAATCTTTGGCTTTCAAGTTCACTATTATTTGCCTTTAGGTACAAATTTTAAAGTGTACAGAGGCTTCTAAGAAGAATAGTTGGTCTCAGCCAGATACTAAAAGGCTTGTAGCTCAGTCATCATTGCAGTGTAAATTCCTTTTCAAAATAATGTTCTTCACTCAGAGAACACTTGTGCCTGTGCTTGGTTCACTTGTCAAATACAAATCAGATGGAGGTCATCGAATGCCTGGGGGCAACTTCAGCTATTCCAAAATTCATTTCTCTCTCTATTTGGTTGTAGAAATAGGATTTCAAATGTAAAAATCCTAGGAATGTCTATAGACTTAAAAACCAGAGGCACTGTACTATGCCACTGTGAGGAGGGATGTGTGGTCAGTGAACGCCATCAAGTTTTTATGCCATAACAGCAATCAAGATAGACATCACTTGTTTTAATACCTGCAATTTAATATTTAAATATCCTTACAACACTTCTACTTGAGACCTTTCCCTCCAAACAGGAAGAATGTTTAAAACTAATGACAGGATTTAGGGTCTACTGCAATGTCCAAGATTTCTTAGACTGCACAGACTTGTCTTGCTATTTTACTTATATAAATTTCATAGATCTTGAAGGTCCAAGATGGCAGATTAGGTAAACGCTATGCCTACTGCCTCCCAGATCACACCAAAATTGCAAATAAATTATAGAACAATCCTTAAGAATCATCTAACGGCTAGCTGAACAAAATCCCTATAACTAAGAATATAAAGAACAGGCCACATTGAGACTGGTAGGAGGGACAGAGACACAAAATGGGCTGATCCCAAACCCACAGATAGTGGCTGAACACCTACTGAACCTCAGATGGCACAGGTCTCCCTGGAAGAGGGAGGGATCCTAGTCCCACACCAGGCTTTCCAGCCCAGGGATCCTGTGCTAGGAAGAGGAGTTCCCACAAGATCTGGCAGTGAAAATCAGCAAGGACTCTATTTGTCCATCCCAGTGAGACAGAAGGCAGCTGGAAATCCAGATGCCCTCGTCAAGAGCCCGCACACAGACTCGCTTACAAACACTCGTCTGGTCTCCGGTGAAGGGATGGCGACTCAAGAGGCACCAGAGACGTACTGGGAAAGACTGAGCTATGTGGCTTCCAGGGGAGAGCTGGGCAACAGGAGCCATTGTCGCTGTGTGAAGCCTGCCTCACATGTAGCCTACAGGAAGGTGCCATCTTTTCTATGTTAAACTCTCCTCTAAAAAGCCCAATCTGAGAGCTCATTGGTCTGGTAAAATCCACACGCATGCACCACCTTGGTGATGCCGAGTCCCTGCCCTGCATCGCTAGTACTAAATCACCAGAGGCACTCCTGGCTCCTGGATGCCAGCCCTGCCCCACAAGCTGTGGAAGCCTTCTATAGCAGCGGACAGTCTACAGTGGCCCAGGGAACTTTTGGGGGTGGGCAGTGAGCCACAACCTATGCTACAGCCACCCATGGGCAGCTCTCGGGAACCTGCAGGCCTGAGGCGAGCGGTGGCTGGCCACGGGGTTCTCAGAGTGTTTTTGCGAAATGGTCACAGGGCTGGCACTGGTGCAAGAACCAAAACTGCACTAGCTTTATAAAAACCACTGCCCACATCCCCTAACTCCCTGGAATACTGCCCTGCCAACCTAGTACTGCATTGCCAAGGGCACTCTCAGCTCCTGGGTGGCTGGACCCAGCCCACAACTGTGGAAACCTTTTACAACAGCGGACGGCCTGGAGAACTTTTGGTGGTAGGTAATGAGCCACAACTTGAGACACAGCCTCTCTTGGACAGCTCTCGGGGATTTGTGGGCCCAAGGCAAGTGGTGGCTGGCTGCAGTGTTCTCAGGGCGTTTTGTAAAGTGGTCACAGGCCAGGCACTGACACAAGAACTGACTCTGCTTTAACCTTGTAAAAACAACTGGCCATGCCTCGTGACTCCCTGGGTCTCCGCCCCACCCAACTAGAGCTGCATGGCCAGAGACAATCTCAACACAGGCTCAACCAGCCTGGTCTGTATATCTAAGGAAGCTCTTTTAATGGCTGAGACTTAGGGGCAACCAGCAGGTGGCAACAGGCGTAGGAGGCCCTGGGCCTTTTGCTAAGCTGCTCTAGGCCCAATACTGATGGCAGCTGGCCTCGGTTCACAGCAAGGCCAAACCCACATGCCTCCAGGTGCAGCACAGGCAGCAGCCAACCACATACAGCTTTGTACCTCTTACCAGGTAGCCATGGGCTGGTTACAGGTAAGGCTGAAACTGGCCTACACAGGACACCCTCCAAGAGGCACCAGAAACAACACACTCAGAGGTCAGCGCAGACCACACGATAGCACAAGCTGGTTAGCCCCACAAGCAGCACACCCAAAGGGTATTCTCAACAGGCACCAAAGCCCACAGGATAAATCCCCATCTGAGGGGTCAGCCCCCACACAGTAGCTCCCATACTGTGGGAACAGACAATCTTAACATTCAGCTAGCCTGGGATGCAATCCTACCCACTGATGCACCAAAGCTATCAAGGCTCAACTACAACAGAAGAACACACTCAAGAGACACTCCTGGAACACGTATATAAGAGACCAGGGATACTGCGCCACTGGACCACACAGGACACATACTACATAAGACCAACCAGCAAAGACTGAGAGACGTAGGAGATCTGCCTAGTAATGTATAGAAGCAAACACAGGGAGGCAGCCAGAATGAGAAAAACAAGAAACATGTCCCAAATAAAAGAACAGGAGAAACCTCCATAAACAGAACTAAATGAAATGGAGGCAACAACCTACCAGAGAAAGAGTTTAAAACACTGGTTATAAGAATACTTAAAGAATTAGTGAGAATTTCAACAGAGACAGTAAGCATAAAAAAATGTATAGAAACCATAAAAAAGAATCAGTCAGAAATAAAGAATAAAATAACTGAAATGAAAATTACACTAGAAGAAATCAACAACAGATTTGATGAATCAGAGGATAAAATCAGCAATTTAGAAGACAAGGTAGCAGAAAACACCCAACTGGAATACATACACAAAAAAGAGAGTGAGTTTAAGGGATGTTTGGGACAGTATCAAGTGTAACAACATTCACATCATACCGTGTTTCCCCGAAAATAAGACCTAGCCGGACAATCAGCAATCAGCTCTAATGCATCTTTTAGAGCAAAAATTAATATAAGACCCGGTCTTATTTTACTATAAGACCTGGTATATAATTAATATAACATAATAATATAATATAATATAATATAATATAATATAATATAATATAATATAATACCAGGACTTATATTAGTTTTCGCTCCAAAAGACACATTAGAGCTGACTGTCCAGTTATTTTCAGGGAAACAGGGTAGGAGTACCAGAAGGAGAAGAGAAGGCGCAAGGGATCGAAAAACCTATTTGAAGGAATAATGACTGAAAACTTCCTAAACTAGCGAAGGAAATAGACATATAAACCGAGGAAGTGCAGAAAGTCCCACACAAGATGAACCCAAACAAGCCAACAAAGGTTAAAAACAAAGAGAGAATCCTAAAAGCAGCAAGAGAAAGACATCTAGTTACTTCCAAGGGAGCTCCCATAAGACTGTCAACTGATTTCTCAGTAGAAGCTTTCCAGGCCAGAGGGAGTGGCAGAAATATTCAAAGTGATGAAAAACAAGGGCTTATAACCAAGACAACTCTATCTGGCAAGGCTATCATTGAAAATTGAAGGAGAGATAAAGAGCTTTCCAGACAAGAAAAAGCTAAAGGAATTCTTTACCACCAGGCCAGTATTACAAAAAACGTTGAAAGAACTCCTTTAAGCAGAGGAAAGGAGAAAACAAATAAATGAAGATCAAAAATATGAGTAAAATGGCAATAACTATGTACCTATCAATAATCATTTTAAATGTAAATGGTGTAAATGCTCCAATCAAAAGACATAGAGCAGCTGAATGGATAACAAAACAAGATCCACGCATATGTTGTCTATATCGAAAGATACACACACAGAATGAAAGTAAAGGAATGGAAAAAGATATTTCACACAAATGGAAATGAGCAAAAAACCTGGGGTAGCAATACTTATATCAGACAAAACAGACGTTAAAAATGAAGACTATAATAAGTGACAAAGAAGGACATTACTTAATAATAAAGGGATCGATCCAACAAAAGGACATCAGCCTAGTAAACATTTATTCACCCAACATAGGAGTACCTAAATATATAAAGCAAATATTGACTGACATAAAGGCAGAGATCGAGAGCAACACAATCATAGTAGGGAATTTTATCACCCCACTGATACCACTGGACAGATACTCCAGACAGAAAATCAATAAGGAAACAGTGGCCTTTAATGACGCATTAGACTAGATGGATTTAATTGATATTTTTAGAGCATTTCACCCCAAAGCAGCAGAATATACATTCTTTTCAAGTGCACATAGAACATTTTCCAAGATAGACCACTTATTAGGCCACCAAATAAGTCTCAATAAATTTAAGAAAACTGAAATCATATCAAGTGTCTTCTCTGACCACAAATGGTATGAAACTAGAAATCAATTACAAGGAAAAAACTGAAAAACACACAAACACATGGAGGCTAAATAACATGCTACTAAATAATAAATGGGTCAACAATGAGATCAAGGAAGAAAGTAAAGATCCCTTGAGAAAAACAAAAATAAGAACACAATGAACCAAAATCTATGAGACATAGTGAAAGCAGTCCTAAAAGGGAATTTCATAGCAAGGCAGGCCTACCTAAAGACAGTAGAAAAATCTCAGTCTAATTTTACGTATAAGGAAAAAGAATAGCAAACAAAGCCCAAAGTGAGTACAAGGAAGGAAATAATAAAGGTCAGAGCAGAAAGAAATGAAATAAAGGCTAAAAAAACAATACAAATGATCAATAAAAGCAAGCACTGGTTTTTTGAAAAGACAAACAAAATTGACAAACTTTTAACCAGACTCATCAAGAAAAAAAGAAAGAGAACCCAAATAAATAAAATCAGAACTGCAAGAAGAAAAGTAACAATGAACACCACTGAAACACAAAAAATTTTAAGAAAATACTACAAGTAACTATGTGCCAACAAATTGGACAATCTGGAAGAAATTGATAAATTCCTAGAAGCATACAATCTTCCAAGGCTGAATGAAGAAGAAACAGAAAATCTGAACAGACCAATTACTACTAACGAAATGAAATCAATAAGCTCCCAATAAACAAAAGTCCAGGACCAGATAGCTTCACAGATGAATTTTACCAAATATTCAAAAAAGAATTAACACCTGTTCTTCTCAAACTATTCCAAAAAATTGAAGAAGAGACAGGCTTCCAACCTCATTCTACAAGGCCACCATTACCCTGATTCCAAAACCAGACAAAGACATTACAAAAAAATAAATCTACAGGCCAATATCCCTAATGAACATAGGTGCAAAAATCCTCAACAAAATATTAGTACACCAAATTCAGCAATACATTAAAAAGATCACACACCACTATCAAGTGGGATTCATTCCTGGTATACAAAGGTGGTTTAATATCCACAAATCAATTAACATGATATACCACATAAACAAAATGAAAGATAAAAACCATATGATCATATTATGCTAAGTGAAATAGTCAGAATGAGAAAGACAAATACCACATGATCTCACTTATATGTGGAATCTAAAGAACAGAATAAATGAACAAACAAAACAGAAATACACTTATATATACAGAGAACAAACTGATGGTTGTTAGATGGGGGAGGGTTTGGGGGGATGGGTGAGAAAGGTGAAGGGATTAGGAAGTACAAATTGGTAGTCATAAAATAGTCACAGGGATGTGAAATACAGTATGGGGAATATAGTCAATAATGCTGTAAAAATTAGGTATGGTGTCAGATGTGTACTAGATTTATCAGAGAGATCACTTCATAGATTATATAAATGCTTACCCATTGCATCATACACCCAGCAACTAATATAAAATAATATTGAATGTCAAACATAATTTAAAAACTATATATACACACACACACACACACACACACACACACACACATGTAGTCACGTGATATAAAGTACAACATAGGGAATAGAGACAATGGTATTGGAATAACCATGTACAGTATCAGATGTGTAGTAGACTTGTTAAGGTTATCACTTTGTAAGGCGTGTAAATGTCTTAATTATTATGTTGTTTTGCACACCTGAAACTAATAAAAAATAAATAAATTATATAGATTTTTAATTTAATCTTCAAGAAGTGATCAACGTATGTGATAGACATTCTGGTAACAAATACCACAACTGCAGGCTGTTTTAGTCCTCTAGCTTCTGTGTGATCATACTATAAAGATTATGTTTGCCATCTCTAATTCCTGTCCTTAATTCTTCTTCTGATAATTTTTACCTGTATTTTTTTTCCAATTGTGAAAAGCACAAACAGACATTCTAACTGCATGTGTGTTTTATATCTCTCTACTTCCTTTTTTTGTGTTCTCATCTTCGCATAATTGTGCTCCTCTTTCAGAGATTCAGTTATGACCATGGCCAACCAATCATAGTAGTAGAGAAAACAGAACATAAGGGAAAAAGAAAAGGAAATGACTGAGTAAATTCTAAAATCTGTATCATGTGGGGGCAATTGTTTTGTTTTCATCCTCGGGCACACTAAACATCTGAGATCCAAACAAACCCCTGGGCTGGTTATCCGTGAGCACACCATTCAAGTGGGAGGTAGGAAATGTCCTCAGCATCCTACCAGGTGCCAATGTCACATATTTTCTGGATAAATGGAGAGGTATTAAAGGATATGGGGAAGGCACTGGAAAAGACAGACATTGTCACAAGGACAATTATTCCTGTATTGAAAAGTCATTCAGAAGCAAAGAAGTTCATTCTAAATGAGCAGATAAGAAAAATACTAAGTAATCTGGAATCTGCATTCATAATCTGAAGAATGCCTAAACTGGCAGAGAAAACGGTTCTCCCTTTTGGATATTACTTTGGATATAGCCTATTCAACCATTTCTTTCCTATGAAAGGATGGCTCTGCTTAATAACCTGATGCTTTTAGATGGCAACCTGTAGCATTTTTTAGATGAGGCGGCACTTACTTTAATAACCCCTGAGATAATTACTCTACACAAAGCTGAATATTATTGAACAAAAAAAAAAAAGAAAAGAACAAACTAAGACCACTGTAGCCAAATATTTTTGTTTAGTTTTTGTTTAATTTTTAAAACTAAATTTTGTTTAGTTTTTAAAAAATAATGAATTTTATTAAAATATTTCAAATTGTCAGCAACATGAATAAAATAAAATACAGTATCTTGAAAATAAGTCTAGTCTCATCATGGTTGTCCATTTAGTAATCTGATGCGTAGAGGCCACACTAGTGCTATTACCAAACAAGGTGGCTGGATGAGATAAAGGTTCTCAAAGCACACACTATTTTAGGATCAACATAATCCATGAAAGAGCACGGAAACTGTTGTTTTCCATTTGCTGTCTCTTCTTTTTTTAATAGTCATTATAAGAAGGCAAATCTGCTAAAGTCAACAAATCCTTTCTTATATCCTCAACAAAAATCTTTCTACACAAATAATTATACAGAGGGGTATTTCAAAAGCTGCAAGTTGAACTTATGAATAAATAAAAGGCAAACAACAATATTACCAAAATGTTCAAATACCTCTGCATAAATTCCAGTATTTCATGTTCTAGAAAGATTGCTAATAATAACAAGCATTTTTTTAAATACACAGCTTTCATACTTCAGAAGACATTTTGAACTCCTGTATGCCATCAGTTATTCTTTAAGCCTGTTGCAGTTACTGGCTTTTCCAATGTTGGTGAGTACTTATACAGAAAAACACTAACTTGCCCCAAAGGAAAGCAGCTCGGTTTAGATGACTAAATGAAATCTGAACTAAAAACTTGCCCTCTGGAATCCAGCACTTTGAGTGCACAGCAAGCAGCCCTTTTCCCTGCTTTGCTGCTATCGTTTGGGCTACAGCACCCCAACATGCATATCACGCTCTCTCCCCCCTTCTCCCCAACCCCCACCCCCTCTCTCTCACGTACACCCTACAAGTGTGGGCTGGGCTCTGATTAGGCACTTGCTGAGAGGTGATTTAAGGGCAAGGAAAGGAGAAAATGGTACAGCAGCACCACCTAGCGTGAACGGGAGAGAGGCTCAGAGTTCCCACCCCCACCCCATGCTGCTGCTTTAGGATGAGCAAATTTGTTTTGCCTACATCAAGTCACTCTAGTTTTCAATCCCCAACTGACTAGAGGTTCCAAGATCAGAACTCTCAGACAACAGGGCAAGTGCTGCATGGGTGTGCAGCATGCACAGAGCTGTGCATGCATTTATCACCGTGACTCTTAAAGGGGAAACAATAAAAAGGCACACACAATTTTGGTATTGTCTGATCAAAGCTTCCAGCCACAATAATTTTAAGCCAGAAGCACAAATAATAAACAACAATGTGCTGCCTTTTAATTATTCCATAAATATTTACTCAATAGCTACCATATGTGTGTACACACACACACACACACACACACACACACCCCACAGAGTGTTATCCTTTATGAAACTTTGTTAGTATTCATGGTGGTTCAATTTCTATAAGAATAGATGTTAAAATATTAAATCAGATTACATAATACAGTAGCAAATATACACATATGTTGCTGAATTCTATTATTTTATTGATAAATAAGAAATTTGAAAAATTTGTCAAAAAAAGTCTCTGGGATGTTTTTAAAACCAATTTAGAATTTCTGTTCTCTTAGTCTCCAACTTATTTCTTTCAACCAAGATATTCTCTGTCTAAATACGACAAAAAGGAAAAATTTCTCTTTATATGTATGTCTTCCCTACAGACCAGTGGGTTCTCAAATGGGAGTGATTTTGCCTCCCAGGGATATCTGGCATTGTATGTTTGTTCAAGGATGCGCAATCTATAATACACATGACAGTCACCCCAACGAAGAATTATCTTGTCTAAAAGGTCAACAGAGCCAAGTTGAAAAACCCTGATCTAAACTATAGGAGTTAAGAGACAAGAGCAATGTTTTACTCAAAAATGTACACTAAGTATTTGGCAAGGTAAGGTAGTAATTGTTTGGAGAAATAAACTGACACTGACATCTGAGTCCTGATATCCCCCATCTGTGTAAACAAAAAGGTGGGTGGACAGTAGAGCATCCATGGTGGGTAGAAAGTAGAGCATCCAGAAAAGAGTTGGCTATAGCGCCAGAAAAAGACTGAAACTGACACTGGAAGACACACATACATTCACTAAATAAACGTAGGAAAATAATTTGCCTAGACATATGTTGGCCTGGGTGAAATACCACACAAAACTACTGCTCTGACTTTTGGCTGGCCATGCTCTTCTTAGATTATTTAAACTTCAAAAGAATGCTAGTGTCAGAAAAGTATACTTGAGTGTACGTACAGGGCAGAGCGTCCTATTCTCTGGAAAGGTGCACTCTACCTCACGCCGATCACCAAGGGACACTGATTAAGACCAGGGCACAGATGCCCTATAGGAGACTCACAAAGGTGATGTCGTCTTGAGCATTCTTAGTGAGAAAGTTATCTAGACTTCTGGCTACCGCCCCCTTTCAAACAATTATAGCAGTTTTGAATGATTATTTTTCCCCAAAATGAAGTTTCTCCTTTTATTTTCCCACTTAAATTAACCACTATGAGCATTTTGATAAGTATCAGTCTAAGAAAATCTCCATGCAGTGAAAAAGAGGAAGGGATTAAGATGTACAAATTGCCAGTTATAAAAACAGTCACAGGGATGTACAGTAGAGCATAGGGAATATAGTCAATAATATTGTAATAACTATGTATGGTGTCAGATGGGTACTAGACTTATCGGGGTGATCACTTTATAAGTTATATAACTATCTAACCACTATGTTGTACACTTGAAACTAATATAATATTGTATGTCAATTGTAACTGAAAAAAATTATAAAAAAGAAACAGAAAATAGTAACTTGGCAGACTCCATCTAATCCAAGTATATAATATCATTAGTAATAAATTATATTTATATCATGTTACCCTAATACGGTATGATGAGAAGGGCACTTCATCTCCGTGGTATGCCTCCTAAAACACATACCTCAGTTTAAACATGACAAAATATCAGACAATTCCTAATTGAAGGCTATTCTACAAAATACCTGATCAAAATTGTTAAGGTCATGAAAAACAAGGAAAGAATGACAAACTGTCACAGATTTGAAGATCTATAACAACTAAACCCAATGTGGCACGCTAGGTAAGATCTTGGAACACATAAAAAAGACCTTAGCGGAAAAAATTAAAGAAAGCCAAATAAATTCTCTAGTTTAGTTAGTAGGAATTACCAACGTTGATTTCTTAGTTTTGACAAATTTACTACGCTTATGTAAAGAGCTAACATTATAACATTAATGAAAGCAGGATGAAAAATATACAGTAACTCTGTAAATCTAAAATTATTTCAAAATAAAGTTAAAAAATTAAAAAAAGAAATTCTCCAAGCATGTAAAATTACATTAAAAACCGAAAAAAATCTGGTCTACAGCCTGCAATTTTCACCCAAATATGTGTCATGGACATCTGTATGTCAACAAACAGGTCTACATTGTCATTTGAAATAGACTTTAGGTGATCTTAAATTCAGTCAAGGTGTACTCTTGTAAAGGTACCAATTGTTTAAGGATGGCAAACATTCCATAAGGAATATGTGACATATACAATCAAGGTGAAACATAGCATTGTGAAGAAAACAATAAGCTTTGCCACTTTCCCATGTAAGCATCAAACCAAATTTCTAGATATAACTTCCTGAATGGCATTGAAATGACCCATGCTGTCCCTTCCTGCTGCTCCCTAAAAACCCATTTGGGACTGGTGTGAATAACAACACATCATTAAGGAAACATTCATGGACAACAGGAGCCAGCATATAGGTCCTTAAAGGGAAGCACCAGGAGCAGTGACCACTCAATCTGAGTGGCGTTGAAATGGATAACAGAAGTCATCTTTCAGAAAAGAGAACCAAAGGTGATTATTAAATGTAGTGTCTGAATTTTTGCAAATAAACATTACTTATAAATCAGAAAAAAAATGTGAGATATCTATTAGTATTTGCCACGCTAAATATTAAATTCTTTGACATAGCGAACTCAATATTTTTTAAAATTCTGCCTGATAGTCCTAATTCTAGAAAATGGTTTTTGTTTATTTCTTATCGGTGTGTTTCTTTTTAAATTGGTGACCAAGATATAAGATTTCAAGCTTTCTTTTGGAAGTCCAGGAGCCCAACAATTTTACTCTTTTTGGAGAGTCACTGTGAGCTTTAAAGGGCCATTTGAAAGGCCCATTCGTTTCTGTCTCATTCACAATACTTCCATTAGCACATCCTGAACATCCTGGTCTCAAGACTCGGATCTGCCAAGAGCAATCATCAGCTCCATAAAGGGCCACATATTTTCTAGCAATTTGAAATACTTGACGGAGCTGTAATGGGAAATAAGTGTTCACTTTCCCTTCTGTGAGAAGGAAAGACAACAGACTAGATTCTAAGTATTCCCAGCTCCTTGTTGGAGAAGAGACTAGTAACAAAACACATAATAGGCAGGTAGAGAGTTAAAGCTAAAGTGCCTGAAACATCCCATAGTGGAAAGACCTCAAGTTAAAAATAACAAGAACCGAAGAAGTTGTGGGGTATTAAAGTCCATGTGTAAGACACGCTCCAGTATTTTAAGGTCATTCAATTTAACTTTAGGGAAAATTCTCATTAAATATGAACTATAAGGGCCTCATGACCTGTTGGCTCACAATTTAGTCGAACTCCAAGGTTATTTCAATGCTGAGGACATTAAAGGCCTAGCTTTTCAATGAAAAATACTCTTAACAATGACAGCCAGTGAGAAGATTTTTATGAAAGTCTCTAAGCAGGTCAGAAGATCATTGGCCAAAGAGTTTGGCAAATTAAGTGACTGGTGTCTATTTGTAAGTAAATCCCTTCGTAGTAATAATAGTTTCTGTATTTCTCTGCAAGTCTCTTGGTGAAGAGATGATGAAATCAGGTTAGATGTATTTTGCTAAATCAAGACCAACCAAAGAGAGGCAAGAGACAGAGAAACTAAATAAGTTAAATAGTGATAGATAGTTCAGGTTCATTTTTTAAAAACCTCACCAAATAGCCTATAATTTGAAAATTCACAGTAATCCAGGAAATGTGGTATTCCTTTGCCTTATTTCAAACAGAATTTGAGGATGATTATAAACATACTTATAATACAACAGGAAAAGAGTATGTATAGACAAGTAAACTTAAGCTAAAGGGAGAAAAGGGTAGAATAAAAAAAAATGAAGCTAAGAGAAAAATTATCTTGGGAACGTATGTATTAATAGAAATATTCAGAACTTTAAATTAATACTATTTTATGAGGTAAAAAAGAAGCTTTGCCACTCACCAATTTTAACCTCTGTAAAGGTATTTTGCCTACATCTATCTGTGTCCTTTCTGGGACATTAGTGAATCGAACTTCTGGGACCGCGACAGCGCACATGACATGGGCCCACCTACAGGAAAGGAGACATTAAACATAAACAAGAGTTCCCTAAACTTACATACCTCATACTTCAACCAGGTGATACAATTCTCACAGATGAGAAACACACAGATGAGAAAGAAAGCTGAACACCTAAGTTCATCACAAACAGACTACTCTTTGAATTTTAAACCTATTAGATGATACCTGGATGGATTCAATACCACAGCTGCCCACCTCTGTGACATGAAAAACTAGGTGAAGACCAAGGACTCGATCCTACCAATATATGTAGTTTCCTACACTTGATAGACAAAATACTAAAATGTAGGCTTGCTATTCCATTTGATGCTGAAATACAGAGAGGTGTTTAATACATGTAAGCTAATTAATATGTGACAAAAGATTAGTTCAATTAACAAAATTTATGAACTGGGCACTGTATATAATCTTTTTACATGATACAAATATCATAAAGCGAACTAGAACAATAGCGAAAGTTTTCTAAAAGAACTAATACTGATTAAGTAATTAAATTGTCATTGCAATCCTACTATAATCAAAGGAACCTAGAGAGAAGGAGAAATGAAATTTAGCTTGTTCCTTTGTTTCCTACTTAAACCTTAGTATTTCCTTTCAAATTCTGAATTACTCCAGAAAAATCACAACATCCCCATTAACACTATCAAGTTTCTCATAAATATTATGCCCCAAACAAATAAAAGACTCTTGAGGTTTAAAAAGATCTTAAAAGACTATCACATCCTCCAACCTATTTTTAAGTCAAATATGTGTTTCACTCAAACAAAGACTCCATCCTGCCTGTAAAGACCACAGGAAGAGAAGACAAGTATCAACCCCAAAGTGGCATTCTTTCATATCTAACTCCTGTGATTCTACAGCAAACATGTTTCTTTTTGTCCTAGCTCAAGAGTGGGAAGAGAAGTTCTTATCGTCTCTGTCACCTCATAGTCATGTCATAGTCTCATGACCTGTGCAACATCCTAGAACTAGTCAATACTTTTCAGTATCACATTAACTAAGACGGTGAAAGTGGAAGATCCCAAATTAAGCAAAAATAGTTTCTTAGACTAAACTTTATCAACACAGGAATGGTAAATGACTTTATTCTTCCCGAAAAGCTATCAAAAACACGTGCAATGCACATAATTATGCAAACTCCATCATTACATTACACCCAGAGTCCCAAATCCAGTGCCTGTGGGGCCAGGCAGGATGGAAACAAATAAGTGTGAGCTGGTAAATAATGGAAACCTGGGGCGCGCGTGCCCATATAGGCCAGGTTCTCTCTCACCCTGTTAATGCCATAGAGAGATGCACAATCATGTTTCAAGTAAAGATGAAAAATCTAGATTTTAATCCAAAAACCTCTCAACTTTTAAAATTTGGATCAAATTTATAAAATGGTGGGTCGGTCAAATAAAAACATCTTGGGGCTGAATTTGGCCCTCAAGTGCCAGTTTCAAACCTCTGCCTAAACTATTTCTACATGTTTCAATTTTCACAGGAGCCTATAAAATGCTTTGGCCAAATTTTAAATATTAAAATTGAGTCATGAAAATAAAATTCATGCAAAAATATATTTCAACAACCACCATAAAAACCAGATTACCTTTCTTTACGTTCACTTACGATTCTTCTTTTAAAACTCTTTTCATATTCTCCAACTGTCCCCTTTAAATCTTAAAATCAGTGTTTTCTCCTTGTGTTTCTATTTTAGTACGTACACATTCTTGTTAATTTGCTGGTGTTACAAATAAATGGTTTTGTTTTAATGTTATGACCATGATTGATTTTATTTCTCGGAAGATAACAGCTTTGTCTGTTTTCAGGCATACACTATTTTTATTAGACTAATAGGATCCATCATATTAAACACTAGGATCCCAATGGCACCTAGATGATATGGGCTGCCTTCATTTAAAAAATTGTTAGTAAAAGGGGGGTTATTTTCATGGTGTCAAGGACGTAGAACAGAAGCAGGACTTAGAACCCTTTGTTCAGATGAGGTGAATGTGGTGGCAGTAACAGTCTCTGAAGACAAGCATAAAATCCCAACCTCGGACCTGGACAGCACAACCCTTGGAACAACGTGTACAATGAGAGGTAATGCAAACGGCCACCCAACGGCACGACCACTCTAGAGAGGAGAAGGAAACGATGAGATTCAGCACATTAACCTGTTACTTACTTCTTGTCCTTGGTTTCCTTAAGAGCGCCCCCTCTCAGATTGCAGAGACAGCATTCCTAGGGGAGGAAAAACACCGCGCTGTTATTACCAGAAACATAAAATAAAAACCATTACTATTTATCTAAATATTCCCATAAATTCTAATTTTTTTATTTTAAAATGAAACCATCAAGAATTTCATGAAGGCCTATCTCTGAGCAGTTTAATAAGGGATGTCCTTTCATCTTCCCACCTCTCCTTTTCCTTTCCCTATTGAACTGCTCAGAGATAAGCCTTCTTAAAAAAAAAAAAAAAAAAAAAGTGTGTGCATATATATCCCCTAGAGGAAACCGCCATTACCCTGGTATCATGTTGAACTGCCCCTTTGGAGGAAAGCTGTGACACAGAGAACTTGGTAGTCTGGAGAGGTATGAACTAGAATTCTAGAACAGAGAACATAACTGGGTTCTTTTGTGCTCTGGGAATCCACTCAGGTATACACAATGGCTGAAAAATAGAGAACTGGCAGACTTTGTTCTGATATCAGGATAAGCAGGAAGCTCTTTTTAAAAGATGTGGATAGAGAGGTGAATAGGGTCTATTACAGAAATTACAGTGTTTAAGGAGCATGAAAGAGAAGCCTGTCAAAGGAAGCTGAAGCCCAACGAGAGATCACAAACGTATCATTTGGGTTTTTCTGTGGGCAAACGGTGTTGGAAAAATGTTCTGACAAACCCAGGCTATCCAGCCCCAGAAAACAGTGCTATGACATGTTTATGTTTATCTTTATCTTCCCTCATAAGTTTATATTTTTGGCATTTTTATGTGCCTTAGATTGGCACAGACTTTTTCACTCCAAGATGACTCCCTGTACTACAAATACAGACTTTATTCTTCATTTCTCACTACAATCCTATGAAAAAGTCCATTAAAAAATAGGGCCAGAAAACAATGCAATGTCTTTTGTTGACCTAGAACTTTTTATTATATACTTCAGTAATGTTTTTATTTTCAACCTCAAGCTTGTCCTCCAATTTACTTCATTAATATATTTTTTAAAAAATAGTTATAGGCTACTTCCCCCCGGCTCCAAGTTGTATATATAAAATTCTTTATCTGTTCTCCAAGGTGCTCTTCTCTCCGTTAATTAATTTTGACAGTTTTGCCTAGCTTTACAGGGAATCCTTCTAAGGTATCAACTATTAATAATAGAGTGTCAAGCTCCATAGCTTTTAGTTTTCCAAGGAGAACAGTAATAAACAACTGAAGAGAACCAACATATCTGTATTAACTCCTAATAGGCAGCAGAAAAGGCAAACAACCAGAGATGTCCAATGGTTTTGTGTCCGCAAAGTCTCTGCACGTCTATTTGAAATTTCCTAGGTGAATATTCATGGTTTAGAGTAGCAAAAGCTGCCCTGTGCATATACATTTGAATCTATAATAAACCCAGCTCAAGGAGATAACGCAACAGAAAATTTTGTCTATCCATACCACAAAACCATACTCCAGAGGCCTTTAAAATAACTTGTTCTGATGAAGCACAATGAAAGGAAAATTTCAAATTCCAAATATTGAAAATGAGAATTGCAATAATTCAAGTTACTCAATAATATACAAAGTATTCAATAATAATTTCATAAAACATTACTGACTTGAAGTATTTTTCAGTAATTTAATACACCCTCTATGTGGGGAGATGAAAATGAAAACAAAACAGGAGGTCACAACTGTACATAAAAAGATGTAGGTATTAAAGTGGGACTGCAACAAAGGGGAGCTGTGGAGAGTGAGGCGCTCAGATGCAGAGAGAATGAGATGTCTGATTAATGAAACTGGCAGAGAGAAGAGCCTAAAGGGACGAGTTAGCAGAGTTAAATACAGCAAAGCAGCATGGAAGCTGCTTTAAAGCACCTGATAGGATCATTAGCAGGTACACAAGTTAGTTGCAGGGTGAGACTGCAACAGGAGGAAACAGTCCTCTAAAGCAGAATGTGTAGGTTTAAGATTTTAAATGGAGTTTAGAAGACTCCCACCTACTACAGTATGAAACAAGGTTTTTCTTGGATCACCAGTGACATCCATGTCACAAAAGCTAACAGACGATTCCAAGTCCTTGGTTTGCCTGACCTCTTAGCAGCATTCAACACTGTTGATCACGACCCTGGTTTCCATGACCCCACACTCTCCTCATTGTCCCGCTCCATCTCTAGCTGATCCTCAGCTCCTTTTAACAGGCTTCTCTCTTTCATGCTCCTCAAACACTATAATTTCTGTAATAGGTCCTATTCACTTCTCTGTCCATACATGCTTGTTGAGCATCTCATCTACTACCCTGATTCTCAAAAGGCCAATGCCTCAAACATTTATCTCCTAAGATGTCTGAATGACAGCTCCACAGGCATCTCAAACACGTGTGCAAATCTGAACTCACATCTTCTTCTCAAGCCTGTGCTCTCCCACTGTTTCCCATCAGTGGTATCAACCACCCATTCTAGCTCATGCTGGAAGACATAATTTTCCTCTCACTTTAGCTCTAATCAATTGAGTTCTGTCAATCCCACCCCCAAATCCAACCTCTCCTCTCCATTATCACTGCTGTCATCTTAGTTGATACCACCAGCATTCTTCATCAGACCTAAACTGCTGCTAATGCCACTCCACAGTCAGTGTGGAATCTACCAGAATGGGTTCTAATGCTTCTCAGTATTTAACGTGGCTTAGAAGGTCCAGAATCATCAGGCCATAACCTTGTCACCCTTCATTTGGCACTACTCTCCATGCTTAGACACCCCAGGGACTGTCCATGAGGTTTCCTCTGCACCCAAACACATCAGGCACACAGCGCTCCATTCTTCATCAATTAAACTAAACAAACCCTTGACATCTCCTAATCCCCTGGCTCAGTTATTTCTCTCATTACTCTTGTCAATTATTTGTTGAATTCTTTTTTCTGTCCTCACTATACGATAAACTCAATGAGTGTTGTGAGAATATCTCTCAGGTTACTCTTTCTATATTATGATACCCCACAGAGTACATCTTCCATAATAATTTGTTAAATAAACGAAAAAATATGGCAAAACAGGGCAAAGTAAAACCATTACCAAAGGATTAAAAAATTACAAAAATCATTTTCACATACTGGGACACTAAAGAAAGGAAGCTACAGGCTCCAGTAACGTGGAGTTAAAAAACAATGATTTGACATGAAGTTATCTTTGCCATGATTTACTTCAGAAATCGTATTTCTTAGTAATAATCAAAAACATTCATGGCCAGGTAAAGCTATTTATATAATTCACTTAACTTTGAAAAAAATAAATAGAAAAGGAAAAACTCATGTCCAGTTACATCTTTTTTTTTTTTTTTTTTGAATCACCATCCCTCATATGGGTCAAACTAGCAGATCTGGTATAAAACACAAAGATTCAACTTGTCCATTCATTTGTAAATGAATTTGACTAAATGTCTATGTTCATAGCCCAACAGAAGGCAATATCAGGTAGGATAACTTTAAACCTTTCTTTCTTTTGTTTAAAAAGTACTTTATTGTCAGAGAACAAAATTAATGAATCTAAAACTTAATAGGTTAACCCTTACTTGAAAAGCAGCACAAATTTTCTTAAGAATCCATGCAACGCCTGATGAACATAAAGGTTGACACACATATACTAATTGTACTACTAGTTTATCGTTATCTTTAAATTCAGTGAAAGAACTGGATGAGAAAGTAGGAAGTATCCTTCAGGGCAACTGATTCATTAAATTGGTTATCAATAATAAAAATTCTTCTATTAGGAGAATAGAGACTATATTAAAGGCCTAATTCATTCTGGATACCATGCCAGAAACAGGACATACTTTACCTCCCTCCCTTAATACAAACTTATTGAGTAACTGACATCCCACTTCATAGATGAGAAAACTAAGATTCAAGAGATTAAGTAACTTGCCTAAAATCATTCAATCCAGGGCCACAAAACTTTTTCTGTAAATGGCCAGATATTTACTAATTTAGGCTTTGCACAACTATAGAGTGGGTACAACAACCAACTCTGCCATTGTAAGGCAATATGTAAACAAATGGATGAGGGTGTATTCCAATAACAATGTTATTTACAGTAGTCAGTGAGCTGGAGTTGACACACAGGCTATAATTTTCTAACCCCTAACCAACCAGCAAAGGGAACAAATGGGGTTCAAGCTCAGGTGAACCATGCCTGACCATGTCTCTGTCCACGCTCTTTTTCTCCAGCATCCTCTGCCTCTAGTACAAGGCAAGGCACAAGGTATCAAAGCAGAATGTCAAAATAAACAGGAGACTGAGCATCTTAGAGCTCCCTTGAGAAAGGGAGAAGACCCATGTGTACTTAACCATACTATAAGGAAGATAATGATAAGGGCATAACCAAGTCCCCATTTTATCTTTTCTATAAATAAGTAAGAATTCATTTTTAAAACCAATCCACCCAAAAGAACACATATCATAACAAATTGTGTTACCAAGCAGCATAGATTATATAACAATCTGCATTCCCATTTGTTTCATTATCTAGCTAATCAAACTCATTGGTATGAGGCCATTAAATTTATCTCCACCTTATCCTTCAAAAATGATACTGTTTCAGGCAAAAGCAACGTTTTAGTCAGTCTGATCAATCTAACCTCAGGCTAGATAAATCCAATTTAACTGAGAAGATGCACCATAAAACCAGAGAACCAAGCTATGTTATAGTGTTTAACAAAATGCAGATAGCCAGGGTTCAAATTACAGTCGTGCCATTTACTAGTGGTATGATCGTGGGCCAGTTACTTACCCTCTGTGCCTCAGATATCTTATTTGTAAAAGGGGGGAAATACTACTTCCCTAAATTAGTTAATAAATGTACAGCATTCCATAAACACACAATAAATACAAGAACATGATTAAATATGTAAAAAAGGTTAACTGTGGCACTAGACAACTTCCATATAACAATGCCAGTGGATAAGCCAAGTGCAGTGGTTTAGCAGGTGATAACGGAGAAGATAAAATGGAATAAGCATTGCTGAGAGAGTCACTTAAAATACAGTCAGGAGAACCTCTTGCTAAACTCAGCTCAAAGCCAAGGCATAAACATTCTGGAACAACAACACTGCATGGACATATACAGACTTTACATCCTCCTTGTAGTTTTTGCCTCCTCTATGTGCATACTGGAATTAACCAATCCCTGTTAACTTTGCCAGAATGCATCATTTGCGTGGAGGAGCAAAACAGGATCCACACATACAAATTTCGCCACTAAATAACCCTGCCTTTCGTTGGTTCTCTTTGGAGCACAATTTAAGTTGTTACCTGAATCTGTGCCTCCAGAGTTGCATCTCTTTTTGTTCAAATAAATGCTTTTGGTTCTTTACAACCGCCTGAATCTTTTCTTTGGTTAACACAAAGGAAAAAAATATGGATCTGTCACTAATAATTCTATTGAGGTACAAAAAAACAAGAAACAGAACTGAAAGAAAACTCTCCAGGAACCCAAAATCCAGGCAGCTAAGTTCTAATGCAAGGAGAGATCTTTCAAAGCTGCCAACTCAGCTACGAAAAGCAGACATATGCTAGAGTCTCCACAGTGCTCAGAGAACAGACACTGCTGAGGGAAAGTCCTGATCCCACCCTTAAAACATCTGAAACCAGAGTAGAGTGAATCTAACTGAAACTGCAACAAATCTCAAATACAAATCAGATTGACTTCACTACTACTCTAGAAACCTGATAAGGCATGCCCTTTCTCGAAACACATATATTCACTTCATTTGCTACAATCACACACTCAAAAAATGTACAGGGTACACAAAAAAGCAAGAAAATATGATTTATGATCAAGAAAGGAAATAAAATCAGAACAAAGATGGATAAGATATTGGAATTATCAGAGTTTTAAATTAGTATGTTCAAAATGCTAAAGGACCTAATGAAAAAGATAGACAACAACTTAATGAAGAGATAGGAAAACTTTAGCAAAGTCATGGGAACTATTTAGAAAGCAAACAAAAATGGTAGAAATGAGAAAAATATAACATCAGAAATGGTGTATTCAGTAGACAGATTTCAAAAAATACTTTGGCAGAGTAAAAGTTCAGTGACTTTAAGACATAAATAGGAAATATAAGAAAAGAGCAGTTATAAGAATGAACAGAGATCTAAAGGAAAATAACAACCTGTTTAATTTATGTATAATTGGAGTCCAAGAAGAGAAAAGACAGAATGGGTAAAAATATTTGAAGAGATAATAGCAGAGAACTTTCCAAAACTGATAAAATATATCACCCCACAAATCCAAGATGCCCAACAAACTTAAGCAGATAAATACAAAGAAAACACACCTAAATACATAGCAGTCAGAATTCTGAAAAACAAATATAACAAACATATTTTAAAAGCAAAACAAAAAAGACAATTCAGTCAATAACTGCACAAGTATAAATTACACCAGAAATCTAACCAGAAATAGTGGCGGCAAATGGCAATGTAATAATATCTATAAAATACTGAAAAGAAAAAAGCTGGCAACCTAGAATTCTACTTCCAGAGAAAATATCCTTTGAAAATGAAAACAAAACAGAAAACTCTCATAGACAAAAATTGAAGAGAATTTGTTTCCAGGAGATTCACACTATAACAAAATACCCATCACCCCCCACAAAAAAAAAACCTTCAGAATGAAGACAAATTATACCAACTCAAACAATGGATTGGCAGGAAGGAATAAAGAACATCAAAAGAGAGTAAATATAAAATGAATTTTTAGTATATCCAAAACAAACACATAAAAGAGAATGAGAATGAAGAGACAAAGAGACAGAGCAAGAGACACTGTAAGTTTCATTGAAAGACTTGACTCTTTCAAACAAAAATAACAATACTGTGGAGTATAGTGTATATAGAAATAAAATGTAAGATAAGACCACAAAGGGAAAGGGAATTAATGAAATTATAGTGTAACATTCTTACATTGTTCATGAAGTAGGATGATATTATTGGAAAGTGGATTGTGGTCATGTAAAAGTGAAAATTGCAATTTTCAAAAACCACCTATTATAACAAAGGCCTCAAAAAATTCACAAATATTGTTCTAAGGAATATAAGCTCACAATCAGAACTCAAAAACTCAAAAAACATTCAAGAAAATATGGGTTTGAGGAGCAGAAAAAACAGACAGTAGAATTAGATGCATAATGATCTCAGACACAAGATGTAAAATAAACATTTTAACATGTTTAAAAACTAATGTGGGTATTAAGAATGTAAGTAAGCAACTATAAATAAATGACAAATCACATTTTAAAAAATTATATAGAAATTCTATAACCAAAAAAAGAATAACTGAAATTTAAAATTTACAGGATATGTTAAACAGCAGACTACTCTTTGTTGAAGAGAGAATTAGAAAACAAAGATAGAGCTGAATGAATAATCAAAAGTCAATACCATGAACTCTTCAATAATGAATTCAACTGAATGGTGTGTGTGTGTGTGTGTGTGTGTGTGTGTGTGTGTGTGTGTGTGTGTGTGTGTGTGTGTGTGTGTGTCTGAGAGTGTGTCTGAGAGAGAGAGAGAGAGAGAGAGGCGCTCTGGTTCATAAAAATAAATGCCAATTGAATTACAGACCTAACCTCAAAAACAAAATAGAACTATATAAGTATGAAAAGAAATTGCAAGCAAATATATTGATGAATTTAGGATAAATATGACTTCTTAATATAACATTTAAAAGACAAGAGGCATATTGGAAAAATTAATAAAATTTGGCTAAATCAAAATTTTGAAATTCTAAAGAATAAAATACCAATACAAATAAATTAACACAAAATGATAAAATAAGAAAATATTTCTGATATAAAACAGAAAATATTTTTTTAAAACCCACACTTACGAAAAATAGGTAAAAATATTCAAAGACTCCTCATTGCCAATAAACACATGAAAGATACCCAACTTTAAGAATAAAGGAAATGAAAAATAAAATAATGAAATATAACTTCAGATTTTTAAATTAGAAAATACATAGTTTTGTAGTATGTGGGTTGTTATAGTGGCTTTGGAGAGGCATTTGGCATTATCAATCAAAATTTTAAATGCATGTAAATTATGACTCACCAGTTCTATTTCTTGGAATCTATCTTAGATAAATATTTGTATCTATGTAGAAGGAGCTATGTACAGTGACTATCATTTCATTTCTGTTTACAGTAGAGAAAATAGTTACCTCTGGGAGGAACTGGAATCACCAGTTACTTAGATTTTATTTGTAATGTCTGAATTTTTCAGTAAGAATAGATTCAAGCTTGAAATTTAAAACAGTAATGAACAAGATATGGTATTAGGTTGGTGCAAAAGTAATTGCGGTTTTTGTATTTTTTTAAAAACCTTTTAAACCGCAATTGCTTTTGCACCGACCTAATAAATCCATAAATACTGACTTACTAAGAATTATACGACGTAAGATTAAATGAAAACACTAAAGCATGTTAAATAAACTGTGATACCATTTGGGTACCCCAAGAATAGCAAGACATAACATCAGTTTATGCATAGAAAAGATCTGAAAGGTCGATTGACAAACAGTACCAGTAGTTTTCTGTAAAAAATGTAATTTGAGAATCTGAGAGTATTGGGAATAGGAAACTTTCCTAATAAAATGCAGTACTTTAATATTAAAAAAAGAAAAGCCAAAGACATACAAAGAAATTAAAACTTTTCCCATTAAATATGTACAATTTAAATTAACATAACTGTGAAGATTTATCCTATTTTTTAAAAAAATTTTTTACTCTGATTTGAAAATTTTAAATGGACACCCATGATGTCTTCTAGAGTCTTTCCGCGTATCAAAACTTCTTTCCAATCTAACCGATGGAGACACCAAAATTGTTCAGCCTTGCTGAACAAAATAAATAAAATTAAACAATCAGTGCTCATTACCAGCTGTGTTTTAGCTCACATTTAAGGAGCATGCTTTTCCAGGAACAATAACACACAGTATAAGATGACTCACTATTATAAAGATTTAGATGTATTGCTAGTCAACCAATGTTTCCTGAAACAAAACAAAAAATATACTGAACGCCTGTTACAACAGGCAGCTGTTATTCCTGTCTCCCAAGTACAGCATTAAAAGAGCCATTCTGTTGTATCCCCTCCCCCACCATGTCAGGGCAGCTAAAAGCTGAATGAAAAAGTATAAATTCAGGTCATATTCTGAACATTGTACCTTTCCTGCTGAGGTCCCTTTTCCTCATCTAATATCATGCACAAAGTCCCCTTTTAGCAAAACCAAGTATTTTTAAACTTCGATTTCACAAAAAATCACCACTGAGATGAACAGCTAGTATACCAATTTACAACACAGAATGATTTTTTTACGGCTCAATTATTAAACCATGAAAAAGAGTGTTTTATAATCAAAGTGCTGACACAACATTACAACAATGGTGAGAAGGACATTGTTATAATACGGCGATCACAGTTGTTCATTATTTGTAGTGGAGGGAAATCATGTTCCAGTGCCTCTTCTATAAAACATCAGTTAAAGAAATGCCAATACCAACATTCTCAAGCTGCCTCGTAAGAAGCTCTCATTTTAGCTGACATATCCATAAGTGCCACTAAAGCCAATTTTCAGTGCTACAGAAAATTATGGGATTGAAGTACCCCTCCCCACACCCTTATTTATCTGACGTGTTCATAACAGAAATGCAAAACCATAAATAGGGCTGTCTGAGCTGGGAAAAACAAAGAGTAATTAATCACATTAACGGAAAACTAGCTTACAAAGTGCTGATCAACAAAACATAGATGAACCATTCCTGGAGATGTGCTCATTTATCAGGGTTAGAGAGAGGGCAGGATCTCACAGAAGGACACGGCTGGCATGAATTCTGAGTAATTAGGAAACTAAATGACAGGTTTCCTGCAGTTATCTTCTGAATGGAAACTGAACAGGCTCCAATGAATTTTACACCAGCAAGTGATTTCTCTCATTTAGATGCCCACACATCTAATTTGTATTATAAGTGAAAACATACATTCACTCAACAAATATTGGTTAATCACCATGTTCTAGACACTGGGCAACATCAGTGAATGACAAAGAATCTGCCCTCAATGAACTTACATTCTGGTTGGGAGAGCAGACAAACTAAATTCAGTAGGTTATTTTAGATGGCAGAGGATGTTAAGTGCTATGTTTGTGGACTATGGCGTTATCTAGGGCAAGGTGATGCTGGAAAATCCTGGTGGTCAGAAAGTAAGTGGAAGAATATCTGGTAAGGCTTCCTAGGCCATGAAAAAAGGGAACAACTTTACTCTGACAGAGATGAAAAGCCATTGTAGGGCTAAAGCACAGCAAGGACAGAATCTGACTTACATTTTAAATGGATCATTCCAACTGTTATGTTGATAGTAGAAGAGAGAGGTTCAAGGGTACGCGTGAGAAGAGCAGTTAGCAGGTTACTTACTGCCTTAATCCAGGAGAGAGGTAATAATGGAGATTACTCTTGGTAATATCAGCAGAAGTGATTAAGAAGTGACCAGGATTCTCGATTCATTTTAAAAGTTAGACAAGACAGGAATTACTGTCAGACAGATATGGGGTATGAGAAAAAGAAAAGCATCAAATCTAACTCTAAAATGTTTGGCCTCAGAAGCTGGAAGGTCTGGAAATAAGGAAGCTTGTAGGAGAAGATTTGGAATTCAGTTTGAGACAGGGTGAATTCGAGGTATCCCCTGGACATGCTGCTCAAGAAGGTGCCAGATGGAGCTGCACCTCACGGGGGAGGCTGAGCTCAACAGAGAAAGGTACAAGCCATCAATGACTAGATACTACATAAAACTACTGAAGCTAGAAGACAGGATGCGATTACCAATGAGTTAGGTAGGATAAGGAGGAGGCCTCCATTCTGAATTCTGTGGCACGAAAAGAAGCGGCCAGTAAAGTAGGAGGAAAAGCAGGAGAGTGCAGGATTCTAGAAGCAAAGTGAGGACGATGCTTCCAGCGGGAGGCAGCGATCAACTGATCATGCTGGTGAAACAGGGAGGGAGCTGGTGGAGAAGAAAGATCGAGAGAGGTTTTCTGTTTATTTGACAATGGAAGAAGTAAAAGCTTATATGGATGATAATGAGAACCATCTAGAGGGGAACACTGGTGATGTGGGAGAAAGGGATGAGTTACCGGAAGTGGGATCCTGTGTGCACGAGAGGGGATGGCTTTAGGTAAGAGCAGAGAGAGTATAGACATGATGGAGGTGGAAGCTTGTAGACCTCTACTGATGCTTCCTATTTCTCAGTGAAATATGAAGTGAGTTTGTGAAGTGAGAGTGAGGATTGGGGAGGAGATGGGGAAGTTTCAGGTGATGGAAGGTGTAAAACTGTCACCCAGGGGAGTGGTAGAGTGAAGGGACGATGGTAATATGAATTACTGGCACGGCTGAGGACTCACTTAGTTACAAATTGAAAGCAAGAGCAATCTACATATTGGGTGTTTCTCCACAGCCATAATCAGCTACAGGGTGCAGGTACAGAGTACAGATAGTTGGATTTACTAGGGTCAAGTTAAGCGAAGGGAGAATAAAAAATCAGAAAGTGGCAAGGGGGTGGGGAGTGTATGCAAAGGAATGTAGTAGCTAAAAAGAGAAGTACAAGAGGGGAGGGAGACAATGAAATGTTTGGAGCGTTACTGCATCCCAAGTCACCGTGAGGTTCAAGGACTGCTGAAGTCCAGGAACTAGAGGCTATGAGCTAGAAAGACAGAAAAAGGCAGTGAGAACAATGCCTGAAATTGAGAGGTGACACTGAAAATGCAGCATACCTAACAGCCACGAGGGAAATGCTAAACCGCTAAGCGTTACGACTAATCACCTGTTCACAAGGCTGTCTTTCTATTGAATACTGTATTTGTTCTCTATTACTGCAACAATAAATTACCTCAAAGCTAATGGCTTAAATGTGTACAGGCCAGCAGGTCACAAGTCCAAAATGGGTCGCACTGGGCTAAAATCAAGGTGTCAGCAGGGTCATTGCTTTCTGGAGGCTCTCGGGGAGAATCCATTTCTTGGCCCTCGCCAGCTTGTCTGGGCTCATGGCTCATGGCCATCTTCCTCCACCTTCAAAGCAGCAACAGCAGGTCCAGTACTTCTCACATCATATCACGCTGACCTCCTTTTCTGCCTCCCTCTTCCACATTTAAGAACCCTTGTGATTGCACTGGGTATACCCAGGATGAGGACATCTTGGTGCGGGAGGTGTATTTACTATATTTTAACTATTTAAATATCATACCACCGTTCGTAGGAAAGGAAGTAAATAGAAGAATAAGTCATACTCTGTGTTTGTTTCAAATTATTTTTTTCCTGGATTTATCTTTCTAATGGCATTACTTACACAAATAAATTAATTTGTTTATTATTTGTTTATTATTGAGGTTTGTAGAGCATTTGTCTGGTAGCAAGCCAGGCACATGCTTGATGCAAGGAGAAGCACCTCTATAATTGACTGGTCAGAGATAATCTACACGAAACTTACTGCATTTACATAACAGTATTTCCAGGATCCTGAGCAAAGTACTTCAAGTTGGACATACATCTTACTTCGTTAAAATTATACAACGTTCGGCTTTCAAATAAAACTCAGCTGGTTTACTCTTTCTTCCCAGCATGACCTCCGATAACAAATAGCAAAGTACATGATTTCTTCATCCTCCCACTGGACTAAATTTTGTCATTCATGAGAAATGCCTGCACTGCACTTTTTCCCCACTCCACTCTTCCTAGGGCTCTCTTTCCTCTTTGCAAAGAGCTGTGCCTTGTAGCCCAGTGACCTCCAGGCATGTACATCCTGGTGTATAGTTCAGTATGTTATGCTCCCCATAATGTCAGTCATTATTCTTCCTGACTTTTCTTGTGCTCGCTGGTTGAAGCACTTAAGATTAATGAGGCATTCGTTCTCAATCAAGAAGCTATTTATGAATATAGTTCCACTTACAATAAGCTTTGTAGACTTCTCTTTCTTTCTCTCCATTACCAAAGGGGAGGGGGGCAGAGAGAATGATGTTTCTTGAGCAAAAGGGAGAAGAGAGAACAGAAAAGAATGATGTGTGACTATAAGCACACATTTAGCCTATAAGCAGTTCCCTAACTGAAAGACCTCCACATTACAGCTATGCCCTCAGGCTAACTGATATCCTCAAATGTGGTGTTCTGTTTGGTTAAAGTAAAATAATTATTACCATCCCAGCCTTTGTGAGCCAAGGTTTAAGCCTGCAACTGTTCAGAATAATCTGCCTCCTCAGGAGGCAGGAGGTAATTTTGAACCCAAATGTATGACCTCATATGGGAGAGTGTGGTCTGGCTACAGGCTTACAGGGACACCTCAATGGCCAAGAGTAATGGTGTCAGCAGCTGCTTGGCTACAAATGGCCCCAGCCTACCTGTGAAAACCCTGTCTTTAACAAGAACGGAGCCTTTTTTTTCCGACTAGTTTAACTGTGTATGAGAATCAAAGTCAGCCTTTTAGGCTGACAGCCTCCCATCACCAGGTCTTGACAATATCCCATGGAACACACCACAAAATACAGCATAAAACACATCCCAGGGAGCAGCAGCGCCACTGTGACCTCTCAAGGCCATAAGCCAATCTGACCTAAAAATCAATGGCTCTGATCTCCAAAGCCACTTCAGAGCTCTTCGTAAAAGAAAAATGTCAATGCTGTTGTCAGGTGGGAAATTGGATTCAGGAGATTATCCAGTTCGAGGAAAGGCCCTCTGGGTAGAAACTAGAGTAAATATGAAAGGGGAAAGAAACTGCTCTACTCAACCACCCAATAATGCTAATTATTCCATAATAAATAGATAACCAACTCCGCTAAAAATTAGCACTGGCTTTATTTTCAGTGTAAACTAACAAAAATCATTCAAAAACGTTGTTCAGAATTAGGCCAGTTATTCGGACTTCTTCCCACTCTGAAAATAAATAACTGAGGGGGGGGGGGAAGAGTCTAGGCCTAGGAATTTGGAAGCGTGCGTATTGCCACGCATCTGGGCTCTCTGACAATACAGTGGGGTGATCCCAAGCAAAGGACTTACTCTCTCAGACCCCTGGTTCATTATCTGTAAAATGAGATTTCTAAGACAAAGAACTCTTCAGTCTTTGTCAGCATTAACTTTTAAGGAAACTAAGAAAATTCTAACCCTGCTACTTGTATTAGTTTATATGTAAATCAATAACTCAGAATTTGTTGGTCAAAAGTTGAAAAATGAAATTGTACTCTCTTTTAAAACAGAAGGCCTCCAAGAGCCAAATGATTGGCAAATTCTAACATCTATTATTACTACCACCGTTTTTATTTGGGGAGTTGGAGAGGAGATACAAGATTGTGTTATGAAGTAAAAGTCACATAATCCTCAACCACACAAATTTTCTTTAACAATCTCCGCACTTAGAGAACTCCTAATTTAGAGAGAGGAGAGAAAGCAGTATCTTCAGATTCAACAGAGTATGGTTAGGGGTGCTACACAGCAGATGCACCGCTCTAAAACCCAGCCTCCATGCAGTGTAGGAGTCAAGGGTTCTACCTAACAGACCACTGTCCTCCATCATTAGGCAGAGCAAATGAGAGTTACAGGGGTTGTTGGGGCTTCATAGTTTCCAGGGACGTTAACAGTTATGAGCGTCCCAAGACAAAGATCATATTTACCCGAGACTTAAGAATTGAGAGTTAAGACTAAGGTGCACTCCAAAGATACGGAGTTCAGATAAGTATGTTCCAACAAATGACTTACTTAGTCCACGAGCTTTAGCAACATTGGGGGTGGGTTTTGTAAAGACCACCACCTCAGGTACTTCTAGAATATAACTTTGTGATTTATGCAAAGAAAAGATTTCAGTGTCTTTCAGAAGTCAAATGAAATAGCTATGTGCAGCCTTGGAGGGCATGAATGGCAACTATTGCCAGATCTATAGATTCCATTTACTTACCATCAAGCAGCAAAAAATAGACACCAAGATGTTTGTTTTCAATCATCACAATTGCATATTCCACTCTAAGAGGAAAGAAAATGCTAACTCCAAATGATCATCAAAGTATAGCTTGCTTATATTGTTACTCTATTTTTAAAAACAAACAAATAAGCAAAATAAAGGGCACAATGAATAAATGTATGGCCAAGGTGAAAACCTATCTCATGCCTGGACTTTGATTCTTAAACCACTTTGGGGAAAAAACTAGAATGTTATATTGGTTTTTATATATATATATATATATATATATATATATATATATATATATATATATATATATATAACTTTATTATTCCACAAAGTATAATAAATGTTCTTCAATAGATAACAAATGTGTGCAGTTACCTAGTTTATACATTTCATTACACAAATGAAAATTATACAATGAAAATTCTTGCCTATAAAGTGTTTTTTCAAATTTTTCATTACAAAATCTACATTTTCATAGCATGGCAATATTCATCCAAGAATACTACAGATCTTTTTTACACTATATTACTTTCGAATGAAAATATTCAAACAAATTCTCCTGAATTAACTGGAATGGAATATATTAAAATAAAAAGGAATTTAGAAGATAATGCCTATTTCTATGCGTTCCTGAACAGCATGTAAAGTTATAGTAAGGCCTTGAGGTCATTCGGTTTTTTAAAAAAACCGTGGAAGTTTTCTTTAGCTCATACAAACTGCACTGATCTCACCAATAATTACCAGTGTCACTTCTATTTGCTACACTTTTCTGTTATTCATCATCTCTGACTAGGTTAAATAACACATAACTAAATTTAGTTCTACTGAAGGTCCCCAATTCCTAAAGAAAACTAATTAAAGCAAAATGGAAATACAAAGCCACACAGAATCAAGGGACGTTAGGGTCAGTGAGAACTTAGATATATATCTCCAGTCGAAACTTCTCATTACATTGCTTTTAAATTTTCCTCTAATTTAGATTTTGTTTAGATTATAGGCATGTCAGCTACTGTGTATACTCTGTTCCAGCCACTAAGAATTATTTAAGGTAATAAAAAGCCCCCTAGTAAAGCGTAACAGAAATGATACTTTATTCGGAATTTTTCACACTAACAATTAAAAACTATGATTGGCAACTCATAACTTGTAAAGTCATAAATTCGAGTATGATGTTACCAATCTATATATGCAGTTCTCACTCCCATTTAAGGCACTAAAATAACCTGAGAGCCCCCACCCCCTGAAAGGTCCCTGAAGAAAGATCCAAATTTCCTGGAAAAAACCTACCAGCAAAGAACTACAATATCTCTAAATTTTAAAAAAAAGAAAATCTTACCTATATTCCTGTTTAACCTTTTAATCAGCTTATATTTATTTACTCTTCTGAACTCTATATTATAAATTCTTCAGAAGACATAGAAAATCCTCCTATATTTTAAATTAACATACTACCTCTTAATACTCTACATAGTATTAAGCACACGGGTTATTAATTTTTAGAATAAAAATTAAGTATTTAGGTTACCATTCCTTACTAGACATTTAACTAACATCTTCCTTCATAATTATTAGGCTGTGCAAAAGTAATTGCAGTTTAAAAGGTTTAAAAACAATTGCAAAAACCGCAATTACTTTTGCACCAACCTAATAGAACTTTAGCCCTAAAGTAGTGTTCAGGTATTTCACAGAAATACCCAGACCCAAACAAAGATTTTCAATGTAGGGATAAAAAAGAAAATAGTGGGGGAAAACCTGAAAGAAAGCAATACAAATTCTGTATTTTCACAGTGAAAATATTAGGATTATGTTTTTAATTAGTAATAACTTATAGTCATTATGCCATGGAAATCAATAAACAGATTAGACGTAAACTACAGTAATTAAGGTCAAAGTGATTTGATTCACATTAAAAATCAAAATACTAAGAAATGCATGCAAGAATCAGAGTATAGACATTCTACACCTAAAAACAGAACTTGGTAACGTTTGAATGTGCTCTGAAGTGGTACTATAATGAAGGAGTAAAAATTGCTCTAAAACAAATTATATAACTAGTCACAAAAGGATGAAAACAAACAGAACTGAAAATAAAATAATCTAATAAAGCTCGGTTATAAACCATAAACTCAAACATAGCTTTCAGATAGCTGTGTCTATCTAAGCAGTACTGAAACAGGACAAATAGACACAAAGACATGCTATTTAGTTAGAATGATGGACCTACAACCTGTATCTCAAGATAGACAGGTATTGGGGGATTCTCTGACTGTTTCATTTCATTTCATTTCAATTTAGACATAGAGCTAGGATTCTAGAATCCAAATTAGGGATCTTGAGAATATTATGGTAAGCGAAATAAGTCAAACAGTAGAGAACCATATGACTTCACTGATATGTGGGATAAAAAGCAATAAAGGAACAAGACAAAACAAAGAAACAAAAACTCATAGACACAGACAATAGTTTAGTGGCTACCAGAGGGTAAGTGGGGAGAAGGGATATTAGAAGAGGGTAAAGGGGGTGAAACATATGGTGATGGAAGGAGAACTGACTCTGGGTGGTGAACATACAATGTGATATACAGGTGATGTGTTACAGAATTGTACACTGGAAACCTATGTAATTTTACTAATGATTGTCACCCCAATAAATTTTAATTTAAAAAAAAAGAAAGAAAAATTGTAACAAATCTCTTCCTCCAACACATGAAGTTGCAATACAACTTGCTTCTTACCCATATTTTAATTGCTATGAATGAATAAAGTAAAGACATGGTAGCAAAATGAAACAGTGAGCAGGAACCTGAAACTTTGGAAATGGTGAAAGCATCTAAAGGTCACAGATAAAGTTCCTGCCCATCTCACAGCCTTCTTTATGCTCTACCGGTTCAGAAATGATCCAACACTACACCAGGTGTGAGGCTGTCGCAGACCTAAGTGAGACCAAGTTCTCGCCTCCAGTTACTTGAAGACTAGCAGAGCAGTCGTGTCCAGAGTATGCACTCTAGGATTAGTAAATAAAAAGTCAGCTGCTCTGTGAACATGGATGCTAGCCTTGTATAAATCCTCAGCCACCTTGCCCAGGATGATGCTGACAAACGTAACCACCTTCTAATGTATGAATTTACTTATTTATTGTCCGGGATTGCCTTTGTTTCTTCCAAAATTTAAATTACTGATGCTTAACTCTATGAGATAGTTACCAGTATAGTCTCCTTGTTTTCCAGCTTTACTGAAATACAGTTGACATATAACATTGTGTAAGTTTAAGGCATACAACGTTATGATTTGATATATGTATATATTGAAAAATGATTACCAAAAGAAGGTTAGTTAACACATCCATCACTTCAGTTACTTTTGTGTGTGTGTCATGAGTACTTTAAATATCTACTCTCTTAGCAACTTTCAAATATACAATACACTGTTGCTAACTATAGTCACCATGCTATACATTAGATCCCCAGAACATACTCATCTTGTAACTGGCAGCTTGAACCCTCTGACCACATTTACCCATCTTCCTCACTCGCTCCACCTCTGGCAATCACCAATCTATCCTCTGTTTCTATGTGTTTGGCTTTTCTTTTCTTTTTTTTAAGATTCCACATATAAGTGAGAGCATAAGTATTTGTCTTTGCCTGACTTATTTCACTTAGCATAATGTCCCCAAGGTTCATCCATGTTGTTGCAAATAGCAGGATTTCCTTCTTTTTTTATGGCTGAATATAATATCGCATTGTATATATCTACCACATTTTCTTTATCTATTGATCCATCAACGGATATTCTTTTTAAAAAGAATCTATAAAAAAAGAACCACCATATACAATCCCCACAAATACCTCATGAGAATGACCACAAGATATTTTCAGCTACCCTCTTCTCACCCTCAAGACTTTCAAAGCACTCATCACAAAAGGGAACAGAATTAACTAGACCACATTTGTTGTGTAAATGTATATCCGAAACAAAATATGTTACTGGAGCAGTTTGCCTTCATGATGAGCAAGTCTTACCTTAACAGGGTATGTTGGAAAAAGAAAATCCCAAGAAATAATTAGGAATTAGAGTTAGAGAAGTGCAAGCATCAATGACGTATCACCTGACCTCCTGGGACTGTCACGTCTCCATTACCTCCTTTACAGCCTCCATTTAAAAGGAGGTTTAGGGCTCCTTTGGAACCTAAAACTCACAATGTGAGATTGATTCTTGAAGAAGTCAGGTCTAAGGATATTTTTAAAATGCAACCATTCCAGCCACAAAATCCAAAGAATCATACTTAAGTGTTTAGTAAAAATTAATATTGCAACACTCACTGCCACACTAAACAAGGGTGTTAAAGCTAAAATGTCAGTATTATCAGTTAGTTCTCAACAATGCGCAAACTGCAATTCAACTATTTCTCAGGAGAAAAGTTTAGGAATAGAGCTTCATAGGCAAAGTGCACCCAAAATGGATAAATTGAAAAAAACAATTGGTCACTGTGAATCTGAATTATTTCCACTTAGAAATAAGAAATCGTGTGGGTCTAAAAAAAAAATCATTGTGAGGTTTTATTTAATTGTTCCATTTCTATTGCAAATTGAAAGAGATTCACATGGTATCAATATTAAAATACAAAAGGCTTACTGTATATTCTGAGGGGGCAAGGAGTTCAGATTAATAGAAAGATTAATTGATATGAAGCATTATATCAATTCCAGAGTGTGATTAATCTAAGCATTTCCTTCTTAAAACATGCTGAAGGAAAACAGCATCATCGATCAGAAGCAGCCTGGGAATCAGGGTGGGGGGCCTAGGCCTGGCCCTGGCTCTGCCATGCAAAGGAGAGTGGTACCTTGGGTAAACAACAGGACTGGTCATGTGTGTGAGCACAGGAGCCAGGCAGTAACTGTGGATGGAACAGAGAACTCTTCACACCTTGGTGAAGTGGATTAGCATGTCTCTAATCTCTAAACCTATACCTCAGGGTGAATGGGAGGACATCACTGTTCAAACTGATTCTGCAAAGCTTTACTTCGGCTCCTACAGAGGAAATAGGACCTACGTGGTAAACGAGAGTTGAACATATTTATTATAGCAGGACTTCCTGGCTGATTTATAGATGTTCCACATTTACATAAGTTTTGTTAACATAATGATCACACCAAGGGAAATACCAAAATGTGTTCTGGGCTCACCAATGAAAAGACTTCTTAAATTGGCGATATAACCTCCACAATCAAATAGATCAGATTACTTGAACTATAAAGAATGTCCACATTTTCACCCATTTTCCCCTCACTAGCCGAAGTCAATGACCGCAGAGAAACACTCAGAAGGACATCGCCACGGGTGCCTTTAATTTACAGTCAGCATATGTCCATTTCAACACTGAGAGCTAAACATACATAGTCATGACACACATTTTCAGCATGCAAGGCATTTTCCTTAGACTGTCCTTCAAGTTTTTAACTTTGGTTGCAAGGAAATTTAAATCATTGTCATTAGCAATCACTGAAGAATAAAACAATTGCTACTATTACACAATCAAAATCATCAGCCTGAGCATATACTCTGAGATCAAGAGTGAGGGATACAGTGTTGAGATCTGACAGGTTCCCACTTTCAAGAATGTCTGTCTGTTATCTCTTGAAAAGAGAATTTTTTACGAAAAAAATCTGTGGATTAAGGTGGGTTAATGAAATGAGAGTCAATGCTTGGATATAAGCTGAAGTTTCAACAGGGTCTCCAGGAAAAATAATTTAGATTAAGAGGAATCTGTGTCCCTCAAGTGGGAGATCGTTTGTTGTCGAAGGTTCTGCCTCAAGGTCACAGCAATGCCTGGCACAGAATCGACATTCTAGAATTTATTGAAGTATGAACGTATGAATGAATAAATGAGTAAAGGCCTCATGCTAGCTGAAGAGTGATGTATGAGCATGGTTCCCTCAGGGGTCAGTGAAGATCCCCATTTTGACTATTACTTCGAATACTTATTTTCAAGAATTGCAAATATTTGGAGATTCGCAGTATTTTGGACCCGCTCTGATAAATTGGCATTCTCTGTAGGTTCCTAAGATGAGGAGTGACACCTCAAAATGTATTTAATATTTCCAAAATGAATATAGAGTTACATGTAGGGTGATTTAGAAAGAGAAGACTAGAAATACGGGTAAGTATGAAATTGCACACAAAAGCACGCATACAATCTTATTTTACCATTAGATTTAAATGTGCCCACAGTGGAAGGAGTGAGAAGAGGGGTTAACAGATACTAAAATAACCCACTTACTGCTGTCCATGCATTTCTTTTGCACCGGGCACATAACCATCCATCAGAGATCTCCTGAGAAGGGACACCATAACAACCTGTAAAACAATGGTACGAATTCATGAGTTAGGTCTTAGACACTGTGACAATATTACACATCTTAGCACGGAATAAATCAAAACAACTGTTTGCCCTATAATTTTTGATTCTTTGAACAAAACATAAGCAAAGCGGTCTCAAAGATACATTTGGTTCTCACACCTCATAGCTAATAGAGTATCAGTCCCAGGAAACATGAGAGTATGGGTCTTAATAGTAACTAATGCTTGCAATAGTCATGATAGAGAATACTGAGGATAATTCTTAAATGGGCAATAAAATTTATGAACCGCAGGTCTACTACTTTATTCATGCCAAAACATATTTCAAAATAAGTTGCAATCCATGAGCAAAATTTGGGGAAGTTTTAAAATAAAACAATAAACTTTGACATATTTTTTTAATTAACGTAATTTAAAATTACATTTCAAAAATTATATTTCGCTATCTTTAATTTCAGTGATCGAGACAAAGGAAGCACAATTCATGGTCAGTGATAAAGGATGTCTTCAATTCTACTTGTCTATTCAGTACATACTTGACTCAAAATAACTATGTAAGAAGAGAGCTGATGATGCAAATACATGTAGCAATCACATGATACCAACAAACGTGTGTTACTCTGACTTCTTGAAATAAAGGGTTTGGAAAGATTTAAATGAGTAATTTTTAGTATCAAATTTCTGTAACACTTGAGATGGGAAAAGAAAATAACAGAAATGTAATTACCCAAAGAAAAGCCTATCATAATTAAGCAAGACCGCAAAATGTTTAGTTCAAGCACATGTTTATGAAATATTATGGTTAAATTGCATGGCTAGTGCATTCAAGAGTCAAGATTAAAATCCCAATTTTTCTGTGAAATGGTGCTTTGCCTCTTATATACATATACATATATATGTGTATGCGATACAAATTGACATAAATACAATAAGAAGGTTGCTATAATTATATTTCAAGCAGATTATGTTCAAATCCCTTGGGGAAGTTGAATAGTATCCAATTAATAAATAAATAACAGAGAGTGAGGTTATTCCAGCCCTAATGTAAGACTGGTGTTACTCTGGCATAAATACAGAAGGTAATACTTATTATTATAAACCATTCTGACTAGATTGGCAGAAATAAGCCCTACATAAGTATGTTAACAGAAAATGTGATTTGGTAAGATCTGGAATATTAAAATGCTTTCAAACAGAGTTACACTATATAATAGATCTTTTATACAAAATCATTTTAGAGATTTACAAGGCAGGCCAATTAAAAAAAAATGCATCTATCACTTATCCAATTATGTAAAAATACCAAACAGACAGGTATGGAGACTAACCACCTCAGTCCTGGCTGAAACAACTGGAATGACTGTTATCCCCTGAAAGGCAACAGGAACCCTACCCTTACAAAGAATAAAAATTTAGCTCAATAATTAAATTCAACAACTCCCAAAAATCACCAAAACAATACTCATTTCGCTTTAGGAAGTCACAAAGGAAAACAGTCAAAATCAACATCAGAGATTAAAATTAAGTTTTTAGAAACTATATCTTAAAATAAGTAAAATTCAAGCAAGTGAAACTTGATGACTCAGTGTCTGAAAGCCAAACAAACAAACAAACTAGATGTGCTCTCTACTGCTATTGCATAAAACTGGAGAAAAGGGGATGATTATACCTACTCATACTTTCATTAGAAAAAATGAGGGAATGAATGACCTAACCATTAAGAATGCCAAGAGTTCAATACAATAGATTTGGTAGGTTACAAAGAGGTGAGAAATAGACTAATCACTGAAAAGCCAGCATTGATGAATGAGAGATTCATTTACTTGCATGAACCCGTACGCAGCACTTTGCACAAGAGATGAGAAGACTTGTTCCATCCTCTTCCAGGAAGGCATTAGGTGGAGAATATTCTATATTTTCTTCGCTATAAATAAAACACATCTCTGGAATGAGGGGCTTAGTCTTTCCTCCCGAAGGAACCACTTCATCTAATTTTGTCTCCCATCTAGAATCATTTTCTTCATTGCTGCTATCTGGCTGAAAAACAGAATATTGCCACATGAGTAAAAAACACAGAAAAGAACTCATCATTTGTTCTAGTCACTCAAATCTACTAAGAGCTGTTTCATCCACTAACTTCCAGCTTCTGTTCCTCTTCTTGTTCTCCCTGACCCAACTATTTGCTTTTTATCAATGCTCCTCAGGCTCCCATGCTGGTGCTAAGCTGTAGGAATAAGAGGATACTCTGCACATTTGCTTGTATGAGAAAGTGATGAGCTACTAATTTCTTACATAAATAGTTCATGGAAAGAATCGATTTCTCTGATGAATTTTTTTTTTTTTTTTTTTTTTTTGCTTCTTTATTTGCACTAGGTTAACAGACCTGGTGTCATTTACTGAAGACTCTTACCTGGATACACTGGAAGGAGTGTTTTAAAGACCTCAGTTTTAAGCTGCACAACAATATTTAGGGAATTTTGGAAGGCTTTTGCCTCATCACAAAGTTTCAAAAAATCAAGACAGAAAGAGCTGGTAAATGTCACTAAATAAAAAATAAAATGTGCAAAACAAAATTGTCACTTCTCACCAAAATGTACAAAAAATGTTTTCTGCTTATTTGAAACTCTAATAGATATCCTATTATCTCCAGAGATCTTATATTAAATTTCCTTAAATCTTACAATTTTGGTGGGACTTTTTTAAAATTATTGGGAAAATACACAGCCAGATATGGAAATAAAAAATAAAAAGTTTTTCCAAGAAAACACAGACATTTAATGATTAAAAAGAAAGCAAAAGTAATGTTTCTCATTCACCAGGGCCACATTCAAAGACAAGTAAATAAACTACTTCCTCTATTTACAAAGGTCTAAAACTGTGGCATATTAAACATTTTCATGCTCTGAAACATCAGAACAGAAAAGCATTTACTTTTCATGGAACTCTAAGAAAGATGTGCTCTTGAATAAAATATTTCTCATTCGATTAGTGAGACTATAACCCAGAACACAATGCCACATCAATACACATTATTGTATCTTAGAAAAGATCATTGTGTGTGAGAGAGCTGGAGAATGTGGCCCTTGGTGAGCTAAAACGCTACCAGTATAACAGATATGGAATGATACTGAAAACCACATGGGGCACAGCTGACTGATGAGGGTGAACTACACAATTGCGTGTGAATCGAATTCTGCTGTGTCTCTTGCATGTTCCATGTGGGAAGAAAAAGGGAGACATGTTCAGTGTGGTACTAGAGCTGACATTTGTATTATTGAGAGTCACATTTTCAAACATAAAGCAGAGTCTTGGCCTAAGTTTTCTCTTGCAAGCTTCTACTATTGTTAAGCTTTAAATTCTGTGTGTCTTGGAAAAAGGGGTAGAAAGGTTGGAATTGTCCCTTGACTGAAATAAAGGTCAACAAATAAACCAATCATTTATTCAAAAATGATAAAGCACTGTCAGAGAAATGTCTCTCAAGGAGCACTTAGAAATTCTGTTTGCTGCCCTATTATGGCCATCGGCTACATAAGTATTAATGTCTTCCTTTTCATGTGAATATTTACCTTGCAATGATTCCCCTGTGTTTTTACAGCCACAGAGCAAGTGCAGCAGTGAAAGGAAACCTTGTCAATGACCCGCCACCCCCTCATTACCTTGTAGTATGGCATGAGGAGCGCACAGATGGCACAGTGAGGTTCCATTCTGGCCATGGCTGTATTATACTCTTGCTCAGCTGCAAAGTTTGGGGACTTCGTCTGCCAAAGGTGGACCAGAGGCTTTGCCCAAGACTCTGTTTCTTCCACTTCCTCCTCAATCAATGGAACCTCAGGCAATTCTGAAGAGACAGGGCATGAAAACAGTGAGCATGGGACCCAGGGAAAAACAACCCTGGTTACAAAATAAGCAAACATTCCAAAGTGTCTGATATTAATGGGAGACAGGAAACCCATTTTATCCTTCCAAGGCATTCTGAGAGAAGTGCAACAAAAGGAGTTTTCTTTTCATCCTCTTCATCTTCAAGGACTAGATCAGATCTGATGGCCAGACAACCACCCTTCTTTTGACACCTTTCCTGGATCCCTGCCAGGAGTAACTACATTGTTCGCTCCTCTCCACTTCACTACTTCCCTGTTTCTCCTGCTACCATAACACCTCCTGTGGTAAAACAGGCTATAGGTATGAGATTACCTTCCTTCCAGTTAGCAGAGAATCTGCTAGCCCAGTAACTGCCTTACCAATATTTTCAGTTTCCTCACCTGGAAACAATTCAATAAAATTTATTAATGGGACTTCATTTAATTAACTTTTGGGCTCAAGAATTCATGACAAATAACATTTACATAGCACATATCATGTGCCAAATAATACACTGCCATTACATGGAAGTAAAAGACTACCTCTATATCAAATCTTTTTTATTTGTTCAATATGATACCTCCAGAGGGTTCAATTTCTTTAAGCATGTATATTTGTTAACATAAAAGGGGCAGAAATCTATTCCACAAAAATATCATTTTATGAAATTTTATAGAAGGGAGACAAATACAGAAAGACATAAAAGTTAAGAGATAAAATTCCTCATGCCAATATCAGACGACCATGTATCAGGGCAGGTGGCAGCAACCATAGCTACATCTAGTACTTAATGTCTAGAGCTGTGGCACATTCTAAAATGCCTCACTAGTAGCTGTCACAGACTTAGGAATAAAGCCGTGTGCTCAACTCCCCAGCATGGGTGTTTCTGTGAAGCAGTGGGCTCCAGCCCCTGAACTGCTGACTTACCTGTTTTAGAAAAAGTCAAAACAGATTTATTCAGATTAAAAAAAAAAAAAAAGTGGAAGGGATGAATGAGGCTGAAAATAATTCAAAAGACATCAGATGCCAACTGAAGTGAAAGGGAACATACCTACTTCCATGTTGGCTGTGGTATTATTATTATTACATTACTTACAATGGAAAATGTTTAGTACTCGGCCAGAGGCAGTATTTGAAAACAAAGCAAAAGGTAAGAACCTTTGTCTATATAGAGGGTGCCAAAAAATGTATACCAGTCATGTGTATACATTTTTTGGCACCCCCAATTACGTATTTGCAATTGTACCCCCAGAAGTAATCTGCCTCTAAACATAAACTGGTTCCACTTCAATTTCCCAACAGTAAACTACAGAATACTTACTGTAAAGACTAAGATTTGACAAATGAAAGGTGGGAGTGAAAAGTTAGCCAGGAACTTCAAATACCATTAAGTCCTTAAATCAGAGGCTAATATCTCCCACATATATACTAAAAATGGGATCTAAACGAAAAGAAATCCTTGGTTTTGCGTAACTATTGCTACTTACTAGTACAAAATAAATTGGTCGTATCACTTGCATTACTATAAAAGATTGAAACACAACATCAAGATAGCTGATGTCCTTATCCCTTTAGCTGGTCATAAGTTAATGTAATTTTTATGGAGCGATGGAGGAACACTATTTAATTCCTACAAGCCTAGCAACAATGAAAAACAAGTAGAGGGAAAGGACAATTCCTGCTAATGGAGCCGGGGAGCAGGAGGTATGGGCAAGGGCTATGGCAAGACTTGACGTAAGGTAGCCTATGCAACCTGAGCTTGTCCTCCGACCCTCCCAGCAACGACCTGGTAGAGGACCCTGGTCTATGGCTGTCCTTCCCCAAAGGTGATGTCTACTCTGGTGCAAAAAGCATTTGTCTTCTGTTTGGATGCTCTCCGGGACAGGGCATGCACTGAACACCGTAACTATGTAATCCCATAAATCAGAACTAGCATGGGAGCAGCGCCACGCAGCACCAAGTCCAGGGAACCGTCAGTCCAGGGACCTGGCTTTAAATTCAAACCCTTCGATTCAGAAGCACTGAATCTGGCTTTGGGTAAGACAGAATGAGAATGAGAATCCCTTCCTCACTTACTTCAGGGTTGTTGTTTTCTTCTTTTTAAGATTAAAATGATATAGTAAATATAAAACTTCTTTTTAAACTCTAAAGTGCTAAAGTTCTTCATAAATTCTAGAGGAATATATAAATGTATATATTATTACATAAAATCCATCCAATTGTCTAATTTCATTTGATCTGTTTGTCAGTTCAATACTGCAATATTTTATTAGGGGGAAAATAGACTGCATTTAATCGTAAGTATATGATGGTGACTGTTCAGATTTCAATTTAGCTTTAAAAGTAAAAACTATTGGCACATTCTTGAAGGTAAACATTTTGTCTCCCTGACATTTCCTCATCACATTATTCATCCCTCCTCTACCTCCTAGAACTCTTGCTTCCCTTTGAACCATGGTATTGTACAAGCATAGACTAACCCTGGATATTGCCTTTCTCAGACTACAATATTCACATAACTACAAGTCTCAATCCCTTAGGGAACCAAGAATGTTCTGAGGGGAAAAGTCTCCTCAGGATATCTAAGTACTCTCATCATCACACAATTCCAAGGGAAAAGTCTCCCTTTCAGCCTCTAAACACGTACCTCTATTCCTGTTCCTGTTCCTTTTAGTGTGCCTTTATCTGCCAACTTTTTTAAAAAAATACTCTCTCTAGCTTCCAATTTACAGCAGAGGGAAAACGTTTCTCCATTGTTGCTTTTAAATGTTTTGATTCTCTAACATCACTCTGCCTAGGAATTTCCTCTCTTTTTTCCCTTTCTTCAACTACAGTTGACTAATAAACCTCTAACTGTTTCACTATAATCTCATTGGTATATAATTAGCTTACAAAATATATGTATTTTGTAACCTGTTGTGCAATGAAAATAGACCATACTGTTTTATAGATTTTTCGATTTTTAAAATATCAAATTAGTTCTTACAACATCTTCATAAAAGAGGGCAAAGGCAGATATTAGTAAACATATGAAGACATGGACACTGTAGGCATTCAATGAACACCAATGTTTTTATTACTATATCTCTTTTTTTTTAACATCACAATCAGAGGATTGTTCAGAGCTCTGAGTCTCATCCTGAATGCCAGTTTGCTGTAGAATGGAGAGAATGGAACAAAGGAAAGATCCCTTGGTGTAGTGCATTAAAGTCTGGGATATCTGTGAAAGCATTACCAGCATAGAAGTCCCTTCTTTCCCAACTGTATTCTCAACAAGAACAAAAGCAAAGCTAATAGCATAATAGCAGTTCTCAAAGTTAGGTCTATGGATTCCAGGAGACACACACACACAATTTCTGACATGGTCAAAAATACTTGCATAATAACCTGAAGGTATTATTTGCCTATGTTATCCTGTTGACATTTGAAACGGTGATACAAGAGCAATGGAGGATAAAACTGTTGGTGTCTGAAACTGTCTGAACTTGAATCAAGGCAATGGCACCAATGCAGTCATTATTCTTGACTACCTCGTATTTAGTGTGTGTGGAAGGGGGGGAGGAGTTTTGCTCTGATGAAGCCAAAAGAAAGTGTGAATTTTATTAAATTTGTGATAAAATAGGATGTATGCCTAAAGTACTTCTGCGGTACATTCAAGTTCAATAGTTGTCTGGGGGTTGAATCATAAGTTGAATATGCTGTCTTTTCCATGAAGCATCATTTGTACTTGAAAAAATGATTAATAGACAAACTATTCAAACTTGTGTGTTGGGGATCAATTTTGATGAAAATGGACAAAGAAAGCCTGTCATTTTAATTAAGAAACTATGGAGAAAAGTTGTTGACAAATATTCAATCTTATGAGTTCAAATGAGAATCTTGGAAAACTTATATCCACTATTGTGAGCTTGATAGTTTCCCAATACTTACAGCTATTTCTGATGGGATTGATGGTGAAAATATAAAATGTAATTTTCAAATATTATATAAAGAGACCTGTATAACTCAGACATTTGTTTACCAATGCATGATGTTATAAAATCATGCATGCGTAAAAGAACCACTCAAAGTGCAAGATACACCAATGAATCTTTCATTTAATAGAGTCAAAAGGTTCACTGATGTGAATTCAGATTCCACATTGCAACTAATCTTTAAAAAACTACTATTTATCAAATTTTGGTGTAGTATCAAAGAAGAATATCCATAATTATTTGAAAAGGCTATTAAAATACTGCATCCCTTCCGACCACATATCTGTGTGAAGCCGGACTTTATTCATATACTTCAATAAGAACATCATGCAACGCATTGAATGCAGAAGCATATAGGAAAATCCAACTATTTTTATTAAATCCAGTATTAAAGATCTTTGCAAAAATGTAAAGTAATGCCGCTCTTTTTTTTTATGGTTTGGGGAAATAGTTATTTTTTTATGAAAATAAATGTAACTGCATATGTATTTATTATTGCTACTAAAAAATAAATTGCTACTAATAAATGAATTAATACATTTCAAATTTTCTCTGTTTTAACTTCCAGCAAATAAGTATTGATAAGGTAATCCCATAGGAAAGGAAGAGAAGGGAAAGAGAAAGGGGAAGAGAAAACAGAAGGGAAGGGACAAGATGAGACCAAACAAACCTTCTTTGAGGTCCTCAAAATGTTTAAAAGCCTAAGGTGTCCTGACACCAAAAACACTGAGAATCACTGAATATATATACATTTGCGCATTTTTATCCAAAAGCACTTGTATCACAGAGTCACTGGTGAACAACACAGCCCCAATAAAACTGGTGTAGACTGGTCTCACAGCCAGACCAGAATTCCATCAACTGCTTTCCTCAATCAACGTGCGATGCTTAAGCAGAAAGAAAACAAGTCAACACTGCAGGAAGGCCTCCTCTCCTCTTGGTTCTTTCATTAAGGGATTTGCCAACCATAGTTAAAAAACAAAAATTCTATGCCAATAGCACTTAATTTTCTTTTTTCTTAGTGAGTCTCTTACTTCATGGCGGAAATCTAGACTTCTAAACTGTTACATTTACAAAAACATTCCATTACTCTGTAGCAGGTAAAGTTCATCAAGAAAAGCCTGAGCTTAAACACACAGCAATTCACATAGCTCTACTAAATTCAAAGAAGCAGGTCATAACACAGCGCCGGACATCTTGTGCTCAGGAACTTTGTCCAGCGGCCTCCTATGAAGGATGGCCAGTCTCCTAACAAGCCCTGGAGCAAAACAGATACTATCTTGGATAAATATACTGAAGTGACCTATTGAAAATGCTGCTGACATACCAGCCCAGTTCCAATAGCTTCTTTGAAATGTTTCAGTCATACCACTAAAAAACAGTAAGTTGTTTTATTTTATAAAAGAACTTGCCTACAGACCAAACACCAAGCTCCTGGATCATACACACAATGTACTAAAACTGTTGCTTTTTAGTCATATTAAAAATACTCTTTCTGACTTATACCTGGGAAACCGAACTGTGCCTCTGACTCTGACTAGTTCTGGCAAAAATAAAAGCACGTTGGGAAAGATAGTGGAAATAGATATGCATACAGAACCCAAGAATAGTGCTCAAGAAGAAATAAGAGTTAAACCAAGAATATTTGATTCCTGTATGTGACAGCTGGGTACTAAAGGGCGGACCACAACTTCTGCCTCTGCAATTCCTTGTAAGTAGCCTCTCACAAGCAGCCTGCTTACAACTCCCCTCCACCCTTCTCCAGTGTGTTTAAATGCTCCAAAACGATCGTCCCTGCTGTTTATACATTATGATACTATGATATAAAAAGAAACATATATTTGGTCTTTGTCCTGGTACCTGGCACAGAGCTTCTAAAACCCTTGGGATTTCCTGAGTGATAGGGGTGAGTGGAGCATCACTGGTTAAAATATTTGGTCTTAGATCCTAGTTCCTCACACAAGCTTCTAAGACTGTTGGAATCTCCGAATTGATAAGAATATCTTTTGTTTGTTCACGAGATGACTGGTGGCTGGGGGCCCCTAGATAGCTCCAGGGTGGGGGCTGGTCACCAGAAAGACCAAGTCAGGATTAAAATGTGTACCATAAACACTAAACTTTTAACAAGACAAATTAGAACAGGAAGAGCCGATCTAGGCAGACACCCAGTTATCTCCTGTATATAAACATTTCTACCAAAAGATTTATCCTTTCAGAGAAATAAAAGTGTTTAATTCCCATTCAGTCAAAAATAACACTGAATATTATTTATGATAATAAAAACGATTAATGTCTTCTACAGAAGTATCATCCCAAAAGCACCCCTTTAAAAATATTTAAATAAATTATGGCATGGCCATATTATGCCAGCATCAGGAAGGTACTTTTGAAGAATATTAATGAAATATAATACAACATAAATATATACACTATATAACATAATATTAAGTGAATATGAATATTATCTTAATAGATGAAAAATCAGGACACAAAACTATATAGAGAATGATGACATTCCATAAAAAATAAATTTAAAAGTATGGATTAAAGGACAGGAGGATTATAAGTTTTTATAATTATAAATAATATATACAATCTTTAAAGTTAAAAAAAACTGCCATCAGAATAATATTAGGTAGGTTCTATGAACTGGGGGAAACCTTAGTTTAAAAGCAGACATACATCAGATTTATTCACTCCCCAGTACAGTCTTTTTGAACAAATTTTACTTACTAAATGTAAGGTGATTTCTCAATAGAAAAACATTTGGGCCATTGTGGAAGGACTGCTGCCAGGACTTGCTGATGGAACCTGGCAGATGGGAAAAGCCATCGACTTTACTACAGTACAATTTCCCTTTACCAGTCACCACAATGATTTTGCTGTTGAGGTTATGTTCCAGTGAAGTGTTTTGGCTGGTATAGCAGTATTCTCTGCTATGAAGAGCACAGCAGCATCTGTTATCTTTCAGGTACTTGAGCAAAATCTCAGCCCTGGGAGGCATTACATATATGGTTTCAAATGTCCTAGAGGAAACTGAGGGGGAGGAGGGTGTGGGGAGAGGAAGAGGGCAAGAATGCGTTACTGAAAAAAAGCAAAGAAATTCAAACTTGAGAACTTTATTGTTCCCATACAAACTACTATATAATCTGTATACAAACTATATTTCAACGATTTTATGAAACCCTGAATTTCAAAGGTTTGTAAGGGTGTGTTTCAAAAGTACAAAATAGGAAAAATTTATAGGACTTTTTAGGTATGATATTAGGAAATGGTGACATAAAGAAAAAATTAAACTCTGCATTACAGTACCCCTAAAATGCTAACGTAATAATGGATAACAGAATTCCACTGATTCAGGCCTAAAGCACTTAAGAAATTAAATGGATAGACATAGTTTTATTCTTTACGCATAACTTCACAATAACAGAGATGTCAAAAACGTTTCAAAAGGATATATTCAACTCATTCAATAAACTGTTTTACGCAACAGAAACATTCCAAAGCACACTCCTTCAAAATTCCTGTTACATAAAAATGCCCTGATATTTATGGTATCTCTGGGGAGCTGGGTGTCAGGGAGAACTTTGGCATTATCTATGTTGCTTAAAATTTTTAAAGAATGTTAGCTCATATTTCACTAACATATATTCTTACAACACACAGGGACAACAAGGAACACTGCAAATGATCTACTCTATCAACAAAGATGAAAGATGGCTGGTTCCCATCAGACATTCATATGTGCTCACTCGGCTTCTTTAATCAGTACTGAGGCTATTCTTGGGCATTGCTCATGATCAAGTAGAAAGAATGCAAACTTGGGAATTAGGATTTAAAGGCTTTTATCTACCAATTACAAGCCTTGTGACCTTGGACAAGGGACTGAACGTCTCTGAGCTTCAGTTTCCTCAACAGTAAAATTGATAACATCATCTATCTTCTAAAAAACGTAAATAACAATTGCTAATAATGAATACAATAGGAAGAAAGCAACACAGTGCATTTTCATATCTTTCTGGGGAAGGAGAAAAGAAAATGTCTAACAGGAAACTGGCGTATCTTTGGAAAATTCGATGACACATGGCACCAAAAGGAACTTACTCAGAGCATCAAATCAAAGATAGGCAAAAGAGTGAGCATTTGAAATTCACTGTGTGCTAGGCAATATGACAGATGCTGAAAACAACAAAATAAACAGTCCCTAGCCTTCAAGAAGTTCTAAATTTCCCATGGGATAAACCTCCAGTTTCTTAAATTATTTCATTAACAGTATCTATACTACAAAGTCAAAAAATGGCTGAACAAGTTCTCTAAGCAAAGAACCACCAGCATATTGCAATTTACCTGCCAAAAAAAAGCTCTCCTTAGCGAAAAGTCAGCTCTGGTCATCCACGTAAAGGAGAGCAGGATCCTTAGACATTTGACCCAAGAACTAAAAGGGATAGCGCCTGGCCGATCACGCAAAACAGCTGCTAAGGAGAGAGTGAGGGACTTCATGTGGGCTGCCATGATGCTGACTACTGAGGAGTACTCTAGAGAACGTACAGAAATAAGAAGACAGGGAGGCAAACAAACGTTCATTCTGCCGTTCCACATCAACAGCCATCCTCCAAAAGGCAAAGGACCATCCAGGGTCCTGTCAGCCACTGTACGTCTTGCTTTTCTTCAAACATGCCACACTCACTCCCTCCTTGGGGCTTTTATACTCATCATTCTCTCCCAAGAAGACTCTTAAGCCAGATCATTGGATAACTCACTTAAAGGCATTATGAAGTATATTTCCTCAAGAAAAGACCTTAACAACTATGGAAAAATTTGAGTTATGTCCAGACATGTCCCCTTTTCTCCTTAAGTTTCTACTCTTTATTATTAGCACAACAAAAAGTCCTGCACTTTTCGATCTTGAAAATGTTTCTCCAAAACAAAACAAAACATGAACAGTAAAATCACAGAATATCACTGTAGAATTTAGAAGTCCATTTGAAATGTATAAAAAATAATCACCTCATCATTTCCCTAAAACTGGGAACCTAAGACCCAAAAGGAGAAAAAGAATAAAACACCACTTTATAGAATTAAAATGATGATAAAATGAGCCACTTCCTAACCACTCACCATCTCGGAGGCTATACATGTCACTTAAGCACCCCTCACCACCACCCCCAAGCAGTGAAAAGTGCCCAAATATCAGCCTGCAGAACATTAACAGCCCAGGACTAAGTTTTCAGAGGCAAAATAAAGAAAATAAAGAATAATCTACGCAAACTCTGCATGCTTATTCTTGATCTTCATCATTAGTTTCACAACCAAACAAAGGGTGGAAATAGAAATGCAGAAAATGTGGTACAAAATAAGGGATAATTCAATGGCTATAGGGTTAAGACATCTTTGTCTCCAGGGAAAGGAGGCTGTGTACAAATCTGAGGAAATGTAGTACATTTAAGTTAAGCTGTATGAAATTGCAGCTTTTGTAGATTGAAAAAAATCAAATATTAGCAATTTCATACATTTCAGCCTAATACAGTCATTTATTTTTCTACAGAATGAAATGAACAACACAACTATATCAAAAGCTGTCCCTCAGATGTTTTCTACAAGACTTGAGGAGTCACAAGGCACACAGGAATTCAAAAGAATCAGTTTTGACTATCATTTTACAATCCCAACACTTTCAGCACATATAGAGACCTGATCATACAACTTCACACCAACCATGTTTAGAAAAGTTTCAAGATTGATTCTGAAAAAGTACAGAAAGCAACCGTATAATGTAAGTTAAAAAGTTTACATTTTTCCTCTAATTTAATCAAACCATTATGAAGCCACACTAGCATAATAAGAGCAAGGTGTTTTTGATTTTTATTCCCCGCATTGCAGTAAAAGTCAATGCCATTGGGACTCGAAATGGAATTTACTGACAGAGAAATCAAGCTAAACTGAGAATGCCCGACTATTATTACACAGCTGAGTGCTAGATAAAATACCCATTAAATCTGAGTGCCAACAACATCTAATGTTTTATGTCTACATAATGCAGGAAAACATTGGCTGTGACCTATCAACAAACATTCCAAGTCAGTCTACTCAGTAATATGCTGAAGTTGCTGTTTTATTGCTTAAACAGACAGAACTATAACTGTGCTTATTATGAAAGTATAATATTACCTCAAGTTAATAAGAACTGATGGAACAAAGACATCGTTATGTAAAAATTAATAACATTTGGAGCATGACATGCAACAGTCATAAGAGAGCACTTTTTTCCGAAATTGGCAGAGAAACGGAGTTTTTACACAAGAGAAACGCTGATGATGTTCCTATACTTCACTATTTTGCTCTTCAATGAAAGTCTAGCATGGGGCATGGGGACTACATAGTATCCTCTCCTATCGTATTTTCATAGAATCAAAGACCTTTAGAGTTTGAATGAAACTTTGGGATCACTAAGCCAACCATTTCATTCTATAGATGAATAAACATACAATGAGCCTCAGACAGAATACATGACTTAGTTCTCCAGACCAGATAGCCATTAACAGCCCAGGAGAGATTAGAAGGCAGGTCTCAGGTTACCTGCCATAAACATAGAGTCATGGTTCCATATCTATCTGGCAAAACAAATAAATGGGTGCTTTTAATATTTAAAATGAAATTGCTATTTATTACTTAAAATAAAATTTGTCAAGCTTGAATCAATAAAAGACATTATTATATTTGGTGTATATATCTACTTCTTAAAAACCTTGAAATACAAGAAATAAAATGAAGACCGACAAATCTATACCAATACTCTTTAGAAAGGAGGGAGTTACAGAACACCAGGGGCAGGAGGGCATAATTCTCCCCCCAAACCATCTATCTGCCAAAGGTAATGAAACAGCCAATCCTAAACAGTGCTCTTTTGTGTGAGGGGTTAACTGCAAAGTGCCCAAGAGCAGGGCTGTACACTAGTAGTAACATTTACAGTGACGGAATGACACAAGGTAAATTTCAGAAACTAATCACAGGAAATATCAGGCGATCCCAGAAGAAAACCAAAATCTCCAATAAAATGAAATCAGTGGGTAGTTCTAGTCTTGGGAAAATATGTTCAGAACCAGTTGAGTATTCAATCGCATCATAAACATGAGCACTTTAGTAAAAAGAGTGTGAAAAAGAGAAAAACATTTGGGAAAGTAATCAAATTGTGTCAGATTTGAGTTCCTGAGATTTTCCTTACTTAATTGTACTTAACTGCATACATGTTATTTTTTAAAATAACTGAAAACCTAGGTAAAATGGGTTAAATAATAGTCAAACACCAAGAATAATCTCTAATTAAAGTAGCAATTTCTATCTCTTCCATCTCTGTATTTAAATATTTAATCCATTACTAAATGAATTATAATATTAATAGACAGACTGTCTAAAAAATACATTGCTGTAACACTGCCTGAAATATAGTCCGAATGAAAACCTCAAGGCATGCAGACACTATAGAGATAGGAATCAGGGTCTAAGCTGGCTTTAATTTCAAAGAGATGCTTCACAGCTCATTACAGTACGGCACTGGCTGAATTGATGATTTACAATGAGTTATTCAGACAGTGCAGATTAGAGAAAATTAGAGCCATAACCAGGGCTTTAATCTGAATCTTCTCAATTTTCAAACTTGCAGGTGGGATCACTTCTGTACTTGGGTGAACACAGTACAGGTGGGTATCTGCATCTTTCAATCTTTCTGTATGACTATTCCAGAAATCATAAAATTATAGTTGAAGAGTTACGAACAAAAATTTGGTCCAATGGCAATGAACTCAACATACTGAGCTCTCCCTGTTATTTCAGGGTATTTGAAATGCCAAAACTCTACGCATGAACCTATAGTTTAGGAACCTTGATCACTGATGACCTGTCCTCACCTTTTACACAAGAGGGAACTGAAGACAGAGAGAAGACTTGCCCAAAGTCAAAAAACTTATAAGGGATCAAGCCAGGACTCCAATCAGAGTCTATTGTCCATTAGTCAAACAGATTCTTCTTCAGCGTGCACTCAAAAGATTTGTTAATTGCTTCTGCTAAATGTCCTGGAGGCTTTCACAGCCAGGACCCACTTTTAGTTTAAATTTTTGCCTTGGAATAAGAAACTACACATTTGATGGCAGTCCTAGGGTCAAGAACTGTTAGGGTGACTTTCTCTTCTCATCCTATCACCTTTGCTAATACAAGGCCAAACCCAGGTGACAAGTCCTCTTGTACTCTGCCTGTGCCTACGGCCAGTTATGATTTTTGTCTTTCCCTAGTCCGCCCTTAACTAAGGGTGTAGGTTCTGTGTGCCTGAGGGACCCTACATCTTAGCTCTGATTTCCCTACCCCTCTACTCTAGCCCTGGCCTATTCCCCACCCGCAAATAGTTCTCCTCTTCCAATCTGGATGTCATTTCTCTCTGGATCCCCTCTGGAGTTCCCTGATTTCTTGAGAGCTCAGTTACCACCTTCCTCCCGCACCTCTCCACACACCAGGTATAACAGGATAAGGAAGTATTGGTCAAGATGGTGTTTATAAATTTAAAGAATTCAAGTTAAAAATAAAAACAATGCAAAGAAACCTACAGCATGTTAATTCCATGATTTGACAACTTTAAAGAAGTGACTCTCAACTTCTGGAGTATCTTAAGATGAATGTCAGAATGACCAATTTTATCCCATCATATAAAACAGGCAGACTTTTACTGGGAACACGGCTAGATTCTGTGTAGTAAGTATTTATCCCTAAAATCCAAAATTCTTTTACCTGTAAATTGTTTATTACCTATGATCCCCCTATGGTATGTATGTATTTGCAACTTGGTCAAATTACTTCTCCACCAAGCAATTTTTTAGAAAAGTTTGTTACAGCAAATTGACAGAATACTGAATACTGTACAATATACACAGAAAAAATACTGAAAAGCTTCACAAGCCTACCTTCATCACTTGTTGCCTGCTGCTTCACCAGAGTCATTGGGGATCTTGCTGGAGGCTTGCTAAGTGGATGGCGCCAACTTTTAGCAGTTTTGGTTTCTCCCTCTATTCTCTGGTTACAGAACAAAAATGGGGAAGAAACACCCACAGGTAAAGACTTATTTTATACAAAAAAACTATAGTTCACAATGATTTATGACAATTTAATTAGGAAGAACTCCTGTACTTTTTTTTTTCACTTCCTGGCCATTCTATTAGTTATTTTACAAAGAGGTCAATTAACTATCGTTCCACTTCATATTAAAACACTGTCTATAGTGAGGAGTAGGCTTATCAGGCCTGCTATAAACTTAGCAGTTAGCAAGTTTCCAAAAGGTCTTTAAAGCTAATCTACATTTAGGATTATATATTCACAACCATATCGGACCGTGGCATTTGGCCACCTCTATGCTGGTCACTTGTGAGTACCTGACATGTTCTTTTGCTTTCTATCCATAGAGAAAACCAGATGCCAAACTGAGCCCATACACTTCCTTTCACTCAGAAAGGAATCACCACTTCACTGAGGATTTAACAAGAAATCAAAAGTTGTTTTTTTAAAATATGGTAAATTACTGTCATCTTGAAACCACTTACATTTTATATAAAGTCTTTGGCCCTGGGCTCTCCAAACTACTTCACATTTCAAAGGTAGAGGAAAAAGTCATGCGTACCCAGACACCTTCCAGAGTGACCCCAATTACAAGCTTTCCTGCTTACTCAATCCAAAAGAAAAAAAAGGGGGCGGGGGGTGGGGGGGGGGAGTTCCCCGAGACAGAGTTTGAAACTAATAGGTTTATATCAACAGTTGACTAGGAAAGAAAGAAGTCTGTCAGAAATTTTCCTGTCAGCTGAAGAAGCTGTGGCTGGGTGAGATTTATCTGTGGTTTATAATAGCTAAAAAGTAATGTGGGAAATTATAACTTAGTCAACACCGAGAAATATTTATTAAGCTCTTACTATGTGCCACACTGTTCTAAAAGCTGAGTTACAGCAGGAAAAACTACGCCAGTTCCTTGCTTTCAAGGAGTGTGCATTATAAGAGGGAAAAGCACAAATAAGAAATAAGTAAAAAGTAAATATTTGTCAGGTACTATTAAGCAAATATGCAATGAAGAAAAAATAAAGGACAAAGGAATGGAAAGATATGGGGGGGGTTATTTTACACAGGGTCGTTCGAAAAGGCCTTTCTGATGAGGAGACATTTGAGTGTAATCCTGAGTGCAATGAGGGACCAATATACTTAGATCTCTGGGGAAGGAGCACTTTGGACAGCAGGAATAACATGTGAAGTGTTAACACATTCGGTGTATTCCAGGGAGAGCACGGAGCCCAGTTATAGAGAGAGAGACAGCTAATGTTCAGAAAGTAACTTAATATTTCTTGAGAAGATTGACTAAAGCTGACTGCTACTAGCATACACATAGTATTACACTTAAAAATAAGACACAGAAATGAAATGGGTCTATATTACTTGGAACGATTGCCTGACACCCTGATGTAAGAAAAGAATACCGTATAGCTCTTTCTAAGAAGGGCAAACCAAGTCACCCAGCCCTGAAGGGCAGCATTTGCTTTCCTCTGAGGGCAGTCTCTGTTCAGTGAAATAGTACAGATGAAGGTTAAAGGCACCGAGGGTAGAAGCGCCTCCACTGACGGCAAGGAACCGGAAGAGTTACTTTCAGTTCCATTCCAGTTTAAAGTCCGTGACTAAATATAACCTAAACAGGTATTTGACTCATTCACCACTCTAGAATCCCAATATCTGTTTAGGTACAATTAATCCCTACTTTAATCCCTACATGAAATGAAGTTGTAAAATTGGTTTACTAAGTAGTATGTGAATACTATTTTCAAACTTCCCTTAGCCACCTTTTCAAATAAATTAGACCATTTTTTTCTATTTCTCATATGTTTTAATAAATATTTTATGGTTCAGTAGAATATATAATCATGCATGAAATGATAAACGTGATTATGTCAAATTAGGAAATTATCTATATGCTATTTGACATTTTAAAACTTGGGAGATTAGATGAGTGGATTTCCTTATCTAATCTCCCTTACTACTCAAAGATGTGATAGACAAGGTCAGTGGGGAGTTGAAATAAGCAAGAGCAAATCAAGAAGTGGGTCTGTTCAGGGCACTGCTCAATTTATCTGCTCAAACAATGGAGGCTCTCCTTACTCACCCACTTGAATTCCCTCATCTAGCTATATAGGTCAAAAGAGACTACCGAATTCTTGCAATCACTACACACAATCAGAGCTTGCCTGATCCACTCACAATCTTAGTTACAGCAACAGTTTATGCTGAAAGCATATGATATTAGCAAGAACATATGAGAAACAGGGAGGCCCTATGCAAACAGATAGAATGAAGAGCTTGGTAATCAAGAGGACTCTTGAGTTTTCCAAGAGGCAAATGGCCTGTTTCTGGCAGTGGACAGGACCAGAACAGTCAGCCTGATCCTAGAATCAGAGTTCTTGACGAAAGAGTCAGAGGAAAGCATGACCAGGCAAGCCCTAATGTTAAAATAGAGGCTATGGAAAGCCTGGAACCCTGAAATACTAACCTTTGGCAGGAGGAGGGCAGAGCTCGGTGGGTGAATCATTTCCAGTCTGATTCATATTATAGGTAATAGAACCATTCTGTATCTTGACAGAAAGTACAGAAAGATCCCGTGTACCCAGTTTCCCCCAATAGTAACTTCTTAGAAAACTGTACTAGAATATCCCAATATCGCTGGGATATTCTTTTCTAAGAAGTTACTATTGGGGGAAACTGGGTACACGGGATCTTTCTGCACTATTCTTTTTAATTGTATGTGAGTCTATAATTATCTCAAAATAAAGAGTTTAATTTTAGAAAAACTTAAAAATGAAGAAAATTAAGCTCCACCACGTGGCCAAAAGCGTCATGCTACCTGAACTATCACCATATAAGCCAGAGCTCGCAGAAGGCTTACCTCCCAGTCATTAAAGGGAATATGATTAAGACCCATAAGTATGGGATGTCATTTCTGCCCTACAGCAAGATTTCAATGCACAGCACAATTTTCAGAAAGTTCCCTAACCACACAATAAATACAGCAAAATCGGACATTGCCACATACGCTGGGAACTTTAAAGACATTTCTCTCTCCACTGGGGACCACTGGGACTTCCACAGTTTCAAGGCCACTCCCGCAGCTCTCCACATCACTCTCTTCTCCCTCTGTCAACACACTGTTACTCTCTGCCACTGAGAAGCACAATTCAGGTGACTTTGGCCAAGGAAGTTTGGGTGGGTCTGATTCCTTGGATGTCACATGGCCACTAGGTATGGAACCATCAGCCTCACTGGAATTCGAAGGCGGAATTGTGACATAGGCTTGGCCATCCTCAGTTTTCACTTCCTCCATTACAGATGTGCTTAAGCAACTGTCTCCTGAGAAGTAAAACAAAAGACTGTTAGTAAATATTGCATTGTATTATTACTAAGTACAATCATTAAACTATTCTCAACTAAATTTCTGTCTTCCAGCTTCCCCTCTAAACTTCCACAGACATGGGTGGGAAAGGTCTTTGCAGTATCACATAGCCTTCATAGTTGTAAAAGTGAGATCTTGGAGTTTAGCAAAAGAATATTTGACAAAACAAGGGATTAAAAAGTGGTTCCACTACAGACTAATGTCAAAATCCAGGGCAATAACAATAATTATCCAAAGCAATAGAGATTTGAAATCTTTCTAAAAATAAGAATTATATTCCAATATATGATGATAAGAGCTGCTACTGATGAAACATTCCAGGTCAGAAGATTTATGTAAAGAATATATGTGAGGCTGTGCAGAGCCAGTGAAAATTATTTCCTACACTAATCCTGTGTCACTCGATGACAGCATATAGAAGAATATCATAAGCACTTCTTTTGTACTGCCATCTCTGTGCACCCTTTTCCCTCCCTTACATGTGTACACACACACACACACACACACATGCACACGCACATCATTTCACCTATTACATACTAGCTCTGATGCTGAACCTAGCTACATCTTCTATTTAAGCATAGCTTCTATTTAAGCTACATCTTCTATTCAAACCCTGGAGGTCAAAATGCAAGGAACTGTGTAGTGACAGAACTAATAGAACTGGGTGCCCTTGGCCTAAACCACCCAGTAATTCATGCAATGGTTCATTAAACTATGGTGGAGGACTCTAAAGAAGAAGCCATATGTATTGCATAACTGTCGTCTCTGCACTGTTTGCTGCTATTCCCTACTCTACCTTGTCCACCTTGCTACCTATCCATTTATCTCAAGTCAATTCAGATATCACCCACTCCAAAAACATTGCCAGGCCAGCCTCCTGTCTGTTTCAGGTTTGTCCCTGGTGTACCAGCAACTTCCTATGCCATCTCTATCGTGGCACTTATCACACTGGATTGAAATTATATTTGTCTAGTTCTCACTGAAGAAAAATCTATGATTTTAAACTCTGTTAACACAGCTACTTCAAGGGCAAGAGGTAATGAAGAGGGAAAAGCAGCCGAGGTCGGGTTAATTAGGGCTGTAAGACTTGTTTTGTACTCTAAGTGGAATATGAGTAAAAACAAGGTAAGGGACAAGACCTGAGCTATGTCATTTTAAAGGATCGCCATGACTTCCATATGGAGAACTGACTAGCAGAGGTGTCTAGGGTGGATGTAGCCAAATAGGAAGGAAATCATTTCTACAATAGTCCAGGCAAGAGACAATGGTGCCTTAAACGAGGAGGAGGTAGGGCAGCCGGATTTGGAAGAATCCCATGAGTGAAGGACAGACTAGACTAGGGGTATGAGAGGAAGACAGGAATTACCAACAAGCTCGATGAGTAAACGGACAAACATCCTAACCTAAAGAAGCAAAGCATTAAAGCAGCTTCATAGAAATATGCTATAAAAGGGGGAAATAAGCAAAGTAGTTGAGATATACAAATGATGGCTTTCGTATAGAGAAATGGCCAGGGGACTGACTACACATACCATTTCCCAAGACTGAATGATTTTTGTTGTTCCTTTTAAAAGCTATAGTCTTTATTTGCTTCTTAAAATTAAGTCAAAAGCTAAGAATCTGCGAAGAATTATCTGTAATTGGCTTTCTCTGTGCCATATGAATTCAAGAGAAACTTTCCAAAAATGTATTGTATATTGTAAATTGAGTTGCACTGAAAAAAACTTTTTCATTTTAGAATCTACTTTTTTATTAAACCAAACAAGCACTGCTGGCTGTTTGTCTTACAATTCCACTACATGTAGCAGTGGCGCTCCTGACTTCTGAAACATCCCCGTGGCCTCCTGACTGAGTTACCCCCTAACTTTAGAAAGCTTATTGTGTAAGCTACGTGGAAAAGTAAGATGTCTGTCCTAGAGAACACAGATCAAAGGCATCAGATCTTCAACTACCTACTACTTGTGAAACAAGCAGCCAGATTCTCACCTGACAGTCTGATATTATCTGATGAATTCTGATCCAGCTGCATCCTGCTAGCAGAGGCTACTTCCTCTGAAGGTGCGTCTGTGTTCCCCAGCTTGGCTGCTGCTTCTGGCTTTTCACTGACCTTGAGGTCATCTGCGTCTGGGTCAGGGGTGGGGCCCTCTGCCCCACTGACTGCAGCTGGCACTTGCTTGTCCCCCTCATTCTTAGGCCTCTTAGAGTGAGAACCAGTGCACTGGGAGCTATTAAGGAGAGAACTGTGGTCAGAGCAGAATGTTTGCAATGGACAGGATAAAACACATACCGATACAAATGTTATTTTCACTTATGGAAAGAAGACAAACACAGGTTTTTCATCATTGTGCAGAGATAATCTTCACAATTAACCGATTAAAATTGAAATTGAAATCTTAACCAGAGTTTTAAAAACAATGTAAAAATTAAAACAATTGTAAACAATTGATTATTAAACATTATTGGAGGAAAAATCTGCTAAAATTTTATAACAACATTAAAAGAGGTCTGAAAATTAAAAAAAAAAAATGATGACATGGGGAATCTAATCAATAAATCAAATATTATTTAGATAATGATAAACAGAAGAGGAAATGGGGAGAACCCAGAAAGCTGTTGCTAAAATCTGAGTAGATTCATTACGTTCCAAGGTAAACAAGTGCCCACATTTACCCGAGTTTTGTATAATTCTGAAGTATGCATGGAAATTATTAACATTAAATGCCAAATCATCATTAGCTAAAAGAAATAAGAGGGAAGGAGGCCAACTGTATGGATTTAACATCTTATATCAACTTATTATTTTCACAGTGGACACCGCTGTTTTCCTCTTTTAGGATTTTCCAGAAAGTCACTTGATAGCTTTGTCATAGATGCCTTTTGCATATGACACATTTCTTACACTTTCTTTAGGAATAATTACAACTCAAATCAAACCAACGTGTAATTCAGTGCACACACATATACTACACATACACAGACACAGACACACACACACACACACACACATACCACTAGCCACTGTAGAAAGTCAGGGAGGACAGAGATCTGAGATAAACGGGGAGCCAGGGATAACCTGTGTAAACTAGCTTTGGCTGCCGCTGGTAGTACCAGTACTAGTATCGTCATCACCACCATCACATTTATTGAGAACCCAGGCACTGGCCTATGCAGAAAACCTTCCCATTACTGCTAGCACAGTACACGTCAAATAAGATGGCTGACATCTCTGAGATTTCGGTGCATCATTCCCTTCATTAGATTTCCCTAAATAGGGTATTACTTAAGGGAGTCAGCAAACTATGGTGAGGCCACAAGGCTGAGCATGATCGACAAGCCCCTCAACACTAGGCTTTCAAGCTGGGTGAGCAAAGTCTATTGATCATTTTAGCACACTGAAAGGCACGAATGTTCAATGTCATAGATCTTGTTCTCTGTCAACCCAAAAGGGCCACCGTGGTTAGTAATTAGGAGATCAGCCCATACACCTAATTAGAGTATTATGATTTCTGCCCATTCAAGAACAGTTCTCAAGATGTTCTGCGGGTGTTTCTTCTAACCTCAAGATTGCTCACTCCCACAGCAAGCTTTTTTGGTAATGTGGATAACACATTTATCAAAGGCACTGACTCTCTAAATCTGTGTTTCCCCGACTTTTCTGAATGCAACCCATAGTAAGTTATACATTTTAGATGGTGAAACAACACTCATGTACACATATGCTCACACATGTATGAATTAATACTTACCCCCTTACCACATGGGAAGGACTATGATACTTTTTATTCTATTTCACCTCCTACATTAAAATGTTGTTCCTAACCTATTAAATAGATTTGAAAACGAATCATTGAAAATCAGTGCCATAAACTGTAGGGTGAAATGAGAACACCTCAATTTGAGTTCTGCTACTAACTAATTCTGTGCCTCAGGTATTTCATACAATGCAGACGTTTGACTCCATGTTCTTAAGGTTCCTCTGCTCACTACCTTTCTAAAATAGCAGAAAGTAAATGTCAGGGGAAAAAAGAGAATCAGAAAATAAACATCAGAAATGTGGCCAAACATTTGAAATTACAGTGTTATTTAGTTAGCAAAAAACTGGTAATAAGCTACAGGTCCAAATATAGGGGATTAGTTAATAAATACAAGCAGGCATTAAAAATTACCTTATAGTGAATCATTTAATTACATTTTAAAAAAACACTCACAAAACTGGTATCAAATTGTTAATAGAGCATGGCCCCAATTTTAGAAAGGTATATAATATTATATAAATAATAAATATATATGTAAAGGATATATACAAAATTTTAACACTAGTTATCTCTGGATTGTGAGGTTATGGGTGATTTGGGGTTCCTTGATTATTCTTTTCCTTATTTTACAAATTTTCTCCAATGCACAAATATTACTTTTACAATCTGAAAGAAAAAAATGAGTAATATTGGAGAGTAAAAATGTAATATAACCCTGGAAAACATAAGAGCCTAAAAAGATTGCCTGAGGACCCTAGCAACACGACACATATCCTATTCAATGAGTTTTACAACAGCAAGATGCCCACAACAGGCATGCAGGTTTCTGAAATGGCCCTGGCCACAAAAACAGAATATAGAATAAAGTTCACAGGGACAGTCATGTTACAAAAACACTACATGCTCTGCTTTGCATCTTGTAAAAGAATAAAGCAAAGTGTATAAAATGCAGCAAAATATAGGAATCCCAATGAGAAAAGTAATATCTCAGATGTTTGACAAATGAAGAAAACATCAGAAAGAAAATGGTAGCAAAATGAAAAAGATCACGTGACTGAAGATAAACTGTGGAGATGAACAGAGAGCACCAAGACCACTTTAAAGCATATTATCGTAAGAGGTGTAAGAAGTTCCAGTATTGTTCTATTTGCATGTATAGTAACTCCAAGAACATTCTCATACACAAAATACATCTCTTCCTGCATTCTATTTATTTATTACATTTCTCAAGAATTAAAAATACTTTGCCTCAAATTTTCAGTAAGATATTAAGTAAAATTATGATGAAGAAATATGAAAAAAAGCAAATAGTCTTTGAAAACGTCACGTTCATGACCCATTTTAATTGAGTAAGTACAAAAGGGATGGGGTGGGGGTGGGATCATTACCTCCTGGGTGCTTTTCTTACTTTCCTCCTTCTCTGCAGCCACGCCTTTACTTCAGGGGTGGATTCCGGAGTAGGCTTCGTGTGATCAATGGTGTATATATCCTTTCCTTGTTTCCAAAGCTGATATCTGTCTGGCTGAAATTTCTTCACAAAGATATCCATTGAAATTTTCACCATGTCTTTCCTGCAGGTGCACTGAAACATAATGGGATTGGAGTGCTTTAAACATTTCACTAGCTACATAAAGTCACACAGATTTGTACTATGAATGAACCATTCATGAATATTTAGTCACCATTTAATTGAGGATAATGTTTTACATTTTCAAACATTCAGTGGGGGATAAACTCAATTTCCTCTGAATGAAGGTGAGAACCTGTATATTCACATTTATAAATGGTAAAATATGTTCAAAGGCATTGTAGAGTTCACAGGGAACTGTCTACCAAGAACAAGTAAAAGGAAGGAGCACACATTTGAAAGCATGCCTGCAACAGAAGGATTGCGTGCCCATCACAAGGATGTATCACTGAGCTGAAAGCTGAAAGGTCTGTAAAGCTGAAAACCTAAGTTGGCAAACGAATAAAAGTAGCCAATGAATGTGATTAGAATAATTAAACCAATGGGTTGAGATAAATGTTCTTCAAGATACATTTTAATCACATTATGTTTATTAACAAACATACTTTCACAAAGTAACCAATAATTAGTGAGCAATGAACACACTTCTATATCATATCATAAAATAACCACCACCATCACTATAAACATATTCACTAAGAAGAAGGAATAGTGCTAAAGTAAGAAATTCAAAGAAAATATTATTTTGAATTCACTAGGACTTTGATTCTTATTAATACATACTTACTTAACAGTCGTATCTTATAAAATAAGTTACGTATAAAGACTAGCATGGAATTTGGGCAGAAGTGCTGCCAGCCTACACTCACAGGGACAAACAGGATGAAATGAAGGTAAAATGACTCCAAGGGCAAAGCCACAATGACCAGGACTAAGCTAACAGGATCTCTTCAGGCTGTTACAGAGGACATACAGATGGACAACAGACATATCAGATGTTCAACCACACTAATCATTAGGGAAATGCAAATCAAAACCACAATGAGGTATTATCATCTCACACCTGTCAGAATGGCTTTTATCAAGAAATGAACAAACAACAAGTGCTGACAAGGATATGGAGAAAAGGGAACCCTCGTATGCTTCAGATTATAAACTCTAATGGTTTCCGGGATTGTAAATTGGTGTAACCACTATGGAAAACAATACAAAGGTTCCTCAAAAAATTAAAAATAGAACTACCATATGATCCAGTAATTCCACTTCTGGGTATTTATCCGAAGAAAATAAAAACACTAATTCTAAAAGAAATAAGCATACCTATGTTCAATGCAGCATTACTTACAATAGCCAAGATATGGAAGCAACGAAGATGTCCATTAGTAGATGACTGGATAAAGATGTGGGGTGTGTGTGTGTGTGTGTGTGTGTGTGTGTGTGTGTGTCACACACACATATATACAATGGAATATTACTCAGAAATAAAAAAGAATGAAATCTTGCCATTTGTGACAACATGAATAGAACTAGAGGGGATTATGCTAAATGAAGTAAATAAGACAGAGGAAGACAAATGCCATAAGATTTCACTTATATGTAGAATCTTTAAAAAAAATGAATAAACAAAACAGAAAAGGATCCACAGATAGAACAAGATGATGGTTGCCAAAGGGGAAGGGTAGAGGGATGAATGAATTTAAAAAATAAAAGAGGATGGAAACTAATGTTTACTAAACACCAAGTATGTTTCATGAGCTAGGTGGTTTACTCGCGTTGTTAAAGGCAATTCTCATATATTCTTGAAAGTAAGACATAGAAATCCCCATTTTAACAGAAGAAACTGATTTCAAAGAGCTTAATAACCTTCCAAGGTCAATGACGGTGAATGATTTTCTTTCCACTATTACATTGGCTCTAATACTGATGATCATGCTTTTATGATGTTTTTTTTTCCTACATGAAATCCTTAATACATTATAGGCTAGTGTTTGTAAAATGAATTGAAATTCTTATGGTAAAGATGCTAAAAATCCAAATTTTTCCTTTTGTCTTGGAACTTAAGGTATAAGAAATAAGAAATTCTTCATAAGAAAAAAACTAGAGTTCAAAATTAATTTTTCTGGTTAACACAGCAATCACAGAAAAATAAATTAGCTTGTGAAGTCACCTTTGATCAGAAAAAGAAAATGAATTACATTACTACTAGGACAACCAAAAAAAAGGGAAGAGCAATGATGGCAAGCTCTTGTTTTGAAGAGGTATGAATATCCAAATAAAGTATATACTGCTGTCTTCTGCTGACACATGAGTAGTTAGTGTCTTTAAACCTAAAATTACTGTAAGATATTGTCCCTTGTAATAACCATTATAAATGTATTTAACGATAAATGGCTCATATTAAAAAAACACAAGCAACATATTCTTATTTCCTTCAGAAATTCAAACAATCAAAAAAGTTGATTTTTAACACCCCATATTTTTCATCAAAACCTAGCCCACCCCCAAAAATTATTTTTCTTGAAGGTTGTCAGTTAATTATCTTTATGGCAAAACAAAATTTCTACATTAGATCAGAACTACAGTAAAAAAGAAATATCCATTTCCTGTTCACTACATAGTGACACTGTCTTACATCTCCAAATATATAAGCTATGAAAATATGGGACTGGGTATAAAATGTAAAAATATACAACATTCAAAGGATTCACACTTCATTGGCTTTGAGAGCCCAAAAGTTTGTACAAGTTTCCTTTTAAAAGAGTATTTCATAAATAAAGAACAAAGGAAAGACATATTCTTCATTTCATTGTTTTCTAACAACCTACTTTCTTTAGCCACAACAACAAGAATTAAGAATAACATAATTAGACACAATTATTCACTATTTCCACATTAAGTAGTAACAAAAACATCGCAAAGTATCAGGCATAGCAACCTCTTATTTAACCAAAAATGTAACTGATGGTGATTAACTATTTAATGCCAAAATCAGTAAATATGACTGAAATATAATTTTATTCTAAACCATCAAACTACCTTTGACATTAACAAATAATTTAGTACTCAGTAAATTCAGATACTTCACTGAAAAACTATGTAGACAATTCTAGGCGTAGAGCATCAGAGAAATCTTAACTACAGACTGTGGTCATTAAATTGACAAGGCTGTGATGCGTGTTTATTAACCTGATTTTTTGATCAACCGATCTACAATCTACTCTTTATTCATCCAGGTTTGTATCACATTCATTATTTCCTATTCTTTAACCCTTTTATCCATTTTCAACTTAGTCATGAAACCCTAAACACTTCTTTCTCTACACATGCAAAGAATAATCTGCTAGTAATTTGTTAGCATTAACATAAACTATGCTGCTCTAACGCACTGCAACTCCTCAATCTTCATCATTATCTCACCTCTATGTAAACAATATAAACCGTGTAGGTTTCCACTCCATCATAACAAATGAACAGTGAACCAGGCCCAGCTCTTTGGGAAACTGCCACACTCTTAACACATACTGAATCTGTAAATGTCCAGGAATCCCAAGACGTTCTCTGCTATACTTATGCCTAGTTATTTCTGATTCTGATATGAGTGAGGAACAATATTTTGCAATATGCATTCTAATTTATAGGCTCTGATCAGTATTTTCTGGCATTATGTTCCAATGAAGACGCCACTCAAGTTTTATGAAATGTAATGTAATCAATCATTTTAACAGAAACATTGTCTAATTTAAACAGTTGTTAAATAAAACAATTTTAGAAAATAGATGCATTATTCAATTAATAAAGCCAGAATTGATTGATAGGATATCAGTCTACTATTTATAGAAATACTTAACCTAATGAGATACTACAAAAATTGCTAAAGATTTTTTCTGTACATGTTCACCAGACAATTAATAATGAATAAAAGTATTTAATATGTGGATTAACTATAAAAAAAGGGAGGGGGTCTATTTATATTGGTATTCCTCTAAAGAAATTCCAAAAGTTAATTAAGCAGGATATTCTACTTCTATAGCCCATTCTTTTATCGTAAAATTTTCATTACCAGTTACAATTCTAAACCGAATTTCACCCTTTTTGGAGTACTTCCAACATCCTAGTATTTTTCCGCTGGCTCAAGAAATTAGAAATTTCACTCTAAGAAATTACATTAAAAGGGGAAATTCAGAATCAACATAATGAATGTAGGTAATTCTAACATGCATTATGCTGAGCTAAAGAAGCTAGACATAAAAAAGTCCACACTGGTGGTTATTCCACCATATTAATGGATATGACTGTGTTTAATATGATTAATAAGCAATAGCCACATTACTCTATCTGCTTGCTGAACACTGGTCTGCCTACAGCTCTTCTAGTTATCAGCTACGTAAGACTGGGGACGCCACAAGCTCTGAGTCAGCTCTTCACATAAAAATGTTTTCCTAGCTCTGTCACAGGGGTTCAAAAAATCAAAAAGTGTGTAAATATACTAGGTCAAAAGAGCTCTTTAAACATAATTATGATTATGATCTCCCAAACCCTCCTTTACACAAAAAAAACTGAAGACGTTGCAAAATGCTGATGTAAAGCAAAGAAAATTTTTTAAGTTTCAGTTTGTACTTAAATACTAAATACTTATATTTTACATAATTTTTCTGCAAAGATGGTAGAGCCATGTGATTTATCAAATAGCTAGTCAAAGCTAAAAAATCTGCAAGAAACTAATGTAATAGAAGAGAAAATGCCCGTTTCCTGCCAAGAGCTATCTATGGAATATATTAGGTACCCATCAATGAATACCCAAATGGACCTTCAGACCTTGGTCATATGTAAGATCAACTATAACACTGATTTATTTAATCTATGTACTTATTCAGTCATTGCTCATTTGTACATGTATCCTCTTACGCAAATACATTTGGGAGAAAATTATTATAATTACCTTGACAATTGATAAGAATTATTTTAATATAGGAAATGGAGTTTTAAAATATTCAGATCTAATTAAGTTGAAAATAATATTTGAACAGCATTTTGATTTCCTGAGTCACATTTCACATAATACCAGTCAAAGACAAAAGGCTGTTTCACTGAAGTACATGAAAAGTAAACTATATAATTATGTTTACACTGAGAAGGGGGAAAAAAGAAATACACTTCTAAGATCAGTATTAAGCAACAAAGTTGGTATATAAAGAGTGCAAAGGTTATTTCCTTTGTTCTTATGCCCATTAATAAAGCAAGGTCTGTGGGAGCCCTGAACATCCCTTGTTTTCCCCACCTGGTCTGCAGAGCTCACAGACCCTGATTTTGTCAAGGTGCACAAAAATGTTTGACAGTTTTGGGGATTCCAAAATACATACCCAGCAAAAACTTTCTGAAATGTTTTGTTCTCACTGACTTGAAAAAGAGAGTAGCTTTAAAAGTTCCCTAAACGCTATATCACGGTCATAGTAGATATATCTACTCATAAATGATATATTATAAAAGATATATCATAAAAGCTATATCACGGTCATAGTAGATACATCTACTCATAAATGATATATTATAAAAGATATATCATAAAAGATATATCACGGTCATAGTAAAAAAGAGTGATACCAGAACCAAATATCTTACTCTAATTTTAACGAATCATTATTGCGAGTTGTTTCAGATGCTGTTGCCATATCCGACTTTTCCATTCTCGGTTAAATACTGTGAAAATATACACTGTGTCTGTCTTACTGAGAAGTGCATTCTAGGTACCTAAAGGATTGAGAGCCCCTTAAAAATATTTTTTTGATAATCTTTTTTAAAAACATGAGAAAACAGAGGTTCAGAGATCTTAAGTTAATTTGCACAATATCATACAGCTCACAAGTAATACAGCCTTTGCCACATTCAAATCTAGAACAACTCCCATACTCTTACCCACTCTACTGTGGAAATTCCAAAACAAAACGACATTCAATACATCTTAAATGGTTTTAAACTTAAATGTGGGCCATATTTTTCCATCTCAAACTTCTTTTTCTGTGACCCATAACCAAACTGAAATTGTTGTTGAGAACAAAAGTCTGGGTCTCATTTTTTTATGCATGATATCATGCCGTGTTGATAGAGTTTATCCAGTCTAGCTAACAATTTTCCAAAATATGTTTCCTCAGCTCCCCCTGCTTCTAATAGGTTCAAATTAATTTCTTCTGAATATTTTCAGGCTTCACCATGCCAGAATATGTCTCCCTTATAAAGTAAGGCAATTATAAAGCAATTTAAGGTATGAGACTAGAAACTCTATCTTTCTGACCCATGGGAACACAGCTCAAACAGACAAAGAAAAACTATGCAAAAAGAAGGGGAATGGATTCAAACAGCTTGCTCCAGGGGTCTCCAAAAACTCTGTAGAAATTATTTTTAGAATTTCTGCTTCTCAACACTTACCTGCATTTCTGATAGAAAGGTTGTGGAAGTTCAGAGTTACAGATATTAAACAATCCACTCCTGCTGTGCCATGCAAAACACAGCATGAAATTGAACTCCTTCATATGGAGGAACAGATGAAGTTATTTTGTTCTGAATTCATGCATTGCATGTCACACTTTATATGGGTGATAAATTTGGGCAAGATCAGATAAAAATAGGGCTCTGCAGAGTCTCAGTGATCTAAGGATTTTATGGTTATAAATATTTGCTGATAAGAGTCTATAAGATCATGTATGAGAGCCATCAGAAATGGCATGGAAGCAGAGAACATATAATCCTTCTTCTATAATGCTCAGATATATTGACTTTTGAGTCACTCAGATCATTCTTTGTTGTTTTTTTTTTAATTGGGGAATATTGGGGAACAGTGTGTTTTTCCAGAAGCCCATCAGCTCCAAGTCAAGTCGTTGTCCTTCAATCTAGTTGTGGAGGGCGCAGCTCAATGGTCTGTGTGGGAACCGAACCGGCAACCCTGTTGTTAAGAGCTCGCGCTCTAACCACCTGAGCCACCTGGCCGCCCGGATCAGATCGTTCTTTATAAATGACTAAGTGGACACAATTAGAAGTTCATCCTGCACTCAAAATGAAATTTAGTTAAGTAAATTGTCCGCTCCAATCATATAAGTCACAGGTGAGAAACAGAGGCACAAAAACACTGACTGGCTGGATATCACAAGAGTAGTGAATTAGAAAAAAAGGGTTCAAGATTCAGTTTCCTACTGACCAGCCTGACTGGGATTTTCCATTTCCCATTCACTGAGCAACAACTGAGTACATAGGAGCACGCTGAGTAATGCAAGGGGCTGTACACAAAATGAGTCCCTCTGCCTGGCTTCACGATAAAACGCTGGCCATGTTAAAAACCACCAGATTGACAGTGGAGATGTTCATCTCTTCACTTCTGCAGAACCAAAGACAAAGGCAGCATCCTCTAACCCGTTTCCATCTTTGTTTGTGCAGTTCAAACACTGATATCAATGTAAGAAAATATTAATAAAGAAATATTTTTAAAGAGGGGGAAGAGTAACTTTAAAACAATTAGTAAAATGGCCATGTATGCATAATGCAATCCCAGAATGAAAGCTCTGGATAATATATACTTAGGGTGCTCTTGCTTGGGAGAAACAAAAATAACTTGGTAACAGCTTTCAAATAAATTCCAGCTTATGTTATTAAATCCTGTATTTCACAGAGAATTTTGAATGTCTCAGGAAAAAATGACAGCTTTATTTATTTATTGAATAGCCATGTCACAAACTCTATCTCACACTCAACACATTCTGATCACATGTCTCTTGCCACCTGAAAAACTCTCTGGTATTACTTCCAAAAGAAGAAACACCCTGATGAAAGCTAACTAGACCAAAAAATTAATGCCTTTAGAAAGAAGTATAATTTATCATAGGCTTTACAATGTTAACAATATGGCTAGAAATGGAACACTAAATACTAAAAGGAAAACAAATAATTTTGTTGGAAATAAAAATTTTTAAATTAACTGACAACACATACTTTTTCAGCAACACTTCCTTAGAAAGCCACGCAGCACGAGAAGTAAATAATTCAGCATCTCAGATTCATGTTATCTGGCAATTCCGGTGTTCCTACTCAAGTGTGAGAATATGTCTGGAACTGCTATTACCTTTTCTTTGTTACTAATTTTGTGAAATGATTTCAAGCAGAAGAACAGGCAGGTATATTCAACATGAATCAGAAGAAAAACAAAGATGAGAAAGAAAAACATACAATGGATTTTAAGTGCTTTTTCAGTTTCTCTCTGGCCAAATTTAGGACGCCATCAATAGGGAAGTGGAGAAACAGTTCGTATAAGATTCATTATTATTCTAAGAAATCAAAATGGGAAGAACAGGATTTAAATCAGTTTAAGGCCCAAAGTGGCCCAACATGCAGAACTAACTTCCATGACTGTTACCGTTAGCTGCTTGACTTCAGGCTCACAAACAGCAAAATGAAACTGCATTAAACCAACCCAGGACATGTTAAGAATAAATCATGTCAACAATGTGGCAACACATAAAACTTTTAAACATGTAATAATTTTTTAAAATGTGAATAATGTGTGACCAGTAACGCAACTGGGAATTTATACTAAGAAAATACTTATTAATGAATGTACCAGCTTATGTTTAAGAATATTCATCTCAGCAATGTTTATAAAAGATCTAAAAAATGGAAAAATCATTTTCTGGAAACAATAGGTTATTCCTTTTTTAAAAAAAATCATGGTATTCTTTTTGGAAAATTATGGAAAAACATTTAATAATATGGAAAAGCATTACCATTAGGTGGAGAGAGCACCTTATATACATGATCATGTATGTAATATACATGTATATATGTACCTATAATAAACATACACACGTGAGAGACTGGTCCATTTCCCTGCATCTGATTTTGGGGGAGCAGTGCAGGACAGAGGTGGTGGGTATAACTAGAAGTGGGCACAGCGGGAGGAGGCTGCTTGGACTCAAACCCTATACACTTGGAGTGGAAATATCCATGAATAGGTGGATCCCTTTCTGAAGTGACAAAGTTCTTCATTCTTGATCTCTCTATGTCAAACCAAAAGTGTTTCATTTCCTAGCACCTTCTTCTTTTCCTTCGGATCACTAACAACAAATTGCAATCACATGTTTGTGTGTTTATTTAGTTAACATGTTTCCCCCACCAGAACTGATATTCTGTAAGGACAGGAGTCAGCTCTGTTTATCACTGTGTATCTGTCATCAACACATAGTACATGCTCCAGAAATATTAGCTGAATGATTGCAAAAAAACTAAAGTATTGCTGGTAACATAATAACCAAGACAAAAATGAAAATTAAACTCTTAAATGTTGACCTCACTGCATTTGTACTATTTATTGATTTGGCTCATTTCTATTTACATAATTTATTTAAAAATTGAATTGCCTGATCATTATGTAGAATATTGGATGGATCTCAGACTATTTCATTAGCAAATATGGGGACTCTGCCTTAATTAATAGGAAACACGTTATAAATGTTAAGGAGCTTTTTCTTTTTTTTCGTCCAGTAAATGACACACAGCTACAAACGACAACTTCTATTTCTAACTCTACAGCCACTCTCTAAGAAATTGGTTAATTCAAATTAAAATGTAGACTTGTCATTGTCGTAATGAATCATGAACAAGCTCTGGACAAGAGAAGCCCTTCACTACCCCAATGGCAATGGGTCTACTGATAAAATCTAGAAAGTGGTTTGGTTGGATGTGCTCTATTTTAATTCCACGGAAACTCATTCATCAGTCTAAATTTAAAAGCTGGTCATATAACAAATGCAATTTTAATGATCTACATTTCCTCATATTCACATGTACTTTTAATATATTGAAATCCAGACTGGACTGAGTCCAGAAAGTAATCATAAATACAGCTGATATCAGCCTCATGTTCTTCCAAGAAGTAAAGACCACTTCAAAATAATTCCATGCAACAGTATTTCTGGTGCCAAAAAAAAAAAAGAAAAAGCCCCACATTTGTATAACTTATACAATAACCACGGGAAAGACTGTTCATCTCTATGTATAATGAGAAATTACTACAGGGCTGTAGTTTCACCTATTCCTCAGATGTGGCTGCCTATTACAGTCCATCAACTGTCAAGAAATAAAAAAACACGAATGTTCCATCTTCACTGGTGACTAAATACAAGTTGTAGTAGCGATCCATTAAATCAACATGTAAAAAGCTTTCCTCGTGGGATCAGAGAGACCCAACTAAATGGGAGAAGAAGGTAGAGCACCAGGAAGGACAAGGTTAGTACAGTCATTCACCATTTTGGTTTTGGTTCTTCTTTCATTCCAAAAGCTGTTGCTGAGGTGGCAGGGGGAGCTGGACGGGGGTCAAGAGGACTTTTCATAGCAATAAACAGTTACACATATCATCCCTTGCCTTCTTACTTTGTCCAAGAACACAGCAAGTAAGTTGAAAACGGCTTCCCACTATTCTAATTCCGTTTGGGAAATCAATTTTTCTGCAAAATTACCACACCTGATCCATATAATCTCTGGCCCAAGACTATATATAAATGGCAGGCCTTCCTTTCATGGTCTAAAATCATGAAGCCTACCCCAACGCAGGCTTTTATTTCCCCTCTCTGTGAAATGTATACTGGAAAGAAAACTAACAGAAGATTCAGTTCTTTAATCAAATATTAAATTACATCCATTTTCAATTTAATTGAATACTTGTACAGCCGCAATAATGTCCACAGTAACAAGCTATGACAGCATTCATTCTACAAACATCTGATCACCTAATATAAACAGAGATACGAGTTCAGTGACCTAACTTCATAAATAAGCAGCTACATGAGGACAAAAATATGAAAAAAGTTTTCAATTTTCAATATTGGCTGAGTTTTTTGGAACTCGATAGGACTGTTTTTATCTATTATTTACAATTCATTATTTAATTTTTCAAAAAATTTTACCGCAATTGATGTGACAGAATTAAATTACTAAATTTCATTGCACTTTTCACTCCTAAGACTTCTCTTCATTCGGATGTTTTCTAACTAAAAAGAGCCACTTTATCTCCCCAAGCTCAAACCATGTGTTCTTCTAGGTGAGGCCAGATTGGCCAATCAAACATTCCATCCCAATGGCAACAGTGACTGGTTCAGGGATGAGCAATGGCCCAAATGAGCCCAACGGGATTCAATATCAGGACTTGGTCCTAGTTTATTAAAAGCCTAGATAAGCCAACAATCATCTTCGTGGCAACATGGGGAACAGCTGCCTAAATAGGAAGCCAGGAGAGAAGAAAATGTTATAAATGAAACCAGAGAGTCCTAAAGATAACATCAAGGAGGTAATCCATTTTCTCTCTCTACCACTAGGAGTTAGACAAATACAACTTTTAAGAATGTTTACCCATTAAAACCATCTCAGGACAGAATCTTCACTTAATCCATACTTTCTAAGCATATGATATACTCAGAGGAAATGTTAAATCTAGTTCTCCAGCCTGTTACTGGAAATGTACCTACATCTGAAACCAGAGCATAACTAGTAGCACTTGACTAATGAAAAAACAATTTTATAGTCAGAATAGGATATAATGGGTTATCAAGTAAGACAGTCACATACTGTAAGCCAGATACAGATATAAAAGTTAAATTAATAAAACAATCAGTAACAGAACATTATATATAGGAATTTGCCAAAAAGGAATACTATTCCAAATTTCCATTTTTATGTGTATTCAAAACAATTATGTTCAATAAACATGTTTAGAACATCAGGCCCCTAAAGGTAAACAAATAAATTAACTTCATATTCTTTATCTGGGAATTTGATTTTCACATGGCTATTTAAAGGAGTTAAGATTTTAAATACCAGTCACCACACACACACACACACACACACACACACACACACAGAGAGAAAAGGTTTCAATAAGAAAAGTTTGTACATGTATAAATATATTTCTGTCTGTATATTATCAAGAAATATCAAAACAGCAATTAATTATTGAATAAAACAACAGAAGTTACATATTCCAATATCCCAGACCAATATAAAAATTTTAAACACCCAATTGAAAATACATTTTAAAAGCCTAATCTAAAATACCATCTCACTTTAATACTCAGATCTAAATACTAATTTTACAATAAAATGTCAGATTTATGGCAACCTGTAATCAGAGATATAAAATTACTGAGTGCCTGAAAATAACACAAATCAAAAGATAATAGTAAATTATTGGCGTTGAACTACTGAGGTTATTAGAACCCTAATTTTAAAAGAGAACCCTTACTTTACTCTGAACTTCTTCCAGCAGTTCAAAGTAAATGTGCAATCTATTTTTTTAATATTCAACTACATTCTTCATGAAACAGTTTAACTTGATTATTAGTTGGCAGCAGCAACATCCGAAAATCTTGTCCATCGCAGCCCAGAGGTCCTGCCTCTGGGAAGGTCTGAATGAGCAGAAAGTGAAATACCTACAGTGGAGGCGGCATGAACTGTCTCACCAAGAAAGATCGACTCAGTAACAGCGATGGTACTCACGGTTTCCTTTGCCCAATGTCACGTTATTCATGGTATTTTTTCATTTATGTTTAATTTCCTAAATTCTTAAGTATCAGATGGAGGGAGGGGACCTATCTTAAATACCAGTTCTTATTTTTTAAAAGGTCTTAAATGACTATAATTAAAAATAATGTAAGCTGATGATTACAGTAACAAACATCTACCACTTACTGTGCTTATTATGTACCAAGCACAGTGATAAATGTAAAGCATTTTCTCACTGAATCGGTACTTGTATTAGCTCATTTAATCTTCACCTCCCTATGAGAAACTATAGTAGGCCTCCCTTATCTATGGTTTTGCTTTCCACAGTTTTAGTTGCCCATGGTCAACTGCCATCGAAATGTTAAATGGAAACTTCCTGAAATACAGAACTCGTAAGTTTTATATTGCAGCCATTCTGAGTAGTGTTATGAAGTCTCACCATCCCTTTCCGTCCCGTCTGAGACATGAATCATCCTTTTGTCCAGAATCTCCATGCTGTATACCTGCCCGTTAGTCACTTAGTAGCCGTCTTGTTTATCAGATTGACTGCTGTGGTATCACAGTGCTTGTGTTCAAGTCACCCTTATTTTACCTAATAATAGCTCCAAAGCACAAGAGTAGTGATGCTGGCGATGTGGATACACCAAGAAAAGCTATAAAGTGTAAGGCGTGATCAAATAATACGGTGAATGTTTATATTTTTAAAAATTCATCACAGTAAAAGACACATTGCCATTAATACCCCTCAAAATACTCCCCTCTCCCCTTGCTTCGAACACATTTATCCCATCGTTATTACCACTTTCTGAAGCACTTCTGGAAGTCCTCTTTCATGAGTGTCTTTAATTGCAATGTTGTGGCTGCCTCCATGTCCTGAATCAATTCAAAACATTTACCTTTCATGGTCATTTTGACTTTGGGAAAGACTCACATGTCACACTGTGCCAGATCTGGTGAATAAGGTGGCTGAGGACACATCATAATGTTTTTATTTCACAGAAATTGCCGTACCAGAAGCGATATGTGACAGGGAGCATTGTCATGATGGAGGATGATTTACGGCACACTTTAAAACACACCTTCTCTTAAACATTGCTCACACCCGACTGACTGCACAGAACAAGTTGAAACTTGTCACACACTATTACTAAGTTTCCACACTCTGCTTCCTGTATTGAAGATCCCTGCCTTTCCGTTGGATGGCATTCAACGGCAGCATTCACCGTATTTTGGGATCACAACGGAAAGGCTCCATGTCACACATCGCTTCTGGTACGGCAATTTCTGTCAAATAAAAACATTACCATTACGATGTGTCCTCATCCAGCTTATTCAGTGGATCTGGCACCATGCAACTTCTGGCTCTTCCCCAAAGTCAAAATGTCCATGAAAAGTACACATTTAGAATCAATTCAGGACATTGAGGCAGCCACAACAGCACAACTAAAGACACTCATGAAAGAGGACTTACAGAACTGCTTCAGAAAGTGGCCAGAATGATGGAATAAGTGTGTTTGAAGCAAGGGGGAGTATTCTGAGGAGAATTCATGGCAATGTGTCGTTTACTGTAATAAATTTCTTTAAATTTAAACATTTACCGTATTTTTTTTATCACACCTCATATGTAGATATAGGAAAAAGCATAATATATACATAGGATTCGGTACTATCCAGTTTCAGGCACCCACTGGGGGTCTTGGAATGTATCCGCCATGGATAAGGGGGGACTACTATATTAACATCCCTATTTTACTCATGGAGGAAACAAAGAAATCAATAATTTGCCAAAGTTCATGAATTAAGCAAGTGGTAGGATGAAGACTAGAGCTCATTTCTTTTTGGCATCAACACCAGTGCTCCTAAAAACTAGCACTAGATTGACAGTACACTGTCAAGAAGTAGCAGCAGGAGAGGAAGCACCGATAATGAGTACCATCCCAATCCTTCTGAACACTTCCCTGCGTGGAGCTGTCCCACGACAAGAGGGATCTGGTTGGGTTCTGATATTGAGAAGACTTGCAGATATTAGAAGGCAGAAGAAAAGCCTTCTGAGAGAGCTATGAGCAGCAGGCTGCTGGAGAAGGAGCCGCAACAGACCCGGGGCTGAGCGATGCAGGAGCAAAAGAGCTCCCCGGCGCTCCTGCTCTCTAGGTTACACTGTCTTCCCCATACAGCCTTTTACTCGTCTAGTCCTTCCAACAAGTTTGCAGCCTATTATGAACAAAACTACTAGGAACAACTGTACATTCGTGTACATGTCTTTATGTGAACATATCTCAATTCTGTATATCTTCTTTTGCGAAGTCTGTTAAATTTTTAGCCCATTTTTACTGAGACATTTTTGTCGTTTTATTATTGAGTTGTTTGAGTTCTTTGCATATTCCCAGTACTAGTCCTTTATCAAATACGTGTTTTGCAAATATTTGTTCCTAATTTGGACCTTTTTTTACAGACGGTTTTTAATGAGCAAAAGTATATTATTTTAATGAAGTCTAACTCATCACTTTTTTCATTTATGACTATTACTTTCTGTAACTTCAGAAATCTTTTGTCTATCTCCAAGTTGTAAAGATATTCTCCTATATTTTTTTCCTAAAAGCTTTGTATTTTAGTTTTCTCTTTCAGTTTAGGATCCATCTTTAGTTAGTACTTATAAATGGTTGAGTTCAAGGTTCATTTTTTTTTCTTTTTTTTTTATTATTTTTTAAATTTATTGGGGTGACAATTGTTAGTAAAATTACATAGATTTCAGGTGTGCAATTCTGTATCACATCATCTATAAATTACATTGTGTGTTCACCACCCAGTCAGTTCTCCTTCCATCACCATATATTTGATCCCCCTTACCCTCATCTCCCACCCCCCAACCCCCTTACCCTCTGGTAACCACTAAATTACGTTCCCCAGATTAATTTTCAAACCCCGTGGCCATCCTGTGGTCACCGACTGCCCTCCAATCCCCTCACCCTCCCCCCCACCCCCACCCCCCCGCCCATCTAGCAACCCTCAGTTTTTCCTCTTTGTCTCCAAAACTGTTTCTGATTAGTTCATTCACTTATTCTTTTCTTTAGATTCCGCAAATAAGTGAGATCATATGGTACTTATCTTTCTCTGTCTGACTTATTTCACTTAACATAATGTTCTCTAGGTCCATCCATGTTGTTGCAAATGGTAAGATTTCTTTCTTCTTTATGACTGCGTAATACTCCATTGTATAAATGTACCACAGTTTCTTAATCCAGTCATCTACCCAAGGTTCATTTTTTTCCTCAAATATTAAAGATTCTTTTCCCTACTGGATTGCTCTGGTGCCTTTGACAAAAATTAAATGCCATAAGTGTGGGTCTATTTTGGGTTCTCTCTTCTCTTCCACTGATTAAGAGTTAGATCTACATAAGAATTAGAGCTACATGTAAATATGTGTGTATTATTCAAAACAATCATATTATCTACAAATAGTGGCAGTTTTCCTCTTTTTTATCTTTATGCCCGACATTTCTTTTTCTTGACTTACTGCAGTGGCTAGAATCTTAAGAAAAATGACAAATAGAAATGGCTAGAGTGAAAATTCTTTGCTCCAAATCTTAGGGAGGAACTGTGCAATACTTCACAATTTAGAATGATATTTATTATATATTTATTATACTTAACTTTATTGAGAAAATTCCCTCTGAGAGTTTTTATCTCAAATGACCATTGCTTATTGTGCATTTATTAAAATGACCATATGGTATTTTCCTTTTATTCTGTTAATATGATGAATTAAATTGATTTTTGAATGTTACCAAACTTATTGTGATGGCTAATTTTATATGTCAATTTGACTTGACCATGGAGTGCCCAGACATTTGGTCAAACATCATTCTGGGTATGTCTGAGAAGGTGTTTCTGGATGCAATTAGCATTTGAATAAAGCAGATTGCCCTCCTTAATGTGGGCAGAACCCATCCAATCAATTGAACATTTGAACGGAACAAAAAGTTTGACATTCCCAGGAGTAAGAGGGAACTTTTCCTGCCTGACTGTTGAGCTGGGACATCGGTTTTTTCCTGCCTCAGAACTAGAACTGAAACATCAGCTATTCTTGAGTCTCCAACTTACTGACTATAGGTCTTGCGACTCGCAGCCTCCATAATTGGGTGAGCCAATTCCTTATAAGCAATATATATATATATATATATATGTATATCCTGTTCATTCCAGAGGAACCTGCATACTACACTTGTGTTCTGGAGATAAATGCCACTTAGTCATCAATTACCTTCACTTTAACACAGTTCAGCTATAACATACATCTGCATTAATGAACATGAAATGAACGTGTGGTTGTAGGTATTTCCCTGCAAGTTGCCTTAATTTAAGTTCACAGATTCCTATGCTTACACAATACTTTTCCTTTTACTGTCTACTAATACTTAACTCTCTCATTACAGTGATGTAACTCCCAAGATGTAGTAACGGAGAAAGGAGATATAAAGAAATTTCTTAGAAATTCCCATTTTTCTAAGATTTGGTATTCAAGAAACAGACCACACAAGATAAAAAATGTGGATAGACGTAAAAACATTATTTAAGAGAGTAACTCAGGCAGAAGTTAAATAAGCTAGTCTTCAATGACCTCAAAAAAAATCTGAACTAAAACATCTCTTGGGTCATAAGTAAAAAAAAAAACAAGATTTCCTTAGTCAATAAAATACTATCAGAGTCATGTTCTTAGTGTTCAAATAGGCTAAATTATCATTAGCTCCAAAAGTTTTCAAATGAAGCTTCTGCTTACACGTTTTCCAGACATTCAAATAGGAATGAGTCAGGGAAACAACAGGACAACATGGAAGCACCATCGAGTAGAAGAATGTACAGATTGCTTCTCGAGACAAGCAAGGAAGACTAAGTAGTGGGAAAAGGATACTGTTCTGGAAAAATGTGTCAGAGGACAGACAACAGGGCACATCACAGGGAAAAGAGCAGATCTCATGAGGTTGAACATCAATGAAAACATCACTATCCACTCAGATGTTGTGACTTTTCCCCACTGTTATTCCTATGCTACATCATGCATCTTCGTATGTACTGTTACTTTTACTGGAAACATCCCCATCTTCTTGTTATACCAAGCATATTTATCTAGCTAACACCCTTCATGTTTCACCTGAAATGCATACAGACTAGGTCAGTTCCACATACTACAAACAACCCAATGCCATGAATATGTGGCACAAATAACGGTCACAATTAAGTAGTCAGTTGTGTAATTATTTAATAATTGTCACTCCCTAAGGCTTACCTGAGAGAGGACAAAGATTGTGTTTGTCCTGCTTATCACTGGGACTCTCAACCAAGGTGATCAATAAATACTTTTTGTATGAATTGAATAATAAACTGAATGACAGAAATGGGTCCTTGGATATATTTTCAACAAATTATTAACACTACAGAAAGCATTTCTCTGCACTTGTTTATTTATCTATTTATTTACTTACTTATTTGCACTTCCATAGTGCACTTACTAAATGCCAGGCACTATTCTAATCACCTTACATTTAATAATTCCATCCTAGGAGGTTGGGATAATCGTCACCCCCACTTAGCAAATGAGAAAACCAAGACACAGAACAGATAAGCAGCTTGCCCAAAGTCCGTGGTAGAACTAAGATTCAAACCCAGGCAGCCTAGTTCTATAAGTCATTACAAAGTAATTTTAAGACAATGCTATCAAAATAATGTCCAAAAAAGCTACTGAAAGTAAGTATCCTATAAAATATTTAAAGGTCTGGGACTTCACATTTTCATCCTGCAATTCTCATATGTATATAACGAATTAAGGAAAACGTCAATAACAGATTCTTGATGCTAAGCTCTTCTTTTTGTAGCAATTGAAAATATTACATGAGATTTTAAGAAGAAATAGATAAATTAAAGTTTTCATGTTACAGACGATTTGCTGAAGTAGAAACATAAATCTGTGTCAGAACTAAGGCAGTCGTTAAAGCTGATGTCTATGTTTTTTGTTTAATGGAACAAAAAAATAAGCATTTCATTTACTGACTATCATGTTTGCTATAAAAGATTTACTACATAAAATATAAATGCTAAAAACATTTACAGTACTTTTTCCTTTAATAAAATCAAACCGATAAAAATGGTCATTGTGCATACTTTGCTTTTAAAAGAAACCATAAATTATTGCCTTCATATGGTCTAATTGTGTGATTACCAAAGAAGGTGAAAATCTCAATTATCCTTAACTCACCTGAACATTAATGGCTTCTGTATCCAAGGATCAAAGTTTCTATTTCCGAATACTAGAAAACTAGATGGGTTACATACATCTGGTCTTCAAATGCATTTGATAGATATTTTTTTACACTACTGCTAAATAGATAAAACACTGCTATAGGAAGAGAGCTTATGCTACAGTGTAAGAACCTGTACTTCAGTATATTGATGCAGGTTCTTCTGAGTGTTCCCTAGGTACAAGACATTAAGATATATATTTAATCACCTTCAGTCAAATTTTGCCTTTTTCGGTCAATCAATTTATTTCATTTTCTTCAAAATCATACACCCAAGGAGCCACTTGTACTCGTCATGCATCCCACCATGACACCACATTTCCCCACCACTCTGACATAGAGTGAATGTTAGCAAACATAACCTAGCCAACAGCTGATTTATAAGTGAACTTGGGGTGCCAGCGGGCATCATAGTCTTTGATTAAAGCATACACTCGTTCAGGAGTGCCTAGAAACTGCATCAACAACATCCTTCAAACATCATGGGCCGGTAAGGGAAGGAGCTTCAAATGATGGCAATTTCTATGCAGCAAAAGCAATAACATGGGAAAATACCTGTGGCAGTGAACAGATGATAGGAAAGTAACAACATTAAATACCATCAAAGAGGTTAGTGGGTTTTTATTTTTGTTTGAGAGGGATACAGACCTTTACTTTGCAGGTTACACTTGCAAAGTTTGAATTTTGATAACAAAGATTCCCTCTATAAATAATTTGGAACTTAAGTCACATTTAAGATATAAGAAGATGTAAAAAGAGTTTATGAATTACCAAAGAATTGTTCTCTCTAGAAATGTTATATCCTTTCTGCTGAGAGACAGTTAAAATGTGACTTTCTATACAAACAGAAACTTTATAAACCTTTTTTTGATAGTTTGTACAATCACTTCTGTCTCTGATGGATAACTTTGAGTAGCTACCCTAGTCAGTCAGTAACAAAAAATACAATATGCTAAACTTGTAAGCAAATCACCCGATTCTTCTCTCTACTCTTGTACAGAATTTTCAATTCACCAGTGCCTGCCTGCTCAGTGTTGTACGTATGTAGCAACATGATGGCAGGACTGTACCATGTAATTGCCACTAGATAATTATAAAACCATCCACTGATACTTCATGGCTATTCACCACTAGCAATACTTAACTTAAAAAAAGAAAAAGTATTTCTTTTAGATACTGCCTTTAGTAAACAAATTTTTTTTTAATGTTTGAAAACTCAGAATTTATATATAATATAAACAAATCTGTTTAGCTATTCAAGAGGCACTAGAATGTGGTTAAATGTCAGCCTGGGAGAAAGACAGTGAATTTGAAAGTGCTCTGGAAGACACCTCTCCCTCTTTTCTTTCATAGCACTCCATGTGGCTCAGGTCCAGTCCGTCCTACACCATGTATTTAGTACTTGTATTCCTGTGTGCTTGCCTGCCTCTCACTCCAATAGTGCCTGCAAGTCCAGAGATTCTCAACCACAGGCCTTTAGCTCCCCCGAATCCCGCCCCGCCAGGGTACGTCTGAGAATGCCTGAGACACTTCTGGTTGTCACAACTGGGAGCTGATACTGGCATCCAGTAAGTAGAGGCCAGCAATCTGTCTAAAAGTGGCAATAGTGCTAAGCTCAGGAAATCCCACGCTAGTCTCAGCTACGGGAGGACAGGGACCAACCCTTGCCTGCAGCACTCTGCTCAACCCTACTGCCAGGTACCCGGGCGGGCACACAACTATGGGACAGATGGATGCGTGCATACATGAAAATTCGAGTCAGCATGAATTTTGAAACCATCATTCTCCATATGACACTCTCTAAAGTGCTTCCTTTCATTCTTCCTTCTGTCTCAGCATCTGTGATACATGTCCAGGCTGCAGCTCTGCCCTGTAGCAGAGAGGAACCCGGAAGGCACACTGACTGAGATTTCAGTTCCCGGAAGTGTGACATGGGAAAGTTCCTAACCTGACCTACCTCTTGGGGACTTGAACTAGATGTTCTTAGATCTCTTATTGGAAGGATTAATTGAATTGTTTTAATATCTAAGAACATTCACCTCATGTAACAGCTTTTCCTATTGGCTACCCAGCTTTTATTATGGCAGTCAAGGCTCCTACAGTATGTTATACCTCAGTCACAGCTGCCTGTCAAGTCTGCAGGAACCATAATCTTTAGGTCAAGCTTTTATTTCACTATAAAGGGCTTTCAATAAATATGAACGTGCCTGGTGATAAATTAAGTTGACAGGTGTTTCCTGCTACTACAATTCAAAGGAAGACATATATACCTATCATGTTTGGTGTAAACAACTTATAACTGCAATCATAATTCATATAGCCTAACTAGACTCCAATTTCATAAAATTAACATAGCATGGCTATAAATTACAAGTCACTTACAGTTCTTGAAGTTGTCTTACGAACTTTAATAGGAACTCCAAATGGAAACGAATCTAGAGAACGATAGTAGCATGCACTTCCTCAGTAAATCTGACCAGCGTAACCCCCAGTAAGTAGATTTTCCAGTTGTTCACAGTAAATATGTCATGACTGTGTATCAGGTGGCATTACGCTATTACGCTATGATAACCACAAGCAGGATTAATCTGCATGCTTATAATCGAAACACTTAGAATTTTTTTAGGCAGGTAAAAGTTCAGCAATAACAATACAAGGCATATTCTCCAAGAGTCCTTAACAGACATCATACAGTCATCTAAAATTCAAAAGAAAATGGCAATGATGCAACGAAACGACCAACACTTTAAAGAGAGAAAGGACGACTGGCATCTTCTCCTCTGTTGACAGCTACGTAAGGAGCAACAGTCCAAGACTGCAGGGAGAGACCCCCTGCGGGATTTTAAAGGACTGTAAACCATGAAGAAAGCTTGAGGCTCTCCAGCTTGCCTCTTCTTACCGCTTTCTTTTAGATAAGTATTTGAGGTAAAGCTACATCAAACTAAGTCATTTGGTTTTGGGGTTCCTGGATCTCTCTGAAAAGGGAAGAGAAAGTGACTATAAATGTTTTATTCCAGGCTCTAGGCTTTGGAAAGGAGGCATCGAAGGAATCTTATGATTCCCCTCTAGAACTCTACAATACCTTCTACAAAACTCTTATTTCCTTTGTAATAGTGTTATTATAAAATTAAATATAAAATAAGGCATAATGTATCGTAAACTTCATAGCTGAATGATTTGAAAAAAGAAATAATGATTTCTTACTCAGAGCTATATTATTATTTGTCCTTAGCTGCTGTCCCAATAATTGATTATTACAGAGAACACTTTTAGTAGTTTTTTTTTTTTTATTTGTGGTATTGTTGTTCATTGTAGAGCAAGATTATGAAGTGGACAGAGAAAGTCCAGCATTATAAATCAGTTTTGGAAACACCTAGCTGGATAACACTTTTCTTTGCCCTGCAATGAGAAGAGAATCTACAAGTAATTTTTTTAAAGGGAACATTGCTACAGCAAAGCCACAAATGTTGCTCACAAAACCAGGATTATCTGAATGTGACTAATGCTTGTGTGTCTACAATTGTTCTCTTTCCCTTAAAGGAGTAATATCCTGGGATGTCATACCATTTCACCTCTCAACATCTCTGTGTGGCCCTCAAACATGGACTGTATAGGTTTCTAGTGATAATACGTTTTATTACCAGCACCATAAACAGATGTGCTGTAACTGGGCACACTTTACTGTAGAGGAATAAGAGGTTCAGAAGGGCCCGGCAGTTTGCACAAGGTTGTCTGGCAATAAAGAGCAGAGCCGGTGTGGAGGTCCAGCTCTCTGACTGAGCACTTATCACAGTGTCATCACTCCGCCTCACCTGACGTGACTCCATGGCAGCATGGACACCCAGACTCATTCCTGGTTCCATCTCATAGACGGTCAAGTTGTGTCTCTAGAAGAGAATGTTAACCATCCCCCTCCAGCACCAAGTTTGTGAGAACGCGGCCCTGTTCACAGAGGCATGCACAACAGAGATCATCTGTAACACAAGATACTTCCGGGAAGACACCATGGTTCTGTGCACAGAAGAACAGAATGCCATGGCCTTGTGAGAAACGGTACTCTCTACGTTTCATCTTTTATAATAGTGGTGAATCATGATCCACAAATATCCTTTAATGACATGGCTGCCACCACTGCTGCTGCAGCTGTTACTGCAGAAAAAAGAAATTTTTTCTCTAATTCCACTATGGTTTTGACAAGCCCTAAATTGAACAAAATGCAGTCTTCTTTTGCCTGGAAGGAATAAGATCCCATAAGAAAGGTTTCAATAGAAAACTGGAGTGGCAAATGCCAAAAACCTCCATGAAACCTAGGACATAGATTTCACCCTTACAATATTCATTTTGTAAAGAAAATGGTGTAGGTTTAGTTTGTAATATTTTTAATAAAACAGAGTAAAGGATTTGTAATAGAAATAAACATCAAAAGTGATGACAGGTGGCATTTTGCAGCGCATAATCTCCCTAAGCAGCTGTGTGCCGGGGAGAATTAGCACATGTGTTTGCAGGGCGTTACAAATAAAAGAGCTTATGCCAAAGTCATTACTTTCTACCTCTAGATGCTGCAGCCAGAAAAATATCACAAACAAGAGGTTATGCTCCATGCTAATCAGCCCCATTACTAAACGAGTCCACAAAGCCAGCAGGCCCCTTGTCCCTGCCAACCCAGTGTGAGAGTGAAGCACGTGCTCGTGTGAGGCGCGCAGCTCAAACCAGCCTTACCCTGACACATCATTTCAAAAGTACAGCCTTGCATGGGGATGCTGGAAGGGAGTATAGTGCTAGGAACAAGTAAAAATGACATATAAGGCCACCACCAAGCATTATAGAGTGCCCGATGTGTTCTTACGCCAAGGAAAGAGATTCCACTACACGTGCTTTGATAAAGGAAAGAAACATTTCTCTGCTACTAACAAGTGTAAAGCAGGCCAGCAGGTTCTTCATCGAAGTTGTGCAGACGGGTCCCAGCGCCCAGGCAGATCTTACAGAGAAGGGCTCAGCGATCTATTTGCTGAAAAATTCCAGAGAGGGAATATTTTAGGAGCCTAAAATATTGGACCATATGATCTTTGTCACAACTACTCAAGTCTGCCACTGTGGTACGAAAGCAGCCATAGATAAACACAAACAAATGAGCATGGCTGTGTTCCAATACAACTTTATATACAAAAATGGCAGACGGCCAAAGCTTGCCAACCCCTAACTTGGAAACAGTGCAGTTTCAGAAAAACAGGTGAGGTGGCATTTGACTATTTGAATGGGCAGCCAACACAAAATTAAAAGACTGATGTTACCAGCACCCACACAGTCATGTGAAAGGATGTAGGAGGCTCTGGAAACGAGGCACGGTCAGCGGTTCTGGAGCTCTCATATACACGTATGTCCAACCCAAGTCAAAGGCAACTGGCTGGAATGTCTTTTATTCACATTATAAAGACTGAGAATAATTTTGTATTGGACCAAATTGTTGCTGCACTCCATCTGAGGTCAATGGCTTTAATTAAAATTAAAGTTAATACATCAAATTATGAGATACTTAGATAGAAAGAGAGTATTTTTCCCCAAACTGAGTTAACTGACTTGGTACTGCTGATAAGGTAAATGTGAAAAGAAGCCAAAAGATTATAACTGTTTTCATAAGCAGAAAAGAGGAGGCTAAAAAATTTTCAAGTGCCAAATTTTAAAGGCCTTCATGCCACTAAGAAGAAGTTGGTCACGCATTCCTTTCTGGGAGACATACTTGATAAGGCTATAGCACAAATTCCATGCAAATCTGCCAGCAACACAGTGGGAGAGCTGAATGATTACGTAAATGCAGATCAAGGACATCCCTAACTCAGTTCTTAGAGAAGGATCCTCTACACTCAGCTTTTGGGAGCCTGGGTAATAATGGTCCACTGCCCTCCATGAAAAAGAAAGCGTGAACCAAGGCCAAGGAACAAATGGCAGACAGCTTTGTCTCCATTCAGAGATGAACACCAAAATCCTCCTGCCACATAGAGCTGTGCACAGAGCCTTTCATCTTTCTGTGCTTTATCCCACTTAAATAACAGACTGATTACTTTTGCTTCATATCACTGACCAAAAAATTATCCTCTTAAATTTCCGTGTCTCGTTTTCCACCCCATAGTAGCAAAATTTCTGCTGAAATATAGAAGTGTTCAGACATAAGCTCTATGCAGAAGTCCAGAGGTTTCCACAGCCAAATACCAGTAACTCACCCTTTACACCTTCAGTGCACTCAGCTGTTTCTAAAGGGGAGCGGGGAGCAGTGATCTAGCTCTGAAATTCCATGAGTGTACAATTGCTCACACTAGCAAGCTAAGAGCTCCCATGCACTGACAGAAATCCCCTGATACATAGTAAGGTACTGGAGTTGGAAGCAAAGTAATCAGGACCAGAATCCCACCTTCAGTTCTCAAGCTGCCATACGCTACCCCTGGTCAATTTATTTAACCCGAAATTGAACTGAACAAGAATTTTCTGATTTTCCCAAGATCTAAAACCCATGAAATAGGGAGAGGGTACAGAGTCTAAATGAACTATGCAACAGTAGTTACTGACTTTGATTCTCTTTCATTGAGCTTATACACTTTTAAGAAAATACTTAGAATGCTTAATCATTTTAAGTAGATGTTCTTAACCTTGTAAAAGTTGCTGCTTACATACAATCTGATAAAAAGCTATAGACCCAAACTCCAGCAAAATGCACATATGAACAGATGTAAGAATTTTTCATACAATTTTATAGGGCTCACAGACCACTGAGGTCGCTCCTTGGACCCCAGAAAAAGTACTCCTATAAGGAAGAATAAACGATCGTGTCCAAGAAAGATCTGTCTATCTTACTTGGCAAACGTGGCTACCAGAATAATTCATTACCACATAAAATCTTTAATCTTCAATATAACAAACATCGAGGGCCTATATGTGCACGAATTCTGTAGGGGTCTAGGAAAGCAGAGGTAAAAAGCACAGCCCCACTCTTCTAGGAGCATGACAAATGTATCCTGAAGGCATTATATGACCAAGCACTGAATAGAGACCCAGGAGAAAGTCCTACTGCGTGGGAAGGGGCTCGTGCTATTTGAAGTAGACACTGAAAGATACATAGGCTCATGACCAATAGAGAATGAAGTGGGGGTAGGTAAGGAGAGAACAGCTCAGTTAGAAGGGGTATGGCCTGGTCAGCTCAATGTGAATATAGAATGGGGTGTAGTATTTGGGAATAGAGTGAAAGAAAAGAGCATGGATGGCCTCCGGGGGACGGCCTCGGGGGAAGCACTGTGCTGACTCCCCAGCAGTTACACCTGAACGTGTAATATACACATTCGAGAAGTTTGGTAGAAGAAAAGAGAGGTGAAATGGTGGTGTATTAGGAAAGTCAGTATACTGCATTTACCACCACCCAGAACCAATTTGGTCAACAACACTTGACAAAAATCCTCAATTCTCTTCAAGCTCACTAGTCTTATCTGAGGACCAGCAAGAAAAGGTCAGCATGAATTGGGGAAATGTTTGTATAACATCATATACTGAGACTTTTATTTGCAACAAAATGTTACTTTCTTAAATATATATTGGATTCAAATGAGCTATTAAAATCAATTTTGTATTTCATACTCTAATAATAAAGAAAGCTTTATTGTCTAGGCAGCTTAGTGCTGTCTCCAGAGCAATTGGAAAAACAAAGGGATTGATTCGATTATTGCTTTGTAAGGATTAAACGTTTTTCTTGAAAATGAATGCAAACAGCAAAGTTAATTCAAACCATAGGTCAAAGCAGAATAAACTGTGTTTAAATCTCTCAATTTTATTTTCAAAAATAAAGGCGGGGAGAGTCTCTATTTCATCCTGGACTAAAATTGCTGAGGAAGCAAAAGTGATTAAGTAAACAGGCTATTATATGCCATCAGCTCAATCGAGTGAGAACACTGGCTGTCTTCTTTTAGTGAAAGGAAGATGCTTGATCCTTTTCATAATAAATATCCATTCATAAAATGTGCTGAAATGAACAAAAAAGATCTATTGCCAATTCCAGCCATTTCAGAGAAAAGTTGGCAAGGAATTTTCTAACATCTAAAATAGAAAAGTATCAATTAATCATGAAAATGGTTCAGATAATGTGTTACATTTTGTTACATATTATATCATATTCATCCTGATGCCTTAAACCATTTATAAAAATTCATCACATAAAAATGCAAGTACTAGTCATCTCTGGAAGAAAAATCTTCAAAAATGTGTGTTGGGTCCCCCCACCCTGCCCCAGTCCCAACCGCAAAATTAAAACCTGCTCATTGAAGTAATGTTGAAAAATAGCAGGGGATACCAGGAAGAAAATAACCACCTAGGGGGAGCGATAACATTTAACGTAGTTTTCTTGGATTCACCTTTCTAAGTGCACTTGTGTCACTGGAACAATATTGCATGTGGTGTTTCTCTTAACACACACTATGAACAATGTCCCATGGCCTTGAGCATTCACCTAACCCTGCTGAATGTTCCACAATATTCTCCTGTGTAACTGCACCCTGATTTATGTCACCAATCCTCGACTGCTATACATAGTGGCGCTGTCAGGTTGTTTTGTTTTTACTGTTTTAAATAATGTTATGTTGAGCATCTTCACAAATAAAATCGTGCATGTATCTATAACCATTTTTTCATGTCTATTTCCTTAGATCAAATTCTTAGAAGTAAAATGTCAGATCATAGGATATGCACGTTTTTAATGTTTTTCAGACATTTTTCTCCAATTTCCTTTCATAAAGATTAGACAAATTATGATATCATCAGCAATACTCATATATGTTTTAGGCCAGTTCAAGTTCATCCTTATAAACTCTAGTTATTGTATTTCTTAAATTATGAACTAAATAATAGCAAAGTCAATTTTTAAAAATCACATTATCCTACTCCTGGTATTAAAAAGAATAAAGAGGAGGAAACATTGAAACACACTTAAAATGATGAAACATCTCAATTTTCAAAAATTATATATTAATAATATAAGTTATTTAATATTGCTACTTACTGCTTTTATGATTTTGTTCCCAATTTACATACAAAGTACTAAACTGAAGTAAATCACATGAGTTTTACTCTTTTATTTGTAAATGAATGTGAATGTCTCTGGTTATTTTATACTTAAATGTATAAAATGTGTGAATGATGATGATCAGATTCTCAATGTAGTAAGTTTTTTTTGCAGCATTATTTCTAAATTGCACACCTGGATGTCACTGTCCTATCATAATGGTCTGTAGGTTGCACAGAGATTAATGCTCAGCGCAAGTGGTCAATTCCAGTTATAAGAGATACTTAACAACCGCCGCCATAAATGTGCATTCTTTTTTCTTTGTTTGAAAATGTCTTTTTTTTACATGAAATATTAATATTATGTTAGTTTCAGGTAATAAATATGTATTCTTGATGCCAGTTTCCTAGACAACCCTCAATTCCTCAGAAAGCCAACTCCCAATGACAAACAACATGCAGCTAGTGGTGCCCATGTCTCATAGGATGTGTCAATCCCCCTGTGAGCAACTACATAATACTGGATCGTGGCTGCAAGAAACTGTAATTGGGCTTCTGGGTCCAGAAGACAGGTTTCATTGTAGGATTTTCATCTATAGCTCAAAGACATATAGGTAGCCTTAGAAGGTTCAAAAGTTAACTAACAATAAATGTAAATCCTTTAGGCTAGAAAAAGCCAAATTTACCCAGGACCTGATGGAAAATGGCATATTAAATAAAACATAATATTTTGAGAAAATAAAAAGGATAAAAACCTCTGCTGTCCCTTCAACCCATCAGCCAGGAGGTTGAATACAGGGTCTTAACATACAAAAAGTATAGCAATTTACTACATTCTCATCACTTTTCTTCCCTAAAAAAAAAAAATAAGTGTGTGTGTGTGTGTGTGTGTGTGTGTGTGTGTGTGTGTGTGTATATGAAGAAAGAGAAAAAGGGGAAAGAAAAGAGCCACATACATCATTATATATTATTACCATTTGACTTTCTACAAGTTCCAATTGTATGTGTGTGTGTGTGTATGTATGTGTGTGTATGTATGTATATTTTAGAGCATTATTCTACTATTCTCATATATCAAATACCTACTACAAGAAATCACTACACACGCTGCATCTCTGCTAAGGCGTTAGCTAAAGCTAATGAATGCCAAATAATTAGAATGGAGAATTTCGGCAGTTTTGCAAAGTTATTCATATTAAAAAGAAATCAATTTTTTTAATTAAAGTTTATTGTGGTGACAATTGTTAGTAAAGTTACATAGATTTCAAGTGTACAATTCTGTAATACATCATCTATATCTCACATTATGTGTTCACCACCCAGAATCAGTTCTCCTTCCATCACCATATATTTGACCCCATTTACCCTCTTCTAGAACCCTTCTCACCCTTTACCCTCCGGTAACCACTATAGTCTGTGTCTATGAGTTTTTGTTTCTTCATTTGTCTTGTTTTTGGTTTTATTGTTTTTATTGTTCAGTTATTTATTTTGTTGTTTTCAGTTTTATATACCACATATCAGTGAAATCATATGGTTCTCTATTTTTTCTGTCTGACTTATTTTGCTTAGCATTACAATCTCAAGATCCATCCATGTTGTCACAAATGGTCCTATTTCATCTTTTCTTACCGCCAAACAGTATTCCATTGTGTATATATACCACAACTTCTTTATCCATTCATCTATCGAAGGACATTTTGGTTGTTTCCAAGTCTTGGCCACCGTAAATAAAGCTGCAATGAACATTGGAGCACACTTGTCTTTATGGATAAATGTTTTCAGATTTTTTAGGTAGATACCCAGGAGAGGGATTGCTGGGTCATATGGTAATTCTATTCGTAATTTTTTGAGGAACCTCCACACTGCCTTCCATAGTGGCTGCACCAGTCTGCATTCCCACCAACAGTGTATGAGGGTTCCTTTTTCTCCACAGCCTTTCCAAAATTTGTTACTATTTGTCTTGTTGATGATAGCCATTCTAACTGGGGTGAGGTGATATCTCATTGTGGTTTTTATTTGCATTTCTTTGATGATTAGTGATTTTGAGCATTTTTTCATATGTCTATTGGCCATTAATATGTCCTCTTTGGATAAATGTTCATTCAGGTCCTCTGCCCATTTTTTAATTGGATCGTTTGTTTTTTTGTTGTTGAGTTGTATGAGTTCCTTATATATTTTGGATATTAGCCCCTTATAGGAGGCGTTGTTTGCAAAAATCTTCTCCCATTCAGTTGGTTGCCTCTTTATTTTGTCGATGATTTCTTTTGCTACGCAGAAGCTTTTTAGTTTAATATAGTCCCATTCATTTATTCTAGCTTTTACTTCCCTTGCCTTTGGAATCAAACTCATAAAATGCTCTTTGAACCCAAGGTCCATAAGTTTAGTAGTTATGTTTTCTTCTATGCAGTTTATTGTTTCAGGTCTTATGTTTGATCCATTTTTTGGATCTTTGATCCATTTTTTACTTAATTTTGGTACACAGTGACAGACAGCAGTCTAGTTTCATTCTTTTGCACATGGCTTTCCAATTCTCCCAGCACTATTTATTGAAGAGGATTTCTTTTCTCCATTGTATGTTTTTTGCTTCTTTGTCAAAAATTATCTGTCCATATGTCAAAAAACAGTACACTTTCTTTAATGAAGCTAGTTAACAATTCCTAAGATTACAAATTAAAAAGACTGATACTGCAATTAATATCAAGTAACTTTATTTCCTTTCAGAAGTAACAATAAATATGGGGATTCAATTCATAAAACTAAATTAAAACTCAACTGAATAAGGGAAGCTATACCATCTCTCCTAGAATAACAAGAAATCAAATTACATTTGGAAACATAACAATGAGTAAATTTATTATGGATAAATAACAAATATGGACCTGGTGGCTCAGGCGGTTGGAGCTCCATGCTCCTAACTCCAAAGTCTCCCGGTTCTATTCCCACATGGGCCAGTGGGCCAGTGAGCTCTCAATCACAAGGCTGCCGGTTCAACTACTCAATGGTGGAGTTGTAAAAATAAATACATAAATAAAATAAGAAATATGGGATGGAGAGACCAATAAAAACAAAAAGAAAACTCAGACATGAATGTAAATGATTATGAAAGTGTACGGTGCTTCTCAGCTTTTTGTTGTTTTTTTTTTTAAAGATTTTATTGGGGAAGGGGAACAGAACTTTATTGGGGAACAGTGTATACTTCCAGGCCTTTTTTCCAAGTCAAGTCGTTGTCCTTTCAATCTTAGTTGTGGAGGGTTCAGCTTCAAGTTGTTGTCCTTTCAGTCTTAGTTGCAGAGGGCGCAGCCCACCATCCCTTGCGGGACTCAAAGAGTTGAACCGGCAGCCTTCTGGTTGAGAGCCCACTGGCCCATGTGGGAATTGAACCGGCAGCCTTCGGAGTTAGGAGCACGGAGCTCCAACCACCTGAGCCACCGGGCCGGCCCTGCTTCTCAGTTTTGATACATGTTATAATCTCATGACAAGCTTGTAAAAAATACCATTGAACAATCCATACACCTAGAGATTCAGACTTACTCATTCTGGGATGGGTTCCCAATATTGATTAAAAACTCTCCAAGTGACTAATACATGGCCATATTAGAAGATGATAAATAGGTTTGAGATAAATTGATTCAGAAAGGAGAACTGACTCTGGGTGGTGAACACACAATACGATATATAAATGATGTAATACAGAATTGTACACTTGAAACCTATTAAGTTTACTAATCATTGTCACCCCAATAGACTTCAATTAAAAAAAAGAAATGAGTTTAAAACACAATTTCAAATAAGCAATTTGAAATAAGAAGACATGGGGAAAAAATTAAGTTTAGTGTCTGCCTCACACCATACAATGAAATTAATTCTGGGTGATATAAAGAAATTAATAAACGATAACCTAAGTGGGACTGTGATTATAATGCTGTAGTAAGGGAAACTTTTCTGAGCATAACATCAAATGCTAAACATGAGTTAAAAAATAAACCTGGCATTCCTTTATGGATTAAATTAGACCAAGAAACTCACTTCACAGCTGAAATAAACCACCGGATTGCAAAAACGCTGGGGTACTCAGACCCCACTATCATCCTCAATCATCAGGGCAAGTAGAACATAGAAATCTAGATACAAAAAGGACTGTAGGAAAGATCTGTCAAGAAACTGGATTTAAATGTCCAGAAGCTTTGCCATTGGCTCTTATAAAGATCCAGAATACTCTAAATAGGAGACACGGATTGACCCCTTTTGAAATAGTATTTGGACACCCAATGCCTACTGGCATTTCTAAACCTTCAATTCCTGGATTAAGTGAACATTATGGGAATTTAAGTGAACAATTTGATGCCATGACTAGCTATATACAAGAACTAATTACTTAACTTGAAGCATATAGTTAACAGGTAAAGGGGGCATGGCCCCCACCAACTGACAAGCCTTGCCGTGCCTTTGACCTGGAGACTGGATGTACACCAAGGCCTTGAGAAGAAATCACATGCTGTCACCTCTTTAGGAAGGACCTTATGAGGTACTACTGACCACCTACATAGCCATAAAGTAAAAACAAAAGCCTTCCTGGGTGCATGCTCGCCACGCCAAAACAGACCCAGATCATCACTCTCAAGACACCTGGGAGACAGTCCCCACAGGTGACCTTAAGCTAAAGATTTCCAGGGCCAATCCCCAGGCACCAGAAGCAAATGGCACCACAGTGTAGACATCTTTTCCCAAGATCACGGATTGAAAACATTACTTTCAGCTATTTCCCCCCTTCTTTAAAAAAAAACAAAAAAAAAAACAAAAAACAAACAACAAAAACACATATATAAATGCAATTAATACCTTTTCCCACATTTCACAAATAAGTAAATAAATAAGAAAATAGAAAACTAGTAGTTATGATTATCCTTAACTAAACAAAAAGCTCATATAATGCAGCCAAAAAAAAAAAAACTAATGAAAAATGAGAATTTAAAGGACAGAAGACATTTTTTAAAAACATGAAATAAAGAAAAATGAAAACCGTTCAATCTCTTATAGAAATAAAAGAACTACAAATTGAAATAACTTTCATTTTTTCCAACAAAATTAGAAAGAAATTAGTGTTCATATCCAGAGCTATTAAGGGTACAGAGAAATACAGTTGTAGAAATTATAAACTGGCATCCTTGAAAGAAATCTAGCATGATGAAATAGTGAACATGGACAGAGATTATCCTGGGAAGGACCTAGAAATGCATTTACCTGGCTGTGTGTAATTTATAAAAGTAAAAGATTTGCATTTTACTCTGTTAAAAGCACTCACCTCTTCCATTTCATTTTCCTTCCCCCCCACTTCACCTTACGTTGGGTGGCATTAGAGTGCTGCTGGAATATGTGGGATCTAGCCAAGCAGCAGCTAAGTTGGGATGCATTTAATTTGAGATTAGAGGTAAATATTTAAATTTAAATACTGGAATGAAAAAGCTTCAGGATTAGTTGATAATCAAATTACTGAGGAAAAGTAAAAAAGAAAGTTTTCTGCTGTGGGACATTAAATATTGACAATAAAAATAATGTAAAATTCACAAGATAGTACAAAAAAAATCACTGGGTAATGACTGCCATCAATTCAAAGAATATATTCAATATTTAATTATTCACTGTACACACATGCACATACACGAACACTCACATAAACAATCTCTTGAAAAGCCTGCAAATATTACCACGCACATATTAAAGAAACTTGACAGAGGTTTATCCCAAATCTGAACATCAAACCTAAAAATCTGCATGGCATTATGAATAATGAGTTTTGACAATAAAAGAAATGTTTTAAAACTAAATTTTAAAAAATTTTAGCATAATAACCAAAAAGACAAAATTTTAATGCCAGCGCAAAAAATGAATCACTTCCAAAACTGTAGTGATATGAAGTGGAATTCAATGACAGGCAACCAAAAAAATAAGGAAAGATGTTATGGAGGGGTGCCATGTATACCTCTATGTAATTAATTAAAAATAAAATTATAATATGAAATTATAGTACTGATATACTATTAACAGAACTCCACTTTGCATAATCTATTGTTTTACATTTAAAAATACAGTTTATTTAAAATATATTTTTAAAAATATATTTAAAAATATGTGTCTTTGAATATAGGTAGGTAGTTAAAATCCCTGCATCTATAGTATCAGTTACAACCACCATATACTCTCCAATCAGTAGGAACCACTAGCACCTCTGATTACATGTAACACCGTAAGATTATGCTCTCATCAAATGACTACTAAGCGGACAAAAAATGTTTGTAACAAGAAATTTATTAAAAATTATGTTAATTTACCACAACTGAATTCTCATTTGAATGGTGTAAATTTTGCCATAAATTCCAATAGGAAAGACACATCTGCATCAAACAAAATATCTTAAAAACTGTAGATTCCAACTGTGCTGCTTCTGACTTATGTGAAATTAAGTACATTTAAATGGTCCAGCAGGACAAGGTAAAGCTCCTTTTTCTTTAACATCTCTGAGAGCAAATATAAGAATACTTTGCCTGTGATTCAAGACTTTAACATGTAAAAATGTATTTCCACTAACTTCAAGAAATATTAGTATGTACCTCGAATTAAAACTATATTTAATAAACATTATTTGGTTTAAACCATACGAGTATCTAATATCTGAAAAGATAATTAAACTCACATCTATTAATTTCCAAGAAGTATTAAAATCCATTTAACTTCAGATTAATTCTTAGATTATAAATTTAATAGGTACGTTATTAATATTATCAAGTAAATCCAACTTGAAAGGTGATGGTTCTGTTAAAATTAAGTTAATTAATTTAATCTTATGGCATTTTCTCCTTAATCATGTGTTTAAGGAACAAACACTTGGGCAAGTGAATATCAATATAAAATACATCAATGCTACTTTTAGATGGTTTATTATAATCCCCAAATCACTTTGAATTTATGCTGCCCAACATAATATTTACAGCCAGAGTGTCAAGTAAAAAAGTCGGCTTAATTATTTTAAAAGGAAAGGTTGGACTGATTCTAACTAATAAAAAGGCAAATTATATTTATTTGTTATTCTTCACCTAAATGAGCCGACTAAAACAAAAGATAGAAAGTTTCCGCGTGTGTGAGTGTGTGTGTGTGTGTGTGTGTGTGTGCGCGCGTGCAGAGCAAGAATGAGTGAGAGACCAGAAAAGGCCACTCCATGATCTAATGGAGCAAGACAAAAACAAGATCACTACAAAATATGTTGAAACAGACAAAACTAAGAATACTATACAAACCACAATAACCTCACATCCCCAGTTCCAGGTAATACGAGTAACTGGTACTTCTTTATCAATTACAGCTTTAGCCTGCTGTGTTCCTCTTGCCCTATAGTTAAAATTATTGAGACACCAGGTCATACAATTGCCCCCACTTTCTGCCAGCATCCTATCCAAACCAAAACTACTCTTCCACTGAACCCACTCCTCAAATTCAGTAAACAAATCCAAATCCAATAATAAGCCCCTCCCAGCATACAGAGTTCCCCATGCTGTACTGTTTCCTTTGTTGCAAAGAGTCAAAAGATTCTACGTTAAAGTGGCATCCAAAAATAACCCATATGTTTCAGGGGGAGAAAAATAATAAATTTTCACAATGAGAATGTGTGCCAAAATAATTTGATAGTTTTCATTTATTTGATTGTACTCAATTTAGGTTTAAAAAAAAGACATGAACCAAACTCTAGAGTCACCAAAAGACACACACTGCGTATCTATTGAACGAGGGCTTCAAACTATTTAAAGGCATTGCCATTCCATCACTGATGTACATGAAGTCCTGCAAATGAAAATCAATTCGCAGAAGGGAGTTTAACACCCTAGCTTCCAAGTACTTAGAAGACTTAACTATCATTTCATTATTAACTACTTCCTGGCACCATCTAGGCCTTCTGAGTCTGGCATAAGTTCAAATGTAGGATGTTCAATCAGTAATAAATTCCAAACACTCTATTCAACAGCACCCTCTACTTGTAGATAATTTCGTTTTAGAAGATTTCTTAAACAACATAATTCAACAGAAGCAATCTTTTAAACTGGAGTTTTACCTGATACAGAAATTTAAGCTAACCTGAAAGAACACATCATAACATTTTACACGTAAGCCAAGAATGACTGAAAATTAGCAAGAACCCAGGTAAAAATCAAGTCTGAATGTTAACGCTGCTCTCCTGGCAGCCGAATACAGGGAAGTGGATGTAAACTTCAGCGAGCACAGGAAACACCCAGGGAGTTTGTAAAAAATGCAATTTTTCTCAAGTAGTCTCAAGATTCTGGTTCAGTGAATCCTGAAATGAGGCCCAGACCTATATTTTTAACAAACATTTTGGCTGGTTCTGATACAAAAGCCGACTTGTACACACTGTACCAAAACACCCGTTAGTAGCAGACCAAAGTGTTTCCACAGGGGCACACCATTACTCGTGCAATTTTTTTAATGGTGGCCTCTGTTTTGTCAAAGAAGGAACACAAAATTTTTAAAATAATTTTTGAATAATGATGATAACTATAAAATGCTTACAATTTTCTAAAGAAAGCTAACTTATTTCTCTTAATATTTATGCTCTAAAAATGTCTATAACTTTTATTCTGGTTAAGGGAAATCATGTTCAATTGTTTCAAATTTAGACAACAGGAATAAATACAAAACTAAATATCTCCTGAAATCCTATCACAGAGGTAACCACTGCTTAGCATTTCAGAGTATTCTGCGTTTTCTATGCTTCTATGTTCCTACCTTGATCTTTGCTTCATTATATGAAACATCGGGTAAAATTCTCTAAAGAAAGGTAGAGGGCCTTAAATTTTAAAAGTAGGCAATCATACTAATAATAAACTTCACAAGCCTAAAACAAAGGAAAAATTAGCAATTGGTTCACAACCCCTAAAGAAATAAGGATCATAACTGAGAAACATGACATGAAACATGACATGAAAACATGTGACAGTTTATGCTAAGCTCGTGTCTTCTGGGTACCGAAAGAGTAATAATGGCAGAAGTGACATGCTATGATGTTTAAGACACAAAATGTGAGCGCTGTCTTATGTAAAAGAAGTAGCCGTAAGATTCAGTACCTAGCCAACTAGATTAAAAAAGTTTTAGCTACTAGGTTTGAGGGTAATTACAGAGAGAAGAAAATAAAATTCTGAGTACTAGAAACAGAATAAAGATATGGCAAAACTCTTAGGTAATTACATTTTCCTGCAAACACAATATGATCAAACCTATCCTAAAGAAGATGAAAGCATATACATTCAGAATAACAGCTCTGCCTATTAATATCCACAATCCCGTTAGTAAGGTCTCCTTGTGCCCTGCACTCAGAGCTGTAAAGGAACAGGAGTCAGGCAGGTTCAGAGCTGCACTGCCAAGCTCCCTCCGAGCTCACTCCAAGCTCACTCAGGCAGCAAGAGCTCAGGAGGAGTTCAGTGTGGGCGTCAGTGCTCACACACTAAGCTAGTCAAGGCCTGCAGACTGCCAGGTACCAATTCCTGGGCTTCTAGGTGAATCTGGTGTAGTTACAAGTTGACAATGACCATGGCAAGGAGTAGACAGACATTTCTGACTCTGCTTCCACAAGAACAAGCATGAGAGTATTAATGACACAACTGATAATAAGCAAGTCACTCCATTTCTCTCTTCCTTCTCTTAGCTACAGACATGCTTTACTCTCCGTTTCACACACAAGAAAAAACAAAATGAGATTATTGGTCTGTGAAACATATTAGTTTTTAAAATTTTTATGTTTCATTGTCCCGTGAATATGCTCCATCAATAATCTCATGAATTTGTTTTATATAATTTGAGCTACTATACATTTGATTCTAAAAAATAAATGCTTTAGGAAAATAATAAACCTTTAAATATATTAAGTCATTGGAAGCAGAGAAAAACTATTCTGGAAAAGAGCAACAAAGATATTCTTACAGAGAGAAGCAGAGACAAAATTAACTACCACAAAACAAAATTGAAAAATCAATTTTAAACAGCAAAAATTGTGAATGGAATAAATAAAATACATCTTTATTCTATGCTGGACCAAAACAGTAAAATTTCACGTCTTGATTTAAAACAAAAAAAGTACAGATCCTTCTTTAGGAATCCGTCCACAGAACAGGAAATTATAACCAACCTATATTTTAGGATAAAATTCATAGAAATACAGTAACTTCACTCTTTATCACTCACTAGTCTCATCTAAAATAGGAAGGAACATATTCTCTTAGCTGCCTATGACACCATTCATCAGAAAGAATAAAATCAATATTCATATCTTCACCAGATTAATTATTTTTATCAAGTCTTATGAATTATTGATCATTGTCCTTCCAGAGAGAAGGGGAAAGCACTTTCATCCTCACTACATCAAGAAAGTTTATAATTAAGCTATTTCAATACGAAAAAAGTTTTAATATGGGATTAAATTTTTAAGTCACATACTGAGCAGCCAATATATACAAGGCAGCTATCTAATTTCTGTAAGGAGAGAACAAGTGCCATCAGAGAAGAGAAACCTGCGGAAAGTCCAAGATGAGGGATTAGAATCACAAGAGAAACATAAAGATCAGGAAAATCTTCCGATAAAACAGGCTGGCTTTGATTGCATATAGAATACATGGTGGGAAAATGTTGCAAAGAAATATAAATGAATAAAAATGGAAATGCTCCCGAGAGAGACAGACAGAGAGGAGAAACCTGTGAGCCCACCACTAATGAACATGGATGGAAACAGTCCAGAGCTCAAGGCCATCTTAAGGCCTGAACGTGCTTGTGGGACATAAAACAAGAAGCCTGAGGTGAAAACCAAGGAAACTACGTGGGAAAAGACAATGAGGACACATGACTCAGTTAGGAAAGAGATATCTGCCTGATACCTTCTCCTCAGGCACGAGGGAATCAGTCTGAACAGGATGAATATTTTGATTTCAAAATCAAGTAAAAGAATAAATATTATATAAGCTCACCCAATGAGGACAGCCAAAAAGGGACTAAAATGATAATGAAGTAATTTCTAGGGAAGGAAAGTGGTACAATTGTGTATCTAGTGATGTATGGATAGTTCTATGACTGTAAAAGATGAGTATTGATTGGTTCAAATACGATGCTAGTAAAATATATAATAGAAATAAAACTTAAGTATTTAAATGTTGGCTATACTTTTTTCTCCATTATTTCAATATAATTATGAGATTTTAGAGCTGAAATGACTTTAAAGAATATTTCTGCCTTGCAGATGATTTAAGTGTTTCAAATTCAAGCATTTATTTTCATTAGTATAATCCTTTGGCATTTAGGTCCTATTTTTGCAGGAGTGGAACTAAGAATTGAAGCTCAAATGATACACAGGTTGAGGGTTAGTGCACATGTGACAGGAACAACAAAATGTTCCTATCCACAGGATAAAGTCTAAATCTCTTCATCAATTATTTCCTCTGCTAAGAGTTTAATATATATATATATATATATATATACACATATATATATATTAAATATATATACTTATACACACACACACACACACACACACACACACACACCTATATAAAATACCAGGAAGACAGTCACTTGTTGGCCATCATATGATAATATTCAAATGTATCCTTACAAACATGATTAACTTTTAAAACATCAAGGACCACTCATTCATTAGAAACACACTGATGCCTATGCATCAATTTAAAAATATCCATTCCATAGTTCTAAGAAACTATAATCAGTATAATAACGTACAAATAAATTTAACATCAATACCTTTTAAGGAATGTTTCCTTTGCAATAAAACTATAAAATCACTGAATTTGATCTAAGAATAATACAAACTAATGGTAGAACTGAAAACTATAATACAATTTTACTTTGAGTAACAGGTTTATGCATTTCCATTAAATGAAACATGAGTAAGTTAACCTCAGTGGCAGAGCTACCATTTTATTATTGGTATATCTGGGAAATACAGGCTTATATTAGAAAAACAAATTTGACCATCTTTCTTCTTTTCCCAGACTCTCCCTCTTCCCAAAATTTATAAAACCACAAATTCCACAAAAGTAAAAAACATTTGGAATTATACAATAAAAGACGGACAAATAAGCCTCCAAGCCACACACAGCTCTTCCAAAGCTCTGCAATGCTGTGATGATTTGGAATCTTGTGGTTTCCCAAGGGGAAGCTATAAAAATCAGGGAGACTGAAGACAGTGCCAGCCGAAAAACCAAACAGATGGCGTAGCCGACTGAAAAGCCAGCTGAGTTTTGGAAGATGGTTCTCATTTAAAGTATCTTCCAAATCAGCTTTATGTGGTTTCACTTTTCCCTTTCTATGACACTGTAAAGCTACATTCTGAGCCTTTAAACAGGAAGAGCAAACAAAATATTAAAAGAACAAAAGACTTCACTGTTTCCTTTTGTCCTAAAAAAGTTTTAGACCTGAGTTTTACTCTTTTAGTAAAATCATTGCTTTCCTTATCCAGCTGGAGTATTTCTGAAGGATCACAAACAACCCTCTGAAAATGGGTGTTATGTTGTGAGAGAGAAGAAACAAATGTAAATATATATTATCAAATATATATCAAATATATTATATAATCAAAAATATATCAAATATATATATCAAATATATAATATGATACATATTCACCATATGTGATGTATCAATATATATTGAATTATACACACACATACACATACATACACATCATGCATACAAACTTGGAAACCTTGGGCTGGAAGAAGAAGAAGGAGGAGATCTGGAGAATACCTTGTGTATATAATTAGAATTATTCTGTCCCATTTAGATGAGATACGTCATCAATTTGTAAAAGTGTGGAAAGCAATTGACTCAGATGGTAAATGTAAAACATTTACTCTGCAGCAGAGAAGGAAAAAAGAAGGGAAGGGGTCCCAGGACTCAGGAGACACTATACTATTCTGTAGCTAGTTTAGTGGGGTGCACTCTCAACATGGGAGAGTTGCATTGGCACAACAGGTAAGAACTGCTTGTTCTGCTACAAGAGAGGTAGATATCCAATAATATAGTACTAGAAAAAAGATTGCTAAATTTATATGAAACCATAAAGACCCCGGATAGCCTCGGCAATCTTGAGAAATAAGAACAAAGTGGGAGGTATCACGATACCTGACATCAAATCATACTACAGGGCTATAGTAATTAAAACAGTAATTAAAAAATGGTACTGGCATAAAAACAGACACATAGATCAATAAAACAGAACAGAGAGCCCAAAAATAAATCCATCCCAACATGGTCATTTAATCTACGACAGTGGAAGCAAGAATTTACATTGGGGTAAAGACAGTCTATTCAATAAATGGTGCTGGGAAAACTGGACAGACACAATGAACAACATGAAGCTAGACCACCTCCTTACACCATATACAAGAATAAATTCAAAATGGATTAAAGACTTACATGTAAGATCTAAAACCATAAAACTCCTAGAAGAAAATATAGGAAGCATATTTGCAGCCATTACCCTTAGTAATATTTTTACTGATATATCCCCTCAGGCAAGGGAAGTAAGAGAAATAATAAACATATGGGATTACATCAAACTAAAAAGATTTTCACAGCAAAAGAAACCATCAATAAAACAAAAAGGTATCCTACTGAATGGGTAAAGATATTTATCAATTATACATCTGATAAGGTGTTAATATCTAAAATTCATAAAAAATTCAACACCAAAAGAACAAACAATCCAATTTAAAAATGGGCAGAGGACATGAAGAGACATTTTTCTAAAGAGGACATACAGATGGCCAACAGACATGAAAAAATGCTCAACCTCACTAATCATTAGAGAAATGCAAATAAAAACCACAATGAGATCCAACCTCACCCCAGTCAAAATGGCTATCATCAATAAATCAACAAACAACAAGTGCTGGCGTGGATGTGGAGAAAAGGGAACCCTTGTGCACTGTTGGTGGGATTGCAGATTGGTGCAGCCACTATGGAAATCAGTATGGAGGTATCTCAAAAAACTGGAAATGGAACTAACTTATGACCCAGCAATTCCACTCTTAGGTGTCTATCCAGAGAAATCCAAAACACTAATTCGGAAAAATTTATGTACCCTGTTTATTGCAGCACTATACACAACAGCCAAGACATGGAAACAACCAAAATGCCCATCGGTAGATGACTGGATTAAAAAACTGTGATACATTTATACAATGGAGTATTACGCAGCAATAAAAAAGAAAGAAATCTTACCATTTGCAACAACATGGATGGACCTAGAGAACATTAAGCTAAGTGAAACAAGTCAGACGGAGAAAGACAAATACCATATGATCTCACTTATATGTGGAATCTAAAGAATAGAATGAACAAATTAATCGGAAACAGCCTCAGAGACATAGAGGAAAAGCTGAGGGTTGCCAGATGGGAGGGGGGTGAGGATGAGGGAGGTGAGGGGATGAGAAAGCACAGTCGGTAACCACAAGATTGCCATGGGGATATGAAAGATAGTTCGGGGGATACAATCAATAATGTTGTAAAGATTTTGTAGGGTATCTGATGGACACTTATTAGGGAGACCACTTCATGGATGGTGTAGATGCCTGATCACTGCACTGTACACCTGAGGCTGAAGCTGAATAATATTGAATGTGAACTATAATTTAATATATATATATAGTCACACGATCTGGAGTACAGCATAGGGAATAGAGTCAGTGGAATTGTAACAGCTATATATGATGTCAGAGGGGTAGTAGATTGGGGGCGGGGGGTTATCACTGTGTGAGGGGTGTAAATATCTAACTATTACATTGTTTTGTGCAGCTGAAACTAATAATTAAAAAAAAAGACTGCTTTTAGTCACAAGAATAACTCTACTATATTACAAATAGGAAGACTAAACACTTGGCATTACCCCCAGACAAAACCTAACTACATACACGAACTCACCCGGCAAGATAAATGTCCTTCTTAGAGACACACTGCTATGTACGATACACAGGAGAATCTGACGTGCACCGTCAACTACTTACCTTTCCACTAACTAACTGGCCATCTATTTTTAAAATCTGATTTGCATTTTCTGCTTTCAGAGTATCAAACTTTAACTCTGAAACCCAATTTTACAAGCAAAACAATGAGAAGAAATAGATAAGGCTATGTATAGACTAACTGTTATCATGTCTTTAGAAAACTATACCTTCTGATCCCATCCTATTTGCTGTTTTTTTTTTTAGGGAGTCTAGGGAGTCTTTCCTCCTCACCTCCCATCACAATCCCGGGGTCTTGTATTCCTCCTCCATGACAGCAGCCTAAATTTGAACTTCCATTTTGAGATCCAAAACAAAACACACACACACACACACATACACACACACACGCTGATATTCAATTGGTAATGTAGAATTTCTGAGTCAAACAAGTATATTTTAACACTAGAAACACAAAATCAGGGTTAAAGTCTTCCACTTAAAATCTATTTTTACTGATCAATGTTCAAACCTTAAAAGGACTACAAAGACTATCTCCCTAAAGGGATGCTACTGCTTTTGCAGGAATAACTTTAATTTTTTATGATGATGTTCATTTTCAAAACCTAGAATGTTTCTTTTTTTAAACGTAGAAAGCTATATAGTTTTTTTTTTAAAAAAAAAAAAAAAACCCTAGAAAGCTATATAGTTGAGAGACCATTAAGTCTTGTAAATACAACGAACAAGGAAAATATCAATAAACTTTTAATTCTACTATTTCCTATTGACTACAATAATAAATTGGTTGTAGTTTTCTGCTTTTTCTATTTCTCTGATAAAAGTGGCTATGGTTTCCACACAATCTGTATCATAAAATGACCAAAGGATTTTAAGTAACTATGTGGATCTGGGTCTAGAATCTGTACCTGAAACCCGGTCAGTAATAACAGACATTTAATCATTTCTTCAGTGCTAAGTGCGGGGCAGTGTGCTAAAATTCTCACATAAAGTACCTCTCACAATAACTCTATGAGATAGGTAGTACCTTGAAGAAGGGCACACAGTTATGAGAGGGCAGAAATGGGAATGAAACGCAGATTCCTGTTACTCCAAAGCATTTGCTGCTAATCACTACACTCTACCTCCCAAAACACTGTTCCCTCGTGCAGCCTTTCTGCAAACTGGATCCCAGAGAATGGACACTCCCACTCTCTAAATAATCAAGGCAAGGGTCATTCTCATTCACTAGAATGCTAAATTGGTCAAACTAAACTAGTTAACTACAGCACCAGAAGCAAGCCAAAAAAACTCAAGAGAATTGTCTAAATGATTTCATTTGGGAACCCTTGGATTTATCTTAAGATGCTATCACCTAATTTACTGGACTATCTAAAGAGATGATGACTTAAGAAATGAAAAGTGAAAATATTAAATTTCCAATGGCAATGTCTTTTTTTGGAGCCCTGTTAACTATGGATAAATGTATCTATGCACAGGTTGTTTATCAAATCAAGTCCATGTAAAGTAATACTGTTTATATACGTACGTATACACATACCCACAAGTCTCCGATTTCTATAGCATATGTAGTTTTAAAAATAGATACAAAGTTACATAATTATGTGGAAGAAAAATCTTTCTAACTTAAGTAAAAACACCAATTTAGCAAGTAATAGAGTTTAAAAACAAAAAACAAACATCTGGATATCTTGAAATCACAAAGTATCTTTTTTATGTTGTTGGTTTATGGGTTTGTTTCCCTTCTCTATAGGATTTGAATAAATTCCATGTGTTGGAGCTACCTTCTGGCTCTGAGTAATTCTAGTTTTCATTTGAAAGCCAAAATAAATTAAACAAAATTATTTTTTAAAATCCAAATAAAACATGTGAAATCTTAAACGTAAGTACACTTCTCTGTCAATGTAATGTAATAGGTTTATTAAACAGGAAGCTGACATTTAAAAGTTATTACTGTTTACTATTTGTTCGTCTATTTTTCATAATGTCTTTTTACAAATTCAAGATTTAAATCTGGAATATACTTTCTTTGTTGGCAGTAATCAGGAATTTTCTTTTCTATCCAGCAAGTAATTCCTTGCAATAACTTACTGCTGTTCAGTGACAACAGGAATAACACAAACAGATATAGTAAAGCAACATATTTAATGGCCTTTTTATAATCTCTTGTTTTATACCATACTTCCTAATAAAAACAAAGTCCTAGAAGATTTTCATAATAAAAACCATCGGTTATGAGAAATTAGAAAAGTAGGAATACAAGCACACTTTAAACATTAGAAATATCATTTTTAAAAATCCTGAATACTATTTATCTTCATCCTGGTTATAAATCCTGAATACAATTTATCTTCATCCTGGTTATAAAACGTTAAGTTTTTAAAAAGGACCAGCTCATATTCAATGAAAATTCTCAATAAAAATTAGAGGAAGATATAAGCTTGTCTTGAAATTTAACTTTAGAAAACATTATCCAACTCTGATTTTGACAATATAAGACTGGAAAATGGTAATTCAAAAATTCATTCACTCCAGAAACAAAGATGTCAAAATCCTTGCCATCATATTATATCTTTATTCACCACTGAGCCTCTATGTTCTTGACTAAAATGTTTATTCCTTTTGAGATTTATACACTGTCTTATGTGTATATTAAAATTATACGTAAGTAAACATTAATCAAATTAGCATAATCTCAATTGTACTGGAAGGGCTTTTTATTTGCCCTTTTAAAGTTTACTATTAACATCACATCCTTTTTAAAAACTGTATATAAAATTTTAGCCTAAAAGTTATTTGCAGAGCTGGGTTCCCTCCTGAAAAACCTTCCTTCATCAGAATCACTTTTTTTCCATAAGGAAAGTCAACCTGAATGTGGAACAAGCCGTTCCTTTCCTGAATTTGTTCCGTTTCCGCCTTGGTGGCTGTGCCCCTCACCAGCAGTGCATGCTGCAGGTAACTGGGATGTGCCTCAGATAGGCAGGTAATGCAGGCAATTATCTCTCCCTTAGGTGAGCGGCACCACCTGCAGAATTACAGAAACCAAGGGATTTGGAACCTGAAGCCATAATCACCTGTCAGAATTTACTACAGCCTTTCTAAACTTAACATCCGAATACTTATTGTTCCCATAGGAAAATTCCAAAATGTGCTTTAGAAAAGCTGATTCAATTTATGCTGAGAGTCTATTTTATGCCATTTAAATATAGTATTACTTAGTACATGAGATACACGTTTCTTATGGAATTAAAAACTAAGATTTTACTACTGAAGACGTATAAATTAACTCACTAGACCTCCTGTACAATTTAAAAAATAACAAGAAAATGATAAACTTTTTTTTCCTGAAATGGGCTCTCCAGTTAAGAGAAAAACTTAACAGAACTCTGCAGAAAGGGCGGTTACAAAGTGTGCTAGCTCCCCTGCCCAATTGACATTTTCGGGCCAGATCAGTCTTTGGTGGGGTGTTTGGCAGCCCCATGCACTGTATGCACTAGATGCCAGTGGCACTTCCCCATTTGTGACGAATCAAACATGCCCCTAGACATTGTCAAATGTCCTCTAGGGACATCATCCCAGGGTTTAGAACGAGTAAGTTAGTGGAAATGGCCACACATGAGGTGGAGTTTGGCTCTGTTCCATTGGCTGAGCACTGGCGGAGACATTTCGCCTCTCTGTCTCAGTTTCTGCTACGTCAAATAATGTGTAAGGATTAAATGTAAAAAGAATAATGACTAGTGCTACTGCTAGGATTGTTCTGATTCCATATTTTGTAGTATCTCTCTATATTTCAGACTCCCTCTGCCACAAATGTGTACTTTTTATCAACAAAAATTTCTTGAAGACCCAAAACTAAGGGATTTAAAAAGTACAGAAGGGGGCATTACTAAATTTATGGATTATTTAGAGGATCCTCCTATAAGCCCAGTACTGTAATCCCTAAGAATGTGATCCCAAATCCTACTTCTACTCAGTCTACGCACCAGAGAACCAGGGCGCCTGACGTGGCCACTGGAACACATCACATACTTTGCCCCCTCAGTCTTCTGGCAGCAGCTCCTGTCTGATGGGGAACATAACCCCACCACGTGTGTTCCCACACACCTGTTAGAAGAGTCCAGCAGCTTTCATGAAGTATTTTCCTGACAGTGTCTGAATCATCTCTGTCTTATCCAACCCCACACACTGTGGTGGAATGTCTCTCATGGTCCTTGCACTTTTCAAGGAACGAGTGATTCAGGGATGGCAAGAGCCCATCAGAGCTCATTTCTCTAGTAAACCTAAGGCTCCTTTTCTGCCCTCACTCACCTCTATCCAGCCTGCAGGACCCAACCAGAGTCCTGGCCACGTTGTTACTTAAGATTTGTTTTTAATTGGACAGCTATCTTTAGAAAATTAATTGTTGTTTTCTTAAAGGCTGATACACAGCTCCACAGTAAACTTTTTCCCCAGAGAAGAAGACTGCCATTAAGATATGACCAGGGCTCAGTGACATCCACAGCTAATAACCAAGGATAACATTCACTCAAATATGGAGGAAATTATTATTAAACATGAACGTTTAGTTGAGGGCCGTTTATTGAGTGCCGAAGTATCCCTGTTAACTAAATGAAGAGTGTTTCTTAATAAAACAGATTGCTGTGACCTTTTTTTAAACTTGAAATCTAACAGCTATTTGTGTGTATAACTAGTTGTTAACCAGTATATTTCTCACAGAATTATTTTGTTCAATATACACTCCTTTGAGCAACTACAAACCTACTGTAGTTTCACAACGGGGGGAGCGAGGGGGTTATTAGATGGAAAAACAAGGTACGTGTCCATCAATGCCAGCTGTATTCATTACAGGGGATCAAGACCCAAGGTGTGTGTGTGTTGGGGGAGACAGAGTACTCCAAACACTCAAGAGTCAAGAAGTTTAGCAACTCTTTGTAAACGCCAGTGTCGTCCTGAAGGATCCTGGCAAAAGCAGACAGCGTTACAGGGACAGAAGAGTCAGACTGCGGTAGTGCATCTCGATAGCTACGCAGGGGATCATGGACCTCAGAATCCTCTGCAGTGCTTGCTTCAAAATGTAGGGACAGAGGAGCGGGCCCTAGCTTCTACATTTGTTACAAGTTCTCCACGTTTCCTACCGGTATGTCCACTAATGTGACACAACTACTGGATTAGAGTCCCCGCACAACACAGGAGAACTAATTGCTTAAGAAGTGTGAAGGAGTTATGTTCGGCACATCGTTTCAAACTATATTTCTAAACAAATGCCACTAAATGCAGCAGACGCTTTATTTTCTAGGCATTCTCTATATTAGGTGTGCAAGAACAAAAAGGAATGGATTTATACAAAAAGATTGGAGAGGACATTACAGAAACAAGTAATGTCGACAACTTTGTAAATATTGACAGAATAGGGCAGAAGTTATTTCGAGGATGTGAAAATTGAACACACATATCCCAAAAAACCTACCTGGGGCTACCCTGGAGAATTTCTTTTCGGTGGCTGAATCTGACCTCTCGGAGAGCCCAAGATCTGCTGACTATGCAGAATGTGATTTCTGTAGGGCCTCTTGGGATATAGAGACACTTAACACAGTACCATGGAGAACGTCTTTCTCCTCTGACAAACTGAAACCAATTAAGTCAAAAGCATCGCATTGATCCAATTATACCAGGAAGAGTTAAAATGAGACTAAATATCCCAAGGACCCTCAGGACTCATAGAGAGCGAGTAACATCCTTCAGGGGCCAATAAAATTAATGATATTTTAGAAACGAGACTCTTATGAGCTATAAAAGAAAGCAGTGGCAGAGGGTTGTAGAAATCAAGTCTATTTTAATCCTTAAAAACTAAAGAAAACATTTGAAAAAAAATTTCTACAATTCCTTCCAAATAGGGAAGATGAACTTCTCAGATATTCTTTTATGGCACCCACATTACACCCCTCCTTCTTAAATATCCTAAGAGGATATATCTCGGTTGCAAACCCAACTGAGGTACCACCTGGTGACCTCAAGCAGGTAACTCGTGGGCTTCAGTTTCTTCCTCTGTAAAACAAGGCCACTAAGAAGAGTCAATTCAACAGAATGAATAAAGTTCCTGAACCAGTGATGGGAACAGAGTAGCACTTAACCAGAGAAACGGCCTCTGAACCACTGTTTCTGCCATATTTTATAGTCAACATACACTGCCTTCTTACTGAACTGTTGGGGTGCAGGGCGTGGAGGGGGTGGTGATCAAACAGGATAAATGTACAGTGCTTTGTAAAAAGTAAAGCATTACACTCAAATGTTAGCTGTTATTAACTTGGAAATGAAAGAATACACACAATTAAAAGAGAACTGACACCCAGAATAGGTAAGTAAATAATAAAAGGGCACTTAGTTTCTTTAAATGAGTTCAAGTCTCTTTCATTCCTTCAATCTTTATTGAACAAAAGGCAAGAGCTGAGCATTTGTCTTCCATGACCTACAAGAGATATTAGACATAAGCAAACACAAGAGAGTAAAGTCTAAGCACTATAATTAAGGTAAAGATAACCAGGGACTTCACAGTAGAGAGATTACTTCAAGCTTAGTGTAAGCAGATAAATCTTCACAAAAGAGGAAGCAGCTGAAATGGCCTTGAAGTATGTGTTGAGTTTGGATAAAGAGCATGATCCAGGTAACAGCAGGAGGCAAAGCAGGGAGAAAAAGAGGCATGGTGTAGGGTACAGGTAACTCCGTTTTGCTAAAGCACAGAGTGTAGGTAGTGCTAGGCCAGCAAACTGGAAAACAGGTGACAAACAAGCTGCAGAGAAACTACTGTGAAAGAGTGATTTTACTTACGGTTCCAACTACAACAGTATTAACCACATGCCCTGGACACTAGCAAAGGGCATTCTTTGAAAGCAACAGAAAGTAGATGTGTTCAGTGTCAGTCATGAAACAAAAAGTAAAGGAGGAGATTGGATAGAAATCCATGAAAACATACCAGCCTCAGTTAAGATTGGGCTAAACTGAGGCAGGTTCAAGTTTACATCCTTCGTTTTGTCACTGTAATCATTCAGTAACCACTTATTAAATACATACTATGCACAAGTTACAGTGCTAAGTACTAGGGATACAAGCGTGAATTACACAGACAAAAGTTCCTACTTTCATAGAGCTCATGTTCAAGTTGGGGAAGATAGACAAAAATAAATACGTAAGTGGAAGGGCATGTCCAATGATAGGTCCTATGGAGAAAAATGACACTGGGAAGCAAAAATAGGATCCGTGGAGAAGGTTCCAATTTAAATTAAGGTCTCAGTGAAAAGGTGATAATCGGAGCAAATACTTGAAGGAAGAACAAGCCCTGCAGATGGGGAAGAGGTGACATTTCCAGCAAAAGAATCATAGAATCCAGAGGCCGTGGGGCAGAAGGGTGGGGCCGAGTGTTGGAGCTGAGTGGGCGAGGAGCTGGCCGGGGGCAGAAGAAGTCATAGCGGTGAGGAACATCTGTGTCCGGAAGTGGTGAGTATCGGCTGAAGAGGGACCGTGTAGCACTTGCACACCTGGTAAGAACTTTAAATTTTAACATGAGTGAGATGGGAAGCCATGGAAGGGGGATTCTGAGCAGAGAAGTATACCATCTGAATCAAGGCTTTCAAGCAGTCACTTTGGCCTCTGAATAAACAATAGACAGAAGCAGGGAGACTTTGGGAGCCATTGGACAGTTCAAGCCTGTGATACTAGTGGTTGGATCAGAGTAGCAGTGGGAAGTGTGCTGAGAAGTAGTCACTTTCAGACAGATTGGAAGGTGGAGAATTAAGGTGAGAATGGATGTGTAATTAATGAGAGACATCAATGAAGACTCTAGAGTGTTTGGTCTGAGCAACTGGAGGAACGGAGTTGCTGTCAAATGAGATGGAGAAACCTCAGAGAGCAGTTTTTGGACCAAGTTTGTGAAGCCCATTAGACACCCAAGGGCAGAGGTCAGGTAAGCAGCCTGGAGTACTCGGCGGGAGTTTGTGAGTTCAGAGGCAAAGTCCAGGCTTCAGATATAAATTTAGTAGTCAGTAGTCATCAGCATATGGATGACATTTAAAGTGTCAAGACCAAATTCTATCACGAGAGCAAGTATAGACACAAAAGAGAAACCTAAGGATTGAGCCATGAGTTCTCCAAGGTTATAATGTCAAAGAGATAAGAAGGAACCAACAAAAGAGCTTGAGAAGAAAAAACTGGATAAGATGGAAGGAACTCAGAAATGTATAGTGTGTTCAGAAATCAAAGGAAGAAGATGCTTTCAAGGAGAATGGAATGAAACTGTATCAAATGTTGCTATTAGGTCAAGTGACACAATAAAGAATGATACAACTTAGCAACACTGGGTTACCAGTGATTTTGACAAACTCAGTTCTGAAAGCCTGGAGAGGATCAAAGACTATGGCAAAGAAAGAATGGGGGAAAATGAGAGAACAAATATAGACAACTCCTGTAAAGAATACTGCTAAAAAGGGAGGCAAAAAAAAAAAAAAGGTAGTAAGTAGGATGAAAATAGGGATTAAGAGAGTCTTTTTTTCAGATGGGAGAAATAGCAGCTTGTAGGATTATGAAAATGATCCAGTGGAGAAGAAAAACTGATGATGCAGGAAGAAGAGTAGGGAATTGGTGAGGCAACGTTCCTGATGGTGCAAGAGGGTCAAGTGCACAAGTGGCCTCAGACAGAAGCAAAAAGAGTTCATCTGGAGTAAGAGAATGGGAGCACCACGGCCTGTAGGTAGATGGACGTGCTGCCGGGAATCTGTGGAAGTTCTCCATGTTCTCACTGAAATGAGGCAAATAGCAGAGAATGAGGATGGAAACCGAAGAGGACAGCCAACAAACTAGGAAAATGTGGCTGGATCACTGGGCATCGTGAAGTGCCCACCTGAGGTCCTGGATCTGGGAAGAGCAGTTGGGATGGCTGCATCCCCAGCCACAGTCGCCTTCACAGGAACAAGCACAGAGAACAGGGAGACAACTGGATGGAACAAGGTGGGAGTTTTGCCAGGTGAGTATGACACAGGGAGAGAAGGACAAGGGTGTGCACCCAAGGGAGAGATGACAATGATGGATCACAGAACATTAACCAGACAGAGAGAAAGAGAGAGTGTGAGAAGGGTGAGCGACCACGAAAAGTACAGTCAATGGATTTCACTGCCTGCTGGGGCCCAAAGGTAAACTGGGGTTGGGGTGGTAGAGGGAATGAGCTGAAAAGACAGGAGGTGGGATGCCTGAAACTGGGAATCTGAAGATGGTGCACGTGTTAAGACCACAGCAATGACTGACCAAGGCAGGGCGGGGACAAGATGAGCGGGAAAGAGGAGGGCAGGACAGGGGCTTCCCACCAGTAAGATACCCCCAGGCCTTTGTGACACCTCTCCCACAGTCCAGCGTCTCATGCCTAACTCCCACAGCCTCTAAGCCGCTCTGCCAATGAAAATAATTCGCACTGGTGCAAATGATTTAGGCCTCCTCACGCGGGCATTTAATCAAACAAAGCCTGACTCCCTAAATAATCTTTAATGAGTAGAATACGAATCCACCATTTATATCATTTCCCAAAAATCAGAGAGACAAATAAATGGAACAGAGATGGCTCCACTGTAATCTGCCATCCACCAAGCTCAGGAAAACATAGAGCTGCTGCTTTGACCGTCACTTGGCCAAAATGGAACATATTCAAAGGTTATTAAAATTTCTTAAAACTTCAGGCTTATTTTAGAAGACACAATCCTCTTCACAGATATACAATATTCAATGCTTTAAACAGAAATAAAATGAAGCATTCTGTTAAAAGCTCTTTGTGGGCCAGATCTGGTTTTATTCATATGTTATTCCCACATGTAAATTATCTTGCATGTAACTGGAACTTAATATGTATTTGCTGAATAAATGGCAAAAAATTTATTTGGTCAAAAGAACTAGCCAAAACAGAAAAATGCTATTAAAATTGTAAGCTTATCTGTTGTTGTATTTTCACCACTATGTTTTATAAAGAGTTTATATTGAGCCTCTTCTCAAACATGTTCAATGGCACCCCATCACACAGAATAAAAAGGTTAACATTCCTTCATATAACATTCAAGGTATTTCCTAGCCTGGTTCCATCCACCATTCTAAATGTACTACAATCTCAACCCACACAGAGACAATTGTCAGAAACATCCTACCATATCTTGCCTCCATGGCTTTACTCAAGATGCTATTCCCTCTTTCATATACATATACTTCCAAACCACAATATACGTACTTCCAAACCAAAATCCCATACATATTTCCAAACCAAAATCCCATCCAATCTTTAACAGCTCAAATATCACTTCTCTCAAAATATGTTTCAAATCCCCTGCCCTGGTGGAATTAAACTCTCCCAGTCCTGTGTTCCCATACTGCTTTTATTCCAGCATTTATCTGTGATATTTATGTGCAAAAACCTGCCTTTGTGAGCATCTCACCCCAGCATGAGTCCTTTACCACAAGCTAATACTGGCAACTCAATTGCGGGCAGCTTCCAGTGGAACCTGAATATGTTTAACTGGCCCTTTCCTTGTTCTTCAAGAGCTATACCTTGGATACAATGTATACTTACCAAGATTTAAGCTACAGTAAGATCCCAGGACGATAATAAGTTGCCGCACCAGTCAGGGGGGGAAAAAAAGAGGATTCTTTATTCTTGAGACAGACAAATGGGCTTTTACCCCCATACTGTTGTTCTCTTTCTAACGGATTAAAAACAATCAAATCTTGACAGTGGAATGGCATAAAAAGTGCCACTTACAACGAGGACAATGTCTTCTTAATGACTCGATGCAACAATCTTTTCCTGTCTCTTTTGAATTGAAAGTGAATTTAACCCGCCAACCTCCAAGTGGCATCTCCAATTCTTCATCATGCTGGTAGTTAAAAGAGAATACACTGAGCATGATTGCTTCAGGGGAAGGTCAATTTCCTTTGTTTCCGATCCCTTTTACCATGCAACCCCCCAACCCTAAAATAAATGTTCATAGTCAGATGAGAGAACACCCATTTTGTATAATCTAAACAGCAGGAACAAATAATGTGCTTCTTGCATGCTTCTACTACAAGAAAAATTAATGTATGATGCATTCTAGTAAATGAATAAGATGATGTATCTTAGAAGCAGTAAAGAAAGTTTATAAGTTTCAATCTAAACTAAAAAACACCACATAAAAAAATTCTATCATTCTAGATGCTTTCAGAATGTGAATTTTCAAAAAGTTAAATTAACTCCAGAATTTCATTATCTGTGGCCCATTCCTAACACAATCCTAAAAACAAAGAAAAAATAGGGAAGTGGCAAAATCAAAAAGACACACAAAGAAAGGTGAATAATTCTAATGTTTTTTAATGTCAAAGGGCTTTCGTAAGTTGGCTCAGTATCTCTGCATTCCTCATCATAAACACTGATTTTTCCAAAATTACATCGCACACCATAAGTGTATTAATACAACTGACCAGGGAACAATGTGCTCTTTGTCACTGTCTTAGACAATCCTATTTTAGAGTGGGAAAATAAGAAATGTTGTCAACAAAGATCAGAAGTAGACTATGAACTGCAAACAAGGATAACTGACCAACATTCAAATGGAAAAGCGGAAAGTGTGGCTGCTTCTAAAAGAGTTCCTAGCATTCTCACCCTTCATTTATTATCTGTACACAACCGTCACGCTATCTTTTTCTTCTACATTGACAACAATACGTTTCAATTAAAATTGCACAAAATATCAGAAACTCTGACATTAGCTAGCCTCAGGGGGTGTCAAATACAGTTGTTTGATTTTAACAGTAGTTGTATAAATTTTCATCTGGGAATTTTCAATTCTTCTTATGTGTATTATCACAATAAAGTAAAAGCTGTCCAATTTTTCCCAAGGGCTAACTTCACTGATAAGAAGGAAAAGAAGAGAATGAAGTGAGAGAAGAAGAGAGGGAGGGAGGGAGGGAGGGAAACAGGCTGTCAGGGCATCTTGCCAAACTGAGCTAGCTCCCCTAAGGGGCCTCTGCCAAGCCTCCCCACAGGGCATGAGGGAATGTGATGCCCAATGACCCACACCTCCAAAATGAGGTACCAAATAGCATTCTTTGACCTGCCTCTCACCAATCCCACTGGAGAAGCACTTTGAATGTGACATGGATTCTTCCCCAGCTGGCCTAAGGTATGGACTAAAGAAGGATATATTTCATAAAAACCCATTTTGCAAACTTTGAGCCTAAGATGGTGCAATAAATTCTGTAACTGTTGCATTGCAAGAAATATTAACATATTTGTTTCACCATATGCTTCAGAATACCTATTGTTTTAAGTTTTAAACCAATTTGCTTGCATTTAAATTTTTATACTAAGGAAACATTTTTGTGTAAGAATTTTCATTTTTCAATTCATATCCCTGGGCAGTTAAATTTAAAAGAATACAATCAAGTTACATTACCTAGAAAGAAATCTGATCATTTACTTTTCCTGGTATGAGTGTTGGTGGGATTCTTTTTTGTTGCTGTTGTTGTTGTTTATTTGAAAACATAGAACTGAACTGTGATTACTGAACTAAGGTTATACCTCAAGTATTTCAATCTTCACATTCCATTTTTTTTCAGAAGGATTGAAATATCCAGTATTTGGCTTGCATTTTCTTTTCTGTTTTGTTAAATATCTCAACATGCTGAAAATATCCACTAATTTTCAACAATATAGAAAAGTTACTATATGAAAAAAATCTCCAAGAATACAGTATTACAATTCTTGAAACATCAATAGTAGAAATGTTGGTGAGAAAATGTATTCTTTTCTTCTTTATTTTTATACCAAAATTAGTACAAAAAGGGAAAAGAATTCCATCATAACTCATAGGGAATATACACACATATCTCTGAGAGCAAGTAGCAGTTCAGAAGACTCTGCTACATGCTATCCTGCTTAGAATCGAGTTACTGGGGAAAGAAACACCTCCTTATCTGGCAGCAATGCCTCTGGACTACAGCAAAACAAAAATTACTTAACACACAAGGCTGTGAATATACACATTCTGTCTCTCACCACACACTATGGAAAATGTCATGCCCAAGCATGTTACCCGTTAGACAAAAAAGTAAACAACTGTATACATGGGTTTTCTGTATCTGCAACCTACTCCTTTCACACACATGAAAGTGTAATTCTGTTTTGATCGGCTGTGTTTGGCTGAGGTCTTTCTGTTCCTCCTACAGTGACTTCCAGGATTGTGTGGGCTCCCAGAACTCTGCCTCAGAGAGCAGCAGCCAGCAAGGGCCCCGTGAGGAGTGCAAGCACTGAGGGTACATGTTCTCGTACAATCCGCAGAATAAGCCTGGAGGCCGGGTATGACCGTGATAAGCTGCCTGCGCGGGCTCAGGAATGCTGCCTGTGAGAAGTGAAGCAGCGCTGAGGCCCACAGCATACAGTGTTCCACACACTGGGGAGGAGCAGCACAATTCCCGGAAAAGGGCTGTGAAGAAGTGTGGGAGGGCAGGCAGGGAAAAGGTGGTGTCGGTAAGGTGAGGCGGAAGGAGGGATGAGGCTGACAGGTCACAACAGAGCACCATGCGGGGCCCTCCCCAGCTCCGCTGGCAAGGGATTTCAGCACCAGGTCCCTACCTCACTCCCCACAGCAGGGCTGGGTGAGCAGTGAGGGGACTGCTCCTCTCAGGGAGGGGACAGTGTCCAGCCCCTGCCACCTCCCTCCCTCAGCCCCTATGATCCCATGCAGGACCAGAGGCAACTAGCTACGTCACACATATTCATAAATACACCTTTCAAATACCTCAAAAAAAGCTTTGCAACCAAAGAAGTTTTCACTGCAATTCCAGCTATAATAAATGATTTTAGAGATCCACAGGAGATTAGTCAAATCCCTTCCTTTAGTTTGAAATAAGAATATTTGTATACAATTACTGAACAGGCCTGATGTATCTAGCACAGGTAGCAAGTGAAATGTACCATGAGAAGGGTGGGCATGAATTAACACTATTAATTGTAACATTCCCTAATATGCATGCTTACTTTCTTCATCACTGTATGCAATATATCAAAATCATTAACTAGCTTCACAGCTCACAGTCATCACTATAAATATCAGATACAGTTGTACAAACTCAGGGATTACTGATATTTACACTCCAGTTTGAAGCTGAAAACAAGTAACTTACCTAAAGCATCAAATCTAGCAATTTATGTAAACCCTGATCTATCAGATTCTTTATCTTGGATATTTTCCTAAGCTACTGTTGTCTTTTTACCTCCATTTTCAAAGCACTTCATTAATTTTAGGTAAATTCACTACTATGAAATCTATATTTACATGCAAAATACAAGACCGTTCTTTTTTAAAACAAGCTTTTAATTTTTAATTGCACATGTAATAATTGGTTGCTGTAGAAAATAAAGACAATTACAATCCTACCCAAGATGATGTTACAGTTTAATGAATACCTTTCGGTAATTTACAATCCATGGGTACTTTTGAACATATCATAGATGGTATTTTATTTTTTATTAAAAAAAAATGAAGAGCATTCTATTATTTTGGAAATAGCATTTAATAGAAGAAATCTTTGAAACATCTGACAATGACAAAGATCTATCTACATCTCTGGTGATTTTTCACAGCCACTGCTGAATAGCTTGAGTTTATAAAATTAAATTTCTATCCCCAATACGCATCAATGCCACTGGATGTGCCAGACCTGATGGTCACACTACATCCAGATTAATGACCTGTAGGAGTAAAGAAACGTGTTGCACTGTGGAGCCTTTCTGGCCCATATCAAAGAGGCCAAGTGCTGATCTGTGAAGCTGTCTGACCCCTTCTGTATGCATATGTACAGCTCTCTGGGCCACGGCCACAGAAGGAAGAACATGATTCCACAACCTCAGAGAGCTAGAGTTGGACTGAAAGCAAACCCTTCTTCTTTGAGTGTATATATCCACCAAGTTAAAAAATTACAATTTTCACTTCAAAAACTCTCAAGTACGATTTTACATTTTCAAAATGTTTCATGTTCTTGTTTTATTTTAAAAAGAAAAAAAGGGCTCAATAAAATAAAATAAAATAAAATAAAATAAAATAAAATAAAATAAAATAAAGAACCAATGGATATTTTAGGACAGGTGTCTTGGCCTTTGAACCGTTCTCCCAGAAGTACAGTTTCTGTCTCTGATGTGAGACTGACTTTTTTTACAAACTACACAGTCCTTTAGTATGTTCTGGACACAGCCCAAGCAAACACCAAAGGCTAAGTATTTTGAGCTATCGAAATCCCTCAGGACCCAGATCCTAAGAACACAGCCTCACGCTTGGTACCCCTCCAGTTATTCTGAGGGCCAGTTAACATGGCCTGGCTAGCATGTGTTTGAATAATAGCTGCTCAAAAATGATAGTCGGATCTGCTCCCACCAAAGGTGTCAACACAGAACAAGGAGCCTCGGCTTACGACTAGTTTCTGGGGCCAATCTGGGAAGCAAAGAGCAGGAACGCCCTGGTGGTCACTGCCATGGCGCAGTTTGACACAATGGGGATTCTGAACTGCTTTTCACGGTTTAATGAACGTCAACAACTCATGAGAGAGCGAAGAGACGAACATTATTCGCATGCTATGTGAGTCACTATTCCAGTACTTTACCTTAATTGCCTCATTTAGTCCTTACAACTAACCTATAGCATGGTATTCTCCTCCCAATTTGTAGATGACTTGCCCAAAATGATACTACCTATCAACGACCAGCCCAGGATTCAAGCCCAGTCTAAATTAAGTGTCCTCTCTTCATAACTAAATGCCACTTAATGTCCCCAGCGAGGCTCCTCCCTCCACCCTCCAGAAGCTCAGCAGAGAGCTGGCTCAGAAGGTCTAAGTTACTAGCTCGGGAGAACATCTGTGCCTAAATGTTGGGTAGAAGCTTCCATTTCTACAAGGACCACTTCCTCTGCCAGTGAGCTCCTGTGGTACCTAGTCCCATGGATGTGTTCTGCCCCCATCTCCTTATAAGAGGAGCACATAATCGGGTCAAGGCTGGATCCTTCCACTGAAGCCTTTTCCCAACTATGCCCAACTCAGATCCACCTCACTGCAGGAGAACGAGACCTGGGGGATCTTGCACACACCGCTACATATCAGCTTGTAAGTTTTCCTTCATTAAAATTTATTTTATTTTTGCACTGTGTGTGTGTGTGTGTGTGCATGCACACTCCCCCTGTGCACAGCAGCTACATGTATACAACATGCAGGGACCAAACCCATGGACAGCTTGCAATATATTTGGGTGAATTATAACTTCATTTCACAAAAGAAAGCACTTAAATTTCATGACATTTTAGGCTAAATGCACACACTTCCTATACATAAAATAAGCACTTTTAAGAAATAACTAATCTAGGAGGAATATAAACAATAGTATAAATAGCCCTTACTACATTCAGTTACATCCATTTTTATCATCTTCTCTTCTATATAAAACATATTAAGTAAATTTATAATCAATAAACATCTTCAACTCTATACATCAAATTAGGTCAAATGCTATGAGGGAAACTCACTAGTAAAGCACTGCAGGAAAATAATGTGAAGCGACACTGCCCTCTGCTGGTAAACAATACACACTGCCAATAAATCTTTAATTTGAGAACAAAGGTAATGAAATATGTTAATATTTAAGCACCATAACCCTTGATACAATTTAGAGTCTAACAGTGAGTTCTGATTGTATGGGAATCGCACACACACATCGTACATGTTTTAGCAAAAGCCAATCTGCAATTTCAGACTTTTTTTACTACAACAAATACAGAACATAGTCTATTTGAAAATAGTTTCAAAGCAAATTTCCATTTTAATTATTTCAATAATTTTTTAAATAATGTGTATCAATGCTGTTTTTTTTCTATTTTTGAATCAGTGAGGAAAGTCACTTTACTTAGAGATTAATTAGTAAATATAGAATAACGTTTTAAATACTTTAAAAGTACTATGAGCATGTACAGGCACATGTATTTATCACCTTCCTCCCCCACAGTGAACTTTTGGTTACAAGCTAAATATCCTGAAGTAGATAGATTCCGAAATACCTCTACCGTGTGCCAATAACACACATTTAGACATTAGTTTGAAGGCGCTATATAAAGATACTATTAAAAAATATAAAAATAATTTTATTGGGTATTTTTAAAATAGCATAAAATAATACATGAAAACACTCTTGTAAAAAAAATATTCCAATGACACAGAAATAAAGCGCACAAAGGGTGAGAGTCTCTGCTTTATACACCTCAAATTAATTCCACTGGCCATAGGCCACCATAATAAACCATGTGTATCCTTTCATTTCTTTTTCTATCCATTTGTATATTTTTAAAGTTTGTTTTTCTAAAAACCATAGCTTCATACTATACAAGATACTCATTAACCAGGTTTTAGATTTTTAATGTATTTTGGAGATCTTGTCATATCAGTACATGTAAGTTTACCCCCATTGTTTTTAACAGCTGCATAGTAGAGATGTTCTAAAATTCTATTCAGTCAATCCTCTACTGCTAGTAACCATATTTTCACAATAGTGAAATGGGGGGAGGGAGTGTTGTAAATATCCTTGCTTAAAACTGGACACAAAGGATAGTTTCTAGAATCCTTGATCTATATTATAAATCTCACACTAGTTTAATGAAACAAAATACACAGGTATTTCACACATATAAACACTGTGCAGTAGTTTTCATTTTTGCCAAACCAACATTTAAAAGCAGATTGATTTTAAAACTCAGTTGAGTCTACAATTATATGCAATAACTGTATCAAAATATGTAATGCCAAAACTTTTCAGTGACTCAAGGAGAAATCTTTAAAACCCTAAAGCTATACCTATACAGAGGGAAGACGTGTATCATATTTGTGAAAACTTTGATCTGAGTATTCATATGTTTTTGACTATTTAAAAATTTTCACCTTAAAGAACTAAGATTCTCATAAACATAGTGTACGAGTTATAACCCTATAACACGCTCAGCATTTAGCATCCCATTGATTTTTCCTCATTACATGACTCTTTCATACCACAGATAAAATCCCCAACTGAAAATACAAGCAACTCTATAAACAGCACAATTCCTTGAAGTTCAACCTTGCTCATCTTTGTTCAGTAATCCACACAACTCCAGTGATTAGTTCTGCTGCAGGTTTAAACCATAACTTAGCGTAAAATGGGCTAGCGTTGCCCTCCTTCACTTAGCTATAAATTTCCTCTGAAGGTTTATTAATGAACAGCACAGTCACAAACACTCAAGCTGCCATCAGGCTCCTTGCTGGTAAATTTATCGAAGCATGTACTCTACTGTCTGCACATCTCCACACACATGCTTTGCAAAACCACAGATCCACAGACTGGAACTGGTCTTATTTCCCCCCCTTGCAAACTGCCAAAGAGCCGATCATCCATCCTCTGTTAAGTGTATAGCTTAGCGAGGGAATGAATAGTCTATAGTACCTGTTTGACTTTCTGTGCCCTATTTTTATTTTCTCAAGGCTGGAGTTGCCTCGTCCTTTGCCTTCCCAGCTTTTGGATGAAATCAAGACTACTGTGTCTGCAGTGGGTTTGGTTTCATAGTCACTGCCTCTGGAAATGGCAGGTAGAGGAACATTTTCTCTTGACCACTTGGGTTATCATGATAACATGTCCTGCTCTGTGAAGATGAGTACAATAGAAAGCATCCATTTAACAGAAGCAGGTCCAAAGGACAGTGATGGGCAAGAACATAATTAATAGACTATAACTGCCCCCGAAAGATACCCAGCCCCAAGACAGGTTTCGGGGTGGCGGGGGAGAATAGAAAGCTGAACTCAGAAAGATGACTAGAATTTCTACAAGCTTTTTCAAGAAATCTTTTCATACGTAATCAATAACCTATACAATGTAAACCTGTTTAGGGAACAGAGAGCAGCTCAGCCAAGCTGAAGCATAAGAGGGTAAGAAGTGGGCAGTGGAGCTGGAAATGTAGGTTGAGAGCCTGGAAACAGTAGAGACTTCCTTACTCAACCGCAGGGACAAAGGAACCAGGAGAAAAATGATCCTTATCCCCTGACACTATGATGCAGACAGGACACACTACTACCTGGAACCTCTGCAACTCCCACAAAGTATGATTCCATCTCCTGTTTCCCTGCAGTTATTTGCAGTATAAGTGTTAAGACAAAAAAGGACATCTACAACTTGCTACAGAAACAGAGTGGGGCATTAGGAAAGCTATGGCTGTTCCAGTCAGTACTTGGAAAACAGGAAGTCCAGGTGGGTGCATAGTGAGTGGCAGCTAAGAAGAAAGAGGAACATGGGCTCAATCCGTGGGCCATACGCAAACACTGACTTCTATAAATAAAAATGCTAAAATACTCTAATACAAATGAAAAGCAAACCAAACTGGGAATAATATTTGTGGGAAATTGAGCCCAAGGTTCACATCCTTAATTCCTAACAATGTTCATAATAAAATATTTTAAAATACTAAAATATTACTAGAAAAATATAGGTATTAAAATTGTTTAAATTCCCTAGTGATTTAAAAAGCAAAAACAAAAAAATAAGATTAAACTTTTTTCTAAACAAAGGAAAACTGTTTTAATACCAATCTCAGTGTTGGCAAAAATCATTTTTATGTTACTTATGTGAGTACAAATTCTGGAGCCAGTCTGACAACATATATCCAAAATACTATTTGATTCAATAATTAGCCTTCTAAATCCTTATTCCCTAAGAAAAAACAAAGTTGGACAGTAATTTATGCAAAGAGCTCTTTATTGCACTGTAATTAGTAATACTGAAATTCGTAAACAACCAAACTCCATAACAATAGCATAGTTACATTAGGGTACATTCATAGGATGAAATACCCAGCTTTTTTAAATAGTATTTTTGAGGACAGTGAAGAGATGCATGAGAAAATATTCAAAAACAATAATGATGTAACAAGATACAAAATTTTATGTATTTGATAATATTCCAATTAAAAAAAATACTTATATACATGACAAAAAGCCTGGCACAGGGAAGTGGGTCCAAGATCTCATCAAACTGACGCTAGGGTCCCAGAGTATTTGGAATAACTACAATACAAGACAGGGGCCTCCACCCAAAAGCCAAATCACAGGCCATTGCACTGTGGGCAATTCACAAATGTCAAATGCCTGTCTGAGAAACTAAATGCCTGTCTGAGAAAGTTGGTAGGCACGGATTAGTGGTTCCAGGCCTTCTGCTTCCAAGACAAACCCAGTGAAGCAGGAGGCTCAGAACCACTCCTCTATCCACTGGGGACTACTCTGTCCACAGAGCCTAAGCCTACTGTGCTGAGTGATTGACAAGAGGCAGCTAGGAGCTGGACATATGGCATCCACTGAACACAATTCCTTCCGTGGTGGTGCCTGTTCGGCTTTATCCTGTGGAGTTTCCATAAATAAGCAGTACCATTTCCTTCAAAGCTTAATAATTACAAAGAGCAAGAAAATACATCTGATTCAATCTGCTATCGTGTCTATCAGTTCTAGAAGGTAAACGGAGAAAAGGGTTCCCTTATAATGAAATCAACACAAACTGCATTATATCAATCTAATAAAACTAGAGTCTACATGTACCCATTGAAATTCTGGGTTTGTAAACTTCCCAACCTCAAAATGTTTCTTTGAAAGCACAGTGAATTGTATGCATCATCCCAATTTTCTTGGTAAGTAACTACATCAATTACTTGGTAATCAAATGTGGACTTCAGCTTCTCCACTGCAGAACTCAAAGAGTGCATACTCTGAAATATGGATCTGAACCTACAGTTCCTTTTCTTCATTTTCACATAAGCTGCTCTAAGTAGCAGGGTCACCAATGTGAACAAAAAGTAAAGCAGAACAGAAACTGAGCAAGAATCTAAGTTCAGCACCAACATTTTTCAGTCCAGCACTGAGTGGCTGAATAAATCACAGACTGGTTTAGCTTTTTCACAGACTCCTTCCATCTCAACAAGTACCAGCAAACACCTCTATATAGTAATTGGGCAAAAACACCACCATGAATTGATCAAAAGGAGCCTACACAACAGAAACGCCTTCTAAGACCCACTGCTATAGCATAAACCTATGTACAAGTATGAGAAGAGCAGTTTACCTATTAAGAAGTTTGGTCATGCTTACTCTAATTAAACATTTCAGGGCTTAGGATTCAGCATTAACTCTGAAGGTCATGAGTGTAAGCAGCACCAAAATTCTGAAAAACCTCTCTAACATTCTCTACTCAAATGTGAAATACTAAAGCAGGAAATCACATTTCTGAAAATTAGGACAATGTACCAAAATGGATGTGATTTTAGAGAAATAACCTAGACATTTCAGAACTTAAACATTCAACATCAAGTCACTCACTAGAGTCATTCGGGTAAATATGTAACAGAGAAGAGTTTCACACGGGAGCTAAGTAGGGTTTGGAATACTGCTTTCTTAGTAATCTTTCCCTCCCCTACCCCTTCAACCCCTTGCCAAGACACCCTCCCATGTGTGTCTTTATTGGCAGATTAATGCTGCATTTGTTCTTCTTCAACTCTACCCTAGAATTCTCCCCAAAATAGAAAAGTTTGCATCTTTTAAATATAGATGGTATACGTTCTTTGGTTGTTTGATTTTAAGAATGACATAAAATTAAAAGGTATTTAAAACACCATCTGCTCTCTTGCAACAATGGGCAATAATTTCCTGATTGTCTTACTTCATGTATGTGTTTTAAATCTAGAGTATTCTTTATGATTATTGCAGTTGATGTTTTCTTATTTTATGTAGCCCTCCTTGCCTATGTGTATATTTAGAAACCAGGCTGGGTTTTATCTCCCCTTTGTGCTGTTCCTATTTCAATTTCCCATTATCATAGAACTGTTGACAAAAGTCATTTAGTTACTTTTCTTGTCATGTCTTCCAAATTCACTGAGATAATCCTTCATGGGGCCAGAGAAGTACAATTCTAAAGGAACTTATTAAAATTTATTTGACCAATCCAATTCTTTAAAAATGAGGACACAGTTATAAATGCTGTCACTCAGTAAAACAGCAACTATGACGGCATTCACTACCCTCCAGTATTAACTGTGGTGGAATAAGCTGAGACGGCAGTTGCGGGCAGGGCCTGTCAACGAAGACAGAACTGGAAACGTGCAAGTGCACCAGGTCCACCCAGCCATCTGCTCGCACGAAGGGGCTGAAAAGAGAACAATGAACTAAGGCATTCATTTTCAAAGTCCTGATTTGCTAACAAGATCTGTGCGATGAACCCTTTTGCACTACTGTGATTCCATGACGCCCCTCAGAAAACAATCCAATGCAAACCACCTGCCATCCTCTATTGGGATAAGAGTTTTCTAATAAACATCTATACTCTAAAAATGTTTTACTTGACATAAATGAAAGACATTAACAGGAAAATGTTAAAAGGAAAGACACGGGGAAACAAGGTGTACAATATTGAACAACTTTGTATAGGATTTTAAAAAGACATGAACATAGGCTGATATTTTTGAAGGGATATACAAGAAATGAACAGGGTTTCCCTTTAAGGAAGGGACTGGAAAGGATGTCATTAAACATTTCTCTGCACTAATTTTTTTTTTCTTTTATCATGGGCATATATTTTTCCTGCTATTTTTATACATTTGAAAAATGGGTATTGGGGTAGTAATGTTAAAAGCCACAGTGATTACCTTCCAAATAATTTTTCTGTAAAAGTAAAAGGATTCTTATATGGATACACCATAATTTACTCAATGATTCATGTATCATTGGACATTTTAGTTCTAATTCAATTTTTGCTGATAAAATCAGCACTACAACAATCATCTTTGGAATGAATGTCTGCATTTTCAATTATTTCCTAGGAGTGTCAGAAATGTGACAAAGGGTCATGGAGAGGTTGCCGGGTGTTCACACAAACTCCCCACCTGCCTTTCGGGAAGCTCAGGCCACTTACACTGCCACCAACACGAGCGCTGAGTTCCCACATACCAACTACATTCTCATGAGCAATGGCAACTTTCCTTTTATATGTACTAATACAACAAGAAAAAAGAAACCCTTTACTATTACTCTGAATAATACTGAAGTTGGAACAATTTTTCAATTTTATTTACCAGCAAAAAACAGGTTTTCATGCTATTCTAGTAACTGTCAAAACCGTTCAATCTTTACAAATGAATACTTAAAATTAAAAGGCAACCCAGAATACATATTCCTGAGAACTAGGAATACTCTACCAAGAATCACTGAAAATTATTATAGATAGGTATTATAAAAATATCTTTTATGAAAAATCAGAAAGTTCCTGAAAACTACCTGCTTTTAAAACCTTCATTCAAATAAAAACCTAAAGTATGTAAGAATCATGTGTGGGTTAGAGTCAAACTTTACAGGAATCTCTAACATCCATGATAGTTTTCTTCCCAAGGATTTAACAACACATGGTCTTTCAAATTCAACATAGGGCCCAAGAGCCACAGCACGTTTTTGAAGACAAAAGCAATGGCTCCTTCAAATTCCTCCTCTCAGCAATCTGGCCCAAAGAACCCCAAACACTGTTAGTAGATGTCATTTCTTTTCATACTGCCCTCATTTTGGTAGAAAGTAAGAGTGAATGGATGTGAGAAATCAGTAGAAATATATAAAGCAATCCATCTGCCCAGCTTGCTGCTAGCATGCATCCAGCAAACAATATCCATCCCCACAGCCGCTGCTTCTCAGCACCAACGGCCTGAACTCCGCCGGCTTCCCCGAGTCAGTATCAGGGAGTTCCCTTAGAAATGACGATGATGAGTCGCTTTAAAACACGTGTTCAGCGATAGGCATGGTGCTGCCTGGCTGCCCCATCCTCACCGCGGCCCTCTGCGGTGCCAGTTCAAGTTCTCTTTGCAGGCAGGAAAAGTACAGCTCACAGAGGCAGCTTGCGCAAGTACCTCACAGAGAACCCGAATTCTAACACAGGGCTGTGTAATTGGGTTGGGTTTATGTTTACCTGCACTCACAGCTAGCCATCAAAACACTTTTATTAAGGAAGTACTCGGGAGATGAAGCAATGAACATTTGTATTTCTGACAAAGTTATGAAAAATAAAACAGCGGCCTGCTTGCTCCAGGCTTTGGTTTTTAGAGAGAACCTTTTCATCTCTCTAGTCTAGCGTTCAAAGCATGGGCTTTAAACTAGGTCTGATGCCCCTTCTGATTGTAGGTAGCAGACTTCTGTGCTTTCTCGTCCTGATCTAGAGAGATGATCTATCACTCTCCCGGGGCAAGCTGGCATTCTCTATGTCTCCACCAATCCTACCCTCCCTTCTGTTTGTCCAGGATTGGCCCACCGAACAAATCCAGCATCACTGGAACAAGACACAGCACTTCCCTTACACTAGACAGGCTCACCACAGAACCAAGTCAACTCCCCGGACTGGATTCTGGAAGGAAGATGCAGTGCAAACACAATCCCAATCCACCCCATAGCTACGCAGTCCCCACTGCAACCCTGCCAGGCTCCTTACATGTATAATTTCGTTGATTTTTCAGAACTATAAAGAAGCTACAATCTCCATTTTACACAGGGGAAAAGGGAGATTTAGACAAGTTAGCTAAGTACTTGCCCTGACGACACAGTAAATGGGAAAGGCAGTTTGTACCACAGTCTGGCTAGCCCTTGAATTTGTACCCCTCCAACAATATCCAGCAATGTCTCCCTTATAAATGGGGAGGAATCAGAATCAGAGCTCAGCAGAATCATACGCAACCCAAGAGCCCAGGCGAAGTCTGTACGTCAGCCCTACACTGCCTCCCGTGAGGGAGTCTGACAGCGGTCCTGCACACATCATGGGACTTCAATAATCACTTGAGCTGCAGTTCTAATTAAGCATGTGGAAGGGAGGCGCAAGATATAATTAATTTTATTACACTAACTTTGAGATTACACATGGAACATAAGGCATGCTATATTTTTCTTCCTTGGTATGTTTTCCTAGTTTTTTTCCTAAAAGATTATAAAATAATAGCTATAATTGAAATACATGGATATATGTATATAACCCTCATCCCCTACCCCCCAAAAATACTGATATCTATTATTACAAAATAGACAATTCTCCAATATTATGTCATTTCTTTGTATTTTAATGACTTTAGAACTCTAACTTGAAAGTTCTCTTACTTAACTATTTACTCATGGGTCATAAAAATCAAAATATCAATAATAAGAGACACAGAAAGCCATCATAAAAACTGCACTTAGCATTATAAGCAAGAAGCTTTAAAATCATTGATCTTGTTCTCACTTAAAGGTAGCACTTAGGGAAATACAATCTGATCAATACAAATGAAAGACAAAAACAATGCCTAGCAGAATTAACTGTAAGCACCAAATTTTGTAGATAGTGCCACAAAGAATGAATCAGTGCTCTAAGCTATTGGGTCGGAAATCATCCCTCCAGAGTGTCCAGGTGTCCAGAAGACACTCCTGTTTTGCCTTCCTTATTTTAGAAAAAGGCAAGAAATATCACTGGCCACAGTGTGTAGGGAATAAAAGTCGAGTAAATTAAAAATAATAGGCATGGCTGAAAGAGGGAGAGAACTAAGCACTGAGCTTCTATATATTGTATCAGATTTGTTTAGGGTCTGCCTAACTGGGGACACCTTTCTTCTTTGAATTGGCTAATACTCATTGCAAAGGTACAGACTGCTAAAACAGTAATAGAGATTAATTATGGATTTTCACCCATTCTTTATTCCCTTTGGTATTTAAGTATCAAAACCTTATTCAGCGATTACCTTCATCACTTTCAGCCTTCTGGGAATGGCCCTTGGTGCTGGCACAGGGTAATCCCGTGGCCACAGCCTTTGTGGGGAATTTCCAAGCTACAGTTCTACCAGGGAGAGTTCTATTCCTCCTCTCCTGAGAAAGGAGTATTCATCCTTTCTATCACCTTGCTCAAAGCAGAGGGAGGATAGATTGTGAATCCACAGATTAAAGTCTAATTATAGCCACTGACCTCAGTGAAATCCCATTAAAACTTTCTTTTGATTCAAAGAGGTCATAGCAAAGGCTCAAGTAAGCAAAACTCCCACACCAAAGCTTCAAACTGGGGATCTATACGTGTCACTATGTTTCCATCAGCAGAGAACTGGTATCTTGAAAGAAAGGGAACAGTGACCTCAGTTGGCATGTCTTACTTAAGAAGTCCTATTTCACGCTTAGCTCTTCCGCTGAGAAAAAAAATCACTGTGTGGCTGGGCCAAGGGGTCAGAGCCCACTTAAAGAATTTTCCCAAGTCCTCCGTTAACGAGCTTTTTCTTTAAGTTACCACACTGTAGCAAGACTATACAGATCTTTTGAGAGAGGTTTAAGAACGCAACCAGATCGCAAAGTTATCAAGTGAATCAAACTGTGAACAAGAGAAGCAATGGTCGGCAAGCAGACGTACTACATCCCGACCCATCCCCACCAGCCACAAACCGCTCTTTACTTCTCACTGTGCTGCTTCCTAAGTCACATGTGGACATTTCCAAACATGGCTTTTCAATTGATTTCGGAACAGGACCACTGCTTTCACATTATAGTCTCAACAAGGCAGAGTGATTTTCCCCCAAAAAAATGAGCTTCTTGGTGGTAGAAGGAGAAATGACTTTACTCAAATGCTCCATGTTTTCTTTTTCTTGTCTGAAAACCTTCCAAATCGATCATTTCCTTTTCTGCTATGAAATCTTAGGAATCATCTGAGTTGATGTGATGACTGAAGTGGTGAAAATGGATTTTGGGTGTGGACTGGAAAACTTTAGGTTCTCAGAGGAGATTTTTCTAATGTGGTAAATGTATATCTTACATGTATACATAAATTACATCTATAATTATTTTGTTCTGTTTCACAGAGCTGTCAGTGAATGTTAGCTGAAACATAAAAAAAGAAAAAAAAGAAAGAAACCATTGTCTACATGGAGAAAACAATGAAAAGAGATAGGCAAGATTCCTATGTTTGAATCCTGGTTCTGATGCTTTTGACTAACTGGCCTTGGGCAAGTCATTTAATCATTCAACAAACTATTTATTGAGCATCTATTACATGCTAGGCAGAGAACACAGAAATGAACTTATGATTTGTTTTTAATCCCCACTCTTACAGATCTTTCATTCTAGTAGAAGGGAGACAGACAAATAAAATAAATTAGAATATTATACATAGCATGTCAGACCGTAATAGAAAATTAAGCTTAAAGGAGATACAGGGTTTATGGGGAGAACAAAGTAGGAGAAAGTTGTTTCCGGATATTGTAGATAGAGATGGTACTTAACTCTTTGATAATTTAGTTTCAGCTTTGATAGCCCAAATATAGTGCTATATAATTGCATTACTACATAAGAGATCAAAAGTTTATTTTATCCTGTTTTTGCATACTGAAAAAAAATAACAGGAGAAAAACTAGGAAGGGATTTAAAAAACTGGAAAAAAAAAGATTCCAAAAAGCAGTCACAAAATCCACTATACTGGACAAAAGCTCACAGTTACTTTATAACTAGCTACATACAGGACACTCATGTCCTTAACATTCATGCTACTCGATTATATCTTTTCCGACATGCTCCCTTCTTCTCTCGAAAAATACTAAAGGACACACAGGAAACCCATGAAACTTCCAATTCTGTGGGTGCCCAAAATACGCATCATCACAGAACAGGAGCTATTAATGGTATACTTGGAAATTATTATACATCTCCAATTTATAAACAGATAAGTTGATAGTTTGTGAAATCAAAATATCTTTTAGTAGAAGAAATATATATAATGTTGAAGGACTTCACCCCAAACAAAGGGCTATTTAATTCACTAAAGACCAGTGGATCACAACCCAAAGTATCCACCAGACTCACCTAGGGAGATTTTTTAAATGTAGATGCTGTGTCCTCTCACCAGAGATTCTTATCCTTCTGGTTTGGGTGGGGCCAGGAGTCCGCATTACAAGTGTTTCACAGGTTTGAGAACAGCTCCCCTAGGCAGACACCACATCTGTCTTGCTTACTTTCTTCAGGGCAGCGCAGAGCCCAGCACATAATAGGTGCTCGCTCTCCCAAACAGCCTGAACATGCCAGCCAGCCTTCCTCATGCACAGGTGGCCGTGGGATATAAAAGGACTTTTTCAGGTGGGCTTCAAGGCAAGATATTCCTCCTAGAGGGAGGGAGGTGGGCCACGTTCCAGCACTGCCCTCTTCCTTCCTGTACTTGGAGGGAACATGTCTGGAGTAAGAACAGCTATCACATTGATCCATCAGAGACATGAAGTAACACATAGAAAGAGCCCTGGACAAGACCTGGCACATGGGGAACAGTCAGTGTCAGCTACTATTACTGTCAAACCATTGGAAAGTAGAATGGCTTAAAGATAAATTCATTTTTCTCAAGAGTATGTAAGTGATTCAAAAAGCCAATTTACTTTTCCTTAAGGTACATAAGGTAAAAAAAAGTGGCTTACACTAAAGCCTCAGAAACAGATATTACCTAGATTTCAGGTTAGCACTAAACATCAATGCCATAAACCACACACCTCCTTCCATTCAAATCCCATAATCCGGCAAATTTAAGTTAGCAATAAATGAAATCAGGCTCCTTCGCTCTGAGGATTTGAGTCCCAGATACAATATATGCTAATCCATTGGCTTTCTTTCTAGTACACTACTTGAAGTCTCCGATTTTCTGAACCCCACAACTATTAATAAGTACTTCATCCGAGTAAAATGGGGACAAATGTGAATGTTTTCTTTTTTAGCACACTTCCAGATATATAAATACTAACTCCTCAGTTGGAGTACTAGCTCCTAAGGACATGAGTTCGTATGCTTCTGTTTCCCTAGATAGTATTTTCTCTTCTTCCCTTGAAGCTGTCTGAAAAATGCAGCACCGAGGCACTCATCGGCACTGTTGTATGGTACACCAGGGCCCAGGAAACAAACAAAGTCGGGGTAAAAAGAGAAAATGCAGAATATAAAATCATTATGCTCACAAAGTGTATGCATTATCACTTAAACTTAGAATGCCAAGAGCTGTTAAATGAGCAATGTGCAAAACAGCCTACACTGTATTTCCTTCACAAGCCACAAGAATAGAGAAATGTCACTAGTATTTTGTGATCTAAAGCATATTACAATATAACCTAGTGCAGCTCACCATTAAAATGATTCCTGATTGTTTTAATAAAGACTGCCCAATAGTAACGGGGTTTTTTTTTTTTTTTTTTTTTGGAAAGATGCTACTACCTTCCAAAAAGGTAGCATCTTTGATTTGAAGAAAAATCAAATTTAATTGTATAGAAGGATTGAAATACAAAATAGAATGAACCCACATCATGGTTTTTGAACATTAAGACAATTTAATAGTTGAAATCCCTTCCAGATGAAAGGGAAATCAATTTCAAAATTCTATCATCTCTTTTTAAACTTGTTCAAATGTTTGAGGTTTCAAATGTCAGGATGCTTTCAAATTAGTGCAGTAACGCTCCTGGAGTTCATAAGAGAACATTCCCAGCTCTGCCATGTAATTTTTCAACTTTCTGGCATATCACATTAATAGAGTATCGCTTAAAATAAAATTAATGCCAAATAAGAATATCATTTTAGAGTCACCAACTATTACCTCCCCTTCCAAGAAGATAACATTATTTATCGTGCCATAGATAAGTGTCTCACATTGCACACACTGTCATAAATACATTTCTTCTGATGGTGTCAGCTATATATGACTGTCCCCAAGACAATGATTCTTTTTTACTCAAGAAAATCAGTACAGTAAATAACTTTTCTTCCCTTCGAGACAATCACAGTGCTTGAGGCTTCTGCAACACAAAAACAAAATATCTTCACAAATGTCTCCAAACAGTCAAGCTGAAAATCTAAGCCAAAGTTTCATTTAACAGCCTGTCAGTTTTTTGATGTGAAGCTAATGAATGCAGTGGCAAACAAATCCATCAAACCTAACATCAAAACAACTGCACTTCATCCCACCAAACGGAAAAATGAAATACAACCTGCAGGCCAGCTCTTTGATCCAACCCAGCCAGGAAGCAGACCCGTGAGTGCCACCACAGCCACTGCAGAGAAGTAATCATGGACTCCATTTCACCGCAGAAAGAAAGAATGCTCCACAAACGGAACACATTCATCTCAAACATGCACCAATATCTTATTTCAACTGTTAACCTATGCTATATATTTTTAAATCCCTACTAGAAAAAATATATACAGCATTTCACTCCAGATTACTCTAATGTTCAAAGCTATAAGAATGCCTAAAATAAACAATAGGATAGCATGTGCCACTCATGCTACAACTTTACAGACTGAGGATTATTAAAAGCCCTTTGCTCTTTATGAAAGCTCCTTGTAGACAAAGCATACACGTCTTTCTTCTTTGCACACACATGCAGCACAATTCCTGCTGCAGAGGTGGGACTCGCTGAGTGCTCACCAAGCCTGAACTCAGTAGGCAAATGGACACTTGGCTACCTGGAACATTCCCTTCGATTTTTTTCAGTGAAAACCCTACCTCTGATTAATGAAATGGGCAAATATTATACAACCACCTTCTTAGATAGGTGTGTCCCCTTAAGGCAAAGCTCTTCTGTTCTGGAGCATTGTGCAGAATTTGGCTAGGCTGTATTTTATGGGACAAAGCAAAAGAGAGCTGAATGATCCTCTTGACAAGGAAAGAGACAAACGAGAAAAATAGGAAGGGCCTGGGGCATTAGCAGAGATTTTTAGAAACAAGTTGTTATCAAGGTTATGACATCAATGTACCGCCATGCCAACCTTTGCCCATTTTCTGAAGTCCCTCTCCACAATCTATGCACTAAAAAAAAAAAAAAAAAAAAAAAAAAAAAAAAAAAAAAAGCCTTCATGAGAAATGAGGCAGTTTGGGTAGGTATGATTAAAAAAAAAAAAAAAAGCGGGTAGGGGGGAGAGTGTTATAGGAATTAAATGCTAACAAACAGAATATACCAACCAGCGGTAGAATATTCACATAATTGTTGTTGTTGCTGCTGTTTGTTGTCATTATTGTTATTTAGTTGAGAACATAAAACCTGCAGGAATTTGCGGAAATTTGGAAGATGACTATTTGGGCTTCGCACAAACAATGGAATGGGAGTTCCTTCCAGTCAATGTTAGCCGTATTTTAAACAAAGGGAACGTTTCTTGAACAAATATACCAATAGGTCAATAATACATTCACAAGAAACCCACAAAAATCCCTTCTCTCCCCTCCTATTCCACAGACACCACCAGAAGGCAAGTAGCCAACAACAAAGGAAGCAGTCCTGATCCCTTGCCAGCACCGACTCTACTCTCACTTCTGTGCTCTCATAAACAGGTTATCCTCCAAGTGATGACTTCATAGCAACGTGCACGGTGCGTGGCACACAGCAGACAAGCACTGTCAGAATGAACGGAGCTTCACTCAATAGCAGCCATCAGAGTGGGCTGAGAAGGTCCTATTAACCAAAGCCTGCGGGCTGCTGAACAGAGACCATCAAAGCAACCATCAGTGAACCTGGGTGTTACCTTTTCAAAACTTAGTGGTGTTTTCTTAATTAAAAAATAGCCTTCTGTAACAGCTCTTTTCTAAGTCATGAGATAAGAAATACTGGTTTGTAAGATATGAAGTATAATAGTAGAGATCCCACACTCTGTACCACTTTAATTAATTAATTAATTAATGCCGTGCCACAGATACTTTATCAGATGTTTTTATATACTCAAATTCACACGACATATAAAGCAGATGTCATTCCCCAGCACTTCAACTATGAAAAAGCATGCCATTATTTTTTAAATTATCCCTCCCAAATGCTTAACTCATCATCACTTATGACAAAAAACTGTTTTTTAATAGTTATCATTTAGAATAAATTGAAAAAGGCAAAGAATTAAGACAAAGTAACAAATGTGGTCATCCTTAAAGCTGAAAGTCCTATAAGTACAGTTCACAATTAGTCCACCATAAATTACATTTGACCCCAGCAAACCCAAAAACTAACCAATTCACAAACTTCCCTAAGATTAAAACCTACAGGTGTGTGAAAAAAAACTACACATGTGTGTCTACACACACACACACACACACACACACACACACACACACAATGATACAGTACGTTCATAAGACTGTCTAAAGAAAGACTTGGAAATCAAGAAAAATATGTGTCAAATAAATGATAAAAAAAAAAAATCTGTTAAAAAAAAAAAGTCATCATAGCACACTATAAAGTAAGAAAACTTATTAACTGAGAATAGCCAAAAAAACATTAATATTGAGGAAGATAATTTAAGAAAGCATAAGGGTGTTTTAGTGAAAAATTCAAAATTGCATCCTTTACAAGTTTTTAGTTTCCTGTTTTTAAGCAGAATAACTAAAATTAATTACATGACTCAAAGTAGATTCTTAACCCATCGCCATATCAGTTATTAACTGGAACTTGCTGTCTAGGCAGAATGCTGCCCCCATCACCCCCACCCAACAACAAAGATATCCATAACTTAATCCCTGCAATCTGCGAATGTGTTATCTTACATGACAAAAGGGATTTTGCAGATTGCTTGCCCTGAAATGCAGGGGACCACATGCGAGGCTTCTAGGAGGGAAGGCCTGGCTGAAAGGCAACAGGAAAAGGGGACTCAGTCTGACAACCAAGAAACTGAATCCAGCCAACACCCTGACTGAGCAAGGAAACAGATTCTTCACCAGAGTCTCCAGTAAGGAATGCAGCCCCATAAGCACCTTGATTTTTGCTGGTTGTCAGATCTCTAACCTAGCGAACTATGAGATAATAAATGGGTATTGTTTTAAAGCACTGACTTTATGGTTATTTGCTATAGCAGCAATAGCAAACTAGCACATTCTCAAAGTAACCCAAAGTAAGGGAAGGGTGGAGACAACATCTGAAAACATCTCAAATACATGCAATTACAACAAGTTTAAATTCACTGGCAAAAACTGCATGATAGCCGTTGAAAATTTTGTATCTAGTAAAATACCCAGAACGAAGACAGTCATATCCCTCGACTAAACGGAATGATATACACCAACACACCTAAGGTTTTTTTCCCCTTACAACAAATTTAAGGAATAGAAAAGTATTTCTATTTTGTATAAAAAGAAACATAAGTAATTAATGCCTTTCCTGACGTAACATGGGTAGCTAGAAGAAAGGGGGGTCTCAGATTCCTGCCTCCCCCAGCACAGTATACTACATCTTAACAATCCCCCAGCTCTGGGCTCTGACAGCTGAGATTTCAGAGAGGGCCACTGTCGACCTCTGACTTGGTCACACTCCAATCACACTCTACTGCCACACGTAAATGTGGAAACACACCCAGGACATTTTGGCCTTGGGGAGAAGCTAGTTTGGCCAATACCTTGAACTAGATCTGAAACATGTAGTAAACAAACACCAATTAATTTTTCTGGTGACTCTGAACAGCTGTGATAGCCAACTTACTATGTCAATGGTTAAAGATGCAAAAAGCATAACATAACATACCTTGTTATAACCTCGGGCTATGACACTGTTTCAGTGCAGATTCTAGCATTACATTTCTGCAAAAGCACTGCAGTAGCCGGCCAACGTACATACACACTGAGTTTTCTATTTTTATTATTAGGTTTATTGTCATAGAAAGGATGCATAATGGGAAGAAGCAGTTCATTTCTGTTCCTTTCTAAATTACCCCTCATAAATAGAAATTAGTCAGAACAGAAAAAGTCTTCTAATAGCAGGGAGCTTTCTTTTATGTCATGAATTCTTTCAAATGTTTCCTGGGTTGCCAAAGGGCTATACTCTTAACATATTATGCAATTTTCTAAATACACATGTAAATTAAACCTAGAGTCATCTTTCCTGAATATATTTGTATCCCCGTTCACCCAATAGTTCCGCATGCAAGTTTTATCAATGCAGAAATTGAGTAATACTTGCTTGTACCACGCAGGGGCCCAGATAAGGCCACATAAACTGTATGCATCATTTTCCACTAAATCTATGTCAACTTTAGGTACCCTGTAAAACACATAGTTTCATTAAGAAGCTGCCCTCTGCCAACCTGAAAAGCCACAGGTAAGGAAGCAACCTAATGAAGCCACCAACACTTTGGAGGTGTCTTCTGTTTAATGCCACAGTGGGAAATTAATTAAATTTAATAGAAGTTGTTGCTTGTGAATGAAAATACACAGTATGTGAAACTAAATTAAATGTACTGGGCAGGAAATGCAAAATTTTATACCAAATTTAACATGAAGATATATTTCTTATTCTTCATTATTATTTTCAAGAAATTCATTTCTGCACTAAGGGCAGTTTTAATCATTTCTTACCATCTTTCCTCAGCCTCTTGTTATCACAATTTTACCAGACACTTTCTTCTGTAAATAGTTGTTTGCTCAGCCATGGCCTGAACTCTAACATGGAAAGAGTTCAGTCACGGAGCCGCAGGGAGCCACCAGAAAATCTTGCAAAAAAACAACTGGTGGCCTTACAGGAAGCACACATCAGTTGCATAAAATTACTTCTCAAGGTAAACTGTACCACATTAATTTCAAAACAGACAAATGTAGCTACAAATGGTAATATAACCTATGTAACATAAATATATCTAGTCTGAAATAAATTACCATGGTGAGAGGCATACACTGTCAAGGAGGAAAATGTCAATGAGGGAAAAAAATGCCCCATGTGATCTTAGCTTTCCCACTACACTAACCAGAATACACATTTAATTTATGCTTCATTTTTAAGGCATAACTTACCAATTTAGCAACTTTCCCATAGTCAATCCATCTGACAGTAGCAAAATTTGTAGATTCTGCACAGTTGAAACCATGATTAAAACCAGCATGGTAGCCATATGGGAAAGTGATCATAAATTCTCCAGCCTCCTGGGTGATCTGCAGGGTACAAAGCATATAATATTTTCCAATTACAAGACTTCCCAAATTGTGAATATAATTAAAATATATTTTCTACAAAAATAAAGAAAAAAATTTTATGATATCAGAACTATATCAGTATAAAAGAAATCCCCCCAGATCCTTTATTTAATCCGTTAATAGTTTTTCAGGAAACATTTAAAACGCTTTTCTAAACAGGGTATGGATGACCTTCTGCAATGCAGTTCAGTCATTCAATTCATAATCAAAGGTATTTTATATGAAATGTCTTTAAGTTATTCAAATAAATTTGTTAATATTAGCAATCAATGTGTATATTGTAATACTTTAAAAATATGCATAACCTGAGTTATATAACAGGACACACCATGATTGATATTTTTCAAGTTAGAGCTATAAAAACTTTGATAGCACATGCTGAACAGATTTTATTATGAATTCTTGTTGCTAAAGAGTTGGTGGTATTCACTAAATTATTATTTCATAATACTTATAAAACATTCAATTAACTCCATTCAATGGTAACATTTCTGTCAAAGAATTATTCTAATAAATGTATATGTGTGTCTGTGTGTGTGTGTAACTGCGTGCATTTTTAAATATAATTAAAATAACTCCAGTAAATCAGTCAGAAGCCTAAAGCAAAGATGAAAAATATGTATTTATTCCATTCCTACTTTTGAGCTATATAGAAAAACAGTAAAGCTAAATTTTCCAGTTTTGGTTTTTTTTAATTTGCCTACTCTCTACTAAGTTATCAAGTTTATTACTCACTGGTTCATTCAGTCACCATGGTTCACTTCAGTCCTAAATTGTTGAGAAATGAATATGTAGGTATGTACATGTGTGTAAACATACAGGAGACACACTGTATAAATACAGGTGCACACGCTGCAATTCAATTGCCATTTTAGGAATGCTAAAATGCTCTGTGTGGGAGTATTTTCTTTCCCAACAATTCTGAAATTTAGTTCATCACCCCTTCCTCCCATAATACCCCAGCAGGTGTCCTATTGCAATGAGCAGCAACTCAGCTGCCACCTGGCAGGCAGAGAATAGCATATCAGTGTTCAACATGGTTCCAGCTCCATCATTCTGAGCCACGTGAGATCACTGCCTGATTCTCTCCTTCCCTGGTCTCACTGAATCTCATAAATTATAATTGTGTTTAGAAACTTCCTTGTACTATGTAATTAAAAAAAAAAGAAAAAAGAAAAAAAAAACCTCACCCTGCTCAACTGTTGCTAGCCCTAGAAAGCTGGGGGAAGAGGGTAGGACTGCTATCATTGGGAAAAGGAAACTACTGTCACTGCTCCCATGAATCCCACCCACAATCCTTCTCTTCTCTGCCTAGAAAACCCTGCTTTTTGCCATGTTGAACAAGAGCTCCTGTTCCCATTGAATAGGACTCTAAATTTTATGCCTCTGTAAAATTTCTAGAAACAGGTCAGTCCTTGTTAACCAAAATATAAGGCCAATTTATTGCCACTATGTAATAAATTGATTAAGGAAAAAAAAAAGTACAAGGACAGAAAAAAGAATGAGTCCCTTTTATTACAAGTCCGTGTCATGAAAGAAATAGGAAAGGATAGTACACATAATCTAAAAGCAGACATTAGCTATTTGGTAAATATACATATAAATATACATATACATATGAAAAAGTATGTACTTTTTGTACATATGTATGAATATGTATGAATACATTGAAAGAAGGAAAAAAATGTTACTCCAACTGTGAAATGATTGCCTAAAGAAAGAGGGTTGAATTGAGGAGAAAGAATGTGTTACTATATAACACATGCTATGCAAAGCCGTTCTTATAGATTATCTCTTTTCATCCTCAATAGTCCTATTAAATAGGTACTATATTATCCCCATTTTCCAGATGAAGAAACTGAGGCTCAGAAAAGTTATGTAATTTACCCAAGTGCCAGAATCAGGAATGAACTTGGGGGTGTTTAATTCTGAAGCCTGTGCTACTCTATCCCATGTTATATTATCATCATAAGAGAATACCATATTTTGTCATGTATAATGTATATATTTGTGCCCAGATTTGTAAGGGAAAAATAAGGATGTATGGATTATATATGGGTAGTACTAATTCTGTATATATATAAATGATTTTAATTCTTTTATTTATGCTTATGAGTTAAAAGTGTAACTCTAGAAATCAATAACAATATCCGTATGCAAAATAATACCAGTACATAAAATTTCTTCTACCTTGTATCTGTTCTTGTGTTTTGTAATTATCTGTTACATAAAATTTCTTGTACCATAATGTTAAAAACCAAAACGCAAAAATTCTTTTATAATACAAAAAACAAGTACCTAAATGTAAACAAATAAAAATTTGAATTAAAAAATTAAAACGAAAGATTTTTTCCCTGAAAGTTTGAACCAAAAACGTGGGTGCGCATTATAAACGGGAGCACATTATGCACGGCAAAATACGGTCAGTTCCTTCAGAAGCACAGTCATCCATCATACACTGTTCATCAAGGTGGAAGCAGAAGTGGCAGTATTTCATAGAAAAAACTACAATTGCTGATCGGCCCTCTAATCACTGGTGTCTCACCACCTCATGATGAACACATCCTGCCACTTCACACAGAAGCCACAAAGTGTCCCATCCTCAGAAAAATCAGATAAGGGCCTGGTGCATCTAGTGAAGTACCAAATAGTACTTGGGGAGCCACAGTCTAGAAAGGGTTGCAGGGCATCTATTGCCTTCTCCCCAAAGATTGGAAAGGACGTACAAGCTGCAAAGGCCTCCATCCTGGGGAAATGCACTCATCCCTCAGTCCTGCTACTTCACATAACCCCCTCTCCAAAGAACAACTTGATCAACACCAATTATCTCCCCTAAACGAACAAAAGTTTTTTCTGTCTTGGGGGACTCTACTCTACTCTCTCCTCTGCCTTCTAATATTCTAACTTAAATAAAAGTGCCCAATCAAGCTTATAAAAGAACCTAAAAGAAACGCTCATCCAAGACTGAAAAGCCCAGTACCCAGAAGTGACTGCAAGTAAGACAAAGCCCTGCAGTGGCAGTGGCCCCCGGGGGGGGGGGGGGGGGGGGGGGGCGGGGGGGGGTAGAAAGGAGCAGCCTCTGACCTCTGTGCCTGCAGTAGTGCTGTAGCCCATCACCAGCTCCTCTCCACATCCATGGACATTCCCCACAGTGCACATCTTGGAGGCACACTTTTTGTCATGTTTAAAAGTATGTCTGTAAACCAGTGGTAAAAGTATCCTCATCACACAAGACAAGCATGCCTCGCGACGACTGCCAAGTATAGTTTGTGAATGAGTGGGCGTCACCTCAAGTTGGAGAATAATGCTTGGTCCTTGCAAAAATTCTACTTTGAACAAAGCCAAGGGGTGGGGGACAATTTAAGGGCCTAAGATTAAGAAGAGGTAAAGATTTAGTCACAAGTGAAAGTTTCTAAGGTAGAAAACAGCAAGGATTATGGGAAGAAAGTCAAACAAAAAATAAAGAAGACAGTGGAGTTATTTTGTAATGCTTCTGCAAGTAGCTAAGGACTTAATCCTCCTCTAACTGAGAGAGAGCTTTTATTTATCTGGTCAAAAGCGTTTTTCATTTCAACTTCTTCACATAAAAATGCTCATGCTCTATAATAATTCTGACCCAGTAACTATCCATGGATGCAAAGAAAGAAGGCCCTAGCATGTACAGTCTTACAGAACTTAATCTTTAGAAATACTCCAGAGAAGCAATATCTGATTATTAAATCATCAGGCACTTTCATCCATAATTAAATCTCAATTGTATTATGTCTAAATGTGTTTAGAAGGAACATACTGGTACCATAATCAGTGATTCTAACCAACCAAACTACTAATAATAATTGCTCTGATTTCTTTTCTTAAAAAATAGATCACATGTACATAAAGTATGTTGCTCATATAAAAGATTTCAATGTAGAAAGCCTACATCTTATTTTGCCAAATGTGCTACATTTTATTTTCAGTATTTATAAGTAAACTGTAACAGCCTGAAATCTCTAGTAAATGGATCCTGAAATAAAAGTAACTGCAAATTAGTATTTAGATAAATAATTGTTATGTTATAAAACATAAATCTGAATTTTTCTCCCCACACCCTAAAAACCCTACCTGAAGTCAAAGACGTATTAGCGTATATTAAATTTGTCTTAAAAACAAATACTATACACACTAAATGAATTTGTTAAAGAGGAATTCTAATATACCTTATCAAAGGGAATACCATACTTCTTCAACACTGAGGGAGATATCAGCGTCATCTTGTGGCGAAGAAATGCATCACACCCTTGGTTACTGCTTGGGAAAAAACCTAAGTGGAAATAATAAATATAAGCAGTAATGTGTCAATTAAGATAAAAGTTCAGATAGCTTTTTTAAGCTTATGTGCTAATATTCTTACAAAACGACATTTTTATGCAAATACAGCCCAACTACACCAACAAAAAAACCTCATACTAAAAATTAGAGTCAGAATTCTTAAAATTAAGATATGCATATTTGTATCACCAAAGGTTGACTTTTTTTTCCTTACAAAAAGATCTACCAAGAGTTGTTTTCATAACATATAAAATTACCAAACCTTAAAAATGTTCAATTTGTAACAAATTTGAATTCAATCTGCCTAATATCTGATAAATGGACAAAATATTAAGGGAGGTTAGGAGTAGTAAATATGCGTTTCAATATAGCAATCTCTCAATTTAGACTCCTGGAAGTGATCATTCCAGAAGCACCTGTCCCAATGCCTGGCACACAGTAGACACACAGCAGTTTTCCACCTTTCTTTGTTTCCTTCTGATCAATTTTCAACAGTTTAACTGCTACTAATTTCCTGAACAACTTCCCAGCCAGCACCAGTCAAATACTTGTAAAACTGCCTCACCAGCCTGTATGGGAGCAGTGTTTTATGGAAGTCTTTAAATAAGAAAGCTAAACATGCAGCAACCCTTTTTTTCTGTAGTATATTATACACCAAAACACAGTTGTTTTTCTCCATTGATAACTTCAACCCTGCAGTTCTGTCTGAGACTGACTCTCATTAACTCAGTATGCAAGCTGGAGAAAAATGAACGTGTGTGATACCCTGTTCTTCACCTTCCTCACTCAGAGGGAAAAACTACCACGCTGAGGAGAGTGGGCAAGCAAGAAGAGAAAAAGAGAAACATGGAAAAGACAGGAAAATCAGAGACAGAGTCCAGAAAGGACGCAGAACTCACCAGGAAAACGTATGTGATGTATATGAGTTAAGTTGGAAGAAGGACAAATGCTGTTTAACTCCTCCACTGCCAAAATGATGACAAAACCACTGGAAATGTTATTAGGTTGGTGCAAAAGTAATTGCGGTTTCTGCAATTATTTTTAACATTTTAAACCACAATTACTTTTGCACCAACCGAATACTTATCTAATACTTATCTAATTCTGTGGCTCACTGCATGCAAACAGCTCAAGAACGTGAATTACCAGCACGCATTAACTAACCATGTACTCTTTTAATCTCATAGAATTGTAGCACTTTACAGGAATATTTTTAAAGTAAATAAGCCTTTATTGATGTCACGAATCATCAGAAGAAACAAATCAAACAGCCAGGAAAGATCCATTAGGGTATAAAGAACCACCTGCAAAAAGCAGTACATTCTGCTTACTCATCTGTACCTGGATTTTTAAAAAGAAAAATAGACAGAAATGTTTTTAAAAAGTATATGCCAGCGGAAGCACCAGAAATACTATCATTCTCTACAATACCAATGGGAATAAAAGGAATAATTTTGCCCCATATGGTCATTTGATGTAGCCCTCTGTTTATGGTTAATATTCATAATACATAAACAGAAAATAAAACATTATATCATAGAAATATCTCTTTGCAAGAATGTAGACTTCGGTGAATGGAGAGAAAGTAGCACACTAATGCACTGGCCACATCAACATATTAGGATGTGCTGAGTCCTACACCAAAGTAAAGAACAGTAGGGAGGACTCTAAACACAAAACCCATGGAAATGTTTTCATAATACAATTTAAATGGATCTATCAAACTTTTCAAATCTGTAACTTGGTGCAGCACTAAATGAATTATATTTTAAATTAAAATCAATGAAGAAAGAGGAGTCTATTTAATTTTCTTTTGATATGGATTTGTAATCAGGACCTAAACAATGTGGTGACTGGTCATAAGTTAATTTAAATTGAAAAACCACTGAAGGAAGGTAATTTGCAGTATATTAAGAACTTCACATTGGTTCAGAATTTATATTTACAACAGGCTACCAGAATTACATTTTACATCACCCTAGAAAATACCTCATAAACAGCACAAATTATATACAAAGCATGTATCTCAAAATGAATTATACCTCAAAATACCTGCAGAAGTACATAGTTCATAGTCACCCTCACTCCACCGTCTATGAAAAATATTTTAGTCAACATATAAGCAAGCCTATATAACCAGAACAGTATTAGATACAAAATGATAATATATATATATTTTTTTAATTGGGGAAGGGGAACAGGACTTTATTGGGGAACAATGTGTACTTCCAGGACTTTTTTTTTTTCCAAGTCAAGTTGTTGTCCTTTCAATCTTAGTTGTTGAGGGTGCCGTTCAGCTTCAAGCTGTTGTCCTTTCAGTCTTAGTTGTGGAGGGCGCAGCTCAGCTCCAGCTCCAGTCGCCGTTGCTAGTTGCAGGGGGCGCAGTCCACCATCCCTTGCGGGAGTCGAACCAGCAACCTTGTGGTTGAGAGGACACGCTCCAACCAACTGAGCCATCCAGGAGCTTAGCGGCAGCTCAGCTCAAGGTGCCGTGTTCAATCTTAGTTGCAGGGGGCGCTGCCCACCATCCCTTGCGGGACTTGAGGAGCTGAACTGGCAACCTTGTGGTTGAGAGCCCACTGCCCCATGTGGGAATCGAACCGGCAGCCTTCGGAGTTAGGAGCACGGAGCTCCAACAACCTGAGCCACTGGGCCGGCCCCCAAAATGATAATATTTTTAAAAACTCAGAAATATGCTGGCTAAAGAAATATTAGTATCTTTCATAATAAACGGAAAAACAACTATGAGATTACTTGTATGAAAAACAACAAAATAGCTCTGATAGAAAAGATAACATTTAACTGAAAATTCAACTTAAGACTATCAATTTTTTGAAAGTCATAAAATAAAAACACAGTATGTATTAAAATTTTTTTAAGTTCTTTAAAACATGCCTTTCAGAATCATTTTTTCTATTCTAATATTTACTTTCTTGATGTTCTTTTAAGTTTTGAATAATTTATTTGAAAGAAATCTTCTCTAAAAGTTATCATATTTTAATGATACTATTATAACATTCCATACAACTTTCCAATTTGGGGGTCACACAATGGGATAGTCTACCCTTTCCTAATCTGAAGATCAAGAAGTTCCAATAAGGAAACAGTTCTGCACCGACCCCTTAATCATCCAGTAGTGGAAATAGCAACTAGCATCCCACTGCCACATCTCACATGCCCCATGGTCCCCAGGTAACAGGCCAGGTGGAGAAGAGAACACAGATAAACTTGGCACATCTTTCTATTACATTGGTGCAAAAGTAATTGCAGTTTAAAAGGTTTAAAATAATTGCAGAAATCGCAATTACTTTTGCACCAACCTAATACTTTTGTCATGATAAATCACTTGGTTTACTTTTACATAAAAACAAATACATTAGGGGAGCAAGATACAAAATCTGCATGAGTGTTGGTGGGGGGTGGTTTGGGGGATCTTCACTCTCCTCTCCTACAGAGATAGTTGGTGAAAGAATTTGACAGGCAGCCTACTGTGTGTGAGGTGCAAACTCTGCTATGGGATTTTGTATAATAAATCTTACCCAATCTCCTCTTTCATGCACTTAACACACAAGTTTACTGGAGCACCAATTTTCCTCTATCCTTTACTGCTCCCAACAAACATATACCTTTTCTTTGGTATTAAATAGCAGAGCTAAGTTTTAGACCAAAAACCTAATTGTTTGAGTTATGTGAAGCCATCCTCATTTTGTCCACGTGTCCAGCAAAACAAAAGAGAATAATAGTTGAAAGAACTTGGAGTTCAGCCACACATTCAGCCGTGGATTCCAAACACAACTCCAACACTCACATAGTTTTGACTAGTCCCATAAACTCTCAGCATCTCAATTTCCCCATCCATATAATCAAGAGGTTATTAACGGGGCGGCTGGATGGCTCAGTTGGTTAGAACGCGAGCTCTGAACAACAGGGTTGCTGGTTCAATTCCCAGTGAGCTGTGCCCTCCACAACTAGATTGAAGGACGACGACTTGACTGGAGCTGATGGGCCCTGGAAAAGCACACTGTTGCCCAACATTCCCCCCCAAAAAATGTTATAGTATCCTCACTGGATTCTTTTTTCCAGCTTCATTCAGGTATAATTGACATATAACATTGTATAAGTTTAAGGTATATTAAACGTAATAATTTGATATGTGTATATATTGTGCTACGATTAACGCAATAATGTTTAGCTAACTTCCATCAACTGACATAGTTACAATATGTTCCAAATGTGATGAGAAGTTTTAAAATCTACTATCTTAGCAACTTTCAATACAGCATTGTTAACTATAGTCACCCTACTGTACAGTACATCCTCATAACTTAATTTATCTTATAACTGGAAGTCTGTATCTTTTGACCACCTACGCCCATTTCCCCCACCCTCTGTCTCTGGAAACCACCAATCTAGTCTCTGCATCTATAAATTCAGATTTTTTAGATTTCACATATAAGTGAGATCATATAGTATTTCTCTGTCTCTGACGTATTTCACTTAGAATAATGCCCTCAAATTTAATCCATGTTGAAGTAAATGGCAAGATCTCCTTCTTTCTCATGGCTGAATGATATATATATAAATGTGAGATACATACATAATGTATTTTCTTTATGCATTCACTTGTTGATGGACACATAGGTTGTTTCCATGTCTTGGCTATTGCAAATATTGCTGTGATGAACATGTGTGTGCAGCTATCTCTTGAACACAGTGACTTCGTTTCCCTCAAATATATATCCTGAAGTGGAACTGCTGATCATATGGTAGTTCTATTTTTAACATTTTTTATTGATTTTATTCCCTGCACTGTACTTTACATCCTTGTGAGTATTTTTATAACTGCCCATTTGTACTTCTTAATCCCTTTACCTTTTTCAGCCATCACTTCAATGCCCCTCACATCTGGTAACCATCAATTTGTTCTCTGTATCTATGAGTTTGTTTCTGTTTTAATTGTTTTTATTTTTTTATTTGTTTGTTTGTTTATTTTGTTTTTTAGATTCCACATATAAGTGAAACCATATGGCATTTGTCTTTGTCTGACTTATTTCACCTAGCATAATACTTTCTAGGTCCATTCCATGTTGTTACAAGTGGCAAGATTTCATTCTTTTTATGGCTGAGTAATATTCCATAGTATGTATGTACCACATCTTTATTACCCACTTGTCTATCAAAAAGGTTGCTTCCATATCTTGGCTATTGTAAATATGCTGCAGTGAACATAAGGGAGCATATATACCTTTTCAAATTGGTGTTTTGAGTTTCTTCAGAATATTTTTAATTTTTTGAAAAGCTTCCATGCTATTTTCCATAATGGCTGCCCTCATAGGATCCTTATAGGAATCCAATGAGATAATGCACAAAAAAACTTAGCCATAGTCAAAAAATGGAAACAATCTAAATGTCCATCAACCAATAGATAGATGAACAAAATGTGGTATAGCCATACATACAATGAAATACTACTCTGCCATAAAAAAGAATGAAGTACTAACACACGCTATAACATGGAAAACACACTATGTGAAAGAAGCCAGACACAAAAGGTCACATATCACACAACTCCACAGTAATTGCCAGGGGTGGCAGAGGGGTGGGAGAGAATAGAGAGTGACTAATTCATAGATACAGGGTTTCCTTTCAGAAAGACAAAAATCTCTTGGAACTAGATAGAGGTAACAGTTACACAATGTTAATATACGAAATGCTACTGAGTTGAATACTTCAAAATGGTTAACAGTTTATTTTATATGTGAATTCTACCTCAATTTAAAAAAATACTTAAGTCTACTTAACACATAGTAATATTCAATGAATAGTGGCCATTATTATTATCTCTATTACTCATTTCCACCACATGCACACTAGTCATCATGTAAGTTCAATGACTCTTCCTTTCCCACCTTCTCTGCAGCCTGCCAGCTGAGACGGGGAATCACAGTCCCAGGAGACCTAGAGAGCCAACTGAAGGGTTGCCATAAAAAGTTAATGGTTACTAAGACTTAAAAACCATCTCATTCCCTTGCAGTTCAAACCGAGCAGTTCTGGTCACAAGTAATAAGCTTCTCCCCGATAAAAGAGTTCTAACAATCAAGCACAACTAGCGTTAAACTACATTGATTCATGTTTTATTTTGTATTCACCTCTATATTCTTCTATCCCTTCTCTAACTCTGCTGTTTTAAAATTAAATATTAAAATTTAGTGTGAATTCCAAATTACTCACAAATGGGCTTCAATATAAAAAATCCTACAAAACTAAAAGAATAAGACTGAGAAGATAATCAGTTATTTCACATTCCAAGCTATGGAGACCAGTAGGGAGAACCAATCTACAACTTATTCCCCCCCCGCCATACCAACTCCTCTCCACAAGTAACACATTAGGGTTTTTATGACAAGTAGACCAATGAGCTCCCAATAAAATGGTATCTGATTTAGGAGTAAAAACACTGAAAAAATAGTTTGGAAAAGCAAATTATGTTTCTACTAAACCATTAAATAGTAAGAATACATACATACATTTTCATTTTAAATAAATATTCAAAATTAGGACAAACTGCAATACTACATAGGATTCATGGAGCAAAAGAGCTTAAACATTCATTTCAAGAAGAATCAGCTCTTGTGGTTAGAGCATCCAAGACAAGGGGAAGAGCAATACAAAGTTATGGTAGGCTATTCAGTAACCCAATTTTTAGAATCTATAGTTTGTTTATACTATCTACAAAGACAGGACACTGCTGTCTGCCAATTCCCTAGCAAAATAAAGTCAACACTTTTTTCTTTTTTAAGATATTATACAGTGGTAAGCAAGTAAAGGTGATCTTTGGAATCATTCTTGCAATCCAAACATGTTGGAGAGATGAAAGGCTAGCATCATAAGGAGCACATACTCCAGAGCTCCCAACAGAGCCCTGAAACCCTAAAAGCATCCCACAACCACCGTTGCGGAGACTGCCCCAGTACTGCTGGGCGTTGTGTAGCGCAGGGACACATGGAATCGCATAAGCCGTTTCAAGGACCAGATGCTGTATACATCTAAGGATGCCCTGTATTCAGTGTAATAAAAGGGATCATATGTGAGAAGCAATATTCTAAGTGAAAGAAATGAGACACAAAAGTCTACATATTGTAAAATTCCACGTTTACGACATTCTAGGAACAGAAATCAGACAGTGGTTGCCAGTGGCTGGGGGGAGGGATGAGGGCAAAAGGGCACGAGAGAACTTTTTCAGGGTACTGGGAACGTTCTATAGAATGATAATGATGGTAGTTACCCCACTGTATATTCAATGAATTATATGTGTATTTAAAGGGGGTGGCTTTTACTGTGGGTGCATTTGACCCCCAAAAAATCATTAAATGTTTTTAAATTGTTTTGGAAATAGAGATGTGCTCTAAAATTAGTGTATTCTTTCCATCAGGTAAGAAATTTTCCAACTTGTCAATTGATTTACATCTAATATATTAGATATTACTAAGGAATTCTTTTTAAATCCCAATCCCATATGACAAACACAAAATCATGCTGTTGCTATTAAATCACCAAAGTTTCAGCCTTGGAAAAAGACTTAGAAATCAAAGTTTATTAACAGTTTTCAAGGATTTCTAAACAATAGTTAGGAGAAATTGAAATTAGTTATTAATCACTTATAGGAAAGAAAGGAAGAAGAGAAGGAAGAAAGGAGGGTGGAAAGATGGAGAAATCAGACATGTAAAATATATGTCCACACTAGCAACAGATTTTGATTAAGATAATTTCATTCAATATAATTGAAATTTACCCAAGTATGCTTTGATAGACTTTTATAATGGTTTTTGCAATATTCATATGATTATATGAAGCTTAAAAAAAATTGCAACCATACAAACGAATGGTAAGAAAAGAAAAACACAGAAAAAAGTATGTATAGGACTGCTCCTGTGGGAAATGCTTTTAGATAGTATTTACACATAAAAGCTTATTAATGAAATAAACCAATGAGCTACATAATATGGGGGAAAACCTGGTCATTTTCACCCATATTCCTACTTAAGAGGTCAACATTAGAGGTTTAAGCCAGAGTTGGCCTCTCCATGCAGCAATTAATAACTCAGGATTAGGGAAAATTGTCACATTGCAGACTTCACTCAGCTCTTGAGTATCCTATAATCCATCAAGATCTCTACTGGTAGAGATACAACTCCATGGAGCTCTGCAGGAGTAGAGCCAGGAGAAATCCATATTGGCTGTGCTTTTGAGAAGGATGGTGGTTCTCCTAAAGAAGTGCCTTATTTTTATCTCCTGAATATACTGCATTATGTAATGGGCAACTTTTTTCCATTTCAAGCTGGTTGGCAATTTCCACCCAATTTAACTGGCATATGAGCCATTACATATTGTTTGTTTTGTTTTTTTTTTGTTTTGCTTTTGTAAATAATTTTTTTTTAATTAAAGTTTATTGGGGTGACAATTGTTAGTAAAGTTACATAGTTTCAGGTGTACAATTCTGTAATATATCATCTATATATATCACATTGTGTGTTCACCACCCAGAGTCAGTTCTCTTTCCATCACATATATTTCATCCCAAAATTCACCATTTTCTTTTTTTTTTTGAAATTAAAGTTTATTGGGGTGACAACTGTTAGTAAAGTTACATAGTTTCAGGTGTACAATTCTGTTTTTTTACTGCATTCCTAAGATCACTTTGTTTCAGTTCCGCTTTCCCCACCCCCTTGACATGACACATGCACAATACGTGCACAGGTTACCCAGGACTTCCCACACCAAGAACTTTGGGCTGAAATAGATCACAGTCAAGCTAACCAGAATTTTCCTGGCCCAGATTCCACCCTGCAGAATCAAAGAACACTTCATTTGCCTCCATGATAATTCGTCCCTGCTAGTTGGCATTCTCTCCCGGAATTCTTTCTCCCCATTCTCTACTGTCACTTCTCAGAACTGTATTTCATCCCATGGCTCAAGGAGACCGGAATTATGCTAGCTTGGTGTATGTTATATATTATTGTCCAATGTCTAAAGTCCTACTAGGATAGGAACATGACTGGCTATAAACTATTCAAAACTTTAAACACAGACAGTGACATCTAACATCAAATTACGAGGAAATTAAGTTTAGGAATTGTTTTACCATTCTTAATGCAACACAGCTGATTGTAAGATGAAAACAAACACACCCTGAAATACCACATATTGATCTCAATGCCTGAAGCATGAGTTAGGCATGAAAGCAGAGGATATATCACTGGACTTCTTCATTTGCTATGGCTTGAGGAGCCCCTTAAAATTAATTTGTTTATAATCAGGAGTGTTGTATTTATTATCCTTTCAAAACCAGACACTTTAATATAATATTTTCAGAGCATCAGCTATATGAATGCTTAACAGAATAATGTATTCACCATTTTGAGAGCTTGTAAAAGTACATTTTCCTAACTCCTAGACAGTATGAAAACAGGTCAATGTAAAATATATTCATTAAATTTAAAATGACTTGTTATTTATTGCTACTCGTCTAGTCCCTTGACAGCAGTGGTTCATAATCTCTTTTGGACCAAAAATGCACATACATGCACATATATGCCCAATTTTGAATATAATTTCAGAGAGACCACAGACTGCCTGCATCCCACCCAGACCCTGATCCACCTCCTGGAACAGGGATTCCTGTATATCAGGCTTAGAATCTGCTCCACAGACTTCAACTCAAGATTACCAGCCATTTAAACACACACACATATACACATACCAAAAATAACTAAAAAAAAAAAAAAAGAAAGAAAAAAGAACTAAGTTAATCATTCATAATAATGATTCTTCCATTTCTTTTTGCTGAATGTTGCATTTTTAATGTCAAAACTAAAACACTTGTTACAAGTAAATATAAGGATCTAAAGGAATCCATTTATTCACTTCTACCACACACACTGTCATTTGAAACAAGGTTGCTGCTGATCATTCATACTTCCAAAACTAGCTGCACATAGTCCTAACTCACATATTCTTTTCCCAGTAACCAAAATTTTGACCAAAGTAGATCATCTTTATAGGCATTTTATTCAAAATAAGAAACCAAGAGAATACAGTCCTTCACAAAAGTTTTTAGCCATTCCCTATAGTCTTTATTTCATATTTTGCTTAACTTAATAGAACAGCAAAGATATTGTCTTATTTCTAAAACAGATGAGATTTAGACATTCTGAAAACTGAAAATCTTCGAAACTGTCATTCATGATTTAACATTATACCTCTATTCTCCTTTATACTTTCCATTCAATTGTATCAAACCAAAAATTAGAAAGAATGCAATGGCATTATAGCGAACATAACAAGTATAAAAATTGCAACAATTCACTTGAGTTTTTTATTACATTTATGTCTATATAGTATTGAAAAAAAAAAAAAACCCTGTATAAATGAGAAAGCAGCTGAAGGGCAAAATCAAACTCCTGGCTTTATTAGATGCAGGCTTAATGTCTTTCAGATAAAATATTTGTAGGTGCCACAGTCAATCAAGATTTCAATAGAAACCAAAGATGAAAGCATTCATGCATAAAAGGCAAGTGTGATAATTATGATGTGCAGACAAGATAATGGAAAATATCCGAGGCTGCTTTTCATTTTATGTATCAAGTGCTGCCTTGACCTAGACATTCTACAATGCTCCATCACATTTACTACATTACTTTATCATTTTAATTATTTAGCAGAATTCAATTAATTTGGCTGACATCTGGTCAGTGGATAGGAATCCCCCACTATCTTACAGGATCTTTTCCCTGTGTCATTTCTCAAAATAAAGCTGCAAAATAGTTTTCAATAAACATGCAGTTGAGTTTAAAGTTCTTGTTTACCCTTCAAGTTTATTAACCTCTTCCTGATTAAACAAATGGCATCCATTTTCCTGGAATGTCATTTTCCGATACATTATGTAAAAGTGTTTACACGCAGATTCTAGCTGAAATATTAGCACGTGACTCCATACTGCGAAGTTTACATTGGCTCCATTTTAAAAGTTCTCTGGTGATGAGGTGAATAGAAAATGTTAGAATAATTATTATAGAGAAAAGGATAATTCAGCATATAGATTTAGCACAAAGTTCACTGCCTGTGTATTTAAGGATTATGGTAATCATTTTCTAAGCTGTGCTCTAATCTATTACCCAGAACCAGGATTCATCTACCTTAATATTCATGAAAATAGTCCTTAACAAAGTTTAAGATTATAATAACATTACTATAATTATATTATAAAAACACCAAGACTTTATAGTTATTAGCTTGCCAAAATTATAATAATGCTTCTTACAAATTCGATACGTAACTGTTCCTTCTAATATTCTTCTATGATTTGGAGGAAAGTAACTTTGAGATGTTAGTCACACTTTCTGTTCGGAATCGTCAAGTCAAAGAATGGGGTTTTCCCTTTTTTCTTTTTCCAGTTACAGTTGACAGTCAATATTATTTTATATTAGTTTCAGGTGTACAGCATAGTGGTTAGACATTTATATAATTCATGAAATAACCCCCCCAATAAGTCTAGTACTCACCTGACACCATACATAATTACTACAATATTATTGACTACATACCCTATGCTATACTTTACGTTCCCTGATAATTCTCCCTTGTGTAAGCAGGTGAGGGCAAGATGTGGCAATATCTTTGAAGATGTGGCATATCTTTAAGACAGAGAAGAAAAAAGGAAGATACTCTCTGCAGACTGTGGTCACCAAGTTAAATTAAAATAGACTTCCCAGAAATAACGATGGACAAAGCCATAAAAAATAATAATTCAAGTTCCAGTAAAGTACGTTTAATTTTGCCATTCTAAGAAGACATACAATCTCATGCTCACGAAGTAACCGGGGGACATTCACCTTCATATTTCCATAAGGACAGTCCCTGACCCAGGGGACCAAATAAGAACTGGGAGTCAGAAGTCACCCTTTGGTGAAATGATATGGCAACATGAAAAGTATTCATAAAATATGTGTACCCTGAGATGTAGCATCAGTACTTTTTGGAATTTATCTCAAGGATGTAACTTAAAAGAAGGAAAAATATTATTGACAAATGACGTTAAACGCATTATGTAAAAGAGAAAAAAATGGAAATAACTAAAATAGGTTAAGTGCAATCCCTTGATGAAATATTAAGCAGCCAATTAAAATAACTATGAAGATTATGTAACAGGGAAAAATATGCACACATTAGGTGAAAAACAAACTGTTCAATTAGAAAAATATTCCAAAGCCCATAACTTGAAAAGAATAAAATTAACAGATTGATATTCTGCACTGTAAAGATACCTCAGAAACAAAGAGCCTATCTAGATGAGAAACACAGAAAGCAATTTTACCTTGAGCTAGTCTTTCAAGTCGTTTCCCATGCTCCGGGGGTATTGCATACCTAAAATTTTAAACATAAACATTTTAGGATTATAACTGCTCAGCTAGTATCCTAAGGATGTCTATTCCTAAATAATGTCATGTATAAAAAAATTCAACACCAAACTCCACTTAGATGAATTGAATAGAGATTAAAAGCCAATCACAGACTCATATATATCCCTTGGACACTAGACAGAAGAAAAATAAACATGAGTCACTTATTTCAATGCCCCAGCTCACCTTCCCAATCCATTTTAAAGATTAGGGAGCAAAAGCCCAAGATCAGTAAAGCTGTTTGGCCAAGAAGGCAGCTAGACGGTGACTACAACCTTACTCCAACACTGCACTCCAGCAATCCAGGGCTGTTATGGGTTGTATGCTTTTTTGTTTTGTGGTTGGTTAGTTTGCCTTTGTTTTTAAGGGAACTTGGGTTGTTGGGCTTTTTTTAACCTCTTAAAATGTTTTTATTGACAAGCAGGATAGAACACAAAATTATTACAGCAACATTTATATTGCTACCAAAACTTTCTAAGAATATTACACTTTTCAAATAGATTTTAAGTTAAAAAATTACCAGCCACAAAAAGACACCTTTTATTTATTTCATGATTATATGACTTTTAAAATCTTGATTTTAGGAATAATAGTTTTTCACCCTTAAGAACAGAAAAACTCATTTCTAGTTCCTGGCATTTTCAAAAGTGAGATACTTGAGCTTATATACTGCAAACTTACTAACAAATTTTAAAACAATAATCTCACAATATACTACACAAATACTAATTTTTTTAAGTAGTTTTAATGAGGAAAATTAAGGATATTAAAAATAAAGTTAAATGATCACTTCGTGCTTTAAGTAAAAATATGTTATTCTTAAGACCTACATTTGCCATGTTTACAAGCTCAATATATATTAAGTTCAAGTTACTTTTTACTAAAATAAGTTTTCTAATTTTGCTTAACACTACACTTGGTTGCATTTAATGCCACTGATAACATATGCAAAACTTAATTGGATCTGATGTAACTAGGCAATTCTCTAAAAGAAAATTCAACCATATATCCTGTTCCTTAAGGCATTGTTAATGAAATTATTCCCACTGAATTGAGAAGATAAAATTTTAGCATAACTAAATGACAATCACCCAATGTATATTTATGGCCACTTCTTACTAGTTTTTAATCCCTGGTTTACATCACCATCTATACCCATAAAAGGAAACACACAACACACACACACACACACACACACACACACACACACACCAGACAAGAGGGTAACATACATACAACACACATGGACAAGTGTAATGGGTATACGCCTGCCCACAAAGGGTCGGATGTGGGTGGAGACATTTATATATCCTAAATATCATTATTCACATTTCTGAAAAATCGGCATCAAAGTTAAAGCTAATTAATCTGAAGTTCAACTGTCTGTTCTCAGAAAACATAAGTCTGTTCATGTGCAAAAGGATCGGGAAAAGGTAAGGTGAGATAGCTCTATCCTAACTTTGAGCCTCAGTTTACTCATTCTAGAATTTGATTAAATACCATCATATGTCTCCAACCAGGTAGCCCTTATTGGCCTATCTCCTAAATTCTTTTCTACAAGTATACTATTTCCCGGAACAACTGTTCCTATCAATGCCAGATGATTAATTTATTTTTCTCTTCAGATTTGGACAATGTCTCAGTCTATTTTTATATGCTATATATAAAAGATCCAACTTTTTTCCTCACTGGCTGCCTGAAGGTCAACCACCATCATGAACAACAACAGTAACCGTCTGAACCAACCAATTACTACTTCAACAAGAAAAAAAAATGGTCATTTGACGTCCTTCACCCTGGGAAGGCTACAGTACCTAAGAAAAATTCAGGAGAAACTAGCCAAAATGGACAAGACCACACCGGATGTCATCTTTGAATCTGGATTCAGAACCCATTTTGTTAGTGGCAAGCCAACTGGCTTTGGCATGATTTACGACTCCTTAGATCTTGCAAAGCAAAACGAAGCCATGGACTTGCAAGACATGGCCTGTAAGAGAAGAAAAAGACCTCAACAGCACAGCAAAAGGAACGCAAGAACAGAATGAAACAGTCAGAGGGACTGCAAAGGCCAATGCTGGTGCTGGCAAAAAGGAATCAACATTCTGCAGTGACTATGGTAATTGTACAGATTTTTCATGAGAGGATTAATAAACTAAAAACTTTCAAAAAATCCGGTTAATTTTAAGACTATAAATGATTATGAATAAAGTGCATATGGTTAACTAATCATTGTTATAGTTCAAAAGCATCAAAAATTATCAAAAAACAATAACTTCCTTCCAATCACAGCCCCTTACACAAAAGAGATGCAAGTTTTCCTGAGGAGAACTTGAATCCTCAAAATGAAAGCCACACTGCATTCACACTCAGTGAAGCACAACTGGAAGAACACAACTTCAAGAGACACACCCTCTTTTCTTCTCTGGTTTAGTTATTATCTGGCTCAAAGTGAACCTATTGATCTGCATGTTGACACCTGTGACATATTTTGTATGGTTCTCTCTTCTGTGTTATTGATCCTATTCTTTGTTAAATATTTAAATCATATGGTCAAATCTTTTATAGCTCAACACAGATGAATCAGTACAGACATCTATATAAGGTTTCATATACAAATAACAGAATTCCTTGAATAAGCTCAAGGCCCAAGGGTCTAATAAACAATGGACAGTAACTTGTCTTAGTCTGTTCAGGCTGCTATAACAAAATACCCCAACAAAAATCAGTGAAATAATCAACTTCAATTCAACAGATAGTTACTGAGCACTTACCATGTATAAAGCATCACAGGAAGTACTCAAGGCATTTTCCACGTAAGTGGAAGGGGGTACAGAAACACACAACTGTTGCTAACATTGATCTGGACTAATGTAAGTGCATGTCTTCAGGAAGTTTGAATTGCAGCACAGGGATCTCAGGAACATTAAGTTTCCATGCAGATTTACTACCACGTGGCAGTTAATATGAACTAATGAGAAAAGGGGGAAAGGAGACAGGGAAGACCTTTGATTTCTCAAACCTCCCAAAGGTATCACCACTGAAGATGAACTAGAATATCTCAACTCTAGAACAATTAAATCTTAAATACGAAAAAAGTATAGTATCACCACTTATTTACATTTCTAAAATTACTTCCCAGTTCTACTAAGCACCTGTAAGACACCAGGAACAATTCTAGGATTCTTATCCTAAACAAGAATATCAGAACAGGGGGGCGGCCGGTTCAGATAGTTGGTTAGGGTGCGGTGCTCTTAACAAGCTTGCCGGTTCGATCCCCACATGGGACACTGTGAGCTGCGCCCTCCACAACTAGATTGAAACAACTACTTGACTTGGAGCTGATGGGTCCTGGAAAAATACACTTTAAAAAAAAAGAATATCAGAACAGTCTTAAACTGTTAGATGTTTGCCACCCATAAAATATAAAGATAAAGAATATCCTTGACATAGTCTTTCAATTAATCCTCTTCTACAAGGGTTCTAGTGAAACGTCTCTGGTGGTAATCATCAGAAAGGTTTTCTCAACGCATCACACGTCACTACAAGGCACTGCGTGTGTCTCCTCCATGCAGCTCACCCTTTAGGTCACTAAGGTGTAACCGAGCATTACAGGTGGGCCCCTACTTTCTGCTGTACCCTTCCAAACTACCCTCCACAGGGTGCTGAAGTCATCTCCACAAACTACAGATCTGATCATGACAAAGCCCCAGCCTCCAAAGGCTGAGTGCAACCTGAAGGACAGAAGCTAAACGCCTTTGGAAGGCACACAGACCTGCTGCCATCTTCACACCTCTTCAGTCGTACCTGCTGACCACTGTCTTAAGCAAATCCTGCTCTCTGGCTTTACCAAACCACTTGAAGTTTCTTATAGTGCCCTTGTTATTTCACACCTTCGCACCTTTCCATCCCCTATTTCTGGGCTTTATATGTCCTTACCACCAGTCCAGTCAACAAAAACACCCACTCCTTTTTCCGAGCTCAGCTTCAGTTACCCCCAGGGAGAGTTTCCCACTCCCTCTTTTGTTGTATCAGCCAACCATACAGAATACAGGCTTCCACCATGGCACTCAGAATTTAATTTTTTACCTTTCTGCCTCCCTGCTCGCCTCTCAAGCTCATGTCTTTCTCCTGAAACAAACCATTGGCTGAGCAGATGCTCAGTAAGTGTTTGCTGACTTTTGCTCTCAAATGATGAATTGTGTTCCTGTTCCACCAGGATGAAAGATGTGGAGGAGGAAAAGGATACAGGAGGAAGGAAAAAAATCATGAAAGTGGGAAATGGGAGGAAAGGCTGAGTAATGATATAAGCCAATATCTCATTTCCTGACTACAATGTCAGCCTGACATACCCAGAATCAACCACTGCCAGCCTCAACTTCCTGGTCCGTTCAAATGTCTATTTCAATCAAAACTTTCTGTCTCCCAGAATTTAAGCCTTTCCCAATATAACTGCCCTAAAAATTTAGCTCCTATGAATGTAGCAACCAGCACCGAAAAACATCATCTAATTCTTAGATAAAAAAGAAAAAAATGAGTAATACATAAAAGTCAACCAGCAAAAAGTTCCAACTTCATAAGGTTAGTATTTTTCATCTAAACAATTTTACAAATCAATATAAGCCACTGTCAGACTACAGCTGGCAGAGCAAGCCATAGGGGGAAAAGTCCCTTAAAAAAAAAACCTGAATCCCTAGTATGCTTTTAAGAAGTTTGAAATCCTGCGGCTCTGATGACATCCAAGGTTTTGTTCATTTCTGTTTGACATACTACTACTTCGTGGAAACACTAAGCAATTCTCAATATCTTGTTTTAAATAACAGCATAAAAACCCTTGCCTGCCTGCCTGCCCCTCTGACCCTCTGTCATCCGCCTTAAACATGAGTAGCTCTTCTGGCAGATCGATCGATCGATCGATAGGTGATAAACTTTTCCGGGTCCCTCATCCTGCTACCATCCATCTGCTTTCTTTTCTTCCCTCTACACATACCACTTTCTGTGCTTGCCATATTTCTGACTCCCACTCACAATGGAGTCCAGTGCAATCCAGACCGTATTTCATCACTCTCAAAATAACTGCTTAGACAAAGCTTGCCATATGTTTTAGTCTTTGCCTAACTTATCCTACTAGTTTCTCGAAACACTTCCCTTGGGTTTATGAGCCACATCATTTCCAGGGGTTCTCTACCTTCTGCTCTTGCCATACCTAACACTGCCATTCCTCAGGGCTCCGTGTTTCAGTGCTTTCATGTTTTTCCCTGAGAGAATCACCTTCACTCAAGGCTTCAAGATCATCTATATGCTGCTGAACCACATCTCCATTCTACACGTGTCTCTTGAGCTCTGGACCACTAAAATCAATCGGCTATTGAACAAGTATATTTGGCAGCCCTCAAACCATCTGTCCAAAGCTTAATCCTCCATCATCTTCCTGCCAGACCTGCTTCTCCTCCAGAGTTCCCCATCCAACCAACTGCCCAAAAATGTAGGAGTTGTGATTGTATTCCCCTTATCCAATTAATCCCCAAGCTTTACATGTTCTACCTTTTACTTGTGCAACGGAGTTCTCATGCATCTGCCGACATTTCTCTATCCCCACTGCCATTGCTTTGGCTCAGGCCACCACTCTCTATCACACACATTGCTACTGCAGCCTCCCTGGTCCATGCAGCCCAATCAGAACCTGTCGCCTTGCTTCCCTGTTTAAAATCTATGTAGCAGGAAGAACTGGTGACTAAACAGAGGCATGTTGGAGGACCAGTATGCAGAGGGGTTTTTACAGATAGTGACCTCAGTCAGAGGAGTCCTCGCTCTAGGGCCCTGAGCACCTCCTAGATGTTTCCATGGAAGTATCCCATCACTTCGAAAATCCTGACATACACAAGATCAAATTCACGTATCCCCCTTTAAGTTAAGGTTATTCCTCCTAGCATTTCCATTTCAGTTCCCAACTCCATTTCCCCCTAGCTTTCCAAACTGGACTAGCAGAGCCACTTCTTTATTTCTCATGCTCTCTGGTCCCACTGCCAGTCACAAGTCCCATCTGCTCCACAGCCTCAAAGCCTCGTGTCTACCTCCCTATAGCATCACCTCAATTTCAACCTTGATCTGCCCCCAGCTAAGACTACAATCATAACTGAACTCTCTGCCGGTATCTCCCTCGGCAGCTATAGTCCTCATGTCACTATCAGAGCATAAAAACCTTTATTCCTTACTGCCTGGCTTTCAAGACCCGACCTCCATTCCTATTTAGCCCCAGCCTTAAATATCAACAGCTCACTCTCAATAGGCTGGACTATGAATTATTCTATCACTACCTGGGCTTTGACCTCACTCCTCACCTCAAAGAGACCCTCTATCTTGCTTCAAAGCCCAACCTCCCAAGTCCTACTCAGATCCCACTGCCTCCTTGAAGCTTTCTTTGACCATTATAAATCTCAGCAACCTCACCCCTTTTCTTCCTCCCAGAGCCCTTCCATTACATTTTTCATGTAGTATTTATCATCTGCTACCTTCCCTAGCTAGCTGCTACTTGGTGTGCATAAATCACTTTTGTCTGGCTAGGCACTGAGTTCTCTGAAACAGAGAATGCCTACCACAGCCCAGAACTTTTCCCATGAATCATCCTCTTTAACCTCCCTTGTGCAGTGAGTGCCCGGTTCATAGCCAGGTACTCTATCATGTGCCACAGTTGCTCAATTATGTAGCTAATTCTTCATTCTTTGAAGATATGAATATGTCTCATATTTCTTTGTATCCTTTGGAAACCACTAAATAAGATGTTGACCATTGTATACCCTCAAGTACATACCAGTCTGTTGAAATTATTAATTTTTCATTTAACCTTTAGGACAGTGTTTTTGTTTCATACAAAATGAATATTGCAAACAGTTCTGCTAACATTAAGAAACTATGAGTCACTAATGATCTATGTGCACCTAATTAGATATTTATGAGGTGATGTTTTATCTAAAATAGGAGGAAGAGGAAGAAGAGGAGGAGGAGGAGGAAAAGAAGTAGCAGTAGTTCTAATTTGAAGGCCAAGGGAAACAATAATCTCTCTAAGCACATCTTTGGGTAGTTTACTCAAAGAATAGACCTAAAATGATATGCTATCCTGGTAGTTATAATATAAACACTATCTTGAACTGAATAATTAGCAGGTTGACACTTCAAACTGGCAGTAGATAAAGCTGTATTTTTCAAAATTTACTAGATCCATTTCTCTGATTCAGACTTTCTCTATGAACTGTCTCTATTTCTCTTCTCAAGAAACACTGAGTCCATTAGAAGTGTTTACTAGCACTTCTCAAAGGGTAGCTCCTATTTCTCAGATCACGACCTCAAAGTCTCCCTAATTTCATTTGGGAACCCTGGGGTCTGTCAGCAATGTGCTCAGCTCCGCCCACTGCCCATACCTCTGTCACTGTGCTGTATGACATAGTGGCTGCAGGGGTCCCTCTGCCAGTCTCACTAACGGTGCTGCTGGGGCCTCCTGCTGGCCCAGCTTCACCCACCCCGTGACATCCAGGGCAGTCTCATCAAGTCCAGGATACAGAGAGGAGGGAGAAGCTCTTCTAGGTCCATGCCACGCCCAGGCAGATCCCTTCCTCAACTATGTATGAAGTAGCCCTTTCCTCCTTTGTTTATATTTCTTACTCATCTTGCTGTCTTGCTCACAATTATCTCCCCTGAAAAAAATCAAGCTCAACTCCCCAGAGACAGTTTTCTGACAGACGACAACACTAAACTGACCCTCCCTTCATTTACTGGCATAAGCTTGTGTGTCTGACCTGATTTCTGTAGTCACTAAAGGGTTGAAAGCTCAGCGAAAAGAATAACTGGCCGATAAATATGATTAGAGCTCATCACAGCTACCATTTATTGAATGAACACTTATAATACATCAGACTTAGTGCTAAGATCCTGTACAAGCTCTACTATCAGTACCTCCATTTTACTGATGAGGAAACCAAGCCTTAGAGGAATTAACTTACTTACAAGTGGATAACAGAGCTAGCATACAATCCCAGATCTATCTCACTCCAAAGCCCCAAGATATGTTCTCCAGTCCCATATTCCATTCCCGTTTCCTCATCAAATCAACACAGAGATGCCAAAGGAGGGAAGTGACAGAAAACCATGATGTCTTGCTCACCATGGTGTCATGAACACCTAGCTCAGTACCTGACAGGTGGGGTCCTCACAAAATATTTAATGAACAAACAGAAAAGAAACAAACAAAACCAAAAAACACCGAACACAGATGCAGTGTTTTATAATACTTAGAATCAAGTATTAATAAAATGGGAAAAAAGCCATTTCAAGAAGAATCTAAAATATAGTAACTTCAAAAATTAATAAATGAAAAAGTCCCTATAAGAAGCTATATGCCCATATCAAAAGTTTTCTAGAGCCAATATTTTCCCAACAAAAAACAATCTTACTTTATAGGAAAATCTTTGAAAACAGTGTCCTTTCCAAATGACCATTTAATGAAATGATAATTATACCATCCGTGAATAAGATAAAGTGACTTAAAGGGTTCCACTTACAGAGTCCTGCCATAATTAACTCCAACAAAGTACTGAAGCATTTTCAAGGAGATTTCCTATGATCAAAGTTTAATTTTCAAGGCAAAACTACCTACTCAGGTTCTTTGCAGTTGCCTCTTTGAAAATTGAGAGGCTTTCAAAAGTGCATATTACACAAAGCAACCATGCTACCCAAAAATAACTCAAGTAACATGCAAAACACAACAAAAGTTACAAAGCCTCAAATCCACGTTTCCCCAAAAATAACACCTAGCCAGACCATCAGCTCTAATGCGTCTTTTGGAGCAAAAATTAATATAAGACCCAGTATTATAGAACAGTATAGTATACCCAGTCTTATGTTATGTTAAAATAAAACCGAGTCTTATATTAATTTTTGCTCCAAAAGACGCATTAGAACTGATGGTCTGGCTAGGTCTTATTTTCAGGGACACACAGATTTAGAAAGAAAAGAGGAAAAAAAAGCCCTTTACACCTCACTCCTCATTTTAGAACTCACACTGGATAGAAACCTTATTGTGACCAATGTAGAAAGCCTTTCGGCACAACTCTTGACTTATATTATCCTGGGACCAACCTTATAAATGTTGCAGTTCTGTGACTGTCTTTATCAGTGAGTGTTTAGTCCTTAAAGTTCAACAACTCATTGATTGATGAGTATTAAGTGCTACGTAGCACTCTAAATTCCCCTTGATTTACATCATAAAAGTTTTGATAGATAATATTTTCATTGTAATTTAGTACTAAATATTGTCTGATTCTCATCAAGATGTTTTGGACCTATTGGTTATTTAGAAATGTATTTTTTACTATGCAGACTCTGCATATTTTAGTTATAGATTTCTAATTTAATCACATTATGCATAGAATGCGTGGTCTTCAAATACAGATCCCAAATGACATGGATTCAAACAGAAAATTATTGGAGACTTGCTATGTGTGGGCTAATGTGTCAGATACAATAAGCTGCTGTCCCAACATTCATTTTTTTCTTCCTTCCTTAAAGTAACAAAACTACAATTATGTTCAAGTTGGCAGTGTGGACAAATTTTTAAGGACTCATCTCCTAGCTTTCCTTGCAGCTATGAGTACCCATGAGTGTCCTGGCCAATGCGAAATAGTGAGATGTCACTGCTTGTGGGTTCTAAAGAAACCCATGGAAGTGGGAGCATCTGATCTGGTATTTTCTCTTTACCTTTTGCCTTTTACCTTATCTCTTCTTCTCTCCTAGAAAATAGACCAAAAGGATGACAGTCACAGGCTACTGATTATACAATAGGGACATACGGTGTTATTTGGCACCACCAACCACGGGTTACTTATTTCTGGACTTCATGTAACATAAAAATAAATAAATAAACAAACAAACTAACTAACTAACTCCTAACTGACTTAAACCCAAAAAAAGTAAATAGTCATATGTTTCTGCCAACACTTGACTTTCCTTAATAATATTAATTTTCATTAGCTAGGCAGAGAGAGATAACATAGGAGCTGAAGACAGACAAGGCAACCCACCTATTTCAAGTCCTTTTTGATACATATCTTCCCAAAGAACATTCACTTTTGTTTTCTACATTTCAAGGAAGATTGTAAATGGGCTTTTTTGTCCCTGATCAAAAAATCGTTTCAGAGATCATGCAACTGGATGCTATATCCTCTCAAAAATATATGATGTTGAAGAACATTCCAGAAGCTTTATGCATGCGTCTTCAAATAAAGAAACCACTTATGGAGCCCTCACAAATAATTAGTCATTTGGAGGAAAGGAAGAGGGATGGACTCACAACTGGCTGTATTAAATTTGTAGTGTATTGTCTGTGGATTCCTCTTAGGCAAGCTATCAAAACTGTTATCACTGGCAATCAAATTATAGTAAAGTGTCTAAAAATGTCTAACACCCAGTATTTTGTAACTTCTAAACTTTTCTAGACTTCAGGTTAAATCTATTACAGGCATCAGGAGACATGACTACATTATTTTATAGGTTAATTTTGTAGTATTTACCCATAAGGAACCAAAAAGAATATTATAAGATCAATAAAGACTGAAAGAAGCAGAAAGCTGTGCACATATGTGATACACAAATTAGCAGATCAAAACAAAACAGAAAAAACCCTGTTTCAATAACAAAACAAGCCTATAAGCCCGCTGTGGTTCATGGCCCTACAAAGGTGATGCTGCCCTCACGAAGCTGAAGTCTTGGTTAGATGGTAAAACCAAAACACACCAATCAATGAAAGAAGAGTTCAAAAAGAATAGGACATAGTGAAGTAGTAAAACGGACACATATAGATATAGATATAGATACAGATAGATATAGATATAACTATAGATATAGCTATATCTATAGATATATATAGATCTCACAAGAAAAGAAAGCAATGTTGGTCCAAGTAGTCAGGAAAAAACTTACAAATTATATATTCTTTAGTTCCAAGTCAGGTGTACAGATTAGTTTCCACCAACTGCCTGTACTTTGGGTAAAAGTTACCAATCAATTGTTAGAAATGCTTTTACAATAAGTTAAACAAGCATACATTTTAATAACTTTAATATCCTAAAATAGAGAAATATCCACACAGGATATTTTTTCTAATCTTACAGAAAATGAAGTAAGAGCCAGTCGGGGTAATCCAAGCAGCCTTCCTAAGAGTTTAAGCAAATACTTGAACGTTTATTTGAGACTTTTCTGTGCCTCCTAGGATCTGTAGGAGACATCGGGTTTTATTCCCCCTGTGCAGTATAATTCACGTAACAGCTCTCTCCTTCTTATGGGGAACAACAACCTCCCCCAAACACAAACAGGTAATGCTAATCGGGGCCACCATTTTTCACGCCTCTGACCCACCTCCACACAGGATGCCCGTGACCCAAGCCAGCGAGGCAAACCTACTACCTCCCTACCCTTGGCCTCTGTGACTTCACCAAGAGCTCGGCACAGCACCCACGCCAGGAAAATCCACGATCCCTTCCCAGATTTCCTCTTTGGGGACACAGCTAGGAATGCATGAGCCAGGGAGGAAAATGAAGGCAACACACAAAGAAAAGTGGGGTCCAGTATCTACCACACTCTGGCAACTTCCAAGGGTTCCAGGAAGTTCTGGCCGTTCATGGCTATGTGAGCCAATTAAATTCTCCTTTCTGGCTAAGCTAGTTCATACTGGGTTTCTATCTTAAGGCGCCAAGACAATCCCAAAAAAATATTCTCAATCCAGAGAAAGCCAATGCAGGTATCATTCTTGAAATAGATTAAAATAGATTCTAAATAACATGAGGAAATGCATGAAATTAATTTTAAAGTAATAATCAGTAGACCTGCAATACTGGAAGACTAAGGAAAATTGTGTTATAGCCTTCGGAAGCTGGGATCCAACTCTGCCTCCCCTGTCCCCATCCTAGAAGTTCTTATCTGATAGGTTTGACAGACAAAGCACTCTAATCTCTTGACAGGGACAGACTAGTTTTTTCCAAAGCTTCATTGAAGGGGACAGAATCTAAATAGATGTCTAATTGAAGAATCGCCACCTATTCCCTAGAGGGAAACAAGATCCTCTTCAAGGTAAAATTCATTTTTTCTCAAATGTGGGATTTTATTTCTGACTTCCAATGGATTTCCAACTGGAACATCTGAAGAACAAACCTGAGTGCCAAGCTAATAGTTGGGCCAGTGGTTTCTCCCACTCTCACCTCCAGGGGTCTTCCCAGCCCCAGGATCTCCATCAATTATCACACGATTAGAACCTACCTACTGAAAATCTGCTTCTGAAAATCCCTTTACCTTTCTGAAAATCTGCCCTCTTATCTCATAGTTTTGTCCCAAAAAATAAGAGGTAAGTTCCTCTTTGGTTTGTAGAAAATCTCATTAAAAGAAAGTCGGTGGTATAAAAAAGAAAGGCACACTTTCTCCTTGCCTATTCCTTCATCTTTACTCAAAGAATGAAAATATGTGGGGTCACAGAAGTAACCTAAATCTATTTGCCAGCCTACCTGTAGAAGTGCAATCACACACATACACACACACAAGCTGCTTTCCTATATGCTTAAGTCAAAAAATAATTTTTGCAAAACAAATATCAAATAATATGTATCTTTTACAAAGTGCTATCTAAAGAGCAAGATTAAACAGCATGAAAAGGAGGGCGAGAAATATGGGGGGGGGGAAGATAAGCTAGGAAAAAATATTTGTGAACTACTACATCTGTCACAGTAATTTGCAAGGCTAACAGCACTAATGTTTGTTTTCAATGATCTACATGGCAAAAAAATTGCATTAACCTTCTGATTTTTCCCTAACAGTTATGGATTCCATTCAGCAATTTCTTTTCATTTGAAGGGGTTTCTCTAGTTCTTGTAGGTGGTGGTGGTGGTGGTGGCTTTAAGTGAAAGAATAGCAACAAGGAAATAAGAAGTGTCCTGAAGGAATTTATGCTATGTTTATCAGGGGTATCAAAAGTACTTAATTAATATAAGTTTACAGTTCATGTATAAAATCCACAGTTACCCATCAGTTAGTGAAAAGGCATTACATCTCATCACTTCAGGGAAAAGAGTGAAACTGACTTTCAAAATCATAAATACTAGACTTCACTGATGCTTCCTTTAGGGAATTCTGTGCTGAGCTGGGTGGGGCCCCAGGACTCCCTATTTGGAATGCAGGCATGTGTACGTGGTTCTAGGCATCTCCAAGTCAGGCTCGGGTCTAAGTAAAATTTGATCAATAAAAATTTTTGCTACCAATTACCACTGTACTCTCTTCTTCCTACAAATATAGCTAGCGCCTGGGCACAAAATTCATACAATACTTTTGGGGTATACGTTCAATTTTTTAAAGCTTTTTAAGCAATATTATCTAAAAATATATAGACAGATATGCCTACAGTCATCAGAATAACTTGTGCAATTAATTTTATTAATACTTTGATTTAAAAGTATTAAAATCTATTTTTCTTATTTAGAGAGCCAATTTCTCTAGGAAGAGTAATTAAAACCAGAAACAAACCACTATTACTTTAAAGAGTATTTTTCCTATATAAACCATCAAAAGGATACAGCTTTTACTCTTATCCAATTAGTCTAACATCTGCAGGGAGAATATATTAATGAGTCTAAATTCACCAAATAGATAACAAGCCGGGGTTAGTAGCATGGGTTGCTAATTCAATATATCCTTAAATATTATCAAGCTGCCCAATTCCTAAAATAATGTTCCACTGCAGGTGCCTAAAGAAGAAAACCTCAATAAGGAATTCCTTCAGTAAGACTGTTCATTTAAGAAAAATTTATTGAGTACCTACTGTGTGCCAGGCACTGTAGACATGTTATTCAGTCCCCCCATACACACCTGGGAGCTCATATTTTGATGGAAAAAATGTAAACTAAACATACTTAGGTCAATGTGACACCATATAACTTGTTTGTTCCTTTTAAAAGGAAGACTTGAATTCTAAAATTCAACAATAATCAAATATTTATTTATATGTAAACAGCTTCTCCTCTACCAGGAAGAAAGGGAAAGGAAAAACAAGAAGGGGTAGAGGTGAGATGGGAGGGAGTGAATGAAGGGAGGGAGAGATGAAGGGAGAGGCTGAGACAGACACCCAGGGGCAGCATCTTATCTCCTGGACTGAGCCATGCTTCTAGCTTATCCCAACTACACACAATGGTAAATAACCTTTTTGCTTAAGTTGGGTTTCTGTCATTTAGAACCAAGACTCCTTATTCATTCATATAAGATCTATGAGGTCTTATAAATGACCTCACATATAACCTTATATATAATATGCAATGTATATTTGTTAAATGAATGTATGAAATGTTAACATTTTGAGCACTTACGATACATTAGGAACTGTGATATATGCTATGTACGCGGTATTTTATTCAATCCACACAACTACCTTACAAAGCGAGCACCAGAACCACGCTGAGTGTTTAACAAGAGGAAATAAGGGTTGAGAATAATTCCCCAAGGTCACATATTCGTCAAAAAGTAATGCCAGAACTCAAAAGACAAGGCTGGTGCGAAAGCCGGTGCTCACAAATACTACACAACACTAAACAATGATACAATGAAAAAGCATGAGCTGAGCTTATTCCAAATAATCTGACGTCACTTATTGCTTGCTACATGGCATTTTAACAAAACCTCACAGTTTGCTGAACAAAATTTAACTAAGTCCACAATGCTGCAGCCCATCCTTAATTTTCTAAAAACATTCAGGAGAACCTTCTTTCAGGAAAGAAACCTTTTAAACCTTTTCACGGGTTAAGACACGTCCTCTTAAACCTCACCTCTCTCATTCTCTAGAGAGTAAATCTGAAAGTCTCGTGTTTGGGCATGGCCTCAGAAAGGAGGATTTTAGACATCATCTAAATTCTATATCCCCCAGCAGCTAACCACTATCACACATGATGTGTGGAAGGGAAAATTATATTTTAGTTAACCTTGAAACTCCTACTCCATTATATGCCAAGTTTAGGCTTAAAGTAAGTAGTATGACCAAAAAATGATTTATTTCCATAAGGTTAATAAAATAATAGTAATTGTGAATATTTGAATAGTACTTTACAGTTTCCAAAGCACTTTTTACTCCAGTACATCCCTGGACCCTCCTAGCAATCCTATAAGTAGACAGTGAATAAATCATGCCACCATTTGGCAGTTAAAAAAACTTATGATGAAAGAAGTACAGTGTTTTGCCCTAAGTCATTCAGCGGGTAAATGACAGACTGGGATTTTAAAACAGGTCTTCTTGCTCCAAAGTCAATATTAATTCCAAGAAAATAAATAACTTTACCACTGACTGCCAAAGCAGTTTTCTATCTGCTTACTTTAAGCATTCTTGTTCCCTTAAACCTCTGTGCCATAAATGTTTACATAAATCATCAGCTCCTCTAAAGTCTCTTTCTTCAGTACAACCCTGTGTTCGTGAACACTTACTCGGCAAAATCTGCCACACGTAGTGCCCAGAAAAGTATGTCTCGGAGCTCCCACCTGAAGCTGTGCATATCTGCAGCTACACAGAAATCTCAGGAAACTTCGTGTTCTTAACACATTTTAAACAAGAATATTTATAAAATGTTATATATATTTCCTTCTCTGCCCTTAAACAGGTTGATCCAAAATAATTTAACACTTCTGATTCAAAACAAGAATAATTTACGTAGCATCAGTCCTGTAGCCAGGCCCCATGTTAACTGCCGATGATTCAAAGGCACAGACACAGACCCCAACTTCAAGGCAGGCACAGGAAAGAGGGGTCTACAACCACTTGAAAGATGCAAAAACATGCCTACAGTGGGGACAGCACATGATCCAGAAAGCCGTCCAGCAAAATCTAAGAGATACAGGAGCAGAGGAAGGCAGTAGAGACATGAAAGAAGGGAGGGGACCTTAGGCAGCAGTCTTTGCAATAATCATACCCAGAACTGGTGCCAGAACTGAAGAGGAAAAAGCAGAAGTTCAAAGTCCGCCTATAAGGAAGACACACAGCCTGGGACAGAGATGTCAAGCCCGAGAGAGGTCATCCCTGGAGAAAAAAAGAAGGTAAGTGTCCCAGATACAACCCAGCACCAACCAGAAAGGGAAACCAGTGCCTGCACATGCACACACCCTTACGACACCTTATCATCCCCTCGTTTTGTAGAGTAAACATATTCCTATAGTTCTGATCACAAGTCACTGAATTAGAGCATTGGCGATCACCCTCGTTAACCTTGCCATTTTGTGGGTGAAGGAACTGGGATCCACAGTACAGTTATCTGTCCAACGCCACACATGTTAGTAGCAGAATAAGGACCGGAGCCTTGCTTGCTGGTTTCTCAAGTCTAAGCTTTGCCACACACACCACCTGCCTCCCAATACTTACCTAAATTTGTATTGCTTCTACCACCTTTCAAAGCTCACTTCAAATATATTATGATGATTACTAAAATGAATTTTAATGTTAATAGTTTACCTCAAAATTATTTATGCTGAGCTAATATAATCTTTCATAAATCTACTGGGAAATACCCTTCAAGTCATTTATATCACTCATTTCCTACAGTAGTTATCTTAGAAAATGGAATGTAGATTAGCTGTCATAACTCCCTGCTGTGTTTTATTACTTTATCATCATAAATAATGGTCAAGGTTAAAGATAATCATATTATTATAAATCTACCCTCAATGCATATAATGGAGTCTATATGCTTAATAACTAATAGAGTAATTAAATACTGAAAATATACATGCTGGGAGAAAGAAATACTTTGGAAACTGGCATAATTATTCTCACTTACAAACTATGGTAATCTTTCCCAAAGATACAAACAAGTTTCTAAATCAGACTTATCCCTCACCAGAATATCCTCCCCTAAGGTATTTTTTGGAGACAAAATAATCTACTCCCAAGACAAGGGGGAAAACATCATCTTTCTTCATAAGAAAGCAGAGACCTCTATCTAAACTCCTCTAATACTAAATACTCAAATTAATATCTCAGGTATTCTCAATTAATATCTAACAATATCTAAAAAGTTTTGCTACTAACTTTTCAGATTTATTAAGGGAAATATAGTATATAGTTGCCTATATACTAGATTTCATCAACATGTTGAATTTATCCATTTCATTTAACTTTATCTACACTGAAATTGAGTGTCAGAAAGAGCATGGAGATAACTATGCAGCTGAAAAACTGCCCAGAAGTCCAGGTATTGTTGAACATATTTCTCCGAGTCTCTCATAGCTAAGTCCAAAAAGTACTAAAAGATGACATTACAACAGACGTGTGAGTGGTGTTGAAGAAATATGACAAATGGAGACGCATAGGGCCTAAAGTTTGTGCTCACAACTGGCCCTCGGTAGACACCTGTGTATTAAACAATACCATCACACTGTCACAAAGCCTCTCTAGATCCTAGACCAGCTACTAAAAATGTGTAAGCTTGATTTATTCCATTAAGAGAGCAGAATGCTAAGAATTTATCAAATTAAATGTGCAACTAAAACATCTTTAAAATAATTTAAACAGCATCCCGCTAAGTTTTTTTTAGATCACAAAACACCATAGAAAACCAAGAACTGCCTGGATTTCTCTTGTATGACCTAAGAATTTTGCCTTTCCACCTAAAATTTGCCTTCCAATTCAATGTCATTTTGATAATTAGGAAGTTTTACTACATTTGAATTTTTTTAGGGAAAGTTTACAATTTCCCACTTCACCAAATGATAAAACCTCAGTGGCAAGTAATGGCAAGATGAGAATAGAAATTGTACATAGTATCGTAACACCTGATCAGCAGGAGAACTTGAAAGAAGCCGTTATCTTTAAATTGGAGCCAAGAAAGCTGCTGGGCTGGCACAAGCCCCCGAAGAGCACCTAACCATGTTCTCAACCATCAAAAACGTCATGTTGATGCTTCATATGCTTCTGTCTTATGCTGCATGTACGTGTATTATAGAAAATAGAACTGATATTTAAACTCTCCTAAGACAAAATCCCACCAAAACCAGTTTAAAACATGAAACTAGCTGACCACAAAGGATACCAGGGTAATCAACAGAATAATAATTACAAATGTGCAGTGAATGTACTATATGATGCATTCTACAGAGCGGTAAATCTTAAAACCATTGCTCAGAAAGATGAAAGAGGCTCACAAACACATGAAATTTTAAGTTAAAAACACATATGAACATTAACTTACTCTTTAAAAGCCCATGCCTATCATCCAAAGAGCAATAATAGGCCTCCTGATTTATCCCACCACATACTAAATGGAACTTGTCATTTAGAGAAAGCTGAACCAGAAGATCATTAAGATTACTTGGTACTCTACATCCAGGAATTCAACTTTCCTACATACCTTCCAACAAATGCTCAGATAAGTAAAGATGCCCAACAAATTCTTTACAACTAAAATATCTGTCAATCCATCATCTCCTACAAAATGGTCTATAGGCAACTTTAGATAGACAAGCTCTATGCTTTTCAGCAAAACCCTGGGCAGAGTGGAAGACAATAATTACAAACAAAAACTTTTCCTACACAGCTCATATAAATCTGAATACACCAAAGGGAAAACATCCTCTTCAATAGGTTCATATTGCCCAAACTTCAAATCTCCAAAGCAAATGAATATTAAACGTGTAACTTGCCAAGACTTGGGCTCTCCAAAGTGGAGATAATTAATGCTGTAGAGATCCATATCCTCGGTGTGCCATGCGAATGTGGTTTTCCACATGCCAAAATAGAGATAAGGGGTATTTACACCCTCAATAGAAATACCGCACTCTTCCTCAACCACATCCAAGACTGTATTTAGGCGAGCTATGTTCCATTCATCCACACCCTGGAACCAGGAAAGAGAGAGAAAAAAATCAAACATTAATACACTAATAAAAATAATATTTACTAATCAAACCACCATCTGCCAAAATTATTACACTGCATATTATCATTCACTTAGGAATGGAAAATAAAGCAATCATTATATAAGAAACACACATATATATTTACATATATCCGTTATTAATTATCCAAGATTATTATAAGCATTATGTGGTTCTGTATAAATATTAGCATAAAATTATACCACATAACTCCGATTCCCAATGGAAATGGATCTTGAATCCCCACTCCCCATTTGCTGTTAGGAAAAAAAATCCCTGCTCCAAAGCATTATGTGCAGTGTGCTTTCCATCTTTGACACAACTTTTTGTGTTGGGGTTCTTTTTTTTTTTCGGTGTGTTTGTTTACCTGTATATTAGTTTAGAAGTCAGTCAACATCAGACATCATTGCAAGATATCACTAGCAAAATATATCTTCTTTCATCCCTCTCTCATCCCTACCCATTTCAATTTTACCATGTAATAGATCGTTTCCTTAAAATTGAACTCTATTAGAAAAACTCTTAGCACTATACTAGACCCCAGATCACTGTGCTTTTACTGCTTCTTCAATGAAATATTAACCTCTTATGTTGATGGAAAATTTTAAACACGGAGTAACTGCTGACGATACTTATCTAAACTTTGGTAAAATTGCTGGAATGATGTAGTTTTCTAACAGTAACCCAACATGGCTGGTGATGATAGAGAGAAAAGGTTAGAGTTGCTGGTACAAGAGTTAAGGTGATAGGAAAAGATTCTGTTTTTATTAGAACTTACCAATCAATTATTAATTCACTATAATTCACAACTGCTCAAAATATATACAAACTATGTATTTTTCCCCACATGATTTTCTCATAATCAAATATAAATATCAGAGATTGTGCCATTCCTATGCAATCATGAGGAAACTGCAATGCCTTTAAATCCATTTCCACCTCCTCATGGTGCTATTAAGGAGGGACATTAAATTAATTCTTGTACACCAATAAGGCTCTCCAATGACTATGGCAATGGCCTCATAGACAACTACACCCAATATTTCCCTTATACACTAAAAATGTACGGTTGTTCTGTTTTTGTTTTCGTCTACAGATGATTCTCTAATCCGTGTACTATTCTTACTTCCTCAAGCTTTTTGTTTAAAAAAATTGTTGATGGAGCAGTTAATGAAGCTCTGCCTCAGGTAACAATTAAAGTGCCAGTCGAAATAATTTAATCCCCAAATTCTCCTAAGTAGCCACTCTATCTTAAATCCCACAGTGGGAAGTTTGTTATCAGGAAATTGGTCAAAGTAAGTATCCTTTTCGAGAAGATCCTAGATTCCAATTTATGAGAACTCATAAAAGTTCAATCAAATTATGTAGAATATTTTATCTCATTCTATTTATAGTGGTGCAAAAACTAGTCCAATCGGACTTCAGTTCAATCACTCTAATAATAAAGTCCGATTTAAAAGTCATTACTGAGGCAATGAATCTGAAGTAATAAATGAGAGCCATATTATAGGAAACATTTTTAAACTGAATGAGCTTGCAAATTTAGGAACAAACTATTCCTCTGAAATTCCTACATTTGAAGAAGTCTTAATTTTATTACTGACCGACATTATAAATAACTGAGGATGAATTCTTTGACATCCCTAGACTTGTGGGGCTCAGGGGATGAAGGTAGAGAAGAAACAGTGCTGGCAGAAGACCCAGATTCTAACCCCACCTCTGCGGCTGACCAGGGTGATTCACTGAGATTTTCTGAGCTTCCAGTCTTTCTTCAAGAAAACATGAGTGCTAGCACCCTCCCAGAGAAGCCTGGAGTGCTAAACACACTAAAGGACATAAAACCTTCAGAAAATAAAACTTATTATTTCTTAGAACTGATGGAATAAATATCTCTAGTATTCTCTAGTAAATCTTACTGGAAAGCTTCTTCCAAAACAACAGCTGAACACATGGTAAGAGAAAATAAAGTCCTATGAAATTTTCTACTGAAGTTCTCCCCATTCATGGGCAAATAACAAGTTTGCAGCATGGCCAAACAATGGCCAAGGTTGCCATGATGCTGAGACTTAATTTCTTCTGCTAAAATAAAAACTCATCTAATTTCAATTAAAGAGGTGATTAAAATATTAAGAATAACTCACATAACAGACACTGAGGATAAATCTTACTGCTTCTAAATTCCTTCTCCAATTGCTGTTCTCTCCTGTTAGCTGAACTGGCTTAACTGCCTCCAAGGACAGGCTCTGAACTGAAGAGCACCAGGTCTCCACAAATTCAGTCAAAGAGTACACCTAGCCTGGCATTTAGGCAAACTGTCACACCATACTCTACCTCATTACAAGACACATACACGACATACACACTACACCTACTCAAACAATCCCGCAAAATAGGTAACAGTATACCCAAAAGAACAAATGGAAAAACTAATACTCCTAGCAAGTAGTAGGCAGCAAAGATACACCTAACTCTATCTGACTCCTGGGCCTTCACTCATAAACTCTATGCTTCCAGTTCTGATCATTTTAAAATACAACATATCATCCTCCTCTCTCAGCAACAACTGTCAACAAAGAGCTAAAATTTAGGACAGACAAACACCCACAACTGCTGCATTCCTCCCACCCAGGGGTAAAGCCATTCTAAACAAACACTGGCAAGGCTTATAATAAAAAATGCCTCTCTTGGGATTCGGGGGAAGGGACGGGAAGGGATTTAGTGATAGAACTGATTTAGTGTAAAAGTCTCCAGAAAGAGCCCTGATACAAACAAACCCCAGAATTTGTCAAACAGTTCAAAACTTAAAGCCACGGAATCTCAGCAGGAAGTCCACACATCAGCCCAAGTTCATAGACAAATGTCTCTTCCCAGATTCTGTCCCCTCAAATAAACCTCTTCTACACATTATTTGTCACTCAATTGACCTCCACTGGACAAACGTTTCCTCCTGGGTCCCTTCACCCCAATTACCCAGTCAGCATTCTAGGCCTGTCCTGCTCCATTTGTGTATTCACGCTGTCTGTCGTTTTGCTGAAATAATTCACCACTGGACCATGATTTGTGCACACATATATAATTGAGAGGTTTATCAAGGATCTTTCCTTTATATTCCGCCTCTCAGGAATCAGGCAGCAGTCTAAAAGAACGCTTTAACCTTCATTAGCATAACCAGAGTCCGGAGCTGTTGGACTTCGCAGAGGGAGTGAGTACCCCAAACTGGCATCAAAGGATGAACGAGGTATCTACAAACCAACACAGAGAGACTGTACCAAGTGTCAGTCCACAGCCCCGGCACTCGGGACGTGTCCAGGCCACTGAGCATCCTCCTCGTAGGACTGAGAGCATCCAGGGCCCCTGACACACTCAGCCACTCGGAGACGGAAGGACGACACGGCAGTAACATGACGTTAGAAATCTCACCAAGAAAGAGCCATTCCCACGTAACACAGAGAAACCATGCAAAAGCACGGTAAGCCAATGTTTCCCAAAATATTTTCAATGGAATATTAATCATACCAGAGGCCGCGGTCCAAAATCTTTGGCCTCCTTTCCTGCTTCTCTCCAGAAGCTCTCTGAGGGCCCTGAGAGGACCTACTATAAGGAAGTCTGTTTGACTTTGCTTAACTCCACATTTCCCAACTACGGTTTGACCATGAAACCTTGTTTATACAATATATGAACATCCCATAAAATAGCTCTGGTGGGACAGCACATTATAGAAGCATTATAATAGGCAGTTCCCTCAATGCCCAGCCCAAACACTAACTCAGGAGGAAAAGAGAACAATTCCCACCACAGAAGAGAGTGCATTTAAGAATCCATATTCCACCCGGAATATGGTCGCATCTACTGACATGATACACATAGGTAATTTGATTGTGTCACCTCAAAATACACAGAGATGGTGCAAATGAAAATCAATTAAAACATCCCAAAAAGGTATTTCTAAATGAAGATAGACTAAAAGATTAAAACTAGGAACCAAATGTACTGAATGGGCTTCTTTTTTTAAAGTAACGTACGTAAAAATGAGGGCACACCCATCAAAGCTTACGAAAAAGTTCTTCTAAGATAAAAGACAAATTAGTAAACTTATAAAAAGTTTAGCACACATACTCTTTTTCTGCATGCTAAAAGCAAAATGAAATGAAGAATTACTACCTCAAAAAATGACACAATATCAGAAAAGCAGCATGCTGTATGGGAGTCGAAAGTTCTCTAATCAAATACTGGGGGCTCCGCCACTCACCAGAGTTATAGGAGCGAATGGTTTCTCAATGGTCATTCATGGCAGAGCAGTGACCAAGGTTCAAGTCTGCCAACTAGGCCATGACAGGACTATGACCACCTGGAAACGGCCACAGTCAAGGTCTAGTCTCGCACTGGAACTACTTTAAAAAAATACAGTCTTGCCAGCAGTAGTGGGGACCCAAGCCTACCCAACACACATAAATCCAGACTTGCCTCCCTCAAAGGACAGTTATAAAGACAAGATTGCAAAATGCATATGAAAATATTTTTTAAATCTTTCTCACTAAATTTTTATTTTAAAAATGTGGGAGGCAGTTTCAGGACCACAGCTTCCTTGAGTGATATCCCCTGGGGTTCAGAGCCTATCCCACCTCGACAAGAGTTCCAGAGGGGACAGCAGGAAGTAAAGAGCTGAGCGATAAAGCAGGAGTTACAAGCTCAGGTTCCCAAAGAGCCAGGCAGGTAACATCAATGAGTGAAACAACCAGGTGTAGATCAAAAAAGGGGTGGGGAGATAATTTGGGGACCATCTACTATCCTGTCTAACGGAGACAGCCATTACTCAGCTCCTCCTATGTATTGCTGCCACTGGGAATGCTGCCAGATCCTCTGGTATTTTAAGTGAAGCCCAAAATCCAAATTTTATGTGACATTAAGCAACTTTTAAAACTACGTGCATCAAACAAAATATATCTGTGACCACATTCGCAAAAAGGTCGCAGATATTAAGGAGTTCACATTTATTGCAATAATTTAAAAGGGAGGAAGGAGTTTTGGAGCCAGGCTGTAAATACACAGTTAGTGATTATGAGCTTGGGGCAAAGAAAATGGTTCCGTATTTTAAAAACTCCTCATATAGTTGCCCAATAGTAAATAACCGTGTTAGGTACTCCATACATGTGTCCAGTAACTCAAGTGAGATAGTGAAAGTGGTGTGACAGGGATTTTCTCTATATATACATGTTTCCCCCCACTTTCCATCACTGTGTAAAAATCAAATATGCAAACAGAGAGATACCGAGTAAAATGGGGAAATGCAAAGCCTGAGTAGTGGTAAAAACTGAATAACCAACTGCAGAATACGTGGGATCTAACACACAGGTTTAAGTAAAACAGTCCTGAACAAAACTGTGTCACTTCTTCAGCGAAGCAGGAACCAGGATAAGAATGATAAGGGGGCTGAAGAAAGATGTACAAGGGTTTAACCACGCCATGCACATCTGCCAAATGCATAGGTGACGATTCTGTGAGCTATACTGCACTAATGTCAACCTGACACTACATTGCAGAATAGCTAAAATCACTTGCCTGTAAATACAAGAAATTACTATACTATCAACAACAAGCATGTGAAAAAAGCCTTGGATGACCACAGAAACACTTGCAACTGAAGACTCAATACAGTCAAGAATTTTTTCTCCCTATTCTACATTTCTATTCCTATTTTGGAAGCTGCCTTCTCATTTGCTTTACACAAAAATCTGGGTGGCCATTGAGAAACAACTGATAAATTGACACACTCCATTATTACTGATTATATTTTTATGGTACCTTTCATAGAGTAGAAGAGGAAGAGTCTATATGGCCCTTGTTCTCCAAAATTAGTTCTGCAGCACTAACCTGTCACTCTCGCACGGCTTTCAGCATCTCCATTACCATCACTCTATATTCTATCCTCATCAATGTCACCATCCAACCCACATGTTTCTTTCCCCACCCCCACCCCAATCCTGCCATTATCCTCAGCACCTTCAGTATTACAGATGGATCAAATTACAAAATGGACCAAAATACAGATGGACCAGTATTTCTTCTATCACAAAAATGTGATCACAGAGTTATAACTGGATGCCGTGCTCTTGGTCTTCACAAGAGCTGACACAGCTATCACCTATATAAATTGCCTTTGTCAAAGCCTACCAACTACAGAACTGGGGACTTCTCTTAATGACATGACTTGCATCTCCCATCAGATTATTGAGAAGAAACAAGGCAATGTATGCAAAAATGTCTTTTAAAAATTAGTAAACAAGCTTTGAAAATAAAAGTAGCATTTTCTTTAAATCTGGCATTTACCAAAAAACTAGTGCCAAGTCTTGAAAGTGTAGGTACTGAGTAATTATTTTATTAACGCAGGAAACTCAAATGCACTGGGACAATCCCCATGCTAGGAAAACAAAAGCAAAACACCCTCATTTTACAGATGGAAGATACTCAGTAACTTACCGGCCCATCCTGTGTGAGAATTAGGACAGAGCAGTCAAGTCTCCTCAGCAGCAAATGTATTGTCAGTCTAGCAAATCACAATTCTTTGTAAGCATTCCCTTCATAAATACTGGTGCTGGTCCCATTTTTATAACTCAGCATCGTGACATGGTGTTTCTCATTTGCACAGTACTGTGCAGTATTTTTTAGATATTTTTTGTTTAAACTAATTAAATAAAAATACTAATTTTTAAGTATTTTTTAAAATATTCTGCTTTTCCTCATTTGTCTCTTACCACCCCTTCCTATAAAACCCTTACCACGGCCCAACCAACATCTATTAGAGTACTGTGATCCAAACAAAAGACCATCCTCCCAATCTCCATTAATTTTCTGGTAACTTAAAGCTAGGCTAATGTAAATTACTTCCACTAATTCATATGTTTGTAACAAGTTCTTTAAGTCTCAAAGGTAATACACATGGAAAAAGAAAAAGGAAACTTGGTTACTACTTTCAAGACTTCAAAATTCAATCCACTTCAGATAGTAATGTGTGAAAACTGTACCTTTCAATAACTGAAATGAAAGCTCTGATCCACATTTTTAAATGACTGAGGATTTCCTTTGGATCTTTACACAGTATAAAATTAGGCTCATGTGAGGTTCATTTTGCTTTAAAGTTAATTACAATGTGTGATATGATAGCTCATTTTGCTCTTCTTTTCCACAAAAGTGTCTCACATTATCTAACCTTTTTACTTTTAAAACAGACCACTCTCGTTTTTTGCATTTTTACACACCAAAATACCTACAATTTTATAGCAGTGCTGTTTTCTTTCTAAAGGTCTAGACAATAACCAATGTAGAGTAAGTTTTGAAAGAAACAAAAAAATTCTGCAATAAAAGGACCATATGAAGAGACTGTTCGCATTTAAAAGGTAAATATGAGTATGAAAAGGAGAACAGAGAAGAAAAAGGGGGAAGTGCCAAGTCAAATAAATGCCTACAGATACAGAGTTCGGTACTCCTGCCTTGAGTCTGAGGATTGAGGATTTCATGTTAATGATGTCCCTGGTCCCAGGCAGAAACGACCTCAATCCTATTGGGAGAAAAGCTTCTATTGTGACCTGTAAATTTTCCACAAATTAAGATCAAGCTAAAGCATAAAACCAAAGATTGCCATGTACCCAGGGAGGCAAGCCAACACTGGAGAAAGCTCGCGGAAAAAACCAACAAAGCATTTAGAATGTTTCCCTCCCTCATCCCAGGACTGTTGATATCAGAATTAACAGAGAGACATTAAACAATATGAAATGCTTAAAGAAATAAAACCTGGAATCCCAAAGACAAGCAAATAAAATAAACTATTTGGAATGACCAGTCAGATCTGGGGGGGAAGGGTAGACTTCTAGGAGTGAAATATATCATTATTAAACTAAAAAAAACTCAATGAAAGGGTTAAACAAGAGTAGATAAAATTAACGAGATTAACACACAGTGCAGTACAGTAATACGAGATGGAAAATCTGAAAGGCAAAGTAGGACAGAATAAGTACGTCTAAGTTCATGGGGTCAGAGTCCCAAGAGAGATACAAATACATGTAGATACAATTAATAAAAGAGAAGATTGATTAAAAAATCAACTACATTAAAATTAAAGTCTTTGTTCATTAAAAGACACTGTAAATAAGCCTATCTAAAAATTTTGATGTCAACTTTACTTAACCTTAAGTATACTGTACTGAATTTACAAAACAGACATCTCAGATCTTTACTGATGCTACAGCTTTTGTTTTCCAGTGGCCAAAAGTATGAAAATGTGTACTGTATTTACAGATTAAAAACTGCGTATAAAGCCTTCAGTATAACTCTGACTGACTAGATGATAATATTCTATGTGGCCAAATATTTGGGCTCATTTTGGACTTAGGCATTTCAATGTTCTTGTTTTTTTAATTTAACTTTTTTCACGGTTAAAATGAAGGTAAAAAGAAATAACTCTGTCTTCCTTTTCAAGTATTTCTGTATAAAGGATTCAAAAAAGACTAAAACTGTTTTGTTTGATGTAATATAAAATACAGAATTGATCTTTCCAGGGTAAGAGATGATTGTTTTTCCACACGCCTTTATACATGTTTCCCACATGCCTTTATTTCCTTATCCAATTAGTTACCAAGTATTTTTATATGTTTGTAAACATATACTTTCACAGTATACCTAGTATACATGTAAGTGCTCTTTATTTCTAATGGAGAAAAACGAAAACTACAAAAACTGTGGTAGAACTTTACTTGCTCTTCTGGTCCTGGTGGACCCACCTTAAGCCAGTCACATACTTACTAAAGACACCTTCCCAAAGGAGTACAACAGGATGAGAATCTGAAATCACTTTCAACATCCTCTACTAGATATTGGCTGCTGTATCAAGCACTAAGTATAAAACATTTAATTCACAATTAGTATTACTGTGAATGGCTTCTGATTTCATTTTTAATTCTGTACATTGCATGTAAACCGTTCAAAAGTACGTTCCTGATTTTGAGATACTAAGTGGTATTGTGCAGTTGTACACATTTGCTGAATGTGTACAACAGTCCTATGAAGTTTATAAAATGTACCCTTTATTACAGCTTCAGGTGCTACAATTAAAATGGGTTATTACTGGGGCGGCCGGTTAGCTCAGTTGGTTAGAGTACAGTGCTCTTAACAACAAGGTTGCCAGTTCGATTCCCCACATGGGCCACTGTGAGCTGCGCCCTCCACAAGTAGATTGAAACAACTATGTGACTTGAAGCTGATGGGTCCTGGAAAAACACACGTAAAATAAATACAAGTTAAAAAAAAAAAGTTTAAAAAAATTTCTAAAAAAATGGGTTACTACTAAGGGTTACTACTAAAAACACAAGACACTGAAAATAAAAGAAACAAAAAAATGAAAAGAACAAGCACAACTGAAACAATTCAACAAATGTAACTGGCATAGTGTTGGTATCCAGAATACATAAGGAATTCCAAAAAATAAGAAAAAGTCAAACAATCTAATAGAATAATAGGTAGAGGATGTTTCACAAAAGAGAAAACATGAATGGCTAATACAGACATGAAAATATGTATTCTACATGATTTGTAATCAGAAAAATGCAAATTCACACACAAGACATTATACAGTCGCAAGAGTAACAAGTAATAAGGTGACTAATATTAAGTGCTAAAGAGGATATACGTAAGCATGAGGAAGCTTCTGGAGGTGATGAAACATTCTAAGTCTGGATTGGTAGTGATGGTTGCACAAAAAATCATTGAATACTACACTTAAAATAGGTCAATTTTGTGGTATATAAATTATTTGTCAATAAGACTGTCTTAAAAATAATTATACACTGCTGGAGGAAGCTAAATTGGTACAAATTCTTTGGAAAACAATTCAACAGTATCTGGGGTAAAGTTGAACACTCTATGAGACAGCACTTCCAGTACTACGTAAGCGCTTTAAGGAAACTTTTATACATGTGCAGGAACCATGTACAAAAATATGTTCATAGCAGCAATATTTATTTTTAAAAAGAGAGAGAAAAAGAAAATATTCCCTGGCAGGATAATAAAAAATAAAATGTATACTCACAAAATGGAATATTATACAGCAATGCAAATGACTGAACAACAGCTCATACAATAATACGAATAAACATGGGAAACCTACCACTGGGTGAAAAACATCAAAGTCCCAGAGGTCAACATAAAGTGATACAATTTTTAATATGGTTAAAAAATAAGCCAAATTAAATATACTGTTTAAAAATACGAGTGTGTGAGAAAACTATTTTTCAAAGGCAAGAAATCAAACACAATACAGGCATACTTCATTTTATTGTGCTTTCCTTTATTGCTCTTGGCATATAATGCGTTACAAATTGAGGGTTTGTTGACAACACTGCACTGAGCAAACTGAAAACCTTCTGCAAAGGATTCACCATTAAGATGCCATTAAGAACATCCGTGATTCATGGGAAGAAGTCAAAATATCAACATTAGCAAGTTTGCAAGAAAGTGATTCCAACCCTCATGGGTGACTTTGAGGGGTTCAAGACTTCAATGAAGGAAGTCGTGGAAACAGCAAGAGAACTAGAACTAGAAGTGAGCCTGAAGATGCGACTGAATTGCTGCAATCTCAAGATAAAACTTTTAACGGATGAGGAGTTGTTTCTTACAGATGAGCAAAGAAAATGGTTTCTTGAGATGAAATCTACTCTTGGTGAAGATGCTGTGAAGATTGTTGCAATGACAACAAAGGATTTAGAATATTACATCAACTTAGTTGATAGAGCAGCAGCAGGTTTGAGAGACTGACTCCAATTTTGAAAGAAGTTCTATTGTGGGTAAAATGCTATCAAAACAGCATTGCATACTACAGAGAAATCGTCTGTGAAAAGAAAAGTCAATCAATGCAGCCAATTTTACTGTTGCCTTATTTTAAGAAATTGCTGAAGCCACCACCCTGATCAGTCAGCAGCCATCAATATCAGGCAAGACCCTCCACCAGCAAAAAGATTACAAGTCTCAGAAGGCTCAGATAATGGTCAAAATTTGTTAGCAATAAAGAATTTGGTAAATAAGATATGTACATTGCTTTTGTAGACATATGCTACTGCACACTTAATAGAGACTACAGTATAGTGTAAACATATCTTTTATATCACTAGGAAACCAAAAAATTCATGTGACTCACTTTATTGTGACATTTACTTTATTGTGGTAGTCTGGAGCCAAACCTAGAGTACCTCCAAGGTGTGCCTGTAGCCAGGCCACCCCTGGGTGCTGGGGTGGGTCACAGGAAAGGACTATAGAAAGAGCAGCCCACGAGTAATATTGTTAATATTCTAGCTGTTGGACTGCATAGTGGATTGGGGGTATTCAGTGAATCGCTGTGCTTTAAAACTTAAATACATTGCACACCTATAATCAGATACTGTGTTCCAAAAATATGAAGGAAAAAAATCACTGAAAAGAGAATACCTCCTATGTCACATCCCATGGCACCTTTTGTGTCCTGGTACCTTGTCTTACTGACAAGAAGATGGTGGTATATTTCTTCAAATCAGCAGGGGTATTTTCTTACACAGTAACCTCTAAACAAACATCTTCATGGCTCTGACAGGCTTTGACAGATAGTAGAAAGTATGAATTGCTGGGCTGCAGGTTGGACTTACATGTAAAATGACAATTACAGAACAGAATTCTTCACAGTTCTCTGAGTCAGAATCAACCACTGAATATCTCATTGCAGCCTCAGGATTTTTGTCTCGTTTTGCTTTAATATTGCCACCAGCAGCAGCTAACATTTATTCAGTACATACTATGGAACAGGCGCTGAGCTAAGCGTATCATTTATGTCCTCTCATCTTACCCTATCAGGTAGACACTGTTATCATCTATTATCAATGCCATTTTAAAGATTAGGGAACTGCCGCAAAGAGAAATCAGATAACTCTTCCCAGGATTTCACAGCTCATAATTGTGGATAATTGGGGATTCAAGGACAAGAGTGGAAAATTCCTAACTCGTACTGGCTCTACTGTATCTGAAGACACATGACCAACCAATGAGCCAGAACTATATATTTTTACATAATCAAGAAGGTAAAACATCCTTCTATTCCCCAATAACTAGACAGGAAAGTTAGTGCAGATGCCCCTCCACTTACAATTGGGGTTATGTCCAGATAAAGCCATTGTAAGTTGAAAATACCTTAGGTTGAAAAAATCATTAAGTCAAAATGCATTTAATACACCTAACCTATCAAACATCATAGCTTAACCTAGTCTACCTTAAATGTGCTAAAAACACTTCCATTAACCTACAGTTGGGAAAAATCATCTAACACAATGAATACACTGTAGAGTATCGGTTGTTCACCCCCCTGACTGCGTGCCTGACTGGGAGCTGCGACACGCTGCCACTGCCGGAATCACAACAGAGGATCGTACTGCGTATGGCTAGCCCAGGAAAAGATAAAAATTCAAAATTTAAAGAACTGTTTTTATCAAAAATGCATCACTTCCCCACCATCATAAAGGCAAAAAATCATAAGTTGAATCATTTTAAGTCAGTGACAGACTCTAATTTAGTGATTGTAGTTTTCACTTTCTGTTTTATTAAAGGACTACCTGTCAAGAAGATGACTTGGAAATCTGGGCTTAGGCATACAGCAGGTGTGTCAAAACTGCGGCCCGCGATCCAACTGCGGTCCGCAATCCATTGTTAATTGGCCCGCAGCAAATTCCAAAAATATATTTAGTTTACTTAAATAAACCAGGTGAGGCAATACGTACTTCACCTCGAGTGAGTGGCCCGGCTGTTTGTGTATTTTACCGCTTATGGCCCTTGGTAAAAAACGTTGAAAAAAGTTTGGACACCCCTGGGATACAGGATCCACCCACAGATACATTGTATTTTTAAAAATCACAGAAATAATAAACAGAATTTTTAACTTTATTTTACATACCTACCAACATGTAGCCCTTCTAGAATATCCTAAAGGGAACCTGAACTATGTGAAGCTCTATTCTCCTTTAAAGAGGATCAAATATCTCAACATTTAATAAAATAGCAAAACCCCAATACTCAGACCAACAAGTTATTTTTACATATAGGAAATTAAAAACACAGTGATCTTTATGAATGCATTAATATTTTCTAGACTATTAAGCCCCTTGTCTCATTCAACTCTTTAAAATGTATTATACCACTATATAGCACAGTATTTCAAAATCATTGTATCTTATAATAAACTTTTATGACAGAGACTGCCTAGGTTCATGGCATCTAGTTTCACTTTCTTTACTATTAGAACTCCATTTAATTGAAAGAACAATGTAGCTAGATAAAACCTGCACTGCCAGCTTCCCTTGCAGCTAATGCTAGTCAAGGTACATCATGGTTCTGGCCAATGAAGTGTAAGTGGTCACCACTGGGCAAGGTTTCCAGGAGAGAGCTTTGAAGGGGCTGCCTCAGCAGGCACAGGTCCTTTGCACTCTTCCTTTTTCCTCCTGCTACCATCCACCAGGCATTCAGATGTGACTAGTAGAGCTCGAGCAGCCACCAGGAGACCACAAGGGTATGTATGGATCGTACAGTGCGGATGGCAGAAGAAATTGCCAGGAGTATGGATCTATGATGACATCATGGAACCAACACACTGGTCCAAACTGCCTGCCGTAAATTTTCACATGAAAATTAAAGACCTAATTTGTTTTAGCCATTGATTTTAAGGTCTCTATTTCTTACAGCAAAATAATATCTGACTGATACATTTCCTCCTTAATAACCAAACCTGTAGTTCCCAACCTCCCCTATTCTCTAGTGGATTATATTAAGAAAGTAACATATCAGTATCTGTGACACTACTGTGTTCCTACTAGAGAAAAAATGGAAGCCACTTGTATTTTAAATGGTACCAAAGTATGGGCTGGACTTAAGCCTTTTTTATAAAAACTAATTCCAGGAAAATCCCAGTTTAAATAAAGAATATGCCTGTTTCTTGCAATTCCTCAAGAGGACTCTATCTACTTTTCTTGTGTTTCTCCCCATTGTTTGTTTTTTCCACCTTGCTTCATTTCTCTCTTGTTGCTATTTCTCATGTAAGGCACTTTGAGATTTAACACACTCTCATAACACTTGGCAGAGGGCTGTTCATGTTAAGTTTTCCTTTCATTCTTCATAAAGAAAAACCACCTAAGGAATTTCGAATGGTTTCATTTTCATTCTTCACAATGTAAAATTTTGGATCATAAACATAGGCTGAACATTATTCCTTCAATGAAAAAAGGAAAACGAACAATAATTTTCCTGAATATTAAACTACATTTTCTCACTGTAGAACATTTGGAATATAAGTCGTTTTTTTTAAATCAAACTTTAAACCTGCAAATAAGAGAAAACCATGTTATCATTTTAATGATATATAAACTTTAATTTTTAAAAATTGTTTTTAATTAGTGAGGGGTGTAAATGTCTAGTACGTTACTTTGTACACCTGAAACTAATAAAAAAAAGTAATTATGCCAACTGAAAAAAATGTTTTTAATTAATTAGAACATAATTAGAATCACACTCCTAGAATTCATGGCTCTAACTCTGATCTAGTGACCCCAAAAGCCCACTGACAAGTGGGGACTTATTTTGAGGAATCCACACTAAGAAGCTGGTGTGTGGAAGCAGCTCCCCAACCTCTCCATCTCAGCCAGACCTGCCACTCTCTCCCCATGGTCAAACAGATGATTTATGAGGGAAGTATACATAATACATATTATATACAATACAATACAATACAATACAGTACAACAACTATACAGTATAGCGTGGGCATTTCAAGATCTTGGGAATATTTCTATACACCGTTATCTTGGTTTATTCACTTATTGAATTGTGAACATTTCCCTAACATTTATTTTATTGTACATATTACTTTATGTCTTAGCAATTTGAATAATTATTTTCCTTTGTGATATAGGTTGTCTTACATTCTTTGCTTTAATGTGGAAAAAAAAACCTGGAAAATAATCTTGGTGCATAAACACTGATCCATATTTCTGATCACTTCTAAAATAGATTCTAGAAGTAGAAAGTGTGGATCAACAGTTCCTTTTCACAATAGTTATTTGAATATTTCTACTCTATTTATAAATTCCCTCTTTAAAAAAAAAAAAAAAACCACCTGCTTCCCTGTCTAAAAATTGTAATATAGACGAAATCTAGATTACCTTCATCTTCTTTTTTTTTAAATGGGGAAGGATGGGACCAAAGTGGGAGCTGGGCTTCAAATATACATTCCCTATCAAAATCCTTTTGTAAACCTGCCAGCAAGGCCAGGGCTGCTGTGGGAACAGAAGAAGCTTGCTTCTGAAGATACTAGCACCCAGTGAAGACACTGGCAGATAGTAATCCAAAAGATGAAGATATTCAGAGTATACAACATAGCTCAGAGTTCTCATCATCCTTCCTGGGGACAGTCTAAAATAGTAGAAAGAGAACGGGAAAAGGGGTCTCCCAGCCTGTCACTACATGGAGTTCATCTTGGATAGATCCTAGTATTTCAGTCTGAGGTTCCTCAACTATAAATATGTTGGCTACCACAGATGATCTCCAAGACTCCTTCCAGGTGAAATCATCAATGATTTTATGATCACCACCAAATTCAGCACTAAAACTCTGTTCTCTCACCTCTGGGTTTCATGTTCTTTACCCTTCAGTAATTCCCACTGCTGTTTTCCTAACACTTTCCCACAGATATTCAACCCACCAACATACCTCCCAGTACCACCCAGTACCCTCAGAAAACTTAATTACCAGAGGGTAAGGGGGGATGTGGGTGGTCGATGAGGGTAAAAGGGATCAAATATATGGTGAAGGAGAACTGACTTTGGGTGGTGAACAATGTGAATTATAGATGATGTAATTAGAATTGTACACCTGAAATCTGTGTAACTTTACTAACAATTGTCACCCCAATAAAATTAAATAAAAAAAAAAGAAAGAAAGAAAACTTTAGTGTCCTCTTTCCTCACAGTGGCTCTCAAGTCTGATGCCCACTGGTACCCTGAATTCTCTCCACAACCTCAGGGATTGTGCCAGTCCCCCAGAAGCTTAACCTCTTTACACTCCTATGGTACATAGTATTCCTACATAGTATGGGACATAGTATTCAGAGGCACCATCCCTGGGGTACCTCGTCTGCCCTGTACGTGTTATTTATCTCTTAAGGAAACCAGTAATGACTCTCCAGCTAACTAGTAAGCACCTTGCACTGGCAAACACATGATATCCCCAAGGCTTCTCACACTCCCATAACCACTCAGACTCAGCATGGGGCTCCACATACGCTTGTTGGTTTACCAATGTAGCACTTTATTGAACACCTAAGTACGTTCTAATGGTGAGGTTTAACAGTGGACAGGTAAAGAGAAGAGGTAAAATAAAAATGATCAATTCTATCCAAACCAAATTTCTTCTAAGTCATTTTCAACATAAGATCAGACCATTTTCCCCATGAATAGTCCAAGGTCAGTAGCTCCTTATCCCAAGGGCAGCCCAATCTGTTCTGAGGCAGCTGTTATTCTTTAGAAAAGTTCTTCCAGAGACAACATTGATTCTCCCCACAGTGGTGCCACCTAACCCTCTCACATGCAACACACGTGTGCAGTAACCATGTACTCTGAGGTCACCCTGCACCTGAGCTTTCACCCTCTTCCATCAACAATTCCCTGGCAATACCTCTCAGAAAACATAGCTTCCAGACTGATGGAACATTCCTGATGCAATGTGAATAAAACTACCATCACCTCCCTTTTCTGGATGGCGTAACTGGGGATCATGCAAGCTAAGACTTCATTCACTGAAGATGAGCCATCACTTGCTGGCAAATAATGAGTTTTGATTAACTGTAAGCTTTATTTCACAGAACTAAAATCTAAAAGCCACGTTCCTACAGGCCAATAGTTTGCTCTGCACCAAAACATGTCTAGAATAATGACATTTTACCTTGGATGTGAAAATTACATACACAGTTAGTGTTCTGGCTTCAAATCATTTCTTATTTCAGGATAAATGATAACCTGACATGATAAAAATACAAAATAGAAAGGAACTCTCCTGGTGACTCAAACAGTTGAAACTGTTTTGCCTCATTGGAAACCCACAGATACGCATGTATTTGTTGTCCAAGGGCACCATCTGGTGGATGAAAGTATTAAGCTACCCCATTGCGGGAAGAGGAAAAACAGGCATCTTATAAACCTCATTGCTAGTAAGACTAAAATCTTGGTATGAAAAGATTCCCAGGCTTCAGCCAAGAGATTTTTTTGTAAAGGGGATCTTGACAAAATTCTAACACAAAAGAAATCTAGAACTCATCAAAATTCCCTATCAAAGAATTCATTTCACCTTCTTGAAGAAATGTTGCTGATAATAAAGCAAACATTATTAAACTGGGAGGAAACTCAGAGAGCTTCTTCCCTTTATAGAAGAAGACTCTAAAGCAAAGACACAGCATCCCTGAAAATCGCAGCTAGTGATTAGAGGCCCTGATTATATAAGTAAATGGGTCAAGTGTTCTGTGCTGTTTAATAAAGCCTATTTCAAGAGGCTGTAAAGAAAAGGCAAGACATCAGGCAGTCAGTGTATGTGGCAAACTGCCAGTCTCAGGTGAGCAACAATCTGGCCACGCCATTTCAGACTGTGAACCACCCCCACACTGACCCACGCAAGACCAGGAACTTCATGCCCTCCCTGCCTCCACAGCCTGCCGGCAACCCTGTTCACATTAGATTCATCTGCTGTCCCCTACCCAAGAAAACCATCCTACCAATAAAATTAAGACAGATAAATATTAAATCACCTATTGAAGTACATCTATTATCATGGAAAAGCATTCACAATGTGTTAAAATGGGAGGGAGAAAAGAAAAGACCAAACTATGCTCACTGGGATACCACATCTGTTTTTAAAAAATATAATTATCAAGCATTAAATCAAGAAAAAACATTAGAAAGAAATGCACTAAATTTTTCTGACAGCTACATAGTGTCTCTGAATGCCAGGATTATGAACGATTTCAATTTTCTCTTACATAATACCAATTTTTTTTATATTTAACATTTATATTAACAAAAGGTAATTTTTACATTAAAAATTCATATATGTGTCATCACAGACTATAAAGAAAACTGAAAATGGAAATTAAAAAGAGAGCCCCATACGCACACCCATCCACCTAGTACATGCATGGCCAAAAAAAAATTTTCCCCGGCTCTCAAGAAGAAATATAAAGTATAAGACATTATATATTTTTGTCTTCAAGTTCTCCAGAGTGTTTTTCAAACTGTTTTGAATTTTCTATCAATGGTCTATTAATAAATACCTCGATGACAAAAGCAATAAACTAGCAAATTGATAATAAAGGAACATCTTGGAAATATAATTTAAAACATTTTATACATTCTAGATGCAGGGCCTGAGTTCACATCCTAAGTCCATTTTCTGCTTGTAAAATTTTGCCTGAGTTATATCTCAGAACAAATGGCATGATGTTCCCCAAAGAATTCCATGGCTGCCAGTTTGAGAACCACCGTCTCCTCATGTGATTAGGTCTTTGAGGTGCGTACCAAGGATGCAGTACCTGAAGGTCAGTGAACAAGAATGATCACCTTGCCGCAAGGGCCCTACATCATCTATGTAGAGTGAGAACAGAGAATGAATCTTTTGCTAAATATCTTAAGGTAGCGGTTTTCAAAGTATTATCTGGGGACCACTGGGAGACACCCAGATCCCATCAAAGGGTCTGTGGCATCAGAACTGTTTTCCTCATAACAGGGCAGATTTTCACCCTCAATCTTACATGAGTGTAAGATGGAGTTTTCCAGAGGCTACATGATACCACAACAGATTTAGTGCAGAAGCAGAGACAAGAATCCAGAGTTCTTCTATTAAGCTAGATATTAGAGATTTGGAAAGGAAAACAAAGTAAAATAATGCCACTCCTCTCATTAAATTTTTTGTTTAGGGGAATATAGTCATTTTTTTATCAAAAAAATAAGTATTTTTAATGAATTAAATATAAATACTTTTAAACATTCTCAGTTTTAATTTCTAACATAATGAGGATAGGCGTAATCTACATAAACATAAGCTCTTTGAGGTCCACAATAAACTACTAAAAAAGTAAAGGGGTCCGGAGACCAAAAAATTTGAAAACCACTATCTCAGGGTATTAGTGTTCAGTAACACACACACCAGAGAAGATCACTCTAACCCATCTCTCTTCCTCCTCTTCAAAGCACTTTCTAAGCCTCTTGCTGTGACAAGTCCAGTTTGCAGACCATTATCTGATAACACTTTTCAAAGCATGATTCTGATCCTATCACTTCCCTACTACACAATCTTAAATGGTTCTTCAAGATGTACAGAATAATTACCAAAAACATTCAGGGAACTCCACAATCTGGCCTCAGAGTATTTTTACAACGTCACACACTCATCAATTCTATAATTACTAAATTGCATGCTTTGCAGCAGACACCGTGATAGGGGCTAGAGAACCTCTGAGAAATGGTGGCTGCCATCACTGAACTCAGAGTCTACTGAAGAAGAAACAGTCACATAAATACAGGTACCCTTCACTGTCTGTACTTACTTTCCAAATATTTCTTGTAACAACTATATTTCCTTACCCAAAATTCACTATCCGAATCCAAAAATCTCTATAATGACTGTGAATACTCATCCACAGAATCCTTTCAGTCGTATACAAATCCAGGTAAAAGAATGTAGGCGGCAGTTCACTTGCACCTCAGCTATTCTTCCAAAAAGGTTATACCTCGTGCCCATATTAAATGTATTAGGCATCACTGCTGTCATCTTCCCATCATTATACAGGGAAAACATTTCTGAGACAGTGAAAACGCCCAAGAAGAAGGTAAGTGAGCATAAAAGGCCACACATTAGAAAGAGTTGGAGGTGACAACACATATGGAGGGAGGGAAGCACGAGGCATGATCTTGACATGTCTCCATCTACTGAAGAGAGCAATGTTGTTCCTGGAAAGCTTAACCTTGTAACTTGAGACAACACAATATTTGAAAAATTAGACAAATTCCTTGTGCAGTGGACTGATGGCAACTCTCGGGATAGGAGACCACAGAGTCCCAGGCTGGCACAGGAGAGGGTGCTGGACACCTTTGGGTATTTGGAGGTAGCTGCAAAAGAGGAAGAACATGATTCCGTGAAGGAGCTGAGTTTCAACACAAATCTGGGAGACTTAAGAATAGTGATGTGGCACAAGTTGTAGATGCCGGGCGAAGCAGCTTCCCCTCACTGTGAGACGTAGCTGTTTTCCTCCAGTGAACTGCAGTAAACTATCATCAAAGATGGCAACACACAAAGGAAATTTTCAATCTTAATGTACGGTTTATTTCAGAAGAAAGAAGTACCTGGTCATAAAGCATCCACAGAGGGCTAAAGTGCTCTTAAGTGGGAACTATAATGATGAGGATAAGCTACACTCTTGGTTGCTGCACTCCTCTGAAAACATCAGCTCCCAAGGGCCACTGCAGACTGCATTGCCTGTAATGATAAGAGGCATTCAAACCAGAAAGCCTGGGTGGTAGTGGAGGTGAGTGAGGCTTATGGGAGGGACAGTCACCACTCAACTAAGGGAAAATCTTGCAAAGACTCTTGAAATCCGACCATACTCTTGGAGATCCTTCTAGTATTAAGAAATAGGAAGATAATCACCAGCCTAAGTAAAGCATATAGAACTTCATTGCAAACCTCGGTTCAATGAACCATTATCTATCGTCATTATGAGGATCACCACTATACTATATAACAGGTATTACTAGAAATGCAGCCCCAAATAGCATAAAACACAAGCCTGAATGACTCACTCTGCACTGCACTAGTGTAAGTAAATAATGTTGATGCCTCTTAGCTCTCGCAAACAGAGCAAAGAGATGCACTCTGCTTTCAAAGGTCTGCGAAAGTGCACGTGGTTATTAGCTACCCCAGAAATGTTCTACCTTCTGTTATTTCCTACAGATACCTGCTAACGTTCATGTTCCTTAGCAAAGTCAAATCATCCCACACAGTTATAGGACTCTTCTCTCTGTTTCTCTTTTGTATCTTCATTTTTCTGTGTTTGTGTCCTAAAGAAACTCCCACACTTCTTTTAACAAAGGGCTAACTTTATAAATGTACAGTTAGCAAAGAATAACTAGTGAAACATAACACAAAAAAGTAGAGATCTTAGGACTCTTATGCAAATGTTACTGTTATCAAGGAATCACATAGGGCCACCACCCAAAAACACAGGTGGCTCTACTTCTAAGTTCAGGAACTTCTTTAATTATAGAAGTTTCCTGACATCAAGACACATTTCAATTTCATTTCCTCGAGGTATCAAAGTAGTCAATATATATGAATTTCATTCTCCTGAGAACATTCAGAATTTTATCCCATCGACCTCAAAAAGGTTTTGAGCATCCATTCCCGAGAGCAAATAATTATGTCTCCATATTAGGGGTTGGCACACTTTGCCTGCAAAGGGCCATACAGTAAATATTTTAGCTCTTGTGAACCATACATTCTATGTCACTACTCAACTCTGCTTGCAGGGCAAAAAAAAAAAAAGGCATATATAATATGTAAATGAGTAAGTCTATGCTCCAATAAAATTTGATTTACAAAGAAAAGCAACAGGCAGAATCTGACTGCCAAGCTCTGCTCCGCAACATAGATATAATGGTTGGGTTTTGTCACTGCATGCCTTTGATAGTCTTGGTATTTTGGTTTTAAAAAAAAATAGTAGTTTGTTTAAATTGTGTTACTGCTACTGCTGCCATAGGCTACTGCCTATGACGTTGACAGGCTTTTTTTCAGTATTTCCCAATAAAATCAAGCTTTGAAAGCAACAGCAGAATGAACCAGGGGTCAACACTCATACCCTGGGATCTGCAGGCCCTTCCCGCTTTACTATCAAGGCCAATTGTTGTCAAGTAGTCCTTCAAGAACACCTTCTCCCCCAACTCCTGTGCGGACATCCTTGCCTGACGCTGCAAGACAAACATCTGAGCAGGAGGGGCCGCCACGGCACCATGGGGACCCAGGCCCGGAGCCCTGTCTCCAGCCTCAGGCTTATCCCACAGCCACTAGTCTATGTCTGCCTCACCTTCCTCATGCCAAGTGCAGCAAAAAGCCTCCAAATTCAGTAACAGTACAGAGATTACTAAGTGTGGCCTTACCCTCAAATTTACCCAGTTCCTGTACTATCCTCCCCTCTCCGTCCTTTACTTAACTCGAACTTACTCATCTAGGCCCAGTTCAGATAGCCCCTTTCCTCCAGAAAGTCTTCCTTCAGTGCCAAACTGCTCTAAGAGCCTCCTCCGAGCTCCAGCGAACCCCATTCTTGCCTATGGCCAAGTTCATTACACCTTATTGCCCCTTTGCCCCTCTGGAAATTATTTGAGAACAACAATCCTTATCCATATTTGTACCTGGCACCAACAATTTCTTTTACCTCCCCACACCCTCTCCAAGAACTCCCACTCCCACCAAAAAAAAAAAAAAAAAAAAAAAAATCGCTATGTTTTTCAATCATTCTTTTAAGATTAAAGGAAACATCCATAACTAGAAATTAGGGGGAAAGTGAACTGCAATTTGATAACTACAACCCCTTTCAAAATAATGCCATGAACCATAACAAGCCAGTTCCCAATACAACTTAAATATTGACCTGAACAGTTAAACAATGCAAGGATACAATAGTAAAGAGCAAAAAAATACATGGGCTTTTTCAAATCACAATCATTGCGATGATTTCGAATTTTCCTGACAGTTACGGGTTGTTCTTACACTCACTCTTCATCTCTCTTTAATGCACCCTTTTTTCTTGTTACTCTCCATCTACCTCAAGGAGGCAACTACAAGTTATTTTTTGTTTGTTTGCATTGAGATATCTTTAGTGTGATTGGTTTTGTTTACCAGTAGCAGTTTATAACATCTCTCTCATGACTTTCTTTATGCTACAAAAGCACTGAAAATGTCAGCTCAGCTCTGAAGCTACTAAATGCTCCGGCAGAGCCTCCAAGAATTCCATGAAATACTGCCTTGTAGGTCCTACCAAAGTGACAGATTCCTGGCTCCCAAGCCTGTAACTGATGAGGATATTTTAAAACTGCATGTTTACAAACCAGTGGATTTTATTCACTGGATTTTAATAACTTAAGTTACTCAAATCTGCAGTCTAAAATCAATGTTCCCTTGAAGCTAATTTTCAAACACCAGCAGTAAATTGATAATCATAGCAAACCAAAGTCCATTGGGCTAATAACAGCTGTTATTTCACCATCAAATATAGAAAGCTAGTTCAGGGCAGTTTTATGTCAATTGTTCTGAAAATCGTCCCAAATATGGTGCTTCCAACTCTTAATTACATATGGAAAAAGGAATAAAGAACTCAATGATCCCAAGGGGTGGTTAGAAAGAAATAACTTAGGCCAAGTTTTATTTTATTTTAGAGCACTTGGGCGTGCAACCTCTCAGCCCCGGATCCAAATGATTTTCCTCAGCTCAATCTTCCTTTCAGAATCCTGAAAGCTTGCCAGGATACCACAGGGAAGAAACTACAGAGAAGGCACAAAATAAACCATCAGCTCAGGGGAAACTGGTAGTTGACTTTGACCTAGTTTAACACATTTCCACAACTATACATAACTGCTTCCTTAAAACTGGTGTGTGGAAGAAGCGCCCTTGGCAGCCCCTCTGATGGCCTCAGAACTTTGGAAAAGCAATGTAACTCCTCTGGGCCTCAACTGTAAAATATCAACAGTATTTACATGCCTTCACCCATTCCAATGAAAATCCCCCAGAAGCTAGTTTAATATGACAAGGTGCTATGTTCTATAGGGGTGACTTACAGAAGCAGTCCCTTTTGCAAATGTAAAATAACCATAACATGTTAAACTTAAAAGAGATTCGTTATCACTAGAGAATAAACCAATAAGCATACACTTGCAATTGAAATAGCAACGACTTAATACAAGGTATAATTTGAAACTGGCTGTCTAGAAATGGTTGGAGGTAGAATACACAGAAATGATCCTCTGGAGACCAATACTGAAAATGCTTCTGAAGCCAAAATACCGTTAAAACCTCCTCAGCTATTTAGTAAGGAAATACACACACATATGCAAGCACAAGAATGCACAAATACACACACACACACACACACACACACGATAAAAAGCCAAAAGGAAACCATACAATGATTATTTCTGTTTGGTAAGCTTATGAGTAATTTTTTATTTTTTTCTGCATATTTTTCCCTATTTTTCCATTTTTCTACATGGGCAAGTACTATCATATTAATGAACAAAAAATTCTCAATACAAAAGTTATTTATAGTACTAAAAATCCAAAAGGAGAATGGTAAAAGGATGTTTTCTCTTTTTTTAACTTTTATTTTTAATATTCCAAACATACATATTTAAGACATCATATAATCTATCATCTAGCTTCAATTGCCAATATTTTGTCAATTTGCATTCAACTATATCCATTCCATTTTAGTTCATGAAATATCTTAAAAACAAATCCCAGACCCATGTAATTTCACCTGTATATTTTTCACGTGTGCATCTTCAACTGATAAGAAAGGAAAAGTATATATATATACATATATACGTATATGTATCTCCACCATCATATATATATGATATATATAGTATATATATATATCCACCATGCCATCATTACATGTAATAGGACAACAGTAATTCCACCGTATCATCTAATACCCAGTCCATATTCAAAAGTAAGAACAGTCCTTTCAATAACAGTGTTCAATAACTGGAAATCCATACAGAAAAACAGAAATTGTGACACTACCTCATATCCAGAATGTATAACAACTATAAATCAATAAGAAAAGCATGACACAAAAGAAAAAAGTACAAGAGGTTTGAATAGACACTTTGATAAAGAGGCAATCCAAACAGCCATTGAAAATAAGGGGAGAAAATCGTAACGCAATTTAAAACAAGAAAATACCACTACATGCACCCAACAGAGTAGCTAAAATGAAAAGACTGACGATAATAGTGTTCACAGAGAACGAGAGCAACAAGAACTCGCAAACATTGCTAGAGAAGTTGTGAATTGGGAAACAGTTTTTTCCTAAAGCACACCCACACATATACCTCATAACCACTGCTAGGCATACTCCCAATACAAATGCATGCTTCCATACCCTGGGAAACATGTGCAAAACATTCACAGAAGTTTTGAGCATAAAGCCTAAACTAGAGGCAACCCAAATTATCATTAGTAGCATAACAAATAAATAAACTGGTGCATTCGTACAATAGAATAATATACAGCAATGAAAATAAATGAACTACAGGTATACACAATGTATCAAGTTTAGAAATGTAATAAGGTGTGACAGAAGGCAGACATAAAAGAATATATACTGAATATATGACTATATATGACTCTTCTAATTATATAAAAGAATATATGACTCTCCTAATTATATAAAATTCAGAAACGAGTTACAACGGACAAGATTTTTAGAGAAAAGGAAGTGATTACCATAAAGTCTGAATGATTATCCTTGGAGAAAGGGGGCAGAGTATGACAGGTAAAGAGGGCATGTAGCAACTCTGGGGAGCTGGTAATGTTTTCCCTAATGTCAGTGATGGTACATACTCATACGTGTTCACCTTACAATAATTCATGAAGCTTTAAGTTTATGTTTTATGCACTTTCCTGCTTGTTTTGTATTTCAAAATATAAAATGTTTCAAAATACTTAATAATTGACTCCATCAAAGATTATCAATGGATGTAAATTCACCAAAAGGCTATTGGGAAAAAAGATATTCATGTAGCCTCTAAGTACCACCCTATAGGTCACTTATTAATTATATGGGAATGTCCTTGACTGGTTTCCTCAAATGGGGAGAAAAAAAGTAGTTTATAAATAACTTCCTGGGACAATTAAGGATCTATGCGTATGGTCTGCATATTAGATGATATTATATAAATGTTAAATTGACTTATAATTAATAGACACGTGTTGAAGTATTTAAGGGTGAACTGTCATGATGTCTACAACTTACTTGCAAATGTTACAGCAGAGAGACAGAGACAAAGACAGAGCAACAGAGACACATAGAGCAAATTTGCCAAACATTCGCTACTGGTAAAACTAGGTGTAGGGTAACAGATGTTCCATGCATTACTTCAAACCTTTTGCTAAGCAAGAAATTTTTCAAAGTACAACAACGAGAGAGGGATTAAAAGGTTTCAAAAAGGAAAGATTTTTAGAAATAGGGTTTACAAGTATCGGGTAGAGACGAAAAGGATTAGATGGTATCTAGTGGATTATGCTCTCATGAAAAGTAACTGGAAAGACTAATATGTGCTTCTCTAAAAAAAAAAACAACTCATAATCTGTCTGAAAAAAAGGAGAACATAAGCCTGTTCAAATGCAACTTTTTTAAATAAGGGGGAAACGAATGGAAGAATGCTAAAATACTGCTTTTGCCTCAATATTGTATTATGGATATTTCCTGTTTTCCAAATATTTTATAATGAGCTTTTCTTTAAAAGAAAATATAATTTAAAGATTAGTCAGAGTGCCACACAGTATATTACTGCTGAACAATCAGGTATTTGTACAATTAGCTGGTTTCAATTTGAAAATTACCAACTGCTGAAATCCCACCAATGTGTCTTTATTTCCTCTTGTCCAGTGAAGAATTATGAATCACACAAAGTGTCACAAATGACTACTTGCTAACTACCTAAAATGGTAACAAAAATAGTACCGTAAAATGATCCTTTACAAAGCCTATCATACTATAACTATACCTCATCATATATGCTCCCATTAATGTCTGCGCCATAGATGGGTGCTACGAAAGTTAAGTTCTTCCAGTACTTGCGCTCCAAATCTTCATAATCCAAATACCTTGGGGTACAATATCTGCAAAAGGTAAATGAAGGAAAGGATAAATAGTAAGACAATTTTAAGATTCTCCCCACCCATTTCATTTAAATCACTTTCTAAAGAAAACTCTATCAAAATGAAAATATCACAAGCAGCTCATGTTGTCAAATCTAACAGGTAAATACACAAATGTATTTGTCATAGATAACCTAAATACTCTTAAGATTCCTAAATAATTCTAAGAAAACTTCATATTTTGACTAATAAGGAAAATACTAAGTATCAATAATAGAAGCAGAAAATTACTTAAAAATTAATTATATCAGCTCTCAAAATATTTTTTTAAATCTTTAACCAATTACGAGTATACTATACAGCCATCCCTCAGTATCCACAGGGAATTAGTTCCAGAACCCCCCACGAATACCAAAATCCACAGATGCTCAAGTCGTTATATAAAATGGTGTAGTGTTTGCATATAACCTACATACATCCTCTCATATACTTTAAATCATTTCTAGATTACTTATAATACCTAATACAATGTAAATGCTATGTAAATAGTTGTTATACTATATTGTTTAGAGAATAATGACAAGAAAAAACAATGTACATTTTCAGTACAGATGCAACCATCGTAGACCTAACTACATAGTACATGTCAGCAGCAACATAACATTTGTTTTTTAATATTTTCAATCCTCATTTGACACCAAATATAATAATGGTGGCCCTTCAAGTCATTCAAGGATCTTCTTTTTAGATTACTCATTCTCTAATATGTGTAATTTATCATTCAAGATTTAAACATTGTCACACAAAGAAGAAAATTTGTCTAACGAAGATAAATCATGAGTATAATAAAAAAAACTCATGGCAGTGAAAAGATTTTTTAAAAACCCATTTACAGATACTATGAATGAGATGATAGCATGAGGAATAATTTTCTTAGCAGTAAATTAAATGTAAGTAGGAAACAACCTGAAGAACAGAAAACAGTTCAATTAGATTCCAAGAGATTGTGCAGGAGACTCATTTCAGTTTCACTGCAAGCTCCTCTGTCTACTTGGTTTCTGGTCATGTCCATGTACATCTTTGAAAGAAATAAAAACTGCAAAGTGAAGCCACTCACTTGCCACTATTGGCCAGCTGCCTGAACTCCTTCACCGTCATGGCTTTTTTCTGGATGTTATATTGAGTGAACAGTCCTGACTGCCCTGTGACCATCTGCTGAATAGGTGCTGGAATGAGCAAATTATCGATGTCATCATAGCACTTCCTTGGCTTCCACTCCTTAGGAGGAATCACCTAAAAATAAAATAAAATGTTATCTTGAAAATATTCCAGATAGTTATTTAGCTTTCATATTCCAACAAAATACAAGTGAAGAATTGGTCAGCATTTCTATGACAAACATGTAAAAGAACTGTGAAGATTCACATTAAGAGAAATGCTCACATTCTCCCAAATATTCTTCTTACTGATACAATTTTTTTAAGCAGTAAAATGTATTGAGTACTCACTGTATCAAATACTGTACTCGTATTAACTTCACTTTTTAGTTGTACTGTTAACCTCTCAATTAAATGTAAAATTGAGAGACACACAGACAAGTAAAATAACTTCTGAAGGTCAAGTACTATTTATATTAACAAGAAAAATAAGTAAATTTTTGTTTAGTCAATATTATTTTCTTTAATACCTCTCACACAATACGGCAAATAGCAGTGTTGTGCTAGTGAATGTTTAACAACCAGCTTTCTGGGAAGATGGGGGAAACCTTGACTTGTACTGTTTGTCTGTCACCATGGTAACTACTACCACCATGGCCAATTTGAGCTTACCAACATGACGTCACTGAACATGGAGTAGGAAAAAGATGTCAACTATCAATTCTTACGTGTCTGTAAGAGGAGGTAGCTTAGCCCACCACTGTTTCCCCATAGTATTTAAACACTTAATTACTAATAATGGAAAGACAAGTAAACACTAAGACCACAAATACATATTTAGATAATTAAAAATTAGAAGGGACAAAGTTATGAATTAAGTTTAGATTTCTAGCTGGAAAATTTATCTGCCTTTAGAAGTTGTTTTTATTTAAGATAAACTTTTTTGCTAATTGAGTGCAAAATATAAATAGCACACACACAGAAAATAGATAACCATAAATATGTGTCTTTGTGAATTATTGTAAAGCAAACACCAAAGTACCCACGACCCAGGTATCAGAAGCAGGCTCTTGCTGGCACCACAGAGGCCCTCCAAGTGCCCTTTTCCAAACATACCCCTCTCTGCCTGAAAGGTAACCACTATCATGGAATTTATGCTATTCATTTCCTTGTTGGTCTATATAGTTTTATGTCCGGGGATGCATCCTTAACACTCATTTTTGAACTATATACAAATGTAGTCATCCATGTATACATACATTCTTTGAGGTTTATCTTTTGTATTTCACTAAATATTTTTGTGAGATTCAAATATGATGGACTATGTAGCTGAAATACATTGATTTCATTCCTACTCAGTGTCCCTTCATATAAATATTTATTTATAAGTTGGTGACCATAGGTGGTCACCTGGTTTTTTTCTAATTATTGGCTATTGCAGAGTGCCAATGACACTGCAAATGACACTGCTATTAATATTGTTGTACACATCTGCAGCTGTATATGCGCACACGGTTCTCTAAAATGCACATACATACACAGACATTCCTAACCCTGAAATTACTATAAAGGGGATATGTGTAGATCAAATTTACTAGTTACTACCAAACTTTTGCCTAAGTGGTTGTACCAACTCACATTCCCACCAGCAATGACTGAGAGTTCGTGTTGCTACACACTCTCATCACTATGTATTGTTGCTCAATATAATTTTAATCCTTCTGGTAGGTAATAGTACTCAAGTCGGGGTTTTATTTGCATTTGCAGAACTAAAAAACCTTTTCATATATTTACTGGTCCTATAAATATCCTCTTTTGTAAAGTGCTTATTCAAGTCTCTTATCCATTTTACTATTGCACTGTCAGTCTTTTTCTTACTGATGTATAGGGATTCTTTACATATTCTGGTTATTCTTGGATGTGTATGTGTGCATGAGTACATTTGTAAATATCTACATGTATGTGTATCAAATATTTTGTATTACTCCGTAACTTGTCCTCCAATTTTCTTGAGGGTATCTTTTGAAAAACATAAGTTCTTCATTTTAATGTAATTCAATTTGTTCATTTTTGCCTTTATGGGTACTGCTTTGGTCTTCTGTTTAAAAATATTTTTCCTACTCCGGGCCATAAAGACATTCTATTTTATACTCTAAGAGTTTTAAGGTTTTGTCTTTCACATTTAGATCTACAATGTATCTACAACTGGCTTTTGTGAAAGATTTGGGTCAAGCTTCATCAGATGAAGACACTTGGAGACAGGGGATGAGTGACTTGGCCAATGTTACACAACTGGTAAATGACAGTATTAACTCAAAAAAAATTGAATGTAAACTGTCAAGTCTAATATTAACTTAATTTTTATCAGCAATATGGGAATATTACACATTTTATTTCCTCCAAGGTATATTAGTTTCAGATGAGACTATAGACAACCTCACTATACGCTACTGAGAACACATACTACAGTGCCTAGTACATAGTATGCACTCTCCATACTTGGTGAACAAATAACTGAAAACAAAATAGAACAGGCAAATCTATAAGAGAAAGAAAGTAGTGCCTTAGGGCTGAAGGTATAGTAGGGAATAAAGAGTGACTGGTAATGGGCACAGTTTCTTTTGGGGATAAAGAAAAGTTCTGGAATTAGATATTGGTGATGGTTGTACAACTCTCTGGATAAATAAAACACCACTGAATTGCATACTTTAAATTAAAAAAGAAGAGAGAAAGAAAAAAAACAGAAGGAAAGAAGAGGAGTCGGGGGAAGCAAGGAGGCGTAGTGGTTAAGCTTCAGGTTAATAACTGTCTCCCATGAGAAACTGGCGAATGTTATGAATACTCTCACACCTCTGAAACTGTATATGGTTCTATTTGGTTTCTACGAATCATTTTTGGTTTAAAAAAAAAACACACAGTATAAAGAGTTAAAATAAAAATGAGATAGTTATTATTCTTTGGAAAAAACAAGTGCTCCATATGAATTAACAAGAATTAAGATTTTGCAAATATCTTCCTTTAGAAGAATTAATTTCCCTCATCATGAAGACTAAGAGCATAAATAAAAGGCCAAGTGACCATTCTGGTTTAAAGGATCTGTGGACAATCACCTTTGCGAGCCCTGCTCGATGGGCTCCTTTAGACTCCATGTATGCAAGGTATTTATTGAACTCACGGAACTCCTCCATGGAGGGTCTGAAGGTCATGATCTTGCAGCTGGGATTCAGACGACTCTCCACCTCGGCCACCTCCATGATGGCTGGAGCAGTCTCTGCAGAGAAGATGATGCGATGATCAGCAGTGAATTACTACACGGTGGAGGCTGGTGGTCATTCCCCCACTGGCATGTCAGCTCCCCCGGGAACTCTTTCAGTTACTTACCATTCCCTTCCATGACCTATGATTCCTCATCTCTCCCTGGACTGCTGAAAAAACTGCCTCTAGTTACTCCTCCCAAGCTCCTATTCCGGGGATTGAGTCACTGACCTAATTCTCTCACTGGCCTCCTCAAAATCCTTCCTAGTAAGACGGAATTTTCTGACTTTGCAAGTTTATACAGGTGATGTTCCCATGTACCATTCTGAAACAGACTCTCACGTACGCATCTGTATAAAGGCCCAGTTTGGATGGAACAGAACATGGAAAATGTTCATCATCCCCAACACAGTTTACTCAGGTGTGTTTCCACTTGTCATAACATGCTTTCCGATAACATGCTTTCCGATAATAATTTCCAATCAGCCATTCAATCAAATTGCCAGGCACCAAGCTAAAGGCCTAGACCCAGGAAGGGCTAAGGTTGGTCTTCATCGCCCATTCGCACTTTCTAGGGGTCAAACTGCAATACAAAACAGTACAGGAAGGAGTCACTAACCACCCGGGTTGCTCAGAAAGGGGCAGAGTTAAGACTTCCAAGAAGTTGTAGGAGTTTGCCAGATGAGAGAAACAGTAGTCCTGGCAGTAGAAATACTTGGAAGTCTTACAGGTATGGAGAGGGGAAGTTAATTTGTCTGGGGCTTAGAAAGAAAAGATTATAGGGAATCAAAGTAGAAAAGTAGGCAGTAGGTTGTGTTACAAAAACGCAAACTTTCATCCTGCTGTCAATGAGCAGGACGATTCCTCAACAATTACTGAACACCCAGTCTGTGCCAGGCAGAGGGAATGCAAAGATGAAAGCAGCACTGGTTTACCTGCCCCAGCAAGGAGTCCCACCCACCCCATCCTACTTACAGGTGTAGTAATACTGCCTGGCATCCAACAACTCAAACAACAAATCCCCTCAGAACAAAGCTTTCCTTGTATTGTTTATTTAAAATAAATGCAATCTGCCTGACAAAGAAAGAAACTGGGAAGTGAGGGATGGGTTAAATAAAGGGAAAACATGTCATGAGATAATAACAGGTTAAAACAGATCAGGACTACGCGTATAGATAAAGAGGTGATCATCACTCATTTAAAGTTTAAATGAACGTCTGTCTCACAAAGTTCATGTGAGGAAAACGATATACATCAAAATTAAACCCTGCCACCCTTTCGGAACTTACAATCTAAAGGAGAAAATACTCTGCATGGAGATCCATTACTACGTGACAGAAAATATCCTGTACTCTCCCTGCCAAAGGGAAAAGGCACGCAAAAAACAAACCCTCTGGGGCACCTCCCTACCCACCTCCCTTCATACTTACACAGACACGCGTGCCAAATCCATGGGCTGCAGGACGACAGTCTCAGCTCTGTGCAGGACACACATACTCCTTTCGAAGCGTCCACAGCAGCCCTTGAGTAACTATGGTGGCCTTGTCCACCCCAACAGCCTGTATGAGACTTTACACCCCGACAATACTCGTCAGTTTGTGCTTCTCTAAACAAGCACAGCTCCTATGCCTTTGTCCAAATTACTCCCTCCTTTTGGGGCATCCTTTACCTGTTTCCTCACCTGGCAAACTCTTGCCCACTGTTGAGATTCCCAACCCTCTTGGGCAGACTGAGGTAAACCACCTGTTTCCACCTCCCTCTGCATTCCTTGTGCAGCAGGCACCTGTGCCAGGGGCTGGCACTGCCGACCGCACGCTGAACTCCAAGCTCCTCAAGGGAAACGCAGGCTCTCCACCTTTGAAATCCTGGGAGCCACTCTGGCCCGTTATATCTACTGTAATAACTGTTTGCTAACTGAATGAAGGAATAAATGCCAAAACGTTATTAAAGTAGTTCCATAAAATGATACTAAATGCAGGAAAAAGAAAAGCATTGGTCCCAAACACAGACAAGTTACTTGAAAAACAGATTCATCTGCTTGACTGGTAAAGAATAATAGAATATAAAAATCTGCACAGTGAGAAAGGGGAAGAAGCTCTCAGATTACCTTTGTAGAATCAGCTGGTATAGGGAAGGCAGCCTTATTTTTCCCCTGGCCAAAGATTAAAAGTAGCCTGCATATTTCCTGAGGCAGAGGAAAAAGCCACTAAAGGAGGAACTGGAAATCCACCCAGTCATTCAACAAGTATTCCTAAGTGCCAAACTGTTGGGTGGGCACTCAGGAAGGAATGAAACGAGACGCTACCAGTAGTGGAGGGCAGCACAATAAACAAGGAATACGTGCTCCGCAGAAGAAACCAGGGTAAGCGGATGGAGCACAAATAGGAGGGGAAGCTATTTTACACAGTAGGCAAGGGAAGGCATTTCAGAGGCCTGAAGTGGGGAATAAATCAGCGGATATCTGGACGAAGACAGTTTAGGCTGAGACAACAGCAAGGAGCCTCTTGGACTCTTCACAGAATAGTACGAAAATGAGTATAGCTGGAACTAGGTAAAGCAAAGGACAGAATGGTGAGTGAGGAAATGGGGGGTGAGAAAGGAGGTGGGGGTGAGAGAGAAGGTGGGAGATGGGGGGTGAGAGGAGATGAGGGTGAAAGAGGAGACGGAGGAGAAAAGGAACTTGGCCTTTACTCTGAGTGAGAGGGGAAATAATCTTGGGCTTCTTCCCTTTCTCGTACATTCCATGCTTGATACTCTAATAAGCATTTCCATTCAAGAAGATGACACTGCTTTCTAAGGAAACTTGAGAATTTCAAGCAGTGTAGTGAGCTGGGTCATCACTCTGGCTGTCGTATCAGAAAAGGACAAAGATGAAAGACCAGAGGTAATTTACATCAATCCAGGCAAGATAAAAACAGTGACTTGGACCGGCGGTGCAGTGAAAAATGGTCAGATTGCAGATGTATTCTGAACAAAATTTCCTGATACAAGTGAGAGAAACAGAGGAGTCAAGATTTTTTATCTAAAAAAACAAAACATTGGCTGGGACAAGAAATTGAAGTAATGAGACTGTTAAAATAGGCAGCAAATTAGTAGCAACCAGAATTCAACCTCAGCCCTTCACCTAGTTTACTAACTGGTCTGTGACACACACTTTGCCTCTTCTTAGCATCACTATTCCCTTGATTACGGAAAACTAGTTCCACCTATAAATCAGGTACTTACCAAAGACCTAGGTAGCTTATGTTTTAGACCTTTTTCAATCATAATGTTTAGACTGAATCTATAAATATTATACGATCATCATAAAATTTTAAATATGTGTAAAACATTTTAAATATGTTAAAGCATCTAAGAATTTAATGTTAATCCCACCACTCAAATCTTTGCCACTATTACAGGCAAAAAGAAGTCTGGTGTTAAGTTTCATTTCTTCAATTACTAGTGATATTAATCAATTTTCCACACTTATAGCCATCTACATTTCATTGCCCACTTATGTTCTTTACCCTTAAAAGGGAGTTTATAAATTTTCTGTTCCTTGAAGTTTTTCTAACCCACTTTATCATTATTAACCTTAACCATGCTGCTAGAATCAAATTCTCAGACCCCCCTTTTCCTCTTTTACCTTTATTTATCTGAGCCAAGCAGGAAAGCAGGTTTAAAATGCTCTTGAAATAATGTTTCCTAGTCAGAGAAGGGCTATTCTTTTTTAAGAAACATCTCTACGATCTTCAACAGAAGGTGATGTAATAGTCATTTTTTAATGCTACACCTCTTTAGAGACCGAGTCCCCAAAGTGAGTGACAACAATATCTGTGATGATATAATAACTTTGTTATTTTGCTTTTACAGAGCTGGTTTCAATGTTTTTGAGACCACCTAAACCAAATAATCATATTTATAGTAAGCACCCTAAGAATTTGTTTTCCTTAATGAACTAAAGATCTTTTTCATTAAATGAAAAGTCTAGCTCTAATTCATACTTACATAAATATCTCTCCCAAGCTTCTTATCTGCAAATTTTACCTTATCATGAAGGAAAAACACCTACCCTCCTTACTCTAATAGCATGTCTTTACTTGGTAATAAGAACCTGAGACTGATGCTTTCCCTCAAAATGTAAATCTATATCCTATACTGCTTTCCTTGTGCAGAAACCTGTATTTCTGACCTGTGTCCTGTTATTTAAACAATTTCTGTGAAGAGTAAAACCTGATGGCTCTCATCACGGGAGTATTAGTTTCTTAGACAATGCCTGATGCAGAGCTGGTCTACACTAACTGCCCCTGAAGAGATTATTTCAGGATCTGCTAAGCAGCGCAACCCCCTGGGAGATGCAGCACTTGGGGTAAGCAGATAATACAGTAGGCTAGAAAGAAAACGAACCAAGGCACAACCACCAGCAGTGCTAGTGTCAGAAGAGGACACGAGTCCAGCCGCCCCCAGGGTTCCTCATGAGGACTCGCCCATCCTCTCCAGCCCTCACTCACTTGTCTTTCCTACAGTGAGATTGTAGGAACTGAGCAGCTCAGGCCAAGCACGTAGCACCCTGCTCTACTCCAGCTCCCTGTGCTAAGTTCAACAGAGGCAAGCCAGGGCCCCACCGCAGGCAGCGGGAGGTCTGGCCGTTCAGTCTCAGCGCTGCAGCTCACCCCATTGGGTCTCACAGTGACCCAAGTTAGTGCCTGCTCTGCAAACTGCCTCGGTCAGGCATTGTTATGGGTTGAATTGTCTCCCCCAAAAAGACATGTTGAAACCTAACCCCCAGTACTGGTGAGTGTGACCCTATTTGGAAACAGGTTCTCTGCAGACGTGATCATGTAAAGACAAGACCATACTCGATTAGGATGGATGCTAGTCCCATATGACCGGTGTCCTCCTATGAGAAGAGACAAACACAGAGGGCAGAACACCATGTGACAACAGAGGCAGACGCAAGTCATACAGCTGCCAGTCAAGGTATGGCAGCCTCTTTACAGAAAGCACGGCCCTGCTGACACCTTGTTTTTGGTCTTCTAGCCTCCAGCACTGAGAGAAAATAAACTTCTCTCATTTTAAGCCATCCACCTTTGTGGTAATTTATTATGGCCACACTAGCAAACTAAGACAGGCATCAAGGGCCAGGCTTGGAAGGAAGGAAGTAAAGTGCCACATTCCCCAGCCCAGCTTTATCAATAGTGAAGCTCACACTACTCCGACCTTCCACTGGACTCCTTCGTCTTTCTCAGTTGGTTCTAGACTCCGGTGGAAAAGGGAAGTGGAGGCCACCTTGAAAATTCAGGTTATTAGCAGTAATATTAGTATTGCGTTTAAAAAAAAACACAATTACAGGTATAGTTTCAGATACAGCAAGGAAGTAATGCTGTAATGCTAATGTGATTAGGTATCGAGAATTTCATTGTAAGTATAAAGAAATACCAATATAAAATTCTTGGGTTACATAAAACTTAACTTTTCATTAGAATTTGAAACATCAATATGAACTCATGCTTTTTTTCCTCTTAAAATAATGTGTATCTCCAGGTACTGCCCAGTGAAAAGGGCACAGAAACAATAACAATACAGCGGCAAAGGTTACCCAGTGCACACAAATTGTGGTCTCCAAATACCATATCTCAACAAAAAGAACCAGGGATCTTATCTTTGAAGAAAAGGCTGGTTCCAAGTCTGGGTCAAGAAATGTAAATAAAAGATGTGACTGAAACATGTTATTCCAGAAAGACTGCTTTGATGGCAAGCTATCACAGACTAATGAGGGCAGATAGCAAATTAAAACTAACATCAGTACTGGAAAGATTACGTATCATGTGCCTCCTGATAGGATATACTGAGAATACAATATCACTTATATATGCCTACTCCTGCCAAAGATGTACAACCTAAATCTAGTCATGAGGAAACATCAGAAAAGGCCAAGTGACAACTTAAAGCTAAATGGTTTATACTCCTCAAAAATGTCAAGGTCATGAAAAACAAATAATGAAAAATAATTCCAGATTAAAAGAAGACTAATGTATTATTTGATCCTCAGATACTGGACCAGAAAAACAAAACAAAAAAAATTTCTCTTTTCTTTTGCTATAAAGAGTATTAGTGGAACAGATCGTGAAATCTGAATAAGATCTGTAGATTAGATAATAGTACTGTGTCAAGATTAATTTTCTGTTCTTGATAAATACAATGTGGTTAGAGATTGTCCTTGTTTTTAGGAAATACATGACAGTGTATGTATGGGTAAAGGGGCATTATACCTACAAATTATTTCTAATGGCTCAGAAAACAATATGTATACACACGCATGAGTACCAGAGAGTAAGAGCAAGATCGAGAAAATGACAGGCATGGAAAAACTTTTAACAGTCGGGAAATCTGGATGAAAGGTAGGGGAACATCTTTGTTTTGTTTTTTGGCAAATTTTCTGAAAGTCTGAATTTATTTCAAAACAAACAGTTAAAACAATAACTAATGGGAGTCATGTCAAAAGGACACAAGAACTTTGGGCAGCAGAAGACAGCCTGGGTGGCCCCATGCAGGGTGTTAGAGCCTGACGGGGATAAAGAAGACATCCATGCCGTGTGGCAGCAGCAACGGGAGATTGGATACATGCTGGCTGATAATAGGAGCCAAGTTTCTCCCTGTCAGAGCAAGGAGTTTACAAATACGGAGAAGAGGGAACTAGAGTTAACCTGTAATATTAGATTGGAATGTGGAAATACTGGTGTGTGTGTGTGTGTGTGTACATGTGTGTGTACATATGTGTTTACGTACAGATACATGTCTATGTATAGATAATTCCTTAGCTTTGCCCACTGAAAGGCCTTGGGAACAGTTAACACTCCAGCAGCAATGAGCTCTCAAATCTTGGTTTCTAAATGCCATTCTCCACTAAAAAAAAAGAGCTTTTTGCATAAAAGATTGATTTCAGGGCAGGAGAAGAAAAAGTACAAGGTAGGCCTATCACATTCTGTTGTGCCAAAAAGTAAAAAAATACTCAAAAAATGAGGGAGACACATAAAAAGTACACAATAGCCAACTTGAAGGGGTTTCCACTAGCTAAATCTGGGGGAAATTGAGTATCAAAACAAATAATGATAGTAATGGACTGTAATCAGTTAAATAAAACAAGAAATCAAGAGTCCATAGTGAAATAAATACACTACAAAATATTTTAAAATCAATTACCTCTATAATATTCCTCTTTAAAAAAAAAAAGTATCAATCACCATTGGAATACATAAGAGGGAATGGAATCAAGCCCTTATTGTGACTTTGAACAAATAGTATTAGAAGGCAAGCAAAGGATTGATGTTAGAGGGCCGACCCGATGGCTCAGTTGGTTAGAGCACAAGCTCTGAACAACAGGGTTGCCAGTTCGATTCCCATATAAGCCAGTGAGCTGTGCCCTCCACAACTAGATTTAAGGACAATGACTTGGAGCTGATGGGTGCTAGAGAAACACACTGTTCCCCAATAAAATAAAATAAAATTTTAAAAAAGGAAAAGAATTGATGGTAGAAAGTTCTTTTTCTATAGAAAAATTCCAGATGTTCAATGTAGAAAAAATAACAGAATTATATGATCACCATTTTTTTTACAATCCCTAACAAAATAAAGAATCTAGGGAAAAATCATCAATAGATGTTAAAATCATGAGGCTACAAGTTAACAGGAAACTACAATGGAGGAAGCAGGTTCATTATCAGTGGAATAAGCAGACATGATATGAAGCAATAGAAAATACACACAGCATCACCTATTAATCGCTCTTATCTTAAAAAGTAAACCTGAATCTAAACCGAATCATTAAATCTAACTACCAGTTTTCAGGAAACACAGAGGCTAGGGAAACAAACTGACCATCACCACAAGAAAGCAACATGCCAAATTCAGGATTTGGGACAGTCTACATTCCACAAGCCAATGGGGGGCGTGGAGGGAGCACAGCAAAGGTGGGAACAAGGGACCCTTACAAACACGATACATACAAATAAAAACTATATACATCAACTACTGCTCACCAGATATTTGATTAGAAAAGGAGTACAATAATGCAAGAAAGGAGAAAAAAATAAGATTAAAAGAGCAGTAGCACAACCAGAACAAAGCATCTTTAATATACTTTATATGTACGTGTATATATACATCTATACTCTGCTGTTGTAAACCTGAGACTATCCTCATTTAAAAGACATAAATTAGAACATTGAAACTTTTAGATTCAATACACAAGACTTTCTCTGACTTGTCTGCCCTATTATTTTCAACTCACAAAGTTCAGTGGCTGAATGTCAAAGTTCCTTTATCACCAGTTACATTACATTAAACAGGCAATTACAGTAGTCTCCACTTTAGCTCAGGGGATATGTTCCAAGACCCGTCAGTGGATGCCTGAAATCTCAGATAATATCAAGCCCTACATATACTATGTTTTTTTCTTATATACAGAGGGTGCCAAACAAATGTATACACATTGTAAGAAAGGAAAAAACTGTATAAAAATTGTAAATATTCAATATATTCCGATAACAAAAAATGAATACAAGTCACGTTTGACTTCCGCAATTACAAGAGGTGCTCAAAGTGGTTACCATCAGTGTAATTTTAGTTTTTTTTCCTTTTCTAAAATGTATATATATTTTTTGGCACCCTCTGTATATATACTTATGATAAAGTTTAATTTATAAATTAGGCATAGTAAGAGATTAACAACAATAACTAATGATAAAATAGAACAATTATAAAAATACATTGTAATAAAAGTTATGCTAAAGTAGTCTTTTTCTCTCTCAAAATATCTTATTGTACGTAAGGACAGGGTGGATACACTGGACAAAGGAATGATTCACGTCCTGAAGTGGGATGGCATGAGATTTCATCACCCTACTCATAACGGTGCACAATTTAAAATTTATGAATTGTTTATTTCTGGAATTTTCCATCTAATAGTTTTGGACCATGATTAACACGGAAAGCAAAACCATGGAAAAGGGGGGACTACTGTATTAAAAAATAGGGAGGGGGGACAGATTTACATTCAGTCATAGCATGTGCAACACAATAACCACCTAATTGTTAGAAGTTTTATTATCCTTTTCCCTTGGGATAGTTTCCATTCATCCTAACAATACAATGACCAGCAATCATGTTGATTAATTAGGCCATGCCCAAATCCGTAGGTTGAAGCACCAGACTAAACAAAAGGTTACTATAACAGATCAGTTACTTGGCTTTCCAGCAATTAAACTACACTGACATCACAATGGTAATCTCAACCAAACAGAATGACATCTTATACAAAATTATCATCACTGTAGGAGTTGAGCTTGTAAATCACCTTGCATATTTCTTTCAAATTGTGACTGTCTCACTTAGGCAGCCCGGTAAAGAGGCAAGACTAGACCTTACAGCAAGACAGACTGGATTCTAATTCCTCCTACATGCCTCCCCCACTTAATTAATAGCTGCAGGACATCAGGAAAGTTACTTAAACTAGGCCTCTGTTTCCCCATCAGTAAAGTGGGATAACACTACCTCCCCTACAGCACTGTGGTGGGGATTCAATAAACTGCCAACGGGTAGTAAGCACACAGATACTGGCTTAAAAACAAACAAAAACTATTCAAATTAAATCCCTTCTATTAGCTTCTTCCCTGCCGCCCACAGATATGTTCAGATCTCTCCCATGTAACTTTTAGAGGCTCCCTATACAACATGCCCCCTCCTAGACAGACCCCAGCCACAGCATTCCCTCCATGATCCCGCACAGATAACCGCCCCCAGCGAACACCGACAGTCATCTGTCCACTTCATCTATTCGATCCTCAATCCCACTACAACCTAACATCTCCATCCACCAGTGCACTGAAATCATTCTGGAAAAGACTGACAGAGACTTTCCAACTGCTGTATCCAATATATTGTTTTCGGTCCTCTTACCAACCTCTCTACACCCTTAGAAGCTGAACAAGCCCTCTCCTGGCGTGCCTTCTGCAGATGGTGGGACATTCCTCATCCTCCACTCGCTCTCTTACGGTCACTCCACTCTCTGAACTCCTTTCTGTGCTTCTCCTTAGCCAAGCCCATCACTATTGGTATACTGCAGGTTCTTTCTGTGGTTGTCTTCCCGTTCCCTGGACACAGACATGATGGGACATTTCATCCACACCAGCCTCAACCATCTTTACCAACGCCTCACAATGTACCAAGTGGGATCTCTCTCCCCTGAATCCAAGTGCAGTAAATCTAAGTACCTACTGGGCATAGGCATTTGGAGATGATGCTCAAACTCAACAGAAACAAAACTGAACCCCAAACTTAAGGATAAAAAGGGATCTTTCCTCCAAAATCTGCTTCTCTATCCCACGGTCTCATTTTGGTGTTCCTTCAATCCATCCACAGTTCTGTTTGCCTTTTGTGGCCAGCACGACCGCCACCAATCCTCACAGAACTTACAAGTGCACGAGGGAACAAGTACAGGTGGTTATAATACCACAGGCCAGGTGCTACCACAAAGGGAAGCACAGAGCACCACAAACCCTTTAGAGCAGGAAGAGCAGGATCCAACCCTTTAACAAGGTAAAGGGTGGAGAGGGAAGCTGGAAGGCAGAGCATCTCCTACACTGCAAGGCCCAATCGGGAACCCAGGAAGCTCTGAGCCCTCCCTCACTCTCCATTTCTATGTGGCCACCAGTTGTTGTTTATTCAACTTCCTAAATATCTTTCATATCCATTATCTCGTCTCCATTCCAAAAGTTACTATCTAAGTCAAGCTCAGTTCCTTTCTTCACTTAACTATCCCAACAGTCTTTGCTGCTTTGCCCAGCTTTGGTTCAACTCCCTCAATTCTCTTCTGTACATCTACAAAAACACAGAACAAACTTTCTAAACACATTAAGCAGCAGCAGCAACTTCCTGCTCCCCAGAACTCAGCCAAGGTGCTATGATCCTGAAAGCTAATTTTTCAGTTTCCCATTTGTGCCAGAGATGGCAGTTCCCATAGCAGGGATGGTGGCCCCTCCAGCAGTGGTGTTCTGGGAGGCATCCCATCAGATGGGTCCTTGGGGACTCAGGCAAGAACATGGTCTCCAACCTTCAACAACTCTAAGAGCAAACCCCTTCCTGCTTAAGTTAACCAGGGCAGTCTCCATCATCTGTAACTGAATCATAACTGAAAAGATTATCAAACATAAACTGATTAACAATTGTGAGTGGGAAAGAAACCGGGTATACAAATACCAGGGGTGAATCCAATGAAGGTTTTATTCATACCTATTTGACTTTTGCCAGCAGTCCTTTCTAATAATTAGTTCCTTGGTACATCTTAATAAAACCAAAATTCGTTTGGTAGTATTGAGTACAATTACTAACTGAGCCATTTAACAAAGTAGCTAGGCCCTCACAGCTACTTACTCTTACCGGCCTACTATAGCAGCTCTCAATAACCTTCCGCTTAATGGATTGACCTGATAAGGAAAGCTACCATATATTGTCTCTGAAAAACACTGCTGTTCACAACACAGGCAAGGCTAGTAGGCTATGCCCATTATATCTAAGTATCAGTTGAATTGCAAGCTTACCAATCAACAAACAGTATTTATTTCCAATCCAGTTTATGTCATTTGTGCCATTATGTGAAATCATTAAATATTATGTAAGCAGATGAAGTGTGAATACAACAATGTTATTGGCTCTACAAAATTTAAGGTGAATCTTTTGGAAAGATCCAGGGAAGATGAGATTTAAAAAAAAGATGTCAAAAAAAAAAAAAAAAGATGTCAAATGAAATGCGGGAATTGAAACTGTAAAAGGTTAGGGGGTAGAGAGATTTGTAAAATATAGAATTCTGGCTCATGCTGCTTGAAGTGTCTTAACTCTCACCCTACATTAGAAAAAAAGAAATCTGAAGTGGTAGATGCCATATAGTGGGTGCAGTTTAGCAAAAGAGGAAACGCAAGACTAAGACTCCAACCTTTACTCAAAAAAAAGGCTTTGCCCTACTCCAAAAAATAAATAAATGAATAAGTTTAAGTAAAAATAAAATAATAGATATACATCTTTCTTTGTGGTTTATAACTTTAACCAAAATAAAAAGTACACAATAACTTTTGTAAAAAAAAAAATACTATCTTATAAAATAGGCATAAAAATAATATAAGATCAAAAATTGTCAGTCTTTCCTCATGGCTAAACAACTATTTCCTTTATCTCTTCCATACTGCCCAGCCTTCCACCCCTGCTGAGGAGAAAGTCAAATCAATGAGGGAGTTTAACTTGAGTTAAAGAAAAATACAGGGGCAGCCACTTATCTCAGTTGGTTAGGGCGTGGTGCGCTACAAGAAGATTGCGGGTTCAATCCCCACATGGGCCACTGTGAGCTGCGCCCTCCACAACTAGCTTGAAACAACTACTTGACTTGGAGCTGACGGGTCCTGGAAAAACACACTTAAAAAAAAAAAAAAAGAAATATGCAAAGTTCTGGGAGTTTATTCTGATACTTGTTGCTATTAGAAATAGTATTTTTTTAACTTTTTTTTCAGAAATAATTTCAAACTTACAGAAAAATTGCAGGAATAGGAAAAAAAACAAAAACCTGAATTACACTTTACCAAGATTCATCTATTAATATTTAACCTATTTGCTTTATCAATTTGTGTTCTCCCTCTCTACACACATACACACATATAAACAAACACAATAAAGTAAATAGGATAGAATATTGTGTGTGTATGTATACAGTTTTTTTCTCTGAACCATTTAAGACTAAGATGCATACATCATGGCCCTTTGCCCCTAAAAACTACTGTGCATTTCCTAAGAATAGGGTTTTCACTTACACAGGTGCAGTAGAGCTTTCAACTCTAATAAAGTTTAACATAGATCCAATGCTTATTCTCATTTCTGTATTTCAATTTTGCCAAGTGAACCAAAAATATCCTTTATAGCATTTTTTTCCTCCAATAGGGAATTCAGTCTAGCATTACCATGTTTCCCCGAAAATAAGACCAAGCCAGACCATCAGCTCTAATGCATTTTTTGGAGCAAAAATTAACATAAGACCCAGTCTTATATTAAAATAAGTCTTATATAATATAATTAATAAGTGTTATATAATATAATTAATATAATATAATACCATGTATAATATAATACAACACAATACAATATAATACCAGATCTCATATTAATTTTTGCTCCAAAAGACACATTAGAGCTGATGGTCCGGCTAGATCTTATTTTCAGGGAAAAACGGTAAGTATTGCATGTAGCTGTCATGTCTCTTATGTATTCTTTAATCTGAACTATTTCCAGAGCCTTTCTTTATCTTTAATGACACTGTCAATTTTTTAAGAATACAATTATTTTGTTTTTAACATTTAAAAAGAACATTTATTGAGTTTCTAGTCAAGATGGAATAGGTAAACGCTGTGCTCTCCTCCTCCCATGACCACATCAAAATTACAACTAAATTAAGAATAATCAACCTGGAAAACCACCTGAAGACTAACTGAACAGAACTCCTATAACTAAGAATATAAAGAAGAACCCACAGAGATGGGTAGGAGGGATAGAGGCATGAGACAGGCTGGTCCCACACTGAAGGTGTGGCAGTTAAGAAACAGAAGGGATATCTCGGCCACAGAGGCTCCCCTGACAAGTGAGGGATCCCAGCCCCATAGCGGATTCCCCAGCCCAGCACTCCAGTGCCAAGAAGAAGAGTCCCCACACAGCTGGCTGTGAAAATCAGGGGGGATCCATTACATGCTGGTGAGATGGACGGATGCTAGAAAACCAAATGTCCTCTTAAAGGGTCCATGCACAAACTCACTCACAAACACAACCTAAGCTCCAGAAAGGGAACTGCAGCTCGAGGGGAGCCAAAGACATCACCGGGAGAGACTAAATTATGTGACTTCAGGGCAAGGGCCATCATTGTCCCTGTGTTGCTCTCCTCCCACAAGACCTGCAGGCTCAGGCCTGCACCAAATCTGAATCTGCATTAACTGGGTAAACAAACACCAGTTGCTCTACCCTGGTGACTTCCTGAGACCCTGCTCCACCCAACTCGTGCACTGCTATTAGCTCTTTCCAGAGGCTGTGCATCGGCCCACACTGCAAACTTTCTTAAAAACTCTTCAAAATCTGCAGCCCCAGGTAGGTGGTGGATGGTCTCAACAGGCATCAGGGCCCCAGTGGGGAGAATCCTGCTTCGTGGAGTCAGCCTCCACTGTCTTGGCCAGTCCTCACAGCCAATTAGCCTGAGAGTCAATTCCACCCACTGGCATGTCAACAGCAAGCCAGACTCAACTACAACAGGAGGGCACACACAATCCACACAAGAGACACTCCTGGAACATCCAACTCAGATGACCAGGGAGACAGCACCACTGGGCCCCACAATACACCTACTACAAAAGGCCACCCTGCCAAGATTGGGAGACCTAGCAGATCTACCTGATATATAGAAACAAACACAGAGAGGCAGCCAAAGTGAAGAAAAAAAAGAAGCATGTCCTAAATGAAAGAACACCACAAAACTCCAGAAAAAGAACTAAACAAAATGGAGACAAGCAATCTACCAGATGCAGATTTCAAAACACTGGTTACAGGGATGCTCACTGAACTTAGGGGAAGAACAGATCGACTCAATGAGAACCTCAACAAAGAGACAGTAAACATAAAAATGGACACAGACACCATAAAAAAGAACCAGTCAGAAATGAAGAACACACCAGAAGGAATGAACAGCAGATTAAATAAAGCAGAGGATTAAATCAGCGACCTAGAAGATAAGGTAGTTGAAAACACCCAATCAGAACAGCAAAAAGAAAAAAGAATTTAAAAAATGAAGACACTTTAAGGGACCTCTGGGAAAACATCAACCATACCAACATTTGCATCATAGAGGTACCAGAAAGAGATGAGAGAGCAAGGGATTCCGAATCTATTTGAAAAATTAATGCTGGGAAACTTCCCTGACCTGGAAAAGGAAATACACACACAAATTCAAGAAGTGCAGTCTCAAATAAGATAAACCCAAAAAGGCCCACACCAAGACCCATCATATTAAAATGCCAAAGGTTAAAGACAAAGAAAGAATCTTAAAAGCAGCAAGACAAAAGCAGTTAGTTATCTACAAAGGAGCTCCCATAAGACTGTCACCTGATTTCTCAACAAAAACTTACAGGCCAGAAGGGATTGGCACAAAATATTCAAAGTTTTGAAAAGTTGGGACCTACAACTAAGATTACTCTACCTAGCAAAGCTATCACTTAGAATTTAAGGACAGATAAAGAGCTTCCCACATGAGAAAAAGTTAAAGTTCATCAACACCAAACCAGTATTACAAGAAATGTTACAGGGACTTCTTTGCATGCTCCCAGGAAAGTCCTGTACCTACCGGTGCAGCGATCCCCCCTCGCTGAGGCTGACATTTGATGATGTGAAGGTGCAAATCCACAAAATCTGACTCCCTCACCAATTGGTGTGATCCTGAGAGACTCACATGGTATTGCACAAGTATGCTTTGTGACAGGCAATAAAATCTTGAGGATATTTAAGTCCAAAGGACTTGCTCCTGATCTTCCTGACGATCTCTACCATTTAATTAAGAAAACTGTTGCTATTCAAAAGCATCTTGAGGGGTCGGTTAGCTCAGCTGATTAGAGCGCGGTGCTCTTAACAAGATTGCTGGTTTGATCCACACATGGGCCACTGTGAGCTGTGCCCTCCACAACTAGACTGAAACAACTACTTGACTTGGAGCTGATGGGTCCTGGAAAAACACACTTAAAATAAATAAAAGTTTTTTTTTTAAAAAAAAAAAAGCATCTTGAGAGGAACAGAAAAGATAAGGATGCTAAATTCCATCTGATTCTGATCAAGAGCTGTATTCACCAGTTGGCTCGCTATCATAAGACCAAACGAGTCCTCCCCTCCAATTGAGAATACGAGTCATCCACACCCACCGTTATGGTTGCATAAATTGTCTATGTACTCAAGCAATAAAATCATTGTTTAACTAGGGGGCAAAAAACAGAAGATTTGGTACACACACACACACAATGGAGTATTACTCAGCCATAAAAAAGAATGAAATCTTGCCATCTGCAACAACATGGATGGACCTAGAAAGTATTATGCTAAGTTAAATAAGTCAGACAGAGGAAAACAAATACCATATGATTGCACTTACATGTAGAATCTAAAGAAAAATATAAATGAACAAAAGAGAAATAGACTCTTAGAAACAAACTAATGGTTGCCAAATGGGAGAAGTGTTGGGGGGGCTGGATGAAAAAAGTGAAGGGAATAAGAAGTACAAATTGGTAATTACAAAATAGTCACGGAGATGTAAAATATAGCTTAGGGAATACAGTCAATAATATTGTAATAACTATGTATGGTGCCAGGTGCTCACTGAAATTGAGGAAGGGAGAGAGGGAGGGAAAGAAAGAAAGAAAGAAAATGAACATGTATTTGTTTTACATAGAACATTTCTCATTTTGGTATGGTATATTTTAAGCTAAGTATTTTTCCTTTTGTGACTGGTACATAAAAATGTCATTTTTAAATTGATCTCATATCCAGCTACCTTGCTAATAATCTCTTCCTTCCAATAATTTGTCTATAGATTCTTTAATGATTCTATCTATCATGTGAAAATTGTCAGAGAATGGATTTTTTTGTTGTTTCCGTCACAATACTTTTTCTTTTTAATAGGACTTTATTGGGGAACAGTGTATACTTCCAGGACTTTTTCCAAGTCAAATTGTTGCCCTTTCGATCTTAGTTGTGGAGGGTGCAGCTCAGCTCCAGGTCCAGTTGCCGTTGCTAGTTGCAGGGGGCGCAGCCCACCATCCCTTGCAGGAGTCGAACCAGCAACCTTGTGGTTGAAAGGACGTGCTCCAACCAACTGAGCCATCCGGGAGCTCAGCGGCAGCTCAGCTCAAGGTGCGGTGCTCAATCTTAGTTGCAGGGGGCGCTGCCCACCATCCCTTGCAGGAGTCAAGGAGTCAAACAGGCAACCTTGTGATTGAGAGCATGCGCTCCAACCCAGCCATCTGGCCACCCAGGAGCTGAGAGGCAGCTCATTGACTTCATTCTAGTTGCGGAGGGTGCAGCTCTGGCGTATGTGGGAATTGAACCGGCAGCCCCATTGCCCAGAGCTCACGATCTAACCAATTGAGCCACCCATCCACCCCACAATAGTTATTCTTTTCATTTATCTTTCTCATCTACTGACCTGGCTAGGACATCCTAGTGCTAAAGAGAAATAGTGACAGTGGAATGTCTTATTATAAGGGAAATGCTTCTAACCTTTATCCGTCAGAATGTTTACTGTGCATAGAAAGGTACAGGTTAGAAAAGTTCTGCTTTATTCCTTTTTCTAGGAGGATTTTTGTTGTTTTGCTTTGAAATCACAAATACATGTAGCATTTTATCAAATGCTTTCTCTAAATGTTATGATGAGTTTTCATGTTTATTATTGTGATTAAATATGATTCTTATGTTGAACCAACCTATATTACTAGAATGCACCCAACCTGATGATGTATTATCAGAATTGCACACGCTATTATAGTATTATACCTTAGATTTCATATCCTATCTTCATAAGTGAGGCTAGCTTGTAATTTTCCTTATTTACATTATCCTGTCTGGTCCTTGTACTAAGACTTTGTAGTCTGAAAAAAATGAGCCGGGAATTGTTTCTGAAAGAGGTAAACTTTGAGTTTGTGAGGGTTGAAATTAAGTATTATTTGAATACTTTGTAGAACGAGCCTGCAAAATCATCTGAACCTGGTATTTTCTTTGTGGTTATACATATAAGTACAGAATAAATTATCTTAAATGGCATATTTCCACTACTTCTTGCATCTGTCTTAGAGTTTATATTTTTCTAGAAAACCACTTATTCAAATACACTGGCATGAGCTTTTCATGCCAATGTAGTTCATTACTCTTTTCAGTCCTAATGTTCTTGTCTAATTTTTCCCTCCAAGGTGAGGTCTCTACAGCTCCTATCACTCTCAACATCACACATGACCCAAAAAATAGTTAAGAACCACTGAACTAGGTCTCACCCACAGAGGTGGGCTGAGCTGTGGCTCCATCAATACCTAGAGGTCTGACCTCACCTATGCATGACATCCTTGTTAATGTTAAGTCTCAATAACCTATGAACTTAGGAAATTAAAACAAAAGCCGTGTTCTGACACTGGGGAGAAGGTTCCACCTGCCCACGGAAAAAGCAGGAATGAAAGTGCTCTGATTTTTCAAAGTTTCATCTTTTAGTCTTAGAAAATGCTCTTTCTGCTTTGATGCTATTTTTTGGATGTAACATTAGGCAGTAAGTTGGATCATTTTTATTTTGGAAAATTAAAATTAACGGAACTATATGAGGTGTGATCAAAACATATGGTCAATGTTTAAATTTTTTAAAAAATTCATTACAGTAAAAGATGCATTGCCATTAATCCCCCTCAAAATACACCCCCTCACTTCAAACACACTTATCCCATCTTTCTTGCCACTTTCTGAAGCAGTTCTGGAGGTTCTCTTTTATGAGTGTCTTTACTTCATCCTCAATCATAACAACACTACATGTCACACATCGCTGCTGGTATATGGCAATTTCTGTCAAAAACATTGCAGTGTGTCCCAATCCACCTCATTCACCGGATCTGGCACTGTGGGACTTCTGGGTCTTCCCCAAAGTCAAAATGATGCAGGACATCGAGGCAGCCATGACAGCGTAACTAAAGACACGAAAGAGGACTTCTAGAACTGCTTCAGAAAATGGCAAGAATTATGGGATAAGTGTGTTCGAAGAGAGGGGGAGTATTTTGAGCAGGATTAATTGCAATATGTCTTTTACTGTAATAATTTTTTTTATTTAAACATTCACCTTATTTTCTGATCACACCTCATATATATTTTTTTCAAATCTGGAACTCTGGGACCCAGTGAACTAAATAATCCCTAGGGTCCTTCATGGTCCCAATGTTATATACGAGAGAGAGAGGAAGGAAGAGAGGGTAAAGGGATGGAAGGAACTGATTATTTACATTTAAAAAAGCAAGTAACTTACTCAAGTTCAAATCCTTATTTATCCAATACTTTCCTGGTTTCTGATCTTTGAATTCTACAAAACCTCCAACCTCCACCTAAATGCATGAATCTTCCAAATGTAACATTCTTAACAAATCATCCTCAGTAAAAATGGCTTCCACTTGCAAACCACTTTAACTTCAAATTCTTTAGCTTGACAAACAAGATAACTAGTCCTATCATTTTCCTCCAAAGCATATAGGCTTTCAGACCTTTCTAACTATCCCTCTTAAATCATTCATTCATTCATTCAGCAACTCTCTATTTCTATAGCTAAATACAAAAAGTAATCAAAGAATTTGCCTGACAAAATTCTTCAACTTCAAGGACCTGGAGGCAATAAGGAGGGAAAAAAATACAACTTTCTTATCTAGGATTGGTACAGATAAGAGAACTATCTCAAAAATGTAAAACACAGGCATTGACTATTGAAAGGGCCACATCCACCACAGAAAAGATAATAAAGGTAGACCACAAAGTGGTCCTAAGACTGCCCATCAATACCTACTGAAGTGTCCAAGTAGAAGCGGAAGGAAGAATCTTTATATTACTAACAGCAGAGGCAGCTAACATTTAAGCACTTAATATAACACCAAGAGATTGAAAAACTCACTCAAGGTCACACAGCTTTAAAAAAGATAAACATAGGAGTGAACTGGGATTTTGCTGTAGAAACTAAATGGTCAGGTAGGTGGAAAGAGAGACTTGGATGCTTGAAATCTGCAGCCATCTGGCTCTAGGTGCAGAAGCCAAGAGTAAAAAAATTCCTCCCTGGCTAACTGCCTGACTTGGCTAAAATCAGAGGACAGTAATAAAGACTGGAAAATTGACCAAGAATTCCTTCCCCTTTGTCAGAAAGTGAAAATCCAAAAGCATGAGGAATCCTAGCGAAAGTGACAATACAGAGCAATATGTAATTTAAGACTCAACTTCAAGGTACAAACGTAAATGTTATAGGAGTTCCTCAGGGGGGAAAAGGCCACAGATGGGTATCGTGGGGTAAGGCATAGAGAAGAGGTGAGTTTGAGATGGGCCTTGAAGGTAAATGGGATTTGGGTCAAAAAAAGGTGAGCTGTCGCTCTATGGAAGATGGGGAGCACTTAATAACAACAACGACATAAGAAATACTAAGTTATTTAATCGTTCCAAGGGCCCTAGAAGACGTTATTAGTTACCCTCTTCTGTTAAGTGAGGAATTGGAAGCCTAGACCAACATTCTCCAACTTTTTGATCACAAGACCCCTTCTACTTTTAAAAATTATTGAGGAACCCAATAAAAAGAGCTTTACTTATGTGGGATGTTTACTACAACAGAGAAATTTTTAAATTACAAATTAAAAGATAAATTAAAAATTTCCCCAATGCATGACAATTTTAAGATAATTTTAAATTGTTCATGGGTCAAAGGCAACAATAGTTCTTAACCAGGGATGATTTTTGTCCCCATGGGGACACTGGCAGTATCTGGAGTCATTTTTGTTTGTCACGAGTGGAGGCGTGCTAGTGGCATCTAGAGGGTATCCTCCAGGGATGCTACTTAACAGAATACAATGCAGAGGAAAGCACCCACAATAAAGAATTATCCACCTCTAAATGTCAATAGCGCAGAAGTTCAGAAACCTGGCTCTAGGGCCTAGAGAAACTCTAGCATGCGTTCAATAATAATCACGTACAATAATGTGCACAGCAGCATTTCTGTAACAGCTGAAAACAACTCAAATGTCAATCTAAAGGACACTCAATACATAAATCAGAGTATATTCACCCAATGGAATATTATATAGCACTGAAAATGAATAAACCAAAGCTACTCCCAGCAATATGGATGAACCTCAGAAAGTTTAGTCTTGAAATATTCAAAGCAAATGTCCGTTTCTACAAATCTAAAAAATAAAATGTAATCTGTTCCTTAAGGATAAATGCTCACAAAATAAATCCATTTTTTTAAAGCAAGGAAAAACTGAACACAAAAATCAAAACAAGTTTCCCAAGGGAAAAGCTCGGGGGATAAGAGAATCACAAAGTTATATCTGGTGAATTCACAGGATTGTACCATGTCTTTTGTATGCCTCAAGCATGACTTAAAACCTTGTTTTAAATGATAAAACAACCAATACAAGTGACATATTTCTGAAAATACCTGAAAAAGTGAAAGAAATTTTAAATTGTGGCCCCTGAGAAGATTCATTTGGTGTAAAACCCAAGAGGAATTTATCTGCAAAGGTGGACTCTCCATGGTCAACCGAGGGCCCAAATTTTATGACTAATACAAGTAGAGCGCCCACTTGCTGACAGGGGCTCCTCGCCTACCACGTACACTACCAGGAAGAACCTCAGACTGAACTCTTGGACTCCTGCACTCACTCTGCCCTGCCTGTTTACTTGTCTGAACTGACCACTGCAAGGAAGCCCTCGTTTCATCTTTCTACCAGTGGATTGAGACCTGCTCTGTCCGTTCACAACTACACAAATTATATCCTCATTTGTATCTATACCAACCAATCAGAATTGCACAATTTGGGCTGCACAATTTGGAAATCTCATATGCATAAAATTGGGAACTTGGAAGGGAATTTTCTCTATAAAAGATGGCCTCCCTTTTGCCTTGGTGGAGAACAATTTAGGTTGCTACCTGAATCTGTGTCTCCCGGGCTACAGTTACTTTTGCTCAAATAAATAAATGTATTTTATTCTTTATTACCATCTAAAATTAATTTTGGTTTACAAAATGAAACCAAGAATTTTTTTTAAATTTTGATGCTGAAGCCATTCTGTAATAACAAACAAACATTCCTACTTTTTAATTTTGACAAATCCATATTTTTGTATATTAAATGTATCAAAAGCAAGACACACTTGCATGAACATCCTAACATAGGGCTTTAAACTGCTTTTAATTGTATTTTGTGATTGGGTTATATATTTGTACTCAAGCACTTAAAATGGAAATAATTTGCTTAGGTCTCCTCCTCTTAGTCTTACTCTGCTACACAACCAATATAATGTAACTATAAATACCTATATGTTTACAGATTAAATGAACAGTCAAGTGTGGCTCCTTTGGTAAAATAACTATTAAATAATCATCAACTATAACAACAACAATGCCTTTAACATTAAAAGGTAATTTGTATAGAAAACATTTGCACACTAGAATAAAAATCTTTTCTAGCTGTGTGAACTACGCATTCTACCAATACCCTTTGGTCTGGGAGGAAATCTTGACATCAAGAAAGTTTACAAACAGCAGTAATTCTAAATCAAGCTGTTTATCTAGAAAGTTGTTTGTAGTGTTTTATAAAAGCAATTTCTCAAATGGTGATACAGGAAAATGTCATATCACATCTTACAATTCAGTTTGTCAAAGATACAGAGAAGACAGACATAACTCTGTAAGTATAAATGCAGACAGTGTTAAATACTCTTTTGAAAGAAAATAAAAAATAAATTAGAAAGTGATTTAATAGAAAAGTACCTGATAGACTATGATTACTAGACAAAGAAAGAAAAACATGTTGACATTGTTTATTTTTAAGACTAGAAAATACTAATGAAAATTGGCCAATATTTTCTTTACTAGTAGACTCTCTTTCCAAACTCATTATTTTTAACTTGAAGCCAAAAGTAATCTGTAATTCGCATATCAATCAAACATCTAAGCAAGGAACAAAAATGCCTTAAAAGTTATGAAGAATGTAAAAATCATTTTTAAAACATACAAACTTAACGTTGTATTTGATTATGAGATTCATGACCCTTATGAAAAGGGCTAAAAAGAGAAATTCTGAACAGTTTTCAATAAACATTAGCTTTCAAAAAACTTAATTCTCTATTACTTCCAATTTTTAGGCAAATTACAAAATTACACAAAAAATTGGATTCCAAGAGGACCAAAAAAATATGCAATCAATGCCAACTAATATTTCAACATGAATAGAAAAAAGGATTGTACTTTTATGACTATAAATATACAAACCTGATTCGCTTTCTAATTTCCTATTATTATGCAGTAGAGTTGGTAAGGACACACAAAACAGCCAAAGAAAGCAATTTCAATAGTGTCCAAAACTTGAATTTCACGTGACTGTGAGTTCCAACTAAAAGCTTGCTGGGCTTGGACTGCCTCCCTCCAGAGGCCTGGGAAGGAAGAAATGCTTCCTGGTATCAGCAAAGGCTACCCAATACTCACAGGTCCCGGATGCCCTGGACCCATGGTACCTGCTTCTTGGCTATCACCGCCCTGCATCACCTATCACGTAGCCCCCGGGGGCCCGCGGACCTCTGCTGCAGGTAGGCTGGTAGGCCCGCATCCCCATCAACTGCCCAACTGGGCCACCTGCGCACCTGTGGGTTCCCTGGTGCCAGGGGTGGAACCGCATGACCATCAGCTCTCCAGGAAGATAACATCTGAGATTACCTATTTAGGCCTATCAGAAAAACTGACGGGAAGCCACGTAAATCACCCATTCTTAGTTTCAAATATAAAAAACAAGGCCCAAAATTTTAAATATTTTGAAAGCATTTAAATGCAATTTAGTATTTTAACTTTGAAATTATTCCTAAAAGTTCACAATCACATATACAGTATCAGCTAAATCAAACAAAAAGTTTGAAAAACATCAGACACAACAATCTGATGGTCCTTGCTTGTTTCATTACTAACGAATGCAAGGAATACCATTTTAAAGAAATATAACAATTTGTACATTTTGGGTAATTACCTGTTCAAAAGACCATGCTTGAGGGAAAAGGATTTGCTATATTTTCATCCTATGTGCAATATTTGGCCCAGTACCTAGCACAGGTATTTGCTGATCACATCTCTCGATCTTGATAACACAGGGGCTTTCTTGACATACAAATGCATCTAAAAGTATTTTCAATGTCTACTAGATGAGTTTAATTTTCCTCAAAATCTCAAGTATTTAACCAAATTATAATAAACACAAACACAATCATGATACAAGCACAAAGGAAAATCATAATCTGTTGCCCAGTGCTTCTCATTGATTATAAGAGATGGTTTCAGTAAACAGAAGACCAAACCCTCACTAATGTTCACAAAAATAAACTCTATCTCGGCCATGTTTTGTTTGGTTCATAATTTTTCTCTGTTGTCAATACAAATGTCTCCATTTACCAGGTCTTTCTCCATTTGCCTGGTCTTTTGGGTAGAGGCCCAGGTCACCTCTGCAAACTTCAACAGTATACTGAGAGCTATCCTCATGGACAACTCTTTGAATACCAACATCTTATTAAAATGAACATGTGAGAAAAAATAATAAACCTTGCATTTGCTTGGTTCTTTCCTCTATTTTACATACAATACTTCATTTTCATTCTTAAAAGTTTTCTGAGATTAGCAGACTGTGATTATTTCCATTTGAAAGATGATGAAACTAAGGCTCAGAAATGGAAATGACTTTCTGAAAGTCAGACAGCAAGCAGGTGCAATAAACTCACTGCACACTTAGTATCTGCCAAACCCAGGCCCCAAATATAACTGACCTCTTTGCAAGGCTCTCCAACTACCACAGAAAAAATAAAACAAGTCCCACTGAATTCAGAAGAAATCTGCAGCACCAAACCCAGATGGTTTCACAGAACCATACTCAATTTTTAAGAAACAAATCCAGTGTTATTTAAGCTGTTCTGAGCACAAGAAAAAAAATAGCAAGCTTTAAAATCCTTTAAGACGCCCGCCTAATTTGGGTAACAAAATTTGACAATTGGCCCAAGAAAACTGCAAAACAATTACATTTAAGAGCATTGATGAAAATTTCTTTTAAAAATGAGCAAGCAAAATCCAAAAGCACATTAAAATAATAAACCATAACCAAAAGATCATTCCAGGAATACAAGAAGTTTTCGATATTAGTACAAGTCTTACATAATTTTTGGTGTACGTGTGAATGCGTGTGTACATGGGTAAGTATATAAACTACATACACATATAAATGTATATCTGAACATACACTATTCTCTAGCTCTACTCACTAAGAGGGTATGGAAGCAACACCCCCAATATCAACAAGCACCTAGATCTTGGCTTCTAAATATTTGTGTTAGTTCCAAATATTTAGATGAGCCTGAATATTTCACTGTACCTAAAAGGGAGTGCTCAAAGAATGATGGGACATGTCAAAAGGACACAAAATTCAATTTAAAGAGTTCCCATAGGTCAAACCTATCACAATTTAAGCATCAATATAAATAATATTAACAGATTACAACTCTGAATAAAAGAGGAAACCATAAATCCAAATTGATAAAAAATAAATGAATAAAAGCTTGATAAGGAACAAGATATTTTACATAGATTTTTCCAAAACAAACAGTACTTTTAGAGCAAACAAATACAAAAGGCTCTATCTTAATCAAGCAATGAAAGTGAATATTACCAGTAATAGAACAAAATGAAATTGTGTGTCAACTGATAAGATGTAATTAAAAGAATACAGCATCACCTGTGATATTCCTGTCAAAGATGCCTCAAGAATTTAACCACGAGGGAACATTACTATAACAAATGCTGAAATGTAAAGGGTCTAAGGATTAGATAACAGTAATACATCATTGTTAACTTCTTGATTTTGATGGATATAATGTGGTTATGTAGGAAACTGTCTTTGTAGGAGATACACACCAAAGTATTGAGGAGTAATGGGGCATGAAGGCAAATTGTTTAAGGAAATAAAAATTCTTTGTACTATAATGCAACTTTTCTAAAAGTCTGAGATTGTCCCAAAGTAAAAAAAGAAAATTATTTTAAAAATAAATACAAAGGAATAAATTTACGAAATGTGAAAGATTCACATAAAGATATACTTAAAATGTCCATCATAAGGACTTAAGATTTAAATTAAATCATATACCATATTTTTGGGCAAGAAAACTCAACATCTTAAAGATATTTCTCTGTAAGTTTATTCCCAATAAAAGTATCAGTGAAAGAATGTTCTGATGAGCCGAGGTGAATACTCCTGAGCGTCACAGAAGCCCAGCAGGTAAAAAAAACCCTGTTCAGATTACTCCTCAATGCTACCCAACTCCATCTGTGAGGACCTGTCACCGAACGATGTATGATCCTTCATGTGCTTTTCCATGGGCCATTCTAGAAAGAGCCCTGAAGAGCCGACACGTGTGCTCTGAATCCGCGTTCTGGTTCTTCCCGTGAGTTTGATTAGGGGGCGACAGTGAGGACATCAGTGGTCCGAGGCCTGACATACCCTGGATCAAGTTCAGATTTGTGAACCTGCAATGCTGAAAATGAGAACAGGGCTATGAAGTCCCCTAAAAGTGCTGTCACTCACACACACACCAACACACATCCCCCAAAAGGTCCTATTTGTCCAGCCAACTGTCCTTATTTAACATTTCTCTCTAATTTAAAGTTTTCTCATTCCTTCCTACCGTGTTTCCCGGAAAATAAGACCTAACGGGTAAATAAGCCCTAGCATGATTTTTAAGAATGACATCCCCTGAACATAAGCCCTAATGCATTTCTTGGAGCAAAAATTAATATAAGACCCAGTCTTATTTTCAGGGAAACACGGTAATAAATAGTAAATCAATATTTAGAATACCTATTTTGTGTAGCTATCAAATTTATTTTCAAATATTTAATTTAATCTACAAAGGCTTGAGTGTTAAAAGACTAAACAATTTCAAACATATGTTTGGGAAAATTTCCTGATGATTATGCATTTAAACTATCACTGTATGTTTCCTTCAATTTTGTCTGTCTTACTATAACTAGGTATTTCCCAAATTTAACAGAAAGAAGACATTACCTGTATACTTCCTAATTCACCCCAAAACTCTCTCCATTCCTTCAACTCATGACAGACAGCCGGGTTTTAATATGGGTTATTAGAACTTTCCAAATTATCGAGCTATGGATCACCATAAGTGAACATTCATTATCAACGTGCTTGAGCGGGGTAAGGAGAAACAGAATCTTATTTCAAAAAAAAAAAAAAAAAAAAGATGAAAAACAATGCTTGGTAAGCTTTAGTAACTTAGACAGGAAAAGAAAAAGATTCAAGCTAGGAGCAAAAATAGGGTCACCATGCAGTACAAGATTACACAACAGGAACGTAGAAAGTATGTTCCACTTGGCTGGGCAGGGGTCTCTAAAACACAGCTACTGAAACCTGGGTCCTATCCACCATTTTAATAACGGTGTTCTTTTTCCTATTTGCGAGTATGTTATTGTATAGGAAATTTGGTTTTTCAACTGAGCCTTTATGATTATAAATGTAATGATGTTCATTCTCAAAAAAATTTTTCAATGAAGGAAAATAAAAATTACCAGTAATCCCACCACCAAGTTAACATTCCAATGTTTTTTTTAAACACATACACATTTATAAACATGTTTAAACACAACTGGGATCATACAATATATACAATTCTGTATACTGTTTTGTCACTAAACATAGAAGGTTTGGAATTATCTATTTTTAAATATTCTTCCACGTTGTGAATATCAATCATAGCAGAGTGTTCAGTTAAAATAGCCCTTGTGCTAGACACTAGGTTATTTCTAATATTTAGTTTGCAAAACAGATAAAAGATCAATGTTTCATGGTGGGACCAAACAGCACCAAGCCTTGTGGTAAGTGAACAAATGAGAACCACAGCTCTAGGGATCAGCTCTAGGGATCCACTGAACATGACACCCTTACCCGGCCATTCATACATTCACAAATACTTACTGACTTGCCTTGATCCTCTTGTTTTCATTTTTGGAATTGGGTTTGTAACAAACTGAGAAAACAAAACTGATGACAGGCCATCCTTAAAATTCAGTGACTGACCACATACCTGTAATGACCTCAGCCAAGTAAGGTAGAAGAGTACCAGCTATTAGTGGCCCAGAGAAACCTGGAGGATAAGACCTGAGGGAGAGTCGGGTTTAGATTTTTCTCAACCTGACCTTAACCAACCCTCCTTTGAGATTAGGCCCAAACTTCTAAGTAGAACTAACTTACAGCATGAAAAGCAAGTCATTTCTTTTCATGGGAAATGGGTAGGGAGAAGGGGGGTGGTATTTAAAGCTATACTTGTATTCTCCATCAGAAAAGACTGAGAAAGAGCAATTGGGTTTCAAAGAACGGGGGAGGGGCTAATGGAAATGAAGGATTTTCCTTGTATTGCTTTAGGGACCTGCTGTTCACACTGCAGTGTGCAGTCCTACCTAATTTAGTGGGTTGTATCAATATTTTTATATGTGATATAGAACAAAATAGAAACTATCAGTGTACAGCACAGCTGGCAAAGTTTTGTTTTGTTAAATTTTTGTTTCAGTTTTATATATGTATGTGTGTTGGGTCAGGGTGGGTAAAATATATTTTCTACTGTGTGCCTGTTTTAATTTCCTTAAGTTTTTCACATACGTAAAAGTCATTAATTTGTACAACAAATGTTTTTTCAGCAACTATAGTGTAGTACTGATAAGAATGGTGTGCTAGTGCGATAAAAGTGAATAAAAATACTTGATCCCTGCCCTTGTAGAATTCTTACAGCTTAGAAATAACAAATAATCACATAAATATAAGATTATAAACTGCTAAGTGTTGTGGAAGGAAAATTTTAGGGAATTAAGATAGATTATTATTAGTGAAGCTGATTTAGATTGGGGAAGAGAAAGAGGTGACAGGTCAGGATTCTTTAAGGAAATACATTCAGGCAGAGACCAGAAAGATGTATGGAAAGGAAGAAAGTGGGAGGAAAAGTCTGCCTCAGCAAACAGCACTTTCAGCAAGGGCCTGGGCAGTGTGAGGAAAAGAAAAGCCAGTGGGCAGAAAGGAAAAGTAGACCATCCAGAAAATGCTTAAGGGGAGCTTGGGGCAGGAGATAATGCAGGAATTTTAAATATCCTCAGGGCAATGAGAATGATCCGATTTGCATTTTAAAAGCTCAATGAGTGGAGCAAAGACGGGAAGGAGGCGGAGCAGACGCTGAGATTGCTGCCAGGAGGAGAGACCAGAGGACTGATCTGATACATATTTAGGAAGCAGAAGTAACACAAATAGGTGAAGGTTTGGGTGTGAGGGCTAAGGAACCATGAAGTGTCTGGGATAACTCTTGAATGAGCAATGAAATGGGATGAAATCCATGAGAAACCCCAGAGAAGTAAAGCTGAGAAAAAAAATGGAGTTCAACTTGCTATGTTTAAAATATAGAAATGCCAAATTAATAACTGGAACTGAATGGAAGTATAAAAAATAAAATAAAAAGGGAAGTTATCACCAAAAGGGTTTTGATGACACATTGTTCTGCTCCCGAAATATTTGCCCACAGTAAAGTATAACACAAATCCAGAAGAATCTAGAATAAATTTTAAAGATTCTATGGAGCAGCAGCTTATAAACACCATAATAGCTGAAGCCACTGTGTATCTGTAAATATAGACAGCAACAGTATAACTAACCATTCAGACTCAAATAATCCTCTTTTATGAATTCTAGAGACCACTTGCCTACTGTGTTCACTGCTGTCTGCTCCACAACTAACATGAAGAAATGTACCCACTTCTAGGCAGGATAAACCACCCAGCAAAAAGAAGATAAATAGTGCAAATAACAAGCAACAGTGCAAGGAAGTCTGTAGTACTTACTATGAGACATACAAATGTATTAATAAGGATGTTTCTGAGGGAAAAAATGGAAATGAGTTACTTAGCACATACTTAGTTCTCATACGCTAACAGTATCAGATGCCAGATTCTGTTCCTTAAGAATCAGCGTAATTTCAGTATCAGAAATCTCATCCCTAGGCAACCAATAGTAAGCATCCTCACCATTCTCTAGAAGTCCCTAGAAATGAGAAAGAATCAAAATGTAATAAAAGCTTGACGTTGAAGCTATAGTAAAATCTCATCTAGGTTATTAAAACAAAATAAAACAGGTTAGAAAGAAATTTACAAAAATGGCTATTAGTGATGATTTTTGTTTTTCCTCTAAATTCTCCTGTTTCCAGATTTTCCTACAAACATGGGTTTTTATTTTTTTCCCTGTTCATGAAGGGATGGATATTAACAGGATACAACTCAGACAACGCAGACACACCTGAAAGAGACAAATTGCCCTTAATTTCATCACCCAGAACTAACCACTTTCAATATTTTGTGTGGACCTTTTTCTGTGTATATATGGGGGTGTAGAGCAAAGGGTGATACACAATGAATGGTGTAATTGTTTAAGACTATGAAGGAGATTACAGAATGTTTCTATGGCAAGTGTACAGGATTGAGGAAAGACGAACTTGAAGAAGTGACAACTGAGCTGAGCTACCTGAAGGATAAGGTGAAATTAACCAGACGAAGAGCAGGTAGGGGCAGTGGTCCAGGCAGAGGAAACAAGGACGTGAGCAGGGTACCAAACCCAACACAGCCGGGACACTGGGGGGAAAGATGAGTTTGTTGGAAAGGAGGAGACCTGAATGGACTTACCGAGTGAGCTGAGAGTTACCGTGTTTCCCCGAAAATAAGCCCCAGTTAAGATCTCAGCCAGACAGACACATTTAGGAATGTCTCTCATTGCTTAAGTGGGCCTAATCCTTCCCCCTGCAAGGGTGAACATGGATTATCACCATTTTCTCCCAAAAGGCAGGGAGGGTAAGGGCAAAGGGGACTCTTTGGGGGAGTTCGGGAAAGTAAAAAGACAATTATCCAATATTTTAAATTTATACTAAAATATAAAAGGCTCCACAAACCCTTCTAGATTGGTAGGAATAAAGATGATACAGGGACTTTATGGCACAACTCCCAAGAGATTCCTATTAGAAATGGGAGTGAGGCGAAGATATTCACATTTAATAAAAGGAAACGAATTTAAAAAGATTGAAAGACCTACATTAGACACTGAGTTTAATGACAGTATGAAATATACCTGTTTTATCACCGTATTTCTAATATATAATAAATAAATATCAAGGGAATAATCATTAACTGTGCTAACAGAAAGGGATGATCTTAATGAAACCCAGACAAGAAAAAAACAGCTCTAACTGCAACACAAAGCCCCCCACAGAGAATTCTGGCCTCTGGAGAAATGGACTTGGTAGTGGGGCAGGCAGGAAAAGGTCAGCAGGCCCCTTAAAGGCCTAGAGACAGTGTCCCTCAAGGCTAATTGCCCCCTCCTTGCTTATTTATTCATTCAGGAGGAAGTGTTTAACCCAGCAATTCCACCACTAGGTATTTATCCAAGAGTAAAGAAAACATACATACATACCTACATACACACACACACACACACACACGCACACACAAAAACACACAAAACTAGTTCACAAAAGTTCGTAGCAGCATTACTCATAATAGTCAAAAAGTAGAAACAAATCAAATGCCCATCAACTGGTAGATAAATAAAATATGACATATCCATCCAATGGAATATTATTAAGCCATAAAACGCAATGAAGTACTAATGTATACAACAACATGGATGAACCTTGACAACATTATACTCCGTAAAAGAATCCAGTCACAAAAGACCAAATAATATGTGATTCCATTTATATAAAATGTCTGTAGTAAGCAAATCTACTGAGAGAGAAAGCAGATCGGTGTTTGCCTAAGCCTGGAGGGGTGGGGAGGTGGACAGCAACTGACAAAACTGCTAAGGGGAACAGGGTTTCTTTTTGAAGTGATTAAAAATGTTCTACAATTCATTGTAGTGATCGTTGCACATGAATAGTACACTTTAAATAGGTGGATTGTATGGTGTGTAAATTACATCTCAATAGAGTTGTTATTTAAAAAGAGAGGAAATTTTAAGCACCTCAGGCACCATGGTAAATCACTGAAAATACGATAAAGAAAAAAACACAGAATCTGTCCTCAAAGCTCTAACATTCTAATCCCGGAGAAAAGTCAAGAGGCATTTACAAAACAATGAGAAAAGGAAAGAAAAAAGATTCTAACCTAACCTAGCCCTGGGTGATTCGGGAGGTGGGCAGCGTGCAGAAAAAAAAACAATACACCAGATTTTTATTCTTAAATTGAAATCTAAAAATCTAGAAAGCATTGTAAAAAATTAAGTACATGTTCAGCTTATTAAAAACTTCATTTCCATAGAATGGTTAGTGGACTTTTTAAAAAGTATTTGTGCACAATGTTTAATATATATATATATATATATAATTTTTTTTAAATAAGGGTGCAGCTTACAGTGGCCCATGTGGGGATGGAACCCACAACCCTGGTATTATTACATAGCACCACACTCTAACCAACTGAGCTAACCAACCACCCCTAAAACATATAGAAAAACAACCGATTAAAGTCTGTTAATGTGAAACAAGTCTCCGATTTAAATTGCATTGTATTATCAAGTTCGTGTAATGCTGTAAAGATTGGAAAAGTTGTCAAACTTTTCATAACACCTTAAATTGGGAGAAAGAGGACATAAAAAACCGGAACCCCCATGTAATACATTCCAAAACAATCCAGGGGAATGGGAGGGGAACCATCAAGGTAGAACATGAGTAATGATCTTAAAGGAGAACCGAGTGCTGCAAAATAAAAATGGACCTTTAAGAATTAAAGCCACTAATTTTCAACCACAACTTTTCGAAATGAGAATATTAGTAACCGTTGCCATAGAAACAGTGAAGGCGAGTTTCCAGGGTTAAACATAAAAAAAAAAAATACTACAAATTCAAGTGGGTAAAATAGGGCAAAGTTTTGCAGGCAGCCTACCAGCAACTTTCACCGAGATAAAGATGGACCAACTACAACTTCTAACCTACACTTCCGAAGCAGTGTTCTATCACCTGGCGTGGTAATTTACCAAGTGCAAAAAAAAAAAAAGTTTGCCCTCCCTTCTCCGGGAAGAAGAACCAGACAAAACCCCTCCCAGGCATCACCCACAACCAAAGCCACCCCGTGCAGACGTGCACCGTGCAGCTCAGGGGTAGACTGGCTCCGAGTTCACCCGGAAAGCAACCGAATCGAGTCTTGCTGGTTTCATTGGCTGAGCTCAGAGGAAAAACCCAAACTCAAGCCCGGAGCCGCAGCCTACCTGGCTCCCTACTCCACATCCCCACCCCACGCCACGTCCCGTGCCTGGCATTCCACGCGACCCGATCCAACTCATACTTATTAAGCACCCACTGTCTACACTGCATCGTGGCGTCGGGCACTGCAGGAAGAAATGGCCTCGTGCCGGGAAAACCGAAAGGATAGCCACGGGGACCGAGGATCAATCCCGGATAGAGGCTGGCTGCCTGGGACTGGGTGTTATGGAGAGGAACCCCCACCCTCTCCCCACGGTGGTGACAGTCCCAGAGAAGACATGGCCCCGAGGGACGCAGCAGGCCCTGGATTCCCGAGTCCGCCAGAGACCTAGCTAGAAGGGGAAAGGAAAGGAGTCAGCATCTCTGGACCACCCGCGCGCTCCTCTGTGCCAAGGAGCGCGACCCCGACTCCGGCCCCCGGGAGAACCGCGAGCGCGGACCCTGATGAGGGCCGGAACGGGCTGTCATTACCTCCCGCTTCCCTCCGCTGCGACCATGGCCGGCCGCTCACTCCCCAGCGTGAGAGTCACTGCGGCCGCATGACAAGAGTCTCCGATCGGGCGTCTCGGCTCCATCGGACGCCGGCACCCCAGCTGCCCAACGCGAAGGGGGCAATGCCGGGAAGACTGCCCGGGCCCTTCCCCCAACCGTCCCCATCCCCCAGCTCCAGAAAAGCGGTTACCTGGCTCGCGGGTGAGGCGAGGACACGAACCCGAGGAGGAAAAGGAGACGGAAGACGGTGGCCTACGGCCCGGGGAGATTTGGGAAATTTGGAAGACTAGTTCCGCACTGGATGACAGCTGTTCGCCGCGCACGCGCACCCGGCCCAAGACGCCGAGCCCTCCGCAGTTCCTCACCCTCCCGTCGAGGGGATGGGAGGCAGCGGCGAAGGCGCGCGCACAGCGCCAGCTGGCTCTCCCTGCGCGAGGGCGCGCGCGCCGTCACGTGACCACTGGGACCCGGCACTCAGTGGGTCACGTGAACTTCCAAACAGCTTAAAGGTGCCTAGCACCTTCTTATTTTGGCCCTAATCGTCCGCGCTGTTCTTAACCTAGGCGCGGTAATACTCATCTTGTTCTCTGGGGACAGGCATGTCCATTTTTTCCCAGAGTGGGAAAACACTTGAGCAGAAGGAGAGAACAGGTGCACAGAACCTTGCCCGGAAGCGCTGACCGGGTTCCCGCAGGGTTGTCCCTGATGCAGTCCACGCGCCACACGTCGTCTTGGGCTCTGACGCGGGCCTATGGCGGCCTCGGGCGCGCGGTCGTCAGACTGGCGTTGCCATGGGTGGGGCCTCAGAGTGCCCAGCCGAGCCTGGCGAGGATGTCCGGGCTCGCTGCTGGGCGACAACGACAGCTGGTTACTGCCGGGCTTCTGAAGCCCCTAACCACAATGGGTGATCCCGAGTGAGCGAAGGGGTGTGGTGTCCACCTGCCAACCTTTTAACGAGTAACTCAAGCCAGAGGCCGCGTTGTTAGCCTATGGGAACGAAACTCCTGGATCCAGGCACCTACGCGGAGCACTTCCCGCCCTGCGCAGATGTGCGCTTGAGCTGGGGACACCATCGGGTGTCCCCAATAGGAATCCGGACCCGGGGGGGTTTCCCCAAAAGTAGGGGTGACAGCAGTTTGGCCTGAATTGTAGTAACAGGAAGTGCAGGTGCCTTCGGAACCCCGAGAACGTGCTTATATTAGCTTGCCACAACTTGTTGCTTCTGCGTTGTAACTCCGCCTTCCAAGGTGTCAGAAGGAACCACACAGGCTGAGCACCAGATGTTTTGCAAAACTAAACCTTTTTTTTTTTTTTTTAATTTCGGCGGAGTTCCCACCTGGGCCTCTTGTGGCGTTTCCCCTAACGTGTTTTTAGCTAAGAAAGAGTGGGCAGATCGTTCAACTAAGCACACTTGGGCTGTCGTAGTATGCTGGGTTTTCTATTACAATCCACTGATTTCGGTTTTTTAAAGTATCTCAACAGATCCACTTACCATGCCCTTGAAGTTTTTTCTCGCTGGGAGGTGCATTTTGAGGACAGATGAAATGTGGTTAAGTAAAGCTAATGAGATTATTGGACACCACATTTCTGTAACCCACATACACGTCTGACACTTGGCTAATATGTACACTCAACTGGGAATTTTCCAAATGTGTGTACTGTGAGGATCCCAACCCTCCTTACAAGTCAACTGGATATGCTGAAACAATAAACCTATAACTTAACATTTACTTAGGGCTTACTGTGAGCTTGACACTGTCTTAACTTCACATGTATTAACTAAATTAATCCTTGTACTCATTCAATTAAGTCCTTGTTACAGATATGAAAATTAAAGTACGTATAGAGATTAAGAAATATGTCAAACAGCTACTACAAACCAGGGTCCTTAGGAAGCCATATGCTGTATTAGACTAAGAAACTTCTACACCAGAATAAAAAGTCTGGAAACCTGAATTCCAGTCCCTTCACAATTTGCAGATGCATGATGTTGCACCAATAACATTTGTTGAACACAGTAAATCAAGTCTCATTTTTTTAACCTAAAAATGAAGGTGACATACCAGCTTACCTAACTTCGAGCATTTCTGAACATCAAAGAAGATAATGTGAAATGTCAAAACATTTCAAAAGCTATAAAGTACTGTAAATCTGTAAAGCACTTCACAGTTTTAGAAATTGAAATGAGCCTACCAGAAAAATCAACTGGATTCATGGCACAGAGGACAGTGTTGTGTCCCCTAATGTATCAGAATACCTCTATATTGTGAATTAACAATGAAAATTAACATTTTAGCCATACAGTTGATTATTTAGGCCCAATTTAAAGCTCCAATTGCAATATAGTATTGTATGTTAGCTACATTTTTAATAAAAATCTTTTAAAAATAAAATTGTTCTACAAAAAAAAAAAAAGAAACTTCAATTGCAATAAGGTGGAGGCCGTATAATGGCTACACAGATTTCCCTTAAAGCTTATATGTTATGTGTACTATTGTTTAGATCACCTCAGAGACAATACTTACACACTTTTTATAATATGTATACTGCAGTAAATTGATACACTCCTAAATAATATAGTCTAATTTTTAATATATTAAAGTCCATTAGGCTTGTAAATCTGAAGAATTAAATAATAGTAATACTCATTAATGTTTATAATTATTGTTATCACATATGTATGCTGGTATGCACACATATTTATACAGGTATGCTATAAACCAACCAATAACTAGATGTTTAGATGATGTTTTAAAGGATCACAGTGAATTTAATAGTGAGTACTAATAAAATTGGAAACGTTGGTGGCTGTTTTTCTCTGTGTCCTGTGTTCTAAAGTTCAGCCAATTTAGCACTCACCTGTATGATTATAATATTCTCCTAATGATCTCTCTACCTCCAATGAATTCTCTATCTGCCCCTTCCCCCTCCAGCTCATCCTTCTATACTGCAAGCCAAAATTAGCCTCCTAAAGTAAAAACCAAATCATAATTCCACCCAATTGAAACACTTCATTAATTCCCCATCATTATAAAATTTTTCAGTCTTTTCCACTAAAAGAGTCACAATGCCAAAATGAGTATGGTGGCCAGGGGTTTGGGGATAGAATTCTGAAGTGACTTAAGCTTCCTGTGTAAATTAAATACTCAGTCAATCAGTTTGGATACCATTATACCTGCATGTGTTTTAATATAAGAATACCTAAAACTACAAACTAGTTAAATCATTTAATTTTCCCATCAAAATATTTGAATATACTTAAAGCTCTGGAGAAATATATTGTATTTTCCCTAGGGCTTCTAGTTCTCTCTGGGCCATTGCCCTAAGCTTGTACATGTGTGCATTTGGGAGGGTGGGGTGCCAGGGGAAATAATAAGGTAGTTTGTTTTTCAGACCAAGGAAAATATTGGAAATTATTTATGACATCCAAATCATAAAACAATATTAAAAACTAAATATTCGTTCAGTTTAACCAATAAAAATAAAACCACAAACCTAAGCTGAAGTTACAAACTCTTGAGTATAGTTTCAATCAATCCTACTTTTTATTATTATTTATTATTGTCATTTATTATTATTTGTGCTGTTTTGTGGATAGGTGTTGGATGGTGATACAGCCATGAACAGGACAGATGTGGCTTTGCCCTCGTGGAGCACACAGGCAAGCCACAATGAGATACCAATACACACCCACAAAATAGCTAAGGATACAAAGACTGATAGAAACAAATATTGGTGATGATATGGAGAAACATGAACACCAATAGAAATACATATACATATGCACCAAAGACATATAGAAGAAGTTTTATAGCAGCATTACTTGTGAAGTCCCAAACTGGAAACAACCCAGATATCCATCAACACTAGAATAGAGATATAAATGCTGATATATTTATACAACAGAAAATTATACACTAATGAAAATAAGTGAATTACTGCTACCCAAAAAAGAATGGCTAAATATCAAAAATACCGTGTTAAGTGAAAGAAGCCAGACCCAAAAAAATACATGCTGAGTGATTCCATTTATATAACATTTAAGAATAGAACTATTCCATGGTGTTAAAAGTCAAAACATTGGTTGCCTTTGAGGAAGAGGAAGGGAGTAGAGTGATTGGGAGGGAAGAAGTAAGAAACCTACGGGATGCTGGTTATGCTGTATTTTTCACCTGGGTGGTAATTGTGAAAATTCATCAAGCTGTATATTTATGATTTGTGCACTTTTCTATGTGTGACATTTAAATCAAAAGGCTTTTTAAACACTTAGTGTGTTAATTTTTGTATATTTTTTATTATCAACTTTCTTACCTACCCACCTTTTATAAATGGACAATCCAGGTTAATTTAACTTGATAAACTAAAAGGTAAAACTTCTGAACCTTCCCCTTCTTTTTCCATAGAAATTTTTGGGTTTTTATTTAAAAAGGGGAAAACTTTAAGGCAAAAACAAGTGAATGGGAAACTGAACTCCTTTTTCCTTTTGGTCCTATTGACGCTTAAGAATTTCAGTAACTGAAAGGGTTTTCTCTCAACTCTTTGTTTCCTTTACTTAGATTTTTTGTTTTTGTTTTTCTTAACCAGGGTTGTCAGTAACGCAGAATGAAATGTAATACTCCATTACAATAATTTTGTTAAAGTAGGTTTTTTTTAGCTTTTCATATATATATATATATATATATATATATATGTATATATATATATATACACACACACACACACATATATATATATTTCAAATCCTTTTTAGCTGTAGCCAAAGACTATATTAAATTTTTAATAATAAAACGGGGATTATTTTTAAAATATATTCTTCCTAAGTTTGCTGAAATCACTTCGGGTTAGTAAGGAAAGCAGCAGGTCTATTTATGACAGCATATGATAATGTCATCTGTGTGTTAACCAACTGCTGTAGTCTGTAGGCCAGAGGATTTCCCGGGAAGGAGGTACATTGGCTTACACTGTAGACTCAAGAAAAACTTGAGAGTAATAAGTCTGTCTAAAAAAAAAAAAAAAAAGTAAGTCTATCTAATCACATATCTAACCAATAAAGGCCATATAATTTCCAGTGTATTGAAGTGTATGTGATTTAAACCAATCTATAGAGAAGACCTATTCACTCTTTCAACTCTTACCAAAATGTGCTAGGAAGGAGTACTCCGGCATGAATTATAGAAAGGAAGTGATCTATATGGTAGAGAAATTATTGTGACCTTAATCCAATCAGAATCAAAACAAATTCTACTGGTTTTTTGATGTACATGCACATATCTTACCTGTGTTTCATTTCATCATAGGTTAATTCTTATTTTCAATAAAAAAATTGCTTTGGGGTCTTCAGCAAGTTACTCTTAAATGATAGACAAAGAGGCTACTTTCATTTACGTTTTTATGTCCTTTAAGTATTTACTACCACTTTGGGAAACTGACATTATCTGCTAAAGTTGAACATATACATACGCTGTGACCCAGCAATTTCTCTCCTAGGTATGTACATAATATATACACACATCAAAATACATATTAAGAGCAGCATTGTTTGCAATTGCTGAAAACATACTAAAGATAAAATGTGGAGGTCAGTGTTTATAAATTTAATAACCATAGAACAAGGTCATTATTTCAGGTAGAAGCCAGGTACGCTTTCTCTTAGGCCTGAGGTGGAGGCCTTCCAGGAATAAGGTATAGAAAAGAGTTTTATGCCCTTGAAGTAGTAAGGAAGGTGGTCCAAACTGACCAGGAGGAGGTGGAAGTGCTCGTGGTGAGCTTGTGATGAGCAGTGAGTGCTGAGAAGGGTTGGAATTTGGACCAGGGTGAACCAAGCCCTCCATTGTTATGGAAGGGGAGGAAATTTTTTGGATATTGATTAGTATGCCTCAGGATTACAGTCTAAGCACATCACTTCCATCATACGTCACAGAGTACCAGTAATTTCACAGGCCATCTTTCATCACTGAGGTCATCTTTCATCACTTTCATCATGCCACCCTCAGGCATGAACTTAAGAGATTCCTTCATTGAGGGAGACATTAGACATTGTATTGCTATTTGTACAAAGTCTCTGATCATAATAGAAAACAAAGCACTTGGCATCTTAGAAATGAAATTGATGTATAATTGGAAAGAGACCATAAAATGTCTTCTTGGAGTTGCTTTAACAATCCCTGGTTTTCAGAGTATTACCAACTTTTTTGTTGTTGTTCCTCTATTAACTTTTGTCTCAGAAAGGTGGCATGCTGCATCTCTCCAGTAATGGCTCTTTCATATCACAAACAAGGATCCAATTATCACGGGCATTGTTGTGAAGAACAAAATGTTGCCTTATATTTTCATATTCTATAGTTTACCTCTGTTTTGTTGAATTTACTGATTTAATATTTCCCTTCCTTTGTTGACTGCTCCTAATCTTTTCTGCTCAAATTCTTCTAGTAAGGTATTCTGTCTGATCAATGAGTTCAATTTTGAGCTTGAAACTTTATATTTTCTAGAGGCATTACACTGACTACAATGAAAAAGTACTCTGTTCCACCTTCCTTGGGTTCTCTTCCAATCAAGCATAATTGACGCTTCTTCACTCAGCTAAAAGTTGTAAATGGTTGTCTCTCCAATATTAATACAGTTTGGGCCTCTCTCATATCCATTTCATTTCCTGTTGTGATTAATTGCAAAATATGGCCACAAATTCCTCCCATGATCCTATGCAATACGACTTTGAGCCTCCTCCCATCAAGAGGTTGCCTTTTTCCCCACCCTTTGAATCTGGGCTGATCTCATGACTTGCTTTTATCAATAGAATGTGGCAGAAGCAGTGTTATGTGACTTCCAAAGCCAGGTCTTAAGAAACACTGCAGCTTCTACTTTCACCCTCTTACGATGCTCCTCTGAGAATAGGAGGTCACATGTAAAAGAACTAAGGCTCCCAATGGACAGCCAGCACCAACTGCCATACAGGTGAGTGAAGGACATTCCAGCCCAAGGACACCTAAATGCAGCTGCAAGAGTGAGCCCAGGCAAAACTGGCAGATAAACTGTTACCCAACCAATAGAATCATAAAAAAATAATAATAAATCACTCATGCTTTAAGCCAGGAAGTTGTGGGGTTATTGGGACCAATAGATAACTGGCAGAACTGTTTTCTCTGTCACTTTCTCACCTTGGTGATGCCCTGGCTCTCCTTTGTCTAATTCAGAAAATACAATTTATTTCCAATTACTTTTTTGCTCAGTTTCAATTGATCTGCACAATTATTCAAAACTTTAGCGACATCACTCTTGTAATCAAGAGATTCTTCCCTCTCTTTTGGATACCTCTGATATACAGTCTGTCAGTTTTTCCTGAGCTTAATGTTTTGCTCATTCCAACTTCCTCTTTTGAAGGGAGCCCACATTAACTTTCTCTTCAAGTAGTTTTGCTTCATTAGAGCTATCTTACCTCTAAAAGGTTTGTTGAATCCTTTCTCGTTATTTTTATATGAACTTAAAACGTTTCTACAGATTTATTTTTCTCTTCTTATTTTACACCAAAACAAGTTTTCACTAGCTTTATATTACTTTCTTAATTTTTCCTGATTTGAGCCAGTCCCTTCCACAAAGAGGTGCTTTCTTATTTTATGGGCTGTTCTCTTCAAGCGAGTTCTTACTTTTTGAAACTTCTGTTGATATTCTGACACCTTTTCAGGAATTTGTTTTTATTCCTTTAAATTGAGGTTTATCCTTCTCAGCAATTGACGTTTAGATAATTGATGTAATCCGTTCTTTTTCGGAAAGGAATCCTCTCCAGACTGAAATGAAGGTCAAATGTTAGAGAGGACTGATAAGGGCAACATTCCACGGCATCCCTGTCACTGCGGCAGGTTAGTGTCTAGATTGCGCGCCCAGCACAGACCTGATCTGGGCTCCACGGGACGCCAGTCTAAATCCTTCAAGGAAGTGAAGGCCCCGTTTCTGTGATTTGTTTGGAGCAGTGATTCTCAAAGTTTTTTTTTTTACAGGAATCGGCAAGTTTACAACTATTTTCATAATAACACTAAGACTTTCCTTGCCCTCTTTCGCTTTCATTCATTCTCTCTAACAGTGGAGTTTTCCAAGAGTGCGGTCAGGATTAATTTCACCGCTGCTCTGAAGGCTAATGGAATGTGCGCGCTTCTGTATTAGTGTGTTTTAAATTTTTGTTTTCAAATCCAATACTATGATAAATCTCGATGGATCTACCCACGAAGACAATTTTCACGAGTGTTAAAGAGGTTCTGCGACCAAAATGTTTGAGAACTGCATGAGAGAATTTACCTTAAGAAAGATTAAATTTCCTTAATTCTCATCCTTTGACAGTAAGTCCCTCCTTGAAGCGCCCTTTCCTTTCGAGGGGCCTTTGACTCAGAAGAGGGGTCCGGAGCTGCTGCCGCGGGGCATCACCGCGTGGGCTGCCGGCCGAAGCCATAGCCGCGGGGTCCGGGTGGACCGGCGGGTTGGGGGAAGATGCGTGGGGTGAAAGGCGAAGGGGCAGCAAGGGACAGGCCCTGGAGCAGGAGGAGGAGGCGCGGGCCGCGCTGGGCTGGACCTCCGCGGGACTCTCCGAGGGCCCAGGCGTTTCCTGCCCGCCCCCCAAACCCGGCATCTCCCCTGCCTGCCAGTCACCTCCCAGGTTCCCAACTTTCTTGTTTCCCCTCCATCCCTTCCCCTGGAGCAGATCGGTTCCTGGGGTGTGTGCCTAACCCTACCTCAAGGACAATATTGATAGCCTTTCTGGAAGAGGGGTGGGGGCTGTTTTTTGCAAAATATAAACGGGGAGATTGCCTTTCTATTGCAGGCGTTTCCGTAATAACTCCAAACATACGGTCCCGAAACACAGTTCTGCGCGTTTGCGGACTTTTGGGGTAAATAGCATTGGGGTAGACCACTGAAAACCCATGCAGAGCGCTAACAAGCCCATTGTTTTGCATCCGGAACATTAACAATTCCTCTGCTTGCACAGGTAAAAGTCCTGGGGAGTGTGTGGTGGCCACTCTTAGTGGATGTCTGGCAGCCTTAGTTAGACACTAAGGAACCAGCTTCCTCCTTACACCAGGTAGGTTCCCGAAGGCATTACAAAGTTCATCAAAAATTATAATCTTATCTGAGGGATAGCATTTTTATTACTTTTTATTAACACCTAGAGAAATGTCTTCAGAATTTTTCATCTGCACACATAGCTTCTCAAAATAATTTAACATGGTGGGAAAGTGTGTGTGGGGGCGGGGGGGGGGGGGTGTTGCAACTACTAACCCAGCTACCTTTTTTCACCAAAACGGAGACTTCTATAGAATTTTCAGCTTTTCTGTAAGGTCTTCCTACATTGTAAGGTTTTTTATTTTTCTTTAATTGCTCCCAAACATTAATGTACAGAGAAAAAGTCCACTTGAACCCACAATATTTCCACTATTATACTGGCATAGGCCTACTTATCAATGGCCTATGAGCTAATTCTTCCACCGTGTTAAACTAAAAACTTTTTAACTTCCATGACTGAAGTATTTTAAGTAAGGTTTTTTATGGAGCCAAAATAAAATATCTGTTCCTGGGGCATGGAGTCCAAACCACCAGCAGCATAGCTAAGTAGAAAAACCAGCATGTCCATCATCCCAAAGTTTTGCAAGTGTTTTTACACATCAGGTAGGGGGAAGGGGAAAGAAAGAGGTAGTCTGAAAGAGTTTACATTAGCTTTAGGCCAGGGGTGGGAGAAGGTGAAGCAGGGCCAGCTCAGGGACAGGCACAGTCAGTCGCATAAACAAATGTCCACTTCTGTAGATTAGCTGGAGGCAGCAGTCGGGAAAGCCCAAGTGTAAACAACGCACAGGGGCTCCTGGAGTTAGATGGTGTCTGGCTAAAATAATCTGCGGAAATAGCCACCTGGAAATTAATCCGCAGCCCAACAGGCAAAATAGGAATGTGAGCAGTCTTTTGTTAACTGGTCAGCAACCATTAACAGACTAACAGTTTTGTCTCCTCTTCTCACTCTCCGACGCTGTGATTTAATTTAGGACATCTCAGCACTTTCTCCTCCTCAACAGTCTTAGCGGAAGCAACTAACACCTCGTTTTACTTCCATTTTCCTGTGCTCCTCTTCATGTTTGCCAGATCTTTTGCCAAAGATTTTCCATTTATCTCTTGCTTGGCAGAAGTTAAGCTGCTACTAATTTTCGGAGGAGGTCACATGTGAACTAGATCCTGAGCTCTCCTGTTCAGAAGTAAGTTTTTCCAAAGACTGCCCCTATTGAGACTGCAGAAGTCAGCCTGTTTCGCCATCCTGCCCCACCCACTACGGGTGGCATAATGTTGTCTGGTGAATCCACTCTTTCACTTGGAAAGCCTTGAAGAGGATTTCATGTTGAGTCTCTTAGCTACTAGGTTCACCCCCACAAGTCAAGTGAACAAGGATTAGTGGCAGACTCCATATAGATGGCAGAAAATCTTGTATTTTCCTTGTTCTAGCTTCCTGTTATTTAACAGCAGCAAACAACAAAATAAAATAACCATGAGACTAAAGATGCATACTCTGGATAATCCTTGCCACCCATTAACCAGTGAATGGATATTCAGTGAGTGCCTGCCTCTTTGAATTGTTGAGATGCTAGCGATAGTTGTAAACAAGGTAGATATGGCTTTGCCTGTACGAAGTATCTCAGTGATGCCACTGAAAAGGCAAGAGCCTCCAATGCTGACAAAACCATTCCTGTCGACCTAGTTTCATTAGCTATACTTAAAATAAGTGGATTAATTATCTAGCATCTGTACTGTTTAGTCCCCTTGATCTCTTGTTATTTTCATATTGGGTAATCCTTTGTCAGCACCATTGTTTTTCCTACAAGAATGTCTGTTGATAAAAGCCATATCTACGTGTGATGCTATTTCAGCTTCATTTTTCTTTTTTAGACCTAGACTTAGCATTTAAATTATTGAAGGACATCACACAAGCTCAAACTGAGGAATAATCTATAAAACCACTGTTCTGTATTCTGCAAAAACCCTGTCATGAAAGTGATCCAAATCAAAGGAAGATTAAAAGATACGACAATTAAATGCAATATGTGGTCCTGGACTTGGAGACAGATAGATAGGGAAATGCTACAATGGACATTATTAGGACAATTAAAGAAATTGGAATATAGACTAGATAAAATTGGAATATGGACTATAACATATTTTATCAATGTTAAATTTCCTATATTTGATATCTATACTGTAGTTATGTAAAAGAATAGTGTTTTTCTTAGGAAATACACACTAAAGTTTTCAGGGGAAAGGAAACATTACCTGTGCAACTCAGTCTCAAGTGGTTCAAAAAGTATAAACCATAAGAGTGTGTGTATGTGTGTGTGTGTGTGTGTGTGTGTGTGTGTGTGTATAGGGAGGGAGAAAGAGCTACAGAGCGAGAGAGATAAGGCAAATACAGTAAAATGGTAAATCTAAGTAAAGGGTGTATGAGAGTTCTTTGTTCTAGTCTTGCAACTTTTCTGTATGTTTAAAATTAATTCAAAATAAAAACAGGAAAAAACTACCTAACAATATGTATCAATTCACATTCCAACCATCTTTTCTAGAAGGCAATTTGCACATATGTGTCAAAATCCTTAAAAATGTGCACTGCCTTTAAGCCTGCAATTCTACTTTAGGCATTTTTTTTGCAAGGAATCAATTGGAGGTGAGAGTAAGTTATGTGTATGAAATCTTATCCTACAGTTATTTTGATAGTTAAAATTTTGTTTTATTTTTTAATAATTGTTTTATTTTTCAGTTACAGTTGACATACAATATTATATTAGGTCCAAGTGTACTACAGCATGATTAGACATTCATATAATTTACGAAGTGATCCTCCCGATAAGTCTAGTACCCATCTGATACCATACATAGTTATTACAGTATTATTGACTATATATTCCTTATGCTATACCCTACATCCACATGATTACTTTGTAATTACCAATTTGTACTTCTTAATCCCTTCCCTCTTTTCGCCCACCCCCCCAAAGTTAAAATTTTGAAACATTAAACGTTCATGGTGTTGTTCTGACTAAAAATAGGATTCAATACTGCCATTAAAAAGCTTGCTGTAATGTGTAATATGTATTGTCATAGAAAACACTGGCCAATATATTATTGTTAATGAAAAAGTAACAAAACAATATCTAAAATGTTTCTACCTTTATTTAAAATATATATATTTACAAAGAACAAAATCTTAGAAACACACATTTCCAAATTTTAACAATGGTTCCTTTTTATATGTTGGGATTACAGAGATATACGTGTCATTTTAAATTTGTACTTTTCTTTATTTTTCAAAAGCTCTGAATTCCACACATATTACTCTGTGAAGAAAAAAAGAGCAATAAGAAAAAAAATGAAGGCCAGCCTGGTGGCTCAGGCGGTTGGAGCTCCATGCTCCTAACTCTGAAGGCTGCCGGTTCTATACCCACATGGGCCAGTGGGCTCTCAACCACAAGGTTGCCAGTTCGATTCCTCAAGTCCCGCAAGGGATGGTGGGCTGCACCCCCTTAACTAGCAACAGCAACTGGACCTGGAGTTGGGCTGCGCTCTCCACAACTAAGACTGAAAGGACAACAACTTGAAGCTGAACCACATCCTCCACAACTAAGATTGAAAGGACAACAACTTGACTTGGAAAAAGTCCTGGAAGTATACACTGTTCCCCACTAAAGTCTAGTTCCCCTTCCCCAATAAAATCTTAAAAAAAAAAAAAAATGAAATCCCCACGATACTCTATAATATGGGAGTTTGTATGGTAGTTTCATGCTTCACACAATTAAAGATGTAGGGTTAGGTTTAGGGGAAAAAATTAACAGTATTGGTCATTTCATGTAATAATAGATGTTAGTAATAGATGTTCAACTCAGAATTTTATATCCAGTGAAAATATCCTTCAGAAAAAGAGATGAAATAAAGACATAAAAGGAAAAAGGGAAACTAGGAGAATTTGTTGCAAAAAACCTGCTTTTAAAAATTGCAAAAGATGGGCCGGCCGGGTGGCTCAGGCGGTTAGAGCTCCATGCTCCTAACTCCGAAGGCTGCTGGTTCGATTCCCACATGGGCCCGTGGGCTCTCAACCACAAGGTTGCCAGTTCAATTCCTCGAGTCCTGCAAGGGATGGTGGGCAGCACCACCTGCAATAAGATTGAACACGGCACCTTGAGCTGAGCTGCCGCTGAGCTTCTGGATGGCTCAGTTGGTTGGAGTGCATTCTCTCAACCGCAAGGTTGCTGGTTCGACTCCTGCAAGGGATGGTGGGCTGTGCCCCCTGCAACTAGAAACGGCAACTGGACCTGGAGCTGACCTGCGCCCTCCACAACTAAGATTGAAAGGACAACCACTTGACTTTGAAAAAAGGCCTGGAAATACACACTATTCCCCAATAAAGTCCTGTTCCCCTTCCCCAATTAAAAAAAAAAAAATTCCAAAAGAAAGTTCAAACATAAGGGAAATAATATCAGACAGAGAAAAGGAACATCAGAAAGTAGGGAACAATAACATAAAGGATAAATACTTGGGTAAATAAAACAGTTTATTTTTTTCCTCTTGACTGCTTTAAAATATGTTTGATGGTTGAAAGCAAAAATTATCACATTGTCTTATTGAGTTTTCAATGTAGGAGATGTAACATACAAGACAATTATAACATAAAAGAGGAAAGGTAAAGGAACCTAAATGGCAGTCCATTTGCAATGATAAAATATAGATTCTAAGCAAATTGTGCAAAGTATGTTTTCCCGAAAATAAGACCTAGCCGGACAATCAGCTCTAATGCTTCTTTTAGAGCAAAAATTAATAGAATACCTGGTCTTATTTTACTAGAAGAACCGGTGTAATGTAATGTAATGTAATGTAATGTAATGTAATATAATATATAATACTCAGTCTTATATTACATATTAATTTTTGCTCCCAAAGACGCATTAGAGCTGATTGTCCGGCTAGGTCTTATTTTCAGGGAAACATGGTACACCAAAATTTCTGTCACAACCTATATAAAACTACACAAAGAGACAGCTAAAAATTCAAATAATAAATTAAAATGGAATACCAAAACTGTTCTCATTTCCCAAAGGATTGTAAGAAAGGGACAAGAGAGGAATGAAAAACACAGAAAATAAATGGATAATAAATGGATAATAAAATGATAATAGGGGATTGAAATTTAAAGATCACTAATCATATGCTTAGGCACACCAATTAAAAGATAGAGAATGTCAGAGTGAATTAAAAAACATGACCCAGTTATAACTTATCTACTAGAAACTCATTTCAGATATAATGATATAGGTAGGCTGAAATTTAAAGGGTGTGTGTGGGGGGGAGGGGAAGTAAACACTAATAAAAAGGAAGCTAGAGTAGCTAACTTAATGTCAAAAGTAGACTACAGAACAAAGAAAATTACCAGGGATAGAGGGGGTATATTAGTAATCTATTGCTGTGTAACAAATTACCCTGAAAACAAGCGGATTAAAACATACAGTTATTATTGCAGTTTCTGTGGGTCAGAAATCTCAGCATAACTTTGCTAGGTTCTGTGCCTCAGGCTCTGCTACAAGGTGGCAATCAAAGGTCAGCCAGGGATGTGGTCTCACCTGGAGACTTAACTAAAACAGGATCTACTTCCAAGCTGACTCAGGGGATTCCGTTGTTCCCAGGCTATTAGGTTGAGGGCCTCCATTTCTCACTGGCTGCTTGCCAGAGGCCCTCCTCCCTTCCCTGCCATGTGGGCCTCTCCATAGGGTTGCTCACAATATGACATCATCAGAGTAAGCACACAAGAAGAACTAGAAAATGAGTGTAGGAACAAAAAGTCATAATATTTATCCGGAGAAATCCAAAACTTCAATTCAAAAATCTTTATGCACTCCTATGTTTATTGCAGCACTATACACAATAGCTAAGACATGGAAACAACCAAAATGCCCATCGGTAGATGACTGGATTAAGAAACTGTGGTACATTTATACAATGGAGTATTACGCAGCCATAAAGAAGAAAGAAATCTTACCATTTGCAACAACATGGATGGACCTAGAGAATATTATGTTAAGTGAAATAAGTCAGACAGAGAAAGATAAGTACCATATGATCTCACTTATTTGCGGAATCTAAAGAAAAGAATAAGTGAATGAACTAATCAGAAACAGTTTTGGAGACAAAGAGGAAAAACTGAGGGTTGCTAGATGGGCGGGAGGGGTGGGGATTGGGGGGGAGGGTGAGGGGATTGGAGGGCAGTCGGTGACCACAGGATGGCCATGGGTTTGAAAATTAATCTGGGGAACGTAATTTAGTGGTTACCAGAGGGTTAGGGGGTTGGGGGGTGGGAGATGAGGGTAAGGGGGATCAAATATATGGTGATGAAAGGGGAACTGACTCTGGGTGGTGAACACACAGTGTAATTTATGGATGATGTGATACAGAATTGCACACCTGAAATCTATGTAATTTTACTAACAATTGTCACCCCAATAAATTTAAAAAATAAAATTAAAAAAAAAGTCATAATATTTTATAAACACTGATAAACTTCTAGCAAGATGGAGAAAGAAAAAAGAACATACAAATTACCAATATCAAAAATGAAAGAGGGGACTATCACTACATAGTGGAGGTTTGCACACTATTTCCAACATTTCAAAAACGGTGATGGAGTAGATGAAAGAGCATGAGCTTTGGAGTTGACAGATATGGGTAAAAACCCTGATATTTTCAGTTATGTTATTTGTAAAATGGTGTTTGTAATATTTCAGCTCAAACATTGAATGAGGACTAAATGACATTGAAGTACGTAAAGAATCTGGCACATAGACTGTGCCCAACAAATGATACATTTCCATTCATCCCCTCCTATCAGGAATGACATTTATCAATAATAAAGATAAACAAGGGGACTATGTTTGGTTTTTTATTACCAATTATGTAAACTCATTATGAGATAGTTTTTATATTTAAAGGTTTCCAATACCATCTTACCATGCTGATCGAAAGCTCAATTTATATCTATTTGGCTAGCTATCTCTTTCTATATATGTATCTATGATGAAAACCAAATGGGAAACCAAATTTAATACACTTTTGATAATTTTGTTTGAGAATTTATAGTTCCAAACCTAGTGCCCATGAGGAAAGCCCTATTGGTAACCATAGGATTAATGTGTCCAGTAATAGGTCTGACAATTAAGTTCGCAAACTTGTTACACCGATGTTGCTAACCTTTTTTGATATCAGAAGTATTCATTATGAATTTGTACCAACTGGACAAACAGTTAATCAAGTTTACTGTTCAGAAGTGCTGAAAAGGCTACATGAAAAAGTTAGACAACCTCAATTTTTCGCCAACAATTCATGGCTTTTGCATCACGACAATGCACCAGCTCACACGGCACTGTCTGTGAGGGAGTTTTTAGCCAGTAAACAAATAACTGTATCGGAACACCCTCCCTACTCACCTGATCTGGCCCCCAATCATTTCTTTCTTTTCCTGAAGATAAATATTGAAAGGAAGACATTTTGATGACATTTAGGACATCAAGGGTAATACGATGACAACTCTGATGGCCATTCCAGAAAGAGTTCCAAATTGCTTTGTAGGATGGACTAGGCGCTGGCATCGGTGCATAGCTTCCCTTGGAAGGTGACTATAGTGATATTCAGCAATGAGATATGTAGCACTTTTTCTAGGATAAGTTCGCAAACTTGATGGTCAGACCTCGTATGTATGTAATTTTACGAAGCCCACACTAGATAGCAGATTTTAGACAGGATTTTCTGGGTTGCAAATTAGCTAGGGTTTCTCTGCAATCCTGGAGCCTAATCAGTTGATACAGAGAGTAGAACCATCCTCCTGGTTTCCTCTTTGTGGGTGATAGTTGAGATATTTGGGAACCTTGTTGCCAGGGGGCCGAATTAGAAAAGCCACGTATCTGTGAAGGTTTCTGTGGGAAGAAAAGGAATGAACAAATACCATTCACTGAAACCCAAACAGCCAGATCCATTTCTGCAAGATTTTTATTAAAAAAAAAAAAAAGAAAGGAAAAAAGCTACATGCTATATTTTATCACTACAATTTGGTGAAGAGGAGTAGATATGAGTTGGGAATCTAAATGAAAAGTAGGTATGAGTTGGGAATCTTCTGAGCCATTTTGATGATTGATTTCAACATATTTTTTTTAATGCAAATCTTTTTTGTTTCATCTCTATTTTTTTCTTTCCTTCTTTTATTTTAATCATGTCTTAAACAAGTATTTAATAAGAACATACTGTGTATAAAGAACTGTGTAAATGGGGTGGGGTGAGGGAGTTGATGTAGGGAAGTAGAGTGGAAGTAGAGTGGATCATGAATTCTAAGCAACCCCCTCGCTTTAAGGATCCTGTAGTCTTACAGGGAAATATAATAAGACAACTACAGAAATACCTTGTTACAGGTAGAAAGTAAGACATGCCTATGAAGTGTTATCAGATAATAAGGAGAGGATTATCTCATTCTGGGATGAATAGTGGAAAGGGAAGAAAATACTTATTTCTTAAAAAGGCAATTATTGACATATACGGAGGACTAACTATATGACAGGTATTGAGCTAGATGGTTTAGATGCATGATTTAATTCATATCACTTTTACCCTGTTAGATATTAATTACAATGCCTGTATTTCAGAGGAGATAACTTAGTCTTGGGGAAGATAAGTAAGCAACAAATCCAAGCTTAAACCCAGGTCTGGTTGCCTCTAAAGATTGCATGTGGAAGAGGGAGCATCTGTCACTGTTTTTATTTTTGTAAATGAATAATTGCCTTTCTAAGAAATACATATTTTATGTATGTTCACTGAATGCTAGAAGAATTGGAATAGATTGGAAGGCAGGAAATAGGCAGTCAGGAACAGCGTCAACACAGACTTGGAGGCTGGGGGAGATATGGTGGTGGGGATCCAGGCTGGGACTGGACTGGGGCGACCTGTAGACAGATACGAAGTTCTCAGACCTAAAAACGCCTTTAGAAAGAGAGGAAAGTCACATGCACAGCATAGGGAATATTGTCAATAACATCATATTAACTATGTACAGTGACAGATTGTTACTAGACTTATCCTGGTGACCACTTCATAAGCTATATAAATGTCTAATCACTGTGTTATACACCTGAAACTAATATAATATTGTATGTCAACTATAATTGAAAAACAAATACAAATGTAATTTAAACAAGAGGAAAGAAAGACATCATTTAAATCTGCACAGGGACCAAACCTGTATCAATACATCTGCAGGAGATTATTTCTGGGATTTCTCCATTTGACCTAGTGCCCTGCTTCTGCTGAGCCTCTGTTCTGGGTTTCCCTGCTGGCTCTGCATTATACTCCATTCACGGAACTCACAGAAGTGAATATATCAATTCCTCAGGATACTGGCAGTAACGCCTATAATTTCTTTTCAACAAATAGTTTTTAAGCTCCTACCATAAGCCTGCCCTAGGCCATAACAGCCAACATGAGTCCAATGGAGGCCCTGCCTCAAAATTACGTCGTACTTAGGCCTCCCTCGAAGTCCTTGTCAAATTATGAGCTCCTTCGGTGTTCCTTTGTATTTCCTTGTCGTGGAGCAGAGTGGTTAAGGGAGTAGATTTGATGTCAGACAGAACTGGGTTCACGTCCAAGTTCTAATCCTTGTGAATTGTATCAACTTGATCACACAGAGATTTTATGGGCCTGTTTCCTTCTCTGTAACACAGGGATCATGATAATAGTGGCTTGTGAATATAGATGACTTAATATAGGACCAGGAAAATTGAGTGCTTTAGCACAGTGCCTGCCTCCTAATAAGAGCTCAATAAATGGTAGCCAGCAACTGGAGGATGGGGGACAGAGGGAAGATTGAAAACGCTAGCCTTGTCCTTGTAGTCTGAAAAATTAAGTTTTATACAGCAACGTTGGACTAATCACAATCTCCATGAGCTTTGGGTGGCCCATAACTGTGTGAGTCACAGCCTCAGGCTGCCCTTCTGATACCACTGGGAGCACCCCTCCCATGCCTGGGATATGATCAGTGCTCTCTTCAGTGCGACTTCTGACTAGTGCCCAATGCCAAAGACCTTGAATTTCTGCACCCCTCAAATGATATTCTTCCATGTCGACACAGAAGAGTGTTGATGGTCAAAAGAGGACCATGCGTTCTGAAGGAGGAAGTCGTCATGAAGTAATTGGTGAGAAAACTGTTTCATTAACTGGCTTCTATAGACAGTGAAAGATATCGGGCCAAACTGAAGTCCCATCTTAAGTGCAAACGGAAATTGTGACGCTTCAGGGTGCTGGCTCCTGCTCCCTCTTCTTGGATGACAGCCTAATATCCACAGAGTTTAGGCAGAGGGAAGAGTCTGCAGGGTAGGAGAACTTTGCAGTCAGAAACTGGTGCTTCAAAAGAACTGCTTCTCATCACAACAGGCCATGAGCAAGGGGCCATTCCATTGCTTCTATGATCTTGTCATCTACCATTTTTCCCCTCTCTCACTCTGCCCTAACCTGCAGGATAAGCTGTTCTTGAGTCTGCAATTCAGGGCAATGTGTTTCTTTCCAAGTTTCATCAATGGACCCAAGATCAAAGTATTCAGTTAAGGCCCATGTTCACGTTCTTTGTACTTGTTATAAATTGGTCTGATGCTTTCCTAATTAACTCGAACTGAATTCTATAAACATATTTAGATGAGCCATCATAAAGAAATCATTCTCAAACCTTTCTAAGAGATACCGTTAGCAAATTATTAAAATGATACATTTTGTTTTTAAATTTAGTATCGAAGAAGTATTATGATGTTAACATTCACATGGTAAAATATTAAAACTATAAAATGACGTACATGGACAATGTCCAGTCTTGTCTCTTCTGAACTCCAGTCTTCTTACCTGTATCCAGTTCCCACTCCAACTTCACCAATCAACTCCCTCACCTCTAGAGCACATCCCGTCCTCTGATATGTGGGTAACTCTAGGAGCTCTTTGGGAGTTGTCATTTCACATCCATGATCATCATCGTTATCCATAAGTGCCCAAATCTAGCAAGCTTAGCTGTGCAGCACAGACAAGAAGTGCAATCCCAGAGGGCACACATGGTACCCGTGGGAACAACGAGCTAACAATTTTGGGGGCATGCCAAGCAGGACGTACATTCGTCAAGCAGTACCGGTTAACAGGGTCCCCGGTGTGGCCTTCCACTGTGGGGCCTCCCACCCTCAGTTCTCAGTCCACACCATTCAGTTCAGACCTCGGCTTCAGAGGGAACTGCCTGAGGCAGTCAGTTCCAAACAGTTTTGTCTCTAACAATCGGCTCAACCGCTTCCTAAGTATGGAGGCCATCTGTAGGTGTTCTGCAGGAAAGACCGGTGTTGGGGGTCACCCCCTGCCATCTCAGGGTCGGTGCCAGTCAGGTGTTAGCCCAGCTCCGCAACCAGTTTGAATTCAAAGTGCTCACAGGTTGAAAAGGCACACAGTGAGCTTTCCTTTAGAAAGAGGGCAAGGCTTCCAGGAACAGTTCTGAAAAGCAGAGATTACTAATGGTCTCTCCCTCCCCTGCCTTCAGGAACTGGGGTTTTGTTTTTTCCTCTGTCATTACAAAATCAGTTGTGTCTTATTCAGCAATCATAATATTTTTCAATCATCCCCTCCTCTCATCTAGACCTTTCATAAGGAAGGGCTGTATGTAAGAAGCATAAAAGCATGTGTGTTTTTTTTTTTTTAAAGATTTTATTGGGGAAGGGAAATAGGACTTTATTGGGGAACAGTGTGTACTTCCAGGCCTTTTTTCCAAGTCAAGTTGTTGTCCTTTCGATCTTAGTTGTGGAGGGCACATCTCAGCTCCAAGTCCAGTTGCCGTTGTTAGTTGCAGGAGGTGCAGCCCACCATCCCCTGCGGGAGTCGAGGAATTGAACCAGCAACCTTGTGGTTGAGAGCCCACTGGTCCATGTGGGAATTGAACTGGCAGCCTTCGGCGTTAGGAGCACAGAGCTCCAACCACCTTAGCCACCAGACCGGACCCCGAGGCACAAAAGCATTTTCACAGGAAAACATTTTTGTATAATTTAATCAGAAAGACACATCATATTCAGAATTGGTCAGAATTAAATCTTGAATTAAAAAAAATTTTTTTTAATGAGTTTACATAACCTTCCATCCTTTTTGTCCTGATCATTTATCCAGAAAGTAGCCTAGAAAAGATTAATTCCTCTCTGAGGACAGCTGCGTTTAATAATCAGACTGCCTTACTAAGATGAGTATACCAGGAGAAAGGTGAGGGAAGTCAAGTCAGGCAACACCATTGTTGCAAACTGCAACTAATCTGGAAAGCCAGACACAAGTCAACAGCAGTGAGTGGACCCTGAGACAGGACCCAGAGTCGGGCCTGTCAGTAATGGCTGGAGGGTCACACTCCTTGGAATGTGCCCTTTTCTGTGGGCATTTGTTGGTGACTCAGATGGTCCAACCAGCATCCATGTTTCCACAACTTGGCCTTAATCGGCAACTGTCCTAGAGCCCAAGTTTTGTTTTTTGAGTAAAACAACTTCATCAGTTTTTACCCTGGCACAGCTAGTGTTGAGGCTGAAATAGCCCAGAGAGTTAGCTTGCTGCCAATACCAGAAAGTACCAGGTTTCAGCTTAAAGTCAGGTCTAGGCGATTAAAGATCAAGATTGCAAAAAGTCCAGCAGCTTTTCTTCAGCAGCAGCAAAGCCCAAAGGCTGCAAGGCCAGACAGCCAAGTTCCAAGTCCAACTGACAAGCAAGACTTTGTTAAACTCTTTTTATCTTGTCCGTTTTAAAGTTCAAATAGACCCTGTCAAAAAATGCACATCTGATTTGGAAAATCATCAGCCTTAATGGGTCAGACATCTGATTATACAAAGGCTCATTAGCACCTAAAATCCTTTTTATAAAATTCTAATAGTGTATTTCCATCTGGTTTCAGGGTTTCATGCTTTCCTTTTTACCAGAGTTTCCTTAATCAGAAGACACATCATATTCAAAATTGGCAAAAAGTGTAACCAATATCATCAATTACAAAGATTTATTTTATTTTTACATTAAAAATATGAATTTCAGCCCACCTACCAGTGGCAAAAAACAATTATTTGTGTGTCCCACTAAAACTTTTCCTTTTCAGTTTTCCCTAATTAGGGTTATCCCTCTAGCATTTATAAAAGTTACAAGCATATAACACTTTACATCAATTTTTATCCTACATCCAGAAGCAATAGTCACAAAACACAGAGCTTTTAACCCCATTGCCCTCCTACCGCCGTTTAAATGGAAATTTATTCAACCCTTCATCGAACATTTCCAAGGTTAACAGTACAGCTACCAAGGAAGATTCTCTGCTGGAATGTAGGTGGGCGGGGTAGGGCTACTGCAGTAGTGATGGCAGCCAGGCTGAAGAAATGGCTACAGGGGTTTTCCCCACTTTTTCCTTCTGGTTTGCTTTGCTCCAGTCCTGGGAACTGATCTAACATTCTTTCCTTCCACTTGGAGGAAAGGGCAATACAAACTTGTAATATTTTTGGCCCCATTCAAGCTCACTTTGGGGCTCTTTCTCCTCCCACCAGGAGGACAGAACAAAATACAAAAAGGCATCACAAGGTTGCACTCCCCCTCTATCCCCTCACTTTAGCTGATACAGCCCCCAAACAGCCAGGAGATGCAGCAAGCCAACTCTCTGGGAGTTGGAACTATTAATGTCATTTTCAAATTTCATACATAACTTCTACCTCTTATAAAAAGACTGCTACTTCATACCAGGGATGATGCCATAGCCAGCCAAACACGAAAGTTTTGTCACCCCTTGCTTTCATCCTTACTTTTCCCAAGCAATATTTTTGCCATATTTCAGTGAGTCCGAGTTGGGCTGGCAAATCCCAATCTGACAGAACCTAATGTTGGGTTGGTAAGTAATACTTCTGAGATCAACTCAAGACCACGACCACCACCACAAAGTTTGAGGATTCACTAGCACAGACAACAGTCAGCATACAGTTGTCCTCACAACTAAGATTTATCAGAGTTAAAAAAATACAAAACAAAGTCAGCAAATAAAAAAAGGCACATGGGGCAAAGTCTGGAAGAAATCAGACACAAGCTTCCAAAAGTCCTCTCTTAGTAGAGTCACACAGGACACAAGCTGTGCCAACACATGTGAAATGTTGTCTTCCAGGCAAGCTCATTAGAGACTCACTGTCCAAGGTTTTTATTTGGGGCCTGGTTATGGAGGTGTCCTCTGCCTAACACATACCAAACTTCCAGACTCCCAGGAGGAAAGCTGGTATCCAGCATTAATCACATTGGCTGTACAAACTGTTTAGGCAAAATGAGCCATTCTTATTAGTTCTGTGAATGGTGGGAACTCTCCCCAAATTGCAGTTCCCAGATACCAGCAAAAAGCCAAGCTTGTAAATAGAACTTTCTAAGGATAAGCAGGCTCAGACCTGCTATGTTAACTCTTTCCTATACAACCCCACTGGCCTTTAATTTAGCTGCTACATCCATGAACCAGGCTCAGGCATCCTGGGGAACCTCAGTGTACCCAGGCTCCCAAGAAGCCTAAGGTGATTAACACAGGCCCTGCATCTGAGATAGCCACATTTCCGTGGTGACTACGTGTATGTAACCATGAGATTCCATTAATGCCCAGTTTGGTACGTTGCGTGAAAGCCTCCAGATATTTCCAGGTCCTAATCTCTATAACCTGTGAATGTTACTTGATGGGGTAAAGAGGGATCTGAAGATGTGATTAAGTTGAGGATCTTGAAGTGAGGAGATTACCCTGGATTATCTATGTGGGCCTTAAATGTAATCACAAGTGTCTTTATAAGAAAGAGACCAGAGGGGGATTTGGCTATAGAAGGAGATGTAATGATGAAAGCAAGAGGTTGGAATGATGTGAGGAAGTAGTCATGAGCCAAGGAATGAGGAGAGCCTCCAGAAACTGGAAAAGGCAAGGAAACGGATTCTCCCTTAGAGCCTCTGGAAGGAGTACAGCCCGACCAACACCTTGATTTCAGTCTACTAAAACCCATTTTGGACTTCTGGCTTTCAGAACTGTAAGACAATACATTTGTGTTGTTTTAAGCCACTAAGTTTGTGCTAATTTGCTACAGCAGCAATAAGAAAGTAATACACCCAAGTTATTGCTTTGCTAAATATACCATTTCCATTTAATAATGCATGCTTGCGGGGCAATACCCACTTTGTTGGTATTTTCATTTTTGACCCATGCCAAAATGGGCATGTCAGAATATAACATCATGTGCTGTCGCTTAATTAGCTGATCAGTGTCCAGCACTCAAGAACAAGCCAATAATTGCCCCTCAAATGGAGTATACCAGGCAGTGGTGTCAGGCAAATACTGTGTCCGAAACCCACAGGCTCCAGTCTATATAACTGTCTATCACTGACACTTGCAGCTTAAAAGGCTCATTAGAACTAAGTGGTCCAAACAGGAGGACTGTCCGTATAGCTTCTCGGATAGTTGCCTTACATACCTTCTTTCTCCTGGCTCCTTAATCAGTATCTCTTCATCCTCTCTCTTCCCTTCACCTGGCTTCCTCTACTGGTAGCACCTAACTGGGCTGAAAGATCCAGGTGGGCTCCTAGTTGTGTACTCATCCCAAGAGCACTGTTTTATTGGTGGCATTTCCCCACTGGGAACATTCCTTACAATCAAGAGAAGTATTACAAATATGCATCTGTTCTCACAATATATTCAGAAGTATCAGTTACAACTGCTTGGGTATGTGAAATATTCACCAAATAAAACATAATAGAGGCAAGTTTCAAGGGCCACAATGGTATGGCTTCTTTTACCGTGGATAAGCAGGTGAACTTTTGGCAGGAGTTACAAGTCTAGCAGCACATAGGCGCTTTGTAAGAAAAAGTCCTTTACCTAGTAAGAGGTTTCAGTGTGGTAAAACCACCCACCAAAGTTTACTTGATAAGGAGGCCCTGAATTTTGTCAGGGTTTATTGATTATACCTGCTAGCAAGCATCTGATAACATTACAACTTTTGATTTGTCAACCAACAGACATTATTTTTGCAGTGAAAATGCTGGACGTCAAAAGAATTTTCTCTAACTTCATAATACAAAAAAGTAACATATCTTTTAAATTATACATTTTCACAGTGGTACACTGAATTGGCTCAGAGCCCTAGCTCATTAGCTTTTTTCTCTTTCCTGTAAGTCCGGCCCAAAGTCTATCAACTGAATTCAGACAGTGTTTAGAGAAACACAGACCAAGGAGTTTAATACAGGCACTTCAGGAGTTATAGCAGCTGCCCAGAGACCATGTCACCTCTTCAGGGAGTTCAGGACAGGACAAAGGAGGTTAGCTGGAGCAGAGTGCAAGTTTCTTTTCTTTAAGCAATAGAGGTCAGGGTAAGAGGGAGGGAGAGATGGGAGTGGGAGGTCATGGCTGGAGCAGCTCCATACCAGTAAGCACGGGTTTGCACGTTCTTTCAGATTTAAGTGGCTATGTGCTCAGTTTCAACAAATAAACAACTGAGGCACAATTCAGGAAGCTGACTGTGATTCTACCTCCATAAGCCTCCAAATATTCACTAACAGGAAGTATACACTCTCAGATCCCGGGGAGTCTTCTCAGATCACTTAACTCACAGAATCTATTAACAGGTATGACAGTGGGAAGAGCCTTACTTCCTCCTCCCGTCTATCACTTAGGCAAGAGCAGCCACCACCCGATCCCTGGGAGTCTTACCCTGGCCTTTAACCTGGCCCACGTGGCTCTGTCTTTCCTCCAAAAAGACTTCCTAACCTTACCAGCTCCAGGCTGGATGCGATACCTGTCAAGTAAGGCTGACAGAGTAACAAAGGGTACATGATGTAAATAAAACATCACTATCTACCTTTGTGTCACAATTTTGATTTTCCCCGTGTCTTCCCTTGATGATTCAGAATAGAGTGGATTTTTCTCCCTGTTTTTAATCGGGATGTTGGGGTAGGGAAAGAACTAAGATTTGCTTTTAAAGTGAGAAGATTCTTTTAATTGACTTCACGATATTGCACATACAATTATATTACGGAACCAGTGCATTTAACTTCTAAACGCCTTCAAGAATCACTATACAAATTCAACATATCATGATAGTTTTTGATGTTTCCAGAAAAATAGAATTCTTTGACACTCTTTGATTGGTTTGGTAAGAATCCACCTGTGGGGAACCTCCTTCAAGCCCCATTTACCATTAGCTCCCACATTTTTGGAATGTGATTCATAGAGGTTAATATTAGAATATTTTCATTGTAGTTATGCCAAGACAGACTAAACACCTAGCTGGGGAAATTCTGTGACTTTTCATTCCAGGATCTTTATGTTTTCTAACTATACTCCAAAGCTCTCATTTATTTTTTTCTATTTTATTGAGATATAATTGACATATAATATTTCATTAGTTTAAGATGTACAACATGATTTGATATATGTATATATTGTGATATGATTACCTCACTTATTTTTGTCACTTTATTTTTGCCAAAAATGGCTTTTCATAATCTTACAGCATGCAAAATATACTCGTTCATCCTTGTGAGTGACCAGGAGTAAATGCTCAAAAATAATTGCTGTACCATATTCAGAAGAGTATTTTGTATATACCAAAACTTGCTGAGATTGTTAAGAATAATATCCTAAATAAATGCATTGATTTGGGCTGATGAAATCTCTATGAAACTCAAGATTTTTGGTTTGTTTCATGTTCATATAGTTTCTTTCTCAGAGAGGTGAAGAAAAGTGCAGTAAGAAATTTGTAGAGCTCTACGTGAGCATGATCCAAATTATCCCTTAAGAACTGCTGCTACTTTGACTGTAAGCTTCCATGTGTTCTTCTAAGTGATGTCTAAGTGATGATATATTAAGCCATATACTTAAAGGAACCCAATGATTCCAATTGGGGAAATTTAGGATTTGTTATCAAGCCCTTTAAAACACCTGTACAAAAATAACCCATGAGTGAATGAGTCTGTTTGGTGAATCATGAAAACTTCTGAAATGTGTACTTTTTAATGTAAGAATGAAAGAGCCCTGTTTTTTAAATTTAAGTATAATTTAATAATAGTTCTATTGAGCATTCTTTTATTTGCTCTCTCGTAGGATGGCTCTTCATGTATCTACATAAGGCAAAAGTCTTTCTAAACTAATCACATACAACAGGTGATGGATATCCATCTTTCTGCCACGAGGTATCGATTTAATTTTTGGACCTAGCCACCTGTTGTTTATTCCTTCCCAGCTCAGTGTCTGTGCCTATTGTACTTTGCTCCCCTCAAGCCCCTCACTCCCAAATCATCCACACCTCTTGCTGTCCAGAATCACCTCTCAGGGATCCCACTGACATTCATTCCTTTCTGCCAGCTCTGGCTTGCCATGCATTCCCTTCCCACTGCAACATACCAACTGGTGTCTGTTTTTCCCAAACCTTACGCATGTACTACATCTTGAAAAGGACTCCAATCTCGGAGGTGTAAAAGAAGGTCCAAATGACCTCCCTCCCAAGGCTGCCAATTGTTGGTAAATGCCAACTGGAAGCTCAGCTGAGGCAGGTTGGCCAAAGGTCTCTGTTCTCCTCCATATGAGCTTATTTGGGCTTCTCTGCAGCAGCAACTGACTTCCAAGCAGAAAGGTTCAGAGGAGAGGCTTTGAGGTGGTCTTCAATTGTAGCTAATGCCAAACCTATTCTTTTGATATACAGATCATATGAATCATTTGGTTCAGGCGTGAACGATGCCAGGACAGCTCAAAGAGAAAAACACTGTTTCATAAAATTGCTAAACCTAAACACCAAAGGAAAATTCATACCTGATTTTGAAACGCGTGTTTTAACAAAGCAACAAACCTCCACCTGGTAAAGAAGGTCGATCAGTTCTTCTGGCCTTAAGATGGGTTAGTAATCAAGGACCATGAGGAAAGGACAATCTGAGCTGGAGCACTAAAATGTCTATAAACGATGGGGTCCGTTTAATGTACAGTCTTAAGGGCCAAAGGGGTGATCCGTTTTTACAGGTAGAAAGCATGTAATACCTTTAGCCTGAGAGACAGCCTACCAGAAAAGAGAAGTGGAAAAAGGTACATCGGTTTCCACAAATCAGGAAACAGTCCTGAACGACCAGTTGGTGGTGAAGGTCCTCCTGGCGGTGGGATATTTTGGCTTGTGGACACAATAGAAAGTATTGGCCTCAGGATCTAAAAATGGAAAAGCTGGCCGCAGGGTCTGGGGACTATCCTGCGGGAACTGAGGCTGGTGATTTCAGAAAAAGAAGTCCCCGAGGGGTGAGTGACAGGGCTGGTTCTGGCACCGACTGGCATCCGCAGGAACCAACGCTCCGCTGGGCGGGGACACCAGCTCAGGTCTTCCGGAGAGCTGCGAGATTGAGAATCGAAAACCCCGCAGGGCCAGGGCCGTCAGGGTCTGCAGCTCGTTCAACGTGACAGCGGTATGTCGCAGAGAACGCGAATGAGAGAAACTGCCCTAATCCCAGGGGTTTCAGCACCTTTTGGCTGTCTGGTCCGACCCTCCACCAGCAAGCACTGGACGCTGGGAAAGGACGGTTACTTAGGTTTGTGTCTTGATCTTGGAGGCGAAGGTAGCGGGACAAAGGGGGCCCAGTAATAATGGTATCATTTCAGAGATTGTCCCACCTAGGTGGTAGATCGAGTGCGTACGCGCAGAAAGACATGGATGCCAGCGATCGTGATTGCTCCTTAGGACCTCACGTGACCCCCTGGGTTCAAGGTGCCTGTGACCCGGGAAAGCAAGCACCTGTAGGCCGGGCCCCAGCAAGTCACAGGGGTCGCCTGCCGGTACCGCCGAACTTCTTCCCCGCCCTCTCCGCCCAGCACCTAATGTAAAAGTAACGTCACAGCCTTTACGCTTCCTGCTCTTCTGGGGCGGGATTGACCCAGTCCTCACAGCGGGGATCTATTTGGGCAGTCAGGAGAGACGGGTGCCGCCACCTGCGGGATTCCATTACGGAGGGACCTGCTGGTGTCAGCGCCCCCGCTTGTTGATGGCTTCACACGCCCGCGCACGGGGCTTTCCGGAGTTGCGACGTCAGGCGCCGCCTCAGAGCTGGCCTGGATCCGAGGGGTCTCGTGTAGCGGGTCTTCCTCAAGCTCGCGCCTCTAGCCTCTGCTAAGTGGGGAGGTCCGGGTGGGCTTAAATATCTTTGTTTGGACCCCTTACAAGGGGACACTGAAGCAGTGACTGATGTAAGCTTCAGGGAGAACAAGTGCGGTGTTTTGGAGGCACCTGTGTGCAGCATGTTCTGACCCGCAAGTGTAAACCTTCAGACGGGAACCGGAACAGAAACTTTCTCAGGAACGCGTGGACTGAGCCCATTTGGGGCTGAAATTAAGAAAATTGGAAGTGCAGATGCACACTGGTTCCATTCACTGGACCAAACTCAGGTTGTTGCAGGCCCCGTTTTTGTACTTAAAACATCAGAACTTCAAGGTGTCAAATTCAGGTCTTTTCGTGCTGCCAGAGGCCTGTGGCACAATGCGCAAACATTCAGCAAAGGCAAAACGATTTTTCTTAACTGCCTGAAAGTGTCTCAACTGCCAGCCCCCTTGAGCATTTCTTCTATAGTATTCCCAACTAAGAAAAATTAGCCCAATCTCTATGCTAGTCAATGGATTTAGGCAGAGTCTAATGGCTGTTTCCTATTTCAGGTTATACTATACTTTGATTTCAATACTACAAAACTCTAATTGCAGCTTATAGAACTTCTGTGGTCTCTAGTCCCAGATGTTCTCTTGGTCTCCCGGGGGCACAATGAAGATAAAGGGAACATGATATGTATTCATGGTTGTAAGGTAAAAAAAAGTTTCCACACACAAAACTTTTAGATTTGCCCTACACTAGCACACAATTGGGTGTATGCCTAACAGGGTGTACAATATCAGGCTTCTAACTCTACGTAGGAGGCAAGGTGATATGAGTGATTACAATAAGAGCAATGATGCTGGCCTGGATACATTTTCTATAATTACAGTTTCAGTGACTCATCTCCCGTTCTCCCTCAAAGCCATTTCACTAGATTTTTCCCTCCATCAATTCCTAAGATCACTTTCTTCTCCGTAACATGCTTTTTTTACTCAACTTCTAGGACACTTGTTCTCTTGGTTTTCTCCTACTTCACTTGCTGCTTCTTAGTCTTTTTTTGCTGATTCTATTAATAACTAATATGCACCTGTTCAGGTGTTCTGTTGATGGACTGATGTTGGGAGGAGTAATAAAATTAAGACACAATTCATAAACTTTTTTATTCCATAATTATTTTTCTTGCCCCCACTTACGCAAAATTATTATACTAATTATGTTGTTATAATTAAAATTTTAATATTTAGGTTCTATTGACAGTAATAATCTAAATCAGGGATCAGCAAACTATATCCAGCAGCCAAATCTGGTCTACCAACTGTTTTTGTAAATAAAATTTCATTGCAATACAGCCATGCCCATTCATTTGTGTGTTGTTTGTGGCTGTTTTTGAGCTAGAGAATAAGCCGAGTTAAGTAGTTGTGCTCGAGATTGGCCCACAAAGTTTAAAATATTTACTTTCTAGCCCTTGACGGAAAAAGCTTGCCAATCTCTGACCTAAATGACAAAAAATATAAAGTGTAACTGTATTCCAATTGTATAGATTTTAATATATTTTCCTCAACAAATGTAAATTAAATTACTGTATAAAATTTAAAAATTAAAATTATTTTCACACAGTTTTCAAAAGTTATTTTTCTTCTAAGGTTTTCAGAATTATCTTCCAAAAACGGGAAGGCAAAATACGTTACAATTATAAAGGATATAAAGATTTTAAGTCAAAATTATTTAAAGCTGAACAATCTTAATTTTTGGAAAATGTAATTAAGTCTTACTAAATATTATTATAAAAATAAAGCAATGTCAACAGTCAGCATCATATTTCATGTATATTATTAGGTCTTGACACACAGATTAGGACTTTAAAGATAATATGAATTGTTTAAGGTTCCTAATTGTTTCTCAGCCACAGCTGTTGCAAATACTATGCTAAGCTAATTCATGTGTAATTCTGGAACCACTTATTGAGATGTGAAGAGAAGAAACTGATGCTCCACACTATTAGGCAATGACAATTATGACCGTGTTTCCCCGAAAATAAGACCTAACCAGACAATCAACTCTAATGCATCTTTTGGAGCAAAAATTAATATAAGACCTGGTCTTATTTTACTATAAGACCGGAATGTGATGTGATGTGATGTGGACGTGATGTAATGTGATGTGATGAGGATGTAATGTGAAACCGGGTCTTAAATTAATTTTTGCACCAAAAGACGCTTTAGAGCTGATTGTCCGGCTAGGTCTTATTTTCGGGGAAACAGGGTATGTAAGAATCCCTTGCATTGCATGCTATCTGACAAGATACAGCAAAATAATTTATGTTCTCCTACTGAGGTGCTTCCTCGACTTAAAACCTCTCCAGTCTCTGAAGCAGTGTCCATCTCTGATGCTGGCCATGCACAACTGAGGAGCCTTCACAGCATTTGGACATAATTGCATTTTCTTTTGAGGACAAGGGATGTGCTGAGGTGTTTATTTCCCTGGGGCCTGAGGGTAGCAGAATATATAATACCACTCCAAAATATGCTACTTTGGCATCAGGATTATTTTGAGCTGAAGGCAATGGAGAAGCAGCAGATATAAAAGAAGCTTTCTGCCTTACCCCTATTTGCCTAAAAGCCAGACATAAATTCATATACACGTTCCCCCTCTTCTCTCTACCAAGGACAGAAGTTAATTATTAGAGACAACTCTAGATTCTTATCAGCCCAGAGATGACACCAGAAGAATCTCCATCATAAATTTCACTAACTGGCCCTTATCTTCCATTAGTTCCCCCACACATTTGCCTTCCCACGATTTGCTGCCCTAGAAACAAAGTTCTTTACTTTGTCTTGTCACTTCTATAAAAGTCTGTTGGTCTTTTGTTAAGATGCTATGTAAGCCAAGTTCTAACCACCCTTTGAGTTACTCATCTCTGAGTGCTCCCATGTGGATACACAATACACGTTAATAAACCTCTATTTATTTCTCTCTTGTTAGTCTGTCTTTTGTCAATACAGGGCCTAGGCCAGAGAACCTAAGATGGATGGAAGGAAAAGAAAATTTTTCCCTTCCCTACAAGACTTAGCAGGTTAGTATGTTTGTGATACGTGGGGGCCACTACATTGCAGAGCCCTCTTGCCCAGATCTAAGAGTAAATACTGCCTTGTGGGATACCTATGATAAACCCTAAGTACAGGCCTTCCAATGGACCACGTATAAATGAAGCCATGGTAAAAATATGACTGCTGGAAAAATGAATGGCCAAATAAACCTCAGCAACTCTCTTATGCTGCTGTTAATTTAAAATCACCTTCTACTTGCGACAACATGGATGGACCTAGAGGGTATTATGCTTAATAAAATAAGAAAGACAAATACCATATGATCTCAGTTATATGTAGAATCTAAAGAACAAATCAAACAAACAAAATGGAAACAGACTCATAGATAACAGAGAACTGATGATTGCCATGTGGGAGGGAGGTTGGGGGGTGCTGAGTGAAAAAGTTGAAGGGATTTAGTACAAATTCGTTGTTACAAAATAGTCATGGGGATGTAAAGTAAAGCATAGGGAAAATGTCAATAATATTGTATAATATGTGTAGTGCCAGGTGGGTCCTAGACAAATCGAGGTAATCACTTCATAAATTATATAAATGTCTGACCACTATGACATACACCTGAAACTAATATAAAGTAACATTGAATGTCAGTTGTAATTAAAAAATTGAAAATTTAAAAAAAATAAGGAAAACAAAAAACCTGTTGACTATAAAAGTAATTTAATATGGCATCAGAGTTTAAATGCATTTTTCCTGCCACTGTCATTTAAGTTCCATTTTACTAAAAAGTTGCTTTAAAAAAATAAAAGCAGCCCGTATTGACTCACAAGCCTCCAGATTTCCTTCTTCTGGGATTGCCAGGAACTATTTGATGGCAGGAATCGCCTCCAAATTCCCCTCTATATATGACTAATTCCTTGATGCATTATCACCTGAAACCTGTCATGTATCCTTTCGAAGGGCACACATAGGAGGAAGTATTTGGAGGACCCACCTACTTGCCAAAAGATCTGTGCGCCAGTAAGGCCATCTCTTCATGTGAAATTAACCTAAGACTGCTCCCCAGATGTGTTTTAATGAATTTAACTCCTTTACTGCCCCAAATCTAACTTTTAAGTAGTTGGAAATATATAAAAATAGGGTAATTTCACACTATTCAAAGGAAGCCTAAATTAAAGGCCAAGGAGTATGGAATTCGTTTGCATTTGAAATAAAGAATCTTAGTCCAGCAGGAGGTATTGAATAAATACTAAAATGTAAATATGTGTAACTGAAAGCAGCTGTTTTAACACACAGTCTCTGTTTTACAGATACAATGATTCCCCCCCTAAAAAGAGCTTGGAATGCTACAAATATATTATAGCTTGTTAAGTTAAAAATAAATGTGCGTGTGTGTGTGTGTGTGTGTGTGTGTCTGTGTGTGTGTGTTTAAGGTGTCAAGAACAACTGCTAATTTGCCGATCACTTAAGATACATATATACAGATACACTTTCCAAAGTGACACCATGAAACTTCAATTCATAAAAATGTATGAAATGTGAAGAATTTGTTTCTGAATATTTTGTCTGAATGTATTTGTGGAGTATTAGCCAGAAAGATAACTTGACCATGTGAATGACTGTGTCTGATGCTGAATATTCTATGAATTAAATTATTTTAAAATCAAGTTTATAAAAGCATGTCTTAGAATCAAAAAGAGAAATCTAACTCTGGGTTGATTAGAACAAGTCACAGGTAAGGAATGGGTAAGAAGCTTGGCCCTGAAGCCAGACTCCTAAAGAGGGAAAATTGGATTTAAAGATGTTACTGACTTTGAAGGTGGTAGAGCACTAGACAGAAGCCTGGTTCCTTGAATGAATGCATGGAGCAGGGCCACCACCAATCCATGTTAGACTGTGAAATGAACAATAAATAGTAAACTTTTGTATTGAGCTCCTTAAAATTTGGGATTATCTGCAATAGTACTTTGCCTGAATATCACACAATTGTTATAAACCTTATAGAATTGTTATCAGGATTCCAAAGAAAAATAATCTTGCCTAAGAACAGCAGCTCAGTTTCTAAAAAGATGGGTGTCAAATCAATGAGTACTCTTTTCTTTCATAAATGATTTATTAATAATCATACTGCTTCTCTAAAATATTTATTCCAAACTAGGGAATTTAGTGTTAAATACTTGTCAAATTTCAAAAGGTGATTAAATACATTATACAATGAACCTAGGAAATTTAATACGTTGCTTTAATTTAAAAAACTAATTGTGTGTGTTTTTTCTCTATTGTGACGAATACACTTTGTATACAAATTGGGATTTGGTGGGCATAGCTATTTGAGTGATTCCATGCAAGAATCTGGATTCCTGAAATAATACGGAATAATTAAAGGTTTAAGGAAATGTAAAACATGGGGTTTCAGTTGAAATGTATTACAATTGAAGCATAACTAAAATACCTCCTATATTTTATGAATTCATTCTAGCAAAACTCAAGAATACAACTACCCTAGTATTTTTAATTTTGAATATTTTGGTTCAGGTCTCAAGAGTACAATTTGTTTTAAGGAAATGGTCCTGCAGACTAATGTGGGAGTTTGGAGGTTCCTTTTAATGCAGTGTTTTCCAAACAAAGGTGGTGAGACTTTCTAACAGTTTATGAAAGCAGTAAAGGGGGTTTGTAAACCATTCCCTGAAATTCAAAGAGTATACCTGGACTTGATGCATGACAAGATGTGGGTTCTTTAGCCAACTTGCTCTTTGACATAAAGTAAATCACTTCACCTCAATTTCTCATCTGTAAAATGGTGTTAGAGGAATACTTAACACAAATTTTGTCAGTTATACCTCAATAAATCTGAGGTTGGGGAACAATACTTAACTCAAAGGATTGTTGTAAGGCTTAAATGAGCTACTGTTTGTACAATCCAGCATACTGATGCACAACAAATGCTTCACTCCTTGCCCTCTCTCTGATAAAAACTACAGATAACATTTGCTAAAAATAGGGCTGGAGATGGCAACCTGAATATTCTTTTTTAAATTGCTATTACATCAGTTTAGTATGGTATTTCTTTTAGAAATATTAATCTGCTGATCCTAAATCCTGTTTTGTAAGTATTATATGTCTGTGATTAAAAGAAATAAAATACATAATTCTTTTCTAAAATTGTGTTTCTTTTGGTAACCAAATTGTCTTAAAATCTGATGCTAACAATAAAACATCAACAAAAATGGTCCTTGAGATAGAGAACCACAGGATTAGCATATCAGGACATATTCTCAGAAACGAACACTAGGTGGCAGATTTCTGATAAGATTGGGTCAAAGACCCCTTTTTTCCACCCTCTTCCTGACAAAAATCCAAGCCAAGACTTTCCCGAAATGGAATCTTTCTTACCTAGGGGATCTTACTTTCCAAGGGACTCTCCCACCTGCCTCCATCAGGACAGCAGTGACTGACCTAGAAAATGAAGCACCATTAGAGGCTTCTGGAGAGAGATTAAATAAAAAACAGAAACAACAACAAATGTGCAAGCTTCTCTCTCCGTTATATTTTACTTTCCTTTTAAAATAATAAACACAAAGTGATTTCATCTTTGTAGTGATGGAAAGAGTGGAGCAGGAAGAGAAGGGAATCTTCCTGAATCAATCCTATAGACGTCTTTATGTTGTTAAATAATGATAGCATGTTTTTTCAGCTTTTTCTTCTTCTTTTTAAAAAATCTCTCTGCTCAATTTTCTTTCATTCATGCCTTCAACTAGTAGTTATCAAGTGTATAACTTGTTATATGTATCAGTCTGTCACTGAAGGAAGGAGATTGGAAAATACATTTGAATAAGGTCAACCCTCTAAACTTCAGACCACGGCAGTCTATAGGGGAAATAAGACAGACATAAAGGTCAGAGTAAGGTACAATATCTGGCATGCACATTTTTGGTAGCAATACAAATGAAGTCCTATCAAATGTCATTTTATCATCTTATATCAGGGTAAGCAGGAAAAAAGAGGCAAACTAATATATTTGAGTGCTAACTATATGACAGGCAACATGACGGATGCTTTACAAAACTTGCACCATATTAAGTAGTTAATAGTTTTTCACTCATTTTTTTGAGAAATACCTGTATTTTAGGAAGAAAAAAAGCAGCAAGCAGAATGTGTATATTAGGTTACTGTTCGTGTAAAAAGAGGAAGTAGGAAAATAAGTGTATTTGTATTTCCTCGGTTATGCATAAATTCCCAACCAGTTATCTTTAGGGTGGGCTGTGTTGGGAACTAAGAAAAAAGACTGGAAGGATATGAAACAGATTTTTCACTGTATACTTTTACAACTTTTTAATCACATAACACCTTTTACCAAACTTCAATTTAAAATAGATTGGATTTTTAAAAATCACTAAATCTCTTCCCCTTAGTAACAGAAGTTTTGAGAGCAATTCCTTAGAATTAACTTTGCTTAACTATGAAGGAAAAGCAGGAGGTCCATTTATAACAACTCCTTTTAAGGTGATATATTGCAATGAATGCTTTATTCCATGGTTCAGAGTGAAAGGACATTGTTTGGAATTGCAAACTGACAAATAGCATTTCTGCAGGGCTACCAACATGTGCACTTGTCAGATAAATCATGTATTTAATCTTAAAAACCTCACAGAGCCGTTCATTCATTCAATAAAAATGTATTCTACAATGTGTTAAACTGGTTCACAAAACGTTTTCAACAAACTAAACTTAGGTAAATGACAAACAGGCAGCTAAATAATTATTTAAAAAAATTTTCTTAAAAGTATTACTTATGACATTTGAAATGATCAGCCTCATCTATATTTGCTGAAACAGGAATTTTGCTGTTGCATGTATGGAGAAGAGACAACCTCACTTTGAAATGGTCTTGGCACTAATAAAAAATATTCTTGTTCTTGTAAAGATCAGGTATGAATTATTTGGTTGGGAATGACAAGGTAGTACGTGGAGAAAACTACGTTCTAATAAAACAGCAAACCGGAGGAAAATACTTTTGAGATTTTTGAAGCATGTGTTTCAACAAGAGTAGCCAGGGAAAATTATGTCAAATATCATGAGAGGAGGGGGTGGGGGGTGCCAGATACACTAGTAAGCGTCTAGTAGCGGTGGATTAGTCCTACGACCATTGGGTGGGGATGGAAATCAGGGACAAGGAAGGAAAGTATTTCTTGAATTGGGTAGCTAAAAACCTAAAAAAAAAAAAAGAGGCAATTTATTATTTTATATACCCGTATGGACAATGGGCAGGTCAGTACAGTGTAAGGTCAGCTTTGAGTTAAGCCAGAGGTAGGGTGAGGGCGGATGTACAAGCTACCAGGCAGAAATCCAGAAAGAAGTGGTGTAAGGCCCTGAAAAGCTCCAGCGGAGGATAGGGACGCTGTAGTTAGCCTATGGGTTAGAATACGCTTGCGGGACGCCTGAGGCGTCTGGGAAACAAGCTCACTCCCAAAATGGGCCAAGGGAGAGAGAAGGTGACCCGGATAGGCCGAACCCGAGTCACTACGTAGCATGCGTGCTCCCTACTCCACGTCTGGATGTCTCGATAGCATTGGACACAACCCTGCCTGTGGTACCCACACTTCCTCCCATCCTCTGGGTGGCGACCACTATAGACTCAGCAGATACGAGTGAAAACTTCTTGTCCCGACTCCCCTGACAGCCAATTCCGGGATTACCTTCTCCCCCAGAACCCAAGAGAAGCGGACAGCAATGCGCACGTCTCTGTACGGCGGAGGAAGCAACGGAACTGGGGTTTGGGAGACTTAATGCAGGAGGCAGTCGTGTGTTGTGCGTACGCCATGGGACATGGATGCCAGCGGGTGAGGAGGTACAGCGGCGGGAAAGGTACATGCCCGAGGATGGTACTCTCGAAATCAATGTGGCGGCGCGGAAGTCATGTGACAACTGGGCCAGAAGCCAGTCACGTGACACACTGGCCAGGGGGAGGCTGTAGTAGCACTTAACAAGTCACGTGAGCCTGTGATAGGCTTCAAGCCCGGGTCAGGTTACAATACCTTTAATGGCACCTAGACTGGCGCCATTTCCTCGAATCCTCTTGCTCCACGTAGACGGGAACGCCCTCCATCTTCACAAAGAGGAAAGAGGTTGGAGCGGAAGGAACAGGGCACCAACACACGAATGCACTAACACTTGAGAGTATCCACGCGTGTCCCACAATGCAATAGGCTCCGTGGCAGTGCTATGTGGCGCCGCTGCGTGGTGACGTCAAAACATGGCTTCTAGGGGAAGGGACAATGGGGGCTCGGCTACGCCCAGAGTGTTGGCGCCATATCTTACCTGGCCAATGGTGATCGTAGGGATCGTATCATGCGAGCGTTTTTTTTCCCTCAGTTCTGTGGCCGGAGGCCATTGCAGTCTGCTTCTCGGAATGGAGAAGTCGGGCGGGGGAGGGGGCGGGGGAGGGGGCGGGGGCGGGGGGGGCGGTACTTCTTTGTCCCTGTGCAGGGAAATGGAAAACAAAAAGATTACAGTTTAAAAACAAAAGAGTAACCCAACGTCTTTTCACAATGAAGACTCCAGGCCTCCCTGGCTTCTCCCTTGGCAAGTTAAACCAAATATATTACGAGGAAAACACAATTTCCATCTTAATCAAATACTTCCAGAAAAATGGGGAAGAGGAGGCAAAAACAAGAACAATTCAACTTTTTAGGAGGCTTAGTATAACCGTGATAGGAAAACCTGACAAGGACAGGAAATTGAAGGAAAATTATGTTCCGGTTTTTCTCATGAATGTAGTGGAGGTGCAAAAACCTGTAAGCAAAATATTAACCAAATCTTGTATTATATAAAAAGAGTAATACATTATGAGCAAGTTAGGTTATTTTAACATCAGAATTAAAGATAATTGATTAACGGAGAAAATATGCTCATCTCAAATGTATAAATGATTAAACTTACCCATCATAAGTGCCCCTGGAAAACCAGGAATGCAAGGGAAATTAAACTGATAAAGAATATCTGCAAAAAAAACCATATACCAAACATCCTACTTAATGGTAAAACATTGAAAGTTTTCTTTTCCTTACAATGTTCTGTCGACACACCTGGGGCCTTTGACTAGTTTTTCCCAGTTTGGATTTTGCAGATCCCATATACGCAGAGCATTTCAACATGTTTCTTTGTCCTATTTCCTGCTAACTGGTACTTGGATTATTATTTTTTTTTAGACATCATAATCACAGTTGTTTTGTCATCTATCATGAGAATTCTAATGTCTAAATTATTTTCCGGTTCCTTTCTGCTGTCTTATTTCTTCTGTGTATGGTCCATGGTGTCTCATTTCCTTGTGTGTTTACTCAGTATTCTTGAAAAACTATGTGAGAAAAAGTATTCGTAGATTCTTCCAAAAAGGATTTTCATTTGCTCCTGCTAGGTGCCTTAGGGCCTTCTCTGTATAAGACTAGTTTTCATGGATTGAGGTTCCTTGGGTCATTGCTAACCCAGGCTACAAATCTGAGCAAACGCTTCCCAGCGATCACATAACTCAAAGATGGGATTTTTTTTTTCTTTTCTTTTTCTCTCCTATTATAGTCAGTATAAAAGCAACCTTTTCTAAAGTTCTGGGTACTGGTTCACCCTTACCCTTAAGGGAGTCCCAACTTGATATTCACAAAACACTTAGGAAGTAGGATCCTTGGGGCTCGATTAAATGTGATGAGTTGATTGAGAGAGCTGCCCAGCTTTTCTGAAGGAATCTAAGGTTCCTCTCACTTCTCCCAGGAAAACGAACTTTATATTCTTTCTAGAATAAGGCTTTACTCTTCAGGAGGTGGTATACATTGAAAGTTTGGTCAATATGGAACTTTGGAGGCAAACCCAGAGAGTCAGAGAGGGAGAGGGAAATTCTTGTAAAAGGAGAAGTAAAAGCTGTCCAGCTTTGGGGGCTGTTACGGAAACCAGAGGAATAAGAGGAGTTCCAGTTGGGGACCCTACTTTCTGGATTCAACCCCTGGCTGTGCTCCCACATTCCTTACTTTATTCTTCATGAACCCTAAGTGTCATCCTGGTTTCTGGGATCTAGCCTCCCATTGGGCTGAGCTCTAATTAGTTCCTGCCTCCGAGTCTAAAGCACCATGCAATCTCTCCCCTGATTAGACAAGATTTTGTTTTTGTTTCCTGGTTAATAGCTGCCAGTTCGTCTTTAAAAAAAAAAAAAAAATTATTGGGGAATACTGGGTAACAGTGTGTTTCTCCAGGGCCCATCAGCTCCAAGTCATCGTCCTTCAGTCTAGTTGTGGAGGGCACAGCTTAGCTCCAAGTCGAGTTGCTATTTTCAGTCTTTAGTTGCAGGGGGCGCAGCCCACCATCGCTTGCGGGAATCGACTGGCAACCTTGTTGTTCAGAGCTTGGGCTCTAACCAACTGAGCCATCCAGCTGCCCCAATAGCTGCCAGTTCTTGAGCATCCACTCCATGCCATCCACTTTGCTCTGCATGGAAGCTACATTATTTCGTTCAATTCTAACAACGTTGAGGGAGAGGCATTATCACTTTTTCCATCTTAAAAATGAAGAAAATGTGGCTCTTCCCGTGAGTGGCCTGAAGTGACTTCTCAAAATGGTTCACTGTTTGCTTGACCAACAAAATCATGTAAATTAAGAGGTTCAAATCTTCGTGTTCATTTTAAGAACACTCATAAAACTGTCCAGGCCATCAAGGGTATGCATATCCAAAAAGCCACCAAGTACCAGTATCTAAAGGATGTCATGTTACAAAAGCAATGTGTCCCAATCCATCGGCAGAATGGTGGAGTTGGGAGGTGTGTCCAGGCCAAACAGTGGGGCTGGATGCAGGGTTGGTGGCCCAAAACGAGTGCAGAATTGTTGCTGCATATACTTAAAAATGCAGAGAGTAAATCCTGAACCTAAGGGTTTAGATGTAGATTCTCTGGTCACTGAGCACATCCAGGTGAACAAAGCTCCCAAGATGCAGTGCAGAACTTACAGAGCTCACGGTTTGGAAACCCACACATGAGCTCTCCCTGCCACATTGAAATGATCCTAACTGAAAAATAACAGATTGTTCTAAACCAGAAGAGGAGGTTGCACAGAAGAAAACGATCTCACAGAAAAAGCTGAAGAAACGAAAACTTAGGGCCAGGAGTAAATTCAGTATCAAATAAAAAAAATGAAGAAAATGTGTAAAGTGAGGGTCAAGGAGTTTAACTGCTTAGCCCAAGTTCACAATTCCTGTAATTGGCAGATCTGGGGTTCCAACACTGGTCTGCCCCCGTCCAGAACCATGACTTCATGGGGTGCTGTCTCTAGTTTAGTTTCTCTGTTTTACCTCAGATTCTTACCTCTGTCTGTGTTTGGGAGCCCAGTCTAGAAATATTAATTGGTCTTGTAATGGTTTCCTTTGTGCAAGCATTTAGTTTGCCATTATTCACTCTAGACTGCACCCTGATTCTTTCTAGCTTTGCCGTAATGGCACACAGTAACGGTAAGAATCTCGCTCTAGGAAAGCAATTTCTGTCAACTTCATTTGGAACATTGAAGACAAGAGGATTAATTCTCAGACAGCTTTGGTGCTTAGTCTAATCGATCATTTGTTATTTTCCTGTTACCTCTTTGGCTGCCCCCCCTTGCTTTCTTCAATAGTTGTTTAAAGTCACTTTCCCATTTCACTGCTTATCTGCTTCTTAATGTTAACACAGATATATGTTAGATTTAGGTACGCAGTTGTTTACCCCTGCATTATCTTGTATTGATAAAAATCTGAAACAAACTAAATGTCTGTATTGAGTCTGGTTAAATAAAATATGATTATCCATAAAATGGAACTCAATGCAACCATTAAAAACATATAGAATAACAATTCTGCCATGTAAAACACCAACCTACATATATTTTAGTTAAAAAAGGACAACCAAATTGCATGTTTAGCATGTTGCTATTTTAAAAATCACACACACATACACACACTTTCAAATATACAGTTAATACTTTAGATATACACCAAAACATTAAGGAAGATTAATTGATTGGATTTTAGAGATTATTCTTACTTTTTAATTTTGTTTTCCTTGTCTAAAAAAACCTTTTAAATGTTAAACACATTTAAACATTTTTTTTTAATTAATTCTAATTAATTATTTTTTAATTAGAAGTCATTAAAAATAGCATCTCCATGATTTCTATAGCAATGCAGCCTATTATTTAGTTTTAATTCTCCTAAAGATAAGGATGTGGGGTACTTTGGGGAAGGTTAGTATTTTATCATTTATTGATCATTTCCCCTTTAAATCACTATCATTTAGTTCAAAGTTGAATCAAGTTGATTTGAACTTAGCTCCTATTATTTCTAATTTAGATATTTGAAAGTCTTGGTTCAGGTCTCAGTAGTATAATTTATTTCAAGAATATTAATATGCAGAGGGTTTTGTTTCTTTAGTGCAGTGGTTCTCAAACAAGGAGGCCATAGAAATCTATGAGGATATTAACCAGAATTTGTGGGCTGTCTCTGGATTTCCAAGTTTAACAGCACCGGGGCATAAATGATATTGATAGACATGGGTACAAACGTGATTCTTTTCTCAACTAGCTTCAAAACAGAAGGCAAGTTAAACTGTCTAGGCCTCTATTTTCTTATCTTTAAAATGGGGATAGCAATATTAACTCTCCAGTTCCGCAGGTACTACCTCATTACTGCCAAAAATTCTGTTGTACTTTTGGTTATCAAAATTTCCTCAAACCTGGGATTCAATAACAAAACAATGTTAAAATGGTCCTCGCTCAAAGGATGCGATTCATCTGTTAGGACGCTTCTAGCTTTATGAAGTGAACACTAGATGGCAACATTCAGGTGTGATTTCCTGTATCAGCCCAATTGGAATTCTCCCTCCCCCTACAGCCTGCCTCCCCCAAAGCAGAACAAAAGCCCAGAGATCTTCCTGCTTGTCTCAGTTCAAACAGAAATTGAAGGACAGTATTTGACAGTATTTCCCAGGGACTAAACTAAAAGAGTATACTTGGGAGGGGAGGGAATAATAGTAAAAGCTTACATAGTATTTACTTTTGACAAGCACTGTTCTTATCACGTTATATATGGTAAAACAAAGATAAATAAACAAACAAAATCCTAGCCCACAGACGCCATATACACACACACACACACACACACACATATATACATATATATATATATATATACATGTGTATATATATATCTATATTAATTAAACTCATTAGAAAAAAATGATCATGAAGTGATTTAATTTTTATTGTAATGGATGGGCAGGTAGATTACTTTTCAATCTCTGCCGTTTTTCCCTTCCTTTCCTCCTTTATTATTTTCATTCATGCTTTCAACAAAACAAGTATTGCTTAAGTATGCACTATGTTCAAAGTACAAAGTGTGTCAGTTTGGGGCCATGATGGTAAAATAATTCACATAAGGTTAAGCTTCTAACCCTGAAGAGGAAAAGGAACATGCGTGTTAATTATAGAGGACAAGGTGGGATGTATGATGTGCGCATTTTGTTCTCACAAGGAAGTGTTATTGGACAGCAAAGGAGATATGAATCATTTTATATTGGGACGAACAGAGTAAGAGAGAAAGGGAATTAACATTTATTCGAAGTTTGCTATATGCCAGGACACTGCTAGGCACTTTACATACAGCATTTCATTTATGAAAATGTATTTTCATTTATTTTTAAAGTATGTTAAGTGGTTGTTAATAGTCCCATTTTCAGATGAGGAAATTCAGTCTTAAGGAGAGTAAGTAATCTACCCACAGGTACACAGATAGGAAGGGATAGAATAAGGCATTGTGGATGGGTAACAATTGCTACTTTTTGTTTCAATTTAAAAGAATACAGATATATTTTCAGAATATCAAGTAATAGGTGTGCATTACAGGATGCCAGAGTTTTGATAGGCCAGATGGAGGGAGAAGAGCGTCTGGGTACAGCATGAACAAAGACACACGGGCCATAGGAGTGTGTGTAAGTCTGACAGAAATGTGTGTGAACAGTTCCTTGTTTAAAGAGGAAAGGAAGAGTGTAAAAATCTGCTCCAAGGTGGAAGATACCAGTGAGGTAGACCACTGAGGAGGGTTTTCCAGCCGACCTAGCACCCACCATCAGTTTAGTCCCTGTTTATGTTTTCCTTGGTGCTTTCGAATTCTGATCTTACCCACAGATCTTACCCACAGTGAGGTAAGGGACGTCATGTTCTAGTCCCCCACACCTGAATAGTTTCAACTTTTTCACTTCAACACATACTTTTGACTCTCAAGCTAATGACATGCCAAACACTGGACTGTAAGATGATGTGCAGATGCCAGTTATATTAGGTCTCTCCCTCCAAATCCCTGTTGAATTGGCTGTTTCTAGGGGACACCGGGGGATGTGTAGGCCACTCCTTCTGTGTTTGTTGCACGTACAGTGTGGTTAAAGCATGGACTTTAAGAGTCAGATAGACCCACATTTGATGAAATGGAGCAGAAGACAAGTGAAAATCCCAGCAGTAGGGCCCAGATTCTAAAGAAGCAAGTGCTCAGGCTGACAGACATAGCTGACACTTCCTCAGTCTCCATCTGCTTCACTGAATATGTGGGCCTAGCCTCAGGCTGCTGAAGCCCTTGGCACAGGGTCTCTGCGCCTGTCTGGGATGTCTTCAGCCTCTGACTGATGCTTGACCCCTCCTGACCTTCAGCTTCTCTGACCCTCAAACAGTCTGCTTTCACGCTGGGTTGATTAACATAGAGGAGCTAGAGGAGAGTGGATGGTTCAAAGGAAGACTGCGTGCCCTGAATAAGTGAGTCATGAAGTAATCGGCAACGACAATATTATAGGAGCAGGACCCCGCAGGGGAGTGAATGGAAAGCAGGCTGCACTGAAGTGGAAATTGTAATTAAAAAGGAAAGACATGATCTGCGCTGTGCAGGCTCCTGGTCGTCCTCAGGCCAGAGGCACGTGGTGTTTCTGCAGAGGGAAGACCATGGGGGAGCTACCGTGGGTGACTGAGTCAGTTCTGAAGACTTACTTATTACTCTGGAGCGCTGAAAGGGCAAGAACCCAGGCCAGGCCCAGTTCTCCTCCAGCCCTGCATCCGCCCTCGGGATCCACTGCCTAGAACTAGAGACTTCTTAGCCTGGGGTGAGATCAAAGAGACCAGGGAGCTCCAAGGATTTCCAACTGGATGTCAAAAAGCCAGAATGCCACAGTGGAATGGCCCACTCTGATTCCACATGGGGAGTTGTGGTACAATAAGAAATATATTTGGCTTTTGTCCCCAGTTCCTGGCACAAAGCTCCTGAAACCCTTGTAAGTTCCTGAGTGATAGGAACTCTTTTTTTATTCATAAGAAGCCACTTTTGAGCCCACTTGAGTTTATGCTGATGAAGTGACTTAGGGTGGGGCCCCTAGATAGCCTCGGAATGGAGCTGGCCACCAAACAGAGGATTAGACAGTTGGAACTTTTCAACCACACCCACGGACTCCAGGAGGGGGGAGGGGGTGGGCTGCAGAGTAAGCTCTAGGAAAACTCTTGAACAAGATTTGATTAGCTTCTGGGTTGGTGAACGCAACCATGAGCAGGGAGGATGGCAGACTCCAATTCCATGAGAAGGGGGAACTCCTGCATTCAGGACACCTCTGGACCTTGCCCTAGATAGCGTTTCTTTTGGGTGTTCATCTATATCTTATAAGAACCTTTACAATAAACTGGTAAACATAAGGAAGTTCTGTGAACCACTCTAGAAAATATATCAAACCTGAGAAGGGGGTCCTGGGCACTTCCAATTTATAGCTTATCAGTCAAAAGCATAGGTAACAACCTGAACCTGCAATTGCCACCTGAAGTGGGAGGGGGGAAGGGCAGTCATGTGGACTCAGCCCTTAACAGGTGGGATCTGCTGCTATCTCTAGGTAGACAGTGTCAGAATTGAGTTAAATTGTAGGACACCCAGTTGGTGTCCCCTGAGAATTGGAGAATTGTGGGGGAGGGGAGAAACTTTCCTCTACCTTCAAGGTTCTTTGGCTGGTCTAACTAAATCTATATAAGGCAAATTAAGAAGAGAAAATAACCAAATTTAATTACATATGTATGCATGGGAAGCCTACATACAGGAGAGGTTCTGGGTCAGAAAGTTAAAATGAGATATATATATATATATATATATATATATATATATATATATATGGCATTTTGAGCTATGGATGAGATAAAGTGTCTCGGAGCTTCAAAAGATCTTTGCAGCATGATAAGAAGAGCAGATGTTCAGTACTTAAAAAAGTTATCTGGTAGTTAAAGGGGGGTGGGCAGAAGTTTCTCTTGAACCTTCAGGTTGTCGGTTGCCTTTAGCTCAAAATAATCCACATATCACAGTGGCACATCTTGGGGTGACTCATTCTGAACCCCTACAATTGCTTTGTAGGTAGTGGTGGAAAACACTCTAGGAGTCAGTGCCCAACGCTAAGCTGGACACATATTATAGTTTTCACAATGACTGACCTGGCTCTTGCCCCAAATCCCTATCACTTCCTCCTGCTGCAAGACTTGACCTACCCCAGACTCTGACAGTAATCCACTAATCTGGTCTCTACGCAGGGTAAATACTTAGGTACTTTGTTTTCCTGCTTAGCCCAGGGTGGGGGTGAGTGGTGATCCACCTGGACCCTATCCCCTGGTTCTAATAACTCAGATTCGCCTGGATTTTTATTTGTGAACATTCTGTATCATTCAATGACTTCGCCAAGTTTCCAGTGGATTTTCTATTACCCCAGAGTCTGTAGATGCTCAAATTCAAGGGACTGGACATTTTTTTGGAGTTAATGCTTGCTAGAACCTCTGCCTACTATAGCTAAAAAAAAAAAGGTTGCCTGAGACCAACCTCTGGCTGCTGGTGGTGAAAGATCTACCCACCCACAGTGGCTGTTGCTAACAGCTGAACCTCCCTGATTCCAACCTCCTGAAGGATCCCCACTCCCACCGTTATACCACCCCCCTGAACTGTGAACTGGCCCCATGACTCCTCCCATTTTGTGAGCTCTCCAGTCCCCAACTCAGGAGGCACCACCAACAGCAACTACTGCCAGCCTGATAATGTTATGTGTTTTCATCTCCACTCTACTCAGCCTTCCCCCCACCACCCCACGTTTGTGTGTGTGTGTGTGTGTGTGAGGATTGTATTTATCTGGGCTCCGACTTCCCCAGACATATGGGTGAGCCATTCCTTTTCCGATGCAGTGTCTATATATTTAATTCACTTTTTTCCCCCAAATGGGAGAGGTTCTATGTGCTATTCCAGAGGTCATTTTTATAGAGATAATGGGATTTGAGGGAGAAGAAACACCCATGATCTATTTGCTCTTTTCACAAGCTAGAGTGAACTTTGGAATTGACTCTGATACCTGTTGGTGTAAAACTCTGACCAGCGAGTGCTGGATTACACCACTGTGGCCAGCACCGTCCAGGAAACCCTACATGGAAAGACCTCAGAAGAGGTGACCTAGGTGAATGTATCACCCAGTGCCACAAGGGTCAGGATCTGCCCACTTTGAAAACTATCTGTTGCTGTTTCCTCAAGTCACCATGGGATTTTCCTCCATTCTTTTATCATTAGATAACTAGAACCTGCTGTATCCCTCACTTTATCACTCTCTAAATTCCAGCCCTTCGTCACAGGCTCTAGACCTGGGGGAATTGCTCTCTCAGAGGTCACAGGTTTCTCCTCATAGCAAACTCTAAAGACTTGTGTTCCTATTTCCCGTTCCCCAGACCTCTCTGGGGAATCTGGGTATACTTCCACACCTGTGCTCCTCTCTGAGCATCTCAGTCCTCAGCGTCTCCAGGATTCCAGGCCATTCTGTGTCTCCTCCCTCTTTCTCCAGACTTTGTTTCCTCCAGGGGTTTTCTCTCCTCAAATAAGGGTGACCCTCAAAGTTTGGCCCGATCTGGTCAAATCCCTTCCCAGAGAGCTTGCTTGGATATGATATACTAACTCTCTTTCTCCATCCCTCTGGAAGTGAATGGTTCTCGGGCTCAGATCCCTGGACCTGACTTCTGACCTCAAGCCTACATTATCGCTGGCATGCTCTGTCCGTCCCTTGGGAACCCTCCCCACCATCACAAGCTCACATTTTGGGAGGTAGATTCAACTTCCTACACTCTGAACTCGCTCTCCTCCTGGACAGTATTATTTTCATTATGTCTCCCAATAGCCTCCCATTTTTCTAGACTTAAAACTTAGGAATGACTTTTTATTATTCCCTTTATCTTGTCCCTTACCTATAAATAGTAAGGGTCTTCATTATATCTTGCTAATATCAAGTACTATCTCTGTTTTTTTAAAAAAGTTTAAAATATTTTCAGGAGTGTGTCTTCCCACCATGATCCCTTTCCACTAATATTAGCCTTTATTATATACATTTAATTTATTACTGGGTCACTGTCTCCTTTTTAAATGATTGGATTATTAGCACTGAAATAAAATGATACGTACTTCTTATTCTGACTGTAAGGGGGTCTCAACTCCCTTATCCTTGGTTTGTCTACAAATACTCGTACAGAGAAAAGTGGAGATTTCCCAGCATGCAAAAGTGTGTATGAGACTGGGTCTGACTAATGAGATTCAAGAGGAAGTCTGCTGGTTCATCCATTAGGTGAGGCTTTCCTTAGATGATGACTTGATTTCTTAATCTAATTCCTATTTTTTTCAGTTGAGATATAATTGGCATATAACATTGTATTAGTTTTAGATTTATGATTTGATATATGTACATATTGTGAAATGATCACAATAAGTTTAGTTAACATCCATCACCACACATAAATACAATTTCTTTTTATTGTGATGAGAACTTTTAAGATCTACTCTCTTAGCAATGTTCAAATATACAATACAATATTGTTAATTATACATTACCAGGACTTATTTTATCTTATAACTAGAAGTTTGTATCTTTTGACCACCTTCACGCATTTCATCTACCCCCCCACCCTCCACTTTTGGCAACCACCAATCTGTTCTCTGTATCTATGAATTCATTTTTTAAAAAGATTTTACATATAAGTGAGATCAACATTATTTGTCTTTAGTTTACTTGTTTCACTCAGTATAATGCCCTCAAGTCCACCCGTGTTGTCATAAATGGCAGGATTCTCTTTTTTGTGGCTGAATAATATTCCATTGTGTATGTACACCACATTTTCTTTATCCATTCATCTGTTAATGGACACTGAGGTCATCACCTGTATTTTCTTATTAAAGATACAGAATAATTTCCCCCAGGGAGGTCTGCACTTCAACAAAGTTCTCAGGATGGTTTACGTTTTGGTCTCTCTTGAGGCCAGAGAGATGACTTCACCACCTGCATACCTCCATGGATTTTGTATGGAGGAAGTGGCCAAACAGAGTCCCGTAGGAACAGAAAGTGGATTGGTGGTTTCCAAGGTCTAGGGGGAGGTGGGATGGAGAAGTAACCACTTAATGGATATGGATTTTCCTTCTGGAGTGATGGAACTGTTTGGGAACTAGATGGTGGTGGCGTTTGTATATATTATGAATGTCCTAAGTGCCACTGAATTGTTTACTTTAAAATGGTTAATTGTATACCATGTGAACGTCACCTCAATTAAAAAAAGAGTCCCCCTAGCAGAAAAATCATCCTGCCCTGCTCATTCTTCCCAGGAAGAGGAGGGGTGGGGAACGGTGTGGTAACAGCGGCATGTAGGTACATGATTCACAAACTGATGCGGACCAAGATTTCTCTACCTTTTTTCCTTCTCCTCTCCCATGTTTTACTTAGGGGCATGGACTGTGAAATGGACTGGTCTCATTTCAGACCCAAGAGAAAAGGAAAGAAGTCTGTAGTAACTTAGGAAAAGTATGTCATAAAAAATATTGCCATTATTATGAAGGCAGACATGACATACATGTGAATAAGGAGTTCCTTACTTGATACAAACATAAAAGTTCTTTGTTATTCAGCTGTTTTTTATTATTAAAAATAGAATTCCAAAACAATGTTCTGGCTTGTGTAATTCTGAGAAAAAGAAATTCAATAATTCACCCAGAAAAATCACTACTGTGATTGCTTTCTTTTTATTCTATACCGCTCTCTGAAGCCTCAACTTGAATCATTTTAAAGACTCAACTGTTCCCTAATCCCCCAGATTATTTCCTTTCACCAATAGACTATTTGCAAAATGTCCCTTCATACTGAAAGGAAGGTCCTGACTGAACTAAAACTTTTGGGCCTCTTCTCACCATAGCTGGGACCAGCCACCCTGTACCTGCAGGTTCAGCCCGGGTTCTCAGGCCCTGGGACAATTCCAAACTTTGGGCAAGTAGGATCTGCCTGATACATGGTGGCACCTCACTCAAGCTAATAATTTGGAGTTCCTTTTGATATTTTTTAAACATTTATTTAATGGGAGCTGCACTGGTGTTTTTAGGCAGTGTTTGTTGTTGATATTTTTTCAATTTTCCCTCAAGGGGATGAAACCAGTTGGGTTTTGGCAGGTGTGTAAGTGACACAGGTCAGGGAATTACAGGAACTAGGCACCAATCATCATCACCGTTTTGCTGCACAGAGGTGAGTGACTAACAGTGGAATGCCTGTGGTCACTCCAGCACTTTCCATCTGCCTCATCCCACACACCTGCCCATTCTGCCAGAGGAAGAAAGAAATGGCTTCTGTCTCTCTTCTGTTTTACAAATATTGCAAAGTGTATCTTGTGGCTAATTGTAAACTGCATCCAGGATCCTGTAGGCAATGGGATCTGAGAAATATAGTTCTAAGATTACTCTGTAATACAGAGAAGAGCTAAGAAGGGAGTGGGACTGCATCTTGGATTTAAAAAAAAAAAAAAAAGCACAGTCTATCTGTTTGGCTACTCAGCAATCATACAGAGCTTTCTACCTATATTTAAACTTATAAACAACAATGGCAAAAATATCATGCCTCCTAATTTAATGCAAGTACCCCTTATACAAAGGAAAGCATGCCCACCTCTTCCCCGAGAAGGAGACCGCCAAACTCTCACAGTCACTGTGCTATTTCTGAATGATATTTCTAGTTCAGTCACAATCCCCTTTTGATGATCTCTATACACTGGATTAATTTATAACGTTAACTAACACCAACATAAAATAACGGGGAAAGGGGAAAGGGAAGAAAAAATAGATTGATAAGTATGTACATAACTAAACATGGACAAGTGTATATAGGAACTTCATTCTTGTTTCTGCAGCTGGTCATTGGACTATAGCTTGTGTTCATAACCTCCTTCATCCACTACTTACACCTAGTCTTTATTTCCTCAGCCAGTACCTTAGTTTGTCATAGTTCTCTATGACCTGTGGGATGATCCAAACCTCCATTTCTGAAGGGTCACCTCTTACTGGCACTGTCTTTATTGGTTTGCTGTAGTTTTTCATTACATTTTAGTCACTAAACATAGAAGTACTAAGAGGTGCTTTAGGAAATACCCTGAATTCTAGACACACACACCTCCTTGTTCCCGATCTGCAGCGGTAAACCTATTTGCCACTTATAATCAGCATCAATTGCCCCAGTTGGTAAAGTTGCCCCCCTTTCTTTGTTTGTGGATTTAGTGGCATGAAGAGCCCCAAATGTCCAGGTGGCAGTCTTAACTTCCAGTTCAATGGCATCATTGTTGTATTTCCTGGAAGATGCATTCCTTTCTTTCAGAACTAAGTTCTCTAACCCTATAGAGCCCAAAACCATGGAATGAGAGTAGTTCCCTAGTTTTAAGCGCATATTGAACTCCATGGCCATTTTCAGTATGAGCTCATTGAGCAAGCAGCAGGGTGGTTGGGGACTGATGCTGGCTGACGTACACAGAATGGGTGGTCTTGTCCACTTGATTATTGGGAGCCTTGTCTTCAGTTGGTGCTCCTCGGTGAATGTTCATGTGGAAAGCTAATGTCTTCTCATTCTGTGCTATTCTAAGAGGTCCAACCACGTACCCCTCTCCTTATCACGGATCCTCTTCTGCTATGTAAAACCATTTGCCACTGTCCCAGAGTCAGTGAGATCTGTATCTCCGGACATCTCTCCTTCCAAATGAACTATTTCAAGTTTTGCACATTGGAGGATTTCTCTTTCCTGTCGCCTTCAAGACAATTCCTGAGTGGGACTAACTTTATAGCAGTTTCTTTCGGTTCATGTTAAATATCATGAAGAACCAACTATACATCAAGCCTAAATTCTTTCTTCCATGAGACAATACACATGGATTGAAAGGGAGGAGACAATACAGCACAAGTAAGTGCCTCAGGAATCTGAGCACTTGTTCATGCAACTTACTGGAGCCTTCAGAAATTGCTTTAGCCCATCTTCCACTGGATGATGGAAAGGATACCCCTTCCATTTGATGACTGAGTGCTACTGGGCATGCCCAGCTTTAGAGATTGATGGGTCAAATAACACCCATTTCATGGTGGGCATCATAGCTCACACGATCTTTTAGTGATTCATTGTAAGATGTTGTTTTGTGGCCTAGGAACTGTTTCTTAAAAAGAAAAGGGCATGGCTTTGCCTCAAAACCTATAGGTCTACTCTGTGATTCTCCCATTAGTGCTTACCAGAGGCTCCAGAGAGCACCCCTGTGTGCCACAGACAGACCATCCAGACCAATCCAGATTTACTGGATTATGAGCCCCAGGGTTAGATCAGCTTGTCCTTTTTCTTTGGCTCTACTCCAAACTGTCAACCTTATGGGTTGGAGCAGTATACAGAAATGCTGCCTCCAAAATCCAAAGAGACCCACCAAGCAGTGTGCCTCTTTCTTAATGGCAGGGGGGTTAAGGTGTACAAAATTGTCCTTCACTTTGAAGTCTATGGGTCAACATGACTGAGACCACTGGAGCCCCAGGAACTTTACTGAGGTAGTAGATTCCTGAATCCTCATGAGGTTTATCTCCCACTTCTCTGGTATGTGTCCTATCAAGGCAACAAGGAAACTTGCCACATTCTGCTCACCAGGTCCTTCAAGTACTAAGTCCTAGAGGAGAACAAGACAATCAAAGTCCTGGTAGGTTAGAACATGACAGAGAGTTGAAGAGCTGACAGCCCTGTGGTTAGATAGGCGAGTGTACTCTTCTGCTGACAAGTGAATTAAGTGCTTCTGACAGTCTTTACTAATTGGTATAAAGAAATAATAGTTTGCCCAGATTAATAGCCACACACCAGTTACAAAGGGCTATGTTAATCTGCTCTACTATTCAGTAAGAACAACTCCAATTGGAATACATTTTCATAATCCATTATCAGTCTCTAAAATTATGTCTTTTGCACAGATCAAGCAGGAGAGCTAAAGACATATGAATCAGACTTCTGCTTCGGAAAAACCTTTCCCGCCTGGTAATTATAATAAAGATTGGTTGAAATATATAAAGTACCTATCAAAGACTCTGAAAAGAAGGTGGCCTGGCTAGGCACTTTGGGACTTGAAAAATGACACAGCAGTGATATTCCTGAGGTTTTTATTTTGCCTCCTGTGTATCTAGTCCTCAGTGTAAAAGAAGCCTGCTTTCACAGGCCAGAGGAATGGGAAAATGGTGACCATACAGGACAACAGCCATTTGATTTTACCTGTCCTACTCCAGATAAACACCATGATAAAAGCCACACCCATGCCCCTTGTTGGTGGGTCTGGCCAAGATTGTGGGATGGAGCCCTGTCGACCATCCCTACCCTGCACTAACACAAGCAGAGGAAGCACTCCCCTAGCCTGCTGGCACTGTAGAGACTATGAGATAATGCACTTTTGACCATTGCTGGACTACACTAAGTAGCAGCAAAGAGGCAGCATGTCACTCCATCCCAACTAGTGACTGGGTGAGAATTAGAAAAGGAAACTGGAAAATGGGATTCTTTAAAGCTGTGTATGAACTACTGGGCAGACCCCAGGTGGACTATGCATGAAACAGCATAATCAACGCAGCAAACTGAACTATGTGTGGGCTACTGCTCAGGTTGTAGGTTGGCTCCTGAGTAGCACCCAAGTGGGCAGACCAGAATAGCACTGTAAAGGCATTGAAAACTAACTGACATTTGAAATACAGTCTACAAAAGATGGCCTGGACATGCATTCTGAACCTAAACACTTTGACTGCCTTCTAAAATGGAAGAATTAAATAGGAACCAGAATGTCATAATATTCAGAATGTCCTAGATACAATGCGAAATTACTCAAGAACAAGGAAAATCCTTGACTTGAACGAGAGATATAAAGAGGAACTGACTGGAAATTTTAGAACTGAAAAATACAAAAAATACAAAAATACAAAAAAATAACATTAATAAGTTTTTAAAAAAATCGGTGGCTGGCTTAACAGCAGAATGGAAAGAACAGAGGAAAGAATCAGTGGACTTGTAGGTAAAACAATAACAGTTACCCAATCTGAACAACAGAGAAAACGGGAAAAGAAGAAATAAACAGAGACTCAGGGACATATGAGACTACAACAAAAGATCTAACATTCATGTCACTGAAGTCCCAGGAGAAGAAAAAAAGAGGGAAGGACTGAGTAAAGAAATAATATCTGAAAATTTCCTTAATTTGGCAAACAATACAAACTTACATATTTAAGAAGCTTAGTGCGATGGACATGCCAAGACATGTCATAGTCAAACTTCTGAGTACTAAAGACCAAGAAAAATGCTGAAAGAAGCAAAAGAGAAATGACACCTATAGGAGGAAATAAACTATTTGAATGATAACCAATTGCTCATCAGAAACCATGGAGGCCAGAAAGGAGGGGCAACACATTTTCCAAGCGATGAAAGAAAAGAACTGTTGACTCATAATACTATATCTTGTGAAAATATCTTTCAGAAATGAAGGGGAAATCAAGGTCTTCCTGGATGAAGGAAAACTAAGAGAATTAGATGCCTTTAAAAAATGACTGAAAGAAGTTCTCTAAACAAAAAGGAAAATGATAGAAGAAACACTCTTGGAATATCAGGAAGGAAGAAGGAACAATGGAAAGAGCAAAAATATAGCTAATGTCTGCTGTTTATGAGTTCCCTCAATTTTTGTCTGAGAACATCTTTTTTTTTCTTCAATCTTTCACTTTTAAAGGATAATTTCACTGTATAGAATGCTAGGCTGATTTTTAAGAACATTTTAAATATTTCACTCCACTCTCTTCTTATTTGCATACTTTTTTTTTTTTTTTAACAAGAAATGTGCTATAATTTTTATCATTGTTCCTCTGTAGGTAAGGTGTTTTTTCCCCCTGGATTTTAAAAGGATTTTCTCTTTGAGGAGATCCAAGATGGCAGAGTAGATATATACCATGCCTGCTTCCTTCCATGAACACATTAAAATTACAACTAGATTACAGAACAACAAACTGGAGAACCATCTGAAGTCTGGCTGAACAGAAGTTTTATCTAAAGATATAAAAAATAAGCCACATCAAGGCTTATAGGAGGGACAGAGACGCTAACCGGGTTGGTCCCAAATCTCCGTGTGGTGGTTGAAAATAGGCAGGGATACCTCAGCTGCCGAGGTTCTCCCTGGAGGAGTGAAGGACCCCAGCCCCACTCGAGGCTCCGCAGCCTGAAGTACTGGTGCCGGGAAGAAGAGCCCTCACAATATCTGGCTGTGGAAAACAGTGGGGATTCCAACCATCCAGGTGGGACGGAAGGCTGCGGGAAACCCAGATGCCCTTTTAAACGTCCCGCATAGACTCACTCACTTGCAGCCACTCACCTTGGGCTCCAGCAGAGCGATGATGACTCGGGGGGTGCCAGAGGCATACAGGTAGCAGAATGAGGTGTCTGGCTTCAAGGCCAGGGCTGGAGGACAGTCATCATTTTCCCTGTGTGAGGTCCATCTCCTGGTCAGGCAGCCGCCATCTTTAATGTGTTGAGCCTGCCCCTTATGCTTACGGCCACATCTGAATCTGATTGGCCTGGTGAGCTTCACTGCTCCAAGCTGCTGACTCACTGGGATCCCACCCCACCCAAATCCTCCAACTCCGGAGGCACTTTCTCCATGAGGAGACTGCCCCGCCAGTATTGCACTCTTTCTTAGAAAACTATTGGAGTCCACAGGCCTCAGGCTGCTGATGACTGGCCTCTGTGTGCTCTGAGACTTTTCCTGAGGAGCTGCAGGCTCGGCACTACCATCAAACCAGAATCTACATTAACCTGGTGAACACAACTCTTCCCATTCTACTGACTTCCTGAGATCCTGCCTCACACAACTCGATACCACACAAGGCTTTATCAGCAGCTAAACTTGAAGGGAGCTGGCCGGTGGCAACAGGCCTCGGGGTGTCCTGGGTTTTTGCAGAGCTACCCTAGGCCCAGTACTAGTGGTAGCCATTCTGTTTGCAGCGTGGCCTCTCCCATGTGCTTCCTGGTTTAGGACAGGCAGTGAACCACCAGGGATTGCTTCGTAGCTTCTACCAGGTAGATCCTGGCTGGTCACAGGCAGTGGTTGACATAGGCCTGCATTGGACCCTGTGGGGACAGAGCCAGGAGTACAGTTTCCAGGCTGTCATCCTCATGTGGAAAGGTACTCACTCAGGTAGTAAATGGCCATCAACTGTGATTGGATGGCCATCAGCTGTGGCTAGTTGGCTGTCAGCTGTAATGAGTGAGCCATTGGACACTAATACAACTGCCTTGGCTACGCTAGCAGCAAATGGGGGCTAGCAAGCGAATGGTGGCTGGCAAGTGCGGGTTGCAGTTAGCAAGTGGGGTTGGTTGGTTGATAGAGAAGTGGATGACAGGTTGTAGATCATGTGACTCCTGCTTCCTGGGTCTCCAACCCAGCCACTAGCAAGACTATAGTGGTATGACTCCCCTATTTATGGCTCTGTGGGTGTTCCTTTTTGGCCTCACCATATCCTGCGTTCTTATGTGGGGAGCGGGACCAGAGACCCCACATGACATCCTGCATGACAGACCCCCTCCCAAGAAGCCCCAGAACCAACATACCTGGAGGTTGGCTTCAGACCACAGCAGAGCACCACCCAATTAGCCCCACAAGCAGCACACACAAAGGGTGGTCTCAACAGGCACCAGAGCTTGCCGGGGTGAATTTCACTCACTGGAGTAAGCCCCCAGCACAGCAGCCCATAAACTGTGGACATGGCCAAACTCCACAGCTAATTAGCCTGAGGGTCAATCCCACCCACTGACATGCCAATAGCAATCAAGACACACACACATATATATGTGTGTGTGTTTTAAGAAATTGGCTCATGTGATTATAGATGCTGGCAAGTCCAAAATCTGCACTAGCAGGCTAGCAGGCTGGAGACTCAGAGAAGAGCCAATGTTGCCATTTGAGTCCAAAAGCTGTCTGCTGCAGAATTCTCCTTTGTTCAGGGGAGATCAGCTTTTTGTTCTACTCAGGCCTTCAACTGATTGGATGAAACCCACCCACTTTATGGAGGGCAATTTACTTTATTTAAAGTCCACTGATTTAAATGTTAATCTCATCCAAAGTCGTTCTCATAGAAACATCCAGAATAATGTCTGATCACATATCTGGGCACTGTGGCCCAAATCGATACATAAAATTAAGCATTTCACTTCGTAAATGGCCAGAGGTATCTTATATGTATGTATACTTATAGCAGGGTCATAAGATTTTTTCTCAAGGATTCTTTCTGAAGGTCCCTTCATCTGACAAGCTCTGGGTCATGAACCAGCTAAGGTAAGAGAACTGGTTAAGAGACTGGGTCTCTCCATTTGGGTGACATGTCAAATTTTGGTTCACTGGATTAAGAAAGATTTTCATAGGCTGCTCATTCATTAGTGAGCACCAAAGATCCTTGTGAATCAAGCCTCATTAGTTACCTCTCTGCCTCTGTTGCCCATTAAACAACTTGCCCACTTTTCTTTGTTTTCTAGTGTTGCCGCTGACTTACCACTCTGGGACTCCATTTCAGGGAGCCCATTTCAACAGCATGGCATCTTCCATTATCATATCACATGTGCCCACACAGAAAGTACAATACTGCTGCTCCTCTTACTAATGGATTTCTCAGTGTTAATGTGAAGTGCCCTCTGTGCCTTCCTGAGGGACACACTGAGAGGGTTGAAGAGTATGTTGCATATGATGAGTCCATTCCAATATTTCTATCTTACCAAGAAAAAGGGATCCTTCCTTCTCTATTATACCAAGAAAGTACTAGCATCTTAATCTAGTACCTAATTTAATGAAGGCCATTGTTGAGTCTGGTTTCAGTCAACCAGCTCATCAAATCCTTAGATCAACTCTTGGCTGATTGAGCTAATACACTAAATCCACAATCTCTGCTGCCACAAATATATCAATGAGTTCAGTATTCCTTCTTCCTTGGTCTAGAACCCACAGCCACACAGAAACCCTCCAGTGCCAATATACATTAAATAGCTGTTTCTGCTTTTACTCTATGTTCCAGTTCTTATACAAGTGTATATCTTGTTGACAGAAGACTAATAACACCCAGAACGCTGGAGCTAAAGGAATCTGGGAATTATAGATCACTGGTTTCTAGTCCCTGTGATACATAGAAAGAGCATAGACAGTAACGAGGATAAATACAAGTTGTTTCCCCCACATGGCATCTAGCAATGAGAGTATCTCCCAACTGTTATGAAGGCTGTAATTTCAGTTCCAAATGGATGAAAAACTGTTCAGACATTCAATCCTGCCCTTCTAGCTCACCACTCACCCTGCCTGTCATACATACACCTCTTGCCAACCGTTTTTGTTATACTTTTATGCCTCTCCACTAGTCTCTGTGCTTGTCAGTTACAGAGCCCAGTGTGCAGAGCACGAGTGAAGGAGGAAGCTTAGAGGAGGAGAAAGAGGACAGGTTCTCTTTTTCCCTAGTCTAAGTACAAGTAATGTTCTGATGACTTCAGAACATTTTTCTCTCTTCCTCATGTTGGAAGGACAATTGGAATTTTAAAAGTTCATTGTCTTGATAAAAATCTCAAGAAATAGCTAAAAAGCTTAGCTTTACAAAATGTCTGGGTATAAATAAATAATTTTCCAACTGAGATGATAGTGTAAAATGTATACCTAAATATCACACACACACACACACACATATATATGGAGAGAGAAAAAGAGAGAGAGAAAGAGAGTTCAAGCCTATTGTTATGGCAGTGTTTTCAATGTTCGTATAATCTCTTTTTAAAATCAGCTCTGTGAGATGGGAAAACTGAAGCTCAGAGGTTGAGTAACTTTCTTCCAATCCTACAACTATAAAAGAACTTTGATCTGCTCATATTGGTTACCATGAGGTATGACGGAAAGATATTCCAAAATTAATGAATGGAGTCGAACCAACTCAAAGTGTCTGGCCTCCCGGTCAGAATCATCTTCCATCTCAGCTGAGTCCCCCAGGAGCTTCGCCCACCGCCGTCCACCCGGGTCCCGCACGGGTGAGGTCCCCGACTGGCCTCCCGCGCATGGTGCGCCCTGGCCTCTGCTTCAGCCAGAGATGGAGTAGGAGTAACTGAGGATGCCGGGAGCGGCGGGACTCTGCGGGGGCCCCGAGAAGGGGATAGGGAGAGGGGGCGGGGTGGGGTCTGTCCGTCCCCCGCCCCTCCGTTCACTCCTATTGGCCGAGCGTTTGCTGGCCCCATCCCAATGCCCGCCTCCAGGGCGACACTTAAAGTGTGCGGAGCAGGTGCCTTGCGTGGAGCAACAACTTTGCGCGCGTGTCCAGGCTGAGCGCGGCACTCATTCATCGCGCCGGAGCATCCATCCATCTGTCGCGCCGGTCGTCCTGTGGAAGGGGCTCCAGGCCGGAGGCAGCTGCCACCCCGGGGGACCGGGACCAGAGAGAGGCCGAGAGCGCAACTGAGTCTCGCAGGCCGGGGCAGGGTACTGTGGCTGCGACCATGCAGACGTGCGCCAAGGCCTGGGGGCTGCGTCTGGGCTGTGGAGTCAGGGGCGGCCGCCGCCTGGCTGGCGGCGCGGGGCCGCATTCGGCGCCGCGGAGCCGCGACAGCAGTAGCGGTGGTGGGGACAGCAGCGGGGTTGGGGACAGCGGCGGTGTTGGGGCCAGCGGCGGGGTTGGGGCCAGCGGCGGGGTTGGGGCCAGCGGCGAGGTTGGGGCCTCGCGCCTCCTCGAACGCCTCCTGCCCAGACACGACGACTTCGCTCGGAGGCACATCGGACCTGGGGACAAAGACCAGAGGGATATGCTACAGGCCTTGGGGCTGGCGGTAAGGACCCCCACCCCCACCCGGCCCTCCGGGCTTCACCCCGCCCCGCCCAGGTCCTGGCAGTGTCGCCCACGCCCCAGCTGGGGGCTCTGCTTCGCACCGCGTGGGACCCGCGTCCAGGTCCTGGGCCCTGGTGTGGAAGCGAGCTTGCGCGCTCGATCCCCGTGCCCTAGCTTTCTCCCGCCCGCGTACTTTCCCCTCCACCCGCTCTCCGCGCATCAAAACCCTTTGTTTTTTAACCCAACTTGCCCTGCGGATGAGCTCTAACTTTGAGAGAGGAGGACCTCGTGGTTTATCCGATTATCTCCAGTTGCCGATTGAAATCCAACCCTGAGTGGCTGAATCACTACCCCGCTTCATAATTTTCTTTCCTCCAAGTGATTTCTAGTTTGCTCGAAGTTGTTCCTTTCTTTAAAAAACAAGAAAAGGAAAGGGAAAAAAAAGAAAGAAACCCTAATTAGGCGATTTAAATGAGGTTCCCCATAAGCCTTTGTATATGCAAAACACAGGTGACACTTTTCACTCTGAACGAAGCACTTTTCTCTCTTTCGTGTTCACGGCCTTGCGTTTTTAATTATAGAGCGTTGATGAACTGATGGAGAAGACGGTCCCCGCCAGCATCCGTTTGAAAAGACCCTTGAAAATGGAAGACCCTGTTTGTAAGTGGCAGGGAGGGCTCCTTAGACGCCGCTTACTCTGGCCTATTTGTCTTGTATGGTTTATGAAACTCCAGCTCTGGGTTAGGATTGCTCAGGATGGGGAATGAATATGTTTATTAAAATAAAAAACAGATGAGGGTACCTCAAGGGGCGGGAGAGGGTGGAATATATAGTTCAAGGAGAAGTCCATTTTGTACTCTCGGGTGGAGTCCGTGCAGCGCCTCGCTAGGTCTTTCTCTGAGGGTTCTGGAGGCGCCAGCAAAGGCGGTGTACAAACACGTGCCCCACTTCTCAGGCCCCTACTGAAAAGCAACAGTACTTTTCAAGTCTGAATGATGATTTTTATAGAGAATAAATAAGATTAATGCTTGGTTCAGAGAGCTTAGTTTACTCATGCATTTTATTAGAATTTTATTTTATGTTTAAAATGTTTTTAATGGTCTGAAGACTGCCTTTCAGAGGTCTTCCAGGACTGAAACAGGAATGCGCAAGTCAAGGGACAGGCAAAACTGGAGTCCCCCGCCCCGCCCCCCCTTTTTAAACCATAAAGAATTCTCATGGGGTTATCTGGTTTTGAATCATAGAGTTGCAATAACCTCTTTTACTTAAGGAATCAAGTGAAGAGAAGTCAGTCTTTGTCTTGTTTTAGGTTTTAGGACAGAGAGGATATGGAAGGCAAGCTTTATTTTGTTTTAAAGTAGACAACTTGAAGTGTGAAGCTGGTCCACCTCCTGCTGGCGAGTGTGTAACTCAAGCTATGCGAGTGTGTAACTCAAGCTATGCGAGCTATGCGGACGACTGCTCCCATTGTTTGTTTCAAATCTGAGCCAGTTCACCTGATGGCAGGGGCCTTGTCCATAGAAGAAAATCTGCACATTTTGTTCCGTTGAACTTGCTGAGAACTAGGAATAGCTGGAGCCTTATCTATTTCAATTTGAAGAAATCAGAATCCTGGTTCATTGGATGTTTAAAGAGGGAATAGTTGTATATTTTTTGAGCAAGACTTAGGTGAATATTTGAACAAGTCGGTGCCTTCCTGAGACTTTCAAAGTCAGCGAACGTTTAGGTCAGCCCTTTTTACCATGTAATTTAAAATAACATGTTCTTTAAGAGCATTAGTGCCCAGGAAATGTGTCCAAAAAATTGTCTGTCCTTTGTTAGTTCAGCTCATTGTTTCCAGCTGAACAATTTGAACATCGGGGAATTACATTTTCTCTCTCTCTCTTTCCCTCCTTCCTTCCTTCCCCCACCCCCTTCTCTTTCCCTCTCCTTCTCCCTCCCTCCTTGGAAGAGTGCTCCAGCTAAGTAATTTGCAACTTAAATGTAAACTTATAACCTAGTGGCTTCTGAGATTTGGGGCTGGTTCCATCTGGTTAGTCTGAGGTAACACAAAGTATTGCACAGTCAGGAGTCCCCACCCTTGCCCTGAAGTGGACTGGCTCTCCAGCAAAGAGTGAGCTAGGGGTGGGGTTGGGGCAGAATGCATCAGGGAGGCATCAATGTTTTACTCTGAAGGGGGCAGATGTCATAGTTGGTTAATGTTCTCCACCTAGGGAGAGCAAACTGGTACAGGGAACCTCCAGTACTAGTATTTCCATTTAATAATGGGGCAACGTTATCAAACTTTCACGTGAATGCCTGTGCTCTGTTGCAGTCAGAGAGGAATTCTGGACCAAATATTTGTTTACCACGCACAGAGAAAACTAGTAAGCGCTAGTTAGTCATACGAGTCTTCATTGCCCTCATAGCTGAGTAAACATTGTGAGAACTAACTGTAAGCAGCATGTAGATACTTGGGTCAGTTCTTATGCAGAACTTAATAATCTCAAGAGTTTATATATCGTGTTTACCATGTACTGGGCATTTTATAAAGTACTTTTCATGTATTACTTTTATCCTTATTACAACCCTATGAGGTAAGTACCATTATCACCTCTGTTTTAAAGATGAAGAAACCATGGCAAACAGAAGATCTGTAACTTGCCCAAGGTCACAGCTGGTAACTGGGGAAGACAGAATTCAAACCAGGCACGAAAGTTAAAAAAAAAAAAAAAAAAATTCAACCCAAGTAGTCCAACTGCAGTGTCCACACTCCAACCACCAGTCTACACTATCTTCATTGTGTCCTCTGCAAGGGGGCGGATGTACGAAGCAGAAAACTCCTGTCCTGGCTCTTCTGAAGTATCCAGTTTACAGATGTGCACAAATCCAGTCACACTGGAATCACTGCCATTTGCCCACTGCTCTAGTGGAGACACAGCAGCATGCTAAGAGCACCCGTATGGGAACACGCCACTGCAGCCAGGGTGCAGGACCAGGGTATTGCAGGCTAAGTAGTGATACTCTATTGGATAAGGCTGGGGGAGGCTGCTGCAGGCAGAGGGACCAGCATGTCCAGGACAGAATGGCCTGATAGAATCGGAAGTACACATGGCTCATCTGTCAGGCAGGTCGTTTCCCACCACCTTGGACACTTTAAGGAGGTTCTTTGGAAGAATACCTTGATTATCAGGTGATTTCTCAGTAAGTCATACTTCAGAGAAACAAGCAAAACTACGCAGTTCAAAACCCTCTTGGTTTCATCCTATTAAGTGAATCCTCCCTCCCTCATCCACATATATACACAAAGGAAAAAAGATTAGAAGGATATATGTCAGTGGGAACATTTGTTTCTCTGGATGGTGCCACTCTGGATGATTTTAGCTTTTTTTTTGTTACTTTGCTTTTTCTAGATTTTCTACAACAACTATGTTTTCGTTTTGTAATGCATACAAAATTTAAAAGTATTTTAAAGATGAAGCCAATCACTTTTAGGTATGGTATGCCTCACCGTATACTATTTTCAGGGAAGTCGTCTCAAATTCACAAGACTGAACTAGCCCATAATTTCACAGAAGCTGCAGGGTTTAAAGTTTACACAAAATTGCACTTTGCTTATTGCGAGCATGCTTTAGCAAGAGAGAGGAGAAGCTGAACTTCCTAATGTTCAAACTGGTCAACAGAACTGAGCCGCTAAGCTGTCAGAAAGAGACTTTTGATGCACTTGGTTGAACTCAATGTTCTAAGCTGTATCACTTAGAGTGATTTTTAATAAATGGTTAATGTGGGGCAGTGAGCAGAGGGAAGGGGTGTTGTGTAATGCAGCTGCAGGTGATAACTCTGTCACCCAGTGGAGTTGGGTACGCTCCTGAACTGAGCCCAAGGACACCTAGCTAGGGCAGCTGTTCTCCAGGCTGTGGATGTCCGTTGTCTTCCAGCCAGATGATGTCTGTCGTCAGATCCTGCCTGTAGACTCCTCAGTCTGTGACAGGCTTTCTCTTGGCCATCTGGCTCCTCCAGTTTCCAGCTTAAATGAATTATTATTTCATCTTTAAGGTGATTCTAGTGGATTTTCTTTATGCACTTGTGGATATAAACAAAGACCAACCAAATGAGGAAAGCAAACACTATTTATTCTGAACTTGCTGGAGGAGTTAGCTTTTGTTTTGGCAAAGGAGTGGCAAAGCCTTATAGTGTGGAATAAAGGAAAGGCTTCAGGTATTACCTCTTTGGAAGCTGTTGGCATGCACAAGCTGTAGGTAGGCTAACTAGAAGCAGGGCTTCCTATGTGATTGGTTATGGGTGTATATTTGGCTTTGTCTGGTTGATCCTAAATTGGAAGCAGGGACCAAAATTAAGGAAGCTATCAGTTATTAATCAAGTTCTGGCCATTTGGGTCAATTGTTACAGAAGTTATTGTGCAGGTTCCTGGATTGTCACTGGAGATAGCAATCTGGCTTTCTGCAAATCTAACTTATAGAAGGCTTGCTTCTGGGGTGGTTTATTGTAGGTAAGGGGGTTGATCTTCTGAGTAGATTGCTGCAGGGTGTGGGTGAAAATTCTATGGTTATATATGGTCTGGCCACTGTCTATTTGTAGGTACATAGGGCATGGTCTGGAAGGGGGTCCTGAGCACAGGAGCTTCTGTCTCTGTGGAACTGAGGTAGGTCACCTTCCCAGCACAGGAATGCATTAGCCATCACAGAACCTACATTGTCGTAATTATCACCCAAAGTCCATAGATTACCTTAGGATGTAATTATATTCACTCTTGGTGTTGTACATTCTATTGGTTTGGACAAATATATAATGACATACATCCACCTTTATAGTATCATACAGAATAGTTTCACTGCCCTAAAAATCCTTTGCAGACAGATATATATTTTTAACTACCACATTCATTCAAACACACACTTCTTATGTTAAATTATACTGAATTTTATATAACTTTAAAAAATATTCATTGCCATCAAAATGAAATAAATTAAACTGTACTGTAAATATAATGTTACCCTTGAGGACTATTAAGGTACATAGGACCATTGTCCATACACTCAATGCCCTAGCTTACTTTTGTCACCATTGAGTTATAAGCTACTATTACCAAATCTATTTCTACAGCTTTCTCCATCTGCTTTTATTCATTCCTCATTTATTAAGATGCTCCTGTGGAAGATGAGATACTATTTTAGGCAGTGAGGGTACAAGAATCAGGAGATAAAGGATGATAAAGATATGATCCCTGAGTGTAGGTTACAACTGGTAGGGAAACAATAGCTCTACAGGTGTGCAAAAAGATGACTATTTTTATTTAGTTTTAATGATTAGTTGATGATTTTTTTTGTTGTTGTTTGTTTTTTTTAAAGATTTTATTGGGGAAGGGGAACAGGACTTTATTGGGGAACAGTGCTTCCAGGACTTATTTCCAAGTCAAGTTGTTGTCCTTTCAGTCTTAGTTGTGGAGGGTGCAGTTCAGCTCCAGGACCAGTTGCTGTTGCTAGTTGCAGGGGGCGCAACTCACCATCCCTTGTGAGAGTTGAACTGGCAACCTTGTGGTTAAGAGCCCGCGCTCCAGCTAACTGTGCTATCTGGAAGCTCAAGATGACTGTTTTGAATGAGGTTATGGCATGAGCAGAGTCATGGAAGTGTGCACATAACATGGTTATCTGAGGTATGGTGAGTGGACTACATGTGTAAAACACTAGGCTGCAGAGAGGCATGAAAAGCAAGGTATGGAGGGCTCAGAGCCCTGATAAGGGATTTGTTTTCCTCTGTGTTATGAGACATTACTAGTTTTTACAGAGGGAAGTGACATGATTCAACAGGTGTTTTGCAGAGTGCCTCTGAGATCAGAGGCAAGGAGATGAGCTGTGAGATTGCTGGAGAGTTTAAAAGTGAGACGTTGAATGCATTAGTTCAGGTCTAGCAGGAAGCAGTCACCAAGATGACATTAGATATACAAGAAATTTATTGGTGGTGGGAGCAGGAGAAGACTGTTGATGCAGTTCTGACCCTGGTGGAAGGGGAGACAGATGGAAGGGGGATGGGGTAGGAAGAGTCTTAGACTGTAGCACATATCTAAGAAAGTTTGGTCAGTCCGAATGGGAGTTCTCGAGCCAAAGTTGCAATGAGAGAAGTCCCCCATCTTGCAGGAATGGGTTGGCAGCAGTTCTCTGCTTGGCTTAGTTATTGAGTAGGAGCCTGTGGGAAATATGGTTTTGGTTCAAATGTGGTGGTTGATCAGAGGGTCACAGGTGGGGCTGTCAGTCACATTCTAGGCTGAGTACCTTGAGGTGATGGTAATATTGTCATCAGAAAGGAAACGGAGAAGCAAAGCGTTCTGGGGGAAGGCGAGATCATGAATCTTGTTTGAGCAGAATCGAGTGTGAGGTGCTTGTGGAACACGCATTTGGAAAAGTTGAAGCAATAGTTGGAAATATGAGTCTAGAGCTCGAGAGAGAGATAAGGATGGAGTTGCAGTTGTAGAGAGTCTGCTGAATGAATTCATGGGAATGAGTGAAATTTCCTAGGAGTGGAGTATGGGGAAGAAAGTGCAGGCCAGGATGTTGGGAAATGGAGCGTGTAAAAGGAGGGAGATAGAGCAATCTGAGATGAAGTAATCCAAACGGCTGGATGATCAATTTTCAGGCAGGGGGGTTGTAGACTTCAGTGTTGTATTCTGGGTCTTAGGCATAAGAGGGAAGGAAGAAAATCCACTTGAAGACATAAAGACACTCTAAGGTGTGAGGAGTTGAGGGCTGCCTGTCTGATGATCGGAGTGAGAGACAAGAAGGGTGAGACTGAGCATTAGAGGAAAGAGGAAAAGTTCCAGAAGACCTGTTGTGAAATCTGGGTAGTGAGGAACCTAGATCAATCTGCATGGAGGACCCGCTGTGACTGAATGGCTTCAATTGTAAGGTCTGTTAGGATCCCATCACCCCAGCATCATTTAGTGACCTGGGAGCAGGAACAGAGAAAAAGGTCGTGACTGAATTTAGCGGAGGTTGAGGACTGGCAACGTCAAGAGCCCAAGGCCTTCAAGGTCCACTAGTCAGCACAGGCCAGCTGGGGTGGGAGAGACGTGAGACAGTCCTGTCAGTCCACTGGTATGGAAGCTCAGTGACCACCTTATGGGACTGGAGTGGGGGCCCAAGCTGCCTATATTGGTGTCGATTTAGGAGCTTTGGGGTGGGCGCTAGACTGCAGAGGTTGTGAACTGCTTGTGGGTAGGTCTGTGTTCCAACTCTATTCTTTCTCACCAAATGGCACTGTGCCTGAATTCCATAAGTCGCTGTCATGTGATGTGTGAATAACTGATCGCGTTTTGACTGCTCAGGTTTGTTTTACTTATTGAACCCAAGTTATTTTTATAAAAATGCAAACTGGGAATTTTAGTAAGAATTCTCATAGTCTATATCATCAAGGTACTAGTTGATTAAGCCACGAGAAAACAACATTTTGGAAAATCTGAAATTATTGTAGGCACTGCATTATTTCACAGAACTTGCTTAATAGCTTCAAGTTTCCATTTATAAATGTTTCTCTGAAGCCCATGCTTTTAGGGATGAGAGAACAATTTGTGCATTGATTTGTCATCATGGATTCTGTGAAGGGTGAGTTATTGAGAATATTGAGCTAGCTGTGTGTAGGAGTTTAGGAGAATTTTCATTGCAGCACCTTGATTCACATGTATTTTATGAGCACTTACTATGTGCCTAGCAGCTGCTGTGCCCCTGCCCAAATAAAGACTATAATTCATGAGATTCTGGGATGAGCTACAAATTTCTCCATATGCCTATTCTTTTGATCTATAAAAAATTATCTTTTTCCTGCAAGCATGTTCAATTGTTTGAGTTGGACTCTTAGAACATATCCTTCTCTTTTTGTTCTTGCTCTGCTGGCCATAACAACGTACCCACAGGGAAGCAGAAAAGAAAAATAAATACTCTGGGACTTCCACCCTGATTCTCATTTCAAACTGACCATTTGACCTGATTACATAGGTCAACTGGTGTTCCAGATAAATATTATGAATTTTGATGTTTCTCTGTACATTTCTCTAGAAAATGTTCATAGATTGAAGGAAGAGAGGCAGTGGAGAAGACCTCCCACAGAAAGTGTGACCCAAGTTCAAGGAGTAAATAACAGACGTGGCGCCTCTCGTTCCTGCTTCCCCACTATGGGGAGCTGTTCTGGTTTTCCTGCAGCTGATCTAAAGATCTTGAACCTGTGTATCTTTTGGGAGAGCAGGAAGAGCTGTAGGGTCCGTATACTCTTTTAGAGCCAAGGAGTCATCAGAAACACAGCTTGGACATGCCTCTCAGCTCCTTTCAACGGGAGGTGCCTGTCAGAGAGGGGGTCTAACTCTTGAGAGGCATGAGGGCCTGGATGAGGTGGGGTGTGAATTGGCTGATCAAGAAAACGGAGAAGAGACTGGCAGGATTAGGGTGAGGTGGGTCAGAGCCCCAAGTCAGGCATGCATGGTGCTGTCCTGCCCACATCTTGTCACATGAGGTGGGTGCCCCTCTGCCAGGCCTGAAGTCATTTCAAAGAGTTTCCATGTCGTTATTCTATGTGACCCAGCGCTTATGGATTGGTTTGCCTTCCCGAAATGAACAAATTCTGTGATTGTCACAGACTTTGGTTTTGAAACCTTCCTCTCCAGGGGGAGGAAACATGAGGGAGTAGAGTTTATGCTCTGTGTAAGTGAGCTTAAGCCAGGCTGTTACGGGGGAGACAGGGGTGCTACAGATGATTAGGCTACATATTAGGAAGGAATTGGTATGCAAATTCTGATTTCCACTCATCGGAAAATCCTTATGTATGCCCTCATTCATGGTCTGTTTATTTTGGTTGAGACCCTCAACCCCACCCTATGCTTTCCTGAGCAGCTTTGAAGCCACAGATCCCCATGTTAGCAAGGAAAATGTGCCAAGGCGGGCTCTGCTCTCACATTCTGGTCCAAGCTTTCCCCTTAAGCCTCTGGCAGAAAAAGGCCTTTTTGGGAAAATTCAAATATGAGTATACTGGTTTTCAGCCCTGATGACTTCCTTGGAGACCTTTTCCCAGTATCTTGCCAAGCACTGGAGGGCAGGGAGTGGGAGGGAGGCGCTGACGCTGGCTCAGTGGCTGCTCTGTGTTGGGTGCTGCTGGCCTGTCCAGAAAATGCTGTTTGGACAGACAGCCACTGTGGGGACTGACAGGTACCTGTACCCATATATTTCACAAGGAGGATTTTGTTCTGGGCATAAGCTTTTAATTTAATTTAAAATTTTGAATAAGTAGCATAAGCACATTGTCCAAAATTAAAAAACAAGAAATGACATACAGGGAAAAGCAAGACTCCTTCCCAATTATCATTCTCTTGAGAATCATCCCAGAGATACTCTGTTAATATACAGCATATGCATATATATATATATATATATATATATATATATATATATATATATATATATATTTTAAGTATAAATAAAATATACTTACTCTCAGAATAACATACTCTCTGTGGGAACTAGACATAATTTTTTTAGATTGTCAAAAAAGCAAAAGCAAAGCATGACTATATTTTTCCATATAATTGGGTAAAAAAACAAATCATAGGGTTGTGTGTTTGGGGTAGTGGGTTAAGGGTGGGGAACAATGTGAATATGTGTGTGTGTTTGGGTAGGTATAGCAGGTATCTTGACCCATACAGCTTGCTTGCCTGTCCATTTTAATGACAGTTTTCCAGTTCTTGTCAAAATACATATATATGGAGAATTAAAACCTAGGCCCAGCAGTGCATGGAGTATTTAACAACTAAATTGGCTTGTTTCTGTTAGAAAGTATTTATTTGGTGTAGTAGTTGGTACAATGCTTTCCTTGCTATTTCAGGTGCCACTGTTGCAAAGGCTCTGATGTGTAATTATGTAAGGAGAAAGCGTTTATTCTGAATTCTGAGAAGCAGGAACAGTGAGACCCACCTGTGGATTCTTAGGGAGTGGTGCCGAGGCCACTGAACTCTGTTCTTGGTACATTAGGACTAGGGCATTATGCAATGCTTGAGGCAGAAGAATAAATAAGGTCAAAACAAAAAAAAACTAAGGTCAGAAGCCGGCGTTTTTGTACACCAGAAAAGAACTTACTGCTGAGATTCCTGAGGATTTTCGTGGAATAGCCTGAGGATTTTCATGCCTGGGATTGCACAATAACGCACAGCATCTGGCTGCCCTGCCAGGCTTGCCAGGCAGGTATCTGGAGAATGACAGGTTGTCTCCAAGTGTGTTTTAATGGACACTCTCTCATTCTGTCTCATTGGTCCCCTGGTTAGTTTCATTGTTGTTCCCATTAGGGAAGAGAAGTGCTGGCATTGGGCACATTTTCAGGAGGACGCTGTTTTTGTCAAATTGGAAGGACAAGTGTGAGGAAGGTGCACTGCTGTGGCGTTTGCTCTGGGGCAAATCTGAACTCTCTCCTTTCTCCCCTTGGTCCACACAGCTTTTCTTGGGATGTGCTGCTAGGGTTTGGATGACACAATTAATTAATTGCCTTTGAAAAATGCTTGTCTTACTAGGTAGGGGGAAAAAGACTGTCACTTTGGAATTCAGGATCCCACACTATTTTCTCTAGAAAGGAGTTCGTTTTCTAGGGAGAGAGGACCTAAATGTACGGTGGAGTACAGTGGTGGACATTGCATGGCTAGGATTTGTGCTTCTGTTTAGATCAATCATGCCCGCAAAATTTGCTCTTAGAGACTGATTCTGCTTTGTTCCATTTCAGGTAGATTCAACAGGTAGATCTTTGATTGTGAACTTTTCCCTCTTCTCTCCCTTTCTCCATGTCCATTGGATCTTGGCATCATTTAACATATTATAGTAACTCAAACTCTGGGCTCCTAAATACACTGGGTTGGCTCTTCTGCCCATTGAGCCAAAAATGAGATTTCATTAAGTGGGGATGAAAAATGTCGTCGAGTGAACAAACACTTGAAACAATTCAGACAGTAAGCTGTGTGTTTGGGAAATGTTTTTTTTATAATATGTGATTGGTAAAGCCTGAGGTCTTGATTTTATCATAGTAAGAAGCAGTTTAACTCTCTGCTCTTTAAGTCACAGACTGTCTTGGCTTCTAGCCGGGAAGTTTGGTCATGATAAGCAATGGGCGAGTGAATGGGAAAGGCTTTTCATGCCATTCCCTCTTTCTGAAGCATGACCAAGTGCCTATCCTACTCTTGATGGCTCAGCAGTGTCCATTAGCTTGGTGTACAGAGAATTGTTCATGGTAGTAACTCACTTTGTTCCCAGTAGAAGGTAAAATAAAATTGGTTGTAAAGACCAGGCTAAGATGAGGGCCAGTCAGGGAATATTCATGTTACCCCCAAGCTGGGTAAGGGCAGAGCCTGCAGCTGCTTGGGAAGTTTGGTCCTGTAGGGACTAGAGTATATGTGTTATAGGATTAGAACTTCTGTGTCTCAAGTTTGACCATTTTTATGCTTCTTGGGTCTTATCTGTACTTAACTATTTTGCTCTTTATTTATGCTAATTGGCCTTTAAATTTTTTCAAGTGTTTCATTCAAGTGTGTAAGACATTGAGGCAGTTGTAAGGGATGCTGGTGTGTATCTGGAGACCTGGAACTGGTGTGGAAGGTGCCGGTGGGTTCCTGGCTGGTCTGAGTTGGTGTTTTCTCTTCCTCACTATTGAAGGCAGCATATTGGCAGCACAGGACCAGGGCCTGGGTGGCAGGAGGCTCCTGAAGGAAGGAGGAAGGGAACTGGGGTGTAGTTGACGCTCTCTCCTTTGTGGACAGTCCTGCTGGGAGATATGAGAGAAATGGGTTTTTGCAGAAGGGAAAATGAGATCCTTCCATCATTCTAGTTGAGAGTTTAGGGTCTCCAGATACATATCAGCATTGCCCTTGTAACAGCCACTTGTTTTATGCACTTGAATGAAACATCTGAAATTTTTAAAAGGCCAATTGGCATAAATGAAGAACATAATAATTAATGATAGATAATACCCAGAAGCATAAAAATGATCAATCCAAATACAGATGTTTCTAGCTGAAGGGTTCCAGGCGGAAGATCTTAGGAGCAGTGGGGCAGTCCTGGGGGTTCACTGCAGCCATCTCCTTGGGTCTCTGGGGCTCCTCTTTCTGCAATTCCCATTAAATTCACTTGACACAGTCCAACTTTTTAAGGGGAAACCATGAAAAGCTTTTTTTGAAATTTCTTTTTTATTCAAATATAGTTGACATGTAGTATTATATTAGTTTCAGGTGTACAACATGCTAATTCAGCACTTACTTGTATACCTGACAAAGTGATCACCACAATAAGCCTAGTAACCTTTTGTCACCTTACAAAGTTATTACAATATTATTGACTATTTTCTCTATGCTGTAGATTACATGCCTGTGACTTATTTATTTTATAACAAAAATGAAAACCTTGTAGTCACTAAAATAAGTCATGACACGAAAAAGCCAAGCTTGAGAAGCAAGGCTTGTTGATTCTGTCACGCTTCTGTCCTCACGTGATGCTCTCCTTGTATGTGTGCTGTATCCAAATGTCCCTTTTCTTACAAGGACGCTGGTCACTGAATTGGGGCTGACCCTCACATAGCATGACTTCATCTTAACTTGATTGCATCAACAAAGACCCCATTTCCAAATAAGATCACATTCACAGGTACCTGGGCTTAGGGCTTCAATATTTTTTTTGAGGACATAGTTCAACCCACAATACTCCTTTGCTCATCTCCATCCTGGACTATTGTATTGGTCTCTTACTATATTTCCCTGTTTCCAGGGTCTCCCTTCTGACATATCCACACTACCAATAGAATTGTTTTTCTATGGTGTAGAAAAAAAAATCTTAGTATTTTTTTTTTTTAAAGATTTTATTGGGGAAGGGGAACAGGACTTTATTAGGGAATAGTGTGTATTTCCAGGCCTTTTTTCAAAGTCAAGTTGTCCTTTCAATCTTAGTTGTGGAGGGCGCAGGTCAGCTCCAGGTCCAGTTGCCGTTTCTAGTGGCAGGGGGCACAGCCCACCATCCCTTGCGGGAATTGAACCAGCAACCTAGTGGTTGAGAGAATGCACTCCAACCAACTGAGCCATCCAGAAGCTCAGCGGCAGCTCAGCTCAAGGTGCCGTGTTCAATCTTATTGCAGGTGGTGCTGCCCACCATCCCTTGCAGGACTCGAGGAATTGAACTGGCAACCTTGTGGTTGAGAGCCCACGGGCCCATGTGGGAATCGAACCGGCAGCCTTCGGAGTTAGGAGCATGGAGCTCTAACCGCCTGAGCCACCCGGCCGGCCCAAATCTTAGTATTTTATACTCTATGACTTCCGAAGTATTTTATACTCTATGACTCTATGATTTGACAAAGCCCTTCAGACTGTTCTCATGTGAGACCTGGACCTTTTGTCCTCATAACATAATATGAAACAGGGACCTGTCCCTCTTGCACAGGATCTTAATTGAAGCTGGTCTTGCTGAATCATATGCCTGCCATGAACTACTAATTAATCACCCCTCCTACTGGGCTTGTCAACCACTCTGCCCTAGGATGATTTTGGGATTTCTTGCATGATTATTCCTAAGGATGCTGTACTTGCATTTCTCCTCAGATACTGGTTTATGACATTTTCACTTTTGTTTTCTAAAATTTCAGTGGAAGGAGGCTAGATTATCATAATGGAGTTGGATTATATTTACCCATGAAACTGATACTCAGAACTATCCTCTTTGCTTAACCCAGTCTGGCAAAATGGCACACCTCTTGTGAATTTATTTCCTGTGAAAGCATGTGGGAGGAGTGGGGTGGAAGGTAAAAGTGTTTTCATTGAGGATGAAGAAGGATTAATGAGAATAACATTCACATAGAGTTCAGTAGGGTTAAAACAACATGAAGCATCTTCCTAGACAGTGTGCCATCATAGAGATTGCTGAACTTAGATTTTTCTCTGATCTGTAACAAAAAAGTCACTCAATTCCAAGATTTAAGTGAATCTTTAAGAAGATCTTAAAGGAGCCAGATATTTGCCCAACTCATTAAATCTCAGTTAAATTTTAGTAACATGCTCTATCTATATGCAGAGGGGCAGAGAAAGAACCATCTAAGGTCATTTGTATCTAGAAAGTATTTCAGTATAACTGATATACATGTAGCAGGTGTGAACCTGGTCCAGTGGGTAAAGTATGGAATCTGAAGTTACACTGAGTTGTTACCCTTTCATTTAAAGAGGTGTAGCTTTAGGTGAGTGATCCTCTTCAAGCCTCGTTTCCTAAGCTGCATGAAAAGCATTTGGTACAATTCCTGGCATAGAATAAATACTCAGAAATGTCAGATGCTGTTATTGTTTTGTTGTTATTATACAAACGACTCAAAATAGGGTGTCACCTGCATCCAAAAACTTATAATTCCTACCTAATTACCTAAGTGGGAATTCCTACTGGGAATGCTGGTTAAAACTGCATGTGGGTCTTTTATTACAACTGACATTTCACATTGTTGGGTAAAGGGCTTTTTTTTTTTTTTTTTAATGAGGGGTTTTTAATAAGTAGCTCTTTCAGTGACACAAAGGATAAAGTGTTAGAAGTAGAGCAATTTTAGAGAAAAATGTAGGCTATGTGTTATTTAAGACTTGTATCAACTGTTGGTATAAGGCAATTTAAAAGGGAAAACAATATTTTACTAAGAGAAAGCATAATTTTTATTTGTTGTAAATACAAAAGAAATGTAAAGGGGACAGAATAAACCTGGAGTGGGGCAAGTGTTAAAACTGGGCAATTCTGACAAAGCCAAAAAAAAAAAAAAAAAAAGAAGAGCCAAAAAAAATTATGAGGAACCAACTTTGAGGAGTAATTGAATGCTGTTTAGGGATTTTTTTCAGATTTCTACACACAATATTTAGTGTTGTGTGTGGGGGGATGATTCTTATATTTTCCCACATGGCTGTTCTCTGTATATAAATATTCAAACAAAAAGAAGGTTTAAAACTATAATTAGAGCTATCTTTTGAGACATTTTCTCTCTGTAACATTTCTCTCTTTCCTACAATCAGGTGAAAATGAAATCCTTGCAACTCTACGTGCAATTTCCAGTAAAAACCAGATCTGGAGATCGTATATTGGCATGGGCTATTATAACTGCTCAGTGCCTCAGGCAATTTTGCGGAACTTACTGGAGAACTCAGGATGGTAATGTATTACTTGATTAAAAACAGGAGTACCCTGATTTAATTTGCATGGTTCTCCCCATCCTCCCATGCCCCCCTGCCCTTGGAGCCTCATAACTTATCCACTGACACCTACACTCCCATGCTGTCGCTAACCTCCAGGAACCTACCTGGCTTTGGCTTTCTGTGGGTTGGGAAATTTCCTTGCTCAAACCTAGACGAAGTAGAAGCGTCTTCCCAGTTTAATTCACAAAACATTGTAGAGCTCTAAATTGTGGACGCCAGTAATCTCTTTCTCTCTCTGATAATGTCTATTCTGTCTTTGTAAGCATATTTGAGCAAGATGTCAAACCTGCGGAAGGGCAGATTCAGGGCTTTTATTCTTTAGACACTGGGATTTTAGACTATGTCTGATTCAGTAAGTCGGAATCTTGGTCCATTGCCGTCTGTCAGGGTTTTAGGAATACCCATTGTCTCCCCGACCCTACTCCACCGCCAATGTTCTAGATTCACAACCAACTGAAAAAGAAGACAGTGTCAGGTAAATAGAGATCAAAACATCTGCTTTATTACTTAGCACTTTACAGAGAAAGAGAACATGTGTATTCTGTGAACAGGCTCTTACAGAAACGATAAAGAAGGGGCTAAGCTGTGCATGCTCAGCTGCTTGTTCAGTTCTTACCTCACCTATCAGGTAACTCATTCACAGTCCTTTAGGGGTGTGTGTGTGTGTGTGTGTGTGTGTGTGTGTGTGTGTGTGTGTCTTTGTTCCTGCCTGCTCTGGCTGCCACTGATTGCACAATATTGAAAGTGGTTTTCCCTCACTTGAGGAAAACTTCCCAAGTCCACTTCCATGCTATTTGCCTATTTTACATTGCTGTTTGCTGTATAATACAAAGATTGTAACAGAGGTCCACATTCCAATACTAAACAAGAAGATACTTTGGATATTTTTTCCCCCAACCTGCCTGCATCTGCCCTTACCATTTTTTTTTTTGAAATATATTTGTCTTTTACTTTTTATTTTTCATTAGTATCAGCTGTACAAAACACTGTGCTAGTTAGACATTTACACCCCTCACAAAGTGAAAACCCCCCTCCCCCAATCTACTATCCCTCAGAGGACATTGTACGTATATAGCTGTTACAATTCCATTGACTCTACTCCCTATGCTGTACACCACATCCTGTAACTATATATATATATATGCATATATACATAAAATTATTATTATTCAGCTTCAGCTTCAGGTGTACACTGCAGTAGTCAGGCATACCTTGGATATTTTTGACAAGCAGAGGCCATGGCTCCAAAGGTGCCTGGGAGCAGATCAGGGCATCTGCTGCTTCTGCCCATTGGGAAACATTGTCTGACTATGGAGGAGGAAAGATGAGGACTCCTGGGCCTTTCTTTCCCTTGTATTTGGATCAGTCATTGTATATACCAGCATCTTTGAATTGAAACTATTTCAGCTGATGCCTTAGTTTCCAAAGGAATGGGTGCACTTATGTCCAACATTGAAACCAAGTGTGGAGATGCAATGATGATTCTTAGGTGATTTTTTTTTTTTTTCAGTTAGTGTATGAGGTCATTTTAATTTCTAGGACTGTTATTATATGAGGACAGAATAAGTGAACGCCTTTGCAATTGAAAAGCATTTATAGAAAGATGCAGAGATTGTCTTTTAGGTTAGCATATATAGAAAAAGTCAACTTTAGTAAAGGGAAGGTAGGCTTCCCTGTGGGAAATCATGGAACTCCCTCCACATGAGCTTTTGAAATATCAAGTGCATACTCCAGAGCAATAAGTCTTAAACATTCACTGAATATTTTGCATCTTTTTAAAAAATAAGTTTTACTTAATACGATTTTGTCCGAATTAATTTGAATTCTGAGTGACCAGAATTCTCACTGTGATATAATCATCTCATAAGAGAATCTCTCCACCTGCCATCCTAAGACAGACCACTGAGACATCCATGAGTCCTTCATTTTTCATGTGAAAAACAGAAATACGAGCCTGACTGAGAAAATTCTAAGCTGCCATAATTTTTTACTGTTTGTTCCAGTCAATACCTGAAGATAGGTATAGACCATACTTGTCTCCCAGCCTCTGGGCGGGTAGGAGCCTAACTTTTATGGACATCAGTTAGCAAACCCTGATGGGTCCCCATCGACCAGCCTCTTTCTTCCTGGTTTTTGTACTTTTTCATTTCCCTGACTCTACTGAGTCTCTGCTCATTCTCTTCCTCCTCCCTCATTCTGTCTTTAAAACATCCAATCACCTCTAAAATACACACATGGTGTAGGGGGAAAGGGGGAGAGAGTAATGTAGACCCATGTAAGAATACAAACTTTGACATTTTGAAAAGTAAACTTGACACCCTCCTTAATTCTAAACCTTGTACAAAGTGTTCTTAGCCCTAGCATTAGGCACGCTATGGCTACTACTTATCACATGTGAACTTACACTTTTTCCCCTTACCACCCACAAACATAACTGGTTTCTGTGTGTTTGAGTCTGTGAGTGAATGTGTGTGTGGCCACCAGCACAGCCCGTCGTCATCTGCTGCCTCAAGTCCAGACCTGTCGTTCTGAGGACCAAAGCGTTGGTTTACCTTACGGCATAGGCTCGGCTACGTGGGGAGCACAGCACCTTTGCATCTTTCATCTGCTTTTGCATAAGTACAAAAGTGTTCCTGCAAAAGTGAGAATGTTTTGCCCTAGGTGGAGTTATTAGTGTTCCATCACTACAGGAGCCAGATCTGTTAGCATAATCACTTCTGCCTTGCCATCCGCATCCAGAGCTTTTATTTACAATATGCTCCATTTTTTTTATCAATAAGAGGGAAAAACCATCAAAAAAAGTTTTTCTGCTTTGGGTATATGTGTGAATTTATGTGCGTTGCTAAGGGCTCCTTTCCACTGTGGTGTTGGTAAAAGTTTGAATGGTAAACTCTAAGTTTGGTTTCAAAAGCAAATGGCCTGTCTTTCTTCCTATTACAAAATAAGCTGCAACAAACAGTACATGAATGGGCTGCAGCATTATGGCTGTCTGAATACTGGCCAGTTGGCCTTTATTCGTGCTGGCTGTACAGAATATTCACCATATTGCTTCCTGGCTGTGAGCTGATGTGTTCATTTACTTTAGGAGCTGCCAGCAATTTGAGAGGGAGACAATGCTGTTCTTTGCTTTTCAGTCCTGGTTTTTGGGCGCATTTTAAATATTGTTCCTTTCCGTTCTCCGAAAGCGGATCTGGACCAGAGGGTGCTACAGCACCTGGCCAGTGAGTGATAGGGAGAGCTGTGCACATCAGGGTGCTAGACTTCACATTATCACCCTTCTGAATGGTTTCCATAGAGACGGAACCAACAAATTCCGGCAACGTGAGGTGAAAATAAATGGACAACATAGCCTCGAAAGAATACAAACATTTGGGCTCTTACAAGAAAATTTACAGCAGGTCTAGAATTTATTTTATGGTGTCCTCCATTCCAAATTTTCGAATGCTGATAACATCAGTAACTAATATAAAAAAGAAATCTACATTTTCTTTGTGGCTGTTTCTCTTTTGTGTAGCTTTGGCACTGGGATTAAAATGAGAGAATCTTATGAATGTTTATCCTACTGCAAAACACCCCACTACCTCCCTCTTTCTCAATTCCAAAAGAAAGTCACAATCATAGAGAATCCAAAAGCCAAAATCATAGAGAATACTCATTATTTTTGAGGAAATGTTAATGCCATGTTGAATATATGAAGCATTCTATTTAAATGGGACAAAATACATTCTTGGAGATGCAGATATTTTTTGTTTTCTAATATTAAAATACACCTAGAAACGTAAACCAGTTGAGTGAACTAGTCAGTGGGAACATAGACATTGCAGATCAGACACATTTTTTTAATCACTATATTTTGCCTAACGAGGCAACTAAACCCTTTGATGCAGGATGACAAGCCCTGTGCTAGCATTTTTCTCCTAAAATGAAGGTTTATTTGGTATCTCCAGGATCGCGACTCACCAAGCTAAGAGTCCTTTAATAGATGATTTTGAAGACAGTTAATGCCTGTTTTATTTTAGCAGTGTAAAAACCTGTAGGTTATAAAAAAAAGTTTACAAGTAAAAGAAGTGGGCTCATCTATTTGTCATCTTTGCAAGAAAACAATTCTGAAGCTCTCTACCGTTAGCAGTGCTAGTGAGCATCAGCCTAAGTTTGGACTTATAGAAGGGTCGAGCAAGGAGAGAAGGGCTGAGCGATAGAGGGAGGTAAACTTAAATCTCGACGGCTGTGATAGAAGGAACGACATGGTCTCTGGTCTGAAGGACTATGCCTGGGAGGTTTGGGGCTTTCTCCTGCAGGTAATGGGAAGCCAGCCCCCTTCGAGCAGGAGAATCAAATACACCTGCACCACAAATATTCGATCATTTCCTATTTTAAGCACTGCTCTTAAAGGGATGTCAGAAGGAAGACTAATGGCAATAGGTTATTATTTGGGGCTAAAAAAAATCTAGAGTTTACTCCTTGAGAATTGGTAGAATAGTGGTATCTTTGAAGGAATAAGAATATTCAGGAAGCGGAACTAGTTTGTTTGGGGATCTAGTTGGATGAAGAACAGGAAATGTGAAGACAACATGGGATGTGATGAATTTCCAGGAAAAAATAGTTTCCAAGTAGAAATATCTAATAATAATATCTGAATAGAACAGTGAGTAAATTCTTTGGGAGAAGTCTATGAGTGTTTACTTTAAAAAAATTTTTAAAGACCAAAATAGAGAGCAAAAACAACTTTTTAAAACGAGTAACATTTGGGCTGGATTTTACCCTTTCCAAATATGCTATATAGTTTAAATAAATTATGATAAATAAAATGATTTAATGCCATATAACAATGAAAATTATGTCGTTGTATAATTAGTTATTAGAACTGCCCATGGAATAATGGTAATGGAAAAAGAAATGATACAAAACTTTATAGAGTGTACTCTTACTTTAAATATACATATGATTATGATGTAGAAAAGAGACTGAAATCAATTAACCTGATTGTGGTAATCACTTCATAAAATACATGTATACCAAATCATCGTGTTGTACACTTCAATTTACATATATACAAATTTATTTGTCAATTATAACTCTATAAAGCTGGAGGGAAAAAAAGAATGTATAATTAAAAATCACAAGTCAAGAAGAAAAGGGACAGATAAGACAACAGAAAAATGGGCAGCACACTTGAGTGTGCCCATCACAAAAGAGAAAAAGAAAAAGACTGAAAAACGCATGTAAATGTTTACTGTTGTTACCTTGGAGTTTTGGAATTATGGGTGATGTTATTTTTCTTGATAGTTATCTGAGTTTTCCAACTTTTTACAATGACCATGTATAAGATAATCAGAGAAAGGTTGTGAATATGTTCTTGACACATAGAAGATGGTTAATAAATAGTAACTGATGTCTTTAACATTTAGAACATAAAATAAAAAGGGAAAAATACGGTTAATTTCACTGCTCAAAGAAAAATCACTGTTTACATTTTCATTGACTTGTTTTTACAAATTTACAAAAATAGTTTCACAGTATTTACACTTAACTTTTAAAATTAATATATCATGAGCATCTTCCGTGTCAGGAAACATGTTCTTTTACACATCATTTTCAATAAATGCATAGTATTACATGCAATTATCTAGTTTATTTAATCATTCCCCTGCTAGTGGATACTCAGTTTGTTGTTCATTTTTCAATATTATATTCAGCGCTGTGATGAATTCTTTGGAGCATCACTCTTTCTCTTCCTATTGTATATTCAATACCTATTAATATCATGGATATACTGAATCTTTCCCATTTATTAGATGGACTAGCTGGTACATGTGTATGTGTGTGTGTACATGCATGTGTGCAAGTTTGTGTATCAGTCCATATGTCAAATAATGATTCCGAGTAAAATGAAAGTTTACAAGGCAATGTAAACATGTCTCAATGGTGTCCCTGCTGCGTGTGAATGTTTTATCTGATCTGAGGTCACAATTGCCCCTTGTCTATACCTTTTGTGTGACTCCATTTCTGCTTAGATTCCCTTCCTACTTTGTCTGCATCATGTATTGTCTGCCTCATTTATTCCAGTTCACCACCCACTTAGAATTTGGCAAAGTGATTACAGTTAAAGGAGTTAACTGAAGCAAAAATGTACTCTGTTGCACACACACAGACACACACATACACACACACACACACACACACACACACACACACACACTACCAATAAAAGTTTCAGCAAAATTATTTCGGTCTTCACATTGTACTTTTTGGTGAGGCAAGCTTCCCCACCCCCCTAACCACGAAAGGTAAGAAGAGACATTGATTTCAAAGCCTTCAAAAAATGGAAAAAAAGGATGGAAATATCCTGAATGTGATTACGAGAACATGAGAGAAAGGAAACAGGCTTGGAAAAATGAAAACAAAACAAAAGAACCTAAAACTTTGTCCTAATACTCTTCTGGCATGGAAGGACAAAATAAGAGGTAGGAAACAACTTAATCACATGCAGGAGCATGGTCCCCAATCTGACCCATGTGGATGGTGGGCAGAGTGAATGGATTCTTGGTGAAGAGATAGCAGCTATGTTGTAAGTCCACAGTCACCCTCTATCCTATCACCTTATTTTGTTTCTTTAAAATATCACTCTGAAATAATTTTATTTGTCTCTTTTGCCTCATTACAATCTATTCTCCTTGAGATCAGGGACTGTTATCCGTCATGCTTATGATGTGTCACCAGAACCTATCGTAGTTCTCAGCACTTAGTAGGCATGTGATAAATATTTGTAGGATGAGTGAATGAATGAAGGAATGAAAAAAAGGATGAAAGTACTGAGTGAGTTAACCTCATATACCTAAACACACATTTTTGGCTAATAACTGGAGGATATAAGATTAGAATTCATGTGTTGCTGCCTTCTAATAATTTTTATCCTTGACTTTTGATAGCTATGTAGGTAACTTACATAGACTCTTAATAACTAGATAGAGAGAATTCTTAAATAGACCGCTATTCATTTCTTAGGAGCACATAGAACTTCTGGTTAGTATAAAAGAAATATTCTTCCTCCCGAAAAACAAGTTTTGAGTATTAGATATTAGATTCTTGGCCATTTTCCTATTGTGAACTGTGAATGGAATGAGCTTTTTAGCCAAAAGAAAGATAATAGGAAGCGAAATTTCTTTTTATGTCATCATAAGTAGGCTCAAGTGGATATTAAAAACCAGCTTACAATAAAGCACATACATACAATAAGATTATTATTATTATTATTATTTTTATTTTATTGGGGAATAGTGTGTTTTTCCAGGACCCATCAGCTCTAAGTCATTGTCCTTCAGTCTAGTTGTGGAGGGCACAGCTCAGCTCCAAGTCCCGCTGCCATTTTCAATCTTAATTGCAGAGGGCGCAGCCCACCATCCCATGCGGGAATTGAACTGGCACCTTGTTGAGAGCTCGTGCTCTAACCAACTGAGTTATTCGGCTGCCCCTCTGGAAGCCGAGCAGCAGCTCATTGTCTTCAATCTGTTTGTGGAGGGCATAGCTCACTGGCCCATGTGGGAATCGAACCGGCCTCCCCGTTGCTCAGAGCTCACGCTCTAACCAACTGAGCCATCCGGCCTCCCCTACAATAAGATTATTAAAATACAAATGTGAAACTGAAAAATCATGGGATAGGAAAGTAAGTCCTGATCATCCCCAAAGAATAATATTGTTACTGTGATTTAATTCTGAGCTTCCTTACAGAGGCCAAAAGGGAAGCTTACTGATCTATTATATAACTCTCAAGAGAGGTACACTTAATTTTCAGGTACTGAATTCTAAACTGAAGACATTTCATGAACTTTTCTGAATAGTGGGGTCAAAGTTTGGATATGGCCTTTTGTGCCCCTTACAGGATCACCCAGTATACTCCGTACCAGCCAGAGGTGTCTCAGGGGAGATTGGAGAGCTTACTGAACTACCAGACCATGGTGTGTGACATTACGGGCATGGACATGGCCAATGCATCCCTGCTGGATGAGGCGACCGCGGCTGCAGAGGCAATGCAGCTGTGCCACAGGTGAGAGGCCCAGCCTGAGATGCCGTCAGGGTAAGGGACAGTTTTTTTCCTGCTTTGTCAGAAGTTCTGGTATTTCCTGAGGATGCATTTCTAGAATTTGAATTGCTGGTTCATGGTGTATAGTAAGTTAACGATCGCTCTCCAGTTCCTGACCTTCCTTCCTTCTTTGCCTTCTGAGTAATTTGAGCTTACCTTTCTGGTAGAATTCGCATGTAGACAGTCATCTGGTTGGGAAATCTGCCCCCCCTTATAGTGTATCTGTCTGAGATTTTGTGCCTCAAGCCTCGAATGCCCACGTAAGTCTCTTCTTTGGCTTCCACAGATTTGAGGGGTGGTGAGCCCCAAATTTGCTCAGCAGCTGTGGCGGCCTCTAAGTTCCAGCCGCAGGCCCTTCTGCTTTCCAAGTAGCCCTGTAGGGTGGGTTTAGGCTCTTCCTTCTGTCACGGATGGACAGCTACAAAGGAATGCTGCTTACCCATTCCTGGTTATTATTCTGAGCTTTCCACTCATTTTCATCTATCTCTTCCTCATCCACTTTCTTGCTACTTTCCCATTCACTACCACTGATTTTGCTAAATAGTGCTGGAATGAGAATTGTATTTCAGTGGAAATCTCTTCAGTAATGGTCATTATTAATCATTAAGGACTCAGTATTTTTTTTATACTGTTGACATAAGAAACGTCCAAACCTGTAGAGAATTTTTGTAAGAGTTTGTTTGAACCAAACTGATAACATGCCGGGGAGCAAGAACTCAAATGCTCCAGAGAATAACAGGTTTGCAGCTTCTTTTATGCATTTGAAATTAAGGAGGGACTATAAGGAAGATTACACAGGGGTGGGAAAAAGCAAGGTGGGCGGGGAGCAAGGCGAAGACTGGATTATAGGGTAGTTAACAAAATATGTGTTCTCTTGTGGTTAGGGCTTATTTCAAAGGTGTGTTAACTTAAATGCAAGGAAACAGTGGGTTTATCTTAAGGCAAAGATAAACCTTTTATTAAAGAAGTTATATGCCTAGGTCATGACTACCCACCGTGACCTGCCCAGTTAAGAATTTATTATCAGATTACCCTGTGAGATTACTTCCCGGAGAACGTTCCCACCCCCCACCCCCATCCACAATACTATGCTTAGACTTTCCCTAAGTGCAAGCTTTGGTTTGCATTCTTAGAAGGGACTCTTATTTCTTTAATGTTCATGTTTAAATGTGATTTTCCTTTTCAACAGACACAACAAGAGGAGGAAATTTTTTGTTGACCCTCGTTGCCACCCACAGACAATAGCTGTCATCCAGACTCGAGCCAAGTAATTAATTTTATTCATATTTTGAACTCAGAAATAATAGGCTTATCTCGGCTGATTTTCTCACTTACTTCCAAACTAATTGGAGGTGAACCTGGTTTAAACTGGGGTTGCTGGGTTTTACTTTCTCTCCCACTTTCTTCCCAGGATCTTGCTGGTAAGTAAACTATGTCAGAGTTGAGGGGAAAATACAATGGCTTTAGTAGCTTTTGCTTTGTATTAAGTTATAATAATGTTTTTTGTATTCTGTTTTTATAAAAAGAAAATTTTAAATATTAAAAATTTCAACAGTTTTGCAGAAACTTTGAAAAGCAGAGGGAAAAAATGGAACTCTCACACAATTGTGAAGATTTTGTGTGTGTTCCTGCAAACATAGTTATAGTCTGTTGTGGGTATAGAGTGATGCAGATGAAAGTTTATTGTATTTGCTTAGTGCTCTAATCAGATAAAACAGACAGTACAACTACCACTTGTGGGTATGTTTGTTTCCTTGCTCCTTGTAAAAGCTGGGTAATCTCCCTGCCACCCATTCCACCATCTCTTCGGAAGGGGTTTCTCACGGATGTTGGAATTAGATGGTTTCAGGAACCTAAGGAAGGTTTCCTTGTGTTACTGGTGGTTTTCCATTCACCTATCACTGATCTGGTGTGAAAGTAGCGATGCCTCTGTTGGTTCAGGTGCCCTAGGAAGCATGTTTTTGGTCTTCTCTCAGGAGCTGGTTCAGACAGGAAAGGGGGATGAGTGGTAAGGGTGGAAGAGAAAAACAGAAGCTGAGCCATTGAATGCACTGAGTTGGTGTGAAGCACTGTTATTACTGAAGGGCCAGGTGTGGAATTGGGGTGTGTGTGTGTTGGCATGGGGTCGTGGGGAGACATTGAGGAAGGACAGTATGAATGCTGTATCATGGAAAAGAAACTGTAGGTAATTTGATTTTCCCTTGTAAACCAAAAACGTGATTGGTCTTCGTCTTCTCTCTTTCCAGATATGCTGGAATCCTCGTTGAGCTGAAGTTACCCCATGAAATGGACTTCAGTGGAAAAGACGTCAGTGGAGTGCTGTTCCAGTACCCAGACACGGAGGGGAAGGTGGAAGACTATGCCGAACTCGTAGAGAGAGCCCATCAGACTGGGGTAGGCAAACCTCCTTGTGGGGGCATGTCTCAACTTTGAATTATTAATATTATTTTTGGTGTGTCTTAATTTCTGTAGCTTTATCACCTGGAATGGTAAAACTGTCTCCTACCTCCCTTCTTCAAGTTTGATTTGTTCGTTGAGTCCTGGCACATAGAAGGCACTCAGTAAATATTTTAAATGAATGAATGAATAAATGAAGTTCCCACGATATGAACCAACTCTGGGAGTCTGCCTATAATAGAGATAATTTGTTACTCTCCCACTACTGTCAGGGAAAGTAACAACCTTCTCCATTTTCTCTTGTTTCCTTCCCAGAGCTTGGCTTGCTGCGCTACTGACCTTTTAGCTCTGTGTATCTTGAGGCCTCCTGGAGAATTTGGGGTAGACATCGCCCTGGGCAGTTCACAGAGATTTGGAGTGCCACTGGGCTATGGCGGACCACATGCAGCCTTTTTTGCTGTCAGAGAAAGCTTGGTGAGGATGATGCCAGGAAGAATGGTGGGAGTGACCAGGTAAACAGCTCATGTTTCTACACTTGTGTTGTGGTGATGGTTTTCCCTGCTCTGTCTCTTGAGCACAAAAGTTGTTGATTGCTCTTTGAACTCTACTGGGTCATTTTGGGTGGATTGAAGAAATGCACAACATAGATTCAGAAGAGAGAAGCTGTTTGGGTATGAACGAGTTAGTGCCTCTTCTCAAATGCCATGAGTTTGTACATATTTGAAAAAGTGTGTGTATAATTCACAACATATTTGTACTGAAGTCGTATAAGTGAATTTATCTAGATTGATGAAAGCCTGGAGAGACTGAATAGTTTATTTAGGTGTGTTTTATATCTAACTAGTTTCTTTCTAGGAGGTGTCATGCCACACGGTTATGTAAAGAAGGTGCAATGAGAGATTGTCATGCAGACACCGAGTAGGATCCATGTGATCTCCTAGAGGACTGCCACTGGGCCACTGGAGTTGCTTCCAAATGTACTTTCTTGAGTGCTTCTCACTGACGAAGCTCCTCAGATTAAGAACTTCGATGAATGCCATGAATATTATTGGGAAATTTAGCATGATCTTTTTGACCTTGCATAAAAGCTGATCTATTAAAGTCAGTGCGTGGTCTGAAATAGTGAATGATGTGATGGTGTTGTGAAATTCTAAAGTACTCTCACAGGATAGCAAAAGGCACTTTACTTTTTAGTGGAAAAATAACAGTTCCTTAAAGTATTTTTACATTTGCTTCTTTCCATGACGTTTCTTCACTAGACAAAATGAGGCAAAGGGCTTTCTAATTCAAAAATTGTAATGTTAATTATTAACCCAATAATTTTTATATTGAACTTACACTTCTGGAAAATGGACCCCAGACCTTGATGAAATAAAGGATAAGTCTGCTAAATCTTTGTGTTTTTCTAAATTTTTAATTGCATTAGGAAGGGAAAAATTATATTAGGGACAGATAAGTTGATTAACATCATTTTTATTTGTAGCTATGTAGTCACTTCAGATTTCTAGTACAGAAATGCTGTTTCCTTTGTCAGAGATTTCCCTTTATCCTGAGTCTGCCAAGCAGCTCAGAGTTAAAGTTAATTCTCAATCACCATTATTATATGAATATTAGGCTGGGTAATTCCTGGAAAATTTCCTTTTAAGGTTTCCAGCCTTGTTGTATATACATATCTCTTGATGCCTCAAATCCTCAAAGTGCAAACTAAAAATGCGTAGTCCTATTTTAAAGAGGATGGTTTGGAAATTGTTACTTTATGGCCCAAGTAAATTTGCTACATTTACTTCAAGCTGGGAAGAAAAGAACAAGGTCCATTTATGACAACTCCTGGTGCTATGATTATCTGTGCTAATTGGGTGTTTTATTCTCGGCCCAGAGATGCTGCGGGGAAAGAAGTGTATCGCCTTGCTCTTCAAACCAGGGAGCAACACATCCGGAGAGACAAGGCTACCAGCAACATCTGTACAGCTCAGGTAGATCACATACCTGACCGGCACCTTGAATGAATGCCTTACATCTATAGAAGTGAAATACTCATTCATCCACTCAGTTGTTCTTTAATTTATTCACCATCTACTGAGCAGTGTGTATACCGGAAGTGTTAAGATCTTATTGGTAGAGAAGCCTTATGGTCGTGTCAGAACCAAAGTACAATGTATTTTACTGGTGCTCTGTGTATGCATACCCTTCACACTTCAAGGTCTCTAGCACTCTTGTCCATAGGGCAAGTTTATTATTGGGTGCCGTCTCTTTGGGCTGCGATGGAGGCCCTCCAGGATAGGGTGAGGAAGGCAAAGTGAGGATCTTGAGGTGTCTGTACTTGAGGGGGATGGTCCAGATTGGCAAGCTGGTGGTGGTCGTAGGGTACTCTTACTGATAGGCGTTCCTCAAGTGGGTGGGGTAAAGAAGAGGAGTTACCTGGAAGTCGCCCAAGGGCTCAGGCCAGGGGGAGCGGCGTTTTCTAATATCCAGCCAACTCCTAGGATCAGGTGCAGGGCCCCCGCTGAGCATGTGATCTATTCTTGGTCCATCTCTAGCATTCAAGGTCAGAGAAGGAGGGAGAGCTCACAGATGCTCTTCCCTCTCAGGGCATTGGCTCAAAGCACCACCACCAGGTTTTAGAAAATCTCTCCAGGAAGGCAGTCGATGACAAGCTCTTCTTATAGTTGGTTCTATAGCCATGGGTCTTTGGAGCAGTTTCCTCATTGATTTTCTTGTATGATCCTTTTTTTGCCTCTGGAAGGTGGCTGCTTCTTTTCAGGGAAGAGCTCTTCTAGTATCGTAGGAAGGAGCCGGTTGTCACAGCCTTTTCCTCTTTTGACAGCAAATGGCTCTTTATACAATGCCTTTACTTTCGGTAGTTTACCCTCCATTTGTTGAATTCTCTGCTTGCAGATTTTCCCTTTCTCTGCATCTGACTGCTCCTATCTTGCCCTTTCTGCTCCTGTTCTTCCACAAGGTGTCCGATCATAAGTACATAAGGGTTTTCGAATTTCCCAAGTGAACTGGGGCTGTCTACAATGAACAAATCTTATGTTTGTATTTTTTAATTTATTCCAGTTCATTATAGCTGATGTTTCATTTTTTAACTTGGATTATAAAAGGCTCTATCTTTTTCAGTAATTATTAAAGTGATATTTGCCCTGGAGATCACCATACTCTTGTCTTCCTTGATTTTCACCTTTTCATTCTGGAGATCTCTCTATTATCTGTTGTATTTCATGCATTTCCTTTTCATGATTGGTTGCATAAAACAATTGCCCATAACTCCAGTGCCATTCTCTTTGTTAGCTTGAAATTATTCTCTTTTGTTAAGAGATGACTGATAACTTTTGAGTTGTTCTTTGGACACTCTATGTCTTTGGAGACTTGAGTTTGCACAAGTAACTTAGGGTGATATTGTGTGGTTAGAAGGCTGCTTACTGGCAGGATCTAAGGTGAAAAAACAGGTGAGGGACGGGGCCAAGAGGAGGAGAAGCAAGTGGTGGGCTGCTATCACTTTCCCCCAAGTTGATGCTCTTTTTGGCTTCTGGCCCTAGCCATCCTCTTTTTATCCTCTTCCCTGGCCCGAGATGCCATCACAGAGGACCCTTCCTTGCTCCCCAGGCAGGACTCCTTCACTGAAGCATCCTTGGAACTGTCCCTTATCTCTGAGAGAATCCAATGCCATTCCTTTCTGTTTTCTGTCACAGTAGAACACACACTTCCCTGTAAATATTTTCATGAAACTTCAATCTAATAGTCAAGAGATATATATTTATCTAAGTAAGTGACCTTGCTGTCAGCAGGGAATAAGCCAGTAGGTTCTGGTTTTCCTTTTTTAATATATGTCCTGCCAACTCATTTTGGTTTTATTCCCCTGCCTCCTGCATTTTTATCTTTGGTAGTTCTTTGCCACATATTTTTCCATTCATCTCTTTGTTGTTCAAATTCAGCCTCTAGTGCTTTATTTAAGGCCTTAGGAGAATTATATTCCCTGAGTTCTTGTTTTTGAAAATTTTTGCTGCTTTTATCCTTGAGGAACTGTTTGATTGAATATAAAATTCTTAGATCTCACTTTTTTTCCCTCCTGAGCCCTTTATTGCTCTCGTGTCTTCCAACATTAAATTTTGCATCTGGATGTTTGATGACAGTCTGATCTTCCCCTTTATGTGTGACATGATTATATTGCATGAAACCCCTTTATAATGGTCAAATATGAAGGTTTAGTGTAGTGACTCCAGAGCTTCTTGGATGCTGTGTTTCCCCTGCAGGTTTTCAGCATGTTATAGATGGTCCCCAACCATCATAGAGAATGCAGGAAATCTGTCATGTTGCTTTGTCTCTGTTTTCTATTTTCTTCTCTCAAATGAAAATAATAGTCCCTCCCACTAATCATCTTCCATCACATTGTTGAACGTGATTTTTTAAATGTTCTCTGTCATTTTAGGCTCTCTTGGCGAATATGGCTGCCATGTTTGCAATCTACCATGGTTCCCGTGGGCTGGAGCATATTGCGAGAAGGGTACATAATGCCACTTTGATTTTGTCTGAAGGTGAGTCAGGTACCTGTTTTAAAACTTTGGTGCATAACAGGACTGATACACATGAGTAAGTGAAATTGAAAACTCATCGCCTGTGCATGCTGTACACAGAACTAAAAGTCAAATAAAGAACTGGGAAGAATATGTTCAACTTCTGTGACAGACTGAGTTAGTATTTTTAATGTAGAGAGCTCTTATTCAGTCCCCACATCTCCCATACATGAGAATGATAAAGAAAACCCTGAGAGAAAAATGGGCAAAGGACATTAAGTATAATTTTAAAAGAAATAAGTACACAAATAAGTGGTCAATGAACATATATAATTTCAACCTCACTATTACTCAAGGAAATGTAAATTGAAACAATAAAATATTTTTTCTCCCATTACACTGCCAAAGATTAAAGAATGCTGATATTGGTATGACTTTTATGAGGGCACTTAATATGATCAAAAGCTTTTAAAATGTGCTGCCAATTTGATCCAGAAATTCTACTTCTAGGAATATATCCAAAGGAAATCATCAGATAGGGCTGTAAAGGGTGTCCATTGAAATACTGTTTAGAATAACACAATCTTGAAAATAGCCTAAATGCCCAATAATAAGTAATTAGTTAAGTTGTGGTACATCTGTAAGTTTGAACATAAACAGCCCTTAAAAATAATGATGGGTTTTGATTGGTAGAAAAGCAAAATTTTCATGATATATTAAAAAAATTTTTAAAGGGTAAGGAAATATATGTATGTGACCTACCACACACACACAACTTCTAGAGGAATATATACCAGAATGTAACTACTAGTTTTTTCTGGATGGTGATTCCTCCCCCCTTTTTTATGTACCGTGTTTCCTTGAAAATAAGACCTAGCTGGACAATAAGCTCTAACGCGTCTTTTGGAGCAAAAATTAATATAAGACCCAGTCTTATTTTACTATAATATGAGACCGGGTCTTATAATATAATACAATACAATACAATACAATACAATACAATACAATATAATATAATACCAGGTCTTATATTAATTTTTGCTCCGAAAACTGCATTAGAGCTGATTGTCCTTTTAGGTCTTATTTTCAGGGAAACACGGTATTAGGCTGGTGCAAAAGTAATTGCGGTTTTTACAATTTTTTTTTTTAACCTTTTAGACCACAATTACTTTTGCACCAACCTAATATATTTTACAGTTTTCTATAGTATAGTAATAAAGAGTTAATTTTTTCAAAGCAGCCACTAAAACACAGGGTAGGTCAGGAACAGACTATGTTTTAGTTATAGTAGGATTTACCTCTTTATTTCTCTGTGAAATGTCAATGGCGGAGGAACACGTTTCTTTCTGGAAACCGGAGGGTCTCTTATCTTGTTTAGGCCTCAAGCGAGCAGGGCACCAACTTCAGCACGACTTGTTCTTTGATACTTTGAAGATTCAGTGTGGCTGCTCATTGAAGGAGGTCTTGAGCAGGGCCACTCAGCGGCAAATCAATTTTCGACTTTTTGAGGATGGCGCAGTAAGTCAAACTTTCAGTTCTGTGTTTTGTTTTTTTTTTACAACTCTATGTATACATTTTTCATGACTTTGCTCATTAAAAGCTTTGCTGTTTATTTTTGAAAAATCAATATTGGAACGTTGGGCACAATCTTTTTTATATAAACAATTTTCATTTCCAATTTGGAACATTGTGACCCTTTAAAGGAGAATTCATGCTCAGCTTTCCTTAAGACTTTGTGTTTTCATATATGGGACTCTAAGGCCTAAGGATACTCCTCTCCATAACAGGACTATTCAAGGTAAAGGCTATGATAGGTGATTTAATAAAGAAAGTGAAGGAAGAAAAAGGTGAGCATGTTCAGTACCAATAAGAGTGTCCTGCAGTCAGAGTCAGAAGTGGCTTCTAAATCTCTAAACCCTGTGAAATCTGGGACTGGTCTGGTTGCCATGCCTAAGGGCCAATTTAGATATAACTGTACCCTGATATTTCAGAATGCCTGGGAGTTTTGTGCAGCACCATCTCCCCTTTGATCTCTCTTGGGGATTCTTCACTCGTCTTGGCATTTAGATCTGACGTTTTCTCTTTCCTTTTCACTTCTCTAGCTTGGCATTTCTCTGGATGAAACAGTCAATGAAAAAGATTTGGATGACTTGCTGTGGATCTTTGGCTGTGAATCGTCTGCCGTAAGTGAAATGAAAACATGTCTTCTTCAGAAAGATGATTTGAGGTCGTGTCAAAGGTGGCTTTTGCCTCTTGTGGGCCTGAGTGTGAGGGAGAGGAGGCCCACATGTGACATTGGGTGGCCTGCTGTTAAAATTATGCCACTGATTGTCGTCCCTTGCTGCTGTGACTGCTGATAGTTAAAGGTCACTGCTGTGGGCCCTAGGACTGTGCAGCCAAACTAGTTGGTAGGATTGTTAACAGTGTTTAACTGAAACTGTCCCTAATATGGAGATTCATGACACTGGCATCTGGGTATGTCGATTCTGGGAAAATTATGATTTTCATTCATATAACAAATATTTATTGAAGACCTAATATGCTCCAGGTACTATGCTAGGCCCTGAGGACAGTGGTGAATTAGACGTGATTCCTGTGCTCATGGAGCTTATAGTCTAACAAGGATTCAAACAAGCCTAAGATTGCAATCCAGGTGATGTGTGTAGCGGGTGATGTCTGAAGATGCTCTTTGAGCACAGAGGAGGGCCTCCTCACCAAGACTTGGAAGAAATTGTCCTAAGCGGAGATCTGGAAGATGAGTAAGAGCTTTCCAGACTAAGATGTCACAATTGAGGAGAAGGAGGGGAGGATACGGCCAGAGGTGTTCTAGACACTGGGAAAAGCAGCCACAAGAGCTCGGAGGAGAGAGATTACATGAGAATTACAAGCAGTTGAGTATGACTGAGTTGGTTTCTAAAACAATGAAATGGAATAAGAATGAAAGAGAGGTGTCCAGACCTGTGGCAAGGTGTTAATCACAACATTACATGGCCTGGTGCATAGGAAGCACTCAATAAATGTTTGTCGAATTAATCAATGAAAGGAAGCATTTACTAAAGAAGCTGAAATAGGTTCTAGAGCAGGGGTGTCCAAACTGCGGCCCGCGGGCCAGCTGCAGCCCGCGATCCATTGTTAATTGGCCCGCAGCAAATTCCAAAAATATATTTAGTTTACTTAAATAAACCAGGTGAGGCAATACATACTTCACCTCGAGTGAGTGGCCCGGCTGTTTGTGTATTTTACCGCATATGGCCTGTGGTGAAAAACGTTGAAAAAAGTTTGGACACCCCTGTTCTAGAGGGTTCAATGGTATTGTCCCAGTTGTCTGTGTCCTCTTTGAGAGAGGACTTCAGTATCAGGGGACAAATGTAAATCATCAAAGAAGTAACACACTGTTCTCTTTTAAACTTTAATAAACAGGACTGAATGAGCATCTTCGCTCTAGAGTTCTGTACTAAATTTAATCATAGGCATTTGTTCTACTACTCATTTCAGGAATATTTATGGAGCGTCTACTGAAGCCTCTAGATGGCGGAACTACCAGCTTGAGGCAGAATGAGGAGCGAGCCATCTATTTAATTATATATTCTACATGTTAAACCCTTATCAGATATACGATTTGCAAATATTTTTTTCCATTCTATGGTTTGTCTCTTAGCTCTCTTGATAGTTTCTTTTGATGTGCAAACGTTTTTAATTTTAATGAGTCTGTTTTATCTTTTTTTTCTTTTGTTGCTTATGCTTTTGGTGTCATATTTAAGAAAACATTGCCAAATCCAAGGTCATGCAGGTTTGCTCTTAAGTTTTTTTCTAAGAGTTTTATGTTTATTATAGCTTTTAAATATAGGTCCTTAATCCATTTCAACTTAGTTTTTGTATATGGTGTAAGGTAAAGATCCAACTTCATTCTTTTGCACGTGTATATCTACTTTTCTCAGCACCATTTGAATGGACTTGGCACTTGTATTTTATTAGAATTGTTCTCAAAGACAAAAGAGCAGTGTCAAGTGAGAACACTTACATGAGTGATATCATGGTAGCTTTTTTTGCTAGCCTCTTAAAATAATTTACTGAGACTTGCTTATTATTCAAGGAACATATACAGAAGATATCAACTTTATTTTTTGCAGTAAACGTTGTACAATTTTCCTATTTTCTGTGCTTAAGGTCAATAGGACTTAAAAACAGTGATCTGAAGAGTTGTCACCATTCATGACTCCTGACCCGTCACATGACACCATGCCACATGGCTGGGGGGTGGGTGGAGAGTGGGTGGGAGGGGATTTCTGGTGCTCTGTCAGGATCCACGCTGACCGGAGGCCTCGGGGTCCACATGTGGTTCCAGGTACAATTCTTGCTCCTTAGTTTCTGTGGTCTCTCCATGCAGGAGCTGGTTGCTGAAAGCATGGGCGAGGAGCGGAGAGGTATTCTGGGGACTGCCTTCCAGAGAACTAGCCCGTTCCTCAAAAATCAAGTCTTCAACAGGTTTGTGTGACTAGTGTGACTTGTGCATTGTGTCGCCGCTTGTGAGCACACTGGAGAGTGGCTTCTGACGCCGACCGTGACATGGCCGGCTTATGGTGGCTCCCTACTGAATCATCGCTGGAAGGATCCCACTTCTGACGTGGGCAAAGCACATGTTATTTCCTGCTGGCCCTGCTCCCTTGGTCCTGTCTGAGCCCTAATGAGCCCTAATTCTGCTCATCAGGAAGAGGGTAGTTTGGATGCATAGGTACTAGGCTGAAGAGCACCCAGCAAGTCAACACCCTCTTCTTCCCAAAGTTCCTCTCATGTCTACAGGCAGCTTCTTATCCTGGGGCCTCGTCTGAGGTTTGTGGGGGTTCCATGCCTTTCCCTCTGATGCTTTGTTGGCATGTTGGCCGTGGCTCAATTTGATCTGTATGCTACAGGTATATCTCAATGTGTCTTATCTTTCAGGAGGACATGTACAGACTCTTACCTCATTATCTTGGCCCAAATCATGTGTTTTGTCTTCACAGCTATCACTCAGAAACAAATATTGTTCGATATATGAAGAAATTAGAAAACAAAGACATTTCCCTTGTTCACAGCATGATTCCACTGGTAATCATTGCTTTTCGTCCCACTTCTAACCCCACCCTGATCCCACCTCCCTGGGTCACATCTAATATGCTGCAAGAAGGAGGACGGGGTGGCCATGTGCGGAGATTGGTGGGCTGATCACACATGATAGGAAATCACTAATGTGATACCTTTTGGCTCTATCTTCTTAAAGGGGTCCTGTACCATGAAGCTCAACAGTTCAGCTGAACTCACAGTAAGTAGGTCACTTCTGTTCAGAGGGAACTTGCCTGGCTTGTACGTAAGCAGATCACTAGAGAAAGCTACTACTAGCACTGTGATTTAATAACTACTTTCATCATCCTTTATCTTGCTATTCAACAATCTTGGCAGAAACCCTAATTTTATCACAACCTGATCATTTAAATTTCTGAGTAAAATTATTTTTAAATATTAAAATAATTAAACATAATATTCTTACCGCCTACCTTCCCCACTCTCTTTTTTTAAACCTGCCATGTTAAAAGCTTTTATTTTTGTCAATTTGCAGTTGTTAAGCTCAGGTAGAATTAAGAACCTTAAACCTTCTTTCTAGAAATCCATTCATAGGGCCAGAAGAATAGAGATTTGAGGTTTTAATTTATTTCTTGTGTCAACAGAAGATTTGTGTGACTTGCTGCTTTGGTTGGTAAGTATCTCTAGTAGACTAGGATCCATTTTAGCAATGCTATCGTGTTCCTTTATTTCCATAGGATTATTCTGATGTGACAGATCATATCAGGCAAAGGAAATCATTTTACATTGTGATAAGTTTTCCCCCATTTTCTTTTCTGTTGGTGTTTTGTTCTGCCTAATGAAGAGAGAATAATATACATGCTATGTAAGAGTTTGAATCAATTATACTCGAAACAACTCATTGGGTTTCATGGATATAAATCTATTTTGGGGCCTTTTTGTTCCTAAAAAAGATAGAAAAAGGTTATATTTTTGTATAAGTTCCCTTTCTGGGACTCTGTGGCCCCCTTGTAAAATGAAGACAGTCCTTGTAAGATTGTGATGAAAGTTAAATTAATGAACATAAAGTGCTGAGAACAGTGCCTGGCACATAGTAAGCACTCTGTTAGCTATTGCAGCCTTCATCATCCTCAGCCTCATCGTCATCAAAGTTACTATTGCTACTGGTATTGCAATATGTATATATGCATGTTTTCTCTCTTCTTGCTTTTCAGCCAATCACATGGAGTGAATTTGCAAACATCCACCCGTTTGTGCCTCTGGACCAAGCTCAAGGGTACCAGCAGCTTTTCCGAGAGCTGGAGAAGGATTTGTGTGAGCTCACGGGCTATGACCGCATCTGTTTACAGCCTAATAGGTAAGGGGATTTTTTCTCCTCTTGCTTCAGTTATCTCTTGTGGTATAATACTCACCTCAAAACTGAGGGGCTTCAAAAAACAGTTATTTTGTATTCTGGGAATTGAGTGGACAGTTACACTCCATGGAGTGGATGACAAGAAGGTCCAAAGTGGCCTCATTCGTACAGCTGGGAAGGTAGTGATGGGCTGTTGGCTGTGAGCGCAGTTGAGGATGTTGATCTGGAACTTGGTGCTTCTCCATGTGGATCTTTCCACATGGCTGCTTGAACTTCCTAATGGAATGATGTCTGGGTTCAAGGTGGAGTTTTCCAAGATGGAAGGATGAGGGAACTGCAAACCTAAGGCTCAGCCTCTGAAGTTAAACAGCCTCACTTCCAGAGCATTCTGTCTATTAAAGCAGGTTATGGGGCCAGCCCAGGTTGAATATGGGAGGGGACAATACACAGGTGTGAATGTTGAGAATCATGGTTTATTGTGGACTATCTTTGGAAACTCGTTATAGTCCCATCAATGACATAGCATGAGAATTGGAATCAAGCCTGCATATTAACTCCTAACAAGTAGCAATGTCTCAACGTAGCAGAGCCAGGAGAACCTGGATCCTGGTTTGTTCTGTGACTAACTTTGAAAGTTCCGTTTTCCTCTTCTGGCCTTGGTCTATCTGTCCGTAAAGGAAAAACTTTGAAAAACAATAATTTTCAACAGCAGAGGGCTCTAGCCACATCTTCTGGGTAATTGTTAAAAATACAAATTCCTGAGCCCTTATTCATTCCTATTATCATAATCTTCTGGGGTTGAGATTAAGAATATTTTTCAGAAGCAACCAACTAATTATAACACAGCCAATTTGGAATCCAGTGTGTTTGTGATCTTTCTGTCTTCGTGGGAACAGATGGATGGATGGATGGATGGATGGATATGCTATCAGTGTGACTTAAGAGCTTAGGATATCTTCAGAAGAGGAGTCAGTATGTGCCGCCAGGATTCTCTACCTCCCACTACTCACAGTATAATTCTCCACCAGCAGCCTCAGCTTTGGTATCACCTAGGAGCTTGTTAGAAATGCAAAATTTTGATTTCAAGATACAAAAATCAAATGATTTAAAAACTGAGATATTTATTGTTTCACTTTCTGAATTAGAAAGTAATCAAATCTTAATCAGATATCAAGCCCTACCTCCTGTTTGGTAACATTGGCTATGCAGCAAAGCCATGCACCTGTGAAAACAATATAGCCTATAAAACACAGACCTTTTAGGAAGAGGACATGTGGCAAATGAAAGGAACTCTTTTAGTAATAGCCTCTCAAACCCTCATTTCATAAATAGGAAGGAACTGACATTCCTGAAAGTCAGGTTTTAGTGTACCTTCATTAAAATGTAATCATTCAGCTTTTTTTTTAAGTGGGAGGAACCTGATTGAATTCTTAACCTGAGGCAATAATACTTCATTAAATGTTGAAAATGAGGAAACTTCGCCCTCTAGTGATGGAATATGATCACATCTTCAGTGTCACATTGGAGAGCCATTTTTCAAGACAAAGTCATTAGCTCTTGCAGTAAATTGAGGTCCCAGCCAGAGTCCCCAGAAGGCTGACCTAAAGTGAAGAATCTTGCCTTCCCATAAAGCAGTGGTTCCCAACCTTCCCTGGAAATTACACTCACATGGTGAGTTTATAAAAATTCTGATGTCCAGATCACAATCCAGATTGAATCATAATCTCTGTGGGGAAAAAGAGAAGTGAGGGAAGGGACCCAGGCATGAGTATTTCTTTAAAGCTCCCTAGGTGATTGCGATCTGCAGACAAGTTTGAGAACTACTGTCTCAGAAGTTTCTGTGTTTTCCTCAGGATATCCGATGCTCTTTCTCTGTCCTACTCTCCTCATTCATATGATTGGGTGCGAGATTCAGTAACCCATCTCAGTCTTGCAGGAGGGAAAGAGATCTCTATTGGGATACAGTTCTGGGCAGTGATACCTTCTCCAGCTCCAGAGATTTAATTGAGAAATGGCCGATAAATAGGGATGATAAAGGATTGTATAACCACAAATTAGGGCATGAGAACTTTGGTTCATGAAGTCAAGCCTTCACTTGGACTTTCTATTTTCTGGGGTAGTTAGGTTCCAAAAGTGTTTAAAGGACTTGCAACAAAAATGTCAAGAAGCTTGCCCCATTTTTCCTATTCATTTGTTCAATCTACAAACCTGGAGAGCATTTCCAGCTCTGTGGAGAACATAGTCAAACAATATTTAATTACCTTTCCATTTCCTACTGTGCCCAGCATGATTGCTTCAGTTTGTTCCCATAACACTGTGACACTCTTGACACTCTTATATTCACAAACACGCTCTAGGAATTGCTAGGTTAGAATTATGTATAATGCAATGATTAAGGCAGACAGAAACAGTAATTAACACCTTCCAAGGATATCTGAAATGAAAGACAAACTGAAATTATTATTAGTTCACTTGGCTTACAAGAGTGAGGAAGTTGTTTTTATCTTTAAAAACTGCAGGCTGTTATCTTGAATGTGGATAGACCTGGCAGTTGCTTTCCTACAGTCTCCTCCCAGGAAGGTTCTTTAACAGAGGTGTGAACAGGGCCTAATGAATGGCCCTCCGGACTTTGTAAGCCCCCTCCACCAGGGTTTCTGATTCAGTAGTCTGGCTTGGGCCTGACAATTTGCCGTTTTTTCTGTTTTTGTTTTTGTTTTTTTTCTAATAATTGATTATTTTATTGAAAATTTGGAAAATACAGAAACTCATAAATAAGGAAATAAAGAACATTCATAATTTTTTTCTCTTAGAGTTAATTACTACTAATATTTTGATATATTTTTCTTTTTCAATGTACTTTTAAATTAAAGTTTATTGGGGTGACAAGTGTTAGTAAAGTTACATAGATTTCAGGTGTACAATTCAGTAATACATCATCTATATCACACTGTGTATTCACCACCCAGAGTCAGTTCTCCTTCCATCACCATATATTTGATCCCCTTACCTTCATCTACCCACCCCCCGACCCCGTCCCTCTTACCCTCTGGTAACCACTAAACTATTGTTTGTGTCTATGAGTTTTTGTTTCTTCATTTGTTTGTTTTGTTCCTTTGTTGTTTTCAGTTTTATATACCATGTATTAGTGAAATCACATGGTTCTCGACTTTTTTTGTCTGACTTATTTTGCTTAGCATTATAATCTCAAGATCCATCCATGTTGTCGCAAATGGCAGTATTTCATCTTTTCTTATGGCAGAATAGTATTCCATTGTGTATATATACCACAACTTCTTTATTCAATCACCTATGGAAGGACACTTTGGTTGTTTCCATGTTTTGGCCACCATAAGTAAAGCTGCAATGAACATCGGAGCACAAATATCTTTACAGATAAATGTTTTCAGATTTTTTGGGTAGATACCCAAGAGAGGGATTGCTGGGTCATATGATAATTCTATTTTTAATTTTTTGAGGAATCTCCACACTGCCTTCTATTGTGGCTGTCCCAATCTGCATTCCCACCAACAAGTGTATGAGGGTTCCTTTTTCTCTACAGCCTCTCCAACACTTGTTACTATTTGTCTTGTTGATGATAACCATTCTAAATGGTGTGAGGTGATATCTCATTGTGCTATTTATTTGCATTTCTCTGATGATTAGTGATGTTGAGCATTTTTTCATATGTCTATTGGCCATTTGTATGTCCTCTTTGGATAAATGTTTATTCAGGTCCTCTGCCCATTTTTAAATTGGATTGTTTGTTTTTTTGTTGTTGAGATGTATGAGTTCTGTATATATTTTGGATGTTAGCCCCTTATTGGAGGCATTGTCTGCAAAAATAAAAGGCATCCAAATAGGGAATGAAAAAGTTAAATTGTCACTTTTTGCATATGACATGATGCTATATATATATACATAGAAAACCCTAAAGACTCCAGCAAAGAGCTATTAGAAACAATAAACGAATACAGTAAAGTTGCCGGCTACAAAATCAACGACAAAAATCCATTGCATTCCTATATACTAACAGTGAAACCTCAGAAAAAGAAATAAAAAAACCAATTCCTTTTGCAATTGCAACAAAAAGAATAAAATACCTAGGAATAAACTTAACCAAGGATGTGAAAGACCTATATACTGAAAACTGTAAGACATTTTTTTCAAACAAAATTTTTTTTTTTTAATTGGGGAATATTGGAAGATATCCTTGGAAGGTGTTAATTACTGTTTCTCCAGGGCCTATCAGCTCGAAGTCATCGTCCTTCAGTCTAGTTGTGGAGGGCACAGCTCACTGGCCCATATGGGAATCGAACCAGCAACCCTGTTGTTCAGAGCTCACACTCTAACTAACTGAGCCATCTGGCTTCCCAAGACATTTTAGAAAGAAATTGAAGAAGACACAAAAAAGTGGAAAAACATTCGTGTTCATGGATTGGAAGAATCAACATAGTTAAAATGGCCATATTACCCAAAGCAATATACAGATTTAATGCAATGCCCATTAAGATCCCAATGGCATTTTTTAAAGAAATAGAACATAAAGACATCAGATTTGTGTGGAACCACAAAAGATCCCCCAATAGCCAAAGCAATCCTAAGAAAAAAGAACAATGCTGGAGGTATCACACTTCCTGACCTCAGCTTGTACTAGAGAGTAACAATAATCAAAACAGTATGGTATCGGCAGAAAAACAGACACACAGACCAATGGAATAGAATCGAGAACCCTTAAATAAACCCACTGTCACGCAGGGCGGCCTGCAGGGTCTCAGCTCCCACTCCCCACATAAGAATGCAGGACATGGTGAGGCCAAAAAGGAACACCCACGGAGCCATAAGTAGGGGAGTCATACCACTATATTCTCGCTGGCGGCTGGGTTGGAGACACAGGAACCAGGAGCAACACAATTCTCAACCCTCACTGTGCCGCTTGCAGGCTCAGCCACCATCTCCTTGCTAGCCCCCATTTTCTGCTAGCGTAGCCACGGCAGTTATATTAGTGCCCAATGGCTCACTGGTTACAGCTGACGGCCAACTAGCCACAGCTGATGGCCATTTGATCACAGTCGACGGCCATTTACTACCTGAGCCAGCACCTTTCTATGTGAGGCCGAGAGCCTGGAAACTGCTTTTTGGGGCTCTGTCCCCACACCCACATAAATATGGACAGATCATTTTTGACAAAGAAGCCAAAAAAATACAACGGAGAAAAGACAGCCTTTTCAATAAATGGTGCTGGGAGAATTGGAAAGCTACATTCCAAAGAATGAAACTAGACTGCTATGTGTCACCGTGTACCAAAATTAACTCAAAATGGATCAAAGACTTAAGCATAAGACCTGACACAATAAACTGCATAGAAGAAAACCATAGGTACTAAACTTACGGACCTTGGGTTCAAAGAGGATTTTACGAATTTGACTTAAAAGGCAAGAGAAGTAAAAGCTGAAATAAATGAATGGGACTATATCAAACTAAAAATCTTCTGCACAGCAAAAGAAACCATTGACAAAATAAAGAGGCAACAAACTGAATGGTAGTAGATTTTTAATTTGCCTTTCTAACAAATTCACAGGTTACGCCGATGTGCTGGTTTGGCCGGCATACTGTGAAAACCACTGGGGTTGCAGTTCTCAATCCAGGCTTCGCAGTAAAATCACCTGGGGAGCTTGAAGAATACGGATGCTCCACTCCACAAAATGGTTACATCAGAATCTTCTGGGGATGGGGTGGAGCTTGGGTATCACAGCTCCCCAGGTGATTCTCATGAAGACTAACATCTTTCAGTAGAGTGAACTTTGAAAATGGCCTTTGAAGCCACAACCAGTCATATGCATAGTTTACAGCAGAGTCAAACACCTGATAATTGCCATCTCTGTCTCCTCTTTTCCTGAGCTCATGGTTGATGTCATTGATCATCTCTGAAAAGCTTTCCTACTGAGCCTCCTGCAGCTTCTGAATTCTCCCCTCCAGAGAACTCAGCGAGGCCAGATATCAGAGTCCCTTGATTAGGGACCAATTTCCTAAAGAAACACCCAGAATGGCAAGAAGAAGAGAAAAAAGGGTGAAGGATGAAGAGCCATTTGGAGGAAAATATAAAGCAAGGGACAGAAGGGCCTCTCCTCCTGCAATTTCCCTAGCTCTTGAAAGTATAATTTGATGTTTGCGCTTTGGAGGGCTCTAGTGCAGTGATTTTCACACTTGGATGCATCCCTCAGGGTTTCTGATTTAGCATGCTGGGGAGAGCCGAGAACGTGCATTTCTAACGACTTCCCAGGTGGTGCTGACGCTGTTATTTGGGGATCTGAGTTTGAGAATCACATCTTGAAGGTAGTCTTCAGGTATCAAAGGTTAGAGCAGCTGGATTTATCCAGATGTTTCTTGACCAGAATTCAAATGTTGGAAGTGTAGAATTTAGCTTATGTCAAATTAGATACAAATTGATAAGAACATTCCAGAATGACATGTGGAGGGGTTTTCATTTTAAGCTCATAGAAGTAGAGACCCAGGCAGTGTTTGGTGTACTTAAGGTATGCAAAAGTTGGATGAAAATCCTGTTGCTTCCAGGGTATGTGTACTGGTAAATTGTCAGTCAGTCTGTTTATCTGGCCTGTAGGATAGGAATCGGGCACCGATCTTTACCGCATTTTCTTGCGAATAGTCTTACGGGGTTGCCAGGAACTGAGTGGGTCATTGCAACACAGTGGCTGTTTTCATCATTTTACTCCCATCAGTTTTACCATAATGTCAGTTTTTAAGCTAATGTTTCATTGGGATCACTTATGTTCCTGACCATTTGATGGTGGTATTTTTAAAGTAAAGAAGGGTTTAGAGGAGGGGAGTTTGGCATCAAAATGTCCAACATCAAAGCATTACTTATTATAAGAAATCTAAGAGTTTCTTTCGGAGAGTAAGACTGGGAAGAATGGGAGCGGTTGCTCTTTTTCCTTTTTTTTGCCTTAAGCTTCATACCCTTTTGCACTGGTGCAAAGTTTTAAATCACATGAATGTATTGCTTTCATGATAAAAAATTTAAATTCACCTGTGAATTAGGTGGCATATCCCCACCTGACAGATGAGGCAGCTAAGATCCAGAGGAGTGATGTGCTCAGGGCCAGACGCTTAGAAAGGGACAGTAAAAAACACAGACAGCGCAATAACATGGCGCTGTGACGATCAGCAGTGACTGTGCTTAGAAACATAACGGAAGGGTTACATTAGGATGTTGGAGATTTGCTGGGTTTTAGACAGACGGATTCCTCCCACTCTCTTCTTCAAAATGTAGCCATTCCAGTTACTTTGCCTTTACATATCAATTTTAGAATAACGTTGTTTATATCTACAAAAACCTTGGTTTTATTGTATAATGGTGTATATTTTAGCTTCTAAATATTACAACTTGTATAATGGGCTAGATGTGTTAGGCATTATAAGTATTATAGATGGTTGAACAAAACAATTTATTTCATATTTAAAATTAGAATTCATCACTTATAAAAACTTTTTCATGAAAAATGTCTTTTTAAATGTAATAAAATATATACATTTTTAAACAGCATACTATAAGAAACTGCTTAAGAAGTTCAAACATTATCAGAAAAAAAAAGGTCCACTCAGTTGTAAATGGCTTAAAAGAAAACTCTAAAATCGCACCCTAAATATGACCACCCGTGTGTACACTATAATAGTGTGTTATAAACTATAAAATGATTTTCAGAAGAATAACTAGAGAAAATTAAAACAAGAATAGATTTGATAAACCTAGATAGTTGATAAGTTTTAAAAAATGTATAAATCTTAAATTACTGGCACCAAAATTTTAAAACGTTACGATCCGTAACATGATCATTTTCTCTAGGGCACATTTTCATACCTTTTTCCTTGTATAAATACAACATCCTACTTGAGAACACAAATACTGTCTTCACAGTACAATTAAAATAAAATTCCGCAGTTGTTCTTGGTGACTGCTGGGATTCACCTTGAGTCATGAATTGTAGCACATTCTGCAGTCTTGCAAAATGGGTTCTGTTACTTTTTCATAACTATGAAAACCATGGAGAAATCTTTCTTCTAAGAACAGCCACTATAATAATCTATCCTCAGATATTCCAATGCAGTCAATTTCTGAGAAATTTCTTATGGTGTCAATATATAGTCAGCCACCACATTCGTTAGGCAGAACAAAGAGGTTATTTCATGACTGGTCAAGGATGAGTTCTACAATGTGTACATCAGTGACAAATGTACACAGTAACTGACCAAAATGCCTTCTTTACAGGATGCAATTCATTTATAACCTTAATCCATGTGAGGTTGTATGCTTAAGAAATGCTGTGCTTTCCACCTGTGACTATTGGCCGTGCATATTCTGCAAAACCATCTATCAGAGCAGGCCATGTTCCTTCTTCATCGAACATAGACATATCATCTGCAATCTTATTTCTAAGATCTAGCAAAAGGTTCCAAGTGGCCCTTCGGATTGATCTTGTGGGAGAGTCCAATAAAAATGTCTTCCAAAGATCTAAAAATTTAACCATTCCAAGATAGGATGAAGTTGCAGTATTTCTAAATCTCAACCATTTTTTGCCCAGGGTTCTTAGCAAAGGTAAAGGTAAAATGATAAAAATCTTTGAAGTTTATTGTGTCCTTCAACTCTTGTTCTAATCTTGGCAAAAGAGCTGAACTATGATGCCAGCCCTGTCATAGGCTCTTCCAGTTCCAACACACCACCCTTTTTATGGTTTTGCTAAATTCACACTGAGAAGCTGCCCTGATTTTTCACACTTATGATACACCGTTACTAATAGGGCCTAGCTTTAAATCATCACAAAACAGTTGAATTCCGTCAACTCTAATTTATTTTCACCTGGGGGGTGGGGGGTGTCATTGTGCTTGTTATACAGTCTTCTAGCTTCTCGTCTGTTGCGTATCTTGTGGATTCTTTGTAGAATGAGTCTGGGTTTTGGAAGTTGTTGTCTGTTAGTTTTCACTAATTCTCCGTTAAATAGTATCACATGGAGTAGTTCTTTCACCAGCCTGAATACATGCCATGACAGGAGGGCCTTGTTTTTCTAAAACTTGAAGCTTATGCTCACTTGGCATTTCTCTGGGTCCGTGGCTCCTCATCTGCTGGAGGCCTGCTTGCTGTGGCTGGCCTGCAGGTCCAGGCCACTAACTGTTTCATTTTAAATCGATGTCAGAAATCCACTGTCCTAGCTGCCCCTCCACATGCAGTAGTTTTCTAATGGTCTCTTAATTTGGGTTATGCACATAAGCAGTTGTTTTTCTTAATACTTTTCTACCAACAGGTGGCACTAATAATTCCCCTTACTTTAGTAGTACCCCAGCAGAAAACCTCGCATGGCATTTAGAATGTATCTTTTGTACTTTTTAGTAGAAACATAGCTGATTTTAAGAGGGTCTCAGGCAAAATACATCCAGCATTTCTGATCAAGCCTTTAGCATATTGCCTTTCTCTTGGATTACCAGCTCATAAATCTAGTCTCTTCTTTATTTCTAGTCTAAACATCTTGACTGGTCTTCCAACAAAACAAGGTGAATAGAAAACATGAAAATACAAAATCCATTTGTTGAGGCCCCTTTCCAAGGGGGAAAGGACAACATAAATGTTGATTGCCTGGGCTGGAGACGAGAACTCAGTTTTGAACAAATGTACTAAATAGTTATTGCAGAGCTACTCCATGCCGAGTACTGTTCTATGTATTCCCTGTGAGGCAATGTGCAGAGCTCTGAGACCTAGATTCTAGCCTCAAAGCGTATACTTTCACTCTGAGATAAGACAGGCATACAAAGTAAATGTGACATCTGTAATAATTTCCAATGTACAGTAAATGCATAGGATAATGTTATCAGAAGAGCGAGTCAAATACTATGAAAGTTTGAAGGAGGTAAAGAATCATTCAATCAATCAATCAATCAATCAATCAATCAATCAATCAATATTTATTGAGCATCCCCTATGTCAGTGTTCTTGGCCCAGAGAATACAATGTTAGTCAAGACACGGAAGATTTCTGCCTTCAGGGAAGGCCTCTCCGAGGAAGTGACATTTCTGCTGAGGCCTAAATATTGATAAGAAGCCAGATATTTGAAGATCAGGAGGAGGAGCTTTGCGTGCAGAAGGACCATCTAGTGCAAAAGTACTAAGGCAGGAGTTGACTTGATATGTCTCAGGGAAGGAAGAAGGCCTGGGTGGCAGGAGGATAGTGAGCAAGGAGAGGAATGGCAGAAGGTGGGTGCAGAGGTAGGCAGAAGCCACAGCTCACGTGGGGATTTGTAGACAAGGGTAAGGAGCTGGATTCGTGACTTTCGGGAAGGCTTTATGGAAGAGGTGGAACTTGAGTAGGGGCTAGTTGCAGAATGAGTGGAATTTGGCTGGTGGGAGGGGAAAAAGAGGGTCGTGGACGTGCTCATTCAAATACTGTGGTCACCCATTCATGATGCCTGAGTCGCAGAGCAGTCAGGGTTGTTGCATCGCCGATGATGAAGATGATTGATGATGAGATGGTGACCGTGACAATGAAAGGAGTGGTGATAGTCGCCAGGACTCATGGAGTGTTTACCTTGTGCCAGGCACTGTGATAAGCACTTCACCTGGATCATCTCATTAGTCATCACATCCACCCTTCGATATGGGTGCAGTTATCCCCATTTTAGAGACAGGAACACAGGCACAGAAAGCCTGAGCCACTATTGGTGTTAGTGGTTTGCTGAAGTGTGGCATATTCATTTTCCTGTTCTCAAAAGAAAAAAACCACCAAATGAGCTAGAACTTGTTTGTCAGAAGCCAGCAAAACAGAACACCAGTGTTTGCCTCCCTCTGAAGAGTGCAGAGAGGCAAAGCTCACTCGGTGTGGGTGACAAGCAACTGGGTGCCCCAGGTCTTCTGGGGTCAGGCCTTCTTTTGTTGCATCATTCAGGCGAGAGTTCTGTGAAGGGAAACCCTTGTTTGCTCCCACAACTTTCTTTGCATCACATGCTCAGAGGACCTGCACTGGTCACAAGGCAAGCATGAGGCTCCTTGAGACAGGCCGACTTCTACCGAAGTCTGTCTGTCACTGTTGGTTGTTTCGGCATGTGATACTCTGACCTCAGTTTCTTCATGTGCAAAATGGGGGTGATGGTATGTACCTCATGAGGTCTTGGAAGGATTAAATAATATGACGTAAAGTGCTTGGTGGCAACAGCAATAGGTATCATTTCCCTGTGCTATCTGCTAGTGAAGTGCCTGGTAAATAAGTTCTTAAGTAGTGGAGCAATTTATGTTTACTGTTACTATTATTATGACTTAGCACATCTAGTCCTTTCTATTGCTTTGTGGTCCCCATGCTGTGGAAATCACCGCTGTCCTTCTCTTTCTCCAGCCAGGCTCAAAGCCCTTCATCTCCAGATGTTTCCCTGTTCTCTCTCTTCTCCTCATGCTGAGCCCTAAATCATCAATTTTGCCATCTCCCGACACCAAACCATCATGCCCCTACACTAATTTGCAAATATTTCAAATCCAACTGGTTCTATGGCAGCGTTCTCTCAAAAAAAGAAAAGTTTTCCCGTGCTCAAACTTTTAGCTGTAGGTAAGAAATAAAAGAAAGTGTATCTAATTTATTCTTATGCCTTGTGCATTTAGAGTGTGATCTCGAATATTCCCAGGTGACCGGGGGGCTGAATGCCAAAACCACTGGGTCTTCCAGAGTCAAATGATGGTGTAATTTTGCAAAATGGAGGAAGTATGTATTTTTGAATGGGATTTAAAAACCTATTACTCACTTCCCTTTCCTTCCTGCAGAGAATACTGAGAACATTAAGGAACAGTTTATGATTGACTCAGCATTGCTCACTGGAATGTTAGTCATTAAGGGTGCTCTAAAAGTGGTGCCTTTGTGGACTGTTTTGATGGCTATGGGCAGCCTCTATAGCAGCCATGTGCAAGCGAGAGCTGGGAAAGCAGACCCGGAGACTGACGGGAATGGTGCCACATTCAAAGTGCACAGTTCCTTTGGGACAATCTGATCATTGACTGAGTATTTGGTGACATTAAGAAATCATTGTTCATGGTTTTAGGTGTGATCATTGTAGTTATATTTTAAAAAATAATTCTTATCTTTGAAACATATATATTGAAGTTTGAATAGATGAAATGATAACGATGCTTGAGTTTTGCTTCAAAACAATCTATTAATAGTTCAGAATGAGGAGGGTTAGTGAGGGATATAGTAGACTGACCGTAATCTGGTAATTGGTAAAGCTGGGGACAGGTACATGTGGTTCCTTATATTCTTCTCTCTGTTTTTGTTTGAAATTTTCCACAATAAAAAAGATGTTTTTGGTTCACGGTCCTGAGTGAGGATCGAGAGGCCCATCTCTGAGTAGGAGTTTTAGTGCACAAACTGGGTGTTCAAGTTGTTTAGGTCACGCAGAAATCCTAGGTGGGCGTTCCACGGTGTCCGGGAGTGACTGTGTCACTTGTTGGCAAACACGCAGCCCATGCCTGATGAATATTGAATGAGTAAATGAACACGAAAAGGTCCAAATTCCTGATCCTGCTCTTCTTGTCTTTTCAGTGGAGCCCAGGGGGAATATGCTGGGCTGGCCACTATCCGAGCTTACTTAGAAGGGAAAGGAGAGACACACAGAACGGTGAGTATGGGCAGGTGGTGCCTGCTCACAACCTGGTGGCAGCAGGTCCAGCACCCAGGGTCGCTTTTGTTCTGTGGGACACTTCCTCCAAGCCTTCTTGGAAGTAGCTGAAGGAACATATAACCAAGAAACAAATTTCCGTGAACTGGCCATTGCGATCCTTGCCTCTAAGACACTATTGGACCATTCGTAGGGAAAACATTCAGAGATAAAAGGCTTTTGGTCAAACCCACTCTGTGAAAACCAGCCAGTTGGCTGTGGAACTGCTCACTCAGGGGAGAAGAGGGAGGAAGGGGCAGGCATGTTGCCAAGCCTCCTCCCTTTGGCTCAGCCCTGGCCCTAAGCCTGGACAACGGGCAGAGACTGAGCTTTAATTCTTCTGTAACTCCTACTGTGCCTGAGCACAGTTCTGGTTATATGTATACTCCAAAAATATTTGTTGAATCAACAAATGCCCTATTAAATGACTGTCCGCACTAAGCAACAAAAGAAGACATGGAGCAGAGATCACGGTTCTGCTTCATTGTTTGCTTTGGGTATGAGAGTCTGGCCTTGGATCCAAACTGCTCTGGGGGCCTGTGGGGACCAGCAGGTGCTAACGGGCTCTACGGGACCCCACTCGGGATTCCCAGAGGCAGTGCCTTTAGCATTTGATCTGACACAGGCTTCAAATTGTGGCTGAAGCTCGTCTGTGTTCTTGGGGCCCTCATATTGTTGAGGACCAACACTAAGCTAGAACTTCCGCTGAGCTTGAAGGTGGGGTTCTTGGAGCCGTGGGCAGAGTCAGGAGCAGGACACGAGCAGCTGCCCAGCCCAGGAGAGTTAGAGAAAAGGGTGCTGGGGGGGGTCTGGCTGCCCGAGTAAGTAGGGTATGGTAAGTGGCGGCCCGATCTTAGTCCATTCTTGGTTTTATTAAAATTGGGATTGTTTGCTGGAATTTACAATGAGAGAATCTAAAAATTATTTCACTTCCCTTTCAAAAAGGAAGGGGAGGGGTGGTGGGGAGAACATTTTCTCTCACGTTCCCTCCCTTATCAATCCTAATTCCACAGGTGTGTTTTCCCAGGCTTTCGTCCTGGCTGGGGAAGAGAATTGATTTTCAAAGACCTTTGAAACACAGGACGTCCACTACTTGAAAAAATTATTAGACACTGGCCACATACAAGGCACTGTCTGTGCCAGTGCAGAGAGACAGCCCCTGACATTCTGACTTGGTTATCTTTCACTTCCATTTATTTGTGGATTTGAATTCTTTAGCTTTCTAAGAAAGGGTTAGTTTAGAACTATGTAATTGTCTTTTGGACCACAGAGTCTCAGCACTGTCAGCGATTCAGATGGGAAATGGTGACGCTCCAGATGTCCAGTGAAAGGTTAACAGATGGCTGATATTAAAAGCTCCCTCCTGTTTTTCCTCCTTGGCCTCCATGTACTGAGGTCGCCCCTGGAGCTCCTTATCGTCACACTCTCTAACCACGAGGTGTCTGGGGACCCTGTGAAGGGTTCCTTTCATCCTGTGTGGCCATCTCCACGTTGCTTCCCTCCCCATCTCACTCCCCACCTGCTTTATGGAGAGGCCCCGAGATCCACATTGTAGAGCCCGTGGAAGGCCGGTGAGAGCTAATAACAAAGGGCCAGCCAAAATGCAGGTTCTGTCTACTCTGCAATGCTTCCCATCCTGATTGTTTCCCAGTCCTCCAGTCTGACACCCAGAAGTGTCTGTGCATGTTCAGCAGGTGGGGACCAAACCGGAAAGATGGAGGAGAAAAGACGCGAGAACTTTTGATTGGGCCTGAGCAGTGTTCCTCTGTGACTCACAGATTCTTTCCAGCTCTTTTTCCTTCTTTGTGTTTTCCAATCCTGCCTTCTCTCTCCATCCTCCTGTGTGTGACATTTCTTCTGGCACTACTGTCCACACTATTGTCACTGAAGTGTTGTGAGAGGCTATTCTATTCTGAAGAACAGAGAGAAAAAGGAGCTGGACACTGCATTGTAGGGAGGGGAAAAGGTGGGAGAGGCAGGGAAGGCCCCCCAGTCACTGAGCTGGTAGGAATACAGAAATTCTAAGTTTGGAAATGTTAGTATCCTTTCTAGATTAAAGATTTTAATTAAAGCTGATTTTTTTAATTAGAGAAGAAGAAAATGACTTATTCAAATAATCAGGGAGGATTTCTCCGTATCAGAGAAGTCTGAGATGGCTGCTCTTGCACAATAGACTTTAATGGAATCCAGTAAAATGCATCCTTTTTTGAAAACAAGTGTGGGGAAATCATGTGCTTCAGAACCACCTGGGTTCCTGATAGTTCTCTTGTTTCAAGCTGTTTTTGGAAGTTATTTTTACTTTGCTGTTACGTTTAGTTTCAGGGGCTCTTAAAATGCAATGGCCAAATTATTGATTTACCGGTTTAATTTGGGAGAATACAAATTTATTTAACAAACTCTTATGTAGCAATTACCATGTGCCAGGCACGGTCCTAAACACTTTATAATAACTCAGTTTGTTAGTCAAATATTAACTCAGGTTTGCTGCCAGCGACTGAGTTTCCTATACAAAGGGAAAATACTGACCAAAAAACACCTCCAGAAAACCTGTATTTTTTCTTCCCAACTGTCCGAGGCAAAATAATGGCCTTTGGTTGTTTGATTTTTACCAGCAGTAAGAAATCAATTTCTCTTGCAAAGGATTTCTCCTGAATCCTTCGAGGATGAGCAGAGTTAGGTCTATGCCAGGCCTAACACTGGGGAGTTAGAAAAACATTGCATCCCTAAATGGGCAATATGCACCAAAGTAGGTTCATTTTGGATAAATTAAAGCATCAAATCTGGGTCCTGTTGATTTCATATCCCTCACAATACCACAAATCTAAAGCATGGAAAAAGTAAAATTAAAAAAAAGAAAGTTTCTTAAATCTATGTAAAAACCAGAAATGTCTAACAGCAACATATAAATGAATCGTTGACAAAACCACAGACTTTTCTTTCCACTATTTCTTATATCAGGATGTGTATTAGTTTCCAGTGGCTGCTGTAACTAATTACTACCAACTCAGTGGCTTAAAATAATACGTTTATTTTCTTGCTGTAAATGGAGGCCAGAAGTCTCCATTGGTTTCACTTGGCCAAAGTCAAGCTGTTAGCAAGATCGGTTCCTTCTGAAGGATCTATGAGAGAATCTGTTTCTTTGCCTTTCTTTCCCAATTTCTGGAGGCCTCCTACATTACTTGGCTTATGGTCTCTTCCTGCCATCACTCCAGCCTCTTGTTCAGTCATCCATCTACTTCTGTAGTCAGATCTCCCTGTGCCTCCCTCTGATAAGAACACTTGTGAATATATTTAGGGTCCAACCTATAATCCAGATTTCAAGGTCCCATCTCAAGATCCTTAGTTTAATCACACAAGCAGAGTCCCTTTTCCATAAGGTAACATTCATAGGTTCTGGGGATTCAGATGTGGACATCTGCAGGGGCCATTAGTCAGTGCATCACAGGATGTTTGACATTTTTAGCCTGAGTCTTTTTGTTTCAACAGAACTTCCCTGGTTTGAATTCATAACTCAGGCCTTTAACAAATATTTTATGTTCATTTTTTAACATTCACTTTTCCCATCTGTCGCGTCCAGCACGACAAGAGTTGTGGGAAGCGAGGAGGACGGCACAAAGTTAAGAAAGACAGTAGACGAGAGTAGTGTGCAAGTGGGGCCTAGGGACTGCAGCCTCAGCGACTGAGGCCCAAATCGGGCCAACGCATGGCTTTTATTAGTTAGGTGTGGAAGTAAAAGAAAGAAAGCTTGTCAATCTCAAGATCTGTGAATCCCATACATTTCAATAGGAAACTGATTTAAGCCAATCACCCTTGCCTGCAGGCAGTAGAACCGTAAGTCTCAGGATAAGTACTTCCCCAAAGGACAAAACTTTATGCATATGAATAGATGGAGAGCACATCACTGAGTCACTTCCCCTGCAGGTTGTGGGAAGGAATGCAGCCACAGAGGCAGAGGCTCTCCTTAGCCGGGGGATGGTAGGGGGCTGTGCCCACCTCTATCAACCCCGGGAGTTCCCCAGATGGTCCCCACATGGCTGTGTGTGTCTTGGGATGTCCCCCTCCCCCCCGTGGGGAGTCGTACCTGTCTTTGACTAGCCAGGTATCTTTCTGGGGCCAAACGGAGACATGAGGTGTAAGCACAAAGGTGAAGCAAAGTCCCTGAAAGTATACGTCTCGCAGACTCCTTTCTTTAGGGGCAGGTACGAGGAGACAGACCGGTAGGCTGCTGCGTGGGGACACCCCTCCTTGATCAATGTTCTACCCAGAAGGGATCCTTTTATCCAAAAATCTTTCGGTAGAATAAAAGTACCTTGTGAGAAAGGACAAATGACTCTAGCTTTGGTCCTGATCAATTAAAGAAAAAAATTCAATACAAATTGGAGGCATTTAAACAAGAAAAAGGATTTGAGAACAATACAGCATAACCACTGTGAGAGCAATAGCCATTCAAAAGAGGCACACACTTTCTGTTGGTAGAAGAGTGACAAAGTAATTTCGTGTGTGCCTCTAGTTTACAGTCAGGCATTTTTACTAAGTAGTCGACTTTTCTGTTTTTGAGGAAACAGCTGTAAGCTAAGTTTTCCCTTTGTAAGCCCATTTTATAATGCTCATTCATTTGTCTTCAAGGGGTTGCAATATTGGTTCCGGGATTTGAAAAATAAAACCAAACAAGAGGGTGATCATGTTTCTCCTTTTTGTTTTCTGTTAAGGAAAACTTTGTGATGTACTTTCCTGTAGTGGGGCATTATCAGCTCTACCAGGGCATGTACGTTCACTTGTGTTCACATGATTTTTGGGGAGGAAATGAACATGATTTAAATCTGGGGATTCTAACAATGCACCCAACCATCCACTTTCCATAAGAATTCAATACATCTTTAAGTTCTAGCTCTTGAGACACTTTCTCTTGATCTCTTCAACTTGAAGCAACATGCCTTTATTCCAAGTTCCTACAGCACCTGTGGCTCTAGCCATTCATTTCTATGTATGCCAGTGTTGTCGTGAACAAATGAGTCCTGTGAGCACAGGGCAGGGGTTGACCGGTTTTTATGCTTAGTTGTGGTTGTCATGGGAACTAAGGATTCACTGCACAGAATAAACATCCAATAAATGATGACATAATTGGTGTATTGCCACTGGGAGGCCTTGGAATTAGGTTTACCATTATCATCTCTCCTGGATCTCAGCACAGCCAAGCAAAGCACTGGCGCTGTGTTTTGGGCAGTTGAGTCCTAGAGTTCAACTTCCAATCTCATGTTCGTGTGAGATGCTTTCTGCATATTATAATTGAGACAAAGTTAGAATAAGCCCAGGGCTATTTTTGGTGTGCTGGGATAAGGCAGGAGAGTACTAATATTCTGAAAGTCTTTAAGGGACAATATTTGGGGATTCAAGTGGAAACTCCTCTTTTGGACTTTGTTTTTGCCATACGGTAATAACGACAGTATAGCAGATTTGAGGGCAGTAGTCGTGGTCAGTTCCAATGAAGGATGTGGTGCCTAGTTTAATACTGGCTCCAAGAATGTTGTAGGTCTTTTCTGTCGTTATGAATAACCTGGTGATCATTTTTTCTCCTTTTCTTCTTTCCTTTCATTCCATTCCTAAGGTTTGCCTCATTCCAAAATCAGCTCATGGAACTAATCCTGCAAGTGCCCACATGGCAGGCATGACGATTCAGCCTGTGGAGGTGGACAAATATGGAAATATTGACACAGTTCACCTCAAGGCCATGGTACCTGTCTTACACTTAACAGATGGGCGAGGTCTGGGTTGGGAAGAGGTGGTGGGGATCAGGGACTGGATGATTTAGATCAACATTATGTTCTTTTGCGTTCTAATTAAAAGACTGCAATTCCTCCTCTGTATCGGTCTGGGGAAAATGGCATAAAATCAGAAAACCTAACCATCTCTATAAGAACAATGAAAAGCAACAGTCACAGTTTTGGTCCAGAATAGAGCTGACCATAGTCTACCATTTCCTTCACCAACATGGAAAAGGCTCTTTAAATTGAAGTCCCATCCTCTAATTCATGCATGTGTGAGAAACGGAATGAATTATTCATAGTGGTAGTAAGGGTACTCCTTGCAGGACTTGCCTATTCCTTCTGCTCAACCTACTCCTCCTTTCCCCATTAATAATCAAACTGGAAGTCACAGTTTTTGTATTGGGAATTAAAACATAAATGTAGATTTTGCAAATGTCTGTGGCCATCCCAGCCATTACCTGCTGAATTTCTGTCAGCATTTCACCCCCTTTCCTGAAACACCAACCCCCACTCCCAACCTCACAACCTCCAGGAAGAGGTTGCCTAGCAACCGTATCTGCTTTCCACTGGTGGACTGGAGGCTGCATCTTAAGAGGGAAGGAAATCAGTTGAATAGCAATGTGATTTTTGTCAGTGTTATTAGGCATGGAGTCTGAGAACTTCAAGTAACTGCTTTCAAAGGGAAGCTGACAATACACAACACCGCTCCTCTCTCCCATCCACTCCCACTCTTCCATCACCCCGCAAAGTTTGTAACGACAAATATTTTGGGTCAGTAGTTGTAATTATTAAGTCTCCCTCATATAGGGTATTACCCTAATTTTTTTTTTTTTTTTTTAATTTCCACACAAGTCTGTTCAGACTTGCTGGCCAAAAACCCAGAAATGTGCCTTTTATATATGCTTGTTTTCTGTCAAAAGGAAAAATGAGGGAGATTTTTAAAAATCGGAGCAGGAACACTCCTTGTGGGAATTCTATTGTCACCAGAATTGGAGGGAAAGGGAATAAGAATGGATATGGCTAGATGAGCAGAGAGAGATTAACTGTGAAAATAGACATGTCTGAAACCAAAAAGATCTAAAATAATTGCTGAGATGACTTGAACCAAAGGAAAACCACTATAGAGAGCTGAGCCCAAAATATCCAGTCTTTTTGGTCTTGACCATGGATACTTAGCCTGAAGGGATCTTGTTATTTTTTAGGAATGACTAATGAAGGGAATAATGACTATGGATCATATATTGTTGTCGTCATATTTTGAGACAATTTCAGAAGTGAAAAGACCAAGACTCCATCTTTCTGAAACCTTTAAAATAAAAAGCAAGGGTTTGAGACCAAGAAGAAACATTTCTTCCTTGTCTCCCTCTGCCCTTTTCTATCCCACAGGTGGATAAACACAAGGAGAACCTGGCAGCAATCATGCTTACGTACCCATCCACCAATGGAGTGTTTGAAGAGAACATCAGCGACGTGTGTGACCTGATCCACCAACATGGAGGCCAGGTCTACCTAGATGGGGCAAATATGAATGCTCAGGTGGGCAACACAAGAGGGCTTCCTGAGAAAACTGTTAAGTGAAAACAAGTTTTTTCTCTGATTTCTTGACTGTTGCCTTAAGGCATGACATTGAATTCAGACCTGAGGCTGACTTCTTTTATTGCCAATTTCAAACAAAGTACCCCAATTTCACTGAGATTGCAGATCCTAGACGAGGTGATGGGAGATGCAAAGGAGGAGGCAAAAAGGTTGAAAGGAAGCAGAGAATGAAATGAATGTCTTTAGCTTGTCAGAGGGTATAAGCCCTCTGGGGGTGTTACATGCAGGAAGTTCAGCTGACTGCCTTCCTGAGGAAATCCAGACTCAAGTCCTGGCCACTGGTGAATGTTGATCTCCCATGGCCTTGGGCAAGCCATTAACCTAGCTTCGGCTTCAGCAGTGTGAAACAGCTGACTAGCTCTTCCCTGGAGGGTCATCCTGACTTTGGGGTGTGGGGGGATCCCCGCAATGTGCACCTCTAAGGAAACGTGGAGGGAGTCATTGGAGTAGAGGAGTGTCATCATCTCTTTCGGTCTTCTTACCGTCTTGGTCATTGTTATTTGTTTGCTTTACTATTTCTGACTCTTTCTGCTTTGCTTTCTTTCTGTCCGATTCCCTCTGTAAGTGTAGCCTAGGGATTGTCTGTTGCTTCAATAGCATCAATGCATTCTTTATCTTTGGCCACATTCAAAGTCAGCCCTCAGGCCAGTGTGGCAGGGACGCCTGTTGAATGTTGTGCTTGGCATCAGGATGGTCTCAGGAAAAGTGTCAGCCTCCCTTCCTCTCCCTGGGCCCAGCATCCTCTTGGGCAGCCGGCCAGCCCCTTCTATCAAATGTCCGAAGGGGCCCTCGGTAAAGTGCACGATACCCAAAGCCAACCGTGCAGGGGGGAGTAGAATTGCTGGGGTGAAAGTTGCCTGTTCCAATAGTAATGAGTCCATCCTTTCTTGTGCTAGGGGCGCTTCCTCTCCTCCCTCCTGGGGTGGATAATTAGGAATTGACTATATATTCCAATCTGTATTTTAGAATCTAAACGAGGCGGAAGGGTCGGTTGTTGTTTGCACAGAAACCACAAGCCTTGCTGCCTGTAGAACAGCAGGCTTTGCCCGCGAACGCAGCCGGTGCGGAGGACGTGTCTGTGAACAGTCCTGCTTGCCTTTTTTCTGAGGGCAAAGGCTGCGGCACACAGCATGGCCACCTCTTCAGAGCACCGTTTCCAGCTCTTGACGTTTACTTTTTGTTCCTTCCCTGTGTGGCAGGTGGGAATTTGTCGTCCTGGAGACTTCGGGTCTGATGTGTCACACCTAAACCTTCACAAGACCTTCTGCATTCCCCATGGAGGAGGCGGCCCTGGCATGGGGCCCATCGGAGTGTGAGTTCTGGGCCACTGGTTTCAGGATGGCTGTGAAGACTGGCAATGACAGAATGGCCCCAAACTCACTGTTCTTCCCATCGAGATTTTGAAGTGCCAGGGGGCTTTGGGGCCAGGGAAGAGCAGTGAAAGGGCTGCTTTTAGGGTATGCACTAAAAGAGGAGCGCTATCAGATCTTACTAAGCACACTGAGTATTCGATTGGCCACACTACGCTCCCATTCATGCACAGACAGGGCAGGTTTATGAACAGGAATGAAGAGTCAGCTTTCCCGATCAGGATTGGAATATTAGCACCTGGAAGTGCCTCTCAGACTTCCAAGAAGCTGTTCCTTTTTTTGCCTTTCCTTTTAAAATCAGCTGACGGTCACATTGAAAGTGAATTATCTAACAAGAACAAAAAGAACTCACAGTAGAAAAGTGGCTGCCAGGAGCTGCAGGGCAGGGGGAATAGAGAGAAGTTGGTAACACGGTACAAACTTTCAGCTCTAAGATGAATAAGGTCTGAGGACCTAATGTATAACAGGGTGATGACAGTTGATAACACTGTATTATATAATTGAAATTTGCTAAGAGAGTAGAACTTAAATGTTCTTACACTCTCCCTCCAAATGAATTGGATGTAAGGTGTTGAACACTTTGCAGCCTGAATTCTTATTACATCTGAGGTAAGTAAGGAGGAAACTAGAAATAATTGGATGAAGTCAGATTAAGACTAAAGGGATATCTTGTGGCTGTTAACTTTCCATACTGTGAAATTGAATCCTCTTATGAAAATGATGCTGAGCTGCCATTTCCTGAGCTTCAATCTTCCAAAAATGTGCTAAAAGGGCCAATTTTCAGGGTTGCTGAGATTCTGGCCCCCTTGGTTTTTTCCACTTTCCTTTTTGATTATTGTTAGTTACTATAAGTGGAGGAGCCCCAGTGCCTCAGCAGAATGGTCTCCACGTGATGGCCTCTGATGTGTAGCCCACGGGCTTCTTCTTAACAGCACCCCTCTGTATCCCCCAGACACCTGGGAAAGGGCGTGGGACGTGGAGCTGGGAGGGAGGGAGTGTGGGGTTGGGATGTCCCCACATCCTGGTGAGCCCATGGCTCTGCATGTTATTGCATGGCTGCCTGCCTCTGCCAAATCCTCCGCCACAGTTCTTGGGTGAGCCAGTGGGACGCTGATGGCCGGTGAGCCATGCTTCCAGAGAAGGAGGAAGGAAGCAACACTTCCTGAACATCTGCCTCTCAGCAGGTGTCAGGCCCCTTCCACTGTCAGAGTTCCTCTACTAGGAATAGAGCTTCCTGAGAGGGCCCAACCCTTGCCTGTGTGGTTGGACTGGATCTTTTTTCATCTTCTGAATTTGTACTTGAAAAAATACAGGAAGAAGCATCTTGCCCCTTTCCTGCCCAACCACCCTATGATTTCAGTAAAGCCAGATGCGGACGCCCGGCCTGTGGGCACGGTCAGCGCAGCCCCGTGGGGCTCCAGTTCCATCTTGCCCATTTCATGGGCTTATATTAAGGTGAGGACTGTGAATGTGTGTTAGGTAGGTAGGGGATTGATGTCGGTGTGTGGGGGGGGTGGTGGTGGTGAGGGGACTGCCGACCTCTCTCTTAATATAAAAATGAAAAAAAAATCCATGATCGGAGATGCAGTGAAGATTGCTCATGACTTGGGTGGAAGAAACTGCCCTACAGAGATCAGCTAAAATTCTTTTCATCTCGTCTTCATGATGTTATTTCCTTTGGGTTCTCATCGTGGGTTTAACATCAGAGAAATGGACATACCAGATATATTTTTCCAGACAAAGTGTAATTCTCTGAGTCATGGATGTTCTGGCCACATCCTTTGGTTTCCTGTAAGATCGGCATGGCCCTTTGCAAGTGCAAAACAGTGCTCGTACTAATTGTTACACTTGGTTGAGATCCTGGGATAAATTTTAGGAAGACATCTCACTTCACTTTATATTTCTTGGGAGCCTGGAGAAGTAGCAGAAATTTGCTTATGTGGTGGTTTCCCAAGGTTCTTTGCCTTTTATGGCCTGTAGAACTGTACCCTCGGAGGTAATTAGACTTTGTCAGGGAACAGGCTTCCTTCCTTTGAGTTTCTCCAAAAAACGCTAGGGCCAGAGCGTGTACAGCTCTGTCCAAACTGGCCTGCCAGCCTCCTGGGCTGACAAGACTGCATTGGATCGGAACACTTGTTCAGCCTCTAATTAAAGCAGCCTTCCCAAACTGGCTCCGCTCCTTAAAGGAAGGGGGAAACAAACCCCAAACTCAGCTATGCACATCATGCTGGACGACTCTGGAGCGGGCTGTTATTCTTGAACAGTGTGGCATTTATGATTCTTAAAGAAAACTTTCTGGGAAGCTGGAACAACAATTCTGTACCTCAGAGACTAAAACCTTAAAATGATACTCGAGTTGTTTTGCAAATAGTAACAACGAAAACAATCATAATAAAGTCTGCTTCTTTGCAAACAGAATCTAGTTCCCAGCTTTCTTTCGGTCCCGAGGTCCCATAAGCCCAGGTTATTTGTTATGGACATATTTGGGGTGGAGATGATTTCCTACATACAGAAAATAAATGCCCCAAGGCTGGTTTGGGCACATGCCAGGAACAATAGACAGAGCCTTGGTTTAAAAATGAAATAAAGTAGGGTTTAAGCTACTCCTTTGACTTTGGGCTCTCTCTTTATTTCAGGCTGTTATTACCTCTCACCTGGACTCTAGAACTACCTCTTCTCTCTGTGCTTCATATTCCATCTTGGACACTTCTTAAGGGCCTGCTAGATTCCCCCTAAGGGCCCCCAGTCCTCTCTTTGCTTCCCTTGCTTCTCACCAGTCTACATAGAATCCTTAGGGGATTCTTCCAAAATGCACATGCCTAGGTCCCACCCCAGAGGGAATCAAATTCAGCATATGTGGGACAGGTCTTGGGCCATCAGAGCTGCTCGGTAACTCTGATACACAAATTGGGAGCCAGTGGCTAGCAAAGGTTTGAGGATTGCAAGAGGTCGTGACAACTCAGCAGGCTCTGCAGTTACCCCCAGACTTCAGCCACGGGCCTTCCCTTCCACAACTTGGTATTCTTCTCACCTGGAGTGCCTTCCCCTTTCTCTTTGTCTATCCAAATTCTACCCATTTTTAAGTTTCCACTCAGGTTCTCTTATTCTAGGAAGCCTTTTTTGACTAGTCTGGCAAAATGTGTCCTCTCTTTACTTTGGACTTTGGTGTCCCTGTTGTTTCATTTCATGATTTCTCATGTGCATTAGTTATGTATTTAATACATATTAAACCTCCATCACACATGTTGTATTCTGGGAAGGAAATAGGCAACACAAATTGGTGCAATCTTGACTTTAAGCTCTTTGCTGGTTATGATATTCACCCCATATAATCACAGGGATTTATGAACCCCCAGAAAAGGATAAGATTGAATTTGGCAGTTGTTAAACATAAATGACCTTGACTACGGACAGTTGGAAAACAAACCACACAGTGGTTCTGAGGGGATTTTGGTCAAGATCCCATGGGATTCTTGGCAATTATCAAGATATCTCAAATTCACAGTAAACAAAAACTCCCCCAAATGAGTATAACCTAAAAACAATTCTTTTTCCTTTTTAGATTACACAATAGCCAACAGTTAATTTTGCCCTGCTATAAGTTTTGTTAGTAGAATAAGCAATGCAAAATTATTGTTCAAAGGAGAAAATCAAAAATCATTTCAGGCTTAGAAAGGACCAACAGATGTCCTTGTTAGGATTTTCCATTCACCTGCAACTTATAGAGTGATGGTGGGCTGACTTCCTTTGTAGGGGGATTTCTCTGGGGGTGTCTTTGGTTAGTGTCCATTGGATTTACCTGTTCCATGGTTGATGGCGCTTTTCCCCTCTGTTGCAGATGATGGGAGGCAAGGGCCTGAAACAGGCCACGGAAATTGCTATACTAAATGCCAACTACATGGCCAAGCGATTGGAAAAACACTATAGAGTCCTTTTCCGGGGTGCAAGAGGCAAGTATTAACTTTAGTCTACCATCACTTTGTTTTTTTTTTTTTTTTTTTTTTTTGGCTATACCACATTTGACCTAGTATGTGTTGTTTTCTGAAGTGGGCGGGAAACTTGTATTTCTTACCATGTACCAGGGAAAAGCATAGAGTTATTGGAAATAACTTCAATTTAATGAACAGTTCAGGGGTGTCAGTATTTGCAAGGCTCTCGATGAACTTAGTGTACACAGCCCAGGTCAACAAGGAGCCCACAGCACTGAGAGATGTATACATAAATACCACAAACTCAGTACCTCACAAAGTGCTATGGTAATGCCCCCAAAGAGTGGAGTAATTCAAGACTGTGCAGAGGCGTGATGGATTATTTGGGAGAGCCTTATGGGAGGAGGTGTTTGAGCTGAGCCTGAACGGAAGAGTACCAGACGCCCAGTAAACAGAGCTACAGAAGGAAGCCAGGGAAAAAGGAGTTGTCTGGGGGGCGAGACTGTTGGGTGGATGGAAGGGTGGGTAGGAAGAGAGGGAGCAAGTGAGGAAGAGGTTGAAGAGGTAACACGCGGCCTTGAAGGTCTTGGAAGGCTCTGGACTTTACCCTTGGGCCAGAGGTTTTTGAGCAGAGGAAAGACAGGATTAAGAGAATGTGAAAATCATTAAGACAGTTGCAGGGCGTGAACATGCTAATACTATAAGTAGAATCCGTAGGACTTAGTTACCGGTAAGTTGAGTGTGAAGAGAAATTTTAGGTAAGCCTATTAGGCTTAGACTAGAGGGAATAATCGATGGAGCAACAAAGTCACCCCAGAAGTGATGGGAGTGGATGAAGCCAGGTAGATATGCAGAGATATGCAGAGATGGACACAGAATCTGAGAGCGGACTCTTGGAAATGGTGAAAACCAAGGAAAGAATCTTGAACAATCAGAGCAAAACCCGTCAAGCAGATAAGCTACATTAAAAGGGCAGCTGGTGAGGGGGACTCCATTCCTGAGGTAGCTTTAGCGCCCCTGCAGCATTGTCACAGCGCCTGTCTCAAAACTCCCGCCCCACCTTGGCCTTCCTGCCTCTGCTCAGCCGCCTCCTCCCGGAAGCCTTCCCGGAAGCCTTCAGCTCTGGGCCTAGAGAACCGCTTCCTCTTGGTTCCTTCCGCACCGGGTTTTTCCATCAACTTAGAACTCCTGCAGGGTGGGGCCTGTGCCCACGACAACTCTCTTGCTCCCATACTTGGTTGGCATCATGTCTGGCACAACACGGGATCAACCAACGGATGCGCCTGTGTTGCTTAACAGGGAGACAGACCCAAGAGCGCATGGCTGGTCTTATGATACGAATCTTAGAAAGCACTTCTGCCTTTTAACAATTAGGAAGCCTTTGGTCACCTTTGAAAGCCGTTAGTGCAAAAACGTGAGGCAGATGCCAGATGAAAACGGGCTGAGAATTGCACTGAGGTTGGGAAGGGGAAGGGTGAAGCTTTCATGGTTTGTGGGAGTTCGGTATTGAAGGTGGGGGAGCTGCTTCAAATAAGGCGCAGCTTTGTTTTGGTTTTAAATAAGAAAATGACATGATTTTAAGCTGCCAGGGAAAAGGCTATGGAGAGGGGAGAGTGAAGTGACTAATAGACGGGGAACAAAGGCACCCTGGAGGCGATGGGAGGGGCTGGCGCTAAGCGCCAAGTGGACAGCGGCGGTGGGTGTGGGCGGCGCTGGGTGTGGGCGGCGCTGGGTGTGGGCGGCGCTGGGTGTGGGCGGCGCTGGGTGTGGGCGGCGCTGGGTGTGGGCGGCGCTGGGTGTGGGCGGCGCTGGGTGTGGGCGGCGCTGGGTGTGGGCGGCGCTGGGTGTGGGCGGCGCTGGGTGTGGGCGGCGCTGGGTGTGAGCGCACAAGCCCGAACCCCTGGGGTGGGGAGACAGCCGTCAGTAAGCAGCGTCCCCGGACCTCAGGCCACAGGAAGCAGGCCCCTCTTTGGCTCTCGGTTTCTCTGGCCCGTCATTTACATCTGTAATCTTTCATTTAAAGGCTGGTCTTGCCTTATAAATATGTATCCAAAGTGGGTGGTTCTGGAGTTTGGAAACAGAAAAAACTAAATAACCTGAAACCCTGGATAGAAATGCTCCCCACAGAGTAGGAAAGAAAGTTGTGGGCAATATGTCTGTAAGCAACACAAGAAAATGCTTCTGACGTGGGCATTAAAGAAGCTACAAGAGCTACTAATTAATTCAAATATTGCTCCTGCGCTATGAAATGGATCCTGCTTATGTACTGGCCTTCAGGATTAGCTTATGTATTTCTTTTGTCGTTATAGAAGTAATGTATAGGTGCTCAACAGGGAAATTTTGGAAAATAAAAAATTACGAGGAAGGAAATGTAAATGATCCATGGTTCCTTCAAGCAGACATAAGCACGATTAATACTGTGCTGTGTTCCTTCTATCTTAGATAGTTGAGATCATTTTACACAGTTTGTATCTTGCTTTTAAACTTTATCTTATATTGTGATCATTTCCCCATGTGTCATTAAATGTCCTTTGAAAGTGGCTACATCAATTCTATTGTATGGATGTACCCTGATTTAAGCAATTCTGTAGGGTTCCCCCCACCCCCAGTTGTTTGCATTTGTAACAATGTTGCAACGAGTATCCTTTACTTAGATTAAAAACAACAACAAATCCCTGGTTAGAGTCCTAGAAGAGAAATTATTATCTTAGCGGCTCTGAATTCATTTTAGCTTGTGATACACACGGCCTACTTGTCCCCCCAGGAACTTCAGATCGATTTCCTTCCCGCTGTTAGCACCTGCCAGTGACCGACACACCAGGGCCTAGAGGGCATGAAGAAGCAACACACGAAAAACAAAATATCTTTGCCAATTTGATGAGTGAAAAATGATCCTTGTGCTTTAATTTACAAGGTTGATGGTTTTTTCCGAATTTTTAATGTTTTTATATTTGAAACCTTCCTTCGGAGTATCTTGATTTCACAACTTCATTGAGATAGAATTCATATGCCATACAAATTGCCCACTTAAAATGTACAATCCAGTGATTTTTCAGTATGTGCACAGAGCTGTGTGATGCAAACTTTATTTTTTTAAAGCAAGAAAGAAACAGTGTGATCCAGACTACGTGGGGAGGGTGGCGGCCCTCCAGGAGAGAGGAGAGTGAGCGAGATGGTTTCTCAGGTGCCCCCCACACGCTTGGCATTTAAGTGGCTGCTTTCGGGCAGAGTCGCCCCAGCCCGAGGGAGGGGATTTGTAGCACAAAAAGATAGATGAAATTTCCATTTGTTTTGACATTTTACCCCAGAATGAAATAATGAATCCTATTGCTCATCCCCAGCAGAAATGGATTGGTGATTACCCAATCCCGAAGTTCATGAAACCGAAAATTGTCTTATGTTTGGTCTGGTAAACACACTCATACAATTTCAGGCTTAGTAATTTAGGGCCTAGAAAAGAATTATCACTGTACCTCCCGAGGGCACAACATAGAAATGTTTTTAAACACACTGTATTCCAAAATGTCTAATGGCAATATCTGAAGACCGTTATTCATCTTAATCCTATTTACTAGCTCTAAATAAGACTTTGGAATGACTTTGGATGACTCTGAGGCACTAATTTTAATGAACTCCAGCCTTCCCTTTATGAACCATTTCTTTGAGAGATTTGAAAATACCAGCTAAACTGTTGAGGCGTACGGTTTTGCTAAGCAAGGAAGGGACAGGCAAGAATTGAGATGGGGTAGCAGCAGTCAGATTTATTCTGCTAGGATGAGGAAAGAAATGAATTACCTCAGGTAAGATGATATATTTTTAAAGGAGGAATTTAAAAAATTCACAGATGTTTACTCTTGTGGGAGGCTAAGCTCACTTTTTGGTCTAAATGAAGTTCCTGTCAGTGGACTAGACAACTTTGTTAGTATCCCAATATTTTATTTATGTTTTAAATTCTTAAATGCCTATTTCTTTCTGATCTTAGACAAACCGAACTCTGTTTGGAAATTCCTGTGAAGAAGTTTCTTGGTGGCCTTTGTGGGTGGACATGGGCCTCAGGCCGGGCCGTCACATCCCCGGCTGGGAAGTGACCCTCCTGAGGCCAGGGGCCTGCCTGCCCTGTTCTCATTCCCAGGGAAACAGGCAGTTTTGATTGTTAGTTGTGGTCCCTGGATTGCAACTGAAAAGCTTGTCGGAGCGTTCATTGCCCATCCAAGCTTTATAGCGTAATTATCCGGTGAGGTCCATGTATTTCTAGGCAGTCATTCTGAGGATGTGGGATCAGTAAGGTCCAGTCCCAGCTCCCAAGGGGGGGTTTTGAGAAGTCTTATTTTTCTCTGGCATGTTCCCATGTCATCTTCAGCCTCGGAAGATCATTAACATTTGGGGTGCTGGGAGGGGGATGTTCTAAGCTTAGAGCCAAGCTTTTCCATGTTCCTACCCCTCCTCTCCTTGCTCCTTTGACTTGGTATCTTGCAGGCTCTGTTATAGTCATGGTTAGGCGCAGCAAAAACACCTGCTAAGTGAACATTAAAACTTGCGCTGATCAGTGTATACAATTTCTACCTCAGATTGCCCTGACTCACCATATGCCATGGAAGGTTCATATATCTTTTCGCCTTAAGAACTGCAAAGATGAACATCTTGGGATCTGGCCTTTAATAACTACCAAGTTTAAATTTCACCCCTTTCAGGACTCAAGGGGGGAGGGAGAGAGAGAAAGAGAAAGAGAAAGAGAGAGGAGAGTAACAGAAAGAGAGAGAGAGAGAGAGAGAGAGAGAGAGACAGAGACAGAGAGAGAGACAGAGAGAGAGAGAGGCTGAAATTCTACTAGTTTCCATTTGAAGGCATTAGAATATGGATTTAGAAAATAACATCTGAACCTCATTTTGAAAATGGAGCTCTTCCCAAACCACTTGGCTGCGGTGGGGGCCCCTGAGATGAAGTCTTGGTGTTAGCCGCACTGGCCTTGGCGTGGTGGGCCTTTCAGCTATTACTATACCTCTGCTTGGAAGACTCTGCTCTCCTTCCTCCAGCAAGAGTGACTCCCTCTCCTCCTCCCCGCCTCCCGGCTGCGTCCTTCAGAGCAATGAGCTTCACTCGCCTTCTTCCTCGTGTCATTGTCACAGTGCTGGTGCTGGGGTGGCTGCCAGAGGCTCAGAGAAGAAAAGTCCAAGGATGGGCTCCCCACATGGGGTAGCATAATAGGGCATTTAGGATTCCTGGCCTTAATAGTTGACAAGGATTTAAATAATCTCACGATTTCCCCCCTGAACATTCCAACGGGTCATCCCTTTAAGGCACTTGTTTTTCTGAGTTTACCTATGAGTACAACTTTTAACTTTTGACTTTTGAATCACTCTCCTCACCACTCACAAGTTTAATCCCTGTCATCATTAGAGATCGTGTTTTAAAAACATACAGTAACAGTATATTCGTCTCAGGCTCTCATCCTTTTATTTTCAAACAAAACCAATCCTGTCACATGTGTGCGTTCCATACGAAGCACAGCAGTTCATAGACTACCCAGGATGGGTAATAGCTGCGGCCATTCTGCGCAGGCTTGAGCACTTGTCTGCTGCAAGTATCTGTAAGTAGATTCATCGTTTGCTGAGTCAGGAAAGCAGGTCAAGGAGGAGTACATTATTGTCTCATGTGTGGATACTCCTCGAAGGGAATGCATCAGTTATGTGGCCATGGAATTTGGGAAGCCCCCAGGAGTGTTCTATTTATGAAAATGCTGACTGACTCGGTGGTCTATTACTGATGATGGATGGATGGTCATCAGCTCATTCTGGGGAGGTGGCAGCCTGGGCGTAGACAGGGGATCAGTTTACAAACTACAACAAAGTGAACTGGCCCCAGAGACTTTGGTTTCATCAACTCCTTGCCACTGGTGGTGTGCTGTTTGGCAGCCCCTATTTCTAATTCCCGGTGTGAAACCCAAACTTCAGATATCCCTTTGAAGAATCACGTAAAATTCTGAATGTGTCCTATGGATATATGTTTAGTAAATATGGACTTCATGCAGAAGACACAGTTATGTGATGTTGGGGGCAGGATGCTGAAAAGGGTGTCAGTGCATTCTTAGCTTGAAAAATATTTTGTATAAAAGGATCAGGCCTGTGATAAAACGTTGTATGTGGACTTTAGGTCCTCAGTATTAGAAATCATCTCATCCCCAGCAGGACATCGGCACCAAAGCCCTACATCCCATTAGCTTGCTGGCTCATGAGTGTGCTGCACACTAAGGATCAGACACATTTGCCTGACATGTTAAAATTTTGTGTGTGAAATCTTTGTTTCCGACTATAAACTTACCAAGTACCCATGTGTTTTAATATGCATTAAAAAGCTGGTATTTGCTCATTTGTTTGGGTGAAACAATAAGCTGATGCAAATCTTGAAACAATTTTCCTGAACAGGTTATGTGGCTCATGAATTTATTTTGGATACGAGACCCTTCAAAAAGTCTGCAAATATTGAGGCCGTGGATGTGGCCAAGAGGCTTCAGGATTACGGTGAGTGGCCTCATGGGAGCAACACCTTGTAGGAGAACTCGGGCTTTGGACATTCATGCAGCTGCCCTTGCTGGCTGTGGACTGCGTCCTGGTGGCACAGACAGAATGTGCAGGCACCACAGGACACTGCTCCATAGGCTAAATGGGGAGTCCAGGGTTCTCGGCAACCTTCAAAGTGATAGAGAAAAACTCTCCCTTATGACTACATTTGTAGTGCCCCTTGAAAGATATTAAATCATGCATCTTGAATCTATGCGCCAAGAAAAGAAGTCTGTATACTTAAAATTAAAAATCCCAAAGAAAATAATTGTTGCTCTGTGCCCATGTTTCCAGTAAATTCTTACTCCCATCCCATTCCTGATAAACAGAGAAGTCCATGAAGAGGTAAGTTGGAGTAACGGGGAAGGAAGTGGAGCAAGTAACCCGTAGAAGTATTAGAAATGAACGGCATTTGAGTTTTATAACCATCTCAGTCATGGCATGGCGGTTTCAGCTACTTCTAGAGCTGAAGAAGTAGGCGCATGTTGTTTTCACAAAGGTGCAATTTTCTTTGAAGGATTTTAAGAGAAACGGGCCCTTGGTCTGTGTGTTAGTGGATGTTCATTCAGCACAACCCTTATTAAAATACATTTTCTGACATTACCGTGTTTCCCCGAAAATAAGAACTAGCCGGACAATCAGCTCTAATGTGTCTTTTGGAGCAAAAATTAATACGAGTAATTCTTATAAATCTTATAAATCTTTTTTTACTATAAAAAAATCTTATAGTAAAATAAGACCAGGTCTTATATAAAACCGGGTCTTATATTAATTTTTGCTCCAAAAGACGCATTAGAGCTGATTGTCCAGTTAGGTCTTATTTTCGGGGAAACACAGTATTAATAATATCAAAGACCCTTCAATTCTCAGAAAGGCTAAATTGGGGAGACAACATTCACTGCCTTTCAATGGATGTGGAGTCCTGTGTGAATTTTAGTGATAATTTGAATGATTGCTTTTAGTAAGTGAAAACTTTAATAATTGAATAGTTTTACGACTGTGACTTATTCTCCCTTGAACGAATGATCTTATTATGTAAAGTTACATTGATAATAAATAGGAAAGCCAGAGAAAGGTTTCATTAATGAAAGTAGCAATGACCTCCTCAAAATCTCTTAGCTGTTCCTGTAACCTGTCTCAACCTCCCAGCTAATGGCTGAGGTGGCAGATTCAGGATAAGGCTTTCCTTCTACAATGCGTTGTCTGCATCACACATCTGACTGCAGCAGTATTTGAGGTAGAGAGACGAAGGGCTGAGGGAGGTGGTAGTTGAAGTTATTATTTTGATGTTTGATAGAGTGATTGCCACACTTGCCCTAAGCCCACAATTGTCCAGGTACTCATATGTATTTAGTAAGAGAGAATGAATGAATGAATGGCTAAGTAAAAAAACAACAATGAAAAGGGCAACATAGATTCTGGACCTTAATAACACCTACTGAAGCAGAATTTCCAAGGGAAAGGCCTAGTAATCTGTATATTTAACAAGCGTCCCATGGATGAGTCTTATCAGACAAGTGTGGGACATGCTGCCTCAGGACAGAGGTTTTCAAACATGACTAATGATTGGGATCACCTGGGGAGTTTTTAACACTCAGGTTTCTGAGCCTGACGTGAGACTTTCTGAATCCGTGTCGAGATCCAGGAATCTGTGTTCCTAGATAACTCAGATGGTTCCAGATATGGAAACCACTACAGCAGTATATATTGGGCTGAATTTGTTTCAGATTTAACGAGACCAGCTTTTGTTTAACATAAAAAAATCCCTTTCTGGTTTGGGTGACAGTTCTATGCATTTGTGAAATCTCATTAAATCGTTTAAATCGTAAATGCATTAAGGTTTGTGCATTTTTCCCTGTATGTCCATTTTATCACAAAAATATGTGGATATTGAATTCTAGTTAATGAAATGCATGCTGAAGTGTTTAAGGGAGAAGTGACCTTATGACTGCAACATACTTTGAAATACATCAAAAATAAGGTAGATGGATAGATGAATACATACGTGATAAAGCAAACAGAGCATCACTATAAAATCTAGGTGGAAGATATATGGGTGTTCACTACTTTTAACTTACCGGTATGTTTGAAAATTTTTGTAATAAAATGTTGAGGAGACGATCCTTAAAGCATATAATCATGACTAAAGCATCCCGTCATGCATGATGCACCAGAATTGGGAGTCACTGCAGTCCTGTAGGGCAAACTTAGCAGGCAGGTATATCAACCCAGGAGCCAGTCTTCATCTTTTAAAGTTACAGAAAAAGGGTAAGAAATGGCAAAAGTTGTTTTTGGCTTTTGTTCAGGAAATCTCTCTCGACCATTCATCTTAATGGAAACATAGGAAACCTTCAGCCTGTATTCAGAGTAAAGCCAAAGGCTTTCCACGTACCATTTCCCTGTCTGTAGGACAGGGACAATGACACTCCAGGCTCCTCTTTATCATTTGACAGGCTTTAATACTGTAGTTTCTCTTAATGGCAAGTAATACATGAGCGTTAGAGAAAGACTCGAAATCACAAAGTGAAATGAAAATCCTAGTCTCATTTTCTGGCAATAACACCTGTTAAAATTTTAGTTTTTAGTATTTACTCTTTAGTATTCTTTTAGTATTTATGCTTATTTATAATATTTTTAGTATTCTTCAAGGTATATATATATATATATATATATTTAAATAAAATGGAGTATCATGATGTAGTGTTTTTTTTCTTACTATTTTTCAATGTTGACCCAATTTAACAAATCTAAATTTACACACTTTTGATGGTTACATATTTATTGTATGGATAACCTGTAAAAGTTGTTTAACTGATCCTGGATCAGTTGGATGCTGGATTATTTCCTGATTTTCTTCCATAAACAGTGCTGAGATGAATCCTCAGATACATATATTAGCAAATTTATCTGATGGTTTCCTTAGGATAAATTATAAGATAGGGAGGATCTCTTCCAAATTGGGAGGTCAAAATGAGTGACACATGTCCCTGTCTCCCTTGAAGGATTTCATGCCCCTACCATGTCCTGGCCAGTGGCAGGGACTCTGATGATTGAGCCCACTGAGTCGGAAGACAAGGCAGAGCTGGATAGATTCTGTGACGCCATGATCAGCATTCGGCAGGAAATCGCCGACATCGAGGAGGGCCGTATTGACCCGAGGGTTAACCCACTGAAGGTGCGTAGGCACTGGTACTTGATTCAAAATGTCCCCTAGAGCAGAAACTGGTGTCTGATCAGGGTGCTAGCTAACCCTGAACTCTCATTAGAAGATGATATTCTTGCCTAGAATAAGGCCATTCTTCTGAGACAATGATGCATTCATTCCTTGGAAGTTTAAAGCTGCTTGAACATAGCAGTGGTTACTCAAGTATAAGGTGGATATTTTCTGATGGGTTTTAACTTCGTGTAATTGTTTTGGGGTTGTGGGAACTCGACACCCTCCACACACCCAACTGGTTACTAAAGGAGGGAGCACAGGCTGCAGGGCTTGAGTTGAGGAAGTCTTAGCATTCTGTGTTTGTGTCCGTTTGATGCACTCACTAGAGATGATTTACCTCACAAACTCGGGATAAAGGTAGGTACTTCTATTAGACCCAGGCGGGTAGTTGGCCTGACTGTTTTACAATATTTATGGCTTATGTTGGAGAAAATTTTGTTAGGCATTATCCTGCCTCTTCCAGAACACATTCATTTTTCTATCTGGTCACAGCCCTAAGTTTCTTGTTAGGTCCAGACATTATTAAGCTGTGGGATCATGGACTGAGAGCCGTGAAGGCCATGGTTGTGTTGTTATGGCCTTCAAGCTAGACAACCAGTCAAGCAGGTTCCCAAACGTCCAGCTGCAGGTGGAGAACGGGGGCCAATGGATGGCAGGAGAAGGCGGAGTGTGGCTTTCACAGGACAATGAAGTGATACAGTATGATTGTTTCTACTATCCTTGTTATTTCTCTTTTCTCTGGATACTGCTGATTCTTGCAGGATTTAGGCTATTTTTCAAAATGGCAATAGACGTGTAAAGAACATAACACTGAGTTACAAAAGCAAGTGGAGAATAACACGCATACCTTGTTTCCCCGAAAATAAGACCTAGCTGGACAATCATCTCTAATGTGTCTTTTGGAGCAAAAATTAATATAAGATCTGGTCTTATTTTACTATAAGACTGGGAATATAATGTAATATAATATAATACAATACAATACAACATAATATAAAAGACCTGGTCTTATTTTACTATAATTTTACTATAAGCAGGGTCTTATATTAATTTTTGCTCCAAAAAGATGCATTAGAGCTGATTGTCTGGCTAGGTTTTATTTTCGGGGAAACACAATAGCATGATATATGTTTAAAATTGTACCAAAAAATGCTTTATGCTGTTTATTAATATATGAAGTAACAGTATAAAAACATGATGAGGGGCCGGCCCGGTGGCTCAGGCTGTTAGAGCTCCATGCTCCTAACTCCGAAGGCTGCCGGTTCGATTCCCACTTGGGCCAGTGGGCTCTCAACCACAAGGTTGCCAGTTCAATTCCTCGAGTCCCGCAAGGGATGGTGGGCTCCGCCCCCTGCAACTAAGATTGAACACCGGCACCTTGAGCTGAGCTGCCGCTGAGCTCCCGGATGGCTCAGTTGGTTGGAGCGCATCCTCTCAACCACAAGGTTGCCGGTTCAACTCCCGCAAGGGATGGTGGGCTGCGCCCCCTGCAACTAGCAATGGCAACTGGACCTGGAGCTGAGCTGCGCCCTCCACAACTAAGACTGAAAGAACATCTTGACTTGGAAAAAAGAAAGTCCTGGAAGTACACACTGTTCCCCAATAAAGTCCTGTTCCCCTTCCCCAATAAAAAAATCTTATAAAAAAAAAATGATTAATTTAAAAAAAGAAAACATGATGAGAATGGTGAACACTGAATATAAGATAGTGGTCATTACTGGGGAAGAGGGTGAGCAATGAGACGAAGAGGAAATATGCAGCCAGTTTCAAGTGTATTTGTAATTTTTTACTTTAAAAGTTTAAGCAAATATGACAATGTTGATTTATAGTGGTTGTAGATGTGCTTATTATGTTACCATAACTTTCTGATATTTGAAATATTTCAAATTAAAAAATTTCCTACCAAAATTTCCTTCCTCCTAAATTGAATCAAAATAAAACAGCCGTTTCTGTCCATGGGCTTCCGTCAGAAGCTCACTGGCTGAGGTGAAGTGTTCTGCTCTGATCCCTCTCCCATCCCTGTCTGTCTCAGATGTCGCCTCACTCCCTGACCTGCGTCACATCCTCCCACTGGGATCGGCCATATTCCAGAGAGGTGGCAGCATTCCCACTCGTAAGTTCTCCTCTGAAGCTAACTGTACTAGTTGGCATAGGGTTCACGTGCGTATGAGGGGCTCCCAGGCTTGTAGTCTCTCCTTAGTATAGTAACTATATATGGGACACTTTGTGAAATATGGGTCATGATGCAGGACGCAGAGCACAGGAATCGGCTTTCAGAGCTCTGAAGTCAGAGTGTCACCACAGGCCTGGGAATTGGCAGGGCGCACAGTGGAGGAAGATCCAGTCAAGCAGATGTTTTCTACCATCATCCAACAGGGAGATGGCCCCAAATGCAACCTTTCCTTTCTGATTCTTATATGAAGGAGAAGATACTCTGTAGTCTGTTTGATGGGATGGGGACAAGCATCAAAAGTTGGGATTTTTGGGACAGTAATGAAGAGTTGGCTTTTAGCTTATACTTTCTGAGTACTTGTTGGGCTAGTGGTCTTAGGCTTTGACGGTACCACTGTAATCTCCTCTCCCAAGAGAAACCTTTCACAGTACCCCAGAATATTTCTGTCTTTTGTCCCTTGCAGCCCTTTGTGAAACCAGAGAACAAATTCTGGCCAACCATTGCCCGGATTGATGACATCTACGGAGATCAGCACCTGGTTTGTACCTGCCCCCCCATGGAAGTTTATGAATCTCCATTTTCTGAGCAGAAGAGGGCCTCTTCTTAATCCCCTCTGCCTGAGTTCAAGTGACTGATTTGGTGCCTCTCTGGAGCATTTGATAAGCAAGAAATATTTCATCTTCAACCCCAGACTCAAGTTGGGGTTTTATATACTACATATATTTTTGTAATCTCTGTCAAGGTAAATGTAAATACAGTTAGCATAGTGAGTGGAAGCTCGTCGTTGGAATACTGATTTGCTTCGGTGCTGTTTCCACATGTAGCAGTTCATGTTCAAGTTGCCTTGATTGGGAGCCATTTTTAGTTTTTTGCATAGAACATTTTGGGTGTGCTAGGAACTTCAACTTTCAGTGTAGCAAGTTTGCAGATGTTATAGAGGTGATACTGGAGATTCGATAGACTTATTTTTGTTCCAAATAAGTCCTTATGGACTGTGCCATCTGTGGGAAATCCCAGGGCAATGTTTACATTTTATATACGCTACAGAAATCTTTTTCCTCTGACTGATTTGCCTAATCTGTAATAGCATTTCTGAGTGTTTCTCTTTTTACATGTGTATGTTTTTTTTTTTATCTGCAATTATTAGTACTCTAATAAAAGCATTTCAATTTGAAGAATGTCTTGGTCCATTTTTCAATCTCACTCCCCTGTACAGGTTCAGAGGGATTTGAAGGGTAAATGAGAACACCTAACCCAATATCCACTGTTACATTATCAGTTTTGTCTTTGGCTAAAAAAACAGTAAGTCTTAGTGAATGTCACTTTAGCCCTTTTTGTTAGAACTGTGTTATGCTGTGTGTAACTGAAACCCAGCTACAGAACTTTAATCAAATAGTTTATCTTTTCTTGTTTAACGGTAAATCCAGCAGTAATAAGGCAAGCGCAAGCCTCCCTCGGCATACAGGTTTCATCCTCAGTCCTGGGTGGCTGCTGCATACCCAGGCATCACATACCCATTCTAGATAAGAAAACGGGGGAAAACACAAGACAACAGGCAGGTTCCATCCAAGTTGGCTTCCCTAGAGGTTCCACCCAGTAATTTCTGCTTACTTCTAACTGGCCAGAATTGGTTCAAATTGCCACTCCTGGCTACAAAGGGTTATGGGGAGATCTTTTTACCTAGACATGTTACTGCCCCATAGAAAATCAGCAGTTTGTTAATCAAAGGGGAAAGATTTCACGTAGGCGACTAGCATGCCTGCCATAAAGTTTTCCCCTAGAAATAGCAAATGCTCCAGATATTCTTCCCTGAAGTTGCTGAGCACTTGCTCTAGCCCTGACTACTTCATTCCTTGCGTGGCAGCTTACTCAACTATTATTCAACCTATTATACAGTCATCTGGACAAAAGTTCCAAGTGCCGTACCGAATGCTCTGCAAGCGGTCCACTTATTTTCACACTTGCAAAGAGTGTAGAACAATTTATTTTAGCCTAACTAAGCAGTAGAGAAGTGACAGGATCCATGGGTCCTTTTAGATATAATGATTAATATCTATTATTTCTCAGGTTTCAGGTGCTATTCTAAGTGTTATATTATTTCATTGGAGCCTCATAACATTCCCCTTTTACACGGGGGGAGAGCTGCCCCGGGTCACACAGCTGGTGAGGGAGAGCCAGAACTCGAACGCAGGCTGAACAGTTCCAGTGCCCACCAGTGAAAGCAGGCCACCACACTGCCAAGGTCACTGCAAACCTGAAGACAGCCCCTCCTGAGCTGGAAACCAGGCTCAAACCAGGCTGGACATGAGAGCATAGGTGGCCCCTTCTGCAGAAGGATAAACATGAAAACAAATCATCGAGATGATTTTTCTTCTTTATCAGACTGTACAATGTTAGTGGTTGAGTATCAAATTTATTTCCACAGTGGGTCATCCATTGCTTGCCGCTCAAATATATCAGAGGCAAATCCAGGTGATTAAGAGCTGAAGTGAAATATTTCTTCTTCACTGTAAAGTCACTCGTGTTTACTGACGCTTGTGTCGGACTTCCCCACCTCTGGGGCTCTGCCCATGTGGAATTCTCCACCTGGAGCACTCTCCCCGCCAGTGCTGCTCTGCTGGCTTCTTCTTCATCTTTCAGCACCTCGAGAAGGTCTTCCACACACTGTGAAGCGGGCTCTGTTTTCTATCTTGGCACTTGGTTTATCTTCCTGTACCTTCAGCACATTGGTAATTATTCTGTTGACTCGGTGTTTGTCTGCCGCACTAGACCAAGTTCCCCGAGAACAGGGACCATATCTCATGCATCCCTGGATTCCCAGAGTTGGGCCAGGTTCTTACTTGTAGTATGTGTTCAACAAACAGAAAGAAATATGAATGGAATGAGTACAGGAATGATCTTTGATTTCAAAGAGGGACCCTGTCAGGGAAATCGGTATTTCCAATGCCTTCTGTGAGCAGTTCTGTTCAAGCCAAGTATCAAATGGCAGGCCTTGAAGACAGGGCTCCTGGACAGGCTTTGTGTAGGATGCTTCCCTCCTTTTTTTAATTGTGGTAAAATACACATAACATTTACCACTTTAACCTTGTTTAATTCTACAGTTCAGTACTTTTGCAATGCTGTGCAGAATGTACCTTCTGAGCAGTTTGGAAGATGAGGGGTCTGAGGTAACATGCACACACATCCTGTGACTCAGGCAATGCCCTTTCTCCTCTCAGCCTTGGGACAGGCCACAGGCCACTCCTGAGGCAATCCTTGCCTTGCAGGCATGTGTGATCGACGGCAAGTGCCCAGTCTGGAAACCCCACGACACCTCTGTATACATACAGGGGCCATGTTTTAAGAATCCCCAGAAAATAGGGAAGGGAGAAATAAGATGAAGAATAACAGCTGGGGTTGAGGAAAGGTGTGGGAATCAGAAATCGTGAGGGGACTTTGAGCCTACAGTCAAGATCTAGAGAATGAAAATAGGGTCCAGAGAAGAAGGGCTTTGAGGAAAAAGGGGGAAAGGTGCGTAGGACCTTGGGTCAGGCAGGGAGGGAAGGATTTGTAATGAGGAAGGGAGGGCAAGAGCAGGATTGAAAGTAGGAGAAAGATGCACGTCAGGAAGGAAAGGGAAGAGGTGGTGGATAAGGGTCTATGGTGGGAATGAGAAGTCAAGTGTTAAGATGTGAATGTGGAAAAAAACATCAGCTGAATGAGGGCAGAAGAAGGAAGTAAAGAGACGAGGGGAGAAAGGCATAAGATGGCACAGGGAAGGGGTAGAAGGCAGGAGGAGGGGGGCAGGCCAGTAGTAAGCAGAAGGCAGGAGAGGAACAATCGTGCAGGGGGAAAGGAAGCAACAGACCTGGGGTTCAATTCCCCAGTGAGAAAGAGCTGGGAGAAGCACCCGATGTTCAGAGCAAAGTTGGTGAAGTGGGAAGGCCTCTCAATTAAAGGGGAGACAGAGGACCCCATGATCCGGAAGGAAAGGTGTGTGGGACGGGAGGGCCCTGAGACAAAAGGAAGAGCAAGGAAGTCTTTTGGAAACTAGACTTTTTGGAAGTCTAGGCAGCAAGATTGTTGAACTGAGGGGACCAAGTGGGAGGCAAGAGAGCAAATATCCCAGGGGTGGGAATGTCTGCAAAGTTGAAAACAGTCCATGACAGCGAAGCCCTGGGAACAGGGCTGCAGGGCCCACTTGCTCATTACTGGCTGTGCATGTGGGCAGGTCCCCTGATGTGTATCATTAACATGGACTGTGCCTGAGAGTGACGTTTTCCTAGTGCTGCCTTTCTCTTCTCCTTTTGGTACGTAATTCTCATCGCTGGCTTCACTGAGTACTTGATTCCTCCCCCCCCCCAGAGCCCCTTTTCTAGTCCTCCAAGTTCAGGGGTACCTCCCAGCTGATTTACCTTCCCAGGCTCTAACTCCCTGGCCTTCGTACCCTACCTGTTGTTTGTTCATCTGGAGCTTTTCCCACCTCTCCTCCCCACCTCTCCTACATAGAACTCCCTGCAGATGGCGATAAGTTTCTGATAGTAAAGAAGTCACAATCCCAACTATCAGATCACCCATCCCAAAGTTTGTTTGGAAACGTAGTCAGTATGGGACAGGGGGAGGTCACTTCACTGGTGCCTGGAATTGGCAAGGGTATTGGACACTTTTCCCATAAAAGCAGTGCGACTAGATTACGGCTTCGCAGGCTAACCTGGGAAACTACCCCTTTCCTCTATATCATTGTTCCTATGGGAACCATTTGTACAAATTTGTACAAAAAGATTATTTCATTTTCAACCTACATCAAGTCAAAGATCATGGCTGTCCTTCTTTTACAAATTAACTTCTGAAATGCCAATTGGTGATTGCCTGTAATTCTTCTGAATTCAATACACTCCATGGAGGGTTGAAAAAAATCAACTACGGAACTTTCCAGGTGTCTGGACCTTTCTTATACAGGTTAGGGTTTTCAAAACTGATGCCCGAGAAACTTTAGTGTGCTTTTGATCTGTTTGTTGCATTGTACTTTAACCTCCCAGTAAAAGGGTTTGTAAACTTCGGTTGTGACATTTTAAATTTCCTACAAAAGCACTTTTGAAGATCATTTGAAAAAAATAAAAAAGACCTGGTGAGACTCAGAAGATTTAAGTGCTTGCAGTAACAGCCAAAATCCCAGAAAACGGGGTGGAATCCAATGGCACCAGGAGAATGTCAGTCATTCTAAAAAAATGCAGACTTTCCTCGACCGTGCTGCGATTGGGAACTTGATCCAAAAGTGCTACTCACTGCAGCAGAAGCAGCCAAAGGAGAATTAGATGCAAACACATTCTTTCTTAAAAGTCTGGCATAAAGAATGGAAAAAGAAAAAAGATAACTCGCTTGTATTCAAGACATTTTATCCAACGTGACTATACAGGAATATTAAAGTTCCCCAAAATAGGAGAACTAGATGTTTTTAACGGTTAAAAGAAGCTGCTTCAAAATGCATTCCAACAGACAATGAGGAAAGTACTTTCCATGGAAGGAGACAGTTGGGCAAGCTGTTAAATAAACTTGCAAATAGCAAAGGAGTGAGTGTAATATGTGGTGCCAGCCATTTTGGGAGGGGCAGGCGGAGGACTGGGGAGAGTGAGTACTATTTCTGTATTTTGTCAGAAAGAGCCCTTCGTCTGAGACAGTGTCTGCCATTCAGAGAAGTGCCGTCAATCTGAAGTCTAACCCTACCAAGCGTGAGGCAGTTCTGGGAGGAGAGGCTGAAGGTGCCACAGTTAAGGAGGCTCAATACAATCCTTCAACAGTTTCATTATTTCCCAGAAATCAGTTGCGTTTAAGAATGAATATGAAGGGAAATAAAAATAAGGTGAGATACTTGTCTTAATTAGGAAAGAAACTAAGGCACTGACCATTTTATAAATATTAATATGCTCTAAAACACAGGTATGTTAAAAGCTTAAGAATGACCACAAAACAACAAAAACTGACTAAATAACTGAGTAACTTTCAGTCCTGTGCAAGGGTGGGGGAAGATCAACTCCTCTTTAATGTAAGAACAACGAGAAGAATTAAAAAAAGGAATTAGTGCTGCCCTTTTATAATGAAAAACACAAAACAAAATGATAGGAATAAGTCTAAGTATTTCAGTATCATAATAAATGTAGAGACTAAATTTAGCTATTAAAGGCTGCCCTAAGACACAGATGAATGAAAAAAACAAGTTTAACATTTGAAATACTGTATTTTGTTTGTGAATACCTATACATGAACACATAAGTACAAAAAACTAAACTGAAAAGGCATCATGAAATTCATGATAGTTTTTTGGGTGGAGAGAGAAATGGGAAAAGGAAAGTGATAAAAGCATGTCACCTTTGCTTGTAATATTTTGTTCCTTAATTTATTTAAGAACAAATTAGTATGTTAACAATGATCAATACGGGCGAGTCTGTATGCAAGGTGTTTGTTAGTTTCTTTGTAATTTTTCATATTTTAAAAACAAACAAAACCCCCAATAGACACAGAGCATGGAATAGATGTTACTTCCTTCTCCTGGCTTGAGTGTGTTTTTTTTTTAATAATTGAAAGGAAATGTCTTCTTTGTTGGGTTGTTGGACAGTTTTAATATCACTTAGTGTAGTGTCTGACACATAAGTACTTAATAAATGTTAGTTTCCTCTCAAACAGGGTTCCTTTATTACTAAACCTGTTTTAGTTTCTTGGTAAATAAAAGCCTATTTTGGGGAGAATTCGAGTTCCACACAAGATGCAATAAGTATATTCTATCCTATCACAGCTGCTAAATACAGTAGTCTTCCCTTATCTGTGGGGGTGCATTCCAAGATCCCCATTGGATGCCTGAAACTGCAGACAGTACTTACATATACTACGAGGTCGGACAATTAAGTTTGCGAACTCATCCTAGAAAAAGTGCTACATACCTCATTGCTGAACATCACTACGATCACCTTCGAAGTACTCCCCTTGGGAAGCTATGCACTGACGCCAGTGCCTGGTCCACACTTCAAAGCAATTTTGGAACTCTTTTTCTGCAAAGGCTATCAGAACGAACTGTCGTCGTTATTACCCTTGATGTCCTGAATGTCATCAAAATGTCTTCCCTTCAATATTTCCTTCATCTTTGGTAAAGAAAGAAGTCATTGGGGGCCAGATCAGGTGAGTGGGGAGGGTGTTCCAATACAGTTATTTGTTTACTGGCTAAAAACTCCCTCACAGACAGTGCCCTGTGAGCTGCTGCATTGTCATGATGCAAGAGCCATGAAATGTTGGCGAAAAATTCAAGTCGTCTTTTTCACAGTCTTTCAGCACTTCCAAATAGTAAACTTGGTTAACTGTCCAGTTGGTACAAATCCATAATGAATAATCACTCTGATATCAAAAAAGGTTAGCAACATTGCTGCAACAAGTTCACAAACTTAATTGTCAGACCCCATATGAAGTCCTGGACAGATCCTCAAGCAGCCCATGCATGAAACTGACCATAATCAACACAGCAAACAGTCCACCAGTGGATTACTGTCCAGGTTTCAGATTGATTTCTGGGTGGTATCCAACTAGGGACAGATGAGAATAGCACTACAAAGACTTTGAAAATTAAACTGACATTGCACCACAAAAGTGAGCCAGAACATGCATTCGGAACCTAAACCTAAAAATGAACAGAATCTGTCCTATAAAATAGAAGATTTAAATAGGAACAAGTTCTCGTAATACTCAAAATGTCGAGGATCCAATGCAAAATTACTCGTATCAAGAATCAACTTGAATAATAAATATAGAGAAGACCAAAATGGAAATTTTAGAACTAAAAAATACAGTAACAAAAAACAAACAAACCCAAACAAAACTTATTAGATGGGCTTAATAGCAGAATATAGATGACAGAGGAAAGAATCAGTGAACCTGCAGACAGATCATTAAGCATTATCTAATCTGAACAGAGAATATATACATTGAATAAAAACGAACAGAATCTCAGAGACTTTGGGACAATAACAAGAGCTAACACTCATGTCATTGGAGTTCCAGAAGAAGAAAAAGAGTGCAGGATTGAATCATATTTGAAGAAGTAATGACTAGAAACTTTCTAAATTTGACAGAAGATATAATCTAGATTCAAGAAGCTGAGGGAAGCCAAAATAAGACGAATCCAAAGAAACCCATGCTCAGACGCCTCATAATCAAATTTCTGAAAATTAAAGACAAAGAAAAAAGTCTTGAAAGAAGCTAGAGAAAAAAAAACACATTGCTCACTGGGGTACACAGTATGAATAACAGCAGATGATCAGAAATCACGGAAGCTGAAGGCTTGACTGGGGAAGAATCCATTTCCAGGCTCATTCTATGGCTGCTGCCTGGAGACATCCGTTTCTTGCCACAGGAGCCTTTCCACAAAGTAGCGCAAAACATGACAGCTGGCTTCTCTCAGAGCGAGCAAGAGAGGTTGTTGAAAGTATAAGACAGTATTTTTGTAACCTGACTTTGGAAGCGACATCCTATCACTTCTGCTGCATTCTATTCAACACAAGAGAATCAGTTAAGTCCTGCCCCACATTCAAGGGGAGGAGATTACAACAGAGCATGAAGACCAGGGGTGTGGGGATCACTGGAGACCATCTTAGAGGTTGCTTACCACACTATCACCCAATTTATCAATAGCTCATAGTCAACTGATTTGGATATTAAAGAATTTAGTTTAAAAATAGTGTTAGTTCTAGTTCCATATCATTAAATGACCAACAAAAAATTCACTTCCTTGTCTACTTGTAGGCTGAGGAATTTAGGAAGGCTTCTATCCATCAGAATTGGCTAGGTCATGTTAACAATTCAAAAACCTTAGGGACTTAAAAAAGATTTACTTCTCACAAATGTTGCATGTCCATCACAAAATGGTCACTCTCATTCTGGAACCCAGGCTGATATGAAAGCTCTATCTTGGTGTTACTGGTCTCCAAGGAAGGGGAAAGTAAATTCCACAGGGCAACAAAATGCTGTGCCTAGAAGTGACACATAGCTTTTGTTACAAATAACTGGCCAACTAGTCACATGGCCCTAGAAAACCACAAGGAGGCGAGGATGTGCAATCCTGACACATGCACGTGAGAGCCAGAAATAGCTGGTGACTACAAATGACTAACACACTCTGGTCACTAAATATTCAACCCATTCTTGTCTTCTATGGAAACTAACCACCCTCTAGAATGGTTACAATGACAAGAAAGGACAAAATGAAGCGTTAGTAACAATGTGGGGCAACCAGAACTCTCATCGACTATTGGCAAGAATATAAAATGATATAAACTACTTTGGTAACGCCTCTTCATTTTTTTTGAGTAAATAACAATTAATGAAATTGAAGTATATGGTAAGCACATATTTGATTTTGTAAGAAGTTGTCAAACTATTTCTCAAAGATTTACACACAACGGTTCACAGCAGCTTTATTTATAAGAACAAAATCCGGGAAACAACCCAAATATCAGCAGCAGATGAATAGATAAACATATTGTGGGATATCCATATATAACGGATTATCAGCAATACGTTCAAATTTTGGCAGTGTCCATTCTGTTTTGTCTGTTACCTTTTTTCCCCCCACATTCATGTTTAGTTTTAAGAATGTTAATCTCAAATTACTCTTCACACAGCAGCTTGTTCTTCTTCCATCAGTGCAATGCAATTTCATACTTGAGGATATAGTTGTAAAACTCTTATTCTTTCATTCATTTTTATTTTAATAGTAGTTGTTTGGTCATCCTTAGTTAGTTCTTGATTTCTTATGTCCAGCAACTGGTGTTGAATCATTTTTTTCTTCTGGGCAGTGTCTGATTATTCCAGGTTACTAAATATCAGTTCCTTCAGGGATTTAAAGGTCTAGTATGGGGACCAGTTAGCAGACAGTGGACAAGAATAGCTCTTCCCAATGTGAGCTGTTGGCAAGTGGGCCATCAAACTCAATTCCCTCAAATTAGGTAGACAGTCATGACCTCTGTCTTTCAAGCTGTTCTGAAGAAGAATGGGGAAAGGTATGGTCCCTCATGGGCAAAGAAAGAAATAGCAGACAGTGGGCAAGTCAGAGCAGATTTCTACACAGCTCTTATAAGTAGGATCTACACTGAAATCCAAAGCTTTGTTTTATAGGACCCCTTTCTGTTAACTGAATTGTCACAACAGGGTTGTGAGAAAGCTAAGGGTGTTATAGTCAGCTTTCGAAAGGTTACCTAATATCCTTAAACATACCAGCATGCACATATTTTGTTGAATGAACCATATTATTCAGACTTAAGTTCTAAAACTAGAGGCCCTGCATACTCTAACTAGAAAAAAATTAAAGAAAAAAATCCTACCATAAGGAAGTGGCTGAGTATTTAATAGCAATCACAGTAACCTACTAAATGTAACAGAATCCAGGGAAAAGCTCATCTTTCAAACTTAAGCCTGAGAGACAATCAGATACTACGTACCACCTGAAGGACAACCACACCATTTCTGAAGTCTTGGGAAAAAAAAAAAAATCAAATCTGAATATGGTCATGTTTGAATTCTAACTACTAGTTTACAGAATATAAAGAGAAACAGGTTAAACCATTCCCCGTTTATATAAGCAGAAAAATCTATGTGTCAGAAAGACTCCAGAACAATTTCAACACAAAAATTGTAAAAGGTAAAGGAAAGAAAAAAGATAGAGGGGCTATATACAGATTAAAAGATACTTAAGATAGTAATAGTAATGCAAGATCTCATTTGGATTCCTGATTCAAACTAACTTAAAATATCCACGTATGACATATGAGACAATAGGAATGTGAACATTTACTAGATACTCAATTACCATTAAATTTTGTTTTACATGTGTGACAAGGGTATTGTTATGTTTTCTAAAAGTCTGTATCTTTCAGATACAAACTGAGATACTGATGTTAAAAAAATGAAGTCTTTAAAAAAACTGCTTGGCTTTGGACCACACCTGACACTTCCGAACATGTTAAACTATAACCAGCTTTTTTTTCCTAGTCTCTCATTATAGTAAAGTTAAGACAATAGATAATGTAACTGTGGGAATCACTTATTTTACTTATAAAAGTGGTAGAACTAAACCAGTTCAAGTCGCTGAAACTGGGAAATATTCCCTATCCTTCATGCAGAGATACGGCCGATGTAGGAGGGAATTACAACACCAGATGACACAATTTAATGATTCATTGTCAATCTAAGAAGGTCCTATTTAAATCTGATTCTTCAAAATAAAAATGATTCCAACATTTATAACCCTAAGTGACATACAGCTCCAATCAGTATGCTGTAAATGTTTCCCTGAACATGATTTCTAATATAATTGAATACAGGAAAAGCAATGAAACTAGTCTGGCTTATATTCAAATGTGAGAGCCTATATAGCCCAGAAGTAAAATTTGGTCTGCACTCAGATTGCCTCAATTTATAGCACAGTTCTGCTATTTCCTTGGCATATGAACTCTGGCAAGTTTCTTAACCTTTCTATACCTTTGACAATCATCCATAAGATGAGGATAATAGCACCTCCCTCTTAGGATTGATGTAGTATTTAATGAATACATATAAAAACATACAAATGACTAGTACAAAGCAAATATTCAATAAAGATTGGCTATATATATGGCTCTGAATTCAGGGGTAGGAAAAATGGTTTGATCAAATTAAAACTTTTCTCTGGTGATAATATAACAATATAGTTTCAGAGACTAGAACTATGTTTTGGAATATTCTTGCGTCTGTGAAATAAAAAGTAGCACTGACTCTGCTAAAGCTGAAAGTAAGATTGAGGTTGTTATAGATGAAAGAACAGTCACTAGATTCTTCTATTGAAAAATTTTCCCATTTAGTGGGGTGGGGGGTGGGGCGTCAGACCCAGGGTGAAACCTGTCCTTAGAGCTTAAGATTTCATAGTAGTTCTCATTACCAAAAATCAAGAGTAAAACATTGTGCAAAATGTCTGTTTCAATAAAAATGTATAATGAAATACTCGGGAAATGATTGATTCTTAAAAATACATACTATAAGACAGACAAATATAAAACAGTGAAGCAAGATGAGCTATTTTGCTGGTCATAAAATATTTATTAAGGTATACTTTAGGGAGTATAGTGAATATAAAATTTAGGATCACAATATGAAGCAATTTCAGTCCTCTCAAAAGTCAGCCCAGTCCGCAATGCTCTGCAGATGTAAAACCACTGGAAGGATTCACTAAAAGCAGTTTGACGAGTACAGAAGAGGCTTTTCATAAACATTTACAAGGAGAGCATCTGAATACCTCTGTTTAAGTGCAAAACCACACCACATTACACTAATGCAACAACGCATTCATATTGTTCTCATTAGTCATTAGTAGTCAACTTGCATAAAACACCAGAAAAAAGCACAATGGAGCTCACAAAAATGGGCTAAAAAATGAACCTGTTCTTTGCAAAACACACATCGTAATGGAAGAAGACATTAAAAATGTATTATGCACACTACAGAAGCTGCGTTCATTCCAACGATCGCAAGTGTCACTTCCTTTTCTGTAAAATCAAATTACATGAACCAGGCACAACTAATATTTGGGAGGCAGTGTGTAGCTAAAATTTCATTTAACTAATTATTCAATGATTTAAAAAATCCCCATAAATCTTTTCTGTCCTGAGGTAGTTGCAAAATAAATCATAACTTGGATTATCAACTAGAGCTGTGGCTTTGACTTTTACTCATTACAACTAGTTGTTACTTACAGGAACTACCTTTTGATATTTAAAAGACAGCTGAGAAATGGGCCTCTTACCACACACACAAGATGATGGCTATGTAGGAAAGAGGATTAGCTGCTTCAGAACATGAGAATTATGGTCCACCGTTGCTTCCACCCCCACCCACCCCCAACCATTTTAGATTCTTTATTGTCCAAAAAATCACCAGGAGCAACACAGTAGAAGTAGACAGATCACCGTCCTTTGCTGTAGCCAGGGAAGAAAAGGTCAAGTAGAGTCTGCAGAGTCTCATTGGGAATCATGATGTAATTCTGGCCAAGATCATGCCGACAAGCAGGGCAGGAGAAAACTTGAGCCTTAAAAGAGCGCTGTAAGCAATCCTAAGGCAAAACACAACAAAACAAAAAACCCAGAAAACACACCCAACTTCATCTGAGGGTAAAGCAACACAGAAAAGCACTCAACGACTTATGCTTTCAAATAGGAACTAGAAACTCACTGTTTGGCAACAAGAAAAACATAAAAGATGAGTAACTGTAAAGGCCTGAATCTTGCTATGAAAACTAGTCTACAGACATGGCGTTAATGCCACGTCTAGCACATACTGTGAGACTTCAGGTAAACGACTTAACTTTTGTATGCTTTAATTTCCTCATCCAGTAAAATGAGGGTGTTAGATTATGTATGATTCCCACTAGCCTCATTTTCTAGGTAGGATTTTAATCCTGTGGTTTCCTGATAAAGCACTAAAGAAAAACAATTCAGGATTCCCCTGCTTAGAACTAAGTTATATATATTTTATTAAATCACTTAACATACAACGTGTCTTCAAAAAGTAAATAAAGAAGTACTAAATATATTACAGAGTTAACTAACACCTATGTGGAAGGTTTGATTCCATTTTACAAAAGAAACAAATTCAGAAGTTAGGTCAGGGCACATGATCACAAAACAGTAAAGCAAGATTCCAACCTTGTATTTACTAAAACTCAAATTTTCCTTTCACACCACACTGGTAACACATATTCAACAATGCTGGGCATACTGCCAGATAAAATCTGTTTTAGATTCCACTAAGTGCATGGAACTACTGCAGTTTGCATTATACTGCATGAAACATATAAAAACTAAAAGAGAAAACCTTACTTTCTCTTCTCCATTTCAACCCCTCCTCAACAATGCCAAACATGATAGAATACCTCAACTATATATATTTGAACTGCTATTACTATCGAATTAAAGTGTGCATTTAATTAAATGCTTCTAAACTGTCAAGATTCCATTAACTATTCTGTTTTAGGAAAAATTCTTCTTCACATGCTGAAAACAGGTTTAGAGGTTAGTGTGCCTTCTGGCCTAATAAGAGAAAATAACAAAAAAAAATTCTACTTACTTTACACACATTGTGGAGGCAATCTGTTGTCACAGGCTGGTAAACTAGCTCCTGGCAGCAGACACACATAAAAGACTGTTCCAATTTTTTCAGAAAATTCTAGATGGTACCCAAAAGGAAGGAAAAAAAGGTTAGCATTTCACATTTCATAATATATTAATAAAATTCAAAGTGATTTTAAAAAGTGTCTAAGTAATATTTAATATGTTTTCTATTAAGAAAAAAAATCAAGGAGTAATTGTAATGACTAACAAACATATAATAGAAATTGAAATAAAAACTAATTCTGTAAGATATACACATTAGTTTTTCTTTTTTTTTTTTTTTAAATGATTTCTTCCTCCTTTCCCTCCCTCCCTCCCTCTCTTCCTCCTTTCCTCCCTCCCTCCCTCCTTCCTTCTTTCTTTCTTTATATTTAAGAGGGTGCAACTCACACGGGCCCATGTGGGGAACATACCGGCAACCTTGGTGTTATCAGCACCACACTCTAACCAACTGAGCTAACCAGCCATCCCCATTACACAATAGTTTTTAATATGAGGATTGGGTTGAAAAGGTTGCAAAGTCAAAAATATATGGCATTAAAAAGTAAATGTCCCTTTAAACCTCACATTCTAGAGATTATTTTCCACTGCTAAAAAATCACAGACAGTTTATCTCAAGGTCTTTACATATATTTTTCAAAAAGCTGCACAGCATTCTAGTATATGAACATGCATTATTTATTCAATCTTTTGCTACAAAACATGAATATTTATTTTTTAAGCTTAAAAAAAAAAGCAATGGGCAATAATACTCTGTAGTACATAAGATCACAAAAACAAATCAATACATTTATTTTCCTAGGATTATCTTCTGTGATACTTTTGCCTCAATCCAAAAATCCCCTGTTTTCCTGATGCTAAATTTTACTCAAATTGGGACTAAATTATAAAAAGTAAAGCCATCTAAAGCAAACATGATCAAATGGGTAGTCTATACTCTTTAGAACCATTACTGATTCCATTTTACACAAGCTGTTTGTACTATTAAACTAGAAAGATAAGTAGATTTTTGAATAGTCACAAGGATAATCCTTCATTCATTTATTTTTGGTAGTAGGGGAGTGTATTTTGTGTTTTCTTTATATTAATATAAAAAGTAGAATTTATAAGAATTTCAAGTAAAAATAAAAAAAATTAAAGATCTCAAAGTGTAAGACAAACACAGTATGATCTCACTTATATGTGGAAACTAAACAGACCATCAAATAACCCATCCCAACCTCACAGATACAGAGAAGATATTGGTGGTTGATGTGGGTGGGGATGGAGGGGCAAAATGGATAAAGGGGAATCAAAAGTACAAACTTCCAGTTATAAAATAAGGAAATCCTGGTGATGTAATGTACAGCATGATGACTATAGTTACTACTGTATTGCATATTTGAAAGTTGCTAATAGAGTAAATCTTAAAAGTTCTCATCACAAAAAACAATATTTTTGTAGCTATGTATGGTGACGGATGTTAACTAGACTTATTGTAGTGATCATTTTGCAATATATACAAATATCGAATCATTATGTTGTACACCTAAAATGAATATAATGTAGTTTGTTAATTATACCTCAATTAGAGAAAAATCAAAGATCCCATTTCAAAGTTGTGTCTCGATACTAACTTATTTATAAACATGGATTATGAAAGTCGAGTATATTATCAATAAAGTATTAATTAAAAGCAACACATTAAAAAAATGTACTAGTTGGGGGGAGGGATGTGGAAAAAAACTATAAACTTAGTATCAGGTACCCTATTCCTGCAATTCCTTTGTCGATGACTGATATTTCCCTGGTACCTCCACAGTGCCTGTAATATGTGTATAGGTATTTTGAGTTGGTACAACATGCTAGGCACTCATCCACATAGTGGTGATAAAAAGGCAAAGTCTCTGCTCTCCTGAAACTTTATATTCCTTTAGGAGAGGAGACGGATAAAAAAATCAATTTCAGATAGTAATGACTGAGGAAACACAGTAAATTAAAGCAACAGAGCACAGAGTGGCTGTTTTAGGAAGCGTAGTCTGGGAAGGCCTCCCTGAGGAGTGTAATACTGTTGCAGAAACTTACAGGATATAGAGTGAGCCAAATGAAGATGCAGAGAAAAGAATTCCAGTGAGAGAAATAGTATGTGTAAAGGCCAGCAGTGGGAATGAGTTGAGTGTGTTAAATAACACAGAGATCACTGTAGCCAAAGCAGTTCTGGCCTGACAGTAGCAAGAGGAAACTACAGAGGCAGACAGGGATGACAGGTCAAGTAGAATCTTGAAGGGAAGGCATTTGGACATAAATGCAAATATTACATGTGTGTATATTTATTTAAAAGTCACCATTGGCCAATACCTGATTTTTCTGGCTTAATAAATGTGTTCCTGCTTTATGTGACGAGAATGGGCATGAAACCCGCCCAGAGCAGTAACAGTACATAAACATCCAGGGTAATCACTTGCAGCAACATCACGTCATCAGACCCAGGCACGTTCAGATCCTGCCACCAGCAGACAGGATTTTTTTTGGTCTTTTTTTTCCTGGTTTGATAATTGCCAATTGGTGACTTGATTTCATATGAAAATCGCATTGAAAGAAGAGGTTGAAAGGTAGAAAAGTCAAGTATAGGGATTTGTACATCCTTGCCAAATCTCACAGGATTCAACCATTTTGATAATTTTTTTATTGATAAACAGGATATACATATTAAAAGCCTCACGTGAAGCCCAGTACACATGTCCGATGCAGACAAGAGATGTGCAAAAGAACTTGTGTGTGTGCTCCGGTGGCCTTTTCTTCACCCCTATCTGCTACTTCATCCTCTGCCCACCCACAGCTACAACTCCCCCGAGTTATCACTAACCAGCTGTATCCTCTCCAACCAAATAATGTAAGACCATGATCAACAACTGCTTGCCGTGTGTTACTTGCTCTAATGAGTCTGACCTACCAGTCAGATTCTCCTTCTGCCTGGGCCTCATGGCTAAAAATCATGTAACACTTCTCACAGAGCTAAATCACTTTACTTCCATCTTTCAAACGTGTAAGCCTCATTCTACCAAGGATAACCCAACATATCACATTTGTAGGCAAAGGAACAAATGTGGTTTATCCAACATAAAACCAAAGGGTATTTGACAAACCTTACCCATTTCTAAAAGTTTAAAAATTGTATCAGGAAGGTTCTTCCTTAATATCATAATGATGACTAGTTCTCAAACAAGAAGCAACACAAAAACTCTATGAGAGTTCCCTTTAAATACAGATAGATAGAAAGCACATATAGATATTCACTAACCCCATTTCAAACACAAGAGAAGTTCCAGCTTATGTAGAGAAAAAGAAAAGGAACAGAAGAAATTACTAAAAGATGACAAGATGGAATTTCAAGAAAGAACACTACAGCTCACCCACAACAGCAGCACATCGTAATACTTTGGAGGCAAAGAAAACAGAAGAGTAACTATATTACACATGACAAGGGGTGAATGTCTAATAAAACAGAAGATTCAAATACATAAGCAAAATTTAAGACAATAAAAGCAAATGAGCAAGGAATGAACAGACAATCCATATTTGAAACCTTTAGCTTTGGGGATCTGATAAGAAAGCTTCGTTTGCCAAATACAGCTTAATACAAAATCCACACATCTGTTAACTTTGTGATTCTTTTCACTTTGAAATTTTACGATTACCAAAAAATGGGAAAAAATCCAAAACATATGAAATATTTAAATAAATCAATGCTGGTTTATTTACCCCTAGGTTGAACATGTAGACATTGAAAATTGTGCTAAATTGCTTAAGACTTATGCTATCAGGTAACTTTGAAGTATAACAACTTTCCTGATGAGTTTCTGATTAGGTTGTGTTCCACAACTTCTGATTAAGTGTGTTCCACAACTAAAAATTCCTCCCAAGAACAGTACCTCAACATAAATTACTAAATTTAGGCACAGAGAGATCAAAAACCAACATCTAAGAGGTCTAAAATAAATTTAAAAGCATTTAAAAACTGCCTCAGATTGTTTCTGAAAGCTGGCAGCATGGCATGAGATTAGATAAAAGGATAGTTTTGACTGACTTGTGAAAATGATACTTCATAGAGAAATTATTTTTCCTCATTTGTTAATATCAGAACATTATTTAAAAAAATCTTATAATAACTATGTATAGTGACACATACTTAGTAGATTTATCGTGGTGATCACTTCCATAAGGCATATAAATGTCTAATCACTATGTTGTACATACATCTGAAACTAATACAATAATTTAAAAATAAATTTAAAAAATAAATGAAAGAGCATGTAATTATTATAATAATAATAAAAAAAATCATTACATACTGGTCCTTCCACAAGAGATGCAAGCACTTCATCCCACAGCTTCTGGTTTTGATGATCTTCTCTGATTAGATGTTGTTGTTGAGGGGTTAGTTGGAAAGCCTCAACTGGTTCTGCTGAATCTGATGCTTTGAACACTTTGGAGGCACTTGGACAATCATCTAGATTTATTTAAAAATATATCAGCAGACTTACAAGTGGTTCTAAGCAGAACTATGAAACAAAAGAGTTAACTGGCACCAGTAATGTTTAACATGAAGATAACCTGCAGAAAGCAGCATCTCAAGTCCCTTGGAGTTATATTTGCTGCTGTTTGGGTTCCAACACTATGAAAATTCTAAAAAAAAAAAAAAGCTCCCCTCCCACCAAAACACCCCCTTCACTTTGCTTTTAATTTCTTATGAATTTCTCAATTTATTCTCTTAATTTTTCTCTTTATTAGAAACTACGTTATTAGGATTTCTTTTTTGTAATCATTACGTACCATCATCTGGAGTCGGCCTTTTTGAGGCCCCACTGGCCTGCTTCTTTGACTGTCCTTTAGTCTTCTTCCCTTCCTTATCTGAAGGGTAACCTACTGGATACTGATGGGGGGGAAAAAGTACAATGTACACTTAAGCTTCACAGAGAAGGGGAATTCTAGATCCTGGTGAGAAATTTTAAAAGGGGAGTGAGGAGGAGTCTATACTTTCCCTGAACTGAGTTTCTATAAAGGAAACAGACATTTAAAGAAACAAAATTCAAAGGACAGAAGGCTATTAAAATCCCAAATTCAGTGTAAAACCATGTAGTTTTGATTGTTAAGATATTCTGTTTTATAATACAATGACCTTAGTTTCAGACCTCAAACAGGAAAGATAAGTTTTCAGGAATTGTGACTAGGTGGCTTGAAAATTTTGAGGAAGGAAAGTGGAATTAGATACGAAGATAAGTGGACGTCAACCACAGAGCACAACAGATGGTACTCATGTAGATGGAATTACACTAAATTGTGGAGCCAATCTAAAAAAACAAAACAAAAAAACCACCAAAACATTAAGGGTCAAATTTATTATCTCTCAAAATTAGGGGGTAAAATAAAAGCTTTTGGAAGATGTAAAGCCACTAAATTACTGAATTCTTTATCAGCCAAAGGTTAGACTTTAAGGAATAAATTCTACCTATTATTCTTGTGTTTTACTTGTTGCCCTTTTTTTTTTGACATGCTCTGCAGTAACCCTCATGTTTTAAAGCTCAATATGTTTCAGGTCTCATCAGTGATACATTAACTTACTATAGTAGATGGGCTTACATGCTTCTGCTCAGTTTCATATCGAACTTATCTAGAACATGCTCTGATGAACAGATTTGGAAAAAAATCTTTCAAAAATGGGTTTAACAATGGGTTTTTTAAAAACATCAGTTACAAAAAGAATTATAGTTGATCCTTGAAAAACACGGGTTTGAACTATGTGGTCCACTTACATGTGAATTTTTTTCAATAAATATATTGAAAAAATTTTTGGAGATTTCCTTATTACTGCGAAGCAATATCTATTACACTAAGCTACCATAAGGCAATCATATTGCTGCTTCTTCGTTGTCAATGAATAAATCATTATACCTAAAAATATTTTTTCACATTATCTTTTCATTTTTCATGCCTAATGTTAGTACCACATATAACATCTACAGTGTTTTATATCATAAGACAATATTGATGCAGGTGTTGACAGATGATTCATCCTATAAACAGATTAACGTAAACTTACAGTATCAATACAGTACAGTACTGTAAATGTATTTACTCTTAGATTTTCTTAATATTTTCTTTTCTCTAGTTTACTTTATTGTAAGAATACAGTATATAATACATATAACATACAAAATATGTGCAATTGACTATTTATGTTATCAGTAAGGCTTCCGGTCAACAATAGGTTATTAGTTAAGTTTTTGCTGAGTCAAAAGTTATGTGTGGATTTTCTTTTTTCCTTTTTAAATGAAAGTTCATGGGGGGGGGGTGACAATACGTGGATTTTTTGACTGCATTGGGGTGAACATCCCTAAACCCCTGCATTGTTCAAGGGTCAACTGTATTTTGGCAGTTATTTCAGCAGCTGATGGGTCTCATTTAAACAATCAGTTCTTATGAGTTTAAAGAGAAAACAACAACAGAAACAGACTTGCACTAGAAGACACACACTCACCTGCCTGGGTGGTCAGACACTTGCCCACAGTTCAGCCCCTACACATGCAGTGTGGGCAGAGCCAGGGGAAATGACAAAGCTGGTAGTCTTTACAGGAAGCACAACAATGGGGAATGATGAAGGATAAACTCAAACCATGCTCTGAAGTCAGTGTCAGGGACAAAGTCCGGGGTGGACAGGAGTGGAGGGGGAATGCAGCCATACCATCCACCATGCACACAAAACCAGCAAAGTCTTTTATGGGTTAACAGCTAAGCATGGGCAAAAGGGGGAAAAAAAAAAGGCACAGCACTCAAGGTGGTGACAGGACAGGGAAGCAGCTTTGAGGGGGAAGAGAGAAAAGGGGTGAGGAAAAGTGAGAAGGGTAGGAAGCAGACCACTCTTATAAGCCACCTCCCCCCTTCCCCTACCAGAGACACACCCCCTATGCCCTCTAGGATAAACTTCCCTTCTCAAGGCCTCCTATACCTAAATTTTATGTATCCTTTCCCCTTCATACTTCAAGTAATTTCCAAATTGAATTGGAAATATTTTGCTTTTCACTGACAGCCTAACTTTTCCCAAGCCCAATTCTTGGTCTTAGGGCGGTTTGACACCTAGAATGCTATCATTTTACTTCTTTTCCTTCTGTATACGTGCATGATTTCATTCCTCACCCCTTACAGTCCACTCATCAATTGCTGTGGGTTATATCTAGTGTTAATAGTACAGTCATGTTGATAGTACAGAGGTGTATGTTTTTATGAATATACAAGTATCCTAGATAAATGTAATCTAACCTGTAAACGTAGGCATAATCTCCTTGACCGTTCTATTCCTTCTGAGGTCCAAGGAGCAGGTTCAACATCATCTCTTCTTAAAAGATAGCGCCAAACCAAGAATCCATGGCTTGATGAAATCTCTGGCCAGTATTTCACCACCTAAATCATAATATTTCAGTACTAGTTTGAGATTTAAAGTTTAAACTCAGTCATAATGCCATCATATTAGTGGTTTAAACTTGCCAAAACTAAGTGGTTTTTGTTTTGCTGTAACAGTAAATTAAGAATATTCACTAAAATATTATTTTGACCTTATTTCCTATTAAGATACTTCCCATATAAGTATAGATTGCTATAAATTTGAAATACCAACAAGATTATGCTCACTAATTAATAGAATTTTGCATAATGGTAGATAAAAAGTGGTGGCAGTAGATGCCTGTTTTTTAAACAAAGAATACAACCTATTTTAACAATTATAATGTGCTCTGCTTTGAAAATTGACTACAATTAAAATCACTTTGAAAGATATATAAGAATAGAAATCTACAATGGCCAAGTCATTTGAATGGTTTTATCACAGAGAACAAACATACTTATAAAAAGCTTAACTGAAAATATAACACTGCCCTTACAGACTTAAAATTAGCCTTAAAAGTATCAAAATTAAGAGCTCACTGTGTGCATCTGTTGTATTTCCAGAAAAAGTGGAAATATCAACTAAGATGGTCTAATGTTTCCTCCAGCCCACCCACAACAGAGTAGTTCCCTGTGGTAACCCTGTCCTGAAAGCCCAGGAAGAATGACTAACAAGAGGTCATGCCAGATAGAGCACCTTATAAATGCCATCATATCTGTTGCCTTCTTCGGGAGCATATTTGCTGATCTTCCTCCCTTTAAAACTGCGTATCACTCTGACTGGCTTACCAGCTCTCCAATTCCGAGACTCTGCTCCAATTTTATCATCCAATGGAGCATCACAGTTTAGGGCCAATGCCCTAAAAAAATAAAACAAAGTCTTTATACCAAGTAATCTTTCCTCCAATATATAATCGCATCATTAGCTCAATTAAAAGGTGAATTATGCCTTACCTGATGGTTAAGATTCTATGATTCTTTCCATATTATTCCAGATAATAGGATTATGCTTTCCCCCACCAGCAGAGAAGACAAATCAGTTTTCTGATGTCACCCCCAAGCCAGGGGATTGGTTCTCAGATAGCCTGTAGGGTTCTTCTGAAAGTAATAACATCTGTGCCACGTATAATAGAAAACAACTAGAAATACATGGAATTTTCTTTAAATAACGTTCGTTGAGGGAAGGGAGAAAGTTGGAAAACTAAAGCAAGTGATTGTTGTATAATAGTTAATTTTTTGATAAGGGAGCAAGGTAAATTGCTGGAATAATGTAGAAAGAAATCCAGAAAAATAAATTTGTCAGCAAGGTAGCAAGGTACAAAGGACCTTTCTAGGTCCGCTTTCCACATTCCAGACAACAGAGATTCCTTAATGTTTAGAAGACATAAAGAACAAGTTCAATATGAGAATATCCTTTAAAGGCCTCCAGTAAAAAGATAAGTTTAAATAAAACTGAAGCATTCAAATGTCTCTGCTAAATCATGACAATAAAGATTTTTGGCTGCTTGAGATCACTACATTTTACTGATGACACAGGAATAAGGAGGAACACTGAGCTGGAAGCAGCACCTGATTTAGCTGAAGCTTCCTTAATATGTGTACTCACTTAGTAGGAATTAATCAGTAAGGTTATTAGATGTTAGAAGACCTTTCTTGGGAGAACTTAGTCCTGCCAAAAAAAAAAAAACCAAACTAGAATCTATTTAAAATTAGTATTTTTCCTCTAAGTCACCTACTTCCTAACTTAAGTGAAAAGAAACCACTGAGAACATGTAAGGTCAAAAATACACACACACACACACACACGCCAACATACCCCCAATCTGGTGAAATCAGATAGGATATAAAATACTTGTTCAAGGTATAACTGTTTTTATAAGTAGGCTCAAATTAAAAAAATAGACCTTCAGAGTAAATGAATAATCTACTAAAATATCTTGATCATAGTTAGTTATATTGTTTAAGTAAGTAAATTTAAGAAAGTGTTTCTTAAAAAAAAAACTTGTATAAACGTGGTCAAAGAGTTAAAGCTTACCAAGTTATCTTTTTTTTTAATCTCAAAGGGAGATGCGCACAAATTCTGAGAGGTAGAAGGAAATATAGTCATCAACTCTAGGGCTAGTATTACATCTTATTTACAGAATACCAATTGAGCTATCCATGCCTCATCTTCTTAAAGAGAAAGAATAAGGGCAAATACTATCTTCATGTTAATGAGTGGAATGCTGTGGTGCTCACAGGTACCTTCAGTCACAATGTCTGCCACCACTAACTGGCATTAACTCACTTCTAGCTTCATATAAGTATTCAGGCTGTTCAAGCATGTGAACAGAGTCCAAGAGGATGAAACTAGCCAAAACAACAAGGCTCTTCCATAACTCCCCCCACAGTTCAGTCGGTTGCCTCGAACTACCCTGATACAGGAGTGCCAGGTTACCCTGCTGCCCTCTTCAGTTTCATAAAGTGGAAGAGCTGAGAAGAAATAAGAACAAACTTCTCAAAAGCAAGAAGCAGGTGTCAAACTACTTCTTAGCAGAGAAGCAAAAATGAATTGGACCATGTACTAGTCAGGAAAGAGTATACTGTAGGTCAGAGCTAAGGGCCTTTCACTTCAGTTTTCGTGTTTAGCAAACACAGAGGTAGGTACCTTTGCCCAAGAGTTCTTTATAATCAATCACAAGGCATACTCACAGCTTATTGTATAAATTACCTGAATGGATGTTAGAGTCTCTATGACACGTCAATCCTAAATTATTTTGAGTTAATATTTCATTGTCACTACCTTCCTTTTAATACATTCTTACTACTTGTCAATTATCTTCTAACGAGATTATAACATATAGTAAACAGGGTATACTTATTAGATTCTTCAAAAACTTGAAAAGAATCTATCATGTACAAGTGCAGGTAGTTATAAAAGAAGTTTCATTTAAGCAAAATAATCTATTATTATTAAAGGAAAAAATACAATTTTCAGATTTGACAACTTGAAAAAGCCTTTTGCAAATTCAGTATACATTTTCATTGACAAAAACACATCAAAATATTTCTAACTCCTTTTAAGAACATTTCTCCTAAAGAACTGCTATCTTGCTAGAAAAAGACTAGCTAGGGACTGGACTCCTGCCTCAGGAATGTTTTCACCAGCAAATCTGACCTGTCTCCTCTGCTGGTTCAGTAAAATAATCCTACTGTCAGAAATAATATAGAAGGAAGACATAAAAACAGATTCTGTATAACTTGGTATGCAACAAAATTTTGTAACCATACTGGCATATTCGTTACCTCACATGGCAATCAGAAATTAAGGGCACACTAATTAAAACCAAGTGATAATAGACTCAAGAAAGCGAAAAATATTGACTTTTCCTCAATAACCCACAAAACATCCTTATTAGAATAAAAAAATTTCAACTTTATGAAACGATAATAAAATTATCAGTATAACAAGTTATAAAGCGGTCATTGCTACCGATGGTTTGAGTTACTTAATTTATTATTGATATTAGAATGCATTTATGAAATAAAACATTTTGATCACATTTTCTGTTCCCAGGGAAGCTAGAATGCCATTAATACTTCTATGGAAAAAAGGTCAACACAAGGTGGCTCTTTTGTAATGCCTTATAAGCATTTAGTTAGAAAAGGTCACTTTTGTAACTAAATAAACATTCTCTAACATTTGAAGACATCTTGTTATAAATCCTAAAAATGCCTTGAGTGTACTTCTGTTTTAAGTTATCTGATGTTTCACTTATGCGCATAAATGTGGCTGCCAAACACAAGCCTATTTCACATTAATGAGTCTCCTCTAAAAAGAAGTTTGTCACTTTAAAAGATAAATCTATGCTGAGTAGAACATAACTTTGACCAATGGGGTAGTAGATAAGCCACCTTGTCCTCAATTTCACTTAAATTATATAGGCTTCTTTCTTTCAAAGGTTTCAACATGTTTTCAAATGCAAAGCACATGTATTAAAACTGGGAATTATGTCATTTTAAAAATAATAATTTGAAAAAATAAGTTAGGATGCTACAATTATATAATCAGGTAATGGGATTTTAATTTTAGATCTTTTACTTTCAATTTAAGATTCTCCTCTACAGTCTTAGTTATAAATTACAGTCCTCTAATCAAGCATTTATACAAAGCCCAAATTCGAAATAGTCTTTACAAACTCTAACAATAAAGAGTACCTGTTCATGTTTGTTAATGTTTGATCAGCCGATGGTGCACCAATTCTTTTATTACCAGCAAGGTTTTTACCACCACTCCCAGTGTATGTGAATTCATCACCTCGGTCCTGCAGGAGAAGATTTTTGTCATTAAGATACCTAAACCCAAGTATAATTTCATCAATTTTTGTTTTAGAGTCAGAACACTTGGTTAGGATGTTATGAATTGACATGTTCTCTTAAGGCATCTACCAAAATAAGACAAAATTCAAATGCAATCTTGTGTGTAATATACTTTCAAGTTATGTCACTTGATCTAAAGATTTCACTTTAAAATTATATAGCTTCCAACACCTCCAAAAGTGGCTATTCTCATGTGAACATATATAATCAATTAATCTATAGAATGTTACAAAATAAAATCTTATGATTTGGGAATGTTGCTTCATTTAATGTAGTGTTATTAAAATAAACATCAATACTATATTAGTAAATACTCCAAAACTGATTTCCCGACAGCAATCTATACCATAACCAAGTTTGCTGCTAAATTAAAAATTTTAAATCCTAACAGCATGGCAAGTTCCCCACATTTTACTCAAATTATATTCAGGTTAAATAATCACCTATCACTAATTGTATAAAGTGTCTACTAAATGTAAAAAATAAAAAAATGCCAAAAGACAGTACGTACACTAGCTTCACAAATATTTCTGTGGTAGCTATAAAATTATATTGGTATTAAGTCTCTACCTCAAAATAAATTGAGAATAGTTAACTATCAGTATACAAATTAATTCTACTAAAACTATCTAATAGTGGTTCTTTGATGCAAGATTCTTTTAATTAATTAGTTCAATTATTTTGCATCTTGTTTCTCCTTTGGCTTAAAAGTCATAGCTAAAAATCTCAGGTTTCAAAAGTCTGTCCAAAGACCTTGAATTCCCTTTTTGTTAATCTAATGTTGAGGTCTGCATTTTAAAGATTAGGCATTAAGGACTTTCATCTTTAGTGTATATTCCATTTGAAGAAATTCTAATAAATAAGTCCATCTAGAACACTCCAGAACACTTCTTAAATTGATCAGAAATAGTCTTCCAAATGGTATCTGGACTGACTTCACAATCTTCATATTCATAACCCTGTCAACTTTTAAAGTTATAATTGTGGTAGTGATAGAAAGGAAAAAGTAGTGGGAACTTGGACAGCCCAAGAGGGGCAACCTAAGCCAAAACAGTGTTTAAAACAGAAGAACAAAAACATTTCTAATTATTCTTCAAGCAGCAAATAATCAAGTAAAAATAGTTAAAATTCTATGTTATTAACTCATCTATACTTTAATCTTTACACCAACAAAATTATCATTGGGAGGAAAAATTGCCAGACTGTAAGAACTCAGTTAATATTATATCAGGCTATTTTTCCTAAGGAAAATAATCAGCCTAAACTTGTTGCATTTTCTAATCCAGGCTCTCCTAAATTGTACCCGTGAGGCAGGAGCTTAAACGAGATTGCTGCCTGGGAATAGTGTACATAAAGAAGTCATCAGTTGCTCCAGAGTGACTCAATTTCCCATGACTTTCCAATTTCTACTCTTCTTAGAGGCTGTAAAACAGCTGCCTAACACAATAAGCTGGGTGCTCCAGCTCCTGCCATCACCCTTATCAAGCAAAAGACCTTCATCCCAATCTTCTCACCCCAAAAAAGACTATCAGATACACATCGTAAAGCACAATTAAAATCATTCAACTTTTCCCAGACACCTTGAATGATTCCTTAATTCATGGCTGTCTAGAAAACAGGCTCCATTTTTGCCAGTTTCTCTCAGAACACCCCTTACATGCCCACAAAACTGGGTACTAGCACTACTACTGTGAATACCTAACACACACTTACTGTGTGTGTATGAAGGTTAGGCTAAGCATTTTACATATTTTAATTCATTTAACCCTCACATCAACCCTAGGACATAGGTATTGTAAGCCCTATTTTATAGATGAGGCAGAGGAGTTCAGTAACTTGCCTAAGGTCCACAGCTATAAGAGATGGCACCGGGACACAAACCCAAACAGCTTGGCTCCAGAGTCTGTTTCTGATCACTGAGCAAACTACTTCGCAGGACAACTGTAAGAGGCAGATCATCTTGGGGGGTCCTCATTTCTCAGGTGAGGTCACCAAACATGAGACACTAAACTAGCATTTGATTAATTCTGAAGTTACGAGACTAAAATGTTAACTACTTTATCAGCAGGTATTCAATAGTTTCATGTCCATTCATCCAAACAGAACAAAGATCATTGGCTCCATGAATGTTATACCAAATTAAAGGTTTCAGAACAATTTTTTTCTTGAATGTGAAAAGCTGATTATTCAGGTTTCCTCCACCTATTTCTGTAGATTTGACTTGCCTACAATAAAAGATCAAAAGATTGAAAATGCTTACAAAATATAACACATCCAGATACATCTTAGTTGGCAATCTAAGCCTATGTGTTTTAGTCCTAAAATATTCTTTACATTATTTAATACTTAGAATTAACTGCTTGACATACGTAATTAACAGCTCATCAGCACTTTTCTCCACAAACGGTTTTTTTCTTTCCCAATTAAAGCTTATTGGGGTGACAATTGTTAGTAAAGTTACGTAGATTTCAGGTGTACAATTCTGTAATACATCATCTATAAATCACATTGTGTGTTCACCACCCAGAGTCAGTCCTCCTTCCATCACCATATATTTGATCCCCTTTACCCTCATCTACCACCCCCTTCCCCCAACCACAAATGTTTAATGTTTAGCTAGTAACTATATTCAAAAGATGGGGAAAAAAAGGAAGCAACACCCATCCCACTTCAACTTGGTACTCATTGTTAGCTTTATAATTACATGTTTATATGTTTCATATACTAAGATCAGCTTTTGAGCCAGACCACAGAACTGTCTGAATCCTTGTTATATGCCCAGAACTACATAAATTACCTCATTTAATATCAATGACTTTCTGATATAAAATTATGATACTATTTTTTCTATTTTACACATGGGGAAACTGAGGTTTAGTGGAGTTAAATAATTTGACTAAGGTCTCACACAGAAATGTCAGAGCCCAGATCCAATACAACTGGTTGGTTGCTAAAAACAAGTTAGAGACTCCACTTTTAGTTTGTTTTGTTATAGACCTGTAAAAAAAGTTCTAAGTGCTGACTGTAACAAGTTATATAACATTCTTCATATTCCTGAAAAATACTTAAAGGTATAGTTTCAATATACACATGTCAACTACTATACAACCTAGCAATTGTACTTTTGGGCATTTATACCAGAGAAATGGAGACTTGTGTTTACAAAACCTTGTACACAAATGTTCATTGCAACTTTACGTATAATAGACAAAAATGGGAAATAACCCAGATGTTCTTCCATGGGTGAATAAACAAACTGCGGTACACCTATGTCATGGACTACTACTCAGCAATAAAAAGGAATAAACTACTGATACAAGCCATAATTTGAGAATTATGCTGAGTGAAAAAACTCAGTCCCAAAGGTTACATACCGTGTTTCCCCCAAAATAAGACTGGGTCTTATATTAAGTTTGGCTCCAAAAGATGCATTAGGTCTTATGTTCAGGGGATGTCATCCTGAAAAATCATGCTAGGGCTTATTTTCCTGTTAGGTCTTATTTTCGGGGAAACACAGTACTATATGATTCCACTTATAAAGAATGTTGAAGTGATAAAATTTTAGAAATGGAGAACAGATTAGTGGATGTCAGGGGTTAAGGAGGGGTTGGAGGAATAGATACAGGCCTGGCTATAAAAGGGTTACAGGAGGAGGGATCCTGGTAAGGGAAATGTTCAGTGTCCTAAATGTATCAATGTCAGTATCATGGCTGGGATACTATACCACAGTTTTGCAAAATATGACCATTGAGGGAAACTGGGTAAAGGGCACCAATATCTCTATAGTATTTCTAATGTTACGTCAATCTACAATTATCCCCAAAATAGTAAGTTTAATTTTTTAGAAATGAGCACTGTAGAGAATGTATTTTCATTGCAAAAATCAGTTACCACATGTATATATAAATCAAACCAATACACACAAAGATTAAAGACTGCCAACTGATTTACCTTGTAACTTGTATAGAATTGACCACTTCAACATAAAAGTCATGCTAAAAAGAGATAAGATTTGATACATCCTAGACAAAACTTCTGTATTTTACTGAATGATCAAGATGGATTCTAAAGAACGAGGTTGTATTATGACTTACTACTTCATCTGCAAATCCACCAGCCAGGACAAGAGAATAAGCCCCATCATTACTTCGACCATGAATTCCACCAACATGGGGCCTATGCACACCTGCTTCGCTCACCTATAAAACAGATAAAGTCTCAAAATACCTTTGAACGGTTAGCTAAGTTACAATTACAAAATACTTTCACATATATTGTCGGACCCTAAAAGCTTCCAACTAAGAACTGCATGTCACCCAGAGTTCTACCTTCGGCTCACTGACATTACTTCTCCCCAGCTATATAGCTCTTAGTTTTAAGCTGATGATGCTTAAAACTGTTCAGGCCCAACATTCTGGATTTCAAAATAACTTTTATGTAATCATCAAATTATGTCTATTGGTAATTCCAGCTCAACTCGGGTAAAAAAGAATTTACTATCAGCGTTCCAGATCTCCTCCCGTATTTCTCATCTTTGATTATGGCACTGTTCCCTAGCCAGCTCAGAAAGGCAAGAGTCATTGTAGCCTCAATCTTTTCCTTTATTCTTCAAACCCATTTGTTCATAAATACTGCTGATTTGATCTCCCAAATCTCTCAAATCCATCTTTTTCTCCTTCCACTGCAATAATCTAAGTTTGACTCATTAATGTTTAAAAGACCTTTCTTCACTGCCTCCAGTTTTGTTCCTTCAAATCCATTCTACCTATTACAAACAGAATGATCCTTCTAAGAACAAATCTGCTATTAATTTTCTACTGCTTAAAATATATTAAATGGACTTATATCAAGCCCAAGTTAAGTATTACACACTGTCCTCTCAATCTGGCTCCTACCTACTATCGCCTTATCTCCAGCTTCTCCCTCATGGAGTCTCTATGTTTGAACCCAAACTACTCAATGTTACCCAAACATGCTACCCATTTTCTTAGTTTACTCATGCTATTCTGCTACTTCAATGGCCTACTATTTTTCCCATATACCTTTCAATTTGAAATAAGTGTCACTTCTTTGTGTACATCAAACTCCTTGAGAGAAGTATTTTAATTCATCTGTTTAACATACAATTATTCTTAGCAGAGAAGAAGGAGCTGAAACCCAAGCCTGCATCTGGGCTAGAGAAAGGGGCACATGAGAAGCTGATAAGGGCAACAGAACCCGGATTTAGGCCTTAGAAGCACCAGGTACTTCAGAGGTTGATTCCCAATCTCACCAACCCTGATAAAAATAAATCTGTTCTAAATCTTCACGTTTTCTAAGTAGCAAATCCACTCTTCCAGTTGCTCAGGCCAACAACCTCAAAATCACCTTAGACTGTACTAACGGGGCTTTTACAGTTCGGGAATGAATTAGTGACAGGTATACAAAAAAAAAAAAAATGAGGCAAACAAAAAAAAAGAAGACAATTAAAAACAAAGTGTATTTTTTATTGTATTTATATTTTATTGTATTTGTTTATAATATTTTGCTTATTTATAGATCAAAAGTCATAACAAGACAAACATTGAGTACTGATTTAGCCAAAATTATTTATAACCATTGCAAGGAAGGGAGGACAGTGTGTCTTAAACTAAATCTTCATCTTCCATAGAAGAAAATAAAATATATAAAGACAAAAGCAGTATAATCATGTCTTTTAGAAATAAGGAGGTAAATCCAGAAGAAATTACTAAAATGTTAAAGTGGTGATCTCTGAGAAACAGAAAATGGGGACCAAAAAGGGTGGGTTTTTAAAATATAAATCACATATTAGTATTTAACTTTTCAAGCTATGTATATGGATTACACTATTTTAATTTTAAAATGTTATCAATGGTCTAAACACCAGGACCACTCTATTCTTTTTAAAGTAAAGTTCAAACTCCTGAGTGTCTCTAACTGGAAACGGCTCTACCTTTTTTTTTTCCCCTCATTAAGTTTTTCATAATGATACAATTACCCTTCCAAAGAAGAAATCAGGAATAAATACAATAGAGACTTCTTCAAGGGGAAAACAGAAGTAATTTTATTTTTGGATTATCTGGCAGTTTCTCTGACCAGTATCAAAACAATCATTCAGGAGGATAAGCCCCAAAGAAAACACCTTGAGCTTTCTTAGAGTTCAATGACATTAAGTGAGAACTTACCACATTACTTCAAGAAAAAAATTAAGTATTTCAAACATTAAATTCTTGGCAAGAAAAATTCTTTAGAAAGCTTAACAATAATGTTAACTACAATAACTGAAACAGAAGAGTAAAAGGCATAGCTGATACGTAATTCCATAATGCACAGTCCTTTGTTCATTAAGCTATGGGGAAGAATCTACCCATCCTACAGAAAATCTTTCATTCTTGCAACTGAATGCCACCTTATACTAGATAGTCCATTTACAATCAATACACAGTGATATTTGTTACAATTTGATCTATACTCAATTTTATTCTTTTAACTAAGCCAATTTAAAACATACCTGAACTCTAAATCTCCAAGTAGATCCAACAGGAATCCCAGGAATAGGTCCATAATGATTAGAAGGAACAATGGTACATTCTCTAGTTCGACCAACACAAGCCATTCCCTACAAGTCACAGAACAAGCTGTTTGAGAAATCAGTTATGTTAAAATTTTAATTCTCATAAAACGTGAATAGAAACCCGACTATTTAGATGATTAACAATATGTAACAATTTATACGATTAAACAATTATAACATAAATTAACAATTTATATCAATAATATAGTTACTGTATTATATAGTTACCATGTTAAATAGTTAATATTTCTGATACTTAAAGTATCATTTATACCATTACTACAATTGTTATTCAAACATTGCATTAGAGTTATTATGAACATTATAACTAAGAAGGAAAGGAGACTTTCTTCTTTACCCTGCCCCAGTCTCTCCGGCTTTCTGTACTAGCTGATGGCATCTTTGCTTTCTTTTTACTCATCTTCAGTCTTTCACCAGCCTTAACAACTTCATTGGAATCAGTTTTACAGGAAGGACAATACCTTTAAGAGAAAGAAAGAAGAACTTTGATAATACTATATTAAAGCCAATAACAGAATAATGGCCTTTCTAGGTTAGAACGAGTTTTAAGATGTTATAATTAGTATATATTATAGAGCTTCAGCTGGCATTTAAGTATTAAACTCTTCAAGTAGTTCCATGGCTAGGTTTGTCAAAACAAACAAAAAAAACTTGTCGTTCATTTAGAGAACTGGAAAGATTTTAGCATCGCAAATTCTCAAATTCAGTTCAAAAGCCAGACACATATAGCCATCCCAATCAAATGGCATCATGATTTCTGATCTCATCACTAATCCTGAGAATGGAAATTATGCATTTGAAGTTCTTATCATTGAAACAAAAGTAGCAAGAATAGATGATTTGAGACTGATGAGAATAGATGATGTATGCAACTGATACATCTCCCCATCTAAGTTGGTTATTAGAATTCTCAAAGTGAAAAATGTATAGTCTAAGTATTCAAATATGTTTTATTAGCCTTATCACTAGCTCAATTTTAATTCCCTATACTTGTTTGTCCTTTAGCCTATTTATAGTTGGTCACCTACTATAACTTACACAGTCATACCTTGGAGATATCTCAGGTATGCTTTCAGACCATCACAACAAAATGAGTGTCACAATGAAGTAAGTCATAACCTTTTTGCTGGTGGAGGGCCTTGCCTTCAATTTGTTAAAAAAAAAAAAAAATCTATGAAGTATAATAAAATGAGGTATGCCTGTACATCATTGTAAGCTGCCTTAAATAATTTCTAAAAAGCAAAGTATAAGCATGTTTATAGAATGAAATGGGCTATTATTGTGTCCCCAAGGAATGGAAACTCTGGGAATATCCCAACAAAGATCAGCTTGCCGTTCCCCCCACCTTAGTCTTAAATTCCTTTTGTCCGTATTTTCCATTTTACAGGCCCATTCCATATGGCCTATAGAGGAAAGAAGAAGACACCTATACCCAACTAGTTAATTTTAACTGTCTAATTAAGAGATGTTTTTTGTTTAGTGCTATGGGATAGAAAACTGTAAATAATTCAGTACCTGATTCTGAGAAAATTAGTTAGGCAGTGAAATACAGACACAAATTCAAGGTAAAATTATGTATAAGAAAGCAATAAATACTACCAAGTGAAACCTCTAATTAGGAAATCAGGAAGGCTTCCAAAAATTAATTGGTTAAGAATATATTTTACCTGATGTGCTAACCTTTAAAACTGAAATTTTATCAAAGAGCTTATGGTTGTTAAATAGGTACGATCTCTGTTTGATGAGAAAATAAGTTCAGAGGTTAAATATCCATACAACATGATTTATAGAAGTAGGAAAGATTTAAGGTCAAGGAATTCCAGGTGAAGGACCTCAGTATGAATGTAGACATATTCCATAGAGTAATCTGAGACAGTCTTCTAATTATATGATCCTAAAGTCATCCCTGGAATTCATTCCTTCATCAGGTTTGTTCAGAACCTCTTATGTGACAGGCACTATTTTGATGCTGGGAATAAAGGTTTGTGACCAAAATGTTTGTACACAGTAGTTAAGGAAAACTAGCACATATAAAGGAAATACATCAGACTTGTGGAGGTGGGAAGAGTGATCAGAAACGCTATGTGTTTTTAGATAGTTAAAGCTTCTGAAGTGGTATTCCAGGGGGAACAAGAGGAATCAGTCATACGAAGAAGTGAGGGAAGGCATTCCAGGCAGAGAGACACGAAGTGGAACGGTTCTGAGAAAAGGAAGAAGGGTATGCTATGAAGAACATAAAGATGGGCAGAGCTGAAGTTTAGTAAATAAAACGGACAGTGATAAGTGATGAGGTATGCGCAGGCCAGGTCATAGATAGCAAGGGCTGAGATTTTATTCTAAGTACAATAGCAAGACATTACGGGGTTTTCAACAGGTGAGTAACCTGATTCAGGACTTAGTAAGATCATTTTGCTGCTATGGGAGAAAGGAAGCTGGTAGACAATGTGAAAGAAAGGAGACTAATTAGGCATTTATTACAGCAATTCAGGGAAGAGATGGTGGTTTGGTCTGGGCAGGGGGCTAAGATGAGAGAAAGATTATGGAGAAGTGACAAACCCTGCTCATATATTACAGGATGGCGAGTATGTAAGGCAGGTGGTAAACAGGGAATCAAAGATGAAGGTATTATAGACTGAATATTGGGGAGGAGCAGGATTTTAGGGGGTGTTAGTAGAATCAAGACCACCTTTCAGACTAATTTTGTGATGCCATGCAAGTAAGTTGAATAAAGGTTAGGGGAGATTAGATCTGGAGGTGTAAGTTCAGAACCATTAGTTTGGTATTTAGTCTCATGATGAGATGAGGTCATCTAGAGAACACGCATGAAGACAGAAAACAAGTGAATAGTGCTTTGGGAAACTTTGAAATCTTGTAGGTGAAAGAAACCCAACAAGACACTAAGAAAGAAAGGCCAGTGAAGTAGGAGGAAATTAGATCATATGATATTGTGCAATTTATAAAAACAGAGTTAGCAGCTGAGCAGTACAGTAAGAAGAGGACTGAGAAGTCACCAGTGAGTTTGCAACATGGGATCCCGTCTGTGAGCCTGACGTAAGCAGACATAGCAGAGTAGTGGAAATGAAAGTCAGACTGGAGTGCTGAGGTATGAATGGGAGGAGAGGAAATGGAAATAGTCAGTAGAAATAGCTCTTGAGAAGCTTTGCCTTGAAGGGAGCAGAGAGATAGAATAGGCAACTGGTGGGAAAAATGGGATCAAGAGGGGTGTGTGTGTGTGTGTACACATACGTATGTATACACATGCTCATACACATTTTGAAAACAGAGATTCTAGAGTACTAATGAGAATGACCCAGTAATGGCACTTTGGGAGAGGAATTCACTGCAGGAGTGAAAAATGATAAGGAACTGTGAGAGCAGGTAGAAGGGCTTGCATTTTAGAGAAGTAGGAACATATCACTTCTAGAAATAAAAAAAAAAATTCAGGGAGTTACCATGGGGGGTAGTGATAGGGGATGAAAGGAAGAAGTTACATCCCTTCCTTTTTCTGTCACTCCTGCAGTGTTGTAATATAATAAAACCCTCCCAAGGTGTGTGTGTGTGTTGGGGCGGGAAAGGGGGGAAAGGCACACAAAGGAATGGAGAACAATCTATTGTTTACAATATCAGCTACCCCACTATGACGCTAGTGTTTCTGAGTATGTCATCCTTCCAACTTGAACACCCTCCACGCTACAATATGACCTATAGTTTAAAAAGAAAAAAAACTTAATATGTTAAAAAGTTCATTATAACTTCGCCTGGGCACATTTTCCCCAGTCTCCTTTCTAATCATTTCTTTTTGTAGCTAACACTACTCAATAGAGGAAATACAGATTCTGTTAAGTATATCTGACCTTAATGCCTGGTTCTAGAGAGCACTTAATAATTATTAAGTACTATTATCTAAAATAATAGGTGCATGTAAAATAACTGGGGTTAAAGGGAACCATCCACAAAGGCTTCCCAGATAGTCATATTTAAGTGAAAACCTAAAGAATAAATATCATCCTGAAGTCAAGCAAAGAGGACAATGTTTCCAAGAAGAAAATGTGTCAAGTGTAAAAGCCCAGAGAAGAGAAAGAACATGACTTACTCAAAGAGATGAAAGATACTTAATCTGGCTAGAGAATAGAAAATTTGTGGAAATGGAAGAGGAAAGGGATAACAAATATAGCTGGAGAAATCAACTAAAAAATATTGTGCAGGGTCCTGTAAGGCAACATAATGCCTCTAAAGCAAATGAGTAACACAATCAGATTTGCATTTTTGAAAGAACATAGACTCTGTGTGAGAAGCGACCAGAGGGATTAAATACGGAGCTAAAGACTGGTTCAGAAGCTGTTGTAAAGATCGAATAAAGGTATCAATGCTAAATAACTACTGGCTCTACAATGGTAAGCACTTCCATGTACATTACGTATCTTCAGAAATCTTTTTTCAGTGGTTCAAATACCTATTTCACATTCAGTTTTCAACACAGTAACAACAAAACCCTGGAAAATCATACCAGTACTCCTCTTCGGGGACCTTATCCAAAGGTGGATTCAGGCAGTAAATGTGATAGGCCATGTTACATTCATCACAGAGAAGCTGCATGCTGGGTTCCTGTTTTCCACCACACACACGACAGGAGCAAGAATGGCAGTTCTTATCTGGGTCTCCGCCACAAAAGTCACATTCAGGGTCATTTTTCCCTATTAAGAACAAAAGTATAGCAAGCCCAGTCTTAAAATCATATTTTATAGCTATGAATCGTATAAAGAAAAACTTACAAAAATGACATACAGATTTTTAAATGAAGGGAACCATAAGGAATAATCAAGTATGGGACTTTATGAATAAATACCAGAGCTTCATTCTAGGCTTATGAATGAAATGTCCAGGGAGGGGCCCAGGCATGTGCCAGCAATAAATCTAATTACCCTCAACCACGAGGATATTGTACTTCAGCCTTAGAAGTCTGCACTGACTAGACTCACAGTTCCCCATATCAGCACCAAGATACCCAAAGACAATGCAGTGAACTCACTGGGAATCCACATCTTAAAATTACGCAGGAAATGCAACACCCTATTGAATAAAGTTGTTTGGACCTATCTATTTAATAAATGGAACTATTAGGTACCATCTTTTCTACAGATCCGAACCTTTCCTTGGGTAGGCTGAACCAGGAGGGAGAGGGCTGTTAGGAGTTAGCAAGCCCATTTCAGTTCCCATACAAGCTATGCCCCCAACGTTCTCTTTATTAAAACAGAAGTGGCATTTCCAACTCAGTTGATTTTTATCTTACTTGTCAATTAGTTCAGGACTCTGGCAAATAAGAGGTACCATTTATTGCCCCCTCCTCATCTAAATCCAAACACCTTTTAACAAAGTGTTCCCTTTAAAATTTATGTATGTACAAAAAAAAGTCTTATAGTAATGTTCTAAACACCAAAAGTTAAACTTAAATGTCAATCAAAAGAGGAACAGTTGGATAAATTTTATGAAAAAACACAGAGGTAGCCAGGTATATTAAATTAAAAAATGAAATAGAATAACATTTTTAAACAAAATTGTTTAAATACACAAAGATAAATTATATAGCTACAGGAAGATGTCTAGAATGACATACATTGTTAGAGTGATTACCTCCTGGGAGTTCTATATTATTTGAATGTATATAGTTCTATACTATGAATGTCTTACAAATGTACACATTTGTGAGGAAATTTGCCATATCGTGGCTGATCTAGCAATATAAGAAAAATGGGGAAAAATTTGACAAATGAGAGGAGGAGGAAGGAAAAGGCTACCGATTTTAGTACTAACTTTCTGACTGATGATTGCCTATTCTTACTAAGGAAGATTACAATTTTGTTTCATTTCCACTAAGGTAGCTGTGACAACATGTAAGTAATGAAAATATAACATCTAAAATGTCACAGGCATGTTGTTGTTTTTTTAATTTTACTGTTTTATTTTAATTTTATTTTTTATTAGTTTCAAGGCATGTTTAGATTTTGGTTTGGATCAATGGAAATCTGGCTGTGGCTCTGAAATGGTTTCTTTACATACAAAGTCGTAACTATAATGTGATTAAGCATTAGAGAACAAAAAGATATATGCAGGTATACTGAGTAAGAGAAAACAGAAAAACACAGGAATAACCTAGAAAATCTTGGTTTTCTACTGTGTTTTACTGAGAAAGACTAAGTCACATTAAATAGGTTTACTCATCAAGTTATCTTTATTCCTAATACATAACCATACAAGTAGTCATACAGAATGTGCCTTAAGGTTCTTAATTCAAATCTAGCTATATTAACATTGCAGCCTCAAAAAACTGGAATGGCCTAGACTGGTAATGTGGAAGTCTATTTATCGATCTGTTCAGGTTCTTGTCTTGTAATCTTGCACAACTGTGGTAAGAAGAGGTTAGGCAGGACCCATTTCGTCTTGAGTATTTCTTTTCCAGCATATACCAGACATTGACATGTAGCCTAAACTTAATGGACTGCTCAACACAAAAACTTGAGAATTAAGAAAGTATGAGACACTATAAACTATTTGGAAAGACTGGAAGTGAATCATGAATGAAAAAACCCAGAATCTAGTGCCACCTCTGTGACCAAATAGCTGTATGATATTAAGCAACTAAAATATGTACAATCAAGAGGTAGGGCTATATTCTAAGGATTATATAAATCTCATTTACCACCTCCCAGAAGTTCAAGTATCTATCGGCACTATTATTCTCAGGCTCTACTAGTATAACAAAAAGTCTTATTATTAAAAATTAATTTTGTATGGCCACAAAAATACTGAAGTGGGATTTTTATATTATAGTGGGAAACTATAATAGAGGAAACAGCAAGAAAAATGGCAACAAAATGCCAACATGAGAAAATATTTCTTTGAAAACAAATTTTATCATCTGAGAAAAATCCATTAGACTAAAAAGGATCTTAGATCAAAACTGCTGTCTTGAAAATAAATTTGTATAGTCTATAGTTTTACATTTCCTCAAAAGTTATTCCCTGGCCCATTAAAATGACAATCACGTACAACATATGTAGACTAAGCCCACACACAAAAAAAATCATACTTAAAAACTTTCCATCTGCCAATGAAAGAGGATGGGCTCCAGGTTTCTCAATCTTGAAGATTTCATTTACGAATGTTATCTGGCAGTCATTTAATTTTCCTTCAGAACCCCTATTTAAAAAAAAAAAAAAAAAAGAAAGAAAGGAAGTAAGGTTAACTTCTGCCAGCAAAATCTTATGCAAATAATAACTAAAAGTCAATTTAGAAACTCACTGAACTTTGTTTACAAATTGTGATTTATACCGTGTTTCCCCGAAAATAAGACCTAGCCAATCAGCTCTAATGCGTCTTTTGGAGCAAAAATTAATATAAGATCCAGTCTTATTTTACTATAATATAAGACTGGGTCTTTAATATAATTATAGTATAATTATACTACGCTATAATAAATTATACTATACCATACTATACTAATAATATAATACCAGGTCTTATTTTGGTCCAAAAGACGCATTAGAGCTGACTGTCTGGCTAGGTATTATTTTCGGGGAAATACAGTAGTTATTCCAATTACTCTGAGTTATTGTTTCCAATAGGGAAAAAAAATACAATAGTAATTAGTTAATATTCGAAGTTCAGTGTAATTTAGTGTAGTATTAGGAAAAATATTTAAAGACATCACTTAGATTACGTGGTAAGAAGACAGCTACTTTGTAAATTTAAGTTAAAGACTAGAAAGAATGATACTTTCAATTAAAATAAAAAAATTAAACACATCTCCAATAAATATACTAAATTTCTAGGTAAAAAAATGAAATCATTAAAAAGAAAAACCTGTTTGCATATGCTTCTTCAAAGTCTCCTGCTATGACTATGGATATGTACATTTCTCCTTTTAATGTCAACTTTTGCTTTATATTTTTAAAGCTATGTTATTGGGTACATACAGATTTAGGATTCTTAAACCTTTTTATGAAATGTCTCTACTTCTACTAATGAGTTCTGTTTCAATAGTATACCTTGTTTTGGTCAGCATTTGCTTGATGGCTTCACATCCTTTCACCTTCTCTTTTAAAATTGTTAATGTCAAATATACACAAATGCAGAAAACTCCATAGACAAATATATAGTTTAACAAAATATAAGGTACATATCCTTGTAATCACCAACCATGACAGGAGATAGAACTGCCAACTACTTCAGTCCTTGACATGCTCCCTCCCAACAGTTACATTTACCTTAATTTTCTTCCATCTTAACACCTGTCTGCCTCCCTAAGCATATGATGTAGTTTTGCCCATGATTTTCAGGAACAAGACAGGGATGCCCACTCTCACCGCTGTTATTCAACATAGTATTGGAAGTCCTAGCCAGAGCAATCAGGCAAGAGAAAGATATAAAAGGCATCCAAATTGGGAATGAAGTCAAACTGTCACTTTTTGCAGATGACATAATTCTTTATGTAGAAAACCCTAAATACTCCACCAAAAAACTGTTAGAAACAATAAACAAATACAATACAAAGGCAGAATACAAAATCAATGTACAAAAATCCGTTGTAGTCTTATATACTAACAAGGAAATTTCAGAAAAAGAAATGAAAAAAAACAATTCCATTTGCAATTGCAACAAAAAGAATACCTAGGAATAAACTTAACAAAGGGTATAAAGGACCTTTACACTGAAAACTGAAGACATTATTACAAGAAATTGAAGACAAAACAAAGAAATGGAAAGATACTCTGAGTTCCTGATTGGAAGAATCAACATAACTGAAACGGCCATATTACCCAAAGCAATATACAAATCTAACGCAATCCTCATCAAAATTCCAATGGCATTTTTAAAATAAGTAAAACAAACAGAAATCATCAGATTTGTACGGAATCAAGAAGACCCCGACTAGCCAAAGCAATCCTAAGAAGAAAGAACAAGGCTCGATGTGTCACACTCCCCGACTTCAATTTATATTACAAAATGACAATAATCAAAACACTATGGTATTGGCAGAAAAACAGACAAACGGACAAATGGAATAGAAATTGAGAACACAGAAATAAACCCACATATATATAGGCAGGTAATTTTTGACAAAGGAGCCAAAAAACATACAATGGAGAAAAGAAAGCCTTTTTAATAAATGGTGCTGGAAAAACTGGAAAGCCACGTGGAAAAGAAATAAAACTAGAATTTTATCTGTCACCACCTACCAAAATTATCTCAAAATGGATCAGAGACCTCAATATAAGACTTGAAACAATAAAATACATAGAAGAAAACATAGGTACTAAACTTATGGACCTTGAGTTGAGAGAGGATTTTATAAATTTGACCTCAAAGACAAGGGAAATAAAAGCAAAAATAAATGAATGGGACTATATCAAACTAAAAAGCTTCTGTACAGCAAAAGAAACTGTCCACAAAACAGAGGCAACCAAGTAAATGGGAGAAGATATTTGCAAACGATGCCTCTGTTAAGGGGCTAATATCCAAAATATATAAAGAATTTGTATAACTCAACAACAACAAAACAAACAATCCAATTAAAAAATGGGCAGAGTACCTGAACAGATACTTCTCTCAAGAAGACATACAAATGGCCAATAGACATATGAAAAACTGTTCGACTTCACTAGCTATTAGGGAAATGCAAATTACAACCACAATGAGATACCACCTCACAGCTGTTAGAATGGCTATCATTAACAAGACAAGTAGTAACAAGTGCTGGAGAGGTTGTGGAGAAATAGGAACCCTCATACACTGTTGGTGGGAATGCAGACTGGTACAGTCACTATGGAAAACAGTATGGAGGTTCCTCAAAAAATTAATAGGTACCAAACAACCCAGCCATCCCTCTTCTGGGCATTTGCCCAAAAAATCTGAAAACATTTATCTGTAAAGCTCATTGCAGCATTAGTCACAGTGGCCAAGACATGGAAACAATCAAAGTGTCCTTCGATAGATGACTAGAGAAAGAAGATGTGGTACATGTATACAATGGAGTATTACTCAGCTACAAGAAAAGATGAAGCACTGCCATTTGTGACAACATGGATGGATCTTGAGATTATCATGCGAAGTGGAATAAGTCAGAAAGAAAAAGTCAAGAACCATGTGATTTCACTCACATGTGGGATATTAAACTGAAAGCAACAGAAGAACAAGACAAAAACTCATAGACACAGACAACAGTTTAGTGGTTACCAGAGAGTAAGGGGATAGAAGGGTGGTAGAAGAGTGTAAAGGGCGTCAAATGTATGGTGATGGAAGGAGAACTACCTGCCTCTGGGTGGTGAACAGACAATGCAATATATAAATGATGTATTGTAGATTTATACACTTGAAACCTATATAATTTTACCAACCAATGTCACCCCAATAAATACATAAAATATATAAAGAATAATCTATAAATTCCCATACTATAGCTTTCTTCATTGCACTTTGTTGAACTGCAAAAAAGTGTTTGCAATTCATTTGTCCTATAGAGTTCCCCACAGTCTTGATTTTGATATTTGCATTCCCAAAACATACTTTAAATAGTGTTTTCTGGTATTTGTATTTCCAGTAAATTGATAGTTGGATCCATAGTAGAAGTAAAAAATCCTTGGCCCACTGCCTGTTTTGTAAATAAAATTTTACTGGAACAAGCTATGCCTACTCGTTTATGTATTCTCTATGGCTGGCTTCCTGCTACAATGGCAGAGTTGAGTAGTTTTGACAGAGACCATCTGGCCACTGAAGGTTAAACTATTTACTATTCTGGCCTTTTACAAAAAAATTTTGTCAAACCTTGCTATAACTGCTTAATCAAATCCAAGTTCATTTTTTTGTAAAACAATTTATAGGTCTATTTCCATCAGGAAGCATCTAGTTATGTAGTGGTCTTTTCCTATGATGACAGCAGCCACAGATGCGCAATGCCTAGATTCACCGGGGATTAGAAAATGTTGATATTCCAGTTCTGTCATTTCCTTCTCATTTATTTACTGGAATAATTCCACAAAGAGAAACTTGACTTCATGAACTATTTGCTGATTCGGTGGTATAGCTCATTTAACAAATATAGATTAAATGCTTTCTTTAGCAGTTTTTAAGGGTAATAAATAGTTCCTCTAACATCCTATATAGGTGACCAATGATTTTCTATATTACTAGGAATTCACATATTTGAGGTGTTTCAATCCACTGTAGTTATTTATTTTCCTTATTAATGTTCAAATTGTCTCATCTTTGGCCGATGGGATCATCCAGTTGACTCCCAAATTTTTCTGACAAGACTTAGCACTTTGTGGGCTTCCTTGTTATCCATGAGACAAGATGTTCCAAGTTCACCTGGTACATTTTCTTCCCCCAGCCTGGAGTCCCATCTCCAAAGAAGCTTGGTTTCTTTTAGATGGACATGGTATTTCAAGACCACAACCTAGCACTAGAAAAGCTTATTGCAACTGGACTGATCACTGTTTCTAGGCTTTTCCAGTGGACAGTACTAGAATTGAAACATACACATTAACACATTGTAGCAAATACCTCATGAGTTCATATAAACACTTTCTGAAAATTCAGGACTACAAGGTAAACTTATTTTTTAAAAACAATTATGTATCTGTTTCTCCTTTTTTCCACAATCAGAAATTCCTTGTTCTCAAAGACACCAGTGATGCCTAAATTAGAAAGCTACAAATACTTCTTTGTTTTATCTCACATTACACACATTTCTCACCAGTTGTCATTATGATTGCTGAAAATGCTTCAAAATTTCTCCATATATTTCTCCCATATCTTAGTTATATTTACAGCATCAGGTCATATAACCATTACGTGTTATACTTTCTCCTTTACATATCTCCTTTAGTCTTAGTTCTAAAGGTAGCAATATTTTTAATGTTTACAATTACTCTTTGTCAAATTCTCTTCGATCTTCTCGATGGTCTGAATCTAGTTCTCTAAACAATCCCCCAGGCAAGGTTCAGGAGTCCAATGTCTCTCCCAGTTCTTCCAAGTTAATGAGTGTTGTCTCCAGCCTTTCTACTGAAGGCCAGTTGGGCTAGACCTCAAATCTTTGGCTCACCTTTGCTTGACTGATGCATGTCTTTCTGGGATGCTTTCCCTCTAAGGGTGTTATCCTAGTTCCTTCTTTTTTCTTTTTCTTCTAATTTTGTTTGGAATTTGACATCAATGCTTTTCTTTCTCTTGTTTTCATAAAATTGATTTTCTGAAAACTTTAGATGGTATAATTTTACTTAGCTTTGCTAGTTCTCACAGCCAGAGAGTTCCATAGGGCTCACTTTTTTGTTGCTTTCTGGAGAAGCATTCAATACTACGGCAATTAATCTGATTGGACAGAAATAATATCAGTAGTTGTCTGGGGCCAAAGCTGAGTGTGGTGGTGGTGGTCTCACCACCACCTATGTTCCTATGGGCCCCCCACACTTTAATGGGGGCCCATAGGAACTTTTGGGGATGATGAAAATACTCTATATCTGGACTTGTCAATATTCACTTGATATGTACTACATATTACTGGATTAAATTATGCTTCAAAAATTATTTTTTTTAAAAAAGACACTATGGAAGCTTACTTTCTGAAATCTCCTGTCTCTGTTCACCTTCCGTTTTTAACTGGACCCTTTTCCCCTTTCCTGTCCCTGTCCTACTTCATTTGGATTGCATTCACAGTAGTTTCTCTTAGCATGGGGCTTTGTCCTGAAATGGAGCTTTAGCTGACTAATTTTGAGAGTTCATAGGGTTCTAATCCCCTTAGACCTCACTGCAAACCGCTTGTACTCATCCAAACTGGGGGGCCTACCCCTTCTAGCTTCAGCTGTCGTGTGTATTACATAACAAATCACCCTAAAACTAGCAGCATTACAGTTTCTGTGGATCAGAAATTTAGAAGGAGCTTAGCTAGGTAATTCTGGCTAAAGATCTTTCACGAGACTTCAGTCAAGCTGCTGGCCAGTTACATTCTCATCTCAAGGTTCAACTGGGGAAAGACTGACATGACAGGCTGTCTGAATTCTTATAACACAGCAGCTGGCTTCCCCCAGAGGAAGTACTATCTGAGAGAGCCCCAAATGGAAGTGTCAGTGTTGTTAAAACCAAATCTCAGAAGTGGTATACAATCACTTCTGCCATATTCTGGTGGCCACACACAGCAACCCTCGTAAAATATGAGAGGGAACTATGCAAGGAACTATGAGTACCAAGAAGCAGGAATTACTGGGGATCATTCTGAAAGGTGGCCATCATAGCTGCTATTCTTAAAACAGCTTGCTGAGCTAATTGATTATTTTGGAGTTACTTGGTCCACCATATACCCTGTAGTACCCTCTCCTACCTCGTGCACAGACACCGACACCACAAAGGTCTTGTAGCTTTCAGTTGTTTATCCAACCAGCTATTTTGGTGTTTGTGGGGACCACCACGTCACTGTAAACAGTTGCAGATGTTGCCCAGGAGTTTTTGGATATTTTAGTTGCTCTAGATGTTTTCATAAGGACATCTAGGGAGATTAAAAATCTATGCTGTTGTCATCTACCTAGACTCCGTCCATTCTTGTATTTTCACCTTCTGTGACTTCATATTTAATTAAGGAGTCTTTCTTACAAGCAGTATATGGGTTTTTTGTTTCAATCTAGTCTGTTGATCTTTTATCTTTCATTGTAATATTTAGTTCAAATACAGTTAATATAATGACTGATATATTTGGGTTTCTATCATTTTACTATGTTTTCTATTTTTATCCTCCTTTTTTTTTGTGTGTTACTTTTAATTGCCTTCTTTTGGATTATTCTAATATTTATTATTCCATTTCTACTCTATTCACTTGCAAACAGTTTATTTTTAGTGGTACTTAGGGGTTGCATCATGCAAACTTGCAAATCAAACTATTTTAAGTTTTACTTTCTCTGCTTCACTGATAATGCCAGAATCTCACAGCTTCACTTACCAACCCCATGTTTCGCATGGTTGTCATGCATTTTATTCTACACATACTTTAAACTTCACTATTATTGTTTTGAATAATCTATTTGTACTTACTCATATAGTTATTCTTCCTCTGTTCTTAATTCCTTCCTGTATTTCCATGTTTTGATCTGAGATCTCCTTCCTTTTGTTTAAAGAACTCCCTTTAAGTATTTCTCTTAGTGCAGGTCTGTTGGTGTTGAATTCTCTCATATTTGCTTTAAGAATGTCTTTATTTTGGCTTCATTTTTGTACGATATTTTCATTAGAAATGTATTTTTAAGTTGAGAATTTTTTATCAGTGTTTTCAGATGCCATTCCATTGTCTTCTAGTTTACATTATGTCTGATGAAAACTCACTCATCTTCCCTTCGTTTTAATCTTGAGTTTTCAACAGCCTTATGCCACTGTGTTTTCTTTACATTTATCCTGCTTAGGGCTCACAAAATTTCTTCAATCTAGGCAGATATCTTTTATCAATTTGGAAAATTCTAGCTACTACATTTTCAAATATTGTTTTCATCATACTTTGTCTTTTTGGGAACTGTAAATAAATCCAACACATATCTTTTCACTAAGTCCCATATGTCTATGTCTATTCTGTGTTGTTTTAAATATTGCAGTTTAAAATATTTTCATTGACTTGCCTTTTAGTTCACTAATACTATCTTCCGCTGTATCTTATCTGCTATTAAGCCAATCTAATGAGGTGTTATTTTCAGATACTGTATTTTTTAGTTCTTGAATCTCCATATGATTATTTTAAAGATTCCAATTTTCAGTTGAAATTCTCCATCTTTTCATTATAACAAAGACTGTACACACTAAAAGATGAGGCTACCCAATAAACTATGACAGTAAATTAACATTTAGATAAAATAAACACTCCTAGGAAATCTGAATAGTCCTATGATCATTACAGAAATTCAATCAATCAAAAACTTTCCCACAAAGAAAACTCAGAGACAGAGGACTTTACTGACAAGTTCTACCAAACATTCAAGAAAAGGACACAAAACTACCATAAGCTAGAAAAATAATATTCCACCAAATTAATTTATAAAACCAGCATAATTTGTGAAGGACAGCTAGACAAGAAACTTTAACATGCAAATTTTGCTCAACACACATTGAAAAATCTTAATACAAAATATCATCAAATCAAACCCAGGAAAGCATATCCACAAAATACCTATATCAAACATTAACTGACTTTTTAAAAAATTAATTATTGACTATTCATACAATAAACTTTATTCAGAAGAATTGGACTAAAAAGATGGTGATAATATTTTCCCAAGTGTAAAAGGGTAGTTGTGAAACAATGCATACATAGTACTATATCACTTGAGGGAAGTATCTAAAAGTTTTTCTTAAAAGATTAATGATGAAAATACGTGAGTGATTTGGTATTTTGATGATTTTACCGTTTGAATTTTCTTCATTAAGCTTGTCAAATTCTGTAGCTTGAAGAAAATTACTATAAAGGAAAATTTCAGATAGTCTTGCGAGTCCAATAAATAGCTGGTTAAGTAGATATTCACAGCTATTACATCAACACAGATCCTCATAGCAACCTGGCCATTGCAATGCTCTTGTATATTATTTGGCTTAATCTATAAGAATCCTGTGAGGTAAGCAAGGACTTCTCTTAAAAAACACTCAGTTATCTCCAAGATCCTTTCAAATATACCTCCAGCATTAAAGTAGCTATGGAAATTTAAGGGCCATTCTTAATAAAAAATTCTCAAGAATGTAGAAAAAAAATTTTTCCATCTTTCATAGATTCCTCTGTTTTTAAACTAAGGAACGTGTGCTTAATACCTAAAAATTACATCCCTTGATTAATTCAGTAATTAAATGGCATCCATGAAGAAACTCTTACCCCAAGAAAATGTTTGCACGAAGTTCTTTTTTGGTCCTGGAGATTGTCTTCAATGCAGTAATTTCTGCATCAAACCAAAATCCTCTATTACTAGGACTTTCTACATTGTAGTTAACCATTACCACATCACCAATATTTAGTTCATTCCATTTCAAAGTGGTTCTAGCTCGTGGTCGAAGATCCTTCACATTTATTTCTACAGTACCACTTTCTGGATATCTGAGGAGAGAGAAAGAGAACAATCACAGAACACTGCTTAGGATAACTGCTAAAGAAGACTACAATTACATGTAACATATATAAAAACTTAATATTATTCTTAATGGCACTTATTTATTCATGACTTTAACTGCCAGAATAAATTATTCTTGATAAAATCTTAGTGAGACATTCTTTGCTAGCTTGGTGGGTGGGGGTGGGAGTACAATTAAGTAAAAGAAACACAAGTGTTTTTTTTCCCACATTGTCTTAACTCAAGTTTAAGAATTAGTTTTTAAAAATTATTTTTTACTATTCAATTACAGTTGACATTCAGTATTATTTTATATTAGTTTCAGGTGCACAGCATAGTGGTTATAGACATTTATATAATTTACGAAGCGACCCCCCTGACTAGTCTAGTACCCACCTGGCACTATACATAGTTATTACAATATTAAGAATTTCTTTAATAGGAGTAGATGCTAAGCTCTTCCTGAATTTGGAACCAGTTCCAGCTGCCATTTGCTTTATGAATACTAAGAACATGAACCCAGTACGTTTCAATAGACTCAGTTTTTCCAGGAAGAAAAATAAAAGTCTAGTTCTTACTTGTAGCCAGCAACGGCAAACAAAAACAGAAACAAAAAAACTCCAGAATTTTTTATCTATCAGAAAGTAGAACCATGTAAAAGAATTCTAGCAGAATCTTGATTTTGTGTTTCTAAAGGTAAACTTAAACCTACATCTGACCTGAACTTAAAGCTTCCAATTTTAGGCCTAATTTCTAGTATCAGCAGACAAAAGACTGCAGTGTAACAGTCCACAATGTTTTTTATAAGATTAAGACCTGTCACCTTTATGTATTGCTTGGTATTAGCAGGACAAAGAAATGAGTAACATCTGGTCTGTGCTCTTGGAAAGCTCAATCTATTGGGGCAGGCTAAACTACCACAGCAGAGGTTCTCAAAGTGTGGTCCCCAGACCAGCAAGCAGCATCATCTGGGAACATGTTAGAAATGCAAACTCATGGGCTCTACTTTGGATCTACTGAGTCAGAAACGCTGGGAATGAGGCCCGGCAATCTATCTTCACAAATCCTCTCAGAAATCCTAAAGCATGCTCAAGTTTGATAACCTATTATGCTATCGGAACACAATAATGAAATACCATAGCCCAGTGTGACAGCATTAACAAGGTAATAGAAACTAAGGGAAGAGACCACCAACCCTTAACCTACTTAGTGGCCTGCTCAAAATGTAAGTCGGCCTGAAGGTGGAAACAGCTCTAGCAACTAGCCTTGGTTCTTCCGAATCAAACAAGAACTACCGTGTTTCCCCGAAAATAAGACCTTACATTAATTCTTGCTCCAAAAGACGCATTAGAGCTGATGGTCCGGATAGGTCTTATTTTTGGGGAAACATGGTATGCAAGCCTAGAACTCACACAGAAATCTAATTCATTTAGAATAAATGGATATGAATCCTTGGTGGGATCTTTAGTTAATTAACTCATTAATCAAGTCACTTCAATTTTCAGTTAATTGAAAATCTCAGGATTAGCCAAGGGGTCCACGTTATCCTCTCAGTGCCCTAATTCCCTTCTACCATAAGCCTTTCAAATAACCACGCCACGACTTTTGCTCAGACAGCAAATGGTGAGGGGGCAGGTTTAACCCTAAAAAAAAGCCATTCTGTCTTCACATAGCTTTGACATAGGGAACAGAAGACACTTAATACTGGATCAAAACAAGCTTTGGAACTCATCCTATGCACTTCTTCATGGAAATGCAAGAAGAAAGAAACTTGTTTCTTCATTTCCATGAAGAAATTTATACGCTGTCTCAAACGAAAGACCTAATACTTGACCGTCTAAGTGTCCCTGCCATCCTCAATCTTCTCTCCCAAACAAAAACATTTTACATGACAAGATTTTGAATCTTATCATCCTGGTGTCTTCACTCAAAACATGTTCTATTTTTCAGCCTGCCTGGGTTTAAATTCTCTTTTTAGCTTGTTACTACTTACTGTGTATCCTTGGGAAAGTTACTAAACCTCTCTGTGACTGTCTCTCACATGTAAAATGTACCTAATGGTAAGTAACTGTATCTCATATGGTTGTTCTGTGAACTAAAATGAGTAGACTTGTAAAGTGCTTAAAACAGTAGATGATGGCTTGGTAAGTAAATGCCAGTTGTTGATATTTTGTTATCACAGAAATAAACCTAAAGAAAATCTGACAAGTACAAAGTCATGTCTATGGTTCTACTCTTTTCCCATTTCAATTCCATTTTTAATGGTCAAACCTAAATTTACAGGTCCTTTTCATGTTGTTTTACATTGGTCTGTCAGAAAATAACCTATACAACAAAAAATTTAATCTAGATCTTTCAGGGTTTTTCTAATTCTAAAGTTGTGAATTTGTTTCCTGCCTCAATATTCTTAAGGCCACATAGGACAGAAAGCTATTCTTTTAGATGAGATTCCTTCCTCAACTGTAACGTGAAAATTATATTTTGATGTCTATTATCATATATTTCTGTATACTTAATGCAGTGAAAAAACATATTTCAACGGCAAAATATTCTACATTTGCTTACGTTTGCCAAAATTAGACACCAAGAATGGAAATATTTTGAACAAAGTAGAAAACTTAAAAGTTTTAAAATTACATATAAAATCATGTTTATTGGAGATAAGGCAAAATAAATCATCCCATACATCAGAGCAAGGGAATGTAAGCTCTGTTTTCCCTGGAACAAAATTTTAGCACTTTAGAACACAATTATATTGTACGATTATATTTAGCAAGATTTCAGAATTATATTGTAGAGAATATGTACATATACTCTATATGTGTTTAGTAATTCTGTAAATGATAAGTCATGAAAATAAAACATTTTTCTCATGCTAGCCAAAGAGATGTTGAGTCAATTGCTATGTAAAACATGGAAGGGGCACATAAACCACACTTACTAAAGTCCAACTACATTTCTAACACAGATATCTCAGAGGACCTGAAATTCAAAGTATCCAAGATGGAATTCCCCCATCCCATAATCTGCTGATGCTCAATATTCTCTAGAGGAAACTTTGCATAGTCCCAGAAACTTAGGAGTTATCCCCAATTCCTCATAATATCCCCACCCAGTTACTAAGTCCTTTTTATGCTATACCTGTAACATTTCTTTAATGTAACTATACCCCGTTAAGTGAAGACTTGCATTTCTCTGATTTTACTGTTAAGGCCCAATACTTTTTAGGATCATACCTCACAGTACGTATCATACTTTTGCCAAAGATTCTACACCACAGATGTACCTAAAATATTTTGTGAAGTTCAATAATGGTATGTTCATAGGCTATGGGAAACAGGTATTCTCGTACATTACTGATGGGACTAAAAGTGGTACTGTACCCTTGTAGAGAGGAATTAGACAACAGCTAGAAAAATTGCGTATATATTTACCTTCTAATTCAGGAATTCCACTTCTAGCAATCCACCCCAATATTAATAACAAAATCCCCATAAAAAGACACTACACAAGGCTGTTCATAGCTGCACTATCTGTAATATAACTAGAAACAACCAAATGTCCACAACAGGAAACCACTTAAAATAACATGATACAATTATATAATGGAATATTATGCTTGTATAAAAAAGGAATATGCTTATCTGCTATGGAATGCTATATATGGATAGATACGTTAACTCAAAAAAAGCAATATGCAAACATTTACAGTGTGCTTTTTACCTAATGTGTACAGAAATACAAATATTGAGTATACTGTATTTTGCCCTATATAATGCACTCCCATGTGTAATACACACCACGTTTTTGGCCCAAACTTTCAGGGAAATGGAATTAATACTACCCATGTAGAATGCACACCCTTATTTTTCCCTAACAAATTTGGGTAAAAGTGTGCACATTATACACAGCAAAATACGGTACATATACACTTGCATATGTACACATACAAATATATGTGAGTATATATATAATTATACACACACCATTATATTTTGAAACAGAAAGGTAAACCAAAACTAATAAATATGGTTACTATTAACAAATAGGGTAGGAGGAACCAGGATGGACAGAGTTTCTTTTAATGTACCTTGATTTGGAGATTTATCTGTAGAATGGAGATTTACCTATAGAATCATGTAGTGTTTCATATAATTATAAAACATAATTAACAAAATGTGACAAATCCCAAAAAATTAAAAGCAAAATGAAACAAAAGTACACACCTGATGGCTTAACTATAGAGACAGGAAATATTACAAGTGACTTGAAAATACACTAAATTAACTATATATTCCCAATGGAGTTACTTCCTTAGGACATAAAGTAAACAAAACAAAAAACTCACTTTTCAGTAATCATATTGTTTGCAATATTAGCACTGCTCATCTAAAACCACCATGAGTAGGATAAAGCAAATCAATGGTATTAGGAACCATGATTTTCAAGATAAGGTAAAAAAAGTAAATAGAAGATTAAATTATAACCCTTTAACTCCATATTTAATTGGACATAACAACATACACCTATGGTGTATTTAAGTATTTCCTAGCTGTGTCCAATGAGAAGACCTAGAAACACGATCCAACAAGTATCAATGAGCAGCCCAGATTATGTGCTCTAAGTAGCGTCTCTAACTAAAAAGTACTAGGGCTCCTTGAAGAAATGGCTGAATCCAAACGTGGGTAGGAAGCAAAAAAATAGCTTGGGACATCCTTTTGCACCTGAATGCAAAGCAGCTCTTAAAAACCATTATGTCATGTTCAACTTGAAGGAGTTTTCACAGGCCAGAGATGGGACAATTTCTGAGTTAGATTACAAGTGTTAAAATCTAACAGTTCATAATGATATTTAAAAGTAAAAATCTCACTGGCCAACCTCTGAAGGATGCTAGGGAACTTATTCACTTTGAACACCGAAAAAGTTCAAGAATGAATCGTTTATCTGACTTTTCATATATGAACCAACTGGTTATTTATGAAAGAATAATAGTTAATCAATGAAGACAATGATGTATCACAATTTTTGCAACACTTAATGAAAACAGTGGACCTACGTAAAGATTAATGGCTGCTAAAACCATTAAAAGCTGGTAGCAAATTTCGTAATAGATGGATTGGTCCAACAACTCCTGAAATCTTACCACAAAAGAGAAGTAGGCAGTATGTGCCTCCCAGTGCCATACAATTGGTAAGTAAACACTATCTCTTAACTAGTCTTATTAAATAATATAATCTGAATCCAATCAAACCTCTAGATATAAGCTTTTAGGAAACTTAACATTAACAGAGGAACATTTTAATACCATTAAAGGAATGTAATCAGTGAAGTCCAGACGATGAGAAAACTGAATAAACTGTCACTTGCCTTGTACAAATAAATAGCAAGGGGGAAAAAAAAAGTAGGGGGAATCTGTAGGTTGCGACTTAACCTATCAACTAAATGTAATGGATGGATCTTGTTTTTGATCCTTACTTGAACCACCTAAGTATGTTTTTTAAAAAGACAATTAAGAAAGTCTGAACATTAACTGGCTATTTGATATTAAGGAATCATTATGAATTTCATGTTAGATTTTTTTTTTTTTTAATGTGTTAGTGTCCCCACGCCTATCCTCAGGTTCAGTGATTTGCCAGGAGAACTTACAGGACTCATTTTCACAGGACAGCATGTAGTTGGTCCAATGCCTACAATTTACTATAGTGACAGGATACAAAGCAAAATCAGCAAAGGAAAAAGACACACGAGATGAAGTCCAGAGGAAACTAGGTGCAAACTCAAAGAATCCTCCCAGTGGAGTCACACAAAACATGCTTAATTCCTCCAGCAACAAATTATAACATATGTAAATATTATCTACTACAGATGTAAAGAAGACCCAAGATTTTTATCAGGGGCTGGTCACATAAGCACTCGCTGCCTAGCACATACCAAAATTCCAGACTCCCAGAAGCAGGTGTTCAGCATAAACCATACTGTTTACACAAACAGTTTAGGCACAGTGAGCCATTCTTGTCAGGGAATGATGCAAATCCTCCTGAAAGAGGAATTCCCAAACACCAGCCAAAGGTCAACCACACAAACAGACCTTTTAAAACATAGCAGTTTCAGGTCTGACATGTTAGCTCTTTTCTACACTTGAAGAAGGATCCTTTTAGATCTTTTGTTAGTTGAACGCTCTGAGAAGATATCAAGATGAAGATGAGCCTACGAAAGACAGGGAGAAAAACACAGGACTCTGTAGCAAAAGCCCTTAGACCATAATGCTGTCACTTTGAAAGGAAAGAGAGGATTGGGCATGAAAAGCATGACAAAGCATGACAAAGTCTGACCAAGTCTTGGTGAGTCCACTGGTGAGCTTTGGTGCAGACGTACCACAGGGGTCCTACACTGGGCAGAAATCGCCAGGCCCTAGAACGTAAACTGCCATACCGAGTCACTGGCTGCACGGTGGGATGCCAGGAAGAGAGTATGGCCTTGGCTCAAACACTGGCAGATCTCAAAAGTGCTGTAACTAAAAGTTGTCAGCTGAACTGCATTCACTTCTTGCAGCTGCTAAGCAAGTTCTTGAAGGGAGTTCTGAGCAGTGTACCCACCAGAACTCCTAAGGCCATTTCTGATTGAAATGGTATACGGTTTGGGACTGGCTTCAAAATAATCCGGAGGTGCTTGGGGATGCTGCTATAGATTAAACAAGATTGGCCAGGGGTTCACAGTGGCTGAAGCTAGGTGATGGGTTCACCATACTGTCCTCTGCATAAATTTAAAGATTTTTACAAAAATAAAATGCTTTGTAGTCCAAGTTAAAACCCAAACAAAAGGCTCTTTCTACTTTTTGAAGTTTTCCTGTTATGTGTATAAAATTCAAAAAGTTAACAATCAAAGCTTATAACGAGGACAAGCAGCCTCCTGCCCCGGCCTGCTACACTGACTCGTTTCCTAGATGCAATCATTTTCAATGCTTAGCTATTTCTCTTATTTACCGCCGTATTTTTAAGGAGCACACTTAGACTTTGCGTTTTACTTTCAACTGTTATTCTACCCATCCCTCCGTACAGTTCATTTGCCTCTACCTTCGTCTCCCTCATAATTGCTAACACAAGGCACAGCTCTAAGTGTTCAACAACTCTAAGTAGAGGTAGTTGCTATTCTATCCCTATTATACAGATGAGGCACAGAAGCAAAATGAGTTTAGACAGCTGTAAGCAGAGGCATGATTCAAACTGATCATCTGGCTCTAGACCCATACACTTATATTGACCAACTTTTTCTTCCTCTTAAACACATTATACAAACCAAACTGCTTGTGAAAATCAGTCTTTTTTCACAAAATATTTTACATGTGGACTAAATATTCACAGCTAAATAATAAAGTATGCTTTGTCTTCTTCCACAGTTTTGTTTTCCATAGAGTACTTAGTGCTTTTTAGTTCCTATTTGCTTAGTTTTCTATATATCTAGTATTATTATCTCCATTCTGCCACAGTTGTAAAACTCTTCTCTGTGTTCAGACATTTCAGGAACTCATCTTTTGGGCTTCATGACATCTCTTTTAGAGACCTCTGTCCTATCCTAACCTGAACAGCTTGCTCTATAGGCCCAGACCTGTTTCACAGCTGTCATGCTGGGATCTCCTTTCATTACATCCTATGTTGAATCCTAGTTCCCAAATACTATTCCCTCCTCTTTCTTGGTTTAAATCTTGAGTAGGGTGGGAGTAGTTTAAATGCTCTTTCATATAAATTAACCAATCCTCTTGTTCTGGTTTATTCCAGGTGCTACCTCCAAGGCACGTGGTGAGCCCAAGGCCTGAGCCTCCCAAAGATTCAATGCCATTTTACTTGCTTGTTGTTGGCTTCCCATCCTTAGGTTTCAGCTTTCTCTGGCCTGCTAAATTAGGTGTCATTTACCCATTAGTTTCTTACCTTCCAAAATTTTGTTGTTTTCTCTTCTGTGTCTTTTATTTCTATCCCATTTTTTTGTCCTTGGGAGTTTATGCATTTATTCTTTTACTGTCTTCTAGGAGGGTTTAAGAAAAAGTGGAAACAAACATCCAACTTATTCTGACATGTTTAACTGGAAATCTTCGTTCACCTTTAGTTTCATCTTACTACTCACCGTATACCTCCTACACTCCAGCCATACGAACCTCCACTCAGGTAACCCCTCATCTCCTACGACTTTATCCTTGGTATCCTGTTCTCCTTCAGGAATACAGAAGTATCTCTTCTATCTTGTACACTCAGAGCTTTAGGCACTCTAAATGGAAGGTGTGCACATTTCTATCACAGTACTTACACTGTAAAACACCCAGTTTTCATTGAGGAGCACCTGTGTTCAAACTTCAGTGTGTTTAGAATATACCAAGCCGACAAATATTTGGAAACAACCAACTCATTAAATAGAACAGTCTGCTTTTAAATAACTAAAGCTCTTCATCAACTATAATAAACTGTGACCACTGTATTTCAAAAAGATCCCCTTGATTCTGCTGTGTCTCCTCTTCTTCCTTGAGAAACCTTGATCTAGACAGTTCCAGATGTATGGGACCACAGAATTCTATGCAGAATAAGAAAAAAGCTTTTTAATGTTCTTGGTGTTCTTAAAAATGAAAAACGTGTAGTCAGCTGAACTGCTAATCATAACAGTACTCAAGAGAAAGTCTTTTCAAATATAGGGAATTCCCAACACAGCATTTCCCCCCTCCCGTGAGGTTTAATGTATGGTTGAAGATAACCAGTGCATGCTGGTCCAAGCAGCTGATTTCTCTCAGCATTTGCACTGAAGAAAACTGTGCAGGAGACTGTATGAAATATTTTGGAAGTGTTGGAAGCCTGAACAACTTCTAAAACAGGTCTCAAGATATCCCCAAAGACCTGAAGCACAGAGAGGTGGGAATGTACGAAGGCCAATTTTATCTACACTGTGCTGAGAGCAAAGCCAATACCTATAGAAGAATGAAAATAGGGTCCTTTTTCTCTTGTGTTACATGACCTCTTGTTCTTAGAACCTGAAGTCAAGGTATTATTCTAATATAGGTATAAGATAAATTATTCTAGTTAGCTACTTTGCATCCCTAAGTTTAGAAACCACTTTGGTGTTATAAAGTCTGTATTATCAAATAATCCTTACATATCCCTAATCTTAAGTTTTCCCAGTAACACTTTTATTGCTTCAAATACTCTTTGGATGTCTTTTAGAGCTATCCTTCAGAGGAGCGGTTTTTGGTTATCTTTAACTATGTAACATCTTAGCCTAAACTCACTTTGTTTTCAACTGACAAAACAAACATTAAGTCTGGAGAATTAAATTTCATGGAAATTGATTAAGCACTATTTAAAAAGATAGGTTTATTATAAAATAGTAAAACTACATACATTTTCTTAGGTGGCTTGTAAGCTAATAATTTTAGAAGACTAAAACTGTATTAAGCAAGTAGTATCAATTGAAACCTTCTTTTAAAACATGGCTTCCTGGTACTAATATACTTAAATAAGGACACCATTCATCTGGAGGCATGTTCTAGTTTAGCAAATCTTTAATGACACACCACATGCAAAAAGAAAGCATTTCTTAATCTAATAGATAACATCACTAAGTTTCACACCTTAAATGTAAAGCTTACTCACAGACAACTTACTTAAAACTGCTTACAGTAACACTTTACATATTACATGGAAATAAATCTCATTTGTAGAACACATTAACAATGGTGGATAACTGTTTTGATAATGGTGAAAACAATATTAGGTTAAAAAATACCTATGCCAAAGATAAATCTGTATTATTTAAGAGTACTTACCAAAATAACCTGGCTTTATCAATAAATAAATGAAAACCAGAAAGTCTGATTCTATTATTACTGGGTACTTTTCAAGATTATTAGGAAAAAAGAACGTTAAGTCTGGCAGATATTTACAGATGAAGAAATTAAGGCTGAAAGAATTCCAACTAAACAAAAAACTTACCAATAAACTAAAGACCTAGAATTCAAACCAAATTCTGATTCTAATGCCCGAACAATACAGCCTGAAAGAGAACCACTGCTGTGAATACTTAATAGGCCCCTGGGGTACCTGTTTGAAAAGCAGATTCCTGGGCCTTACCTCAAACCCATCCCATGTAGGAAGTTTGGTGTCCCTCAGGAACCTGCATTTTAAACACCTTACCTCGGTGAATCTGGAGTGTTGCTGACCATCTTTTTGAGAAACACTGATGTAAAGAGATGACGTATAAATTTGAAAAGGTGAAATCAACTGTTACCTGTAAAGTCATTTTTCTAAGTACCAAGTGATCTTATAACACAATAAGAGAGAAATGGTAAGGTCACAGACCTGTCTAACATCTTCCGTCCTCCTTTTGATTGTTATCCATTCAGAACGCTGCCAAGTGATAGAAAGTTAGAGGAAATATGTCTTTGGTAGATAAGTATGTTAGTACAACCAAGAAGCAAACTGGTCACTGCACCAGGGTTCTGGAACTAAACCTTTCATTCCAGGTCCCTGTACTCAAGATCAACATGACACTTTGGCTTGATTAAAGACAAATCTCCTACTCCTATTCTACCATTAAACCTAAAAATCATTACATTTTGATATTGCACAAAACATTTTTGGGACTCCTTTAGCAATAGATCGCTGTATCAATCTTCAAGAAAATCAGTTTTGTTATTTTATAGAAAAACTGCTCAAAATAACACTTGATTTTACTCAGAATCGGCTCCCTAACTTCTATTTGCAGTAGCCATAATTAAAGCTACTCTATAGCACGCATCACAGGCTGAGAATAGCTTGAAAAATCTTAAAAGATGCTGTGAGCAATGACATTATCTTAAGACATTAGCTTGTAGTTACAGCCTAAGTTATCCTCCAAATCCTAAGTGATGTTATGACATTTCCATTTGATTTCAATACCATGGTAGAGCCTTGATACTGTTTTAAAAGCAGTTTAACCTATTTGGTTTAAAAATCTTTCTAATACTAATGAGCTATGGCTTCTCCCCACAGAAAAAAAAGCACACAGGCGTTTAAAGACAGTTAGAGAACCTGTGGTTAAAGGTATCAGTTCTGCAAAAGCATCATAACTGGAGAGATTTACAGAAAATTTCTAAATTATGTTAACAATCCTATATGCTGTATATTAACATTTTATTTTAAAAGCACGCTTCTCTTAAATGAGAGATAGTACGATAGAGTGGTTGCAAGTATGTGCTTTTCTGAATCCAGATCTACCACTTATTAGCTGTCCAACGTTGAGCAAATTACTTAATCTCTCTAAATTCCAGTTATTCTTACTTCACACATAAAAAGTATCTATTTCACTGAGTTTTTAATGAGGATTACATGAGGTAATTTAGGTAAGGTACTTGTACAATACCTGGTACACAGTGTTATTTTAATAAGAGAATTACTGGCTTAAGCTACTATACTTTAAAAGGATACTTGGGAATAATTTACTAAAAAGTCAAAACAAAAGAATTTTTGTTTCTGAGGTAAACTGACAATTCTATTTTAATGTGAACACTATAGAGCATGGAAGATCATACAGCAATTTTTGTGTCATTATGAAAACTCTTAGCAATCATTTACTCATGTTTAAAGATTTCAATTTTGCTTAGCTACAATTATTCATTCTTAAGATAGGATTGAGAAATAAAATAAGTTACATAAGCATTTTCCTTCTTTAAATATATACTCCTTGTTCAGACTACTAGGTGTTTCCTAACTTGCTTTTTCTCTTTATAGAAATCAGCTAAAATTTATAAATCAAGATCTCTAAATTAAACCACTAAATTTAATAAAGTAATTACAGAAAGCAAATCACTAACAAGAATAGTATTTCCAAATTCACTTTTTTAACTGACCTGTAATACTATAAAGGTACATGTTGAATCCTTAGAAACAAGAAGGTATCGGGAGATTTTGAGATCTTGTTCCACACTAGGTCAAGTTCAGAAAGCTTGCCTTACAATGACTGACTGGTATACTCAAGAGCCTAATTAAATAGGAAAACCAGGACTAGATCTCAGAACAAAACTTCAACTATTACAGAGTATTTTCTCCCATTCAAGAATTTTACCAACAGATCATAATAGATAAATTCCGCACAAACACATTATGGTCATTGCTTTCTATGCAAAGTTAATACAGATTAAAAACTACATAGTGGAAAATAGTCCCTCATTTAAAGTTACATACAGATCATTTAGCTTGAATGAAATATAATTTCTTTTAGAAAGACTTAATTCTAATAATTTTGTCTACAGGGAAACAAAATGGAAAAAGTCAGCAAGCCATAAACCCATAGACATGCAGTAAAATAAGGATGAACACTCAGATTCATCAGGTCTTTGGCCTTTAATAAAATATATTTACTATATTTAGTTAAACTGTCATTATCAACCCCTTTTCCCCTGTTGCTCTTAGTAGCAGGTACCTGATAACAATTGATAAGGCTGGGCCAAAAGCAATCTATCAATGAGTGGTTCTCAAACTCGAGTGTGTGTCACAATCACCCCGATGACTGATTAAAACACAGATTTCTGGGCCACCCCAAAGATTGAATTCATTATGTCTGGAGTGAGCCCGAGAACTTGCATTTCTAGTAAGTGATGCTGATGTTGATATTCCTGGCCAAAGACTACACTTGAGCACCACTGGTCTGAGTTAGTAGTTCTCAGCCATGGCTGCATATTAGAAGCGCAGGGAAACTTTTGAAAACACCAATGCCTGGAGGTCCCTCAGACCAATCACACGAGAAGTTCTTGGGGTAGGTCCCAGGCACCGGTATTTTTTTAAAGCTTCCTGGACAAGTAATGTGTAGCTAGGGTTGAGAAACACTAGCCTAGTTAATTAAAATGAATCTAAACCAAATCCACTAAGATGTTTCTTAGGACAAAAGGATTTTAGCCTTTATCTGCTGATAAAGCAGCCAAAGTGATAACTAAAGATTAAGTTCAATAGGGAGGCTGCAGTTGCTTACATACAGTGTTTCCCTGAAAATAAGACCTAGCCGGACAATCAGCTCTAATGCATCATTTGGAGCAAAAATTAATATAAGACCCCATCTAATTTTACTATAAGACGGGGTCTTATAAAATAAGACACATTAGAGCTGATGGTCCGGCTAGGTCTTATTTTCAGGGATACAGGGTAACTAGGGTTTAATTCAACAGAAGTTGTATGTTTGTTGCCTCCTTTAAATCCCAAAGTCTAAAACAAGTCTTTAGAAGTCATACAAAATGGTCGACCATTGAAGGCAATAGAAGTGTAAGTGTAAGTGTACCAATTCCACATATACCATGTTTAGGCTGAGCGGCAATATTGCATATTATTGCCAGACTATACACTCTGGAGTCAGATCATGTAATAGGTGTGACCTTTCACAACTTAAAGATAATTAAGTCTTGGTCTCTTCATATGGTAGTTAATGTAACTAACATTATATTCATGCTAAAGATTACATGAGCATCCATATAAAACGTTAGCTCAGAGTTTGACACACAAATCTAAACCGCTGTAAGCTATGCCTCAGACATATTAGCCTACTAGAAATACGAAGAAAATGATTGTCCTTTTCCAAGTCTACTACACTTCCTTCAGTTAACATCATGTGTCTTCGTCACAATGGTTCAGGGTCTCTACAAGATCAGTCACAGCTTTGTGAATTGAGATGTTCAAGGCCCTCAAAATTTTAAACTCTAAGTACCTTACCTGCAGAGAGGATAATTTATGGGAATAAACACAACTTGTAGAAAGCTATGAAGTATACAGTACAAGCTTACTATAAGGTAAAATTCAATGTTCCCTCCCTTTATTTCTTTACCACTTAACCACTGCATGATTTATAATTGCCTGTATTACCCTGACATTTGCTCGTTGCTGAATCCCCTTTCCCTTTTTTTTTCTGTCCAAAATACCACTTAAAATAGAGGTTTCGACCACGCATAGTCTCCCCCCTGTAATGATGACTTTGAGGAAAAAAACGCAGCTCTCACATCCAAGTTGTGTATGCTTGCTAACAGGGTGCTTTTAAAAACCTTAAGGAGTATTTAAAAATCGTTTAGAAACTAAATCTCTGAAGTCTAAATTTAATATTCCTACTGCCAACTCTTTCTCCCCAAGCACTTACTAGGCTGGCTAAGTTCTAAAAATACAAGACCTTTGCTAAGACCAAGGTGACAACAGATGAGTAGTACAGCATAGCAATCAGGAAGAAAACACCACAAATATCTACTTTGTACCAGGCACTTTGATGTTAACTCCATGTTTGTTTTATACTATTTGCATAAGATGTGAATCAAAGCTGACAAGCCTAACCTAGGCCTTATGACTGACAAACTACAAAATCTTCACAAGATGCCCTCAACAATTTAGTCTATGTTCATTAAGAATCTACAGAAAAGGGACCCTTACAAACAGTAAAATTCAACTTTGAAACATTTCAAACCAATCTGTTAATATAATCTGCTTTTTATGAACTTACAATGTTTGTATCTGTAATTCTGAGGAAAAACAAAGAAACATTAGGAAATAAATGATGTCCACTACTGGATCTTATTTGGCCTTCCGGAGGTTAAGAAACCCCTCTACCTATTACGTACTATAAATCTGTAATACCTATCATTCCTCAGAGATGAGAAAGTATGTTTTTAACTGCTCTGGCTAGAGGGGATTGAACATGCAAGCCTATGTAACTATTTCTTGTTCTGAACCAGCAATTGTTTTAACAAAGTTCATTTCAATGACTGAGAATTCATCTAGCCTGTTAGATGTGTAAGGTCACTATAAAAATAGCTTTTAACTAGTGCCATTTTAAACTAACAAACACTGAATATCCCAAAAGAATTCTTCACGCAGGTTCCCTGGGGTCCCATGTATGACACCTCCCTGCCTTGGCTAAATGACAGCTTGCTCAAATTGCACTGTTATACTCAGAGGTTTGGAGATATGATTATTAATGAAGCAGATTAATTTTCAATTTACTTTCATTTTATTTTCAAAGATTACTTTCAATTTACTCTAGGTAGGAGAAAAATGAAGTTATTTTATTGAGGAAAATAATACTACTTAATCAGTGTCATAAATGACATGGGATATAGCCTATAAATACTTAAAGCTTATTTACTAAGCTAAAGTACAAAAACGTTACCTGAGAAATACTGTCTTGGAAGTAAAAGTTGTACAGAAGTTAGAGGCCATCTAATCCAATCAGTCTAACTTCATAAATTCTCTTTGCAATGTAACGTTTCTACTGATTTTCCCAGTCTAGGGTTGAAGATGGCCAATGCTTGTTTATTGGCTACTTTTCAGGGCAGACCTTTCTCTATCTTCAGAGATGTGGCTGGTAAGAAGTTTACATTGTCCTGAAACTTCTATGTTTTACAGAACTTCCTTCTAGACAGAGCTTTAAAATATGAAAGCTAGCATGATCCAAGTCTTTTCAAGCTAAATATCTAGTTCCTTCAGCTACTCTTGATGATTTTACATTTTGGGTTCTACTCTGAAGACGGGCCAGGTAATGCTGGTATTGTTCTTAAAGCACAGGGGATGGAAAACAATATTCTAAGTAGGGAACCAGCCCAGTACAACAGCAGCACCACCTGGCCTTGTTCTAGATATCTTACTTCTAGAAAACATCCTTACGATATAGCTCTTTGATCGCCACATTCTACTGACTTGGAACTGACTACTCAAAAATTTCCATTTCTACTGCGTAAGCCATACACTCCAAAAGCTCTCTCCAATGCATCATCCATCCAAGTAAGAGCTTGTTTAGTAACTTACTGAAATCAACAAGTACTTTATCATAGTTTTAAACTTACTTTTCTAATTACCATGAAGAATTAAACTTTAATAGGATTTGTTACCACATCCATACTGGGTGCTTACACTAGTCTTTTGTTATTTGGTACTCTTATCTAGAAGCTCATCTATTTATCTTCTACTCAATTTTATATAGTCCTTTTCTCTTTTAAAAGATGTGAATGACATTTCTCTACCACTAAGCTTCTGCTACCTTTTATTTCTCAAAGAAAGTTCAGGTTTCATATCTTTAAGTTGCTAGCACTGAAATACTTAATTCGGTCATGTAAAATTATTTAGGAAAGATAATTTTAGTCTTCTCACGCATGTTGGATTTACTAACATTCATTCTAATCAAGACAAATTTCTCTTCTATCAAAAAAAAAAAAAGTCAAACACTAAGGAACTGTGATTTGTGCTCTAATATTATATCAGGCCTATCCCTTGGAAGGTTTTACTCCCAAACTAACAGCCCCTAAAACTGTAAAAATTGAATAAACCTTAGTTCATTTTGTGTTTAAAGCTTCATACCCTATTTCTATGCTGTGCCACGTACAATATTTTTTGCCAAACAATAACTCCTTTATTGACCAGTATAAAATCAGGTCCCAGGTAGCAGTTTTCCTAGTTGTTTCTTCCATTCTCCGAGAAATAAAACTCAAAGTAAATCAAGAATTCTAATTGCTGACAGCAGATATACAGATAGCGAAAGGCCCCCCTACTACAGTATCTTGCCTCTTTGCCATGGCGTTAAGAAACCCAGACACTGATTATTATCAACACATCGATTTAACACCAGCGTCAGTCATGGCCAATCCCAGATCTTAACACTCATTCTAATTGTTGGTTCTACAAACCAGGATGGTGCAAGTTAGTCACAACAATTTAAGAAGTATCAAAAAAGTAAAGATTAAAGGCATCTACTTTTGACCCTTTCCAAGCATCCTGAAAATCTAGGTTGACACCAAAATGTTTTATACCACTTTGTAGTAGGATTAAAAAAACCAACCCATAACCACTTTAGGATCTTGAATTCTTCCACTCAGTAAAGTTTTGGCAGCATATTTTTCATTCATATTGAAGTATCACTTGAGTGAGAACTAAGGTTCATTTAGTGTGTTGAGTAAATACTAAGTCTGCCCCAATAGTAACTTGTATAGTGAGATTTTGAAAACAGGTAAAGAAAATGATAATTCAGTATTAGAATCAAGTTCTTAATACAACAAACCACTTAGAAGCCAGAGATGACTGAGCGTTAAGGAACCCTTATCATATTACAACTGCTAAACAAACAAACGAAACAAACAAATAAATGGTAATAGACTGAACAGACCCCTAAACGATTTCTTCAGAAAGACTAGTATTTGAAAACACTCTTGAAATAGAAGGCTTTGCTTCTAACAAACACACACACGAACGAAGTCCTCAATAGCACGAGCACTTACTCATCATACTCGATATGATAAATAACGTCTTCATCAGCAGCAACAGAATCTGAATTAGATGTAGAGGGTACATTGTCCAATTTATTTGTGTTCTCTTTGGAATTATGATTTACATTTCCATTAGTCCTTTTACAAGAACTGCCGTTCTTCAGTGGAGTTTTGCCACGTGAATGTCCATCAGAAGCTCTAGTAACACTATGTATACGTGCTTCAAACCAAGCACCAAGGCCGACATCTCTGGCATCCACCAATTCATTTACCTAAAAAAAGTTGAAAATTAGTTAATGAAGCTTAATTTCATCTATTGCTTCAAAAACCTCACTACAACTCAAGTTATCTTTATGGTTGTGGTTAACAATATTTACAGCCACTCACGCTTAATTTCAAAGATTACATCAAAACTATTCTATTTGAATTGTACCGTCAAACCTGTTATTTACTAGTATGAAAATTAACTTTCCTCAAAATTTACTCTAGTGAAAGAGGTGTAAGTGCTCCCATATCTACATTAGACTTATAAAAATATAATTCTTATGTACTTAAGAGTGTTCTTGCAAGTCGTTCAATAAGGTCACTAACAAAAAGCCAGGACTTTAAAGTGTTATGACTGTTATTAATTTGTTCCATTAATTTCTTCAGAATCCTAAAGAGAATTTACACAATCAGTCCAACCAGAAAACAGTAAAGCATTAAAAAGAAAACGCAAAAATAAAGGAATTATGCAAACATACAAAGGGAAGAATCTAGTGAACCCATCTATACAAAATGGGGTAAGTTCTACCACCAATTAGTAACTCACTAGCAAATGCATTATTAAGTACCTCAAAGAACAAAGGTGAACTATAAAAAGAACAGAGCTATAAGATGCAAAACAGATGTAGTCCAGTCTAGTGGATGATCCAGAACTAAACCGTGCAATTTAACAAAAGGAAAACAGAGTGTACCAAGAGTTATAACATAGAAGCTGGTTTATTTAAAAAAAAAAAAAAAATCCTCTCCTAAAAAAATCTGAGGAAATTAGTCTAAAGGTCAAGACCTTTACTTAGACAAGGTTCCTTTACTTAACTCTTAACAACCTTAATAATTAATAATTCCTATTTTATAAGGAAACAAAGGCTGACAAGTTAACTTGCTCCAAGTGAAAGCTAATGAAATGTAAAGCCAGAATTTGAAGACATCTTGACCTCGAAGTTTATGTTCTTGCCACTATATCATGAAGCTTGGTAACAAGATGACAAGATAGTTAAATAGGCTCTTCAAAGGCTAAGTGAACAAACTTAGAAATAAGGTATCAAAAACATAAAAAGGTTTCAGACCACCAAGCTAATAAAGGTAGAGGGAATACAGACAAAACCAAAAATTAACTATCAGTATCAGAAGAGGTATGATATTCTACCAAAGGAGCTATATGTAATGAACATTATAGCAATGAAACATCTTGAAAGACATGAAAGGTTCAATGTAACATAAGAATGAAGAGTCTATGTGAAAAGGAAAAGAACTAAGGGCCAACAAGGCTAGACATAACAAAGAATCAGAGATGGAACATGGTATACTCGTACATTTCACAAATTAACTCTGTCTATTAAATGGACACGGGGCTCTTCCATAATAATCATTGACAAGTTTGGAGACTTCGTGTGTCCTAGAGGCATAATAGCTAAAACCAAAAGCAATCAGTATTAATTAAGGTCTATCATACTTCGGAGAATAAACTGAGGCTACTACTCTTTCACAGCAAATCAAAATGTAAGAGGTTTTATATAGCACAACAAATTTATTCTAGTAGAGAATAGAGTATATAGTTGATACTAAAACCGTAACAGCAAAAATACATTTAGCAATATAAACCTTATTATGGAACAGTAAGAGGTGCAAATGAAATACTTAATTTGCATATAAGAAACCAGCAAGCAGATCTAGTGTCTGAATACCTTAGTATTTGGCAATACAATTAGAGTTAACAGAAACCTAAGTCAGTCTAAAAATACTGCCATTGCTTAAACATCACACATAAAAGAGAACTTACTAGCTCATAAACGTATGGCATTCTTTGATTAACCCTAGATGTATAACTGGAAACAAGTTATAAAGTACAAATTTTCCTATTACATATAATTAACCACTCATGATAAAGCACATAAACTGTGGGAAAAAAGTTTTTAAATTCAAAAGTAAAGTTTCTGCACATTACATATACATACTAAGTTAGGCAAAATTTGAATGGGTCAAACTGCATGTAAGAGGTTAAAGCTCTTTTGTATAGCCTGGGTTTTGAAGATGGTTCTTAAACTTGTATGATTAATATGAAAACAGAGGACACTTCTGAAATTAAGAACTGAAAAATATGCCCTAAGCCACAGAACGTACACCACCAAGAGTGAACCCTAATGTAAACGATGGACTTTGGGTGACGCTGTGTCTACGTAGGTACCTCAAGTCTAACAAATGTACCCCCTGGTGGGGATGAGGCTAGTGAGGGAGGCTATGCATGTGTACGGGTACTCAATTTTGCTGTGAACCTAGAACTGTTCTAAAAAGTAAAGTCTATTTAAAAAAAAAAAAAGGAACTGAAAATTAGTCATAAGAGAGCAATAAAAAAAGCACAGGATGGCAAGAGGAAAATAGAATATGTGTGTTGGGGGATGGCGGGGGGAGTGTCTCACTGCACCCACAGACTTTCATTTATGGAGGTGACTGACAACATAGAGAGGCTAATGTCACATGAAGAATTACTTACATTTCCCAAGAGAAGGGGGCACTCCATGCAGGACCAAAAGGGGGAAGCATCAGGTTTGGTCAGAACTCAGAAGAAGTAAGGGGAAAGCACGGCCCAGAGACTATTGCGTTTTCCACGTAAAAGGCAAGGCAGGGCAAGGGAAGCAGTTTCCATTTGGCTAATCTGAATAACAGTGGCAGGCTCCGGGCTCTAAGGGTGGTCTCTAGTCTTCTGGTACCTGACCCTGGGAGGTTAGAGCATAGGAATACTGGGTGGTATGTAAATTAGATGAATGAGTTGGCTGGGGTTGTGGACTCCGGATTGGTTGGTTTGTATATAAAAGGCAGGCTCACTAACAAGTTGTTTATTGTCTCTTCCTAGCTACCCCTGAAAGAGGGAGTCTATCCTCAGGCAGCAAGCCCCACCACCCCAAAGATGACAAAACATCATAAAAGAGAAAAAAACATGCTTAATGCGGAAGGGTGTTTAAACTGAAAATTCGTAAGTTGAAATAAAAAACCCAATCACATAAATCTAAGCTTAAAAGCTGGATTTATTCATGTCACAATATAGCCACATTTAAGGAGTCTTCCATGTCCAAGTATTTGACATATACAGCGAAGGCGCCAAAAAAATGTATACACATTTTAAGAAAGGAAAAAACTGTATTAAAATTGTAATATTCAACATGTACCAATAACAAGACGAATACAAATCATGTGTATACATTTTTTTGGCACCCTCAGTATATATATACATATACATATCTATAAAAACCCTGAAGTATGGAATGCAAGGAGAAATCATTAAAAATAAAACAATACCAACAGCAGATATTTGTGGATGCACTACATGCCGGGTATGCTTCTAAACACTTCATATACTATGTGGGAAACACACCAGCTCTGCAGATGTTTACGTCCAGGTTTACGTCCTTGCCTATCACCTACTAGGTGTGAACTTGAATGAGTTACTTAACCTGTCCTAGCCTCAGCTTCTTTATAAAACAACATACTTTGTCGTGTATTAAGAGATCAGGTGACAAAATCCTTATGAAGTGTCAACCTAGCTAGCATGTAGTAGACACACATAAAATAATTGTCTCCTTCCATTAAGTATCAATAAGTTCAATGCTAAGACTCATTAAAACTCAGAGTATGGTCTCATTACCATACTCTGCATAGTAAACTATTAGCAGTTTACTGTTATGTACATTACCTCCTTTAAAAATTACAATACAAAGTCACTCTCATTTTCCAATGAAGCTCAGAAGTGAAATACACTTGCCCTCAGGAGATAACACAGCTGAAAGTAGGAGCTAAGCTGATAAAGGTGTCTCCAACTCTGAACATGATTCTCTCCTTACACCATTTTCTTCAGAGAATTACAAATCAAAATGCAATATGGTTCCATTTCCATGAAGTTCAGAAAGAAGAAAAACCGGGATGTACACACAGGTTAAAAGTGTACTTAAGAGGTTGTTAAAGGGTAGTAATAGGACAAAGTTAATAGAAAACAAAGAAATGATTAGCACAGAAGTTTGGGTAGGTAGGTATAACTAGGGAGAAGGGAGTTATAATCATTATAATTAAGAGAGAGCACATGGTAAGTTCCCGGGGGTACTGCTTTATTGTCTCAATTTGGCTGGTATTTACAGATATTGACTTCATAATATTTCTTTAAGCTCTATTCTTTTTTGTATTTTCTATTAAGTTTTGTAATCAAAAAGGTTAAATATCAGAGTTGTACTGTAGACAAAAGACAGGAATTACTAAAATATCCATGATTTTTTACTTTGTAATCATTATTTTCATCTTTCCTTTATCTCCTACAATAAGAAAAGATGTAAGTTTAACTGCGCCACACACAGAGCCAGACCCTAAAGGTTACTATCATCATTCTAAACAGGTATTACTTAGGCCAGGATGCTAGTCATTTCAAAGTAGGATCTTACATGAGTCACACAAAACTCCATATCCAAAAACAAGAATTAAAATAAATTCAGGTTTCAAAAGTCCACCTTGTTTCAGAAAATAAATTACTTCCTAGAGTAATTTATTTTACTGGTTCAATTTGTGTTATACAATGGGAAAACATCTGCACAATCTTCAACAGGCTCTCCAAATGTGGTAGTGATATTTGGTTCCTTACGACATATGAAAAGATATCTGAAACTGACTAAATGTTGCTAAAAGTTATCAAATTTGGCAAAGGAAGGATACTGTATAACTTCAGATTACACTTTCATTTTAATGTATTAAGTTTAAATACCTAGGTCAGTTCTGAGTAAGCTAATTTAAAATTTTACTTTTTGTATCTGCTTATGAGATCCAAAGAAAATTTTATGCAAAAGAGAGGAAAAGCCCCAAAATTTGTTTGCTCATCCATAAAGAAATTTTAATTATAGAAAGCTCTGTCTAAAAGGAAAATCTTTACAAAAAGTGACATACGTAAGAATTCAAGATAAAGGCAAAAAACAAAAACAAAAATCCTCCCATTTTTTAAGTGTTCCAGAAACAACTTAATGGAATTTTGATATACTTCCTATTAAAGACTTGCACTAAGGAAAACAGGCAGAATTCAAAGCAAATTCAAAACAAATCAATTAAAAAATAGCAGCTTCTAGATTTAAAAAAAAATTTTTAAAGTAACAAAAAAGAAAACAAAAAGTAGCAGCTTCTAAGCGTTTTCAGGTTAGCCAAAAAGAATATCTAATAATATTCCATGAAGGCAGTGGGCAATATCATTTGCTTACCCCTAATTCTAGTATCTAGTACAAACATATACTAGAGAGTCAAATATTCATTCAATGAATAAATTATCCAGAAATAAGCACTTCTATATGAAAATAAGTTACCAGTCAAAATTTCAAATAACTATGACAATTACTGAACTTCATCAAAATAGGAAATAAATCTGTGTTAGACACTTCAGCCTTAAGGTTAAATGCACCTTTGATTAAACATGTTACTTTACAAAAACTGTAGCCTTTGGAGAATTTGAGGGCCAGGTTCCAAATCTGTTTCTAAATGAAGACAGACAATGCCAAATTTGTACATCTCAGAATCAGCTGAATTGGAATTTGAAACCAAGTCTGATGACATCACTGAAGTCCTGAACATCTATGCTACTTATTAATATGAAATGTATGAGATTTGAAAAAGACAAAAGTTAGGTACTAGAAGGAGTTGACAGCCAAAGCACTAACACTGAAAATGAAAAGCAAAGTTGTGGTGAGGGAAGTAGTTTCTCAGGATGCTCAGTTTCTGTGGCAGGACCTGTGCTAAACAGAAAGAATGTAAACTGACCAGAACTGTTTAACCTTAATGAAGCTCAGACCCGCAGATACATAAATTGACCTTCCCACGAAAACAAATTCATACCTTTACTGTTCAAATCAAGTCAAAAGTAGCAGCTTCTAAACTGTTGCCCTTAACCAAAAAGTTAAAAACAATGTAAGATTAATATAAATGCAGATGGTTACATAAATACTTATGGACATACAGATATACAGGAGTCAGTACATGTATATATTTCCTCGCTCTGTCAGCTGAGGGACCTAAAAGCAATGACACTCCAGTAGCAAGGAACACACCTAGAGTCCAGCTTGGTTTCTAACACCATTCTCCAATTAAAGGAACCAAGGCTCCTTGGAGAAATGGTTGATTCCAGAACTGGAGCAGGAAATATACACGATGAGCCTGGAGCTCCTTCTAGTGCTAGAAAGAAAGTGCTTTAACAAAAAACAAACAACAATAAACCTCACAATAATGAGGGTTACGTCGAAGGGACACAGGAGAAAAAATATCCATACTGATGAAAATAAATGTAGAAGAGACAGAAGTCTCCGACGTACGAGAATTCCCAATAATTTTTGTAGACAATCGGACCTCAGGAAAGTGAAGTACTTAACTCCCCACTCAAGTGTGGGCTGAAGTACTTAACTCCCCACTCAAGTGTGGGCTGCAAATTGGCTCTTCATCTCAAAGAATACAGTATGGGAAAGGGTCTAGGGGGTAAGGGGGAGTAACTTCGCAGTGAAGAAACCTGACAAACACTACCTCAGCCAGGTGACTATGCTTCACATCAACAGTGATAAGTTACTATTGATGTAAAACCTGTTATAATTAGCAAATAGAATGTTGATAGTATGTGCCCCTAGATATATGATGAAAACTGAATTTTACCTCTGTAATCTTCCTCCCCAAAATACATAAATCCAGTCTAATGATGAGGAAAACAAATGAATCCTAACCGGACATTTTACAAAACACCTGACCAGTACACCTCAAAATTGTCAAGGTCATCAAAAACAATGAGTCTGAGAAACTGTCACAGCCCAGAGGTGCCAAAGAGATGTGACAATTATTTAGTATAACACTAATGTAAAAGTAATGTGGTATCCTAGAAGGGATTCTGAACAGAAAGAGAACATTAGATAAAAGCTAAGGCGACACTGCTTATTAATTGTAACAAATGTATCATACTAATGTAAGATGTTAATAACAGGGCAGGTGTAGGATAGTGTACATGCAAACTCTATAGTATCTTCCAAATTATGCTATAAATCTAAAACTGTTTGAAAATACGTAACAAGTTTATTTAAAAAGTAACAATGTGAAAAAGTATCAACTTAGAAAGCACTGGTAAATGAAAGAGGGATGAAATCAATAAACGGGTGATGCAGACAACAGTATGCCCAGTGGGTTTTCAATATTAACATTTCTGTCTGAATTGTGAGAACTATATAAAGCACTATTTTAAGTTATATAAGTCTTGCCCGTATCATTTAAGTTTATGCCCAGACTATTTTGTTTTGTTATTGCAATTTTCTCTTTTACTAAATGATTGTAGCAAGGAAAGCTACTGAATTTAAATAGCCACTCTACTGATTGCTCATGACGCTGTTTATTTTCTCAGCTTTTCCAGGTATTCAAAATAACTTTGCCTTCTCCAATATTTACACTTTGTTGTTCTCCTATCTGTATTATCTAATACGTCTAGAAAGATGTTAAATAACAACAGCATTACCTGGCTTCTTTGGCTGCCATCTTTAATGGGAATGCTTCTGGCTTTTCCCCACCATTAAGCATGATGCTGGGTGTGTGGTTTAAATATATTCTTTATACCAGATTTTTTTTAAAAATCAGAAATGGATTCAAATTTGTATTTAGATGTAGAAAACATTTTAGATCAGATCATTTTTCTTTGGATTAATATGATGAATTATATTAAAACACTTCCTAATAATAAACTATCCTGCTTCCTTCCTGACAAACCATACTTGATAAAGTATTGCATTCTTTTTATAGTCATAATTTTATTTGCTAAATGTAACTTAGGTTTTACATCAATATGTATTGATACTGGTGTGATTTTTGTCATGTTTTGGTACCAATGTTATACTAAATTTATAAAGCAATGGGAGGCTTTCCTTTTTTTATGTTGTAGATCAATTTAGGTAACATTGTAACTATTCTTTATAGGTTTAAAGCAATTCATCAGCTCTTTGCTAGTTTTCTTGATTCTTTCTATATTTATGGATCTGTTTGCATCTTTCCACATATCCAAAGTCATTTCTATTTGCATCTTCTTAAATAATTCATTCCATCTACCAATGTTTAATTTTTAACCTTGAAAATGCTCTCTAAAATTGAGTATGGGTTCCAATTTATCCCAACAGATAAAAACTAAGAAAAAAACAGTTATAAAGATAGGAAACGATGAAGCAAAACCGTCATTCAATTATTTCCACAAATTTTATTAGAATAGAATTTGAAAAAGTTGCTGGATACAGAGGTCAATAAATAACTCAATTGAATTTCTATATATTAGCAAACAAATTGCAATTTTAAAAGATAATCATTTATAACAGCATCAAAAACAAAGCTCATAGAGATAAATCAAGATATGTAGAGACAAGTAATTAAGACGTCAGAAATCTAGATTAACGGAGATGACTATCACGTCCATGAATGAAGGACTACACATTGTAAAGATGGCAATTCTCCACGCTGACCTACAGATACAACCCCCCATCAAAATCCCAGCAGATTATTTACCTGTCGAGTTTTGACAAGCTAATTCTAAAAATATTACATGCAAATGTTAAAACCCAAAAACCAAGACACCCTTGAAGAGAATTAAATATGGGAGATGGAGGAAAGGGAGGTATCAAAACAGCGCTACAGTACTTATAACAGGATGGGCACAGGGAGAGACAGACCAATGGAACCAAGCAGAGAGCAGTTTGGCAGTATCCTGTGAGTGAACAACCAGCACTTCTATTTCTAGGTAAAGAAACTCCTAGAGAAATTCTTGAACATGTGCACCAAGATACACATAGAAGGTTCAAAGCAGAACTGTTTAAAACAGCAGAAAATGGAAACAGCCTAATTATCTAATAATCACAGATTAAATATATTGTGGCATGTTAATAAAATGGAGTAACATTAAAGTGAAACATAAATTCCAACTCTATGCATGAGACTCTCTCAAAGTTGAGAAAAAGTAGAATTCCAAAATCCAAATACAGGCAAAACAAAACATACTGTTTAGAGATACATACATTGATAACACCACATACGTTTAGTAACACTAAAGAAAAACAAGAAAATGATCCTTAGATGTCACAACTAGTAATTTACTTCTTAGGGAGAGAGAGGGAGACGTGTACTGGTAGGTGCACACAGGCTTTAAAAGGGAACGGGCATCATTCTACTTAACACTGGTGGAATTACACAGGTGTTTGTTTTACTATTCTGTAAACTGTACATATACATTGTACACATCCACCTATGTATTTTATAATTTTTAAAAGACTACTTTTCAAAGTATTAACAGCCCAAACTTTACTTTCAAATGGCAATCAGGTATTATGAAAAAGAACAGACATCTGCATTCTCACAACTGAAATATTCAAAGAAGACAACTTACCTTATATAGTCCAATGCCAGGATCAATAAGAAAATCACGAGTTGATGTAGACGGCTGACTGGAAGGTCCCCCTCTTGGGGTTTTCTTCCCTTTAGGCGGATTATTAGAACAGGGTTTGGCCTGTACATCCGTCTGTTTAGATGTGCTGGGAAGATCAGGGTCTGGGCGAACTAGTAGCTGAATTATATCATTCAGTCCAACATCATAATCAAATAAAGTATATCCATTTTCCAACTAGAAAGAAAAAGGCAGAAAAAGATTAAAACATTTCTCTCAAAGCATGATCTTTCTACATCTTTAGTTACCCAAAAGCCCTAGCCAAATTAAAATTCACAGCACTGCAATCAGTGATCTTGAAATCATTCCTATTATTTTATGGTCTCTGATGTCAGCATCTACTCAGGACTTCAGTAAATTAAGAATAATTCCATATTAGGTGAAGGGTACACTGATAGCCACTGAAATTAAAAATGTATCATTGCTGGGGTGGCTGGTTAGCTCAGTTGGTTAGAGGACGGTGCTAATAATACCAAAGTCGGTTCGATCCCCACTTGGGCCACTGTGAGCTGTGCCCTCCTTAAAAAAAAAAAAAAAAAGTATCATTGCTGTAATGACTTCATCATGTAGGTAGAAAAACTCTAGATTTCTCACCAAGTTTTATTTCAGTGAATAGTAACTAAATCCACTGCAAGAAAGACGTGAATTTTGAAAATGAGTTGTTTTATGACCTGTGTTCATAAAGAGATTAAGTTAACCATTTTATCTTTCTGAAGATTGTCAGCAATTTAAAAAAGAAATCAAACAAGAAAAAAAAAACACAATTCAAACAGGAATCATTATAATTCTTCCTCATACTATTCCACTTGCCTAAAGTTCACTAATTTTATCCATTTGTAAAAGTTATCAAGTAGGATCATGAAAAGTCTTCCAAGATGAATAGTGAATAAATTATCTTGTAACTTACCCATATTTTGGCAAGGTCTCTGTAATACACTGAATTGTGTCAATCCACCCCCAAACCCCTGTCCCCCCAATATTTGATGTCCTAATCCCAGGTATCTCAGAATGTGACATTTGGAAACAGGGTCTTTACAGAGGGAATCAAGTTAAACCTAGGTCACATGGGTGGACCCTAATCCACTGTGATTGGCATTCTTATAAAAAGTTAAAAATTTGGATCAAGACAGACACACAGAGGGAAGATAAAAAGGCACACAAGTAAGAGACAGCCACGTGATAGGAGTGATGCATTTATAAGCCAAGGAACACCAAAGATTGCAAGTAAATACTAGAAGCTAAAAGAAGCAAGGAAGGATTCTTCCCTAGAGTCGTCAGAGAGAACACTGCCCTGCCTGTACCTTGATTTCAGACTTATAGCCTCCAGAACCCAGAGACAACAAATTTCTGTTGTTTTAAGCCACCTAGGCTTTGGTACTTTGTTACAGAAGCCCTAGGAAACTAAGTCTCCGTTTTGTTTCTTTATAAAATTCAGTTGACTATTTCACTATGATACAATAGGAAAACTAAACTCCTTCAATACCAAAACTATCATTTCCCCAGAAACATTACCAATTTAATTGTTCCTTTTCCCTTTGTTGTATGTAATACCTGTCACCACCTACAACTCTCTACCAGAGTAAGACCATGCTTGAGAAGTCAACCAAAGGGAAAGAATTAAAGTCTACCCTTGAATGATACACTTACTAATGTACTAGATAAGTTAATTTTAATTCAAGTGGTCCAAGAACACACCTAGACAATCCTGCACGTTACAGGTGTTCACAATTGTTCAACAGAACAAGGAATCAAGAAATTCACAAATTTCTCAGTGGGGGAATTAAAGTAGATACTATCTATCTCACAGGTTAGTTAATATGCTGATTCCAAATAAGTCGAAGGAGTCTCCCAAAATTCAGCAAGCAGAGATAAGCTCTTACAAGGATGGCAATGTTAATATTGCTTACCTTATTAAAAACAAACAAACAAGAACTCCAATTCTGAACTCTTGGGGGAAAAAAAACAACTCAAGGAACAAAAAAAACCCTATACATTTACACTTTCATTTTGACATTCTCCAAGAGCGCCCCACCCTACCCAAGACAGAACGCACTAATTCAGGAACAGCTGAAAAAGCACAACTTGATTAAACATACAATTGTTGCATATTATGACAAGTATAAAACAATGGAATTGTTTAAAGTAGAAAATAAACTCTAACAGCCTAGACCACGCAAATTAAATGGTAGGGCATTCCCCAAAATGAAGATAGCTGTTAAGGTAGTGAAACAATTGAAAATCCAAAGTGTTTCCATAAACATTTTTCCGTGGAACTTTAAGGCACAAGAGTCAGAGGGACCTCGGGGCATTCTTATACTCAACCCCTTTGATTAGTTTCTATCAAGTGATCAATCAGAGTAAATACAAGCTGCTTCAAGGGGTACTTGGTTTGAAGGAAAAGCAATGTCTGAGAGAAAGTCAGAAACACTAAGCATTATCAAGGCATGAGACCATACAATAGAAGTTAAACTCGCATTAACATGTAACCACTTTTCCTCCAATTATTCATGCTTACTATGATGGCCACTTTTACTCAGATTATCCACTTCCATCCCTAATTCATAGATACCCATCCAGTTTTCCAAAAACAGTTATTATCCATTGCATACCAAGTTCCACACAGCTAACTCACTGTGAAGAGTTGTGAAGAATGTTGGAATGATTTGTTACTTGAAAAGTACTGAAGTTCTCCCAAATCTAATGAAAGTACACACTGAAAGTTAGTTGTCGCTTAAATTATGCTCTGAGTGGGGAGAAAGGGATTGAGTCACTCAGAAATTAAAATATCCATGAGTTTTAGGCATGTAACCAAAATCCATTAATGTCTCATAGCAGAAAATGTTTTGAGAATTTATCCTAGAAGATGAGGGTTGCAGGATCTGTAATACTAGAGAGGCAGGAACGGTTCTACAATTTTGTTTTGCCAGACTGCACTCTTGAACTTTTACTGGGTTGAATGAAGAAATTCTGGGTAACAGGAAGAACTGTTAACAGTGATGCGAGGGAAAACTAGGAAGCAAACCAAGTGAGAAGGCAGCGGGGAAGTCATTCCCAAGAAGCTAGTGGTAAGCATGTAGGTGGCAGGCATTAAGTTAGTAACTTTCATGTATCTTTGCATAACATATATAATATGTAACTCTTTCTCCCTCTCCTAAGTAGGCAAACACTTTTTTTTTTTACTTTGTATCCAGTGTGAAAACCAAGAGTCCAGAGGCAAAAGGCAACTATTCCCTTTTCATTCTGCTCTGGTTCATGCCATACATCCACCATCAATTCTAAGGTTATCTCTATGTGGTAAAAGGCAAAGAATGAAATGAGGGAAGAGAACCCTTCTAAAGTAGGAAATGCTCTGGATTCTCAAAGATTTGGAGATCCACCAATATTACTTTCTTGAAAAAACCCAATCCCCAGGGTGCATCAAATGCAACACCCCAGAGAAGACTATCCAAATGAGGTTACCCTACTCTAACCAGAATTTATAGCCCTGAATTGCTGCTCTCCATTTTGACCCTCAAAAGTGGAGTCAATTACACTGCTTCTCAAATTTAATTTGCATACAGATCACCTGGGGACCTTGTTAAAATAGATTCTACTTCAGTAGGTCTGGCCTGAGGCTCCCAGGTGAAGCTAATGCTGCTGGTCCTGCTGATCCAGGGACCACACTTTGAATAGTAAGAAACTAGTAGGAGACTTGACTATCCTTCAACTTTCATTTTCAAACTGTTGTTCATCAGAATCTCCTGTGGGGTCTTGTTAAATTCAACTACTTGCAATTCTGGGGTGAGTTGAGCATCTATACTAAACATCCACAGGTGATTCTCATATACACAGAAGATTAAAAGCAGCAGACCTAATGTACAGAGGGGGGGGAGGAGGAAAGGTTACCATTTATATCATAGATACTGTCAACTTATTTTTATTTCTGACATTTTTCACTATGTGGCAGTAAAGCATCTTGAGGAAAGGGTGCCTTTTTCTAATAAGCATGAAGGAGGCAACTGACAGGATAGGGGCAGTCCTGTTGACACCAATCCAGTAGTTGCCTGGTTTGGACACACTACCCTGTCCACCAGCTGTGCACTGCAAAGAGGAAAGGATAATGGAGATAATAATCACCCCCCATGGCTACTTTGAAGCTTATAAAGAAACAAACACAGCTGGAGCACAGTCTTCCATCTCTGTCTCCAACTCAATGGGGCACCAAACGTCCATTCCTCATCCCTATTGGTTAATCACTGAGCTGAAGAAATCAAACAAGTAAGTAATTAACTGTCTTGGGGGAAGAAGTACAAATGATTGTCATCCTCAACAATTTTCCCCTGAACGTGGAACCAGCTTCCTGGCTTACTGGAAGTTAACTTCTTTGCTCTGAATTTAACCCAATCCCTATCTTTCCCTCAAGACATTCCCGTGCATCCTTTCTTTTAGCATATATGATAACCAGACTTCAGGGGTGTTGCCCAGGAATACATCTTCATACTTCATTTCTATCACTGGTGCTGAAGCCACCCAAGTATCCCAGGAATTCATATACTATTACTGTCCCTCGCTAGAAAATAAAATTCAGAAGACCTGATTACATGCTTTTCATCTCTGACCAAAATATAGAAAAGTATCAGCCACTGGTGGCACAGCAATCTAAATCTACATAGTGTTTAATACACATACAATTATTTCCACAGCAAAGTTTACAACTAAATTGAACACCTGTTTTTGTTACAAGTCAAACACTAAAGGATCAATAGAAACTGGCTGCAAGCACATATCAAAGATGCCATCACATTGATTTAAAAACAATTAAAACATCCCCAGGCTCACTCTATCTCAGAGTGTAATCGTGTCACTCTGAAATTTCTGGGCAGTTTTAGAAGGGTATGCATATCAAAGGTAGAAAAAGATTCCTTTCAAATCCTTTGTGGCTGTAGAAAAACAACTAGTACCAAAGATAGCTACATTTATTTCAAACCACATGATTGGAGCCAAATTGTGGTCTATCAACTGGAGGATGCCAACTTTTTTGGTGGATTAACACTTTTTTTTTTTTTTTTTTTGAAATATAGGATGAATCTGGGTCTCTAGGTATAGGCCACGAGAGACCTATGAAATAGGAAAACTGTTCAATGGGCCAGACCCGGGCCGTACCATACAACTATCAGAGACCTCCACAGACACCTTCACCATCAAAAATACCGTCAGCCTTCAAATATGTGCCGCTGGCTTACTCTAGTTGCTATATTAAAAACTTGGGTGAAGGGTCTATTAGAAGGTGAGAAGTAAGAAGAGCAAAACAGTCTTTTATACTCCTTTCCCTTCGGGGGATAACCCTTCTCTGGCCTACACTAGGCAATTTAAACACGGCCCGCGTTACATCAATAGCTCCTTCAGTCCAGGTCTCTAATCTCCCCCAAAGACAGATTCCAATTCTAGAAGAGGAGATGAGGGAAGGGAGCCCTAAGTTCTGGAAACTCTGCGAATCTTCAGTGTCTACATATCCTTTCCACAATGAGGAGACAGAGTTAGGGTTCTTAAGCCCAGACCAGCAATACGTAAGTTTCCCCCTCTCCTCTTCGGGAGCGGGGAAGCGCGGAAGCGAGGAGAGCTGTTAGCTGGGGAAGCTCCGCCGGGAGCCGGGGCCGCTGGCCCTCCTCGCCCGCACTGTGCCATGGCCTCCACAGCCCGCTGCCCTCCCCGCCCTCCTGACCCCATTGAACGCGGGAAGCAAGGGAACCCAGGCGCTCTGGCGGGCTGTGCCTGCGATTGCTGCCCTGCTGAGAAAGAGGTTACCCTGCCTACGGCCTCGCCGGGCGCACCTGCACTCGAGGCTGGCGGGGGACCCCGGTGCGCCCCCTCGGCGGGCCCAGGTCCGCGTTGAGGTTCGCGGGCTGCACACCCGACGGGGAACCAGGTGCGCTCCGCGCGCGCGGCGCACCAAGCCTTCGGGCCTGCCCAGCCCACGCGTCCTGGAGGCGCTCCGCTGCCCTCGCCCCGAGCTTCCCGAGGGATGCGGTGGGCGCGTCTCACCTGTTTGCCCCGGTAGAAGAGGCGCTGGCACTCGGGCCGCACGTCGAACAGCGCCCACACCCGCTCGCGCAGCTCCTCAATTGTGGCTTTGCGAGACACGTCCTCAATGGTGCGCGTCTGGGAGCCGTCGATGGTGCGAACCTGGATCCACATCTTGGCGCCGGGAGAGGGGGCCGGCTCCGCTTTGTCTCCCCCTGAGCTCAGGGCGCCGCGCCCCGCCCGGCCCGCGCCGCTTCCCCGGTGGCTCCGGCTCTCCGCGGCCGGCGGGCGAGTGCGCGCACAAGCGAGGAAGACCGACCAGACGCCGGGCCGGAGAAGCGGCCGCAACTCCTAGACCGCGTACCCGCCCAGCCGAGCAGAGGAGGAAAGGAAACCGGAACTAGTCGGAGGCGCCGCCGCCGCTGCAGCCCCCACCTCACAAATAGGAAGAAGCCTTGTCTGCGCGGCGCGGAGTGTTTACTTATAGAGCTCTAGCTCCCACATGGAGGTCACGGCGCGAACCCGGATCTCGCGAGATCCACGCCGGGCTCCGCCTTAAAGAGGAAGCGGCCCGGGAAGTGGCTGTAGACCAGAGGGAACTAAAATGGGCGGGGCGGAGGGGCGGGGCGGCTCAGAGCCGTTAGTCGCTGCTCCGCCTGCACCTGAGGACTGGACACTTCCTCTAGCTTTCGGGTTTGCAGTAGTCACGAGGGCCCCTACACTGGTCGCCGTTTTGGTCCTGCTGTCAGGACCCGGGGGGCGAGCGACACCTCAGGCCTTAGTGGACACGGTTCTGTGGTCTCAAAAACACCAAAAATAAGAAACTCTGACGTCCACTTGTATGCTCATGGAAAGCGGGGTCCGGGCGGGCGCGGTCTAAATTTCTTGAGGAAGCACAGAAGGAAATGAGCCCGCTCTACCGCGCTCACTGGGGCACCGTCCGTCACGCGGCCTGGTGGGGCCGGCCGCCCTGGAAAGGCTCTGGGGCCCCTTGTGCTTCGCGAACTCCTTTCCCGCGCGTCCCAACTGCTTCCTTCGCGCGGGAACCTTTACTGGGGTTTCCCGCCGCTGAAGGTTTCCCGCCTCTGGGCTGAGGTGGCGGCCCCAGTCCCGAAGGCCGCGGGGTTCTGCTGGGATCGCCCTCTCGGGCCCGCCGCGCTTACAGCCCGACCTCTGGCCACGGTGTTGCGCGTGCCGCCACCCAGAGGGCCGCTCGTCAGAACCGGACGTTTCCGTTTGTGGATCTCTTGTGTTAGTGTTTTTGGACTACGGGATTGCGGAGTCATGGAAAACACTTTTAAATGATGCAAAACTACACACCTCTGAAGAAAGAACTCCAGAGATCCTGCTGGGAATAAGTTCTCAGAAATAGGCCCAACGCAGCATTACCTAACTGAGCTTATTTAACATGAAAATACGTCTTCCTAAGTAGGAAGCGAGAATATGAAAGTAGAAAATATACATAGGTATATAACTTGGACTTTATCTTTGCCAAAATCCATCACTTGAATATTGAGACCGGAGCTAATTATTTCCATAAATGTAGAGAAACATTGTTGTAGTAACCAGTTAAAGTAATTACAAGTACAGAGAAGTCCATAAACAAACATGGCCAGCACAAGAGGGACAGAAGTAGATATACATATTTTTGGTCTTTGCGCTTGCCTGAAATTTTTACATTCGCTTATATCCTCTATAGTTCATTTTGTCTGCTCCTGATTTAAGTAAAGCAAATATTGACTATTCATTACATGTGTAACTGTGATGATAGAGATATAGTATACAGCATGCTTATAACCTGCCCCAATAAGAAATGGCTATTTGCCATTCATTGTAAGGATATGCTATGCCCTTGTAGAGGCCTATTAAAAAATTATTTTAATTCTCTGTTCACAATGAATTTGCAATGTAGTTCAGGTAAGATTCAGGAAAAAATAAAAATATTAAAGAATAGTTTAGTACTGTTCAGTCTACTGTTGGTTAAAACAGCAATCAGAGAGAAGGGGGACTAGAATGATCTGGGAGTTTAAGGATAAACGTACAACTTGACCTGAATTCAATGGCATATTGTAATGGGGATAGCATTTAAATGTTCGTTCATGGGTTGAGATAGATCTCAACTGTAATCCCAGTTTTGCTGTTTACTGAAATTGTGATCTTGGACAAATTATTTGCTTCGATTTCCTCAATGTAAAATGGTGCTTATAACATATAATGAATGTAAAGCTTTAGCATAGTGTACTATGGTAGCTTATCCCTTGTTGGTACACAATTATTTTTGTGCTATTATTATGGAGACGATTTAGATAAACAGAGAATGCCCAAACAGGAGAGAGTGCTTAAGCAAAGACAGAAGGTATGCATTTTTACAGGTCAGAAGAGATTTCTTATAAGAGGAAGGCTGACTAAATAGAAAAGGGCAGAGTATGAAGATTGGCTTTCAAAGCAGGAGATTTTGCGGGCCCCAAGGAGAAACTAAGAAATCCACTGATATGATTAAAGACCCTGTTTCCCTGAAAATAAGACCTAGCCGGACAATCAGCTCTAATGAGTCTTTTGGAGCAAAAATTAATATAAGACCCAGTATTATATTATATTATATTATATTATATTATATTATATTATATTATATTATATTATATTATATTATAACCAGTATTATATTAAAAACCCCGTCTTATAGTAAAATAAGACCTGGTCTTATATTAGTTTTTGCTCCAAAAGACGCATTAGAGCTTATGGTCTGGCTAGGTCTTATTTTCGGGGAAATGCGGTATGCACTTGGAAAGACAGGAATAGAAGCAATGTGGAAGGATACCTTCGGGGAAAACTAGGGGGCTGGGGGAGGCAGGAGAGATGTCAGGAAGCATCGCGGAGAGGCAATTTTATCAGTTTTGGTGAAATTTGTGGCAATAGGTAAGAGAAAAAAGGGTAGATTCCAGAGTATTATAGAAAATCAGGCCTATCAGACTTGTAGAACGTGTGGATACGAGGGATGAGGAAAATGGAATGTTGAGAATAATTCCCAAGTTTCTAGTTTGGGAGACTTAAATGAATGGCTTAGGTAGCCGATGATGCTCGTAACTGAACTAGAAGAGGAAGAAAGTTGGGAAACTGCATTTGATTTCCATTAGAGCTGTATTACATTTGAAATGCATCCAAAATATACCTTGATGGAGATATCTAACTGACAGCGTATAAAAATAAATGAAGCGAAATAGAAAAGTTCTGAAAGAGGAACTAGTCAAGACCTCCTGTACTCACTCTCAAGAGGCAATTTATCCTTCTCAATGTGGTGGGTCTTTAAGGGAGAACCCTTTGCAGGAGAGGCAGGAAACCACTGTCAAAATTAGGTATCTACAAGGACTGTATAGGGTCTGTGTTATTTTAGTCAATATAGATCCCAAAGGATTGGCAGGCCAGAGTTTAGAGATGTGGGACTCAGAAAAGGCATATTTGTCCTGTACAGAACAAATTAATTTCATCTGGAGACATAAGCTCATGAGTGTAGTAAGTTATTTAAGATATAAATAAGTAATTGTAAATAGTGATTCTATATCTAACAAAATACATCCTTCTGTGTTTCTCCATACAGTACATATTGTACTAAGGTTTTATCTCTTTCCATACAATGCTTTTGCTGTCTCCTTAGGAAGTTTCCCAGTTGTAAAAACAAGATAGAACTTCTCTGACAAAAAACACAATATCAGACAGTTTTGACATACCATGCCTTATTACCAGATGTGTAGCTGAAACAACTTGGATGTGAACAAAGAAAGAAAAATCCATGTAAATTACTCATAGGGATGAAGAGCAAATACTAAAGTTTAGGCCATCAGTCATGATTCAGTATTTGTCCAAGTCAAAAGAGGCAAAATAGGAAGACAAAAGATTGATTGTAGAATTAATTATTCTAGAATCTTAACATACCCAGAATATCTCCAGTTTTCTCAACTAATGTCCCAAACTCAAGAACTTTTATATATATTTTAAAAATGAATTTCAGTTGGCTCTCTGAAGCTATGATTACCACCTTTTCATCCACACCTCTATGCTGTCTTCCTTTTGCTCCTCCAGAGCCATTCTCTACCTGCTCTCCTAAGGGCAGGAGTACACCGATGGGGTCTGTGCTCTCAGCCTTTGGCCAGTGATGAGGAAGCACGGACAGGAAACTGCAGGATGGGAAGAGAATGAGGTCAGTATATTTATTTCCTTGGCTTTCTCCCCGAAAGTTTACCTGGGGCTGTCTGTTGCCTTCCTGGGAAGTTACTACTCCTCTTCAAATGGCCTGTTCTCCATGACTCACTCTTCCATGTTCTGGGAACCTCTTCCTCCTCTTGTTGCTTTGGATATAAGAATTGTAACAGCTTTATAGTCCTAGATCATGCATATTCCTTCAGTTCCCTATACCTTGGCCGACACCCTTTTAATTGGTCCCTTGAGGTGGGGGAAAGAAGAAACATTAAACTACCTTAACTGGAGATTTCCTGTTATAATTTCTAATGTTTTTTTAAAAAGAATTACATATTATAAGAAAACTAGAATTTCCATTGACTGAAAAACACTTCATATTGGGGCTCACTACTTAAACTTGCCATATTTTAAAGCACGTGTTTTCTTTTTAGTGGAATCACTGATTTCTATTGTGGAAATCTTTAGAGATTTTAGAGATCATTCTGGTCTAACCTTTTCTTTAAATGAGAAAATGATTGGACAAGGACATGTAATCAATGAGTAACAGTGTAAGAGCTTAACTCCCCAGTATCCTTCCAGGGTTCTTTACCCTTCAGCTCTCCCTCTTTTGTTTCTCTAGAGGCTTCTCCATTCATTTGGTCCAGAGAACAATCCTTATCCTTCCTGCGGTGAGTACCTCTGGTTTTTTTGGAATACCTGACGGCTCAGGTAGGACTGGGGCCTGGGATTCTCACTAAAGCCTTGCAATTTATTCCTGTTTTTAGTTGCATGCCTTCTTCTGTCTTCTGAGATTAGTTCTTCCTATTGCTGAATCTTTCTAAGGGTCTTTGGATCAATTCAGCTCATTTCCCCATGAAGGCAGTTAGGATTCAAATTCCTAATGATGGGATCAACTTAGGCTTCAACTTCAACTTGCTCTGCAAAATAAATTTTAGAGTTTTAAAACAACAGCCATCGCTTTCCTATCCCTCACAGTTTCTGTGGAACAGGAATTTTGAAATGACTCAATTGGAAAGCCTGAGTCTGGCTCAGAATCTGTCATTCCACTGCAGTCAGATGCGGTTAAAATGGAAAGAATGGGCACTAGGGCAGTTGGGAACTAGCTGGGACTCTCTCCCCAAGAAGTCTCAGGACTTCTCTACATGGTGTCTCTCTGTGTGCTACTTTGGGCTTTCTCACAGCAGGGCTGCCTGAGAGCAGTCAGGCTACACAGAGGGTGATTGAAGACTTAAGGGTGAGAATTCCACTGAACAAGTGTAGCTGTGTCACTTTTTATGGCCTAATTTGAAAGTCACATCGTGTCACTTCTGCCATATTCTTTTGACCAAAATATTGACAAAAGCCCACTCAGTTTCAGGAGGAGAGGATAGAAACCCCACCTCATGATGGGAGGGGTGTCAAAGTCACGTTGTAAGAAATGCATATTACGCATTGGCTTAGGGGTTGGAATGCCATGCTGCGTTGTTTTGAGGTGTGTAGTAGTGGGATAGCAGCTAGGATAAGGATGGAAGATATTGTTGTACCATTTTGGGGAAATAGAATCTGCAGCACAACTACTCCATCTAATTTTTTCAATGCAATTTTTTTATGACCAAACAGTTCTTAAATTAAGAAATATATCAGTTATACAAAAAAGATAATGAATAATATGATAAACACTATTTTATTCACCACCTTGCTTTAAAAATAAAACATTTCATTTAGTTAAAACCTGTCTTTGCTTACATTTCTCTTTCTTGCCTTTTTCCAAAGAGATAAACCTGTCCTACATTGGACGTTTGTTATTGTCATGCCTGTCTTTGTACTTTTAATATGTGTACAATAAATGTACGTGTATCTCTAAATAGTAAATTTGGGGTCTTTTTAAGCTTTATATAACATGATTCTTTATAACATTGAAAGTTATTTTTTAAACTTAATGTTATTTTTCTGAGATTTATTCATGTTGATATGTAGCTTAATACTAACTTAAAAGCTCAGATGGTTAAATATGTTAGGTTTTTGTGTTCAGACCATCTCTGTTGCAACTACTCATTCTGCAGTTGAAGTACAGAAGTAGCTCTACTTGGTATCTAAATGAATGGGTGTGTCTGTATTTTATTATTATTGTTATTATTATTATTATTAGTAGTAGTAGTATCAGGGATTATTGGGGAACAGTGTGTTTTTCCAGGATGTCAAGTCATTGTTTTCAACCTAGTTGTGGAGGGCGTAGTTCACTGGCCCATGTGGGACTTCAATCGGTGAGCTTGGTGTTATGAGCAATGCGCTCCAACCACTGAGCCAACCAGTCACCCACCAGCGGCTCAGCTCCAATCTCAAGCTGTTGTTTTCAATCTAGTTGTGGAGGGTGCAGTTCACTGGCCCATGTGGGAATCGAACCGTTAACTTTGTTGTTAAGAGCTCACGCTCTAACCAACTGAGCCATCCAACCGCTGCACCGCCACCCCCCCCCCGCCCCAATCCCTTTTATTGTGCTCCTCTGCCTTAAGAAATCTTGAGAAACATTGATTTAGGAGTAAAATTGACAGATTTGCTAGATTTTGATTTGTGGAAAGCTTCGTTGGACTCCAGTTTTCATCTTTTATTCTTGAGGTAAGGGTCACTAAGCTCCCGCCTTTAGTCCCCTCTAGATACCATCTTTTGAACTCGGCCTGGCCCTTTTTTACTTTGCCTTCTCAGCCTAGAAAACTTCGACTCATATCTCAAGATTTCCCTCACATGCCACCTCTTACAGGATGTGTTTCCTGACACCTCACAGGTGAAGGGAATGCTTTCCCATACTGTATTCCCATACTTAGTCCATATCTCTAACATTTAACTTAGAGCTATAATTATTTGTTTGCATGACTGTCTTCTCCATTAAATTTTTGATTCCCTAGGGGACAAGGATGCATTCTATTTATCTTTGTTTCCAACACAAAACTCAGAGCTTGGTACCTAGAAATACTTAATAACTTGTTGAAAAATGGAAGGGAGGGAGGCAGAGAGGGAGGAACTAGAGTGTATTCAGATGTCTTCTTGGAACAAGAAACAAATTTGTATAATCCACAGGCCTCTAAAAGTGGAGATAATTCTCTGCTCGTCATTCTATACCACTTTACCTTAGAGCATTTCTTTGTACCCTCCTACCTCCTTTTTGAAAGAAGGCAGATAAATTATGTCTTCTTTTATACAGATAACCATAATTTTTGCATAGAAAACACTTTGTTGTGCATTTTCTTATAATCTAAACTCACAGGTTCTAAGAGTTTGAACATACTCGAAACTATTACTATTTATGAAGAAGGATAAGAAAATTGAGGTAATTAAAAATAGATCTTTTTCCTAGACTAGTTTAGAGGGAAAACTACAGTGTCTCAATCTGTTGACTTTAAACAAACAGACAGATATTTCTCCAAAAAATTGGTATATTTGGGAAAAACAAAGAATTGCAATTCAGGGCATGCAGTCTAATGATGAACCACACACAAGTCCAAAGAACAAAGGAGAGGAACAATCTTTTATAGAGGAAAGGGGGAGTTCAGAGAGGCTGTTGTAAACAAAGAGTCCATTGGAGGAAACTGGGAGTTTGAAGTGTAGTGGCTTTTCCTTGGCTGAGTTGTAACAGTCTTTCCTTGGTTGAAAGTGGTTGCTGGGTGAGGATAAGATTCTCATTCTTCATGCTGGAGTAGTGGAGTAGAAAAACATCTTGCTGCGGTGGACCATTCGTCTCTTCCTGTTTGGGATAATTGACAGTGAATGATAGGGCATGAAAGCTCCCCCTGCAGGCCCTCCAAACTTAAATGAGGTTTCTATTTATTAATTTTCCAATCTCACAAATATATTTAGCTTGCTATTAAGATTATTGCCTATGAAGGGAAAAGTTTATTGACATTAAAATACTTTCTATAGAAAGGTCTTTACCCCAGTTTTCCAGCTGAAAACACATGTTGACATTACTTTGCTGATTTGCATAACCAAGAAATCCTATATAACTTCTCTATATTCATTTAGTAATTGGTTAGTTTAATGTAGATTTAATGAAGGTGTGTAGCATAATGGAAAGAACATGGGCTCTAGAGTCAGATAGAAAATCTGGGATCTGATAATTACCAGCATTATGGCTTTGAACAATTTATTTAATTTCTCTGGGCCTTGATTTTTGTATTTGAAATGGGTATAATGCCTCTCACAGTATCATAAGAACCAAATGAGACAAAGTTTCATTGCATAGGCACTCAATAATGGTTACTTTCCTCTGTTTTCGTTACAATATCTGAGTGCATTCAGTCAATAGAATTTATTCTGGTTTTCAAATGATTCTATTGGTGATTTGAGACAATAAAGAATTTGGAATGGGAAACATTGTTGTCATTTTACAAAGCATCTTATGGCTTTGGGTTTATGAGTTGTAGGGAGTTCTTTCCTATGGGATCCATTCAATTCAAGATGAAGATAAATTATAAATTCCTAACTTCTGCTTGGCAAATTTACATACCTAAATTATTTTGATGTTTTATTAGTTCAACAAGCAAATCATGTTTTTAAGGCAATTTAAACAACTTTCTGTCCTTTTATGAAATCCCAGATTTCCAAAACTCAAAAAGATCACCTGTCAGCCTTCTCTCTGCCCACTCCCAGACCCCAATGTTAAAACCTAAAACTTTGTAAAGCCAAAAAAGAAAAAAATCACAATGCAATTGCAAAAAATATTTACAACATAATAGTCTAATTTTCTCTTTGGTACCTGAAATGCTATTTACACAATGAAAATAAACCAAATACATCTAATGTGCTCCTTCCAAAATTGTACTATTAAAATTGCATTTTATAAAATTTCTGTACAGTGAGGAAATTTTGTTATCCCTTCTAGAATGTTGAAAGAGAATTTTCTAGGATATTTAGCCTACATATTTTCTTTTACAAACTCCCAGGAAGATTTTTTTTATCATGAGCATGAATGTAATTTATAGACTACAAAGAATTTTAGCCAAAGATTACATTAGACTGGGAATTAGAAAGGGCTGCTTTGGACAAATTGTAGCTTTTCTTGGCTATTAATTTCCTATCTGTAAATTAAGATGAGCAGGAAAGGTGGTACAGGTATACCTTAGAGATATTACTAGTTCAGTTCCAGACCACAAGAATAAAGCGAGTCATAATCTTTTTGCTGGTGGAGGGTCTTGCCTTCACTTTATAAAAAACACAACATCTGTGAAGTGCAATAAAAGCAAAGCACAATAAAATGATGTATGGCTGTATTGGATTAGAGTAAACCACTAGCTGGTGATGCAGTGATTGAGAGCTTAAGTTTTAGAGTCAGCTTTAGAGTCAACTGTGTGAGGCAAACCTCAGTTTCCTTGATTATAATCTATTAGGTACCTAACAGATTTGTGGTAAGAATTAATGAGATATCACATGTAATTACTTAATATACCATTTGGTGTATGTTGACTGCCATATCAGCAGCAGCTATTGGCAAAACTCAGAAGCAATGTATGTGTGAGTTTTTCATAATGATAATTAAGAATTCCTTCTCCGTCAAGTACTTGAGATGTATTTCTTGTATTTGTTAGTTTTTGCTGCAAAATAAGCCACCTCAAAACTTGGAGGTTTAAAACAATAGCCATTTATTTAACTCATTGTTTTATATGTTAACAATGTGGGCTAGTCTCAGCTGAGCAGTTCTTCAGGTCTCTGCATGGTCTAGAACAGTCTAGGTGGGCTGTCCCTGAGCCATGTGGATCTTGCTCACATGGTGGGTTGGGCTTGCTCACATGGTGGATGTACAGGTTCTAAGAGAGCCAGTGGAGCCTACAAGGCCTCTTGAGGCCGAGGCTTGGAATTGGCACAAATCACCTTGTTTTATTGACCAAAACCACAAGTCTAACCCAAATTCAAGTAGAGGGAAAATCAACTCCCCTTAACAGGAGGAGTTGCAAAGAGGTAGAGAAGGAAATAATTATGGGCATTTTTTGAAATTAATCTAAAACACCAATTCCTATTAACTAGTTGTGATAGATTTCTCATTGGTAGCTTTATATGGCTTTAGTAATTTTGTTACTATTTCTTATAATCTTCTAATTTCTCAGTTTACCACATATTATTGCTGTAAGTGTGCTTCACATATTTTCTGGTTCAGGCTGAATATTTTTGTTACATTACCAGTTGATGCTGGTAAACTTTGATCTGCCTCAAACTTGTGATCCAGTATTATTTTATCTAATCCCAGCTAAGGCAAAATTGTATACTTTCTTGAGTCACCCCTCAGAATATATCACAGTGCAATCCAAAGACATTGGGAATTATTTTTTTGTTTGTTTTAATACATAGTAATAAAAATTGCTTTTAAGAGTATCACATTAAAATTTAGTTTCTTAAAACTTATCACAAGTTTCAGTAGAATGGAGTAAAGATAAAAAGACTGATAATATTGAGTGTTAGCAAGAATACAGAGCAACGGGAACTTTCATATGTTGCTGGTGGGAGTTCAAATTGATTCAATCAAAGTCGAAACCCGGGGAGTTTCTACATAACTACTACTCTAGGAGCAATTCCACTCACAGGTATAGATGCAATAGAAATTAGTGCATATGTCCAACTAAATATGTACAATAATGTTTATAGCTATAATAGCTCCAAATTGGAAACCACCTAAATGTCTATAAATAGGAGAATGGATGAACAAATTGTAGTATATTCATACAATGGAATACTATACAGCAATATAAAAGAGTGACCTACTGATATATGCCACAAGATGAGTGAATCTCAAAATAATTATGTTGAGTAAATGAAGCCAAGCACAAAAAGCACGTACTGTATAAATCCCTTCATATAAAGTTCAAGAAGATGCAAATTTAATCCATAGTGTTAGAAGTCAAAACTTTGGGGAGTGGAGAAATTGGTGGTGTTGACTGGGGAGAGCACAAAAGAAACTTCTGATAATAATATTCTATATTGTGATCAGACAGTGGCCACAAGAGGGTTTATATATGTAAAATTTTACTGAACTACAATTATGATGTGTTCACTTTACTGTGTGAAAATTAAATATTTATGTACAGGTGTGATCAAAAAATATGGTGAATGTTTTAAAAAATGTATTACAGTAAAAGACACATTGCCATTAACCCCTTTAAAACAACCCCTCTTACTTTGAACACACTTATCCCACCATTCTTGCCACTTTCTGAAGCAGTTCTGGAAGTCCTCTTTTGTGAGTGTCTTTAATTGTGCTCTCATGGCTGCCTTGATGTCCTGAATCATTTTGACTTTGGGGAAGAGCCAGAAGTTACACGGTGTCAGATCCAGTGAATAAGGTGGATGAGGACACACCGTAATATTTTTATTTGACAGAAATTGACATACCAGAAGCAAAGTGTGACATGGAACCTTTCCATTGTGATCACAAAATAAGGTGAATGCTGCTGCCGAATGCCATCCAACGGAAAGGCAGGGATCTGCAATACAGGAAGCAGCTCATCAAACCTTAGTAACCGTGTGTGACAAGTTTCAACTTCTTTGGTGCAGTCAGTCGGGTGTGAGCTACAGTTGAGAGAAGGTGTGTTTTAAAGTGTGCCGTAAATCATCCTCCATCATGACAGTGCTCCGTGTCACACATCGCATCTGGTATATGGCAATTTCTGTCAAATAAAAACATTATGGTGTGTCCTTATCCACGTATTCACTGGATCTGGCACCATTCGACTTCTGGCTCTTCCCCAAAGTCAAAATGATTCAGGACATGGAGGCAGCCACGACAGTGCAACTAACGATACTCACAAAAGAGGACTTCCAGAACTGCTTCAGAAAGAGGCAAGAATGGTGGGATAAGTGTGTTCTAAGTGAAGGGAGTATTTTGAGAGGGATTAATGGCAATGGGTCTTTTACTTTAATAAATTTTTTATTTATTTAAACATTCACTGTGCTGTTTGATCACACCTCGTATATCTATACTCACATAATTATACAGATACCCTTCTTAGGAAAAGTAGATTTTTAAAAATATCTATCTATTGGTGGTATAAATGAAAATGTAAATCCTATCCCCAGCCTCAGGGTTGATGTATACAGAAAAATTAAAAAGCTTTCTGCTCTTCCTTCTTCTTTTTCAGAGATTAATTAGTGAGAAAGTCCAGTGTAAGAATTTGATCTTGTTGAAAGTAAAGAAAAGCTAAATGTACAAGGTTCTGCAGGTTCTGCCATTAAGGATATTGATGAAAGGTTGGCTGTTTTATTTTTTTTGGAAAGGTATGCTAGTGTGTGTACATGCACACACATGTGTGAATACGTATGCATGTGTATGCATATGCTCTGTGCACATGTGGTGCATGTATGAGTATGTGTGCACATGAGTGTGTATGTGTACACATGTATGTTTCCTACTAGATTTTCATAGGAAGAGTGAGAAGGCATAGCTTTCCTCTAAGATAGCAAAGGTTTCTGAAAGGGTGTATTGCTTTGAGTCCCAAAATTTTGCTGAAGATCTCGAGTGCTATTATTGTACATTTAAATGCAGATTTGGGGAAATGTCAGCTTCAGATGAATTGCTCTAGGTGGAGCGCAGAGCCCTGTGTTAGGGAGTGGGATATTTCTAAAGTAGGGTCGGAATCTTGTGTGAAGGGAGAAGGAGGAGCTCTCTGGGGCAAAGTGAACTTTTAAGGAGGGCGGTAGAAACAAGTCTAGGAACTGTGGTGCTTGCCAAAGGGGACCCTTATTTCTGTTCCTTTGGATTTTTAGCATCCAGTTCTATGTTTTTTTCCTACGTTGTAATTCACTCTCTCTTTCCCCCAATTCTTCAGAATAGCATAGTACCCATTCTGCAGCCTTATGTTAGTGGTCTTGTGGGGACAGTGGGTAGGGAATTAAGGGACACGTTGGTAAACAAAAGAGCAGCCTTACCACCTCACCTCTCCGAGGCCAATATAACTGGAACCACAGTGTGTACAGAAGGAATATGGTGATCCTAGAATTCAGGAGGCCATTAGGAGTGAAGTGAACCAAACCCCACTGTGGTAGTGGTGGTTAGAAGCTGTGTAGCAGCACAGAAGCTGCTGTAGCATGGACAGATACAGGAGGGGACGGGACACCAACCCCCGAGGGGAGGCAGGGGTGGGAAAGGTGAGGGAGAGTGAGCAGACATTTGGCTCACAGTGTGGTTTAGGATCTTTGATGAGGAGACTAGAATGACACGTGAATGAGAAGACAGGAAAAAATGAGACCTGTTGGATTTTTCTCATTTGTTGAAATACTTCTTGTATATAATTTTTAAAAGGCAAAATAAAGAACCAAAATGCATTTACATTTAGCTTCCTGATATCATGAGATTATGGGGACAAATTGAACCAAAGTAGAAATAATAATAATAAAAGTATGGTTATACTCAAAATATATTCCTTGAGAATTTCATTTATTCTGAATTATTCATAGATCAGTGGGGGCAAAGCATAGATTAGAAATGAATGTGGTTAAAATTGGTGTATACCTTCAGCAACTTTATCCGAAGTCAGCAAATATGCTAAATGAATTTTAATTGCCAAAAAGTTCAAAAGAAACTCAAGGAGCGTGAATGTAATTGAGGCAGGCACATGCCCTTGTCAGATATTGTATTCAGTAGCTTAGCAAAGCAATTTTCAAAATATTGCTGGAAGACTTTTATATGTTCCTGTCTTGGAATGTAAATAGAAATAGAATAGATGCCCCTCCATGTCTCCTTTGAAGCAGAAAGTCCAATCAGGTCAATTCTAGAGGGAGTGTGGTTCACAGAGGAAGTATGATTTCCCTGTGTCTTTTCTGGGCTCAGTCCCAATCCATATACTTGTATAGTGATTAAGATGGTAACTCTGAACAAGGCCCAGTTTTGGAGCCTTCAATTCACCATGGTGTAGTCATTAAAGTATCTAGACCTACATGGTCATTCTATTTGCTACTGTTTACAAAACCAGTTTATAATTTTCTAGTAAATAATTGGCAAGATTCCCGAAGTGATTTATTTTTTTCTATTCTCATTGGTAGGCATTTATCTGTGGCTTAAAAATACTTGGTGATTTAAATACTTCAGATGTTGTATTAGTTTGCTAGGGTTTCCATAACAAAATACCACACACTGGGTGGCTTAAACAAGAGAAATTTATTTCTCACAGTTTGGAGACTAGAAGTCCAAGATCAAGGTGTTGGCAGGTTTGGTTTCTCCTGAGGCCTCTCTCCTTGGCCTGCATGTGGCTGCCTTGTTGCTGTGTCCTCATGTGATCTTTGTGTGCATGTGCGTCTTTGGTGCCTCTCCCGCTTCTTGTAAGGATATTAGTTATATTGGATCAGAGTCTCACCCTTATGACCTATTTAACCTTAATTACCTCTTTAAAGGCCTTATCTCCAAATACAATCACATTGGGGGTTAGGACTTGTTGACCTTAAAAATTAAAGTTATTTTACCAGAAAAAATTAACTTATTCAAGAATAGCAGAACGCTGCAACTCAGGACACACAAGCTATGGCAAAACCATTGGCAAGTCCAGAGAACAAATGAGAGGAATGGGGAAGTTGGCAGGAGTTGTGTTAAACAGAGTCCGTTGGAGAAAACTGGAAGTTTGAAATGTAGTGGCTTTTCATTCGCTGGGCTGTTGTTCAAGGGGAGGTGAAAATCTTCCTTCCTACTGCTGGGGTAGAATAGAAAACATCTACCTGTTGGACATGCAAGGCACCTCTCTTTTTGTTTGGGACAACCCTTCTGGCCATCCCGATTCCAATGTTTGTTGAAATCTCTTTTATTAATTTTTACAGACTTCAACATATGAATTTTGGGGATGGGGACACAATTCAGTCCATGGGATATTGCTCATGAACTTGAAATTCTATTACCCACTTTCCTTTTAAGATTACAAGTTATTACTAATTATAAACAGCAAAATACCTCAAATAATAGGATAAATTACTGTTAGAAAATCCCCTGGAAATAATTTTGAAATTTAAATTTTACTTCAGCAAGGTAGAACCTCAGATTGTTAAAAGCTAAATAAATTATAACCACATGTTAAATATTAATCTTAAAAAAAATCAGTTATCTAAAATGTTAGTAAGATCACTGACGAGTAAATAACAAAAAACAACTGCATAGAAAAATGACACTGAGAAAGAATACAATGATCGTATCTTTTTCACTTTGCAAATTAAAAAGTTGGCAAAGTAAAAAAAAATCTCAGTGCTCTTCTCCCTTTTAACGAATCATATTAATACTAAAATAGCCAAAGTAAAAATTTTTCTTTCTAAATCTAGTTAAGAAGAAATGCTTTCCTTAAAATAACAAAGAACTCAATAATTCATATTAATAAGTTCTAAAAATATGTAGTGAGAAAAGAAAGAGCTTTGTATATACAACCCAAAGAGATAGAAACTATATGTACATTTTGTCTTAAGGAGTACAGCATAGGGAATAGAGTCAATGGTACAGTAACAGCTATATACGTACGATGTCAGAGGGGTAGTAGACTGGGGGGCGGTTATCACCGTGTGAGGGGTGTAAATGTTTAACTATTACATTGCTTTGTACACCTGAAATTAATAATTAAAAAAAGATAGCTATTCTATTCATTTTGGGAAAAGAGGAAAGAGTGTACTGAGGTGAATAATTTGGAAAGATGATTGTTGTTCTGATTTGGCTCTCCTACTTTTTAAATAAACATGGTGTGGACGCACAAGAAGAAGTCTGTGGTTGCTGATTTCGTTTGTCTGCCAGTCTGGAGTCGCTCTTGAGTGCTGGCAAGTTTCGGTGTGCTTGTTCTCAGAGAAATTCTCCCTATTTTGAAAGTCCAAAACCTTCATTAAGGCTTAAAATATGACATTATGGTCATATAAAGTTATAGAAATAAAAGACATTTTTAATTGACTTCAAAATTCAAATTAGAAAAATTTATAATCTATTTCTTTTCTCCAGACTATAACCACAGATTTTATCCACTGTAAATATCTTGATTTTGAAAATACAGGTAAGATATTTTTGTTGTTGCTGCTCAATGATCTTTTCTGAGAGAAAATAAATGTGTATATACCTGTATGTCTCACTTTAACAGTTGCTAGAATGGCTTATGAAAATCAAAAGAGAAAGTCTTTCCCCTTTCTTTTTTCCCCCCTCTGACAGTGGTATATAAATGCACTTCAAAACCCTATAAAGCAATGATAAAAATCTATTGTAATATCCACAGAAACTCCATTACAATGACAAATTGCTTTCTAAAGATTCTGATACCTTGCTTTTAGAAAATTTAGAGAACAATGTGGTAATTCACATTGAGTTCCACAAAGGTAAACATGTTTTTAGTCAAAAAATCAGAATTGGTCTATTTTAAAGCAACAAAAATTATTATCTTTCTGAGTGCCAAACTGTTTTCATTTCACTTTATTATAATAATCTTTAATACCTAGGCAATATATATTCATTGTAGAAAATAGAGATAAACAGACTGGGGGAAAAATCACTTGAATTTCTACCATCTTCTAGAGAAAACCACTATGAATTTTTTAATATAAATACGTCTAGAGATTTCTCTATGTATATGTAATTTACAGTTAACACTGAACGGAATAACCTGAACACTGTTCCCTTGTCACTATGTATAGGGCTATTTTGATGTGTTTGATGGTTGTGTATAATATTCAACTGAATGGATAATAGTTAACAAACCCCCATTGATGAACATTTGAGAAGCTTCTATAATAGTTTTGCTACTATAATCAATGCTGACATGAACACGTACATACAGATGTACGAGTGTCTATATGTCTATGTATTTATATATACCTATCTATCTTTACACACATAAATGATTATTTCCTTAGAATAAGTTCCTGCATGTATAATTACTGGATTAAAGAACATACATATTTTGATACATAGAAGCCCTCTTTACCAAATAGACAAATGCTGGTAAATTAATCAAAATAGATGCTTAAAGAGAAGAATCATAAAATGTTTTACATATACATATAAATTATATGAACATATACCTTAAGCATTTTATTTTAACTTAAAAATATAAATGCATATTCATTCACTAACTTAGATTTCATTTTAAAATTTCTTTTTAAGACAAAGGAATTTGTTGTTGACAATGGAACCCTTGATTAAAGTTCTATGTAATCTTTCTTAGATAAATGACATCTATAATGAATTGCTATACAATTTTATAGTTTTCTTTTTTTTAAAGGTGGAGCAAGAATTGAAAATAACTTATACACCTCCTCCAATATTTTTGCTCCTACTTTGACATTTGTATGTGTGTGACGTACTTTTAGAATCTATCCAAAGCATTCAAATTAGTTTTCCCTGAAACAACTTTTTTAAAACATAGTATTGATCAAATAACATAATTACAAAACAAGTACAATTGCTTTAAAAGTTTTTTTAAGAAACACTGACTTTTGGTAAGCAGATATTCAAAATGGCAAGAACAGATCAAACACTAGCCTATTGGTATCAAGGACTCAATGGATCCCAGCCAGCAGTGTGTTCTACAGAAGGAATAATGTCAGTTTATCTAATAACTTAATCCTGGGTTGGTTGAGAGAGTTTCTACTAAATTGCCTTCCAATAAAGTACCATTGACTTGCCCTCTTATCAGCAATGTATGCGAGTCCTCATCTTCTTTCAACCTAGTTCTCAAACTTTAGTGGCCAAAAGAATCACTTGGAGAGCTTGTCAAAAATGCAGATTCTTGACAAACCATTCTAATAGATTCTGATTTGGGGCTCGTCCCATGAATCTGTATAATGTCAACCAAGCATTTCTTAGGCAGGTGATCAGTCAAAATATTTAACTCAAGGATGAGATTCTATGACTCTCATTTGACCACAGTCTTCCAACAAAATTTGGTTAAGATAACAAAATAATCTATCTAGATCATTTCCCCTCTTTGATCCAATCTATTATTTCTCGAGAAATGACGTTTAGAAAAGAATTCTTTTGGTCTAGTTTTTCTATGATAGAGATTTTAATAATCTAATATTCAGATTTCTTTTTTAAACAATTGAAGCTAGATCTTTGAAAAGTCCAAATGCGGTAGGGGGTAAAATCCTCTAAAGCACACCAGGCAGGTTTTTCATAGAGTTGGGTTACAATTCGGAGATAATTCAGATTCTTGACTATATATGAAGCAATTTCCAAGGGGCAACCTCTCCTTAGTTTTTACACAAGTCACTTTGCTACTAAGCTGAATTTAAATAAACGTACAGCCAGGTAAATGAAGGAATTTGTTCTCTAAAATTTGTGTCTCTAACAAGTCAGTGACACTAAAACCTGGATTTATACTAAGTAGGAACCGATGCTCATTATCCCCTAAAAGATCAGCAGCAACAGGAAAATACCCATTTGTTCTGGACAATAAAAAACCAGAGTTAATGTACTAACACCTGTAGAGGTTTAGGGGCTTAATCTTGACTAAATTGCAGTGTAGCCAACCAGTGTCTTGCAGAGAAGAGTGGGGAGTGAGAGGGTATTTATCGGGTTTTCTTGCTGTTTTGTCAGTATTGAGGGCTTGGTACTCAGCTGCAAAGGAAGGTGATTTTCTTACTGGGGTGATGTTTCTGAACTTTCCTTGCCCACTTGGGGCCCTAGGACACTGAGTCAGCCTTGAGAGCCAATGGATGTCAGGAAGAGAATGCCGAGAGGTGAGGGCAAAGTTGAACTGAACACTGTGTGTTACTCTATGAGGTATAAGATCCAGTCTTATTTTTGGGGAAACACGGTAGGAGGTTGAACCAGGGATCTTATTTTAAGGTGCCTGCGGCTTCCATCTCTGAGACAGGCAGGAACTGCTAAAGACCACAGCCTTCTCAGAGAAATGGGGGACTAAATATACATGAGCATCAGTCTGAAAGTCCAGGGCTCCACTGAAGAGTACGTTCGGTGAGGGAATCACCCTTAGGAACAAAGAGTTAGTATCAGAGTATCTCTCAGTGAAGTTTAACAGGTAAGGGCACTAACATTTATTGAATGCTTTCTTATATACATCTTCTCATTTAACATTATCATCATCCCCCCAAAAAGTTAAAAAATGGTTGAAATAAAAGACAAAAGTATTGCAGTAAAAGGGACCAGTTTTACAAGGCTTGCTTGTGTATCAGCAGTATGAGTGTGGGATGTTCTAAACAATTGGCTGATGTCGGATAGTGATACGTATCAGATAGTCCTTAGTTCATGGATGTGTTCACAAAGACTCTTGCCGTAACAAACACAGGCTCCTCTGAGCCCTCTTTTCAACTAGGTCTCAGCGTTGGCCTATAAAGACTTCAGACTCTCAAGACAAACAATGTCACTACCCCCCTACCCCCCCCCATACACACTAAGAGACTTGAACACACTCTAGCATGGTTTCTAACCGTGCTCAAGGCCACATACCTGGGAAGGTCAAGCATCCCTGAAGTTCCTGCCTAGGAAATCACCAGTCTGCCAAAATAATTTACTGCTTGTTTCAGTCCCAACACCTGTCTCCTAGTCTCTGTGGGAGGGCAGGAGCCTAACTTTGATAAGTACCAGTTAGTAAATTCAGAAGGTCTAATCACATTGACCAACATACCTACCTGCTTTTTCACTTCCATAACTCTGCTGAGCTCCCACTTATTCTCTCTTCCTACTCCCTCATTCTCACTTTAAGATGCCCAGTCACCTCTGCCAGATCAAAGTTTAACTTGTTTTACACTGGACTCTCTTCCTTACTGCAGTAGTTGCTCAGTAAATGTCTTTACTGCCCTTAACTAGTGTCCAGCTTGAACTTTAGTGTCAAAGTTCTCCTTGACAGTTTTCATACTGTCTGAAGGGCTCTGATTGTGAGATTCCCACCCCCACCCGAGCCCCATACCGGACCTAGCTTACATGCCTTCTGAGATCCATTCAACCCCACAGATTCTCAGCTATTTATCACAGTACCTCTAGGGCATTGTCTATTCCACCTGTAACCAGTGGATGTTCAGAGGGAATGTGGAAGGGCAGGGGCATCAATACTGTGTGGGACAAACTTGACTGGAGGGAGATAGGAAACAAGAAGGAATCAGCAGATAAATTGCCCACCCTGCTTCTCCCCAACAGATGATTTCAAGACATAGTGTCTTCATAGGGCGTTTCTAGAGAGGTCCCATGACACTGAGCAATTAATTCATTGTGTGTCTTAGGAAACTGTGGTCAGCTTAGTATTTGCCTTCTCTCCCTCCTGACTGACTTCTCTTTTTTCCTCACCCTTGCTTCCCTCACATTGCACCCCCTAATAAAACATTAGCACAAAAGTTTTGCCTAAAGCTCTGTTTTTTAGGGAACTGAGGCTATATAAATTGGTTCCAGGATTAGCCCTAAGAAGCCAACTCTCATGGAATTTTGGAGTTGGATTGCCTACTTGACTATAGGCAATAGAGATCCCATTGCTGGTGGTAAGTGGGTGATAATAACCCCTGACAGTGGGATCACAATTAGTGAAGTCTGGCCTGTGGTCAGGTGGGAGGAGATGTAAGGCAGAAGACAAGGTATTGTGAGATCATTATGTATAAAATGATTATAAGACTTACTGCTGTTTTTGGTGTCAGTGAAGTCTTATAAAAAGAAAATGATAGACCCAGGGCTTCTAATTGCTAACTTAAGGAATCATCTGAAAACCGGAGGTGTCAATGGCAGTCTTACCTCAGGGCAGAATGGGTTGAAAATCAGATCCAGAGTCTAATTATAAGGACAGTAGAGATGTAAAGGAAATTAAATTTGTAGCTTCCATAAATATACTATAGTAAAACCAGGACCCAGATGGGGAAGAGGTCACAAAGACCTGCAATAAAGATAGTTGAATGGATAAACCTAAAAACCTTGAACTGAAAAATTCTCTGGAATATTCCTGGGCCAGTGGAATCCACCTGCTTCCTTTGCTGGAGGAAATCAGCCTCCCTTTTCCTAGAGACTATGCAATGGCCTCACCCAAAGCAGGTGCCTAAAAAGATAATACTTGTTCTCAAAAGCTCCCTCCACCATACCTCATTGCCTCAGAGCCACTAACCAGGATCATATTTCAGCACAGCCTGAGAGGGAAGAATCAGTCCTTACTTAGGGTAGAAATAGACTACCTGTCAAACAAAAGACAGGATCTGGCTATTATGTACCAAGGTAACAAGGGAATGGATTTAGGGGGAATATAAGGCTGGAAAGGGAAGAATTCACTGGGATGGGGGTATTCCCCATGACTCAGGATTCAGTGCTCTAGGACCTAGAGTTGGTCTAAACACACTGTCAGGTTTGCTCTTTAAAAGTTGGTCATGACAATGGCCTAGAATATGTGAGGTGAAGTTGGCAGTCATGGCATTATATTGAGCAAAGAGGACATACCGATCAGGGAAGCAGGAAAGTTAGACTGAATTTACTACGTATGACCTGAGAACCTATTACTGACTATGTTTCCTGGAAGGACCCAGAGCTTGCTTCTACCTCTGAGGCAATAGAAAATATACTAGTGCTGGGTGCACCAGTTTCTTTAGGAAGCTTGGTGATGCTGGTTTTCTGCAGGCTATGCCTGCAGATGCGGCATGGAAATTAGATGATGATGGGATTCCAGAATGACAGAGGCCAGTGGCAGGACTTAATTCTCAGAGGCAAGATGGACATAATTACTACAATGGGCATCAAAATCAGAGTAGCAATTAGAGTGCCTTGGCCTATATGGATCTATGGTGATTATAGAGGCGAGATAAATGGAGAATTGACCAGAGTTTACTTTGATTTATATAATAGAAAATTGAGAGCTGGAAAACGGACATCAGTGCTGTCATGAATAAAACCCAGTTTCTAGACCTAAATGAGTATATAAACCCAGAGTTCATTGACTGAAGAGGGGACAGGTCCTCTTGAGGAAAAACCTGGAAATGCCACCATAGTATATATGATAAATATGTTTCTGGTCCTTCCCTAAGGAGACTTTTGGTCATTTATCAGAGTAACTGTGCCAGGGGAAAGGGCTATACCCTAGCTTTTCAAATGTCTTAGATATGAGCTCTGAGCTGGCGCTGGCACTGATTTTAGGAAACCCCAAATAGCATCCTTGTCTTCTGTAATAGGATGGGAGTTATGGTAGCCAGGCGATAAATGGATATTAGCTCAAATCCAATTTATAGTAGGACCAGTGAGTCAGCAGGCCTGCCCTCAAGTTATTTCCTTAGTCCTTGAATACATAAATGAATAGGTATCAGCTGGAATAGATATCAGAAGTCTTACATGGGCTCCCTGCACTGTGTGGATTAAGAGCCATTATTTTCAGAAAGGCCAAATGGAAATACCAGAAAATGACACAGGCACAACACCTCCCCCCACCCCCACACCATGGTCAAGAATGTAAATTAGAAACAGTGTCTCACCCCAGAAGGGATTGCAACAATTAGTATCGGTATCATACTTGAAGGATGGGGGCGGTTGGGGGTGGAGAGAGGGGAAGGTTCCCATCGTATTCCCTTTTAATTATCTCTGTTTTCTGAAAACCAGATGTATGATGGTGGGTCACCATACCTCCAGTCTAGTGACAGTCCTGGTCTTGGCTAGTGGGCAGCATATGGTTGTCTTTAAAGAAGCACATAATTTATTCTCTGGCATTTGCCATGCAGTTATCAGTTTAATGAATGCTTTTCTTCCAGTCCTCACCAGTAGAGTATCAAAATCTGTTTTGCCTGACATGGCAGGAACAGCATGGAGTTAATGTCCTATGGTGTAATCTTTTACCAATGGGAAAGAGGAGATGGAAAAAAAGCTGAAGGATAAATTGCTTGCCCTTCAAAGATTCCAAGATGCAGTAATTCCAAAATGCCTTTCTGGAGATATCCCACATTACCAAACAACACATTAAGCCTCTTTTAAAGGTATGGCCAGCTCAGTAAATATACAAAAGACTTGTGGGGACAGAGCCCCAAAAAGCAGTTTCCAGGCTCTCGGCCTCACATAGAAAGGTGCTGGCTCAGGTAGTAAATGGCCATCAACTGTGATCAAATGGCCAGCATCTGTGGCTAGTTGGCCGTCAGCTGTAACCAGTGAGCCATTGGCCACGAATATAACTGCTGTGGTTACGCTAGCAGAAGAAGGGGGAGCTAGCAAGAAGATGGTGGCTGAGTCTGCAAGCGGCACAGTGAGGGTTGAGAATTGTGTTGCTCCGGGTTCCTGTGTCTCCAACCCAGCCGCCAGCGAGAGTATAGAGATATGACTCCCCTACCTATGGCTCCGTGGGTGTTCCTTTTTGGCCTCACCATGTCCTGCGTTCTTATGTGGGGAGTGGGACCAGAGACCCCGCCGGACGCCCCGCACGACAGACTCTATTACCTTTTTCTCCTTCCTTGCCTCACTTGCTTTTCCCCTCATGCTTGCCTCCCTGGGATTGAGTCTCCAATAAAGAATTAGCACAAAGTTATGCTTCATGTTTTCTAAGAAATCTGAGCTAAAAAAAATGGCCTGCCACGCTCTCCATACCCAACACCAGGTGGCTGAATTTAGAAAGGAAAACATAAATCCATAGGTAAGTAGGTATAAGTTCTGAAAGATAGCTGCTCCCTACTATTTCTATGAATATTAATGGAGAAGATGAAGTAAAAGTCAAATAGATTGCTTTTAAAAGTTAACCACAGGTTGCATTTAAAAATATTTGTGCAACAGAAATCTAAGTTCTATTTACCTCTATAATTACCAGCTAGCTGTCTTAGACTATAAATTAACTCACTATTCCTTAAGAAAATTAATATTGTTTGGAGCTATAGACCTTCTGAATGGCCATATATCATCTGGTCATTTGTATTTACATTTATCATTTAGCTTGTGTGAGCAAGCCATTGTCCACGAGCAACTCTTAAGATTGCAAGTACTGAATATTCTAATCTCTGCACCAGAATCCAAGTAGGATTGACATTCTGACTTGGAAAATATTTTTATATTTTATATTAAGACAGTCTTGACCATCAATGACAAAAGATGTGTTGTAGTGTTAGTTCAGCAGTGGACTTGTGAAATGCTGGGTTTAATGCTCAAACCTCTGAGGCACTGAGTATATTGGAAGATTAAGAGGTTCCTGGCTTTTCATCAAAAGAGGCAAGAACTAAACATGTCTTGGGGGAAACGAGCTCTGAGATTCCCTGCTTTCTGGTTTAATGAAGTCTTAATGCATTGTATTTCAGGGCACATCAGAAGACATTGCTTTTAATTCAACATGCCCCCTCCCCCGTTTATTTTCTCAGCAGACCTAAGCAAACATGTTGAGTAATTTTATTTCTTCATTCAGTAATTATTTTCTGTATCACTGTGTCCTATGATGTGCTGTGTAACAGAGTCTACAGATGCACATACTAGTGGAGGTGGTCCCCTCAGGAGGACGGACCTGGAGAAGAAGTCCTTGCAGGCTCTAGGATCAGGCTTGAGGCTGTTTGGACAGAACCTTTTGTGGTCCCAGGAATCTCCAGTGTGGTCTAGAAGGGTGGGCAGTTCTGGGTCCTGGTAGGTATATTCCTTTGCCTGCGAACCTCATTCTATAGGGAGGGGAATGGATGAAGGAAGGGTAGATGGGACATAAAGTTCAGGACTTGGGGCAGGGCCTGGGTTTAGGGGTGATACGGGAGCTTGACATGGTCAAGAACCAAAAAGACTGGTGAGGCTGGAAGGTGGTTAACATGGGAGTCTGTGGTAATGAGATGAAATTGATGAACTAAGCCTTGACGACCATGACAAGGAGTTTGCACTTTGGTTTTATTGGTATGCTGGTTCGCCAGTCAGACTGCATTTAAAACTGCAGCGCCTTCAGTGGGAGCTGACCTGGGCTGAGGCTTATCTGAAAGCTTTGGGCAGGAGACCTTCTGAAAGGAGGGGCTTGAGATTTTAGCTACTGTGTGGTCAAGCAGAGGTCAAAGTAGACCGAAGTAGTTGGATGGAGCCAAGGTGCTATCACAGCCCTGAGAAAGGAGCTTTTCTATAATATGAGTTACTGAGTATGGGGACAGAACCCCAGAGAGCAGCTTCCAGGCTCTCGGCCTCGCGTGGAGGGGTGCTGGCCGAGTTAGTTGGTTGGCAGAAAAGCGGACAGCAGGTCTCACGTCGGGTGAATCCAGCCTCCAGTGAGACGATAGTGGTATGACTCCCCTACTTATGGCTCCGTGGGTGTTCCTTTTTGGACTCACCATGTCCTGCGTTCTTATGTGGGGAGCGGGAGCTGAGACCCCACAGGCCGCTCCGCACGACACTGAGGCACACATCCTTGGCCTGAAACTGGAGACAGGGCCTGTTCCAACTCACCCCAAACTGGGCAGGAGGCAGAAGACTGCATGCATGCTTTGGTATGAAGCTGACAAATCATACAAATCATACAAATCAGACAGGGTGACAAAAAGGCACCCTGTCGTGCGGGGTGGCCTGCGGGGTCTCTAGTCCTGCTCCCCACATGAGAACGCAGGAGATGGTGAGGCCAAAAAGGAACACCCACGGAGCCATAGATAGGGGAGTCACACCACTGTAGTCTTGCTGGCGGCTGGGTTGGAGACACAGGAAGCAGGAGCCACACGATCCGCAACCCGCCATCCACTTGTCTCTGCCAACCAACCTCACTTGCTAACTGCAATCCACCTCTCTGCAATCCGTAATCCACACTTAGCCCTTACCAGCCACCGTCTCCTTGGTAGCCCCCATTTGCTGCTAGCCTAGCCACAGCAGTTATATTCGTGGCCAATGGCTCACTGGTTACAGCTGATGGCCAACTAGCCACAGCTGATGGCCATCCAATCACAGTTGATGGCCATTTACTACCCGAGTGAGCACCTTTCCACATGAGGCCGAGAGCCTGGAAACTGCACTCCTGGCTCTGTCCCCACACTGCCCATGTATCCTTTTATGTTTCATGGTGTCTGGTTTCATGTACAAACACCTGAGGTACTTTACAGGAGTGCCCTTGGACACCTTTCTTTGCTCCTTACCATCTTGTAAACTGAACCCCAGTTTGCTTGATTCTCAAGTCCTCGTTCTGTAATCCCAACCTCTGGCCTTTGGGTTATGTATTAACTCTTTGTCTTGCCCGCTTTGCAATCTCAGCTGATTTAACTGGCTCCTCTGACCTCCTGATGCCGCATGGCAAACAGTTCCAGTTCTGGCCACTGGGAATCTAACTTCCGCCCTAGCTACAACAACGTCTCCCCCCAGCAAGAAGAAATGGAGCATTTGTTATGAACCTCTAGATTCAGAGCACCTGCTTGGTTGCCCTGGCAACAAGCAATGGCTCTGCTTTTCTTTAGTCCCTGGGCTTGGGGAATGTGATGCTACAGAAGGAAAATTCAGAGTCCTGAGTACAGTTCCTACGGGGTCCAGCCAGTCAGTGGAGGTTGGAATGCAGATACAGACCCTGCTTTCACAGATATTGGGGTTAGCAACTGCTGCGGGCAGCTAAGCCCATTCATTAATTCAGAGAAATTTAGAGGCAGTTCAGCACAACTCTCTGAAATTAAGCAGCCATAATGATTCATGAATACCCAGAGCTTTGGTTGAGAATTGGGGGCTGGGGGGAGTGCTGGTGGGTACACACTGATTGTATTTCTAACATACTACACTTTAGGAAATATGGCAGGTAATAGCTCTGCTCCTGAAGGCCGACAGCCATTTCCACAGGGAGAGCAACAAAAGTCCACCCACAGTTACTGATGGGACTCACCTGCCAGGAGGAAGGATTGACACCTCTACAGTTTTATGGTCTATCCTGCAGGAAATGAGGGGGAGCATCCAAACTTTCACCACAGTTTAGCCACAGCCTCAGGAGAAGATCATGCAATGAGCTAGCTCAGGTCCCCAGGCTTGAACATCCCAGTATTAAGCCTCTGTACAAGGCTAGAGATGGGACTGGCACACACTGCCTGTCTCTCTCTCTCTCTCTCTCTCTCTCTCTCTCTCTCTCTCTCTCTCTCTCTCTCAATCTCTCTCTCTCTCTCTCCCCCTCTCTCTCTGTAGCAGGACCACTCCCCAAGGTGCACGCATGTGTGTGCTCACATGTGTACATGTGTGCATGCCTGTTCCCTCTGCCAGCTCCCCAAGCAGGGCACCTATGTCTCTACAATACATGATGCCTGTTTTTATGCCAATCGCATTATTCATATTCTAATCCTAAAAGATACTTGCTTGAAAACCATTTATTGCACAAAAAGTATAGATTAATTTTAAGGATTTGTTACTGGCAGTAATACTCGTGATCACCTTTCTCTTGCAAATGCCCTCTTTCCTACAGAGGAAACCTTTGTGAATGTTTTGCCTATGATGCTTGCACTATAAAGATGCCCCTGGGCAATCCTTGGCAATAGTGACTAATGTTTAATAGTGGCAGCAGGACTTCTACCATTTAGGAGGCAGCAGGCAGCTGAGAGCCTGGCTCTGAGTCAGATGCACCTGGATTCAAACATCCACTCTGCCATTTGCAAGCCGCAAAGACTTGGGCAAATCCCATGATTTCTCTGCCTTAATTTCCTCATTTGTGAAATAGGAGTGTTAATTTATTCCCTGAAGAGCTTCAGTGAGGATTATAGCAGATAATAGATGTAAAATCCTTAGCACATAGCATGTGCTCAAATGCATGACACCAAGGTTGACAGGACTTGAGCAGCCCCCATGCTGATGAGTGCTCTTTAAATATTTGCAGGACATTTCTTGTATGTAAAAATGTTAATGATCAAATCATCATATAAAAAAGCCTGTTTTATCTCTTCCTGTTTTCAAATCATGCTTTTTTGTGTTTTGCCCTGGGGGGATGGGGGGACTTGCAGTGTGAAAATATTTCCATGTACTAGAAGTTGATTGCATTGTTTTGTTAAGAGTCCCCCAAAAGGGTAAATATGATTTGGTGCCTAGCTTGCATGTAAACAATGAGCTATAGCTCACTTAGTAATGGCATTTTTTCAGAGTTAACTAGACTTTCAGCTTCACTGAGAAGACTGTATGAGTCATCCCTGCTCCACATATACAATTATATTAAAGCAGCTAAAATACAGTTTAATAATCTGAATTTAAATAAACTTAATTCTCTGAGCTTTGGTAAAGAAGTGCAGTTTTATCAAATATGCTTTAGTAGTTTTGATGATCAAACTGCCCGAAAGGACCTAAAATTAAACTTCCTCTGACTTTTACTTGTTCACTTCTATTTCTAAGCAAGTGAGACACAGTATCTTTGCTTTGATTCTACAGGAATCAATGGATGTTTTGGTCAGTGACCTGAGAATCCTTTGAGACCTAGCCAAAAAGAAGGGAACATATTTCCATATCTCTAGAATAATCAAAAGGCAATATAAGAAAGCTCTCAAGCAAAAAGGACACACAATCTTTCCTTGTCCTTTGAACCTAACATTTGAGGGTTACAGTCCCCATACCAGAACGGCAGAATTCCAGTGGTTCATTTGTAGAAGTGAGTTATATGGAAATCAGAATGCATTCTCCATAGAAACCATATTACGCATGGTGGTTAGCTATGTTTAACCCATAATGCTCTGAAGTACAGTTGCAACAGAACTGTAGGATTTTGCCACTTGATGAACAATATTTTTGTGGGGAGATGTGTTCAGGGATCCAACTAAGGATGCCAAGAATGGGGGACTCTTCCCTCCTCCACTGCCCCCAAACTGGAGGCTTTTGGAGTTTGGGGACTGGGGAATGATGTGTTGTGAGAAGCTAAGAATTCTTTCTTGTTCATCTTCAGAGTAGCTCCTGGCATATTTCCTTTCTTTTCATCCACTAACCCCAATAACTAATCCTCTTCCTTCTCCCTCCACTGCCACAATCTCATCCTTCTGAGATGGCTTTCTCTCTTCTCATTTTGTATTAGAACAAGGAGTCCCCTCTGCTTGCCTGGTCCTGAAGTGAATACACAGATTTTGTCAGATACTTTATGGAGTTAACAATAAAATCTTCCTGATTCCTTTCTCAGTATCGCAAGTAAGTTCTACAAGTTAAAGTCAAAACCCTAGTTAACAGTAAGTCTTTTTCTACTTAAGAAACTGGTGCGAGGTTTACCCATATTTCATGGAGAATCATAAATTAAGGCTTTAATGATACACATTTCATAAAGAGATGTGACTGGTGGAAGTTTAGGGGTGAAAAGCATGACAATAGAGTTTGTGTGGCACAAAACCGGGTGAAATGACTGTGTGAGTAGCACCCCCTAATGTTGAGAAGAAGCTGTGAGTGGGAGGAGATGGCTGTAAGAAGTGGTGCTTTACAGTTTCTCTCTATTTCTTTGCTCTAAACCACCCCTAGAGGAGCAGGAGCCCCCAGATGCTGGGTTCAGGTGCTCAGAGACTGATGAGTAAAGTGCTTAAGGTAATTCAACAAGCAGCATCCAGGAATGAAACCACAACTACAATGCCATCAAAAGGGAATAGTGAGAGAGGTGAAATCCAAATGGCAGGCAAAGTGACAGTGGGGGAAGGTAGGCCATATCGAGAGATTCCTGGGGGAGCCTGGAGAGACTCCAGGTACTACATACATAGGGGAGCACTATGAGCATTTTCTCTTCTAGGACTCTCAAGCTCTAGGAGGGAAGGAAACTTTTTTTTTGAATAGCTATCAAATGGGTAACAATTTTATTTGTATTTTTAAAAGATTTTTATTACAAAATATACCTAATATACAACATTATATCAGTTTCAGATGTACACTGTAGTTGTTCAACATTTATATACTTAAACAAGTGATCACCATGATAAGTTCAGCAACCATTTCACACCATACTAAGCTATCACAATATTATTGACTATATCCCCCATGCTGTACATTATATCGCCATGACTTAGTTGTTTTATACTTGGAGCTTTGAACCTCATATTCTCCTTCACCATTTCCCCCATTCTTAATTTTTCAATTACAATTCAAATCCTATATTATTTTATATTAATTTCAAGTGTACAGCATAATAGTTAGACATTTACATAATTTAAGAAGTGATTCCTGACTAATTCCTGACTAATACCCACCTGGCACTATACATAGTTATTGCCATAATATTGACTATATTCCCTATGCTTTACTTTACATCTCCATGACTATTTTGTAACTACCAATTTCTACTTAATCCCTTCATCCTTTTCACCCTGTCCCCCAAACCCCTCCCCAATAAATCTAGTATCCATTCGACACACCATACACAGTTATTACAATATTATTCACTGTATTCCTGTGTTATACTCTATATCCCCATAATTACTTCATAGCAACCAATTTGTACTTCTTAATCCCTTCCCTTTTTTCACCCATATCCTCAACCCCACTCCCATCAGGAAACCATCACAATGTTCTCTATCTATTAGTTTGTTTCTGTTTTGTTTATTTTGTTCTTTAGATTCCACATATAAGCGAAATCATATTGCATCTATCTTTCTCTGTCTGACACTCCACTCAGCCCAATACCCTCAGGTCCATCCATCCATGCCTCTGCAGAGGGCAAGAACCCATTCCCTTCCATGGCTGAGCAATATTCCATTGTATATATATACCACCTCCTCTTTATCCATTCTTCCATAAATAGACACCCAGGCTGCCTCCACATCTTGGCCATTGTAAACAATGCTGCAATGAACATATGGGTATACATGTCCCCTCGAAGTAGTGTTTTGGGTTTCTTCAGACAAATACCCAGAAGTAGGATTATTTGGTCCTTTTTTGTCTCTTGTTATAGCCTTTGTTTTAAAGTCTATTTTGTCTGGTGTAAGTATAGCTTCCCCAGCTTGTTTTTTTTTTTTTTTTTTTCATTTTCGTGAAATACTTTTCCATCCCTTTACTTTCCATCTGTGTGTGTCTTTCAATCTGATGTGACTCACTTGTAGGAAGCATATAAGGATTCGTTTTCTTATCCATTCAGCCCTCCTATGTCTTTTGATTGGAACATTTAATCCATTTATATTGAAGGTAATTATTGATATGTAGCTATTGCTACTTTTTTATTCATAATTTTGATTTTTTTTTTTTAATCTGTCTTAAAGAAGTCCCTGTAAGATTCCTTATAATACTGGTTTGGTGGTGATGAATTTCTTTAGCTTTTTCTTGTCTGGGGAGCTCTTTGTCCTTTGATTTTAAATGATGGTCTTACTGGGTAGTGTAATCTTGGTTGTAAGTCCTTGCTTTTCATCATGTTGAATATTTGTGACAATCCATTTTAGTCTGCAAAGTTTCTGTTGAGAAATCAGCTGACAATCTTATGGGGGCTCCCTTGTAAGTTACTAGTTGCCTTTCTCTTGCTGCTTCTAGGATTATATCTTTGTCTTTAAACTTTGCCATTTTAGTTATAACATGTTTTGGTGTGGGCCTATTTGGGTTCATCTTGTTTGGGACTCTCTGTGCTTCTTGGGCTTGTATCTCTATTTCCTTCACCAGGTTAGGAAAGTTTTCAGTCATTAGTTCTTCAAATAGGTTCTCAATCCCTAGCTTTCTCTTTTCTCCTTCTGGTACTCCTATGATGCAAATCTCGTTATGCTTGATGTTGTTGTCCCAGAGGTCTCTTAAACTACCCTCATTTTTTTGGATTCTGTTTTTTTTTTGCTGTTCCAATTGGGTGTTTGCTGCTACCTTGCCTTCTAAATCACTGATTTGATCGTTATTCATCTAGTCTGCTGGTGTCTATGGCCATACCACCCTGAACACGCCGAATCTCATCTCATGTAGTCTGCTGGTGATTCCTTCTAGTGCATTCTTTATTATTGTATTCTTCACTTCTGACTGGTTCTTTTTTATGGTTTCTGTATGCTTGCATCTCTTTGTTGAAGTTCTCATTAAGTTCCTTGAGCATTCTTATAACCATTGGTTTGAACTCTTTATCTGGTAGGTTGCTTGCCACCAATTTGTTTAGTTCTTTTTCTGGAGTTTTCTCCTGTTCTTTCATTTGGGATGTAGTTCTTTATTTCCTTATTTTGGCTGCCTCTCTGTTTGTTTCTATGTATTAGGTAGACCTGCTATGTCTCCTAGTCTTGGCCGGGTGGCCTTATGTAGTAGGTACCCTGTGGGGCCCTGGTACAATCTCCCTGGTCCCTGGCTCTGGGTGCCCAGGCATGTCCCTTTTGTGGGTTGTGTGTGCCCTCCTGGTATAGTTGAGCTGTGGTTACTATTGCCATATCAGTGGGTGGCATTGGCCCTCAGGCTGACTGCCTGTGAAGTTTGGCCCCCTGCTTTGTGGGGGGCTTACTCCACTGAGTGGGATTTGCCCCAGCAGGCTCTGGTGCCTGTTGAGACTACCCTTTGTGTATTCCACTTGAGAGTTTAATTTGGTGGTGCTCTGCTGTGGTCTGAAGCCAGCCTCCAAGTATCTTGGTTCTGAGGCCTCTTGGGAAGAGCTCCAGTGAAGGCCAGGTCACACACTGCCTGTGACTGGCTCGGGACTACCTAGTAGAAGCTACAAAGCATTCCGCGTTGTTCACTGTCTGTGCTAAAGTTGGAGGTAAGTGGGAGAGGCCATGTTGAGAACCGAGGATGGCTGCCATCAGCCTGGGGTAGCTCAGCAGAAAGCCAGGATGCCCTGTGGCCTGCTATCACCTGCTGGTTTCCTTAAGATTCAACCACTGATAAAGCTCATACAGTACGAGAGTGGGGTGAGGCAGTTTCTCAGGGATTCACTAGAGTGGGAAGAGTTGTTGTGATTACCAGATTAATATAAACTCTGAAATGGTGCCAGCACTGAGCCTGGAGCTACTCAGCCAAAGTCTCAGAGCTCAATGAGGGCAGTTGCTGCCTGCCTGTAGCCCGCAGACTCCAATAGTCTTCCAAGAAAGAGTGCAGTTCAGGTGCAGCTGGCTGCTCTTGGAGAAAATCCCTCTGGCATTGGGGGAGTCAGCAGGACAGAGCAGCGGAACTCACCAGGCCAATCAGATTCAGATTTGGCCAGAGGGGGCGGGCTCAACGCAGGAAAGATATAGCCCACCTGCTGGCTGCAAGGGAGAAGGATCCCACACAGTGAAAATGGTGAATGTCCTGCAGTCCTTACCATGCAGCAACACACCTCAGTCTGTTACAGTATGCCTCCGACAACCCCTGAGTCACCATCCCTCCACCGGAGCCCAAGGTGAGTGCCTGCGAGGAAGTGAGTCTGTTCACGGGCTGTTTAAGAGGACTTTGGGTTTTCTCGGAGGTTTCTGTCCCACCTGGATGGTCGGAATTTCCACTGTTTTTCACAGAGATGTTGTGGGGACTCCTCTTCCTGGTACCAGTATTACAGGCTGGGGAGCCCGGTGAAGGCTAGGGTCCCTCACTCTTCTATGGAAACCTCTGCAGTTGAGATATCCTTCCTGATTCTCATTCACCACACACAGGTGTGAGGCCCATTCCATGTCTTAGGAGGGAAGGAAACTGGACGGCACTGAGTAGACTTGAGTATCATTCCTCAGATCTCTACCAGGCCTTCCTGGGCTAAGGACAGGAGTGCCAAAAGAGGAGTGGGAAACCTTTAAAGCCTTCTGGAGGCAGACATCTGAGCAGGTAGAAGCAAGCAGAAGTAAAAGCCACAGGGCTTAACAAGGTATATGGCAGAGTTAATTGTTGGCTGCCTACACACCCTTAAGTTGTCAGTGACTTCAGATGTCTCCTTGGTTTGGACCTCGTTTGCCTTTCTGACTCTGGCTACTCTGACCTTTTGTTGAAGTTGATATTTGTCATCACATTGACCCCATTCTAAGTACAACACAGTTTCACTTTTTGGCCCAGCACTGTCTCCTTCCTGTTCTATGGAGTTTGATGAGATGTAGGAGGACCCAGTCAGCTCCTGGACTTTCTTCCCTCACCTCATTTATTTATTGAGCACTTACTATGTACCAGACACTGCATTAGATGGTGGGGATATAATAGTGAATATAACTGACAAAAAAATTTCTGCCTCTATGAAGTTTATATTCTAGTGTTCTCAGACAATGAGAAAGATAAATAACAAAAATAAAACCCACGATATATAGTGCTAAAGCCAGAAATGGGGATATGGTGGTTAAAATTATATGTAGTGTGGCCAAAAGGGGTGACTTCTAAGTAAAAATTTAAAGGAGATTGTATTAGTCTGGTGGTTTATCATAAAAAGATACCACAGACTAAGAATGGCTCAAACAGCAGGCATTTATTTTCTCATAGTTCTGGAGGCTGGCACTCCAAGATCAAGGTGCTGGTAGGGTTAGTTTTTGCTGAGACCTCTTTTCCTGGTTTGCAGATAGCTCCGTCACTTACTAGCTGTGTATTTTTGGGCAAGTTACTTTACCTCTTTGATTTTGGGTTTCCTAATCTGTAAAATTGGAATAATAAAGAACCTAAGGAGCTATAGTGAGGATTAAAAGACTTAAAGTATGAAACATATTAGAATAGTTTCTGGTCCACAGTAAGTGACATATAAATATTAGCTCTTATTACCATAAATGTTTGCCCTTTTGGCAATATAAACACTGCAAACAAGCCAATCTTTAGTGACTCCAAATGTGTGAGTTGCCTGACTCCTTTCCTATAAGTTTCGGATGGACTTATTAAGCTTTCATAGACAGCAACACAGAGTCAGAGATCAAAATACAAACGAAATAAAAAAGAGTCCATTAGGGAAAAACAAGAGCCATTTGATGGGAACACTTGGTTTGAATCCCAGATCCACAGGCCCAGAGATAGGCTCAAAATTTGGAGTGTAGAGAGCCAAAGATTTGGAGTCAGACAGAGGTGGGGCAGAGTTTAGAGGAGGAAGGAGAGTCAGAGTGACAACAGGCCAGGGTGTCCAGGATGGCTAATGCAAAAGATCATCCCCCTTTCCTTAATCTCCCACCCAGCCCCATTAGGAGAGCTCGATGAAAGGCCCTGGCCAGGGCCTAGGATATGCTTGCTATAGGAGGGTGATTCCCACCCCCTTTTTCTGGCTCCATAACTTCTTCGTGGTATTAAATATAGAGAGAGCTGAGGTTTCAACCAGCAGGTGTCTAATACTTCTATGTGCTCTGGCTTCCCAGCCCAGGTTTTTGCGGCTGGGAGATAATATGTGAAGGTGGATCAAGTCTAGATGGACCAGGCTCAGCAAGGATAAATGGAGGGCAAGATGAATATGCAGGGATGGGAATAATTAGATATGAGCTTCCATAGGGTAGATAAAGATTTTGAATATGCTAAGGGAGAACTCTTCCAGTTTTGTGCAGGGTTGAGTGGAGTAGATGTTCCATCTCCATTGCTGCCTCAACCTAATGGTCGTTGGTGCATCTGAAGGTATTTTATATCCCTCCATTTGTAGTCTGGCTTTTTTCTGTGCCAACTACTATGGTGTTACTCATGACTAATGTTTGGGGAATTTGGAGTTAATAATGGTCTGGAAGCTATATGAGCTATTTTGGGTGGTAGAGCAATGCAGTGAATTATTATATAATATTTTTGTGGCGGTAAGGAATGTTGACCAGCTAAATTATAAGAAGTATATGGCGGTAGGGGACATGCAGGCATGTCGCGTCCTGCGCAATGAGAGTTGTGGGGAGTGAGGAGGGCGGCGTAGGGTTAAGAAAAGACAGTAGCCATGAATAGAGTTTAAATGCGGAGGCCAAGGGCCCAGCAGCCTCAAGGTCTGGGCTGTGGCACCTGGTCTGGCCTGTGCAATAACTTTTATTAGTTAGGTGGGGAAGCAAAGGAGATAAAGCTTGTCAATCTCAAGATCTGTGAATCCTATACATCATAATAGAAAACCGATTAGAGTCAATCACCCTTGCCTGCACGCAGCTGGACCGTAAGTCTCAACTTCCCCAAGGGACAAAACCTATATGCATATAAATAGATGGAGAGCACTTCATTGAATCACTTCCCTTGCAGGTTGTGGGAAGGAATGCAGCCACAGAGATTGAGTCTTTCCTTAGCCTGAGGAAGTTGGGGGCCTGTGCCCACCTCTGTGAACCCCGTGGATTCTCCTGTTGGTCCCCACGCGACTGTGCTTGGCTTGAGTTATTCCTTCCGTGAGGAATCTTACTTGTCATTGACTGTCCAGTCATCTTTCTGGGACCAAACAGGGAGGCATAAGGTGCAAACATAAAGGTTTAGCAAAGTCCCTGAAAGGATCCGTCTTGCAGACTCTCCTTTCTTTGGGGGCAGGTACAAGGAAAGAAACGGTTAGGCTGCTGCGTGGTGACACAGGCACAGTACCCTTTGCTTGTGTTTGTGCAGTTTGAGGGACCATTTTGTAGGGTAGCTTCCTATTGCCTGATTTTGTTGTACACGGAAGAATGTGGCTGGTCTTTGTCTCTGGTTCATTGGAGGGAGCCTCTAAATCCTTGGAAGTCCTGAGTGACAGAAGTGTCTTTGTTATTCATGGTGGGTCCCTGGGTAGTTTCAGGGTGGGACTGTCCATGCCAAAAAGACCCAGTCATGTGATTAGAGGTTTGGGGATTTGAGCCACATGATATCAACTTCACCTCCCAACTTCTGGGAGAGGAAAGAGGGACTGGAGATTAAGTTCAATCATGTGGCCAATGCTTCAATCAATCATACCTATGTAATAAAACTCCAATAAAAACTCTGGACACCTGAAGTATGAGTTAGTTTCCTAGGTTGCTAATCATACATCGATGTGCTGGGATAGTGATGTGTCCTGAGGACATTAAGCTTCAAGTTTCTTCCCAGATCTCATTCTATGTCTCTTCATTTGGCCAGTAAAATTTGTATCCTTTATAATGCTTGTGAAATGATAATCATTAGTATAGTGCTTTCCTGAGTTCTGTGAGTCTTTCCAGTGAATTACAGAATCTGAAGGAGTGGTAAGAACCTGCAAAGGTTTGTAGCCAGTTGGTCAGAATTATGGCAGCCTGGTTTACAATATAGGTTCTAAGTCAATATTAGGATATTTGAAAACATACTGTCAAGTTAAAATGTGACAAAATAAAAAGGAGAGGCTAAGCATGATGTGAAGACAAGCTACTTAGGAAGGAATCAGTTTCACCAGGAATTTTTACAAAGTGTTCATAGCTTCTGGAAAATAGCTACGCAGGGTCTTAAGTAGTGTGGTGGATGCATGGGTATTTGTGATATTATTTAACTTATGAATTAAGCTCCATGAAGGCAAGGATTTTTTTGTTTGTTTTGCTCACTGCTGAATCCTTAGCACCTAAGACTAGTTTTCCAAAAAAGAATTTGGGCTTTAGCCTTATACCCCTCTGGAGCCATTGTCTTGTCTATTTAAATGCAACCTCAGGAAGGCTAGGATAATGATGTATTTCATCAACAAACTTTAGTGTAAAATAACTGGGTACAAAATGTTGGGTTCTATATCTCAACATCAGCAAATATCTATGTACAAATGGGCATTACTTTTCTCAAATCTGAACTCTGTCCATCTTCTGAATTACTTTATCATTGTGGTTAGGTTGCTTGTTTTGATGGGCAGAGTTGCAATTGTGATGAGGGAAGGGAGTTCTTGCACTGGTCAGGTGGCCAGGCAAGGTTACCAGTGGGGCTTATTCCTGCTCCATAAAGGGAAGCAGGTCATCCCCACTTCCTGTAACCAGATCATTTCCACTCCCTGAAATTAGGAGTGGACCATACCTACTCCCTGAAACCAGGAGCAGATCATCCAAACACACCGCTGAAGAAAGAAGGCAGTCATTGCCAAGCTCTCTGCCACCTCCAACTCTGGACTTGATTGTCTCCACCAGACCTTCAAAGGATTTAAATGTGGCTGAGTTCTTCATGTCTCCAAGCTTCCTAGAGATGGTAGAGCCCATGGTGGACATGGCAGCTGATGTCTTTTGTTTCACGTAGGCGTTGGAGACCTGAACATCATGCCAGCTCTTGGATAGATTCTGCCTCAGCCCCACCAAGACTGTGAGGCCCAGATTCCTCTTGAGCTCCGCACAGCGTCTTTCTTTGGTTGCCAGCACATGGCGTAGGCTTACAATTTCTGCCTCCAATTTAGTGAGCTCGGATATGAGCATCTTTTGATCTGCCTCTGTGAGGTCCTGTGATTCGGCAGCCGAATCACAGGACATCACACATGGTGGGATTCATGTGTGCCCGTAGAGGTCACTGTTATGGCACCTGGTGTGGATTGAGAAAGAAAATCTTCGTTAAGAGAGTCCAGGTCCAATTCTTGGTAGAGAGAGTAGAACTCGTGGGCACTGTAGAAATAATCCTGGCCAAGAGAGTTGAAATCTAGGGCTGCAGGGTCAGACTCTTGGCCAGTGTGTTCGGATTCTAGGCTGGAAGGATCCATATCTTGGCTGGTGGAATCCATGCCATGGCCTGCGGGTCGATGTCCTGGCGTGTGGAGTGGACTGTCCAGCCCATGGGACCTGCTTCCGGGTGAAGGGTAAGTGATGTGAGGAGCAGTGGAGGGCTGGGCTGGGTCAGGATTGCATAGGCGGGACTTCCGTCTGGAAGATGGCAGTGGAACCAGGCTCAGTCCCCATGACCCCTGCACTCACAGTGGTGTTTCGACATCACAACGAGTCTGTGAGGTAGGCAGTGCTGAGATTATTATCAGAGAGGAGAAGCATTTTCCCTCCTGCCACATAGTAAGTGACAGGTCCTGGCTTTCTAACCAAGTCTGACTCTCCTTACAGACCTATCTTTACCATACCAGTCATTTTAAACCCATGAAAATCAATTGAACTCTTAGTACAGGCAGAAATGTATGAAAAAGCCCAATACATACAATAAATAAAACCTGCCCCAAAGTGGGGCAGGGAGTCTACAACTCCTGTCTTCATACCCTACCCATCTTCCCTTTCCAGGTTCCCAGAGGGACCCAGAGAAACTCCTAGCACCACTCATAAAGGGGATTTGAAGGTCCTTCTGAACTCTTGGTTCCCATAGTGACTAAAGTGTTCCCATGGCATGAAGTATCAACAGTGCCAGAGGCTTGGCATAGCGGAACTCAGAAAGTGAATCTGACCAGTCACGTTTGTCTGTTATTTTGGTGAGGAGAAGGAAGGAGAATGAATAAATCTATAATAGTTGTGTCAAATTTAAACTTAATAAATAAGGAAAGACTATTGTACTGTGAGAATTTAGGAGAGAAGCAATAAAACATATGTAAATGGATGGTGCATGGATTTGTAATATTGCAGTTGCTTCTTCTTTCCCAAACATTCACTCACATTTCTGAAAGGATGTCTGCCCACAAATGAGGTCTGACAATTAAGTTTGTGAACTTGCCACCGTGCGCTTACATTGGCAGCACTGTACAAACAGCTCAGTAAGATTTCATAACCTTGGTATAACAGTGTCTCACAGCTGTGTTTGTGGCGAAGTGTGGTGGTGTCTTGCTGAGTGGTGTTCATTATTGTTGTTGCATGTTTTTGTGTGCCATTGCGAGAACGTCTGAGTTTTAATTAGAGCAATGAACAAACATTAAATTTCTTGTTAAACTTGGCAAAAGTGGAAGTGAACTCAGACATGTTAGTCCGAGTTTATGGGGATAATACCAGGAAGAAAACAGCAGTGTACAAATGGATTAAACATTTTTCTGAGGAGGGAGAGAACGTGTCACTGATGAAGAGAGGTCAGGGTGGCCAGTAGCGAGTTGAACTGATGAAAATATTGCAGATTCATCGACTTGTGTGTCAAAATTGTCGGCTGACTTTGAGAAGCATAGCAGACCAAGTAAACGTTGAGAGAGAAACACTTCGGAAAATCTTAACTGAAAATCTTGGCATGAGAAAGGTGTGTGACATAATGGTCCCGAAGAAGCTCACTGATGAACAAAAGTAAAGGATAGTTGAAGTTTGCCAAGACCTTTTGGAGAGGCAAGATGATGTTTTGGGCCATGTTATCACTGGTAATAAAACATGGGTGTATCAGTACGACCCTGAAACAAAACGTCAAAGTGCACAGTGGAAGTCAGCCAATTCTCCATGACCAAAAATTCCGTTGGTCCAAATCAAGAGTCAAAACTATGTTGCCAAACTTTTTTGATGTCAGAGGGATTATTCATTATACATTTGTACCAACTGGACAGTTAACCAAATTTACTGTTTTGAAGTGCTGAGAAGGCTGCATGAAAAAGTTAGATGAAAACGAACTGAACTTTTCACCAACAATTCATGGCTCTTGCATCACGACTATGCACCAGCTCACATGGCACTGTCTGTGAGGGAGTTTTTAGCCAGTAAACAAATAACTGTATTGGAATACCCTCCCTACTCACCTGACCTGGCCCCCAATGACTTCTTTATTTACCTGAAGATAAAGGAAATATTGAAAGGAAGACATTTTGATGACATTCAGGACTCAAGGGTAATATGACAGCTCTGATGGCCATTCCAGAAAAAGAGTTCCAAAATTGCTTTGAAGGGTGGACTAGGTGCTGGCGTTGGTGCATAGCTTTCCAAGGGGAGTACTTCAAAGGTGACCGTAGTGATATTCAGCAATGAGGTATGTAGCACTTTTTCTAGGATGAGTTAGCCAACTTAACTGTTAGCTCTCATACATGATTATCAGTTATGGGAGGTGGTCTGCACAGTAAAGTAGAAGTAGTTGGATAGGGTCTGTCAGGATGTCAATCCACCATATCCACTATTTCTACTCAGAGCTTGTAATTTATACAGTGGAAACATCAGGACTACAATCTAGTGAGGGCAGGTGTTCAGGGATCCCATAGCTCATTTGCCTGGCTGCAGATTCCCAAGGAATGGCTTTGAGCAAGTCTTAGATTCTGGTGATTTTGTTGGATATTCTGGTAATTCCTGCAAGCATGATCTCGTGGAACATGATGCGATCATCAGCAAATTTCAGCAATTTGCCATAGCCATACCTGTGTATCTCCAATGAAGCATCTAGCGGGGCATCCAAACCAACTTCAGCCCTGCTTTGGGTTTATATTCAATAACCCTTTCACATAACTCAGTAGTGTTTATTGTCTTGCCCTGATTATCTCTCCTTAGATTAAAAAACTGAGTATTGTTCTTGGAACAATGCAAACACTGGAATTGGAAACATGAAAGGCTGATGATGGATTTGGCTACATGTCTAAAGGCCAGAAAAGGGCAACAAAGACTGCCTAAAAACTATTTTGTTCCAGAGGGTGAACTTTTCCTCCTTTACCTGCAGAAATATTAACGGTTTTAGGAATGCTATAACTCTGAACCAGATCTCCTCTTTCAAAACTAAGGATGAAGGGTAAATAACCCCCTGAATTAAGCTAAATAACATGGAACATACATTGTCCATTCAAAGTTGAGATTCCAAATCACCAGATTTGAACTTGCACTTCATTATCCTTCTCTGAATTGTTTTGGCCACCAACCTCACTGCCTAGTTTCTTGTTTCTATGCTTTCTCACCCTTCAAAGTATGAACTCCTTTGTTAAACTTTGATTCCTTTTAGTAGTGATTTCCCTCATAGCAAATTGACTTGACCTCTCTCAGCAACTAATGCCAAATCAAAACATGGTCTCTGGAAGAGGGCCTCCTATCTAGCAAAGTTCTGACCACCTGAGTAGACCTGGACACATAAGTAGCACAATGGAACAATTTATTTTATTAGGCTTATGCATAACCACATACAAAACAACAGTTATATTTTGAAAACATAGATCTATCAAATGAAATTTCATTTATTTATAGTGATTCTAACCAATTGTTTGAATAAACTATTCTTTTAGTTTATTAAATAGTAAAATTCCAAACTATTGCCCCATGATTTTAGTATTTTGCATCTCTAGATTAGATAGTGAAATAATCTATATTACATAGAAAGGCTCACAAAATTGGTCATGTAAAACTGAAAGATTTTTGATGCTATTTAGGCATTAAAAACAAAAAAATATGATTCAGCAATGTATGAAGAATGAGCTTGAGAATTGTTTTTAACTCTACCACAATGGTTTGCTATCTTTTGTTTCTAAGGAAGACATTATTGATCCATTTTTAGTAAAGAATGAATTTTGAATTATTTCTCTAGTAAGGTTGATGGATTCATACCAATCCTTTGTAAACATAAAGGTAAATGGTACAACAAAATGATGAGTTGTTTTCCTCTTAATATTTAGAGGCCTGTATGTTATGTTTTATAAATAAATTATTGAAACTTGAATGTAAAAACCAAAGCCACACCCTTCACTAGGTCTGGGTTGTTTGGGGATGGAAGAAGTGAGATTATAGTAATTGATACATGAGTCTAGAAATGATTAAGGACTTTTATCAGTGCCAGCAGGTTTAACCATTTGACTTCTTTTGTTATAAAATCAATATAGAACTTTCTGATTACACTGACTTATAAAATAACACACATTAGTGGTTCCGATTGCTTCTAAAGAACTGACAATTTACCCTGCAGTCCAGTCATTTGCACTGTTAGATTTACTGAGTTCTCTGGTTTTATATCTAGTATTACAGAACTACTGCCATGAACATTTTGTTCATTTTAGCTGAATACCAGGAAAAATGTTTAAATATTTAATTGAGCCTGAAAATAAGGCATATAGTTGAAACCCTAATCCAGTCAGAATGTTTCAAGAGTAGGAGGAGAAAATTAGTAGTTGGGCTTTTCTTGTGGAAAACCAGAATATTATATTTGATTTCAGTTTGCAAGTTATTTTCACCACAATCTCACATCATAGCCCAGCTCCATCAATAATATATGCAGTGAGTCACCCTCCCCATAGTTACTCTTCAGCACGAACTGGGATATTTGCAGCAGTTTACAGCGGCAAGTGTTATTGCTAGCAATTCTCATATTTCAATAGTTGAGTTGATCTTCATTTAGGACCAGGATAACATTTCCTTTTAGCATCCCTCATACATGGACAAATTAGTGTACAACATACTTAGGTATATTATAGAATAGGATTTTCCTCTCTGAAGCCAAAACATACTATCAGGATATCAAATTGGACCTTATTACTAACTGTTATTCACTCTCTTTGTTGGTGTATATAATTTTGGCAGGAGTCCCGGGGGAATCAATTTCCATTCTAAATATGGTTGAATCTGAAAAACTAGCATCCTTTCCCCCCAAGGGTCCATTTGCATAAATTGATATGTATAGGATGAAGGGGCTTGTTAGGAGGAATTTTGTATACAGATCCTCAGAGGTAGAAGAAGAGGAATGGCAGGGAGATGAAGGGATGGAGAAAAGGGAAAGGAAAATGATCAAAAGATGCAGGAACTTCCCTAGATTAAAAATGAAGATGCTTCTTATTGGAAATATGAAGGCTGTCTATATAAAGGCCTGCAAAGGGCTGCAAGGGCTCCTTAAACAGTGTATTTTTTTTCCAGATAATGTACTTTTCCTTTGATGCTTGCATGAACATTAGTGGTTCCAGAAATTCTCCCAGACTCTGAACCAGAAACTGCCTTCTTAATGCTGAAGATAAAGGGCAAGGAAGCCCATAAACTACATGTCAAAGCCCATTGCCCTCTATTTAGGGCAATATGGGCATTCTTTAGGGGAATTTCCCAATGGATGGCGTTCCCATTCTCTTTTTTCATTTTATTTTGGAGGATAGCAGGTTGGAAGATAGGTTCTAGGGGCAACAGTGGGGAGTCATCTAAGAGAAGAAAATAGACAGAGCTGGCACATGCGCCTGAAAAAACTTGGTCAGTTGGGTTGATAGATGCAGGTCATCTGTGCTCTGCCAAAGAACTTGTCTTGTTTCTTTAGTCAGGATCTAGAAATTCAGAGGCTGCCTTAAAAGGAAAAAGAGAAGATTGACAGTTGCTTCTCACTATCAGATTCCTCCCCAACAAACACACCTTCTGAATTATATGCAATTCCAACAAAGGCATAGGCTTCTGCTAAAATATCCGCAGGGGACCCAGATTCCTTGAGGGAACCTTTATCTGGAGGATGTTCAGATTTTGAGCACTGGGAGATACACGTTCCCTCAAGTGACTGGGGACAAAGCAGACGTCTACAGAGAGTTCAGAGCAGAAGCATGTGGAAGGGCTGGCCCTGAACACAGAAGACTCCCAGAAGTAACTGTGGGGACTGGCGGTGTGTGTGCTGAAGTCCTGAAGCTTGGCACTGAGGGTTTAGACCTAGCAACATGTGGGGCAAAGCAATCGGACTCACTTTTATCCACAGGCTGTAGAGGTCTGGGGACAATCAGGCTATTAACAGAAAGTTCATGATCTTTTAAAGGTTATCACCATTGTGGTTGATTTGCTGTAACATGAAAAACCTGAGGCCTGGACTCTATTTCCTAGTTGCATAGTTATTTTTGTCTAAAAACTGTCATGCCTGCTATGGCAACAGCATAATTACTTTATTTTCTTGATTCTGAGACACAATCAATTGTAAGACACATCATCGTTTTAATAAAAGGTTTCTAGGAGGAAAAGCCTACTATATTTTACATTGATTTTAAGACGGAATCCTAACTTTAGAAACATTCAAATGCCACAAAATACACATTTTAGAATTGAAGAAATACAGTAGTCATGCAGCAAACTACAATCATTAATGGCTGTGCTTGATTTTTCTACTGGAATTCATAATGGACCTTCATTTACGCTGTTTTCTCTTCCCTTTCTGAATGAAAGGACAGAGGGAAATTATCATTTTATTAAATATCTGCTATAACAATTAAAATAATGGAGATTTCTAATGTTTGTTGGCTGCTTAATCTGTGCCAGGAAATGTTCTGAGTACTTTCACATGTGTTATTTTATTTAATCCTCATAATAATATCATAAGGTAGGTATTACAAATACTGTTAATTTCTGTGAGACTCAGTTTCCCCAGTTTTGAAGACCAGGAAATCAAGGTACACAGAGAATAACTTGTCTGAAGTCACATAGTTATTAAGCAGCAAACTTGGATATTAATCTTAAACCCAGGATTGCTTAGGGTTTTTTTAAAACTCACTTTTTTTTTTTTACTTTTTACTCTCTTTCTTAAAAATTCTGAAATATATCATGCATACAAAAGTATATATAATATCTGTACCTTTAAAAATTATATATAATTGTATACTCAGCCACTCAAACGAAAAACAGTATTATGTTTTGAAGCTCGCTACATGTCCTCATTCTCTTTCCTTCCCCCCAGTTAACCTCTACTTCAAATTTTGGGGAGATCATTTCTTTTTTTCTTTGTAAGTTTTTAACACTTATTTATGTATGTATAAATAACGTATTATTTAGTTTTGCCTATTTTTGAACTTTTTAATTAATCTATTTTAGTTGAGGTATAATTGACATATAACTTTATATTAGTTTCAAGTGAACAACATAATGATTCAATATTTATATAGTGCAATGATCACCATAAGTCTAGTTAAGATCTGTCACCATTTTTGAACTTTATATAAATGGAATCATGCCTCTATTCTTCTGTGACTTGCCCATTGTTTTTGAGATTCATCCATGTTGGTGGTATTGCTAGTTTATTCATTTTCACTGCTGTATAGTAGTCCATGGTATGCGTATACCACAACATATTTATATATTCTATTTATGCAAGTTGTATATTGAGACAGTGACTTGAAGTTCAGATTCTCTGGTGGACCACTGCAGGCTCAGGCCTGTCTGAAGTCCATTCCTGCACATACACTTGATATTTTCTTGTACACATGACTTCATATTTATTTATAATGGACTTTTCCTTCCTATAATATATCCTGAAACATCTTCAGCCTTATTTCTTCTAGTTCCCACCATACACTTTATACTCCAGGCATATTAAATTACTGCAGTTCTGAATATGCAAGTTCACCTCTAGGCCTTTGCCCTTGTTGCTCTTTCTGCCTGGAATGCTTATTTCCTGGCTAACTCTTGTTCACCTATCAGCAGTTGTCTGGTTACAAAAGCCTTCCTCCACTATATTCTAGTTTGGGGCTTCTCCTTGAGCTAACCAAGGGGGCTTCCTGCTATTATCTCAGGGTTTAGTCAGAGTTGGTTTCCCCAAGTGTCTAATATATTATTAAATAAAACCCCATAGTTGCACTTGGTGCCTGGAAAGACTGTATAAAATGTCTGTTTTGCATAGTAGTAAAAAAGATATGGATAACTACATATTACTTTCATTTGCCTCAGGACTTTTGGCTAGATTCCGGAGGACTTTCTCCAAGAGCAACAAGATAAAATCCATCCTCTTTGCCTGGAATAAGTTCTCTGGCATGGGAAAGAAAGCTTCTCATTTGGTTCTCTCTTTGTGTTATTTTGACACCAGCTTCTTATCTGTTAGACATCTCACCAAGAAAAACCTCAAGAGATGGGGTTTGGGGTGGGGATGGGAAGTAAAATTTAAATTACTTTGTTATATACTTAAAACAACAACAACAACAAAGCTTTTGATTACTATGCTGTATTTGTCACATCTAAGAAACCAATGTTGGTATATTACTGTTAACTAAATTCTACAATTTGAATTTCCTGGTTTTTCCCTAATGTCCTTTTTCAATTGGAGAATCTCATCTGCAATACCACATTATATGTAGGCCTAGAGTCTTCTTACCCTTCTCTGGTCTGTGACAGTTTTTCAGACTTACCTTGTTTCTGATGACATAGACAGTTTTGAGTAGTATTAGTCGAGTATTTTGTAGAATGTCAATCAATTTGAGGTTGTCTGATGTTTTTCTCATGGTTAGACAGGGGTTATGGATTTGGGAGACAATGACCACAGAGGAGAATGCCATTCTCTTCACATTATTTCAAGGTTGTGTGCTATCAACATGACTCACCACTGAGTTTACATACTTTTTAATACCTTTAGTTAAATGGCTGGATGGTGAGAGCATAGATGTTGACATTGGAAGACTGAATTCAGATTGTAACTCTGTCATTTATTAATGTGTAACTTGGGAAAGTTACTTTATCTATTCCTTAGTTTTCTCATCTATAAAGTGAAGATAATAGCATCTACCTCATTAAATTAGTATTATAAATAACATAAAAAGCACTTGGAACAGGGTTTGGCACAGAGAAAGTAGGATATAAGCTTTGACTATTATTGCTATTATTGGCTGACATGAGATTTGTATATTTTTATCATGTATGTCTTCCTGTCTCTGTTTACCTCAGAAAATTAAACTGTTAGTGTTGAGTGATAAAAAGGAAACTACATGGGAAGATCTTTGAACATGGGAAGATCTTCGTCTTATTGTTTCTTGGAGTTTTGAATTATCCCTAAAATACTGTATTTTCCCTTAAAATTTGCATGGTCTGCCAATGAGAATCTTTTGTGGGAGATTCCTTAGTATTTTTCCTATTATTATTATTTTTTGTATAATTCAGTTATTAAACTTGTGCTATATTTACTTACAATTTGAAAATTCTCTTCAGAGTACTGGTTCTTTTAGCCATTGATCCACTGATATATTTCTGGTTCCCTAGCCAGGAATGCAATTTTGATTAATAATCTATGAAAAAGAGTTATTACTGTTTTCTTCCCGTTGGCCCAAGCAAAAGACTCCCAGGGTGTGTTTCAGTATTAATTAGTATTACAAATGAAGATTTAATATTGTTCACTGCATAGTTAATGGTTGGTCTTGACACCTCTAAAAGGGGAAGACAATTGTATTTACAAATCTATATGTCAGTGTTCTGATGCATTTTTCAGTTTTCTATTTGCAATTCTAAGTGATAATTTTGAATACTGATTCTGAATATTAAAATGTATTCTTTTGCAGTTGGGATTTCTGATAATTTCGTGGGAAACGTCACAAAATGTTTTATGCAAACCCAACTATGCATATTCTAAAATATTTTTGTCTAATGATGTGTTATTGTGGTTTTTTCCCCTCATGGAAATGGTATCACCCTGGCTGTTAGTCTCTCTCTCTCTCTCTCTCTCTCTCTCTCTCTCTCTCTCTCTCTCTCTCTCTCTCTCTCTCTCTGTGTTTCTTGGTAATTTGGGCCAGTAGAATAGAGGTATTTACAAATGAGAATCTGTGTGTATGTGTCTGTATATGTGTGCATGTTTGCGTGTGTGTGCAAGTGGGTGCCCATGTATGGGCAAGCTCTTGTGTTGGATCAACAAGGAGAACTTCTGCATTGACCTTTAGCAGCAGAAGAAATTTTTACTGAATACTTATTATGACCCACATACTCTTTTAAGCACTTCGCATTTGACTCTGACATTAACCTGTGAAGTCAGTACTATTATTGTTCTATTTTGACAGATGAGTAAACTGCGACAGAGACAGGTTAAGTAACTTGCCCAAATTCTCAAAGCTAGTAAGTGACAGAGCTGGAATTCAGACCTAGGTCTCTCTGACTCCAGAGTCCACTTTCTTTACCACTGTGTGTCCCCTGGAACATCCCCATTATGCTGTTTTTCTTTTGAGATATGGCATATATAACTCTCATAATATATTTGTGTGTATGTAGTAGGAATATATCCTTCTAGGGTTCATTTTTATAGTTGAGATAGAACATATATAAAGTGGCCAAATCTTGCATGTATAACTCAAGATACCTGCACATATGTACACCCCTATATAACCAACCCCCAGATCAAGACATGGAGTATTTCTAACACTCCAGGAGACTATCTCATGGCCCTTTCCAAGCATCCATCCCCCTCACACAGCTAGTTGCTAATCTGGCCTCTATAAACATAAATTTTGCCTGTTCTTGTACAACCTATAAATGTAATCATGTAATAAGCACTCTTTTCTGTGTGGCTTCTTTTACTGAAATTATATCTGAGATTTATTTATGTTGTTATGTGTTTATTTTGTTACTTTTTTTTATTGCTATGTATAACATCCATTTAAAGCTACCATTTCCTTCTATCTGCAAAAGTAATACATTTTCAAAGCAGAGAATTTGGAAAAAGCACAGAAAATAAAATAAAAATGACTGGTAGCTCCACTATCCAGAGGTAATTATTCTTAATGCTTTTGATTATAACTGCTAGGCTATTTTTCTATGCATATATGATTACTAGATTTGGATTATATATGCATTTCTATTTTATAACCTGTTATTTTCTCTTAACAGTTCATCATAAACATTTTCCATGTCATTAAACATACATTCTTTTACAATGGTTTAAAAATATTTTTTAAAAGATTGTCATTTAAAAAAATTTGTGTATGTGTGTGTGTGGTGATGGGGGAATATGTAAAGCATTCATAAGAACAAAATTCAAAAGACACAAAAAGCTGTGTAATGAAAAGTTTCTCTCCTGTCCTTGCCCTGGCTACCCCCTGACCGCACCCCCAGGACCCAGTGTTACCAGTTTTTAGTATATTCTTCTGGAGCTATTCTGTGCACATGTAAAATATATATATACACGTTATTTTTCCCTTTCCTTTTTTTTTTTTTTTTAACATTTATGTATTTAAGTGTGTTTTTCCAGGACCCATCAGTTCCAAGTCAAGTAGCTGTTTAAATCAAGTTGTGGAGGGCGCAGCTCACAGTGGCCCATGTGGGGATCGAACCGGCAACCTTGTTGTTAAGAGCACCACACTCTAACCAACTGAACTAACTGGCTGCCCCATTTTTCCCTTTCTTATGCAGAAATATTTTGTGTATTGTTTGCCACTTGCTTTATTTACTTAATAAGATTTCTTGGAGATTATTCCACATCAGTATTTCCACATCAGTATCAAGAGCTTTCTTGTCCTTTGACATATGATAAAATGCTTGCTTTACTCATATTAAGTGAAATAAAAATTATAGCTACACCAAGAGGCCATTTTTCACCTGATAGGCTAAAAGGAAATGGTATTCTTTATTGTCAAGAGCATAAAGAAGTAATAACAACAATAATAATAGTAAAGCACTATTCCAAATAGTTTACTTGTAATGTCATTTCATCCACAGCAAGTCTATGAAGTAGGTTCTATTTTTATATCCATTTTACAGAAGAGGAGACTGATGCACAGAGTTTAAATAACTTACCCAGTTCACTCTTATATAATGCTGGGGGTGAGGGGGCTGTAAACAGATAGCATCTGTATGAAGAGAAATTAGGCAATAGCTATCAAAAGTACGCATTTATTCTTTGACCAGAATTGCACTTCTAAGAATTTATTATATTCTCCCACATGTGAGAAATTATACATATGTAAGATTGATTTTTGTAACAATGTTTATAGTAAAAAAGTGTCAAGGGCTGATTGGAGAGAGCCGAGCTGCCAAAATGATAGTAACAGTCAAGCCTTTCATTCTTACTGCTGTAGTATAAGGCAAGAGACTAACCGTGGGAAAGTGTGGGCTCCCCTAGTGTTCCATTCTTCCCCCTGGAGCAGCACCCCGTGAGGGTCAGGTGAATCAGTACTGATGTGAGTATCTTCTCAAGGTCACCGGAACTGTGAGCAAAAGGCTCTTGACATTTTATGGACCCAGGGGCTGGGGGAAGGGAGAGGGAAAGGGGTAGGAATGGAAAAATAGCACTCACTGAGTCCTGAGCCAGAGTGGAGAAAAGTGTCTTCAAGGTTTCCTCTCATAAGGATATATTTTTGATATATATAACCTTCAGAAAAATTTTAACAATTTACCTTCTACCAGCAGAATGTGTTTGTTTTCCTACTTTCTCATAACACTAGATATACTGTGTTTCCCCGAAAATAAGACCTACCCTGAAAATAAGCCCCAGTTAAGATCGTCAGCCAGATGCACACATTTAGTATGTTATGATGATGTTCCAGAAGAAGATAACATGGCTGTTTTTGAAAAAATGTAGATTGTTGTACATGAAAAAAATAAGACATCCCCTGAAAATAAGCCCTAATGGAGCAAAAATTAATATAAGACCCAGTCTTATTTTCGGGAAACACAGTATCATTAGCCTTTATCAATTTAATAGGGAAAAGACTACATCTTACTGTTTTAGTTTATATTTCTTTCTTAAAAACACCTTACCATGTTTCCCTGAAAATAGGACCTAGCCCGGACAATCAGTTCTAATGCGTCTTTTGCAGCAAAAATTAATATAAGACCCAGTCTTATTTTACTATAAGACTGGGTATAATATAATATAATATAATATAATATAATATAATACTGGGTCTTATATTAATTTTTGCTCCAAAAGATGCATTAGAGCTGATGGTCCGGCTAGGTATTATTTGGGGGGAAACATGGTATATGTAGTTATTGCCATTTTACTATTCATATTTTTTATCTTGGTGTTCTTCTTCTTTTTCTTAAAGAAGTACCGTAATATTCCTTATAATACTGGTTTGGTGGTGATGAATTCCTTTAGCTTTTTCTTGTCTGGGAAGCTTTTTATGTGTCCTTCGATTCTAAATGATAGCTTTGCTGGGTAGAGTGATCTTGGTTGTAAGCCCTTACTTTTTATCATTGAATATTTTGTGCCAATCCCTTCTGGCCTGCAAAGTTTCTGTTGAGAAATCAGCTGATATATGGGAGCTCCCCTGAAGGTAACTAACTGCCTTTTTTTTTGCTGCTTTTAAGATTCTCTCTTTGTATTTGACTTTTAGCATTTTAACTATGATGTGTTTTGGTGTGGGCCTCTTTGGGTTTATCTTGTTTGGGACTCTCTGTGTTTCCTGGACTTGTATGTCTGTTTCCTTCACCAGGTTAGGGAAGTTTTCTGTCATTATTTCTTCAAATAGGTTTTCAATGCCTTGTGCTCTCTCTTCTCCTTCTGGTACTCCTGTAATGCGAATGTTGGTACACTTGATGTTATCCCAGAAGCCCCTTAAACTCTCCTCACTTTTTTGGAGTCTTTTTTCTTTTTGCTGGTTCTGATTGGGTCGGCTACCTTATCTTCTAAACCACTTATTTAGTCCTTTGTTTCATCTAACCTACTGTTGATACCCTCTAATATATTCTTCATTTCAGTTATTGTAAAATGTTTGTGTTTTTTTTTTTACATGGTTTTTATTTCCATTTTTATGTTTCCTATCTCTTTGTTGAAGTTCTCCCTGAGATACTGAGCATCCTAATTACCAGCGTTTGGAACTCTGTGTCTGGTAGATTGCATGTATCCATTTTGTTTGTTCTTTTTCTGGATCTTTGTTTTGTTCTTTCTTTTTTGGGACATGTTCCTTTATCTCCCCATTTTGGCTGCCTCCCTGTGTTTGTTTCTATGTATTAGGTAAGGCTGCTATTCCTCCTGGTCTTAGTAGAGTGACCTTATGTAGTAGGTGTCCTGTGGGGCCCAGTTGTGCAGTCTCCCTGATCATCAGAGCCAGGTGCTCCAGGTGTGTCCCTTGTGTGGGTTGTGTGTGCCCTCTGTTGTAGTTGAGCTTTGGTTGCCATTTGGTTGTCAGTGGGAGGGATTGGCCCTTAGGTTGATTAATTGTGAGGACTGGCTGTGACAACAGTGTAGGAGCTGTAGTGCAAGGGTAGGGTTTGCTTCAGTGTGGTTCCAGTGCCTTCTCAGTCTGCCCTTTGGGTGTGTCATCCTTGGAGGTGGCCAGGTGATGCTCTAGCTTGGTCTGAAGCTGGCTACCAGGTTTGCCAACCCTGGTGTCTTCTGCAAGGGAACCTGCTGCAGGCCAAGTTTAGCTGCAGCCTGTGCTTGCCCAGGGCAACCTGGTATGAGCCACAAAGCAATTGTAGAGTGGCACTGCCCACACTGGGCTTAGAGGTGCCTTGAGGGGCCAATCTGCAAACCAAGGCTGGTTGCCACTAGTGCTGGGCTTAGGGCTACTCAGCCAGAGGTATGGGACATGCTGAAGCCAGATGCTGCTTGTTTGAGTTATATGAACCTTTGAGAGATTTTATGAAATTCCAAAGAATGAGCAAAGATGGGTTGTTTGTACAGAAAAGTCATGGTACAAACGAGTGATTTGGGTGTGCCCGAAAGCTGGGTGGAGCGGGATCTCCAGGAATCAGTAAGGCACAGCAGATGAAAGGTGATAGCCAGTTTGATAGAGATTCAGATATGGTGTCTGCCTGTGTCTGCACGTAGGGAGATGGGGAAGGCTCAACAAAGAAATTATGGCTTCTGTGAGCTCCTCCATCTGGGGAGAAAGCTGCCACTGCCTCCCTCAGCCTAAGGCAAACAGTTCAGTTTTTCCTTGTATGTCCCTTGTACTTTTTAAGCTGCTGCCCTAGCACTTGATGTCAGTCAGTGAGTCCGTTAGCGAGTAAGTCTGTGTGCAGTCCCTTTAAAAGGAGCGCCTGGCACTCCAGCTGTCCTCCATCTCAGCCACAATCTCCACTGATTTTCACAACCAGAAGTTATGGAGACTGCTCTAACAGCCAGATAGAATATGTGGTCTGACTGGGCATTTATTGATATTTGGTTCTCATAGAGCTCATTTCTCCCTCTTAAGAAAGAAGTGACCTCTAATGTCAAGGATGTTACAATTATAGTTTTATTATCACTTGCCCTTTGGATCAAAAATATCAAGTCCTTAGGCCTTAAGTCTTAAAATTGTACCCTTTCTGTCTAGGTACCTCCCCCAAACAGACTCAGCTTTTCTAAAAATATTGTGACAGCAACCATGGGATTTGTGTAATATGTGACCACCCAGAAAATAATACTTCTTTTAGTGACTTTGGGTAATGGATCTACTGCAATTGTCAACTAAAGAAATACTACTATAGTTTTATTCTAGGATCTTACTGGTTTATGTTGGCTTTGACCTTTTTCTGTGTCAGATTCTCCTGGAGTTGATTTGCTCATTTACTTGTATCGGGGACTTCATACCGTTATCAGCTATTTCTCAGTCTCTCCACCTGCAACCACTTCATTTAGTGCAGAACCTTCAATAACTACATGGAGATTTGTGGTTCTCTTTAAAAAATTCTCTGTCAGTCTCTCTCTCTCTCTCTCTCTCTCTCTCTCTCTCTCTCTCTCTCTCTGTCTTTCCTTCCCTTCTTCCCTCCCTCCCTTCTTCTCTCTTACTCTCTCCTGTGTGTTGCTCTGAGCTTTCCTACGCAGGAATGAGGAGTGTTAGTAAAGAAAGAGAACATTCTAGTTTTGGAGAGACTCTTTAGTACATTGTCTTAGTTTGGGCTGCTATAACAAAATATCATAGACTAGGTGGCTTAAACAACAGCCATTATTTTCTCACAGTCGTGGAGGCTGGGAAGTCCAAGGTCAAGATCCCAGCAGATTTGATTCTTGGTGAGAAATCTCTTTCTGGCTTGTAGGGCTCTCTTCCTAGCTTACCGATGGCTACCTTCTCACTGTATCCTCACATGGTGAACAGAGAAAACTCTTGTATCTCTTTTTCTTATAAGGGTGCTAATTCTATCATGGGCCCCCACCCTCATGACCTCATCTAAAACTAATTACCTCCTAAAGACCCCACCTCCAAATACCATCACATTGGGGATTAGGGCTTCAACATAAGAATTTGTAAGAGACAAAAACACTCAGTCCATAACAATGTATAGAAGTCATTACTCTTTTTTTTTCCTGTGAGCTCCATCAAAAACCCTGGCTGTAACCACTTGTGCACTTATTGATTGACTAGTTCATGTTCACTATTTATAAAGCAGTGTTTCTTAAACTTTAGTGTACATACAGTTCCCTAGAATAATTTTCTTTTAATTCAGATTATTCAGATTCTGGGGTAGAGTTTGAGAGTGTATTTCTTTTTTTTTTTTTTTAATTTTTGTTGGGGAGTATTGGGGAATATCCAGGGCCCATCAGCTCCAAGTCGTTGTCCTTCAATCTAGTTGTGGAGGGCGCAGCTCAGCTCCAAGTACAGTTGCCATTTTCAGTCTTTAGTTGCAGGGCCACAGCCCACCATCCCATGTGGGAATCGAACCGGCAACCCTGTTGTTGAGAGCTCGTGCTCTAACCAACTGAGCCATCTGGACTCCCCAAGAGAGTCTATTTCTAGCAGTCTCCTAGGCAATGCTGACGTTGCTGGGAAAGGGACCACACTTTGAGCATTAAGGACATATATAACCACAGATATTTAGAAGTATTTATTTGGGAATTTGGGAGAGAAAGGATTTGGGCTTTGTTTAAAAGTATCGAGCACGGATATATGCAAATGAACAATTATGTCTAATATTTGTTCAGTCTATCCTAATATATTCAAAATCATATTCAGTCTCAGGTGCTATGTTAGATATTATAGGTCTTATATTTGGAAATTAGTAAGCTTCCATTGGCCTAATTCTCCATAGATATTAGAGATCTGTCCTCTTGAGACAGGAACAAGCAATGATCATCTCCTTTTGGAGGGGTAAATGGAGGAAAAGACAGAGATAGCACAGAGGATGTTAGGATAGACAGGGATCAATAAAATGACTTGCTAAGAGCATTCTCCTCAAAAATATCATTGCAAAATAAACTAGTATCGCTCAAGCTTTAGGGCACAAAAGAATCACCTAGGTTATTTGAGGAGAGTGCAGATTACTGGACTCTATTCCCTGAGGTTCTGATTCAGCAGGTCTGGCAGTGAAAAGGGGAAGCAACAATTTGTATTTTAAATAAGCACACCAGGTAAATCCAAGGCCCTGGACTGTAGGAGAAAGATTGGTAGGAGTCTCTGGAGAAAGAAAACAAAACAAAACATAGAACAAAACCAGGCAAATATTTTTATCTCTTTTGATTGGAGTTTTTTTGAGTTACTGTAAAAGAGAAACAAAGACATCTCTCAGGTTAGCAGATAGGTCTATAAGACATCTAACTGTAAAGTAGCAGGCTCAAACCCTGTCAATACTCTCTCTAAGCAGGATTGATGACCACAATATATAGGAATATATATATGAATTTAGAGCTAATAGGAATCTTAGAGGCTTTCCAACTTTTTGGGCTGTGGTCCATAGTAACAGACACATTTTATAGTGTTTCAGGAAACACACACATGTAATACATCTGCACATTTATTTGCTTCATCAAATAACCTGTGATGCACTCTGATATTTTTTGTTAAAGTTCAATTTTTTAAAATTCTGGTTATGACCCATTAAATTGATTGTATGACTACTGTGTTATAACTTGCCACTTGAGAAACACCAATCTAGTACAATCACTTTATTTTACAAATGGAGAGGTAAAAGCTTGGAGAGGTAAAACTTGTCCAAAATCATATAGCTATGAACAGTAGAACTTAGAGCTAGAACTCAGATCTCAGACTTTTAATCCAATGATCTGCCCGCCATGACCTACTCTATACCTAAATGTTTGTTTTATTGCTCATAACATCTTTTCTCCCAGGACAAAATGGTCCACTATTTGTATCTGTGTACTAGATTGCCTGCCTATCTAGTTGAAACATTTGAAGGTCACAAATGTCTTTTCCCTAAATGAACCGCTAGGTGGTAGTATAAACTCTTCTGATGGTGGACTATTCAAAGGAGCCAACGTGAATTAAGATTTGTGTACTTGGCACCCTTATTTTATAATGCTTTCTAGATTGACGTTTCTCTGTGGATAAGCTGAGCTCTATGCTCATCCTTAAGAAACTATTTTACATGATTTTACAAGGTGGATACATTTTGTTATTTGGTATTTCTTTTCTCATTTGTGTGGAAGAGAGATTTAGAAAAACAAATACATGTACATATGTGTTTCCAGTATCCCCAAAAGGGCCTTCTTCTTCTGTAGTCAATATATTTTGTTTTCCATATTCTTTTTTTTTAATTAAAATTTATTGGGGTGATAGTGGTCAACAAAACTAGACTGGTTTCAAGTGTACAATTCTATAATACATCATTTATATATTGGATTGTGTGTTCACCACCTAGAGTCAGTTCTCCTTCCATCATCATATATTTGATCCCCCTTACCCTCATCTACCACTCCCCTCCCCCCTTACCCTCTGGTAACCACTAAACTAAACTGTTGTCTGTGTCTATGAGTTTTTGTTTCTTTATTTGTTTATCTTGTTCCTGTGTTGCCTTCAGTTTTATATCTCACATAAGAGTGAAGTCATATGGTTCTCGACTTTTCTATCTGACTTATTTACTTAGCATAATAATCTCAAGATCCATCCATGTTGTTGCAAATGGCAGCATTTCATCTTTTCTTATGGCAGAGTAGTATTCCATTGTGTATATATACCAAATCTTCTTTATCCAGTCATCTATCGAAAGACACTTTGGTTGTTTCCATGTCTTGGAAACACCATAAATAATGCTGCAATGAACATCAGAAAGAAAACATGGGCCAATGGGCTCTCAACCACAAGGTTGCCAGTTCGACTCCTCGACTCCCACAAGGGATGGTGGGCTCTGCCCCCTGCAACTAATATTGAACACGGCACCTTGAGCTGAGCTGCCACTGAGCTCCCGGATGGCTCAGTTTGTTGGAGCGCATCCTCTCAACCACAAGGTTGTCTGTTTGATTCCCACAAGGGATGGTGGACTGTGCCCCCTGCAACTAACAATGGCAACTGTATCTGGAGCTAAGCTGTGCCCTCCACAACTAAGACTGAAAGGACAACAACTTGACTTGGAAAAAATCCTGGAAGTACACACTGTTCCCCAATAAAGTCCTGTTCCCCTTCCCCAATAAAATCTTAAAAAAAAAAAAAAAAGAAAGAAAAGAAAGAAATACCAAGTTCTAGGGCAAAACCTAACAAGAAGTGTCCAAATACTGGCAGAAATTATGGCAGAAATTAAAAAACTTTATTGAAAGACATTAGAAAAGACCTACATAGAAAAATATACCACATTCATGGATTAAAAGACATATTAATGTTATGATTTTACTTATCCCAAGTGATCTATAGATTCAATGAAATTCCAATTAAGATCCCAATCATATATTTAAACCTAGTGAGGCAATTCTAAAATTCATGTGGAAATACAAAGGACTAAAAATAGATAAACCAGTCCTGAGGAAGAATAAGATTAGGAGATTTGCTTTACCAGAATACTAGATGTCAAAACTCATAAAGCTGTTAGTTCAAAGATAGACAAAAATGGAACAGAATAGGGAGATAAGAAATAGATCCTGGGGCAGCCTGTTAGCTCAGTTGGTTAGAGAGCGGTGCTCTTAACAACAAGGTTGCTGGTTCGATCCCCACATGGGCCACTGTGAGCTGCGCCCCTTACAACTAGATTGAAACAACTGCTTGCCTTGGAGCTGATGGGTCCTGAATAACACACTTAAACAAATAAAAGTTTAAAAAAAAAAAAAAGAAAAAGAAATAGATCTATATATGGTATATGGAAACTTAAAGCATATCAGTGGGGCAAAGAATGAAAGTTTGAATAAATGATGCTAGGAAAACTGATTATCCATGTGATAAAAATAAACTCTAGATGCATTAATATTTAAACATGAAAAGTAAAATTATGAAATTATGAGAAACAATATAGAGAAAAACACCTTCATTACTTGGAGTTGGGAAGGGTTTCTTAAATAAGATATAAAAAAAATAAACAATAAAGGAAAAGATTTATAAATTTAGCTATATTAAAATTTGTCTTTACTAGTAGACAGCATAAAGTGTGAAAATACAAGGCACAAATTGGGGGAACCTATTTGCAACTGATAAAACTGACAAAAGGTCAGAATCTAGGATATTTGTAAGTTCTCACATCAGTTAGGGAAAAAAAATAAATAGAAAAATGGGCAAGAACTTAAATAGGCACTTCATAGAAAAAGAAAGCTGAATAGCCAATTAACTTCCTAAGAAATGTCCTACCTCGTTAGTAGTTTAGGAAATACAAATTAAAACCATTACATAATACTATGTCACCCCACCCATGAGACTGGCAAAAATTCAAAACTCTAACAATAAATAGTGTTGGAGAGAATATGAAGCAAGAGTAACACATACACTGTGGGTAGGAATGTAAACACTTTGGAATAAAAAAATACAAAAACATCTTATGATTCATCAGTTCCACTCCTAGAGAAATTCTCTCAAATGTATACTGGGAAACGTGTGAAGGAAATATAGGAATGTTTATAGCTGTGTAGTTTGTAATAGCAAAAACCAGAAAACACTCAAATGTCCTCTGACAACTATAAATCTTACAGTTCATGAACAAAGAGGAGGATGGCATGACTATCCCAAGTGTCGTATGGTTCATACGTAATATGGTTCAAAGTAATACTCTGTGTGTGTGTGTGTGTGTGTGTGTGAGCACACAGCCATGCATGCACACATGTGCTAACGCTAGAATGTAACTACTGTGTTTCCCCGAAAATAAGACCTAACCAGAAAATAAGCCCTAGCATGATTTTTCAGGATCCCCTGAATATAAGCCTTAATGCGTCTTTTGGAGTGTCTGCCATACTAGCAAGGAAGATTCAAAATAACTCAAATTATTTCAAGAAATATTAGCATGGTCCATTATGTTCTTTCTTTTTTCCTTTCCCTTTAAGAATAACTCGTCAGTCTTTAGAGATAAAGAGTGTGTCGTCAATAGTTGGCTAAAGAGAGGAATAGTGTACTGCATTGAACTCCTGCATTCTGGAAAGTCTGGAGTGGGTGTATACAAGAGAATACTTTAAAAACAACTTCGAGACCAACTTTGAAATCAAATTGGCAGTCTCTCTGACTTTCACACCTGCTTGGTATTAATTATGAAGCTGACTTACACCCTAATGAAATGATATCACAAGGTCAAATGGGGTGTGGTCATTCATTTTTGCAATAGTAACAGGCTAAGTGAATGAGCAGACTGCCTTTTCCTCATAGCTGAGCTTACTGGCGTAATTAATGAATACAACAGCTGCTGTAGGAGTTGTTCATTCCCCACCCATTAAATCATAATGGTTTTCTAGTGAATGCCATAGTGCCAAGATAAATGTTTTCTCTCTGCATCTCACAGTTACAAGCATATTTAATAGTACCTTAAGAAAGCCCAATTTTACCAGTGTCATTGGAATATTTGAATCTTACCTGTCTTTCCTCCCCTATCAGGAAAGAGCTACTTTTCTGTTTTTCATTTTTTCCAAGAGAAAGAAAGGAAATCCTGTGGGGGGAAGGAGACTTGGGGTGATGAGGGGAGTTGTATTGCATAGTCTAGGGGAAAAAATACTGCTGACAGTTTCAGTTGTCATGTTATGGAAAGCAATAACCCCAAGAAAACAGTGAAAGGTTGAAGGGCTCAGACACACTTGGAATTTCCGGCTCCATCACTTAGTACTAACTAGGATATGATGCTGTATTATTTAGCATTGAGAAAGCTGCTTAATCTTTCTAAGCCTTGGTTTCTTCATTTGTAAACTAGGCAGAGTAATAGAGCCACCTTGTTATGAGAATATGGTAATGCATGTAAAGCATGTAGCCTAGCACATGGTGGGTGCATGGTACACCTTAGGTTGGGGGTCCCTGGGTTCTGAGTTCAGCAATCCATTTCATTTGTCAAAGGTTGCTCTGAAAGTGTGTGTATGTGTTTTGCACAGTTTTCAAAAACAGTCTCTATACTGCCTTGTTTATGCTAACATGTAAGCTGCAACTTTGTGGTGACTAGTCTGGAAGGTACAATGGTGAAATTGGTACAACAGTTTCTCATTGAAAATGGATAACAGCAAAAACACTTATGGTGCAGATTTTATCTCTGCAAATAATGCCTCTGAGCTCCAGAGTACCATATACAGGGACTTGTTTGACATCAGCACGTGGATAAGGGATGTCAAACCCAGCTTATCCCAAATGGAACTCTTGCTTGTCCATCCATGAATCTGTTCCTCTTCAGACTTCCCAATCTTAGTAAACAGTGCCTTTGGGCATCCAGCTGCTGAAGCCAAAAATGTGAGTCATTCCCAAATCCTTTAATCCCTTACTTCTTAATCCAGTTCATTTCCAAGTGCTATTTAAATCTCCTTCAAATATATCTTCAATCTGTCTATTCACCCCCTCATCTCTACCACCATCACTCTAATCCAAATCATTTTTCAAAACCTGGATTGCTACACTAGCTCTCCAACTATTGTCTCCGTTTCTATGTTTTTATTTCCCTTCCAATCCATTGGGTTTGTTATCTTCCTGCTCCAAAGCTTTGGTGGATTCCCTCTGCACATAGGATAAATCTAAAATCTTTAATATAACTTTTAAAACCCTAAATGATATGTCCTGTGCCTGCTTTTCAGCCTTCTGCATCACTAGTCCCTCTCTTAATCACCCCATTAGATTAATATGGGAACTCAATTTTTCTAATTTCTCAACTGTGAGAATTTAGCCTCAATAATCTGGTATGCTTATAAAGACTTTATCCAGATCTCAAGCATTAATGCAGTTATTATCCTCACTGTTTAAGAGTAGAATGACAGACCAAGAATGTTGAGTTTTGGCATAGAATCAGAAAGACGTTTTGACAAAATTTGTTGCAATCCTGCGATGAATCTATGAATAAGAACAGTACGAAATTTAACTTGTCCTAGTTATAGATAAGATTTAAACACACACACACACACACACACACACACACACAACCCAAACAAGTTGAACACATGCCCTCAAAGTACTTACACCCTTGTGTATTAAATCATAGGTAGATAAATCATACACACATACAATGCTAGGCAGAATACAGTCAACTTTTTCACCACAATTAGCTAGAGTCACCCATAAAGTCTTCAAAAGATAATGGAGACAGCTGGATTTTGAAGGAAGCATAGTAATAACATTGATAGAAAAGAAGCAAGGGGATATTTCAAGTGTGTGAAAAAATAGACTGGTAGGAATGAATGTTCCAAATAGAGGAACAGTGAGGAATCACGATATAAAGAGAGAAAAATAAAAGTTTCAAAGTAAGGAGACCTGTGCTCCAGGCCCAGCTCTGTTTCTAGCCAGCTGTATGTCTTTAAGCAAGAACCTTAGCTTCTTTGGTTTGTTTCCTCGTGTTTAATAATAATGATAAAAGGAATAGCTAACATTCACCGAGTGCTTAATGTATTTAAGCATAGTGCTAAGCATTATTTCATTTAATTGGTACAAATAGATTGCTACTTTTAATATTTCCATATTGCTGATGAAGAAAGTGAAACTTTGAGAAGTTAAATAACTTGCTCAAGCTCATATTACTAGGGAAATAGGGAAGTAGGTTTTGAACCCATGTATTCTGATTTCAAAGCCAATGTCTTTTTACCCTCTTCCTATATTGTGTCCTGAAAAGTTGGGGAGGTAGGAATAGACAATCTTGCCTTAAAAATTCTATCGTTTCAAGTGATTTCTTAAATTTCAAATGATTCCATCATTTCTGTTCTGATAGAGGAGTACAAAAGAGAATTGGGTACGCGGGTAGGATGGGTAGGGCCCTATAATGTAATTCTGATATTACCCTGAGTTAGTTCAAACTTCACAGATTAAGGGCACAGACCTCCACAAGTCTGCCCTCACTTCAGACACCAGCCACGTTCTCCAGGGTTCCCAGGACATCTGCACTTCTGACCAACTGGCTACAAATTTGGGGGTTTCCACTTTCCCCTCAGTTTCAGTAACTTGCCAGAACAACTCATAAAGCTCAGGAAGATGCTATATTTATGATAACAATTTTGTTATAGCACAAAACAGAAAACACACAAATAAGGACACCCAAAAAGAGACCACAGAGAGAAGTCTGGGAGGGTCTCAAGTGCAAAGCTTTCATGTCCCTCCCCAAGAAGTCAGCTCATTGATGTGTAACAATTCCCACAGAGTACAATAGTCCCCTCTTATCTGTGATTTAGCTTTCTGTGGTTTCCCTTACCCGTAGTTAACTGTGGTTCAAAACCATTAAATGGAAAATTCTAGAAATAACAATTCATAAGTTTTAAATCGCACACTGTTCTGAGTAGGGTGACGAAATCTCGATGTCCCTCTCCATACCCTGCCAAGATGTGTATCATCCCTTTGTCCACGCTGCAAACACTTCATGCTTTTTAGGCACTTAGTAGCCTTCTTGGTTATGAGATTTTTTTATCAGAGATTTTGAAAAACCACATTCACATAACTTTTATTATAGTATATTGTTATAATTGTTCTATTTTATTATTAGTTATTGTAAATATCTTACTATGCCTAATTTATAAATTAAACTTTATCATAACTATGTATGTATAGGAAAAAATAACGTATATATAGGATTCAAAAGTATCATCAGTTTCAGAGATCCACTGGGGGGGGGTGGGTGTTGGAACGTATTCCCCCGGGGTAAGGGGGAAATATTGTGCTGTTAGCCAGGGAAGTTCACCTGAACTTTGGTGTCCAAAAGTTATTGGGGTTACATTACATAAGCATGATTAATTGAATCATTGGCCAGCAGATTGAACTCATTTACCAGTTTTCTCCTTTTCTGGAGGTCATGGTGGTATGGCGGTATCACTGGTATGGTGGTATCGTGTTGGCTCCAAGCCCCAACCCCCTAATCACATTGTTGGTCTTTCTGGTGTGGCCAGCTCCCAGTCTGAGTCATCACCTCATTATCATAAACTATTAAGTGTTGTTTGAGGTTTATTATATCATGAATAACAAAGACACCCTTATCACTCAGGACATTTCCAAGGATTTGGAGGGTGCCTCCCAGGAACTAGGGACAAAGGTCAGCCAAATCTCCCATTACATTTTTATATTAATATGATAAAAATGTATTATACAAATATATAACACAACCATATTACATAAACAATATTATTATATAATACATAGTTTAATATAAATATATAAATTTATATAAATATTTTATATCTTTCATTCACATTTTAACCACCTGAAATAAAATCATATTTTCAAAAATTTTAATAAGTTATTAATCTGCTGCTCTGCATTCCAAAGCACAGTAGTTTTCAGAAAACATTTACAGCTAGGTAGAGTTAGCTAGTGACTCTTAGTTTTAAAACGAAAGTGAGATAAATAGGCTAAAGGTGCTATTTCAAAATAGCAATATCAAGGTGGTATATAAGTAAAAGGAAACATAATAGAAGAGCTTCCTTCTAATAGAATTGTTTGGTGAAATTGAATGATTTCCTGGAAACCAAATATGAAACCCTGTCCTTTATATAATATTTTCACAAAACACTTTATACAGTTAGCCAAGCACTTACACATTGTGAAAAGTTGACATAAATGGAGCAACTTCAAAATAGAACTAGAGCATCTGTTTCAGAGGAATTGTCTTGCATGTCTTACTCCTTGAACCTTAGGAATGTTTGAACTGGGCAAAATAACCTTTGGACTGGACCAAATCAATATTGTTTTACAAACAAGCTGACAGGAAAGCACACATCCTGAGCCCAAGGACTAACGGCATATGAACATGCTGTAGGATCAGTAACAAGCCATGTATAGCTAAAGAGTAACTTTGCTTATTAACACCAATAGAAATTCCTTTTTTTCTATTCATGTAATTCCTTTTTCTTATCTCATAAGCCCCCCTAGCCTGCACTCTGAAATTGGAACACTATTTGGGTTTCTGCCTGAATCAGTGCTTTCTGGATTGCAGTCCTTTGATCTCAAATAAATGCTTGTTGCTTCTCACTGTGGCTTTTTATTTTTAGGTTAACAACAGGTATTTTTTGATTTGAGACATATAAACAAATGATAAGGTAAAATGGGGTATCTCTCATTGTACAAACCAGGTAAGAGCAAAGCTCAGAGTTGTTAATGATTTGCTCCTGGGTCTTAGTAGGTCGAGGAGTGATCACTGTTTTTCAGGTCCTAAAACTGCTTTTATACTGTTACTGCACTTTTTGTAAATAGAGATCATGCTACGGCCCTCTCAATGTGTCTTTTGTATGTTTTTTCAAATTTTAATGATGAATTGCTGAAATGTATCTATTCTGATCATTAGATCAGCCCCTGAGGCCAAGAGTTAGCCTAGATAGGCGTGACTGTGGCAGGGGTTAGGGTGCTGTGACATAATAAAAAAATATCTGGTCTTTAGTAGCAGTTCCTGGCACACAACTCCTGAAACCCTTGGAATGTTTGGAGTGCTAAGAGTGTCTGTTAATGAATGACTGGTGTCTGAGGGCCCCTAAATGGCTTTAGATAAACTATGAAAGACAGTATTAAAGGATTAGGATGTGCAGTCCCACGCCCCCCTCTGTGGCAGGGAGAAGGGCTGGAGATTGAGTTAATTACCAATGGCCAGTGATTTACTCAATTGTGGCTACATAACAAAACCGTCATTAAAACCTGTAAATGATAGGGTTTGAGGGATTTCTGGGTTGGTGAACACACACAGGTGCTGGGAGGGTGGTGTGCCCAGAGAGGATAAGTGTGGGGACAGAGTCCCAGAGTGCAGTTTCCAGGCTCTCGGCCTCACGAGGAAAGGTGCTGGCTCAGGTAGTAAATGGCCATCAACTGTGATTGCATGGCCATCAGATGTGGCTATTTGGTCGTCAGCTGTAACCAGTGAGCCATTGGCCACGAATATAACTGCTGTGGCTACGCTAGCAGCAAATGGGGGCTAGCAAGAAGATGGTGGCTGAGCTAGCAAGTGCGGACTGCAGCTAGCAAGTGAGGTTGGTTGGCAGACAAGTGGATGGCAGATTGAGGATCGTGTGGCTCCTGCCTCCTGTGTCTCCAACCCAGCCGCCATTGAGACTATAGTGGTGTGACTCCCCTATCTATGGCTCCGTCGGTGTTCCTTTTTGGCCTCACCACATCCTGCGTTCTTATGTGGGGAGCAGGAGCTGAGACCCCACAGGCCGCCCTGCACGACAAATGGCACAGCGAGCAGGGTCTCCTGCGGGACAATAAGGAAGCTCTGCCTTGCTTCCTCCAGGCCTGGCCCTATGCACCTCCTCCATTTGGCTGTTCCTGAGTTGTATCCTTTATAATAAACTGGCAGTAACGAGTAAAGTGTTTTTCCTGAGTTCCGTGAGTTGTTGTAATGAATTATGGAACCTGAGGCGGGGGTTGTGGGAACCCCCAAAACTATAGCCAGTCAGTCAAAAGTACCGGTAGCAACCTGGGACTCGTGAATAGCATCTGAAGTGGGAAGAGTCTTGTAGGACTGAGCCCTTAAACCTGTGCATCTGAAGCTAACTCTGGGGCGTTAGTGTCAGAATGGCAATGAATTACAGGACACCTACTTGGTATCCAGAGAGCTGGAGAATTAGTCTTTGAAAAACCGCACACCTTTAGAGTCATAAGTGTTGCTAGTACAGAGTTCAGGTGCAGTTTGTGCCCCCAGGGTAGAGAGAAGTTGTTTAGCGCACCTGAGCCTTTCGCCAGGAACCTCAGCCTCATTGGCGCCCGTTCATCAGAGCTGTCTGATGGTCCCCTTACAAGATAATAGCCCTCAATAATTGTAGGAAATCGTGAAGTAAGTGATCTAGGATGGTAAAGTTTCATATGCTGAAAAAAGAGGATCTTAAAGATGGACTAGGCATTTATCTTATTTCAGTGGAGTTTATTATGGAGCACTGCTTTCCTTTAATGAGAATATTGAAAAGTAATCATATTCTAATACTTTATTTATAAGCCTAGCATTCTAAAAATATGTGAGCCGTGGGTCCTGGGTGCTTCTGAGGAATGATTAGGACTATTGATTACAGGGACACTCCTCAAAGAAAGAAGGGACAGAAGAAAATGCACAGGGAGTCTTAGGAAGACAAGACGGGCTGGAGATCAGAGACCAATCCAGGATCATCCATGAGTGTCAGTCATCTACCCTGGACACACAGGCGTATATCTCTGCTCTAGGCCTGAGCGGGAGGGAGGCTGCTTTTGATGGAGGAATATTTTCCCTGTGAGTCCCCAAATGATGTAGATGAGGTAGGACCTGCGGGCAGTTTCTGAGTGTGGGCCGGGATCCTGTCTCGTGAAGCCGAAGATTGGAAACACGGACCCAGGAGAGGCAAAGAGTTTTAAAAAGAGGATAGTTTATTGAAAGCAGAGAGTCAGAGCTCCCAAGTGGGAGAGGGTCCCAAATGGGGGTGGCCCGTGACTGAGGCAAAAGCTCTTACATTTATACCTTTCCTTGCCTGTTTGGGGAAGGGGAGTTGTTTGAAGAAGGGAACTGTTTGAAGAAGGGAAGTGGCGCCTTCTAATGAAATCTGCCTACCACGTTTGTTCTGCTTGCCCATCCTAAAGGAATTAGCAAAGTAACCCACTCTTATCTATCAGATCTGCTCCACCATTTGTCAGGTCAAAGGGACTTTTATGATTAACCTCAAGTCCTTGTTACATTTTGTCCTGGAGTGAAGGAGTGATTTCAAAACCTGGAGTTTTAGGATATGGCTGTCTGTTTATTTATTCCACCAGGGACCTCCCTGTCTACCTAGGGACATGCTAACTCTCCTGTATCACTTTGAAGCTGTCTCAAGTGGATCCCTCTCCAAGAGAGATGCCTGCTGAGAAACTCAAAAGAATGTTACAACTATAATTATAGTGCATAGGTCCCTGGTCAGGGTGGCTAGGATTGAGAAACCCTTAGAGGTAAAGAAAGAAAACAGCAGTGCTGGTCTGAATGACGCTGAGGCTCTGGCATGCTTTATTGCTGGGGCCAGAGCTGGACCATTCTCACACATGAAACTCAATCCAACTGGTAATGCTTTCCTCATAGCTTTGAAAAGTAATAGAAAGAATGGTTCACCCCACAGGCTATTAGAAAATTGGTTATGTACTCTGGAGACAGTCTGACTTTCAGGGGAACTTTTCTAATTGGAATTTGGCTATATTTTTCTAATGCAGACTTAAATCCAATCCTTATTACAGAAAAGAATGATTCTAGGAAGTTGCTATATCATCCTCAGCTATAGTGATGATAGATATATTTTCTTCACTTATTATTCTATTATTCAATAAAAATTTCCCCAGGTTATTGAGATATAATTGACATATAACAGTGTGTAAATTTAAGGCATACAATGTGATGATTTGATACACATATAGTGTGAAATGATTACCACAATAAGGTTAGTCAACACACCATCACCTAAGTAATTACTTTTTTTTCTTTTTGTGCTGAGAACATTTAAGATCTCTCTGAGCAACTTTCAAGTATATATTACTAACTACAGTTACCATGCTGTATGTTAGATCCCCAAAACTCATCTTATAAGGAAGTTTGTACCCTTTGACCAATATTTCCTTTATTTACTCATCTGTCAGTGGCCATTTATGTTGTTCCAAGTTTTACCATAGTGAATAATACTACAGTGAACATGGGAGTGCATATATCTTTTCAAGATAGTGATTTCATTTTGTTTGGATATATACCCAGAAATAGGGTTGCTTGATCATATTGTAGTTCTATTTTTAACATTTTGAGGAACCTGCATACTGTTTCCTATAAGGGCAAGCACCAATTTGCATTTCCACCAATAGTGCGCAAGGGTTCCCTTTTCTTCATATTTTCGCCAACACTTATTTCTTGTCTTTTTGATGATCGCCATTCTAACAGGTGTGAGGTGATATTTCATTATGATTTTGATTTGCATTATGATTAGTGATGTTGAGCATCTTTTCATGTACCTGTGGGCCAGTTGTATATTTTCATGAGAATAATGTTTATTCAGTTTCTCTGCCCATGTTTTAATTGGATTATGTATTTAATTGCTATTGAGTTGTATGAGTTCCTTATATATTTTGAATGTTAACCCCTTATCTGATATATGGTTTGCAAAGATTTTCTTCCATTCCATAGTGTCAATGAAAAAACATCCAGCCTAAGAGAAAGGTTATAAGAGTTTATTTAAGCCAAACTGACGACAATTGCCAGGAAGCAATAGTCTCAGCGGATTGAGAAAATACTCTGTGGTTTACAGCTTATTTTATATGTAGAATCAAAAGAGAAGGGCTACATGAAATCCATTGGTGGTAGATTAAGCGGGTGGGAGAAAACAAAGCGGGGAGAGGGGGAATCTCTGGGATTGGGTAAGAGTAAATTGGAGAGACAGGTACTTTTTCACATAGGTGGGTACAAGATAGTTAATAGTTCACTTTTCATAGCACATAGAGATGGTAATCAGGGGAAAAGAATAATAATGAGGGTTTCTGTAGTTTCCTGCAGGTCTGGCAAAAGGGATTACTGACATTGCAAGGGCATGTTATCCTAGATGCAAAAAGACAATAGACAGGCTCATTTAAGGTAAAGACTGACCTTTGTCAAGGAAGCCACAGGTTAAAGAAATGACTTCCCACCATGGCCCACCTTAGTTAGGAATTTTTATGTTCACGCCACCTTATGTAGTTATTCTCAGTCTCCTGAGTGTGTCAGGTTTAACCTGTGGCCCCCTTTTCCATCCACAATAGGTTACCTCTTCATTTGTTGATAGTTTCTTTTGCTGTGCAGAAATGTTTCAGTTTGATGTAATTAGTCCCATTTGTTTATTTTTCTTTAGTTGCTTGTGCTTTTGGTGTCATATCCGAAAAAAATCATTGCCAAGACCAATGTCATGAAGCTTTTTCCTTGTTTTCTTCTAAGAGTTATATAGTTTCAGGTCTTACATTTAAGTCCTTAATCTATTTAGAGTTAATTTTTGTGAGTGGTGCAAGGTAGGCATCTAATTTCATTCTTTTGCATATGAATGTCCAGTTTTTCCAGCAACATTTATTGAAAAGACTGTCTTTTTCCCATTGAGTACTATTGGCTCCCTTTCAAATATTAATTGACACATGAGTTTATTTCTGGGCTTTCAGTTTTATTCCATTGGCCTACGTGTGTATTTTTATGCCAATACCACACTGTTTTGATTACTATAGCTTTGTAATGTAGTTTGAAACCAAGAAGTGTGATGTCCTCAACTTTATCCTTCTCAAGATTGCTTTGGATATTCCAAATCTTTTGTAGTTCCACACAAATTTTAGGATTGCTTTTTCTATTTCTGTGAAAAATGCCATTGGATTTTTGATAGGGATTGCATTGCCTCTATAGATGGCTTTGGGTAGTGTGGACATTTCAACATTATTAATTTTTCTTATCTATGAACTCAGAATATTTTTCCATTTGTGTTTTCATTAACTTTTTTTTTTAATTAATGTCATATAGTTTTCAACATATATATATCTTTCACTTCCTTGGATACATTTATTCCTAAGTATTTTATTGTTTTTGAAGCACATATCTTTACAGATAAATGTTTTCAGTTTTGGGGGGAGATATCCAAGAGAGGGATTGCTAGGTCATATGGTAGTTCTAGTGACTTTTCTTTAACCAGACATTCTTTTTGCATGGGGGTTGTACCTAATATAACAATGTTTATCTTAGTCATTCTCTTTTCTTGAAAGTTCTCGTAACCAAAAATGAAAATTTTGAATTGATTTAATAGAGGCTTTTTCATAAAACTTTGGAATCTGCTCATTATTTGTCAAAAAAGTTGTTTTTAAAACTTCTAAATATTAGAGTCTATTATCTTAGAGACATTATAATGAATTGTTTTCACTAGCCATTACTCGTTCCTCTTCTTTTCTCCCCTTTCTCACAGTGTCTAATGAAGACACCAAAAACTAGTTAAAACAATAGGAGGGAAAAAAAATACATAGTATTGGATTTCTTCCCTTGAATTGGAGAAAATTAAGAGGAATTTTTCTCTGGGAAACGTAATATCCTCCTCATACCTATGAGGCCTTTGGAAAATGTTAGTCATGGCCAGAGGAATGAGTCCTGGGAGACCAAGATTGGTCTATTATAATTTATTTGGCGTGTTTGAGCTGTGGGAAGTCAGGCTAGAGCAGAGGGAAAAGACCATAGCCTCTTCCAGCAAAGAAGGGTATGGAGTTTTATAGGATGGGGTAAACGAGGCTGTTCCCCCTTCAATAACACAGGGTTTCAGGGATGAGCAAGCCTGCCAGCTCCACACCCTGGCCCCAGGTCACCATCCAGACCACCCAGGTCCGTCCAGACACCCATCCGTCCAGACACCCATCCGTCCAGACACCCAGGTTTGCTGATCACAGGCCCCTAGGAGATAAAGCAAGACAGGAGGATCAAGACAAGATGGCTTTTTTTTTTTCTCCCCTTCTTCCACTTCCCTCCCACTCCGGTTCAAGCCATTGTTTCTCAGTCTAGTTGTATAGATTCGTCAGTGGCTCGGCCGCTCACAGCAGCTCACAGCAGTTCTCACCGGCTTGCCACTGGCCACTCCTGGCAGCACACGGTAGCTCACGCTCACAGCAGCCCAGCTCCAAGGCGAGCCATTGTTCACAATCTTAGCTATAGAAGGTACAGCTCACTGGCCCATGTGGGAATTAAACCGGTGACCTTGGCGTTAGGAGCACGGTGCTCCAACCACCTGATCCACTGGGCCAACTGCACAATGGCTTTTAAGATAAGGTTTCTGCTCCTGGCCTAAATATGGCTTAACAGAAAATACCTGTAAGATCCCTTTTGAAACATTAGGCCTTATTCTATATATGAGAGGTTAGACAAAGGATTTTAAAAATTGCCTTTTAGATAGATTTATTGGAAAGGAATCTGGAGGATTCCTCTAAAGTTGTGGTTTCTACATAGAGCAAGGAGAAAGGACTTAAAGTTACCCTCATCAAGAACTGATTGTCTTGGGGCCGGCCCAGTGGCTCAGATGGTTGGAGCACAGGCTCTCAACCACAAGGTTGCCAGTTTGATTCCAAGGAATGGTGGGCAGCGCCCCTGCAACTAGCAACAGCAACTGAACCTGGAGCTGAGCTGTGCCCTCCACAACTAAGACTGAAAGGACAACTTGACTTGGAAAAAAGTCCTGGAAGTACACATTGTTCCCCAATAAAGTCCGGTTCCCCTTCCCCAATAAAAATCTTTAAAAAAAAAAAAAAACGTCCTTTCTGGTATGTATGATGTGGTATCTCATTGTGGTTTTGTTAATATTCTTTTCAAGTAATTAATTTTATTTTTAAAATGGAAGTAACTATTATGTTCTATCTTTGCTCATTGTAATGCATTCAGATAATGCAAACAGCAATCAAGATGAAAATGAAAATTGAAAGTTTCTCATACCTCCATCCACCCCAGTGATAGCTACGGTTAACTTTTGGAGGGAAACTCTTGGAAAATGCCTACCGTTTTCACTTTCTATCTCTTATTTACACAATCTTCAGATAATTGCTTAGAAACAGTTTTATTTAGTCGAATGCTTCTGCGATCCAGACGATGCCTTAGGAGAAAAGCAATAACCATTGACTGAGTGCCTATGAAATGCCAGGCACAGTATTACCTTATTTAATTCAAAACAGCTTTTTGAGGATGCTCTTATTATCATTCTACTGCATAGACTGAAATGGAAGCTGAAAGATGTTAAAAGTAACTTACTAATAAAACTAAAGTCATGATTTGCCAACCCAAGTCTGGCAACTGAAAAACTGTTTAATTTTTTTTAATTTCAACATGCAACATCACTTGGTGAATTGTGTCTACTACAGTTTTTATTAATTCAGTTAATCACTTACTTTAAGCAATTTGTGGTGAATAACTATAAGGACAATTCAATAAGGAAGTGAATAAGAGAAAACACATTTCAAAAATGTGGTTATTAACTATTGATACTGTGGATCTGTTAAATATCTTTAAAAATTCTAACAGTTTTATTGAAATATAATGGACAGCCAATAAACTGCATAAATTTAAGATGGACTATTTGATAAGTTTTGAAATATAAATACACCCGAGAAACCATAATGGTAGTCAAGACAGTGAACAAATGAATCATGCTCAGACGTTTCCTCATGCTTCTTTGTAATTACTTCTTTCTTCCCCACCCCTACACACTCCCATCTGGGGGTTGGCTGAGTGAGGTGGCAGGTGAGCAGGCCCTCCCAGCGCAGATTGGGCGCCAGCGGCTGTGTCCGGAGTTGCTTATCTCACCAGCGGTCTGCTGCCTTTTCTGGGAAACGCCAGGGGCCTCAGTCTCTGTCATGCGGGGAGGGATCTGACTTGGCAGAGGGGTATTTTTGGCTCCTGGCCGCTTTGACTATGCCCATAGCTGACCTAACAATTTTGAGAGTCGTCCATGTTGTAGTGGATCTTAATAGTTTGTTCTTTTTTATTGGTGAGGAGTAATTTCATTGTATAAATATACTATAATATGTTCATCTATTCACCAGTGGATCGACGTTTGGGTTGTTTCTAGTTTTGGGCTATTCCAAGCAAAACAGGTATAAACATTCATGCACAAATCTTTGCACAGAGACACAAAGGTAATATGGTAAATAACTAAGAGTGAAAAGGCTAGATTATATCATAGATATATGTTTAGTTAATTTTAAAATATTTTTTAAACAGTGTTATTGAGATATAATTCACATACCTTATAATCCATACAATTCAATGAATTTCAGTTAATTTGCAGAGTTGTATAACCATAAACCAGTTTTAGAAATTTTTTTGTTTGTTTTAAGATTTTATTGGGGAAGGGGAACAGGACTTTATTGGGGAATAGTATATAGTTCCAGGATTTTTTCTTCCAAGTCAAGTTGTCCTTTCAGTCTTAGTTGTGGAGGGTGCAGCTCAGCTCCAGGTCCAGTCGCCGTTGCTAGTTGTAGGGGGTGCAGCCCACCATCCTTTGTGGGAGTCCAGCAGGCAACCTTGTGGTTGAGAGGACGCGCTCCAACCAAATGAGCCATCCTGGAGCTCAGCGGCAGCTCAGCTCAAGGTGCGGTGTTCAATCTTAGTTGCAGGGGGCACTGGCCACCATCCCTTTCGGGACTCGAGGAGTTGAACTGGCAACCTTGTGGTTGAGAGCCCACTGGCCCATGTGGTAATCAAACCGGCAGCCTTTGGCGTTAGGAGCACGGAGCTCCACTGCCTGAGCCACCGGGCCAGCCCCAATTTAAAAAAATTGTTGTCACCTCACAAAGACCTTTGTCTCTATTTGCAGTCACTCCCTGCCCCTACTTTTAGCTCCAGAAACTTTCTGTTTCTACAGATTTGCTATTTCTGGGTATTTCATGTAAATGGAATCATACAATATGCAATGTTTTGCGTTTGGCTTGTTTTATTTCATATAATGCTTTTGAGATTCATGCATGTTTTAGTATGTATAAGTACCTTGTTCGTTTTTATTGCTGAATGGTATTTCATTGTATGCGTAATATCATATTTTGTTTATCCATTCGTCAGTTGATGGACGTTTGGGTTGTTTCCCAGTAATTGGATATTATGAGTAATGCCCCTATGAACATCTGTGTACAAGTCTTTAAGTGGCTACGTGTTTAATTTCTCTTGGATAGATTCTTAAAGGAATTGTTGGGTTGTAAGGTGCATTTATTTGTAACTTTTTAAAGGAATTTTTTAAAAGAACTGCCAAACTATTTCCAAAGCAATTGTACAAGTTTAAATTCCCACAGCAATGTATGAGAGTTTCAGTTCCTCTGTATCCTTCCCAACACTTGTTATTGTTTGTCTTTTGATTATAGGCATTCTAGTGGGTGTAAAGCTGTTTCTCATTGTGGTTTTAACTTACGTTTCCTTAATAACTTATGATGATGAGCATCTTTTCATGTGGTTTTCATGTACATATCTTCTTTCATGAGGTGTCTATTCGAATATTTTGTCCAATTTAAAAAGTTGGGTTGTTTGTTTTCTTATTATTAAGTTTTGAGAGTTCTTTATGTATTCTGGATACAAATTTTTCATCAGCTATATGTTTTGCAAATATTTTCTCACAGTCTGTGCCTTGTCTTTTTACTCTTTTAACAGTGTCCTTCTAAAAGCAGACGTTTTTAATTTTGATGAATTCCAATTTATTGATTCTTTTTCTTTTATGGATCATGTTTTTGATATCATATGTAAGAAATCTTTGCCCAATGCAATATCACAAAAATTTTCTCCTATGTTTCCATATAAAAGTTTTATAGTTTTTAGGTTTTACTTTTTATATCTGTGATCCATCTTGAGTTAATTTTAATATATGGAGCAAGGTATGGATTGGAGTTCAGTGTTCTGTTTTTTTGTTTTTGTTTTTTGCATGCAGATATCTAATTGTTCCATCACCATCTGTTGAAAAGATTATCCTTTTTCCAAATTGCCTTTACACCTTTGTAAATAATTAGTTATTATATATGATTGAATCTATTTCTGATATCTCTGTGCTATTCCACTGATGTATTTGTCTATCTTTATGGAAACACCACAGACTGCATAAATGTAACTTTATAGTAAGTCTTGAAAGCAAGTAGTAGAGATCTCTAGTGTTCTTTTTCAAAATTGTTTTGGCTATTCTATGTCCTCTTCGTTTCCGTGTAAATTTAAAAATCAGCTTGGGATTTTGATTGGGATTGCACCAAATCTATATATAAACTTGGAGAATATGGACATCTTAATCATATTGGGTCTTCTGACCCATGAACAAAGTATGTCTCTTCATTTATTTAGCTCTTTAATTTCTCTAAGTTGAGTTTGGTAGTTTTTAGTGTATAGGTCTTGCACATGTTCATCAGATTTATCCCTAAATCATTAAAAAAATTTAATTGTACTATAATGGTATTTTAAAAATTTCAATTTCCAATTGTCTTTTGTTATATAGACATACAATTGATTTTTGTGTATTGATCTTGTAGCATCCTGCATTCATGCTAAATTCATTTATTAGTTCTACCCTGTTTCCCTGAAAATAAGACCTAGCCGGACAATCAGCTCTAATGCATCTTTTGGAGCAAAAATTAATGTAAGACTCGGTCTTGTGTTGTGTTATACAAGACCCGGTCTTATATTGTAGTAAAATAAGACCGGGTCTTATATTAATTTTTGCTCCAAAAGATGCATTAGAGCTGATTATCCGGCTAGGTCTTATTTTCAGGGAAACACGGTATTAGCTTCTTTGTAGATTTTATCACACTTTCTACATGGATGATCATGTTGTTTTGAAATAAAGGCTGTTGTACTTTTTCTTTTCCAATCTGGATTATTATTATTATTATTATTATTTTGTCTTGCCTTATTGCAATGACTAGAACTGCCAGTAAAATACTGGATAGAAGTGGTGAGAGTAGACATTCTTTTATTGTTCTTGATCTTATTTAGTCTTTTCCTAGTTAGTCTTTCACTATTCATTGTGATGTTAGCTGTAAGTTTGTTTCAGTCTATGCCCTTTATCAGGCTGAGGAAGTTTCCTGCTATTCCTAGTTTATGGAGTATTTTTATCAAGAATGGATGTAAGATTTTGTCAACTGCTTTTCTGCATCTATTGAGATGATAAATTGCTTTCCTATTTTAGGTTGTTAAAATGGTAAAGTACATTGATTGATGTTTGAATATTATACCAATCTTATATTCCTGGGATAAACCCACTTAGTCGTGATGTATTTTATATTCTTTTAATATACATATTCTTTATACATATCATATATCTTTTTTCAATATTATTGGGTTTCATTTGCTAAAATTTTATTCAGATTTCCTGTGTCTGTGTTCATGAAAAATATTCGTCTGTAGTTTTCTTTTCTTGTAACATCTTTGGTCTTGATATCAATGTAATTCTTGCCTCATAGAATGAGTCCAATAGAATTCACTCCTCTTCAATGTTTTGACAGTTTGTTTAAAACTGATATTATTTGTTCCTTACATGTTTAGAAGAATTCACCAATAAAGACTGATTTTTTTTATGAAAACATTTTAAACTTCAATTCACTTTTTAAAAATTGGATATAGGGCTATTCGTGTTATCTGTTTCTTCTTGAGTAAGTTCTTGATAGTTTGTGCCTTTCAAGGAATTTGTCTATTTTCATGAAAATTGTCAAAATATTGTTCATAATAGTCCCATTTGTTATCCTTTTAATATCTTTAGAATTTATAGTGATGCCAACTCTCTTATTAACATTGGTAATTTGTATCATCTCCTATTTCCTGATCAGTCTGGCTAAAGGTTTATAAATTTTATTGATTTTTCTCACCCAGTTTTGGTTTCATTGATTGCTCTATTGTTTTTCTGGCTATTGAATAATAATAAATTATTTCATAATGTTTTTGGTTTTCCATTCCTATATCTTAGAACACCTGTACTTTTATCCAATTTTTTAAAAAAATTGTATTAGGGAATATTGGGGAACAGTGTGTTTTTCCAGGACTCATCAGCTCCAAGTCAAGTCATTGTTTTCAATCTAGTTGTGGAGGGTGCAGCTCACTGGCCCATGTGGGAATCAAACCGGCGACCTTGGTGTTATAAACACTGTGCTCTAACCATCTGAGCCAACCAGCCGCCCCTCCAATGATTTTTTTTAAATTTATTTTTCAATTACAGTTGACATAAAATGTTATAGTTTTTTCAGATGTACAACATAGTGATTACACATATATATATATATATATTTTATAAAGCGATCCTAATGAGTCTAGTACCCATCTGACACTATACATAGTTGATACAATATTATTGACTATATTCCATATGCTGTACTTTACAGCCCCATGACCTCTTTTATATTATCCAATGATCTTTTGAAGGAATATGGGTCATTTTTTCATTTTTACTATTAAATATTTTTATATTTATAATGTAATATTGATATGTATGAAAGACTGAATATATCTTATTTATAGGTTAAGTATAATCAAATAAACACCTGTGAACTTGGTGGATTACTTCTATACCAGTCAGATCTCATCTATTCTGATTTTACCCCCACTTTATCACTTACAGGGTAACTTCTCGTAAAGTCATGGAGGGATTTGATTGTGTTTTTTTTAGGTTTTAATGGTACCTGAGAAAAATTGTTCTCAGTTATTATCAATCAAGTTTCCCTGTCTTTCTAAGCTAACATTCACTGAGTGCTTGCAATATAAAAGGCAATTCTTATTACTGTCCTAATAATCAGACGTGACCATTGTCTCTTCTACAGATAAAGTTTGCTTTAAACCACATTCAGCAGAAAACCCAACACTAAAGCACGCATGAGTTTATTTTTCTCTCTCAACAAGAAAATCTGAAGTTCATACTATAAGACTAGAAAGGCAGAAAACAGTGTCACATATAACATGGTGTCTTCTGTTAGATTCCCTAGAAGCAGACTCTGAGTTAGGGATTTATGAGCATGTGATTTACTAAGGAAATATTCCCAAGAAAGACTGGTAAGGAAGTTGGGCAGGACAGGAATGGACAGGAATCTAAGTGAGAATGTGATCTTCTGATGAAGTCTAGCAGAGGGTAACTTCAGCATGAACCCTATAGGGGAATTTTTGAGTGAAATTTAAGACAGTTATTTCACCCAAGACAAGGAAGCTGGGCTTTCAAAAGCTTTATGAGGCTGATGGGAAGAATGCAAACTCACAGAAACTTTAGTCTCTCCGTGCAAGAGGGCAAATCAGCATCAGTACCATAGAGCAGTTCTTATAAGAAGAGCTGCAAGTGCTGGATATTGAAAGCACCCAGAAGATGGTGGTGGGTGGTGGTGGTGGTGTGGGTGTGTGGTACACACAGATATATTATCAAAGAACCCAGTCTAAAGGAATCTAAGGGGATTTGGGCAGAACACCTATATTGTTCACTACACCAGAGTTCTTCCAACTTTTCCTCCTGCCATTTTCAATGTGTAGGTCTTTGTCCCCATGCTCATCACCTCATGGTCAGAAGATGGCTGTTGTACATTCAACCCCGTATCTATAGTCTGGGGTAGGAAGAAGGGGAGAGAGTGAAAGACTGAAAAAGGACATGCCAGTTGAATATGTCCCCTTCAAAAAAGTTTTTCTCAAACTGTTATCTTGCCTACATTTATTGTCCAAAACAATATCAAATGGTTACTACATCAATTACATGGGAGTCTGGGAAAGAGTGTGTTTTTAGTTGAGCATATTGCTTCCCAATACAAAACGAGGTTCTGTTAGTAAGGACGTTGGGGCGGTGGTGATGGATATTAGGTAAGCAACTACAATATGTGGTACCTCCTCATTTTACAGAGGATAAACAGAGATTAAGAGAGGTTACATAATTTGTGAAGTTGCATTGACTGTAAAGAGTAAACTAAGGCTATGTTTTTAATATGCTGGGCAGTGATTCATGCTTTCTCTTTATGGGAGTGTCCTCTGGGCTAGGGATTATAATTGGACTTGAACAAGTGTTTCATCATCTTGGCACCTCAACAGGAAATAGCTCATTTATTCTATCTCTACCAATTGGCTTTCACTTTCATCTTTTGCATTCATTCCTCAGATTCTTAAATCCCTTAGTTCCAACCCTTACTACTAAGGGATTTGGAACAACTGAACTTACCTCCTTTTGCCTGAGATCTACAGAAGGAACATGTTTAGCATGACCTTGGGAATGGATATATGAATAGCTCAAGGGTGGGTACTAAGGCATGAAGACAGATTATTTAGTCCTACTTCTTTCCTTAATGAGAAACTCACTCTGATCTCTCTCACCTTTGGCAATTATATACTGCAGAGTTGGAGTTTTAATACATATTGTACATGTTTTAAGTCCCACATAGACAAGGAACATAGCTAAAGTTTCTTTTGTGCTTTCATGGTGCCTAGCAGAGTCCAGCATACGTGGCATGCATTTAAGGACTAACTGCTAGAAGATAAGATTTCTGAGTTATAAAGGTGATAGTATGAAGAAAGAATGAATTTTGAGACAAGCCTGTCCCAACTCCCAGGGATGTATCCCACTTGAAGATTTTTCTATCCCCCATGCAATTTCTCAGCATGAGGCACAAAGGTTGAAATTGTTATTTTTTTGGTCGTTTTGTTCTGTATATGTGGGGGTTATTAATCAATCTTTTTAGACTTTAACCAGCTGTTGCATTCTAATTAAGTTACCAATTTCTTTCCAAATCCCCCAAATCTCAACTCTCAGTTTTCTTTTCCAATTCTAAGTCACTTGTTCAAATAAAATTTTCTTGACAATATTTCAAGGTATTTACTAAACACATAAAAATCTGAAGACTTTAAATAACATGAGGGAAAATAAGTTTTGACATAATTTTCTTTTGATACATGCACAAATTCCTTCCAGTAATGTGTTTATGGACCATCGAAAGACATGTCCTACTCTAGACGCAGGTAAATAACAAAAAGCCACCATACTTTTGAATATTCAAATAACATATAACATATAATCAAATAACATCAACAATAATGGTGGTGGAAAGTATTTTTTAGGAAGAGGACTTTTAAACATGGAAAATAGATAGCCAGCTTGAAAGGTATCTAAATAAGGAGTGAGAAATCTTGGGTTAAAGTCCTAATGCAGGTGCATGTTGGCTATTTGATCTTGGGTTAAAGTCACTGAATAGCTCCTGTATGTTGATCACCGAAATGGGCACTGAGAGTACAAAGGTGAAAAAGACACAATCCCTGCTCTGGAAAATCGCATTAGTTTTGAATCACCAAAAATATCAGACAAATAAACAGCTCCAGACACCAAGATTGGTGGATTAGGATATGCTTACTTTTACTTAAGAATTTCAGAATGTTAAGTCATTTTTTGATAAAATCATTATGGCTTTACATACTTTTGAAAAATAGTTTACTGAACAATATAAACAATGTAATGGATATATTTGGTTATTTAATAATAGTCATTTTAAGTATATCATACAGACGCACATGGTCAACATTCAGTGTTTTTCAAAATGGCTGATACAAATTCTGCTTTTATTTTTGTCTCTATAGTAAAATTATTGACAAAGTAATGAAATAAAGATATGTTCTACAATTATTTGCCCCCACACAGTAATTCTCAGCCTCTTTTATCTTTTGTTCTACCAGCAATTATAACCAGTAGATCTCAATAAATGAGAAATAAAAAAGCCTACATTTTTCAGAAAAAATCATTTTATAAGTGTTCTTTTATTATGTTTACCATTTATTGTTAGTGTTAAGCCTACAAAAAATTGTACTAGAAATTGCTAAGGTCTTAAAATAAGCAAAATCTATTCCATTAGTAGTTGAAAATGTTATTATATGATTGAGTATGAATTTTACTCACAGTAAAACATGAAGATGTTATAATAAAAATATTGCCATCAATAGGTTTATGTAAAATTTTACAACATCAGGAAGACAAAGCAGAATAAAGGTGTTGGCATGCAGATGTCGGGTGACATGAAGTGAAGCTCAGGGTGTGCCAAAGATATATTAAGGACACGGTTGGTCAGAAGAAATGAAGAAGGAACAGAAATCAAATGAATGTTTCATAGTAAGTAGTGTTATTGGGAAGCAGGCCAACAAAAAGACTTGTGCACATGGGAGGAAAGGATTAGAAGAAATTTTGTCCAAGGTGACAAGTATGTTAAATCATTGGTTCCTGGAAGCCTGAATCAGAAGGACATGGTATGCCACAAACATAAGGGATAGCCAGTTACTGACATTATAATGTTAATCCTGTGTCCCAACTAGGATTTACTAGGTTAGAGGACTTCCGGCCCCACCATCGTACTTACTTATGTTGTGGCTTAGTGCTTTCTCAAAAAATGTTTTAGTTTGTTAGATATTCCTACTGATTCTAATTCTATGTCTGAACTAAAATTTATTTCACTTCCTAATGTAAGAGTGCCTTGTTTATAGTTAACTCAGTCTATACAAATCAGAATTTTAAAAATGCAACAATTAGAAGTGAAATTATTCACTTTACAAATACTGGATTTATTTTTCTTAATTTTAAAATTATCCTTGCATTTTCCACATATTTATATTACTTGCCTAGTCATGTAGGCATCTGAAGTTTCAGATTATCTACAAACGTGGTGTTTTATTCCAGTTGTGAAATGGTCAATCTATGAAACATCTGATTGTGTTTTTACTAGCAGCTCTAGTGTTTGCAACCAGGGAAAATTCTGTCCCTGTGTAGCTCTTTAAAATGGATCCTTGTCTAAAATGAGACTTGGGCTAAGACCCTTGTTTCTCTCCAGGTCTCAACTATAAATATGAAGTTCCTTCTGGACTGAAAGTAGCAAAAAGTAAAGGTCTATATCTCTTCAGAATGTTGGTGGTTCTCTTTACCAACACCATATTTAATACACTAATACTTGTATTGGGTATATAGTGATACAGAGGGAAATAAAAAACAGAACTGAAGGATTACAAAAAGTATTTTTATACATGAAAAGGAAAATATTCTACAGTATTCTAAGCATTCTCTATTTCCCTTAAATGTTATCTATTTCTCTGTTTAAAATTTCTCATCCCTTTTTCAGTGGTAGCTATTTGGGCTACCAACCCAGCGTCCACAGCTTTCCATCACATTAAGTTTAAGAGAGCTTAAATATGATATTCTCTCTATTTGAATCCCCAGTTTGTTCCCCTAACTTAACTAGAGCAAGATGGTTATCTTTTACTCCTATAAACACTCCAGGATTGCTCTTACATTCAAATGAAACATATTTGGAGGACGAGGGCTCCCTGTGAAGCAGAAAGAAGGTCTGGTCTGGCAACGGGTCTTCACATTTTTGTAGCTTAGGAAACAAGAGAGAAAGCAACCAATATATGAGTGGGAAGTCCAGAGTCAACTTCACATCCCTGTGTTAGAACCTAAAGGGGAATAATTATTTGTAACTTGGTATTTCTAGCCTGCTTAATTACTAAGTAGGGGATGGGAGGGGGTGGAAGTAAGAAGTAAGTAGAGGGTCAAAGAGGGAGGATTTGACTTAATTCACTGATAGTATACTTTCAGAGACATTATAACTTAGAATGACTGGATCTGGGTGCAACAGTTCTGGATCTGTACTCCTCTTTTGCCCTGTATTAGCTCTGAGACCTGGGCCTTAATATTTTAGTTGAACCAGTTTTTGAGATCAGTCAAACCCCAACTTACCTACAGACATGTGAGTGATATAAATGATTATTTTTTTTAAGTCAGTAAACATTGGGATTGTTTTGTTACACAGTAATACCTGACCAATACAATAATTCCATCATAGAGTTACTTTGATAATTAAATGAGATAGTACTTATAAAACATTTAGCACAATACTTGGTATATAATAGAGCTCAGTATGGGTTAGCTCTTATTATTGAGTACTTATATATGCCAAACACTGTTATATACACTTAGAAATGTTGAAAGAGATTCTGGTTACCATCCAGTGTTCATGTCGATAACTTACATGGCTGTATGAGTTAGCTTCATCATTTTGTGTATTTATATAATTTATCTTCTATATTATACTCTCATGTTTTCTTCCTTGTCGCCACTTTTGGCTTCTTTGTTCTTCAAGATGTTTATAATTCTTCATCATGACCAATATAATACTGCCACTTACTAACTGAAGAAGACTGTGCAGTGAATCCTATGATTAGAGTGTAAGTTACTATGCTATTTATAAATCTTGGCACATGGGAATGTTTATGACCTTCTCTTTAGCAGACTCAGAGTGTAAAATTATTTTTGCATTTGCTGAAGAAAACTGTATTTTACAAAAAAACTCTTCCTGGAAGAACAGAGTAGTTCCTAAAGCCAAATAGGAAGGATCTGAGACCATTCTATATAGCAGTGCTTCTCCAACTTGACTGTGCATGTGGATCTCCTGGAGATTTGTTTAAATGCTGATTCTGATTTAGTTGTGGGGGAGCCTGAAATCCTGCAAGCTCCCAGGTGATGCCGTACTGCTGGCAGAGAGCAGACCTTCAGTAGCAAGGCTAGACCAGCCATTTCCCTCCCTTCCCTACTCCAGAAGCAAGTTCCTAGTAATGACTGGCTGTGTTGTACATACAATAGCACAAACAAAACTGCTTCTTTAAAATACCCCAAACACCCAAATCTGTACAAATGAGTGGCACTAATCATGACAGTCACGTGCATATTTCTGTTACCTCCACAGAATGCTCCTTGTTATTGGCTAGCAGCAGGAAGTCTTTGTCTCTTGTAGGACTCAGGTTTACCATTAACTTCTGACCATCAACACCATCACCTTGCAATTAAAAATATATAAGTCACGAAGTTAAGAATTGTAACTAATTTTAATTTAACTCAATTTAACACTCAGGAAAAGAGTTAGTTATATAAACTAACTGCTTCATTCAGAAATATTTGCACCTGAATGAAACTCAAGAGTCATTGGACAAGTAGGGGATAATTCTCAGTCCCTTGAAGAAGAGAGGTTAGTTTTTTTTTTAATATGCTTTCTAACTGAGAATTGTGACGCTAATGAGAGTTTCTCAGGATGTCAGCTTCTCTGTCTGCATGTCAAGCCACTGATAGTTGTCCCTTAATATACAGCTTCTCTTCTTATATAATCATAGAACATTTCCCAGCCTGCCTCTTTATTTTTTGTAGCCAAGTGTAGCAATATGACTAAATTCTGACCAATGTGAGGCAAGTGGAAGTGTCAGATGCAACTTCCAGGTCGTGTCCTTAAAGGGAAAGAGAATTCATGTACCCATCTTCTTCTGTACTGCCAATTGGACATTGTCATGGTGGCAAGTAATCTTGAACCACGTTGATGTTGGCAGAGCCACAAAGAGAGAAGGAGGTGGGTCTGTGGACAACCTGTTGAGCAGAGGTGCCATTCCAGCCCTGACTAAGAAATAAAGTTTATTGTAGATTAAACCACTGTTATTCTGGATCTCTATTAGATGTAGCCAAATCTTTATTCTATTAAACTGTAAAATGGATGGGATGGAGTAAATCCTGTAAGAATCTGAGATTTTACTATGAGCTTGTGCTCAAGAGAACCTACCAAGACTGCCTTCCTTTCTCGGGGAGGATTTTTGGATTTGTCTTCACCCAAATTTGAGAATGCAAGCATTACAGCTACCCAGACCTCCAAGTTACCTGTTTCACTTGTGGAGATTTGCGAATCATAGAAACGGAATAGTACTTTGTCTGAAAGAGAATGCATAAAATCCCTTGGGTGATTTATCAAAAGGTTCCAGTTCTAACATACACATAATATCAGAAAATACCATCTTATTATATATATCAACAAAAACAAAACTTTTATGGTTTTGAGGAAGGTCTCAAACATGTATGAAAATGCTCTGATGAATTCTCCAATACAACTATTAAAATATTTAAAATATTCATATCTCTGGTATATCCTTTCACTAGAGGTTTTACTTTGGTGACATTGATAAGGCTGAAAAGATCAGGTAGTAATTTAGTGGTATCAAACATATGCGGTCCTCCTTCCCTCTTTCACCACAGATACCACTTCTCAGTATCGATGTTCTTCCCTGACGAACCCTGACTAAGCCTCTGAATCCTCCTCAACACAGTGATATTCAGGCATCCATTGCCAGTGCATCAGAGTTAGCACACATCACGAAATCTATTCACCATACCTGAGTTAATCCATTGTTTATGCTTTAGTAGAGAAAAAGAAATATTCTACCTTTCTTTTGTTTTTTTCCTGAATCTTCAACAGAGATCTCATAACTTCCATCCCCCGCAAAAGGAAAAGTAATGCATTGATCATTGAATGTCCTCAGGGAAACAGAACGTTCTGCAACAAGTGAAAATCTTGTCATTAAGAATTCAAAACTTGTTCTCATGAACAATCTTTTAGCAATTTTTAAAAAGTACTTCCTCAATGTTTTTTTTTTTTTTTTTTCCAATTTGAGCTATACTTTGTCCATCACTGTTGGAGAGATGAAAGTCTTTGGTGCAAGTTTAAAAGTCTCAAAGTCTGATGTGTGCCACCTGAATGGGATGAAAAATGCTAATTTCTTGCAGAAGGCCAGGGGAGGCTATGTTACTGTGTTTATGGAAAGATTTGGTGGGGAGAATGAACCTGGAAAGGTGAGACATTGCCTGAGGAAACTTCCGCTTCTGGACTCCCTGTTAACGGGGAGTCCAGAAGCAGAAGGGGACTGTAGGCAAGAAGGGACTGTATTGAAATAGACATGGATAAATGAATTCCCACCTGGAAGGTGTGGAGTTACTGAGAGACTTTCAACAGTCCTAGAGAATTCAGGTATGAGCCCCACTCTGTCCTCTGGCTAAATAACAGATACAGAACAGTATTCCCAACTTTTTCAAATGTCTCAGCACACGTAGAAAATGAGCATGCTGGAGTAAACTGGAGTAGATTTAGGGACTACCTTTCTGGGTCCGGAAGAAAACAAAGTATTCTATTTCTTTGTATTATAGAGTTATGCTAAGAAAAGTATACAAAATGTTAGGAATATTAAATACTGAATTTGTATAAAATAAAATGATTTAAAAATACATAGTGAGAAATTTCAATATGCTTCTGGGAACTTAAGACATTTATATCAGGAATAATGCTTGAAATGGCAACATGCAATTCCCAGTCAAGTTTTCTTAATGACCTCTTCACTTCTTGACAGTCGCCATCAACTTGGACTTTATTTACACAAGTAGGTGATGCAATTTAAAACCATTTTAACAACTATTTTAAATGTTTAAGAGTAAAAATTATACTTCAAAAATGTAATAGTGCTTCCTTTTCTTTCGTTGTCAAAATGTTGAAATTTGAGGGGGATAATGTGTTTTTTCCCCCAGGATAATATATTTTCCCCAGGAAAATGTATATAGGATGCCAATCCATAGCAAGCATTTCAAAATAACGATGGAGTGCTAACTATAGCATGCACGTGTGTTGTTAGAGCAGCTACCCTGCACCTATTTTGTATGCCACCAGATGGGCACATCAGCAGCAAACGGACAGAAGTTTGTTTTGTTTTTGTTTTTGTTTTAGTGGAGACAGCCTCACCTAGGAGACAGAGAGAGTAGAAGCTTCTGATATACATGAAGACATAGACTTGTGGCTGCTTCCTAGACTGGCGCTTGCCAGGATCTTGTGTCTTAGGTCCCTCCTCATTCCCATACCACCTCTGTGACCAGTCATACCTTGGATACTTGAATCGCCAGTTGCTCTCATATAGTTCTGGACCATAGATCTATCAAAGCTGAGGCCCTCTGCAGACCGTTCCAGGTGCTGCTGACAGTCAGCCAATACCAAATGTGACTCCTTGTATTTCCCAGCTGCAGGACAGGGGTAGGGGTAGAAGTGCACTGTCAGTCCCCACTCTGCCCAGACCCCCTCCCCGCTCGCTTTATTCCTGCTTTGAGGATTCCCAGTCAAGGCTGCTTGCTGACAGTGCTGATTGCCCCCAAGTCTTCGGCCACCCCGGTCTGAAGGGATCAATACCTCCTGGCACATTACACCCAGAAGGACACACCCATGAAAGTCCAGGTGGAATAAAACTAGTCACCCATGGTCTCAGCACCCAAAAGGCAACCACTAGTAACATTTTAGTTTACTTCCTTTAAATCACTGAGATACTCACTTTATTGCAATGGTCTAGAACCAAACTCGCAATATCTCCAAGGTATGTCTGTATATATAATTTTATATCCTCTGTTTTCTCTTAACACGATAACATAACCATTTCTCCCATGCTATTAAACACTCTTTATATGCTTTTTAAAAATGGGCTAAAATTAGTTCATCATCTCTAGTCTTTTCCAGAGGGAAAATTTGGGTGAGGGCAAAAAAATTATATACTTAGATGTGGCAGCTGACGGCAAATAGATGCTCTGAATCACCATATTGAAGAATTACCAGGAATTATAGTTTCCCCTTACCTGTTTTTGATGAATACCCATTGGTGGTTTCTTTCCCAAAGAAACAGGCCTTCTTTTTTATGATAAAGCCAGAGCGTAGCTGCGTAAAGCACATCTGGCAAACTTCTCCAGCCTTCTGTTGGGATTCTAAACAAATGAAAAGATTGTGATACTGTTTCATTTCATCTATCTTTATCCTTTTACAAATCCTTTTACAAACCCCTTTACAAATCCTGAGTGTAGCAGACCAAGAAAGCAACTACAGATCTATTACAACATCTATCAGAAAACTGGGGGCCAGTTGTGTTTCAAAATTCAGAGTCTTTTAGATTTTAGAATTGTCATGTAAAGTATATATTGTATATATGTAGCACTCCCAGCTTGGACTAAGACAGTACCCCAGAATAAAAAATTAATAATTTTGTAGTGAAACATAGGAAAATTTACATAAAGAGAAATAAAGACCTCATGTTTGTTCAAGTTAGGCTTTAACTGTCTAGTAAGTTCAGGTCACATTTTACTGCCAAATGAGTTATGAAAAACTTTACATCTTTAGAAAAAATTGGAGTTTTCAGAATTCCATCTTAGGGAGTGTGGCTTTACATCTAACGTATATTAATCTTTGCATAACCGAGGGGGAACTCTTATGGCCATATGATGTCTGTAATCTTTTCTACTTATCTAGAATACGCTTTCAATAATTTTGAAGAGATATCTGTAGCCTATAAAGGTTGATTTTAAAAATACCTGTCATTTACTAAGTGTCTACAGTGGGCCAACCACTGTGTTAATAATTTTACATACTGTTTCATTTAATCCTTCACAGTAATATAGCGAGGAAGGTATTATCCTCCTCCTTACAGATGATGATCTGAAGCTCTTAGCAGTCAACACAAAGTCAAGGTTACAGGTCTGGTGAGAAGTTGTGATTCAGTTGTGCCTAATAGTAAGAGTAAAGCTACTCTTTCCACCTACCTTCATCTAAGAAAATGCTACAGTGCAATTTTAGGGACTAACAAAATGCAAACTCAAATTAAATCAGTTAAAGTAAAAAATGTAATCAGTGATTCAGTAGCTCTAATTTCATTTAGCAAAAGAAAAGTTAAAGTCTCAAGTAAAAAAATTAAATTTGCTGCTTGGAATTCATCAAAAGCTTTTCAGAGTCAAATAGAAAAGAATGTTGTAATACTTGAGTAATAGGATGTCGACTTTCAACATGATAGTAAATAAATTATTAAGCAATTTGTATCTCAAATTAGCCAAATATCAAGCTAGCCAAATTTCAATTTTTCACAGTAATTCAGAAAATGAAAATAATTACTGTGACTTTGGGATCCATTCTATGATCATTTTTTATTCTCTAGTATGCTTTTCAAAGTCAAGTGGAATAAACATTTGTAAGCTACTATTTGGAATTTAGTAGCCAATTATAGATGCCAATTTAGATGGGTATATCTACATTTAAGTATCTTCAACTGCCTACTCCCCTTCACCTGTCTGTGGCATTTGGCTTTGGGGGTCACATTCTTATGTGAACCCTTCTCCCCTCGTCGTCATGTCATCTGTCTCCTTGCTTCTCTCTGGTCAGTGATCTCTGTCTCTGTTAGTGCTTCCTTATTCGCCTGCTAAAATGTGGTGGTTCCTCAGGATTTTATCCTTTGTCTTTTCCTCTTACTCTAGACTTTCTGAGTACTCTTACTTCAGTCATCTTTTATATGCTGATGACTCCCCGCCCTGTAATTCTCCCCTTAGTCTCTCTCCTGAGCTTTGTATCCGTTGCTCTTTCTCCACAAGGCATTTTGACTTAGCTTACTTCAAGCATCTCTGCCTCTATCTCTATAGAGCATTCTGAATTCTGGGCATCTCTACCTGAATGACTTATGCTTCCTCCAAGTTCAAATATAAAAACAAAACAAAACAAAAAAACCTGTTATCTTTTCCTACCCCCAATATATTCCTCCTGAATTCCCTATGTTGAAAAAACAGTACCACCACCTACTATTGTCTGCTCAATTCTTAAATCAGAAAGTTGAGAATCATCCATGTTTTCCTTCTTTTGCTGTCCCTCAACTTATTCAATCTGTCATTAAATCTTATTGATTTCACCTTCTGAATGTATCTGAAATTTAGTCCTTCCTTTCCTTTCTGTTGTCTTAGGTCAGGCCCTCATTATCAGTCCCCTGGATGAATGTAGTAGACTTCTGACCCGTTTCTGTTTCTGCTCTTGCCACCTCACTCTCTCTTCACACCACCACCAATGTGATCTCTCTAAAATAAAAACATCATGTTATTCCCCTCAGTTAAACACTTTCAATGGTTCCTTGTTCTCCACAGGATAAAGTCAAATTCCTTCACTGTGACAGAAGATCTTCCATGGACAGAACCAAACTAAAGGGGGATGATCTCTGCTCAGTTCTACAACCCACTATTGCCATGCAGGAAAACAAGCCCGGTGTGGCTAGGTCTTCAGATTTTTTGAGAAAAACCTTACATTCAGATTTTTATGCAAAATCTCCTAATTTTTCATTGTTGCCTCAATTTGAAAAACAGCATGAGTCACACTATGCAGGCCAAATAAAATACTCCTGCTGGGTGGATCTGTCTGAAGACTCCCACATTGTGACCTCTGGCTGTGCACATAAGGAAGCTGGATTGTGAGGGAAAGGAAAGGGTTGATGGATGTGGGGGACAGAAAGCAGCAGAGGAGAATGGCCTGACCTTGGGGAGTAGCTTCCTAGAAACGGGGAAGAGGATGAGTTTGGGAAGGGACTTTCCTACAGCTCATGAATTCCTGTATCGTGTTGTCAATACAAGTGAAATGCCCTGCTGGTGACAAGAACACACAGGGGTCCTGATCACCTGTAGTGGTCAGATAATGAGTTTTGTGGCTTTGTGAGTTGTGGATTGTGGCAGACCCTGCTAGCCCAAGGGCAGAAAAGAAATTAAAATGAGCTGGCATGTTTTCTTGCTTGGAGGCTCAGAGCAGTTTAGAAAAATATGTGACATTTCTTGCACCTTGAGTTTTGAGAAGGGGTTCATACCTACCACACACAAGAAATAGTTCATACCTGCCACACACCTCACAGCTATCCATTGAGTTTTTGGCAACGAGTGTTTAAATCATGACAATTTTAGTGTTAAACGGAGCCAATATTATTGGAAAGGAAGATCTGCTATGGGACAATAAAAATATGATGCATTCCAAAGTCATATAAGTGATTTGGAGGTTATCTTTATGACTGTTTTTCTAAATGGTGTAAATAAGCCACTGTAATCTTAAAAAAAGGAGTTTCATTTTAATTTTTGCATCACTCTGACATAAACTCCAGCCTGTTTCCTTATTCCAACATCTTCAAGAGCCCGTCTTCTGAAGTACAAAGAAAATACATTCTTCTAATATATGGTGATTGAAGGAGAACTGACTCTGGGTGGTGAACACACAATGTGATATATAGACGTTGTATTACAGAATTGTACACCTGAAACCTAAGTAACTTTACTAACTAACCATTGTCACCCCAATAAACTATAATTTAAAAAGAAAGAAAGAAAAGAAAATACATTATTTATTAAGAGGGAATTTGAGGATGCAGATTCACTTCCACTGAGTCACTGTTTCTACAACAGAGCATTTTGACTCAGACTCAGATAGAAAGACAAGCTTCACTGTGATTTCCTGGCCGTTTAGAAACCACAAGCATTAGTGTTTTTCCAGGTTACCAAAGAACAATGTGGGTGTGCTGGAGATTTAGGGAGGAGAGAAATGATCAACGTTAGCACTGCTTTCTCTTCTAGCTTTAAAGATGCTCGAGGAAATGGAGAGGAGCCCAAAGGACAAGGGTACATAGTCCCCACCATCATTCCTCATCCTCCCTTTTTGCTCTAGTCCACTTTTGTGTAATTCCTCTATATGAAAAACATGAATATAAATTTGCATAATTCTTTCCGAGGATAGACAATTTAAGGATCAAAGAGGTATATAGCCCTTTCATCTTAAAAGTATGGCTACTACCTGATTTCAGTTACTCTTCAATTTATTCCACACCCTTTGAGTTTGCAACTGGATAGACTTGAGCATCATTTGGTCAATTCTGCTTTATTTTGGGCCTTGACTATACAAATATCTTCACTTATTGTTCTCCCCTTTATCAGAAATGACAAGTTAAGACCATAAGCTTGATACACCAAAGGTCTTAATAAATGTTTGTTGAATGAAAGTGGATCAGTTTAAATTTGATTAGCTAATCTGGGAAAAAGTTTTTGGAATTTGGTGGCAGGAGGTGTGGCTAGAAAGAAGGGATTGATATGAAGGGCTATAATTATGCTTTATCACTGTTAACAGGTTTAAATTATCTGAGCCATTCCTGTCCTGTGATTTATCAAATAAGCGAGAGTTGGCTCTACGTAATCTGTTTAACACCAAAGGCTGCTGTATTACGCACTTATGAGCCATCCCTGTCGATTTTAGCTCTTGTATTCTTAGTAACTTTTGGCAAGGAAGGCAGCATGTTTGAAAATTGGAATAATAAATATTTGATAACAGATGAAGACCAGTGTGTAAACAATCAGAAATTCTTAAGGCCTTACTTCTCAACCTGGGAGATTTTACCAGGGCTCTGACTGATGAGATGTCCATCTTTGCTGAGGAAATTTTGGTGGTTGAATATTTCATTGTATGCTTCATTTTTCAGGCTTCTGTTGAGTTAAAATATATTAGTTCAATTGTTTCAACTTGAAAACAAACAGAAACAACTGTAATTAACTCAATGTAAAATTGATAACATAGCCACCTAGAGAAAATAATTATTTCAGTAAAATTTGAACATAGTATCCTGAATATATATCTCTTCTGGAATATAGTCACAGGACAAAAAGAAATGCACAGAAATATTAAATGTTGTTTAGTGGGTTTTTTGTTAGTGATAATATTGGTATTGGAATTCTGGGACTGTTTTGTTATACTATATGATAAAGCAAATAAGTAGATGTACTGATGTTACAGGATTTTCACTGTAGGAGAATGGAGATATAAATATAAAATAAAAGAAACCACGGGGAAAATATCCCTGTAATATTAAATTTGAATCAGCAGTATCAGTGTGCACATATCTAAGTTTCTAAATACTTTCTCCACTAATGGGAACCAGGACTCTAGATATGATCTGGTAAAATAGAAGTGAACAATGAATATCCTGTTGTTCCGCAAAGCAGTGAGTCATTCCAAACCTCTTGAGGTGGTGTCTCCTGCTGGCTAAATTTGGTACAATTTGAGCAACAAAAAGAATAATGACGGGAATTGACTATAAATCATTTAATGAAAAAGGAAAACCGCAAGTCCATAGCATTTCTAAAGAAAGAATGAATGAGGGATGTATTCATTACAGAAGAAATGATAATATTAGAAAAATTACCATCTTACAGTCCCCAATTTAATACTGATTCAGGCAAGGATCGTCAGTGGATGCTGTCTCTTGATTATCAAGCTGGTGTCAGTACCCTATTAAAAGAACATGGCGCTTTCTGCAAATTGATGACAGAGAACACCATATTCTTTCAGTAGGGTACTGCAACCTGGCTTCGTCATCAAGGTGAGGCAGTAGTGCTATGGTTTGTGGAGGTAGCAGGACTTTTTCTCCAGTCTTAAATTCTCTGTGACATTGCCTGAAATTCTGCTAGTAGTTCCTACTTCTTTTATTAAGCATTGCCCTCTTTTTGGATAAAATTTGGATAAAATCCAAATTACCCCAGGAGTGGTTACCATTTCAAACTTTTAATAACTTCATATTTATAAACTATTAGGTTGGTGCAAAAGTAATTGCGGTTTAAAAGGTTAAAAATAATTGCAAAAACCGCAATTACCTTTGCTCCAACCTAATAGCAAGGTAAGGAAGAAGCATTGAGTTCCTGGGTTAGAGAAATCATTGGAAGATAAATTCCATGCACGTTTATTTTTGTCCCTGGACAACCCCCAATAGGCTGAAACTCCAAATTTTCTTGTCTAGATGGAACTAGAATCTTCCATGCAGCCATCCTATGTACAGCCAGTCTCGTGAGCAAAATCCTTCAGTGGTAGAGCAGTTGAGTACTCCCTTTTCTGTCCCTAGGAGTGAATATTATCTTCACAGAGCTTGAGACCTCACATCAGTCCTTATCTTCCTTTGATTCTCCCACCTTTACTGATCAAGAACACTTAGAAGCAGTGAACCTTAGACATCACTTTCCTAAGCCCTGACTTTATAGGTGAAAGGTTAAGTGCCTTGCTCAGGATCACAAAAATAGAACTGAATCTAGTCTCCTGACTTCCATCTGTATGCCAGAGCTTCCCTATCCTGTCTCCTCTTCTCCCTCATCCAAGTGTAGGAAGAAAATAATCAGAATTGGAAATTTCAAACACTCAACCAGTTGTTCAACTTTTTTTGAAATAATAAATTTCTGAATGTGGTTGTTAATTGATAATTCTAACATGTGGAATAGTGTAGTTAGGTAACCTTATTGTAGCGAAATTTTAAATTTCACAGAAAATAGTTCAAATAGTACCCTGCACACAGTAGGTGTTCGGGTGACACTTTATGGATAACATGAAAATTGCATTGCTGAATTTTTTATTTGTTTCTTTGTTTTCTCTTTTACCCAAGGATCCTTATATCCTAGAAACAAATTTTCCTGGATGGACATAAACAAAAAAAAGTTTCATTTTCAAATAAATCTGGGAAATATTTCAATCTATATTCCACCTCTTGGGAAGTCAGAACTCACATTAAGGTAGTAAAGGTGCTGACAGTCCTTCATTGAAGAATCATGGATGTCTTTGTTGAACTATTTTCAGTAATTATTTGATCTTGTAACCTCCCCCATCCCCCTTACTAACACCCCCATAGACTAATTTAAAAGAACACAATTGGAGGAACTCTGCTCTAAACCAATGTTACCTTGCAGAGTTAAGCAAGGTAGATAAGAAATAACACATTTACAATGGAGTCATGACACAGAGAAAGTCAGCTGTTTTTTAAAAATCACGTAATAAGTCAAAAGTATAGTCAGGAAACGTTTTCAAATCCTATTCTACAAAACAAAGCATTCTCTTTAAACAACCCACAAATCTTTTACCTTTAAATATATGATCACTCCTTTCACCATTTTTTCAGACTTAAAATTTACTGTTTACTCTCCTTCTTTTAAATCAGAAATATTGTAGAATACATGGCAACATCAACATCACTGGTTCTTTTGTGCTGCTTTTCCAATAACTTATAGCAAACATTTTTGCACACTGGTTATGATACTCACCTAGGTTATAAATGTGAAGGGATGGTCTCAAATGATGAGGTTTCCTGTCGTTAACACTGGTAGTAGTAGATGCAGTTATATTCCAACTTTACTTATATACACACACACACACACACTTGGATTAAGCAACATTGGATGACAGCATTTGATAAATGAGGTAATGCAAATAGAACTAGTTGAATGGGTTAGAATGAGTGGGAGTATATCTTATTCCCACAGCCAAATCCTAAACAGAGCTTTTACATTATTTTAGCTGTAGTACTTTCAATGAATGATAGCGAGTTAATCATTAATTTTTATCATATCTTTATGGCAGAACTCTAGTTAGTGTTTATTGCTTATATAGAGTATACAAGGGCACAGATTGTTTAATTGCCTTTCTCTTTTGTACAGAAAGTTGAAAAGTTTTTAAATAATTTTTTTCTGTTTATAAAATGATGTATATGCACTTAGAAAATGTGTAAGTGACAGGAAAACATATATGCTATAGATCATGACATTTTTTTCAATGTAGAAATACTATGCATATCTATTTTTTTAAATAAAAAATAAAATCATACTACAAAATGTTATTTTGTAAGCTGCTTTTTTCATTTTCCAATTCACACTACATCATGAACATTTGATGTCTGAAATATTTTATAGGAAGCATTATAAATAGCATTGAATCATAGAAATATACCATAACTAATCTTTTATTGATTAACACTTTGTCTTTTTACAGATTTTCCCCTTTCTTTTCTTCTAATATCACCAATGCTGCAACTGACAGTTGTGTGTGTGTGTGTGTGTGTGTGTGTGTGTTATGATTCTTGGTAAATGTTTGTAATTTCATTGGTAGCATAAATTCCTAGCAGTGGAATTGGTGGATCAAAGGGTACATGCATCTTTTATTTTAATAGATGTTACCTACTGACTTCCAATGGTTTGTACTGATTTATTATTTTTTCAACAATCCAGGTTCATGCCTTTTTCTCCATTGCCTGAGCAGCAGTGGGTGTCATCACCTTTAAAATGTTTGTCTTTCTAAAGAGTGGACAATATCTCATAGTTTCAAATTTTATGTCTTTAATTATTTAGTGAGATTGAGCATCTTTTTAAAAACCATATTTATTGTCGATGTCTGTACCTTGTTGTTTTATATGAACTCTTCGTAAATTAAGAAATTCAAACCCTTGTCTGTGATACATATCGAAAAACTTTCCCCAATACCATTTATTTTTAGACTTTGTTAGTGGCATTTTTTTTTCTATACATAATTTTTCAAATATTATGTGCTAAAATTTAATCAGTTTTCTTTTAGAACTTCTAGGTTTTGTGTCTTGCTTCAAAAGAATTGCCCTCCTCCAAGATTATAAATTTATTATGCCATTTTCTAAAATATTTATTGTTTACTATTTAATACCTAAATGTTTGATTTACTATTACCTTTAGTACAAAGAATAAGTTAGAGATTTTTTTCCCCTCAAGTGCTTATCCTAACCATATACGTAATCCAATTTAGACAAAGTGAAGTTTCATGTGTTGAGACTAGACTGCGGGGCGCTGTGAGTGCAACAGTAAGAAGTTTGAATTTTATCCTATAGCCAGCAGGAATCTTTTGAAAGTTTTTTGAGCAACTGACACATAATTTTTTTAAAATGTGTGTTATAAATGTAATTTTATGGCTGTGTGAAAGACCATCTGAAGGAAGGAAAGACAAAAGAGACAGGAAAGAAGACCAGTTAGGAGGCCAATTAAAATAGCCCATGCAAGAAAGAACCAGGGCAACTGTTAGACTGCTAAGGAGGGGATGAAAGTGTGAATGCTGCAGGCATTTCAGACGTCCTTGAATATTAGCATGAGAAAGGGCCCAGAGATCTCTGTTCCCACTCCACTAAATCACAAGCCCCTAGCAGCCCGGGCAGGGTTAGAACCCAAGTCTCACTTCAGTTCAGGTTGTGTCTGCCACGGCACCTCCACAGCTCTTTCTGGATGTGGGTATATCTGCTCTGGACTGGAGGAGAAGGGAGGTGAAGGGAAATAAAAGTGGTGCCAGAAGTTCCGGGTAGGAAAATCAGGTGGGGAGTTCATTGACAGTGACAGGTCGTGAGTGTGGTGTGGAGCAAGTGGAGTTTGAGTTACTTGAAGAACAATTATATGGGAATTTCAGAAGGGAGCTGGAACTGAACTGGGGGGTGGGGGGGATGGGCAGAATTAGCCATGTGGATTTGCTCTTCATTTGTTAAGGCATAAGTGTGATGGTGTGGGAGTGAACGAGATTGTCTCAGCTGAATATGGAGCAGGAAGAGAAAGCTGTATCTAGATAGACTTGTACATTTAAGGGGTAAAAGAAGAAAATGAGTTAGCAAAGAAGACCAGAAAGAGAAGCAGGAAAAAAGAAGAGGTCATATTATGAAGGCTAAAGGAGACGATCATCTCAAAAAGGAACATTTGGAAAACCCTATTCAAAAATGAACAAAGGACATAAAGAGACATTTCTCCAAAGAGGACATACAGATGGCCAATAGACATATGGAAAGATGCTCAACGTCACTAATCATCAGAAAAAAGTAAATAAAAACCACAATGAGATATTATGTCATGCCTGTCAGAATGGCTACCATCAATAAATCAACAAACAAATGTTGGCGAAGATATGGAGAAAAGGAAACCCTTGTGTACCATTGGTGGGATTGTAAAATGGTGCAGCCACTATGGAAAACAGTATGGAGTTTCCTTTAAAAATTAAAAATAAAACTACCTTATGATCCAGCAATTGCACTCCTGGGTATTCATCCAAAGAAATCCAAAACACTAATTCGAAAAACTGTATGCACCCCTATGTTTACTGCAGTGCTATTCACAATTGTTAAGACATGGAAACAACTGAAATGCCCATCAAGAGATGATTGGATAAAGAAATTGTGGTACACTTAAACAGTGGAGTATTACTCTGCCATAAAAAAGAACAAAATCTTACCTCTTGCAACAACATGAATGGACCTAGAGGTTATTATGCTAAGTGAAATAAGTCAGACTGAGAAAGACAAATACCGTATGATCTCACTTATATGTGGAATCTAAATAACAGAATAAACAAGCAAACAAAACAAATAGACACAGAGATACAGAGAAAAAAAAACTGATGGTTGCTAGATGGGAGGGGTTTTGGGGCATGGGAGCGAACGTGAAGGGATTAGAGAAACTACAAATTGTTAGTCAAAAATAGTCACAGGGATGTGAAATACAGTATGGGGAATATAATCAATTATGTTGTATAGATTATATAGGGTGCCAGATGAGTACTGGACTTATCAGGGGGATCACTTCATAGATTGTGTAAATGCCTGACCACTGTGCTGTACTCCTGAAGCTGATGTAAAATAATTCCGAATGTCAACTATAATTAAATATATATACACACATATTTATTATATATAATATATAATCATACGTGTGTGTGTGTGTGTGTGTATGTATATGTATAGTCACGGGATGTAAAGTACAGCGTAGGGAATATAGCCAATGGTAGTGTAACAGCTATGTATGGTGTCAGATGGGTAGTAGACTTTGGGAGGGGTGTAAATGTCTAATCATTATGTTGTTGTGTACACCTGAAACTAATAAGAAAATTTTTTTAAAGGAACATTTGGTGATGAGCACTACAGAGACCCACCTGGAGATTAGACACCGTGGAGAGAGTCCTTTAAGCATGATGGGAATCTCCAAGAAATTGTTTGGACTACACAGTGTGAAGGAGGAAGTGACTTTTTAAAAAAACTATAGTAATGACAGGGAAACAGAGAGAGAATGGTATCTTGACAGAGTAGCATGAAGAAGGGAAGATGATGCTTACTAGCTAGCTGGTCTTGGACAAGTTATTTGATGTCTGAAGCCCCAGTTTCCTCATAATAATAATTTTCCTCATAATATTTTTAACTCATTGGGTTTGTGAAAATTATATGAGAAGGTATATTTTAAACACTTATCACAGTAGTTGGCAAATAGTAAGAACTTAATACATGTTTTTACTGATGTTTTTACTGTGATGTAGGACTTTTGGAGATGTTTTAGTGCAGAGAGAAAGGAACCAATGAAAAGGAGAAAACTAATATAATAAAGTCCCAGAGGAGACAGAGAAGAGAGAAGGGAAAATACTCTTGTGAAAGGGTCAACTTTGCAAAGGGGGAGGCATACTTCTTTCTGTAAGGGAGGAGGAAAAAAGAGAATGAGAGAGATGTGAAATTTTAAGTTCTAGGAACATGAACTTGAGGGTCTTGTAAATGGCTCAAATCTTCATAAAGCAGATTGAGAGAAGAGTTATAGAGATTAAGAGAAATAAGCATGAGTTTGCATTTTTGAGGACAAGAAGGAAAAGTCTGGAACAGCTCCCTGGAGAATGTATAAAAGAATCAATGAAGGAATGGGGAGCAATTGTTCATGGACATTGAGTTTCAGTTTTGTTAGATGAAAAAAGGTTTGGAGATGGTTGTGGTGATTGTTGCTCAGCAATGTGAATATACTTCATGCTACTGCACTGTACACTTAAAAATGGTTAAAATGGTGAATTTCGTTATGTATATTTTACCACAATTTTGAAAACTATTAAACATTTCTTTTTTAAAAAATAAGTGGGAGAAGTAGAAAGACAGGGGTGGGTGGGGTGGGGAGAAGTAGAAAGACGGGGTGGATGGGGTGGGTGGGGTGGAAAACTCCCGTTTTCTCTACCCTAGAGGTAGAGATGTTCTAAAGATAATGGTAATTAGGATGAGGTGTCATGGATGAGCTGTGGAAGAGTATTAAAGTATCATCGAAACAGGTATTCAAGTCATCAAGGGTGATGACAGCAGAAGCAACATAAAATGGAAAAGAACATCCAGGTTCCTGGTGACCAGAATAGAATGAAATGAGCATAAGTAGTTGGGCCCAGGGCTGGGCTAGCAAGGGCAGTGGGAAAATGAGAAATGTGTCAGTTTCTCCATTGGCTCTGGGTGACAGGCACACAGTAAGGGAATGAGTTTTCAGAATAGTGGTGTCACCAGAGGAAAACCACGTTTTAGATAATAAAAGGAAATGGAAAAAGCTTTTTAAGAAAAAAGGAGGGTGAGGATAGGGAACGTGCATGTGTGTGGGAGGGGAACATGCCAGAGGAAATGACGTACATTTAAATTATTTATTTAAAAAACCTGAAAGAAGATTTTAATCTATTAAGAAATAGTATCTTAAATAGAAATTCACTTCTGAGCAACAACAAAAATGTATGGCATATAGTCCTTTCCAATGTTGCAATATGTGTGGTTGCCTCCTTGGCCTGAGAAGGCTTCCAGAAACTTACATTCAACAAATACTGAATGCTCATTATATGCCAGGGACTATCTATTCCATCAGCATTGACCTGTGGGACACTGCATGAACATTTTCATTTCACTTTGTCATATTATCTACATTTAACCAACTGGAAAATCACTTATTGAATCATTAATCTTCTCTTGTATTTCAGACAATGCCCTTTGATTAGCATTTTCCCTCTTAAAATACTGATACCCATAAGAATGTTGTCTGTTGGTCTTTCTTTCCTTATTGTAATTTTTACTTTTAAAACAAATTCATTCAATCAGATTGATTTCCTATAAAGAGTATTGTTAAAATACAGAGTTTATAAGAAATTTTTATTAAAAATACATGTTTATTATGGGAAATATGGATGATACAGAAAACTGAAAGTTCAACCTTTGATGCCCTAGTAAACAGTTAAATGCTTTGAAAAGAAACATGACCAGTAGTCATTGTAAGGAAATCCTGCCTCCCTGAGATCTTGAAGTCACAAATGATGCTGGATTTGTATCTCTTTGTACTACACCACAGAGTGTAGCCTCATAATGATAACAATAATAAATCAGACACATTTCTCATTCTGGTCTAGGTGCTAGGGATACAGCAGTGAACAAAGCAAACTGTTTCCTGCCCTCCTAGAGTTTATTCTTTTTTGGGGAGCTAGACATTGAGCAAACAGTCATACAAATAAATTGTTTATGAACAGCGGTAAATAGGAATTAGGCTGGTAAAGAAGATACAGGAGTAGAGTGGTACTAAGGTGGTATGGTCACAGAAGGTGGCCTTTAAGCTGTACCCAAAGGATGTGAAGACATACACAAGAGATGGGACAGAGGGTGCTTTCTGGGCAGAGAAAACCTCAAGGGCAAAGGCGATGATAAAACCTGTCATGTTTTGGGAAATGAAAGGGCCACTGTGGCTGGAGTGGAGTGGGCAATGGGAGAATATAACTTAATGAAGGTGGAGATGGAAGGGAGCAGAAGTTTGAAGAAGGTAAAAGGAGGTGTGGGGGGAGTCTGCGTCCTGGAGTCCTGGAGAAAGAGCTTGGATTTTATTCAAAGTGCAAATGGAAGCCAAAGAAGGGTTTTAAGTAATATGGGATGTTTTTAAAAGAGTGCTCTGGCTGCCATGTGAGGAATAGATGGAGGGTAGTAAGAGGAAAGAAAGAAAACCAGCAAGGAGTCTGAGTCGGCGTTAGTTCAAGCTCTTAACAATGGCGGTGATGGTGATGATGGTAGTGGTGATAGCAGTTCCAGTGTCTTGGTCCTCTTTTGTGGGCCAGATGCTTTACATACATTATCTCTAATTGTCACCAGGACCCTGGTATTTGAGTATGATTGTCTCCATTTCCGAGGTGAGAAAATAGAGGCTCAGAGAGACTAAGTGTCTTGTAAAAGACCACATAGCTGATAAGGAGCAAAGCCAGAATCTGAAATCAAGCCCATCTGGTTCTTTCTCTTACTCCATGGGAGCCACTGGTAGAATGAAGTAGAATTGAATTTCTGGGCCTTAAATTCTATTCACTGCCTTGTCAAACTTGCGTGTTCTTATATGGGCAGAGGATCTATGACGGCCTGGTAGGGTCATGTGAACCCATTGTGTGGGTACTAGAATATTACTGGAAGAAGACAGTGACCCCATGCTAGCAGCCTGGGCTGGTAGGAGGGTGAGGAAATAGGGTGTATGACTAAACTTAGCAACACTCTATGGCTTCATTCTGGGAGATTTTGCAGAACAGCAGAAAGGAGAAGGTGAGAAGGGAGGGCGCCAACAGTAACCCTCAGCCCCTTTGGGTGTAGTGGTTTCACTTCTTTCTTGGGGGAGATCAGAATAAATACGTGATATTATTCTGGGAAAGAAAGGGAGAATGACTTTCAGGGAGCCATGAGACAGCATTCTCCTTACCCAAAATGAATTACTTCCTGTCCCTCACTCACCCTCCCTATCCCCCTCCCACCCCCACCCCCCCCACACACACTCTTCTCCATTCTGCAAGATCCTACTTGTCACTTACCTGCACCCAGGAGAGAACATTTCTCCTAGGTAGAGAAACATTCTATAAAGAAATCATGCAAATCATTCCATGACTCAAGCCAAGTTCCTTGTGAGACGAAGGGAGGGATGGAGAGTTTTCAGGAAAATTCCTTTTATATCTTCAAGGTGAAAAACATGTAACATTTTGTAAAGCACTTCTATGTTCGTCTGTAGTTTTTCTGGATGCAGTCTTCTTATCCAATCATGTTTATACACTATGTTTATACACTAGTCCTACCTGCCCCTTGAACCTTTCTAGCCTCACGCAGCCCTTCCTCTCTACACCTGTACACTTTAGACACACTGGACGGCCTTACTATTCCTCAATTCACCACACACTTTCACACCTCCATGCCTTTGCTCAAGCTGTTCCTGTTGCTACAGATGCTTCTTCCTCTTTGCCTGGGAAGCTTCTATTTAACCCTTAGAGCCAATTCATATGCCTTTGTCTCCCCAATCACCCACAATCAAGCAGAATTTATTGCTCCCTCTCTTATTTGCTTATCATATCCAACTCTGTTTCTCAGTATCCTCTGCTGGGCTGCTAGTTCCATGGGAGCAAAGACTATACTTTAGTCATCTTTGTTTCCCAAGCAAATATCCATAGCAGGTACTCATAAATATTATGTCATTTGGATCAGTTCTTCCAAAAACCCTACAAACTAGGTAAGGCAGGCATCACCTCCTGGAGAGATGTGGAAACCGTGTCCAAATCCCAAAGATCTACAGAGTGATGGAGCTGAACAGTGTAAATGCCACTACTTCATTTTGACCTACAACAATGACAGTTTTATATGCCTCAGCCGAATAGAACCCAAGTCTTCTTGTTCTTAGGTCAGTGCCCTTTTTAAAGCATTTAAAGAAGCTGACTTTCTGTTTGGCCTATGGCCAGGTGGTTTTAATGTGACCAAACATTTCTAATTATTTCAGTTCAACAGATCGTTTTATTCCCTTCCAGCAACTTTCCTTATGCCTCATCTACTTTGGAGATCCAGCTGTGTTGAACCAAGTCTTTAGTGATTTTTGAAGAAGCAGAGGTAGAATGACCTCCCATTCTGAAGCTTAGACCCAGGATCTCTCCAGGTCTCCGTCTCTTTATCTCAAAAACGAAGAGGGTGCATGAAAGCCAGAGTCTCTTCCTATCCCTTTGGCTCTCTTTCCTGTGCTCCTGTACAGGCTCCCGGTTCAGCCCCTTCCTTCCCCTCTCTCTGGGCCCACTTCTATACAAGCAGCTGCACCAGCCTCTTGCCCACCCAAAGATGCCACCTGCAGGAAAATGCACAAGCCTTGCCTCAGCCCTGTGTTCTTCTCTTGTCCTTTCACTAACCTTACAGCAGGCAGGATGAGGCAGGCAGACAAGGGGGAAATAACCTGGAGTCATGTCTTAGCCCGAGGCAGATCTGAAATCCAGGTAAGCCACAGACTTGACTACATTTTGTCTTAGGAAAAAATTACATTGAAAAGAAAAGTTTATAAATATATATATATGTAAAATATATACACACACACACATACACAGAGGGTGCCAAAAAATGTATATGTATTTTAAGAAAGGAAAAAACTATTAAAATTGTAATACTCAATATATACCAGTAACAAAAGAGGAATACAAGTCACGTTTGACTTCTGCAATTACAAGAGGTGTTCAAAATGGTTACCATCAGCGTCCAGACACTTCTGATTATGGCGAACTACTGCTTGAGCAATGTTGACCAAAGTGTCCACTTATATACATTTTTTTGGCACCCCCGAAATGTATATACACACACACATACATGTATATATATATATATAGACACATATATATATTGGATTCAGAAAGCTCTAAATGCTAGAAGAAAGTACTGTATGGAAAAGAAACACCATAGAACAGGAATAGGTCTTTGGTTTTAGTTTAACTCAAATTTAAAGTTGAGATCTTTCTTTCTTTTACTTTTAAAATTCTTGTTATAAGTAAAATTGGACACATAATATACAAATTATGAATTTTGTAAAAAAACCAGAGGAGTATAAAATATTCAATAGGAGTATGCAGATTTAAAAGTTCTGTGTTTTTTAAAATTAACCCTTATATGGTGTTGACTATATGCCAAGAACTATACTAAGTGACTTATATATTTCACTCATTCAATCATCACAGCAACCTTGTCAGGGAGTAGTCTCATTGTCCCTATTTTACCGATGAGGACACAGGCATAGAGAGATCAAATAGCTTTCCCAAGGTCCCACAGCTAAAACCTCAAGCAAACATTTTCAAAATTCATGAGGTGCTCCAGGAAAGGGGTGAAGGAATCCAAACCTGTTGGGTTTCAGATCTTCTTTCCTACCCTCTATACTCAGAGCAGAAGCCCCTTATTCATACTGAACTTCTGCTTAAGAGTTTTCTGGGTCAGAAAGATTTTGCTACTAAGAAAACAAAACTGAAAGTTAGAAGACAAGGTATGGGTTCATGCCACCTGGATTATATGACCCTATAAAAGAGAGTGAGACAGAAGCCCAATTCATATACCATCAGTGGTGGTCTAGCTAGTGAGTAGATTTACTAGTATTATAAGGAGAAATCACTACACTTTATGGTTGGAAGAGGGAATTTTCAGAACTTTTAAAGGAATAAAATCCTTTTCTGAAAAAGAAATATTGCATAAATCCCCAAGAGATAAAAAAGAGAAATTTATTAATTTATTAAGATAAATATGGTTTATATGTTTAAATTTATAACATTTGCTCATTATAAAGTCAATTAATCAGAGACTTCTGTTTCCAGCATAATAGTGGGTTAGTTACTATGACCAATTCTTCTGACAAAAACAACTAAAATGATGAAAAAAATATGTTTTAAAAATTGTTCCAAACTCACTGTTGAGCAGATATGAAAGTAAAGAATGTATAGTGTCCAAAACCCTGGAAGGCAAGCAAGTTTGTCTTTTTCCTAAAGTTGTCTGATAAATGCTAGGGACAAGACAAACAACTACATGAAGTGTAGGGGCCAGGAGAGATGAAACCCAAAATACACCTAAGGTGGGGATTCTAATAAGAAACTGCTGCATAAACCTGGGTGCCCAAAGGGATATACTCACAGTGTAAAGGTGATTGAGATAAATAAACTCCACCTGCAGAATGGGACAGCTAGGAAGCTTGTTTGTCTCAATTCTAGAAGAAAAGAAAACTATTCTTCTGAGATTTTATCTCCTTATGAAAAGTCAGCTCCCATGTGGGTTTGCAGTCTGAAATGACACTACTCATATGCTTCCAAAAGTCTGAAATAGAGGATTTAATATAAAATGGTTTTAAGTTGGTAGTGTTCCAAGACAAATAGGAAAAGGCAAACACAAATCTTATCTTCATGAACTGAGCTGCAGCCCAAGCCACAAAGTAGTCACACGGCAAAATTTTCAAGGTGAATGAATAGATTTAAGTCATGGTTTATAAAGCAAGTATAAGAATACTAAGATAAGAGCCTCTAAATGGGGAGAGCCCACAGTAAGAACAGACATCAGAAACCAACCCACAAAGGTTTCTTGTATTAGAATAATCAGAAATGACATATAAATCAACTGATTTTAATATGTTTGGATAGAGTTCTAAAAAGATTGAAAACATGAACAAAGAACAAATGGATTTGAAAAAGAACAAAATAGAATATCTAGAAATGAAAACTATATTAGTGAAATTAAAGCTCCATGGATTGATTAAACAGCAGATTAGACACAGATGAAGAGAGTCAGTGAACTAGAAAATATTTCTGAAGATATTGTTTGGAATACAATCCAGAGACACATACCGATGGAAAAATATGTAAAAAGGGGTAAGAGACTTGGAGGACAGAATGAGACAGTCTAATGTGTAACCATTTGGAATTTTAGAAGGAGATGATAGAATAGAGAAGGAACAATATTTGAAGATATAAAGGCTGAGAACTTTCCAGAATTATTGAAAGACTCCATTCCTCAGATCCAATAATCCTAATGAATCCCAAGGAGGTTAGAAAAGAAGGAAAGAAAGAAATCCATATCTTGATATATTAATTATAAAATTGCAGAATATTTTTAAAAATAAGATTGTAATGTCAGTCACTGAAGACAATGGAACTATTTGGATAAGCAAAAAGGAAATTTTGATTGGGTGTATAGATGGATGTTCAGTCTTACGGTAGCCCCAGGACATGTGAAATTAACATCAGATATTTGCAGAACAAATAAACTACCTCTGTAGTCCACTGAGTACCATTGACAACTGCAGAGCTGGACTAAAACTCGTTATACAGATGAGGGAAGTGACACTCAGGACAGGTCTTACTCAAAGTCACACAGCTAGTGAGTGGGTACGGGGTGGAGCTAGGACCAGAACTCAGTTCTCCCAACTCATGGAGCAATATCTGTGACTGCGTTTTCCTCTGTACCTTGCTGCTATTTCTTTAAAATATTAAACAACAGCAAAGACAAACAAAGTATGAAGAAAGTACAGGGAATAGTTCCAGTTTGTTAGGGAACTTTTTGGTGCTGTCTCTGTGTCTCATGTACCGGGTTTAATAACTGATTACATTCTTACACAGTGCAATGTCCCATCTCTAGGAACCAAGGAAACTGCTCACTTTTTTGAATGGGTGTAAGGGGATGCAGTCTTTTTTCGTTTCCTTCTAGCTTGTAAGGAAGGCAGCATGAGGGTAGAGAAAGGTTTTAGAAGATGTGAGTGATTAAAACTGAGTCACAACAAACAGTTCTGGAACAGCATTCTATATAGGGTGGTAGGAACAAGGTGGTGGGAACAAAATGTCAGCCTGGATAAATGCTTTGCTGAGAAATAATCAAGGAAAAAGCAGGTGGCCAGTCACAGCATGTGTATATACCTGAGTCATGGATCATAACTCTGAACTAAAAACTGGAGGTAAAATCCAATCTGTTTTAATTCAGTTCACTGCTTTAGACCTGCCTTGTTTTGCTTTCTAAAAAGTTTATACCTACCTAGATCCACAAAAGAAGACAACTTGCAAGGGTAGTCAATGCTGATATATCAAAATGTATCATCTCTGTTTATTCATGAAAAGATAGTAATTGCATCTCTGTGTGTATGTGTATGAATGTTTGCATGAATTATTTCTAGATCTTGCCTAATTGTCTGCAAATATATGCCAACAAGTGTGAAAACATCTGGAATTGGCAACAATCAAAACAGATGGCTCAACTGAGGATGAAAACTTATGCATTAATGTCAGCTTGACTCTGGGAATAGTGCCCAGATTCCAAAGCCTAAAATGGTTTAATATTTGCACAATTCCAAATCCTAACAAAGATATGGTTCTTTGGGCATTATTCTAAATTCAATCAGGTGACTTGCTGTTTGTTTTTTAAGAGAAACATGAGATTTTTAGACAGGCAAAGCTTCAGATTTTGAAGCTCATCTTCAATGTAGAGTGCAATATATGTCTTTAAATTGGCCATTGTAAAGAAGCAGGCTGATTTGGGTATGGTATATTTTTCAATCACATAAAACATTGATAAGACGAAATTTATTCCAGATTCCACATATATACGTTTAAGGCCCGTGAAAGTGTACCTAACTTCCATTCCTAGTGGATACTACTAGATACTTCTGGAATTGATCCTGGGAACTAGTAGGCTTCATTTGAAGACCACTTTGGAATACTAAGGAATAACAGGAGGAGTTTCTAAAAGAATGAGCCAGACATTTATGGAAATGGGGAAAGAAAGACTCTAGTCTCTATAATCTAGGAGCAAGACAAGGAAGCCCCAAGCACCAGATGAGGTAGCAAAACTTTGCAATGGTGGAAGATAAATGGACCAGCCCTGCTTTAAAAATAAAAACATTCTTTTAAAAAAGTTTTCTCCTTAAGAATGGAAGTCAACTACTGGTTTAGTAAAGTGCTTGCTAATTATACTATGAAGACTAAAGATAAGTTTCAAAAATGCACTTTGCTTTGCCTGAACTTTGTATTTTAAAGATCCTGACATCCAAGAAGATAAGAATTGTCCTTGTGCTAAAAAAAACACAAAAAACAAACGCGTCAACCAATCGGCTTTTAGTATTTCGATGTCACAAGTAGAACCTCTATATGATCAGGTTTATCAAATACTTGTGATAAATTGTACAAAGCAGATACTTTGTTAAATGATATGTTATTTTAACAATGTATTAATGAAGAATGTTACTGAGAGTAACGCAGCAGACATGGCAAACTATGAAGTTCTGTTAAAGTAGAGTTTTATTAGCTCATAATGATTCAACAATAACTTGATTAAATTTTCTTAACGTATGTTATATTCAAGGTCTATCAAAACTCAATTTGTGACCATGGGGTTAAGAGAATCCTTTTTTTTTTCTATTATCATGTAACATTTTTTAAAAAGTGATTCCTGACTTTTCTTTTTTTCTGAAACCTCAATACAATATGATGGTTTGTTTTCTTTCCTAATTAATGTTGCCTTGCAAGTGAGACACCACAGAGGAGTGCCTCAGCTCCAAAATTACAATCAATCCTAGGGAAGATTTTTTTCCCTATGAAATTTATTTTTAAGTTGAAGGAAAAAGATTTGTCAGTAGGTTCTAAAACATATGGATCCCACATTCTCAAGTGTGGTGGTCAAGGAGACTAACTGGCAGAATTAAATAAGCACTCTATTTCATGGTTGAACAAATTAAAGGATTGTCAACGTCTGTGTTTAAGAATGAAATGAGCTGACTGGAAAATAGTCAGATGGGAAACGGACACATGCTCCATGTGACTGGTTCCTTTTTCATTTACTTATGCTCATGCCATACCAGCTATTAAACGTTTTTGAACATCTCCCCTGGATAGACCCCGAGATTCTTTTTCACAGCCAAAAAATGTGATCACCACCCAGTAATACACTGAACCATGTATCAGATGATATTAAATTTGATTATTCGAAGACATTTAAAAATTAAGGATATGGAAGCTTTCTACTCACAGGGGTGAGAGTTTCTACTCATTGACCTGAACAAACTGAGCCACAAGCCACACCCTGGAGACATAATTCCCATAAAAGTTTAAACAGAGCTGCCTTGTAAATGATCAGAAAACACAGCTCAGAGGTCTGGAAACGTGCCCACCACAGTATGAAAGGCCTCTGTCTCCCACCTCGGACTGCTCTAGCTGTTGCCCAAATTGCTGACTTCATCCTTTACGTGAGATTCTAAATAGGTTCAACCTTTGTTACCTGGTAGTTGGGTTTGAGGCAAAAACTACTAAAGTGGAAAAACTGTACTACACACAGTCCTCTGTGTCTTATTCTTCAAGATAAGCCTTAATCATTTTCCTCCTATGGACAGATGTGACCTCTTTCTGAGTATACCCAACGATATAGAGCAAAGAAATGTAACTGATGTCCCTTCCTTTGCCAAGAAGAGGCCTGGCATATAATAGGTACAAAAATATCCAGACCTAATTATGAGCCACAGCCCTAGAAGTTACACTGGTTACTGCGTGGTTCTGCCTAGATAGTAGGGAGAGCCAATGAGTCTAAACCCCGTCTAAACTCTTTTAGGAGCATCTGCCACGAATAACCAGGGGCAAAAAAAATTGGATGCTGCTAAAACATGGACTTCTATCTAATTTTTATACTTTTATGAATTAAGAGATAGAAGGATTTATAAACAATATTTTTCCCCACTGGGACATCACAATGCAAATGACTTTAATGCTTCTAAATGCTGAGTCTGATCTCATGGCCTCATAATACCGAGGAGAAATCCTTCCAGGTGACATAATAAATGGTCATAATGGGACAGCCAGATGTAAGCGCTCGCTACATGTCATGTCTTGGCATGGACCCTCCAGAATTTCTGAGAAAAACAGTTTATACTCCTTTGGGTTACTAACATCCAATTTATTCTATTATTCCAGCACACCGTTTAATAAACCACGTGGCTCTTGAGTAAGTCAGTGAAGAAAAAATATGAACCTTCTTTGATAAAGTAGTGCTACACACATATTCAGGTAATATGGATCTTACACAAGTCATAGTAAATTTTTTTAAAAAGGAAGCTGAAGATAGCCACCATGTTATATTAGAATGAATTTTGGCACCTACGTCTGTGGCTGAAACTTTTTTAAAAGATTACAAAGAAATAGTACTCAAGGATACTTAATATTACTACTAGTAATTTACTGACATGAAGCAATCATGCATGCTGTACTGATCAAGTATTGTTTAAACAGGATTGCTAAAGAATGTGGACAAGTAATACATACTATACAGATAAACAATAATGGAAAAACAAAACCTCAGGAGGAAAAATTTTACACTAAATTCAGGTTAGAGGAAAATTCATGTTTGGGTGTAATAAGCCCCCAAATGAAAGAGGCCTTGTTATTGTTTGTTTTGCATTTTGCACCAGAGGAATAAAAATTCAGGCTCACGAAAGTTAAGTAAGATCCCAAATCACCCAGCTAGTCAATGACAGATGATGGATCATTGACTAGCTGGGTCTGACTCTAAAAATCTGTGTTTTATTATTGGGGTGTGGACGAAAAAGGGGAGCTGTAATATATCTAACCGAAAGTAATCTCACAGGGTGATCTGATTACAAATTCCTAAGTGGGCAGGTCATATAGGGTAGTCTTAACACTTTTTTCAATGAAAGGTTTTTAAGCCAGCCCCATTCATTGTTCTTGTGAATCTAGGTTAACACACCTTTGAAACAGCAGAAGTAATAGCACTTTAAGGCAAAACTACTTTCAAGAGAGCATGTAATCTTGTTAACTATTTTGTAATCCAATTCCCACCTGCTTTCTCTTGTAATCTTGTAACCTGCTTTCATGTAATCTTCTTTATGTTCCCTCCTAAATTCCAAAGGAATAAAGAAACTTGCAAAACTGTCTCTCCCCAGAGCATTTGAGATAGTTTCTGGGAATTGTTATCAGTTTGGCTCAAATAAGTTCTTATAAAAAATTCTCTACAGATTTGGGTGTTTTTGTGTGGACATGAGAAAAAACACATGATCTCTTCTTTGTGAAGGAAGTAGAAACTGCTTAAATAACATTTCTTAAACAACTGACACTGATAGAACCAGCAGGGTAAGAAGTTAGAATGGTTGAGGCTGGAACACAGCAGACATGGCAAACTATGAAGTTCTGTTAAAGTCTTTAAGAAAACATTGAATCTTTGTCAGGAAATCCAAGAGAAGTAATGAGCAAAACATTCTTACAATTGCAAAAGGTCTCCGGTGCACTAGTATTGTTAGGGAAAATTGTGATAATCATGTAATTTATGAGGTGTACAAAGTGAAGGGTAATTGAATGTAGATTAGTGTGCTGATTAAAAATGAAGCACCTAGCCAAGTTTGTGGGTTGACTCCTCTTAGTGCTGGCAATACCAGTGGAAATGGCAAATGAAAGTTACATAAGAGAATGGTGGCTGACACGGTATCCTTTTCCTCAGCTGACAATGAATGTAGCCCTAAAGAAAATACGTGTTATGTTTTAATGTCATCCCATTAATATTTTTATGTTTGAAAATGATGGAAACTGAACAGAAAGTGGTTTCAGAAAGATTAGAGATGCATTAAATGAAGAAGATAAGAGATGTGTTATTTAGAATCTGTCTTCCTTTATGGTTCTTTTTCCTTCATAGGACTTGATTCTGGGTGTTAATGTCTGGTCTGAAATTCACTGATTATGTCATCTTGGGTTAGTACAATCTTTCCAAATCTCACTTGTTTAATTTTATAAATTGGAGAAGGACAAATCTCTCTCCCAGAGGTGCTGGAACGATAAAATGGGATAATGTGGGAAGAATAGCTCACATTTAGAACACGTTCAGTGGTTAATCAGTTACCTTTACCAACTGCTTCTGACTTGCTTTACTAGCATAAGCATCACAGCGCCTCTGTAGGGTAAGGTGGTTTGTTGTCGTTTGTTTGTTTGTTTTACATTTTGCATCAGAGAAAAAAATTCAGGCTTAGGAAAGTTAAGTAAGATCCCTAATTACTCAGCTAGTCAATGATAGATGATGGATTTGAGACCTGTCTCACTCTAAAAAAAAAAAAAAAAATCTGTGTTTTTTATTGTTATGCTTTATTTTACTCTTTACTTAAAACAAAAACAAAAACCTTCACTGATATAGCATGATCTACCAACAATAATAAGGTCAGTACAGTATGTGAGCCTGTGCCAGGAGTCTGCTACAGGGAGGAGGTACCCCACACTCCTCGCTCCCCATTACTACTCCCTGCGCCACAATGAACTTTGCCTGTCCTCTATAGCTGTTTCCCTTCAAAAGTTTGCTTTTGCATGCAGGTATCAGCACCAGAGAGCCCAGAGGGAAACCAAAAAGAGGTTATAGGTTCTACCACAATTTCTTGAAGTCCTTGAACCAAATATCCTTTTAGTTTTTAACAGAATTAAGGTTTCTTTCTGCTGTTCAAGGAGATTTTTTTTGGTGTTAATGTTTCTAAATGTCCCTGCCAAACTGATATAAAGAAGGAGAATTCTAACTGACATGCTTAATTCCCACTGTGTTTGCCAAAATTTCAGCTTGTTGAATGAAAGATACATTAATTTTGGCACCGTCCCATTCATATCTCCAAAAAAGACCTCATGCTATCAGATTTACTAGCATAAAGTTTCCCAGATGTATACGAGTATTTTTTCTTCCCCACTCACCCAACCCCTGTATTTTCCTGCAATGACTTAATCGTGTGGAGGGAGCAGAACTTTTTTTAACCACTGAAGTTCAAGCACATCCCCTGAAGTTCGTTGCAAGCTGTTTCTTTAACCCTCTGCAGTGGCAGCTCCCATTTCTCAGTCTCTTCCCTTACTTTCACCCCTAAGTGAAAGTTCCCCTCAGAATTCTTCCCTCTGTATAAATAGGAAGGGAAGGGACGTACATTCTGGCTATGGATATTGTGAGTCAAACGATGAGAAAGAGCGAAATATCTACATAATGCTTTGCCGAGCAAGTAGGAAATCCAGGGGCCCTTTTAAAGAGGAATGCAGAAAATGTGAAATCTGAGTTGTAGACAGTGACGCCTGCACAGAGTTCTTAACTATTTAAAGGATACTACCCAGCTATGTGATTCGGTTCAAGGACCCCAAACTTTGGGAAATAGAGAATTCTGAATTTTTCTGAACCTGTGTTCAGTTTTGCCTTTTCAGGGATGAAATTAAAAGAAGAACATCAAGTATCTGAAAGACAAATGTGAGAAGCAATAGGGAGGGATGCTGGAAATAGCACAGGACCACGGTGGCATACTGGGATACTTTAAACTGAAGCAGCACAGTGCTGAGGAAGGATTGAGAGTCAGGAAGGTTCCAATCCTATCCTACGCACTCAACTCTCAAGTCGCCAAAGACCTGCTGGAATTTGTGTACAGCCACTATACTTTTGGATTTTGTGCCATTTTATTTATTAAAAGAGTCTGAAGATGTATATTCATGCATGGAAAGGTAAGGCAGATAAAAGAGCAAGGAGAAAAAAATTGCCAAAAGGTAGACAGCAAGAAATAGAGAACAAAATGAACTTTAAAAGGAAAATCTAAATGAAGAAGAGCAGCAAAACTAATGAGATTTTGAACTTACCTGTTTAGGATGTCAATTCCTTATTTCTTTCACAAATGGTTTATTTTTCAGCAGACGATTTTGAGGGGATGATACCCAAACAATTCTAAGTTTGTCTTGGATAAGCATTAGGAATATGAAGTAGAATTATCAACGTCGTGAACTTTTGTGGTGGGGAGAGGAACATTTACTATAAAGACGATTACAATTTTTTTTAGCAATCAATAATTTTCCAAATCCCCAAAGGAAATTAAAATGGACTTATAAGTTAGTAGCAATTAACACCATCAACTTATACTACTATTGACAATAATAAGAAATCAGCCTAACTCATTATTTTATACAAATAAAACACAGTTCTTCATGGTTCCCAAGGTTTTTACTTTGCAAAACCTGACAAAAATATATCAGAATAGTGGTTTCATTCTTACCTGGTGATCTTGTTTTGATATCTGCCCTGCAACACTGCAGCCTTGTGTTAAGAGAGCTTGCAGATTTTATTTGTTGCCCAAAGTTTGGCAAAGAACCAAACTGCCATAAAAAGGGAAATCTGATTGGGTGAGAATTTAGAAGGGTTTTACTTGCCTGTAAAAAGCCAGTAGCTTTACAGTCCTGTCAAGCTCTGTGATTTACTGCTTTCTGTCTTCTCCCCATCTCCATCTTAAATTAATCCAGCAATTATGGATTTTATGGTCTTTGCTTTTCCTTCCAACTCACATCAGAATCACATCAACTGCAACTCCCACTCCATCTTTAACTCAATATCTTTTCTCTTCCCTCACACATTTCGACTTGGCTCCCTTCAGAGTTGAACTTAACAACCTCCCTTCAGTGATGTTTATTTGGAAACTCTTTCGTCACTTTATACTTTTGACCATTGGCTTTTTTATTTACATTTTTCACAAAGAGGTCAGTTTATTCTTTGAAATTCCTTTATACATAGGGTCACCTCCTATTGCATATCAGTAATATGCAGCTTCTCTGCAAATAAGATCCCTCAGATAGTCCATGTATCTCAACATATCTTACCTGCCTCTCTGCTCCTCATTGTCTATTTATCCTTTTATCCACCTCAAAAAAATCTCACAGAAGATAATTGCTTTTAGTTGCAAAAGGAAGTCCTGAACTGTATAGATCCTATCTCTTTTTACCTCATGAAAAATGTTGCTCCTACATACCTTCTCTCCCTTTCTTTTGGCATCTGTAATATAACCATAGTAGGAAATAAAGAGATGAAGAAGATGCTTTTTAAAAACTCGGGCTGTTTCTGTATCCTAAGATCATACATCCAAAGAAAGACTGCTGTTGTACTTAGAAGGATATTGTGATGGGCTGTTTGTTACATATACGCAGGCCTAGCAAACCCCCACAACTATCCAACCCACAAGTTTAGAAGGATGAACTTGAAACAAAAGGGCAGAAAAAATGTTCTGTAAAATTAAATAACAGGAATCTTTTCATTTTACTCTTGGCATAGTGAGGAATAGAATTTTACGGTTCTAAAATCCAGGGGAAAGTGAAGCTAAGATGGCAACAGGTAGCTGGTCACGGCTTAGGAAATTTATGACTGTGATAAAAATCCCCTTCAGAAAAAAACAACAAAGGAACATGGAAATCTCTTATCCAGTTTAAAGCTGTTTCCTGCTTTGTGTAGTAATGTGCTTTTGTCATCCCCAAACCTGAGCAATTAACTGCTACAAGCCATAGTGTTGTGTTTGTGAGGAATGAGGAAAGAGGGCTGTGTCTACTCTTGGGGTAAAGCAGTAGAGACAGAAGGTGGACAGGCAGGAAGCTGAGATGACCCGTGCTGACAGGGAATTGCTCTGTGTGCAGTAAATGGGAAGGAAAAGTGACAAATAATGTCAGGGAATGTCAAGTGACAAGGGAATGTCAGCATTCTTCACTCTGGGAATTCTTACAAATACTGAGATTATAAGGGATAAACAGTGTGGCTTTATCATGTATTGTGGGGAGCCATGATTTCTTGTTATTTTAAAGCCTTGCAGACTGGCTCAGTTTGTGATTAACTTGTTTCAGCTTCTAAGGCATTATCTCTGCCTGTTCCTGGAGGGTGCTTGCGAGCTGCTGAGAAAGTAGGTGGGAGTGACCGGTTCTCGGACACTGAGGACTGAAGACCAGCAGGATAATTGGTGGGCTTTGTCATGAGATAATGACTTGGGAAAAGTTTCAAGGATTTTGTATCTGTATGTAAAAGTTATAAATTTGCTCTTGATGAGATAATAGCATTGAGGCTTGTTTAGTAGTTTCTGCTTTTCTGTGTTTTAGGTAAAAGATAACTTTCTGTGATGTAATGCATTCCTTTATCTGCTGACTGTTAAAACTGCACGTATTCTTAGGGTATATAAACGGTGGTAGTAAATAAAGCCGGGGCTTCAGCATCACTGAAGACCGGCCGCATCATCATAATTGTGAGTGTCTTTATTTAATTCCCACTCCCCCTTTCAGGTTCTTCGTTGATTCGTGGCTGCTGGTCGGCCACAATGTATGCTGAACTCTACATTATAAAATGTCCCTCTTTATCTATTTATTTAAGAAGTGTCTTGGGCTGGCCGGATGGCTCAGTTGGTTAGAGCACAAGCTCTTAACAACAAGGTTGCCCGTTCAATTCCCATGTGGGATGGTGGGCTGTGCCCCCTGCAACTAAGATTGAAAATTGTGACTGGACTTGGAGCTGAGCTGTATCCTCCACAACTAGATTGAAGGACAATCACTTGGAGCTGATGGGCCCTGGAGAAACACACTGTTCCCCAATATTCCTCAATAAAAAAAAATTAAAAAATAAATTGTCTCTTATAAGCAGTATATGGTGTTTTTTTTTCCACCAGTTTGACTATCATTGTCTTTGAATTGAAATAGTCTATTTACATTGATTGTAATTACTGATACTTTTGGATTTATTTTTACTACCTTGCTTTCGTTTCTCTGCTTTGTCCCCCTGGTTTATTCCTCATTTTCTTCTTTTTCTTGCTTCTTATGGATTAATCAATTAAAAAAATTATGAAATTTTCCCATACACTATAACTCCTGTCTCCTCCGTAGAGTAACACTGGAAAACAAAAAATAAAACCAATAAACTACCCAAACACAAAAAAAAGTACCCTGCTTTCAAGAGGATTTCCGATTTTATTTTAATTTAATTTATTTTGTCTCTGCCTCATGCAACTAAATAATTTGGCAAATGTTTTAAGGAGCTAACTCTTTGTATGTCAGGCTCAGTTCTCTAGTCCTCTCTTTTCTGAAGAACTGAAGAACTGTTCTGAGGAACAGTTCTGAAGAACTGAGTTCTTCACCCTAGAAGCCTCCAATTTTCTCTGTCCAGCCCCGGAAGACAATCCAATTTGCTCATTTCTCTGTCTCCTAGCAGTGGCCTTCTTCCTAGACAAAATTCAGATTCCCGGCCTTCTGCTGCACACACAGAATTGGCAAAAGCCTCTGGAGGAAAAGCAGCAGTAACTGTCAGCTCATCTCTCCTTTGAATCTTGGCTCCTCATCCTCAAAGTTTTAGCAACTTTCTCCTACGTTGAAATCTTTTTTTTTTTTTTAAGTTTATTAGGGTGACAATTGTTAGTAAAATCACATAGATTTCAGGTGTACAATTCTGTATTACATCATTTATAAATCCCATTGTGTGTTCACTACCCAGAGTCAGTTCTCCTTCCATCACCATATATTTGATCCCCCTTACCCTCATCTCCCACCCACCTCCCCCCTTACCCTCTGGTAACCACTAAACTATTGTCTGTGTCTATGAGTTTTTGTTTCTCATTTGTTTGTCTTGTTCTTTTGTTGTTTTTGGTTTAAATACCACATATCAGTGAAATCATATGGTTCTCTGCTTTTTCTGTCTGACTTATTTCGCTTAGCATTATACTCTCAAGATCCATCCATGTTGTGACAAATGGTCCTATTTCATCTTTTCTTACCGCTGAATAGTATTCCATTGTGTATATATACCACAATTTCTTTATCCATTCATCTATCAAAGGACATTTCGGTTGTTTCCATGTCTTGGCCACCGTAAATAAAGCTGCAATGAACATTGGAGCACACGTGTCTTTATGGATAAATGTTTTCAGATTTTTTGGGTAGATACCCAGGAGAGGGATTGCTGGGTCATATGGTAATTCTATTCATAATTTGTTGAGGAACCTCCTCACTGCCTTCCACAGCGACTGCACCAGTCTGCATTCCCACCAACAGTGTATGAGGGTTCCTTTTTCTCCACAGCCTCTCCAACACTTGTTACTATTTGTCTTGTTGATGTTAGCCATTCTGACTGGGGTGAGGTGATATCTCATTGTGGTTTTTATTTGCATTTCTCTGATGATTAGTGATGTTGAGCATTTTTTCTTATGTCTATTTGCCATTTGTATGTCCTGTTTGGAGAAATGTCTCTTCAGGTCGTCTGCCCATTTTTCAATTGGGTTGTTTGTTTTTTTGTTGTTGAGTCACATGAGTTCCTTGTATATTTTGCATATTAGCCCCTTATCAGAGGCAGTGTTTGCAAAAATCTTCTCCCATTCAGTTGTTTGCCTCTTTATTTTGTCGATGGTTTCTTTTGCTGTGCAGAAGCTTTTAAGTTTCATATAATACCATTCATTTATTTTAGCTTTTATTTCTCTTGCCTTTGGAGTCAAATTCATAAAATGCTCTTTGAACCCAAGGTCCATAAGTTTAGTACCTATGTTTTCTTCTATGAAGTTTATTGTTTCAGGTCTTATGCTTAAGTCTTTGATCCATTTTGAATTAATTTTGGTACATGGTGATAGATAGCAGTCCAGTTTCATTCTTTTGCATGTGGCTATCCAATTCTGCCAGCACCATTTATTGAAGAGGCTGTCTTTTCTCCATTGTATGTTTTTTGCTTCTCTGTCAAAAATTATCTGTCCATATTTATGTGGTTTTATTTCTGGGTTCTCAATTCTATTCCATTGGTCTATGTGTCTGTTTTTCTGCCAATACCATGCAGTTTTGATTATTGTAGCCCTGTAGTACAAGCTAAAGTCAGGGAGTGTGATACCTCCAGTATTGTTTTTTTTCTCTTAAGATTGCTTTGGCTATTCGGGGTCTTTTGCGGTTCCAAACAAATCTGATGATTTTTTGTTCTATTTCTTTAAAAAATGTTATTGGGATTTTGATGGGGATTGCATTAAATCTGTATATTGCTTTGGGTAATATGGCCATTTTAACTATGTTGATTCTTTCAATCCATGAGCACAGAATGTCTTTCCGTTTCTTTGTGTCTTCTTCAATTTCTTTTAAAAATGTCATAGTTTTCAGCATATAGGTCTTTCACATCCTTGGTTAAGTTTATTCCTAGGTATTTTATTCTTTTTGCTGCAATTGCAAAAGGAATTTTTTTTTTATTTCTTTTTCTGAGATTTCGTTGTTAGTATATAGGAATGCAATGGACTTTTGTACATTGATTTTGTAGTTGACAACTTTACTGTATTCATCGATTGTTTCTAATAGCTTTTTGGGGGAGTCTTTAGGGTTTTCTATATATAGCATCATGTCATCTGCAACGAGTGACAATTTAACTTCTTCATTCCCAATTTGGATGCCTTTTATTTCTTTCTCTTGCCTGATTGCTCTGGCAAGGACTTCCAACACTATGTTGAAAAGCAGAGGTGATAGGGGACAACCCTGTCGTGTTCCTGAACATAGAGCAAAGGCCTTCAGTTTTTCACCATTAATTCTGAGATTAGCTGAGGGTTTGTCATATATGGCCTTTATTATGTTAAGGTATTCTCCTTCTATACATATTTTATTAAGTGTTTTAATCAAAAATGGATGTTGTATCTTGTCAAATGCTTTTTCTGCATCAATTGATATAATCATATGATTTCTGTCCTTTATTTTGTTTATGTGATGTATCACATTGATGGATTTGCGGATGTTGAATCATCCTTGCGCCCCGGGGATAAACCCCACTTGGTGAATTATCTTTTTAATGCATTGTTGTATTCGATTTGCTAGAATTTTGTTTAGGATTTTTGCATCTGTATTCATCAGAAATATTGGTCTGTAGTTTTCTTTTTTTGTGTTGTTCTTACCAGGTTTTGGTATCATGGTAATGTTGGCCTCATAAAATGAGTTGGGGAGTACTATCTCTTCTTCAATTTTTTGGAAGAGTTTGAGCAGAATTGGTATTAGATCCTCTTTGAAGGTTTGGTAGAATTCACTAGTAAAGCCATCTGGTCCTGGACTTTTGCTTTGGGGAAGGTTCTGGATGACTGATTCAATTTCATTACTGGTGATCGGTCTGTTTAGATTTTCCAGTTCTTCATAGTTCAGCCTAAGAAGGCTATACATTTCTAAGAACTTGTCCATTTCTTCTAGGTTATTGAATTTGGTGGCATATAGTCCTTCATAGTATTCTTGGATGATCCTTTGTATTTCTGTGGCATCCGTGATAACTTCCCCTTTTTCATTTCTGATTTTGTTAATTAGTGTCTTCTCCCTTTTTATCTTAGTGAGTCTAGCCAAGGGTTTGTCAATTTTGTTAATCTTTTCAAAGAACCAGCTCTTTGTCACATTAATTTGTTCCACTGTCTTTTTGTTCTCTATTTCATTTAGTTCTGCTCTGATTTTTGTTATTTCCTTTCTTCTGCTGACCTTGGGTTTCATTTGTTTTTCTTTTTCTAGTTCTTTAAGGTGTAATGCGAGGTTATTTATTTGGGATTTTTCTTGTTTCTTGAGATAGGCCTGTAATGATATAAATTTCCCTCTTAAAACTGCTTTCGCTGCATCCCAAAAATTTTGGTAGGATATATTTTCATTGTCATTTGTTTCTATGTATCTTTTGATCATCTCTCCTCTAATTTCTTCTGTGACCCAATCGTTCTTTAAAAGTATGTTGTTTAATCTCCATGTATTTGTGTTTCTTCCTGCTTTCTTTTTGCAGTTGATATCCAATTTCAAAGCCTTGTGATCAGAGAATATGCTTGGTATGATTTCAATCTTCTTAAATTTGCTGAGGCTGATTTTATGTCCCAAAATATGGTCTATCCTTGAGAATGTTCCATGTACACTAGAAAAAAATGTATAGTCTGATGTTTTAGGATGAAGTGCTCTATATATGTCAATTATGTCCATTTCATCTAATGTGTCATTTAGGGCTGCTATTTCATTATTTATTTTCTGTTTGGATGAGCTATCCATAGCTGTCAATGATGTATTTAAGTCCCCTAGTATAATTGTGTTTTGGTCAATTTCTCCCTTTAGTTCTGTTAGTAGTTGCTTGGTATATTTCGGTGCTCCCTGATTGGGGGCATAAATATTGATGACTGTTATGTCTTCTTGTTGTATAGTCCCCTTTACCATTATGAAATGTCCATCTTTGTCTCTTGTTACCTTTTTCACACTGAAGTCTGTTTCACCTGATATCAGTATGGTTACACCTGATTTTCTCTGGATACCATTTGCTTGGAGTGTCAATTTCCACCCTTTCACTTTGAGTCTGTGCTTGTCATTGTAGCTGAAATGTGTCTCTTGGAAACAGCATATGGTTGGGTTTAGTTTTTTGATCCAATCTGCTACTCTGTGCCTTTTTATTGGTGAGTTTCAGTCCATTTACATTTAGGGTGATTATTGATATGTGAGGATTTCCTGTCATTCTATCTTTAGTTTTCTGGTAAGGCTGTGTCTCCTTTGTTTTTTTACCTTTTTGTTGTTGTCTATTATTTCTGGGTGGTGCGATTCTATGATGTTTCCCTTTGTTTCTTCTTTTATTACAGTGTATATTTCAGTTCTGGATTTTTTTTTGAGTGGTTACCCTTAAGTTTATGTAAAAGAAAGTTTGATATTTAGAGTATTCCATTTTCTTCAGCACGCTTACTTTCTCCATTCCCATATTCCGGTTCAGGCCTTTACTCTCCCCCTTTTTTATGTTTTGGTTGCCATAAATCATCCCTGTTCATGGTGGTCGAATAGCCTCTTTTAGTATGTCTTGTAGTGCAGGTTGTGTATTAGAAAATTCCTTCAGCTTCTCTATGTCTGGAAAGGTTTTTATTCCTCCTTCATATCTAAAGGATATCTTTGCTGGATATATTATTTGGGGTTCATAATTTCTCTCTTTCAATAGTTTGAATATTTGGTTCCACTCCCTCATGGCTAATAGAGTTTCTGCTGAGAAGTCTGATGATAATCTAATGGGCCTTCCTTTGTAGGTTACCGTCTTCTTTTCCCTGGCTGCCTTGAGGATTCTTTCTTTATCATTGATTTTAGACAGCTTCAATACAATGTGCCTTGGAGAAGGCCTGTTGGGATTGAGGTAATTAGGTGTTCTATTTGCTTCTTGGATTTGAGGATCCAGTTCTTTCCACAAGTTTGGGAGGTTCTCATCGATGATTTGTTTGAATATATTCTCTGTTCCCTTCTCTCTTTCTTCTCCTTCTGGTATGCCCATTATTCTTATATTGCTCTTTCTGATGGAGTCAGAAAGTTCTTGTGGAGTTCTTTCATTTCTTTTAAGTCTCAAGTCTCTTTCTTCTTCCATCCGTGTCATTTCCAGGTTTCTGTCTTCGATGTCACTGATTCTTTCCTCCATCTGGTCAACTCTACTACCTAAGCTGGCTATTTCTTCTTAATTTCTTCTATTGAGTTCTTAATCTACAGAAATTCTATTTGGTTCTTTTTTAACATTTCAATCTCTTTCATAAAATGTTCGTGTTGTTATTTGATTGTGTTTCTGAGTTCAATAAACTGCCTTTCTGTGTTTTCTTGCATCTCGTTGAGTTTTTTCAGAACTGCAATCTTGAATTCTCTGTCATTTATGTCACATATTTCCATATCTTTAAGTTCCTTTTCTGGAGACTTTTCACTTTCTTTCTGAGCTGTCTTGTTGCCTTGGTTATTCATGGCAATTACTGGATTTATTATTTCTCTTCCTAGACATCTACAGGAGTGGCTTCTGCAACAGGTTTATAGGAAGAGATATTTTTTTTGCTTTCCAGTACGTGTTGGTAGAATGTTTTATTTCTCTCCGACTGCAGCTTTTTCTTGTCTCTCACACGGTAGTGCTATGTTTTCTCTGCACTATTCCAGCTTCTCACACAATGGGGGTATTCTCTGGGTGGGAGACAGGCTTCTCCTCTGTTAATAGTTCTCCTGGGTCACAGGGTTCAGTGTCTGTGTGGGGATGCGGAGAGCTTTTGAAGTTCCAAAGCTCTTCCTGCACCAGATTCAGAGCCCGTATGTTTCAACAGTTCTGTTTACTCCTGCAGGGATCCACCCAGATAGGTGGGGTCAGGGGTGGGGTGAGTTGTGAGAGGTGGCCCAGAGCAATGGCAGCAACCACCACCACAGCCGGTCCTGCTTCCACAGCTCCCTCCCCTTTGCCAGAACTAGTTGGGCTGCGAATCTGTGTCTGCGGTCCTCAGTTCTCAGAACAGCAAATATTCTGTTCTTTTGATCTGACACTGCTACTGTTCCGCTTCTAGCCCTGGGCAGGTGGGGGCGGGGCGAGCTCTGGAAGGGTAGGGAGGGGGCGGCTAGTCTCAGTGCCTAAGGCTTCCATTCTCTGCTTGGCAGTGAGGGCTTAAACCATCATTTTCAGCCTTCTTCCCTCAGTCTTTTCTCCGAGGTCTCTGCCGTGAGCGTTGGGTTCAGCCATGTTATATGCTGTCCCCTCAGCCCTGTGGGCCATAAACAGAGCCCTAGCAGTCTGAGTTCTTCCCTCTCCCGCAGCTGTGGTAGTTCCGGGATGCAGCGAGCTCGGAGCACTGAGATAGGTCTACGTCCTGTGCCCGCAGGGCTCCGTCTCCGCACTTCTCCCTTCCTTCCTCCCCCGCTCGCGCAATTTGCCCACCTTGAGGTGAATTCAGTAGTGGGCCTCTTTGTCTTGCCTGACTGCTGTGCAGGGAGCCCTTTGTGGAGTTATAGTTGTTTGATTAATTGTAAATTCCAGGGGAGATTTACAGAGGCTCACCTCACACTGCCATTTTGATGATGTCTCCTTCAATCTTTTTTCTAATCTGCTTTTTCTGCTTATTCTCAAGTGACGACATTGGACTGCCACAAACTACTCCATTCCATCAGAAGTGAAAGTCCCTAGTTGTTTGAGTTAAATACAAATGAAATCATGGCTCCAGAAGCTAGGAGGACTATGAGTGATTTGGGCTTTAGTCATGTGAGCAGAGCATTTATTATCTAAACCATAAAACTTTTGAGAATGAAGAATCATGTTAGGAATTAGGCCAGAGTAATAGATGAATACTGAGATATGGTCATACCATATCTCAAGGTATTATGACTTTTATATAGTTCTTCCTCCTCCTTTGTTCCTTCTCAAATACCAAATCTGCTCTACCATTGTCTGCTTTCAGGGTAGATACAAGGTATACAGGAGACTGTTTGCAATTTTGATGACCCACAGACACATATTAGATCTGGTGATGTTATTGTGTTCCTAAAAAAGAAAGAAAGCTAAAACTGAGAGTTTGCTACTAACAGACTTTAAAACATGAAATTGTAAAGGATATACTTCAAACAGAAGGATTTGAACCTAAATGAGATTCAAGTAGAATTGAAGAATAAAGAGTATAATAAATATGGGGGTAATGCTAAATAAATATTAACTGTAAGTAATGATAATAATATCTTGTAATACTAAGAAAAATAAGGTACAACTAAATGCATGACAAAAATAGCCCTGGAGAGGTGATGATAGGGATGCGAGTTCCCAAAGACCATGTGTTGGTCAGGAATGGGATAAAAACACCTGAATTTTAGGCTCTGATACACATTAAGTATGCATATTACATTTTCCAGGAGGATTTTCAAAATAATTAATATTGGACACATAACTAATTTCCAAACTATTGGAAAAGAAAAATAGAATGAGAAAAGAAAATAGTCTAGAGAATAAAAATAAAGAAAGGTGAAAGAATAAAACATAGGAAAGGCAAGACAAAGAGAAAAGACAAAATGTAATCGATATATCCCAATATATCAATAATTTCATTACATGAATTAAGTGCTCCAATGAAAGAACTAATATTATTAGACTTGAAAAGAAAAGATCCATCTATGTGCTGTTTTTAAGAGACATATACAAAATCTATAAATTAAAATTAAAAGAAAGAAAAATATATGCTGTTAAATCCTAATCAATAGAAAGCTGATACTGCTTCATTCATGTTATGCTTTAAGATAAAAAGTACACCTCAAGAAGAAAGGTTTCTGAATAATGACAAAATGTTCAATTCACTGGAAAGAAATATATCTAAACTGACAAACACCTTTTAACACAGTCCGAAGTATATAAAACAAAAATAAACAGTTACAGGGAAAAATATACATATCTATCATTCTAGTGAGAAACTGAATACATATATCTTAGCAATTATTGTTAAGCAGGAAAAACATTACTAACAATACAAAAATTTTAGATGATACAATCAATAAACTGTCATGTGGATATATGAATTGTACTCCATCTAAGAATGGAAATTACATACTCTTCAAGCACACATAGAACATTTACAAAATTAAGCATATTCTTGTTCACAAAGTAAGTTGCAGAACAATTTCAGTTGATGTCACTGAATATATCAGAGTAGGCAATTCCAGGGTTCCATCCTTCCACAAAAGCAACTAATAAGCTGGCAAAAACTGTTAAAATCAAATTTCACATAACCCTGTAATCTAGTAAAAATTTCCAATCATGTAAAGCTTAATGAAGAAAGAAGCTGATATATTGAAGTAAGAGAATTCTGTGGTATTTTAAATTGCCCACTAGCCATCCCTCTTCTCCCAGATCAATGGCAGCCATGAAGATGGCAGCCTGCACACCTGATGCAGGTGCTAGTGCCAGAGGGAGCAAGAAGGAACTCTTCTCAAATAATTGTAGTTGTGTGTTTTGACCTATCTGGGGCCTCCCTAAAAGATTTATGCAAGGGCTTGCCTTTGTTTTATCTGATTTGAAGTATCCCCAGGGCTGGGGTGGCTTCCTAGGCAGTGTTTGCCAAAAGCATTTAAAGGCAAAAGTATTGGCTGCAGCAACCTGTGGCAAGAGATAAAACAATCAGAATAAGCAATAGACAGATTTTTTAAAATGCCTGGGAAGGAAGAAGTTGAGAAAAGAGATGCATGGGAGAGTAAGGGCTTGCATTCTCATGTATACTGGGGAAATCAAGAAGCCAATGCTTATACCCAAGGCTGGACACATGTTCAGAACAGATCTGAGAAGTTTCTACACTTTCACCTCTGCTGACCTTCAGCCTCCATTCTAGCATGAAGTGAAGGCTATAGTATAATTATAAATGGACTGGATGAGCATTAAAGGCATGTCAAACATGGAATCCTTCTGCAAAACTTGGGAGAATAATTTTTTTTTTCTTTTTTCCTTCTAATTTTGGATGTAGTCGCTTAAGGAAATCACTTTTATAGCACCAGCTAACCACTAAGCTAATGGAACACAGACTTCAATGGCCATACACAACAGAGTATACAGACTGTATGAAAATACTTTAGAAAAGTCACTAAAGAGACATCAACAACCCACAACAAGCAAGAGCAACAAACCCTGAAAATGGGCAGAATTGAATTTCCAGAGTTGCCACGTTATAATATTCAACATGTTCATGTGTTTTCAACACAAAATTATGAGGTATGCAAAGAAACAGTAAAGTGTGACCCATTCATAGGATAAAAAGAAATGGACAGGAACCATCCTTGAGGAAAACCAGGCATAGGACTTACTAGACAAAGACTTTAGGTCAATGTTCCTAAATATGTTCAAACAGCTATAGGAAACCAGGACTATGATGTCTCACCAAATAGAGAATATCAATAAATAGAAAGAAATTACAAAAAGGAACCAAGTAGAAATTCTGGAGTTGAAAAGTAAAGTAACTGAAATGAAAAATTTATTAGAGGTGTTCAATTGCAAATTTGAGCAGTGAGAAGAATCAGTGCAGGTCAATTGAGATTGTCCGGTCTGAGGAGCAGAAAGACAAAAGAATGAATAATGATCAGAGACTAAGAGACCATGGGACATCATCAGGGATACCAACATATGCATAATAGGAGTCCCAGAAGGAAAGAAGAGTGAGAAACATACAGAATATTTGAAAAACTAATGATTAGAAACATCATGAGCTTGATGAAAGATAAGCATCTATACATCCAAGACACTCAATGACATCCAAGCAGGATAAACTCAGAGATCTACACTAAGGACATATAGCCAAACTGTCAAAAGACAAAGACAAAGAAAGACTCTTGAAAGCAGCAAGAGCAAAGTTTCTCATCATGTGTAAGGTATCCTCAATAATATAAACAGTCAATTTCTCTTCAGAAACCATGGAGGCCAGAAGGCAGTGGGATGATATATCTAAAGTGCTGCAAGAAAAACACCATCAATAAAAAATACTATATCTGGCAAAAACGAAGAAGAAATTAAGATATTCTCAGATATACAAATACAGAGAGTACATCACTAGTAGTAGATCAACCCTGCAAGAAATGCTTAGCTGAGTCCTTTACTCTTAAATTAAAGGAATATAGACAGTAGTTTGAAGCCTTATGAAGAAATAAAGAACAATGTTAAAAGGTAGCTACATTGGTCTATATAAAAGCTGATATTATGTATTTGTGGTTTGTACCTCTTCTCTTTTTTCTATGTCATTTGAAAGAAAGATACAAAATAATAATAATTATAGATCTATGTTGATGGGTACACAATGTAAAAACATGTAATTTGTGACAAAAATATTAAAAAGGAGGAAGACGGCACTATAAAGAAGAATTTTTGTATGCTATTAGAAATAAGTTGATATTAATTCAAACTTGATTATTATAAAATGAATATTTATTGTAATTCTCAGGGTAACCACTAAAAAGAAAGCAAAAATATACAGAAAGAAGTGAGGGGAATCAACATGGTACAAAAGAAAAAATCAATCAAAAAATAAGGCAGTAATGGAGGAAATGAGGAACAAAAAAGATATTAAACATATAGAAAACAAACAGTAAAATAACAGAAGTAAGTCCTTCCTTATAAGTGGTTACTTTATGTAAATGTAATAAATTTTCCAGAGCAAAGGCAGAGATTGGCAGAATGAATAAAAAGTATGGTCCAACTATATGCTGTCTAAAAGCAACTCACTTTAGATCCAAAGACACAAATAGGTTGAAAGCAGAAGGATGGTAAAGGTATTCCATGCAAATAGTAACCAAAAGAGAGCTGGTGTGACTGTTAATATCAGATAAAGTAGACCTAAAGACAAAAATTCTTGCAAGAGACAAAGGACATTATACATTGACTAAAGGGTCAATCCATTGAGAAAATTTACAATTATAAACATGTACACCTCAAACAACAGAGCCTAAAAATATGTGAAGCAAAAATTGACAGAATTGAAGGGATAAGTCGACAATTCAACAATGATAGTTGGAGACTTCAATACCCCACTTTCAATAATGCGTAGAAAAAGATAGAAGGTCAATAAGAAAATACATGGATTGAACAACACTATAAACCAACTAGAGTTAACAGACATCTGTTTAACATTCTACTTAACAACAGCTGAATACACATTTTTTTCTCAAGGGTATGGAATATTTGCCAGGAGAGACACATCGTAGGCTGCAAAACAAGTCTTCATGAATTTAAAAATATTAAAATCTCCTAAAGTTTCTTCTCTGAAAACAATGGAATAACACTAGAAATCAATAGCAGAAGGAAAACTGGAAAATTCACAAATATGGGGAAATTACTCTGATGCAAATAATGAGTTAAAGAAATCACAAGTAAAATTAGAAAATAATTTGAAACGAATGAAAATAAAAATGCAACATACCAAAACTTATGGGAAACAGTGAAAGCAGTGCTCAGAACAAAGTTTATAGATGTAATTGCCTGTGCAAAAAAAGAAGCAAGAGCCCAAACCAATAATTTAACTTTAAATGTTAAGGAACTGGAAAAAGAAGAGGAAACTCAACCCAAAGCCAGCAGAAGGAAGGAAATAATGAAGACCTAAGATAAATAAAATGGAAAATAGGAAAACAACAGAGAGAATCATTGGAACCAAAAGCTGATTATTTTGGATTAACAAAATTGGCAAAACTGTAGCTTGATTGACCAAGAAAAAAAGAGAGAGAAGACTCAAATTACTAAAACCAGATATGAAAATGGGTATCTTACTGTAGACTTTATAGAAGTAAAATGTATTACAAGAGAATACCTTGAACAATTATATATCAAAAAAATAAATAACTTAGATGAAATGAACAAATTCCTATAAACACACAAATTACTAAAACTGCCTCAGGAAGAAATAGAAAATCTGGACATACCTATAACAACAAAGAAAAACCCAAGATAAAATGGCTTCACTGGTGAATTCACCAATCGTTTAAAAAAAAATTGATGTCACTCCTTCTCATACTCTTCCCTCAAAACAGAAGAGGCTGAAACACTTCCTAAATGGTTCTATGAAGCCAGAATTACTCTGATATCAATGCTAGATAAAAACAGCACAAGAAAATAAAACTAGAGACCAATATCCCTTATGAGTATAGATGTAAAAATCCTCAACAAAATACTATCAAAACAAATCCAGCAATATACTAAGAAGATTCTATATCATGACTAAGTGGAATTTATATACTAGAAATGCATGAGTGGTTCAACATACAAATATCAAACTCATAGAAAAAAGCAGAAAAAACACATGATCATCTTGATCTATGCAAAAAAAAAAAACCTTTCGGCAAAACCCATTACCATTTAATGACACAGGTGTGTCCTCCTTAAAGACATTTTATCAAATGAATATGAAGTACTGATACATGTAAACATGGATGAACCTTGAAAATATTATTTTAAGTAAAAGAAATAAGACACGAAAGACAAAGTATAAGTGATCTTTTGTGTGAATCCATCTATGTAAAATGTCCAGAGTAGACGACTCCTTACAGACAAAATTGAGTGTGGTGATAATTCCACAACTCTGTAAATATATTATAAACTATTGATTTTTTACACTTTTAAGTGGATGAATTGTATGTATGTGAATTACATTTCAATATAGCTGTTATTTTATACATAATTGTTAAAAGCAACAGCCACTCAAAATACTTGATTTCTTGGGTGGCTGGATAGCTAAGTTGGTTAGAGCATGAGCTCTTAAAAACAAGTTTGCTGGTTCAATTTCCCATGGCAACTGGACTTGGAGCTGAGCTGCGCCCTCCACAACTAGATTGAAGGACAACGACTTGACTTGGAACTGATGGGCCCTGGAGAAACACACTGTCCCCCAATATTCCCCAATTTAAAAAACAAATCTGAAATTGCCAATGCTGTATCTTATCATACATTCCTCTTGGCCTAGATTCTGTGGTAACAACTTTCCAACATCACTTGTCATCACATTCAAAGAACAGTAGAAGCTAAATTTATTTTCTGGCTACCTTTTCATCCCTCAAATTGTCAAGCTTATTCTTCAAGCTCTCCCAAGGAAGTAATAATTCTATGAAAATCTTTAGTAAACATGAATGCAAGATTAAAATATTTACTTTAAATTCTTCTATTGTGCCTACATATTTTCCCTGTTAACATCCACCATGACTTATACTAAATAATAGGAAATGTGAAATTTCTGTACAGATAGATCAAAAATAATTGATTCCGTGTTCCAAGTGAGATTATAAAAATATGCACAGTAGGATTGATTAGCAGCCAATTTTCCTCTTCCAGATGAATATCTAATTCCCATGCTTACGTCGGAATATCATTCTCTGAGTATATATTTATGATTTGAATTAAGTTGTCACAAAATGTGGGCTTAAATTTTGTATCATATTTCTCTTCTAAGAAGCATTCTTTCTTGTGATAAGTGGGAAATCCCACTTATGACTTCCTATTAGCAACTACTTAATTTCCCCTCCATATCTTACTTCCTTTTATAGTTAGTTTTTCTATTCTATCTTAGTTCTTGAGATAAGCTTGACAGAAACAAAAACCTTCAGCATGTGTTTATGCTCATGCACCCAAACCAAGCTGAGGCATGTTCTGGGAGAGAGCTACATAGGAAACTAAAATGTGTTGAGTGCCTGCCTACTAAGTGTCAGGTACTTTGTATACATTATATCATACTATATATAACAGTATATGATTTAATCTACATGTCCCCATGAGAGATCATGTCGTCTCTATTTTACAGCTAAGGTAGCTGAGGCATAGTTAAGCTACTTCCCCCAGCTAACACTACTAATAAGTGGTGGAGCCAAGTTTAAACGCAGGTCTATCTGACTGCGCTACACCTTGCTGATTCTACTTGTGTTTCAACATTCCCACCAAAAGTTTCATATTAAATCGCTCTGTTATCAGTTGCCCAATCAGAACAGCAGAATTACTCTATGCATTTCAAAAAGAGGGAATAAAATCAGAAGGGCCACAAGGGCTGTGTTACTGAGGCTATGCTGCTGGATCCCTTCTGTGACTGCTGTCACTATTGCTGTTGTCTTTGCAAAAGCCGAGAATCTTCACTCTTACTGAAGCTGCAAGAACATGGGAGCCCATAGCTGCATAATGCTACTAGACTCACTGGCAGAACCTCTGAAGCTTATGGTTGCCTGCTGCCACTCCTAGATCCTCTTGCCTTCCAGTCTTTCTCCAGGATCTGGCTTTGGGGGAATCTAATTGAAATCTACCTGGTAAGGAAACCTAGAAAATCTAGCTTGCAGATTTCCAGCACCCTGCAATACAGAGAATGCTGAAGAGCAAGAATGAAGCTAAAAATCAGTTTTCCCAGGGAGTAATATAGTATTGACTTCCATCCTCCCCTTAGTTTTAGAGGCCTCTTTTCTCATCATTCAGAGAGCATTGTAAGAGTGATTTAGTGCGATCACTGAACAACTGGATTTCCATCTCATACTTAAGCAAAAACAGAATTCATTGGAAGTACTTATATACTGGGTGACTCCAGACTTGAGAGGATATTTGTAGAGTGCAGTTTAGTAAGAACCAGATCTGGGAAACAGGAACTGATGAGGGTAGGGTAAGGGTTAAGAGCTCTGCAAGACACACCTGCTTAGAGGAATTCACTTTACCCTTTTTCATTTTTAAATTTCTACTGAAGATTCAAAGCCTAAGACAAGATAATTAAATTGGTCAATCTTAGAAAGGATGACAACTTCATTGGGAAAGGTAATTTTCCCAAAGTAAAATAGGGATCTGTCACCCAAAGATATGGAAATGGTTCTTGGGCAGAAAATAAACCAAACAAACCTACAAACAAACAAAATCAGCTACCTTTGCAGTCCCTATTGCTAGGTATTTTCTCTAGTGTCCTCCTTCTACTCTGAATCCATTCTAGATTTCTCTGGGAAGATAGTATCCATTTCTCCGCCCCGAGAATTTCAGCCCCATCTCTAAGTAGAATTTTTTTTTAGGATGGAAATATAAGTTTTAATGAACTTTTAACTCCCTTCTTTGACCTGATGAAACTTTCTTGTCATCCTCTCTATCCAGGAGAACTCCCCAAGTGACCCTTCCTTCCTCATGGTCCTTTCCAACTTCCATGAGAAGTTAATAAAAAGTCATGACATTCTCTTTGTACTCTGTCTACTCCTCTTTCCCTTCTGTCTTCCTCCCAAGGAATGTTTTCTGGACCTGCTCCATTCTCCTGACTGAACTAAGCTCCATTATAAATATCATCACGGCTGCCATTTATCGGGCACCTACTATGCACCTGGTGTTTTATACACATTATTTCATTTAATTGATTTCAGAACCCCAACGAAGTTCTCATTACACAGATAGAAAAATTAAGGCTCAGAGAGGTTAAGTGGCTGATCCAAGGTCACTTATCTGGTTAGTGAGGCTCATATGAACCCCAGTCTGCCTATTCCAAAACTTGTGTTCTTTTCATAGAACTGTGGGATCTATGCTGCCTTCCATCTGGGGACGCAGGAGATGGAAGAGATATCAGAGAGTCTACTCAGGCTTCTTGCCAGATCTTTGTTTCAAAAGTGCATATGAGACAAAAATAAAGGAATGTGATAATATAAACAGAACTAGAAAAGAGCAGGAAATCCCTGCTCTTTATCAGATTGCTTTAATCTCAACATTTCAGGTTGAAGTTATACACAGTGACCTTCCCCCCATATTTCTGGATATTTGGGGATTCAGCCTTCTGCCCAGTTCAGCTTGACAATAGAAAATAGAAAATTAAAATTAAAAAGATTCAAGAAATAACTCTGCAGGTTTACTCAGAGACATGATTCCTCCCCTCCAGTAATGTGCTTAATCGGGTTTGGTTTAGAGATAGTAATCTTTGCTGTGAACCAAAAGAAATAATCCTCTACACAATTGATATAAATGTATGAAACAAATATACCATCTGTAATTGTGATGACAAATGCTTTCGTTTAAGCACAGCTTTGCCATTAACCAGGTACTTTAATTAGCTCTTAGGATTCTTAAAACAACTCTGAGATATAGATTTCGTAAGAAAGGGTGTTCATATTTACTGAGTATCTACCACACTGTAAGCTCTGTCATGGATGTTGTAATTTATCTACATTATCTCATTTAATACAGAATGTTATGCAGTTTTAAGTGCTATTATATCTGTTGTCAGATGAAAAATCTGAAAGAGTTGAACTCTAAATTTTAGCCATTCCTTTGCTTGGCCCAAAAGGAAGGGAGGTCAGGATTGTGTGATTTCATGGAAATGTAACAGAAAAGATGGCCTGGTTGGTTCCATCATCCTCCAGCTTGTGGCGGTTTGAGGAAGGAGATATGGAGGTCAGAGAAGAGGGATGACGAGGTTGACTTTAAATGTTTGCTCTCTGTCATAACCTGCTATCTCTCTTTTATTCAGTAAGTTTACAAAAGGTTTTGATAGAGTCAGAAAAAATACATCATTAAAGAATTATCTAGAGAACCTCAAGGGGTCACCTGTAAGAAGAGACGATGGTGGGCCTTTTCTCTGACCATCTTTTTTCTCATTCTATATATTCTCACAGGGCCATTTTATCCATATCCATAGCTACAATGACCTTTTATCAATCAGTGACTCTCGAATCCATATCAAAATCTAGACCTTTCCCCTAAATACCTTTTCACATATCCAACTGTTTACTGAACATCTGACTTGGATGGCCCACAGATCCCAAATGGAAGTATCTCCCTGCTGCTCTTCTCCTGTTCCTGTTTCATGTTCCAGTGAATGGAAGCATTATCTATTCAGTTACACAAATAAGAAACTTAGGCAGCGTCCTTGGATTCTTATCTTCCCTAACTGTTCTCTACCCATTCCACCCTGAATCTTAATCAATAACCAAACCTATCAACTCCATCTTCCAAATATCTCTGGAATCCACATGCTTCTCTCTGTCAGTAACTCAACTGAGCCAGAGAAAGCTGAGCTATCTTGTGTTGATGAGCTGATTAAAAATGAGCCAAAATGAAAGTAACAGTCAAGTCTTACAAAATAGTACAAGGAGGAGGCTAAAACCAAAGAAAGAGTCAGCTCCCTCCATTTCTTTTTCCACCATGGAATGGTGTGAGGATGGGGTTGACTCACTATTGAGGGAGCCTCGAACAAAAGGCTCCTGCAGTTTTATGGACTTTAGGGCCAAAGGACAGAAAGAAGGGGAGGGCTAGGAGTGGAAAAATACTCACTACTATGTCAGCTTGGGGAAAGTATTTTCTAAGTCCCCGACGAGCCCTTCAAATGGAGATGCAGGTGTATATAAAAGCATGGCTGGCCAGGGGATATTGAGTCCTTGACTGCAACTTCCTTTAGAGACTGCAGTGCATTGGCTGTGCACCAAGTCTGATGTGAGAGGGCATCTTTCCCCTGGTAAAGCTTTTGTAATTGCCTGGGGTTGGGCCTGAAAATTATATTTTGGATGCCTTTTTCTTTTTCTTGACTGATTGCTCTTGTATATCTATCACATTTTCTTTTTTAATCCAGTTTTATTGACATATAATTAATATATTACATTGCATAAATTTAAGGTATACAATGTACTAATTTGGTAGGTGTATATGTTGCAAAATAATTTCCATAATAAGTTTATTGAACGCATCCATCACCTCACATAGTTACATTTTTTATGGTGAGAACTTTTTAAAGATCTATCTTAGCAACTTTCAAATGTACAATACAGTATTATTAGCTATAGTAAATATGCTGTATATTACATCCCCAGAACTTATTCATCTTATAACTGGAAGTTTGATCCTTTAACCACTTTCCCTACCTCCAACCTCCTGCCACTTGAAATCACCAATCAGTACTCTGTTTCTATGACTTCATATTTTTAAAATTTCACGTGTAAGATCATACAGTACTTTGTGATGACAGTGGAGGAGCTGTGGTGCAAGGGCTGACCCTACAGAGCAGGGTTTGCTTTAGTGGGGTGCCTGCTCAGTTTGCCCTTTGGGTGTGCCATGGCCAGACGATGCTCCAGCTTAGTCCAAAGCTGGCTACCAGGTGTGCCAGCTCTGGGGCCTCCTGGGAGGGGACCCACTACAAGCCAAGTTTAGCCACTGTCTGTGCTCTGCACAGGACCACCTGGTATGAGCCTGTAAGGAATAGAAAATATGAAGGTCTGCATGGGAACATTTGGGGATGGAAACTCTCACAGTGGCTGGGGTACGTGCTTGGCCTTGGAAGGATTGGCTCCCCTCCCAGGGACCAAGAAAATATTTACAGGATGTGGAGCCTGGCCTTCGCCTTGGTGCAAGTGGGCCAAGCTCCGACACATCTAATCTCCTACCAAGGACTGGCCCCGGCTCCTAGCCAGATCCGAGACTAGTTCCTTGTGTTGTTAACACGTATGCTTATTGGCTCCTTGCCGCTGTTGTTAGTGAAGTCCTCAAAACTCCAGAAAGCCGAGTAGGGAGTAGCAGTACATGTTGTTCTCCAGCCACCTGGGCTGCTGCAGGATATTCCGCCCGGGTTGATGATTTCACTTGACTAAGATTTTGCCTACGCTGATGAAGGGCCAGTGCTGTTTCTGCGCATGATGTTTTGCCCGTGTTGATGAACTACTGGTGCTGTTTCTGCACATGATGTTTTGCCCGTGTTGATGAACTACCGGTGCTGTTTCTGCGCATAATGTTTTGCCCGTGCTGATGAAAGGCCGTTGCTGTTTCTACGAGTCTAGTTGACTGGGCCCTGGTGGTATGATAAATTGCCTCCTTGCTTGTTAGTGGTATGATGATATACTCCCCTAATCTCTGTCTTGTCTTACTTACTTTCACTTTGTAATAAAACTCTTTAACCCCTTCATCTGGGCTTATGGTGGTGTGTCTTGCGTATCGGGCCTTGAAAATAAGTCTGTGCACAGCAATCGATAATACTTATCGATACAGAGCCACAAAGCAATCCACAGATGGCCACCACCTGCACTGGGCTTACAGGTGCCTTGAGAGGCCAATCTGTGAACCAAGGCTGGCTATCACTAGTGCCAGTCTTCAGGCTTCTCAGCCAGAGGTATGGGACATGCCAATGCCAAATGCAGCCTGTTTGGATTTTGTGAATCTTTGAGAGATTTTATGAAACTCCGCAGCATGAACTAAGGTGGGTTGTTTGTATGGAAAAGCCACTGGAAGTGACTTTGGTGTGCCTGAATGTTGGGTAGGGTGGGTTCTTCAGGAATCATTAGGGTGGGGCAGACAAAAAGTGATGGCCATTTTGATGGAAACTCAGATGTGGCATCTGCCTGCATCTGTTCGCAGGGATGGGGAAGGACTCAACAAAGAAACATGGCTCCCACCAGCTCCTCCATCTGGGAAAAAGCTGCCCCTTCAGCCCTTGCCCTGAAGTCAGACAATTCAGTTCTTCTGCATACATCCCTGACACCATTCAAGTCACTGCCCCAGTACTGGAGCTCAGAGTGAGTGAGTCTATCAGTGAGTAGGTCCATGTGCAGGCCCTTTAAGAGGAGTGCCTAGGACTGCAGCCGCCCTCTGGCTCACTCATCCTTAATCTCCATTGGTTTTCACAGTTTAAAGTTACAGGGACTTTTCTCCCCAGCACGGGAACCCTGGCCTGGGGAGCCTGGTGTGCAACTGGGATCCCTCATTCCTGCAGGGAGACCTCTGCAGCTGAGATATCCCTCCCTCATGTAGTTGTGGGACCACCCCTTTCCTTGTCTCCGCCCCTATCAGTCTCGAGGTGACTTCTTCCATATGTCCATAATCGTAGGCCTTTGGTCAGCTAGAGTTTAGATGATTCTCAATGATGCTTGTTCTGTAGTTTAGTTGTAATTGATGTGTTCCTGAGAGGTGATCACAGCATTTACCTACTCCACCATCTTCACTGGTAACTGTGTTGTTTTAATAGTAACAGTGGAAGCCAGAGAGAGTGACATAATATCATTGAATGCTATTATTTAAGGATATTATTTCACTCTCTGAGAGAAAAAAAGAGAAGAAAAAGAACTGTAAATCTTGAATTGTTCACCTACCAAAACTATCCTTTAAGAAACAGTAAAATAAAGACTTTTTGTCAGATAACTTAAAAACAGAAAATATAAAGAATTTACTCCTGGAAGGAAAAAATGATCCCAGAATCAAGGTCTAAGATTCGATAAGAAATGCAGGTATATCTGAACACAGGGAAAGCTAGTTTGAGGACAAAGCTGACTAATGGAGAATGGTAGAGCAAAAAGATGTTCTGAAAGAACTTTGAGTCTTTGTTTTTTTTCTTAAATATTTTTTTCCTTTCTTTTTATTAATTTCAGGTGTACAAAACAACATAATAGTTAGACATTTAAACCCCTCATAAAGTGATAACCCACCCCCCAAGCTGCTACTACCCCTCTGACATCTTATATGGCTGTTACAATACCATCGACTATCTTTCCTATGTTGTACTCCATGTTCTGTGATTATATACACCTATATATTTAGTTATAGTTGACATTCAATATTATCCTACTTCAGCTCTTCAGGCATATAGCACATTTGTTGGTCAGGCATCTACATGGTCTATGACGTGATCCCCCTGATAAGTCCAGTGCCCATCTGGCACCTTACATGATCTTTACAACATTGTTGATTATATTCCCTATATTGTATTAACTATCAATTTGTATTTCTTAATGCCTTCAACTTTTTCACCCTGCCCCCAACCCCATTCCCATCTAGCATCCTGATCGTTCTAGTACCTCTCTGGCACATACCTAGTTATATTATTAACTATATTCCTTATGCTATACCCTACATCCCCATGACTACTGTATAACAATGAATTTGTAATTAATCCCTTCCCCTTTCACTCATCCTTAACCTCCCTCCCATCTTAAAGAAGTCCCTCCAAGGTTCCTTGTAATACTGGTTTGGTGGTGATGAACTCCTTCAGCTTTTTCTTGGCTGGGAAATTCCTTATCTGTCCTTCAATTCTAAATGACAGCCTTGCTGGGTAGAGCAATCTTGGCTGTATGTCATTGCTTTTCATCACTTGGAATATTTCCTGCCACTGCCTTCTTGCCTGCAAAGTTTCTGTTGAGAAATCAGCTGACAATCTTATGGGGACTCCCTTGTATGTAATTAACTGCTTTTCTCTTGCTGCTTTTAAGATTCTATCTTTGTCTTTAAACTTTGGCATTTTAATTATGATGTGTCTTGATGTGGGCCTCTTTGGGTTTATCTTGTTTGGGACTCTCTGTGTTTCCTGGGCTTGTATGTCCGTTTCCTTCACCAGGTTAGGAAGTTTTCTGTCACTATTTCTTTAAATAGGTTTTTAATACCTTTCTCTCTTTCTTCTTCTGGTATCCCTATAATGCAAATGTTGTCCCAGATGCCCCGTAAACTCTCCTCAATTTTTTGGATTATTTTTTTCTTTTTGCTGTTCTGATTGGATGTTTTCTGCTACCTTATCTTCTACATCACTGGTTGGATACTCTGCTTCATCTAATCTACTGTTGATTCCCTGTAATATATTTTTTTGTTTCCATTATTATATCCTTTATTTCTGACTGGTTCTTTTTTATGTTTCCATCTCCATTTTTATGAGATCATTGAGCATTCTTATAACCAGTGTTTGGAGCTCTGCATCTGATAGATTGCTTATTTCTGTTTCGCTGTTCTGTCTTTTCATTTGGGACATGTTTCTTTGTCTTCCCATTTTGGCTGCCTCCCTGTGTTTGTTTCTATGTATTAGGTAGGGCTGCTATGTCTTCCAGTCTTAGTAGAATGGCCTTATGTAGTAGGTGTGCTGTGGGGTTCAGTGGAGCAGTCCTTATGGTCACCTGAGCCATGTCCCTTGTGAGGGTTGTGTGTGCCTCCTTTTGTTGTTGAGCCTTGGTTGATAATTGGACATCAATGTGAGGGACTGACCCTTGGGCTCACTGGTTGTGAGAACTGGTCTTGACTACAGTGGAAGGGTTGTTGTGCAGAGGCTGATCCTATGGAGCAGGATCTGCCTCAGCAGGACTCTGGTGCCTGCCCAATCTGTGTCGTACTTGGAGACAGCTAGGTGATGCTCCAGCTCATTTTGAAGCTGGGCATTGGGTGTGCCAGCCCTAGGACCACCTTGGAGGGTATCTGCTGTAGGTCTACTTTAGCCACAGCCCAGATGCCACCCGGGGCTACCTAGCGGGAGCCAGAAAGAAATCTGCAGATGTCTACCACTTCTGCTGTGCTTTTCCTTGAAAGGCCAAGCTGCAAAACAAGACCAGCTGCCACTAGAGCCAGCTTAGGGCTGCTCAGCCAGAGGTACAGGACACATTCAAGCCAGATGCTGCTTGTCTGGGCTCCGCAAACCTTTGGGAGACCCTAAGGAAATGCAGTTTGAGCCAAGGCAAACAGTCTGCATGAAAAAGCCATGGAAAGCAGCCTGGATGTGACCGAAAGTTGGGTGGGACCAGGTCTCACATCGCCAGGACGAGGCAAACGAGCAGCGGAGACTCAGAAATGGGGGCTGCCTATCTTCGCTCACCAGGAAGGGGAAGGACTCAACAAAGAAACAATGGCCTCCACTAGCTCCCCCATCTAGGAGAAAGCCTCCTCTCCAGCCCCCATCAGAAGCCAGACAACTGAATTCCCCACCACATGTCCCTGCCACCTTTCCAGCTGCGGCCCCAGTGCTAGAGCTCAGAGCGAGTGATTCCGTTGGTGGGTAAGTCCGCGCACAGTCCCTTTAAGAGGAGCGCCTGTGAGTACAGCTGCACTGTGTCACTCAGTCACAATCTCCCCTGTTTTTCACAACTGAAAATTATGAGGACTTCTCTTCCTGGCATTGGAACCCTGGGCTGGGGTGGGGCTGGGCCCTCTTGCTCCTCTGGGGGTTGGGGGAACCCCCACAGCCGAAATAGCCCTCCTTTAATGGTCACACTCGGGTGTGGGACCAGCCCATTCCGCATGTCTGACCTTCCTACCAGTTTAGAGGTGGCTTCTTCTGAAAGCCCTTAGTTGAAAGGCTTCAGTTCAGCTTGATTTTAGGTGCTTCTCAATAATGGTTGTTTTGTAGATTACTTGTAATTTTGATGTGGTTGTGAGAGAAGATAAAAACACAGCGTTTACCTACTGCACCACCTTGGTTGTCTCCAGAACCTTGATTCTTCATGATATTATACCAACGAACTAACTAATCCTGGAGCCACCATATATTGGAACTTGTTGTGTAAAATAATGTGTCCCATACTGAGATAGATAGAGCATATGTGTGTGACTAAGAAAGAATAAATTGTATCAAATTCTGTGGAGTGGTCAAGTAGGATAAAAATAGAAAAGAGTCTTTTGGTTTTGACTATTGAAAGATCATTGATGATCGTGGCAAAAGCAGTTCAGTCTTTCATGAACTTGGCTGTACTCTCTTTCTCTTGAGATTAAGGAAGAGACACATTTCCCAACCTGTGTCCTTTTAATAAATTGTTCTTTCAGATTTAGTTGGTCTGAGTAAATTTCTTTTACTTACAACCAAGAGTCTTGAATAACAAAGGATAGTTTTTGGAATCGTTAAGAAGGCTGAACTGGCAAGACTTAGTGAAGGATTGCTGTGGATTGTAGGAAAAGACAGAGGTTATGACTGGCTTCTTTCACTTAGTATGGTTTCAAGATTCCTCAATGTTGTAGCATGTATCAGTACTCCATTCCTTGTTATTGCTGAATAGTATTCCATTGTGTAGCTATAACAAATTTCATTTACGTGTATCTATTCATCAATTGATTGGTAGTTGAGTTGTTTTCATCTTTTGGCTATTATGGACAATGCTGCTATGAACATCCATGGACATATGTTTCCATTTCTCTTTGGTATATGACTATAAGTGGAATTGCTGGATCATATGATAATTCTGTTTAATTGTTCAAGAAACTGCCAGACTGTCTTCTAAAGTGACTGCACAATTTTACATTCCTACCAACATTGTATGGAGGTACCAATTTCTCCAAATTGCTCTATTTGATGAGACACTGTTTTCATACTTTCCTTTACTTCTTTAATTATGCTTTCCTTTAGTTCTGTGCATAGCTACAAATGGCTACTTTGAAGTCTATTGCTGTTAAATCTGACATTGGGTTGCTCTCACAGGTGGTTTCTGTTGCTTGCTTTTTTCCAGTGTATTGGCTATCCTACACTGTTTCCTTGCTTGCTTCATAATTTTTCCTTGGTAAATGGATATTTTAGGTAATATATTGCAGCAACTTTGGGTACTGGTCCTTCCCCATCCTCATTCCAGGCTTTGTTATTGTTTTCACTGTTTATTTGCTTGGTGATTGGCTGGATCATTTTAGTAAAGTCTATCCCTGCCCTCCCTGCGCCGCCCCCCCCCCCCCAACACACACATGCACACACAGTGTTAAGTCTCTAATGTTGCTCCTTAGGGAGGCACAGCTTTGGTTATGTCCACAGTCACCCTAGGATGACAGTGGTATAGGTATGACTCTCTTCTGTTTCCCTGGTCACACCCAACTGTGAAACCACTACTTACTGGCTGATGGCTCTGTTTTCAGCAATGCTCTGGGACATTAATTATTCTAGTTTCTGAGGTCAATGTTAAATATATATTCTGACCCCAGGAGGGCTCCTCCTAGCTGTCTTGTTCCCTGATTCTCTTCTGAAAACTAACCAACCTACAGTCTAGAAGGTATCTTCTTTAAATCTCCTCCCAATTGCCTTTTACCAAAACCTCCACTCTTTTTGAGCATTTGCCTAGGCTTGAACGTCACACTGTATCGCAAATGAAGTCAATTCCTTTGGAAAAACATTAGGAAACATTAAACATGTTTAAAGGGCCTGCTTCTCTCAGGCAAAACTCTGAGCCAGGGCCCTGGATGTGAGTGGGTACAGTGGCCCACATCTCTCTGATCGATAGCCCTCTCTAGAAGCTGAGCGCTCAGTGGAGGGGGCAGGCAGAAGTCTAAGGTCCTCCCAGCTTCCTTTCCTGGAAAGGAGCTGCCACTTCAACAGGCAGGCAAGGCCATACTGGGTCCCCAGTATTCTCAGCACACCATGCCCAACATAGAGCCTCTGTTTCAGACGTTGGGGCTGGATGGAAAAAAGGAGCCTCCACCTCTTGACCACATTTTCCTGGAAGTTAGCCTCAGCAACAGGTAGCTGGGACAGTATGAAGAACACTGAAGTTTCACTCCTCTCGGGAAGAAAGCCCTCTGACCGGCAGCTGGGGGAAGAGAGAGGCCTCGTGTTCTTGGCTGCGGCAGCTTGGAGAGGAATCTCAGTATCCCTGAGCCGAAAGGGGAAGAGAGTTCCAATAACATAGACTCTCACGTTTCTTACCAAATTTTGAACATTTTCTTGAAGGGCTGTTTTCTTCATTTGCTGTTTGCCTTTAGGACCATGTCTAGAGGCTTTAAATATTTTGGTTACTTTTTATAATTTTCACCAGTTTTATGGGGGGGGGGGGCGGGGAGGTCAGCACGCTGTCGTGCTGGAAGTTGACCTCATAATAATTTCTTAAAATAGAATAACACTATTCTGAATTTTAACATGATATATTAGTTTATTTTATTTTAGTTTAGTTTAGTTTTTTGGCTAATAGTGCTCTATTGAGATGTACTTTACATACCATAAAATATACAGACCTTAAGTATATTACAGTGAATTTACATCTGTATGCAATGTGTACATCTGTATAGTCATCACCCGGATTGATTTAGAAAGTTCCTCCACACCCACACCAGTAGTAATCTCTGTTGTGAACAATCTCTATTGCATCACCATAGATTTCTTTTGTTTGTCCATGAATTACAAAAAAATAAAATGAAGTCATACAATCTGTATTCATTTGTGTTTGGCTTTCTTATTCCACATGTTTTTGAGATTCATCCCTGTTGCTACATGCATCAATAATTTATTTCTTTTTATTGCTGAATAGCATCCCAGTATCCATTCACTTGCTGATGGATGCTTAGGTGATTTCCACTTTTGGCCTATTGTAAATAAAGCTGCTGTGATCATTCATGTACAAGTCTTTTTGTGGACATATGCATAATTTCTCAATTATTTCTACTATTTTCATAATAGAGGAAAACTTATATCACAACAGAAATGTGTGTTTAACTTTATTAAAAACTGCCAAATAGAGTTCCTAAGTTGTTATACCATTTTACAATCCCACCATCAGTGAGTGAATCAAAGTTCCTTTTGCTCCACATCTTTGTCTGCATTTGGTATTATCAGTCTTTCAGAGTTTAGTCATTCTGGAGGGTATGCAGTGGATCTCATTGTGGCTTTCATTTACATTTCCCTGGTGACGACTAATGTTGAGCACCTTTTTGTATGCTTATTGGCCTTCTGGATATCTTCCTTGGTAAACTACTTTTTCAAGTTTTTGTTTGTTTGTTTGTTTGTTTTTTACATTTTTATTGGTTTGCTTTTCTTTTCATTATTGACTTGTAGATTTTCTTTATTCTTGATATCAGTCTTAACTAGTATAAGAACTGCCATATTTTCTCCTTGTCTGCAACATCATTTTTTTTTTTTCATTTTGGGAAACAGCTTTATTGAGATATAATTTACATACCATACAAATTACCAATTTAAAGTGTATAAATCAATGGTTTTTAGTATGTTCACAAATTTGTGCAACCATCAACACAATCAATTTTAGAATATTTTTATTACCCTATAAAGAAACATCATACCTCTTAGTCATCTCTAATCCCAAGTCATGAAGTTTTATGCCTGTTTTCTTCTAAGAGTTTTATCATTTTAGTTCTTACATTTATGTTTATTATACATTTTGAATTAGTATTTGTATATTGTGTGAGGTAGGGGTCCAACGGTATTATTTTGCACTTGAATATCCAGTTGTCCCAGTCCATTTGTTGAAATTACTATTGTTTGTCCCATTGGGTTGTCTTGGCAGCCTTGTTGAAAATCAATTGACTGTAAATGTGAGGGTTTATTTCTGGACTCTAAATTTGATTCCATTGATTTACATGTTTATCCTTATGCCACTACCACACTGTATTGATTACTGTAGCTTTGTAGTAGATTTTGAAATTGGGAAGTGTCAATACTTAAACTTTGTTCTTTTTCAAGATTGAAAAAAGAAGAATCTGGAATCTCTTGTAATTCCATACGAATTTTAGAATCAGCTTATCACTTCCTACAATGAAATTAGCTGAGATTTTCATAAGAATTGCACTGAAGCTGTAGATAAATTTGTAAGATTTGTAAGTGCATTTTAATACTAAGTCCTATGATATATGAACATGGGATATATTTCCATTTCTTTAGATCTTTAATTTCTTTCAATAATATTTTATAGTTTCACAAATGTAAATTTTGAGCTTCTTTTGTTCAACTTGTTTTTAAGTAATTTTCTTTAATGCCTGGAAATAAAATTGCTCTCTTGTTTGTTCATTGCTTCTACATAGAGATACCATTGGTTTTTATATATTAATCTAGTATCTGGCAACCTTGCTGAACTCATTTATTAGTTCTAATGGTTTTTTAGTGGATTCCTTAGGATTTTTCTATATATACAATCATGTCATGTAAAAATATAATTTTATTTCTTCCTCTAATCAGGAAGCCTTTTATTTCATTTTCTTCTTCACTTTCTTTTTTTTTTTCTTTTTTTTTTTTTTTTGCACTTCAGTTTCTTTTCTTTTTTTTTTTTTTTTATTTTTTAATTTATTGGGGTGACAATTGTTAGTAGAATTACATAGATTTCAGTTGTGCAATTCTGTATCACATCATCCATAAATCACACTGTGTGTTCACCACCCAGAGTCAGCTCCCCTTCCATCACCGTACATTTGATCCCCCTCACCCTCATCCCCCACCCCCCAACCCCCTTACGCTCTGGTAACCACCAAATTACGTTCCCCAGATTAATTTTCAAACCCCGTGGCCATCCTGTGGTCACCGACTGCCCTCCAATCCCCTCACCCTCCCCCCCACCCCCCACTCCCCCCGCCCATCTAGCAACCCTCAGTTTTTCCTCATTGTCTCCCACACAGTTTCTGATTAGTTCATTCACTTATTCTTTTCTTTAGAATCCGCAAATAAGTGAGATCATATGGAACTTATCTTTCTCTGTCTGACTTATTTCACTTAACATAATGTTCTCTAGATCCATCCATGTTGTTGCAAATGGTAAGATTTCTTTCTTCCTTATGGCTGCATAATACTCCATTGTATAAATGTACCACAGTTTCTTAATCCAGTCATCTACCGATGGGCATTTTGGTTGTTTCCATGTCTTAGCTATTGTGTATAGTGCTGCAATAAACATAGGAGTGCATAGAGATTTTTGAATTGAAGTTCTGGATTTCTCCGGATAGATACCTAGGAGTGGAATTCCTGGATCATAAGGTAGTTCCATTTTCAGAATTTTGAGATACCTCCATACTGTTTTCCATAGCGGTTGCACCAGTCTGCAATCCCACCAACAGTGCACAAGCGTTCCCTTTTCTCCACATCCGCGCCAGCACTTGTTGTTTGTTGATTTATTGATGATAGCCATTCTGACTGGGGTGAGGTGGTATCTCATTGTGGTTTTTATTTGCATTTCTCTGATGGTTAGCGAGGTTGAGCATTTCTTCATATGTCTGTTTGCCATCTGTATGTCCTTTTCAGAAAAATGTCTCTTCAAGTCCTCTGCCCATTTTTTAATTGGATCGTTTGTTTTTTTGGAGTTGGGTTGAGTAAGTTTTCCATAGATTTGTGATATTAATCCCTTATCAGATATATCACTGGCAAATATCTTTTCCCATTCAGTAGGATCCCTTCTTGTTTTATTGATGGTTTCCTTTGCTGTGAAAAAACTTTTTAGTTTGATATAATCCCACATGTTTATTCTTTCTCTTAGTTCCCTCGCGCGAGGGTGTATATCAGTAAAAATCTTACTCCGGGTAATGTCTGAGAAGTTTCTTCCTATATTTTCCTCTAGGTATTTTATGGTTTCAGACCTTACATTTAAGTCTTTAAGCCATTTTGAATTTATTTTTGTATATGGTGTAAGGAGGTGGTCCAACTTCATTTTTTTGCATGTGTCTGTCCAGGTTTCCCAGCACCATTTATTGAATAGACTGTCATTACTCCATCGTACATTCTTGCTTCCATTGTCGTAGATTAAATGGCCATATAGGCGTGGATTTATTTCTGGACTCTCTATTCTGTTCCATTGATCTATGTGTCTGTTTTTATGCCAGTACCATGCTGTTTTGATTACTGTAGCCTTGTAGTATAATTTGAAGTCAGGTATTGTTATACCTCCCACTTTGTTCTTATTTCTCAAGATTGCCTTTGCTATTCGGGGTCTTTTATGGTCCCATATAAATTTTAGGATTATATGTTCTATTTCTGTGAAAAACGACGTTGGCAGTTTGATAGGAATTGCATTGAATATGTATATTGCCTTAGGCAGTATGGACATTTTAACTATATTAATTCTTCCTATCCATGAACATGATATGTGTTTCCATCTATTTATATCTTCCTTCATTCCTTTCATCAGTGTCTTATAATTTTCTGAGTATAGATCTTTTACTTCTTTGGTTAAATTTATTCCCAGGTATTTTATAGTCTTTGGAGCGACTGTAAATGGGATTGTTTTTTTAATTTCTCCTTCTGATGTTTTATTATTGGTATATATAAATGCAACTGATTTCTGAATATTAATTTTGTATCCTGCCACTTTACTAAATTCATCTATCAGCTCTAATAGCTTCTTGGTGGAGTCTTTAGGGTTCTCTATATATAGTATCATATCATCTGCATACAATGATAACTTTACTTCCTCCTTACCAATCTGGATGCCTTTTATTTCTTTTTCTTGTCTGATTGCTGTGGCAAGAACTTCCAGAACTATGTTGAATAGAAGCGGAGATAGTGGGCATCCTTGCCTTGTTCCTGATCTTAGGGGGAATGGTTTTAGCTTTTCCCCATTGAGTATGATGTTAGCTGTGGGTTTGTCATATATGGCCTTTATTATGTTGAGATAAGATCCCTCTATTCCCACTTTCTTAAGGGTTTTTATCATAAATGGCTGTTGGATTTTATCAAATGCTTTTTCTGCATCTATTGATATGATCATGTGATTTTTATTTTTCATTTTGTTAATGTGGTGTATCACATTAATAGATTTGCGGATGTTGAACCACCCCTGCATACCAGGGATGAATCCCACTTGATCGTGGTGAATGATCTTTTTAATGTATTGCTGAATTCTGTTTGCTAATATTTTGTTGAGGATTTTTGCATCTATGTTCATTAAAGATATCGGCCTGTAGTTTTCTTTTTTTGTGGTGTCTTTGTCTAATTTTGGGATCAGGGTGATAGTGGCTTCGTAAAAAGTGTTTGGGAGTCTTCCCTCCTTCTGGATTTTTTGGAAGAGCTTGAGGAGAATTGGTGATAATTCTTTTTTGAACGCTTTGTAAAATTCACCTGTAAAGCCATCTGGTCCAGGGCTTTTGTTTGTTGGGAGACTGTTGATTACTGATTCAATTTCCGTGGTGGTAATCAGTCTATTCAGGTTTTCTGTTTCTTCTTGAGTTAGCCTTGGAAGGTTGTACGCCTCTAGAAAATTGTCCATTTCTTCCAAATTGTCAAATTTGTTGGCATATAGTTGCTCATAGTAACTTCTTAAAACTCTTTGTATTTCTGCAGTGTCCGTTGTCACTTCTCCTCTTTCGTTTCTGATTTTATTAATTTGGGTCCTCTCTCTCTTTTTTTTAATGAGTCTGGCTAATGGTTTGTCGATTTTGTTTATCTTCTCTAAGAACCAACTCTTGGATTCATTGATCTTTTGTATTGTTTTTCTGGTTTCTATTTCATTTATTTCTGCTCTGATCTTTATTATCTCCTTCCTTGTGTTCCCTTTGGGCTTATTTTGCTGTTCTTTTTCCAGATCCCTTAAATGTGAAGATAAACTGTTTATTAGTGATGTTTCTTGTTTCTTTAGGTAGGCCTGCAAAGCTATGAATTTCCCTCTTAGGACTGCTTTCGCGGCATCCCATAGATTTTGGGTCGTCGTGTTTTCATTTTCATTTATCTCGAAATATCTTTTGATTTCTTCCTTGATCTCCTGCTTGACCCATTCATTATTTAGTAATAAGTTATTCAGCCTCCATGAATTGGTGTGTCTTCCCGTTTTTTTCCTGTAGTTCATTTCTAATTTCATAGCATTGTGATCAGAGAAGACAATTGGTATGATTTCAATTTTCTTAAATTTATCAAGACTTGTTTTGTGGCCTAACATATGATCTATCTTGGAAAATGTTCCATGTGCGCTTGAGAAGAAGGTGTATTTTGCAGCATTGGGGTGAAATGTTCTGAAAATATCGATTAAATCCAAGTGGTCCAATGTATCATTTAAGGCTGTTGTTTCCATATTGATTTTCTGTCTGGAAGACCTGTCCCTTGTGGTCAGAGGTGTGTTGAAGTCCCCGACTATAATAGTGTTACTGTTGATCTCTGCCTTTATGTCAGTCAGTACCTGTTTTATATATTTAGGTGCTCCTATGTTGGGTGCATAGATGTTTACTAGGGTTATGTCCTCTTGTCGGATCGATCCCTTTATTATTATATAGTGCCCATCTTTATCTTTTAGTATGTTCTTCATTTTAAAGTCTATTTTGTCAGAAATAAGTATTGCAACTCCAGCTTTTTTCTCGTTTCCATTTGCATGAAATATCTTACTCCAACCCTTCACTTTCAGCCTGTGTGTGTCTTTTGTTCTGAGGTGAGTCTCTTGTATACAGCATATACAAGGGTCTTGCTGTCTTATCCAGTCAGCCACCCTATGTCTTTTGATTGGAGCATTTAATCCATTTACATTTAAAGTGATTATTGATAGGTACATAGATATTGCCATTTTTAAATTTGTAGTTAGGTTGTTTTGATCTTTCTTCTATTTACAGAAGACCTTTTAGTATTTCTTGCAATGCTGGCTTGGTGGTAATAAATTCCTTTAGCTTATTTTTTTCTGGAAAGCTCTTTATCTCTCCATCAACTTTAAATGATAGCCTTGCTGGATAAAGCAATCTAGGTTGTAGGCCTTTGTTTTCCATCACTTTAAGTATCTCCTGCCACTCCCTCCTGGCCTTCAATGTTTCTGTAGAAAAATCATTTGATAGTCTTATGGGAGTTCCCTTGTATGTAACCCTCCGTCTTTCTCTTGCTGCTTTTAGGATTCTCTCTTTGTCTTTAAGCTTTGCCATTTTAACTATAATGTGTCTTGGTGTGGACCTGTTTGGGTTAATCCTGGTTGGAACTCTCTGCACTTCCTGGACTTGTATGTTGGTTTCCTTCATCAGGTTGGGGAAGTTTTCAGACATTATTACTTCAAATATGTTCTCAATCCCTTGCTTGCTCTCTTCACCTTCTGGTATTCCTATGATGCGCATGTTGTTGCGCTTGATGTTATCCCAGAGGTCTCTTAGGCCATCTTCATTGTTTTTTATTCTTTTTTCTTTTTGTTGTTCCGTTTGGGTGATCTCTGCTACCTTGTCTTCTAAGTCGCTGATTCGATCCTCTGCTTCATCTAGCCTGCTGGTAATTCCTTCAAGTGAGTTCTTAATTTCGGTAATTGTGTTCTTTAGTTCCAACTGGTTTTTCGTTATGATTTCTACATCCTTCTTTATGTTTTCTCTAAGCTCGTTTGTTATGATTTCTACATCCTTCTTTATGTCTTCTCTAAGCTCCTTAAACATTCTTATCACCAGTGTTCTGAACTCTGTCTCTGAGAGGTTGGTTACGTCTGCTTCATTTGGTTCCAGTTGTGGAAGTTTCTTCTGTTCTTTTATTTGGGACGTGTATCTTTGTTTCCCCATTCTGGCTGACTGTGTTTATTTTGATATATTAGGTAGATCCCCTAGAGTTCTTAGTTCTTGCTAGGTTATCTTATGTAGTATGTGTCCTTTATATTTGACTCGCACCACGTCGTCCTCCTCTGCGTGTGCTCCAAAGGTGAGTCTTGTGTTGTGTACACTGTCCCGTTCAAGAAGATCTTTAATTGCTTCCCGCTAATGAGCAGGTGGGGTCAACTCCTGGGCTGACCTGCCGTGAGACTTGGCTCTGCCCCCCGCAGGGCACTCTGCTGCGTGAGGGTTTACCACCCCAATGTGATTTGGCCTCTATGGGCTCCAGAGCCTGCCGAGAAACCCCTCTAGGTGTGTGACCTGCAGGTCAAACCCGGCTGCACTCCGATTTGGTCTGGAGTTGGCCCCCGGATATGCCGAGTTCCGTGCCACCCAAGCTGGGCCCCGGCAGGGAAGTCCCAGAACAAGGCAAATCACCAAGCACAGCAGCAACGACAACAACAAAGAAAAATATCAAATACGTTCACATGCAAAACCACCTGATAACCCCACTCGACAGAGGCAAAGATATCAAAGATATAAAGACAAAGCAAAACAAGACAAAACAAAGCAATACAAAAAGCAGCGACAGTCTCGGCCTAAGCCCACCAAGCAATGTCTAGGTTATTCTCTGCTGTACCAAGGAGCCCCCTGCTTATTGCGCAGGCAGAGCCGGTCACCTGGTGCTCAGAGAGACTTTGGGACTGCAGACTTAAAAGCGTGGGCCTGAGGAGTCTGGATGATAGTCTCCACAAAGTCAGTGCAGCTTCTGCCCTTGTCCGCACGTATGCACACCGAGAGGAGCACCACCAGTCCTTTGTCCAGAGCTCGTGAGTCCTAGGGCACTCCTTCAGTGTGTGTGTATGGGTGCGGGCGGGAGATTTCTGATCTGCTGACCGTGCCTCACAAGCTGGGCCCCGGCAGGGCAGTTTCAGAACAAAGCAAATCACCAAGCACAACAACAACAACAACAACAACAAAGAAAAATATCAAATACGTTCACATGCAAAACCACCTGATAACCCCACTCGACAGAGGCAAAGATATCAAAGATATAAAGACAAAGCAAAACAAGACAAAACAAAGCAATACAAAAAGCAGCGACAGTCTCGGCCTAAGCCCACCAAGCAATGTCCAGGTTGTTCTCTGCTGTACCAAGGAGCCCCCTGCTTATTGCGCAGGCAGAGCCGGTCACCTGGTGCCCAGAGAGACTTTGGGACTGCAGACTTAAAAGCGTGGGCCTGAGGGGTCTGGATGATAGTTTTTACAATATCAGTGCAGTTTCTGCCCTTGCCTGCACAAATGCACACTGAGAGTGGCACCACCAGATACGTGACCAAAACTCTTGAGTCTTAAGGCACCTCTTCAGTGTGTGTGTGTGAGTGCGGGCAGGAGATTTCTGATCTGCTGAAAGCCCAGAGCTGCACCTGCCTCACTGCTGATCTCCGGGTGTGTCTCGGCAGCTGCACCCACCCCACCCTAGGCAAGCCAGGAAGGGTGGGGGCTGGAGATGGAGGGGTCTTCACTCTCCCAGCCCAGCCCTGCGTCGCTCTCTTCCCGCAGGCCAGAAAAGGTGGTGGTTGGGGGTGGAGGCGTCTCTTCTCTCCTAGCGCAGCCAAAATCACGCACACTGCCCAGTCTGCCTGGGTCAGGGCTGCCCGTCAGGCTTCCCAAAGCGTGAGTCTTAGATACCACTTCTCGGTTCAGGGGCCGGTTTAAGTCTCTGGAAGGGCGGGGTAAGATTGGAAGAGTGGGGCGGGGGGGAGGGGCCTAGGTATGGAGACTGCGCCCCCCGACCGCCGCAGGGCGCGCCGCCTTCCCGGCGGGAGAAATCAGCCGTAGGAGCAGGGAAAGGGCCTACCCCCGGTCTCTGCGCTCTCCGCTCCGCCTGGGATCCCGTGCTTGCCCGGCTCCGTGGTTTTCGGTTTTTGCCCCCGCCAGCTGAGGCTCCGCTGGGGGCTGGGCTCTCCCGCCGCTGCCGGCCGGGCGCTCCCACGCCGCTTCTCCTCCTCCTCTCCTTGCTCCGTCCAGTTAGCTTACCCCCAAGAATTTCTTAGCTTCAAGCAATCCACGAATCTCTCCACTATATTGTGTGGTGAGCGAAAATTTCCTCGATGGGTTATAGTTCCCGTTTGCAACAAGATCCGGAGGAGAACTCAGAAAGTGCGCCCTGCTGCCGCCATTCCTATAAGAAGAGCCCTCTTCTTCACTTTCTTAATGATAACTTTTGATGAACAGAAAATTTTAATTAAGTCGGATTTTTCGGTATTTTTCTTTTGTTTGCATTTTATGACCTAAGAATCTTTGCCTACTCTAAGGTTTTCAAGACATTCCACAGTTGTTTTTTTTCCCTAGAAGTTTATACTTTTAACTATCAAAATTAGGTCTACAATCCAGGTAAAATTAATATTTTTCTCACTGGTGGGACATGGAATCAAAGTTCAGATTTTTTCCCGAGATATCCAGTTGTTCCAAATATAAAACCATTTAAATTTTATATTTAATGATTTTTATATTATATTCCATTTCAGTAATATGTATCTACTCATAAATATTGTAAACACAAGAAGGAAAAAAGATTAATTTATGCATGAAACAAGGTTTTTCTTATCTCTGTGCAGCTGTAAGAGTTCATTTTCCTTCTGTTTGAAGAAGTCTCTTTAGTATATCCTTTAGCAATGAAAGATTGTCAAGGTTTTTATTTATCTGAAAATGACATTATATGGTGTATTAGTCAGGGCTTTCCAGAGTATTTATAAGACTTAATTGACTCATGTAATAATGTAGACTAAAAAGTCCCAAGATTTGCAATGCAGACTGAGAAGTCCCAGCTGGAGACCAAATGTGTGGAGAACAGATGTGTGTTTTCAGCCTGAGTCCAAAGGCCTGAGAACAAGGAGAGCTGATGATGTAAGTTCTAGTTTAAAAGCCAACAGGCTCAAGATCCAAAAGGATCCAATGTTCAGCCCAAATCAGCAGACTGGAAAAGACACGTCCCAGCTCAATAGTCAAGCAGGAGTTCCCTCTTAGCAGGCTTTTTGTTCTAGTCACATCTTCAAATGATTGGCTGAGGTTCACTCACATTGGGGAGAGCAGTCTTTTTACTCAGTCTACTGATTCAAATATGAATCTCATTCAGAAACATACCTAGAATAATGTTTGGTCAAATGTTTGGGCACCTTGTGGCCCAGTCAAGTTGACACAAAATTAACCATCATATATGGTCTTCCTTTTTGAAGGATATTTTCTTTAGATGTAGAATTTTTGGTTTGGTAATTAGTTTTCTTTAGCACATAAAAGCTATATTTCCATGGTTTCCTGACTTTGATTCTTTCTTTTGAGAGGCCATCTGTCATATAGATTTTTGTGACTGGCATAATCTTTGAGATTTATCTATATTGTTTCATCTATCCATAGTTTGTTCATTTCTATTGCTGAATAGTATTCATGGTATAGATGACCCAAAATTTGTTTTTCCACTCACTAATTATTGTTTGGATAATTTCCACAGTTTAGCAATTATGAATAAACACTTTACCATGTATTTATTAGTCATTTAAATATGTTCTTTTTAGAAATGTCTCGTCAATCTTTTGCCCATTTTTCTAGTTGTCTTTTCTTTATTGACTTGTAGCAGTTCTATATATATTCTAAGTACAAACACACTGGAGGTGCCAAAAAATGTATACAAGTGGACACTTTGGTCACCGTTGCTCAAGTAGTAGTTCGCCGCAATCAGAAGTGTCTGGACGCTGATGGTAACCACTTTGAGCACCTCTTGTAATTGCAGAAGTCAAATATGACTTGTATTCATCTTTTGTTATCAGTATGTACTAAGAATTACAATTTTAATACAGTTTTTTCCTTTCTTAAAATGTGTATACATTTTTTTGGCATCCTCTTAGAATCTAAAATCTCTATAGATATTGGTATAGATATAGATATCTGTATATCTGTGTGTGTATATATGTGTGTATACACACACACACACACACACACACACATATATATATATTAGATTCTAAGTACAAATCTTGTTGGTAATATGCATTGCACTTATTTTCTCCCAACCTGATACTTGTATTTCCACTTTTTTTGATGAACAGGAGTTGATAATTCTTAATATAGTCAATTTTTAAATATTCCTTTGTAGTTGGTGCTTTTTATATATTTTTTTTAAATATTAACATTTTATTTGCAAAGCTTCTTTGTTGTACAGAAAGGAAAAATGTTACAATCTTGGTGTAACTGGTAGCCACAGATAGTTGACTCACCAATCAGAGCTATCCATGCTACAGCAAGAGTCTTACACAAAAATCTAACGATGCTTACAATTTTCTTGGGGTGAAGTTCCCAAGCTTGGTGGTGGATTTTCACGAGGGACTAAACAGAGGAAGGCGGAATGTCACAGGAACTATTCTTTGGCTCTTTGGGTGAGTGGATGTTCTGGGGTTTGTATCACAGCAAGGTTTTTTTGTTTTGTTTTGTTTTTTTAAATAAACAGCTACCAAGTCCATATGAGCAGTCCAACCAATACTGAACACTTCTTTTTCTTTTTTTTTGCAAGTTATTTGGGGTCTTAGTCATCTTCTCCATCATCTGTTTCTCTCTTCCTCTATTCACCTTTCCTGCTTTCTTCCTCCTCTTCATCCTCATCCTCATTGCCTTCATCTTCATCAACTTCTCCATCATGTCCAAAATCTTCTTCCTCCCCGTTGACTTCACCTTCATCCTCTTTGCCTCTACATCTTTGTCATCAAACTCTTCCTCCTTGCCATCTTCCTCCTCCTCGTCTTCTCCTTCTTCATCATCCTCTTCTTCATCCACACCATCCACCTCGGCATTTGAATCAGGGGATTCTCAGTCGTCTCAGTCATAGCCACCCAGGTGGATCAGCTGGGGCAGGAGCTTAAAGACGTTCTCTTGGTAGTCATTCAGATTAGTAACCTCATAGTTAAACAGATCCAGGTTCCAAGGTGCAGATGTTTTTCAGTTTATTTAGATGTGTGAGATTTGGAAGTTTTTCTGCCAACATGTTCAGCCCTCCATAGATTCTACTGTCATTGAGGTCAAGATTTTTCCATTTAGGTAGCTTGGGGAGATTTGAAACTGAAATCCAATCTACGTTTATTAAACTGAGGAACTCTTAAGTTTACCAGTGCAGCTATTAAGCCCTCAATTTTTCCCTCATTTCTCTTGTAATTGTCCAGGACAAGTTCTCTAACAGCTGCCAAGGTCGGTTCCTCAGCTCCAGATGGATCCTCCTCTTCACGTCGTTTCCCATTCCACCCTCTTCAAACTTAACTTTCCGGGAGCAGGGGAGCATGGAGAGGGCTCCTGACCTGGGCGGCAAAGGCCATTGGAGGGGCTTATTAAATCTTGCTTAATAAATTTTTCCCTACCTCTAGCTTACAAAAACATTATTCTATAATTTCTTTCAGAAGCTTTATTGTATTATCTTTCATATTTAGATTTACACAGCATCTGAAATTTATTTTTATATGTAGTATGTTGTAAGGGTTATGTTTTCTTTTTTTCCATAAGGGTATGCAGTTATCACATCAACCTTTATTTAGAAGACCATACTTTTCCTGCTGCTTTGCAGGCCCACTTTTATCATCACTCAGTAGTTACTGTAGCTTTATAGTATATCTTAATATCTGTTAAAGTAACTTTTCCAATTTTATTCTTTTTCAAGATTGCCTTGGCTTTTCAAAAGATAAATTGTAAGGAAAAAATTAAGTAGATTAAAAGACATTCACAAGACGTATCAATTAATTACATTTTGGGATCATGACGCAAACAATAAACTGTAAACACACATACATATATTTATGACATCTAGAAGAAAACTGGAAATTTGGACATTGGCAATAGGGTACACAATTTGATAGCATTAGGAGTTATTTTTATTTTATTTTAATGGTATTATGTTTTTGTGGTTGTTTTTAAATAATTTTTTATCTTTTCTAGATACATAATGAAATATTTACAGTTCAAGTGCTGTGATGTCTGAGATTTGTTTCAAAATAATTCAAAGAGAAGGAAAGTGAGTGGGGGTGTAAATAAAACAATATTGACTATGACCTTATATTTGCTGAAGATGGGTGACAGGTTCATTATATTTTTCTGTCTAGTTTTGTATATGTTTGACTTTTTCCACATTAATAGACTTAAAATTGTTTTGCTAGTCTTGGCCCTTTGTATTTTTATATAAATTTTATAATTATTTTTTCTTATTCTTTCCCCAAAAAAACTTATTTAGTTTTATGTTGGGATTGCATTGATTTTACAGATAAATTTTGGCAGAAAGTAATGACCTTAGGACACTTTAAATCCATTTGCTCCCCCCTCCACCGCCTGCCTTTTGTGCCAATGATTACATGTGTTTTAACAATATATTAAATCATATATTTACATTTATAGTACATATATCCCACAAAACTTTATTAGTGTTGTTTATTTACAGTCAAAATTCATTCTAATAATTTATTTGCCCTCTAAGTAATTTTTTTCTTTCTGGTTTCCTTTTTCTTCTGCCTGAAGAACTCTCTTTAGTATTTCCTTTAGCAGTGACAAGTTCTCAGTTTTCATTTGTCTGAAAATACCTTGATTTGAACTTCCTTTCTGAAGAATAGTTTCTCTAGACATAGAGTGTTTAGGTTGGTGGTTATTCTCTTTTTGTCCAGTAAAGATATTGTCTTCTTACTTCTTTCTGCTGATAAGTCATCTGTCAGTTTATTTGCTCATTGAATGAAATCTGCCTTCATTCACTGACTGCTTTTAAGGTATTCTCTTGGTGTATTAATCATATCTTTTTCCCCCCTCTTCTGTATTTCTGACATGTTGACATATGGGGCCTTGCTGACGCTGGAGAGACTGCACCTCCAAAAGCTAACCAAATCCTGGAGATAGTAAATGACTTGCCTAGGAGTGTGTTCCATATGCAAACCAACTAATCCAGAGCCTATACTCCTGGGCTCTCATAATACCACGCCACTGTCTCCCTGCTTTAATCACCCTATATACTAGGCAGATAGAGACAGTCCCAACCGCCTCGTCCAGCACAGGCAGGACCACTAGGCCTGAGGGGGAAGGGTGGGAGATTAAGAAAAACACAGAGACAGGAAGATTGGGATCAGGAAGTCCACTGTCCATGGATGGCAGAGCAGTGGCGCAGTTTTTATTTCTCACATGGTTTTTATAGTCTTAGAACAATTGCCTATACAAGCTAGTATTAGTGAAACAAGCAAGTATTAGAACATACTGTTCTGTGAATATGTGAGTTTGTATGCCTGTGGCTATAATTGTGTTATCTTGTTCTTTCTGGGGGAAGATGCTGAGGCGAGGCCTCCCTGGATGACCTTGCAGGCTGCAAGGACCTTGTCAGCTTACATCCTGCTCTCCACATCCAACACTCTAGAGCCACTGAAATTATTCAAACTACCCAATTCTAACTGACTCGTTCCTTCCCACGGAAACCACACCATCTTGCACATTCCTTCCTACAGAAACCACAATAAAGACTTGCCCAAGTTTTCCCCTTGCTCTTTCCACCTCCTGACTGACGCTGATGCTTCCTCATGTGACGCGGCATGCCCGCTCCTCTTGGGAACTTTGAGTAACAAACTATCTTTTTAATGGCAATCATCTCCTGCTCTGCTAGCCGTAACATACCAGGATAATAATAAAACCTACGTTTTAAAACATTTGGGTTCTGTTATTCGAAAGTTTTATTATGACCTGCTTAAGTTTGACTTTTTAGGTATTCTATACTTCTTGGGGTTCATTGGGCTTTTTGAAACTATATCATTGTGTCTTTTGTCAGTGTGATTGATTGTGTAATTGTTCCCAATTATTTATATTCCTTTATGTATCTATACATTTTGCCAGGTGACTTTACAATTCCTCCCATGAAAGACAGAGTGTGCTTACCTGTCTTGATTTTGAGCTTGACTGAATGATTTGCTTTGGCCAATGACATGTTAGCAGACTTGACACCATCAGAAACTAGAAATGTATTTGTGTAGCTGGGCTTGCTCTTTTGCACCTCTGCCATCACCCTGAGGAAAAGCATGTGCTGGGAGCCCACTGAACCAATGTGCAGCTCAGAATCAGGCCCAGTTGACTCAGCTAAATATAGAGCATCAAAGGTAGTTAACATCTGTTAAATGAATAGCTGAATGAGTACAAAAATGAAATTAGAGAGAATAGAAATCTGTTCTGTTTTCTCTCTGTCCTTGCCCATCAATGAGTAATTTCCGGGAAAGGGCCCATGGGTAGAAATCAATACAATGAATTATGAAATTCTGTTTTCTTCTAAAGCCTTAGATTAACACTGCCTTAACATGACCAACATTCTTGAGCTCTGTATAAAAAGCTTTGTCTTTATCTGACAAAGGGATGAAAGTTCATATTTGTTCCTGAATGACATTGATTTAATAATTGCCAGGTTTTAGCCGCAAATTATAAAAGCAGGAAATGATGTGTCTGCTTTAAGGAATGCAATTTACTCACAATTTAGGCAGGGTGGAGAAATGAGTGGTGGAGGTTGTGGAATGAAGGTGTTATCCTGCTCTACTAAGTATGACCGTAGTGCAAAGAGCTTGAATTCACTTGTTAAAAGGATCAAAAGTTCATATTTGTTCCTAACTTATGTACCAGTGGGCTAACTGCCAAGGATAGTAGACAACTTAGAAAGCAGAAAACACCTCACTTCATAGCAAAGAGCCCCAACCCAAGGTCCTTGGTCCCTGAAGTCATGGAGGCTATACCTGGTATGCATAAGACAGGCTTAAGTGTCATTATCCCTACTCCCCTTTACACCTCTCTCTTAAGTCTACCAGGCAGCATTGTAGTAACCACACACTTCCACTTGGCAGAAGAACTGACTGTTTGGAAGAAGCTCTTTTTGGTCTTGGGAGCATTCTTAATGAAGGGAGGTGATGTGAGAAGAGAACTATGACAGCAATGATGTAGTCATATTGACAAGGTCATAGGGCATCAGTGGAAAAAGTGGACTTTTTTAACTCATCTGGTCAATTCAAACCCTCAGCTTATGCTGTATTTTCTAAGCAGCTGAGTTGAGCGTTTGCCCAGTACTAGCAGTAATCATAGCCTAATCTATGGGAGGCGGGAAGCCTTTGACAAAGGACTTCATTCAGTTCTTTGATTGAGTTGCCTAGATCCTATGGTTTTAGATGGAAAATAACCATATGTGGAGAAAATTTTAGTGTCATTCAAACCACTACCATCATTCGTTTATTTTTTTATTTCATTTTTTTTAACCAAGTACCAGGTATTGTGCTAAAACTGGGAAGTTAAGAACAAATAAGCTATAGCATCCAGAAACCAAAATCCAGTGTTAATTCAAAATAAGCAGACTGGGGTGTGAGACTTGTTCAGGAAAAAGTGCGTTCTCTGTGACATACTAATGGTAGATAATTGGCAAGTTACTAACCTCTCCATGCCTCAGTAGACCCATCTGTAAAATGGGCATAACAATAATTACCTACCTCATAAGGAATTAACTACTTCATAGGAACAAAATTGATTAATTTGAAATATGGTATTGCAGAAGAGCTCTATAGATACCATGGATGAGCAGAAAGATGAACAGGTGGATCCTAGAGCAAATTAAGCCTGAAACATCACTGGAGGCAAAATGACAAAACTGAAGCCGTCCCACTTCAGGCACATCATGAGAACGCAGGATTTTTTTGGAAAAGACAATAATGTTGGGAAAAATAGAAGGCAGCAGGAAAAGAGGAAGACCACGTATTAGATGGATTGACCCCATAAAAGTAGCCGTAAACATGAGTCTACAGAAGCTGAGCAGGGCTGTGAGGACAGGAAACTGGATATCACTCATTCATATAGTCACCAGGAATCGAAGCCAACTCAACAACACGTGACACACATACCTCATAGGGGATCAAATGAGTTAATACTTGTAAAGCACTTAAAATGATTCCTGGCAGATCCTAACCACTCAACAAATGTTAGCTACTATTATTATTCCCAGTCTGAATTATCCACACCAGTTTCTTAGAGCCCAGTGCCTCAGTGGATTTCACTGTTAGGTTTACAATGGTATCACAAGTCATTACACCTCAAATGTGCATTACTAATGAGATTGAAGAGTTAACATTTTAGTTGCTTCTGTTGCAAACTTTTGGGGAGTAGCTGAGCCTCCTTTGTGACTCTCATGATTTTTTCCTTATTCCCTATCGATATTATTGATGTAATATTGTTCTTTAATCTCATCTTTTTCTTACTTAAATAGATGAGACCTTTCTCAAAACAATAGTCATGAATTTATAACTTTGATGTCCTAGAATTTTTTTTTACTAAAATGAATGAAAATAAACTAATTAGCATAACTATTAAAATAAAAACATCCTCCCATGGAATCACCTAAAATCATCTCAATGTACTACAGCCTCTTGGACTTTATAGGTTCTTTAGGGATTTTATCTGATCTAAATAAATGTCTGTATGAATCCTTAATCCATTAGCAATATATGTTTATTATTGTGACATCCAAGGAGAATGCCAAAGGGCCTCAAGATTTCTTCCTGTGTTGGGGCAGAGAGTACGCACTGTTTACTCTTTGTGAGCTAGTCCCAACATCCAGCACTCAGATACCCACACTCTCCCCTCTATACACCTTTTCTTAGGTGATTTGAATGTCTTGACCCTCCTAATTCATTGATTCATTCATCTTTTTTAGCATTTACTAACTATTTTCTCTATGCCAGGCATTGTTTTGAGTGCTGGGGACACAGATGAATGATTTCGGCTCTTGAATAGTGTCCAATCTAGTGGGGAAAATAAAGACAATAGACTGTTATAAAGTGGTTTTTCAAAATAGGGTCTGTGATTCCAGCATCCACTTTTGTGTTTCTGCAGGGAACAAGCAATCCCACTTTACTAGTCTCAGACCAAAGAGAAAAGAACAAGAAAAGAAATAAATTATTAAAGTCTGGAGGTTTTAAGAAAAGGCTGGCACTGTTTTGCAATATTTCAAATGGATAAGTTGCCCCCCACTCTCAGCACCAAAGGGACTCCCAGGGCATTGGTTCCTATACTCCTGCCCTAAGGTGGGTTGCTCTAACCTCTCAAATCAGTATGTTAAGGAATTTGCAGCAAGGTACTGGCGAAGGTGAGTTTTAAAAACAGATAATGTCCCAACCTAGGAACCTTGTAAGATACTGAGAGAACCCTGTTGGAACACTTATCTATTGCTACAATAAGGCTCTGTAACCAGCCACCCCAAAACTCTGTGACTCAAAACAACCATTTATTTCAACTCCATCGGTGGTTAGGGTGGTTCTGCAGATTTTGGTGGTGCTTCTCTCACAGCTGGGACTCATTTTCCTATTGAGTGGTTGATTGGTCTTTGGCTGATCTGGGGTGAATTGTCTGGAAAGAATGGCTCTGCACCATGTGTCTCATCCTCCAAAAGGGTTGCTTCAACATGTTCCCACAGTGAAGGCAGAGAAGCGAGAGAGAGAAAGAGAGAGAGAGAGAGAGAGCGCGCAGATGTATGTAACGCCTTTGAGGCCTAGGCTTAGAACCTAGGTACAGACAATTCTGATTCTTGGACAAGTCATAGGCCAGCCCAGATTCCAGAGATTCCACTTCTTTATGAGAGTGACCGCAATATCATATTGCAAAGAATGTAATGTAAGTACACGGAAAGAAAACAGAAGCCGTTTTGTAATCCCTTTACCACATCAGTCTCCCAGCTTTTTCCCAAACAGCAACTATTTCCTGTTGTACTCATTGCTGTGACAAAAAGGAAGAGTAACTAAAGCCACACGAACATCAGTGAGAAGGTGGCAGTCACATGCACCAAAAAATACGCATCCATTGACCCCCGGGAGGACAACAAAGCATTGTTACTGCTTGGCTGAGGACAGACAAAATATCCTTGAGGACACCCTGAAAAAATTAGGAGCACTCAGGAAGACCATAAACTTGGTGGTCAATCCACTAACTTTAACCAGAAGACACTGGCAGAATACTTTTTTAATTTTTAATTAACTTCTATCTTTCATTTGCTATTTCCCTATGTCTTCCTCCCTTCCCTTCTTGCCATCCTCCCCGCCACTTCCCACGCCATTCCCCACACACATTTTAAGGAGTCTATTTCTTGATTTGGTTTCTAAAAATCAAAGTCCAAAAACAAAACAATGTTTAGGGAAAACAGCAAAATTAACAGAGGTAGGGAATCCCCCCCTAGAGACTAAAACAGGATTCCTCAGGGACAAGAGGAGCAAAAGAGCAGGGAGTCGATGCGAGTTGGAGCACAGGTGGCTCTGTCCCCAATATCTGGGCAGAGTACCTGGCCAGCAAACAGCACATACCTAGAAAAGAGGCCAGAGGTAGAGGTGGCAGAGAGATTATTGAGATTCCGAGTATGTCAGGGAAACAGCAGGGAGAGCTGGCCTCCTGGAGGGAGCCACACAGCGGGCATGAGGGATAGGATGGGGTACCTCCTGGTCATGTGGACTCTGCAGCCAGACTGCCTGGGTTGCAGTACCAGCTCTACCATTTGCCAGCCTGTGTGACCTTGTGCCTTGTTCTATGTCCTTTGACTTCCTCATCTGTAAAATTGGGGTAAAGAGTACCACTTTGAAGGATTGCTGTTTAAATAATGTTTGCAACTGTTTAGATAATGCCTGGCACATAATAAGCACTATAGAAGATAACCTGTTATTATCACGACACTATCACAGAACCTGTGTTTCTGGTCCAGAAGCCAGTTGGGCTTCTGGATGCCTCAAAAGTTATCTAGGAGGCAGAGACTGAAGACCTGACTGGGCCCACTGCATCCCTTGCACTAGGTAAATCCCAGGAATTTAGATACAGATGTGGAAAAAGGAGGTGAGAACCCCAAATTTGGTGAAATCACTCTAGTTAAAAGCTTCAAATAAGAATTAGGTTGAACGAGATAAAAATATAACAAGTTTTATTTCTTGCACTTCCACCTTTATGCACTGGGATTCATATGCACTCCCTCTGTCTTACTGGCTGGATTATGAGCGCCTTATAGGCTGGGGCCTGTTTTTTTTTTTTTGACACGACTTTTTCATATCAAGTTTTCTTTTTCCCTTCTTTATTTTTTAATTATTTTTTTTTTCAGTTACAGTTGACCATTGACATTCACTCTTATATTAGTTTCAGGTGTACAAAGTAGCAGGATACAAAATTAATATTCAGAAATCAGGAGCTATTTTTCTTTCATGTGCACAGGAGAGGTACTCAGTGGACGTCAGGTAAATGAAACAATACGGTTACTTTTTATTATTATTAAGGTGAAATTCATGTAACATTAAGTTAAACTATAAATTTTAAGAAATTTTTAAAAGTTGTGGCTAAATACACGGGACATGAAATTTACCATCTTAACCATTTTTAAGTGTACACTTCAATGTGAAGTACATTCACATTGTTGTACAACCACCACTTCTATCTGGTCCCAAATCATTTTCATTATTCCAAAGGCAAACTTCCCACCCATTTAGTAGTTACTCCCCCACTCTTCATTCCCCCAATCCCTCTCAGCCATCAGTTTGCTTTCTCTATGGATTTGCCTATTCTGGATATTTCATAACAGTGGAATCATTCAATATGTGACCCTTTGTGTCTGGCTGCTTTCACTTAGCATAATGTTTTCAAGATTCATCCGCATTGTGGCATGTATGAGTACTTCTTTTATATAGCTGACCAGCATGCCATGGTATGTTAACATCACAATATGGTTATCCATTCATCTGTTGATGGACGTTCAGGTTTCCACCCATTGGCTTCTGTGAATAGTGATGCTGTGAACAGTGTGTACATGTGTTTGTTTCAGTACCTGTTTTCCATTCTTTAGCAGTAGAATTGCCAGATCATACAGCAAATCTATGTTTAACTTTTATGGGGAACTGTTAAAGTGTTTCCACAGCTGGAATGTGGCTATTGATGGAATCTAGAGCCTTACTAGATTGACAGTCCTCAACACCTTGAAAGAGCAGTTCACCATCTGCACCCTCTAGCCCAGAGGTCCCCAGAATAACTTGATCCTCTTCCAACTCCCAGAGCCTGAGCTGGAGATCATGGCTGTTATTTCCCAAAAGTGAATGAAGCTGCTGTTTTCTTCTTGGAAGACACCCTGAAACATGATGCTTCTGTTTACCCTATTCCTACTCTCTCCAACCTGCCCTCTTGGAACTGGTTTTTGGCCCTACTCTGCTAGAGGAAATAGAGGTCTGACAATTAAATTCCTGAATTTATTGCAACAATGTTGCTAACCTTTTTGGGTGTCAGAGGGATTATTCATTATGAGTTCATACCAACTGGACAAACAGTTCACCCAGTTTACTATTTGGAAGTGCTGAAAAGGCTGTGTGAAAAAGCTGACCTGAACTTTTTGCTCATAATTCATGGCTCTTGCTTCACGACAATGCACCAGCCCACACGGCACTGTCTGTGAGGGAGTTTTTAACCAGTAAACAAATAACAGTATTGGATCACCCTCCCTAATCATCTGATCTGGCCCCCAATTACTCCTTTCTTTACCAGAAGATAAAGGAAATATTGAAAGGAAGACATTTTGATGACATTCAGGACATCAAAAGTAATACGATGACAGCTCTGATGGCCAGTCCAGAAAAAGAGTTCCAAAATTGCTTTGAAGGGTGGACTAGGCACCCTTCAAATAGTAAACGTGGCATCGGTACAGAGCTTCCCAAGGGGAGTACTTCGAAGGTGACCAAAGTGATATTCAGCAATGCGGTATGTAGCACTGTTTCTAGGATGAGTTTGCAAACTTAATTGTCCAACCTCGTATCTCTGCAAATCTCAATCTGCCATAACCTTCAGACTTTATGGTTTTTTTCAATGTTTTTATTGGTAAATTAACACATACACAGAAAAATGGCATAAAACAAATATACCATTTAATGAATTATTTTAAGTCAAACATTCCTTTAACCACCACCCATCCAAGGAGATAGAACCTTACCAGCTATCCCAGAAGCTCCCCATGAGCTCTCTCCCAAACACAACCCCCACACCTCACTAAGAATAACCACTCTACAGTAATCACTTTACAGTAATCACTTCCTTGCTTTTATTTATAGCTTTATCACTCAAGTGTGCATCTCTGTCCTCTAAATCTCCAATAATTGGTAGTTGGGATAATCGGAATCAAGTTTGATTTTTTAGAGTGAGAACTGCTTCACAGATGGTATTGTGCAGTAAGAGGCATATAATGACTGCTTTGAGTTGTTAGCAGCCATTGATGCTCAATGTTTAGATCCTTAATTCATTAGATATGCAAAATGCTGTTCTCCAATTTTATCATTTATCCTTCATTTATTTGTTAGCTATTATATCAAGAGAAACTTTCCCTCATCTGCTTTTTAGTCATCTAGTAGTAGAGTCTGTATTGCAAAGGCAGGATAAATGCTTGCTCTTTATTTACAAATTTTCAAAATAATCTGTTGGTTTTCTAGCATCTTCCAAAGGTGAACTACTAAGATTTTTTTGCATGATTACGAATGCATAGTTTTAGACATATTCAATGTTTCAATCCACTGCATTTATTGTCCTTAGTGATGCTCGGTTTGTCAGCTTTAGTTCTGAACTGTTGATCAAGTGAAGCTTGAGTGGTTACTGGATTCTATCGGGACCTATGATTTACCTAGTTAAGTCTGGTATGAGAGGTTCTTAAAACAAGCTTTCATGCTTTCAGAATCTGCTGACTGAGCATGGGCTCCTAGCTTGGCAAAAGCATTCCAAATTGCTGCACCTCTTTTTAAGGTAGGGGTAGCTAGAAGGGTGATCCCTTGACTACACCCAAAGTCTTATCCATGCCTCTACCCTCCTCCCTCCAGCATTAAAAAACATCATTTTGTTTAACCCCTACAACAATTTAAGAGGGACTTTTGTTATTCTCATTTTATATTACAGAACTAAGGCTGGTTCAGAGAAGTTAAATAACTTGTATTGTGGCATATCGATTCCAAAGAAACTATGTTGTGGTTTAAAAACAAGGTGAAGTTATAGTACTGAGTTGGAAATACAAGTGTCTCAAAAATCTCAGTGAAGTTTTTAAACTGTGATAACCTTAGAAGTAGGCTAAAAACTGGCAAAACGACTCCTTGAAAATTACTTAATTTTACACTTACTTAATTTCGTGAACTTCAGGCAATAACTTTGTAATTTTTTGTTTCAGTCAGAGGGATTGAAACAAAAAAAATTTAATTATACACTTATATAAAAAATTCACAAAACTATATAAAGTTGAACACAGTTGAAATGATCTAATATTCAAATGATGCTTTGGGGGGTTATCTCTGGGGAATAAGATTATGAGGACACTTTTATTTACTTGTCTGTTCTTTTAAAATCATTAAAAATATCAACATGTATGTTATTTGTAATAAAAAATAGATTTGCATTTTGAAATAAAACAAGGTTTAAAAGGGGAAAGAATCAAATTTTGGATATGAAATGGTGAATTCTTCATCTATAACTTAAATATTACCCAGAAAATTCTGAACATTTGAAGTTTCTATTAAGAAAAATAAATTGTCTTAACATTTAATAGCCCAAGAGTGCAATGGGCTATTGAGGTGATTAGAAGTCAACAGAGAAATATTATAAAAACAGAGAAAAGTAAAGTGATCATGGTCTTTAGGAATTTATAAACTAATTTAAAAAAAGAATATAAATAAAAATCACATGATCATATCAATAGATGCAGAAAAAGCATTTGATAAAATCCAACAGCCATTTATGATAAAAACCCTTAAGAAAGTGGAAATAGAAGGATCTTATCTCAACATAATAAAGGCCATATATGACAAACCCACAGCTAACATCATACTCAATGGGGAAAAGCTAAAACCATTCCCCCTAAGATCAGGAACAAGGCAAGGATGCCCACTATCTCCGCTTCTATTCAACATCGTTCTGGAAGTTCTTGCCACAGCAATCAGACAAGAAAAAGAAATAAAAGGCATCCAGATTGGTAAGGAGGAAGTAAAGTTATCATTGTATGCAGATGATATGATACTATATATAGAGAACCCTAAAGACTCCACCAAGAAGCTATTAGAGCTGATAGATGAATTTAGTAAAGTGGCAGGATACAAAATTAATATTCAGAAATCAGTTGCATTTGTATATACCAATAATAAAACATCAGAAGGAGAAATTAAAAAAACAATCCCATTTACAATCGCTCCAAAGACTATAAAATACCTGGGAATAAATTTAACCAAAGAAGTAAAAGATCTATACTCAGAAAATTATAAGACACTGAAGAAAGGAATGAAGGAAGATATAAATAGATGGAAACACATATCATGTTCATGGATAGGAAGAATTAATATAGTTAAAATGTCCATACTGCCTAAGGCAATATACATATTCAATGCAATTCCTATCAAACTGCCAACGTCGTTTTTCACAGAAATAGAACATATAATCCTAAAATTTATATGGGACCATAAAAGACCCCGAATAGCAAAGGCAATCTTGAGAAATAAGAACAAAGTAGGAGGTATAACAATACCTGACTTCAAATTATACTACAAGGCTACAGTAATCAAAACAGCATGGTACTGGCATAAAAACAGACACATAGATCAACGGAACAGAATAGAGAGTCCAGAAATAAATCCACGCCTATATGGCCATTTAATCTACGACAATGGAAGCAAGAATGTACGATGGAGTAATGACAGTCTATTCAATAAATGGTGCTGGGAAACCTGGACAGACACATGCAAAAATATGAAGTTGGACCACCTCCTTACACCATATACAAAAATAAATTCAAAATGGCTTAAAGACTTAAATGTAAAATCTGAAACCATAAAATACCTAGAAGAAAATATAGGAAGAAACTTCTCAGACATTACCCGGAGTAAGATTTTTACTGATATATACCCTCGCTCGAGGGAACTAAGAGAAAAAATAAACATGTGGGATTATATCAAACTAAAAAGTTTTTTCACAGCAAAGGAAACCATCAATAAAACAAGAAGGGATCCTACTGAATGGGAAAAGATATTGGCCAATGATATATCTGATAAGGGATTAATATCACAAATCTATGGAAAACTCACTCAACTCAACTCCAAAAAAAACAAACGATCCAATTAAAAAATGGGCAGAGGACTTGAAGAGACATTTTTCTAAAAAGGACATACAGATGGCAAACAGACATATGAAGAAATGCTCAACCTCACTAACCATCAGAGAAATGCAAATAAAAACCACAATGAGATACCACCTCACCCCAGTCAAAATGGCTATCATCAATAAATCAACAAATAACAAGTGCTGGCGCGGATGTGGAGAAAAGGGAACGCTTGTGCACTGTTGGTGGGATTGCAGACTGGTGCAGCCGCTATGGAAAACAGTATGGAGGTATCTCAAAAATCTGAAAATGGAACTACCTTATGATCCAGTAATTCCACTCCTAGGTATCTATCCGGAGAAATCCAAAACTTCAATTCAAAAATCTTTATGCACTCCTATGTTTATTGCAGCACTATACACAATAGCTAAGACATGGAAACAACCAAAATGCCCATCGGTAAATGACTGGATTAAGAAACTGTGGTACATTTATACAATGGAGTATTATGCAGCCATAAAGAAGAAAGAAATCTTACCATTTGCAACAACATGGATGGATCTAGAGAACATTATGTTAAGTGAAATAAGTCAGACAGAGAAAGATAAGTACCATATGATCTCACTTATTTGCGGATTCTAAAGAAAAGAATAAGTGAATGAACTAATCAGAAACAGTTTGGGAGACAATGAGGAAAAACTGAGGGTTGCTAGATAGGCGGGAGGGGTGGGGGTGGGGGGGAGGGTGAGGGGATTGGAGGGCAGTCGGTGACCACAGGATGGCCACGGGGTTTGAAAATTAATCTGGGGGACGTAATTTGGTGGTTACCAGAGCGTAAGGGGGTTGGGGGGTGGGGGATGAGGGTGAGGGGGATCAAATGTATGGTGATGGAAGGGGAGCTGACTCTGGGTGGTGAACACACAGTGTGATTTATGGATGATGTGATACAGAATTGCACACCTGAAATCTATGTAATTTTACTAACAATTGTCACCCCAATAAATTAAAAATAAATTAAAAAAAAGAATATAGTTCATGTGTTTAGAAACATGCAGACCTCGGTTTAAATCACTATTTATCCACTTACTGCTCTTTGATCTTAGGCAAGTCACTATTTTAAGACTTTGTTTCCTCATCTGTACAATAGAAACTTTATATTCTTCCTAGAGTTAGTATGAGAATTAAGTAAAGTAATACAGATAAAGCTTCAAGGACAGTGCATGATAAATTCTTGAGGCCTTCATTTATCTGAGGATGTTTAAACTTTGTTATATTGTGGTTAAATATTCATAATATACAATATACCATTTAACTATCTTAGGTGTATAATTCCGTACTGTTAAGTATATTTACAATGTTATACAACCATTACTACTATTCATTTCCCGAACTTTTTCATCATGCCAAACAAAAGCTCTGTATCCACTAAACAATAACTCCCATTTTCCCTGCCTTCCAGCCCCGGGCAACCTCTATTATACTTCTATGTTTCTCTGAATTTGCCCTTGAATATATTCTGGATATCATATATTATGGATATGATTTGCAAATATTTTCTCCTATTCTGTGGGTTGTCTTTACACTCCCTTGAGAGTGTCCTTCCATGCACAAAGGTTTATAGTTTTGTTGAAGTTCAATATATCTACTTTTCCTTTTATTGCTCTGCTTTTGGAGTCATCACCAAATAGTGATGAAGACTTTCCCCTATGTTTTATTCTAAGAGTTTTATAGTTTTAGCTCTTACATTTAGATATTTGATCCATTTTGAGTTAATTTTTCTATATGGCATAAGGTAAAGGCCCAAAACCCTCTTTTATGAAGGATATTTGTGATGGCTATAGAATCCTGTGTTGACAGAATTTTGTTTTTTTCTTTTCAGCATTTTAAAAATTTCATTCCATTGTCTTTGTACCACGTTGTTTTTCATATTATTGTTTCCATATATGTTAGTGTATCTTTTTTTCTCTGGCACTTTAAGACTTTTCTCTTTACTTTTGGTTTTTAGCAGTTTATGATGTGCCTAGGAGAAAGAGAGAAGAGAGAAAGACAGACAGAGACAGAGAAACAGAGAGAGAGAGGTGGGAGGGGCAGGTACAGCACATATGTGCACTTTTTTTGTTTTTTAAGATTTTATTGGGGAAGGGGAACAGGACTTTATTGGGGAACAGTGTGTACTTCCAGGACTTTTTTCCAAGTCAAGTTGTTGTCCTTTCAATCATCATTGTGGAGTGTGCTGTTTAGCTTCAACTTGTTGTCCTTTCAATCTTAGTTGTGGAGGGCACAGTTCAGCTCCAGGTCCAGTTGCCATTGTTAGTTGCAGGGGGCACTGCCCACCATCCCTTGCAGGAGTCGAACCAGCAACCTTGTGGTTGAGAGCCCAGCTGGCCCATGTGGGAATCGAACCGGCAGCCTTCAGTGTTAGGAGCACGGAGCTCCAACCACCTGAGCCACCGGGCCAGCCCCATATGTGCACTTTTTATGTCTATTTTATTCTGCAAGGAGTTTGCTGAACTTCTTGTATTTAGATGTTGATGTTTTTGTCAAATTTCAAATTTAAGATTTGGGGCCATTATTTCATAAAAGATTTTGCCTGCCCATTCTCTCGTCTCTGTCTAAGACTCTAATCATACACATGTTAGCTTATTTGATGTTGTCCCATAGCTCCCTGAGATTATTTATTTTTCTTTAATCTTTTTCTTTTCCATTCTTCAGATTGGATCATTTCTCTCAGTCTGACTTCAAGTTCACTCTTTCTTCTGCCATCAGCAATTATCTCATTAGCGAATCCAGTGATTTTTTTTTAATTTGTTATTGCACGTTAGTTCTACCATTTTCATTTCTTTTTAATGATTTCAATTTCTCTGCTGAGAGTATCATCTTTTCATTCTTTAAGATCATATTTTCCTCTAAGAAGTTGCTTCATGTCTTCCCCTAGTCACTGGGTTGGTCCTAGGGCTAAATCTCAGCATAACTCAGTTGGGTTAAGCTGAGCCTACAGACAGGGAAAAGATCATATACCAAACAAGTTGCAAGAATTAGCTAGCATGTGTGAGCAGGTGCCTGGGGAATACCCTGGGATTGAATGTTGAAGGTGCTTGATCAAGGGGCCTGGAATGTGAATCTGGATAAGCAAGAATTCAATGACTTCAGAGCACTTTCTTGGAATATGAGATTTAACATCTTCTCAAGGATTCCAGGGGATAGGACAAACTCTCCGACAGGGTGACTCTTAGAATCTTGGAAAGAATGATGGCTAATGCAGTTTCCCAGAAGATAGCAGAGTAAAGAAAGAGGCTGAAGGAAGTAGGCATGCTGAAATGAATATAGTATATAAAACCAGAAGATCTTCAGAGTGTTATGTTCCATGGAAGGGCTCAGAACATGTCATTTCCCGAGCTATTAGGAATGCACTGGTCAGGATACCGGGATCGTTAAGGAGTTCAGTGGTAGCTCTTCTTTGCATGCCTGGGTTGACCATAGAAGCTAAAATCACAAAGCTGGGCTCCTTTACTCGTATATCCATAGGGATGATGGCGTCCCTGAGGTAGTAGAGACCACGTGGTAGTGCTTAACTACCAAAAGCCAAGGAGTCACATTGATCATAATGGCCAGCAAAATCACAGGGGCTGCCAAGAAAGCTTGATCGGCAGGAAGTTGTGGCAATGATCGTGGAGTTTGGCATCTCTATGAGAAAAACAGACAGGCAGCTATTCTGGCAGGCACTCGTAACAAGAGTGCTGTGCAAGCAAAAAAAAAAAAAAGGGAGGGGGCAAGCATGGAAGACAAGGGAGCTGAGGGCAGTAGCTCCAAAAATTCTCGCTTTACTCAGTTCCTAGACCTGGGCCAAGTTTTAGATCTAGACTCCAATAACTGAAAAGGTGGCCTGGTACCTAGGAGGAAGGATGCTGAAACATGATAGCAAGTATATACTATGATGATTTTTTTAAGCTCTTTCTTATGACCATTTATTCAGGTGACTATACACTGGAGAAAGAGGAATGCCTGAACATTTTGGGAACTCTCAGATACAGGGTCTGAGTAACATTGATAACCAAAGACCCAGAGACACATAATATTATTATGGCCTTTGATAGAGCAATAGTAATAGTTACGATCAAGTCCAGCTCATAGAGGGGACTAGTAGGTTCACTCACCCACCCCGTTGTTATTTCCCTATATCCCAAGGGCATAATTAGAATTTATAAGCTCGGCATTTGGAGTAACCCCCACATTGGGTCTTTGACCTAAGAGGAAAGAGCTATAATAGTAGGAAAAAGATGTAAAAACTTTTGAAACTGCCCTAACCCACCTGTCCAAGATATTGATTAAATTATAAAAAACACAGCATCTCATCCTCGAGGGAGCAGGCTCTAGTGGAAATTAGTGCCACTTTTAAAGGCCTGGAGGACACATCAGTAATTGTCCCTATCATATCTCCATTTAATTTATCAGTCGGTCTCCTGCAGAACCTGGCTAGATACTGAAGGATGATGTAACTACTACAAGTGCAACCAAGTAGTAACCTAATAACAGCTGCTGTGCCAGGCATGGTGTCCTTACTAAAGCAGATGAATAAGGCCTCCAATAAGTGGTATAAAGCCAAAGAATTGGTGAATGCTTTCTTTTCTACTCCAGTCAGGAACAGTCTCAGCTGACAAAAAAACAGACTCATAGACCAATGGAACAGAAAACAGGGCCCAGAAACAAACCCAAACATATATGGTCAACTAATTTTTGATAAGGGCACCAAGAACACACAATGGGGAAAAGATAGTCTCTTCCATAAATTATATTGCTAAAACTGCATATCCAGATGCAAAAGAATGAAATTGGATGTGTGTATTACATTATACACAAAAATCAACTCAAAATGTATTAAAGACTTAAAGCATAAGACCTGAAACTATAAAACTCCTATAAGAAAACAGAGGAAAAGTTCCTTGACATTGGTCGGTCTTGGCAACGATTTTTTTGGATTTGAAACCAAAAGTACAGGCTACAAAAGCAAAAATCAATAAGTAGAACTTCATCAAACTAAAAAGTTTCAGCACAGCAAAGGAAACAATCAACAGAACAAAACCCCAGAGACTTAAAATGTCACATGGCAACCTGTGGAATGGAAGAAAATATTTGCAAACCGTATATCCAATAGGGGTCTAATGTCCAAGATATGTAAGTATCCAATATGTCATACAAGTCAATAGCAAAAAAAAGTAAAATAACTAAAAACCCAATGTTGGGAAAATTTTCCAGGGCTGAGAGACCAGAGGAAGAGGCTGACAACTCTATCATTACATTAAGAGTTTATTAAAGGAACATATATATGAGGCGCATCCAGGGTTGTGACGGGATGCAATGGATATCCTCCACAATGAGGGGCAGGTGCTAAAGGATTATATAGGGCAGGGCAGGATGGATAGAGGTACTGGGTATTGATGACCCACCCCAGATAAGGTGAAAATGCCTGTCATGCTTGTGCCAGCCAGAGCTTTGGCCTGTTGCAGAAACCAGAACAAACCAGCAGGCTGTGGGGCAAAGAGGAGGGTTGATCAGACAATCTCTGAAAGAATTTAGGGCAAGCAATCTCTGTTCTGCCCCCAATCTAGCTGGCAAGTCTGGCATTACTCAGGAGCATTCATGTCATGGCATAGTCTTTCCTCTACACTAATTTTGAAAATGGGCAAGTGACCTGAATAAACATTTTTCCAAAGAAAATATACAGATGGCCAAAAGGTACGTGAAAAGGTGTTCAACATCACTAATGATCAATTTCACTAATTATCAAATCAAAACCATAATGAACAATCACCTCACACCTGTTAGGATGGCATTATCAAAAAGTCAAAAAATAAAAAATGTTGGTGAGGATGTGGAGAAAAGGGAACCTTGTACACTGTTGGTGGGATTGTAAATTCACACAGCCACTGTGGAAAACAGTATGGCAGTTCCTCAAAAAATTAAAAATGTTTTGTAAACTTGAAGTTTGCTACAAAAAAAAGGAAAGAAAAACACCAATCTGATCTATTTGTCTATTTTTGTGCCAATACCACATTATGTGAATTATGTTAGCTTTGTTGATTTTTTGCAACATACGTAATTAAATATTCACGCCATTTCATACCTAAGAATATTGATCTTTCTGAGCCTTTAAAAGCATCTCTCTGAGACTTTAAAGCAAGTTTAGTTATTAACTTCTCTTTTGTGTACCTTTCTTGCTTAACAATAAGATAATCAGAGAAGTTAAACTATCTACATGATTGCTTAAAGCAGTGCTTGCCAAACTTTTTCACTTAGTACACATAGAAGGTAATAAAACTTGACAGCTTCCTGGAGTAAGCATAAAAGGCAACTTCAATCCAGACTGACCCTGGGGGATCTGGCTTCTGCAGAGTCTGAAAGTATCATATGTTCACATGTCTATAACTTTTTCATACCATGCAAGGTGGAAAGCTCTGGAATGCTAAGACCAGTGAAAGCAGACTAAGACAGGAAACAGAAGGGACAGGAAGTGGTTCATAGTGACAGTGGACTAAATAGACCATAATGCTTACTCTAGGGCACCAGGTGGTATATCTGTTTGAGAATATCAGCTTTGTCAGTCAGATCTGGGTTTCTCTCTGGGATCCAACTTGTTGCCCTGTAACTTAGCTCATTCATTCAGGAAATTTGTTTTGAGTACCTGCTATGTGCCAGGCTCTGTCCTAAGTATTTAGGTTACAGTGAATGACATAGACAAAATTACCAGCCCTCATGGAGCTTATATTCTAGCATGGGGAGGTGGGGAAGACAGAAAAGAACCCTGCTAAACTTAAATAAATAAATTACATATAGTATATCAGAACATGATGTGTGCTATGGAAATAGCAAAGAGTAGAGAAAGAGAGGTTGGGGACTCAGAGGGATAAAGCAGGTGGGTTGCAGTTTAACATAGGAAGGTGAGGGTAGACCTCATTGAGAAGGTGTCATTTAAATAAATTATTTAAGGAGGTGAGTTTAGTCATGCAGGTATCTGGGGGAAGAGTGTTCCAGTATAAGGAAACAGCTGAGACAAAGGCCACAAGGCTAGAGTGACACATCTGCATGTTTGAGAAATAATAAGACCATTATGAGCAAGGAGCAGAGTTGAGGGAGACATGGTAGGTATAATAGGTAATTAAGTGGGGCACGATAAGCACTGCTTTAGGCTCAATAAAAGGACTTGGCTTTTACTCAAAGGGATATGGGGACCCAGGGCAGGAATTTAAGCAAGAGGAGTGGCATGATCTGAATAGACTGTAGGGGACGAGGGTTGAAACAGGGAGATCTAAGAAGACGCTATAGCAGTAACCCCAGTAAGAGGTGATGGTGACTTGGAGAACAGTGGAAGTGGTAACAAAAGAGCAAATTCTGGATGTTATGAAAACCGACTCAGCAAGTCACTTAACATCTCTAAACATTAGTTATAAAATCGTAAAATGAGGATAAATAATATCTACCTCATAGAGTTATTGTGGGATTAAAGGAGATAATACATGTAAGGTGTTTAGTTTGGTGCATGGTTCAAAGTAAGCAATGGTCATGGAAGTAAAAAGTCTTATTAAAAGACTTCAGAAGATCATCCCCCCATTCATTTATGCACTCAGAAAATATTTATTGAAATAAATATTTCTACTTTGAATACAAGTACAAATGTGAAGGGGTTGTGGGTAAAGTTCCTCAGAAAGCCACGTGGATGAATCTATTACACTTCAGAGTACAAAGTGACTTGATGTTAACTAGAACTACCCAACCGTAATACCAGGCATGGTATCCTTACTAAAGGAGATGGATAAGGCCTCCAACAAGTGGTATACAGCCAAAGATTTGGTGAATGCATTCTTTTCTACTCCAATCAGGAACAGTCTGATCTGACTTAAAAACAGACTCATAGACAGAACTGCTGAAACACACCGGCTCTGAATCTGGTGCAGGAAGAGCTTTGGAACTTCAAAAGCTTTCCGCATCCCCACAGGGACGTGGCACCCTATGACCCAGGCGAACTGTAAACAGAGGAGAAGCCCGCCTTCCAGGGAATCCCCCCATTGTGTGAGAAGCTGGAATAGTGCAGAGAAAACATAACACTACAGTGTGAGAGAGAAAAAAAGGCTGCAGTTGGAGAGAAAATAAAACATTCTACAAACACGTACTCGAAAACAAAAGAAAGACCTCTTCCTATCAACCTGTTGCAGAAGCCACTCCTGTAGATGTCTAGGAAGAGAAATAATAAATCATTAATTGCCATGAATAACCAAGGCAACAAGACAGCTCAGAAAGAAAGTGAAAAGTCTCCGGAAAATGAATTAAAGATATGGAAATAAGTGACTTAAATGACAGAGAATTCAAGACTGCAGTTCTGAAAAAACTCAACGAGATGCGATGCAAGAAAACACAGAAAGGCAGTTTAATGAACTCAGAAACACAATCAAATAACAACATGAACATTTTACGAAAGAGATTGAAATTTTAAAAAAGAACCAAATAGAATTTCTGGAGATTAAGAACTCAATAGAAGAAATTAAGAAGAAATAGCCAGCTTAGGTAGTAGAGTTGACCAGATGGAGGAAAGAATCAGTGACATCGAAGACAGAAACCTGGAAATGACACGGATGGAAGAAGAAAGAGACTTGAGACTTAAAAGAAATGAAAGAACTCTACAAGAACTTTCTGACTCCATCAAAAAGAGCAATATAAGAATAATGGACATACCAGAAGGAGAAGAAAGAGAGAAGGGAACAGAGAATATATTCAAACAAATCGTCGATGAGAACTTCCCAAACTTGTGGAAAGAACTGGATCCTCGAATCCAAAAAGTAAATAGAACACCTAATTACCTCAACCCTAACAGGCCTTCTCCAAGGCACATTGTATTGAAGCTGTCAAAAATCAATGACAAAGAAAGAATCCTCAAGGCAGCCAGGAAAAAGAAGACAGTAACCTACAAAGGAAAGCCCATTAGATTATCATCAGATTTCTCAGCAGAAACTCTATAAGCCAGGAGGGAGTGGAACCAAATATTCAAACTATTGAAAGAGAGAAATTATGAGCCAAGAATAATATACTCAGCAAATATATCCTTTAGATATGAAGGAGGAATAAAGACCTTTCCAGACATAGAGAAGCTGAGGGAATTTTCTAATACACGACCTGCACTACAAGAAATACTAAAGGAGCCTATTCAACCACCATGAACAGGGATGATTTATGGCAACCAAAACATAAAAAGGGGGAGAGTAAAGGTCTGAACTGGAATATGGGAATGGAGAAAGTAAGTGTGCTGAAGAAAATGGAATACTCTAAATATCAAACTTTCTTTTACATAAACTTAAGGGTAACCACTCAAAAAAAATCCAGAACTAAAAATATATACTGTAATAAAAGAAGAAACAGAGGGAAACATCATAGAATACCACCACACAGAAATAACAGACAACAACAAAAAGGCAAAAAAACAATGGAGACACAGTGTTACCAGAAACCTAAGATAGAATGATAGGAAATCCTCACATATCAATAATCACACTAAATGTAAATACACTGAACTCACCAATAAAAAGGCACAGATTGGATCAAAAAACTAAACCCAACCATATGCTGCCTCCAAGAGACGCATCTCAGCTACAAGGACAAGCATAGACTCAAAGTGAAAGGGTGGAAATTGACACTCCAAGCAAATGGTATCCAGAGAAAATCATGTGTAGCTATACTGATATCAGATGAAACAGACTTCAGGGTGAAAAAGGTGACAAGAGACAAAGATGGACATTTCATAAAGGTAAAGGGGACTACACAACAAGAAGACATAACAGTCATCAATATTTATGCCCCCAATCAGGGAGCACTGAAATATACCAAGCAACTACTAACAGAACTAATGGGAGAAATTGACCAAAACACAATTGTACTAGGGGACCTAAATACATCATTGACAGCCATGGATAGATCATCCAAACAGAAAATAAATAATGAAATAGCAGTTCTAAATGACACGTTAGTTGAAATGAACAAAATTGACATTTATAGAGCTCTTCATTCTAAAACATCAGACTATACATTTTTTTCTAGTGTACCTGGAACATTCTCAAAGATAGACCATATATTGGGACATAAAATTAACCTCAGGAAATTTAAGAAGATTGAAGTCATACCAAGCATATTCTCTGATCACAAGGCTTTGAAATTGGATATCAACTGCAAAAAGAAAGCAGGAACAACCACAAATACCTGGAGATTAAACAACATTCTTTTAAAGAACGACCGGGTCAAAAAAGAAATTAGAGGAGAGATCAAAAAATACATAGAAACAAATAAGAATGAAAATACATCCTACCAAAATTTTTGGGATGCAGCGAAAGCAGTTTTAAGAGGGGAATTTATATCATTACAGGCCTATCTCAAGAAACAAGAAAAATCCCAAATAAATAACCTCACATTAAACAAAACAAAACAAAACAAAAACAGACTCATAGACCAATGGAACAGAAAAATGGGGAATTCCAGGCACAGCTCTTATTTACTAAAATGTCTTTTGAGGCAGACACATCTGTGAATTTTGCCACTTAATCTGTCAGCATCTGTGCAGGTCCAGATTACCCAATACGATCTTTAAGTCAAGAGAAAATTGGAAGAGAGAATTAGTGATTCCTGATACAGCACTTGAAGGTTAAACTTTAGATTTTTCTACCCTGGCTGATCTCAAGACTTTGTGTTCTATTGTTTACTACAATAGAAGTCCAACCTTTCAGCAATCCTGGTCCCTGTGGAATCAAAGAATAAGAGCTAACAGCTGCAGACTCAAGACAGAGCGCATACAGTAACTGAGTAGCACGTTGTCCACTCATACCACACTCTGCTCAACAAACATTTTGACAATGAGAGGAAAAACCTTTCAAATTAATTGTAAGAGATTATCCAGAGGGTCTAGTGTAATATGATCCTCTGAAACTAATGTGACAGAAATTAGTAGTTCTATGCACACTCAGTGCCTACATCTTTAATACATCTCCATGGACAAGTGCTGAGCACAGAAGATACAAGGAAGAATGAGGAGCCATTACGAATTTCCCCTAGGAGAGGGGTGCCAGTTCAGGAAGACACCCAGTGACCTTGGAACCAAGCTGTCCCCTCTGCCTCAGGCTAGTCTTCTGGCCCGTAGTAGAGATGTCTGCCCAGGGCAGACAGCTAGAGATGGGGACCACTTACCTTTGGGCTGGATGCCTTTTTAAGTGCCCCTCCAGGCTCACGCTCCTCCACCCCCCACAACCCGGCTCCGTGACCACAGAGGCTGACTTTCAGGGCTGTCCTGCTTGGCAATCTTACCCTTGGGCTTCTGGTGGGATTTCGTGAGTTTCTACCAAGTGATGCTGTATAGCCAACAACCTCATATTATTACAGCAAATATCTGTTTCTGTCTCATGGTCACAAGGGCTAAGGGTAGCACATACGTGGCTCTGTGGCTCAGCTAGGAGTGTGAGAGCACTGCAGGTCTGCTCCACACATCTGTCTTCTCGTCCAGGGACCTTGGCTGAAGGACCAGTCACTCCTGGGACATGTAGGAAGAGAGTGAGGTCAGCATTATTATTTCCTGGACTCCCTCCTCACCAAGTCTCTGCAGGTTGCAGACTCCCTGTGCTGAACCCTCACTTGCCACCAGAAAGTCCCTTTCTAAAGCTGTGCTCCCTGACTCCAGCCCTGCTTCTTCTCCTTGACCCTTCCTGCGCAGGAAGCAGCACCATCCTTGGTTTCCCTTCATCCTTCCCAAACTTTGGGAACAGATTCTTTTACTAACCCTCAGTTTCTCTATTTGGGGTGCTGTGGTTTTCTTGATAGGATCTGTCTGATAGGGCCTTGTTACAGAGTTAGAGAATGCACGGATGGAGCTGTTCTCAGCAGGTGGATCAGGGCACAGGAGAGGTGTGGGGGGCTGGGATAGCAGAAAATGGATCCGGAGCCAGAAAAGAATCCATCTGGCCAGCAGCCACAGTGCAGCCCGACCCTTTTGCCTTGTTTCTAGCAGCACTGGTGCCTGCCGTGGGTCAGAACTTCATTTCTTCTGTTTCTCCGGATGTGCCTAGTTCTTCATCTGATAGCCCTTCTACTTTACAGTTCCACTTTACAGGCCCACACCCTCAGATTTGAAGACTCTTTGCTATTGAGTCTTTCCTGGAATTGGATTGGAGTTTCGCCACTCTCCCACTCCGATGGCTGATGGGGCCATGATGGGTAGATCCCTCCCTCGTGGGGGTGGTAGATGTCTAGGGAGAGGTACTGGGGACAGGAAGCTGTCATCCTCTTCCTCCCCTCCAAGAGTTTTCCATGGTTCCTGTGTCTTTTTCCCTTCTCTCTGGCTTCACTCCGGGAACATAAGAAAAAGCTTGGTCTTTGAGAGTGGTAGTTCATAACCATGGCTGGACATTGGTGAAGTTCAACAGCCCCTAGATGAGTCCAGTGTTCAGCCTACCATTCTGGAGAATGAGCCTGGCAGGTAATTTTCTGGAAGCTGCAGGGAATGAGAGTGCTGAGGGCACTGCTGTGCAGGGCAGTCTCTCTGTGGACCAGCTGAGCCCCAGCTACTTCAGAGCAATCAAGCCACGCATGAAACGCACGTAGTGCTCGGGACCTGAGAATGTTGGATTAAAAAGAAGAAAGCATGATCCTTAAAAAAATGCTTGATGCAGGTGAAGAAAAGGATAATATAAATAGCAGGAAGTGAAAGAGTCATCCTTATTTCTACAAGTGGAAATGGTTAACTACGAAGCAAATGGATAGATGATTTCTAAGTGATTTTTATATTTATTTTATTTACTTTTTAGTTTATCAGTTATCTGATATTTTAATTTTATTTCGTTTTTTACACTTTATTATTTATTTATTTTTTTAAATTTTTTATTTTTTTTTAATTTTATTTTTTAAATTTATTGGGGTGACAATTGTTAGTAAAATTACATAGATTTCAGGTGTGCAATTCTGTATCACATCATCCATAAATCACACTGTGTGTTCACCACCCAGAGTCAGCTCCCCTTCCATCACCATACATTTGATCCCCCTCACCCTCATCCCCCACCCCCCAACCCCCTTACCCTCTAGTAACCACCAAATATTTATTTATTTTTACATTCAACATTATTTTATATTAATTTCAGGGGTACAGCGTATAGTGGTTAGATATTTTTATGACTTAAGAAGTGATCTCCCTGAATAGTCTAGTAGCCACCTGACACTGCATAGTTATTACCATATTATTTATTATATTCTCTATGCTTTACATCCCCATGACTATTTTGTAATTACCAATTTGTACTTCTTAATCCCTTTCCCTTTTTCTCCCTGCCCCCAACTCCCCTCCCATTTATCACCCCAATAAATCTAGCACCCAACTGATATCATACATAGTTATTACAAAATTATTGACTATATTCATTATGCTAAACCCTACATCCCCATGACTACATCCCCAACTCTACATATTTTTTTTTAATTAAAGTTTATTGAGGTGACAATTGTTAGTAAAGTTACATAGATTTCAGGTGTACAATTCTGTATTACATCATCTATAAATCACATTTTGTGTTCACCACCCAGAGTCAGTTCTCCTTCCATCACCATATATTTGATCCCCTTTACCCTCATCTACCAGCCCTCTCCCCTTTACCCTCTGGTAACCACTAAACTATTGTCTGTGTCTATGAGTTTTTGTTTCTCATTTGTTTGTCTTGTTCTTTTTATTGTTTTTGGTTCACATACCACATATCAGTGAAATCATTCGGTTCTCTGCTTTTTCTGTCTGACTGACTTTACTTAGCATTATAATCTCAAGATCCATCCATGTTGTCACAAATGGTCCTATTTCATCTTTTCTTACTGCCAAACAGTATTCCATTGTGTATATATACCACAACTTCTTTATCCATTCATCTATCGAAGGACATTCCGGTTGTTTCCATGTCTTGGCCACCGTAAATTAAGCTGCAATAAACATTGGAGCACACTTGTCTTTATGTATAAATGTTTTCAGATTTTTTGGGTAGATACCCAGGAGAGGGATTGCTGGGTCATATGGTAATTCTATTCATAATTTGTTGAGGAACCTCCATATTGCCTTCTATAGCAGCTGCACCAGTCTGTATTCCCACCAACAGTGTATGAGGGTTCCTTTTTCGCCACAGCCTCTCCAACACGTGTTACTACTTGTCTTGTTGATGATAGCCATTCTGACTGAGGTGAGGTGATATCTCATTGTGGTTTTTATTTGCATTTCTCTGATGATTAGTGATGTTGAGCATTTTTTCTTATGTCTATTTGCCATTTGTATGTCCTGTTTGGAGAAATGTCTCTTCAGGTCGTCTGCCCATTTTTCAATTGGGTTGTTTGTTTTTTTGTTGTTGAGTTGCATGAGTTCCTTGTATATTTTGGATATTAGCCCCTTATCGGAGGCACTGTTGGCAAAAATCTTCTCCCATTCAGTTGTTTGCCTCTTTATTTTGTCGATGGTTTCTTTTGCTGTGCAGAAGCTTCTAAGTCTGATATAGTCCCATTCATTTATTTTAGCTTTTACTTCCCTTGCCTTTGGAGTCAAATTCATGAAATGCTCTTTGAACCGAAGGTCCATGTTTAGTACCTATGTTTTCTTCTATGCAGTTGATTGTTTCAGGTTTTATGTTTAAGTCTTTGATCCACTTTGAATTAATTTTGGTACATGGTGATAGATAGCAGTCCAGTTTCATCCTTTTGCACGTGGCTTTCCAATTCTGCCAGCACCATTTATTGTAGAGGCTGTCTTTTCTCCATTGTACGTTTTTTGCTTCTCTGTCAAAAATTATCTGTCCATATTTATGTGGTTTTATTTCTGGGTTCTCAATTCTATTCCATTGGTCTATGTGTCTGTTTTTCTGCCAATACCACCATGCTGTTTTGATTATTGTAGCCCTGTAGTACAAGCTAAAGTCAGGGAGTGTGATACCTCCATTATTGTTTTTTTTTTCTTAAGAATGTTTTGGCTATTCGGGGTCTTTTGTTGTTCCAAACATATCTGATGATTTTTTGTTCTATTTCTTTAAAAAATGTTATTGGGATTTTGATGGGGATTGTATATTGCTTTGGGTAATATAGCCATTTTAACTACGTTGATTCTTCCAATCCATGAGCAAGGAATGTCTTTCCATTTCTTTGTGTCTTATTCAATTTCTTTTAAAAATGTTTTACAGTTTTTAGTATATAAGTCTCCCACATCCTTGGTTAAGTTTATTCCTAGGTATTTTATTCTTTTTGCTGCAATTGCAAAAGGAATTTTTTTTTTTATTTCTTTTTCTGAGATTCCATTGTTAGTATATAGGAATGCAATGGACTTTTGTACGTTGCTTTTGTAGCCGGCAACTTTACTGTATTCGTTGATTGTTTCTAATAGCTTTTTGGTGGAGTCTTTAGGGTTTTCTATATATAGCATCCTGTCATCTGCAAAGAGTGACAATTTAACTTCTTCATTCCCAATTTGGATGCCTTTTATTTCTTTCTCTTGCCTGATTGCTCTGGCGAGGACTTCCAACACTATGTTGAAATGCAGAGGTGATAGGGGACAGCCCTGTCGTGTTCCTGAATGTAGAGCAAAGGGCTTCACAACTCTACATATTTTTTATCTTCTTTGTCTTCTTCTCATTCTCCTTCTCCTTCTCCCTCTCTGTCTTCCTCTCCTTTTCCCTCTCCCTCTCCCTCTCCTTTTCCTTCTCCATCTCCTTCTCCTCCTCCTCCTTCTCCTTCTCCTTCTTTATAAAGAAGTCCCACTACCATTTCTTGTAATACTGGTTCGGTGGTGATGAACTCCTTTAGCTTTTTCTTGTCTGGAAAGCTCTTTATGTGTCCTTCAGTTCTAAATGATAGCTTTGCTGGGTAGAGTAATCTTAGTTGCAGGTCTTTGCTTTTCATAACTTTGAATATTTTGTGCCAATCCCTTCTGGCCTGCAAAGTTTCTGTTGAGAAATCAGCTTACAATCTTATTGGAACTCCCTTATAGGTTAGTAACTGCTTTTCTCTTGCTTCTTTTAAAATTCTCTCTTTATCTTTAACCTTTGGCATTTTAATTATGATATGTCTTGGTGTGGGCCTCTTTAGGTTTATCTTATTTGGGACTCTCTGTGCTTCCTGGGCTTGTATGTCCATTTCCTTCACCAGGTTAGGGAAGTTTTTCGTCATTATTTCTTCAAATAGGTTTTCAATTGCTCTCTCTCTTCTCCTTCTTGTACCCCTATAATATGAATGTTATATTATGACATTCATAATATTCTTGTACCCCTATAATATGAATATTATAATATGAATGTTGGTATGCTTGATGTTGTCCCAGAGGCCCCTTAAACTCTCTTCATTTTTTGGATACTTTTTTCTTTTTGTTGTTCTGATTGAGTGTTTTCTGCTACCTTATATTCTAAATTGCTGATTCAGTCCTCTGTTTCATCTAACCCATTGTTGATTCCCTTTAATGTATTCTTCATTTCAGTTTTTGTATTCTTTACTTCTGACTGGTTCTTTTTTATGCTTTCTATCTCCATTTTTATGTTTCCTATCTCTTTATTGAAGTACTCCCTGAGATCATTGAGCATCCCAATAACAAGTGTTTGGAACCTTCGTCCGGTAAATTGCTTGTCTTCATTTTGTTTACTTCCTTTTTTGGAGCTTTGTTCTATTTTTTTATTTGGGACATGTTTCTTTGTCTTCCCATTTTGGCTGCCTTCCTGTGTTTGTTTCTATATATTAGGTAGGGCTTGCTCTGCTTCCCAGTCTTAGTAGAGTAGTTTTATGTAATAGGTGCCCTGTGGGACTCAGTGGTGCAGTCTCCCTGGTCACCAGTGCTGGGTGCTCCAGGTATGTCCCTTGTATGGGTTGTGTGTGCCCTCTGTTGTAGATGAGCATTGATTGCTGTTTGCACGCCATTGAGAGGGACTGACCTTCAGGCTGATTGGTTGTGATGACTGGCCGTGACTGTAGTAGAGGAGCTGTGGTGCAAGGGCTGACCCTACAGAGCAGAATTTAGTGGGGCTCTGGTGCCTGCCTGGTCTGCCGTTTGAGTGTGTCATCCTTGGAGGTAGCCAAGTGATGCTCCAGCTTAGTCCAAAACTGGCCACTAGGTGTGCCAGCCCTGGGGCCTCCTGGAAGGGGACCCACTGCAGATCAAGTTTAGCCACAGCCAGTGCTCTGCCCAGGACCACCTGGTATGAGTCACAAAGCAATCCGCAGATGGCTGCCACCTGCACTGAGCATAGAGGTGCCTTGAGAGGCTAAGCTGTGAACCAAGACCAGCTGTGACTGGAGTCAGGCTTAGGGCTTCTCAGCCACAGGTACAGGACATGCAGAAGCCAGATGCTGCTTGTTTGGGTTTTGTGAACCTTTGAGGGGCGGGGTCTCTGGGAATCACTAAGGTGGGGAAGACAAAAGGTGATATAGAGATTCAGATGTGAAATCAGCATGTGTCTGCATGAAGGAATGGGGGAGAACCCAACAAAGAAACAATGGCTTCCACCAGCTCTTCTGTCTGGGAGAAAGCTGCCTCTCCAGCCCTTGCACTAAAGTCAGACAATTCAGTTTGTTCCCATATGTCCCTGGCACCTTTCAAGCTGCTGCCTCCACCCTGGAGAGTGAGTCTGTCAGTGAGTAAGTCTGTGTGGGGTCCCTTTAAGAGGAGTGCCTGGGAGTTCAGCCACCCTCCATCTCACTCAGCCACAAGTTTTGCTGGTATTTACAACCATAAATTATGGAGACTTCTCTCCCCAGCACTGGAACCCTGGGCTGGGAAGCTTGGTATGGAGTTGGGACCCGTTGCTCCTCTGGGGGGTACCTGTAGAGCCAAGATATGCCTCCCAATTTTTAATGGTCACACGTGGGTGTGGGACCAGCCTGTTCTATATCTCTGCCTCTCCTACCATTCTCAATGTGACTTCTTCTGTATGTCCATAGTTGTAGGGCTTTGGTTCAGCTAGACTTCAGGTGATTCTCACTGATGGTTGTTCTGTAATTTAGTTGTAATTGATGTGGTCCTGAGCAGAGGTGAGCACAGCATTTACCTACTCTGCCATCTTGACTGGAAATCTCCTTATTCATCTGATATTTTTAATAAACTATGGAAGTGTTTCAATCATTTGAAAAAGCAGGGACATGTATATTACTGTATTATATACATTAGTCAAATTATAAGCATTTGTTTGGGAAACTGCTCCAAGCTAACAATATCTGCCACAAAGAGCTTCCTTTGGTAGTTATAATTCCAAATATATTTTTAATGTACTTATTATATTTCTTGGAAAACCACAGAAAGTCGCAGATTGACACATTCCCATGGAGTTTCTGAACACACTTGGAGAGCATGGTATCTGACTGGTATTTTTCTCTGTAGAGTCAGGTAAGTAGAGTTGGGACCATGATGGAATCAGAGTTGAGTGGAATGATTCAAGTACAGATCATAGAAATTTACACTTGAATAGAGTCCACAGGGTGCAGGTTACAAGGTGTTTACAAGAACACCTTGTAAAACTCTGCTCAAAAGATAAAAGATAGAAAAAAAAAATGGTTCCTCGAAAGCATTACACTAAGTGAAAGAAGCCAGCTCCAAAGGACTTATATTATATTATTCCATTTATATGAAATGTCCAGAATATGCAGAGCCAGAGACTGAATCCATATTTGGAAAGGAAGGTAGAATAGGGAATGACTGCTAGTAAGTATGAGGTTTCTTTATGGGGTGACAAAAATGTTCTGGGTTTGGATAATGAAGATTGCACAACTCCGTGGCTATACTAAATAACACTGAATTGTATACCTTAAAAGAGTAAATTTGAGGATATAGGAATTATAGCTCAATAAAGATGTTATTTAAAAGGAGAGAGAAAAATGATTATTCAGATGCCAGTGATGGATAAAAAGTCCCTTTTAAATTGAGACAGCATCCCCAAAGTACTCCCTTGGTTTTAAAAAGTTAGATATATCTTCTAATGTCCAAATCCTTTTTCCTACAAGGCACTCATCCCCTCTATTTCACAGTTAATAAATAATCTGTGACTTTTAAGCTAATTTGCATCTCTCTGTAGAGAACTAGCTTGTCTTCAATTAGGTGGGTACAGCATTACATTTCTCTGGAGCTGAAATGATGAGATATCAAGAAATTAGTTCAAATCTAAGCATCAATGTTTGGCATAAAAATATAATTAGAACTAATATCACACACCAATTTAAATATTTATTGGCTATAATAAAATATGTCAATTTATTTAAATTTTATACATGAGACAAGTGAAGTTTCTGTAGCTCTTGGAGTTTTTGGTTTTCATGGAATTGCCATTTCATCTTTTCTCAGAGGAAGCTTGGCTTTCCCCGAGTTTTTGGATACATTTTAGATGCTCTTCTGTCTTTCCATGATTTGTGCAGGTTCTTATGGGTAGTAGATTGATTATCTGATTATTTTCAGCTTACCTCACAGTGGACGAATGACCATTTGTATTTTATTATCTCCAGGGAGGCTTCTTTACCCACTGCTTTCCTCTAATCTTTCATGGGGCTGGTGGCTGGCTGCACTGTCTGGAAAGATAGTGACTAGGAGATGATTGGTTTTGTGTGCTTTATTTCAGGTCATTGTTTGGATAAGCTTCAGCCATCTTTAGTAACTCTGACTACTCATACTCCCAGTAGCCACAGTGATTGACTTGTTACAGTGGTTCCCAAACTCAGGTGTCACCTGGCTCCTCTTCCTCCACTTCAACGACAGTCTAAAAGTCCAGTCTCACAGAAGCCAATGGTAAGTAAAGACTTATGGAGGATCTCATAGAGGAGGTGTTCCTGGTCCTTGCATTTGTGACTGCCTTCTTTACTTCTATGGAAATCTTATCCTATGAAGTCTTACACAGGAAAAGACAATTTAAATAGAGTACTGCTTTATAAAGAAATCAAAAATACTTTCTACAGTTATAAAAAATTTGAATTCTGAAAACTTTAGATGAAAAGATCTTAGAATTGAAATTTCTTGGCTGAATGAGAAAATAGTCATGAACAGAAAATTACATAAAATCACTCACAATGTTAACAGACTCCTAAAAATGGCCACAAATCTGAAAATAGAGGAGGAGCAGTGAGTGGACGAAGCCAAGAGATGTGGACCAGAATTCTGGCTTCTGGCTGATCTAGTTCTGTGACTTTGAACAAGTCATTAACCTCTTTATTCCTCAGTTTCCTTTTCTGTGATTTGAGTACAATACTAGTTATCTTTCAAGATTAGACTAGTATCTGGCATTTAACAGGACTCAACAAATGGCAGATGGTAATAACAGCTGATTTTTTTTTCTATTTTTGAACTAACAGTATTGATATTGACAGAAACTTTTGCACGTAGAGGTAAACAATCTTGTGTTTTAGACTACAGAAATGCCGGATGTCAAGCTTGGACATCTTCCATGAAAGAGTCTTTAGTGACGAATTATTTAAAAGACGTTTTAAGATGTTTCCCAAAAGTCCATAATGCAAAAAAAAATTTTTTTTTAAATAGCAGCCTTATGGTTATCTCTAGCCAGAGATTCATTGGCATTTTATGTTATTTGCAAAATATAACAAAACAATTGAAGGATTTTAATTATCACCTGTAAGACCTAGAAAGAATTGTTTCTCTGACAGCGATGCTAATTTCCTCCACTTTAAGGACAGCCTTATTAATCTCTCCTTGCCAGATGTTGTTGTTGTTGTTATTGTTGTTATTATTATGAAATTTATTGGGGTGACAATGGTTAGTAAAATTATATAGGTTTCAGGTGTACAATTGTATAATACACCATCTATATATCACAGTGTATTCACCACCTAGTCAATTCTCCTTCCATCACCATATATTTGATTCCTTTTCCCCTCTTCTACCACCTCCCTTCCCCCCTTACCCTCTGGTAACCACTAAACTATTGTCTGTGTCTATGAGTTTTTGTTTGTTTGTTTGTCTTGTTCCTTTATTGCTTTCAGTTTTATATTCCACATATGAGGGAAGTCATATGGTTCTCGACTTTTTCTGTCTGACTTATTTTGCTTAGCATTATAATCTCAAGATTCATCCATGTTGTTGCAAATGGTAGTATTTCATCTTTTCTTATGGCCAAGTAGTATTCCATTGTGTATATATACCACATCTGCTTTATCCAGTCATCTATCAAAGAACGTTTTGGTTGTTTCCATGTCTTGGCCACCATATATAATCCTGCAATGAACATTGGAGTACTTATATCTTTACAGATAAATGTTTTCAGATTTTTTTGGTAGATACCCAGGAGAGGCATTGCTGGGTCATATGGTAATTCTAGTCTTAATTTTTTGAGGAATCCCCATACTGCTTTCCATAACAGTTGTATCAATTTACATTCCAACCAACAGTGTATGAGGGTTCCTTTTTCTCCACAGTCTCTCCAACACTTATTATTTGTCTTGTTGAAGGTAGCCATTCTAACAGATGTGAGGTGATATCTCATTGTGATTGTGATTTGCATTTCCCTAACAGCTAGTGAAGTTAAGCATTTTTTCATATATCTGGTAGCTGTTTGTATGTCTTGTTGGGAGAAATGTCTGTTCAGGTCCTCTGCCCATTTTGTAATTGGATTGTTTGGTTTTTTGTTGTTGAGTTGTACAAGTTCTTTATGTATTGTATTTTGGATATCAGCCCCTTATTGGAGGTGTTGTTTGCAAATATCTTCTCCCATTCAGTTGGTTGCCTCTTTGTTTTGTTGATGGTTTCTTTTGCTTTGCAGAAGCCTTTTAGTTTGATATAGTCCCATTCATTTATTTTAGCTTTTACTTCCCTTGCCTTTGAGGTCAAATTCATAAAATCCTTTTTGAACCCAAGGTCCATAAGTTTATTACCTATGCTTTCTTCTATGCAGTTTATTGTTTCAGGTCTTATGTTTATACCTTTGATCCATTTTGAGTTAATTTTGTTACTTGGTGACAAATAACAGTCTAGATTCATTGTTTTGCATGTGGCTTTCCAATTCCCCCAGCACCATTTATTGAAGAGGCTTTCTTTTCTCCATGGTATGTTTTTGGCTCTTTTGTCCAAAATTATCTGCCCATATATATGTGGATTTCTTTCTGGGTTTTCAATTCTATTCCATTGGTCTGTGTGGTTTTTTTTCGCCAATAGTATGCTGTTTTGATTATATTGTCACTTTGTAGTACAAGGTGAAGTCAGGGAGTATGATACCTCCAGTTCTTTTTCTTAGGATTGCTTTGGCTATTTGGGGTTCTTTGTGATTCCACACAAATCTGAAGATTTTTTTGTTCTATTTCTTTAAAAAATGTATTGGGACTTTAATGGGGATTGTATTAAATCTGAATATTGCTTTGGGTAATATCACCATTTTAACGATGTTGATTCTTCCAATCCGTGAACACAGAATATCTTTCATTTCTTTGTGTCTTCTTCAGTTTCTTTTAAAAATGTCTTATAGTTGTTCTTGTATAGGTCCTTAACATCCTTTGCTAAGTTTATTCTTAAGTATTTTATTGTTTTTGTTGCAATTTCAAAAGGAATTTTTTTAAGTTTCTTTTTCTGAAATTTCATTGTTAGTATATAGGAATGCAATGGATTTTTGTACATTGATTTTATAGCCATCAAATCTACTATATTCATTTATTGTTTCTAATAGCTTTTTGGTGGAGTATTTAGGGTTTTCTATATAAAGAATCATGTCATCTGCAAAAAGTGACAATTTAACTTCTTCATTCACAGTTTGGATGCCTTTTGTTTCTCTTGTCTGATTGCTCTGGCAAGGACTTCCAATACTATGTTGAATAGCAGTGGTGAAAGCGGGCAACCCTGTCTTGTTCCTGAACATAGAGTAAAAAGCCTCCAGTTTTTCACCATTAATTATGAGATTAGCTGAGGATTTGTCATATATAGCTCTTATTATGTTAAGGTATTTTCAGTCTATAGCCATTTTTTAAGTGTTTTTATCATAAATGCATGTTGTTGCTTGTCAAATGCTTTTTGTGCACGTATTGATATGATCATATGATTTTTATTTTTTATTTTGCTTATGTAGTGTGTCACTTTGATCAATTTGATATTGTACCATTGAACCATTCTTGTGCCCCTGGGATGAACCCGTCTTGATCATGATGTATAATCTTTATAATGTATTGTTGTACTTGATTTGCTTGAACTTTGCTTGGGATTTTTGCATCTATATTCATCAGAGATACTGGTCTGTAGTTTTCTTTTTTTGTGTTATCTTTATCAGGTTTTGCTATAAGAGTAATGTTGGCATCATAGAATGAGTTAGGAAATACTGCCTGTTCTTCAATTTTTTGGAAGAGTTTGAGGAGGACAGGTGTTAAATCCTCTTTGAATGTTTGGTAGTATTCACTAGTGAAGCCGTCTGGTCCTGGACCTTTGCTTTTGGGAAGGTTGTGGATGATTGACTCAATTTTCTTACTGTTGATCCATCTATTTAGATTTTCTAGTTCTTTTGATTCAGTCTAGGAAGGCTATATGTTTCTAAGAATTTGTCCCATTTCTTCTAGGTTGTTGAATTTGGTAGCATATAGTCCTTCATAGTATTCTTGGATGATCCTTTATATTTCTGTGCAGATATTTTAAGTTTTATACATTTGTTGGAATCTGCAAAGAGTTAAAGAGAGCTGTCCATATGTTGTAAACAATTAGTTAGTACACCTATAGTCCAAACCAAAATTTAAAAAAAATTAACTAAGGTTTTTGGTTTTCCCTAGATTTTATACCTGCTAAGACATAACTAGTTAAAAATACAAAATCTGAAATAAATAGTGGTTTCCAATATAATAATGTTTCTAATGAAGCAAACCTATTCTCAGAGTGAGAAAAAAAATTAATTCTAAATTGTGAAAGTAAAATTCTGAAACAGCAAAAAACTCTTATCCTTACAAAGTCTTTAGAATTCTAATGAAATATTAGTGTCCTTAGAAAAATAAAAGCAGATATTGCACTCATAAAACAAGAACAGGATGCTTTTTTTAAAACCTTAGAAAACCAGAAAAAGCTCTTGAAAATAAAAAATAGAAATATCAAAACTTTAAAAATTCAATAAAGGCTGGTAAGATTGAATTTATTAAAGAAAAGATAGAGGAAAATGACTTCTAGTTTCAGCTCTGATATGTAAAGAGCTTAGAAGTTATCATTCCTGTTCTTACAACAAGAAAAAGCTAGATAAACTGAAAATTAACAACTTTTTATGGACCCATCAGAGAACTGAGGTTGCAGGAAAAACTGCCACTCTGGAATTTGGAAGTACAGGCATGTTCAGAGAGACAAAGCTGAGATCTCTTTACCTGAAACAAAAGCTGCTGGAGCCATAAACTAGAGCCATAAACTTACGTGGTAATTTTGATGAATTGCTGGAAGCTGTGTGGATTAACGTACTAGTGTGAAAGTGAGGGGCCACCACAATTTTATGGCTTTTACCCCATGAGGTTCTCACAGTAAAGAGCTAAGAAAGATTTCTTTGTGGCTCTGGCAGGGAAAAATGCAGAATAGACATTGTGAAATACACCCAGAATCTTCTCCATAACAAAGACTCACCCTCTATCTAGGTCAGGGGTGTCCAAATTGTGGCCTCCCGACAACTGCGGCCCGCAATCCATTGTTAATTGGCCCGCAGCAAATTCCAAAAATATATTTAGTTTATTTAAATAAACCAGGTGAAGCAATACGTTCTTCACCTCCAGTGAGTGGCCCGGCTGTTTGTGTATTTTACCGCTTATGGCCCTTGGTGAAAAGCGTTGGAAAAAGTTTGAACACGCCTGCTCTAGGTGAAAGTGCTTTGTCAAACAAAGCCTTACCACAGCTGGGAAAGGGCATTTCTTCTACTTCAGCCTCCTCTAGACTTCCTGCCTCACATAATTGGTGGGGGCGGGGAGCATAATCAACAGGCATCAAGGCCTCAAGAAGGTAGATTTGGAAAGATGAAATCAGGGAAGGAAGTAGGGGGTAGGATGGAAAAACTATATTTCTGAACAAACACTCATGAAGGTCACAGCCTGAAGACATAGGCCCACTAAAAGACTGAGATATAATCAGAAGGTAATAAAATGCTCCCCCTCACCCACATCGCACTGATGGCGCTGCACTAGAACATCAGTGGATTTCAGCTGAAAGAGAGGCAATGCACAGACTCCCTGAGGAGTAGAAGGGGAGAGGGGGAAGCCCAAAGTCAAGAGATGAAATAAAAATAAGGACACCGATAGGAATTTGAAGCCTCTGGCACCAGTATCTACAGGCAACATTTAAAATAGCTCAACTTCTAACGAGATTAATTTTAATCCCCTAAAGGCAAGAAAAAACACAGTCTAAAGACATCAGCAGAACCAGATTTGATGTGACCTAGATATTGGAATTACCAGACAGTGAATTTAAAATAGCAATGATTCTTATTAAGGGCTGTAATGAAAAAAGTAGACTACATGCAAGAACAGATGGAGGATATAAGCAGAGAGATAAACTCTAAGAAAGAATAAAAAAGAAGTTATAGAAATTGTTCAGACTGAGTCTGAGTTGTTCCAAGATTTGTGCCTGAGAAGTCTGGAGCCCAAAGAACATACGAGGTGCCCGAGTGTGAAACACAGGTTTATTGAGATGTGCTGACTGGGGAGAGTCTCTGATGGTGGCCAGCCAGAGGGGTAGTGATCTGCCCACTGGCAGAGAAGAAGTAGGATTATACAGGATCAGGAAAACAAAGAACATTTCATGGGAGAAATCATCGTGCCTGCAGGGCCTGCTCTCATGTACACAGCAGCCCAAGATGGCAGGAGACCTTGACTGCTTGCCAGCATACACAACTGATTGTCTGATAAACAGTGTTCCCATGGAGTCAGGAGACCTTGATTACATGCCAGTTCATCTGCCTGTGGGCCAAGTTCTTATAGAAGTAAACAGCAACAGAAATAAAGAATGGCTTTGATGGACTCATTAGTAGAATCAACATAGCTGAAAAAAGAATCAGTGGGCTTGAATATACTAGGTCAATAAAAACTCTTCAAGATGAAATGCAAAGAGAAAAAAAAGACAAGAAAACCAGAACAGAATATCCAAAAACTGTGAGACAATATCAAAAGGTGTACCAATATAAGGGCAAAACTCAGGGAATCAATAATGTAGTGAGACTTAGCTAGTTTGCAGTTTGATTCACCTCATAGCTCACTATTTAGCCACCTGATATTCCACTGTTTTCTATTTGTTTTAATGACTCTACTTTGCTCATTGCTTGATTTAATGACTCTACTTTGTTCCCTTTCTTAAGACTATACATACTACCTTGTTGATCTAATTAATCAGCAGAACACTAACCTGGAAAGAACAATTTCTCAATTCTCAGGTACCCGGACACCAGGATCCATGGTTGCAACTCCCTTACAGTTTTTGCTTATGATGCATGAAACACTCCAGCCATGGCTGCTAAATCTGAGATAACATGAAGCAGACCAGGCCGTGGGAGGTGATTTCTCAACTGTCAGCCCTGAAACTTACATGACCAACTCCACTTTTTTTGTTCTTTCCCCCACCTGCCTGCCTGACTATAAAACCTCTTGATTATTCTCCGTTCAGGGAAGGTTTTTGTTTCTGCACATTAGTCGGCCATCTTCCCTAGCTGCCGGCATTTAGAATAAAGGACACTTTTCTCCTCACCAACCCTTATCACTCAAGTTTTTGGGCTTTGGGCAGCAAGCAGCACTGGTCCTCAGTCAGGTAACAACAATATCAAAAGGTGTGATATACATGTAATTAGAATACCAGAAGAGAAGAAAGCAAGAATGGACAGAAGCAATATTTGAAGTAATAATGACCAAGAACTTTCCAAAATTACTACCAGTTATACCACAGAGCCGGAAAGCTCAAAGAACACCAAGAAGAATAAATAACAAAACTAAATAACAACCTAACCCCCATACATATATAACTGTGTGTCATAGTCAAACTACAGAAAACCAAAGACAAAAAGAAAATCTTAAAAAGAATATATATATAAAAAAAGAATACATTACCCATGGAGCAACATGGATAAGAATCACAATGAACTTCTTGTCAGAAGCCATGCCAATGAGAAGAAAGTGGAGTGAAATAGCTAAAGTGTTGTGAAGAAAAAACCCCACCAACCTAGAATTCCATATCTAATGAAATTATTCTTCAAAAGTAAAGAATACATAAAGAATTTCTCAGACAAGAAACTAACAAACAAACAAAAACTAAGAATTTTTCACCAGCAGAAATATTAAAAGATATTCTACAGGCAGGAGAAAAAAAATACAGCTCAGAAACTTGGACCTATATAAACAAAGAGAAAGCATTAAAGAGGGAATAAATGAAGGTAAAATAAAACTTATTTTTCTTTATCTTAGCTGACATAAGAGATAATCATTTAAAGCAATAATAGTAACAATGTGTTGAGTCATTATAGTATAAGGATAAATGAAACGAAGGACAGCAATGTCACAAGGGATGAGAAGGAGGAATTGGTAATGCTCTGTTTTAAGGTATCTGTACACGTAAAGTGGGACAGTGGTATCTGAAAGGGGCTTTGAAAAAAAATGTATATTGTAGACTCCAGGACAACCACTACAATTTTTTTTAAAGGATACTTGATTGGCTAAAACAGGAGATAAAGTGGAATCACATAAAATGTTCAATTAAATCAAGAGAAGACAATTGGCCAGGACTGTTGTGTGAGCCAGTAGACTCGCAGTAAAGCAGTGGAAGAATAAGCAGTATCACATATGCTCTCTGCTCTTCAGAAGTTTTAAATAGCTTGAGAAAGTGGCATCAGAAAAGACAGCCTATAACTAAGTACTAAGTTTTAAAGAATAGCTGCCACAGAAATTTAGAAGAAGGAGGAATTGGTACCTAGTCCGTTGGTCTCCAAATCTAGTCTATGGACAGGTGCTCGTTCATGATAAGGTGCTGGCCCTTTCATTGGCCTAGGCCAAAACAAGAAAATTAAAGACAATATAATAATTATAGCTAAAATTTTAAAAAAAAACTTCTTATATATGTTGGTCACCATTCTAAATTCATTACATATTAACTCATTAATCATCATAATCCTGCGAAGCGGGTTATCACTACTAATACAATAAGGTTATATAATAAGACTCAGGCATATTTTAAAGAACAGCCTCTTTAGTTCTTTTTCTAGATACAATTTTAGAAGTTGAAAAGTACAGGCCTACCTTGGGGATGTTGGGGATTTGATTCCAGACCACTACAATAAAGTAAATATTTCAACGAAACTTGTCATAATCTTTGCTGGTGGAGGGCCTTGCCATAAATTTGTAAAAAATGCAACATTGATGAAGCACAGTAAAATGAAGCAAACTAAAACGAGGTATATCTGTATATTTTGAAAACACATAGATAGAAAAAAGGAGCATATCATTATTTTAACTTTACATGTGAACAACCCAAGGCATGGGAGGTAACAACCCATAGTTGCACTCCTAAGAAGTAGGGGAGCCATGATCTGACTCTAAATCCTGCACTACTGACCACAGCCCTGCCAGCACAATAGTTAGAACCACACTGAAACAAATAAAATATGATAAACTTAAGGAAAGCAAATCTTCTTTTAATAATGCAGCATATTTCTTATCTAATTTAAAACAGCTTCATAAACATTATTCATGTATTCATGACTGAGAACCAAATGTAAAGGAAACATATGATTCATCCAGCATTCCAGCTGTTATTCAAAGGAAGAAAACTTTTGGGAGCTGAAAGACTTCTGCAAAATATCAATCATCAATTGGAAAAGCCTCTTAACAAAAGATGAGCCCAGTCTACTAAAATGTGCCTGTATAAAGATTAGTCACATGCTAATACCCATTGCCTTCTTAAATTGTATGTTTTATTGTTAAAGCAACATTCTCAGACACGTTTAAAAAAGTAAACTTGTCTCATTGTTTGGGCTGGTGGTATGGCCTTGTCACCAGTTTGATTGTTTAGTAGTTTTTGAGTCCATAATTAACTTTTCTGGTTAATGTGTTGAGTAAAAAGTTTTAAAATGTTGACACCTAATCCTAATCAGTCACAGAAATATAAAAGGCTTTTGACCTACAAATAAACATACAAAATTAAGCTGATATGAACACAGACTAACTTTGGTTAATAAGGAGAGTTCTACTGAATGTAAGTATACTAAAGCTAATTTTCAATAAAACTGGTTTACATCAGTAAAAAGCAAAAAACAAAACAATAATAACAATAACAACAAAAAACAAGAGGAGGGGCAGAAAGGGGAGGCAAAAAAGAAACAAAGAACAAATGCAATGAATAGGAAACAATTACAAATATGAACACTATTAACCCAACTATCAATAATCACTTTAATGTGAATGGTCTAACTCTACCAATTTAAAGACAGAGATGATCAGAGTGAAGGAAAAATGACCTAACTATGTGTTGTCTACAAGAAACCTACTTTAGAAAATTCTGAAAAGCATCATTCTAACATTGGACGTGCTTACTGTGAAGGTAGGTAAGCCCAAAGGCTGTCCTTCTGAAGACATTTTAGTCCTGTGAGCAAGAAAGCCCTGGTCATTGTTGAAGAAGATAACACCATCATGGAAGAATCAATAGAAAAACAAGACCAAAAAAATAAGTCAAGTCTTCAAGTGTCATTCTCTGAAGAAAAAAACAGAGAAACCCACTTTAAAGATGAAGATTTCATTAAGTTGAAAGTAAAAGGATAGAGCAAACTGTACCATGCTAACACTAATCAAAAGAAATATGGAGTATCTAATTTCAGACAAAAGACTTCAAAACAAGGAATATTATCAGTGTTAAAAAGGGGCATTACAGAATGATAAAGGCATTATGTAATTAACGTAAATTCTCTGAGAAAACGTAACAATCCTAAATGTATATGCACCTAACAAAAGTGTCAAAATATACGAAACAAAAACTGATAGAACTGAAAGACAAATCCACTTTATTGGAACAGAGACTTCAATACCCTTTTGCCAGTAATAGATCAAGAAAGCAGAAAAATGGAAAGGATATAGATGACCTCAGCACTATCAGTCAACTTAATCTAATTGATATTCATAGAATACTCCTATGACAGCAGAATACACATTCTTCTCAAGCGCACATGGAACATTCACCATGATAGACCACATTCTGGACTAACACATATAAAAGAATATAAACCACACAAAGAATGTTCTCAGACCACAATGAAATAGAACTAGAAATAAGCAACAGAAAAATAGCTGGAATATTCACAAATACTTGGAAATTAAACAACACATTTTTAAATAACCCATGGGTCAAAGACCAAGTCTCAACAGAAAATAAAAAATACTTTGAACTAAATAAAAATGAAAGTACAACTTATCCAAATTTGTGAGATGCAGCAAAAGCAGAGACTAGAGGGGAATTTAAAGCATTAGATTAATTTTTAAAAGAAGGAAGATCTAGAATCAATGACTTAGATTCCATCTTAAGAAACTAGAGAAAGAACAATTTAATCCTAAAGCAAATAGAAGAAAATAAGTCATGAAAACTTAGAGCAGAAATAAATGAAATTGAAAAGAAGAAAAACAATGAAGAAAATCCATGAAACCAAAAGCTGGTTCTTTAAAAACTTCAATGAAATTGATAAAGCTTTAGTCAGTCTAGCCAAGAAAAAATGAGAGAAGACACAAATTACCAATATCAGAAAAGAAAGAGGGGTCATGATTACTGATTCCAACAAATGATAAGATTAATAAATGAATGCTATGAACAACTTAATGCCCACAAATTTGACAACTTATCTAAAATGGATCAATTCTTTAAAAGATACAAACAACCTAAACCATAAGGAGAAAGAGAGAATCTGAAAATTCCTATATCTATTAAATAACTTAAATCAATAATCAATTAACCTTTTAGAAAAGAAAGTACCAGGGTCAGATGGTTCACTGGCGAATTCTACCAAACATTTAAGGAAAAAATAATACCAATTCTCTATGAGAAAGTATAATGAGAGGAAACACTGTTTAACTCACTCTTTAAGACCAATATTACCTTAACACCAAAATCAGGTGTAGACATTATAAGAAATAAAAACTATAAACCAATATCCCTCATGAACATAAGTGCAAAAATCTTCAGCAAAATATTAGCACGTCAATCCAATAATTCATAGAAAGAATTATGCACCAAAACCAAGTGGAATTTATCCCAGGTATGAAAGCTCGTTCAATATTTAAAAAAATCAGTCAATGTAATCTACCACATTGACAGACTAAAAAGGAAAAATGTATGATAATAGCAACTGATGCAAAAAAAAAAGTATTTGACAAAATTCAACATCCATTTGTGATAAAAACTCTTAGCAAGCTAAGAATTATTGGGGACTTCCTTAACTTAGTAAACAATATCTACAAAAATACCTACAGCTAATATCGTACTTAATGATGAGAGAATGGATGCTTTCACCTTAAGATTGAGTAAGGATGTCCTCTATTACCACTGTTGTTCAACATCATAGTGGCAGTCCTAGGTAGTGCAATAAGGAAAGAAAAGGGTTTCTAAGGTATACAAATTGTAGAGGAAGACCTAAAACTGCCTTGGTGCATAGATGATATGGTTATCTATATAGAAAACCTAAAAGAATCTACAACACCCCCACCCCAAAATTCTGGAACTAAAAAGCAAGATCACAGGATACAATGTCAATTATACAAAAGTCAACTACTTTCCAATTAAAACAATTAGAATTAAAAATTAAAAAACAATATCATTTACAATCACACCAAAAAAGAAATACTTTAGTATAAACTAACAAAATATGTGGATATCTATATGTAGAAAATTACAAAACACTGAAGAAATAAATTAAAGAATATGAAAATAAACACTTTTTTTAGAAAAGTGCAAAGGCATTCAATGGAGAAAGGATAGTCTTTTCAACGAATAGTGCTAGACTAACTAGACATCCATTTGCAGAAAAATGAACACAGAAACAGAATTTATACCTTACACAAAAATTAACTCAAAAGAGATCATAGGCCTAAATGTAAAATGCAATACTATAAAACTTCTAGGAAAAAAAAGGAAAATACTGATGTGACCTTGGGTTTTTTGATGAGTCCTTAGATACAACACCAAAAGCATAATCCATGAAAGAAAAAATTGATTAGCTATAATTTATTAAAATTAAAAAATTCTGCTCTGCAGATGAAAAGACAAGCCACAATCTGGGAGAAAATATTCATAAATCATAAATTTGATAAAGGGTTTGTATCTAAAATGTACGAAGAACTCTTACAATTCAACAATAAGCAAACAAACAACCCAATTTAAAAAATGCGAAAGATTTCAAATATATACTGATGGAAGGAGAACTAACTTCTGGGTGGTGAAAACACAATGTGATATATAGATGATGTATTACAGAATTGTACACCTGAAACCTATGTTACTTTACTAACAATTATCACCCAATAAACTTTAATAAAAAATGCAAAAGATCTGAATAAATACCTCATCAATGAAGGTATGTAGATGGCAAATAAGCATGTGAACAGCTCAATATATTTGTTTTTAAAGAGATGTAAATTACAGCAATAATGAGATACTACTACACACCTATTAGAATAGCTAATAGACAACACATGGACAACACCAAATACTAGAGGGGATGCAAAACAACAGGAACTCATTTGTTGCTGGTGACAATGCAAAATGATACAGCCACTTTGGAAGATAATTTGTCAGTTTCTTACACAGTTAGACATAGTCTTGCAATACATTCAAGCAATCATGCTCCTAAATATTACCTAAGCTGATATGAAAATTTATGTTCCTACAAAAACCTGTACATCAATGCTTAGAGCAGCTTTATTCATAATCATTTAAAACTGAAGCAACCAAGTTGTCCTTAATAGGTAAATAGGCAAACACACTGTGATACATCTATACAATGGAACATAATTCAGCAATAAAAAAGAATGAGTTATAAAGCCATGCAATGACATGGATGAATCTTAAATGCATATTGATAAATAAAATGAGCCCATCTGAAAAGGCTTCATACTGTACCATTCCATTTATATGACGTTCTGGAAAAGGCAAAACTATACAGAAGGTAAAGTGGTTAAGTGGTTGCCATGATTTAAGGGTGAGGGAGGATTGAATAGGTGAAACATAGTGGATTTGGGGAGGTGGCAAAACTATTCTGTATGACTTTGCCATAGTGGATACATGGCACTATACAATTGTCAAGACCCATAAAACCTTACAGTACAAAGAGAAAACTTTATACAAATTTTAAAAAATCATTCAGGAGGTTGGGGGATCTCAACAAGGAATTTATCCTGTGAAAAAGAATCTAGCTATATTACAACTATATGAGACGTTCTCACTGAAGGTCATGAGAGAAAAGGTGCTGACCTACATAACTTTGGAAATAAGTGGAGCCTATAAGACTAAAGACAGAAAGAACTATACACAAGCACTGTACTCTGGTTGATAAATTGTTTCCCAGAAGGATGTAGATGAACAATTCTGATACTGCTATACATGTATGCTGGAACTGAACAATTAAGTAAATGGTTAACAGAAGGTAGGGGCCAGATTTCACACTGTTGGAGTAGGGATTTACAGATGAGCACAGGGAAGAGACTAAAATGATCTGTGTGATGATGGATCCGGTTTAGACATCCATACGAACTCATGTTCAGCTTAATATAGATACAGGTGTTTAGATATAGAAATATTTATAGATATGTGTGTATATATGGATTAGTATGCATACATATGTTTTCTTGCTCTGTCAGCTGAAAGGGCTTAGAAGCCATGACACACCAGTGACAGTGACCACACCTAGCATCCATATCTGGTGTCTAATACCATTCTCCAATAAAACGAATCAGGACTCCTTGGAGAAATGGGTAATATTAGAACTGGGGCAGGAAATATACAAGAGGAGCCTGAAGCATCTTGTAGTGCCAGAAAGTAAGAAAGTGCTAAAACAAAAGAAAACAAATCACAAGAATGGGGGTATGTCAAAGGGGCACAGGGGCCAACTGAAGAGTTCGTAATGGCCAAAGTTGGAACAATCTGAGCAACAAAATAAACAAAATAATATTGAATTATAAGGCAAAATATAAAATAAATATCAATGAGTCGATACTGATATAAATAAATAAACACAAATCTGTCTTGCAGAGGAATGTCATTTATGCAGAAGAATTCTAAATAATTTCTGTAGACATTTTTTACTCAGGGAGGTGGAGCATAGCTCCCCACTCCTTAAGTGTAGGTTGTACACAATAACTTCCTTTCAAAAAGTACAGTATGGAAAGGGGGGAAAGAGTAACTTTACAGTGGAGAAACCTGACAAACACTACCTCAGCCAGATGATCAAAGTTGAGATCAACAGTGGTAAGCTATATTGATAGCATGTACCCTGGCTATGATGGGATGAGAATGACACTTTACTGTGTAGTCTTCTTCCCCAAAACCCATAACCCCAGTCTGATCATGAGTGGAAAAAATCAGACAAATCTCAACTGACAAACATTCTACAAAATACCTGACAAGTACTCTTTGATGTCAAGGCTATCTAAAACAAGAAAAACATGAGAAACTGTCAAGCCAAGAAGAGCCTAAGGAAATATGATTAAATGTAATATGGTATTCTGGATTTATTATCACCTGTTAACAGTTTGAGAAGAATTAATACCTATTCTTAAACTATTCCAAAAAATTCAAGAGTAGGGAAGGCTGCCAAGCTCATTCTACGAGGCCACTATTACCCTGATTCCCAAATCAGACAAAGACATTACAAAAAAAGAAAACTATAGGCTGATATCCCTGATGAACAAAGATGAAAAATTCTCAAAAAAAATTAGCAAACCAAATTCACCAATCTATTAAAAAGATCATACACCACGATCAAGTGGTATTTATTCCTGGGATACAAGGTTGATTCAATATCCACAAATCAATTAACATGATACACCATGTAAACAAAATGAAAGATAAAAATCATATGATCATATCAATAGATGCAGAAAAAGCATTTGACAAAATCCAGCATCCATTTATGATAAAAACTCTCAGCAGAGTGGGATTAGAGGGAACATATCTCAATATAATAAAAGCCATGTATGACAGTTAACATTATACTTACTGGGGAAAAGCTAATAGCATTCTCCTTAAGATCAGGAACAAGACAAGGAATTCCACTTTTATTCAACATAGTACCGGAAGTCCTAGCCACAGTAATCAGACAAGAAAAAGAAATGAAAGGCATCCAAATTGGAAAGGAAGAAGTAAAATTGTCATTATCTGCAGATGACATGATACCATATAGAGAGAACCTCAAAGATTCCACCAAAAATCTATGAACTGATAAATGAATTCAGTAAAGTATCAGGATAAAAAATTAATATTCAGAAATAGTTTGCATTTTCATACACACATAGCAAACTATCAGAAAGAAAAATTAAGAAAACATCCCATTTACAATTGCATCAAAAAAAAAATAATGAAGTACCTAGGAATAAATTTAACCAAGGAAGTAAAAGACTTGTACTGAGAAAATTGTAAGACATTGAAGAGAGAAATTAAAGAAGATACAAATAAATGGAAGCATGTACCATGCTCATGGGTAGGAAAAATTAATATAGTTAAAATGTCCATACTACCCCAAACAATCGTAGATTCAATGCAATCCCTATCAAAATACCAATGGCATTTTTCACAGAACTAGAACAAATAATCCTAAAATTCATATGGAACCATAAAAGACCCCAAATAGTCATGGCCATCTTGAGAAAGAGGAACAAAGCTGGAGATTTCACACTACCTGATATCAAACTATACTACAAGGCCATAGTATGGTATTCAAAACAGCATGGTATTGGCATAAAAACAGACACATAGATCAATGGAACAGAATAGAGAGCCCAGAAATAAATCCATGTCTATATGGTCATTTAATCTATGACAAAGGAAGTAAGAATATACATTGGGGTAAAGCCAATCTATTCAATAAATGGTGCTGGGGAAATTGGACAGATACATGCAAAAAAAAAAAAAAAAAGAAAAGAAAAAGAAAGAAACTGGACCCATTCTTACTCCATATACAAGAATAAACTCAAAATGGATTAAAGACTTAACTGTAAGAACCAAAACCATAAAACTCCTAGAAGAAAACATAGGCAGTTAATTCTCAGATATTATCTTTAGTAATGTTTTTACTGATATATCTCCTCAGGCAAGGGAAACAAAAGAAAAAATAAACAAATAGGACTACATCAAACTAAAAAGTTTTTGCACAGCAAAGGAAACCATCAACAAAACACAACGACATCCTGCTGAATGTGAGAAGATATTTGCCAATGATACATCTGATAAGGGGTTAATATCCAAATTTTTTAAAAAGTCATACAACTCAACACCAAAAAAAAAGAACCAAACAATCCAATTAACAAATGGGCAGAGGACCTGAATAGACATTTCTCCAAAGAGGATATACAAATGGTCAATAGACATATGAAAAGATTCTGAACATCACTAATTATCATCAAAGAGATGTAAATAAAAAACACCATAAGATATCACCTCACACAAGTCAGAATGGCCATCATCAATAAATCAACAAATAAGTGTTGATGAAGATTTGGAGAAAAGGGAACCCGTGTGCACCATTGGTGGGATTGCAAATTGGTGCAGCCACTATGGAAAAAAGAATGGAGTTTCCTCAAAAAATTAAAAATAGAACTACCTATGAACCACCAATTCCACTCCTGGGTATTTATCCAAAGAAATCCAAGACACTAATTTGAAAAGATATATGCAACCTTATGTTCCCTGCACTGCTGTTTACAATAGCCAAGATCTGGAAACAACTGAAATGCCCATCAGTAGATGATTGCATAAAGAAATTGTGGTATCTATATACAATGATGTGGGGACAGAGTCCCAGAGAGCAGTTTCCAGGCTCTCGGCCTCACGTGGAAAGGTACTTGCTCAGTTATCAGATGGCCATCAGCTGTTTAGCTGTTACTGGTTAGCCATTAGCCACTAATATAACTGCTGTGGCCAAGGTAGGGGGTTGGTTTTTGGTGGGTTGGTTGGCAGAGAAGCGGACAGCGGATTGCAGCTAGCAAGGTTGGTTGGTTGGCAGGCAGAGAAGTGGACGGCGGATTGCGGATCGTGTGGCCTCTGCTTCCTGTGTCTCCAACCCAGCCGTCAGCGAGACTGTAGTGGTATGACTCCCCTATCCATAGCTCCGTGGGTGTTCCTTTTTGGCCCCGCCATATCCTGCGTTCTTGTGCAGGGAGCGGGACTAGAGACCCTGCATGACAATGGAATATTACTTTGCCATATTCCATTGAAATATTCCAGTAATATTCCATTGAAATATTACTATTTGCAACAACATGAATGGACCTAGACGGTATTATGCTAAATGAAATAAGTTAGATTGAGCAAGACAATCTCATTTATATGTGGAATCTAAAGAATAAAATAAACAAACAAAACAGAAATAGACTCATAGATACAGAGAACAAACTGGTGCTTACTAGACGGGAAGAGGCTTGGGGTCTGGGTGAGAAAGATGAAGGGATTGAAAAGTACAAATTGTTACAAAATAGTCACAGGGATGTAAAGTACAGTATGGGGAATATAGTCAATAATACTGCATAAACTATGTAGTGTCAGATGGTTACTAGACTTATTAGGGTTATCACTGTGTGAAGTATATAAAGGTCTAATCACTATATTGTTTTTGTACACCGGAAACTAATTATAAAAAGAGCGAGGTGTCAGTGCTGGAAACCTTGTAAATGAGAATGAAATAAAAATGGAGATAACAAGGGATAGGTGAGTAATTCTTTATCAGTTGCAAACTTTCACAACTGCTTAAGGAAAACTGGTCTTACCCAAGGGAGAAAAGGGATTGAAGAAAAAACACGATTTCTTAATCTGTGATTTGTTCCACATGTTGAGTTTACCTTAGTGATTCATGAGAAACCTGACGTTATGACTAATTTTACACTAATTAAGATGGAATAGAGAAAGGGTGGGTGGGGGAGGGTGTCAATATCCTGATGCATGTGATAATTTCTTATCACAGCAGCCAGAAAAGTCTATTTACTGTCAATTTAATTCCTCTTCAGCACAATCTTGGCCTCAGGGGGCCAACCTGAGCCAAGACTTTTGAAGTAAGCAAAGTTTACCTTCATCATTCTTTCCTGCCATTTTTTCACTCCTCCCCCCTGTCAGGGAGCCATTGCTCTTATTCTGCTCTCTGGCTGTGAGGTCCACATACTTAAACATTGTCTCCTGCCCCACACCAAGTCTTCCCCACCTGAACTGCCCCATGCATTTGACACATACTCATTGAGGGCTGTGGGGACAGAGCCCCAAAAAGCAGTTTCCAGGCTCTCGGCCTCACATAGAAAGGTGCTGGCTCAGGTAGTAAATGGCCATCGACTGTGATCAAATGTCCATCAGCTGTGGCTAGTTGGCCGTCAGCTGTAACCAGTGAGCCATTGGCCACTAATATAACTGCTGTGGCTACGCTAGCAGAAAAAGGGGGAGCTAGCAAGAAGATGGTGGCTGAGTCTGCAAGCGGCACAGTGAGGTTTGAGAATTGTGTTGCTCCGGGTTCCTGTGTCTCCAACCCAGCTGCCAGCGAGAGTACAGTGGTGTGACTCCCCTACCTATGGCTCCGTGGGTGTTCCTTTTTGGCCTCACCATGTCCTGCGTTCTTATGTGGGGAGCGGGAGCTGAGACACCCCAGGCCACCCCGCATGACACATGGCGCTGTGGGCAGGATCCCCCACACGACAAGGGCATAATGTGCACAAGTCACCCAGACGGTCCTGGAGGATACAGGAGGACACGCAGGATAAAGGTTCGTAGGCCAATTGGGAGAACTACACTACAGTGATCTGTGCTCCAGTATGATCTACTAATTAATCTATGTTATAATAGAAATGATATCATACTCTATCTTCTGATGAGTATCTGCGTTGTAGGAGTATTTCCAGAGATGCAAAACTCATCCTAAACAGATGATTCCTCTGAGGGTGGAAATTTTAGTAGGCAACACTCTCCTAAGAGAGGGAGGTATGCTGGGGCCAGAAGGTATATTTCAAACCACACAATGAAAAGGATTGTTTCCATCAAGTCGGACTGTCAAATGGTCTCTACAAAACATGTAAAATTCTTGATAAAAATGTACTAACTAGCTCAGTAGAAAGATAAACAGAGAGAGTGAGAGATAAATAATAAATGCACAAATGGTCTGGGAAGTTCCCTGGGGGTGACTTAAATGACATCTTGTCACATATTTAATATACAGAACTGTTGACAGGTACTAGAGAACAGACAAGGCAAACAGGGAACACTGAAGGTGTGGTGGAAATGGAAGAAAGCAGCTATTACTGCTAGAGCTAGGAGAATGAAGAAAAGAGTTTGGAAATCAAATCTTAGAAACTTGAAGGAGAAGCCGTTGAGGACTGGCACTCCGATTTCTGAGGAGGGGTTGCTGCTCGGCAGTTAGTGGGGCTCCGGGTGTTGGGAGGAGGGACCACAGAGCTGGACTGAGACCTCTGAAGAAGCGACATGAGCTAGCTGAGGCTGGTGTCTCTGGAGAGGTGCAATGGAGCTGGTTCGAGGACTGTTGGGAAATTGCAAACTAGAATCAACTGTGGCCAATGGGATGCACTGCATTCAAGGTGAAGATCCTTCGCTGGAGTGCAAGGAGAGAAATGGGGTTACCAGAGGGTAAGGGGGGAGGGGGTGGGAGGTGAGGGTAAAGGGGATCAAATATATGGTGATGGAAGGAGAATTGACTCTGTGTGGTAAACACACAATGGGATTTATAGATGATGTAATACAGAATTGTACACCTGAAACCTATGTAACTTTATTAACAATTGTCACCCCAATAAACTTTAATTAAAAAGAGAGAGAGAGAGAGAGAGAGAGAAATGGGAAAAAGACAAGAAGGACCAAGCCCTTCTGCTTTCTCCAGACTTCCAGTCTCCCTCCAGCACCCCCTAGTGATAAAGCCCAGGGCGTGTCCAGCTGGTAAAGGAGTAAAGCGGTTTGCAGAATCCCTGGCACCAGTATCATAAAGGTGAACAGAGAAGGATGAGTTTGAGGCTAAGGGAAAGTAGCTTAATAACCAACACACAACACATCTTATGTTAGATTTCAGTGTTTTCCACTTTTGTTTTTCAGAAATCTCCTTTGCTTTCAAATAAGTGATTTAAATTTTAAAATTATATTTTTAAAAAGTTGCCTCTGACTGATATAACATTCAGGTTATCAGTATTTTCTTTCCACATAGAATTTAAACCTTCATTTATGGAAAACATATATACATTTATTAGGAGATGTTTTTCCTCAAGGAGCATAAATATATCTAGGGAGTTGCCACTTCATTATAAGTTTGGGAGAGACCTTTCTTTTTCCCGTAGGGACACGATCAAGATTTGACTTGCATAATAAAAATGAGATTTCTCAAAAATCGATAAATTAAAGCACTCAACATATCAATGTGAAGTTTCAAAAGGAAATGACTCTGTCAGAGAGTTTTGAGGGCTCTTAGATACATATTCAGGTCTTTGGGGGTAGTTATATTTATTGCAAAAGCTGGTAAAATATTCCTTCAACAATGTAAATAACAATATCAACAAAAGTTTACCAAATGCCAGGCACTATTCTAGGTACTTAGCACAGTTTAATCCTCACAGTGACTCTAGAAAGCATCTGTTTTACTGACTAATTAACTTGCCTGGGGTCACACAGCTATTTAGTGACACAGCCAGGATCTGAACCCTGCAATCTTGTTCCAGGACCCATACATCTAACTTCTACTCCATCAGTTCTCAATGTGGTATTCTCATAGACACTTTATCTATTTCTAGAAAATGTGCTCCAAAATATAAACTATCAAATATCTTTTCTTAAAAGAGAGTTATAAGTATAAAGAAAAGAGGTCAAGGAACAACGCTGCCACAGTTACCATTTATGAAAGCGTCTCTCTCAGCCACACACCACCTTACCAGAGGACAGTGAGACAGACTCGGAACTCTGCAGTGAGTCCTGTGCAGTGGGCGGGTGCCGCCATCTGTTTCCTACAAGAACACTGGGCCCAGGAACATCCAGAGCAGGCCTACAGTGTAGGCAGAAGTGCTCACAAGTCACATCATGACGTAGAGACAACAAACCTTACATAAACCAAGAAATGTATTACAAACCATTATCTCTAAATGATTGTGCAGAGCATAAGAAACTAGTGTCTGGAAAGTAAAAGGGAATCGGTGTGATTGCAGTGGGAAGGTTGGAAAAGATAAAGCTTGGAAAAAAGAGAGGTTGAGAGAAATCAAAACCTTCTTGGAAACCTTCCAAGAATCTTGGAAGTTCTATGGAAGAGGTTGGACGTTTTTCTGGCGTGGGGGGAGGGGCTGGTGGTGTGTCTAGCACCTAAGAAGCTCACAGAGAGTGATGAATTTCTCCCAGTCTCACCCTCAATTTTGTTTCTAAGAAAACTAGTTTGAAAACATACCAAGATTGGATTAATCTCTCAAGGTAAACTCTAATTAAATAGGTCCACAGAGTCTAATGTATGAATCAGAATGCCGAATTATCAATTTACAATGAGACATTTTAAATTATAGGGACCTAAATTATTAAGTCCATGTGACTTATATATCCTCTCCCAATGGGAAGAGTTACATCTTCATTCTATGCAGGAGGAAAAGGAAAGGCAAAGGGTACGACATGCATACCACCTGAAACTGTCTATGCCCCTACCTTTTAGAGAGCTCTTTTAGAAAGCCTCACCCACAACTTCTGCTTATGTAGCATCAACCACAACTGTGTCACATGACTACATTTGTCTACAAGGGGACTGAAAAATATGTGTTTAGGCTGGACTCACTCTCACCCACAAATAAACGAGGATTCTCCATAGGGAACAATGACTATTAAGCAGGCAGGCAAACATCAATCTCTTGACAAAAAATAAACCAAAAAAGTAGAAGACGTGGGATACAGGAACCATGCAATCTACCACAGGAGAAAAGTGGAGATTTTCCATATTGACAGTGAAGGGAAATCCCATGACAAGAGTAGTGCAGGAAGCTTCAAAGAAACAGGTATAGATTGATTGGGTCAGGAAGATAAAAGATTCCAGGAGCACAAAGGAACTGGTTATTTAATATGTCAATGCTGACAATAGATATGCAGCTTTGTGAAAATTTGGGATTAATTAGTGAAAGGTACAGAGCACTAAGCAAATAAAAATAAAGATAATTATTGCTAAAGGGATATAACAGTTTTACAAGTCATAAAATGCGATAGGGGCATTCTGGAAATACAGCAGTAGTAGTGACATAACTTTCGAATCTCTTTGAATCCCCACATAAAGACAGAGCAACTAAACAGTAAGCTACAAAATGTTAGCATTTACAACAAAACCAGGTGATAAATTATTCCCACAAACCATAAAATAGAAGTAGCTATAAAACTCCTAGAAGAAAACATAGGAGAAAATCTTTGGAGCAGACAAAGATTTCTTTGCTAGGACACAAAAACAACGAAGTATAAAAGAAAAAAAATTGATACACTTCATCAAAATTAAAATATTTTACTCTTCAAAAGACACCAGTAAGAAAAGGCAGCCTACAGAATGGGAGAATAGATGTATAACACATCTATCTGACAAAGGACTTATATCCAAAATATGTCTGCCTTGGGTACCACCATATCTTCAATATCTATTATTGTGCCGTTCTCTTTTCACCAGAAGTTGACAGAGACAATATTAGAAATGTATAACAAGTAACAGCAGGGCACAGACCAATTGCAATGGATATCAATCATGAGAAATCTGTGTTGGCTGTACCAGCATCTGAGTCCGGGCAGTGAGCGTGTAATAAACATCATGATGTTCTGTAGGTGCAGGAACAGTGTTATGTCAGCATACGGGATCAAATCCCAACCCTGCTCTTTACTATGGGCCCTCAAGAAGCTTACTCTGGGAAACTGTGAAGCTCTCACCTTCTGCAACTGGATACTTTGCCTTGTCAGTGGTGGCTAGCATTAGGGCTGGAGTTTTCCCTGTCCCGTACCTGTGCTCATCTGCTGTGCAGACTTATGCCTGTGCCCACAACTGTTCAAGGACCATTGCTAGAAATGGCACTGGTAGTTCCTGCAGGGGAGGCAGGCGCTGGCTCTCGCTGAGTCCCACAGTAGTGAGGAAAGAATAAAACTTGGTGTGCTAGCCAGCTGCGGGGGGGGGGGGGGGCAGTCCAGGCGCCCTCAAGAACGCAGGCCAGCCCCTCACCCGTTCCTATCACACAGTTGTACTCTTCTTTCATAGAGATTCTTATCACCACCTATGCCACCCTGTATTCCTCTCTGTTGGTGTCCTGAGCTCTTTGCAACAAAATGCAGGTACAGAGCCCCCACCCTCCAAATCAGGACACAACATACGTAGGTTCCCCTTTGGTTTTCAGAAGCTGCCAGGGGTTCTAGTGTGTTGTATAATATCAGTTATTTTTTTAATTATATTGGGTTATTTAAAAGGCAGTATCTCTTGTACTGTGAATTCGCAGAAGATGCATAATGCACTTTTTTTACTTCTGTTGGTTTGTACTATATATAGTCTGTGTACTTATTGTAATGAAAATAAACTTTTTCTTTTAAATGAAAAAAAAGCTTTCCCTGAACCTCAGTGTCGTGCAGGGACTCATGCGGGGCCTCTGGTCCCGCTCCCCACATAAGAACGCAGGATATGGTGAGGCCAAAAAGGAACACCCATGGAGCCATAGATAGGGGAGTCATACCACTATATTCTCGCTGGTGGCTAGGTTGGAGACACAGGAAGCAGGAGCCACACTATCTGCAACCTGCCGTCCACTTCTCTGCAATCCGCAACCCGCACTCCGCTGTCCTAACTGCAATCCGTGCTTGCCAGCCATTGTCTTCTTGCCAGCCCCCATTTGCTGCTAGCGTAGCCACGGCAGTTATATTAGTGCCCAATGGCTCACTAGTTACTGGTTTCAGCCAACTAGCCACAGTTGATGGCCATCCAACACAGTTGATGGCCATTTAGTACCCGAGTGAGCACCTTTCCACATGAGGCCGAGAGCCTGGAAACTGCACTCCTGGCTCTGTCCCCACACTGCCCATTTATCCTTTTGTGTTTCATGGTGTCTTGGTTTCACACTCAGTGTCCTTTTCTATAATATAAGGATAAAGTCCCACCTACAGAGTGTTAATTAAAAACATTAGAGAAGATAATTCACGTGGAGCATTTGACAAAATGCCTGACACATTGCAAAAAGTCCAAGTTACTTTTATCTTTGTTAACAGCTATTTTTATTATCTTGGACTCTTGAAAAATTCCTGTGAACATTATTGAGCAGCATGTCCAATGTCACATTTCATAAATTCCTCTTAGTTCAGTGCCTGGTCACCTGATTAAACAAAGATCATTGTATTTGGCCTGGAAGTAGAGTAAGTTAAATTTAATGTTTGGTTATGACGAATATGTTAGCCATCTCTAGATATAATTGTTATCTTTCTCCCCGAGGTATTTAAGTTTTTATTTCAATAGCACTGTGGAAAAACCAGAGGCTCTGAAGGCTAAGTAGGTTTGTAGCCCAGCTCTTCCCCTTCCTAGCTGAAGAAACTTGGGCCAGTTCTCCACCTGTGAGCCTCATTTCTCTCATTTGTCAAATGAATATAATCCAAATCACTCACTTTGTGATTTATGATGTACTTAGATTAACGATATACATTAGAGCATTTAAAACAGTTCCTGACAGGAAGAGAAACCATTCAGTAAATATTAGCTATCATTACTTTATTGTACACTATCTCAATTCCTTTTGTGACGTAGAGGCAGTATGAATCATAAACTTAAAGAATGAATACACCACTAAAGGAAGTTTTCACTAACTTTTCCATTATACACAGTCCTGGTTTTTGCAAAAAGTCTTTAGATTCTGTAAAGAAAAATGTTCATATTTATTTATAGTTGTATAAATAAGGATTCGAAAGTATTCATACTACACTCTGATATGTAGAAAATACGTAATTTCTTATTTGGTGTATAATTAATCTTCCCTTCATTGCCCCACATAGGGAACCTCTATGGCTGAGATATTCCTCCCAATTTTCAACTGCCACACAGATGTTTGGGGCCACCCCATTTCACGTCTCTGTCCTTCCCACCAGTCTCAACATGGCTTCTTTTTTATACCCTTAATTATAAAACTTCTGTTCAGTTAGTCTTCAGATGGTTCTGCAGGTCGGTTCTTCTATAATTTAGTTGTAATTTTGATGTGTTCACAGAATGAGGCAAGCACAGTGTTTATCTCCCCCGCCTTCTTTGATTTTTCCTCCTGATGATGAAGATTCTTCTAAAACGGCTGCCTTCTCCTGTTGAGCTCTGACCTGTGATGCCCACCTCAGCTGTTCCATTTGCCACAGCAGACCCATGGCAGGCTCCCCTTCTTTCAAGGTCAGGCAGGAATATTCCTGGAATGTTTGCCACCTGGAAACTACAGGCAGTTCAGAAAAGCTAAACTCAGACCCCACCACTGTGCAGTCAGGCTGTGCCACTGGTATCTTTGCTGTGACTGCCCCCAGGTTGGTGCAAGAGCTCCCTCTGCAGCCCCACATGCGGAATGAGGAAAAGTCCTCTGCCAGGGATGGTCCCATTCTGGCCAAAGCTCAGAAAGAGGAGACTAGGCCATGTGATCCTCAGCGCTTATCTCTCCTCAAAGTCTCCCACTCCCCCCACAACTCCCTAGGGCCATATGATGGTGAATTTTATGTGTCAACTTGACTGGGCTAAAAGATGACCAGATAGCTGGTAAAACATTATTTCTGGGTGTGTCAGTAACAGTGTTTCTGAAAGAGATTAGCATTTGAATTGGTAAACTGAGTAAAGAAAATCGCCTTACCCAATGCAGGAGGGCATCATCCCGTCTATTAATAGTCTGAATAGAACAAAAAGGTAGAGGGTGGAAGCGCAATTTTGCTCTCTTTGAGTGAACTACGACATTCATTTTCTTCTGCCCTTGGGCATCAGACATCGATACTCCCATGTCTTGGGCCTTTGGGGCTGGACCTTATACCATCAGCTTGGACTTGAACTGAATTACCCCACTGATTTTCCCAGTCTCTAACTTGCAGATGGAAGATCATGGGACTTCTCAGCCTCCATAATTGTGTGAGCCAATTTCTATTATAAATTTCCTTTTATGTATATATCTACAAATATCCTATTGGATCTGTTTCTCTGGACAACCCTGGCTAAAACAGGCCAGAAGGGACAGCATTCAGACATCCACTTCCTGTAAGTCATATTCTCCTTCTTCCAGACTCCAACCTCATGGCTAAACCTTTATGGTGGACATGGTGTTGGAGGCAAAAAAACTCAGTTTACCACTGATACAACTTAAATTGGAGGTAATCTAAAATGTTACACCATCCCCACTGCCCCCACAACACACACATATGAACTGATAGCATTAGTAACTGGGTTAGCAATATTTTTGGTTTAAATAAAAATGCAGTGTATTACTATTAATAATTTTTTTATTCAGGAAGGTGGAGTGCAACTCTTGTATTGACAGAAAGTAAGTTTTGACTCCTACTTATCCTTGTAAAACTAAAACTAGAAATGTCTTCTTTATGTTATCTTGCAAAAAGTAAAAAATGAGTTTTCTGAGTGCTAAGAAAAATTAAATTAAAGGTATTGTTTCCCTTGTATTTAGAGCAGAAATGGAGGTATTCATGGATAAAAAAAAAGATAATAATTTAATCTTTCAAAAATGTTAAATCCCATAGACACACATCTGTAACCACTTGGGAAGATTTTCTTTGTCAGTGGAAATAACACAAATTTCTCAAAACAAATATCTTCAAGTGGATCATAGATAATAAGATTAAATTAAATCTTTTCTTACAGCCATGGAGAATTTGCAAAGCTAATTGGAAAGACCAGCTTTCTTCCGGCCCCTTTTGCCTAAAAATACAGGAAATAGTGTTTCTTGTGTTTCTTAACAGTAGTTCTTTGTTGACCTTCTCACCAAACCCTTTTGCCTCAAAAAAAAAGTCAGGAGAGTTCAAGTCTCATAAAAACTGATAGAAAAATGTTATAAAAACTTTTTCTCACTAAAAGAGTTTAATTTAAATGAAGATTGAGTAATACAAACCCAGATCACACTTTCTTCCAATTTATTCATTTCCTGTGCCATGCAACCTTTTCTACATCAGTGTTCATCCTTCCCTTCCATTAATTCTGTCTTGGTGTGTATTCTCACAAACCTGACTCTAATCACCAAAAATTCACTTATGTAGCCCTTCAGAATTTTGTTATTTTATGTGCGTGTTAATTTTCTTCATGTAAAATTTCAAACATATACAAAAATAAAGATTTTACACGAACCCCCACTTACCTAACACCTTGCTTTAACAATGAACACAGTCATCTTATTTCATCTATATCACCACCCACTCCCCACCACCATCTTCCCCTACAGATTGCTTTGAAGCAAATTGTTTCAAGTAAAGGTTTCCCCTGCTATCCGAAAGTACAGTATTCCTATGAATGTTTCATAAGCCAAAATGGTATAAAGCAAAAAAAAAAGCAATTACCATTCATTTATATGGAAAAAATTTTGAGCATTCCCAGACCTCCAAAAATAACCTATTTAATCACAACAAATAACGCATAAAACCTAAAATAACGCTATCATCTAGCAAAAGCAGAAATGCTCAAAATAAATCAAGATACAGTACAGATGCTCATAGACACAGTTCAAAGCTGTGGGGCTTGATGCTGAGATGCTGAGTGGATTTTGCAGGGAAGGAGCCTGGTGGGGCCGCTCTCGCTGCTCAGGGTGTGCGCTGCCTCTGTAATGGCTCACTGAAAACAAACGCTGCATGCTATTTTTGCTTTTCACCTTTATTTGTAAAATCGAAAATCCTCTTCAGATTTCTTTCGGTTAGCAAAAAGAGGCACTAATGTAGGTCTTTCAGAAAAGCGAAGTGGTATAACTCAAACTTTCAAAAAGCAGGGCATACCTGTATATGTTGCTTTTGCTAACATAACCAGCTCTGTTTTATGTTTCTTCCTTGGGTTCTTCATGCAATTTTCATGATATGATTGCCAGTTTCTATTCAGGAGTTGTATATTCTACTTTTGAACTTGCCGTGTGCATCAAATAGATGATTGAACCTAGCTGGAATTCAGTACATATTAAGTATGATGTCTACACACATAAATCCAGAATGGAGCTAACAGGAAAAATAAAACCCTGGCAACATGGGAAAGGAAAATGATACCATAGTGAGCTATCTCTGTGTTGAAGAAAATCTATAATATTGTGTAGAATAAATATTTAGCGAATTGATTTGCTAACAGGTCCTCAAAACCTTGCAGTTTTGTGTTATATACTGCTTTAAAATAGTAAAACCCATTACTAATCACATTTTATGTACTAGATAATAATGGATTTGCATTTTATTTGCTAGAACTTGAAACTTTCTCTTAAGACTAAGACTATTGTAACTTTCTGTAGCCACATCACCCCTTTCGTTCCTCAAGCTTCTCTGAGGTAATTTGTTTTGTTCAAGGAGCCTGATTTACCCGTCCTTGCTCTCAAAGCAATAGCACCACCCTGTGGTAAGATGAAAATGCTTCCTCACACTAGAACTTTTTACAACTGTTCTTAACATGCCAAATAACTCTTCAGCAGTCCGGTGAAGTTTTGAACATCTTCTCAGATTAATGTTTTTTAAATGCATAAACTACAATACATAGAATTATGAAGGAAACCAATTATATGAAAATAGTGTTGTAGCCAGGTGTCCATGGACTCCAGTTCAGAAGCTGTAATAGGAGACTAGGAACATGAAATTATGGTTCCTTCAGAAGCAACTCCTCTCTATTATTCTTGTAATTAAAGATCTTTATTCTAACTATGTTTGCAGTTAGGCATTCAGAAATTATGTAATGGTTTTGGCTTAATGTCTATGAATATTTATATACATAATATATATTATAAGAAGGAAGATGGTAGTATTGGAAACAGAAGAGTTTCTACGCAATTAAAACAGTCTGAACAATGAAAAATGTTGGGTTTTGTATCCAGGTCCTTTAAATACTTGAAATTTGGATACTCCTGCCAAGGAGAAAGAATGGATTTCACAGGATTCCTGAAAAGTAATCTTAGGCATAAGGGCTTGCCCTGTGTGCTTGTATGAGGCCCACTACAAAGGGGAGCGAAGTGGACAATTAATGCTATTATACAACTCTGCTGCGTAAATTCTGTTCTGGAGAGCTCAGAGTTAAGTTCCCTCAGAGATACCTCCAGGTACCACTACAAGGCTCTTGCCAGTCAGGTGAGGGGTGGCTATTAGACTGAAGCCCTCTGAAATGGGGGCTCAAGGAGGAGGCTGGGGGTGTAGGAAGGAAGACAACACTACAGATCTTAGGTTATAAGTAAATAGCAATAGTAAAGACTGACCAAATATATCAGGCTCTCCTATCTCCTGGGCATATGGCGGGATTGCACTTGTCAGCCCTTTTGTAGTCGATGGGACATACAATTGGCACTGGCCAATGAGTTGTCAGCAGGAGAGACATGTATCTCTTCTGGGTCAAACATTTACTTGTCAGTGTAAGGCCATTCAGAATTCTCTTTCCCTTTGACATAGAGAAGGATAATATTCAAGCTGGTAGCTACTCTATCAGGCTGGGTCCCTGGGTAACTACAAGGTGCTGACTCACAGTGGATATATAGCATGACCGAAAAATGAATCTCATTTTAAACCACAGATGTTTGGCAATTACTCATTACTGTAGCATAACACAAACCATCTTGACTATCACAGCCAGGTACTCAACTAAATGCTTTAAGTGTTTTCATGTTCAATCCTCTTCATACATGTATTTCCTTTCTTCCTATTTTTCAGATTAGGACATTGAGGCTTAGAGAGTTTAAGGACTTACCCAAGCTCATGCAGCAGGGTGAGTCCCTTTGACTCTACCTCGTTTCTCCTTAATTACTCTCTCATCCTACCTCCCAAGACCTGTTCGAAGCTGCATGACGTGGTCCCAATAGAAGCAGGATAAATGCATAGAACCAGGAAGGTGAGAGGGAAGATTGTTTCTAGCCTGTGGATCCTGAGTCATCGTCAGGATTTAGTGGGTAAGAGTCCTACCAACGTCTCCTCACTAATTTGAAGTGGATTCCTCTTCGCTTTCCCCACAAATCCTCCCTGGGCTTTGCAAGTCTTCTACCTGGATTCCTTGCCTCCAGCCTCTGCCTCCTTTTAGTCATCTCATTTCTCAACTGCCTCCCAAATCATCTTTTCAGTTAGTGTTTCTTAACTCCAGCTCCTCATCAGGACCACCGGTGGAGCTTTGCATATACACATGCATAGTTCAGTAGAGACCTGGGGATGTGTACTTTTTATATTTGGCTACAATGAGGACCATAATATGAAAGACTATGATTTCATGTTTCTTTACTATCAGGCCCCACCCAATCTTTTCTAACTTATTGCTCACAAAACCAACTTCCATGTTGCAGTTACAGTAGAGGAATTATTATCCCTTGAATAAAACATTAAGAATATTTCTGTCACTAGACCTCTGCTCTAGATGTTCCCTTTACCTGGAATTTCTTCCTCTTCCCAATAGGTAAAAATTCTACCGTCCTTCAAGCTACCTCCTCCATTTAGTCTCTCTGTGCAGCCCCAGGTCAGAAGAGATACTTGATTCCATGGACTCCTTCTGCACTTGGCTGCGTCTCTACCATACTTTTGATTATTCTGCCTTTATTGCATTTATTTATATATGTCTGTCTCCCACACTAACCTATCAACTCCTGAAGGGAAGGCCCAGTGTTTATTTTTTTCTTTTTGCTCAGTGTTAATTTATCTTTTTATTCCACAAAACACCTCTCACATTGCTTGATATCTATCTAGCAAGTGCTCAATATACTTTAAAATGCAATTTAAATTGATGAATTAAATATTATTCACTCATTCCACACATACTTATGGAGTGCCTATTATAAGCTAGGCACCAGAGATTCAAACTGACAAAAATCCCACAATGTAAACTTGTGAAGTTTACATTCTACCTGGGGAAACAAACAATAACTATGATAAGTAAGTTTTATATGTAATATGTTTTAAGATGATAAGTGCTAAGGAGAAACACAAAACTGGGATTGTATATGAACATCTATTTGCGAGATTTGTATACAGATTAAAGTTTGAGAAGCTGTTCTCTTTTTTGTGGGGATTAATTTATTTAGCAATATCTAATCGAATTATTTTGCAATGCAATAGGAAAAGACAAAGGCACTTAAAAGAATGTGCTAATGACAGAAAGTAAAGGTGGTTAAGACTAAACTATATACATTGATAACAATGTCATGTCAAAGGAGTATAAATATATATAAGTTTAAGAAATCTCAACATATGTTTATTATTGATCAAAAAATCACTTGGCTAAATACACAAATAACATCAATAAAGAGTATCCAAAAGCAGTAATAAACTCTATAAGATAGAGTTTATAAATGAAGCAATATTCCCTATAGGGATTCTCTTCAGAACAATGAATGGAGGTATGCATCAGATCCCAAAACAGCTCTTTTTGGGAAGCAGGGAGATAGATCCCAGGCCAGTTCTTTGAAGGTTCAGAGCCAAATGCTAACAACACATAGGTACAAATTCCATTTACAGTGGAATCAAAGCATTTCCTAAGAATTTTTCCTCTTCTTTTTAGGCAAGGGTGTGTGTATACAGTTGACACTTGAACAACATGGGTTTGAATTGTGCAGGTCCACTTATATGTGGATTTACAGTCAGCCTTCTGTCCCTGGGTTTCACATTCACAGATTCAACCAATCACAGATCGAAGAGAGTATTGTTGATCTGCAGCTGGGACTCTGGCAAATTCAGAGGGTCGACTGTATACGTTGTTCTATTTTATATAAGGGATTTGAGCAGCCTTGGATTTTGGTATCCACGAGTGTCCTGGAACCAATCCCAGAGGAATCCAAAGTTATATACAGACTTCCAGTTGCGGGGTGGGGGCCTCCTAAACCTCGTGGTGTGATGTTCAAGGGTCGGTTGTACTCATATGTGTTGTGTGTATGTGCTTATGGGTATTGATGTGTGATTAGAGGAAGGGAACTAACCTTGGTTGTTGTTTATTAAGCATGTGTTATGTTAGGCATTTTGCTACTATAGCAGTATTAAGTCTTAGACCCCAAATGAGGATATGTCAGAAAGATTACAATTGTATTTATTCAAATTAAATTTGTTTCTATCCCCAAATTACATATGTTATTTTTTTAATCAGGAAAAAAATAATGTTTTTAAGTCTTTATGCTCCATATTGCTCGTCTTTATTGGGCCTCTCTCCCTGTATCAGACAACTGGAGCCCCACTTCATATCCTCTAGGCCTCAACTCAGATTCCAGCCATGGCTGCTGCAAACAGCTTCCTGCGGGCTTTCTCCTTCTTTGCACTGACAGCACCTCACCTCAGGCCTGTGTCTTGTTTCTGTCCCTTGCTACCTCCCGGCTTCTCTGATCCCTTTCTGTGAGATTCTGTAAGTGCCTGCTCGGCACTTACATGGGTGCAAACCAGAGAGGTTAATGTTCCAACCAACGGGAGGCAGGAGCACATGAATAAATGGTTCTCCCTCTTGCTCCTAGTCCCTTTGGGGGACAAGTTTGATTCCAGCCCATGCCAGTAACCAACCTGGTAATTCAACCTTGTATTGACTTTCCCTCATTCCCTATGTCATTCTCCTACTCTGAAGGATTACTCCCCAAATAAATTACCTACACTGAAGCTTTTGTCTCAAGCTGTGATTTCAAGGGAATATAGACAAAGACACACTCCCATCCAATTGAGTTACATAAAGGTCCAATGGGTCTTATAAAGAGCAAAATAAATGGAGAAACCTCTCCAGGCTTTGCTCTACCACTTGAGATGTACATTACCCAAGCCCAAGTAGTCCCTGGGAAGTATCCAGTTAGCTCCTTTTGGGCACAGTAATATTTCCCAGGGCTGGGAGCCCCAGTGTTAGCATCCAGGCTCACCCACACACCACACTCCTGTGGGGATCCAGCCACCAGCACAGTAGTTCCCATCCTCATGGAACGTCCTTCATCTCCCATAAACTTGGGGACAATTTCCACTTTTTCTCTGTTCCTATTTCTTTCTCTGTAATGGCACCTAACCCTATGCCACCCCCATACCTAAAACAATCTCCTTGATGAGTTTAAGCTTTCACAAAACACAGGAAAAACATTCGTCTTCGGACAACTGCTTTCTTCCTTTTAAATAACTCCCGAGGAAGGGGTACACAAAGGACCTTCTTGGAAAATGGGGAAGGGGAAAAAATAGAGGAAAAAAAATCCCACATGAATTAATTTTCAAAAAAACAGCTTTCTATGTCTACATTTTATCTCATTTAGATGTCACAGTGACCGAGTGAACTAGTTCTTATTGTTCCCCCTTTAAACGAGCAAACAGTGGCTTGAAGTTTAGTAACTCTCCAAAAGTCTCACATCCCTTAAGGGATGAAGCTCAAATTTGAATCCAGCCCTGTCTGTCTCTGAAGCCCTTTCCACTACTAATGCTGTGTAATCAGTATGGATAATTTTATTTTGATTCTTGGCCTTCAATCCTCAATTCCTATTTCTTTTATCAAGAAAAAAGTCTTGCTGGGCCAGCTTGGTGGCTCAGGCAGTTGGAGCTCCATGCTCCTAACTCCGAAGGCTGCCAGTTCGATTCCCACATGGGCCAGTGGGCTCTCAACCACAAGGTTGCCGGTTCACCTCCTCGAGTCCCGCAAGGGATGGTGGGCAGTGCCCCCTGCAACTAAGATTGAACACGGCACCTTGAGCTGAGCTGCCTGCCAGATGGCTCAGTTGATTGGAGCGCGTCCTCTCAACCACAAGGTTGCTGGTTCCAAGGGATGGTGGGCTGCGCCCCCTGCAACTAGCAAGGACAACTGGACCTGGAGCTGAGCTGTGCCCTCCACAACTAAGACTGAAAGGACAACAACTTGAAGCTGAACAGCACCCTCCACAACTAAGATCGAAAGGACAACAACTTGACTTGGAAAAAAGTCCTGGAAGTACACACTGTTCCCCAATAAAGTCCTGTTCCCCTTCCCCAATAAAATCTTAACAAAAAAAAAAAAAAAGGAAGAAAAGAAAAGAGTCTTGCTTATTCAGTGGTCTTTTATTTGTCGTTGGTATATTCCCATCTGTCTTGCTCTATAGAATTAAGCTCCACAGAAAGACTACATTGATTAGAAATATTTTAAGAAATTAACTGATGTTGCTTTAAATTTATCTTGCCATATAAATAAAAGGAAGAAGGCACTTAGATTCTGGGCCAGCCAGGGAATTTCTGTGGTTGCCAAAGCAGTTACTTCTCTGAGCCTAGGAAAGCTTCTGTACCCATTGTCAATGAATGGCTTGCAATTATGCTAATCTATAAGGTTTTTTTTATTGTTCTTTAGGAGTACTCACTGGGTCCAGTCATTATTCTATCACTTTCTATAACATTTTCATTAATTTTGTTGATGAATCATTTTTTCCATTAAAAAAAAACAACAAAAATGCATAGGTCAAGACCAAGTAAATGCCATAAACTTAATGTTACACTAAATTGCTATGAAAATTAACATCTTTAAAATAAGTCATAAATCTAAGAAATTTTACAGGAAAACAAAACTCAATGAACATAGAGCCATATTTTTATACAAAGTATATTGTGTTCAGTAAGTATGTACGTATTGTGTATCCTTTCTCCACATAAACATTTCACCAGGTCTTAAAATATCATTGTGTATTCAATAAGTATCCTACCCATTATTGGGTTATTTTCAATTTTTTAGTTAATCTAATTTTACATCTGTTTTAAAAAACGTGCATCTCACTTTTGTCTTCTTTTGTATCATCTACTTAGGATCTATTGCCCAAGGTGTAACTGCTGCATTAAAGACTTTTACAATCACCATTCTAGATTCTCAGCTGTCATCAGGGGCCACCAGCAATACATTTATGTTCCAACAGACCACCAATATATTGTGTTGTTGGTGGGATTTATCTTGGCTAGTTATATGGAGATGTGGTTGTGGCTTTAATTTGCTTTGCTTTAATTACTACCAAAATTGGGAATTTTTTCATGTTGAGACTTATAGTCTATATTTCTTTATTGATAAATCATCTTCTTTGGCCATTTATCAAGTAGGATGTAAATCTTTTGTACTTTGGACTCTTTGAATTTTCAAATAATTTCACTGTTACTGTGTAGTCATATTCTATAAATTATCCTAAAAGGGTTTCATTGGTATTGATTTCATATATTTGTAGAAATATATCTGCATAAAGTAGCACATTAAGGATAAATATATATACATATTTTAAGTACTTTTTTGTTAAACTACCTTTCTAATCCTTGGTTTTATTGATTTCTGATTTTTCTCATTTCAAGATTAATTGAATCTATGAGTTCATGTCAGAATCCTGGCAGGAAAGAGAAAACATATTTAGGAAGTGTTACTGAAGAGAATGTACTGGAAGGATTATTTACAAAAATGCAGGCAAGGATAAGAGACTATAGCAAAGCATAGGGGCTAGAAACAATTATATACTTTTATTGTGTTTATGCCTAAAGGGGATATGAGAGAGAATGAGCTAGAGAGAGTTTGTAGATGGAAGCAGCCCCCCACCCCTTATAAGAACTGTACCTGTGGAATGCAGACAGTACCCAAACTGCAACAAGGTGGGGACAGAACAGGGTGGTGAGATGGGGACTAAATACTCTAGCCCCTCTTCCCAGTCTTTTGCTGATGCATCTTATTGGCCAATCCAACCAGAAGCCAGAGCAAAGGAGCCTGAGTTGTGCAGTCTATAGATGTCAGACTCCTGGGCTACAGAAAATGGCAGAGAATATACAGAGGGAGAAATACAATGGAGAACAACCAGCACATACTGATACTCATGGTCTCTCACATTTCTGCACATCTCATTATTATTATTACTTCTTCCTGGTTATATAATTTCTTCAACTTACCTAAAAGTCAGGATTGCTTCTCACACGAGCTGAAGATACAGATGAAATGTTTTGGCATCTTCCAAGATGATCTTACCAAATATATTATTACCTAACTGACAGGTCCTTCTATAATTTACATTTTGTCTATTACCCAAGAAACTGTCGAAAACATTATCTCTAATTAATCAGATATATTTTCATTTTGTAACCCTAATATTATTAATAATAGGGGTATTAATATTACAGAATCACTTTTTAAAGTGTTTTATCTTATAAGGCAGTTTAATATGTCTGCTTTGCCTCTTTCTTAAGACTCCAGCTAATACAATTTATAAATGATTGTTTGGAGTGGGCCCAATCTGATTCATACTTTGGTTTTTTCCTCATTCTCGATTACCTCTGCCCTTGGGCAGTGCTTCTACTGGGCTGTGTCTAACTCTAGGAATAGGAGCCAAACATTCTAATTTTAGGAGAACAAAATGACATCAAATACCTGGATGGTTGACATCTTCCATCACTGTTATAACTTTCCTCTAGATCTGTTATTTAATCTACATATAAAACATTTTAAACCTATCTCCTTTATTTCTTATGAAAATTAAATAATATATAGTATACGTATATTATATGTATCTCTTTTATTTGTCATAAGAATTAAATCAATTAATACTTGCAATTACTATGTAAATATTTTCAACCACCTGGAGCAGAAGCCAGTTGAGTATTCACATAGCAAGTTTTCTGTTCCCTCCAATTCATTATATTTTTATTCAACTTTGGATATTCTGAATTATTGCCATGCAGTTCTTAAAGATGATAGCAGTGTTTTACTATTGTATTTTTCATATACCTGGAAGTAAGAGATAATATGCTGGAAAATACACAAAACCACAAGTTAAAAATGGCTGGTCTTCCTGGTATGAGCTAAGAAGTTCTAGACTAGATTGTCAACTTCATGAAGGTAGGCATTCTTTCTATTTTATTCACTATTTCCTTAATGCCCAGCACAGTGCCTAGCACATAGTAGGTATTCAAAATATTTGTTGAATAAATGAATGAAGTGAAAGGCTTAGAGAGAAAACATTTCATATGAAAAAAGGGCTTGAAACTATTAACAATTAGAACATTATATTTCTATACGTATATACTTACAATATAAAAATTGTAAGTTAAAGCATAAGCTAATTCAGGTTACAGCCCCAGATGTCAAGAATAACTTTCTCCTTAGCCGTTTTTTTGGGAGAAGTTCTGGGTGGTTTGGAAAAGTTGAGATATTATTCTAAATAAGTATACAGTGAAAATAAATTAGGAAATTTGCTTTTAGTTTTATCTGGCCCAGTATTTAAATTTTCAATGCACAATACACATAAATTGTAAAAAGTTTCTAATTTAATTAAATTTCATGTATTCATATGGATCTCAAGCAACTTAAAACTACCTTAAATTTACTGGAGAGTACTCTCTAAAAATTACAGTGTTCAGTGATTTCTAGGATCTTATTTAATAATTATTCTTCACAAAAAAGCTAGCAAAAAAGACCCAAGTTAATAAAGTGGGTTGTGGATGCAAAATTAGAGATGAGTTCATAACAAAAAGATATTAGAATGAATGAATGAACAAATTAATGAAAGAACAATGAATATCTCCACTAGACATTTTTTCAAGCTGACATTTTCAATAGAAGGGAGAGATTTTATATCTCTCATGTCTCTTATTCTATACCAATCCTTCTTCTCTTTTTGGATGAGAAATTGGGTCATTTTTCAAAAGAACAAAAATGATGAAGGACTATAGCTAGTTAGGTTCAAGATTTACTGGAAAGCTATTCAGCAAAGATTTCAAGGTTATTCGCTGGAGTAAACTGGAGTAAGCATAAATACATATGCAACAAGATCTGAACCTCAACCCATGCCTCACACCATATACAAAAATCAATTTGAAATAGATTCTAGATCTAAATGTAAAACTCTTAACTATAAAAGTTATAGAAGAAAACATTAGAGAAAATTTTTGTGACCTTGAGTTGAGTAAAGATTCTTAAATAGGAACATATAAAGCACTAACCTTAAAATTAAAAAATTGATAAATTGAACATCATCAAAATGAAAAACTTCTGATTCTTAAAGGACAGTTTCAAAAAGAAAAGGAGAAAATATTTGAAAACATATATCTGATAAAAGACTTGTATCCTGGATATACAAAGAACTCAAAACTCAATAATAAAAGGACAAAAAATTAGATATTTTTAAATGGGCAAAAGATTTGAATAAACACCTCACCAAAGAAGATATACAACTGGCAAATAAACACATAAAAAAAGATGTTCAACACTGTTAGTGTACGAGGGCAATGTAAACTAAACTCACAGATACCACAACATACATATTCAGTGGAATGACTCAAATTTAAAAGGCTGACAATCCCAAATGCTGAAAATGTGTGGAGCAACTGGCACTTGCACTCATTGCTGGAAGAATGCAAAATGATACAAGTACTTTGGAAAGCATTTGGCAGTTTTTTAAATGAATCTACACTTAACCATTTGACCATTTTGACCATTTCACTCCTAGTGTTTGTAATGAGAAATGGAATATTGTCACACAAAACTTGTATTTATATGTTTATAGGAGCTTTATTCAGAATAGCCTAAAACTGGGAACAATCCAAATGTCTATCAACTGATGAATGCATGAACAAATTGTGGTGTATTCATATAATAGAATAAAATGGAACAAACATGCAACAGAGTGTGAGAAGCATTGTGATAAGTAAAAACAGCCAGACGCAAAAAAACCACATGCCAAATAATTCCATTTACATGAAATTCTAGAAAAGACAAAGCTATAAACAGCAGAAATCAGATCGGTGGTTGCTTGGAGCCAGGAGTGTGCAAAGGAGATTTTCTACCAAGGGACACAAGGGACCTTTTAGGTATAATGAAAGTGTTTTATATGATTGTGGTCATGATTACTTTGACTGTCAAAACTCATCTAAGTATACACTTATAATTGGTGAATTTTATTGCATATAAATTATACCTCAATAAACCTGATTTAAAATAAAAAGACTTTATATGTGGTGCAGTGTACTTCCTAATGCATCACTTCATGCCTAGTATATGAGTCAAGGTCTATTAGGGAAAACAAACCACACTAAGCACTTCAAGGGGAGATATAATTTAAGAAATTGGTTACACAGATAAATAAATTGGTTACACAGTAAATAACCAAATAAATTGGTTACACAGTAAATAAATAGTGCTGAGGTAATCAAAAGATGGTAACAGAAGGAGCTGTTCTCGCCTCTAAAGCTGAGGGAACAAAACGGAACTTGTATCTGTAATTTAGAGGAGAGAACTCCCTCCTGCTGCCACTAGGAGGAAGGGCCTTTGCTGGGCCTAGAAAAACAAAAAAGAAAAAAAAACCCAGGAATGATTAATCCCTTTTTTGTCTCTTTTCTATCTTCCCATCTTTAGTGGCTCCTATCGATGGAACTTACCAGGGACTCAGATATGAAAAGAGAAATTTTGTTTCCAGAGCCTAATCTCAGCATAAGAAAACAAATTATAGGATGTATGGAGGTGTAGCTGAAGGACAACGGGTAAATGACACCGTGGTTTATCCCCCTTTTAATAATATTAAGATTAATCAGCAATTTCAGATGGTTTAAGCTTAATCCTGCTATTATTAAATTCCCAATCAATGTTTCATTTAACGGCTTTAGCATCCGTTGCTTAGTGTTACCTAGATTCATTATTCATTTGGTGTTACGACACAGCAATTTTCTGTTTTTATCATTCTTTGTGCACTTATTAGGTGGAATTCTATAAAGAAGAATGTACCCTCATCAACTCGTTAGTTGTCCTGAAATACAGTTTGTACAGGAAAGACAGAAAAATATTTATTAATTCTCTTCATCAATTTTCAGAGTTGGTGACCTAGCAAACGCCAAAAATGATGAATGAACTAGTTAATATTAGAAACTCATCACTTTTTATATATTTGGTGTGTTTTAATCCATTGCAGGTACTGTTCTTTTTGATATTTAGATTGTCCCATTTTAGGCAAGTGGAAGCCTTCATGATATTTTTTTGTTTTCTGTATTTTTATTTATTCTGGATTATTCTTGTAAAAATGTTAACTATGTCAATTTAATTCTCTCCCCCTCATTTGACTCTAAATCTCTCAGATCTTGGAAGAAATTTGCAACTTATTTGTATTTCCCCATTTAGAAGGTTGCTAATAAACATTTGCATTGTCTGGTATTGAGCCACTTCATGAAAATATTCTTAAACGGCCTCTCAATAGTTCAAACAATTTTAAAAGCCAGTTATTTTAATTACAAAATTTAATAAAGTTGTTCAACTCTAACCAATTCTGCAAGTCCTATCTTGAAATCTTGGCATCATGTGCCCTCGTTAGGGGAAAAAAGAAAGGAAATAACCATGCAAAAAATAAATATAACAGAATTATGCGAACTAGAGAGGAAGTACCTTAAGATTTTAAATCAGATATTTAAATAAAATATCATAAACGATTTTCCTAAAATGGATTCAGTTTAGCTTCTACTATTGAAACGCTGACTATCAGTATAGCATATGGGAGCAAATAGAGAACAAAATACAGATTCTGGGACTCACCTTCTTAGGGAAGCCTCTTTTTCCTCTAGAAAGAGGTAGTAGTCTTTTGGTCTGCAATAACACTGTTTTTTTATGCATATACAGGTAAATAGGTAAATCACAGCACCTCCAACCAGATACTCAGGCTGAAAATTGGGGAGATTTCCTACACTTCTCCTTCCCTCCGAGTGCTATTGATATGTTCTTAAAACCTCTCCAATCCTTGCCCTCTTTTCTTTCCCTCCACCACTGCTATGGTTTAGACTTTCAGTTTGACTAAACTAGGTTATTGTTCTCCTAAATACTTCCAATCTTCACACTTCAGTTTTCACACTATTATCAAAGTCATCTTTCTAAAAATTGAATATTTTACAGCTCTTGATTAAAACCCTAAAACAGCTCATTACCTTTAGAAAAAAGATCCAAATTTCTTAACATGGAATATAAGAACCTTCATAATCTGGCCTCTATTTAACTTTCTGTCTCCCTCCTTCCTGCCTCCTGTGTCAGACCTTGGCCCTCTCAAGTCCCATATCCAATGTTCCAGCAGTTCTGAAATACTGGCAGAACTCTCACCACGCTCCTCTGTAAGGTCTCTCTGCATTTCAACAAAGTTATTTCCTCTACTTAGAAAAACCTTCTTCTCTTTCTTCAAATAGTTAATGAAGATTCATCCTTCAAAAGTCAGCTCTGGTATCACCCACTCTGGGAAGGCTTCCCTGATCTCTCACACACCCAAAGTGCATGAGCTGCCTCCACAACCCCATGTGGTTCCATGGCAGACTCGCCATCACCACAGTGATCACCACACTACACTGTTACATTTACTGTCTCTCATGAATATTCTCATGTATTTCATCTGTACTCCCAGCACCAAGCACCATGCTTTAGTGTACCCTCAATGAAAGTTTGCTGAGAGAACAAAAGAATTGTTGGATAATCTTAATCCAGCATTTTCCAAACATTTTTTCTAAGTGGTTGTACGAATTTACTTACCACCAAAAACATAACTGAGTTCCCTGTTTTTTAACATCCTCACCAATCCTTGATATTGTCTTTTAAATGTAAAACGTTATGGTGGGTCTGTGGTGGTATCTCATCATAGTTTTTAATAAGTTTTTAGTATGCTAATAGATATAGTGTTAAAAGAAGCCTTTCCTCTCACATATACTTATGAACATTTCCTGAAATAGCAAATGCAAAGGCCCTGCAGTTGGACTTCTTCAAGGAGCAATAAGAAAACCAGTGAGTCTGGAGCAAGATGCAGAACTATAGTCAAGATCTTGGAATCAGAACCGTAATCTATCTCAATAGTTCTCAAATTTTTGGTATTTATATGAAAACCCAGTGGGCTTGTTAATATTGAACACTCTTGGGTTACATTCCCCAGAAATTCTGATTCACTAGTTTAGAGATTGGGACCTAATATCTATAAGTAAGTATCTCAAGAGATTCTGATGCAGTTGGTTTTCAGTCCAAAGAATGATAAACACTGTTTATAGAATAAGGTCTCCTCCTAAAGAAGCATAGTATTACATATTACAATGCAATTTATGAGACTGACTACTTTGTCTATCACCTGGTTAATGCTAAAGCTGTGTTTTTCTATCTTTGTGGGTATATACAGCAGCATTTTCCAAAATTAAAATTAAACCCATTTGGAGAAGTTTAAGACAGACTTTGCAATAGGTGAAGACCTCTGATCATGGCGCAAAACCAAGAGTAATCATGGGGAAGTGGTACAGAAAAAGAGCATTGGTGCTGCTTTCAGAAGAGATGAATTTGAGACTCAGCTGTGTTATCTTAGGTAAAGCCCTTAACGTCCCTTAGTTTCCATTTCTCATCTAAAATTATATAGTGTTATACCTATTCTACCAAACTTGCAAACTTGTATAAGGGTCAGAGTGACAGAATGGCACAGGAATAATACAAAAGTAAAATCCAATCATTGTTAAAGGAATGATCATTATTTTTGATTGATACACCTGTCCTGAATTAAAGAAATAATATTTAGCCTCAGAGGCATTTGTTTTTTGGAATAATCTCAGCAGCTTCCTACTGAAAGGAAAACTGTAAAAGCATTTTACAGTTTAGGCAACGTGCAAGGAAAACCTTGAGTGATATGACCAAGGATACAAAATTAATTTAGAGGTAAGAGCAGGATTCAAGTCTTCTGATTACTGGCCCAGGTCACTTTCCACCATACTTTACTCAGTTGTCTTTCTCATTCTTTATTATAATCCACAGGCCAGATGACTCTGACACATGCCAGAGTTTGATCACCACTGTTCTATTGCATTAGGTATGGTAGTGGGGTGGTAATAATCGTCTTTATCTTTTATTGCACTTATTTGATAAGCAACTTTATTGAGGTATTATTTACATACCATACAATTCACCAATCTAAATTGTACAATTCAATGGTTTTTAGTATGATCACAGAGATGTGCAACCATCACCACAATCAATTTTTATCTTTACATTTTCATCACCCCAAAAGAAACCCCCTGACAGCCATCATTCTTCATTCTCCCTGCTCCTCCCTTCGCCCCAGCTTCTGGCAACCACTAATCTACTTTCTGTATAGATTTGCCTATTCAAGGCCTTTCATATAAATGGAATCATACAATATTTAGCCTTTTGTGATCAGCTTCTTTCACTTAGCCGGTTGTCAACTTGTACTTGTTGTTTTAACATTATCAGGGTAACAATAGAGATAATTTAGAAATAAAGCAAAGGAGAAAAAAAATCACCCATAATCCCATCTTATACAATCAACATCATAATTGTGTTTTTCCCCCCTTCTGCATGTGCATTTTTATCTGTCAAACAGATGGAGGATGCCCCTTACCCGGACCCCGCTCCCCCCCTCCCAAAGCTCAGCCAGCGCGCCCGGAGCGGAGGGAGAAGCGGCCCCGCCCATCCCCACCGGCGCCTCGCTTGCGTCACTGCTTGGAGCCACAGACCCCCCTCCCTCCTTCCGGGTCGCGGTTGCTTTGACAGAGCGCGATGGCGGCGGCCGGGTCTGCAGGGGCACCGGCGACCGTGTCGGGAAAGCAAGAGTTTTACCAGCTTCTGAAGAACCTGATCAATCCAAGCTGTATGGTGCGGAGGCAGGCAGAGGAAATCTATGAAAACATCCCAGGTCTGTGTAAGACTACATTCCTCTTAGATGCCGTCAGAAATAGAAGAGCAGGTTATGAGGTGAGACAAATGGCTGCCGCACTGCTACGACGGCTTTTGTCCTCTGGGTTTGAGGAAGTCTATCCAAATCTGCCTTCTGATGTTCAGAGGGACGTGAAGATTGAACTGATACTGGCTGTTAAGTTAGAAACACATGCTAGTATGAGGAAAAAACTTTGTGATATTTTTGCGGTGCTGGCCAGGAATTTGATAGATGAGGATGGCACTAACCACTGGCCTGAAGGTCTGAAGTTCCTTATTGATTCAATCTACTCTAAAAATGTGGTTCTGTGGGAAGTTGCACTTCACGTTTTCTGGCACTTTCCTGGGATTTTTGGGAACCAAGAGCGGCACGATTTGGATATCATCAAACGGTTGTTGGACCAGTGTATTCAAGATCAAGAACATCCAGCAATCAGGACATTATCCGCTAGAGCTGCAGCTGCATTTGTACTTGCCAATGAGAGTAATATTGCTCTTTTCAAAGACTTTGCAGACTTGCTCCCTGGAATCTTACAGGCTGTGAATGACTCATGCTACCAGGATGATGATTCAGTGCTAGAATCCCTTGTTGAGATTGCAGATACTGTACCTAAATACTTGGGTCCGTATTTAGAAGATACTCTGCAGTTGAGTCTAAAGTTATGTGGAGACTCAAGGCTTAGTAATCTGCAACGCCAGCTGGCCCTTGAAGTAATAGTCACCTTGTCTGAAACTGCAACCCCAATGTTGAAAAAACATACAAATATTATTGCACAGGCAGTTCCTCATATATTAGCAATGATGGTTGATCTACAAGATGATGAGGACTGGGTAAATGCTGATGAAATGGAAGAAGATGATTTTGATAGCAATGCAGTTGCAGCTGAGAGTGCACTAGACAGACTGGCTTGCGGGCTCGGTGGAAAACTTGTTTTACCAATCACTAAGGAGCATATCATGCAGATGCTTCAGAGCCCTGACTGGAAATATCGACATGCTGGATTAATGGCCTTATCCGCCATTGGAGAAGGATGCCATCAGCAAATGGAACCAATTTTAGATGAAATGGTTAACTCTGTTTTGCTTTTTCTTCAGGATCCTCATCCAAGGGTGAGGGCTGCAGCCTGTACTACACTTGGACAGATGGCTACAGATTTTGCGCCTAACTTCCAAAAGAAATTCCATGAAACAGTGATTGCAGCACTGTTACGTACCATGGAAAATCAAGGCAATCAGCGTGTGCAATCACATGCAGCTTCTGCACTTGTTATTTTTATTGAAGACTGCCCCAAATCATTGCTAGTTCTGTATTTGGATAGTATGGTGAGAAATCTACATTCCATCTTGGTGATTAAACTTCAAGAGTTGATTCGGAATGGAACTAAGTTGGCCTTGGAACAGCTTGTGACAACCATTGCCTCAGTTGCGGATACAATAGAAGAAAAATTCATTCCATATTATGATATATTTATGCCCTCACTAAAGCACATTGTTGAGCTTGCTGTTCAAAAAGAACTCAAGCTTCTGAAAGGAAAAACTATTGAGTGCATTAGCCATGTTGGTCTTGCTGTTGGGAAGGAAAAATTTATGCAAGATGCATCAAATGTGATGCAGCTATTGTTGAAGACACAATCAGACTTAAATAATATGGAAGATGATGATCCTCAGACCTCTTACGTGGTTTCAGCGTGGGCTAGAATGTGTAAAATTCTTGGAAATGATTTTCAACAGTATCTTCCACTGGTTATTGAGCCTCTTATTAAGACCGCTTCAGCTAAACCTGATGTTGCTCTCTTAGACACACAAGATGTGGAGAATATGAGTGATGATGATGGCTGGCAATTTGTAAATCTTGGAGACCAGCAAAGTTTTGGAATTAAAACTTCAGGACTTGAAGCAAAAGCAACTGCTTGCCAGATGTTGGTTTACTATGCTAAGGAATTAAGGGAAGGATTTGTGGAATACACAGAACAAGTTGTAAAGCTGATGGTTCCTTTACTGAAATTTTATTTCCATGACAATGTTCGAGTGGCAGCAGCTGAGTCCATGCCTTTTCTCCTGGAATGTGCAAGAATTCGTGGCCCAGAATATCTTGCACAGATGTGGCAGTTCATATGTGATCCCTTAATCAAGGCTATTGGGACTGAACCTGATACAGATGTACTCTCAGAAATAATGAATTCTTTTGCAAAGTCCATTGAAGTAATGGGAGATGGGTGCCTTAATGACGGACAGTTGGAAGAACTGAGAGAAATATTGAAAGCAAAACTTGAAGGTCACTTTAAAAATCAAGAATTGAGGCAGGTTAAAAGACAGGAAGAAAACTATGACCAACAAGTTGAAATGTCTCTGCAAGATGAGGATGAATGTGATGTTTACATTCTGACCAAAGTATCTGATATTTTGCACTCATTATTTAGTACTTACAAGGAAAAGATTTTACCATGGTTTGAACAGCTGCTTCCATTAATTGTAAATCTAATTTGTTCTAATAGGCCATGGCCAGACAGACAGTGGGGATTATGCATATTTGATGATATCATAGAGCACTGTAGTCCAACCTCATTTAAATATGTAGAATATTTTCGGTGGCCAATGCTACTAAATATGCGAGATAACAACCCTGAAGTCAGGCAAGCTGCTGCTTATGGCCTGGGTGTTATGGCACAGTTTGGTGGAGATGATTACCGTTCTTTATGTTCAGAAGCTGTTCCACTGCTGGTAAAAGTTATTAAGTGTGCAAATTCCAAAACCAAAAAAAATGTCATTGCTACGGAGAACTGTATCTCAGCAGTAGGCAAGATTTTGAGGTTTAAGCCTAACTGTGTAAATGTAGATGAAGTTCTTCCTCACTGGTTGTCATGGCTTCCGCTTCATGAGGATAAAGAGGAAGCTATTCAGACTTTGAGTTTTCTCTGTGACTTAATTGAAAGTAACCACCCAGTTGTACTCGGTCCAAATAATTCCAATCTTCCCAAAATAATCAGTATAATTGCAGAAGGAAAAATTAATGAGACTATTAACTATGAAAATCCTTGTGCCAAACGCCTAGCTAATGTTGTGCGTCAGGTACAAACTTCTGAAGAATTATGGTTGGAATGCGTATCGCAACTTGATGATGAGCATCGGGAAGCCTTACAGGAGTTGCTGAATTTGGCTTGAAGCACTTTAATATCACTTGAATTATCTACCGTAAAAGTAACTCCAAATAAGTGTTGTGAATGGATTCCATTATAATTGAGAGAACTGTTCTCTCCCTGCTAAGCAGTTTGTACTCCTTCCCCATGTTTTTCCAGGATTAGTCAGTGTTATAGCCTTCTGTCCACCTTGCATGTTTTATCTCTTAAACACAGACTTTGGTGATAACTTGTGCTTCCATTGTCTTAGAATGTTTGTCATCTTTTCCCTAGTTGATGTGAAGTATACAAAGTGTTGCCATTTGTCTGAATTATTGGTGCTGGGCAAGCAATATACTTGGTGTCAAAATGTCATGCTGCCTATCACAAGATGCTAAGACTTCACAAAGTTAGGATAGCAGAACTTCCAGGGTAAATATCTTTGGAATTAGGATGGGTGAAGAATATAGTGCCAGGCTTATTCTTCCTTGATAATACTCCTGGAGGAGTATAATAGGAGTATAACAGGAGGAGGATAATAGGAGTATAACAGGAGGAGGATAATAAGAGGATGCTGAAATTGGGAGAGAGTTTTGAGATACTGCCGTGGATGTGGGGAGTTTTCTCTGCAATGTATATGAACTTTTTCATAACACCCTCTTGAGAATACGTATCCATATTCTAGTTCCCAAGGTGTCCATCTGAGAGTTATGAGAATTTTAGAATCTCCTTAGCCAGACTGGTCTCTATTTGTTAAGTTATCCAAGACTCTAGGAATCATGGTTACTGAAAAGGGTGTTTTGGTACGTCTAACATTGATAGCATGTAACATACCTTATAACACAGTGTTTGACAGATAGTGATCAATGTTTATGGGAGTCAATCAATGTTACGTGTTTGAGCAGAATATTGTATATGTATGCTATTTTTCCCCTGCAAAGCAGCTGAACAAGAAGAGAAGTCCTAATTCAAAATGGGGCTTAAATAGATTTCTATTTTGAAGAAGTTCTAAATAGATTCTACAGTAGCACAGAAGAGTATTCTACTGTGAAAATGAAATGGAAGCGAATTTAATTTTATCTTTAAACACGAAAAAGAAAACCGCTTTGAGATCTGACATTTAGCATTAGATGTGCATTATACATTATAAGAAAACAGTTCTATAAATCTAGGTTTAATTATATTAATTGGAATGTCAGTCTTTAATGTCGAGCTTTTGTAGGGTAGAAAAAAGCTTCTGTTCAGCAAATTATTGATCCAAAATTTAAGAAAAAATACATGTCACGATTTCCTGGCAGCATTGTGAGTACTGTGTATGTAAAGTATTTGGCAAGTATTTAAGACCTACTAAGTGCTTAATAAATGGTAGCTATCATTGCTGTTGTTGTTTGTACCTCCACTGTGTTTTTTTGTTTTTTTTTTTAATGTTTGGAATTCCTTTTACATTAGAATTTTTCTGGTTCGCCTTCTACCAGTTCAGATAAGCAAGCCATGTAGGCCATTGTGGTCAGAGATATGGTCGATTTTAGATATGCAGTTCCTGTCCATTCCCTACAATTATTTATTAATGAGGGGAAAAAGAACATTAAGTACAGTATAGTCACAATTTTAAGGTAAAAAAGTATAGGCAAAAAGAAAAATCCCACCACAATAATAGAAGTTTTCTCTAGGAATAAATGGCAATTTTTCTTGAAATTCACTTTATCTATATTTTTTAATTTACCTACAACAAACATATTTCTTATATATTTTTTTTAAATTCAAGGACCTGATCGCAATCATCTTGGCCTCTCCATGACCTATAGCTGAGGTTCCTTCAACTCACCCATACCTCTTTATCTTAGTATCTCTTACAAAGCCCTTGATAAACATTTCTAGCAATTTCCTACACTATTGTGTATGCAGAATTGGTAATTCTGCCAGATGACTTGGAATTAGGTCCCTGTAGAATTTTTAAGTGTGACAAACCTAGATTTGAAATTTGGCAAACTATCTGCTTCACCGAAGCATCAATTTCTCCATCTGAAAAATGGGCATAATACCTATGTCATAGGATTGTTTTAAGAATTAAAGAAGATATAAAAAGTGCTTAGTGGCACAGGGTTCAACAAATGCAAGCTAATATTGTTAGAGAGTCCTGAAACAGGGTTGGTGACTAAAGTGGAAGGGATATTTGCTGGTGTAGGGTGGGTCCAGATTCTTGGGCTTTGTCAAAGGAAGTGAGGGATGTCCAATCAGACACATTTTTGTTTACCAGTTGCTGAAATAGGACTGATTTCTGCCTTTGTTCCAGTGAGGTGAGGTGATTCTATGGGTTCTAAGATGAGAATGCTATAAATGCCTAATGTTACAAATGTCTTAAAAGATCCACATTAGTGAGAAACAATCTTGAGACAGAATATCCTGACCATTTAGTTATATAGCTTTTAGTTGTAAAAATGCTTCATTTCTAGAATTTCGTATTTGTGTTTTAAGTAATTCTAGGTTTCAAGCAAGAGCGTTCTAAGTAGAAAGAGTATTATGTGCATCTTTCAAATAGAACGTGAGAAAACAGAATATCTGCTTTTTGGAACTATTAACTCCTTTCTCCCCACTTACTTTAAGCAATACATGAATTAATGTCCACTTTTTAGACATTGCCTAAACAGTAATTTTTTTAATGTGTAGTGAGATTATAAGGCCACGCTAATGGCTTTTTAATGCTGTACGGCTTAGACTTGAAATATTTGAAGACTGTTTTTAGTGCCAAGGGTCTTTTTTCAAATGAGGTTGCATCTCCTTCCTCTATTCTTAGCAGATCTCAAGACTCAAAAATGTGGAAATACGTTTTCTCATTTTACCAGAAAACATGAGGTTAATTTCCGAAATAGGAATTGATGTTAACTGGAGGCAGGAGTTTCAGAAATTCGACTTTTACAATAATCTTTTCTTTCACACGTGAACATATGTTTCATTTGGTCTTGTTCTTGAACCTTTTTACACTTTTCAAAATTCCAGCTTTATTAAACCGTTAGTCGCAAGGGGGAGGTTGTGTGCAAAGAAAATGTAAATTTTACAATACGATAGGATTTACATTTTGTGCCTTATTAGTTTTCATTTGGTATTAACAAAAGTTATCTAGCAAGATCATTCTGGATTACTGTAAGTTTTTAGGGCCAGTAAGGGTCTCGCAAAAGAAATACCCTACTGCATTTAAAAGCCCTCTGGCCATTCTGGAGGTGGCGAGTAAAGCTGCGCAGGCGCCTTGCTTCCCCCTCCACTCCGCCCTTATAGTCGTCTACAAGCTGATGACATCATTGGTCCGCGCAACCTACCAGGCCGCGGGACCTGTAGCTAAGCCGAAGTTCGTGCTTTCCCGTAGCGGGGCGGGACGCGAAGCGAGGGGCGGGGTGGTTGGTTGTTCTAATACGCATGCGCACCGTGGATGGCGACGGTCCCTCTTTCTTTGCCTATTTCCACAGCTCGCCCCAGTCTGGGGTGGGAGAAGCCTCAGTGCCCTCCTCCTTCTCTCTCTGCCCCTCCCCTTCCCCCTTCCCCCTCCCGCCCAGCAGGGCTTCTAACTGACAGTTGTCGCCGGGCCTGGTCGGCGCACTGCCTCCTCCTGCCTGGGTCCCCCGCAGGTAGAGAGGGGCGGGAGGGGGTGTGGGGGAGAAGAGGAGGAGGAGCCCGAGCCGCCGCGGCCCTGCGCTGAGGCCCCCTCCGGGGAGGCGAGAGAAGACCCCCACCGCTTCCTCCTCGCCCCCTCCCAGCCACTTAGTCGGCCCGGGAGGGGGTGGGGCGCCAAGGCCGCGGCGGCCAGGCCGGGCCTGGCGGGTGAAGAGCGGGCGGGCGGGGCGCGGACGGGTGAGGCAGGCGAGGGCCGCGCGCGCGCCACCGCCGGGGGGAGGGGAGAGGAGGGCACCTAGGCTCTCCTCTTCTCTCCCCCCTCCCCCGCGCGCCATGTAACCCCGCCCCGCCGGCGGCGAGCTCGAGACCCCCGCGCGCACTGAGCCGAGCTAGCGGCTGAGGAGAGCGAGGCCTGATGCGGCTGAGGCTGCGCGGCGCGGCCGAGCCCTGAGGAAGCGGCCCTCACTCACGCGTCCCCCGGCGCCTCGAGCGGCCGCTCCACACAGCCCAACCTGGGCCTGCCGGGGGCATGAGCGTGCCCGAGACGCCGGGGGAGATGGAGCCGGCCGGGGAGGAGGAGCGGCCGCCACCGGCGGCCGAGGAAGAGGACGACGAAGAGGTGGCAGCTGCGGCCCGGGCCTCAGGGCCGGCCCAAGGGAGGAGTGCCTCCTCGCGGGAGGGCGCAGAAGACCAGGAGGAGGAGGTGCAGGAGGCGATGGTGGTCGGGGGTGGTGGCTGCAAGGAGCAGGAGCTGACCTACGAGCTGCAGCAAGGCTACCGCATCCTGGGCGAGTTCCTGCAGGAAAAGCACCGGGGCCTCACCGCCCCCTTCCTGCAACCCTTGGGGGGCGTTGCCACCTGGGAGGAGGAGGCGGCAGAGGGGCCGCGCAGCGGGGGCCGGGGCAGTCGCTCCCTCCCGCAGCAGCCGGGGCAGGGCATGTGTCTGCTGAAGATGGAGGAGAAGTTCACTAGCGGCCAGTACGGGGGCATCACCGAGTTCGTGGCCGACTTCAGGTTGATGCTGGAGATGTGCTACCGCCTTCATGGAGTGGACCATTGGATGTCCAGACAGGGCCAGAAGCTGGAGATGATGCTGGAGCAGAAGTTGGCGCTTCTCTCTCGGTAAGTGAGCCCAGTCTCAGGTGGGACTGAAGCACTGACACAAACACACCCTCGCACGTGTCCGAGGATGGGTTGGGCCAGGGGACTGGGGGCGTCGCTGATAGGTGCTGAGTCTGTGCTGGAGAACCCAGGGAGGAGGAGCAGCGCTGGGCAGGGTCCCTGTGGGGTGTGGTGGGTGTGAGCCAAAGAACACAGCACCCAACTGAAAAGCTGAGAAGGAAGCCGAGGCCAGAGCGCTGAAGAGCAGGTGAAGTTTGTAGATGTAAAGTGAAATGGTGCCCGTTGGAAGAATTACAGGGCCAGGGAGAGGAAAAGTTTCAGTGGAATGGAAGTTGGACCCGCAACTTTTAGACTTCTTTTTAGCATGAAAGTTTTAAAAGTTTCAAACCAGTAAAAATAATCGTTTCATTTTACTACCCGTCGCGGCTATCGGAGATTTATGACGTGTTATTAAATGGTTAACGATTCCTCTGGTGTACTCCTGATCTTTTCTCTCAGCTTCATGTGAGGAGACTGAATTTTTGCAATGATAGTGGGTGTATCAATGCAAAATTGTTAATACGTTTAGATGTTTGTGTTCTACAAGAAATCATAGGCAATTTAGGTGGCACCATGCTCTTGGTGTACTTCACCCATATATCCAGTCAGTTTTTCTTTAGTAAGAGGAAATAACGGAAGCTACTGAAATAAACGTATTAATTTATAATTATAATTGATACAAGCTAAATTCGTTTCTCAAGTGGCAGTGTTTTAGGAGTAGAAAAATAATTGACTGTTGTTGGAAATGGTAGTTGAATAGTAGTTTGACTTTACCAGTTCAAGTAAACTTGAACAATTACTTTACCATTTTGGTTTCAGTTTCCTCATCTGTAAAATGGGGATAATAATAGTACCTAACTTAATGGGGTTGCCTTAGGTTTGTTTGGGTTTTTTTTCCTTGATGCCTTAGGTTTAATTGAGTTAAGTGTAAAGTCAACAGTGCCTGTCCCATAGTTAGCCCAATATAAGTTTTAACCATTATAATAGTAGTAGTAGTTGAATAAAATGAATATTTTCCTCATTTCTGGAACTGGGCATTGTACTAACTAGTGTTTTTATGGAATACTTCCTGAAAAGTTGTGTTAATTTTTTGGTTCTTGATTTGTAGTTGTAATTTTAAAATAATCTCATCTGTCCTTGGCTTCTGTATGTTGTTTTCAAGACTATCAGTAACTTCTTTTCACTGAAAACAAGAATTAACACAGTGCTTGACTCAGGGAAGTTCTATTTACACTAAGGACCTTTTCTTGAATCCTTTCATAAAGTAGAATTATTTGGTAACAATAATTATTCACAAATTTGCTTTGTAAATTACTTTTAATACTTTAGTGACATTATATTTGTGTAGTATATTTGTTACCCTTGACTCCACAGTGCTTAATAGTTATGTCTGACATAAAAATCCATACATGTCATTATTTTTAAGTAGTAAACTATACTCCAAATTGATGTCACAAGATTTTAGAAGGAAGGAACTATAGAGTTCATCTAGTCCAAGCTTCCAGTTTTACAGATGTGGAAACAGAGACTAAGAATAAGGCAAAAGAATGGCTGTGTGCAAGTGCCAAGAAGCAGCATATAGGTTTGAATGAATTATAGGTTTATTTTCAAAAGCAGTGCGTGTATAATAAGTCATTTCATGAATCCTACAAAAGAGCAGAGAGACTATTTCTCTTTTACACAAAGGTGAGTTTCTAAATGCTTTCATTCCCATTGGCTAATGCTCAGAATACTGTATTCCCATATAAATCATATAGCATCCATACATAGATGTTAAACTTAAAACATTCTGTTCTTTATAAACATAATGTAGTTCTGATATTGTTAGTCCAAGAGAGAGAAAATTCTTGCATTTTTAGTAGCAAAAGTAATATGATGGTTTCAAAGAGATGATTAAAGTTTTGATTCTCTCACTTTTTTGTATTTGATGTATACAAACATTTTGTAAATAATACGAAATTTTTTGCCAGACCTCACTCATTGATTCTAGGAAGTCATTTCTTTTTATGTGCTAGCCTGAAATTTGAGTCATTACTAAATAAATGCAAAGTGGTGGGCGCAGCTTTGAGAAAAAGCGTAGATTACAACTGTTTGGTATGCATTTAGAGTATATAGATGTTCCAGAACAATGTTCTGTCGACTGTTCACATGAATATGATTTTCAGCAAATGGATGACTCAGATACCTTATTTGTAAAGAAGTGGTATGTGTTATTTTAGTAATAAAAAACAATCACTGAGATTTTATTTAAGTTTTCTTTTGTCTTCTGGTATATATTTGTAGTATAATGAATTAACTCTTATTTTCAAATTTACTGTAAGGAGAACTTTATAGCTGTTCCATATACTCGTGAGCCTTTTATTAAGAAACAAGGTACATTAGATAAAGAAGATGCCACATTATCATTACAGAGCAGCCCAGTTGCATTAGTACTTTGGGCTCATTGTATACTTTGAATCTCGGTTTCTTCATCTGTACTTTGAGAGTTGTTAGGATAGATTAGTTGGTTGTACAAATATGTATCTGCCAGAGCTAGACATTTAAGTCCCTGATATCAAAAGATAAGTTCTCTGCCCTTAAGTGGTTTCTAGTGTAGTGTGGAACCAGACACTTAAAAAAGATAACGATTCTATAATGGACATATAAACAAGGTACAAAGCAAGTTTAAGAGGAAGGAGACCTAAATCTGAAGGGAGGTGGTGGTGGGTAAGGGGGGTAGGGATGGGAATTGAGAGAAAGGAGGAGAAGGGGGAAAGACAACAGTAGTTAAAATGTGTCGTAGAGAAGTTTACACTTGAACCAGTTCTTGAAGGAATTGAATATTGCTACTGGATTTTTTTTGGAAGCTTGAGATGGGCATTCCAGAATGCTGAACTGGAGTGAATACAAGGCATGAAACTGCATAGTGTTTCTGGGAAATAACAGGTACTTCTGGATGCTACAGTATGGTCTACAGAGTAGTGTCAGCACCCCAGGGGGGTATGCAGGACGCTAGATTCCAGAGAAATAAAATACTACAACTTCAGTATATTCTAGTTTTATTTTATCCTTTTAAAATTTCTATTTTTGGTTTGCTTTTTGTGGTGTTTTTAATAGCACCAGTATATAATCTGTAGTTTATAAGTATAGTTTGTTATATATAAAGATGTATTAGTAATATAACAATATGTTTAATATTTGTAATAGAACTAGGACTAAGACTTAGATGATGAATCTATTTTGAAGAAATATTTTAGAAGGGATCTCATTTATTTGAGACAACAGAGAAATACCAGTTAACATTAGAAAAAAAGGGGGAAATCTAAGTGGAAAGGAATAGATAATAATAATTAGGAAGATATGTAACGAGCTTTAAAAACTATGAAATGTTAATAAGAATTTTTACCTCTTGCAAATTTTAAATGATATTTTTGAAAGCTTTTAAATTTTAAAATATTTTTGAAAGCTTTTTAAGAATATTGCTATGTAGCCAGAAGATGGCCTTTCCTCGCTTTAAAAGGTTGTAGTTATAGGAGAGACATCACCAGTGACCCTCAAAGGAGCTGAACTTAAAATTTTAATTTTGGCCATTTTAAACAATATTTTGGTGAAAATAAGCTTGAATATAATAAGCTTGAATATATCCTTGTATGTGTGTGTGTGTGTGTGTGTGTGTGTATAGTATTTTTGGGATTTTTTTGGTTTCTAAATTAAGTTGCTGTTAAATGGTACACAGGTAAAGGTTATTTACTTTTATAATTGATTTTTAATTGGCAAAATATTTTTCTTGGGGATGAGAGTACAAAAGCATCATCATTAATCCTTAAAAATGTAAAAATAGAAGTTTCAAAGTACAAGTAGTGTTGAAATACAAATGAAATTCATAGACCAATTTTAACCCCCTCCTGAGTTAAATTTTAATTTTGTTGACTTGCTTATTCTCAATATCAAAATCCAGAAATTAATTGGGAATTTTAACAAGATGCTTCTTTCTCTCTAGTAGTCTTTTTTCTCCCTAGTAGTCTAACTCGCCCTATCCCCACTGGATTGTGTAATTCTATCTTTTTTATGTAAATCTTTAAAAATCGAGGACATTTGATAATAGAATCTGGATTTGCCTCTTGTTCAGAACTATAAAATGTTAGATAGGGCTTGATACTCCATGTAGTTCTATTTATTATAGTTGCCATTATTTAAAAAAAAATAGTTGTGTTACTTAGAGAAGGTTCAGAAAATGTTTAAGTGCAGTGATAAAAGGGTGAAGGATTTTAATTAGCAAGATATTTATTGAGTCCCTGCTTTGTTCTAGGACTTGGGGGGACAGTTCCTGCCCCCAACATCGTACAGTTATCTTAAAAGGTAAAATATGTTAAAACTGATTAATTCTCGAAATTGTTCCATTGTCAGAACACCTGGAAGTCATCCTACTATTTGTAGAACAACCTGAAATATTGATATATTTAGTTGTATCATAATGATTTTTTTCCTAGGGGATCCAAAAGGCTTTGTAAAATTATGGGAAGAAACCTTTAATTGGAGAGATTCTGATACCTTATTTTATTCCCCCTACAAATTGGGAGGCCCTAATCACTTTTGGATAGTACATTTTGGTTCAGCTCATGCAATAACTATGTTCCAAGGGTGCATACTTTGAAGACTACTGTGGTGAGCTTTATCATAGAATGTTAGGGGAGTGCAGAGGAGTTTTAACTGGGGAGGGGGGAGGAAGCTGAAAACACTTTATTAGATTTTATTGTAGAGGTTATAGTTTTGGAGGGTGGGTAGAATATTGATAGGTGAAGTTGAGGAGTTCATTAAGCATTTAAATTAGTCTATGATAGGTAGTATGTAAAGCCCTGTAGATACAGTGATAAACATGACATTATTCCTTATGTCAAGCTGGTAGGTAAACGGAAATAAATCAAGTATGTAGCCAGAAGAGTACAGAGTATTGCAGAGTAACAGTTTATACTCAGTGGTGAGATTGTGGGATGATGAGGGGCTGTAAGCAGTGGCAGATAAATCTAGAAGGATAGGCTGGGGCTAATTATGGAGATTCTTGATTGTTTGCTGAGGAATTTAGAATATAGGTGATACAGATCCACGTGTTTTAGCTAAAAGTGATAAAATTTTATTAGTATTTTGAAGTTTGAAAGCTGAAATTGAAGGAGAGAGAATGAAGAAAGGAAACCAAGTAAAAGGCTATTGAGTTAATTCCATCAAAATATAACAAATAGTAGGAATAAAAGGTGGATGAGGATACAAAAGAGGTATGTATATTCAGCAGGTGAAAGTGGTGAAATGGCAAGTTATGGATGTGGGATGTGGAAAGATGATGTCCAGAATGAATTTGAGCCCAGATGATGGTGATGCTGAGGGAACATGAGAGGAGGCATTCATTTAAAGATAGGAAGCTGAGAATTATTGGAAGGCTGCATGTGGAGCTCAGTAGAGTGAGTAGGGCTAGATCAGAGATGTTTATTTAGGAATTAACCTGCAGAAGGATGACGTTTGAAAAAAATGGCAGTGAATGAGATTGCCCAGGACAAAGTCTAGTATAACACAAGGGGACCAAAGGCAGAACTTTGTGTAAGGATTGAGTGTCTTCAACCTGGATAAACGAAAGTTTAGAAGAATATGATAAAGTGTGTATAATTTATATTAAAAGCTGAAATGCTTAACTGAGAAAAGGCAGTTAATAAAGCTGAAAAGAATTTATTCTGGAATAAGTAAAAGGTATTATTTAGAATATAACAAATGTAATAGACTTTAGTATTTTAGAATATTTTATTCCATTTGATAATATTAATTTGAGAATGGTTTAAATTTAATACAATAAAAATGCCCAAATAGATTCTAATGTGTTTTGCCTTTTGTCCGTTTCTCATTGTATTTTTGTCCTCGTATTTTTCTTTCTTTTCTTTTCTTTTTTTTTTAATTTTTGTAAGAGTATTTGATCCAAACTGATGACGTATGCCTGGGAACAAGATCCCAAATACTCCCTATTTTCATTTCTAAGAAAAAAATAGAGGAAAAAAAATCTAGCAAAAAAATTCTTTTTGGAGAGACAGTTGAGTCCCTTTCATAGTTGTATTTTAGCTTTCAAATCAATCATCTGTAGGCTATCTCCATAAAATTAGAGGTGCACAGAGCAAATAATAGCCATTTAATTTCTAAGGAACTTGCATAGTAATAGGAATCTTTAAAATACATATTAAGTTACTTGAGGTTGTTCTTTTCTTTTTTTCTTTTTTTAATTGGGAAAGATAATAAACCCCCATAGTAGTATTATCTGTCACATAGCCCTTTGTATATCATCTTCCACCTGGGAACTATGAATGTTCCAGAATTAATCATGCTTAAAAGTAAGGTTATTAAGTATATACTTGTATGCTTTGAAAAAAGACTTAGGAAAATCATCAAAGTGTTAATAGTGGTTGTTATTTTGTAAGTAGAAAGAGCCTGGGTGTTTTTCATTTTCTTTTAACTTTTCCGTATGTCCTAGATTTTCTACAGTAAGCATATTACTTTTATGGTTAAAGATTTTGTTTAAAGGAAATTAGTATTTACGTCTTTGAATAAACTATAGCGGTAAAAAATTGGGTTAAAAATATGCATCACCAAAGTTGTAAGACAGTACACTCATGTTAAATGTTGTAACTGGGTAGTGGAACTGTGGGTGATATTTAATTTTCCTTTGCATTCTTTCTAATTTTTTTCTACAGTGACCATGTGTTACTATTGTTATTTTAATACTATTCAAAATGTAAAATCTATAGATTTTGTAGGTACAGTGTTAAGGACTTGAAATAGCTAGTGCTAAGAACTCTCGTTAAACTTTCATATTTAAAGCATTTGAGTACAGCTATCTGAAAGCACCTTCAGACAAAAATAACTTCTGATAGCTTTTATATCTCTTTAAATGTATGTCTGGGAAGTCAGACTTGTTCATTTCTATGTAGGCTTCCCACTACAAGATATAAAAAAAGATGAGAATACAGATTGAGATAAACCAGTTTAAGGTAAAACTGCTTAACTATAAATAAACCTTTTGCTATTTTGTAAGTACTAACATTGTTCTTCTGTGAGAGTTTAAGCCTTCTAAATTTGAATTAGTGATAAAACACTGTCAAGATATAATGCAGAAAGTGTTTGAATTGTTATTTAGCACAGGAAGTATTTTATTTGGGGGATCTTCTCTCTTTCCAAAGGATAGCATCCACTCTCTCTCATGTACATCTCATTTGCTAGACATCAGCTTTCTTTCAAATGGTAAATCTCAATTTATAACTACATTTGGGTTTGCAAAAGCTTTAAAGGTGAACAGTTTTATTTAAATTTTGTAATGTATACTACCTTAGTGCATTGACTTATGGTAGTGGTGTACATTCTCAGTTCTTTTATTTGATACCAGAAAGAAAATCCCCTCCACAAAATGTGCATATAGGTAGAATATTGGGATTATTTTCCCTGTGACATCTCATGTTTTATGTTTTTAAACTGCTTTTCAATTTCTGTGGTACATTGCCTAACAAACAGAGTAAGGAACACCGAAATTCTGCTAAATACACAATTCCTGGTGAATTCAGGGGGCTTTTTTCTTGTTTGTTTTAAAAATAAGAGCAGAGTCTACTTCATTTGCACTAAAGAAGAGAAACAGACCTTCTGAAAAATGTATTACATAGAAATATTTTCCCATAGAAATAGTTATATAAATTGTTTTCATGTTAATCCATAAGCGCAATTTTCAACATCTGGTAACTTCCTTTGTTTTCCTCTATAACATTTATTGAAACCTAACATATGATTTAATTACATATACCTTTCTCTCCTCTCACTAAAATGTAAAATCTTTGAGGGCAGGGACTTTTTTCTGCTTAGTTTGTTGCTGTTTGATTTCTATAAATGTTGACTTGAAATTAAGCAGTAAGTGGTTATAAGATCTACAGGTCGTTTTAAAAGGTTTTGAGGAGCAGTGTTTCTCTCTCAAACAGTGTTTCCCAGATTGCCTGCATTAGAATGCTGTTGAAAAGCCGATCCTGGGCCCCAGAATAGCATGTTTAAAGTTGTTAACTCATTCTCAGAGTGGGATCTTAGGAATCTACATTTTTAAAAAGCTCCTTAACTGATTTTTATACACAATAAAGTTTGAAGACAGATGCTGCAGCATATAGTAACATTGTTTCATGTTTGATTTCACTTCACAGTTTAGAGTTTTCCTTTCATTGGAGTATTTTTTAGCCCTGCTTTTATACTTGTTAACGGCTTACTAGCATTGTATTTTGGGTTATAGTTGGAATGAAGGGAAGGCAGCAGAGAAGTGAGAAGTAGACTCACACTCATGTCTTTATGTGGAATATAACTTAAAGAGGTAACTGGTAAAAAGTGAGAGCGTGTTGGGGAGTGGGGTAGGTAAGGAGACATGATATGATACTAGGTAGGTGTTTGAATTATTAGGTTGGTGCAAAAGTAATTGTGTAAAAGGTTAATTGCAAAAATCTGCAGTTACTTTTGCACCAACCTATATTTCTCCATAAAAGAATGGAGAAACATTGAAATTCATGAGTTTGTCATAGACTATTACACAAAGCAATCTCTATTTTTAGATTGGTTTTTACATAGTTTTTAAACTTTTTATCAGAGAACTTGTAACATATAAAAAAGCAAAACAATATTTGAACCCTCATGTGCCCATTACCCAGTCTCCAACAGTATTCATTCATGGCTGGTTCTACCCCATCTGTACCTTCTATATTCCTTCCTTCTGTATTATTTTTAGCAAATCATTGACAGCAGATTATTCTATAAACACTTCAGTTTGTAACTCTCAGAGATGGAGGACCCTCTTGTTTACAATGTAACTACAATATCATGTCCAACCAAAACAATTTTCCTTCATAGCAAATAACCAGTGTTCACATTTCCAATTGTTTGAAAAATTATAATTTAAAAATGTTTTTATTGTTTGGATCGTGATCCAGATAAATTCAAACGTTGTGATTGGTTCATATGTTTTTAATTTATAGATTTTCCTTTCCTTTCTTCTCTCCCTCCACTCCTACCCCCGCCCCCTTCTTTCTTGCAAGGATTTTGTTGAAGAAACAAGGTTGTTTGTCTGGAGTCTCCTATAGTCTTGTGTTTTGCTGATAGCATCCAATTTTTTTGTCCTCTGTGTTTCCTATAAATTGATAGTTTGTTCTAGAAGCTCCATAAAATTCAGGATCACCTGTTTTTGGAGGTGGGGGGACAAGACTACCTCCTTAGGTAATGTGTTCATCCATCCGTTTCTGGTTTTATGTTTTAAATCAATTGTGAATTATTAGTTGTAACACATTGGCACAATGTAATTTTGCTGAATTTGTTAAAATGAAAGTTAATGAGTAGTGATTTTATAGTAAGGTTTTTGTTTATTTTCTTTACATTTAAACTCATCTATTGAACTTTATACGACAAGTAATTTATTCTAAGGTTCTTCCTTCAGTGGAGTTTAAAACATGAAATTAATTTCCAGAGCAAGCTACTTTATTTATAATCTGATAAAATTGATTTTAGTTTGGAATTATATTAAAGCATTAATTCTGTGAGTAATCTCTGTTACATAGAGCTAGTATGTTAAATAGCATCAATATTTTTTTAAAAGCCGAATTTAAAAACACTGGGTCCTATTCCCATCCACTTGTATCCATTTAAACCTGTTTGTATGATCTTACATTATATATCAGTTGTGGATAATAGTACTGTTCTTTGTGTTTCTCATTTGATTTTGGGGAGCAATGAAAAGAGATCCAAGATGTTAGGTAAAGTATTGTATTAATTGACTTTATAGCCTTTTGGTTGATTTTTTAATTTTGTGATTCTCTTTTATAGCTCAGTATGAGTTACGAGCCTTTATAAAGTTTAAAGTTTTTAACTGGTGTTCTAAACCCCACCTTCCCACTCACAAATATAGTGTGCAGAATTGTGTGTGTGTGTGTACCCGTGTACTGTGTACGTGTATGTGTGCATGCACATTTAAGTTTTTCTGAAGAGAGGGTGCAAAACCTTATTCGGTTAGCGGAGGGGCCCAGACCCAAAAAAGGTTAACAGTCATAGGTTTAAACCACAAAATAAGTTGTGATGATGTTTGGTTAAAGTGGAGAAAATTCCAATTAACTAAATAAAGAAAAAAAATAGGCCTTTAACAGAAATAACAAGAGAATCTGAATGGTACCTGAAGATAAATATTCTTACATTATGCTCATGCTTATGCTGTAAGTTGTTTAAGGAGACTTGCTTAACTTAAGTAGTGGTTTTGTTCTGCATTGAGCCGCCTTCTCCTGAGTCTAGAGGCTTGATCTGTTAGTTTTCCTGTGTTTTCTTAAACTGCCCCAGGCTTATTTACCCAGAAACGACATTCCTCTTGTAACGTTAGACAGATACCACCGTGGGCGGCTGTACTCCTCAGCACTTCTGTAGTACAACTGCCGCTAGGGAGTTGATCTGGTCTTGTAAATCACTAGAGGGAAAATGTCTTGGAAATAGCTCTCTTGGTATTCTAGAACTCTGAAAGACTTAACATATCACTTATTGTAGTGGAGATGTCATACCTCTCTCTGTGAGTAAAGTGAGTTTAATTCTGGTTTTACCAGTGACATTTGTGTTGAATTAGACATTGGCTTTCTCTAGAATTTCATTTACTGTTATTGGCCATTAACTTCATCAAATTCAGAATAATTTCAAAACATCTGGAGTGCCTTTTTCCCTGTCTACTTAGAAGTCTATTTTTTTTTATGTCCAGTGAAATTCTAATTATTATTTAAGGCTCAGCTCAGATGACACCTCCCCTACGAAGCCTGATGCAGAATTAATTGCTTTTTACCCTGTAGTCCATGATTCCTTGTTTTGCATCTGTTAACATTTTTTAAAAAATAGGGGTACGTCTGTCTCCCTCTCTGTATTGTGTGATCTGTGTGAGGGCAGAGGATGTGTCTTACTCACCATTGTATGTCCAGGAATTTGGACATACATAGTAGTTGTTTAATAATTCTTGAATTAATAAAATAAATGAGCATATGAAAGAAAAGCAAATGAAATATTCAGTTATATCAAGTCAAAATTCCGCTGTTTAAAAAAACTCAGCAGAGTTGTCATCACCTGAGGAAAATTCTGCACATCTCTGCCTCCCTCTTCTTTTCAGCATGGGTTATGTATATTCCTCTGTGCTTATAGAACCCACCTTTTGGAGTCCTATGATTTGTACTGAAGATTTTGAAAACTGATCAATTGAAGTTATCTGTTTGCATGTCTGTTTGCCACCCCACATTTTAAGATTGTCTTATGCATTTTTGTATCACCTCAAGTGCAAAGAAGCTCAATAGATACTTGTTGAGTTGAATGCAGATACCATATGCTCCCTTAAGGGGTAGATACAGTATTTAAAAGCGTAATAGAAGGTAGCGTGTGGTTAATGTAGTAAGACAGATATAGCTCATTTTATTCAACATATATTTACATTTATTATTATTTCATAGGCAGTGTAGAGGGATTCAAAGATGAATGTGGAAAGATGGGAGTTGATAAACCAAGTTGATGTAGATTAGAGGTCCTTCCAGGCAACAAGAATAGCATGTTCAAAAGTGCAAAGGGAAAAAAGCCACTATATACAGCTAGGGAATGGCAATTAGTTTAATTTGGCCAGAGTCTAGTTATATATATATAGAGAGAGAAAAGTAGTGACATGTGTGACTGGCAGCTCCAGATTATGGAGCCAGATCATAGAGGGCCAAATAGGTCGTGCCATTACAGAGTTTGATATTCCATTTTAGCGAGTTACTATATTAAAAGCTTTTAAGCTAGAGAATTACAAAGGACACACATGAGATGAATTAAAGGGGAAAACTAACATCAATTTGATCTTTTCCCATCTCTTAATTTTCATCTTCTCTTAATTTTAATTTTGCATTTGACTTTGTTTCCCCTCAGGTATCAGATTTGGTGAAGGATTATATAGAAATATATCTGGAAAAATTTGTTTTATATTAAGCAGAAATCCAAGTAATGTTAGAAAGAAGAGAAAGACAGTACTTTCTTTTGCCAGATAATTTAGATAATATGCTAGATTTACATATCTGAGTAATTGAGGTTGGACTTAGTTGTTTTGTTTCTTTAATTGCGTAATTTTAGTCTTTTCCCAGTTCTCAGGGGAAAAAATTATGTTAAAGACAGAATTATACCAATTTATTTTCAACAACTTTGTTTGGCAATAATAAAAAAATGAATATAACAAATATAATGAAGAAATTGCAAGCACATATTGACAATATTAGTTGTTTATACTTAAATTTGACAGTGTGGTTTTTATAGATCCAAATCTGTATTTGTAACAGACACTTAGAAGAACATAGTCTTAAAATTAACAATATAATAAATTAAAATAAAAGGTTTTTAGAAACAAATATGACAGTAGTTCATGGTGATCCACAGAGAACTGAACAAGTATGAGAACTACATATACTCCAGTTTCTCTAAATCCCTGATTATGGTACAATTGTTAGCCAGTTCGTTAGTAATTTCCTGTGCTTATTAATTGTACTGTAGGGAATTTGGTTGGTGTTGAAATTTAACTCAAAAGTTATATTCAAGTCTTACTTTTTAAAAACTTTCATGGCAAAACTGTGTAAATTATAGAGTAACTGAGGTCTAAGTACTCTGCTAAGCATTCTACATGTGAAGAAGATTTGGGAAAAAATAGAAAATTGTCAAAAAATTAAAATAATCATCCATCTTATCAGACAGAGGTAATCACTTGTTAGCTTTCTTGATTATTACTTACACACAAAAAAATTTTAAGTACAAAATTTGGATTTGCCATGTAGGCAGTTTTATACCCTGCTTATGACCTATGAGATTTTATTTTACTTGTTGTTAGTTAATCAGATGTTATATGTTTGTACATGTAAGTGACAGGATAACAGCAGTAGGACCTTATAGTGTGCTTTTTGTTTTTTGATTCTGTTGTTTTTTTCTTTTAAAAATTACTTTTTGCCACATGGATTTGCTGTCTTTTGCTGTTTCACTACCAACAAAAAAAATGATGGACCACTTCCAGTAAAAATTAACCTAAGTCATTAAGAAGTAGGTTGAAGCCATCATTCATGCCATGATGAGTTTGTAAAATTTATAGTAAGAATATACCTTAAAAATACATTTTAATGTTTCTAATCACACAAGTTAGCTAGCTCTCCAATATTTTTATTACTATGTTTTATAACTATCCTTTTCAATAGAACTCATGATTAATTTGCCAATGTAGAGCAAGGAGTAGAAACAGCCTGTTTTGGCTGCCTTTAATACACAAAAACCCAGCAGCAAGTTTGAAATTAACATTTTATCATAATTTTAGTAATAGCTAACAGTTATTGAGTGCCACTCTGTCATTCTGGTGCATCACATATATTAAATTAATCCCCACAACTCTTGAGGTAATTATTGATTTACATAACCTGTTTTACAAATGAAAAAACAAGGCACAAAAGATTAATAAACTTATTAGTGGCAGGACCCAGATTTGAATCCAAACTATTTGATTCCAGAGCTCGGGTACCTAGTCACTGTGCTATGATGCTTATGAATAAAGCTTTTCTACCTGAGAGAGACACTGGGGGGAGAGGATTATAAAAGATTTCAAGGAGGAGGGAGCATTCAGATACCTGTGGTGGGAGGATTGACAACATTTGCAGTATAAATTATTAAAATTATTATGCATATAAAATACAACTATTATGAAAATCTAAAGGAAGTAGGTGAAGTGTAACTACTGTACATGGACTTTGTTTAGCAATCCAATGATTGGTGTTTGTTTTATTAATAGTTTATTAATTTAAAAAATAATGTGCACATCTGGTGGCAAAAATTAAACAATACAAAAGGTAATACAGTAAAAAAAATCTCCTCCTCTCAGCAGTCCCATGGTCCTCTACCATTAAGAGACTACTACTACTATTAGTTTCTTGTATTCAGTAGCCATTTCAAATTTTAACATGTTCAAACTGAACTTCAAATTTTAACATGTTCAAAACTGAACTTCTGGTTTGTTGTTTAATTTTGATTTTCTAAGCCTATTCTTATCTTCTGAGATGACTCCACTGTCTACAAAGTTGCTCTGGGCAAAAAGCTAGCTGTTTTCATTGATTCTCCTTTTTCACTTATTTCCCATATTAAGCATATGAACCAGTTCCTAGCTTTCTTTCTCTAAAGGGTATTTTAAATCTTGTCTATTTCTATCCATTGTCACCACTTAAGTACAAAATTATCATCTTTCCTGGAATACTGCTGTAGTTTCCTGACTTGTTTTCCTGCTTCTGCTTTTTCCTCCTAGAGTCCATTTTCAGCAGCCAGAGTGAATTTTTTAAAACGTACATTAAGAGAAGTCAGTGCCCTGCTTAAAGCACTTTAGTGGCACTTGGGCTATAGCAAGGTGTTTAGCTTTCTGGTCTTTACATATCTGCCGACCCACTTCTCATCTGAGGGCCTTTATGCAATTATTCTTCCTTTTATCTAGAGCACTCTATTTCCAAAGTTTGTTTGTTTTTGTCATGGCTGGCTCCTCCTCCTGTCAGCGCTTCAGATAAGTTATTCTTACCTCTCTTTCACAGATCTTATAGTATCTCACTTAGAACTTACGTATGTACATATTTGTTTGCTTACTTTTTGTGTATTATTAGCATGTAAGCTTGGTGAAGACAGGAATCTTGCCTATAGGTGTTGATGCCCATACTTAGCTTGCTGCCTCTAAGTACTCAAGTAATATTGAAGGAGGAATAAATGAATGGATGAACAAATGAGTGGATCTGTCTGGAATTTGTTTTGGTCAAGGAGTGAGGTTGAAATCCAGCTTTATGTTTTTTCCTCATGTCCAGCCAGTTGTCACAGTGTCACTTTTCTTTATTGCTTTCATTTACCATTTTTATAATACATTAAATTGCTGGTGTGTTTGGATCTATTTTTGTACTCTTCACCGTGGTGTTGGTATGTCTAACTATCTTCCCTGTATTAAACTTCTTTATTACTGTAACTTTAAAATCCATTTTAATATCTGGTAGGATGAGTCCTCTGTCAAAAGATTTTTCTTGTTTTGAATTTTCCAGAAATTAAATTTTTATGTATTTATTTTTCCATAAGATACTTTTTAATAGTATAATATATTTTTAAATAATATATTAAAATTGTACTTTTAAATTGTACAGTGGAATCAACATTTGCATCATTCATGTTTTGGTCAGTTGGCATACGAAATATGTGAGAGAACAATAGAAATTACTGGTTTGTGGGGAATAAAATGATATTCTTCCCATTCCAGGGACATCATAATAGCCACTTGCCACATCCTCCTAAGTTCAATTATGTCTTCAGCTCCTGCCGGGTCCCTACCTCCTTTGTTATGACCTGTTATTTCAGGTAGGCAAGGGCAAGAATTGCCCTGGCTTTCCTGTTTTTCCTTTTTGCCAGTATCTCAATCTGAAAGTGTCCTGTATGTACAGTCTTCTACTTTAAAGCTTCATCTATACTTGGCAGATAGAGGAGTTGGCCAAGAACAGGAAGCTAAGGTACCTACCTTCCCACTTTGCAGACTTGTCACAACTTTAGCATCTTCTATGGAACATGAACATAACTGGACTGTATGAGAGTGGGTGACCTAGAAAGCCTTCTGTTCTGCCTGTACTGAGAACTCCTGATTATGTATGGTGAGGTATAGTTGTGGTGGTAAGATGTTCAGCAGAGCAGTCCTAATTTATTAAAAATGCTTATTGAGGTTGTTGAGATTGTTAAGGCACTTTTCAAATACCATTTCTATGTAATTAAAAACTTTACATTTACCTTTGTGCCTTCCTTAAATTAGAAAGACAAAAATCAAGAAACGGAAACTTATTCTAAGCAAAAAAAAAATTTTTTTTTTAAATAATTATGCTTGTCTTCAGTCGTTCTTTGGGGAATTGAGTCATTTATTTGGTACCACGTCAGATATGAACAAAGGCCTTGAAAAGTTTTTTTTAACATATAAAGACCTTTGCAATTATTTCCTTATTAAAATTGCCTTCTTGAATTTTACTAATGAATGTCATCTTAATCCTTGGCTTTTACTTAGTTCTTTCTCCAGGTATCTGGAAAATTAAATTGTTTAGATCACTTAGTACCTAAAACTTTTCCCCTTTGTCCTCTGTTGTGCTATTTCTTAAACTATTTCTTATTTTTTGTCTTCCCCTTTGACTGTGTTTTCCCTTGTAACTGTGGATAATCCCTAAAGTTATGCCTTTAGATTTTATCTCCCTATATTTATTTCTCTGTGGAGAGATCATTTATTTTTAATTAAGACTTGATCACTAGACTCTGAAATCAATATCTTGAAGCTTTCCTTTTGTTTTAGTTTCATATTTCAGTCCATAGAACTTTTCCAGTTTATTGTGCAACTATTGTCTCAAAACGTGAAAAACTACATATTTCTAACCCAGATCTGCTTCCCAATTTTCTATTTTTCTTTTGAACTTTCACATTTTCCCCCCAGTGGTATCACCATTGTTTCAACCTGAATATAGTAATAGCAAAGTCATTTTTTATTTTTGTACTTTTCATTCCGCATATACAAACCGTCGTCATGTTCATTGCTGAATCCCTGTCACTCAGTAAATTTTGAATGAATTTGAATATGTTTTTCTTAATTAGTATTTCTTTTCCTTTCTTACTGATCCAAAACTGTTCTTTCTGCAATGTTCAGTTCAAGTTCTTGACAAAAGACTAATCATGTGGTATAGAGAGATTGAGCAAAGAGAATTGAAAAATATCATTTACATTTCATAACCAGGAGATCATTTGTGAAGACAAGTTTCAGTAGAGGAGATGCATGCAAAATGCCAGATTAAGGTGTAAATGAAAGGTGACAGACCAGCAGTTTGGATGTGACTCTTTTCAAGGGGAATGGTTTGTTGTTAATATAAACTTAGATATGTTTATATGCTAAAGGCAGTTAACAGGTCCATGTTGAAGATGCAGAAGATAATTAATGAAATACAAATTCTGAAAATCTATAGTGGATTAGTTTTTTTGTTTTTTGTTTTTGTTTTTAAATTTTATTGGGGAAAGGGAACAGGACTTTATTGGGGAACAGTGTGTACTTCCAGGACTTTTTTTTAAGTCAAGTTTTTGTTCTTTCAGTCTTAGTTGTGGAGGGTGCCGTTCAGCTTCAAGTTGTCCTTTCAGTCTTAGTTGTGGAGGGCGCAGCTCAGCTCCAGGTCCAGTTGCTAGTTGCAGGAGGCACAGCCCACCGTCCCTTGCGGGACTCAAGGAATCGAACTGGCAACCTTGTGGTTGAAAGCCCTCGCTCCAACCAACTGAGCCATCTGGGAGGCTCCAGGTGCCGTGTTCAATCTCAGTTGCAGAGGGCAGAGCCCACCATCCCTTGGGAGACTCAAGGAGTTGAATAGCAACCTTGTGGTTGAGAGCCCAGTGGCCCATGCGGGAATCGAACCAGCAGCCTTCAGAGTTAGGAGCATGGAGCTCCACCGCCTGAGCCAATATAGTGGATTAGTTTTTGATAAGAGGATGGGAGGCGCATTTTTCACAGCAAGTTAAAGTTGCATTCAGATAGTTTTGTTTGGATTCAGATAATTTTGTTTTTAGACAAACATTAGGTTAATGGAGCTCTTAAAAACTACCATTTTCTCTATGAAATAAGTGGTAGGCAAACTCAATTGCTAAGTGATGATGGGTTGTGGGGTAAAAGCTTTTAAATAATGATGGCATTTGAAATTGCTGTTGTGGAGAACCAATGAGGGAGTTGACTTCCTTCAAAGAAGTCATCTTAGCCAGAGTTGAGCCCAGTGTAGGCTACAGTTAGACAACATTACAGGTGGACTTTTTCCTACAGTGCTTAGTAGTGGAGGTATAGTGCTTTTGGATGAGATGCAAGAGAGAGGTTGGGTGCCTGAGCCAGAAAGATAATTGGTTAAGGGAGATGAGATAAGAGAAGAGGTTAGTCATGTACTCATATGATGAGTACCAGCTAGTTATCTATATGAGTAACTGAAAGAGGCTGAATTATCTTAGAGCAAATGAAGGAATCAAATAAGGAATTGGAAGTCTGGGTGAAGATGAGTTAAAAATGTAAGGGAAATAAGAGTAACAACGGGGAGAATGGAAGGTAAAGAGGATCAAGTAGGAAATAAGTTTAATAGTCTGTGATAAATGCTTTTTTTTATTTTGTAGGAATGAAGACTTTTTTTTTCCCAAAAAAACTTTTTTGGGTATCCATTATATAGCTGCAGATGAGAGCACATGTCTCCAAACTTTAATGATCTGGCTTCTAAGCAGAAACAATTTAATATTGTACCCCCAATGTATGCATATTTATTTATAAATCAATCATATATAGGTACTTATTATGTACTATTATGTTTTATATATTGTAAAACATAAAACATTAAACTAGATACTTTAAATGTGAGAATAAGCATATTTTAAAGTAATTTTTAAATATTAATATTACAAAAAGTTTTAGTGAGGGCTTGTGGTATTTCATTAGTTTTGAAAATCTTGGTTTAATACTTGGCTGTTAGAGCTATTTGAAAGTCTTGTTTTAAGTTAGGTTTACGTTGGTACTTGGTTTTACTGACTGTTGTAGTTCTTAATTCATGAAGATACATAAACTCACATTAAAGAAGGGCATTCGTTGCAGGTTGGGCTGACTACATCATGATCCTTATCTAGCAAACGTGCAGAACTTTTTGTTGAAATCTACCAGTAAAAGTACTGTCTTTCCTAATTTCAGTTAGTTGCTCCTGAAAATTAATATTAAGGTTCTGCTGTGCTACATAACCTTCATTTGCCCTTTCAAATCCATTCTCCACCGTTGTGCACTGTGCTCTGGGCCCCAGGAGGCTGATTTCTAAGGACTGCATCAACTCGTCTGCCTTGTCCTGTGATTTCTGGGGGGAGTCAGTCAATTGGAGGCACTGACAGGAGGACAGAGAGGAAGGGATGTTTATTCTAACAGCCTTTTCTTTGCTAGACTGCAGGTTGTCAGTAAGTGCTCAATCACTGTGTGATGCTCTTCTACAATCACAGCTCTTTTAGTTCCAGTAACTATTGCTCTCCTTCCTCTGTTGGGCCTGCAATGATGGTAGCTCCCTGACTAGCCCAGGAGTGCTTCACCATCTCTTCATAGTTTCCCTTAACTTTGCCTGTACATTTGTAAATAGTCTTTTCATTGAACATCACTTCCTGTTTAGTATTCTTTCTTGCCAGCACGCTGAGGACTATACTTGCATTTTAATATTTTTTAAGTAAGTGGATTTTTAAAAGTGACTGAAACTATTTAGAATATTTTAAAGCAGGTTAGATAATTCTGTCTCCAAGTTTTAGTTGTACAGATTCAGTTTTTATAAGTGACACATTTACATCATCGTTTTGATAACAACAACAACAAAATCAAATAATAGTGGAAAACTTTCCAAACATCTGTTTTTAGTAGGGGGCCGGTGTTAATCCATATGTTAACCATAAGTAGAGCTTACTATCAGTTCACTTCCTTCTTAATACTTGTTTTAATAATTTCAGACAGAACTGAGCCTCTGAATTCTCATATTTGGAATGTATTAACAACACAGAAAAGACCATTCATGCTTTGTGGGGGGAAAAAAAGGAAAAGAAAGGGTAGCTATAAAACTCAGTGAGTCAACCATAATTATTGCGGAGCTTTTGCTTATAGGTAGCAGTCTGTTATTTTCACACTACTATCAGATTGATTTCATGAAATAATTTTCCTAGTAGGCAGGAAAAAAACTTGAATTTTTAGAAAGGGAGAGTTATTTTAGTGTATTATTTGATCATTGATTAATTATGTGACAATTCTTATTTTAAGGTGAGACACTGCATTTTATTCCCCGATAAATGAAACTCCAGTAGTTAGTAACAGATGTTTACTCAGGATTTTTTTACTGTGGACAAAATAGATGACTAGAATTTTCGACTTTAATTATGTTTGTAAATTTAAAATGAAAAATAAACAATTTGGCTTGTATCCATCCAAATACCATGTGTACAAATACACACACACACACACACACACACACGAGGCTGTGAAGATAATAACTATTAACAAAACAAAGTCTATATCCTGGATCATTCATTCTTGTGGGGAGATTTAATTAATTTAATTACCAAATAAATACATAATTATATAATTCAATGTAGTGATAATATGAAGAAAAGGAAACCAGGGTAAGGGAACAGAGTGACGGGATCCTATACCAGTTAGGGAAGCCTCGCAGATAAGCTGGCATTTGAACAGAGATTTGAGTGAAGTGATGGTTCCTAGCCATGCAAAAATCTGGGGGAAGAAGGCCTTCCAAGAGGAAGATGAGGTGCAAAGTAGTTGTTGGTGTGACTGAGAATAACAAGGACACTTTTGTGGCCAGGATACAAAAAGCTAAGGGCAGAGTGGTAGAAAATGAGGTCTGGAAAGGTAGATGAGGGCCATATCTCACTAGGTCTTGCAGGCCTTCAGAATTTAGGATTATATTTTAAGTAGCCTAGAAGGCTTTGGAGGAGACAGAGCAGGGAGTGACATGATCTGATTGCCTTATAAAAGGATTGCCAGGGTCACTGCATGAAGAATAGACTGTAGAGAGATCACAGTAGAACCCAGGAGACCTGTCATGAAGAGTGCAATAGTCTAGGGGAGAATTTGAACTCATACATGTACACAAGTACACACACTACTGAGTGCAGTATGTATGATGAGTACATATCAATTTACCTAATTTCTTTTAATGGGTGGATGCTGTTTCATGTTGTCGGTACATTACCTTATTTGATCTATCTCATATCAAAGGACATTTGTTTCCAGGTTGTTCTTTTTAAATAACAAACACTGTGTGTGTGTGTGTGTGTGTGTGTGTGTGATTGCTCCATGTTGTGGAGATGTGTCTAATAGGGTAACTCCCTAGGTGCATTATGGGTAAAAGGATATGTGCAAATTAAGTCTTCATGATTATTACCAAATTGACTTCCGAAAAGGCTGTGCCAATTTTACATACTCACTAATGTAAAATGAGAATTTTTCTTTCTTTAGACCTGCTCCAACACTGAGTAATATCAGTCTTTTTTTAAAAATATCAGTCTTTTAATCTTTGTTGATTTGAGAGAAACATCATAGTTTTCTTTTTTTTTAATTGTGAATGATAAGTATCAAAGCTTATAAATTCTTATTTCTGATTAGTAATAAAGGATATTAATTCCTCTTTGGTCTTTTTCTGAGAAAATACTATTAAAAATAATTTATAATTTTATCTTCTCTACTTACGAGACTGAAGTTAAGGGTAAAATTGAGTTTCTGGCTTGTTTATATAACAATTTAGCCACATGACTTATTATTTCCCTCAACTCTCGTTATCGCCAATATTCTACATACACTGTGACCTCTTGAGATGCTATCATGTTCAATGTAATATTGTTTATTAATGTTCTCTTCTATTAGTATTGATGAGGAAGTAATTAAAATTACAGACCTAGTTCACCAGTCAAAACGGTTTCCTAAAATGAACCCAAGTATGATATATCCATTTAGTATCTGTTATTGCCAGTCATCTTATTTTCTTTAGATTTACACCCCCCTTTGCTCCCAGCCCAGTTAGCCATCATACAGATGTAATGTTTTTGTGCATAAAAGAATCACAGCCTGAAGAGTATGGTTAGATTAGCCCAAATTCTTCAGAATTACTGGCAAAAACCATTTTAAAGTTCATGCCTTAAAGCTGAATTAGTCAAAATATCTCCTTATAACAGAGAAAACACATGATAGTGCACAGTTCAGTAGAACCCTGCAATCACACCATTTGTGTAAGATTGTTACAAAGTTATTCTAAGTGAACATAGTCCAAGATGGATAGGAGTTTGGTTGTATTTCATGCTATAAAGGTTTATGTTCTGGTGAACATTTAGCCAATTTTATATTAAAGTCTGTAGGAAAGCAGGAAAATACGACTACAAGGTCAACTTATAATTTATATAGATTCTTATCCAGCACTTTGAATACTTACTTTGAGTATTGACTTGATTTTGCCATTGTGGAAACAACAACACATACAAAAGCTTTAGAGGCTCTGGCATATTTTACAAAGGTAGAAGAGCAGATGTTTTCGCTGGTGCTTTTTACAATTAATACAGATACAAATTCAGAAGTCAGTTTTTAGTCTAGACTTAAATACTTCATAAAGTTTAATGTAATGTTTCTTTTTCCAATGTAAGTGGTTTTAATCAGTTATTTAAAATTCACTAAGGGAATTTATGGATAATTAAGCAAATTGCTGAGAAACTTTTTCATCAATACCTTTCAATATCAGATTAGTAGCTTAGTGTATTAATAAAATATAGAGTAGGGAGACAGAAATAGTTGTGGTGAGGTTGAAGAGGAAATCTAGATTCTTAGATTCTTTTTATAGTTTAATCAGAAGGTTTCCAAATATACAATTATATAGTGTAATGCTTACAACTTAAAATTACATATTTTAATGCTTCAAATATATATTTTTTTTATTAAATAAATATATTAAAAATATATATATTTTTTATTTTTAATGTTTTTTTTTAGTTTTATTTATTGGGGTGACATTGGTTAATAAAATTATATAGGTTTCAAGTGTACAATTCTGTAATACATTTTATGTATATTGCATTATGTGTTCACCACTCAAAGTCAAGTCTTATCTGTCATCATATATTTGACCCCCTTTACCTTCTTTCACCCCCCCTTTTCCTTTTGGTAACCACCATACTGTTGTATGTGTCTATGAGTTTTTGTTTGTTTGTCTTGTTCATTTGTCGTTTTCAGTTTTAGATGCCACATATGAGTAAAATCATATGGTTCTTGACTTTTTTCCATGTGATTTGTTTCACTTAGCATAATATTTTCAAGATCCATCCATGTTGTCGCAAATGGCAGTGTTTCATCTTTTCTTTTGGCTGAGTAGTATTCCATTGAATATGTACACATTTATAATTTCTTCAGTGTTTATTGTAAATTTTCTGTTCCCAAATCTTTTTGTAGTATTGTACATTTTCACATACCAATGATAGGTATGTAGTATGAAATATATGAAGAGATGTGAAGATAAGCTACATTGAATTTTGCAAACAGTAAACTTTTTTTCCATTAAAGAGATAGTGCTTTAATCCTTAATTTTAATGCTTCAGTTTTATATATATTTTTTTAAATGTAAGGAAGGGACTATCACTCAGACTGATTTTATAACATGAAAATTATAAAATATGTAAGGATGGTAAAAATCTGGAGCATAGCTAAGTAAGGTTTATGTAGTTAGCAAAAGGGATTCTTCTTAAGATGCTGGTTAAGGGGGTTTAATTGCTTACCCAGAAGGTTTGACCTTGTGAATTGACTTATTCTTCTCCAAGGCACTTGAGAGAAAAGACAACGATAGCAGTTACATCTAGAGGCTATTATGGATTGGAGGATGAGAAGGGAACTGCATGTACTTCAACAAGGCGTCGGTCAACAACTCGAAGTTTGGCAGGCTTGACAAGTGGAGTTTTTGAATCTATAATGGTTCAAGTTTTGAGACAGGAAGAACAGCTGAGAGCAAAAGAAGAAAAAAGGTAAATGTTAAAAAAAAATTAAGTTCATGTTGTTCAAATTTCCAGGAACTACTTTACAAAGAGTAGCTGTGTAACTTTTGTGTGCCCATATCAAATTTCTGGGCCCGTTTTAGTAGTGTTCCAAAATGCCTTGTTACCTAAATATGAATTTATAATGAAATATCACAATGAATTTGTTTAAAAATACAGTTTTTAAATCAAATTATTTTGAAGAAATACAAAAATACTTCTTATAAAAGATTTCAGAATGTTTTCTAGATTTTCTTTCAAAATGAATTACTAATTTTAGGTTAGAGGAATTGTATATAGATTTGTATAGCTTTAGAATAGACTTATAGACCTTTAAAATTAGGAGAAACTCCATAGATTATATAATTTAAAATGACACATAGGTTCACCTCTGCGAGTTCCTCCAGTGATACTAATTTCCCACATAACTATGCTTACTTTGGGTTCGTCAGGAAAGAATGTTTTGCTCAATTAGTGTTAATCTTCTAGGGTCTGGGAGCACAGATTGATGATACTTATTACTTAAGACAAAAGAGACTAGGGTCCAAACAGGTAAGTGAGCACTCAAAAGAGACTGCTAATTTTTATACTAAATCAAGTCTCAAACTATGTCAGGAATGATGGTTGATGTAATAGGGAACTGCTAATGCTACTAAAAGGCAATTTATAATATATTGTTGCTCCTCTCATAGTAATAAATATAGCTTGCTTTGATATTTGTAGGATTAACACTCAACCTTGAGACTTTATACCACCACAGTTTTTATAATTGGGAACCCACTGTAAAATACTTTAGTATTTTGTACTTGTGCTATAGCAAAGGGGATTTAATGGAAAGGAATAAAGATTAACCTGGTAATAGTGTGTAATAGATTAGAATGGCGAGAAATTAAAGACAAGTAAGTCTTGTAGGAAGAAGGCTATAAGTAGTCTGGGTAGGCTTCCACTACTGGAGTCCAGAAATACGGAGAGGTCATTGTTCTAGGAACAATCACTAGGACTTAATACCTTCCTTGATACAGAAAGAACAAGGAAGAAACAAAGATGAGTCAGGATGTAGTTGTAATAATAGTGATAGTAGCAATAAGAAGATTTAAAAAAGACTGAGTAACATTTATTGAGTATGACTATTTGCCAGGTTTAGCTCTTAAGCCCCTTATATGGATTCAACATTTATTTTGAGGCACAGAGAGGTTAAATTTGACCAAGGACAGACAATTTTTGAGTGGTAGTCAAGATTTGAACACAGGCAGTTTGGCTAAAACTTGTGCTCTTAAGCAATATGCTATTCTTGTAATTTGTAAGATGATGGAACCAGCAAAGAACAAAGAGCTCGAGTCTATGGTGTGGGGAGAGATCAGTGAAATCTGGTTTTTAATAATTTGTTTGAAGTGATGAGACAGCATTAAGCATCCAAGAAGGAATGGCTAATAGGAAAATACAAATATGACTACATCTTTTCTTTTCTCCAATTTTACATATATTTTTGTGTGTCCATAAGTGAATAAAACATGGGGAGAAATCTTTCATTAAATGTCTTAGTGATTATGATAATGTAATGGAGTAATATGAATTAAGTTTTCTTTGTGTATAGTGTTTACTTTTTTAAGTCTTTTAAGCATAGATCGAATAAATAAAATTATAATAAAGGCCCATATACTCACTACTGAGCAATTTTTAAAGAAATTAAATGTGTATAATCAAGATTTCCTGTAATTTTACCATGTTTCCCCGAAAATAAGACCTAGCCAGGCAGTCAGCTGTAAAGCATCTTTTGGAGCAAAAATTCATGTAAGACCAGGTATTATATATTATATTATATTACATTATATTAATTATATATTAGACCCAATCTTATACTATAGTAAAATAAGACCAGGTCTTATATTAATTTTTGCTGTAAAAGACTCATTAGAGCTGATTGGCCAGCTAGGCCTTATTTTCGGGGAAACATGTAACAATTCTTTTATATACTCTGGATGGAACTTCTTTGTCATATAGGTGTATGCATTGCAGATGTTTTCTTCCAGTCTAAGGCCTGCCTTTTCATTTTCAGTGTTTTTTGAGGAAGAGAAAATATTAGCTTTGAGTTTGATTTTTTTTTTTTTTTTTAATGTTTTGGGCTTTCTGAAGAAATCTGAGCTAAGAAAGATTTCTAATCTTTCTAAGATCTAAGAAATCTTAGCTTACTCAAGGTTATGAAGTTTTTTTTTTCCTTTTTATTTCCCCAGAAATTTCTAAGTTTTATTTTTTTATGGTTAGGCCTATAATCCATTTGAAATTAGTTTTTCCATGTGGTTTGAAGTAAGGATAAAAGTTTATTTTTCTTCTGTATGGATAGCCAGTTGTTCCAGTATCATTTGTTGAAAAAAACTGTTCTTTCATCACTGTATTACTCTTGCATCTTTGTTGAAAATCAGTTGAACATATATTTGTGAGTCTTTCTGGACTTCTGTTTGTTCCATTTATCTGTAGGTGAGTCTTTATGCTAATAACATATTGACTTGATTACTATAGCCTTATAAAAAGCCTTGAAATTTGATAATATGAATCTTCCAACTTTGTGTTTTGCTTTCTGTTGTGTTTTTTTTTTCCAAAATTGTTGGGCTATATTAGGATTTTTGTATTTCTGTGTGACTTCAGAATCATACTGTTGATTCATACAAAAAAAAACACCAAAAGCTTGAGGGAGTTTTGATTGAGATTGAGTGGAAGTTATCAGTTAATTTCAAGATAATTATTTAATTTCTCTCAGCAATGTTTTATAGTTTTCAGTGTACACATTTTCCATCTATTAGGTTACTTTATCCCTACATATTTCATGTTTTCGATGCAATTGTAAATTACTTTTAAAAATCAGTTTATAATTTTTTGTTGTTAATATATAGAAATACAGTTGATTTTAATATAGTGAAAATCAAAAAACTTTTGTCTATTTCTACTCTTGAGTTTGAAAGATTTTGCTTCAGGTAGTTTGAAACTCTGATATTGGATGCATACATATTTATGATTCTTAGGAGGTTTTTTTGTGTTGTTTTTTTTTTGATGGATTGACTTCTTATTGTTATGAATGTCCCTTTTTATCCCTGATAATATTTGTAACATTTTTAATATTGCATTTTATTTTCACTATTGGTTTATTAGCTATACATCATTATTTGAATTTTTTTAGTGGCTTCTCTAGGGTTTACAAGATGTGCTTAACTTAATCACAGTTAACTTCAAATATTGTACCACTTTATGGTATGCTTCCATTTACCTTTCCCATCTTGTTCGCTGTTGTCATAAATTTTACTTCTACTTGTGTTATAAACCCCAATACACTGTTATTGTGTATGTTTTAAAGTTACCTTTTGAAGAAATTTAAGATCGAGGAGAAAAAGTATTTTATATTTATCCATACCTTTACCCTTCTCAACATTTTCTGCCTTCCTTTGTATTAATCCATAATGCTGTCTGGTGTCATTTTTCTACTGCCTAAAGAACTTCTTGTAGCATTTCTTATGTAGGTCTGCCAGTGATGAATTCTGAGCTTTTATTTTTGGTCTGAAACGTTTTTGTTTTGCCTTATGTTTTGAAGGAGAATGATTTTAGGTTTACAGGTTTTTATTTATTTTTTTGGTTTTCTTTTTTCCTATCAGCATTTTAAGCATGACGTATTTTACCGTATGTAGTTTTTGAAGGGAAGTCTTCTGTTCTCTTTATCTTTGTTCCTCTAGTCATAATTTATCTTATTTCTCTGATTGCTTTTAAGATTTTATCTTACTGATTTTCAGCAATTTGATTGTAATGTGCCTTTGGCTTGGGATTGAGTTTATGTATGTGTGTGTTGATTATCTTGCTCGGGGTTCATTTTGCTTCTCTGATCTATGCTATAGGCTTTCAGTCTTCCTCTCTGTGGTAAGTTTTCAAGCTTACTCTTCTTCTGCAGTGTCTAATCCAGGGATCTTTTTATTTCAGATACTGTATTTTTTCAACTCTATAAGTTACATTTAGCTCTTTTTTTTAATATCTTCTTTTCTCATCATTCTGCTCATGTTTTAATGTCCTTTATCTGCTAGGTCTTAGTCCTTTCTGGGTCTTTGAATTGAATGATATTTTTCCTGGTTATATGTTACATTTTCTGCTTCTTGGAACAGTCGGTGTTTTTATTTTCTTAATTGGGAACTGGACATTGTGAATGTTACCTTGTTGAGTAAAGGGGATTGGGCTTTGTTCTTGCAGGGAGTTAAGTTCCCTGTGGATCAATTTGATGATCCCTTCAAGTCCAGGTTTTAAACTGTTCTAGGGTGGATCTAGAATAGCCTTTACTCCATTTCAACTCTACTAATGAGATCTGACCTCTTGGGGGTCTCTACTGAATTCCCCCAGGTGATGACTGAGGACTATGCACCTCATCTCGTCTCCCCATTGTGTGTAAGCTCTCTGAGTTTACAATTTCCTGGCCATTCTTGTCAAACTTTGTCAAGTTTTACTCTACGCAGTCACGAGCTGTTATTCAGAAGTCTCAAGGGGACGCTTCTGTAGATTTCTGAAGCTTTTTCCTGCACAGCTTCCTTCTTTTTGGAATTGTCTTACAACTTGTAGGTGCCTCATCCTGCCCCAGTGCATATTTCCATCTCCTCAACTCAACTCCACTGGACTGTTGGGGTTTTCCTTCCCTGCTGTTACCTTCCCTGCTGTAGTGTGGAAATTGCCTTTAGTCAGAAAGCCAGGTGATTATAGGGATCACCTTTTTTCACTTTTTGGGGGATCACAGTTCTGACTGTTTGATATTCAGTGTCTAAAAAATTGGTTTCATGTATATATTTATTGGGGTAACAATGGTTAGTAAAATTATATAGGTTTCAAGTGTACATTTCTATAATAGGAGGTGTGACAATTAAGTTCCCGAACTTGTTGCAACAATATTGCTAAGCCTTTTTGGTATCAGAGGGATTATTCATTAGGAATTTTACTACCTGGACAGTTAACCAAGTTATTATTTGGAAGTGCTGGAAAAGGCTGCATGAAAAAGTTAGACGGCCTGAACTTCTCGCCAACAGTTCATGGCTCTTGCATCATGACCCCAGCTCACACGGCACTGTCTGTGAGGGAGTTTTTAGCCAGTAAACAAATAACTGTATTGGAACCCTCTCTACTCACCTGATCTGGCCCCCAATGACTCCTTTCTTTACCCAAAGATAAAGGAAATATTGAAAGGAAGACATTTTGATGACATTCAGGACATTGAGGGTAATACGACGACAGCTTTGATGGCCATTACAGAAAAAGAGTTCCAAAATTGCTTTGCAGGGTGGACTAGGCACTGGCATCAGTGCATAGCTTCCCAAGGGGAGTACTTTGAAGGTGACCATAGTGATATTCAGCAACGAGTTATGTAACACTTTTCTAGGATCAGTTCGCGAACTTAATTGTCTACCCTTGTTTTATTGGTGTGTGTGTACCTTCAGTCTGCTTTGAATCTTATGGTCATGGCAAGTTCTTTAATATTTTAGGGAATGTTGATCACAATAATGTGATCTTAAAGTTGTTATATTGATAAAGTTGAGGTTATGTTGATAAAGTAGTTACCATCATATTGGTTCTATATAAAGTAATAAATTATACCAATAAAATGTCTTATGTATCCTTAACTTAAAGAATAAACTTGATGTACCTCCTTCCCAACAACACATAGATTTTCAGCCTTTTTAACTCGTCACTCTTTCTCAATATTAAATGTCATCATTGTCCAATATTTTAGTTTTATCTGGTTCTTAACTACCCACATCTCAAATTTTTGTCCAAGAGCCTCTTCTTTTCTCATGTTATACTTTTCTTCATGAGTGATTTCATCCATGCCCATACCACATATATGCAGAAGACTTATAGATCCATGTCTTTTGCCCAGACTTCTCTAAGTTTCAGGTCTAATTGCCTACTTGTTCTCTGTTTGTGTTATCTTTCAGTGTCAGTGTCTCTTATCTGTCAGGAAATATGTGGTGCATTCAAAGTAGGATATTCTAAAGAGCGTTTACTTCCAAAGGGGTTGGGATACATACAGCGGGACATTAAGAGATAAGACTGTTAACCAGGGTGAGTTAGAGGGAGTAGCTACTGGTACCCAGGAGAAAGTTATAAAGAAGAGACTGTATTGAGATGATACCTTCTTTTGAAGGACACAGAGAGGGAGCCAGTGGAATAAATATTTTACCCTAATTTCTCTGATCACCTGCCAGTGCTCCTTGACTGAACCTAAGAGAAACTAGTGAGTAAGGTTGCTTGTTGATACAGATAAAATATACAGGGAAGGGCAGAGCGTAGATCTGGAGGCAAACAAAAGATTTGGTATAGATATCTTCTTCAAATTGATTACATCTAAAATTTACTATGAAAGGATGATCTTTTCTCTTAAAACTTGATCCTACTATAATGTTCCCTATATTGGTGAGTGGCTCCATTGTCTATTGGATTATGCAATTTAGGAACCTTACTTAGTTATTTAGGGATCCATCTATGACACCTTACTTTTTCTCACATATAAATCAAATCCATCTCCAAATCTTGACAATTTTATTTCCTAAATCTCTCCTGAGTCTGCCCACTTCACTTCCTTCTATCTTTTCTGTCTCCATTCAGTTCCTTCATCTCTCATGTAGACTACTGTTCTCTTTATTGGTTTAAATGTCCATGCTTGCCTCATTCCAGTCTTTTTTTCACATTAAAGCTAGAATGAACTTTTCCAGATGTAAATTTGATCATGCCACTTACCTATTCCATTACCTACCATATACCCAAAACAAAGCAAGTACAGTTGACCCTTGAACAACAGGGGTTAGGAGTGCTGACCCTCCGCACAGTCAAAAATCCACATAAAACTTTTGACTCCCCCAAAGCTTAACTACTAATAGCCTACTGTTGACCACAAGCCTCGACAATAACATAAACTGTTGGTTAAAACATATATTTTGTGTTACATACATTATATACTGTATTCTTACAATAAAGTAAGCTAGAGAAAAGAAAATCATAAGAGGAAACACAGTTACTGTAATGTACTAATACTGTAAATTATATCATCTGTTTATTTATAAGATGAATTGTCTATCAGTACCTATATCAATATTGTCTTGTATACAAAATACTGTGTATTACTAACAGTAGACATCAAAAATGAAAATATAATGTGAAAAAGAAATTCATATTTGTTTACAGGTATAATGATTTATGCATTAATAATGAAGAAACAGCAATATGATTGCTTTATGGTAGCCTCATGTAATCAGTACAAGCTTCACAGTAGTAAGAAAATTTCCAAAAATTTCCAAAAATTTTTCCGATATGTTTATTGAAAAAAAATTTTCATGTTAGTGGACCCATGCAGTTCAGACCTGTGTTGTTCATGAGTCAGCTGCACACACAAAAACTTTAATGACTAAGTATAATTTATAAGACCCTGATTTCATTTTTTGGCCTCATCTTACCTCTCTAATCTCATTATCTTTCTTTCCCTCATTTTTGTTATCCTAGCTACAGTGGCTTGCTTTTCCTCTCTTGAGTGCCACATAAAAGATTAACTTTATGTGCATACAAATTTAGAGTTCACATAATAACACCTGTAAAATACATCAAGATTGGTGGGATTTTTAACCTGTTTTCTAAATTTTCTAAAGTAAGCGTGCTTTTCTTTATAATTGAAAATTATGAGAAGTATTAAAATTTGTAATGTGCAACAGGCAGAGTGTTTTAAATGTCTTTTAAGCCTATCCCAAGATTTCTTTTGAGTCCTCAGAAGGAAAATGTGACATTTAAGCAGTAACATGTGGTATGATACATGGGACTGCTAAACAAAGACTCCCTTCCTCTTTACAGTTACCATCCCTTATCATGATACCTGAAATTCTATCAATATAATACTCTGTCAAGAGTTAGTCATAAGCTAGTAGAGATTATTGATAGTGTAAAATTAGATCTAGAAAGGGACTTTGAAATCATCATAAGGAAAGGTCATATTGGAAGACGGAAGAGTGCAAAGATCATAAAATTAATTACTGTAGTTTTGCCTTAGCCCTCCCTGGGCATAGGCTTTTTTTTTTTTTTTCAATAAAACCTTTGGCACAAGAGGTAAGAAGATAAAGTTTCCAACTCAAGTATTTTAAAACAACTTTTATATCAGAAATCCACATTGACAGCAAGCTGAACAATTCTAATATATATTAAAAGTAAAAATTTTTTTTAATCTGTTAAGTCCAACAACTAGGTCTCTGATTTGTGCTCAGTTCCAGTTAAAGGAAGGGAGTCCCCGCTCCATATTTTAACTTTTATACAGTAGTTTCCCTTGTTGTACAGTATATGCCATAGAAAGTAATGGTTTCTTATATCACATGGTAAAAATCCAAAATCCTGGCATTCCTCTATTACTATCTTTATTTGGACAGCATTGGAAACCAATGCAAAGGAGATGACAAATGATGCATGTTGAACAAAGAAGAATAAATATTGAGTATGGCTTCGTAGTCTGGCCATCTTCAGGTAAATGCTGATAGGACAGCAAGTGATCTTGAAGCCGATTGGTATGCAGAGGCACTGTTGATCAGGAGACAGCAACTTACAAGTCAGAGTTCTGGGAAAACTGAATGAAAGGGCTGGTTAATTTATAGTTGCTGAAACAGTCTTTAAGGTACTTAAGACTACTGCATTCTGTTTATAATGGTGACCTTGACCCATTAAGGAAAAATATTTTATATACCTTGTTTAATAAGCGGTAAAGTATATAATACATTTTAGATAATTTAAACAATAAAATTGGTTAAAATTGAATGTTAGCTCTCATCAAATAAATTTCTGTTAATCTGGAATATGACATTATTAGCAGTTTTAATCATTAAAGTCTACTTTAGCTGCATTAAAAATATTGGATCTCGGGGCGACCAGATGGCTCAGTTGGTTAGAGCTCCAGCTCTGAACAAAAATATTGGATCTCGGGGTAGCCAGTTAGCTCAGTTGGTTAGAGCGTGGTGCTAGTAACACCAAAGTTGCCGGTTCGATCCCCACATGGGCCACAGTTAGCTGTGCCTTCCTTAAAAAAAAAAAAATGATGTGTGTGTATTTGCACGTGTGTGTGTACACACACACACACAAAATATTGGATCTGTTCACCATTCTTTTTTGACAACTGGATACCAGAAATCGTGTATATGATTTTTATACTCTTGTTTCATATATTTGTATAAAGTTATTGGTATTTTATTGATTTGGAAATCACTGGAGTTAAAACAAAAATGTTTTCTACATTTTTGTGAAATGAAACTATGATGTATGATTAAGTGATTTATTTTCAAATTCTCCGTAACATTAAGTAACAAAGTGACTTAATGAAGTACACATTTATCGTTTGTAACCACCCAGCATTTTTGAACATCTTCCGTACATTTTGGTAATTTCTCATATTATAAATTTTACTTCCCAAAGTAGAAGCCAGAAAATTTATATCCTTATACCCACCCTCACACAGCTAAAGTAGAGGCATGTCATGTTCTTCACACTTGAAATTGCTTGGGAGCTACATGAGGTGGCAGTCTTGGGCAGGGGAGTGTATGTTTTGACACAAGTGGTGGTGGGAGCTTCTGGTATTTCTAGGTTCCTAGTATCAGAGGTGCCAAGTAGTGGTAGCAGTCTAGTTTTTCCTGGAGAGTCTCCCAAAGTGTGATTGGGATTCAAATCTTCCTATCTTCTAAGTTTGGCTCTCTGATCCTTAACAGAGTTTATGTAAGCTCCCTATTAATCTTTAAATAAATTCCTTTTCTGCTTTGACTAACCAGAGGAAATTCTTTTGTTGGCAGCTAAGTAAGAAGCTTGACTGAACACTTAATATGCATGGTTGGTTTTCCTAAAATACAGTATCATATATTATTCACTCTAGAAAATATAAATAAATGTCTTTCATTTTTCATGCTACTAATTTGCATACATTGTATTGGTTCCTGAATTAATGGATTATTTTGGATTAAAGCTCCTATATATGTTTCTCTTAAAGAGCTTCACCTTTTGGCATCCTCACACATGGTAATCATTCAATAAAAGTTTATAAAAGTAGTAACATTAATATTAAGATACTTTAAAACATAATTTTTTTTGTAAAGCTCGTTAGAAATATTCCTACTAAGTTATACATGACCAAAATAACCTTAGGCACAGCTTCTGTTAGTATTTTTTTCACCCAGTACCGTGTTTCTCCGAAAATAAGACCTAGCCGGACCATCAGCTCTAATGCGTCTTTTGGAGCAAAAATTAATATAAGACCCGGTCTTATTTTAATATAAGACCATGTATAATATAATATAATGTAATATGATACTGGGTCTTATATTTATTTCTGCTCCAAAATACATATTAGAGCTGATGGTCTGGCTAGCTCTTATTTTCGGGGAAACACAGTAGATTGAAATAACTATTTGACTTGGAGCTGATGGGTCCTAGAAAAAGACACTTTAAAAAAAAAAACAATAGAAAACTACTAGTCTGTCTTTTTTAAAATTTTTGACTTTACCCATGTTTTCAATTTCTTTTCACTAAGTATTGTATCGTCCATGTCCTGTAATTTCTATATCTAGTTTTTGGGGGGCCGTGTTTTTTTCCTGCACTTCATAGTACCTTATTTACTTTCATATTTTGTTATTTTGACTATGAACTTGTTTCTTGTCACTGTATCAGTGGGAGTTTCTAAAGATCTAAGTATAAGTTTCTTTCCTTTAGAGATTTGATTTTTTTTTTCTGTTCGAATACCTGACAACAGTTTGGGCATGAGATCACATTAAACACATTTCTTAGTGATGTTTTTCTGAGCACCCTGGAAATGTGACTGGAGGAAGTAAAATCCACATGAGAGTCAATTTGTAGTTATAAAATCTTAGGCCAGATTTTATTATTTTTTTCCATTCACCACTCCTATTGTGAAGATAATTTTCCTTGCAGTCCCCTAGTTGGGGATAGGGAAAGGAAGTGTTGTTTCTAGTACACACTCCTACTGATTATGTGGGCTTTTGGAGTCCCAGCTTTGTATTGGGGAAGCCAGATTCTGTCAGCCCACCACCAAGCCCATTCAGTAAAAAAATTAAAACTTTTTAAAACTGTAAGCACATTTCAGAAACGATGAATTTTATTAAAAATTTCTAGCATTATTTGAATGTTTAAATGTGATTAATATACGTAAATGCCAAATCACAAATGACAGTTTATTAATTTTTTAATGAACTAACATTACTTGATCAGATAATTTTGTTATATCTGTAATAGCAAAGTAGTTAAGAGTGTGACCTGTCAGCTAAAAATGTAAAAGTAGGCTTAAAAAAAAAATCCTAATACTGCTAAAATAATGTTCTTACTGTGTATTTGTTTTAACAAAGTGCAATATGATAGTACAGAAAAATAGCGACTGTCAGACATACTTCAGTTTTCATTTAGAGCCCAACAATTACTCACATTTCAATGTTTTCATACATCTTTTCTAGAGGAAGTGTTCTTATTCTTGAAAAATCAAAAGTAAGATGAATTATGACATTTTTTCCCTCCTTTGTTGTTATTCTAATTTCTCATCCAAAACTTTTATTTTCTTTTTTATACAGCTTTATTGAAGTAAAATTCATATACCATACAGTTCACCTACTTACAGTGTAGTTTCAGTTGTTAGTATATTCAGAGTTGTGCAGTCATCACTGCAGTCAAATTTAGAACATTTCATCACCCCAAAAAGCAAGATTGTTAACTGGGACTCCCCATTTTCCCCGACCTCCCCAATTCTAGGAAAGCACTAATCTACTTTCCCGTCTCTATAAATTCTGGACATTTTATATCAATGGAAATGAATTATACAATATGTGGTCTTTTGCGGATGGCTTCTTTCACTTAGTATCATGTTTTCAAGGTTGATCCATATTGTAGCATGTGTCAGCTCTTCATTTGTTTTATTGCCAAATAATATTCTGTTATGTGGATATGCCACATTTTATTTATCCATTCAGGAGTTGATAGACATTTGGGGTGTTTCCATTCTTTGGCTGTTATGAATAATACAGCTATGAACATTCACGTACAGTTGTTTTGTGTGGACATAAATTTTCATTTCTTTGGGGTATATACCTAGGAGTAGAATTGCTGGCTTACATGATAATGCTGTTTAACCTTCTAAGGAACTGTTAAACTGTTTTCTAAAGCAGCTGTATCCTTTCCAGTGTATGAAGTTTCCAATTTCTCTACCTTTTTACCAATACTTGTGGTTCTCTCTCTTAATTATCTTAATGGGTATGAATTGGTATCTTACTGTGGGTTTGATTTACCTTTCTCTACTGCGTAACAATGTTGAGCATCTCTTCATGTGCTTATTGTTCATTTGTATATCTTCAGAGAAATGTCTATTCAGACCCTTTGCCCACTTTTTAATCAGGTTATTTGTCCTTTTATTATTTAGTTGTAGCGTTCCTTATATTTTCTACATAGAAGTTTCTTATATATGATTTGCAAAAATTTTCTCTATTTTTTTCTTTTATTGCCTGTGCTTTTCGTGTCATATCTAAGAACACGTTGCCTAATACAAGATCACAAAGATTTGTGTCTTTCTTTTCATCTAATTTAAATTGTTTTAATTAAGAAGATTTTGTTGCAATGTCAGTAAAGAAATTTTTAAGGGGGACAAAATACCCATAATCCCATCAACCTAGGAATAATTTATTTTTGAAATACTATCATGTCCTTGTTCAATGTATGCATATTTTCATTATTGCTAGTATTTGTTAACTACTATGTTGTGTTCTGATATTTTTGTGTTTCTATATATGATATTTGTAATTTCAATTTTTAAGGCTACATAATATAGCCAGCTCATTTGCCAGTTGTGGAATACAACTTTTTTTTTTTTTTTTAAAGATTTTATTGGGGGCGGGGAACAGGACTTTATTGGGGAACAGTGTGTATTTCCAGACCTTTTTTTCCAAGTCAAGTTGTTGTCCTTTCAATCTTAGTTGTGGAGGGTGCCATTCAGCTTCAAGTTGTCCTTTCAGTCTTAGTTGTGCGCAGCTCAGTTTCTAGTTGCAGTTTCTAGTTGCAGGGGGTGCAGACCACCATCCCTTGTGGGAGTTGAACCGGCAACCTTGTGGAGAGGACGTGCTCCAACCAACTGAGCCATCCGGGAGCTCAGTGGCAGCTCAGCTCAAGGTGCCGTGCTCAATCTTAGATGCAGGGGGCGGAGCCCAGCATCCCTTGCGGGACTCGAGGAATTGAACTGGCAAGCAACCTTGTGGTTGAGAGCCCACTGGCCCATGTGGGAATCAAACCAGCAGCCTTCGGAGTTAGGAGCATGGAGCTCCAACCTCCTGAGCCACTGGGCTGGCCCACAACTTCTTTATAGTTTTGTTGTTGTTATATGACAAAACTCCAGTTAACACTGACAGACACATAACTTTTTGCCTCTATTGAATTATTTTCTTAGTTTAATTTTCTAGGAATGGAATTATGGGATCAAAGAATGTAAACATCTTTACAACTCCTATATGAGGTCACATTACTTATAGAAAGCACTAAAGTGTGCTTTTGTTGATTAAACAGGATTTGAAATTTTTTTCATTTATTTAGAAGTTGATGCACACTATAAGTTGCAGAATTTACTTTAAGTGGCAATATTGTCAGTGATAATCTATCAAAACCCATGGTCAAGTTAAATGTGTTTATTTTCATCTGAAAAAAAATAATGGTACATCTACTGGGACATTTTGTACTGATACTGAAAACTGGAACAGCCAATTGCCTTGTTGACAGAAGATAAATACTATGACATACTTAAAATTTAGTAATTTATGATATTCTCTACTCTAAGCAATAATAGTGTATTTTGTTAAATTTTCTTTAGGCTTCGGGAGCAGGAAAGAAAAGAAGCAGAAGAAGCTAGTCAAAAGGAAGTTGAAGAATGGGAAAGAAAACTTCTAGCTCAAGCAGCTCCAACTTGTATGGAGACCATGTGGGAAATTCCAGCTATTGGGCATTTCCTTTGTTTAGCTCAGCAAATTCTAAATTTGCCAGAAATAGTCTTTTACGAATTGGAACGTTGTCTTCTGATGCCTCAGTGTAATGCTTTTCTATCTAAAATAATGACTTCTCTATTAAGTCCTCCTCATCGCAGACCTACCTTACATCGAAGACCTACCTTGCCTTATAGGACCTGGGAAGCAGCACTGAGACAGAAAGTACAGCAGTGGTACACTGCTGTAGGACAGACTGAAAATCCCAATAACTGTGCTGAAAAACTTGGGTTATGTCCTCAGTTTTTTAAAGTTCTTGGAGGAGTTAATCCATTGGAAGAAAAACCTTTTCACGAACTACCTTTCCACCAGAAAGTGTGGCTACTTAAGGGTCTTTGTGACTTTGTGTATGAAACACAAAAAGAAGTTCAAGATGCTGTACTTGGACAGCCTATTCATGAATGCAGGGAAGTTATCCTTGGTTACGATTATTTGGAGAATGCTTATGTACATTTTCCACAGTTCTGTGGTGCAGATGTACGGATTTACAAGCAGAGACCTTTTCAGGCCCCAGAATTTCCAATTCCACCCATTAAAATACAAAGAGTACCTCGGATTAAACTGGAGAAATTCAAGTGTGACTATTTTAGTACAAGTAATGGAGAACATAAATGTGGTAGAGAAAGCTTGCCCTCTCCCTTCAAGAAAGAGCAAGAAATTAATTTTGATCCAACTTACTACCCTGATAAAATGAACTTGGATAATCATGACATCTCTGTTGAAATGGAAGTGAAATCCAATTGTGAAATTAGAGTTCGCAGGCCCTGCGAAATTAAAAAAACTGATTGTTATAAAGAAAATTTAGAGAAACCAGGGAGTCCAGGGGAAGTTACTGACTTTGGAGAGCCTCTCAGTCCAGGGGAAATACGGTTTATAGAAAATCAGGAAAGATACGGTGAAGCTTCCAGAGTAAAACCTGAACTCAGTCCATTCAAAGAAAATGCTCTAAAATCTTGCCAAATACATGTAAATGGAAGTCACAGTGATCATCCAGAAATTAACTGCCACAAAGTTGTAAGGGATATTCTATTAGAGCAGTCACTGCAGAGCCACAAGAAACTCAAACTAACTAAAATGAGGGCAAAAAAGAAGAAAAAGAAAAAAAAGAAATTGAAAGACGTTTTGAATGACAACTTACAGAGAAAGCGCGAAGGTCTTCATTCTCTTGCATTCAAGTCTTACAAACCTGAGATACAGAATAAGTTATTGATCATCAAAAAGAAAGCAAAACACAAGAAGCACAAATCTGGTAAGCCAACACAAATGGGTGAGAATTATGTTTAAGCATACTTCAGTTCTTTCAATTAAGCATCATGAAAGGCTCTGATGAACAGAATGAAGTGTGTGTGTGTGTGTGTGTGTGTGTGTGTTTTTAAGGCTCAAGTTTTATATTATTCCCGGTGATTATAAGCCAGAGCAGAAGAGATTTTTTATTACCAACAAAAAAAATACTGGTGCAGTACATTTGAATTTAATTCTCGGTTGCAAGTCTTTGGACGTTATGTTTTTACATTTCTTTGGACCAGTTTCTCCATAAGTGATGCTTTCCATCACTGATGAGAAGTGGGTTTTTTTAGTTGTTGTTTTTTTTGTGTTTTACCCTGGGTAAGGGCAGTACAATGCAATGAAAAAACACTATCAGGAGAAAGCATTCCGAGGACTAAAGTTCATAGCAACTAGCTTCTTAAACCAAGGCAAGTCAGATTATCTTTCTGGGTCTCAGTTTTTTTCTCACATCATATATTTTCCAGCACTCTGTTTTCATTATATATTTTCATATCCAGAAAAATGTTGTGAAATCTAAGGAAAGAATTATAACAAATAAGACATGAATCATTTTTTTAAAGGATTCGTAAGCTTGTCTTACACCAAATTTACATACCCGATATATTTGTCACAAGCCTGCTTAAACAATAAAAACAAAAAATCCTGTAAGTAAAGTGTACAGTAGTTGGTCGCTCTGGTTTTTAATTACTTAGGTGCTTTGCTTTTCCTAGTCTTTGCCTTTTAATCACTTTAAATGTTTCATTTATTGAGAGGATAGGTGAGATAAAAAACTGATGATTAACTTTATTTATTAACCCTAATAAAAGTTGCCTGATTGGGAAAAACTTGAATTGCTTATTAAAAATGAGTTGTGGTTTATCATCATTATTTGAAGATTTCAGTTATTATTTCTTCCCTCAATAGTAACAAAGATGATTAAGATTTGACAATAATTTGATAATGAGTTGGCAAATGAGGGAGTGAATTTTGTTTAGCTGATATAGTTGCTATTATGCCTTAGTTATTATATCATTAAATACAATTGAATGTATTTTTAAATGTATATGTAATGTATCATTGATAAAAAAGTATAAAATTTTCTATCAAGAACAGGCATAATTTGTTGAACTGAAAATTGCAAAGTGGTCCACATTGATCCAAACAATGAAAAGCTACAAGTTTTTAAAGAAACTTTCAGAAGTGAGCCTTTTAAATTTTACAAGCCATTCATTAGGCTATATAAATTTAGTTTGATTGATTTGGCAAGTTCTCTTTGAAATGTTAACCTCTAAAATATTAGGTAATGTTTTTAAATTTGAAAAGTTTTCCAATTCTAAAATATGTAATATTGTTTTATTAATGCCATTGTTACTTAAGACCTTTTATTAAGTATTTATTTATAACCTATTCATGTGTTAAAAGGTAAATATGACTTAAAGTCGTTTATAAAATAAAATAGTATTGATGTAGCTCCTATACAGATTGTACCAGTAGCTGAATAAAAATATTAACTGCTAAGCATTGGATTAAAAGGAATTTATATTGTAAGGAAATAAAGTGTTGCTACATTTTTGAAATGGAAGTTCAGAACGTAGATCAGAGAAAATTAATGGGATTTTTATGTCCAGTACTAGACCAGTGAATGGAAAAACTCAGAAGCAAATTCAGCAAGTACTTATGTACCCTCTCTGTGCCTTTTCAGTTGAGTGAAGGCTTACAGTCGTGAAATGGAAGAAAATAATGCACTTGCCTATAGACTTACTCATTTTTATCTTCAGAGCAAATTTTAGAACGTCAGTCTTTAATGACAGAAATACTTGGATGTGGCAAGGACAGTTTCTCTCTCCCTTGTTAGTGCTGGGTAAGCATAGGTCACTTCTCTTTATCAGATGCATCAAAGACTAAACTCCTTTCTGTTAGTACAGTGTTACATAGAATGCTATAACAACAAAACATTTGTTTTACATCATTTTCAGTACACTCGTCTTTCTGAGGCTTCATCTTTCTGAGACTTTGCCCTGGGCTCCTTTATTAGGTATGAGATACTGTGGCCTTTTATATGTAGTCAGTTTGGAGCATACCCTAATCCAGTATTTCCTTTCTCTCTTTTAAAAAGTGAGCTCCATAGTCACAGGTTTGGGAAATACTCTTATAGATTCACATTGTGCATTAGTACAGGTCCACAATACATTTTACCAAATTCTTGTAACAGATTCATTTGGGAATCAGAAATCTTCGATTTTTAGAAGGGCATTATGTATATAGTGTTTATTAAGTAACATCCTCCTCTAGCTTGGTTCATTCCCTATAATTAAACACATAATTTTTACAGAAAAATGTATGAATAGTCAGATTAAATGAGGTGAGGACTATAAAGCTCATAACAGCTCAGGTCAGGTTTTGCTACCACATAAATTATTTTTTAAAACTTTAGTTTTCATGATCTTTTGGACTTTAGAATTGTGGATAAGTGATTCTGGACCTGAACATTAAGGACTCTGGAAAGTCTTGATGAAAATTGTTGAGTTTCTTTAACCTAGTATTTTTCAAATTTATTTGAACGTAGAGTTTTTTCTTCAAGTAATAGTATTCTGCAGAATATACTTTGGTATAAGCTGTGTCATCTATGACCAATTTATGAACCTTAACTTAGGGTGGACTAAATTCTACATGTAGTTAATCAGGTCCCTTTTATATTGATTACTACAGGATTTCTTTTTGGTGGAGTTCTCCAAATTTAGTAAGCCTTTTTATTGTGATGGGGGATGAATTTTTAGTAGAAGGCACAAAGACAAATTGATTGAAAGTGATTTGATAATTTTAGTGCACTTTGAGGCAGCTTTGCAATTTCTAAGCATTTTTATCCATTGTTCAGAATTGGAGTTTTCTTTCTGCTTTTTGAATTTTGAATTCATTTTTAGCCTGTTCTTTACTCTTGGAAACATTGTGAAACAGGAAAACATCAGAATTTTCCTTATTGTGTGTACTTAACAGCATCAGATAATTCTTCATAATACTTATTTATAAGATTTAGTCATAACAGTTACATTTGTGTCTAGCTTATTTTGGTGATTGTCTCCCCTCTATTCTGTAACATTCTTTTCTTAGCCTTGACTGAAATTAAATTTAATAATTTCCATAGCAGTAAATTCGAAAGGATAGTAAGTTGTCGATGAAAGTGCGCTTCAGAAGGCAAGCATTACCTTACATAAAGTAGAAAGATTAGAAAATATTTATACACCAGTTACCAAAAAAATGGGGTTAAACTTATATTTAATGTGTATTTAGTCATCATAGAGTTGATTTTTGGGCTAAGTCAGTTTTCTAGGAAGGCAGAGTTTCCTGTAATAGTGAAAAGTTTACTTAATACAAGTCTTGGAAAAACCATTGACTAATAACTTTGAGACCATTAGTTTGTGTTATAAGGTATTACATTTGTTACAGTATTTATTATGGAGAGCAGTGTTTATTACTTAAAATTGGAAACTATATTTGTCACTGGAAGTTGAATTTATGGCCAACCTTGGAATCATTGATCTTGACCTCTTGATGTTGTAATTATTAGGTTAGTGCAAAAGTAATTGCGATTTTTGCAATTTTTTTTAACCTTTTAAACCACAATTATTTTTGCACCAACCTAATAGCTAATCATTTTATGAAAATTGTATTGTTTTGGAGGGAGGGATGTTACTCCTTCTGTACAAGTTCTATCCAAGTAAATGTGAAATACATGATTTAGGCAGGTAAAAATACAAAGCAAATTCTTTTTCTCCCACAATGGGCTTGGACCTGTTTCTCTGCAGCCTGATGAAATTGTGTCATAGAATTACTGAACATCCTGGGTATCATTGGAAAATGGTGATATCATGCAAATGACCAAAAAGTCTAGGTTTTGACTGTACACAGGTTAATTATTTTTTATGTTTTGTTTCTCAATATTCTATAGCATTCTTGAGGACAGAAGGATTGTTTCTGGTTTTGCATCCCAAACATTTAGCACAGTGATTGACACATTGTGTAGGAATCTATTGAATAAATAAATGCACACACATAATATGGTTCACCCAGCTAAAACTAACATTAACCCCTTGATATGTATCTCTCACATCCTTTTCAAGGCATTTATATTTTTGAATATGATCTATACATACCATTTTACAATCTGCTTTTCTTCCACGTAATAGTATACCATGAACATCTTTGTGCAGTAAGTAGATTTCTGCAGCATCATTTCAAATAACTGTATATGATTCTGTTATGTGTATTTTTGTAGTTATTTAACCAACCTCCTTATTGGACATTTTGATTGCTTTCAATAATACACTGTTATAGATTGTGTAGAGCAAGTAGAGTTGACTGAAATTAATTAGAAATTTAAAAAATTAGAGGACTTTTTATAAGGCCTGAAGAAACAGACAAAAATTATTAAACATACATTAATCGTTACAAAAAGCTTATGGTGTTTTAAGTTATTCATTTCAGTCTTTTTGGTTTGTAGGAGTTTTTTCCTTCCTTACATGGTCATTATTTTCAACCAAATCATTTTGTGGTAACTTCTCTAAACTGATTAAGTAAGACAAGTGGTGTTATTCTCTTATAGGCGAAGAAACTAAGATTCAGAATGGTAAATAACCTCATTCTAGTAATTAAGTACATAATAAAAACTATTCAATAAAATGTCAAGTAAAGGGTAAATCAGTATGTGCTGTAGGAGTCTGGGAAGGTTTCACTGAGGATGAAGGGCTTTGAAGAATAATGGGGAGTGGATGGATGAAAAACGCTTAATAACGTGAGCAAAAGCATGGAGGTATAATTAAGCCAAGTGTCACTGGAAAAATTAGCACAGGAAAAACACTTAAAGAAAAGTTGAGGTTTTAAGAAGCTGTTTGAGTGATGAGAATATGCCATTTTGGGGTGATATCTTTCTGGGCAGTTGGTGCTATTTTAAATAATTCAATCAGGAGCCCAGTGCAAGGAACTGAGCATGAAATAAGATTTATTAAATGTGTAAAAAGCAATGAGCTGGTTTATAGGGAATGACTGAGAAAGTAATGTAGTCTACAATATTTAAATACATCCAGGCCCATATTTGTGAAAAGGTTGTATAGTTCTGTGTTGGTAGCATTATAGAACCTAACTGTGTATCTTTATGGGGAAAACTTAAGAGGACCAGCTTGAGATCCCAAGATAATATGAGAGTGAAAGGATAAACTGTGTTCTGTGTCCTTTTATTTTAGTGCCTTCTACTCCTCCACCCCACCCCACCCCACCCCCACAAAAGTGAATAATCATATAATGCTTACTGTGTGCCAGGCACTATTCTAAGCTTTTATACATATTGTGTCATTTAACCTTCATAAAAACTCCATAAGGTAGATGCTGTTGTTATTCTCCATTATATAGATTTTATGGGTTAAAAAAACACAGAGAAGTTATTAGTGTGTTAAGGGTCACACAGCTAGTAAGTGGCAAGATTAGGAGAAAGGATCTAACAGGGTAATTGGAAGGACATCATTAAAGAGTTATAAAAAGAAACTGGCAGGGTTTAGATGAAGGGGTAGAAGAAAGCTTCAGAAATAGGAAATTCTAAATCCAGGGAAGAGTGATTGTATGACTTTTCTATCACATTGACAGAAAAAAATTTTTTGAGAGATGTTGCAATAAGTAGCAGAAATTGACAACTCATTCAGTATTGTAAATTAGAGAGGAAAAAAGGAAATAGGTATTCAGCAGTTACTGAATTTTATGATACGGTTAAAAAATGGCCAGTATGATGAGAATTCGTTCAGAGGAAGGAAAATCAACTGTTTTGTTAAGACCAACTTGCTTATTTAGAGATAGAACATTCCAGAAATTCCTATAGAATATAAATATTAGTTCAAGATATGCGCATTTAGTAAATAAAAGTCAAGTTTAGACTCCAATAGTGGCTTCACATTCCGGGTACTTCCCAGCTTTACTACTTAATAATACAAATGCCCTTGGGTTTTTTACTTTTAATAATGATTAATGTCTTATTATTCCATTCACTTATGAGTCCTAAAACGAAAACACTGAGAGGGAAGTGAATGTGTCGGGATAATTCTTAAACATGGGAAGGCCAAATAAATCGAGGAGGACATTGAAGTGGGAGTCTCTGAATAGTCCAAGGGCCAGGAGTGAAGACTGGGAGGGAGGGAGGGCAGCCCCGTGAAGGAGAGAGATCAAGATGAGGAAAGAGGAGTTGGATTGGGGATGATAATTTATAACATCAGCTTCATTTTTCTAGTAAGAGGTGTATCTTCACATTCTAGAAGAATAGAGTTTTGTGCCTAAGTTATAGTGTGAAGTATATTTTTAGTTACATTTTTCTTTCTCAAGTTGAGCTTTCTTTTTTAGAGCTGTTCTAAGCATAGTTCTAAAAAGCTTCATTCGGCTGCACTTGTAACAGTAATTACTAGGCCATATTAAGTTTTCCTCCTCCATATTCCAGGTACAAGTTGACACTCAACTTATTGCCCATGTGTGTGTTTTTAGCTCAAGAATTAAGTTGAAATTCTGTGTATGTTTTAAACTGACCTCTGACTTCACAATCCTCACTCTGAGAAGTACATTCTCTTTTATGGGAGCAGGTGACTTAGCGCTGTGGAAGCCCACTGGGGGGCAGTGTGTGGTTTGTCCTGTATGTATCTCCCTGGAACAAAAACAGATTACCAGATAAAAGCTGTGTGGTTTTGTAGTATCCCATGCCATGCTCCAATTTAGAAGTAAATATTCAGTAAAAAGGAAGAGATGATTTTTATTGAAGAATACAGGAAATTTTGTATTCAAATTGTTTTTATGAGTATATAGACTGAAGCTATTAAGTAATACTGAATATGCAAATCTTCTAACCCTAATAAAAAGGAATGCTCTGAAATCAGTCGGAACAGATTACATCCCTCCAGAAAGTTTGAAGGAATGCAGTATTTTACCATAAAGAGCACAGCTTTGAAGTGAGACAGTTCTAGTACAAATACATGCTCCAGTGCATGTTAACTACAAGTCCTCCATCGATTTATTTACCTGTTTATAGCCAGTTTCTTTCTCTGTGAAAAATGAGGTAATGCCTACCTTGCTGCATCATTACAAAGATTAAGTGGAATAGCAAAGCATATTCTGACATGGTGCTTGGCACGTGGTAGGAATCAATACATGATTTTTGAGAAGTTAGAATTGCATAAGGGAAAAAGCTTGGACTTTGGCATTAGAATCCCTGTCTGTGGTGCTTACTTACAGTGTAACACTTGAGTAAATTAAATAATCTTTTTGATCTTTAGTAATCCCACATTAAAATGGAGAATTGCCTACCTTGGAGGGTTGTTTTGAGAATTAATGAGATAATTTATAAAATCACTTTACTAAGTGTCTGATACACAGTAGGCTCTCAATAAATGTTTTCTTACTGCCACGCCTAGGTCATGTTGTGAAACTCTGGTAAACTGTAAATTGTTTAAAATCATTGTCAATGTTTTCCTTTATAAAATGGTCTTGGATGGATAGTAAATGGTCTCAATAGTAAACCTGCCTCCCTTTTCCTATCCCCAGACTGGTGAAAAGTAGGATTCTGATGAAAAGTAGGATTCTTATATTTAAGGATCATTTCTCATAACTTATTGTATGCTAAATGCTATGAATACAAAATGAATAATGTGATTTCTGTCATCAATAATCCACAATTTAGTAAGAAAGAAACAAACAGATCATTATAATAATGTATGGTAAGTGTTGTATTAATTGATGTGTACAAAGTAGAGGTAGTACAGAGGACATATGAGCAAGAAGAATTAAGATGAAGGCGTAAATTAGTAAAAAAATTTGAAGGAGGTTAAATATTTTATTTAGACTTTTAGCTAAGGCAGATAATAATAACTAACATTTACTGATCCCTTAACCATGTGCCTACCAGTAGTCTAAGCTCTTTACAGGTTTTACTCATTTAATTCTCACAAAGTAGGTAATATCGTTATCCCTGTTTTACAGATGAAGAAACTGCGTAAGGAAATAAAGCAGTTTTTTCAAGGTCTTACAGCTAGCTGGTAGGTGATTATAATTGGTATTCAAACCCAGATGGTTTAGTTCCAAAACTCAAACTTAAAACCACTATACAGTACTACCTCTAGTTGCTAAATAACATTTAAGTATCCTAATGACATGGTGAAAGAAAATACCCAGTAACTACCACCTTAGCTTCTTAATCCATTCAAATATAGTGGCTGCTACAATAAACTGAGAATTTAGTACCTGAGTTTAGTGCCTATCTGACAACAATATGAAATTCATTGGAAATATCAAGAGCGACCTCTATTATGCATATAAATAAATATAAAATCAAATGATTTTTAAAAAGCTATTTAGAGCAGTGCCCGGGTGTTGGGTGTCAAGGAGATGAGGAGATTAAGGAAGGATTTCATTTCCTTCAAATTGTTGTCTTGATGGCCTTCCCAGCTTTTCGATCAGTAAGGTCATTAAATCTTTTCCCATGAACTTTAAAAAATTGTGAAAGTAGTGTGTAGAAAAAAGACATCCTGGTGTTCAGATTCCTGCATCCCCTAAGAGGTGCCTATTGCACCCAGTTTAGAAATTAATTTTACTATCTGTGTTATAGAGATACCAAGAATCGAATCACTTTTCCCTGAATATTGATTGTTTTAAGCAGCCTACCCACTTACTTATTTTTATAGGAGTTAGTTTTGGTATATGTACCGTGTAAGCACAGAAGCAAATAACAGTGATGAGAAAAATACATATATTAGGTTGTTTTAATTTAATTAAAAACAAATGTCAAATGACAGCAGGTTATACTTATTAGAACAAGACAGTAAAACCCAGGAGAACCTCAGCAACTCAAAATTTGCAGTAGTCAAATATAGTGTGAGTCAAAAGTTAGTAAACCGAATTATAGTTGTGTGATATGTTTAAAAAGGAATACAGAATAGAATACAATTATTTTGTAAACTGGAATTGTGTTTACAACTTAAATAAAATCTTGTGATCAGATTGAATGTTTTCATGTAAGATCTTATCTGTATAGAAAAATGTTTATAAAGGAGCAATAGTGGTGTATGTAAAGCAAAGTACATTTAAATTGATTTTAGCCTTCAAATGATTGTGAACTAAAATTAACTTTTAAGTATTTCCAATTATTTTTTTATTCCCTTGCATAGATTGTAGGCTCCTGGAAGACAGGGTTTCCATTTTATAATTCTTTGTTGTCCCCATAAATTGTACAGTGCCATGTATGTTGTGTTTGTTGAATAATTAACAACCAGTTTATTAATTGATTTTGCTAATTGCAAATGGGGAAAAACATATTTACTTTAACATGATCCTTACTAAAAATAAGTTTATATATATATATATCTTTTGTCAAGTTTAATACACAGAGTGATACACTTCAATCTGTGCTATGACTTGGAGTTCTTTAAGAATGTAGGTTTGTTTTTCCCAGTGATTTCTGATTGCACAAATGATTAGGTGCACTTTAAAGGGAGATGTTTACCTTGTTTTAAAATTGGTTATTGAATACTTAAGGCAGCCGTTGAAGAACAGTTAGGTGAGTGCAGAGCTAAGGGATAGAAAAACCTTGTTTCCTGAGCTCTACTGAGAGGATTTTCACATTGGGTTGGCTAAAAGCCATAATCTTCAGAGTATAGTTCTGTGCAAGTTCCTGACTACGAAAGTTATTGTTAAAGGTAAGGTTTTTTTCCTTATGTAACCTCATTTTAAGTTGTGAATTAAATTTTAACTGAGTAGTAGTAATGTGACTTTTTTTGGCAAATCTTGTAATAAAATCTGATACTGTGCAGATTGTAAAAGTTTGGTTCGTATATAAGGGAAACAATGTTAATATGTCTGTTACAGGTAGTTATAGTTTAATGTTTGCTTTTACTAGGGCTTGTTTTGATTCATCATTTTTATTCGACTCACTAGAATCCGTCTGTTAGTTATAATTTAACTTTCAAGGTTCTATGTAATTTGGTTTTTGTTAATGAAGTGCTAGCAACAGCATTATGAAGCTTTTCTCTTTTAATCTTGAAAGGAAAAAAATCCATATCTAAAAAAGCAGTCACAAAGAAGAGGAAAACTGTCATAAAGACACCTACTGTACCAGAATTTCAAGTAAGTGTTTCAGTTTTGTCTCAACATTTTTTAGTTTAACTTTTATTTCAATGTTTATATGGTTCTTCTAGAGATTGGCTAAATTCCACTGTAGCACACATACTTTCAATGAAATGTTTCCAACTACGACTTTTTCCCCTGCAAGTGCAGATACAGCTAGTATTTATGAGTTAATCTGCTAGGATTTCAAAACTTTTTACGTCTGTTTGTCTCTTGATAGTCAAAAATCTGTGGTTTTTTATGTACTATACTGTTTTTTAGAAGTAGTTTAATAGAAATATATATAAAAATAAATGTGTAAACGAAAGTCTTCCAAGAACAAATCACAGTATGTACATGGTAATATTGCCTAGGTATTCCATTTTCATTCGTTTCGGCACTGTAGAAATGGTAGACTTGTTAATTTGAAAAACAGTACTTTTAACTCTTAGCTATATATGAACTTTAGAGAGACTATTAAGTAATGGTTAGTTGAATGGCCTTTAAACATTTCTACAGAAAGGAAAAAGTAATTACATGACTACCATATAATTCTGTGAAGTTTTTTGTTTGAAGCTGGTATTAGAATAAGCAGAGAATCTCACCCTAATTAAATATTTTTATTTTTTATTTTATAAAAGATACGTTTTCTTCAACAAATGATTCTTTCTTTAAAAATTCCTTTGTATTAGTGTGTCCAGTCCATTTTCAAACCTTTTATAACCTAATACTTAATTGCCAAAAAACAAAAGTGATGTTAAAATGAATTTGTTAGTCTCAATTCAAGTAAAGAAGAAAATAAAGGAGCAATAACTATGAAAATATTGATAATATGTAATGTGAGTTTGACATTTACATATATCCAAAACTGTAGATTTTCAGTAAAAATCCGATTTTTGGAAGTGTTTTTTAAGTAAGTTACTAATTGGTAAAAGTTTAATATTTTTCCCTTAGTATTTTAAAATGGAGTATTTTTAATGACATTCTTAGGATGATTTACAAACATTTCTACATTTTTTTCATATAAAGTAACCTGGTTTTCAGCATAGTCAGTAAAAAATGTGTATTTGCTATTTACTTGAGGGCTTTGTACCATTGCTTATACATGTTATTTAATGTTATGATAGTATATCGTAATTTTTCACTGATGTCATGCTAGCCTTTATTGTTTCTCTCATTTTTCCCCTCAATCTCTTAATCTCTCCTGGGACTATTTATCTCAGAACAGATGGTTCGATGTTGATATTTGTATCCTTTCATATGTATGGACTTTTATATGTAATAAGTGCCATAGACAATGTTTTAAAATAAGCAGATGGTATTTATTAGTGAGGCATGCAATAAATTCATTGGATTGCATGACCAGCATTTTTTTAAGCTAATAAAGTTAAAATAGAAAAGAAATTATAAGACATGTGTCAAATATTGTAAGGGTAATATTGTTTCATAAAACTTTGGTTTCGATGTGTGTGTCTGTGTGTGTGTGTGTGTTTGGCTAGGGGTAGGAAATAGACTTATGAGAACAGTGGTTCTTATGCATAGTTTACACTTTGAATACCATGGTATTATTCATAAAGAAAATGACAGCTATCTCCTAGGAAATAGGTCATTTGCTTCAAATGAGCAAAGAATAGGAGATAGTATTAGTCACTAGTAAACTTTGTTATTACATGCAAAACTTACAGTTTTCACTCTCAAAATAAGTTTATGTAGAGTTTATTTCTTTAATTATTTTCAAGTTCCCCACATGTAAGAAGACTGATTATTATGTAATACAGAAGTGAATTTATTTCCTTCGCAAAAGCTATAGCATTATGACATTGAGCACCCTCAGATTCTGCAAATTATTTTATCCAAGTTGTTTTAAGTATCACATTTCTAATATTAAACATAAAAATACTTCATAGAAATGTTTAGCTAGAAGATTTTCTTCATATTATTCATTCTGAAATACCTATTGCTTAAAATAATAAACTGTTGGTGGATAGATATTAGATCCCTATTGCAAAACCTAACCTATTTGCCAAAGGACTGGTCATCTTTAAATGAACAGTAAAACGTGCTTAGATAGAAAAATTCAGGGATTAAATTGTGAAGTTTTTTTGTTTTTGTTTTTAAGTTCTAATGAATAAAAATGAATCCTGTTTTGACCTCAACTAAGCTAGAAATCAAAACTAAGCTAGAAATCAAACTTATCTGCCTATTTGCTTAAGAAAGAATCCAGGTTTATTTATATACACATCTAATATCTATTACCTCACTTTCAGAAAATGATCATCCCACCCCTATTTAAAGTATACACTGTAGGTATTCACACGGTAGATTGGATTTATATTTTGGGGTGTAATATAAAAGGCCTAACCTTATCTGTGTCAGTTTTTCCTAAGTTATGTCAAACTTTAGGCAGTATAAAAGTAATCTGATACCTTTATTAAAAATGAAAATTCCTGGGATTCATCCTTGATTCATTGGGTTTGGGTGGGTACCAGTAATCTTCTTAATGGTTAAGCATATGGATTCTGGAACCAGGCTATTTGGGTTTGAATGGCAACTTTACCTCTAACTCTGTAACTTTAGGTAAGTTACTTAAACTCTTTGTGCTTTCAATTCCTCATCTGTACAATCAAGTAATAACAGTACCTACCTTAAAGGGTTGTTAAGATTAAATGATAGAGCTGACTATTTTATTTATTTGCATTATTTATTTTTTCAAAAAGCAAGCGAGATGCTTCAGACAAAAAAAATACTGTGTTATGAGTAGGAAAATCAATTAAGAATGGTCTTAAGAGTATGAATTAATTGACCTTTACCACTTCTTCCAGCTACTTAAGACCTTGAATAAATCTTGGATTTGGTCATATTTCATAAATCATGAAATCCCATGATTAATCCTACAAGAATTTGAAAAGTGAAAAACCAAGTAATATTATTTGCATCATTATATTTAATCAGAGGGAAAAACTTATGCTTAGCCCAACTCTAGTGTTATAGTGGGTTATACCGTTGTCCTGTAGGGGATACTTGTCAGATTTTTTTAGTTAGCAATAGTTGCAAAAAATTAGGAAATACTTTTATTTTTAGTATTTAGTGTATTTGGTGATTTAAGCTTTCACATCATATTTACCAGTTACTTATGACTTTGTTAAATTGACTCAATTATTTTTTAATTTTATCAGTTTTGTAATAAAGACTATTTGAGAAATGAATATCAATTTTCTTAATAAAGTTAATTTTTACCAAAAAGCCTTTTATTTAAATTTAATATTAGAGAAACCTAATATTACATGAATTCTTTTTGTACACAATTGTAACAAAGTCATAGAAAGTATTTTAAAAACTTAAGTGTCAAGTTTCAGTAATTTTTTAAATAATTTAAGATCCTTAGTTACCATGAGTCCACTTTTCATCGGTAACCAAAATCTTTCATGTAATACATAGCTGCTCCTGTTCCATATGTGTCATTTATTCTAAAGGCTGCTTTGCAGAGGAAATCCAGAATCCAGCTGCTAAGATTTATGTAATAGTATTGTTTTCAAATGTAAGCATAAACTCACTAATCCTTAATAGACCTCCATTTAAGCAGTGGAGAAACTAAGGGATATGAAATACAGTACTGCCCTCAGTGTAACAAATTGGGACCAAAATTAAAATTAGAATTTAACTGCTTCACTGTGTTAAGGACCTTTTGATTACATTCATGTTTTGAATTGCCACCTCTCAAAAGAAGTATTTTCAACTTCGCTTTTTGTTTCACTTTTAACAATGTGGATTTTTACTTCCCCCTTAAAATTCTTTTAATATTTAAATGTAGTTCATTAAGAGAAACATCTCTTTTTTAGTCATATACTAATAAAAATATTTTAACTTGTTAATCAGACTTATTTTTCACATCACACATTGGTATCCTTATTTGCAGGTTTTGAAGTATTCACTATTGCCGCTATGGTGATCATAAGAAGTGAGAAGGAATTTTCTTCTCATAATTTTAACAGATGTTAATATAATTTTAGTTTAAATACAATATAAATTGTGAATTTATACCAGGCATTTAGTGTTTTGCTTATAATTTTTATAATAAATTGTAACATTGTTTTATTAGAATGGTAGTGAATATGATCCATTTCATTTGGACCTATTCATTTTTACATTTTTGCATTGTTTTCCCTTTGCTTTTTAATGTAATTTACTATATTTTATTTTTGTATGCTACCTATGTCCTTTGTAGAATAAAACAAGTACCTTTCACACCTATTGAGTACATACCCAAAGGGCATAATTTCTAGCTTGAAGTAGTAATAAAGTAAGGAATGATTTATTTTGTAATTTTTCTGAGATGTGGTCATGAAGTTCTTTTGATCTCTGTAGGACTTCCCCTCCCCCACTGCATACGTACATTTTTGCTTCTTGAGTTGTAGAGAGGACCTTTGAATATGTACCATTTGACAGAAGTGAAAGGTTAGATATAAATTAAATCCTAAAACTATAATCCTCGTTCAATTGTTAGATTTTTTTTGTTTTGTTTTATTTAGAAAGACCACTTAAAGAATATGACATAGGAGGAGGACGAATGTACGTTCTATAGTTTTCTCTACCAGTGTGTCATAGGTTACTTGACCTCTGTCAGTTTTAATTCGCAGGTATATGAATTGGAGATACACCTTTTTGGCCTAGGCCAACACTTGGACCAAATTACATTATTTTTGGTCCCTTTCAGCCCTTAGATTTATAATGTTGTGGCTTTGTCGTGGGTTGCATCACATGAAAGGTTAACTTGAGGAGAGAGAGTGACTGTCATAAAGAAGTTCTTCCTGGGGGATAAAACTCTTGTAAACTCTTCACTGTGACGGAAACCTCCTCTCATGAGTGTTGGCAATGTGACCCAACTGTAATCGGAGCTGCTGTGGAGCTTTCCTTTTCACCCCTGGAGGCCCTGAGTCTCGGATGTTTTTCAAATTCAATGTAATGAGAAGGAGGTTTTAATAAGGTGTTTTGCTTGGTTCAAAAAACTGTATCTGTTGTCTTTTTAAGGTTAACTTTACTTACTGGGTTGATTCTATTTTTAAAAGTACCATTTGAAGTTGAGTTTAAAAGACACACATATGCCTTACTTTCTAAAAGAGAAGGAATAGATGGTGTATATGACAGAATTGATATAAATCAAATTATTTTTTCTTTCAATGTTAGTAGCAAAATTAGAATTATGTTCCTATACAAGAGTTTTCTAATAGCTTAACTTGACTCTGTTTTGGGTATATTAGGTTACATATTACAAATATATGTAGAGAGAGGTATATATAAAGTGTGTAAATTGTTATATAGATATTAAATCATTTTAAGATAACGTAAAAGTAAATATTGCTAAAAATATTTGATCCTCAAATTCAACAAAATTTGTTTGAAAGTCATGTCATTAATTTTAAAGAACATTTGTCTTATCGTTGTGCATTTAATTCAGTATTCCATTTCCTATTTGAAAATTAATCTTTTTGAATTTTCATACTCATGAATGAGCTCCATAGTACCAGAAGGTTTCAGTAGGCATGCATATTTGTAATTCACAATCATTCAGTACCTTACTGCTCAAAAGTGTGATCTGCAGACCATACCTGGGAACTTAACGTGTTAGAAATGCAGAATTTGAGGTCCCAACTCAGATGTACTAAATCAAAAACCACATTTTAACAAGACTCCCACGCGATTCTTATGCACATTAAACTAAAGTTTGAGAAGCACCAATTTATAACAATTTAATAACTAGGTAAGCCACTTGAAAGTGTTATTTTATATAGCTCTTAGGCAGTGGAAATCATTCATGCTTTGACTTCAGAACTGTGTCATCTATTCCTTTCAATGGAATACACATATGTGTTGACCTCATGACTAATTGCTAATTAGAAGATCTGAACTTTTTAAGGGTGGGTTTAGTTGTAAGGGTATATGTTTTCATTGTTACTGTAAGTTTCTAAAAACTGCACGCAAAATATGCTTCGTTCCTTGTATAATGAGATAGCTTAGATGCAAGTGAAAATTCCTCTGAGTTTTGCCCTGTGTGCAAATGAAAAATCTTTGCTATGATACTAACTAGTACACCAAGTTCAGTGAAAAGGGGTGTAATCATCTGCAAGCTCTGGGACAAATTTAACATGATGGTTATAATAGCAGATTATACAATGGGAAATTTAGTTCCCACTGAGTACTGACTAAACACCTGATGTAGGGCCAACATTGTTCTTATGCTTTATAAATAGAAGTTAAAGACATTATTTAGTTCTAGAGGCATTTACATAGTTGGCCACTCCACTGCTTGACTGGCAGCATTTCTTCCCTAACTCTAGATTTGGCAAATGGGAATGTGTAGTTTGTAATAAGTATCAGTTGCACTGTCCTACTACATCATTGTGTACTGTTCTCTGAAATTGTTTAATTTGGATTATTTAAATACATCTTCCCTGCTTTGTCAGTTCTGTAAGTTTGAAGTTATGTAAATATTTCTAATAATAATGGTTAATACTAATTACAACTTACAAAATCCATGATAAATTTTCCTGAGTCTATTAGGTTAAACCATATTGCCATTTTTGTAGATTGAAGGCAATTTCATATAGTTCAACCTAATAAAAAAGGAAGTATAAGGGGCTCCTAGTGTCCCATTTTTGTCACTCAGTAATCACTGGGAATGATCTTGTTTTAACCTACTTTTTCTTTTGTTGTTTGTTTTCTTTTAAAAGAAAGTATGCCTTTTAGGAAAGTAATACCCTTACACATAAATTAATGAATGTAACAAACATGACTGATAAAAAGTAGTGGTGAATTAATAGCTTTATAAGTATAGTATATATTTTTAATTATCACACAGTATAAACATTAAAACAAGACTTTCATTAATCTAAAACTTCTGTATGTTTTATTTGCAGTTTTGTTGTAAACATGTTTTGTTTTAAAATATGAGCTTAAATTACTTTAGTGTAAAAGTTAAATATATTGAGCTAATTGGAAAAATTTAGTATAATTTTACAAGAACTAAAATGTAGTTACTAATGTCTTTGTTGTTGCTGCTGACACCTCACTGTTTAAAACTTTAGTAATTCAGCAGTGAAATAAAATGAGCCACACAATTATGAAACGAAACAGATACTGTCTGTGCAAATGGTCTTCTTACTCAAGACTGCTAAGATCCTATTACGAATCATATTAATAACGAAGATCATTTGCTTAATTTCATTTACTTCTATGCATATATCACATGTAGTTGAACAACTCCTTCTTTAATAGCAATCCCAACAGCAATAATACAGTTTGTTTAATTGTTAGTTAGTTACTTAGTTACTTAGTTAGTTAGTAACTAACTGTTAACAGTTAGTTAGCAAACCAAAGCAAAGGTATAATGACGGTTCTCCAGGGGTGCATTTATTCACCTACTGTGAGACTGCTTGAAGCATTTCTTACAAGGTGATTCAGTAACCTGTGAAATCTAGGGTGAGTTTCCAGATCTTTGTCATTCTGGGATGAAAGTTAAGAATGTTAAGAAAGTACCTAGATTATAAAGCAAACTGAGAGGTGGGGATATGGGATGAAACCACCAATGTTGAAATTTCAGCTATTTTTATACTAAGCCTGAAGTTCATACATCATAACAAGTAAATACTTTTTAAAATACAAACTGTGGAGCTTTCTTTGCTTTTAACTATTACAAAGACAAGTAATTGTGAATTCAGTGTGTGTTAAAACAACTTCTGTTACCACATTTTGGGTGTTTTATATTATGTGTTATCAAGCTGTGTTTTTGTGTTTTATTTTAGCTTATTTGCACTAATCTTGATGAACTCAGGGAATTAATCACAAAAATCGAGAATGAACTCAAAGATCTGGAAAACAGTAGAAAAAAATCGGTAGGTGTTGATCCAAAAGTTCTATCTGTTATTGTCAGCATTAAAATTTATTCCTGCTTTTTTCTAAAGCCTTTTTTATCTTGTTCTCCTGGATAACATAAAAATTTGCAATGAACAATAGAAACATTATTTCTTTCATTTCTCCTGTGTGGTCTAGTTTTCATTTTTAATAGACAAAAATGGTGCTGGAGCAAGTAAATTAATTTTGTTTGCCTGGTTTATATCAGGTATTTCCCAATATACTGGTTGGTTGTTTTCTGACTGGTAGTTTTTGGGGGTAATGCTTACCTTGCAAATATTCTTAATAATTATGTGCTTTTAATGGAAGTTTATTGCTTAGTAACAAAATTTTAATTAGCTGTGACATAAATAACAGATGTAAATTGTTTAATCTTGCCCCAGATGTTTTTGATATATGTCTAACAATGTCTGTTTTAAGAACCTTTATCAGCTGAAGGTCTTTTTTTAACTTTCACTATATAGTCTAAATAATTGATTCACAATTAATCTTTACCTTCATTTTTTTATCGTTCTTGAGAGAATAGAGTATAAGGGCATTACATTTATTCACTCAACACTTGGTAAAACACTCAATTATGTTATTTATTAAATCAGTAATACCCATTTAACTAACATTTATAGTGCAGTTACATCACAGATTTGAAACACAATTACACACCAATAAAGCATTGAAGAAAATTATCATTTAAAAAAATCCCTTTGTTTTATGCCTTACGAATGTCCTGAAGCCACTTTTAGATCTTTGTTCAGAATCTGTTTGTTAATCTAGAATTATGTATAAAATAAGGTTAGTGATGCAGCAAGCTTTGTATCAGCAGATTTGTAGTAGTCATTTTATATGCTGTTTAGAAAAGACTAATAGCCCTGTGAAGGGAGGAGATTGAAGTACCATAAAAGTACAACCTTCTGAGGTTATTTTGATATGAGGTAAAACAGCGTTAAACATTTCAGAAGTCTCTCATGTGATACCTCTGAGAGTATTGCTATAATCGGAGAGAGAGAATAATGTTCATAATGATAGCCATCAATTAACATGAAAACATTATGTTCAGTATACAATCTGAGAACGCAGACAACTGTATGTTTTAGAAATATTTCCATTAAAATGGTTTAGAGCCTTATTAGATGCTTACTCTTTGGTGTGTGTGTGTGTGTGTGTGTGTGTGTGTGTGTAAATATAAATATAAATACACACGCCCGTGCATACACACATATTTGGTATATGGATTATCTCTTGATGTGGAACACCAAGTGTTTTAAAATTTACCTCTGTAACATATTTCACGAACATCTTTATAATAGACTATTTTATCCTCAGCCAAAAGTTTTTTTTAATATTTTTGATATCACATACTCATAAAGGACTGCTGTTCTTTAATAGAAAGGAATAGTCTTTTAATCAGGGTGTTATTCATAGCATTTTGCAAAAGCTGTTTATTTTTAGTACATTGTCCATACTTCATGACTCTAAACAGAATTCTGTTAAATAAATTTGTTAATTGTTTTTTATACTACAGTTAAACATAATGTATGGAATCTAAATTTGTTTCCGTATTATAAATTAGGGATTTGTTTTTAATGGAGTTTTAACCATAATTGATTTATGTACTTAACTTATGGCATGTATTTTAAGAGAAAAAGACTTCTGCAAACATCCTAGAGTTTTTCTGTAAAGCCATCCACCTCACTTCCATGTAGTATGAGGTATAAGCATATTGCCTTCCTTCACAGGAACAAATAGAAGAAGACTAAAAGAAAACAAATTATAAATACTTAATATTCTAGTGCTTGGGGGCATGTTTATCAGAAAATTTTAAGGTATATGTCGAGTTTAATTGATTCAATTTTCTATATCTAAATTTTAAACTTGTCCATGACTCCTGATATTTGTGTATCAGTTTTAAAATATGATTTCTTCTCTTCAAGAAATAGAAAGTCTTGGAATTGCACTTAATGGGGATAAGCTTATTGACATTATCAACATATGAGGTATTTCCCTTTAATTTAAACTGCTTAAAAGATTGCTTTTATGAACAGCTTATTCCACCCAATGAAATGGCCACACAAGATAAAGGAAATAGACAGTAAAAGTTTGCATCTCAGTATAACTCCTTATTTTTTACAAAAGCTAATACTGAGTGTGATCGATGTTAGTTACAGGAATTTATTGAATGTTTATGTTAATACTGAATACTAGTTTATTTGTCTGGCATCATTCGGGAGGAAGGTGTTCCACATAACTGAATTTTCTACATAACTGTAGAACTCTTCTTTTAATCATTTAATGAAAAACTTCCCTGTCTCCTTGTATTATATTGAACACAATTTAACCCTTTCTTGATGACTCAAGGATCATTATCGTATCCATAATTGTACCGATGCCCTAAACATCTATTGCTATGAGTAACTAAACATTCACCAAAATATGCTATATATTTTGAAGGTTTTTGTTTGTATTTTTGCTTTTGTTCTGCCTCTTTCTTCATTGTCAGCTTGTCATTTCTTGTGTGTGTCCATGTACTTGCCTTAGCTGATGTATACTACAGATTACAAAGCAAGTAACCATATTTATCAGAATTGGGTTCGTGGTGAGGAACTGGGAGCCTTTCTTAGAAATGAAATGCATGAACTTGGTGAAAGTGGTAGCCATTTTGACTGATCTCCTGCCTTGTAGGCTTCCTTCACTAGTGTCAGACAAATGAAGAATTAATATTGATTTTCATAGGAATATCACTGTCAAAACTAAACTTGTATTTAGAGTCAAAACAATTGTCTTATTGATTATTAACTTTCAGATTTACAGTAATGGCTCCAATAACAAAGAGGGTATATTTTATATGAACATTTGGTTGTCATAATGTGATTACTAAAGGTAGAAATTATATATGTGAGGAAGAATTTAACATGGATTCATATAAATACCTGGTTGCTATAGGGGGCTTCTTCTCTGCCGGGCCTTTCCAGATAGTTTTTCCTACCAAAGCAACAAAGAAGAATTATCTTATTTCCTCACCTATGTCAATCTTCCTTTAAAAAAGCTTCCTTAACCACTTAGAGCCTCTGCCATTGATCTGCTAGTTGTATTGGAAGATTTACAGTCTTTTAAAATCTAGACTGTTTACTCATTCTTGCAAGACAACTAATTCTATTTATGGTTAATGTGAGGAGAGAAAAATGCTTTAATTTGCTTGAGTTTGCTCCAGTTCACTTGATCCCATTACTTCATTTAGGGGCTTTTTCAAAAAATGCTTAACATCCTTTAGATCCTGTGGTGCTATACCTAATATTATCTACCTGAGATTTGTTTAAAGTGAGACATTTGGTTGAGATAAATAGAGGGATGTAGTTTGACAAAGTCCTTTAATTTTGTCTTTCTCATTATTATTTAGATTATAGGATTCTTTAGTAAGCTAAAGGAGAAATTATAGGATTTTATTTTTATTTTTGTGGTAGTCTAGAGAATTTACATTTTGTTTAATTATTGGAAAATATCCTATTTAATGTAGCAAATTTATTAGTTTTCCAGAAATATAGAGCTAAGATATTCATAAATTTGATCTTGTTAATTTGCAATTTATTCTACATTGTTGCTTTATAATTAAAATTGGAAGATTTTGCCAAGCTTTTACAGAAATGGGTATATTTCTGAGTTTTTCATGTGATCCCGTTTTTCTTACATCTGCTTTATTTCCTTATGTTTTATATCATAGTTTATATTTTCAAAGAGGTTTCCATCTTTTTTTCTTTAATAGCAAAAGATCTGTGTAGAGAATGGGTATAAGGAAAAGTGAACAATTTGGAAAAAATTGATGTTACTAATATTTATAAGAAAAGAAACTTTGGATTATATAATGGTAAATGATAGTGTTACCAATATAAACTAAAATTGAAATATAAGCATATCTTTTCTTTCTTTTTTTTGGAAATCCTGAAAACAATGTCATCGCTACAGCACAATTTCACAGAAGTCATCACATAAGAGTGTGGGGACCGAGCCCAGTCTGACCTGCCTTTCTAGGGAGGGGTGTGCAGGGTGGTGGCTAGGCGGGGTGGCCCATCTTCAGGGTCCTTCTGCATGGGAGCCCTTCCAGCTACACGCTAGCTCTTTTCTAATACATCTTTTAGCAATTAAGTACTGAGCAGGATTTAAGATAGACTTCAAATATTTCTAAATAATCAGTATGTAAGAAAAGCTATAAAACTGCCTGTGCTCTTTAATCCTGTAATCCAATTTGGGATTTAAGTTTTATTATCCCCATTTCACACATCCCCTCTAAAAGTAAGTTACACAATGGTGTGTTTAGCAAACTACCTCTAATAGTGGAAATTTGGAAAAAACTTGTATTCCAACAGTAGTCTAACCAAACAGTAATATTAAGAGTGGTATATCATATAGCTAGTAAAATAAAATATTTGTAGGTCATTGTTACTAGATGGAAATATTTGTGAAATGTTAAATTTTAAAAACATATTAAATAATATGCATAATGGTTACAACATGTAAAAAGTTACGTTAAAAAGAATTGGAAAGGAATTTCAAGTAATGAATAAAATTAATCTTTATTATTATTCTTAAAATAATTTAAATTCATAACACAATAATAATACTTCTCTTGCCTAACTAAAGTCTGTACATTAGCTAGTCCAAACAGAGAAATCAGAAGCTCAGAAATGATGACACCCATTTTTTTTGGTCACAGAGTTCTTTATAATCCAGTGGTTATCAATCAGGGATGATTTTGCACCCTCACTCCCCAGCTCCCCCCCACCAGAGACTTGACAATGTCTAAAGATATTTTTGGTTGTCATACTTGAAGAGGTGGTACTAACACTTAATGGATAGAGGCCAGTGATGCTGCCAAAAATATCCTACATTATAATGATCCTACAGTGCACGTGATAGCCCCCACAACAAAGAATTATCTGATCTGGCCTCACATGTCAGTTGTGTGATGCAAAACCCTAGTGTAAGCCTGTGTTTGCTAAGGGCCCTATTCTCTAATTCTGTCTGCTGCTGCCAACTTATTGGGAAAAACAAGTTGATGTTTTGAAAAAATTAGTTAGAAATCAGTGAAATCATACACCAGATCCCATAATTGAGAGTATTTTATTATGTCATATGTTCCTAATTCAGACTCGCGTTTGATGGAACTTGTGAATGTCAGTTTTACCCTTTATGATTCTATCAAATACTTAAAAAACATTCTTGACTTTCAGATTTATCTCAGCTGTCTTCAATCCATTATGATTTATGACCTGTCTTACTCTGTTCACCATTTACTTTTTACCTTCCTTAGTACAGGAAATAAAGAAGTTACAAATAACGTGGTTGTATACATATTATCTTAATTTATTTTTAGAAAGATGATGTAACAGTTTCTGAAAGTGAAGATATATAGTAAGGAATGATACACAGGCAAATGGAAAAATACAATCAAATTATGCATAACATTTTACTTATATGAATTTATATGAACCCAAAAACATAATTGTATATAGTAAAAGCTTGATATAAGGCAAAGAAATTGTTATACATTAATCTTATTTTCTAGCACCTGTAACAGAAATTTTACTCTATTATAGTGAAGGATTATGGGATCTTTCCCTCTTCTCTCCATTCCGTATCCCATTTGCTCATAGGCATCAAATCAAAAGTATTTTATAGCCAGCTGTTTGAGAGTACAAAATCTATTTTACTACAATGTATAGGGAAATTTAGGTACATTCAGAGTCCTGAATCTGCCTTAATTAACTTTATTTAATGGCTTTAGTTGTAGATATGGTAGCAACATCTCTAAATTCTCCTTAAAAATAGTATTATTTAAATTTTTTACAATGGCATCATTATATATATTGTTTTCTTATTCTAGATCATTTGTTAAACTATTTAATGGTTAACAAAACTGAGAAATATCTCAGCTGTGGGGAGAGGTGAAATCACTGTCTTGAAATAGTCATATTTAAAGCTTTTGAAAAATTAAAGTGACCTTTTTGAAACTCTGCACAATGGATAAAATAAGTTTCTTTACCTGTCTTAGTTACAGATGCTAGTCTTATTCATTAGGCAGATATTTCCTCAATGTCTTCTATGTGCTATATGCATAGTACCAGGAACTTGGTAGGGATCCAGAGATTGAAATAAAGCCCTTATCCTGCAGGAATTCACTTGCAGAGCTTGAGATTTTTATCCCCAACTCTGGGGATAAATTTTTAACTTTAATCGGGTTGGTTAGGCTAGCTCCTGTCCGTTTATAAAAGATTTAATCTTTTACTTTCAAACTGTCTATTCAGAAATCGCCATGTACTCTAGACACTTGCTCACTTCTCTTAATTACATGTTTATATATTTAGGAGTAGGGTGGAAGAGCAGATACAGAAACGTATAGACTTTATGAAGAATCAAATATTAACTGACATATTCAAAATAATAGTAAAATAAAGAAAGGTAGATGACAGGAAATGTGAACCAGAACAGTATATGACTGGTAATACAAAGCTTCAATTGACTGTAGTCACTGAATTATCTGAGATTGCATTATCCTCATTTACCTATGGTGAGTCTTGCTTTCCTTTTTTTTTTTTTAACCCTATTAATAATGTTCACTTTTTCTACTCACTGCAATTTGGCATAGTTTGAATCCCAGCAGGGAAACTTTCATAAAAAACAATATCTGAAAACCTCTTTTCTTCTAAAGAAAATTCAAATTAAAAGGGAAAAGGGTTGTTTGGTATTTTTACATTAGGCAGAGAATTGCTGTACATTCCATGGAATGAGCTTCAAGGAAGAATTGAACTAGGCAACAGAGTCTTCTAAAGTTAAGAGCTGCATAGTGTGGCTTTTATAATTTGCCTTAAACTCTTTTGAATTACATATTGCACATTCTTATTCAAATACAAGTAACATTTTAAAAATGTCAAATATTTTTCAAAGCCCCAAGTAAATTTGTGTTATCATCTATTTAATAGTTACTTTACTGTCTTCCACAGACCAGAGTTCTGAAAAAAATGAATTTAAATCCTTGAGGTGCTTAAGTCCAAAAAAAAAAATGAGCTTCACATCATTCTCGTGTTTTATATTACTGAAGATACCAAAATCTTTGGAAAGACCCTAAAATTTAGAGGTAAAATAGTTCAGTGTCTTTTGTGAAGTGAGAAATAGCATCAGAAAACTGAGAGGATTGAACACTAATAAAACTTTCCTACCATTTTACCAGAGCCTTTGGAAAAATAAAAAAATGATACATTATATTTTGAAGGAAAATTAACCCAGAATCCAGCAGCGAGTAGAAAGTAGCCTTCGTAGAGAGCAGAGAGTCCACATGTGAATACTCTAGTACTTTAAAATAGAAAAGTGATTCCTTACATTGTGAAGATGTAATTCTAACAAGTAGTAGGAACTTTTAATTAAAGCAAGAGCAGTTTGAGGCAGATTTATTGACAGCATGAAACACTGATAGACAATTGAAAAAACCTACAAAAGCAGATCTTAGGAGTCCAAACATATTAATAATTAATAATGTAGGAAATTGACCCTAGAAACCTGAACAGTGCCTGACAGTCACTGTTAAAATATAACACATTAATTTGTTCATAATGAGGACCCAGGTCATCAACGGTTAAGTTACAGTCATTGTATATTCAGAAAATCTGGAAGACATGTTTCTTAGGAACATTTCTATCAATTTTTAAGTCTTTTACATCTAAGGAGAAACGCTCAGTTAGCTAAGAAATTTACCTATGAAGTTTAAATACTGTGGGCCTACTCTGTGCTAGGTGTTGTGATAGAATCTGAAAGTAAAAATAAGTAGGATAGTGTCCCTGCTTTTACGATATTCCCACTCTTAATTTCACTTACTTGGAACTCTGATGATACCAGTGTAACATTACTTAAGTGACTCAGATTGTACAGTGAATTGCAGAGCCTACCTTTCTGATACCAGGTATAGATCTGATAAAATTTTCAGTTTCTTTGACCACCAATTTACTGAAAATTATCAAATTCAGATATTCATCCAGTGGTTAATTTCTAAAACAATTCTTTCTTCTTTGTAAATAAAAATAGCTAGATACTATCAGTTACATATATATTGTTAGATTTTTTTCCCCAATAATAGTAATTACCTCATTATGCAATTAAATTTTTCCTCTACAAAGCCAAATGACACTAAAACTTGTATTGATGTAGTTGTCTTCATACTTTATAATTAAATTCTAATTTAGAAATATAATGGAAATGTTGTATATGCTATTCAGCGTGGAATGCCTTTAAAATAAAGCATAAATGCTTTCCTTTTCTGTTAAATTAGTCTTAATTGAAAATGTGTGAGAGTACCTCAAGAGAAAATATTAATATATGATAGTTCATATTAGAACATTTGGCAGTATTAAAATACTGCTTAACTTTTTCCATATTAACATGCAGACATTTCACTATACTGTCATACTATTAACACTTTTTCAAGGAATTGTTTACCAGCAAGATGAATGCAATGCTTTACCTCCAAAACTGAACATGCAGGAATTTATGAATATGGTGGTAGTTTCTTTAGGTAAGCAATAAGAAAAAAAAATATTTATTACCTTTTTATTTAATATTACTTAGACTAGGAAAATGTCAAATGATTAGTTTATTTAAACAGTTAATTACAGTTGATTTGTGGTGTGTTTTTATACATATGAGTTTAAATTATTTGCAACCTTCCTTTGGATATTGTTAGTGATTTTAAATGAGAATTCTTTGTGTACAGATCCATTTGACTTTTCTAAAAGTTGTTTGCATTTTATTTGAAAAGCATGCTATATTGTTATTTAGTCCCTTGTCCACCATGGTATTTATGTCTGGGACAAGACCCAAGTGTGCAAAAAAAAAAAAAATTTGTCACGTGATCCATGTTTCTGTGCTCTAACAACATATTTGTAAGTAAAAGCATGGAGAAAAATATATTTATAGATGATTTTAATTTTTCCTCATATAACTGTTAATACCTATTTTTGTTTAGATACAATGTTACAAGAAAACCTATGTAAGTAACAGGATGGTTTGTGTAAAAAAGTTATTTTCACCTAAGTTTAACATTCAAACCATCTAAATTTATCGATATGTGCAAAATATGGCCATGGTGGTGAGATACTTAATAGATGTGGAATTTATGTTTTCCTGTCTTTCTTCCTTTTAGGTGACCAATGTCCCCAGCATCAGTAGATTGCCAGCTCCCTCTCCTTGCAGCACCCCAGCCAGCGTTATGCTGGTGCTGTCATACCCATCCCAGATTACCACAGCAGAATGGAGTTGTTCTTTAGTTGTAAGGTAAGTTTCCCTCCCCACTCATTTCACACACGCAGACTTAGCTTTTCATTTTACAATATTGTGTAGTTTTGTAAGTTTTTTAAAGTTTCTTTTCCATATGATTCCTTAGGTTATTAATGTATCACATTCAAAAACTTATAAAACTGCATAATACAATAAAGACCTTATCTTGTGACCATAGACCAGCTCCTTTTTGTAGTAATTCCCATGAGGTTATAAAACCTCCACTGTTTGACAGTTGGGGCATCTCCTGGAAAGGGACCTGGCAATCTGCAGCTGCTGTGGACATTGGATGAGAAAGTATTGAAAGGTAAGCTTCAAATTGAAACCATATTGTACGCTTTTGGTTCCATGGTGTATGCTTGAAATTCATACTCTATGTTATGTTAAACTTGATAATAAATTCATTTTAAAAAATTACTCTCTTTTTAAAAGTAATTTTCAGTAAATGTTTGAATTATTAAGTTCACATAACACATTAGGATTCTTAGAAAATATTTTTTATCTCTGGAAATAGAATTCCAACATTGAAAATAGTTCATTTATCCCCACATTCACATACCTGTTTATAAAGAAAGTCAGAGCTAAATTTATATACATAAAGCTTATTAAATATATGTTTTATTAGAGAACAGTTAGAGCGCTGTTCCACAAATGATCTTTTACTACTTCTACCTGCCTTGTTTATTGATTAGTGCAGATAAAGATTGTAAGAATCCTTCTGGTTTTTATTGCATCCATATTCTCTCATGTGTTTGAAAATAGGGGAACTTGCTGTTTTACTTATTTTTTAATTCACTTTTAAATTTTAGATCACTATAATTTTAAGTACTATTGTAATTAAAACAAATTTGAGATTTTGATTTTTGCATTACAAAGATACCTAGATGTAAATACAGGTATTTACAAAATACTGTCTTTTTCTTTTTTCGGAATTGTTTCTGTATAGGTCAAGAGAGAGAGCATTGTGCAGTGGAAGGAAGGGGATTTTAGCATTGAGGAGACCTAGAATTCTATTCTCAAGTCTACTTCTATCTACAAGTACTTCCCTGTATGTTACTTTAGCCAGTTTCCTTCTATAAAAATTCTGTCCTCTGAGTTCCCTTTTAGCTTTAATAATTTTATGCTAGAAGAAACATAATTGTTCTTAGTTTTTCCATTATCCTTATATGAAAATAAAGTTGATCAGTCAGAAAAGCTGTAGTGAATGACCTGATTTAAAGTTCAGAAAATAGTTATTTGATTTTAAGTAGATTTTTTTTAATTAACGTTTATTGGGGTGACAATTGTTAGTAAAGTTACATAGGTTTCAGTTGTACGGTTCTGTAATACATCATCTATATATCACATTGTGTGTTCACCACCCAGAGTCAGTTCTCTGTCCATCACCATATACCATGTTTCCCCCAAAATAAGACCTAGCTGGACAATCAGCTCTAATGCGTCTTTTGGAGCAAAACTTAATATAAAACCCAGTCTTATATTATAGTAAAATAAGACCGGGTCTGATATTAAGTTTTAGAGCTGATTAGAGCTGATTGGCTAGGTCTTATTTTCGGGGAAACATGGTATTTGATCCCTTTCACCCTCATCTACCACCCCCTATTTCTCCCCCTTACCCACTGGTAACCACTAAACTATTGTCTGTGTCTATGAGTTTTTGTTTCTTTGTCTTGTTCTTTTGTTGTTTTCAGTTTTATATACCACGTGTCAGTGAAATCATATGGGTCTCTATTTTTTTCTGTCTGACTTATTTCACTTAGCATAAGTAGATTTTTATATTAGACTGCAGTTAAGGTAGGTTGTTACCATCTCTGACTTTTAAAAGTTCGTAATTTTTCTTCTCTTTACATTTGTTCCATTGTATACTGTGACACTCTGAGACTATCACTAGGTAGAAAGGGACATATTTTAATTCCATTTGGGTTGTAATGACCAAAGAAGATGATAAATGAAATAAGCCATGTGAGTTTCTCTTTTGCTGTCAAGTAGTTAAAGCACCTTACCTCAAATACCAGTCCCAGAGCAGTGATTCTGAACTTTTAAAACCTGTGCTCCCTTTTGATCAACCTAAAAACAATGGATGTGCATACTCCATCGCAGGGTAGAGGGATGTCCTCTGTCAAGGTCATTGTATTATTTATATGTATCTTCTAGTCAAAATATTTTATCAGTCTTTACTTTCTATAATTTTTGTTATGTAAATAATAGACTTTTTGTTTTCCAAATACAGAATGATTAAATACACATTTTCAGATGTAAATGAAATACCATACCACCACTACCCCAAGTTGGGTATATGCAATTTAAAGAAAGGGAAGAAGGCCAAAAAATATATTAAGTTAGAAGGCCGTAGACATTCCCAAGCAGGTCATTGGGTAAGACAGAATTATGTGAAAATTAGAAATCTAGTCTCTGATTAATATTTATGACCCCTTCCCCTGTATACAGTCGGCTAGTTCAGTAATATATTTTCTGGGCAATGGATTAATTAAAATTTAATAACCAAAATAAAACCAAAAGGTGAAATCTTCCTAACCTTTTTTAAATTCTTTTCTAAAAAAATTAATATTGTAGTTTATTAGAGACATAAACACAGCTGACAAATGTCTTAAAATAACATCCAGCTACACAGTCTCCCCTTTTTGTGCCTCATCTACCTAGGCCTAAGGTCCCATAATACTGCTAGTCCTGCTTTCCCCACCCCATCACCACCCCACCAATCTAAATAATAGAAACCTTACTGCCCAGGTTAACTCTGCATCTGCCATTCTTCCCCAAATAACCCCTAATTAAAAAGAATGTAGCATGCCTGGTACTCCCTAGTCTTTTAACACTTATTCAATTAATTTTACCAGAAAAAGGATATTCTCCCCACTTTCATTCCTCATTCCTTTCCTCTTTTTGCTCTTTTTAGCCTAGGAAAAGTTTACTTCTACTCTCACCATTTCATTTTTGAGCCAAATGGTAGTTAAGAACTAGAAAAATTACGCTGACATGCCTTGTTAAGGGAACAGATCTCCACTTTCCTATTTTCTATTGTTTATTGAAATAAAACCCTCCCTCATTCCACAAAGGATTTACAGTGGCTGTCATTTATCTTTTCACATTCCTCAATTAGCTTTCCCTGGATAAAAGTTTTTTCTTGTTCAATTTTATTGTTTATTTTGTGTTTATTGATATTTTGTGTTCAGCAGATATTATTGTCTTAATAGTTTTGTTTTCGTGGGTTATATATAATAAGCACTTTATACTATTTTATAACATTTCCTCAAGAAAAAATAAAAGTTTGAAGTATAACTCGTTAAGTTGGGTTCTTTTAGAAAGCATTTGACAACAGGGAAGATATGTCTGTGTAGGTTAGTATGTTATATGAAATAAACTTTTCTCAAAAGTTTTTCTTACCATATGATTTGTCATGCCACTAAGAAGAGACAGAGTTAATGAGCCTAGCTAGGTTCTATATTCATTTTGTGAGCCTAGGTTCTATATTCATATGCACATAAAATCCTACATCTTCCTACTCTTCTAATAAAGAATTCCTCTTCCAAGATTTAAAAAAAAAACCCTCAAGGGTAGAAATATAGTTGTTACTTTTATGTGTATAAACATTCTGTCGATTCAAAGCACAAAATTTTGGGGAAGTAGGAACTAAGGTTTGTATGTGATTAAATTTTTCAGGACTGAAATGTTGAAGGTTTCAGATATATATACAATTGGGAAATTTATGTACAGATTTAGAATACATAAATCTCTAGGGAGTGGTAATTTTTCTGCCTTAATGTTTTACATACATGCAAATTGACTCAACAATTGCTATGGGATAAAATCTGATTTTATGCATGCTAAATGTGATCCGTAACATACAGTTGGGTGTCTTTTGTTATAAAAGAAATAAAATGAGTGGACCGTATGATATGGGAATTACATCTCAAAACTGTTACAGAAAAAAATACAAATGGTTACATAACTGTAAATGATGATGGTGACGTGGATAGGTGTACACTAACATTGTGGAGAACGGGAGAGGTGGGTACCTAGAGATACAACTTCCATAAACTTACTGTTCCTATGGTATTTGGATAATTTTATGGGTACTGGTGGTGTATTTTTACTAGCGGGTTTTATAACCTATGTCATACTGAATTTATGTGATACAGTTTTTAAGAGATAGTGATATAGTTCTAAGAACATGGATTTCAGCATCAGACAGATCTGGGTTCAAGTCATAAGACCTTAAACAAATCATTTAATCTCTGTGAGCCTTAGTTAATTTATTTGTTAAGTGAGACTAAAATGCACATACCTCAGAAGGGTTTTCTTAACAGCTAGAGTGTGTGTGCACTCTCATGCTCACTCGACCCCTCCCTCTCTCTCCCTCTCCCCCACACTGTATATATGAAGGAAATACTTCAGATAATACTTAGCAAATGGAGGGGATGTCAGTAATTATTAACTCTTAGTGTAGCATCATAATATTGAAAATGACCACTTGTTTGCTTTTCTGTGCTGGAAACCTTTTAAAATTGTAAAATTTCCCAAGGAAGTTTATTAAGAAGACTGCTTTTCGATATGATAACAATCCTGACTTTTCTTTTTTTTCCTCACTCTTTGGGAATAATAGGAAAACTTTACAGATGTGAGCCATAGCCTTTACACATTTAATGAATTTATGTAAATGTGACATACTGTACTTAGTAAATTATTTATTAAAATATTTACAGTTGACCCATTTACAAACTTAAAAAAAATTTGTCTCTTGACTAAATGGATTTTAATTTCTCCTGTAGAATTGACAATCTTTAAAATATGTCAAATAAGATTTACTACAGGATACTTTTCTCCTTTCTGCAAGCTAAAGAAGAGACACTTGGATGGGTATTGGTGCTTTGTTTTTTGCTCAAAAAAGAAGGCTTGACGTTCACTTTTAGATTAAATCTAAGGGATTTACTTTTAAAATTGTGTTTTTAGGGCAAATGGTATCATCGGAGGCAAGCTGTAAAAGAATTGCATAGTACATTGATACGTCTTTTAAATGAATTGCTGCCATGGGAACCAAAGTTATTGAAAGCTTTTCAAAGAAACAGGTAATTCAAGCTTTATAATCTATTTTACTTATTTTAGAACTCTTATATTAGGATTATGGGAAGATATCCTGGAATCACTTAGTAGTTTTCTATTGATTTGTAATTCAGCAGATATTTTGTGTGCCCCGTGTGCAGGGAACTTCCTAAGCCCCGAAAAAAATAGTGTTGATTAAACAAGACTCCTACTCTGTGGCTTACATTCCTTTTTGTTGTTGTTTTTTCTTTTGGTTTGTTTTGGTTTTTTTATGGTAGAATGCACAAACAAAATTTCTTACCATCTTAACCAGTGTTAAGTGTACAGTTCAGAGGTATTAAATACATTCATAATATTGTGTTACTATTACCCTATCCATCCCCAGAACTCTCTTCATCTCGTAAAACTGAAACTCTCTACCTATTAAACGAGAAATCCATATTCACCCCTTCCCCTAACCCCTGGCAACCATCATTCTATATTTTGTCTATAATTTTAACTACTCTTAAGTACCTAATATAATATGCAATATTTGTCTTCTTGTGACTGGCTTATTTCACTTAGCATAATGTTCTCAAGGTTCATCCATGTTGCAGCATATGTCAGAATTTACTTTTCAAGGCAGAATAATATCCCATTGTATGCATGTACTACATTTTGCTTATGCATTCATCTGTTAGTGGACACTTGGGTGGCTTTCATGATTTAGCTGTTATGAACATGGATGTACAAATATCTCAAGACCTTGCTTTCTGTTTTTGGGTATATAAAGAAATGGAATTGCCAGATCGTATGGTAATTCTGTTTTTAGTTTTTTGAGTTTTCCACAGTGACTGTACAATTTTACATTCCCACCAATTACCCACAGGATTCCAGTTTCTCCATATTCTCACCACTATTTGTTATTTTCTTTTTATAGTAGCTATCTTAACAGGTATGAAGTGGTGGTATATTGTTAACAGTTTTGATTTGCATTTTCCTGGTAATTAGTGATATTGAATATTTTTTCATGTGTTTCTTGACCATTTGTATATCTTTGGAGAGATGTTTATTCAAGATTTCTGCCAATTTTTGAATCAGCTTGTTTGTTTTTTTGTTGTTGAGTTCTAGGAGTTCTGTATTCTGGCTATTAGTCCCTTATTGGATATATGACTTGTAAGTATTTTCTCCCATCCTTGGGTTAGCTTTTTACTTTGCTGATAGTACCTTTAATGCATAAATTTTTAAAATTTTCATGAAGTCCAACTTGTCTATTTTTTCTTTTGTTGCCTGTACCTAATTGCTCTGGCTAGAACTTCCAGTACTATGTTGAATAGAAGTAGCAAAAGCAGGCCTCCTTGCCTTGTTCCTGTGCATAGAGAAAAGCTTTCAGTCTTTCACCATTGAGTATGTTTGCTGTGGGTTTTTCATGTATGGCTTTTCTTAAAGCCATTTCCTTCTTTTATTTTTTTAATTTTTTTTTTAATTAAAGCTTATTGGGTTGACAATGGTTAGTAAAGTTACGTAGGTTTCAGGTGTACAATTCTGTAATACATCATCTATATATCATATTATGTGTTCACCACCCAGAGTCAGTTCTCCTTCCATCACCATATATTTGACCTCGTTTAGCCTCATCTAAGGGCCATTTCCTTTTATTCCTCCTTTGTTGATTGTTTTTATCATGAAAGGATATTGAATTTTGTCAAATGCTTTTTCTGTAACACTTGAGATGATCATGTGGTTTCTTTCCTTCATTCTGTTATGTGGTGTGTGACATTAATCAGTTTTCACATATTGAACCATCTTTGCATTCCAGAAATAAATCCCATTTGGTCATGATGTATAATTTTTTTAATATGCTGCTGAACTTCATTTGCTTGTATTTTATTGAGGTTTTTGCATTAATGTTTATAAGAGATATTAGTCAGTAGTTTTCTTGTAGTGTTTTTGTTGGGCTTTGGCATCAGGGTAATACTGGCCTCAAAGAATGACTTAGGAAATGTTTCCTCCTTTTCAGTTTTAATGTCTGATAAAATTCACCAATGTAACCATCAGGTCCAGGGCTTTAGTTTGTGGAGAGATTTTATTGTTTATTGATATGATCTCCTTAATAGTTATAGATCTATTCATATTTACTATTTCTTCATGATTTAGTTTTGGTAGGTTTTATGTTTCTAGGAATTTGTTCATTTCATCTAGGTTATCCAATTTGTTGGCATATAATTGTTCATAGTTCATTTAATAATCCTTTTCAGAATTGGTACTAATGGCCCAACTTTCATTTTAATCATTTGAGTCTTCTTTTTTTTTTTTAAGTCCTTCTAGCTAAAGGTTTGTCCATTTTATTGATCCTTACAAAGATCCTTTTGGTTTCATTGATTTTATTTTTCTATTCTCTACTTCATTTATCTAATCTTTGTTATTTCTTTCCTTCTGCTAGTTTTGGGTTGTTTGTTCTTTTTCTAGTCTCTTAAGTTATAAAGTTATGTAGGTGATTTGAGATCTTTGTTGTTTTTTAATGTAAGCATTTACAGTTAATAAAATTTCTCTTTAGCACTGCTTTCACTGTGTCCCATCATTTTTGGTATGCTGTGCTTTCATTTTGATTCATTTATAAGTATTTTCCAATTTCCCTTATGATTTCTTTTTCAGTCCATTGGTTGTTTAATAGTATGTTGTTTAACTTCCACAAATTTATGAATTTTCCAGTTTTCCTTTTGTTACTGATTTCTTCTATGGCTTATATTCTAATGCACAACAAAGACAAACTCAACTGTCAGATGGTAATAAGTGCTATGCAGAGAAATAAAGCTGGGTAAGGGGAGTAGAAAATGTCTGGTTTGGATGGGATGACGATTACTCTTTTACCGGGGTGTCAGGTATATTCCCTGATGAGTTGATGTTTGAATAGAGATCTAAAGGAAATGAGGGAGAGAGCCATATGGTTATCTGAGGGAAAATAAGATGCAGAAGCCCTAAGATTGTAAACATGCTTGCCATTTAGAGGAAATGCAAAGGGGCAAGTGTAACCAGAGTGAGAGAGAGTAGGAAAGTGGTAAAAATGAAGAGTCTGAAAAGTACAGGGAAAGGTCACCAGATCATGCAGGTCTTTTACGGACTTTGGTTTTTCTCTGACTGAGATGAGAGGTCATTGGAGTGTTTTAAGCAGAGGAAGGACATGATCTGACTTACGTTTTCAAGCACTCGCTCTGCCTGCTATATTAAGGTTAGTGTAGTGGGGCAAAGGTGAAAACAGGGAAATCAGTTATATTATGTAATAATCCAAGCCAAAAAAAAGGTGATAGTAGCTTGCACCAAGATCGTAGCAGAGCAGATGGCAAGGAGTTGTGGATTTTGGATATATCTTGAAGGTAGGATTGATATAATTTGCTTAAGGATTGGGTATAGAGTGTCAGAAAGAACAAAAAAGGAGGAGTGAAAAGATGATGCCCAATATTTTTAGCCTAAACAACTGGAATGATAGAATTGCCATTAGCTGAGATAGGGGAAACTGGAGTAACAGATTTGGGAGGGAAAAGGAAGTTCAGGAGTTTAGATTTCAACATGTTAAGTTTGATACACTTTTTAAACATCTAATTAGAGTTATTGAGTAGGAAGTGGGAATTGTCCAGATATAGATTACATTTAAGATATGACACTGGAAAAAAACACCTAGTTATGTGAGCATAGATAGAGCATAGATAGACTGAAAACCCTGAAGCATTCCAACATTTAGAGGTGGTAGGGATGAATAGTACTTAGCAGAAGAGACTGAAAAGCAGAATGATCAGTATGATAGGTAGAAATTATACGACAATAGAAAAAGGGGCGTCTTGGAAACCAGGTAAAGAAAGAGGTCTGATCATGGTAGATTGCAGAATATGAGGACTAAAAATTCATTATTGCATTTGGCAACATGGAGGTCATTGATGACCTTGATGAGCTACCTGTGTGGGTAGAGAAGTTGGTAAGAGAGTCTGGTCAAGAGAATTAGGGGAGAGGAATTTGAGTTTTGCTATGAAGTAGAGCAGAGAAATAGGGCAGTGCTTAGAAGGACAGGTTGGAGTCAAGAGGTGGTGCTTTTTGTTGTTGTTTTAATGGGAGAAATAATATGTTTGTATGCTGGTGTAAATTATCTAATAGAGAGGCAAAAATGAACGCAAGCAAAGGAAGGGACACTGGTAGAGTCATATTCTTAAAGAGGTGAGAGAGGATGTGTAAGTGGAAGGGTTAGCTTAAATAGGAAGACAGAAAATATAAGGACAAATGAAGGTCTTAATTTGCAGGTGACGTGTGAAAGTTCTTGTCTGATCGTTTCTATTTTCCCTGAAATAAGCAAAGTCACTAGCTGAAACGACTGAGAAGGGAGGAAATTATATGACTCCCATGTAGATATTTCTAAAAGGAAATTCGTTTTACACTTATCCTTTGGTGTGACCCATTCTAGTATCTTACGGCCCTCATCTCCATAAAACCCGTAAGTAATAATTTAAAACAAATAAATTGAGAGTAATTATTAACTAACATTTATTGAATATTTATGTGCCACACATACTATGAGGTAAGCTCTGTTATTATCCCCATTGTACAAATAAGTAAACTGATACTTACGAAGCTTAAGGTACTTGCCCAAAGTCTTAGAACTGTTAAGTGACAGATGTGAGACTTAAACATCATTTTGCACAAAGCAAGAATTTGTAGAAAATATAAATTGGAGACTGTACATTCAGATTTTGTTTTAAAAGAACAAACAAAATGGTAAGCTAAAGATAAAAGTTAGGGGTAGAATAGAGAAATTCAGTTGAAAGCAAAAGGAATAATAAAGGATCTCTACAACATCATACCATCATTTGGAAATTTTCCATTATGTTTGTGAAAAGGATCTCAAAGACCACCTTTCAACTTTATTAAGCATAATAAAGAAGTATTTCTGGAGAGACCCAAAGATTTAGGTATAATTACTCTCAGGATTAAATGATGGAGTTTTTTGTTTGTTATTCTCTGTATAATAGTAAAAAATAATAGATACCATTTCTTAGAATTTCTTGATTAACTATTTTAAATGACCTTTTTAAACTATAATAATTTTAAGACTGTCTAAAATTTACTTTTACCAATGTACCTAGAAAAAAAAATTACCTTTCTCTCATTTACTAGGTCTAACAGCAGCCTTTAGGAAGACAAATAGGTGGTATGTGCAAACACTTTATTCTGAAATTGCAGATATAATCTTTTCAGTGTCTTATGCCTTAAACCCTGGGTTTTGTCTTCTTGAACAATAATAATTGGCAAGACTGAACTAAGTAAGCATCTTAGACACACTTGAGATTAAAACACAGTTTTTAGTGACTTAACTGAGAATATTTTAATACATAGTTTAAAATGTTAAAAGTTAGTTTAGCTTTCAAGAGTTTAATACATATGTATTGTTTGTTATATTGGGCAAACATATATTTCAGGAGCCGCCTAAAGAAAGACTATGATGATTTCAGAAGACAGCCTGATCATGAAAAATTTACTAGAGAACTATGGACTACTGAAGAAGGTGAAGGAGATCCTGGTAAAGAATCTCCTAAAATAGAAATCAGTAAGTCTATAGACTCAACAGAACCTCTAGATATCCTGGAGAAAGATCACTTTGATTCAGGTAGGCATTAAAACTTTCTTTAAATCAACACTAAAAGCACAAAGAGAAGTTTTTATATGTTTGTGGAGATAAAGGATAATCTGGTTAATGACGTATATTGATTGGGGAAATCTGATATGTTTTGAGGGTGTACTATTTCCTTATAAAAGATTCTTTGAAGTCATTATTATATTTCAGGAGTTTCTAGAGCCAGTGCCTGACCCCAAACTGTAGGTGTATCATTGCTCATTACAGACCACACATCCTCCACACATCCTTGGTCTTCAATTCCTTTGAAATAGGTTCATCCTCTTCTTTTTTTTTTTTTTTTTTTTAAGATTTTATTGGGGAAGGGGAACAGGATTTTATTGGGGAACAGTGTGTACTTCCAGGACTTTTTTCCAAGTTAAGTTGTTGTCCTTTCAATCAGTTGTGGAGGTGCACTGCCGTTCAGCTTCAAGTTGTTGTCCTTTCAGTCTTAGTTGTGGAGGGCACAGCTCAGCTCCAGGTCCAGTTGCCGTTGCTAGTTGCAGGGGGCACAGCCCACCATCCCTTGCGGGAGTCGAACTGGCAACCTTGTGGTTGAGAGGACGCGCTCCAACCAACTGAGCCATCCGGGAGGCAGCTCAGCTCAAGGTGCTGTGTTCAATCTTAGTTGCAAGGGGCGCTGCCCACCATCCTTTGCGGGACTCGAGGAATTGAACTGGCAACCTTGTGGTTGAGAGCCCACCTGGCCCATGTGGGAATCGAACCGGCAGCCTTCGGAGTTAGGAGCACGCAGCTCCAACCGCCTGAGCCACTGGGCCGGCCCATCCTCTTCTTTTTATTATCACTATTTTTGAAGCACTGTTTCTGATGTTTGCTTTAAATGGAACTTGGCGAGTCCCTAACACTGTGAAGACACTGTGAAGATTTTTTTATAAGGAATGACCAAGGTTGATAGCCTAATGAGACCTGAGATTAGACACATCATTAGACACACAGTTCTACTAAAGAGGCTGGATTAGATTATCTGAAATTAATTTCAACTCATCAAATAATATGATTATGTAAATATAGTTAAATAACTTTCTTTAGTTATATAAGAGGTTAGTATGAAATTTTATGGTTACAAATGAATTAATCTGTTGTTTTTCATGTCTTTGGTAAATTGAAAAGTGTTACTTCTCATCAACCCTCTTCGACCAAATATGAAAATAATTTTATTTTACTGTTGGGATAATTAAACACCAAAAAAAGCTAGATATTGTTCATCCTTTAGAGTCTAAAAATAGATTAGAATGGAGAACCATTGGGGTGGCTGGTTAGCTCAGTTGGTTAGAGCACGATGCTCGTAACACCAGGGTTGCTGGTTCGATTCCCGCATGGGCCAGTGTGAGCTGCACCCTCCACAACTAGATTGAAACAACTACTTGACTTGGAGCTGATGGGTCCTGGAAAACACTTAAGATAAATAAATAAAAGTTTTTTAAAAATAAATAAAATAATGGAGAACCATCTCTCTTTAATATCAAGGTTTCCCTATATAGAAGAGAATTAGGGTAGATTCCTTTCCAAATCTAAATTTCTGAACCCTACTTGCTGGTTTGATCTCTTTAAGGAGGTAGAATTTCCTTTTGCACTTGTAGTCTTAAAATTAGCAGAAGTTGACCAAAAGTAATTTTCTTATTAATAATACGTTGTTCTTGGAAATGCTTATGATATCAAGATTACCATGTCAAAGATCACCTTACCTTAATTTCCACCAGTGGTGCTGGGGCTTTTGAATCACCCTATAGATTTCTTCATAAATTACCAGTTCAAAGATTGACTTTTTTATATAATTGGTCTTATTGTTATTCATTTGTTATTTTATATTAACAAAACGCTTGTTTTATAATTTTCAGATGATATGAAATTGTCAGAAATAGATTTTCCTATGGCTAGAAGCAAGTTGTTGAAAAAGGAATTGCCTTCTAAAGATGTACTGAAGACACTGCCTAAAACACTTAAGCGACAGTCAAAACAAACCAGTTATCTGGATGATAGCACAAAAGAGCTTTCTCCAAGGAAGAAAGCAAAGTTAAGCACAAATGAGACAACAGTTGAGAATGCGGAAGGTGATATGCAGATTGACTGTTTGAATGCATCGAAGCATACAGAGCCACTGTTGCCAGAGTCATTAGCCTCAGTGGATTCAACACCAGTGTCTATTTTCCAAAAAGGGACCAAACCTATTCAGGCCTTGCTTGCAAAGAATATTGGGAACAAAGTGACCTTAACAAATCAACTGCCCATTTCCACAGGTAGAAGTGCTTCTGCTATAGAAAAGCCAGTTATATCTCCTCCAGAAGCAAGCCCCATAAAGCCAGCATTGACCTGCCACACCAATACAAAAGGTCCTTTACAGATGGTATACAAAATGCCCTGTGGCCAGTGGTTGCCTATAGATCTTCATAACAGCTCTGTAAAGATTCAGATGCAACCTGTGCTAGATCCTAAAACAGGAGAAAAAATCATGCAGCAGGTTCTCATTCTGCCTAAGAATTTCGTGATTCAGCACAAGGAAGGGAGAGCAGTGGCAAAAGAAATACCACCACTTCAAAAAGGTACAGAACAACGTTGTTTATCCTTCCCACAGACAGCAAATACAAACTCTTCCTTAGCCTCAGTCCTCGCCAACTCAGCAGGAGCTGTTTCTACCCATCTACCGAATGCAGTTTTCAACAACACGATTACACCTTTGTCAAATTTGAGTAATGCTAGACCACAGCCTTTGCCACCTGTAAGCTCAGTAAGTAATTTATTACCACCAGTTAAAAATAGCCAGAGTGAGGCAGGAAAAGTCAAGAACGCAGTTTTAGCAGCCACATTCCCCCAGCCCATCGCTTCACCCACCATTTCCTCAACAGTTCAGCCTCTGTTATCAGCAACAACACTAAGTGGATCTACAAATCCTGGTAGCTCCCTCACATGTTTTGCACAACAAACTGCTGATTCTTCTGAAGTAAAGCAAGAACTGAAAACTGTGTGTATAAGAGATTCACAGTCAATTCTGGTTAGGACACGAGGTGGGAACACTGGAGTTGTAAAAGTACAGACCAATCCAGATCAAAATTCACCCAACAGTTTATCTCCAAGTTCAGTTTTCACTTTTGCTCCTCAGCTTCAGGCATTTCTGGTGCCAAAATCAACAACTTCATCATCCTCTGCTTTTTCACCAGTGTCTGGAACGACAGCTACATCTAGTCTCCCACCTTTTGGCCAAACACCAACTTCTGTTTCCATTCCAGCTGGCTTTAATCCGTCCTTGGGGAAAAATCTCAAACTCACATTAGGCCAACCTACCTACAGTGGTAATTTGGCCCACATAATAGATAAAACTTCATACGTGCCCTCTTCTCCCTTAAAGTCTTCTGTTTCTTCTAGCACTCTGCTCCCATCAACAGCAAGTAGTTCAGCAGGCGTACTTAGCCTATCAACAGGAAATTTTGGACAAACCAATGCAAATGTTATTCATACTCCAACTAAACAGCAACAAGTAGATTATATCACAAAAAGTCAGCCTGTTACAAGGTCAGAAGCAACAGCAGCAACAAATGGAGATGTGATCAGTGGGACTACAGTTCAGAAACTTATGCTTGTGTCTGCTCCATCTGTTCTTTCTTCTGGCAGTGGAACTGCAATTAATGTGACACCTGCACCTACAGGTGTTTCTGCCCAGAAATTAGTTTTTATTAATACTCCAATTCCCAGTGGCACTTCAACCCCAACTATTGTGGCAGAACCATTAAAACAGACTCTTCCTCCCTCCTTGAATAAAACATACGTTAAGGCTCCAGAACAACCCCAGATAGTACTGATTCCATCGACAGTGGGAGCACCAATAAAAATAAATTCATCACCAACTGTGTCTCAGATAAAAGATGTGAAAATTGGATTAAACATAGGTCAAGCAATTGTAAATACTTCAGGCAGTGTGCCAGCTGTACCATCAATTAACATATTGCAAAAGGTAACCCCCAAAGGAGAAGAAAAAAGTACCAAGGGCTATGTTTTGCCATTGTCGACAAGTGGTAATTCAATTCCAGTAAGCTCAAATTTTGTGAGTCAAAATATTACTCCTGTTAATGAATCAGTGGTTTCTGCAGCAAGAGCAGTAAACATGTTTTCAGTAACAGGAGCAAATGTTTCTTTGGGTTCTCTTTCAGTGACCTCAACCTCTGCTTCAGTTGGGACACGACCTCCTGTTTTAGTCAGTGGAAATGATACCTCTTCAAGAATTATGCCTATTTTGTCAAATAGACTTTGCACGTCAAATCTCGGAAACACTGTGGCTATATCAACTGTGAAAACAGGACATCTTGCATCATCTGTTCTGATTTCAACTACACAACCAACAGTGTCTCCTAAATGTTTAACATCAGCTTTGCAAATCCCTGTTACTGTTGCCTTGCCTACACCTGTGACTATATCCCCTAAAATAATCAACACAGTTCCACAAGTGGCAACAGTACCAGGAGCCACACATTCTGTATCTCTTTCTAAAAGACAATCTCGGACCTCTGTCCAGTTTCAGTCACCAGGGATTTCAGCTACAGTGCCAACAAATATAAACACAAATAAACCTCAAACTGAATTGCCATCCCTTTCACCAAACCCAGGTAAAATAATTAATATTTCCAATTTTGCTTCTCTGCCAAACCAGCAAATGTCCCCTGCTTTAGTAAAACCATCCTCCAGTTACAGTTCCACTCCAGGTGGCTCTGCTATTCACACTGCTACAGCACCATCAAATGTAACTGGTGTGGGGGGCAGTCAGTTCAGTGAACCTTGTATTCAGCAAAAAATAGTCATCAACACCAGTACACCCTTGGCACCTGGTACTCAAATCATGATTAATGGAACCCGGTTTATTGTTCCACCACAAGGTCTTGGAGCTGGCAGCCATGTTCTCCTTATATCTACTAATCCAAAATATGGACCTCCCTTAGTTTTTAACAGTGGCCACGGCATTCAACCTACACCAGTAGATAATCCTGCCCAGAAGATCACACTAGCATCAAATAATTCTTTAAGTGGACAACCTGTAAAACAGTCTCTAAGAACCTCTACAAAAATTGTAAACTCTCTCGGGAATGCAAGTTCTCTAACCACAGTACATACAACACCACAAATCGTAAACACAACTGCTAAAGTTTCTGTTGCGCCTCCTGTATCGACGGTGTCATTGACTTCAGTAATTAAGTCTCCTCCAGCTACTCTCTTAGCTAAGACATCTTTGGTTTCTGCGATTTGCTCTAGTAACCCTCCACTGCCAAGTAGCACTTCAGTGTTTCATTTGGACACATCAGTCAAAAAATTGTTGGTTAGTCCAGAAGGAGCCATTTTGAATACCATAAATACTCCAGCATCTAAAGTTTCCTCACTCTCTTCATCTCTCTCTCAAATAGTTGTATCTGCCAGTCGAAATCCTGCCTCTGTCTTCCCTGCTTTTCAATCATCCGGCTTAGAGAAGCCTGACACAGCTGCATCTTGAATTTAGACTAAACGAGCCAGTTTTTAAATAATGGGGCATTGTTTTAACTCCCATAAAAATTTTAACCGTTTATTATACTGTTGAAAACATACTATACATAGTTTGTGTGTGTGTGTGTGTGTGTGTGTGTGTGTATGCTTTAATGTATCTTTTCATTAGCTTGCAACAAGGCTTTATTTTCTTGGGGAGGGAAAAATATGTTCCATTTCACTCATTGGTATGAATATGTTTTCAGAGGTTGTTTCAAGTAGACAGGATTTACCTGTCTGTATAACGTAAACTAAACAAAGTCAAGGTTGACTAGTTTGGAGTAAGCTAGCCTTTTGCACACTTGCATTGACATGTTTCTTCTTGAATTTGGACTGTTGGGGCGCGTATCTTTGATATTGTATTCTGTGTCATTAGTGATACCTTATTTTTGTTTCTGTAAAAATATATATATATATATATTTATGCATTGTGAAAATGCAGTCCATGGTGTAAAATTGTACATATTCCTAAATCCCTAACAACCTGTACTAAACTATATGTACAAAGAACTATGCTGTCTTATTTATGTTTTGTTTACATAATGTATAGTTTTTTAAGTATTTTAGTAATTTTGGACCAGTGAACTGTTAGCAACAATGCAGAAGTATCTGCATGTAATAAACTGAGTTGCTGTATTTGTTTGTTTGGATACCATTTTTAAAGTGCATTTCTATTCCGCTGAAAAAATATGATATAAAATGAAGACAGTCCTCACAAAAATGAATTAAGGCTGTGAAATTTGAATTAATAGCATTTGTACAAGGCTTTACAGTTTACAAACTTTACTTTTATATCTCATTGGATTTTCACAGTACCCTTGAGAGGTTAAGTGATGTACCCCAAGGTCACCCAGCTAGTGGGTGGTAGAGCCAGTGTTTGAACACAATGCTTTAAATTCTTTTTCCATGATTTTACATTACTTCTGTTACAAAATTTTACTCAAGATTTCATTGTTTTAAGTTTTTTTCTCTCAGTCCAGCACCAAATTCTACATTTACCAAAATAAGTAATCTCTCAAGCCAATTTATTTAGTCTGTTTATACATCCCAGATATGTTTTTTTTTTTAACTGTTTAAAAATAACTGGATTCACAGGAAATTGCAATGGTAGTACTGAAAGGTCGCATGTACTCTTGACCTAGTTTCCCCAATTTTTTTTTTTTTAATATTAAGGTGTTGGTTCATAGTGACAGATTTTTCAATATGGTATTTTTAAAAACATGATTTTTTTTTTTTTTTAGTTCAGAGTAACGAATGTTGACACCTTCAGTTATTTATAAGTACTCTTTGCTTTTTATTACAGAGCAGTTACTTAAATTCCATTACAAAGCAGTTTTTATGGGTCAGCTTATTCTCAGGGTTTGACTTTGTGGTATATCAGAATATGTCTCATTTTAAATAAAAGATTTTATATTAATTGGATCTTTATATCCATTATCTTATTTGGGACACTATACTCATCCACGTTCCATTTATAATAATGTTAAACCTCATTACGTGGAGTTATAGTCTAGGGTTTAAATGGTAGGGAAGAATAGGCTTAAAGACTTCCTTTGAAACTACATTGAAATGTATTAGTTATCAAAATGGAGAAGGCAGTGAAGGTATTCCCTCACTGTTAAAGGCTCCCAAAAACCTATATTTATGCTCTAAGACAGTACTTTTATCAATCACATCTGTGTTCTACTCTGTAGACACCCTCCCCCTTTCCCTGTCAGTTTAGAAAGACCTTGGATTTCAGGAGGAAGTAGGTGATGTTGAAGTGTATTACATTGTACATAGGTGGTGCTCAATAAGTGATTGTTATTTATATGCTCAACTTTTAAAACAAAACAACCTAAAACTATATTTTGTCTGAAAAGAATTATCTAAGCCACTTCCAGAAACTAATTTACTTAATTACCTAGGGTCCAACTTTAATCTCAGTGAAGGACCTAAACTAATTATTAACCACTTATTCTTTTCTAACTCCTAAACCCAAACTTTGAATACGGCCTTCAAAGCTCTGTGTGATCTGTTGAACCTTTTGGTGTGAAGTGCTCCCCTCCTCCCTTAGGGCTTAAAAGGTTCTTCAGTCTCTTCCTGCTTACCTCCCCAACTTCATTTCAACCTATTCTCCTTGCTGATTGTGCTGTTTTTTGTTTGTTTGTTTGTTTGTTTGTTTGTTTGTTTTAGTTCCTAGAAGGTTTGAGACACCAAGTTCTTCCCATTGTTCTCTTTGACTTAATGTTCCATTACAGGTTCTCATTGCCTATTACATAACTCCCTGTTCTTCCCGTACCCCAGCCAGCAGCATGATATTGCAGTCACTCACAGATTGAGGACAGATTGAAAAGGACATAGCACTCCTTCACAACTGTAGTAAAAATTTTTGTATGCATTTATGTAATGCATTTATGTAATGTAACTTCTTATAAAGAGACCTTGTCAGTGGTCTTCATTGTTGTCACCCCAGCGACTGGCACACAGTAGACATCCAATATAGTTGAGTGAGTGAGAAATCTAGGTAACTACTTAACACTAGTTAAGATCTAGTTTACTTTTTGAAAATAATACTCCATTTTTTACTAGAAATTTGACTAAATTAATGGATTTATGTAATCAGAAAGCCAAATTCTTTTCCCTTTGCTTCCAGTGCGCTAGGTCATGAGGATTTCTGGGATCTTGGCCAAAGAGTACAAAGTAAAATTCCTCAATTCTTTGTATTCAGTTATCATTAACTATTCTTTAAAGGTCATCCATAAAGGCATGCATGGAAAGAAAGAAAAGTCACCACAATGGTGCCTAAAAGGCTTCGCAAAGCTAGAAGGGTGTATTTCCACATTTAGTGTAGAGTTAGGCCGTTTGGGTGTTTGTGTTCAGTATCACTTTAAATGCTAAGTTAAAACATGCTGAAATAATATATCTCCTGATGTGTTAGTTCTTCTCTTTACTATGGATTTTCCTGCACACACAAAAAATTCAATTTTTGTGATTAGTTAAAAAAATAATAATGTATATAAATACTAAGTTTAGATCCCTGCTTCCATTCAAAGCCTCCAATTTTATTGGTATGTTTAACAATTAATTGACATCAATAGTTTTATGATTAAAGCAGTAATGTCTATAATATGTACACTAAGATAAATGAAAATGTTTACTTGATCCAGTATACCATTGACTTGGAGAGGGAGTTTAGAAATCTTTAATATTAAAAGCTTGAAAAGGTGGCAAGTTCTGAAAGTGATCTAAGAAATTTGATGGGGAGAGTTATAAAATTATACCGTACTGTAACAGAGAATACAGAATGACTTACCATAAGTCATTCCAGAAGTTTTACCATCACATGAGCCTGAAGTCTCATTGTCACTATAATGCTGTCATCTGCCCCAAATAATTTTACTAATTATTCAACAAGCATTTATTATGCACAGGGTGGTGCTTGATGCTTTCTCAATAAACAAAGGTGCAGGACACGGCATAGTTCAGGTTCTTAGTTTACTTGGAGACAAAATCTGAATGTGAGAAACTTCTGTAGTTAAAAGCAATATGTGAAGAAGTGCTAGAGAATCAAAAGTATGTATTTTCATGTATGTAATCTTCAATATTCTTAAAATAATTATCAAGTAAATTCAAAGCATAATTATCAATATGAATTCAAATTCAAAGAGGTATAAATTCATTCTACATATTTATTGAGAACCATATAATACAGAACGTATTATTATAGGAACAACACTGATGAGTGAAGTCCCATCCCTGTTCGCAACACACACGAGACTATAACAAGTTTAAATGTCAGGAATGAAGAACTCTCAAGAGTTTTGCCGGGAGATGCCAAAGAAAGTTTCAGATAAGAGGTGGCATTTGTGCTAGAACTGAAAGTATGTTTAAAACTGGGCCTACAGAGACTTGGTCTTAGAAAAGCACAAGGAAGTTAACAACACTGTATTGTATATTTGAAAGTTCCTAACAGTAAATCTTAAAAGTTCTCACCACAAAACTAATTGTAACTGTGTGGCGATGGATGTTAACTGTGTGGTAATCATTTCACAATATATACGTATGTTGTCATGTTGTACACCTAAAACAAATACAATAGTATATGTCAGTTATATCAGTTTAAAAAAGAACACAAGCATGTAGGGAATAAAGCAATTGAGTTTGAATAGGATATTATGGGTTAAGCGCACCAATGATTTAAAAAATAGTCTGGGTTGGGTGATAGAGGACTGAAAAATATTCTGAAAATAATTGGGGAGCTACTGAAGCTTTTGAAGCAAGCGTAATAACCTTCACATGTAAAATGAAGATAATGACATTGCAGGATTGCTATGAGGATTAGATGAGATAATTTATGTAAAACGGCCCAATGCCTGCCACATAATAAATAGTAGCTACTATTGGGAGGCCAATTAGGAAGTTACTAGGTGGTGTGAAGACCTGTTTTCTGACAGTAATGGGAGAAGTAGAGAAGAAAGAAAACCCTGCAAGCTTAACCTTGTTTTGTCATGCTTCACAGATGTTTCATTTTTTCACAAATTGGAGGCAAGACCTTCCACCAGCAAAAAGCTTAGCACTCTGTATTACAGTGGTCTGCTACTGATCTGCAATGTCCATGAGGTATACCTGTATTCAGATCGAGAAGGATAGAGAAAGGGATTTTTTTTTTTCCTAAGGGAAAGCTTTTACTTTGCATAAAATTTAGAAACGTTTAAACAGCAAAGAATGTCACGAGCAGTGTTAATCTCCCCTGAATCTATGAATTTAGTGCTCAAAAATAGTAATAGGTTTAGTTGGGGGTGGCGTTTTATTCAGTTTGGGTTTTAATAGAGTTCTTGTTTTACATTTTTTTAAACCAAAATTTATTGTAAATATTGTTTTTACAGATTTCTTCTAATAGTTTATAGCATATACAAATGGTCTTTATTGATTTGAATGTCTCTCCCTGATACAAAAATTCATTTATGGCTTAAGTAATAGTGGACCATTTAGTTCTATCTAAATATAATACGGATCTAATTCTAGAAAGTCTAATGAAATGGTCTACTTTCCATAATAATTTTATTAAAGCCATCTAGATCCGCAAAACACTTTTAGGAATAATGATCTTATTCAGGTAATCGTTTCTAAAGAAAGCAGGCAGACTTACCTTTAGTGCAGTTTCAGAGATTTTTTAATGGTTTCTCCTTTTCATTTAGAGCCTCTTTCATTCGTGTTTTCAAGTGGTCAAGCATTGTTTTTGTTTGTTTTTTGTTTTTGTTCTTCATTTCCCACACTTCGATCTCACAGCTTCTTGTGATAGGAGTTTTAGGCTTTCTTAAAAATGAGTGTTTTCATACAAACTATCCAGGATTTCCCTCTTAAGTTGTTCTGCATTCTTCTGAGATGCTTTTAAGATGTTTTGTCATCAGTCACTTGAGATTGAGGGATTTTGCTGCATTTTAGAGTGACTGTGCCAGTCCTTAAGGTCAAGACATGAAATGTAAGGTTAGGAGGCCCACTTATGTCTTTTCTTTTTGGAAAAGTTCTGCAATATTCTCAAGTAATGAGTAGACCGCTCCAGATATTTCTAAGTGCTGCCAAAGCCAGTGTTTGGCAAACTTCAGGGGACTAGTGTCCCCTGGAGGTGACTCAAGGGCTTCATTGGTTTGTATAATTAGTCTCATCTCCTCACTGAACTTGAACCCAGCAGAGAATCTTTTGGCTCTTTTTCCCTCTTTAAAGTATGCCTGCTCTTTAAAACCAATCAGAGCATCCATATGAGAATCTCCTAGGGAAACCTATAGAGACGTGGCCTTGAATCAAGCATCAGACAACAATATCTGAGGGCTGGTGGGGAGCAGGAAGAGGAAGGAAGACCAGGTGTTATAAAACAGTTCACTAACTTTGCTCACTGCACAATAGAAGGTGATATTATTTGTCCAGTGCATTTGGGCAAGTAGAAAACAATGATTGCAGCTGGAGGAGACCAGCCGTGAGCTCTGACCACTCTAGTCCTAACCTGATCCTTCAGGAAACCTAGGAGATTACAGCAGTGCCATGCCATTACCCATTCTCTGCCCACGAGCATGTCAGGGCCTTATGGTGGGACAGGCAGCAGTAGAGTACTCCTGTGTCCAGAGGGAAAGGAGAGAACTCAGCAGATGGTGGTCTGGGGACCTTCGACGAGTCCAGGGGTCAAGCCACAGGTTATTTTATAATGTGGAGGATTAAAGCTCAGACTAGGCCTTGCGATGAGAGAAGCTGGCCAAATGCCTGATGGAGTTTACTTTGTTTAGAATTCATTTATTTGTTCGAAATAGGAGGGGCAGGGCTTATTTTAAGTGAAAAGACTAGACAGTATCAGAAAGGGCAGGGGGTATTTTAGTATTTTCTTGAATTACACTTTTTTCAGTGTGTGTAAAAAGTCTCTTAGTGTTTTTTCTCTGCAGTACAATCTTTTGTAGAAAATGATGCAGCTATGCTACACTGGTGTTTCCAATGACATAAGATGATTTTAGGTGGTTTACTGACTCACCATTAGATAACACTGAGTCACATAGTGAGAAAGTCATTTCGTTCCCTTGCAAGCCTTTTAATTACGTTAAAAGCTTTTCTCTGATTCTTGCTAATCTCCCTCTTTAACAAAGAGAGCAGCTCTCAAGTTGATAGTCATCTGCGTTCATCAGTATCTTCCTGGGTTTTAATAAAAATATTTGTTTTCATTATTTTCATTTTTATACTCATCCTCTACTTATAGAAAATGATACTGATTTTCCATTTAGGGTGGGGATATAAATTTAAGCCAAAAAAATTTTTAAATGAGCTGACTGAAAGAAAAAATTAGATAAATAGTAGTATTAGTGATATGTAGATGTCAACAAAATAAATTATACTGTCGCTATGCAAATAACTATTCCAGAATCTGATTATTCATCATTTCTTCTATATATTCTTTTGAGAGGGATTTGGGAGTCCAAAAGAACTAAATTGTCATTGGGACATTTAAGGCAAGACATCAAACTATAGTAGCTTTTACTTATTTAAATTCTGACACCACCTTCTTGTTTAACAAAAAATTCTTGTGATTAATTAGATAGCATTGAGCCCTGAAGTGAAATGTAATTGGAACTGCATTATATGTATTAAGATACAGGATCTCTGTAGTATATTATTGTAGCACGGTGGAATTTTAGAACGCTAAAGGGACGCTATTGACCCGTTCCTGATCAGATGAATCTGACCATATAATCTGGTAGGTCATTCAGCTCTTGGTCTTAAACCTGGGAAGGTATCCTTTGTGAGGATTCCATAGCACAAACGCACCTATAACAATTCTGTTCGAGTTCAATTTGGTCAAGAGGTTTCTTCTTCAAATATCAGAATAGTAGTTTGTTAGTTATTAGCCAAATTTCAACTAAAAAAAAATTTGATTGGTCCCAGAACACATACTTGAATCCTATCCCTCAGAAAATAACACTAGGTTTACTAGCATTACTGCTGGCACATAGTATAATGCATTACAATATTTATTGACAAAGTTTTCCCATTTTAATATTTTTCATCATTTCCTCAATTAGTATTGCTAGTTGCCCTACTAAGAATTTAACATAAGCTTATTATTAGAAATGATGTACACTGTTTCCACAGCATTCTGAAGCAGAACATTAAATGACCATGTTAAATTTAAGCAAAAGTGTGAGGGAAATCATTTCAGCATCTCTCCGGGGCCTTGCTGGTTCTCATGGCGAATAAGGTGGTGGTGACGGTTCTGCAGAGAGTTTCTCATAGGCAGGTGGAGCATTGGGAACCTGTGAGAATAAAACAGGGAGAGTATAGGCTTGGCAACAGTGCATATATTTCTGGGTGAGTGATTAAGTCAAAATAGCATCATATTTATACTTTTGCTCTGGACCGAAACTTTTAAGTGTCCACATCTAATTTCCACCCAACGAGATAATCATTGTTAAATTTCACAATATGTTGAGAGGAAAACAGGGCTACGGGGCTTCCCCAAATCTCAAAAATCTATACCTGGATTATCCTTGTCAGTGGAAGCCCCAAGCCCTAACTAATGAATCCATGAAACTGTTTACATACACTAATACATATTGCTGCTTTATCACATAGATAAATCCTTGTACCTGTGTGTAAAGGCCATCGCTGCTATCGACAGAGAGCAAATGGGGCTGGCCTTCATTTATTGCTCACAATAATCCTAGGAATATTTTCATGTTACAGGTTGGGAAACTGAGGCACAGGGAAGTTAAGTCATTTGCCCAAGGTCACACAATTAGTAAGTTGTGGAGCCAAGAACAAGCACAGTAATTGGGTTCCAGAATCCGTGCCCTCAACCACTGTGGTATACTGCATCTGTATCAGCGCTGTGCAACAGAAAGAGTGTCCCACGTATGTGACTAAAATTTCTAGTAGCCACATTAAAAAAATAAAACAAAAGTCGTCTTAATAATACATTTTTTAACCCACATATCAAAATTTTAATCATTTCAAAATGTATCAATATAAAAATCATGAATGAATTATTTGTTTTTTAACTCAGACTCTGTCCGAAATCTGGTAACGTATGGCAGCACATCTTCATTCAAACTACCGTGTTTCAAGTGCTGAGTAGACACACATGGCAGTGGCTACGCTACTGGACAGCACAGCTCTATACAATTAATAATTGGTCTTTTTCTTTCTCTCCCTTAGATATATCTATGTTCAGGACACAACAAATATATTAAAAACATAAGACAAAAGGATATTGTATCCTGGACCAAGTTCTTCCTTTGAATCTTACAAGTAGGGTTCTCATAATTGACCCTGGAAAATCTGGGTAAGACAGGGTACATACAATTTAAGAAAATCTCTGTTTTTCCCTTGTTTTTTACCTTTATTATTTTTTTTATTACGGTAAAATATACATAATATAAAATTTACCATTTTAACCATTTTAGGTCTACAGTTCAGTAGTATTAAATATATTCACATTGTCTTTGCTTTTTAAATGGAAATGATTTTATTTATTTGTGTTAAAAGCAGCCATACATGAAAACACCCAAGATGCAGGATCTCAACTTACCACAGGTTCACAATTGTTCTCTTGAAAAGGAAGTTTGCTGCCCAGGTGACCAAGCCCCTCAAGTGGACACCTTCCTATTAAAGTACTTTGAGTCCCAGCATAAAAGCTTTTGTCCTGAAATGTGAGTTGATGAAGGTCAGTAGGCGAGAGGAAATAATTGAGTCCCTTAAAAAAAAAAAGGAAGAAGCCAAAGTTTTAAGAATGGGTTTTAATCTTGGTTCTGCCACTTACTTGCTGTGTGTCCTCTCTGAATTTGTTTTTGTATCTGTAATATGAAGATAATACCACCTACCTGTCAGAGTTACGGGAATTAACTAAAGGTAAAAGACCTAGTACCGTGCCTGACTCCCATTAGTCAATGGATATTTTTAAAGGGAAGGGGAAAAAGAGTGACTCTAAAAAATGAACCTCAGAGAATGATTGCAAGTGGAGTAGACCAGAACTAGTGAGACAGCAGCTGGTATCATAGTGAGGACAAGCGTATGACAACTTGACAGTAGGGACACTGTCAATTTCTGCCTTCCCTATAATGACAGCAAAATACTTTAAACACTACGAATGCACATGATGTGATAGAAATGCTGGGGTTGTTGCCCTGAGCTTCTAAGTCAAGTTGTAACAATCACGATGTGTCAGTCAAAGGTTAAGTTATGCACCCTGAGTAATTGGGGGGGGGTAGGTAAAAGCTCAGTGCTTTGCATAGGTTTCGAGGGTGATACTCTCCATCCCTAGAATAGAACGGCAACAGTTTGTACAAGACAGAGACATAAACCAAAGTGGAGACTGCAGAAGCGGTCCTCCCTGGTGAGGTATTTCATCACTGACATTGTTTAAATGGTTGGCATATCATGATAATAAAAAGACTCACTTTTAGTCGCTTTTATTGTTGTTAAATTCTCTACAACTATGGTTCTCCAACTTCAGCATGCATTAGTGTCACGCGGAGGGCCTGGTGAACATATTGCTGGGCCCACACCCAGATTTTCTGGCACAGTAGGTCTGGGGTGAGGCCCACAGATTGGCATTTCTAACAAATTATCCGGTGGTACTGCTGGTTCAGGGCCACACAGAACCACAGCTCCACAGACAACGCAGCTCTGTGTTACCTGCACCTGGATCAACTGAGCTAAGCTCAGACACTTAGAGGGACAAGGCAAGTAATGCAAGGGGGGCAAAGGGGGTCAGGTGGGGGCCATAGGAAAGGAGGGAGTATATATATCCCATCTAAAGGGACAACCACTGCATAGATGCCAGGTTTCCCCAGATCTTTTGATTTAGAAAAAAAAAAATAAGAAATCGAGATTCTTATGTAAAATATTACTTTAAATGTTGGCACCTAATTCAATTTTTAAAAACACAGGCCCAAATATATCTGCAAGCCAAATCCAGCCAGTGGGACCTTAGCGGCATGCTGTCTGGGGCACTGGCTGAGGGAAGCTGGAACAGGGAGGCTGTGTGGGTGACGAGTGACCCTGCAGGCTTGTCTGCAGACCGTGGCTGATGTTTGAGGTCTGTCTACCATGTCGGAGGAGAAGGGCATCAGAGCAGGTTTCCCAGGGAGGAGAAGCGTTTGGAATGTCAGTCTGATGAGACTGAGATATGGATTGGCCTGATACCTACACAGTCTGCAGACTGTAGTTTTCCTAGACTCTGGCCTGAAGCGAGCATTGATCCTACCTCCCTAATCTTGACATGAGGACACAGGGCAGTTCTGCACCCCTCCCCAACTTCCAGCCGTGCACCTCAGAAAAGGTATTGAATGTGTTCTCTCCCTTGCCTCAATTATCGCTTTTATTTTATTTTACGTGTTTATTTTTTAATCTCTCACTTGCCATAGAATGGGAGCATGATCCGCTCCTTCAGTTCACTGCCAGCTCTCTGCATTTGCCTGCAAGGTCAGTGTGCATGTTATAAAATGCAGGTTCCTGGGTCTCGCCACCAGAGCCAGTTCCATTATCTGCCATTTTAGCAAGAGCCGCAGGTGATTGCAGGGCAGGGGCCCCGACCACTGAGAAACAGAACACCAGGAGACATGCGTATGGACTGAGCTATCAGCAGGGGTCTCGAGAATTGTCTCCAAGAATCAAAAGCAGTATGTACTAAACTGCCAAGTGAAAGAATAAAATTGGTAAATACAAAAACCAACTTCCAGTGCCTTACAAATCATTTTCCTGCAGAAACACGTGGCTGCAGAAAGCAGTTTTTCCTTTCAAAAGATGTTGTCCAGGTCTAAGGGGAATTGTTAGCCAAGGGAGAAGTTTTAGGAGATCTTAATTCCAACCAATCTTGGTACGTTCCTTGGTCAGTGAATGTGGGAAAGCAGACATTTCAAAGCTTAAGGAAGGTTGCTAAAGGTGAGTAACTCAGGTCCTTGGAGCTTGCATTTATTGTCATTTATGTTCTGTTTTAAAATGAAAATAGAATCACCAAAGAGAGACAGGCAGGTAATTATGTAATTAAATGCAGTACTTAATGCATTATTTTACATAATTTTGCCTACATTTCTCAGATCGCTGATCTCCAATTTGGCATTCAGGAGATAGGAAAGTCTCAAAACAAGATTTTATTATTAATTTAAAAAATAAATGACAGCATTTTTAGACTGTAGGGAAACCAGGGAATAAAAACACAGTTCTATCTCGTAAAAATTCCAGAAACTCTGCAAATCACTGTTCTAGATCCAGAGGAATGGAGGCACAGTAGGTTAAACGAACCTTACCAAGTAAAATGTTCCCAGCGTCTGAACCCATGAGGTTAAGGTTCTTGGTTATTCTTAAACTGAATGAGTTTAAGATGAGAGTGTTGAAGCAGAAAGGGAAAAAAAATCATTGTTTTTTCGTCCAGTAGGGTCAAGCCAGCACTTGTAGGACAGTAGGAAATGGGCACTAACGTAGTGAGTCTGTAGAACTTTCACTCCTTGAAAAACTAAATCATTGTGTTTTTTATATAGAAACGTAGAATGAAATAAAAAATACATAGGAAAAACAAATGTTACATAAAAACTGATAATACGTCATGTTATATCACATGCGTAGGTCTAGGTGTAGAAGAGAAAAGGAGGCTCAGACAGGTTAAAATCTAAGGTCACGAAGCAAGTCAGTGCTAGACAATGAGACCACATCCTGATGGCATACAACTGGGTGACGGCTGTGTGCCAGGCACCGGGGGCACAAAGATGAGTAAGAAATAGTCTCTGTTCCAATTCGTAAATGGGGCAAAGAGAAGGGGTGGAAAAGGCAACAATAGCCAACGACAAGGCAATGTCATAATCCCATGCTAGAGGTACAAGTGGGGTTCTGCAGCAAAGTCCAGCCAAGTCCCTCCCTAACTAACCTCTGTGGACAGCCACAGAGAGGTGTCACAGGAGTGGGAGTCCCATCCCAAAGCTCCTAACGCACGGCTTTCCTGTGATGCTTGGTTTGGATTCGTATTCAGACTCAGGACTTCTCCTCCTTCCCGCTGAATGCCAACACACTGGAGGGCTGCGGCTCGGTGGCATGCCAGCGCTGACTCGCCCTTCTCTGGTTTGTATTTGGGACACTCTGGCAGGGTGGGCATTAAGGAAAGGGACACAAGGGACTGCCCAAGCTTCCTGGCAAGGAGAAGAATTTGAAGCTACAGCTCACACCTGCCTCTTCTCCTCCTCAGTCTTCAAAGCTCTGCTTGCCACCCACACCAACTCCCCATCACAGAACCTTTTCCTCTGAATGAGGTGCTTGCTGAGTGAGGAATGGGACTTTCCAACATCTTTTGTAAAGATTTTTCCCATTATGTATCAATCTCAGAAGCTTTCAGATCTGTAATTATAAGAAAGAGAGGAGAGAGAGCGCGCCAGCCTTTGGATGCTTAAGTGCTACCTGGCTTTGAAGCGAGGTTTCTGAAATCTGTAGTTTTTACAGTTTAGAGACTCAGTTTCTCATTTGTGGAAGAACCTGCTGCCCCAAGACCGGACTGTGTCATTTGTTAGCTTCCTGTGTATATGGGCAAAGAAGGAAAACATCCTGTTAAAACCACATTGGCCATCGAAGGAGGATGGAGCCTGTTAAAAACCTGGTGGTCCTTTGCTGCTCAGGAGTGGATGGTCTCCTCATTGCACTGGTGGCTACATGGGTCCTAGGTGGAAGAACCTACACACACACACGATTAGAAGAACCTGAAATTCCCAGGCAGCCTGAGAGAAAAGGAGAGAGGAGGCCCGGGGAGATACGCGGGCCATTGACTGGAGTAGCAAAGCCAGTGAGTCCCCCGGCCTGGGAGGACCCGGAGCGCCTCACATGCCTGTTGGCTGTGCAAGAGAACAAGCCCATGAACCCTGCGCCTGTGCCCCACGGACTGTCACTGCTCAGCTACACACAGCCAGGCACTCGAGTCTGCTATGAGCGGAACCAAACAGGGGCCAAGTTCCTGGTTTGGGTTCATGCCTGGGCAGAGGTCAAGGAGGAGTTGCGAGAAGTACAATGTAGAGAAGCACTGATCAGAACCAGGAATCAGAGCTAGAGGTGATCATGAGAGCGTTACCCCACTCCCCACAAGTTCAGAGAAAGAAGAGGAAGCAGGGTCCTGGATCGGGAAGGATCCCAGCAGCGGGAACTTGACCAACCTTCAAGCTTCTGTATCCACTTCGTCTTCTGCAATACCAGCAGCCGATGAGCAGTAAAATTCCCAGGATCACCGTCAGGAATCCAATCCCCACGGCCCTGGCCCAAGAGAGAGACAGATCCGTGTTGGTGCAGAAGCCTTGTTCCACGCTGTGATGAGACGTTCTCTCTCCACTGGGGCTTCGCCAGCCCAGAGCAGCAGCTCCTGGTCCCTAAATAGTTTCCCACCCCATGCCACACCAGGCACCACCCAGACCCCAACACTCGTGTCCAGGGACAGCACCTCCTCTAGGAGCCTCTCAAATATGTGCCAACTGGCGGCGTACTAATTGGCATGGGCTCAAGCACCCAAGTTCCTGGTGCAAGAGGTGCCGTAGCAACTGGCCCTTATGTGGGCAACATATTTATTGCGACTGAATTATCTTTTCATCAGGGCTGGTTTAAATCATTTCCCCCACTATCAAAAAGGAAATGGAAATTTTCATCAACTTAATTACTACACGCTGGGTGTAACGCTAGACATTCTACACACACTAGTGGTATTAGTTTATTTGATTCTCACAGCAACCCTGTAAGGTAGCCATCACTTATCCTCCCCATTTCACAGATGAGGAAATAAATGCAGAGGTTAAGTGCCTTGCCGATGGTCATACAGAGATAGCACAAGGCAGAGCTAGGGTTTGAACTTGAGTCTATCTCAGTTGCGTTTGTGCCCTCTCTGCCCAACCCCACCCCCCCAAGTCCTTGCCCATCTCCTCTCTCCATTCCTGCCCTGAATAATCTACTCGTGTTCCTAGACTCAGCATCATTCCTCCCAGTACGATGGCAGCCCATCCTGCAGCCCTGTGGTGGTAATCAGCAGTGTGCTCACCTGCCCCTTCTAGAAATAGCAAAAAGAGCTCCTGGGGGGAGCTGTTTAGGTTTTGGTTTGTTTGTTTTTTAAATTTGTGTCCTCAGTGACTAAAACGGGTCAGGCACATAGGCGTTTCAAGAAACATTCCTGAAGATGGATGGACGGATGGACAGTTGTATGGATGGCCAAACAAATGAATAAAAAATGAACAAATGAATTATGGCTGATTACAAATTCATATCCTCTCCCCCATCACACCAGTCTCTGCAAAATGAATGAGCCATTTACTCTCCTCTTTAAAATAACTATTTACAAACATGTGGGTTTGTGGCAGAAAGTTACTTTAACCTCTGTAGGTCATTGACACTCGAGTGAGCATGAGGAGATCGGCAGCTTTCCACAGGCAGGTTTTGGTTGGGATGGAGAGAAGGTAATGAGAAGGCGAGAGCTTGGAAACCAGCCCCTGAGGTCTTAGAGCTGGCATAGTCTGACTGTGCATGGAAGTAGGTCTTGTGGGATTGAGACGTCTCTGAGACATAACCATCGCTTAGGGATGCCAGAGCCCAGCCCAGCCAGTAGGACACATGTCCCATGTTTATGCTCAGCCAAATAAACTGCTATCAAGCCTCCTCCACTCGCGCCAGGAATCCAATGCAGGTCATCAAGGAGGGACCAGAGGGCTCAGTGCTTGCTCCTTACTCTAGTCTCACCTGAGTGACCTGGACGAGGCATCTTGAAATGGAGCTGAGGGCAGAGCCCTTAGGAGGCAGAGATTAGAGACCTGACCCCGCCAGCCGGCCTGACTGCGAAGTCAGAGAGGCCAGCTGATATTTGGAGTCAGGTACTCTGTAGAGACTAAACACCTCTCAGCTGGGTTGCTAAAAGAAATAGCAATGGGGGCGGGGGGGACGTGATCAGCCCTGGGGAGAAGTGTCTGAGCCAAACCTGGAGCAAAGCTGTACCATCCCTGAGAGGGCTCTGATTGACAGCAGCAGGATGCAATCCCGAGGCTAAGCCAGCCTTTCAGCCCTGTGTCCAGTGGCCTGTGAGAAGCATTACTCACCCTGTTTCCAGGGCCTGGGGCTCTGTTTTCCCTGCGTAACATTGTCAATTAACTAACCTCTGCCTGATTTTCCACTTCACAGCATGAGCAACATCAACAGAGTGGAAAGTGCCGAGTCTTTTATCTGTGACTTGCTAAAGAAAGGCTCTCCAGAGCTGGGTGACTTATAAGAGATTGAGCAGCTGCAGGCGAAGTAAGTGCCAACAGGCTTCTCCTGGAAGCCGGTACCACCTACTGGACCACCTCCATCTCAGGGCCAGACAGGCAGCAAGCCTGTCCTGTCCATCTCCAAACTGGAGAGAGAGAAACATGAGATGACAATACTGGATAAAACTCTGACCTAATTACACAGGCCAGTCTCCCCACTTTCTAGATCAGAAAGCTGAAACCTACCACGATTCATCCCCACCACCAACCCCTTAGCGGCCACTCTACCATTCACTGAGCACCAGTTTGTACCAAGCCCCCACACAGACGCTTTTATTCCATCTTCACGACAATCCTCTGAGGTAGGTATGATGTTCATTTCACAGCTGATATCCCAGGACTTTAGGCTGGCAAAATGCCTGAGGTTGCACAACAGGTAAGGGGCAGAACCAGCTTTCAAAGCGACTGGCCCAAGATAGCCAGCGACTGAGTGCTAGGATTTGGGCCGGACCCAGGACTCCCATCTCCGGGGCCAGTGCTCTTCCTGCCGCATCACCCTTTGCTGAAATGAAGCCGTCACGAGGAGCACCCAGAGCGCTGGCTCTCATGACTGAAGGCAGCTGATGCGATTCCCAGCATGCCTGTGCTCGGAGTTTGTCCCCTAGCTCTGCGCTTATTCCCTTGGATACCTTCACACAGACAGAGCTCTGTTCCAGCTCTTGACACACGGCCGCGTTACACTCACACACACACAGTGACTGACTGAGCGCGGAAAACACCAGCATACACCAGACACGCCAGAAGAACTCACTACCTCACTGGGCTGGGAGCTTCAGAGTGTCACCCAAATACCTCTGTCAGTGGAGTGACCTGAGCTGTGTGTTACTGTGCAGACCCTGGGCCCCCACGCCCAGTCCTACCAAATCAGCCTCTAGGAAGCAGTGCCTAGGAAACTGCATGTCTTCAAGCTCCACGGGTGACTTGTGCCCTCTCAACTGAGAGAATCCCTCTCTACGAGGTTTCACAGCAATCGAGTCTGTTGAGTCATCATGGAAAAGCCAAAACAATATCCTACCCAATACCATGTGCAGTGTACCCCCCAAAGAGTATACTTTTGCTTTTGGGATATGTTTTTGCTTTTTTTTCTCCAGAAGATCTGCCCAACCCCACCCCCAGTTGACCATGCAGGGACGTTAGAGAATCCCATAGGGTCTTCTGAGGAAATGCTCCCAGCCTGAATGCTTCCTCAGTGCCTTGGAAGGGCTCCACGGCTTGCTTGCCCCTCTAGTAAAGATTCATCAACAGTGCTCCCCTAAGGGAGAGTAGGTTTGCAGGAAGTTCTCAACAGACCACTTAAGAGATGGTCCAAATAAACAACTGGTTCCTTGTTTGCCTGTGGGCGTCCCCACTCAGAGGGTGGAGCCCCCTCCCACCACCACACCCTTGCCCACTCACAGAACAGGTCCCTGCCCGAGTTCCCATTACAGCACTTACTCTTGCTGAAATTATTCTCATGCCTAACTCTCCCACTAGATAGTAAGACTTTTCTCAAAGACAAGAATAGCATCTTGGGCTGGTTATACAATGCTTAGCACTTACTAATGCTTAGTCACATAAATACTTATTTTTTCATTGATTCATAATATCCTAACCAAATGCCTTTCCGTAGGATAAAGTTATGATGCAAAGGTTCTGACCACCATCTTCGCCCTGGAGTCAGTCCGCAGGGGGAGTCACACACACCTGCTCTTCATGCTCACTCACTCTTTGGCAACTCACCTTGGTTCTGTTTTCCATCTCCAGGAGCCTGAGAGGAGCAGACAGAATACAGCTTAAGGAAAGAGGCAGCTTGCTCCCAGACAGATGTATTTCAGCCTGGGAACATATGACAAAGGCCTTACAGCCAAGAATGCAGGCAAAAATGGCCAGCTCCAACTTTCGACCATTCATACCTCCTTGCCTGTTGGACCTCAGTGAAGCTTTCGTGAACCCCTTGTGGGACAACAGTGTCTCCTCACCTCACTGCCACGGTTTTTACCCTCTGCAGAAATGAACACTAGAGAGAATTATGCCCAGGCATGTGCCAGTGGCGTCAGAGGCTATGTCAGCAAATGGCAACCCCGCAGGGCCCAGGTTTGAACTTACTCTTCAGCTGTGATGTAGGAGTGGCCACGGCCCCTCCTGGGGTACCCATAGACGAAGTGAGCCCCTTCACTGGGCATCTTGTGGGGTCAGGACACAGGACACCTGAGAGCAGAGGCACACACGCATCATTTAATGCATCCAGAGCGTCCTTGCTCATCATGCCATAAAGACCCACTAAGACAGTTCCACTTGGCGACCATTAACAACAGTTGGGACCTCTGGTTTCTCTTTGTGAGAGGATGTGTACCTGCTTCTAGCTTTGATATCGAGTGGGAATGGCTCAGGTTTCTAACTCCTTCCACCAACTGAAAATTTAGTTCAAAGATGAAACTACAAACAAAAGCAAAACACTTTCAAATTGAGTTATTATTTGGGTGAAAAATGCTCTTCATTTGCCTTCAGTTTTACTCTATAACATAAATTGTAAAGAAACAAGCAAACAAAAAGCATTTTTATTCAGTCCTTCCTTTCCTTGGCCCAAGACTGTGGTTAATAAAAGAAAAGAAGTAATTTCTCTCCAAAGGTGTTTGATATCAATCCTTGGACAAACAGAAGGCTATGATGACGTAATGTATGTGTGTCTGAGAACAGCAACCCCAAACCCACTTTCCAACAAAGGGAAGTACCCCACGCAGGTTCCTGGTCTAGTCCACCTTCACCCCCAAAACACGCTAAGGAAGCCCACGACTTGAGTTTTCCAACAATTTTTTGTCCCTCCCACTGAAATCAACTTCTGCTTTTCCCTCGTTCAAGTCTCATGACTGGGGTTTCCAATATATACATATATATAATAATGTAAAACGTATGATATAAAAATTTAAACTATAATACAAATAAAAAGCTCATGAACTGCAGTGGTCAAATGAAAGTGTGCTTATTAAAAACCAATACCAGTTTCTCTTCTTTCCTTGCTATTATGTATTTTTCTTCCGTCTTATTGTTCTCATGAATTTCAAAGGTCTGATCCCCATAGAGTTTTATAAATCAGCCTGTTTAGAATAGCAGGAGAGACGTGGGAGAGCGGAGTGGGGAATCCACCACCTGAACCCTTTCCATTGGGGTATTTCATGTATAATTTGCCCTTCCCAGTGGTAAAAAAGAAATTACGGTTGAACTCACCGGTCAGCTCAGGTGAATAATTAGGGGTGAACGCTATGTTCAAAATTACAGACCCAAAGCCCAATTAATTCTGTGTGAAAATGTTTTTGTTAATCTGTACCTCCAGCTCAGAGCCGAGGCAAACAGTGTAGGGACAGCAAATGCCCCTCACCCCACCCGCACCAGGAGACACGGTCCTTCAGGTCCTTCAGGTGGCAGGAGAACCGCGCGGCTCACAAGTGCTACAGCCTGCGTCATGGCTTTTCGGGGCTCTCTGCTCTGCTGCTTGGCAGTCTAGAGAGAGGCTCCTAGGAGGAGACTTTGTGAACCTTCAGCAGTTGGAGAATTACAAACACTGAGAAATTCTGCTGACAGCCAATCATCAGGGAGGCATGAGGGAGGGTGGAGAGTCCACCAGAACTTCCTAAACCCTGTGCTGAAAGAACGGGACCACAACCAAGCGTAAGGAGGCGATGCGCTTACCTTTCTGGATGCGACCGTCTTCTGGGTGCGGCCGGGTCTGTGTGTGAAGATTGCTTCTCTGGCTCTTAATCTTTTTTTCCACCCCCTGGTCTTGAGTCTCATGTTAGTCACGAGTTTGGATTTCTAGTGGGGTCATCTGTGACTGCTTAATTGGTATGAAAGAAACCAACGGCATTTCTCCCCTCTAAAAGTGTGGGCTCTGATGGGCATGGGGGGGAAGATAAGATAAAAATATGAATAACAAAATGGCAATAACTACATATCTATGAACAATTATTTTCAATGTAAATGTATTAAATGCTCCAATCAAAAGATAGGGTGGCTGAATGGATAAGAAAACAAGACTCCTACATATGCTGCCTGTAACAGACTCACTTCTGATCAAAAGACACACACAGACTGAAAGTAAAGGGATGGAAAAAGGTACTTCATGAAAATGGAAACAAACAAACAAACAAAAAAACCCAAACAAACAAAGCTGAGGTAGCAATACTTATTCCAGACAAAATAGACTTTAAAACAAAGGCTATAAAAAGAGACAAAGAAGGACCCAGTAATCCCACTTTTAGGTATTTATCCGAAGAAACCCAAAAGTCTACTTCGAGGGGACGTGTGCATCCATATGTTCATTGCAGCATTGTTTACAGTGTCAAGATGTGGGGGCAGCCTGGGTGTCCATCCATGGAGGAATGGATAAAGAGAAGGTGAGATATATATATATATATATATATATATATACACACACACACACACATACATACATACATATATATACATATATATATATATACACACAGTGGAGTATTTGTCAGCCAGGGACGGGAATGGTTCTTGCCATCTGCGGTGGCATGGATGGACCTGAGAGTATTGTGCTGAGTGGAGTATGTCAGACAAAGACAGATGCAATGTGATTCTGCTTATATGTGGAATCTAACAAAGAAAATAAACAAATAAAACAGAAATAAACTCATAGATACAGAGAACATTTGGTTGGTTGCCAGATGAGAGAGGGGTTGGAGGTGGGTGACAAAGGGGAAGGGATTAAGAAGTACAAATTGGTTGTTACAAAGTAGTCATGGGGATGTAGGATATATCATAAGGAATATAGTCAATAATATTGTGATAACATGGTACAGTGTCACATGGTTGCTGGAATTATCATGGTGATCACTTCTTTAGGTACACAAATATTGAATAACTATGGTATACACCTGAAACTAACATAATATTGTATGTTAGCTATATTTTAATAAAAATCTTTAAAAAGTATGGCCTCTGTTTTCCCCAGTCCAGGGTTCATCCTAGGGAAGCCATTTATTTTAAATGCTCATCCCTCTTTCGTAGGTTTGCCAGATAAAATAGAGGATGCCCAGTTACATTTGAACTTCAGAAAAACAATGAATAATTTTTTAGTATAACTGTGTCCCATACAATACTTTTTAGTATAAGTATGTCCCACTTATTGCATGGGACATATTTTTACTCAAAAAATTATTTGTTGTTTATCTGAAATTCTGATGTAACCGGGCACTTTATACTTTCCCTCATCCCCACCTCAAAGGGTTGAAGAACCTTTAGGCTCAGACCTAGATATCATCTAGGACCACCCCCTCCTGATCAAGAAGAAGAAATAGAAGATCCCTGATTTCTTTGTAACATCCTCAGAGATAACTGTCCCCTGAGGAGAGTGGATTGTGTGCATTTGCAAGGGGCAGACAAAATTTTCTCTTTAAAGGTTCTAACTGAAACCAGAACTAATTTGACCTGACACTATAATCTATCCTGATTGTCAAATGTGTATAGTCCAGAAGCATTTCAGTGGGACAGAAGTTACCTTCACTCACCAGCTCTCCGTAACCACTGTGGACAAACAAAACACCCACCAGAATTAAGGAATGTGAAGTTCTCATCTGCTAAGGACTTAGGTTAAATGGTCACTAAGTTCCCCTTTCTCATAACATCTGAGAACTCCATTCCTTCCAGGTTGTGTGGAAATGGCAAGGAGGGCGCTGATCCTTATTGGACCAGACAGGAAAAACCTTTCTGAAAAGGAGGGAAAATGTAAAGTGAGATCTAAATGAGAAGGAGTCAACCATCTGAAGATAGAGGAACAGCATGTCAGAAAGAAGAACCAGTGCAAAGGTCCTGAAGCAGAGTAATAGAACATAAGTTAGTCTGGGTTCCCAGAACTGAGGCTGATTCAGGACTTTTTTTTTCAAAAATCAGGGACAATACAAGCCTTTGGTGTCCATGGATTTGGGGAGAACAACTTCAAGCTGAACCTTGAGGTTATGTCTGGTAACTCCCAGAAAGGCCCCATGGAGGTCTAAAAGAAGGATGAAGTTCTGAGCCAAGAAGCCAAAGGTTTGCACTAAGGGGGACTCTACAATTAAATGGGTCCCTGGATGACTGGCAGCAAGATCAGAGAGGAGGAAAGTACTGACCTGGATCTCAGGGAAAGGGGAAGCTCCCAGATGTAGCTAAAGTCTTCCGGGGATGGGTGCTAATTCAGGGGCCTTGTGGGTGCCTGGGCATTGTTCCAGGATGGAGATCACAAGGCAGATGGCATCATCCCCTCCCCCAGAGGGGGGCTACAGGACTAGATCCAGCACCCTGGGGACACTAAGACCTGTCTGGGGAAATACTCTCTAGCTCTTCTGCTTTTTGGAGCTCAGCAAGGGAGTACTGATCAGATCTTACAAGGGCATCTCTTTGGGTCTTTGAGTACTTTGCAGCTTCAGAGGTGCCCAGTCCTGTCAGGGTAAAGTACCCAGGATGGGCTGGGGTGGTTTCTTCAAATAAGTGTTCCCAGGGAACCTCAACCTGAAAATTCAACCACTTCCTGTTTCCTGGAAGTGTCCCCAGAAGTTCTCTTTCACTACCTCCTAGTCACCGTTCTTAGACTGGCCTAGGCTTCAGGCTTTAACCCAGAGCCAGCCCAGGCCCTACCTGCCCTCACCCTCTATGCTTCTGAGTGACTTCTGACAGTGTAACCCCCACTCCCACCCCCAGGCTAACAGCGGGAGCTGTAGAGTCCAAACTGCCTGCACTTCAATCTGTGTGACTTCGTGCAAGTCATAAACCTCTTGGAGCCTCACTGCCTGCATCTAAGAAAGTAGGGCTAATAAATTTATCTACTTCCTAAATTACAGTGAGAGTTACAAGGGACTGCTTACCATGTGCTTGACATAGTACCTGGCACAGAATAAGTTTAGCAACATAGTGTAAGCTGTTACTGCCAAGCTGCCTGACCCATTAGCCTTTGGCCCTGCTCAAATATGCCTCGCGTTTGGATGTGGCGCTGCCACTTCCCCTGTCCCAGCCCCAGGGTTAGAGCTTGAACCAAGCCACTCCTTCCGGGCTACTGACTAGTTCTCTGCTGCCACCTGGTGGACCTGGCCTTGCATCACAGGCCCACCGGACGAAGCAGTGCGGGACTGATTGCAGAGATGCTTCTTGATCTTTACAGAACTCTCCCACTCATCGTGCTCAGAGGCCGGAATCCTTTTCACTCATCCTCCTTGGGGCTTAGAACCTTCTTCAGCGCAAGTCACTGTTCTTGGACTGGCATAGCCTCTGACTCTGCCCCAGAGCAGCTCAGGCCAGGCCCTGCCTGCCCTGGTTCTCCATACTTCCTAGCGACTTCCTTTCTTCTCTGGGAGTGCAGTGCCCCACCCCATTCCCTCACCCCCTATGTCATCACGTCCCCCTCCCCCAGGTTAACAGCAAGGGCTCTAGAGTCCAAACCGCCTGCACTCTATCTTTTCAATCTGCGTGACTTTGGACTGTGAGTTTTGCTCTTTCACACACACAACAACAGAAAATGCTAGAATGTTATAAAGACATTGCTTTAAATGAGATGGATGCTGCTGCCCTTTTGTAGGAGAAGCTAGTAAAAGAGAACTGGCTTTTCAGAAGGCATAGAAGACAAGTAGGCACATCTGCAGTGTTTGAGGCAGGCTGCAGACAATAATTCCTCCCAATGGGATCCTGGACTCAGACAGAAGGGCCTTCAATCCCAGCTCCTATTATACCTGTGTGACCTTGGACAAGTTACTTAATGTCTCTGAGCTTCAACAGTCTCATCTACAAAATGAGAATAAATAATCATTATAAAATTTCTGTGAGAATTAAATGAGAATTATGTAAAATCATCTAGTGTAGTGCCTGGCAAGTTGCTGAAACCTGAGGAAAGCTAGTACCTCTGGAATCTCCTGTAAATGTGCAAATAGCCTTGAGAAGAAAGGATAATTGGAAAAGCCTATGAACTCGGGGTCAGCTGTGACCTGATAGCTGCTAAGTGCTAATCAGCTAACAAGTTATTGCCTGTGGCATAAAAGGACATGGGATGGATGGAGAAGTTCTGAAGATGCAGAGGCAGTGGTGAGGTACAGAAGGAACAGAATGAAAGTGTGTCTACGTGGGGACCTAACGGGGAAGCCCTGGCAGCCTGGGGGCAACTGGAGGACAGCAGAAGAACAAGAGTCTGGACTCCAGAGAAGGAGGCGGCAGGACTCTGTCAGCTCCCGTTCCAGTAGGAAAGTTGTTCCAGGAGAAATAGTGTCAGCTCCCACGTGTGCACAGAAGTTGACTTAACAATGGCCCAGGTCCCAAGACTGTTCCAGTGGGCAGAGAAGAGCCCCAATCAGTCAGAAATGGGATTTAATAATCCCATAGTCACTGCTGACCAGTCACTACCAAAAAGGACAGGATTGCAGGACTGGGTTCTAATGAGTTTGGGGGTGGACAATATTGAGGGATCAACTTCCATGTCCTCTCTGGTGTCAGATAATGCCAGAGCTATCTCCAGATTCCAGCCCAACGTACAGCGGGGTATTGGTTCTTCTTGGAGGCAGCAGGAACAAGAGAGGTTTCCCAGAGGAAGAAGAGCTCCGTTTGAGTCTGGAAAGGTAAGCAGGGGTTCACCAGGCACAAGATGGGATGGGGGACATTCCACGTGGAGGATAAGTAGAGTTCACTAGTCACGACATGGGTGAGAGTGAGAAGGTGACAGTCAGGTGGAGGGTGGGCTCAGAGGTGGGGAGCAGCCTAGCAGGTTTGGGGCATGGCACATCGTTCTAGCGGCCGGAACTCGAAGTACCAAGAAGAAAGTGCAGACTGAGGCCGGTGGCCTGCATCTCAAAGCACCTGGAACACCGTGCAGAGGCTTTTGGACTTACTTTGCAGGCTGCATTGAGTCATAGAAAGGTCTTAAACGGGGGGGAAAATCAGGGCTGATCAGACTTGGGGTCACCGTACTTTCCAGTGTCATGGAAATATCTTCCTCCCAGGTGGCTGTGAGGATTACGTGCATTACTGGGTGAAAACATTTTGTAAACCGTAGATCATATTGGCATGAGATTCAGAAGCAGCAGCTAGTCTTTAACTGACAGGGCGTTAGATTTGGTGACGTGGAGGGATGAATAGGAGAAAGCCTGGGCTTGAGATTCTGATTCAAATGCTGGCTCCAGCATAGGCTGGTTGGGTGTCCTAAGATACACAAGACTCTCGGGTTCAGTATCTTCATCTGCAGAATGGGAACACAGTATCTGTCTCTTGGGGAGGCTATTAGGTGAGGGTTCATGTGCCTGGTGTGGAATGAACTCTTGTATCAGAGTTCTTTGGTTGCTAGCAACAGAAACTCAACCTTGGCTACTTAACAGTATAAGGAAATTAATGGGAGGTCATGAAGATATTCTACTGTGTGAACAGAGTCCCAGAGAGCAGTTTCCAAGCTCTCAGCCTCACGTGGAAAGGTGCCAGCTCGGGTAGCAGATGGCCATCCGCTGTGGCTGGATGACCATCAGCTATTACTGGTTAGCCACTGGCCAACTGCCGTGGTTACACTGGCAAGGTGGGTTGGTTGGCAGAGAAGTGGATGGCAGATTGCGGATCGTGTAGCTCCTGCTTCCTGTGTCTCCAACCCGGCCGCCAGCGAGACTATAGTGGTATGACTCCCCTATCTATGGCTCCATTGTTGTTCCTTTTTGGCCTCACCATATCCTGCATTCTTGTGTGGGGAGCGGGAGCTGAGTCCCTGCATGACACCCACAGAACTAAAAAGAAAAAAATGTCTGAGCAAAGTAGGCCTTAAGAAGGAATAGAACTGAACAGTTCTGTGGATAGAGGTAGAAGGAATTTTAGTATATGTGCTGCCGAAGCGAGCACAAGGTAGAAGGAATTAATGGATGATCTTTCAGGTTGTTGCCGTCAGAAAGCAATCAGCTCTAACCACGTCCATCCATGTTTTCATACAAGAAATAGGTTCCTTAGAGAATCTTGTCTGGGTGGCTTGCGTCTCGTGCCTGCTACAACATTTGGCAAATGGTGGCCAGTGCAGTTATGTAGGGCTCGTTAAGCTAGGATTTATCCCTGAGAAGTCTCCCTAGCCTCTGCTGTTTCCTAATGCGCCCTGTGAGAGGAAATCCTGCAAGTGACTATGGAAGGCTGCCAGGCACTTCCTGTTTGTACTCCCCCCCCTACCACTTACTGGGTGATGTTCACTATGTACTTGCTCATCTCTGACGTATCCGTGGGTTCTGAGCTCCCAGGAGAGAGGGTTTACATAGCTCTGTGTCTCCATGGCCTGGCACAGAGCCTGGCACATGGTAGAAACTCAGAGAACTGAACCTTTGCTCAGATCTCATTTCCAATGAGGTTTTTAAGAAGTAGCACCATCAAAGAAAATGACATTTCAACACTAAGGACAACAATTGTCTGTGTCCGTATACTTTTGTCTTTTTAAGTTTGAAAGAAATCCTCCTTTCCGTAGCCAACTACCATCACCCAAAGCCAGGTACCCTTTTTGATCAGTATTGCTCGGAAGAATTGGCAGAGGTTTAATGATGGGACAGGACTTAGTCACTGTTCATAGCTCTAATGGTCCCTGCCCGGCACAGCGTTCAGAGAGAGAACGGCCCCAGAGGGCAGCCCTGAGGATTCCCTGGGTCCCGGCACCCCTGGGGAGACAGCAGTGCTCTCCAAGCTTCCCACTTTGCCTTTAGTATCAAAATGTTAAAGGTGTTCGGGAAGTTTTTGTAAGTGGTAAACATTTTAAGTATTGGGCTGCCATCTTCCGCTCTGGAAGCACTTTTTCCCAACCTTCCTTCCGTGGCCACCAAATTTACAGTCTCGTGAAAAATTCTGGCTTCTAAGGGCTGACATTTTCAAGTTCCCATTATTTTTGTAGTTTGGGTGAGCGACTGAGGCTTTTGAGTCTGTTGCAGAAAGAGAGATGATATAGTGTCTACCAGGGTGACACATGAAATAAAATTGGTTTCCTGTGGTTAAGTGGTTCGCAAAGTGTAGTCTCAACAAGCCGCAGCTCCAGCCCCTGGGACTGCTTACAGAAGCATTTCAGGGCCCCTCCACACCTGCTGAATCAGAAACTCTGCGGGTGGGGCCAGCCATCTGTTTTAACAAGTCTTCCTGGTGATTCTAACACAAGCTCACGTTTAAGAACTGTTGGCTTTATTCAGTTCCCTGGCATGGGCAGAAGTGCAGGCTGATGAAGAAAAGCCCTGGAAAACCCCATCCCAAGGAGTGAGTCCACCCACAGCTTCCCAGGAAAGCTGTCTGAACAGCCCCCGGCCTGGGCATCCTGTTCCTTAGAGGCCAAGGGTGTCCTGTAAGCCGTCCCTTGCTGGCCTCACACCCATCCCTCCCAGCAAGTTAACACCCTCAGTGTTGGGCCAGATGTCTGCTAAGACTAGGCCTTTGTGGGAACATTCTCGACCTCACGATCTGAGCATAGTAGCTGTAAGGACAAGGGTACCCTGCCCTTCCACCAGACACCCAGACTAGCGCCGCCTTCTGTCTTTCACAGAAAGAACGGGCTGGTCTCAATGAATTGAAGGCGATGAACGTCTCTTCCTCTGGCAGAGGCAGAGACACAGAGAAGTGAGATGACCTGCTCAGGTCACACAAAGTCAATGGCACAGCCAGGCCTAGAAGCCAGTGCCCCTGGCACCTACCAAGACTTACGTCCATTAGCATTGCAAGTCCCATCCCTGGTAATACCTTGGTGGTCCTGTGACATAATGAGGCAAATACCTAAACCAGCATATTGGTTCTGAACGAAGCAGTCTCATCATCTTTGACAGAAGATGACTGAACAGAGGGAGACAGTCCCCGGCAGGAGGGACTCAGCCTGTCTTTGTTTCTGCCAGCACGTTCAGCTCTGAGGGCAGGACGGTCTCCGAGAGGTGAACCCAGCAGGGCTTTCCTGGCTCCATTTCCCAACTTTCCCCTCTTCCTTCCAACTGGTGTCCTGTGCCCTTTGGTTCCATTTCAGCTTTGAAGTTCAAATCTCCAGCCTGGGAATTTCCCTGTCTGTAGCTAACAAGGCACAAAAAACAGGGAGGAAAGCTATGAATCAAAAAAATGTATACAAGTGGACACTTTGGTCAATGTTGCTCAAGCAGTAGTTTGCTGTAATCACAAGTGTCTAGACGCTGACGGTAACCACTTGGAGCACCTCTTGTAATCGCAGATGTCAAACGTGACTTGTATTCATCTTTTGTTATCAGTATATACTATTATAATTTTAATAGTTTTTTCCACTCTTAAAATGTGTGTACATTTTTTGGCACCCCTCCAGCCAATGTATTTTCCCCTCCGGCCACTTCAAGCTACAGGGACAGGAAAGGACAACATGGTGGCAAGCTCAGGTGGATTTCTGGGTCCACAGCACCCATCCCATTGCTCTGAAGCAGAGCCACGTCTGGGGTGTCTGAGACTTTCACCACCCCCAGCCCTCACGTGGCCACTGGGTAGTGCCTTGGAGTTGCTGCTTCCAATGGCCAGAGGCCTCCCTCACATGGCCTCTCTTGCTTTTTTCTTTCCTCCAGCCTCCCTGAGAGCTAAACATCCAGCTTCTGGTGGGACAAGATCTTTTGATGGGCAGGTTTAAACCTTCCTCTTGAGCTCTCCCCACCCAGGGGAGTGCCAGGCCCCCAGCCCAGGCAGAAGCAAGTACCCCTCATGCAAGCCTGAGCCAAGTCACAGTTCCAGGCTCTTAGCTCTGGAAAATTCCCTCCTTCCATTTTCCTGGAGGAAGTCTTCCCCCAAAGACTGCTAGTCATTGAGTCATGTTTCCTTCCCCTCTCCAGCCATAATACTCACAAATCACATGACATGGGGAATGTGCGTGCGTGCGTGTGTGTGTGTGTGTGTGTGTGTGTGTGTGTGTTTTACCTCAGGAATGTGAAATTTTACCTTCATTTATTCCTTTTCTAACATCTTCCTTTCTTTAGATCTAAATTTCTTACCCATATCATTTTCCTTGTCTCTGAAGAATTTAACGTTTCTTGCAAGGTGGGTCTAACAGCAACAAATTCAACTTGTCTTTGTCTGAGAAAACCTTTATTTCTCCTTCACCCTTTGAAGGATAATTTCACAGGATACAGAATTCTAAGTTGGTGGCCTTTTGATCTCAACACTTTAAATATGTCACTCCACTCTCTTCTTGCTTGCATGATTTCCAAGACGTTGGATGTAATTCTTAGTTTTGCTCCTTTATAGGTAAGGTGTTTTTCCCCTCTGGCTTCTCTCTGGATTTTTTCTTTATATTTTATTTTCTGCAATTTGAATATGATATGCCTACGTGTAATTTTTTTATGTTGTTTTTATTTGGTTTGGGTTTTTTGTTTGTTTGTTTGTTTTGCATTCATCCTGCTGTGCTTCAGGATGAGAACCATTCATCCTGGTTCTCTGAGCTTCCTGTGGTTTAGGATCTGTGGTTTAGTGTCTGACATTAATTTGGTGAAATTCTCAGTCATTATTTCTTCAAATATCTCTTCTGTCCTTTCTCTTTCTTCTCCTTCTGCTGATATCTTAAAAAATTAAAAACGTTAAAATTTTGCACTGATAGATGTGCTTACTGTGTGTCCACCATAGGAATGAGCTTATAAGCATCATTCCACCCCCATCTGCCCACACACAGATCACAGGACCCTTGGCCTTTGCAGTGCAGACATCAGGTGGAATCCCCACTGCCCCCGGGAGACATGGTTGAACTTATCTCCAAATCCAATTCCTGGCCTTGTGGGAAACCAGCCCCTGCCCAGATTTCAGTGCCCTCACTGGCATTACTTCTTCATGCTTCTGCCTGTGCTCTTATGTCTGTATCTGCTGCCTTGGTTCTTCCTTGTATCAGTTCAGAAGCAAAGACAAACACCTTCTGTGGTTCTCACCACAACATCGACTCAAACCGCTCCAACAAAGATGTGCGCACTAAAGGGTTTAGGGGCGAAGGATGCTGATGTCTGCACCTTAGAAATGCATCAAAGATCAGCTGGATTGTTGGATGAATGGGAAGGACGCATACATAAATGACTACTGTGTTTCCCCAAAAATAAGACCTAGATGGACAATCAGCTCGAATGCGTCTTTTGGAGCAAAAATTAATATAAGACCCAGTCTTATTTTACAATATAATATAATATATAATATAATATAAATATATAAGATTTACTATCTAATCTAATCTAATAATATGGTATAATACGGAGTCTTATATTAATTTTTGCTCCAAAAGACGCATTAGAGCTGATTGTCAGGCTAGGTCTTATTTTGGGGGAAACCCGGTAGTTATGGAACAAATATAGTAAGATGTTAATTGGGAAATCTAAGTCGTGGATATATGAGTTTAATGATGGGAAAGGACTTTAATTGTATGTGGTCACATCCACAGGTTCCAGGGATTAGGAAAAAATTAATTGAAAAAATGAATTTTTTCAATTTCTCCGTATATTTGAAAATTTTCATAGTCAAATCCAGGGGGTGGAATCCATTACACAAAGCATTTCATGATTTTTGTGACAAAAACGAAGATGGAAGTGGTTGAAAGAGGCATCACAGGCAATCAGCCTTCTGGCAACTAGCTCATTCTGTTCCCTTTCTTCTCTCTGCCCCTCAGTCACAGCAAAACCAACAGAAAGTTTGCCCCTCTTCTAGCAGGACAGTTCCACCCACCCCATAAGGCCCTTTGGAGACTCACTTTCTTCCTTTTGTAGCGTCACCAAAGAAACACAGTGCTTTGCCTGAGAGGCATATGAGAGCAGTCTTCTCCATCTCCTGTGAAGAACTGTGTCAAGCCCCAGGAAAGCCACCTCAATTTTGAACTTGACCCTCCTGCCCTCAGCGCTGAACCATATTTCTCCTAAATCTTGCCTCTGTTTCTCTCTAGCAAACTGGCTAGCGTAGGAGCATGGGGATTTACATTTTTCTCATTTTCAGGGAACTGTTGGACTTTGGGGAAGTCAAAGACATCACTGGACCTCTAATTCAAACAATCTCTTATATTTCAATGGGCTCTATTTCAGTTTCCGAGGGCTGCTGTAACAAATTACCAAAAGTCCGAAGTTAGTTTCACTGGGTTGAAATGGAGGTGTGGCAGGGCTGCCCTCCGTCTGGAGGCTCCAGAGGAGAATCTCCCCCATCACGTCCTCCAGCCTCTGGTGGCTGCCAGCGTCCCTTGGTTTGTGGCTTCATCCCTGCCTCTGTGATCACACTGCCTTCTATCTTCTGTGTATAGTCAAATTTCCCTCTGCCTTCCTCTTATACAAACATTTCTGATTGTATTTAGGGCCTCGCTAGATAATCCAGGATAATCTACCCATCTCAAAATCCTTCCTTGAATCAGATCTATAAATACGCTTTTCCCATATATGGTAACATCCACAGGTTCCAGGGATTAGCACCAGGATATTTTGGGGGCATTACTTAGCCTACCACTAGGCTGTATACATTCATTATTTTTTAACCTACGAGGCAAGGATTATTTTCCCCACTTTAAACATGAGAAAACTAAGTCTCAGAGAGGTCATTATCTAAGGGCCCATAGTTAAAGAAATAGAGCTTGATGTCTGGAGAAGTAGAGTTTGAGGTCACTTAGTCTTGTGACCTCAAACTAGCATCCTTGATTTATACAGGATGAATCTGAGCCCATCGCAACTAACAATGGATAAATCATTAACAAATACTATAAGCAGAGATGTCTTTACGCACTTGTACGGTTACCACTGGTCTGTAGTGAAACCTCCTGCAAGCTGCATTTCTCCCCACTAAGACTTGGCATCCTGGAATTGCAAAGTATTTGCACACAGGGGCTATATGGGCCCTGACTTACTGACCATTCTTCGTGTGTGTTAAAATCTTGGTACATAAGCAACACAACTTAAATTCTTATCTAAATACATATTTAACTTTTGACAGAGCTCTGGTCTGGGGGTAAAGAGACCCAGACCTTATTTTTGCCTGATTGTTTTGTATGTATAATCATGGACAAGCCATTTCCACTCCCTCTTTCAGTTCCTTCATCTGTAAGGTGCATAGATTCTGGTGGAGAGGGTTGGACTAGGTGGTGTCCAAGTGTCCTTCCAGCTCTGCCACTCTCTGATTCCATCATGCAACTACAGACAGGGCTGGATGTACCACTACCAGTCTGTGGTTACTGGCATGGACCCCTCACATGCTCGCAAAGCCCACTGCCAGTGCCATCATGTTTGCTTAGGAAAGTCATGGCAGGCAGCTCTTGCAATGAGGCGTCCATCCACATTTGCCCAGTCTTCAGAAAATGGATCTCAACCCCTGAAAAAGCAGAAAGGCCACACCCCAAGTGCTAATGCCTGGGCTCATGATAGAAACCTTCCGTGGGAGAAAAAAGCACAGCAAAACAAAGTTCCCAAAGAAACCCTTCTGAATGCTACACTATCTGAAGATACACAAGCCCCCTAACAATTTCTTATTAAAAAAAAAAACACTAAGAAAAAGGAACCAGCACAATATTTTGTCAGGTGACGTTGTATGGTTGTGATCATCATATTTGACGGATTGATTCTGAGGAAAACGCCCAACCGTGTAGAACACGGATGTGCTATTTGTAGCCAGTTGAGATGGTGCTGAGTCCAGGACTGGCAAGAGGAGCCTGGGTTGGACTCTCTCGTTGGCTACCAGACAGGGTGTAAAATTGGTGCAATTCTTGGTGATATCTCAAAAGCTTTAAAATGTGCTTCCCTTTTTGATAGCCATGAAGACACAGGCTCCTAGTCCTCCTCAGCATTCTGCCATCCCAGGTGCAGGAGGGAGATATGCACGAGGGGTGGGGGGGCATTTGCTATTGACTAGTTTTTGAGCCCAACCCCCTGTGTGTGGAACCCCCACCCCCAGGAGTGCTGGGCTGGCTGAAGCTCATGAGAACCAGAAGCACTAATTTTATACCTTTGAGTTAAGGCGTAGCCCCTCTACTGACTGTCTTGCCCTCTGTCCCAAGGCCCATGCCCTAATCTTGGTTCTAGAGGACTCGCCACCTGACAGCAGGAAGAAACAGGGAAAGACAACCCCAATGAAAAGAGAATGTTCCTCCCTGAGGCCTCGAGCAAAACTAGACTCAACACTCCCAGCACTCCCAGATGTCCCAGGCCTGGCCCAGGTTCACCGTGCCACCTCAACTTCTTGGAAAAAGAGACCCCACAAGCCATTACCCTTCCCTTTCTCCATACAACAGCATGCCCCTATTCTGAGAACACCCCTATCCCAACGCCACGAGGCATATGCGGGAGTTTTCATGTTCTCATAGAACCTGTCCTCCTGGCTTGGTTGGTTTGTCCAGGATCGAGATGTGCTGACATCACTCAGCTCCTTGGTACCTATTTCCCTGGAGGCCTGGCTGTGTCTGTGCCTTCCCATGGTTTGGCTACACACCCTACTTTTGATTGCATAAGATACTCTAGTATTCTTCCAATTAATTCCCCTTTAGCTTGAGGTAATTTGACGGGGGTGTCTGATGTAACAAGCTAGGAGCCTAGAGAACAGAATCCCAAAGTGAGACCCTCAACAAAGAAGCCCTCGTGTGGACATGTGGGTTTCAACCTGTCATCACTGAGACCCTCGCCTTTTAGCACTGTGTCCTGAAATGATTTTGCGTGGATCTGTGTCAGCTGTCCACCTCCTTTTCCTCATTCTCAAGGTGCCCTGGAAGGGGAAGTTTGTTTGCTCCCTCTCTACTGGCAAGAGAACGGAGGACCTTGGCGAGTCGTGTCTAGAATTTCAACCCCAGGATATAATGGGAGATATGCACATGTATTTAAACAGAAGGTTTAGGGCTACGTTGCTCACAGCTGTGTAAAAAAAAAAAAAGAACTATCCTAAATGTCTAATAATGGTTAAAAGAATTATAGTCCAGCCATGCAATAGGATGCTTTGCAGCTATTAAAACTATTTTGAAGAATATACTTAATGGTGCGGAAAAGTAATTGATATGTGAAAATAAGGATATAAAATTTAATGTACTTTATAATGTTAATCGTGTCCAATTATATAATATTATGTATACATAATCATACGGCCAAAAAGAACCACACAAAAATAATTTTATTTTCTTCATTACACATTCTAAATTGTTTAAGATGAGTGCGTTTTACTTTTTAATTCTGGTATTCTGTTTTAGCATATTATTTTGTATTAAATTAGAACAATTTTTCCTATAGAAAAATCCGATTTTCTTTCTCTGCTGCTTGCTCTTGGCCTTTACCAAACAGTGAGTGACATGCCCAGCAAGAAACGTGAGGCCCCATCTTCTCCATGGGATCCCCTCCAGAGCGCCTGTTACCAGGTGGCCTGGGTCCCTGTACCCAGCCTTCCACATGAGCCTATTTGCACTCCCAAAACTGCCCGAGGTAACTCAGCTGACCCATAGTCCCAACACTAATGCAAACTGATGTAAAAGGAAGGGTTCACCCACAATCAACCCCCTAACTGGAGGGCTTTCCTTTCCCTGAGTTTACTTTGAATCTTTTACAAGGGTAATGACTATGCATAATAGCATGACTAAGTTTTTGAAACCTGCTTTTTTTCATTTATATTCTACCATATACACCATCACATAGTGATAAAAATGTTTATAGTTTCTTTGATAAAGAAACATTATTATTCTAAAAGTAATACGTACTTATTGCCAAAAATTGGAAAGTGCAAAAAGAGTAAGGAAGAAAATTTAAATCAATATTAATTTCAGAACCCAGACGTAACCTCTGATATCTTTGTTTTATTACCTTCTAGACTCATTTGCATTTAGATTATAAAGTATAATTGGTCATCATACTATATATACTGTTTTGCATATATAATTTTTTCATTTTCCTTTATATAAAGGAGTATTTTCCCATGTCCTGATGATGATTTTTAATGGTTACATAAATTTACCCAGCTTTATTGAGATACTACTGACATATAACATGTAAATTTAAGGAATACAGTGTCATGGTTAGATACATGTATATATTATTGCAAAATGATTACTATAATAAGGTTAGTTGACATCTCTATCCCTTCACATAATTATGATTTGTATGTGTGTGTGGTGATAATGTTTAAGATCTAGTCTTTTAAAAACTTTCAAGTATATAAAACAATATTGATAATTATAGTCACCTTGCTGTGCTTTAGATCCCCTGATCCTATTTATCTTGTAAGTGGGAATTTGTACCCTTTGACCAACATCTCCTCATTTCCCAACCCTTGGCAACCACCAATTCTGCTCTCTATTTCTGAGTTTGGCTTTTTTTAGGGTCTGCTTATCAGCAAGAACATAGCAGTATTTGTCTTTCTCTGTCTGACTTATTTCATATAGCATAATGTCCTCGAGGTCCATCTATATTGTCATAAAAGGCAGATTTCCTCCTCTTTTATGACTGAATAATATTCATGCGTGGGTGTGTGTGTGTGTGTGTGTGTGTGTGTGTGTGTGAGAGAGAGAGAGAGAGAGAGAGAGAGAGATCACAGTGGTTGCATAACTTTTAATCCAGCAGTTTTACACCATAATTTACTATCCCATTTCTGAGTGGTTGGCCAGTTGTGTTGCAATAAACATCTTCATGAATACGGGGTTTTTTTTCCCTCCATAGTAATGTTTCCCTTGAAACAACTCCCAGGAGAAATATTATTGGGTCAAAGGTTAGATCCCCTCTTCTATCTGAAGCAGCCTGACATCTTTTAGCTTATTCATTTTCACATCACGTCACTGCACTGGAACTCAGCATCAACACATACACTTTAGGCACCAATAGTCCCAAGGAACTCTGCAGGGCACCTGCTACCGAAGTTCAGACCTCAGTGTCTGGGGGTCCAGGTGTTAATATTGAAACACAAACCTTCTGTCCAGTGATCACCCTCTTCTAGCAGACCAGCCCACCTCCTTGTAAGGAGGGTGCTAAAATTCTCATAGATCTGGAAAGGCTGGTTTCTTCCCCCACAAATGTCTCTACCATCTGGTGGTGAAGGCCTATCATTTTGACAGCTTTGATCATTTAGCTTAAAGTTTTTAGATATATTAAATGTAAATAGCCCTGGGCAGGGTAGCTCAGCAAAACTGCTATCAATCTCTTCTACTCTATTATCAATGAGCTTTCTTTTTTTTTTTTTTTTTTTTTTTTTTGACAGTGGGTTTTGATGGGTGAGGGAGGGGGCGATGGAATCTGATGTGGGAGAATGTTTTGTCTTGTAGAGAGTTTTGTCTGCTTTACAAAGTTTCTCCAGTTAGTCCCCTTTCTTGGCCTGAGTAAACATTGATACTGAGTGTTAGCAGAGGCTAGAAGAACATAACAATTCTCACTCGGAGATACTGTTTCCTTTTTAAAATGGCCTCAGATAACAAATCTATGAGGAAACTTCAATCTCATTGGCCAAAGAAATAAATATTAAATCAACAATAGGGCAATAATTTCTAATAATTGGCCAATATCCTTTATTGCTAGTAAAAATGTACAGTACTAGAAGTATATATTCTGGCAGTCAATTTGACAATATCTATCATAAGTTTGTTTTTTTAAATGGGCATAGACAACAGAAATGTATTTTACAATGCTATACACTGCTGTGTTATTTATAAAAGTGAAAAATTGGAATGATCGAAATACCTGATAAAAGATTTCAAGTATAATAGATCTATATCACTGGACTATTAGTCACAAAAATGATGTAGATAAATATTTGTTGATACAAGAAAAATGCCCATACTGTATTGTTAGGTAAAAGGTAAAGTTATAGAATTAGAATGACCCCATTTTTGTAATTAAAAAAAAAGGCACATATATGTCTGGAAAGATATAACTAATGTGCTCATTTTAATGATGAGTAAGTATGACTTCTGTGATATGAAAATTATATTTTCAAATTGTTTTTTGAAGGCTGTGAGAGTCTCTGCTTGGCTTCCAAAGGCCAGGTATGCCCTTGAACTTCCCCTGGTCCTTCCAGACTGTGTCAGCAATGAGACTTGGTATGCTGCTGTGCCCAGCCGGGGACGGGCACATGTGCCAGACCCGAAGCAGGTCATCAGGGCACTCTGCCCTCTCTACAGCTCAACATAGCTTCATATTTTCACCACTGGGTGGAGTAGGCTCTGCCCCACAGTTCTTATCACTTTCATTGTCTTAGCTCAGTAAAAACTTATCTTGAAGGTGAAAATGGGCAATTGGCTTTTCTGTAGTTTGGTCATAAATATGTGGTGGTGATGGAAAGGCAATCCTTGAAATTTGCTGGACCCAAGATTATGGCACATGTATTTTTTTTTTCTTCTCATATTCTTTGGGGATTATATCTTTTTTTTTTTTTAATTTATTGGGGTGACAATTGTTAGTAAAATTACATAGATTTCAGTTGTACAATTCTGTATTACATCATTTATAAATCCCATTGTGTGTTCACCATCCAGAGTCAGTTCTCCTTCCATCACCATATATTTGATCCCCCTTACCCTCGTCTCCCACCCCCGACCCCGGCATATGCATTTTTAAGTCATTGGATAGCAACATTTGCAGTGACTCCTACCTTTACACTCCAATGCAGCTGCAGTACAAATGCGCCTCAGAAATGCGACATTTCTAACACTGTATGTCTAATGGGGTGTTTCAACTGACATTAGTCTAAGACAAGCAGGATCTTCGTCCTCTCCCTAAGGGCACTGAATATCTCCCTCCCATAATTATGGGATACTAGTGGAATTTCCATTGCCCCAGGTGATATTTCCAAACTCACAGCAGAAACTGTCTCAAAAGAATCTTTCTCTGAGTCCCTGTGCTGCCAGAAATAGATGTTTCGGTCTCTTTCTCTTGTTTCAGTCTCTTCCTCTTATTTCAGTCTGTCCTCTTGTACACAAACATTTGCTCCATTAACTGCCACATTTAAGGGAGACATACACATTCTGGCTTTCCTATTGTATTTCACTGGATTGTCACACATTGTCTTGGTTGAGATCCCTGGGACGAGTCCCTTTATAGGGCCTGAGATCCATCCCATAGTCCCAAAAGTAAATACCCATTTGTAATGAGAACTTGCTTTGGTGATTGGCCTGTGTCCTGAAAAAGTGAAAGCTGTTGGCCTTAAAGATTAAGCCGGCTGATGACCCTTGACTTTAATACAAGAGTTTGGCTTAGGTGCCAATGCTGTATGTAAAATGAAAAGGGTGATTGTCTTTTAGCTCCACTTTTTTTTGGTGGTCGGCTTGTGTTGTCACACAGCAGCATACCTGTCCCCTCATACCTACCCCTAAAAAGAAAGAAGAGTCTGTGAGACTCTTCCTTTCAGGGACATTGCTTCACCTTTAAGCCATCTCCTTGTTTGGCCCCAAAGAATGGCTGGCTAGCCAATGACGGGTAAGATTCCTCAAGAAAGGAACGACCTAAGACAGGCACAGTAGTGTGGGGACCACCAGACTGATTTTTTACTTGAGAATTCACGGGGTTGATAGAGGTGGGCGCAGCCCCCCTCTTCCACTGTCTAAGGAGAGCTTCTGCCTCTGTGGCTGTATTCCTTCCCACAACCTGCTTGGGAAGTGATTCTAGATGTGATAACATCAGTTCTCCATCTCAGTAAGTTTTCAACATAAAGGTTTTGTCCCCGGGGGAGGTACAAACAATAATTATTTATACATCATGGGACTTTCGACAGGCAAGGGTGAGTGGTTTGAACCAGTTTTCTGGTATGGTGCATGAGACTCACAGACCGTAGAAAAAACAATGCTACTTCCCTGTATGTGCATCAATAAAAGCCACATGGTGGCCGGATTCGGGGTTCTCAGTCCTTTGAGGCTGTGAGACCCTTGGCCCCTGTTTCAAAACTTTCTTGATTTCTGTTTCTTTCTTAACCCTTCGCCACCCCTTCTTGTTCTCTCACTGCCCATGTTGCGCTGGATGCGACCGGCTTGTGTCTGTGTGGGTAGCCCTTCTGTGGGTAACAGGAAGGGCTACACCCAATTGGCTCCGTGAGCCATCTTCCCAGGGTGGCCTGGGCAAATGGAAGGAGCAGTGTCCCACCTGACGCTGCTGTTGCATCTACTCAGATCCTTGGACCTTGGAGCTTTGTCCCTTCTCCAGGATTAATACTCATGAGCTCTGTCTACACTGGGGGGATAGTGTCCCCTTGCCCCTCCACCCCCACTGGTTTGGGACCTTCCATCTCCTTTTCTTGCCAGGTCTCCAGAGGCCCAACCTTGTGCCTCTGAGTTCCTGCCTCTTAGAGGGAAATGAAACTGCTTTTAGTACCATCTCTGGAATTAGACATATAGGTCTTGAGTCAAGACTGATTCACATGGCTCCTGCTTCCTCCTTAAATGCCTCAAAAAAAGAAGTAAAAAATCAGCAAGTACAATTGTGAAAACTCAGTCGTGTACCCTGAGTAAAACGAGGCTAGAATATGTTTTCCTAAATGTCCCTTTTTTACTCAAATTCAGCACAGCCTAAGGCCAGTAATGACATCCTGGGATAAAACTTTGAGTTCTTTTCTGATTTTTCTCTTGGATTTTACACACACCACCACCACCCCCACAACCACCTCCACCCCCAGGCTATTGTGTGTTCATTGTCTCTCAACATCCCAACAGAGAACATAGCTTCTTACCCCCATCTTCACCCAGACTAGAATAGATTTTCTGACCTAAAATGGGGGCAAAACCACAGCAGTGAAAGGACAGAGTTGGTGGGTTCCAGGCAGGGCCCTGGCCTCTGCCTCCCTGGCAAGACCTCAGAGAAAGGACCACTGCAGAGGTAGCTCAGGGTCTTCCATGACTTTCTAGCCACACAGGAAAACCAAATGACTCCCGTGTCCCCCAGCTGGCAGACTGGGAGCAGAAATATCCCCCAGTTGAAGGTGCCAGGAAGGCGAGAACCCAAATGTCTCAGCAGGGATTGGCAAAGACTAATCACAGTGGGCCCCCGATGGAGCCCCTGTGTAATGAGATTTATTTCCAGTACTGTTGGGAATTGGGCACTTGACAAAGGAATTAAGAAACTGAAAAATAAAGCAAATGCCATTCCTTGCTTTCCGAATCTGGTCTGGGCCTGACACGCCCTCCAGCACGCCATCTCTTCTCCCATGTGACCAGGGTGTCCCAGGGTCACAGGCAGTCCCGCAGACGCTGAGGGAAGAGTGGTGTTGGAATGAAGAGCAAGTTCCAGTTGCTCAGGCTTCCCATGAACATGATTTGGGATGTTCCTCTAATGTAAATGATGTTGGATCTGTTGATAGTTTCTGGGTGTGGGCCGGATTTGTGTCTCATGAAGCCGAAGAATGGACCCACGGACCACGGAGAGGCAAAAAGTTGTAAAGGAAGATAGTTTATTAGAGGGGTAGGAAATGCTGGGTAGTTCCCAGAATTCACAAAAACAGCACCTTCGCTGTTGACAAGCTCCATTACGGCCTGTTTAGAACAGAGAAGATACTGTTTTCAAACGACATCCTTCTTACTAGTAAGGGAAAGAAAGAGAGAAGAGGAAACGAGATGAAAAGGAAACAAGGAAAGAGAGAGAGCAGAACTTGGAGGCAGAGGCTTAGATTCAAGTGCCAGACCTGCCTCTTGTCAGGGGTGGAGTTGGAATTGGTTAGTAAGTTTCTCCGGGCCTCATAGTCCTTACCCCTTAAGGGGAGGAAACAATGTCCACCCCTCAGGGTGATTGGACGTATGAAATCAGTTCATGTCTGTGAGAGAGCTTAACACACAGTAGGGACTCAGTGAACTCCCAGCCTTGGTGACTAGAAGGAACCACAGCTTGGAGCCAGCCCTGTCCCATACAGTGTAAAGAACGTAGGTTTTGCTATGTTCCCTCCCTTCCTCCCTCCCTTCCTTCCACGTTTTACTGAGTGTGCCCCTTGATGTGGAGCAGGGAGAATCTGTGCACCGTTGTTGAATATTTCTGATCTCAAGGCCACCATGAGGACACAGACGGCCATTCTGCGTGATGTGATTTGAGCAGTTCCCCGGTATCCCCATTGCCCCCAAATGTTACCCCTTTTAAGCTTTTGAGGGTCTCTTTGGGGGACTTTGCTTACAACTGTGACTCTAGAGCTCAAGACCTGGAGGTGGGCCTCCCTGGGGGATTCAAGGCAGCTGTGGGCTAGAAGAAGGAGTGCCCCTGAGTGGTGATACATCCGCAGGCATGGTGTGGAGCAAGCACAGGGGATAGGGAGTGATGAGGGAGTCCCAGTCTCTCAGGTATTCCAGGACACCTGAAAGATCCTGTCTGGTTCTTCTCTACGCACCTGAGTCCTTTCCATCCTTTTAGGGCCAGTTCACTGTGGTCCTCCTGGGAGCTCCTGTAGCGCTTTATCTGTTTCTCTCACTGGCACGTCTCAGCATTTGCATGTGCAATGCATTTACATTTGCAATGCATTTACATTTGTGCACAAATGTGGCTTCATCTCTTGCCATTTTTACTTCCCCTTTTCTGGGTGTCAGGCATTTATTCGGAGTCCTTCAAACCACACTCTTTCCTGCCTCTAGAAAGCTCTCCCTGACCACCCATGGTCACCGTCCCTGCCCTAATCAGATCCGCGACCCCCTCATTGATCCCCTAAGGAGTTCCACTTACTGTCCTAGGGCAAGGTTCTTCACTCACTTGTCTTTCCTCCTGCTCCGGTCCATGAGTTCTGTCAGGGCAGAGACTTGTCTTGGGCCCTGCTGTTTCTTGGACACCCAAACCAGAGCCTGGCATGTAGGAGGTACTCAAATATCTCAAGGGGACTATATCTTCTAACTTTTTAACCCTCTACTACACAGATCATAATTCATAACCTAGTGTTATGTGCGCAATAAATGCTTGGTGAATGAATGAATGAGGGAATGAATGAATTAATGGCTTGTAAAATGGGTAGGGATCTCAATCAAGGCTACAAATAACAAGGGATAATGTGCTGAATATTTCCTAGATCCTCTCCAGATTTCCCCATCCTTCTTGATGCCCTAGGAAGTGGACCCTTATAAGACTGTATCAGCAGGTTTCTTTGCCCTCTGGTTGGGTTCAGTCAATGGGAAGCACCAGTAGATTGGAGGCAGGGAGAGGAGTAATGAGAATAAATTGTATTTCTCCCCCAGGCAGGCTCTGTCCTGCTGGGTTGACATGAAGTTGACTCCATCCATCTGCCAGAAGACATAGCTCCCAGGAGGAAGCTTCTTTGGAGCTACAGCTCTTGCCTCAGCTACATGGTAGTGGCTCCCTTTCCTTGTCCCTTTAGGTGACTGGGGTGGTAACAGGTCCCACTGACGCTAGCCTGGAAGTGCTTCACCATCTCTTGCTGTTTCCCTGCATCCTGCCATGCCTTTGCAGATAGTCCTTTATTAAACTCTCTTCTTCCCCCATTTAAGTGTGCCATCTGTTTCCTGCCAGAATCCTGCCGAATCCTGACAGTTTATGGAAAACCCCAGCTGTTTTCTTTCTAGCACCTAGATGCCAACATGAGCTCCTCTCCTCCCTCCAAGCCTGAGTGGCTCTTCACCCATAGCAGCTACTTCTCAGCCCGACTGGAGGGTGGATAGTCCTATCTCTAGGGCAGTGCAACTCAGTGTGGTCCCCTGACTAGCAGCAGGGGAGCTTGTCACAAATGCAAATTGCTAGGCATCCTAGATCTACTGAATTGAAACTCTGGGGCAGAGCCCCGGAAGCTGTGTTTTAATAAGCCTTCCAGGTAATTCTTATGCACACGAAGTTTGAGAATCACTTCCTGGAGAACTGGGGGGTTGGGGTTTGGGTGGTAGACGGCAGACCCTCTTTGCCAGGGCCTCTAACTCCCATCTGCCTGACTTTCCATGGCTTTCTGGCCCTTGTTTCTCAGGCTGAAAAGTACCTTTCGGAACACATACAAGCTGGAGAGCAGAATCCCTTGAACCCCATATAGGTGACTGTTTCTTAACTAGCAGAGTGTGATTCCTTACAGAATGAATAGAACTTTCCTGGGAGTTCAGCACAGAAACCCCAGGCATCCCTGGGCATGGCCACAAAGCAAGAGGGAAGACAAATGAAGTGGTGAGGGGCATCAGGAGCTGCTACCCCACATTTTGGCACACAGATTATTTTGAGCTGAAAGCCATTGAGAAACAGCAGATGTAAAGAGCGTGCTCTGCCCTTCCTCTTTCTTAAAGCAGGGCATAAATTTCCCCTGGTGAAGGTGGCATGAATCCCCCCCGCCCCAGTACCAGGATGGGGAGAGTGCTCCTTACACCACAGATGGAAAGCAGGCTCCAGGATGAACCTGCATAAACAGCCCTTACTAACATAACCCTGATCTTCTGTTTCCCATTAGATCCCCCCTATGTTTATTTCCTATTTACTCTCACACAATTTATTGCCCCTAAGAGCCCAAATCCCCTTTCCTTTGTTTATTCCCTTCTCCACTGTCACCCTTTGTTAAAATGATACATCAGCTCCCAAGTCTAACTGCTTCTTTGGGTATTCACTCCTTTTTTTGTGCAGCCTCTGTGCATGCAAAAATATTAACATCAATAAAATCTGCATGCCTTTTCTCCGTCACTCTTTCTTTTGTCAGTGTAATTCATAGGTCCCAGTGACTAAATCTAAGAGATTAGAGGAAAAGTATCCTGTTTCCCTCCTACAATGACAGGTGGGATGGCCCTGTGGCTTTGAAAGAGGAAAAGATTTCCATTCCACTTATAAAAGAAAACTTGTCTTAATGTGGCGAATAGAATCTCTTCTGTTGTTGCTATTGATTTTTCTATAATGTTCCTGATTTCAAAATGCAGATTTAAGGCAGCTCATTAAGATACAGATACTACAAGGTTAAAAAATAAACAGATATTCTTTGGTTTGGAATGTGTTCATTTAAGCATTCTTAAAATGGTTGGCTTCTTTGCTGATACAGTAGCAACCGAAGATCCCAGGGGCTGAGACTGTAAGACTGCTGCTTACCCGTGCTAGAAATAACAACATCTAAAGTGAAGACAAGAAAAACTCAGTGACCACTACGTTATGCTTAGATCCCACATTCTCTATAATGTGCTTGGTTATTAAAAAAAAAAAAAAAACACACACACACAAACAAACAAACAAAACCCAATATTTATTCCAGAAATTTAGTTAACATCTTAAAACTGAATATGTGTTGTTTAGAGAAATGTCATTGCTGGAAATGTCTATGTGATCTGGAATTTCCTTTTTATTTTGAAATGGGAATGTTTTTGGTTAAAAGATCATAAAAATCTAAAATGTGTTTCTGTAAGGAAATGAGATTTAAAAAACAAAAACAAGAAACAAAAATGCCTCCCTGACTCACTGTGAAATCAAAATCTCCCAAATTTGTAAATAGACTACTTCAAGCCTTTTGTTAAGCCATATTCCTTTTCAAATCATTTTAGATGTAGTGTTAATAACTTTTCCTCAATTTTTTTTTGTGAAATAAATTTTGTAGTGTGTGCGTGTGTGTGAGTGAGTATGTGTGAGTGAGTGTGTGTGAAGAGGAAAGGAATTCTTTCATTTTCTTTTTTTAATGACTAGTAGTCAGAATACCTAATACCCTAGTGCCCAGCCTTGATATTTTAACTCCTGCTGCCCCTGACTTAAAACTGGCACTGATTCTGAATAAGAATAAAAGTGTTAAAGGCTTTGACTACAAAAGGCAGCTTTTAAAAATCCTCTTTTGTTTGGAAAACATTCCACTGTGTAAGGTTCACTGACCTTGACCCTCTCTCACCCTGCTCCCTTCTGCAGGTTTTCTGTGTACGTACACTTCTCTCAATCTTAGTTGCATGCCCTTTTCTTTCTCTCTCTCTGACCCATGAGAAAGAAAAATGTATTGACAATAACTATTTAAATAGTGTAATTTATTCATTTCTAGCATGCCAGAAAAAATTAAGAGAACATTTGTCTGGAAAAAAAAAATTGATAAGCACAGAAACAAGGGAAGGAAAAACTATGGAAGGAAAATGAGATGTGGCCCCGGGCTAAGATCATACAAAATGCATGCCATAGGTGCTGCATGATTGCTAAAGGGGAGCCTCCAATTTGGTGCTTACTTAATCCAAAGATTTTTTTTTTCCCCTCCAGGTTTCAACACAGTTTTATTGGGAGGTTTTGTTTTCTGTGAAATACACTTGAGCGGAGCCCGTTGGGGCCCTTCAGGAGACATCTCAGCGTGCTGGTACCAAGCAAAGCCAGAAGGATAGGGTTGATTTACTGAGGCTGTTACCTGGACTCTGGGTGTATGCAGTATTTGTTATCACTATTCGCACGACTGTGGGCTTCCAAATCAGCACATTCGAATCATTTGAGCAACTTTCCAACATGATATAATTGCCTGGGCACGACCCAGATTAACTGAATGTAGACCTCTGGGATCAGGCTCAGAACTGGTATATTTTTTTAAATGTTCCTGCTAATTCTTACAGCTGAGTAGAGACCCACTGACAACTGGATCTATTTTGAGTCTTACCAACCCAAGTGTCACCTGAAGAGCCTGTGAACCGTTCAGAATACCCAGACACACACTTCCTCCTAACCCCCAACTTCCTCAGATGGCCAGGAGATTCCATATTTTAAACAAGAACCCCCCAAAATTCTGACACAGCCCATCCACGGATTCAACTAGTGCACAAAGCTTAAAAGGGGAAAGGGCTGGGGCGTAGTCTCCTCAGACAACAGCAGGCTGTGTGACCTTGGGCCTATTACTTAAGCACTCTGGTTTTGCTTCCTTGTTGGTAAAATTCCCAACCAACTCACAAATAGCATGGGAGCTCCACCAAGCCAGGAACTGGGTCTTATTAATTTTTGTATTCCCAGTACCTAGGTCAATGCCCGGGACCTTGTACAAACTCAACTCAATTGAAAATGAGCTCATATCTGGGAAAGTAGATTAGAAAGGATTAAGTATATCTTTTTTTTTGGGGGGGTGGCATTTTTATTTGGTGCGTGTGTGTATGAGAGAGAGAGAGAGAGAAAGAGAGAGAGGGTGCCTTGAAATCCACATCAGGTGTGTCTGGGTTCATTCATTTTAAGCGTCTGTGTGTTTGTGGCACGGATGGAGGAGTGACCTTTGGCCTGGTTTCATCTATTTTATGTCAAAATGTGGGTGGATTGATATATGTTCCAACAGGCAAATGATTATGTTTGCCACTGTCAACATAGGTACTTCTGTAAGAACTTAACATGCCAAAGATGTACTACGACAGAATATTTATTTTTATAACAGATGTTGCTCTAAACAAACTTACGACGGCATGGATTTTCTTTGCCAAGTATGATAGGACAACTTCTCTGAAGTGTGGACATTTCTTGGTGCTCGGAGAGAGTGTCTACAAATATCAGCCTCAGTGATCAAACCAGGACCTTGTTTATGTAGAACGCCTAATTAGTGTACACAAAATGCACCAAGTGCCAAGACGACGGGCATCAGGGTTTGGGTCTGGGCTCTGGTTCTCGCCCAGGATTCACTGGGTGCTTTGGGCAGGGCAGTGCTCCCTGGGACCGAGTTCCTCATTTATACAATGAAGGGGCTGAATGATTATCTTGAGGGTCCCTTCTGTCCCCCACAGGCGGTGACTATCTGATTGTCAGATTAAAGCTCAGAAGGGCTTCTCCATTCATTTTCCCTGCTAGGTCAGAATAACCCATCTGAGCATGGTAAGCCGTGTGGGTCCCTCCTTCTCTTTCCGGCATCTACCTGCACTCACACTGACACCCCTGTAAACCAGTCCACACTATTGCACTTTTAGACAGGTGATATTCAAGTAGTTTCACCAATAATTTCCAATACAAGTAAATTTTATAGGCTTTATGTAGCAATCCCTATCAAATCAGAATTCTAGCCACAAACAACAACCTTCAAACAACAAGGGCCTTTTTGGGGGTGGACCCAAGGAGAGGCCATTCGGCTCAGTGGTTAAGAGTTCAGGCACTGAGCATTAAAAAAATAATTACAATTTCCTAAATCTACATGGAATACCAGAAATCTCTACCAGCAAAATATTTATGACTCATAGACAAAACCAGATTCTTTTCTTTCCACTACTCATATCAGTAGGCATATTAGTTTCCTATGCCGCTGTAAGAAATTAACCACAAATTTACTGGCCTAAAACTCTAATTTATTACCTACAGTTTTGGAGGTCAGAATTCCAAAATGGCTCAGCTGAGCTGTGTTCCTTCTGGAGGTCCTAGGAGAGAATCCATTTCCTTGACTTTTCCAGCTCCGAGAGGCCCTGTATCACTCTGACCTGTGCTTCTCTCATTACTTTTCTAATTCTCTTGCCTTCCATGTTTTCTTATAAGGACCCTTGTATTTATATTGGGCACATCCAGACAATCCACGATAAACTTCCTATCTCAAGGTTTTTAATTTACGCATATCTGCCAAGTCCCTCTTGACAAGTAAGGCAACATATTTACAGGTTAGGGTGTGGACATGGTTGGGGGCTATTATTCTACCTACCATACATACTTATCTTTAAATCCCACCTCAGCCTCTTAATGTGTATATGACCTTTGGTAAATTACATCCCTTCTCTGAGCTTCAGTTTCTTCTTCAATAAAAGTGGGTTAATAACTAATCTACTTGATAGGTTTTTCTGTTTTGATTTTTTTTTTTTTGAGGATTAAATAAGGCAATGCTTGTTAAGCATGTGGCATACTGTCTGCCTGCTATGTGTTATTCATAAGAGGAGATAAATTTGGGTTTTAGTTAAAAAAGAAAATCAATCTGGAGTCTGTCTACAGTCATCTATATCTTAGCCTCACTGTGTAATCATGTAATGATGACGAAGATGTTACAAATCCTAAGCTTCAAAAAACTAATTGTCAGGATAGTCTCCTAATTAAGATGATAAATTAGAAGTGATGTTTTAGAGAGATTTTTAATTGTAAGAATGTGGGGGGACGTATTTTCTAGATATAACAGCGAGTTAAACAGAAAATTCCATTTGCTGGCGTCCCCTCCTCCTCTCCCCTAAGCATTCTGGGTAATGGAGCCCTGGGGTGCCTGTGTGTTGGTGCTGAGGGGACGCAGTAGCAAATATACTGAGTCTGGTGGGATGGGTGCCATCATAGTCTGCCAAAGTTGAAGAAAGCTTCTGCAACCCATCTTTGTAGCTTACCCACTGGAGTTTCCTAAAGAAAAGGCCTCTAAGTTCCATGTCAAACAGGAAAATCAACTATTCTGCCCAGGAGTGTAGGTGAAATGTGAGATAGCCCAAAAATAGAAGAGGAGTTTCCATCAACGCAAATAGGTTCTTCATTCTTTCAGAGAGGAATGATCATCCCAAAAAAAAAACAAGTGAAATGATTGATGTTGAACCAGAGAGAGAGCAGAGGCCTGGGGCAGGGACCAGTGCACGGTGTTGGTTGCAAAGCCTTTGAAGGATGATGAAACCAATATGAGCTCCTCCTCTACACACTCATGAAACTCTCACCCAGTCCTCTGAGAAATGTAGTTAGAGATGGTTATTACTCATATGTGGGTGAAACTTTGCGATGCTACGACATAATCATAGATTACATTTGCAACGTACTTGGCATCTATGAAAAGCTTTCTCTTACTTATTTCATTTAATCCTTAGAATAATCCTGTGAAGTGGCCGAGGGAGGTTTTATGATCCTTGTTTTTACAAGATGAGGAAACTAAGGCTCGGAGTTCCCTAAAGTCACACAGTAAATTATTGGCAGCGTCAGAATTTGAACCCAGATCTACCCTCCACTGGGGATCTTGTTCTACGCTTGGCTGCCTTCCTGTAAGACTGTCCATCCATGGCTTAATGGTGAGTGGATGCAGACTGCTTTGTCTGCTCTCTCCCACCCATCACCTCACCTTTATGTTGTCTCTAGTTCCCCAAATGCTCTACCATTTTGCTTCACAAAGCAGGGTTAACTAGGGTGGTAAGGTAGCAGAACCCGCATTATCAGGGAACCTGCTACAAATGTAGACTCTCTCCTACCCTAGGTCTTCAGACTCAGATCCCAGGTAGTTCCTATGCAGTCAAGTTCAGGAAACCCTGCGCTGCCACATCTGCCCACCCAGACCTGCCTGACAACCCAAAGTGGCTTCTTCTCTTCCCTTCTTCCTGTCCCAAACAATGGAGTTTCACTAATTGCCTCTCTCCCTTGGAACATCCCCCACATACAGACATTGGCTTTATGGCCTCAAAAGAACTCCTCAGGCCCTCTCATTCTCCCACCTTGGAGTCCTGGTTCACTCTAGCAAGTTCACTCAAGATGTGCTATCCTGAGAGGAGGGGGCTGACCCCATTGTTTGTTCTAAGAAGGGCCCCGTAGGAATTGGACCCCACTATCCCCTCTGGTATAATCAAAGATAACTAATTTGAGTTTTTCATTCCCTCCCCTATGGGAGAAATAACAAAGACACTTGTCAGCAAAGGGAGGAGAAAAAGATAAGGAGGGAGGAGTGATTAACCCACAGGCAGGAAGAGTCCAAATGATCAATAAATTGGGAGTTAGTTTTGTGAGAAGGAAAAAAGAAGATAAATATCTTGAACATGTTTTTCTCTCACTTTGTGATCTCTCTCTCTCTCCTCCTCACTTCCCCAAACTTTAAGAAAATTCTGTTTTAAGAGCACATATAGTTGTTAAATCCTCTCAGGGTCACAGGTAGAGGCATTACAAGTTTAAAAATAAACAATATATATATTTTAAAAGCCAACATAGAGAAGAACACTGAAGATTGCCTGATGAAAACAGAAACAAGGAAAACACCATGACACAGGTTTTAGGCTCAGCAAGTGTGAGTTTTAAGTTTCAAAGGCCCAGCACTCTTCCCAGGGAGGGGCCAGACAACCTGGAGGGGGCATTTCCCCCCTGTTCTTGTTGGCAGGAAACCCAGCGAAACCACCAGTGAGGCCAGGGTACGTCTTGCACTCTGGAGAGAACCAGAAGGCTGACGTGCTCAAACCACCCATAATTTATTGTAGACCAATAAAGAATGTGTAAAGAATGTGGTATTTGTTGATTTTTATCTCTATAGCCAGGCCAGCATTTCTGGAAGGAAGAACTGAGGTGGAAACAACCAGAAAGCATGAGTGTCAACTAGAAATCTATTTATGGTTTCCTGCAAGGCTGAAAAAATCAGCCCACATATAAACAAAATGGTTGTGGGAAAGGATGCAGGTAGGATAGCATGCCTCGGTTTCTTCTAAAGGATCTCCTTTTAGTCTGAACCAAGAGGCTCCTTGTCAGGTCTCAACAGGGTGGGCTGTAGAGGTTTCTTTTTAGTTTCCCAAGAATTAAATTTAATCTCCTATGCTGGGTGACTGTGGCTACTTGGCCACTTATGTCTGAGCCTGGGCGGAAAGAGCTAGAAGACTATAGGAAGAAAGTCTCAGGATTTAGGATACCAGTGTTTTCCAAGACAGGGTATCTAATTTTAAGAAATAAGTGTTTTCCTTTATATCAGAACCAATTTGTAGGTTTGATTGAGTCTCAACTGCTAGAAATGCTGTTACAGTTTACGGAACATTACATTTCAAATTAAGAATCTGTGCTGCTAGGGTTGGCCACTTTGTGGAGGAATGCTTTTTATTTTCCATAGCTGTGGGCTTCATTCTGGGCCCACTCACTCTCTGCTCTTCCCTTCCTTCCTCCCCACAGGGCACACAGGAAAAGTAAATACAGCTGCATAGCCCCATGGTTGGTCCAAAATCCAGAAGGGGGGACAGGCCTGTAAATACTCGTATGCATTTCAGTTTCACACTTCAGTGTGTCAAAACTGTACCGTGTGACTGGGTGGGGGTGGGAGGGAAGAATCCAGTTCAGGACCTTCGGCTCTGTATCAGCAAGAATTTCAGAAAGGGTTATCCTACTTTTTCCTTGTTTAATGCAAAATAAACAAAGCAGTGGTTAGAAATGAGGAGAGGGGAAGCATTTGACAAGACTCACCTTTTATCAGAGAGAGAGAGAGAGAGAGAGAGAGAGAGAGAGGGAGAGAGAGAGAGAGACGAAAAGGGCTTGGTTACCTATATCTGATCCACTCTAGCATTGTACACTTTCCCCTAAATCAAAGCAGAAGAATTCCATGCATAACCCGATTTTCAGGGAAATATTTTATCTTTAGCAAGTGTTTCCTTGAGGGCTTGAAGGTGAGGGCTCAGAGGTTCCTAACTGACAGCTGCGGGGAGGGATCCAGTTTGCAGATCGGCTCTGTTTGACCCATGCAATGGTCTTCTTTTTTTAAATTTAGTGTCCAGCATTAATAGAGCAGAAAATTTCACATAAATAACTGAATTTCTGCTATTTCTTGAAAATTAGAAGATCTAGCTATGTTGAGCCCCAAATTCCGCAGAGCAATAGTCACAGTTATGATTTACGTAAGGCTCGGGGCTGCAATTCACTCCAGTCCCTACAACCCTAAATCTGATCTGTTTTATTCTTACCTTCATATCAGGAAATAGTGATGTAAATGCTCTGATCCTCACCCCAAATATGTCACAGCACCTTGCTGACACAATAGCACATGCGGATACCCAAAGTCTGTGGTCACTTGGGTTTTAATCCCTGAATCTCTCAATTTGGGCTCTAGCCTTGCAAGAGACCTTTCAAGTTAGCTTTACCTCTGGCTAGCATGTTTGGGTAGCTCTTTGTGTTAAGAGAAATTAGAACCTTGGAGGAATCAGGAGGAAATGGTTTTAAAAACTTGAACCTATGAATGAAACTCCTTCCTTTGCCTTCTCTAAAGAAACGGTGTCTCTACCACAGTATTGATTTTCTTGAAACGAAACAAAACAAATAAACTGAGTGCAGAAATCCTAATTTGAGTTGCTTAGAAGAGGCTATTGAAACCCAAGGTCTTTATTATTATCATCACAATTTATAACAATAGCAATGGAACAGCAAATCCCTTTAACTCTGAACTCGGGCAGGCGTCTGTCTCTGGAGTTAAGAATTCTTTTTAAATTCTACTTACTATTGTCAGCTGTGAATAATTTATATTCAATAAAATTTTAAATTATTGTTATTGAGGTGAAATTCACATAAAAATTAACCATTTTAAAAGTGAACAATTTAGGACGTTCACAATTTTATGCAAGCTGGCATTTCTATCTAGTTCCAAAATATTTTCATCTCTCCAAAAGGATAACATCACCCTGTACCCATTAAGCAATTGATCCTGTTCTCCCCTCCTTCCTGTCCCTGGTAACCGCCAATCTCCGTTTGTGTGTATGGATTTACCTATTCTGGATATTTTATATGAACAGAATCAGACAATACGTAACCTTTTGTGTCCGGCTTCTTTCACTTAGCATAGTATTTTCAAGGTTCATCCATATTGTAGCACATATCAGTACTCCATTCCTTTTTAATGTCCGAATAATATTGTGAATGAGTTTTTATTTTAAAAACTAGAGTACCTAGTCTTGGTACTTCTGGTTTTTGCTCATTGATTGTTTATGTACCAAGGGCGATTTGAGATGAGAGAGGAAAACAGGTTTTTTATAAGCCCTTGCAGCAAGAAGGTAGGAATAAAGAGATATGCACCTATAGGGGTGTGGATGTGAGTATTTCGAGGGGTGGGCAGAGCAGAGCGGTACCAAACACTTAACTAAATAGTTGCCCTTTAAGTAAAGTTAGAAATCAAGTTTCCCTCAGACTTATGTAACAAATTGCCTTTCACACTTTAGGTTGCTATAATACGAACACGTTTGGCCACGAATTCTCTAATTTGCTTTCACCCACATAGCCAACAGAGGAGTGATTGGAGAATTTGGAAACTGAATCAGAGACTGAGATGTCATCTTTCTATTTTCTGAATGTCGTGCACATAAGGCCGAAACTACATAATAGGAGATACAGCTAATACATCTTGAACTCTTACCAGGTCTCTTGATCTAGGGTCTCAAAACAGCCCTATTAGCCCTACTTCTCAGATGGGGAGACTGAGGCACAACAAGGTTAAGGTAGTCACTGGAGATCTACCACACAGCAGGTTGGTGGTAGAATGGCACTTCCAAAGTGATGTGAGTGCAGAGCCCATGCTCTTAACCACTGCACTGTTCTGCCTCTGGTGTCCCTGTTTTCTGATGTGGTGTAGCAAGGTGCTACAGAATTCTGGCCATTGTGGGTGGGACGTGGGCATAGCAGGGAGGGCGAAGGTGGTGATGCTGACGTGATCTTCATAAAGGTGAAGGCGGGTGACCTGGCCCGGGCCCCACTCACAGGAGTCCTACGTGCCGTCTTGGACATGTGGACCAGGCACTGAAGACCCTCTGCGCCATAATGACCATTTCGGCCTAAGTAGGAGTCACAGATTCCAGGGCCCTATCTTCAGAGTCAGATGCGGTAGGTGAGTAGGGAACAGGAAGATGATTTTAGTAGGTGCCCAGGTGGTTCTCATGCTACCAGACCACACTTTGAGAAACATTTGTCATTCTCATCCAAGATCCATTGTTGTCCCTATTCTCCTTTGAGTATCTCGAAAAGCATTTGTGACAGAGGCTATTATTGGACAGTAAAGACCAAATGGAGGTCACTGGCTCATAGACCACGTGAAACACGTCCAGGACAGAGCCTGTAAGAGTTCTGTCAGAGGCTGCAGGAGGAGATTACCTAGAGGGGGGCTTGGGCAGACATGGAGTCTCTGGGTGTGCACTTCTAAATGCACTGAGACCTGGCAGAGCACAGGCTCATTAGATTTTTTTTTTTTTTTTTTTTTTTTTTTTAATAGCCTGAAATGACCTGACTTCAGCGTGGAGTTATCTTCCCCAGCCCCCAAACTGCTGAGTCACCCTCTCCTGTCCTGGCTCACCTGCCTTGCAGCCCAGGGAGAAATGCAAAGCCCTGGGTATGTGACTCTCAGATAAATCCCTAGAGACTTTTGGCTTCCTCTAATACAAGGGATGTGCTATAAAGGAGGGAAAAGAAAATTCAGAATCCAAAGCCATGTAAAAGTATATGCATCCAATCTTCTGTGTCCCCGGCTGAACTGAAGGAATAATTATGTGAAAATTCTCTCAAAAATTGTTTAATGCTTCAGCAATTGATTTATTGCTGAATCTTTACCCTGAACTTTTAGTCTAGAAATGTGCTTGAAGAGCACGGGCCAGAGATGAGCATTTTGACATTGTGTTCCCTTGTTGGATCACATCCCTGTTGGAATCAATTTATAAATTCCTAAGGATCAAAATGCAGTAGATTTTAAATGTCTTCCTGGGCACAGGGCTGAGGAGCCTGACCTATGCCTGAGACTCTTAAAGGGAACACTGAGCTCATGGTAGAAAAAGTGGCAAATAGAAAAATGAATAAGGAAGAAAAAAAGAAATCACCCACAGATAACCACTGTCATTGCTGCCATCATGCTGTATATTCTTTATTCAATTCTGTATCTTTATTTTTTCTTTTTATTAATATTTATAACATGAACATCTCCTCCACATTATTGAATAGACTTTGGTAATGTTGATTTACTACTACATGACATTCCATACTCTAGATATAATTTATTTTACTTTTAGTTTTATATGCTAAAGGAGTTTCCACATATTTGCTTTTTATAGATGAGCGTTCTTTTGCATTTTCCTTTTTTTTCTTATCACATCTTCAGTAGGTTCCTATATATGAAAATACTACATGAAAAACTGTGAATTCTCTTCAGGCTCCTGGTACATCTTGTCAAATTGCTTTCCAGAAAGGTCCTTTCAATACATAACTCACCTGCATCATATAAAAGTGCTTATCAATTAAATGTGTCAGCAGAGCTTATTATAATTTAAAACAAAACACAAAAACGTTTTTAATGTGATAAGTTAAAGTGGCCCATATTTTCACATGCTCCTTTGACATAGAGGGTAATTGGTTTCCATATTTTTCTATTGAGACATTGGTATTTTTCTTACCGATTTTTAATATATATTAAATGTATCTATTAAGTTATATAATATAAAATAATATATAAATATACAAATTAAATCTATATTTAGAGACAGATAAAGAGAGAAACAGAGAGAGAGTATAAATATATTATTCCACTTTTTAAATTTGTTGAAAATAATGTTCCAAGTTTGTCCAATTGACTTTTCATTTTTTTGGTGATTGTTTCTGACCTATAGAAGTTTTCAGTTTTGTGTAGTCAACATGTGATCTTTCCCTTTACAATTTCTTCTACTTCTTTTTTGATTAGAGCTCTTGTCCATTTCGAGTCTTACATAATTATTATAATTATTTAGTTATGTTTACCTTATTTCTTATCAGTTAAAAAAAGTTGTTTAATTCTGAATTCTACTTGAGGTTCCAATTCAATTTTCCTTCTCCAAAAGAGCCAATTTTCTCAACCCCATTTGTTTCCAAGAGCTTTTTTTTTTTTTCCCTAGATACAAGTTCTTTCAAAAATCAGAGCATCTTCTTTCTAAGTAGCCATGTGAAGGAGTAGTCTGACATGAGGCTTTCAGCTAGTAGTGCAGCTGGACTGGTTGTCTTAACTCCTGTGTGGCCACCAGCTACAGGGAATGAGGCAACAGGACGGACCAACCTGAAGACTGAAGGGTAGTTAACAGTGGGGCACCATCTCTCTCTCATGTTGTGGGGGTAGAAAAGCTCTGAAGAAAGGGCATTTACAGATCTGGCCTATATACCTTTTTAAATGCCCTTGTCTGCCAGCACTGCAGTTTCTAGGCTACCCGGCTCGTTGGGGATGCTCCCTGTAGTTGACCATTGTCACCAGCTCTTGAATGTTCCATTGCAGAGCTTTGTATTTAGGAAGCCCCAGCTTCAGCCTGAAGGAATCTAAACCGACCAACCAAACAAACCAAAACCTGGTGGCCCTATCCTGGACATGAGCATTCATTACTGACCCTTGAAACAAAGCTGGCCCATCCTTATACCACCTCGGCAAGCACAGTAAGACCAAACGAAGGTCTCAGAGTGGTAGGCAAACCTGTCTACAGTGTTTACCCAAGATTTCTTTTGCCTTTGGAATCTTTGTTCTTGATTTCTCAATCTTGAGCTAGTTCTGTCTATCAGCTTTGGACATCTATTTCTGTCTTTGGCAACTAGTTTGGATTCCCTTCTTATCTCTCGGTGCGGCACCTCCTTTGACTATAATGTCACTGTAACATCAGGTAAAGTCATCCTGCCAGCCTCAGTCCCAGACGACTTTCACCAAACGCCATAGTAGCCCCTCTTCCAAGGAAAGATGCAGATAGGCTATGAGACGACCTCTGTGGAAGACAGAGACTGGCAATTCACCTGAATCCTATCTGCTTAAATGCCCTTCTACTCACCTTAGCCAGGTTACTAGGAAATACGGGAGAGATGGCAAAACAGAAGGGACTTGGGACATCTCTGTGCCTGTTGGTAGGTCTAGCTTTCCTAAATGGGCAAATAAGAAAGACATAATTATCTGCCAAGTCAGATGAATTGAGTCAACCCCAGTTATCAATAGCTCACAAAACGGGGCGGCCGAAGCCTTTCACATTTCACTCCATCCTCATCAGCAGTATGATATCTGGGAACTAGAATGTTTCAATTCACTGTGATCTACTTATTTTATAGTAGTTTTATTTAAAATCTATATAGTTTTATTTAAAATAAAACCATACCTCAACATCCTCAAATACTTCAAAGGCCTGATATTAGCAAAGACTTTTATTAGCCTCTATAATCTAGGCGCGGTCCTTGTGCTGCTCTTCCAGGCACTGAGACTCCGAGCAATGTCATAAAACATAACTTAGAGTATGACCTTTCACTGCTCAAAACCACCCCAGAGTCCAGGAGGCCTTGTTTGCACTGGGCCTTGCCTACTTCTCTGACCTTGTCTCTGTCCCTGCCTGTCCTGCTCAGTCTGCTTTAGCCACATGCCCTACTTAGTGTTGTTTCTGAACATCCCAGTTCATTTTTGTCTGCCTGGAACATTCTCTCCTCAGGCTTTTATGGCGCCCTTCCTCATTTCATTCATGTCATCTCTAATGTCCTCTCTTCAGAGGACCTTGATCACCCCACCTAAAACAGCAGCCTCACTCACTCTCCATTCCCTGCTTCATTTTTCTTTATACAGTAGCACTTTATCTGATGTTTTATTTACCTACAAATACACACACACACACACACACACACACACACACACACACACGTTTATTGTCTTCCCACTAGAATGTAAGCTCCATGAAGGCAGAAACATTGACTTGTTCTTCTCTGTGTTTCCATGCCTTGATCACTATCTGACACAAAGTAGATATCTAACAACTGGTAGCTTGAAAATATTCAAGTGTGAATACTATCGTTTACACATGCCTAGAGAAAAACTGCTGGAATTCCAAGACCCAAACTATAACAAGGCGATTTCTACCACCTAGGGCTCTATGATTATTACAATAGGAAAATGGCTTTTAATCCGATTTGCAAAGGATTGTATAAGGAGAAAATTCTGGAAAATAGTATTTAATGAGACTTGTATGTGAGGTTCTTTTACATGTATTAGCTGATTAACCGTCACTGAAGCCCTTTAAGGCAGGCATTATGTCCATTATCACAGATAAGGACACTGAGACTAACTTGCATAATGCCATGTGTATTGAAGGTTCCTGATGCAGGAACTCAGATCTGACTACAACAGCCAGGCTTTTCTTCTACTATGGTACACTGTCTCCCATGGAATATTGTCAGAAATGCTTAACTTATTCATTCAGAAAAAGAGCACTCAAATGATTTAACTAGTAACACAGCTCCTAGTAGGTGCACCTTATCCTAGGTTTTCTGACACCCACCCAGTCCAGCAAATGACAGCATAAAATAGGTAAGGCTTAAAAGACCATGAGACATTTGTGCCCTTGGTCTCCGAACCAGAGACCTCCACATTTTGTGATGCCACAGTGGACAGAGTCGTTTCTGAGGTGTTATCTTCCAAAGATGGTGGAGGCACTAGAGTTTTGGGGAAGACAATAACGGGACAGTTGGTTCTTATTAAAGACAATACATATTCATTTTCTCATTCAATAAATATGGGGTAGGTACAGAGCTAAGCACTGGGGTCATAGTGATGAATAAATAACATAATCATTGTCTTTGGTCTCATGGACCTTATGGACTAAAAAGGATCTTATCAAGCTAAACTTATGCTGATGTCATAAAATTATGTGTTCATTTATTCACTCAATCAACAAATATTTATAGACTACATATTATATGTCATGCTTTGTGTTAAGAGGAGGGAATAAAATGGTGAGCAAAACCAGCCATAATTCCTGCCTTCATGGAGCTTACAGTCTAATGGGGAAGACATTAAATAATTATGTGCATACATGGTGCTATGAGATCCTACAAATAGGGGAAACTGGCTTCATTAGATTAGGAGATTTTTGCTTAAGGACGTACCACTTGAACTGACATTTGAAGGTTAAACAGGAGTTAACTAGGCAATGAGGGGAGGGAAGAACGTTCCAGGCAACACAAACAACATATGAGAAGATCCTGTTGGAGAAAGAAAGATGGTGAGCAGGAAGGACTTTGAAAGAGGCCAGCTGAAGAGCTGCGAATAAGGAGCATCCTGGTGTCTGGTGGACCTGAGTGGTAGGCTGGAGCAGAATGGGAGGCGAGCGCACCTTCTCCATTGGTCTCTGGGTTAATGGTCATGGCACTGCAGTAAATCCATGCTGGAGACACAGAGCTTTGACGCAGGGAAGGTCACGGCATCATCAGGCAGGAAGACTAGATTAAAGCTTTTCAGAGTGCCATATTCCGTAGTGGACCAGAATGCTGTTTTGGTAGCCCACCAATTTAGATTTAAGTTCTTCAACTGTTACCTGTAAGCTACTCAGCTTATTAAGTGGGAATAAAAATATTTCCCTTTCAGGGTTCTCATGAGAATCAAATGAGATGACGTATTAAAGCACTTAGCGCAGTGTTTGGCCCATGACAGGCATTCAATAAATAAGACCTATTACTTATCTTTATCTGTTAAATGGAGACACTAATAGTATCGTTAGGAAGATCTGTGCTTAGATTACATATGTGGAAGCATGAGGCAGCCTGGTGCATCATGTGCATTCTTTTAAAAGCGACCTCACTTTTCGTATGTTTCTAGGTTTATGGGTATCTTTCCATTTGGAAATCTCTGTCCCACACCAGGCAGGGAAGCCCCGCAGAAGAAGGCACACCCACTATGGCCAGCCTGGGCTCGCCCTGCCGCGGTGCCCACCGCTGATCTGCCCGAAGAGGCTGGGTCTGTGCTCGGAAGGACCGGCCAATCAGAAGAAGTTTGGCCCTCTGCAGTTTCCGTCCTCTCACTAGGAGGCGCTGCGGCGGCCACGGCTACTCTTGGGGTTGTCTCGGGCTGTGGCTGTTGGGCCGGCATCTAAGGCTCGTGATCATGGAATGGGGTTCGGAGTCGGCGGCCGTGAGGCGGCACCGTGTTGGAGTGGAGCGCCGGGACGGCCGAGCGGCCACCCCGCTATGGGAGAGGGAGGCCGCGGCGGCGCAGGAGCCCTGGGTGGACGCATGCGGCGGGGGCGCGAGGACGCGGAAGCGCAGCGCGGCGGGCAGTGGCGGCGCGAGTCGGGCTGCAGGGACCGGACTGTCTGAGGCGCGCGCTGCGCTGGGGCTAGCACTCTACCTGCTAGTGCTGCGGACGGTCGTGCAGCTTTCGCTGCAGCAGCTGGTGCTGCGTGGGGCCGGTGGGCACCACGGGGAGTTTGACGCACGCCAAGCAAGGTACTGGCTGCTCCCGCCCGGCCCGCGCATCCCCGTGGGTCACCTGCCAGAGCCGGGGCAGCGCACCTGTGTGTCCCCGCCTCTGCGAGACCGCTCAGGCTCGCTGGCTCCGCTCCACGTGGAGTGGGGTGGCCGCGTTTGTCTCCAATTTACAGGACGCGGGGCTCGCGTCCCATGGCCCCCAACATGGGTAACATGGCCCCCAATTAGGCTGGTGGTACAGATGAGGGTGGCCGGGCAATTGCTTCTGCTTTTCCACCTCCTTTCTGCCACGCCTGCACAGGGTTTGGTTGTTAGTCTTTCCTTATCTCCTGGAGCAACTTCCACTTTTTACTAGCCTTTCTGTTTTCCAAGTGAAATGAAGGAGAGTGAAATTTGTGTACCTAGCCAGCTTTATAAATTCGGTTCCTGGGGAGATGTCGGAAGGGGATAATGAAGTCTAACTAACTTTTTGAGGTCAGGTCAAACCTGAAAGTTAGGGAAGCTCAACCTGAAAGTTAGGGAAGCTCAACCTGAAAGTTAGGGAAGCTCAACCTGAAAGTTAGGGAAGCTCAACCTGGAAGGGTGCACTTCAAAATTTTACAGTTTCAGAAGTTTTCAGATTCCTGGAGCATGCCGTTGAGCCCCTGGTGTGTAAGGTTTAACTTTTTTTTTTTAATTAAAAAAAATAACCACTATTAAGTGTGCTAAAAATGGTGATTGGATCAAAGGTATTGCAACCTGTGTCAAAGCTCATAAAATCATAAGCCAGCAGAGTTTTCAACAGCCTCTGTGTTTTAAAAACTTTCTTTTGAATACAAAAGGAGTTTGTGGAACACATCTCCCCACTCCGTTCTCCCCACTTGGAATGCAGTGAAAAGACAAAATATTTTTTTGTTTGTTTTAGGGGTAGGGTTGGTTTGGACCTGAATTGAAGTTATTAGGCCTTGTGTGCACACTAGGAGGGCTGAGTCCATTCTTCACAATCAAAAGTTTGTTTTTGTTTGTTTATTTAACCTCTTGACTTAATTGTCTTTGCTCACTGGTTTCATTAGCCCAGCATCAGTAACCCTCCAGAGTGCGGCGCAGTGAAGTTGCATGCTGTCCTGCCTCGTTTTTAGAAGTTTGAATAGAATATCTAGTCTTTACATTGATTTCATATGAGGATTGGGAGAATTTGGAAGTGGGGTGGGTAGAGATAACTCTGAAGGGATGAACTCATGGGAGATGAAATGATGGAACTTTACAAGTGATTTTTTTCCACGGGGTACCTGAAATAATAACAGGCAGCCTTTTGATGTGAAAGGTCAAAGAACTTGTTTTGGTGGGTGAAGGGAAGTTTAGAGGAAAAGTTCTGAGGTACGCGTTAGTCTTAAGCCGAGCACACCCTGTCATCATCATTCTTTTGGTCACTTCCAGGGATTATCTTGAACACATAACATCTGTTGGTCCCAGGACTACAGGAAGTCCAGAAAATGAAATTCTGACAGTGCATTACCTTTTGGAACAGATTAAACTGATTGAAGTCCAAAGCAACAGCCTTCACAAGATTACAGTAGATGTACAACGGCCTACAGGTTCCTTTAGCATTGACTTCTTGGGAGGTTTTACGAGCTACTATGACAACATCACCAACGTGGTGGTGAAGCTGGAACCCAGAGATGGAGCCCAGCATGCGGTCCTGGCTAACTGTCATTTTGACTCAGTGGCCAACTCACCAGGTATGTGCCTGTTCTTTAGTCCTTTTGGAGTTGTCACATCCCAGAGCTTGTTAACGCCAAGCTCTTGGGCAAAGGTGGGACACCATTTTCATGGACAAACCTTATTTGTGATAGCAGACTGGATAATGAGAAGAGTGTGTAGTTTAGGATCTACCCCTCACTATTCACTCCAGTGCTTTCTTTATTTGTTTATTTATTTGTTAAACATTAGTGCCAGCAGCCCAGTGACGGGACAGGAATGTTGTTGCTGGTAGACTGAGGCAGCTTCATCAGTGTTACCAGTATGCGCCCTGAGTCCTGGAATTAGGTTCTGCCACTTGCACTGTTTACTCAGCCAGGTGTTGTAGTCGGCTTTTGGAATACGGAATAAAGAAACAGTCCTTGCCTTCACGGAAAACAGGGTTTGGAGGACATCTCTCCTAGCAGTTTTGGTTGACCAGTAAAGTGGGAATTTTACTGGGGATGCCATACTGTTATAGTACCTCTTTCATCCATAAAGCTTCTTCTGAAAATACTCTGTCAAAATAGAATACTTGATGTTAGGACAGCGCCTGACATAATAAATATTTTGAATGAATGAGAATCCTTTAAATTGAACTTCCATTAAGAAAAAATAAGATTCATTAGACAAAGGCTTTCAGTAATTAAATAAATTATAAGTAGGGAAGAGTAGAAAGTAGTAGCAATTTGAGGTAGCCAAGACCTGAGATGGCATCTGGTTCGATCCCCCTCATTTGACACAGAAATAAACTTAGCTGATCACCACTGATCATAGACAGAGGTGGGACCAGATGCTGTATTTCCTGGCCAGTCAGTTCTTTTCAGCTACATTTGAAAGGAAGGAGAGTTAATACTCCCTTTAGCTAACTACTTAACCTCTTCCTTCCTCAGTTTCTCATCTGTAAAGTGGACATAATAATAGTACTTTACTGTTTGCATTGCTTAGAGGATTAAATACAAGTAAAACACTAGAATAGTGCCTGACATGAAAAATGCTTTTTTTTTTTGCTATTACTTGTTATTTAATATTAATATTTCCGAATTGCTTGAACTTATAGCAGGCCCAATATGATACTCTAGATGTTATACAAAATATAAAATAAAATTTGCTGGATAAAATGATTCATCCCAAGATATCTTTAATCGGAAAGCTTGCCAATTGCATTTAGAATGTAACATGCTTTTAAAAAAAAACCAGCATACACATATTTCCAAGAAGATTATATGATAAACATGACTAGGTTTGAAAAAAAAGAACTTTGAGTTTTCAACAATACAGTGGATTGAGCACATGGAGTGCAGAATGATTTGGTGAAAAAGGTGAGTTATTGCTTGTCAATAGAGAGGTCAGCAGGACCAATGTGAATTGTTTAGGGTAGGAGAGATTCATATGCATTTGTAGCATGAGAAGAAAATGAGACTGTCCCTTACTTCAGTATTGCACAATATCCCAATGACAAGTTTATTATGAAATAGTCTTACTGCTATTAAATATTTTTTGAAGATATTAAAAAATATCAGTATACGCTTTTTTTTTTTTTTTTTTTTAATAAAGTCAGAAATACCTTTGTGTGTGCCAGGGACCCAGGGATCGGCAGAATGCTGTGGAGTGATCTGCAGCTTTTTTGCCTATTTCAAAGCAGTGATAAAATAAGTGTCACCCTATGCCTGATTCTAAATTCTAGGAAGGGACAAATTATTACCATGGTTATTTAAGAGCATTATATAAGAAAGATGTCTATAAAAATATCAGAAACATTGTGCCAAATCATATATATAAATCATATATAAGTATAGAATCCAGTAATGAAAGGATGGCATTTTTGTGGGTCGTTGGAACTCAGTTTAAAATAAAATTTTCTAATATCTATACCAACAATCTCAGTGACATTTCTATCGATAATAAATTGTTAAAAAGTTAAAAAACACAATCATGAAATAGACTATTACCTGAATTCTTTCAGTGGATGAACTCATTGAAACATGGGTATTTTTTTTTTAAAGTTCTTAACAGTCCTGGACCTTAGGAACTGATACCAATTAGGGGTAATGTTACCCAGAGAAAAGCTTTAAATATCTTCTTGGGTTTGCTGCATGGTTCCAGGTTGTTGGTAGAAGAGACACTGAGTTATTTTCGGGGTGGCTTCAATTTCAGGGTTAATTCTAAATGGAAAGAGATGTTGGTTAACCACCCAGTCCTTATAGATCCTGTCCTCTAACTTTCCTTCACTTTCTTCAAGATATTTGACCCTCGCTAGTTCTGTTCTTAGACAACAGAACCATTAAAATGAAGGAAGATAAATGGACAGTTTAACTTTTTAATCTGCCCTATATAGTATGTCTCTTTCAATTTCCCTTGGAATAAAAAATTTTGTGGTTTGCTTTTTTATTTTAAAGTAACTCATAGTCTCAAAGTTAAAAACCATTAATTTCATTTGGTTCTTGGAAGGTGGCACTTTTTACTGGCAGCTAGATGTACTTCTGGCTTGATAGTAATTAGATGGTTATTACTTTGTTTCACTTTGATTACAATACAATCCAATAACACCATCAAGACAAGTAATAGGTAATAAGTAGTTTTTCTTGACTAGGAATGCAGCTTGGAATTTAACAGTACCGAAACAAGCGTTTTAGCTAGCTGCAAAGCCTTAAGTTTACAAAGAGAAGAAGGAAAAACTAATACTGAATGCAGACCACGTTATCTTGTAATCCCCACAACACACCTGTGAGGTAGATATCATGAGCCTGCTCTCTGTACCAGGAAATGGTAGGGTAAATGCCAGCTAGAATTTGCTTCTAAGTCTTTCTTACCTGAAAGCTCGTGATAATAACCCTGTAGCACCCTGCCTCCCAAAGTACAAATCCAGAAATGCTATTTCCTGCGTTATTACTCTGCCTATTTACTTAGATCACTCTTTAAACTTTTTATTATGGAAAATTTCAAATGTGTACAAAAACAGAATCGTTTAATGAACGTGAGTGTACCTATTGTGTTTCCCCGAAAATAAGACTTAGCCAGACAATCAGCTCTAATGCGTCTTTTGGAGCAAAAATTAATATAAGACCCGGTCTTATATAAGACTTCGTCTAATATTATAGTAAAATAAGACCGGGTCTTATATTAATTTTTGCCCCAAAAGACGCATTAGAGCTGATTGTCCGGTTAGGTCTTATTTTCGAGGAAACACAGTATATTAAGTTTTTCTCCAAAAGACGAATTAAGGCTTATGTTCGGGGGATGTCCTCCTGAAAAATCATGCTAGGGCTTATTTTCCGGTTAGGTCTTATTTTTGGGGAAACATGGTATTACCCAGCTTGGACATTCTGATCTTGTTTCTTTATCTGACCCCTACAACCCTTAATCATGTTGAAGCAGATCTCAGCTGTATCCGTTCTGCTGTATTTCTGTCTATATCACTGAAAGATAAGTAATCTTTTTTGACATGCTTATAACACCATGAATTATCTCACTTAAAAAGTAATAATTCTTTAATATCATCAAATATCCAATCAGTTCCTTTAACTACCTCTTACAGTACTTTTAAAAAAATCAAGGCACTAAAATCATCTGTATAATCATCTTTAATTAATATATGAAGTTTCTGAATCAAGAAGTTACGTGATTTGATGAGTATTGGTACATATACCAATACTCTGCTTCATCAGTATTGGTACAAAGGATAACACTTAGGTTATCAGTCTCCTTTCCTGTGTCTAAGGTTCCTTAGAGAAACCTTCAAAAATGCTGCACCATCCAAACTGACTCCTCTGTAAATGCGGAGTGATCTGCAGCTTTTATGATTTTGGCAGGAAAACAAGCAGGAAAGGAGTGGGTGGCAGAGGGAGATGATCTAGGAAGCTGTAAACACCAGAAGTGAGAATATTATAGAGGATGTGGAATAAAGATAAAGAAGGGAACAAATTGCTTTGGGTTGATGAGAATACCAGTTTTCAGTGTTAATTTGGTCCCATCTGGTTGATGATTCAACAAATACTAATTGAGTGACTCCTCTTGGCTAAGCATGGTTCTAGACATTGAAAGCGAACAAGTGAAGAGCCCTGTCCTCATGGAGTTTACTGCTGGTGGGTGTAATTGTCACCTAATGGTGACAGACATTATGCTTCTCATCTTGCAGCTCCGTGATGCTTCCTCAATGAGAACACCCCATTCCTAGACCTAATGGTTCATACTGTAAAGGTTTTACAAAGTCTGAGCAGCAAATCTGTTTTTCTGATTTGAAGGTGCCAGTGATGACGCGGTTAGCTGTTCAGTGATGCTGGAAGTCCTTCGCGTCTTGTCAATGTCTTCAGAAGCCTTACATCATGCTGTCATATTTCTCTTCAATGGTGCTGAGGAAAATGTCTTGCAGGTGCGATTTTACTGTTTTAGATACTAGGCTTGAATAATAATGATAATAATAGTAGCTAACCCTTGTCCATTTTGATAATTTATTTGAGTAGTATCATAAGATCATATGCAAAGAAATACTGTACCTGGCAGTACTTTAAAAATTCTACAGTCACTTATGTACACATGTTCAACATTTGAAAACTCAGCTTACAACAGATCATCTTGTCAGTGTTTGATTCATAAAATTAGGGGCTCTGTGATGGCACAATTATTCAGCTCAGGTTTGCTTTGACACTGGAGTTTTAGAGATGTTTTGAGGCAGACACACAGCATGAATACCCAACCATGAGGGTTGTCCCTTCTCTTCTCCTATTTGTTGCCCTTTTTTTTTGTGTGCAGCCTCACACTTACCAAGGATGTTGTTTGGCATCACTGATGGAAATCAGGCTGCCGTCTGGGATGGTGACTTTCCACTCAGCAAACTATACACAGCAGTTATGCAGAGAGAGAAACAGATAGAGGTCTTTAAATAGTGTCTGAAAAAAATGATTATTTTCCTATTCTTCCTTTTATCCACATAGATGTTCTGTCTTTACAATAAGTGAAATAGAAACATGGATAATTTCAGATTGTTTAACCTATATTTGTTTTTTCCTTCTCATTCAGGCCAGTCATGGTTTCATTACTCAGCACCCCTGGGCCAGCTCGATTCGTGCATTTATTAACCTGGAGGCAGCAGGTGTAGGAGGGAAAGAACTTGTATTCCAAACAGGTATGCGAGGCTATATTTTGTATTTTAAGTCACTTGCATTGTGTACTTTACTTCTTGTTTTTATAAAACTGGAAAGTTTTTGAACATAAGTAATTACTCTAATGAAATGAACATTCTTTTAATAGCATCTAAAACTTGTATGGTGCTTATTATATAACAAATGTTCAAAGCATTTTATATATGTATATGTCACTAATCTTCAAAACAACATGAGGGATAAGTACTGTCATTGCCCTCATTTTATAGATGAGGAAACTGAGTCAAGAGAGATTATAAGTTGCCTAAAGTTTCACTGTTTGTAAATGGCACAGTGGGATTGGAACCTAGGCAGTCCAGCTTCTGAGCTCTTGTTCTTAACTACTAACGAGATTATCACATAGGTGGTGAACTTTCTTTTATCCATTATGGGTGATTATGATATAAATAATATTACATGACAATCATTTCATGAATTAAAATGAGAAAATTTATCTGTAGTTAAAGAACTTTGTTATTGAATTCATTTGAGTGTCATAAAAATTCAGTACTGTGTAATCAGCTAGAGAAATATTTTTAGTTTTATGGTTAAACTTTTCTAAGGATAACAAAATTATAAGTTATAAAGATAACTTGTCAATTAAGTTGTTAGGTATTAATTGTCATCTTTCTTAACAGAATTCCAAGCTGATATTTTGCAACCAGGGCATACTAAAACCTGATGTTAGAAGTTCCATGCCATTTCCCACTCTGTTACCGTGGGAATAAGACCGGTCTTATATTAAGGTTTGCTCCAAAAGATGCATTAGGGCTTATGTTCAGGGGATGTCATCCTGAAAAACCATGCTAGGGCTTATTTTCCGGTTAGGTCTTATTTTCGGGGAAAGATGGTAGTAATTTGGATAATGCATTGTAGCCAGAGATGTAGCATTTGCTGGAAATTTTATAATGAGGAGTGTTTTGGGGCATGAGATGGGCTAGGAGTGGGGAGGAAGGTGATGTAGGACCTTGTTTTTTAGCACCCTTTACAGGTGTGGTATTGTTTATGTTACAAAGATCTGCTAAGTATGTCTTTATAACCTAAACAAAAAAAATTACCATATTTTAATATTCTCCATCCAACTTAATTTAAACTTTTATCCTTCAAAACGGATGTATATGTTACTTCAGCTAAACCTTTGAGAATCTCAAGGTCATGAAGGGAGAAGCAAGGTTCTGCTTTCTTTTTCAACTCTCAGAGCTTTCTGCTCACTCTTACTCTTCATCTGACTAAGGAGAAGAGGCTGGTGTCTGACGTCCATAGGAGTAAATAGCTGCTGCACTGTTATCCATTCCCTCTAATTCTTGGATTCAGTCAGGACAGGTGAAACACTTGATACAACCACCACCAGATCAAAAAGCAGCAAGAGAAAATTCCGTAAGAAGAGACGACATGGAGTCTTTCTTTCCTCAGGTGAAAATGTCAGGGCTTCACATGGGCAGGAGTGTGTCTTTGTGGATTTCCCCTCCTGGAAGTGTACTGCATGTAAAATGCCTACAGATGTATGCTTTTAATGTATCATCGCAGTGACCCAAAGAAAAGCCAGTCCTAAGGTTTAGTCTGTACCTGTCCTGAATTTTTTCTGTGCATATATATCAATGCATATATATCCTATGCATATAAATATTTGGGTTAGTGAGGTCTAGACCCAAGTCAATTCCTTTATGTACGTTTATTAAGTACTCACTTTTGCTAGGCCTGACTAGCTTATAGTCTGCACTCTTTTTTACTAAGTGTAGCTAGTGTTGCATAAAAAGCCTATAATTGTATACATTTTAGGTATAATTGCATTGTGTGGAAGGATATAAACGAACTGTCTTAACAGTCACTGCTGGGTGGTGGAGCTGTGGTGGGTGTGGCTGGAGTGGGGGGTGAAGCAAAATGTCAATCAACAGTTTGCAGTCGCCATTGCTTCATGAATTTATACCCGGAACTGTCTTAACTGCTTTACTTAGACTCTATAGTTTTATGTAGTCTTTAAATTTTTGCATTGCATTATGATTAATAATAAGGCAATAACAGACTTGTTACTAGCTAGCAACATATATACAATTTAAATGTTTTACTCATTCTAAAATAAAATCCTCCCATTTCAAAATTAATATTTTTCTGGAGGGGCATCTTACAGAAGATTTGGAGAGAATGTTCCCCCCTTTCTCTGAGTTTTTATACATTGTTTTCCCTCTAGGTTGCAGTAGCTTATTCTTAAACGCCATCCCCAGAAGCTTTCCGGGTGCTTTCTGACATTCCAGTACCTCTCCCCGTACTTCTCTCACTTCCGGCAGCCACTGCCTACGAAAGACGAGCTTTCCTGTGGGAATGGCTTTCAGAGAGCTAGTTATTGTTGCTTCCACGTTTGACTAAAAGAGGATAAAGGCCTCCTGGATTTGGAGTTCTGCTTGAGAATGTATGCTAGATTGCTCTGTCCTCAGATTCTTGAACAGGCCCTTTTCTTTCCTGTGCAATAGCACTAATCCTTGTCCTGTAAACTTTTCGGTTAAAACAGTTTGTACTGTCTAGTGCTCCATTGTCACTTCAGAGAGAGACATTCATTTGGGGAGATTTTAGTGACTAGAATAATCATTACTACCTAATTTTTCAAAAGGGCCAGAATGCATTAAAGAATGACTTGACTTAATCAGGCTAGTGATTTATATCATGAGTCTAAAAGTCTTGATTTAATAATTTTGAAGGTATTGTAAAATCCATTATTTTAAAATTGAAACAGATTAAACCAGTAATACATGTTCCTTATAAAAAATTCAAATAATACCAACCCTGAGTAGAAAAGAGCCCATAAGCAAAGGAGTCATGGATTCCTTTTTTCCTCCTGTGAAGAAATATCCATGCCCCTGTAATCCTACCACCCAGGGCAAAATGGTGTTATAGTTTAGTCTCTACCTTTCTGCAATTTTTTCTATATGTACACATTAATATATTTTATATATTACCTATTTTGTATATAGATCTCTCTCAAAAAAACTGGGATAATACTCTTATCTGCTATTTTATAACCTGCTTGAGATTGTTTTCTTTTAAGAAAAATTACAGCTTTATTGATATATAATCCACATATTATACAGTTCATCCATTTAAAGTATAAAATTTGGTGGGTTTTAGATATTCACAGAGTTGTGCTGTCATCACCACAATCGATTTTAGAATCTTTTTATCACCCCCCATTAGCAGCCTGGCTTCTTTCACTTTGTATAGCATTTTTTGAGATCCATCCATATTGTAGCATGTATCAGGACTTTATTCTTTTTTATGGCTGAATTATAGATTCCATAGAATGTATATACCTCATTTCATTGATCATCAGTTGATTTGGTTGTTTTCTACTTTTAGGCTATTTTGAATGATGCTGCTATGAACATTTGTGTGTCTTTGTGTGGACATATATTTTCATTTCTTTTGGCTGGATACCTATGAATGAAATTCATAGGGTTATATGGTAAATTTATGTTTAACTTTTTAAGCTGCCGCCAAACTAGACAATTAAGTCTTATTTTAGAAGAAATGTACATTCAAACAACAGTAAGAATTTTTTATATTAGATTTGCAAAAAGTAGGTAGAATGATAATGCCCTGTGTTGCCGAATATAGAGGGCAGGCATTTTCATACACTTTGGTGGGAACGTAGACGGATGCAGTTTGGGGGCAGTTTGGCAATATGTGCCACTTTATAAAATGTGCAGATCCTTCTGGCCAGTAGGTCCACTTATAGGAATTTATCCTATAGAAATAGTTGTACATAGACATGTAGAACTAAGTACTGCATAGTCTTCTTGGCTTTTTTATGAGTAAAAAATTGAAAACACCTTCCAGGTCCATGCATAGAGACTGGTTATGTTAATGGTGACTTAAACGTTCTTTCCTCTCTTCAATCATTACTTTTTCCCTCCCTGTGAGATCATTTCCATCAGCACACGAACATGCTTTTTCTCTCTTCTTAAAGAGAGTGGAATTCCTTTGCAACTGTTTTTGAACTAATTGTACTTAGCTTTAAATCTGCTCTTGTAAAAGTCACATTGCTCAATTCAGTGGTCAGTTCTCAAGCCTCATCATACTTGGCTTCTGTAACAGCATTCGTTGCTGTCAGTCTCCTTTATTAATTCTTTTTTTTCTTTGTTTCTTCGTGTTGATGCCACCAAGTAAAGTTAGAAAGTAGAGGAAGTAGATATCATGCTGTTTGATTAAGTTGGGTCTGCTTTTTCTGGACTTTCAGGGAACTTTGGTTTTTCATTCTTTTTTTTTTAATTTTTTTTTTCAAAGGAGGAATGACTATTTATTTATTTATTTTTTAATTGGGGAAGGGGAACAGGACTTTACTGGGGAACAGTGTGTACTTCCAGGACTTTTTTCCAAGTCAAGTTGTTGTCCTTTCAATCTTAGTTGTAGATGGGCACTGCCGTTCAGCTTCAAGTTGTTGTCCTTTCAGTCTTAGTTGTGGAGGGTGCAGCTCAGCTCTAGGTCCAGTTGCCTTTGCTAGTTGCAGGGGGCGCAGCCTACCATCCCTTGCCGTGGTCGAAGCCCGCAACCTTGTGGTTGAGAGGATGCGCTCCAACCAACTGAGCCATCCGGGAGGCAGCTCAGCTCAAGGTGCCGTGTTCAACCTTAGTCGCAGGGGGCGCTGCCCACTATCCCTTGCGGGACTGGAGGAATTGAACAGGCAACCTTGTGGTTGAGAGCCCACTGGGCCATGTGGGAATCGAACCGGCAGCCTTTGGAGTTAGGAGCATGGAGCTCCAACCGCCTGAGCCACCGGGCCAGCCCTGACTTTTCATTCTTGATAGGAGATATACCTCCTCTAAACAACCCACACGCCCCTACCCTTTGCATTAAGAAAGACGGGCCTCATTGTTTAAGAAGAAATCGATGCACAAGAAACTGGATGCATCGTAGGATTTAGATCATGGCAGGAGAAAGAATGTAAAGTGAAAATATTTCTGTATCTGCCTTCCACCTTTCTCTAGGAGATAATTAAGGTAAGAGCTTTCTGGGGAATTCAAGATAGGGTAAGAAGAGCACAGGCTCTGAAGTCAGATGACCCAAGTTCAAATCTCAGCTGTAGCACACGCAAGGCGTGCAACCTTGGACAAGTCACATAACTGCTCCATGCTTTGGTTCCTCATCTGAAAAATTGGAATGGGATTAATACCTCCCTCTTAAGACTGATGACCACTGAGTTAAATCCTCAAATCTAATTTCTCGTCTGAGGGCTCCCTTTGCCTTGTTTATATCATGGAGAGTATCTTATGCAGGAGCGGATCTACCTTCCCCAGCTCAGTCTCCCCAGCCTGCCTTTTTACACCAAAATTTGACTGTAGGCCCTGCGGGGCAGTGGGTGAGAGGCTGGCATAGGGCTGGGCACTGGCAGGCAGCAGTGGGTCTGTACTGGCTTAAAGGCCAGGTAGCCGATATTCAAAACTGGAAAGCCCTTTCCTGCTGATGGGTCTTATGTTTTTCTCAAGTAATTTTTATAGTACAATGCATAAAACGAACTTAAACTTTTATGTTTAGGTGCCCTCATTTCATCTTTTATTGTAATGAAAGAAAACCGCACAGCTCTTGAGTGTTGAGCTTAATGAATTTTTACAAACTGAATATAACCATGTGACCAGAACCCAGATCAGGATTAAGAGTACCACGGGCACTCCAGAAGCCTCCCTCGTGTCTCTTCCTTGTCACTCCTCCCTGAAAAGATTGCCACTATTCTGACTCGCATCTTGATATATTTAATTTTGCCTGTATATGAACTTTCTATAAATTGACTTGTATGCTATGGGGTTTTTTTTGTAGATAGCTTTTTTCTTTTTAAATTTATATTGGGGAACAGTGTGTTTTTCCAGGACCCATCAGCTCCAGGTGAAGTCATTTTCAATCTAATCGTGGGGAGGGGGGTGCAGCTCACTGGTCCATGTGGGAATCGAGCCGGCGACCGTGGTGTTACGAGCACTGTGCTCTAACCACTGAGAAAACCGGCCGCCCTAGATAGCTTTTTTTTTTTTTACTCACCATTATGTAAGATTCATCTACGTTGTGTTTGCAGTAGTTTATTCTCTTTCATTGATGAATAGTATCACACTGACAAGAATATCCATTCTACTGATGTTAGAGTGTTTCTAAATCTTGGCTCTTATGAATGGTGCTATTACGAACATTCTCGTGAATGTCTTTTGGTACACGTGTATGTGCATGCACATTTCTGAGTGGAATTACTGAGGCATAAGGTATACATATTCAACTTTGGTAGATACTTTTGATAGATAAGAGCCATACTTAGATGCAAAAATCCTAAGTAAAATATTAGCAAACTGAATCCAGCAATGTATGTATATGTGTATATATATACATACAAAAAGGATAATGCTTACCAACCAAGTTGAGCTTATTTCAGGGATAAAATATATATGTTTTTAAGTTTCAGGTATTACAATGATTCAATATTTGTATATATTGCAAAATGATCACCATAATAAGTCTAGTTAACATCCATCACTGCACAGTTAACAATTTTATTTTCTTTTGATGAGAACTTTCAAGATCTATTCTCTTAGCAACTTCAAATATACATTACAGTACTGTTAACTATGGTCACTATACTGTACATTACATCCCCAGGACTTAGTTTGTACCTTTTGACCACCTTCACCCATTTCAGCCACCCCCATCTCTGGCAGCCACCAATCTGTTCTCTGTATCTATGAGTTTGGGCTTTTTTTAAAAAAAAGATTTTATACATAAGTGAGATCATACAGTATTTGTCTTTCTCTGTCTGACTTACTTCATTTACCATAATACCCTCACGTTGCGTCCATGTTGCAGATGACAAGATTTCTTCTATTTTATGGCTAAATATAGCCCATTGTATATACATACTGTATTTTCTTTATTCATCTATCAGTGGACACTTAGGTTGTTTCTGTATCTTGGCTATTGTAAATATGAAGTGAATATAGGGGTGCATATATCTTTTCAAGTTAGTATTTTTGTTTCCTTTGTATAGGTACCCAGAAGTAGAATTGCTGGGTCATATGGTTGTTCCATTTTCAAGTTTTTGAGCAAGCTCCATATTGTTTTCCATAGTGTCTGCACCAATTTACGTTACCAATTTATGTTCCCATCAACAGTGCACAGGGAACAGTGGAACCTTTTCTCCACATCCTACCAACGTTTGTTATCTCTAATCTTTTTTTTGTTTGTTATCTCTAATCTTTTTGATGATAGCCATTCCGACAGGTGGGAGGTGATACCTCATTGTGGTTCTTCTTTTTTTTATTTTTTTATTGGGGAATATTGGGGAACAGTGTGTTTTTCCAGGGCCCGTCAGCTCCAAGTCGTTGTCCTTCATTCTAGTTGTGGAGAGCGCAGCTCAGTTCCAAGTCCAGTTGCCATTTTCAATCTTTAGTTGCAGGGGGTGCAGCCCACCATCCCATGCAGGAATTGAACCGGCAACCTTGTTGAGAGCTCGTGCTCTAACCAACTGAGCCATCCGGCCATCCCTCTGGAAGCTCAGCAGCAGCTTGTTGTCTGCAATCTAGTTGTGGAGGGCGCAGCTCATTGACCCATGTGGGAATCGAACCGGCAACCTTGTTGTTCAGAGCTCGCACTCTAACCAATTGAGCCATCCAGCCGCCTCCTCATTGTGGTTGTTATTTGCATTTTCCTGATGATTAGTGATGTGGAACACCTTTTCATGTACCTGTTGGCCATCTGTATGTCTTCGTTAAAAAAAAAGTGTTTATTCAGATCCTCTTCCCATATTTCAATCGGATTGTTTTTTGGTTGTTATTTTTTTTGCTATTGAATTATATGAATTTTTAAAATATATTTTGGATGTTAACCTCTTATCAGATATATAATTTGTAAATAGTTTTTCCCATTTAGTGGCCTGTCTTTTCACTTTGTTGATGGTGTCCTTTGCTGTGGAGAAGCTTTTTAGTTTAATATATTCCCACTTACTTATTTTGCTTTTGTTGCTTTTGCCTGTTGTGTCATATCCAAAAAGTCATCACCAATAAATGGATAAAGAAGTTGTGATATATATACACAATGGAATACTATTCAGTAATAAGAAAAGATGAAATAGGACCATTTGTGACATCATGGAGGGATCTTGAGATTATAATGATAAACGAAATAAGTCAGACAGAAAAAGTGGAGAACCATATGATTTCACTGATATGTGGTATATAAACCAAAAACAACAGAACAAGACAAACAAATGAGAAACAAAAACTCATAGACACAGATAATAATTTAGAGGTTACCAAAAGGTAAGGGGGAGGGGGTGGTAGATGAGGGTGAAGGGGATCAAATATATGGTGATGGAAGGAGAACTGACTGGGTGGTGAACACACAATGTGATTTATCGATGGTGTAATACAGAATTGTACACCTGAAATCTATGTAACTTTACTAATAATTGTCACCCCAATAAACTTTAATTGAAAAAAAAAAGCATAAATATTGAAACAAAACAAAACAAAACAAAAAGTCATCACCAAGAACTATGTCAAGGAGCCTTTCGGCTATGTTTTCTTCTAGGAGTTTTATGGTTTCAGGTCTTATATTCAAATCTTTAATCAACTTTGAGTTAATTTTTGTGTATGGTATAAGATAGTGGTCCAGTTTCATTCTTTTGGTTATGGCTGTGCAGTTTTCCCAACACTATTTATTGAAGAGGCTGTCTTTTTTCCATTGTACATTCTTGGCTCCTTTGTCATAAATTTATTGACCATATATACTTGGGTTTATTTCTGGGCTCTCTGTTCCAGTGATCTTTGTATCTGTTTTTATGCCAATACCATACTGTTTTGATTACTATAGCTTTGTAATACAGTTTGAAATCAGCAAATGTGATGCCTCCAGGTTTGTTCTTCTTTCTCAAGATTGTTTTGGCTATTCGGGGTCTTTTGGTCCATACAAATTTTAGGATTGTTTGTTCTATATCTTTGAAAAATACCATTGGAATTTTGATAGGGATTGTATTGCATCTATAGATTGCTTTAGGTAGTTATGGCCATTTAAACATTATTAATTCTTTCAATTCATGAGTATGAAGTCTTTTCATTTATTTGTGTCTTTTTTAGGATTCCTCTCATCAGTGTCTTATAGTTTTTAGTGTACAGATCTTTCAACTTCTTTATTCTTAGTTGTTTTTTTTTTATTCTTTTTGATGCAGTTATAAATGGGATTGTTTTCTTAATTTCTCTATCTGACAGTTCATTATTAGTGTATAAAATGCAACTGAGTTTTATATATTGATTTTACAACTATATCCTGCAATTTTACTGAATGGTGAATGAAGATGGTTTACCATTTGAAAAATCAATCTATGTAATTCACCACTATTAGAATAAAGGAGGAAAACCATCTTAAGAGATAATCTCAATGTAATTACTCAGAAGATAAAAGGATATGTTCCTTCATAACAGTACATTTATCACACTCAAAAATATGACATTAATATAAAACTATTATCTAATGAACAGTGCATATTCAAATTTCTCCAGTTGTTTTGTTTTTTAATGTGAGCGCCAATTTAGGAGCAAACATAGCATTTAATTGCCATGTTTTATTAGATATATTATAATCATTATATGAAACACATGAAAATATGAAAGTGTAAACTTAATTATTGTAAGGTGAGTATCCCCTAACCTCCAGTCATGAAAGAGAATAGACTTTTGCTCTCCCCTCCCAGAAGTTTTCACTTGCCTTTTTTCAAATATAACTCCCTACCTCTCATCTAAGAGTAACCATTATCCTGATTTTTATGACACTTTTCTTTATAGTTTAGCTCTGTTTTATATGGCTTTAATATTTTAACAGCAATATTTTAATAGTATTTTAACATGATATGGTTTGATAACCAGTTTCCCCATCATCATTTTTCTTTCTCTGTTTTATGTTTGTATTCTTCTCAGTGCATCACACTGGGAGGCCTGTAATGTCTGATTACTGATGATGTTTAACTTTCTGAAAGGTTATTTTTCATTCTAAAAGTCATACACATTGATACAAGAAATGTTGGAAAGTAAAGAAAAAAATGATTGAAAAAACCCCAAACACTGGATCTTTCTCTCCAAACCACCACAGTAACTGTTTTAAGCTTATTAAAAATTTGGTATGTTTAAAAAAAAACCAGAAACTTATATTGTCATGTTCCATTTCAGGTCCTGAAAATCCCTGGTTGGTCCAAGCTTATGTTTCAGCAGCTAAACACCCTTTCGCTTCTGTGGTCGCTCAGGAGGTTTTCCAGAGTGGAATTATTCCTTCAGATACTGACTTTCGCATCTACAGGGATTTTGGGAATATTCCAGGTATTTTGTAAGTTGTTATGGGCTGTAGTGTGACTGCTTAATCAAAGGCAAATTTATTTTACTTTTTGGAAGTTTGTGAGTAAACAGCATTTTCTCAGAGCAAATTATCTTAGAGCTGTGTATTCTGACTCCCTGAAACTAAGTCCCTGATATTTTGCTTTTCATTTAAACTCCAGTATAGTTTAAATGCTTGCCTTTTCTAGAACATATCATCTTGCCCCACAGTGTGACAGAAGAACTGAGAACTGTTTAGCAGGTCATTCCCAAAAGGTGGTAATAGATCCTTGAGGGGTCTTTGACTTGCATTGTTATTTTGCTTTGTCAACACCCTTGGTGGCTTCTTCAGCTTATTTGAAGTTAAAATTTGGCTCTGGCCTGGCACGTATGTAGATGGCAGATGTATTAAGTTAGGTACCGTAGCTGTAGATTCTGTAAGAACTAGGAAAAGAATTTACATTATTCAGCCATAAATGTGACAAAGCCACATGCCACTGCTTTGATATTTTGTCTTCTAAGAATTAAATACATTAAGTAAATAAGCCTAAAGCAAAGTTGATTTTTAGAGCAAAATGACCTTTTTTCTTTTTTTTTCCCTGTATGTCTTAGGAATAGACTTAGCTTTTATTGAGAACGGATACATTTATCACACCAAGTATGACACAGCGGACAGAATTCTAACAGATTCCATTCAGAGAGCAGGTCAGTATTCTACTTTAGACTTTTCATATATGGTGAGATGGAATATTAGGGATGATCTATAAACCTATAAATATTCTGTGCCTTCTGTTTAGGGAGCCAATGTATGGTGTGAATCAGCTGGGGCTCTGGAGTTAGAGACGTGAGGGCATGAATTGTAGCCTTGAAGTCTAGTTTAGCAATTAAGAACATAAGGCTTCATTATGAGGAATTGGAAAGGGAGTTGACCCAGGGTTATGGTAGGATTGCTGAGCGATGAGAGTGTAGTCAAAATGGAAGCTATACATTGGAGGTGGCACCAACACATTTGGGCAGCTTGCCCAGGTATAGAAAAGTTACATCGACCCAAGGTTTGTTCCTGAGGGTGGTTGAGAGGGTTATAGGACAGGTGTCAGGACTACATAGGAGCAGGTGCTTTCCAGAGAGATCTGGAGTAATCAGGGGAGGTGAGTCTGATGCTAAGCCTTAAAGAGTGGGTAGGATTTGGCCCAGTGGACAGGACATTCCAAGTAAGAGCACACCTTGAGTAGGGTGTGTGTGTGTGTGGTTGTTGGTGAATAGATTGTCAGCCTACGATCTACGTTGGAAGTCATATTTTCAGAAATAGAAGGAAATGAGATAGAAGTGTATGGGGAAGAGAAAATTGTAGAAGACTTTAAAAATCAGCAAGAAGATGCTGTAGAAATAAGGAATCATTGAAGAACTGAGTACATGAGCGAATGAGGGTATAAAATGCTGTTAGCCTGGTGTTGTGAGGAGTGGGTGGTAGGGCTGGGAGAGAGCCCGGAGCTGGTCATTGAAGCCAGGAGACAGCAATGTAAGTGTGGAATAATGAGGACCTGGGCTGCGGTGCTGAGAAAAGCTAGAAAGGAAAGGGGAGGGATAACAAATTAGGTACATTTGGATGTAAATTGAACAAGACTTGACAGGTTAAATAGAAGGGATGCGTCAGATGGATGGCGGCAAAGATGACTGCGAAGTATAAAGCCTAGCTAGAAAGGAAAAGGTGATGGCACTGCTCAGACAGGGGGGCGGGAGGGTGACTCTCACCCAGAGCAGTAATGGAGAGGGGAAGGAGACTGAGAACTCCATCAGACATACAACATGGATGGGGTCTGTGAACCCATCAGGGGAAAACACAGATACAGTGTAGAGCTCTTGGCAGAACTTGGTATATGGGTTTGGGAATTAAAGCCATAGAGAATACCACAAAAGTATAGAGAATGGAAATGCTTTTTGGAAGAGTGAAGCAAAGGTAGAGGACTAAACCTGAGCTTTGGGGAAAACGCGTTTTAAGGCAGACAGAGAAGCCCATGAAAGAAATCCCATGGTAAGACCGTGTGGTGTCTTCAGTGAAAAGAAGAGAAGGTCAAGGATGGGATGAGCAGCAGGAAGAAATGGCAATCATTCAAGTCTTCTTACTGCCCCTACGGTAAAGGTCAAACTCATCCACTCATTGATTGATTGAACAAATATCCATTATAAACCTCTGATGTGCCAGGTTCTTCCTGATAATGACTCTCCCTGATCTCCAGTTTCTTTGCTGAATCACTCTGTCCTCATTCATGACTTTTATTTCTGTATTTGGAACTTTCCCTCAGGGCCTTCATCTGCACAGTTCTCTCCGGCTGGACAATCTCCCCCTTTGTAGCTAGCTTCTATTCATCCTTCAGCTAAAAATATCGCTTCCTCACGGTCGCTTCCCTGACTTCTCAAACTCATTAGTCTCCTATGACACGTTCCCAGGGGACTTTAATACCTCTCTTTATTCTTTTTTTTTATTGAGATATAATTGGCATTCCTTATTAATTCTAAACACACATGTCATAACTTGTTTAATGTCTGTGAGCTTCATGAGAGGCCTTTTTGTCTGTTGGGTCAGCACAGAATTTCTGGTGTCTAGAGCAGGGTCTGCTACATTAAATAGATAGTAAATGAACAGGGACTAAGAAACAGCCATTGGATTTTTCAACAGCGAGCGAGGATGCAGTTGATCACAGAATGGTTCAAATAGAAGGGAAAGGAGGAAGGCCAGTTGGCTGAACCTCTAAGTGGAAAGGAAACAAGAATAGGGCCATGGACTTAATTTGAGAAATTTGGTAAGAAACGTCAGGGAGAGCAGCAGGATGGTGGAAAGCTATTTCTGTTCACATTCTTTCTAGGTATTTCTTTACTCAAATAGTGGATGGTTCATTCAACTTTGTTATCCTTCTTTTCTTTACTGCTAGGTGACAACATTTTAGCAGTTCTTAAGTATCTAGCCACATCTGATACGTTGGTTTCTTCCTCTGAGTATCGACATGGGAACATGGTCTTCTTTGATGTACTCGGCCTGTTTGTTGTTGCCTACCCATCTCGTGTTGGCTCGATAATTAACTGCATGGTGGTAATGGTGGTGGTTCTGTACCTGGGCAAAAAATTGTTGCAGCCCAAACGTAAGAGTAAGTATTTTCCCCTAAAACAGCAATACTGGCATAAATAAAGGATTTGCCTGAAGATTTTTAGTTAGTTTGCTTATATCTTTCCAAGAAGTTGAAAGTCTGAAGAAAAATAATATATGATATATGAGTAATTTCTAAAAGTATCAGATTAATATGCTCATTATGCTTTTGGTTGTGGTGAAGCAGGCAATTTTTATGTACTTAGTGCACTACATAGAAGTACCCCATAGGAGCTACTGAAAAATGGTTTGTACAGATTGACTTTTAGTGAAAAACCCCATTAAAACATCTTGTCCACACTGCAGACCAATAACACACGGTTTTGAAGTATGAGTGAATTGCTTCTGGTTAAATTGGTCTTCTAGTTGAAATGTTTTACAGCCTAAATTGGTGCATGCTATACCAGATAAAATATTTAGTAGCAATTTAAATAATCCTTTATCCAGTTATTTTCCTGTGCACCTCTTTTCGCGTGTTAGCTTCTTTTAGCAAGATTTTATGTGGAACTTTGCCTTCCATTCTTGCTGATATTTCAGTACACAAAGCATCCCAAAGGTGATGAAGATTACGACTACCCACTTGCCTAGTCAGGAATATGTCTGAACTATGCCTGGAAGACTTGTCTCTTTGAGTCACAGACTCTCAGTAAATGTTAACTTGAATAGTATTCATTGATACCTTCCTTGTTCTAGTATTTAACAAACCTAACCCCTAAGACATTTTGATATGTTTTAACTGTGGTGAATTTTCTGTTTTAACATTTGCCCCTTTAACTCTACTTACTGGTTATGAAATTGTTTGATAAAGATGGTGGTCTCCACGTTGTGTTTTCTCTTCATTAGTGGCTAACTACACGAAGGACTTCTTCTGTGGAGTGGGCATCACTCTGATAAGCTGGTTCACTAGCTTGGTGACCGTTCTCATTATAGCAGTGTTCATCTCTCTGATTGGACAGTCTCTCTCATGGTATAACCACTTCTATGTCTCCGTTTGTCTTTATGGAACTGCAGCGGTAGCCAAAATAATACTCATACATACCCTCGCAAAAAGATTTTATTTTGTGGTAAGTGTTAGGCATATTTATTGATTTCTCTTTGCTGCCTTCAAGGATTAAAGACAAACTCAAGTGGGATTCATCGTACAGTCACGCATCACTTAGCTGTGGTTATCCGTTCTGAGAAATGTGTCAGTAGGCAACGTTGTCATTGTGCGAATGTCACAGAGGGCACTTACACAAACCCAGCGGGGAGATCCTTCCCCTGTAACTGCACGTGCTGCACTTTTATATACTGGCCATGCAGGGTGTTTGTTTACACCAGCATCACCACAAGCATGAGTCATGCATTGTGACTTTGTGATGGCTACAGTGTCACTAGGCAACAGGAATTTTCCAGCTTCATTATAATGTTATGGGACCACTGTCATATATGTGGTCTGTCCTTGACTAAAATGTCATTATGTGGTATATGCCTGTATTGGCCTGGCCTATCAAAAACTGTTGGGCGTGGTTATAGGAAATGGGCTCCCAGAACTGTGGTCAATTTCTGAAAGGCTTCTTATTCTGAGGGCTTTCTGGAAGATTTCAGATGAGGTTATAAAGCTGTCAACGGTATTTGGGGTGATGGTGACAGCAAGGCTTGTTAGCACAGCCTTCTGGCGTCTGCCGAATCAGCCTAAGTTTTTGTAACCATGCTCTTGAATCTACCAGCCCTCCCTGGGCTCCCCCAGTTATTTAAGTCTGAATAACTCTGTCCTCCCCTGGACTGTAAACTCCATGAGGGCAGGGATTGTTTTGTTCATTATCCCTGTGTCTGACACACAGCACTAACACACAGCAAGTATTTGCTGTCTGAAAGACTGTTACACTTAAAGCTACACTTAAAGTTTTCTCTTCAGTTCCCTTTACTTTTTTTTTTAACCTATGCTGATGTAAATTTGGACAGCATGCATATGGGAAGAGAGATAGGGTCCCAGGATGATTTATGCTGATTTAGATAACGTCATATTGTTATGGTTCCAACTCTATACAGTTATTTGATAAAGATAAAATTAGGAATTAGGGTTGAGATAATAGGACTAAAAATAAATGACAGTGAGAGAGTGAGCCATGGTTTTTGACAGATTCTAAGTGAGTTAAAGGGAAAAATATTTTTTAGCTCCATTATTTTGAGAAAGGCAATGTCCACCTGTTTTGTTTCAGTTTGTCCTTGGAGGGATCGGAAGGGACACATGGAAGCCTGAAATCCAGCATCCTTCAGCTTATTGTTAATGTTGGGATATGGTCTGAGGAGCTGTTCTTGTTAGCAGCCCTCATTGAAGAAAGATTCTTTGAGGTTAGCCATCCATGGATGGTTAAGCTAATACTTGTATCTTAGTGGCTTCAGTTTCCAAAAGAATTACACCATGGGGATCAATTTCACATGCTTATTCTTAGTGCAATGGTATGGAACCAGAGTGTGGCTATTGTTGATACAGCACGTAGGTGGGAGGGATCAGGGGAGCGGGTGGCCACAGGAATGCTTAGTAAAATTCCATTGACTTTGACCAACTTCAGTTGTCCAATCATAAAACTTCAGGCTGAAAGCTCAATGGAAAGAGTAATGTGTTTCATTTTCATTTTACAAATATTCTTTGAGCACCATACTAAGGCCTGGTGAAACAGAGATGCATAAGGATGTGATCTCTTTCTTTGAGGAGCTCACAGTTTCCTTTGGGAAGATGGGAAAACCACAGTGATTACAGTCCATTGGGAGGAAATGAAATAGAGTGACACATGGATAGGAATACAGGGCCAGGAGAGATGAATTTTGTTTATAGAAGTCAAGAAGGCTTCGTGCAAAGGGTGGTAACATTTGAACTGGGTTTTTGAAGCATGAGTAGAAGTGTGCCAGATAGAGAACAGGTTGATGGACAGTCAAAGGTGGTAATATACAAGATGTATTTGGGTCATAGTCCATAAATAGTTCAGTGTGGTGAAGACAAGGTGATAGCACAGAAACTGGAAAAGCAGGCCAGGGTGAAGTTGCACCCTAAAAATCATTGGGGCCACCATTAAAATTTCCTAAGCAGGATAGTGAGTGAGACAATTTGTGATTTAGTACAAAAACTCTGATAACAGTGTGTAGAATGGATTGGAACAGGCAGAGCAGGGAGGGATCAACAGAGATGGGGAGAAGGGAACTAGATTTGAGGGATGTTTGATCTTTGGGTATAATCTGGGAACTTAATGTAAAACATTTTCAGTTATTACAGTCTTCATTACTGAAATCTTTTGTTTTTAAATATCTGAGTGGTATTTAAATTGAATCCCAAGGATTATTTTCCTCTTTTTTAAAGACCATGCCTCTTGATGAACACTATGTTGAACATCTAAGTATTTAACAACAATAGCCAAGGGAGTTTGTCAAATGAACTTTGATTTATTTTGAAAACGTGATTGAAACGCATGAGCCCTGGAAGTAGGAGGGTCTTTTAAAACAAACTTGCCCGGGACTGTACACAGAAGTAAGAAGGCAGAAAAGAGGACAACTTAAGGATATCTGTTCCATGTTGGTATTTCAGCACTGAAATGATAACTTTCATGTTTACATTACTAGAACCACTAGTACAGATGTTAAAATGGAGTAAGTTCGTATGGCAGCTTTCTTCTAAAGAACTCAAGGTGTTGCACAGGAATGCTCAGACTTCAAAGCCCAAAAGTATTGATCAAATTTTATAGTGTGGAAGTACCAGGAAACCAGTACAGGGGCAAAAAGCTTCACTACAAGACCTGTTGGAGATAGGAAAGACTCAGGAATCAAGCCAAAACTCCCAGATGGCGTTATGCTCTAAAGGCCCTGCAGTTTTCCAGGTGTACTGTTGGTGGCGCTGCAGCAGCCTATACGGTCGTTCCTCGGTGTCCTTGGACACTCCTCTGGTGTTTACCGTAAGTCCCTTATATACGATGGCATAGTATTTGCACATGACCCACTTCCATCCTCCCATATACTTAAATCATCTCTAGATTACTTAGACCTAATGCAATATAAATGGTATGTAAATAGTGGTTATACTGTATTGTTTAGGGAATAATGACAAGAAAAAAGTCTGCACTTGCAGTACAGAGACAACCTTTGTAGGCTTAACTATATGTAGTATACGTCATCAACAGTGTAACATTAAAAAAGAACGATGTTCCGTTCCGCAGATATGGAGGGTCAATTGTACTGTTATTCCAGGCCCTTTCTCTAGTGTGCCTGAAATTCTTTGGAAGTTTCATAAAAAGAATAGCTTACAGAGGTGAATGTTTTTAGGAGACTGCTTCTATTTTGGAACATTTCCAAAGGTTACTTAGAGCCCCGTGGAGGAAAAGCACAGATTATATACAAGTAATGATATTTTTACCCCCTCTTGTTAAATTCTTCTTTCCTGTGCAGCAGTTTGAATTTATTGCTTCATGATAGGAGGTAGCTTTGTCAGTGTTGACTTTAAAGTTTAAAGGATAGACCCTGCTTAAAACAAAATGTCACCCTTCTGAGCAGTGGAACTTAGATTATAATTGAATATTTATGAATGGCCCATAAATGAGACTACTTGTGTGTTTTCCTTTCTTTCAGAATGCCAGTGACCAGTATCTGGGAGAAGTCTTTTTTGACATCTCGCTGTTTGTGCACTGTGGTTCCCTTATAGCTCTCACTTACGGAGGATTTTGCTCGGCATTTCTTAGTACTGTCTGGGTGGCGTTTCCGTTGCTCACAAAGCTTTGTGTGTACAAGGACTTGAAGCAGCATGGTAGGATATTTTTGGTTTCGATACAAATGGGAAAATACCTTAAAATACGTACGATAAAGCTTCCAGGAACTATTGTATTTTTTTTTAATTTTCAGACCACTGATTTTTATCTCATACTTTATACCCTATTCCATTCTCACGTTTATGAACATATGCTAATATAGTCTTTATGGATTTTGTTTAGTTCTTATTTGTACTTTAGCTTCTCTGAGTAAAAGTGTTTTATCTTACTAGATAACATGTACCAAAAGGGCAACAGTCACCTTTAACCTAATTTCTGTTAGGTGCCACAGTACACCAGTACCATAAAAATCTCACTGTAGAATTTCAGTGGTGTTTTCTTTCTCTTTTTCTCTAGGTGCCCAAGGAAAATTTATTGCCTTTTACCTTCTGGGGATGTTTATTCCTTATCTTTATGCATTGTACCTCATCTGGGCTGTATTTGAGATGTTTACCCCCATCCTTGGGAGGAGTGGTTCGGAAATTCCACCTGATGTTGTGCTGGCTTCCATTTTGGCTGGTTGTACGATGATTCTCTCTTCCTATTTTGTAAGGAAAAAAATGTTTAATTTTCTTCTTTCTTCAGTTTTTTATATAAATATGTGATGAGTGTAGCCATACTATTCTGTTACATAGTGTTCCTTATTTATTATTGAGCCATTCTTAAACAAAAGAAATGGTGCATGACAGTGCATATTGTGGGTTTGGTATGGTAAGAAAATGTAGAATGGGGTTTTTGTTGTTATTTTTGCCTCCTCATCCTCCCCAATCCTCTGATGATTATACATAACTTTTCAAATTACTTGAATGTGAATTTGTAGAATGCATACCAAGTGAGAATTGGTAGAGAGGGCTTGGTGGTGAATTTTTAGAATGAATCCTAATAGTGTGTTTTGAACCTACTAATTAGAGGCCAATGTTAATACCTACATAGTAGTTCTATTACAGCTGTTAAAGCTGGTGAAGGAAGACTAATTCCGATGAGGCTTTTCCATTATCACTCTACTACCTTGCTGCTAGCACAGCAAAGTCCATTAATTGAGTGTGTGTCTTTGAGTGATATACACTTAATGACACCCCAAATGCTTTTATTTAGCAAATGAAAGAGGGTCACAGGGTTGTCATTGTTCTTTATCAGTGTTCTGCCCTCAGAGGGAGAGTCCCACCTTTGCAACCCCTGCCTCTCTTCCCTGGGACTCTCTAGAGGGAGGGAAGGACATGCTGCAGGGTTGACAACCAGAACCCCTTTGTTCGAGGAAGCTCCAGGCAGAGGTCTGCCCTTGGCAGTGTGTCCACATTCCCCAGGACTCAGGGCTCTGGCTCCCTAGGGGAGGCTGGTGTCTGTTGTGTGGCTCTTTTCACTGGACTTCCTAAGAGTAAGAAGTACTTCCTGAATACCTACAGGTACGCGCGGAGGTTTGAAGTTAGGCACGTACCTGTAGGTATAGAAAAAGCAGTTACGACTTTATTGTAGTTTCCTCTAGGGAGAAAGTGAGCTTTTCCATATTGATCCAGTAAAGGGCATCTTGTGTGGAGATTTGGATCTAGAGACAGCAGGTTAAGAATACTACATGCATGGTCAGCATTAGCCAATAAATAACTATATATATGCACCTGCGTATATAGCCCTAGAGAGTGATTCTTACACACACTATTGTTTGAGGTCAGCTGGACTAGTCCTAAAAGATACCTGAGCATTCCAGCCAGTTTACCTTTAACATAATGATTAAGTCCTTATTGGTATTTGCAGGGATGGATGGAGAATTCTAAAATGTTTTTTGTTGCTTTTAGGGTTCACTTACTTTGGTTTTAATACTAAGCCTTTAAATCCCCTGTACATGTTAGGATAGGTTTGCTGTCGTGAGAATTAGAGATGGTGGAGTTTCGTCATATGTAGATCAGGCCCTCATCTGGAGTCAGCTGACTTATGCACGGGACACCCCCAGTGTATTTAAATCGGTCAGTGAATGAAAGTTATTGAAGCTCATAAAAGATGAGATCAAAATGTGGGGCATTTCATGCTGTTCCATATGGAAGAATTAAAATGAACTCTGAAAAACTCACTGTGGAAGTTGAAAATGACCCCAAAGCATGGATATCTTGGAAACCATAAAAAAGAGGATTAAAGTATATTTCCCTCTAAATTATTTGCTAAATTCAGTAGGAGAGCTTTTGGAGAGTGCCTCTTGAAATACTTAAAAACCTCATTTAGTTTTCATTCTGGGAAACAGCTCTGCTGCTCTTTGATGGTGTGGGTTATCCTTCTCCTTATTTCCTCGTGTGTCGCGGTGTTAAGGAGAGTGTGGCTTGTTCACCCTGAGCCCATACTCCTCGGGTGATGGGGAACTGGACCACTGCGCAGTTCAGACAGCTTTTCTTGCAGTCCTAGGGGATTTTTAAAATATATTTGCTAGACAGCAATTAGATTCCTGTCAAGTGATCAGTTAACAGGTTTCCTGGGGTTATCCCATGCTGGGGCTCTCATGGTTATGTTGATTAAATGAAGGTAGCAAATTCTGTTTTGCTAACTCATGGTCTTGGGTCCTTGGGAACTTTGTCTTATTTCTGTGCTCCCACTATAAAAACCTCACATCTTTCACATCAGACCAGGACTGTTTTGCTGGCAATTACACTGGATGGGATACTGTTACACTGTGGATCTAAAATTCTTTAATTTATATAATAGAGTCGATGGTAAGTTATGACTACTGGCTTAATTCTTTATTTTCATTGCAGTAAAAATTTTCATATTCATGTTCTTTTTTACTTACCCTAGAGGGTGTGTGATAAGGGGGATGAGGCAAAAGGGGGAGCAGGCAAAAGGGGGAGCTGGGACTATATCATTGTTTCTCCAAGTGACTCCTTCAGAACCCACTAAGGGATCGGAGTCATGTATGTTCCCTACAGCTTTTAATTCAGTGATTTCATCACAAGTAAAAGGCTAACGTAAGCATATTGAGGATTTTCTGGATGCTTGTCCTCCTTGAGACTGAGTCACTTGCTTTGTCTGCCCAAGTTCAGATTTGTTGGTTTGATTGTATTGACTTCGGTTAACTTGGCATTGAAAGGGACAGTATTACTTTGTTTTGCAGTTTTTCCTGATATGCAGGTCCACGGGCAAAGGTACATCTAAATGCTAGTTCAGGTGAATCCAGTACCTGGCACATTACAGAAGCATTGAGTGAAAATTTGAATTTTACTGAACCAGGCCTTCTTCCGCTTAAAAGCTTACCTGTTTCTTTAATAAAAGCCTGATGTCATGATGTTTTGGTTAAATAGTCTGTCATGCACCGTTAACAGGGCATTGATAGAATAGGAAGTAAAATAAGGTCGTGGTTTGACTGGTGGTGGATTTACATCCTCTAGTTTCTGCGCCAACCGAGTAAACACTGTCTCACTTTCCCTTTTCCTCTCGCTGCCTGGCTGCCTGTCAGAAAGCCACCATCATGGCAGATGAGGCATCTCTCACTTACCTGGGCTCTGATTTGTGATATGGGGAAATCCCATATAACTAGTGCTTTTTTACTGGTGGAGTATGTTGGCACATGCTGATAAATTGTCTTCATTATCTGTTGGGTAACACCTGTTATAAAATAGTTAAAAGCACCTTGCTGCCAGTGGTAACTTCTTTATTTTTGTGTTTTGTGTTTTAGATTAACTTCATCTACCTTGCCAAAAGCACAAAAAAAACCATGCTGACTTTAACTTTGGTATGTACAGTTACATTCCTCCTCGTTTGCAGTGGAACTTTTTTCCCGTATAGCTCCAATCCTGCCAGTCCGAAGCCAAAGAGAGTGTTTCTTCAGGTAAGAGCAATTTTGCGTGAGCTATTTGAGATTCTGGAGAGGAAAGCCTTTTGTGTTTTTGAGCTTCACTAGTCAACAGGAAAACCAACTGACTTTTCTACTGTTGACCTATTTAGTTTTACTCAACTATTTTATGTAAAGCAGTGAGGAAAAGACTGACCAGCAAGAGGCATTCTTATCAGCTAAACACACTTTTCTCCCAAAAGACCAAATCGGAAATATCTGCTTGTTGTTTTTATTACTGTTCAAATTGTAAAAATGCAGCTACTTGGAAAAACAAGAATAAACATATATCTTGGAATAATGAGTTTTTAGAAGTGGATATTATAAAAATGTCTGCAGGATGAGTAAAAATCCAAACTCCTGTCAACTGGCAAAATAAAATAGATGTTTTAAAATGCTAGTAAAACTGATCTTAGGTAACACTCAAAGTAATATGTGACAATGAAAATAAAATAGAAAGTAATAAAATGAGTTTTAGAACTTTCTTAGGTTTCAAGTTTTTCTTCACACTTTTTAGAGCTTGTACTATAAAGAAGGGAAAAGGACTGAGTTGCCTCATTGCCAGTCATCTCTGTCAGAAGTTGTGGAGTGACCAGACAGAAAAGCCAAGAGTCATAACCTAGATAATTATTCAAAGGTTTGAATAAGTAATCATATCTGAACTTAAATGTCAGAGGGGAAATTTTGAAAAAGGGCCAGCTTCTCTTTGTTTATTGTTCTGAAGGACACAGTGACACATTTTATGTGACAAATCTTACTATTTGTGAAACCTTTAGAGAAGAAAAGCTAGTTTTTTAGGAAATTTAATGTTTTTCAGTGACTTACTACTTTTCTAAAACTTTATTTTTTTATTATTTTTTAAAATAAGTTTTTTTTTTTTTCACTTTTATTGGGGAATATCGGGAAACAGTGTGTTTCTCCAGGACCTATCAGCTCCAAGTCGTTGTCCTTCAATCTAGTTGTGAGGGCGCAGCTCAGCTCCAAATTGCGCTCTAACCAACTGAGCCATCGGCCGCCCCCCTGGCAGCTCAGCAGAAGCTCGTTGTCCTTCAGTCTAGTTGTGGAGGGCACAGCTCACTGGCCCATGTGGGAATCGAACCGGCAACCCTGACGTTCAGAGCTCATGCTCTAACCAACTGAGCCATCCGGCCTCTGCTTAAAACTTAATTTTAAATTGCAGTTGATGTACAGTATTCTGATGTACAGGTGTACAACATAGTGTCTTGCTAATTTTTATAATTACATCAGAGGTATTTAGGAAGAGTTAGACTTTTATTTTTAAAAACTGTGCTGATTTGATTTTGGAGTTCACGTCTTCCTCGGTGCCAGAAGTTGGTGAATTTTTTCTGTAAAGGGCCAGATAATAAATATTTTAAGATCTGTCAGCCATATGGTCTCTGTCACACCTGTTTTTACAGAGTGAAAGCAGCCATAAGGCAAGACCTAAACAAATGAGTGTGGCCATGTTCCATAAAGCTTTATTTATAAAAATGGTAGTGGGCCATTTGGCTTGCGGGCTGTAGTTTGCTGACCCCCTGCCCTATGTAGTCCTTTTTCTTTTCCTGTTTGATATTCTTTAGGCTGCTTTCTGCTGTTAATAAAACTATTCCAGATGGAAAATGGTGCCCTTTCATAGAATTCTGTTAAGCACACGTCTGTCATCTAGTGGTGAGCTGTGATTCCTGTTTTTCTCTGCACGAGAATTAGCTTCATGTAACACAATGAAAGGGACATGCGTGTGTATGTATATTTATCTTAGGATGTATGTGTTTTAAGTCCTTATTTAAAAGGAATTCTAGTGTTCATGTGTTTTAAATCTGAAATTAGGTTTTCAAAATTTTTATATGAAATTTAAATATGTAAATATATTCCTAAGAAATAATAAAGCCATCATCTGGACATCCATCAGCAAGTTTAAAAGAAAGAGCATTAGCAGTACCTAAGACAAACCCAAGTGTCCTTTCCTGATCCCAGCTCTTTCCCCTTCTCCATCTCCCTGGCCTCCAAAGAAGTGCTCACCCACTGCCTTGACGTTGGGAGTTACTCATTACCTTATTTTACTACATATGTATATATCCCTAAACAACATATAGTTTAGCCTGTTTTTGAACTTACAGGTAAAGCCATACCATAAATATTCTTTTGCCCAAAAGTCTGTGAGAATCTTCCCTGTTGATTTGTGTCACTGCAGTGCGTTAGTTTTCGTTGCTGAATGGACTTCTGTGGTAGGATGATGCTCCAGTTTGTTTGCCCATTCTACTGTTAATGAACATTCGGGTGTCCAGTTTTTTGCTAATATGGACAATGTTGAATCAACACTCAGGTACCTCGCAAGAGTTTCTCTAAGGTATATATTCAGGAGTGGAATTGCTGGCTTGAAGGGTATGTACATCTTCACTCTATGAGGTAACGCTAGACAGGTTCCTAGCGTGGTCGTGCCAGCCTACACTCCTGCCTCACTGTTGCCCTATAGCCACAGCATTTCTGGGTATCGTCAGACTTACCCATTTTTATTAATCTGGGGTGGGGATGTAGCTGACGGAGTTCAAACAGTAGTTTTCTCATTAGCCTTGTTCTTTCCAGCATATGACTAGAACATTTCATGACTTGGATGGAAACATAGTTAAGCGGGACTCTGGAATATGGATCAATGGGTTTGATTACACCGGAATGTCTCACGTAACCCCTCACGTTCCGGAGATCAACGACACCATCCGGGCTCACTGCGAGGAGAGTGCGCCCCTGTGTGGTTTCCCGTGGTACCTTCCAGTGCACTTTCTGATCAGGTTGGTTCCCTACTGTTCTGCTGTCGCTGGAGGTTAGTTTGTTCTCCAGTCCTGTCACTGTATCAGGACTTCCTTATTTAAACTGGTTCACCCCAAAGGCAAGTGCTATTTATACTGTTTTTTTCTATCACTGCAAAAGTTCTGTTTGTTTCTTTGCTGTTTGCAAATTCAAGAAGTATTTCCTGTAGAAATCTGAGTCGCTAGAAAGGGTGGCCCCCTTCACTGATCTGGGAAGTTTTTATGGTTTGGCAGTGAAGGATTAGATGAGAAGAAATAGGATGAGTAGCGGAATCAAGGTCACCTAGGACCCTTTATTCTCGACTTTGAGGTTTGATTATGCAGTAACCTGGGCTTCAGAGGATTTGGCATTGTTTATTATGCCCATCAGAGTTTATTTTCATACCCCAAAATGTGTTTCATATATTCTGAACACTTCCATGAGTTATAGATAGCTAGCATCCTAAATATTATTGAAATATTGAATTCCATCCCAAATAGGAAAAACTGGTATCTTCCTGCCCCAGAGGTTTCCCCGAGAGATCCTGTTCATTTCAGACTCGTCTCCAAAGAACAGACACCCTGGGATTCTATAAAGCTGACCTTTGAAGCAACAGGTAAGTCATGAGTTTTTTCTTGCTGCCTTTAGTTCTTCAAATGTTTAATAAGAATGTATTTTTTTTCCTCAAATTTTTAATAGTGGCCAGCAACTTAGTGTTTCTAAAAACAATTGAAGCTGGTTATGATTTTTTAAAGACAATTTAACAGCCTTTGTATTTTATTTATTTTATTGGGGGACAGTTGTGTTTCTCCAGGGCCCATCAGCTCCAAGTCGTCGTCCTTCAATCTAGTTGTGGAGGGCGCAGCTCAGCTCCAAGTCCAGTTGCCATTTTCAACCTTTAGTTGCAGGGGTCGCAGCCCACCATCCCATGCAGGAATTGAACCGGCAACCTTGTTGTTGAGAGCCTGTACTCTAACCAACTGAGCCATCTGGCCGCCCCAGCCTTTGTATTTTCGAGCAGTTTTAGATTTTCACAAAAATTGAGCAAAAGTACAGAGTTTCCATATGACCCCATCCTCCAGCTTCCTCTGTTAACATCTTGCATTAGTATGGTACATTTCTTATAATGATTAGCCAGTATTGATACATTATTATTATTATTAGGTTGGTGCAAAAGTAACTGTGGTTTAAAAGGTTAAAAATAATTGCAAAAACTGCAATTACTTTTGCACCAACCTAATAGCTAATGTCCTTAGTTTAGACTGAGGTTCAGTTCACTCTGTGTTGTGTAATACTGGGAGGCTTGACAAATGTATCGTACAGTGTCATGCAGAATAGACTCAGTGCCCTGAAAACCACTGCGTTCCACTTATTCTCATCCTTCTCTCCTCTTCACTCCCCCGTAACCACTGATCTTTTTGTCTCTCTGTTTTGCCTTTTTCAGAATACCGTATAGCCAGGATCAAACCGATTGTAGCCTTCTTAGATTGGCTTCTTTCATTTAGCAACATGCATGTAAGGTGCCTTCATGTCTTTTAGTGGCTTGATAGCTCATTTCTTTTTATTGCTGAATAACACTATGAATGCACGACAGTTTGTTTATCCATTCACCTACTGAAAAACTCGGTTGCCTCCAGTTTTGGGCAATTACGAATAAAGCTGCTATAAACGTGTGTGTAGGTTTTTGTGTGGACATAAGTTTTCAGCTCATTTGGATAAATACCAAGGAGCACAACTGCTGGCTTGTATGGTAAGCTTATATTTACCTTTGTAAGAAACTGCCAAACTGTCTTCCAAAGGGGCTACACTGTTTTGCTTTCCTCAGCAGTGAATGCGAGTTCCTGTTGCTCTGAGTCCTCATCAGCTTTTGGTGCTGTAGCGTTTTGGGTTTTAGCCTTTCTGGTAGATACGCAGTGGTCGTTTTAATTTGCAGTTCCCTAATGGTACATGTTTAGCATCTTTTCATTATGCTTATTTGCCATTTGTGTATCTTCTCTGGTGAGGTGTCTATTTAGATCTATTGTCTATTAATTGGGTTGTTAGCTTATTGTTGAGATTTATGAGTTCTATGTATATATGGATATAAATCCTTTGTTAGGTAAGTGCTTTGCAAATATTTTCTCTCAGTCTGGCTTGTCCTTTCATTCTTTTGATAGTGTTTTTTTTTTTTTTTTTTTTTTTTTTTTTTTTTACAGAGCATAAATTTTTAAATTTAATGAAGTCCAGCTTAATTAAATGTTGTTTTGTGGATCTTGCTTTTGGTATTGGATCTAAAAATCATTGCCACACCCAAGGGCTCTAGCTTTTCTCCAATGTTATCTCCTAGAAGTTTTTAATTTTGTGTTTTATATTTAGGTCTACATTTTAAGTTAATTGTTACGAAAGATGTAAGGTCTGTGTCTAGATTCATTTCTTTTGCAGGTGGATTTCCACTTGTTCCAGTACCGTTTGTTGAAGACCATCCTGTTTTCACTGACTTGCCTATTTCTTTGTCAAACATCAGTTGATTATATTTGCATGGGTCTATTTCTGGGCTCTCTGTTCTGTTCTGCTTATCTAGCTAGTGCTCTGTTGTTTTGCCATTACTGTATTGTTTTGACCACTGCAGCTATACAGTGAGTCTTGAAGTTGGGTAGTGATACTCCTCCAACTTTATTCTTGAGTATATTGCTTGTCTTTTGTCTTTCCACATGTCAGTTAGTTAATATCCACAAAATAACTTTCTGGCATTTTGAGTGGAATTGCATTGAATCTATAGATCAAGTTGGGGGCAAATGATACCTTAACAATATTTACTCTTCCTAAATGACATGGAATACCTATATCTTGCTTAATTTTTTAAAATTTATTGGGGTGACAATTGTTAGTAAAATTACATAGATTTCAGGTGTACAATTCTGTAATACATCATCTATAAATCCCATTGTGTGTTCACCACCCGGTGTCAGTTCTCCTTCCATCACCATATATTTGATCCCCCTTTTGTTTAATTTCTTTCATTAGAGTTTTGTAGTTTTCCTGACAATAGATTTGTGCATCTCTTCTTAGATTTATACCTAAGTATTTCATTGGGGGTGTGTGTGCTAATGTAACTAGTACTGTTCATTGATGGTATATAGGAAAGCAATTGACTTTTGTATATTAATCTTGTATCCTGTAGCCTTGCTATATTGTATATTAGAGTTTTTTTGTTGTTGCTTCTTTTGAATTTCCTACATATGAGTACATGATCATGTCATCTGCAAACAAAGAAAAAAATTTCTTTCTTCCCAATCATTATACCTTTTATTTCCTTTTCTCTTACTGCATTAGCTAGGACTTCCTAGTATGATTTTGAAAAGGAGTGGTAAGAGTGGATGTCCTTGCTTTGTTCCGCATTTTAGTGGGAAAGTTTCTAGTTTCTTAACCAACTGGATGTGATGTTACTGTAGATTTTCCGTAGATGTTCTTTATCAGGAAGTTCCCCTCTATTTGAAGTGTGCTGAGAGTGTTTACTGCAAATGGAGGTTGGGTTTTGTCAAATGCTTTTCTATTAATATGATCATATGATTTCTATTTGGCCTGTTGATGTGATAGATTACATTAATTGATTTTCAAATATTGAACTACTTACTAATCTAGCATAATTGTAATAAAGCCCACTTAGTCATAGTATATGATTCTTTTTTTACAAAATATATTGCTGGATTTGATTTGCTCATATTATGTTGAGAATTTTTACATCTATGTTCATAAGAGATACTAGTCTGTAAGTTTTCTTATAATGTCTTTGTGTGGTCTTGGTATTAGGGTGATGCTGGCCTCATAGAATTAGCTAGGAAGTGTTTTCTCTGCTTCTATCTTAAGAGGTTGCAGAGAACTGGTATAATTTTTCCTTAAATATTTGGTAGAATTCACCAGTGAACCCAGCTGGGCCTGGTTTTTTGTTTTGGAAGGTCATTAATTATTGATTCAATTTCTTTAATAAATATAGGACTATTCAGATTGTGTATTTCTTCTTGGGTGGCTTTTGGTAGATTATGCCTTTGAAGGAATTGGTCCTTTTTATCTGGGTTATTCAATTTGTGAGCACAGAGTTGTTCATAATATTCTTTTATGATCCTTTTACTGTCCATTGGATCTGTAATAATGTCCTCTCTTTCATTTCTGAGATTAGTAATTTATGTTTTTTTTCTCTCTCTCTCCTTTTTCTCTTAGTTTGCCTGGGTAGAGGCTTATCAATTTTTTTGATCTTTTCAGAGAACCAGTTTTCTATTTCATTGATTTTTCTCTGTTGATTTGCTGCTTTAATTTCATTGATTTCTGCTCTAAATCCTCACTAACATTGTCTATAGGTTCTTGGAAACTGTGACTTTAAACAAAAAGACGTGTAACAAAACCAGTTTTACCATAGGGTAACGAGTTAAGTTCTTGTGGCATGTTTCTGGTCACAAAAACATCACCAAACGTCTAAATAAAGACCCAAAACACTTAGGATTCAAATATTGAAATACATGTGAGCTATACACACACTTAAGAAAGATTGATAAAAACAAGTAAGATAATTATTTTCCAAACAGCTCATTCCAGTTCAGGGTCGGGTCATGGGGGGCCCGTCTCTCCTGGCAGCTCAGGGAGCCAGGCTCCCAGGAACCCACCCTGGACAGGATGCCCTTCCATCACAGGGCGCACTCACACACACACACCCAATACTCACTCAGACTGGGACAATTTAGACAAATCAAGTTAGTTTAGCTAATGTGCACGTCTTTGGGATGTAGGAGGACACCAGAGGACCCAGAGAAATCTGACGCAGACATGGGGGAGAACATGCAAACTCCATATAGACAATGGCCCCCAGCCAGGAATCCATTTTTTATTTTCTCATCAGTGTTATAATGAAACACTGAACAATATGTTATTTGAGGACCTGCTGTATTTCTTTTTCTTTTTCTTTTTTCAATTGGGGAATATTGGGAAACTGTGTGTTTCTCCAGGGCCCATCAGCTCCAAGTCAATCTAGCTGTGGAGGGTGCAGCTCAGCTGTGAGTCCAGTCACCGTTTTCAATCTTAGTTGCAGGGGGCGCAGCCCACCATCCCATGGGGAAATTGAACCCGCAACCTTGTTGTTGAGAGCTCGCGCTCTAACCAACTGAGCCATCTGGCCGCCCCTTGAATTAACTTTTGTGTATAGCGTGAGGTAGACATCAAGGTTCTTTTTGGTAGTTAACCAATAGAATGAAGAATTATGGGAATTAAATGCCTTAGCTGACACTATTGAAGCTGAATACTTTTGTTCTCTAGGCTTTTTAAATTTAATAAGAAACAAATTTATTTTGCACCTGGTTTTCCTCTTCATGCCAGTAAGTTTTCTAATTTTATTTAATCACCAGCCTGTAAAAAGGAAGCACAGACCTTTCTCTATCCTTTATGCACAATTTGGAGAATTCCACCAAAATTCAGGTTCCTGCCAGGCAAGTTGCACGTCTACCACACCTGGTTTGTGATTACAAATGTCAAGAAATCAGGAAAAAAAATTTTTTAACTGTGTGTGTGTGTGTGTAGGTGTGTTTGTGCACCAGTTACCGCACTTTCAATTGTAGAAGCTTTCTAGTTTGGTGGTTGGGAGTATTACGATCCTTTGCAGCTTTTTTCAGTATTTATCTTGATATTTTTGCGTATTTGTTTTCCCATGTGAACTTTAGTATTAACTCTAATATTAAGCTTATTGCTATTTTGAGGTCTATAATAATAAATTTATAAATTAGGGAGAAGTTGACATTATAATGTTGAGTCAGCCTATTCATGACCTGGGAATGTCTTTCATGCATTAAAATCTATTTTTGTGTCTTTCAGGAGTGTTATAAAATTTTCCTCATCTAGGTTTTGTTGCTATTATAATTGGGGTTTTCTCTACCAGTATGTCTTCTAACTGGTTTTATTTTGTATTTATGAAGGCAATTGACTTCTGTATGTCAATTTTATATCTTGCTACCTCAACCTTTTATTTTTTGAATTAATCATGATACTCCAGGGTTCTCCAGGTACATATACCAGGAATTGCCAAACTTTAAAGAGCCAGATAGTAAATATTTTGGGCTTTGCTATATGAGTATGTCTCTGTTGTAGATTTTTTAAACCACACTACACTTTCAAAACATACAAGCTATTGTTAGCCTGAAAGCCATACCAAAACAGACCTCAGGTATAGCTTGGTAATTACTGCATATCATCTGCAAATAGTTTCATTTCTTCTTTACCAATTCTTTTTTTTTTTCTCTTTACCAATTCTTATGCCTCTAATTGATTTGTCTAAATGGCTAATGTTTCTAGCCTAGTGTAGAACAGTTCAGATAATAGCATTCTTGCCTCGTCTTGCCTCGTTCTTGGTATCAGTACAAAGGTCTCTAGTGTTTTCCCATTATGTAAGATACTAGCTTCAGGACTAAGGTATAATATTTTTTGTCATGTTAAGCAAGCATTCATCAGTTGTGATTTCATGAATTTTTTGGTTTTTTAAAAAGGAATGAAAAAAAGGAATGGTTTTTAATTTTGTGAAAGGCTCTTTTTAGTTTTCTATAATCAGAGGATTTTTCTTCCTTGGATATTTTAATATGGTATATTCCATCAGTCATGGCTTATTATTAATGTGCTGTTGGATGTTTGCTAATATTTTATTTAGAAGTTTTGTATCAATACTCAGTGAATAATATTGGACCATGTGTGTTTTTCTTGTTTATTTTTTTGGGTACTGTATCAGATTTGTTATACATTATATATATAAAAACATCATAAATGTTATACACATCATGAAAATGGGTAAGTTTTCCTTAATTTTCAATGCTTTGGAACAGTTTATGGAGCACTGGAACTATTTGGTTGAAAAGTTGGCTTGAATTCCTCTCTGAAGCCACCTGGGACTGGTGCTTTATTGGTTGGGTAGTTTAACTTTTTCTAGGGAAATTGCTCTGCTTAAGTCTTATAGCTGTTTTCAGTTTTGGTCACCTGTATTTTCCTAGAAAAGCATCCATTTCATCCGGGTTTTCAAATTTGTGAGTGTAGAGGTCTGCAAAGTAGCTGTGTGTGATTTACACATTTCTTCTGTTTATTTTTATTTCTTTTTGCATACTTGTGTTTGCTCCACTCCCCTTCCCTCCCTGCCTTTTTCTTAACCAAGTTAGCTAGTGGGGTCTTGTTCATTTAAAAAAAAAGACTCGATTGTTTAAGGTAGGTCTGTTTTGTTCTATTGTTTCATTGGTTTCAGCTTCTATCTGTATTTCCTAACTTGTGCTTTCTTTTTGTTTACTTTGTTGTTCATTTTAATTTGTTATTTTGTTTTTACTGAAACAAATGTTTATTGCTGTGGATTTGCCTCTTATCACTGCTTTACATGTGTCTCATAGTTTGATATGTAGTATTTGCTGTTTAAAAAATTTCCATAATTTTTGTTTTTATTTCGTCATTCATCCATGAGTCGTAAATAGAAGACCTTTTATGCCCAGGTAGAATGCTGTTTTGTTGTTGATTTCAAGTTTTATTGAATTATGATCAGTGTTATTTGTAATATTTCAATTTTATAGGATTTTCTTATGTTTCCTTTGTGACCTAGTATTTTATTTTTATGAATGTTTCATGCCCACTTGAGAAGATATATCCTGTATTATCAGCATGTAAAGTTTGATAGGGGTCTACTTCACTGATCATTTTTAGATCCTTTTTTTCATTGTTTTTTGTTCAATTTACATGCCTTGTACTAAGAGTGGAATTTTAGTCTCTTATTTGTGGGTGTGCTTCTTACATCTCCTGTAGTTTTGCTTCATAAGTGGTTGCTATTTTATTTGGTGCACAGAATTCTAATTATTATTGTGAATTAGAGCTTTTAGTATTAAAGTGTCTTCTTACTTTTGAAGTCTGTTTTTCTTGAATTCTATTTTTTTCTGATATCAGAGGTTTTTTTTAAAATTGTGTCTATTTGCCTGAAATACCTTTGTTCATACCTTTATTTTTACCCTTTCTGAATCTGTTTAAATATGTTTCTTGAATCTAGTATATCATTAGGTCTGGCTTTGTGAACCAAGTTGAAGACTTTTTTTATTTCAGTTGCTGAGTTAGGTCTGTTCACATTTATTTTTTCAATTCATTTGTTTATATTTAGGAACTTGTTTTTTGGTATTATAAGGGAATTTTAGCATTTATTTATTTTATTTTTACTGGGGAAGATTAGGGAACAGTGTTTTTTTCCAGGACCCATCAGCTCCAAGTCAAGTCGTTGTTTTCAGTCTAGTTGTGGTGCGCGCAGCTCACTGGCCCATGTGGGAATCGAACCAGCGATCTTGGTGTTATCACTGCGCTCTAACCGCCTGAGCCAACTGTCTGCCCTGTTCACATTTATTTTTATGACTGATGCATTTGGTCTAAACTTTGTCAGGGTGTTTTATAATTGTGTTTTATTTGTTCTGCTCCTTTTTCTGTGAAGTGTCTTCTTTGTTCTTTAATTAAAAAGTATTTTCTGGTACTTAAGGTTTCTACTTTTGCTTGGATCACCTGTTTTTAACCTCTTACTATCCGTGTGGCAGGTTTTAACGGCATTCTTTAACTGTTAGCCTATACAACAGTTTGCTAATACTTTCCTCTTTCCCTCTCTCAGTGTTAATTACATGCAACATTTGCACATTAGTGTTACACCCTCACCTCAATATGTGTCTTAGTAGTATTCGTATTTGGATATTTTAAAATCCCCACTATCTTCTTTTGCTGTAGTTTCTGCAGTTCTCTCTTGGTTAGATGAAGCTTATTCTCTAGATTTCTGAAGAAAGGCTCTCGTGAGTGCCAGGTTCTTCTGTGTTTAAATGACAGGGTCAAGGCATAAACCCAGGTTTTCTCACTGTAGACTCTGTGCCTTTCAGCTGCACCTCAGTACTTACTTGTTTACAACCCACTGAAAGTCCAAACTGGCCAACTCCCATGAGGTTTGCGGTGAGCGTCTTTAAAGTGATAAAAGGCATGAACTTCATAGTCTGGTTGGGTTGTAGGTTGATTGCTTTTCTATTGATGCTTTTCTAAAAAATTGTTTTAAATGATTGTCTTTCCTCTTACGTTACAGGACCAAGCCATATGTCATTCTATGTTCGAACTCACAAAGGGTCAACACTTTCTCAGTGGTCTCTTGGCAATGGCACCCCAGTCACAAGTAAAGGAGGAGACTACTTTGTATTTTACTCCCATGGACTCCATGCCTCTGCCTGGCAGTTCTGGATAGAAGTCCAGGTGGGCATTTCCCAGCATTGCTGTATCATTGATCAGGTTCCCAGGTGTTATTTGGCAAGAATCAAATACGTGGACTCAGTATTCTGCCGTCTTAGCACTACAGCACTAACTTATTTTCTCTCCCAGGTCTCGGAAGAACAGCCCGAGGGAATAGTCACCGTGGCCCTCGCTGCTCACTATCTTTCCGGGGAAGACAAGAGATCCTCCCAGCTGGATACTCTGAAGGACAAGTTCCCAGACTGGACGTTTCCCTCGGCCTGGGTGTGCACCTACGATCTCTTTGTGTTTTAATCTTGTGGATGAGCTCTGAGTACATGTCTGGGGGAGACTTCCTGTGCCACGGTTTCTCCCTCTGCTACATGGACGTTTGTCACTTAAGTCGGTGGATTTTAATGAGCAGACTGTCAAGAGAGAGCTTTGTGGGCCACCACCACTCTCCAGGCCGAGCACCGTCACGGTTACACGGGGGGCAGTGAGGCATGGCCTTTTTGACACTTGAAAATGCCAGTTTTCTGGCACATAAGCACATGTGGGTACTGCCACTACACTAACATGTCACTTTATAAGCCCTTAAGGACAAAAGCCAAGAAACCACTTCAATAGTTGTCCCCTTAGGATCACAAAAGATGCTGAAGATAATGTAAGACCACTGTTAATGAGACAAATGACATTTCCAGTTAAAGCCCAAGACCATTTATTGTGTCAGTGGATGGTGGGGAGAAACCACATCCACTCGAGTGATAGTCTCTAGAAAGCTCTTCATCAGCAAGCTATTACCATAAGCACCGGGGAAGATCCACTGGGCTTTCGAGGGCCCAGCCTGTGCTGGGAGCTGTGCTTCTTCAGGCTGCATCTCTGGTGGAGCCCAGGACCCCTCATGGGCAAAACTGTGCTGATTGGTGACGCCTGGCCTTGTGATAGCTGGTCACCAAGATGCATCATGGTGATGTCTTGCTCAGGTTTGCAAAGCCCATTTCCCTCTGAAACCTGTCTGTCCCCCCTCTCTACCAGTTTGAGGAGAGGAGCATTTGTCCAGCTATATTCTCCTGTGGGTTTTCACAGGTTCTTTTGGTTCAGATTGTACAAGTATACAACCTTCCTTCCAGCACTGAGGTCCCATGGTGGCTATTCTGGGGCAGGGGGCTTGGGAGTGGCTGAGCATTTTATATTTATACTGTTTGTTTTGCAGGAGTTTTCTGTTATCCACGGTTAATCTTTTAGGGCATAATTTTATTGATGCATAGGGTCCTTGTTTTTTAGCCACTTGAACAGATTGGTTTCTCAGTAACTTAGCTCTAGTAGGGCTGGCTTTTCTGAGACTTGAGGTGTGGCTTGTAGTGGAATGAGATCCCTGTACGTACAGCTGGTGGGATTCAGATCCTGCATAATGGCAGTCCTGGGACTTAAAGGTGCTTTTCATTTTGAAGAAGATGGCTGTTTAGCTTGTGAGGCCTATCACAGCAGTGGAAGGGTTTGGTGAGATTAGTGGTAAATTTTCCTTTTTTTTCCCATTAAGAAATGTAAAAAAACACAAAATTTTAAAAAATTTTTTGGACAAACTTTGAGTTTAGTAAACATAGACCAAAAAGAACATTTTAAAGAAAAGCCATAGTAAAAATTAAAAAATTGGCACTTGGATCCATCTTAGGAAGAACAAAGTAAGCACACCACAGGAGGAAATTCTTGAAGCTGCTTGTGTGACACGTACAATGATTTCTTAGTCATGCTCCTCATTGCCTGCCTGATTTGTGACTCTCTAAAAGACTGACTGGGCCCCCACACACAGCAGGGCTACCACCAGAGCTGAATGGTAATGAGCTGGCTGTGACACGCATGGACACTGGAACCATTCCTTTTTTCTTGACTTTGTAGAAACCATGTATTACTCATCTCAAGTAATTCAGGTTTCTGGCTCCTACCATTTATCTGTGAGGCCAGAGGATTTCTGAATGTGTCAGGTGGTATATAAAGTTTGCAGTGTTTATAGCTTGTATAGAATCCTAATTGTGGTGGTGAAACAGTAATATCTCAGTGAATTTCAAAATGTAGTCAGTTCTCCTTATCTCCAGGTTCGTATCCACAGATTCAACTAACCACGGATAGAAAATACTTGGAAAAAATGTTACATTGTTGCTGACATGTACTATGTAGGTGGCTATAATGGTTGCATCTGTACTAAACATGTACAAACTTTTCTCCTAGTCATTCCCTAAGCAATACAGTATTAACAACTATTTACATAGCATTTACATTGAATTATGTATTATAACTAATCTAGAGATGATTTAAAGTAATACAGGAAGATGGACATAGGTTATATGCAAATACTACTACACCATTTTATATAAGGGATCTGAACAGCCAGGATTTGGGTATTCCAGGGAGGTCCTGGAACCAACCCCCTGTGGATTTTGAGGGATGACTGTACAGGCATAGTTCTGTCCCTGTGGTTAATCTGAAATTGATTACTAGAAATTTTTTAAGAAGCAAAATCCAAGTGTTGAGGAAGAGACTTTGTATGAAACACAAATAGTTCTGTGACTTTTTTTTTTTTTTTTTACTATGGGACGGATGTTGTTATTCCTTTCCAGTAATAATCATGTTTTTCTTTCTACCTTTGGGTTATATCTTTATACATAAACAATTCTCTTTTGTCTTTGGGTTTCTTTAGCATTATAAAGCTTTGATGTTATGCAGGGTAACAAGATGCTCACTAGTCTCTAGGCGTGGATAAGATCCTGGGAGATTGTTTTAATGCTGGAAATGGTTAAGGAATTACAATATTCAAAGCTTTGTTACTAAGTAGTCACTGAGGTTAAAGAACTTACAGGTTTTTGTTTTTTTCTTTCAGTATCTGATCATTTGAATAACATTTCTAAAAAGGTTATTTCCTACAGAATTTAAATGTAAGTAGCAGAGTACTGCACATTCAGGGAAAGTGTAAAGAATTGTGATTTTGAATAAGTTCTTTCTTAAAATTTAGTGTCAGACCTATGAATGATTGTTGCATGAAGCATTTGTTTCCACAGTTTAGCAGATATTAATAATAATCATGATAGGATTCCTAAAATGTTGTCACTGAGGGGGGCCATAAACCAGTCTCTCCTGACTCACGAAGCTTTGGGAAGAATGATTATGTCTGTCCATTTCTTTTCACTGGTTTGCTGACGATTAATTGTTGCCTTACAATGTTACTGAAATAAACTTTTTAATGTCTTAGTATCTTTAACAGAAAAACAGATCTTTATTAATTGTCCTGTAGCTTTATATTTGAAGGGTTATTTCAAGTCTACAGAGCCTTTTAAAGCCTTCTTTTAAAAGAATTGCTGTTAAAAGACCTAGCAGGCTCATGTGAGTAAAGAACTCATCATGGAAATGTTATTTTACTTCAACTGGAATCCTTTTTGCTGTGTAATGAGATTGTGCATGTGAATTACACAGAAATTAATGACCTTTTATTGGGTAAATGTTGAGCTTCAGCATATATAAGAGTTTTAAATCACTGAAGCACTAACAAAGATGGATGTTCTTTTGTTGGTAGCTAAGGGTAGGAGGGAGGGAAGAAGAAATTATCTTTCAGCTGGAGAGTGACCACCGCTCACTCTAATCTCCACCAGCAACCCCATAAAGAGCACCCACATCCCTGTGCAAATTATTTCACTTTCTGAGTGAATTCTCTCAAAACAGTTCAGAACAAGGTGAAACAGCTGAAAACAACTACTTCTAATACACCTCGCCACCTTTTAGGGCCAATAAAGCCAAAATGCACTTATGCCTCTTTGTCTGTTTTTATTTAAAAAGTATCCTAGCCAATTTTGAAGTACATCAGTATATTTTTTTTGACACTACTACTGCCTTATTTGATTTGTAAAAATATATATAACATGTTGCTAATTTCTTTTCTCCAAGTTTGGTTCTACACTATGATCAAGTGAGATTTACGCCAGGAATGCAACGTTGGTCTAACACCTGACAAATCAATGAATGCAATACACCATATTAACAAAATAAAGGACAACCATCATCTACGATCATCTCGATAAATGCATAAAAAGTTTTTTGACAAAGCCTAACACCTTTTCATGATAAACACACTAATAGATAGGAACTTCCTCAACCTGATAAAGGTCATCTATGAAAAAACTCACAGCTAACATAATTCCTACCATCAGGAAGAATACAAGGATGTCCACGGGCACCTTCTATGGAGCACTGTACTGGAGGCTCCAGCCAGGGCAATGTGGCAAGAGGTAGCCAGATTAGAAAGGACGAGTTAAAACTCTAGTTGCAAACGACATGATTGTCCATACGGAAAATCCTAAGGAAACTACAAAAAACTATCACAGTTAATGAATTCGGCAGTGTTGTAGGATCCAATATCAATATACAGAAATCAATTGTATTTCTATATACTAACGAAGAACAATCCAAAAATAAAACAGTTCTATTTGCAATAGCATCAAGAAGAATAAAATTCTTAGGAATAAGCTTAACAAAAGAACAAAAGAATACTGCGAACTATAAAACTTGCTGAAAAAAATGGACAGCCCATGGTTCATGAATTGGAAAGCTTAATATTAAGATGGTAACATTCTCCAAATTGGTCTACAGATTGGAAACACTCCCTATCAAAATCCCATCTGCCTTTTGTGTGCATACACACAGAAACCGACAAGTTGATCCTAAAATTCGTATGAAATTACAAGGGACCCAGAATAGCCAAAACAGCTTTCAAAAAACTCACAGTTCACACTTTCAAAACTTCCTACAAAGTACAAATAGACTTATAGATCAATGTAGTACAAATTAACAGTCCAGAAATAAACCCATACATTTATAGTCAAATGATTTTTGACAATTTAGTGGGAACAATTTTTCATAAATAGTCTGGGACACTGAATATCCACATATAAAAGAACAAAGACTTCCTCACTTCATACCATATACTAAAAATAAAATAGATCAAAGGCATAAATGTAGGAACTAAAACTATTAAAACTCTTACAATTAGAAGAAAACATACCCATTTAGTACCTGTTTTTGCTAACTAAAAGAAATCCTAAGAGGATTTCAATTTTTATGAAAAGAGTTGTACTAATGTAGGTCTTTCAAAAAAGCCAAGTGGTAGAACGCAAACTTCAGAAAGTGGTGGATACTATGCTTTATGCCACTTCAGCTTATGAAAGGTTTCATAGGAACACTCTACTTTCAGTGGGGGAAACCTATATCTGATAAAAGTACTAACATATATAGACCTAGTACTAACATATATAAAATATCCTGCAACTCAACAAACAGATAAATGACCCAATTATGAAATGGGCAAAGGATGTGAACAATTTTTTTATACAAAGATACACAAATAGCTAATAATCATATGAAAAGACATTAGTCACCAGGGAAATGCAAAAATCTCAAAATCTATGATACCACTTCGTACATTAACTCATTGGCTATAACCAGAGACTACAATAACAAGTCTTGATGGTAGAAACTGGAACCCTCCTCCACTGCTAGTGGGAATGTAAAGTAAAGTAGCACAGACACTTTGGAATACGATTAGGCATTTCCTCAAAAAATTAACCAGTTATCAGCATTTCCACTTCTAGAGAGAACTGAAAACATGTCCACACAGAAACCCGTACGTGAACGTTCGCAGTAGCATTATGGATAATAGTCAAAAAGTGGAAACCACCCAAATGTCCCTTAACTGAGTGGATAAACAGAAGTAGTATATCTATAAAATGGAATATTATTCAGACTTAAAAAGGAATGAAGTACTGATATACAAAGATGAACCTTCAAAACATGCTAAGCGAAAAGAAGCCAGACAGAAAAAGCCACATACTATATGATCCAATTTATATTAAATGTCCAGAATAGGCAAATCCAGAGACAGAAAGCAGATTCAGGAATACAGGAAAATAAGAAAAAGTCAAAATCATTTTTAATTCCATCTATTAGAGATTCCTAGTCTCCTCTGCACTTACATAAAAAATTGGTAGAAATCATATGATATGCATGATTTTATATCATTTTTCATTATATTTTGAACATTTTGTATGTTATTAACATGGACTACCTGCTTCAATCTCGTGTTGTCAGGCACCTAGGATACTGCCAGTTCTCAATGCTCCTATTTATTCTCAATAACTCTGCAAACAAATAAATGTTAAATCTGTCAGGATTTCTAAGTTTTTTCATACGAAAAATTCTATATAATTCTTTGGAATTATATAACCAAAATAATATTTTGGTGGCTTTTAATACATGTACTTTTTGCTGTTAAACTGAGATGGTGAATAAACAAAAGTTCGTGGGTGTAATGGTTTTATTGCCCTGTACCAAGTAAAAAAAAAAAAATACACATTACAGCAGTAGCAGCAACTTTAATTATAAGCAAAGATTGTCTCTACCCCCAGATGACTTCTTGTTTTGGTATTAGCAAATAATTTCAACTTCAAATAGTTATACTGAATATTTAAATTCACAGGTTAAAATTATGGCTTAAACAGTTGATATGTGAATCAAACAAGGTAAAATAAAAATATGAATTTTAAGAAATTAAAGTATATCTAAGAAATTACCAAAGAGAAATTTTCCATAAACTTGCCTTTTTTCCCCTTTGTCTTGGGGCCACCCATTCCTATTAGCTGAAAAACAAGTATTTTACGGAAGAAAAGATTCATTTATTGCGTTAACCACAGGAATACAGTTAACTTATTTGGGGCCCTGCTTTGAAAGGTGCAAGATGAACTCAGCAGCACATTAGGATATTTGAAAAGATCACAGCTGTTTACAATGGTAAATCATTTTTATTGACTGAATATTCACACCAAACAAAAGTTATGCTAGTTCTTCTCCTAATAGACTAGAACAGGAGAAGAAATTTCAATTTAGTTTCTCACTGGCCTGCATGTACTCACATGGAAACATTTTCTAAAGATTTAGGGAAAGGTGGTTTAAAACAAAGCCTTAAATAAAAGTAGCACCAGAAGGACCAGGTACCCATAATCACATATTCCACCCATTCAGGAGTTTCAGTATGTGAAATTATTGCACTTGTAATATAAAAAGTGATAGTAAATTACCAAACGCAATAATTTAAAACAGTTTGTGATGAATTTTGAACTAAGCAATTTCAAAATGGTTTTGCGTTTCCCTTCAAGGAAACCTGGCTAGAACTAAATTTAGCCATTTACTTTAAAAAACAATGATAGAGGACCAAGTTTTACTTTTAAATTGTAATTGCACTATGCGAAGAGAGGCTGTTTTACATAGTGGTATGGATTTGGTCCGCATCAAATACATTGTTATAAAAATAAACAAGTTTGTTTTTGTAAAAAATAACATTGCATTCCTTTGTTCAAATTGCACAGTACAAACAAGCTATCTAAATTAATACTGTTATAAGATAATTAGAAGTACATACAGTGGATATGTGTTCAGTCTGAAGCAATTAAAGAGTATGTAGTTATGTTTCCATAATGTATGAAAACAAAAATTTAAGTCATATCTAGAAATACATAAAATATTTTAAAAGTTACAATGAAGAATGCATTCTTTACATACTAATTTTTAATTAGCAGGGATAATACAGGGTTCAGCAATCTATTTACATAAAACTCCATTTTTATTCAATTTACAAAAGCAATAAATAAGAAACTACATTAATTTGCACAAAACCTGTTTCATTTCATGATCAGTGTGGCCATTTCTGTTACTTTATGACCAAGCCAATAAAGCTGTCTCCTTCCTCTATGAAGACCGCTCGTATCTGGAAAGAAGAGCGAGCGCTCTCTTTATTCCAAGAGTGAGGAAAGCCATGCAGAATCCAGCATAGAACCTTATAAATTATAATACAAGGCCTAAAAATATGAACAGTGCCTTTGAGTATATTTACACAAGAGTATTCACAAAAAGATAAAGTTCTTTGATACAAAATAGTTCAGTGGTATCTAAGAGCATTATTGATCCGAACCCCTCACACCACTGGCCATAATGATAGAACAGGAGTCAAGCTCGCACACCGACTCACAACAAAATAGCTCCCATCAACTCAGGGCTGGGACTTCACAGGCTGGGAAGCCACGCGCGTCCCATCACACTGGCACGTGCTCGCCAGGGCAGGCATCTGCTCGGGAGGCCCAGTTACAGAGGCCAGCGCTCCCAATCCCAGGGGGCATTACAGGTAGCTCAGATACCTGATGGGCAACAGCAATCACCTTGGCATTTATTTTTGAAAAACAGTCAACATACGCTGAGTCAGAAAACATCTAAGAAGCTATACGTCGTGAAAAAGCTCATCTGGGGCAAAACAATCCCTATGGTTTAAGAGCTACCACTCTTTAGGAATAAAACCAAAATATTCTCGTGTACAACTGTATAATCTATATTTCCACTGCAACTTAAAATTTTGTTTTTATTAAAGATGATTTATTCCGATACCACATTTTTCTGGAGTCAAAGAGATTTCTTAAAGGAGAAGGAGTTAGTTAAAATTTAGTAATACCTTACCAGAGTCTCTGAGCTGAGTTCTCTCCCTGGTTAAATTATCCAACTAGTTACAGTGTCCTCGGTTGCACACTGCTGATTAGTTAATACTGCCCGTGGTGATGCACCCCACTGTTGTTAGGACACAGAACAGTCGTAAGTCCCATCCTGAAAAGGCTCCTCCTCCTCTGCTCGGGCTGTGTCCTCCTCTTTCCGGCTGACCAGACTGCCACCGCCGACCTCGCCCTGGGGTACGCTTCCATGGCCCGAGGAGCCCCTGCTCTCCTCTGCCCGGGGGCTAGTCTGTTCAGGAGTCTTACCCACAGTCACTGGCTGGAAGGCTTCAGGTTGGACCTTCTCTTCTGTTATCTCACTGAGCTTCTGTAGTTGTGGCTTGATGATGTTTAAAAATGGCTTATATCCAGGACTAAGGAGAGGAAAAAGGAAATTAGTTCTCATCTGCAATATTCAAAAGGCTCCATAGTTTTATGGGTAAATTCCTACTGTACACTGAGACAGTATGATCAGTGACAGATTTTGGGGGGAGAGGAGGCGGCACAGGGAGGCAGGGAGGAAAGGCTTCTGAGGTGCCCTGGCCAGCATAGAGGGGGCTGCAAACAGCAGTAGTATGAATCTTAAATTTCTGAGCACTAGAAGCAAAGACTGACATTCTTTATCTAGTATTAAAATTAAAAATCATATTCTACAGTGTAAGGACCAACAGGATTTTAGACTTGAAAAAGAACCTAAATGAATCTGCCAACTAAGGAAAGCTAGATCTAAGCAAAGGAAGCCCCAAATCCACACATAATTAGTGACTAAAGGCTAGAACCCAAGGCTCTTTCTTAACTTCCATCCACTACTTTTAATTTGGGCTTGCTAATAAACTGCTATGGAATGTTAAATTCACATAGACCTTAAATTTTTATCTTTTCAAGTAGACAGGTTATTATCTTCAGTTCTAGAGAACTATAAATCTGAAGTTCCAGTGTTCATTATGAGATCATTTGTACTGCATCAATCTTAAGTCAGTGACATGCATTCCCACTATAAACTGACCAACACTGTCTCATTGGATATTACTCATGTAAGTGGCTGGTACTGAATGGTAACTAAAGAAAACAGCCTTAAAAATGAACATATGAAAGCATTTTTATTTCGACCAATCTAAAACTCTTTAAATAAATGAACCAGAGCTAAGCCTTAATGTGAAAGGAAAGGATTCACCAAAGGACAGCCAAGAAACAAGCCTGAGGACACCTGCACTTACCAGTCTGTGGAGGCCCATTTGTCCACTGCATGTAGCCCTGTCTTTATGTTCTGTAACATCTCTCCATCTACCTCTGAAGACTGGATAATAACCAAAATCTGGTTGATTGTTGAGGATTCTCTAAGAATCAGGCCTATGACAATGCACCAGTCCAGACATCCTGCCTCCATGAAGATGTGTAGCAAATACCTGCATATAAACAGAAACAAAATAATTGAGAAGGAAATCTGGAGTTCAGTAGACTGGACAGATGTTCAGAAGGGCAATCAGTATCAGGAAAGTAGCCCCTGTTCCTTCTTTGCCCATATATCCTGAGTAGGCATTCTGTGCTTTCAGAACGCTGAGAAACTCACCGAAGCTGGACCTGGGATTTGTGAGGCCCTTTACTTGCCAACTCCATGGAGATGTGCTCTAGCTCTGACTGCGTTAAACTGAGTGTGGAGAAATTTTCATCCACCATTGTCCAGTCCCCATCCACCACGGAGCTACTTTCAGTCAAGTCTGTGGCTGAGCCAATACTGCATTCATCACCTGATGAAGAAGTGCCAAAAGTTATAAACTAGCTTCATGTAGAAAATGTTTTCCTTTGATTTTAAATATTGGCTATTTCTCAGATGTTGATTTCGCAATACTTTGAAACTAAAAATGTTAAATCCACTGCTAAAATTCCCATGTTATATAAACAGTAGATTTTTTTTTTTTAAATCATTAGAGAGATAACCAGGCATTATGTGTCTTCAGATGGAAAAACATGCTATTACCTGGCCTGTCTCCAAAAAAAAAAAAATCTGGCTATAATTTGATCAAGTCTTTAGAGTCGATTACCAATTTACACGAAATACAGAGGAAACTGTTATACTAAACCATGAAGATGCAATCACGAAAATCTACATTATGAGAAAATCCACAGAAGCAAGTTTCTTCAGTGAATAAATTGCAAGGAAAAAACAAAAAGGAGATGGAGAAGGGAACAATCACTAAAAAGAGAATTAAAAACATAACAATCACAATGTAGGAACCTTGTTTAGATCTTCAGTCAAGCCATAAAAAACAATTATGACATTATGAAACAACTGGAATTTGAATACTTATTGGATATCTGATGGTATTAAGGAATTGTTAAATTTTTAGAGGAATGATAATGGTATTATGGGTTGTTTTTTTTAAAAGTCCTTTTAGAGATAGATACATACTGAAATATTCACAGATAAAGTATAGCACGTTTTGGATTTGGTTCAAGAACAGGAGGGGGAGGTGGCAGAAACAAATTTGATCATGACTTGGTGATAATGGAAGCTGGGTGATGGATACATGGCGGGGTGGGGGCAGCAAAGGATCCATTATACCATTATTTCAACTTTTTAAATGTTTGAAATGATCTCTTTAAAAAAGCAATGGTACCACCTCATGTCCATTAGGATGGCTAATATTTAAAAAAAAAAAAAACACAGCAAATAAGTGTTGGTGAGGATATGGAGAAATTGGAACCCCTGTCAGGGCTTGTGGGAATGCAAAATGGTGCAGCTGCTACGGAAAAAAAAAGTGAAGAGAAAATTACCATACGATCTGGCAATCCCAGTTCTGGGTATGTACCTCAAAGAATTGAAAGCAATCTCAAAACGATGTCTGTACTCCCATGTTCACTGTAGCATTATTCAGTAACCAAAAACTGGAAGCAACCTAAGTGTACATCGATGGATGGATGGATAAACAAAATGTGTATACACCATGGAATATCACTCTACCTTAAAAAGGAAGGACATTCCCATGTATGCTACAACAGGGATGAACTCTGAAAGCATTATGCGAAGTGAAATATGCCAGTTACAAAAAGCCAAATACTGCATGATGCCACACACACACACACAGAGTATCTACAGTAGGGGAATTCACAGAGACAGAAAACAGAATGGTAGCTGCCAGTAGTTGGGGGAGGGACGAATCGGGAGTTGTTATTAAATGGGTATAGGGTTTTAGTTCTGCAAGGTGAAAAGAGTTCTGGAGGTTGGTTGCACAACAATGTGAATGTAAACACTACTGAACTGTACACTTAAGTGTACACTTGGTTAAGATAGTAAATTTTATGTGTATTCTACCACAATTAAAAAAAAAATTAAGGGCAGCTCTAAGCCTCCCCATATAGGAGAAACTCAGGTAACAGTGATGACAGACTGACAATCAAACTTCAGGTGAATACCTGGCCATGCAGAAAATGAGACCAATTGCTACTTAAGCTCCTATAATTATATAAACCTAAGCAACATAAATCACTTTAAAACTTCTTAAATCTGTAACGTACCCATTACTATAAGAGCAGAGGTTGGCACACATTTTTTTGGTAAAGGGCCAGATAGTAAATATTTCAGATTTTGAAGGCTAAGAGGTAAAATTAAGGATACTAAGTAGGAACTTAGAGGAGAAAAAGAAAATTTACACAAATTTTTATCAATGAAATAAAAAAAAGAAGGTAACTGAGTAAAATTTTCATGATACAGAATGGAATTTTTATGTGGATAACATTTTGCTTACTTGAGGTTCAAAGTTAGTGTTTCTGTATCATTAAAATCGACTGCAAAATTTCATCTATTAATGCTGACCTGTAAGAAGATTTTACCTATTTCATTTTACGTCAAACGAGATACAATCAAGGCCAATTTGGTCTTGTTCTAGTAACTCTCCACCTCTCCAGCAGATACTAATGGATAATCCTCAAGAACATATCTTGAAAGAAAAGAGTGAATGAAGCTCTATCTCTGAAGTGCTATAGCACATAAGCGTTCTTCCAGAGGAACTGAAGAAGAGCTAGGGTTTAAAATGACATTTACCTTTATTAGCTAGCGGTGACAGAAAGGCATCTTGCATTTGAGGTCCATGGGATGAGGCTGTGTCTATCTCATGATGGGTGGGACCAATGTTGCTGAGCCAGCTCTGACTTCGTTGGACATTAGAGACACCAGCATCTATCTCAAGGTTTAAAAAAGGATCAGCTGACTGAGACTTTAATAGTTGCTCTCCCACTGCAAGATATGTCCAAAAACAAAGACATAAAATGGGAATTCAGGATGCACACACTGCCATTTCCAATTCAGTTCTTTAAGCTTCTCTCCCCACTCCCCCAATACTAAGAGTTCAAAGCCAATTACTCTCCTACACTGTATCACCCACCCATAGCCCAGGGATGTGGGATTGTAACAAAATGGACTATATAATACATAATGCCATCTAGCACTCATCATCATGTATCTGATTAGAACGGAAAAATTTTACTCTGCTCATCTTTTCAGTGACTTTCCTCGGGTCTTAAGATGACATGAAATTTCCAAATGCTATAATGAAAGGCTTTTGTTTGAATTTTCTTAAATAATAATAATTAGAACAATCTTCTTTAAAAGACCTGAACTGAAAAATTTTATCTTTTGATTTTTCTTTCATCAAATTCAGTTTCACTTTGTCCTCCCCTAGTTTAGATGGGCTCTCAAAGATGCATTTCTCTGGAATGAATCCTGTCAGGTAAGTCACAAGTTAGCTTATTTTGAGTCCATGACTAACCAATTCCCAAACTCCTACCCACAATAAGATAAGTGTGGTAGTTTCTATATCCAGCCAATTCTCAAATTGCTGCTAATCTAAGACAACAAATGGTTAGATTTATTCATTAGACTTCAAGGTCGTAAGTCTTCAAGACGTAGGTTCTACTTTATTTACACCGTTGGTCAAATGGTGGATGATCCAACTGATGGACAAAAACTTCTTTGAATATCAATTGATAGCAAAATGTCTAAATACTTGGAGTAAACTATAATTTCCTCCTTGTACAAGTGACACAAAGTCTGCATTACCTGTTCGGAATTTTCCATTCTTGAAAGGAGAACTAATGGAAGAGGCTGGGATGATGGGAAGTGGCCACAGGAAATCTTTGTGGAGTCTCTTTAGGGCTATCACGAAGTTGTCCACCCGGGCAGCTCGGGTACGTTCCTTGCAGAGCCAACTGATTAGTTCAAAGCCCAGCTGGGCTGCAAAGCAGCCGAGGTCCTTTAGCCGAACTTCTTCTAAGAGCCGCCGAGCATGTCTCCAGAGCATCATGTCGATATACATGTTCTCTGCACTGTCGCTGTCTTTACTCCATCTGTTATACAAGCGGAGACACAGGAAAGCTACGGAAACATCTTCACTGGAAGACTTCACATACTTTTTGTGCAGTAACACTGCTAATGCTGACAGGACTTAAAAGACCCAAGATCTAATTCTGACTGAAGAGGAAGATAAAGCATCCGGTCTCCTCCTCCACATGATACAATGACCATCTGAACACTACCTGGAACACAATAAGCTCTTAAAACGTATTTGTAGACTCAACAAGTGGAATAAGGATAAACGAGACAAACAAAGCCAAACCAGGAAGAGGGTGGTAACGGCTTGAAGGAAAGAAAGCAAGCCAATAAATGCAATATTTGAAAAGGCCAATGAAAAGAGGGAAGCAGATCAGATCAAAGAAACCAAGGAGAGAGAAGAAAAATAAAATGAAGTCACTCGATGTGAGTTACGTAGGCACATAAAAATAAAACTGATTTTTTAAAAAATTAATGACTAAACAGTCTATGATCCCTTACTCGGTTGGAGGAGCCCATGTGGTATAACTGGTTTGGTAACTGGGTAATGTGGGACTTTCAGTGAGCAGGACTGCCTGGATTCAGATCCTGGCTCTGTCACTCATTAATTTATTTTCTGGGCCTCTGTTTCTTCACCTGTACAGTGTGGCCAACAACAGTACCTACCCTTAGAGTTGTAAGGGTTAAGGACCCGCACATGTAAATGTTTAGCACCGTACCGGCACACGGGGAACACGCAAGTCTGTATTAAATTCAGGGTATGGCCGAGAAGCCACTGTTTGCTTGGCAATTGTTTGTAGTCCTCCATGGTTGCATTTCACTTGTCTGTAGCCCATGATGTGTGTATGTTGTGAGTGAGCGTGACGTCAGTGGGTGGAGGACATGATAAGAAAAAGCGTCAAACATCACAATAAAAAATGTTCAGTAGCTCTATGTTCCAGGCACTATAGAAACAATACAGACTGAATATAAAAGGATTAGAGAAGAGAAAAAACAAGAGCCAAGAACATGCAACACAGGAAGGAATACAAGGACCTCACAAATGTGCAGTATGAGTTTGCACTTAGAAGACAAAACCCCATCTATGGGTGACACAGGTTTCGGTCTTCCGCTTTGCTGTCCCACTGTTTAATGACTTCTCCAATCGAGAGTCACAGGAGAGTGAAGTACATGAGGACTAAATCTGTATTTTTTTCAAGAGGTATAGTAGGAAAGAAGGATAAAACTGTTGACTGTAAGAAGGCTTTTGGATTACCTGGAGCTTTATTTACCTTCCTTTTTATTCTATTATCAAAAGTGATTTAAAGCTAACTGCATCCAGAACAGGGACATCAAGACCTACTCTAGTACAAGGAGCAGGAACTGGACAGAGTGAAGACGTGAACTTTGGAAGAAGAAAAAAAGGAAGCCTTTTGTGTGTTCTCTAAGCTTATGGGGACTGAAAAAGGAAGAGAAATGGATCAAGTAGTTGTTTTCCTAAGGCCTGGTTTTACAAATGCCCTGAAATGCAATGTGTTGGAGAATGTCCTAAAAGCAGTAACAGCTTTTTATTCTTTTACCTTTTTCCAGAAGGACCAGATGGCATACTTAGTGTTTTCTGTAAGCTGAATTTACTAGCAGGAACATTTTCAGCTGACTGGGATAAACTGATGCTTCGATTCCTGAAGAACTCAAATCCCCCACTTGAACTGGGTTCCTACGATGACACACAACGGGCAGTCAGTTAGAGAAAGTTGCCACATATGTGTATGGGCCAGAAAAACTGTGCGATTTTGCAACTGACCTGAGCTGTAGGTGTGGGTGGGGGTGTCTCTGATTCTCCAGAGCCGATAGCTTTAAGAAATCGAATCATGTGTCGACACAAGTCCCACTTGCCTTGCTCCAGGGCTGTGTTGAACAGAAGGGTGGCATGTTGCCTACTTACTGCCGGGACTTCCATATTCTACAAAAACAACCAAGGAAGACAAGCGTTCCTTTCATACAGCAAATGATTTGAAAAGATAAGAGCAATTCTTTATCTCCACAGTTCCCTAAACCCAGGGAAGAAATGCAGCTGCAACACTATAGGAGACAGTTAAAGGAACATTAAAAAGTACCATACATGAAAGAGTAAGGCAAATACTCTGCTGGGGTAAGGTAAATTATGATTTATTGAACTCCCACTACATACCGGATACCTTATGTGGACCTTACATATATTCCTCATTTCTTCTAGTGACTCTGCAAAATAGGTATATGATTCCTTTTTACAGATGAGGAAACCGAAGTAACTTGCTCACGATCAGCAGAAAAGCAAAAACATAAATCTAAGTCTACCTGACTCCAAGAAAGCTTGGGTCTATCTTCTGTGACAGAGTTTTCTGAGGATGTGATTAAAAAAATTTTTGCTTTGGGCAATAGTAGTGCTACACAATCACATCCTAAATAATTCTTTCACAAATATAACCTCACTGCCTGCCTCGACCTTCATGGCAGGCGCCAAATAGACAAGTTTAACTGTAATTATTATCTGACAATCCACAGCAACTTAGGAATTCTGATAGAGAAAAAGTTTCCAATTCCAATGCTTGGTAGATCACAAAGTCTAAGAAAGGAATGACCTAAACCAAAAACAGCTGCATTAATTTGTTTCTATTTTTGTGATTCTATGGCTTTGTAAGACTAACCAAGGAACCACAGAATTTCACAGCCACCCACCCTCTGCTGGAGCCTCTCCTCTGGTTTCAGTCAGTTGTCATGAAGCCAATAAGCGGGTAGGAAATGGGCTTTCGGCAGTGTCAATCCAGGTTTTCGGCTAGCTTCTTACATCAATGAAAACAACTTTGCAGTAATTTGAAAGAACCTTTAAGTGTTAACTATCAAATCCGTATCAGACGGATAGGAACAACAATTTATCAAATACATGAAGCAAATTTTCATGAGTCTCAACCCATAATTTTGAGAAAAACTGCTGTGAGGGTAACTACTGTGGCAGGCCTGAGTCGTCTTCCTCTCCATGGGGAGCCTAACATAAGGTGCTCCGTTATGACCCCTGTTCTAATCAGAGTCCCCTCACCAATTCCACACTATGAGGAAACAAATTTGCTACTTTGGGGGGCTCAGACAAACCTAGTAATATTCAAAATAATTATGTTTTTTATGTAATATTTCAATAATATTATGTAAATGTGCATGTTATAATACATTTTCTTCAGTATAATTCAAAATACTGTAAACTCATTAATCTGTTTCAGGACTTTCTATGGACAAGCAGGATAAATTAAAAAAAAATCCCTGCTATGTTACTCTATGATATTCAAAGAAATTTTCTGCCATCATTTGATAAGACTGAATTCTTCAAAAGAAAAGATAAACTGAACAGAAACTAGAATATATTAATTCCTTACACACAATCACAGGACATTCCTTCCCCCCCCCCCGAAGTTTAAGCCCATTAATTCTTGTACCTTTATAAGAAGACAGCTGTTACCTGCAAGATAATAAGGTAAGAGGCAGCTGTGTCCAAATCCTGAGCCATCAAACATTCCTCAAACAAGTCCTTGGGGTTTCCAACAGCTGCAAAAAGGTAATTCCACAGGGCATATTCAGTCTTCCTGGCACAATGCACAACTGTCTGCAGGAAGAGGGGGAACTCGGTGATAAATTTCGCCACAGTGGGAAGCAGAGGATCGGGAATGGGCTCCCGTGAGGTAGCTTCTTCTTCCAGCACTTCATGGAGCATGAGCTCCAGCACGTGAGGGAAGTAAGGTAACGTGGAACAGGACTGGGCTAAAAGCAGGGCTTGCTCCCCAAGGTTCCTGAGCAGCAGCTGGCGTAGGATGTGGTGGAGGTAGATCTGAGAGGTTCTCTCCACGACACAGAAAGGGAAGAGCACCCCCAGCTGTTCCCTAGCACTGTTCCGAGTGTACAAAGAATCGTAGAGCACAGTGTCATTGACAGCACCCAGGACTAATGCGTCTTCAAACAGAACAGCCAGGGGGTAAATGTTGATGTGGAAAGGCAGCATGATCCGTTGGGACAAGAAGGAATGGGGCTTGCGGTGATCCCTAGGGAAGAGAGGAAGCCAAACTTTCATCCCTGCACCGCCACAGCTCAGCCAGAGGGCCTCCAGAAGGTGACGCTTTTGTTTATTTGCTCGACACGTAGTCCAGACATTTTCAACAGACTGGGCTAGTACCACAGGAGGACAGAATGGCAGCTGGAAAAGGAGAGACAAGAATCAGTTTTTTCCTATTAAATTTGTAGGTTCTTAAGTTCCTAGGTCCTAGTGTTTTTAAACACTTTTTCAGAAAATTAGGGTAATCTATTTAGAATTAGTCAGTAGTAGTACCCTGGTGTTTCAGAGTATGTACATTTAAATCTAAAAACAAAACAAAACCCTAACAACATCACCAGTTTATCTTATTTTCCCATTAGAATTTGCAATTAATAATGCCTAAGCAATAACATCTGGAGCATGGAACATTTTATTATCATTTCAGGAGCTTATCCTTCACAAATAATCTTATACCCAAAGACTTAAGACTAATTTTTCATACTTTCTCAGTTTCCAAATCACAAGACAATACTCTCCTCTTAAATTCTTTTATCCCTTTACCCTGATCCCATAGGTTCTCAATGCTTTAAACGACTGCACTTCACTCACGAGTTTCCTTTGGTTCGGGCTACTGTCCTTCTCCCGGATCTGAGGGCCTGACCTGTCCCTCTGCATCATAATAAGCTGTCCTGCAAGATTTAGCATAATGCTCTCTGCATCGCGAGCCTGAAAAGACAAATGAACAATAAATACTAATTTATAGGTATGTTTTCAGCATGCTCTCCCTCCCCAATCCCTAAAGTTTACAGGTTAAATGACCAACAATATTTACTGAGTGTGTACTATGCACAGCTCTTATGTTAGGCTCTGTGTGAGTACAAGAAGCTTTCTGGCGAGGGTAGGAAAACCTTAACACAATACAATTAATGAACAATACAAATGAATATAAAATGAGGGCTGAGCTGAATTATCCTGGAAAAACTAAGAGAACTTTAGAAGTCCATAAAAATGAGAGTTCAGTGATGTAGATGGTAAAGTTAGTGAAGGCTTAAAGGATGAAAGGCTTTAAGGATGAGAAAGACATACATGAGTAGAAGGAAAAGGACTCATCCTCTAGTTGAAGAAAGCAATGTAAACGACATGAAGACAGGACAGAAAAATTCTGAGAAAGTGAGAACACTCGGTCTAGATTAGGTATATTATGAGAAAAATACTGGATAGTAACAGACCTTCAAGAAAAGCTTGGAAAGCAAGGTTGGAAAATAGGCCAAGCAGGAAATAAGCCACTACTTAGGGTTCTTGAGTAAGGGAGTTATTAAAAATTCTGCATTATCCAGGACAGGTTACTGGGAAGAGGCAGACATGAATATTGACTTCAAGAATGAAGGACATAGTCTGCCTTTTTATTACGGAAAATCTCAATCAAACCACTGAACCCTATTACCCAGCTTAAAGTTTGAGAAACACTGTTTTAAAGCCAATCTCAGATATCAAGTCATTTTCACTTGTAAAGAAGAAGAGCATTTTGATTAAAAAAGAAAACAAAAGCTTATTGATATCTTAGACAAAGGGTAGAAAAAGAGAACCGAATCAAAGATGACTTCAGGGTATCAAGTCTAGGTGAAGTGCTAGAGAAATTGAGGTTATCACTGATAGAACTTAGGAGGAGAAATTAGGGAAGGGAAAACTAAAGAGTTTCATTATGTTGCCCATTAAATTTGAAAGAATCTTAAGACTTTCAAGTAAAAATACTGTTGAGATGGCTGAATCAGAAATGAATATAAGAGTCATAACCATAAAGATGAGATGGGTAAATTGAAGAAACAGGTGAGTTTTCTAAGACAAAGCATACAGGGGTGAAACAGCACAGGGCCATCATCTAAGCTTTTAAAGGCAAGAAGAGTAGGAGCAGAGCACAATGTCATAAACCAAAGAAGGGAAGAATTTTAGGAAGGAAAGGATGATTATTCAGAAGATGTGGGATTGTGTTCCAGCTTTGACACTTGCTACCTGGATGAATTTAAGCTGCCAGTGTCACTTAGGGTTCAGTCAGGAAAACAGCAGCCACCATATGTACTCTACTCAGTTACACAAAATACTCTTTTGTACTGCTTTTAGATTGTATACAAAGAAATGGCAAAGGGTCCAGAGGATTCATGGACTCTGCCATTAATTTTTGCTTTAGACCACATCTAGGTAGGTAGTAAGTGTCATGCGAAGTGTTGTTAGTTTACAAAGAAGTAGAAATTAAAAAAACACAAACCATAAAATCTCCAAGCAACTGTCACAAAGCCCAAGAACTTCCCTTGGAAAGAAGTCTTTAGTCCCCCATTTAGCACATAATGACATGAAAACTAAAAATTTGATTATCTTCCGTAACATATGAGAAGTAACAAATAATTTGGAGGTAGAAGAAGGAAAAATGAAATTTAAGAAGTGTGTGCAACTGTCAGAGCTAGATGTGAGAGGCAAAAGAAAAACAAATATGCAAATACAAGAATCAAAACAGTACGGGGACTGAATAGGGACAAACTCCTCAAACACTTCAAGAGACCTAACGAGCATTTACTGCAATTCACTACAATATGACTAATGTTCAGACTGACCACTTTTAAGTTGTAAAATGGTAAATTTCACCGCTACGTTTCACAATACCTCATTCAAAACCAAAAATTCTTTTTTTTTCTTTAGCTGTATCTATGCATTCTACATTTTCTACCAACCAATAATATCATAAAATGTAAGAATAGGTGTCCACAACAGCGTTCTCAGGCAATTGAATGAACTTTTCAGAAACTTGCTATAACATAAATGCAGGGACTACTTGTATCCTCAAAATGCTAAATTTGAAGGAACCCAACACACCATCTCTTATCCTAAAAAGTCTTTGGCAGATGATTCTCATGGGGAGCTTCAGAGACAAGGCGCTCACTCTCATGAGGGAGACCATCTTACTGTTGGACAGTTCTCGTCCTTAGTTTTATTTTTTAAATCTTTAATATTAGGACTTGCTTTGCTGTAGCAATCTTGGTCTTTCCTCTGTACAAGGTATAATCCATCTTTTTCCTATCATATTTCAACTTCTTAATTTGCTCTTTACCAAGTTAGATGTCTCCTCTTAAAAAGGAGCACCCAGTACTACTGATGACACTGATTGCCTATTATACCTGCGATACAAGGAGTCCCTTTTTTTCCTAGTTATGAAAACTTCAAACATGATTAAAAGTATGGAGAATACTACAATGAACCCACCCCATGTTCCCATCATCCAGATTCACAATTACCAAGATTTTGCCACATTTGCTCCATTTATCCTTTTTTTCTTTATTTTGCCAAAGTATTTTAAAAGATAGCATGCCATTTTATCCCTACAAACTTAATTTGCATCTCCAAAATATATGAATATTTGTTTATATAATCACAATGCTAGTATTACAACTAATACGTCTCACAATTATTCCTTAGTGTTATCTCTGAGTCCATATTTAAGTATCTCGAATTGCTTAAATAGTGTCTTTTTATAGCCGGTTTGAATCAGGGCACAAATCAACGTATGCATTGCATTTGGTTGTTATGGCTCTAACGTGTTATTTAGAAGAGTCTCCTCTTCCTCCCCCAATCCTGTCACTGACGTGTAGCTGTCCTACATCATGTCCTACAGTCTGCTTCCTCGTGGTGTTAAACTAAATCTCTATCACTGTGTTTCCTGTGAATAGAAGCTTGATTCAATTCAGGCTCAATGTTTTTGGTAGTAATTCTTCATGTGAACTTCATGTTGCATCACTCCAGGAAGCACATGCCATCTGGTTCTCCCAGTTTTAGTGATGTTAAGATTTATTTATTTAGGCTTGGGTATGACCATTTGATCCCTTCACGGTAAAGTTTCCCACCAACCTTTCATCTGATGGTTTCATCTAATAATCATTGCCTGAGCCAGTTATTTCCTCAGGTGATTAATGCTTACATTCCTTCCACATCGTTTATACCTAGAATTCTTCTGGAAAATAGAGCTTTCTTGTATCAACTAGGACGATCTGGTTATCATGAAATATAGATTTAGAGGAAATAGGGCCTATATCCTAAAGGAGTTTAATGGAAGTGCCTTAAAAGGAAGTAAAAGACGGACTGAGCAGATAGGGATGACAAATCTACATAGAATATTCATTTGAAAATGCTTTCCACATTGACATGAAGTTTGGAAACCATTGGTACAATGGAAGGAGCCTTGGAATAGAAGTTCTGCAGCTTGGGTCCTGGTGGTACCATTACACTCTGTTATGTTAACCAGGAACTATGGCATTATCCTTTCTCTTCCCTCATAATTAACTATTCATGGAGTCTTCTATATGTCATATTTACTCCGCTTCTTTCCATCTTCTTTGTCACTGTTCAAGTTTGGGCCACTAACACAATTCACCTAAATCATTACAATGGCCTCCCAGCTACTCTCCCTACGTCCAGTTTTGTTTCCATTCTGGTTCATTTTCCTTGTTACAGTTAGAGTAAATGTTACAAAGTTTAAAACTAGTAATACCAAGCTTGAAACACTTAAGACTTACGGTAAAGTCTAAAGTCCGAATTATCAGTAGGACTCACATCCTCGCTGACATTCTAGTCTGTGTTCCAGTCACTCTGAAATTCTCCCAATTCTCTGTATGTGTCATGTTCTCTGTATCTATGGACCTTTGCACTACTGTTCCTTCTGCCCGAAACTTCCCATCTTTATATACATAATCACCAGTCATTCTTCAGGTTTCAATTTAAATGGTATAGAAAATTTCTGATTGTTCAGACTACTCCAGGTTTCTGTTATATACTCTTAAACCTGTAGTACTTTTTGATACACATATCGCAAATAATTATGTATGGAATTATTTCTTTATTGTTGAACAGAAACCATGGTTGTTTCGTTTGTCATTGTAACCCAGCATTTACATACAAGGCGCATTCTAGACATTTAGTATTTATTTACTGAATAAATAGTTCCTGATATCAACTTAAAACACTAAAAACTGAGATGAGCTCCAAAGAGCTTTGATAACAGAATAGTACCTGCTGTGGCATTTTCAAGGTGATTCCATTCTCTGTACTCACTGATGTCAGAGTGACAGATACTACCAGGAAAGGGTGAGGAATGTAGCGTGACATTGAGACTTCTTGAAGAACTTGAATACCAGCAGTAATATTTGGACTGGGGAAAGAAAAGGAAAAGAAAAGCCACACATCTCAACAACAACGCTAACGAGGTTTTTTTCTTTTCTCCTTTTCTGCTACTAATACTATTAGATTTCATGCTTATAGAGGACCCAAATGCCTTCTACCTACTGTTCCCTCCTCCCCAAGTATCCTTCAAGCACAGACTAACAAGGTTGAGGCATCCAAAGAACATGTATGGAGATGAGGGAGAAAGAAAGGGAATAAGATATAGAAGTGAAGGAAAAACTAAGGTAGAAGCTATAGAAATAGCTTGGTTAGTTGAGAAAGGACATGGGTTCTGTCTGAGGTTAATAAGACTTCTTAATTTTTATCTTTACATTACTGCTCAATCACTAAACTACTTCAACAAATATATACGTCATGCCTGTTTAAAAAAAGAAACAAACAAAAAACATGTGAGAGCAAAATACAACACCAGAAGCATGGTCTAAATGTTGTAAGCCAACCAGATGCCAAGAAGAAGAGAGGAATAGAGAACATAGCAACACGACTACCGGTTTCTCCTGACCCATACTACAGCCACCCTAGCTCACTGGAAAATGTGAATCTGCTGAGGACGTGCTTCCTAAGGCCTTAACGCTGTGGAGCTCCTTTAAAATGACCCAAGTGTCTGGAACACTGGGGTAGTTACTGGCCACTTGTTTTCAAGGTTGTGAAAAAATTAGTATCTAATGGTTTACCCCATTTCAAGTTAGATTTTTTTTCAAATGAATCCAGTAAGATAACCTGAAGAAATTAGTGCAGGCTTATTTACTTACTTATTTACTTAAAAAGTTAAGGAGCTAAACAATGACTACTATAGGAATATCACTAATTACAATTAATTCCTTTTTTAACTCTTAAAATAAAGAAAACTAAATATAAAATTAGAGTAACTGTTTTGAGAAAATAAAAACTACAGAGGAAACACGATACATAGGAGCAAAAAGTGATTTGTCATATGCTACACACTTACCCATCAGATTTTCTTTCAATACTGTAAAGGCATATTGAACAGTCTGCTCTAAATACTATTACCATGTCCCGGAAGACACTAAGCAGTAATGTTTCTGCTTGTGCTTTGGTGATGTGAGCGAAGGCATTGTCCAGGTTAGATGTTCGCAAGTAAACTCTGAGCTGAAGAAAACAGAAATATAGAAAATTATAAAAACAAGATGCCTACCGTAGGTGACTAAATCCACGTGTTCAGACATATTGTTTTTTCCTTATCTACTGACTACTTTTTCAAGTAAGAGGAGTTGAAGGACTAATCTGAGCATTAATAATAAATAATGTTTATATTTTGATAGGGAAGACTCGTTCTACAAATAAAAGATGAAGTGATCAAAACTGTGAAATGTACTATTATGAGATACTCCTTTCAGACCTGAATATTTAGACCTGATTTAAGGAGACGAGCAGTTTCTCAAAAAATAAACATACAAATCAATAAATTAATAAATCTCTAAGGACAGCCACCTTTATTAACTTTTATGTTTCTATTTTTTTCTCACTATTTAACAAATTTTATAGAGAATGTCTAACAGCTAAATATCATTAGAAAAAGTTATCTAGAAGTCCTGATTATCCCTTTAAAATTTTTTTAAATAGTTAACCACTAACTAAAAATGACAAATTCTTGATTAAAAACTAAAGTTTTGTTTATTTTACAATAACTTATTCTTACATAAAACCAAATAGTGTTTAATATCTTTAAAATATAATAATCTGTTATTTTTGAGAGAAAAACTTACCTCTTCTTGATGGTCACTTATGTTATAACATGCGAGGACAATAAAATCATTCCACCAGGCTAAGCCACCTGTCACAATCATATTTTGCTCCTTAAAAGAAAATTATAAAAAAATTTACCTTTATTTATGCGGCTAGAAATTACAGTAAGTAATACACTTATAAAATATTCCTAAGCAGACAATGAAAGCTCAAATTATTTCTGCTCTATTCTCTATCCCTCCAATTAAGCATTTCTCTTGGGCCTTTATTAATGATTCATGTCCTATTTTGAAAAAAAATAAACATTTCTGTAAGACAGGAAATACAGCATTCAAAAAAATTGGGTACCATGTAGAATCATTATTCCCACATTCAAAAGATCTTGGATTAAATTCTGGCTTTATCATTTATCAGCTGCTTGACTCTGAATCCTAGGTTATTATGAAAATCAGTGCAGTAACATATGAAAGCACCTTAACATGCCTGGTTCAGAGCAACCACCCATTAAATGTTAATTTCCTTCTCTTTTTCTGTTTGAGTCATGCAAAATCCAACTGCATATGTTTAGCTGCTACCCAAATATTTGTATCACAGACAAGCAGGGAAATGATCTCAAATTTTGTACAAAACCCATCATCAAGCATCAAGTACTTTATCAGAATTTACTTAAGACATAATCTAACATCACTTTAAATATTTTCTTTATTTTTAATAAGTAAACAGTGGCTTATAGTTATTTTATATTGTAGTTCTCCTATACTTTGAGAAAGCAGTTTTTAATTTAAAAAAGACTAACCTGGGTAATGTTTCCAAAAAGCTTCCATTTTTTGGTGAGTAAAGAGTAATGTGCAAAACCAAACTTGCCAACCACAGCAATATTCTGTCCAAGCTTATCAATAGCTGAAAACTGATTTTAAAAAAACAATTAAGAACTCTTCTTTGCAAACGTATACACTTTATTAGGTATAAAGAGCTTAGTATTGCATCAGGCAAATAGACTATTAATAAATGTTTGCTAATTGAATTAAATGTAAAACACTAAATTAAAAAAATCTGAATATTTATACACAAGTTACATTTGGCTACATTATAGATGTTATACACTAACAATTTACAAAGGATCAAGTATTACAATTTTACTTTTATCAATGCACCCACTGAAAGGCTCAATTCCCAGAATGCCTCTTGCAGCAAATGCTATCCAATGGAAGTTAACACCAATAAAATAACAAATAACTCACCCGTATAGGCCAATTGCTCTCTAGATAGGTGCTGGAAATCTATAGAAAATACCACATCAGTTTCGTAAGAATTCTGAAATGTATTTAAACTTAAAGCATTAACATCACAATATGAGATTCATTTTCCTAAACAATGGCTGAAGTGTTCCCAAATAATGGGTGTTACTAGCAGATAATACTTGGAATTTACCATTTATATACTAGCCAGTATTTCACATCTCCTGTCTTAATCATTTCACTATAAGTTTCTAGACATCAGATTTTTTTTTCCTGTACACTGTTTTTGTTTGTTTTAAATACTGAACACTGAATAAATTTAGACTGACAAAAGATTTTCAGAGAAGCAGCCGTTAGGGCAGCCAAGAATTGTGGATATAAATAGTTTGGGTTTGCTGATCTGAACCATCCCAAGACAATCTTATGTAATAAAATTAGAGCCTCGGCAAGAGTTCTGTTTTTGCTTTTTATTGGAAACATTTTTAGTTTTACATTTTTCTGATTAAAAAAGGAATTCATTCTTATAAAATTTAAACAATGTAAAAATGTACAGAGAGTACAAAATGAAATTCTCCTGTTACATCACTGCTCAGGGATTATTACCACTGGTTAGATTTTATCTCTAAGCATCCATATATATGTAAGATTGTGTTTGAGCTACTATTTTTTATTGGGGTGTTCAACTTATTCATCTAGAAAAATTTTACATATTACAGATATTAACTCTTTATCTGCAACATAAGTAGTAAAAATACCTTCTCGTGCTGTCTTACATCTTTGTACACGGGGTCCTTATATCACTCTAACAATTTTGAACTTAAGGAATCCTCTAAAAGCTATCAATGTAGATTAAATAAATTCCAGCTTTACTGAGACTGTGGCCTCTCTCTCTACTAGCTCATTAAGTAGTTTTCATCAAGACATGGTGAATGTGGGGTGAAAATTAACAGAACAATAGAACTAAGGAAAAATCTTCTGTTCCTTGAATAAGAGAACCTTCAATTTATTCAAATTTATTTTCATTTTACTCTAACAAAAAGAATTACATATTTTTTAAAAAGCCAAATTAAAAAGCCAAGTAAATGCAGTCAAACCTAGTAAGATTCTTTGTGTAATGTGAAGACAAAACAAATACCAAGTAAAAATAATATGCTGAAAACATCTGCATTAATCTTGATAAATTTATACAACTATTTGTTACACTTCAATTATTATCTAGTAAGCCAACCTAAATTCTAAGTAAATTAATAGCTTTTAGTACGTTAGGAAATTCTTAACTCCAGCGTTGGTTTGTGGAAGGTTACCCTAACAGAATTAAAGATAATAGTGTCACGATATATGCCTGAAGAATGTTTAACCTGTATCTTAACAGATATGCTGTACTATTCAGTCCAATTAATAAAATTCATTATGACAGGTGAAATTAGTTCACAATAATGGCAATCTGAAGTAATGATCAGGTGGTGAAATAAAAGTTGAAAGTAGTTTTGTAGGAGGCTGTAAGCGAAATTCTTTTTTTGGATGAAGAAAATAGTCACTTGGAAAAGGATGTACCTGGAGTACAAGTGAGCCAGTTACTCATGACACTAAAAAACCTGCCTCTTTCACCAAATCTTGGTGTGTCATAAGTATTTTCCATTTTTAAAATTAGTTTCAGGTGTACAAAGTAATGTAATAGACATTTAAACCCCTCATAAAGTGATAACCCATCCTCCAAGCTGCTACCCGTCTGACATCTTATATAGCTGTTACTGTACCATTGACTATATTCCCTATGTTGTACTCCACATCCTGTGACTATATATAACTATATATTTAGTTATAGTTGGCATTCAGTATTATTCTATTTCAGCTCTTCAGGTGTGTAGCGCATTGGTCAGGCATCGACACCGCTATGACGTGATCCCCCTGATATGTCCAGTACCCATCTGACACCTTACACGATCTTTACAACATTGTTGATTGTATTCCCCATACTAACTACCAATTTGTATTTCTTAATGCCTTCACCTTTTTCACCCTGTCCCGAACCCCATTTCCATCTATCACCCTGATAGATCTAGTACCTATCTGGCACCATACCTAGTTACTACAATATTATTGACTATATTCCTTATGCTATAGACTACATCCCCATGACTACTATATAACACCCAATTTGTACTTCTTAATCCGTTCCCCTTTCACCCATCCTTAACACCTTAACTTCTTAAAGAAGTTCCTCTAAGATTCCTTGTAATACTGGTTTAGTGGTGATGAACTGCTTCAACTTTTTCTTGTCTGGGAAACTCTTTAATCTGTCCTTCAATTCTAAATGATAGCCTTGCTGGGTAGAGCAATCTTGGTTGTATGTCGTTGCTTTTCTTCACTTGGAATATTTCCTGGCACTTCCTTCTTGCCTGCAAAGTTTGTTAAGAAATCAGCTGACAGTTGTATGGGGGCTCCCTTGTAGGTAACTAACTGCCTTTCTCTTGCTGCTTTTAAGATTTTTTGTATTTGACTGTTGGCATTTTAATTATGATGTGTCTCGATGTTGACTTCTTTGGGTTCATCTTGTTTGGGACTCGATGTGCTTCCTGGGCTTGAATGTCTACTTCCTTCACCAAGCTAGGGAAGTTTTCTGTCATTATTTCTTCAAATAGATTTTCAATTCCTTGCTCTTTCTCTTCTCCTTCTGGTACTCCTATAATGCGAATGTTGGTAAGCTTGGTATTGTCCCAGAATTTCCTTAAACTCTCAAGTTTTTGGATTTTTTCTTTCTGCTGTTTTGGTTGCGTGTTTTCTGCTACCTTATCTTCTACATCGCTGGTTGGATCCTCTGCTTCATCTAATCTGTTGATTCCCTGTAATGTTCTTCATTTCCATTACTGTATCCTTTATTTCTGACTCATTCTTTTTTATGGTTTTCATCTCCATTTTTATGCTTCCTATCTCTCTATTAAAGTTCTCCCTGAGATCATGGAGCATTCTTATAACCAGTGTTTGGAATTCTGCGTCTGATAGATTGTTTATCTCCATTTCACTTCGTTCTTTTTCTGGAGCTTTGTTCTGTTCTTTCATTTGGAACATATTTCTTTGGCTCCCCATTTTGGCTGCCTCCCTGTGTTTGTTTCTATGTATTAGGAAGAGCTGCTATGTCTTCTGGTCTTAGTAGAATGGTCTTATGTAGTAGGGTTTTGTGGAGCAGTCTTTCTGGTCACCTGAGCCACGTGCTTTAGGTGTGTCCTTTGTGTGGGTTGTGACCCTTCTCTTGTAGTTGAGCCTTGGTTAATAATTGCACATCAATGTGAGGGACTGACCTTTGGGCTCACTGGTTATGAGGACTGGCCTTGACTACAGTGGAAGAGTTGTTGTGCAGGGGCTGACCTTACAGCTCCAGCTCATTTTGAAGTTGTCCACTAGGGGTGCCAGCCCCAGACCACCTTGGGGAGGATCTACTGTAGGTCTACTTCAGCCACAGCCTGTGCCCCACCTGGGGCCACCCAGCGGGAGACAGAAAGAAACCCGCAGATGGCTGACACCTGTGCTGTGCTTGGAAGCGCTTTGAGAGTCCAAGCCACGAACCAAGGCTGGCTACTGCTACTGCCAGTTTAGGGTTGCTCCGCCAGAGGAACAGAACACTCTCAAGCCAGATGCAGCTTGTCTGGGTTCCGGGAACCTTTGAGAGTCTAGGAAAGTCTGCAGCTTGAGCAAAGGCAGGCGGTTTACATGAAAAAGCTGCTGGAAACAGTCTTTGTGTGCCTGAAAGTTGGGCAGGTGGGGGTCTCGAATCGCCAGGGCAAGGCGAACGAACTGCGGAGACTCAAAAATGGCAGCCACTTGTGTCCCCGTGCCGGGAAGGGAGAGGGCTCAACAAAGAAACAATGGCCTCCACCAGCTCCTGTCCAGGAGAAAACCACCTCTCCAGCCCGTCCCAAGCCAGACAACTCAATTCCCCACCATATGTCCCTGCCACCTTTCCAGCTGCTGCCCCAGCGCTGAAGCTCAGAGCGAGTGATTCCATTGGTGGGTAAGTCTGCACAGTTCCTTTAAGAGGAGCGCCTGTGAGTGCAGCTGCTCTCCGTCTCAGTCACAATCTCCACTGGTTTTCACACACAGAAATTATGGGGACTTCTCTCCTGGCACTGGAACCCTGGGCTAGAGTGGGGTTGGGGTCTCTTACCCTTCTAGGGGATGGTGAGGGACACTCACAGCCAAAATAGCCCTCCTGATCTTTAATGGTCACAGGTGGGTGTGGGACCAGCCCATTCCGTGTCTCTGACCTGCCTACCAGTCTGGAGGTGGCTTCTGCTACAAGTCCTTAATTGTAGGACTTATAGAAGTGGCTCCAGTTCAGCTTGATTTTAGGTGATTCTCAATAATGGTGGTTTTGTAGATTAGTTGTAATTTTGATGTGGTTGTGAGAGAAGGTAAATGCAGCATTCACCTACTGCGCCATCTTGGTTCTTACGGTGTGTCGTAAGTATTTATGAAACGTGTGGGTGGTTAAAGTGTGAGGTGGGATCTCACTGCCAAAGTGGATTCCAACATAAAGAGTTTCTAATAATGGGAACCTAGGTTAAAGCTTATCATATGATCATACTCTGATGAATATCCACAGGAAAAAACAATTTATTCTTTCATTCTCCAAAAGTGTATGAGGTGCCACATATGGCAAATGGTTTATTTTCAAAACTCAAAGTGTAAGTTTAAAATACTTTATTTCTCATGTAGTTTTGTCTCTGAAGATGTAATAAAATGAGAATAAATCTTTTATTTTCTTATGAAGTCACCTTTACTGATCGGTGTCACCTAAATTTTGAGCTCTCCCCCTAATGCCAAGAACCGGAAATGGCAGAAGTAAGGAAAGAGGCAGCTAACGAATAATGAAAACACTCAGCTCAGGACTGCATTCCTCAGGGCACCAGTCATACCACAGCACTAAGACACTGAGTGCTAAGGAACACAATCTGTACTCGCAACACCTTAGGATTCTTCAGTCTCTCAGAGAACCTAATCTTTCCCCTTAAAGTCATTCTGCTAAAACCCTGTCTCCTGCCTAGACTACTTTTGTCTGTAACTGGTGAGACAGAGTCCTCTTCCTAGCAGATTTGACCTATGTCAAATACCATACCTGCTACATTTGATACACATTGCAGGAATGAGAGCAAATCGTTTATAAATCAAATAGCCTTTTAAATTCTCTCTGTTAACTTCCCTAATGTAGTACCTGACACATTTTGTAGGTGTTTATCTCCCACATTTTGTGCAGATTATTCTTTCCAAATAGTTAGCCAGGTTAACTATAAAACCAGCATTTCAGAACACTGGATGATGATGATTCACACATCTTTCAGAATACGAGTATTGAGTATTAAAATAAATGGCAATCAAAGAAGGAACATATTCTAAAACCATAAGGATGTTGTCCTTTAAAAAATTTCTATTTGTTGTGCTCTGTCAACAAACTACTCCCTAAATTTTAAAAATCTGTAGTTAGGAAAACTAAATTAAAAAAACAACAACAAAAAGCACCATTTCTACCAGATGCTACTAAGCCTGTTTGTGACAAGTAGGTATTTATGTTGTTTTAGTTAAAGGAAAAAAACATACTTAACATAGAATCTTTTGATCAGGTAACTAATGAATGTAAGGTAGAAGGCTTAAACAAACAAACAAAAAATTCAGCAATCCAGATGAGGAAAAGACAGAGCAGAAGAATTAGTTGGAGCTCATGTGATGAACTCTTAAGTTGTACAAAAAGCATACAAAGTATGAATCACGCAAACAAAGCCACTTTGATGGAGTATGTGGGCACTTATCCTCGACAAGAGCATATGTTGAAGGGGGAACTAAACAGGTCCCTTGTTTCTTCAGTGAATCATTACTAATGGCTAAAACGCCTGAAAGGTAAAACATTAGCATATGGACACTGTAAACCACCCTACCAAAACACCACTATAACACTGCATTGACTCATGTAGCTGGAATGCCAGCAAACAAAGTATAGGACAAATGCAAGTAAAAAGTTCCAAATAGGCACAGTCTAGGTTTTAGCTCAAGGTCAGCAGCATATTATATGATTCAACATTTAGTACCTAGGTTTTAAAATAGGTTAGATTGTTACTTTTACTTTAATTTCTATTATGGTAAGGATGAGTCTGCCACTACTCTGCTGTGTGACCTTCGGCAAGTTGCTTAATTTCCCTGAGCCTCAGTTTCCTCATGTTTAAAATCCATTTGGACTACATGATCTCTAAGGTCCTTCCAGCTCTAAAAATTCTGTGAGTCTATAATAACTTAATTGTTTTGAGAGTACAACTCTGGCATTAATTTTATTAGTTTTCAGGACACTAAAAAAATGAGGTAAAACTAGAGTTAAATACATTGATCTTTATGAATATTTTAGATATCTGAAGAACAGAATGACAGAGGAATCTTGCTATACCTACTTTGTCTAAAGTTTTAAAATCAGTGTTACAAGGCTTGTAATATGGGATACTTCAGAGACGGCTAAGGATCACGGAATCACTGAATTTTTGAGCTGGAAGGAAATTCAATTTTTGTTATTGCCTGATGGATTTTTGAGTTCCAGACCTACCTTCTTTGATCCTCTGCTCTACTTGGCTCTCTGGCAACACAGACCTGGCTAGGCAGAACTGGCATTGATGCTAGGTCAGTGTAGAATGAATAGTTCAAAGTATGGGGAAATGAAAATAGCAGAGAAATGGCTATAGGAGAGAAGGGAGCAGTGGAAAATTTTAGTCAAGGAAGTAGCTGATGCAGTTTTATTTAAAAATTGTTACTAATTATAAAATGGTATGCACATTGTTTGATTTTCTGAATTTATTAATGTAAGTTAAATACATTTTATTTTAGTGTATACCACATGTCAATGTAGGAGATATTCCTCCTTCAATTTTTCACATGATTATTCTTCTGTCTCTCATTACCTCCACTCAGAGTCAACTGAAAGTAACACGGGAGCTGAAGTAAGCTAGTAAGGTGAAAGTATAGAATGTAGAAGTAAGACAAGGAATTGTGGAAACAGAAACTGACTAAAACAAACGGATGCCCCTAAGACACTTTGGTATCAAAAGGGGAAAGAAAGCACTCAGGACTTTGAAACTGTGTGTGAAAGTTTCTTTCAAGAAACTTCAATTTACTGATTTACTAAATTAATTTTATTTGGTATCAAAATTCAGAATCAATTTTGAAGCTAAATGCCAATTTGTCAGAATTACTAAAAGAAACTGCTAACTTAAAGTTACATCAGAATGAGTAAGTAATTTGGAACAAGATTAAGCAATAAAATTAACAATAAGATTCTAGACAGATTACAAGTCTGCAATTTAGGTTTAAATCCAGGCAACTAACCTCAATATGTCCCCATTAGGACGATAAGGTCAGCTGCTGCACAAGGTACTACTTCAATATTACTTTCCATGAAATCACTACATTTTTGCCTACGCAAATCCACAGAGCTAAATTTATACCAAAAGAAAGCTGGAAGTAAAATAAGCAGTTGTGCTCAATAAAAGAGCAAAACATAAACTTCCAGCTTTTGAAACTTCACTAGTAAGGGACTAAAGCAGGTAAGGATACACTCTACGTCAAATGGAAAGAGAGGAAGGAGACGGCAAGACAAGAACACAGAAAGGCAGGACACGTGACAGTCAAAAAGGTTAAAAAGCTTCTCAGTTTTCTAAACAACAGGAAATATTTAAAAATCTGCTCCAGGTGCTATCTTACCAAGGACTCAGTCAGTAGTCAATAGTTACTGAAGACTTACTTGTACCACATGCCAATGCCGATGTCCAAGTAAAGTGCTTAAACCCTGAGACTCTAAACCGCCGTCTGCAAACGAGCTCTTTTCCCGACTGGGCTTGTGCTTAGAGTGTGCTAAAGAACTCCTGGGATTCTGAGTTTGTGAGGCCTCTCCACAGTTCAAGTACAATCGATCCTCCCCCTGAAGCAACACTTGTTCTTGATTACTCTAGATGAGGGCAAAAGGAAGCAGAGGGGCAAAGAAGGAAAGCAAATAAAAACAATTCAATATTAGGTAGGGGACGGTAAGTAACAGATCGATTTCGTTTTATTATAGGAAATGTACCATATATCTCAAGGCTAATTTTCCTCACAGAGGACAAGACTACAAAATGATCTCATGCATTGTTATAGAGGGAATGGGCAACATTTTAATGATTATTTCACAGTGTAAATAAAATCTTTAAGTCACTTTATCATATAGATTCCACAACATGCCCAGCTTTATAACTGCTACAGCAGTATCTTTTATCACTACTCCAAAATTGCCAAGCTATGAGAGATTTTCCATCTGAAAACTGAACCTAACTACTCACTATCTATAGTTTACAAATTAGTTTCACATAAAATACCTCATGAGTGGCAGCAAGAACACATGTCTTGTCAAACAGTTTGAGATGTATGCTCACTCATGCACCCACATGGCAAGAACAAGGGCTGAATTAGGAGGAGGACAACTAGGTGCTGGAGGATCTTTTAAACCACAGGGAGAATTGTCCTGGATTAGAACAATTCAATCATCACTTGGTAATGCTTGGTTAGGGCCCAGGACTGTGCCAGGTGCTGAGGATATTTAGACAAATACGACAGTTACTACTCATAGTGATTATGTCCTGGTTTTCAACCAGAAGGCCAAGTGTTCTCAAACCTGGACAGATTCTTCACAGACTGCTCAAGTCAGACAGCTCAGCACCCCAGGCCCTCACCTTTCCATTGTAGTACAAATGTTGTCTTGACATAAAATTCAGGGGTGCTTTTAAATTATTTGGAATGGGAGAGGGAAGGAAGAAATACTCTATTCTTGTTTTTCTGGGGATCCTTATTCTTCAGCTACAGTAATGAGACCAGAGATCTAGGCTATTTCCACATTCTTTCTCAATGTGTTATAAATTTTAATTGTACCAAATATTTAAAAACCCAATATTTAAATTGGTGGCAGATATTAAGACATGTACCCTTAACATGTAACATATACTGTTATTACATATTAACAATATATAATATTAATATGTTATTTCAGATTGATAAAACATGAGGAATTTACATTATAATGTGGGGCAGTGTTTTCCAAAGCAGGTTTCTACACAGATGATCTTCAAGGTGTTCCTTAAACATTCATTGTTAAAGAAGCTTGGGATACACTGCTTTTTATACCCCAACTCCTGGATTGTCATAATGCACATATTAAAGACCCTGGAACCCTACGATAAAGAAATCTCTACAACTTTGTTTAACTCCTCTATGTCATACTTCATGACAAGAGAACTTTTTCTTATCCTGGGCAATTGCTATTGATATTTCTCATAAGTAGTGTTTGGTGGAACACACTTTGGGAAATGCTATTCAGATAAAGACTAAATTTTATTCAAATTATTCAAGTAAATCTGTAAACATTGCTTTCCCTCAAGTTGCTTGTGATCCTATTAAAAACAAAACAAAACACCAAAACCTGCTCAGAAATAAAATTTTGGTGTAAATTTAACAGAAATTAAAAAGAAACACAAGAATCACAGAAAATGTAAAAAAGAAGACAACATGCCAATTTTAGGAATATACTCAACACATCTGTGTCATAAGGAAGAGTCTGATACTCTAATAAGAAGGCTACTAAAAAAAACCCCAAACCATTTTAATTAAATAAACTTACCATACAAGGGTTTACGGTGAGTACACTCTTGATAAACTGAAATAGCAGAATGCCAGGCTGTTTAACTATACTGTTGGGGTCAGACTCAATTTCAGCATTTTGAGAACCAAATCCGCTGATAACCCATAGGTGATAGCCTTCTGCACCCCAGCTCTTGGAGAGAGAAGGAGGGGGAAAGAGAAGAAGGGGGAGGGAAATGAAAGCAATAAAAAGTTTATTATCCTTTTCTAGCTTCAAATATTCAAATTCTGAAACAACCATCAACAGCATTCATTATTAATAACTTCTGAAGGTTAGAGAAACTGAAAATGCAGACAAAAATCACACCTACACCTACGACATCTTTGCTATCTCCCGTGGAAAACACCATCACTGGCTGTTACATAGAACAGTGAAAACATTATATATCAATTTTAACTTCAAATCCTAAGAAATGCTTACTGCTCTTTGTAACTTCTCCATTAATTTAACTGACTCTCAAATACAAAGAAATTGCTTACAGAGGAAGACCTATGTCAAGCTGAAGCTTGACAAAGAAGCACCCAAAACCGATGGCGTTTTGGTCTGTGACTGACTGCTTCGATTTTTAGTCTGTGACTGAAACATCAGCTTGGTGAGGCTGGTGACACTGGTTGTTGCACGCCATTCAGAAGCACTGATCAGCAGTTACAGAAATGGTGTTTGTTTGAAACTTATTTTAAAATGGAGGTGGGAGAGACAATAAATAGGGTCACTGGTGGTAAAAGGCTGGGAACCACTATTCAAGGTCACCATGGTGGTTTTAATTCTTCAAGACTGGAGATCAGAAAATTCACTCCTCTGCAGAACATTCATAATCATTAATTTCACAAAGAAGGTACATAGAGGGTATAGTAAGAAAATGTTTTTATGTAAAGACAGGGGTTACAACTGTTTCCTACAGAAACTCATGAAAATAGGTAATAAAAATACTGTTATGACATTGACTATAATTCTCTTGATACACATCTATGAAAAGTTTTAAAAGTATGCTCAAGCAATGCACAAGTGCATGCCCTCCAGGAAAAAGCCAATGAGCATTTATTTCACTTTATGTGAAAAGAAAGGACGTCAAAAGAAGTGGGTGCTGGTGAGTCACACAAGAAATGGAGGTATGCTTTACCATGGCACTATGTTCACAAAGATGACAGGGGCTTGCAAAACCAAAATCAAATACTGAAAAACAAACAGCCTCCTGGTTTTTAAAAAAACTCTTAAAGCAAGAACTGCGTAAGACGATTCTACTGAGACTAAAATAGTTTTGTAATTTTGTCAGACCAACGTGAGAAAAAAAAGAAAAAAATTCCAAGTGTTCCACACTATACCAATATTTTATAGAAAGTACTTACCATAGAGTTGATCTTAAGGGGATCTTTTTTGGTACCATCTGACCTATAACTAAAACAGAATAGAAACCTAAGGAGTCTTCTAATTACAAACAATATTTAGCTTTAATTTTTTAAAAATCAAATTGATTTTGTTCCTTCAAAACAGAAATACATAATGCATGAAAAGTAAGACTGCTGGTTAATACACCTAGGTGTATTACTGAGACACAGTCTTCCAGGTCCTAAGCAAGTGTGAAAGGGTCATGCGGTTTGGGAACATGTGTTCATTTTGTCAGGACTGAGGTTCAGAGTAGTATGTGAGGTGGACAGAATATCGACCCATCCCTATCAACCCAGTAGGTTAACCTACATTAACCCAATAAGATAACCTAATTTTCCAATCCTACTAGCTACTTATATACATGGCTTACCACTCTTATTAGATAATAAGCTATGTGAAGATAGAACCATATCTTATTTAGCCTTGAATCTAACATGCTATCATATATACAACAGGGATTCAATAAGTAAATGCATTTTTATTAAATGAATAGTAAGTTTTTAAGAGAATGGATGCTTGGAGAATCAATACATCATGAACAAATTAATTCTGAACCTCACAAATTGCTTTGGGATAAGAGTCAAATAAGGCAAAAGGGTAGCTACTGTGTTTCCCCCAAAATAAGACCTACAATCAGCTCTAATGCATCTTTTGGAGCAAAAATTAATTATATTATAGTAATTATATTATAATTATATTATATATTAATTACATATATATATATATATATATTCAATTATATTATAATAAAAAAGACTGGGTCCTTACATTAATTTTTGCTCCAAAAGATGCATTACAGATGATTGCCTGGCTAGGTCTTATTTTCGGGGAAACATGGTATATGACACAAAGTTTCCGTGTATGTATATTGTCTGAGAGATAATGGAGTTATTTTATCTAAAATTTGTCTTTAGTGACTCACGCAAAATCTCCTCCAAGTGTACAAATCAGCTGGGCTCCAAATACACTCCATAAAGAAAGACCTCCATATTCCCAGGTCACTATTACAACACTATTGTCAGGAGACCATCTGACCAATTTAACAGCTCCTGTTTTGTTCCAAATGTCTGTTAAGAAATTGTGAGAAGAGTTAAAAATAAACGATTGCTTCAGAAATACTTTTTTTTCACAGTGTATATTTTCAAGTTGAAATAAGCAGACAGGCACATCTACTTTAAATAATGAGAGGAATCCTACTCATTTGGGGTTATTTAAAAACAGTAAGGACATTAGCTATGACCTGATCTAAGCAAAACAAACTCAGTGGCCAAGTGATTTATAAGAAGTGAAAGCTGTTTTTGGCCACTTGAATAACTACAACTGTGTAGTCTTAAAAGTTTTTAGCTTTGGGCAAATCAGTTTATGTAAAATGGGGGATAACACCTCACTCGAGTGATTCAATATTGAATGTTAAAGTACTTTACAAAGTATGAAGTGTTTTAAAATGTAAAATGATATTTTACCACTATCTTCATGCTTTACTGGCAATACCAGAGGGATTTAAGTTATAATAAACTGAAATTTAATCTTATCTTACGATTAAGTGAGCAAACTCCAGATTGAGTACTCCAGGTGCTCGTATCTTCTTCTAACTAATAATTATTCTTTCAACCCCACATACACTAATTACTAAATGAGAAAATTTCATTGTGTAGTAAAATCCAAGTTTCTTTACTATAGAGTTAAACGAAACATGCCAGCTTTTCCATCAGCAATTAAAAAAAGATCTATAGTATCACTTTCTTTAAAATTCTTTCCACGTGCAGTATTAAATTTTTGCTGTAAGTACATTTTGCAACAAAGAGGAGGTATACAGATTTCAGCCTACAGAAGATAGGCTTGATTAACAGGGTAAGAACTTTTCTCCTCTGCCTAGGTTTGAATCCTCACTTCAGCAATTTCCAACATAATTCATGTATATGAATAACTGTTATTTATGTAGGTGAAAAATAAATGGGAACATACATAAGAAACATATCTTGTCTGTATACTTTACACTTGTCCAGTAGAAATTTAAAACGAAACCAGGAAGAACCATATAAAATCAAACCAAAGTTTACAAAATGAAAGTAATTTCATATGTAAGGAAAAAAAAAGTGTAGATTTATATTTATTGTCATGAAAAGATGTTAATGTTCACTGAAAAAGGCAGGTTAAAATAAGTATTCTATTATTCCACATAAAAAAATATATATGCATATGTACATAATATGCTTATTTTCCAAGCATTGTACATGTATTAAAATCCAATTGTAGAGATATACAATAAAATGCTAATGGCGGTAACCTAGTCTTCAGGTAGCAGGATTATGGGAAATTTATTTAGATGGTAACCTATGATGAACATAGATTACGATAATCTGTAGGAGAAAAAAATTTTAGAGTAATCCAAAGACTTTCTGTTACAGAGCTGAACTTCCAAGATGAAAGGAAGATCTTCAGGAGCCAAAAGAAAAAAACTGAAAGCAAGACTGGTTAGTGCTTGAGCTAAGGCAGCCTGGAATGGGGGTGGAAAGTGGGGAAAAAGGTTGGAAATACAGGAATAGAAGATTGGGATGAGACCTAACAATGACTAGGGAGTTGGGGTTTCACATCCCAAACACAAAAACAAAAAAGGGGTCTCAGGCCAGCACAAGTCTGGAAATCAGAATGGAAGCTGCATCACGTAAGGACTCCTGAAACACTGCAATCTGTACAAATCAGCTAATAGAGCCAGAAAACAAAAACCAAAAAACAAGGAAGCTTGTTCTCTGTTTGAGACGTAGGAGGACAGTACAAGTCTCCAAGCAGGTTTACAGCCTAAAGTTATATGACTCAAGGAGGCGGAATTCTCCCACAGCAAAGACCCCAGTGAGAGGCAGTAGATAACCCAAGGGAGAACAGGCATTCCAAGAGCCTGAGTAAAGAGAACCATCTGAAAAACTCAATATAGTGCTGTGTAACAGAAGCAATCAATAGAACTTCCTGCAAAGATGTAAATGTTCTGTATTGGCTTGGACCAATAGCCACTGGCTACATGTGGCTATTAAACATTTAGATGTGACTATGCAACTGAGGAAATAAAGTTTTAATTTTCTTTAATTTCAATTAGTTTAATTAAAATAACCACATGTGGCTGGCAGCTACGATACTGGACAGCGCAACGTAAGTATGGATAAAAGAATAAGCAAATAAAAGGGCCAGAAACCATAATCAAAACACACATTACTCTGTTCATATAGGTTACAGCAAAAACTGTCCTTAGAGAAAAATACTATGTGCAGAAACTTTAAAGGCTATACAACAAGAATGATGAAAACTTAAGGAGCAATGCGTCACAGGAGGGAATAGCATTCTATCTAGTTCATAAAACAAACAAACAAAAAACGATTTCATTTGAACCGTAGCTTGAAAGATGAATATGCTCTCCATGCAGAAATACAGGACATTTCAGGTAGAGCACAGTAAGAGACAAAGACTGACTCTCAAGGACCTACAGGTAGTTTGGCAGTTAAGTAAAGTGTAAGACTGCAGTTCCCAGCCTGTGTGCAAAGGTATCCCACAGCACTGCAGAAAACTCACATGGGTGTCACTGAGATAATTTTCCAAAGAAATACAGTGATATAAACAGGAAATGTGGGTGATTGGACCCAATCTGATTCCAAGATTTGAGAAACTGTACAGTATCCTGTTAGTAAAAAATAGTGTTGAAGAATAAAATTAAAATGTTTTCTTTCCATTTGTGTGTATTATTTTTTGAAAATGCTACTAGGTTGCTAGGTTATAGATACCTATTAAGTTGTTTAGATCTAGCTACTTAATAAACAGAACTTTTCATATTTGTATTTCTTTTTACATTGGGGTATTGTGGTAAAATTACAGAGACATAGAATAAGGCCAGAGAGAGTGAACCAAGAAATAATGCCAGAGAGATGGGGCAAAAGACCTTACATGCCACATATGTGGTAGACACTGCTGGTTGGGTAATCCAACATCTATTCCCATCCTTATTCTCCCTCACCCACTTCTGTCATAAAGGCTTGTTTCTAAGGCAGCTGTGTGACAAAACTGTGGCCAATTAGATGTGAGTGGAAGATAGTTAGAGCAGGTAAGAGATGGGGATGCTTCTAAGAAAGATTTTGCTTTCTTAATCAAAAAACTTAAAAAAAACAAAACCTTGTTTCCTCCTTTCTTCTTGACTCAAATGCAGAAGTAACGCTTGGAGCTCAGGAGCTACCTTGTGACTTTGTGAAGAAAAGGCCAAATGAATGCCAGCAGCACCTTACCTCTGGATTTCTTGCTATTTGAGAAAAATAAATCCTATTTGTTTAAGCCACAGTTAGTTGGGTTTTCTGTTAGTTTCAATCAAAAGCATTTCCAGTGACACTTAATCCTGTGGACAGGATTCACTAAAGAGTCACTAAGGGGTTCAGAAAGATACTTTTATTTTGTTTACTGTTGTGTATCCAGCACTTAGAACAGTATCTGCTGTATAGCAGGCACTCAAACAAGTACTTGTTGAATGAATAAATTGAATTGGAAGATATAAAATAACAAAGCAATGAAATCAGGTTAAGAGACCCGAGCAAAGGAATATAGGGGCTAAAACTAAGTGTGGATAGATAGGACTAAAGGAAAGGATAAAAGAAGTATCCCAGGAGCCCCTCTAGCTACAGAGAAATCCTTGGGTCACACAGAATATTGTTATGTAATAATACATGTTTTAACATCTGATCTATAGCCTTCATTATTTAAAAATCAGCATTCACTACACATACCTATACATTAAAAATATTAAAATATGAAGGAAAAAAAGTGGACTCACCAGGATATTGTTTTGCTGTTAGCTCTAGTTTATGAGACAGCAGCATAGCTCCAGTGGTGTTATCTATTGTATAAACCTGTACAGAACCACTGTGAAAAACAAACAAACTTTAAGTAAAAAAACAACAAAATATATATAAGAAGCAATATTATGGGAACTATTATGTTTTGATGGTAGGAATGTAAACTAGAACAAAACCATTTTGTAAATAATTTGCAGTCATCTCATAAATTTGACCAAATGTGTATTATGTAATCCAGCAATTTCACCTCTAGATATAGCTCACAAATATCCTTATCATATATAATGTTCATTATAGTATTGTGTGTAAGTGCAAAAAAATGAAAACAACCTGAATGTTCAGCAATAAGGGAAAGGAAAAATAAACTATGGTATATTCATATAGTAATATACAGCACTGAAAATGAATGAACTTTCGTCACATGCATTACAATGAATACACACACACACACACACACACACACACACGAGATGTAGTATAATTCTGTCTCTATACAGTAAAAAACATTCAAACATAGTTAAATATATTTGTGGTAAAAACGCAACAAAGAGCAAAGAGCAAATGTATACAAATTGCAGATCAGTGATTTCAAGATTAACTTTTTCTTCCGCAATGTTTGATCTGGGTCTTCTTTACAACTTCCACGTTTCAGTTTAAGACTCAAAAGGGACCCTCTAGAGATCTCTGGAGTTCTCTTTGTGCCGTTCTCTCTTTGGCGTCTTTCCTGTGAGCCCTAGCTGCTTTGGTCTTCCCAGACTCTCATTTCCATGTACTCAACTCAGGGAATCTGCCAGGCTCTGTCTCCCCAACCTCATGCTATACCCTGGAAACTCTCTCAAAGTAATTAAAGCTGGGGCATTTGTAGAGTTTTCTTATTTTATTTCTCATCTTTCAGAGATCACTGTCCTTTGTTGCCCGATGTCCTGTCTTGAATTCAAAACACCTGTTTCACAGTTTTGTCCATTTTCTTGCTTTTATTTGTTTGTTTTTATGTGGGAGAGATAATCTTATCTGTTATTCTGTCTTAGTCAGAGCCCAAATGCCTTAGAACAGATATCTTTCCAGACTACCCGCTCAACTAAAACTCTTCCTGAGAGACAGTACTAAGTGGCTAGCAGGTTTTTGCTTTGCATCTGACAAACTGTCAAGTGCTAACTCTGGGTTGCTGAACTTGAACAAGTCAATATTGAGGAGTCCAAATATTTTTAATATGAGAAGTAGGTGCTAAGTCAATAATTACAAAGACTGACAACCCTTAAAGTATTCTATATTGCCTATATTCGTTAAATTATTTTTCTTTCCATTTCTTATCAGCCCATTGTTAGAGAAAAAATTTTCATTAAAAGACACTCAAAGCAAAGCAAAAATTATATGTCTATATGGCTATGACCACCGTAAGTGATCCAATTTAGCATCATCAGTACTGAGACAATGACGTTATTGCTACATAATGCCACAGGAAGTACACAACATCATGTATGACAAAAATGTTTAACCAGAATCTAAACAAACCTTTAAATATTATATAAAGTTTAAGAGTTAGATTGTAAGACTGATCCCCTGCCAATTGGCATCCTAAAGGAAAGGTGGCTTCTTACAGAACTCTGAGGACACCAGCTACAGCCCAGTGTTCAAGGCAATTAATCCGGGTAAGTCTGGCAGATCAGGGCTAGAAGCCACTCGTCCTGTTATGTCCCACAGCTACAATCACCAAACTTTCATCCTAATCCATGACCATGACAGGAGGGCTGGTACTCTCCCTACCAATGAAAACTGAGATGACTGAAGAAGGCTGCAGGCCAAGACTCTGCCCTCATCATCCTGGGGGCGGGTACCTGCCTGGATTCTCATGTGTGGCCTTGCTAGGCCCCTGGCGCTAGTCCTGAGTGTGGGCATCGTGAAACTGTCCACACGCCCCCTGCTCATGTTTCTGTGAGTTCCCCCTAAATCCTGATGGGAGAGTTTTCTGGTCATGGACTGGACAGGCTCAGCAAGAATTAGCTTCAAGGTTCCAGTCAGTAAAGGTGTTAGAAAAATAAATTAAATGCCACTATAAGGAAAGAAGAGAAATTTAGAATGTAGGACACTTTATAAACTGATTTGAACTCTTAAAAAAGTTGTCTTAAAAATAAGAAATAAGGTGTACGGATTGTTATAGGCCAAAGGTGACTAAAGAGAATAATAACCAAAAACAATTCCTTAATTTTGAACAAAGGAGCTGTAAAAGAAATTTTGGCTAATTTGAATATGAATTGAGAATTAGGTCTCAGCAGGGATTTATCATTAATTTTCTCATGTATGATAAAGATATACTGGATTTTTATAAGAGAATGTCTCTTTTTTTGGGAAACCAAGAAATAATGTAAATGTCCATTAACAGCAAATCAGATAAATTATGGTATATTCACTGGAACACTACTTATAAATCAATCAAAAAAGTGATTTCAGCTACTCGCAAACAACACTGATGAATTTCAAATGTTGACTGAAAGAAGCAAGATAATGTTAACAGAATATGGTTCTACTCATATAAAGTTCAAAATCAGGTAAAACTAAATCATGCTCTTTAGGAATGCATACATGGATGGCAAAACTACAAAGACAAGGCAATGACCTCACAAAAGACAGAAAATTGGTTACCTTTAAGTAAGTCAGGAAAGGGAAAGAAATTATGATTAGGAAGTAGTAGGGGTAAAATGTGCTATTTCTTGACCCACTTGTGAACATGTGGGTGTTTCTATTATACTTACTTATAAAACTGTGAATATTTAGATTATGCACTTTCCTGTATGCTTTCATTTTACAACATGAAAGTTAAAAAGGATATTATAAACTTTAGGCTAATAAATGACTGTATATGAAAAAAACCAATTCCTAGAAAAACATAACTTGCCACAATGACTTAGGAAGAGAGAAAAATCTGAATCTTCTTAAATCTATTTTTAAAACTAAATCGAATCAGTACTACAAAAAATTCCCACAAAGAAAATTCTACCTTCAGATGGCTACAATAACAAATTTGACCACCCATTCAAAGATGAAGAGAGAAAGGAACAAATCCTTCCTTAACTTGCTTTAATTGATAGAAGAGTTAGAAACGAGCAGCGTAAGAAAAATTATAGGTAAAATGTACTCATGAACATAGATTTAAATATTCTAAACAAAATGTGACCAAATCAAATCCATGAATATTTTAAAAATGCACGCTTTTTTTTGTCTTGCACTTAGTTAAATTTATTTATATTTCTACATTTACCTCCTCAGTGAGAAGCAGTGTGAGGTGGATACAGATTCCCCATTTTACAAAGAGATTATAGAGAGTGTAATGAAGGTGGTGATTTTTAACATGTATTATTTATGCTAAAAAATACTGTTACTTAACTTGTAGCTGGAGATTATACTAGATGTATGTTCTGTAGAACCACTAAGTCTCATGTTGAGGGTAAAATGGAATTTTATATTTAAGAGTTGTGGAGATTAAAAAGCACTATAAACACTGTTCAGGCACTACTGCTATAAATATCTGATATTATCTTTTTACTTGAGCTAAATATAAGATTGACAGTCAGGTATCTTTGCTGTTTCCTAATGTACCCCAAGTACTTATAATTGTGCCTGGCACATGGCAGACACAAAGGTATTTGTTGAATGAATAATTTGTATTCAATTTTAAATTAGTTCTAAAACCTACATTATTTGAATTAAAGCAAGAAACTGACTTTATGTATGAGCTTTAAATTTGCGCGTTAACTAAGGCACACCCACTAATTCAAATCAATGTCAACACTGATGTTTTAAAAAGGATTACTTAAAAAAAGAAACAGAAAATACCTTCCTGATCCTCTGTTAAACAATAAAGAACCTAAATTTTAACTAATTTAATTTTTTAAACTTGTAACTCAACTTCCTACCACTGAAGAAAAGCTCACTTTTACAAATTAAAATATTCAATCTCCAAAATTTGCCCTTTAGATTTGCTTCAATCTAATAAAATATTTTTAGATTTTATATTAAAACCGATTCATAAATTATGATAAGCATGACAAAGTTTACAAGTGTATTAAGAATAACCTAATGTTTAAAAAAACATTTTTGGCAATAACTTAAAATGCAAGAGTCTGTATCAATTACCTTGCACAACCAAACGCCATTAGTCGGTATTTGTTATTTACTGCTACACACGTTCCATCAACAACATCTTGTGGCCAAACTCCATGAAGGTGCTATAATAAAAACAGTTAAGATTTAAAAAGCTTTCTCCAAAATATAATAAAAATATAATGTAATCAATATAATTCTTCAATAAATACACAATTTTACAGGCTTTATTTGTTTTCATTTGGAGGGAAAAATATTCCATCAGGACTTCTATCTGAATTTTCACCCTTAAAACATCAATTTCATTAATTGGTTCAATAAATATTTCCCAAATGAGCTCAGTCAAGTACTAATTTATAAAATAATGGATATTCAATCTCCAAATTCAAATTAAATGAAGATGAATTTCCTGTTAGGATGTAAACCTCCTGATAGCACAACCTGCATGCATCTAACTTGCTCAGTATTATTCCCGTAGTCACCGAGCACATAGTGTTCAACTTCACAATCAGTGGAAAACAGCAAATTTTAGTTGGTGTATCCTTCAGAAGCATTAATGATTTGTCAATTGCTTACTATTCTCTATTATTCCTTTGCTTTATAGTATAATGGTTAAGCATGGTATCTGGCAGCCTGACATAACATCATCTCAGGTCTTGATGAAATGATTACTTAACCTTTCTAAGCTTCAGTTTCTTATCTGTAGATCACCTACCTCTTAGAGTGTTTTGAAGAGTAAATGAGAATGTACATATATGTAAACCACTTAAAACAGTGCCTAGTATTCAACAAGTTAAGCATTCAATAAGTGAATGACACTATTATTAAGCTTATATAATACTTAATTTTCAATATACAGAATACACTCAACTCCACAGTCTGGTTTTATTTGTCAAATCAAGGACATCTTAGATTATAAACTCTAAGGCAAAGGTCATCATGACAGTTTAGTGAACATAAAAATAGCACACTACAACATAGCACTTTCTTTTTAGATGACCCCAATAGTAAACATTAAAAGATCCAATGTAATTACAACTCTTTTTGAAATATAATACTTTAGATTTTATTTAATTACCAAATAAGCTATATAATCTACTATTTCAAACATGAAATATTTGCTTCCTTTTTTGTAGGAATTTTATTTGTTTTTCAATTTTAATGACTAGACATTATTTTAGATAACCAAAAATAGTAAAGATAGCATTGAGCATTATTTCTTTGGACCACCGCTTAAGTGAAATTCATTCCTATAACAAACACTATTCAGGCCCCCAATATTCACGAGGCGCTGTTCTAAGTGCTAAGGATATGACATACCCAAATGGCTACCTATATCTCTGCTTTAGATTTGTTAGAAAGCTGATAAGTTTAAAAAAATTACCCAGTATATTGGAGGTTGGTAAATGCTACAGAAAAAAATAATAAAGCAATTATGGAGAAGAGGGGGTATAGGGGACGGAAGTAATATTAAACAGTTTTCCCTATGAAGGTATGTTCTGAGGAAAGTACTGAAGGAGACATAGCAAGTGCAAAGGTCCTCTCACAGCATTTCTGACCCATTCAAAGAAGATAAAAGAGGCGTGTGCAAATGAGTGAAGTGGAGCGCAACGGGGGAAGGAGAAGTAGCAGATGAGGTAACAGATGTAATAGAAGGCCAGATTTATATGGCTTTGAAAGCTACTATAAGAACTTCAGCTTTTCCCCAATTAACATACTGAAAGTCACTGGAGTGCCTGTATTTTTTTCCAACCTTTTCTATTGTGAATTATAATACATTACAACAACCAAAATACAGACTTACATGGCAATCACTTCCTTCTTTTCCTTTGAACCAGTACCACTTAAACAGGCATCCATACAAACTCTAATCTAGAACTGCCTATGTTTTTATTTTTATTTTTAAATTAGAATCATATACGTATCCTTTTGGGTCTAGCTGCTTTCACTCAACACGTCTGTGAGACCCATCCATGGTGTTGCACACAGTCTTGTTTCTCCATGCTCAAACGCTGAGCTTAGCTCACTGGGCTTCTGGCCTCCTCTAGCTTGGTAATTCTTTACTGTCTTGTTAGCTCTTTAAAAACTTTAAGCACATTAAAAAAATTAATTTTCTTTCCAGCTTTTCTTGTTGTCCTTAGCAGGTTTTGTCCTAATTATCTAGTCCTACCTGAAGGGTTCCAAGCAGAAAAGTGGTATATTGTGACATATTTTCATTCATCTGTTGAATAAACAATGCCAAACAAAATTTTTATAAAGCACTTAAATAATGCCTAATATTAAGATGCCATTAATGTTTCCCAACTATGAGTAATACATATGTATTGTTTTCTTGTAACTTTATTTTTCTATTTGTAACATTTAATAATGTCAGTCTGCTTTTCATTTTTTTTTAACACTTAATTTACTGGAAAATTTTCTTTAATAAAATATTAATAAAAACTGATACTCAAAAAAGAGTCAATCACTTTTCAGCTCTAGTATTTTTATTTCCAGTAAAAACACTGACATCTCAAACATACATATGACACTGTAAAAAAATTAGGCTCTTCAAAAGACTATTTTTATTCTTATTTATATATTGACGTGTTATGTATTATTTAGTACCTTACTATTTGAATAAAGTTGGTAATGGAAAATAGTTATTGGGAACATTAAAGCTGATACCATGTAGAAAAAATATGCCCTTAAAAATTTAAAACCTTTCCAGTTAAAAAAAGCAGAATGAACATGCCATAGCTTCTCTGACTCTTAAAACCCCAACTTTTATAACAGAAAAGATTTTTTTCAAAAAGCATAAACTAATAAGAGCAAACAATGGGAGAGGAGGTAGTATCAGAAAATTTTGGAAGCTGGGAAGTGTATGGATGAGTAAAATCCCTTCCTGGAAGTGAAGAATGTTGAGAAACAGCTAAATTTACATTACGGGGCACACAAAAAGGCTTGGGAATTTAGATGTCTTCGAAAGGCTGAACTAAAAGGAGGTCTGGTTCAAAGCCTATCTAGGTAGCAGCCGGGTCTCCCCAGGGTACCTTCCCAGTCTGAGCTGCTAAGAACCAACCCATCTCCACTCTAACTGAAAACTGGAACTTTTTCTTTGGAGGAAAACAAAAACCAAAAAACCCCAGTGGTCGCTGGACTACACTGAAAACAGGGATAAATACAGGCTTACTTCCTGAATTTGAACCCTCTAACATTACTCTTCCATAACTCAAATCCCAGAATAGTGAGCCAGCCAGATAGATGTGCTCTGACAGGATTGCAGGACTCTCCTCCAATTAACTTTGGAAACAAAGAAGGGAGGAAAGGAAATAATCCAGTTAGCTCACCCTATGGTGAAGATCACAGTCAACCAAACCCATCACACCCACAGAGCTATCCATGAATCCAAATTTTTACTTTGGGTCCCTGTCACAGAAACCGAATTCATATATTAACTAAGTATATATGAGTTAACCATTAACTGTTAAATGATCGCATACAAATAAAGCGAGTAAAGGAAATCCTAAGAAAGATGATAGAGAGCCCCAAAATACAATTGTGTTAAAGGTATGTATTGTGAACAAGCAGTTCAGTTTGGCGCCGGCCAGAAGACTCCAAGAGAAATTTCTTCAAGAAGATGAAATGGATAGAACACCTATGAGTTTGAAAGAACTGAGAGGATATTTACACAACTAGCAGACAGTCTGAGGTTGAGTTAGTGGTAAGTACATAGAACTAAGCAGATATAGAGAACAAAATTATTAATTCTCAGTGGGAGAGAAAATCTGCAGGAAAGGAAAACTAATCACATTACATGAGGCAGCTACTAACAGGGTCGACAAAACAATAATATAAACAATGAATAGTAATCTACTCAAAATCACAACAGCTACATGGGGAAGTATGTGGTGGGTACAGGGAAGAAGAAAATCAATGGTCATTTTCCACAGAAGGAAGTATATAAACACAGCCTAAAAACTAAAAATTAAAGGAAACATTCAGAGTACTGAAGACAAGTAGCAAAATAACCAGTAAAGGAATAAAAAGTAGTTGCCTACAAAAATGGAAATCGGGTGTGAAGAGAGCAGGGAGGAGGGCAGGAACTATCACTTTCCTTCAATATGTCTAACAGACTTATCGGTCTACTTATACTATTTATATGTATAGTTTTGATTTTAAAAATTAATTAGCAACCCCTAAAATCATAAATGAAAAATGGGGGACAGATTTAATAACAAAGACTAAAATTAATAAATGCAAATAAAATAAACATCCAAATGACTTATTTACAGTCATACCTCTGCCGTAAATCTACTGGATACTGGTGTAATAAATCCAACTTTACCATCATTAAACACAACAGCAAACCCATCAAGTGTGGCACAGTATTCCATGTCTCTGATATGCACATCTGCAAAGCCCAGGAATGAACCTCCTGATGAAAAAATAAGTACATGAAATATGCAAATAAATATAGTAAATAATTCCCTCACATTTTTGCTTACAAACCCTATAATGACAGTCAAAAGAGCAAAAATAATGATCTAAAAACATTAAACAATTAAACTACTCCTTCCTACACATACACACACACAGACACACACACACACACACACACACACACACACTCCTCCCTTGCATAATTAATTCCAAAGTAGAAAGTCAATGTTCATCCATAGAAAATATCTAACTAGATTGTATCAAATGTTAAACATCTGGCTCTAACCCATGCAGAAAGTGTAACTAACTACCTCTAGATGACTGCAGATCTACTGAAAAGGGTACTGTGCAAAGATTAATAGCTTTCCTTCCATTTGTCATTCCTTCCCAGTGAATAAGATGAAGAAGTCCATCAGAAGTAGCAACCAGCAGATCTTCCAGCACAGACTGCAAACTGTAGGGAAGGAAGTGACTTATGATCAATTACCTTTTAAGAGAGCATACTACGAAAGTACACACAAAACCACATAAATACTCTCTAAGCCTCTCCAATCACTGACTTCCTGGACTTTATAACAGCTATTTAGTATTCCAGATAGCTTTAAAAATTGCATTTTTAAAAAATGTAATTCATAATTACCAATTCTCAAATATGTAAATATATTTAATACTAGTTCTAACTAATGTTAAATACTACATACCATATAGGGCTTTCCTAAGTGACTGGAATAGAGCAAGATATAGAATAAATTGTGGTATTTATTATGTAGTAGTAGTTAGAAATAGATTAAGAGTTTTAAGTTATATTAGTACTGTTTACCTTCTAAACATTCTCTATCCTCAATTATAACAAAGGTTGGATGCCTAACATTAATCCTATTCTTTTTTCAGTCAAAAGTAAAAGATGGCAGTACTCTTGCCATCTTATGCCTCTAAACAACAACATAACCATTATCCCTATCTTTCTATAACTTGTATTTTTGGTAGTGGGAGGGAAAATAGTTGGCTATAAAGTCCAAGTTTCATATCTTCTCATTCAATTCAAAATCATATAGGAAATCTCCAATATTCAGCAACTTATGTGTTACAGGTGCTAATAATAGCAATTATTTCACTGAAGTTTTGGGAGAAAGCTTAGAGATTTCTCATCACATACATTTGTAGATTAAAAATAGCACCTGACAAGTTAAACAAGATGGCAGGAATTCTTTGTTTAAAGGCTCGTTTTCTATCCCATCTCCGTGAACCACAGCTTTTACCACCAGGTGGAGGTAGAAAGCCATGCTTGTACAGTTCCCCCTAGCTTGGTACCCAACATTCAAAATTCCTGATGCAACAAGTTACATTCTTGAACAGAATCTCTAAGCTGAAATAAAATCTGAAGTAAAGAGTAACTTTATGATCAAGGTGATGAGTAACCTGAACTCAATCTTTTGTAACCCCGATCACATTTAAGCAAACAACAAAAAGCATTCTTTTTCTATGAAGAAAACTATATAAAAAGATAGATTTTAAAAAAGACAGAATATACAAAAAGATAGATTAAACAAGAAAATAGCCAGCCACTTGCATACAATTTTATTTAACATGTACCAGTATCTGTAGTGTATTCTAACAAAAAAATAATAATAGTGAAAGAAGTCCTTTATTAGAATTGTGAGTCAGAAGAATTTTAAAAACATAGGTATTACATTCATACAGTTCAACATATTCACACATTAATCCATATAGTTCAATATTTAGTAAGAGTACACAGTAAAAATACAGTCTTTTCCCCAAGCCTGTCCCTTAGCCACTCAGTTCTCATGCCCAGTTTCTTATGTATTCTTTGAGAACAATACACAGTCTACCACCACCACCAGCTCCCTTTAAAAAACAAACAGTAACATTATTATGTGAGTACATCTTTCTTTTTTTCACCCAACATTATTTGGGAAGTTTTCTTCAGTAAAGAGTATCCTCAATGTTTATACCAAGATATATTATTCACATTATATAGATGTAAGAAAATTTATTTAATGGCTTCCTACTGATGGACATTTAGGTGGTTTTCAATCTTTTACTACTGTAAACAATGTGAAAAACAGTGAAGAACCCTGCAAGCATTTCATTTCCAACATGTATTATTATATTTGCAGGATTAATTCTTAGAAGTAGACAGACATGCTGGACAAAGGCCATAAACATTTGTAACTTTGATAGATATTGCTTAATCAATTTCCATATATATGGTATCAATTTATACTCCTACCACCAATGTATAAAGTTCTCATTTCCCTATGGCCTCCCTAAGACAGCATGTTACCTAATTGTTCACATGTATAATAGTCATTTATTATATGTCCTAATGGAAATCTATTAAGTAGTGTACCAAATGAAAAACAGAAAATAAAAACAAATTCTTTACATTCTTTGTCCATTTGGTCTATTGCATCTTCTTCTTGTTATAGGAACTCTTTGTGTATTACTGAAATTGGCCTTTTATAAAATTCACTGTTAAGTATATTTGCTTGTTTTCATAGTTTGTGTTGTCTTTTGAGCTTACTTATGGTGTTTGTCTTTTTAACTTTTATATAGTCTAACTTATCAATGTTTTCTTTCATAAGAGTTTACTTGCAGACATTTTGACAGGAAGGTTTTAATGATTCCTAATTAAAATAAATTTTGAATTAGAATACTTCTTTTACAATTTTTTTTCATCATTTGCTTATAGCAAGTCTGGGCAACAGAGTTAAGAACTATTGGCCATTTTGATGCATAGAATATTGGAATATTACCATTATAATTTCATGATTGTACATGACTGGGCTCAATAACAGCAAAAAGTTCTTGGGGGTTCAACTTTAATTCTGGGTTCAGTTAAAAATAGCTCTTTGCTTAAAAATAATAAAAGAAACAAAAATAAATACTGTAGTAAAAACTTGAAGTTAAAAACACACTTTTGACAAGACCCACACATCAGAGACAACTAAACTGTCAAATGCGAAGCAGTTAAGGAAATAAAGCCAAATTATTGGTACAATCATTTACTTTTTTTACCAGTGGATATAAAAATAATTTTTGATATTTTGGTATCCTGGCCTTCATATCACAAAACTTTTATTCACTTTCGGATCTAAAAGCTCAATTTTCTTCCAAGTGTACATATATACTTCCTCCAAACTTACAAAAGCTATAGAAACAAAGGCGCTTTCTCTTTTTCCCAAATTGTGTGATTTTATCCGTATCTTTTTTAAGTAGCACGGACTATGTCATATCATTCAAATAATTCTAGATCTTACCAAAAAACTACAAATTTCTAAATAAAATTGCAGTTGGTATACCCAATTTATGGGCTTTATTATATAATTTAAGATAATAATGTACCATCTGTAAAATTTCACTTTTTAAGGGTTAATCAAACATTTCTAGGGCTAAAAAAAATTATCCTCAATGAAATGAAATCAACTTTTTTATTGGTCATATGATTAACCAAACACATTGCATAGTATCATCACAAAATGTTACATTTAACCAAAATACAGTAAGTACCTCATGATGGGTGCTTGCAAATCAAGTACTTTCCTCATCTCTAAATTTAACGCTGGAGTACACTGTTCTTCCTTAAAATGGGGTGTCCCCTTCATTTGTGGACTTCCTCTAAAAAAAATAGTAAATATGTAGGATTAGAGAGAAAGAAATTGAATTCACATTCACTCTGTGACTAATACACACACACACACACACACACACACACACACACACCCTCTATTTTCCGTTATATAAATATTCTCATTTATTAAAGTTAAAATAAAGTATTATAAGAATTTTAAAACAAATTTAAGTAAATCCTAACTTTCCAATGACTTCCACTATAAAAATCAGAGATAAATTTTACAGGTAAGATTCCATCCCTTCCTGCAAACATATTAGAATGCAGTAAACTGTTAAAAATTACAATAAAAAACCCTAACTTTCTGATAAAAAATATTATTACTTATAGTTCAATAATAATTTAAGAGTATAGCATCAGATTTTTGGAAGGGGGTCATGGAAGATGGGGCTAGAAGTATAAATTAAACCCAGATAATGAAGAGCAAAATAAAACTCTCAAACTGGCTTACTTACATTTTTCCTACTTTCTCATGATATTGGACTTGATATTACTATCTCAAATAAACATACAACAGTTTAGAGATGTGGAGAAAAGAATGGCATTTGAAATTAGAGATACCTGGGTCCCAATCCAGGTTCTACTTTTTATTGCCAATGACTTTGGAAAAGCTGCTTTCTGAGTCACTTTCTATGTTTTTGTGTATCTATAAAATTAGAAAATTAGTTAGTAGGTTCTTACTGTGTTTCCCTGAAAATAAGACCTAGCCGGACCATCAGCTCTAATGCGTCTTTTGGAGCAAAAATTAATATAAGACCTGGTCTTATTTTACTGTAAGACTGGGTATAATAATATAATATAATATATGATATGATATAATATAATAATACCGGGTTTTATATTTTTGCTCCAAAAGATTCATTAGAGCTGATGGTTCGGTTAGGTCTTATTTTCGGGGAAACAGGGTAGTAAGCTGCAGTTCTTACAGTTGTCAAGGTTGTCTTTTGAATGATTAAACATAACCTGCCTCCACTGGATGTTTAAGACAATTTAAGTGTTCAGAAAAGAAGGGAATTCAGGAAATTGTAGGTTCCGGGTGCTAGAGAAGGGGGAAAGTAGGTTCTAAATGCTAGGCTAGGGCTCTTGATTTTGTGGGGACTAGAGAGCAACCAAAGTTTATGAGATAAAGAATTAATATCCTGAATATTATAGAGAACTCCTAAAACACAACATCAAAAAAACAAAACCACCTGATTCAAAAATGGCAAAGGACTCAAACAGACATTTCTCCAAAGATGTACAAATGACCAATAAGCACATGAGAAGACACTCAACATCACCAATCACTGGGGAAATGCAAATCAAAACTAAGTAAGACACAACCACCTCACACCCACTAGGATGGCTACTACAAAAATCAACCAAACAAACAAAAACAAAAAAACCCCAGAAAATAACAAATGTTGGCAAGAACATGGAGAAATTAGAGCCCTGTGCAATGTTGCTGGGAATGTGAAATGGTACAACAGTTGAGGAAAACAATATGGCAGTTCCTCAAAAAATTAAAAATAGAATTACCATATGATACAGCAATTCCACTTTGGGTATAAACCAAAAGGAACTGAAATCAGGGTCTCAAAGAGACATCTGAATACCTATGTTCATAGCAACATTGTTTACAATAGATAAAATGTGGAAGCAACACAAGTGCCCATCAACAGAGGAATGGAGAAAGCAAAACATAGTACGTACAATGAAATATTATTCAACCTTAAAAAAGGAAGGAAATTTTAACATATGCTACAAAATAGGTGAACCTTGAGGGTATTATGCTAAGTGACATAAGCCAGTCACAAAAAGATGAACACTGTATGATTCCCCTTAAATGAAGTATAACTGTACACCTCAAAAATGGTTATAATGATAACCATTTTATAAAAGTTATGTTATTTTACCACTTAAAAAATGGAAATAAAAAAGTTTACTGTTGGGATCTTTCTAAAATAATATCATTCCAGAAAGTACTGATGTGTAACGTTAGTGTTCTTGTATATATTTAGAGTTCAGGTGTTGAAATGATTTAGAATAAAACTAACTGAAATTTTAAGGTTTCTGAGACAAGAATCACATCATCAAATCTGTTTTGAAAAACAAATCTGCTATCAATGCATAGGATAGATTTCAGTATATAGGGGAGACTAGAGGAAAAGTTAGTAATTAACCTTTTTAAGGGCCAAGGAGAGGCCATGAGAGCTCCCCAATAAAATAAGTGAGAATAAAATAGAGATAGACAACTTCTAGAGACATTGCAGAGTTGTAATCAATCCATACAACTTGAATACCATACAAATATGAGAAGTGAAGAAACAAATTATAAAGTTTTCGACCTCATACAACTGTATCAACTGTATAGCAGATCACAGTAACTACAATAAATTTTAGAAAAGCAATAGCATGTTTGGGTTGGTAGAGAAGAAATGAGTTAGGTTTAGACATGATGAATCTGAGGCTGCCTACAGGAACTTCTAAATGAATTAATCCTGGAAAGGTGGGCCTGAAGCTCAAGAAAAGTGGTATGACATTAAGGAAACAGATCTGGACCTCAGCCACATATACCGAATAATTAAAACAAAGACGAGAAGAGAACTCAGAACAAAACTCTAGGGAACATGAAAGCATTATTTTAGGTACTATATAGTAATTTCAGATGTTGATTTAAACCTAATGACATTTTTTATGAAGTAGATGGCATTAACTCCATTTTTCAGATGAGTAAAATAAAACACAAAAAAAGAAAGCAACATGATTAATCCTGAAAGCTAAGGAAAGCCACTGAAAAGTTTTATGTAGGGAAATAGCATGCAAACTTTGTTAGAAAATTCATTTAGGTGAAAACTGTAAAACATGGTTTAAGAAGATATCACAACAATCTAGGAGAAAAGTGAGTGACAAAACCCAAACTAGTGTTGCTAGGAATTAGGTAGAGGGCAAAGGCATGAGGGACACATACAAGGCACATAACACAGAATATATAAAAAGTAGAATATAGTGGAATTGAAAGACTGACTGTTGGAGTTATTAAGCAGGAAGAGAAAATAAACTCAAAGTAAATGGTATTATTTACAGAAAAAGGGAACTAGCCATAGTTGTTTCCAGGATTAAATTACTTAAAAATAAGTATGTAATTTTTCACCTTTACACTTAATAAAAAAAGCTTTTTGTTTACATTATCACACATCCAGACAGCCTGCAGTATAAGAACAATGTGTAGAATTCTCTGGATTGGTCAGATCTTTTAATACTTCTATCATTCTTTGCATTCATGTGTCAGTCTTAAAGTGTGGTCAGTCAACAGGGGAGTAGTTTCACTGCCCAGAATTTATATAATTACATCCCTAACAATCTTATTCATGAGTGCTCATGCAATTATGATGTAAGACAATGGATACATAAAATATGCAAAATTCAATAGCTCAAGGTTACACATGTACTTTTATAGAATACATACATATTGAAATCATAAGACCAAGGAAATAAAAAATGTTAGGATAATACTTTGTTCTAAGTTCATAAACTGAACTTAGAACAAAGCATAATTTTAGAAATAACTTTCTAAACCCATAAGGGAAAAGGAAAAACAGTTCAAGTTTATTCTCCAGAAAACTAACACTCAAAACTTACTAGCAAAAAAAAACAAGTTGAGGGAAACTTTCACATCTGTAACTAATTTTAACTTCTTTTCTCCTCTAAATTTGATGTACTTTAGTAAATGTGTCTGAAGTTGTGAAAGGGTAAGTTGTGTTGAGATTAGACACTGCAAACCTTGATTATTCTTTTGTTTCCCACCAAGCACTAATTCATTTACAATCTTCGAAAGTCTCACAATCTAATGAAATATGTTGGGAGTGGGGGGCATGAGGAGTGGGAGTTTTGAGTTTTGATAGTTGTTATGGAGTCATTTTTTCCAGTGGAAATAATATTTGTATCTTTAATATTTGATAATCAAATGTACTAAATTTTAATACAGTAACTATTTTTTTTTAAAGAATTTTGGCATCAATAGGTTGGTCTCTGACCAAAAAGAGGTTAATAGCAGGAGTGGAAAGATAGACAGAATGGATGGGGGGGGCGGGTAAGGAACTTTGCTTTCCACCAAGTATACATTATGATGACATATTTGTTGAAATTATTTTCATCATGGTAAAATAAATATGAGTTGCAGTTTCAAGATCTACTAAACTCATATTTAAACATAAACACATGAACACATTCTAAAGTTAAACACAAATTATTTCTGATTTACCCCGACAGCTTCCTTCATTAACTTCACTGCAAGTTCCAAGACATAAAATAAAAAGCCAAGAAGACCTTCAGTGGACAAGTCTGTCCATTGGTCTGTGTAACTAATACGAAGGGGTAGTTTACTATAGAATGGAATTTATGATGACACAAAAGATAAAAGTGAAACATTTATTAATCAAAGGATAAATGAACTTTGAGGCATAAAACGTGATTTAATAAGACTGCCATCATTACTGAAAGCTGACTCGCAACACCAATAGGCAGGATGCTGGAAACACTATGTGGAAACTATGGAAGATCAAGGGGCATCTGACCTGTTCTCAGGTGGAGACTCATGGAAAACGATATGCAGTCTGAGCTTAAGATGCTGTCACATAATACAGGGAAGTTGAGATACTCTAGAAAAGCTCATGCGATGAACTCATAAGATTTAGAGTATAGAAACAAGAGACAACAGAGTTTCTATAATTGAGAAGAGGACTACTAATGGCCTCAATTATGGTGCCTCCATTCGTCAGGACTATTATAAGCCAATCCAGATCACTTTTTGTTGTTTTTTTGTTTGGTTCCCGATTTCCCAAATAAATCCCAAAGTAGTACATGGCTAGATGGGCATAAACACAGTTGAGGCAATACAGTATTGGTGGTTAAGAGCACAAACTTTGAAGCTACAACGCTAAAGTCTGACTCCTGGCTATGCCACTGACTATGAATGAGTTACTTGGCCTGGCCTCTCTATGTTGCAGATGGTATAATAATTGTACCTAACTACCTCATAGGGTTGCTACAGGGATTGGATGAGTTTGAAAAAGTGCTTCTGGAGACACTAGCATTAAAGCACTATTTTTGATTTTGAAAAAAAAAAAAAAGCTTAGCACAGCATCTTGAATTGCATACATGTTTACAATGACACAGAACTAAACATTTTTTAAAACTCTCCTCAAACCCATGTAGAAGCCACTATTTTCCATGTTTTAAAAATTTGAACTCATATAATTCTCCAAATAATTGAAAAAGAAAATATTGTTATTCCAATTTTATAGAAAAACTAAGAAACTTATTGGACTACTAACCCAACTAGAAAGTATTCCAGGCACACAAATACACAACAGGCTGACTCTAATTTACTCTGCAAGACTGTTTCCCTATAAGAAATTTTTTTTTTTTAAAAATGTAGCAGTCACTAGAAGTTGAACTCTGGTAAAAAAGGACATTATTATCAAGTCAAATATAAAAAAGCTAAAAATCACTTAATACGTAATGTATACATAACTTATGTAATATGTAAAATCACTTTACATATATAAAACCACTTACTAGAAATGAAGTAAAAATTTGGTGAAGGAAAAAATATATTAATGATAACAGCAGCTGTCCTTTATTAATTTTCCCATGAGACAGGCACTTAGCTAAACATTTAATATGCATGATCTCATTAAATCCTATGACATAATTAGTACTGTTATCTTATTCTATAGAAGAGGAAACAGGTTTTGGAGGTATTAAATAACTTAATAGAAGTCATACCGCTGAAAAGAGGCAGAGCTGATATTCAATTCCAGGCTTATCTGATGCAAAACCCTATTCCTTTAACCACTGATATTCAATGCTGCTCTAAAGTTATTACATTTTATTGAGCTCATGTATTAAAACCCAAATCTTCAATAAAATATATGGAAGAACACTCAAATTAAAAATAACAATGTTCTTTATGAGTTCTTTAGCCTAATGCACACATTCAAAAACAGCAAAATTCATCAACTCAAATTAAGTTGCATCCCCTGGAGTCTTAGAATCAGAAGGCAAGAAACTCTTTTTTAAAACTTTTCTGGAATACAAAAAGTGATTCTCAAAATACTAATCCAAAACACTGTAAACATGTAAATCATGTTAGCTGAGTTGAAATACAGAAAATGGTATTTTTCACTGTTTCAAGACATGTTATTTCCCTACCCAGCCTCCCTATAGTAGTATAAATTAATCCAGTGAGGTTCAGATGATGCTGATTATTGCTTCTTACTTACAGAAGCATGTCTATCTAAACTGCGCAATATAATGGGTTTATATGTAGTTCAAAATGCACAAGTAAATCATATTTTAGACACTGATTACAACAGTTCTTCAAAAGGCTCACAATATTATCACACAGAATGAAAAAAAATAGTAAGTTTTATATTACCCATAAAATTGAATTTAAAATTTCTAAATACATCAATTACCTATCACAATGTCCATACCATTTTAACAGTACAATTTATATGCCAAAAGGGTTTTTGCATTAAAGATTTTTGTTGAAAAAAAGTCAAATTAAATTCCATTACCAAAAGAATTTCTGTACTTTACAAAAGATTTCCAAAACTCAGGATTAACACCTCAATTAACACTATATTTATTATTAAAAAACGTGACTACATCATCAAGAAAATCTAGTATTTCCTTAAAATCTATGATAAAGGAATATGAGCTATATCCTACATGGCGAACGTTAGCCTTTCCCAAAGTGTATTCTCAAGAATATTAACAAGTGTTATTTAAAGAATCTTTCATAACGCCATTTTTAAATAAAATTGTGACTTTTTTAGATTTTTCAAATAAGTGACTTTTTTTTAACCACAATATAATGTATGCATATCAAAAATTTTGGAAAACTCAAATCAAAAGATGAAAAACACTACAGTTCTACCATTTGGGAGCAATTGCTATAAATATCTCTATATAAATATATTTATATATATATTTCTTGCTTTTTTTCTTTAGATGACTTTTGTTTGTTTTTTTTGTTTTGTTTTACAAAGTTGTGGTCCTATTACATATATAATTTTGTGTGACTTGTTTCTTCACTTTGCATTATAATATGATCAGATTCTCAAGTTTATAACATTTTGAGACATTATATTTAACGACTGCTTATTATTTGAGAAGAATATACCAAGTTGACTTACAAACCAATTCTCTATTATTATACCTTTGTGTAAATCTACTAGCAGAAGTATATAAGAACATATTGTACTATTCCAGAAAGTACGGCTAATTAGAAAAAAAAAACTATTTTATATACTGAAATGTGTAGGTTTTTTGAAAAATAATTGTTGTATTTAATGTTTTGAGTTACTGTTTAGTTTGAGTCACTAATTAACAAGTTTCTCTTGTGTTTGTTAGTTGTTATATTTCCTCTTATGAGGTTTCTTTTCCCTATTTATCTTTTGAAATCTTTGTATTTCTTAGCAATTTATGTTTGACTCCTTTATAAAAAATAGTAAGCCTTGTTTCTAGATGCTACAAAATTTTTCCTCAGTTTGTTCCTTGCCCTTTTAATTTTGTTCTTTCTTTTCCTGTTAATTCTCAGAAATTTAAATTTTCACATAATGAATTCTATTTTCCCTTTAATTTCTTAAATACCTAATAAACTTTGGCCATCTTCCCCCATGTAGAAATGTAATATTCATTTATATTTTCATACAACTTTAATGGCTCGATCTTTTTTAAAAAAGATGTTATGCTCTAAAATTATATGTTCTCTTATTTCAAAAGTTCTTTCAATAAAATGTGACTTTATTTCAAAAGAAAGGCTAAAAAAAAGTAAGGGGGAAAAAACCTATGAAAAATATACAGAAAAACATTGTTTAAAGACCGAAAGTCCAAGTTCCCTCAAATTCTAACCACTGTTTGGAGTACATATTTTTTCTATCCATATACAAAAGAATATACAAGAAAAAGTGCCTTTTCAGTTTCCTGACATTTCACCTCTTCCCTTCATGATCTCGTAGGTCCTCCCTGACAAGGACTTACAAATGCTAGATCTGTAGTATATTAACAATAATTCCGAATGTCCAAGAAGGAATATAGTACATTCATGCAAGATTCTCACACTTATTTAGTTACAGAATTCTTTATTCAAGTAATGACAGTTCAAAGACCTGGTAATTTCTGAAACACTGTTTTGGAAATGCTGGCTTAGCTTATTTTAATCACTTCAGACAACCCAGAACTGTAATGTTTTGGTGAATATAAAGTATGCAAACCAAATATTAAAAGAATGAAAGACAAACTTACTTGGGATACACTGGTTCATAAAGGTACTTGTCCCCTCTTGTAGATGTAATATGAAAAAACAAGATGTAGCCATTTGCTGTCTGAAAGATAAATTTTATTTACCATAAATTAAAGGGTAAGTCTATGACTGCAACCCTAAATTTTAATTATACATAGTCTTACTTTGAAAACACTTCACTTTTAATTTTAAGAACCCTACTTTGAAGAGCTATAGTCTAATTATACAAATAAAAAAATGACTTCATTTTAATATAACTCATCTTGTTTAAGAATCCAGAGGATGTTTTATATTTTGAAAATATTTCAGACATGTCATTGAAATCAATAGTTCATACTATATTATAGAACTTAATATTCTAAAATTGTATTATTCAATAATAGATGATTATTTTGCAAAATATACAGAACTTCTGGCAAATAAATATGGCAAATAATTTTCCAAGTTTTTAAAGCAACAATGTTGCCAAATAGTACATAACAGTATGACAAAATTCTTGACTCTACTCAAATAAAGTTTGTATAACTTCAGAATGACACAGTTATATATTTCAAAATCAATGAACTGGCCTCTGACTTACTACAAAATATACCCTGAGACACAGCAGGAAAACAGAGCAAACCTTCAATTTCCAAAATTTGAACATCAGCTAATTTGTTTAAGTTAACAAAATTTTTGAAAATTATTAATTGTGTTAAAACAAATAGTGCCATTATATGATCATGGCATATATCCATGACTCTGACGCTCAAACAACCATTTTACATTCATATAAATATAGAAAATATTTACCTATTTCTAACCAAAGATTTTCACACATAACAGAGTGAAGTGACAAATATTTTGCCCAAACTACTTTATACTAATGCTGAATTCTTGTCATTTTAGAAGCAGGTGGGCTTTTGCCCAAAGTAGAACCAAAGAAAACTGAAAAAAAAAGCTATTCAAGGTTTCAAATTTATTCCTAGTATTGGCTTTCTGTTTTTTACTTAAAGGAATGCCAGAGAAAACACTCACTTAATTTCTTTAGCAAAGCCAGTTTTTTATTTTTTAACTGTAAACTTTACTATTTCACAATACATCCCAAACCTCTAGTTCAACATATTGACATACAAAAGAAAAAAGGCTAAGATTCCTTCAAGTAAGATGATCATTCTAATTCTTCATGTGCAATTTTATATTCTTCTAATGTGGAGAATATGGGATCAAAAGGAAAATGAATTTACATCAAACCATAAAAAGTTTCACAGACATCATGACCCCTATGCAGGTTAGTGACTATTTAAAATTTGTAAACTCTACTGTTATATTATATAGGCTAGAAAAGTAAAATAATATGTTCTAGTACTTAGGCAAATAACATACACCACACACACCACACACACACACACACACACACACACACACACACACACACACACACACACACACACACACACACACACACACACACACACACACACACACACACACACACACACACACACACACACACACACACACACACACACACACACACACACACACACACACACCCCCCCCCCCGAACTATTTTTTCTAAGGAAACAAAACAAAGAGTTCTCTTTCCTGTTATCATCCCGTATCTTTATTTTTTTCTGTCTCCAAGGCACACTACTAGAATTTGTGGCTTTAATCACAGAGGCCCAACAATTTCTGTACGCAACTTAAAAAGTCTTCATGTCCCTTTCTTTTGTATATCCATGAATTAGGGTCATAAATACATAATGATAAAGCCTATAAAAAGGATAAAAGAAAAAAATCACTAACTACTTAAATAGAGGATGGAACAGATAGACTTGTCTCTAATAATGCGACTTAGAAGAAAAAGAACTATAAACAATATTTTAAAAAGACATTAATAATTCATAAAAATTCAGTCAGAGAGGTGTGAATATTGAAGTTTAACACTTTTATGAATTGCAAATCTAGCAATGAAGATTTGAAAAACGATGCAAACAACCTCAGCTAATTCCACATTTTAAAAAGAAGAGTTTGAAATCTGGGGTGGTTATTAATGATATTATTATTAACTGCTTGTTTGCATTTTGCTTTGGTGATCATTGGGGAGTTCTCCCTTCCTACCCAAAATTAAACATATTTTAAATATTATTTTATGATTGCAGCTTTACATATATACTATAAAGAGTAATTTTCTGCAAACAGGAAGACTTTAAATCCCACTGTGTCATGAGACAAATCAACAACTGTTAAATATAACTAACGCTTAACCTGTACACAACAATCCTAATACCTTCCACTACCATCATCCAATGGTTGTATGTACATGAATTCACCAGATACTTCAGAATTTCAACTCATAATGCATTTCTCTTTTCAGATATACCATTTGTATTATAAAGAATAGAACAGATTTACGCATCTAGCTCCAACGACCTAAATGATGCATCACAAAGATTTCTATAATAATTTAAAGATAAGGACTTGATTTAGAGAAGTATCTTCTATCCTAACATACTGTCATGTCAGGTTTCAAATAAGGCTGAAATAACATACTAGTACTTTTTAGTTCTTTACACTGCTTTGTAAATGGTGGTTTCTGTTTTCAGCTTTATTTCTTTATTATTCATGTTCAAATACATAAATTTAACCACCCCAATTCATACAAGATAATGATCTAACATTAGTCTATGATCTTTCAGACTTTGTATATTCACATATGAATGTATTTAAACGGAAAATTATAAAATCAGTTGTAAATCACATACACTCTCAAAAATAGGTGATGACTACCTTTTGGCATTACTCATCAAAATTATTATCCCTAATATTATCACACTCTTTTATACCAGAGGACTAATTTAAAAAAAAAAAAACTTGATAGTAGTGGGGAATAATTAGCTCTCGATTGAGTACTATTCAACCCTGCAATACAAAGCACAAAACAAGACATGAACATATCAAACTGTCTCAAGTAAGATCATTACAGCCCAGAACAAAGCTCAAGACTTACAGGATCACAAAAATATTCAGCACACAACAAAGTAAAATCACAATGTCTGACATCCAATCAAAGATTACCACACATGCAGATAGGCAAAAAAACTCAAGACCCATTAAGGAGAAAAATGGACCAATCAAAAATGATCCAGAGAACAGACATAACCAAGATGGCACAGTAGGTAAACACTGTGCTTACCTTCTCTCACAACATCAACATTACAACTAGTCATTATCGAGATTTGCCTAAAATCAAGCTGAACTGAAGCCTTTCAACTAAGGACTTGCAGAAAAAGTCACCTCCAGACTGGTAGGAAGGTCAAACATGCGGAATGGGCTGGTCCCACACCCACATGTGACCATTAAAGATCAGGAGGGCTATTTCGGCTGTGGGGATCCCCCCTTATCCCTTAAGGAGCGAGAGATCCCAGCCCAACCCCAGCCCAGCGTTCCCGTGCCAGGAAGAGAAGTCCCATAATTTTTAGCTGTGAAAAACAGCAGAGATTGTGACTGAGTGATACTGAACGCAGCTGCACTCACAGGCGCTCCTTTAGAGGGACCGCGCGCAGACTTACCCACCAACAGAATCACTGGCTCTGAGCTCCAGGGCTGGGGCAGCAACTGGAAAAGTGGCAGGGATGTATGGTGGGGAATTGTCTGGCTTAAGACGGGGGCTGGAGAGGCAGCTTTCTCCTGGATGGGGAAGCTGGGTGAGGCCAGGTTTCTTTGTTGAGCCCCCACTTCCTGGTGTGCGACACAGGCGGCTGCCATTTCTGAGCCTTCTCCGTTACTGTCCCCGCCCAACTTTCGGTTATATCCAGGCTGCTTTCAGTGGCTTTTTCATGTAGACCGCCTGCCTTCACTCAAGCTGCAGACTTACCTATTCTATTGTCTCTCAAAGGTTCGCGGAATGCAGACAATCAGCATCTGGCTTGAGAGTGTCCTGTGCCTCTGGCTGAGCTGTCCTAAGCTTGCACTAGCGGCAGCCAGCCTTGGTTTGTGGCTTGGCCTTTCAAGGCGCTTCCAAGCACAGTACAGGGGGCAGCCATCTGTGGATTTCTTTCTGGCTCCCGCTAGGTGGCCCCGGGTGGGGCAGAGGCTGTGGCTGAATTTGACCTATAGCAGATCCCCTCCAAGATGGTCCTGGGGCTGGCACCCCCAGTGGCCATCTTCAAAATGAGCTGGAGCATCACCTAGTCATCTACAAGTATGACACACCCAGGAGGAGGATTGGGCAGGTACCAGAGTCCTGCTGAGGCAGATCATGCTCCATAGGATCAGCCTCTGCACAATAACCCTCCCATTGTAGTCAAGACCAGTCCTCACAACCAGTGAGCCCAACCCAAGGGTCAGTCCCTCACACTGATGTGCAATTATCAACCAGGGCTCACCTACAAGAGGAGGGCACACACAACCCACACAAGGGATTTACCAGGAGCACATGGCTCAGGTGACCAGAAAGACTGTGCCACTGAACCCCACAGCAGACTTACTACAAAAGGCCACTCTACTAAGACGGAAAGACATAGCAGCCCTACCTAATACATAAAAACAAACACAGGGAGGCAGCCAAAATGTGGAGAAAAAGAAACATGTCTCAAATAAAAGAACAGAACAAAGCTCCAGAAAAAGAACTAAGCGAAACGGAGATAAGCAATCTAACAGACACAGAGTTCAAAACTCTGGTTATAAGAATGCTCAATGATCTCAGGGAGAACTTTAACAGCGAGATAGGAAGCATAAAAATGGAGATGAAAACAGAAAAAAGAATCAATCAGAAATAAAGGATACAATAATGGAAATAAGAATACATTACAGGGAATCAACAGTAGATTACATGAACCAGCGATGTAGAAGATAAGGTAGCAGAAAACCCCCAACCAGAACAGCAAAAAGAAAAAAGAATCCAAAACATTGAGGGGAATATAAGGGGCCTCCGGGACAATATCAAACATCCCAACATTCGCATTATAGGGGTACCAGAAGGAGAAGAGACAGAAGAAGAAAGTGAAAACCTATTTGAAAAAATAATGACAGAACACTTCCCTAAGCTGATGAAGGAAACGGACATACCAGCCTATGAAGCACAGAGTCCCAAACAAGATGAACCCAAAGAGGCCAACCAAGACACCTCATAGTTAAAATGCCAAAAGTTAAAGACAAAGAGAATCTTAAAAGCAGCAAGAGAAAAGCAGTTAGTTACCTACAAGGGAGCCCCCATAAGACTGGCAGCTGATTTCACAACGGAAACTGCAGGCATGAAGGAAATGGCAGGAAATATTGGCAAGTGATGAAAAGCAACGACAATGCAAGTGATGAAAAACAACAACATACAACCAAGATTGCTCTACCCAGCAAGACTGTCGTTTAGAATTAAAGGACAGATAAGGAGCTTCCCAGACAAGAAAAGCTGAAGGAGTTCATCACCACCAAACCAGTATTACAAGAACTCTGAGAGGGACTTCTTTAAGATGGGAGGGGGGTTAAAGATGAGTGAAAGGGGACGGGATTAAGAAGTACAAACTGGGGCCTCCCTGGTGGCTCAGGTGGTTGGAGCGCCATTAAGGCCGAGGTTGCTGGTTCGATTCCCACATGCGCCAGTGAGCTGTACCCTCTATAGCTAAGACTGTAAACAACGTCTCTCCCTAGAGCTGGGCTGCCGTGAGCAGTCGGAGGTTGGTGTGGGCTGCTGTGTACTGTTGCGGGCTGCTGTGTACTGTTGCGGGCTGCTGTGTGCTGCCAGGAGGGGCTGGTGACCAGCGTGTGCGGCCAGCAGCCAGCGTGAGCCAGCGAGAGCTGCCATGAGCCGCTGACCTACGACCCACTGCCTCAGCTGGGGGGAGCACAAGGCTCATATACCAGCAGCATGGGCTAGCGAGCTGTGTCCTACACAACCAGACTGAGAAACAACGGCTTGAACCGGAGTGGGGGTGAGGGGAAGCGGAAGAAGGGGGGGAAAAAGAAGTACAAATTGGTTGTTAAACAGTAGTCATGGGGATATAGGGTATAGCATAAGAAATATAGTCAATAATGTTGAAATAGCTAGGTATGGCGCCAGATAGATACTAGATCTATCAGGGTGATAGATGGGAATGGGGTTGGAGGCAGGGTGAAAAGGGTGAAGGTATTAAGAAATACAAATTGATAGTTAATACAGTATGGGGAATATAATCAACAATGTTGTAAAGATCGTGTAAGGTGTCAGATGGGTACTGGACATATCAGGGGGATCACGTCATAGCGGTGACCCCCTGACCAATGCGCTACACACCTGAAGAGCTGAAATATAATAATATTGAACGTCAACTATAACTAAATATATAGATATATATAGTCTTTGGATGTGGAGTACATAGGGAAGATACTCGATGGTAATGTAATAACTATGTAAGATGTCAGAGAGGTAGTAGGTTGGGGGGTGGTTATCACTTTACAAGAGGTTTAAATGTCTAACTATTACATTGTTTTGTACACCTGAAAGTAATAAAAATAAATTAAAAGAAAAAAAACAAAAAAAGAATAATGCCTAGCAATTAACGGGTAATCGATAAATATTAGTGGAATGAATTAATCAAAGAAAAAAGAAAAGATCCAGAATTCAATCAGATGTTAGAAACAGCACAAAAAGACATTGGAATAGTTATAACTGCGTTTCATGTGGTCAAAAAGTTAGGGAATAGAGTAAACCCAAACCAAACTCTAGAAATAAAAACTAAAATATCTAAGATAAAAAATACAGTGGGTGGGGTTAATAGCAGATTAGACATTACAAAAGAAAAGCTTACTGGTCATGAAAGCATACCAATAAAGATTATTCATAATGAAATACAAAAAAAGAATGAAATAAAGCTGACAAAATATCAGTGAACTTTGGACAACTTCAAGTGGTCTCATTCTCTCTCTTTCTAAAGGACGGGGTAGAAGTCAGAAAAAATAGTCGCATTAAATTTAATCCAAATTTAATTTCTTTAAAAGATAATTGACTTTTAAAACTGGAATAATAGCAATGTATGCTCAGGTTTTACCAAACATAAAAATAAAATGTCTACAATCTATGTTCCTTGACCCCAGTAGAATTAAATTAGAAATAGATAACAAGATTTCTGGAAAACCCTCAAATATTTTGAAACTAAGGAATATGCTTTTACATAACCCATGGATCAAAGAAGAAATCAAAAGGGAAGTTTAAAAAAATAAGTCAGAGTAAAATTTGTGGGATGTTACTAGAACAGGTCTGAAAAGGAGCTTTATAGCTTTAAATACCTGTAAAGCTTTAAATAGCTTTAAATTGGAAGAAAAGAAAAGTCCCAAATCAAATCAAATGACCTTGGCTTCCATCTTAAACTACAAAGAGATGAGCAAATGAAACCCAAAGTAAGCAAATTTTTTTTTTTAAAAAAAAAGAAAGAAAAAATAGAGGAAATAATAGAGAGCAGACGGAAATCAATGAAATAGAAAACAAAAATCAATGAAATTAAAAGCTAGGCTTTCTAGAAAAAGATCATTAAAATTGATACATCTCTAGTCATACTGACCAGAAAATAAAGACGATAACCACTATAAGAAATAAGAGGTGACATCATTACAGATTCTACTGATATTAAAAAGAATAAAGAAGGGCTGGCCCGGTGGCTCAGGTGGTTAGAGCTCCTAAGGCTGCCGGTTCGATTCCCACATGGGCCAGAGGGCTCTCAACCACAAGGTTGCCAGTTCAATTCCTCGAGTCCCACAAGGGATGGTGGGCTCTGCCCCCTGCAACTATAATTGAACACAGCACTTTGAGCTGAGCTGCCTGCTTCCCAGATGGCTCAGTTGGTTGGAGTGCGGGCTCTCAACCACAAGGTTACCAGTTCGATTCCTCGAGTCCCGCAAGGGATGGTGGGCAGCATCCCCTGCAACTAAGATTGAACATGGCACCTTGAGCTGAGCTGCTGCTGAGCTCCCAGATGGCTCAGTTGGTTGGAGCACATCCTCTCAACCACAAGGCTGCCAGTTCGACTCCCTCAAGGGATGGTGGGCTGCACCCTCTGCAACTAGCAACAGCAAATGGACCTGGCACTGAGCTGCGCCCTCCACAACTAAGACTGAAAGGACAACAACTTGACTTGGGAAAAAAAAAAAAAAAGTCCTGGAAGTACACACTGTTCCCCAATAAAGTCCTATTCCCCTTCCTGAATAAAATCTTTAAAAAAAAAAAAAAAAAACAACCAAAAAACAAAAAAGTTAAGAGAATGAAAGGATTAGTCACACATATTAGGAAAAATTCTTTGTAAAGCATGTATGTAATAAAGGAATTGTATTCAAAATATATTATCATGTTTCCCCAAAAATAAGACCTAGCCATACAATCAGCTCTAATGCATCTTTTGGAGCAAAAATTAAAATAAGACCCGGTCTTAAATAATATTATAATATATAATACATATGTAATATATATTATATATATAATTTATAAGACCGGGTCTTATAGTAAAATTAAGACCCGGTATTATATTATATTCATCATATCATATCATATCATATCATATCATATCATATCATAAAGACCGGGTCTTATAGTAAAATAAGACCAGGTCTTATATTAGTTTTTCCTCCAAAAGACGCAATAGAGCTGATTGTCCAGCTAGGTCTTACTTTCAGGGAAACATGGTAAGAACTCTAGTAACCCAGCAATAAGAAAGCAAAGGACCCAATAAATAAACTGGGCAAATAATTTGAACACTTTATCAAAGACACATGGCAAATAAACAAATGAAAGATGTTCAATATCCAATATTGCTAGTCATTAGAGAAATGCAAATTAAAACTATAATGAGGTACCACTATGTATCTGTTAGAATGACTAACATTCAAAAGGCGTAACATACCATATGTTGACAAAGAGGAATCAGAACTCTCGTACACTGCCTGTGGGAATGTACAATGGTATAAATACTTTGAAAAAAGTTTGTCATTTTCTTAAAAAGTTAAACATGTACCTAACCTTATGATTTAGCTGTTCCACTCTTGGGTATTTACCCAAGAGAAAAGAAAATATATGTCTATATAAAGATTTGTACATAAATGTTCACACCAGTTTTGGGATAGCCAAAAACAAGAAACAACTCAAATGTCCTCGACAAATGATTAGATAAATCACTTGTAAGATGGAATACTACTCAGAATGACTAGTGATTCACGACAATATGCATAAAACTCAAAATAATTATGCCGAGTGAAGAAACCAGAAATAAGAGTTCATACTGTATGACTCCATTCATATAAAACTCTAGAAAGTGAAACCTAACCTGTAGTACAGAAAGCAAATCAGTGGTTGGTTTTGGAGGGAGAAGATGGATCACAGCAGGAGGGAGGAATTAAAAAAGAGCACAAGGAAACTTGTGGGGATGATGCATCTGTTCACCATCTTGATTGCAGCAATGGTTTCAAAGCATATCAGATGGTATACTTCAAATATTTGCAGTTTATTATATATCAAAACATGGCTGGACTTATAGAAGAAACTTTTGCTCTCTTGAAAAGCTTATACCATCGTACAAAAATGCCTCATCCAGCTGATGGAGAATAAGAGGTCACAAAGAAAACCAAAGTGGACAGGTCCAGCTATGTGACCGAGGGCATCTTGGACTGCCCAGCACCAGTGGAGCCATCAGATGACAGCGGCAACATCAGTGATTGCAAGTGAGAACAGAAGAAAAACTGCTTGACCAAACCCATGGCAAATCACAGAGAGTACACAAATATTGTGTGTTTTGTTTTTTTAAGCCACTAAGATTTGAAGATAATGATTGAATAAATAATAAATGTGAAAAACAGCAATCCTAACAAAAAGGAAAGGTTTAAGGATGCAAAGTTATGGATACATGAGCAAAATTCAGAGATCCAGAAGAATCACAAAATAAACACTTCTAAAACAGGGTTTGGACACACCAAGATGAACTGAAACAATGGGACAAGTGGGTGCAATGTGTAGTACTGCATTCCTCTGTAACTTGCTATCTTGCACTGTATTAGAATACTCTGCTTTTGGCTGTCGTATGGCGATTCAATACATTAACATCTGGGAGGGAAAAAATCACAATCAAACAACAGGAATTCTAAGTCAAACTGACACTTTTCCCTTATTCCCAAATAAATTACGTCCTAATTCCAGTTACAGTAACTCTAAGGTTGTGGCAGGACAGACTGTATTTCCATTTTGCTGGGTGTGAAAGGATTACAAGGTAAGCAGTGGAAAATAGAGTTGGAACAGCAGGGTGGCGCCAGATCCCAGGAGGCCCTGGATACTAGGCTGAGCAGCTTGGAACACATTTTATATGCAATAGGAAGCCAATGAAAGGTTTGGAAATAAAAATAACATAAGAGCTATGTCTTAGCTATGCATAATTGAGATGCATTTTAAGTGAGAAAAAATATAGCTAAAAGTTTTGTGTTCTAGGCTATCTAGACAAAATATATAAAGGCCTGTACTAAGGGAATGGCAATGAGAATAAAAGGAAAAGGACAGCAATAAACTAGAGCCAGGACTTTGCAACATATTGGTGACGAGATGGGAATGCAGAATCAAAGGACTCCAGAGTTCTTTTTCCTATTATAAGCAATATTACAATAAAAATACTTAAACATATACCTAAATACAATGATATAGTCCTAGAAATGAGACAGTAGTTAAAATTCATGTTAATGCTCCTTGTGCCTGGATATCTTATTCATTGTCTAAAATTTAGAAAAACTTCAGGGATAATTATGGCCTGGTATCTTAGCTACAAAAATGATATTCTACTTCTGATATGCAAAGAAAACATTCTCCCAAACACTATGAACCAATTCTTAAAATGGTAAAGGATTTTTTCCCCCACACCCCATTAAAAAAAAAGTGTCAGTGAGGTTTCTTTTTAAGGTACAAGTTGATAAGGAGGTGACTGTGATTCTGTTAGTGACACAGAAATACAATTTTGGTTATAACTGACCTGTCAGAGCCCACAATGAGGACACCTGTGTGTGTGTGGGGGGGGTCACACAGTAAGAAATTACACGGGGATAGCTGCTTTGCTTTTGACTTAATTTGCGGAAAGAGTTACGCTGTATTTCTACAGGTCATACAATCGTATATCCTTGCCTACACATTTCTTCTATCAATGATTTTTTATAAAAGCAAGTTTCGAAGCATCTCTTAGATTCAGCTTTATTCCATAACAGTGAGTAGGATTAAACAAACATGCTAACAGTGAAAAGCAGAATTATTAAGAACTTAAAACTCTGGAACCAGGCTTCATGGATTAGAATTCTATTATCAACAATGTGATCTTAGGTACATAGTATCTATGTAATGCTGGGCAGGTTACTTAACCTCTCTCTACCTCTGCTCAACTGTATGACTGGAATAATAAAATCACTTACATTTAGAGGACAGTTATGAAGAATAAATTAATTTTAATACACATAAAGCACTTACAATAGTGCCTAGCACAAGGTAGACACCCCCAACATTTACTGTCGTGACTCTGAATCCTCAAGTAAATAGTTAATTCATAATCAATATATTTCATGTAAAAGGCTAAGAAAATGTACAATACATTTGAGGAAAAGGACCATCAAAATTAGTAAAGCTTCACAATCCAAAGCTTTGGTTACCAAGAAAGTTCACTAATCCAGTATCCATTCCATAATACACAATTCCTTACTGTTATTTTAAAATGCACCTTTTGGTATAAATGGTTATTTATTTGAAAGGAGTGACTGCCTTACTGAACAGGTAATACAAAAACTGTCAGTGACCCTTCCAAATTATTTCCATATATATTAGTCTACATTATAATGTAAGAAATGAAAACAAAAAACAACCTCCTCTGAAGGCAGAGGCAAGTAAAAAGTTGAACAGGTAGAAATGGCTTACTTTAAGTTAGCTTCTGGATTCTGGTGAGATGGAAAGACTGAGCCCACATTCCAAACCTTCTCCTTCTCAGAATACAATTACCAAAAAATAAAAATAAAAACATGTGCTGCATGAGTCTGGGGGATGCTGTCAGTCATCAAGATCTCCCGAGTTCTCTTGGAGGAGAACAGGTGCTGAGAGACCGAGCAGAGGGGAAGTTTTGCTTCGCCACTCCTTGAGGCTCTGGGCCAAGACCTGGGACGTCATAGTTCCCTAAGTAAGTTTACAAAGCAGAAGCCCAAGGGCTCCCCTCAGAAAAGGGCTGAATGCGACTGCTTCCAGAAGTGGACACTGACAGAGCTGCCCACGTGACAGTGATGAGTTCAGCAAGTTTAGAGTGGAGGTTGTGCTGGTGAATTGAATTGCTCCCAGACCTCACGGTCTGGAAAAGCCTTCAGCTTAAGGTCCTTCCACTTGGAGAAAACACCTGAGAGAGGAGACTCACCCTAAGCTTAAACAGAGGACAAGAGTTTGTGAGCTGTCTGCCTCGGCAAATTGCTATTTTAGCTAACATCTGCTGATTTGCACTGCCAGAGACCCACATGAAAGCCTGACCTCTAAGGGTAGCTAACAGAACACAACGAAGAAAAATACCACTTACATGGAAGCTCTATAATTTTATAATGAGAGACCAAACTAAACAGCTAAAATATATGGATCCTACTAGTGAGCCCCAGAGATGAAAGAAGAGTGCAAGTACATTAAGGAAAAAATATTTAGGACTTTCAGGAGATAAATAAAAGAGATTTGGAGGACAAATTCAGGAGGTTTGCAAATAATGAGTGAAACAACAAAAAAGAATACAGGCCAAGTCTTGTTCTATTCTTCTATTATTTAGAAAGTAACAGGAAAAAAACTCCCTAGCTGCAGAAAAACTTTAGTCTTCGTATTGAAAGAGCTGAGATTTGGGTTTAAATAGTGGTGGGGGGTATACAGAGGCAGCGGGAGACTATTTAATGAAAATATACATATCTAGAGATAATAAGCAGAAATGACTAAATTCCAATCATAAAAAGAAAAATCAGAGGAAAAGAAGAGGTTGCCAGTGAAGGAATCAGATTAGCGCTAGACTTCTCATCATTAACACTAGAAACCAAAGGGCATTAGAACAGTATCTCAAGGCCAGGGAAAAAAAAAGAATCTCGGTCTAAGAATCCTATACCTAGACAGGAGATCCTTTACCATAACGAATGATATGTTCATAGGTTACTTATTTCATTTAATATGTGAATATCTACCATGTGCAGAAAATGCTCTTTGCATTGGAGCTACAGTGAAGAAAAATGACATGGAACTTGGTTGGAAAAATGGACAAACACAGCAACTTGCAGAAGAACTGCAAAGGGCCGATAAACATTAAGATGCCAAACCTCCCTAGCAATGACACAAACACAAATTAAAATGACAAGACCATTTTTCATCAATCTAATGCAGGCATAAATGCAGGCAAATAAGAATCTTGAGATTACTCTGGAAATGATATGATTTTACTGAAAAATAATTTGCCAATATTTATTAAGAAGAATACACATAAACACTTTGAGACAGCAATCCTACATAAGGTAAAGTGCCCTAAAGAAATAAATGCACCGATACAAAGGACAGATGTATAATAATGTACACTGTAACACTGTTTGTAGTTGCCAAAGGTCCATCAAGGGAAAAAAAAAAGTAAATAAGAAACTTCTATACTATGGGATATTATACAAAGACTAAATTTAGTAAGTTAGAAATATATATTAATCTGGAAGTACAGTCATAATATATACTACATGAAAAACAAAATTGCAGAGTAATGTGTAAATTCCGAATCTTGTGTGAAAATGATGAAAATTCCTGTATCTAGTTATCAATTTAAAAATACACTCATCTGTAAGAATCTCATGCAGATATTCAAAACCAGAATGACAGAAGAATGCTGAAGTGAGACAATGTCCACGATATAATGTGTCAAAAAAGCAGATTATGAAACTTTATAGCTGCTTTCTATAAAGACAAAAGACTATGTTTCAGATAATCCTCTACTTATGAAACTCAGAGATTTATCAAATCTGCTCCCCATCAACAAGCGACATTAGCAGTTAAAGTAATTATCACTTTGGATTTAAAAACAAATAGACTTCAATAGCCTTTCAAAATCCATATGCTATTAAGTGTATCTACAAATATCCATGAAAAATATATAAGAACATAAATAAAAATTAATGATTATCTGTGAATGGTGGAATTACTAGTAATTTTTTGTTTCTGTGTTTCTCAGGTTTTCTTCATCAAACATATATCACCCTTATAACTTAAAAATTAAAACTTTTTAAAAAATTCAATTCTCATAACTTTAAAATTCCCAGAAGATAACATAACAGAAAATCTAGATGACCTTCGGTTTAGCGATGACTTTCAGAAATAACACCAAAGGCATGATCCATGAAAGAAAGAACTGATAAGCTGGATTTCATTAAAATAAAAACTTTTGCTCTGTGAAAAAATCTGTTCAAACCACAGACTGGGAAAAAATATTTGCAAAAGACGTATCTGATAAAGGACTGCTTTTCAAAATAAACAAAGAATCTTAAAATTCAACAACAAGAAAACAAGCAAGCCAACTAAAAAATGGTCCAAAGACTCTAACAGATACTTCATCAAAGACATATGAATGGCAAATAAGCCATATGAAAAGCATATGAAAAGCAATATACGTCATCAGGAAAATGCAAATTAAAACAAGATACCACCATACACCTATTAGAATGGCCAAAATCCCAACACCGACAACACCAAATGCTGACGCGTATGTGGAACAACATGAATTCATTGCTGCTAGGAATACAAAATGGTACAGCCACTTTGGAAGAGTGGCAGTTTCTTTGAAAACTAAACATAATCCTACCATAAGATCAAGCAATCGTGCTTATTGTTATTTGTCCAAAGGAGTTGAAACCTTATGTCCACACACAAAAACCTGCATACGGATGTTTATAGCTTTATTCATAATTGCCAAAGCTTGGAAGCAACCAAGACGTTCCTCAGTAGATGAATGGATCAAGAAACGAGCCAGCAAGTCATGAAAAGACATGGAGGAATCTTAAATGCTATTACTAAGTGAAAGAAGCCAATCTGAAAAGCCTACATATTGTATTAATTCCAATTATATGACATTCTGGAAAAGGCAAAACTATGAAGACAATAAAAAAGATCCCTGTTGTCAGGGGTTACGGAGAGGAAGAAATAAATAGGCAGAGCACCGTGAAAGTACTCTGTATATACCATAATGGTGGATCCATGTCATAAATTTGTCCAAACCCACAGAATGTACAACATCGAGAGTGATCTAACAACAGCGTAATGTAAATTGTGGACTCTGGGTGACAAAGGTGTGTGGATGTAGGTTCACCAATGTTAACAAATGTTACCACTCTGGTGGGTTGTGCTGATAATGGGGGAGGCTACGCATGTGTTGGGGATGGGAGTGGAAGGGAAATCTCTATAACGTCCCCTCAATTTTGCTGAGAACATAAAACTGTTCTTAAAAAATGTCAGTTTTTCATAAAATTCACTTATGAGCCTATATGAATATTAAAATTCACATCAGCTAAAACATTTCACATTTTAAATTATACAAACAGAGATGAATTAACTCATTTGAATCCAGTCAGCATTTAATCAGTGTATTTAATATGAGCCAGGCAACAATAGCTAAAATTATATTCATCATGACATCTACACAAAGTTCTAGAAAAAGACTATACGCAATAACTAGGTGAAAAAAATATCAGATTTTCAATAGTCAAAACAGTAAACTGGTTTTGTTACCTTCTCTTATACGGAGGGTGCCAAAAAAATGTATACACGTTTTAAGAAAAGGCTGTATTAAAATTGTAATACTCAATATATACTGATAACAAAAGATGAACAGAAGTCACGTTTGACTTCTGCAATTACAAGAGGTGCTCAAAGTGGTTACCATCAGCGTACTTTTATTAGTTTTTTCCTTTCTTAAAATGTGTATACATTTTTCGGGGACCCTCTGTATATGCATTTTATCTCCCCAACTTAAGGACAGGAATAATTTCTTCTAACTTCTTTGTTTTCTCAATATTTAGTAGAGTGCATAAAAGTTAATAAATTAATGTGAAATTATTTCTGATCTTAAAAAAAAAGCTAATAAACTGGTTCCCCATTACTGGGGTGTAGAGGCTGTCTCTAGTTATCTGGTACCTCGCCCTGGAGATGATTAGAGCAGAGGAATAGTGGCCCAGAGTGTAAGAGCTCCATGAAAGAAGTGGCTGGGGGTTTAGGTTATGGATTGGTTTCCGTATGAAAGGTACACTAGCAGGTTGAGTCCTTTACTATCCCTAGGAACTGATTAGCAATAGGACGGGCAGTTTCTCTAGGCTCAGCAAGGCCCCAAGAAGTCAAAACGTCAAAAATACAGAAAAATTAAAAGGAATAATAGAGAGAAAACCAATTTTCATAAATTTCATCGTTACAAAATTCTAAACATAATAATAATGGAGTACAATTTTTCTATGTACTATCCATCCACTAGAGAGAATGAAATTCTTTTTAAGGGGTAACATTTTTACTTTATTGGGGTTTAAAGTTGGTGTTCCCTATCATCAAAGTCGATTGCAAAGTTTCCTCTATTAATACTGGTCCATAATGAGATTTTACATACCTCGTATTTGAAAACGCCTTTTCACACAAGTACTGCCAAATACTGATACTAATCCATGAGCATATAATTTTAATTGACTATGTGTAGCATTTGGTAGGCAATTATAAAAGTCTACTAGATTCTTCTCCTGATATTTGCCTTTTAATATGGCCTTACATTATAGATTCGTCACTTATAAGTGAAGATTGGGTGGAACACTCCTCATTTGCACAATTAAATGGGTTTTGAAATACAGAAACTTTCTTTGCAATTGCATCAAGGTCTGAAAAATGGTATGGTTTGAGCTCAGAAAATATATGTACCGCTAATTTTGTTGGAAATAGAGATCGTGTATCATTTGTCTTAACTTTTTACAGCAGTGCAAATATAAAAAGCATCCTGGCATCACTTGTGATTTAAACGTTAGTTGTCATCAAAATGACTTTACCATACATAAATTTCACATATAAGCACTGTTTTGCTTTGTAGTTTTAGAATGAATTCATTAGGCAACAATACCAAGTACGCAGCAAAAGCTATCTTCCAAAGTCATTCAGTGGCTGAAGGTGGTTATTCAAGTTCAAAAATTTTCTGTCTCAGCTCTGAGCTAAAAAAAATCACAATAAACCTTTACCACTGACTGCTAGGCCATCAGATAGCTGTGGGTTTGGGCAAGTCAGGATATTCAGCTTCTATTTCTGAAAAAAACTTAAAGTAACCATGGACTTTAAACGCTTACATGTGCACAAGCTTTGTAAATTTGTCCAACTAAATAATAAATAAGCCTTTTCCTGTTCCACATGTTTTTACCATCATCAGTTAAAACACACCTTAGTGGATTCTACTTCGGGTTATACCAAATTAGTGTTTTCTCACCTTCTTTGAAAATTTTTACACCTGAAGTTGTTCCACACATTCCATAACATTCATACAAAGTAATTCTCAGTCATTTCACACACTGCATTGATTATTCAAATAAAAAACTGAGTAACACTGTACGTGACATTTGCCAATTCATCAAGAACCAAGCAAACTTACTTTGGTTATACCTTCATTTTCATTATTATTTTTGTGAAGCAATTCTAGTATGATGACGTGTTCCCTTTAAATTTTCTAATTTTTTCAACTACTAATTTCAGTGAGTTCGGAACAGTGATGAGTACTTAACTAAGTACTAAGTTGAACAACATCAACTTATATCGTATTCTTTTGGTTTTGCTATAGTGTCATTGCATAATAAACACAATATTTTGCCATCAATAATAAAATAACCCACACTCCAATGTGCATGATATGCAAAGTCTATGATTCTCTTCTTTTGTTCTTTTGACATAAGAGGTATGCACTAGTAATAATAATAATATAAAATGTCATGGTATGGAGATATGGCACTTAAAACACTGAATTTATAAATATTATTCTAATTTATATTGTACTGAGCAGGAGAACAAAGACTGGAAGTGCCACATATGGTCACTGGCAGGACTACTCAAGTCAGCTGTTGCAGCTCTAAAGTAGCCACAGACAATATGTACATAAATTAGCATTTTCATGCTCCAAAAACAGTTATTTGTAGACAATGAAATCTAAAGTTCGTACAATTTTCAAGCGTCAAAAAGGTTTCTCTTTGACTTTTTTTCAATCACTTAAATATGTAAGACTATTCTTAGTTCATGGTCCATACACAAACAGGCAGCAGAGTAGATCTGGTATATAGTTGGTAGTCTGCAAGACTCCTGCTGTGGGAAGTAAGAAACTACTCAATATTTTTGACCATGTGGAGCATTTTCAGATGATTAACCAGTCAGCATTATATAGGATGGACTAGAAAAGGACAGAAAACAGAGAAATAAGTTAATATAGTAGTTAAGAGTACAGTAAGTGGAATCTAAGTAACCAAGTTTAAATCCTTTCTCTTTAATATGAACTATCTGTGTGACTTTGGATAAAACTTAATTTCTCAGAGCCTCAATATACTCATCTACTATGAAGGATAATTGTATCTACTTCAAAGTGCTGCTTTAAAGATTAAATGAAATGATCCACGTAAACTGGTTATAAAAGTATTTAGGTAGGAGGTGCTCAATAAATGCTAACCATGTATGTTATTGCTAATTCAAATTAGGTGATGACAGTTCAAGAAATGACAGTGACAAAACATAAATTGAAAAGGTAAAATTAACCTGGTCTAAGGGACACAAAAGAAATGCAGAAACAGATCCAAATGCAGATGAGAAGTCAGTATGACATAAACATATAAAGTGTACCACTTTTGTGAGACATCCTTAGGAATGGAGGAAAAGACTTAAAATATAAATTTGGGAGGACAGTGTGAATACAGAGGAAAGGTTTAAAAAATCTAGATGAATCTTAGAATGAATTCAAAGACAAAACAGGAAAATGAGAAGAATAAACAGGAAAGGATATAGGCACTACATTTAGAAACGGGAGGAAGAATCAAGAAAGATATGGTAGGAATAACCTGAATAGAAGATTTAGTACAGCAATTTCTATCACCAAAGATAAATGCTAATGGGTGTGAAAGACTGAAAGGAAGTCATCTAAGAGAACCAAGTTTAAATGCAATTTAAGTTGAAATATCTACTTACTGACACAGCTATCATTGTACTATCTGGCCTCCATTCAGCTTGCTTGTAGGATCCAAACTGAGATGATGATTTTGGAGGTTCCTTGTAGGTTACGATTAACACACTAGGCTGGAAGGAAACAGTTGTTTTATTAGTATCTCATAAGAATATATACAAATTTAAGGTAACTTATCTTGGAGTACTCAGAAAGTATTTCAATAATTCTAAAAGTGTAATAAAAAATAACAATCTAATATTACATTATCAGGTTTAATTGGTCCAAGTAAATCAACTAAAAAGAACCAAAAAGAAAGATAGCCTGAATAGGCCTATATCTATTAAAGAAATTGAATCAATAATTAATATCCATCAAAAAACAGAAAGAATTCACTGGTGAATTCTACCAAACAAATAAGGAAGAAATTATACAAATTCTCTACAGTATCTTCCAGAAGATAGAAGCAGAGAGAATACTCCATAACTCTTTCTATGAAGCCAGCATCACCCGAATACTAAAACCAGACAAAGATATTACAATAAAGCAGTCCAATCTCTCATGAACATAGGCGCAAAAATTCTCAAAAAAATTAGTAAATTAATCGAATAATGTATTAAAAAAATTATACAATACAACCAAGTGGGATTTATTCTAGGCATGCAATGCTGGATTAACATTCAAATTAATGTAATCCATCACATCAACACGCTAAATAAAAAAAAAAAATCACATCATCCTATCAATAGATGCAAAAAATTATTTGACAAAATCCAATACCTATTCATAATAACTCTCAGTAAATAACACTCTCAGCAAACTAGGAATAGAGGGGAACTTTCTCAACCTGAGAAAAACATCTACAAAAAATCTACAGCTAATATCATACTCACTGGTAAGAAAATAGCCTTCCTCCTAAGATCAGAACAAGTTAAGGTCATTCTCTCTCACCACTATTTTTAAAAATCATACTAAAAATCCCAGCTAATGCAATAAGACAAGAAAAGGAAATAAAAGATATACACATTGGGAAGAAAGAAATACAACTATCTTTGTTCATAGATGACATGACTGCCGACATAGAAAATATGAAAGAACTAACTAAAAAAACTTATGGAAATTAGTGATTATAACAAGGCTGCAGCATACAATGTTAATATATGAAAATCAATTGCTTTCCTATATACTAGCAATGAACAAGTGGAAGACGAAATTAAAAACACAATACCATATGCATCAGCAACAAAAAAAAATTTAGGTATAAATCTAACAAAATACGTAGAATATCTATATGAAGAAAACTTGTAAATTTTGATGAAAATAAAAAAAGAACTAAATAAATAGAAAGATATTCCAATTTCATAAATGGGAATACTCAACACTGTCAAGATGTCAGTTCTTCCCAACTTGTTCTACAGATTCAACACAATCCCAACCAAAATCACAGCAAATTATTTTAGAAATATCAGCAGATTGATTCTAAAGTTTATATACAGAGGCAAAATATCCAGAATGGCCAACTCAGAATTGAAGAACTCAGTCAGAGGACTGACATTACCCAATTTCAAGACTTACTATAAAGACACAATAATGAAGATAGAGTGGTATTGGCAAAAGAATAGAAAACAGATCAATGGAATAGTAGAGAGCTCAGAAATACACCCACATAAATATAATCAACTGACCTTTAAGAAACAAACAAAAGCAACACAATGAAAAAATAGATGGTCTTTTCAATAAATAGTGCTAGAATACTGGACATCCACTTTCTGGCACTACAAGGTCCACGGGATCATCTTGTAGTACTTTCTCTCCCCTTGCCCTAGAATCAGCTATTTTTCCAGGGACTCCTATTTTTTATTACAGAATCTAGTATTAGAAAATCTAGTATTTAGAAAAACAAGATCTGGAAACAAGATGCTAGAGGGGTGTCATTGCTTGTAGGTCCTCTGAGCAAACACAGTGGAAAATATATGTACCAATACTAAACCCTATATACACACCTATCTCTATGTATTTCTTTTCAATTCATTCAAATATGAATTCTAGCTAGTTCACTCTAGTTAACAGCCTTCTCCATTACTTGTTAACTTTTTTCTGACAGTGAGAAACCTGGCTATCATTTCATACAATTAATTCAGTTCTTTGTTCAACCCTACTATATACATAGAAGAGTTTGGAACTGCTAACTATATCCCTATATAAAACTAATTACCAGCTAGAATACAGTTTTTATGGATAGCTTCTTTTACTTCAGCCTTAGAGTAACCACTTAAAGCACTGTTTTCCAAAATTTACATAGGCCATCCCCTTACAAACTTTCTTTAGTCTCTAAAAGTGAAATACAAACGTTTCTAAGGAGCTAAAAATGCTCCAAACTGCTAAATATGAGGTGTTCATACTTCATGTATCAATTAAAAGTTAAAAACAAGTACCTTGGAAGTAGTGACATCAGCAAGATGGCAGAATAGGAAGACCTGTTACCCACCCCCCGCCCCACCCCTGAACACATACATTCAGCAACAATTCATGGAAGAAAAAAAAATCTTGTTTGGGAGTAATCCAGAAACTAATTCAAAGGCACCTGAATGATGGATGAACATGAAATTAGATTCATCAAAGATGGCAGGAAAATTGAGGACATCCTCTCGTCAGAATTCTTACCACCAACATAGAGCCATAAAATCAGGATAAAATCCTCCAGCACCCAGCTAATCCTTGAGGAGGAAAAGAGGTGGTCTGCGTGTCCAATGCCTCAACCTTTCCACAGAGGTTCCCCAGGGTATGGGCTTCTTTCTTGCCAGTCTTGGAAGACTGACAGAACCAGCATAATCTCACCATGTGGTGAGAATAGAGATAGTTCCTTGGACTGGTAGTTGCTATATTTCCTCCCCACAGCTCAGCACAGAGCGAACAGGGGAAAAATTCCAGCTCACAGCTTTTTCCTGGGAAAAGAAAGAGTTGGTCCATGTGTCTAATGCACCAACTTCTATGGGGGCTACCCAAAGGAATGGCTTCTGTCTTGCCAGTCTCAGAGTGCTGGGGGTCTAGAAAATCTAGCTGACTAGGGGCTAGAGAATAGAAACAGAGATTTAGGCAGGCAGTTGCCAAAGCCCCTCCCCCTGGCTTAGCGCACACAGAGAAAGTGGACAATCAATCCCAGCTCCCAACTTACCTGTGGGGCGGGAAGAAGTCAGTCCATACCTCTAACACCCAAACTTTTCCCAGGACTGCCCAAAGGGGGCATTCTGTCTTGCTTTTTATGGGACATTGATGGAACCTCACATAATCTAGCCACCAGGGAGCTAGTGAAAACAGAGAGAGAGGTTTGGGTTGGCAGTTGCTATAGCCCCATCCCTGGCTCAGCACAGAGAAAGTGGACGAAAACACCAAGTTTCCAGCTTATCCCTAGGGAGGGAAAGAGCTGGGTCCAACTTTATAAGGGGCTGCCTGATGAACTACTTCAATCTCACTTGTTGAAGTGCACTGAGGGAATCCGGCCTACCTTAGACACCCAGGGGCTGCAAAAAAAAACAAGGAAAACGTTGGACTAGCATGAAGTTTGAGAGACCACCAGATATATCTGGCTGGACTGACTGGTGGGGGTCATCTAATATCTGAGGCCAGTCCATCCAGACTGGAAGTGGTGGTTGCTTTCTCTAATGCACAGTTACCAACACAAAGAGTTAATTAAAATGAAGAAACAAGCAAATATTCCCAAACAAAGGAAACAAGATAAATCTCCAGAAACAGACCGTAATAAAACAGGTATGATTTATCAGAGAGATAACTAAAAATAACCATCAGAAAGATGCTCACACCATTGATCAGGAGAAACAATGGATAAACGTTGAGACTTTCAACAAAACTATAAAAAATATTTTAAAAGTACCAAACAGAAATCATGGAGCTAAAGAATAACTGAAAAAAAAAATCACTAGAGGGGTTCAACAAGAGATTAGATCAAGCAGAAGAAAGAATCAGCAAACTCTAAGGAGGTCACTAAAAATCATGCAAGAGGGAAAAAACAAAAACAAAAAAAAAGCATTAAGAAATATTAAGGGACTATGAGACAACAATAAGCAGACCAATATACACACAGAAGAGAAGAGAGAAATGACCAGAAAGCTCATTCAAAGAAATAATGGCTGAAAACTCCCCAAATCTGAAGAACGAAATGGACATCTAGATCCAAGAAGCCTAAAGACCTCAAAGAAAAGAAACTCAAAGAATCCACACTGAAAGAAATTATAATCAAACTGTCAAAAGGAAAAGCAAAGAGAATATTCTGAAAGTGGAAGAAAAAAGCAACTCAGGTACGAGGGAACCACCATAAGACTATTAAGTGGATTTCTCAGCAGAAATCTGTAAGCCCAGAAAGGAGTGTGGTGATATATTTAAACTGCTGAAAGAAAACGGCTGCCAACCAAGAATATTGTATCTGGCAAAACTGTCCTTCAAAAAGGAAAGATAAAGCCTTTCCCAAACAAACAAAAGCTGAGGAAGTTCATCACCACTAAACCTACTTAACAGAAATTCTAAAGGGAACTCTTTACATTGAAATGAAAGGTCACTACACAGCAACACAATAGTATAAAAACGTATAAAATTGGTTAGTATAGGTAAATACACAAATATAGAATACTGTAATACATGTAAAGGTGGTACGTAATTTCCTTTTAATTCTAGCATAAAAGCTAAACGACAAAAGTATTAAAATAACTACACCTAAAAATATTCATAGGTGCACAATTTATATGTGTGTAAATTGTGACAATAATGAAGTGTGGGGAAGGGAAGTAAGAGTGTTGAGTGTATGCTGTTTAACTGAAGTTGTTTTCAGGTTAAAATAGAGTTACAAACTAAATTTTATGTAAGCCCCATGGTGACCACAAAGAAAACAGACCGTGGAACTACATCAAACTGAAAACTGCATAGCAAAAGAAATATCAACAGATTGAAAAGGCAAAACTACAGGATGGTAGAAAATATGCAAACCATGTATTTGATAAGGGAGATTAATTTCTAAAGTATATAAGAAACTCATATAACTCAATAGCAATAAAACTAATAATTGATTACAAAATAGGCTAAAGACTTAAACAGACATTTCTCCAAAGACATACAAATGGCTGACAGGTATACAAAAAAAATGCTCAATGTCACTAATCAACAGAAATGGAAATCAAAACCACAATGAGGGCGGCCGGATGGCTCAGCTTGGTTACAGCGCGAGATCTCAACAATAGGATCGCTGGTTCGATTCCCACATGGGCCAGTGAACTGCGCCCTCCACAACTAGACTGAAGACAACGAGCTGCCGATGGAGCGGCTGGATGGCTCAGCTGGTTAGAGCGTGAGCTCTTAACAACAAGGTTGCTGATTCAATTCCCACATGGGATGGTGGGCTGTGCCCCCTGCAACCAAGATTGAAAACAGCGACTGGACTTGGAGCTGAGCTGCACCCTCCACAACTAGACTGAAGGACAACGACTTGACTTGGAGCTGATGGGCCCTGGAGAAACACACTGTTCCCCAATAATTAATAAATAAATAAATAAATAATAAAGTTGCCTAAAACCATTTAAAAAACAAACAAAAAAACCCCACAATGAGATGTCACCTCACACCTATGAGGATGGTCATTATCAAAAAACCAAAAGACAACAACTGTTGGTGAGGCTGTGGAGAATTTGGAACCCTTGCACACTGTTGCTGGAAATGTAACATGGTGCAGCCAATATGGAAAACAAGAGGTTCCTCAAAATATAAAAAATAGAACTACCATATAACCCAGCAATCCTACTTCTGAGTATTCATCCAAAGAATTGAAATAAGGATCTGGAAGAGATATTAGCACTTTCATATTAATTACAGGACTATTCACAATGACCAAGATATGGCAACAACCCAAATGTCCATGGTCAGTGAACAGGTAAAGAAAACGTGATACATTCATACAACAGAATACTTACTATTCATCTTTAAAAAAGAAGTTAATATTGCACTCTGAGACCACATGGATGAACCTTCAGGATGTTTACTAAGTGAAATAAGCCATTTATACAAGGACAAATAATACACGATTCCACTTATATGAGGTATTTGAAACAGTCAAATTCACAGTATCGAAGAGTGAAATGGTGGTTGCCAGGAACTGAGGGGAGAGGTAAATGGGGAGTTGCTAATCGATGGGCATAAAGTTTCAGTTAAGCAAGATGAATAAATTCTACAGATCTGCTGTATGATACTGTACCTATAGTTAACAGTAGTAGTGTATTATACACTTAAAATTTTAAGGAAGACAAATTCATGTTAAGTGTTTGTATCACAGTAAAATTTATAAAAAACCTTTTGCATGTTAACCTAAATAACATGTTTAAATAATTATATTTCTAAAACAAGAAGAGAAAAATAGTGAGGCAGTAGAATTATTCTACAAATCTCTTTAAAGTCTAGTATAATAGACTATAGCTGGATTCTTAGGTCTACTTCTACATTAAGTCTATTGTGACATGCTGTTTTAATCAAAGCATATGAAGGAAATCCAGTCTTACACAGATTTACAGTTGGACTTTTAAAATAATGATAAATATTCTTTGGTATTACACCAAAACTTGATCAGGGGTAGTTTCTTTAAAGATTAGTTGTAGTATTATCAATAAAGGTTTTGCACTTTTTTTTTTAAAGTACCTTGGACAGTATTTGCAATTGATAAAGAAAAGAAAAATATAACTAGGGACACCATTAGGAATTTATTTTAACAATCTAGAAAAGAAACCTGAGTCTGAAGAGAAATTAGAATAGCAAAACAACTTTTTTTAAAAGAACACATTGGAAGACTTACAATACCTGACTTTAAGAATTATTATAAAGTTAGTAAAGTTACAGTTATCAAGACAGTGTGGTATTGGTATCAAGGCAAACAGAATAGAGTGTGGAAATACAGAAGTCAAATGGAAGGGACAAAGCCAACTCAATGGAGAGAGGGTCACTTTTCAACAAAAGGTGCTGAAACAATATGAAGAAAAATAACTTTGATCCATACTTTGTGCCATATAAAAATATTACTTCACAAGGTATTATAGGCCTGTATGTAAAACCTGATGCATAAAAATTCAGGAATATAGGAGAGAATCTTTTGTGTCCTTAGGTTAGACAAAGGTTTCTTAGACAGAAAAAAAAAAATCATGATTCCCAAAGGAAAAATAATTAAAACTGACATATTAGTCCTCATAAAATTAAGTATTTGTCTTCAAAAGACACTGCTAAAAATGAATAGAAAGATGTGCGACAGATTGGAAAAAAATATTTGCAAATCTTTTGTATCTGCATCAATGATGTGTATCTAGAACATACAAGGAATTCTTAAAACTTAGAAAATAAACCACCAAATTTTAAAAGTAGGTAAAAAATTCTAAAAAAGTAACAACAGTATTGGATTTTAACATATAAGTAGCTATAAAGCCATACTGACATAAGTAGCTGGAAAGATGAAAGTGAAAGGATAGCTCTTCATTACATTAAATTTCAACTAATAAATGTAGAAGAAAAAAGGGACATAGAGAATCATTAGATGAACACCACATATTAATAATAATATGGCTGCAGACAAGACAGAGTGTTGGATGCTAAAATCAGTGAGTAAAAGTTTCAGGAGAAACAGGTTATGCACAGTATCTGCCCCAATTTACTTTTTAACTACAAAAGACAGTAACTTCACAGTGGAGAAACTTGCCAGACACCAACTAACCAAGTAACCAAGGTAAACATCACCAATAATAATATATATGAACATCATGAAGTCTTTGATATGATACACTTGAGGACACAACATTTTTGTGGTATTTTTGTCAAAAATATATAAGCGCATTCCATTCACAAGATAATCAAATAAACCCAAGCTGATAGATTCTACAAAATAACTGATCAGTACTCTTCAACAGGATCAAGGCCATAAAAGACAAGAAAAAACGGAGGAACTATTACAGAATGGGAGAGACTAAAATAACTAGAAGATAAAAAGAATATCATTACAAAAATTTGAGAAATTTTCTGTACTTTAGTTAATATTGTACCAATGTTAATTTCCTATTTATAACTATGCTAAGTGAAAGATGCACAACAAAAAACAAATACTATACAATTCTATTTATGCAAAATTCTATAAAATGCAAACCAACCTACAGCGAGAGGAAACAAGCAGATGAGTGCCTAGAGATACAAGGGCACTGGGAAGCCCTACAACGAGGCAAGAAAGAACACATGGGGGGACAGGTATGTTCATTATCACTATTATGGTGGTTTGATGGGTGTATACATGTCAAACCTAATCAAATTTATACTGTGAACATGTACTATATATGTCAGTTATATCTCAAAAAATCTGTTTGAAAAGTATAAAAAATGTTATTTTGAATGGTCTTTTGAAGAACTCATTAAAGGAAGAAAAACATACTTAGGGAGACTTATTTAGAATCGGTGGTGAAGCCTCTGAGAAACCTGAACTATGACAGAAGGCAGGAAGAAGAGAAAGAAGACAAAAACAGTTGTAATTTGCTTAGCAACTAAAATACATACACGTAAGATACACGTTAGAGTAAACTGTTTCTTTACATTTATTTTTGATGATTTTGATATCTTTGACCTGTTTATTTGACTTGTTTGAAAGATTATTTTTTAATGTTGGTAACATGAAACAATAACTAATTCAATCAGAAAAGGGGCTTTTAAAAAAGATTTCTATTGCCATAGTCAACAGTAATAACCTGTCTATTGAATTAATAAAGGTAAAAGTTGAACAAAGTGACAATATTTAATCACTAAAATTGTAATGTTTTAGTATTTACTAATTTTTCATTTCTAAATATCCCAATATTTATATATCTATAAGCTTTTCATTTCTAAAAATGAGTAACTTCTCTAATTTGGGAGTCAGAAAGCATACCAAAGCTGAGGTTTTTACTCTGCTTGCACCCACACAGAAACAAAAGAATAACATACAATAATGTGGGCTTATGAAATTGCTAAATTTTTATGTAAAGCAGACAACCAGGAGTCTTCAGTCTCACCTCTAATGACTTAGTTTGCACAGATCTTAATAAATGCTACTCTGTAAATAGCAGAAATCAACACGTTTAAAGACCCCCAATTAATAATTTACTCTGAAAAAAATATTTTCAAGAAGGCAATTTTACTCATGATAGCACTGCTTCTGTTTTTAAATACATGTATATCTAAAGAAGTCTATGAGCTATTTCCTTATAATGTATGGCAACACAGAAAATAGGGATTTGGTGTGTTAATTTTGTGTCCTGGAATTCTGAATTTATCTATTTTTGCTAACTACAAAAAACTACCAGAATAAACAAGTTTTCGTAATGTTGCAGGACAGCAATATACAAAAATCAATTTTACATCTATAATGTATACCAGTAACAGTCTGAAAATGAAACTAACAATCATACTCAAACTGCATCTTAAAAGATAAGTATTTAGCAATAAATTTAACAAAAGTGAAAAACCTGTACATTAAAAACTACAAAACACTACTAAGATAAATTTTTACAATCTAAATAAATAGAGAGATATTGCATTGGCACCTTTCACCACCTAATTTTTAAACTTGCTATAAAATTACAATGTAATGCTTGCATAATGACAGGCATATTGATAAACAGAACAGAATAGGAAATACAAAAATAAATCATTATATTTATGGCCAATCAATTTTTTACAAAGATGCCGATGTAAATAGTGAAGAGTCTTTCCAAGAAATGGTGCTAAAACAACTGGATCTGTACGTAAAAAATAAAACTAAACTTAGACCTTTACCTCACACCATACATAAAAATCAACTCAAAATGAATGACAGATCTATGTATAAGAGCTTAAACTATAAAACTTATAAAAGAAAACCAGAAAAATGCTTGTGACCTTGGACTGGCCAAAAGTTCTTAGATAAGACACAAAAAGCATGATTCATTAAAAAAAAAATAAGTCACACTTCATCAAAATTAAACTTTTGCTCTCCAAAAGGCACCATTAAGAAACTGAAAAGACAAATTACAGACTGTGATAAAATATATGCAAATCATATTTGATAAAAACTTGTATCCAGAGTATATAAAGAACTCTTATAACTCAATAAGACACTAATTTTTTTAAAAATGGGCAAAGGACATGAATAGATATTTCACTAAATAAGGTATATAAATGGCTAATAAAAAAATGAAATGATGCTACACATTGTTACTAGGAAAACACAAATTAAGGCCACAATGAAATACCACTACAAGTTCACTAAAATGGCTATAATAAATAAAAACTGACAATAACAAGTGTTGAAAAGAATGCAGCGAAATAGAGACCTTCATACATTGTTGGTGGGAATGTAAAAATTTGGCAGTTTCCTAAAAAGCTAAACATAAACTTACTACATGACCTAGCAGTTCCATTCCTAGGTATCTCCCTACAAGTAATGACACTATATATCCACACAAAGACACACAGACAATATGTTTATATAGTAGTATTATTCATTATGGCTCCAAGTTAGAAATAATCCAAATACCCATCCACTGGTGAATAGATTTTAAAAACTGTCGTATATTCATACAATGGAATAATATTCAGCAATAAAAAGGAGTACCACAAAAAACAATATGCTAAATAAAAGCAAGACACAAAAGACCATGTGGCATATAACATTTATATGAAATTTCCAGAAAAGCCAATCCAAAGGGAGAAAAAGCAGGCCCATGGTTTCCTGGGGCTGGAGTAAAAGCAAAGGTTGAATCCAAACAGGAATAATACTTTTGGGGTTGCCAAAAATGTTCTAAAACTAGACGGTGATCACGGTTGCATACCTCTATAAATTTACTAAAAATCACTGTATACTTACTATGTATATTTATACACCTCTATAAAACTATTAGAAAATTAAACCGCAGCAAATTCTACTGTATATCCACAATATCCAAAATTTCATATGTAAACTTATCATTTATAATTGAAATAAGGCAAATCACGTGGGGAGACAGGTTTGTGATAGCAATTCAAATTAAGCAATTATAATGAAATTGAAAGAAAGGTAATATACCTTGATTCCAAACAATTGATTCTTGCTGGTTAATAAAAAAAATTAAGTAACTGTCTCACTTTGTAGCAAGTCTGAATTCTAGGGTATTTTTAAATAGTAAATTTTTCCTAATTTCATAAGTTAGATTAATAACTGCTTTACTTAGCAGTAAATGGATTGTTTTAATGCAGTATTTCCTATGCCACCATTGTAGGTGACATATAAACACTGTATTAAATATTTAATCAGTGAGAAAATCTTTTCAATTTTTCTTTACTCTTTTCATTTAGATAAGAAATCTGTTTGAGGTGCTAGTTTACTTCTAAACACGTCTCACGTATCTACTAACTGCTGTTTTGAAGGCAATGGAAATGATTTTTATAACATTGTTTTCATTGTATTCCTTCATACAGTAACCCTCTCTTCCTACAAGTGGTGCTAGCTTTCCAATTATAGTAAAGATATAAATTATTCTGAAAGATAATTTCAAGTTTAAGAGTTAGATTGGATACACAGTATGAGGACAGGGCAAAAATCATTAATGAGGAATGTCAAAGGCCTAAATTCAGGAAACTTTGTTTTCCATGATGTAATGCTCCTAGTCCACAGTAAACTCTGAATGTTTACCTGTAATACAGATCATGTCAACAATTCACAAGCACCTAAAGATGGGTGAAATGTCTTTATTTAAATGTGTTTATACTGCTTTTCTGTGTGACTTTCCATACATCACGTCAATATAAACACACACTGGGAACCAATAGTTCCCACTGGTTATATGACTGCACAATAGTTTAAGTTTTGGGAAACTACAGATGACCTAGTAATTAAAGTAGGACCCTTTATCAGGTACCACTTTTATTTCCAGCTTTATTGAGATGTAACTGACATATAACATTGTGTAAGTTTAAAACGTATGTGTTGATTTGATACGCTTACATCTTACAAAATGACTACCACTAGTGTTAGCTAATACCCCCATGTCACATAATTATCATTTCTTTTTTGTGGTAAGACCATTTAAGATCTACCACTCTTAGCAACTTTAAAGTATATAATATTAACTATAATCACAATGCTGTATATTAGATCCCCAGAACTTACTCATCTTATAGCTGGAAGTTAGCACCAACATCTTCCCTTCTCACCAACTCCCCCAGCCTCTGGTAACCACCATTCTAGTCTTTGTTTCTATGAATTCAGCTTTTTTGGATTCCACATATAAGTGATATCATACAGTATTTGTCTTTGTCTGACTTATTTCACTTAGCATAATACCCTCAAGGTCCATCCATTTGTTGCCAATGGCAAAATGTCCTTCTTTCTCAAGGCTGGATAATATTCCATCATTGACATCTTCTTTACCCGTTCATCATCCATTAACAGACATAGGTTATTTCCATATCTTGGCTACTGTGAAGGACATGTACTATTTTTTCATTTGTTTTATTTTGTTCTTTAGGTTTCACATATAAGTGAAATCACATTGCATCTGTCTTTCACTGTCTGACATACTCCACTCAGCACAACACCCTCAGGTCCATCCATGCCAACACAGATGGCAAGAACCCATTCCCATCCATGGCTGAGGAATATGCCATTGTATATATGTACAACCTCCTCTTTATCCATTCATCCATCAGTGAACACCCAGGCTGCCTCCATATCCTGGCTATTGTAAGTAATGCTGCAATGAACAAATGGATGCACATGTCCCCTTAAGGTAGAGTTTTGGGTTTCTTTGGATAAATACCCAGAAGTGGAATTACTGGGTCATCCTTTGTCTCTTGTTACATAGCCTTTGTTTTAGTCTATTTTGTCTGGTATAAGTATTTCTACCCCAGCTTCTTGTTTGTTTCCATTTTCATGAAATATTTTTTTCCCATCCCTTTAAGTCTGTGTCTTGCTATCTGAAGTCTCTTGTAGGTAGTATATGTAAGGGTCTTGTTTTCTTATCCATTCAGCCATCCTATGTCTTTTGATTGAAGCATTTAACCCATTTACATTGAAAGTAATTGTTGACAGATATATAGTTATTGCCATTTTATTATTCATATTTTTAATCTTTTCTATTTTTCCATTTTAAAGAAGTCCCTGTAAGATTCCTTGTAATACTCGTTTGGCGGTGAGGAACTCCTTTAGTTTTTTCTTGTCTGGGAAGCTATGTATCTGTCCTTCGATTCTAAATGATAGCTTTGCTAGATAATCTTGATTGTAGGTCCTTACTTTTCATCACTTTGAATATTTTGTGCCAATCCCTTATGGACTGCAAAGTTTCTGTTGAGAATTCAGCTAACAGTCTTATGGGAGCTCTCTTGTACATAATGAACTGCTTTTACCTTGCTGTTTTTCAGGTTCTTTCTTTGTCTTTAACCTCTGGCATTTTAATTATGTGTCTTGGTGTGGGCCTCTTTGGGTTTATCTTATTTGCAACTCTGTGATTCTTGGGCTTGTATATCTGTCCAAGTTAGGGAAGTTTTCTGTCATTATTTCTCCAAATCAGTTTTCAATTCCTTGCTTTCTCTCTTCTCCTTCTGGTACCCCTATGATGCAAATGTTGGTATGCTTGATGTTGTCCCAGAGGCCCCTTAAATCAGCCTCATTTTTTTAAAAAATTCTTTTTTCATTTTGCTGTTCTGAATGGGTGTTTTCTGCTATCCTGTCTTCTAAATTGCTGATTTGATCCTCTGCTTCAGTTAATCTACTGTTAATTCCCTCTAACGTATTCTTCATTTCAGTTATGGTATACTTTATTTCTCACTGTTTTTTTTAAATGGTTTCTAGCTCCATTTTCATGTTTCATATCTCATTGTTGAAGTTCTCCCTGACATCACTGAGCATCCTTAAAACCAGTGTTTTGAAAAGTGCGTCTCGTAAATTGTCTCCATTTTGTTTTGTTCTTTTCTGGAGCTCTGTTCTGTTCTTTCATTTGGGACACATTTCTTTGTCTCCCCATTTTGGCTGCCTCCCTGTGTTTGTTTCTATGTCATTAGGAAGAGCTGCTATGCTTCCTGGTTTTAGTGCAGTGGCCTTATTTAGTAGGGGTCTTGTGGGGCCCAGTAGCAGTCTCCCTGGTCACCAGAGCTGGGTGCTCCAGGTGTGTCTCCCCTTGTGTGGGTTGTGGGTGCCCTCTTGCAGTTGAGCCTTGTGTGGGTTGTGGGTGCCCTCTTGCAGTTGAGCCTTGGTTGCCATTTGCACATTAATGGGAGGGAGTTACCCTCAGGCTGATTGGTTGTGAGAAATGGCCGTGAATACAGTAGAGAAGCTGTGGTGCAAAGGCTAACCCTACAGGGCACATTTCGCTTTAGCAGGGCTCTGATGGCTGCCCAGACTGCCCTTTGGAAGTGTCATCCTTGGATGTGGCCAGGTGATGCTCCAGGCCTAAGCTGGACACTGGGTGTGCCAGCCCTGCCTGGGGCCTCCTGCCAGCCCTGCCTGGGGCCTCAGGTCAAGTTCAGCTGCAGCCTATGCCCTGCCTGGGGTCACGTAGCATGAGCCACAAAGCACTCCACAGATGGCTGCCACCTGCACTGGACTTGGAGGTGCCTCAAGAGGCCAAGCCGTGAACCAAGGCCATGTGCCACCAGTGCTGGGCTTAGGGACTGCTCAGCCATCGGTACAGGACATGCGAAAGCCTGATGCCATTTGTTTGGGTTTGTGAACCTTTCAGAGATTTTAGGAAAGTCTGCAGCATGAGCCAAGACAGGCCATTTACATGGAAAAGCCACTAGAAGTGGCTTGGCTGTGCCCAAAAGTGGGTAGGGTGGGGTTTCAAGAAATCACCAGGGCAGGGCAAACGAAAGGTTTTAGCCAGGTTGATGGAGACTCAGATATAGTGGCTGCCTGCGTCTGCCAGTTGGGAGGGAGGAGGGCTCAACAAAGAAACAATGGCTTGCGTCAGTTCCTCTGCCCAGGAGAAAGCTGCCCCCCGCCAGCCCTCGTCCTGCAGCCAGACAATTCAGTTTGTCCCTGTACGTCCCTGGTACCTTTCAAGCTGCTGCCTCAGCACTGGAGCTCAGTGTGAGGCCGTCAGTGAGTAAGTCTGTGTGCGGTCCCTTTAAGAGGAGCGCCTGAGAGTTCAGCTTCCCTTCGTCTCACTCAATCACAATCTTTGCTGGTTTTCACAACCAGAAATTATGGAGACCTGTCTCCCCGGCACTGGAACCTTGGCTAGGGAGTCTGGTATGGGGTTGGGACCCCTCGCTTTTCTGGAGGGGACCTCTGCAGCGAGATATCCTCCCAATTTTTAATGGTCACTCACGGGTGTGGGACCAGCCTGTCCCACGTCTCTGTCCTTCCTCCCAGTCTCAAGTCCCTTCCTTCTTCTATAGTCCTTAGTTGTAGGGCTTTGGTTCAGCTAGACTTCAGGCAATTCTCAATGATGGTTTTTCTGTACTTTAGTTGAAATTCTGATGTGCTCATGAGAGGAAGTAAGCACAGCGTTTACCTACTTCACCTTCTTGACTGGAAAACCTATACCACTTTTCGAAATAATGTGTACTGTGTGTAAGAAAAGAAATTCACCAGCACTTATGTAACTCTCTCTACTATAAGCTTTTCTGAATTTAAGTTGTAATTTAGTACTATCATATTTTTTTATTTTATTTTATTTTTTAAGGAGGGCACAGCTCACAGTGGCCCATGCGGGATTATACTGGTAACCTTGGTGTTAATAGCACCATGCTCTAACCAACTGAGCTAACCAGCCACCCCACCATATTTTTTAAATGACATGTCAACACTTAAAATCTTCCAATTATTAAACCTTAAAAACACCGTACTATGCATAGGACAGATATCCTATATTCATTATTTAAAAAAATACTTATCAAGCATATGTTTTTACGAGGTACTATAAACAACACAAAATAAGATCATTTCTGCCCTCCAGTAACTTATAATCTACTTGGAGAAATAAAACGTGGCAAACTTAAAATACGAATGTAGTTCATCAAAAAAATGAACACTTCTAATTGTGGTAAACAATGATTCATATAGAAAGTAGACTTTCAACAGAAGCAAAAGGATGGATAATATTCTGATAAGCAGAGATGGGGCAATAGAACATTCCAAGGGGAGTGTCTCTGATATCAAACTAAGGAGTTTGAACTTCATTCTTTAACCAACCCTAAGAGACTTCCAAGCAGTGGTTTATAAGGAAGGCTCTCTGAAGGCAGCAACCGAGTAGAATTGAAAGAATGAGAAATGGAATAGGAGTTGGGAAAATGTAGGTACAAATTAAATGACCTTCCTGAGGTCACACAATTAACCATATACCCGATCCTCCAACTTGCTTTTCTTAACACCTATCTCATTGTTTTCCATTATTAACATACACCAACAAGAGCGTAAGTTTCTATTCAGTTACTCAAAGATACACAATTTATTTCATAAGCCTAGTAGTTATTTGCCTATTTAAGCTTTTTACTAGTAAACTTTACAGTGATAACTTAAAATTTTTTCATTTACTGTATTAACACACTAACATCTTTGGATAAAATGTTTTGTTACATAGAGCACGCCCCTTCATCCCTTTCATATCTGCTTATTTATGCTATCTTTCACAGGAGGTGTTCAAAAATACAGCTGAGGATAAGTTATATGTTTGAAATAACCAATGACCTAAAAATTGAGATAAGACTAATTTAGAATTACATACAGCATTCTAAGGCATCATTTTGTGTAAACTTTCATATTCACAGTTAAGCAGTATATTACAGGAATAATTCTAGGCTCTCTGATACACTACAAAACTCAATTCATTTCACAAAGCATCCATGTCAATCATAAATTATAATGTGCTTTAAACAGCAGCTTCATTCTCAAAGCTGATACTAGTCCTTGCACAATACCCTTGGTAGAAATACCTCACCAGTTGCTCCATCAATTAAGTTGCACCTCTACTATCCCAATTTAACACATACACATCAAACCTTTTTTGAGCACCCTTTTTGGGTTCCAAAATACATAAATGATCCCTGTTGTAAACTCTTAAGTAGTTTTTAGAACTGCTAAGTAGAATCACAAAGTAGAGAAAGCAAATTTACATCAAGTTACACTGAAACAAGTTACACCCTCACATGAAAAAGGAAATCAAAAAACAAAGTGACTATCTACAGAAACTCTTTTGTTCATAAACATATGTCAACATCACACTACACTGTTATTTTTTCAAATTTGGAGTCTGGAAAAAATTTTGAAGAGATACAACTCTATTAACACTGAGATTCCAAATAGCTACTTAGGGTATATAATAATAGCTATAAAAGGTACATAAACGTCCATTAGAAGAATCATAAAATATACAAAAGTTATTCTTAGATATTTTATTTTAATGTTTCCATAGTCTCATGACTAATCAACATTTTTCACATGGCAATTCTTCTGGACAGTAAAAAAACCCAGCTTAGACCAATAAATGCACGTTCCTTCCATAAGGCTAGGTTTTCTTTTTTTAAAAATATATCCCTCCTAAGTTGAGTTTAACTTACTGAGAGACCTAACAAAATTTCAAGTAAGCAAATAGTGTTATATCCTCTCATCTCTTTGATGTCTCTCCCAGTCTCCAAAAGCCCTTAAGCAGCTTTTAAGACCTCAACTCCGTAAAATCCTTTAGATCTTCAAAATTCACTTTATTCTGTAAAATTACTTGCATATACAACCTCTCCAAAATCAAAGCTTTCATGTTCTTATGCAAACATTTTAGACCAATTCACTCTAAGTTATGCAGGAATAGCTAATGGCTCGTCAATTCAGCTAGAGGTGTTTTCATATTTAAAAGAAGTTTGTTAACCTAATTTAACTTACACAGTTTCAGTAAGTTTAAAAATTGAAAAATAAAAACTTTCAGATTTAGTGGGGAAAAAAATGCATATCCCAGGAAAAGGGGACTGGAAGCTGGAGTCTGGAACTTGTTCCCCATTCACCCAGTTACATAATCAATCTAGTCCAATACTTGATTTTTAAAGTGAAAAAGCCCATGCCAGAGATCAAGATTAACCACTCATAAACCTACAGTAGTTTGCAGTTTCCCCTAAGGTATTCTCGTATTTCATTTCACCCATACTTCTAAATCCACAGATTCCCTACAACCTAACATTTTGCACACTGGATCTTAATGGTAGTGGCCCCAGGACTTCTGTAAAAAGTAGCTAGCTATCTATGTATAGGGTGGGAGTTTGAATGAAAGGAGTATGGAGTAGTTTTAAATTCCAGTATTGCCTTAGATTTACTATTATCTAACTTCAAAAGCAAAAACACAGATATTCTTAATATTCATAATATCCCTAAGAAAGTTGAGGCTCATTTGTTTTGTCTTTTACAGAGGCATAAAGTAACCTACAGGCTTCTGGTCTATTCATCCCTCAAATTAAGTTTAATTCTACCTAAAAATAATGTGGGTCTGACTTTTTAGAGAGAAGGAAAGTTAAATTTTAGTCTTTACAATTTGTTACATCAGAGTGAAGTTACGCATTAAACTCAGAAGACAATTTAAAGTTCAAGCTATAATTATTTTTTTCTGCATATGCTTTAAAGGTAATAGTTATACACACCCAAACTAAAAAAATTATTCAATTGGCACACACACACTTTAAATGAATTAGTACCTTATTTAAGAACCAAATGATACACAATATACATATTCAAAAATGTAATCAAGCACCAGACAGAACAGTCACACTGCTGGTCTTATGATAGCCTATTTTGTTTTGATATATATTTAAAAGTTAAATCAGCCAGAACTTAATGGCAAATAATCTGATTTACAGTCTATGATAGTCATTCACGTAAAGGAGACCAGAAATGTCTAAATCTCATCATCATTTTTACAGGGTTGTGTGTGAGGATAGTCAAGGAAGGGCCTTGTAGGCATTCCAATGGTCAAATACAGAGCGCTGAGGGTTTAAACTAATTTTAACTAGTCAGTATTTCACATAGGTGTAATAAAACCAAGGTCACAACCTATTTCCATATGGTCAAGTTATCTTCGAAAAGAGAAAAATTTCACTCTGACATCGATTAGTACTGCCTTCGTTGGAGAAAAAAAAGCACACCAAAAAACCAGGAACATTTTTATAACCTATTTTGTAGCTTTTATAGACAACCCCATAGCAGCGTTCTTCGAAAAGAGAGAATATACCATCCACCACCTATTTTTTTAAGTTTTTCCTCTTATGTACTCGGTAATTAGAAACAAGACAAACAAAAACAAGATTCACAGAAAGCAAGAACAAAACTCAGTTTCATGCTCTTCCCAAATCTTATTATTTCCAGGTGCTGATACCCTGGAGTAGCCGGCCAGATTTGAGTTCTACTTCCGCTCCGACTAACCCCCCTCTCCCTCCAACACACACACACACACACACACACACACAGAGTAACATGTTAGGGTGAGGCGAGGCGCTGAATAACCAGACCTTTAGGAAAAAATAAAGAACTCTGGCAGTAGTAGTTGCTAGAAATAAGTTATCACAGGCCTGTAAAGTCTGGCATAGGGTAAAGCCCAACAGGCTTCCTCTAAGTCTCAAACAACGGCCTTTAAAGCAAGGGAGGGCTGGAAACACAACAGTGACCAGATTTCTAACTGTGGAAAGTTCAAACAAAATTGTTCCTCGGGGAATTGGGGAAGGAAGAGGAGGGCAAGTTCGGCTCGGCCGAGGGAGCGCGCGAGGACTGCACAGTGCGCGGTGGTCGATCCAACAACACCGGGAGACGCAGGAATTTTCGGCAGCAGCGACTGCATCCACCCCGGACCTCCATCCGGAGGACATGCCCGGACCCGGGGATACGTGCGGCCAAGTAGGTGGAACAAGCATGCGGAAAGCCAAGACAAGTAGGTCTTGCGCGAAGGGACAGGGGTTCAGGGCTCTGGGTGGTAATTGAGGGCGGGACGGTGCCGGGACCCCGGGTAGGGAGCGGCGAGAGGTTGCGGGAGGCTCTACTTACTCGGCTGTACCAGATGCTGAGGCGAGCCGGGGCCAGCACGGCGAAGAAAGTCCTCTGGGGGTCGGACTGAATGTGGAAAGGCGCCTCGGCCGGGCTCCCCAGAGGGTAGAGCAGCCTCTTGGGCCAGCCACTCAGGAAATACATGGTCCGCGCGGAGCCGCCGATGCCGCCGAGCCCGGCGGCCCCCGGCCCCGTCCGTCACACTTATCGGCCCGGGGCCTGACGCCCGCCTCCCACACCGCCACCGACGGAGTCGGCGGCGGCAGCCGCAGCTCGGGGCATCTGCCCGCTGGCCGGGCCGAGCCGGGCCGACGCGATGCTAAGCGACGAAGCCACCTCAGAACTGACGGGGCCCAGTGTGGGGGAGGGAGAGGGAGGGAGAGTCGGGACTAAGAGGGGGCGGGAGGAGCGCGGAGGCCCGCCCCGGCCCCGCCCCTTCCTCGGGCCGCATGGCGTCACCACTCTGCGCCGCGTGGGAAGGCTGTCGCGCCGGAGCCTTCTCCCTTCCCCCTCGCTCAGTTTTCTGAAGCTCCGCCCTAATCTTCACATGCGGCCGCCGCGCATCGTCAATAGGCATGCGCTTTTCTCCTTCTCTGCACCTCCCACTCGTAATCTGGGCGCGAATGTGCAGGACCGGGCGGGCGGGACAATCGCCTGAGACTCGGAGGCAAGTGGGCAGAGCCAGGCGGGACGCGGCTGCGAGGCGACTCGGCCTGCGGAACGTGCCCCTCCCCTAGCCTAGCCAAATTGACTTCCCTGGTGGATTGGTGAGACCCCCTAATGAGGGCACCCCAGCGAGGCAACGCGGAGGTGGCGGAAAGGGGAGAATGAGGGGGAGCGCGAATGATGTGACGTTTCCTGCTTGGGTTCCCACCGTGGGCTCTTGTCCGAGACCTCTGTGCTGAGCTTTGGGGTCCTTGGCCCAGTGAGTCCCTTTTGCATGCCAAGGTCTGCAGTGAAAGGTGGTGGCGAAGTTCCTGCCCTCATGGAGTTTACATCTGGGTAGAGGGCCTTTTTTCAATCCTTAAATAAACAACCTACCGCGAAAGGGCCTGAGTCCTGTCCTCTGTCCTTTAGGAGTCCTAAATCTAGTATATATTTTTGAATTCAGTTTGCATTCAAATGTCCTTTTGCCAGTCATAATGTTAGACCAGGTTAGGCTGGCTGTTTTGCACCCTCTGTAGGGTATGTGCCAGAAAAGACCTGGACTTAATTTTAGAGCTGGGACGGACTGGAGAGATTTTGTAGTTCAGTGGTTAACTTTTGGACCCCAGGGATTATTTTAACAACAGTTTCTTTTTAAATATTGACCCAATGATTACCTCTGAATAGGAGGACAACTTAGTGGGAATAGAGTGTGAAGGGAGAGGGTTCTGGAATAAAAGATCTGCTTTCCATTTTGCTACCTTTTTTGTACAATTTGAATGTTTCCATATGTCTATATTTTTCAATTATAAAATAAATGAGTTAGCCCAGGTTAAAAAAACAGTGTTAACTCACATTTAAAAAGTAGCAACATAAACAGCAAAAAAGGAAACAACACATACCAGATGTAGAATTGTAGTTGGTATTCATAAAATATGTAACTTTGCGTAATTTTTCTAAACATTCACTGCATTCTCCAAAAGGTGATCAAAGAACCCAGGATTCCTCAAATCAAAGTTGAAACTGCCTCACCACTCACTAGCCTCTTGTGGTCAGTGTCTCCTGGTGTTTCCTCCCGCCATCCAGCACAGCAGCCTGGGACATAGTAAGAATAGTAAACTCTGAAAATATTTGTCAAATGTAACATTGGATAAAACCCTGATCTAGCCCAACTATACCATTAGACAAAGAGGCCCAGAGATGTTTCTTGACTTGCCAATATAAAATTGTAGAAGAATAACAGTTGCATCATATTTTCTTCTAACCTACTCAGATTCAATTAGGCACTTGGCAGAAAGAGAGAGGAAATGAAAATAAGTTACATTACAGCAATTCCACTGGCAGTTTTACTGAGGGTGTATTTGTCCCAGGTATTCATCAGAGGGTCTTTGTTCTTAACCTTCTAAGTGTGAGCATCTTTCTGCACTCATGCACAGTTCAAGGAACTTCTAAGTAATTTTTATTGCACTCAGTTTTAACTTGCTAACTTTAGAATTGAATTCCCCTTCCACACTCCTTTGTAGCAGTTATGGTGTGGGGACAGAGTCCCAGAGAGCAGTTTCCAGGCTCTCGGCCTCACGTGGGGAGGTGCTGGCTCCAGTAGTGAATGACCATTAGCTGTGATTGCTTGGCCATCAGCTGTAACTGGTTAGCCAATTGGCTACTGATGTAACTGCGGGGCTGTGTTTGTTGGTTGGTTGGCAGGCAGAGAAGTGCATGGCAGACTGCGGATCGTGTGGCTACTACTGCGTGTGTCTCACCCGGCCGCCGGAGAGAATATAGTGGTATGACTCCCCTATCTATGGCTCTGTGGGTGTTCTTTTTTGGCCTCGCCATATCTTGCGTTCTTATGTGGGGAGTCCCGCAGGTTGCCCTGCACGACGTATGGTTTACAAAATATTTTCAAATGTATGACTTAATTACACAGTAAATCTTCAAAGTAGGTGTGATGTTGTTCTCATTTTCTTAATCAGGAAACAGCCAGAGTGGTGAAGAAGCCTAAAGTCACGTGGCTTAAAAAGAACTTGTCCTTCTTCTGTAAACCCAGTGATCTTTAGACTGGATTGAACTGAGTCATCTAGTTGCTTGCTTCAATGAGAGGGAGAAGAGGAGATCCTCTGGGCCTTTTGGGGGAAAAAAGTGAAATATCTGACTCTTCACAATCCCTTACTATGAGTTCCCTATTGTGATAGAAACATTATGGACTAGATTTTTTAACTTTGAAGTATCATATTCCAACTTTATTTTGTGAAATACATTAGCAATTCCCATGTCCTGGATCTTGCTTCTCTTCCTTCCCCTACCCCACCGCCATCTCTCTCTCTAGTCACACTTATTGAAGTCTGTTCTGAGCTAAGACTAAGCTGATAAAACAAACTTAATAGGTGCATGTTTTCATCTGTCAAACTAAAAGACTTTTTATTATAAGAAATAATATGGGTAAGGCTGTACAGACTCAGGTACATTTATAAACTGTTGGTGGGGGTATAATTTGCTGCAAATTTTCTAAAGGGTAGTTGGCATATTTTAAAAAAAGATCTTAAAAATAATCGTATCTTTGGCCCCAACTATTTCTTTCCTATGATTATTTTCTAAGGAAATAAACACTGATATGTACAGAGTTTTGGCTTTATGCACCCCACAATGGTATAGCTAAAAGGAAATAACCTAAATGGCCCCCAAAAGACATTAATTATAGCCCTTCCTTACAATGGAATATTTTGCAAAAATAAATTGTGTTGGGACAGAATATTTAATCAAATAGAAGTATGTTCACTATATACTGTGAAGTAATGAAAACAGATTAAAGACAGTATGTAAAATATCCTATGTTCATGAAAAAAGTGTATATGAATGAAAATACTGGTTTTTACCCGATTATAGGTGCTTTTTATGTTCTTTTTTGGGCTTTTCTTGAATTTTCCAAATTGTCTCTAATGAGCTCATGTGACTTTTGAAATGAGGGAAAAAGTTATGTAAAACCGAGTTACATTTCTAATGATTGATAATGCCCTACTTGTCCTGCTTTAAGTGGGCCTGCAGGGCTGGCAAATCAAAGGGAGTCATGTAGTAATGAGGAGTTTCAGGCACAGTCCCAAGACTAATGAGAGGATTAGGAGGAAAGGCACCCTGAGTCACCAGACTAAAAGTAGGCCCTTTGTACTTCACACGTTCACAGACTTCTGATGATGGCACATAACCAGGACCAGAATTTGGTTCCAAGCACACCACTCCCAGTATTTGGGGACCTCTGTAAGAGCCTATGATAATACTGAAGATGATACTGCTTTAGTTTATGACTCTTTAATACACTTTTAACATTCAACCTTCTTGCCCTTTTATTATGTACAACTGATATATTTGTTACTGGGCTAGACTGTATATGTGTGTGTGCGTGTGTGGCTACCACACTACCATACATGTTAAGCCACACTGAAAAAGTCCTTATTCTTCATACACAGACATACATATATACACATATATTTATATATATACACACATATATATACATATATTTAAATCAATGTATTTAAAAACAAAACCCATTCTTAATGTAACTTGCTAGACTCGATTATCATTTATCCCCTCTGAAGATTGGTAATGAATATTTCAGCTTAAATGATATGTCTGGGTTTTGCTTCAGAATAATCTGGGAGTAAATGGAGAAGGTGGAAATATAAATGACACAAGACTGGCCATGAGTTGATAATTTTTTAAGCTAAGTGATGGGTAGTGATGGGTACTTGGGAATTCATTGTGTTATTTGCCCTCCTTTTCTATATGGTTGAAATTTTCAGTAATAAAAAGTGTAAACATTGAAATGAAAATGAACATCTCAGTAACTCTGGTCATACGTATGTGACCAACCAGTCTACCTTCTCCACAATCCTTCTAACAGTAGACAGTGCTAAATATTACTTAGAAACAACCATGAAGGCAGAATGGCTTATTATTAATAAGCCTTAATGGATGCAAATGAGACTCTCTGGGCTGCAGTGTGTACACAAACTAGAAAACAAAGTGAGGAAGCCTATTGCTCCTAATCAAGCAAAACGGGAAAAGACTCACTATTCTTTCACTTTTGTCTTTTTTAGAAATTAAAAAAAAGAATCATTGAAAAGATACCCGATTGCACTTAAATTAGCCAACAATGACATTTGTTCTGTTTGATCATGTCTGAACCAATTTTCCAGAATAAAAAATGTCATATCTGAATTTTGTGTGTGTATTCTTTATTAAAATAGCAAAAGGAGTTGGAAAGAGAAATTGTTAAACCCCGTTATGTGAGACAGTAAAGAGTTCATCATAATTCTAATCAGGTATCTGTCTCCTCCACCTCCACCTCCACTTCCCCTCCTTGTCCTCCTTCTCCCTCTTTATTCAGACAGATACACATATGACAATTAAGTTCGCGATCTCATCCTAGAAAAAGTGCTACATACCTCATTGCTGAATATCACTATGGTCACCTTTGTAGTACTCCCCTTGGGAAGCAATGTACAAATACTCGTTCCTAGTCCACCCTTCAAAGCAATTTTGGAACTCTTTTTCTGGAATGGCCGTCAGAGCTGTCATCGTATTACCCCTGATGTCCTAATGTCATCAAAATGTCTTCATTTCAATATTTCCTTTATCTTTGGGTGAACAAATAAATGATTGGGGGCCAGATCAGGTGAGTAGGGAGGGTGTTCCAATACAGTTATTTGTCTACTGGTTAAAAACATAGTGCTGTGTGATCTGGTGCATCGTCTTGATTCAAGAGTCATGAATTGTTGGCAAAAAGTTCAGGTCGTCTAACTGTTTCACACAGCCTTTTCAGCACTTGCAAATAGTTAACTAAGTTAACTGTTTGTCTGGTTGGTACAAATTCATAATAATCCCTCTGATACCGAAAAACGTTAGCAACATCACTGCAACAAGTTCGTGAACTTAATTGTCACACATCGTACCTTCATTAATTTGGACAAAAATTCATACTCATTGCACTATCCCTTTATCTCCTATTTTTACTGGTGAGTTTAGAGTCAAATTTAGTGCTAGTTGTAACAGATTATTCTGGTATATAATAGTTTTGGCTTCTGTCCTAATTCTCAAATGTTACTCTTATGTTTTCTACTAGGTTTATAAACCCCAAGTACAGTTCTAGAAATTAACAGGTTCCATGAAAATTTTTATGAAACCAAACCTTAATATTAACTGTTATGTTTTGTATCAGTCCAAAATATTATAAAAGAGCAACACTATTCTTTTTATTATTACCTTTTTATGGTTTATATTCTTCTATTGTGGTAAACACAAAACATAAAATATACCATCTTAACCATTTTTAAGTGTGCAGTTTCAGTAGCATAAGTATATCCACATTGTTATGAAAGAAATCAACAGAACTTTTCCATCTTGCAAAACCGAAACTCTATCCATTAAACAATAACTTCTCTTTTCCCTCTCTCCCAGTCTCTGACAACAACCGTTCTATCCTTGGTCTTATTTGATGTCTGTAGAAGAGTTGTTACATCCCTCAGATAGCTCTTCCATCAGGAAATCAAGAGAATCAGATTTGCTGAAGGAGGGTCATGCCCACACTTCCTAGGAATCCAGTGCACTTTCTGACTTTTTAATATACGCCATTTCCTTTTCTGTGAATTTGACTACTTTAGTTACCTCATATAAATGGAACCATACAGTATTTGTCTTTTGTGACTAGCTATCTCAGTATAATGACCTCAGGGTTGTAGTATGTGATGGGATTTCCTTCCTTTTTAAGGCTGAATAATATGTATACCACATTTTGTTTATCCATTCATTCATTGATGGACACTTGGGTTGCTTCCATCTTTTGGCTATTGTGAATAAAGCTGCTATGGACATTGGTATACAAATAACTGTTCAAGTTCCTGCTATCAGTTCTTTTGGATATATACCCAGAAGTGGGATTGCTGGATTATATGACAGTTCTATTTTCAATTTTTTGAGGAACCTCCCTACTGTTTTCCATAGAGGTTACACAATTTTATAATCTTACCAATAGTGCACAAAGGTTCCAATTTCTCTCTGTCTTCACCAACAGTTCTGTTCTGGTTTTTTTTTATACTAGCTATCTTCATGGATATGAGATGATATCTCATTGTGGTTTAGATTTGCATATCTCTGATTATTAGTGATGTTGAACATCTTTTCACATACTTAGCCTTTTGTATGTCACTTCTGAAGAAATGTTATATTACCTTTGGTACAATGTCATGTCAGAAGATATGCACCAAAAGATAAAGCTCAAAAGCAAAACTTTGAGTTTAAGTTTTAGATGATGTAATTTTATATTCTCCATCAAGTTTGAGCGTAGTTAATCCTTATCCTCAAAGAATTGCAAGAAGCTTACAAGTATGACCTCCTAGTCAGAATGGGCATCAAATATTATCTAGTCCAATCTCTTATTCCAACAAAAATATAAGTGGATTTCATAGAGTAAATTTACATACGTTTCAAACATAGACATCATTTATAAAAACCATTTCAGCATTAATATAAAAGGAACATATCTATGTAACTGAATATTCAATATACTTGATTATAAGTACCTGAAAAGAGGTATGGAAAAGTGGCTGCATGTTTTTAAAAAAAGGATTAGAGGGACAACCATCAAAATATTTGCAATTGTCGTCTCAAACAGTATAATTATGAATGGTTTTTATTTTCTTTTTTATTCTTAGCATTTTCTAATTTTTTCTTTTATAATCAGAAAAATAATAAGTGCTATTTTTAAAAATTATGTTAATTTGTTATTGAGGAGATTAGTTTTCCCAAAATGTGGTCCACCCCACCTGCATCAGAATTACCTGGCAATACATTTAAAATTCAGATTCCTTGGCCTAGTTCCAGGATTCCTGAATCAGAATTCCTTGATAGTGTGGCCCAAGAATTAGCATTTTAAACACATACCTGATGATTTTCAAGCATATTAATAAGGTTGATAAAGAGTTGATTAGGAGTAAATAAGCTAAAAGTACTCTCTGTTTGTACTCTCTTTATATGTGGGCTAGGCTCTCCCTACTAAATCTCCCAATTCTATCAGCATATAAACAAGTCAGAAAGTGCACTGGATTCCTAGGAAGTGTGGACATGATTCGTCCTTCAGCAAATCGGGATTTTCTTGATTTCCTAATCAAAGAGCTCTCTGAGGGTTGTAACAACTCTTCTACAGAGATCAGATAAGACCTTGAAGTGACCTTAGGTCATTCAATAGCCACCTCCTGAGTGAATAGAGCTTATGCTGATGCCCTGCATGGCCCATGCTTATGACCATGTTGCCCTGCTAGCCCTCTAAGCTCCCCTTAACTCTTCCTCATCTATAGAGTGGAAATGATGATAACACCTATCTTATCAGACTTCTCTTTTAATTTTTTAATGCTGGAATCTAAGAGCTCAGAGTAATCCAGGCCCTTGGCATATTTTGGATTAGCCACATGTTGCTTCCCATCAGAGGGAAATCTTCTTCTGCAGGACCCTGAGGAAGGGAGCATATTATCCCAACTTCTTTCCTCAACCACACTTCCCCAACCCAAGCAAGCACTTTGTTCTCAGAGGCTGTCTTAGGATTCCTCTATAGTAAGAGCAAGGAAACTGACAAGGATGGCAAGAGCTTCCTCCATGTTTTTACCTTGACCAGGTTGGGGGAAACACGTGGGTTTAAATCAGCCAGGTGTGTGGATTAGAAAGGGAAACTGGCCATTGCCTGTATATACTGTGTTGTTAAGTCCATGTCCTTCAATGATCAAGCAGATAAAAACCAGTTCACCTGTTAACCTGTGGTAAAAAGCAGAGAGGGATTATTCAGCTCTGTAACTCAGTTCTGTGGTGAAAATACTGTTTGGCTAAAGTGAGACAAGCCCACTGGGATGCTTCAAGACTCAAGGAATGTGGAATGGATGCTGAGATCCTCTAAAGATTATCTCGAAATATCCTTCTGTTGTTCATACAGTTCCCTCTTGTGGCTAGAGGAAATAGCTACTTAAGGTTTTTAATCATCTCTTAATCTACAGATTTTATAAAAATAATGGGCATTTCTAAGTTTGTTCATCTGGAAAGCACTAATACCCCCCAAGCGAAAGTTTCAAAACAAACTTATTCAGACTATATAATCACCAGATAGTAAATTTTAAAGATATGTAGTCTCAGGCAAAACTCAGTTAATGCAGACATCAAGTTGAGTATATGAAATCAAAGACAATCAAGGAATTAAAATGTGTGAACACAATAGTTAACCCTTTACAATGCCATTAACCTTAACAAAGCAAGAGTTTCCCAAAGCCCAAAGCCCTGAAAATATACTAGGCACCACTGGAAGTCCAGTTAATCAAAACAGGCCATAGAGTCACAAGTTAAGAAACTATCCTTTGAGTGTAGTAAAGTTGGTGAAAGATCCTAATTCAGTTTTAGTTAGTATGAAACATGGTACATAGCATTATTGTATTCAGGCCATGTGGGTAAGTTATAAATCTTCCAAAATTAGATAGATACAGTTTGTCTTTCATTTACTTATGATCACTTCCTTAATGTTCTATTGAGAACATGTTGGCATTTCAATCCTGTTTCATTATTTCACTTATTAATGGTTGCATTTCCTGGGTTCTCTTCTTATTAAATATAAATTGGACAAATATAAGTTGGACAAATATAAATTGAAAAAAAGAATGGAGCAAAGAGAACTTCTAAAAGAAGCTCCACCCAACCAAGCAGTCAAAGAACTATCCAGCGTGTCAAAATTCAGTAATACTCCAAAACCTTTCTCTCCTGTCTCACAGAGAACCTTCAAGAACAGGAAACTATGAGAAGCCACATCCTACAGATTGAACCCTGTGTTCTCCCTTCCAGCAATGCAGCACCTCCTCCGCCCGTGTTCTCTTTCATAGACCCACCTTTCTTTTACTCTTTGTCTTCATTTGAGTTTTTCCAAAAGCCGACCTTGAGACAAAAAAATGCACATACAGTTTATTTTGGTGGTGATCTCAGGAAGTGCCATGAGGGGATGTAAGAGAAGAAAAGGAAGACAGCTAATAAAGGGAGTGTTTTCAAGCATGTTGGCCCTATGGGGATGGACCCCTCTGGAGAATTCTGGGAATCAGTGCAGAACACGTGCCTCTTAGTTATTCTGCCTGAGAAGTGAGCGAACTGGAGGTTTATACACCAACTCTAATCAATCATTAGTTAGGGGCTGCTCCTGAGAGGCATTAAGTCTCCACACACCCTGCCTCCATGCTCACATTTGGACCCCTAGCCACCAGAGAAAGACATTGCAAGGTGGTGCAGCTCTGGTAGTGGTAAAGCCACAGAAGACATGGGCAGGGCACCAATAGCATCTGCTACGCTGATGTCTGAGACCGTTATTATCAAAAGTCCTGGCTCACAACACGGAAGAAGATCAAAGGTTTTGGAGACAAACTTGAGTGTTTTCAAAATCTGTGTTCTTAACTTCTCTAAGCTTCAAGTTCCATAAAGGATCGTAATGGGAGTTGAATAATGTAATTCATGTAAAAGTACGAAGTATTGTGACTAGCACATAGTACACATTCCCAAAAATGCTAGTTATTAATATTATTACTAATACCTGATCCCCTCACAGAGGACATAAAACTGAATAGAACCTAAAAATGTTCTGCTTGACTAGGTTGCCCAGCAGGAACCCAGAAGTTTCAGTCTTGCTACTGGTGCAGTATTTAAACTGGCATCAGTGAGCGGAACTGATGAAACCTCTGGGTCTCCATCCAACTAGTCTAGAAGACGAGGCCAGATGGAGCCCTGAATTATCATCAGCGGGGGAGAGGATTGTTTCAAGCTGAGTGGCACAGGATAGGTCCCAGAAGAGTAGATAAATCTCCAATGGAAGGAGTGGATTCTATGGCAGGCCCACCTTGTGGTTCAACTTACCCTCTCCATACTATTTTCTTACCCAACCACTCAGACAGTCTTTAATTTTTATTTTTATGTTTATGAGAAAAAGGAAGGGAAGAAAAAACTAGTACTTATCCTTCTCCATAACAAGTTCCGACACAAAAACATAACTGCCCTTTCAATAAGGAAGTATTTTTGGAATTCCTTAGTGCAAATGAAATTACATGGTTCACATGCTCAAAGCATTTTTTTCCAACTGTTTTTCTCCCTGGTTGTGGAGACCAGACTTTTGGAAAAACTCAAACTTTCATTAAAGTTCAGCCATGCAGGATATAAAAGCTGGGTGGGTCCTGCTTAGATATTTCTTTGTTGCTAAACATTTCTATGTAGCTAATAGCAAGAACAGATTTTTGGGAAGGGATGCAGAGTGCATGGGGAGCCCTGTGAAGCCACATAAAGACAACAAATGGAAACTTTGAGAAGAAAATTTATCATATTTTCCAAAAAGCAGAAAACAATAATTTTTCAATTCTTAAGAGTGTCTGAAATAGTGTTTTTATTTCAATAAAAGCTGTATTTTTCTAAATTGTTCACTAATAATAAAGATTATAATTGAAATTGAAATTCCAAAATTTTAAAAACATTCAGCCACAAACATTCACTGACACTCGATTAAAAAAAAAAAAGTGGCCTTAATTAAAATAGACACATTCTCCAAAACGGGCACTGGATGGAGAATCACCATATAGAGAGAAATAGCTGGATCGTACATCCCTTTTGATTCATCTTCTCCTTGGCCTGGGGTGGAAGGCACTGTTCTCTCCTTTAATATTGGCCTAAGTGAGGAAAGTAGACTGGTTTGATCCCAAGAGTATTTCCTTATAAACTTCCTCTTCCCTATTCTCTGCCTCAGAGTCTGCTTCCCTGAGAACACAATTTGTGGCAGGTACCACAGCGCAGTGCACATATCTAGACACCTTAACTCCTCAAGTCTAAACCCAAAAGAGTAAAGGAAGAGAAAAAAAGCAGACTATTATTGTCTGTTTGTGGAACTGTCTCGTGCTTAATTGATTGGTGGTTTTAATGATCCACCCCCTTGCAGGAGGAAGTCTGCCTATCTCTCATTTGAGGTCTCTGAATAATAACCATATCAAAATATAACCCAATAAGTACAATGTATAAAAATATGGGTGGTGGGGGCATTTTGTTGTGAACTATCTTAGAAATAGAGTCAAAGTAGCAAAAAAGAATAGAGAGAGTGACTTAAATAGAAATGAAAGAAGTACTGATACATCTCACTTCTTTAAAAGTCACATTCCTGAAAAAGTGGACTATGAATCATAGTTTGGTGAATTAAGTTATATTTTAAAGTCAGTAGTGGAAATCACCATTTAAAGATGTTTATGACAAATAGTTTTGCAAAGAAAAAGTTGTAAATTTAAATCACTGCCTTCTAATTTGTTATTTGATAAAACTAGATTTTTCACCCACTGAAATGATTTAAACTAAAGTATTTGTTACTCAGAATCTAAAACCACAGCAAAACATCTAATAAAAAATTTCAATAAACTCCAGTTAATTACCCTTGGCCCAATGTTTTTAGATACATAGGCAGAAAAAGTGTAAGCTTCATGTTGCTATAATGTTCTTGATAGCCAAACTCCCAGTATTGGAAATTTGTTGTATTATTATTGCTCAAAATAAATGCATTGACAAAGACTTATCATTCTCTCCCTTAAATAATTTTAATTCTAGTGCTGTTTTTGGTAATGGATTTAAATTTCATTCTGGATGAGTAGCCAAAAATAGAGAAATGAAGGTTAGAAACTTACTTATCTTCTGCCCAAGAATGTATTTTTCACCCCCCAGATTAGTAGGCACAGAGTAACTATGGATAATTTTATACTAGATTTGGATAGAGAATTGAGAACTTAGCCTTAGCTCAAAGCCAGCAATACACATTAAAATAAAATGAACATTTGGATACAGTGCTCAAATTTAGATAAGATTATATTATAAAGATTTAGGAGGAAATCAGTCCTAACATGATATCTATTTGCACTGGCATGAGGAACTTCCTTTGGAGAATAACCATGGAAGTTGATTTATTATTGCAAAGCTACCTAAGCCAACTAATGTGATATCATCAGAGGCAACAGTCACAATACCTGGGTCAGGAAGGTATTCCTCCTCTTGGAGAGGAGGAATAGCATGCACGCAGATCCAAAACACTGACATGGACTCTCTTGAGAAGAGTTTCAGATGCGTACAGATCTTTCTTAAAAATAGGCTCCCGGATTACAAATCACTTCACTTCTCTGTGCCTCTTAGGCTTTCTCATGTGAAAAGATGAGAGATGGGGGCGGCTTGATGGCTCAGTTAGTTAGAGCGCAAGCTCTCAACAACAAGGTTGCCGGTTCAATTCCCCCATGGGATGGTGGGCTTCTCCCCTGCAACTAAAGACTGAAAACGGCAAGTGGACTTGGAGCTGAGCTGCACCCTCCACAATTAGATTGAAGAACAACGACTTGGATCTGATGGGCCCTGGAGAAACACACTGTTCCCTAATATTCCCCAATAAAAAAAATTTAAAAAAAAAGACAAGAGACATTTTATACCCAATACAGAAGACAGAAGTGAAGGGGTGGCCATATTTCCTTACATTGAGGAGGTCTGGGCAGACCCAGAGCTCCTCCAGCTCCTTTCCGATATTCTGCTTCAGCTTCTCCAGCTCTTGGGTTGGGTGTGTTTTTGATTCCATGCCCAGCACTGGAGGGTTAGAAGTGCTGCGAGATTAATGCAGATTCTAGTCCATCCTTATGGGTTCCCGTTGGTCATTGCTTCCTCCACTTCATATCCTGACTACCTGTCTTGTGAACTTTAGCTCCAGCACTAGACACAGGAACAACAGCCTCACAGACAGTATAACCAGCCTCAGTATTGCATACAGCCAAATCCCCGTAATAAATCCTTTATTGTGTTTATTTTTTTTAGTGGTTCTGCTTCTCTAAACAAACCCTGACTGCTACTCTTAGATTGGATTTTTTGTTTTGTTTTGTTTTTGGCTTTTACTATTACAAAAAAAATACCACTATGAATGTTCATGTTTATATTTTCTGGTGCACTTGTGCAAGAATTCCTCTACAATATATACCTAAGAGTACAGATGGCTGGACTGTAGAGTATTCAAATGTTCAACTTTATAAGATAATACCAAATTCTATTCCACAGTGGTTGTGCCAATTTATACTCACACCAGTATTAAACTTCCTAAAAGAGTTCCCCTTGAGCCAAGTCTTTGCAATTACTTAGTATAGTGATATTCCTTAATTTTAGCCCAATCTGGAGAGTATAATATCGTTCTTATAATATTAATTAACCTTTATATGATTACTAGTGAAGATGGAGAATTTTTTTATATTTCTATTCTTGTATATTTCCTCTTCTGAAAAATGACTGTTCATGCCCTTTACCCATTTTTCTACGACATTATTTGCTGTTTAATTATCGATATACAGGAGTCCTTTATACATTCTAGAAACAAATCCTCTAACTCTGTTTAGCGATGTCATGTTGATAGCTTGAATTAGGCCCTGGTGGAAGTATTTCCTCCATGGAAATGATCAAACCCTACAAATAATGGCGTTCCCCCCCAAAAAAAACTAGCTTTTAAACATTTACCAGCACACCACTAGTTATACATGTTGCAAATATATACCATTGGTTCGTGGCTTGTCTGCACATTCTTTTGTGGGGTCTTTTGAAGAACATAAATTGTTAATTTTAATATGGTCAAATTTGTCAATCTTTTTAGGTATGGATAAGCTTTTCTGCATGTGTTTTGTTTAAGAAATTCTTTTCTACCCCAAAGACATAAAGATATTATCCTAATTATCTGCTATTTTTTTTAGATGTTTAAAAATATCAGCTTTCACATCAGTCTTTAACATGTCTAGAATTGACTTACGTATTGTACAAGGTAGGAATCCAATTTCATTTTTCTCCCTATATTGTCCCAGCACCACTTATTAACTAATCCTTCCTTTCCATAGTCTATACAAGACCACTTCTGTTATATATTATATCCATATATGTGTGGGTCTATTTCCAGAATCTCTGCTATTATATCTATCCAATTGTCTTGTATCTTGCAGCATCAGTACCAAACTCTGTTCATTGTAATTTTATAATTAAAATCTTCAAATCGGATAGGGTAAGTCTTCCTACTTTATTCTTCTCCAAGAGTCTTTGTTATATTTTGACCTTTGTTTATCTATCTATACAAGTTTTACAATCAGTTTATCAGTTTTTTGGGAAAAAATCCATTAGGATTTGGAATTACACTGACTTTACAGACCAATGGGGAGAACTGGCAACAAACTTTACAATAGAGTCTTCCTATTGAACATCCTTTATCAATTATTTCTGTAATGAGTATTGTTTAATGTTCATCAATAAAGTTTTAGAATATATTCCGCATAGGTCTTATATAACTTTCATTAACTGTAGCTTTTTTATTGTTCTGGTAAACTGCACTTTTTTTTTCAAAATCATATTTTCTGTTTGTTACCAAAGCTTAGAAATTTATTTGATTGTGTGTGTATCGGTCTTCTCTTCAGCTATGTTGCTGAGCTATGTTAGTATTACTAATCATTTGCCTGTAGATTTCTTGGTACTTTCCATGTAGACAATCATATCTTTAGGAATGGACTATTCCAGTACATCTATCTTTTACCGCTTTTCCCCATCTTTGTTTTTTGTTACTTCCTTTTCTTGTCTTATGGCACTTGTTAGGAAATCCAGTATAATATTGAATAGGAGTAAAATGGGTTGCTTATCTTGTTCCTGAGTTTTTAGGATCTGCTTCTCATTTTTTCAACACTAGGAATATTGTTTGCTGCTTTTTATGAGATGATCGTTTTTTTCCCATTTTAATCTGTTGCTGTAGTGAATTATATTATTATTTTCTAATATTTAACTACTCTTGCATTTCTGGATAATATGATATATTATCTTTTTTAAATAGAGTTTATTCGCATTTTATTTGAATTTTGTGCTGTTTTTGATTGAAATTGGACCATAATGTTTCTTTAATGTACTGTCCTTGCTTGGTTTTGATATCCAGGTTCGATATCAAGGTTATGTTAATCTCATAGAATGAATTGCATCATAGTCCCTTTTTTCTGTTTTCTGAGACAGTTTTCAGGATTGGAATGATCTCTTCTTTACAAGCCTGGTATAAGTGAGAGTAATATTTCCTTTGTGGGAAGACTTTCAAATATTGATTATGTTTTCTTTAGTAGCTATAAGACAAGTCAGGTTCTCTGTTTTTGAATAAGTTTTGATAAGTTATATTTTTTAAGGAATTTGTCCATTTCTCTTAAGTTTTTAAACGACTGACCTAAATTGACCCATTTAAAAAATCTTTGCCTTATCTCTGATTATGTCCCTATCACTGCTAATATTGCTTATTTGTTAGGCAAGTTCCTGCAGCTGGCCGATTAGCTCAGTTGGTTAGAGCGTGGTGCTAATAATATTGCTTATTTGTTCTTTCTCCCCTTTTTTTTCTTGCTCAATCTCAGCAGAAATTTCTCTATTTATAAAACAGAATTTTTAATTTTATGGAGTCTCTCTTTTGTATCTTTACTTACCTTTTCTTGAGCTGTGTTTATCTTTTTCTATTTCTTTCCACTTGTTTTGTTTTCTAATGTTCTTTTCTTCATTTCTTAAATTGAACACATAGCTTACTAATTTTCAACCTTTCTACTTGTCTAAAACAAGTATTTAAATTAATAAATTTCCCTTAAAGAACCATTTTAAATGTATCCTACAGGACATTGTAGGTAGTATTTTTATTATCATTCAGTTTATAGAATTTAAAATTTTTACTATCATTTTTTCTTTGACATGTGAATTATCTATAAGTATGTTTCAATATTTTCAAATATATGGGGAATTTTACAAATTTATCTTTTGTTATTTTGCCACCCCAGACCCATCACTTGTAGTTTGCTTTCCAAGAGTCAGTCATTATTAACAGTTGTTTGTGTATCGTTCTAAAGATATTCAATGCATTTGCAAGCATAAATTAATATATATTTATTCTTTTGTAAAAAAATACATCAGAGCATTCTATAACATTGCATTAGATCTTCTTTCCTACTTAATAGTATATCTTAATTGTTCTATCTGCATCTATAGATATACCTCATTTTTTGGAGTTGTCAGCATTCCACTGTATAGATGTACCATAACTTATTTAACCAGTCCTCTAATAATGAGGCATTTTAGTTATTTCCCATGTTTTGCTATTATGAACAACGCTGCAATGAATATTCCTTTCACAGGCGTTTTTGCCCACATGTGTAACTATGTGCGTAGGATAAATTCCTAGGAGTAGAACTGCTGGATCAAACAATGAATTTTAATACATATTGCCATATTGTTCTTAAAGCCGTTACAACAATTTACATTCTCATCATACAGGGAGTGCTCATTTTTTTCACAGAAATGTCAGACTTTTTGATTGTTGTCAATTTGATAAGTACAAAGGATACTCTATCATTGCATTAACTTTCGATTAGGAAAAGATCATAAGAGTTATTTTTAAAAATCTTCAGGGGTTTCACAGAGGAAGAGACATATGTTTGGGAATGAGGGACGGGGGTGGGGGGAATTCTCAGAGGAAGTAATCCTCCAGCAGGGTCTAGAGTAACAGGTAGAACTATGGCAGCCGAGGTGGAGTGAGGGGGCAAAGCCTTGAAGGCATGAGCAGTGTAGAGAGTGTAGCCTGAGCAAGGCACAGAGGATGGGAAATTGATAAGTAACTTGGTTTGTCTAAAGTGGAGGGAGCACATCCTGAGTAGTGAGGGAAATAGACCTAGTAGGCAGCAAGGAATCATGAAAGCAGGGGCTCCCAGCCCTGACTGCCTCTTACAAACACTGGGGGGGGGGTGGGGGGCTTAAAAAAAATCGATGCCTGAGTCTCATCTCAGACCAGTTAAGTTAGAATCTCCTGTCACAGCTTCCTAAAACTCCCCAGGGGATATTATTTTGTAGCCAGGGTTGAGAGTCACTATATTAAGGACATATGAACAGGAGAGTGACAAGCCCAACTGTGGGCTTATGAAAGATTTACAGTTTTAGATCACATGCTGTTTACCTCTAAGTTTATTTAACTGTTTTAAATATGGAAAGAAGTCATAACTACTTAGTTCAAAAATTGAATTTAAGTAAATTTCCACCATCAGGTTGGGACAAAGAGCTTGAAAGTCCCAGGATTCCCCTAGAATGAAACTGTGCTCAGAACTCAGCGAGGCATCGCTTTGACACTAGGTGGAGCTATGGATTGTGATTTAGGTGGAAAAACGCATGCTTCAAAAAAAGAAGTAAAATTTGCAGCAGGGGACAGACTTAGAACCCGTCTGCTCTGATCCCTCATTTTATGTTTTAGTTTTAAATTTCTTTTATTGTGTGTGCAAAATTGACTACTTTTTAAGGAACTTATCTATTCATATCGTTCTAAACTTACAAGGTTAAAAAGGGTATAAAGTTTCTTCAGTAGATATTCTCCGTCTGCCCGCCAGATCCACTACCCACCCACACTACCATGGGCCCCAAGATGCTCAACTCTAAGGCTGCATTGACAGTGCCCTTGAACTAGGATTTCTGGTAGGATTTGTCCATGGGGCAGCCCTGGCAACAAACCTGAAGGCAAGAGGAGAGTGGGGTCAGAGTATTTATTTCCCCAGCTCCTTCCCTGCTGTGCTGTGGGTCCATCTAGGGAAGGGTACAGCTTCGGTCTAGGGGCTGCTTCTATACCTACGGTTCTTTCTCAGGGTTCAGGTAACCATTCACTGCTCCCCTTATCCTTTGGGGTCTAGGCATGGGAATTATTCCCCTCTCTAACTATCCCAAGGGTGGGCACATCACCATTCTTTGTTGGGTACTTTAGCCCCGTCCACACCTTTGTAAATCATTCTTTCATTAAACTCCTTCCCATTACACCTGTTGTGTGTGCCATGTATTTCCTGCTGGGATCCTAACTGGTGCAGGCCCCCTCCTCATTTCTGTTCCCCATCTACCCTATTCTCCTCAAGTAACCAATTCTATAGGTTTTCCTGTATGTATGCCCATACAAGCATACAGGAATATATATATATATATATTATATTCCCATCACATTTATTTACTCAAATTGTAGCACACTATATACCCAGGTTGGCACTGTAACAGTATATCCTAGAAATCACTCTATAGCAGTAAATAGAGATTTACCTTACTTCTCTGGATGGCTGCATTATATTCTACTTTATGGATGTATAATCATTTTTTTAGACGGTCTCCTGTCACTAGATATTTAGGTTGTTTCCAGTCATTTGCTATTACAAAATGTTGTTACATGGAACAATCTTGTTCAGGGTCTTTTCCCCTTTATGTATAAGTAAAATGAAACTGAAAGAGATTAAGTGGTCTGATTAAGTCAATTCTTGGCAAAGCCCACGTCATCATCGTCATCAGTTAGTAGAATGTGGCTACAGTGGCCTGCACAATGTGATCTGAATCTCACTGAGGTTCCCCCCATAAATTTTATTGCACATTTCCATTCTTCTTAAATTTCCACTCTCATACTTTCATTCCCAGGGTAGTGGTTACAAGAATGGACTCTAAAGCCAGGGTACGTTTCCTGCTTCATTATTAACTGGCTATGTGACCTTAGACAAGTCACTTAGCTTTGCAATGCCTCAGTTTTCTCACCTATATAACAGCACCTGGCATATATTAAGAGCCCTATAAGCACTGGCTCTTTTTAGTGGTATTATTATCATTCCTTTGGTTGGAGGCTGTGCTCTTATATTAGCATTCAACAGGAGAGAGCTAACTCATTGTGTCTCATCAACAGTTTATCTTTTAATCAGATTATCTGAGATTGTCAGCTCATTTCTTAAGAGTAGATGTGGATGAAGAAATTTCGGTAAACAATTAGGGAACTAGGAACCTAAAAAATGGGTGCTAAAACAGAAGGAGTTTCTAAAGATAACTTGGCCACTTCACAATTTCATTTTGCTTAAAACAGTGAGACCCACAAATCTGTCTGCTGGACATCCTCCCCAGACATCTTGCAGTTTCTGAAGTAGACTTACTGTTCGCAAGACTTCCACCGTCCACCATCCTTTACCAACACAATCAAACCCAGTCTTCCTCTCATAGTCCCACATCACGTTTAGGTTAGTCAATTTAAAAATCTCAGAATCACCCTTGACTGCTGTCTTTCACATCCTTCATGGAAAATTTGTTATCGAGGTCTGTAAATTATTTTCTCTTAATCATTTTCAACTTCATTCCCAGCTCTTTCTATCTTCTCTGAGACTCCCTTAAACCAGACTCTTGTTATTTCAATGGGCCACTGGAGTTAGTCTTTGCTCTCTCTCCTTCCTTTCTTTTCTCACTCTCTTCCCTGCTCTCTCTCTTTCTTCCCTCTGAAAATATGTATTAAATGGCTCTTATTTACCAGGACTTGTACTGGCACAGGGGATGCAAAATAATGAATAAGACAGAAGGATCCTAAATCTAATTTTAACCATAACTTAATCCTAATCTTTAATTCATGAAATTTATAATCTGGAGAGAGAGTCAGATAGATATTAAACATACAATTACACAATAATTGGTTCTGGATATCAGAGATCTTGTTTTCTGCTCTGTGCTTCCCCTGAAAGAGAGTATAAACCCAGCTTTGTGTCCTGGAGGTCAGGGTTTCCCAGTCTCGGGGAGGCATTATAACCTTTGCTTTAGAAAGTCTCTGGGATGGTACAAACTGGAGTTTTGGATGGGAAGAGAAAAGGAAGTGGCCTGACCCTAAAGAGAAGGGCGAATGCACAAGACTGCCATGGATGGGGAATTGAGAGAAACAAATTTGCAGAGGGTTTTGTGGGATCTGAGGTGGGATCTGATTGCACTTTTGCACATTAGTCCAAAGAAGATGAGATCTCTGATGGGTGAGGCATCGGTGGATGCCTATGGTGGCCTGTCCTGAGCATATGGGCAAGAGCAGTAGCAAAATCCCTTGTGACAGACCTGTCATCAAGAGAGAGGACCTTTGTGGGAGCATCTGTGCAGGCTACCAAGGGCAATAAAGCCCATCAGATGCTAAAGGACCAGCTGGGGATGGACAGCAAGTGGCACAGCATCTAAGAGACCAAAGACCAGGCACTCCTCCCTTTTCATGCCAATATGTAAGTCCTAAGCTCTAGAATGCCCCATTTTTGAGGTTGGGGTTGGTAATTGCAGTTTCCCTTATGTAAGGCAATAAAATGCTGACTTGAGGTCATGACCCTTATTCATGAGCCATTTCCAGAGGGCAGACAGGCTAATTTCTATACTTTTCTTTTTTTAAAAGAAAATAAGCAGGAAAGAAAATATATACTAGTATTTTTAAAGTAACAAATTAGTTGTGTATCATAGCATGTCATGAGTCCCCTTGGGTCTCAGTTCTTTATCTGTAAAGTGTGGGGGATGATGTCTCAGCTCTACTATCCCACGCTTTTATGTTGTCTCATCCAAAGAATAGAATTCGTAGTACAATAACTTTAGGGTTTTTTTTCCTTTGTTTTAATCATGTTGGTTACACTCCCAGCTGAAACAATGAAAGCCAATGAGGTATATCTATGTCACCAAGTAGCAACATTTTTATAATTCCTCCTTATTTCCTTAAATTCCTCCTGTAGATGAAACATGCAGTTAGCAGTAAAGCTGATGGACAAAGTTGCTTCATAAATAATGTTCTGGGATTTCTCTAACGTTCCTCAATGGAATTTTTTGTTGTTTTTTGTTGTTGTTGTTGTTTTTGGAGCCAACCAGTATTTAAGAGGGTACTTTTCGCTTTCCTCCAAGATGCAGAAACAGCAAGCGTGTCAAAACCTTTCCAAACTGTTTGAAAAAAAAGTCATGTGACAGATCATCCATTGAAGGTAATGATCAATATTCACATATTTTCCCAATTTTTGAAATTGGTATTTAAGATTTCCAGATTATTTTACTTCCACAATACCACTGATCCTCAGAGTGTAAGAGGATAGCCTGCATTTGGTTCATTTAATGACTATATGTTTCCATGTGTTGATTTTCTCTATGCACTGGATCTACAGGAAAATATTAGTAAGGTTATGCTAGTTAGTGACATTAGAGGGATCCTTCTTTTCTGAACTTTTATGCTTTCTAAATTGAGCTTACATTTTAAAAGCCTTTTAAAAGCCTTTTAAAATTAATATTTGCTATTTGGCCTATTTTCTTTGGGGGGAAAAAATGAAGTTTCCTCTCTTCCTTCTAGAAATGACCTAGGAAATAAGTACATGAAGTCAGCATTTTTTATTGCCTTAAAAAAAGGAAACTTTGCAATTACCCCATTCTTGATTCTAGGCTAACTGTCCTGGGCGATGTTAAGTCTGATGATGGTGAGGTGTCAGAAAGACCTTATCTCTATTTCTTTAAATAATGATTCATCACCATGATCACAAAGCGGGTCCTAGATAACTAGACTAGAAATTTCCTTAGATGAAAAGATCACGCCCAAAGCACCCCTAAACTCTTTTTAATAGTTTATAGCAGTGGCTCTGACAGGATGGAGATCTGGGATTAAATTTCAGTAAAAGATAAATGGAAATTTGGAGATCTTACCCTACTTTTCCCTCTCTCTCCCCTCCCTCTCTCTCTCTAATTTAGGTTTTATTTTGAAGACCGTTTTATCCTGAAGTCATATGATAGCATACAGTAATCAAGATTCTCAGTTCCCCTTACTACAGAACCAGAGTCATAGCTTTAGAAACTGGCTTTAATGAGAACAACATGATGTAAGAAGGCAAAGCACAGGTTGGGTTTTTGCAAGGTATCATTACGTTTCTCAGAGCAATCTCTGTCACTGTCCCAAAGTGAAATTCTGGCTATTTGGGCTAAGGATCACTACCACTTTGCACTTCCTTGTTTTTATTATCAATGACAGCTGTAAACTCCCTGCAAATCCAGTACTTCATTTCACAGAGCATCACACAGTTCCCAGGAAGATAAAAGGTGTCTAAGTCTTGGTCCAAACTTCTGGGAGCTTATAGTTTTGTCAGAGAGACCCTCATGTGGAAACAACTGAAGAACTCTTGCAAAGTAGATCAAATAAACCCCACTTGAGAGATTGGATATAAAACAGAAAGCAACAAACAAACAAATAAAACTCAGAGACACAGGCTACAGAAGGGTGATTGCGAGAGGAGAAAGAGGGGTCGGGGGAGAAGAAGAGGGTAAAGTGGAGTCAAATAAATGGTGACAGAGGGAGACTAGACTTTGGGTGGTGAGCACCCAGTGCAACTTACAGATGATGTATTATAGAATTGTACACTTGAAACTTATATAATGTTATTAACTAATGTCACCCCAATAAATTCAATTTAAAAAGATTATTATTAAGATGCTTCTTTATTTGGGCTATGCCTTTCTCAGCCAAGGTCCTTAGCAGTGGTGGGAACCCCACTTTCACTATCTAACACATTGTCTGTTCCTTTCTGACTTCCGCCCCCTAGGTGAATTCATGGTTTTGTCTTCACCTTTTTTTCTTGTTCTCAGGAAGTTTTTGCTGTGTTAACGCTGCCTTCAGTAGCCTGTAAATCTTATGACCAAGAACTATTCTAAGAGTCTCCCTCCCCTTCCCCTACATCTGAAAAGACATGCCAATTTGGTGTTGATTCTGGGCAGCTTATTTTTTTGCTGGTTCCAATGAGTCTTCTAAAAGTGCTGACTATAGCATTTACATCTCTTTTCACTAATACCTAAGATCCTTTTAGTAAAATGGGGCTTTGAGGACCTTGTTTTTTCAGCAACACATTAGCAAATCCCAGACCTCTTGCTTACAATTCAGTTGATTTACCTTTAGAACTGAATGAATTTTTTATCTGTGCATCCCTCTCAGTAGCTCTTAATTTTTTCTCTCTCATCATTTATTCATTCAAACATTTCATTGAACACTGAATTGTGACAAGCACTGGGCTAGGAGTTGGAATCATAAAGAAGGATGAGACTTTATTTCTTCCTCAAGGAACCCCACATCTGGTAGAAAAGACAGACAATCAGTCCATATGGCACCGGTGTGTGAATTAGAAAAAGTCACCCCTTCCTCCTGGTGGAGGCAGCTCTGCAGCAGAGCTCTAACGTGGCAAGAGGAGAACAGGATGGATTTCAGCTACTTCTTGCCTCCTTGGCTAGGGAACATTGTGTAGGGCAGGACCTGAGCAACCCTATGCTATGGCCCTGGGCATGAACACAGCATAATATAGTACAGTGTACCGAGCATAGAGGAGAAAAGGGCCTGCCTGCCTGCTAGGATGAGGAGCCAGGGGAGCGTTCATGGATGAGGTAACATGTGAGCTGACATGTGAAGGAGCTCATGCAGTGAAGAGGGGGAAAGGGTGGAGGGAAGATGTACAAAGCCACACAGGTTTGAAGAGCATGGCATGTTTGAGACACTGCCATTGATGATGGTAGATTGCCAAATGTGTGTGTGTGTGGGGGGGGGAGATGAGGGTGGGAGGACCTTGGCAAAAATTAAAGCTGGAAGACACTAAAGCATTAGTCTAGGACCTAGACAGTAGGTCCTTGCTACTGAAAGTAAAGTCCTATGCAGGGCAACTTGGCACCACCAGGCTACCTGTTAGAAGTGAGGAATCTTAGGCCCCACCTAAGACCTGCTGAATCTGAATGTGCATTTTAATTAGCTCTCTGGTGGTTCGTGGGCACATTGAAGTCGGAATAGCACTGGTTTAGAGAGCTGATGACAACTAAGGCTTTACCCTGAAGGCATATTCTCTAGATATTACCAAATGTGGCATTTTCCTTAAGCTTTCACAAATATGCCATCAGTAGATTTGCCTTCAGGGTGTCTCAGTGATAATACCAATAATTCATAATTACGGAAAACAGAGGCATGAAGACGTTAACTTGCTTATAACCACCAGCAAATTCAAATAGGAGGAAGAGAATGTAGACTCCTCTGCTTGCCCTTTCCTTTTCTCTCTGTCTTTTTTCTTACTCTCCGGGCTTGTTTATCTTGACCCTCCCCCTGGGAGGTGTAGCACTCCAAGGCTAGCAATCACTAAAGTTGGAAAGGTGAAATGATGGAGAAGCCATCAGTTTGGAGGTATCTGAGAATCATCTTGGGGCTCATGGAAAAAACAAACTTCCCTGATTCTTTTTCTCCAGAGGGAGGGGGGGATCCAGGTTGCGGTGGGGCTTCAGCACCAGTGGAAGATCATTGTTGAACTTGACTGAGTGAGGGACTGGCTCTGGTGAGCCACTGACGTCACAGCTGGGATGTCTGCTTATGAACCCTTGACTGAAGAGTAAGTTTGAGGTGCACAGAAGGGACATTTGGGGGAGAGGAAGTAAAAGAGAAATAACATTTTCCCCCAAAACTGTTTCTGGGAACTCAGCATAGAATACCTTTAAGGTCGTAATGGTATTATTACTCTGTGATAGAAAATCATGTTATCACAAAACAGGGGTGACAAAGGGAAGGCAGAGAAGGTAGTGTGGTGGTATCTGGTTTGGTCTTTAAATCAAATTCTACAGTAAGACTCCAAAGAGGTCAATTTAGATGCTTATCACGAGTTGGTAGCTCCTCTTACGTGTTCTCTCTACCTCTTTCCCCCTAGTATCTGGTTCCTCTAAAAATGTGGGTGCAGGATCAGGGAAGGGGAAAGGCAGGGGAAGAAACATGCAAATATGGAGGTTCTACCCTAGTGCTGTCAGAGGAAACTTTAATCATTGAGATGATAAAAGAGAACAGTTTTAGAGTTATACAGCCATCATTGGAAAGAACATGTAATCTAGACCTCATAATCTCTCTTATTTCCTTCAGAAAGTGTGCAGTATTTAAAGCCTGCTTTAAGCAGGCCTGCAGGTTGCTTGAATTTAAAAAGAAAAAGACAAAAAGAGAAAGAGGAAAGAAATAATTTGCAATTAACTGATAGGTAGAGACCACACTGAGGGTCAAATAGTTCGATTTACCTTACAAGTAACCCATGGTGAGGCTGTTGTGATGAGAAGTGAAGCAATATCATGGCTCTCAAAGTGTGATCTGTGAATTTGTGCCAATCCACAAACTGTTATTTGTCTGCAAGGGCCCATGTGGTCAGTCGTTCATAAGAGAACTGTGAACGACCCAACTGGACCACAGATATGCCTTTGTATTTATACATGATTTTGCATGAGTGGGTGTCATGCAGGGTGTCATGCGGGGTCTCAGCTCCCGCTCCCCACATAAGAACGCAGGACATGGTGAGGCCAAAAAGGAACACCCATGGAGCCATACATAGGGGCGTCATACCACTATAGTCTCACTGGTGGCTGGGTTGGAGACACAGGAAACAGGAGCCACATAATTCGCAACCCTCACTCCGCCACTTGCTGGCTTAGCCACCATCTCCTTGCTAGCCCCCATCTTCTGCTAGCGTAGCCACAGCAGTTATATTAGTGGCCAATGGCTCACTGGTTACAGCTGACGGCCAACTAGCCACAGCTGACGGCCATCCAATCACGTTTGATGGCCATTTACTATCTGAGCCAGCACCTTTCCACGTGAGGCCGAGAGCCTGGAAACTGCACTCCTGGCTCTGTCCCCACAGTGGGCTTTTTTTTTTTTTTTAAAGCATAACCTGTGGGTCAGATGTCTAAAACAACTTGTGTTTGAAACAACACATTTACATTAACCTTCTAGGCAACTGTTTGATTCCTTAGGACAGATCGATATGGTCTCTTTACTCCTATCACCTGACAAAATGGAATTGATTTTCCCATGATCTGCCCGAAGCTGCCCTTTACCACTTTTTTTTTCATTTATATGGTTTTTCTAGGGGGAGAGGAAGTGTCTGAATATGAGCCCTGGGAGCTCGGGTTTCAGTTATAATTGGAGGTCAGTGTCCACTGATAAGCAATTACTAATGTTTGCTTGGAAACGGTAAGCATTTCTCCCCATGTATTTTTCTGCTTAATTATGTTTTGTTTAGACAAATCCTAAAACACGTTTTTCTTTGTGATTGGTGTAAAGAGCTTTGGAGTTAGATAAACATGTGTTAGGACCCAGGACTTGACTTACTTACTGGCTGTGTTACTCTGGACATTGGACTCTCAGCTTCCATTTCTCATTAGGAAAACGGGAATAATCTTATCTATTTTACCAAGCTGTTGTCAAAAGTTAAATGAAATAATTTATGCAGAACAACCCACACAATGTTTAGCATTGGAACTTCCAGATGTGTTAATATCTTCTATGTTTTCACTGGGGCAACAGGGACCAAGAGAGCGCTTGAGAGAAGCATGGATGGTAGGTAAGGAAGGAAAATACAGGAATCAAAGGAAATAGCCTTGGACTAGCAATCTGTAGTCCATGCAGATACACACACACACACACATACACATACACACAGCCACATACACATACACACGCGCACGCACAGTGGAATACTACTCAGCCATAAAAAAGATGAAATATTGCTATTTGGAACAACATGGATGGACCTTGAGGATATTATGCTAAGCGAAATAAGTCAGATGGGAAAATGACAAAAACCGTATGATATCACTCCTATGTAAAATATAAAACAATTGAGAAACAAATGAACAAACAAAACAAAACAAAAACAAACTCATAGATACAGACAATAGGATGGTAGTTACCAGAAGGGAAGAAGGGTGGGGTGAGGGAAAAATGGTAAAGAAGGTCAAGTGTATGGTGATTGATAGAAACTAGACTTTTGGTGGTGAGCACACTATAGTGATATGGATATCTAATTACAATGTTGGACATCTGAAAATTATATAATGTTATTAACCAATGTTATTTCACTAACAAATAAATACACATATAAATACATACATAAAATGTTTTTAAATATAATTTTCCTTCTAAAAAAAAATCTTGTGGCTTGGAAGTCTCCTCCTATTTCTGCACCCCAAATTCCTATTTCTAGCAATTAAGATTTCATGACATATTTCCCCCTAGTCTAAACTGGTATGCCTCATTACATGGACATTTATTATTAAAAGCAAACTTCCTGCAAATCCTAGGATTTTCAATGCTGCATGAAGGCTGGCTGAGCAGACTCTACTATTCTACGATATAGTTTTTAAGACAATTTCTATACTAGAAGCTAATCGAAACTCTGGCTGTGAAACTATATACTAACTGTGATAGGTACTTTAGTATATTATTTTTAATATACTGGGTAAGACTCATTATTTTATATATGATTTATTGTTTTTATACGGCTCAAGGAGAGTGACCTACCTATGGTTATGTAGCTGGTTAGTGACTTCAACTCAGGCCTGCACCTATAATCTTCAAGGTAGGGTGGAAGGAGTTATATAGACTCAACTAGGAAACCTTTTGAAATTACTCTCCATGTCCCGCTTCCCCACATTATTCTGCTATGCATTCGGAATAGTTGTGAATATCTGCAGAAGTTAGCTGTCGTTACTAATGTGGAGTGTTAAATTATCCTTTGATGTTTGGGGGTAAAAAGTCTGAGAACTACCACAACAGGCTACTTCTCCCTTCTGCCTTCCTCTGTCTGAGGCTCCAAAAAAAAGCTCTGCATAATTCTAGCTTTGGCCCTTACCAGTATTGCCTGAAGTGACTCCTACTTAATTCTGTAAATGACTGTCAGAAAACATAGAACCTTACAGCAAAAATTCATGGCCCCGACACTTGGCTAAGAGGTTCCGTTGGACTTCCCTCTAGTCCTTACAAGATCGCTTTTTCCCTCCCTTGGTTTGGTGCCCCCACTTACCAAACCAGTGTGTTCTGGCCACGTTCCTTCGTCACTAAATGAGTTGGCATCACCACCAGGGTAAAGGCCCTGCCATGGGCTGCCCCGCACCCACATACCCCAGCTGCTTTCCCCATTTTAGTCATCTTGTGACTTCTCTTTTTACATAGGATATCACCTATGGAAAAGGTTAGATAGAGAGCGGGCTGCTGTGAGCTGCACGTCACTGGAGGCCAGGGATGATGTTTTACTATCTCTGTATCCCTTGTGCCTAGTATAGAGCTTAGCACTAAATCAGTGGTAAAAATAAATGGAAAAGGGTAACAGTTTGCTTTTTCCCATGACTGTACCTTCCAAAGATATCCCTGGTCCCTACCTCCTTAAAAATGGTTCTTTCTCTGAAGTCTTCGTGTATTGCTTTGGTTGAGCTAATAAGCAAATAGCTCCTAAAGAGCTTCTTAAAGTCTAAAAGGGCTTGGAGGCCTAAATGAAGTTATCTCTAAAGGTGAGTGTTCAGGCAGAAGGATGGAGAAATGGGGGAGGTGTTTGTAGGGAGAAGGGTAGGGATTTCCCAGCATCCCTCTTACCATGCCCAGATACAAGCACTTAGTGGTCCTGTCTGGAGGTGATTTTTTTGAGGCAATATGACGCCTAGTTACTGCCTTAAAACCAAGTTGAGAATTTCACATGAGCCTTTTTCTAATCCCGACATCATCCATCACTTTAAAGGCAACCCTTTACATGTTTCTCGTCCTGTGTCATTAGCCTCACTCTGTTCTTAAATACAAAGAGTGTGGAAACAGACTGTTTGAGTTTAAAAACAGAGTTTAGGGAATAAAATAATAATATTGAGAAAGGAATATACTAAATTGACAGTTCTCAAGGAAACATACCAATGAGGTTTGGAAGCTTGGCTCATTTGAAGATATATTGACTAGAAGATTTTAAGAATTTGTTTCAGGTGGCAGAGAAAAGTTCATTTGAGGATAAGAGCTCGAGAGTCAAGTCAAAGATGAAAGATTCCTGTCTCTGGTATCGCTGTGAAATGTGTGTGAGGCTACACTTTAGAACCGGGCACTTCAGAGAAGGGTACAGCTGCAAGGGAATTCAAGAGCCCTTTCATTCCACTCCCCTGCCTTCCTGGAAAGAAGTGAAGTGACTAGTTTGAAAACTCATGGGATCTTAAGATAAGAAGGAGACCTTTTAAGTTTACCTCCTAAGGGAATAATGCTTTCTAAAGCATCTTGAAAAATGGCAGTTCCAGGTTGTATGAATATTTCCAGGAACCAAATTAACCTTTGATGAATAGCTTTTGCTGTTAGTGAGTTCTTTCCAGTTCCTGGACAAAACTCTACTTCAGTGTAGTACTATGTACCCATTGAACGTGGCTTTCATTTCCTCCCTTCATAATTCTTCTCTAGGAGAAATACACCCAGCTCTTTCAGGTATTCCTAGTCCATGGTAGTTTCCAGCCCCATCACCATCTTGGGTGCCTCCCTCCAGATCTATTCCCATTTGTCAATGTCCCAATTAGCAAGTACGGCCCAGAATAGAAGAAAACACTCTACATGCAGGCTAGTCTAGACATAGTAGATACAGCAAGACTATTTATTCCCAGTTCTGAACAATATCCTATTATCAGTGGTGCAAAAGTTCTCCTCAGCTTTTAGCACTTGGGTTTCAATTCAACCTGTATTTGTAGTTGTGGCACATTTGTAGTTTATGTGTATGATGTCACTCATAGTACTATATATTAAGCCCTCAGAACTTTTTCCTATTAACTCCTAACAAACCAAGCTTCTTCCATTTTAGGTATGTGGATCTAAAGCAAGACTTTGTATTCTACCTCCTTTGTCTTGACCTAGAGACTCAGGTTTTAAATTAGAAAACTTTCATCTATCTAACTGACTATCCTCCCAGCTTTATTAATCTTCAGATATTGTCAGCTCATCTTTTGTGTCTTCAGCCAAGTTGCCAGGAAGAAAGAAATAAACAGAAACAAGACAATTTTTTAGTAGTTGCTTTATCAGCCTGTCCTCTTCTCCCAACCATATTAACTTATTCACACGCATATAAATGCAACCCTTTGTTATGTGCTGTGATAAAAATCAATATATTCTGTGCTTATGGCATCTCCCTAAGCTACCAAACTGGCAATGCTACTTAAAGAGAGATGGGATAAGTCAAGTTACTCAACTGCTCTAAACCCATTTCCTCATCTATATTACAATGATACCAGCTGTTAGTAAGGCTCCCCTCGTATAAGAAGATATTTAAAAATGGTTTGCAAATTTTAACTTGCCACAGAAATCTAAATTATGATGATGATTATGATGATTTGTTACTAATGTTGAGTGTAAATGATTTAGGCTTGATTTGCTTCCTTCTTACTCCTGTTTGCAATGTCTGTCAGCCCATCCGTTCCTGACTCAACCCTGAGACTGGGTTTCTGATCTGCGCTTGCCTCCATGTTGCACCTACCTCCTCTGATACCTAACATAGATCCATACTCAGATTGTTTCCTTCTGCTGTCATTTTCAATTTTGGACCTAGATTTACATCAGAGCTTATTGCATGACACCGAGTTCCCATGTGACAATTCCAGTCCTGGGCAGGCTCCTCAATTCAGTGCCCAGGGACACTGAGTTTGTTAGAGGAATGACTGGATGAAAGATGAAGGAAGTCCACCTGCATTCTCACTTCTGTACCTTTGCTATATTTTTATTCTCTTGTGAACAAACAGATAGCAAAACAGACGGACAAATACACACACACAGATTGAGATTGATAGATGGCCAGTTAGACGGATGGGTAGGTAGACAGATACACTGACAGGTAGATCAAATGAAATACCATATACAAAAGCAAGTTTTCAATGTTCTTGTTACACTGTTTGCCCTCACTAAGGGCTAATTTTCGGCAGATCCTCACTGGTATGGCTGCGTCATTATGGTGGATAGAACTGGATAGAAAATAACCACTGCCCCAAGCACCCTGAATGCCCCACTAGCCCAGCTATCTCCTGAGACTTTTCCCTCCTCCAGGACAACCTGACATTCCCACAATCTAACAACCGAAGAGTAACTCCAGGCTCAGCGAGGAGCTTCCAGGATGCTTCCCCAGCATTTGGACCAGCGTCCATTCTGATCAGCCAGTGCCACTGCTAGACAGGTTGGTAATATTTATGAATATCAGCTCTGCTCCCTTTACTTATCTACTCCCTACCCATCACTGAAAATCTTCCAGGCCTGAGCATTTCTCATTTCCTCCCTGCTCTCTTGTGCTTCTCCTTCCCAGACAGAGCTCCCACCCACTCTGAATTCCTTTGAGTCTTATTCTGACTTGTCAGGCACTTAATTGCATGTGGCCTTGTTTTTCATACAACTTTTCTTGTGTGTGAGGTTATTTCTCCAGCTCCCTATAAATTCCTCCAGGTAGAACATATCACATATCTGATACAGATTTTGTATCTCACAACTTCTCACACAGCAGTGAATGGGGGTTCAAAGTCCCAAGACAGAATCTGATAGATCCTGGGGACCGTTCCCCACAACAGCCTTGAAAGGGAGGAGGTACTGTAGGAGAGTTCAATGAATCCCCCGTCTCAATGATAAACACTCAGAAAGCACAGCTTCAGTCAATCTGTACCTGAACTTTCTGTTTTGCTTCTTGGGGACTATAGCTGGACTCTGTCAGACTGGCATTTTCCCTAACAGCTTTCAAATATCACATTCCAGCATCTAGCACTTACTGTTCTTTCCTTCTCTTCATTTTAGCACACTCAGAAAAGTTTCTGAGTTTTAGAAAGACCCCTCTCACTTCCTACCCTTGAATTTTCTGCCTTCAGGAGGATGATTCTTGAGGAAAACTCCTCAGAGCACAACTGGGAAAAGACTCAAGCAGCTCATCTTATCACATGTGTGTCATATGCTCTGTCGCAACCCAGTCATGCGTTGTATGCAGAGGCTGAGGTGACATTTGATTAAGCAGGCCGGATGTTGGCAACTGGTGCTTTTTCAAACTTTCACTTAGTAAACTCATCTTTTAGTTTTGGTTTAGATTCCCTTAAAAACACAGGTAAAACTTTGCACGGGACATAAGGGGGAAAACATGGTTGTGCGTATAAAAATTTTGCCAAAAATACCATCATATTTGTTATTTGTGTGACTTGGTTTTGAGCCAACAGAACAATAAAATTCTAAAACTTCAAAATATATTTTAAAAAATATTTTTAACTTAAATTATTTACTTTCAAACATTAAGTTTAAATATTATTTTTCAGATCAAAAATGTTAAATGTGTTTTTTAAAACCTTTCAAATATAAAAAGACTATAAAGAAAATAAAAATTGCTCATAATCTCATCACGTCAACAAACAAGTTACTATTCTACATTCTAATTTTATAGTTGAGAAAACAAAGCAGAGGGAGGAAAAAAGGAAGGAATATGAGCTTTTAGATGTTCTTTCCAAACATGTGGAAAAAAAGGACTCTGTGGACGTAATTCCCAAAATTTTTAAAACAAATGACAGATGATCATATTCCTAATAACCTTATATTGCCAGGAGTACCTTTGCTATTTCAGATTATCACAGTGTTTCATCAATCAATAAGCTTTACTGAGCTCTGGTTTCCATATCACAGAGGACAAATATTTATAAAAAAATACACACATATACACACACACGTACACACGGGGGGGCAATAAAATGTACACACTTTAAGAGATGTTATCTATGTATTACTTTTTGAAGTTGAATTAGAGTAGCAATGTACAGTATGACGTTCGTTCAAAAGATGGCATTAATCAAAGGAATGCTAGCATCATTTATTGTATTACCATTTTAATACAGTTCTTTCCTTTCTTAAAATCTGTATACATTTTTTTGGCATCATGTGTGTACTGCGCATGTGTGTGTACATATGTATATTTTTTTAAATATGGAATTTGTGTATCATCCTTGTGCAGGGGCCATGCTAACCTTCTCTGTATCATTCCAATTTTAGTAGATATGCTGCCAAAACCAGCACTTAAAATAATATTTTACAAAAGTACTACACATTACAAAAAAATCTTGTGAAATAGAGAAAAGGGGGCAATTACATAGAACCCCACCACTTTAACAAAACCCTACTAATATTTTAGTGTACTTTCTTCCAGCCATTGTCCCATTCGCATGTTCTTCTTATTATTTATTTGGACTTAACATTGTAACTGAAAGCAATTATTATAAGACTACCCACATCACTGCCCCACTCTGATTCTCTCTTTCTCCCTCTCTCTCTATTTACTTTTGCTTATTATCCCTCAGGGGTCTAAGTCTTTTATAGCATATTGAATACAGAGAAATGGCTTTGAGATCAGTTAGCTGAGGTTTGAATCCTAGCTCTACTGTGTGGACTTGGGAAAATTACTTAGCAAGTTTGCCTTAATTTTCTCACCTGTACAATGAGGATAGCATCCTCCCTATCCATCGGGTTCTGTGAGCATGAAAAGAGATAATATACATAAAATGAATGACACGGTGATGAGCTCAGAGTAAATACTCAATATCTATAAACTATTTTTTCACTTAAAATTATATCATGGCAATTATTTCATATTTCTATATAATCTTCATAACTGTCATTTTTATGACTAGATAGTAGTCTGCAATGCAAATACAAATCACTAAGAGTAACTAACTTCCATTTTGTTTGACAGGTTATTTTCAGTTTGGAGCCATCTAGATAATACTGTAATTAATGTATTTTTTCATATAATATACTTTAGAAAAAACCCTGCAACGGTCTTTTTGGGCACAAGTATGAAACTTGACATGGTTCTTGCTACATGTCCAAGCATATTATTTTTTAGTTCATTTTTTAAACTTAAAACTAACCTAAGCAAGTATAGAGTTTTGTACCTTATTTTTTTCATTCAATTTGTTATGGCAAAGCTTCTAAAAAATCATATATTTATATTTGCAATGGACCTCTCCATATTGTTAGCTTTTTCTGTAGTTTTGGATTACTTCCTTAAAGTTGATTTGCATGTATATAATTACTTAAACAAATGGTATGACAAATCATACAGCCTCTTATCTATCACCCTCCAAAAAAATTGTGCATACCGATGACCATGAACAATTTATGGTTCTACCAATTTAACAACATATTCTGGAGCATTATGTGTTATAATTTTAAAAGATTTTGCGATTGTAATAATTGAAAAGAACTGCTTAAATTTTGTTTTGATTTAAATTTTAAATTACCTATAAGTTGAGCAATTCATTTTTTTGAATTTTAAAGCAGGGGAACTGAGACATTGGGAAACTGCCTGATTCGACCAGCAGGCTGATTATATTCTTCATTGATTTGTAACAACTAAAACTTTCAGGCTTTAGTTGCTTCCTCTCTACTTTTTGCAGCTGTTCTAACATGAAAGTCTATTTTAATAGAACAAACAGAACTAAGCAGAAAACATGCTACTCTCTTTGAGTTTACTTCTCTTCAGAGGAACCTGCTAACACACAGTCTAACATTCTGTCTGTACAAGACGTTATAGGAGGAAGCTGATGACCATCATAAACACGCTTACAGGAAAACCGTTTCCTCTTGGCATTACCAAGGTCTTATCTTAGACGTTTAGAAAATCTACTCTACATACTTAAAATTAGACAACAAAACTGGATTGTGCTAACCAAACTCTTAAAAGACTTTTTCTACCGAAACAAAAAATAAAGAAATAATGCCTTTAACATGAAGATCAGAAGTTGCTTCAGAACATTCTATCCCCGCAGAAAAGTTGGTATGAGAAGCCAAATTATAATCCAGTTCTCAGTAACCATGGAATCAGGATGAGGCGGGGAGGAGGATGGTGAATAGAAAGATTTTAATTGCTGATCAAGCTATGTGAATCTGATGCATTCATTGCTGCTGGCAGGGATACCTGACAGGTGGTGGGAATGCATAGAATGTAGGCACTGGGACCCCTCTCCACTGGACATGCTGGGGATTCACTAAAACATTTTTCCACATTGACCTCTTTACCCTAGACTCTACGCACATTGCCTTCAATTCAGTTCCCCAGTATCAAACGTCTTCTATATGCCATTCCTTGTACTGGATTCTGGGACTATAAATAAATAAAAACCCAATCCTTGCTCCCAGGTTTTTTTCCCCTTGCTTTTGGGAAAAATAAACACATATATAACTTTAAAATGTCATAAGATGAGAGGTTGACTGTGTTACAGTCTAGGATCTCTGGTTTCTTGTCACGTGGTTGGCTTGCAGAATCTTAAGACTAGCTCTGCTCTGTCACGTGAGCAATGTATCTAATTTCACTGGGCCTTAATTTGCTTATGTGTAAAATGTAGACAATAATAGTCTCTATTTTGTTGAATTGTGATGTTTGAATGAGATGATATATGAAAAGCAATTAGAACGATGTCTGGCATCTGGTATGAAAGTTAGCTAAAATGATACATTTAATTATGGCTACTGGCAATATGACATGGGCAATCTAATATTTCAAGCTCAACACAAAGGAGAAAGTATAGTCTAAATCCTTACTGGCACTTTAACACATCTATATGCATGATAGTGACAAGCATATTATCAGGAAAGATGAGATAATCAACTTCTGAAAATGTGACATTTTATCTCAAATTCGGAAATATTTTCCCTCGGGGGTCTCATATGGTAGTGATATTTTTTTTTTATAATAGGTTCCTAACATCTTGTGGGAAAGTCCACAGATACATTTGGGCACTTCCAATACCCCAGCACAAATGATATCACTTTGATGCTCATGAATCTGTCCCAACATCCAGCAGACACCAGGTTACCTTCATTTTTGGTTTCCAGGCTCGTGATGAACTCCTTGGAGATAAACCACGATTCAGCCTCTTGAATTCCTAGCCTCTAACCTAGAGCCTTGTGGATATAAGAGCTCATCAATTGTTGACCGATTGAATAAATGGCTTTGGTAATCGACATTGGTGTCTTCCTTTCCAGGCAGGACCCATTCCTACTTTGGGGACCCATCAGGCATCCTACTTTCAGTTCAAATGTTCTGAGTAGAGCTCTAGACTTAAGTCATTACTAACATATTTTCTTTTTGTTCCAGTGATTGGTTTAGGAGAGGGCACATGACGTAAGCTTATCCAGAGTTCATCTCTGGGTTTTAGGGGATAATGCTAGGAAACAATACTCTGGCTTTTTTTTTTTTTTTTCCCCTTGTGGAGTTGAACATGGAAGGTTTAGTAACTTCACAAAAAGGAAGCAGAGTGAAGAGATGGTTGAGAGACCCTGGATCCTGAAGACATTGTTAGATGCCTGTGCTCGTCTGCACCTTTGACTGTTCAGTTACATAAGCCAATACATTCTTAAAATTTAAGCCAGTTTATATCAGGTTTTCTTTCACTTGCAGTCAAACGATACAACTGATACAACTTCTACAAGATGCATTTAAAAATAAATTAATTTTGTCCTATGCTCATGGCCAAAGCTGTTGCCCAATTGCTATTTTTTTATTTAGTTAATCAACAAGCATAACTTAGGCCCTTGTTACCTGGTCAGATGCCGCAAAGTTAAGAAAATCCTTGTGCTACAGTTTAATTGGAATTCATAGTCTCTGTATTTTTCTCTCTCAAGGAATACATCTCCATTTACCTTGATAAGTTTTGATTCAGGAATGAGCTGGTTATTTACATCCTGTTCTCAGTTCCAAGTCTTCCTTCCTCTGTTGTGCGAGGGCTGGAATTTGCAAACCTCATTTACCATCCTTCTCTTGACAGCTGGTTTTCTATTAAGTTCAATAAATGGGAAACCCTAGGCGACTGGAATGTGGGATTCCTTCCTGTTTCCAGTTTTGAATGTGTCACTTCCATAGCAACAGACAGCAGAAAGTAGCTGCTGTCTGCAGTTCTAATATTTGGGTTTTCTTGGTACCTACTTTTTACTCTGCTTTCTAATATATTCATAACAAGTTACTAATATTAAATCCTCTCTACTTTCTTGACTGGACCTTGGCTGATACAGTACTTGATACTAGGAGTGGTCCTAGAAAACAGACTCCCAAAAATGGGATTCTGGGATTGATTTTCTTTGGACTCAGAGCTGAACTCTTTGCCAGCGGAAAATGGGAACTAGCAATCTACGGCATGAAATAGCATTATGATTTCAGCTTAAATCATCTTCAGAGTGTCAAAGATTTTGAAGGCTTCCCTAAAAGTATCTCTGTCCTTCTAGTTACAGGACAGACATGTCTAAAAAATCAGACCCAAATCAAGTATTCACATATTGGCCTAGTCTCACTTGTGAAAGTTGAGGCAATAATTTGGAAGGAATAGGAGTCTGAGAGTAGGAACGGGAACTTTTGGGTGGGCTTGGATGAAGCTGAAAATCTTGAATCCGCCAAGTATCCCTGAGTTTATTTTGATAGTGGAAGAAGCCTCACATTTCCGATTGGGTAATGCTAGCCTTCCTTTGCTTAAAAACCTGAAATAACATCATATGATGCAGTTGCCTTGCATGGGGATCCCTATTCTTTTAAAACCCTACTGCTCCCAACTCTCAAGGTCTTCAGGCTTTTATCTAGGGTCAGATCCCAGCGTATTCAGGAGGACAAGGGCAGAGTCTGGCTGAAGAGGAAAAGGCTTATACTCCAAAAGAATTACAAGGGTTTGTTAAATTTATATTAGAATAAACCTAGTATATATATGGGGATGGATTCTAAGGATATTAGATCAAGGAGAACAAAATATAACATTGGGTTGGGTCCAAATTTAGGTAGCCTAGATATAATACACTTTCCATAGATTTTTTTGGCTTAATGCTATAGTGGATTGTTACAGTAATAGCCCCAAGGGAATCATGCCACTTTGTATATCATGCCCTCATGTAATCCCCTTTCACATCAATTTTTTGCATGGCTCTCTGACTTTATTTGGCCAATGAGACATTAGGAAATGTGATGCAAACAGAAAGCTGAAAAGTACTTGCCCTCTTTCGTGCTATTTTTGGACCAGCTTCCATCTTAAAGAAGCATGGACTAACCTGCTTGAGACACATGGCCCTACCAACAGCCAGCACCAACTCTGACATATGACTGAACCCATCTAATATAAGACCAGCATCCACTAGCCAATATATCAACTGTTTGCAAATGCATAAGTGAGCTCAGCTGACACCACGTAAAGCAAAAATGAGTTGCCCCAGCTGAACACAGACCAAACTGTTAACCTATAAAATCATAAAAACAGGGCCAGCCCAGTGGCTCAGGTGGTTGGAGCTCCATGCTTCTAATGCCGAACAAGGTTGCCGGTTCAATTTGTCAACTCCTGCGGGGGATGGTCAGCTGAGCCCCTAGCAACTAACAACGGGCGACTGTACATGGAGCTGAACTGCGTCCTCCACAGCTAAGATTGAAAGGACAACAACTTGACTTGGAAAAAGCCCTGGAAGTACACACTGTTCCCCAATAAAGTCCTGTTCCCCTTCCCCAATGAAATCTTTAAAAAAGAAATCTTAAAAACATAAATGATAAACATAAGCCACTAAGTTTTGTTGTACAACAAGAGCTAGGTGAAACACATGTATTAGCTTGAGCAGCTGGGAGGTGCACTATTGGCTTACTTGGTTGGCTGAAACGTGCTCAACAGTAGGCTACATTCAATGATGTTCAGATGACAGAATTTTTCTGAAATAATGCACAGGAGGAATTCTAAATGCTTGGAGAGAGAGCAATAATGGAGTAATTTATCATGTGTAACCTGTACATTTTTCTTCACCCTGTTGGTCCCTGAAAGGGTCCAAGGAATATTCCCTTCACTAAAGCATTGAGAAATGCATTAGTGAGAGAGTCCCAGCAACTTTGAATACCTCAAAGCGGCTGTTTTCTGTAGGCCAAGGATGATAGTGGGAAATGCTGCCACTGAGATGGGCTTCCTGATTTCAGGGGAGATGATGAGATCCTAGAATGGCAATCAGAATTTTTTACTCACAGGAATCTCTGGTGGTGGTTGACTTTAAGAATTAAATATATGGCCAGACTACCAAAGCATTATTTTTTCTATAGAATAGAAATCTGACTTGAGTTCTCACAACTGAGAATCACAGCTTCTTGTTTTTCCAAACCTCCTTTTATTGAGCCCAGCTTTATTGCACTTCACAGATGTTGCATTTTTTTAAAATAAAATTGATTGGGGTGACAACGGTTAGTAAAATTACATAGGTTTCAAGTGTACAATTCTGTAATACTAGTACATCATTGTCATGCAGGGTGTCATGGGGGGGGTCTCTAGTCCCGCTCCCCACACAAGAACGCAGGATATGGTGAGGCCAAAAAGGAACACCCACGGAGCCATAGATAGGGGAGTCATACCACTATAGTCTCGCTGAGGAGATACAGGAAGCAAGAGCCCCACGATCTTCAACATGCCATCCACTTGTCTTTGCCAACCAATCTCACTTGCTAACTGCAATTTGCCTCTCTGCAATCCACAATCCACACTCCGCCATGCCACACCACACCACGCCTTGCCAGCTTAGCCATGGCAGTTATACCAGTGGCTAATGGCTAACTGGTAACAGCCTATGGCTAACTAGTCACGGCTGATGAACATCTACTACCTGAGCCAGCACCTTTCCATGTGAGGTTGAGAGCCTGGAAACTACTCTCTGGGACTCTGTCCCCACAGTCATCTATATATCACATTGTGTGTTCACCACCCTGTCAGTTCTCCTTCCATTACCATGTATTTGACCCTGTTTACCCTCATCTACCACCCTCCTCCTCCTCACAGCTTCTTCAATTCCCAGACCTTATCAGTTCACAGATCTGAAGCTCCAGATTGAAGACGAAGATGGGACCCCTTAGAAAGGACCCTGCAACAATGCCACAAATAACTTACTGTAGATCTCCCTCCAAGTCATCCCCAAAGGGACTTGAAGTAATTTACTAAGGTGTCTGTGCATTGGGAGAGATGGAAATACCCAGACTTTTCAGGGATTCCTAAACACTACTCTGAAATTACATTAATCCTTAGGACCTCCAAACGCTACTGAGGTCCATTGGTCAAAATAAGGGCTTATAGTTGTCCCCTCTTATCTGTGGTTTTGCTTTCTCTGGTTTTAGTTACCCACAACCAACCATGGAACGAAAATATTAAATGGAAAATTACAGAAATAAACACTTCATAAGTTTTAAATTGTAAGTCTTTTTGAGTATCGTAATAAAATCTCACACCAACCCTCTTTGCCCCGTCCAGAACATATCCATCCCTTTGTCCAGTGTACCCATGTTATATATGCTCCCTGCCCAGTAGTCACTTAGTAGCCATCTCAGTTATCAGATCAACTGTCATGGTATCGCAGTGCTTTATTCAAGTGACCTTTATTAATCATTGCCCCAAAGCATAAGAGTAATGATGCTGGAAATCAGGATATGCCAAGCAGAAGATGTAAAGTGCTTCCTTTAAGTTAAAAGGTCAGTAGAGAACAATAAGATATTTTGAGAGAGAGAGACCACATTCATATGAATTTTATTATAGTATATTTTTATAATTGTGCTATTTTATTATTAGTTATTGTTGCTAATCTCTTACTGTGTCTACTTTATAAATTAAACTGTATCATAGGTGAATATGTATAGGAAAAAAATATAGTACAGTACATATCGATACTATCTGTGGTTTCAGGTATCTACTGGAGGTCTTGGTATATATCCCCCACAGATAAGTATGGACTACTGTATAGTGGTCAGGTGATAAGTAGAGTTTGGACCCAATCCCATCTCGTCTGTGACCCATGCAGCCATTAAAGACGATAATTAGGAAGACCAGTCAGCAACATACGTAGGTGTGAGCTTATGGTATGACAAATTTGAAAAAAGGATAGAAAATTACATATTACTACAGCTGAAATTACGTGCATGTCTAGATGAAGAGTAAATGTTAGCTGCAAAAATGAAAATATTTGAGCTTGGATGATATCATAGATGATTTTTGTTTTTTGGCCTTTCTCAATGCTTCACACTCTCCTGAATGCTCTTTTTGCTCCCTTTGTAAAAGATACTTTTTTTTTTTTAAAGAATTAGAACTCATCTAGATCTTTTGTTTTAAAGATGGCCATTTATATACTTTTCAGCCCATAAAAAGTAAGAATGTCAATTGTAGCCACCCTCCTCAATATTACAAGGAGTCTTAGATCCAGTCATGCATGAGGTATCTATCACATACAAGATGCTGCAGGAATGACAAAATCCCACGATCTCCCTGTCCTCCAGGAGCAGACATAAAATACTCAGTGGTTTTTCTCCACAATTTGTAGTTAGCTCCTGTGTATCCTTAAATGCTTTCTGTTCATTAGAAAAACTCAAATGCTTTCAAGATTCCAGGAAGCCATAAAACATGTCAATTATGGCTTCCCTTTGTATAAAGCCCAGTCTGTGATCTGACAGTCTCAACTTCTCCAGTATCCAGAGGAAACTACAGATTAAAAATAACTCTATTGACAATCTATCCATTTCCATAACTGGAAAATTCCAATCATCTCTGCTTCTGAAAATTCCTTTGGAAATTTAGAGGGGATAATTTCCTCTATCTTCAGTCTGGAACCAAGAAGGAGCCGCGGGACACTCCCGGGGGTGCAACATGGTCATTTTCTAAAGTGCAGTGGTGCTTGCTCGCAGCCACAGGCTGCAGAGGTGAGGGCCCAGATCCATGAAGTGTTGGCTAACTGGCTTCTCTCGGCACCGTGGCCAGTGCTGCCTAGTCTTTTTGTAGTCTTCATATTAAAGTGCTGACTCGTACAAAGGCATTTGGAAGGTACAAACAAGCTCTGCAGGCCAAGGGATTCTTTTGCAGAGTCCAGAAGCTTCTTGCTCATGTCCCGTCAGATCACCCCAGCTCCTGAGACTACAGGTTCAAATCTGAGAAGAAAAATCCACAAAAAGGAAAATCACTTTTTAGACGAAAAAATATTAACTTCTCAAAAATAGATTGGAGTGAAAAACTGTTAAAAAGCTCATCTATCTTTCTTTCTACCCCCTCTCCCATTACCCTCGTCCAAGTCTTCAGCGTCTCTCTCTAGACCTGTTGCAAGAGACTTCTTCCCTCCATTCTCTGGGCTGCAGACAGCTCAGTACTACTGAAGCACAATTCATGGGGCTCCCCTATTCAGAACCTTTTATAGTTCCCCAGTCTCCAGGGATTTCTGTTTGTTGCTTCAGACTCCTCCTCCACTCTGCTCTGCCCTGCTCATGCCCAGGAGATTTACATTGTGGACTGTGTCATTGGGCTCTCTTCCCCTGGCTTTCATTCCATTCTTTCCCTCAGCCTCGGGGAGAAAGGAGATTGCAGTGGGTAAGAGAGTGAGGTTGGGGTATGTAGTCCTCAGCAACCTCCCAGACAGTTTGCAAGTTGACTTTATCCTTCTATTAAAGGCCGTAGCTCCTTGTGGATGGCTCTTTCCTCCTACTGGTCTCCCCAGGGTGCTGCTAATTGCAGCCTCCCCTTTTCCCTTCAGGCCTAGGGACGGTTACTTGTTCCCTGATCTTGCTAGTGCCAGGGTGCTCAACCTAGCTCCCTGAACTCCCCTAACTGTGGGCATGTCTTTGTAAATAGTTAAAACTTATAAACTTGCCTGGTCACTCCTTCTGAGTATGCCCTGCTGTTTCCTGCAGAGACCTGACTGAGGTACTCATGCCCAGTGAGTAAAATCTAATCTCCTTTGCCTGGAATTCATGGTTCACAATATGGCCCCCAACAGTCTCTTTCCCCTTATCTCACACCTGGCTCTTTCCAAGCTAGGATCATATCCTTTTCCTACAGATGCCTCATGTCTCCCTGCCTCTCTGCCTTACCTCCTTTTTCCCCTCTATCTAAAATAGTTTGCTATTTCTGTTTCTGCATGGTTGAAATGTCACCTCGTCCACGAAACCTTTCCTCCTCCCTGGTTATCCCCAGTCTAAAGTGATATTTCCCCCCATCTCTGAACTCTCATGTATTATTTGTACCTCTTGTAAGCCACAGAGCACTATAAAAATACACAGATTTCTCACACCACTGAAAATTCATGAGTCCAGGTGAGTGAGACTGTTAATAAGTCCTCTTGCAGCCCCCTTCTCCCTCCCAAGGACAGCTGTGCTGTTTGGACAGGAAACTTGAATGTGGAGGGGGATTTCTAGAGATTCTGAGGATAGATCTTTATGATGGGCTTCAGCATAAGTTGATAATTTGAGAACTACATGATATTTCAAATATGTTCCAAGAAGCACAAGGTACTTTAGAAGTCTTTGCCAATACTCGATTGTAAGAATCTTGGATGACTAGTGTACGTAATTCACTATTACAATTTCCACATAGCCTACCTGACAGAGTCTTGAAAACAGCAGACACTTAATACATGTGAGAGCGTGAATGAATGAATGAGTGAGTGAATGAATAGCACTGTATTGGCAATCACAAGACCTTTTGTTTTTCTGTTATAATTTTATTCCAGAAAATCACTTAATATCTCTTAGCCTCAATCTCACCATCTCTACAATGAGGAAGTCAGGTTACATAATTTATATGCTCTAAAAAACCACAGCTTGATGAGTAGAATAGCTCCTTTTTAAAGGAAGTATGATATATACCTAAGGTATCGGAATCTACTCCTATAGTTATACTGGTTGACAGTTCAGTTGCCTACATACGAGCAAGAAGCCATGGGCCAAAATAGCAACACAAGGAAGTAAGGTTAGCTGCAAGAAGAACTTCCACAAATGGAAAGGGCAGTGTGCCGTAGATAAGGACCAATGTGGCCTGGATTCCAGCTCGTTCTACCACTAAGGTATAAGATTACCTCGTGCAAGTCACCTCATCGCTTCCATCCTTGCAGTATGTACCCATCCCTTTTAGACTGGCTGGGCTAGAAATCTCTGAAAGACAACTAAGACATTGGTATATGTCTTTGAAAGAGTGAATAGTATTTCCCTCCCTAAAGTTGACAAGGACCCAGTGAAGAGTCCAATGTAATGCATTTCACTACTGGGATATAGAGAGGTGAGTGGGGAATGTTTAAAAGGGCTTCAGGAAGTTAGTTCACCTAACAAACATCCCTGGGTACTTAAAAGTGATACATTGGGATCGTTAAAAATGTATTAAACTACAAAGAAAATTCAGGAAACATAAAAGAAGAAAACCATACAACGTTCCATAACATAAAGACAGTGATTATGGACACTGTAATGTTTTTACTTCACTTCTGGGGGAGAAAGGGAGTATGGTGGGTATTCTAAAAATACTTTAAAAGTAGAGCATTAATGACATATTTTTATATCAAAGTACATAAATATCTAAGTATATTTTCATATCTCACTTTGTTTTCTTTTTTACTATATAGGCAGCTTTTCCTCATATTATTATTCCTCAAAAGTAGAATTTTAAACGGTAACATATGGTCTATTGAGTAGAAGTTCCAGTTTTTCCCTGTTGTATCAGTCATGGTAGGCTAGATTATGCTGCAATAACAAACAAAATTCAAAATCTCAATATAATAAACAAAGATTTATTCTTGCTCATGTTCCACGTCCACTGAGGGTCAGCAGGCGGGCTCTGTTATTTGTTGTTACTCAGAGACTCATGCTGATGTACAATCACTACCTCAAATGTTGCTGGTTACCATGCCAGATGGAAAAAGAAAATACGTCAAAGCACACACTAGCTCTTACTTATTTTTTCTACCTAGAAGTAACATACATCACTTATGCTTATATTTAGTTGATCAAAACAAGTCATATGACCACACCTAACTACCAATTAATTGCAGAGACATGCAATCCTAGTATGTGCACAAAAGCAAGCGATCCAGGAAATACATGAAATAACACTAATGATCACCACATCCATGATGGAGAAGGATAGGAATGAGCTATCTCTTTGGCCACATTTAGTTTGATAACTTTTTATTTTCTCATATTAAAGTTAAGGCCTTGAAGGCCCCCCGGGGAGATTGAGACATGTGGATTTCCACAAGAATACAACAGGCAACACCTTTCCCAGAGTTTCCCAGGAAGTTAGGGGGCAAAGCCATGGCTTGGAAAACCCAGCCCTGAGCAGCTGTTGCTCGAGCTACTGAGCCCTGCTGGGCACTCACTCAATAACTGGGTCGCACTTCAGTCTCTGGCCAGTGAAGCAAAACCAACAAGCCCTTCCTTTCTTAAGTGGGAAGGGAGAATATTTATCTGAATAAAAGTCTTGTCAGAAGTAAGTATGATGGACATGCTCAGGACAAGTCCCAAGACTGACTCTCCCAAGGTGATGCTGAGTAAGAACATGAGGGCCCACAATGGCTCCTGGACAGCTCGACACTGTCCCAACACTGTGGCCTGTGGGTGAGGCAGAGCTGTGATGGCAGAGAATAGGTGTGGGAGAATGAGAGGCTGAGCTGACCGGGCCTACGTACTCCCTAGCGGGGCTCTGTCCTCAGACTTCATGAAGCTGAGGTAGGAGTGGGGGTTGGCATTAGATCATGTAGTACAGGAACAAGTACATCGGCTGTGGGAGAAGGCACAAAGCCAGGGAGAACCTCTAGGTCGGGAGTCAGCAAACTTTCTTTGTAAAAACGCAGATAGTAAAAAATTTAGATTTTATGGGCTATAAGGTCTCTGTTGCAATTACTCAAGTCTGCCATCAGAAGCAGGGGCAGGGGGGTGGAAGTTGGGGGTACAATATGGAAACCATGAGCATGGCTCTGTTTCAATACAATTTTGTTTACAAAAACTATTGGTCCCCTAGTCATAGTTCGCCTACCCCTTTTTAGTTAATACACATCGAAGGATAGTAGAGTATTAACTCCTGTTGATTCTCATTTAATAGGTGCCTCATGAAAGTACAACCCTTCTACAATGTAATGGGCTTTCAAAGGAAGAGGAAGACATTGCCTATTTTCTAGGAATTTATAACTTAATACTCTTGGAACTGCATGCAGATCCCACTCATGTAAGCTTTTCACCCAGCATAAATGTCATAATCAATACACTTACTTTCTTCTAATAAATACATGGCACATGGGGCATTAATAATTATAACCTGGTCCTGTGTATCCAATTTTACTAAATCTAATACCTGCTTTCTTGGGATAAGAAAAAACAATTTAAAAGTAAATGACAAATCAGAGGAAAACATAAACCATAGAGAAGGCAACGGGTTAATAGTAACTGTAAGTAAAGACATAAACAAAAAGATGGACAAAATATTATGCTTAGGCAATTCCTGATGGAAGATAAAACCTATAAATATATGAAAAAATGTTTTATCTCACTAATAATTTAAAAAGGCAAATTAAAATAACGATGACTTTCAATTTTCAATTTTCAAAGTAGCAAAAATTAAAAACAGTGATAATTCCCAGCATCAGGTTAAGTGTGATAAAACTAGGTCTTTCATGTATTACTAGTATAAATAGGAACAGCTTTCTAGAGGGCAATTCAGCAATACATTTTGAGAGTCTTAAAAATGCCTATAGCTTTATCCCAGTAATTCTACGTCTTGGACTTTATCTTGTCATAATAATCATAGATTTTATGTACAAGGCTATGAATTGTGATAATGTTTAAAAAGCCAAAATATAAAATAACTACGAGGTAGATCCTAAATGTCCAACAATACGGAATTAGATAAATCCTGGTACATGTATATAATGACATACCGTAGAGCCATGCATTATATTTTTAATATGTAGGTAATACTAATAATATAGTTAAGTAAAAAAGAAAAATCAAGGTTGACAAGCTATAATTCAATTTTGAAAAAATTTAAATATAGAAAAATATCAGGATTTAAACAGCAACATTAAATATTAACCATGATAATCTCTGGGCAATGGCTTATAAATCATTTTTATTTTCTTTATACTTTTTATTTTTCATTTTTATACTCAGAAAAAATTATATAGTTTTTTAAAAGTTCTAAAAATCATGATAAGTTATTCTTTTTTGACCTGGCAGACTCAACCAAAATTAGACAAGATTTACATTTTAATAGAAGTCAAATTTGGTGAAAATCAATGACCTTCTTTTAAACGTATCACAGAATAAACCAAAAGAAATACAGACAAATGGACAATAAAACAGACAGATACCAAATACCCCATAGTCTCATTAACCTTGATATCTCACTTCGTTACACTGATCAGGTAGACTAAGCTATGTGCATGTGGAAGGAGCCAGAAAATAATGCTGTGATCATGCGCATCCAGAGTGGTAACAGCTGTTACAGATACAATGTCAGAAGGGGAGTAGATTGGGGTGGGGGGTTATCACTTTGTGAGGGGTGTAAATGTCTATTACATTGTTTTGTGCACCTGAACTAATAAAAAATAAAAGTTGGGAGGACAAAAAGAAAAGGGGGGCAGAGCTGACTGTGGAGAAGGTGCTTTCTCACCCACACCTTTATTATCTTCACTCTACTGTCTTTTTTCCCTGTCAACCTTTGCAATAGATTGTTATCGCAAAGAATTGTTTCCGTGCCAAAGTCAAAACACTGGCTGTAACTAGACTAGATTATAAACTTGTTGAAAACAGGGACCAGGTCTATCGTGTTCATCTGAGCATTCCTGGGAAATCCCGGCATCGAGCGCACAGTAAATGCTCATTAACTCTTTGTTAAATTAGCATATGGCCCAACTCGGAGGCATAATTAGTATATGTGTTAATATATATATTAGTATGCATGTATGTCTATATATGTTCATATATGCGTACGTGTATGTCTGTAAGTATATACTAATTAGGTACAGTGATATTTAAGGAGAAGTCAGATTAACACCAAATAGATTAATTACAGAACAGGCTCAGTTGGGTCCCTATTGAGGGTCTGCTTATTGGTATTTGTGCAGAAAAGGGTTAACTCATTAGGCCTGGGTTGCTCAAACCCTGCAACCTTCCAAAGGAAGGCCTGTCTTCAGGACTGGCCCTTGACCCAGCTCCTAGGAAATAACCTTTGAGCCCTTGGAATATCCTGCTTGATAAGAGCTTCTTTCAATGCCCGAGGCTTGGGCCCCATTGTACCAGTTTGACCAGGTAGTTTATGCTAAAAGCGTGGATGGCTTATGATGAGTGCCTGTTTTTGTATGCATGAGGCCCAGGACCATGCTGTATCAGTTTGACCTTGAGTGGGGCAGGGAGCCAGAGGCTGAGCAGCTAAGATCAGTCACATGGTCACTGCATGACTACATGACTGGCCCCCAGCAAAAAGCCTGGACAACAAGGCTTGGGTGTGCTTCTATGGTTGGCAACACTTGGCATGTGTTGTCACAGATAGTTTCTGGGGGAATTAAGTGCATCCTTGTACAACTCCACTGAGAGGAGACTCCTGGAAGGCTGAGCCTGGTTTTCCTGGGCTTCATCCCATGCAATTTTTCCCTTTGCTGATTTTAATCTGTATCCTTTTGCTGTAATAAACCATAACTGTGAATATAAGAAAGGAAAAAGAGTGGTATAGACTATGTACAATGCAGAGGGAAAATAAAGAGGGGTGAGTTGTAGGAGAAAGTCTTACAGATTAAACAAGGGAGTACAATGTAGTGTATAGGGGTGGGCTCTGGACTTGGATACTTGGGTGCATTTATTGGCCCTCATATTTACTAGCCAGATGACCTTGCACAAATATTTCCTCATCTATAAAACTGGGGGGTGGTGGGAGGAAGTATATACTTCATAAGAGTACTGTGAGGATTAAATGAGTTAGTACCTCTAAAGTATTTAGAACAGTGGTCTGGCATTATTATAATCATAATTGATCCTTCCAGAAGTTTGAATTTGAGTAAGCAAGACGGAATGCGGAGGGCACGCCAGGCAGAAGACACTACAGGAGCACAGGCACAGAGATGGGAATGAGCACTGCATAGGACCGGGAGAGGTGTAAGGATGGCAGAAGGCCTGACACGCCCTGTGAAGGAGTTTGGATCTGGTCTGGAGACAAGAGAGCGGCATGTGATGAGACAGTATGGAGAGGATTGGATCTAGCAATGTGTGCTGACTCCACTTACAGGGGCTTTTCAAAGCTATCTATAAATATTTCAGTTCCTCATTGCGTGTTGGCAAGGAAAGCCAGATATTTGGTAACTCAAACCTAGCTCATGTAATCTCTTCATTTTACTGAGAAGTCATTTCCAAAACTGTCTGTTTGATTTTGTAAAGTTAGTTTGGCTACAAGATTGTTTTATTTTTTTCCCCCTCTAGATTTACTCAGCTATTGATTATTTCAAAATGCATCAAGTGGTAGATTCTCAAACCACACGTGTCCTTTTGTTGCTGAGGTTCATGGATAAGCAGGTATTAGACTGAGCTGTGTCCTCTTGGACGACTCCAGGGACCAGACAATAGACGGTAATATGATTCTATTTTTAAAGGCCAGCGAGGTGTAATGAATTGACTTACTGCAGCCAAGAGTGCCCCTCTCCATCTGCTGGTGCCTGTGATGGTTAATTTTATGTATCAGCTTGGCTACACTATTATGCCACTTGTTTATCAAATATTAATTTGTATGTTGCTGTGAAGATATTTTGTAGATGTGATTAAAATTTACCATCAATTGATTTTAAATAAAGCGATTACCTTCTATAATGTGGCTGGGCCTCATTCAATCAGTTGAAGACCTTAAGATCAAGAGCTGAGGTGTTCCAGGAAAGGACTTCTGCCTCAAGACTGTAATATAGAAATTCTACCTGAGTTCCCAGACTGCTGGCCTGCTCTACAGATTTTGGACTCAAAACTGCACCTTCAACTTTTACGTGAATTGGCAGCCTGCCAGCCTGCCCTACAGATTTCACACTTGCCAGTCTCCTTGTGGTTCTGTGGTTCTGTTTCTCTGGAGAAACCTCAAGTGTCCCTCACCTCCAACAACAGTTACCAAGTGTTCTTGGCTGTCTAACCACTGAGCCCCGGACTTTCCATTCCCAAAATCAGTATCTCCATCCATGTCCTGCCCCTCTTGTTCCCAGGGTATATTATCCAAAATGTTAAATTAGTTCTCAATAAAGAGTTAATAACTGGTGAGCACCTTCATAGGGGAAGAACTTAAAAAACATCTACTGAAATCTAACACATTGGTATTTGTCTTGACAAAACCATGAAACACTATGCCAAGTAAAAATGGGCCAATTTTCCCTGTAGTACTCCATCTCTATAGATGATTAGTTAATTTCTACATTTTATGCAGCTCTAAACATGATTACAGACTTGGGTCAATCCAAAAATACCTTTGAATGCAACTGAAACATAGACAACACAAAATAATTACGTAAGTGTTAAAATGTGCATGTATAGGACAAAGGTGAACAGAAACACAGATAAATAGATAATGATTTTTTGTTTTGTTTTTGTTTTTGTTTTCTAAAGAGCATCTACTTTATATTTGGCAAATATATGGCCAAAGTCTATTTTTCCTATCCCACACCCAGGCAGACATCATTCATTAATCAACGCATTCTCCATCTAGAAATGGTCTCCCAAACCATCCTCATCTCTGCTCTACGCATTCCCTGCACCTGACATGAGGCCTGTTTGCCCTTCTGGATTTGGTCCAACCTTATCAATTTACAGACAACAAAACTGAAGCCAAGAGAGGGGGTGGATCTTACTTAAGATTATGTATTTAGCTCACAAAATCACTTGAATCTAAATCTCTTCAATTTTAATCATGACCTCTTTTTTTATAAAAATAAATATTTCAGGCATAAAACATAAGTATAGACAATAATATAATGAACATCTGTATATCTACTACACAGTTTAAGAGGTTAAATGTGGTGTTTATCATTTCTATGCTGTTTTTGTACTTGTACTTCAGATGACTGTTTCCATAAACACTACTTAGGGGTTGTTTGCATGTGTTTAAACTCTCTACAGTAGTCACATGCTGTTTATATCTTTCTGCAATCTATCTTTCCTCTCAAAATTATATTGTTCAGATTTATCCATCTCAAAAATACATTTAGTTTTGGTGCTTTCATTTTAATTATTGGATAATTTTCCTATTCATCTAGTCTTCTATTGATTCATATTTGATTATTTCTAATTTGTTGCTATTATAAGTAACAGTACCAGGAATATTCCTATGTGTGTCTCCTATGATGTATATCTAAGTGGTCCTGACCTCTTTACATCAGGCCACATATTCTCAAGTAAGTGCCCAGGAGGGGTGAGGGAGAGAGAAGTACCACTCTCTCACCTGCTTGACTCTTCCTTCCCCAGTTAGCAGACAGAGAGAGTGACTATATATAATTGGGGTGGGGGGAAGGAGATTAATTCCATTTCTTTAATTTGACTTTTAATCAGTATAGTTACTTTACTTTGAATTTCAGATGCCATTACAAGAGGGTGTGAGATTTTTCTGTTTATAAAGAGATGTATTGGTTAAAAATGGTTGCGATACCCTGTTAATCCAAAGATGTTACTCTGTAATAGTGCGATGTTTAGACCATGTGGTAGGCCATAGGGAGAGACATTTAGGACGGCACCAAGCAATTCTTTGAGCATTTCTCAGTTCCTCAAAGAGATGTTTCTGCCTTCGTTACTCAGATCCTAAACTCTTTCCTGACTGTATTTTCTCTCTAGGAGAGAGGTTGCAAACCGTCACTGACAGGCTCAATTAGTCTATGGACATATTTTATTTGGTTTGTTTGGTATTTGAAATATTTTCAGCCACCACTGAATAACTAGAACATTTTATATAAAAATCTGGATTTCCATCTTCTCTGGCAATGTTAGACTAGTGCTAAGTTGACAGGGAACCTGCTCTCCAATTTGTCGCAGTCTCACCACACCCTATTTGATTACACTAGGACTTTTTTTTTTAATTTTTTGGCAGATTATTGGGGAACAGTGTGTTTCTCTAGGGCCCATCAGCTCCAAGTCGTTGTACTTCAATCTAGTTGTGGAGGGCGCAGCCCAGCTCCAAGTCCAGTTGCCATTTTCAACCTTTAGATGCGGGGGGCGCAGTCCACCATCCCAAGTGGGACTTGAACCAGCAACCTTGTTGTTGAGAGCTCGTGCTCTAACCAACTGAGCCATCCGGCAGCCCCTACACTAGGCCTTTTTGACTCATTGCATCACCTGCCTGACCCCAGAGTTTACCACGTCTGCTCTCAGGCCTTTCACTATTTGTTCCTTATACTGAGCAGCTGAAGGAGTCACTTATACAAAGACTTTGTGCTCATGAAACTCAGACAAATATGGGGGCCTCTCTCCCATGGAAACTCACTGTAGGCCAAGCACACCAACTTACAGGAATACAGAACTTTTGTTTCTCAGGATTGGATGTTTCAATAAGGACTGCCAGTGTTGAAACTTTCCTGAGTCAAGAAAAATCTCATTGCTAATTCAGAGAAGCTCAATGTAACTGAACCTCAAATCCAGGCCTAGGCTGCATTTGTTTTCTTGGTTTTGTGCATAGTGACAGGATATATTTTTATAAATGGTTTTCAGGGAAGTGGTGAGAGGTAGGAAGGGTGAAGGTGCCGATTTCAGTCCTTTCAGTTATATTTTGTGCTTATGAGCGGCCATGTCTTATGTATAAGCCAGACAGACCCTGGTATTTGAAGGTTTTTTATGGTTGTTTTCACAATTTGGTGCCTCTAGAATTTGGGGGATATATTCAGCAGAATTCTAAAATGAATAGTTCTGAATATTTTCAGAGTAGCTGATACAAAATTATTTAGAAATTTCTATGATTTGCCTATCATCATTTTGAAGAAGTCATGAACTCATGCATTACAACATGTAATTCTGTATTACGAAAGGAAAGACAGTTTTCCCAAGAAAGCTAAAAATACCAGTTTACAACATGGTCCAGGCCTGTCCCCAACACACCATTTCCCCATGACCCAAGCGTTCCATCCAACCAGCCTGAATGACTTCAGCAACCCCACTTTTCCTGACCTCCAGATCACACCCTTTCTCGCCTATGAATTCCAGCTCCAAGCCTGACAACCTCAGAAAGAAACTTCTATTCCCTCAGCGTTACCCGACCCATAGCCCCCACCAATGTGCTTAATCATGGTTGCAAAATAACAGCTGTTGATTACATCACAGTTGAATATCTTCCCCTTGCTGTTAAGTTTGAACAATGTTTCTAACTATGTGAGCCCACATGTCTTGTTTAGCCAAAAATAAGATCTAGCCGGACCATCAGCTCTAATGCGTCTTTTGGAGCAAAAATTAATATCAGACCAGTCTTATTTTAGTCTTTATAATAATATAATGTAATGTAATGTAATATAATATAATACTGGGTCTTATATTTATTTTTGCTCCAAAAGACTCATTAGAGCTGATTGTCTGGCTAGGTCTTATTTTCGGGAAAAAGGGCCCTAGCAGTGCTTAGCAATATAGACATACCAAAGGCTATATAATTGTTCTGTAGCTGTACAGCAGATATACCACCTTTGTTCTTCAAGAAAGATATGGAACAATGCAAGGTTGTAAGAACAACTTGCTGAAATATCACCGAATAGGATGATTCTGCATGCCTAAACTATTCAGTTACCCTTTGTGCATTGACAGAACAGTGGCTCTTTCTTAATTCAAGCTGGGAGACCAAAAGAAGTGATAAAGAAAAACCACACTCACAGCTGTGTTCACTTCCCGCCTGATTGTGGTGATCTTTTTTTGTTGTGTCTGAAAAAGAAAAATCCCAGAATAAGATTAATGAGAATATTATTCTGTTTATAGGCTAACTATTTGCAGAACAAAAAGTAAATCCAAATAAATCCATATATAGAAGTCCAGTCATCTACCATGGCTGGAGACCTCAGCTTGAATAATGTATAATATAAAACTGTACCCTTAGGCAAAAACGGTGAACAAATAAGGCCTCCACTTCCCATGCCTTTGTCTGCCCCGGACCCCTCAGGCACTCAGAGGCTGAGGGACTGCTAATTTGGGTACTTAGCCCAGGATATATCTGGCTCCAGAATTATCTCTCCCTTTTCTGCTTTACTCATTAGTGACACTTCTTTCAGTTCTGCCCTACACAGAGCGGAAGGTCTGATCAATTAATTTGCACTAAGGTGTAAATGACTGATATGGTTCAAAGTAAATCAGGGGGCAGAAGCACAAATTCACATAACGGGATGCTACTGGCCACTGTTTCCCTGGTTTCATCTCTTTCTCAATCCCTGATTTCACATGTTCTCTCCTTGTGGATTTCCTTCCAGGGCTTGATATCTATCTTCTGCAGTTGCCTGGGTTCCTGAATTCAGTCCATCCCTAATTCTGCTTTTGCTCTGTACCCCAGATTTTTAGTAACTCCCTCACGACCACCCTGGGCCTCTATTCAGCCTTACAGTCTCCTCCAAGACGGTTTGCATTTGAAAGGAGCCCCCTGGGTAACCCATAGGAATTGCCCTGGAATGCTGGAGTTCCAGTGAAGTCCTCTCTAATGCCTTAGGTGAGTCCTGCCATTCTCTGTGGTTCTTATGTAACCAGACATCAGCCTATTTGGCCTTTGGTTTACATCCCTGTAAAACCCTGGCTCAGTATTTTAGGGCAGTGCCACTGAAAGTGTGGCCCTTGGTCTGGTGCTGGTAGGTGAACTGTATGTTATCAGTCCACAATGAGATAAGTACAGAAGTGGAGTGTAAACATTTAGAAAATTTTATAGTAATTCTTCTACTATTTTATATTTTTTTCTGGTCATGTTTATTCAGATGTCCTGTTAAGATTTATTAATTCCATTAAAAACTGGACTTGTTTTATGTCTTTGTTCTTTCCATTTAATTTTTAGTAATTTGGGTTTTTGTTTTTTTTTAAGAACTTTTATTTATTTTAAGTGTGTTTTTCCAGGACCCATCAGCTCCAAGTCAAGTAGTTGTTTCAATCTAGCTGTGGAGGGCGCAGCTCACAGTGGCCCATGCGGGGATCAAACCGACAACCTTGTTGTTAAGAGCTCCGCGCTCTAACCAACTGAGCTAACCAGCTGCCCCAGTAACTTGTTTTTAGTATGTATTATAAAAGTATCGATTCCAACATATTGGAAATTTGAAAAAACCCAAACTGGTTCTTCACCATCGAGAGTTTGAGAAGGAGAGATCTGGAGTCCTGTTCTAGAGCTCTGCTCTCTATAGCTGGTAACTCCTACTGGATTCTATTCTTGGCTTTGCCAACGGCCCAGCAAGTTAATGAACAAGTCACTCAATTATTTTGGGTTGAGACTCTCTCCTTCCATTGCCCAAAGATAATGTGTAATGTAAAATGTATTCAGATTGAACCAATTTTTATTAAGCACTTTTGCAACAAAAGGGCCATAAGTCTTGGAGTCAGACAGATCTGTGTTCAAACCCCAACTATATGACTTTAGAAATATTTTCTGAGCTTTAATTTCTTCATCTACCAAGAAGACACTACTCCTTGCCTCAAGCAGTTTTTGTGAAATGAACTGAAAAAGGATCTACCACAATGCTGTCCAATAGAACTTTCTGCAAAGATGGATATAATTGTATATATGCTCTGTCCAGTACAGAAGCCACTAACCCCATGTAGCTACTGAGTACTTATAAGGTGAGAGCACTTACAACGTGACCAAGGAATTGAATTTTTATATAATTTAAATTTAAAAACTACATGTGGTTAGTAAATTATTATACAGAGCAGGTGAGCATACATACTTGCGTATAGAAAGTTCAATGTTTAAAATTTCATTGAACACCTATGTTTGCCAGGTAATGTTTTAGACACTGGACATATATTGGTGACTAAGAGAAACACAGTCCCTGTACTCATGCAACTTAAAGAGTAGCAGATGAAACAGAACTTGACATTATTCTTGCAATAGAAGTTGTTAACTTCTTTGGAACCCAGCAAGTACCTTGGAGCCCTGATCTGTTGAGTGGTTCCTCTTATATGGAGGTGGTAAACAGAACCTTTTATGGACTGACAATGGCTGCGCTCCCAATATGCCTTGGTATGCAGAACTTGTCGCTGTGACATAGGTGAATAAATCTGTTTAGGAGCCAAGGAGCCTTCTGGCTGGAAAGGGACTGAGACTGCTACCTCTTTGCTTGATTCTCTCTGATAGACTGAGAAGTTCAGGACAGCAATGGCTCTAAGAGGAACTCAAGATAAAGAAGTCAGGACTGGTGTCCCAGTCTCCACTTGAAGGCTGAGAGCAGAAGGAGGTGGCTGGGTATAGCTATGGTTAAGGCAGGTAGGCCCTCCTCCCTTATCAGCCTGAGGGTCCTGCTTTGGGAAGAGTATTAGGAAGCAGCACTAGCCCCGTGGGTTAAGTAAGCTTCCTGACAGTTTGTGGAGGTGGGGAAGTACATGCTGTAAGAGAGAGACATGGGACTTCTTGCTAAGATGGGCAGGTGGGTGCTTGAGGACTTAACTGGAACATAAAAAGAGACGCAATTGCATTTGTAGCCCAAGCTATTAATAAAGAGGTCCTAGATATGCAATTGTGTGCTGAGTATATTGAAAGGAGAAGTAGGTGCTATGGAAACACCTGACAAGGTGATTTAATGTAATGGGTGTGGTGAGGGGGTAGATTCAGGGGAGGCTTGATGAAGTGACAGCTTAGCTGAGATTTAAAGGATGACTACAACTCAGGTGGACGAGAAGAAAGTATTTTAAGAAGAGCAAATACTGTATGAGAAACTCAGAATTGAAAGAGTGGGAAGTCTGCGAAGACTGGAAAATCCTGTATGGTGAGAGATTAGATAACAAAGGTGTTGATGATGCCACATGAGCTGGAGACATGAGTCGCACCACCCAGAGCTCATTGGGACTTCATCTAGTGAGCAGTGGGAAGTCATGGAAGAGATCTGAACAGAAGAGACGTGGTAGGTTTGTGGATTTAAAAGGCTGTTCTAGCTAACAGTGAAAATAGACCATACTGGAGGTGGCAGGAGTGGATGCAGGGAAACAAGTTAGGAGGGTTCTGCTCTAGTTCAGGTTGAACCACGGTAGTGGCCATGAGGTTGAGTCAATCAGCTGTAAAATGTAATTCCCATGTCGCTTCCCACTTTATAGATAGAAAAACCATCTCAAAGAAGTTAGGTGATTTGTGCAAGATCATAGCACCAACAAATGGCAGCACCAGGTCCCGACCTAACCTTCTGACCCTGGTTTAAAGCTCTGTCTCCAGTAGCAGCAGTTCTCAACCTTTTTCCATGACACATGAGTTTGTGCTCAGGGCAGACACATTTCCTCATGTGTATCCATGTATTTGCCATGTAGGAAAGCAGATCCCAATGCACCTGAGTTAGAGAGGGGGATTATTATATAGGCAGCCATGATTTCACTCTGGGTCATTTAAAAGAAAAAAGGAATCATTTGCAAATTTATTCACTTAAGGCTTATTAGTATCAAATCCCTCCCACTGCAGTTGGTGCCTGAGCCTTGCACCCAGGAGCTACTTGCACTCAGGTAATATCCTCACTCCCTCTTGAGATTGGGATGAGGGATGACGGGAGGATTTTTTCTGCTCCGCCTTTGAGTATAATTCCGTTTCATTTTCCCAAAGGGAGTCGAAACAGAAGGTTCTGATGCTCGTTTCTGAGGTGACTAGTGGGTTCTCAGCCCCCAGGCCTGCAACCTGGGGTAAGAGGTTCGTATGTGGGAGATAAAGGAAGAATGGCAGAAGATTTTAATGAGCTGCATCGCTCAGGCTGTCTGTGGTCACAGATTTGCAGAAGTGATTCTGTTTAGTCAAAGTTCTGCCAGACAAGACGTTGTAATTCCTGCTTTACGGAGAAGTGTCTTTCCCCTCCACATTGCTAATCATTTCTTTTCTTCTCTCTCTTTCTCTCTCTCTCTCTCTCTGTCTCTCTCTCTCTCTCCCTTTTCCCCTTCTTCCTTCCTCCCCTCTTCCCCTTTCTTTTGACAATAGTTCCTTGGATTCCACAGTCGGGGGTTTTGTGGTTATTACCCAAGCTAATGCATACGTAGGGCAATGGACGAAAATAGAGTATGACACTAATCCATGGCAGTTGAGAATATAGAAGTTAGATTGTAAATGTAGGATAACAACCACCTAAAAAAATCCCCTGATCCTCAAATAGTGACTGCCCCAAATTCCTACTGAGTTGTTTCCAGATGTCATTTCTTTTTCTATACACAAGGTCGTGTGCAGATCTTGGGAGGAGCTTGCTGGGTGCTGACAATGGGACAATTTAGGAAAGTACCACATAGACGGGCGGATATTCTGGCCAGGGCTCAAAGGCTGCAGCAGGTATTCTCCGTCCCAGCTGGCACAGTAGGAATGGGGGAGCTACTGAAAGACTGCAGGGCACCACCAATGGGTGCTTTCCCTACCCCCAAATGGCCTCACACACTTTTCTCCTTTTCTTACCCAACCAAGGGATTTGGATTCCTAGAGGTGGGATGTGGGGGGCTTAGCCCAGAGGATACCCAGAATAGGGAAATGAGAACTGAAAACTGAAGGAACCATTGGAAAGAATCCTGGCATTTTCCCACCAGAGAACTCTGCATTGCCAACACCTACAGCTGTGTGCATTGACATAATAACACCAATCTCAGGGCCTGTGATACGTCTCTGTTCAAAGAACCAGACTAGCTATTTCAGCCACAGGCACAAAGCATTCTTTTTAAAATGTTCAGTGTAAGGATTTTATCTCACTGAAGACTACAGCCATTTTCTTCTAGGGAAAAAATCATCAGGACAAGCCCAAAGTAATTCATAAGACCTGAGCAGATTTACTGTGAAACTGGGAAGCTATAGCCCAGTGGGGCAAAGCAGAGCCTCATGCTGCAGACATTTTGTTCATTTGGTTACCATGAATAAAACTCACCTTTTTTAGAATAAAGCTTTTGGCAGAGTTGTTTTCTTAGGACTATCATTGTAGCTGTGAACACTAAAGCCATGATGAATAAAGGGATGAGAATATGAAGCAGCGAAGTTGGAGAGATCTTGGGTTCCATCTCACCTGGGTAAAAGAAAAGCACCAGAGTGCAATTATATGGCAGCTTAGAGGTAAACCAAGCTGGGTTATAACTAATGTAGCCAGCTTGCATTGAGCATTTAGTTCATATTAGGTGTTATTCTATGTATGCTTTATGCGCATTAGCTCATTTACTCCTCACAACCACCCTATAAGGCAGGGTCTACTATGACCTCCATTTTACTGGTAAGAAAAGTGAGGCACAGAGAGCCTAGGAAACTTTCCCCAAGTTATACAGTAAGTGAGCAGAGATATAATCCAGGCGGTATGGTTCCAGATTCCATGCTTCGCATCATTCTGACATATCTATCATTTCCTTTCTTTTTCTTCCGTCCTTTCCTTTCCTTCTTTCCCTCTATCTATCAATATCTATCTATCTATCTGTCTGTCTGTCTGTCTGTCTGTCTATTTATCTATCTATATCTATCATCACCCTTTCTCTTTCTAGTAGGACAGTCCCTCAGCCCAAAAATGTGTCTCCCTCCTCTGTCAAGCACTCATGATGCTTAGAATCCACACCATTAATTATTCAATTTCAAGGAGTCACAGGATCCTTTTGAAAAAATAAAATATTGTAGGCAGTGTTAATACACAAAATCCAGTCATTGTGAATTACTATAACTAGCCCTTTTCCTTGTCATAGCTAATCAAGATCCTGGCACTGAGGAAAAGATGAGTTTAGTAGAGATGTGGATAATAAGAGTAATTTTGGAGCCTGGACAAAGCCTTGTAAAGGAGAGCTCTGGGTATCTATAGGTCAGAATGAGGGCCCCAGATTGACAAAGGACAGGGCTGGAGGGCGTTCACTATAGGGAGATGGAAGGGGACCCACGGTAAGCTGGACCCTTTCTAAAAGCCTATATTTTGCCTTATGGAGTAACGCATACAAAATAAATATAACACGCTGGTCTGAGAAAAACCTGGCAAAACTGTTCAGGAGGAAAGGCCCCAGCCCTGCCAACTGCCCTCCCCTTCCCCTATCACAGTGCTATCTGAGAACCATAGACAGTTTTAGCTGTGGAGGGAGGAGATGTAATTTAATCTGAGTCCCTCATCTTAGAGTTGAGGAAGTAAGGCTCAAAGATGCTAAATAATCTATCTAAGGTCATGATTGCTAAGTAAGTGGCCAAACCAGGATTGCACACCCAGATCTGTCTGATTCAAAGCTCAGGCCCCACAGATATTTGTCTCTATCCAAAAAGAGCGTGGTGAACATTAAGAAAGAAAAGGATTGACGGGCTCATCTACCCATTGGATAACCCATACTTAAAAAAAATTTTTTTTAATTGAGGTATAATTGACAAACATTATATTCATTTCAAGAGCACGACATAATGACTCAATATTTGTATATACTGTGAAGTGATCACTACAGTAAGTGTAGTTAACGTCTCTCACCACACATGAATAACCCATATTGATCACTTACAGGAAGTGCTATTTAAGCACTTGCTGCATGTAGCACCATGAGTCAAGGAGTCCTGGGACCCTCACTGTTCCCACAACAGGAAAGGTTCCTACCTCAGTGCCTTTGTGCAAACCCTTATCCTGTCCAGGTTCCCTCATAGCCCCTTCCACAGACAAAAGCTCTAATCATCCCCAAAGACTTTCTAACACTGAACATCCAACAGGACACCAGTCTACTTAGATTGTAAGCTGTTGGAGTGCAAAGTCTTTAAGTCACCTCCGAATCCTCTATAAAGCCAAGCCCCAGCTGTATGGAAGGTATAAGGATTTGTTGGGCTGAATTGACCACCTACTTGTCCACCTAACCTGATCTTCCTTGTCATTGGTTACCTTGTGGCAGACTGCTGCTTATTCCTTAAATCCATTCTCCCTTTCTTCCCTAATTAATAGTAGCTAGCACACATGGCTTCTCAGAGACTACCTAAGCCTCTTCTGCAGTTAGGTGTGGCCAGCCATGTCAACTATCTTCAGGCCAAGAGAATGGGTCTTCTGAGTCTTGGACATAAAACATTGAATATGTCTCTTTTTCCTTTCTGAAGACTGAAACATGGATGTGGAAGTGACCCAGCTTTGACAATTCAATAGCAATAGCAGCCTGGAGAATGGCAGAACAACAGATGGAAAGAACCTGGATTACTGGATGACTTCATGGAATATAGCTAGCTACCTACCTGCTCCGAACCAACTTCTGTCTCTAAATATCACATGAGAAAGAAATAGGCTTTTGTCTTGTTTGAATCACTATATTTTGAGGTCTCTTAGCCTATATCCTAATACATTTTCTTCTAAATTGTTTTATAACATTTGGATGCTACTTAATAATGATATAATGATGCAATTAAAAAGCTGTTTTGTCCTTACCCACAGTCCTAGCCACTCACAAGGAAGCCACACCTCTTGTTAAAGGTGCCATATCTTTTACCTGTTTCCATACTTTCTGAATGCTAAGGACTTTACAAGCATATTCCATTTAATTTTCACAATAACTCTACAGGGTATCTACCCTTATTTACTCTCATTCTACAAATGAGAGACACTTGTAGGGTGGCTCCGTCAAATGTTCAAGTTCTCAAAGCTGGGAGGTAGCAGAGAGGATTTGAAATTCAAGTCTGTCTGACTTCAGAGCCCATGTGGTTCACCACTGCCAGAGAGTCACTTCCCAGTCTCCTGGGAGGTCTTCTATGCCACCCACATAAGGATCTTGTTATAGTAATTTACTGTGCTCCAGTTTCATTATATTTCCTAATGAAAATGCAGCAAGTGACTCAACAGAAGAAAATCTGTTTGAAAAGGAAAATCATCTCATTGCTCCTTAATTTCAGATTGAAAGTTAGGATGTTCAGTCATCTATTCTAGAGTCAGGGGAGTACGTTCTGAATTTCACTGCTGTATTTGTTTGATTCATTGACTTCTGGAGAAGCTTGTGGTGGGTCAAAGAAGTCAACAGTGAGCAGCTCAACTTATGAGAATGAGTACAAAGGGGACAGTCATAAGACAAGTTAAAATGCCTTTGAGAAACAAAAGCTAGGAACGTGTGGGAGGGTGTTTGACTTTGGTTCTTTTGTTGCTGGTATTTGTACACAAACCAGGGGATCATTTGACTGCTCTGATTTGGCTTTCCACACAGTCTGGCACTGGGATGATGGGATCATCTAAGACTGAATCTTTAACCCCTGAACCTGACATTTATCAAGCCCTTATTACAAGCAGAATACTCTGCTTTTGCTTTAGTTGTGGTATAAAGAAGACCCATGTGAATGATTGAAATACATGGAAAATAAAATAGCAATGAAAGAGAAAAGACAAGTATAGTCACAGGCAAACAAAGAAATGGTACAATTAATCGGTCTTAGGAGGCTAGATGAGGGAAGACCCCTTGTGTCTTGGAGTTACCTGAGCTGCCCTAGAGAGAGGATGGGCTTGGAACTGGTAAAGAAATGAACAATGATATTTTATGTGGAAGCAAGTGCCTGAGCAAAGAGGCCATGGAGGTGGGAGAGGTGTAAGCAAGTTCAGAGAGTAGTTGGTGAGGAAGGAGAGCTGACCAGAGTGAAGGATCCATGTCTCAGGGGATAGTAGGATGAATATAAAGCTGGGAAAGATGGGTCAAACTAGGATGAGAATCTCTAATTGCACAAAGACGTTTCCATCTCCCTGCTAGTTGCACTCACTCCTGATAGCTTAGGAAATCCCAAGCTCTGATGTGACCCCACAGGCTCCTCCCACAACTGTTGACTATTTATTCATCTATGCTGGTTCCCAGAGAGAGAGTGTGGGGGGGGCCCACCTTCTTTCAGTCTTAACTCCTCATAGATGGAAGACTTCCAGAGAAATGATCAGTCTGTCCTTCTACTTCTCTACTACTATGAAAAAAATAAATAAATAACTGACATAGTCAGCGGTGCAAAGGGAAGATTCTAGTTATTTCCAATTTCATCTTACCCAGGCCTCCATTTCTCTGTGGTGATCTTTGTATTAAGTGTCCTTCTAGAAAACCGCCATTTCATCCAAAGTACTGGCCTACACTTAACCAAGCAGGAAATTTCACGTAACATAGGACAACTGAGTAAACATTTTCAGGAAAAATAAATTCCCCAGGGGTTGTTAGTATTTAAGGCTCTAAAGCTCTAGTATGAATTAATTATAGCTCAATATTCATCAACTGACAAGTCTGGTGGTCTTAACTGTGATAAAAAGAGAGATTATTGAAAAACCAACTTGCTTAATTCACTATTTTCATCCAAAGTTGACCCTAAAAATGGTATGTTTCTAATGTCTTCTATCAAGATCCTTAGCATGACTCCTCTCTTTACTTCCTCATTTCACCATAATAATTTAGTTAGAAAGAAGCTGGGATAACGTTAGTGCTGGAATTGGGTAGGGAAGTGTAGACGGGTGGGGAAGTGGGAAATTGGGGGCTCAGAAATGACAACGCAGCTGGCTGCCTATAGGAACTATATCAAGGGGGTTTTGTTTTTTCTGTTTTGGTTTATTTTTTTTCAGAAGAAATCACTAGGAAATGAATGGGCATTGAGTCACATCAAAGTTCTCCATCTGGTCTGTTGAGTGGTACCAGTCCATGATAAGATTTACTTTACTTTGAGATGGAACAGATTGTTCTGATGCCCCAACACATATCCTGTCTGTCCCATCCCTGATATCCCTGATTTCAGGCATCGCTGAATACAGCTGAATGATGGATGGTTCCGCGCAGGTTCTGACTCACTGCTCTCTGACCATCTCTCCTCAAGCATGTGATGCTTCTGTGCCAGGGCTCCCCCAGTGCTGAAGGTTGATCCCTCTCAGCATTACTTCCAGTGACCAACTTGTAGAATTTTTGCTTCTCATCTCCACAAATTTGGGGTTTACTGGATTAAAGGTCCAGTTTCCTAGCGGTAAATGCTTCTACCAAAGGATTATGTTCTACTGTATCTAAAGTTATAGCTACTGCCTCGTCAGCTTGAGCTCTACCCACTGATGGACCAGAAGGCAAAGAAAAGAATTATTATATTGATGGAGTAATCAGTCATAATTACCATGAAGAACTTGAATGCTGTTACATAATGGAAGCAAGGAAAACTGTCTAGAGCTCAGGGAATCCACTGATTCTCTGACTCTTGTTACTTCCATGCCCAGTAATCACAAGGAAAAGGCAATTGCAGCAACCTCAGTCAGCTAAGGGCAAGGCAGCTGGGGCTCAGACCTATCAGGATTGAAAGTCTGAGTCCCCCAGACAAACAAACTATTGCATCTGAAGTGCTGAGTGGGGGAAATGTAGAATGTTTAGTGGATCAGAGAGATGACAAATATCAATTATGGCTTGGGATCAATGGCAGCCACAGGAACTATAGTTTGTTCCATAAAGTCTTGTATATGAAATCTTTTGCAGAGATAATAGCTGCTTCCCTGCCCAAAGGCTCAGAGTGAGTGGACTTAATGTAGGGCATGAGGGGACTTGAGCAGTGCAAGAGACAGATATTTGTAGTCTTGCCTCCCTTCTTCTCAGCTTCTCCTTTGATTTCAGCCATAGATTGGGTAGAATTGTGATTGGGCTTCGACTCACTTCATAGTCAATGATTCACATCAAGGGGAAGTTTGCTTTCTGACCTGAGATAACTCTGATGCTCCAGATGGCTGAGGCGGGGAACTCACTTAGCCCACATGCATTCGCAGCTCATAGTGGAAGAGAGCTGACAACTGTCAACCACTGGGGATGAAAGCAGATGGATTAGTCTTGTCACCCGAAGTCCTTTGAGTAAACATCTTAGAAGGCCATCTGTATACTTCTTATGCGGCCCTTGCATATTTGAGCTTCTGTTGTCCACATCAACAACTTTTATAATGTGTCCCTATGTTTGCTTTTCCTTCTTTCCTGTATTAATCTCCTAAATCTCTCACTTCTGCTCCCTGGGGGTCACCAAACACCTGCATGCCAACAAGTCCTTATCATAGGCTCCGCTTTGTCTAAGACAAATGACAAAAAGTGAACATAATGACAACATAGTGAATTTTCTATAAAGTCTAATCAGTACTAGGGACTGTCCTTTATTCTGAGATATATCCTGTATTTGCATGGTAGCAGAATAATGGCTCCCCTCAAAGATGTCCATGATCTAATCCCTGAAATCTGTGAATGTGTTACCCTACATTGCAAAAGAGTTTTGCAGATGTGATTATATTAAGGACCTTGAAATGGGAAAATCATTCTGAATTATCAAGTTGAGGTGGCAGGGAAGGCATCTAGTGTAGTCACAAGGGTTCCTAAAAGGTGGAAAAGGGAGGCAGGAGAATTAAAAGAAAGAGATGTGATGATAGAAGCAGAGGCCTGAGTATTGCAATTGTTGACTTTCAAAGTGGAGGAAGGGTCCATGAGTCAAGGAATGCAGGTAGCCTCTAGGAGCTGGAAAAACCAAGAAAATGAATTCTCCCTTAGGGTTTCTGCTATCTTGTCGACACTTTGATTAGAGCTTAGTGGAGCCTTTTTCGGATGTCTGACCTCTAGAAGTGTAGGTTAATAAATTTGTGTTGTCCTAAGCCCACGAAGTTTGTGGTAATTTGTTACAGGAGCAATAGGCAACTTATGCACAGGGTGATAAAATGACCTGTCTCTTATGAACTAAAATGACCTGTCTCTAGATGTTAGTTGTTCTTATTTAGCAAGTAAATTGTTCTTACTTGGCAAATAAAAAATTGTCAGACTTCCAAAATTGTTTGAAATTTTGCTGATGTATGAAGTTCTAAATATGAGATTCAGCATAGCCAGAGAAAGCTCTGGAAGATTTTTTTGAGGCCAGTTTTCCTGTAAAACCCCCACACCATTTGGCTGTCGGCAAAGCCAGCAAAGTGATATTCATCCTGGTGACTCAAAGCACGTGCCTGAGGCATAATGATTAATTAGATTTGGGCTGGATATTTTTTGTTTCCTCTTCAGATCCATTCTCTGCATTTCAACACTCTGTTCTGAGGTCTGAGAGGTTGATGTTTATGGAACATACCAGTGACTCTGTTGTTCTCTGACTTCTACCTGGGTTCAGCCAATGGGAGGACCCAGCAGGAGATTGGAGGGTGGGAGGAGAATGAAGTTGGAGTATTCATTCACTCAGCATCTGCCCTTTGGTGTTGCTGCAAGTGGTAGCACCCCTCTCTTGGAGGCCACAGTTCCCGTCAAGTGTGCTTTCCCTACAGCTCCCTTCTCCAGGTTGCAGTAACCTCTCCAATAGAGGTAATTGCTCCCCCACTGTTGAAGCCCCAGGGTCCTTCACTATCCTTAGTAGGTTCTCTAAATCCTGATCAGAACTTCATAAATAGTCACTTTATTATATGCTCCTTAAATGACTTGTTCTGAGCGTGCCATCTATTTCTTGCCTGAACCCTAAACGATAGAGCTAGGAAGGGCGGGCCGCTCTTACCTTGAGGGTCAATGATGGCTGAAGTAAGTTCCTTCACATCAGCATTCCAGAACTCACAGCTGAAGTTGCTGCCAGGGTGTGGCTTGAGGCGCAGAACACTAGTGACCTGGTACAGGCCCTCAGAGGTCTTTATGTGGCTTGTGTTGGCAGAAATATTGATGTTTGGCCAGGACACTTCTGCCAGGGGATAACCTTCAGCCTGGCAGGTGAGCTCTACCTCGTCTGTCTCTGGGAACTGAAGGATGCTAGTGTTTATTTTCTTGTAGGAAGCTAGACAATAAAAGAAGAAAAATAAGTAAGTCTTTCCTGATTCCTGTAGAGCTCTGAACTCAATGCCATGTGAAATTAATAAATGATCATTATCAGTATTAAGTAATAATGGCATTAATTTTTAAAACATTTCCTTTGTCTCAGATCATCATGCTATTTTACACACAATGAATTGTTTAACCCTTACCATACCACAAAAATGGCATTGTTGAAATTCATAATTTTTGTTGGAGGTAATTAAAGCTAGAGAGGTTGAGATTTTGCCCAGAGTCAAAGGGCTATTAGCCAATAACCAATATTTGCACACTGGAAGTTTGCTTCCAAATCTCAATAGTGCTTTATACCACCACACTCTGTGGCTTCCTATATTACTATAAATTATCTCACAATTAAGGACTAGAGAGAAGCAAGAGAATAGATAAATAAAACTACTAGCTAACCCCCATATCTCACTTTATTTAGAGTTTTTCTAACATCTTCAGGAGAAAGTTTTTTTTGCACTTCCCCTTTTCATCAGTTCTCTAATATTAGGAGGACAAAAAAATGAAGACCTAGCTTCTGTCTATAAATAGTCAAAAATTGGGTATATTTCTAGCACACACACACACACACACACACACACACACCCCATTCTGTGCAGTGTATGCTGAGTGAATTAATCAGATATGACTTCCTGCCTTCTGGAAAACAGATCTAAAATATACACGAGTGATACTGAGAGGACATAAGGACAAATTGTTCAGTTATCTGAGATGATAGCTAAAAATAAAGAAGTATTAACAATACATGCAGATACCAGGGAGTGTGGAAAGTAACTTGTTGAATTTTGGTGAAGGGAAGAGGGAATGAACACTAGTTTTCATTAAGTAGAAAATATTTCCTTAAGAAATAGAATTTCAATACAATCATTGAAGTAAAGAGAAATATGGCGCAGGTGTGGTGAAACTGCTCTTTTTTTTTTTCTTAAATTGTTGGGAGGCGTATCAATGGGCACAAACTTTGTGAAAAGTGATTTCATATTAAGATAATGATAACAGCCACGTGGAAAATGTCAAATACTTTATAATTTACTAAGTGTTCTCTGGGTATTGAGCTTCTATGTCCTGGGCTTTTTACATACTGTGGACGAAGGACTCATGCCCCTTGCCACAGTTTTTGCCCCTTAAGCACCTCCCCTGTGTGTCCCTATGTTATGAGTTGCTAATTTGATTAGTTATAGCCAAAGACACTCACTGGGTCTCCATTCACTGGAGAGCATGGTGACTGCACCTTCAAATGCTGTGAAAAACCTGTGACCCTCTGTTGAAGTTCTTGGTGCAGTAAAGCATTCTCTGCTTTACTGCAGGCCTCAATAAGCTCTGCCGTCTTCCCAGCTCATAGTATTCCAGCTTCTGCCTGTGACTGGGTGGGGCGGATTTTCTTATCCAGGAGTCTGGACGGATGAGTGACTTTAGGGTCTGATCTGCAAACCTGCATGCTTAGGTTAAGACGAGGGAACAGGAAACAGGGGGCCCCTCTTCTAAGTCAGGTTCTCCAGTGTAAATTACCAGAGAAGCCGCAAAATGGAGAGAGGGGAAAGGAGAAAATCACGTGTTCATCCAGTTATTAATTTAAAAACTGGAGTTCATTTCCCATTTGGTGTTGATTATTGTGTGTACAGCTCTTAGTCCAGAACTTGGAGAGGAGCGAGGGTGAGTGGCTATCAAACCTGATTCCATCCCCTTGACATACATTGTCTCATTTAAACCACACAAGGACCCTATGAGATAGGTAAAATTCATATTCCTATTTTGTAAATAAGAAAACAGCTGCAATCTGGGATAGATGGGGGGACTTGAACTCATGCCTGTCACAGCTACAGTATTCTGATTTCTGCATTGGAATCATCGAAAGAGGATAATTTTCTATGTAACTGCAGAAGTCTGGGGACAGAGCAACATGGAAGAGGGATATGTTTTCCAGGGGAACCTGGTACCCAGAACTAGTGCATGAGGAGACTCAGGTTCTGAACCAGCCTACTGAAGGGGTTGAACTACCGTGTTTCCCCGAAAATAAGACCTAGCCAGGCAATCAGCTCTAAAGCATCTTTTTGAGCAAAAATTAATATAAGACTCGGTCTTATTTTACTGTAATATTTTACTATATTTTACTTCTTTTACTATAATATAAGATTGGGTCTTATATTAATTTTTGCTCCAAAAGATGCATTAGAGCTGATTGTCCAGCTAGGTTTTATTTTTGGGGAAACACGGTAGTTAACATTCACCAGTCTCCTTGGCGCCAAATTTTGGTCTATCTCTAGCAATCAAGCACTATCTCAGTCATGCATTCTGAGTACTCACTTTATCTTTCATTCTATGTCATTTACCTATACTTCTTATCCTTTGGTGCGGTATCCTTTCATAATCATTTCATCCTATTATATCAGAGATTATTTCTGAAACTCTGGGGTCTCTGGGAGAGATGGAGGAGAATAAATGGATTCAAAGGACTAGTGTGTTGTGGGTGAGGGTCTGGCCTGCTCCCACAGGGTAGCTTGGGACAAGAAGCTAATCTTGGTGGCCAAGTTGATTGGTGATTTCAGAGGTAGGAGGGCCAGGAATCAGGAGCTGGGCTGAAGATGTATAAATGAGGGAAAATGGGAGAGATGTTCACCTAAAAGAATCAGCAAGGTTTGGGGAAGGGACCGACATCTATAGTTACACAGCCTGTTTCCACAGCCTGTTTTGTATTTGGGAAGTGGCTGTAAAGGAATTATTTTCAGTAACACCCAGTAGGGAAGCTGGATTGAGCGTAATATTCTTCAGAAAAGATGAGCAAATTTTAGAATTTCAGGTGGAAGTGATCTTAAAATTCAACTAGCCCAACCTCCTTTTCAATGAGAAATATCTTCTGTAGCAACTTTGCTAGATAACTACCTTGATGAATGTTTCACATGCACTTGAAAGTAACATGCATTCTGCAGTTGTTGGGTGTAAATTTTGTATATGTCAATTAGGTCCGGATGGCTAACTGTGTTGTTCAACTCTTCTATTTTCTTTTTTGTTTGTACAATCAGCTATAATAGAGATGAGTTGAAATCTCCAAATACGATTGTGAATTCGTTTATTTCTCCTTTTAGGTCTGTCAATTTTTGTTTTATATATTTTGAAACTGTGTGTTAGATATACACACATTTAGGATTATTATGTCTTCCTGTCAAATTGACTTTTTTATCCTTATGAAAGGTCCCTTTTTATCTTTAATAATGCTTCTCTTCTGATATTAGTAACCTGCGAGATAACTAATTTTTGGATAAATACATCTATGAATCGAAGCTCCTACTTCCAGAAGTAGTCGTTGCCATGATTAGAAAAAAAGAAAGTTAAACTCTCATTGGGAAAATCCTCCTTATGCAAGTGAAACTTTGCCTTCTGGTAGCTTCAACGATTGGTACTTGTCTGATTTAGTAAAACAAATATGGTAAGCACAGTAGTTAAAAACATGGACTTCAAAGTCTGAAAGGTTTGATGAGACTTGAGCCAAGGGCTGTTTATATGATCTCTCAAGCCTTCAGATTGCTCATTTATAAAATAGGTAAAATAATACTCATCCTTAACAGTGGTGTTAGGATGCTTAAATAAGTTAGGTGCCTAGAACATTGTAAATACTCAATTATTGTTAGTAATTATTATTAGCTCTTCCATGACAATGTAACTCTTCAGGTATCTGAAGATAAGTGGCAATACTCCATATAGTCTTTCACCTCTAGATAAAACATGCCTACTTCCTTCCTAGGACATAGTTGTCAGACCCAGGCCCAGATACCAGTTTTTGAATTCACTTTTTTTTTTTTTTTTTTTTTTGCCAATGTGACATGACCTATATTCCAGATATTAACTGAAGTGTAGTGTGACTAATAACCTCCTATGCACTGAGTACACGTTAGGCCCAACACAGGGTTTTAAGGCAGCATAAGATCCTAAGATCACAATTTTGTTAAATGAATGATCTACTGCCCAGCAAGGTTGGCTATCAGTCTCGCTTTGTTGGCCCTGAGTCAACAACTACTAGTTGTTCAGTCTGTTATAGATCCAGTTAACTATACTATTATTCAACCCACATTTTACCACTTTATGCATAAGGTATGTGCTGTGTGGGTCCTGGATCTGTTTGTCCTTGGATCTATCCCTCAATGTCTTCTCTGCCTTGAACTGCAGGAAGACTGACTTTTGAGGCTGTGTATTTCAGGCTCTTGACAGCCAATAGGAACATGAAGCGAAGACTGGAGGGCAAGAGGAAGGGAGACGTTAAGGTATTTCTCCCCCATGCTTTGTGCTATAATGGCCTCCCCAGCAATAGCCACATCTCTTCCCTGGCCCCAGCTACCACTGGACAGGCCCACTGGGGTTCCAATTTCTGTCATGTGACTCTGGCCCCTGGGCTCTATTAACCCTACCTTACCCCTTCTCCCCCAGCCCAGTGGTGGTAGCTGCTTCCTGCTATTTCTAATTGCTGATTTGTCTCCCTGTGCCCAGGTTGGCTTCTCAGTCTGTTCCATCAATAGACTTACTATTTTCTGACTTAAATTTCTGGTTTAAATAGTTTGTTTTCTTGGTTGTCTCTTACTATTTGATTCACATATTACTGGCAACTCTAGTATTTCTGAAATAAAGATAAGGTATACATAGTATTATCTGCTTTATCCTCATAATGACAGTAACTAAGGTAAAAAAATATGTATGTAGTTTTACATCACTTGGTCTTAAGAGAATCCAGGCAGGTTTCTAATAATCACTGATATAAATCTTTTAGGATTGCTCTCAATTTGCTATTAAATGGTTTAGAGCGGTATATCAGGTTCAACAGTTCATAATTCCCAGGAGCTTTGTCCGCCTTTTAAAATTCAGCATATTATTTTATTAACTCCAGCTTCCCTAATTCCCTTCTGTTTCCCCAATGGAGAAAAGACATTGAGATCAGAGATTTAGCCCCTCAGTAATTTCTTTTCGCAAATGCTTTCTCTGGGCCTAGAGGCTACATGTACAGTCATCTTTTCACTACCACATTGCTTATCTTGGGCTGTTTCCTCCCTGCGCCCTTTAATCTTCCCCTCAGTAGGGTGAAAGCCTTTCCTCTTGGAGGAAAGAATGGGAGTCATGCTGCCTCCTTCCTCCACTTCCTCGTGGGGCACTCTCTATCTTGGGCCTTTTTGTTGAAGTACTTTTGTAAGCCTCAGCTCATTCCAGGTGTTGGCTCTGCAACCCTCATTCTCATGCTTTGCCCAGGCCTTCAGGCTGGTTGGCCCTTCTCTTCTTAGTACTTGCTCTATGTCTGTCTGGAATCCTTTGCATGGGCAAGTTGTCAATTTGTGGGCTCAATTCCTGGGCCCTCCCGGCCTTTCAGAGCCACTGTATTCTTCAGCCATGCTCCCTGCCCTTCCTCAGATTACTCAGAGTCTTGCAGTAGCAACCTGGCTTTTCAGAAACTGCAGCCTCCTCTTAATGTCTCTTATAGACTCTCAAGCCATTCTACCTACTATTTTTTTCCTGTGCTTTTGAAATCATTTCTCTTTTCATTGTATTTAATATGAACTGTTGCCCAGACTGTAAAGAAGGTGCTATAAACCCTTTTCCAGGTTTATGCTATAGAGCAGGCATTGTAAGAAATTAGGTTGTCTGTCCTCTAGCCCTATTTCATTTAAGCAAATCCCAGATCTCCCCTGCTTCCTTCAGAGACCCCTGATCAGGGTACAATACTCTGAGGTCATGGTTTTCAACTTTTCTTTCTCTCTTTTTTTGCTTGCATTTCTCCTAAAAGGATTGTGATGCAGTATGCATCCCTTCACATACTGAGTTGATTCTTAAAATTTTTCATAAGTTTCTATGTTGGAAAAATATATGATGTTTAGCATTTTATACACATTATATTTTTAGTAAAACAATTATTTCACTCTTACATGTGTATCCAGTATCATCTAGATATCAAAGAAGGTGTTTTTTATATATATCACCATCCATTGAAAAACACATAACAAAAATTCTTCCCTAAGGCTCAGAGTTTTACTTTGTTTCTTTTTATTCTTTGAACCTCAGTTCTCATTCTACTTTTCTATAGGATTTTATGTTAATGAAACATGTTTGGAAGCTCTTATCGATTATCCTAGGTTTCTTTGCAACAAGAAAATACATATACCTATTGAATTTAAAATTTTTTTCTTGTGAACATAAGGCTTTAAGTTTTCAAAGTTTTCTTCTGCATTAAAATCTAACTTCCATTATTATTAGGACATGTAAAATAAAAGTGGAAAATATTATGAATATTGATAATTATTAAACATAAAAGATAAAAGCTTACTGGAAATGTATCTCTTAATGGGATGAATGGGGCTGTCTTTTGCAATTTGTTCACGAATCTGAGGATGCCTATGACTAATGGCTGAAATGAAACACAATTCAGCATTAATTCTATTTCTATTTTTCATTTTTTTTGTAGCAATAAGGGCTAAGGAATCTTGCTCATATGAATAAGTTGGTGGGGATAGAAGCAGTTGTATTATAGGAATGTCATTTCATTCTTTGAAAGATTTATGATTTATATGCCAAAAATTACTTCATCTTGTATTATCAGCTGTTAACTCTATTAGGGCCTCCTTCAGTTTTGTTGAAAGCAGAGAATTTGATACCTCCTGATTTGCAAAAGGATTTGTTAGTCATTACAGTTTGATAAGTTATCAATATTTCTAATCACTCTTTTGTTTAGGACTATGGAGGTTTTTATACCGTGGGGCAATGCACTATATTCATGATGGGTAACAGGTAGGCTTTTTATGAAGTGGGAGAAAGCAATAATAAAAGAGGAAGTGTTCTAGGGGAACCCCAAGAGCCTTGCCTGGAAGACACAGTCTCAGGCACACTCAATTTGGGGAAAGAGTACTTGGGAAGATGAAGCTCTAGAAAGGCATTTCCTAAAACTGCCTGTGCTTGTCGTAGAAAGTCTTTGTGATCCCCATATGCCCCATATAGTTTAAAGACCATTAACAATTTAAGGAATTAATTAAGATTTAAGGAATAAATCTGCTCCACATTGGAGCTACCCTGGTCTAGGTGAGGAAGTAGAATGCCTCCCCAGCAATGAGCAGCAACTCTCAGCTGCAGAGAGAAAGTGGATGACTGGCCCCAAATTCCCCAAAGACCCTAGATGCATTACAGCATTCGAAAAGAGACCAGCCAACATGGGGGCAGTGACTTAGGTGTGCAGATAGCAGAGTACATTAGGGGATCACGAGAATGTAAAGCCCTCTTTCCTCCTGTAGGTTAAACGTAGCCTAACTTCAGTGTTCTGGAGTTCCTCCCAGTTGATGCCTAGGAATGCAGTAAAGATAGAAGACAGTCACAACCCGGCTGCAAGCTTTCCTGATGACTCATGGATAGTTGGGGAATGAGGAGGTCACTGTCCCTGTAATAACTGAGGGTCTTTGAACCAAATCTCTGGACACTCCCCATATCATATGCCAGGTACCATGCTCAGTTCTTTACGCTCATTATCTCTTTTCATTTTTATAATAATCCTATGTGGTAGGTGCTATGACTGTTATCCCTTTATAAATAAAAATGTGAAGTTATGAAGGGTGAAATAACCTGGCCAAGGTCACTGGTGAAAACAATATTCACCCTCATGTCTAATCCTTTCAGTTTGTCCTTCTTTGTACCAGACCATAAAGTCACACCATTGCTGCCAAGGTCACTGACTGGTCTTTTGGGACCAAAACCCATAGACCCTCCAGAAGACAGAACAGAGAGGCCTAATGGGAAATCAGGAGAAAGCAGAGAAAAACTGACATAGTTTAACAGACCAGTCAATGACGGCTGAAAAACACAAGACGATGAACAGAGTCAAATCTATTCTTTTATAGTTGTTATAAGTCTTTCCCAAAATAACCTTTCTTAGAACAAACAAGAATTTGAAGATGCTCTTCAGATGTAGGTTCTTGGCTTATGTTGTGGTGGAGAGAGCCCTGAACCCAGAGGAATGGGGACAGCTATTGACTTAACGGGGCTCTCTCAGGCCACCCACTTCACTTCTCTGGACTCCTACTGCTTCATCGGCAATACACAAGACTTGGACTAGAGTAGTGCTTTCCAAACTTTTTAGACTGACCCAGAGTGAGGAAAAATATTTTACACCATGAGCCAATTCACACACACCCTCTGAAACAAGTTTCACAGAACAACACTCAGCCCTCCTATATGATGCCCTCGGATCTATTCTATTCTATTCTATTCTATTCATTTTGTTCATTTAATGGGGAACAAAATACCCACCTGGTTATTACTTACTAAACTGATATTTTAATCCATTAGTGGATGGCAAACCATGGCTTAAAAAGTCTGAACTGGAGAAATAAGCTATTCTGAAAGAGTAGCTTAATAAACAAGTTAGTGTTGTTTCTTGTGAGAACTGTGAATTAGGCACAGCCTTACCCTTCCACCTTTCAGGACTCATTTCCTGGCTTCCTTTAGAACCCATTTATTCCTGCAACTCTTACCCCTGTTTACCCTAGCCTCAGCTGCTTTATACTCAGATGTCAAAAGATATTTCTGAACAGGTGCTTTTCTTTTCTTTTCTTTGAAATAGCTCTGTCCCTTTAGAACCATCCTCCCGGCTTTTGCTTGAGCCTGCTTCAGGCCCTGTGCTGGAGAGATGCCTCCATGGATTCCAGTTCCTGAAACCACTCACCTTTGACTTTCAGTGTCAGGTACTTGTAGTCCCAGGCGCCCCTATGAACGATCACGCAACGGTACTGCCCTGCATCCCTCACTTGGATTCGTGGGAAGTGGAATAAGGCCTTCCCCAGGGGCGGCTTCTCCTTCAGCAAAGTGACATTGTGCAAGGATATATCGTCTTCCACCTTTTGCAAACTGGCTTTTACGTGTCCAAACTCCACACCATCTCCAGTGTCAAAATCACACTCCAGGGTCACATTGCTGCTGTAGTCTACCACGTACAGTTCCTTAGGGACTGTCACTGTGAATAAAGCTGAACAGAAAACAAGACATTCTCCCATTGTCTGCCTTCACATTTCAGTTGAGTACAGAGTGGGAGCTGAGGAGAGGCAGCCTACCCCCACTTTCCAGGAAATACCTGTCATTATCTGGGCATTCGCTCAGGCTCTTTTCTCTCCTTCCCCCTGGGCAAGAGTGGAATTCTTGATCCACTGCTCTGAGGTAGTTCTTTCCTCTCAACACTCCCCACCTGTGCAGCTGACTGCCCTCCTGCCACCTATTATCCAGGCTCATTTTCTTCATGGGGATCAAATTACACCATTCATTCCCTGCAAAATACTACTTCCTCTCACCACTGATAATAATAATAACTATCACATGTTGAGTTCATGCTATGTGTGAGGCTTCTGCTAACACATGATCACAGTTAGTCTTCCCAGGAAACCAGCAAGGTAGAACTACCCTCTTTCATAGAAACTGAAACTGAAACATGGAAAGGTTAAGATTGCCCAGTTGGGGTCAGACCCAAGTATTGCTAAATCCCAATTGCTCTTAACCACCACACCAAAGAAACCCACCGTAGAAACCTCTTTTCTGTCAACAAGGGGAAAGGAAGAGTAAGCTATTATTAAGTGTATACCTACTATGTGCCAGGAACAGTGGTAAGCTCTTTATAATTACATCATTTAATCCTGAAAATATGACCACAAAATGTGTATTATCATTACCGCTTTATAGCTGAGGAAACTGGCTCAAAGAGGTTTGATCCAGAACATACAAGTAGTGAAGTTAAATTCAGAATCAGTCAGGTGTTTGCCTTCAAAATCTGTAGGATTATAATCCACTGAAGCAGTATTTCCCAAAATGTGAAGCACATACCAGTAGAAGTATACAAAATTATTTTAGATAGGGCCAAATCAAAACCTAAAGAGAGTTGGATTATTCAGAGAGGAACGTATTCCCTCTTCAATTGTATTTCAATCCTCACAATGGATACTTTTCCACACTCTCACAATGGATATTTTTGCAACCACATTCTCACAATGGATATTTTTCCTTTTCATAAAATAGGAAGCTCCCAGGCAGATAGTAGTGTCTGGGTAGATTTTAACACTACTTTACTTTCAGTGCATTTATTTCTGTTCATATTCTCTATTCACCAGTACCAGTGATACTGGTTTTCCATTTACCACATTATACTATTTCGTTCAAAAAATAAAAACTGAGTTGATTTCAAGAATTTTATAAAAACAATAGCATTGTGCTCGCTTCGGCAGCACATATACTAAAAACAATAGCATAAAGTACAGTCAACATGGCAAAACTAATGAAGGTAGTTATGCATGAATAAAGTGTGAGAACCTGTACAAATTATACTTCTTCCATCACTGGTGAATGGATATTCATTATGACTGAGGTACAGCAAGATCTTGAAGTAGCTTCTGAATCATGACAGGAAATTAGATCAAGTTATGTTCAGTAGACCTTGCTTCATTCATTAATCAATTTAATCAGTCAAGCCAAACATTTAATAAATATTTGGGGAGGCTTCTAAGCATATGCTATTCGAGGAGTTGTTTCCATATAACATGGTTTCTTTGGCACTTTTCATCCCCTCCCTCCCCTTCCCCAGCCTATTGCAAAAAGCTCTCCAGTGCTAAGGCATTGGCAGGGTATGTAAACAGCAGCTGGCATATGTGGAATAATACAAAGCTTTTTTTTTCTTTTCCTATCTAATATTATTGTCTGTGCAGCAAAGCATAAATAACAGGATCCGTCACCCCCTCCTGCCTCCCAAAAAAAACCAAAAAAACCCAAAACATGGTATGGAAAAAACATTGGATTTAGTGACAGATGAACCTGGGTTCAAATTCTGACTGTATTGGGATTTTGGGTCCTTTGATCTTGATCATTCCATTTCACCTCTATGAGTTTCAACCTCTTCTTTGTAAAGGTACAAGGCTAATATCTACCTCTCAGAATTGTGGTGAAAACTAAGAAAAAGGGCACATGTGAAGGAGCTGATTTGAGCAAGTGACGGATAGTCAGCAAACATTGGTTCCTTTTTTTGTAGCGTGTTTTAATTCTTGGGTAAGTGGTAATCTATATATAGAATGCATGGCCCTTCATTACTAACCACAAAATTTTTTTAACCAGGAAAGCTCATTCCCTGACCATCCTAGAAAACAGATTTAACAGTGTAAGTTAATTTTTGAGTTTTCTGTTGCTTAAATGATTTGCATTGCAATTCTCTTCTGACTCAAAGTTTTCCTCCTACTAGCCTACAAGTCGTTGAAGGCAGTGACCAGGTTGAGTTTGTTTTGGTTTCTCCAATGCCTGGCACCTACTAAGTTCCAGTTAAGGTTTTGGCAAATAAATGACAGAAATGAGGAAAGGGAGAAAAGAAGGATGAGCCTAACTATATTCATTCCTGTCTTCCTCTCATCAAAATGCAACTTTCCCAAGATCACACAAATTGGCATTCTTAATCACCACACAGCACACTTGATAGGAGGTGCTGTGCACAACTTGAGATTTATCAAAATGACTGACAAATTTATGTCTTGCCTCCAACCCCTGTTTTAACCACGATTAGAACATTAACAAGCTTTTCTAACAGAGATCTATGGTAAGGAAAGGAGTTACATCTACCCAGCATTCTTCCGTGCAGGATGGGGGTGGGGGTAGGCCTATAAAACAAGTGCTTCTATGTAAAACAAAGCTAATCACACATGCATTTGTTTGGCCAGGTTGAGAGGACTCTGGGATGATATATGTGAAAAGAGATGCTGTGCTTTTAAATTTCCTATATCATTCCGTTTTGTGGAATCCAGTGAACGCTTGTTACAATTCTCACACTGGGTCTCCATAATGGGCCCCTCTTAAAGGTCGATCCCTTTAGGATGGGAATCATCTTCAAAGACTTGAGTGATTAAGTCCCTTTATAACTAAGACAGAGCCACCTGATACCAAATCCGCTCTGCCCTGAAGAATAGTATTTATTCATTTGTTAAATGTGTATTAACCATCTTCTATGTGCCAGGTTCAGGAATTTACGCTACTTTTACTCTCCTCATAGTACTTCCTTCTCTTATTTTATTACACATGCTCAAACAGAAAACTGGGAAGAGAAAAGGGGCTTGCAAGGAAGGTTAGTGGCTGACTCAGATAACAAGAATTAGTTAGAGGACTTTGGGTGTGTCTCTACTGAATTTATTTAGCAAATTTATTTATCACATTTATGCTTTCTTCTCATGAGAGGGAACGCCTGTAACTTCCTCTGGAACTCCCCATAGCATACAGCAGAACTCCCCTCTTTCCTGTCTGGGCCTTTGACAAAAATCAATTTACTGCTTGCTTTCCCCCTCTGCCTTGTACAGAGTATGTGTGTACAGAGGCTGCAGGCATCCGTATGCTACCTCTCAGACAGGTGACATTTTCCAGCTAATGGTCACAAGAGAAAAGAGCAATTAACAAACATGAATCATGTATCTGAGTAGCTCAGAAGAGCTCGAAGATTGTTATTTGGGGAGGCTTCTAAACATGTTAATGCCCTAGGATCCTTTAAAATTCAATTCTAATTCTTTTGTGAGGCCAGCATCAATTTTTCTCTTTTTTTTAAATTTCCCTGGAAGCTTTTAATGTGCAGAGATCATTGAGAACCATTGGTTAGACAAAACACTTGCATTTGCAATCATGTTTTATCTTCCTGCCATTCAAAGTGTTGTCCTCAGCTGCACCTGGGAGCTAGTTAGGAATGCAGAATGTCAGGCCCTGCCCTAGAACTAGAGAAGCAGAATCTGCACCTTAACATTGTTGGGGTGATTTGTATGCACATTAACATTTGAGAAGTAGAGTTATAACATTGTTCTGTATTTGAACTGTTAATGGGAAGTAGGCTAATAGTTAACACTTATTAAAGACAGTGAGCCAGACACTGGGCTAACCGTTACATCTTCACCTCATTTAATGTTCCCAAAACTCTGCAAGATAGGAGCTACCATCCCCATTTTACAGATGGGAAAACTGAGGCTTAAAGAAGTGATACAACTTGCCCAAGGTCAAAAAGTGTTAGCTCATGGAGTTGTAATTCAAATTCATATCTCTGTGTCTTGAAAACCTATACGCCTAACAATGCTACAGATAGGACTATCTATCCACTGGCACGTATATACAATATCCATGAATGTGATAGATATACTTCTCAGCTTTATGCTAAGGAAAAGACATTTGTTTTCTATTTTTATATGCCATGTGGTTAGTAAATCAAGCTTCAACCTAGCATTGAACTTCTGAAATTATAAGACAAGGGGAAATTGGAAAGTTTCCACCCCTGCAAAATTGTTACAAAACAAGTTTTTCTCATTCATTTGGGTTTCGTGATTAAATTAAAGGGTAAAGGACTTAGCCAGGGCATGAAAAATTCATATATACAGGTTCTTTAGACAAATTAAAGCAGCTGCCTTGAGTAATGCTGGAAACTTTTTAAAATTTTATATAATATATACATACTTTAATATTATATTGGTTCACTGAGCACACATAATTTAACAAGAGATAAGAATCTATGTAATCCAGTTAAACACACATAAGATTAGGGTACACAAAATGCTGGAGCCTTTTTGAAAGTTCTTTGGCTAACTTTGCATTTTGTTTGCAAGCAGGCATCAATGGGAGTTAGCACCTGTCACATCTCCAGGAAACGCAAAATAAATCATTTGCATTAACTCCCAAGATAGCTTCCTCTTTAAACTAATTTTGTACGTTTTTTTCCATTTAACAACAGAACCTTAAGTTTGTTCAGACTTCCTATCTAATGTACTTGAAAGGTAGGGGGCTACTTTACACAGACACAGCTTTCAGAGAACTCCACTTTCTGGTTTAAAATATAAACCTGCTCTGGACGCCTGACTCATGCACTCATCTTTGTAGGAACACTGCATGGAGACATTTCGTCTCTTAGAAATCCTTTTCCCAACCTGATTCTTCTGTTTTGTATACCTCAGGGGTCTGCAGAAGTAGTTTTTGAGACTGAAGATAGGGTAATTGGGGTGACCCAGGGTGTGGTCCCTGCCCCCCCCTCCCCCGAGTGACCTTAAGCATCACCAAGGTCATGAGCCCCCCTAGTTTTTATCCATCTTTGGAGGATGAAGAAAGAAGGAAACATCAATGAAAAGTGTGAGATTGGGGTTACTCTTTCCTCTAAGACGTGACAAAATACAAAAATGAATATTTCCCCTTAAATGTATCTGGGGTATAAGATGTCATTAGGTTTTGAAAACCTATTAAGAAAAAAATGAACTATAATGCTGCAATAATAAAAGAGTGTGAGCTATGTGGAAAGATATACACATAGATCAATAGAACAGAATGGAGAGTCCAGAAATAGACCCACACAAATTTGGCCAATTGATTTTTGGCAAAGGTGCAAAGACAATTCAACGGAGAAAGGTTAGTCTTTTTAACAAATGGAATTGGAGCAACTGGATGTCCATATGCAAAAAAAACCCAAAAATGAGTCTCAACCTATACTTCACACCTTACACAAAAATTAACTCAGGATGAATTATAAACCTAAATGTAAAATGTACAACTATAAAATGTGTAGAAGAAAGTCTTTTGGAGCTTGGATTAAACAAAGAGTTCTTAGATATGACACCAAAAGTACAATCCATAAAAGCAAAAATTTATAAATTGAATATCAAATTAAAGTCTTTGCTTTAATAAAAGACATTGTTAAAAGTGAAAAGATGAGCCACAGATTGAGAGAAAATATTTGCCTACCACATAGTTGATAACGGACTTATATCCAAAATTATAAAGAACTCTGAAAACTTAATAATAAGAGAACAACCCAATTAAAATTGGTCAAATGATTTGAATACACATTTCACCAAAAAAGATACATGGATGGCCAATAGGCATGAGAAAATATGCTTATCATCACTAGATATTAGGGAAATGCACATTAAAACCAAATGAGATACTTACACACTTTTAAAATAAATTAAACAACCATGTCAATACCAAGTGCTGGCAAGGATTTGGAACAACTGGAACTCTCATATTTTGTTGGTGGGAATTGAAAAATGGTACAGACACTATGGAAATGTATGATGGTTTCTTATAAAGTTAAATATATCCTTACCAAATGACTCAGCAACCCCTTTAGGTATTTACTCAAGTGAGATGCAAACATATGTTCCCACAAACACTTATATATAAATGTTTATAGCAACTTCATTTGTGTTGCCAAAAATAGGAAATAACCCAAAAGTTCCTAAACTGGGGAAATGAATAAACAAAATATGGTACATACATACGAGTATAGTGGAATACTACTCAACAACAAAAAGGAATGAACTATTGGTAAACACAATAATATGGATGAATCTCAAATGCATTATGCTAAGCGAAAGAAGCCAGACAAAGAGTATCTAATGAATGATTTCATTTAAATGGCATTTTGGACAAGTTAAAACTACCGTGTTTCCCCAAAAATAAGACCGGGTCTTATATTAATTTTTGCTCCATTAGGGTGTATTTTCAGGGGATTCCTTATTTCTTCATGTACAACAATCTACATATATCCAAATACAGTCATGTCATTTTCTTCTGGAACATCGTCATAACATACTAAATGCATCCATCTGGCTGACGGTCTTAACTGGGGCTTATTTTCGGGGTAGGTCTTACTTTCGGGTAAACACGGTATAAGACAGAGAACAGTGGGTAACTGGACTTAACAGCAGAGGGAGGGTTTTTTGTTTGTTTGTTTGGCAAGTGATGGAATTCTTCTGAATCTTGATTGTGGTGGTGGTTATATGACTGTATTTGTCAAAACTCATAGATATTTTTATGAAAAAGTAAATTTTACTGTGTATCAATTTAAAAATAAATATTTAAAAAAAGAATAAAAATGTTTTCTGCTAATTTTTTTAAATTAAAACTTATTGGGGTGACAGTGGTTAGTAAAATTACATAGGTTTCAAGTGTACAATTCTGTATACATTATCCATATATCACATTGTGTGTTCACCACCCAGAGTCAATTCTTCTTCCATCATCATATATTTGACCCCGTTTACCTTCGTCTACCATCCCCCTGGTAACCACCAGTAGTATGAATTTTTATTTCTTTATTTGTTTGTCCTGTTCCTTTGTGACTTTCAGTTTTATATCCCACATATCATTAGGTTCTCTACTTTTTCTGTGTGACTTATTTCGCTTAAAAGGATAATTTCAAGATCCATCCATGTGTCACAAATGGCACTATTTCATCTTTTCTTATGGCAGAGTAGTATTCCACTGTGTATATACACCACAACTTCTTTATCCAATCATCTATTGAAGGACAATTTGTTTGTTTTCAACCAAAGTGTTTTCTGCTAATTTTTACCTCAAACTTTAAACTATTATACAGATAACACAGGAACATCCACAGAACATACAAGTAAGGAAAGAGTTCATGATTAATGGTTTACTTGAGTTATACTCAGAATCAATATTCATCACAGTATTCACAATGTCTTTCAAGCATTAATCCAGAAAAAAAATTAAAATAACTGTAATTAATGTCCACCAATAGCAGACTGGTTAAATAAATAATAGCATGTCCAATGAAGTATATAAAGTCACTTAAAAATAAGGGATAGCTGTATTTCCTGAAGGGACAGGGATAGAGCTATGGGGAACATTTTGGGGAAGAGTTTATGTTGTTGAGCTGGGGCGAGTGAAGAATTTCTGGGAAGGCTGGTACAGTTCTATTTCTTGACCTGGGTGGTTACAAAAGGGTTCACCTTACAATAACATGATGCTTTACATTTATTTTATGTGGTTCTCTATATGTGTGGTATAAAGGTTTAAATGCAGAAATAATTTTAAGATATTAAATTAAGTAAAATGAATATATGCTTACCAGTGCTTACTAAAACCCACCACCCACCCCAAGAACTAGAACATTACTAATGACATAATCTACTGCCTCAACCAAAGGTATTCACCATCCTAAATACTGTGTTTATCATTCTTTTGCTTACTTTTAGCTTTTTCACATGTATATGTACATATATATACAAATATGCATATATATATATATAGTTTATAAAAAGGACATTGTGCTTATGTCATCTTCTGTGCTTGATTTTTTGTTTTTCACTCAACATTATGCTGCTAAAATTCTTAAGTGTAGCTACATGTTTTTGTAATTAATTTATTTGCATGCTGTATCATACTCCATTCTGCTAATACACAATGTATGCATTCTCCTGTTGATGGGCATTTGGGTTGCTTTGCTTTTTTGAAATGACTATCAATGCTGCTACAAGAATTATTTTTAAAACATAAAAGTAGATATTTACACAGAGAGGGCAATAAGGAATTATATTGATCCAATTCATGTATATTTGTTTTATTTTCAGTGAAGAATGCAGGTCTGGGGATGCACAGGGCAATGAGGGAAGGGAGGTCATCAGTCTGGCCACCCTGATAGCCATGGCTCCCTTTGGGCAATGGATGCTGTAGCCTGACTGCTCTCATGTCCTTTTAAAAGGATTCTTATATTTAAAAGATTACATTTTAATTATACAAGTAATACCTCTTGTAGATGTCTTTTAATATACAAGTAAATACATACTTTTTATTAAAAAAATAACACCTAGTAAACATACTAAATAAAATTTTCCTTTTTACCCTCATCCCAGATCTCTTCCCCTCTCCAGAAGTAAGCACCTAATCTGTCCTCACATCCTTTAGCTGTTTTTTTGTTGTGTTTTTGTTTGTTTTTTTTTCTTTCTTACTCAGGTTGCCTCTATAAGAAACCTTTGAAATTCATAAGGGAGACATGAAATGACAAGACTTAAAAAAAAAATCATTAAGGAAAGGTATTCTAAGTTAGGCAAGTATTTAATGTTTGTTTGAACTGTTATTACCTGCATAATATACGAAGTGTGATAAAAAAAATGGTGAATGTTTAAATAAAAGAAATTTATTACAGTAAAAGACACATTGCCATTAATCCCCCTCAAAATACTCCCCCTTGCTTCAAACACACTAATCCCATCATTTTTGCCACTTTCTGAAGCGGTTCTGGAAGTCCTCTTTCATGAGTGTCTTTACTTCATCTTCTATCATGACAACATTCCATGTCACACATCACTTCGGGTACGGCAATTTCTGTCAGATAAAAACATTACAGTGTGTCCTCATCCACCTTATTCACTGGATCTGGCACTGTGCAACTTCTGGCTTTTCCCCAAAGTCAAAATGACCATGAAAGGTAAACGTTTTGAATCAATGCAGGATGTTGAGGCAGCCATGATAGTGCAACTAAAGACACTCATGAAAGAGGACTTCCAGAACTGCTTCAGAAAGTGGCAAGAATGATGGGATAAGTGCATTCGAAGCAAGGGTGATTAATGGCAATGTGTCTTTTACTGTAATAATTTTTTTAAAATTTAAACATTTATCGTATTTTTTGATCATACCACATATAGAGAAGAATTCCAAGTTTGTAGAGAAAGTGAGATACGGTATGTTTATAGTTTCCTTTTTGTTAATTCATAAATGTAATTCATCATATGTATTTTTCGTTTTCTGAATGTCCAGAATAAACATTTAATATATGTCCATAATCAAATTTAACTCCAAAAGCCCATTCCAAAGTGGGCGCATTAGGATTATCTGCCACATCTGATTACCATCATCATTGTATCACAGTAAGGTAGAGAGGACAGTAGCTTTGTAGGAAGCTTGCCCATGTCACCTAGTAACGATGTAATATTGGGTAAATTAAATAACTTTTCTGAGTCCCAGTTTCCTCACCTGCCAAATGGTTACTGTGAACATTAAATGAGATAACATGTAAATCTCCTAGCACAGTACTTGGAATTTAATAAAGTCCTCGGTAAATATACATTCTCTTCCCTATGCATCCATTAGTATCCCTAACAGTTAGTGCCTATCTTTATTGCCTTGTGCTGTTTACCTTAGAAAGAAACGTACTTTCTCTGTAGAAAGACTCAGTAAGGGATAAAAAATGCTGCCTCTTGTTACCCTAGCTCACTCCTTTCCTAAGAGAAAAGTCAAAAAACAAAGCCAAAAAAAAAAAAAAAACAGGGTCTCAGTGTTTTTAAGTTACAAACCCACAGAAGTTACACAATTCCCAAAATCTCTCCTGAAGCTTCTAGTCCTGTCAGGGGACAGGGAACAGCCACTTAAGATCCTTCTTTTGACCCTTGGTTTTCTTATCACTTACTGGAAACTTAGAGCTCTTTTGTAGCAAGGAGGCATTTGCCCCTTTCACAGGCCTCTAAAAAATCTCAGCCCGGCAGGGTGCCTTAGAAAGGAACCATGAAGTGTTGTTTGTTTTTGTTTTAGCTAGTACCACTGGGGCAGGGCTGGAGTAAGCAGAATATTGGATGTTCTCTAAGGTTGGCTCCAAGTCAATAACTCTGCTACCAGATGAGGCTGTTCAATCCAAGGAAGGGAGAGGAACATGACTGGGTGCAGAGCGGTTTGGGACCAGCTGGAAGGGAGGAGAAAGCTCTTCAAAAGCTTATCAGGGTCAAAGAAGACATTTTTTGTCAATCAAAGGCAGAATGTCAGATGACTTCCCATGGGATTGGGGATGCTATCTTCAAGGGCCTAATCTCCTGCTCCCGCCTCTGTCTTCCTTTGTTACTTCCCGGTTTTCACCCAAAATAACCCACTCATGGTCCTGACTGCACACGTGAATCCCCCGGGAGAGCAACAAACTCTGAAACTGCTTCCTTCCTGCCCATCCACACTTTCCAGTACAAGTCCCTTCTTCAGTATTCAAAGGCATAACATTAAGGTTCATTATTCATTTAGAGGTTACGAAGACTCTGATTTTCCAATTCAAGTAATCCACATTAACATGTGAACCACCAATGGCTGCCACTCTTGCTTTTTAGAAGAGGAACTCAAATGAATATTTAATAATCTTAGTAGAATGTCTGCAAGAGACTCTTTAGAGTAACAGAGTCCTCTAGTTGTCCCCCTGACCTCTGTCTCCTCACTCTCGCTGCCAGAAGAGAAGGGGACAGCTGCTTGGCACTTCACCTTGCGGGACAAACAGCCCATGCCCTCTTGTATCAGTTCAGAGGTGCATGGTCTGAGTGGTCCCGTCTTCTTGTCACCTCCTTCATTGGAGAGTGGGACTAGATGGACCAATATTCTCAGTCCCTGTTTCTGTAAGACAGGAACAAGGGCATGCACAAGCCACCATTTTCTTTTTCTTTTTGCTCTGCTTGTAACCACCAGTAATCACACTTCTCAAAGAAAGCCTTCAGCCTAAGGACCACATTCTCATCACTGGCTTCAGGTAAGGGCCATCACAGCTCCTCTTTCTCAGGCCCCTCCTTTGTCCATTCTTACCTGCTGTCTGACGAAGCTGCGAGTCCAGGCTCAAAATTAGCAGGAGGAGGATCATATTCTGTGCCGGATCTGAAACAGACAATTGAAAGTCTCAGGGCCTTCGGCAGATTTGCTGGGTCTCACGATTTGGTACTTTGCTCACTCTTGGAACAGGGAAATGACTTGTAAGCAAATCTTTGGGTGAGACAGTGGACCAAGGTAGAGTGGAAAAAGAACTTCCAGGTTGGTTTCCTGGAGGAGAGGGAAAATAGGGTAAGAGCAAGTGAGGCACACTGTATCCATCCAAATTAGAAGCTCGTCCTCCTTTTCTAATGGACTTTTCTGAATATGAACCAATCCTCTGTGTCACCCTCACCAGTGGGTATCTGCACCTCTTTGCCTCTCCCACGAAGCCTTCCACAGTGCCAGTAGCAGGCCCTTGCAAATCAACCTTGTCCGTCAAATGAATAAACCACACCAGCTCTTCTAGCTGGACCAGACCTCTGGGAGTCAGACACTTGAGAATAGCGTTCAGTAGAACAGAGCTATATTCTCAATAAATATTTGACAGTTGACTGAGCAGGTAAAGGAGTCAAGCTCTTTTGAGTGCTGTGACTGAGTTTGCCCATCACTTGAACTACGTGTCACTCAGAGGTTTAGACAGGAAGAGCAGAGAACTGGCTCCATCCCGTGGGTGCCCACCTTGGTCCTGCTCTATCTCCTATGCTTCCACCTTTGCTCACAGGTTTTTCCCCACCCAAGGACTTCTCAGGATTGAAGGCCAAAGAGGCAGGATACATGACTGTCAGCTATTTTGTCCTCCAAAAGGCTTTGGAAACTGTATTAGCCATGGAACCATTTCTTCAAGGGAAATTAGTTGGAGCCATCCATCTACATCAGGTAAAAGCAGAGCTGCTCTGAGGACAATGGACAAAGCCAGTGGAGGACCTGGATCAGAATGACATTATCTCATTTACATTTTTAAAAATGGACTCAGCTTTGGTTACACAATAGACTATTTTTGGGAAAGAGAGTGGGTTGGGCAAGATTAAAAACAGCATGATCAGTGAAGAATGTTTTTGCAAAGATGATCATAGTTTGGATCAGAGCGGTGGGCTAGTGGAGGTAAGATTGAAGCTTTTTTATATTTTTTCCTTTGTCCTTTATTAATTTTTGAAGTATAAGTGACATATAATAGAGGATTGTGTGTGTGTGTGATGCACACGTATGTGTATGCATATACATTTAAAACACAGATGACTCAAGGTACAATTCAGTGGTTTTTAGTATATTTACAGAATTGTGCAACCCGCATTATCTAATTTTGGATCATTTTCATTACCCCAAAAAGGAGTCCCATACCTATTAGCAGAAATTCCCCAGTTCCCCTTCCCTTTCCCTCCAGCCTCTGGCAACCACTAATCTACTTTCTGTCTCTATCTGTTTGCTTATTCTGGATATTCCATATAAATGGAATCATACAATATGTGGTCTTTTGTGTCTGGCTTCTTTCACCGAGCATAATATTTTCAAGATTCATCTATGTCGTAGCACATATGAGTACTTTATTCCTTTTTATGACTGAATAATATTCCATTGTATGAATATACCACATCTTGTTTATCCATTCATCAGTTGATGGACATCTGGGCTGTTTCCACTTGTTGGCTATTATCAATAATGCTATGAATATTCATGTACAAGTTTTTGTGTAGACATTTTCAATTCTCTTGGGTATATATGTGGGAATGGAATTGCTTGCTTAAATGGTAACTCTATGTTTAACTTTTTAAGAAACTGCAAAACTGTTTATCAAAATATGACTTGCAAGTACTTTCGCCCAGTCCACAGATTGTCTTTTCAGCTTTTTGATAGGTTCGTTGAAGCACAAATGTTTTAATTTAACTTAAATTTAAAGCACAAATTAGTTTTGATGAAGTTGATTTATCTACAGAGGGTGCCAAAAAAATGTGTACACATTTTAAGATATTTTGTCTTTTATTACTAGTGTTTTAGGTGTCATTTGTAAGAAACCACTGCCTAATCCAAGGTCAAAAAGACTTACATCTGTGTTTTCTCTGAGAATTTTATAGTGTTAGTTCTTAGTAGGTCTGTGATGCATTTTGAGTTAATTTTTATGTATGGCATGAGGTAAGGCTCCAGATTCATCGTTTGCACATGGACATCCAATTGTCCCTGCACAATTTGTTTAAAAGATTAATTTTTCTCCATTGAATTCTTGACACCCTTACCAAAAGTCAGTTCACCATAGATGTGGGTTTATTTCTGGACTCTCAATTCTATTCCATTGAACTATATGTCTATTCTATGTCAATACCACAGACTTGATTATAGTAGCTTTGTGGTAAGTTTTGAAATTGAGAAATGTGAGTCTTCCAATTTCGTTTTTTTAAATTTGTGTGTGTGTGTGTGTGTGTGTGTGTGTGTGTGTGTGTATGTGTATCCATTCTGGCTCCCTTGCATTTCCACTTGAATTTTAGGATCAGCTTGTTCATTTACACACACACACACACACACACACACACACACACACACACATGCAGCTGCAATTTTGATAGAAATTACATTGACTCTGTAGATCCATTGGAGAATATAGCCATCTAATAATATTAAGTCTTCCAATCCATGAACAAAGGTCTTTCCATTTATTTAGGTCATCGCTATTTAAAGAAGACGTGATGAGAATTGCTGACAGGTTAGATATGTGGTTTGACAGAAATAGAAAAATCCAGGAAAACTACTTGCTTTGGGGCTTGAGTCATTAGAGCAACACAGGTGCTATTTATTAAAATGAAGAAGACTGAAGGAGAAGCAGGTTAGGGGGCAGAAATAAAGAACTGTGTTCAGTATATGTTTGATTTGAGATGCCGATTAGACATCCAAGTGAAGATGTTTAGTAGGCAGTTGGATAACAGGTGGTCTAGAGTTGGGGGTAGAGATATAAATTTGTGAGTCCTCAATGTATAAGTGTTACTTACAGCCATGGCGCTGCATGACGTCACCTAAAGAGATATAGAGAAGAGGAAGTATTGAAGGACTGAGATGGGAGCCATTCTAACATTTATTGATCTTTGAGAGGCAGGCCACTAGCAAAGAGGATTGAGAGGCAAAGTGAAAAGGCAAATTAGCGAGGTCTTTTATTTTCTGTTTTCTGATGCTTTGACATCCTAGGCCTTGCTGACCCTGAGGGGACTGCCCCTCCCAGGATTAGCCAATTCCTAGAGATAGTAAACAACTCACATATGAGTGTAAATCAACCAATCCAGAGCCCACAGCTCCAACCACCTTCTTTTTTTTTTTTTTTTTTTTTTTTTTTTTTTTTTTATTTTTTTTATTTTTATATATTTTTTTTATTTTTTTAATTTATTGGGGTGACAATTGTTAGTAGAATTACATAGATTTCAGTTGTGCAATTCTGAATCACATCATCCATAAATCACACTGTGTGTTCACCACCCAGAGACAGCTCCCCTTCCATCACCGTACATTTGATCCCCCTCACCCTCATCCCCCCCCCCCCAACCCCCTTACGCTCTGGTAACCACCAAATTACGTTCCCCAGATTAATTTTCAAACCCCGTGGCCATCCTGTGGTCACCGACTGCCCTCCAATCCCCTCACCCTCCCCCCCACCCCCCACTCCCCCCGCCCATCTAGCAACCCTCAGTTTTTCCTCATTGTCTCCCAGTTTCTGATTAGTTCATTCACTTATTCTTTTCTTTAGAATCCGCAAATAAGTGAGATCATATGGAACTTATCTTTCTCTGTCTGACTTATTTCACTTAACATAATGTTCTCTAGATCCATCCATGTTGTTGCAAATGGTAAGATTTCTTTCTTCCTTATGGCTGCATAATACTCCATTGTATAAATGTACCACAGTTTCTTAATCCAATCATCTACCGATGGGCATTTTGGTTGTTTCCATGTCTTAGCTATTGTGTATAGTGCTGCAATAAACATAGGAGTGCATAGAGATTTTTGAATTGAAGTTCTGGATTTCTCCGGATAGATACCTAGGAGTGGAATTACTGGATCATAAGGTAGTTCCATTTTCAGAATTTTGAGATACCTCCATACTGTTTTCCATAGCGGCTGCACCAGTCTGCAATCCCACCAACAGTGCACAAGCGTTCCCTTTTCTCCACATCCGCGCCAGCACTTGTTGTTTGTTGATTTATTGATGATAGCCATTCTGACTGGGGTGAGGTGGTATCTCATTGTGGTTTTTATTTGCATTTCTCTGATGGTTAGTGAGGTTGAGCATTTCTTCATATGTCTGTTTGCCATCTGAATGTCCTTTTCAGAAAAATGTCTCTTCAAGTCCTCTGCCCATTTTTTAATTGGATCGTTTGTTTTTTTGGAGTTGGGTTGAGTAAGTTTTCCATAGATTTGTGATATTAATCCCTTATCAGATATATCACTGGCAAATATCTTTTCCCATTCAGTAGGATCCCTTCTTGTTTATTGATGGTTTCCTTTGCTGTGAAAAAACTTTTTAGTTTGATATAATCCCACATGTTTATTCTTTCTCTTAGTTCCCTCGCGCGAGGGTGTATATCAGTAAAAATCTTACTCCGGGTAATGTCTGAGAAGTTTCTTCCTATATTTTCTTCTAGGTATTTTATGGTTTCAGACCTTACATTTAAGTCTTTAAGCCATTTTGAATTTATTTTTGTATATGGTGTAAGGAGGTGGTCCAACTTCATTTTTTTGCATGTGTCTGTCCAGGTTTCCCAGCACCATTTATTGAATAGACTGTCATTACTCCATCGTACATTCTTGCTTCCCTTGTCGTAGATTAAATGGCCATATAGGCGTGGATTTATTTCTGGACTCTCTATTCTGTTCCATTGATCTATGTGTCTGTTTTTATGCCAGTACCATGCTGTTTTGATTACTGTAGCCTTGTAGTATAATTTGAAGTCAGGTATTGTTATACCTCCCACTTTGTTCTTATTTCTCAAGATTGCCTTTGCTATTCGGGGTCTTTTATGGTCCCATATAAATTTTAGGATTATATGTTCTATTTCTGTGAAAAACGACGTTGGCAGTTTGATAGGAATTGCATTGAATATGTATATTGCCTTAGGCAGTATGGACATTTTAATTATATTAATTCTTCCTATCCATGAACATGATATGTGTTTCCATCTATTTATATCTTCCTTCATTCCTTTCATCAGTGTCTTATAATTTTCTGAGTATAGATCTTTTACTTCTTTGGTTAAATTTATTCCCAGGTATTTTATAGTCTTTGGAGCGATTGTAAATGGGATTGTTTTTTTAATTTCTCCTTCTGATGTTTTATTATTGGTATATACAAATGCAACTGATTTCTGAATATTAATTTGTATCCTGCCACTTTACTAAATTCATCTATCAGCTCTAATAGCTTCTTGGTGGAGTCTTTAGGGTTCTCTATATATAGTATCATATCATCTGCATACAATGATAACTTTACTTCCTCCTTACCAATCTGGATGCCTTTTATTTCTTTTTCTTGTCTGATTGCTGTGGCAAGAACTTCCAGAACTATGTTGAATAGAAGCGGAGATAATGGGCATCCTTGCCTTGTTCCTGATCTTAGGGGGAATGGTTTTAGCTTTTCCCCATTGAGTATGATGTTAGCTGTGGGTTTGTCATATATGGCCTTTATTATGTTGAGATAAGATCCCTCTATTCCCACTTTCTTAAGGGTTTTTATCATAAATGGCTGTTGGATTTTATCAAATGCTTTTTCTGCATCTATTGATATGATCATGTGATTTTTATTTTTCATTTTGTTAATGTGGTGTATCACATTAATAGATTTGCGGATGTTGAACCACCCCTGCATACCAGGAATGAATCCCACTTGATCGTGGTGAATGATCTTTTTAATGTATTGCTGAATTCTGTTTGCTAATATTTTGTTGAGGATTTTTGCATCTATGTTCATTAAAGATATCGGCCTGTAGTTTTCTTTTTTTGTGGTGTCTTTGTCTAATTTTGGGATCAGGGTGATAGTGGCTTCGTAAAAAGTGTTTGGGAGTCTTCCCTCCTTCTGGATTTTTTGGAAGAGCTTGAGGAGAATTGGTGATAATTCTTTTTTGAACGCTTTGTAAAATTCACCTGTAAAGCCATCTGGTCCAGGGCTTTTGTTTGTTGGGAGACTGTTGATTACTGATTCAATTTCCGTGGTGGTAATCAGTCTATTCAGGTTTTCTGTTTCTTCTTGAGTTAGCCTTGGAAGGTTGTACGCCTCTAGAAAATTGTCCATTTCTTCCAAATTGTCAAATTTGTTGGCATATAGTTGCTCATAGTAACTTCTTAAAACTCTTTGTATTTCTGCAGTGTCCGTTGTCACTTCTCCTCTTTCGTTTCTGATTTTATTAATTTGGGTCCTCTCTCTCTTTTTTTTAATGAGTCTGGCTAATGGTTTGTCGATTTTGTTTATCTTCTCTAAGAACCAACTCTTGGATTCATTGATCTTTTGTATTGTTTTTCTGGTTTCTATTTCATTTAATTCTGCTCTGATCTTTATTATCTCCTTCCTTGTGTTCCCTTTGGGCTTATTTTGCTGTTCTTTTTCCAGATCCCTTAAATGTGAAGATAAACTGTTGATTAGTGATGTTTCTTGTTTCTTTAGGTAGGCCTGCAAAGCTATGAATTTCCCTCTTAGGACTGCTTTCGCGGCATCCAAAAGATTTTGGGTCGTCGTGTTTTCATTTTCATTTATCTCGAAATATCTTTTGATTTCTTCCTTGATCTCCTGCTTGACCCATTCATTATTTAGTAATAAGTTATTCAGCCTCCATGAATTGGTGTGTCTTCCCGTTTTTTTCCTGTAGTTCATTCTAATTTCATAGCATTGTGATCAGAGAAGACAATTGGTATGATTTCAATTTTCTTAAATTTATCAAGACTTGTTTTGTGGCCTAACATATGATCTATCTTGGAAAATGTTCCATGTGCGCTTGAGAAGAAGGTGTATTTTGCAGCATTGGGGTGAAATGTTCTGAAAATATCGATTAAATCCAAGTGGTCCAATGTATCATTTAAGGCTGTTGTTTCCATATTGATTTTCTGTCTGGAAGACCTGTCCCTTGTGGTCAGAGGTGTGTTGAAGTCCCCGACTATAATAGTGTTACTGTTGATCTCTGCCTTTATGTCAGTCAGTACCTGTTTTATATATTAGGTGCTCCTATGTTGGGTGCATAGATGTTTACTAGGGTTATGTCCTCTTGTCGGATCGATCCCTTTATTATTATATAGTGCCCATCTTTATCTTTTAGTATGTTCTTCATTTTAAAGTCTATTTTGTCAGAAATAAGTATTGCAACTCCAGCTTTTTTCTCGTTTCCATTTGCATGAAATATCTTACTCCAACCCTTCACTTTCAGCCTGTGTGTGTCTTTTGTTCTGAGGTGAGTCTCTTGTATACAGCATATACAAGGGTCTTGCTGTCTTATCCAGTCAGCCACCCTATGTCTTTTGATTGGAGCATTTAATCCATTTACATTTAAAGTGATTATTGATAGGTACATAGATATTGCCATTTTAAATTTGTAGTTAGGTTGTTTTGATCTTTCTTCTATTTACAGAAGACCTTTTAGTATTTCTTGCAATGCTGGCTTGGTGGTAATAAATTCCTTTAGCTTATTTTTTTCTGGAAAGCTCTTTATCTCTCCATCAACTTTAAATGATAGCCTTGCTGGATAAAGCAATCTAGGTTGTAGGCCTTTGTTTTCCATCACTTTAAGTATCTCCTGCCACTCCCTCCTGGCCATCAATGTTTCTGTAGAAAAATCATTTGATAGTCTTATGGGAGTTCCCTTGTATGTAACCCTCCGTCTTTCTCTTGCTGCTTTTAGGATTCTCTCTTTGTCTTTAAGCTTTGCCATTTTAACTATAATGTGTCTTGGTGTGGACCTGTTTGGGTTAATCCTGGTTGGAACTCTCTGCACTTCCTGGACTTGTATGTTGGTTTCCTTCATCAGGTTGGGGAAGTTTTCAGACATTATTACTTCAAATATGTTCTCAATCCCTTGCTTGCTCTCTTCACCTTCTGGTATTCCTATGATGCGCATGTTGTTGCGCTTGATGTTATCCCAGAGGTCTCTTAGGCCATCTTCATTGTTTTTTATTCTTTTTTCTTTTTGTTGTTCCGTTTGGGTGATCTCTGCTACCTTGTCTTCTAAGTCGCTGATTCGATCCTCTGCTTCATCTAGCCTGCTGGTAATTCCTTCAAGTGAGTTCTTAATTTCGGTAATTGTGTTCTTTAGTTCCAACTGGTTTTTCGTTATGATTTCTACATCCTTCTTTATGTTTTCTCTAAGCTCGTTTGTTATGATTTCTACATCCTTCTTTATGTCTTCTCTAAGCTCCTTAAACATTCTTATCACCAGTGTTCTGAACTCAGTCTCTGAGAGGTTGGTTACGTCTGCTTCATTTGGTTCCAGTTGTGGAAGCTTCTTCTGTTCTTTTATTTGGGACGTGTATCTTTGTTTCCCCATTCTGGCTGACTGTGTTTATTTTGATATATTAGGTAGATCCCCTAGAGTTCTTAGTTCTTGCTAGGTTATCTTGTGTAGTATGTGTCCTTTATATTTGACTCGCACCACGTCGTCCTCCTCTGCGTGTGCTCCAAAGGTGAGTCTTGTGTTGTGTACACTGTCCCGTTCAATAAGATCTTTAATTGCTTCCCGCTAATGAGCAGGTGGGGTCAACTCCTGGGCTGACCTGCCGTGAGACTTGGCTCTGCCCCCCGCAGGGCACTCTGCTGCGTGAGGGTTGACCACCCCAATGTGATTTGGCCTCTATGGGCTCCAGAGCCTGCCGAGAACCCCCTCTAGGTATGTGACCTGTAGGTCAACCCCGGCTGCACTCCGATTTGGTCTGGAGTTGGCCCCCAGATATGCCGAGTCCCGTGCCACCTAAGCTGGGCCCCGGCAGGGAAGTCCCAGAACAAGGCAAATCACCAAGCACAGCAGCAACGACAACAGCAAAGAAGAAGAAAAGAAAAAAAAAAAAAAAACAGCCGATAACCCCCGCTCAACACAGGCAAAGATATCAAAGATACAAGATAAAGCAAAACAAAACCAAGCAAAGCAAAACAAAGCAAAACAAAAAGCAGCGACCGTCTCGGCCTGAGCCCATCAAGCAATGACCAGGTTGTCCTCTGCTGTACCAAAGAGCCCCCTGCTTATTGCGCAGGCAGAGCCGGTCACCTGGTGCTCAGAGAGACTTTGGGACTGCAGACTTAAAAGCGTGGGCCTGAGGGGTCTGGATGATAGTCTCCACAAAGTCAGTGCAGCTTCTGCCCTTGTCCGCACGTATGCACACCGAGAGGAGCACCACCAGTCCTTTGTCCAGAGCTCGTGAGTCCTAGGGCACTCCTTCAGTGTGTGTGTATGGGTGCGGGCGGGAGATTTCTGATCTGCTGACCGTGCCTCACAAGCTGGGCCCTGGCAGGGCAGTTTCAGAACAAAGCAAATCACCAAGCACAACAACAACAACAACAACAAAGAAAAATATCAAATACGTTCACATGCAAAAACCACCTGATAACCCCACTCGACAGAGGCAAAGATATCAAAGATATAAAGACAAAGCAAAACAAGACAAAACAAAGCAATACAAAAAGCAGCGACAGTCTCGGCCTAAGCCCACCAAGCAATGTCCAGGTTGTTCTCTGCTGTACCAAGGAGCCCCCTGCTTATTGCGCAGGCAGAGCCGGTCACCTGGTGCCCAGAGAGACTTTGGGACTGCAGACTTAAAAGCGTGGGCCTGAGGGGTCTGGATGATAGTTTTTACAATATCAGTGCAGTTTCTGCCCTTGCCTGCACAAATGCACACTGAGAGTGGCACCACCAGATATGTGACCAAAACTCTTGAGTCTTAAGGCACCTCTTCAGTGTGTGTGTGTGAGTGCGGGCGGGAGATTTCTGATCTTCTGAAAGCCCAGAGCTGCGCCTGCCTCACTGCTGATCTCCGGGTGTGTCTCGGCCGCTGCACCCACCCCACCCTAGGCAAGCCAGGAAGGGTGGGGGCTGGAGATGGAGGGGTCTTCACTCTCCCAGCCCAGCCGTGCGTCGCCCTCTTCCCGCAGGCCAGAAAAGGTGGTGGCTGGGGGTGGAGGCGTCTCTTCTCTCCTAGCGCAGCCAAAATCACGCACACTGCCCAGTCTGCCTGGGTCAGGGCTGCCCGTCAGGCTTCCAAAGCGTGAGCGTTAGATACCACTTCTCAGTTCAGGGGCCGGTTTTAAGTCTCTGGAAGGGCGGGGTAAGATTGGGAGGGCAGGGCGGGGGGGAGGGGCCCAGGTATGGAGACTGCGCCCTCCGTCCGCCGCAGGGCGCGCCGCCTTCCCGGCGGGAGAAATCAGCCGCGGGACGCAGGGAAAGCGCCCGCCTCCCGGTCTCTGCGCTCTGCGCGCCCGGCACAGCGGGGCTGCACCGCGGTTTCCAGTCCCAGTCTCTGGAAGGGCGGGGTAGGATTGGGAGGGCAGGGCGGGGGGAGGGGCCCAGGTATGGAGACTGCGCCCTCCGTCCGCCGCAGGGCGCGCCGCCTTCCCGGCGGGAGAAATCAGCCGTGGGAGCAGGGAAAGGGCCTACCCCCGGTCTCTGCGCTCTCCGTTCCGCCTGGGATCCCGTGCTTGCCCGGCTCCGTGGTTTTCGGTCCTCGCCCCCGCCAGCTGAGGCTCCGCTGGGGGCTGGGCTCTCCCGCCGCTGCCGGCCGGGCGCTCCCACGCCGCTTCTCCTCCTCCTCTCCTTGCTCCGTCCAGTTAGCTTATCCCCAAGAATTTCTTAGCTTCAAGCAATCCACGAATCTCTCCACAATATTGTGTGGTGAGCGAAGATTTCCTCGATGGGTTATAGTTCCCGTTTGCAACAAGATCTGGAGGAGAACTCAGAAAGTGCGCCCTGCTGCCGCCATTCCCTTCACAAGGTCAACCAACCACCTTCTTGACTGGGCTCCCACACTCTGTGCCGCTACCCACCTGCCCTAATCACCTCAGGACCAGGTACCAGACAACAAGGGACAGCCCCTATGCCCCAGAGCCAGTTATTCAAGCTAGCCAGTTCTAAGTCTGCTCACCCCACCTTGCCCATTCCTTTCTGTCCACTACACTTTCCTCTCCTCCCTTTGCCTCCTGTCTGACCCTGGTGCTACCCTGTGTGGCTCTCCGTGGTGTGGCATGCATGCCTCTTTCTCTTGGGATCTGTGAGTATAAAAGAAACCTATTTTTTCAATGACAGTCATCTCCTGATCTGTTGGCCTCACCATAGCTAAATAACAATAAAATCTAGATTTTAAAGCCAAATGTTACAAGGAGGGAGTGATCAGTTGAACCAAAAGCCCCTGAGAATTGAATTTGGCAGTATGGAAGTCACATCACAGATGACCTGATAAGTGTGGTTTCAGTGGATTTGGTGCTGATGAAAGCCTGCGTGGATTCCAAAGAAAATAGAAGGTAAGGATGTGGAGACGATAGAATATAGGTAATTCTTTAGAGAAGAATGCTATAAAGGGGAGAAGAGACATGGGGCAGTAGCTAGAAGGGAATGTGAGGTCTGTACCCTGGCTTTTATTTTAAGGAGGGGAATATTACAGCTGGTAACAACTGGAACCAGAATTGAGGGCTTTCCATTGGGAAATGCTCAAGGCACACCTTAGCTAGAATTGAAGATTCCCTTCCTTATTGAAAATGCAAATACATCCATAAAAGGTATCATCTTAAGCTGCACCTGCAGGCCTAGCATTTGTCCAGCATTCTTATTTCTAGAGTGCAAAAGGATAGCACATAACATGTAGTTTTGGCAACAGAAAGGACGCCTGGCTCACCCACCACTGGCTTTAACTACTCCTTCTTCCTCGCCCATCCAAAGGGGCTTTCCTTGCACACTGTCTTCTTGAGCCAACTGAGAGACAAACATGGTTGTAAAGGTACTTTCCAACCAGTAGCCTTCTTTCTTCTATGGATAATATGCCCCATGCCATGGTTAAGATCTCATGCTCTCAAGTCAGACACATCTAAGTTCAAATACTGGGTCTACAAATTGTTAGCCTCTAAAACCATGGTGAAAGTGCTTTGTGCCCCATTTTCCTATAAGGACAATAATAATAACATCCATTTCAAGCCGGAATCTTATTTGTCATCTTAAACCTATTCATCTCTCATCTTGCAAATCTAGTCTGTCCCCAGTCCTGTTAATTCTACTCTGATTCTTCTTGGATGACACGTCCTCTTTCCATCATCCCACTGCATTGCCTTCATTCAACTTCTTGTTATTTCTTCTTTTACTGTAGCACAGCCTCCTCACGGCCATTTTTACATTCTAGTTTTGCTTCCCTCTGTTCCATCTTCCACTTGCCGAGGAGGAGGATACAAATCTTGGCATCATCCTTGACTCCTTTCTTCTCTCACCTGCATCTGATTCATGAACACATCCTATAGGCCCTCCCTTCAAATATATCTAGAATCTGACCACTTCTTACTTCCTCCATCTCAGCCTGAGCTATTATCATCTTTCGTGGTGATTACTGCAATCGTCAGATAACTGGACTCTATGATTCGGACCTTGCCTTCCTACAGTTGATTCTCAACACAGCAGTCAGAATAATTCTTTAAAATATAAGTCAAATCATGTCTGCTCAAAACCATTTGATGGCTAAATATTTCACTGAGAGTAAAATCCTAAGTCCTTCCAAAATCCCAGGTAAGAGTGGCCTCTCTCTTGAGCTCCATGCTTTAGAGGACCCCACTATGGCCATGCCTCTCCCTGCAGTGTAAGGTGTTTGGAGGGCTGAGAGGTGTCATCTGAAACCCTTGACCTCTCCTCACTCCCCATCACAATCTGGGTCCTTGGGACACTGGAATTCCCTACCCAAATGGCCCTAAATCTGCTTTGCGGCTTCTTCCCCACATCCATTCCCTCAAGGGCAGACATTTCTGCCAGCGTGGATATCGTATATCAGGACACTTTCTTTGCTCTTTTGGTTGAGACCACCTTATGTATCATTGCAACAGCACCACCATTTCAGCATTCCCAATTCTCCTTATCCTTCTCTCTTTTCCAAAGCATTCATTACCATCTAACATACCATATAATGTACTTGTTTATTATATTATTGCCTGCCAACTTCCATAAGAATGTAACCACTAAAATCAGGAATCTTTGTCTGTTTTGCTTTCTACTATGGCTTCTGCCCCTAGAACTTTGTCTGGCATTAAGTAAGCACTCGGTTAATATTTGTTAAATAAATTATCCCTTTACCTAGCAGAAAGAACAATCTCATGAATACTGCATAATCAAATCTGACCATGTCACTCCTGCTTAAAAGACTTCAAAAGCTCCCATTATTTACAAGGTAAAGTTCTCCTTAGTATGACCTTCAAAACCTTCCCTGATCTGGCCCCTCTTGCCTCAGCGACAGAAAAATACATGCACTTTCCATAACTAGGACCTCACAGTTCCTTTGAGCATTCCAATTTCTCACATTTGATCTCATCTCATTTTTTTCTAATCTTATTTTTACTTTATCTCAATTTCTTCATGTGCTTAAAAATTATCTCCTTAAGTAAGCTTACATTCTTATGTATTCAACACAAGTAGATAAGCCTTTCTAAAGTGTCTTAAGCTGTTCCTTCTACTTCAATTGTATTTGCTACTCACATCTAGTGCCAGCACTTAACTTATTACTGGTATGTTAACTTGGTACACTTCTGTTTTCCCTGCTAGAACACTCTTTATACTTTATTAGGTTCCTATAATTGTTTGCTGAATGGACAAATGAATGAGTGCTTGCACGTGATAATTTAGCACCATACTCAGGAATCTGAGACTACTGGCTCCCAGATGGCTCTTTTTTTACTGGAGAAACAGAAACCAAAATTTGGTTGTCTATTTTGGCCCCAAATAAAAGAAGAATTAGCGCCACTCACAATGGAATGGGCTGTTAATTGGGTGGGGAAGTCATTATTCCGTAATTGTTTAAGCAAAGGGTACATGTTGAAGCCAGAGTTTCCACGAGAGGTGGAAAGTGATCTCCTTTTAACACTAAGATTGTGTACAAGGTTGTCTCCCAAAAGAATGCTTCCACAGGTATTTCAAGTCTCTCACCAACTTCTCTCAAAACCCTAGTCAATCTGGCTAAGACCCCTGCCCGCTAAGCTCCTTAGGAGAATGACATTTTCTGAAAGAGCAGGTTCTTGAACATTTCATGTTAGGGAAGTCTGAACTCTTTTTATACCCAGGCAGGCAAGGCCTGAAAGAGTTTATTTAGGGAACTTAGGGAGTGCATTGCCAGAATTAATGAACTCAATGCAGCATTTACAGAGTATCCATGGGTAAGGCACTTCTGTGGCTAAATGGGCATTGCCTTCTCCAGGAGATGAAATGAAAGTGTTCAAACAACCATGTCTTCTCTTTAGTCTCTTTTAAAATTCATCTACTGTCTATGCCTGTGTGGCCATTCATTTTTATCTTCGTTATGTATTCCTTATGTATATGTTTGTTTTTGCTAGGTGCCAACCAACAGAGGGTGCTCATTGTAGCTATCTTTTATCAGGCAAGGTGGCCTCTAATGAATACATCGGAATGTGAGTGGAACAAGTAGTTTGTCATTAAATGATCAGTAGAGCTGAATTTCTTAATTTCTGGATACGTCTTAATGAACGCCGAGGTAATTCTTGGTAGTTCTCCCTATGAACAAGTTGTAGTTGTTGAGGTCAAGTCATGATCGGATATAGAGCAGGATTACACAGGATGTGAGAACCTTTTCTGGTGGCTCCAGCAAGAGCCAAGAGGAGCTCTCTCAGTCAGGAGTTGCTCAGGATTGAGAATAAGTGATTTGCGAAACCTCTTGCTCAGATTGCTGCCCTGACTTTGCTCTTTCCCAGGCCACTAAGGAAGTTGCTCCTTTTGACGGCATGGTGGGAAAAGCTCTGATCTAAGCATCAGGAGACACTCCTTCCAGTCCTCGCTCTATTCCTAACGCCTTAGGAACTCACTGTTCCCTCTCCATAAAAGAAGAAGTGAATTAGGTGATTTCCAAGGTCCCTTCCATGTACCATCTATGCAACTATTGGCCTTAAAAACCAATCTCAGCAATGTTGTTTCAACACAACAGGTAATATTCAAATGTATAACATCCCAAGATTTTTTATGAATCATGAACATTTTTATTTATTAAGATGTTAAAGCATGATTCCATTTTTAACTACCACAACTATTACTGGCTTATCAGCAACAGTTGATCACCAGGGTGTAAGGTAAGTTAACACATATAAGACTTGTCGTATTCTTTTACTCCTCCTTTCTAAAAGATATTTTAGGAGGTGAGTGCAAATGACGTCATGGAGATAATAAATTATAAATAAATTTTAACTTATAAATGTGTGTTATGTATGTGTACATAGATACAAAGCTAAATTTTTGATAATTTAAGCCCTTTATTATTAGTAACACAAAACAAAGGGGACTTGCATAACCTTTGTTGCCTAGGTTCTGGTAGGGCAAGTGGCCAGAAATGTGAAATTCTGCCAGCCATGTCTCATCTAGGGAAGAGCAGACCTGGAGAAATCCTCAAGAGTTACAACAGGTTCCTACTTCTACGAACAGTCTTCTTCTTCTTCTTTTTTTTTTTTCCCTCTGTTTCTCTACGCTGCCCAAGAGATTAAGCTCCACGAGGGCAGGGATTTCTGTTTTGATTTCTTGCTATATCCTCAGCACCCTAAAAGTTCCTGATACATGGTGGGTCTTCATTAATATTTGACTAAATCATGATCCTGTGTGCTCCAAGATCCATAAATGGCCCTTCTGACACGGTGATATTTGGAGGGGTGGAAACTGGAAATCATCAAATTCTCTAACACCTGGAGTTCTTGACCAAACTACAGGCAGTGAACAGGATGCTTATGGGTCCTTGGACAAGGTATGTGAAAAAATACTTTGTAAACGGCAAAGCATTCTTCACATTCATTCTCATTATCACTCATGATGGTGCCTGGTTATCTTTGGTTTAAAATTCCATGAATTCTTAATATGAATTCCTTTTACTAACCCATGATGATCTTACCTGGTAAAAGTCTATGCAGTCTTTAAGACTCACTCAGGGACCCTCCTTCATGAATCTTCTCCCTGAGCCTCCCAACAAATGTTTGCAAAACTGTTGTACCTCTTGTGGTACTTTTTGCCTGCCTTTTACTTAATGGATTATGTCCAGCTTTCTCCTTACTAGATATTTAGATCTTATTCTGCTAATTTCTACATAAGAAGTACTAATAACAATTTATTTAATTGTGTTAGGAAGTTGTATCCTTTTGGAAAAATCAAGAAAACTTTCATAAATTCTAAGAAGTTTGTAAGCAGAAAATGAGGAAAACCTTTTCAAGCAAAATTTGTAAGAGGATCAAAAATCATAATGGGTGCTAGAATTTCACTTTCTGGTTGCTCGAGGCCAAGTTTCTTGACAATTCACCTATCTGCTGAAATCTATTTGTGAAATGATAGATGAAATGAAATTTATGGTGCTACAATAATGTACAGAGGTTTTAATTCTTTCTTTCTTTCTTTTATTTGGGATATTTACTCTATATTTACTATGTGCCATGCTCTGGTGTGCAGGGGTACATAAAACAGTAACAACCAAAGCTTTCAAGAATTCTTTGATTTTAGAATAACCAAGGCATAGACATTTTATGGAAATAAGAAACTTAGCAAATAATTCCTTTGTGTAATAATAACCAGCATAAAGGATTGTGTTTGTATAACACTTGATTTTTTGCTGAACATTGTCAGTCTTATCTCATTGGGCTCTGTAAGTGTGTAATACAGCAATGGGTATCTATGAAGACCTAGATAAATACATACGGAACTGAACTGAAATACCTGAATTAATTACTGTTTTTGAAGCAAAGTACCTAAGGCAGGAATTGTAATTGGCAATGTTTTAAAATTTGAATTTGAATGCATTTGGGCAACTAAAGCAGAGTTTGCCTCAGGCCCTACCACTCCTTATTATGTCTCACCCAGTGGGATTCACACATTTTTATTACCTACCAGTCCCTACTAGACATTTGAGCTTTCAGGGGATCTTAACCACAGTGGCTCTGCTTTCAGAGGAGGATGAGTAATCTTTCAGTATAATTATCGCATCTCTAAACCATCCTCAGCATAGATAGATTATCTGTAGCCTTAAGATGCTATTCTGGCCAATTTAACTTAAGTTCACATTTAACTTAAATTCAAATTGCATCTCAACTCTTTAGTCCATAAACACTACAATCCCACTTTTTGCAAGTCTTTGAATTAGACTACAGAAGCAACAGAAGGATTTGTCTAAGAAAGGGTCCCTATCCTTTGGGCATTATAACACCAGTCAGGTGGTTGAAACTTGTACACATGAAAAACAGCAATAAGTGGTGTGAAAGGTTTTGCATATAAATGCAAAAATCCTGGAAGTTGACTGGATGAAGGGAGACTTCCCAGATAGGTAGTATTTGAACTGAGTCTTTGAAGTGCTGGTATGTAGGATTCGGAGAATTGGAGCTATTTTTGAGGACAATGCAAATGGCCCAGAAGCAAAAGTCTCAGGTGCAAACATACAGGGCATGTGGAAGGGGGAAATCATAATGGATGCATGACTTGGCTGGAAATGTAGGTTGAGACGAGAATGTCCGGGGCTCAATGCCAGATAGAGCTACCAATAGAAGACAGTGACAGTCACTGAGTGACAATACTATAGGTATATTTGAAAAATATTAAATCTGTTTTTTCTTTTTTTTTACCAGTATGAAGGGAGAGTGGAATTGAAGGCCAGCCACTCAATTAGGGACTCATTGTATTCATCCAGCTGTTTTGATAAAGCCCCTAATTTAGGGTCAGAAAAAGGAAGAAATGGAGAGGAAGAAAAAAACTTAATAATTGACAGGACCATTGACAGAGTAATTGACAAAACAATTGATAAGTGATTAGCCATACAGGAAAGAAAGGGAAGCAACTAGTTGACTGTAGTTTTGAGGCAAAGCTATCAAGACAATATTGATGCCATGGGGGTTGCGGGGGGAGGGAGGGAGGAAATATAAGATCAAGAGCTGATTTTTAGAGGAAAGACAACGAGTTGGGTTTGAGTCATGAAGTAATGTCAGGCCTTCAAGAAAAATGTAGGGTGTAGAGTTTGGGACATAATTCAGGGCTAGAGATAAAGATAAATTAATTATTTACAATATGGAGATGTTAGTTGACATTGGGGAATGAATTAACTCTCTGGGGGGAGGGGGGAGAATATAAAAAGAGAGAATAGAAAGAAAAGGTCTGAATTCTGAGGAATGCTCCCCAAATTTGGAGAGCAGGAGTAGGAGAACAAAGACGGAAGAGAAGAAATGGTCTTCCTCACAGTGTCTCAGATCCATCACAGTCTGAGTAGGAGAAGCTCCTCCATTAGTGTCTCAGACTCAAGGGAGGAAAATCCCAAGAAGCAGAGGTGGTTGATAATAGATAGGTCTGGAGAATAAGAACTAGGAATCATCCCCCAGGGGTTTTAGAGAGTACTGAGTTGATTGGGCTGGATAACCTTTCAGATTCCTTCAGCTACCCTGCAATTCTGTGGGTTGAGTTGAAGATTAAGGGAAACCCAAATAACTTACAGGAGCCCTGTTCCAGTGAGCAGGATGCAACAACAGGAGGTCAAGCTCTAGTTGCCTTGTTACAGGGTATCCCAAGTATTCAGCAGTTAAAGCACATGGTATATTTGGACATTGCCATGTGGAATAAAAATGATACACAAGGATCATTGCCCAATGCATTGCAAAGCAAGTCAACTGAAACATGACTTGTAATACTGTCTCTGAGACATTTGCACCATCTCCTTCTCAAATCAACCCCAAACTTCCCCCTGTATATTAAACAAACCCTCCACGTCTGGTAGTCCACCTGCCATTTCATGAAATCAAATAATTGAACAATTCAACAAGCACTCAATGAGCATCTATGTGTATTGTAAGGCAGTGTACTAGGCACTTGGGATTCCGAGAACCTAAAAGGTGTGGTCCTCGCCTATGAGGACCTCCAATTTAGTGGAAGGTTCACAGACACGAGAAATCCAGGGAGAAGACACCTTGAACCCATAGACAAGGAAAATCCTGCTGATCGTGAGAGTTCAGGTAATGAAGGTGAATAAACCAGTCCCAAGTGGCAAGAGTGATGTGGTTCCTCCATTCATAGACTCTTAGGCTTGGGAGGGAGCATGGAGAACACCTGAGTCTACTGGCATTTGACTCCCAATACAGCTCCCTAATTACTGCTCACACTGAATATTTTTACCATGCATTTTGTTAATGTATGTCTATCATTCCCTTCCACAAAACCATAGAATTTCAAGGGCAAAAACCCTTATGAATAGGCAATTTCACTCAAGCTTCACCTCCTCACTTCAACCCTCTCTCACATGAATCCATTGTCATCTCTTTCCTACTATGCACACCCAGATGTCAAGCAATAAATAGCAATAGCTGCAATTTTCTTTCATTTTGCTAACCTTTCTCTCATTGTTTTATACAGAACAGTAAGCCTTTTAGTAGGCTCCAGATCACGCGTTAGTTAAATAATGGTTGCTTATAGTATAAATTAATGTAATTATAGTTTTGATTTTTTTTTTTTTTAAACAGCTTACTCTTAGAGCATAGCTTGTAAACACAGGCCAGGCTGGAATGTTGGCTGCCTGCCAAACAGATGACTACAAACAGATGTCAGATGTAGGAAAACAAATGTTTTAGTTCCATTAACCCTGCAAAACTTCTACACTGAGAGACACTCTTAAGAATAAATTTTTTTTTCAGTACACATCTATTTTGTGCAGAAAAATATCTCACCTCATAAAACTGCCCAACAAGCATAATATGTGTAGGCACAAGCAAGAGAAATCCTATTTTGGAGACAGGAGAAAATTAGTGTATTTGTACCCCTAAGAATAGTTTCTAAGGCAGAATTTCTCCTCCCTCCAATGATGTGGAGAGAAAGTGTGTCTACACTTACCGCTCTGGGACAGTCTCATCGTTTTCTACAGCAGCAGCTCAATGGACCAGAAAATCTCAATGCACTCGGTACTCACGTCAGGTCTTGGCACTGCTCCTCAGTCAAAGATGCAAAAGAAAACAAAAAATTTTCTCTTTTCCTCAGCTTCCCTCATAAAAGCCAATTCAACAGTCAAAACAAAACAAAGATTTAAAAAAAACAAAAACAAAACACCTAGGCTGCTGCCTATACCACTGCAACAATAGCAGCTCCAAGCCAGGATTCTTTCTAGTTGGCAGAAAGACCTTCAAAGATGGATAGTAAAAAGTTGTCAGATAGTGAGAATAAGTATATTAAACAAGAGAAGAAAACACGTCTTCTCCATCAGCCAGCTCAGGGTTCCTTGAACATGAGAGTCATCCAAACCAGAACTGTCTTCTGAGGAAATGACTGAAGCCCAGCCTACGGAAAAGTTTTGCTTTTGCTTTCAGCCTTGCTTCTCTGCATACAGATACCCTTTGTGTCTCTGGGGAAGCTGGTGCAACGTTAGGTGTAGAAGAAGGGGAGGGAAAGACGAATACCAGCATGTTCCAGTTAGGTGCAGAAACTTTACACAGGTATCTTTCTTCATTTCCTTTGGCTGCCGTAACAAATTGCCACAAATTGGGTGGCGTAAAACAACAGACACTGCTCTCACAGTTCTCTCATAGCTCTCACGGTTCTGGATGATAGAAATCTAAAATCAAGGTGTCATAGGGCCACACTTCCTCTGAAGGACCCAGAGAAGAATGCTTCTTTGACTCTTCCTAGCTTCTGATGGCTCCCTGTAAGCCTTGGCGTTCCTTGATTTGTAGCTGCGTCACGCCAATCACTTCCTCCATCGTCACATGACCTTATTCCCTGTGTGTATCTTTAAGTATCCTCTCCTCTTCTTATAAGGACAACAGCCATTTACATTAGCGCTCACTCTAACCCAGTATGATCTTAAGTGATTACATCTGCAAATCCATACTTATAAATAAGATGCTGTCCTGAGGCTCCAGGCAGACACAAATTTGGGGGAAAGGCTATTCAACCCACTACAGTTATTTCTTTTTTATTCTTAGAGCACCTCATGGCCTAGATACTGTTAGACCTATTTTACATATGAAGAAACAGTCACGATCAAGCAACCTTACCTCAGTTGCACAGCTGAGTTTGAACTCAGGCCTCTGGGTCCCACTACACAGTGAGGCTTTTCAGTGGCGAGACTAAAACCAGGTGGCAAGAAAAGGCCAACTTGAATATAGGCCTGGATGACGGACCAATCCCATTCTTACCATCCCATTCCCTTGGGCTCATAGGGGTGGGGTCAGCAGTGATGGGATTCTGATGTTCAAACACGATATGGTTTCTCAGCCACATTTCTCTATTGTTTTCTTGCCTTCTCTCCATGCCTTGCCTCTAAATCACCTCTGCCTAATTGCTTTTCTTCTGAAAAAGGAGCATTCTCCTTTCCTCCTTCTTGTTCTTTTTACTCTATCCCTCCAACAAGAAACAATGAAACTTGTACTAGCTACCAATGGGAGTGGCTGCCTAGATGCCAAGAATGGGGGTATGTGTGGTCCTTCCTATGGAGATTTGTTTCTTCACCCAGAGCTCCAGGCATACAGTTTCAGTGGGAGTAGCCTCCTGTAACCTGAATATCCTTCTCCAGCCACTGTGACTGCCTGAGGAGTGACTATACGAGGTGTGATCACAAAATACAGTGAATGTTTAAATAAAAAGAAAATGTATTATTGTAAAAGACACATTGCCATTAATCCCCCTCAAAATGCAAAGTAATCCCCCTCACTTCAAACACACTTATCCCATCATTCTTACCCCTTTCTGAAGCACTTCTATTTCCTAGATTGGATGCTGCCCGATTCATGAATCATTGAATGAAGCCAATAAGACTTTTAAAATTTATTCAGTTGAATTTTGTTTTTCACCAGTGTGTAGGATGATACTTGGTAATGGAAAACTGGAGTTGACTGCACTATAATTAGTATGATAATGATCTCACCAGTGTATACAACCATCTGCGAGGCCCCTTCCATTGTACAGGGGGAAAGTTGAGGTGATGAGAGATTTTGCAGCTTAACCAGGATCACTTTGTGAGCACAAGGTAGAAGTGGGGAAAGACCATTTCTGTCCTTTCTTCCCAGAAAACTTTCCTCCAAATGCAATGTAATACAATGCAAAACAATTCAGTGCAATGCAATGTGATGAAATACTATGTAATGTAATGTGATGTCACTGTTTATGGAAAGCACCTAGAACAGTATATGCCACATAGGAGGTGCTAAATCAGGGTTAACTATTTCAGGTCCAAAAAATAAATCCAGTTTTCCTTACTCTGCTAGGCCACAAAGGAAAAAAACAAAAACAAACAAACAAACAAACAAAACACAGCCTAAGAGTGAGAAATAAATGCAACCAGGGTTTTGGGACATAGGCAAAAAGCAAGAGCTCAGGAAGGGGTAAGAATTGCAAAGAGCCAGCAGTTTATCTAGAACCAGCCTTAGCAACCTCCCCAAAGTCAGGAATCAAGGTGCTGATATGAGTTTATCTGGAATGTGATGAAAAGGAATGACAATGACAAGCCCCCTCTTTTGGAAATGGGGATAGGGGATTCAGAGGTAAGAGAAAGTCATAGGCAACGGGAGGGAAGAAAGGAGAGAGGAGTCCTCCTGAGAGCCATCTTGATTGGCTTTCCTTGAGTCATGGTCAGCCCAGGGATTGGAGGTTGGCCCCTCGTCATTATACTAGAAGCCCCACACTTGGCTTGGAATCCCACCTGATCTCTGCCTGCTAAGGAAGGCCTGGCCTCAAAGTGAGGGAAGGGAAGTTGTGGACTAGATATTCTGGCCAAAGCAACTGAGAAGGCTGGTTAATTTTAGAAGGAAGGAGGTCCAGGTTTGGCTCATTCCCTGAAAGAAATTTAGATTAAAGGGAAGTTTCCTATAAATGTAATGGTTTGATATAAGCTATTGACTAAGTAACTTTTCAGCCCCAGCTCCCCCCATGTTACTGAATAAGAAAGAATAACTGGAGAGATGATTGCTTATTGAGAAAAAAGTTACTGAAGTCACAAAGTTCAAATTTCAGTAAGGCTTAATTACTCAGGTGAGTCTCCCAGATGCAGGATTGGGTCAGGAAATGAGAGTGGAAAAGAGAGGGAGACGGGAGAGGTTGGACTGGCCTTTAACAGTGAAAAATAAAAGAGAGGGATTAGAGACAAGGAATTGGTTCTGGGGGCCTAGAGGGAACATATACTGCCCTTGTCCCCTCTCATTCTTGGGAGAAGAGGATGTTGGACACATCCCTGAAGCTGGAGAATGCTCTTACATAGAGATTAATACTTGCTTCTACCCAGCCAACTAGGAGATTTAACAGAATATTGTTGACAACAGTTATTAGAAAAATAAATCATTTCAATGAACTCAGACTCCTCAATTAAACTGGTGACATAGGAAGGGGGGCAGGGGTCAGAAACAAGTCAACACCAGCACCAGCTACTTCTTTTGCCCATTTCTCATGGTTCATGAAGTTGTGTCTCCCTCTGTTTGTCTCTATTTCTCTCTGCACATCTCATCTGCTCCCTTCTCACTGCTGATGTCCTTATTCTTTCCCTGTGTTCTGAACCTCTTTTTCTCTTCCTTGTTGAGTCTGCTTTCTCAGAGTTTCTGCTTCCTCAACCCTACATCTCCCATCATGGATTCTAGCAACTTCCTTACCCTTTAGCTCAGGCCTTACTGCCTCTGTCTTCAGCATCTGATTGGCTGATAGCCCCCTGAAGCCAGCTATATCCTGTGTCATGAGCCCACCCACAAATTGACTATTCTTTGGCCCACTGAGCAGGTGTAGGAGGTGGGTCACACAGAATGAAACTCGGTTTCCTAGAGTGATTGTTTGGACAAGGCAGGGTAATTTCTCTCAGAAAGGGACATGTGCTCTGAAGCTTGACTAAAAGAGGTAGTGTCAACTACAATTTTACACACACACACACACACACACACACAGCCATGGGAGGTGGAGTACAGCATAGCGAAGATAGTCCGTGGTATTGTAACAGTTATACACAATATCTGAGGGGTAGTGGGGGAGGAGTTATCACTTTGTGAGGGGTGTAAATGTCATTCACATTGGTTTGTACACCTGAAACTAATAAAAAAACAAAAAGAGGTAGCGGGGAGGAAAGCTGATGCCTCTGATGATGGCCTAGGCCAGGACAATGGCCCTGGGCTGGCATTACAGTTCACTGTGGGGAGCCATGATTTCTTGTTTATTCTGTAGCCTTGCAGACTGGCTCAGTTTATGGTTAACTTGTTTTAGCTCTTAAGGCATTGTCTCTGCTTACACCTGGAGGGTGCTTGCAAGCTGCTAAGGAATGAAGTGGGAACGGCCAGTTCCCGGACACAGATCACTGATGATTATCAGGGTAATTGGTGGGCTTTGTCATTGAGATAATGACTTTGGGAAAGTTTCAGTGAGTCTGTAGTTCATATGTAAAAGTTGCAAATTTTACTTTCAATGAGGAAATGCTCACTCGTGATTGTTAAGCTGCACGTACACAGGTGGTTTATATTGGTAAAGGAAAGTAAACTCCGCGCTTCAGGATCACTGAAGACCGGCCGCATCATCATTTTGTGTGAGTGTCTTTTTTCATTCCCACTCCCCCATTCAGGAACTGTTCGATTTGTGGCGGCTGGCACGCCACAGTTCACCTGTTCATAAGCGGTTCTGCCATTGCAGCAGCTCTTCTGGTTAAGAGCATAAGGTCAGGTACCTGTCTCTTCATCCCCATCCCAGGTGAAAGATATCTTTGTGTCTTCTCAGGGCACAGTGATCCACCTCTTCTCTAGAAACTTCTCCAGATCATAAAATTTTTTCCTAGTGGCCATATCTGAACTGTTACCTTACTTCCTACCCCCATAGGCATCTGACCCCAAACCTATCAGATTCTTTTCCCTGGGCATTTGAAGAGAGTCTAAGAGATTGCAAGTTTGTTACCTCATGTGAAAGAAAGTGCAGAATGTAACTGTGGGAGCTGATGTGTATGTGGGATGGCGGAGAACATCTTCAACCACGTAGGCCAGAGAAGTTCTTAAGTGACTGGAGAAAGAAGCAAAGGAGAAAGAGAGGCAGCCCCGACTAGAATCCTCATCCTGTTCCAGTCCCTTCCGCAGTCTGGGTTCTGGTCTTAGCCTCAGGTTTGGCTAGATACCTGTGTGGAATTGTGCTTTTTGCTCAAGTGGGTATCTGTTCCCGCAGACAGTTCTAAAACACAAAAAGCATAAGTGCCTGAGAGCCATACAGCTGCATGCTGAGCCAGGCCTGACCTCATTTTTAGGGTGGTTGTGGGGGAGAAGGACAAGGTAAACTCAAGGATCTAAATAAGGTACATGCTTCCCAAAGTCTCTTCTTCTTCCTGGTCCTGGCTCGTCTCTGAGAGGACATATAGGCTGGACCCAGACATCTAGGCTGGCTGTAAGATGAACCTGCTGTGGTCTCAACAACTCGGGACTAAAGGATCCCCTGAGCCAGCCTAAAATTCTGCATCCAATTCCAGTGTTTATGTATGGGGTGGGTTTTTCTCACACCACCAACCAAGCAATTCTCGGACACCAGCTGTGTCTTACAATTCAACTCAATTCTGATACTGTCTTCCTAGAAATAGAATCAGATTCCACAGGTTGAAGACTCAGCCCCACAAAACTGCTCTCTACTTCACATGCCAATTGCAAGCCCCGATTGTGATCTACTACACCTCTGATTGATCGCTACAGATTGAAGGTTCCCAGACCCTTTCCTTGGGTTCAACTATTTTGCTAGAGTGGCTCAGAGAACTCAGGAAAACCGTTTACTCACTAGATTATTGATTTATTACAAAAGATATTAAAGAATACTAATCAACAGCCAGATAGAAAGCTACATAGGGTGAGATCCCGAACAAGGGAGCTTCCCAAACAAAGGAGCTTGGGCCCACCACAGTGGCACGCGGAAGTGTTCTGGTTCCCCAACCTGGAAGTTCTCGGAGGCTTTTCCTTTTGTTTCTAAGGAGGCTTCGTTAATAGGTGTGATTGATTAAATCATTGACCATTGGTGATTGATCCAGCTTCCCCCAGCCCCTCCTAGGAGGTCAGGGGTGGGACTGAAATGTCCAGCCCTCAGGGTTGATTCTCCTGGCAACCCACCCCCAACCTTACCTGCAGGTACCTCATTAAAATAACAAAGGACACCTTTATAGCTCTCAACACTTAGGATATTCCAAGGGTTTTAGGAGCTCTGTGCTGGAAATGGAGACAAAGACCAAATATGTATTTATTATAGATCACTATATCACACAGCTGATTCAGCCAGGGACTCCCTATCCAGGGCTGATCAGGACAGCAAGTTCCCAGGACTAAATGGAGGAGGGATTCTATCTCCTGAAGCCTGGATCAATATCCTTTGGCCATTAGATTTGGGGAAGCAGATGCATCTTGGTCCAAACTCAGGTAAAGGAAATCAGAGGTTCTCACATTGGCTGGTTTCAAATCAGTTTTCTGATTTTTGTTTTTGTTTTAAATTTTTTTTTTTTTTTTTTTTTTGAGAAGTATTGGGGAACAGTGCGCCTCTTCAGGACCCATCAGCTCCAAGTCGTTGTCCTTCTGTCTAGTTGTGGAGAGTGCAGCTCAGCTCCAAGTCCAGTTACCATTTGCAATCTTTAGTTGCAGGGGGCACAGCCCACCATCTCATGCGGGAATTGAATTGGCAACGTTGTTGTTGAGAGCTCGCGCTCCAACCGAGCCATCCGGCTGCCCCTCCGGAAGCTCAGTGGCAGCTCATTGTCTTCAATCTAGTTGTGGAGGGCACAGCCCACTGGCCCATGTGGGAATCCAACAGGTAACCCTGTTGTTCAGAGCTTGTGCTCTAACCAACTGAGCCATCCGGCGGACCCTGGTTTTTTAGGTTTTTTTGCTTTTTTTTTTTTTTTTTAAGTGAAATGATGATTCATCTCCTCAAATACAGTCAGTCAAGAGAAGACAACTGACTCATGTTTTGGGGTCAAATCATTGATTTCCAAACCCGGCTGCAAATCAGAATCCCCTGGGGAACTTTAAAAATACAGTGCTGTCTGGGCACCCAGACATCTTGATTCAAAATCTCCAGGGGTGGGGTCCAGAAATCTGCATTTTTCGAAATTCTGATCTGGTGATTCTGAAGTAACTTACCCTAATTGGTGGCTCAGCCTTAGGGAATCCCTGGGTCACAGTAACCCTTGTGAAGAAAAGGAGTAACAGGGAGAAAAGGGAGGTGAGTACCCAAAGACAAATTGTAGTGATTTCAATATATAGTTACATTGGCGGTAAAATACCTGAAGTAAGAGAAGGAGTTCAACATTTTATAATTTATATAGAAGGCCTAAAATTTCTTGAATTAGTTAATTAATGTAAAATAGGGCCTGCCAGTCCCTTTTGCTTAAGTGGCATGTGTAGACGAAAAAGGGGCCACATACTAAACCTGACAAGCTCAAGAGAGGTCTGCATGGCGGGGGCCCTACAAACTCAGAGACTGAAAGTAACCACACAGGATGGTCTGAACACAAAAAAGCCGAACTGAAAGCAGGTCATGGTGGGTAGTCACGTCCTAGGCCTGCAGCTTCTTTAACAAAGGTCAATCTTTACCTTAAGTGAGCCTGTCTATTGTCTTTTTGTGTCTAAGATGACATACCTTTGAAATGTCAGAGTGATCCCTCTTCCAGACCCCTCAAGGCACAACCACAAGCATCAGACCAGGAGACCACAGAACCCCTCATTGCTCTCTTATTCCCCACAGACCATCTCTGTGTGCTGTAATGTTAATTATTAGCTATCTTGTACCCGCCAATGTAAAAGAAGTGTGTGTTTCTCCATTTTTGTCTTTCTATAATATCTAATTCCAGAGATTTCCCTGCTTTGCCTTCTCCCACTCTTTAATCTACTACCAATGGATTTCATGTAACTCGCCTTACTCTCCTCCTTTTATTCTAATGTGTAAAATAAACTGCAAAACTGCCATTCTCCGGAGCATTTTCTCAATTCGTTGAGATTTTGCTTCCTGGCAATTGTTATCAGTTTGGCTCAAATAAACTCATAAAAATTCTCTACAGGTTTGGATGTTTCTTATGTTGACACATATTAAAAATTAGTGACTTCTTTATTTAACAACCATTTTTACTCTATAGCTATTGTCCGATGAGGTGGAAAACAGGAAAAAAAAATAAAGGAAAGAAAGAAAGAAAAGAAAGAAATTAATGTGCGAGCACTGCTCTCCCTAAGTACAACTTTGGAATGTACAACTCATAATGTCACATGACATAATTTCCTGTTGTTCCCTCCACAAAGATTGTTTGTTAACTGCACAACGTTATGTTCCCCGCACTGGGGATGCACAGCAGAGGTGCACAAGACATTGTCTCTGCCTTAAGGGATGTGGGGGATGACAAATGAACAGAATTATTGTACAAGACTCTCGAACAAGACATGAGTCAGTACAAGAATTATCGTTGGCACAGAGAAAGCTCGGTGGTCTGCCAGCCTGCTCTGACAACTTTCCCACTGGAGGACACTGGGGTCTCTCAGCCTGAGAGTGGATTGGATGTTGGTGATGAAGGTGGGAAGGCAGTATTTGTGCCACAATACGAGTAGTTACTGTGTCTATATATGTTATAGAGAAGGAACTAACTAATTCTGAGTTGAGTGGCCTTAGCAATCTTCCTTGTTTACAAAAGAGGAAACTGAAGCTTAGAGGGTTAAGTAAACAGATGGCTGGTGGGAGGCTGAAGAGCCTTCAGGAGCAGCAGGGAGAAGAGTACAGAGTCCTGCTCCCATCACTCCCTTCTCCTTCTCATGCTTCAGCCCCTTCCCTGAAGATAAGGAGCAGGTGAACTATATGGGGAGCAGCAAGGGGTCATGACCAGAGACCTCTGACCAAATCCCTGTTTCATTTTATACCAGCGCTGAGACCTTAAACAAAACACTTTCTCTTTTGGTGCCTGTTTATCTGTAAAACAGGGATCATGAAAGACCTGCCTCATAGTGTTGTTGTATAAATGATTTGAGACATGGAAAGTGCTTCGAACGGGGCCTATGGGTACATAGTAAGTGCTCAATAGATGTTAATTATATTATTCATATGCTATTACCTGGTTGGTGTGGCCAACCCAAAATTGCAGTCCCGAAACATGATTAAAACCTAGCTGTATTTTCCCCCAGAATTAGAATGTGAAAAGCTTAGTTTTTTCCAGATTGCAAAATGACCCATTGTATTATTGTAAAATATTCTTTAAACAACAACAACAAAAGAAGAAGAGGAGAAGGAGAAGGAGAAGGAAAGGAAGGAAGGAAGGAAGGAAGGAAGGAAGGAAGGAAGGAAGGAAGGAAGGAAAGAAAGAAGGAAGAAAGGAAGAAAGAAAGAATACCCAAATACCTAACCTTAGAGATAATCACTATTCATATTTTGGTGAGCATAATTCTCCATAGTTCTCTGGATACATCTATATGAAAGCAACTTTAATTTAAACTGTCATTATATCAGAATGCTGTTCAATGAACTGCTTTTATCACTCATCAAAGATATTGTGGGCACCTTTCCATGTCGATAATTATAGATCCCATGATTATTTGTAAATACTAATAAGTATTTCATTGTATGGCTACATCATCATTTATTTAAGCCATCCCCTAGTGATGGCCACTTAGGTTATTTCCAATATTGTTGATATTACAAAACAACAGCACCATGAATGATCCCATACAGTCACCTCTGAGTCCTTTTCTGATTATTTCCCTGGGAAAACTTACTGGAAGTGGAATCTCTTGATCAAAAGGTATGCACCTGAAGACACATGTCCCAGCAAAGCAACTCATTGTGGGAAATCAGACTGGCTAGTCAGATGGCTTGACAGTAGTTACATAAATGTGGCTTTTGTAGTTACGCAGGACCTGTTGTGGAAAGGCATTTAGGCCAATGGTTAGATTGTGGGAGGGCAAATATTTGGAGGCTGTCCCTTGTGACAGGCCTCCAACATGTTCCTATGTTAGGTAATTTTTCAGGTCTGAGAAGTGACTCTGTGAGAGAATTTACTGGCCTCTTTATTAGAACATCAGTGTCCTACATTTTCTTTGAATAGCTAGCTTTTCTAGAAAATCAGGTAAAGGAAGTTCAACTGTAAAATGTTACTTAACTTTTGAGGAACCACCTATGGGTATAATTAATGTATAGGGGAATTTTGCTCCAATCAGGCTTGGGGAAGATTTTTCCTAGCCCCAAACTTACCTTATCACCTGGCCAGTGATCCTGAACATTTTCCTTCGCAAACGAAGCTGGAGTGTGAGGCCACAAACAAGAGTGGTGGCCATGAGTTCTCAGCACCTTTTACTGGCTGGAGAGTAATGAAAGATGAATAGAGAGTGGAAAGGACATGGCCACAGGCTGGACTGCATCCCGCTTGGCCAGTTTGGACTGGCTCCTCTCAGAGGTGGAGGAAGATGAGTAAATGCCTGCCTGGGCTCCCTAAACTAGACGTCAGCCACTCCACACATTTGGCTCCGGCTTCCCCTTCTGATCCCTTCAGATGCTGTGCGAGGGTGGAGCATTCTATTACACAGACGTGCTGTGGGAGAGGAGTGACCAGGAGGGAGTCGTGGAATATGCAGTCTACTCCTACTTTTAGTAATTCCTAACTGAAGAGGAAAGCAGTAACACAGAGTAACATTCACAGAGGTCTACATATCGTCAGGGCAGCTCTAAGTGCTAAATGTGTAGTAACCCATTTAACTCTCATAACGATCCTAGGAGGTAGGTAGGCTCATTGGTCCTATTTGATAAATAAGAGAACTGAAGCAAAGTGTAGACAATTTGCTGAAGCTCACACATTGAGTAAATAAGAGAACTGAGATTTAACCCCTATTGTCCAGCTCTGGGTTTCCATTATTTACTATTGTTTCTCTTCATATATCTGTATTAACAAGAATCTGCGATTCTGTTTTTAACCAAACACTCCTAAAATAATCAGGAATCTATACACACACACACACACACACACATATACATATATACATATGTATATACATATACATATGTATATATGTATATTTATATGTATCAGTGTAGCATTAGAGAAACTAATGGGAGTGTTTGAGCCTGTTGTAAAAAGTGAAACCTCTTAAGATTGATCAAAAGCTGACAAGAGGATTGAATGGAGCCTCTCCAGGCCTGGGACTGGGGAAGAAAACATCTTCAGTGGTAGAACCCTGGGGATTCTAGCTGGGGGATTTGTGACATTATCTGACAGTGATATGTTTTGCATTAAATAGTAGGACGTATGCAGGCATCTTTGCTTTTATTCTTTGTCAACTCTGGTTGCTTTACTTTTCTCTTCCTGTTTCTTCTTTCTCTTCCTCATAGGCAGCAACTACTTTGCATCCAATAGACATACACACTATTGAGCTCTCTGCATGCACATCTTCTCTGTGTGTGTATATCTATATCTATCTATGTAGATATACATTTCATACATATACAATTTGTCTCCACAAATTGGTGATTTTCTAAAAATGTTATTAAGTAATTAGATTTAATAAACATTTTACTCCGTGTACTGTATGTCCAAGTTCATGAAATTATGAACTCACTGCTTCAGAAAATAGGAAAATAGTTCAGTCAAATGAGTTACTAAAGACTGCCAGAGTCTCACTCAGAAGGCCTGAGTCATAATATGATACTAAGAATGAAGAAACAGGGATGCCAGAAAAGGGGACCGAAGAGTGGACAGAGTCAGCAAGCCATCGTGCAGTGCACGGGAAGAAAAAAAACTGGGAGGAATGGCCTGAGCAGGGGGAACAGCACATTTCCATTATTGATATAACAGCCAGGGTATTCATTCCCTGCCCATACCCATACGTACCTAGCAGGCAACAGCCCTCTTTCCTAGCAGGAGATTTTAAGGATAATCATGGCACTTTAACTTTCCACAAGCTCACTTGCAAAACAAACCATTTGTTATATCTTTGCTTTTCAATAGACGTGTGCGTGCACATGAGTGTGTGTCAAATTATTCATTTCCAGTAACTTCTTAAAGTTCAAACCAGAGCATTTTCCCAACCAAAATCCTGACTTAGAGGAAGTCGTGTGTCTTACTTCTCCCTCTCCACATACACTCCTCAGTTCCCTAGCTGTAACTCCTCTCTTTAGAGCCACCAAACGCAAGGATTCTCTGACAGTCTGCAGAATTTCCCAGTGTCTCCTTTTCACATAATCCAGGAGAAATGTCAAAAAGAAACTTCTTTCCAAGCTCCATGACTTACATTCATAAATCGTTCCTAGTAGCAATTTGGGTTCTCTGGATCCACTTTCTCTAAAAGACCCAAGTGTCTTCACAACGTAATCCTCTTAATTTATCTACCCAGAAATACCAACCCTCTTGAGAAACAATAAGAAATAATATTTCTTCTTTCTAGGTAATATAGTAAAATCTTTTTTTTTTTGAAACAAAGAGAGATTATATCCTTGGATTCTATGGCTATCCTGGATATCTCGAAAGGATTTAAGGCTGTTTACAAGGGTTTCTAACCTACAACAAAAGAGCACAAATGAGAAGTGGGCCAAGAAAGGGGAGGGAAATAAGAATAGAGCCCATGCCCCAGAGTTTCTTCTTCTCCCTGAGCACACAGCAGGAACATACGCTCCCTGTCACACAGCTCAGGCTTGCTGTGGTTGAGCTACCTTCAGCGTTTTCCAGGCGTAATGACACCTGTTACCTAACGGTTCTCCCTGCTTCCATGCCTCTTTAAGCTTCCTCCACACTGCAGCAAAAGTGATGTCATATCACAGGTTGGATCAATCATTCCCCTACTTAAAACTTTCAACAACTTCCCACTGCATTTACAATGGAGTGCAAACTCCATACCATGGCCCTCAGAGTCTTGCATGGCTAGCTTTCCAATCTCATCTTATGCCCCCCTCTCTCTCATTCACAGTCCCAAGTCACTCTGGACTCCTTCCTATCCCTTGATTATGCCTACCAGAAGGCTTCTGTGCATATTATACCTCCTGCTGGAGGTATACCACCTTTTGTATGGCTAACTCAGTTTAAATGTCATCTTTTCAGAGAAACCTCTGTCCTAACCTTCCTATCTAAAGTAATTTCCTGACTCTGTTATCATTTACCTTGGAGTCTTATTTATTGGTATTTTTGCATGTATATAGTCACTGATTTGTTTATTATATATCTCCACCTTCATCTGCAGACTCCCAGCTAGAATGCAAATTCCACGAGGCAGGAGCCATTTCTGTTTTGTTCTCTCTTATATCTTCAGTATCTAGCTCAAAGTGTGACATGTAGTAAATGCTCAGTAAGTATCCATTGAATGAAATAATAAAATTGGCTCTTAGCTTTCTAAGTTAAACAATTAATTATATTTCCAAGTTTGGCGGGGAGGGCAAGGCAAAGCAACTTCTTATTTGGGAAAACAACTATTTTAGCATTAAGACCAAAAGGAAAATTTTCCTAGTGTTCCTTAGAAAGCATTATTATTTAAAGAAGTGAAGAATGTCCTCATCAATATTCTTAGACTGTATTCAATGACCAGCTTCAAAAAGTTGTTTTACTTAAAAATAAAGAAACCTTGATAAAAGATGATGACATTATAGATACTGCAAATCAATACATTCTGTTCCTTCTAGGACACAAATATGATTTTGTCTAGAGACTCAGCTGTAGTCAACACCAATAGCTCTTCCCCCAAGTCCATATACTCCTCTTCTTCCATCTAGACTGTATTTTCCAGCCTCCCTTGCAATTAGGTATGATCATGTGACTAAATTCAAACCAATGAAATGGGAGAGACAATTATGTGCATTGTTTCCAAATCTGGTTCATAAAAACCTTCCACTGAGCTCTTCTATGCTCTCCTAGTCTATTAAGCTGTTTGAAACCCTGAAGAAAACTTTAAAAATCATGTGTTGAATATAATAAAAATAACTGAAATGAAAAATTTACTAGAGGGAGTCAAAGGCAGATTTGAGTAGGCAGAAGAAATAAGCAGGGAGTGAAGATAGGACAACAAAATTATCCAATCTGAGGAACAAAAAGAAAAGAGATTGAAGAAAAATGAACAGAGCCTGAGAGACCTTTGGGATATCATCAAGTGGCCAACACAAGCATCATGTGAGTTCCAGAATGAGAAGAAACAGAGAAAGAGGAAGAAAGAATATTTGAAGAAATAATGGCTGAAAACTCAAATTTGATGAAAGACATGAATATAAACATCCAAGTAGCTCAACAAACTTTAAGTTCTGAAATTCACTGAGAAACATTAAAATCAAACTTTCAGAGACAAAGAGAGAATCTTGAAAACAGCAGGAGAGATATGACTCATTACACACAAGAGATCCTCAATAATATTATCTGCACATTTGTTATGAGAAACTTTGGAGGCCAGAAGCCAGTGGGCTGATATTCATTAGCACTAAACTTTCCCTACAAGGAATGTTCAAGGAAGACCTATAGGGTGAAATGAAGTGTCTCTAGACAGTAACTCAAAGGAATGAAGAAATAAAGATCTCAAAAAAGAGAAATACGTTGGGCAATTATAAAAGCTAGTATTATTGTAATAACAGTTTGTAATTCCACTTTTTGTTTTCTACGTAATTTTAAAAACTGATGCATTTAAAAGAATCATTAGTTTATGTTTGGGGGCATACAATGTATAAAGATGTAATTTTGTGACTTCAGTAATCAAAATGGATGGGACAGAGCTACAAAGGAGCAGAGTTGTTATATATTGTTAAAGTTAAGGTGATATAAACTCAAATTCGAGTGTTATAACTTTAGGATATTAAATGTAATCCCCGTGGTAATCACAAAGAAAATACTTATAGGATATACACGAAAGGAATTCAAACATTTCACTACAAAAAAAAAAAAATCAACTAAACACAAAAGAAGACAGTAATGCAGGAAATGAGGAACAAAAAAAGCTATAAGGCATATAGAAAATAGAAAAATGACAGAAGTAAGTCCCTCCTTATCAGTAATTACTTTAATTGTGAATGGATTAGACTCTCCAATCAAAAGACAGAGATTGACAGAATGAATAAAAACACATGATCCAATTATATGCTGTCTTCAAGAGACTCACTTTAGATCCAAAAACACCAATAGATTAAAAGTAAAAGGTTGGAAAAAGATATTCCATGCAAATAGTAACCAAAAGAGAGCAGGCATGCCTATACTAATATCAGACAAAACCAACTTTAACACCAAAACGCTTACAAGAGACAAAGGAGGACATTATATATTAATAAAAGATTCAACACATCAAGAAGATATAACAATTATAAACATTTACACATCTAGTGACAGATCATTGAAACATACACGTATGAAGCAAAAACTGACAGAATTGAAGGGAAAAATAGCCAGTTCTATAATAATAGCTGGACACTTCAACACACCACTGTCAATAATGGGTAGAGCAACCATGCAGAAGATAAGTAAGGGAATAGAGGACTTGAACAGCACAACAAACCAACTAAATATAACTGACATATATAGAATACTCTATCCAACAACAGCAGAATACACATTCATCTTAAGAGCACATGGGATATTTTCCAGAATAGGGATATGATATAATAGGTACGTTTATATGATATTTATACAAAGTATCTTTTCTGAACACCATGAAATCAATAACAGAAATAAAACTGGAAAATTCACAAATTTGTGGAAATTAAACAATATACTCTTAAACAACAAATGGATCAAGGAAAAAAAATCACAAGAAAAATTAGAAAATACTTAGAGATAAATGAAAACAAAAACACAACATAACAATACTTATGGGATTCAGTGAAAGCAATGGTAATAATGAGAGAAATTTATAGCTATAAACACGTATTAAAAAACAAGGAATATCTCAGATCAATAACCCAAGTATACAACTTAACTAGAAGAAGAAGAACAAACTAAACCTAAATCTCTAAGAAGGAAGGAAATAATAAAGATTAGAGCAGAGATAAACAAAATAGAGAATAGAAAAATCAATGAAACTAAAATTTGTTTTTTTGAAAAGATCAACAAAATTGACAACTTTTGGCTAATGGACTAAGGAAAAAAAAGAGAAGACTCAAATCACTAAAATCAGAAATGTAAGTGGAGATATTACTACCAATTCTACAGAAATACGAATAAAAGGGATTGTAAGAGAGTACTATGAACAATTGTATGCCAACAAATTGGATAACCTAGATGAAACAGACAAACTCCTAGAAACATAAAATCTATCAAAATTAAATAAAAAATAATCGAAAATCTGAATAGACCTATAACTAGTAAGGGGATTGAATCAGTAATCAAAAATCTCCCAACAAAGCAAAGCCCTGGACCTGGTGGTTTCACTGGTAAATTCTATTACGTTGGTGCAAAAGTAATTGTATTTTTTGCAATTATTTTTAACCTTTTAAACCACAATTACTTTTGCATCAACATAATAGCAAACATTTAAAGAATTAATACCAATCCTCAGACTTTTGGAAAATGTTGAAAAGGAGGGAACACTTTCTAACTCATTCTTTGAGGCCAGTATTACCCTGATATCAAAGTCAGACAAAGATACTACAAGAAAACTACAGACTCATATCTCTTACGAACATTAATGCAAAATCCTCAACAAAATACTAGCAAACGAATTCAGCAACATATTAAAAGTATTATACATCATGACCAATTGGGATTTATTCTTGGAATGCAGGAATGGTTCAACATATGAAAAGCAATGAATGTAATACACCACATTAATGGATTGAAGAAAAAAACAACTACATGATCATTTCAATCAATGCAGAAAAAGCATTTGACAATATTCAGCACCCTTTCATGATTAAAAAAAAAGCAACACTCAATAACCTAGGAATAGAAGGAAACTACCTCAGAATAATAAAAGCCATATGTGAAAACATCCACACCAAACATCACACACAATGATGAAAGACTGCAAGCTTCACAACTAAGATCAAGAACAAGGCAAGAATGTCTGCTCTTACCATTTTAATTTGACATAGTACTGGAAATTCTAGCCATAGAAATTAGATAAGAAAAAGAAATAAAAAGTGTCAAAATTGGAAAGGAAGAAATAAAATTATCTCTGTTCACAAATGATATAATCTCACATGTAGAAAACTGTAAAGATTCCATAAAAACCCCATTAAAACTAATAAATAAACTCAGCAAAGTATCAGAATACAAAGTCAACACACAAAAATTAGTTGCATTTATATACACTAACAATGTACAATTTTAAAAGAAAATTATTTTTAAAAATCCCATTTACAATAGCATCAAAAATAAAATATTTAGGAATTAACCAAGGAAATGAAGGACTTGTGCAATGAAAACTACAAAATATTGCTGAAAGAAATTAAGTAAGACATAAATAAATGGAAACATATCCCACATTCATGAATTAGAAGGCTTAATATTGTTAAGATGTCAATACTACCTAAAGTGATCTACAGATTCACTTTAATCTCTATCAAAATCTCAATGATGCTTTTTGCAAAAAAAAAAGAAAGAAAAAAATCCATACTAATATTCATATGGAATGATGCTTTTTGCAAAAAAAAAGAAAGAAAAAAAATCCATACTAATATTCATATGGAATATCAAGTGACCCCCCCCCCCAAATAGCCAAAGCAATCTTGAAAAAGAACATCAAAGCTGGAGGACTCATACTTCCTTATTTCATACTGTAGCTTTTACTACCAAGCTACAATAATCAAAACAGTATGGAACGGGCATAAAGACAGACATATAGGCCAATGGGATAGAATAGAGAGCCCAGAAATGAACCGTTGCATAAATGATCGAGTGATTTTTGACAATGAGTAAAGGACTGTCTTTTCAATAAATGGTCCTGGGGAAATTGGATATCCACGTGTAAAAGAATAAATTTGGACACTTACCTGATACCCTATACAAAAAACTCAAAATGGATCCAAGGCCTAAATGTAAGAGTTAAAACTGTAAAACTCTTAGAAGAAAACAGGACAAAATCTTCACAACATTGGATTTGGCAGTGATTTCTTGGATATGAAGCCAAAGGCAAAGGCAACAAATTGAGCTTCATGAAAATTTTAAAATTTTGTGTATTGAAAGACAATGTTAACATAGTAACAAGGCAACCCACAAAAGGGAAAGGAGTATTTATAAATCACATATCTGATAAAGGATTAATATCCAGAACTCCTAAAATTCAACAACAAAAACGACTGATTGAAAATTGGGCAAAGGACTTGAATAAACATTTCTCCAAAGAAGAAAGAGGTGGGGGTATCTTTTGCATTGCATAAATACCCACAGGATGGAATCCTCAGTGGGTTCCATCAAGTGGGCTCTCGCATGACTAGAGCTGCAGATGAAAAAAATCACAACCTCAAGTGGTGTCCTACCGCAAGAGGCAAATTTCAAACTCATTGATACTGCTTTAACAGAATTTTCTTGATGTAAAAACAAATGAGCTAATCAATGTACAGAGTCCATAGACCGATAGATAGATGATAGATAGATACATACATACATACATACACACTTAGATACATACATACACACTTACATACATACATACATACATACTTACATACATACATACACAGATATAGATACATAGATACATACAGATATAGATACAGATATAGATACATACACCTGGTTTGTGGCAAAGGTGACACTGCAATACAGTGATAGAAAGGATGGTCTTTTCAATAAATGGTGTTGGAACAATTGGTTATACATATGAAAAAAATGTACTTTGACCCTTATCTCACATGATATGCAAAAAAATTAATTCTAGAAGGACTTCAGATCTAAATGTGAAAGATAAAACAACAGAATTTTAGAAGAAAACATGGAAGAGGTTTTCATGACTTTGGAGTAGGCAAAGTTTGTTTAAACGGGACACACAAAAATTACCAGACACAGGGTAAAAAACTGATCAATTAGATTATGTAAAATTAAGAAATTTTGTTCATCAAAAAAAAGCCCATTAAGAGAGGGAATAAACAACTCACAGTGTAGAAGACACGTTCAATTCCTATATCTGACAAAGGACTTACATCTAGAATCTGTTAAGAATTCCTACAAAATCAATAACATAGACAACCTAATAGAAAAATGGACAAAACACTTGTTGCCAAATGGCTGATAAGCATACTAAAAGAGCTCAACTCCATCAGTCATTAGAGCAATGCAAATTGCAATCATAATGTGATGCCTCTCCAGATCCACAAGAATGCCTAAAATAAAACAAGCAAAATACGAAATGTGGCTGAGAATGTGAAGCAACTGGAGTTCCCATTCATTGATGCTGAGAATGCAAACAGGTACATTTTCCAGCAATTTCACACTGTGCCCCATAAATTCCACTCTTATGTTTATACCAACGATTCAATAATTGAACTACCAGGTATACACTGAACAGAAATGAGTTCAAAGATTCATCAAAGACACATAGTAGAATATCTATAGCAGCACTACTCAGATTAGCCCATTGTCTGGAAAAACAAAAATTTATGGGCAAACAAACATCAGACTCCTTATGGAGCTGTCTAACCTGGGCAGCTATCAGTATATCCCATACTGCTCCAATAGTATTACACTTTGAAACCTCTTAATTAACATGGTTCAATCAATTATTCAGGTGTAGCATAGTGTAGAGTTTAAGAGCCTGCGCTCTGAAGCCGAAATGTATAGCTTACACAACACATGATTTTGGTCAAGTTACCTAAACTTTCCATTTCTCCATTTCTTCATCTGTCAAGAGGAGATGATAATGACAGTACTTTCCTGATACAGTTTTTAAAAAGACTGAATGAATTAATAAAGCATTCAGAACATTGCCCAGCATATAGTAAATATTTAAAAAATTAATAAGAGTTATTATATCTCTACCATATGCTCTAATGCTGTGATATGGCACCAGAACAGTTGGAACTACAAGAATAACCATATGGTAGGGGTGGCCGGTTACCTCAGTTGGTTAGAGCATGGTGCTAATAACACCATGGTTGCTGGTTTGATCCCCGCATGGGCCACTGTGAGCTGCGCCTTCCTTAAAAAACAAAAACAAAAATAAAAACCCACATGTGCATGAGAATCAATGAGTCACCAAAAGTACATGAACAAACTCTCAAAGGTTTGATAAAATCTAACAAGCAATAGAAAGTGTAAAGATTGAATTCAGACTGCTTTGTTTTCCTGTGGTTCATGGTTTATATCTGTATTGCTGACAAATACTGTTATTTGTGTCTTTGGTTTTGTTTTAGAAGGAGGAGGAATTATGCCCATAACTAATAAAATGTTTCAATCTTCGTGTTTTTAAAAGCAGTGTGAATGTCTGAGTCATATCTGTAGTTTCCTCCATTAATACCCAGGGGACATTGTAGGTGTTCAATAAAGTTCAAAAATAATACCCACGAATGTTCAATAAAGAGGGTAAGTTCTCATTTATGGTGTGCTCATTTCTACGTTGTTAGAAACCAAAGTGGGTCATTATTTTATGTTTTGTTTTCAATTAACAGAAATTTGAGGTGTAAAAAGAAAAATTGCTTTCCACTAGAAAGCTGTTTCTTCTGAAATTACCAAAGAACGAAGCATCTTTTTTGAAAACAAAACAAAACATGGTTTATCCAAATAAACATTTACTAAATTGCCCCTAAATAATGTTATCCCACATAAGTTACTTCTATTTTACAGTAGCTCAGCATTAACTGACACAAGGGACCCAGATGAATCAAAAGGGGTCAATGGCAGAATTTGAAATGTGCAAATTGAAAAAGAAAAGAAATTCTAGTTCATTTTAACACTATGAAAAAATTCAAAATTGTTAAAACTATCAACTTAGACATCAATCCAGCACAACTTTAATTCAGTAATTTTAACTTTAAGTATAGAAAGAAAAATTAAACACTTTAACTTAAATGTTTTTTTAATTTTTAAAAATAAATAAAATTTTAATAATAAATACAGAATTAATTTTAATTAAAAGTTTTTAAGTCATCCATAATGATGACAGTCTGGCTGGGTTCGTAGCTCTTAGACCTTAAAATAATTTAATTTCTTGGCATCAATAAACAAATTGATCACACCAGGCATGTTCTAAGCACTTTAGATATGCTGCTTCATTTAGTCGTTACGCTATTTTACCCATTAAAAAAACAGGGTTAGTAAAAAAATAACAGGAAAAACCAAGATGGCACATTAGGTAAACACTGCATTTACCTTCTCTCACAACCACATCAAAATTACAACTAATCTACAAAACCACCATTATTGAGAATCACCTAAAACCAAGCTGAACTGGAGCCTTTCAACTAAGGACATGCAGAAGAAGCCACCTCCAGACTGGTAGGAAGGTCAGAGACTCAGAATGGGCTGGTCCCACACCCGCATGTGACCGACCATTAAAGATTGAGAGGGCTATTTTGGCTGTGAGGTCCCCCCATCCCCAAACAAGCGAAAGATACCAGCCCCACCCCAGCCCGGGGTTCCAGTGCTGGGGAGAGAAGTCCCCATAATTTTTGGTTGTGAAAAACAGCGGAGATTGTGATTGAGTGAAATAGTGAGGCTACACACACAGGTGCCGGACTGTGCTCGGACTTACCCACCCGTGGAATCACTTGCTCTGAGCTCCAGGGCTGGGGCAGCAACTGGAAAGGCAGCAGGGACATATGGTGGGGAACTGAGTCATCTGTCTTGGGCCGGGGGCTGGAGAGGCAGCTTTCTCCTGAACGGGAAAGCTGGCGGAGGCCATTGTTTCTTTGTTGAGCGCTTCTCCTTCCTGGCGCGCGAACACAGGTGGCCTCCATTTCTGAATCTCCGCTGTTCATTCGCTCTGCCCAGGTGATTTGAGACCTGGACCTGCCCAACTTTTGGGCACACCCAGGCTGCTTTCAATGTCTGCTTGCCTTGGCTCAAGCTGCACTTTCCTAGAGTCCCTCAAAGATTTGGGGAACCCAGACAAGCTGCATCTGGCTTGAGTGTGTCCTCTGGCTGAGTAGTCCTAAGTCGGCAGTAGCAGCAGTTGGCCTTGGTTCACAGCTTGGCTTCTCAAAGGTGCTTCCAAGCAAAGCACTGGCAGCAGACAGCTGTGGATTTCTTTCTGGCTCCTGTTGTGTGGACATAGGTGGGGCACAGGCTGTGGCTGAACTTGACCTATAATGGATCCCCTCCAAGGTGGTCCTGGGGCTGGCACACCCAGCAGCCAGCTTCAAAATGAGCTGGAGCATCACCTAGCTGCCTCCAACTAAAACACACCCAAGGGGCAGATTGGACAGGCACCAGAGTCCTGCTGAGGCAGATCCTGCTCCATAGGATCAGCCCCTGCACAACAACCTTTCCACTGTAGTCAAGGCCAGTCCTCACAACCAGTGAGCCCAAGGGTCAGCCCCTCACATTGATGTGCAATTATCAACCAAGGCTCAACTATAAGAGGAGGCCACACAACCCGCACAAGGGACAGACCTGGAACATGTGGCTCAGGTGACCGGAAAGACTGCGCCACTGAACTCCACAGCACACCTACTACATAAGGCTAATTTACTAAGTCTGAAAGACATAGCAGCCCTACCTAATACATAGAAACAAACACAGGGAGGCAGCCAAAATGGGGAGCCAAAGAAATATATTCCAAATGAAAGAACAGAACAAAGCTCCGGAAAAAGAACTAAGTGAAACAAATATAAGCAATCTATCCGAGGCAGAGTTCCAAACACTGGTTATAAGAATGCTCAATGATCTCATAAAAATGGAGATGGAAACCATGAAAAAGAACTAGTAAGAAATAAAGGATACAATAATGGAAACAAAGAATATATTACAGGGAATCAACAGTAGATTAGATGAAGCAAAGGATCCAACCAGCTATGTAGAAGATAAGGTAGCAGAAAACACCCAACCAGAACAGCAAAAAGAAAAATGAATCCAAAAAATTGAGGCAAGTTTAAGGGGCCTCTGAGACAATATCAAGCGTACCAACATTCACATTATAGGGGTATCAGAAGGAGAAGAGAGACAGCAAGGAATTGAAAATCTTTTTGAAGAAATAATGACAGAAAACTTCCCAAACCTGATGAAGGAAATGGACACACAAGCCCAGGAAGCACAGAGTCCCAAACAAGATAAACTCAAAGAGACCCACACCAAGACACATCATAATTAAAATGCCAAAGGTTAAAGACAAAGAGAGAATCTTAAAAGCAGCAAGAGAAAAGCAGTTAGTTACCTACAATGGAGCCCCCAGAAGACTCTCAGCTGATTTCTCAGAAACACAGAAACTTTGCCGGCAAAAAGGGAGTGACAAGAAATATTTCAAGTGATGAAAAGCAACAACCAAGATTGCTCTACTCAGCAAGGCTGTCATTTAAAATTGAAGGACAGATGAGGAGCTTCCCAGACAAGGAAAAGCTAAAGGAGTTCATTGCCACAAAACCAGTATTACAAGGACTCTTAAAGGGATTTCTTTAAGATGGGAGGGAGGTTAAGGATGGGTGAAAGGGGAAGGGATTAAGAAGAACAAACTGGGTGTTACACAGTAGTCATGGGGGTGTAGGTTATAGCATAAGGAATATAGTCAATAATATTGTAATAAGTAGGTATGGTGCCAGATAGGTACTAGATCTATCAGGGTGACAGATGGGAATGGGGTTAGGGTCAGGGTGAAAAAGGTGAAGGTATTAAGAAATACAAATTGATAGTTCATACAGTATGGGGGATATAATCAATGTTGTAAAGATCATGTAAGGTGCCAGATGGGCACTGGCCTTATCAGGGGGATCACGTCATAGACTGTGTAGATGCCTGACCAAAGCGCTATACACCTGAAGAGCTGAAGCAGAATCATATTGAATGCCATCTGTAAGTAAATATATAGGTGTATATAGTCACAAGATGTGAAGTACAACATAGGGAAGATAGTCGATGGTATTGTAACAGATATATATCAGACGGGTAGCAGCTTGGGGGGTGGGTTATCACTTTATGAGGGGTTTAAATATCTAACTACTACGTTGCTTTGTGCACCTGAAACTAATAAAAAAATCATTTAAAAAATTACATACTCAAAGTCATAGAATTAATAAAATTGGAACATGGGTCTGACTGAGTCCAGGTCTTTAAAGCAATCTCTCACTCATCCTAAATATACATACATTTCTCACTACGGCTAGATTTTTTTCCCTTTCATTGTCACCTGGAATGAAGCAAGTCTTACAGCAGTGGTATGTATAAGCAGGTGTTTGTTTCTATCTTTTTGGTGGTTTTATGCTTTATTTTGTTTTGTTTTCAGTTTTTCTGCCAGAAGCCTGAATCATTTTAATCACGTTTTAAAGACCCCAAACACTTTCAGTATCCTAGAAAGGATCATTTTTATTTGATTTCACATACATTAGCTTTCACAACTACCCCAAGATTGCTGAGTCATGTATTTCCAGAAAGGGAAAGATGGTTGATAGATGAAGTCTGCTTTTAGTCATGTGCTATTGCTGATGTTAGTTGTTTTTTTTTTTTACTCAAGCTTGACATGGCATTGTCTTTAATTCTCACAAGAACAAAAGCTCTTTAATCAGTTTCAGTTATGTAAATTTTGTTGTCTACTGAGTAACTTCTCCACATGTTTTCCTTTTCAGTTTTCACCACTGCAAGGTATTTAGGCAAAAAGAGCTTTTGTATCTTGTCAAAGGTTGGATGCTGGATCTTGGAGGCAAGCAGCCAAAATTTCCCATGGAGAAGCCAAGATGCTGAAAGGGGAAGCCTAGGTTTGGGGATTTTGATAGTCACCAATATCCCCTAAAATGCTGACCAAAAGCTTCATCTGGCTTTTATGCAAAAACTTCACGTTAAACTCAGTTCTCAGATTGGATAAATATAAGTTGGGATCATTTTTGCAAGCTTTTCCAAGGTTCAAATGTTTTAGTTACTTCATATCTATAGAAGCATCTTTCATGTCTATGGCAGCAGAAACAGTGGGATGATTTAGTTCATTTGTTTATAATTTACATCATGAGGATCCAAACCCATAGCTGCTTAAACAGAAGCCATAAATGACCTACCTGATCATGCTTCCACATACTAAGGCTATGCTAGAGTGGAACCACCAGAGCCATTGAAAAATAGGGAAAAATTAAATGAAAAGAAATAATTCAAATCGGTTGGGTTCCAGTCCAGACAGACATCCAGCTGTGGTTGAGCTTAGTTGTTCAAACTCCCTCACTACTGATGTTTTTATTTGGCTTTATACATTAACAAGTGTTATCATTTCCTTCAAAGTACATGGAAATCCTGGGAAGACAAATAATTGAGCTTAGGCTTTTAAAGAATACAATTTATTTACTTAGAATAGGTCATATGTTCCCACGATTCAAAAGTCAAGAGATTATCCTAGTAAAATTCTCCCACTAGGAACCCAATATGCCACCCCAAAGGCAGACAGTTTTACCCATCTCTTATGCACCCTTTCTGATATACATGTTTTGCATATACAAGCAAATATACATCTATATATATTTTTCCCCTCTCAAAAAGTGCAAAATGTTTATCTGGAAGGATTGTGTACATAATATACAAATTAAGTGTACATAATATACATACTAAGTACCTAGTATGCAAAGTAAGTGTTCATAGTATACATGTTGTATATATAATATAGTAGTATCCACTAGCATACTCTGTTCTATACCTTCCTCTTTTATTTAACAATAAATGTACCTTGGAGATCTGTTTCATATTACTACAGAAAGAACTTCTTTATTTGTTTATGTGGCTGTCCAATACAGTATTCTGTTGTTTTGATGTGCCACCACATTTATTTAATCAGTTCCCTATTGATGGACATTTGGGTTGTTTCCAGTGTTTTGCTATTATAAAGAAAGCTACTGTGTGTGTGTGTGTGTGTGTGTGTGTGTGTGTGTGTGATTTTACACATATGAAAATATGTAGGGTTAATTTCTATCGATAGAACTGCTGTGTCATTTATAATTTTGATAGGTATTGCCAAATTATCCTTTTCAGAGGTTGTCCCAATTTAGATTTCCATAGAAATGTAAGGGATCACACATTTTCTTCGATCATTAAATGTATCCTTTATGAAAAGGAAAAAAAGGTGTTTTCTACACTGCTATGGTCTGAACGTTTTGGTCCATCTCTCCCCCCAATTCCCATGTTGAAATCCTACCCCCAGAGATGATGGTATCAGGAGGTGGGGCCTTTGGGAGGAGCTTAGGGCACGAGGGTGGAGCTCTCAGGAATGGGATGGGGTTCTTATGAAAGAGATTTCACAGAGATCCCTTGCCCCTTCCACCACTTGAGGACACATGAACCAGAAGAGGGTCCTGAGCAGCACACAGCTGTGCTGGTGGCTTGATCTTGGACTCCCAGTCTACAGAATTGTGAAAAATAAACTGTTGTTTACAAGCCACAGTGTGTGGTGTTTTGTTATAGCAGCCTGAATGGACTTAAGGCACACATTATCAGAGGTAGGCATTTTCTCCATTTCATTCTCCAGGGTCCAGGTTGAGTCTGGCCTCCTTGCTGAAGGTTTCCTATCACCTAGGATATCCTCCTTCCTCTATTTCATAGCATTGGCTGTGCTCTCTTTTCAGTTTTGAGACATTTTCTTAAAGTCTCATATTCTCTAACACTTGAATTATTATTTAATTCTTCATGAATATATGCTTATCGTCTCCTCAGACTGTAAGCTCCATGACAGCATTTAGTATTTCTTTAACTTCCCCACAATGCCCAGTAAAAGATAAGCAATGAGTAATTGTGACCCACTGAGATGTTTGTAATGAATTGTAGGAAATGTGAGTGGAATTTCAGGCATCAAAGTGATACTTTCTCTCTCAGCTTTGGCATGGGTTGGGGAAGGAAATTGACCCTCAGACTGCAAACCAAGAGAGCAGAGGTGGAGGGAAATACACAGAGAAAAATTAGATTAATATGTTGAGATTTACTGCAATCCTGCCACAAAGCCTTCTTCTGTTAAATCCACTTATTTCTTATCTTGAAAATCATCCCGCCTCAAAATGTAGGTACTGGAACACTTCTGAACTCAGTTTAACCACCATTGTAGTCATCCCCAGAAGTTTCAAAGCATTGAATGTAAGAGTGTGTGATTCTTTGGCTGGTCCCCAGCCTAGGTCTGTGATGAGGGATTGAATCCTGGGGCTGTGGGTGAGATTTTACTCCACACTCCAGACTGCTGCCCATGTTCACAGGCTCTCTCCCCAGCGAGACAGGATTAGACGCTCTCATTTCCGGCAAGAAGAGATCTCCTACAGAGGTCACACTGAATGGAAGGAGGCAGTTGGGAACCTGTGTTCACTGATAACATGTCCTTGAATAGAAATGGATATGCCGCACTTCCTATCCATCCGATTGCAGTTTTCTTTAGAATTTGCAATCAGATCATAAATTGGTGGGAAAATGGAGCCAAAATATGATAGCTTCACGACACTTAAGAAACTAAGAAGTGTATATTTCAATGTAGTCAATGTTTGGCTACTTACTCTCCATTCAAAATTATGTAATCGTACCTCATGTATATATATATATATAAAACTTCTAAATGGCCATTTTATATATTTTTTCTGTTGAAGGAAGGATGTAAGCAAACAATCAGCAAGAATTACAATCAAAACTCTCTTTTTAAAGTTTCCCAGTAATATCAGTGTAATTATGCAGTCTTATTTACTTATTTTTGCCTTTTTAGTGCCCCAATTTTCCTTAATGTTGCTGATTTGGCAGCCATCCAGGTAAACGTGATGCCCTTGTTTGCTACACCTCACTGCCAGCCCACAGCATTAAATAAGATGACATACGTAAATCTTAGTACCTGGCATAGAGTACATGCTCAGTAAACGATAATTATCCTGATTATTAATGATAAAATCCCACCACTAACAATTGCGTTGGTTTTCTCAAATTTCAACTTCTTTTAAAATATAAATAATTCTGGAAATATTTAAATTATAATAGGGGTAAGTTGGTTTATTAACTTTCCTGAAACTTTGGGATCCTGGGATAGGGAAAAAACATAAAAATGGAACACATGTCTTCACAAATTTGGCCAGGGATATCAATAGTGTAAAAGTTAATTTTGAATTATTTTTTCCCCTCCCTTCTTCCACACCCGCCACCCCCCTACACTCCAGTTCAAGCCGTTGTTTCTCAGTCTAGTTGCTCACAGGAGTTCACGGCAGCTGTCGTGCTCATGGCAGCACACAGCAGCTCACGTGAGCATTCCAGCTCCAGGGAGAGCCGTTGTTCACAATCTTAGTTGTAGAGGTCACAGCTCACTGGCCCATGTGGGAATCGAACCGGTGACCTCGGCATTAGGAACATGGTGCTCCAACCACCAGAGCCACCGGACTGGCCCTAATTTTGAATTCTAAGTTTTAAGATAGAAATAATTGATGTGTTTTCTAAAATAGTTAGATAAAAATATATTTGGTCCACTGTGGCAGATAGTCACATGCTTGTAAAAGGGAGTGGAGTAAAAGTTTAATGAAAGGTTATGGTCCATTTTTAGGCTAACTTTTGTATAATATGGACCCCTCCAATATTACAAAATTCCAGCTAGAACCATCACCACCAAAGCCAGCCAGAAAGACTAGTCAGAAAGGTGGGATATCCTGATGCCCAGCACCCATTTTTATTGCTTTGGTTGCCCAGCACCTGATATAAATATTCTACCATCATCATTTCTATAAAGATACTCTTTATAAAGATTCTTTTTTTAAATGTCGATCTGACCCACATTCTTAGAAATATCATCACTTTTTGAGAGTGTCTGATTCAGAGAAATGATCAAAAGTTTCTTTGAAGTAACCTTGATGACTAATTAAGCTAGATGACATATTAAAAGTTTCACACATCCTTGAAAGACAAGTATTGTCATTTGGTTTTAAAACTATAAATCCTCTTATGGTCCCATCCAATACCTGGCCTCAATCCTCAGCTTGGCTTCGTTCTAGGTTTCTCACTTCCTTTTCAGAAACTGAAGATTGAAATACATCCAGCTTCATATGCACTGGCTTACACATCCATGTTTACTGATCTGAGAAGAGTACTCTCATAAAGGAAAGCCCCTCTGTTTCCCACAGGTCTCCTGACCACTCCTTCCCCTCCACCTTCCCTCCCTCCCTCAGATCTTCAATAAGGAGGACACGATTTTGACTCTTCTTTTTGACACGGTCCTTAAAAGAAGCCATCGAGCGAGAGAGAATAAAATTTTTCAACACGTTCTTTTAAAAAATAATTCTTTTGCTATTTTTCATCATGCAGGATTCAAGGGTGTGCTGTGTAAACACAGAAGCTATGGAAAGAAAAGAACTAGGAAGGTGGCTGCAGATCTTTCAAGTGACCGTCTCCACTGGGATGTTAACCTGGGAGTGGTTTTATAAAATATGTAGAAAACAAGAAAATGGACATGCTGGTACACTGGAAACCAAATAAATAAGAATATTTTATTAAATTAATGCAGGTGTAAACAGTGACAACCAAACGCAGAATTAGATATCATCTCTGCCTATGCCATTTACAATGAAACACAAGACAAAGGGATAATATGCCTTATAAATCCAACACCATGAAACGGCATTAAGACTTAGGAATGGAGTGGCCTGTACTCGTATGTCTGGCTCAGCCAAAATCCTCGCTTGTACTTCACATAAACAGGGGTCACAGTCCAAATGAGCATGTGCAAAAAGACAACAGAAGACATTCTGTTGGAGATTCTGTTTCTTCAGCCTTGACACGTGGCAAAGCGAAGAAGGTTTTCCTTGTCATCAATCCAGGGAAATAGCTAAGAGGGAAGGAATACTCTGGGAGCTCCTGAGAGGGCATCAGAATCTCAATGCCTTTGGAAAGCAGCATGTTAAGAGGTCAGTGCAGTGATGAGAACCGGCAAGACTCATGGGTTTAAGCACAGATCATGTGCCTTTACCGGTACGGATGAGAATCTAGGGACAAGATACTCTATTGGAATTTCCAAAAAGAACATGAAATTTTGCAAGTGCAACATCAAAGTAAAGTTTATACTCAAGAGAAAACAGAAAGAAAAAATTCCAGATATGCTTCTGTCACACAGAATTAGTAATAAAGTTACCCTGTAGGACTCAGTTGACCCAATGTACCCTAGAGAACCCATAGGTCCCACTTTGAGAAACACAAAATAAACCAAATCCAAACTTACTCATAAAGCAAGTACTCAACAAATGCTGATTGTCAAAATGTAGGTGTAGTACGTACTTAGCACGTACCAAGTCTTATGAAAGATACTAAGAGTTTATAGAAAAGATGACCTAGAAACAAATAAAATAGTGCCTGACTTCTGGGAAATTCCAATGTGTTGTAGCTGCTACATAAGAAATAATATATTAAATAAAAAACAGCAAAGTGCACAGCAGGTATATTATGTGTTACCACTTATGTGAGAAAGAGGAAGAAATAAAAAATACACTTTTTATATACATTTCCACATATACTCATAGAATATTTTCAGAAGAATAATAAACAAAAGGCGGTTGCTTCTAGAAAGGGAAACTGGATGACTAGGAAGAAGGAATGGAGACTTTTTAATGTTTTCTATCGGATCTTCTGAATTTTAAATAACGGAAAGGTATGAATTCAAAATTCAACTGCATTTAAATAAAAAAGAGCTGCTATACAATACCAGACAGTATATAAGAAAGCATCAGATTGCGTAGTAAAGGCAAGTAAAGCAGGGGCAAATATATATTGATAGGAAAGGAATTTAAGAGTTATTGCCACTGTTTTAAAAGATATTGACTTCTCATAAACTAAAATTGCTTTGAATTTGAATAAACATTAAAATGTTTAAGTATTTTCAACTATCTAAGACCACAGTAACTGGCCCACCAGAGTGTCCCCTTGTTTTGGCAGCATTTCTAGACTTTTTTCCTTACACTACCTTTCTCCTCCAACACCTTATGCTATGACACTACACTAAACTGGAATGATGAATTTTCTTACCAATCTCCCCCATTGTTCTATAAGCTCCTATAGGGGAGATAATTTATCTTTCTCACATCTGTAGACTCACTGCCTGGCACAGGGATTGACATGCCAAGACATTTCTTAAATGTTTGCTGAATGAATGAATTTCTTAAAGTAAAACACAACTATAAATTGTATTCTAAAAGGACAGTGAGTGACAGTCCCAGAAATCTGAGGTCTGCTATTTACTGGCTTGGGCAAGTTATTTTATCTCTCTCTACTGCCTCAACTGTATAATCATAGAGTTTACCACAACACAGTTGTTACAGAATTAAATGAGATTATGTATATATTATGTACATAGTTGTAAAGCTGATATCTAAATGCAACAGATACTACGTAACATATTTTACCTTGAGGTCTGAGAATAAGATTATTGAGACATTTAAGGTCTGAGTATAAGATTATTCAAGTCATCCAAAGTATCAGTGAGTTAAATATACAAACCAATGGTTTGTTCTGTATGCTACCTATGTACCAATACTCATAGAGGATACAAAGCACCTTTCAAATATTATACATTTTACTGGACACACACGACGTTAAGCAGTAAATTTAGTTTGGTGACAAAATTTTAACTTCTATAATATATCTTCAAAATAAATCATTTATAAATACATTCACATGACAAGATCCTACAGCTTTAAAATAAATAGGAATAACTCATACTTAAATACGATTGCAACACAGGAACTGCCAATGACGCAGAAGACAAATCGAGACACTGAGTGAAGGCAAAGGGCACTTTTGCAGGAACTGACCATTAAATCAGGGAATCTCTACTTGTTTTCCTAGGATGAGTGATGGACAATTTGCATGGACACTCATCATTCAGAAGTGTCCTTTCTCCTTTTCATATGCACCAATGAGTCTCCCAGTCATTTTGAAGTACCAAGGATTCCTTCCAGGCTATCCTTTCTGTAATAACTCCCTCGTTCTTTGTTCTCCTCTTCTGCTTTCCCAGCTTCCATTTTCAGTGCTTGGGCCTTTTTGGTCTTACATCTTCTGCAGCCCACTGGCCTGGCCCGTTGTGTACCTCTGGTCATGCTTAGCCCTGACGAACTCAAGCGACAGGCTGAGAATCCCTGCTTTAAGATCAGCAATTTTGATGCTGGATTACGTCTCCTCAAATTGTGTATCTGGAGAGTAATAATGGGAAATATTTGACATTTGCTAGATGATTTAATGAATATGCAAGAATATAAAGAGGCAGATTATATTTTTGCCCAATTATCTTTACATAATAAAGGGTGACCAACCATCCTGGTTTTTCCAGGACTGTCCTAGTGTTAAAACTGAGCGTCTCGTGTCCTGAGAAACCCCCGAGTCCTGGGCAAACTGGGATGCTTGCTCAGCCTAGGATAATTCACACAACATTCACTCATTAGCTTTATAACAACACAAAGGAATCTACGGACCACAAAATGAACCCTGCCTGAGCTTGTCCAAACTAATTAGACTACATTAAACTTGGGCTTCTTGTGAAGTTTGGTTTCCAACTACATTAAAAAGAATTACACCTTCATATAAATTTCTTTTTAATTCAATCAGCTGGGTAAGGTGGTTCTGACCTTTTATAAACATAGACATTTGTGGCAAAATGGAATTAAGCAGATAGGTTAAGAGTAAGGTTCTCTGGTCAAGCTAGTGGGCCTGAAAGCCTGATTTTTATCACTTACCAGCTGTGTGTTTTGGGGCAATTTACATTATCTTCTTGGCCCTGTTTTCTCTACTATAAAGGAGGATAATCCTAGTATTTATCTCTTTGACTTGAGGGGGGTGTGGAAATTAAATGAGGTAGCACACATGAAGCAGTTAACACAGTGCCCGACACAAAACTTCTGTCTATCTATCTATCTATCTATCTATCTATCTATCTATCTATCTATCTATCTATCTACCCATCTGCCTACCCATCTATCTACCTACCCATCCATCCATCCATCCATCCATCCATCCATCCATCCATCCATCCATCATCTATTAGCTAGCTAGCTAGCTATCATCTCCCATTCACATAAGTCAACTTGGTCCCGTTGCAGAAGTTAGGCAGCCAAGCAATAGAAACCTAGCAGAGAGAACCTGCCTCCTCCCCATCTCCAGCCCTCCCACCCCCAAAACACATACAAAGCCGCTCATCGTTCTTTCCTCTCCAGGACCATCCCTAAATCTTCTCAGACTGTGGAAGGAATTCTTATATGAGAGTTGTGAGGCAAAAAGCCAGCAGTTATAACAGCCAGCATTCTTTAAAAGGGGGGAGGGCAGATTATGGCTGGTAAATTTCTCCTTGTTATTACTTTAACTTTTTGTTTCCTTTTCCTTCAACTTCCCCGATCACTGCTAATAATCTTACCATTTTGTTTCTTCAAATTAACGTCTTGAGTGCCACATTTTTCCACATCCATCATTCTCACTTGAAAAAAAAAAATCATTTTTATTTCCACAAAACACAATTCTGTGTCCCACACAGTGACTTAAGTTTAAATTCCAGGTTCCTACGAAACAGTTTTAATCCCCGAGGAAATCTGGGAGACTTCTTATTCCTTGGGTCCCAACCCCTGGGGTTAAGTCAACAGTTGAGGACACATGCTTTCGCTCCCAGATTTTCTTTAGGAGTATATACTTTTATTTTCCATCCTTCCCTCAGAGATGGACCATATTCTGAGGTAATTTATTATGCCTTGATTTTCTAGTCATTTCTAATGCCAACTAATTATTTTTCAAAAGGAAATATTCAAACTGCAAGTTGGCAACCATGACTTCCTTGAACAAATCAACTCTATCTCGGGATCTTCCTATCATTGAAAATCGATTATATTCTGGTTAACTGTCTCCGTTCTGTTTTTAGTCTATAGAAACAGCAGCCTTCACTCCCTCAGTTATACTCCTTTCCCACATCCACCTACCCTCTTAAGGGGTTGTGGGGAATTTCTTAACGACTACTGGAATTCCCTTCCATTTTCTACTTCTCTATTTTTGTCATCAGATAGCTCTATGTGAATCTTCCCTTGGTATACTTCTCAAAGTAATGGAGAACTGTTTACTCTGAATCATCTTAAAATGGGAGGAAATTATTTGAATAGACTCATTTTCCTATATTTTCATTGTGGCTGCAAGTAAATAGAGAGATTTAGAAAACTACGTAACACCCTCAGCCAGAAATCTTGCAAACTACTCTATGGTAAAAGTATCACAGCTCTACAGAATGAACTATTTGTGTAACTTACACAAATAGTTGCTGGTTTCTGGGGCCCAGAAACCAGCTCAATATAACAGTGCAACTAACTGCAAGACTCAAAGTTAACCAAAACTAACAGGCATTTTAGCTTTCTCTCTCCTGTAAGTCTGTGATTATTTATAAAATGGAAAGAACCTGTATCACACTTGGTCTTTTTCAGCCTGCTTACATACCTGTTCTCCCATCCCATCCTGTACACATGGGTCTTCACCCAGCAATCCTGCACAGCTTCACTATAATTGCTACTAAACAGCGGCATGTCTTTATGCCACCTTGCAAAGGCAAGTCAGGTTCCCCTGCAGTTACGATCCAACTCTCACCCCCTCAGAAATGCTACGACCGTGTTCACCATTGCCCTCCAATGTAGGTGATACTGCTGAAGAGCAAAATGAGCAGGACAGGAGGAAGAGGTGATCCACAGGTTCACACAGTGGCATCGCTAGCACCTACTTTGCATAACTGAAAATTGGCCCTGAAAGGGATGGCTAATAGGAAGGCAATATTCTATAAATCAGTGTTTCCTGGTGGGGGCATGGCTAGCACTGTGGGTGGGACAATTCCCTGTGACTTGGGACTGCCCTGCACCTTACAGCAGATTTAGCATCCTTGGCTTTGCCTACTAAGTGCCATTGGAACAACAGTAGCACCCCCATACATTCCCCCACACCCCCTGAGATCATTGCAATAAAGGAAATACCATCTCTTTTTAGGCAGAAGATGACTGTCAGGGCTACAAGTAACAACGGGATGGCTCCCACAATTGCCAAGTGAGTCCTTGTATTTGCTGGAGCTGTAGGTCGTTCTAAAAAAAGAATACAACAAAAAGAAACTAAAGATAAAATTTCGATGAGAAGGGGTCAAGAGAATAATCATCCTTGAAGTTTAATTTAGGTTAGCTTTAGGTTAATTTTCTTAAATACCCAAAGTTCCTGGCCAATGAATGGCTGGAATGGTGAGATACTTCTGATATGAAAATGGGAGCAGCTTGGAAAAGTGGAAGAAGCCCAGGCTTTGGATAAATGGACCTGGAGTTAAATTCTGCTGCCACTCACTAGCTTTGACATCTCTGACAAGTCCTTTAACCAGCCTACAAAATGGAAATGATAACTTTTGTGAGGCTAATGTGTGCAAAGTACTTAGCATAGGACTAGAGGGAATGGTGGCTCAGTACTAAATGGCGGCCTTGATTATTTCACTTTGTCTTGCATTCTTTAATACAGAAGCTAACTGTACATGGCAAAGATGGAACATGAACTAGCTAGCACTGCCAAAGAACTCCTACGTCTTTATGTCTGTGGTCATGATCAGGGACCAATGTTTGTTATCTTTTCTTTCTCCAAAATCTGAACATCTTGAGACATCTAATCATTGGTACCTCTCACCAATCTCCCAAGCTCTGTCTGGGGGCCCATGAAAGAAGGAAAAGGGGTCCCATGGCAAATGGTGCTCAGAGAATGATAATTCCCACCTCCCACCATTAGTCATGATCCCTGACTACCTGGGTCAAGCTTTAAAGCAGCCAGACTTTGTTTAGCAGCTTACAGTTTATAAAGCCTGTTCGTATCTATTTTATTTGAGTGTCAAAATAAGCTTATGAGTTAGGTGTGTCAGGTATTAAAAGAAAATCCCCAGGTTACAGATGAGGAAACAGACTCTAAGCAGTTAGGTGAGTAATCCCAGGTCTTCCCACAAATAAATTGTCATAAAACAGCTTTTAACTGGCAGGAACCCACTAATGCAGTTTCTACCGCTACCCCAGTGACAGCATCTCTCATTATCTAAACTTTTTTGCTCTTTTTGTTCACAGTACCACTCTGGATTTTATTTTCCTATCGCCTGACTTTCCTACCGAATGTTTCAGTTGTTTTCTCTGAAGTATCTGAAGCTTTACTGTCCACATCTAGTGGGGGAGGGCGGTGAGAAGCGCTTCTCAGAACACCTCTGGTTTCATATTAACATCATGCTCTCTCACCTCACTTTCTCTAAATGTCTGAGCCTTTCATCAAACTGTATCCTGCCTTACCCACTTTCCTCATTTCTGTAGGGCAGGGTGACAAAAAAAAAAAAAAGTTGAATCTGCACATGCCAAGCATCTCAAGTCGTTGTCATGCTCTGTACCTCATTTATCCCTGGGACAACATAACTTGATAGGTTATAACCATATAGGAAAGTGAAGCATGCAGCAGCTAAGTAACTTGCCCATGGACATACAGCCTTATGTCCTACACACTAAGCAGACTGCCTTGAGCTGGAATGTCACAGACAACCTTGGGGGAGGCAGATGGAGAGGAAGGATCTCTCCCATTTGGAATAAGATAGAAAAGTACATTCCATTTGCTCCCTGTCATAGAAACCCTGGAAAGAAAGGAGCAGCTCTATGTGCTCAGCTTTGGATCCCTGAAACATGGCCTTAGTTGAGTTTTCCTCTCAGGTGCTCCCCTAAGTCCCCCAGCCACAAGAGCAGTTCCTGTTTCCTGATCTGTTTCCTGGAGAGTGTGAACTGTCTTACTCTTCTATAAGCCTCCAATGCCTAGCGCATTGGCCATATTCAATAAATATTTGCTGAATCTTTATTAAATAGCAATATGACTTGGATGAATGGAGGTGAGGGAGCAGGATGCATTTTGTAAATATAGTGCTATTCATTCATTCATTCAACCATTCATTCATTCAACAAACAATGAATGACTATGATGAGCAGGCATCATGCTAGGTGTCTGGTAATAGCTCTAGGCACATTGTAATTGACACATTCAGAATATCACCTGGGATGACCAACTCAGCTGTACTGTTTTCCTCAGGACTTGATCCCCGAAAAGTGCAGTAGAAAATCTCGTTAGCTGTTGTGTTGATTCTAAGTGTGCTGGTTACATTCAGAAGTTTCTCCTTTCTCTTGGAATTGGTGATGGTGGTTTCGCCACTCAGTTGTTGGTGGTCTCTGCTTGTCCAGATGACTTCAGCCTCCGGGTAACCCTCAGCCTGACATGTTAGTTCATGTTCAGAGGTGACTGGATCCACAGAAATTTTCTGGTTGATTTCGCGGTATCGGGCTAGGTCAGGAGCAAAAAGAAGTCAGGGCTTTCACTTAGCACAGAAGTAGATGTGTGGTTTGGTGTTGTCTGTATTAGAAAGACTATCAATCCAGGCTGGTTTTCATAGAAATAAACTCAATGCTCAGAGGTCTCAGCAGTGGGGAACCCCTGTTAGTTTTGCCTCAACTCTTCTGTTCATAAGGCCAAGTTTGGGCTTACAGGAACAATTACCTTGCTATATGTATCATATTGCTATTTTTATTGGGCTCAAATAGATAGATTAATTTAAAAAGAATTGTCATCTTTAAATGAGTAGTCATTCTATCCAAATACAAGACATGTTTGTCCATTTACTCAAGTTTTCATGTTTCTTGGTAAAGTTTTATAATTTTTACATAGGGCATATTTCTTCTTAAATTTATTCCTGGATATTTACTTTTTGTTGTTGTAATGCTGCCTTTATAAACATGAATTTCTCCAGCTGGCCAGCACTGTTTTCTTAGACTACTTAATAAATAGAAAATCCAATTTTGATGTGCCATTCACTTTTTCAACTTTAGGTCACGGATCAGAAATTAGGTATGAAAATAGAATGATGTCATTGTGAAAATTGGTACATGTTCCTGGATGAAACTTTTTAAAGTTGAAATTTATTTGTTATTTTAAAATAGTTTTAGATTTATAGAAAAGTTGCAAAGATAGTACATACAGAGTTCTATCATACCTCTCCCCCAGGATCTCCCATTGTTCACACATTACCATGGTACATACTTCACACTTTGTTCCATTTTATTAGTTTTTCCCTGCTGTCCTTTTTTTTGTTGTTCTAGGATCTTATCCAGAATACCACATTATAATACTCATTTTCAAAACCTTTCATGCTGGCTATTATAATAAATCATTTAAATAGTTATTACATACAAGGAAGAAAGTTTGATTAAATTTTAGATCATTGGTTTGGGAACGTTTAAGGATTAACATACCCAGTGTACTATTATTTAATGCATTTACATCACCTAAGATTTTTATTCATATTTATTCATTACAAGTATGTTAGCATGTTACTATTCTGTTGGTATAATCTTTATTTCACTCCTCGTACTTTAGTGTAGTGGTCCACCTAGAGACTTAACTCTGCATTCCTTTACCAAAGTCATAACAAAGGCTTTGTGATATGATACATTCATATATTCACAGAGATTTAATACAAAACAGCCAGGAACAAACAAAACTGAAATGATGTGATATTTTTGTGCTCTTCTATCAGTAAAATTAACAATGGAAACACAATCAATGGAAACATAACAATGGAAATCAACATAATCACAACTGAAAACACATACATAATGGTTCTCATCAGTGCTTGAGTCCTCAATCTTGTATGTCATGTGTAAGAATCATTTTTTTAAAAATGAATCCACTGATTATACTTCATGAAATAATATTTGTCATAACAGGGTCTGTAGCACATAGCTTGATTTCTGGGCAATTAAAATTTCAAGCCTAAAATCGCAATTAATGATAAAATGTTAAAGGTAAAATATTTGCTTGTTTACTCTTCTATTATCATTTTAAAAAAATAAAGGAGAATCTTGTTTCATGCCTTGGCACATATATAAATGTGGTGCAACTTTAAGGGCCCAACAAATGAGCGGATTCATTCCACTCGTTGATTAAATATCCACTATATTAGTCTCCAAAGTGGGGCACATGTGTTGGGGTATAGGAAGAAAATATTAGAACTTCACTTATATGCATTTTTATCATAACAATTAAGAAACAACATAAACTTAATAAGCTTTACTGATTGACACGGCCTCACTTTGTGTGCCACATGAGGGTCTTGTGGAAAGGGGGGAGATTTATGATACCCAAGGAAGGATAGTGACTCATTTAGGCTTATTATAGATTTTCAGATTCTCTCATCTAAGTTTAACTAAACTAACCTGTTTAAAAAATAAACAACTAATTAAAAAGTTTCCTACAAAGAAACTGAGGGTTGAAGATAATACTAATAATTCAAGCACAAACCAAAAGGAAATGCCAGCACAGACACTTTTAAACACAATTTTGTGAAGTTAAAACAGTAAGTAACTAATTGAACCTGACAAAGTGTTGATTAAAAGATTAAGACCATCTATCTTTGTTAATGATGAATTTCACCTAAGGTGTATTATACCCAAAAATATTAGCTAATGATAGCGAAGCATCATAATTAGCAAGAAATTGAAAATATTATTTATTAAATTTTACTTCATACATTTAAATTCCTATTTTTGTACACTTACATAATGTATAATGTATTAGCTTGAACCATATGAAATTGGTGATGTTCAATTTATTTTGCCTTCTAAAAATATCATTTCTTAGGATATAACCTATGTATCAGCACAAGTATATTCTTCATAACTACGCACACACGTTAGTTTAACATGCATTATTGATGGGGTAGGTAATCAAAAACATTTGCTGGCTCCTGGTTTACTAGATCTAGAGCACACATGGGCTAATGCAATGGTCACATCAAGACCAAGAAAAGTTCACCGCAGTTTTGAAGTTAATATATAACTCAATACACACTCCAAAAGTACAAATACAGGCAGTAAAACCTGGTTGTGAAGCACAGAGACTTCAGAGCCAGATGGCTTAAGTTTAGAACCTGGCTTTGCCACTTAACCACTGAGTGAACTTGGTCAAATTGCTTAATTTCTCTGGAACTCAGTTTCCTCATCCGTAAAATAAGAATAACATCACATATCATTGACTCTAAGATGCCATCTATTGACAGACACCCTCAGATTTCAGAGATACAAAGTGTGAAAAACATGCCTCTTAGACATGATGAAGACGCTACCCCATAGAATCATTTGAGGATTAAATGAGTTAATATAGGCAAAGTGTTCAGGACAGTGCCTGGACCTCATAAATACTACCTAAATGTTAGTTACTATTACTATTACTACTAGAGATGGTCCGCCCCCTTTTCTTACTACTACCACTTATGTGCACTCATTAGAAAGTACTGGCAGTTCCTGATGAGCAGTCTTGGAAATAAATTTTCACATATCCAAACCTGTTCATGTTTCAAAATGTTTAGGCTTATCTTATTTGAGGGAATATGTCACTCATTCATTCAACAAGTATTTTTTGTGTGCTCTTGTCACACTACTACTCTCATATGCCAAGTTCTAGGGATACAGAAATGAATAAAACTGACTAAATCCTTGCATTTGTGGAGCATATATTCTAGAAGGAGGAAAGAGTTGATAAACAAAATAGATAGGTGCATTTATATGATACATTACATGATATATTAGATGGGTATAAAAGCTATAGAGAAAACTTAAACAGAGCTGGTTGGTAAATCTGGGGGAGAGATGGGGTTGGTGGGGAATGAGAGCAGTTAATCCTTGGTCCACATGAACAAATTAGCTTTATCAAGTTAACTATGCAATATTTGTTCTTTCAGTTGCCTAATCCCACTTAAGGTCATGAAAGTATAAAGAGGCACTTCATTTTCCCTGCTATTAGGTTCAACCATTAAGGAAAAACAACATTTTCAATTGAAAGTCAAATACCTGACAGTCTGGTATTTAAGTATAGTAACATCCAAAGTGATGATAAAAATTGAGTTAATCCAAAACTAAACTCTTCCAAATTTCAGTTTTGAAATGTTTCACCTTTAAAATCCCATGGTGAGTAAACTCCCTGTGGGGAAGCTGTGTTACCACATGTTTGCAGTGATGGGAAGAGAAGCCTGTCAATGTTACTGTGAAATCATTTGCTTATGGAGATGACTCAGAAATTCTACTTCCTTGAGATGAATAGCTCACTGCATCACTGCAATTGAAAACTGGTGGTTAGCTCACTCTCAGTACAGCTCAATTCAATGCCTACGACCACTACATGGAAATGACAACAAGATGGATTGGGACAAGGATGCCAATTTAGCAACTTATAATACAAAATGGAATACTCAAACAAATCAGATGTTGGTTATCTGCTTTGCTCCATCAGGAACTCCTCCTTGGAATAACCATCAGAGCCAGAGATTTCCTAATGTGTCACACCATAGGAAAGGAAATTACAATTCCACAAAGGACATTACAAAACCCAGATGACCTGGAAAAACACATTTCCTCACTTACAGGGACAGCTGACCCACTCTCTGCATACTCCCAACAGGCTAATGAGAGACCTTTTCTGGAAGCAGAAACTTACACCCTATACATCCTTCTACCTGACTGCCAGGCTTATGCTCTTCCTTGCCACTCAAGATCCAGCAATGCTGGCTGTTTATAGGGGTAAGTCTAGATAATTCTCTCATGCCTTGAAATACAGTAGGTGACTGATATTTGCAGATGGACTGAAGAAAATTTGAAAATCCCAACTTGGGATCCCACTATCCATGAATATCACTGTTCTGGAGAAGCATATGATAAAATATAATTAAAATTAAATCTACTCCACAACAGAAGTGATATCTTCTTGACAATAGCATTAATGAGCCAGAATCATAAACCCACTAACATACCACAAAAATAAAAGCCTTTCTCCTAATTCCTATATAATTTTGATTTTGAGTGTATAATGATCAGTTATCTCTTTATGATAGATGTAAACTTTTTATGCTTATATTATCGCCCTTCAGATTGATGGTAATTAGTCCAGGACTGGAAAGACCAGGGATGAGGATTTAATGCTAGTCACATATTAAAAGGTCATCACATGAAGAAAAGAAGCAGGCAGATAATTTCAAAACTATAAGAAGAGAGGGCAGATCTCAACTCAACATCAGGAATTAATTTCAATAGGCTATGGAAGGGGGATTCAAATGACAGGGGTGTCACTGTCAGAAGTACGTGAGCAGAACACCCTTTGGGGGATTTCTGTTCTTTGGGAGTTTGGATTAGCAGCTCTTGCCTGGGATCCTTCAGCTCTCAATTCTAGGAATCTTAAGAGTGAAAGCAGAGTGGTCAGCTAAGGTGTTTTCCTTTACTTAGCTAGTTGCCGCCCAAAACTTTGAACCCTGGTGACCTGATGACATAGTTGTAGGTCAGTACCCAGGAATTTGACACTCACAGTTCCTCTTTAACACTCCAAGATAACATTGGTATAGATTTTCAAGACGAATGTATGCCCAGGGAGCATAGTTTATACCACCGCTAAAGAAGAATAGTTTGCTCTATACTTGACATAATTATTTTTTGCCTTCATAGATTGACTTCAAGTCTTTTTGAATGTGAACCTTACAGTGGGGTTTGTCTTTAATATATTTATTTGGGTTTGATATAGAGAGATTCAAAGGAAGGAAAATGCTGGCAGACCTAATAAAATGAAAAAATAACAGTTGAATTAAAAAATAATAATTTCCTGAAGGGGCACATAAATAGTAGTTACCTGGTTATGTTTGTGTGCCACAGAAGATGGTCATGAAGGGAGGAGGGACACTTTTGTTTTCATTTTATTCCCTTCCACAGTATCTGAATTATTTGCAAATACATGTCTTACTTTTATAATAATAAAATGTAAAGACTAGAAATTTATTTGTAGGAAAACTGAACATACAGTAGAACATGGCTCTGTCATGTTTGGTTCTGGGTTGCTAGGGACCGTCGAATACGAGGTGCTCAAGAAATGGATGAGTGTGTGAATGAATGAACAAACAGACTGCTGCTGTGGAGAGTAAGGCTGGACTTTCAAGAAGGCAACGTTCTCAATGGGTTACAATTTTCATAAATATTAGCCTCTTTTATCTATAATACTTCTTACCATTGACTTTCAAAGTAATCCGCTTGTAGTCGGCACCTCCATAGCTGATCAAGCAGCGGTAAACGCCTGCATCCTGCAATTTCACATCTGTGATCTGAAGTGCAGCCTTTCCCAAGGAGAGCTGGTCTTTCATCAGCTGGGCCCTCTGGCTGTAGCTACTGTGCTGAACCTTCAGGTCTTCCTTCCCATTTACAAATTGAATAATTTTTTTATCCTCCATTTCCCAGTAGACAATTAATGCAGACAGGTCTAATTGCTTTTCTACTGGGAATCTGCATTCCATTGTCACATTGCTGCCATACTCTACCACATAGAGGTCCTTGTTAACTGTGATAGTAAATGCTGAAAAGAAAGATGACCGATCTTCAGAAGGTGGAAAATTCCTCAAAAAATTTACAGAATGAGTACACGGTTTACAAACATTTTATCTGGTCACTAATGTGAAAATTGTCTAAGGATTTACTTTCCTAAAATACATATTTTATCCAGTAGGCTTGAAACATGTTTTGGGGTACTATATCTCATCCCTGAGTTAGAATAATAAAATTAGTTAAAGCAACTTGTCCCCAAATTCATTAACATACATTACTGTAGAAATATTATATGGTGATAGTGTACTGATAACCAGAAGACTTTGTTTCATGTGGACAACCCCACAATGTCCTTTAACTGGACAACTATTTGCCTTCTGCCTGATAATCTGAATGACAGACTCCAATACAGTCATGTGCCGCTTAATGATGGGGATATATTCCGAGAAATGCATCATTAGGTGATTTCGGTGTTGTGCAAACATCATAGAGTGCGTTTATACAAACCTAGACGGTATAGCCCACTACACACCTAGGCTAGATGATATAGCCTGTTGCTCCTAGACCACAAGCCTGCATAGCATGTTACTGTATAAAACAACATGAGAGTAAATCAAGCACAAGAGAAAAAGATGCACTCAAGAGACGTAATAAGCACATATATATGACTTCGGCAGACGTAACATGGCATAATATTTAAGAGCAAGATTTTTAAATAAGTTTAAAGAGTACACTTTAAAATAATGATAAAAAGTATAGTATGGTAGATATGTGAAGCAGTGACAGTCGTTTAGCATCGTTATCGAGTATTATATATGTCCACAGTTGTATGTGCTATACTTTTATATACGACTGGCAGCACAGTAGGTTTGTTTCCACCAGCATCTCCACAAACACATGAGTAATGTGCTGCACTGTGACTTTACAATAGCTATGACATCACTAGGTGACAGCAAATTTTCAGCTCCATTACAATCTGATGGGACCACCATGATATATACACAGTCTATTGTTGACCGAAACATCTTTATTCAGTGCAAGACTGTAGTCCCATCTTCTTACTGCCCTAAACTCTTGATCAGTTGTCTGGCCAGCGGTACGTGGGTATGGAGACTTAGGGAGGGTCTCGGGGGGATGGCAGTGTCGTGCTACCCTGACACTTCCCATGTACATTATTATTCTTCCTTCAAGTACACTCTAGGTGGACAGAATGATCCTGCCCTTGTTTAAAACAAATACATAAAAGTATACACATAGGTCATTTCCCAAGATATTGTCAGTATTTATACCTGGGAAATGCGTAATGGGTTCATTTTGTTTCTTTCAGTTTGTCCATATTGCCTTTATCTTTGTCTTATGATAGGAGTTTATGAAATATGTTTATGAAATAAAGAAGGAAAAAATACAACATCTTATTTATTAAACAATATATATCCATTTTAAGTTATTTTAGTTTTTAACTTCTGGTTAAAATATTTTAAATGTAGAATCTAACAAAAGGATTGGCTTGGCGTCTTACCTTTCAGCAAATGACAGTAGGCCATGAATGTAAAGCCACTAAATATCCTCATTTTTCTGAAATGACCTAATTTTGGAAAACACAAAAAGAAAACTGTTTTACTCAATAGTTGAATACCCAGACCTTATGGGACTTGGCAGTTCTAATTGAAACAGTCTTCTGATAACCAGACAATGACTGACTTGTAAGTACGGAACTGCAGCAGGGGATTTAGAAGTTCAGTACCGTCACTTAACATCCCAGAGCCATATAAAACCAAGTTTCAAAAGTTACTATGATGAGAATTTAAAAATTTAATTACAAGCCCTGAAGAAAAACTTGTAATGCACACTCAAAAGAAGTCAAGAAAAAAAATGTTGCACCAAAATCCTCTCAACTATTTCATGTTTTTTTCTATAATATTAACATCTAGAAATTCAAACCTGCCTTATATAAAACTTCAAAGCAAGGAGAATCCGACTTACACATCTCTCATCTTTCAATTCTCCCCCAACCTTCCAGCAGCTGCATATTTTCATCATACCCTTGAACTATTCAAGCCTTCCATATCACTATTCCAACCATGTCAGCTCTCCTCCAGGTGCCATCCTTCAAAAATCTCCTCTTCTATCCTTCATTTATTCCAGATAATAAATACTATTCCTGCAATAAACTGATTCCATTAGTAGCAGGGAGAATGAGAAGGAGAAACAGTTGGATTTGACTAATTCATACTAACATGTGAATGACTCACAGCCACTCTGCCAGGGGCATCTGCCTAGATTCTAGTCTTTATTTTGTCATCCTACTTGAAATTCTCCCAATTCTTTCTCAGCACACACCAACTGAGCACCGACTCTGTGCCAGGCACTATTTTAGGCACTGGGGAAACAGCAGTGAGCAAGAAAAAAAACTCCCTCTTCTCTTGGAGCTTGTATTCAATTAGGGAATACATAAAGAAGACTTACTGATTTCAGCCAATCTGTCTATTTAACAAAACATTTTCTCTCTTGTGTTATACATACATTTATACACTTTGAGAAGAAAGTTAGTTTTCCCTCTTCGGGTCTCTTTGACCTCTGTATACATTTAAAAACTCACAAAGGCTCAACTAATCAATGCTACACATATATAAGGCAAAAGATTAATGCTGCTAATACATAGCTCCTAAAAATTTATAAAAAAAACTACACACAACCCAACAGGAAAATGAGCAAAAGGTTCTAACACACAGTTCAGAGAATAAGAACTACAACTGACATCTAAATATAGGAAAGACTGCTCAACCTAACCAATAAAAAAGGAATAAATTTAAGACATGAAATACCATTTTTCTCTTATTAGCTTGACCAAAATTACAAAGATTCCTAATATTTAGCATTTTTGAGGATATGAATAAATGGATTTTCTCATCCACTAATGGTAGGACTATGAAGTTGTAAAACTTTTTTTGGAGGGTAATTTGGTAATTTCTATGAAAAATTTAAATGTACAAGTATATGTCATATTAGCTTTCACTTCCTCTCCTAGAAATACGTCCTACAAAAAACAAAAACACATATACATAACAATATATGTAAAGGGATAGCATTGCTAATATTAGCCCGAAACTGAGAATACCCTAGATAATCTAAGTGATAATAAATTTCGGTATATTCATACAATGTAATACCATTAGGGACAGAATTAAGTACATATATATGTATTGATTTTGCAGAGGTGTAGAAAGTAAGCTACAGAACAGTATACGTAGCAGAAATCCACTTTTGTCGAAAAAAATTCTGTGTGTATGTTTAAACATGTATGTCCAGAAAAATCCATACCTAGATGCTGACTGGTTATCTCTAGGAGTGACATTAGAGGGAGGCTAGGTGGGTGTTCATCTCTCTGTAGTTTTTTAAAAGGAAGAAAGGGCAGGAGAAAAGAAAGAAAAGAAAAAAAGGAGAGGAGATTGTAAATGATTCCTTTAGAGTTTTCCTGTGTCCTAATTTTCAAACGAATGGATATTTTACTTTTATTATCCTAAAAACAAAATTTAATGAACCACTTTACCTTGCCAAGTCGCAGAGGATTTGGCAGAGTAGTATAGTGGAAAGAACACCAAATCCCAAACATCTGAAGTGAGGTAGAATAATATTTGTTTATTTTTATGTTTTTCTTCATTATTAAAGCAATAAATACATTACAGAAAATGAGAAAAGAAGGGAAAAGCTACATACTATTCTATCACTTTAACCCCGGTAATGTCTGGGATCATTTTTGGATGTCAAAATGGGGTGAAGGGGAAAGTTGCTACTATCTTCTGGGTAGAAGCCAGGGATGCTGCTAAACATCCTACAACGCAGAGGAAAGCCCCATAGCAGACATATTCTGGCCCGAAATGTCAATAATGCCAATGCTGAGAAAACTTGCAACCTCTGTGAGCATGTTAGCATATATTTTTCTTCTAGTTGTTTCCCCCATGAATCTTTTAAAAAGCAATTATAACCTTGTCATATACTTACTACCCATTTTTTCATTTAATATTATGACCAAATATTTTCCATTTTACTGCATGATATTCATAACTATCTTATTTAGTGGTCCCATAATGTTTAGTGCTTCTATTGTGAGGTATAAGATTGTTTCCAATTTTTAAAATGTCAAAAGTGTTTGTGTATTCAGCAAATATTTTTTAAGTGTCTACTGCGCGCCAGGCCCCAGACTAGGCCCTCAGGATAGATTTGCCTAAGTGGAATTATTGATCAAGGAGAAAGAACATTTTCCTGGTTCTTGATTCATGTGGATAACTGGTACCAGTTACACTGGATCTTTATCCAGCACTGGATATTGTTTTAAAAACATTTTTTCTAATTTGCTTACTTAAAAAGTACAACTTGAAAAAAATAGTTGCCTATTATTAGCACAAGAAGTAATCAGCGAGGCCAGAAATTATCTTAAAAAAATAATTTAATATATATGGTGTCACATGGGTACTAGATTTATCAGGGTGATAAATGGGAGTGGGTTGGGGGGCAGGGTGAAAAAGGTGAAGGGATTAAGAAATACAAACTAGTAGTTACAAAATATTCATGGGGATGTAAAGTAAAGCATAGGGAATATAATCAATAATATGGTAATAACTATGTAGTGCCAGGTGGGCACTAGACTAGTCAGGGGATCACTTCTTAAATTACATAAACGTCTAACCACTATGCTATACACTGGAAATTCACATAAAATGATAATGAATGTCTACTGTAATTGAAAAATTAAAAAAGGGGTGGAAAGTCAAGGGGAATAAGAGGTGCAAATTTCCAGGCATAAAACAACTAAGTCATGGGGATGTAATGTACAGCATGGAGAATATAGTCAATAATATTCTAATAGCGTGGTACGGTGTCAGATGGTTGCTGGAATTATCATGGTGATCACTTCTTTAGGTGAATATACATGTTGAATAACTATAGTATACCCCTGAAATTAATATCGTATTATATGTTAGCTATATTGTAATAAAACTGTTAAATTTTTTTAAAGTTAAAACTTGAATTTTTCATGTGAATTGATTGCTTTACTTGTGAATTATCTGATCATTTTTTGGGCCTATTTTACTGTTTTCTTACCAACCTGTATGACTCCTTCATGTTCACGTACGTATACAAAAAGAGTTACACGAGCCATCATCCTCTTGCTAGTGTGAGGTGCATAATACTTATTTCTCTCCTTACTGTCTGCACTGTAGATGGGGATAAGGATGGCCTGCAGGTCTGTGAGAACACAAATGTTGTTGAAATGAGACTGCCACCACAGCTATCTGGCTGTCCTTTCTTTGGGCTAGAATTGATATAACACAATTATAAAATACGAATGTGATATCATAAACACAAATACAATTATTGGGCAGAAGAGAATTTAAGAAACCCCTAACTCCAGGCAAAGAATTGTTGAATAAATCAGAGGGGCATTAAATCCACTCATGGATCACGAGTAATTTTGCCAATGTGTATCTGAATTCCCAGACAAGAACTGAGATATTCAAAGAGCAAGGAAATGTGAACTAGAGAAGAAGAGTTGGTTCATTCAGGATGGGGAAGCAGGTTTGTCCCTAGGGGGAGCCCAGTATAATACTATGGAACTCATACTAGTCTATCTCCCAAGGGTAAAAAGAATAAGAGGAAGAGACAGGGAAAGAGTTCAAGCTTTGTTTCTCAAAAGTAGGAGCAATGAGTGTCTTAATATCTTCTGGTGTAGGATTTCCTTTCATTTTTACTCAATGTATCTGAACTATGATTGGATTTCAAAAAACAAAATATTCTTAGAGATTGATAAAGTATCTGCAAGTGAGCTGAAAACTCTCCCCATTAATAGATCAAGAAGGTTGATCTAAGAGGGTTGATCTATTAAATCACTGCTAACCCATCTAACTGGACTAAATCCTGTGCCCAAACTCCTTCTCAGTGACCCTGAGACAGATGGCAATTGCCCAGGTTGGGGCCTCAATTCCCCCCAGTATTTCTGGGGCTTCCTTTAAGATTGCACTCTAATTGTTGTCCTGTAACCTCTGCCCATCCTCTTCCCCTGAAAAAGGCTAATTTTTTTCTTCAAAGTATCATAGTTCTTAAAAACTGCCAATGTGAACTGGCACAACAATCTTTCTGGAAGGCAATTTTCAATTTGCATTAAAAGGCCTTTAAAATATTAAGACTCTTTGACTAAGTAGTTATGTTTCTAAGAGTTTACCTGAAGGAAATAACCAGCAATGTCCCAGAGACTTATGTGCAATAATATTCAGTGAATGGCTAAGATAGTGTACCACTGTAAATAACCTTCATACCCAGCACCGGGGATTCATTTTATTTTGTTATCCAACACCATGGAATACAGCCATTTAAAAAAAAAATAACATTTTAGAAGGCTATTTCATCTATAGAAAATCATCCACAGTATGTATACGTATTTATTTTAGGTGCAAAAAGCAAGGTGGAATAGTAGTATTTAAAGTACTCCCTGTGATATAAGACAACCCCAAATTGTACTTTGACATAAGCCAAGGTCAATGTGTTTAAGAAATGTCTTAACTTTTTTTTTTTTTTTAATGTTCCTCTGTTCCTCCTTCAGGACCCCCTTAGGTCCCCAGCGCAGACAGAGCAATGAACTCAGGTTCCAGTATCCTGGGTCTCACAGAAAGAAAGGACTTGAGGATTTGCTGTAGATGTGCTGACTTACCCAGAGCACACTGCTAGTGAGTGACTGAGACTGATTTGGACACAGGTGTCCCGACCTCCTGCCTAGAAATTTACCCCTACACCCACTACCTACCTTAGGATCATATTTATGAACGCGCACAAACATACTTACAAGAGTGATATTAAACAAAACTGAATCCCGCCTAGAGAAACGCCAAACGTTTTACCTGTTCACCATCAAGCTTCCCTTTTCCCTTCTGTTCTCTCCATCTCAAAGAAAGGGTCTACAGACCGTGTACATCCTTAAAGTGCCCAGGGAGATGGCAGGAGATTTCGACCAGGAGGTGAATCCCAGGTTAGAGAACGCTCCCTACCTGCGGCGGGGAGACTCGCGCGGAGACTGGGGTCGCTGAGCCGGTGGCTGCGATCACTGAATGAGCCCGCAGCGTTCACATGAATTACGAACTTGCCCCGCCCACCTCGGGGTGGGGAGTGGGGGTTGGTGGGGGAGAATCCGGATCCTGATGAGTCGGCTGACAGCTTCCTCTTCTTACCTTTAACCTCCAAGTATTTCTGCTTTTGGAATTAAAAAAAATATATAGTAAAACCAAAAGTGAAACTTAATCCCTGCGGTTTCCCATAAATCAGCCTTTTAAATGAAAAGTTTCAAGAATTAAATCAACGTCCGGTATGTTTTAAAGCAAAGGTTTAAAGCAAAGCAATGTCTGAAATCATCAGAAAGATTTCAGATGTTGGTGTTACCTTCAGAATCCAGACACCTTAAATTCTGCCATCAGGTTTCCCCCCCCCCCTTTTGATAAAAGCTTTTACAAGAATACAGAACATCTTGACATAACTTAATATAACTCTGCAACATAAATTAGAAAGTAAAACTACACACCAGTACGCCTTTGGTTTTTATTCTAGAAAGTAGGTGTGTGTGTATAATAGATATATTTTTAAATGGTGTATTGGAAACTTCCTCAGAGTTCCTCGACATAAAGAAACTTAAATTGCTTTGTCATAAAAACTTCCCATCAGGAGTCACCCCCAAGAATGCTCTATGGCCTGGCATTCCTTCCAGGTTACTGTCATCACTGCTCCTGGGTTGATGACCATGTTGGAGAGCCACATCGCCTGAGGGAAGTCTCCGAGCCCCCCCTAATCCCCCCCCTACTCCCCGCCCCCGCCCGGAACCATCACGTGGCCTCTGGAGGAATGTCCCGATTTTCCCTTAATTATCCCAGGCTGGTCTGAGAATGTTAAGGCAGTTTTTGGAGTTGGCTTTTCAGACCACTGGTGCTCTGATAATAAACGCTTATTCTAGGACCCATCTCCTGTGTCGGTCTATTGGCTGAGCCGTGCAGGCAGCACGAGCCCGGACTCATTTGGCCTCATAAATAGCATCTATTTTTATTGTTTAAACTTTGAAAAATACTGGGGATGATAATGCCTTAAAACATCTGGTGGGGAATGTGAAATTCTCTTTGGCCTCAATAAAATTGTAATAGGCTTGGAGATTCAGCTCAGATGCTCCCTATGGCAAATCTCTTTTTTGATGCTACATAGTGGAATAGAGCAGTGTTTCCCCAAGTTTAATTCCTCTGATATTTTCTATTTAATCTATTTCATTTTTCTAAAAATGACGGTCAAGACCCAGGACGTATAGCTCATGACCTGCTAGTGTGGTCATGACTATCAAGTCAGAAAGACTGGCTCTAGAGCTACCTATCACTAACTATTAGGTTGATGCAAAAGTAATTGCGGTTTTTGCAATTATTTTTAACCTGTTAAACCACAATTACTTTTGCACCAACCTACTAGCTATGTAATCTTCAGCAAATAATTTACTAGTCAGGACTAAGTAATATCCTTTTAGATGGTCTCTCTGATTTTTAAAACTGGGGGGATGTTTAGTTTTGTTTGTTTTACCACAGCAATGTTCAGGTCTATGTAATGATCAATAGGAAATGCAGGAGGCAAATGGAATTTGTCTTTCTCTCAAGTTGTTGATGGGAAGGGAAAATTTTTGTTCATCTTGGGGCTCAGTGATTTACATATTAGTAATCTGAGGATTTGTGATCTTGTTCATCTCACCCACCTGTTTTCACCCGTCAGCCGTTCATTTTTCCCATAGTTTATCAAGCTTCTTAATGAAGTCTTTGATATACTCTGGAAATGGAAAAACTGGCTGTGTTTAGAAAAAGAGATTTTATCACTTAAAAAAAATATGAAAATCCAAACAGCCAGGGGGGCATTAGTCTTAAAACCTCGTGTGGGTTTTGTGATTTGGGCGAAGTGGATGGAGAAGCGCTGAGATAGGAGAAGAGCAGTTGGAAGCCAGAGCTGAAGAACTAGACATGCTGATCATTTCCAGTATCACTAGTTCCCATTCATGCCCCTCTTACTTTGTTCATTGTTAGGGGTGAAAACTCATTCCTGCTGATGTGCTGTTTCTGAGTGTCACGTGCATCACAGTTGACTTGAGGTGGGTGGTTCAATACAGATTTCAGGTTCTAACAGGACCTGTTGAATCCAGTTCTCTGGAGAGTGGTCTTGGGAGTCTACATTTCAACACCAACCTGAGGTGATTCATGTGCACACTGAAGTTTTCAAAATTGATTGCATAATGTTTAAGGAGAGAAATGAAGCAGGAGTTCTTTGCAAGTGCAGTAATGACTCCCCTTCCTCCATCTAATTTGGTTAATTGGTATCAATATCACCCTTCACTCTACCTCTGCCCATTCCACTTTCACTTTTGCCCCTAAAACAAGAAAGAGGTTCCTTGTCTGTCCTGATCTTAGAAGGAGGATCGATTGCAGTGTTTTAGAACTGGGGCTAAAGTGATGCTAGCCATTTTCCAGTGAAGAAGCAATTTCCTATAGACATTCTTGATCATCAAAAACAGGATCTAATAAAGATACTTAAAACAAACAAAAAAAATTGACAAACGGCTTTGTTTGCATTTTATTATTATATAAAGACAATACCCAGATTTGTCCCCATGTTCTAGTTTTGATTGTGTAGGTTTGTAAACTACTGCCCTATGTTATACTCATCCCTATATCTCTGTCCCCATCCACCAACTCCCATGTTCTATTGCCTCTATCTTTGCCATTTTTTCATACCCCCATAGATTGGTGCTAAACAGGCTTCATGGAGTGGAATACTTTGCCCTTGTTATACAATACAACTGTGTAAGATGCAGGAGTAATTAACAAGTGTGAATGGCCAGGGGTAGCAGCTGTCATCACTTAACACCCATGCTCAGATGCTTCTTTCATTTACACTGTATTTATTTGTCTCCTTCCTTCCTATCCTGAGCTGGGGAAAAGCTGGTCAGGTAAAGAGACTTTACCTGCAAAGGAAGCTTCTAGAGTGTGGGTAGTTTTAAACAAAGATGAGTCCTCCAACAATGCCCCCTGTCCTCAAGGAATTCATAAACCCAGACATAAATAATTATGACTTGGAAATCAAAGATGGTGGAGTAAATACTATGCCTGCTTCCTTCCATGACCAAATTAAAATTGCAACTAAACTATAGAAAAATCAACCTGGATTGCTATCTGAAGTCTGGCTGAACAGAAGTTTTATTACTAAGGATATAAACAAGAAACCATGTCAACACTGGAAGAAGGGGTGGAGACATGGAAATGGCTATCCCCAAACCTCCATGTGGGGGTTGAGAACCTGGATGGATATCTCAGCCATGGAGGTTCCACCCAGAGGAGAGAGGGACCCCAGCCCCACACCAGCCTCCCCAGTCCAGAGTACTAGTTGGGAAGAGAAGCCCCTATAACATCTGGCTGTGAAAAACAGTGGGATGGAAGGCGGCGGGTAACCCAGGCTTCCTCTTAAAGGGCCTGCACACAAATTCTCTCACTCCCAGGGATTCATCTTGGGCTCCAGCAGAGAAACAGTAACTCGGTGTGGGGGGAGGGCGGAGGGCGGGTATCGGAGACATATAAGGTCGGGGGACAGACTACATTGTGTGGCTGTGGCATGAGGGCTGGAGGACAGTCAGCATTTTCCCTGAGATGAGTTCTACTCCTATACAGATGGCAAACGAGCACCATCTTTCCTATGTTGAGCCCTCCCCGCTAGTCTTACGGACAAATCTGAATCTTATTGGTCTGGTGAGCTCCACTGCTCCTCCGTGATGACTCACTGGAATCCTATCCCACCCAATGCCGGAGGCATTTTCTCCAAGAGCAGCTAGAACCAACACACTTGGAGTTGGCTTCAGACTACAGCAGAGCACTGCCCAATTAGCACCACAAATGGCATTCACAAAGGGTGGTCTCAACAGGCACCAGAGCCCACTGGAGCAAATCCCACTCAGTGGGGTAAGACTCCCCACACAACAGCCTATAAGCTGTGGACGTGGCCAAACCCCATAGCCAAACAGCCTGATGGTCAGTCTCACTCACTGACATGCCAATAGCAATGAAGGCTCAACTATAACAGGAGGGCACACACAATTCACACAAGGGACACTCTTGGAGCACCCAGCGCAGGTGATCAGGGAGACTGTGCTACTGGGCCCCAAAGGGTACCTACTACATAAGTTCACCTGGCCAAGACTGGGGGTTGTAGCAGATCTACCTAATACATAGAAACAAACAGCGAGGCATCCAAAATGTGGAAACAAAGAAATACATCCCAAATGAAAGAACAGGAGAAAACTCCAGAAAAAGAACTAAACAAAATGAAGGCAACTAACCTACCAGAGACAGAGTTCAAAACAATGGTTATAAGGATGCTCAAGGAATTTAGTGAGAACTTTAACAAAGAGATAGCAAGCATAAAAAAGGATATAGAAACCATTAAAAAGAACCAGTCAGAAGTGAAGAATACAATAACTGAAATGAAGAATGCACCAGAAGGAATCACTAGCAGACTAGATGAAGCAGAGGATTAAATCAACCATTTGGAAGACAATGTAACAGAAAACACACCCAACTGGAACAGCAGGAAAAAAAAAATCCAAAAAAATGAGGATAGTTTAAGAAACTCCTCTGGGACAACATCAAGCATAACAACATTCACATCATAGTGGTACCAGAAGGAGAAAAGAAAAAGCAAGGGATTGAGAACCTATTTGAAAAAATGATGACTGAAAACTTTCCTAACTTAGTGAAGTAAATAGACATACGAGTCCAGGAAGTACAGAGAGTCCCAAGCAAGATAAATCCAAACAGGCCCACACCAAGACACACTGTAATTAAAATGGCAAAGGTTAAAGACCAAGAGAGGATCCTAAAAGCAGTAAGAGAAAGGCAACTAGTAATTTATAAGGGAGCTCCCATAAGATGGTCAGCTGCTTTCTTAACAGAAACTTTGTAGGCCAGAAGGGAGTGGCACAAAATATTCAACATGATGAAACACAAGGACCTACAATCAAGATTCATCTACCCAGCAAAGCCATCATTCAGAATCGAAGGACAGAGCTTCCCAGACAAGAAAAAGCTAATGGAGTTCATCATTACCAAACCAATATTACAAGGAATCTTAGAGGGACTTCTTTAAGATTAAAAAAAAGAATCAAAATTACGAATAATAAAATGGCAATAGCTACATATCTATCAACAATCACTTTCAATGTAAATGGATTAAATGCTCCATTCAAAAGACATAGGATGACTGAATGGATAAGAAAACAAGACACTTACATATGCTACCAACAAGAGACTCACTTCAGATTGAAAGACACACACACAGAGTGTAAAGGGATGGAAAAAGATATTTCCTGAAAAAAAAAAAAAGGCTGGGGTAGCAACACTTATGCCAGACAAAATAGACTTTAAAACAAAGGCTATAACAAGAGACAAAGAAGGACCCAGTAATCCTACTTCAGGGTATTTATCTAAAGAAACCCAAATGCTAATTTGAGGAAACGTGTGCATCCATACTCATATGTTCATTGCAGTATTGTTTATATGGCCAAGATGTGAATGCAGCCTGGGTGTCTGTCGATGGAAGAATAGATAAAGAGGAGGTGGTACATATATACAATGGAATATTGCTCGGCCAGGGAAGGGAATGGGTTCTTGCCATCTGTGGCCGCATGGATGGACCTGGAGGGAATTGTGCTGAGTGAAGTATGTCAGACAGAGAAAGACATGAGATTTCACTTATATGTGGAATCTAAAGAACAAAATAAGAAAACAAAACAGAAACAAACTCATAGATACAGAGAACATTTTGGTGGTTGCCAGATGGAAGGGGGGTTGGGGATGAGTGAAAAAAGGGAAGGGAGTAAGAAGTACAAATTGGTTGTTACACAGTAGTCATGGGGATGTAGGGAAGAGCATAAGGAATACAGTCAATAATACTGTAATAACTATGTATAGTGCCAGGAGAGTGCTAGACTGGTCAGGGGGATAATTTCTTAAATTATACAAATGTCTGACCACTATGCTGTACACCTGAAATTAATATAAAATAATACTGACTGTCACCTGTAATTGAAAAAATTAAAAAGGGGGGGGAAGGTGAAGGAGAATAAGAGGTTCAAATCTCCAGGTATAAAACAAACAAGTCATGGGGATGTAAGGTACAGCATGGGGAATACAGTCAATAATATTGTGATAGCATGGTACAGTGTCAGATAGTTCTAGACTAATCATGGCGATCACTTCTTTAGGTATATAAATGTTGAATAACTATGGTGTACATCTGAAAATAACAATGTTGCATGTTAGCTATATTTTAATAAAAATCTTTTAAAAATAATACTTATGACTTGGATAAATGCTGTGGGAATTTGGCAACACTCTATGGTAAACAATTGAATTTCAAGGAATCTCAATAAATGAACTAAAGGCCATTAAAAATAGAGTTTGCAATTGGGAGATGCCCTTTCAGAGGATTCTGGGAAATATTTTATTGATTTAATATCCTAGAACTAAACACCTAAGTGAATGTTATAGAAATGAATCAGTCCCCTTGTGAGTCATTTCACTATTTTAAGGACGTGACTTAGTTTAAATGCCCCTTGTGGAATTGCCTCCAAAAGTACTATTTTCTACTCATACGTGGTTTTAAACCAAGAACAACATGAGTTCTGAAAGTCTAAGTCTTTAAAACCCGTACCTTGAATGGAACAATTGATTTTTGTTTTCTGATATGAGTAAGTGGTTTATCAATGACCAATTATGTAGTCATATCCAGGTGAACTGGCTGGAGAACCCATGTAATCTGCCATTCATGATTATAGACTCATCATGAAAGAATGAGTTGTTTCTTTTCCACACCTTTCCCTGAAAGGATATCAAGGCCTTTGTGTTCTGAGAGAGAGAGTCCAAACATAAACTAATAAACAGAAATTTCAGATACTGAAAAGTCCTATTTAAAAGAAAAAAAGACAAGAAAGGTGGGACAATATGGTAGAATGCCTGGACGCGAGGCCCCTTTAGTTATGGTGGCCGGGGGAGGAGGTATTGGATAAATCGTTTATGAAGACAACCATGCAAAGATCTGCAGGAAGAGCATTCCTGGCAGAAGGGTCAACAGGTACCAAGACAATAAGGAGGGAACAAAGTTCGCAGTTTCTGAGGATGGAAAGAAGGTCACTGTGGCTGGAGTGTAGTGTGACGGGCGGGGTGATGGGTCAGATCATATCACAAAGGGCCTTGAGGATCAAGGGAAGAAAGTTGGATACTAATTGCAATGGATGTTCTAAAAGTATCATTCTAGCTGTGGTCTGAAGAATGAAATGTAGAGAGGCCAATGTGGAAGCTGGGAGACGTTTAGGAGCTGCTGCTGTAAACCACGTTTTGGAAGTAGAACTAACATAACTTGATGATGGATATTAGTAGTAAAGGAAAAAGGCAACCAAGGATGATATATTTGCTTTGATATGCTATTCCAGAGTAGGATGTTATAGCCAGAGTTTCAGGCTTTCACAATATTTGTGAGTTCCCTAAATTCGGTAAGTCTAAAAATGAAACAAAAACTCTCCTGTTAAATGACCAATGGAAAACTGGTTTTAAGCAGTCAAAAGACTCATCATTTCTTAAGAATAAATTACAATCCTTGCTCGAAATGGAAAGTTGGTAAAGGTATTCTGGGAGCAGTCCAAGGCCTTGGTCCTATTCCTGGAACTTGCTATTAATCTGGCTGCAAAATGGCTGGTCCAGTTCACTTCCTAGCAGAAGCTGAAGAAATGCACGGGAACCCTTGTGGCACGGAAGAGAGAGGAAGGTTTTCAGTTAAGCTTAGAGCATTCTTTTGACAAGATACGCAGAGGGAAAGTCCCAGAGGCTGAAAAATGCCTTAAGGGGTCAGCATTAAGGGGTGTGTGTGAACTCTGGGGATGAACTAACTGTGTTACTTCCTTACAAAATATGGCAGAGTGGAGAGTTAAGAAGAGAGCGTAGGTTTCATTCTTGCTTGTGCATGAACAAACCAAGCAGGAATGTGTGAATTACGGACTAGAGTTATAGACATCTATAGACAAGTGAAGGCCCCAACCCAGAAATTCCTGCTGATTTTGTGCTAATCAGAGATGACAGAGCAAAAGAGCAAACTGTAGCAGCATTTTCAGAGTGAGATAGGATAGTGACACTATGGTTTCAAATATTAAGGTAGACATGGAAAGTGAGAAGCATTGTGGGTATACTTCTATCCCTTGATGTCCACCTCTTTCAAGTCAAGGCCCCAAACCCAAACCCAATGATCCAATAAGCAGTTTCCCCAAACCCAGTGAGGGCTAGCCTAGGTTGGGGTTGGAAAAAGCTCATCCTTCTTTGCTTCTGGTGTAGTAGGGTTGGTCTCAAGCAAAATCATTGGGTATCCATCACATATCACACTGTATTTCACATATAATCCCCATTTGCTTTATTTTGGTAAAAGGAATAGTTAATGCGTGCTGTAACCACACAAATTTTAACCCCGTTAATGCTTCCTTTTTCATGTGTTCTTGGATGGCAAAAGGAAGATGGGGAGTTGGCATGGGGTAGAATAAACTCTAACATCAACACACTCATTCCCAGGTTTGCTGGGAAGAACTTGGATGGACACTGCCAGGCCAAGCTATGCAGTACTTCTGGGGATGCTTGCCACAGAAGGAGGAGAAAAAGAATGGACGCTGAGGTCTGCGTATGGTCTTTTGGTGTCCCTGGCTGACACAAAAAGATGTTGTGTCTCGTGAAGAGCTGTGAGAGGGAATACATAACGAGGTAGGTCATTTTATTCATCAGAGTTCGGGGACTGTTTTCCATTTTTTTAAAAAAGGCATTCAGGGTAGGAGACCAGGCTGACTTTCTTAGGGATGCAGGAGGCGAGAGTCACAAGCTGAGAACAGGGTCATGTGAGTTGCACGGGCTGTAGGAGAAGGAAGTTAGCTTGGAGGACTCCTGGTTGAAAAAAAAGAGAAATATAAGCAGCTACTTTGAGTGGAAAAAATTTGGAAAGAGAGAAATATCTAGAGAAGATTTGAGGAGTTTCTTGTTCAATATGCTGCACAGAACATTTGCAGAGACTCCTTAAGAAAGCTTAAATATTATTCTTCAATGCTTCGGCAGTCAGTTTATGTTTTCTTAGCATGCTATTACATGCTTGGACCGAACCATGTGAAGCCTCAGTTTTATTCAGGTTACACTCTGAAATATAATATCCCCCTGCTCAAAAAAAGCTTTCCTCGACTTTGCTGCCCCCTTAAATTACTGTGACCTCTGATTATTCCATTTCAATGGCAAACCTCAACAAAGTATAGCATCACTTTTTTTCACCTATTAAATTAACAAAACAAAATGCAATAATTATAATAAATATAAACATAGCAGTAATAGTAAAACATACAGCATTTTTCTAAACATATAGAATTTTTAATGTCAGAATTTCGTATTGGTGATTTACATATATTAGCTTATTAAAATTTTGTAACAATCCTATGAAAAAGATGCTATTATTGCCCCTATTTTAGAGAAATGGATATTGAAGCACAGAGTTTAAGTAACTGGGCTAAGCTTACACAGCTAGGAAGTGGCACAACTGAATTTCAAACCCAGGTACTCTGTTCCAATGTCTGTGTTAACCACTGTATAAGTGCATGGTGAAATTAGTGTCCTTATTTACTCCTTGTGGCGTTGTCTATTTGCACAACCTCAAAAAGGTGAAAATAGAGTTACTGTATGATTCAGTAATTCCACTCCTACCGTGTTTCTCCAAAAATAAGATCTAGCCGGACCATCAGCTCTAATACGTCTTTTGGAGCAAAAATTAATAGAACACCTGGTCTTATTTTACTATAATATAAGACCGGGTCTTACATAATATAACACTGGGTCTTATATTAATTTTTGCTCCAAAAGACGCATTAGAGCTGATGGTCCGGCTAGATCTTACTTTCGGGGAAACATTGTACATATATACTCAAGAGAATTGAAAACATATGTACAAAAACTTGTCCACAAATGTTCAGAGAAGCATTATTAACAACAGCAAGAAAAGAGGGAACAATCCAGACGTCCACCAATTTTGAATGGGTAAACAAAATGTGTTATATCTACACATTGGAAAATTATTCAGCCATAAAAAGGAATGAAGTCCTGGAACATGCTATAACTTGGATGAAACCTGAAAACTTTATGTTAAGTGAAAGAAGCCAGATACAAAAGGCCATATATTTATGATTCTATTTATATGAAATGTCTAGAATAGGTGAATCTATTGAGGTAGAAAGCAGAGTAGGAGTTGCCCAAGGCTGGGGGGAAGGGGAGAATGGGGTGACTGCTAAGGGTACAGGGTTTCTTTTTGGGGTGACGAAAATGTTATGGAATTAGATAGAAGTGATAGTTGTACAACCTCTTGAATATACTAAAAGACAGAAAACTGTACACTTTAAAATGGTGAATTTTATGATATATAAGTTATATCTCAATTTAAAAATTTCTAGGCAGGAAGAGAACACGATCTCGAGTCCACTGCTGTCATTATATTACACTGCCACATGGTGTCACTGTTGACAAAGTTCCGACAAGGCTTTACGAAGCTCTGGGCTGCTCTGATGGTTCAGATCGCGCCCAGGCTGCAGGTGGTCCATGATTTAAGTGTAAGGTTAAAATTCAGACTATGTTCCCCAGAGCCTGGGCAAAATCATTCCAGAATATTAATACTGAAGAGATTTTAGCTTCAATTCCACACACTGTGCTACAACTTGCCTTCCATCACAGACTAAGTTTTTGGCTAACTCTGGTTCCCATATTAATGGAGAAATTCACACTCCTTGCACAAGCATCTCTGTTAAAAAGAATTACTTCTAGGCATGTCTTAAACTTTGTTTTTTTAAAAAACTACTTTATGGATACACAGGAAAATACTGAATAATTTTCCTTTCCTGGAGTAGGAGGCTTTCAATGAGTTGAAGATTTTACATCAACTCCCTCTAAAATATTTACATTATTTAATCCAATATTTCCAGGCAAAATATTAAAAAGCTATATGTATGAAGATGGTCATATGATGTTATTGACAGTAGCAAAACAAAATCAGAAATATCTAACAATGGAAATTGTATTCACATATCCTGAAAGTCTTATACCTATTAAAAATGGCACATATGAATGCTATTTGACAACATGAAAATCCTTATGCTATGATGCAAAATGATATTAAACAGCACCTATTTGTATGTATGTGTCAAAACATACACACATACATTCACAAATTCATACAATTAGAAATAATGCACATACCAGTTAAAGTTATATTCATGTCCTATTGAAATAGATTTTAATCCTCTTACCCCACATTCTATAAAATGTGTTCAATATCTATACCAAGATTTATCTCAATTACCAGGGTATATATTCTCATGGTTACTTTTTTCACTTATATTTTAAAATTGTGAACAATATCATCCATACAAGAGTATTTATAATGTAAGCATACAGTTTAAAGTGTATCCATTGCATTTCCATCAGAAATCTAAATTCTACTCAGTTGGTTGGACTACAGAGATATTAATGTAGACACTATTTAAAGGGGTGTGGGTAGGGTTAAGAGAATCATTCAGTTGAGGCGTCCCAACCATCAAGTTGAGGTTAAGAACCATCAAGTTGAAAGTCTTGGTGTAAGAGCGGGAAGCCCATCCCATCTCTAGGCTAAACAGCAAGGAAGGAAAGCATTTCCAGAGCTGTGAGCTGGAGCCACTGAGGAGGGTCCCTGGTCAAGAGCTACAGTTGTCGAGGGACACAGCCACTGCCAGATCCTCAACCCAAAACAGAGAAGAATGGATAAAACACATACTACCTCCCTTTCCTCCTGCCTCCAATCTCTGTAGATGCCTGCATCATTTAAACCTAAATAAATGGAAACCAGCGGAGAGCCCAGGTGATGTTTGCCAAAGAGGTCAGTTTCTAAGGTAAAGAATGGGGCAGGGAAGGGAGGAAGGTGGATACGAGGGAGGGCAAATAGAAAACCCAGTCTACCTGTTTTGCCACCTGGGATTTATTCTTGCCCTTTGCTCAGATGAGAGAAACTCATCCCTTATAGATGAGAGAATTACAGAGTCCTGCCAACCACCATATTGCTTTGAGGCGATGTCAATTTGGGCATACTATGACCTAGAAACTAAATTATAATATTTGTCTCCACCAGTACTCTTCATATAAAGTAATAGAGAAAGAGGGGCAGGGAAAAATATCAGTTAACATTTTATATACAGAGCTACCTACAACGGTCCTTGCCTCTACAGCTTGTTGCTAGGCTAAAATTGATAACCACAGCTTCGTACTTCATTCACTTATGTTTCCCTTGCCCTATGCAGTACCTTGGTAGATCAGGATTTTTTCACCTGGTCTGGTGATGCAACACTTTAATTTCTGCATGATCTGAAATTTAAGTGATCTTGAATTTATCAGGTTACTGCAGTGTCATGCAAGGTCTCTGGTCCCGCTCCCCGCACAAGAACGCAGGATATGGTGAGGCCAAAAAGGAACAACAATGGAGCCATAGATAGGGGAGTCATACCACTATATTCTCGCTGGCGGCTGGGTTGGAGACACAAGAAGCAGGAGCCGCAATCTGCCGTCTGCTTCTCTGCCAACCAACCAACCTATGGTGCCCACGGCAGTTATATTAGTGGCTAATGGCTAACTGGTCACAGCTGATGGCCAACTGGTCACAGCTGATGACCATCTTCTATCCGAGCCAGCACTTTTCCACGTGAGACCGAGAGCCTGGAAACTGCTCTCCTGGCTCTGTCCCCACATGCAGTTATCTAATGATCATTATTATTGCACATGGGAGAATTAAGACGTGCCCAGGGAATCTCTGGATGTCACGCACAGTTCTGCTTGCCCTCCTATAGCTGGAACCCAATCCCCCTCTTGGTAAGCGGGATCAGTTATCCCAATTCTATCACTATGAGGTGCCAAAATAATCAGGGGGCAATTTCAGTTTCCAATTCAATAGAAACATAGCTGGGCCCTGTAGTGGAAGCACTTCTTCCTTTTGAATTAGGACTTCCGAAAAATGATAAACCCAAGGTTGTAGACAGGATGTGCTGGGTATTTTCCATTTGTCCTGTCAGTGTTTGTCCCTAGGAGACTGACCTTGATAGAGTGCATGGTCCTGTCTCCTTCCTCTTCTGGCTTCCTGTCCACTCTCAGTATTAAACCTATTCTGCAAGTAGAAAAGCCCTTAAAAAATGTTTATAACTGTGGATTACATGGCTAAGTGACAACCTCTCATGGGACACATTCTCTTCCTGGATCAGACGTAACAGTGGTGGTTGACAATAATTTCTGGAGAATGACGGCTCATTCAAGTCTCATGAAAGTCTATGGAGGCTTAGGGCAGCGCAGAAGCAGGGATTCTTACACACGTAGGTGACTGGCAAGGCTCACTGAGGTCTTTGAGACTGTCGTTCTGCTTCCTCTGCCTCCTCAAAATCTCACAGCTGAGTCGCTGCTGTTGACTTTGCCCCTTTGACCTGCCTTTTCCAGGCAAAATTCTGGTGTAGGCCAGGTCAGGCGTGCGGGCTCTTTAAGGAAGTCAACGGCTGCGCTGATTGGCTGAGGATCGGAATCCACTGTCAAGGCTCGTCCATCTGCGAGGCGAGGCCCGGTTCCCGACGCTGTCTAGGGGACCCCGAGCCTGAAGGACTCTGCCGCCATCCGCCGTCCGCTGCCCAGTGAGTGAGCAAAACCCGCGCGGGCCGCGCCGGACGTAGGCGGGTGGAGAGGGCGGGTCTGCGCGGTCGCGTCTGCGGGCTCCGGGCTCCCGGCCGCGGGCGTGCAGGGCCGCGCTGCGCGCATGCTCCTTGCGAGCGCCCGCCCTCGGCTCTCTTCCTGCCGCTGGTGCTGACAGGTGTCACCAACTTCGATTCGGGCAGAGTCCGTGCGTTCCGGTGGCCAGGACTCCTGGCCTTTCCCGTAACATTGTAATCGAGTTGGGGAAAGTAGACAGCATTGTCGAGGGAAGTCAGCATACTATGCAGGAAATACCCAAGTTACAGTAATGGGGCCCTGGGAGTGTGGGTGGAGTTAAATTGGGAAAAACCTCCCGGAAGCTGCGGTTCCGGGCTGGAATTTGCAGGGGAAGTGAGCTAGTTTGAATGGAACACGACTTATTGAAAATGACTGTAATTAAGCAACCAGTCATAAATGTAGATAGTTAATGTGTAATTTGATCAGGAAATGAGTCAGCGCAGAAATTTGGATGACAGAGATCATGGGATTATCCCTATCTATCATCTATCTATCTATCCTCTATAAAATCAAATCCAGGTTGCCACTGGAGGAAGGCTTGCACCCCGCCACACTCCTTAGAAATACCCAATTTCCATTGTAATCTATAGCACAGCTGAGGCAGGGCTGGAGCGTTAAAGAATGCTTTTTAAGGTCTCAGGAGTAATCAAAGGAGAAATGAAGGCAGCAGGGATTCAAATCAGCATTCTCAGTCCGCTGAGACACAGTGGTGTCTAAGTTGTAAGTATCAAGACGTTTGTCACCAATGATAAACGTGTTGGAATTTTCTACGAATAGAATTACCATATGACCCAGCAACCCCTCTCCTGGGTATCTACCTCCAAAATCTGAAAACATGTATCCATAAAGACAAGTGTGCTCCAATGTTCACTGCAGCTTTATTTATGGTGGGCAAGACATGGAAACAACCAAAATGTCCTTCAATAGATGAATGGATAAAGAAGTTGTGGTATATATACACAATGGAATACTATTCGGCAGTAAGAAAAGATGAAATAGTACCATTGGTGACAACATGGATGGCTCTTGAGATTATAATGCTAAGCGAAATAAGTCAGACAGAAAAAGTACAGAACTACATGATTTCACTGATATGTGATATATAGACCCAAAACAACAAAAGAACAAGACAAACAAATGAGAAACAAAAACTCATAGACACAGACAATAGTTTAGTGGTTACCAGAGGGTACGGAGGGAGGGGGGTGGGAGATGAGGGTAAGGGGGATCAAATATATGGTGATGGAAGGAGAACTGATTCTGGTGGTAAACACACAAATGTGATTTATAGATTGTGTGATACAGAATTGTACACCTGAAATCTATGTAACTTTACTAACAATTGTCACCCCAATAAACTTTAATTAAGAAAAAGTGGAATTTTCAAAAGACTTAGTTTATATAATAGAGTGAATTCAAAGTTATCCCTATTGCAAGATCACTCTTGCTTCTTTTTTTTTTCCAGATTTATTGAGAAATAATTGACATACATCACCATATACAATTAAGGCGAACAGCCTGATGTACTGACTTATATGTATTGTGAAATGATGACTACAATAGGTTCAGCTAACATCTACCATCGAGTATAGATACAATAAAAAGAAAAGAAGAAAGCAGTTTTTCTCCTTGTGATGAGAACTATTAGGATTCACTTTCTTAACAACTGTCCTATTTTCCATACAGCAGTATTAACTCTAGTCATCATTTCTGATATATATTTTGTGAGTGGGAGAGAGAACACTGAGAGTATTCTGGACACCCTAAGGAACCTCCCAGACTTTGGAAAATGGCTTTGTTAGTATGGGGAAGGTTGAAAATACTGAACTCCAGTATGTAGTTTACAAGGTGTGGTGCACTCATTTTCAGGTGTGATCTCCCCTGAGGACATCACCCTTCTTCTCCCCGCTCAGCTTCTACCTTTAACCCTTGGGAACGTCTCCTCACACATCCAAACTACAATCCAGACCCAAGAGAGCAAGACCCAGAAACACGCAAGCCTAAATCCTAACTTTCCAGATAGTTTCTCTTACCTAGATGGCTGACATGAGAGCTGTCCTTGCACTTCAGGGAAGATCCCACCCCTTAATAAATAGAAGCACTATAAGAGACACAGCTCTGTGACACTGTGTGTGTGAGTGTACGTGATTAGAGGACAATTGTTTTCTTTATAAATGTTTGCAGTGTATGTAAAAATTCAATTCTCCAGTCTTATATGCAGAAGAAAAATACGAAACGGCAAGTGGCCTGAGCTATGCTTCTCTTGTATCACTTACTGCTTTCTGCAAACTTTTATGGGAAAGAGACACCATGGAGACTGCCAAGATGGATAATATATTGCTTCTGCCTTTCTGGTCGGCCATTGGAAACGGTTGACACAGGGCTGTCTGAGTTTGTAGAAAGGAGAAAACGTATGCTAATCTCCCCACTCTCAGTGGGTGGCCTCCAACTCTGGTCACAGGATGGAGTGGAGCAGTGGCAGGGAGGGAGAGAAACATCATGACCTCCCAGGCCTGTTCCAGGCTTCTTCTTTCTGGGCGTGATTTGGCCTCCCGTGCCCAGCACTAATGCTGACTCTGATCAGAGGCCCCTGTAATTCTAGGGTGTATCTTTGGGCCACAATCCAGGAAAGCCGCTGAAGTCTGCCTTGCAGTTCCCACTCACCTGGAGCCCCACTAGTAAGGACAACTCATTGCACCTGGCATGCAAATGCCCCCCGTCCCCCACCTTCTCCCCAGTGAGCCAGAACCCAAGGTTTCCTGATAGGATATGGAAAATAGGAACTCTGCTGGCTTTCTATAGAATGCTGGGTAGAAAGTGTTAAGACTGGCCACTCTGAGCCAGGGTTCACACCCTGCCCAACAGCCTACCAAAGAGAATCCGCAACACTGCTGAGGAGGGTAGAGCAGTTGTAACTTTCTTTAATTTTGCATTCTTCTGAAAGTAAAATCAACAACTGAAGGTCTTCTGTACCTACCCAATTGGATTAAGAACAAAAAATTAGAGTTCTGGCTCACCTAGAGTTGACAGCCCACTTAAGAACTTCTTAAGTAAGATAAACAAGAGAGGCAACACCGTATAGTCATTTAAAAATTGTGTTTCCCAGGGTATTTATCCTTGCTTTCCCATTTTGAGAACGTCAGCAGTAGCTTGAAGAGAACAAAGGTGAGGTTAGAGGAGGATGGCCAAGGGATGTCAGCAGTGGGTGGATGGAAATAGGGGGTATGTGGAGAGGGGCAGGGATTACAGGAAGAGAATCGATAGTGACCTTGAGAAACCTGGTCCTGAAACACAATGCCAGGAGCACAGAGAAACCTATCCTCCAGGTGCACACGGCGTCTCCTCAGAAACAAAGATTCTCTCATCTAACTGGACAGAAGGTGAAAGGATAGATGGTTTCTACCCTGAACCTCACAAAAGAGAGGGTTTTTTTTCTGTTTGTTTTTAAGTATTCAGTCTTCAAGATTTACAGTAGGAAGCAACATCAGGAGACATGGGGCCGTTTGCTTATAGAGCAGAAGATTTTGGAAGTCATCCAGTTCAATCAGCTGGTCTTGGGTGAGTAAATGATGTGCCCGGCCAGTTAAGCCTTCCCAAGATCAGACAGCTAGTTAGGAGCAGGGACTAGAATCCATGCTGTGTTGCCACTTCAGAGATTCTTCTGTTTTTTTTTTTTTTTCCTTTCTTTCTTTTGTTTTTTTTTACATTGCCATAAGCTCACGAAGGACCCACTCAGAGCATACAAGGATGCATGTAGAACATATTGTTTTAATTAAACCTCTTTTCCTTTTTATATTTTAGGTCAAGATGGGGTTTATATTTTCAAAATCTATGAATGAAAACATGAAAAATCAACAGGAGTTCATGCTTATGAATGCTCGACTTCAGGTACATTTTTAAATAGTTAAGCTTTTATGTTGTTACATTGGTTAAGGTTTCTAACACATGTGTTCTAGCAGTATGTTCTCTTTGACCCCAAAAGGTAAAATGTTCTCGGGGCTACATTCTCAAAGCCAAGACGACATGGATTGTTAATTATCTAGTAAATGGGCTTGTTTAAATCTCCAATGCAGATACTTGTGTAAAAATCTCCATACTATAAAGGGACAACTGCTTAGAGAGTAGGGTAGGCAGAATGATACCCCTCCAAAAGAAAGATATCTACATCCTGATCCCCTCTGTGAATATTTTTTCCTTACATGGCAAAAGGGGCTTTGCAATGAGATTAAGTTAAGGAGCTTGAGATGGAGAAGATCCTGGGTTATCTGGATGGGCCCAATGTAATCACAAGGGTCCTTATAAAGGAAAGACTGACCAAGAGGGCTGCGGTGGAAGTGGGGGGAGGTGGGGGAGGAGGGGGAGATAGAGAGAGAGAGAGAGAGAGAGAGAGAGAGAGAGAGAGAATTGAAGATGCTATGCTGCTGGCTTTGAAGATGGAGTAAAGGACTATGAGCCAAGAATTCAGGCAGCCTCTAGAAAATGGAAAAGGCGAGGATACAGATTCTCTCCTCGAGCCTCCAGAAGGAAGTCAGTCCCACCAGCTCATCTTGGACTTCTGACCTCCAGAACTGTAAGATAATAAATCTGTGTTGTTTTAAGCCACTGAGTTTGATAATTTGTTACACAGCAATAGGAAACTAATACAGAGTATGAAAACTGGAGACTGCATTTATACATAGGCTGGATAGAAAAGATCAAAGCAAAGAGGAATATTGTCTAATTGTCTAATATACAGTGTCAAAAAGTAGTTTAAAATGCTGTATGTCAAAGTCAAGTGTTAAAAGTTTCACTGGCATTATCTTCCTAAGATTTCAAACCAAGATCTCTGGGCCTGTCATTCATTATGGCCCTGGGATAAAAAAGGCCTACTCTGAGGCAGTCTAATGAGTGGTGAAAAGTGAGCACTGAAGCCAGACTGCCGGGGTTTGAATCCCATCTCTAGCCCTGACTAACTGTACGATTTGCGCCTCAGTCTCCTAATGTGTAAACTGGAGGTGGTAGTACCCACTTTAGAGGGTTGTTCTGAGGAGTAAAGATGGTAGTATAGAGAAGGTATAGAGAACAATGCCTCAAGCCTTTAGAACAATGTCTCACACTCTGTAAGTTTTGCTGCTGTTATTGCTATTAAAAAGTGGTAAGAGTGTCTTATGCAGGATACTAATGTCTTTTGGGGGAATTGAACAATTGAAAGAATGGGCAACTGAATTATTGTAACAGAACAAAGTGACCTAGGGGAGACCAAACATTAGGCATACAAACCAGCCAAGAACGTCACATGCTCAGAGAATCCTTGTCCAGGACCTTTGGAAAGCACATGGCTTTTACTCTTACATCATTTCCCCTGAACTCAGGGACTGTGAAGGATCTGGGATTTTACACTACTTGCAAGCTAACAAATCAGCCTGTTACTATTTCACGGACGCTAGCAGAATACAGGAGACACCTGTGTTAGAGACAGAGGACTTGATTACTCATAGCACAGCAAGCAGCGTAAGCCTGCAGCTGGTGTCAATTCCCCATGCCCCGCAAGTCCCACAGAGGTGACAAAGATGGGTTTAAATTGGTGCTGTGCCTGCAGTGGGTTTGTGGCACCTTGGAGAAATACTGGACTTGGAGAATCTACTGCTTTTATCGTGAGTGGTGAGCTGGTGGGGTTGGGGAGGGTTACCTCATTCCTCAAGGCTGTTCACTGCTAGTTTCCAGGCAGCAATTCCCGCCTGTTCTCAGGAATTTTTTTTGCTTTCCCATTCCTGAATCCTGAGATATAAACTGTTGTCTGTTCTCCACGATGAATCGTTTCCACAAAGTGACAGCTGATACTACCAAGCACCTGGGTTCAAGGAGCCGATTTTCCCGATTTCCCGACTAACTTTTCTTGGGATTCACAAACAGAAAAGCAAAAAAATTCCCAAGTATGGGCGGGAACTCCCACCTGGAAACCCTAGCAATTTACTTCCCATTGTGGGTATTACTGGGTTCAAGGAGCCGATTTTCCCGATTTCCTGACCAACTTTTCTCGGGATTCGGTAACGGGAAAGCGAAAAATATTCCTGAGAACGGGTGGGAAGTCCCACCTGGAAACCCTATTCACTGCAAACACAACCCAGAGAAATGGCCTTGAGCAAAGAGCAGTCTGGGCCTTGCATCCTTGGCCAACCCAGCAAGAATGTGCTGGGACATTCAGGGCCTCTGGCGGATTGCCCGTCCTGACAACCTGCCCCTCAGCGCCAACGACCAGAGCTTTGAGAACAGCCCTGACTTCTGCCCACTGATCCCAGCGACCACCATAGCGGACGCCGAGGTCAAACCGTCAGGAGCACTGTCGACAACACAATGTTCAGCTGAACTGAATCAAAGGGGAGCCGGGCCCAGGCATTTCAGAGAATCTTTGTGAATCCAAGGCCCTGTTAAGCCAGTAGCTTTGCTTCAGGTGGCAGAGTGGGGGGATCAAGGTTTTCCCAGAGGGTTAGCTGCTACTTTATGCAAATTTGCGACGTCAGTAAGGCCAGGCCAGCCGTGCCCTCAAATACATTTTAATTTGAGCAGCAAATGGGCCCTTTTCCTTGTAGTTGTCTTGTTCTAACTAGTTAACCCACCCCAAAATGGGGATGTCAGGTCTGAGAGTCGCAAGGCCTCCATGGGTCATTTTTAACAAGAGGTCAGTAATGGACAAAAGCTGCCTTGCATTTTTGAAAGGGGCATGTTACAGGTTGCATTTTGTCACCCCCCCTGCCCGCCACACACAAATTCATATGTTAAAGTCCTAATTCCCACTACCTCAGAATGTGACCTTATTGGAGATTGAGTGTTTACAGAGATAATCAAGTGGAAATGAGGTCATTAGGGTGGACCCTAATCCAATACACCTGGTGTCCTTATAAAAAGGGGAAATTTGGACACAGTGACGCTCATGCAGGGAAAATACCATGTGAAAATGAAATTGGCCATTTACAAATCAAGGAGAGAGGCCTGAACACATCTTTCCCTCACAGCCCTCGCAAGGACGCAACGTTGCTGACACCTTAATTGTGGACTTCCAGCTTCCAGAACTGAGACAATACATTTCTGTTGCTTAAGCTACTCAGTTTTGTGGCACGTTGCTATGGTAGCCCTAGAAACTAACATAGGATGTATTTGGTGCTTGTGTCCGGCAGGTGGTGCTGCTGTACTTAGCAATGGCCTCTGGAGATTGGCTGTGATTTTTCTTTTTCTCTGGGATTCTATATTGTTTCTATTAGACCAGCTGGAAGAGGTCAGGGAATCCCTGAATGGCAGCGTGTCCTCTCATCACTATGAATATTTACAATATAAGCAAGTAACATCAATTTCTTTATACACATATATGCGGGGGACACAACTGTAGTGTCTTGAAGCCGTTCAAAGGTCATTTTAATTTCCCTTCCTTGCTGCAAACTTTGTCCGAACCCTATCAGTTGAATTCCAGTGATTTTTCTTCTGTGTGGGAACACAGACCAAAGAGTTTAACACAGGTACTTCAGGGGCTGTCGTAACAGTTTCAGGAATCACGCTGTCTCCCAGCTCGGGGAACCTGTGTGGTGCAAAGGGGCGAGGGCAGCTTTTTGCCCTTTGGCTCCTTATCGCAGAATAGGTGCTGCTTCCTACCCTGGGTACCCCTGGCCTCTGGAGAGCACTGGGGTTCAGGGGCATCATTCTTTTAGCATCTCCTGGTGCCATTGCTCTGTCCTGTGTCCATGTAAGAAACATCCAAACCTGTAGAGAATTTTTATGAGTTTATTTGAGCCAAACTGATGACATATGCCAGGAAGCAAAATCTCAATAGATTGAGAAAATGCTCTGGAGAATGGCAGTTTTGCGGCTTATTTTACACGTTAAAATAAAAGGAGAAGAGTAAGGAAAGTTACATGAAATGGTAATAGATTAAAGATGGGAGAAAGCAAAGCAGGGAAATCTCTGGGATTAGATAAAAAAGGCAAAATGGAAAAACACATACTTCTTTTAGATTGTTGGGTACAAGATAGTTAGTAATTAACATTGCAGCACACAGAGATGCTCTGTGGGGAGCAAGATGACAGCGAGGGCTTCTGTGGCCTCATGCTCTGGTGCAGCGGTTGTGCCACGAGGGGCTATAAAAGATTATTCTGAGAGTTCAAAGGCATGTTATCTGAGATACGAAAAGATAATAGAAAGAAGCTACAGGCCTAGGACGTGACTACCCACCATGATCTGCTTTCAGTTAGGAATTTTTGTGTTCAGACCATCCTGTGCGGTTACTTTCGCTCTCTGAGTTTGTAGGGTCCACCATGCAGGCTCCCCTGAGCTAGTCAGGTTTAGTATGTGGTCCCTTTTTCATCCATACATGTATCCTCAGCACTTTGGGCCAACTTGATGCTTAGCTCACCCTCCAGCCGTAAGGGACCAAGTAGACGTGGGTACCTCCATCCAACAGAGCCATAAACATCTGAATCCCTCCTCTCCCCTCCCTGATATTCGCCAGCACAGCCAGCCTTCTTCCCTGAAGCAGCTGGCGTTGGGGGAGAGATGGAGGGAGAGAATGGCTTGGTGCCAGCAAGCAAGCCTTTGCATCTACTCTCCGTCTCAAGGGGCCCCCACCACTAGGTTCAACAAACAGGCTTCTGCTGTTTCAGCCTACCCAAAGTTCTGTAACCTCAGTGCTGACACGTTATTTCAGCTTTGTGGACCCCCTGACCCATCTGCCGCAGCCATACTGCCTACCTCTTGGCTGGGGCGTGTGACTTGCTGCCCCACTGTCATGCCCCACTGTCCTTCCATCTCTCACCCCAGAGGAACATGTGCCACAACGAAAGCACCTGCTGGGTGGCCTGTTTCGACCCGACCTTTTGTTGCTCAGCCTCGTTTAACACACAGAACAGTGAGAGAGCCTTACTCTACCCTCCCACCCTCACTACCACCTAGGCGAGAGCAATCCTACCAGATGTCAGAGTATTCTCACATCCCATAACCTACCAAGAGGGTTCTTGTCCTTTCTCTTTCAGAATGCCGTGTCTCCATCAGCATCCCATCTTTGTCACCAAAACAGGCAGGTCCTGTGAAGGGCCTGGGATTTTACCCTACTTGCAAGTTAACAGATTAGCCCTTTAGTGTTTCATGGATGCTGGCAGCATGAAAATGACATGTTTTCTATGCACCCCAAACTGCACCGAGGAGATGGAGGTGGGCCTAGTTGGACACTGAGGGGGATGCAGTAGGTTTCTGACTTAACTGAGGAACAGTGAGCTGTGGAATCCACCACGTTTATGGTGAGTGGTCAGCAAGGCTGCTCTTGGGGAAGAGATATCATCATTCCTCAAACACAACCCTGAGAAATGGCCCCAGTAAAGAGAAGTCAGGGCCTGCATCCGTGGCCTCCCCAGCAAGAAAGTCCAGGAATGCTCAGGGCCCACGTGGATTGATTCTCCCAACATGTGTGTTGGTTAAGATGATTAGTTTTTCCTTCTTGATCAGGTACTTTATTACTTATCTTCTAATTTCAAGGAAGGAGACAAAGAAAATATAGAACACCATAGTTGAAGCAGCTTTCCAACCCTAAATCTGCTTGAGTTCTGATCCCAACTGGGGAAGCCGGGGGAGAAACACACTTATCTGCAGCATTTTGGAAGATCTACTTGGTCCATGAATGTTCCCCATTCAAAGGAATTAAACTTCTAACATTATTCTTAGGGTGTAGAGCTATTCTTCTTTATGGAAAACAAAAAAGCACCATGAAATATTTGATACATACAAGAGAATATATTTATAAGTTTTGAAGCATAATAAAATGAACACCAATGAACCCATCACTAAATTGAAGAATTATGTTCTCACAATACCCCTGAAATGACCTATGGGTTCCTCCTTACAGGTTAAGTGAACCCAAGCAGCTAAAGCTGGGCTGGAATTGACCAAGCCCTGAGGACTGATGTATCAGTGTTTCATTCCTACCCTGTTTCTCCGAAAATAAGACCTAGCTGGACAATCAGCTCTAATGCGTCTTTTGGAGCAAAAATTAATATAATACCTGGTCTTATTTTACTATAATAGAAGACCAGGCCTTATGTAATTATAATACAATACAATAATAATATAATATAATATAATATAATATAATATAATATAATATAATATAATATAATATAATATAATATAATATAATATAATACCGGGTCTTATATAATACAAGACCAAGTCTTATATTACTTTTTGTTCCAAAAGATGCATTTGAGCTGATTGTCCGGCTAGGTCTTATTTTCGGGGAAACACGGTATTTATGGCTAAATAACATTACATTGTATGGCTATACCACATTTTATTTAACCATTCACTGGTTCATGGACATTAAGGTTTTTGTTGTTTTTTTCCCACCTTTTGGCTATTGGGAATAGTGCTGCTATGGAAATTCTTATATAAGTTTTTGTTTGAACACTTGCTTTTCAATTCTTTTGAGTATATACATACCTAGGAGTGGAATTGCTAGATCATGTGATAATTTTATGTTGAACTAACTGAGGAACCACCAAAATGTTCAAGATGATGCCAACCTGCAGGTGTCTTTCTCTACCAAAGTTGGAACAGATGGAAATAAGTTCCTTTAACTGTATCATGAAGAGCTGGGTCTAAATGCAAAGAATATAATGAGTTATTTGATTTTTAAAGAGACTGTTAAAAATGTTCAGCAAGTCTCTTTAAATGTGGGGCAAGATATTAACATGTCTGGGATCACTTAGAGGAGTTAATGAAAATAACTCTTAAGATTTACTTTTCTGTACGCTGTCTATGTTCAGGAATGGTAGGAAAGTAAAATAATTAATAAAGGTCCCTGGTACCACAGGCTCTTACTTCTCTAAAGGTAAAAAAATGACAAAGAAAGGTCAAGCCACTAAGTCGATTCTTTGCTTCTTAGCCCTTCCAAGGTTCCAGGACCCTTTCTTTTATTTTTTTTTTAAAGTTTATTGCGGTGACAATGTTAGTACAGTTACATAGATTTCAGGTGTACAATTTTGTATACATTCTCTGTATATGTGTTCACTACCCAGAGTCAGTTCTCCTTCCATCATCATATATTTGATCCCTTTTATCATCATCTAACACCCTCTCTTCTCTTACCCTCTGGTAACCACTGATTTTTGTTTATTTGTTTGTCTTGTTCCTTTGTTGCTTTCAGTTTTATATCCCACATATCAGTTGAAATCATATGGTCCAGGACCCTTTCTACACTCAATTCTCCAAGGGTAACACACTGGTTTTAGGTTTGTTCACAAACTTAAATGAGGCCAATAAATCCAGTTGTAGCCTATCAGAAAGATTTTCTTTTTCTCCCTCAACTATAATTCTAGTTTCATAAATCTGATCAGAGTGAATTTTAATTCATTTTTAGTTCTTGATTGCTTGAGCAAGGGAGAGGATCATTTATTTATTAACTCAATACAGCATTTACTGAATGCCTAGTATATAGAGAGTTTGAGACACAAATTTGTTTATTCTTGAACAAATTAACTAAATGTAGAATAATAATGAAACCATATTTTAAGAAATGTTTTAGTTGAAATAATTTTAGATTTGCAGAAAAGTTGCAAACTAGTAGAGAGAGTTTACATATACCCTTTGTCTAGCTTCCTCTGATGGTAACAATTTACAATGCTCAAAACCAGGAAATTCGTATTATTAGTACAATACTATGAACTAAATTACTGATCTTTTTAAAATTTCACCAGTTTTTCTCTGAATGTCCCTTTTATGTTCCAGGACCCAACCCCACGATCTTGCACTGCATTTAATTGCTGTCTCCTCCACTCTGTGACAGTTTCTGATTCTTTCCCTGGCTTTCATGATAAGTACTTTTGATAAATACTGGTCAGGTATTTAGTAGTGCTCTCACTTTGGATTTTTCCAATGTTTTATCATGATTCGATTGAGGTTGTGCATTTTTTACATATTATTCTTAAACCACAGAATGCTGTTGTATCTTTGTCACTGCGTCGTATCAAAGAACACTTGATGATATATCTTATTTCTGGTGATGTTAACCTTGATCTCAATGAAGGTGGTGGCCACCAGGTTTCTCCACTCACGTAAATGTATTTTTCTTTTCTAACTGATAAAAACCTTTGGGTAGATATGTTGAGAATGTTAGTGTCTTGCTTCTCCTCATTCTGTTGCCCACTCATTTTAGCACCCACTGGTGGTTCTTACGTGCAACACTTATTACTATGATGTTTGCCTGATTGTGCTTTATCTCCTTCATTCCGTTTATATTTGTTTATTGGGAAAGCTTTTCCTTCTCCACATAGTTATTCAATTATTTATATAAATATGGTCTCATGGACATTTTATTCTATGGGTTATAATCTAGTACCATCATTATTTTATATTATGGCTTAAGTTGTTGTTTTGGCTATTGGGAATTCCTTCCAGTTGGCTCCTACGTCCTTTTGACATACCCCATTATTAAAAAATATTTGCTTATTTTCTGTGATCATAAGATATTCCATTTATACTGTCCTTGCCCCAGACCTGGAATTAATCACTTATTCAAGGAGTCTTGGTTCGTTTTGTTGGAGGATGGCATCAAGATCTAGGCTCTAGGCATTCCTAGATTCTCTCAGCAAGGATATGTACATATACTAACTAGCATGTGCATATACTTATATTATTTCTATATCTACCTGTAAGTATATATATTCTAAACCATGAGTTTATACTGATATGTATGATTCCAATCCAGCATGACATTTAATTTGAGCCTTTCCCCTTTATTTGCAAGTTCTTTCCCAGACAGTGAGAAACCTTTCCTAGACGCTACCTGAATTTCTGACTCTCTTGCCTCCATCTTTCACTTATAAGGACCCTTGTGATTACATTGGGCTCATCTGGATAATCTCAGATAATCTCCCCATCTCAAAATCCTTAACTTAATCACACCTTCAAAGTCCCTTTTTGCTATGTAAGGTAACATAGCCATAGGTTCAGGATATGGACTTCTTTGGGGGGGGGCATTATTCTGCCTACCACAGCTACTTATTATTTCCAATATTTTGCTATTACAAACAGAGCTACAATGAATAACCTTTGGTACTGTTGGAGGTCTATCTTCAGGGTATATTTTTAGAAGTGGGATGGGTCAAAGGCAGGTGTTTATGTAGTTTTGTTAGATATTGCCACATTTCCCTTCTGAAAGGTTGTACCGAGTTGAGAGCGCCTATTTTCCCAAAGTCTCACCAACAGAGTTTGTCTTGCTTTTTAGTTTTTGCCAGTCTGATAGGCAAGAAGTTGTATCTCGGTCTTATTTTCATTTACATTTCTTTATTAGTGAACTTGAACATTTTCTTAGATATTTGAGGGCCATTTATATATCTTGTTTTTGTGAATTGTCTGTTCATTTTTTTTCCAATCCCTTGTCCCTCAATTTTAAGAGTTCTTTATACATTAAGGATACTGACCTCTTGTCTGTGGAATATATTGCCAACATTTTCTTCCAGATTATCATTTGTCTTTGACTTTGTTTATGGTGTGGTTTTTTTTTGCCATGAAAATTTTAAAAAATGTTTTATGTATTCAAATTAACAATACTTTATTTTATTGCCTCTGCATTTTGAGTCTTTATTTAGAAAGCCTTTCCCTGTACCAAAGTTAAAGATGTAGTCACCATGTCTCCCTATGCTACTTGTATAGCTTCATTTATTTACATTCAGATCTCTAATTCATTTGGAGTTTGTTCTTGTGTATGGTGTGAGATGTGGATTTAATTTTACCTTGTCCCAAAGGGTGACCTAGTAGTACCTACAACATTTATTAAAAAGTCCATCTTTATTCCCAGTGATTTGAGATGTCACCTTTACCAAGCTTTTATATGTACCTGCTATTCAACTGGCCACTTGGTCTCTTCATGTACCAGTACCAGATTATCGTAATTATAGATGCTTTTTAGTATGTTTTGATGCCTAATGAAGCTAATACATACCATTGTAGTTTATCCTTTCAATATTTCCTTTTCAATGTTTACTACCTGTTTGCTTTTTCATAGAAACTTTAGTTCAACTTGTCCAACTCTATAAAAGAGTTTGATTTTTTTTATTGGGTTTGCATCATTGATAAGTTTATTAGGAAGACCTGTTGAGTCATCCTATCCAAGAATGGATGTTTTTCTATTCGTTTGAGTCTATTTTTATGTATTTCAGGAGTTCATAAATGAATTATAGACTAAACCAGTTTTGTGTGTGTGTGTGTGTGTGTGTGTGTGTAAAAAAGAAAATTTTATGTTACAGTTTCCTGTAAATGATTATGAAAACATTCTTGCGGTTGAAGTCCTTGTGTACCTGGCAAGGGACTCTGTTAGCAGTGCATATGATGGAGGGACAGTCTTACTCTGCAACGTGCAAGACTGAAGAGTAGGAAGAGAGAGAATTCCAGAACTTCCAGGCAGGTTGGGGTGGCACCATGGGAAATCTAGAAGGGAAAACAGGGCCCCAGACTGCTGCCTGCTGGATTTAAGGCCAGTATATGATTGCTCCTTGTGTGCAATGGGACGTTCACAGGCATTAGAGTCAGACACACCTGGGGCCAACCCTGGCTCTCTCACCTGCTGGTTATATTGACGTTGAATGAATGACATAGGCTCTCTGAGCCTCAGCTTCATCGCTAAAATGGGGAGAAGGATACCCACATACTAGCTTGTATGGCAGAGGAGATGCTCAATAAATGTTCCTTTCTTTCCCATTTATCTACTTTCCTCTCTCTTATTTGCTCATTGTCACTACTTTATTCTGTCTTTCATGTCTAATTTAGTTCTCCATTTTTCATTCTTTATCATTTTTTATCTTTCCCCATCTCTGTATCTTCAATGCTGTGGTCATGCATATGCTTTCCTAGTTCCCGTTCCCCTCTGCCTTGCAGGATGTTTAGCACTTCAAATAATCAATCCTGGTCGTGGGACCAGGGGGCCAATGAGCCTGTCAGCCCCACAGCCTCTCGAGGGTAGTCCCCAGCCCACTGGGAATGCTCAGCCCTGAGACACTACGAGACATTTGCAAGTGTCCCCTCTAGAGCCATGGCAGAACCTAAGTCATTCCAAAAGGTTCCTGTCACCTGACCCAGAGGACATAGATGTATTCCTATGTGCCCACCTTAGTACAAAAAGGAATTGTTTCCTGTTCATTCCTTTTGCACATATGATATTTCAGGATTGTTATGCTTTTTTTCCCCCTGGGAAATTTCAGAACAACAAAAGAAATCTGAGTTTAAAATGAATTCACTAAATACCAATTTACTTGTGATGTATTTGGGACATTGCAAAGGACTCGGCACACATTTAGGAAGGTACTGAGTAGCATTGTCCTGGAGATGCAGAGTACTTTGGGGGAACATAATTCCTCTCTCCTAGGAACCACGTACTTAAATTGGGTGACTATAATAGCAATTTAAAATATGCTTTTATTATAATCATTGAATAAAAATATTTCCCGTTTCCAATTTTTCTTGGCAAGAGATTTGACACCTATTTCAGTACTTAGCATTTACTTCACAACTATTGATTGGTACATAACCATAATTTCTCATTAAAATGTAACAAAACAGCAATTTAAAACTTGTTGCCATCTTTAATACTTTCTAAGACTTTTGGCTTGGATTCAAACCAGAACTCTGAAAACATTCTCTCACGCAGAATCAAACCATCAGTACATACAAATCAGGTGGCCACTTTGTCAGCCCTTCTCTGTTTGACCCCCTCTCCCTACTCCTCCTAGATTCATTCTCTGCCCTTCTCTGCCCTGCATCCTGGGGGTCTGACCCTCAGCCCTGCATCTCCAGGTCCCCTCACCCTTGGGCTTCAGGTCAGACTCAGCCAGTGGGAGACACCAGCCTGGAAGGTGGCAAGATGGTGAGTTCAGGTATGTGGCTCTGGAGGTGGCAGTGGGTTCCTACAGCCTTTGCTCTTTTCAGGCCTTGTCTCTCCCGTAGAGCCATCTCTCATAGGCTCTGGTGAACACTGTGTCTGCCCCTTTCCCCTTTTAGCCTAGGAGTGTTAATGGCTTCCTGATGCTTCTCAGCCCCTGGGGGCCTCACTACCCCTTGTGGTTTACGTTAAACCCTGCCCACAAAGAGTACAATCCTGTCAGTTAAACTCTTGGAGGGAGTGTGCTCTCTACCTCCTGTCAACACCATGCAAACAAAAGGATGGGAGTATTCATGTTTTTGTTATGAACAACTATCTAAAATGTAAAAGGTATCCGCATTTATCATTATCACTAAAAATACACTTTTTAATTAATATGCATTAAACTGTAACAATGCTTCTGGCAACTACAGATTTAGTGTGATGCTCTCAAAACTGTATGAGATACATTCTAAAGTTACAAATTGAGATTTTGTGTCAGACTTTGTTCTAAGCTCAACTGAGCTCTCTAACTAGGTGATAACTTCTTTTCCAATTCCCACCTTGGGTGTGTACATCATATGAAATGAGAAGAGTCACTGCTGACCAAAGAGAAAAGACCTAAAACTCAAGCATGTTACGTGGAATTTACAACAGAGCAGCTGCTTCTTTAATAACATTGACGTCTCCTTTCAGATACAGATACTGGAACTACAGAGAGTTATAAAACCACAACTTATGTACATATCTAGCACAAAGTTAAGCTAATAAATACTAGCTTCCATAAATACCTAGTTACTTCAGCCATGTAACAGCTAACAATATAACATCAGGCTGAAGTAAGTAATGCTGATTTATTTCATCCATGAGGAATACACATTGGTCCCTAGGTGAAAGGCTCTGAAAAAAAAACTGAAGATAAAATATTCTTGTTCATTTGTGAGCTTATTGAACTGGAGCCATTTCTAATCTTTCTCTGGGGTACAGGCCATAGCACTGTACGACATATGAACCACTGTCATTTTCTACTGTGGATCTGCATTCCAAATGCCATGCAACAGACAATCACGTTAAAGTTTCAGTGTGAAAAATTTCAGCTTCACGTAGAGAAGCATAATCTAAAACATAATTTTTCCAGCCCTTCCTACATTCAAACTTATTGTTTAAATTATTATTTCTTTGTTTTTGGTGAGCTTCTGTTCTTTTCCACGTTTGACTTTATAGTAATGTTTATGCCACAGAGTGGATGACAGAACACTAAACTTTTGTATTTGAAAATGACAGCCTTAAATGCTCATATCAATCACACACACACACACACACACACACACACACACACACACACACAAAGAGGTACAATCAACTCCAGCAATAGCAAATTTTCTTTCCTTTCAAAAATAAGATTTTAAAGTCAAAACATCTTTGTTGTTTAAAATTATGGACAATTTGTTATAAAAGCAACTGGTTTGATAATAAAGCATTATATTTAAAAATAATTTACTACAAATACATTTTAAAATAAATGTTAATTGATTCTTTTGAGTGTAAACAAGTGGTTATCCAAAGAAGAAACAAAATCTTCTTCATAGTTGTGATAAAATCTATCCCCGAAGTTGTTGGGTATTACACAGAAATATTTATATTGTGTTCTTCAACTCCCTGTAAGTACTTTCAAAGAACCAGCTGAATCTAAACAGAATATAAAAACATAACTTATAAATAAATATAAAAATATATATGTACAAGATTTTTACCGAATACATGATTACCTTGTATAAATGCCTAAATATGAGTTCATAAATAAAGTAAAATGCTGAAGAACTCTGTTCTCTCAATTATAGAAAATGGGGGTTTTCTGAAGACAAGTGTTTGAAGTTCAGGTACTAGGACTTTATGAATTTCACACAACAAATTTGATTAAATGGAACCACTCATTCAGATAAAAATACTTCCTAACATGAAAAACACAAACGGGGCTTTCTGAATCACAAAAATTATGAAGATGACAAAAACAATGTGAAATTAAGAAAAAGTATATTTTGGGTTTCTTTTTTACACAGCTATGCTTAGTCTAGATAAATCTTTCACAGGCATGCTTTCTGTGGCATCCAGTTGGTTATATTCCTGTATGAGTGCTGAAAAACATGACACAGCTTCTGTGAAAAAGCTTTCCTCCATCCCTTCAATTTGTAGATGGTGATGAAGAGAGCCTGTTTTGTATAGAGTCTCATGAATCTCTCGCTAACTTCCATGAAAGCAGGCTTCACATACAAACATGTGTTATTTGCAAAAGCTAAAAATGAATGGGACTGGCCCACAGGAGGTACGGAATACACGCCGGTCCTCCAGCCTTCTTGATTCCACGAGACAAACCATAGAGAAGGTTTCAATCTTTCTGTATTTCTGTGAAGATCTCAAATCTGGACATTTCCTTTAACCATGAGGGCACAAGTGAGGTAGAAACCATGTTTGGGGTCAACCCCAATTAGCTCGTGATCTTTACTGAAGGCATCTGAAAACATCTGGTCCAACCTTCAAGGAGGAATGTTAACATCTGCCAGTGCAGACAGAGGTGTTAGGCTCAACACAAGATAATGCAGTTGAGGAAAAGGAACTAAGTTCACGCTGATTTCATTAAGGTCCCTATTAAGGGATCCTTCAAAGCTCGCAGAGTGTGTTAGGTTAAGCAGCATATTGGCCACAGTGTTGGTCATTGCATCAAAGGGCTTCTGCTGCCACTTTTTAAAAGCCCCAGCACTCGAAGTATCCAGACTCTTTGGCTTTATAGTTGTACCCAACTTTCCAGAATTCACCATGAGGTCAATTTTGCTAATGATGTCAAATAAAGACAGAAGGATATATTGAAGTCACGAGTCTGTATTCTTCTGGGGATTCATCCTGAAGCGCTTTTTAAAGAAATGTGCCAAGTCCAGATCCTGTTCCTCCTCCCATGAAATGTATTATTAAAAAAAAAAAAAAAACCCTGCAGACAACCACTGCTCTGTGGACTTTCTGAGTTTCTCTAAAATCTGTTCTTGATGAAGACTGCCAAAAATTTTGTGACCCAAAGCCCAATTATTCCCTGAGCCAGGAACTGATAAGTGATGAGCTGCTTGCTGTCAAACATCTCAAAGGTCCCTGCAGAATTTCATTTACTACCTCTTCCTCCAGGTCAATCAAGACAGCCTGCTATCCACATTTCTAAAGAAGCTGCTTATTGCCTCATCATAAATTCCTCTCTGGTTAACTGTGGCATGCTCCCACAGTGCCACGTCCCAAAAGTAGCAGCTGAAATGGTTTCTGCACTGGCCGACCTGTACGACCACCGAGTGGGTCATGCTGCAGGGAGGCCCCCCCAGGGCACTTGGGAGCCTGCACTGGCCTTTGCATCAAAACATTTTAAAATTCTAACCCGATTACGTTATGATCTATCTAACTTGGTTTTTAGGGTTTTTGATGGTAAAGTCTCCCAATAGCCTCCTTCTCCTATACTTGTGCTTAAACTTAGGCATGAATTTGCAAAGCAATGCCTCAGAATGTTTCTGGGAAAATTACATTCTGCTGCTGCCTAGCACTGTAATCGACATGTCGGCATTTCTGTTTGCTTCTTACTAATGTTTACGTACAGGATAGAACCCCAAAGAGAATATTCTGATACTGATTTACTTATTCATTGCTTACTGAGCAATGACAGCATACCAGGCGTTGTGCTAGTCAATGAGCATATAAAGATGAAAGACAAAGTTGAGTCGTTTTATAATATTGATGTATTCCGAAATGGTTCACATTATTTCATGCAGTGCTTGTCTTGGAAGAAGAAGTGGTTGGATCATTTTCAATAAAGAAAAACTCTGTGTTCTCTTTGAATTTATTTGGTAAATTAATGATGTTAAGTTCATGGGCAGGTTCAGTTCAAGGATATTTACTGATGATACATTAGAAGAAATATGTGAGCCATTCAATTTTGGATTTATTATATTAATGATGATAGAATTATAATTTAGGATTTGAATTTGTGTTATGTATGGGCATGTTCACTTGATTTTTAAATCACTGTACATGGTTTGGATGCCAAGTTATATAATGTAAAATATTTATTTTCAGTCATATACACAAAAAGAAAAATATTAGGTTGAAGCCATATTTGTTTTGAGGAAAATTTGAACATGAAAACTTCAAAGCTTAAGAAATGATATTGGAATGGATGATTATGGGTGATTTTCCTCTATGTACAAACAAACAAAAGCACTGTGAGAGCTACAGCTGTAGGCCCTGTACCTCAACGTCAGCAATTGCTAATCTACCTGCAGGGTTTTGGAAAAAGTTTTTTTTTTTTTTTTTTTTTTTTTGGCACATAGTATAATAAAAATCAATACCACCATAAGAGATCATTAGTATTTAAATATTTGCATAGTTAGATGCTTTAGGAAATTGAAAGCAAAGAAAATTCTATTAATCTAACCTAGATTTTTAAAAAAATACTGTTAAAACTTGTTCCCTTCTAAGTAACACTTTGTTGTTATGCACCTTTAATAAACACGTCAAGTAGAACGTTCATTTGTAAGAACTGTCACTTTCAAGAAATAGAAACCCAAAACACAACTATGAAGAAAAAATTTGCCAGTTGTGATAGATAAAAAGAAAGAATGAATCATGTTCAGAAACAAGGGGTGTAGCTACAAAGCACAGATCTCAACTATGCCTTTCAAATTCTGTGCTCACAGTCCTGCCCTTTAAATACAAGGAAAGCAGATGGAGAAAGAAGTAATCAGGGCTCCCTCCAAACTGCCTCAGAACTAGGCATAGAGATGGCGAAGAAGTTCACAAACTTCGGGGTGTGAGGAGTACCACTGACAGCAGTGCTAGCCAATACTGTGTCTTTTTGCCCCATGAATTCAGTGAGCCCCAGGGCAGCACCTTGGACAACTTCCCCGAGGCTACTGCACCTCCTCACCTGGCCACGGTGCACTTGTTTAGGCAAATCTCTGCAAGCCCCCTCCATGCCTGGCTGTTACCTCATTCTTTTCTTTGTGTATACATTTATTCATTATTTACTCCACAAATATTTATTGAACACCTATCCGAGGTGGTGGAGATATGAAATTGAACTAAGTCACTGCTCATACAGAGTGTACATTTTAATGGAGATGACAGACAACACACAAGGAGATACAATGTTGTCATAAGCAGTATGATGAACACTAAGGCTGGATGTGGGGTCGGGGAAGGCCTGTCTCTGAAGATGTATTTCAGCAGAGACCTCAGTAGAGTGAGGAGAAAGCCATGTGCAAGATGAAGCAAATTGCAAGGTAGGTTACTTTATCTTTCCTGGAGGAAAGTACATGAGCTCATTTCCTCATAGGGTGGTTCATCTGTTGCCACTAACAGGTAGCCCACAATTTTGTTCTGTAGCCCTCACATACGTACTGAGCACTAAAATATTTGCTTCTATGATAGAAGTTTACTCGACAGAGAAATTAACAATGGAATGACATTTTAAACTTTTTGGTTAAAACTAATTTTTTCAATTCTGTTTTAGGAGGAGAATATTCTTATTTATGCCTTTATCTTCACTATTAAGCATGAACACTTCAAAATTTACAACTTTAAGTATGAGAATCATTCTATGATGCCTCAACTTACTAGAAAACAAAGTGCCTAATTTTGGTGAGATAAATTGTTTCAATCTTTGTTGTATCTTAGAATTATCCAAGCCGGTTTCCACTGGTTACATTAAGACTAATAATGATATAAATGTAACAAAATAATACTGATTTCTACATAGCCTTCCAGTACAGATTACCCAGAGGGCAAAGTATTTTCCTGCTAGGTTTCTGTCCTTCCTAAAAAACTATTTAATATTTTCCATTCAGAGATACATCCAGGAATAGGAAAAGAAGGTTCAAGTCTTTACATTGTTTTCTTCTGTCCCATATTATCTCTGTTATCCTCCATTCCAATTGTTCTCTTTATGCACCTTGATCCTTCTCTATTATGTTCTTGGTTGCTCTTGAATGTCTAGTAGCCCTTTGTTGCCTGTTCATATAGATGATGAAGTGAGTAGGTTGTTAACGTAAGTAACTGGCATGGATTTTCTCTACAGTCTATGGGCTTTGTGGGATGGGCAACATATGCTAACACAAGAGCTTCTCTTTAGGGTGGATGAGCAAGGCTTAAGAGCCCCGCAACTGCCAAGAACAAAGATTTATTTTGGCTTGTTCTTTTGTGATTGGTGTATTTCACTCAGCATAATGTTCTCAAGTTTCATCCATGTTGTAGCATGTGTTAGAAATTTCCTTCCTTTTTAAGGCTAAATAATATTCCACCATGTATATATGCCACATTTTGTTTATTCATTCAGCTGTTGATGGACATTTGGGTTGCTTCCACCTTTGGCTATTATGACTAATGCTGCTGTGAACGTGGGTGTACAAATTATCTAATTGAGTCCCTGCTTTCATTGCTTTAGGGTGTATTCTCAGAAGTGGAAATACTGGATCATATGGTAATTGTTTAATTTTTCTGAGGAATTTCCGTATGATTTTTCACAGCAGCTACTCCATTTCACACTCCCATCAGCAATGCACAAGGGTTCCAATATCTCCACATCCTGTCCCCTGTCAACACTTGTTATTTTCTTTCATTTTTTCTCCTCCTCCGCCTCCTCTCCCTTTCCCTCCCCCTCCCCCTCCTCCTCTTTTTTTTTTTTAGTAATAGCCATCCTAGTTGGTATGAAGTGGTGAATTTTTTATTTGTAATGTATAAGATCTGTTCATCTTTTCCTTCAAGTTTCCCCTCTTCCTTGAAAAGGTCTTTTTGCCTTCCTAAGGTTAGACAGTCTCCAAATTTTACTCGTAATATATTTATCATTTCATTTGGTACATTTAGGGCTTTGATTCACCTGGAATTCATTTTCTGTCTGATTTGAAATAGGAAGTGCTATCTTCTTCCAGACTGAAAGTCAATAATGCTAGTCGGTCATTCATGAAAGCTCAGGCCTTTCGCTTTCCACCATCCTCTCATTTCTGTGGTCTCTCCCCAACGCCTGCCCCAATCCAGGGCTGAAACTGAGCCACTATTGTTTTTATTACTTCATATCTTAGCTTGCTTGTCAATACTATCAAATTAGGCTTTCGTTTGCAGCAAAAGAAGTCAGTGTGAATAAACAGCCCATAGTAAAAAAAAAAAATGCACCTCTTTCTTATTAAGAAAAGAACATTCAGGAAGATTATAAAAGAAAGTTTTGACATAAAACTCTAATTACATTTATGTTTCTCAATTTGACTTCTCCCTACCTGTGGCTATTCAGTTTGGGTTTTTATTTAGCATTGTATTGAAGGAGGAATAAGTGTCACTACAGGGATTAAACAACAGGAAATCTAAAATTTATTGGTTATGACTGGGTCAGGCTCACCTTTCTGTAGAACACTTAGACCCATACAAATCAGAACCATAAAGACAGAATGTAAAAATAACTATTTTTTTCCATTTCAGGAATTAATGGTTATTATAATAATGAGATGCTATTTTATTTTTCAAATCCCATGTGAACATGAATATTGGAAATGTTATTTCCCAGAAGTGGATAATTACATAATGAATTCTTTCCACAATCTACTTTTGTTTTCACATTGAAATCAGGTTTAAATAAGAAATTTCTAATTTAAAGCCTTGCCTAAAATTAATTAGAATTGGAGATCACCTGCCCTAGGAATTCATCCTATTAACAATTATTGTACCATGTGATTTCACCTATATATGGAATCTAAAAAACAAAATAAATGAACAAACAAAACAGACATGAACTTATAGATACAGCAAACATTTTGATTGTTGCTAGATGGGAGAAAGGTTGGGGGGAATGGGTCACCAGGGGAGGGACAAAGAATTGGTTGCTACACAGTAGTCATGGGGATGTAGGGTAGAGCATAAGGAATACAGTCAATAACATTGTAGTGACTATATATGGTGTCAGATGGGGACTAGACTTATCAGGGCGATCATTTCATAAGTTATATAAATGTCTAAACACTATGTTGTACACCTGGAACTAATATAATATTATATGTTAACTCTAATTGAAAAATAAAAAATTATTTTAAAAAAACAATTATTATATCACGAGATTAAGTTTCTGATGTTAACTGGACTCTGATTTTTAGGTACTGCATAAACGTTATTTTCTTTTTTTTCCTAATTGACTAGATTTATTAGGATTAATAATCAAGGAACATTTTGTTTGTTAGTCAGGCCTTTGAAGTTTTCAAGCCCACATATTAAATTTTAAAATGCAATTTGAAATGTTTAAGAGGTTTAACAATCTAATTTTGTAAATGAAACCAAATGCTAGTCAAATCCTCCAGTGAATGTGAATTTCTTTAAATTAAAATTTATTGGGGTGACAGTGGTCAACAAAACTACATAGGTTTCAGGTGTACAATTCTGTAATCCATCATCTATGTATTGCATTATGTGTTCACCACCCAGAGTCAGTTCTCCTTCCATCAGCATATATTTGACCCCCTTCACCTTCTTCTGCTATCTCCCCTTCCCCCTTACCCTCTGGTAACCACTAAACTGTTATCTGTGTCTGTGAGTGTTTGTTTCTTTCTTTGTCTTGTTCTTTTATTGCCTTCAGTTTTAATCCCACATATAAGTGAAATCATGTGGCTCTTGACTTTTTCTGTCTGACTTATTTCACTTAGCATAATAATCTCTAGATCCATCATGTTGTCTCAAATGTCCGTGTTTCATCGTTTCTTATGGCAGAGTAGTATTCCATTGTGTACATATACCAAATCTTCTTTATCCAATCATCTATCAAAGGACACATTGGCTGTTTCCATGTCTTGGCCACCATAAATAACACTGCAATGAGCATGGGAGTACATATATCTTTACAGATAAATGTTTTCAAATTTTGGGGGTAGATACCCAGGAGAGGCATTGCTGGGTCATATGGTAATTCTAGTCTTAATTTTTTGAGAATCCTCCATACTGTTTTCCACAGCAGCCATACCAATTTACATTCCCACCAACAGAGTATGAGGGTTCTTTTTTTCTCCACGCCTCTCCAACACTTGTTATTATTTGTCTTGTTGATAATACACATTCTAACAGGTGTGAGATGATATCTCATTGTGTTTTGATTTGCATTTCCCTAATAGCCAATGAAGTTGAACATTTTTTTCATGTATGTGTTGGCCATTTGTATGTCTTGTTGGAAGAAGTTTCTGTTCATGTCTCCTGCCCATTTTTTAATTGGATTGTTTATCTTTTCCTTGTTGATTTGTATGAGTTCCTTATATATTTTGGATATTAGCCCCTTATCGGAAGCATTGTTTGCAAATTTCATCTCCCATTCGGTTGGTTGCCTCTTTGTTGATGGTTTCTTTTGCTGTGCAGAAGCTTTTAGTTTGATATAGTCTCATTCATTTATTTTTACTTTTATTTCCCATGCCTTTGAGGTCAAAGCATAAAATCCTCTTTGAACACAAAGTCCTAACTTTAGTACCTATGTTTTCTTCTATGCAGTTTTTTTTCAGATCTTAACTTTAGGTCTTTGATCCATTTTGAGTTAATTTTTGTACTTGGTGACAGATAACAGTCTAGTTTCATTCTTTTGCATGTGGCTTTCCCATTTTCCCAGCACCATTTATTTTCCCTGTTGTATGTTTTTCTTTTCTCTGTTGTATGTTTTTGGCTCCTTTGTCAATAATTATCTGTCCATATTTATGTGGGTTTATTTCTGGGTTTTCAGTTCTATTTCATTGGTCTGTGTGTATGTTTTTCTGCTAATACCATGCTGATTTGATTATGGTTGCCCTGTAGTACAAGCTGAAGTCAGGGAGTGTGATACCTCCGGCATTGTTCTTTTTTCTTAGTATTGCTTTGGCTATTGGGGGTCTTTTGTGGTTCCATACATATCTGATGATTTTTTGTTCTATTTCTTTGAAAAATGCCCTTGGGACTTTGATGGGGATTGCATTAAATCTGTATATTGCTTTGGGTAATATGGCCATTTTAACTATGTTGATTCTTCCAATCCATGAACATGGAATGTCTTTCCATTTCTCTGTGTCTTCTTCCATTTCTTTTAAAAATGTCTTATAGTTTTCAGTATATAGGTCCTTCACATCCGTTGTTAAGTTTACTCCTAGGTATTTTATTCTTTTTTTTTTTTAATGAGGTGTATATTTTCTTTTTTTTTTTTTTAATTGGGGAAGGGGAACAGGACTTTAGAGAGGAACAGTGTGTACTTCCAGAACTTTCTTCCAAGTCAAGTTGTTGTCCTTTCAATCTTAGTTGTGGAGGGTGCCGTTCAGCTTCAAGTTGTCCTTTCCATCTTAGTTGTGGAGGGCGCACCTCAGCTCCAGGTCCAGTTGCTGTTGCTACTTGCAGGGGGCACAGCCCACCATCCCTTGCGGGAGTCCAACCGGCAATCTTGTGGTTGACAGGATGCACTCCAGCCAACTGAGCCATTCGGGAGCTCAGCAGCAGCTCAGCTCAAGGTGCCGTGTTCAATCTTAGTTGCAGGGGGCACTGCCCACCATCCCTTACGGGACTCGAGGAATTGAACTGGCAACCTTGTGCTTGAGAGCCCACTGGCCCATGTGGGAATCAAACCGGCAGCCTTCGGAGTTAGGAGCACGGAGCTCCACTGCCTGAGCCACCAGGCCGGCTTGGTATTTTATTCTTTTTGTTGCTGTTGCAAAAGGAATTGTTTTTTATTTCTTTTTCTGAAATTTCATTGTTAGTATGTAGGAATGCAATGGATTTTTATACATTGATTTTGTAGCCAGCAACTTTATTGTAATCATTTATTGTTTCTAATAGCTTTTTGGTGGAGCCTTTAGGGTTTTCTATATAAAGCATCATGTCATCTGCAAAAAGTTGACAACTTCTTCATTCCCAATTCGGATACCTTTTATTTCTTTCTGTTGCCTGACTGCTCTGGCAAAGACTTCCAATACTATGTTGAAAAGCAGAGATGATAGGGGACAACCCTGTCTTTTTCCTGAATGTAGAGTGAAGGGCTTCAGTTTTTCACTGTTAATTATGATATTAGCTGAGGGTTTGTCATATATGGCCTTTATTATGTTAAGGTATTTTCCTTCTATACCATTTTATTAAGTGTTTTAATCATAAATGGATGTTGTATCTTGTCAAATGCTTTTTCTGCATCTACTGATATAATTAAATGATTTTCATCTTTTATTTTGTTTATGTGGTGTATCACATTGATCGATTTGTGTTATGTTGAACCATCCTTGTGGCCCTGGGATGAACCCCACTTGATCGTGATGTATAATCTTTTTAATGCATTGTTGTATTCAATTTGCTAGAATTTTGTTTAGGATTTTTGCATCTGTATTCATCAGAGATATTGGTCTGTAATTTTCCTTTTTGTGTTGTCCTTACCAGGTTTTGGTATCAGGGTAATGTTGGTCTCATAAAATGAGTTAGGAAGTATTGCTTCTTCTTCAATTTTTTGGAAGAGTTTGAGGAGGACAGGTATTAGATCCTCTTTGAATGTTTGGTAGAATTCACGAGTGAAGCCATCTCGTTCTGGACTTTTGCTTTTGGGAAAGTTTCAGATGACTGATTCAATTTCTTACAGTTGCTTGATCTATTTAGATTTTCCAGTTCTTTGTGATTCAGTCTAGGAAGGCTATATGTTTCTAAGAACTTGTCCATTTCTTTGAGGTTATTGAATTTGGTGGCATATAGTCCTTCATAGTATTCTTGATTGATCCTTTGTATTTATGTGGTATCCATAGTAACTTCTCTTTCATTTCTGATTTTGTCTATTTGTGTCTTTTCTCTTTTTATCTTAGTGAGTCTAGCCAAGGGTTTGTCAATTTTATTAATCTTTTCAAAGAACCAGCTCTTGGTTGCATTATTTTCTCTATTGCCTTTTTGTTCTCTATTTGATTTAGTTCTGCTCTGATTTTTATTATTTCCTTCCTTCTGCTGAATTTGGGTTTCATTTGTTCATCTTTTTTCTAGTTTTTTAAGGTGTAACATGAGGTTGTTTATCTGGGATTTTTCTTGTTTGTTGAGATAGGCCTGTAATGATATAAATTTCACTCTTATTACTGCTTCACTACCTCCCAATACTTTTGATAGGATGTATTTTCAGTCTCATTTGTTTCTATGTATCTTTTGATCTCTCTTCTTTTTCTATGACCCAGTCATTCTTTAAAAACATGTTGTTTCATCTCCACATATTTGTAATTTTTCCTGCTTTCTTTTTGCAGTTGATATCCAATTTCAAAGCCTTGTGATCAGAGAATATGCTTGGTATGATTTCAATCTTAAATTGGCTGAGGCTAGTTTCATGTCCCAACATATGGTCTATCTTTGAGAATGTTCATTGTAAGTTTTTGAGCAGATGCACAAATGGGTAGAATTTACATTTTTAAATAATCAATCTTATAATTTTATATCTATCCTCTAGGCAAATAATAGTAACTTTTATTGAATCCTTATTAAAGTTCTGCTCTAAACTTTTGCATGTATTTTCTCACTTAACCCTTTAAGGTAGGCATTGTCATTTGCTGCATTTCACAGATGAGGAAACTGAGGCACAGAGAGATGCAAGACTCGCCAAAAGCCACACAGTTTGCAAGTGATGGAACCAGGCTTCAAATACAGGCAGTCTGGCCCCAGTGCCCACAGTATTAACCTCTGGGCTTTTGTTACTGTCCATAAACCACAGGCTGGACATAGAAGGCTCGCATGGGGCTACTGCAGTAGCCAAATTGAAAAGGGCTTGGATTTCAGGGGAAGCAGCAAGAATGGAGAAATGGGGGAGATTTCAAAAGAAAAGTTGGTAGAATTTCTGGACTAACTAGATACTTGGGGGATTAAGAAGAGGAGTATGTTGAAGATGAAACTAAAGTTTTCTTCCTCTGGAAGAATTGTGGAGCCTCTGAGGAATACAAGGAACTAGCAGGGGAGCTGGTCTGGAGGCAACAATAGTCAGAGTGTAGAGATGTTGAATCTGGGGTAGCGCCAGGAATGCGTGTGAGCCGGCTGCCCCTGGCAGCCTTGCTCAGTGAGCGGATGGGGCTCCGGAGAGAGATGTGGGGATCTCAGCAAAGAGGAACTTCGAAGTCAGGAAAACAGGTGAACTATCCAAGAAAGGGAAAGGGAAAAGAGGAAAGGAAGAAGGCTCTAAGTCTAGGTAACCACTGTCCCCCCTGCTCCCCCGCAAAGAAAAAGGCAAGACAAAGGGGTTAACATACCAATGCCTGCAGTGCACCAGCCCTTGCAAATATGCCATCTTATTTAGGAGAGGAACCTTGTAAAGTAACTATGTTGTTCCTAGAGATAGAAATTGAAGTCAAGAGATTTGGGGGCTCGCCCACAGTCACACCGCAAGTAAGTAACAGAGCTAGAATCGGAGCCAGTCCATGTGACTCCAAAGTCTGTCTCTTTCCATGAGTAAGAAGGAGCGGAAAGGTGGACATTCCTGGCCTGGGTGAGAGTTGGTGGCTGGGGCCTAGGGGAAGACATGAAGGACAGGACATGAAGCCCAAGAGGTAAAGTGTAATAGGATTTCTAAGGACTATGTCATGTTTAGGAGTTAGTGAAAATTTTAAAGCAGGAAAGTAGCATCACATTGTTTTTGAGACAGGAATATCAACATAAATAAATATAAAGAGAACAGTATAAAGATGGGTTGGAGGGAGAAGAAACTAGGAATAGAGAAGACAGATTGGCAGTAATGCAGTGCTTTGTTGATGGGCAACGATCTGAGCTGGAGCTGGAGCAGGGAGAGCAGGAAGGAGACTGGATTCAAGAGACTTGCAGAGACACGGTGGCTCTCCATCTGCCAGTGGAGATGTCCAGAAGGCAGTCGGAAATACGATCTCCCATTGAAGAGTTCTAGGACGGAGATTTAGAATTCAAAAGTCACCCGCAAGAAATGGTAGCTGGAGCCTGGAAGATGATGATATCACGGGGAACTGAGAAGACCCAGAGGAAATGGCTGCGAGGGAAATTCTGGGGGAAAGTAAACAAATACAGAATGTGAAGGACTTTCTCTAGAAAAGGCTCCAGTGCTCATCTGTTCTTAGGGTTGCCTTTTCCCTTTGTGTCCCATTTATAAACGGGGAGCAGGCCTTGACCTTTCAGAACTTCCTTAGCTTCTTCACCTTGAGCACAGATAGTAGTTTCCTTATAAAACCACAGGCTGGACTTGATCTCTCCCAGGGCCCTTGGCCTGGAGCCCGGAACCCATGCTTGTGCAACAGGGTAAGAGAGGGCATATCTCAAATGTTCAGAAGGTCATGTCTACAGGCCAGGGTCATTACTGGATGTGGTGACTCTTCCAGTTGTCTGAGGAATTAGATATAGCAATGAGGAGAGGGTCACGGGGGCATGGGTAGGCTCACATTCAGAGAGTGGAGGTCACTGAAATCACTGCAGGGCTGGGGGGCTTGAAATGCTGCGGGGGAGAACTTGGCAACAGTATGTGTAGAGGCTCTTTCAAAAAGACTTGAACAGAATAATTCAGTTAGTCTGTACCCCAGGTCAGTTAGAGCTCATTATGTAGCGTCCTTATAAAATTCTTGCACTTTGCCCCTATTTTCCACATTGACTTGATTACTAGTTATAGTTGACTGCACGTTTAGGCTTTGGAACAGGCACACCTGGGTTTGAATCACAGATCTGCCATTTAATAACAGGCCACAGTGAAAATCACTCCAATTCTGATCCTCAAGTTTCCTCAACTGTAAATTGAAATAATACCTTTGTGGCAGGTAATACTGATTACTCAACTTCAGATCCATTTCTACCTCCTTATAACATACCTGCCTACAGAACAAAGGCTGGAAAGGCAAATTTCCCAGACTCCCTTGCAGCTGAGTTTTACATCTGACCTGGTTCTGCCAAATAGGCATCCTGAAGGAAACTTGGGAGGTAGATTTGAACATGTAAAGTTTCAAGAAGATATTGTATCTTCTTATAACCCTCGTAGTGGAGGTGATTAGTATTTTAGGAATGTGGAGGTGGAGTTTGAGTATTTGGTCCTGAGCATCTGTGACAAGCAGCAGCAGCTGTGGGGTGCCCCTAGGAGAGTTCCATACCCAGGCTGAGCATTTCTCCTGGCTTTGTTGTTCCTGATAGTATGGAAAGCGAATTAACATTATGGCTCCCCTCAAAATTCTTAAATTGCCAAATAACCTGCAATAATACTCATTTTGTTTCAACTAAATGAGAGGAGTGGACTCCATTGTCTTCAACTCATAGACCAACCTCAGTTTTGTAGGAAAATCTGTATGTAAACTAGTACAATACTCAGCACCTGGTGGGTCACAGCATTAGCTGCCACAATATAGTAGAAACAAACATCCTGCCATTTCTTAAGGGCTTTCTGACTTTATTTTTTGAAGCATATTTTGCTTCTGAGTTCCAAGTATCATAGCACAGAGGTCTGTCTTAGCTTTGTGCAGTTAGGGCTGACATAGTGGAACATTAATTATCAAACTAAGAGACATGTACTTTTTAAAATGAAGAAATCCAGGATAAAAGAAAATAGTCTTAACTGTTGTTTTTATTTCAGTTGTGGAACTGTCTTCGACTTCAGTTAATAGTGTTTTAATATACCAGATACTGTTAGCAGCTGTGTCTTTAAAGAATCTTAGATAATGGTTGAGATCATTGGTCTTTTGTTCTTTCCCAGGCTCTGTTCATCTTGTCAGTATGTTCTAGTCTTGGTGGGGAAATTCCATCTGCAAGTACTTTGGAATCCATACCTTACTATAAAAGGTTTTTGCCAAACTCCAATTCTGATTTTTTACTTAGTGTAACCTCATTATTTACAAACCTCTGACAGTAAGAATGTATTTAATTGTGTTGTAATAGTTACTGGAAGCTATGTAACAAGATGATGTAACCAAAGCATTTAAGCTTCTGAATAATACTACAATTTTGTTCATATTCGATTATTTTCATAAGTCATTGATTTAAAAATAGTGTGTTTTTTTTAAAGCTTCAATTTACTACTCATTTCCCCTTTCAGATTCTTTCCAAACTGCTTACTGGTTGTTGAGAAAAACAAGTTAAAATTAAATGCCACTTGTCACAACTTTCATTATGGTTGCCTTTTTTTTTAAATGATCTTAGTTTATGTTTTGTTTACCTGAAATTCTGATTTTACTTTTAGTTTAGATGGTATCAATAATGGTTCTGTACAGAACTGTACACCTGAAACCTATGCAACTTTACTAACACTTGTCACCCCAATATATTTTAATAAAAGACAAATTCATAAATTAAAAAAATTATAATGGTTCTGTTAATTTAACAAAGGCATAGACATATGTAAAATATTCTCATTTCTGATGAAAACAAAACCTCTTTTGTGGCAGACACATAGAAATAACTTTTTAGTATTGTCCAGTTAAGCAAAGACAACTTTTCTATTACATGTGAACACATTATGCATAAACTAAAAGACCACTGGAAACTGAAAACACAGAAGTAAACTGATTTTTTTCTCAAGGCTCACGTAATTATTTCTCAAAACTAGGAAAGGCTCCAATTAAAAAAAGAAACTTCAATGATGATAATTTATAGGACAATGTCATTGACTTCTTTGTACTCTGAAAATGTTTGTGAAACATTTGTGTCCAAGTGAAATTTAATCATTTTATTATTGTATTAAGGGGAAACTTATATAAAGTGGTCTGTGGACCTTTATGTAATTGTCCCTTCTGAAGCTCAAGAGACTGACAAATTACTGAGATCAGTAATTTTGTGGCTGTCCTTAATATTTTTAAACAAAGAAACTGAAGAATCAAAATACACAAGAAAGAACAGATGTAACAGTTTTAACAGCTGTAACACAGGAAAGAACAGATGTAACAGGTGTAACAGTTTTATAAAGGTGGTTAGATGTGGTCTTTCCTACTATGTACAATTACTTTTAATAAGCTAGCTCCCTTTTATTATGTTCTCTTTAAAATTAATTGTGGTTTTGTAGTTGTTAAACTAGTATCAGATAAGCCTATAACATCATTAGAGTCTGAAGTCATAATCAGGAACATTTAAATTTCAAATTGTTCTGTAAAGCAACATAAAAAGTCACAGAGATAGGAAAATTATTTCTATAGAAAGGTCTAACATTTTTAAAAATAGAATAAAGAAATTTATATTTATGATTTGGGTTAGAGATTATTAAGGACACTTGTACATTTCTCTTTTGCTTATTTTTTCTTAGTTCTTAATATTTGGGGAAGAAGGGTGAAAATGAATGTACATTTAGTTAAATGATGCCTATTATTGGTAAATTAACGATTGAATTAATATAATTACAAAATTTATTGATCTGAATTTTAAAATGTGTTTGATCTATACATATGACTTTAAACACAATCTTATTAAGTATGGAGTAATTAACAAAGTTTTAATTGGTAATTAACATTACAGCTCAATGATGTTTTTCATCAATATTTTTTTGCCCATGGAGAGGGTGTGCACAGATTTTTGTTAACCTTATGCTCAAGAGGTTTTGCAGATACAGTCTCGCTGGTTTTCACAATGTATCTATGATGTACGGAGATGACTGCCTCCATTCTCATCAATAGGAAACTAGAGATCCAGAATATAAGATTTGTTCATAACAATTTAAAAAAATAAACTGAAATTTTGGAATAGTTTTAGAGTTATAGAAAAGGAATACAGAGTTCCTGAATACCCTGTACTTAATATACTCTCCAGGTAATATCTGACATTACCATGGATAGTTGTCACAACTGAGACGCTAACATTGGTATATTACTATTAAATAAATTCCATATTCATATTTCATTCGTGTTTTCCAAATGTTCTTTTGCTGTCCCAGAATCCTATCCAGGATGCCACATTACATTTAGTCTTCTTGTCTCCTTTGTCTCCTCTGGACTGTAATAGTTTGTCCAATTTTCCATGTTTTTGATGACCATGTGAGGTTTGAGGAGTACTGGTCAGGTATTTTGTAAAATGTCCCCCAGTTTGGGTTTGTCTCATGCTTAGATTGGGGTTATGGGGTTTTGGGTGGAAGACCACAGAGGTGAAGCGCCCTTCTCACATCACATCAAGGACACCTGCTACCAACATGTCTCATCACTAATGATCACTTGGCCAAGGTAGTGTTTGCCAGGTTCCTCCAATGTAATATTCCTTTCCCTTCTCTCCTCCTGCCCTCTCAGACTCTACTCCTTGGAAGCAACTAACAGCAAAGCCCACCATCAAGGGGTAGGAATTAAATTCCACCTCCTTGAACTTGGCAGGGCAGGATCTACACAAATGATTTGGAGTTTTTCTGTATAGGATATGTATCTCCTGCATTTATGTCAGTATGGACTCATGGATATTTATTTTATACTTTGGGTCGTAATCCAATACTATGTTATATATTTGCTGCTCAAATTGTTCCAGTTTTGGTCATTGGGAGCTCCTTTAGGTTGGCTCCTGTGTCCCTCTGACATGACCCTTTTTTTTTTTTCTGGCACCATAAAATGCTCTTGCTCATTTTGTATATTTCCTGTTCCAGTCTTAGGTCAGCCATTTCTCCAAGGAGCCCTGGTTCCTTTTATTGGAGGGTAATATTATAAACCAAAATCTGGCTGCTGGGTGTGCTCTTTGCTACAAGGGTGTCAGAGGACAGAGCTAGGAAATATATACAGTTCCACTAACCATGTATATCTATAATTTTATCTGTCTAGCTGTACCTATATTAAGTTAAATATGAGTTCATACTGATGTCACTGCCTCTAGTCCAATATACCATGGTTCATTCTAGTGTTTTCCCCTTGCTTTTTTGTAATCTCCCTTTCTAATTGTAAGAAACCTGACTCCCACCATCTGCCATGAATTTATTGTTTGTTCATTTCCAGTTATACGTGTAGTTTCAGAATTGTTAACCCATACCCTGTGAGAAATCACTTTAGTAACTAGAGTACAATATTTATGTACAGTTCCTTTTATCTTTAGATCTACAGTTTCCAGTCAAAATACCATTTTCCCAAGTTAGATTAGTTCCTTTTCCTCTATCCCCTTCAGTGAAGTTCTGTCATACATTTATAATAGAATTAGATTATTTTGTCACCGTCCACATTCTATCCTGTGTATCCCCCGACCTTCTGGGTGACGTGTAAATTTGTATACAGTAAGGTTCACTCTGTGCTGTAAAGTTTTAAGGGTTTTGACAAATGCAGAGAGTCATGTATCCACGACAGTACCATACATGTTAGTTCGACCACCCTTACTTGTTCACAATTGTTTGAGAGTTCCCAGAGGATTACTTTTCACACTATTTCAGCCTGATCTTTGGTTGAAAAAACCTAGGTTGTGAAGTCTTTCATCTCAGGCAGTGGTTCTCAATCCTCGCTGCACACTGGAGTGACCTGGAGACCTTTAAAAAATACTGATGACTGGTCTTGGTTTCATTGGTCCCTTCTGGTTTAACTGTCTGAGGTCTGAGCCTGGGCATTGGGACTTTGAAATGCTCCCCAGATGCTCACAATGTGCAACCAAGATCAGAACCACTGGTCTTGGGTTTGTCTGTGTCATAACTGGCTTTAGTTGCCTTTTGATAACAAAACAAATAATTAATTGATGCACCAAATCACTTTGGGGGCATATTAGCAACTATCATGTAAGATATTTGAGTAAGTAATATACTAAGGATGAATTTCACATACTAAATAATTATGTGTGCAAAAACACTATTTTTGACCCTCTAATTGAATTCAAAATGAACTTCAATTTCTGCTGCCGAAGGCAAATTTAATTTTGACAGGTCAAAGAGACTCAATTATTTCTAGGGTAAAACTCATTTCTTTGTAGATAAAGAGTTGAAATTAGCTTGCCCTCCCCCCTTCTCTGTCCCTTTCTTTCTGGACCAATTTAGGTTTAGGTCCAGGTGGTCTCAGGTCTCATGGGCATTGGAGAAGGCACATCTGGTTGGAGGAGGCTTTTCTGCTGTTGTTTTCTGTTTGACCAACCTGGGCAGTACCAGGTGATTTTCTCTGAGGGTGTCTGACCATTTTCAAGCTGTGCTCTGAGGTGCTGCTGATCCTCTGACATCCAGTTGCCTTCCTCCACCACCCCTTGGCTTATGGTCTCTACCCAAGTGTCTATTATGGCTGTGGTGGCTCCTTGGTAAGCCACCTGCTTTGAATTCTTAGTTACCTCCTGTGACCCTCTCCAGGTTGACACGAGAACCTTACAAATGTTTTGCATACCTTGTGGCATCTGAGGGAGACTGAGGTGGCCTCTCTCACGTCTGCTCTAGGCCTAGATCTGCCCTGCATCCATTTCTGCTGTACTTTAGTTTTCCCTACCCGGAGTTCTCAACAGGAGGCAGGACCACAAGTGCTCTTAGTCTGGGGATCCCCAAACCCCAAATTCACTACATCCCCTGGGGCTTCAACTCCTAAGAGGGGCTAAGGAGCCAAGCCCCATCTTTATATCTAAAAATCTCATTCTCCTCTCCCAGTTGCTTCCCACAGTAGAAAAAAGGAATGGAGGGGAAACTGAGTCATATTATTACTCATTCCTCCCCACCCTATGGTTTACATCATAAATTCTATGCTTGCTATCCTCTATGCTTTGCTAATAATACATCATGCCAGGATTTTAGAATTAAAAACAACTTTTTTCTCTCACGTATCTAACTCTCCCAAAATAATGCTTGGGGTTTCAAAAATACATGCAGAAATCCAGTGTCCTGTGTTCTGGGCTGTATCTGCTTTCTACTCCAAAGCTGTGGGAGGCACTGACTAAAGTGGTGAAGGACTTGGAGCAACAAGAAAATGGTGGCAAAGAAAAGTCTCTATTGATGTCTCAAAATAATACTCCCCTACCATCATGGAGCGATATGGACCTGATACTCCAAATCAACTTCAATTTGGAGCTGGATGGATTTGGAAGGCTAAATGATCTCAGTGAACGTTGTAATAAAGGCCAATAGGAAGCATCTGCATTTAAAGACACACAGATCTTTCCTCACCCGTGATATATTAAAGTGAACATATATTTTAGGCTTGGATAAAAGCTCCAGACCACATGTGTTCAATACCTCAGGACACAGAAAGTGAATATCATTCCTATTCTGTACATATTCCAGGAAGATTTCACTGCCAAAGTGACAGTTGGGGATAGCTGTCCAGAGGGACTTTTTCAAAAGTCTATTGAGCATTTTGTTAAAAAAAATGAATCAAAGCAATTGAAGAATGAAAATCCACTGGAAAAGCAGGTTATTAAGTCTGTGCTCAGATTCAAAAGATGACTAAACCACATTTTGTCTTTTTTCCTCAGCTGGAAAGGCAGCTAATGATGCAGAATGAAATGAGAGAAAGACAAATGGCCATGCAGATTGCTTGGTCTAGGGAATTCCTCAAATATTTTGGAACATTTTTTGGCATTGCAGCCATCTCTTTAACAGCTGGGTATGTTTGTTGTTTACTTTAAAATTTTCTCAAATAATTTACTTCTTTTGCCTTTGCCACTGTATTATTATTAAGTTGGCCAAGATAGGACTCGGTCCAAATAGTGTATATGTAAACAAAGTACCCCATTATAGCTTAGTCCTCGGAGGTAACTCTGTAGAAACATGGTAGTAATAGTTACTTCTGCCTTTAGTTTCTTAGATTTCTTCTGTCCTTTCTCCATTTCATAAGTTAGAGAGAGGACTGACTTGACCCCGAGATAGAAGGAATTCACATGTTTACCTCCACAGTCCCTAAAGGATAGATATCAATATTTAACCAGTTATACAATGAGTAATCTGAGCCTCGACAGCAAATAAAAATGAGCAAGAACCTGTCCTTAAGAACTGCAGAATCTGGTGAGGGGTTATGGGTAAGAAAATCCTATTTTCAAAGAAGATTCAAATGATTAAGTAACGTTTGAAATGAAGGCCATTCTTTCAAAAAACAGGAAAACATTTTTTTTCATGGAGTATAAAGATATGTATTTACATTTCTTGATACTTATTCTTCTTTGTTCTTGAACCAGAGCAATAAAAAGGAAGACACCAGCCTTCCTCTTCCCTCTCGTTCCCTTAAGCTTTGTCCTTACCTACCAGTATGACCTAGGCTATGGGACCCTTCTACAAAGAATGAAAGGTAAGTCTTTGATAAACCAGAGGATCTATTTCTGATTCATCTGGTTAAAGTATCCTCTCCTTATAATCCCTTGACATATGAAGATTCTGATAAGACCCTCACCCTGAGCTCCCCATGACCAACACTTCTGCCCCCTCACGCACTGTGGTATGCCGGAGCCAGCTCATACCAGCTCACGAGAACCAACTGTCAAATTTTCAGGAATTTTATAAGCTGGTTGTTAAATATAATAATTATTAAAAGTTAAATTATATAAACTTACAGTGAAATAAATTGCAAAAAAATAAACATTAAATTATATTTAAAACAGTGGTAAAAATACTCAGAACGCATAGGTTTCTAATTATCTTACTACTACCTATACTCTTAAGCTGTGAATATCTATTGGATCTGTATGATAGAAATGCAGGTACAATATACAGACACAATAAAAGACAGCTACAACTCTGACTTCAGTGACATCCCACTGGGACCTTGCAGTTGACTGTGGTGGGAGTACGTGTACCATGGAAAACTGCAAATGCCAAATCAAGACTTGACTTATTTTTTGTTGTTGCTTGTCTAGACCAGGGGTTGGAAAACTATGGCCTGAGGAGTGGCCAACTCTTTTTGAAAATACAGTTTTATTGGAACACAGCCATGCCCATTCATTTCTGAATTGTCTGTGGCAGCTTTCCCATTATCATGACAGAGCTGAGTCATTGCAATAGAGATGAATGGCCTCACAAGCCTAAAATATTTACTGTCTAGCCCTTTGAAAAAGTTTGTCAACCTATGGTCTAGACTTAAAGTGATGAAGGAGATGTTAATAATGTAGGTTATGCTTACAAGTGTGTTGTGTCCATAGCTATTACATTGTGAACAGCATAAAAAAATTGAGGAAATATTCTCCCAATGTTTAAAAACTGTTGTCTGAAACAGCAAAGGTCTTCTCATCATTCTCAACTATGTCTCATTGTTTATATGGACATTAGAATTCTCAATGCCTCATAAAAATTAATATGCAGTATTAAGATGCGTCAACTCTTATTACACAGCATTCCTTTGAACATATTACTAACGGAGAGTGAGTTTTTTTCTAGGAACATTTTGACTGTATGTTTTGGCAGTAATTTTATTACAGGTCCATCAGAGTCTACAGAATATTTAAACCTTCAAGGCATGTTGTGGGAATTTCTTATAAAAAAAAATACAACTTTGGAATCCACCAGAAAACTTACCACATTAGAAAGTTCAGGTGAACACACAATGGGATATATAGGTGATGTAATATAGAACTGTACAACTGAAATCTATGTAACTTTACTAACAATTGTCACCCCAATAAACTTTAATTAAAAAAATTATAGAAAAAAATAAGAAAGTTCAGGTTACAACATTTATCCCTGTTACCTAGTGAAAACCCCAAGATATACAATCCCTGTTGGGCTGAATTTATCATCAGCCATTCTGTAAATACGTACTGAGATTTGCCATATGTGTGATACTCTCACATGGGGACATCTAGTCTGTCATCGGTGGCCGGCCTAATTATATACAAGTTATAATGATCTTTACTTACGATTTAAGATTAAGGAAAAAAGTGTTTGCAGATGGTTGAAATGCTGTTACAATTTGAAAACTGTACTCTGCCCTGTTGAATTTGGAGTATACATTGTGTGCTAAAAGAGGAGAACTTAAGAAAACATTTATTTGCCTTCATTTCCAAAGTTTATGAAATGTCAATGTGTATTATCATTTTTTATTAATTTTTCTAATTCTTCTTCAACAATAAAAGTTGTCAAAGAAAGTACTAGCTGTTATCTGAAGGAGGAATTGTTTATGAAATTGTGTATGTGTGTGTATGTATATATATATGTGTGTGTGTATATATACATATATATATATGTATATACAGACTAAAGAACATCTAATATTATTTCAGGTATTTATAAGTAGTTTCAGGTCAAAGATTAACTTTCCTGAAAATTTAGAATTTTTAGTACCCTGATTTTCTCTCGTGCCACTTGTGATATGTTAAGGGGCAATGGGAAGCAGACTATAGGTAGTTTCTCTACCTCAAACCCCTCCAAACACAACTAATACTTATCCTGACTTTCCTTCAGGGAAAAATAATATTACTTGGTATGCTTTCTCTTCTACATTTTTAAATGTTGTCTTCTGTTAAATAAAATCCCTGCCATCTGATTTATCTCTCTCTGAGTCTTCAGAATTCATCTCTGTGTTTCCTTTGGGAGGCCACTTTTCCTGAGGACAATGGGTGAAATATTTAACTGTGAAATTTGGGGACACCCCTCCACACAGTGTTACAGCTTGTCACTGGCGCACAGCAAGTGGGCCTTCTCACAAAATGCTGGTACCCCTTTGTCACCTTGCATGTGTCTGTACTTTTTTTAAGGTGAAGCTGAGAACATACTGGAAACAGAAAAGAGTAAGTTGCAGCTGCCAAAAGGAATGATTACTTTTGAAAGCCTTGAAAAATCCAGAAGGGAACAAAGTAAATTCTTCATAGACAAATGAAATCATGTTTACCCACTGAATCTCAAAACACAGAATTGTTGACTTGAATCATGGTTTTTATAACTTTTTAAATGCTCAAAATTTTGATATCATGGATTCAGTATTTTAAAATGTTAAAATGCAAGATCTGTTTTGTTAAGCTATTTTAAAATAAAATTTATAACACTCAACAAAAAATGGAGGTACTCTAAATAACTTTCAGATTTCTATGTATGTATATTACAAATATCTAAGTGTAAAATTAATAAACTACATTGTTTCAAATTCCTGAAAGCAAATGTCCTGCTGCTCTCATTTCTCTGTCTCACATGCTTTCCCCATCACATTCGTCTCTCACAGATACTCGTTGTATTCGGATTTGTCAATTGTGTCCTGCTTCCAAAGGACGGAAACGATGACTATTAGTGACCAGCACGCACACGGCCGGGCACTGCTCTGGATGTATATGTACTTGTAGTCATCCCGACAATCTCATGAGGCATCATTTTACGGAGGGGGAAACGGAGACCCAGAGAGGATGAATTACTTGCCCAAGGTCATATACAGACAGAACTGGGACTTGAACCTAGACCGTTTGGCTCCAGTGTCTGTGCTGTAAAAGGCCTTGACAAAGTTAGGCCATCAAGCATTCTTCACATGCAGAGACAGATGTGAAAGACAAAAGGCAAAAGCATTCAAATACCGACTCCGAGCAGAGTTGCTAGAGAAGTGGGAAGGACGGGAATTTGACTAGGATACCCATCTTTTCATTTCCACTCACCAGGAAAGCTATACTCATGAGGTAATCTGAGTTATACCCATTCCTATAGTTGCAAACACCACACATAATACACTAATTTGGAAGATATTTATTGATTGTCACTAGCGTCCGGCGCTGTTGTAAGCACTGGAGCTCCATGAGTGAATGTGTAGGCAAGGTCGCTGCACCCCAGGCAGAGGCATAAGTTCTAGTGAGGGGTAAACTGGGGAGAGGAACAAAGAAGTAAGGAAATAAACAAAATCATTTCTGATAGTGACAAACGCTTCAGCAGAAATGAAACAGGGATAAGGGAATGATTCAAAGAATGTTGGTCGGGGGACTACTTTAGACCCGGGATAGAAAGGACTCCCTCTCTGCAGAGGTGACGTGTGAGCCGAGAACAGTGATGAATGAGTCGGTCCTATGAAGTGTAGGTAGGTATGGGGACAAGAAAGGGATCTCTAGGTGAAGGGAAGAGCCAAAGGAGAGGCTCTAAGACTTCCCAAGAAAGACGGCCAAGAGAACAGAAGATGAAATCTGCAGGGGAGAAGCAAGCATGGATACAATAGCTGGTACCTTGAAGCAGCTGACGACATATGAACCTATGGCTTTGATACAATTTTGGTTGAAGAGACTTGGGCCAGTTCTTAAAGGATGCATTGAAGTTCTCCATGAAGACAAGGTGAAGAGGAAGTATATCCTGGGCTGCAGAAGGAGACTGATTAAAGGCAGAACCCTGAGTGCCAAGCCCAGGGATTTGCTGCTGGTTATTAGATTTGCCTGCGGCAAGGGATTCCTTACCTGGGGGACTTGTTAAGAATGAGCCTGAAGGCTCAACTAGTGAAGGCCCTCGGGTGCAACAACAAGGAGTTTGCACTCCATCGTAGAGGGACTAAGATTACAAATCAAGCGACTTTATATGGTGTTCCACCTAACTTAGTTTGTGTTTGGGGGTAAGGCTGAAGGATCCTTTATGGTATACTACTTAACAACACTTTGTAAAAGATTACAGCAGTGCACCAAATCTACTCCAAACAGTTTTAGTGACAAATACTAAAACCACTGTCAAGATGTTAGAGGAAAGGAAGACCCTTAGAAATGGGTCCCCCATTTTACAGTTGAGAAAATGGAGGCCCTTAGTGATTTACCTAAACTTCCACATCTGGTAATGGTAGTTTGTACTAAAGCCTTGGTGTTTGGTATCCCTGGAAGGATTCTTTCCAATGCAACATGCTGCCTGACTCTGAAAGGAAAGTCACAAAGTCAAAATCAGAAATAATTTTTAAAATCTCTTATATATGCTCAATTTCATAGCCTTAGAAAATGTCTTAGGGTGGGGTTAGAAGGGCGTAGGTTAGAAGAGGATGGGGAGGGAGCAGACTCAGATGGCAAAAATAACCAATAACCAATGTAATCAGAATATGAGCAATATGAACTTGATACTGTATTTTACAGACTTCAACAATTTTAATATATGCATGTTCAATTGTGATATTCTAGAGATGCTAGTAAGAACTTAGTTTTTTTTTGCTCTACTCTTCTGGGAAAGGAACAAACTCTTCCTGGGAAATTATTATTAAATGAGGCCTGTAATTCAGGTATCTCTTGGCCTTGGAGACTGTTCTGCAAGAGGGTTGGAAATGCTTTTACGTTTGGTCTCATGGAGATTTCAGAAGTTCCCTGCATGCTACCAACTGTCCAATTGGCAGAGAGTAGTTTTTAATATTCGGGGATAACTATTAGCATCTCTGTTGATTTTTCTACTGGTGACTTTGGGTCAGTCATGGAGTTTATGAAGATTGGAGCAGTACCTGGGCTGCAGGTGTACCAGGAAGCTCAGACTGGCTGGGGGCAAAGGAGGAGGACTGAGAAATGCCTAGAAAATAAGAGAGCCAAGAAGAGTAGTTTTCATGAAGGCATGGACTTCACTCAAATGCCTCTCACAGTAAATACCACAAGAATGGCTTACCAGGGTTCAGTGACTGGCATGGTTGGGGGAGCTGAACCCTTCAGGGAACCAAGCCACCCATAGATCCCCTCATAGACCAGTCAATTTTGTTGTGCTAACTCATTCCTCTGGCTATTTGGACGACAGTAAGAAGAGTGGCTGGAGCGACACAAATTCATCAGGACCACTGACAAAAGAAACTGGAAACCTATCTCCCACTGACACTCAGTGGGGTCGCTGAGTCTGAGGGTTAGATGACATTTCTGGTCCACAACTTCTCAGTCCACGAGTGTCATGGGGTTGAATTATGGACTGATAATCTGTTTATTTTTTCTCTTCGTTTGGCTGATCTAGCTTTCCTACAGTCCTGCTCGGTATGATAGCATGTACTCGGTATAGCAAAATACTATGTGAGTGTATGTAATATTTTTGCATGCTATCATCCTTAGATATATATTCCCTGTTTCTTGTTGACTTACTAGTTTTCTTTTTTTCTTTTTTTTTTTTTGCTTACCAAACCCACTGCTTATTTTATTAATCTAGAAGTACTTTTTGAAATTTTGAAAAGATCCTTAATTTCTTAAATCTGTAAAAGAGAAGACTAAGAAAATTACTCAGTGGTGTGATATCCTTTCTTACCGTACTTTTTGTGAAGCAATATGTAATCAAGTATTTATATATTATATGGACTCTGAGTCCATTAGAAAAACTACGTAATTTTTGTAATTCTGTATATCAAATATACCAAAGGGAGATTTCACAATTCAGTGTTTAAATTTGAAATGTGCACAAAAAAAGATTCCAATTGCATGTTACATATAAAACTTTTCAACATAGCAATGTGTATCATATTAAAAAAATCCTTGGATACCTGTTTGCTGTACATGGGAAGAAACATTTATTTTGAAACTGGTTTAAAACCAACACGTAATTCCCAGGTCATGTTTAATGAGTGTTACATATCCAGCTATTGTTTCTCTCCACCAAACCCTCTTTTAATTAATATGTTATCCGGGGAATGTTTCCAACCAAATAAAATAGAAAGCTTTGCAATATTGAAAAAATATTACCTCACCAAATACAGCACAGAGAATACAATAAAACAAATATATATGATTTTGGTGCTGTAATATGTGCTACCAGTATTTTCCTTCTGGAATTGTGGGATTTCACTGCTTTCTTCCATTTCTTTCTGGTTTCTGTGTGTGTGTGTGTGTGTGTGTGTGTGTGTGTTCTCTCCTCTCTATAGATATAGAATAAAATCTCAAAGTAAACTATTCAAGCAGCCTTTTATTATCAACCCACCTCCCAGAGGAGGTGAAGGAAAGTCAGTGGAAAAAGTACATGGTGATCTTAAGATACAGTAAAAGCCTACGTGATGCATTGAGAAATTTAATGTTTTTACGGAATTTAGATAATACACCTGCTTTCCCTCTCTTGTCAACAATTCATTGATTCATTTCTTAAATTACTATGGATTGATATACCAGATAATTAAACCACTAATTCAACCATCTGTAATCTTTTTAGGATTAGAAGGTTACGGAGGAAATGTTCACGCTGGAAAGATCTGGATTGTGAGGACATAAATGATTTCTGTTTTATTTTTGTTGATATAATTCAGGCTACTGGCCATGTTTAACTTTATAATAAAGGAAAGGCTTCAAATATTGACTAACTTTACATGAGTGTACACAACCGCTTCAGGACAAGAAAAACAAAAGGAAAAAATAGAACTACAAAAGGTCCAAGTAGAGAAACATGGGCCAATGGAGGAAAGGTAGGAAGCATAAACCAGAGCTGGGGCTGAGGGATGGGAGCATTGGATTGCTAGGAGGTGGGTGGGGAAAGGGGTGGAGTTGGGACCACATGACTCTAGGTCTTATAAAAGCTTGGTGGAGCCAAGGGAAAGCATCCTGAAGGCCAGCATTGGCACATTGGCCGACGCTGGTGGTCCACAGCAGCCCGCAGGGTCCAGGAAAAGGCTGACACGCCCATAACAGCAGAGATTAGGGCCAAGATGCCGCGCCTGTTCGTGTCCTACCTGCTAGGACTCTGCCTGCTACTGAGCCAACTTCCCGCAGAGATCCAAGGCCGGAGGAACCAGAAGAAGAATGAGTTTATCAAGTTGTGCGGCTCCGAATTAGCCCTCTACTACACCCGGCTCTGCGACAGTCTCAACTGGGACAGGATGGCTCTGAGCCCCAAGGAGCCTCGGCTCAGATCTGGACCACTTGCAGGTGAGAGCTCCCGCCCCCGGCCATTCCACGTTTCCCATTGGTGGCTCCCATCGAGCTGCCGACCAATCGGAACCGCGGCCCACACTGCCGGGCTCTAGACCTCATTGACTGACTGAGCTCAACCTGGCTCAGGTGACTGGTGCCTAAAAGTTGGGGCTTTTCCCTCGGAACTTGCTTTTCTAGCAAGTGTCTCACCAGAGATGTCACCAGAGAGAGGGAAAGCGGCGGGAACAGCAAAGGGTCTCACTTGGTGCCCTTTACTTCCTGGCAGCCAGGGTGACAGCGTGGTGCACGGTGGGGGGTAAGAAGGGGGAGGGGTGTGAGGGGGAAGCCACAGAGGAGGCCAGGCCGCCCAAAGCCCCGCAAGAGGCAGGAAGCACGCGCCGGACCCAGAGTCAAGGTCTGTGGGCCGGACAGCGCGAATGCTGGTGGCGGGGCCCACTGCACGGGGCATCGTGACTGAGATGGCAGGGCTCAGACAGTGAGGTGGGAGCTGGTTATCAAGCATGTCTGAGCGTCAAGAGGCCAGGGGAGTTTGTCCTGCAGACAAACACAGCTGCAAGGAACAGAAAAGCCCACTGATGCTTCAAGCATCTGGAAGCTGCAAGGGACTATCTTTCAAAGCAAAACCTCAGAATTGAACGCAGCTCAAATCTAGAATATATTTCAAAAGAAAAAGCAAACACTTTGTTAGCTATAAGGCATTTATAAAGGTAAATTGGAAGCTAAGTGTAAGTAGCAGTGAAAAGTTTCACAGAGGTATAGGCCCCCTTCCTGGGAACACGTGGAACTTGCATAGGGGACATAATGGGAGACGACAGAGGGTCCCTCTGGAATAAGCACAACCTGGGTAAGGCTGTAGTACTCTAAGCGGCCCAATTATAATAAACCAAGTTGTTTAGATATCAGGATACTTGCTGATTGTTTTGCTGTGTATTCTCTTGAGGCAATGCTTTCCTTGTGTCTACGCAAAATGTTATAGTTCTCCCGATGTTCATCCATGTGTGTTTTCTCTCCCCCCACCCCATTTATTTAACTTAGATATCATGTCACTGACCGACGCCAAAGATGCAGAAACCTTAAGTATGTTGGAATCCGGTCCTGCTTCGTCAGAAGAGAGGAAGACAGCACTGTCTGAGAGGCAGCCATCGCTGAGAGAGCGACAAGCTGCATTACAGGATGGAAATCTTAAGGCTGAAGACTTTAAGGACAATATTCTTACTCGACAAAATGAAGCAGACGACAGCAGTGAGTTGGAATTCAAGAACACAGGCTCAGCTAAACATTACCCACAAAAGAGAAGCGCTGGTACTCCCATAGTCGATAGGTGTTGTAACTACGGCTGCTACATAAAAGAGTTGGCTCGATACTGCTGAGACGAAGCTCATGTGTATTTCGTCTAATAATCACCTGTGTTCTCACCTGTGTTCACATTCACTGACGCCTCTGTCACCCCACTGATTATTGGAATATGAAAAATAATTGTTAGTCGTTGAGTTTTTAATTCTGCGTGTGAGAAATTATTCCTTGCATTATTGTAGTTACTGCTAATAAGTACTTTTATGCTAAAGAGTATGTTTTAATTAATGGCATAATTGTTATTGCTTTTTTAATATTGTTAACTTCAAATAACAAAATCATTACAATTTAACTACACACAATAAGTCAACTTAAAAATTGTTTTTAAATAGATAGTAAAACTCTCAACTCTATTTCTTGCTTTGGTGAGAATGGATTAGTCTATTTTTGAAATTTGTACTTGATACCTTATGATCCGTCACCCACTTTTTCCTCCAGACCTACTATCCATATGTTCTTTCACTACTTAATAATAGTAAACAAATTATTTTAAAGCAAAAGAAAAATTAAAACTAACTCAACTTACGCAATGCTTGACACTGGCTATATAAAAAGGACCACAATGTTTTCATCGGTATTAACTCATATCAGATACACAAACAGTCACACATCTTGGACTTTTCTAATAGATTTTAAAAGCTTATTGTGTTGCATTGAGCTATTAATTACAAACAATTAGATTGGACACTACATCAATTTAATTCAGTGGGGGCCATATGAACCCAGCTATATTTCAAACTAGGGTTCTTCTCTTAATTCTATCATCGAAGACACTAAAAAGTAAACTACGTTTTTTTCAGGAGAAAATAAATAAATACATATAGAGAATAAATATCTCTGTGTCATATATTACACAAAACCTGCTTTAGCAAAAAATGCACGTTTTGTTCACTATTGTAGAATTTACAAACCATTTCGGTAACAAAGTAACTGAATTCATATGAAAACTGTTAGAGTAGTAAATTAACAAAGTTCTCATCTTAGTACTTAGCAGTTCCTTCGATATTCCATACACATAAAATTTTAGACAGCATTTATAGAAAAATGCACTTACATAACAAGTTAATCTCCATCTAAAGCCTACAAATAGAATTTAAAGGGATTAAGACAGCAACTGCCGTATTTCAAATCCTATACGTGATTAATAATAAGCAGGCCTCTAAAGTTTTTTAAGTCTTCACCAAGACCAACTTGTAAAACTTCCGATGCACAACCTCAGAGGCCATTAGCCATCTCGTGAAGCCAGGAAGGGTGCTGTCTGAAATGTCCAACCCAGGACAACAAGGGCGCTGACCAGGAAACTTGCAGCCCAGACAGAACAAAGAGGCTTCCCTGGACGCAGGAGACATCGCCCCAGACCTTGCTCTGGCCACGTCCCTCATCTGCTCCTCCACAGCAGCCCTGGAGGCGGGACCCCTGGTCCACAATCAGCATTCACTACCTCTGACGATATGGCCTTCAGTGGGACACTGAGGTCTTTTATCACCACCGGTGACTCAGTTACTTTCATCTTCCAGTACCTACCACTACTCCTGGCCTACGCTTTCCTCTATTTTAGATGGAAACCTGCCCCCAAATGTAACACCTCTGGTCCCTACCTGTGTGAGCTATGACCCCCTACCTTTCTTATTCCTAAAAGACCGTGTCTAGGTATAACAGGTATAAGCTTGCAAGCAGTGTCTGATGTGGAAAAAAGTCCCTAACTTCTTCATTTTTAACAAATCAATATAAATCCACATTCTGTCACTGAGTTGGGAATTCAGCATCACACATTATTCTAATGGAGCTACCCACTAACCTGTGCTTCAAATCCAAAAGCACCAAAGCGTTAGGTTGCCGGACCCCGAGTTTTCAGTGACGCCCACCGTAACACCGGCTACTCTAGCCTGCATGGTCCCCTCAATTTAGGTGCGTGTCTCCCTCCTGGGGATCAGCAGAACTTTGCCAAGGGTGCTTGTTTCTCTGGTCAGGGTCCTATTTCCTCGGGTGACCACAGTCATCCCCTCGGAAGCTTTCATCTCTCCAGGGCACTGCCACTGAGCGCTGCACATCAGTGACCCGTTATTTCAGTACTCCGGGCCTTCAGCCTTTGTGCAGCACAAGGAAACCCCACGTACCCAGGCCACCCATAGGATCCCCTCGTACACCAGTTATATTTGGTGTGCTAACTTGTTCCTCTGGCTATTTGGACGACAGTAAGAAGTGTGGCTGGAGCGACACAAATTCATCAGGACCACTGACAAAAGAAACTGGAAACCTATCTCCCACTGACACTCAGTGGGGTCGCTGAGTCTGAGGGTTAGATGACATTTCTGGTCCACAACTTCTAAGTCCATGAGTGTCACGGGCTGGAATGATGGACTGCTAACCTCAGTTTACATTCTCTCTTGCAGGACTTCCTCTGTGTACAGCAGCGCTCTGTGCATGTTTTCTGCTCTACCAGGATATGGGGACGAGCAGACCCTGAGCTTGAGTGGGGTTGGGCGTTTCATTTGGTGTTAGGAGAACTGAATTCAGGACGTGTGTACATGAAGTCAAGTCCTTGGGAAGACTGGCAATCTTGGGTTCTAGCTTGGTGAGGGTTTCAAAAAACTGTAAAAGACAGCTGTTCAATACATGTAAAGTCAATGGATCAGAGATATGGTCATAACGGACACTGAAACGTGACAAGGGAGGTTTGTGGAAAGCTCGCAGGATGTGAGGGTACTGTGGCCTGGCTGCGAGGAATACAGGCGACTGGTTTTCCTTATCTTCCCGCCATTCCCACAACCATTAATTTTCTGCTGATGAAGATCTAAGTAGAAGGAGAACCAACTGTATCCACCAAGGATATGGAACGAGAGAGAGAGAGACAACACACTCACAACCCACTCTGGACTCTGAGACACTCAACAATTACACAGCTTCTCAAAATACTCCAGAGAAAACTTGGCCTCTGCAATGCTTTTCTCTTCACCTTCAAGGAACTAAGCATTTTGAAATGAGTCCAACTAACGCTACGTGTTTCACACTAGCACTAATAAAAAGACACACCTGGGGTGGAATACAATGTGTGCCTCTCGATAGTTACTTGCTGAATTCAACAGCCAAGAGAAACACAGGGTACTGGACTGACCTTCCATCCGGCTTCCTCATCTGAACCTGCACCTTAGGAAATAGGCTGGAAGTTGAATGAGGCAGACAAAGGAGGTTCTGTTCAACTTCTGACTTTCATAAATTCTCTTCAGCAATTCAAGCGGAGACATCAATTTCCTACTAGAATAGGAATGCTTTAGGAAAAGGGAAAATTCAAATCGCCAGCATGGACACCTCCTTTGCTCTGCCCCTCCAAATGGATTTCGCAAGAAATTATTCAGAGAAAGATAGCAAAAGAAAGAGTGAAAGAAATGAATTTTAACATTTGTTATCTGACTAATGCACACATTTAGAATTTTTGAAACAAAATTACTTTGACATTGTACCTTAATGGTATTGATTTTTAGGCCAGATCCTGTAATTTAGAATTTGGATATAGAGGATTTCATGAAAGAGTATTTATGCTGCTTGGAGAAAAGTACTCCGGTGAGTTTTTACGGCAATGCCAGTGAGCAGAGAGCAGGGTTTCAAGGCTAAATCCAACAAACTCACAGACAGAAGGGTGGTGACCAGGGAGGACGCAGTGTACGGGGAGGATGAAAGGAGCAAAGGGGGTCAAATATATAGTGACAGAGGCAGACTAGACTTTGGGTGGTGAGTGCACAGTGCGACATACAAAGAAAGTGTCATAGAATGGTACACTTGAAACACACATCATGTTATTCACCAATAACAAATTATTGTTATACCCCCAACAAATTTCATTAAAAAAACTTTGGCTGGAACCTTTAGACAAGTTACAAAATTCATCTCCCTTTCCATCGTACACATTTTCCACCATATTCCGTAGCATGTCCTGACATTACTGACATGATTAGCTCTTCACAACACATTTAAAGTACTGCATAACCCACTTAGGGGCAAAACAAGTACATTTAAAATGTTTCGTTTTCTGATTTCTTCAGGATTGCATTAAGGAACAGATTCAATGGAATTATTCCAAAAATGTTTTACCAGATTCTTTGGGCAGGGGCGACGTGATAGCTTTCCAACTATTTGGCACACAGTAGTCAACTAGGGCCTTTGAAAGATACTGATGCCTGCTTCGCATACCAGGACATACTGGTCTAACTGACTGGGCAGAGAACGCAGGCATTAGGCGTACTTAAAGCTCCCCAGGTGACTCTAAGGTGCTGCAACATTGGGAAAACTTTGCGCTGGGGTCAGGGCCCAGGTTGGGAGTGGGGGCTCTGGTACACTGTCTAATCTGAAGGATCAATCATTCCACGGAAGAGAAGATTCTACATAGGATAAGAAGTATCCTGGGGCCCTCGTACAGAATTGCCCAAGAGTTTAAGAGTTTGAAAAAATGTGCAGATGGAGCCATGTAATGAATGGCCAGGGCATCCAGTGCACAGATAACTACCTGAACTTTGGCCCACTGTGCTGATGGTGGGGTCCAGTCGTGGTCAGGGACATCCTGACTAAGGGACACAGGGCAGCAACACACATGGTGGTGAGGCACCTGGGAAGTATGTGAGTTCCCATCTCTGTTCACTCAGTTGATCCCAAGGGACGCCCGAGGTGCCAAGGGGTCGGGTCCGAGGACAGGGAAGGCTACCTGCTCCTCTGACTCCAGCTTTGGCTCCATCCTGCAGCAGACAGTCCTCGGGAGCCACGCTGAGCTTGTGGCGTGCTGCTTTCAGGACCCAAGCCGTAACGGGCAGCTCGGTCTGGCGGGTCGCAGGCTCTCTGACAGCCTCTATTTCCAGGAGAGGCTAAGAATGTGGCCAGCAAGTGCTGTTCCAACGGCATATAGTGCAAGGCCTCAGAGCGCAGTTCCTTGCATCACAAGTCCATGGGGCAACTTATGGCCATTTGAGGTGGTGCACAGGCATGAAAGGAGGTGACTGACGCCTCTCCAGTGAAGGTATCTCAGAGGTCACTGACGGTGGTGTCTTTGTTTCTAATTGGACAGATTCTAGATGTTTTTTGAAGGGGGCCCATTCCAGGCGGGCTGATGTGAAAGTCACAACATAGGTGAGATTATGTAATAGTGTAAATACGGACTATTTGGCCTCCACAACCCTACAAGTCAAGGTGTTGGGCTTGTATCAATATTGTGGGGCCCGAGAAGGTCAATAGCGTTTTCTTGACAGAGTCAGGGATGGAGCAGCCGTCAGTTTACCACATCATTTTCAGGAATTGAAGACAGGTGGTGGGGTCTTGCACTTGTGAGGGGCGATGGCCCACCCGTCCCTTTTGTGAGCTCCTTTGCATGTTCTCAGTAAGTGTGTCAAAGAAATCTCCTCCGAGGAGGACGCCATCAACGTGACGTCAGCTGTGCTCCTACAGGAAGACGGATACAGTTAAGATCTTGCCTGCAGAGACTGTTGTTGACGGCAGGCTGCTGACTACCCCGCGCGTAGTGTGTATTGTGTCCCAGCAGAGGTGAAGGCAAAATGCAGCAGAGAGGCTATGGGAATAGGCACGGACCAGAACGTAGCACCAAATCTATACTATCGCACGACGGACCAGCGGCTGAGTGGGTGGAATAAGTAATTACAAACATACGGAGTACTGGCTATTGGGGCACATGTTGGGTTTTGCCTTTAGAAAGGATTCTTTGGAGGTTTTTACTGTTTTTGCAGAACATGAAATGCGTATGTGTGCATGGCTTTAAAGAGGTTTCTCCGTTTGGTTGTTTGTTTTAAGAACACAACATGTCTTCTCGTTGTGCCTGTAAAGGCTGTGACGCCTGTATTTGCCTGGTAACCTTACCGGTAGAGGAGCGCAGCCCCGGCACGTGTGCGAAACAAAGCTGCACTTGTTACTGGACTACTCTCAACTTGCCTCCTTGCTCTGAAAACTAGGAGAATGGGCACTTCACTGGACAGCTGTGAGGACTCTGAGACCATCTAGGCAAAGTCAAACAATGACCCTCTCTAAATTTACACTTTAAAGGAGCAATTACTTCAGAGAAGAGCTTTGCAAATGGATTATTTTCCACCAAGGACAGTCAACCCACAAAAATACCTCAAACCTCAGTTTTGAAAACCCGCTCCCAAACTGCTTGTCTTACTGAAAACCTGTCTCAAAGCGCTACTTCTGGCCATCCAAGAGCTTTGGGCAGGTTGTTTGTTTGTTTGTTTGTTTGTTTAAGAATTGCATAATGCTGAGCTTTTGACCAATGCTCAGTGGGCCTTGTGGCAATTAGCAGCAATCTAGAAATTAGAATTATTGCATGCCGTAGCTGTATTTGTACCTAAGTGATCGTTGAGTTATTATTTTAATTCAAAGGGTACTAACTTCCTCCAATTCTCTAATTAACCTGGTGGAGCTGAAGTAATCTGAGTACATTATGAACATGAGTAAATGATTTATTGAAAAAAAAATGAACCTATTTGCACTTAAACTTTACTGTCCATCTAGAAAAGTTGTTTAATGAGCATATTATTTTAAACTATGTAGAATAATTTTTAAAGTTAAATTAGAAAGCGTTAAAAATGACCACCCTGTGTTATTGGCCTCTTTGCTAGGGCCAAACATCAAGTTCTCTGTCGTTGGAGACCTACGACTTGCACATACCACCTAAGGGACTAGCCACCCTTGACTAGAGAAGCTCCCGCTTAGTTCCTGCAGAAAAGGGCCCTTTCTCCAAAACCTACCTGATGACAGTATTGTCAATTGTTGGCAAAGTCTGTGACACCACTTGGAGACCCATCTTTAAGGCTTTCTTGTACAACTGTATCTGGACACTGCCCTCAAGCCAACGGCCAGAGTCTGAAAGTACTTCTCTTCCTTCCTTGCCTTTGGCCTTCAACACGACTCAATCTGATCATACTCATTTTTACGTAACTTACAACATGTCTTTCGTAGTAATTCCACGTCTGCAGCACTACTGTAGTTTCTTCAGTCAGCCATTACCCGGGAGAATGCTCTGCGTGACCCCCTCCCGAGGTCCTGCACCCTTAGCCACGTCCACTCTCTATCCAGGCCCATCTAACTTCTCCTCACTTGATCCTCTTTCATTGGATCTTGCTCCTCACCCGCCCAGACCTACCCTGGTAATCAGGGTACTTTGGTAGACAGAGTACTTGTGCTCCTGGAGTTCAGCATAAATATCTCCAGAAACGAATTTAGTGGAGTTGAGGGGTGGGGGGAACAGTCACCTGGAAAAAAGCTGAATGGAGAGGGAACTCATGTCAAACATACTTCTCCACAGGTTATGATTTTCTATAACACTTATCCCTACCGGCAGGAGCCTACGTTGTACAAAGTGGGGTTGGAGTGGAAATGAGGGGATGGTGTCAGGTTTGGCTGGTCTAGCTTTCCTACAGCCCTGCTCGCTCTCAAAGCACATACTCGTTATAGCAAAAGTGAATGTCAGTCATGGCATAGTTTTGCATACTACCATCCTTAGATACAAATTCCCTGCTTCTTGTTAACTGACTAGTTGTGACTTTTTTTGTTTGTTTACTGAACCCACTGCTCATTTAATTAATCTAGAAATTCTTTTGGAAATTTTGAAAAGATCCTTAATTTTTAGAATCTTTAAAAGAGATGATTGTGAAAATTACTAGTTGGTCTGATATCCTTTCTCACTGTTCTTTTCAAGCAATATGTCATCTAATATTTACATATTATACTGACTCTGAGTCCGTCAGACAAACTATGCATTTTTTGCAATTCTCTATTTCAAGAGTACACCACAGCGAGACTTCATACTTGGATGGTTATGTTGGAAATGTGGACAAAAGAAAGATTCCAATTGCATGTTACACATGAAATTATTCTACACAGCTATGTGTATCATATTGTAAACAAATCTTTGGATACATGTTTGCTGTTCCTGGGAGGAACCATTTATTTTGAAACTGGTTTAGGAGCTACACATGATTCCCAGGTCACGTTGAATGGCTGTTCCATATCCAGCTATTGTTTTTCTCGACAAAACCCTCTTTTACTCGGTATGTTGCTATCCAGGCAATGTTTCTAAAGAAATGAAATTAAAAGGCTTGCTATACTGAAACAACAATTACCTCACGAAATAGAGCAAAGAGAGTATAATAAAACAAATATATATGATGTTGGTGCTGTAACATGCTACCCATATTTTCCTTCTGGAATTGTGGGATTTCACTGCTTTTATCCTTTTCTTTTCTGGTTTGTTTCTGTGTTTGTGTGTGTGTGTGTGTGTGTGTGTGTGTGTGTGTGTGTGTTGTCTCCTCTCTATAGATACAGAACAAAATCTCAAACTAAACTATCCAAGCAGCCTATTACTGTCAAACTACCGCCCAGAGGAGGTGAAGGAAAGTCAGTGGGAAAAGTACATGGTGATCTTAAGATACTGTAAAAGACTAAGAGATGCATTCAGAAATTTAATGTTTTTACAAGGATTTAGATAAAAATTCGTCAGCTTTCCCTCTCTTGTCAACCATTCATTCATTCATTCATTCATTCATTTAATTTCCATGGATTGATATACCAGATAATTAAACCACTAATTCAACCATCTGTAATCTTTTTAGGATTAGAAGGTTACGGAGGAAATGTTCACGCTGGAAAGATCTGGATTGTGAGGATATAAATGATTTCTGTTTTATTTTTGTTGATATAATTCAGGCTATTGGCCATGTTTAACTTTATAATAAAGGAAAGGCTTCAAATATCGACTAACTTTACATGAGTATACACAACCGCTTGAGGACAAGAAAAACAAAAGGAAAAAACAGAACTACAAAAGGTCCAAGAAGAGAAGGATGGGCCAATGGAGGAAAGGTAGGAAGCATAAACCAGAGCTGGGGCTGAGGGATGGGAGCATTGGATTGCGAGGAGGTGGGTGGGGAAAGGGGTGGAGTTGGGACCACATGACTCTAGGTCTTATAAAAGCTTGGTGGAGCCAAGGGAAAGCATCCTGAAGGCCAGCATTGGCACATTGGCCGACGCTGGTGGTCCACAGCAGCCCGCAGGGTCCAGGAAAAGGCTGACACGCCCAGAACAGCAGAGATTAGGGCCAAGATGCCGCGCCTGTTCGTGTCCTACCTGCTAGGACTCTGCCTGCTACTGAGCCAACTTCCCGCAGAGATCCAAGGCCAGAGGAACCAGAAGAAGAATGAGTTTATCAAGTTGTGCGGCTCCGAATTAGCCCTCTACTGGATCCGGCTCTGCGGCAATCTCAACTGGGACAGGATGGCTCTGAGCCCCAAGGAGCCTCGGCTCAGATCTGGACCGCTTGCAGGTGAGAGCTCCCGCCCCCGGCCATTCCACGTTTCCCATTGGTGGCTCCCATCGAGCTGCCGACCAATCGGAACCGCGGCCCACACTGCCGGGCTCTAGACCTCATTGACTGACTGAGCGCAACCTGGCTCAGGTGACTGGTGCCTAAAAGTTGGGGCTTTTCCCTCGGAACTTGCTTTTCTAGCAAGTGTCTCACCGGAGATGTCACCAGAGAGAGGGAAAGCGGCGGGAACAGCAAAGGGTCTCACTTGGTACCCTTTACTTCCTGGCAGCCAGGGTGACAGCGTGGTGCACGGTGGGGGGTAAGAAGGGGGAGGGGTGTGAGGGGGAAGCCACAGAGGAGGCCAGGCCGCCCAAAGCCCCGCAAGAGGCAGGAAGCACGCGCCGGACCCAGAGTCAAGGTCTGTGGGCCGGACGGCGCGAATGCTGGTGGCGGGGCCCACTGCACGGGGCATCGTGACTGAGATGGCAGGGCTCAGACAGTGAGGTGGGAGCTGGTTATCAAGCATGTCTGAGCGTCAAGGGGCCAAGAGGCCAGGGGAGTTTGTCCTGCAGACAAACACAGCTGCAAGGAACAGAAAAGCCCACTGATGCTTCAAGCATCTGGAAGCTGCAAGGGACTATCTTTCAAAGCAAAACCTCAGAATTGAACGCAGCTCAAATCTAGAATATATTTCAAAAGAAAAAGCAAACACTTTGTTAGCTATAAGGCATTTATAAAGGTAAATTGGAAGCTAAGTGTAAGTAGCAGTGAAAAGTTTCACAGAGGTATAGGCCCCCTTCCTGGGAACACGTGGAACTTGCATAGGGGACATAATGGGAGACGACAGAGGGTCCCTCTGGAATAAGCACAACCTGGGTAAGGCTGTAGTACTATAAGCGGCCCAATTATAATAAACCAAGTTGTTTAGGTATCAGGATACTTTCTGATTGTTCTGATGTGTATTCTCTTGAGGCAATGCTTTCCTTGTGTCTACGCAAAATGTTATAGTTCTCCCGATGTTCATCCACGTGTGTTTTCTCTCCCCCCACCCCATTTATTTAACTTAGATATCATGTCACTGACCGACGCCAAAGATGCAGAAACCTTAAGTATGTTGGAATCCGGTCCTGCTTCGTCAGAAGAGAGGAAGACAGCACTGTCTGAGAGGCAGCCATCGCTGAGAGAGCAACAAGCTGCATTACAGGATGGAAATCTTAACGCTGAAGAATTTAAGGACAATATTCTTACTCGACAAAGTGAAGCAGACGACAGCAGTGAGTTGGAATTAAAGAACACAGGCTCAGCTAAACATTACCCACAAAAGAGAAGCGCCGGTACTGTCATAGTCGATAGGTGTTGTAACTACGGCTGCTACAGAAAAGAGTTGGCTCGATACTGCTGAGACGAAGCTCATGTGTATTTCGTCTAATAATCACCTGTGTTCTCACCTGTGTTCACATTCACTGACGCCTCTGTCACCCCACTGATTATTGGAATAAGAAAAATCATTATTAGTGTTTGGGTTTTAATTTTGCGGGTAAGAAATCATTCCTTGCATTATTGTAGTTACTGCTAATAAATACTTTTATGCTAAAAAGTATGTTTTTATTAATGGCATAATTGTTATTGCTCTTTTAATACTATTAACTTAAAATAACAAAATCTTTATCACTTTACACACAATAAGTCAACTTAAAAATTGTTTTTAAATAGATAGTCAAACTCTCAACTCTGTTTCTTGCTTTAGTGAGAATGGATTAGTCTATTTTTGAAATTTGTACTTGATACGTTATGATCCGTCACCCACTTTTGCCTATAGACCTACTATCCACATGTTCTTTCACTACTTAATACTAAACAAATGATTTTAAAGCAAAAGAAAAATTAAAAATAACTCAACTTACACAATGCTTAACACTGGCTATATAAAAAGGACCATAATGTTTTTATCGATATTAACTCATATCAGATACACAAAGAGTCACAAATCTTGGACTTTTCTAATAGATTTTAAAAGTTTTTTCTGTTGCATTGAGCTATTAATTACAAACAATTAGATTGGACACTAAATCAATTTAATTCAGTGGGGGCCATATGAACCCAGCTATATTTCAAACTAGGGTTCTTCTCTTATTTCTATCATCGAAGACACTATCATCTTTTTTCAGGAGAGAATAAATAGATACCTAAAGAGAAGAAACATCTCTATGTCATATATTACAGAAAACCTGCTTTAGGAAAGAATGCACTTTTTGTTCACTATTGTAGAATTTACAAAACATTTCGGTAACAAAGCAACTGAATTCATATGAAACTTGTTAGAGTAGTAAATTAACAAAGTTCTCATCTTAGTATTTAGCAGTTCCTTCGATATTCCATACACATAAAGTTTTAGACAGCATTTATAGAAAAATGAACTTAAATAACAAGTAAATCTCCATCTAAAGCCTACAAATAGAATTTAAAGGGATTGAGACAGCAACTGCCATATTTCAAATCCTATACGTGATTAATAATAACCAGGCCTCTAAAGTTTTTTAAGTCTTCATCAAGACCAACTTGTAAAACTTCTGATGCACAACCTCAGAGGCCATTAGCCATCTCATGAAGCCAGGAAGGGTGCTGTCTGAAATGTTCAACCCAGGACAACAAGGGCTCTGACCAGGAAACTTGAAGCCCAGACAGACAAAGAGGCTTCCCTGGACGCAGGAGACATCGCCCCAGACCTTGCTCTGGCCACGTCCCTCATCTGCTCCCCCACAAAAGCCCTGGAGGCAGGACCTCTAGTCCACAATCAGCATCACTACCTCTGATGATATGGCCTTCAGTGGGACACTGAGGTCTTTTATCACCACCGGTGACTCAGTTACTTTCATCTTCCAGTACCTACCACTACTCCTGGCCTACGCTTTCCTCTATTTTAGATGGAACCCTGCCCCCAAATGTAACACCTCTGGTTCCTACCTGTGTGAGCTATGACCCCCTACCTTTCTTATTCCTAAAGGACCGTCTGAATTTAAAGGCCTTTTATTCTCTAGCCATACTTAATTTTCTACTAATCCCTAACAAAACTATTGGGTTCTTTCCCTAAATTTTGCCCTGCTCATGTCTCCCATACCTTTATTCCTTCCATCTGCTATCTTCTCGTCTTCTTGAAATATCAGACTTCTCCTCTTTCTCCCTCTGCATAAAGCCCAGTTAAGTCCTGTCTCCTCGATGAAGCTTTCTAAGACCACGGCAGCCCATACCTGTTTCCCTTCTATAAATTTAAATCCTCCACATTCATTTCAACATTTAACCAGTAGTGTTTTTATTCCATTATGTTTTCAACATAATTAGAATAAGAAGTCTAAGGTTCTTGTTCTTAAACATATTTCACTTATTTTATTTATTTTTTATTTTTATTTATTTATTTTTCACTTATTTCATTTATGTCTGGTAATACCAAAGACGTTTTTCCCCGCTGAAATAATGGGAAATCTCTTCTTTTAGGATCATACCATGACTCTGTTGACTGAATACTATCCTGTATAAAACAGAAATTTAAAAAATGAAAAATAATTTCAAACTCACTTTCTCAAACTCTTGCCAGATAGTAGTCTGATATCTGATATATAAAAGAATACAACATTTATATTAAAGAGCATTGTACCTATTCTCTCACTTAATTCTCACATTCCAACAAAACATTGATGGCAATAATTGTAACAGCTAAAACTTTTTGAGAATTATATCTCAGGCCCTGTATTTTCACATTTATTATCTCATGTATTATTTCATTTAATGTATTATGTCATTTAATCCATTAATAGTTTTATCAGAAGGTACTATTATTATCTACCTTTAACCTATGCCACATGTTCTTATATTCATGACACACATAAGTATATTTGAAGTATATAATATCTGGAAGTTCGTATATGTAGCTAGTCTTAGTAGCTGTGCCTCTACATGTCTTTATTACCAATGGAGTGAATTTTAAAGCCCATTCTGAGGCAACTACCTTAGTTGGTTTTTATTTGTTTATTCGTGTATCCTTTTTTTTTTTTTTGGTGTGTGGAGGGTCCAAATTATTATTTTTCTCTGATTAGGGTTTTAGTCTCAAAAGATTTGCTTTGCTATTATAATATCATGTACCATTTTCACTAAACCAGATTTCTTGCTTTTGTGATCTTTTTTTGACAAATTATGGTTATATAAAATAAGTTGAGAGTTTGTGCTGCGGAGACAAACTATTTCTAAGTCCCCAGGACCCATAGTTTTCAATGACTCAGGCCCCTGCCCCTCATTAGCTCTGCTATCTTTGGCAAATTTCTTAATCTCTCTAGTCTGAGTTCCTTCTATAAAATGGGGGAAATTACAGGACTACTTGATATGACTGTTACAAGGAGTGTGTGCGGTAAATCGTGTACAAGCACTTAGAATAATGCCTGATGTGGGAATCACTCAAGAAATGATGTATTATCATCATTCTTTCAAAACATCTTTCAATACATATCATTTGTATGTATTCAAGAATACGTACTTGGTGCAAACATCAAGAAAAACACCATTACAATGGGGCAGATAATGAATTGGACAGAATGTAGAAAAGTAAATGAAAGAGACATTACTTGTATCTTAATCAAGCAATTATTTTAGTTATTATTATTAATTGTGCCCACAATTAATATTACTAAACTAAAAATTTAAAGGATTAAATCATGAAAATAACATTTCCCATATCAAGATATCAACACAAAATGCTAAAATACTTTGAGAAACAAATATTCTAGTATAATTCTTAAAAATCCCACATTTTATCTTTCATAAATGAAATTCTCATTTATAAATACCCAAATGTGGTCTATTAGGTCGATATCATTTTATGATAATGTTCTGGAGTAAGATACCTAGGATGGGATACTAATAAGTCAGGAATTCATTCAGAAAGAACAGTAATATTCATTCAAAATAAATTTTATCACTAATAATTTGTTTAATTCAATCAATTCATTGAATCTTTATAATGAAAATAGTAAGTAGTCTTAGCAGTTAGAATGTGTTCATTCATTCATTGTTTATTAAGGGTCTGTTTAGCAGGTACTGTCCTAGGCATTGGATAATAAATATTAAACAAAAATGGTTCCACTCCTTAATGAGCTTACACCTAGTAGAGAAAATTAAATGATTGTTTCAAAATTCACCAGAGTGCAATAAAGAACTATTATTATGACGTAAGTATGAAATAGGGCATAAAAGAACAAGTAGTCAATTCTTAGGTAGCTTATTCATTCATTCATCCATTCATTCACTAAATATGATTGTTGATATTAACATTTCATTTATTATTTGTTATTAATATCATTAATATTAAGTTATTACTGAGAACTGACTATAGGCCAGGCCTGTTGAAGGCAGATGACATCAAGGTAAACAAAACAAACAAAAATCCCTGCCTGCATGGAGCTTACATTCTGGTAGGAGGAGACAGACAGTAAACATATAGAGAAACAAAATATATAGTATGTTACTTTGTAATTAATAGTATGAAGAAATATAAAGCAGGGCAAGGGTATAGAAAGTGCAAAGAGAATGAGAATAAATCAAATTTGTCAGTTTCTGGCACATTGCTTAAGAGGTATTTTTTGTTTTTTTAAATCTTCTTCTCAGTGTAACGAATATTTTCCTTTCTCACAGGGTTTCCCTGATAAAGTTCTTTCTAGGATTCATGGCCCACCCTAGTTTGGAAATTAATTGTTTTTCAAGGAAGGCAATGAAATTGTGCTCATCAAATTATATCAACCTTAAAAAAAATCTGATTACCAATTAATTTAACAGCACTCATGGATACTACTGTGCAGCAGGACAAAGCTGGAGGGACGAAAAATGAAGGAAAAGATACAGAATCAGGAGACAGAAAGGAGAGGGAGAAAAAAAATAAAATTGTAAAGGGCAGTGGTGAGAATATTGACAATATTGGCACCTGAAGCTTTGGCATCCTGAAGTCAACTATTGAGATGGCCCCTGGCTGCCCCCTTGTGGCTAGTAGTACATCCTTCCGATCCAACACACGAATAAAATTTTATTTAAAATGACAAAGCCACCTATACCGTTTGCGAGGCACTTCCCTGCCCCTTCCCACCTAGTTTGGCAAAATGCTGTCGTTCTTAGAAGGCAAATCCTCTGGGGTTCCCTACCACAAGCTATTTACAATTTGGCAACAGGCAATCCTCTATGATCTATAACCGTGTCATGCAGGGTGTCATGCGGGGTCTCTGGTCCCGCTCTCCACATAAGAACACAGGATATGGTAAGGCCAAAAAGGAACACCCACGGAGCTATCGATAGGTATAGAGAATACCACTATATTCTCGGTGGCGGCTGGGTTGGAGACACAGGAAAGAGGAGCCACACGATCCGCAACCCGCCTTCCGCTTCTCTGCCAACCAACCTCACTTGCTAACTGCAATCCACCTCTCTGCAATCCGCAATCCACGCTTGCTAGAGTAGCCATGGCAGTTAGTTATATCAGTGGCCAATGGCTAACTGGTCACAGCTGGTGGCCAACTAGTCACAGCGGATGACCATCTACTACCCGAGCCAGCACCTTTCCACCTGAGGCCGAGAGCCTGGAAACTGCTCTCTGGGGCTCTGTCCCCACAAACCGAAAGGTTATCATACCAGGTACCCTAGGCCCATTTCTCCCTGCAGAACTGGTAGCAATTTTCTGGAGCTTTGAATCTGACTTTAAAAAGCACATTGTGGGGACAGAGCCCCAGAGAGCAGTTTCCAGGCTCTCGGCCTCAAGTGAAAAGGTGCTGGCTCGGGTAGTAGATGGCTGTCAGCTGTGGCCAGTTGGCCGTCAGCTGTAACCCTTGAGCCATTGGCCACTAATATAACTGCCACGGCTGCGTTGGGAAGTGGAGTCGAGGAGAGTCAGTCGGTTGGCAGGAAAGGCGACAGCAGGTGGCACGTCGTGTCAATCCAGCCTCCAGTGAGACTATAGTGCTATGACTCCTTTTTGGCCTAGCCACATCCTGCGTTCTTATGTGGGGAACAGGAGCAGAGATCCTGCAGGCCGCCCCATGTGACACACATACAAATACTCTAGCACATACATGTTTCAACATATTTCATTGCCAACTACGAGTCAGGCCCTAAGGTACAATGGGAAGGAAGAACTGACACAGGCACAGCCTTCATGAAGCTTGGGGATTTGGAGAAAGAAGTTATCAAACAAGCACACACATGTGAACAAACCTACCGAGATAAACACCACAGACGGAAACGAGAGGTTTCTCTGAAGTGACGCCCCACTAAAATGCAAAATTGGCTACACTAGAAGGAGCAACATCTTTTATGGCTTTTTCGGTTTACTGGGGCCCCGTGTTCCATTTGATCAGTCTCCCTAGTTTAGAAAACAAGAAAAATGAAATTAATCGTGCTACTTACGACGGTCTGATAGCCCGCGGGAAGCCCGGACACACCTGCCACCTCGCGCCTCGACTTGGCGTTCTCACGAGGTCCGCCTGCGCTCACAAGACCTATAGGGGGCGTGCGCGTGCGCGTCTCGTGCGCGGGGCGGGGTCGTGGCGGCCGGCGCGGGGGCGGCCGGCAGTTAGTGCGCCGGGCAGAACGGGCCGAGGGCCCCAGGGATGCCGCGGCTCCTCTGCTTGGGTCTGCTGTGGCTCGGGCTCCTGCCGGGGCGGTTCTCCGGTGAGCAGAGCGACAGCAGCAGAGCCAGGAAGCTGTGCGGCAGGCACCTGCTGGAAGGAATAGTAAAACTCTGTGGCCAAGAGGACTGGAGCCACTTCCAGGAGAATCCCCCTTTCACGCAGCTGCTTTCCCAGGTCGCCGAGAAGGTTGAAAGCTTCATACCCGACCGGTTAGAAAGCTCCCAAACCACTTTCCCGGTCTGGGGGAGAGGCACAAACGCAGGTAAACGTCTAAATACCGAGGGCATGTTTGTTCCTCTCTGTACATCTCTTAGCCCCGAATCTGCTCTGCCAGACGGTGAGCTTCCCCAGGAAATGGGATTTGTGCCTAGTACACAGATACATGTTTATAAACCAGGATATCTGGGATGTACACAAGGTTTTTTAAACTCCGAGAAAATAAACGTGCACATATAAATCTGCCCATTTTTGTAAGAATGCTGCTGCTTCCCTAGCCTTTCCTTTCTGGAGTACCGGTCACCTGGCAAACTTCATTTGTCCTTCAAAGGCTCCCTTAGGGTATCATTTTCCCTGTAGAGTCGCCACTGACTCTTTCATAGCCACTCACTCCATTCTCCGCTCGACCCCAGTTATTAACACTTAGTTCTCTGACTACCATCAGAATCGGCTACGTAATTGGCCCAGCCTGCCTAGTGCAAGATGAAAATGCCCCTTGTTCAAAAAAGCAGGAAAGGGCCATTAAAGTTACTAAACTACAAAGCTGTTTTCCTTTCTTGTGCTTATCTTCTCTGCTCACACACAGTCCGTTGTCCCATCAGACTTCACTTACAAGTTCAAAGGTAAAATTATTGACAACTTCAAGACTGCGACAATAAATGGACCGTTAAAATGCAGGGTCCTTCTAAGCATTGTGTCTGTGCCACTGCACAAGTCTCCTTACTATAATGCCCGCCTCCTATACTATACCATAGTTTAGGGACTATCTCATGCATGTTTGTATCTGAGATGCCTGGCAGAGGGCCTAGCACATTATATGTGCTTAATATATATTGAATTTATACTTAATCCTTTTAAGCAGTCTTTAGGAAGAATATTCTTGTTTCAGAGCTATTGTTATCGTCCAACTATGTTTTTATATTTTGTGACTAACATTTTAGTCCCAACAAGGTTTGTCATTTTAAAAGGAAATGCACTTTATTTGTAGGCTGTCCATAGCATTCATATAATTTAAATTATTGCCTTTTAAAAGTAATTCAATTTATTTGATTTGGACAAATTTTGCAAAAGTCAAGATTTTTGAAATTAAGGAAGAGATAGAACTATTATGCCAAGAAAGGGACCCTGATACAGATGACTGAAACAAAGTTAAAACAGTGCTAAGCAGGTTATAGGTACTCGTTAACTTCTTTTTGAATGACTGAATGAATGAATGGATGGATGGAACTTAAGGATTAGTGCTGCTAAGTGAATGAAAACTTTTAAAGTCAGAAATAATAGAAACCTTCAGACTGAATCTTAATCATTTTCCACCATCAAAGCTACCTACATATAAACTCATTTTATCCTTCTTTTATAATGAAGTGTCTCTTCCTGAAGTCTTCCCCTTGTACATTAATTCAGTCATCCTCACACTTTAATGTACATATGAATCACCTAGGGGATACCATTAATAGACAGATTCTGATTCAGTAGATCTGGGGTGGGGACTGAGAATCTACATTTTTACAAGCTCCCAGGTGATGCTGATGCTGCCAGTTGGATAATGCTTTTAAGTAACGAGAGTCTAGTACACCTCTCTCTCCCTTCCTTATTCTTTTCTCCCTGAAGAGCAAGGAGTACCTTCCTTTTCTACTTCATTTTGGGTGGGCATTTCTCTCACATCAAACACTGTGCTTTCACTACTTGTATTCTATAGTCAAAATTTTACTTTCAGGCATCCAAGCTTGAGTTTGTTATTTTAAAAGAGCTTGGAATCTTTTTTCCTGACAAAGCCTACTATGGAGAATATTTTCTTTCTTTTGTTTTTTAAATACCCATAGTCTTTCTCTTTTTTTCCATTATGTACGGTTATTTATATATTACATTAATTCTTTAAATTTTTTTAGTTTTCAATTACAGTTGACATATCTTAGTTTAAAGTGTACACATAGTGATGAGACATTTCTATAACAAAGTGATCACCCCGATAGACCTAGTACCCATCTGACACCAGACACGGTTATTACAGTATTATTGACTATGTTCCTAATGCTATAATTTACATCCCCATGACTAATTGGTACTAAAAAGTACCAATTTGTACTTCTTAATCTCTTTACCTTTTTCACCCATCACGCCCGACACCCTTCCTTTGGCAACCATTTGGCAACCATCACCCTTTGGCAACCATCAAAATGTTCTCTGTATCTAATAGTCTGTTTCTGTTTTGTTTGTTCATTTGTTCTTTAGATTCCAAATAGAAATGAAATCATATGGCATTTGCCTTTCTCTGTCTGACTTACTCCACTCAGCACAATACCCTCTAGGGTCCTTCCCTGTTACTGCAGATGGCAAGATTTCATTCTTTTTTTATGGCTGAGTAATATTCCATTGTGTACATGTACCTCTTCTTTATCCATTCATCCATTGATGGACATCCAGGTTGCCTCCATATCTTGGCTACTGTAAAACTACAATGAACATATGGATGCACATGTCCCTTCAATGTAGTGTTTTGGGTTTCTTTGGATAATTACCCAGAATTGGGATTTCTGGGTCCTCCTTTGTTTCTACTTATAGCCTTTGCTTCAAAGTCTTTTGTCTGGTATAAGTCGTGTTACCCCATTTTTTTTTTAATCTTTCATTTCCATTTTCATGAAATACCTTTTTCCATCCCTTTATTTTCAGTCTGTATGTACCTTTCAATCTGAAGTGTGTTTCATGTAGGCAGCATATGTAAGGGTTTTGTTTTCTTATCCATTCAGCCACCATATGTCTTTTGATTGGAGCATTTAATCCATTTATATTTAAAGTAAATATTGATAAGAATGTAGTTGTTGACATTTTATTTTTCATAGTTTTGATCTTTTTTTCCTTATTCTTAAAGAAGCCCCTTTAACATTTTTTGCAATACTGGTTTGGTGGTGATGAACTCTTAACTTTTTCTTGTCTGGGAAGCTCATTATCTCTCTTTCAATTTTAAATAATAGCTTTGCTGGGTAAAGTAATCTTGGTTGTAGTTCCTTTCTTTTCATGACTTTGAATATTTTGTGCCAGTCCCTTGTGGCCTGCAAAGTTTCTGTTGAGAAATCAGCTGACAGTCTTATGAGAGTTCCCTTGTAGGTAATTAACTGTCTTTCTCTTGCTGCTTTTAAAATTCTTTGTCTTTTACCATTGGCATTTTAATTATGTGTATTGATGTTGGCCTCTTGGGTTCATCTTGTTTGGGACTCTGTGCTTCCTGGGCTAGTATGTCTATTTCCTTTACCAGGTTAGGGAAATTTTCTGTCATTATTTCTTCAAATAGGTTTTCAATTCCTTGCTCTCCTTCTTCGCCTTCTGGTACTGCTATGATGCAAATGTTGATATGCTTAATGTTGTCCCAGAGGCCCCTTAAATTAGCCACAATATTTTGCATTCATTTTTCTTTTTGCTGTTGTGATTGGGTGTTTTCTATCTTTTCTTCAAAATTGCTGGTTCAAATCATCCCTGATTAGAGTGGGTTTAAGACAGAATGAGAAAAGAAAAATGAATTAGTAAATATAGAAAACTATGAAGTTTTGCTACAGAGGGGAGAAAAGAAACAGGATGGTAGCTAGCAGGGTAAATAGGGCCAAGAGAAGTGGTTTTGTTTTTGTTTTTGTTTTTTTAGTGGAAGTATTTGTTTGCTGATAGAAGTGATTCAATAGAAGTGAAAAATTGATGATGAAGGATATAGAGAAGGATTGCTGGAGTGATGATATCCTGGAATAGAGGAGATGAGATCTAGCCGATAAGTGGAGGAACTGGCTTTAGAGTGGATAGTTCACCTATGGAAATAGGTAGGAAGGCAGATTATACGGGTACAGATGTTAAGAGATGAATAAGAAAAAATGGTGAAGAAAGTAAATGCAAGTTCTCTTCGGATTGCTTCAGTTTTTCAGAAAGCAAAATCAGCTGGGAGTAAGGATGGGAGTCTATTAATGTGGTAACTTGCATTGAGAGATTTTGTGATTTTGACCTATCCTTATATTTCTGAGATAAACCCTTTCTTAATATAATTGTAAAATATGTTTATAGATTCAGTTAACTAATATCTTATTTAGGACTTACAAATAAACATTTGTAAGTAAAATGGGTTTATGAGTTTGTTTTTTAATCTCATATTGTTCTTATCTAGTTTTGCAATAAAGATTATACCAGCTTCATAAAATGAGCTGGGCATCTTTTGCTCTTTTTCTCTTTTCCTGTAACAACTTGCATATGATTAGAATTCATTGTTCTTCAAAAGTAGGTAGAACCCACCTCCGAATCATCTACATCTGTCATTTTGGGGAGGTGATAACCATGACTACCCTTTTAATTTCTTTGAATATTGTTGGTATATTTAAATTTTCTTTGTCTTCATGTGACAATTAAGGCATCTTGTATTTTTCTAGGCATTCATCTATTTCACTTTGATTTTTTAAATGTATAAGAACTCATAATAATCATTTATAAAAATAATCTGTTATATCTGTAGTTCTTTTTTTCCTGTTCATTTTCATCTTTTTTCTTGATTAGTCTGGCTAGAGTTCTATCTACCTTACTAATCCTTTAAAGAACCAACTTTGGCTTTTTAAACTTTTATATATTTTGGTTCTGTATTTTACTGATTCCTTCTTCCTTCTTTGGGTTCTGTCTGTTGCTTTTTTTCAAATTCATTGATTTGAATATTTATTTTTAATCTTTCTTGTTTACTGATGAGTACAGCTTGTTTCTCTTTAAATTCCCTTCCCAATTTGACAGGTAGTTTTCATTAACTAGTCCCTAGTTGCATTCATTTATGAAAAAGTTTTCTTCTTAGTGTCTGCTTTTCCCCCGCTGAAGTGACAGAACATGGCACATCTCATACAGGAAGCCCTTTCTTCAACCTGCGAAGACAACCTAATTCAGTATACTCTGTTAATTATGACATTTTAATCACGTACATATCTGTCTTAGATGACTAATTGCTATTATTTCTTTAATATGTATCCTAAAGTTTTAATGTTCTACAGTTCATCTCAGACATTTATTAAATAAAAAGTTATTAAAGAGTGTTCTCATTGCACTATAAGGGATAGAGATTCACCTAAATAACCTTAAGAAAAAGGGGATAGTTACTATAAAAACAAGATCAAGACCTAAAAGGCTCTGGAAAGCCTAAGGAATCACATCAGCTATAAAAGCCACTTCTTTCTTTCTGAGTCTTTTCTCCTCTATGTTCCTTTATGATTTTAGCTTGTCATGACAAGCCTCATAGTATCCTTTCAGTTTTGATTCTGACTGACTCATCTTTTTTTTCATTGTTAGCTCTAATTTCAAAGAGAAGGATATCTGACTGGGCCAACTTATATTTTTCATGTGGCATGGATTACTGGCCACTGTAGTAGATTGGTTTCTTTGGGGTCAGGTGCCAACCTCCAATCTGTTCAACTGTGGCTATAGGGTGGAGTCATGTGCTTCCAAACATGGCTGTCTAAGGGCTGGCTATAGACAAATACTTCCTAGAAAGGACTATGTATGGGCTAGGGCAATAATAGAAATTCAACAAGCCCCAAATAATTACCTTCTGGAGTTGTTTTAATTTCTTTCCAATTGTACTGGGTTTTTAGTTGATTGAAAATATAACCACTTCTCCATTTCTTTATATTTCAATGAAGTACAAAATGGCTTCTACTAACTACATACTTATAAAGTATGCATAAAAAGACAAATAATTCAATTTGAAAATTGGCAAAGGATTTGAACAGATATTTCTATAACTGGAGATATATAATAAGCATATGAAAAGATGCTCAACATCATTAGTCATCACATAAACACAAATCAAAACCACAATGTGATACCACCTCACATCCATTAAGATGGCTATAATTTTAAAAAATGGAAAATATTAAGTGTTGGTGGGGATGTGGAACAATTGGAACCCTAGTATAACCGTGGTGGGATTGTAAAATAGTACAACCACTATGGAAAACAGTTTGGTGGTTCTTCAAAAAGTTAAACAAATTTACCATATGATCCAGCAGTTCTACTCCTAGGTCTATACCCAAGAGAATTGAAAACACATGTTCACACAAAAACTTGTATATGAATGTTCATAGCAGCGCTATTCATAATGGCCAAAAAAGTGAAAACAACTCAAATGTCCATCAACTGATAAACAAAATGTGGCATATTCATACAATGGAAAATTATTCCGCCATAAAAAGAATGAAATACTAATATTGGCTACAACATGGATCAACCTTGAAAACATTATGCTAAGTGAGAGAAACCAGACACAAAAGGCCATATAAGATATGATTTCATTTCTTATGAAAATAATAGGAAAATCCATAGAAATCAAAAGTAGATTAGTGGTTGGCAGGGGCTGGATGACGAGGGAAATTGGGAGTGACCGCTGATGACTATGGGGTTTCTTTTTTGGGTGATAGAAATATTCTGGAATTACATAGTGGTGATGGTTACACAATCTTGTGAATATAATAAAACCACTGAGTTATATACTTTAAAATGATTAATTTTATGGCATGTGAATAATATCTCAATAAAAATGGGGTTTTTTTGTTTTTTGTTTTTTGTTTTAAGGAGGGTGCAGCTCACAGTGGCCCATGCAGGGATTGAACCAGCAACCTTGGTGTTATTAGCACCACACTCTAACCAACTGAGCTCACCGGCTACCCAGAAAATGGGGTTTTGTTTTGCATAAAAAAATGTGCAAGTGTTTCTAAGTCTTTGTATCAGAAAACACTATCTACAAGTATTTTAGTTAAAAGTATATATTGCTTTTGAATAACCATTTTATTATTTAAAATATGATTACTTGTTTTATAATAATTAGCTGACTTTAGTATTCCAGTATTATGATTAAATTTTCAGCTAAAGAAAGATTTTAATAAAGTAGTATTTTTTCTTATCTTTCAACAGTGTCTACTTCTGCCTCTCAGGAAGAAGCAATAAACAGTTTGGAGATGCCGTCACTGCCTGAGTTTAAGAAGGCCAACATTCTACCTAATGAGACCAGAGAAGTTTCCTTATCACGTGGTATCAATTCATATATTCATGAGAGTGTAGAATTTCAGAAGAAAAATACAAACAAAGTTAAAACCTTAAGCAAATTGTTTTGGGGGAATCATCCCCAAAGAATACGCAGAGGGTACTCAGAAAAGTGTTGTCTTAGAGGATGTACGAAAGAAGAACTTAGTATCGCATGCCTTCCATATATTGATTATGAAAACTTAAAAAAGGAGCATCAGCTGTGACTGAGATATACTAACCATCATAGGAATTACACTAACTTAATAAAAATGTACTATGTTTATTTTACTTTTTATTTATTTATGTTTTGGTAGTCCTTGGAGCTTCTCTGTTGTGAACACCACCTGAATGTACATGCAAGTACTTGACAATATATTATGGTGCTAATAGGAATCTTAGTGTTTTCTTTGTTGACCCTGATTTTTCATAATTTGTATATTTGAAGATGTTATTGGAGATGGCATGATCCATGTCAACATCTAAGAATTAGCTATTCATCCTTGTCATGGTGGATGAGACTCTCTTAAATTGCATTTAAATTGATTGTCGAATGTTCTGCATTCTCTCTGTCCGTCCTACAGACTGATGCCCATGACTGTTGGGCTCACTCCAGCGTGCCAATACGCTGGCACCACCAACTTAAAAATAACTAACCAACCACCACTCCTAGCAGGAGTCTTACACTGTAATAGTAGGTACACACTTTGTTTTTTTTAAATCTAATGCTTTTCTAACCTTTCTCTTTTCCTGTAAAATAGTATGTATGCTTTTAATTCCTTGCATTTCATTATAGTAACTGGTCAGAAATCATTTCAGTTTCTATTGAGGACTTAAGGAGAATTTAGTTAATCTCTTTCGGTTATAAAATCCCTCCACGATACTCTGTCTGTGCTTGGAAGGTACTGATATAATTAATGTGACACTACTCTGGCTTAGAGAAGAGTGTTGACCAAACTAGTGGTGTCAGCATCACCTGGCAACTTGTTAGAAATGCAATTCTTAGATCCCATCCCAGACCTACTGAATCAGAAACTCTGGGTATGGGGCTCGGCTATCTGCATTTTTATAGGCCCTCCAGCTCATTCTGAAGTACGTTCAAGGTCAAGAACCACCGTTAATAGAGTCACTATATGAATATTTTAAAAATCCTGCTATTTATGTGCTTGCATATCTCAATTCAATATACATGTTATGACACTAACTTTTTGGTGTTTTTTTCCACTTTATGTCCATATATGAAACACTTTAATGCTACAAATTAGAGTAAAACTTAATCCAAGGAATCCAAAGTGATATTCCTTCTTTCCACTTTTAAGTAGTGAATAAGCATCATTTGAAATCTTTCTCTAGTTTCTTTCCAAAATATACACTGTAATGTTCTTTTCGATTAAATTTTTTATTCCTATTTGGCTCTGTTATTTCTTAGGACAAAGGTTCTTTTCTACATATATCTACATCATAGACAATTACAATGCATTAATAAATTGTTTGAAAAAAATTTTTTTTTACCAGTTCCCAGTACAGTCTACATTGTTATCTTTTTAAACATAGGGAACCACCTGTTTAGATACAAAATGATAGATTATATCATGGTTGAGTAGTGGAGTAAACCTACTCGGCATCAGATGAAAATGCATCATTGAGAATTGCCTATGTGTAGCGAGAATACTGTGATGAACTGAGCCAGTTTGAAGAATTGTAGGTCTGTACTTGTAGTTTGTGATAAAATACAGTTTATCAGTTTACTAATATATACACATCAAAAGTCCAAATTAGAAAATCATAAGATTAACCAAGTGTGTTATTTGCATAGCTATATACTTTCCTACACACTTTAATACTTCGTATTTAACATGTCCAAAAGGGAATTCTTCTAAACTCACCCCTCCCTCATATAACTAAGTAGCTCAACCAACCATCTAGTCACTCAAACCAAAATCTAAGAGATATCCTTGATTTGTTCCTTTTTCTCACCCCTCTCATCCAATCCATCAGTAGCATTCTTACATACTTGTTTCCATTTCTATCCCCATGTCTCCAGTCCAGGTTACAGATACTCTCAGGAAATGAATAGTGAATAAACCAGTTTGGCTAGATTGGAAAATTATTATTGATGAATAGCAGGAGGTAAATCTCGGTAAGGCAGTTTGGGACATGTTTTGGAGGTCTTGGAATTGACAGAATCCTAGTTTACAAGAGGAGCACATGGAGTTATCCCTCTTAAGCATAATTCTACTGAAAAGTGATACTTTTTCAATTTAGAATATACTGACATAACAGTTGTTAAGATTACAATGAAAGGATGCTAGTGAAAGCAGCATGAAATACATGGAGACAGGTGGGAAAGCTTGTCAAATGATGGTGTCTTTTTAAGAGTACTTCTTGTTCAAGAAGAACAGGGCCTACTGCAGACTCCCTTCCTTTTGATGTTAAAATCTGGCTCTGCCTCTGGTGACAGTCTGGGGTGTTGAACTTGACTCTAGGAAATGGGGAGAGGTAGAAAACTTTTGAGCAAAAGAGTGACATGGCTAAAACTGTACTATGGGAAGAATGGCCTGACAATTATGTGCAGGACTATTGAGAGAAGGTAGGAAGACTAATTAGGTTATAACAACAGTACAAGCATGAAATTATAAGGGGGTGCAAAAGAAGAGATTGATGGAGACAAAGAGGAGGAAGAATGGAAAGAGTACAACATATAAAAACAAGAATCAATGGTTTTTACTCAGGGGTTCTGAGCTCTGATGACTTCAGAGAATTGTGGTGTCATTATTATGACTAAGCACATGAGGAAGGGTGGCTGTTTTGTGGAGAAAATACAATGAGGTCTGCCTGAAATTTCTGAACAGATAGCTGTGAATAATGCTTATAGCTTAACTTGGTGTAATTCTTTGGGTCCTTCACCATCATAAAAAATGGTTTTGCAATCTTGGATCTAGGTTAACATTTCCCAGATTATTTACTTGATTCAAATATATTAAATATTGATTTGCTATATTATATGCATAACTGATAGTTAGGTTTTACCTACCACTTATTTCCTCTGCTACAAATTCATCAGAAGTAACTTCCATTTAGAGATGTGTTACTACTTAATGTTTTTTTGTCCTGTAGATATTTGCAAGTTATCTTTGTAAAGCTTTTTAAAGATATATCCTATTCCCTTCTCAACTAAAAATCCCTTGAGGATCTGCACATTTTGGTTTACTAACAGTATTTAGCAGTGCCTTGTTCACTGCCGCCTTGCAAAAAAGATTTGTTAAAAGATTAAATAAGGGGCTGGCCCGGTGGCTCAGGTGGTTGGAGTGTGAGCTGCTGTAGGCTGCTGTTTGCTGCCATGGACTGCTGTGTGCTGCTGCGTGCTGCCATAAACAGCCGGTGACCAGCGTGAGTAGCCGGTAGCCATCGTGAATGGCCGGTAGCTGGCGAGAGCTGCCATGAGCTGCTGTGAGCAGCCGACCAACAACTGGTGACTGACTGCCTCGGCTGGGGGCTTGGGGTGGGCGCAAGGCTCATAATACCAGCCTGGGCCAGGGAGCTGTGTCCTACACAATTAGACTGAGAAACAATGGCTTGAACCGGAGTAGGGTTGGGGGAGGCGGAAGAAGGGGGGGAAAGATTAAATAAGTAAAGTTCATGGTTTGTTTACAATTTAGGCCCATTTCTTCAAAAATAAGGTAATTTAGCATGTTTTAGTGTAAAGAACATCCACCCGAGTCAGAAGACCTGGGCTCTAACCTGGATTTTCTCTTGACCAGATCTGTGATGTAGGAAATTTAAGGTAACTTCTTTGGACTTAGCTTCCTCAACTATAAAATGAATGGTTTCAATTAAATCTCCGATCCTCTCTCTCACTCCAGTAATCCTTCACATAGCAAATATTATGGTGACTTTGGAAAACATAGTTCAGTTCCTCAAGCAACCAGATATATGTCTAGACTTAAGAGTGTCCAATTTAAATAATACTTCCTTATATTTTGGCAGAGTAGTCTCAGAGTCAAAGGTCACCCAATCCAAGCTTTTCTGCCACCTTTCTCTCATCATCGTTATATTGCTCCTTCTACAAAGGTTTCTTCGTATTATCAAATTGTTCTGCATTTAAATTCTTTGGTTTGAAGGTTAGGATGTAGTAATCCAACTAAAAATATACTGAAATAATTTCCATTGGGAACTGAACTGAAATAAATAAATAAATAGTTAGATCCTTTACACATAAAATGTAAAATATATTACATTTCAATATATAAAAATTAAAATGCATAAAAAACCTGAACCTACATAATAAGGGGTAATATCTTCATGACATTGGCTTTGACAATTCTTGTATATGATACCAAAAATAAAAATAAATTAGAATACATCAAAGTTAAAAACTTCTGTGAAACATAGGACATAATCAACAAAGTAAAATGATAATGCACAGAATGGGTGTACATATATATATATGTATATATATATAATTTACAAATTATATATCTGATAAGGGGTAAAAATCCAGAATATATAAAGAACTCCTATAACTTAATTAAAAAAACAACCGGAGACCCAAGATGGCAGAGTAGATAAACACTGTGCTTCCTTCCGTGAGCACATTAAAATTACAACTAAATTATAGGTCAACCTGAAGAACCATCTGAAGTCTGCCTGAGCCGAAGAGTTTTATAACTAAGGATATAAAGAAGGCTCCTTGAGACTGGTAGAAGTGGTGGAGATGCGGAAAAGGCTGGCCCCAAACCTCTGTGCGGCGGTTGAGAACCAGGAGGGATATGTTGGCCATGGAGGTTCCCCCCAGAGGAGAGAGAGTCCCCAGCCCTCCACCAACCTCCCCAGCCCATAGTACTAGTGCCGAGAAGAGGAGCCCCACATCTGGCTGTGGGGATTCTGACCATTCTGGTGGGATGGAAACTTCGGCAAACCCAGATGTCCTTTTAAACAGCCCGCACACAGACTCACTTGCTCAACCTTGGTCTCCAGCAGAGGGTTGGTGACTTGGGGAGCCTCAGAGATACATGGGGGACAGACTGAGGTGTGTGGCTTCGCAGCAAAGGCTGAAGGACAGTGGGCATTTTCCGTATGGGGTCTTCCTTTCAAGCAGATGGCAGGTGGACGCCATCTTTCCTGTGTTGAGCACGCCCCTCCGGCCAAATCTGAATGATTGGCCTGGTGAGCTCCATTGCTCTGCCCTGCTGACTCCCCGAGACCCTGCCCCATCCCCCTCATCCAATACCAGAGGCACTTTCTCTGAGAGCAGCCAGCCCCACCTGTCCATAATGCACTTTCTTGAAAAACTATCGGAGTCCTCATGACCCAGGCAAGCGGCAGCTGGCCTTGGTGTGCTCCGAGACTTTTGCTGAGTAGCTCCAGGCTCAGCACTGGTACCAAACTAGTCTACATCATTTCTTAAATTATATAAACATCTAACCACTATGCTGTATACCTGAAATTAATATAAAATAAGATTGTCAACTATAATTGAAAAATTTTAAAATGGGGAAAAAGGTGAAGGGGAATAAAAAGTACAAGTTTTCAGGTATAAAACAAATAAGTCATTGGTATGTAATGTACAGCATAGAGAATATAGTCAATAATATTGTGATAGTGTGGTATGGTGTCAAATGGTTGCTGGACTTATTCATCATGGTGAGCACTTCTTTAGTTATATAAAATGTTGAATAACTATGGTGTACACCTGAAATTAATACAATATTGTATGTTAGCTACATTTTTATAAAATCTTTTGTAAAATCCCCATTTTAAAATGGGCAAAAGACTTAAATAGACATTTCTCAAAGATACAAAAATGGCCAATAAATTGCACATTAAGAGATACTAAACATCAATAATCACTAGTGAAATGCAAATCAAAACCACAACGCTATACCATTTCACTCGTTAGAATTAAAAATATAACTGCAGCATTTTTCAAAGATGAATACTTTGTATTCTGGGTAAATTTCATAGCAGGTATGACCTTTATTTGGCACTGTTACTTTCTTTCCTTTTTCTCTGCAGAAATTTAATATTGATTTTACTATACAGTAAATTACATGGTTTTAATTTTCAAAAGGTACTTTCTTACTTTCTTATCTCCTTATATAACCAAGAAGAAAAATTGTTAATATACTCATGCTATTATGCCATTGAGAGGATTATTATATCTTATTAACTTATTGTGAAATGTAAAAACCAAGCCAACAAAATGGTACTCAGGGATTCATCTCCATTGAAAAAGACCAAATTATTACATCTGTTAAGGAAAATCTTTAAGTTCTAGAGAGATTAATATTAGATGATTTTTTCAAAAGATTATGTCCTCATTTTTCTCAGTTCAGATACACTATTTAGAATATTGACTTAAAGATCCAATACTCTCAGCTGTTTTGACACTGACATATTTACCCTCTCTTATTGAGGTCATTTCTGAGGTAGTGCTGGTTTGGCCCATGCCCATGTGGGTACAGGCTATAGGTGTTTCCTAAGTTTCTTTAAATTATACCCCTTCTCTTACCACCCCCAACCCAAGGAGCTTTTTAGACATTCTCCCTTAATCTCCTCCACCATGAAAATTTAATACCACTGCATACTTATGTACTTTATGCATTTCTGTGCTTTACATATAGATTTTTCATCCCCTAACATCAATGTTCATCCCTTTAGAGGTAATATCACCTCTGTAGGAAAATCGTGCTCTGGAGAGAATATATGAAACTCTAACTCTCACCTTAGGACCAGGTTCAACATACCTTTCCTATGGGTCCTTTATATATGAGATTATTTGGGGCAACACCAAACTAGGTTCCCTGAAAACATGATTAGGGCTCATATCCTCAGAACTGCAGCAGAATTGAAAGTTTTAATTTCTTGTTTTTATCTGAATGTTTATTTAATAGGAAATTCTAAATTGATGTATCATCAGGATCACCTTCACATAACATTACCCAGGATCCCTTTGCCTATATCCATAATTGGCTTATCTACTCTTCTTTATTCTCAATATGTGAATGGGAGTTAGGATTTTATCAATATGCTTGAGGTGATGGCTTCACTAAAACCATTAACACAATTACCTGGTGCAACTTGAAAGCTGTAGGTAGCTTGCATTGTCAGAATTGATAAGAGAGTGCAAATATAGGAAGGTCTGCAGTGATATACAATGTAGGTAGTCTGTGTGCATTTTTTTTTAATTTAGAAAGGATAAAGGACTCTATTAAGAATTTGATCATTAAGTAGCTAAGTTGGAGCTATAAGAAAATGACCTAGAGCCAAAGTATTTTTGGCATTTGAGTTATGCATACTCTTACCTTCCACATTTATTATAGTAATCCTAACATAAGAGAAACTCAAGATGTTAGGAAAAACATTGCCATTAAATGGGAATTTAATATGAGATCTGACAGAAATTTAGAAATCCCATTTTCCCAGCATCATATTCATTGTTCCTTAGATCTCAGATTTCCAAACCATTTTTAGGAAATAGATTGTTCTTTACAGTAGTCTCAATTTTTAGAAGTTTCTTCTGTAATAGTTTTGGAAATACAATAAATGGGGCCTCCTTAAGGAATTGTAATAGTATACTCAGAGTTCTAGAATTCAACATTTAAAAAGCAAGTTCTCGAATTCAATTTCAACATTAAAAAAACTCAGTTTTAATGTTCTTTGTCAACAATAACTTTACACATATTATCAAGAATTCCTATTCAACAGCTGCAATGCAGTGTTATAAAACTAAACACAGAAGGAAAAGAAGTGGTACTAGGAGATTCATGCTATCCTCAGAATTACTGGTAGAAACAAGGATTTAAAACATTTTTTAAAAGAAGGAAAGAAAAAAAATGTTCTGGCAGGATTTGCAGGAAATAGTGACTGTTACTCTGTTGTTAAAACACTTTCTGAACAGCAGTCAATAAGTGCTATCATTCAGCACAAACCGCTTCCGATTTGTCATTTAGCTTTGAGCCACCCGAAGTGTGCACATCAAGGGCTTTGATCATAGACACCCTGGTTAGGCAGATTAAAAGTACTGTGATCAGTATTAGAGAATTCGGTTATTTTTAAGAATCAGGATAAAGTCTGATTCTGCAAACAACTTTTTTCTTCTCCAACCAAAAATTAAGACGTCTTAAATGTTACTAAGGATAGAAAAAAAATTTTATACTAAAAATTTGGAATGTCTACATTCATTGTTACAGCAACCTTGAAAAACACTTTTATGCAGAGGAAGAAAGTGTCATATGTGTATTTCAGGTAGTTGAAGTTGAAAAGCATATTTCAAGTAGATATTTTCATAATTGAGTGCCTTGAGTGTTAGGCTTATCTTTCTCATTGTGTCCATTTTCTTTAGTATCTATGATTTCCTTGATCGCTAATGTTTTTAATTTCAGTAAATAAATTCCAACTCACAATCTTATGCTACATGCTAATAGAAAATTCACACTGAGATTCATATATATTCCAAGCATTTGAAAGACCATAAACTTTTTCATTAAAAATACTCCCCACTTAATTGTCTTTTGTGTGAAAAGCACAACTAAACATTTTCATCTATGTATACAATTGTGCTTGAAAGGATAATTGATCAATAAATCTATTGCACGCTTTCATTTGTGTTTAGTACTTGCTCTGATATCGGATCATCTGCAACTGATAATGTCCCTTATCAGCTGACGGCTGTCTTTACCACATCCTGCTAAATCACTGAAGAGAGAAAATTTGAGATGTTCTAAATTAAATTACAGCTGCCAGTGAGAAAAAGAGACGAGAATTGTTAACCAGTTAATAGCTGTAAACAGGAATATATAAACAGAACCACTATAAAATGCCCATTGCACAGGGCTCACCAACACCTCATGGTTCTTTAATATCCTCAGCTGACTGCCCTCAGATTTATTCTTTAACTTGAACTTACCATTCTGTTTATTATAAAAACTTCTGCTGTTATACATCTTTGTTTTGCATAGCTCGAAGTTATAAGGACACCATTCTGATAGTGGTTGCTCAATGTTTTGAGATGATTGCTACAGCCTATGAGACTTCATATGAGAAACCCAAGAAACTACAGATGTCTATCCTTAAAGAGAGATGACGGTGAAAGCCTTCCTCTGATCTGGTGCTCTTGTTGCTAAAATGTGACCTAAGGCTCCTAAAAAGACACTTTCTGCATGGGCCGTGACATAGCAGGAATGAGCCTTCTTAGATGAGGGACTGGGATGACAGATCCAAAACGAGCCACCTGACAATTGAAGACCAATGATGATTTTAATAACTGATCAGTGCTGCTTTCCAATAATTGATCAGCAACACTTTCAAGGAAAGATCCTGATCAAAAGGGGGGAATGTAAACAATAATATAAATGGAGCCACTTTAAAATGGAGCTGGAGCTGCCATGCCAGAGGAACTGCCTTGCACGTCTTATGCCTCAAATCTTTGCAATGTAAAAACAGGGCAAAAGAACCTTTGGACTGGGCCGAATGCAACATCGTGTCCCAAAGAACTGTTTGCAAAAATAACAAGAAAGCAGTTGTTTCGACTACTGGACTGATGACTACCAAACTTAAAATTTAAAACATTGTTTAGAATTAATGCACAATGTGATATATAGATGATGTATTACAGAATTGTGCACTTGAAACCTATGTAATTTTACTAACCATTGTTACCCCAATAAATTTAATTTTAAAAAAAGAATTAACATCACTATGTTATCAGCACCAATAGCTTTCTTCTATTGATGTAATTGTTCCCCTTCCCTTTCTCATAAATACCCATTGCCTGTCTTCCAATCAGAACACTATGGGCTTCTGCCTAAATGAATCCCAAATGGCTATTCTTATTGATCTCAAGTAAACGTTGCCTCTCACTTTGAAAGGTCTTTATTTTTAAGTTAACATAGCTGTGTTCCAACTAAGAAAAGACTGCTCACATTCCTGGATGGATGCTGGAGCTTTGAAACAACCTCCAGCCCTCTATTAGCCAACTGCTAGACACCACCACATCCTACATATACATGAATTTTCTGGATTGTTGCCTGTAACCAATCAAACGATGTAAACAATTCTTCATTACAGACTGTGCGCCTATCGTAGAACTGCCCCTGGTTCACCCTCTCCCACTCCCCTTATCTGTAACCAAGGTCAATTCTTTCAAAGCAACTTACATCTTTCTTCCCCAAAACACAATGTGTGAAAGTGCCCATCAACTCCAGGACGGCAGACATGTTTATCTTGTCTGCTTAGCCCTGATGATGGTTGTTTAAACTTCCTGCCCCAGGACCCGGGTCCTTTTCTGGCTAGCACATGGCTCAAGAAACCCTTTCTTTTAGAAAAGCTTTTGGCCATTCAAGTTTTGTTTGTTTAACACCATCTTTTTCTTACCACCTTGCAATATTTATTATTTACCAAAAGTCAGATCTAAAAGCTATGATTCTGTCTGTTCACGCTCCTCAAAGCTGTCTGACTTGACCCCAAGAAATATTTATAGGAGTGCTTCCTACTACAGATATTAAAATCAAAACTATTCACAAAATCTAAGACTATGGATGACTGGAACAGGGACTCTTAAGAGTTCTTTTAACCATCTCATTTTATAAATCCAGTTGTGTTAAAAAGAAAGATGTTAAGCAATTCCTATGCAAAAAAAGGCTTTATAATGGATCATGTACTATAAGCCCTGACAGTTGGGTTTTCTTTTCTGTAATGCAAATATCTGACTTACATTTTGATTGCAGATGCATCCACTTCAAAGAGGTGATCTCCAATACACACATTGCCAGCCACATATATATTTGCCTAGAAGAAGAACCAGTCTACCTCCCTCTACTAAGTCTCCTTTGTTTCTGATATCTTGGTTAATTTCAATAATTGACCATTTGAACAACTTGTTTTTTTCTCTTCCTATGCTTTAAATTCCTGCTGTTATGTTTTAAATTCACCAATAAAGAGCCCACAAAACCCTAGGCCCCCACCCTTGACCACAACAAAAAAAAACCCAGGCCCCTGTACTCTCTTTCTCGACCCCGGGCCTTCACTGTGTGGCCCCAGGTCTGCTAGGTAATTTCCAGGTCCTATAAGTAATGAACCTTTATTTTTTTTTTTCTCCAAAGTTTTCTGATAGTTATTCCTCAACTGCATCTTGCAGTCATAATAACTACAAGGATGGTTCAACCACACATTAGTTATTGATAGGCTGAGACTACCAGCACATAAAACATATCATTAACAACTTTTAAAACCATATTAATAAAGAGTGGTATTTCAATTGGAGACAAGGCTTTTTCTTATACATTTGTAAGATTAAAAAAATGAACCTTATTTAGGGCTTGTGCCAATTAAGCAATGCCATCTAGTATAAGCACAATAGAAATTAATTTCTTAATCTAAGGAAGAACATATTGTAATAAAAACAATTAAATATTTTAATATTTAGGTATAGCATGTACATTTTACTAAGAATTTGATCATATGAAAAGTTAAAGGCTATATGATATACATATTGTATAAATATGATTAATGTGAAAGTTTTAGAATTTTCATCTTTTGATGTCATTCTGAAATCTCTCTAATGTTACTGTTAGCATCATGAAACACTTAGCAGCTAGCTGTCTTGAAATTAAGTACCACTAACCCAAATCTGGGGGTAAACACAACACAAAGTATTTTCTGATATACATACTCTGATTTTTTTCCTTAAATAGAATGAAGTTTATCTCATATAATCTAGTCTTTTGTTTGGGTAATCCTGCTGACTTATACTTACTCTTATTAGTTATTCTAATATAGTAAACTGAAAGATCTTTAGAAAGTTATACTAGAAAATTAGAGAAAATTTCATGAGAAATAATTTAAATTCCAGAAACCAGAGTGGATACAGCAATGTTCATAAAGAGCACACAGTAGTTGAGAGCAACCTTAGGAAGCATTTCTTTAAAAAAATCTAAAGATAATTTACTATTATAAAAGGCTTTTTTTTTTTTTTTTTGCATATTCCTAAACCACTGTATGTACCCCACTTCCTTGGTTAGGTGACAGTACAAAAGAAAATAACTTCTGAATATTTATTACATCAATACTTCAATTTTGTGAGAACATGCTAAAGGCACAAAAAAGAAAATAACACAGTCTCAATAAACTGCCCACATAATGCCACCCCATGGAGAATGGTTCCCCAGGTATAGAACTGTAGGTATTTCCTAATGTCTACTCTATAATAAAACTGTTCAAATAAAATGGAAATATTGGAAGTTATAGTTGTGATAAAAATTTCACTTGACTTTATAGCAGAAATCTTGGGTTGTAAAAAAGCACTCTTTCACAGCAAATTATAGTGCTACTGGCAGCATATATATAAATAACATTAAAAAGTGACTATTTCCCAAAGTAGGTAGCCATGGACATAGGGAATTATTTATATAAAAACTGTTTAACTTAATATACTAGAATATTTACAGAATTAGAGAATTCTAAGAAAATCTTTACCCTCGTTTCTGAAGAATATTAATTTCAAGAAACATTTTGGTATTAGTTGGTACAATAATTGTCGGTTTCTTCTGCAGAACCAACTAAACAGGGTTAATTTCTTTTTATGTTTGGTCACAATCAAAATGTAAAACATCACTAACCCTTAATGAATAGTAATTCACTTGAAAACTTAGAATTTTACAATAAGGTAGTTATCCCACTCTAAATACTTAAGAATGTTTATATGGGATTTTTTTCTTAAAAATGAAACATTACAAATATTTTTTAAAAGAAATCTAGTTAACATTTGTTTTTAAAAACAAACAAAATGTTTTAGACCTTTAAGAATCTACCTTTAAGTATTTAAGTTTTAGTACAAAAATCTAAAATCAAGCATATCATGTGATATGCTTTTAATTTGAAAAGCAGCAGAATGGAAGATCTTTAACTGCATTATATTTACAGATCCTTGAGGAATCTTCACAAATTAAATAAAAATTATATTTAACTTTCATCAAAACATCTACTAGAAACCTTTAAAAATCTAATATACTATCATTTTAGATGATTTTTGCAGTCACTAACTACTAAGATGCTTTAAAGATCACGTAAAAAGCATTTCTTCAGTCCAACCAAAAAATCTCAAACTGTATGTGTGAGGCATTTTTTCTTATGTAATTTGCATTTTAAAACCAGCTCCAAAAAATAGAAAAATAATCAAAAGTCTTAAGTACAAGTTTAAAAAAATAGCATATAACACTGAAAATAAAGAAACTGTTTTCTTTTTAACCAAAATACTAAGTACTTTAAACTTAGTATAAATAAAACAATAAACCCCACCATATTTTACGTATGGTGTCTAAAATGGAGTAGCACTAAAACAAATGAAGACAATAATAAACAACCCTTTTTACTTCATTGAAAATATGTACACTCTCATTTTTCTTAAAAGGCATACATTATGAATTTTCTACTGGCATTCTTGAATAAAATAAGTATACTTTTCCACCAATTTACTCTCATTTCTTCTTTGTATATAAGAATCTCCAACAAAAGGAAATTTCTTCTGTAACTGCAACAGATTTCTGAAATCCCTAAAATATAGTCTTTAGAAAAAAAAATTCCTAACTCACTATGCATCTTAATAAGTTTATATATTTAAAAACAACATTATTTTATGGCTTACACTTAATTTAATGCATGTCTATAGGTCCCAGGGATTGAAGAATCTCACTGGCAGCCAACAGCTCAAGGGATGACAATATCCCTACATTCATAATCTCAAAATTGTAAAAGAAAACTATTCACCATAGTCTTAGAAAAACTTGGAGATAGTTCTATTAAAAAAAAAAAACATACCACAAACAGAAACAAGGGAGACAAATAAGAAAATAGATTGTGTTACAGCTTTGTAAACTTGTTCCATTTCAAAATGTATTTTTTAGAGTCAGGGAGATTTCCTAAACAAATAAAACTAAATATTTGTTCCCTTTTCTTTGAAAAATATTTACAATACATACAGCTACAAGCTAAAAGTGTATACCTGCTTATATTGCTGGCCAATGAGACAGATGAACAAGGACACAAAGGTGCTTATTCAATTATCTGAGCATCTTAATTTGTTTGTATCGTGAAGTTACTGTAGATCAACTATAAAAAAGTTAGAAAACACTATTAATGAATACCGGCCCTTGTGTAAAACATCACACAAGATGCCAAGGTAGTATACATTCACTGTGGTAAAAACTGTACATATGTATTCTGCACATTCTTAACATTGCAAAACTTATATTACAAGCTTTTCATTTCTCAAAATTCTGAGTTGAAAAAAGTCTATTATTTTTCTTTCGCCAAAGAAAGATGATGTTAACTGACTGATCAGGTTCATGAAACTTTACAAAATTCTTTGCTAAGAAATTTTCATCCATTTCTTTGGTGCCTTCTTGAAGAAAAACTCACTCAATTTTGAAAGTTTTGAGCAGATATTTCCACATCATTGCTGGCTAGCATCATAATATACATAACAATAATATATGTAATAATAGTCTACAGCAATATGAAATACAAAACTTTGTTCTCTAATTCTGTTTTGGTCTCAGAGTGAAGTTCGTTTCTTTCATCCAGCCATATTGTCCCTTATCTGATCAACTCGAAGAGCTAGGTGTCTGAAAGAGGGGCGTTGATTTACATTATTGTTCCAGCATTCTGTCATGATCACATAAATCTATACAAGAGAAAATAAACCAAAATTACAATGAATAGAAAGTGCCACCTTTTAATTGGTAGAAGACATGAATTTGAAACTCCCACTTAATTTTCCTATACAGGTATATTGCATGGCTATGGCTAGATCCACAGTCATGTGATTATGTTATTTATCTAAAAGGTCATCAATTAAATTTCATAAAGTGACCTGAAATTCTTGTTTAAAAAGGAAAAGAAAAATGCATGATTACTGTGAATAAAAAAGTTTTTTTTTGTTACCTCATCTGGGCATCCATCTGGTCTTGGTAATCTTCCATTATTCTTTAGGAGTTCTATCAAATGAAACACAATCATCTGCCCTTGTTTGTCATTGCCAATCATACGCATGAACTCCTGAAACACAAACCCACTTTTCAATGAGATTTTTTGGGTACTTTTAATTTGAAGCAGAATTCTTTATCAACTTCTTCAGTAAATGGGAAAAATTCTGTATATGTATGTTTTCTTCTATGTTTGAAACTTTTAAAAACCAGATTTTTTAAGGATCAAAAACTTCTTGTCAGTCATATTTCAGAAAAGATTGTTAAATGTGGAACTTCTGTAATGCCATTTCCATAACTGTAACATAGTCAACACAAATTCCCTGACAAGGGACCAAACCAAGTGAACTAAAATCACATTCACATTTTTTTGTTGTTATTGTTCTAACATGTCATATTACATTGCAGCTGAAATACAAACTTGAACGTAAAAGAGAACATAATAAAAAGAAAATGCAGAATGATTATTTAAGCATAAATTCAATGGAGAGAAAACTTTCATATGTTAAGAAGTCATAAAATTAAAGTCTGAGAAAAATATTTACAACATATTATTTATTTAAATATAGAGAGCTCTTTTAAACTGGTAAGAAAAATTACCAATATAAAAACGGACGAAGTACATGAGGAGACAATGCAGACACACACACACCCCAAACACCCAATAAATATGTTTTTAATCACAGTAATAAGAGAAATGCAAATTAAAATCAAACAGATACAACTTCTCTCCTATCAATTTGGCAAAACTGCATAAAAATGTAATAATAGAGTCAAATGATGAAATGTGCACACCCTATGCACTAATGAGAATGTAATCCAGTATAGCTTTTCTGGAAAGCATTTTGAAATAATCAAAAACCTTTAAAAAAGTTCATAACCTTTCATCTATAATTACACTTCTATTCTAAGGTGATAACCAGAGATAAACATAAATATTTATGCATAAAGGTGTACACTATTTTCATTGAAGTTTTACTTAACAGACTGAAAAATGGAAAATAATTGTCCAGAAATTATAGCCTTATGATGAAATGCTACCCATAAGTTAGGAGTCATAGTGGCAGTAAATATTTACTAATATAAGAATATATCCATGCTACAATACTTAATGAAAATGCAGGGTAGCAAGCTGTATAGTAGAACCTTTATTTCATAAAAGAAATATTTTTAATAAAATTTCACTTTTATATATAAAATTAAAAGAAGCCTGGAAGAAAGTATACCACAATATTAGTTATCTCTGAGAATTTGAATTAGAGATGATTTTTATTTCCTTTTTATACTTTCTTATATTAAAAAAAAATTCTACAATGAACAGGAAAAAAATTACTTTGAAAGGTTTAACTTTTGCAACAATTCCTAGAATGAATGAGTTTATTGGATTTATAAGAATAATGTTGATAGAATATACTAAATAGTACTCAACCCACCCTTTTAAAAATTCAAATTAATTTAATGAATAAACTTAGTTATTTTATTGGATGCTATCTTACAAATAAGAAATAAGAGGCTCTAAAATGAGCCGTAAGCTTACTACCATTGTTTGGAAAAAGCTTTTCTCATGTGAAAAGAAAAGTTGAAACTAAATAAAAAGCACACTGACCGCTGGTGGACTTTTACTCTTCTCAATATATGTAAAAAGTTCATACAGAACCACTCCAAAGCTCCAAACATCTGAGGCCACGGAAAACCTGCTCTCTGTCAGTGATTCTGGAGCATACCTGTAATATATGAAAGCATTTAAAAGACAATTACATGATTTGCCACCTCTTACAGTTACCTACAAAAATCACTGGATTTAAAAAAGCAAGGTGTACAGGAAAGAGTTAACAGAGCAGGCTTGAGGCTGCCATCCTCAAAAGGGCTGCTTGCAATGTTGACACTTGATTGGTACCTGTGAACTTAGATTTTAGGAGGGTTTCCACAATTCCCTAAATGGTAAGAGTGACTCACTGTGTTGAAAATGTGGTTTGTGCTGAACACCTACTTTCCTTTTCAGAGTCTGGAATTTTGGGACCTGCCAGGCAGTGTCTCAATAAAAACTTTGGGCACTGAGTTTCTAATGAGCTTCCCTGGTAGACATTTCCCATGTGTTGTCACAATTTACTGCTGGGGGAATTACGTGTGTCCCATAGGACTTCACTGGGAGAGGACCCTTAGAAACCAAACCGGTGCTTGTTTCCCTCCAGGCTTTGCCCCAGACTTGCTTTCCCTTTGTTGATTTTGCTTTGTATCCCCTTTCCCGGTAATGCATCATAGCCATGAATTTAACTGTATTCTGAGTCCTATGAGTCCTTCTAGTGAATCATCAAACCTGAGGGTGGTCTTGGGAACCTCCAACACACAAAGATAACTAAAATCCAAAAAAATTGACTTTTGTCTCTATAGGAAAGACCAGGATTAACTCAAAGTACTTTCCAAGAACTGAAATATAAGGAGCTCTTTGCAAGTTAAACTTTCAGTGAATTCAGATAAGTATCCCAGAAGGGTAAAATGGCTTCTAAACTAGAGCAAGACTTGAATCTATTAGCATATAAAAGAAAGAGTCTGTTAATCAGAGGGGAGTGATTATGAGAGGAAGCACAGAGAACCGAAAATCACGGTACCATCATCTACTCAAGTATCAATACTATCCAAAGGAGAATTTTGGCCAATGGACTGTGAGTACTGTGGTTACATCGCCAAGTTCATCCTTATTGTAGAGGATGGTAGCAGAGATCTGTTTTAGATTGATGAGATTAAAAATATGAATTACGTAAAGTTAATCTATCCTTCAAAATCTAGTTTAAATTTACTCACTTCCACAAATCCTTCTGTGACTACTCAAGGTCTTAATGACCTCATGCTACTGAATTCTTATACTAGAAGTTCATACTACACAATTAACCATGTAATGCTATATTCTTTTTATATTTAGGTTTTTAAAAAGCTTCACATATTTGTTATTTTTAAATGAATGTTAGTTTTATTCCACAAATGGAATATAATCTCGAAGACAGAGTTACACCCCCCATCCACTGCAAAATATTCTCTTCCTTTGGTTTTCATGCAGGCACTCTTCGAAATTTCCCCTCCTCAATTCCAAGAGTATTTAAAAAAATATTTTAGCAGAAGCATTTTTCCCTCAGTTCTTCTTAAAACCATTCCCTAGGACATGCTGGAACGTGCTGTTAGCTTAAAAGAAAGAGCACTTTTGAACAAAAGCAATATATGACAAAGATTCTTTTAAATGAAATTGCAATTTTTAAAAAATATGATGGCTAAATCCTATAGATAAAAATTATATCTGATTTCTTTCAGACCAGATTTAGTGTTCATTATTCAATAAGTTAGCTAAAATCTATTTTATCAACTTATATTCTGAAATATTAATACAAATGTAGTCAACCTCATTTCATTATATAAAACACTTAATGTTTTTACTTGTTAATATTAAAGTAAAACTATATGCCAACAGCCCATCTAATTTTTAGCAGTATATAGCTTTCTTCATTAAATATATAGAAAAAATTGGACCATGATGAAAATGATGTTATTTCTGATTTTTATTCAAGCTTATTTAATGATTCCCCAAAGTCAAACATCAGAGTTTGATACATATCTCTCCCCAACACATAAACTGAAGGAATACCAGGACTTTTACCATATACCTTACTTCTTAAGTTATAATCTTAGCTACATTTTATTCTGTATTATTTATTGCAAATAAAGTAATGAGAAGTTATTTATCTTATCTTCATAACTTGATATGAAAGTAATGACACTTATTTTGTGATGTGTCTTTCCAGATAATGCCGGGAGAAATACAGGGCCCGAAGTTAACATAGCTTGGGGGCTTTCATTGTGACAGAATATAAAATTAGATATGAAAGTGCATATTTAAATTAAAAAGAAATTTGAAAAGAAGGTGCTCTGGGGAATATGCTTCGCTAGCTTCTTTATAAACATGCCTCTGCACATGTGTTCTGCAATTTATTTGTTTTTTAGAAATAATATTTCATAATATTAATATACTTATTTGAATTAAAAACTGAAGTCAGATTTTTCTGCCAGAAATTAAATGTATGTAATACAGAATTGTACACCTGAAATCTATGTAATTTTACGAACAATTGTCACCCCAATAAATTTAAAAAAAAGAAAAGAAAAGAAAAAAAAAAAAAGAAATTAAATGTAATGTGTTAATGAGGCCTGGCACTGCCAAATGAGTTGTGTAAAGGACATTCCTTTTTTTTTTTTTTTAACTTTTATTTATTTAAGTGTATTTTTTCAGGAGCCAGGAGCTCCAAGTCACATAGTTGTTTCAACCTAGTTGTAGAGGGCGCTGAAAATGTTTGGATGGAGTTCTGTTTGCCTATAGAACTTGAATATGGAAATGTTCAATAAGTTGGAAGCACAAAAGAAAGGTCAAAGATGTAAAATTTAGGAGATGGTAGTATATAGATGGATGATACTACCGAATACATATTGTTGTTAAGAGCACCGCGCTCTAACCAACTGAGCTAACCGGCTGCCCCCATGTAAAGGACATTCTTAATTTAATGACTCAAGCTTTGAGGCAGCACAAAGGTTTGCCATATTTAAATAATGTATTTAAAACATGGTAAAATATGTTATTAAATATACCATATTGAAATTAACGATATTGTTTTTTTGTAACTGAGTATCATTTAGACAACATGCCTCTAAATGAGAGCAACACCTTGATTTGAATTAATTTGAAAAATTTTTTGGTATACTACTACCCAGAGATTGAGAAATGAATGACTCTAATGATTAGGTAGTAAATCCACTTTTAAAAATCAAGTGGGTTTAATTATTTACTTTCAATAAAAATGAAAAAAGAATGGATCTAATGAAATTGCCAGCTAACAGATAAATTTTAATGGAAGATCACTATATACTTTTTCACTACATATCTCAGAAGGAGTCATAGAAATGAATGATATTGTTAAAACAAAACTTCTTCCACTCCCATTTACTTATTTACACACAAACAAGTTTTCTCAGTGTTTACACCTACCTATAAGAATGCAAAATAAACAGAATTTATGCTGAAATCTGGTCCCAGCATAGAAATAAATAATATTCACCCAAGGATATATGAAATAATCAGAGGGGGGAAACCTCCATTTATCTCATTAAGAAATGTCTCCAGTAAAATTTTTTAAACAATTATCCAAATTTGTAATTTATTTACATAGCATTAAAAAAACTGTATCCTGGTAACTTCAATGAAAATTCAATCCCGAAGAAAAATGTGATTACCTATGAGTTTTGTAGTCAGAGGAAATGTAAAAATTAATTTCAATTTATATACATATTTTGGTTACAAAGGAGATAGGTGATCAAAAGATTTTCCAAGTACAAAATATAATACAGTATGCAAAATTTTGGGTGAGAAGGGAAGTGCAAATATAATTTTAAGGAGAAAGAGAATGATGAAAATGTCTATCAAAAGTAAAATGTTTGTCCCTATATTTTGTAAAGTGGGTCACAATAGCTATCAAATTGCTATGTTTTTTAGATTTCATTGGATACACCTAAAAGATTAGTAAACCTGTTATTTAAATGTCAATATTTATAATACTTGAGAAAAATATATTATTTACGAGTATTTAAATTTACAAAGAAAAAATTTTAGCTATCAATTTTAAAATGTGCAGTAAAGGATACAGTTTTTCATAAATCTTTCAGTGGAGATACACACACACACACACACACACACACACACACACACACGCCCCTCCCCCCCCCCGTGTTTCCCCGAAAATAAGACCTATCCAGACAATCAGCTCTAATGTGTCTTTTGGAGCAAAAATTAATATAAGACCCGGTCTTATTTTACTATATCTGTTTTGGAAACCAATGGCCTAGATTCCTGCAAAAGTTGTCTAATTAGCCTTCTCTCTGCTGTTAGCCTCTCCTTAATACAATGTATTCTGTATATCAGTAATTTTCAAACTTTTTGGTCAAAGGCCCCCTGATGTACTCTTAAAAATTATTGAAGTCCCCAAACAGCTTTTGTTTATGTGGGTTATATCTACCAATATTTACCATCTTAGATATTAAAACTAAGGAAATGTAAAAGTGTTTATTAATTCATTAAAATAACAATAAACCCAGCACGTTAACACAACACTTTTATGAACAATAACTATTTTCCAAACAAGAAAAAATTTTGTGAGAAGCACTGTTTTACATTTTTGCAAGTTTCTTTAATTTTTTGTTTAATAGAAGACTATAAGATTATAGGCTATGGAAAATTCCACTATCTACTCATGAAAAAATGAGAGTGGAAAAGGCAAAGAATATCTTATTATTCCTATGAAAATACTTTTGACATCAGACTCCTTAAAGGAGGTACCAGAGTTCACCACACTTTGAGAACTTCTGTTCACGAAAAGTAGAGCTATCTTCCTAAATTATGAATCTCACCGTCATTCCCCTGGATAAAGCCTCTCATCTCCCACGTACATACTGTCTACTAAATAAAGTCTGAACTCATTAACGTGGTGCACATGGCTCAATACCATTCCAGCCCCAATTACTCCCTGTTTGTTTTGTAATTATGCCATTCACTTGCAAGGCCCTGATCCTCTTGTTCTTCTCCTCCTCATGGAATGCTCTTCCTCATGTCTATCCAGTAAACTTTTTAAAAAACATGTAACTATCACTTTATTTCTTTTTATTAACGTACAGTTGACATATAATATTACGTGAGTTCCAGGTGTCTAACAGTTATTCAACATTTATATACTTTACAAAGTAATCACTGTGATAAATATAGTAACCACCTGTCGCCATACAAAAGTATTATGATACTACCGACTATATTCCTTATGCTGTACATTATATCCCTGTGACTTATTTATTTTATAATTGGAAGTTTGTGCCTCTTATTTCCTTTCACCTTTTTCACCCATCTTCTTACTCCCCACCCCTCTAAGGTATTATGCTAAGTGAAAGAAGTCAGACAGAGAAAGACAAATACTATGACTTCACTTGATATAACGTAGGATCTAAAAAACCTTAATCTTGAGCAATCTATTTAACTTGTCTACAATTCAGTTCCTTCATGCTTAAGATGAGATAACAACACATATTCTGCAAGGGCTGTTATGAGGATTGAGATAATCCATGAAATGCATTTAAGCCCAATGTAGGCATGATAAATTTTTGCTATTATTGTAAATAAATAAATGACAAACTATTAATAATAAAAATAAAGGTTGAAGTTTGTGATCTAAAATTTCATTAAAAAAATTCATTTTATTGTGCTAAAATACACTCACCAGAATATGGGGCTTTCACCAGGTTCTTTCACTTTGTAGTATTCTTTGTCTTGTGGCAATACTTTGGTTAGCCCAAAATCTCCAATTTTAACTCTGTTTTCATTCTCCACCAATATATTCCTTGTTGCCAGATCCCTGTGGATATACCTTTTTGTACCAAGATATTCCATACCCTATGGATAAAATAACATTTTTCTTTCAGCATAAACGATTTACATGGTCTTACCCATATATACTCCCTTCATTATCTAAAAAAAAAACCAAAACAATTTCTTAACAATTACTTTAACACACTTTCTTCATCTACAACAAACAGAATATTAGGTACCTTGCATATTTGAGATGTGTACTGCAGAAGTTTTTTATGATCTATCCGTTCTTTATGCTTTTGGAGATAGTCTCGTAAACTTCCATATGGTAAATATTCCATAATTAATCTTAGATTGCGCCGGCCTTTTAATGTACAAATGAGAACATAATGTTTTACTTTGCCGTATTTTACTGATGAAATATTAGAAAACAACCATATACAAATGACTTAAAGATATATAAAATCTGACTCTAAATGACACTTGACTATAAATTAAAGGTGATATAGTAGCTAAGAACACGGGCCTTTTTAAATCAAAAAGTTTTGAAAAGAAGCTTTAAAAATAGTTGTGTAAACCTTTATGCTAACCAAAATAAGCTGATGAGAAACCTTCCTTTCTCTTCATCTTACATTGAACAAAAAGCATCTAATTTCCAAGATAATATTTTTAAAGAAAATGTAAGAAAGACAATTTTTTTTCTTTAAAAATGATATCCACTTGGTAAGCTTAAGCAGGAATGATAACCACCCATCCTTAGTGAAGAGAATGATTAACCAACTCGCCAAAGACTTCCTGTAACTATCGCCCACCATGACCAAGCACAGTCTCCAGTCTGCTCTCTCTGGGCACTGGGATAAGTCCATCTTGAGACAGGATATGTTTCTATTATCCAGGATGCCAGTGACATACCTTGAGTTCAAACTAGGTTTCAATGGGCAACATACCAGCACTGTAGCACACTCCCTTGTACTTTACAATGTTGTCATGCTGCAGGGATTTAAGGATTTCAATTTCCCTTTCGAAGTCTCTGAGGTGTTCTTCGGTACTGTGCTGGAGCTTTTTCACAGCCACCACCTCCCCAGTATTGTCTTGTAGAGGGTCATACCGGCACATCTCCACACTCCCAAAATTACCCTAAACAACATAGCACATTCGGATAAGTTTTCTACACAAATCCTAACAAACTTTAACGACATAGGCAATTCCAATTAGAATTAACAGACATCTCTAAGCTTACATTAGGCAACTGGCAGAACAAAAAAAGAGAAATATTTCAACAGGTGAATCTATGCATTTAATTTCTTCAAAAGGAATTACAAGCTGAAATATAAACAACTTCAAGAAAGCATTTAAACACAAATCATGAACATTAATTATTAAGACAACCCAAAGGACATGCCAGGGAATTCCTAAATTTCTATCACTAACTTCCAGGAAGCACTCTGCTCTTCACAATACACCCTTTGATGTCACTGTCAGTGAGTAAGGGTCTGTCACGGAATGAATGTGTATGTCTTCCCCCAATTCAGAGGAGTAAAGCCCTAACCCCCAATGTGAAATGTATTTGAAAACAGGGCCCGTGAAGAAGCAATAAAGGATAACTGAGGTATAGGGTGAGCCTTAATATGATGGGGTGGGGCCTTTACAGAAGAGGAAGAAACACCAGAGCTCTCTGTCACGTGAGGACCCAGCAAGATGGCCATAGGCAAGCCAATGAGACAGTCCTCATGAGAGACTGAACCCTGCCAGAGCCTTGATCTCGGGCTTTCCAGCTTCCAGAACTATGAGAAATAAATACCTGTTCTTTAAGCCACCCAGTCTATGGTATTTTGTCATGGCATCCTGAGCAGACTCATACAAGGTCTGATTTATTTGCTCAAGAAAGCAAATTTTTAGCCTATAAGCCTATAAGGATGTTCCTACCTTTTTTTTTTAAAGGTCAGTCTTTTAAAAAAATCTATTCTCTTTTTACTTAAGACTTATTATCTACACAGAATTAATACACTGATATATAACATTTAAAGTTAAGTTTTGAGCATTAATCAAATTAGTATATTTTGGCTATTACTGCATTCTTAAAGAACAAAACAACATAGTCCTTGAGCTACAAAATTCTAAGTGACTGTATTTTCAGTTATATATTTGAAATCAATTTTTAAAAAACCTAGACCATGATGTAGCTCAGAGTTAAATCTCTAATTACATAGGCCAGTGTGATGTGCTGTCACTCCTGTGATTGGGTTATAAAAAGACCCTGGCGTCCACCCTGGGTGTTTGCTTTCAGCTGCTATGTTGTGAGGCAGCCCTGGGGGGAGGCCCAGATGAGAGAGCTTGCAAGCAGACATTCTGAGGCCTGTCTAAGCCACACTGTGTGAGCTTGGAAGTAAACCTTCCGCTAATCAAGCCTTCAGATGAGACTGTCAGATCTGGCTGACATCCATTAAGTTGTTCCCAGAACCCTGATTCACCTAAACTAGGTGATAATAAATGTTTGTTATTTTCAGTTAAGTTTTAGGATAATCTATTATACAATAGAGGACTAATACACCCAAATACCCAGACCTTTTTATTTTGGGCCATTACTACACCCTTTTATTTTGGGCCATTACTACACCCCTTGAAACATTCCCAAGAATATTTTACAAACAAGAAACAACAGCAAAGTATTAATACAGCTAAGCTAACACCGTTTGTAACTCCCAATGTTTAGCTCCACTAAAAATGGGTCAGAACATTTTGCTTCGATTCAAGACCTAAGCGAAACCTTCATAACGCATCCATGCCAAAATCTAATTCATAAGGTCACATGGTACAGAACAATATACTAGCAAACTTTTGGGAAGAAAGAGAGCTTACCACTATGATTAGACCTGCTAAGCCTTTCTTAGTCTTTCGTAAAATATGTAGGCTAAGTATGATTGTGTGGTCTTTCATCAGACAGAAACTGTTAGCGAACATGGCCTAGTCAACACCTGGACTCTGAACTAATAAATAATCAGATAATTTCTCATTGAGATGCCTAAAAAACGGGAGTAGAAAGGGTTAGTTGCTCCTTTCTCCATTTCAAAACTAAAGCACCCTTTATCAAGAAAGAGTCCCACGGTCAAATCAATTGGGGAAATACTGTCTAATTGATCATCCTCTTGATTGCGTATTACATTTCAAACGTTGTGAGAAATCCTTCAGTAAAGACAGTTGTTTAACACACTTCTGCAACATCTGGCAACAAATCTTTCTTTTACAAACACTCCTTAAAATTTTGTGAAATGTAAACTTTAGAGAATCTCTAAAATCTTTGTTACTAAATAAAATGTTCTATGATTATACTTTATTTTTAAAACTTCTGACATCTTACCTTGCCCAGTTGCTGCAGAAATTTCAAGTGTCTCTCTTCAAACTGTGTAGGGTCTCGGTCTTCAAAAGCACCAGAAAACCCGAGGACACCTATCCTCATATTCGGTAACATGTCATTTTCTGTTAACAGTTCATAATCTGCAGAAAGAAAGAATATTACCATCATAAGCTGGCAAACACATTCTCTGATTAAACTGATATGTAGTCAAGCTGACCAAAATGATTAGAATGAGTTAGAAATACTAAATACACATTAATACAGGACAACGCTTTTAGCTTAGATTATATTAATAGGAACCTTTAATTATTAACCATAATCTGACAGGCTTTCAAGAAACATTTTTGTAAAGAATAAATGATTACTTTCCAAAATAGGCAGTTTTAATATTTATAAAGTAAGATTATATTTTGACTTTTGTTGTGAGAATAGTTAGCAGCACTGGAATGGGAAATACCTATGGATCAAATACATGCATATTTAGCTACATGTTTTAAAGGAGAGGACAAACAAAAACAAACCTACTTCAAGTTAGAAAATCAATTATAAAATGTATGAAAATTAATTTTGAAAAAACAAAGAATTGTTTTTTAAAAAGTCAAATAAGACAAACTTCCATAGTACACTACTCATTAACTGGCAAACTAAAATTAGGTTATTGAAGGAGAAAAAGCCTTTTTAAAAACTGCAAAGACTGTTCACAAAGGAGACTAGATTATGTATAAATTAGGAAAAGTCTTATGAACATAAGAAATTAAGAAGGTCTAAAAGACATCAAGGAATTTCTTGGAGGGATTACAAAATTAGTAAAGAGCTGTTAAGTACAATAAAAATAGAAAGATGGCTGGAGAATCAATAAGATTGCTCCATCAATTCATACCTGGAGTAAACAAACTATTAAGATCTCGTATGACAGCTCTGAAAGAAGGTCTAAAATCTGGTTCGTAATCCATACAATTATTGATAAGATTTGCTAATTCTGTCCACTTTGGCGCAGGAAGCTGGTGCCTATCTTCATAAAACTGTAGCTTCTGTAATTAAAGAACCACACATTGAGAATAAATTGTATAACACTGTATCAACCTCTTTTTAACATTAGATAGGCTAAAACATATAAAGTCATGTGAAAGAAGTATCAAGGATCACAGAGTAATTCCAACTCCACAATCCCTATCAACTCACTCTTTGAGAATCCAAAGCACTCAGAGGCTTATCTCCTCCACTGCAGATTTCCCACAAAGTGGTACCGAAACTCCATTTGTCTGTTGCCAAGTTTAGATTTCTAGGATTTTCAATACATTCAGGTGGTACCCATGGTATTCTCTCCTGAAGAACTTTTAAATGATAGGAACAAAGTATGGTTAAATAGTTCCAATAAGCAAACAATTCTTTTATAAGCATATAATATTAAAACTGATTTGAAAAATCATGTCTTTTTTATTTGCGTGTGTGGGGGGGGTGTGCACATGCAAGCAGATGAACACACTTAAGAGCTAGAATGGACCTTTGAGATCAATTCAATATCTCAGCTTTAACAATGACAAAATTTGAGATCCATAAAGATTGGATAATTTGCCCAAAGTCACACAATTTGTTAGTATTACAAAGAGAATTAGAAACCTGTACACTATATCCCAGATCAATTAAACTTCTTTGTATTAAATCATAGTGTCTCTCTACCCCTTGCTATTAGTTTTGTATTCAAAAAAATATTTTTCCATAAAATTTGTGCTAAAATTGTCTCTTGAGGTTTGTTTGTTTTGTATTTCTTTACAATATGTAAGTAGTAACGGGAAAGTTAGCATCAATAGCAGATTCAATAGCACAGTTCTAACTTGTAGATGAAAAAATAAGAACAGGCAGATGGATGACTAAATTATACCAAGATATACTGGGTACGGAATTAATATACATAGGTTCTACTGAGATCATGGAATTTCCCACGTAAAGCTTCTGTGGTCTTTGACCTCATCAGAAAACTGGTGTTCAAGGAAGAAGGGAGCACTTTAACCCCACCTCCTGGTATTCTGGCATAAGATAGATAGGAAGACAAGAAGGAAGGATAATCTGTTGCATCTTTTGGTATACTTTGGTAAAGCAATGTGAGTATTTTTGCTTATAATTAAGGGATTAAAGAGAACAGGTGCCTTTCTCCTTCACCATATGTATACATTTTCTCCTTCACCTACTATTCCAAAAGGTAAAATTTCACTGAGCGCTAGATCTTTCTGTAACATTTTCTGCCCTGTTATCTCTGTCTTCACTGCCAGATAAAGCCATCAAGTTTAAGTATTATTGGCTCAAATAGGATACCATGTATCAACGTACAAATGTTAATCAATTTTGATTCTAAATTTAGAACATTCAATTAGAGAAATTAGCTAAGATAATACAATTACAACATTTGGACAAAAAAACCTCTCAATTATTTGACTGCAATTTTCATTTTAACTAATTGTGTTAAATAGAAGGTTAAGAAACTACACACAAGAAAGGTGTTTTGAAAAAGCTTTTAAAAGTCAGAGTTAGCTGAATAATTAAACTAGATAAATATATCTTCTCTAATTTTTATTTTGTGATTAAGGAAAGAAAAATTTTTTAAATTTACTCATGGCTCAAAGAATGATATTAGAAAATTTCACTTTAAAAATGGATAAAATCTGATCTTCCACACATAATTAGGGATTAAAACTGTTTTAAAAAACAGTTCTTACAGTCCCTGCAACATACTTATAACAAAGGAGAAATGGACAGACTAGGACGTAACTATAATTTAATTTAGACTGCTAACAATGGTAGATAAATTTTATTACTAATCAAGAACATGTCAATAAAACAGTTTGAGAAAAATTAACATGTTTTTTATGCTACTCTCCAAGTAAAGCTTAATAATGTTAAATACAATCCCTGTAGAACTTACTGTCCTTTGGCAAAACTGTAATACTAATGCCAGGATCACTAAGTTTGATGAAAGGAGGATTTCCTGTCTTCCTGTCTTCTTCTCTGATAAGTAGAATATTTTTGGCACACACATTCCCATGAATAAGGGTTTTTTCTTCCTATTAAAATTAAATGACATACATTCAAATATCAATCCACAAATATATGAGCACTTAATATGTCCAAGGCCCCAAACTGGATTTAAAGAAGAAAAACAGGTAAGATAGTATTAATTAACACTTATTTATTTGGAGGTATGCTTTGAGACAATAAAAAGAAATTTTGTGGCAACATTGTGTTTCCTGTTTTACATTTGAAATGACACAATAATCTATGCCCATAATAAAACAAATACATTAAAACTACCCAAAGCCACTTAACTTTATAAAGCTGAGATTTTAAGTAGTATCTATTCCTAGGTGGCAGCTGGCAGAAATAAATCATCTTTCTGTTCAGCAGCAGAATATAGGTGCACTCTGAGGGGTCCGAGTGCTGGCTGGCCTTCTGGTATCCTGCTTCTCCAGCAATATTGCTTTCGTATTGGACATAATTTCTAATTGCCCACCAACACCATAACGAGGTTAATTCTACAGGGATTTTCTGCCATCCATAGTTAGCAAAAAGTGTTTCTGCATAATTTTTGGTTAAATCCTCTAAATCCAAGTGACACAAACTACAGATTGTCAGCAATTCTATGAGACTGATAGGATGGCAAAACTATTTCTTTTAAAAGTGATTTTACATAAATAAATGTATGCCTAAAATAATACCTTTCAGCAACTAACACAGATTATTTTAAATGACTCAGCATCCATTTACAGATTTATTTCTTGTTCCCAGGTCAAGATCTTTTCTACATTGCTTTGTAAGACAGAAGAATAAATTTCTGATAAAAGAATATCTAATTACTTACTAGAAAATGCATGGCCCATGCCAACTGTTTAGCCACTTCAAGTTTCCATAATATGTTTATAGAATTTTTATTCTTTTTCAAATATGTATCTAATGATCCAAATTTCACAAACTCCTGAACCAGAATATCTGCATTAAAATATAATAATAATAATAAGCCTCTAGTATACATATAATAAAAAATATATAATTTTAAACTTTTATAAATATACTTATCATTATATGTGGGTATTACAGGAAAAGAAATTAAACTACATAAAATTCACTAATTTAAAGGAAGTTTAACAGCCATGTACTATTTTATTTGGGGATTTCAGTTTATTCACAACAGCAAGAGGTAGGAATCTAAACAATTTTTTATATACAATATTACACATAATTATGTCTTATATATAGAATATATAACATATAACATAACATACATTATAATATATGGTATTACATATTATATTATATTTATATCACATAAATAATTATACATAATATAACATTATACACACACACACGTATAAAATATTATTCCAGTACACCTCTATGTATTATTACTGAATTATGGCTGCACTTTTGAAACAAATGAAAATTTCTCATATTTAATTCTTCTCCCATGAAACCATTTAGACATTCAACATTTTCTGAAATTCTTTTTCTGCACACAAAAATTAACAGCAATGTCTATTCTATTGGAGGCATAAAGGAGAATTTGAATTCGAACTGCATCCATTCCTTTAATTTATGCTGTAAAAAATTGGTGTTTTACATTGCTTTATCTTTAAAACTGTTTTTTAAAAATACTATTAAGATATATTTTGCCAGAGAAACAAGTGTTTGCTCCTAAAAACAGCCTTTAAGACAGAGACAAAAATTCCGTTTGTTAGTACTGACCAAGTTCCTGAAGGCTCAGACAGTTTCTACATAAAGGCATAGTATTTAATAAAGTAATTAACTGAGTTTTGGGTCTATTTATAGTCATCTAGTAATAATTAATAATGGAATAAGCTCAAGTTCTCAATTTCAGACTTGAATTTATTGAGGTCATACTGTTGTTTTTAAAGCATAAATACTGTTACATAAATGAGAACTAAAGGATTTGGGTTCTTAACATTAAAAAATGGGACATTAAGATATAATAAAAACCACAAAAATGCAAGTAAAAATTTTAAGCATGGTATCACGATATATATTTGTAAAGAAATTCTGACAGACTTTCGCACTGCAATCTATGTTTGTCAATGGCCCAGTAAGTTAAGTACCTACACTTCATATATGCCTATATTTCAGATATTTGCTTTAAAATGCCTACTGTACATTTAATTTCAAATTGTGATTCTGCTTGAGCTAATGTTAAAAACAATTTAGTTTACATTTGGTCTGTAACAACTGTAGGGCCTTTGGGCCTTGCTGGGTAACAAAAACAAATTGAATAAAAGTTTTGCTGTCCATAGTTAATTTGAAGAACAATCCATATACCGATAATTAATAATTGACCAATGTTATCCCAATACATTTAAGTTTAAAAAATAAAAGAATTGACTGCAAGGAAATTTATAACAAGGCAAGTGTCAAAAAGAAAAAGATCTAGGAGTTACAATGAATAGCAGCTTAATAAAATTTTCTCACGTGGCATTTAAGACCTACTAAATTTCATAGATAACCACTGATTGTCCTATGTTCCATTATTTTATATCGTACAAGAAAAAAATATTGCCAATTAATCTGACAAGCCACTGATTATATCACACTTCCCAATTTCAGATATTTTTAAATGTGAAAAAAGTACATCACAGAATCAATTAAATAAGTATAAAAGCAAGTGTAAAAATTGGCATTAAATGCTCTAAGACACTGTTTTCAAACTCTGTAAAAAAGCATATTCCTTTCCCCCTCCAATAAAAAATTATGAGACACATCAATAAATAAAAGAGAAATAAATAAAAGAGAAATACCACTATAGTTGGCAGTGAGTGGGCAGAATTGTCCACTGCTGCATTTACACTTACTCTTATTTCACCAAACCTGAGATACCTGAGAAACCTCCAGAGAACAGATATGAAAACCACCACCTTTGAAAATATTTGCAATTTTCAAATACACAAAGCAATGTTATATAAGTGTGGATGTGTATTTAATCTACATTACTAATGAAAAATGGGAAATTACAGAGAAATTTTCTGAATGTAAACTTTGCGAGTTTTTATGAACAGTCTAAATTCAGACATAGAATATATCTAATATCAACAACCAATCATTTCAGTCAGCTTCATTAAAAATCCAGCCCATAATTTATATGCTTTGTCTTCAAAATTCCAAATAAATGTGTACTGTTCTGAAATGGCCAGTTATTCCAATGTTATGCTGAACCAGTGATAATATTGTTACGGTAAACAGAAAAAGTTATGACATTTGTTTACTATAATTCTACTATTTTAACATTTTAACATAAGCTATATGAACAGTTTTCTGCATTTTAATTTAGTTCACTGATTTCCTTTTTTAGGAGACATAACTGAATACTTCTACAATGTTTTTAGTTTAAACAATATTTAACTCTTGTTAAGTTCTAGTTTATATTGATACTGAACTATGATGCTGAAATTAAATTTTCTATCTAAACAAAAATGGATGTTCTGAAAAAGGCATAACTTTAACATAAGGAAACCAGAGATTTTACTTACTCTCCTCTCCACAGACACATACTCCATAATTTAAAACCAGATGCTTGTGAGAAAGCTGGCTCATCATGCTTGCTGCTTCAAAGAAAGACTAACAAAAAACAAAACCATACAAAAAATGCAAAAGAATTATTGTTTGTGTGTATAAGTATTCATAGTTCAAAAAGATAGTCTTAGCCGTAAGAGAAATGTACTTTCTCCTATTCTAAGCAGAACTCTAGATAAGACTACAGTGTGCTTTGGTCCCCTTATATAGACTTGTAACTGACATCAACCTTAGTGCTAGAGTTCATTCCGGAAAACCCCTGAGTAAACCTGGAATAAGGAGAGAGCAATAGTGGTACAGGGCACCATGAAAGATGGAACGTAAATGGGCTTAGACCCATGACACCTAGAGTAGAGAATAGAGGTACTAACAGAGGTGGACACCAGAGATACAAATATGGGACTGAAGTAAATAGATAGGAGCTTCAAATAACACCTCCTAGGGAATTAAGAATGATCTCTGTGCAGATAAAACATCATGGCAACTATGTCGGGAGATTTGAATGTTATCAACATTATCCTAACTCAACTCATCTTTGACTAGAACCTTCTGGCTATGGTTGTTGAGGATCACAATCACCAACACCGTGGTATTCTGGATTAGAACAATTCTTCAGCTTGTATGTTTCACATTATCTTCCACTACCATCCTTGAAGACATTTTAAGTACCATCAATGCTTGTTATGTCACATTTGGTGATGCGTTGCTATGCTAAGGACTTTGGCAACTGGCAGCTGGGTTTCTGTGGGCTAGTACCCCTGGATGACGCCCAGAGGCATCCATATTTCACCTAGCATGTTCCTTAGTACAGTTCTCTCAAATTTTTTTTTTTAAGTGGATGAAATCGTGGAGGAAATCTGTGGAACCTATAAAGCTCTAGGAAGCCAAATTTGAAAGCCACTGCCCTAGTATAGGCAGAGATGTAATAATACCTATAACACAATGCTAAAAGTAATTAGTTTGGAAATATTATTAGAAAATAGTCTATAATTATCTATAGAAGGCATTCTCAGAGAGACCCTGTTATGTGCATATGAGATCACATTTTTAAATATCATAAACTATATTAACGATACAAAGAACATACACACCTCTGAATAGTTTCTATGTGCTTTATCCAGAACTTTTAAAAGAACTTCTGTTTCATGCAGTTGACCATAGTCTCCCACTTCTCTTCTTATGCCTTTAAAAATTTTTGTGAAAGTGCCTTGGCCAAGGCTTTCATTCTTTAGAAGAAAAAAAAAAAAAAAAGAATGAGTACAGATGGAGAAAGATATGAGAAATAGGAAATATGCTCAATTAAACCAAGATCTGAGACTACGAATTAATTAAATTCTGCTTCCTTACAAAGTAATAGAAGACAGAAAATAAGGATTAATGAATAAAGTGTATTTTGGTTCCACTCTGGTCTTAAAACCCCTGAATTAGCTATCATTATCACTTCTTTACAGTGTCAGTGTTTAGCTACCTTTATTTATATATGAATCTGTTTTTTTCCATTTGCCTTTCCGAATAGTGCAGTAGAAAGGCAGTACAGTATGGTCTGTGGAGGCAAAGTATCTGACTTGTTCCTTATTATCATCTTCTAGTTGTGTAACCTTATACAGGCAATTTAATCTCTTTGTACTGCAGTTGCCTTGGTTCCCTCATCTAAGGAATGGGGATAATTATTTCTCCACAGGATTGTTATGAACAACAAATGAATAAATACATGAAAAGCACTCTGTACAGTCCAAGACACATAGTAAATTCTCAATAATTAGCTATTAACACTATTTACTTGCATATCCTTACAGAATAATTATTGAAAGCCTGCACCCTGAAGCAGGGCTGCCTGTTTCAAACTGAAGCTCTATTATTAGTTTTGTAATGTTAGCTTACCTGGCGACTCTTTGCTTCCTATTATTCATATAAGGATTTCTGTCTTTACAATTCTTGATAATTCAATCTACTGTCTCCTTATGGAACTTAGAGACCAACATCAGTTGGTCTTTCTAATTCTACTCTCCACGTTCCTTAACCTCTCTTTCATAATTTCTATTTCTTTTTCCCTATCTGCTGCATATGAACAATTTTCAGATCTATCTTCCAATTCACTAATTCTTTCTTCAACCATAAGTAATCTTCTTTCTAACCTGCCCATTTTGTTTTAATGTCAATGAATGTATTTTTCATTTCTATACTTTTTTTTCCCCTAAATCTTTTTGATCTTTTTAAATAATGTCTTGTTTTTCCCCCATGTTTCCGACTCTTTTTATATCTTTAAACATATATATGGATTTTATCATCTTTATCTGAAAAGTCTGTTATATGAAGTACTTGGAGGTCTAATTTTGATGTTTCTTGGTCTGCTGACTCTTGCTTACTCTTGGATTACTTCCCTGAATGTTTTAAAATTTTCAATTAAAAGCTCATGTTTGCAGGCATTTCATCTGTGGTATCCTGGGTGCCCTAAGTTAATGGCATGTTCTTCCAAAAAGATTTTGTTTCTGTTTCTGCCAATACCACAGGGTATTACTAGGGGTGTACCATTGGTTTCTCAGACCATATGTGGTATAAAGAAACCCAAACTCAAAAGCATATGCTTACAAATTTTCAGGAGAGACTTTTTTTCCTTAACTAAGAGCCCAACTAAAACAGACAACATTCCTTTTATCCTTTGGCTAGTTGAAGAATTTTTCACAATCCACATATTGTTTTACTGAGGATGCATTTACTTGCAGGTCCTGGTTTTATTCAGGCCTCACTTTTAACTCCTGTTCTTATATAGGCCTTAAAACTTGGCCCTTCTTTGTGTTGCTTTTAAATCTTAATCCCCTTGATTAGTGAGCCTAATCCCAACCTCCCAACATCATTCTACAGCCAAAACATCAGCTCTTATGTAGCACTTTGTTTTCAGTTCCTTCTTTATTTTTAATCCCTTAAATTTCCCTTACTTTCTCTAGAACTTGAGAGTTAGATGTAGGTCATTTGTAGATTTTTAATTCAGGATTTATAAAGAAATATTTTTAAAACCCTGAACAATTCCCTTCTTAGAGTAATTAATTTTGCTAATTTCTAAGTCAAGTTTGGTATCACATTTTCACAAGAAATAAAAATATTTAAACTGCAATAAAATTTTGATAATATAAGTTATAATAAAATAGTTTCAAATGTCATATGAATGTAAATGAGGTAGGTCATTAAGAAAACAGCTGTTATTTTAAAAGGACAAAAAAAATAACCAGCATCTAATGCCTTACAAATATCAAATCTTCACTTCTGATTTTGTGAAACACCATTTGGTTCACATTATTATGCCTCTGTAATGTTGGTGAGGTGGGCACATCAGAAATACCATTGGTTCTGAAGACTAGAAGGTTTGATTTATCTGCAAAGAAAAATTAAAGAAACAATGAAAAAAATAAATATACATATATAATCAAAACTCATGAGGATATAAACTGCTCCAAAAGGGTAAAATAAAATATATTCTATATATAAGAATTGCTTAACAACTTCTTATTGTTCATTGTTTTCCCACAGAAACTTATTTTAGGAGTTTAATCACTGAATTTTAATGTACTCTAAGCAGTTATTTCAAACATTCAAAATTATAATCACTTCCTTAACTAACATAATTTCTCAGGAATTTTATTAATTTTTAATAAGACTTTATTTCAAGAGCTTTTCAACTTTACCATTTTTATTTTAAAAATATAGAAATTAAAATTCTAAAAGAGTATGAAAGCTTTTATTTAAAACATATGACAATTTGGTAGTGAGGTGTTTCTTTCAGTTCAATAGATAAGTGATTGACTTATATCAAGCAATTATTTTTTAAAACCGTTTTAGAATTAAGGAACTTCAAGTCACTTCTAGACAGTCCAAATCAAACTGAACAATCCTATTTGAGGTGCTTGTATAACAGAGTGAGACAAAATTAATTTGTTTTTAGAGCTGCTTCTTTCATATTTCTTTTGAAATCAATATACTAATGATACTACTCACCATAAACATAATATATGACTAGCATTTTTAAAATAAGTAGAAAATTATTTTACCTTTTGGCTTTGGGGGACAGCATTTCGTAAACTGGAAAATTATATTGTCTGAGCGAACAGTTTCCATCTGGTAGCAATTCAAAAGATCTTTAAGATTATTGAAGTTCTTTTTAGTCCCACTTAGGTTGTATTCTCCATTCTCATTTTTTGTAATCAAACAGTGCTTATATTCAATGACATTTTCTCGCTATATAAGTTAAATTACAAAAAGAGGGAGGAAAAATTACAATGGATATCACAGTGATTACTGGGATAAAATGAATTTCACAAAAACAACCAATGGAACACTTAGATATCTGAATCATGAATCCTAATAAATGTAGTATCAGTTTAGGGTGACAGAGGTGCATCAAAAAGGATAATCTAATTACAATTGCATAGCCTACAGAAACGGCTTAAGAGTTGACTTTATGAAAAAGAAAGCAATGATAATAATAATACCATCCTTAACAGCTTTCTATCATTTACAAGATAAAGTGGAAAACTAATTTAGCATATAAGGCCTTCCTTGAACTGGCTTCTGCCTCCATCTCCAACCTCAACTCTGCCACTCCAAACATACAGTTTATGCTCCAGCTATATTAAGTGACTTAAAAAATTTCACGCAAATGCCATACTATTTCATGTCTTGATAACTGTACATGCTATCTCTCTACCTATGAATGCACATTCTCTCCTTCTGAGCAAAGGACTTTTGTTCATTCCTTAAAACCCAGTTAAGGGGCGGACGGATGGCTCAGTTGGTTCAAGTGTGGGCTTTGGGCAATGGGGCTGCCGGTTCGATTCCCACATGGGCCAGAGAGCTGCGCCCTCCGCAACTAGAATGAAGTCAATGAGCTGCTGCTGAGCTCCCGGGTGGCCAGAAGGCTCAGCTGATTGGAGCGCAGGCTCTCAATCATAAGGCTGCCGGTTCGACTCCCGCAAGGGATGGTGGGCTGCACCCCCTGCAACTAAGATTGAACACGGCACCTTGAGCTGAGCTGCCGCTGAGCTCCTGGATGGCTCAGTTGGTTGGAGCGCGTCCTCTCAACCACAAGGTTGCCAGTTTGACTCCCACAAGGGATGGTGGGCTGTGCCCCCTGCAACTAACACAGCGACTGGACCTGGAGCTGAGCTGTGCCCTCCACAACTAAGACTGAAAAGGACAACAACTTGACTTGGAGAGAGCTGATGAGAGTCCTGGGAAAAACACACCACTGTACCCCAATTAAAAAAACAAAAAAAAACAAAAACCTCAGTTACATATCACTGTTTCTGTGAGGTCTTCCTTAACAACTCTCACCCCACCCCACAAGCAAAGGTGATTACCCATTCCATTGCAACACTACTGTATTTGCATAATTATCTCTAATACGGCAACGTTAATATTTTTCATTTGTTCAGTGTTTGTCTTATGTGATATATTATGAACTTGTTCATTCATCTAACTACTTTTTTGAGCTGCTTTGTATAAATATATTCAACCTACTTAGAATGATTTATATAAAATCGACTAGATACTTCAGGGTCAATCTCAAGTTCTTCCTACTCCAAAAGATCTTTCTTAATAATTGTAATCCTTTCTGTTACTGTCTATACTGAATAATTACAATGCTCAATTTAGTATTTTTTGGAGTGTACATGCTTATTTTTTTCCAAAAGATAGATTTCTTGAAGCAGGCCAATATATCATATATTCCCTAATACACAGCCCTCATCTTAGGCTGGGTAAACATAAAAACTTACACATTTTGATTTAATAATTGAATATAACGGACAGCTGTATATTATACTAGTAAGAAGATATTGTGAAGTTAGGATAGATTATTAGCACTTTACAATGCTAATGTTATGAAGTGACCTACTTTCTGTTTTGATGGATAGTTATTCTGCTCTACATATGCTAAATATAAGATGGTTGCATTTTATAAAACTTAACATAACTGAATAACACAATATTTACTTTCTCTACTTTTAAAAAGCAAGATAAATTTTGGAAGTTGCTATAAGATTTCTCAAGATTTATACCATAAAACTGCCTTATAAGTGATAGTATCTTTTTAGGTAATTTTGGATAGTAAGCAATCGTAGATGAAATCCAAAATAATCTGTAGTAATAGTGCAGTTTCATTGTAATTTTATACTTAAAACATACATTGTAGATCGTTATTCTTAATACTCGAAAACCAGTAGTTAAAAGTGTAATAATGTTTGTTTCTTTGTTATTGCCCTATTTCACTCTAACCTGTAACCATTATTAGTAAAAGGAAACTTTGCTTCTGATTTATTTTGTCCTACATGTTTTGGTAAAGATTTCTATTTTTTTGTAAAAAAAACAGAGACTGGATGCAATTTGACACATTTGTCACACCCAAACATCAAAAAATAAAATAAATTCTAAATAAAAATATAGAAAGGCATTATAAATCATTTTACATTTTTATATAAATCCTAGGAATTATATCTTGTTTATTACATATGCAGAATCTCTGAAGTAAACATTATTATGCTGGTTTTCATATCCAGAGCTATAATTCAGAGTATTAAAAAGGAAATATGGCAAACATAAAGGGGAAATTATATGGACCAAATAAAGATATTACCATTAATTAATGTGACATACTAACCTCGACAGCAAAAGTCAAAAAATATTTATTAAAGTCCTTAGGACTGCATCGAAGTACATAGAGTCCACTCTGATTACCTGCTTTCCTCAGTTTACTGATGGCAAAATCCATTCTAAAGGCAAAGAAGTAATGTGAATGATAACATAGCAAGATGTCATCTAAAAGATCAAAAGTCAAATCTAAAATTCAGAATTTTTAGAACTCGCCTCTATTTTATAGGTTTCAAAAATCTTGTAAGGAAAACTATTACAGGTACAAAGCTATTTTGCAATACATTTAAACCAATTTAAGAGGCTATTGTATTGCTTTAAAACCAAATAAAAGGTATTATAGGACATACAAAATCACAAAGAACAATTCATTCATTTGAATTTTCTGCCTTCTGATTACAAATTTAGTATTTTAAAAACTACACTCACTCTCATAAAACTTCATTTAACTATATAAACAATGTATCATAAAATATTTCTCTCTTCCATTATAGCAATTTCTAATATAGAAAACTATGTACAGTATTTAATATTTAATATAATACCAAAGTCTAATAAAAGACCCATGGCAAGTGACAGACTACTGATTTTTTAAATATGCTATATGATTTATTGAAACTGCACATCTTGAAAGAAAACTCAAAATGTAATCTACCTGAAAGCAGATTACTCTAAAAGTTTCACTTATCACTATATTATAATGTCAACTAAATGTCAAACTTATACAAGTTAAAAGTATTATAGATTGGGATACAGATGGTAAATTATATCCTAAATAATCCCAATTTTTATTTATTTAATCTGATTGTAAACAGACTTTTGTTACAAAAAAGTACTTCAGTTAAGATGTTTTTTTTCCTAAACTCTTAAACCTATGTATTGTATATCACTGTTGTGTAAAACCTTCTTTGTAAATATCTCATTTACTTTTTTAAAAATTTACTTCTAAAGTCTGTGTTACTCACGAAATCGGGCCATGACAGTTGCTTTGTATATTTTCCAGCACCGTTGGAGGCGCTACTTCTTTACAGAGGTAATGATGTGCATCTGCAGTTAATCTGTAATATCCATCAATTAACGACACAAAGGACAAAGCTTCTCTTAATGAGCTAAGTTCAATTTCCTAAGCAGAGAAAAGAAAAAAAAATAAGTATCATTTAAAAAGTCAACTGCATGCTACATATTGAAAATTCTCTTCACCCCATGTTGTTAGAGTAATTCTCCTAAATTAATTTTCTTCTAAATTGCTCAAATGTCTTTTATTGCCCTAATTGCCCAATGTGAATTACAAATTCTTGTGTCTGATGTTTAAGACCCTCTGAAATATGGGCTTCTCATTCATTTCCCGTTCACTCTACATCTATAATTTTACTGTATTTTCCAGTATCTTTATTAGAAATATGCTATTCAACTCAATTAGAAATCTCTCTAATCTGATACAAAAGTTGGTATTAATAAGAAATAACAAGCATTTACTTTTACATACCAAATACACATGCTATGTTAAAGTAATCATGCTATAATCTAAAATGTATGTAGTATAAACTAAAATCATATACAGCTTTGCTATGATTATATCATACATACATATGTGAACGTATCAGTCTAAAATGCAACATCTTATTTAATAAGAAAACACTGAAGGAAATTCTCCTGAATCAGGAAAATAAGAAAGACAACTATTTAATAGTGTATGGTATTATACTGTACTAACATAATGAAGCCATAGAAAGCAAATATAAATATAGAAATTGGAAACAAGGAGCTAGAACTATCTCTACTTGGAGACTATATGATTGTATACTTGGGGGACCCAAAATAAAACAACTGTAAAACTACCACAACAGTAAGATAATTTATTCAGATAGCAGGATACAGAAATCAATATCTTTCACATACAAAAAATGGTCAATGAGATTATATAATAAAAAAGATAGTCCTGTGTATAATAGCAACAAAAAAATACAATATCTAGAATTATACTTAACCAAAAATGTACAAAATCATTTTTAGAAAAACTTCAAAACACTCTTGTGAGATTCAACTTTCTACTTGAATATACAAAGATTTGCCATGTTCTTGGATAAGAAAATTCAACATCATAAAGATGTAAAAATCCTCCCTAAATTCATTTTCTAATTTGTCATAATCCCAATAAAGACACCAATAGGTCCTGGAGGATGTATCCAGAAAAACAAGGCAAATACGAGATTCAGCAAATTAGAGATCGAACGTAAAGAAATAAGAAGAGAATTACCACGATGGGTAATAAAAGGGTGCTCAAAGATTACAGCTGGGCATGGCCTAGAGAACTATTAGTCCAGATTAGATAGTAAAACCCACTGATCAAGGAGGGACTTTTCTAGGAAAGAAACAGAAGTGATATAATATTTGACAGATTTAACTATGTGAAATGCTATAATGAGAAGTGAGCTACTTTGTAGGAAAGTTTTGTGGTGAGTTTTCGTAGGGAGTGGAAAGACATACAAAGAAAAAAATGTTGAAGGCATGATTATCTTCCTGAAAACAAAAAGTTGTACAATAATGAAAATGTGATCATAGCACACTATTTGGCTCAGCAATGAACAATAGTCATAATGAGAACACAGAATATAGACCTATAACAAAAATTATTATAAGAAAAGAAGTGTGTGGTGTATTTAACTATAAAAGGTATTTAACTAATACAATTAGACCATAAAAATACATACTGTAAAAGATACCATAAACAATGTTAAAAGACTTGTAGAATTGCAAACCTGTACAACAAAGGATTAATACCCAATATGCATTGAAGGAATAAAAGCCATAAATCAGTTAAAAATAGAAAAGAAAACTAGTCAAAGGATATGAAAAGGCAATCCGCAGAAGAAGAAATACAAACAGCTGATGTATAAACACATGAGAAATTGCTCAATCTCACGTTTTATTTAAGGAAATGCAATATAACAACAGGACAGCAATTTCTGTCTATCAGTTTGACAAAAAAATTAAAAGATTGATTACATCCTAGGATATGGCAATGAACATGGGGGTGTAGATATCTCTTCAAAACAGTGACTCTCTTTCCTTCAGATACATACCAGAAATGGAATTGCTAGATCACGATGCTACATTTTATGAAAACTGTATTTTACCATATTTTTTTAAAGATAAAAAGAAAGAAAAATAACAGCAAAGTAAAGAGCAAAAGGATAATTAAAAAAAGTGTAACTAACCCACTAACAGACTGGAAAATGTAATAGTAAGCAAAAATTAATTATTCTTCTATCTAGCAATAACTTGTTAGAAAAATAAGAAAAAGTTCTTAATCTTCATAAATAACAGAAAAAGCATACAATATCATGAATAAAATTCAGCAAGAAACATGATATATCAATATAAATAAAACTATCAAAAGTTACTGAAAAACATAAAAATCATACTTGGATACAAGGTGAAATATAAGGTATCCTTAAAATAGAAAATGTAATATGATAAGGAAATGTCAATTCTTCCCAAATTAATTTTTAGAGCAATTCCAACAAAATGTCAAAGTAGTATTTTAAGGAGCTTTAGGAATCCTCAGCAAACGAGGCAGTATCACAGTTAAGAGCTTAGGTTACCAAATCATGCATTTGGGTTTACACAGGCCCTGTCACTTAACACTGTGACCTTGGAAAGTTATTTAATCACTCTGTATTACAGGCTTAAAATAAGGCCAAGTCCAAAGAATATCCCATAAAGAAGTTCTTTACGTTACTACAGGATGTTCACATTAGCATCACTAAACTCTTTATAGAATACACATGTATATTTCTGGTATTTATAGAGTAAATATTTCTTCAATAAATTCCACATTGGGGTTGATAATTATTAATTATCCTTTCATTGATCCATGAAATACCTATTAAGTTCTTACTAAACTAGGCCCTAGAGCACTGCGCAAGGTGTGCTCACAAAACACACAAAAACATATGATCCTTACCTTCTAGAAGCTCATAGTCTAGTAGGGAGTAGGTGCACACTGTTAATAATATCTTTAAGAATAGGAAAGCGTGCTGACTAAAATGAGTTGCAAGTTAGTTATAATTTTGATAATACACATATAAACCTAAAATGGCCACAGAGGTACATACAGATACTTAAGTTAAATGAACAAATAGTATTAATTAATATGATGTTTAAACCAGGAAGTCAAGAAATATCTGAGTTAAAAAGAAAACAGAGCCAAATAAGAAATTTAAGAGCAGAATACAAGGAATTCATTTCTTTCCTTTCAATTAAAAGAAGTGGGATTTCTGAAGCTATTTAAAGAAAAATGGTTAAATCTTTTAGAGTCAATCATGCCTTACAGCTTGGGTAGAGCTGACCTGGGATTGGTTTACATTTTGTTACATAAATTCCTGATAGTATTGTTTTGGTTTCTTTCTTTCCTTTAACTAGGCAGTCTGACTGGTATGTACATCTCTATTGTAAAAAAAGGTTATAGTCAGGAATGAGTACTACAACAGGAAACACAGGCCAGAGTGGCAAGAAAAAGTAACTGGTGCTTTGTTGATCATAAAAATGAGTGAAAAACATACGAATGTACAAGAAACTCTGGGAAGATAGTGTTGGTAGTGATACAAAAAGCTAGATGTAATAAAAAAGCTGACTAAACTGATATTTATGTTTAGAGCTATATTTAAAACTATAATCAAAATTCCTACAAGAAAATCACTTCAGTATTAAGATTCTCAAATACTTATTTCTAACAACTGAACAACAAAACTATGATTTAGTCATAAAGCAAACTTACCAGGTTTTTACCATCTTGCTTATGAATAGTTACAATTCTGCTTTCATTTGAGCCTTCTTGGTTTGCCTGCTTAATACTGACATCAATAATATCAGGAAAATCACAGTATAACTGTAAATCCTATAATTAAGAGCATTTGAAGTTAAAAACCGGGAGAATCTATGGAGTCATTTTAAAACAAGACTTCATAACAGATTCTTTAAAATAAAAAAGTACTGATAGCAGTAGCTAAGCATTAAATAGGATTCTCTCCCCTAATGATCTAACCCTAAGATTATACTATATCCTGCTTTGACTTAAAAATGAGAGCATTAAGTGCAATCAACATTACTAGGAACCATTGCCAGAAAATTGAAAGTTCTAACCACCAAAGAATGAAGATGGAAAAATTTAAATCTCTAGTAACAATCTAAGAACAACACAGACACGAACAAATTTAAAACTTATAATGCAAACTTAAGACAAACTAAATTATTTAACAGGTATACATCATCATAAAAGCAATCAAAATTAATCTTTTCTAGGTAATTACATTTTTTAATTGTCACTCCTGTATCAGTAATAGTAAAAGAAAAAAGGAGACAAAACTACCTAAAAATCACTGTTAGAATTCATACCTTTTCTGAAACTATAAGAACACCAATACTAATTATTTTGTCAGAAAGAATTAAATACAAAATCATTTAAGAACAATCAGAAAAGAACTACAAATATGACCTTGATGGCTTCACACCATTAAAAACTTAACACTTCTATCAATAGGAGAATAAAAATACAAGACCATGTTTCAAATAACTAAAATTACTTTGCTTCTATTGCCATTTTATTTAAATTAACAAAGAATGAGAACATATCATTAAGGATTACCTGTTCTGTCAGTGTCTCACTTTCTTTATGTTTCCCTCTTGACCACTGAATTCCACCGTTTCCAGTTATTATAATGGTTGCAAAAATCTCCTCACCTGAAGAACCTCTTCCCGGTTCTTTTACTTCAAATTGCTCTGTGTAGAAGGCAGACTGAAGAGTTTCCAGATTTATAAGATACTTAAGTTTCAAGTTTCTGGCAGTGGCTTTGCAATGGCTGAATTGCTCAATAAATCTGCGAAATCTGTACCTTATTCGCTTCCTTGTCAAAATATGATACTCTTGGATCTTTGCACGAACACATTTTGGTAAGAATGTCTTGTAGCTAGGGATGAAGAGCACACACAGAAAAACAAACCAAATTGGAATACAATTCTAAAACAAAATTAAAAGAGAAGTGACTATGTTTCTCTGTGATATGTAAGTGCAACAGCACACAGTGGAGAAATGTGACATTCACCATCCACACAGAATAAAACCTTAAGGTTTCGTTTAATGATGTGAACACATATACAAATTCTCTCTGAGTTAACATGTTTAGAATAGCAGATGTTAATTTATTTCCCCTAATGAAATGAAAAGTTAGTCTAATTAATAATGGAATCTAAAAATTTGTTTTCTCTGATTATCTTACATACCTTTATTTATTTATTTTTTTTTGGCACTGTGTTGTAAATATTTCCTATGATCCTGTACACAAGTATTTATCTAAATTCTGGAAATTGTTACATTGTGTTGAATGCTACTGTTGTTCCTTATGCAAACATACTTCTTTTGCATACATTATTTTCTTAGGCCAGGTTCAATAACTCCTAATAATGCTTCTGCAATCGAAACAATTCCATTTGGAAATGTTCTGACTCTTTTGTACTTCTATCTCTATGTGAAATATCCTAAAAAAGGTAGGTAATTTATTTCCCTCCTTCTCAAATATCTGACAAATGAAAAACATTTTATTTCTAAAGGTACCACTCTATTAAATTTCCAAGCCTTCACGTATGCCAAACCTCTTCCCATCACCCATCTCCTATCTGGTTAGCTCTTACTCATTCTACAAGTCTCAGCTCAAGCATCATCAAAGGAAACCTTTCTGGACTTCTATAACTACATTAGATGCTCCCCGTTTTGTCTGACAGTATTCTGTGCACCACTCCACAATATCATTTATCATACTATATGGTATTTGAGTATTTACAGCCAATGCTGGAGCTGGCTCCTGCTGAGAGCTTATTATCACATTTTAAGAATTACTTTGAGCTGATTGTTAAATAGCCCTCATTAAAATTTAAGTTATATAAACCTACAAATAAATATATTGTATTAAAAACATAGGTATTAAGTACTCAAAACATATCACTTCCTAATTATTTTACATTTAACAAGGCTTATTTTATATTTTATTAACTACACTTTTGAGGTTATGTAAGTCTATCATATGTGAATGGTGGAAAGGGTTTGCTACTGTTCATCTCTTCCCCATTCTGCATTCAGTGACGTCAGGTTGATACCTCGAAACTGGCCATGAAGAGAGTATTTATCCCATGGGTATCAACAAAGATTACAAACAAATCAGATCTTCTCCATCCCCCAGTCCCCCAAACTGAAGGAACTCTCTGTTTTGCGCTCAAGTAGCCAGAGCTGTTGGAGAGTCATTTGACAAGGTAGATGTGTTGCATTATAAATTTATAATCACCAATTTCAAATAGGCTTTCCTCTCTACCATCACTTTTATAATATTTCTCTGTTCAACTAATGTTCCCAAGTCCCACAATTATGTCAAACCTCCAATTTCCTCAAACTTCCTATCCTTCTTCAGCCTCAAACCTCAGCTACATTCCTCCTCACTTTTCAGCAAATGACTTCATCTTCATCTCTTTCTCTAAAAAAAGCTTCTTTAAGCAGAGCTCCTTTAATATCCTGCTAGCAAACCTATATACATCTGCACTCATTCTCTCCTCTTTCCCTCCTGCTATAATAAATGAGGTATAAACCTGCCAGTTAAAGTTAGTTCTTTGACATGTGCTAACACACATCTGCCCTCTGAAGACGTACTCTACTTATTATGTTTCTTCTATCCATATGTTTTAAAAATACTAATGGTCTTCTCATCTTAAATGTGAAATCTCTTTATCCTGTATCTCCCTCTAGCTACAGCCTATCAGGCCTCTTTTTGAAAGAGTTTATACAGCCATTTTCATTTTCTTGCCTTTCATTTACTCTTCAACTCACTCCAATCCGGCTTACGCTCCATCATTCCATAGAAACTACTCTTGCTAAAATCAGGAAAATCTTCCATGTTGCTAAAACCGAAATCCCGTGTTTGTTTTTCTTGTAATTTTTCAGAAGCATCCAACACTGTTGATCATTTTCTCCTTGAAACTCTCTCTCCTTAGCTTTCCTGATTTTATTCCCATTTCTTTGGCTGCTCCTTCTCAATCTTCTTTACAGGTTCATTCCTCTTTACCTGGTGACTAAATGTTGAACATCCTCAAGATTTAACTATGGGCTCTCTTCTTATCCACACGTATTCTCTTTCTGTCTAGATACTCTATATGCAAACAACTCTGATATGGCTCTCTCTAGCCCAGACCTCTAAGCTCCAGACCCTTATCTTCCAGTCCAGTCAATCTACCCATTTCACTTGGATGTCCCGAAAGCTCCTCAGTGTGTCAAACCAAACTCATGAATCCCCCTGACATCCTCCCGAGATCCTCTTACAACATTCCCTGAGTAACCAGCACCACTTCTACAAGCTCCAGAAACCCAGGAATCACCCTTTACACCACCTTCTCCCTCAACCCCCATTTTTCAACCCATCACCATGTTCCCTTGATTTTACCTGTTACATAGTTCTCTCACTTGCCCATTTTTCTCATTACTAACCCACTCAACTGCATCTCCTGGAGGCACCACTGCACTGGCCTTACTCTCTCTGATCAAACCGCATTTCCATTTACTCTTACCACCCTCTGATTTGTTATCTACACCGGAGTCATGGGGATCTTTGAAAAACACAAATCTAATCACTTCACTTTGCTTAATACCCTTGCATGGTTTCGCAGTGTTCTTAGCCTTGTCAACTTGACTAAGGTTCTACCTGGTCTAGCTCTTGCCTCATCTATTGACTGTTGAGCGCTAGCCATACTGACTCTCTTCAGTCTTCCTATGCTCCCTTCTGCTACAAGGCCTTTGCCATCAATCTCTACTCTCCATCATTCACCTCTCTCCACCCATTAAATTCTACTTATTTTTGATCCCTTTTACAAAATATATGGTGACGGAAGGAGAACTGACTCTAGATGGTGAACATACAATGTGATATATAGATGATGTATTACAGAATTGTACACCTGAAACCTATGTAACTTTACTAACAGTTGTCACCCCAATGAACTTTAATTTAAAAATAAATAAATAAATAAATAATTTTTCGGATCTCAAAAGTCACACTCTGTTCCTTTTCACAACAATTATATATGTGTAACTAAACAATAAAATTTAATAAAAGTCTGGATAGCATATAGGAGAGCCTCAGTAAGTTTAGGAAAAACACTGAAGACTCAAAAATACAAACAGAATGCAAATGATTCCTCCTTGATCTACTTCTGTCAAAAACATTAGTTACCAAGTGCATTACTAAATTTGGAATGCAATTTACATAAACACCAATGGCTATTTGATTTATTAATAAGGCTTTGGAAAACTTATTTGAAGATAAAAAGAGGAGTTTAAGCCATACAACAGGGCTTTCCATTTTGATTCCTAGAATAAAGGACCAGACATCCATCCTTTGGGAATACCATAGGAGTGTGTGGTCTTTGAATGTGGTGAATACACTTCATTGTCATGTTGTCAGAACCAGACCTGTTAGAAACACTACAATTTTTCAAAAGACACAAGTTGTTAACTCTTAAAGCATAAAAACATTTGTCCTAATGCTTTTTGTACATTAAGTATTTAAAGAATCCTAAAATTAAGGTTCTAAAAGGCTCTGAAATTGAGCCTTTCCTTAGAAACTATACTATATTTTGTACTGTAAAGTGAAATCTTCAACTTATTATTGCAATTGGAGTGGGTCACTGGGAGATCTAGTATTTGCTTAGTTGTTTAGAAAGGGAGTCTAGTGATACGAGGTTATGGAGCTCAGCTGCCAGTGTCCTTGGCCCCGGCCTCGTGTTTGCAAATTCAGCAGTCTCCTTTAAACTTTCCATTCTCCAGTTGTCCTCTTCCCACCCCTTAGCAAATTTAGGATTTTAAGGACCAGATGAAGAATGAAAACAGAAAAATCCTATTCATTTCCTTCACTTTTTGAACTCCAACACCAAAGCTATAGTAGCCAATTAGGAGAATGGAATACAAAGGAGTGAGTACCTAATACATACACAAGCACAAACACATATATGCAGGTGCATATACAAACATGGAGGCACGAACTCACAGACATAGACACACTGAGACACAATATACACACACACAGACACAAAGAGATGCAACTCACATTTTTTTTTTTTTTTTTTTTTTTTACTCTGGGAAGGAATATGTATTTAGTTATACTAATCAGAGATCCACACCCTACTGGGTAGTTCTGGGAACAAAGCAGTTTATTTAATTTTGCCAAAAACTAATCATTCTGTTTTCCCATCAGTCCTGAGTATTTTAACACTGAGTAGAGCTTGACTATTTCTCAGAAATGAGCACTAAATGAGAATTCAGGAAACAGTGAGTTAAATTATATTAAGAAGGCAAGCAAGCAGGCATGTTTTAGTTCAGAAGAGGCATACATTATTCATCTAATACCAAAATATCATGGTATAAGAGACAAAAGAAAAAATAGATAAATTAGACTACTTCAAAATTTGAACTCTTGTTCTGCAAATGATACTTGCAAGAAAGTGAAAAAACAATCCACAGAATAGGAAAAATATTTGCAAGTCATATAAATGATAACTTGTATCCAGAATATGTAAGAGCCCTTACAACTCAACAATAAAAAAATATTGAATTGTACACTTTAAATGGGTGAACTGTGTGGTATGTGAATTATATCTCAATAAAGCTGTTTTAAAATATCATGGAACCTTATAATGAATATCAGTATGTGTAAAATTTTAAAAGTAAAATAAAAAAAATAATGCAGCATTTTGCAGATGCACTTATATTCTGGTTGAGAGAACCAGAGAAACACAATTACTCAACATTCACTGGATTTAGGACACTAGACTAAATAATGTAGGGAGAAGAATAGAGGACATGATTCCTGACCTCAAAGAAACCGCAAGCTACACAAAAAGACTGTGCCAAGACTTTGGACAATACCATGATTCCAAAACAGAAGTGTTCCGCCATAGCATAAGCTAGAGATGGCTTCACATTTATAAAGTGAATCTTCAGTAGTTCAAAGCTTCTCAGTTCTTCAACTGTGTTCCCCTCAATTCCTTCAGTTTCTATTAATGATATGTAAGATACTCCTCCCTTGACTCTGTTGTCCTATGGTCTGGCATAGAGCAGGTATTCAATAAATAGATAATAAATGAGTGAATTAATGAACAAATAAATGAATTACTATCCTGAGGAGTGTCTGTCTGCCTTTTAGTAAAGATCAAAACCTTAGTGGAAACATAAATGTTTTTGTTTTAACTTTGGGCTTTCGAATCTTCTAGATTCCTTAGTGAGTTCCTGAAATCAAAGCCCCCACACCTTTAGGTTATGGTTTAACAGACATCTGAAAACAAAACAAGAATACTTAAAACCAAAGAGGGAAACAGAAATCGATACCCTGCAAATCGCGTATGAACTATTTTGAAGGTACTCAGGAAAGGAGTGATTGAAGTCAATTATTGAGAGGAGTTCAAGGGATAAAGGGAGTCTTAACTAGATTCATGACATCTTCAAGCTTTTCATTTGGTAAGTATGTAATATATAAAACACATATTTAGACTTCGAACTTAAAAAGGTATTCTTATATATATTCATATTCATGTATACCTTTAAAAAGAAGTTTTACAAACATTTAAAGCTGGGCTACAGCTTTAAAAATGTTTCAAAAATTATATTTGGCACGATTGTCAAAATTCAACTCCAGAAGAATAATTTGGAGAATGTGGAGTGTGTGGATCTGTACAAGAATCTGCGGAACCAGTCATAAGATGAATAAGGTCTGTGGATCTAATATATCTAATATGGTGACTATAACTTATAACACTGTAATGTATAACTGAAATTTGCTAAAGAGACTAGAACTTAAATGTTCTCACCAAAAAAAAAAAAAAGACAACAAAAGAAGATAAATATGTAAGGTGATGGATGTGCTAATAAACTAAACTACAAAGGGGAAATCCTTTATACATATATCAAATAACCATGATGTACACTTAAAATATTCTGCAATTTTATATGTCAATTTTACCTCAATAGAGCTAAAATTAAAAATAAATCTCCTGGAGCACTTGTAAAAACTCATATTTGTGGACTTTACCTCAGATTTACTGAATCCAAATTTTTGGGTTAGGGCCCCAAAATCTTTCATTTTAGCAGGTGACACTAATTCAAGAAAATATGGACACTCTTAGAGATGTTCAGAATTATTTATACAGACAGTTTGAGAATCTGCTGGCAGAAATTATTCCTCCAGGTAGTCTTTTCTGTCCTCTGACATTACCTAGCCTTCTCAGAATAAATGAATCAAATAATGAATATGGATTAAACACCTATGGTATTGTCCTATAGTACACCAACTCTTTCAATAATTTCTTTCAGTTGTAAGATAAATAAATACTACTCAGGATGTAATGTACAATACGATGACGATAGTTTATACTGCTGTATGATATATATGAAAGTTGTTAAGACAGTAGATCCTAAGAGTTCTTATCACAAGGAAAAAATATTTTTCTTTCTTTTTTCCTACTATCTATGTGATGATTGATGTTAACAAAATTTATTGGGGTAATCATTTCATGATATATGTAAGTCAAATCATTATGCTGTACACCTTACACTTACACAGTGGTGGATGTCAATTATATCTCAAACTGTCCATCAGAAATTACTTCATCTTCAATGAATACATGAAATATCAAATTTTCCATGAACCCTTCCCTGATTACCCCAACTGGATATAATCCTGAAGTACCTGTTTGTGGCCCTCAGTATATAGTATCTTACATTATAATTGTCTGTTTACATATTTAACTTCTTTGTTTGGTTTAAACATGGAAGAAAAGAAAAAAATCATTTCTTTTATTTCACAAAGTATGTGCTGTGCACCAGGAAGAAAAGTTACCCATATGAATTTCAGTTATTACAAAATCAAAAAGTATAGGCAAACATAGAAAATACAAATACATTACATAAAAGCTCCAACAGTTCCCATTTATGTATATGGATTTGCATAGGAAAATTACCTGATAGAGCTGTAGATGTCCAGTGGGGTTTGATCCTTTTCTTTGGCTATTCTCATCATATCTAACACTGCCATCCCAAGACATTCTTCCTGTGTTTCATGAGTCACAGGTACTTTTATCCACCCATGCAAAAAATCATGACGCCACTAAAGGAAAAAATATTTAGAAGGAAACAGCTCATAAGTTTCACTATCACATTTTAATCTACTACAGTATTTTAACCTATAATGCGATTTCCAGAACATATGTACTTAAAAAGAACATGAAGTCCTTCGATTTTCAATCATTTTGCCATAAAATTTTAGTGAAGGTTCTTTTGCAAATGGAAACTGATTGAAATTGGGTTCCCAACTAGAGAGTACATATGATATCAACCTATTTCACCACTTATATCTTCAAATTGTATCTTCTACATCAAAACTACCTAAATTAAAAGATATTAATTAAATATGTACTGAGTTCCAAATACATTCAAAACCTTATACTAAGGACTGTATTGGATACAAAGAAATATAAGATGTGGTCTCAGCCCTCAAAGAGACTGAAATCTAGTAGAGAAGTGAAACAACATAAACAGAAAATTATAATGCCAGATATTGTACAGTGAGGGCCAGACAACAGATACTTCAGGATTACATCCAGTTGGGGTAATCAGGGAAGGGTTCGTGGAAAATTTGGTATTTCATGTATTCTTTGAAGATGAAGTACTCTTTAACGGACACAAAACAGGATGAGGAAATAAAAGGAATAACAAGAACAAAGCACAAGGCATGTTCAGAGATTCAAACTAGTTTTGTTGGGGCAGACAATTTATGAAAAAATAGTGTGGATTAAAATTTGTAAAAGTAAGTTGGGGTCAGACTGCAGGAATCCTTGAATGACTTGATCCTAGAAGCAATAGAGAACCATTTTCTTAAAGCATCATTTTCTTAAAGAATCTTTTCTTAAAGCAGCAATGATAGAAGTGCTTCAAGAATATCAAGTGTATTCAGAGATATTCTTTAAGAGGCTGCTGTAATTATTCAGATATGAGATAAAAAGGACCTGATGTAGGAAACAGAAGACATTAAAAGAGTCTAAAACATTGATAACTTCGTAATTACACATAAAGAATGAAGGAAAGGGAAAAACAGAAGTTCCAAGATTTTGATCTGGATGATTTAGGGATACAGATAAAATCAGATCAAACATGTAATGGGAGAAAGAAAAGGGTAGGACATAAACAGCACCAATATTCTTAATAAGACAAATTAATAATAATAATAAATGATAAGCAGCAATCTTCTTTATAAGAAAGGTAAGAGCTGTAATAGCTGGAATACCATTATTTAACCAAGGTTTTAAACTGGTTAAGAGAAATATAGGCCCTTCTTGTATATTATTTGTATGTATTTCCCTTCTTTTGATGTGATAACTTATGAAATTAAAGTTTTACATAAATTCTTTAAAGTAATTTTATTAAAAGAAATAAACATGCATGTAAATTTGTTAACTTTCTATTAACTAATTATAAAATATTTTAGTATAAGAAAATAAACTATATTACTTAAAAGGCACAAACAATGAAATAACCATTATTACCAAAACAAAGACCTAAATGTTGGTAATGAAAAATTAATTCCAGGAAGGAGCTGGATTTCTTTTTGCTCAATTTCAAACAGTTACTTCACCATTTTTTTGAAAATGGGGAAGTAAGTTATTCTGATTAACAGGAGCTCCTGATAACTGATAGCCAGGTAGATTGTTTTTAATAGTTTGCTCTTGGTTCCATATACTATATTGGACTAGTGGAAAATAAATTTTGTTCATGAAGATATTCTGTGGACCTCATGCCCAGAAGAAAACAAAAATATGAAAATCAGTGAAAGCAGCACTAAGAACATAATATATATCCATTAGAGAAAAGTTACAAATGTAATACAGTCCCAAATACCAAAACATGTTAGAGTAGTACCTCAGTTTTCGAACGTCTCTATTGACGAACATTTTGGTTTACAAACACCATAAATTTTATGGATCTATGGTATCATTAGATAGTAAAATTCATGCCAAATTTGCAGTGTTAGGGGTTGATTTTAAAGGTCTGGAACAGATTAATCCATTTTGCATTACTTTCTATGGGGAAACCATGCCTCGGTTTTCGAACATTTCAGAACTCGAACAGTCTTCCAGAACAGATTACGTTCAAAAAGCCAGGTACCACTGTATTTTAAATTAGCTTTACTTAACCATCACAGAATGTATCAATAAATTTTCATGTAATTAAAACTGTAGAAAAAGGTTTTCATCTGGGTAGCCGACAATATTTGAACCAAGAATTTGTATCTGCATTCAGCCAGAAAAATAAGAAAACAGTTATAATCACAAAATAAGAAATTAGCCAAAGAAAGAACATATGGTAAATATCCATTTTTTTGGCTGAATATATATGAATTAATTAAATGATGTTCACATGGCAGCAGTTTGTTTATTTCCCGAGTGGCTATATTTGGTGATATAAAAACAATCCTGAGAAAAAATGAATTTAAAAAGGGCAGCTTACTTTTTGCTTTTTATTTCCTTACCTGTTCCAAATATACCTTTCTACAGTACTGTCTTAAAAACTCTAAAGACAGTTTAGTGGCTGGACTATTTTTTTAGTTATTTTCAAATGTCAACATATTCTTACTCTTCAGAATGTCATTTGTCCAATTTGTTTTATTTTGTCATTGGACAAATTTGTTTTATTTAGCCTCTAATATGCATACAGTCTAACCTAGTATCAGTACACTCGGAGAATAAGTTTATTACAACCTTTTGTTTTTATTTTCTGGGCACAGATTTATAGAAGTAGAAACATTAAGAAATACAAAAATGCACGTGGTACTGTCCAGACACCATTTACGATTCCATTACAAAATTATTTTTCTGGGCCGGCCCGGTAGCTCAGGTGGTTGGAGCACCGCAAGGTCACTGGTTCGATTTCCACATGGGCCAGTGAGCTGTGCCCTCTACAACTAAGATTGTGAACAACAGCTCTCCCTGGAGCTGGGCTGCCGTGAGCAGCCAGAGGTTGGCGTGAGATGTGGGCTGCTGCTGCGGGGGGAGCGCAAGGCTCATAATACCAGCCTGAGCCAGGGAGCTGTGTCCTATACAACTAGACTGAGAAACAATGGCTTGAACTGGAGTGGGCAGGGTAGAGGTGAAAGAAAGGGGGAAAATATTTATTTTTTCTGTCCTAAATATGAAAATCCCTCCTAGAAAGACAAAATTGGAAATCACCCATAATTTTTCTAGACCAAAAACATATCATAATATTAGTATCAGGGTAAAGTAACTGAATGATTAGTTTAGGAAAACTTGCCTTATTAATGGGACTTTAATTAGCACGCCACCAAAATAGATCAGCTCTGCAGCATAGATGAAATGATACAATCATAAAAGCAGCAGAAAGTCATAACTCATAGTGTACTATTCTCAAAAGCCTGTCTCTCTTTTTTTAATGGTTATTTGAAACAAAGGAAGCTGAATAAAATTTGGTTGGTGGATGAATAATTTTTGACAAAGAGTACTAAGATCATTCATTGTAGAGAAAGGAGAGTCTTTTCAACAAATGGTGCTGAGAAAACTTGGTATCAACACGCAAAAGAATGAAGGTGGACCCTTACCTTACACCATATACAAAAATTTACTCAAAATGGACCACAGACCCAAATGTAACAGCTAAAACAATAAAACATAAAACATTGATAAGAAAATATAGGGGGAAAGCTTCATGATGTTGGATCTGGCAATAATTTCTTGACTGTGACACTAAAAGCCCAGGTCACAAAAGAAAAAATAGATAAACTGGACTACATAAAAATGAAAACCTTTTGCACACCACAGGATGCAATCAACACAGTGAAAAGTAAACCTATGGAATGGGAGAAAAATACCTGCAAATCATAGTCTGATAAGGGGTTAATATCCAGAATATATAAAGAATACTTATAACTCATCAATAAAAAACCAAAAGTTGATTAAAAAATGGGCAAAGGACTTGCATAGAAATTTCCCCAAGAAGATATACAAATGGCCAACAAGCTTACAAAAAAATACTCATCACTAATCATTAGGGAAATGAAATCAAAACGATGAGATAACACTTCACATCTGTCAGAATCTCTATTATCAAAACAAAATAGAAAGTAAGTGCTGGCAAGGATGTGGAGAAACTGGAACGCTTGTGCACTGCTAGTAGGAATATAAAATGGTGCAGCTACTATGGAAAACAGTATAGCAGTTCCTCAAAAAAGATAAAAATAAAAATAGAATTACCATACGATTCAATGAATTCCACTTCTAGATATATATCCAAAGAATGAAAGCAGGGTCTCAGAAAGGTATTTGTACATGCACGTTCACTGCAACATGATTTATAAGAGCCGAAAGAAAGGTGGAAGCAACCCAAGTGTCCATCAACAGATAAATGGATGTGGTACTACATAGAGGGGAATAATCAGCCTTAAAAAGGAAGGAAATTCTGATACACACTATGACATGAATGAACCTTGAATTCATTATGCTAAGAGAAATAAGGCAGTCACAAAAGAGCAAATACTGCATAACTCCACTTATATAAAGTACTTGGAATAGGGAAATTCATAGAGACAGAAAGTAGACAGACAGGTTGCTGCCAGGGGCCAGAAAGAGAGGAGAATGAGGAGTTACTGATTAAGGTGTGAAGTTTCAGTTTAGGAAAATGAAAAATGTTCTGACAATGAATGGTGAGGATGGTAGCAAAATAATGTGAATGTACTTAATTAATGCCACTGAGCTATCCAGTTAAAAATAGTTAAAATGGTAAATTTTAATAAGTATATCTTACGACAATAAAAAAAAAAAGTAGGCTGCTCTCATACCACAAAAGAGAAATATTTTTCAATTTGTTGTTCACAAAATGAATTAGCCCTACTAAACATCTTAGAAATGTGAGCCAAGAGGACCTGTGGGATTATTTCCTATGATATTAACAAATCTGATTTAGAACTCCTTAATCTGACACTTTGGGGATACCAAGAACACATCTTTACTCAAAAGCATTAATATCCTTTTTTTTTTATTTTTTATTTTCTACTCCTCAGTCTTCTTGCACATAAAAACAAAAGTTATTTAACGATAAAACACTTCAATTACTGCTTAAATCAAGGTAATAGTTAAAAAAAATTACAAAATGCTCAAAAACACTACAAAAATTTAACATAACAGTATTAATAAACAAATAACTGCAACAAAGCTCTCAGACTAAGTATCAACATCCAACCACCTGCCTATAAGCAGCTGCACAAACTATCATAGCTCACTTTTTATGCAGTTACCTAGTTTCTTTGTATTTCACTCCTCATTATTTAAGTCTAAAATTGTTCAAGAATTTTTAAAAATTCTGTAAAGAAATTTTACTGTCTTATATTCCAGACACTTATGTCTACATGAATCATGCTGTAAAACTCAGTCTAAACTTTGAAATCCTTAAAATAATCTAAAACACTAAAATAAAAGAAAAAGAAAATTCAAAAGAGCCAATTCAAGGAAGCTTTATAAAAGAGATTCTGTTATCCATAAACCTGGGATTAAAAATTAGTGATAAAAGACTCCTATCTGCACCTGCTATGTAAGACAGAACATTAATTTTCCTATATATAAAGATTTTCCTGATTAACAGGTACACTACACAGCAAGATATTTATCATTTAATACATGTATTAGTAATATAATCATACCTGAGCAAAAAGGTAAGACATGACAAAGTCATCAAGAAGAGGAGCTTCAGCACCTCGAGATATTCCATGCCGATAGGTTCTGTTGCTGCCATTACAATACCAGTAAGGAAAGTAAAACCTGTAAGACAGTGAAAACATTCTGTCAACCTCCAACCAATTCAAATAGAAATACCGGGTATATATAACCACTTCCAGTATACTACAAGGTATTATCCCATAATCAGAAAACATAGCTAATAACGTTAAATACAAGTTGGGAACAAAAGGAAATCTGGATAAGACCATAATAAAAATACAGGTAGAAAATCCAAGAAACATAAGTGTAAAATCAATATACTGCCTTCTTTCAGGCACAGAATGTAGAAGTAATAATATAAAACAGAAATGTAGAAATATGCTTATTATTGATGCCTGTAGATTTGTTACTTTCTGTGCTAACAATCATAGCATCTCCAAATAATGACTTTTACTTCTTTGTTCTCAATTAGTAAACATATTTTTTCTTGTTACTGCACTGCTTAGGAACTCCACTCAAATCCTAAAAAGAAGCAGTGATCATGGCCATCTTTGTTTCTCCCTTATTTTTAATTTTAAAGACAGTTTCTAACATTTTATTATTTTAGAATATTATTAGCTACATGTTAATTTATAGATACCCTTTACCATAGTAAGGATGTCTCTCCTGAATCTTAGTTAATTAGGCTTCCTTTTCTTTTCTTTTTAAATTATGAATGAGTCCATGTTCTTTTTTTACCATACAACACTGACTGAGTTGAATGGATCTACTTCATGAGCCACAGATCAAACTTATTTCTTTGTTTCATCCTTTTGAGTAGAAAAGTACCTTTGGATTTCTCTAAATTGGAATTACATGTTACCATAAATTATTAATTAAATTCACTTATCATTTGAGGCTGTAATATACTCTGACAAAGTCTTATCTTTCCTTCACTTCAACTTTAAAAAAAGTAATTAAAAAAAAGAGATGAGCAAAAACCATCAAATTTCCTGGTAAACTAGCAATACTCCAAACATTTAGGATTTTGTGGGTAAAACCATGTTCAGCCTATTAAAAATTTAATTATAATTGTAAGAGGTAAAGTAGCATCTCACCAGAACAGTTTATTCTCAGAGCATTCTAGGTAAAGGTTACGTATGTACACTTCCCATAGTGGAGAAACAGAGTCTTAAATAAGAAGATTCAACGCTAGTTGGTTATTGTCTCTGATATTAAGTAGCTTGCAATTAAAAAATACATTCAACAATTTCTCCCATTTTGTCCTTTTACCATTAAATGAGCCACTTTACTGGAGAAAGTACCTTATTCTATAGAGTACATCGTGCCTGGTTGATTCATCTATATGGAAGACATGGTTGGGCGGATACCAGATCCTTTCTGTTTCACTCATTAAAGCAAACATACTATGATACACAGGTGTGATTCCTGGGAAAGAAGCAGAAAAGAAATGATTACGGATAGTTAAAAGTACACTCACATAACATCTATAATTTGAAGTGGGTCTAAAGTAACAACTCAAAATCGGCACAAAATGCAGTAGCAATCGAATTTTGGTTCAACACAACTTACAACTGAATTCTTAATTAAATATCTTCTCCCCCTATATTTTACATATTTAAAATATGATTGCTGGGATTCTTCCAAGCAGATTTAAAAAATATATTATCCAACATTTTAGTTGTCTTTACAGAAAGACTGATCCAAATTTGTGTGCTTTAACTGATAATGAGAGCATCAAATAACAAAAATATTTGAAGTCATTGGATACTTTTAAGAGAACAGTGAAACAGCTTTATTTTAAATGTTAAGTTTTATACAATATACTAGGAATTATATTCTGTGCACTATTTAAACTTACAATGAAAATTTTTAATTGTCAACTTAAATTGCAAGGGCATGTGATTTTTTTCAAAGATATTTTTGGAGTTATTATACATTAACAAAAGGTTGAGGGCCATTGAACTTTATAAAAGCATATAAAACATCTAAGCCACACAATGTCTTTTATTTCCAAGTACACATAGAACATTCACACATACACACACATACACACCAATCATATGGAGATTAAAAACAAGTCTCCGAAAAAAAAAAGTCTCCAAAAATGCCAGAGGATAATCAATCATACATGGCATGTTCTCTAATCACATTTAAATCAGAAATGAATACTTAATTTTTTTTTAATCCTATATATTGGAAAACATAAGCCTCAAAGAAAATAAAAGTTATTTTTATTTTAGCAATATTTTTATTCTTTTCCACTGTAGGCAAAAATGACAACTTAACACATTGACAACAAAAATTTAAAATTTTTATTTAAATTATTAAAACAACTGTGTACTCATAGATATGTAATGATTTCAGTAAGTTACATATACAAACATTCAGTAACTTTTAAACTGTATCCTTGCATTCATTCTTGAATTTACAAATACCTGCAAGTATCTCACAGGTCATAGGAGAAATTGTAACAGAAGTTAAAAAACATTTATAATGAATAATGATCAATACCATGTATTACAAATTATGAAATATAGCTAACCTGATGCTCATGAGGGAAAACTGTAGCTTTAAACTGCTTATATTAGAAAATAACAGATTGATCTAAGTTATCTAACTCAATGTTAGCAAACAACAGAGTAATCCCAAAGACAGATGAAAGAAAGACGTGATAGAATAGAAATTAATAATAGAGAATAAAAATTTAATAAAGAGAATCAAGAAAATAAAAGCTGATTATTTGCAATGACTAATAAAATAAACAAGTCTTTGTTAAGTCTGATCGAGAAAAAAAGGAAAGAAACAGAATTTTTAAAGTATAAGTTATGAAGACAAAAATAGTGTGCTAGAATAAATTATGCCAACAAATTTGAAAATGTAGACAAATGAACAATTTAATATATAGCTTTAAAAATGGATTCAATTGTAAAAAAAACCCTCAAAAGAACAATAACCATTAAAGAAACAATCTATCTACTTAAAACAAAAACAAAAACAAAAACACGGAAGAGAAGAAATTAAGAAGAGAAAGAAAGAATAATGAGAAAGAAGAAAAAAAGAAAAAACCGTGATTTATGGATGATGTGATTCAGAATTGCACAACTGAAATCTATGTAATTCTACTAACAATTGTCACCCCAATAAATAAAAAAGAATATAAAAAAAAAAAAAAAAAAAAAAAAAAGAAAAAACCACCATCAGGCCCAGATGAAACTTATACGTGAGTTCAACCAAACATGAAAGATAGTTCCAGTCTTAATTACAGAGAACAGAAAAAGAGAGAACAAAGAAATATTGACATATTTTGAGTTTAGTTTAACAATGATACCAAAACTAGATAAAGACATCATAAAAAGATAATTTCACTTACCAAAATAGACACAAAAAATTCTAAAATAAATATTAGCAAACCAAATCTAGCAATATTTCTTTTAAAAATTAAAGTTTATTCATCCTAAGATTGCAGAGATGGCTGTTAGAAAAATCTATTAAAATAATTCATCACAATAACATATTAGTGAAAAATCTGCAATAAAATAGCAAAATCATGGACTTGAAAAGTTGGGTGGTGAGTACACTGATATGTATTACATTTTTCTATATAAAGTGTTGCTTGAAATATTTTAAAATAAAAAATCAAAATTTAAAAGGCAAAATAAAAAAGTAAAAATTGGCCAAAAAAATGGAAAAGTTATTCAAAGAGCAAATCCACATAACTAATAAACATGCAAAAGGATAGTAATAGTACTGAAGGAAATGCAAATTAAAATTATGTGATATCACTTTATACCCACTCAGCTAGCAAAAACAACAAGAGGGATGATAACATCTAATGCTGATTTAATTGTGGTGAAAAGGGTACTGTGTTACAAAGTTTCTAAAAATGTAAACTGGTACAGCTTCTGAGAGAGCGATATTGATATAATTTTGAGAAATCAATGTCACATAAATTTAAAATAACCTTTAAACCCAGCAATTTCTTCCAAGAACTCCTAAAAGTGCAGTACATTCATAAGAAAATATGAATTTAAGTGCAGAAGATAAAAAATTGTGGTAGCATAATCCATTTTGTTATTATGAAATTAAATAAAAGAATGAGTTAGTGCAAAAGTAGTTGGCTGAATAAATTTTTTACAATGTATGTATTCATGAGAAAAGCAAGAAGCACACAAGGATATGATATGATTCCATTATACAAAACAAGAACCTTGAAATCCTAATGACTGTGTGGGGGAGAGCAGGATAATGTGTCCATATTTGATTATATCATCATGGAGAAAACTATGGAAGGATTCATAAGAGATTATTGCTCTAGTTAACAGGATGGGACTAAGGACAAAGGAAGGTAAGAGTACAGTGGAGAAGAAATTTCTTCTTTTAAAGAATTTATTACATAAAAACAATAAGCCCTCAGGTCAAAAAGAAAGGAAAAAAAGAAACTAATCAATACCAAAATAAGGGTTCACCATATAAATCATCTTTAAACTATGGAGAATGATGACTTGTCATTCTCTAAACTTTAAAATAACCATAAGTTGACATGAAATAACGATACTGAAATAATTTGAGAAAGTTATTTTATCTGAATATCATTTTGATGCAGGTGAATTCTGCATTGAAAAATATTTTAATCTTAAAATTTTAAATAACATCATCTAATCAAGTAATTAGCATAATAATCCCAGGTCTCTGTGCCTTGCATATGCTACTTCTTTTTTCTAGAAGTTACTACCTCTCCTTTATCCATAAAGCCAGTGTTCTAGGTACATAAGAGACACAGTGGGAGGTAAAACTGCCCAGCAAGGGGCCACAAAAGACCTGACTATAAGATTATCTTGGAAAGAGAAAATACTGAGAAGAGAACCTTAACAAAAAAACTACCATTTAACTTAAATGTAATCGTACAAATAAAATTAGGTATGGAACTTTTGTTCTTACGTTGATAGGGATATTTTGTAGAATAAGACGACATCATGACTTTCAAATAATAGCATGATTACAGGAAAAGTGAATTCATATTGATGAATCATCAGGATTTTTTTTAAATGATGAATAATGATTTGTTAACATAAGAGAGACTCCCTGCCTTAATTATAGGTATCAAAATAGGAAAATGAATGTATCCATATAAATTGACACAAAGGGGTTAGGAAAACAGAGTGCACACCAAAAGAAAATTGTTGGATCAGCCCTGCAATAACAAAAGATAGTGCTTATAGTCATGTTTAGTCACACTGATATCTTATTTCAAAATGGCAATTATATATTGATACTTATTTCATTTTTCTCTTAGTTCACGTTAATTGGGTTGTCCTAGAAAGGAAGAAAAGGCAGTGACACTGTATTTAAGATATATATTATACTGAAAAGATAGGACTTCAAAGAAACTTCAAAGCCATTTTTAACTCCCTTTTTTCCCTAAATAACAAATCCAAATTCTTTTTATTTTTATATTTCAATGTGTTTCTTCTTTTCCAAGCCGTTACCAGATTTGTAAGGTAGTTTCATATCATTCTAGAGCATGAACAGTCATCATTCCACGAATAGTAACAGAGTCCCTATACTATAACAAGTACAAGATGGGTATGGGAAATATAAAAATGAAAAATAGTGCCTAACTTTAAAAATCTTACCATGTAGATGATACAAAGAAGCCACTGGAGAATTACAATTTAAGAGGTTAAGTACAATGGTAGTAAAGACCACAAGAAAACACAGAAGTACAGAGGAAAGGTGACAAAGATTCAAAGATTCCTTGCTTGACCAAATTTTAGTTAGGCTCCGCTGAACCCAACAAAGCCCATCTGTGTATTTCGTTACAGAATCAGTTTTGGCAAGAATCCTGCTAAGTTCCTTTAGCAACAATTCCCCCACCTTTGATATTTCAAACTCCCCGTCTCTACTATCCCCCAGGTAATATCTGATCACTTTGGCCTGCCTGGAGCAAGTATCCTGTTAGGTTGGTTCAGCCAGAATCTGCACAGACTTGTAGTTTACTCTTATTAATTTTCCATTCACCAATGTCTCTACCCAACTGGCTCCTTAGCTATATATCCCCACTTGTTCAGAGAGTATTCAGAATTAAGCCCACTTGTATACTGGAGTATCTTCCCCAATTACAATAGTTTTGTAGTTGTTTTAACAAAATCCGTCTTCATCATTTTAACTTCTTATATTTTTTAACAGATAAAAAAAATTTTTCATGAGGCCAAGTGGAGTAAAGACTTTAATGAAGGCTTCTGAAGAGGTAAAACATAAGCTGAAAGCACATGAGGATTTAGCTATGTAAGTCTATGTGATTGCAGGCAGAGTACACAAAATGTGCATAGGCATGGCGGATCATTTTCAAATGCTCCCAGAGCTAAAGTAGTTATACAGAAAAGAAAAAAGAGGTGCTATATAGCATACAGTTACAGACAGAATGAGAATATAACCTGGCTGGACCAAAAGAGTTTTGATTTATGAGTGCTGTTCCAGCCTAATTATTAACAACATATCTTTTCATCTCAAAAGTGTCCCAGTTTGAATGATGGTAACCTAGTTATATAGTAACAGCTTGGAGTCAGATACCAGTTAAGTCTGAGTTCAGGCATTTACAAGTAAAAAAACTTGTGACAGTTTATCTCTCTAGTGTTTCATCATCTTTATAATAAGAATAAAACTGAGTTCATAGGATAGGTGGAAGGATAAAACGTGATAACATGAATAAAGTGCTCAGCAAAATATATGGCACATAATATGGATTCCATTGTAAGTATCCCAGGAATGTATCCTAATTGGGTTTTAAAAGCTATCTACATAATTTTTTTGTTTCCCTAACTGAATGAGCTAGACCAGTACTTTTCAAACTTTAACAGGTATAAGAATAACTTAGAGACTGTGTTAAAATACAGATATTCATCCACTGATTTCAGGATGGGGCCTGAGATATTGCATTTCTAACAAGCTCCTTGGTGATGCTGATACTGCTAATCTGTGGCCTAACAGATAGATTTTAACAGCACACTACACACTGCAGAAGACAGAATTAGTCAACACGAAAACAAGTACATAAAAAAATACCAACAATAAAGCACAAAAAAGTAACAGGATGGCAAAAAACTGAACAGAGTATAAAAGGCATTTGAGACATGTCAAATGGATCTAATTTATATGTAACTGAAGGGATAACAGCCAAGAATTTTCCAAACCTAAACTAAGAGACCCACAAATTCAGTAAGCTCAGAGAGCCCCAAGCGAACTAAAGACAAAGAAAACAATGTAGTCAAACTAATGAAAATGAACAGTAGAAAAAAAATCTTAAAAGCAGCCAGAGAATATAAATGTATTACCTTTAAAGGACAAATTAAAAGTCTGATAGATAGCTTTTCAACAAAAGAAATGTATTATCTTCAAAAGAGGAATTAAAAGACTGACAGGTAGCTATTCAACAAAATCGATGGAAGCCAGAAGAAAGAATGAAATGACATCTTAAAACCAATGAATGGGGGGAAAAGCCATCCTAGAATTCTATACCCTGTGACCGTATCTTTCAAAAAAGAAGGCAAAAAAAAAAAGTTTTAGATTAACGACAACTGAAGAAATTGTCACCAGCAGATCTGCAATACACGAAAAAATACTAAAAGGAGCTCTTCAGGCTAAAAGAAAACAATGACAGATGAAAGTATGGAACTACAGGAAAGAATGAAGAATAAGGGGAAGGATAAATATCAATGAATAATGACTAATTAAGGCAACAATAATGTAAGTGTCCTTTGTGATAACAATAGCACCAAAAGTGAGAAGAAGTAAATGGAGTCAAACTGCTGCAAAGTTCTTGGATTGTTTGGAAAATTATTATGTTTGGAAAATTATAACACACTAACTTAAGCCTATAATAAGCCAAAATGTACAGTGTGCTATCTAGAGTAACCACTAAAAGAAAAATACAAAAACTGTCACAAGAAACCTAACAGAAGAGATAAATTAAAAAAGCATACTTGATCAACCTAAAATAACATTAGGAAAGAAGGAAAATAGAAATTGAAAACAAATGAAACAGAAAACAAACAGCAAAATAATAGATTTAAACACAATTATATCAGTAATTACATGTAAATGTAAAGAAGCTAATTAAAACACACAGCCTATCATTCTGGATTGTAAAAAATACCATGCTATTTAAAAGAAATACTTTAAATGCAAGGACGTAGATAAGTTGAAACTAAAAAGAAGGAATATGATTAACACTATGCAAATGCAAAGCAAAAAAAAAAAACTGGTGAGTGATAAACTAAAATTTAAGAATGAAGTATTAGTAATTAGTAATTCCTCTTTTTCCCTACATGATGTAAAAGACAAATGCATAAACCAATAGTTATAAGTCTATGCTAATGGACACACGATGCATAAAGATATAATTAGTAAAACATCATGGAAAACAGTATGGAGGTATCTCAAAAATCTGAAAATGGAACTACCCTATGATCCAGTAATTCCACTCCTAGGTATCTATCCGGAGAAATCCAAAACTTCAATTCAAAAATCTTTATGCACTCCTATGTTTATTGCAGCACTATACACAATAGCTAAGACATGGAAACAACCAAAATGCCCATCGGTAGATGACTGGATTAAGAAACTGTGGTACATTTATACAATGGAGTATTACGCAGCCATAAAGAAGAAAGAAATCTTACCATTTGCAACAACATGGATGGACCTAGAGAACATTATGTTAAGTGAAATAAGTCAGACAGAGAAAGATAAGTACCATATGATCTCACTTATTTGCGGAATCTAAAGACAAGAATAAGTGAATGCACTAATAAGAAACAGTTTTGCAAACAAAGAGGAAAAACTGAGGGTTGCTAGATGGGCGGGAGGGGTGGGGGGTGGAGGGGAGGGTGAGGGGATTGGAGGGCAGTCGGTGACCACAGGATGGCCACGGGTTTGAAAATTAATCTGGGGAACATAATTTGGTGGTTACCAGAGGGTAAGGGGGTTGGGGGGTGGGGGATGAGGGTGAGGGGGATCAAATGTATGGTGATGGAAGGGGAGCTGACTCTGGGTGGTGAACACACAGTGTGATTTATGGATGATGTGATACAGAATTGCACACCTGAAATCTATGTAATTTTACTAACAATTGTCACCCCAATAAATTAAAAAATAATAATAATAATAAAAAAAACATCATCATAAAGGAGGAAGTACAGAGGTGTATATAAGCAGAGTTTTGCATACTATTGAAGGTAAGGTGGTATTAGTTTAAAATAGTTACAAATTCAAGAGACACTTGTAATCCCCAGGGTAATCCCTAAGAAAGTAACTTCAAAAAAAAGGAAAATGAAAAAGGATTCAAATTAACACCAAAAAAAAAATTAAACACCAAAAAAGGCAATAGTAGAGGAAACAAAAAATAAAAAAAGTTATGAAACATACAGAAAACAGCAAAATGGAAGAACATTAGTCTTCTTTATCACTGATTACTACAATGTAAATGGATAAGTGTAAATTAATAAAATGTAAATGTATAAAACTATCCAATGAAAGGCAAAGATTCGTAAGATGGGTAAAAAACACAAGTCAACTATGTGCTGTCCACAAGAGACTCACTTTAAATCTAAAGAATTTTAAGCTGAAAGGGAAAGCATAGAAAAAGATAACCCCTACAAATAGTAAGAAAAAGAAAGCTGTGAAGGCTATAACTAATATCAGAATAAGTAGACCAAATATATTTCTCACACATATTTGGTCTTCATTCACAGTTCCTGGCTCACATTTCTCAAAATGCTTGGAATTTCCTGAGCAATAACAGCAATGGGAGCATCTTTTGTTGTGTTTGGTCTCTTGTCCTCAGTTATTGAAAACACTTCAGAGCCATAAAAGTGAAACTGTGTCTTGATATTCATAACAAGACCTTTCCACCACAGTTGGGTTTATGTTAATAAAGACTACTTCTGCAATTCATCTAAGAAAAGGAGCTGGTTGTCAGCCCCTAATTTCTGGGGAGGACAGAAAAGCTAGAGGTTGAATCAATCACCAATAGCCAATGAGTTAATCAATCATGCCTCCATTTAATGAAACCTCCATAAAAACCCAAAAGAAGGGGGTTTGGGGAGCTTCCATGTTGGGGAACCAGAATGCTTTCATGTGTTACCATGCCAAGCCCCAAACTCCAGGAACACAGAAGCTCCTTTGTTTGGGAACTCACCCTACCTATCTCTTCATCTGGTTGTTGATTCATATCCTTTCATATCCTTTGAAACAAATCAGTAGTAGTCTAGTGAGTAAACAGGTTTTCCTAAGTTTTGAGAGCCATTCTAGCAAATTAATCAAAGCCAAGGAGGGGGTCACTGGAACCTTCAATTTATAGCTGTTCAGTCAGAAGCACAGGCAACAATGTGGGCTTGCTACTGGCATCTGAAGCGGAGGGCAATTTTGTGGGAATGAGCCCTTTACCTGTGGAATCTGATTCTATCTCTGAGTAGACAGTGTCAGAAATAAGTTGAACTCTCAACACCCTGCTGGTGGCTGAGAATTGTGTGTTGGTGCAGGAAAGCCTGGGCGCGCGCGCGCACGCGCGCGCGCACACACACACACTGGGTCAAAGAACCCTTTCAGACTTTAAGTCAAAAATTGTTACAAAAGACCAAGAAGGACATTATTAAAGTTTCAATCCTTCAAGAGGTATACCAATTACAAACACACATTAACAAATTAGGCCCAGAACTGAAAACTGAATACTGAAAACCAATAGTACTTGGAAAGTTCAATAGCCCATTCTCAATAATGGACAGAAAAACAAAACAGAAGAACAACAAAGAAATAGAGGCTTTGAATAATACTATATATCATCTATATCTAACAAACATATACACAACACAACTCCAAAATAGCAGAATACACATTTTTCTGAAATGCAAATGGAATATTATCCAGCATAGGCCATAGGTTAAGTCACAAAAGCAATCTCAATACATTTATAGACTGAAACCATCCAAACTATCTTCTCTGATCACAATGGAATAAAAGTAGAAATCATTTAAGAAAAACTTAAATAATTCACAAATATGCAGAAATTCAACAACACACTGAAACAATCAATGGTCAAAGAAGAAATCACAAGGGAAATTAGCAAGTACACTGAGACAAATGAAACCAAAAATACAACATATCAAAACTTATGGTATGCAGCAAAACCAGAAGATAGAGAAAAAATTAAAGCTGTAAACATCTACATTAAAAAAGAATAAAGATTGCTAATCAATAGCCTTACTACACACCTTAAGGTACTAGAAAAAAATAATAAACTAAACCCAAAGCCAACAGAAAGGAGGAAATAATGAAGATTAGAGTTAAGGGGAAGAGAGAATAAAAAGTACAATAGAGAAAAATCAATGACACCAAACACTGGTTCTATGAAAAGATCAAGAAAACTGACAAACCTTTAGCTAGACTGAACAAGAAAAAAATAGAGAAAAGATTCAAATTACTAAATTCAGAAATGAAAGTGGGAACATCACTACTGACATTACAAAAACCAAAAAGAGTATAAAAACTATAAGGGAGCTCCAAGAAAATATTACGAAGAGTATTTGCCAACAATTAGATGATGTAGATAAAACAGAAAAATTCCTAGAAACACATAAATTGTCAAAATTGACTCAAGAAGAAATAGAAAATCTAAACAGACCTGTAAGAAATAAAGAGATTGAATCCATAATCAAAAACTTTCCAACAAAGAAAAGCCCAGGACCAGATGGCTTCACTGGTGAATTCTATCAATCATTTTAAGAAGAAATAACAATCTTTCTCAAAAATCTTTTAAAAAAAATGAAGAGGCAATGCTTCCTACCTCATTCAATTAGGCCAGCATTACCTTGATACCATAGCCAAACAAAGACACTACAAGAAAACTACAGACCAATATCCTTGATGAACATAAATGCAAATTTCCTCAGCAAAATAGCAGCAAACCACATCCAGCAAAATATTAAAAGAATTATACACCATGAGCAGGTGGGATTTATCCCAGAAATAAAGGAGTGGTTCAACATATGAAAATAATCAGGATAATGGAAAAAAAAACACCCACATGATCATCTCAATTTATAGACAAAAAGCATGTGACAAAATCCAATACTCTTTTATGACTTCAAAAAAAAAAAAACTTTAAACTAGGAATAGAAGGGAACTCCCTCAATGTGATAATGGCACTTATGAAACACCCACATCCATGTAACATCATAACACGGGTGAAAGACTGAAAACCTACCCCTAAGATCAGGAACAAGATAAGGATGCCCCATTCACACTACTTCTCTACACAACCCTGTAATGGAAGTTCTGGCCAGAGCAATTAAGTAAGAAAAATAAAAGGCATCCAAATTGGGAAGGTTCAAAACTGTCCCTATTTGCACATGGCATGATCTTATATAAAGAAATAAACAATTCCCCCTCATATGATCAGAGCTTACAAATGAATTCAGCAAAGTTGCAGAATACAAAATCAACCAGGCAAAAATTTTTAAAAATAGTAACACATTATATATGTACACATACATAGTATTAGAGTAGCATAATTAAAGCAATGATCTATTAAGAAGAAAAAAAAATCTATTTTTTAATACTTACCACAAGCTTTAGAAGCAGCAACACAAATTTCTTCTGCAACATACTTCCCAATTGGAAACTTCAAGTAATCTCCCTCAGTTTTCCCAAGGGAATGATAAAGATGCACATGCAGAATCGGATCTATTTGCTTCACAGAATTATCATTTCCAGGAATATCACCATTCTGATGTATAGGAGATGTGGACGTTCCTTCCATTTCTGTCATTGTAAGGCAAGCCATTTCCATGCAGAATCTTTTTCAGAACATCTGCCTGTAAGAAAAAACAATATAGTTACAAATGAAAGTGATATACTGATAAGGTATCCTTTATGTACAAAGACGTATTCACTGACAACAGTGACTCTGTCAAATCTATTAACTAAATAAATATTGTGTACTACTGTGTTTCCCCGAAAATAAGACCGGGTCTTATATTAAGGTTTACTCCAAAAGACGCATTTAGGGCTTTTGTTCAGGGGACGTCATCCTGAAAAACGTGCTAGGACTTATTTTCCGGTTAGGTCTTATTTGGGGGGAAACACAGTACTATATACAAAGCATTGTGAAAGACATCAAGCTTATAAACTTCTGTGGACCATGACCATAAAACTGTAAAGTTTACAACTGAGTAAACATAATATAAATATGGAACACTAACAAAACAACCAAAATCAGTTACAGACAACAGAAGAAGAGATCCCATGAGACAACATGATTTCTCAACAAATGGATTACTCACTCATATGGCATGTACTATGTACCAATTGCTTATTGGTGTTTGGAGAGGAAAAATAACATTTGAAGCTGGGATTAAATGAGTTTTCTAACAGGAGGTCATATTTAAAACTGATCTTAAACAATGGATTGGATTTAGATGGGTGGAAAAGGAAGAACATTCCAAGAGAGTAGAAAGGTACAAACACATTCAGTAATTTTTGGGGTGAAGTATAGAATTTGAGAAGTTACACCATTTAGGATAGATGAATACTTGTGATAAAACTGCAGCTAAATACCCAATCTGCATTTTTCCTTATTCCTTTGACAGAAGCCCAATTTTGTTGAGGAGAGTAATATATCCAAAATACAAAAACGAAACAAAAAGATCTGTACTTCCCCACAGATGGATAGCCATGTGAACCAGTTTCAGCAAATGAGATTTAAATGAAAGCTGTGGGGTGGTACTTCCAAGACACTCCTTAAAAAGAGGTTGACTTAGCGTCCTTTTTGCTTTTTCTCCTTCACTCTCTTCCTACCTGAATCTGAATATAAATATAGGGTAGGGCAGTCAGCTTAAAACCATGAGGCAACCATGAAGGAAAGCCCAATAGAATAAAAGGATCTGGAAACCTTAAGCAGGTGAATTAATGTCAGAAATCACCTACTATCACCAGACATCTTATTACCTGTAAATGAATGTAATTCTAACTGATAAAGTATAAAATTAAGAAAGATCTGAATATCAGACCAAAGAATTTAAACTATTCCACAGTCAATGATGAATTAGAAAGGTGAAATGATGAAGAGTCAGAAAGCTACTGCAATGGTCTAGGAAGCAGTAATGATCAAAGGACCTGAAAAGTCATTTTCCCACAGAAGATATACAAATGGTCAACAGGTACATGAAACAGTGTTCTACATCACAAATCATCGGGCAAATGTAAAGGAAGACCACAGGGAGCTACCACCTCACACCTGTTAGGATGACTGTCATCCAAAGGCCAAGAGATAACAAATGCTAGTGAGGATGTAAAGGAAAGGGAATCCTGATACACTGTTGGTGGGAATGGAAACTGGTACAGCAACTATGTAAATAGTATGGAAGTCCCTCAAGAAATTAAAAACAGAACTGCCATATGACCCAGCAATCCAACTTGTGGGTATGTATCAAACGGAAATTTAACCATTATCTTGAAAAGCTATCTGTACTTCCATGTTCATTGCAGCATTATTCACAACAGCCAAGGTATGGAAATAACCTAAGTGTTTGTCAACAGATGAATGGATCAAGAAAATGTGGTGTGTGTGTGTACATGCGCGCACACACACCCTGGAACATTATTTGGCCTTTTACCTTTTTTTAATTGGGTTAGTTTTTCGTTTGTTTGCTATCGAATTATCTGAGTTCCTGGATATCATCCTCTTTTCAGATAGATAGTTTACAAATATTTTCGGCCATTCCATAGGTTGCCTTTTCATTTTATTGATGATTTTCTTTGCTGAGCAAAAACGTTTTCATTTGATGTATTCCCAGGTTTATTTTTACTTTGGTTGCCTTTGCTTTGGTGTCAAATCCAAAAAAGTCCTTGCCAAGACCAACACATAGGAGCAAAACACCTAGGTTTTCTTTTAGGAGTTTTATGGTTTCAGGTCTTACATTCAAGTCTTTAATCCATTTTAAGGAGATTTTGTGTATGGTGTAAGATAGGGATTCAATGTCATTCTTTTACATGTAGCTATTCAATTTTCCCACCACCTTTTCTTGAAGAGACCACCCTTTCTCCATTGTATGTTCTTGCCTTATTTGTCATATATTAATTAACTATATACGCATGGGTTTATTTGGGAGCTCTCTATTCTGTTTAATTGATCAATGTATGTATTTATGCCACTACCATACTGTTTTGACTACAACCGTGTGTCCCTGAAAATAAGACCTAGTCGGACCATCAGTTCTAATGTGTTTTTGGAGCAAAAATTAATATAAAACCCGGTTTTATTTTAAAATAAGACAGGGTATAATATAATTAATATAATATAATATATAATATGACTGGGTCTTAGATAAGAGCAGGTCTTATATTAGAGCTGCTAGAGCTGATGGTTTGGCTAGGTTTTATTTTCAGGGAAACAGGGTATAGCTTTGTTATATAGTTTGAAATCAGAAATTGTGATGCCTCCAGCTTTGCTCTTCTTTCTCAATATTGCTTTGGCTATTTGAGATCTTTTTTAGTTCCATAAAAGTTTTAGGTTTGTTCTATTTCTGTGAAAAATGCCATTGTAATTTTGATAGAGATTGCATTGCATCTGTAGATCACTTTGGGTAGTATGGATATTTAAACAGTATTCCTCCAGTTCATGAGCTTTCCATTTATATGTCTTCTTCAACTTCTTTCATCAATGTTATATAGTTTTTATTGTATAGAATTTCACCTTCTTGGTTAAATTTATTCCTAAGTATTTTATTCCTTTTGGTGCAATTGCAATAGGGATTTTAAAAAAATTTTTCTTTCTGATTGTTCATTGTTAGTGTATAGAAATGCAACTGATTTTTGTATCCTGTAACTTTATTTATTAGTTCTAACAGTTTTTTTGGTGGAGTATTTAGGGTTTTCCATATATAACATTTTGTCAACTGCAAATAGAGACATTTTCACTTCTTCCTTTCCAATTTAGATGCCTTTTATTTTTTTTTCTTACCTATTTGCTCTGGCTAAGACTTCCAATACTGTGTTGAATATAAGTGGTAAGAGTAGGCATCCTTGTACTGTTCCTAATCTTTTTTAAAAAAGCTTTAAGCTTTTCACCAATGAGGATGATGTTATCTGTGGTTTTGTCTAATCTGGCCTTTATTATATTGAGGTACATACATTTTGTAGCCAATTTGTTGAGAGTTTTTAATATGAAAATATGCTGAATTTTGTCAAATGCTTTCTCTGTGTCTATTCAGATGATCATATATCTAATTTAATCTAACTATACATTCTATAAGGCTTTGCTTTATGATTACCACGAGGCTTACATAAAACATTTATAAAACAGTATAGTTTAAGGTTAATACAGCATAACTTCAAATGCAAAAAAGCTCTGTATTTTTACTTCCTTCTTTCCACAGTTTGATGTCACAATTTACATCTTTTTACACTGTGTATCCATTAACAAAATATATTTAATTATTTTTAATACTTTTGTGTTTTAATTTTCGTACTAGAGTTACGTGATTTACCCACTAACATTAGGGCATTTTGAATTTAATTATATATTTACCTTTACAGTGAGTTTTACATTTTTATATATTTTCCTGTTATTAATTAACATCCTTTTGTTTCAGCTTGAAGAACTTCCTTAACATTTCTTATAAGACTAGAATGATCTACTGGTAAGCCTATGGTCTAGTGGTGATGAACTCCTTCAGCTTTTGTTGTCTGGAAACTCTCTCCTTCAATTATGAAGGACAGCTTTCTGCGTGCAGTATTCTTGTGTGGCAGTTTTATTCCCTCAGCAATGAGTATATTATACCACTCCCTCTTGGCCACTTAAGTTTTTACTGGGGAAAAAAAAAATAAAAATCTGATAGTCTTATGAGAGTTTCCTTGTAAGTAGTAAGTTACTTTTCTCTTGCTGTTTTTAAAATTCCTTATGTTTTACTTTTGACAATTTAATTATAATGTGTCTTGGTGTGGGTCTCTTTAAATTCATCGTATCTTATATCCTCTGGGTTTCCTGGATCTGGATGTCGTTTTCTTTCCCTAAGTTAGCGAAGTTTTCAGTTCTTATTTCTTTGAATAATCTTGCTGCGCCTTTCTCTTTTTTCTCCTCTGGGACCCCTATAATGCATATATTGATCTGCTTGATGGTGTCCCATAAGTCCCTTAAGCTATCTTCACTCTTTTTCATTCTTTTTTCTTTTGCTTCCCTGGTTGGATGAATTCCACTGCCTTTCTTGTGCTTCATCTAATCTGCTGTTGAATCTTTCAACTGACTTTCTCAGGTCAGCTCTGATTTCTATTAGTACTTTATATTTTCTGTTGAAATTCTCACTTTGTTCATGCATTGCTCTTCTGGCCTCAGTGAGCATCTTGATGACTCATGTTGAACTCTATTGGGTAAATCACTTTTCTCCATTTCTCCATGTCATTAAGAACTGTTTCTGGAGATTTATCTTGTTCTTTTGTTTGGAACATTTTCCTTAACTCTGTGTTGGTTTCTGAGCATTGGATAAAGCAGCCACCTTTCCCACTGCTGACACATTGCTTTTGTGTGGGAGATGAACCTTGTCAATCAGCCTGGCCCAGGCTCCTGATTGTCTCCAAAACCTTTCTGATTGTCCAAGAAGTCTTCTTTGTTGTTAGTGGCTCCTAGTACTTGCAGGTATGCCAAGAACTATCTGTGTCCCAATGGGAAAGATTGCACTCAGAACCTAGATGTAGGGCATCAGCCTGGAAAGTACATAGATAAGCCCCTTCCCGGGAGAAAGTGAGACACACATTTTTGCCTGTTCCTTCTGTGCTGGGCTCAGGTCTAAAGCCACATAGCCGGAGAAGAGCCCGTGCCTGTTAAGAACCACTTCTTTGTTTGCTATAGCCCTGTGGGACTCGTGAATGCAAGCCCCATTGGCTATCTGAGCCAGGCGATCCAAAGGCCCATCCCTCAGGAAGCAGCTGCAACAGCTGAGTGCCAGATATGTGTACAAGCTCTTCTAGGAAGATAGTAGCAACCTGAAACAGGCTAGAAGGGAAGGCAGGGGAGGTGACTGCCAGCTTCCCCTGTCTCTGAGGAGGATCAAAGCCAGGCCCTAGATGCCTACTAAATTAGGGCCTTGCCATCAAACAGCAACTTCTACAGTACGCAGATGGACACCTCTCAGGACAAGACAGAGATGGGCATTTTTGTCTGCTCCCTCTGTGCTGAGGGAGATAGTTTCTTTGAATACTTGTATACCCGTTACCAACTGCATGTCTGCTACTGTCTCGCGGTACTCATGAACACAAGGCTTGTTGGCTTTCAGAGCTACGTGTTTTGGGTGCCCATCTCTCAAATGGGAGTTTTAAAAGTTGGGGTGCTAAATGTGGGGTCCAAACACTTTTGCTCCAGGGAGAAGCTAGGAATTATAAGTTCCCTGATTGTACAGTGCTATGCCACAAACGGGGTTTATAACAAGAGTGTGCCTCAGCCTTTCCTACCAGTTTTGTCCAATGTATGGGAGTCACTCAGCTAATTTCTGGATTTCTTTCAGAGATAATTGCTCTAAGTGTGGCTGTACATTCAATGTGTCCACGCGAGGAGTATAGTTCAGGAACATATTATTGCCATTTTGGTTGACCCCCAGAAAAAGTATTTTTGCCCTAATTCTCAAATGATGCCATCATTTTCAAAATTTTATTTGCAGTTCTTTCCTCCTAGCACTTTGAAGATATTACTGCACTGTTTGATGGCACCTATTGATATAAATATGAAATCTATTGTCAGTCTCAGGTGTCATTTTTCCCTCTTGTAGTTGAGGATTTTTCACTTTATCAACAATGTTCTACGATTTCATTGCAATGGCCTTGGTATAGATTTATTTTTATTTATCTTGATCAAAATTCACTATATACTTTTTATTTTTGTTTTTTATTTTTTTCTCCCCTTCTTCTCTCCTCCCCCTCCTCCACTCCAACTCTGAGGGAAGCCGTAGTTCTCAGTCTAGTTGTGAAGGATGCAGCTCACTGGCCCATGTTGGTGTTATGAGCCTTATGCTCCCCCCGGCTGAGCCAGTTGGTCGCTGGCCATTGCCGGCCGCACACAGCAGCTCACAGCAGCCCAGCTCCAGGTCAAACCGTTGTTCACAATCTTAGCTGTAGAGGGCGCAGCTCACTGGCCCCTGTGCGAATCCAACCGGTGACCTCAGCATTAGGAGCACAGTGCTCCAACCACCTGAGCCATCCAGCCCCCGCTAAAATTCATTGTATACTTTTAATCCGAAGGTTTATATCTTTTTATCTATTCTAGGAAATTCTCAACTACGATGCATTCAAAGTTGTATCTTTGTCATTCCCTCTAATTTTTTAATTCCCTCTAGTTCTTTTAGCAGAACTCCTATTAGTTGACCACGGGAACTTCTCAAGTTCACTTCTATCTCGCTTACCTAATCTTTCTTGGTGACAAAATTTAGGACAATGTTTAGATTGTCAAGGCCAGCATAGCAGGGCCCGTGGAGAATGACTGGCACGAGGCCCAAGGGAGGCCTTTGGGATACTGGTAATGTGCTACTTCTTGAGCTGAGTAGGGTTACACAGGTGTATTGAACCTGGGATAATTGTAAAGCTATATGGTTATAATTAGCACACTTTTCTGTATGTATGTTCCACTTCAATTAAAGGTTGGCTAAAAAATTTTTAAATTTTATGTAAATTCATATTTCAACTTTTAATTTTGTTGACTATATTTCTTAGTATTAGATTTTTTCTAATACTTTTTTTTCCTGAGTTTTGGATTCGGTTTACAGGTTCATTTCATCATTTCCTACCTCCCCTCACTCCCAAAACAAAGATAGAGAGATAGAGATACACATAGAGAGGGAGAAGGAGAGGGAGAAAGGACAAGAGGGAGCGAGAGAGAGAAACAAAGAGAAATACACTCTGCACCTGGCGGTCAAACTTCCTTGTCTAACAATTTGTGGTTGTCTCCACTTAGCCTATCTGGCTATCCATATATAGAACCAGGTCTCACAACAACAGGTTAAAATTTCTGCCCTGAGGAGGTATCAGGTATATTATACATCCAGTAATAAAGCAGGAGATGCTTGGCTGCATCTTGGTGCTTAAAACTCTGTGTCACCTCATCTTCCAAACTTGCACATTATCTGAAGTTGTAGCACCAGGCAAATTTAGCAGGAGATTCCCCTTCTAACAGCCCACTTAGAGAGAAGTGATGGCTAGCAGTAAAAGTGAACACCCTGGACCTGGCTCTAGTCTACGTTATACCACAACTGCCTGCTTCTACACAGGGACTCAGCAAGGCAGAGACTTTAACCCTCTCACTACTTAGTATTTATAATCGATAGATATGTAAAGCTTGTTTTATTTCTCAGCAGAAACTCTACAGGCTAGGAGAGAATGGAAAGTTATATTTAAAAAAACTGAAAGATAGAAACCACCAACCAAGTATACTCTACCTAGCAAAGTTATCATTCATATATGAAGGAAAAAAAGGCTTTCCTAGACAAATAAAAGCTGAAGAAATTTACCACAAGACCTGCATTACAAGAAATGTTGAACAGAGCTCTTCTACTTGAAACAAAAAGGCAAAAGTACAAAATTTTGAGTAAGGCAACAGACAGAAGCAGAAAACTGAACTCTAGTTCAGTTTTAACAATGTTAGATTGTTAAACAATTATAACATGAGACTAAAGGGGGGAAAAATGAAAAATAACTACAGCTACTTCAATTTGGTAACAAACACACGCACAACACTGTGACAACAAAAACATAAGGGATTGAGGAGAAAAGAGAAGGTCTGAGATACATTGTTTAGGAAAGTGGAAGAGTAAAATGAACTAAGGAAATATAAAATTATAGGTAGAACACTAAGGGTTCATGTGAGGTTAGTATTTATGAATTACATTGTTAGAATACAGAAGAAAATAACATATGATCATTTCAATAAACGCAGAAACTGCCTCTAATAAAATTCAACGACAGTTCATGATAAAAACTCTCAGCAAACTAGGAATAAATACAAACTGCCTCATTCCGATAAAAAGTAAGTATAAAAGACCTTGAATTAAAATACCTAGCAGTGAAATATTGATCTCATTCTTCTTGAGTTTAACATTTAATAAGCATGTCTAAAATCACGACTTCTATTCAACATTGTAATGGAGGTCCTGGCCAGTGCAATGGGGCAAGAAAAAGAAATGATTAGAAAGATTTGAAAGGAAGATTAGAAAGGAAGAAGTAAAACTGTCACTATTCACAAATGACAGATTGGAAATGTAAAAAATTTTGAAGAACCTAACAATTATTAAGTGAATTTAGTAAGGGCATTGTGTGCAAAATCGATATACAAATATCAACTGAATTTCCATATACCAGAAACAATTTAAAAATAAAGATTTAAAAATAGCATCATTTACTATAGTAACAAAAAAATCAAATATTTAGGAATAAATCTATTGAAACATTTGCAATAACTCTGCAATAAAACTATAAAACATTGGTAGGAAAAATAAATGGAGGAATAGGATATGTTGCTATAATGCTATAGGAAAGCTCAATATTGTTCAGACATTAATTCTTCTTCAAATTGATCTATAGATTCAACACAGTCCCAATTAAAATCTTAGTAGCTTATTCTTTTAGGAAATTTAGAAGCTAAAATCTATATGTTAAAAACAAATAATTACAATAGCCAAAATAATCTTGAAGCATAAACTTGGAGGATTTATATTACCAGACATCAAAATTTACTATAAAGTTAATTAAGTCAGGTTGGTATTGGCATAAATAGACAAATAGGCAAATGGAACCAATAGAGTCCAGAATAGGTCATCTAATTTAGTACAAATGTGTCACTGCCTCTTGGTAAAGAAATGCTGGGTTTTTTAAATAAATGTTTCTCAGTCAACTGGCAACTCATATGGGAGGGGAAAAAAGAATCTTGACCTCTACTTTACAACAAACACAAATAAATATATATACACACACACATATATATATATATATATATATACACACACACACATATACACACATATACACACACACACACACACACACACACATATTTTAATGGGTATCCATCCCTTAGCCACTCTCTGAAAATTTTACTTTATATTTGTATCTAATTTTTTATTTTACATTATCTTTTTTTCATAACCTATATAAATCTGGGGTTATAAACACAAATGATTACTGAGTCAAAGAGCAGTGCCATCAGTCTGAGGTCTGAAGCTAATCTGAATCAGGGCATGAATCAAAACCATACTGAGGCGTGACCCAAGAAAAGGCTGTCCTCCTCCCTCAGGAGGAAATGGTGCCAGGTGCTACTTTAGATCTGTGATACACAGAAATCCTTAGTGAGAAGGGCTGGGAAACCACTTCCCCTTGAGTAGGTACCAGAGGGATGAGTCAAAGGAAACCTGGAGAGGGGGTGGTTAGAGAGTAGACACATGAAACTGATCCGTCAATGTTGTTGGCACCACCAACTGAGCGGCAGGCAGCAGCAGCGGTAGTAATACTTGTAGTACTAGTGGTAGTAGTGGTAGTGGCAATGGTAATGGTAGTACTAGTGAGAGTGGTAATACTAGTAATGGTGGTGGTGGTAGTGGCAGTCCTATTAATGGTAATAATGGTAGTGGTAATGGCAGTGACAGTCCTAGCAGTAGTAGTACTAGTGAGAGTAGGTCATAGTGGGAGTACATCATTCACAAACATTTATTTCAGATGGGTAACTGTCCAATACGTAAAAGATAATACAATAAACATTCCAGGAAAAAAAATTAAGAATATTTTCATGACATTTCTTAACCAGGACATAAAAACACTACAATGAAAGTAAAGATTTATAAATTAGACTTTTTATATACACGTATAATAGTTTCAAATTACATGAAGCATAAATGTAAAGAGAGAACTAGATAAAACAGCTGTTACAGCTAGAAATACTCCTCTGTCAGGAATTAACAAAAAAAGATTAAAAAATAAGTGAAAAAAATGGAAATTTATACATTTATAGAACACTATGCACCACAACTGCATAAATGTGTATCCTTTTGAAGTGCACACAGAACATTCACTAAGTTGTACCCTATACCAGTCTGGTCTATAAATTAAGTTTCAGTGAATTTGAAAAGACTGAATTTATAAGAATTATGTTCTTGGACTTCTAATTTATGAAATTAAATTAGAAATTAATATCAAAAGGATATCTAGAAAATCTCCCAATATTGCAAAATTAACTTACTTCTAAATAACATGGAAAACCTCTTCCTCTGTTCCTTCATCCATAATACCATTCCAGAAGACAAAGGGTTGTTATCTCCATAATCCCTCACCCTCATCTAATAAACCTAAAAAGTTCTTTGAGAATTGCTCGAGAAAAGTACAAAATCTAACAGAAAACCTACTGTTAAAGCTGTTGGGAATAATATCTAAACACAATTTCTCACTATTCATGTTCATGTGGGGAAGGGAAAAATTCCCCCCTCCCTCCTCTGGTTTTTTTTTTTTTTTGGCTGGTTAAATAATCAAATCAACCTGAGACAGATTAACAAGAGAAAAATCAAATATAATTTCATGTAAAAGGGAACCTCACATATATGAGCGTCAGAGACCCCATGTACATGAGAGGTTTGGGGACAGAAAGTTAAAACAAGGTATACAGAGCATCCTGAGCTAAAAATGTGGTAAGGCGCTTCAGAGGAGAGGAAGGTCATTATAGGATAAGAAGGGCAGACATTCAGTAATCAGTAGTTTGCTTGTCCTATAGATAGTCAAAAAGGTTCTCTCTGATGATTTCTTACTATGAGCCAGGCGCCTAATTTAAATTCTTCCAGGTAGTTAAGGGGGGGCGGGGGCAGAAGTTTATCTTGAGCCTGGAGGGTCTCCCCTGCCTTTAGCTCAAAATAACAGGCATAGCACAGACCACATCTGGGGTGACTCATTCTGAAGCCCTACATTCATATAGATTCTAGTTTTGCCTCTTCAATTAAAACAAAAATGTATGGCGAGGGGTAACTTGTATGGTATATGAATTACATCTCAATAAAACTGTTTTTAAAAAAAGTATGCCTATTCTTAGAAGATATGTTAAACAATTGCCCCAGATACGTGTTAGCGTCAAAACAAACTTTTGTTGTCTTTATCTACTCTCATTTCTACTCTCAGTTTGTTGGTTTCTACCATATATTTGGCTACCCAAACATACTTTCAAGTTCACACTTGGCCAATTATATCTAAGGCAATATCTCTCTAAGCTATAATCAAACATCCAAGTAAGGCAACAGCCAAGAAAATATACATACCGTGTTTCCCCAAAAATAAGACCTAGCCGGACCATCAGCTCTAATGCATAAAAGGGCAGAGAGTCCAATTTGAGCTTCTTGTCATTGGTAGTAGGAACATCATGTCTTTCACAAAAATCATCAGTGAAAAGAAGTTGGATCTACTTTTCAGCAACTGTTGTTTAAAAAAGTTCTCAGATTTTTTTTTACCTCAAATATAACTTTCCACAATAATGACAAACACTGGCTGAGAACTAGAGTATTAGGGTGCTATGGAATTAATGTATCTGTTCTTCTGTATCCCGACATTCCTCAAAGGCTAAGCTAACACTTGAGGAATGACAGCTAAAAAGGCAACTGAAGGAGGTATCGATTATTTTTTTGTCTCCCATACTTTTAAGTTATTTGGCAGTTTAAGATAATGGATTTACTATACACCAAAACTTACTATATCTAAAATAAAAAGGACATTTTCCTAAAAACACATTTTCTGGTATTAGCAGTATTTCCCTAGGGGGTTTTCACTCCTATCATCTCTTCCATTAAGTAGAATTTTTCTTTGATATGATACTATTAAAAATTATTTCATTAATTAGCCTCTGGGCTAATCTTAAAACAATCTTTGTACACAGTTTGTAAAATATCTTTTTGTATTAATTGCTAATATTTAGAATTTACTGTAATTAAATTGTTGGAATTTAGCTGTATTTTCTTTAAGTGAATGCTTGTTTCCATTATTCTCTATTATTATTTGTAAAAAATTAAAAGTAGAAAAAAAATCACTTAAATCCAGTGTTAACAGAGTGGAGACTATTTTGGAAAGTACAATAAGCTATGACTGCCACAGAAATTTCCTGGTGATACAGTAAAATATATAATGCTGCTTTATGAATCTTTGATAAAACAAGATAAAATGTCATATCATGCCTACTTATATATTTTTTCCCCGTCTTTATAAAGACATTTTAGGAGTAATTCAGCTAAGACCTAGACAAAACACAAATATACCATATTTGTTAATTTATGAGAAATTTTAGAATTTTAAGACTCGTCATGTCAAATTTTCTAGTCTAAATGTATTCCATCACTTTTCTGTTTACATATTATATTATCTTTCTTCATTTCAACTTACCTCATATTTGTTTACTCATTCAACATTTTCCAAAAGAAAGATATAACCCTTTGCCTCAAAAGCTCTTCATCTGGAGTGGAAGGAAAATAATATGGACAGATATAAAACAATACAGAAAGTGTTGCAGAAACTGGAATAGAATATACAAGGTGAAATGGCAAGGATACGAGTATGTACTACATAAATCTACCTTGACCACTAACTAGATGTAAAGAAAAGGGAGAACTCTAACATGAATCTGAGATGTCCGACTGAGTGACTAGGTATTTAGAAAGCAGTAAATTTGAAAGGAAAGATGAATTTAAGATATTGGAATCCAAAGCACCTGTGAGACAATTAAAAGGAAGATTCATAGTAATAAGCTTGATATATGAGGAATTAAGAATGATTTTTTTGCTTTGGGGTTTGAGAGGCTGGGGGTTCAGTGTTATAATTCATGGAGTTGGATATACGGAAGAATAGTTTAGGAAGAAAGATGGATCCAGTTTGGCACATAATAAATTTGAGTTACCTATGATACAGCTAGCTTGAGATATCCTATAAGCAGCTGGATTTATGAAGGCTAAGGGAAACATTATGTGCTTTTGCTACAAAGTTGAGAGTCATTAGGCATAAAGAAGGTAACTATAATCACAAATGTACATGATACCCATGATAGATATAAGGTATAAGGTGAAAAGAGACCAACTCTTTGAGACCACAACATTTAAGGGCTAGTTAGAATTATCGGAGATAGAGGCATGTAGAGAGAAATGCAACAAAGATTCTTAAAAAGAAATGGCCAGATAAATAGAAGAAAAATTGGAAGTGTTCACTTTGCAAAAATTCATTCTGCTACACGTGTTATTTTTGATTGGTGTGCTTTTCTTCATATATTCTAATAAAAACAAGGTTCTCTTAAAAACAAGAGAGTTTCACGAAAAGAGTTGTCAAATACTACCTATGAAGAGGTTAAATAAGACAGAAACAGAGAAAAAAGAATCCACTGAACTTAGCAAATAAGAAGTTAAAAGACTACCAGTGGGAAAAGGATATAAGGGTAAGGATGGCTTTTCCTTTCATTTTGAATTTTCTAATCTCATACTGGTTTTCAACTTAGAATTCTTACCCAGGAGAATAAAGACATTTTCAAACATTCGAAGATTCAAAGTTTACCTCAAAAGCAGTATTTAAGAAATTACTTTCTTAAGACCTACCGAACCAAAGGAATAAATCAAAACAGATGATATCCTGTCCAGAAAACAGATCCAACCCTGGAAAGTAGTAAAGTCAAGTCACTGAGAAGAGCCAGGCAGCATGCTGACAGGCACACTCGGGCCAGACAGGAGCAGAGGGGCTCTGGAAGACTGCACACAAAAAATGGGTGTTAGACTGCTTGCTATGATGGCAGTAAAAACAAAAGTAAACAAAACGAAAACACCTGCAGAAGAAATCATAAAGGAAAGCAGTGAAAGAAAAGAAAAAGGCAATCCCAGTGGAAGACAACTTGACAAGAAAGGGGATGAAATAACAGGATAGCACACTCCTTGGCTCTGTTACAAACAATCCTCAATATAATATAGGCACTGGTACTGTTTTTGCAAATTAGAGTCACCTACAAAGCACTAGAGTTTTAATCATGGTTACTAAACAGAATGTAAATGTTCATCTTAATATAAAAATACAAATGTTAGAGGCTAAAAGATGAAAGCAAGAATGGGAGCTAAAGAGAAGCTTAGGAGAGGAGCATTAATCTTAGAAAGTCAGAAATCAACAAATATTGCCCATGGTTGCTGGAACAAGAAATACAGTTATAAATATATTACCTCAAATTACAATGTGCACCAATATAGGAAATAAAAGAGTGAAAAGAGGAGAAGAGGGAGGAAAATGGTGAAATAGGAATTGAACTACCAAAAGTCAACAGGAGTCAAAACCGACTCCCTCTGGAGAAAAGGATTAAAGTCCTAAGGATAGAGCCTCTTATTGTAACCACTGTTTTGCTCTTCTGTGCAATATTTGTAAAGCAACATATATGAAATATCTGGGGGCAAATTTTAAGAAGGGAGTAATTAAGAAACAAGAAAATCAAGTTGGCAAGGCTATTCTTAAGGGTGAAGAGCAGAAAAGGGTAGCTACTGATGGTCAAAGATTAAAGAAGAGTATAAAAGTAAGCTAAAACATAAAGCAGCAATGTAAATACATCGTCTAGAGCCTAGGGTAGATGAGAGGCAATATCTTTAGGAAAGGCAACATTCAATGAAGGTAAGGAAGCCGAAGGAGACAGATGTTATAGAAAACTCAATTTTCAAGAAAATAGGGGATTCAGATGGGCCCTATAAAAAGAAAGGAAGGGCAATCAGCTGAAAAAGTAGAAATAGTAAGAAAAGAATAAGTAAGAAAATATTTTCTGGCAGCATATGAAAATCTTGAAGACAATCAAGCCTGTAAAATACCAATAATTAACAGGACATGCAAGGAACAGAGAAACGTTAAACTACACAATGAGAATGTGATCCGCAAAATCTGGATTGTGGGAAACTATAATTAACCTAGTTAAAAAAGGAAAAGGAGAAGCAATGCAGGAAACATAGATTAAGAGAGATTACAAAGTTGCAATATGTGAGCCTTATTTTGATCCTGGTTTAAAAACATATAGCTATAAAAAAATAAAAACCACTTATGATATATCAGACAATTAGAAATTTGATTACTTGCTGAATATTTAAAGATGTTAAGGAATTGTGTGTTTTTTTAATTTAAAAAAGAGTTCTTATATTTTGGAGTTACATATAGAAATATTAATAGTAGAAATGATATGATGTCTACAATGTGCTTCAAAAATAGCACAGTAGTGGGGAGAGTCGATGGCACAGAATTGACTACAAGTAATCAGGGCTATTGAGGCCGAGTGATTAGTGTATTATACTATTGTGTCCACTTTTGCATGTTCAAAATTACCCCTAAAAAAAGAAGCTTTTTAAAAGGATGTTTGCTGTATTTTATCTAGCATTTCGTAATAAGAGTGTTTTTAGGTTATTCAATCAGAAAATTTCAGGAAATGAAGTCTGAATTTTTATTTTGTATTTTATAATTCATCTCTCCTGTAAGTTTAAAAGCAAGGCTCTTTCATAAAATTTACTACAAAAATTGTTCCTTTAAAAATACTGATATCTAAATACAGCCAAAGTTTAATTCATTTCTAGTCAGACAAAAACCAAAATGTCACTACTTACCCTTAAAAAATATCCCAAACAGAATATGTTTAAGATGTCCAATACCATTATATCTAAAATATCTAATCAAACACTCTCCTTTACAAAACCAATTTGAACAATTAAATAAACTGCAAGAAAAAAATGCACTGTAAGAACTTATTAAAGATACCTTTTCAAACTTTTCAATTAATATAGATTTTTAAATATTAACTTATAATCCAGTTTGAGAATTATTAGTCCCAATTCTTGTCCCCTGTCTAATCTTAACACAGTGTGAGTCTTTAGTATTCACTGCATTTCTTCTCTGATTTCCTTCATCTTTAAAAGAATATTACAGTCACTGTACTCCATACTGAAATAATTTAAAGCAATGGTTCTCATTCCTGGCTACAAAATAGAATAACACAGAGAACTTTTTATAAAATACCAATGCCTGAACCTACTCAAGATCAAAGAAATAATACGGTCTGATAAAAACTTCAAAATATATACATTATTGATGCTCGAAGATACAAGAGCAAGAATAACATTCACTAAAAGAACAAGAAACTGTAAAAAAATGATTTCAGCAGAATATAACGGATAATGATAGCCTAGAAAGAGATGAAGAGAGGTGTAGTAAACTGAAAGGTAGTACTAAGGAATTCTCCCAGCAGTAATTAGAAATAAAGACATAAAAAATTTGAAAATGTAGTTAAAAGACATAGAGAAAGGATTGTGAGGGGCCCCAGAATGCATCTAGTAGATATTCAGTAAGAACAAACACTGAAAGCAATAATGGCTGAAATTTTTCCAAAACCAAATGAAGACATTATCAGGAGTCAAATGGAGTAAAATAAATTTTCAAAACCTACGGCTAGATATATCATAGGCACACTGCAGAACATTAGAGCATCATGCATAAAGAGAAAAGCTGAGTAGCTACCCAAGAGAAAAGGGAGATTATCTACAAAGAATGAAAATTAAATTGGCATCTTCTCATCAACAATCGATACTAGATGAAGTAATATCTTCAAATTGAAGACAGAAAATAGTCCAGAATACAATTTTTCAAAAATAGGGGGAAAAAGGCATTTTCAGCCACTCAAAGCCATACAAAGAAAAAAATGTTAAACCACAAAACAGACTCTTAATAAAAAAACTATTAATAGATAAATTTTAATGAGAGGAAAACAGAATTCAGATAGAAAGCATTTAAGTTACGGCAGCAAGCACTAAAACTGATAAAGTATTGGTAAATGGTATGAGGTACTTACAGGTTTTTAAAAATGAAAAAAAAAACTGTTAAAAAAGAAACACATGAAACTGAAATTTTAGATAATAAAAAGATGAATGGTGTTTGATTCCTCTTTGCCTATTTAGTAGGAGAAGTGTATTAACAACTTTGGACTCTGTTATTAAAGTTTATATTTAAGTATATATGTCAAAAATTTTAAAGGTAACCATTAAAAGGAAGACTTATAATCTATAAAAGAGCAGGAAAGAAGAAAACAGTGAAGAAAATGACAAACAAAAAATAAGATAGCAAAAAATTTTAAGTCCAAACAATAAATATAAAGAATAAGCCAATTAAACCCACCTTCTAAAAGACAAAGAACATTAGATTGAATTTTTAAAATCAAGGTCTATAGTGCTTAGAAGAGACACATAACAAACCACACAGAAAAGGTTAACCAAAAAAAGGGACATTTTGATCAATTTGACAGGTACAAAATGGTACTAATCCTTGTTGATTATAAGCCAAGCTACAAAGTGAAAGAAGGTAACTGCAAAATATAAATCAATAGGCAATAGAAACGCCTATTGGAAAAAGGAGCAAAAGATATGAATAGATAAATAAATATAAAAGAAGATGGTAAATATCACATATAATCAACAAATACAAACTAAAATAAAATACTAAATCATGCCCATCAGGTTGGCAAAATTAAGTCTGAAAATACCAAGTGTGGTAGAGAGGATACAGAGTAGAAGAATCCTTCAAAGAACTGGTTTTGGAGGGCAATTAGGCTACATTTAATTAGTCTGAAGATACACCTATTTTACAACCCAGATATTCTATTTCTAGGTATAACTCTAGAAAAATGAATGTGCCAGTACATACTTTTCAGAATAGCATTATTTGTTATAATTAAAAACCAGAAATAGCCTTAATGTTCATCAGTATAAAAAAATGATATCTATTAATTGTGGAATCTTCATATATGGGAATACTACACTACACTACACTACACTCACTATACATCAATGGGAATGGGCAGATGAGCTTCAACTGGATCTATAATGTCTAACTCTCAAAAAATAAGTCTAAAGGAAAAAGTGACCAAAACATTGTGAAAAGTGGATGGTAAATACAGGCAAAAAAATTATTTTAACATATAAACTTTCTTTTTCTTTCTCATGTGTATTTTGGTCTTTAAAGAGAGAGTAAGCATTCATTTCCTCTTGTCATAAATGAAATGTCCTTCTCACATGGCATAGGAAAAATGGATTCTAGATATAAAAGGAAAATTAATTTAGGAAACAAAGTCTTAGAAAAGGTAGCTTTTTAAACGTTTCTATTTTATATTCATACCATCTAATCTACTATACTACACATTTCAATTGACTATAAACATTAGATTTAAAATTTTATAAAGACAGAAATGGTAGAGACTATTATATTAAGCACATTTAGTATAAAGCCATGGGGTAAATTTTGTAAAGACAGGGGTTTTTAATGCTTTAAAACCAAAGTTACTTGGCTGTAGGAAGGGAGGTGTTATGTATTTTCATTGGCCAAAACTTAGAAGTATTTGCTAAAGCAAAAGATCCTCTGTGAATTTGATACATTAAACCAAAAGATGGTACATCAAAAGAAGTTGGTTATTTGCTAATCTTTGCTTGTACATACACAGACTCTTTCTTCATCTAAAATACACTTACAAAAACTGTAATAATACAAAAAGAACCCCTTCTTTTTATTAATGAACGGAGTAGTGTCTGGGATAACATGAGAATCTTATTTATTATACAAAGACATGTGTATCTCCTATAAACAAGATTAAATGCAAATGACAAATATTTTTGTAAATCTAATACAATTAAATTCTGTTTCAATATATTTGATAGGTATTTAAAACTCAAACAGTATTGGTATACACACTGACAGATCAGTGGACCAAAAAAGCATCCAGAAATAGATCCAAATATATAAGGAAACTTAATAATGATATTCTAATACAGTAGAAAAAGGATATCTGTTTACAAAAGGCACTGACATAACTGACAGTTCAATTGCAAAAAAAAAATGTGAAACCTATATTTTATGTAAAAAAAATTAATTATATATGAATTAAATACTTAATCTAAAATAAATATAAAATTTTTGAATGAGAATACTGAAAGAACCTTTGAGATGAGTTACCTGGAATGGAAAAACTTTCTTATGCAAAATGAGAAACACAAAATCCATATAACGAAAGTCACACCAATTGGCTGCCTGAGTCCATATTTTTCTTGTCCTAATAAAAGTGTTTTTTATTCTCACTTGAACTTCAATGACTTAGTCAGGATATGCACTTGTTCCGTTCCACATAGTCTGTCTGCCCTTCTCCCCACTATCTTACATAACTTGCCTCTTTATCCACAACAATGACACTGAAGTCATTCAAGTTTTTCACCGGCACAATAAAGAAAAAGATCCATTATATTAAATTTTCAATTTCTCTAGACAAAAGGAATCATAAACAAAACCAAAAGATAGACTGAGAGAAAATATTTGCAATTCATTTGTCAAACAAGCAGTAAGAAAGCTCCACAAACTGATAAAAGACAAACAATCCACTAGAAAAATGACAAATATATTGCAACTTTCCACCAAAAATATATTTTTGAACACATAAAATATTTACAAAAATTCATCATAATGAAATATATGCTCAGAAATTTAAAAAAGAAACCTCCTAAAAGTAAACATGACGAAGTCTAAAAATTACTTCAAAGTTGGAGTAACTGTTACAAAGAAACCAACTCTACAATAAGTATAGATGCCTTTATTTCATTTTTATATTATAATTCTCTTTATATTTGTATTCTATTCCTTCAAAATGACTTAAATACTAAATCATTTCAAGTGTTTGGAAATAGTATTGTGTTTGTAAAAAAATCACTGCTGTTAGCTCTTCTTCATGCTCTTCTCGCTCATTCCCTTACACATTTGAAGTTGGACATTTCCAGTAATTTCTTTGGTGTGCTTTAAAGCCATCCACTTTAATTATTTCTATACCAATAAAATCTTTCACATATGTACATCCTTTCCAAACATAACATCTAAACAAATAAATAATAAAATAAAGGAAATAGAGACTGATACACTTGACTACCTAAAGTTATAAACATAAGTGTTTTTAAAACTGAGAAAAAAACATACGCTACAAAGACTTAATGTTTATACAAGTAATCCTTACAAATCAATGAGAAAATGGACAAAGAACATGAGCAGGCATTTCACAAAAACACAAACATTCCCTAAAATGAAGACAAGGTCAACATCATTAATAATCAGATAAAAGTAAATAAAAATGATATATTGTTTCTTCCTTATCAGACTGGCAAAGATTAAGATCAGCAATACGCAGTGTTGGCAAGGATATGAAAAAACAGTATCTAAGAATTTGTGAGTGAGTGACTGATCGACTCACTAAGTAACCAACTGACCCACTAAGTGACTTGAGTGACTGACTGATGAGGTGAATGAATGAATGACTGCGTGGACGACCCTACAAGATGACACAATTCATTTACAACTATATCTGAATTTGCCACTACACAGAAACATCCAGAAAGGTATTAAAATTTGTTAAGCAAGTTCTTTCGTCAATCACAAGAAGACGTGCAATTCTTTTTGCCCTTTTTATTGATGAATGTAATTTTTAAATGACCATTTTTATTCCCTTGAATTTTTCTATTTGAAGAGATACGGTTCAAAGTTTGTATATTACTATTGCCTCTTAAAACAGCGTATAAAATGTATGCAAATGCATATTTTTAAAAATAACATCATGATTCACATAAGAAGCAAGGGATCTAAGGTAAATACTTGTCAATCTTGAGGCTTTGTAAAAGACGAGAACATCTTCACATTTAAGGGATACTAAAGTCAAACCATCATTTTACCTTGGGGCAGTCACAGAAGCACATACATGACAGGCAACAAGTTTAAAAACCTCCTGCGAAACCTGATGCCAGGATTTACATATAAATACAAAGGAGAGAAAATGTAAATTATTCTGCAAATTTATTCCCTTCCCCTATTTTTAGTCTTAGGATAAAATTTTGAGCTACTCTTTAGAATCATGCTTAATGATGACTACATAGGAAAAGGCAGATTTAAAATTTCTAACACACATAGAAAAACGATGGCGGAAAGTGCTTGAAACAGATCTTTGAAAATTGGGTTTTTCTCCCCCCTTAAGATCTCATTTGAAAACCATCATATTCCAAGCCTGTATTACAAAAAAAAAAAAGTTAAAGATCTTTTTTAATTTAAAAAGTGATGTGTTTACCTATAGAAAATAAAATTGCACAGGGACTTAAATTCCACTGTTGCTTTAATTCCAATACTATCTTTTGCTACTGGTATTCAAGAAAATTTAAGTTATTTAAATCAGGATAAATTTAAGTTCATAATGATTTTAAAAATACTACCATGCCAGAAAAACACTATTTCAGATAGTCCTCTAAAATAATTATTTAAAGATTATGTAATGTATTAGATTTAAAAATTAAGCACATATGGATAAACAAGCAAAGAACAAGGAATACATAAATATGGAAATGAAACATAATTCTCTAGACACTGAAGCATTTTCTGTTTCACATGGATTTCCACTTCCTCATTTATCCATCATGAGTCGGGCAGACTTATCCTATAGTTCACTATTTTCTTCTCTGGATCATTCCCCAAGTCCTAAAATCCTCTCCTCGTGAATCTTTCCATGTCAAACCTTTGTAAAAACCAATACATTGGAACTTTAGGGGTTCCAATTCTCCAGTGAGTCACCCTATCCTATGGACTGCCATTATGAATGTGACAAACTTCTCTTGGTATGCAAATTTGATACAGATAGAACCGTATTGTGAATTTTTAACAATTTAAGGCCAAAAATAGATTAAGAAGAGCAGACTCACAAGTTAGGAAATACCCTTTCATTAAATACAAATAATAACACCTCAAAATAAAGCCAAAAAATAAAAATAAACATGGAAAAACCAAGGCTAAATCCAAATTTAAAAATAAGACTAAGGAGGGAAATTAAATAGAATAATTAAATTGAATAATTGACACAAAGATCTGCTTATATCCCTAAACTGTTGATTTATTCAATTTTTCTTTCAAACATTTAAATACCTCCCATGTGCCATAAACAGTATACAGGGCCTGAAAATAAATAAATAGAAATATTCCCTAACTTAGAAATTACAGTATAGTTTCACAGAAGCCATGATGGAACAAAGCAAAGTCTAGAAATAGGCCCAACTATATACATCATTTAAAACACTTTCGCAGCATCAGAGAAAAGAAGGATTATTCAACAAATAGTGTTGGAACAACTGGACAATCATCTGAGGGAAAAAAGATGGATCCCATCTTATACCTTGCACCAATATAAACTCCAGATGGATCAAGAAAACATGGAAGAGTTTCAAAATATAATTTCTGGTTAAGCAGAGACCTAAGTATGTTTTTTGTTTGTTTGTTTTTGTTTTTGTTTTTAAGTCTTAAAAGGAATACTAACAAAAAGAACAGCATAAAACCCAAAAAAGCATGCATGACCAAAAAAAAAAAAATCACATTATAAATAGAGACAAAAAGATTAAAAGACAACCTGGGGAAAATATTTACAATTCACAAACACAGAGCTATTTTTCTTAGTCTAAAAAGGGCTTGCACAAATCAAAGTAAATGGTCTGACAGAAAATGGGCCAGGATATGAGTGAAGAGTTCCCAGAAAAGAAAAACTTAAAGCAAATTCAAATTATAAGATTCCATTTTTCACATCTCAAATTGCCAAATATCAAACCATCTAAAAACAGGTATAGAAAAGTATAAGCTGGCATTTCTATGAAGATCAATTTGGCAATACTTATGAAATTAATAACACATACCACTTTTGAATAAGCAATTCCTCTTCTATGCAATCTAGTGTTATGGTTATATACACAAATTGACATATGTAAAGAGATACTTACTATTTTTTGAATTCTAAAACACTTAAAATGTCACCTGTTCAGAGCACATAACATTTTTGAGAGAATACAAAGAAGAGAAAAACACAGACAACTCTTTCAAAGAGCTTTGCTCTAACAGGTTGTGGAACATGGGGCAGTACCTTGAAGAGAACGTGTCAAGTAATGATACAAATTGGGAAGTGGCAAACTAATGCTCACAGGTCCAATTCAGACAGTTGCCTGTTTTGTAAATAAGCCTTTGTAAGTCCTTTCATTTATGTATTGCCCTTGGTTGCTGTTGCACCACAAAGGCAGAGTTGAGTAGTTTCAATAGAGACAATCTTGCCAGCAAAGCCTGAAATATTTACTATCTGGTCCTTCCTAAAATAATTTTGCCACCTCTGGTTTCAGTGATCCTGAGCCTAGTCCCCAAACAGACATCAGCAGCATCACCTGGGAACTTGTTAGAAATGCAAATTCTCAGGTCCCACTCCAGACCTCCTGAATCAGAAACTCTGGGGGTGGGGCCCAGCATTTGTATGTTTCAACCAGCCCTCTAGGTGATTCTGATAAGAACTACTGGGTTAGAGAACAGTTCTAGAACAGCCAGCAACAGAAGAGGACCCACCAGAGGTTTGTGTTCACAAACAATGGGCATTGAGATTTAATGGAAGCCTAACAAGCAGAGAAGGCTTACAGGAAAGACAGTGACGAAAATGCTGCTGGAGGGTGAATAAAAGGAGACCTTGTACTGTAGCAATGGAAGGCTTGGCAAAACTACCACCAATGCTAACATGGAAAATATGCTCAGTTGACCCCTGAACATCACAGACATTAGGAGTGCTGACCCCCTCTGCAGTTGAAAATCTATGTATAACTTTTGACTCCCCCCAAACTTAACTTTTATTAGCCTACTGTTGACCAGAAGCCTTACCAATAACATAGTCGATTAACACATATTTTGTATATTACATGTATTATATATTTATTCTTACAGTAATCTAGATAAAAGAAAATGTTAAGGAAGTCGTAAGGAAGAGAAAGTACACTTACAATAGTGCATTTATCAATAAAGTCCACGTCACCTGCTGATCATTTACTATTCATTAAGTGGCCAATGGATCAGTCTTCACACTGAGCAGGCGGGGGAGGAGGAGGAAAGGGGGCTTGGTCTTGCCATCTCGGGAGCAGCAGAGGCGGAAGAGGTGGAGGAGGTGGAAGGGGAGACAGGAGAGGCAAGGACACTAGGTGTAACCTGACGAGAAGATACCGTAATTTCTGTCTGACTTTTTTGCTTTCTCATTTCTCTAAAGATGTTTCTATATAATACCAATCCCTCTTCCGCCATTTGCATTAGTTTTCCTGCCAGTATCACAGAAGGGTCCATGTCGTAAAAGAAGTCCAAAGCAGTCCTGAATAATTAGAACCCCTCTGTCAGACTGTCTAATGTCAATGTGTTTTCTGGTACCACTTCTTCTAGTACCTCTTCTTCCTCACGGTCTAGCACTGGTTAGGAAGCATTCGTCTCCATCACGTTGTCTTCTGTTGACTCTTCTGGTGTGGTGTGTATTAGCTCTTGAATTTCTCCAAGATCCATATCTCGAAAGCCTTCACGCCCTACCTTTTTTTGCCATATCCATCATCTCTTTCACGATTTCCCTGATGGGCTGTCATAAATCCTGTGAATTCATGCACAACATCTAGACAGTTTTCTCCAGCAGGAATTTACTATCTCAGGCTTGATGGCTTCCGTGGCTTTTTCTATAACAATAATGGCATCTTCAATGGTGTAATCCTTCCAGACTTTCATGGTGTTCTCTCTGTCAGGGTCTTCCATAGCAATGATGATCCTTTCCATTGAGTACTGTTTATAATGAGCCTTAAAGGTCCTTATCACCGACCCCATGGTCTAGAGGCTGAATTAGAGACGCTGTGTTTTGGGGCAAGGAGATCACTTCGATGCCTTCAGTGTTGAACTCATGGGGTTCTGGGTGGCCAAGGGCATAGTCCAGCATGAAAATAACTTTAAAAGGCAGTTCCTTACTGGCAAGGTATTTCCTGATTTCAGGAACAAAGCAGCAATAAAATCAATCCAGAAGAAGGGTTCTTGTTGTCCAGGCTTTCTTGTACAACCAAAAGACTGACAGCTGGTGTTTTATCTTTTCAAGGCTCAGGGGTTCGCAGCTTTACAGATAAGGGCAGTCCTGATCATAAAGCCAACTGCATTTGCACAAAGCAGTAGTTAGCCTATCCCTTCCTGCCTTAAATCCTGGTGCTCTTGCTTCACTTCCTTACTAATAAATGCCTCTTTAAGGCATTTTCCAGAACAGGGCACTTTTGTCTGTATTAAAAACACATTCAAGCAGGATATCCTTTCTCCTCAATGATTTTCTTAATGATATCTGGGAATCTGCCAGCTGCTTCTCCGGTGGCAGAAGCTGTTTCTCCTGGTATCTTGACATTTTTTAAGCCAAATCTCTTTCTAAAATTATCAAACCATCCTTTGCTGGCATTAAATCCTCCAGCTTTAGATCCTTCACCTTTCTTTTGCTTTAAGTTGTCAAATAATGACTTTGCTTTTTTTTAAATCATAGTAGTCTACAGTTATGCCTTTTCTTATAGCAATCCTGCACCCACATAAAAGCTGCGTTTTCAATGAGATAAAAAGGTGTTTCACAAAAAGTACAAAGTTTTCGCACCTGCTTGCACAGCTACAATCACAATTTCACAAATTTTCTTTCCATTTTTTTTTTTTTTTACAGTGGTCCTTACGTTAGGTTCATTTATCTTAAAATGGCAGGCAACCGCAGCTGCAGACCTTAATCTAGGGTACATATCAAGCAATTCAACTTTTTGTTGATGTCATGACTTTTCTTTGCTTCTCGGGAGCACCTCAAATATCATTAGTGGCACTTCGTATGGTTCCCACGGTATTATTCAAGGTTTATAGCATTGCACTAAACACAAAAATACGCAAGAACCACAAGAGATCACTTTTGACTGTGACAGGAAATTCACACGTGGAGATGATTAGTGTCACAGAGCATTTTAAGCGGATACCAACAACACTTGGGTTCACAGCAGTAGCAACAGGAAGTAGGTATGAAATTATTATAGTAGTGCAGTATGTACTGTAGTTAATTTTACACATTTATGATTTACTACTGCATCTTAGTTTATCTTCATTTATTTTGACAGTGAATGACACCATGTAAAGTCTGCACATAAGTGTTGATAAATTTTAACTTTTTATAATAGACTTGTGTACATTTTATGATAGTAAATGATAAAATAGACCAATATCCACATACAACTATACATTTTAAAAATACCTAACTTTTTCTTATTTTTTTTTTAGAACTCAGCAAAATAAAATTCCTTTTATTGTTGAACAATATTGTTTCACACATGCATCAAACAGGCCAAAAAAAGAAAGAAAGAAAGAAAGAAAGAAAGAAAGAAAGAAACAGCAACTTCATAGACAAAAAAAGAAACTTTTTATCTTTGGCCTTTTTAACCATCTTAAACAAAGCAACTGCTTATAGTACAGAGAAGTACACACACAAAAGTCACTGGAATGCTCGGAATGAATGTTTGTATGGTTGTTTTTGCTTTTCTTACAAGGCCTTTTTTCTCCTCTGAGATTACAATGAATATGGTCACACTACAAGTAAAATCAGAAGTAGGACAAAGAATGCTCCAAAGGCTTGAGATCATCCCCAGATCATTTAAAATGGCTGACCTCTGGGCCGGCCGGTGGCTCAGGCGGTTGGAGCTCCGTGCTCCTAACTCGGAAGGCTGCCGGTTCCATACCCACATGGGCCAATGGGCTCTGAACCTCAAGGTTGCTGGTTCAACTCCTCAAGTCCAGCAAGGGATGGTGGGCTGCGCCCCCTGCAACTAACAAGGGCCACTGGACCTGGAGCTGAGCTGCGCCCTCCACAACTAAGACTGAAAGGACAACTTGACTTGGAAAAAAAGTCCTGGAAGTACATACTCTTCCCCAATAAAGTCCTGTTCCAAAAAAAAAAAAAAAAAAAGGCTGACCTCTAACAATATGTACAAAAATATACAATGTAAAAATACACATTTCCATTTTTAAAGTACTTTTAAGAAAAACAGCAGGGCCTTGCAAGTTTTGGTTCTTTTTTTCCTCCCCTGCTGCAAATTCACGTGGCACTTTTGGCGGAGTGGTACAGAGCAGAGCGTCTGTCATCTGCAGGGGAGCTGCCCTGGGTGGGAGGGTGGGCGGGACTCTCCATCGGCTGGTGACCACCTTCATGAGGCAGGAAGTGGAGGGTGAATAGGTCACGGCTGCGTTTTTTTTTTTTTAAGTTTATCTTTTCCTTTTCTGCTGTTTAGTCATCCTCATCGGTCTTCTGCTTCTTGGTGGCAACGTCATCATCCTCATCATCTTCAGCTGCCCTTTTGCTCATAGCTGCCCCTGCCTCCTCACTTCCTCTCCATCCTCTTCCCCACCCTCACCTTCCTCCTCCTCCTCCTCTTCCTCTTATTCATCTACCTCATTGTCAGCCTCCTGCCCCCCATTTTCCTCATTCGCATTCCCATTAGCAGGTGCCTCTCTTACATTTTCTGCTTCCTCCACAACTTCTCCTTTAAGTCCTTGGTGGTGATCTAGGAGCTGGTGTCCACGTGGTGGCCCGTCTCACGTGGTGGGGCATGCCAGTGATCCGACACCGCGGATTAGAAAGAAAGGAGAGTTCAAGAACTCTGGCGAAAAAGCTGCCAGGCTCCACCACCACGGAGGAGGCGCGCGGGGGGTGGCTGTGGTGACGGGAGCCAGACAAGGGAACAAGGCAAAGATGGCTTTTCAGAGCAGCCAGTGGGCTCTTTTTCTTCATTTTTTAATATTTCTACACTATGCAGTTCATCTGGGAGTTTTTCAAATTATCACAAATCTCAAAAATTTTTTCCAATATATTTATTGAAAAAAATCCGTATATAAGTGGAGCCACACAGTTCAAACCCATATTGTTCATGGGTCCACTCTACTTAATGAATTAATGAGATTCTATGCAGAATGTTGAAAAAGCAGCCTGCTTCTTCTAGCTGCCTTTATAATTGAGAGAGCAGAGAGATGAACTAAAGAATGAGCTATTCACTTTTTCAGTGGAATTTCAAGGAAATGTAAAGGCTCAGAACAGTTTTTTCAGCCAGCAAAGCGTTCTTAAAGAAAGGGCCTCAGGACAAAGATTAAATCTAGAATGGGGCTGTAACATCCATGGTTAAAACCTCAGCAGGATCTAAGTCAGTACCTCATAGATCCTTTCAGACCAAAGATTATCTAAGGATCTTAGGAGTGTTGTTCCACAGCAGCCTCACAGGGAACCTAAAGCAGGGAAAAGCTCCTCTCAAAAGAGATTTGTGGGTATAGCTTTTGTCTGATGGAGTAGGTTATGAACACAGGATGTCCGCAAGGTTTTTAAAGGAGTTGTATCAGCTGAGAATGAAAGGGGCAGTAACTACTCTATTTTGCCTCGGATAATGCGCTCCTGGGGATAATGCGCTCCTGGGTATAACACGCACCCACGTTTTTGGCCCAAACTTTCAGGGAAAAATTCTTTTGTTTTAATTTTGTAATTCAAATTTTTATTTGTTTACATTTAGGTACTTGTTTTTTGTATCATAAAGGAATTTTAGCATTTATTTTTTAACATTATGGTACAAGAAATTTTATGTAACAAATAATTACAAAACATAAGAACAGATAGAAGAAATTTATAGAAAAATTTACGATATTTACACATCATAGAAAGCCAAGAACTCTTCGTTGTTGCAAGTTTGTCTTAAGTTCCATAAAACCGATTATCGTATTCCAGGTATTTTGGAATACGATATCGCATACAGATATCGTTATTGATTTCTAGAGTTACACTTTTAACCCATAAACACAAATAAAAGAATTAAAAACATTTATAAAGATATGGAATTAGTACTAGCCATGTATAATGAGCATTCTTATTTTTCCCTCATAAATTTGGGCAAAAAAATGCACATTATACACAGCAAACAATGGTACTTAAAATAAAAGGATGCCTTTGGACCCTAAACCACACTGTACACAGAAAGCAAGTTCAGAAGATTACTCAGTTGCAAACACAGATCAATTCTTCTGAGGAAAAAAAGTGGTTCAGGAAGTGAAACCAAAGACCAAAGCAGCAGCCATGGTCCACGAACACCTTCTAGGGAGTAGGAGTGAACCCCAATCAAGGAATTGCCAACATGCGCCCAGCCAGGTCTCAGAATTGCCACAGACGACCGTGTGCCTCCCTTGTCCCTCTCTTTAAACAGGAATGTCTCCTGCAGTCAACAAGTGCCTTTCCAATCTTGCATGTTAATTACGTGGGGGCATATAACTTGTCTCTTCAAAGGTCTTCAGTTCAAGAGGAATCATTCCCAAGAATTCATCCCCAAGGAACCTGATCTGTATCTGGACCTGATTTAGATGATGACATACTGGATTTTGAGCTGAGTCATAATGGAATGTGAAGTAGAGGACTCCGAGGAGGGGGGTCACTCTATTTTGCATGTATTTTGGACGTGGGAGGGATATGAAATGTGGCAAAAGGATAAACTATGGCAATAGTATTGTCCAGAGGTGGCCATAACAGTATCTCCCATCCCCCATGTTTTCTTCCACAGTGTGACCTTGACACTCCCCAAGTAATAAGTGAAGTCCAATCCTCCGTGTTCAAACACTCGCTTTTAAACCCTGACTAACCATGTAAGGAAGCCAACTACCTTGAGGCCCCCACGTTGTAAGGACGTCCAGGCCACATTAACAGCCTCAGCTGAGAGCTCAGTCAAAGCCAACATCAACTACCACTCATGTGAGTGAAGACACCTCTAGATGATTCCAGACTCCCACTTCCAAGTTACCCCCAGCCAACAAGTCTTCCCAACTGAGATCCTAGACATTCTAGAGTAGAAACAAGCCATCATTGGTGTGCCCTATCTGAAGTATTGACCCATACGTAATATCTGTGAGTGTAAAGTATTTGTTTTACATCACTCAGTTTTGGGGTAGTTATGTCTCACAGCAAATAGCAACCAGAATACATACTGATAGAAATGATCTTGTACAGGGAAAAATTTAGAATACAAGAAAAAGAGGGAGAAATACAATGGCAAAGTCCGTGAGCGCAAAAGGGGATGGATTGCTCTACACAAGAAGATGGAGAAGCCTTAGATGGGACACTGAACAGTTCATTCGTTGCAAAAGGAAAAGTGCAGAGTATAGGTACAGATACAGAATAAGGGGTGGGAGGAGTACTGATGGCAGATTGTTATTTAGAAATATAGAAGTAAGCACCAGAAGATGCTATTATGAAATCTGAAAGTAATTTCCTGTAAAACCGGAATCAGAAATGGGGGAGGGGCAAGAAACTGTTGGGTTTTTGTTATAAACAGTGGTAAGCCATTTAATTCTTAAATTTTATACACATTTTACCACGGGATTCCACACTTTTAAAGTAAACAAAGATTTTAGGAAAGATTGAGTCCATCCTCTCATTTTCCAAATGGAAAAAAGAAGGAAAAAAGAAGGCTCAATGATTACATGACTGGCTCAAAATCATAAACGATGTTGGCAAGCGTCAATCCCTGATCCACTGATTTCCAAAACAGTGCACTTCCTCACATCGCAGTACCTTTCATATTACAAAAACATTATCTAGTGGCATTATATTTCAGAATCAGAATTTATTAAACTAAAATCATTTAGTAGGCAATAATGAATACCCTATTCCCAAGGGCTGATATCAAAACTGCAGGCTGAAGGATGTCCTTGGGAAAGCAAAACAAACCCATGGACCATCCCAACCCTGTCCACCTCTGGGGGCGATACTGTACAGGCTTCAAAAGCAGATGCTTCCTCTTGACCTTTCTAATTCTCCTAACCTGAACACTCTTAATTACGCTACCTTCAGTTGTATGTTATCTACCAAGAATTTCTCTTTCCTTTTAGAAACTCATACCTTATCATTTTATTGTCTCTCCTGTTAGATCACTCTGAATGTCTAATGCTAACCACGGAACGTCTACTTATTCAAATGACACAAATGCAGGGCGAACGCCCACCAGGAATAACAGTACCTGTGTAGTGTGAAATGAAAGGATACAGAAGAATGACAAAGAATGACTCTGTCGAAAATACATCCCAGTCTTTATTATGCCTAAAATTCTCATCATTAGTCCCAGTGATAAGAGTTTTGGATAGAAGTCTCTATTGTTCACCCAAGTGTCAAATGTCGTCTCTTATACTAGAGAGAGCAGCATATTAACTGTGGTTATTTCTGCATGGAGAAACCACAAGCAATTTTCTTCTTTCTTCTGCTTTTGTAGATTTCATATTAGGTAAAACACTAGTACATATTTTTAAGAACTTTTTTCAATTCTGATCCTTCTCATTTCTTGGCAGTGATCAACAATGATCAATATGTTAATCATTCTCACCTTCTTAACCTACCCACCCACTTGCTTCTCATACTAACTGCTCCCTCTTTGTCTCCTTTTCCAATTCTTCTTTCACCCACTCTCTAATTACAGGCTATCCTCCAGGCTGAGCACCACAACCCAGGCCTTAAATTTCTCTGCCAAATTCTAGTCATATATCCCACTGTCACCTCAACATATCCAAAATATAAATCTAGCTATCTGTACCTCCTCAACCAGCTACTTATACTTTCATACCTATTTCTGTCAATACTGCCATTAATAAATTTCTGGTTCTTTCTTCGTTACTAACTAGCTGAGTAACTTTGGACACATCTTTAAATCTCTCTGGGTCGCAGATTCCTAATGCACAAAATGTATAGATTGGCCCAGATGTTCCCAGATGCCTTGGTCTTCCAACACTCTTCAATTTCATAACCAGGATTTATTAAAATAAAATAATCAACGTCATCTTTGATTACTCCTCTTCTCTGCCCCTCCCCACATCCTCCTTTCTTATCCAATCCATAATGAAGTCTTGGGTGACATCTCTCCAGTCTTATTTCCACTAAATGCACATCCTCATTACTTCAAGCCTAGATTATTTTCCTAGTCCTATCACTTCTCATTCCAATTCATACTATCCCTAGCATTGGTGCTGCTCTGATTTTCCTAAAATACTTCTTTTAGCAGGCTCTTTCTCAATCTAAAACTTTTAAATCTTCTCTGTTACCTATGGAGCAAAGTACACTCTTCTCATCCCAGCAGGTAAGGGCATCCAACTCTAATTCAAATCTACATTTTCAACCTGATTTCTCCCTACTCTCCCACACAAACCTTCATTTCAGTCTGTTTTATGTACAGTTTTCTGAATATGTCACCCATATTTTGCCTTTGTTTACTTCCTACACAAGTTTCCTCCTCTTATGCAAAATCAAATCCTGCCTAGTTTTGATTCGACCTCCTCTCCTCTGGAGCCTTTTCTGCTCACTTCAACTCTAAGTGACTTTCATTACTTATCTCTCCAATTACATTTTAAGCCCTCAGTGAAAGGAACCTATTTTCTATTTTTCTGCATCTTTTTTGGACATAGCAAAATACCTTTTACATTGTAGGTATTAATAAATATTTGTTTGGCAACTGACTAAAGTCCCCTTTTAATACATAGTATTTTTATTCAATGCTCCCCATGTGCTCAGCACTCTGTGCGTACTTTTTTAAAAATCTAGGTATTGTTCATCAAAGCATACACAATCAATTTGAAAAAATATGGCTAACACTAGGAAAGTAACTATCAAACAACCAAAGCGTGGTATATAAGTAAACTATGTGAAGATATTCTAAGACTAAAAGAACTATAGAAATATAGAAAGGAGAAAAGCAATATTTAGTGAGAAACAGTTTCACAAAAGAGAGAATTTTAATTGGGAGTATAGTCATAGCAATAGTAGTAATAATGGTAGTGGTAATAAGTAATTATAATAATAATCACCAAAACTTAAGGTGTGCTTAATGTGCCAAGCACTGACGGGGCTTGAGGACTTTTCATGTCTGAACTCACTTAATTCTCACTACAAGCCTATGGAAAAGGTACTATAATTCTCCTCATTTTTCAGATGAGGAGATTTGAGGCCCTGCTCAGTTATTCCACACCTAGTAAGCAGTGCAACAGGATGCAGGACTGAGCTTGGTGGAAGAAGCATGGAAGACATGAGTGCAAGTTAAAAGATGGAATAAGCATCGCTGTTTTTAGACAATGTGGAAAGCAGCTTGCAAAAGAATGCTTATTGAAGATCCTTAGACAAAACACTGAATAAATAGGGCAGGGACTGATAACAGAGTATCTTGAAAACCAGAAAAGGGAAGTTAAATTTAACAGGTATGAAGTGGGAAGGCAGTGAAGACCTGGGGGCAAAAGAATGCCACAATGAGGAGTATGAGAGTGACATTTTTATTAAGGATAAATAGAAGGAAAAGATGCTAGATTCTGAGAGGTTGATACGACTTCCAATATTCCAAGCTAAGGAAACGAGTCCTGGGATTCAGGTGGTAAAGTGAGGGAAGCAGAGATAGAGGGACAAAAGAAATATGAACAGGACATGTTGAATGGGCTAATATAAGAGGTAAATGAAAGAGATAGTTTAAAGAAGACGCCTAATTTAAAGCCTATGTAACCAGGAGAGAAGGAAATTACAAAGCGGTACAAAATAATGATTTTCATTTGGGGCATGTTGAGTTTAAGGAGACAGTCATAAATACTAGAAGACCAGTATTGTGACTAGAATGACAAGGGAGCAGTAAGATTAGTTTTAAAATGAAAGAACTTGAGAGCAGCTATAAAGGTATTGAATAGGAGAGGAACTATATTAAGCCATGATCAGCTGCTAGTAGTTTTATATCAATAATTGTATCACTAATTTCAGTGGAAATTGGTATCAGTTAGTGACCAATATTTAAAAAATTAAGTTTTTCCATTACAAATACAGATTTTGTTAATCAAACAAGCCAACCAAAAGCTAAGGCATAGGTTCCCAAACTTACTCCATTCAGGAAATCTTCAGTCTTAGTCATTTTTTTCCCAGCACCCGTATGCCAAAAGAAATACTTAAGTAGGTAAGTTCTAACCATTTAAGTTAATGTTCTTACAACTTAGTGTTTGTTGGGCACTATACAACTTCTCAACCTTGGAATTAAACTGGATGTTACACTCGCATTTCCTGTATCATTGACTTTCCTGCATATTTGCTTTTTATCAGAGCAATCTCTAAAAATACAGCTTTGCAAAGACATGACATTGTAGAAAGAAATTTGTCAATTTAATGTTGAAACTGTGAACTACCTCAAATGAATAGTTCAAGCCTGAGTTCACTGGCGCTCCGGGGCACCTCAGCACACAGTTTGGGAAACTGGGAGCAAAGGGAAGGGGCCCAAAAAGAGACCAAAAAAATGTAATGTGGGAGGAGCAAAAGAAAGTGCTTGGCACAATTAACCACCAGAGGGCAGCACAACAGTTGGTAGGGGCAGCACAATGGGGGAGGGGGTGTCAAGAAGGGAGATAAGACTAGAACCTTTCCATAAAAAGGCTATATACCCCTTAACCAGTTCGAGGCCTAAAATTTCTTTTTCTCCTTTCACTAAAGAGGACGAAACACTGGGCACTAGCAGATCACACCTTATGCACAGTCATTCTGCCCTTCTCTGAATCTCCTTGGCCTACCCAGGCTTGACAGTAGCCAAGACTTTTACAGTAGCCAAGCAATGTACTACTTTGCATGCATAATCTTATTCAATCTTCAGAACAATCATAACAAAAATGAGGCTCAAAGAGACTTTAAATAATACAACTGTTACGTGGCAGAACACGAGGTTTCAAACGCAGATCTGACTCCGAAGACAATGCTCTTTCCTATTCTGCTTCAAAAAGCATCCCACCTTTCAGCAATAGCCAGGTGAAAAGTACAGAAAAGATATCACTTCCCTGCAAATACCTGAGACAACTATCTCAAATCACTAGGAAAAACCAGTACATGAAACAAACTATTCCTTAACTGATCCCTAAAACACCGTAAACTCCAAACACAGGTCATTCAATTAAAGCAAAAACAAACACTATGTGCTTATGTAGTCAGCAAGTACCACAGCTTTCCTATGTAAGTAAATACATGTCCTATTCAGGCAAGTGTTGGACACATTCAATTTGGAGATACGTTACACACTGACAGATATGTGCACATGCAAGCAAATGATTCTCACACTTGAAAAGGTAAAAGGTGAAGGGTATGGGGAGAGGAAGGCCAAGGTTGATTGTTCGTCTTAAAATCTGCTGGGTGTTATATCAGAATATTTGCAGTAACCAACAGCTCACTTGTATAAACCTATTATGAAAGCAAAAGCAATCATCATCTCTCCTATTCCCACTTCTAGCTTCCTTCTCCACATTTCTCCACCCCTCTATGTATGACACACCTCAGCCACTTCCAGCCTTTCATTCAGAGAAAAGGAGTTTCTCCTGGCAGATTAATAACCACCGGAAAGCAAACTGGGTAAATTCAACCGACACAGCAAACTTAGGCAGATAAAACCATCCAGGAAGCATTCAATGCGGTAGCAGAAACCCCAGCAAGAACGGCTAATGTGTTCTCTCAATAGGTATCTCTTAGTACGTAATTGAAAATGTTCCTCTTTGAAAGATTAAGAATCCGGCTGCTTGAAGAAAAAGGACAATCTTTTCTCTGCAAAGCCGTGTTATTTTGTATAATCGGCTGAGAAAGAAACAATAACTGTTTCTTAAAAAGATCCAAGACCAACAACAAACCCCCCCCCAAACACCCTCCCAGACCAACATTAAAAGTGCAGCACTGCCATTTTCAGAGGAGTAAGCAACCTTGAGTCCCGCCTGTCTTCCAACCTTCCTACGCACGCACTCGCAGCTCATGATACCCTCACCTTTACTGCAGCGATAAAGGACAGCAGCCAGGACTGCATACCCACCGTCGAGGGAAGAGGAGGAAGGACCTCTTTTTCTGCAGAAGAAAAGCAGTTCACATCTTGTTCCCCTGCCTGTGTCTGAAACCTTTAAAAAAAAAAAAAAAAAAGCAGCAGTTACTACTGCAGAAATTCAGGGGAAATGCATGCTCTTTTCTACGCTGTTTGGATGTCTAGAAAATTTTAAAGAGGGTTAAGTAAAGGGTGGGGGTGGATATCAGGCACACATGGATGCAAATATCAACAGGAGAACACTCCATTGTATGTTGTCCTTAAAGAGGAAGATTTTCTTGCTGTGAAGTTTACCGCCACAAGCAGGGGGAAAGCGGGGATCAAGAGGTGAAGAGAGAAGTGGAAAGGCGACTGCTGCCCCCCACCCAGAGACTAGGCAGCAATAACACCCACCCGCTGCACAGATCGGACGACGAGGATGCGCCCCCAAACCCACAGGGGCTGCTCCTACCAGGCGCCTCCGGCCGGCCAAGGTCTTCGAAGCCCCAAGAGAGGGCACGGGTCCGAGCGTCCGCCAGGCTGGGCCCTCCGGGGCCCTCCCGTGAGGGTTCGGCTCCCACTCACATCCCTCGGCGGCGGGGCCCGGGCCTCTCCCCGCGCGGCGGTAGCAGCTCTTCGCCCGACGCGCACCGCAAGTCGGGGCCCAGGAGCCGAGCGGCCGAGGCGGCGGCGCGAACTCCCGAGCGAGCCGGGCGCCGGCCCAGCCTGTCAGCGCCGAGCGAGGCCGTTAGCGGCAGTCGCTGCTGCCCCCTTCTGCTCCTCTTTCTCTCTACTTCCTGCAGCCCGCTCCACTCCTACTTCAGGCCACCGGGAAGCCCGGCACGGTCGTCTTCTCCACCCGCTCCCCGGCCAGCCTGTCTTCTCAGCGCCGCCGGCCCCACTCGGACTCGGCACCCGCCCCCCCCCAAGTTGGCCTCCAGTCCCGCAGCTTGTTCCCAGCTAAGGCGGTAGAGACGCCAGGCGGGGGCGGGAGCGGGGGCGGGAGCGGGGGCGGGGGCCTGGCGCGCGCCCCCGGACTGCGCGTGCGCCGCTCCACCCGGGCGCACTCCTGCCGGCTAGCGCCGGGGCTGACAGGGAAGGGCCACGCACGATCGTGGCCTCTCGCGAAGCCGGTAGACGCGCGCGGAGATTCCCGGGACGTCCCCTGGGCCAGAGCGGGCGGAGGAGTTGAGCTGGCGCAGGCTAGCGGGGCCGGCCCTCCCCAGATGCGGGTGTGTGTGTGTGTGTGTGTGTGTGTGTGTGTGTGACCGTGGAGGCGGCTGGGAATGAGTCAGCCCGGCCGGGAAGGCGCCCCCTGCGCGCAGCCTGGCACCGCACAGAGACTTTCCCCTCCCGCGCACTCGTGTTTCCTTTCTGCTTTTGCTTCCACGTTCCAGATGCAGCAAACCTGCGCTTCCCCAGTGCAGTCCTCTAGGCCGAGGGGAAGTGGCGCTGAAGGTGGGGACAACGCGTTCGCACGCGCGGTTGTGCGCCAGTGCAATCAGGGGCGCCTAACTCCAATTCCTCACCTCTGCTGGAAATGGGTGAGGGGGGAATGAAGCGCCCAGCTGCCTGCGGATTGTCAACAAGGCCTGGGCGAATGAGTAGAAACAATTTCCACTGTCCCGAAGAGCCTCATTCATTCATTCAACAAATATTTCCTGAACGCCTACTAGGTGCCAGGCTTGGAGGCCCCCAAGGATGCTGTGTGAACCCTTATCCGCATACTCCTTGCTCTACTGGAGCGAGTATTCTGATAAAGAGACAAAAAATACCGTAAATGTATAATGTGCTGGTGTATAAATGCCACTAAGAAAAATACTACAAAGTAAAGGAATACAAAGTGAGGAGGCGGTGGGCTGTTTTAGTGAGGGTGGCGGGGAAAGACCTCTCAGAGGAACGGCATTTGAGCAGAGATCTGCAGGATGAGAATGAGCCAGTTCTGTGACTATCTTGGAAAAGAGTTTCAGGCAGAGGGACTAGCAAAGAGTCAAAGACCCCAGGAGGCAATGTGCTGGGCAAGTTTAAGGGCTAAGAAAGAGTTCACTGTGGTTGGAGGACAGTGAAGGAGGGGGCAGTGGTAAGAGGTGAGGCCAAAGACGTAGGCTGTGACCTGACTGTGTCGAGCCCTTTTCACTTGTTATTAGTGCTCTTTCTGAAAATCTAAAAGAATTGATGCATTTATAGCCCCGGTTTCCACATACACGAATGATGCTGCCATTCAGGTCTAGCTTGTATTTAATGGTTTCTTTAAATAAACCTCACCAAAGCAACTCCTGCATGCCTTCTTACATAAGACCTATTGCAAAAGGTCTTTGAGCAAATGATAGCAGGATAGGAAATGACTCAAATTCACACTAACTTCTTCAAAGTAAATAATGAACTAGAGCCCCGTTTTCTCTAGTGAGTCGTATCCTTTAACATCCTTTTCTAGTAAGAGGAAGGGATTTCAGAAGAATTGCATTCCTATGGTGTAATATTGTGACTTACAAGATATTTGGGGTTCATCATCCACAGCTCCCTAAACCCTTGGAATTTCCTGTGTTGAGAGTGATGTAGGTGTTTCTTGTTAATGAGGTGACTTTTGGACCCTACCCCAGGGTTGGGGCTGGTTGCCAGGAGAACCAACCCAGGGATTACAAGTTGATAACTTTACATCCCATTCACCCCCACCTCGGAATAAGGAAGAGGGGCTGGAGATTAGGTTCAATTGCCAATGGTCCCTGACTCAGTCAATCATGACTAAGTAATGAAGCCTCTATAAAAACCCGGGAGGGGCCGGCCCGGTGGCTCAGGTGGTTAGAGCTCTGTGCTCCTTAACTCCGAAGACTGCCGGTTCGATTCCCATATGGGCCAGTGGGCTCTCAACCACAAGGTTGCCAGTTCAATTCCTCGAGTCCCGCAAGGGATGGTGGACTGCGCCCCCTGCAACTAAGATTGAACACGGCACCTTGAGCTGAACTGCCGCTGAGCTCCTGGATGGCTCAGTTGGTTGGAGCACATCCTCTCAACCACAAGGTTGCCGGTTGGACTCCCGGAAGGGATGGTGGGCTGCGCCCCCTGCAACTAGCAATGGCAACTGGACCTGGAGCTGAGCTGCACTCTCCACAACTAAGACTGAAAGGATAACAACTTGAAGCTGAACCGCACCCTCCACAACTAAGATTGAAAGGACAACTTGACTTGGAAAAACAAAACAAACAAACAAAAAAAACCCAGGAGGACAGCTTTTCCTTTTTCAGAGAGCTTCCAAATTGGGAAATTAGAATGTTTCCACGTGCCACCTTGTGACAGGAGTTCCTTTGTTCCAGACCTCACCCTAGGTTATCTCTTCACCTGGCTGTTGATTTGTATCCTTTAACATCCTTTTATAATAAACAGGTAATCTAGTAATTAAAATGTTTCTCTTTGAGTTCTGTGAACTGTTCTAGCAAATTAATCGAACCCAAGACGGGGGGTTGTGGGAACCTCTGATTTATAGCCAGTCAATCAGAAGTACAGGTAACAACTTGAACTTGAGATTGACATTCTGAATTGGAGGGGTTGTTGGAACCTCCAATTTATGTTTGGTTGGTTAGAAGCACAGGTAAGAACCTAGGCTTGTGGCTGGCATCTGAGTGTGTGTTCTGGGGTGGGGTGGTAGAGAACAGGGCAGTCTTATAGGGCTGAACCCTTAACCTGTGGAATCTGCTGCTCTGGGTAGATAGTGTCAGAACTGAGTTGAATTCTTGGACACTCAACTGGTGTCAGAGCAAGAACTATTTGTTGGTGTGAGAGAAACCCCACCTCCCACAATGGAATTGAGTCCAGGAACCATATTCATTTGGCTACTGTCTTACAAGTAGCCCTTTTTTAAATTTCTAACAAAAATTTGAAATGGGAGTTGTGACTCAACAGCAAATCTAAAACCTGCTTAGAATATTAAGACTGACATTATAAGTGGCAACCGCCATGATAGTTCCCTTTTCCTGCAAATAAATCTATTCCTGGAGTAGAAACCAGAACACAGGCCCACACAAAAGACGATAAAGTGCTGAACACTATCTTAATGTCAGAGTTAAAATGAAAAGCATCTGAACTGTGAAAATAGAAACATTCTCTTTTGTGAGAATAAACAAAATAAAATACCTGTTTTAGAACTCTGAAACTGCAGAAACATTCACTGCAGTTAAGTTGCTATATTTTGCAATGATGTGTTCAACCAGGCGTGGTATGCGTTACTCTCCACTGCCTGTTTGGGAAAAGGCATTTGAAACTAGTGAATATTGAGGGTTTCTTGTGGGGAAATGGATTCTTTTTTAACTTAGTGATTTGGATATGGAAGACAAGTACACAAGGGAAATGTATTATTCATAGGCTTATACAATTGAGAAATCATATTGGCTTATGCAATTGAGAGATAATATACCCACACAGAGAGATGAAGTGACTTGCTTAGTGTCGTTCAGACAGCTAGTGAAAGCCTCTCACCTCACTAAGATGTGATTTTAAGCCAATCCTACCCTAGAATGTTTAGCTCTTTTCACTCCATAGAGAATTTTTTTCACTGTTTATGTGATCCCTGGTAGTGCTGTACCTAGAAAGTTTATCCCAGGGCAAACATTTCAGAAAGTTTCCTCTATTCTTTGATAAAGATAAAAGAGAATACCAAAAAATTTAACCAATTCTTTCACAACATTCTTTCACACAATATGGAGAAACAAGAAATGTGGGTTGGATGATAACACATTTAGATTCAAAACTGATTGTATGGCCATATCTAAAAGTAAAAAATAGCAGCTAATTGTCAACTCTCGGGCAGTGTGTAGTGGTGTGCTGCAAAATTCCGTCCTTCCACTGTAGCAGAACATGACAGCAGTGGTTCTTGACTGCCCTGCCCTAAAACCACTCCTGCACAAAGATTGTGACACTATGTGTGAAATGGGTTCTTGGCTTCTATCTCTTTTGAAAGTTCTTAGGTGGTTTTGGCCAAAGTTGAAAATCGATGGCCAAAGGTTTAAGAACTTAAGAACTTGAGAGTCTGGCTGACTCAAGTTTGACTTACAGCTTTCACCAAGGAAGTCATTTAGATTTTCTAAACTTCCATTTCCCCATCGGCAATAATACCATCTTCCTTGAAGAGTTGTTTTGAAGATTAGATGAAAAAGTATTTTTATACCCTTAGCAGTTCTTAAATGCCTATTATGGTTGTCATAGGGACGATTTACAGATATCACCAAGCTGGGAGGTATAAGAAATATGTTGGATTTTCTTAGTAATCCTGAAGCATTTGTCACAATTTGTGGGCAGAAATGATAAAGGCTGAGTTGTAACAAAGATAACTGCAAAGGCTTGCATTTGGATTTAACAAAACAAAACTATGCCATTAAATCATGAAATAATTAAAACAATCTTAAGGGGAACATAAATGTGAAAGCAAAAAAAGAAACAGGAAAGTCCTTGGAAGGGGAAATGGGCTCAACAAAGGGTTGGGGACAGACCTGAAAGTTTGTTTCTTTCCAAGATAGGGAAGATGTACTTTTCTGAAGGCAGAAAGGAAATAGCTGTGAAGAGAGGCTGATTTATCCCAGGTCTAGTAATATATAAGACAAAGGCAGGACTATGTATCAGGTAGACAAACAAGCAATGATTTTACTTTGAATCATTCAGATATTTTAGGACCATTTATTTTAAAGTTTGGTTGAATATGGCAAAAACTTTTCCAAAACCATCTCTGCACTTCAGAGATACAATGTTTCTCTGTCTCTGTATCAATCCTCTCATCCTTCCTTATAGTCCCAAGAAAAAGGTGTTCCTGGCAAACAGGTCCCTCCTTCCCTTGAGATAACCAGATAAGTTTAACTTCCGTGAATGAAAACCCAAACAATTTCCCCCTCTGTATGCCAAAAATTAATAACCTTCAGGTGAGGATAAGTACATTAAGCAAAATGTCAATTATAATTATGCTCTACTTTATAAAAAATTTTTTAACTTAAAAGAGAGGTTAGCAATTCACTAAAAATATTTTTCTTCGTAAAAGGATTCATACCAAGATTCACTCTTAAAAATAGGAATTCCTGTGGCATAATTGTTAGTTTACAAAGCATTAATTCCAAAGTCCTTATTTAGATTAAGGATTTTGGCTACTTTCTCTGAGAACTATCTCTTCACCCAGACTAGCTAGCCTCTAGCCCCTATGTGATTGTTTGTGCCCCTGCTCCCACACCCTTGACTGTGTCATGAGCTGTCACCTGACGAACGCTGAGCCAATCAGGGTCTCCCTCCTGTGGAAGTTGGAACTGAGATTTAAAGACAGTTGACTTTTGTTTACTTAAAGTTACCCATGGTCTAAAGTTAAGGCTGCCACTGTGAGGTTTCCATCTTTATTCGTGTGCGTGGAATTGCACAGAACACTGATTTGCTCGGGGAGAAAAGAATGACACAAACAGAAGAAAAGACAATAAGAGAGCATGCACCAGGAATAGTCCTCATTGCTTTTCAGTTTCCTCTTCCTTATAAGGCCCAAAGAAACTTCCTGTATTTGGTATCTAGAAAATACTTCCTTATAACAAATTTCTGTTTTTAACTTAGTAGTGTCAGAATACTTGCAATGAAATAAACTGGAGTAAGGCAGCTATTATAGTACATGATGAGAAGAAAAGAAAAAAATACTATCTCAGATTACAAAAGGGAAAACGTGTGTCTTTCAAAAAATTCAATTTACCCACAAATTTTGAAAGTCTATCTTCAATCATAAAACCAAGTATAACTATATAAGTATTTGTCACAATCTAAGACATTACACAGAACCCATAGGTTAGCAGAAAATAGGCTATCTTTGAGTATGGTGGATATTTCCTACAGGGAAAATTTCCTCACCTTCACTTCCTCTTCCCACTATTCAATTTTCTTTTCTCACTTGCTTCACTCTACTTTCTCTGTAACTTAATTTTGTAAATCTTTTGGGTTGTAGCTATAGTAATTGCTTGGTCACTCCACTCTAGCTACACTACTGACCAAAGCAAAATCTGATTTGATATTAAAATATCATAAACATAAAATATTTAAATACTGTGTATTTCAGTTTTACCTATGAGATACATAACGGAACCAGAAAATGCTGCAAGAAACAGTTCTCAATTTTAATTTCTACTCCTACTTACCCCCAATGTCTATAATTTGTCCTTAAATAGAGCTTTTCTTTCCCTCCTTTGTCTTCCCCTTAATGCTTTCACTCTCTCTCCCTTCCCACCCCCCAAATGAGTAAAACAGGAACCAACGAGTAAGAGAAGAGTTCTGGAAAACACTTATTTACAGGCATTAAGAGATTGTTTTTCTTCTCAGTGTTTCAAATAACTTTTGTTAACTTGCTGACCCTCAACTTTTCTCATCTCAACATAACCCCCAATGGTGGGTTTAAAAAACAGTGAATGTGAAAGTGCTTTTGTAAAGCTTTAGCTACACTACAAGTCAGAGGTGTTATAATTAGTGTTACAGAAGTGGAGACCTCCAAGAAGGGAGGAAGCAGTGTCAGATGCTACAGACTTTCAGAAGAGTATCTTCAGCTCAATTCATTTGGTTTGTGATTTAAGGAAGTGAATCTGTTCTCTAATTAAGAGTATTTGGGGAAATACAATATTTCCCAAAATTTGAAGCATGTGTCCCTGATAGTACAGGAGACAATTTTGGATTTGACACTGACAGTAAGTAGAACTGAACCACATAGTGAGAAAGTCATTCTTTTGTTTCTCTTTTAATCCTTCTGATTTATGTGAAGGGAGAAAGTCTCAGTTGGGGCAGATAAGTCTATAACATCTAACACTAGCTCATCTCCCTTTTCAATAAACTCTTTGAGGCTGTCAACGTTATCTAGCTAGAATTTAACAACATCATATGAACTTTAAGATTACCATGTCCAATGCCTTCTTATTTTGGCTGGGGATACCAGTTTTCCTGTTACAGTAGTGATATAAAGTTTCCTTTTAAAATTAGTTATTTTAAGAGGCTGTACTTCTTTGTCTCTATATCACAAGACTTGGTTCAAGGAAAAGCCAGTGTCTTCCTCCTAGGAGAGGCGGCTGGTAAACACCTTCTTTAGGGCGATCTTTCTTTATCCCCATTGCTGTCGGCTCAGTTCCCTTCTAGACCTAAGATCCATCACAGTGACTTATGGCTTCATTTGTTTACCTGAAATTTGCTTTCTTAAAAAAAAGACACCTATGTCATTCTGGGCTATTGTTGAGATTACTGTAATTGAATGACTATGAAGTAGTTTAAAGCCCACTGAAACAAAGTCTTATGCAAAAGTCATGCATTTTAAATAACTGTTATTAATAACTGATTAGACTTCAACCCATCTATTCTGGGTTCAATTGCACCGCCCCAAAATATAAGTTGAAGTCCTAACCGCCAGTGCCTGTGAATGTCACCTTAGGTAGAAATAGGGTCTTTGCAGATATAAGCAAGTTAAGATGAATTCGTTAGGGTGGCCCTTTTCCAATATGACCTCTGTCCTTATGAGAAGAGGAGAAAGAAACACACAGGGAAAAAGCAGCCACATGAACAGAGGCAAGGATTGGAGTGATGCATCCATAGCAAAGGAACACCTGGAGCTACCAGAAGCTGGAAGAGGCAAGGAAGGAATCCCCTAGAGCAGGGGTGTTCAAACTTTTTTCAACGGTTTTCACCAAGGGCCATAAGCGGTAAAATACACAAACAGCCGGGCCACTCACTCGAGGTGAAGTACGTATTGCCTCACCTGGTTTATTTAAGTAAACTAAATATATTTTTCGAATTTGCTGCGGGCCAATTAACAATGGATTGCAGACTGCAGTTGGCCCGCGGGCTGCAGTTTGGACACCCCTGCCCTAGAGGCTTCTGAGGGAGCATGGCACAGCTAACAGGCACTGATTTCAGACTTCCAGCCTCCAGAACCGTGAAAGAATAAATTTTTGTTGTTTTAAGCCACACAGTTTGTGATACTTTGTTATGTTGTCTAGGAAACTAATACACTACCCTACATTCCTCAAACTGAAACTGAGAAAGGCTTGAGAATGACTTTCTCTTCTCTCACCCACACCTAATACTATCTCCTACTGAATACTGACATAACCATTCATTTGGAAAGGGGAAAAAGAAACACTGTTTCTTTGTTTTCTCCTTTTGTGTAATTGTGCTTTTGTTTTTTCGGATGTTTTGGGTTTTTGTTTGTTTTTCACTGTCACCTTCATCTGTTACAGATCAGGCATAAAATGATGCAATAGTCCTAAGGCAAACTCCTTTGGCTAGGTACTTTAATGCGAGAAGAATTTTTGTATCATGTGCTTTCCACTTATATGCCAATTCAACTCTTTTACTAGTCACAGGAGATGTTCTGTACTCAACAGCGTTACAAGTAATCAAGTTTTTAATAAGAATGGTGATTTTGGAATTCTTTTTTTAAATAACTGCTAATGACTAGAATAGACGTGTTTTAAGTCTTGTGAAAGCTTACTTTTGTACATTTCAGCATCTATTATCCTTATTAAATGGATTTTAAGTATATTTTTTGAGCAAGCTACCTTTTTATTCTTTCTCCATCTTACAAGTAAACAACACATACCAATTATGGAAAATCCAAATAATATAGCATATAAAGTATACAAAGTGGAAGTTACTCTTGACCCTCTTTTCTTAGCCCTCTTCAATTCCTAGAGATAACCACTGATAACTGTCTGGTGTGTAAGTTTTCCGACTTTTTTCTAAGTCTTTACCCTACATTTCCTATAGATGTCGTTTGAGCTGTGTAAAGAAAATTAATAATTCTATACTTTTTTCTGTTTCCATTTTTTTCACTTAAAATATCCTGGAGATCTATTATTTGAATGTACCACTGTCCTTCATTCTTTTTAACTCTTATACAATGCACCACAAAATAAGCGACTCATAATTTATTAAATAATTCCATTTCTCAACATTCAGGTTTGTAATTTTCACAATTAAAAACACTGCTAAATTTGAAGATCATTGCACATACATTTTATGGGCACAATGGTATTTCCTAGGATAGACACTTAAACTCTCTGGGCCAAAGGACATGTGTATTTAAAATTTCGTGGCTATTGGCCAAATTGACTTCCAAAAATCATAATAGTATATCAATGCCCACTTCTGTATATATAATCTCACTAACTCTAGACATTATGAATCTTTTTTTTTAACTTCAGAAAACGGATAATATATTTTTAAAGATTTTTATTAAAATATAGCTAACATACAATATTACATTGGTTTTAGGTGTACACCATAGTTATTCAAAATTTATATACCTAAAGAAGTGATCACCATAAGTCCAGCAATATCTGACACTGTACCACGCTATCACAATATTATTGACTATATTCCCCATGCTGTACATTACATACTCATGACTTAGTTGTTTCATAACTGGAAATTTGAACCTCTTATTCCCCTTTATCTTTTCCCCCCTTTTTTAATTTTTCAAATACAGTGTGAATTCAATATTATTTTATATTAATTTCAGATATACAACACAGGGGTTAGATATTTATATAACTTAAGAAATGATTCCCCTGGCTAATCTAGTACCCAGCTGGCACTATACATAGTTATTACTATATCATTGACTATATTCCTTAGGCTTTACTTTACATCCCCTTGACTATTCTGTAACTACCAATTTGTATTTTTAATCCTTTCACCTTTTTCACCCTGTCCCCCAAACCCCATCCCATCTATCACCCCCAAAAATCTAGTATCTGACACCATACGTAGTTATTACAATATTATTGACTATATTCCTTAAGCTACACCCTACATCTCCACGACTACTTTGTAACAACCAATTTGTACTTCTTAATCCCTTCCCCTTTTTCATCCACCCCCTCCCATCTGGCAACCATCAAAATGTCCTTTCTACCTATGAGTTTGTTTCTGTTTTGTTTGTTTACTTTGTTCTTTAGATTCCAAATATAAGTGAAATCATATTACATCATCCTTCTTTGTCTGACACTCCACTCAGCACAATACCCTCCAGGTTCATCCACACTACTGCAGATGGCAAGAACCCATTCCCTTCCATGGCTGAGGAATATGTCATTTTATATATGTACCACCTCCTCTTTATCCATTCATCCATCAACAGACACCCAGGCTGCCTCCACACCTTGACCATTGTAAATAATGCTGCAATGAACATGTGGATGCACATGTCCCCTGAAAGTAGCATTTTTGGGTTTCTTCAGATAAATACCCAGAAGTGGGATTACTGGGTCCTTCTTTGTCTCTTGTTATACCCATTGTTTTAAAGTCTATTTTCTCTGGTATAAGTATTGCTACCCCAACTTTTTTTGTTTGTTTGTTTCCATTTTCGTGAAATAACTTTCTTCCATCCCTATACTTTCAGGCTGTGTATATCTTTCAATCTGAAGAGCTTGCCCTATAGACAGCATATGTAAGGGTCTTGTTTTCTTATCTATTCAGCCAATTCCTGTATTTTGATCAGAGAATTTAATCCATTTAAAGTAAATGTTGGTAATATGTAGTTATTGCCATTTTATTATTCATAGTTTTGATCTTTTTTTTCTTCTCTTTATTAATGTTTATTGGGGTGAAAACTGTTAGTAAAGTTACATAGATTTCAGGTATACAATTCTTTAACATTTCTTATACTACTTGTTTGGTGATGAACTCCTTTAGCTTTTTGTTGTCTGGGAAGCTCTTTATCTGTCCTTCAATTCTAAATGATAGCTTTGCTGGGTAGAGTAATCTTGGTTGTTGGTCCTTGCTTTTCATCACCGCATATTTTATGCCAATCCTTCCTGGCCTGCAAAGTTTCTGTTGAGAAATCAGTTGACATTTTTATGGGAGCCCCCTTGTAGGTAACTAACTGCCTTTCTCTTGCTGCTTTTAAGATTCCCTCCTTGTCTTTAATCTTTGGCATTTTATTTATGATGTGTCTCGGTGTGGGCCTCTTTGGGTTCATCTTGTTTGGGACTCTCTGTGCTTCCTGGGCTGGTATATCGATTTCCTTCACCAGGTTAGGGAGGTTTTCTGTCATTATTTCTTCAAATAAGTTTCCAATTCCTTGCTCTCTGTCTTCTTGTTCTGGTACAGATATGATGTAAATGTTGGCATGCTTGATGTTGTCCCAGAGGCCCCTTAAACTAGCCTCATTTTTTTGGATTTTTTTCTTTTTGCTGTTCTGGTTGGGTATTTTCTGCTACCTTATCTTCTAAATCACTGATTCAGTTCTCTGCTTCATCTAATCTATTGTTGATTCCCTCTAATGTATTCTTTATTTCAGTTATTGTGTTCTTTATTTCTGAGTTTTTTAAATGTTTTCTATCTCCATTTTTATGTTTCCTGTCTCTTTGTTTAAGTCCTCCCTGAGATCATTGATCATCCTCATAACCAGTGTTTTGAACTCTGCATCTGGTAGATTGCCTGTGTCCACTTTGTTTGGTCCTTTTTCTGGAGCTTTGTTCTGTTTTTTTCATTTGGGACATGTTTCTTTGTCTTTCCATTTTGGCTGCATCCCTGTGTTTGTTTCTATGTGTTAGGTCCGGCTGCTATGCCACCCTATGCCTTAGTAGAGTGGCCTTATGTAGTAGGTGTCCTAGGAGGCCCAGTGGTACAGCCTCCCTGGTCGCCTGGGGCAAATGCTTCAGGAGTTTCTTTGTGTGAGTTGTGTGTGCCCTCCTGCTGTAGTTGAGCTTTGGTTGCTCTTTGCACATAATGGGAGGGATTGACCCTCAGGCTGTTTGTTTTTGTGGATTGACTGTAACTACACTGGAGGAGCTATTGTGTAGGGACTGACCCCGTGGAGCTGGATGCGCTTTAGCAGGGCTCAGTGCCTGTCCAGTCTGCCTTTTAGGTGTGTCTTTTGTGGAGGTGGTTAGGTGATGCTCTGGTGTGATCTGAAGGTAGTCACCAGGTGTGTTGTTTCTGGGGCCTCTTGGGAGGGGCTTTGTTGCAGGCCAAGTTTGGCCACTGCCAACGCCTTTCCTGGGGCTACTTGGTGTAGGCTACAAGGTGATCTGCAGATGGTTGCCACTTGTGCTAGGCTTAGAGATGCCTGAGGGAGGCTAAGATATGAACCAAGGCCAGCTGCCGCTGGTGTGTTACACAGCCACTGTTATACCCATCCTTGCCTCCATTATTTGTCTTTAATACATTTTAAAGTAGACGTAATGATATTATATTATAAAATTTACCAATCATTTTGATTAAAGCAAGTAATTACTCAATCTCATTGAAATACACTTTTGAAATTAGTTTCCCTGTTCCATTTTTCTTATGGGAAATAATGATTCCTGTGAGAAAATGCTGGTGACATACAAAGACCAGAGATTTTTACAAGCTGGGGGGACCTTTCTGTTTCCTAGTCTCCACAATGAGAATAATAGGGATACTTACCTTTTAGGACTGATTTTAGGTTTTAAGAGATAATATAGAAAACATTCAACAAATTCCTAACAACAACACTAGTAATAATTAACATCATATTATGTAAAACACACCAGTCATTTTTTAAGGGCTTTATATGTATTAAATCATTTGAGCTTCATAACAACTCTGAGATGGCTACTTCCATTATCTTCATTTCAAAAGTAAGAAACTGAGGCACAAGAGAGTAACTGTGCCAGAGTTTTCTAGAAATCCTGCCTCCACAGGACTGAATCCCAGAGGACCTGTCTTCATAGATAACTCTCCTACCCACCCCACTCTACTATCTCTCGTACAGGCAATCAAGCAACAAATATTATTTTCTTTATTCTGCTTGCCTTATAGAAGAGTCTACTTAATCCATATCCCTACCTACAGAATGTTAACTATAGTGATAGAAGATGACTCATTAAATCCTTAAGCTTTACATTAACATATAAAAAATCAGGTGACATCATTTATGTATAACAAAGGCTTCTACCCAGCATGAGTCTTGTTTGCTGAAGCAGCTCCCAAATGTTCCTAAGTTGTGGAGCAGTGGTTCTCAAAAGGTAGTCTCTGGACCAGCAGTATCCACACTAGGACCTTATTAGAAATGTAAATTCTTGAGCCCCAAATCAGACCTCCTGTATCAAGTCTGGAGGTGAGGCCCAGCCACTTGTGTTTTAAACAAGACTTCCAGATGATTCTGGCGTATGCTAAAGTTTAAGAACCACTGTTGTAGAGGATCCATGTAATGGGTGAAGTGAAAAGAAAAGAAATAAGCCCAAAAGCTTAGGATGACTTTCCTAATAAACATATGATATGGAGAAGAGAGGGAGGGGGAAAGACGAAAGTTACATAAGGCCCAGATGTAGTACCTGACTTAAGGGATGAACGAAAAGAAGAGATCTTTATTTCAAGTTGTTGCAGTTATGTGGATGGAAATAAGAGATGGATGACAAAAGAAGATTTTAACACATTTTGCTTTATGTTATAAATTGGACCACTTTTCATGCCCTTAATACTCAAATTTTCTCTTTAATTACTCTTGGCTATTAAATTTGTTTTTATTTGAATGTAGTTCCTCTATAATGCCTAGATCGTATAGGAGCCCCTAGACATTAAGTTACAATAAATTTAAGTCAAATAGCAGTGGGTTCACTAAATACAAGTCAAACAAATTCTAAAATCATAAAGTGTTGACACTGAAGAAACTTACAGATCGTAGAGATCATTAATTAAATAAAATCATCAAGTCTAAATACCATTTTCTACAAGTCACAGAGGTTGCAAAAATGACGTAGCTCAAGCAATGTACCTATTTTTTTCCTGGTTTGGTAGGTGAGGGAAGAGTCTATTATATAAGAACCCAAAGAAACTCTTTTAGACACTGAAGGCAGGGAACGTATCTGTTTCATTCTCCAGTGCGCATCCAGTACCAGTCAGAGTTTGACACGTAGTAGGTGCTAAATAAATGTTGTATAACTAAATTAATGAATAAAAACCATAGCAAGACATGATGGGGGTTAGTGACCAAATCCTCTGTACTAATAATACCTCTGAGCTATCAGGAAACAAGATACCACTTACCTCCTTGGGAAGAGAGGTCTAGATATGGAAGTAACACCTTACAGTATGAATTTGAGTTGCAGAAATTTAACCTGGAGAAAAAGATTAGTATCGGGAGGTGTGATGAATGATGACTGAGTTCAGCACAGGATGGTTTTGTTCAAGATTGCCCTCCAGCCCAGTCATCCAGCACCTGTGTCAGAGTCAGGGAGGGAACGGAGGGAAAGGGCTGTAATTAAGAGCATGCCAGATAGAATACTTATATATCCAGGGCCTTTCTAGGAAACAGAGAACTCAAGTCAGTGCTGTTTGTGGCTCAGTTGTACAGTGCAATCAGGAGGTACCTCACCAGAAGACCTTGGTCTGAAGTTGTAGAAGTCAGAGTTGCTGCTTCACGGAAGCCAGTGTGGGTCATTATAAGAGATAACAACAGTAACTACAGTCGCAGCCAGGAATGAGGACAGTGACTTTCCCTGGGTCCCTTCCCTACCTTCCTCTACCCACATGGCTTGCCCCATCACCTCCTTCAGGTGTGATGCAAATGAAATTGCAGTGTCTCCCAGTCCCCAGAACTCCCTACACCAGTCCCCTGACTTGTTTTTCTCCATAGCACTTATTACCACTTCACATACATTACATTCATTTATTCGTCTGTCTTCCCTCAAGTAGAAGGTGAGCTCCCTGTCTGTTATACTCATACTATAGACCTAGCTCCTAGGACAGTGCCTGGTATGTGATATGAGGCAATGAATATCTATTGAATGCATGAACTTTTCATTATTTTGCTGCACAGTCTATGAGGTAAGTGTTATTGTCTCTATTTTACAAACAAGAAATGAAAGTCAGCGAAGTTAATTGGCCCAAAATAACACGACCACCAAGTATTAAAGTTGTGATTTGAAACTAACCCTTACCCCACAAAGGATGTTCTCTTAAAGTAGATGTCAGTTGAGCTTTAAAAAATAGATATTATTGGGACCATTTTTGTAACTTACATTGTTCCTTTTAAAAATTTACATTCTGTTCTGTAGCTATAACCTCCACATTTCCATTATTCTTAGCCTTCCAATAAAAGAGATTCAATATTTTGCTGTCGTTTCTCTGTTTATCTATGAGGTTCATCCTTTAGTAGTTTCTTCAAGAAGGATTCAGGAAAACTGGTCTCTAATTAGTGCATATTCAAAAATGTTTTCATGTTTCCTCTCTACTTAAACAAGTTTGGTTACACATAAATTTCTTGGTTGTGCTTTCTTTCCCTTGAGGACTTTGAAGGTATTTCCTTACTCTCTTCTGGTGTTGAGAATAAGATAATAAACTTCCATAAGCTTGTCACTCACCTTCAGCACTATCAATAATCTTGTTGTTTCTACTTTGCCCCACATTTTTTGCAAGTTCCAGATATCATGTAATTTTTTCCAATAAATAGTATGCAACTCTAACTCTATGCATTTCTAACTAATAAGCACTTTTTAAAAACATAACTATCATGCCATTATCAAACCATAAAAAATTAATTCCTGAATATCATCTATTATCTAATTCATATTGAAATATCCCTGGTTGTCTCAAAGAGATCTTTTCATAGATGGTATGCTGACTTCCATTTAATCAGATCACTCTGGATGTTGTGTTCAGAACAAACTCCAGGGACCAAAAGCAGAAGTAAGGAGACCAATAAGGAGCGTATTGCAATAGCCAGGAGAGAAATGGTTCGGATTGCACCATGGTGGTAGCCTTGGAACTAGTGAGAACTTACAGTATTCTGAATACATCCTGAAGATATAGTCAATAGATTTGCTAATGGATTGATCTAGAGTGTGAGGGAAAGAAACTAGTCAAAGATGACTCCAAGATTTTGGCTTGAGCTACTTTAAGAATGAAGTTATCTTTAACTGAGAAGAAGACTGGGTAAGAATCAGGTTTAAGAGTTCTGTTTTGGATATGTTAAATATGAGCAGCTTATTATGTTAGGTATGAAAGAAGAGAAGTCAGATAAGCAGTTAAATATATTGGACTAAAGTTTAGGAATGGTATCTTAGCTGGAGATATAAATGTGTCAGTCATCAGCATATCGATTATATTTAAAAGCATGGGATTAGGTTAATTCACCAAGAGAGTGAATGTATGTAGATAGAAAACAGAAGACACCCAAGGACATAGACCACCTCAACTCAATACTCCAATATTTCGAGTTTGGAGACATTAGTAGGAACCATCAAATGAGATTGATGAGGAAAATTAACCAGTAAAATTAATTTACGCGTTCAGACTCGAGGTGCTCTTCCAGTTGTTGAGCCATTTCAGAGAGGCCTGAATGAGCTCCTGAAGCACATGTCTCCCAACATGTGCTTGATAAGTCTGAGGCCAGCATAAAGGAATATAAGGACAAAAACCAAGTGGAAATGAATCCACGCTCTAGTCTCTTATTCACTATACAGGGAGGAACATTCTCTAGGATACTCTCTTCTCTTTGTGATCTAGCAAAACCCTGAAATAGAAGTTTGTGATTATAACCTGTCTGTCCTTCAGAGAGGTGTGATTCTACCTATTAACCCATGACAGCTGTTGGAATCCCTGCAAGAACCTTTGTTATTCTTCTATTAATTTTCCTCTTTAAACTTAAAAAAAAAGGCACTTAACATCTGTTTCGCATTCTACTTGCTTTATTTAGTTGATTACCAAGATCAACAAAAAACTGCTGTCTTTCTTCCATCATTAAAAAAAAAAGACACTAATATTTCAGTACGTATGCCCTTTACACTGTAATATTCCTTTAAGATTTAGGAAAGCAACTCCTTATATCCACATCTTTCTCTGGAATGTTTAGTCTGTCTGGGGCAAGGAGGCCAGAGAATAACAAGCCTAATTCACCCCATTTTCTTGTGAGCTTTGTCAGTGAATGGACTGGAGGAAGTGGGAGTGCCCATTTTTGGGGGTTTGGGAAAAAAATCACTTTGGGTTATCATAATGTGTGGAAAGAAATATAACAAGGAAGCCTCTGGAGAATAACTAAGGTGTAAAAAACAGTAAAACAAAGTTGTTCACCCAACCCCATACAAGTTAGTCAAGTTTATCCTTTAGGATTGACAGTGATGGCTCTGTGGGAGGGATTTAATAGGGACAATATAGATGGAAGGGTGGTGCCGGGTCCCACCAGAGAAGTTGTATTGAAGCAACATTGTCTAGGAAACACTCTATTTGAACTAAATTTTTATTGAGGTGGCTTTGGCAGGCCCGATAGAGATAATTGAGAGGCTAACGACATCCCCCCACCCCAACTCAAGCTACCATTTCGCACTGCACTAGGGTCAGGCAAATCTGAAGTCTGCGGATGGTAAGATGTCCATGACACAAGATCAAGGAAAAACAGAGATTACAGAGCAGCATATATGATATAATATCACTTAAGAAAAAAAAAGTTAGAAAAGAAGAAAGGGACAACAAAAGAAGAAAATGTGTATGTGTATGTATATGTACATATGAAGAAAGTCTATAAGTACACTAAGTACATGTATATGACAAGATGTTAATAATGGTTGTCCCTGGATAATGAAACTATAGGTGACTTGATTTCTGAATTTGCTTTTGAGCAATTTTTTTCTGAATTTTTGCATAATTGCATGTATTTCAATTAGAAAATAAAAAATTATTTCCTCTGTTAATTTTGCATAGATCTTCCCACTGGTATTTCTGTTTCCTAGAACTATGGCTGGCCTATAATAAGCCAACAATGAAAGTTTGTGGTGTTTTTTTTTTTAAATAAATCGTGAACAACTGAATTAACCTTGTGGCCACAAGCCATATCATGTAAATGAAGATTTCATATATATACTCAACTTACATCTAATTGAATTTCTCAGAATACATTTCTTATATTCTCTGCATGTTGAATTCATAGGACTTCAGTCTGTGCTCAGAGGGATCACAGGCTGTGTGAACATGGTTCAGGGTTTCCAGAAAATGGTGGCATATCTTCCCATTAAGCAAACAAACAAAAATTAAATAGCACTGTAAATTTTGTATAATTATTATGTCTGCTTTGCATAACAGGTTTTGCAGATAAATGTTTTTTTAAAAAAAACTCTGCCATTGGTAAACATTTGAAAACACTGCTCTAGTCCAGTGAAACATCCAATGCTTGAATCTTTTTTAAAACCTGTCTGAAATGTGGTTCTTTCTGAAACACTGCAGTATTATCTGGGACTATACATTTTTCCCTAGTTGCCAAAATAAAATATCATCTCCCACCAGAAGTTTACATGAAGGCTAATTAACTAAAATTAACAATCTTTTTTTTTTTTTTTTTGGATAAAATTAACAATCTTGAAGTGTGGACCTCTATATGAAATCCTACGCTCTATTATAAAAATTTTTCATTTAAGGTTCATCAAGATAGCCATTTACAGTGGCAAAACTCATTGCTACTCAAAGTGTGGTCCACTTAACCAGCAGCTCCTGGAATCTTGTTGGAAATGCAGAATTTTAGTGCCATCCTTATTGATTCAGAATTTGCATTTTAACTAGATCCCAAGGTAATCATATGAACATTTATGTGTGAGAAGCACAGATATAATTCATCAGAGCAAAGAGCATATTTGTATAAGGTATGAATTAGTTTAGATGGAGAGGAGGAATATTCTCCAATGGTTCCCAAACTTGGCTGCATATTTTGATCATCTGGGGACTGTTAAAAAATACTGATGCCTGGGCCTCATCCCCACAGATTCTGACCTAATTGGCCTGGGATGGAGCCTGGGTATCAAGATATTTTAAAATTCCCCTAGTGATTCTAATGTGCAGCGGAGTCTGAAAACCATTGCTCTAAATTAAATATTCCTAACATACGGTTGTAAATGAGAATCAATTGAGGAGCTTTTAAAAAGTACCAGTGCTATGGCCCATACCCCCAGGGACTCTGATTCAACTGGTCTGGGGAGAAGCCCAAGCACTGATGTCATTTAAAAGTTTCCCAGTTGATCCCAATGGACGCTAGAGTTAAAACACAACTCTACATGATGTTGATAAACCCAGCCTCAAATTAAGGTGAAATACATAATATTGGACTAGAAGTGATAAATTACCCTCACCACCTCTTACCCCATAAAACACAGGAATCCAGCAGGCATAAAAAGACACTTGTGAACACTCATACTTTAGCCAGCAGTACCCCTAAATATTTCTGCTCTGATGGAGATCTGTCACAGTGGCCTATAGTTAGAGTGGAGCCCGGTTCATTTAGCAGTCCTAAAAAGGCTTGAAGGCTCAGACAGAGGCCACCCAGTTTGTTTAAAGACAGCCATTAAGCTCAGAAAATTCTTCCCCAGAATCCACTCTGACAAAGCCCTTCAGCCTTTCCCTTCACCATTCAGCAACTTGTCTGCCTTGGCACAAGAAACCCCAGGACCCCTGCCTGTGTAGGTCTAGGTCTACAAGGCAAAAATTAGGAGATTTGGAAGGGGAGCCACAGAGTAATTAAAAGCAGGAAAAAAAGAAGCAGAACCATCTATCATTGACTGAATTTAAAAATACAGTGAAAGCATTTTCACCTTCATTTATATTCTAAGTATGAAGGATGAATTGTCCTACATGGAACTCTAAGACATCTATGCCAATACCAGCAAATTAACATTACTTTAAGGGTAGGGGTCTTAATATTGACATGGCCTTGCAATTAGTTCTAGGGGCAGGTATTTAGGTTTATTCACATGTTGGAAATACTTGCTCTTAATACTTAATCCTCAGGGAGCCAGGCCACTTGGCCAATGAGAAGAGTTAATATTAGAGCCTTGTTGGATAGGTGTTTGTGTGTGTGTGTGTGTGTGTGTGTGTGTGTTTATTAAAAGGAAGCATAAGTTACAGGCTGAGAAATATTACTCTATAGAGGAATCTGTCCTCAGCATTGCAACATAGTGGTAAGTCTATTTATAAAACACAGAGCATCTAAAGACAGCTATTTGAATGAACAAGTTGACATTTGTTTTTGTGATCAATGAAAAATGGTGAGAAAATAGTAGCATTGAATTTTTTTCCACCTTACAATCTCTAATGCTTCATATAAACCTCAGCCTAAAACACCTTGTAGAATACCAAAAGGTGGACTGTCACAGTGATTTGTTTGCCAAGTTTCTCTCTGAACAAGATTCTATGGTAATTATTTCACAGCTAAAATAATTTGGAAACAATTGAAGGAAAAGGACTTTATCTCATTGGTGTTGCAGTTACCACAAAGCCTAGAACAATAAATACTCTTTCAATAAATACTTATTGAATTGACTTTAGACATAGAAAGGCCAAATGGCATATCTAGAACCTTTTTATCCTACTGTTCTAGCACTACCATCAGGGGAAGACAAAAAGAAAAGTTCTTCAATTATGTTAATGATGATAATTTATACCATCAGTGTAAATTTATACCATCAGTGTAAATGAAGTATGATGTCCAAAGATATAAACATAAAATAATTTTAACATAATTTTATCCTTTATTTTCCAGGACATTCAATAGATGATTAAATTAGCCAATGCCTTGAGTGTGTTTGGGTTGTATGCCTTTGTACTCAATATCTAAATATTCACTAAGAAATGTGAATTCGTTTAGAATAGCAATAATCTTTTAAACTGTCCTAATGAAAACTAAAGGTATTGATGAACATCTATTTAACATGGAAAGACATTCTTAGACATGTTTTCATGCTATGGGAAATTTCTTGAAAGAAATCCATGATACCAAAAAGACCTACACAGGGCCGGCCCAGTGGCTCAGGTGGTTAGAGCTCCGTGCTCATAACTCCGAAGGCTGCCGGTTCGATTCCCACATGGGCCAGTGGGCTCTCAACCACAAGGTTGCCAGTTCAATTCCTCGAGTCCCGCAAGGGATGGTGGGCTCTGCTCCCTGCAACTAAGATTGAACACGGCACCTTGAGCTGAGCTGCCTCCTGGATGGCTCAGTTGGTTGGAGTGCGTCCTCTCAACCACAAGGTTGCCAGTTCAATTCCTCGACTCCCGCAAGGGATGGTGGGCAGCGCCCCCTGCAACTGAAATTGAACACGGCACCTTTGAGCTGAGCTGCCGCTGAGCTCCCAGATGGCTCAGTTGGTTGGAGCGTGTCCTCTCAACCACAAGGTTGCCGGTTCAACTCCTGCAAGGGATGGTGGGCTGTGCCCCCTGCAACTAGCAACGGCGACTGGACCTGGAGCTGAGCTGCGCCCTCCACAACTAAAACTGAAAGGACAACAACTTGAAGCTGAACGGCACTCTCCACAACTAAGATTGAAAGGACAACAACTTGACTTGGAAAAAAGTCCTGGAAATACACACTGTTCTCCAATAAAGTCCTGTTCCCCTTCCCCAATAAAATCTTTAAAAAATAAATAAATAAAAATAATAATTTCCTTAAAAAAAAAAAAAAAGACCTACACATTCGAATGACAAAACTGTATCAGTATCAGGCCTTTATCCTCAACATATTCCTTACACAGAGGAGCGCTCAAAGCTGTGTTTTTTAGTCAAAACCACAGGCATTATCTCTAGTTTTACTTCCTTCTTCTTTTCCTTCTTCTTCTTCTTTTTTTTTTTTTTTTTTTTTTTTTTTTTTTGGTTTTCATTAATATCAAGATTGTGCCCTTTTCCTGATCTAATATAAACAGTTTGGGGAGATTATTTTCTCTGGGACATTTTTTTAAAGTGAGATTTTTTTTCAACTTGTTTCATTTTTGTAACTCAAGAAAGGCTTTCTTACTTCCTTTTCTACCATGGCTTAAGCCTCAAGCCTTAGTATTCACAGTAGGATCAGACGAGAAATATCAGAACAACTAGGGAGCTTGTTAGAAAAACAGGGTCTTAGGCTCCACCCGAGATGTATTGCATCATGTTCTACATGTTAACAAGATCCTGAGCTCATTTGTATTTACATTGCAGTTGAAGAAGCACTTCTCTGTAACATTAAGAGGAAGTTAAAATACATATTATTTTAACTTCTCATAAAGACTTTTGCAGTAACAGAAATTGCAGGAAAATTCAAAGTTTCAAATTACTTATGAGGTTTAAGTACAAATTGGTAAAATCCTTTCAACAATTTGGTAATAGTATCAGGAATGTTAAAATGGTTATTATTTCAGACCTAGTGACTACCCTTCTGGAAATGAATCCTAAAGAAAAAATCCAATGAAATGGCAAAAGTTTTATGTGTAAGGATGTTCCCGTTAGCTTTACCTAAAATAGCAAAAAAAAAAAAAAAAAAAGAAAAAGAAACAAACTAAATGTTCAACAATAGAAAAATAAGTAAATTATGGCAATCTACCAGATAGAATATTATATAACAATCAAAATCATGTTCATTAAAATATATAACATGGACTGAAAATAGTGCAGTAAAAAAAACTCCAGGACTCTGTTCATCTACAAAAGCAACTAATGAGCTAAATAAAGCAGTGAGAATCAACTTTATGTGCATGTGGTGATCAGCAGCCCATATGAACAGGATGAAATCATGCCTAGGTCCCCACACCCTTCTCTCATATAAAGAAAAGGTATTAAGCTTTGAATTATTGGAACTGAAAATCAGTAACAGAAAGCTATCAGAAAAACCACTGAAAATTTGGTATTAACCGACACAATTTTAAGTACATCTATAGATCAAAGAAAATATCACAAGGGAAATTAGAAAATACCTTACTGATTGAAAATGAAAATACACATATCAAAATTTGTGGAAACAGCAAATGCAGTGATTAGAGGGAAATTTATACCATCAGTTGATTATAGTAGGAAAAAAATAAAGGTCTCAAATAAATATTAGTATTAGAAGCACCCACTTTATGAAAATAGGAAAAAAAGAGCAAATTAAAACGAATGGAAACAGAACATAGAAAACAAAGATAAGATTAGCAAACAATGAAATTAAAAACCGAAAAAAAATAGAGGAAATCTATCAACACAAAGCTGATTATTCTAAAAGATCGATAAAATGAATAAACTTCTAAATAGAATAATCAAAGAACAGAAGATAATAACTACTAATATTTTGATAAGAAGAGGGGACATCACTGCATATCATATCGTAAAGGGATATTAAAAGAATTTTATGAACAGCATAATGCCAATAATTTTGATAACTTAGATGAAATAAAAAAATTCCTTGGAAGATCTTAACTAGCAAAACTCACTCAAAAAGGAGTAGATTAACTGAAAAGCTCAATATCTATACCATATATTTAATTTGGAGTTAAAAAAATCTTTGCACAAAGAAAAAAATTAAACAACAACAACAACAAAAAAGTGGCCATGAGTATGGCAGCTTACAACCCTGCTGCAGGTTGCTAGAGCCAGAGAGAGCAATACAAACCTCAAAGCATTGTGGTTTTGGGTCTTGACCTGTCTGTCGGCTCCCTCAAGGATCTGCACAAAGGTTTCCCTTTGTTTCCTTCTACTCAGAACATTCCCGGGGCGGGGACCATTTCCCAGGCAGCTTTTGCTGAAATCGTTTAATGGCAAAGGTATGAGACACAGCAGCCTGTAGCAAGGGACAACACTTAAACTGAGAACCATGGAAGAGCTTGGAAAAGGAGATACACAAGAGAATAGGGGTTTTAAAAGCTCCCATGTATACTGGGGAATCAAGAAGGCCATGAGTATACCCAAGGAAAAATACATGCTCAGAAAAGGCCCAAGAAGACTCAGAGTTTTCACCTCTAGCTGGCCTGCAGATGCTGTGCAAGCAAAAAGTAAAGGCTAAGTAAGGCAGAATTGTAAATGGCCTGGTAGGTATTGAAGGAGTGCTCCAACATAGAAACAATCTACAAAGACTGGAAGAAGGGTTTTGTTCTCTCTTCCCCACCCCCACTTTGTTTGTTCCAGTCACGTAAGGTAACCCTCAAAATATGACCTACAAGTAGCTAGCAGAACACATACTTCAGTGGCCACACATAACAAAGAATATACACTTTAGAAAAATAGTTTAGAACAGTCACTTAACAAGCAAACAACAAAAACCAACAACAAGGCACAACAAACCCTGCAGAGGGGGTAGAATGCTTTCTATAGTTGCCACATTACTATATTAAAAATGCCCAATTTTTAACAAAAAGTATGAGGTATGCAAGAATAAGTAAGTATAGCCCATTCAAGTAAACAAATTAATAGAAACTGTCTATGAAGAAGTGCAGGCATTGGATTTACTAGACCAAGACTTTATAGCAACTTCTTAATATGCTCAAAGATCTAAAGGAAACCAAGAGAATGCTAGCTAGTTGTAGGTCATATTTTGAGGGTTACCTTACGTGCCTGGCACAAACAAAGGGGGGGGGGAGAGAAAAAACCCTTCTTCCAGTCTTTGTAGATTGTTTCTATGTTTGAAACCAAGGAAACCAAGAGAATACTGAGAGTCTCACCAAATGGATACTATCAATAAAGAGATAGAACTGTCTTAGTCATTTTTGGCTACTCTCTCAAAATGCCACAGACTGGGTGGCTTATAAACAACAGAAATTTAGTTCTGGAGGTTGGAAGTCTGAAATCAGGGTGCCAGCATGGTTAGGTCGTAGTGAGAAATCTTTTCCAGTTTCAAACTGCCAATTTCTCATTGTCTCCTCAGTATGGTGGAAAGAGAGTGAGCTAGCTCTCTGTCTTCTTCTGATAAATGGACTAATACTATTAATGGGGCATCACCCCCATAACTTAATTACTTGCCAAAGTTCCCACTTCTAAGTACTACGATTTTGGGGATTAGATTTCAACATACTGTGTTTTCCCAAAAATAAGACCTCGCCAGACAATCAACTCTAATGTATCTTTTGGAGCAAAAAATTAATATAAGAGCTGGTCTTATTTTACTATAATATAAGACCAGGTCTTATATAATATAATATAATGTAAGACCAGGTCTTATAGAATATAATATAATATAATATAATATAATATAATATAATATAATATAATATAATATAATATAATACAATACCGAGTCTTATATTAATTTTTGCTCCAAACAATGCATTAGAGCTGATTGTCCGGCTAGGTCTTATTTTCGGGGAAACACGGTATGAATTTGGGGGGAACACAAATATTCAATCCATAAAAGAAATACTGAGGGTGCCCCCAAAAATGTATACAAGTGGGCACTTTGGTCAATGTTGCTCAGGTAGTAGTTTGCTGTAATCAGAAGTGTCTGGACGCTGATGGTAACCACTTTGATCACCTCTTATAATTGCAGAAGTCAAATGTGACTTGCGTTCATCTTTTGTTATCGGTATATATTGAGTATTACAATTTTAACATAGCTTTCCTTTCTTAAAATGTATATACATTTTGTAGAACCCTCTGTAGAAATAGAAATTCTAGAGCTAAACAGTATAATAGCTGGGATGAGGGGTTCAAAAACAGACTTGAGCTGGCAGAAGAAATAATTAGAGAATTTGAATAGGTCATTTGAAATTATTCTGTCTTAGGAGTGGAAAGAGAAAAGAATGAAGAAAAATGAACAGAACCTAAGGGACATGTGGGACACCATCAACTGTACTAACATACATACAATAGGAATTCTGGAGTAAGAGGAGAGAAAGGGGCAAAAACGAATATATGAAGAAGTAATGGTTGAAAACCACTCAAATTTGATGAAAGATATGAATCTACACATCCAAGAAGAGCCTCCTGAAAGGAAGAGAGAATCAATTTGTCGTGTACAAGGGATCCATAATAAAATTAACATCTGATTTCCATTCACAAACCATGGAGCAATGAGGCAATGCAATGATATATTTAAAGGGGGAGGTCAACCAAGAATTCTACATATAGCAAAACTATTCTTCTAAAATCAAAGAGAAACTCCCAGTTTCTAGTCCAGTGTCTAAGGAGCTTAGCAGTCATCACTCCATCCTAACAACAAGTAAAAATCTGAACAAAAAAAGTCAACAATTCTTCTTTGATCTATCAAAGAGGTAAGATCACAGGGCAAACCGCAGTCCAAAAAATTGGAGAGACATACAGGTAGATACAGAGAACCAAAACTTACCAAAGCAGAAACTCAGAAGCACAAACCTTCAAGAGAACAAGTGTCAGGGTAGGAAAACCTAAACTGTAACTGATAGATTGCTGTAGATTCAGTGATGACAAACCTGAGAGATAAAAACTCAGTCATGGGGACTACCACACTTTCATGAGTTTTATCTCTAAAAGCTTGATTGATTCTCAAAGGGAATACTGGAGAAAATTTTTCTCTAGCTTCTGGCCGTGGAAGGAGCAATGTAACCATTTTGACATATGGCAGAACATTCTATTGTTCTTAAGAAGGCCTGCCCTCAAGAGAAATTGTTTTACCAGAACCTAAACTACTGGGGTTTTATCAGAGCCTAACCACCCAAGGGAGGTGGGAGGATGGGTGAAAAAGGTGAAAAAAAATGTGGTCGATAATATTGTGGTAACTGCATGGTGACAGATGATTAGTAGACTTGGTGTGGTGATCACAGAGTAAGGTACATAAATGTTGAGTCACTCTATTATACACCTGAAACTAATATAATATTGTATGCCAACTATACTTAAATTAAAGAAAAAAGAAAGAAACAAGGGAATCAAATTCGGAAACATCTAGTAAAGCTGAAAATCTGTGTATGCTTCAACCATGCCATTCTACTTTAGGTTTATGTCCTAAAGAAATGTTTAAATATTTTCTCTTATAGAAACATACAAGAATGCTCAAAGGAGCAGTATTTGAAATCATAAGAATTTAGAAATAATTAAAATGTCTATTGGCAAAAGAATAGATGATAAATTTTAGTATATGCATATCCTAGGGCATTCTACTGCTCTGGAAATAAATTACACAGAGCTGAATGAATCATCATAGTGATACAACCTAAATATTAAAACAGAAAATAATACTATATACATTGCTTTAATTGTATACATATAGAATAAAGTATAAAGTAATAAATGAAATTTGTAAACACTATTTTAAAAACAACATGATGATTAACTCTGTTCTGGAGGTTTGTGATCCCGGAGGATTAGGGAAAGGCTGTCTAATTGAAATATTTTCTATTTTAAGATGGATTGTGAGTATATGAATATATTGCCATTCAGTATATAATTCTCTCTCTCCTTTTTGAAATCACTTCATGATAAAAATAAATGTATAATATAAAAAATAAACAGACCAAATCAATGACCTAACTTTATGAGGTCGGACAATTAAGTTCGTGAACTTGCTGCAACAATGTTGCTAACCTTTTTTGATATCAGAGGGATTATTCATTATGAATTTGTACCAACTGGACAAACAGTTAACCAAGTTTACTATTTGGAAGTGTTGAAAAGGCTGCGTGAAAAAGTTAGATGACCTGAATTTTTTGCCAACAATTCATGGCTCTTGCATCATGACAATGCACCAGCTCACACAGCACTGTCTGTGAGGGAGTTTTTAGCCAGTAAACAAATAACTGTATTGGAACACCCTCCCTACTTACCTGATCTGGCCCCCAGTGACTTCTTTCTTTGCCCAAAGATGAAGGAAATATTGAAAGGAAGACATTTTGATGACTCTCAGGACATCAAGGGTAATACAATAACAGCTCTGGTGGCCATTCCAGAAAAAGAGTTCCAAAATTGCTTTGAAGGGTGGACTAGGTGCTGGCGTCGGTGCATAGCTTCCCAAGGGGAGTACTTCGAAGGTGACTGTAGTGATATTCAGCAGTGAGGTATGTAGCACTTTTTCTAGGATGAGTTCGCGAACTTAATTGTCTGACCTCATGCGCCTTAATAAAATGGGGGGGAGGGGAAAGGGAAGGAAGAGCAAGCTAAACTTAAAGCTTGCAGAAGCATGAAAATAATACAGATTGGAATTGATATAAATGAAATAGAGAACAGAAAAACAACAGAAAGAATCAATGTAACCAAAAGTTGGTTCTTCGGAAAACATTGACAAAATTGATGAATATTCAGCAAGGCTGACCAAGACAACAAGTATCTGAAAGCACTAGACGGTGAGCCAAGGCAAGGGGAAATAAAACGGAGTCTGCGAGTGGAAATAGGTAATATCACTGGGACAGTTTCCTGGTTTTATAGCTCTTGGCTTGAGGGCAAGTATCAGTCAGTGCCAAACTGGGTAGCTAACACTCCAGTATAAAACCTGCAGTCTTACTGGTCTAAAGAGTTAAATGACATGGTTTGGGGCAAACATGGAAGCTGGAAAGAGAGAGGGTAATTCTAGTAAAGACCATTTAAATGTTGCCCAAATCTCTGACTGACCTCTGAATTATTACACCTGTATAGCACAGATTTTAAACAGCCCAGCTTAATTAAGATAAACTATTCAGAGTTAAGCTATTGTCCACTACAGGAAAGACAGAGTTTAGCACTTGAGTTCAGCCAAGTTAACCACCCAGAAAAAGTGAAAAAAGAAAAATAACAATTCTTCAAAGGAACATAACAGAATTTAAGTATTTCCAATCTATTATTTACAATGCCCAGTGTAAATTCAAAATTTCTAGACACACAAAGAAATAGGAAAATGTGACCTATCTCTAAGAAAAAATATAATCAATGAAGACCAACCCCAAGATGACTTGACTGTAGGAAAAAAAACAAAGTATAATCTAAAACAGTCATCATAGTAATGCAGAAGAATGTGAAGGAAAATATGCTCATAATAAGTAAATGAACAGAACGTCTCAGTAAAGAAATAAAAACTATGAAAAAGAACCAAATTTTCTATTCTAGAAGTAAAATATTCTTTACTAGAATAATTTACTACTTCTAAGTAAAGTATTCTAGAAGGCAAAATACAATATGTGAAAAAAATTAAAATTGCCCTGGGTGGGCTTAAAAGCATAGTGAAGATGACAGATAAGTCAGTGGAGTTGAAGACAGATAAATAGAAATTATCCAAGCTGAAGAAAGGAAAAAAAGATTTGGGGAAAAAATTACACAAAGCCTCAAGGGACCTGTGGGTCAATGTGAAATATTTTGACATTTATCTAATTAAGTTCCACAAGAAGAAAAGTGAATGGAGTATTAAAAAAATAGGTTTGATGAAATACTGGCCGAAATTTCCACATATTTAGTGAAAACATAAACTTACAATTACAAGAATATCAGTAAATTCCAAACAGGATAAATATGAAGAAAATGACACCGAGAAACACCATAGTCCAATAGTCCGCAAAGGATGAGCCATGGGCCTCTAGGGATTTCTGAGATCTTTTTGTGGAGTTTCGCAACGTCAAAACCATTTTCAAAATAATTTTCACTGGTTGACATTTACACTAATGAGGCAAAAGCAATAGTGGGTCAAACATGAGTCAAGGCAGTGTCACCAAACGAATGCAGCAGTCGTCTTCTACAGAACCAGAAACTCAGATTTTAAAAACATTTTTCTTAGATCAGTTTTACACTTACAGAAAAACTGAGCAGATAGTACAGAGAATTCCCACAGACACTCTCTTTTCCCTACTCACAGATTCCCATTATCAGCATCTTGCACTAGTGTGGTACATTTGTTACAACTGATGAGCCAATATTGATACATGGTTATCAATTAAAGTCCCTAGTTTACACGAGGGTTCACTGTGTTACAAAGTTCTATGGGTTTTATACAATGTCATATACCCACCATTACAGTATCATACAGAATGGTTCGACTGCCTAAAAAGCGCCTGTGCTCAACATATTCATCCTGTCCCCTCTCTCCATCACCCCTAGAAACCACTAATCTGTTTATTGTCTCCAAAGTTTTGTCTTTTCCAGAATGTCATATAGTTTGGAATCATCTAGTATGTAGTCTTTTCAGATTGGCTTCTTTCACAATATGCAGTTAATGTTCTTCCATGTCTTTTCATGGCTTGATCTTCTTTTATCACTGAATAATACCCCACTGCACGGATGTAACAGTTTTTTTTATCCATTCACCCATTAAAGGACATTTGGAAAGAATTTGAGATCTTGCCTCCTGACAATTGTTGTCAGTTTGACTCAAATAAACTCTTATAAAAATTCTCATAAAAATAAAGGAAATCCTGGTTGCATCCAAGTTTTAGCAATTATGAATAAAGCTGCTATAAACGTGCATGTTTTAGAGTAGACATAACTTTTCAGCTTCGTTGCATAAATACCAAGTCGTATGATTGCTGGATTGTATAGTAAGACTATGTTTAGATTTGTAAAAAAATGACAAACTGTCTTCCGAAGCGGCTATAACATTTTGCAATACTACCAGCAATGAACGAGAGTTCCTGTTACTTCATATCCTGGCCAACATTTGGTATTGTTAGCACTTTGGATTTTATCCATTCTAATAGGTATGTAGTGATACCTCATTGTTTTAATTTGCGTTTCCCTAATAACATACATGCTGAAAATCTTTTCATATACTTATCTGCCATCTGTGCATCTTCGTTGGTAAGGTGTTTCTGTTCAAATCTTCTGCTCACTATTTAATCGAGTTGTTTGGTTGTTTAGTACACATCTTTTTAATATTCAGTATGATGAAATCAGAAGTACACATAAAGCACTTCTGCTGCATACTGAAGTACAATAGTGTTCTTGAGAAAAAACACTTTATTGTTTGAGTTATAAGCTGAATTAGTCAGTTTTTGTTTTCACAGAGCAGTTTTACTTGAAAGAATGACCGATAAACTATGGTTATTCAGAATTGGGTGATGGCAGACATTTTCTTAAAAAGAAAATAAATGAGCCTGTCATTTCTAGAGGAAAAACTGACAGTATAAATATAAAATTCAAGCTTTCCATCAAAAATTAGAAATTTATAATACTTATATCTGCCAGCTTGACAACTTTTGAATACTTCAAAACTTTTTCTGATAAGATTGGTAGTGATATTAACAGGTGTCATTTTAAAATTTTATATAATGAAATGTGTCAACATGTAAAGGATCGCTATAACTCAGTGAACCAATATGAATCAAAAGTCACTGCCAAGAAAATGAATAAGCAAGACACAGACCTGGAGAAAAATTTGCAAATCATATATCCAACAAAAGACAGTTATGGAAAATATACAAAGTCCTACAACTCAGTATTTTTAATTGGGAAAACGCAATTTAAAATAGGCAGATTTCACAAAGAAAGATACAGTAATGCCATAAACAGATGAGCATATGAATTAGTGCTCAAAATCATTAGTCGCCGAGATACTGCTATGAATGCATCACAGTAGCTATAATACAAAGACTGACAATATCAGACGTCAGTGAGGATGTGCAACAATTGAAACTCTTAGACACTGCGACTAAACTAAGCCATGTTGAAAAACATTATAGTAGTGGTGGCCTTTCGAGGGGTGGGAATGTGGGGATTTTGGGGGAAGGAGAATGAGTGAACTTTCTATATTTTATATTTATGCTGTTTATTTTGATAGGCGTTTACGTTACCCAAGTGTATGCATTTGTCCAAATTCACTGAATGTTACACTCAAGATTGTGCATGCACTATATGTAAATCTTACCTCAAAAAAACCCTATATATACATATTGAATTCTAATTCATCATATGGATGCAAAAGTATTGGATGAAGTACACTGATATCTACAACTTACTTTGAAATGCACCAAAAAATAAGATGAATTGAAGAATGGATAGAGGAATCAATAAATGGTTGGATAATTATGCAATATAGCAAATTAATTGCATAGTGAGTATATATGAATTCACTGTGTAGATATTTCAGTTTTTTCAGTATATTTGACAATTTTCATAATAAGATGTTGTGGAAAGTTATGCATAAAAAGTCTGATAGGAAACACAATTGACGTCAGATGTTGAAACTTTGGAAGAATTTTCAAGTTACTTATAATGGTACTTATTAATTAAAAAAATGCACTTTATAGTTTTAAAACTTTCTACCATTTCCATGAAGCAAAAACAAATTGGTGTTTTTTTCATCTTATACCAATCAGTGGAAGATAGCTTTCTAGCCAAACGATTAATCCATTTAAAATGTAAACTTCATATTAAAGGCATGAGCAAATGAACTTTATTGTCCCATAGTTAAATCATTTTAATAAGGATAAATTACTTGAAGCACATTTTCTTTGAGCGTTCACTGGGTATTAAATGGACTTCAGTGATCTGAGTTTCGATGGCCTGAAAAGCTTCAGTCTAACTATATCATAGATACTAAGTAATCGTGTGACTTTAGTTAGAAAATGTAACTTCTCTGTTAGAGATGTCTTTAAAATGGATATTAAAATGCCTGACTGACTTTATAAAATATTGTGAAATAACATGATGAATATAAAGGCACTTTGAAAAATTAAAATTATGATGCTAACTGCTGAGATGTTATTAAAACATTTTCTACTCTAATCCACGTTGAACCCTAACCTTTACAAAAGCATAAATATGGGCCTGCCTGGTGACTTTGGTGGTTGGAGGGCAGTGCTTCTAACGCCTAGGTCGCCAGTTCGATTCCCACATGGGCCAGTGAGCTGCGCCCTCTACAGCTAAGATTGTGAACAACAGCTCTCGCTGGGCTGCCACAGGCTGCCATCAGTGAACTGTGGTGAGCCAACGACTGGCGACTGACTGCCTCCGACCGGGGTTGGGACGGGAGGAGCGCAAGGCTCATAATACCAGCATGGGCCAGGGAGCTGTGTCCTACACAACTAGACTGGAAAACAACGGCTGAACTGGAGTGGTGGTGGTGTGCAGGGAGAGGTAGGAGAAAGGGGGAAAAGAAGAAAAGCATAAATATCACTTTTATGCATTTGTCAAAGCACTAATTAAATCTGCTGCAGTCTTTTTGATTATAAAAATGATTGCTATTACTCACTTAATTACTCTACTTTTGTCTGGTCGAGAAGAAAAGCTCTTCTGGCTGTGGGAATCTTGCCTCACTTGATTGCTTCCAGAGTGCTAAGTAGTAAGAGTGCCAAAAAATTGTGCTTTCTCCATTAAGGAGAGATAATTGCTGGTTAATCAGAATGTACAATTTCCCTTCTTTTGAAAAAAAAGGCAACTATTATAGATGTTGTGCTTCAAAGTGACAGTTCCATTTCAGGAGGAAGTCCTCTAAGCTGGGAGACGAAATGTCAAACTCTCATGCTTCAATGTCCGCATTTATCCATCTGGACAAAGCTAGATAAATTTTCTGAAATGGAGGTTATCCCGTCTTTCTCTGTTATTGACTAAATTCCCAGACCTTTGTATCTATCCAGCTTCTAATCTAAATCTAAAAAAAACAGAAAAATTTTTGGAGAAAGTCCCCTTAAAAATAAAAAAATAAAAAATTTTTTAAAATTCCTAACCAGTTTTCGTGAATCCGTTATTTGCTTTTTTGTCCCAGAGCTACCTACCATCTCTTCTTTCCCAGAATTTATTGTTCCAGTGTAAACAAACTGGGGGGTGGGGAGTATGCCTCAGTAGCTAATGGGATTGTGGGGACATATGGAACAGACATGATCCCAACCTGAAGCTTTGACACAAGCCTAGCTGACCTGCAACAGCAATGTTTGCTCATCTACAGACTAATGAACAAAAAAAAATAAATGCTTGTTTCCATGAGCCACTGAGTTTTGGGGCTGTTTGGTACTCAGATTTAGTGTAACAATAGCTGATTAAAATATGCCATATTTCTGTGTGTTCAATGGCATACACATGTGTGAAAACTAACTGACAGAGTCATATCCTTATATTAACTCTTGGTCTCATAATCTCATAATCTGCAATGACTAAGAGCTTTGGAGACAAATAATCAAGCACATCCTAATAGCCAATGTTTCTTGCTACTATCAATGGGGTCTCCATAATGAAGTTGGAGAAGAAAAACAGAGTAAAGAAATCAACCAAAAGGTGTGAAAATCCTAGAGTTTCTGTGAGAGCCCAGTAGAAATAGCAGAAATGGGAAGAGATTTGTATTTAAGCAAGCAATCTGCCTTCTGCTCCACTGGCCAAAAAATCAGTGATACATATAGTCCAGCTCAGTATTCTCCTCTGTGTATCAGAAGGCCTGGAAAGTTTCACTTTGCCAGTATCTCTTCCCTTTTCCTCCCTTCCATTTGCAGCTAGCTACATTAGTTTTCCTCCCAGAGCACAGGGTATGGTGAAAAGGGTATGCTAGAGAAGAGGACAGGGGGTTGATGTGTTAGCATCTTGTTGATATTTCAAAACTCTGCCCCTTTCTTCTCTGTGGCATCTCTCCAGTTTTGTGGGGACATATGGAACAGACATGATCCCAACCTGAAGATGCACAGGAAGGAGTATGAGGTTGAATATATCCCTGAGATGCTTATTTTTTAGAGAAGAGCTTTTCACATTTACATTCTTATTACATTTCCAACAAGATTATACTAAGAGTAATAGTTCTATTACTATAGTTTCTGCTGGTCAATGTTTAGTGATGCAGTTCTTGGCTACAGTTCAGAGGAAAATTAATTTATATAGCACTTTTTGGTTTTAAAATGAGACACTGCGTAACTACCTTGATTAATTGTAAAATTCTTCTTCCATCTTTCTATCATCAGAATAATTTCAGTGTCTGTCCTTGTATACATGATTTTTTTATATACTGTAATCATTTTTCATGTGGCTACAAACTAGTGAGTCTCAACATTTTTCTGCTTCCATACAATGACTCACCTACAATTTTTCCACTAGAACCATCTAGATTATACAAAGTGTTTTTTCATAATGATTATTTGTAATGGCAGCCTACCATCTTGTAGGGGTGCACTATAATCTAATTAACCATTTCCTATTGTTGGGTTTTTAGGCTGTAACCAATGTTTTGCTATTACAAATAACTTTCCTGTAACAGATTCCAAACTTTTGTCATAAATTTTTAAATATTCTGATTATTTCCTTAGTACAAATTTGACTGAGCCAAAGAATATAAATATTTTAAAATCTCCTGATAGATGTTGCTAAACCGATTTCTAAAAGACTTTTGTAATACCAGCGGTAATGTATGAGGATACTAGTTTACTTCCTAACAAATATTACGTATTTTTATGGGTATTGCTTTGTTTTCCAACTCAGTGAATGGAAATAAAAAAGTACCTCATCATTGTGCTACTTTTTAAAATTAAAAGTGAAATGGAACATTTTCCCAAGTTAGTTAACCAAATTATCTCCTTTACTCAATATCTACGTAGGTACTTTATTATACCACGAAAGAACAGATGTAGCTTTCAAGCAGTGCCTGTCAATAAGAAAACATACTTATTGGTTTGTTTGTTTGTTTTTTAATGTGGATTACTCTATGGATTTGTATATAAAGCTATTCTCACAAAATGAATCTGTAAATTGGGAGTGTTCTTTCTTCTTTCCTTCCTTCCTTCTTTCCTTCCTTCCTTCCTTCTTTCCTTCCTTCCTTCCTTTCTCCTTTCCTTCCTTCCTTCCTTTCTTTCCTTCCTTTCTTTTAAACAGAGCAGTATCAAAATCTTTCTGAAAAATAATTGCTAGAACATTTTACCAGAAATTACCTTGATCCAAAAGCATTGAGTTTATAGAGTGATCTAATCAACAAGGCAAATCAGCCAGAAACAACAGTACATAACAGATCAAATTCCGTTTGAACAAATACCACACAGACTGGGCAATTCCAGGAGGCAGAAGTAAGACCAAAGTGGGGAAGTTGAAGGGAGACTAAATTTTTGCTAATGATAGGAAGGACTTTCTAACAATTAGCTCAAACCCAAAATGGACATGGACTATCCTGTGAAGAAGCAAGTTACTTACACATCTGCTCCAACAAAGACGATCAGGGATAGTTTGGGAAAACGTACGGATGTGGGGGAGGCCTGGTGGTAAGATGGATGGCCTCTAAAGTCCCTTCTAACTCTGTTTTCCCCAGCACAGCCCAGACCTGGACCTCCTGGTCCTGATTTGTGTAGGAGAGAGAAAGAGGAAGAACCTGTCTTTCTCTTCTTAAAGGTGGGGCTAACCCGAGCTGAATTTTGAAATCGTCCGACTTTATCTTTGGTATCTTCCCATTTCCCCTTTTGTACTTTTGTTTACAATCTCATCCAGACCTGAGCTGCCCCATATTCTGATGGGGGCCTTAGCCTCCAAACAGGACCACCCCTACTACATGACTCCTCTCCAACCATTTCCAATGTCCCATTCTTTTAATATAGGTAACCCCAGGTAGGTGTCAAGAGGAAAGCAATCTGCTTGAACCACTTCACTCTAGAATGTGAATGACCTTCCCAGACAGATATGAGCTTTCAAAACAGGAAGTTTCTAAAGCCAATGACATCTTTAACTGACAACGTGTGGTAAATTAACTCCAATTAATAGCCCCCCAGAGTTCAACTCCAAGCTCCATTACTTGTTGTTTGGTGAACTTGAGGAAATTACTAAGCCACCATGTGCTTCAATATTCTCGTTTGTAAATGAGGCGGATATATTATTAAACCAAAAAGTGTCTATAATCTGCCTAGCATAATGCTTGACACACAGATCTTAGTGAATGCTAGTTATTATTCTCCCCTCCACAGTCCTCCATGCGGAGGGAGGTACAATTAGGGATTTCCTGCTCACGTCCTTTCTCCACTTCAATGTCCATAACCCATATTCCCTAGGCTGGGAGGTGAGTATCCAAATCAGAGTTTAGACAGCTGAAATCTCAATGTAAAAGGATGACTTCCTCAAGTCCAGATGACTCTACTATCCTTTTCTAATTGCACTATTTTCTGCCATTACATTTTTTACATTTTTCATTTTCTTTTGCTTGTTTGATTGCTGAACTCAGATGTTAAATTTTGACTTGAAAGTTTGCTTAATTTATTTCCAATATTTCTTATTTTCTAATACATATATTAATATTTAAGGCTACAGGTTTCCTTCTAAATAGCAGGTTAACTATACACCACAGATTTTGTAAAGTAATTCTTTTGTGTTCATTCATTTTTACATGTTTTATAATTTGTATTTGATTTCTTCCTTAACCCAAGTTAGTTAGTAATGTGTTTTTAATTTTTAAATGTATGACTTTGATGGGTATTATTATTGATTTGTGACTAGTAAATATTCTTGCTGACTCTATATTCTCATAAAAATTAAATGTAGCACTTTAGGCATTACAAGGCCAGCAGCTATTTGGTGGCTTTCTCTCCTATCTATATCTCTTCTCTCTATATTTATATCACTTTAAATGATGCTAACTCTCAAAAGTTTATATTAAGTGCAGGTAAGCTATAAATGAAAGGATGTTTCATTAAATATGTTTTAAAAATAAATGACGCAGTATAGTGCTTTCAGTAAACAATAGCAACAGGTATCCATTTAAAGGATATTCTGCAAAAACAAACTGTGTTCTGTTATTACGGTGAAAATGGATGGACCCGGTAATTAAAACAAAAGTATACTAAGAGAGAAAATAAAATAAAATAAAAGTCAGCTTGTGTGTGTGTGTGTGTGTGTGTGTGTGCGTGTAATGCAACACCTTTGCGGATATAAGGCATCTTCACATGTGAATCTAAAGTTCGGCGATGTCTTATTAATGGTTTAAGCCAGGGAAATTTAATCATGTAACTGTTCTTATTTTTATAGCCACATTTGGGAGTTCTTTGATGATTATAATATTGCCTTATCATAATGAGGTAGCAGAGCTGATATCCTCCCAAAACGGGATAGTTGTTTACTTATTTAAAAATTTATCTTTTTCCCACAGGTACTAGAGGCTAAGTTAACAGCCATATTAACGTTAAAGTTAAGAGACTATAATCCTCTCTTACATTTGGGTCCTATAGAGTGACCAAACGCCCTGGTTTACCCAGGGCTGAAGGTCCCCCGAAATATGGAACTTTCAGTGCTATAATGGGGACAGTCCCGGACAAACCAAGACACGTGGTCACCTTATTTATTTCCCTTACTTACCTAAATCACAGCATTATCCAGGGTTGATCTTACGAGCAGGCAGACTAAGCTAACTCACTGACTTTATATTACTTAAGGGCTACCAGAAAGGCCATTTTATCCCCAAATTACCCAGATTGTAATAGCACTATCCTCTTTCCTGTCCTGCAGGTACCACCATTAGAATCATTCCTTAAGTTAATTTTCTTTTCAGCTAGAATTAGACATCAAAGACCCAAGCATTACCTTTAGAAGCCCTTTCTTACAAAAGGGAGCCACTTTTAGGACTCACGTCTCATCTCACAGCCCAAAGAACCCTATGAAAGTATTAAAGATCACCCTGTTGAGAGTGACAAAAAATTAAGAAGAGGTTTCCCTTTGTATCCCCAGCTGCCCCTCTTCTACACCCTTTACTGTGGAGCTCCTCCAGGTAGGAAGATTTTTTTCAGGGGGGTGGGAGACTCTATTCATTCTTTCAACAAATATTTGTTGAGCATTTACTATGCCCTGGGCACATTTGGGCTACTAAAAGAGATGAGACGTCCGTTCTACCCACAGGACCCTCCAGTCCAGGTGGGAGAGAGACGTGTGCAATAAGTACTGTATAGAAGCATGCCTAAGTATTATGGGAGCAAGAAGCGGGAACCCTGGGTAATGGCAGCTGAAGGGAAATCAGGGCTTACAGGAAAGGCACGGTGAACACAGAAAAGCCCACAGCACCTGTGCTCCTAAAATAGACTGAGAGAAAGCCAAGTCCAAAAAGCAAAATTCTCTCTGCGCCACTAACTTCCCTCTGAAACTGAGTTTTGAACTCAAAATATCTTCTTTGACTACTAAAAATCCTAAGCGTAAAAGTTGTTGAAAGGAAAAAAATATATATACACAATATATAAAGTATAGAAAATTAAAGTAAATTTAATAGTGTAAAAAGCAAGCAATCCTAAGAGAACTGCAAACTCAATTAAAAACTATATTTCTGGGAAAATAATAATTCAAAAATTCAAACAAAAGGCAAGACCTTAGCTTCTGTGGATAATGGGCATGACTTTTTTATTTTTAAGTTACTTGGCTTTTACAGTATTTTGCCATGTATAATGCGCACTTTTTTTGCCCAAATTTGTGAGGGGAAAATAAGGATGCACATTATATATGGGTAATACTAATTCCGTACCTATATAAATATTTTTAATTCTTTTATGTATGCTTATGAGTTAAAAGTGTAACTCTAGAAATCAAGAATGATATCCGTATGCAAAATAATACCCTGCAATACGATAATCGGTTTTGTTGAGCTTAAGATAAACTCCCACGACGAAGAATTCTTGGCTTTCTATGATGCGTAAATATCATAAATTCATTACCAGTACATAAAACTGCTTGTACCTTGTATCTGTTCTTGTGTTTTGTAATTATTTGTTACATAAATTTCTTGTACATAATGTGTTTTAAAAAATGCTAAAATTCCTTTATAATACAAAAATCAATACTTAAATGTAAACAAATAAAAATTTGAATTAAAAAATTAAAATGAAACATTTTTTTCCCCTGAAAATTTGGGTCAAAAATATGTGTGCACATTATATATGGCAAAATATGGTATCTCTTTCTGTTTCATTTCCCAGAAACAAAAACTCTTCCCATTCCAGTACTTCCACTTTCCAAATTACATGACACACTAACTGAATCCTCTTTCATGCTTTCTCTCACAATGGAATCTTCCAACCCATGTTCTCTTCTCTTGACTTTTGTATATCAGAAATGTAACTAATTTTACTTAGTGGGTCTAAGTTTTCTCCAAGTTATTTCAACAGCACAACTTAGCACCTTCTTCAGGAAGCATTACAAATTTTCAAGGAGATTATGGAGATCAATATATCTTACATTACCCACTTCCATGTCATCAGTGGGCATATCAAAGATTTTCAAAGTTCAGCAGTGAAATGGAATTCTTAGGCAGTAAAAAGAATCACTCAAAGAAGTTGTGGACCCCTCCCTCAACATCTTGGTCAGACACTCTCTCGGGGTGTTTTTTAGAGTGCAAGCCTAGGTTCACGAAGATGGACTGAATTGCAAAGAGGAATCATGCTTTAGATAGAGGTGACCGATAAGGTCCCTTCCAAGTCTACGAGTCTACTCTTTGGGAGGTCTGAGAGCTTTAACTTGATGGGCCTTCCTTTGTGCCAGGTGAACCATGGAGTCTGAATCAGGAGACTTCGTCTATCGACTTTCCTGTAAGGAACAACTGACTCACCTGGACTGTAAGGAACAACTGACTCACCTGACTAAACCTGGACTTCCTGCTACTGCTGCTGCCCCAAACCAGAAATCAAACAGAAAATTAACAAACATTGAGTGAGCACGTTGTGCATACAAGCTGCTAAAACATATCTGGGGGATGTTTTCAATAGTTGGCAACAAGCCATGTAAACAATAAAAAATTTAAAACACCATGAAAGTTAAAAAACAAAAACAAAAATAGAATAACAATGAAAAGATATCACCAGGAAGTCTTGTATTGTGAAATGGAGGTGAGTAGTTTTGGATTCTAGCACTGTTCACTAGCTATGTGACTCTGAGCAAGTTGTTTAATATCACTAATACTTTACCACGTCAGTAAAAGGGAATATTAATAGTACTTTCCCTATGTGTAAAACTGTTGTGAGAATCTAGTGAGGTGACTACATAAAATGATTAAAAAGCACAGAGGAAATAATTGAGTTTGAGTCTTCCGTTTGCCACCCACCTTCCAAAACTCTCGTTCTGCTCTTCTCCACTCTCCCTGTGTACTAGGAGGCTGGCCTATGTGGCTTCTGCTTGGATTTGGTCACCTGAGAGCCCCTACAGGAGAACAGAGGGCGGAAGGTGAATGAAGGTGAGACGAGTCTCCAGTTCTCTACCTGGTGGGTCACCATGGGGCTGTTGAGGTCCCTTGGCAGGTGGCCACAAGGCCTGTGAAGTAGCCCTGTCCACACAGCCTTCAGGCTAGAAGAGGTAACCATGCCTGCCTGGGGTTACTATGCTCCCACTTATGGTTTTCTACACACTTCCCACAGCATTGTAAATTGAGTGAGCATATTTTGTATACAAGCTGCTAAACTACGTCTTGGGGGTATTTTTCGATAGTTGGCAACAAGACATGTAAACAATGAAAATTTTATTAAACTCTCATTAGATTACCCAACTGCAGCGCACCAGGTGATAAAGTAGCCAGTGAAGCATAGTGGCAACCAGAGCAGCATCAATAGTCATTGTGATTATTTGGAGCATAAGGTTAAGCACCAAATGAATTACACAGACACTGCAAAATACATACTGTAATGCAAATAAATCCCTCCACCTGCAGAAAGTAGCTAGAATGGCTCAGACACAGACCATTCCCTCCTTCTCAGGCCTTTTCATAACACACCTAACAGCTTTCTCTTTGAAGAATCTCCTGTCGTTAGGATTGCCCAATTTAGAAAACAACAACAACAACAAAAAGCAATGAATGATCTTTTAGTGTAAGTATGTCACAAATATTGATGTTGCTTATCTGAAATTCAAATTTAACTGGGCATCCTGTGTTTTATTTGACAACTGTATCTGTCATGGGACTATTTGGACCTTTTCATTCATTGTTTCTTAAATATACATTTAAGAAAACACTTGCCTTTACAACTGGGTGGGAAAGTCAGTCTTCATGATTACCTAGTATTTTCCCTTGAAAAATTATGTTCATTATCAACCTGAGTACACAAGTGATGAGTATAGAGAAGCCAACTTTGGGTCACATTCTATTCTAGACATGCCAATTGTGTCTGCTCTTCCCTCCAGCCCTTCCAAGTACAATTGCCCTATACACTGCCCTTGCCCAAGGAGACTATGCGGACCACAGCTGATTAGACAGGGAGAAGGTCTACTGCCTGACAGTGACTGACATTACCTGGTATAGAAAGTTGAGCTCAACTGATCAGATGTCTGGTATCTCTAGAGAATTCTGACTGAGAGAATTAAGCAGTCAGCAATGGCAGCATAGGTACTGAAAGCCTTGAAGAAGCTTGATGAGCCTTGTGCAAACTGAATTTGTAAGAAGCAGAAGTTGCGGTAGGGAAAATGAAGTCATCAGGAGAAAGAATACAACTGCATACCAGAAAGAAGTAGACATGCAAAAAGTAGCTAGGATCCACTAACAATGGAACACCAGAGGAAAACTCTATTCTCTCAAGAGAGAGGTCTTAAGAGCCTCATCTCAGGATGAAGAACCAACCTCTGCCTCCTATCTCCTCAAAGCTCAGTTATTTTGCTTTCTTGCACGGTTGAAAGATGCAACCTCCCTTGTACCCTTAAAATACCCACCTTCTTACCTGAGATAATTCAAGTGAGTCTCCTTGTAAACAAAAGCCCAACCAACCACTTTGCACCTGCACCACAGGCTGCTGGGCAGTTTCCAACCTTGAAAATGCAACTACATGCAACCACAGACTTGTGGAGGTTCAGGAAAGGGGGAGAGTGGCCTGGGGTGAAGGGAGTAATCCATTCACTCAGGACCCGAACTTCTAGGGGTTTCTCATTGGAACCCCTTTAATAAGAGTGAGGGAACACTGCTCTTCTCGCCTCCCCCTGATTCCTATTTCTCCCATTGTGAAAGTGGGGCTAGTAGTTCTGCAGCTGTGGCTGTACCACACCCAAAGCAGAAACCACTGCTGGCACAGAACCTGGCTCGTCAGAGAATCCACAGTCAGCATGTCACCCACGTAAGTATTTTTTGTTCATGTGGTAACTATTTCCATGTAATAAACATTAACTATAAAAAACAATCAGGATGGTGACTAATGTTTTAAAAACAGAAAATAACAAGTGTTGGAGATGATGTAGAGAAATTAGAACCCTCAATCGTTGATTGTGGGAATGTAAGATGGTGGAGCCACAGTGGACAGCAGGATGGTGGTTCCTCCAAAAGTTAAACACAGAATTACCATATGATTCAGCAATTCCACTCCTGGTTATATACTCAAAAGAACTGAGAGCAGGTAGTCAAAGAGTTACTTGTGCATCAATGTTCACAACATTATTTACAATAGCCAAAAGTTGAGGGAAATGCAAACGTCTATCAATAGATGGATACACAAAATGTGGTGTATCCATACAATGCAAAACCATTCAACCATAAAAAGGAAGGAAATTCTGATATATGCTACAATATGGATTAACTTTGAAAACAGTATGCTATGTGACATAAGCCAAACGCAAAAGACCACATATTGTGTAAGTCCATTTATATGAAACATTCTAGGATAAGTAAATACATAGAGACAGGAAGCAGACTAATAGGGGTTAAGAGAGGATGGGGAATAACTGCTTAATGGGTATGGAGTTTCTGTTTGGGATGATGGAAAAAGTTCTGGAAATAGATAGTGGTAATAGTTACATAACATTGTGAACCCACTCAATGCCAGTGAATTGGCAGTTAAATGGTTAAAATAATTAAATGGTAAACTTTAGGTTACGTGCTTTTTACCACAATTGAAAAAAAAATTCAGGAAACCATGAGTCCAGAGCTCCAGTGGCCTTCTGTAAGCCACTAAGGCCGTTCTAAGGCAGTGGAAACTGCTGACCATCAGAATTATCTGGGGAACTTTTAGAATGCCCAATGTGAGGACCACATCTCAGACCTACTCAATTAGAATCTCTGGAGCTAGGCATCAGTATTTGTTAAAGCTCCCCAGTTTATTCTGATTTGTAGTTAGGTTTAAGAACAGCGCTCCAAGGCAATTTGCTTCTCAAACTTGAATGTGCATACAAATGACGTGGGCATCTTTTTAAACGACGGCTTCTGATTGGCCTATTTATGGTGGAGTCAGCCGTTCTGACAAACTCCCGGGTGACACTGATGTTGCTGGTCTGTGGACCACACTTTTAGGAACAAAGTCCTAAGGCTCATCCTGGCTGGTTTTGTATCTATTCTCTTAAGAAAGAAAATTCCACCAGCACTTAAAAAGTGATTCTAAGACTTAACGACCTTTATTATTAGGAAGGTCTTCATATCCAACCACATTTTCATTACCTGCATTTCTTCAGCCCTAATACGTAAAACATTCCTGCATGGCCTTCCCCCAAAGGCCCCACGTTATCATCACTTACACTGAACTACTGAATATTTCTCATCATCACTTCCGCTTTTGTCTAATTCCTCGTGTTCCTGTAGATCCAACTACAGATCCAGAAATACCCATTCAATGAGCTAACGCTACTTCCACATCTTGGTTGCAGTACATAAAACATAACTGTCAACATTTTAGTGAGACTTTCTGCCTGATAATTTAGGAATAAATCATACAAGATCTTGACAGCTTTTCCACTGATGTCAAAACCATTCTAATCACCAGTATCAAGGAGTAATATAGTTGAAACAGTACATTTAAGACTCCCAAGGAAATGAATTTCAAAATGATGCCAATTATTTATAAATACAATTATTTCATCACACAATTTTGTTGATGGAGAAGATGCAAAAACTGCAGGCTCCAAAGAGGCTTAAAGAAAATGCATAAGGTCTCCAGTATTGATTATGATTAGGAATTGAAATATTAGTAGACAGAGGCTTGAAAAACTCATTGGTGAGGCATTTAAAAGAGCTTAGTAAGTGGGTGTTTTTACAAAAGGCAGTTCACTTTTAGCATCAACTTGTCAGATCATATAAACCAGGAGACTAGAAGAGGAATTTCAGAGCTTCACTCTAAATTAACTTCAGACTGACGTTGGAACATACAATGCTGGTGCCAAGTTTAAAGGCCACAGCCAACCCAGAAAATACATTCTGGATTGTTCAAGAGCCACAAAAAGTTCATAAACCTACAATGTGCAGCAGTAATGAATAATAGCAATGTAGGTGTAAAGATGGAATATAATCTACACACATTGATAGAAGGAAGAGAAGAGAATTAAACAAATTGAGCAAAGATTTGTGATAATCATTACTCCAAATATGGTTAATTTAAGCAAACTCATGATGACAATTTAAGGGGTCAATTCATGTCTCTGATAATGTCAATTTTATAATAAGTGATCCTGACTACAAACACAGGGAAAGGCCTCCATAATCTTTGCTTGAACTAGTCCCAGTACATTTGATTCTTGGTGTAAAAGTAGCTAGCGCATCAGTTAAAAAGCTAAGATCTTACTTAGGCACTGATAAGTCCCAAAACTAGAAAGACCAATCATATTTCTACTTTTGACCTACTAACAGCTGCCATACACAGTTAGAAGTATGGAAGACCTGGTACCTAATTCAGAGCAACCAGAGTCTCACTGTGAAAGGTCTCAGGAGAGATGATGGAGTGTTTTGAGAGGAAGAAAACAACCAAAGATGTAGCCTTTCACCTAGACATGAGACAGAGTGTAATGTAAATTCAAAGTAGATGAGGATAGAGAAGTATGTTTTTTCAAACCTACACAAACGCAGCACCGACCACACTCTGAACTATGGAGATGGTGCAAATACCATTTAAAATTGTTCCTTGAGTGCCGGAAGAATCCGATTACACAAGTCTATGATGAGTCAATGAGTACCATTTCCTAGGAAACGTACAGAGCACCTCTGTGTAAACTATCAGATCTTGCACAGGCTTAGTCATGTGCCTGCAGGATAGTGAGGGATGGACGTGTGTGCCTATGACCTCTTAAGAGTCCAGGGCAAACTGCAGGTGCACCCTGTCCTAGGTTTAACATAAGGAAAGTGGAGTCATGGCCTGCCAGATTCTGACCAGTTTTTCTTCTTCTAGGTTTTCCCTAGCACTTCTCTGTGCAGTTAGCCCAATACAGAAAGTGAGTCCTTTCAAGATGAGCTTTCAGAGACACCCTTCAGGGAATGACTTTCCCAGAGAACGTGTCTTTCACCATCCTCCCCTAAGAGAATACAATAATCTATTTCAAAAAAACATGAAAGATAGCTCTCTTCCAAGGGACGATGACTCTTCAAGACACCAACCAGGATTAGGGGTAGAGAGAGGAGGGCCCTTGAAGTAGGTCTGGACTCAGATTGAGAAAAAAGGTCTTCATTTTTGCAGATGAGTTTCCTCACCTAAATGTCTGCAATAACCTCCTAATTTGGGGCCACAGGAGTTGTACTCGACAGTGGCCTTAGATGAATGTTGTTGCTGTTGAGTGAATAAAATCTGGTTCTAAGCTTCCCAGAAGCCAGCGTAAAGAAGGAAGCTTGGTAAGATTTGTGTGCACTTAGCTGAGAGAGAGAACTGTGAAAATGTCTGAAAGGAAAGAGAGATTTTCCTAGGACTGCATCCTGCGAGAAAGTCCTTGTAGTGGACCTTACACAGGAACACTGACTGATTCGTAGGAGAATGTTTCCAACAACAGCTGTTTTGCAAGTGCAAAAGCTGAAATAAAATAGTTTTATTTTGTAGTGACCACTGAAAAGAGTAGAAAGCATAATATTCTAATTTAATTCAGTGAAGGAGATTCTGTTCAGAGTTGAGCTGAGTTGGTCCATTTTAATAATGTTCCAACAGTTGAACTCAAAGATAGAATCGAAAATTAATAAACGAGTGTATAGATAGTATGTCCTTTAGGTGATAGTTCCTAAATTCATTTCTCTCAAGGGGGATTTTAATTGGAGCTGTGTAGGTCCAGATTATTCTTCTTAGCAAGTTCCTGGAGTGCTGATGGTATATTTGAGGACCAGCAAACTATATCCTTTGGCCCACCACCTATTCTTATATGGACCATGAGGAAAGAATAGTTTTTCACATTTTTTGAAATGATTGGAAAAAATCAAAAGAATAACTATATTTTGTGACATTTGAGAATAATATAAAATTCAAATTTCAGTGTCTATAAATAAAGTTGTACTGAAACACAGCCACACTCATTCATTTACATTTTGTCTCTGAATGCTTTCAGACTACAACAGCAAAGCGAAATACTTGCAACAGACTGTGTGGCCTGCAAACTCTAAAATATTTACTATTTGGCCCTTTACAGACAAAGTCTGCCAACATCTAGAATATATTGATGATTGATGATAGACCTCTAAACACTTGAAATCAGACAAGTAAATTACAGGATTCCCCAGTGGGAGCCACTCATGAATTACTAGGCCCAAAGTAATTTAGAAAGAAAGCCAGAATTTTCTTCAAGTCTCACTTAATCTTTTACCATTTAACGGCAGGTTTTCCTCCTACTTGTACAGATGAGAAAATGAACCTAAGATATTAAGTCATGGCACAAACAGACTTCCAGATGAAGATGGTACAACGAGGCAGGATTGTAGAATCCTCACTCACAAAATTATTGAATAAAACAGAAACAAAAAATAGAAGAAAATAAAAAAAGATTACCAAATACGTAACCAAATATGAGAAAGCACTGCAGGTATTTTCAATCTTATTGACTACTGATCTGCCATAGACTTCAGAACTTGGTTGCTAACCAAGGAAAAACCAGAAGCATAGCACTGAAGACAAGTAAGTCAATAATGTCATAAGAATTCTCATTAATTATGTGCAATGGTAAATGAAGTGAAGGATGCATAAGCAGCCCTGGGAAAAGTCAAAGTCAGATTTTGCAGAGACCCAGAGGGCTGCGGAAGCTTGTCATTTTTCCAGGGCATAGTGCTGTGTCGGAGAAATGAATAAGAGCACTTAGGAGTGGGATATACCATTGGCTCAGCTCTGTGATCGCACTTTTCCACAAAATCTCAGGAGACATAACAGAACTCAATTAAAGACTGCACTCAGCCCAGACCAGTTCTTCCCTCCCTCACACCCTTACCCATATTCTTGGTTTGCAGAAAAGTGGGTAGAAAGCAGCACATTGCTCTTAGATGGGGTAGAAAAAGATAAATAATTTATTCCCAGCGAAGGTGGAAACAATGACAATTTGAATTGATGCCATAATGGAAATATAAGAGATAATCAGAACAAATGCAGAAGAAAATGCACAAAGAAATTAAGGATGTTAAGATGAAAGATGATAGGGACACAACCAAGATAGCATATTAGGTAAACACTGTGTTACCTTCTCTCACAACCACATCAAAATTACAACTAATCTATAAAACCACTATTGAGACTCACCTAAAATCAAGCTGAACTAAAGCCTTTCAACTAAGGACACACAGAAGAAGCCACCTCCAGACTGGGAGGAAGGGCAGAGACACAGGACAGCCTGATCCCCCACCTGCATGTGACCATTAAAGATTGGGAGGGGTATTTCAGTTGTGGGGTCCTCTCACCCCCCAGAGGTGCGAGAGGTCCCAGTCCCACCCCAGCCCAGGTTTACAGTGCCAGGGAGAGAAGTCCCCATGATTTTTGGTTGTAAAAACCAGCCAAGACTGTAACTGAGTGAGATGGAGGGTAGCTGCACCCCCAGGTGCTCCTCTTAAAGAGACTGCGTGTGGACTTACCCACCAACGATCTCATTTGTTCTGAGCTCCAGTGCTGGGCAGCAGCTGGAAAGGCAACAGGGACATATGGCGGGGAATTGAGTTGTCTGACTTCTGACAGCGGTTGTAGAGGTGATTTTCTCCTGGACGGGGAAGCTGACAGAAGCCATTATTTCTTTGCTGAGCCCTTTCCCTTCCCCATGTGCAGGCGCAGACAGATGCCTTATCTGAGTCTGAGCCTTGTGTTCACCATACACTGACGATTGGAGACCTGGCCCCGCCCAACTTTTGGGCACACCCAGGCCACTTTCAGTGGCTTTTCTGTGCAGACCACCTTCCTTGGCCGAAACTATGGACATTCCTAGAGTGTCTCAAAAGTTTGTGGAACCCAGACAAGCAGCATCTGGCTTGAGCATGCTCTGTACCTCTGGTTGAGCAGCCCTAAGCTGGAACTAGCAGCAGCTGAACTTGGTTCATGGTTTGGCCTCTAAAGGTGATTCCAAGTACAGCAAGGGTGGCAGCCATCTGCAGATTTCTTTCTGGCTCCCACCCATGCCTCCCAGGTGGGGCACAGGCTGTGGCTGAAGCAGACCTACAGCAGATCCCCTCCAAGGTGGTCCTGGAGCTGGCGTCCCCAGTCGCCAGCTTCAAAACGAGCTGGAGCATCACTTAGCCACCTCCAAGTATGACACACCCAAGGGGCGGATTGGGCAGGAACCAGAGGTCTGCTGAGGCAGATACTGCTCTGTTGGGTCAGCCCCTGCACAACAACTCTTCCACTGAAGTCAAGGCCAGTCTTCACAACCAGTGAGCCCAAGGGTCAATCCTTCCCATTGATGTGCGATTCTCAACCAAGATTCAACTACAAGAGGAGGGCACACACAACCCACACAAGTGACACACCTGGAATGTGTGGCTTAGGTGACCAGAAAGACTGCACCACTGAACCCCACAGCACATCTATTATATAAGGCCACTCTACTAAGACCAGAAGACATAGCAGCCTTACCTAATAGATAGAAACAAACACAGGGAGGCAGCCAAAATGGGGAGACAAAGAAACATGTCTCAAATAAAAGAACAGAACAAAGCTCCAGAAAAAAGAACTAAACGAAATGGAGACTAGCAATCTATCAGATGCAGAGTTCCAAACACTGGTTATAAGGATGCTCACTGATCTCAGAGAGAACTACAACAGAAAGATAGGAAGCATAAAAATGGAGATGGAAACCATGAAAAAGAACCAGTCAGAAATTAAGGATACAATAACGGAAATTAAGAATATATTACAGGGAATCAACAGTAGATTAGATGAAGCAGAGGATCCAACCAGCGATGCAGAAGATAAGGTAGCAGAACACACCCAAACAGAACAGCGAAAAGAAAAAAGAATCCAAAAAATTGAGGAGAGTTTAAGGGGCCTCTGGGACAATATCAAGTGTACCAACATTCGCAATATCGTGGTACCAGAAGGAGAAGAGAGAAAGCAAGGAATTGTAAACCTATTTGAAGAAATAATGACAGAAAACTTCCCTAATCTGGGGAAGGAAATAGACATACAAGTCCAGGAAGGATAGAGAGTCCCAAACAAGGGCCAACGAGGCCAAAGAGGCCAACACCAAGAAACATCATAATAAAAATGCTAAAGGTTAAAGACAAAGAGAGAGTCTTAAAAGCAGCAAGAAAAAAGCAGAAAAGCAGTTAGTTACCTACAAGGGAGCCCCCATTAGACTGGCAGCGGATTTCTCAACAGAAACTTTTCAGGCAGGAAATATTCAAAGTGATGAAAAGCAATAACATACAACCAAGATTACTCTACCCAGCAAAGCTATCATTTAGAATTGAAGGACGGATAAAGAGCTTCCCAGACAAGAAAAAGCTAAAGGAGTTCATCACCAGCAAACTAGTATTACAAGGAATCTTAGAGGGACTTCTTTAAGATAGGAGGGGGGTTAAGGATGGGTGAAAGTGGAAGGGATTAAGAAGTACAAATTGGTTGTTACACAGTAGTCATGGGGATGTAGGGTATAGCATAAGGAATATAGTCAATAATATTGTAATAACTAGGTATGGTGCTAGATAGGTACTAGATCTATCAGGGTGATAGATGGTAATGGTGATGGAGGCAGGGTGAAAAAGGTGAAGGTATTGAGAAATACAAATTAGTAATTAATACAGTTTGAGGAATATAATCAACTATGTTGTAAAGATCATGTAAGGTGCCAGATGGGGCACTGGACTTATCAGGGGGATGACATCATAGAACGTGTATATGCCTAACCAATGCACTATACACTTGAAGCTGAAGTAGAATAATATTGAATGTCAACTATAACTAAATATATAGGTATATATAGTCACGGGATGTGGAGTACAACGTAGGGAAGTTAGTCAATGGTATTGTAACAGTTATATAAGATGTCAGAGGGATAGTAGCTTCAGGAGTGGGTTATCATTTTATGAGGGGTTTAAATGTCTAAATACTACATTGCTTTGTACATCTGAAACTAATTTTAAAAAATTAAAATAAATAAATAAATATAAGAAATCACCTCTAAAAAAAAAGATGAAAGATGACAAACAGAAAAATGAAAACAATCCTATACAAGAATAATTGGTACCACCAGTAAAAGATGATGGAATAGAGATAAATATTTAGAAACATAATGTAAGAGATTTTCCATGAAATGATGGCAGAACTGATTGAAAGTACCCGCAGTGTGTTTTTAAAGAAATTTTAACATAAAAAAAATCAACATTTGATCCATATTCTGATTAGGTTAGCAAGCTTCAGGTATAAATAAAGAATATTTTAGGCAGATAGAAAAAGCAAGACACGTACAAGGGAAAATAATGAAGTTAATCTCAAAAATCTCTTTAGCAACATTTAATGTCACAAAATAAGAGAACAATATTTACAAAGTTCTAAGGAAAAGGGTAACCCAGAAATATTACAGACTGCAAGGTTGTTTAAATAGATATTATTTCTCTAAATTTCACAGAACTGAGGTTACGTAGAACTCATAAAACTCTTCTTGGATATACTGCATATCTAATTCAATCAACCAAAATTGAATCAAACTAAATGTAGGAAAGGAGAAGTCATGGCAAAAGGTCTAATGGTGATCACAGACATCTTTTCAATGTTAAATTAAGACCAAACAACAGAGAGAATTATAATTGTAATCCAGAATGCAAATGTTATAATTTCTAACAAAATATATGATCAACAGAAATCAAAGGCAAATACAAAGGGAGGTGGGAACTAATGCAAGAGTTCATACTACCCCCTTTCCTAGGGGATCAATCTGTATTGTCTAAAGTGAATCATATTTTCTTTTGAATGTTACCAACTCTTACTGATTTATAATGTATTTTCTTAACCCAAATGGACATTCTAGAAAATATTTGTTATGATGAAAAAAAAAACCTGAAGTTCATCAATCACTTGTTTTTTTTCTTTTGTTAAATTCAAGTAAAATTAAACATAATATTATTTACAGTATAATTCTTTATATAAACCCTAGAGTATAATATTTATTTCTATTTTTTTCGTCTGTATGCAGAGATACTTGGAAATACTTTAACCAAATGTCACACTCATTTTGGGATATGGAACTTTTGGTGATTTGTTGCTTTTTTCTTATTATTTTTCTATATTTCTTTAATCTTTATGCATTGTTTTAGTCATTTTTTAAATTTACATACAGCGAAACACACTTTTTAGTACACAGTTCTTTCAGTTTAGACAAATACATAGTCATGTAACTACCACCAAAATCATAACAGTTTCATCACCCCACAAACTTCCCTCGTTACTTCTTTGTATTCAACCCTTCTTCCCACTCCCAAACCCTCAAAACCACTACTCCATTCATTCTTCCTATAATTTTGCCTTTTTCAAAATTTCATATAAATTGAATAATACATTATGTAGTCTTTTGAATCTAGCTTCTTTCATTTAGCATAACCCATTTGAGATTCATCCATGTTGCCATGTGTATTAACAGTTTGTTCACTTTTACTGCTGAGTAATAAGTATTCCATTGTGTGGATGTTCCACAGTTTGCTAATCCATTCACAAGGTCAAGGTCTTTTAGGTTGCTCCTGTTTTGTGATTATGAAATGAGACACTGTTAACATTTGTGTACGGGTTTTTGTGTGAATCTGATTTCACTTCTTTTGAATAAATACCTTACAGTGGGACTGCTGGTTTACGTAAGTACAGATTTAATTTTATAAGAAACTGCCAAACTGTTTCCCAAAGTGGCTGTACCGTTTGGCATTCTCACAGCAATGTATGAGATTTCCACTTTCTCTGCTTTCTCATCATCATTTAGTGTTGTCAGTTATTAGAATGTGTGTATTTTTAAAATTTCTAGCTATACTAATAAGTACAATGGTATCTCATGGTTTTAATTTGCATTTGCCTAAACTTGGATTTTTTTAAAAAAAAGTGTGTCTTTTTTTAGAAAAAAATATTTGAAAGTATTATAAATTAACGTAAAAAGATTTTGAGTTTTTTAAAAAAGTGATATTTTCACAGTTTTTGAATTTTGAAGTTTTGGTAGTGCCACATTATTTTCTTCTCAAGAAATTGTTAGTCCTAGCTCTCTCACTGTAACATGGAGAATTTATCCCCCAGGGCCTGTTTCTTTATCAAAAAAAAAAGGAGGGTTTTGACTATATCAGTGGTTCTCAACTTGGGCTGAATATTAAAACCACCTGGGGAGATTTAAAAATCCTATGCCCAGGCCACACCCAAACTAGAAATTAAATCAGAATCTGCAGGGATGGGACGTGAGTGTCAGTATTTTAAAGTTTCCCAAGTGATCCCACGGGCAAATAAGGTTTAGAACTTCTAAACTAATATCTTGATTGCCTCAAACCTCAAAATTCTATTAGTCTAATTTCAGCTTTCTCAGGGCTATTTGTCAGGTTCACTCATCTGGAGCCAGACAATTCTTTGTCGGGCATGGGGGAGAGGGCTCTTTTGTGCATTGTGGCATGTTAAACAGCATCCCTTGCTTCTTCCTTCTTTATGCCAGTAGCACACCTCCACCCCAACTTGTGGCAACCTAAAATGTCTCCAGATATTGCCAAATATTCTCTTGGGAGCAAAATCACCTCCAGTTGAGAAGCCCTGCTCTACTGTAAGCCATCGTAAATCAAACACAATTCAGTGGAATGTACAAGCTTTTATAATATATAGCAACTTTTTTTTTTGGTGTTTTATCCTAGCTCCTAGCGTCTCCATGACAAATTTTTGTTAGACAAACTAAGAAACTCTATTTCCAGACTTTAATTTAGATGTCACTTTGCCGACAGCCAGCAGAGGGCACCTCAAAATATTGACCAATCCTAATTTCTTTTGAGCTCCTGCAGGGTGGTGATAAGATAAAAGCACAAACTGGCAGCTTGCCCCCAAAACCTCTGTGTGTGGGACAAGGGAAGAGTAGAGAGGAAAACAGGACTGAAGTCTGAAGAAGGATCTGAGGAGAGAAAAGATAACACAGAAGAGTCAGGGTGTTGGCAGGCAGGCCAAGTGGTCAGAGATGTGGGCCACTGAGTTGGAAATTAGTTCCAGAAACTAAAAAGAATTCCAGCTATGTGGAGAGCTGAGGTCACTTCCAGTTTCCTGGAAGGGACTCCAGGTATGGAAGAATACCTAGACTTCTTCCTCCTTTTGTCTGGCTTAATCCAACTGCCCCTGTAGAGGAGCAATGACAAGGGCATAAACCCCACTTGTATGACCTTCTGAGGAAGCCCAAGATATCATGTAGCAGCTGTCACAATGTAACACAATTTAAAACTGCTATCATGTGTTCCTCTCAGGGTATATATACCATTTGGTTTTCTGGAGAGTCTAAAAGTTCCATAAATCTTCTCTCCAGGCTCCTGTCATGCTGGCTTTGTTATTATTCTCAGTAAAATATCAACATTCACTCAGTCTTCTTAAGAGCCATGAACTCTTCTAAAAATAGGTCTTCTAAATTCAGTTTTGGTTACACCCCACTTCTCAGTTACCAGCAGGCTTGATTTTTCTTCTGGCTTACTTTTTCTCTGACAACAATATATTATAAACTTCTTTCACAGGGGGCTTGGCCTGATGGTTCAAACAGAGCTTGATACTTCTTTAGTCTTTTGGCAAAATCAGAGCAGTGCCCACCTTACAGGGGGAAGATAATGTCTCTTTTCCTTCAAAACATTTTTGATCATATATTTTCCCATTTTAAATAATACATATATGGAGAGAGCTTAAATGCATATTACTAAGTGAAAGAAGACAATTTGAAAAGGCTACATACGGTATGATTCTAGCAATATCACATTCTAGGAAAGGCAAAACTATGGAGATGTAAAAAGATCAGTGGTTCCCAGGGGTTGGGGGAAAGGAGGGATGAATAGCCAGAGCACAGAGGATTTTTAGGGCAGTGAAACTACTTTGTATGATACTATAATGATGGATACATGTCATCATATATTGATCCAAACCCACAGAACGTACAACACCAAGAATGAACCCTACTGTAAACTATACAGACTTCAGGAGATAATAATGCATTGTCGATATAAGAAACATCCAAACCTATACAGAATTTTTATGAGTTTATTTGATCCATACTGACAACGTATGCCAGGAAGCAAGATCTCAAATGCTCCAGAGAATAACAGTTTTGCAGCTTTTTTAATGCATTTGAAATTAAGGAGGGAAGTGCATGAAGGTAGGAGAAAGGAAGGCGGGTATTGGATTACAGGATAGTTGACAAGATTATGTGCTCTCTTGAGGGTTAAAACCCCATAGGAGGGGTATTACTTCTGGTATTTCAAAGGTGTGTTAACCCAAATGCACAAGACAAATGGACAGGGCCATTTGGACCTTTGGACCATTTGGACAAATGGACCTTTCACTAAATAAGTTATATGCTTGGGACATGACTACCCACCATGACCTGCCCAGTCAGGAATTTATGATCAAATCACCTTGTGAGGGTACTTTCCATAGAACCCCTTTTTTCATCCACAGTGCCAATGTAGACTCATTAGTTGTAACAAATGTACCACTCTGGTGGGAGCTGTTGATAATGGAGGGGGCTATGCATTGAATGGGGTCAGGGGGCATATAGGAAATTTCTATCTTCTGCACAATTTACCTGTGAACCTAAAACTGCTATAAAAAATAAATTCTATTAAAAAATATACATAATACATACACAGTACAGAGAGATACCAAGATGGCGCAGTAGGTAAACATTGTGCTTACCTTCTCTCACGACACCAAAATTACAACTAAACTACAAAACCACTATCATTGAGAATCACCTAAAATCTTGCTGAACCAAAGCTCTACAACTAAAGACATGCAGAAGAAGCCACATCAAGACTGGCAGGAGGGGCAGAGACGCAGAAGAGGCGGGTCCAACTCCCATGTGTGACCATTAAAGATCGGAAGGGATATTTCGGCTTTGGGGTTCCCCCCCAACCACCCCAGAGGAGCGAGAGGTCCCAGCCCCACCTCAACCGAGGGTTCCAGTGCCGGGGAGAGAAGTCCCCATAATTTTTAGTTGTGAAAACCAGCAGAGATTGTGACTAAGTGACACTGAACGCAGCTGCACTCACAGGCGCTCCTCTTAAAGGGACTGCACGGACTTACCCACCAACGGAATCACTCACTCTGAGCTCCAGCGCCGGGGCAGCAGCTGGAAAGGCAGCAGGGACAAATGGTGGGGAATTGAGTTGTCTGGCTTGGAACAGGGGCTAGAGAGGCAGCGTTCTTCTGGATGGAAGAGCTGGCAGAAGCCATTGTATTTTTGTTGAGCCTTCCCCCTTCCTGGTGTGCGGACACAGGAGGCCACCATTTCTGAGTCCCTGCTGTTTGTTCGCTACACCCTAGCGATTGGAGACCCTGCCCCACCAAACTTTCCTGGCACACTCAAGCAGCTTCCAGTGGCTTTTTAGTACAAGCCACCTGCCTTAGCTCAAGCTACAGACTTACCTAGGGCCTCTCAAAGGTTCATGGAACCCAGACAAGCAGCATCTGGCTTGAGCATGTCCTGTGCCTCTGGCTGAGTAGCCCTAAGCTGGCACTAGCAGCAGCCAGCGTTGGTTCATGGCTTGGCCTCTCAAGGTGCATCCAAGCACAGCACAGGTAGCAGCCATCTGTGGATTTCTTTGTGGCTTCTGCTGCGTGGCCATGGGTGGAGCACAGACTAAGACTGAACTTGACCTATAACGGATCCCCTCCAAGGTGGTCCTGGGGCTGGCGCCCCCAGTCGCCAGCTTCAAAATGAGCTGGAGCATCACCTAGCTGCCTCCAAGTACGACACACCCAAGGGGTGGATTGTGCAGGCACCAGAGGTCTGCTGAGGCAGATACTGCTCTGTAGCCCTGTACTACAAGGCTTCCACTGTAGTTAAGGCCAGTCCTCACAACCAGTGCGCCCAAGGGTCAGTCCCTCACATTGATGTACGATTCTCAACCAAAATTCAACTACAAGAGGAGGGCACACACAACCCACACGAGGAACACACCTGGAATGTGTGGCTCAGGTGACCAGAAAGACTGCACCGCTGAACCACACAGCACACCTACTATATAAGGCCGCTCTACTAAAACCGGAAGACACAGAAGCCCTACCTAATACATAGAAACAAACACAGGGAGGCAGCCAAAATGGGGAGACAAAGAAACATGTCTCAAATAAAAGAACAGAACAAAGCTCCAGAAAAAAGAACTAAACGAAATGGAGACTAGCAATCTATCAGATGCAGAGTTCCAAACACTGGTTATAAGGATGCTCACTGCTCTCAGAGAGAACTACAACAGAAAGATAGGAAGCATAAAAATGGAGATGGAAACCATGAAAAAGAACCAGTCAGAAATTAAGGATACAATAACGGAAATGAAGAATATATTACAGGGAATCAACAGTAGATTAGATGAAGCAGAGGATCCAACCAGCGATGCAGAAGATAAGGTAGCAGAAAACACCCAACCAGAACAGCAAAAAGAAAAAAGAATCCAAAAATTGAGGAGAGTTTAAGGGGCCTCTGGGACAATATCAAGCGTACCAACATTCACATTATAGGGGTATCAGAAGGAGAAGAGAGAGAGCAGGGAACTGAAAACCTATTTGAAGAAATAATGACAGAAAACTTCCCTAACCTAGTAAAGGAACTCGACATACAAGTCCAGGAAGGACAGAGAGTCCCAAACAAGATAAACCCAAAGAGGCCCACACCAAGAAACATCATAATTAAAATGCCAAAGGTTAAAGACAAAGAGAGGGTCTTAAAAGTAGCAGGAGACCCCTACAGGAGAAAAGCAGATAGTTACCTACAAGGGAGCCTCCATAAGACTGGCAGCTGATTTCTCAACAGAAACTTTGCAGACCAGAAGGGATTCGGCAGGAAATATTCAAAGAGACGAAAAGCAATGACATACAACCAAGATTACTCTACCCGGCAAAGTTATCATTTAGAATTGAAGGCCAAATAAAGAGCTTCCCAGACAAGAAAAAGCTAAAGGAGTTCATCATCCCCACACCAGTATTCCAAGGAATCTTAGAGCGACTTCTTTAAGTTGGGAGGGGGGTTAAGGATGGATGAAAGGGGAAGGGATTAAGAAGTACAGATACGTTGTTATACAGTAGTCATGGGGATGTAGGGTATAGTATAGGGAATATCGTCAATAATATTGTAATAACTAGGTATGGTGCCAGACAGGTACTAGATCTATCAGGGTGATAGACGATAATGGTGTTGGAGGCAGGGTGAAAAGGTGAAGGTATTAAGAAATACAAATTGGTAGTTACAAAATAGTCATGGAGATGTAAAGTATAGGGAAAATAATCAATAATATGGTAAAAACTATGCATAGTTCCATGTGGTACTAGTTAGAGGAATCACTTCCTAAATTATATAAATATCTAACCACTATGCTGTACACTTGAAACTAATATATTATTGAATGTCAACTCTAATAGAAAATTTTTAAAAGGGAAAAGATCAATAATATTGTGATAGTGTGGTTGGATGGTTGCTGGGCTTATCATGGTGATTACTTTTTTAGCACAGGGAATATAATAAATACCGTGGTAATAACACTGTATAGAGCTAGATGGGTATTGCTGAATAACTATGATGTACACCTGAAACTAATATAATATTGTATGTTAGCTGTATTTTAATAAAATCTTTTAAATAAATAAATAGAATTGGGTAAAAATCAGGCTCCACACTTATAATCTCTGTGCTTCAGTGTTCACATCGGGAAAATGAGGACAATTTTAGTAGCTCCCATGGAGAGCTGTATGGATTAAATAAGATATGGCTTGTGCAATGCCTAGTTCAAAGTAGGCACTCACCAAAAAGTACAACACCTATTAAGGAACTATGGTTGAAAAACAAGAGGTGGAGTTGAAAACCCATACTCTAGGTTTCTTTCTCCCAATTTTCTCCCCTGTAGTCTAAAATCATAGGAGGAGGGAGAGGAAAGAAGGCGGGGGACAGGGGTGGGATGGAGTGAAAGTGTGGGTAAAGCAATACTAAATCTTATATCTTAATCCCCAGTTTAGCTACTGAATCAAAATCAAGACGTTGACATAACAGTTTTTATTTCGTATCCCAGATTTTATAGTTCATTCCAGAGAAACTATCTAAGCAATAACTTGTGGTATTTAGGATAAAAATCTCAGAGGGAAATGCTCTTAGATCAAAACTCCAGCGAAACTGACACACCCAGATTACTCACTGGCTTCTCAAGGGAAATAAAAATGTGGTGATGTCATTTTTTCCCCTTGCACACTCCAATTTCAATAGTTTCAAAATCTCAGAAGGTAATAAAATTTCTTGCCTTTCACACGATAGTAAACAAAGTAACCCCCTGCCCCCCAAAAAAACTCATAGGGGTACTGTGTTAGAAGGAGAGGGAGTAATTTTATCTAATTAGTGAATTTTCAAGATATTTTATATTTGTTCTGTATTAAAAATGTGAATGTCTGTGGTAGGTCATTTATTGCTAGTGCTAGGTAATCGTAACTCACTTGAAAAGTGTCTTCAAAGCAGGTAGACACTTTTTGCAGTACACCTGTCCTCTGTATAATTACTGCTACACTTCGAATCATCCCTCTGATGAATAAAAAAGGAAGGAGCAAGTTTCACGATAGCCCTCTAAAATGCTTCACTTCCTTCTGTCATCATTTAGCCTTGGCCATATCTGATTTCAGTGTTAGCGAACCGACTGCCCTTTTAAGTAATCAAGAACATATTTCGGTTACTACTGACAAGATATTTCATCAGTCTTCCTGTTAGCATGAGTCATAGCAGAGAAGAATGTGATGATTTGCAAGAAACCATAGTCCACTAACAATAAGCACTCCAAGCTTTTAGGCTACAAGAGAATAGAGTCAGCAACAAATTTTAGTCTAAATTTTTCTTTCAGTGTCTGCTGTGCAGTAGCACCGTTCCAGAATTTCTGAGTACACTACAAACAAATAAACAAAAACAAAATAAACAGGATATACTGCCTGACCGTAAGGAGTGTTTAACCTAAAATTTTCTTTATAAGAAATGAGCGTTCATTTTATGAGTCCTCTGATGTGGAGACTTTACAAAACACTCGAAAGAGCCCAACCTTCATTCATCTTTAAAACAATAATAATAACATGAATATCCAAATTTTACCAGCTCCAAGCCTCTCATTTGCTTGACCATAGCAAGTCCAATCTTTTAGAACCTCCCCTTTCAAGTTATTTCCTGGAGCCTGCAAAGGTGCCTACAAACATTGAGTTGTGAACTCGGGGGGAGGGGGGTAGAAAGAGGCCACATCAGTTGCTTGAGTCTCAAAACGTTAAGTGGTTAGGCCAGCAAACTCTTTCATTTGCCACCTTATTAGTAGCAGTTCATACAGAGCTCACACCATCCTGCCAATGCTGGACATCTAGTCACCTAAAACTGACCTTGAAAAATGAGAGGGCGTTAGGGGTGTTCAACAGTAAAGTTGCTCAGTCCCAAATTACTCTGGACAGCTCACTCACAAGTTAGACACGGCCTCACCAGGCTGGTAAGGACAGGACAGATTTTGGTAGCGGTTCCTGTGGTGCAGCAGGGAGCAACCGTCCATCAAACGCCATGGCTTTGCTGCTGGGGTACGCTTGCCACGGTAGCTTCCTTTTACCTTTATGATCAGTTAGCTCCCAAGCGCCCCAGTTGTTCCTCCTCATTGTGGGGCCTCTATGGGAGTTATCCCAATCCATCAGGCATGCTGGCTAAAGCCAATAGTGGTCAGGATCCAAGTGTTCTGTTCCAGGAGGCTCCTTAGCCCCTTTGCAAATCAGCGCCTGGTTTTCTCATAAGAATCACCTGAGCCTCAGCTCTGGCCCAGCCAAGATGTTCTGTTACAGTAACACTGGGAATATCACTACCAGGTGAGTGATCATAAATGATGGATCAAAGTAATGGCAAGCATTCCGAATATGTAAAAAGCCTCCTTGGTGCAAATTGATATTTTCACCTATCAGTTATCCAGCTCAAGGGGTCAGTGGTGGTTATCAGTGATTTTAAAAGTGACCAGCCCAAGAGAAATTCATATTAAATCTACAAGAATTAATGTTTTACATGCAGCTTTTCTTGTCTCAAAAAGATTAAAATCCATGGAAACCAGGTAGAGTCCCCTCTTTTCAGATTTAATTGTAGGTAGTTTCCATTGGTCTCTGCTGGATTTTCAGGGCTCTGTCCACAGGGTTGCCGCATTTCCCCTTGGATTAGACGTCCTTAATGGCCGTCATCATCATAATGTCAAAATATTGAGTACTTACCATGCTTGAGGCGTTGTGTAACACACCTCTATTTCACATGAATGACCTCGCCCAATCCATACAACTCGTTATTTTTATTAACCTCATTTTACAGTTGAGTAATTTGAGTCATAGAGAAGCTCCCTGTCCACAGATCATAAAACTAGAGAGGATTGGAGCTGGGACTTATACCCATGTCTGTGTCACTCCAAATCCTGAGCCCTCAATAGCTCCACCATATACATTCCTCCCTGACTAGGACCTGAAAAAAACCTTTGTTTCCACCAGTTTCACTAAAACTGTGGCCCATGGAATGGCTCACTCTGAGGGCAGGATACAGACTACTTACCAAATTATAAAAACATGAATTCAGTCCGAAGTGAATAACAGCTACCTGAATGTGGTGAGTCCACGCGATTGTATCAATCAATCAGTTTCAGAAATAACTGAACTGCATTACGAGGGAAAGCAGTGGGCTTGAAGGGTCTCTCCTTTTTTATTCTTTTGTGTGTATCATTGGGTAAGTGACTTAGCTTCTCTGTGCCTCAGTTCCTAGAGTTGGACTGGAGACAGTTTAAGGCAGTGTTTTTCAAACTGCATCTCACAAGCCATTAGTGGGTTATGAAATCAATTTAGAACCACAACCATTATATGTTAAGAAATTAAATAGAATGGTAGCATAAATATATTTGTAGTATTAGTGCTATACTATGTTTAGTATTAGAATAGTAGAGAATGAAAAATAGAGTTACTCACATGTAGCAAGATAAGTATTTTTGATCAATTTTTTTTTCAAGTGTGTGGTGTGTTTGTATTAGGTCACAAAATAAAATACATTTGTTATGGAGGATCACAGTCAAAAAAGTGAATAGCACTTGACCATGGTTCTCTCCACCTTAAATTGGAGGACCTATCCTATAGTTACGATACTTCAGTCACACTCAAATTTGCAGACTGTAAGTCTCTGTACTATATTAGTGATCATCTCATTGGAAAATTCCAGAAAAAAAAAAAAGGAGGGGAAGAGAGAGTCAAATAGAATCTGATAATGTTCAGTGTCTCCTTGATACCCAAAGTTCTTTCCCTGATACAAGAAGCTAAAAATACTATGATCATCAAACAATGTTTTTCTTCTGATTCATGACTATTATCATATTTTTCTCTCTTTTAACATACTTACAAAAGTGACATCTATTCCTTTCTTCACTCAACATGGTTCCACGAATGATAAGAAACCAAAGTAACACAATTAACCTCCTGGTATCAGCTCTGCATGTCATAATTTGCCAGTATTTAGGCAAAACCCTCATGAAATACTTGATACATTCCTCTGATCCCATTTGCTTCACAGCAGCACTTTTCTTATTTGCTCCAATATGACAATTTAGTGTAAAAACATGACAGTCTAGTCTCCTAAGTAAATTCTACCACATCCATCTCTTGACCCATTCATCTCTTTACATTGCTCTTAGAAAAAGTGACTTTCTTTTGGAGCAGGTACCATCTCAGATGGTGGCAGTCAATGTGGTAGGCTGCCAGTGGCTTTTTCTGAGCATCTCTATAATGAAACCCTAGTGTATTAACGGTCTCCACAAAGATCTTTCCCCAGTACAAAGGAGAGCTAAAGTCTTGGGAAGGAAAACTAAAATGCTGTCTTCACAAAAGCAGCAGTTCCCAAAAACTTGAATACAAACGCACCAGAATCCCTAGGGAGCTTTCCAAACATAGATTCCTGAGTCTCTTATGTAGATAGTTAAATTAGATGGATATTCTAATTTTACAGGTCTGAGATAGAGCTTACAAATCTGCATATTTTTAATGATGGACAGAATAAATACAGAAAAAAATATAAAAATCATAAGCGTATGGCTTGAAGCATTTTCATACAGTGAACAACTATGTTCTATGCCCCAGGTAACTGATCATACCAATAAATAGAATATACTACCAGATATATGTACCAGAATTCGTTTCACGTTCTTTTTCCAGATTTTGCCTCTTTCCCCCAAAGTTAGCCGATATATTGAGTTTGAATAGCATAGATTGGTTTTGCCTCTTTAAAAACTTCGTATGAATGGAACTATACAATATATACTTTTCTGTGTCTGGCTTTCTTTGCTCAACATCATATTTGTGAAAAATTTATATTGTCACTATATTTGTTCATTGTCATTGCTGTTCTGTTGATGGACATTTAGGTTCTTTCCAATTAGGGGCTCTTACACAGAGTGCTGCAATAAACATTATTACACATGTCTTTTGGTACACATATACATATGCATTTCTGTTGGGTACACATATAGGACTGACATTGCTGGGTCAAAGAAAAGTCACGAAGTTAGCCTTAGTAGATATTGCCAAACAGGTTTGCAATATGGTTGTGTCAAATATGAATATTTTAAACTATTTCCCAGTTGAATTAAAGCCAGATTTGGTAATTGTTGGACATGAAAAAAGCATGAGTATTTAAAAGCAGTGATTACACTGATCTCTTTCTATTGCTCCCAATGTACTGGACAATATCTTACAAGTGATAAGAGATCAACAAATATCTATTCGATTGAATTAAATTTTCCACAAGTATTAATAAGTGAGAAACAATGAAGCTCTCACTTCACTTTATTTTCTGATCATTTTTCTTACAATTTTGTAGAACACTGTTCTAAATGAGATGGTAAAAAGCAGATATTATCCCAACCAAATTACTCATCTGTTCTCTCTTCGTAGAGACCGTGCCCCCATCGAGTCAAACTCCCTCAGATCCATCTTGAAGAAAATCATTAGTACTAATCCTGGCTTAACTACAGACATATTCTGTATGAAGTGAATGTTTGTGTCCCCCTAAAATTCATATGCTGAAGAGTTAACCCCTAGTGTGGCTGTATTTGGAAAAGGGTTCTCTCAGGAAGTAACTAAGGTTAAAAGAAGTCATAAGTGTAGGGCCCTAATCCAATAGGATTAGTGTCCCTAAAAGAAGGGACTCGCAGAGCTCCTCTTCACTGCCCCACCCCCTCACACATATGCACAAAAAGAAGTCCTGTTAGGACAAAGCAAGCAGTTGGCCAACTGAACCCTGGGGGGACAGCTCTCACCAGACATAGACCATGCTGGCACCCTGATCTTGGACTTCCAGACTCCAGAACTATGAGAAAACAAATTTCTGGTGTCTAAATGACCCAATTTGTTGCAAAAACGTGGATAGACCTGGAAGGTATTATGCTAAGTGAAATGTCAGACAGAGAAAGACAAATACCATATGATCTCACTTGTATGTGGAATTGAAAAAACAAAATAAACAAACACAACAGAAACAGACTCATACACACAGAGAACAAACTAAGGCTTGCCAGGGTCGGAGGGCAGGGTGAAAAAGGTGAAGACATTAAGAAGTACAAATTTGTAGTTACAAAATAATCAGGGATATAAAGTACAGCATAGGGAATATTGTCAATAATATTGTAATAGCTATGTATTAGTGCCGGGTGGGTACTAGACTAATTGGGGTTCCTTTCGTAAATTATAAAAATGTCTAACCATATGCTGTACACCTGAAACTAACATAAAATAATACTGAATGTCAACTGTACTTAAAAATGTTAAAAAAGGGCAGGAAGGTGAAGGGGAATAAGAGGTTCAAATTTCCAGGTATAAAACAAATAAGTCATGAGGATGTAATGTACAGCACAGGAATATAGTGAATAATATTGTGATAGCATGGTACAGTGTCAGATGGTTGCTGGACTTATGGTGATCACCTCTTTAGGTATATAAATGTTGAATAACTATGGTGTATACCTGAAACTAATATAATATTGTATGCTAGCTATACTTTAATAAACATTTTTAAAAATAAAATAAACCACCCAATTTGTGGTATTTTGTTATGGCAGACCAAGCAGACTAATACACACTCCAGTGCAACTTCCACATTTAGTAAGCCTACTGGTTTGAATGCCATTTTAATAATTTAAATAGGTTTCAAAAGAAAACTGGAAGTGAACTTTCAGAGGGACACCTCAGCAAATTATTTCAAAGCATTTGTTCATTGATTTCCAGGGAAAGAGAATTCTCATTTCTGCCTCCCTCCAGGAGACAAACCCTTCAGATGTATCTTTAGGTTGGTTCAAGTCCACAAGTTCTAATACCCAGAGTTGGCAATAATGGCAATGACGTATGCAAGAACCACCACCCCCAACCGAGAATGATGCTAAACAAAAGGACTGAAATTGAAGACTAAACATTCTTATGACTAAAATACTAAATTCGAAACAATACTTGTAGCACAATCCTAACGTTATTTTTTAAAAGTCTACTTATCTATGTATATCCATATACTCATACCTATAAACAGGAGAAGAAAATAAAAGCCGAAATGAGGAAAGAGCATCTCATATATGCCAATAGGACTGGAAATTGGTTGAGCCTTTATGGAAGGTAATTTGACAAGTATCTTTCAAATTTTAAATGCATGTGCTCTTTGTCCCAATAATTCTAATTCTGGGATTATTCTTACAGATGTGTTAGCTCATGAGCCCAACCACAAATGTAAAAAGATGTCCATTGCAACATTGCTGGTAATATAGAAGAAATGAAAACCATCTAAATGCTTAGCAGTGATGGAATGGTGAAAATAAATCATGATACAATCATACAATAGAAAACTGTGCAGTCTTCAGGAAGAATGTGGTAGGTAGGTCTCTATGTGTACCGGTATGGAAAACTGCCTACGATATGCTGTTAAGGGAAAAAAGCAAGTCACAGAGCAATATTATAGTATGATCCATCTGTGTAAACAAAGAAACTTCCAATATATGATTCTGTGTGCAAAAGCGTAGGAAATAAGTCTGGAAGAATAGTATTGGTCACAGCTACTCCTGGGGAGAGCAGTGGGATAAAGGGTAAAGTGTATGTATTTGCTAGGGCTGCCATACCAAAATACCAGAGACGGGGTGGCTTAACCAACAGCAACTAATTTTTTTCACAGTTTTGGAGGCTAGAAGTCCAAGATCAAGGTGTCCACAGGTTTCTTGTGAGGCTTCTTTCCTTGGTCTGCAGATAACCACCTTCTTGCTGTGTCCTCACATGGTTTTTTTCTCTGTCTATGAATCCTTGGTGTTTCTCTCTGTGTCCAAATTTCCTCTTCTTATAAGGACAGCAGTATGGGACACTCTAATAGCTTCCTTTTAACTTAATCCTGTTAAAGGCCCTATCTCCAGAGTCACATTCTGAGGTACTGGGGGTGAGGGCTTAACATATGAATGGGGGGTACATAATTCAGCCCATAACAGGGTGACTTCCACATTTTGTCTATATTGTGTCAATTTTTTATAATCAGCATATGTTTCTTTTCTAATTAAAAAAAATAAAATAGGAAAAATGGACTAGACGACAAACATTAACAGCAAAATATTAATAGGAATTATCTCTAAAGGACTATGGGTGATCCTTATTTTTTCCTGTGTTTTTTAATGTTACTCTCTAATGTTCTTTAATGAACATGCATTACTTTTTAGTTAGAAAAGAGAATGAATATTATTTCTAATAAAATAAACCCAACAGCTTCCTCTTCAAAAGCCTGGAAATTAGAGATATTCAGGGAAAGCATTACCTTTAGAACTGGCTAGGAATCTTTAGTACTTGTCAGTGACTCTTCACTTACAATAAGCTATTTAAAATATGTGATCATTCAGAGATGGTATGTGATCCTTAGATAACGAAAACTAGAATATCATCTCTAAATTTTGCAGGTTACAGTAATAAAGTGAATCTAGTCTTAAATTAGTAGCATTTCCAAGCAATTACTCAAATTAAAGATTTTTTAAATGACTGTTACATTATGCCTATGGTGTGAATTGTACACTTCTTCTTAAATTCAATTAAGTAATGAGTCTTAATCTCAACATCAATAATAATAATGTCCTGTATATTAATTAATAGACTATTTTTTCCAAAAGATGTACAGCATAGTCTTTAATAACCCCAATCTTGTTATGAAACCCCCTGTAAAGAAATGTATAAAGAATAAGAAAATAAATAGCTTGTGACTCTAATACTTAACTGTTTTGCCTCAGGGTTTGGAGCTCAGTCAGAAAAACCTGTGGGGTTTGCTGACTTCTGAGTTCAGCAACTTTTCCTCAGGGCCCATATGAGCGAACTACTGTCAGGTGATGGATTTGTCAGTCTGGCTCTCAGGGAATTCCAGTCTGCATGTACAGAAGTGCAGGATGCTTTGAACAGAATTTCCTAACGAGGACATTGCTACACATTCCCCATGTGGTTATTTGAAGGATGAAGCAACAGCATCTTCCAAAGGGGCATCTTCTTTTTTTCTCCTTCTTTATTTAGAAACTGCCTTTATTGCTGGTAAGAGTATATTTCCCAGAGATAGAAAGCAATCTAATATAACGGGAAATTTTGAAAATTTTCTTTTTGTGGTCAGTAATCTCAACAGTTTTATTCCCATTGGGGAACCACTTATAACTTCTGACTATTCGTTCATCCTCTGGAATGTAGCGGATTCAGAACTTCCCAACCTCCATTCTTGTCAGGGATCCATTTCTTCACTCTGCCAAGTCCTGTGAACCACAACACTTCACATTTACCAGTGCTTTTACAAATGGGCAGGGTTTCTTTTTCCCTCACCTTTTTAGGAGCAAACACTTGGAGAATGACCATGGATGGGAGACGACGGAGGAGTGAATGGCTTCCAGTGTTATACCACAGAATGTCATTTTCCACAAATTCTTTGGCAATAGAAATATTGTATTTACAATTATTTCCTTCCTGTAAATTTTAAACTAAAAGTTGGCTTACATGAGCAATTATCTAAACATCTGTCTCTATACCCAACTCTATTCAAGCTGTGCAGGTAAACCATGTTTGTCTACCTACTGAAGAAAGAATGGGAGAGAAAAAAAGAAATGGCTAGTTGCCAAGTGATTGAGAGCTATTGTTTGCACTGGGAGTCAATTCTCTTCCATCTTTCAGGTGTAGAATCTATGCCAATTTGTCCCCAGGAAATAAGAAGCAGGCTCTTTGCCAGGTTCTTTGGCAGGACTGGGGAGGCATCTTGTACTGTTGGATTAGCTGAGGAGGTTCCATGTGGGCAACTGAAGAGCAGTTTTTGAAAGGAACTGAAAGAAGCCAGAGGAAGAAAGGAGAGGAGGCTGCCGCGCAGTCATGGACTGGCTGTTAGCAGGTCTTCCTTGTTCCACCCTGGCAAGTAGTGAGGTGAACCCCTACCCACAAACACTAGGTAGTCCTTTATAGTTTACCAAGCATTTGCACGTACAGAACTCATCAGGCTTTCTCAACACCCCTATGTTGAAGAAATGGCCGGTATTTACAGTAAATACTATTTTGTATCTTGCCCCATTAAGTTTTCAGGTTCTTGAGTCAGACTACTGGGCTTCATATCTTAATTCAGTCACTTCCTAACCCTGTGACCTTAAGTAAGGCAATTAACTTCCCTGTGTCTCATTTTTCTTATTCATAAAAGGGTGATAACAATCATACCTACTTCATAGGATTGATATAAGGATTAAATGAGAAACATAAGTCCTCACTACATGACCCAGAACATAGTAAGCCCTTAATCAATGTTAGCTACCATTTGTAGTCAATGTTTGCATGGCATCATGCCTAGAAAGTTCTATCTAAGATTATATATTCACTCATATTTCCCTTTATAGTCTTATATTTTACATCTAAATCTTCATCTACTTGGAATTTATTTGAATATATGGAATAAGAAAGGGATCTAACTTTACTTTTTGCCAAATGGTTACAAGGTCATCATATTTTAAACAAAATAATCATATAATACACATTCCCAGCAAGAGTAAGGGCAGGCAATTCTTTCATACTGAGATCCGTTCAATTTTATTTTTTAAAAAATAATTTCCACATAGTGTGCTTTTTTCCCAAAAGTCCATGAAATTATTAGATTTTCTTAGTTCCTCCTGGTTTCTCTCATCAAAGATAACAAAACATTTATTTATCTTCTGAAAATATTAGTGAAAGAAGAATATTCTAAAAGGGAGTGGAAATAAAATGAGAAAACTAATGACATGCTAGTGGCACTAACTAACTCTTATCTCTAGCTGAGAGGAAGGAACTGTAAAAAATCCATACTTCTAGACATTTCCAGACAAAGCAACATAATGGGGAGGGAAGGAAGCATACCACAAGAAAATATTTGTATTTTATTTGCTTAAACCAACTTTATTTTTTTAATTAATATGGTTTAACAAAATACATAAAATAGAGACTAAATTAGAAATGGACAAGAAAGATGAGGCAAAAGAAAAATAAGAGTAGAAGCATAAAAAGAAAGCAGGAATGAAGCTAATCTAAAAATGCCACAATATTCTGTGCCTTTCCTATGAATGTGCCACAAATTTATATCTGAGCTTTCAACTATCAATGTAGGATCAAATATAATCTCAGTCACAAAATACAAAGTACCTTTCAGAAAAAAGCAAGGCAATTTCTCCAAGCATAATACACAACAAAGGTGGATACTGTTAATTGTCTTGCCATGATCCATTCTTCCCTTCATCTTTCCTAATAGAGCCTCAGTTGTCTTCAGGTATCGACCCCTTCCTCATGCAGCACTTGTGATTAAAGGAATCTGACCCCAGAGGTGGACTTATTAGTATAAGCCAACCAGTGTTTTATTCAAGAATGAGCATTTGAGTGAATTTCACCCAATAAGATAACAAGGAGATGGATGCTGATGACTTCTAGGAAAGTTCTTTCTTGGCCTTAAGAGACACCAAGGACAAGCTAGCATCTCTTACCTGCTGGATGTGAAAAGCTGCAGTTAATGCTGGCACCGTCTTGAAACCACAAGGGAAACCAGCCCGAGGACAAGCAAAACATGAGAATGGGAGAGCCACGACAGCTGAAGAGAAATGGACTGAAAGCCCTGAACACACTGTACCTGAAGTCTATACTACCATTAGATATCTACCCATATAAGCATCATTGTTTACCAATCTGACAATGTGTCTGATATTTACAATCTAAAACAAGCTGATACACACACCCTCATGTGTATGAAAACATGCTCTTTTTTTCTGCTGTGATTTTCTATTTGTTCTTCTATGATGAACATATTTTCTTTTGGCGGCATGAGTTGTTATAATAGCTGTTTTTAAATCTTTATCTGCGAAATCCAACATCTGAGTAATTTTTAGGTTGGTCTCCATTGATTCTTTTTTTCTTAGCATGTAAATCAGGTTATCCTATTTCTTTTTATGTCTAGAAATTTTGGACTTTATGTAGACAATGTAAATAATACACTGTAGAGGTTCTCAATTCTATTATTCCTCTGAAGAGTGTTGATTTTTTTTTTTAACCTGGCGGAACTCAGTGTTTAAACGCTGCCTCTCCTGCAGTGGATACAGCTAAAGTCTCAGTTCAGTACTTTTAGCCTCAGCTGGGTTACTTGGAGTCTACCTCAAGTGAAGTTGCAACAGAGATATTTAGCTGGAAGCATGGATTTGGAGCTTAGCAGTGAGATTGGGACTAGAGATAAAAGATTAAGAGGAACCATCATACAGATGGTAGATGAAGCCATTGAAGTAAATGAAATCACTCAAGCATAAAGGGAGAAGAAAGGAGGGTATATTGGTTTGTTAGGGCTGCCATGATAAAGTACCATAGATGGGGTGGCTTAAACAACAGAAATTTGTTTTCTCACAGTTCTGGAGGCTAGAAGTCCAAGATGAAGGTGCTGGGAGGGTTGGTTTCTTCTGAGGCCTCTCTCCTTGGCTTGTAGGTGGTCATCTTCTCCCTATGTCTTCCCTCTGTATCCATCTGTGTCCAACTGTCGTCTTCTGATAAGGATGCCAGTCATATTAGATTAGGACCCACCTCAATAACCTCATTTTAACCCTTTAATTACCTTTTTAAAGACTCTATCTCCAAATATATCACATGCTAATGTATTGGGGCTTAGGACTTCAATATATGAACTGGATGGGGGACATAATTCAGCCGATTACAGAGGGCATTAACAAAGACCAAAGAACTCCAACATTTAAAGATCAGGAAGTAGGGAAGAAGCCAGCAAAAGAGACTTGAAAAAAATCTGCCAGGAAGGTAGGAAGGTAATCAAAAAAGTATCCCAAATGCCAAGGGAAGAAAAAGTTTCCAGGAGGGTATGGTCAAGTGTCAAATGCTGCTATGAGGTTAAACTTGATAGCCAATGGGTTTAGTGAAAGGTAAATCATTGGTGACTTTGGTGAGAGGACCATGCATTGGCATGGTAGAGTGAGAGTCTGACTGAAACATAGTGAGTATTGAATAGGGAGAAGAAAAATCGAGGCATCTAATTTCTCTGGGGTTGGAAACTGAGAGGTGAGAATAGGAAAGATGTCAGACTTCACGGTGGCACTTACTGCAGAATGGCTCACTAAGCTCCCACTTCGACCCCTTTTAGCTTCCTTTACTGTGTTATAACCATTAAATTACTACTTATTAAGACAGACATTGTTTTCAAAGATTGGGGGTACATCTAAGAACAAAAGAAATATCCCTGCTCTCATGGAGCTTAAATTCTTGTGAAGAATGACAGACGATAAGCATTAAACATAATAATATATTGTAATTAAACATAAACTATAAACTATAAAATTATATGGTATATTAGGAGTTATAAGAACTGTGAAAAAAGAAAAAGTAAACAGAATAAGGGGAATGGGAATTCCAGAAAATGGAGAGGGGAGGAAAGCTGCACTATTAAATATCAAATAATGGGGGATACAATTAATGAAAAATGTGCAAGATTTCTACACTTAGAGCCACCAAACAATCTGAGAAATATTAAAAGAGCAAATACGTGGAGTACCATTGTGTGGGTTTTTATTAAAAGAGTTTTTAATAAAAGATTTTTATTAAAATATTAAAAGAGCAAATACACGGAGTACCATTGTGTGGGTTTTTCCACATCAACAACAAATTCTCCAACTCTGTGGATACCACCTGGGTGTCCAATGATTCAATTAAATTCCGACACTAAGTACCCAGAGTTAGCATCAGATCCCACAGCTGGACGGCTCAGTCTGCCCCCTCTTCCGACACCAATTGAAAGTCCCAGGCCTCCCATACTTCTGACTGACCTGCTATAAATGGTGGTTCCCAAGAACTCCACCTCATAGTTTAATAATTTGCTACAACAGCTCACAGAGCTCAGGAAAGCGCTTTACTTACTATTGCCAGCTTATTATGAAGGATATTATAAAGGACACAAATGGACAGCCAGATAAAGAGATATATAGGTTGAGGTCTAGAAAGGTCTCAAGTACAGGAGCTTCTGTCCCCAGGGAGGTGGCATGCACCACCCTCCCAGAATGTCAATGTGTTCACCAATGTGGAAGCCCTCTGAATCCCATAGTTTAGGGGTTTAAATGGAGTTTTCACTATGTAGGTATGATTGATTAAACCATTGGCCACTGGTGCTCTCCAGACTCTCACCCCTCCCAGGAGTTTGGGGTGGGGAGAGGCTGAAAGGTCCAATCCTTTCATCATACCTTGGTCTTTCTGGCAACCAGTCCTTCTGAAGCTTATCTAGGGGCTCCCAGCCACCAGTCATCTCATTAGCATACAAAACAGGCACTTTTATCACTTTGGAGTTCTTGTACCAGGAACCGGGAATGAAGCACAAATACATATTTCCTATTACAACACAACCATGTTCGTGGGTTGGAAAACTCAATATTGTTAAGGCATTAGTCCTTCCCAAATTGGTCAACAGTCAATGAAATCACAATCAAAATCCTAACAAGCTAATTTTTGTAGAAATTGATAATCTAATTTTAAACTTTATATGCAAAAGAAATTTCTAGAATAACCAAGCTAATCTTGAAGGAAAAAAAAAAACAAAACAAAGTTGGAAGACGTCAACAACTGAATTTCAAAACTTACTATCAAGCAACAGAAACATATCTGTTCCCACCTGCTGGTCTCCTTTATGTGCAGCTGAGATCTGCACATCTGTTCCCCACACACCAAAGCACTTTGTTGCATGCAGTGAGAGGACATCATATCGCTAACCTAAGTTAAAGCCTTCCCAAAGACACAGTGACTAAATACCCTTTCGTGTTATCAGTTGGTAATGCTGAGCACCACATAGAACACGACCAAAGCAGTATGTCCTCGATCTCAGGAGAAAATTAGTGGCCTACTCTAAACTGGTTTTCATTTCTGTTTACCTTAAGCCAATATTTCAATATGTCCCAAAGTATATTACTTGGTAATGGTGTTTCATGAAAAGGAAGGAAGCAAATGAGAAAGGAAAGAAAGAGAGGGGGAGGGCAAGTAAGAAGGGAGGGAGAAAGGGAGAAAGAGAGGGAGGAAATTCTTTTTTTTTTTTTTTTTTATTAATTTATTTCTAATTTATTGGGGTGACAATTGTTAGTAAAATTACATAGATTTCAGGTGTGCAATTCTGTATCACATCATCCATAAATCACACTGTGTGTTCACCACCCAGAGTCAGCTCCCCTTCCATCACCACACATTTGATCCCCCTCACCCTCATCCCCCACCCCTCAACCCCCTTACGCTCTGGTAACCACCGAGGAAATTCTTAACCAAGAGTTGGAATTGCTGAGTTCAACAGACTGTGGATTTATTGTTGCAGGACTTCCCGGAATCTTTAATATGCTGATGTGTACTTTAAGTATCCAAGATGGCAGAGAGTAGACTTTTGCGTTTGAAACCTTTCTAAAAATAACTAGTATTCAATGGAACAACGTTCTTTGAGAAATGCTATCTCAGGCCAATAGGGAAATGCTGCAAATATAAATGTATTATTTTTTTCTGATTCAAGAGGGAAGAGTTAATCTTCAAGCTTATTAAGGCAAATCTTATATTTTAAGTGATATGAAGCACCTACTTTTTATCAAAAAATAGAGGATTAGGGGACTATGAGATGAGCTCTCTTTTAAGTGTGACCTTGGGCAAGAATCACTTTAATCTTTTCTAATCCTATTTCTTTCCCACAGCTGCAAAAGCAGAAATCCCCTGGCCACAGAGTCCTTTGTGGTAGCTGAATATAAATGGATTTGAAAAACACAGAATTAAAGAGCATACAAATGTTAGAATGGAAATCCCCAAACTGTCCAGTTAGAAAGTCTCTCCTGGTTCTAATCGTCCTGGTTCTCGCTCTTTGAACACTGACCAGTTTGATGTTGGGCTTGGTTCCAGTGTCCCCAGAGGAAGAGCAAGGTCAAATGTGCACACTGCTGGAAAAAAGCCACCAAGGATGGGGCAAATCAGCAAAGACAATGGAAAAGGGGTCTGTGTAGGCCCTCCCACCTATAGTTGTGGTCACTCAAATGTCCCTTTGTCAACAAAGTCAGTGGGAATAGTTGTGGGGAAAAAGAGGCAGGGAAGGATTTTTAAAGAACCTAAAGGTAGAAACATCCAGAATAATGCAGACGATTAGGCCTAGGGGGAGAATCTGAAAAACAAGACTGAAGAGTTAATGAGAGTACCTACTCCAATATCTTTCACCATTTATATATATATATGAAAGATATATGGGAGTAGGTATATGTGTGTGTGTGTGTGTGTGTATATATATATATATATATATTTCATTTTCTTATTACAGTGAATTCCACTAATTAAAGATTAACTTAATGTAAGCTGATTTTAGAAAACTGGGAATATCTCTAGGAAAGTCACAAGAGCTGTTAACCATCCATCTGGAGTATGAATTTGCTCCGTCAGGCCACTTTCCCCTTGATACTTGAAATTATTTGCACTCAGGGAAGAGGATTGTGATTAGCAGTGTGATGAAGGTCGGGGGGGTGCTTTATTTGGGGGAGAAGATGGTGGTGAACGGGTGCAGAGAAGGCACTCATACAGGGACAGAGAAGTACAAAATAGGACGCATGAAGAAGGAACACGTTAATGACAAAGGATCCAATTTCAAACGGCACCTAAGGCCTACCTTTCTATTTCTTCCTCCTCCCCCCTTCATCTTATGCTGCCCTGCTCAAGGGAACGAAGAAAGTGGGGACTAGGGTTAGGATACATCATGCATGGGTGAACTTGGTCTTTATAAGCTGGTCTGACATGCTAAAACCACCTATCATTGTGATGGCCAAACGGGTTCCGAATTCCAAAGGACCTCCTTACAAGAGAAGTCTTTTAGGACATACCCTATTCATGGGCAGGGGGTTTCCAATAATATCCAGTCAGTAATATTTACTGGGTGCCTCCTATGTGTAGACATTGCTAGGTGCTGAAGATACAATGGAGACTAAGAGACATCATCTCTGTTCTTACAAAGCTTAAAGATCATACTTGCATTTCAAAGGTCGCTCAGAAGTGCAGAAAGTGGGTTGAAGGGAAACCAAGATTAGAGTCAGGAAACCAAGGAGAAGGCAGCTGCAGAAATGCAAAGAAGGACTTGGTTTTTAATCTTCACTGAACGTTTCTAAGTAGAAAGCTATTAACAAGACTGCAGTCTTTTGTATTTTTGTCAGCACTTGTATTTTCATTAGTGGAATAATGGGGACTCTTTGCCTCTAGGTTGGTAAAGAATAATTGGTTTGATTTTAATATCCTACACCAACACCTGTCTGTCTTTGGTTGATGACTGCTCCCTCTACAGCGGGAGAGGCCACAGAAAGTCCTCAAGCGGAATATAAAGGTGCTGGAGGATGGCTATTCTGTTTTACACTGAAGTGATAAGGGCAAGACGGTATGGTGAGGGCATACATAACTTCTGTCCCCCCCTGGAGCAGGCAGTGATCCCCCTACAAGGTACAGGAAGAACGTGGAATCAGGGAAAGTGTCTTAGGCCCATCCACTTAAACACTTCTCTCAGCCATTTCGGACCATCAACCTAGGTATTCCCCATGCTCTGGGGACCCACAGTCTGAGAAGCAAAGCTCCAGTCCTTTGCATAGCATCTAGCAGATAATAAGCACTGGTTGAAAGAGTGGACATACAGTTTGTCTACGGGAGCAGCACGTGTTCATGTCCTCGATGCTGCCTGTCTTCATGTCAGTTTTAACTGCTTCTCCTGTTAGCACTTGTCCTTCCATGCTTAAGAAGTCTGGCGTCTTTCAGTGTATTATCCTTTAGTCATCCTTTCTCTAGGCCCTAACCTCCCAGCATTACCACTGATATTTTGATTCCGTTTAGAAAATCTTCCTGTATGTAAAACTCTGCCTTTTGTGAGGGCCACAAAAATGACCAGGAGGACATGGGCCCTTCCTATTTTTTTTTTCCTGTTTTTTTTTCTTTTTGAATTCTTCTGACGTTGAATTCCTTTTTTACTGATTGCATTTTTTACACTTTATTTATTTTGACATTCAATATTATTTTATATTCATTTCAGGTGTACAGCGTAGTGGTTAGACATTTAGATAATTTAAGAAGTCATCCCCCTGACTAATCTAGTACCCACTGGCACTGTGCATAGCTATTACCATGTTATAGACTATATTCCCTATGCTGTACTTTACATCCCCATGGGCCCTTCCTTCAAAGGGTATTTTTTTGATTTTTCCTGGCTCCTTCGAAATTTTCTTTAATCCTCTGTTATTAATTCCCTGGCTCTCTCTAGTTCTGCTCTCTTTAGCTCTGCATTATCTCTGAAACATAAACCTTCAGGCTATGATAGGTTGTTACATAAACGGCCCCCAAAGAATCACACATCCAGAAATTTACACCATTCTCTGGGGATAGCCTCCTCTCGCATTGACTCTGAGTTGGCCACGTGACTTATTTTTGGCCAGTGGACATTAGAACACAATATGCAAGCAAAGGCTTGATAAGTGCATGTACATTGCAGCTTTCTCTGTTGGAATATGCCACTGCCATATGGAGAAGCCTGGCCCAGGCTCCTTGAGGATGAAAGATCATGGAGAAAGAAGTGCAGCTGTCTTTGCCAGCCCAGCTGAGTCCAGAATCCAGTGGACCTGTCAGCTGAATGCAGCCACATGAGAGAGCGTAGGCATGACCAACCCAGGAACCACCCGGCCCTGCCACAGAATCATAATAATTATTGTTTAAGCCAAAGTTTTGGTGGTCTGGCTGTGAAGCAATTGGTAATGGAAACATACGCCTTATTTTCAAGGCCCTCCTCTGACGCTGTCATGGAATTCTGTTTCAGTCCTGAGGGTCCTCTGCCAACTCTTCCAGCTGCTATGCTCAGGTCTACTCTGCAAGAAGGAAGAGCGTGGGCTCTTGAATCCCCTTCTAGCTCAAAGCCTTCTTGGCTGTGTGGCTTTGGACAATGTACTTAGCCTTTCTAAACTTCAGTTTTCTGCATTAGAGCAGTGTTGCTCAAAATGCAGTCCACTTGCATCATAATTACAAGGAATGTTTGCTAAAAAACAGACTTACGCAGCTATTTTTATAATAGTCCAAAACTGAAGACAATGTCAATATCCATTAACTGATAAAAAGATCTGATGCATTCATACAGTGGAATACTTCTCAGCATTACAAAGGATAGAACCATTGATACACTGAACCCGACTGAATTTCTCAGATATTATTTTAAGCAAAAGAAGCTAGAAACAGAAGAATACATATTGTACGGTTCTTTTTAGGTCCTGGAGTAGGGAATACTGATTTGTGATTATTAGGCAAAGCAAGCTGATGAAATCAGAACATTGATCACCTCTGAGAGAGAGGCGGGAATATTGACTGGAAAGAGGCACGTTATGGAAATGTTCTATTTCTTGATTCGGGTGTAACTGCCATGAGTGCATGCATTTGTCAATACTTCAAACTGTACACTTAACATCTATACACTTTGACATGAAAATTATACATTTTAAAAGAGGGATAGCAGAAAACATGTAGATTTGGGTGGGATGCATCCTTCAATTGGCTTTCTTGAACTATTTCATCTCCTATGTCGAGAAGGTGGGAAGCTGACAATATATTTCCCAGGTCTCCTTGCAGCTACGTTTCTGGATGTGAATTGGTTTTGCCATTTAGGTGTGTTCATGAGAGATCTGGAAAGTGGAAAGAAGGCAATTCCACTTTGCCATCTCTCCATGGAGTTTCTGGTCAATAAGTGGGCTCTGGCAAATGGGAGTGCTGGCAGGGGCGAGACTCCACGTTCCTCTGTGGGTGGATGGGTGGCGGTGACAACAGTCACCGCCTGACAGACAACAGTGACAGAATAACAGGTCAGCAAACCTCCGGATCTCAGCTGTGGTGGAATGATCTTGAGATCAAAAGCCTAGTAGCTCCCTCTCCTCCAGCCCTTCCAATGATTTTGTAAGCACCTCATTCCTTGTTCTAAATTCCTTCTGCTTTCTATTTGCCAAAAACTAAAAATCTGGGGCAGTGTCTGTTTCTTCCAACAAACCCCAAGACCAAGAGCCCCATACCTAATGGGATAACGATAGCACCTAACTCAGGGGATGATTGTGAGGCTCACATGAGATCCTATAGTTTAAAAACAAGGCACTTGGGTATATATAGATGCTCAATAAATTAAGCAAACATGCCTGGTGCAAACACGGCGCTGTAGAAGAAACGGGAATGGAAATTCTGGGACACTAGTTCTAGTCAAGTCATTATCTGGCCTCTGTGTGCACCTATGATATCTTGAGTTTGTCTTTAATCTTTTCAAGCTTCTATTTCTTCATCTGCAAATTGAAGGCCTTAGAATAAATGATCTTTTGGATAACCCTAGGGACCTCATACTTTTAGATTAATTGACATATGTTGGGTATTTACCGGATTCTTCTCCTCTGTATATACCATGCTTCTGGTGTGTGACCCCCTATCCCCACCCCTACCCTCCTGAGCATAACTGATTGGTTTGGGAGTGAAGTTTGACACAAGCGGGGCCAATCATATTTTCTTCCCTGGGAATTTTAAATTAGTCTAGTTCCTTGAATGAAGGAGGTGAAACCTGGGAGGGTATAGGGAGGTTTCCCACTAGGTAAAATAAGAAGAAAGGAGGATTTCAGAGACAGAAAATGAAGTGTATCAGCAGAAAGAAGCTGTCTGATAGCTTTCAAGTTTTTTCCTAAGGCCCAGCTGTATGCCCACCCTTCCATTCCATGACACCCTATATCCTTATAATAAGTTCCTCCTTTTTTCTTGAAGCCAGCTTGAAGTATACAGTGAATCCTAGCAGCTATAGTGTTTGTCTAACAATGTGTTCCCCTACCCTCTTCTTTTGAATTGGGAGAATTCCTCCCTCGATTTTCATGAGGTTGTAGTAGGACAAACCATCATGGATACCACGCCCCCACCAAGGGTAAGCACATGATCCAGGCAGGTCAATCACGGGACGCTATCCCCCCGGTCACAACGATTGGTTTTTGCATGGGTACATCATACAAATAAGGCCAGTGTCTTCCCTAGGATTATATAGGGAGGGAGGTAGCTAAACTGAAATGATGTGAGTTTGGGACACTCAGCACCATTTTACCCTCTTTGCGAAGAGATGTTGTCAGAAACCAAGCAGAGACAAGTAAACCCAAGAGATGGAAAAAGAGAGAAGGACCTTTGAAGACATCATTTGAGCCTCAGATTCTATCCTGCCTAGAGCCAGATCCATCCTAGATTTTTCAAGTTATTTAAGCCAATAAATTGTTTTTATTTCTTTGTTTAAGCCAGTTGGAATTGGGTTTTTAATCACTTGCAACCCAAACAGCCCTGACTCATAAGTTCATGTGTATTACTTGCCACCAAAATCCTCATAGAACAACATATACAAATATAGGGTTTTATGAAGTCTTGGAGTTTAGACAACTGTCCCTGTAAAATTAATAAGACTACTATTTGGCAGGGATTTTCAAGGTACCCTGATAATTCTTTCCAGGTCCACTTGCTGCAGGTCAGCATTTGGTCTTTCTTATGGGTTGAATTGTGTGCCCTCACCATTCCCATCCCCCGCAAAAGAAAAACAAAAGGTATGTTGAAGTAGCTCAGAACGTGACCTTCTTTGGAATTACAGTCATTGAAGATGTAATTAGTTCAGATGAGGTCATACTGCAGTAGGGTGAGCCCCTACTCCAATATGACTAGTGTCCTTATAAGACAGCCATGGGAAGATGGAGACCCAGGGAGGGCACCATGTGAAGATGGAGCATTACAGTGTTGCAACTACAAGCTAAGCAATGCCAAGGACCGCCAGAGCTAGGAGAGAGGCATGGAAGGGATTCTCCCTCAGAAGGTACCAAACCTGCAAACACCTTGATTTTGGACTTCTAGCCTCCAGAACTGTGAGACAATACGTTTCTGTTATTTTTTAAACCACTCAGTTTGTGATACTTTGTTACAGCAGCACTAGAAAACAAATACAGTCCCCAAAACATGAAGTGCTATGTGGGTGATGGCTTCAGGTACAGAAGATGCTGCACTCGCTGCCTGCCATCAGGGTTGTGATTTTAATTAGGTCAGAAGGACTGTCCTTAGATCACTTTCCTTCTCCGCTGCTCCACTTTCACAATGTGTTTTCCTTCTGCTCTAGGGAAACTGGAGGCCTAGATGGAAATTCTAATAGGATGGCCCATAGTCAACCTCAGTGGAATTAAGTTCAGAGCCCAGTTTCCAAGGGACTCAAACACCTGAGGAAGATGGCATCCGTGACTAGCTGTAAGGTGGGAGAACAGAGACAGGGAGACCTACATGGTATGGCAGAGCCAGCAGCAAGACAGGCACTCAACAGCTGGCACCCAAAGCCCCATTCCCAGGCTGTGTCTGGGCACTATGTGTGGTAGCCATCCTGGAGGACAGGGATTTTCCTTCTCTTTTCCCAACAGCCTCATGCTCCAACACTACCATTGGACAGCCAATCATGGCACAAGAAAGGGAGGGAAGTGGGGGGCAGGGGGGCGGGACAAGAAATGAAGCAAGCACAAAACCTGGCATCTCTGTGCCTAAGAGAGACACACAGGAGAGACCCCAGCTTGGCTGCCTGTTCTCCACCGCAAATTAATAGAAGCTGGAGATGATTTGGCACATCAGCAGTAGGATAAAGGCACCTATGCTGAGAGCTCCACGCTTCTGCTGGAAATGTAGTCTCAAAGAGCTGCAAGAGAGATGCAGAAGATGAGCCGGTAATTGTTACTCATTTTGCCTCTAGAGTTTTTCTTCTGGAAAGACCATAATCTCCTTCCTCCTCAGCTAGCTCCTCACTCTACCTGTTGGGAGGCCCTCCCACCTGGACATTCCTGATCCTCCAGCTAATTGTGAGAGCAGCTGCTGAAAGTGGGGATGTGGAGGGGAGCCGCTTTCCTACTGAAAAAAAGAATAACCTAAAGAGTAAGAAAAGCCAGTTGGGGCTTTAGAAAACAAAAATCTAGGAGATGTCAGATCCTTGATTCCCAGCACCGGCTCCATGCAGTTGGATTTTATATTAATGTAATGTTCACCTGACATCAGCACCAATGAGTAGATCAAACCGGTCTTGCCCTTCACTCCAGACAGGTTTTGGTGACCGAGATCCCGCAGCAACAAATGAATGCAGGTGAGGCTTCTGGGTACCAGGAGCGCCTCCCCTAGGCATGGCCAGTGCCATTGTCTCTCTTTCCCTCGCCCCACCCCTTAACTGTCCAAACTGCAGGGCCCTGAATAGCCCTCACTCTTCTCTATACTCACCTCAGAGCCCAACCTGAGCCCTCGGCTTTTGGAAGATGAGAGAGCTATGGCATAGGCTCACACTTCACCAAATTCTTCCCCAGCTTGAGAAAGGTTGGAATCTCCAAGGCCACCAAGATCGTTGTTTAATGGAGATTGTCATGGATGAGAGAAATGAAATCCTGGGTCGGGGTTTTTTTGTTGTTTGTTTTTTTGCATTGATTTCAGTTTTTGATATACTACTAAAATATGTGTCACATCTTAAAGGTGGGATTACCCATAAGGACAACCTACTCCCACACCGTACCATGTGCCGGCATTACTGCAGGCCCAGCAAACATTTAGCCAAATGGCCCCAGCGAGACACAAAGTAGAGTTCTCGGCCAGCGCGATGTCCCCGGCTTGCTTCCACACTCATGTGCCTCAACCTACCCCTCTGGGCATCTCGTTCTAGTGCCCATCCCTGGAAGGTTGAGAGTTTCATCTTACACCAGGTACATCTCTTTTGCACTTTTCTAAAGGGTTTTGTTTACATTGATAAGGGGAAACAGAAAAGGAAAAAATGACTCCATTTTACCCCCGTCACCATCTCTTTCTTTCTTGTAGACTCTATTAAAAACAAAAAACAAGAAAAAACTCAGTGGCCCAGAACTATGAGGTCCATAATGGCCCAGAACTATAGCGTCCATGTACCAATGTTTCAAAATGATACACCCATGGCCACCGCCAATCTGGCCACTGTAGATTTCACTAGTGCAAGAGAAGGGGTGAAATAAAGGTGGGGATAGACCCAGACCCCTCTGGGAAACAATCATCAGAGAGAGAAAAGCAAGAAGGGGAGTCCCGCGTACATCTGGGGCCACCAGGCATTCTCAGGCCAGTGATGTGAAGGGCGTCCCTGCTCACGCAAATGAATAGCGGCTTCCTCAAAGCCATCACCTGGGAAGACGAGATCCCTATTTCTAAAGAGGAGCCCTTTGTCATAAATACCTAGGAAACCCTCTGTAGCTTTTAGATTTTACACTTTATTACTCTAGATGTCCTCAGCAACGGTAAATTTTTTTAGGACACATATGATGACAAACACGTCTAAAGTCATTTAGAGTGAAGCCTAGACAATACGCTGAACAATTCCCTTTCAGGTCAAACTCTAGGTGCAGCTGGCTTAGTGATTCTTCTCTTACGCTTTGTAAAACTGGCCAGAAGGAAGAAGGCCAGGCTTATGGGGCCAGTATCATCATGCCCAGTTAACAGGGTCTAGACAGTGTTAGGGCCAGTGTACCTAGTGTACTGCCTAGTAGGCTGAGTGCCACTGGGAGAAAAAGTCCTTATCCTTGGAAGACAACTTTCTGGGTCTGTGGCAGCCTCATGTTTGGATCCCGAGTCTTCTCTCACCCCCAGCTCCCCATCCGAGGTCCTTCTCCAGTCTGCCTCACACCTCGTATTCAGAGCCCAGAGTGATGCCCCCAGATCTCCCAGGCAGCTCAGTGCCTCCTTCTAAGTCACTCCAACAACGGAACAACAGGAAGCAACAAGTGAGTGTCCCCATCCCGATCTCACACGCCTGGGCCACTCCTATTCCCAACCTAGAGTGTGTTCTTCCAGGTGGCTTCTCTCCGGTGACCCGTAAGCATGCTCTTTTACCTAAATCAATGCACATATTTGGAATGCTACAGAGAGTTCACTGCAGTGGCCACACGGACACACCCTCTGCAGAGCCTTAAGCTGGACCGTGCTGGCTTAATTTCTCAGTGTGGAGATCTCTTGATGCGGCCACAACCTACACTAACCGCAGGTCCTAGCAGAACCAGGGTGGCTTTTGGACAAGCAAGACTGTGTTCCTGCGCTTGCCCAAGGGGCAGAGGCAGCAGTGCTTACTGGTCTAATAGCCAATGGTTTAGAGCCAGGCGCTGGTCTGAACTCTGCCCTGTCCCGGGCCAACTCCCTCTGTTCTCCAACTTCCTTACCTGGTAAAGATAGAGTTGGAATAAGAGGGAGCCAGTTGGGAAAATACCTAGAGAACCCATCTGTAATGTAATAGAATAAATTGTACTGATGAGCATTTTACTCAGGGAGCATTCTGAATGTTGTTTAAGGGAATGTTTTGATAAGTTGCTGGGTGTTAGGAGGACAGAAGAACATTTTTGAGTTACATATTTGCTGCCTTGGACTGGCCAGCATCCATTTCCTTATCTTCTGATACAAGCCATGTTTTCCTTGGGAGACCACCTCCTCCACTTTCAGTGCATGTGTTTTGGGAGTTTGACTCACATGTGGTTTGTCTCCACCAGGTTCTAGGAGTTGGCACATGACCCAGGCGTGGCCAATTAGAGCAGCCAATCCCTCTGATTATAGTCATTGATTCCTGGTTGGGCAAAGGACCCAAGTCAATTCCATGTCTTTGAACTCTTTGGGGATATTATTAGGAACTATTAGACAGAGACTCTTTCTACTGGGGCTGCTGAGAGGATAGGATAGAAGCCAAGAACTTGTGACAATCTCTTGACACCATCCATGAGGAGAGCCTGCTAGAGAATAGAGCAGGAGAAAGAAGACCAGAGATATGAAGCAAAAGTGATGAGTCTTGATGACATCATTTAAGCTCCTGGATCCAGCGAGACCCTAATGAGATGCATCCTTGGACTTTTCCTTTAAAAGAGTCAATACATTCCCATTTTTGCTTAAGCCTATTTGTTTTCAGTCAGTTAAAGAAAAAAAAATCCTGACTTAATATAACTTCCCAAGGGACTGTTTGGACAACAAAAGATGACAAAGCAGGTCTTCTGCTGAGAAGACAAGAAAAACTGGGGGTGTTATGTCTAGCATCCCCCATGTCTAGCATCTACACTTCCCTCACAGAGTGCTCATCTTCTCAGCTCTAAGTCAATACTGAACAAGGATTTAAAGAATACCATTTGAAAGGGCACCAAGGCATGACCTGCTAGAGAAATTCAGATGACCTGTTTCAGAGCTGACGGAACCAAAAGTTTTGAGTTCATGTTCCAGTTTGTCCACTAATCGTGTGACTCTGAGTAATTTTCATAACTTCATATACATATATATGTCATATATATATCATATATATATATATTTATATATATATATGATATATATATATATATATATATATATATATGTGCGCCTGTGAAGGTGAAATGAGATGATGTTCATGAAGTGTTTTGAAATCTATAAAGCAGTGACAACTGGGAAGGCAAATCTGAACACTTGCCACCTCGGAAGGATGCTGCTTTGTAGAGGAAAACATCCTGCGGTAAGAAAGAAGCACTTTATCTTAAAGGGAAGAGGCTTGGTTTAAACAACATTTTAGTAACAACCGATGAGTGATGTCAAATGGAATTTCATCTCTTTGAATAATGATTGAGAATGACTCAATAACTGAATTGACCTCCAGTTTCCCTCCTTCTTCTTTCTCCTAACCTACCCTGCTCTCCAAACACAGACAGTCAAGGTTTGTGCCAAGAAGTTCAATCCTTCCAGAACATTCCAGAATAATCACATGACCAAAATCGGTAACCAACAGGAGACGACTACCGGGGAGAAAATAATTATACAAAGTAACAGTCTTTCCAACCTTTCTAGGAAACCATGGGAACCTCTTTTAAACATCTAAAATTTTCACAGACCTGTTTCTATATGATAGAATCTGTTCATTAAGAAAGTAATTAATGGAACAAGTATGAATTCAGTAATAAAATGAATTCATGTATTATTCATAACAGCAGTAGTTCTTAACATTTGGAAAGAGTCACAAAAGAATGTAAAAGTCGTATTATGTGCTCAGTGTTCACAGTCCCCTCGGGACAGGCTATTTCCCTGGCAAACAGATAAGACAAGTAGGACAGCCCCTGAGGGACTGGAGCAGCTGACCCACTGTTCTTCTCCCAGCAGATCCCCGTTTGCCAAAGCTGTTTTCTTAGTATTGTTCACAAAGCACTTGCCACATGCCCCTTCTATCTGGGGTTAAGTTGTTTTCTACTTCCTTTTGCACTCTTCTTCCTGCAGGTGGGTGATGAGACAGTTCAAGTTCTCTTATTTCCTAACCTGGGTCACATTCTGGGCTCTGATGGTACCTTTGCTGCTAGTTCACCTTCCGAACTCCCAAAAGACAAAACTCAGGACTGCAAATAGCACCTACTCACAATATCAAGAGTTGCGAAAGTTTATCCTTGATGTACAGGATCCTCCGCTTTAAAAATCACCCATATTAAGTCCTACATTTTAAAGATGACACTCAGAGAGTATCCGGGCAGGATCTTTTCTGGAAAGCCCACCTATGGAGGAGTAAGGGGTGGCAAGGGTATAAGTGCAAAAGTCCCTAAAAGCCTATTTAAAACGACTAAGCCCTCTTCCCATTCCCAGGTCCACTGCCTCAGGGACCCTGTCTTTGCATCTCAGTGATAGCTGCTGGCAGGTGGTACCCTGGTCAGAGTTCTCTGAAAATCCACGTGTTTGGGGGGCTCAGGCTTGGCCTAAGAGTATGGCCAACCATTTCTCCATGGGTTGGAGAAAACCTCTCTAAGGGTTTCTCCCTGACTAAGCTTCCACAAGGCTCTGGCACTTTTCCTGGGCCCCCTCTTCCCCCGGCCAGTAGAATTTCTATACATATCTTCTGACCTCTTCTTGCTGAGAGCTCAAGCGGGCTCTACGGCCATATTAAGGCTCTGAGCCAAGAGTCAATGTGACTCAAGAAACTAGGAACATTATAATTATCACATGGGGGGGGGGGAAGTCCCAGTCTATCCACATACCTGACCCCTCTAATTCCTAGCAGTCCAGACAAGAAGGGAAGATGGTAAAGGGCTGGTTGGAGGTGGTAGGCATTGATCTGAAGTTCATGTGTGTGGGTGGTCGATGCTAAGGCCTGGGGCAAGGGTTAGACGTGAACCTCGATTTTCCACCAGGTTCCCTACAATTGCTCGGCTTCTCACAAATACTCTAATCAATGGAACAGCTTTTCTTCCCTAAAAAAATCCTACTAGACCAGGAATCTCCAAAGCAGGATCTGCAAAATAAGAGCACTATAAGTCATACTTTTTTGGGGGGAGGGGGGGCAGGATATGCAATATGCTACGGTCAAGTCCATTTGAAAAGTGGTCGGTTAAACAAAGACAGTACATCTCGGAGCTACGTTAATATACACGGTGACTCTGAAAATCTGGGCTGTCGATTGAGTGTTGTCTACACCTCTATGGAGCCCTTTCCAGGGAAAGCGTCCCATGAACCTAGTGTACATGCTCTGGGAAACGCTACAGCGGACCTAATGGGATCTAAACTGGAGACGAGCACAGCACTCTGACCCCTAATCCTGCTGCCAGCCCTGGAACAGGAGAAAGGTGCAGGAACCTAAGGCATTTCACACGTTCCCGGCCGGCCTCCCCGTGAGACTCCCCTCCATCTGCAGCACCTCCTTCCCCAGGCCCCAGCGATATCACAGGTAAGGCACTTGCATGGTTTTTTTCTCTTTCTTTGAGGGAAGATGCAGAAGAGTGGGACACACAGGGGATGCCTGATTTTTATTTGCCTTGGACGTGATGGAAAATCCTAAGAGTTGTACCTGAGATTCTGAATATAACTAAACACATATACAGGTATGTATGAAACAAAATTGTGCAAATTATTTGAAAATGAGAGAAACATCTATTACGCTCCCATCCTAATACCCTGTCATCACATTTATGTCTTCACTGCTCTTCTATTGGTAGCTCTTTATGGTTTTGTTTTTCATTTTTTTTAATTAAAGTTTATTGGGGTTATAATTGTTAGTAAAGTTACATAGATTTCAGGTGTACAATTTTGTATTACATCATCTATAAATCCCATTGTGTGTTCACCACCCAGAGTCAGTTCTCCTTCCATCACCATATATATGATCCCCCTTTACCCTCATCTCCCACCCCCCACCCCCTTTACCCTCTGGTAACCACTATTGTCTTTGTCTATGAGTTTTTGTTTCTCATTTGTCTTGTTCTTTTGTTTTTGGTTCATATACCACATATCAGTGAAATCATATGGTTCTCTGCTTTTTCTGTCTGACTTATTTCGCTTAGTATTATACTCTCAAGATCCATCCATGTTGTCACAAATGATCCTATTTTATCTTTTCTTACCACCAAATAGTATTCCATTGTGTATATATACCACAACTTCTTTATCCATTCATCTATCGAAAGACGTTTTGGTTGTTTCCATGTCTTGGCCACTGTAAATAAAGCTGCAATGAACATTGGAGCACACGTGTCTTTATGTATAAATGTTTTCAGATTTTTTGGGTAGATACCCAGGAGAGGGATTGCTGGGTCATATGGTAATTCTATTCGTAATTTTTTGAGGAACCTCCACACTGCCTTCCATAACAGCTGCACCAGTCTGGCAGCTCTTTATGTTATCATCACGTTAATTCCTGTAGTCCTGGAAATGGAAAAGAAGTCCCAATCTTCGTCCCCCATTCCTGAATCTGTCTTTCCAGAGGTTGGGAAAGGCACAACAATGAAGAGCCAACTGACCCTGCGTGAAGACTCCCCCTTTCCTTTAGCCGCCCCCGACTCGTCCTCCTAGCCCACAACTCTATGCTGATCCCCACCCAGAATTGGTCACTGCCACTTCTCCTCCCCATTATCCTGGGTATGCTCCCACTTCTAGCCCAAGGATACCGGGTACCACTGACTAAAATGATGACCCTTTGCCCAGTGACCATATTAACTTTGGCCTTCTACGTACAAACATCTTGCCTTTGTCAGGCATCATTTGTTGAATTGAATTCATCCTTGTAGGCCCAATTCTATACCATAATGCTAGAAGGTTTTTGGATGGTGAAAGATGGTGGCGGGCAGGCACTACTTACTGTGGGACCTCCTTTCGAGAATATTCAGGGAATTAGGTAATGCACCCTACAGTGGGCAACTATTGTTTCTGCCTTCCCAGTGTCCGTTCTCTCCTTTGCAAAAGCATTCAGATTTTCCCGTGGGAATCACCTCGTAATCCACACAATTTGGGTGAGGCTGACATCACTACCACTCCAGGGATGAGAATAGGACCCAGGATCTGGTCAATCAAAGTTGGAGTTAGCAGAGGGAGACACAATTCTGGGCTTTTTTTTTTTTTTTTAAAGTATTGACTAGAGAGAAATCTGTCCACTATGGTTGCTGAGAGAACAAAATATTAAAGAGACTTCCCTTGGTATGTATCCAAAGAAATCCCAAACATTAATTTAAAAATTAAGAGAATACCTGCTAGAGAAGGGAGAGAAAACTGAAGGAAGCAGAGCTGAGAGATGGAAGAGAGTTGAATTCTGACGATACTGTAGTTCTTTACATTGGAGTTGTACCTACATTGTAGTCTGATGCCATTGTAATCCCTCAGTTAGGTTCGGTGCGCAGTGGCTGTAGGATCTGACAGCCAATAGCCCTGCCTTTTCCCTTCCCCCTGACTGGATAGATCCTGTTGGAACATGGTATCACAGAGATGCCTGCAGGCCCTCTTTTTCACTCTGTGACCTTTGTCATGGGGCAACTGACCCCAACATGCATGCAGGTGCCATAGCTTGTCTCTGGTCTTCTAGCTGTGTATATACAAGTACCAGATGTAGAGATCAGCCCTGTAACTCATGCTGACATTAACCTGTCAGGTAGAAGACTGCTTTGAATCCTCACCAGGGATTGAACAGATAAAAGAATCCTAAGCATTTAACACATAACCATCATGTCTAATAAACCCTCTCAAGAGCGGGGTGGATGGTAGATAGTTCCCATTTTGCAGATGAGGAAACGAATCCCAGGTGGAGGGCCTGCCCAGTGCCACGAATCTACCGACACGGCCAGGATTCAAACACAGGTCTCATTCCTAACTAATCCTGTCACTTCCAGAATGCTCTACTGAAACTCAAGAAACCAGAAGCTTTCCTCATAAATGACTGAATTTTTTTTTTTTAAATAAAGACTTTCAAAAACAACTTTAAAATCAGAGCCACACCAAACCTTCAAAGAGGAACCGAGTCATAGGTTAGCAGGGAGAAGAATTAAGCAACAACTGAGTGTAGAGCTAGCTAAGACTGACGCCCCAGGCGTCCCTGAGAATACGGGGTGGGGACCACTTCAGGAGCTGCTGAGGCTTTTGGATTAAGAAGGTGGCTCAGTGACAGTGGAGGGCTTACAGTTCACTCTCTAGGCCACTTGCAACGGCATCATCAAACCACACATATTAAAATGTAGCCACATCCCAAAGTTTTGAAATGCTTTTTATAATTTTGCCTTTCACATTGATCGGTGACCAGCAATGCACTTAACAGATAATTAACTATGATTCGTTGGCAATCACTGTATACTTGGAAATACTTATGAAGAAAACAATTCTCACCTTTATCATTTTCAATATTTTAACAATTAAGGTGGGAAATGTTTCCTTTTGTGACTATTTCATTAATTTTCCTCTTTGCATAATTTGGAGCCAGTATTGTTTTTCCTGTTTTTGTGTGAATGTGTCCATTGGTTCTTCAGCGTTTACAGATCTTAGGCATGATGCCTTTAATTGCCTAACAGGTAAAATAGCAGAGAGGTCGAAACAGCATGGGACCAATAGAGGAACATGCGGGAAGGTCCAGGAACCAAGTGCACTCAATGCTGAAAAAAACCTGAGGTTGGTTGTCAAGACCGGATGTTGGATCCCCATGCAGAGCAAGACAGGCACCATTTCAAAATATACGGTCCCCACCAGTATCTTTTCTTAAAGACTAGAAAGAGCTGCAGGATGTCCTACCATTCCCAGATACAGCAAGAAAAGGCTGCTGCCACTACCATTCCCCTTTCTTCCAGACACCCTCTACTCCCAAGACAGAGATGAGTTGCCCAAACGGCGAGCAGTGAGTCCAGCAGCAGGCTGACCACTGTTATGGCCACAGTGACAGAGCAGACACATGAAGTTGTCACACGTGTTATTGCTGGGCTGGTTGGTTCATTTTTCTTTGTCTTTAAGTTGGACTCTGATGTCTAGAAATTCACCTTTTATCAGTTTAAATATATCATTTCCCAGAATCGCAGCAGAAAGTATTAATCAATCTGAATATTTTTGGATGTAAAGATCTTTAGAGGGTTAAAAATGGGGAGAAAACACTGGAATAAAGTGTCCTGAGACCTGAGAAAACGTCTCAATGCTTTAAAAAAATGCTCATGCCAACTAACCTGCCTGCCACCCCAAATAAACACAAGAATGGGGGTGAAGTAGAAAAGGCAGTAAGGGGCATCTTTTTGAGTTTTGGGGCACCATCTCACACATCCACCCCAATTTGACAGAGGAAACCCAAGTGTGAGGCAGTGAATTATTTAAGATCATAACAGCTGGTTAGAAGCTGAGCTGGGCCAGAAAGCAAGCTGTGCCACCCTTACCTCCTGAGATCACTGTCACCTCCCCAATAGACCCAAGAGAAGGTCTCAGCAGAGCAGGATCCACATCGAGAACCACTAGCATCAGAAGGACCAGGAAGAGAGGGAGTGGAAACACTCTGACCTGGCCCATCAACAGGTGCGGCCCCAAGGCTCGTGCCTCAGGCTTGGGGTCAGACTACCTGACAGGTATGGGCCAAATGTGACAAAGAATCAAAGGCAGCCCCTGACAAAATGACAACTTTTATTTGCTTGAGGAAAGGAATGATGTGGCGTGGTCTCCCTAAGATGCCAAACATTGATAAACTATTCCATGCAAATGGCTTCTGAGACCTAGCCAACTTAGAATCCAAAAGGACCTGGCTTGCCTATTGATGTTCCCATGAACTATTAGTCATTTCTGAAAAACAGGCCAGTCATCTGAACATGGACACTCGTAAGTACCAGGTACTGCTTCACTCTGGAGCCAGGTGAGGAACAATGGAGATCCACGCCGGGCATAACGGCCTGTGGGGCTGCTTTCCCATTCGTCACAAACTGACTACAACTGCCCACTGGTACCTCCACAGGTCTCCAACACAGAGGACTGCAGGAAAATTCAAGGCCCTCAATAAATCTATTTCTTCATCCCCTCTTTGTCGCCATACCTCACCCAGGTGAATCCCACTACCTTGGGCACAGCCAAAACTGTAGTCGTTCCATATTTCCCTGGTGTTTCCTTGTCTCCACCTACCTTTGATTTTACCCATTTAAGTCTCCTCTACTCCATCTTACCTCTTTCTTTCCCTCCCTTTTGCACCCGCAACCCTTCCCCTCATTCTCCGTACAATTAACTCAGCACTGGCCTCACCGACAAGCCACCCAACACAAAAGACCTCCTGGAAAACGGCTACCTCGTGGTCTTCTGTGGTAGAGGGACAGCGAAAGGACAGGCACCGCGGTGCAGCTGTAGTTTTGTGGTTTGTTTGTTGGGTCTGTAATCAGTGATATCCTTCACCACTTTTTATCAGCAAAGATCGAACAAAACAAAAGCAACAAAACCCCGAGGTTTAGCTGCCCAACGAGGGTACTGCGGATTTCAGCAGAGCCTCCTGCTGCTGCTTCCCCATGAGCACATCACGGTGCCACACCCTAGCTTCCTCTCACCCCTTACCAACTGTTCGGATGAATATTGTAAAACAATCATGGTGGAGGGGGGCTGGCTGATGTTTACATAGAATGTAATTGAAGGGCAGTGACAGGCAGAAGCAGGGCCTGGTAGGTGACAGGAAGGTAAAGACAGTCATTCTGCCATGACCCCGATAAGGTCACAGGGGTAGCTGCCTGAAAAAGAAAAAAATCACTAGTCTCCTGGAGTGGTCTGTCTCGGTCGAGGAGAGCAGACAGGTCCCCAATGCTGGAAGCTCTCATCCGTCTACCCCAGGGAAGCTGGACCAATCAGGAGCTACGCTAAGAACAAGGCAGAGACCACGGGCACCGCGTGTCACTAAGACGGACCAGCAACCTGCACAGGACGGCTTCTTCCCAAGGCCTGGCATTCCTCCTCTTGGGCATTGGAGAGGGCCTGGGAGCAGGCTGTTTAAATAAGTATTACATTTGTCCTCCTTTTGGCCATCTCGTCACCACTACTGCCAGATGTTCCCACTCTAAACGCAGCAGGAGGGCTGCAAACCAGCAGATGCTTCCTTGTTTGTAGCAGATAGGGGCCCACGTTCCTTCCACTACTTGCAATGATCTGCCTGGAGTCTACATGCCACCCTAAATTGACCAACAGGAGCTTGTTCCAAAGGACAGAAAGCTCCTGCAGGATAGCACTGGACATGCAGTGCTTTAGTTCTGTATCTGAGCGTGGGCAGATCTGGGTTCAAACACCAGCAGCACTAAAGAAAACTGCAACCTGTGTGGTATGCAAAATTCTCAGATGACCGACCAAGATTCCCAGCCCCTGGCTATTCCAACACAAATCTAAGGACGCCTGGGATCAGGTGACCTTAGATAGGGAGATTATTCAAGGGGGACTGTGATATGAGTCATTGAAAAGCAATGTTCTCTTCAGCTGGTACCACAAGAGGAAGTCAGATTAACAGCACATGAAGGATCTGCTGCATCATTGCTGGCATGAAGATGCAGGGAACCAAGTTACACGGAATGCCTGCAACCTCTCTATAAGCGGAGAGTTGTCCCCAGCGGCCAGAAAGGGAGAGCTCCAGTCCTGCAACCTGAATTCTACCAGTTGAATGAACTGGAAGCATATTCTCTCCCAGAGCGCAGCCTGGCTGACACTTTGACATCAGCCTTGAGACCCTAAACAGAGAACCTGATCAAACCCACCAGGACCTCTGACCTACAGAACTAGAGGGCCACCTTCAGTGCTAGCCCTTCCTCCCCACACCCTCCTACACCCCCAGGCGAAACAGTAGACTGCCTCTGGCCCCTTTCACTGAAAAAGAAAGGGGTACCAAGAGGACTAGGGGACAAAGACCGTCACACTTCCAAAGGTCACCCAGGTGCAGAACATCATTTAGAATCCTAGTAAGAAAGAATCAGATCTTTCCCCTTCTACCAACTCCCACACACCAAATGTAGACTCTTATTAGTGGACAGGGGTGTTCCGGCACATTCCTGTTGGGGAAGCCTTCACCCGGGCCCTTTCTCCTCCTCCATGTTGAGAGATGAAGTAGTGTCCACACCTGGAACAAAGAGCAGGCCTGCTGCGAGGGGCAGCGTCCCCAGGCATGCATGTTTCTTGGCTGTGATGCAAACCCACTGTGTGCAGAGCATCTACCTGGGGCCCCTCCATGTCGCCACTGAGAGACTCGGGGGACAGGGGAAGCCAATACAAACACGAAGCGCATGAGGCTTGCTGTGCTGAGTCTCGAAGTTCTTCTGACCAAGGACTCTCACGTCTTCTCCAGGCATCCATGACACGGTAATCATCTGATTAGCTTGTACATAAGGTAAAATTCCAGACGCTGACATCTTTAATAAGTCAGGAGAGCTGATGTCTTTTCATTATACATTTCAAAGGAACAAAATATCCTTTTTGAATTTTCTTGTGGCGATAATACAATCTGTATGACAGGGCTACTGTGAGAATAAAATAAGAAAATGGAGAGCACATCTGGGATATAGAAAACATCCAACAACTTTAATTGGAGCCCGGCAGCCCCAGGCATTCATCCCCCAACACACACATACAATGGACCAGACAGGGAGCAGTGTCTGTTTCCAAGGTAGCTCAGTCCATTCCTGAGACAAGGTGAAATACTCTCATGTACCAATTTCTGACACTGGGATAACACTGCACTAAATAAAGAGTGTTCACCCATATTATCTCATTTAATCCCTACACAGAAACCAAGGTTCAAAGAGGTCAGTCCTTGCAGAAATGATCTGAAAAGCAGCCACCCGACAGAAGCCCGGGGATGTGGGCCGAGGAAACACTGTGGGGATGCAGCTGTGATGGTGGTCTCACAGCACGACGGGATCCTGAAGTCACTTCCCTTGTCCGGCTAAGCCCAGGGAGCTCTCATCAAGACAGGGCCTCCTGCGGAATATCAGGACCGCTGGAGAAATGGCTGGAAACCATGTGACATAAAGATGTTTTCTATTTGGATACTCTGATTGCTTGTAAATGGAAAATTGAGAAAGGCCTTAATGTAAAAGGCTATCCTGTCCTGGATGAATTTGGACTTGGTCCCTTTGGGTGCTTGGCGGCTTCCGCTTTGTCTGCAGGCGTTGGGGCCTTTGATCCCGCGCCAGGTTCACTTGAGGGTCTTGCTTAGGTTGGAGAAGCCAACGCCAACACAGGTCATCAGCACTTTATCCCCACCCTTAAGTTCTTCACCACATGGCTTCGTTTCAATTTTAAACATAATCTGGAAAAAGCTCTTCAAATGCCGCAAAAATTCTATCCTAAAAAGAAAAAAGGAGGAAGGAATCAAAGAGGAATCGATTTTTTAAAAGAAGTTCTCCTCCCACCTAGAACCCAAGCTTTTTAATTTCCCAGATCAAGAAGAATGACCAAAATTATGACATTCTCATCAAAGCTGATTCAATAATATTTATTTACAGTCTGACAATTTCCAGAGGATGTAGACAGCTTGCAGATGCACACGACAGAAGATTAAATAAGTAAATAAATGCATGTATACATCTATACATAAGGTTAGAGGTTAGTACATGACACAAGTCTTGTCCTACACACTCATTCCAGTAGACATGGATATGGCATTAATAGTTGAGTGGCTCCTGCAAAGAGAGAGACGCGTACTTTCACGATTCAGTGTCCTGAGGTAAAACCAAGTGGAATGACTGCTGCTGATGCCAAAATAGAGACGCCTCTCTCTTCATTCCTCAATCTCAATCCCTCCATTCACTTAACAAACAGTGATTGAATGCCTACAACGTACCTGGCACTGTTCTTGGAGACAGATATTGCAGTCAACTGAAAATCCCTTCTCACACGATGGTTTCAATCAAGTGGGACAGACAAGCTAAGTTAAGAATTCTTGAAAAGGGAAATTTAAATAAAGTAAACAAGGCAGATGGGAGGAAATGTGGGTCTAACAATATCTGTATGCATACAGCAGGAGGCAATACTCAATACGGTGGTCAGGGAAGGGCTCACAGTAAATGTGGTGAAAAGTTTCATGTGGCTGTTTCGTGTCATCTTCCTGAAGGCAGAGCGATGGCGTCACTCATGCCAAGAATACCTTGGGAACCGCGATTCTGTGAAAGGACCATGGTATGGCTATGCAGGCCTCTACCGGTCTGGGCTAGCACATTCAGCATCGCCCCAGTGACCCTGACCAGATGACTCACCTAGAGAATTCATTAAACACACAGGTCCCTGAAGGTTCTGATCAACTGCAACTGACAGGGAGGACATGTCCACGTGGAAGACCCCAGAATCATAGGCTACATGCAAAGATGTCCCCTCCCCACCCCTTTCCAAGCCCTTTCTCCCCAGTGAACAGGGGCCAGAAATATACTGTTCACAAGCACTCCTGGTGATTTTTATCAGGCAAGTTTGAAAAACAGGTTTAGTTAAGAAGAGACGGACTGTACATCTTGAATAAAGAATTCCAGCAACCATGTGTTGTGCTCCCTCCCAATCGAACCATCCAAACTCCCTACCCCAGCACGACGGTTCTCTATGCTGACTGCACGTGGGATCACCTGAGCTTTCAAAATACTGACCCTAACATGCAGCTCAATGGAAAAGAATTGAGAGTCAAGAAAGAAATCCATTCATTTGTGGTCAACTGATTTTCGAAAAGGGTGCCAAGATAACAGGGAAAGAATAATCTTCTCAATGAATGATGCATGAACAATTTCACATGCAAAAGACGAGGTTGGACCCTTCCATCACATTATACACAAAAATTAATTCAAAACAGATCAAAGACCTGCATGTAAGAGCTGAAACTATGAAACTCACAGAAGAAAACAGGAGTAAATCTTCATGATCTTGGGCTAGGCAATGGTTTCTTAAACACAACACCAAAAGTGGAATGATGAAAGAAAAAAACAAATAAACTGGACTTCATCAAAATTAAAATCTCTTGTGGACACTATCAAGAAAGTGAAAACACAACTCCCAAGATGGGAGAAAATATCTGCAAATCATATATCTGATAATGATCTAATATCTAGAATATATACGTAAAGAACCCTGACAACTCCATAATAAAAAAACAAATAACCCAATTTAAAAATGGACAAAGAATCTGAACATTTTTCCAAAGAAGATATACATACGGCCAATAGCACATGAAAAGTTGTTCAATGACATTAGTCATTAGGGAAGTGAAAATCAAAACCACTGAGGCACCACTTGCCACCCAATAGAATGGCTCCAATCAAAAAGACAGATAATAACAAATGTGTGGGTCAGGACGTGGAAAAACAGGAATCCTTACACACTGCTAGTAGAAATTACCACCACTGTGGAAAACAGTCTGACAGTTCCTCAAATTGTTAAACAAGGAGTTACCACATGATCCAGCAAATCCCCTCTTAGGTATATACACAAGAGAAACAAAAAACTACATCCACACAAAAACTTGTATACAAAAGTTCATAGCAGCATTACTCATAAAGGTCAAGGTGAAAATAATCCAAATGCCCATCAACAGATGAATAAATAAAATGTGGGGTATCCATACAATGGAGTATTATTCAGCCATAAAAAGGAAGGAAGTACTGACATGCTACACCATGGATGAACCCTGAGAACATCATGCTAAGTGAGGGAAGGCAGTCACCAAGAAACGCATATTGCATGAGTCTATTTACATGAAATGGACAGAACAGGCAAATCTATCACAGGCAGAAAGCAGATTAGTGGTTGCCTGGGGTGAGGCGAGTGGGAGGAATGGTGAACAACCATGAATGGGCAAAGGGTTTCTTTCCAGGGTGGTGAAAATGTTCTAAAATTAGATTGTAGTTATGTTTACACAACTTTTTGATTATACTCAAAACTATTGAACCGTACGCTTTAATGGGTAACCTGTGTGGCATATGAAGTACATCTCAATAAAGCTGTTTAAAATAAATAAATGAATATATATTTGTGAAGGCAAAAAAAAAGTCCTGATCCTGGCTCCCACCCTCACACAGTATATACCAAGCTAAGTATAAAGTTTACTGAAATGAATTTCCCACCCCCTCCTGTCCCTCCGTCCGAGTTGATCTAGTCCGAGGAGAAAAGGAGACCCAAACAATTCCTCACCCTGCCTGGCTGCCCTGACGGCATGTCAGGGGCGAACAGGAACAGGAACTGCTCTGCGCAGTAGGAGTTCTGGTGAAGGCTGCACACTAACAGAAAAATTCCTCACTTCTTTGCTCTCAATTCCTCTTATGGTTTTGCTACTTCATCTCCATCTTGAAAATACCACCGCATCTGTCAACTCTTCTCTCTGGTCAATAACCCCTCTGCATTGCTGCCTGTGCTTGTAGTGTCTAATTAAACGCTCATGTGTAGTTGTCTCACAATTGCCCCTCCCACCGTGGTGAATTATATAAGCCCCTCAAGGGCAATGACCGTATCTGTCATTGAAACCATGACACCTGCTAGGCACTACATAAGGCATTCAATAATGAGGCGCAGAATAGAATTTAGGAGTTAAAGCTCATTTTGAGAAATGACTTCAACATCCTTAGCAATTAAGGGAAGTCAGTTCTTCCCCTACTGGCTTTCCTGTCTTACTAACCAATAGACATTTTCAGTTCTTTGCTCTCCACAATCTCCCCCACCCTGTCCTAGGAAAAAAAGAAAACAAACACACCAAACCCACAGATCAACACTGCACATCTGTGGGCAAAGCCTCCAGCTGGCAGCCATGCAGACCCAGCCAGCCATCTCACCCACTCGTCTGGGTTCTAAGGAGCAAACAGCCTGTTCTCTCCTCCATTGCGGCCTCGGCTCTCACAGGCCTGCTCCCAGTCAGCACCTCTCGAGCCTACTTCACTCTGAATCGTTCAACTGTGCTAGAAAAACCAGACACCCTCCCAGCTGGCAGAACTCCTAAGAGGCCTCAGCTTGCCTCTGATCTCTTGGAGAAGGATAGGAGAAACACAGATCTGAGTGTGCAGGCCTACAAATTTGCAGCTTTGGGATATTTGTAGCCTTTGGAATGGTTAGAAAAAGCAGAGTTGGTTCCACTTTTTACATAATGTTCTGCCAAGCCCTCAGCCTGAGGAAGGCTGCAAGGGATTGGCTTAAGGAATGTTTCAGAACATCCTCCCAGCTCCAACCCCATTCTCCCTGTCTGCTGTAGCTGGGGTATCAAAGAGCAAACATGCTCGAAAGCTGAGAAATAACCACAGACAATATTAAATCCTAACAGTCTCTTTAAGAAAATGAAAACCAAACAGAACAAGCTCGCCCATAGCTATATGCAGTCGAACAGTCACGTCCGACGCTGATACACACCCTTCTCCACAGCCCCACGGCAGCAGCCACACACAGACCCCACGAGCCCCCACCTCCCGGGTGCAGAAACTTCCCTCTCCTCTCTTCCAAACACCACACTGCAGATCCACACGTCCTAGGCACAACCACGTGACCACACAGCTAGGCAAGCGAGAGCCGCAGCACGCTGAGAGCAGCTCGGCTCATTAACCAACCGGTGACCAGTATTACTGGCAGCTTTTCAGACTAACCATTCTAGGGAACTGGGACTGTGCAACTCCCATGTAAAAGGACTTAGAGGGCTGCATCTGCAGTCAACTTTTTAAGAGGCAATTAAGTTCGCAAAATCAGCCTAGAAAAAGTGCTACACGCCTCATTGCTGAATATCACTGTGGTCACCTTCAAAGTAGTCCCCTTGGAAAGCTATGCACCGATGCCAAAATTCAAAGCAATTTTTCTGGAATGGCCATCAGAGCTGTCGTTGTATTACTCTTGATGTCCTGAATGTCATCCAAATGTCTTCCTTTTAATATTTCCTTCATCTTCAGGTAAAGAAAGAAGTCATTGGGGGCCAGATCAGGTGAGTAGGGCGGGTGTTCCAATACAGTGATTTGTTTACTGGCTGAAAAGTCCCTCACAGCCAGTGCCGTGTGAGCTGGTGCATTGTCGTGAAGCAAGAGCCACGAATTGTTGGTGAAAAGTTCAGGTCGTCCAACTTTTTCACACAGCCTTTTCAGCACTCACAAATAGTAAACTTGGTGAACTGTTTGTCAAGTTGGTGCAAATTCATAATAAATAATCCCACTGAATTCAAAAAAGGTTAGCAACATTGCTCCAACAAGTTCACGAATTTGTCAGACTTCGTATTTTTCAGAACAAAGTCATTTATTTTCAAAAAAAAAAAAAAAGCCCCAAACTAATAACCTACTTTTCATGAAAGCCTCCAGTCCATGTGACAAGTTTCAGAGAATCCTAGAACACAGAGATAATTTTTCCTATGTATCTTCCAGCAGCACTGCTGGTCAACAGGTGACAGCCTTTGGGCTCAGTCACCTGCCCATTGAATCCCAATTGCCCAGGACTTGCCAGTTTGCCCAGCGCTGCCCCTTAAAATGTAGCGCCACTCACCAGATCCCTCTTCTTATGCCTGCTAGTGCGTGGGGGTGAAAGCAATCATGGGTGCACACTCTCTCTATGGCAGCTCCACAAGCACAAAACACAACAAAAGGTGCCTGACTCCCGCGCCACCAAGCCACTTGGATACTGGGGTTACCTACTTCTCAGGTTTAAGGAGTTGCTCTGGAAGTTGAGGGGATGGGAGATACGGGGTGAGAAGAGAATCGCTGGACGCAGCCCCCTGTTGTCATTACACCACAGCTTCTAAATATACTGGTGGTGCTTTTTCTGCCAAATAGTGCCTTTCCCAAAGCCCAGATGGCTTCTGCTCTAAAGACGAAGTTATTAAATTCGACTTAAAGGCAGAAGGAAAGAGAGAGCCAGGCTGGCTGCCCTGTTGGGAGATGTGGGTGCCAAGGCAAGTGGCTAAGGACTTACAATGAGCAGACCTCTAACCTCTCTTTTTCATCTGGAAACTAAAGATATCACTTGCACCATTTGACAAATATGTTCTCGGGTTCAAACAGCTTACTCAAGGTGACAGGGCTTTGCAGCATTTAAACACAATTAAATAACACTTGGAAGGTGGAGTGGTATCACGCTAGCTCAAGGCAGCAGTTAAACAACTGAACCCAAAAAGCAGGAAGCTTGGCCAGCAGTCCCCACTTTTCCCTGCATTATCTCATTTGATCTTGACGCTGCTGTGCTACAGACTACGTGACCCCTAATCAATCAGCGTTTAACAGGGACATTGGGCTCTCGCTTCCCAGCACTTCCCAAGTAGCAGAACGAGGTCACTTATTCAAGTTAGAACAAAACAAAGTGGTATGGTTTATTTTAGACCTCCAACTAAAGATACTAGGAGATCATTTTACGGCAGAATTTGAAATGCAGGCTCTGAAAAGATGCGGCGTGGCAGCGTGCCTCAGGCCAGCGGGCACTCGGGTCCAACACTAGGGACAGAATCCAGTCCTTACGTAAGAGCACAGTGGGTCAGGCAAGCACAGCTCGGCCGAGACTGTCTGGGGCTGAGCCCCACTTGCTGACTGTGTGACTCTGGGCACATGACTTGGCCTCTCTGTGCCTCAAGCCCCTCACCTGCAGCACCGCGTGTGCAGGAGCACTTGTCTTTAGCACCCTCATAGGTTTATTATGAGAACTTAATGAGTTCATAGTTGGAAAGCGCTTAAAACAACATCTGGCCAACAGAAAACATACTGTTTGTTTAATAAACACCTACCTTACAGAATTCTTGGGAACAGTAAATAAAATGTGTGTAGTCTGTTTAGCAACACAACTGCAGGAAGTTAGTCATAATTAAAAATTAATGGATATAGATTTATAGATAGCTGAGCAAACAATTTACAACTGACTTCAGGCCTGAAACTGCCCAAAGCACGTTCACTGGGCCTCCTGGCATTCGAAGTGACCTTAACTGGAGACTGGGGCATGGCAAGGGGGGCTCTGGATGGGACCGCGGCGTTCAGCGCTGACTGAGCTCCAGTGGGAGCACTGCACTGCTGGGAGCACTGAGCACTTGACCTCATTTAAGCCTTGCTCCATCTCCACAAGCCCACCATTTCAGGACCGTCCCTCCTTTCTGAATGACAGCAAGGCTCAGAGATGCTAAATACCTATCAATGGTCTCCAGGTCCCCTGGGGATCAGCCACCACGGAAATCCAACAAAATGCAGAAAGCTCTGGGAACCACAGTCTCCAATCAAACAATTTCTGAAAGTGCTAATTAAGATGCTCACAGATATATGTTTTCTTGCTGTTAATCCTACTTTTAATTAAAGTATAAATCCTCCTTAAACTGTAATATTAAGCTTTTTTAGGGGAAGGTGGAACTACTGCCGCCAACTGTAAAACGCCTAAAACTCAATAAATTGAACAGAAATAGATTCTATCCATACCAGCATCTTATCCAATAGTACTTTATTCTACTGGGGAAAAAAAAATCTCTCTGGCCTTGCCGAAGAATTTCACACATACAGACTTACTTTCTCAAGTACCACAGAAAACCACAAACAACAATCTCCTGAAGTAAGACAAAGGGAAGAAGAAAAGGAAGAATATAGACACCTTTATTTTCCAGAAAGAGTTTAAAAGCAACACTGCAAGAAAAAACATCCTCCTTAATCCCACGGTCTGTAAATAGACATTTAAAAAGCTATTTATACAAATCAGAATGTGCAAACTGCCAGAAGAAATACATTTCTTTAAACCAAGGAGTGTCTTGCTTCTGGTTTTTTTGAGAAACTTGAGGTTTCAGAACACAGATTTTGAAGAGTTTAACTGCACATAAAAATAAGTGAGAGTTTGGCCTCTCAAGCTCTTGAATCCAACCAGGATAAACTGTTCCTCCCACCACGATTATACTGACCTTGATTCTGGGCCGCTTTCACACTAATCTGTACACACAAATATTATGTTAATTTTGTCTACTGGGACCCTAAAGGATGTATTTTTCTTCTCACCTTTGCCCTTCACCACTTGGGGCCACTGGAGTCTTCCACAGTGATAAAAGGGCTAAAAGGGTCCCAAACAGATACAGCTTTCAAAAATAAACGCCTTACTACCCCACCCCCCACCTTTTCTAGCTTACCAAAAAGAAAGGAGGCTCCCCTTCCCACCCCATGGCAGCCTCTCTTGCATGAAACCCTGGGAGGCAGATAATCCAGAAGAATGTCCTGCAATCCCCAAGTCTCAAAACATAATTTTGTAATTTGTCCCACTCCTATAAAGCTCAATTCAGAGCAGACCACTTTGTTTTCCCAGGAGATGTAGTAATTTTAGGCAAGGTTTCTAGAACACAAGACACTACAATTAATGTTTAGTGAGAGGGTGTGTAGAGGAGGACACGGGAACTTTAAAAAATGTCCAGGCTGCTGACCTGAAAAAATTATAAAGGCCCTGTAGCCAAACCAAAAAAAAAAAAAAAAAAAAAAAAATCTCTAAAAGTAAAAAGTGTCAAGGAAAAATAAAAATATACATTCCATTTTCCACATAATGTTCTGCCAAACCCCATGCCCCACGACCACACACATTTCTAGACACCACTTCATGCTGTGGAGCGGTCAGGCCTTCTGCTGCCCTGAAGCAGAGGCTGGGAAAGCAGCAGCAATGAGACAGCTGAGAAGCTGAAGGGAGCCATGGTGGTCACAGAGCTGTCAGCCGCTTCCAGCAAACTCTCTACAGGAAGCGAATCTCTGCATTTAGGGCGCTAGACTCCCAGCCCTCACCTCCTCCCCAAATGCCTTAACTACGAAGTCTATTTTAGCAATGTTGATTCCTGATCTGAGTGTGCCATTTAGGATTACTCAATTTCAGGTTTCCTGTCCTGTGAAATACTTGATACAAGTTATCTGCAGATAATGTGGTCCTCATCAGTTTCCTGCTTATCATTCTTCCCCCACTGAGAACAGAATGTATTCTCTTCCATTTCCTTGTTCTAAAAAAAACCTCCTACCACCAAGTCAAAAAAAAAAAACACAAAAAAACACAAAAAAACCCTCCAAAAGAATCTCTTTCAAGCTCCTGGTCTCCACGTCCCCCTCAAGCCATGGTCCAAGGGTACAATGCCCCCTCAGCAACACTCGCCCCTTTCTCAATGCGATGGCACCACCATTCTTCAGTTATCACAGTACTGTACCTTTCAGATATACAGCATCGGTACCATGATAACCGAAAAAGGACAGTTCAGTCTCATATCTACCTGAATACTTCCTCCCACACGACGAGCACCCCTCCCACCCCCAGATGGCCATGTTAAGATCTCAAGCATATAAGCACATGTCCCCACACCCAGATGTCAGTGCTCACATAGGCTGCTTACAGCAACCTCATTTACTATCAATGGGAAGTGCTTCTTTCACGGTGCTGTTAATAATTCAAGTCTTCTGATGAGCTGCTCTTTTGGAGACTGCTTGCTTTAATACCTCAGCAGTCAACTTCCGGTAACATCCAATGGCCTCAAGCGCACTTTTACAATTTCCCTACTTGTCCAGTGGCATGACTGTGGACTTTGCCTCTTTTCTTCATCTTTCTAGCCAATTCATACCCTATCACCTAGGACGAAGAGATGGTCCTATTTGCCACAGCTAGGGAAAAGAGGGATTAAAAAAACGAACAACAAAATCCAAGCTATAATGGAACTAGTTTACCTCCAAAACAGAAAAAACTCTAAAGCATAAACAAAAGAACTGTCCGATCTATCACACAATTTTAATGACACGGGAATGATGAAACCACAGGAGAGAAAGGAAGGCAAAAATCCTTGTAAAACACCACATTTTTAAGAGTGACAACCTCTAGCTCGTTTACGGATCAGTAAGGCAGGTGTGCACAGTGGTAGCTGTGCGCAGTACAGCACCTTTGTCATTTCATGCACTTGGGAGGCGAGACGGGATAGCATGACGAGGCTGAAGAAAGTAACTCACGTGTAGGGCGAGAGTGGGCCTAACAGGACTTTGGACACATCCTGCTGTCCAAGGGTCATGAGCAACAGAGCCAGGCTTTGGTTGGTCGAGTCCACACATCCACCCTGTGAAGACAAACACTTTAAAGATTAATCGTTGTGCCAACCAGAAAATGGAAAACCGAGGCAATGGTCACAGATACATAATAAAATAATACGATCTTTTAAGAGTAATCTTTGTATCAATTAACTTCAGGAGGTTAAACTAACAGTTAATCAGAACAATTGTATTAGCTGAGACTATCAGAATAAATGGACATTCAAATTTACTGAGGTATCTTGTAAAAAATAAAACCTTCCCTTAGTAATTAAAGCAGCAGCAGGACATGTAAGCCAAAAAGCATAATCAATGCTAGGAAGTGTATAATTAATTAACGAGGGTGAAGTAAATGCTGCTTCTATTTATTTAATCTGTCACTGACCACAGTCGATCTGACATCAAAGGGCCTTTACCTTTCAAGGATTTTATCTCCGTATAGCACTATTCAGTCACACTCAGAAACTGTTTGCCATGTTACATTACTTTCTCCTCTTTCTCTCTTCCTGTGTGCCTTAAAACTGAAGAACTGTTAGGATCAGATACCTCCATTCCTGTTATGCTCTATTTTTTCCTAATTTTCCTTGTTTTTCTCCCAAATCAATAAGCAGAACAGAATTCTTTTCACAAATTTTCTCCTGAAGTACAACTGCTTTGGTTGCCTTTCTTCTATTCTCAAATTTCTTGACTATTTCAGCCATTTTGCTTCTATTATACTAGATCTGTGCATTACTGCTGTTTACATTTGTGTCTTTAAAAAAGTCTGTACTTATGGGATAACTCTATGCAACACAGTTCAAACTTACATTGTACACAGTGAAAGCAGGATGACCTTGAATTTCTACATATTTTGCACAAGTCACAAAAAGAACCCAGTTTCTGACGAAAGCACATTACGGTCCAAGGCTAGACTCTCCCTGGCTTTGAACAGAACAGGTGGCCGGCCACCCACTGCTGTTCATGTGGACACACTTCTCTCCTTTTTAAATGCATGTAGGTAGGTAAGAAATCCGTTCTTCGGCAGACACTCACTCTTTGCTCTCAGACTTCATTTATGACAATGGAGTAAGAAAATAGAAGGCTTCTCGTACTGCTAGCCTTTATGAAAATCTATTGCTCTTCCTAAACTGAGTTAATATTTTCTTCACTTAGTAAATGCTAGGACAAGTAGAGTTGTAGTATATATATTTCCATCCAAAGAGGAAAACCTGACCTATGAAGAACGTGAGAACCCACAAAACTAATTGTTTTACAGAACTTGCTCCCTTTCATAAAACTGTCTAAAATTACGCTGTTCTCTTCAGGATCTGCTTCCCATCACTAGCCTACCAATGTTGCTATGCCACCGTTCGCAACTGATTTGTATTATGTACCAGGCCAGTATTTTAGTGCAATAAACATGTTGGGGTCTGTGTGCAGAACACCACGGAGGAGTGAGAGGGCACCCCAACAGCAAGTACAACCCTTGTGCCATGTTGCTTCAATCTCACTGCACAGATGAGATATGTGCAGGAACCAGAAACAAATCAAGGCGAAGCCACAGCCATGCAGCAGCTGAGGGCTGTGGGCACTGGGCGGACGGGGCAGGGAGGGCGGCTTTGGGGAGGTGGGGACTTAGACTGGCCCTGGAGGGGTGAGCAGGGTTTGGGGTGGGGGAAGAGCAGGAGGATGGGGTAAATATGACCCAGGGCTAGTGGGGAACAGCCAGCAGGCCAGTCTGAAAGTGGCTGCATGCTATCTGTGGGGAAGTACGGAAACTGCGGGGAGAAGGTGGAGCAGACAGACTGAGGGCTTTTTCTGAATAACGGGTTGTGACTTCACCTTGGGAAAGTGCGAAGCTAGTGAAGGTCGTTGAGCACCAAGGGGTAAAAAGATCAGATCAGTGTATGGGGTGGGGGGATTTAGACTGAAGATGTTGGAGAGGATTTGGAAAGGACTCCCCCCTCCCCCGCAAGTGGGGGGAGCCAGCACATTTAATAGGCGGGGAGGTGGGGGGAGCAGTAATGGGCAGAAGGTAGTAGACGGAAGCAGCAAAAAACATGGATAGGAAAGGGCAGTTCCAGAAAGCCTGGAACAGAACTGAGAGGACTTGGTAACTGGTGAGATATAAATAGAACAAGAGGGATTAGATCAGAGGATTAAAACTCTGGTAAAAATAAACCAGACCTTCAAAGGGGATGAATTCTTATTACTCAATAAACCATGTCACATCACAGATCTATAAAGAATTATTCACAAAAACATGAGGCATTTTGTCCTTTTAACAACTGAAGAGCATAGACACAAACAAAGGAAGTTTTCTTAAAGATTAAAACAAACTTGGTACAGGCACAATGAATGGCTTAAAGTGGAACTTAAGTAGAATAAAAAAATACAATGACCTCATCCAGGTTGCACATTTTCTCTTGTGGACTGGGGGCTGTGCTTTCACCCTGAGGTCTAGAATATGCTGTTTATGGGGATGTAAAACACTCCACTTGTGCCCGTGGTTCCCATTGGGCTGTTCTGTAATGTGATGCTTCCAACTCCCCCTGGTCTACTGGAAAGAGACGCATCCCCAGGGTCAGAGAGAGGGCCTGCCAGCCACCACACACCAAGGAAGAGAAACCTAAACAAGTCCCCAGGGACTCAGGAATGCATGTATCACATGCACATTCTGTCTTCACAAATGTCCAGATGACAAACTTCCTGAACTAAGTAACTGACAGGTAACCGCTTGATCATTTACTCTCAACTTTCAAAATAAAAATAAAAATAAAAAATCACTAAATTAAGCATCAAACATTGGACTGATTTAGCACCAAAAAGCTGAGCCAGACCTTGATTGCACAAAATCGTGAGAAGATACTTCCTCCTTCAGGATTTCATTTGACAGGATATTTCTTTTCTCTACTATTTCGTAGCTGAATGGTGAGTAAAGCGGATGGAGTTACTCTACTGAAGACACAATTATAGGTCCTTTGTCTTCCATTTTAATTAGACAGACAGTAAATAAAACCACTTAAGACCTGGACATCGTAATTAATTCTAAAACAGTACTTTTTCTTACTTGTTCCCCCTTGAGAGCAATGAGTTATTTTCAAGAATGATGACCTGCATCACGGAAGTGGACTGTGGCATATGCTGTTTGCCTTAGTGGGACCTGAGAGGGATCAATACCCACGGCCCCAGGCATCACCCTACCATAGTGATTAATAAATTACAGGAGCAAAAGGAGGAATTAAAAAAAAAAAACATCACCACTATACCCTGCCTTACTGGTTTTATTTCACTGGGCTTACACATGACTTTTGCTACTTCAAACAGGGCAAAACTTTCTTGGAGACTTCAGGAAAGAACCACAGAAATGCCTAATAACTGAGAATAAATACACAGATAAATACAGAGATGAAAGGCTCTTCAGCTGGAGGGGAAAAAAAGCCAACTTACAAATATTACGCATCACCCAGAATGCGGTTCTTGCTAGTGCTTAGCTCAAAGGTGTGCAGCCTCACATACACAGCAGAGAAATGACTGTCCCTGGGAGCCTGTCCTGGATCTGCATGGCAGGAAAAGGTTTCACCTGTCTGACATGGAGCCAAGGCGAAAGATGGTGCAGAGTAACGGAAATGTGGGAGCCACATCTGTGATTCTCCTCTAACCAAGTATATAGGACTTCAAAGAATTTATTTTCAGGCAGCCTCGTCTTATTTCTCCTGCCACCATCTTTCCTTCCCTCTCAATTTCTTTCTTGCTTATTTTAGGTCACCCCAACTATTTTGGGGAAACAGAGTAAAAGGGTATGTATGCCTCTGTGCATGCTGCTCATATGAATCAACAGAGAAAAAACTGTGGCAACGGAGAGGACAGGTTGGTCCAGGCTGGTCTGAGCTGTGCCCCCCGCAGCAGAGCTGCAGATGCAAGATGGCAACTGATGACGTCGTCTTCAGCTTCGTGTCGCCTTTCTTTGATCTGTGTTCTCATCTTTCCAAAGCCCCTGTGCCATGCTCTGACACAGGCTTGCCTTCCCTAAACATTCTTCTATGTTCTAAAACACCCACTGCAAATCTAGCCTGTTGACACTATTTTCTACCTGAATCAATTGCTACACACCAACCCCGACTTCCAACTTCCCTTGGAAAACCTGAAGACAATAAGCCCTCGTTCCCACATGGTAACACCTGGGGGAGCAGCTTCGGCAGGGCAATGCGTTCTCTTCAACTAGCCAGGCCCCACCTAACCTGCTTAATTTTTTTTTTTTTTTTTTTTTACCTCCTCTCTCGTATGAGTCTGTTCCAGTGCTTTCCTCTCGCCACAGTTAAAACTTACCTGTCCCGTGTCCTAATCCGGGGGGGGGCGGGGGGGGGCTGGATCTCTGCTCACTGACTAGTTTAGATAATCCATTAAATTATTTCATGTTAAACTGTTTAATGGGTAGGAAGAGGCTAACTCCTTGGCTTAAGCCCTTGGCTTAAGAGGAGAAAGTTGCTAAGGAGTAAGAATGAGAGATAATGAACTGCTTCCTGACGGCTCCTCTCCCGACCTGCAGAGGTTGAGTACATACCCTGTATATTTCTTCCAGGAGTAGCTTGGCACAGCTCCTCCCGAGGTCCTCTGGAAGCACCGCTGTTCCCTGGCCCTGGGGGTTAGAGGCCAGCTCCGCACTGAGGAATGTGCCGTTGGTGGTCTCAGCAACCAGCGACAACCCAAAGCCTGGAGACCTGGGGGTTCAAAGGCATAGATACTGAGTAATGTTCATGAAGTGGGGTTCACATGCAGCAGACATCCTTCTGATGGCATGCTGTCTGGTTACACCAAGGCTTATTAGGGTTCCTTCTAGCTTACACAGGAAATACACCATGTCTCCCTAAAAATAAGACCTAGCCAGACCATCAGCTCTAATGCATCTTTCGGAGCAAAAATTAATAGAAAACCCCGTCTTATTTTAATACAATATAAGATCGGGTCTTATATAATATAATGTAATATAAGACCGGGTTTTATATTACTTTTTGCTCCAAAAGACACATTAGAGCTGCTGGTCCGGCGAGGTCTTATTTTCAGGGACACAGGGTACATTACTTCGTGAGGGCACACATGGCAGAACCAAGGAAGATGCATCTTGCACTGCTTTTCCTATTAGCCTTCTGTTCCCTTCCCCCCACTCCTCCTACACTGTAAAACATCCTACTGTGTGGGTTTATAACATTAACAAGGGCTACCAGATATTGAGCACCTACTTTCTGCCAGTTTCTGCAGAGTAGATACTACGTCTCCATTTACAAATGAGGAGATGGAGACATCATGCACCTGGCACCAAGTCCACACAGCAAGAAGGTGACTGAGATGTGTTCCAATCGCAGGTCTTCGTCCAAAACCTACACAAGTTCTCCACCACAGCCTGCACTCACAACCCATGGGTAAGCAGCCCAGGGACCTCAGTGCAGCTCTTCTTGAGAAACATCAGGCTTTTCCCCTGATAATGAAAAACACCACACAAGCTAGCAAGGGCCTAGATAAGGCACACCTTTATGTTTCTGTCCCCAAGGGACACCTCTAAGTCAGAATTCTAGGAGCTGGCACTATGTTCTCTCCCATTGTGTTTCTACCACCCAACAGCCAGAACCTAATACTCTCTTGTTCAGGACCACAGCTCACTCATTCACTCATGGATCCAACAAACATTTGGGAAAAGCTTCCATGGGACAGGAACTGGGGTCACCGTGGTAACACCTGCCCTCACAGACTTTGGTGACAACCAGTTTGACACAAAACCAAATCAGTCCATAAACAGTAAAAACAAGCATGTCTCCACAAAGTTCCCATATCTGACACCTCAAATCTACTGCACCCAGTGTCTTTTAAAAACATACGAAGTCTGACAACTAAGTTCGAGAACTTATTGCTAACTTTTTTTTATATCAGAGGGATTATTATGAATTTGTACCAATTGGACAGTTAACTAAGTTTACTATTAGGAAGTGCTCAAAAGGCTGCGTGAAAAAGTTAGACGACCTGAACTCTTTGCCAACAATTCATGGCTCTTGCATTACGACAATGCACCAGCTCACATGGCACTATTTGTGAGGGAGTTTTTAGCCAGTAAACAAAGCACTGTATTGGAACACCCTCCCCACTCACCTGATCTGGTCCCCAGTGACTTCTTTCTTTACCCAAAGATAAAGGAAATATTGAAAGGAAGACATTTTGATGACATACAGGACATCAAGGGTAATACAACGACAGCTCTGATGGCCATTACAGAAAAAAGAGTTCCAAAATTGCTTTGCAGGGTGGACTAGGCACTGGTGTCGGTGCATAGCTTCCTAAGGGGAGTACTTCGAAGGTGACCGTAGTGATATTCAGCAATGAGGTATGTAGCACTTTTCCTAGGATGAGTTCGCGAACTTAACTGTCAGACCTCGTATGTCATCAGGAAGGAGCAGCCGCCTTCTGAGCAGTGCAGCCCACACGCAATCACCATACAGACCTGCCTCTTTTGACAAAATTCAACACATGTGTTCAAGAAGCACCTTCCATGCATCTGGCACAACACAAACCAAGATACTTATTTCAGAAAAACTATGTGTAAAATTAATGATGTTTCAAATGCACTATATTAGCTCACTGTAGGGAGGAACTATAATGGCCAGTCATTAATTTCTTTAAAAAAATTTGGTTGTCTTGCAGCCCAGGGTTAATAACACCTGCCAAGAGAAGGGGCTGCAGTGAGTTACTTATTTATTGAAAGGTCCCGGGACACTCTGAGTAATGCTTAACAGTCTAACACCGTGCCAGCCACTCATCATCATGGAACATTCTAGCACCATCTCAAGCTGCCTTTCAGTCACTTGACCAAGAGGAGGGAGGGGGCGTTCAGCTCAGCAGCAGCAGCAGTGGCATGCAAAAATAAAGAGTGAAAAATGGAGGGGAGGGAAAACCTGAAGAGAAGCTACTATCACTGCTTTAACCCACTTACCTGAATTTCCCAAGAACTTCCAAATTTTCCCATCCACGTGAATTTTGTAGGGTATGTGTATTTTTTATTACAACAAACTTTATATTTGATCGCTCCATTTAATATATTTGTTTTACAGAAAACCAGATAATATATTAAGCTTTATGTACATTACTCCAATTTCCCCCTCATTTGCGGTGTGTGTCGTCAGCCCCATTTCAAATTATGCTGACAAAGTAGCTGGTCACCAGGTGGCCTCACTGAAGATGCACATTAGTACAGTTTATAAGAGACAAGCCTCCCAAACTTTCCAACTCATAAAGGATAGATTTTTCTTTAAAAGTCATTACATGAGAGTCAAGAGGGGACCACACTAGAGACGTGCATGCTAGTCAGAGCATTGATGCAGACCATCAGGAAGTGCTGGCCCCAAAGCTCTAGGCCACGGCCACAACATAACTCTCACTTCCAGATTTCAAAAAGCCTAATTCACGTGGATACTTCACTGACTAAGAAGAAGGAAATATCCACCCATGATTTTATCATATCATAACAGAGAAGGAAGATCACCATTTGTCACCTGTAACTTAACAGTTAGAAAACTAAACAGAAACGAAACTGCATACATTGGTTTTAATTTCTGAAGGGGAGCTTGGAGGTGATGGCCCATGCCTCTCATACACCCACATCTCGATCCATGCCTGAGCTTCCTACTCAGCACGAGCAAGTATGGGACCAGCCCACGCCCTAGGCTCAGCCAAGTCAGTGGCCGTATAAAAAGCCACACTCGAGCTGGCGGCAGTACGGCCTTCAGGCCTGCTCTGCTTCATTCCAGGCCACTCTTTGGTAGAGGCAGAGGCCAAAGAGAAAAGGCACTATGGAGATGAAGCCATTCAGACACCTGCTGCTGCTACCTGTCCTCCCCCATCCCTCTGTAATCCACCTGGCCAAGAATAGAAGAGAAAGAAAAGTATAACCTCAGCAGCTACGGACCATTTCTACAGCACCTACTATGTGCCAGGTGCTGCCTTAGTGGCTCACGTATCTGAACTTTTCGTCTTTCCAGTAATGTAAGGATGCAGACATTATCGCTCCCACAGTATGAACACGGAAAACACTGGTGATATTTGAGCAAAACACCAAACGCTTGGGACCATCACTGACCTTTCCAAACTCCAGAAGAAAGGGCCAGCTTTGCACACAAATGCTTTCCCAATGCTAACCTCTGACACCACCACCTCTGTTGCTTTGGACTATGAGCCACCGTGTTTCGGAAATCACCTTCATCTTTCCCTCGGGCTTCACAAAGGTCAGAGATCCCATAACACGCAGCCCTCCCAGTCCAGGAATATACATACGGGTGTTTACTTCCAACTTTTCTTTATGTTTAACATTTTCACAGTAAAAAAAATGGGTTTTACTTGCTTCTCTAACTTGTTTCTAAATATACAACCAACTAAAAAACAGTTTTCATTACATAGATGATCAACTTTTTATCTTCTAAAGTGAGGTTTTCCACAAAGGCTTTCACTAAATCAAACTCAAATCCGCAATAACAACTTTTCTTTGGCTCTAGGGGTGGTGTTCCCCTTGATGGAGAGAGAATGTGACTGGCGCCTAGGCCAACAAAGGATTTTTCCCCCTAAACTGTTATTTACTCAGGGTAGATGAACTTGTTTCCATTTTTGTGGGAACAGAGTCCAGATGGGATTTAAAGCTTACAGTGCTGTCTATTAATAGTTTTCATTCCCCTTGGCTGGGGACTGGGAGCCTCATCTCCCAGCACTGGCTGCTACGACGCTTTCTGTGACGGGAGTTGTTGGTGACACTGGCAGTAAGTCAGAAGGAAATTAATGCTGAAATTGTTCTTCCTTTGGCTGCCCAACCTCAGAGCTGCAGTTCTAACTTCAGTCAGGAATCTGAAAAAGGCCGGGGTAGCTGCAAAATTAGGCTCCAAAAATGCACAGGCACTTACTTCCCAGAGTTGACGCCTTTCATGTGGTCTGTGTAAATATAGATATCGGGTATGAACTTGTTGAGGATGCTCCTTGCGGAATCCACAATCCGGTTCGCCATCTGAGGTGACACACGCACGGAGTACCTACAAACTGCAGTTAAGGGTGTCACACTGCTTTGATGTCAGAACAGAGAAAAGTCAGTTACAAAGCTAGCAGAGATTTATGAAACTGCAATAACAAATTGGGACTTCTAATTCCATTTTATTTTCCAGCTGTATTTCATTACTTGACTGTACAGTACTATTACCGATTTTTATTTTTTATTTATTATAATTTTTACATTATTGTTCTAAAAAGCTTAAATGCTCATGGTGAAAAAAATCCAAACAATATAGAGTTGGAAAGTAAAACCTCCCAACCCTGCTCTAGACTTCCTATCCTGCCCTTAGCAACAGCTCAATGCCATTTTGGAACAAGTGAAGGCAACTGCTTCTCTGTGGGGTATGAGCCAGGCTCCCTTTGAAGTATTCTCTGACCATCCCCACTGCTGCAACCAATGAGTCTTTCTCTTAGAACCTAAGATCAGAACAGACACCACCCTGGAGCTGACCAACCCACCCCCTGGTCTGTTGATAGGGAAAGCAGAAAAAGATTAGTGAAAGAGCATGGTGGCTGTTGTGTATAAAGATCTAAACAGGTTGTTGTTTTATTTTGTTTTTGTTTTTTAACTTACAGAGGCTATTTCCAATTATTTAACTATCATTTACTCCACTGACGCCTTAAAACTGTTATCTTATGGTCACAATACTGGTAATTAGCACTTTTACAACAGGGTATCCCCAGAAAGGAAAGGAGGACGATATTAGCAACTCAAGCGAAGAGGCTGGTGCTTAAGGAAGTGGAAACTGTTACCTAATTCAAACTATATTACAGAGACCGGCTCTCCCTAACCCTACAAATCAAATAAAAAATATGTACCGAGCACTTTCCATGTGCAGTGCAGTCATGAGCTAGCCGCATATGTGCAACGAGGGGCTAAAGGAACAGAGAAGTAATAACACGTGATCTTTCCGCTACCCTTATACAAACCTCGTGTGGCAAGTCCAACAGGGAGACACGGTGCATGGTACGCCTATTCCAGCTCAACTCTTCAAAAATTACTATCACTAACACATTTAATTTTCATTTGAACTGCAGAAACAAAAAGCTGAGTCTGTGCAAAATCTTGACTAGTATCGAGCTTCCCTTTGTTATCTATCCTGAACATTCCAAAGGTCGATCTTTCTCACCCTGCTAAGAGTCTCCCAGGAACTCCAGGCCCTCCTGCACCTTGCTGTTGGACCCTCCAGCCTGCTCAGTGCTCACCCCCAACCCAGCGACATCGCCTGTCCACCCAGCCAAATTCTCCAAGTTCTTCATCCCGAACTGCCTTCTTTCATTCTTCCATTACTGAGTCCCTCTTTCTCCTCACACCCTCCAGTCAACATCCAACTGCAGTCTGCACTTGAACTTACCATACATCCCCCTTCATATACACACATTTTTGTTCGTCAGCGAGACCGCACACTCCATAAGGAAAGGGGCACTGCTGCTGTATCCCTTCCAACTCTCTAATACACTACTTTTGTACTCAGAAATATTCGATAAATATTTGACTTGACTCAAAGGACAAAGCTGAAATGAGGAAAGAGCAAAGAGGGATTTTTCAATACACACACAGAGTCCAGTTACATCACCACGTCTTCTGTCCAGAATGTACTTTTGACCACAGGCAGCTTAGACAAACAGTCCCAGGTCTCATACCCTTTGGACCAGGCAGCTGCTGTTCTGAGGCCTGAGGCTGCCCACTCCTCCTAGGAGAGCACAAATGTCACTACCCTGACACATAATCCCACAGCGTTCAGAGTTCCCAAAGTTCTTTCACGTACATTATCAACTCATTTTACGCTCACGGTAACCCTCTGGCAAGGGCCAAATAATCCTGGTTCTAGGGCTTACACTGAGGACAACTGGGTCAGAGAACCAAGATTCAAAATTAAACAGATCCACTTCCCAAAGACAAGCTTCGCCTCCACCCCTCCAGAGATGTGGAAACCAGGAGGTAACTAACAATGCCAACTCAAGGCCAGTGGAAGTCTATACTAGAATCAGGCAGTGCGGTGAACAGAAAGGAGTTTTAAAGCCAGCGACATCCCAGGGTCACTATGGAGCCACTTGAGTTGGCATGGAGGCCTCACGCCCAGGAACAGCTAAGAGTTCCAGAAGCAGACCATCTGTGTTGAAGTCCCAGCTCCCAAGAACTGCATCACACTGGATCCAACGTGCTATTCTCTGGGCCTTCACTTCCTCATTAGTAAGAGAAGGATAATCATCATACTCTCCTCGCAGGGTTTGGTCTCAAATGAAATAACGCATGAGAAGTGCTTAGCGATGCCTGAGGACGGTCAGAGCCCGGTGAACGCCAACTATTGCTTTCTCTTATTGTTGGTCCAAGATTCAAATCCCAGAGCAGAGGTTCTTGTCCTTTTAGGAATCAGACCCAAGAATCTGATGGAAGCTATGGAACCTCTCTCAAGAAACACATGAACACACTTTTGCAGACAATATCAGGGGTTGTGAACATCATGAAGCTCATTTAAGAATACCATATTAAGAACTCATATCCAAGAGAGACAAGTCCATACAGAACTCCCACCCTTCACCCTCCCTGGGGTTTATTACAGGGAAAGCCAAGGAGTGAGTGTGTGTGTGTGTGTGTTTTAGAAGGGAGTGGGGAGGAAAGAGAGAGAAAAACAGAGAGATTGATTCTCTAAGTACCTTTCCTACGATCAAAAAAAGGAAACCAGATTGTCCCACAAATTGCAACTCACGCCCGTCTTCTGCCTCTACCCGTTTCTTCATTAAACTCTCATGTAGCAGATCATGAGCTACTGGGACAGCACTATAAAACTAAAACAGAGTGCTCCTTTTCCTCTCGTCCCCCATCAAGTGGGGGCAGAGTGAGAGTGGGTGGCATTAAATAAATGGTAACCGCACTGTCCAGTCCCAGCTGCTGGCAAAAGCCAACACCAGCTCCCCCCCAGGCCCTGGCCAGTTGGTCAGGGAGGGAAAAGACACAATCTGGGTGGCAGCTCATTATAACCACAAATGCACACAAGAGTGGGGACAGTTCTCCCACCTCACGCCTTCCTGTGGGGAATACAACCTCCAAGCTCAGCCCAAGTTAACCAGCCTTGCAAGTAAAAACCACGAAACCAGTTCAAAGCTTTTTCCAAAGGCGGCTTTTCTTCTCAGGCTCCACTACTGGCCAAGAAAGTGATCTCAATGCAAACCCACATTCCTGGGAGGTGTTTGGGAAATGGGCACCTCTGCAGAACAGTGCTGGAATGTTTGGTTTTCAGACAGGCTAAGTTAGGGCGCTGCTTCGACTTTCCTGGCAAGTTCAGAGGAAGTTTGGGGAGGATTCAGCAAAGGGAGGACCGTGGGCCCTCACCAGTGTCACTCTAGCTCAGGCTGTATCGAGAAGGCTTTAAGAGCACCAGAGGGAGAAGTTAGGGAACAAAGTCACACCCCAGGTTCCCAGAGCACTACAGCTTCCAGCTTTCACGTTCTCTGCTGTGTTAGGACAATACAGGATGCTTCCCCGTTTCCCAGCATCACCACCAAAGGACTACTCACGTGGCTTTTGCACACCTGGTGCAGGAAGTGCAGGCGGGACCCCCATGGGACAGCCTCTGTGAAACCCACGTTATTACCACAAGATTGTGTCAAGACAAACAGAGCATCGGCTGGAAATCACATTTCCAGACCACAGAGAATGGAATCCAGAGTTCAACTGCCACACTACAGCATTAAGGAAACATACCTCAAATGAGAAAAAACAAACTGAAGTACACCTGAAAGTGTGTAGGATGGCAATCTGAAATACTCAAACTCAAAGAAGCAAAAAGTAGAACGCTACCTGCCAGGAGCTAGAGAGAGGGAAATGGGGAGGTGTTCGTCAAAGGGTACAAAGTTCCAGTTATACAAGATGAGTAAGACCTAGACATCTGCTGTACAACCTAATGCCTATAGCTAAGAATACTGTATTGTGTACCGTCCTTAAAATTTGCAAAGAGGGTAGATCGTCATGTTGTGTTATCCCCCAAAATAAAATTTTTTTAAATAAAGAGGGTGATAGGAAACTTTTGGATGGATATATTTATGGCACTGTGTTTCACGAGCATAAACTTATCTCCAAATTTGTCAAGTTGCATACATTAAATATGTGCAGACTTTTGGATGTCAATCATACCTCATTAAAATGTTTTTACAAAAATAAAGTATATAAAGTAATTATCAATTAAGTACATGCAGAATAAACACTTAATACATAGGAGTTATTGTTCATTATTGTTCCAACCCTCCTACACCCTCTAGACAAAAGTAGCCACTCTCTACTCTTAGTTCCCCAAGCCCATTGCACATATGTCTATACCATTTTACATTATTACATCATAACTATGTGTTTACATACAATAGTACCTCGGTTTTCGAATGTCTCCGTTGACGAACATTTCGGTTTACGAACGCCGTAAACCCGAAATAAATGCTTCGGTTTTCAAACACGCCTCAGAAGTCAAACATGTCACACGGCTTCCACTGAGTGCAAGATCCTGAGGCCTTGCTGTCGGCTGTTTTCGAACGTTTCAGAACTCGATCGGTCTTCTGGAACGGATTACATTTGAAAACTGAGGTACCACTGTATTTGTTTCCTTCACCAGATGGAAACCAAACCAAAGCCCTCAGGAGAGCATCACATACATGGGAGCCATTTAAGCGTTAACTGATAAAGAAAATGAATGAATGAATCAATCTAGTCATGCAGAGGCAGATAATAAAGCATCATATCTAAGTCAACAATTACAACTTCACTGTTAAGACTTTCCCATGATTTTAAATGACCCTGGGAAGACGTAAGGTTGTCCTGAGTCATTCTTATCTTAGTGAGGTGAGAAAAAATAAGAAATCTGAACCAAATGCAAAGGATACGCCATTCCTCTGATACGTTTCACTTTTCCTGGATCTGTGAGCTGCACGGGCTTCAGGACCTTCCTTACAGGACATGAGAAAAACACTTCACCTCCTCCTCCAGGAGGCATTCCCCGCCGCACAATCTGTACACGTGGTGAGAAAGAGGCAAGGAGGTAGCAAAGAGTGGATGACCCTGACACCCGACCGGTAAGGTTTACATCAAGGGACTCTTCCTTAGAAGGGAGATGGCTCTTTCACATTCAACTCAGAATTCCCAAGTCAATAGCACGTTACAGCACATTAGCTCCAAGAGGGCACATGGGGAGCAAGGACACCCATGGTGTATCGGAAATAGCAGCAGGCGCAGGGCCAGCATGTCCCAAAGTCAAGAAGGTTTTCATCACTAAAATGAGGGATTTTTGGCCTATTTCATGAGTTAATCCCATTTCTTAATCATCAGGAACCCTTTTCCTATGCAATTAACTGACCTATCTAAACTCTAAATTACAGTCATGCCCTGCTTAATGACAGGGACATGTTCTGAGACACTATGTGTCGTTAGGTGGCTGCATCACTGCTGGAACATCATAACCTGGATCGAATAGCCTCCTACACCCAGAGGCTATAGGAACAGCCTATTGTTCCTAGGTTACAAAACTGTACACTGTAGGCAACTGTAACACAATGTTAACTATTTGTGTATCTAAATACATCTAAACATAGAAAAGGTAGGTAAGAACATGGTACAAAAGATTAAAAATGGTACACATGTATCAGCCATTTACCTCGGAGTGTGTAGGGCTGGAAGTTGAGTCAGTGAGCGAGTGCTGAGTGAGCATGAAGGCCTAGGACATTACTGCAGACTTTACAAACATTATACACTTAGGGTGCATTCAATTTATTTAAAAATAGTTCCTTTCTTCAATAATAAATTAACCTTCACTTACTGTAAATAAATACACTATTACTGAAAACCTTTCAGTGCTAGGGTCAATGTTTTCAAACTTTTTAAGGAGCTTGTTGAGGTCTGTAAAAGCGTCTCCTAACCCTTCACTGTGAATTTTCTTGGGTGTTCATCTTTTTCTTCTCCTGCAGTTCCCTTTTCTCTTGCCTCTTCTACAGCTATACATTCCAGTTCCAGTTCCAACAACTCCTCCTAAGTCAGTTCCTCAGGAACCACCTCTAGGAGCTCCTCCATGTCACCCGCAGCCACGCCCAGGTTCAAGCTGCACGCCATCTCAACCTCAACCTTGGTGAGTTTTACATCCTCCTCACCCTTGGCAAATCCCATGAACAAACCCCAAGGACAAACTCCTGAGTGTCTTCTTCCAGGTGCCACACACACACTCCTTGGTGACACTACCCCTAAGCCCGAGCAAGGCTCTTGGTGCGGTCGTAGATGTAATCCTTCCGGAACGGTATCAGTGTCTTCCTCAGCTGCAGCAACAGCCCAGGCAAAGGTCCTCCTCAAGTAGTAGGATGTATGAGCTGTTGGAACTCCTGGATCCATCGGTTGAATCGAAGAGGTGGTGTTTGGAGGGAGAAACACCCCTTTGATGTTGGGATGAAGATCACCAATGAAAGGAGGACGTCCGGAAGTATTGTCAACAATAGGCAAAATCTTGAAAGGTATGTGATGCTGCAAACCGTACTTTTCCATTTCAGTGACATGACAATTCAGGAGGGCACCTGAGAAGAGCAGCTGGTCATCCACGACTTCTTCCTGCTCTGCAGTACCCGGGCAGTGTGCTTACTGATGTGTTTAAAGGCCCTTCACTGTGCCAGATCACAGATGGTTTCAATTTGTAGCCTGAAACATTGCCTCCAAGCGAGACTGTTATCCTGTCCTTAAAAGCCTTGAAACTGGGCATTGATTTGGCCTCTTTATGGATGAAAGTCCTTTCAGAAATCTGTTTCCAGAATAGGGAGATTTCATCTATATTGAATATTTGCTCTGGCAAGTAATTTTCCTCCCACAATCAGCTTATCTAGAGTTTCCAAAAATCAGCATTCACACACTCATCACTTTCACATTATGCAATGAATAACCATTCTTGAATCCTTTAAACCACCAAGAGATAGCACTAAATTCAACATCATACTCGGGTCCAGCCTATTCTTTCAACTACTTGCAAACAAACTTTTTGCTTTGGCCACAATCGTCCTGGTGCTGAGAGGGATATGCTTCTGTGTCTGTTCTTCAATCCAGATCATGAGAAGTTCTGTGTCCGATATACCATATTTCCCCGAAAATAAGACCTAACAGGACCATAAGCCCTAGCATGATTTTTCAGGATGCTCATAATATAAGCCCTACCGTATTTCCCTGAAAACAAGACCGGGTATTATATTAATTTTTGCTCCAAAAGACGCATTAGGGCTTATTTTACATTATGAGCATCCTGAAAAATCATGCTAGGGCTTATGTTCTGGTTAGCTCTTAGTTTCAGGGAAACATGGTAGGCCCTCCTCAAATTTTTGTTAGTCTCGTTGCCTTCAATGAAGCAGACCCTTTAATAGCTTCTGTCGCTTTGTTCTTTTCCTCAAGATCGTAGCTATGGGGGACTGAGATATGCCTGACTGGAGAGCTATAACCATCACTGGTTTTCCACCTTTGTAGTCCTTAATCATTCTTTAATTTCATTTCTGGGTCAGTCACTCAATGTGGCCTCTTAATGGCAACACTAGCAACGGATGTTGTATGTTTTGGGGTCATGATGAACAAAACACGAGATTAAATCAAGCACAAGAGAAAATGATGCAATCAAGAGACACGGTAAACACAAGATGTATGCGGCTGCTGTCAGTGTGACATGACATGCTGTTTTACAGCAAACTTTTTTTTTTTTTAAAGATTTTATTGGGGAAGGGGAACAGGACTTTATTGGGGAACCAGTGTGTACTTCCAGGATTTTTTCCAAGTCAAGTTGTTGTCCTTTCAGTCTTAGTTGTGGAGGGTGCAGCTCAGCTCCAGGTCCAGTTGCCGTTGTTAGTTGCAGGGGGCACAGCCCACCATCCTTTGTGGGAATCGAACAGACGACCTTGTGGTTGAGAGCCCGCACTCCAACCAACTGAGCCATCCAGGAGGCAGCTCAGCTCAAGGTTCTGTGTTCAATCTTAGTTGCAGGGGGGCTGCCCACCATCCCTTGCGGGACTCGAGGAATTGAACCAGCAACCTTGTGGTTGAGAGCCCACTGGCCCATGTGGGAATCGAACCGGCAGCCTTCGGAGTTAGGAGCATGGAGCTCCAACCGCTTGAGCCACTGGACCAGGCCCCGCAAACTTTTTTTTTAGTAAGTAAGAAGAGTATACTCTAAACTACAATAAAAAGTATAGTAAATACATAAACCAGTAAGATAATCGTTCATTATCATTATCAAGTATTACGTACTGCACATAATTGTATGTGCTAAACTTTTATACAACTGACAGAGCAGTAAGTTTGCTTATACCAGTCAGTGCAAACATGTGAGTAATACACTGCACTGTGATGTTACAACAGCTACAAGGTCACAGGTGACAGGAATTTTTAGCTCCACTATAATCTTATAAGACCATATGTGGTCTATCATTGACTGAAATGTCATTATGCAGTGCATGACTGTATAAAATAACAACAAAGTCATTTCCCATTTAACAACATCAATTTAAAAAGTAAAAATGCTGGCGTGGCCGGTTAGCTTAGTTGGTTAGAGCGTGGTGCTAGTAACACCAAAGTTGCTGGTTCGATCCTCGCACGGGCCACTTTGAGGTGCGCCCTCCTTAAAAAGTAGAAACGCTAAACAGCTTAAGATATCTAGTTATCACACTAACTTGATATAATTTCTTTCAATAGCAAACAAAGAGATGCTTACATTACTTCTAGTCGGTTTTGAAAATACTGAAAATTCTCAGGTTGGAAGGCCCTGGACACAAATTCTATCTAGATGATTTAGAATAGAGGCATTATGGCCAGAATCTACTTACTAGCTGAGGGACATGAACGGAGTTGTTACGAGGAGTAAAGGAATGAACATATGTAGACTGCTTACCACAGCGCCTACCACAAAGAAAGTACAACTGTTGGCTCTTATTGTCATTACTATTAGGGTCCCTTTCAGCTCAAAGTCTGTAATGTTTGGATCATGAGTCCTGTGGGTCTTCTCATAAACAGTGACTTCAAATGTCTCTCTCTCTCTCTCTCTCTCACACACACACACACACACACACACACACACAATCATATAGCTCTTCACTGAGTTGGTAAGGAAATGTTTTACACAGATCTATGTAGCCAACAATTCATACATTCTTACCTTTAGCTCAAGTGATTCACCATCAACCCCAAACTGTTTCAAGACAGGGAAGGCTGCTGCCTTAAGAACATCAACCTGTGGAATTATTTCAGAACAAAGAAAACATTTCATTAAACCTTGAACAGATGGAAAGAAGAAAGAGCCCACGAAGCAGAGTTGATACAGTCCAGTAAAGAGGAAGGACGCTGGCTTACAACTCCGCTCCCAGGTAAGACTGCAGTTTCACAAGCCACCAGCTCCTGAGCCCCTTTCCTCAGAGAGACTTGCACCTACCTTAAGAGTCACCATCATGAGCATTACATGCATCATGCAAAAAACATCGAGAAACTCCTAGGCTCACACAGAAAACAAACTGGGACCTCTGCTCACTCTTTTAGGTATAAACACTACAGAAGAAAATATCAACCTTTTTAATTAATCTTTTCCCAACATGGTTGTTTAATGTTTAAAGCTGGTGGCACTCTGAGCCAAAGCAAACCAAATGAACTATTCAACAGCTACCTAAGAATCCTGCTGATGCCCACCACACAGGCAGTTAAAGGGTAGGTGGTGATTCTACAAGAAAGTAAGGGTGGGGGGCCATGACAGCCTCAAACTACCTGAAGCAGCACAAACTGCAAACTGCACAGTTAATGGCAAAACTATGCCAAATATTACTGTTATCTTCTCCCTACTCAGAACTCATACGAGGCCTGCGTTCCCTTCTTGTTCATTTATGGATTCCTCAGAATATAAGGATGACATTCAAATCATGTTTATCTGACAAATCAGCGAATGTTGCCTCAACAGCAACCAGGGAGCAGGGGGAGCAGGGGAAAGCCCCGGTCCTGGTTCAGTCCCTGCCTCTAGGTAGCTGCATAGCCTCAGACAAGAAACTCCCAACTGTGCGAATTCCCTTGTCTCGAAGGGAAGGGGCTCAGCCTCTCTGTCTCCAAGTTGCTACCAACTAACTCCACCACGCCAGGAGTCACAGAATGATACTCCAAGAAAAGCTTTACAGCAGAGCATAGGCCCCAACTAAGTATTGTGCTTTCAGAAAGGTAACAACCTGTGAAGCCTAGGGACATCTTCAGAATGGATCATGTAGGGCGCAGAAGCAGTTACTAGGAAACCCCGTAACTATTAGCTAATTTCAATTAAGTATTAAAGCTAAACACATCCAAATATTTAAAATATTTAAAATATGTATTTGGGTTGCCAAAACCAAGAAGAATTTAGTCTAGGCTAGTTTTAAGGGCAGCTGAGGAGAAGGCCAAGCCAGATTCTGGAAAAAGCAGGGGATGCAAGGATGTGGGTTACTCTGCCCACGTGACTCCTTGGACTTAGGCAACCACCAGTTCTCCTGGGAAAAGAAAGGTGAGGAAACAGAACAACCCTGTGGCTCATCCTACCTATACCTGACTATACAGGATGAAATTAGATTTACTCTGAGGGTCAGCCAGAAGCCCGAGTGGAACCTTCGGGTGTGGTCCTATCTCCTAAATTACTCTGCACCTGACACGAAGGGAGGCAGCTCAGTGTGGTGGGCCGAGGGCCGAGAGAGCAGATGTGGGCTTGAGCCCCTCGCCCGTGCGTCTTACTAGATGTGACGCCTGAAATCTCCCTATCTCCCTAGGGCCTCGGCTTCCTGCTGTGTAAAATGAGGGACTGGACATGTTCGCCGTCTCCTCACCAGTCTGCACACTAGTGTCAACAGAGAGCGGGTGGTCTGCAAGTTCTGCTAAGGGAAACTGAGGAGTCACCGCAGTTAGCAAGAAAAGGCAGAAGTCTGGCCCGAGTGGTGGCTCAGGGCAAAGGCGTCATTCTGACAGTGCAGTCAATCAATCAACAGGCAGAAAGGTCGTCAGATCCGTGACAGGTAGAAGAAGAGAAGAAACCTGCTCTCAGTTACCTTGTCGGAAACAGTGGTAAGAACACCCACCTCATAGAGTCTGTATGAGAAGAATATAAATATGGATACAGTTACTAGGACAGTGCCCCGCACACAGTGGACTCGATTGTATTTCTTTCCCCTTTCAAGACAGTAATGGAAAAGGATGGAATTTTCACTCACCATCTGACCAGGTTGTTGGCACCAATAAATATTTACTGGAGGCCGTGGTGCCAATCATTGAGATTCAAAGGAGAACTCTTAGAACTTTTCTTCTCCCTCCTGGAACTTCTCAAAATTTCTCCCCATTATCTATCCTTTCGCCTCTGAGGGGAAAAAAATGTCCTTACCCGTTTATAAGGCTAATCCCCTCTGGACTTCCACAGGAGTTACCCTTATTAAATCCCCCAACTCCTTTTATTTTCATCCTTTCCTTCTCCATTACAGCTTCTCCTCAGCCTACAAACAAGCTCAAGTCTCCAATCATCTTAAAAAAAAATTCCCAAAATCAGCTCTTCAGGAATTATCCTATCTAATCTTCTGGAAAGATCTCCTAACTTTCAATAGTTCTCTCATTCCTCAACTTGTGACTGTCCTTACACTCCAATGACACTGTTCTCTAAAAGGTCAACAAAACTCACTGCTGAATCTCCCTGCCCAGTCCTAAATCAACTCCTGCAAAGACTGACTTTCTGGGTCCTCCCTGGCTTCTCCAGACACTTCTATCTCCACGGTCACTGCCTCCAGCTCCTCTTTCCCTCCGCACACCTTAAACATTCATCTCCTCTCCTGTTCTCAGTCCCTGGGACCATGGGGCAAACACTCTACTGCCCACAGAGGCCAGAAAGGGAATTTAAATGAATGATGAGGTCAGCTAACACTTCCCGCTAACTGGACAGCTCATGCCTTACCCGCCAAGAGGGCAGCGGCTACTCAGCTCTAGCTAATGGTTGTCATGGAAGAACAGCCATCCAGTGCTGCCACATCAATCTACAATAAAGTTAAATCTGGGGTTTCAAACATGAACATCCAGTTCAGATACACACATCACCACGCTATGCAGGCCAAAGGAGAAACACCAGTCGGGATAATTCAGCCCAAAAGCCACCAGTGTTCAACCTCAGCACTGGTCAATCTCATTCTCCTAGGGATGCATCTATCAGTAGGTAAGATCCTGATGACCTGAGACTCCAGACAATAATCTCCAGCTGCCACGTGGACAACCCCACGTGGATATCCTGCCAACATACCATGGAACAGGGCTGAAATCAAATACATCACCCATCATCCAACCACAATCTTCTTCTTCCCTGTGTCTAACTCTTTCTGATCACTATCCTTCAAGACAACCAGAAGAGAAATCATGGAGTTACTTATGACCACTTCCTCCTATCCCACCTCCAATTAGTTGTCAAGTTATGAAGTCTCCCCGCCACACTGCCCTTCTATCTGTCCCTTCCTTTCCACTTCCATGTCCATTATGTTCCAACTAGGTGACACCTCTGCAGTTCATCCTTCTCTCAGCCTCCAGAGTGCTTGTCCTAAAAACCAGACTGATTCTGTGGTTTCCCTCCCTCTAGAAAAGCCTCCCAGCCCTCAGCACTTTTTGGACTTCTTCTATCAAAGCCCACAATCTCTCAGCCTTGCAGTCTCCCTAGCTGTGCTCACAGCTGTCCATCCCGTGAGACCAAGTTCCCAGGGGCAGAACTCATCATATTCACACTGGTGCGGAGAGTAAATGCAGACATGAACTCACACATTAAAGAGAAAGCTCAAAATGAAGAAGCCAAAGGCTGAAAAAGTTACTCTTTATCCAAGATTAAGTATATTTATTTTATCCTGGGTTGGAGCCAAGTACTAACTAAATTCCTTTTATTCGAGCAACTAACAAAAGCAGAGAGTCCTGCAGCATATGAACCAGATTTTTTTTTTAAATACTCTGTATAAAAGTTAAGTACTATTTCTGGGGAATTCATCAACTAATCTTTGTTAATGTACAAAACCTTTTTTAGTATTGCCAGTGATAATAACAGCTTCTAAAATCATTAGCAATTATAGAAAAAGTATTACACTGGGACAAACAGTGCCGAAGTCTCCTGTATGCTTCAGGGCCTTTAACCATTTTTCAAGGCACCTTCCCCACCCTCCAATCTAAAAGTTTACAGACCTCCTCTCAAGAACACTTTTAAATGAAGGGCCCATTTCCTAGAATCTTCCAGAAAATGCAGGGGAAAAGCAATCATTTGAAATTAATTTAAAATTCTAAACAGTTTATTTAACATTCCTTCACAGCTAAGAATTTCAGATCTTGCACTGTACTCCAGATTCGAGGAAAAGAGTTTATGTACCTGAATTCCCAAGAATTGAGAAATAAGTCTTTTAATGCCTAAGAACACACTACCCAGGTTTATACCCCAATAAGTGTCTTGGTGAAAACCAGCAGTTTCCACTCTGGGGCTCAGTGAACCACCTAAATCGTCTTTCCTGGTTAGGAAGGCTACACACTTGACATTCTGCCTCAGAAGCAAGCCTGCATGGGTTTTGGTTCCATGTCTGCAGAGGTGAAGGGAAGAGTCCTCCATTAGGACGTCACATCATGGCCCTCAGCTTTAAGACACCTTCTCTGGACAACAGAGCATCCACAGGTGGGGGTCCTTCCCTCCCTAGAAGAGGTCTAAGGCAGGTCTAGAAAGGACTGCTCTCATCTCTCTCTCCCTTACACACACACACACCCCCCAAAACCCATCCTAGACTGGCACTAAGACAGTTGTGACCACAATGAGAATTGCAACTGTATATGAAACTATCCTCCCCAGACATGCAGGAAAATTACCAGGCTTAAGAAGGTTGCTGGTGTCCACATACTATCAAAGCTCACATACACCTTCCCTGCCCTGATGCCCTTTTCGAAATCTGCAAAGTCTTCTCAGAAAAAGTCCTAACATTGGCTGATGCCTGAATAAGTCAAGATTATGCTGCAGCAATGCCAAGGAGATATTAATTTCCTTCTAAAATTCTGGTCTGCTGCCTTCCAGCCTTGGCTATTACATGACGCTACGAAGCTCCACTTGCACACACTGCAGCCAGCGAAGCCGTATTTCATGTCATGCATGATGAGACTGCCAGCATCTGTTCTGAAGGCTCTCAGCCACGACAATGACGGGCCCCTTGATGAACGCTGACAATAGTCACAGGATTTGATGATTACAAGTCTTGGTTCATCTGCACTTTATCAGGAACTTAGTTCTCCGAGTTGGGTGGTAACAAGAGACAAAACAAAAACCACGCCATGGTTTGGCTTCACTACTCACCGAAGGGTCAACCTGGTCATTGGTCACTCCTCGCAGAACTATTCGTAACGGGTGCTTCATAAATGGAGCCAGGCACAGCAGACCCTCCAGGTAATAGCCAATGCTGCGATGGACACTGCAGTCATGTTCCACAGATCCACCAGACAGGAGGCCAGGCTGGTAATACAAGGTTGTTCCTTACACAAGAGGAAAGAGCCACATTCAGCAGGGGGAAAAAAACCTCAGTGTCACAGGGCAACAAAGGTAGTGAGTCCCAGGGGAAAGTCTGACAAGGGCATCCAAGAGAGTTCAAAATGCCATTCCTAAGAGCCCACACTTCACTCCAAAAGCTGACTCATTACTGTCAAGCCCTGTAATAATAAACTGTGAGTGTAATTTAATAAAGAGTAATAAATTAAGCCCTTCCCTAAGCTATCTGAATTGCCCAAGTCAGGGCAGGGCACAGAGGAGAGATGCTAACAGGCACCTTAGTCTCCCAACAGCACACTCTCAGACTGTGCTGATGGGGGGGTGGGGGGGTGTTTACAAATGACACTCTGAAATCAACACACCAGCAATCAGCTTCTGCTAGGCCCTCGAAATGAGATTTCCCATATACTGCACTCACCAAACAAGATGTCTAGAAAAGGCAAGTATTTTATGGCAATTCCATTAATAGTAGCTATTTTAATAGTAACAAATGGAAATGTCTAAATTTATTCTATAGCTTTAGTGGAAACTATTCACTTTTTCACATATTCATATCATCCAAAAAGTTCCTTACTAGATTTGTATATTAGAGGAAAAAATAAAGCAAGATACTCCAGATGATTTGGGGGTATAAATGGGTGAACAAGGTATTTTTGCTGCTAAAATATTTTGCAATGCCTTCTGGCACAATTTATCAATAAATAGAAGTAACATTAGAGGAAGGAGATATGTTCACTCTCTCAAAAGCAAAGCAGCTCTTAGGAGTTTCATAGAATAAATTTAGGTTTTACCTTATTAAAACCGAAAATACCAATAATCACAATCAGAATCATATTTTTCCCTCACTTTTCAAAGGCAAGCATTCTACATCAGTTAATTCTAAACACTATTAATGAGTCACAAAACCGATCCTTTAGGTCAAAAAGCCAAAAGAAAAACAAAAACTAAACCCTATATAACTACTAAACTCTGCACATCTGTTTACGCCTGCAAGTTAACCAAATGAGAAATTGACAAGATCATCAGAATATTCTACTCTGTGCGTGTGCATGTTCGGGGGTGGGGGTGATGGTGACGCTGAGGGGGACATGAGGTGGAATGGAAGCAGGATCGTGTCCAATGTCTTACTTCCCAACCTAAGCTGCAGATGTGATTAGAAACGAACAGAATCATCTGCCCTCTGAGGTGCCAACATAAACTTCTCCAAAACTCTCCAGCAATTTCAAAGGAAAGCCAAGGCAGACTAAGTGAATCACAGCTCGCAAAGGGCCTCTGAAGTATCCTGCCTAAAACCTGTTCTTTGTAATGTATGGCTGAATGCAGCTACGGATCAGTAAGTCTCCGTGGTGCCAGGCCACTTATGAAGCCAAGCTTGTCTTCTTTCTTAAAAGAGTCAACATATGGGAAAGGTCAGTTTCTTTTGTTGCATTTATATAGAGAGGTACGCAGTTCACCGGGCCTGCCAAAGGCTGTCTGCCATGGTCTCCTATACAATGTAGACAGAAGAGTTTCTAATAGCAGACAAACAAACAAAAACCTAGAAACAACCTGAATGTTGACCAGTAAGGAGGAGTTAAATAAATTAGCATGCAACCGTACAACAGCATATTGTATTAGGCCCACTGAAATACTGACAGACCTGCATGTGCCAGGCAGGGCAAGTTCTCAGAGACACCTGTGCCAGTGAAGGAAGGACAGCTGGCGGAAGAACGTAGGCAGAGTACGACCCTGCTGATGGTCTGAGGTACAGAAGTGCCCGTGCAGGCAAATGTATGTAGAGGACACAAGGGCACACACCCCAGGCTGTGCCCAGGGCTACTCCTGGGCTAGGGAATGGAAGACGGAACAGGTAGAGGGAATTTCGTCTTTTTTTTGCATATGCTTGTGTACACTTATTTTAAAAGATAAAATAAAACAACAAAATTCAGCACATATAAATACCTCACAGTGTTTGTTATAAGGTTTTATTTGTGACAATATAAGTAAATGGACTTTGAAAAGTTGTATGTAAATGCTGGTATAAAACATTTTCATTGTTAAAAACGTGGAGGTGCTTGTTTGTTGATCTGAAGTTTTCAGTCTTCTAACTTCCATAAATCAAGTGTATGCCCCTTAAATTGACAGATTGCACACACACCTCCAAACAATTGTATCAGACAGGAATTGTATTCTGGGTTTTTCCACCTGAATACAACATTTATACCATCAAAAGGAGTGAGAAACAGAGGAATGCATAAGTAGTACATATGTAGGTGCTTTCAGGAATGGAAAGAAAAGGAGCTTACCTGTTTGGTTTATTTCAATTCGAGAACCATTTGTTATTTTGTCCAATAGTCTTATGAAGCTGGCTTCAAAATCTGTGGAAAAAAGAGACAACAGATTGGCCTCAAGTTAGGTCACCATTTCCAGACAGCATATCCCACTCAGGTACCGTCATAAAGGTTAGGTTACCTCCTGCATCACACCTGGGTTTTTCTCAGGGCCTGGGTGGGATCACTGATCGAGGAACCTGAAGCAGTTGAAAAGCACTAACTAGCACACATATGTTTAGTAGAACTATTAGAAATAATCCAGCTTTCATATTCCACAGAAAGTAGCAACTCTACCAGTAATCTAAAGGGATATTAATTTCAGCAGCATAACTCTATCCATAAGACCTATTTTTACTGACCTAAGAAGTACATGCCAAATAAGGGAGAAATAGCAGAAAGTAGAGAAGAGTTTTAAAGTAAAAGTCTTACTTGTTCCAAAATACCTGAGAGGGCAGATTAAATCAAGGCCACCCTTCAGTCTCAGAAACAATTAAGAGGTCACTGTCTCCGCCATTCAACAAAGTGTCTCTTCTCCCTTCCTCTACCATCTTACTTCTAGAGCTATCTCACCAGCTCAGTTTTTAATTTCACTATAAAGATGCTTACATGTACAGTATTATTGCCACCTTTTTTTTCTTTTTAATGTGTGAGAAAAAGACTGGAAGGAAAAACACCAAATGTTAATAAATGGGTTTGTCTTCATGGTAGGACTTTATATGAATTCTATTTTCTCATTTAAATTTTAATGTTCAAATTTGCTTCAATTCCTTTTACGAATAGTTATTTAAAATACAAAAGCTGGTCATTCTTTAAAAAGGGGGGTAGGGAGGGCAGAAGCTGATTTTAAATGTGAATTATGGAAGAAGGGAGAGTGAAGACTCAGGATACGCCCTCTGGTCTTCCCCTGAATTGATCTTATACACACATACACACACACACACACCCCCCTATACACATGCCCACTTTAGCTCCAACCTCCTACCCATGAACAAGGACAGGAAGACCAACTCTTCTGCACTGAAAACACTGTGACTGCCTGAGGCTTCTCTGCAGTTCCCACTCCTATAATGCACTAGCAGATTTTGCCAGCACAGACCCAACCCTAGCAGTCACCTGAACTGAACCCAAAGGGTAAGCAGATCAATTAAGCAATTCCCGTCCACTTGTTCTGCTACTTAACACTGTCCCATAAGTTCTGTCATAGCAGATTCTGCAATCAGTACAAAGACCACTATAAGTCAGAAATTCCATTACGTCCTGAAACAAGTAACAATGGCTCAGAACAGCGGGTGTGGATTAATGCTTACCTTGCAGCCACATATCCCCTCATTTAATCCTAAAAACCCCAAAGCAGGAAGTGCCATTCCCATTTCATAGAAGGCGTATGCTTAACAATTCCTACTAGTTCTCGACCGGCAAGTGGCAGGGCCAGGAGTGGAGGCCAGGTCGCCCCTTCTCCGAAGTCCAGGCTCTCAAGCACAGCGCAACACTAATTAGTCTCACTGGGGTTAATCCCTTGCAACCAACCTCTTCCTCTAGAAAATCACCGACCTTTTCAACTGCAGGCAGTAACCTACTGAAGGATCCTGCAGACAATTTAATGGGTCCCCAATCAACATTTATTTTAATGAAATTAGAACAGAATAAATGATATCAGAGTAACTATACATAGTAAAGGTACTTTTCATGAAACTTTAATTCAGTTTTACATGTATTTGTATGTGTGTTAGGTTGTGGAGTAAGTAGCATCATAAAAGTTTGAAAGTAACTCAACTACAAAACTTAACTAGAAATTACTTCTATGGCCTTTTTATATAGAATATTCTGTTTTTAAAAAATCAGGTATGATCTATACCATAATGCCACCTTATACTTATGTTTATATAGAAAATGCAAAGCACTTGGCACAAAAAAAAAAAAAAAAAAGGAAAACTCTTGATTTGCTCAAGCTTTCAAGGTGCCAAAATAGGAGAGAGGAACAGGAATTGATGAATAAAGTCCAAAATTAAACTCCTTTTTACACATTAGGAAAGAAAAAGAAAAGCATGACTTTAGAAATAATTTTTTTTTTTTTCAACCCACAGGGGCTCTTAAGCATGAACAAAGTTAAACATGTCCATCAGAGGAACACGGGTAGTTAAAGATTGGCCACATAACAAGACCTCCAGACAGTACCATGCCCTGGTCACAGCTATTAAGTGCTTCAGAAGCCATACTTCAAAGAACCAAACACAGAGCTAGTTCTACAATCCTGGCAACAGTGAAGATATAGCTCCATCACCTGGTAAAAAAAGATCTCAAGTTCACCTACGAATAGTAAGACTGAAGTTCCCCAAGCTTCATTAAGACATGTGTAGGATTCCTTCCCCCTTCACCTCCCACACACTGTTGGTGACTCTTCCTCTTCAAGGCTGTTCCTGGGGGTACAAAATTTCAGGTATCTAAAAACATTAGTGGAAAGTCCCAAAAATAAGCACAATTTTACTACATTGCGTAGGAGTACATAACTAGGTTATAAACCTTAATGAGTGCCATAATGGTCAGGAAAGTGGCCACTGCTGGGGGCGTTGAAGGGAGCTGTAAATGGAAGAGGCCTCATAGATGCAGCCAGGAAATGTTCTATTTCTTGACCTGGATGGGGTCACACTGGTGTTCATTTTATAATCCTTTAAGTAATACTTTTGTGTCTTACGAATTTCCCTTATGTTATTATATTTCACATTTTAAACAAACTTGTACTGTTAGGACCTTCAATCTCAGAATTCCTTAAATACCATCTCCAAAGCCTAATGCCCTCCCTTCCCTAGCCCCCCAAAGAAGTGAGTTCATCAATTCTTTAAAGGGGCTGGTTACTCCTATGAGAGTATCACAGTCATCTTCCTGCCCCATTCCTCACTAGGAAAAGCAAAACCAAGTCTCAAAGAAGCGGGGTAGGGAGGGCAGGAGCTGATTTTAAATGTGAAATACGGAAGAAGGGTATTTCAAAGAAGGGGAGCCAGAGAAGGAATACTATCTAAAGATCTATGCTTTAAAACTGAGAAGCAAATCTCAAAAACTACAGTTTCAACTTAAAGGCATTACAACTTAAGAAATACTAGTCTGCTTAAATTATGACACATCTATATATCAGAACACTATGCAACCTTAAAATTAATGAGGTTTTTAAAATTACGCTAATTCATTGAGAAACAAACACAAATCAGTTGCCTCATTCATTTTTAAAAGGAAAGAAAATGTGAATTAATAAAATCAGAAATAAAAATATAATTAATAAAGATTACAAGCTTTTCTGGTAAACTATTCTCTATTATTTACTGATACATTTGAAATTAAGATATATAGCTATGTAAAGAGATGACAAATCAAAATAGATAAAACAAAAAAAGAGACAAAACTATAAACCCAAAACAAAGGGAAAATTTAAATTAAAAAATTTATCAAATAATCAACAGAAAAGAGCACTGGTGACCTTAATGGAAAATTTTTTTTCAACATTCAAAAATGGTAATTCTTATTTTAACATTCCAAAGAACAGAAAAGCATGTGTAGAGATGGCTTCCATTGCAGAACAGTTAAAAAAGCACCACACACACACACAAATTAAATTACAAGCTAACCGCATTTAATGAGCACAAATGAAAACTCCTAAATAAAATCTCAGAAAAGAGACCATAACACAATTTTTAACTATCCACTATGTCTACGAAGGGCACATCCTAGGAATGGGTAATAAAGCATAAGGAAAACTACAATATAATTAAATACATAAACAACATAATTAAAAACATACAACAAGATTAAATAAACAGGAAAAAAATCAAGTAAGTAGCTTAGTTGCTACTGAAAAAGTATCTGCTAAAATTCAACATCTATTTTTCAGTAAAATTCTGTTTTAAAAGTATGAAGAATAAATGTATTTAATGTAATAAAGTTTACATATACAAACAGAAGCCTTAATGGTTCAAGCAGAATATCTCTGTGGCCTTGTGATAGACAAAGATTTCTTTAAAAGAACATGGAAAGATTTATAAACTGGACATTAAAAGTAGTAACTATTGTTCACAATTAAGTATGTGAAAAGATAAGCCACAGAATGGAACACAACATTTGCAATACTTTAATATAGAATACATATACTGTGGCATATCAAAAAATGTAATACCATGATATAGCAATGAAAATCAACAACTACTGCCATTGCAACAGAGATGAATCTCACAAACACAATACAGAAATAAAAAAGCCAAACACAACAAAATACACACTCTATGATTCCACTTATATAAATTATGGTTACTATTTTAAAAACCTAATCTATAGTGTAAAAAATCAATGTATTGTTTATGTTGGGGTGGGAAGAAATGGTGTAATTGGGAGCAAGCATGAGAAGAAAGGTTTTAGGGGGCAGTGGTCATGTTTTATTTCTTGACATAGGTAACGACTACATGTGTATATCCACTTGGTCGTAATTCATCAAGCTATATACATTTATGGTTTGTGTACTTTTCTTAATGTGTAGTATACTTAATAAAAGATTATTTTAAAAAATAAAAAATCAAATTCAAAGAAATAATTCCTTTAAAACTATGAGAAAAACAAACCCAATCAATCATCTATCCAATTTACCATGGTACTAGAAATGCCATTAAATATATCTTAAAGACAGAAGGTGTCAATACAAGGAAGAAGTAAGTTATGGGAAAGGCTATCTTATCAATTAAGCAAGAGGATTTCGCATACTCTAATTTGATTCCACATTCCCATTAAAAAAAAAAAAAAAGCATAGTCTTTGACCCAGCAATTCTACATCTAGAATTTTATCCTGCAGAAATAGATGTTGGTTACATGTACAAAAATATTTTCTGCTGCTTTATTTATAATAACTTATACTCAAGATTACTTTTTTGGTCCGTGAAAACCAAGTTTTCCTAAGAATTTTACTTTGCTTACATAAAAACCTGTAAAAGAAATAAAATCAACAAAGGGCAACTTAATTCTCTGATTTATATTGTTTTTTTACCAGCTTTCAAGTTTTCATTCATATCCACACTCTTCAGTTCTAGTCCTTTTCTTTACAAACACATTGGGAGGAGGTAAGCTCTCTCTCTACCAAATTCACCAGAACATTTCCTCCACCTCAGAAAACTACTAGTGGCAGGAAAAAAACATTATAAAATGATAAAATAGTCAATCTGCCAAGATGTGACCATCCTAAATGCACCAAACAACAAAGCTGCAAGATATATGAAGCTAAAACTGCTCAAACTGAAAAGAGAAAGACAAAGCTATAATTATAGTTGGAGCCTTCAACAGCCCCTCTCTCAATAATCAATAGAACAACTAGACAGAAAATCAGCAAGGACAAGGAACTTAACAATGCCATGAAAATCCTCAACAAATTTTAAAAAACTGGAATCATGTAGAGCATATTCTCCAATCACAATGGAATCAAATTGAGATCAATAACAGATAGCAACATGAAAATATACCAACACTTGGAAACTAAACAACACTTACAAATAATCCATGGTTCAAAGAGAAAGTCTCAAAGAACAAAAAACACATTGAGCTGAGAAAATTTAAAATGATATCACAATTTATGGGACACAGCTAAACCAGTGTTAAGAGGGAAGCGTACTGCACCAAATACTTGTACATACATTAGAAAAGAGATTCTAATAATATAAGCCACACTTCAAGAACTTAGAAAAAAGAACAAAATAAATCCAAAGCAAGGAAAGGAAATAATAAAAATAGGAGAAATAAATAAATTTGAACACAAAGAAAAAAATAAATGAAACAAAGAGCTGGCTCTTTTAAATTAACAAATTCCTAGCAAGACTGACAAAAAAAAAAAAGACACAAATCATAAGTATCAGGAATGAAATGGGGTATTACCCATATTAACAGACTAAATAAGAAATATCCCATGATCACACTAATTGTTGCAGAAAAAGCATTTGACAAAATAATCATAATAACTTTAAAGTCTTCAAAAATCGGGATAGAAGGAACTTCCTCAACTTGATAATAAAGCACCTAAAAAATATATACAGCTAACACACCAAAATACTGGATGCTTTCCCCCTAAGATAGGGAACAAGGCAAGGAGGTTTACTCTCATCACTCTTACTTAACATAGTGCTAGAAGTTCTAGCTAGTGCAACAAGGAGAAGAAAGAAAGAAAAGGCATAAAGTTCAGGAAAAAAGAAATAAAACTGTTCCTATTTGCAGATGATGGTCTACAAAGAAAATCCAATGAATCTACCAAAAAAAACCAACCTAGAACTAATAAGTAAATTCAGCAAGGTTGCAGGTTACAAGAAAAACACCAAAAAAAAAAAAAAAAAAAAAAAGTGTTTCTATATACTAGCAATGAACACATGGAAAACAAAATTAAAAACATTATACCATTTACAATTGCTCAAAAAAGTGAAATATTTAGGTGTAAGTCTAACAAAACATGAACAAGACTTGTATGCTGAAAACTATACAATGCTGATGAAAGAAATCAAAGATCTAAATAAATGGAGAGATATACTGTTTATGGATTAGAAGACTCAACATATTAATAGTAAAGATGACAGTTCTCCCCAAATTGACATACTATAGGTTTAACACAATTCCTGTCAAAATTCTAGCAAGACTGAGATACAGACAAGATTATTCTAAAACTTATATGGAAATGCAAAAGAACTATAATAGCTAAAACAATCACAAAAAATTAATGCCCAACAGGTTTTTCACAAAGATGCAAAGATGATTAAATGGAAGAAAGCCATTTCAACAAATGGTGGTGGAGCAGTTAGACAGCCATAGCCAAAAAAGAATCTCAACCTAAGTTTTAAACCTCATACAAAAATTAACTTAAGTGTAAAATGTAAAACTATAAAATCCTTAGGAGAAAAACAGAAAATCTTCAGGATCTAGGACAAGGCAAAGAGCTTATAGACTTGACACCAAAAGCACAAGTAATACAAGAAAAAATTGATAAATTCTATTTCATTAAAATTAAAATCTTTTCCTCTGCAAAAGACCATATTAAGAGAATGAAAAAACAAGTTATGGAGTGGGATAAAATATTAGCAAACCATATATCTAACAAAGGACTAGAACAAGTAAAGAAATCTCAAAACTTAACAGTATAAACAAACAATCCTACTTGAAAATGGGCAAAAGACATGAAAATACATTTCACCAAAGCAGCTATGTAGATGGTAAATAAGGACATGGAAATATGTTCAACATCACTAGCCCTTAGGAATATACAAATCAAACTACATGATCACACTACACACCTAACAAAATGGCTAAAATTAAGAAGAGTGAACACTAAATGCTGGCAAGGATGGAGAGAAACTGAATCACACATAATATATTGCTGAGGGAATATAAAATGGTAAGGCCACACTGGAAAACAGTTTGGCAGTGTACTAAACATGCAAACTGCCATGCAGCTCAGCAACTGGACTGGATATTTCTCCCAAAAAGACTTATGTCCACATAAAAACCTGTACATGAATTTTTAGAGCAGCCTTATTTGTAATAGCCACAAAACTGGCAATGATCCAGATGTCCTTCAACAGGTGAGTGGTTAAAAAAATCTGTGGTACTTTCATACAACGGACTACTATTCAGCAATAAAAAAAACAAAAAAAAATTAAAAATAAACTTGATAAAAACAACAACCAGGATAAATCTCCAGAGAGTCATGCTAGAGAAAAAAGTCAACCACAAAACTTACTTACTGTATGATTCTATTTACAGAACATTCTTCAGATGACAGAATTATAGGAATGGGGAACAGATTAGTGATTGTCAAGGCTTAAGGAGGAAAGTGAGTGTGGCTCTAAAAGGGCAACCTGAGGAATCCTGTGGTGATGGAAAAGCTCAGTATCTTCACTCTTACTAATGTCAGTGTCCTGGTTATAGCATCATTACTGTAGTTTCCCAGATGTTACAGATGAAGTGCAGAGAGAGCTCTGTAGTATTTATTATAACTGCATGGAAGCTACAATTATCCCCAAATAAAAAGTACAGTTAAAAAAAAAAAAAGATGGTGCATAGTTCCATCTGGAATCGCATTTACAGCTTCAAAGCAATAGGAGACCTGAAATGGACCATTAGGACCATTGGAATCTGTCTTTAAAAGATGAGCGCCTTGTTTGGAGAAGCTAATAATCATCATGTGGGAGCAAACTTTACCAGTCAATGCAGACACAAGAGGGCAGGTTCCGAATAACAAGACAATATTCAAACTACACTTACTAGTATCGTCATTGGCCTTCCCCAAATCCAGTTACCTATCAACAACTCTGAATCCCAGACCATACTGAAATAAAATACAGGTATATCCTTGTGGTGTAACAAGAAATAGATCTGATATCCTCGTGGTGTAACAAGAAATAGATCTGATGTGTGTCCCAGTTCCTGGCATGGAACTCCTAAAATCCTTGGTAGTTCCAGAGTGATGGGGTGTCTTTTAAAACCTATTCATAAAGAGCCCCTTTTGAACACCTGAGTTTATGCTGCTGAGATGGCGTAGGGTGGTGCCCCTAGAGGGCCTCAGGATGGGGCACGAGACTGGTTACTAGAAAGCCCAAAGGATTAGAGGGTTGGGACTTTTAGCTCCACTCACTGATGGGGGGCGGGGAGGTCTGTCAAACCTAGAGATTAAGCCTTACAAAAACTCTTGAACATGGGGACAACTTTCAGGCTGGTGAAAAACTCCACATTCTGGGAAGGTGGCATGCCCTGGTTCCACGGAGACAGAAGCTCCTGCCACAGGACTCTTTTGGCCCTTTCCCTATCTATGTACCTCGCCATTTCACTGTTCATCCTTATAATATCCTTTATAATATCCTATATATACTTATACTGTTGTTTCCCCAAAAATAAGATCTAACCGGACAAGAAGCCCTAGCATGATTTTTCAGGATGACATCCCCTGAACATAAGCCCTAATGTGTTTTTTGGAGCAAACCTTAATATAAGACCCAGTCTTATTTTCGGGAAAACACGGTAATATCCTTTATAATAAACAAGTAAATGTAAGTAAATGTTTCCCTGAGCTTTGTGGGCCATGGTAGCAAATTATTGGACCCAAGGAGGGGACTGTGGGAACCCCCAATTCACAGCTGGCTGATAGGAAGTACAAATAAACCGGACTTGCGATTGAGACTTGATTGGCATCTGAAGCGGGGGCAGTCTTGTGGCACTGAGCCCTTAATCTGTGGGATCCGATGCTACCACCACATAGTGTAAGAATTGAGTTAAATTTGTAGGACACCCAGTTGCTGTCTGCTGAAAATTGAAGAGTTGCTTGATACAGAGGGGGAAAAAACCCACTATCTGGTGTCAGAAGTATTACGAGTAGCGGAGAAAGAGTTTTCCCTTACAATCACCCTTTTAAAAGATCTAATTTATGAACAGCCAGACTGATTCCCAAAACAATGCATCAGTTTAACCAACAGATGTTTTACCTTTTAAAGAACCTCTATGTAGCATGCTTCCTCAGCACATTTTAAAGTATTCTTATGATTAAAACGCCACTTACCCCTCCTTTTTCAGAATCTCATCGGCTTAAGCCAAGTGCAGCACTCCCATGGGATCAAAAAACCTCCTCTCTCTAATTTCGCAGGGAAAGACAGTGAGGCTTGGTCATATGACCTGCTCAGGAACTTGGAGAGTAGCAGCCCCTGTCCTAACTACTAAACCAATCCTCTTGCCCAAGTCCATCATTTCTGCATTCTTACTTTAAACAATTTTCATACTGGTGGAATTTTTTCCATTTGGACCTCACCTTACCCAGGAAATGTTAACTCAACTGAACCCTGCAAGACACAGCCCTTGTGAAATCCAGAGAGAGAGGCATTTTGGACAGCTGCTTTATAATATGATTAGGAACGCCCAAGGCCATCACACAGAGGGAGAACAAGCCCTCCAAGCTGGAGCTGCTTTCCAGCTCTGTTACTCAGTGGATGGTCAACTTCACCAGCTATCTTACTTAACTATGTCTTGGTTTCTTTACCTTCAGTAAAACAGCAGCCAAAAAATACGTATTTCCTCCTCACTGATAGGAAGAGTCTAATGAGACAACATAACTGTTCATGATTCTCAACAGTGAAGCAAAAATTACACATGTGGCTGTATAATTGATAAAAACCATTCCAGGATCATCTTTCTTTGGAGTTTGAATTCTTCTCATTATTTATAATCCCTCTGTGTTGGAAGGAGGAAGTTTTATTTAAGAGATTAACCAATCTGCCCAAAGTCACAGCATTTGAGCTGTGTGTTATCCCCTTCTGAACCCTTGTGCAGTTTTCCTGGGACCACATACTGCTATTCCCAACCATTAGGGGTACGAAGGAAAAAAAAAAGGCTTAATAATTAAGTCCAGGAGGCCAGGGTTTTTCAGCATCAGCACTATAGATATTTTGGACAGAATAACTCTTTGTGTGGGGAGCTGTCCGGTGCATGGTAGGACGTTTAGTGGCACTCCTGGGTTCTACCCCTAGATGCCAGGAGCCGCCTCTCAGTTGTGACAACAAAAAATGTCTCCAAACACTGCCGAATGTCTCCTGGGGAGCAAAATTGCCCCTGGTAAAGAACCATTACAACATAGAAATATTTGAAAGCCATCACCTAAAAGGAAACCTTTAGACCAAAAAGAGAAAACAAAGAGAAGGCATAATTCTCTTTAAATATTTGAAAAGTTACCATATATAATAGATGTAGGAACAGATTTCAGATGCCAGAGAGCAGAACTATACCCAGTGGGTAGAAGTATACATAATAAAATCAGCTAACATTTATTCTTCCTAAATTCCAGGCACTGTTCACTTCATTTAATCATCACAATAACCCGATGAAGTTGGTAGTACTGGCCCCACTTTACAGATGAAAAGGCTGAGGCTTGGAAATGTTAAAGAATTTGTCCAAGGTCCAAGAGCTAATAGCAAAAGCAGAACCAGGACTCAAACTGAGGTCTAAGTCTAAGCCTAAGCTCTGAACCACAACCTACTACAACCATGACAAATTAAGGATTTTTACCTCAACGTAATTAAACAAAACACTCTGACTTCAAAGCTGTTCTCGCAGCCACCATCGCAACCCAATCTGTCCAATCAGAAGCAGATCCAGAAAGCCTTTCTACATAACCTCCAGGGAAGTCTCTGCTCTAACTCCATTGAGCCCCTTGACAACATTCAGCTCTCCCTACTTCAAGTTACTCAAGCTACTCTGTCAAGCTCTTCATTAGAAAGCTCCTTGAGCGGGGCAACCAGCTAGTCTCCTTTATGACCCCCACAAAGCCCTGCGTGTACTGCAGCTCAATAAAACTCTCCTGAATGACTGCTCCTGAGGCAGAAGGCCTCCACACCACTCCCACCCTCCAAAGCCCACACCAGCAGGGATATTTAAGTAAGCACTTCTGAGGGATGTCATCTTGCACTTAAGCTGAAGATGGTACTGGAAACACTCTGAGTTTTTTCCAACTCTCAGAAGCTGAGTTCAGGAAGAGTCAGAAAGGGAAAGGTGACTGGTAACAAGCCCCGTGGCTACATCTTCAATCCAGCTCACAAGGACTCACTTGACTATGACCATATAACGTGTCAGGGGCTACATGTATTTATGTGTATACGTGCATGTATATACACTTACAGGTGTATGTATACATATACACATATCCGCGTCTATCTATGAATGCATGTACAGTCACCCCTTGGCATCTGTGGGGGATTGGTTTCAGGATCCTACATATACCAAAATCCATGGACGCTCAAGGACCTTATATAAAATGGTGTAGTATTTGCATATACGCTATGGCATGGTATGCCTACATATCACTTCATTTATGTGGATTCAGCATAGTGCTTGGTGAGTGGCAAATTAAAATTTTGCTTTTTGAAACTTTCTGGGACTTTTTTCCCCAAATATTTTCGATCCACAGTTGGTTGAATCCACAGATGCAAAAACCATGGATACAGAGGTCCAACTGTATATACCTGTATCTCAGTTCCCTCTATAAGAAATTGAGCAAATGTCTACAAGATTTCGCAGGCCTTGAAGCCAGCACAAGGAGGTCTAAATTAGGGACTCCTTTTCCCCCCTAGTATATTAATAAGGTAAGGCAAATAATGCTATACACAGTGTTCCTCAAAAAAAACCAGCACATCTGCCAACCAGTACTACCTCCCCCACGTCCCAGAGTCTGGGTACCCTCTCAGGAAAATGCCAAGTGGCCAAGGCCTGTCCATGTGTGTGGCGTGAGGTGATGCTCACACTGGACAGGGAGACAGGAAAGCATCCTTTGGAACATTACACATTAGTTTGGAGGCCACCTGCCAAGAGATAAACACTAAATTGTATCTTATAGTCACTATATTCCCATTAGAAATCCTAGGTCTCCAGGTTAAACTACTTCTAGTCATTAAAAAAAAAAAAAAAACTCTGCCCAGTATTCATATTAGTAGAAACCTGTCTTCTTACCATATCCAGGAAGTGGTGAGTTCTCTAGGCTAATTTAGGGGTGAAGGGGAGAGCTGGCTGGGAATATCACAGAGTAGAGCAATCAAGCAATTGCTTTGCCAAAGGATCAGACTCAAATAAGGGCAGGAGATGAGAAGGGGAACAGGGCCTGGCATAAACCACGCTAGTGGCCCCTCCTTACCGTCTGTGTTTTTGAGCAGTACAAGGGCAATAATCATGTACCTACACAGCCTTTCCTACTGTCACCAAGTTCCTCTCCATGGCATGGAGGTCTTCTGGTTCCTTCCTTCCTAACCTTGTATCTCCATCAATGACATGGCATTTTCCCCTTACTTGCAACCAATCGCCATTCAAGAGAGGCAGGAATATAAGTGTCCAGAAAATGCAGTCAGACAGATGATGAAATGGGCTGGCCACAACTAGTACAGGAGCCAGTGCAAAACTAAACATATCAACACGACTCAAAAAGCTTCCAGGACCAACTACAAACCATCTTCTTCAATCTGCAGATAGGTTTTTTTCCCTTTTCTTTAACTGAGATTCCCAATTTGGGATAACCAGACAGCTTTTAAACGCATGTGTCTTACTCCGGGTACCACTTGAAAATCCGAGCCATTTAATTGATGTGTGTTTAAATGGGGCCTACTTTTAATCTATCTATACCTTTGTAGGGCAAAAAGGAAGCTTGGAAGCCGGTAGTTTTGGCGCTTGTCAACAACACTTTACTCAAGTCAAGGCAATTAGGCCCATGACTGTTAAAAATTTATCTCAAAGCTCCTGTCCTGTGCCCATCAATCACAGTCACGGCTGAAAACAAACAAAGAATTTTTAAAGATTCTTTAATCCACAGCCAAGGGGAGGTGTGAAGGCAGCCGAGAAATCATGGAGACAGGGAAAGCCTGCGTCCAAGGGGGCAGCTGCTTCTGAGACCTGTTTTGGGACAGGGCACGGGACCAACCAGTGGTACTTTTCTCCCCAAATCTCCCTCCATCTTTACATCTGCCCATTCACCACATTTCGGTCCAACAGTTTTTCTCCTTTGAGAGGTTTATGGCGAGAGCAAGAGGGACTGAAGACAAGAGAGGGTCGAAGCCTGGAATTTGCTGCAACACTTAATTCTGGAAAACGTGTAGCTGTTTACAATCAGCGCCCGGGAGACGCCGAGCGCAGCGCACAGCTGAGTTCACCCCTCGGGGCTCGATCCCGCCTCCCCCAACCCATCAGGCGCTTCCGGCGTGGGGGAGACAAGCCACCGGCCCTCCCCAATGCGCCCGCGGGACCCGGAGCCTCCCCACGCGCCGGCCCCCAGGGCATCAGCGCGGTCTTCCCCCGGCCCCCGCGCCCACCCCGCGCGCTGCCCCGTCCCCATTTACCTCGGAGGCCCGGGTTGTCGTCTCTGGCACGAATCTTCCTGATTTTGACTGGGCGCCCGCTCAGAGTCGACAGGACCAGACGCTGGCGCAAGAAGTTGCAACCCGCGTAGCTGAGGGAGTGCGCCTGAGTCGCCATGTGCGCTCCCAGCGCTAGGCGCGGACGGCGGGGTGCGGCGACTTCTGACGGGCGCGAGGGTCACGACCCGGGAGGCGGCGGCGACAGAAACGGTAGCAACCAGGGTTCCCTCCCGCAGCCTCGTAGCCCCCGGCGCGTCCACGTGGTTTGGAACAGGAAGACGGGGAAACGAGACACCGGGTCAGAGGGGAGCGGGGCGGAGCCGGTGACCGCCTCCCCGCCTCCCACCTCCCTGCCTCCCCGCCCGGCTGGGGGCGGTCTATTACCGAGCCACGCTGTTATTGGCCCTCGCAGGATCAGGGCGGTGCCCGCGCCGCGCCACCATTGGCCCGCTATGGGGCTGGGCGGTGCCTGGGCCGCGCTGCCATTGGCCCGCACTGGAGTTGGGCGGTACCCGGGCCCCGGCAACAGAGTGCGGCGGGAGGAGCGTGGAGGGGTGGCCTAGGAGCCTAGGTGCGGGAACTCGCTGGCCCCGGCATCCTCCGCGGTTCTCTCCCAGAGTAGCAGCAAGGGGAGGCGACAGACTGGGGTTGAGTTTCTACTACATACCCGGTATTTAGGCTCACTACTTACGGCCACCACTGGGATGTGGATGGTATTAGCTCCCCCGCCTTTTTCTTAATAGCGGAGAAAACTGGATTGGCGCGCTTGCCCTGTTGCTGCTGGCGCTGTCCCCTCGTTCCCCCCTGTAATCCTGCGAGGTACTGCCATTCCCTCCTTACACATTGGGAAAGGCTCGAGGAAAATTGCAAAGCTGACAATGGCAACATGCCCTGGGACTCCAGCCTCCTCCGGACACCAGGCCAGTGTGTATTTAATTATGAGGCACCAAGCGTTGCCCCTTTCACATCGGTCCCTTCCTTTAATGTTCACAGCGCCAAGTCAGGTCCTCCCATCTCGCGTACCTCAAAATGGGTAGTTGTAATAACGTCACACAAATACACACAACTTTTCCCTCTTTCCTGCCCTCTTCTAATCCTGCACAACAAAATCTTACAAAGATTGGGTTATGTCATGCTTCTGCTCAAAAACCTTCAAAGATGTGCGGTTAACGATCAAATAACCACAAACTTAGGAGTCCGGTATCACAATAACGTGGGTTTGCAGCCATTCTTGGACAATGTCATCAGATCATGAGCTCCAGAACACGGGGGGGGGGGGGGGGGGGGGGGGGGCGGTTCTGGAAGGGGTGGGAGTTCAGACTGCCTTTTAGGAAGTTGACAATGGGGAGGTGGGAGTGTTGAACGCTCTGGACCTGTGAGGGTCTCCCTTGAATCCTGCTCTGGAGAATGCCAAAGCAAGGAGAAGAGCCATCACACCAGGAGTGGATTTTTTAACCACTCAATAACCTTAACTCAATAACCTTAAAAAAAAACTAAAAAAAACACAACTAATATCCTCTGTAGCAAAGCCTGTCGGTGCCCTGTTCATATCCCTTCAGTTCTTACTATTTTCAGTGCAAACTTGCTTAACTTTCTGCTAACCGCACCTATATCTCTTGGTCTGAGGGGTTTTCCCACCTGTATGGAACTCAGTAAGCCAAAGGTACTGGGAATTAATGTCCCCCAGTGTCCTCAACCAATGACTGATGAGAGTTGATGTTCCCCAGCTCCCTCAAGATTCCCCAGAGGTTTTAGCTCCAGTTGCCCACAGGGGTAACTTGCTTGATCAAGTAAATTTCATCGACTTCGTTCCCTTCCCTGGATCTTTCCCAGCTCTCTTCTGATAATTCCTGGGATTAACTCCCAAATAAACTACTTTCACTGAAATTATTGCCCCAGGTTCTTTTTCTGGGCAACCTCAAAATAAGTCCTGATTTTTAAAATTAGAGAACCGAGGTTTAGAGAGAATAAATGGTCTGCTTAAAGTGACATAGCTAATAAATGGCAGAACCAGAATAGAAAGTCCATTTCTCTCTCTCCCTCTCCCTCTCCCTCTATTTCCATCCCATCATCCTCCCCCTCCCCCTCTCTCTTTCCGTCTCCCTCTATCACTATCTCTGTCATTCTCCCTGGGGTCATATATCTTTGGAACCCTGAACCTCCAGTAAGAAATCTGCCTACCATGCAGCTGCCATGTCAGAGAGAACACAGAAAGAGAGAGCGCCAGCTGTTCCAGCTGACAGCTAGCATCAACTACTAGACATGGGAGTGAGCGAGACTTCAGATGATTCCAGTCCCTCGCCAGCTTCTGACCAGTCTTTGGAGCCAACCTAGCCAATGCCATATGGAGCACAGATGAGCTGTTCTCACTGAGCCCTGCTCAAATTGCATATTTCTGAGCTAAATAAATGACTTACTGTTTTAAGCTATGAGTTTGGGGGTCGTTTGTTACACAGTAATAGATAATGGAAACTACATATCCCTGCACTCTTTTCCCTGCATAATTCTGGGTTAGCAAGCCAAAAGAAACATCTTGCAGGAGATGTGGAAGGCAAAAGTGAAGTCACAGCCATATTTTTTACGTGGGAAAGTCACTGCCGGATACCAGGCTCTCTTGAAGCTCTCATTCGTATTTGATGTTGACCTTGTTGGCATGGGATATCATCCAGGCCCAAAGCTCCTCCAACTCCCACCTCATCCTATTTTATCAATTCCAACTGCGGGGCCAGCTATGCATTTACCCCCATAACGAAAAATACCATCTTCTGCTGGTCACTCACACCATGAAAGTTGGAGGCTTGGAGGCTTGGTTCCAGCTCATCCTGCTGACTTTGGGCTCCATTGCCAAATACAAAGACAACAGCCTCACAGAGACGGTGAAACGAGCCTCCACAATTGCATAAGGTCAAATCCCTATAATAAATCCCTAGTGAGTTGTTCTGCTTTTTTGATTGAACCCTACCTGGTGCAGAAGCCATTATTGAAAGCCTACTGAGGTTAAGGCTCTATGGTAAAGGCTTTATATACATGGTCTCATTTGGTCCTCACCCAACTAGCTGAAAAGTTCGATAATGAGTACTTAGGGGTTTATGATACAATTCTTTCCACTTTTGTTTATATTTGAAGTTATCCATTACATCTGCTCATATTCTTTCATGCTAAGTGATAAATGGCATATACCTTGCCTTGTTATTACTTCCACAGATACTTCCATTTTAATAAGGATAAAATTATACTTGGCTCAGCAATGGGGCATTTGATTTAGGGGCCAGAGTAGAAATGGATTCTTCCCAGTCCATAGAGAAAGCTGCTCAACACCCCACTTCTACCTATCTGCTGTCTCATCATCTCTTTTGTTCAAACTATAATGGTTCTATGGGCTTTTTCTCATCTCAGCCTGAAACTAATGCTTATACTGCTCCAGTTTTAGGATGGATTTCTGTGTCCAGAGCTCCTCCTCTGGGCTCCCACAATAACTATTCACAGCTACATTTTTGCATATATATCTTTTCAAAAGTTGTTTATGTGGCAGCCTTCCTAACAATATTTTGTATCCAGTAAGTGCAAAGACTGTGTCCTATGATTTAGAGCAGAATTAGTGTCTTATTTGTATTCCCAGTGCTTAGCACCTAATAGGAGTTTGACTAGAATTAGTTACTTAATCAATTAATTGAAAGACATACAGCTAGCCTAAATGAGTAACTCAAAACTGTCTGAACCATTGATTCTCAAAGTTTAGCATGCATTGAAATTGCCTGGAGGACTTGTTAAAACAGGTTGCTAGCCTTATCTCAGAATTTTTTCAATACATCTGGGGTAGGGCCTGACAATTTACATTTTTTAACAACGTCCCAGGTGATGTTGATGCTTTTGGCCTAAGGACCATACCTTGAGAAGCTCTAAGAAAATAACATACACATAAAGAGAATACCAGAAGGAAAGGAGAGAGAGAAAGGAGCAGAAAGAATATTTAAAGAAATAGTGGGCAAAAGTTCCCAAATTTAATGAAATACATAAATCTATAGATGCAAGTAATTAAAGTCACTACATAGAAGTTGAGCCTCCAGATGAGAACCCCACCTGGCTGACACCTTGATTACAACTTGTGAGGTCCTCCCTGAAGTGCAGAACCCAGTTAAGCCACGCCTCAACTTCTGAACAACCAGGTTGTTTGTGAAGCCCTTCCCATTATATCCCAATCCCCACTGTGTCCCAGGGTATCCCAGTTCCGCTATCTTCTAGGACTAATTTGTGTATTTAAATTTACCTCATTGTTCCTACATCTGTATCTCTTTGCTCTCATAGCAAAGTCTTGGTTCCCAAATACCCCAACATACTCGTAATTACTCAATTGCTTTAGCCCGCATATCGTAAGAAATAGTCTCAGAACAACAAGACTAACACGACCGCCAAAAATATGATTCCAGAAAAGAGTTTATAATTTTTTTCTTTTTGTCCTTAGGATATACTCCACAGGGATGTATCATGAGATTACTGCTTTGTAAAAGTACTTGAGATAGCTCCTCCCTGTGTGATTTTTGCCATCTACTCAATATGGAGTTAGACTTATTTGTTTCATTTTGCTTCCAATTTTTAGGGATTTATTTTTTAATTTAAATTTATTCCATAATTACGTAAAATTTACAAAACAAGTCATATTTACAAAACATAGTATATATTTACAAAACATAGTGAGAAATGTAGCTCCCATCTCCACCCTCTCTACCCGGTCCCTTTCCTCCTCCTATAGAGGACTAACTGTTTTAAAAGTTTTGGGTTTAGCCTTGTTTTTAAAAACTATAAGCAGATATCTGCAGTTTCATTCTCTCCCCCTTCAGCTTTCTTACATAAGTAGCAGCATACCACACACAATTTTCTTCATGTTGGTCTTCAACTGACAAAAATACCTCGTAGAAATCACTTCCAGAGCAGTACATAACATTATTATTTTCTTTAAGCTTCTTTCACATAAATGGGTCATATTTTATTCAACAGCCCACTAAAAAAATGCACATTTCCAGTGTCGTATTATTATAACACTGCAGCATTTAATAGTTCAGCTCTCATATATTTTCATATTTTGCCAGTATAACTTTGTGATATACTTCTAAAAGCAGGATGGCTGAGTCACAGTGTAAATACATATGTAATTTTTCTAGAGATTGCCAAATTCCCTTTCATATGCATCGTATTATTTTGCATTCCCACCTACAACATATGAAAGTACCTGTTTCTCTACAGCCTCACCAAGAGTATATTGTTAAACTTTCAGATTTTTGCCCATCTGAGAGGTGATAAGCAGTATTTCAATGTATTCTTAATTTACGAAAAAATTAATTTTCTCTCAAAACCAGGAAGAACATAATTTCAAAATAACGTACAGCTCTTTGAATTGAAAACAGATTTACGCAAACCTCACTCTCTGTCTTAGCCAATTCATAACAAATTACCACAGAATGAGTGGCTAAAACAACAAACATTTATTTCTCACAGTTCTGGAGGCTGGCAGGCCGAGGTGCCAACATGGTTGGGTTCTTGATGAGTGTATTATTCTTGGTTTACAAACAGCCATCTTTTTGCTGTGTCCTCATGTGCTGGAAAAGACAGCTAGCTAGCTCTCTGTGTTCTTATATGGCACTTATCCCATTCCTGAGGACTCCACACTCTTGACTTAATTACCTTCCAAAGTCACCACCTCCAAATACCACCAGGATCAGGATTTTGACATATGAATTTTGGGGGAACATAAACATTCAGTCCATTGCACCACTAAATTCTCCTTATTTTTCTCAATTTCTCTAGGTTGGTAAAGACTTGCTCAAAGACCAGTAGTCTCCAGAACAGAGTATAGTAACCATTGCTCTGGCCAGTGTTTCTCAACCACACATATAAAATAATATTTGTCATCATTATTACAAATAGCACTCAGGCGTAGAAGAGTGAGGCTGGTCATTACCAAAAACAACAGTCACAGGAGTTGTACCACCCCAAGACTGTCCAGCCACCCCAATGCTCAGGCCTTTAATATCTCCACACACTTGGAATCCATCCCTGTTACAAAGCTCTGTATTAGAAAACTAACCCCATCTATGATACATGGATCTTGTTAATTTCCATCTCGGAAGGTTGTATTTTCCTAACCATCGAGTTAGAACTACATCTTACTTTGGAGCCTATAGCCTTCTGTCCTCTAAGTACAGTAATGTTGAAACTAATTAAGAGAACAAAGAACAAACTGTTCTTAATTCCAGTGAAGCATTTCAAAAGTTCTATCCATATTTAAGTTTTTTATTCAATTATAAATTACGTGCTTTTTACATTATAAATCATTTTTATTCACTTCTTAAAAGAAGGCATGTGTATTTTGCTGCTCACCTGATTTTTAGGTGTGACCATATGTTTGCTTTGGTCAGTAAAATGCAAGCAGAATTTGTATGTGTCACCTTCAAGCTGAAGCTCCTCTTTCCCTTTGCCATGGCAACCAGCATTGTAGGTGCTCCATCAGTCGGGGTCCTGTAGTGGAGATAAATATGATGCAGAAATCAATCTACCATGGACATGTAGCCTGAGTGAGAAGTAAACCTGTATTATTTTAAGCTACTGAGATTTTGAGGTTACTTGTTATTGTAACAAAACCTACCCTGTCCTGACTAATATATTAAAGAGTCTAATGTGGCACTATGTTATGGAGACCTAAAGTTTCAATGCAGTTGAAGACATTGGAAAAATTAGTACCTCTGAAATAGCATAGAAGTACAAACGATTACTCTGTAATTAAAAGAACAATGCATATCATCTGTGGGATCAATATCAGTTTACGGGCTAATTAAGTAGTTAATTATTTGTGGAACCATTGTTTTTCAGAGCCTGATGGGATCTCAGAGATGACCAAACCCAATGTTCTATCCAACACACAGCTCTCTATACCATTCCCAGAGAGTAGTCTTACAGGATCTTCTTGAAAACCCACATGAATAGATAGCTTATGTCACATGAAGCACCATGCTCCATTTCCTGGTAACTCTAATTGTTTAAAATTCTTTGTATATCAAGTTGACTTCTTTCTCCCTGTTATTGCAATGCATTGGTTCTATGAGAAAATGAAATCTCTCTTGCTATGTACAAGACCTAATATATTACCTTCTGAAATATGTTCAGTGTTTTGCACTATTCCTTGATGTCATTATTTCTAGACCATTCTCTTTCCCAGTCACTCACCTTTGGAGCATTCTTCAGTCTGATAACCAAGAGGAGTCTGAATTTGGCATGCACTATTCTCTACTCCCCTCCTCCTACTGTACTGTCCCCACCCCCCACTGTTACCTTCCCAAGCTGGTTGCTGCTGGAATGAAAGCCCTGCCATAATAAAATAAACCCATAAAAGACACTTTTAATGTGACAATCCTCTAAGAGATCAAAACCACATCGAGAAGAATAGCTAATAGTTAGGTCTGGGACTATACTAACAACAAAAAAAGGACAAATCCTTGAATTTTGCCTTCAGGGAGAAGTGTTGGAACAATGGGCTTATTGTATAATTCCAGCCCAGTGATTTTTGGGACTAAGACAGTCTGAAACCAGAGAAGGGAAACCAGCTGCAAGAAATTCCAAGAAACATCAACATGTATGTACTTCTTGGAGGGAAATTTCCAGTGATTTCTGGGAACATTTAGTAACTTCTGTGCTTACATATGTTTGGTGTGTACAGGCAAGTGCTTACCCCAAAGATATTCATTCAGAAGTTGACACAGTGAGTCTTTCATTTTCTTGTTAAAAAAAAAAAAAAATGTGTCCTACTTTTTATGATTTTTAAAAATACTACATGCTGCCATAAAAAATTTGAAAAATATGGAAACATACACATAAGTAGAAATTAAATCAGCTATGACAGGTGCTCATACAATTATAATTTTTGCATATTCAATAGATAATGGCATATCTATTTATGGTCATGTTTGATGTAACAAAACTAAAGTTCAAAATTATTTGTCATTAAAATTTGTTTAACAGGATTTAGAATTTTAAAGCTTTAACTCTCTCTTTTCTGCTAGAATTATAGAATTTATTTCTATTCCTTGACTTTACAGAAAAGGATATCAAGAATAATAAACCCCGTGACTATTTCGTGGGTGATGAAATTGTCAAAGAAGTTTCCCTATTTGGCTGTTTTCAGTGGCCCATCAGAAATATTTAGCATTTCAAACTCAACATGTCTAAAAACTGAACTCATTTTCCACTCAAATCTGAGGTTTTTCCTAGTCAGGCCTTTCTTTTTTAAAGAGATGAAGTAATGTTATTTTTCTGGTTCACCAGACTTACAACCTCAATGCCTCTCTCTTCTTCCCAACATATTCACGAAGATAGAAATTTCTCCGTTAAACTCTCTAGGATCCCATCCCTTCCACTTGAATTCTATGCTGCTACCTTAGACCCCATCAACTGGGAAGCTGTTAGTAAAGAGGACGCTAATTAATGTCTATCCAGCTGCCTCCATTGTTCCCCCTAATGTGCCTTTATGTTTTATCATCCTTTTTCTGAAATGTATGAGAGATCCTCATTGCTTATTGACTCAAACCTAAACTCTTTGGACTAATGCTATTTCTCTAAAAACTATTTACCTCGCACAAACTACTCTGTGCCAGGTACTGTGCTCGGCAGGAAAGATAAAATGATGCACTTAACAGACAAGATTCCCTGCCCCATGGTGCCACAATCTAGTGGGAAAGACAGACAATAAAATGAACAAAATAAACATGACTTGTGACAAGTGCTCTGAAGGAAATAACCAGGGTACCGTGCCCAAGGAAGGGTCTTCTGGTTAGTGGGTGATGTGTAAATTTGGGAGTGGGGCTGAAAGAGGAAGTGGGGAAACCAATAAAGAGGCTCCTCCCGTTGCTTGGGCAGCAGATGACAATAGTTTGGATTACTGTGGTGGCAATGGAGAGGGAAATGGTCATATTAGAGATACATTTAAGAAGTACAAATGATAGGACTTGCTAATGGATTTGATATGGATGGGGAAAGGGTGGAATCAAAGATCACGTCCAACTTTCTGGTTTAAACAATTTGGTTGACAGTAATGCCAGTTCTGAGATGAGGAACATGAGAGAAGAATGGATTGGGGGATTGAAAACAAGATTTCCATGTTGGACTTAACCATCTAAAAAGGATGAGGAACCAGCCCAAGTATCAAAACAACAGTGCCAGAGAGCAGGCTCGCCTGCCTCTCCAAGAAAGAATCCAACCTTCTGGGCAGCCAGTGGTCTGTCCTCATCCCAGCTGGCAACCCACACCAGAACAGCTTTGACCTTGGCCTGTTGAGTTATCTTCTACAGCCTCCGGTGCAGGAAGAGTCTGGCCACAGCTTATTCCCAGCAGCACTGGCTTCTAACCCTCCCCTGGCTTAAGCAGAAGGGAGAGGAGAAGGGGATTTCTCCCAAGACTCCCCCATCTTGCAGATCTACCCTCTCTAGACTGCCTGTACCATAGAAAGGGCACTCCTTCCTCCCATCCCTCCAATGGTGGGACCCCTTCCAAGAAGAAGTATTGCCCCCCCCACAATTCCCTGTCCATCAGGAGGAAGAGATATTCCTCTCTCTCTGGAGGATGTGCTCTCCCTGTTAGGAGCAGAGAGAGGCAGCCCCTCCTTGGTCCACGGCCATTGTGAGGCTGAGTCCTGGCATCCTGTCCAGTCCAGCATTGTGGGCCAGGGCCTATCCGACGGGGGTGGAGCCTCTGGCTGGATGGCTCCCCTCATCCTTCCAGGGGGCCCTCCCTGGACAAGCTGAATCCACTCTGCCTCCCTGGCCATGTAACATGTGTTCTGTAGCCCCTGGAACCTGCCCCTAGCTGGTTACTCTCACCTTAGCCACCCAGGTAAGGCCCTTGCCGTCCTGAAGAGAGATATTATACCTGGTGCTTCTGCCATTATCACTCAGGCTGCAATGTGCAAAATGCATTCTCTGAGGCTCAGTCTGGCCAGAGACCATGGGTGCTGCCCACAGTTGGGGAGGCTCGGCTCTCCTGCTTCCAGGGACAGCTCCCTCCAACTGGGAGCAGCCCTTCTTTCCAGGCTGGGGGAAGGCACATTGGATAAAGACAGGAACATCTGCCACCTGACACACTCCTGCTTGGTGCTCCTCAATCTCCTGGCCACGGACTCCATCCAGGGGTAGCTGTGGGCTAACTCTGCATCATGAGGACAACCAAACCACATGGGGGGCACCTGGGAGGGTGCCCTTGGCTTCAGCGGTGACCAGGAGCCGGCCATGAAGTTCCTATCTTGCTTGGCCACCTAACGACTTTTGAATTGGATTGTTTAAGAAATCAAAAGAAAGGGAAAGGGGAATTGAATCTTTTCTCATTACTTTTATGCACTTCCATCTAATTTGTACCTATTCAGAACTTGCTAGTTATTTCTGTCTTGAATTGTCTTTAATTTGTATGATGCCTTTAAAATTATGCCTTCCCAATAAGATTGAGACTGGCTCAAGAGGAGGGGTTTTGCCTTCTCTTTCTGTGTGTTTAGCACTCCTTTTTGTTTTTTCTTTTGTCTTTTTCCCTAGAGCTGGGAAGGCAGCAAGACAGGCCGCTCGCTGGGTCCCCTCCTGAGGGCCTCTGGTGGAAAGCTCCGCCTGGGGAGGAAAACAGCTCCGCCTGCAGCTCTGGCCTTGCCTGATAGTCTCCCCAGGGCCCCTGCCAGCCCTATCAGTTATTTGCACATGGAAGCCTGGGGCGAGGAGGTTGAGAGAGGAGGCTGGAGCGGGAGGAAGACTTGTCTATGGGCCACTGGCCTGTACACTGAGCTCACTTCCAACACCTCAGGAGAATAAAGTGCTCTGCCCAGGAGGAAGACCTGGGCTTTCAGACTTTGGTTTGTGAGGGAAAGGATTTTAAAAAGTTAACCACACAGGCATTCGATAGCACATGACGGAAAGGGTGGATGACTAACAGAAATTACAGGATGGCTCCACCCTCTTGCTGAAATGGCATCTTCTTTTGAATGCTTTGGGTAATTGCACAACACTTAGTGCTCACTGGGAGCAGTTTTCCATCAAGGGAAAATAGGGGTAATTACAATATCCTATTCATCTCCTTCGTTACCTCCTCAGCTCTCCGCTGTGACCAGTCTTCTTCCACCTGTTTTTCTTCTCTAAGTCTTCATGTCTTCAGAACTCAATTTATTTATACAAGTAGGACAATGGTAGACAAACTGAGTAGGAAAAAAGAAATTCAATTATGCAGTATTCGAGGCTTGAATTCAGTAAAACAAAACTTCCTGTCTTCCTCCTGCCCTTCACGGAAAAGCATTTATGTTGACACAGCGCCATCTGCTGGCACCTGGAATCTCAGCAGCCGAATATATTCGCCTTCTTTTCGTATTGCCTTTGACCAGTGCTGCTCATTTAACTCATTCATTTAGAACACATCCACTGTGTGCTTATTTTGTGCCAGACACTGTGCTAGATACTAGAGGTACAAGAAAGCACGGCCACTACCCTCTCCAGTGTGGTGGTTCTTACACTTGGTACAAGTCAGAGTCATCTCAGGAAATGTTTACAATGCAGCTTCCTAGGCTCTGCCCTACAAGATTTTGAATTGTTGCGTCTGGGGTAAGTCCCAGGAGCCTGTATTTTAAACAAACTTTCTGGGTGATTCTGAAGCAGGGAGTCCATGAATCACATTTTAAGAAAATCTAACGATGGAGAAGCAGACAGTGGAATCCATTATTGCAATGTAATCTGGCAAATGCCACAAAGTATGGACAGGGTCTGCTGGAGACACAGAGAAGGGACATCTAATTAGACTAGGGAATAGGTTGGAGAAGGCTTCCTAGGGTAAGACTCTAGACAAATAGGAACTGATGAGATGAAGAAGGGAAGCAGGGGATGCAGACAGAATGTGTAGCATATGCAAAGGAAAGAGGGTATGAAACTGCACAACACCTGCCTTTAGTGTGGGAAGCTAGAGTGAAGTGCAGCTGAATGTCAGACAGTGAAGGGCCTAGACTACTAAGCTAACTTTATTCTGAAAGCTCTGGGGAATGTGGAAACTTTTTAAATGGGAGATCTGGGAGGTCTACTCAGATCTGCAATTTTAGGAAAATCCCTCTGTCAGCAATGTTAAGGGGACAGGACTAACAACAGGGGATTCTAAGGACAGAGGAAAGAAGTGGCAGGGCAATGGCAGAGAATAAAGAGGAGGGAGGAGATAAGGGAGACATTAAGGAGGTATAGACAAAAGGACCTAATGACTGATACACAGGACAGCAGGCAAGTGACAGAAACCTCAAGGATGAAGCAAGGGTTCTGCCTTGGGTGACAGGATGTCCTTATTTCCCAAGACAAGTCACACAGAGGGAGGGACAGGGAAGAGTAGGAGAGACACAAAAGAGAGAGAGGAAATGGACAGTTTTCCTTTCTAATGTAATTGTAACTGTCCTCCTCTGCCCTTTACGGTGTGATCTTAATTCCTCCTTAATCCAACTGTGCCTTGGTTGTTTCATCTATGAAATATGGATCATAATAGTATCTACTTCACAGGATTGTTGTAAGGATTAAATGAATTAATACACGCACGGTACTTAACAAAAGTGCCTAGCGCATGACAAGACAATAAACATTAGCTGTTGTTTTATTATTTTTTACATGTTATTCATAATAATATTTGCGGTCAGATTACTGATTGTAGTACTTTAGACCATTGTTCCCAATGCTTTACTTCCTCCATGTTTTAGAATTTTACATCCACATCCTTTACTAAATGACTTTTTTTCTTTCTTTTTTTTTTTTAAGGAGGGCGCAGCTCACAGTGGCCCATGCGGGGATGGAACTGGCAACCTTGGTGTTATTAGCCCCACGCTCTAACCAACTGAGCTAACCGGCCACCCACTAAATGACTTTTCAGTAACTCCTACTATTACAGAGTACATCTCCTGTTTGGCATCCATGACTTGCTCTGGCCAATGCAGTGTTAGTGACACTGACACAAGCACAGGCTTTAAATATGCTCATGAGGTTTGACTTGCTCTTTTGTGCTTATGCCATTGGCCAAGCATACCCTTAAGAGCCACTGGGTCTGGAATTGATGAAGATCAGAGAGCAGGCCTGGGGTGGACCTGCAGCCCAGCCAACCCACAGACTTGTGAGCAAGAAAATAAATGTTTTTGCTTGTGTGTCACTGAGATATGAGTGTTGTTATTACAGAGCATTATTGCAACAATTGCTAACTAATGCACTAAGATGGGAAAAACAGGCTCTGGCCAATTTTTTACACTGATTCAGAGATTCTTGTGTCTCTACACCAGGCTCCTTGCAAGCCGAGGCTGCCTAGGCACCCTAGATTGCTGACAGTACACCAGGGCTTCTCAGCCTTTGTCAAGAGCAATCATTTTAGAGGCTTCCCAACTTGTAGCCACTTAGGGGTTACTTGAGGTGTCCTCATGTCCCTGAGAGGCATGAGCCAACCCACTTCTGCTTATACCCTTCCTTCCCCTGACCAAACTCAACTCATGGCCCTGACCACAGAATGACCCAACAAAGCTAAATTTAATATGTTCAAAACCTAAGAGCATGTTCAACTTGACCTCCAACCATCCTAAGACAGCAGTGTTCCCAAGGCCATTCTCTGTGTGGAATGGCTACTAGAGTGGGTCTTCTTTCCCTTTGTCATGGAGTTTTTGGGTCTTTGTCCATTTCTCAATTGTACCTGACAACCCTGCTTTATTCTAGACAGCAGAGTGGGAAGAGCACTGGGTCTGGAGTCAAAAGACTAGCTCTGTTGCTTAATTGTCTGACATTGAGTAAGTTCGTTAAACTGGCGGCCTCTTCGTTTTCTGTCTGTAAAATGGGGATAAGAGGACCTGTCCCCAGTCATGACCTAGTTGTTTACAGTTAGGATCCAATGAGAAAGTGCTCTCACAACTGTAAAATGAAATGTAAACGGTAAGTCTTAGTACTAGGAGCTTCATCACCGAGAGGTTACAGCTGGAAGAATAATGTAGGAATGGCGCCTCCTTCTGTTCGTTTCGGGAACTGCAAGACACCACTGAGGCGGAGTTGGAGCCTCGGGCATCACCAGCTTTTGTCCTATTTCAGGTGCCTTCTATTAATTAGTTGCTTTATGACTCCAGGTTTCATTTGCACCTCTCTCCCTTCCCTCAGTTTGATTTCAATCTGAACGGGGGGGGGGGGCGGTCTTCACAGCAGCTTAGAATTCTCCCCCTGACCTGTGATAATTTCTTACCCCACTGCAGGGCTCCTAATCTTTTTTCCTTTGTGCTCGTCAATTAGAGCTTGTTGAGGAAATCTTCATCTGCTAATCCACATAGTCTGTGGTATTCTCCAGACTAGTAAACTACACACCAGAGGCAAAACTGTGAAGACCAGTGGGTTTGTCCTGAGGGTCCTTCCACCCACCTTTCTGAATAGCGGTTTTCTTTAAAAGCACCAAGAGCTGGAACCAGGTTGTTCGTGAAGCCCTTCCCATTACATCCAAATCCTCACTATGTCCCAGGGTATCCCAGTTCTGCTATCTTCTAGGACTAATTTGTGTAATTAACTTTTAAAAAGTGATGGTATCTTAATGTGCTAATATGTCTGTCTTTCAGTAGCAATCTTTAAAATCTTGAGCCAAAGTGAGGGGGAAGGGAGGGAAACAGAAAGAGAATTTCAATTTCAAATGACAAGATTTGCCTTAAGAGATGATTTGCAGACAGGGCCTTACATTTTACATGATGATACAGCCTGCCCACGTCTCTAAGGACCTCACCACTGACCCTGACACAGGCTTCATTTTACTATTCAGGAGACTGAGGCTCAGAAAGATTGAGCACTTGCGCAGGTCTATAGAGCCAAGTAGTGATGGAACCAGGACAGGACTCAGCTCTTCTCATTTGCACTTCATTCTTTGTCACTTCATTCTGTTGCAGGGAACGTTTGATGAGGCAGAGGTTGCAAATACTGACTGAAAAAAGATACAGATATTTAAAAGAATTATTTGCAGATTTAAATTTTCCTTTGCATTATTATTATTATTATTATTATTATTAGGCTTTATTTTTTTCGATATCAATCATTACTATCCTCCTCCCCTCCCACTCTCTAGAAGGTGCTTTGTTGTGTTCACAGCTATATTCCTAGAATTGTGCCTGACCCTCAGTAAATACTAATAGAGACAAAAAATAAAAAGAATCAATCAACATGAATAATAAAAAGGTGATATTATCAATTATACCTTAATAAAGTTGGGGGAAAAGCTGAGAAAAATCCACTGTCATTATTTTTTTAAATGTGATGTTATATGAAATGGAATTTGTTTCTTTCTTTTTTTTTTTAGAAAAGATTTGGGGAGATAAAAATTACATATGTTCATCAAAATTTTTTAAATGAAACAGAAAGTTGTTAAAAAATCAAATCAACACGTCACACCCATTAGGATGGTGCACGCGTGCGCGCACGCATACGCGCACACACACACACACACACACACACACACACACACACACACACAGAAAAGGCCATGTGAGGACACAGTAAGAAAGCGACCATCTGCAAGCCAGGAATAGAGCTCTTACCAGACACCAATCCTGATGACACCTTGATCTTGGACTTCCAGTCTCCAGAGCTGTAAGAAAGTAAAAATTTAAGCCACTCAGTCTATATAATTTTGTTATGGCAACCACAGCAGACTAATACAGGACATATGTTTCCATTTGTCTTGAGTAAATACTCAGGAGTGAGATTGCTTGGTTTTATGGTAGGTGTGCATTTAACTGTACATATAAGACTTTTGCAGAGTAGCTGCACCATTGTGTGTCCTTACCAATAATGTATGAGAGTTGTAGTTGCCCCCATCCTCATCAATGTTTTTGTTTGTTTGCATTTTTCTTTTTAATTTTTGTTTTTGGTTTTTAATTGTAGCCGTTCAATGGTATATACTGGTATCTCCTTGTGGCTCTAGTTCACATTTTCCTGATGATCAGTGATGTTAAGCTTCTTTCACGTGCCTATTGGTTAATCACATGTCTTCTTTGATGAGGTATTTGTTCACATATTTTTTGCCTGTTTTGTTATCAGATTGTGTTTGTTGTTATTATTGAGTTGCAAGAGGTCTCTATATATCCCAGATACACACCTTTTAGTATCAGATACATTTTGCAAAGATTTTCTGCCAGTCTGTGTCTTACCTTTACATTTTCTCAATATTGTCTTTCAAAGGGCATACTTTTTATTTTTGATAAAGTCCAATTTATAATGATTTTCTTTTATGGTTCATGCTTATTGTGTCCTAAGAAATCTCTGTTTAAACAAAGGTCACAGAAATTTTTCTCCTAGGTTTCTTTTAGAAATTTTATAATCTTTAACTTTCATATTGAGGTCTATGGTCCATTTTGAGTTAATTATGGCATATGGTGTTAGGCAAAAATTGAGTTCATGTTTTTCCGCATGGATATCCTATTATTCCTGCAACATTATTAAAAAGACTATCCTTTCCTCCTTTGTAAAAACTAAATTGACCCTATATATGAATCTATTTCTGGATTCTCTATTTTGTTCCATTAATCCATATACCTATTTTTACATCAACACCACACTGTCTTAATTACTGTAGCCTTATAATAAGCTTGAAATCAGGTAAAGTTCTCCATTTTTATTCTTATTACTCAAGATTGTTTTGGCTAATCTAGGTTCTTCGTATTTCTCTACAGATTTTAGAATGAGCTTGTCAATTTCTATTAAAAAAAAAAAACACCTGCTAAGGTGTGACCAAGACTATTTAAATCTACAGATGATTTAGGGAAGAACTGATATTGTAATAATATTGAGTGTTTTGATACATAAACATGATATATGTCTCTCCATTTATTTAGGTCTTCTATAATTTTTCTCGGAAATGTTTTGTAGTTTATAGTATTCAGTTCCTGCATTCCGATTTGTTAGATTTACCCATAAATATTTTTTAAATTTTAATGTTATTACAAATGGCATTTTAAAAACTTTTTACTTGCAATTGTACTACTGTTTCTTCGTATCTGACCTTGTACCCTGAAATTAGAATTTATTCGGTTCTAGTAGCTTTTTTGTGGATTCCTTAGGATTTTCTACATGCAGGTTCTTTGTGAATAAGACAGGTTGTTTCTTCCTTTCCAGTCTTCCTTGCCTCACTGCACTGATTAGCACCTCCAGAACAAGGTTAAAGAGATATAACAAAACAGACATCTTTGTCTTGTTCCCCACATTTGCAAAAATACGTTCACCATAAATTATGATGTTAGCTTCAGGTTTTGTTTCCACAGTGTTTGCACGCATTTACATTCTACCAATAGTGCACAAGGGTTCCCTTTTCTCCACATCCTCACCAACACTTGTTATTTCTTGTCTTTTTTGATAATAGCCATTCTGACAGGTGTGAGGTGAGAGCTCATTGTGGTTTTGATTTGCATTTCCCCGATGATTAGTGATGTTGAGCAACTTTTCAGGTGCCTGTTGACCATCTGTATGTCTTCTTTGGGAAAATGTTTATTCAGATCTTCTGCCCATTTTTTAATTGGGTTGTTTGGGGGGTTTTGCCATTGAGTTGTAAGAGTTCTTTATATGTTTTGGATATTAGCACCTCATCAGGTCTATGATTTGCAAATATCTTCTCCTATCCAGGAGGTTGCCATGTCATTTTGCTGATGGTTTCCTTTGCTGTGCAGAAATGTTTTTATGTAGATGTTCTTTATCAGATTGAGATGGTTCCCCAGTTTTCTGCATTTTAAGTCATAAATGGGTGTTGAATTTTGTAAATGATTTTTCTGCACCTATTGAGATAATTATATGGTTTTCCATTTTAAGCTGTTAATATGGTAAGTTATATTGATTTTTAAAACAGCTTTATTGAGATATTTTTCACACATCAACAATTCACCATTTAAAGTAAACAACATAATGGATTTTAGTATATTCACAAAAGTGTGCAACTGTCACTACAGTCCATCTTAGAACCCTGTCATACCTCAAAAAGAAACTCAGTACCCTTTAGCGATGACTAGTCTATCCCTCCCACCCCATCCTCGTATCCCCCAGTGTAAGCATCCTTAAGCTTCTGTCTCTATAGATTTCCCTATTCTGGATTTACAATTGAAGGGGATCATATAATATGTGGTAATTTGTGATTGGCTTCTTTCACTTAGCATAGTGTTTTAAATGTTCATCCATGTTATACCATGTATCAGTAGCTTATTCCTTTTTACGGCCCAATAAATTTCCATTTTATGGATATATTATATGTTGTTTATCCATTCATCTGTTGAGTTACATCTGAGTTGTTTTCCACCTTTTGACTATGTTGAACAATGCTGCTATGAACATTCATGTACAAGTTTTTGTGTGGACATGTTTTCAGTTCCCTCGGGCATATTCCTAGTAGTGGAATTGGGTTATATAGTACCTCTATGCTTAATCATCTGAGAAATTGCCAGACTGTTTTCCAAAATGACTGCACCACTTTACATTTCCACCAGCAGTGTATGAGAATTTCGATTTCTCCACATCTTCACCAACTCTTGTTATCTGATGTTTTAATTTAACCTCCTCCTTTCCAATTTTCTTTTTTCCCTCCCTCTTTCCCTCATTTCCCTACTTCCTCTTCTCCCTTGAACAAATCTTCAAAATTTATATTATTGAGACACTAAAATAGTTCCACCAAGGAACCCTTTCCCCTGTGCTTTCTTAGATCCTAAACTCTTCACTTAAAATGACCATAACCTCTAAACCCACATTTGTACTGTATCCATCTTTGAATTTCTAATACTAGCAGCCAAGCCCCTATCTAAATACATTGCACTCCATCCATATTTCTAAGGGTCTCAGGGTTTAAGAAGAACCTTAAAAGTTTCCTAGTCTAATTCATTTTGCTTAAAGAAACAAGGAGGTGGAGGAAAGATTGAATGAAAAAAAGGTGGAAAGGAAGAGGAGGGAAGCAGAGCTATGGGAGAAGGAGCACCTACTGGCATATGCCTGGCATTTTACATACATAATCTCATTTAAATTTCACAACGACCCCATAAGATTGGTTTTACTCTCCCTCTTTCTCAGAAATGAGATGATTGAAGCTAAGAGACATTAAATGTTGCTCACGATCAGTCAGCTTGTGAGAGTCAAACTTAGCTGCATGCTACTCCAAATCCTGTGAGACAAAAATTTCTTAAATTTCAAGAGGAAGATTACCCTCAGAGGTATATGATTACCCTATCTCTGGGTCCTGGGATAGAAATGCCCTGGGTGAACTACAGCTTCACAATTGAAGGGGCATTATTAGGAGAATAGCATGGTGGCTCATTTCTGGAGGGGAGTCAGTGCTAGGATGGGAGTAGTTTTGTCTCAAAGGACAAGTAATGCCTCAGGCTAGGAGAAAATAGGCAAGGAAGTATGTTCCACGGACAAGGTTATGGTATTTGTTGCCTGGCAGGAATGCCAAAGTTAGATATATGAGATGGTTTGGAAAATTCCAAGAGAAAACTTCAGAACATGGCTTACCTCAGTACCAAAGGAAGCTACTCAGCTTTCCACAAGTATTCAAAGAGCTATAGCCATTTATAAAAATAGAACCAGGTCGTTACACAACCATGTTCATTAGTTTCATTTTACCTTTGACTCTTGGGGCTTGCTTTTGGAAACATTTTTAAAATTTAAATCTTGTTGCATAATTAACAAAGTCAAATCTATAAACCAAAGTATAATGAGATAAGTCTGACCTCCATCCCTGATCATCTGCCCCACTCCATTCCCTCCTCCCCCTAGAGGTAATCAGGTCTTTAAAATTTGTTTAAATAAAACCAAAATTTTGTGTTTCATTTGTTTTTTAATTTTGTTTTTGTTTTATCCTATTTTGGTAAAATATCTATTCATATCCTCCTCCCCTTTCAGTTAAATGGCAGTATATTACCTTCAGTTTTGCCACCTTACTTTTTTCACAGAAGATCATGCCTGAGCAGTACACAGAGATATTTTTCTTTTGTTTCTACAGCTGTGTAGTACTCTAGTATGTGACTGGGTCCTTGTTTATTCAACCATTCTGTGATGAATGGACATTGGGGTTGTTTCCGGACTTTTGCTATTACAAATGGTGGTCATTGCATAATCTTATGTATATGTCTTTTTGTATTTTTGTCACTGTATCTTTAGGATAGATTCCTAGAAGTTGGATATCTGGATAAACGTGTACATGTATACAAATTTTGCTAGATATTGCCAGATTTCTCGTTCCATGGATTGCACCATTTTTGCATTCCCACTAACAAAATATGAGTGCTTGTTTCCTCACTGCCGTGTTAATACGCTATGTTGTCAAACAGATTTTTGCCAAGTTCATAATTGAAAAATCATATTTCAGAGTAGTATTAATTTGCATTTCTTTTATTGTAAGTATGATCTAACATCTTTTCATATATTTAAGGGCTCTTTATTTTCATTTCTTTTGTGTGTGTGTGTATGTGAACCAGGTTTATATCTCTTGCCTATTTTCACAGGGCAATTTTCCTTTTCTTCTCTATCTTTTGAAGCACATTATATATTAGAAATATTTACAGTGGTCTGCTAAAGCTGGTTAGTGCCAGCTTACAAGTGTTGATTGTTAAATTTTCAGGAATTTTGTGAGCCAGTTGATGTCACGTTGGTCCAGATGATGTCATCTTGAAAACTTAAAACCTGCTGTGGTGAGAGTATTTATGGTAATTGGCAAATGCTATGAGTCAGGGCTTCTCCTCACCCTCCCACCAGCACACACTGCTGGACATTAATCCTTTGTCTATATGTTGGGAATATTTTTTCCCAGTTTGTAATTTGTGTTTTTATTTTGCTTATGACGTGTTTTGCTATGCAAATATTTTGTTGTTGCTATTGCTGTTTTGTATAGTCCAAATTTCAGTCTTTTCCTTTATTACCTCTGAATTTTGAGTAAGTTAGAAAAGTTTCCCTGGTTCCTTGGTTATAGAGGAATCCAGTCAGACTTTCTTTTAGTATTTATTTAGTTGTGTTTTTTTTTAATTTAAATCTTTGATCCATTTGCAATTTATCTTGTGTGGAGAAACAGATGTAATTGTATCTTTTTCCACTGGCTATACATTTATCCCCACACTATTTATGAAGAAATTCTCTTCCTCCATTGATTTGAGATGTCATCTTGATCACATATTAAATTTCCAGATGCAATTAGGTTTATATTTGGATTTCCTATTCTGTTTGATCGATCTATGCATTCATGTGCCAACGCCATCTGCTTATTATACTGGCTTTATAATGTTTTACTAATTGGTTGGGCCAGCCTCTGCTCATTTTCTTCTTTTTCAGGTCTTTCCCTGATATTCTTGTTTATTTATCCTTTTAAATGAATGTTATAATAAAATTGTCTTAGCTCTAAGGCTCCCTCTTCTGTTACTTTTGCAAAGTGTTAAAAATACGGCCTTGTATTTGCTGACTTCAGCCTTCTCTCTTCTGTTCCCTTACTTTTGTCTAGACTTTTTCTTTCTTTTCCCTTTAATATCCTTGTTCTGGACAATTTGAATTCTACTTCCAGAAGTTTTCTCTCTGAGAAAGCATTTTCTATATTTCACCTAGCATTTTTTGAAATCACTAATTCAGTTGCTGAATAGCTATGGGATTTTGGTCAAAACTACCCTCAGTTTTTTTTCATCTATACATTATAAATGAAAAATAATCTATTTCATAGGTTTTGTGGTTTTTTTACAATTAGAAATAATTTTCAGTCAGTTCTTTGTCCTACCTATCAGCAGATTTTGACTGGTTTAATCACTCCCTCCTTGAAACACATTATTTATTAACTGATTTCCATAACACCACATTCACCCATTTTTTTCTTCTTAACTAACTTGCCTTTTCTTTCAGCCTCCTTCACTGTTTCCTCCTTATGCTCTAAATGTTGGAGAAGCCCAGAACTCAGATTTCGGACGTCTTCTCCTTTCATCTAAATTCACTCCTTAAGTGAGTTTATACTATGTCATAAATTTAAATATACCAACAACTCCCAAATTTTATAGCTCCAGCCTGGATCTCTACTATGTACTCAAAATTTGTACATCTAACTGCTTCCTTATCACTCCCTCCGGATGTCCCAAAGGCATCTCCAACATAACTTCCCCCAAAACAACTCTAATATTCTTCCCCAAACCTGTTCCTCCTACAGTCTTCCCAACCTCAGTTAATGACAATTCTGTTCTTTTAGTAATTCAGGGAAAAATTCTTTCTCCACTCTCTACTCTACCTACTCCTGGGTTCACTCATATGGCCATAACTGGCAGCTTAGCGGCAATGGCTGAAATGACTTGGACAGGTGAGCCTCTCTCCACCTGGTCTTCTACCTCAGGCTTCTTCAGATCCTTGCTTCTTCGGGATTCCTAGAGGGCAAGTCCTAACATACAAGCACTTCTTAAATCTCTTCTTGACTCATACTTCCTGATTTTAAATTTGAATTCAGTGTCTTTCCCATCGATCGGAGCAAGTTAAACAGAGAAGAAACCACCCATACAAATACACATGTATGGTGAAATGACTGCACCAGGCACAGTTGCCAGAAGATTTCCCACAGTTGGCAGTTACTTACTGATTCGTAAGCAACAAACTTTAGCAAAGTTGCAGTTAGTTGGCATTTTGTGGGGCCTGTTGTTGTGACCACAACACTCAGTTTTTCCTCCCGAATGACAGGATGACTCCTCAGCTACTTTTGTCTGTCTGTTTGAACATTCCTTTCTAAGCCAAATTTCCCCAGGATTTTCTTTCAGGTCACTTTTGTAGCTAAAACCGCAAATGTTTCCAGTTTTGGAGATTAGAAGTACTTTTCTTACACCTCCGGGTTTTCTAGTGTTTCGTAACTTGTACTTGTCCAGACCTTTTCATTCTTTCTCTAGTTCTGTTCTTAGGTTTTCTAATCCTCTCATTTATGTTCTTTTTCTTTACTTAATCCTTTCCTTTGCTTTCCTTGGGTTACTTTGATGTCCTTTTTCTGACTATGTGAACTGAATGTTTAATTCATTTATTTTCATTCATTCTTTCTTAATAATGAATATGTATGAGCTATTAAATTTCTTTCTAAGTACTGCACCATCTACCTATGAAATCCATTCACCCAGCTAAGAGTCATCAGGGAGCAAGCTTTTCTTTACCATTCCTCTCTGAAATAATTTCTGTCTTTGAAATCGAAAGCAGTTTTAGGCTACTCATTTGGCAATGGCTGAGGAGAATGGCACTGTGTTTATTTTCACAGAGCCTTCTTTCTGCCTAAGCATAGTGTCCTAGCACAAAAGAATGATAATAATAATTATTAACCTTTATTGAGCAATTACCCTGTAGCTGGCATTGTACTTTATACACGTTATTTGTCTTGTGTTTCTATTCCTGGAACATGCCAAACTTTCAGCTTTAGGGCCTACCCTCCTTGCCCGTTGGTCTCCTTCTATCTTCTAATTCAGTACTCAGAGCAAATGCCAGTTCTTCAAAGTCTTACTGATCATGGGATGTAAAACAGCCTCCCTCCACACTTGCACAGATTCTCTCTTGTTCATAGGACTATCTCATCTTGCTCATTTTATTCTTTTCCTCGTTATGATCTGCCTCTACCACTAGACTTTAAACTCCAAGGAGTAGAAATTTTGTCTTGTTCACCGCAACATTTCCAACGCCCCTTAGAGCAATATTTGGCACATAGTAAGCACTGAATAAATACTGATGCAATCAAATCACCGGGGAAGGCAAATAATGGAACCTGAGGAGGAGCCTGTACTTTTAGGCTCTGCAGAGTAAAGTAACAGCTACTTTTGAATCTGAAGCTGTGAAAGTGTGACTTCTGTTGAAGTCATCTCACTATAGACGAGTGACTTAAAGTGCTTCACTTAATTTCAACCGGGTTTCCCTCCTGCGAAATGAGGAGGAAGGCCCTTCCCACTCATTTTAACCTACTGTGATTCTACACAGAAACACGTACCTTAAAAAGAGCACGAAAGCAAGAGAGGAGGAGGAGGTCCTTTGAAAGCCACTCTGCAGCCGAGGAGGGAAGGAGGAAGGGAGTGAAGCAAAGTGCGGGTAGGGAGAGGACGAGGGGGCAGTCTGGTGACTCTGGAGAACGGAGGGGCACTGGTGATGGCGAGGGGGGCACAGAGGCTGGGAGGGGCACGGGGGGTGCCGGGTCTATTCCGCAGGGACTGGGCAGGACAGCACCTGGCTCGGACAGGACGGGACACTGACGGACCGCGGGGCCCAGTCTGAGGAAGGAGGCGGGGGCAACCAGGGGTGGCCGAGGAGGCCTCGGGGGGCCTCAGGCGGCGGAGAGCAAGGGGGGTGCGGCGGTGCGGCTGAAGGGGGCTGACCAGAGCAGGTGGGTGGGAAGGAGGCGCCGCGGGGCGCAGGTGGGCGCGGGGCGGCCCACGGGCACGCAGGGGACAGCAAGGGGGCGCGGCGAGCGGTGGGAAGAAGCGCTCCGGGGAACCGAGGGGCGGGCGCTGAAGCGGGCAAGGCGCGGGAGGGGCGGCCCCGGTGGCCGTCGCCTCACTTCCGGGAGCGCTTGGGCGCTGCGGCTGCCGCCAGCTCGCAGCGTTGTCAGCCGGCTGGACCGGGGCCGCGGAGCCCGGTGAGCGCGCACCCAGGCGGAAGCCCCGCTGCCCGCGCCTCGCGGGCCTCTCCCTGCGGCGATGGGGGCGTCCGGGCGGCTACTGCGCGCCGTGATCATGGGGGCACCGGGCTCCGGCAAGGGCACCGTGTCGTCGCGCATCACCAAACACTTCGAGCTGAAGCACCTCTCCAGCGGGGATCTGCTCCGAAACAACATACTTCGGGGCACAGGTGGGAGCTTGGGCTGCAGCGGTGCAGTGCTTTTCGGGCGGAGGGCCGGGGGCGGCGAATTCGCGTCCCCGGGATGCGGGTCCTGGGACGTGGGTGCAGCATCTGCTTCCGGCTGCCCAGGGGCGAGACCCCGGGCTGCTAAGCGACTGACTGCTCACCGAAACCTCTGACCTCCGTGGACAGCTTAGGCGAGTTATTGGGGGAAGGAACTAGGAAGTTAGGACTCGTTCGAAGTTCAAAGATGAAAGGAAATCGCTTGGCTTTGAGAGGCATGTCCAGCCCCTGTCGCAGCTGTTCATAGGATTCATCGAGCTGTGGCTTATTCTCCATGTGTCTTTGCGGCTGGAGAATTGTTTGCTTCTTATGTTTTTTTCTCCCTACCCCGCTTTTTTTTTTTTTTTTTGTTAATCTCTATGGGATTTTCTAGTTCTGACCTTTCCCCCGTAATGTGAAGGCCGAGCAGTATTTCGTGTTGCAGTCACACAGTTGGCTTAGATCTTGGATACCCCCCGAGATTTCTTAGACACGAAGGCTATTCGTGTGCGTGGTTATCTGAAAGATTGTTTTGTTCCTCGTGCCAAATAAGTTCTTATATCTCAGCACAAAATCCAGTCAACAAACTGTACACTTTACAATGGGTCGATTTTATGTTATGTAAATTATATCTCAAGAAAGCTGTTTTCCAAAAGTCAATATCAGGGTGAGGTTTTTCCTTGTTCTCTGAAGGGTTGGCCTTTATTTTCCAAACTAGAACTCATTATGAAGCTCCTTTTGAAAAATTATAGAAGTAGTGCCTGCATAAGATAAAAAAAAGGATTGGAAACAGGACGGAAGTACTTAAAGTAAAAATAAAGCCCTCTCTCATGACCTGACTCAATCCCATTCTTCAGAGGGAAGAGTGTCATGTGTTTTCCTTTTAGAAATTTTTGTACAAGCTTTACTTATATGTACATGCTTTATTTTATATAATATGTAATCATACTATAAATGTATTCTGCACCAGTGTGTTTTCACTTTATATCTGGGGTATCTTTCCACATAAAAACATAGAAATCCATTTCATTCTTTTAATGTTTGTATATGTATCTATTTGCTGAATCTATGATTTATTGAACTGATTCCCTATTGATAAACATATAGGTTATTAATAGGTAGGGTTTTGTTTGTTTCAAAATAGTGACATTTAAGTGAAAAAAAGAATCACTCCAGTGTTTTTAGTTTGTCTCTTGGAGTTCTTTGGTTGAGCACCTGGTTTGGTGAACTACTATCTTTATTGTTCTCTTCTGACATTGATCTTTAAAAACAAATTGTAAAGTATTTTGTAGTTAATTAGACTTCTTCAAAAGGTTGAATTGTTGGGCTCATTTGCTAAGTGTTGATGCAACATATTGAAGTATAATAGTTAAGTAACAACAAAGAGTCTCCAGTACTGCACCCAGTTGGGGTTAGTTTACCCAAAGTGGATCGGAATAAAGAATTCTAAAGTGATTCTCTGAAAAACAACTCAGCAGTGATATATTACTCTGTGGTAGGGAACACCATCAGCGAAGAGTTAAGGATACCTTACTTTCTGAAAACACAAAACATTAAAAAAAACAAATTTAAAACCAATAAATAAACTTGTTTTAAAAATGTACTTTAAAATTAGAAACAATGCACTTTGTCCTTAACATCCCATGACTTGCGTGCTGTCCTCTTTGAAGCTTCACAACATGAAAAGAGAGGCTAGAGGGAGGAGAGGATCATGGGGGAAGATGTTCAGCTTGCTCAGGCATCTGCTCTTTCTGGAGTCTTTACAGGCAATTTTTTAACAAGGAAAACAGAAAATGTGGTTTAGGGAGGTTTCATGAAATTGTTATTACAGATGTTCTGTATCTCAGGACTAAGAATATATTCTCAATAAATATTTGTGAACGGATGGATGTTTCTCATAGGATCAGAGCCAAAAGAGGTGTGATCGTTTATTTAAAAAACTACTGGTTAATGTTTTTTGATACTAAGAATAAAGTATATTTATTATAAAGAAAGAAAAACATGAGAATATAAAAAAAAGAAAATTAAAATCTAGAGACAATTATAATGAACCCTTTGCTGCTTTTTCTTATATTCTTTTGTTCTCTTTTTTCTCTGTTGCATTTATGTGTCTGCAATTTTGTTATGTTCTAAATTGTTGTTTGGATACCGTTTTTCTTCACTTATTGTCAGCATGTTCACACATCATTAAGTCTTTATATGATATTTCGTTTCATCAAGATTGCACAGTTATTAAACACTTCCTGTTATCAGATGTTTATGTTGTTAACCATTCTTTGCTATAATAAGTACTATTATGACTATCTTTGTGCATGAACATTTGGTAACATCTCTGCTTATTTCCTAGTGTGGAAGCTCTATAAATATGGTACCATCAAATAGTGTTACAGAAGGATGGCACCAATTTACTCTCCAACAACCATTTCATGACGGTATTTTATAACCCATGGCTGTATTTTATAGCAAAAGTTTAAAATCATCCCAGCAGATGTGATTAAAGACACTGAAAACAGGAGGCAACCTATTGACAGTAGCAAACCTGGAGTAACCATAGACTACCACTAGACCCTGGAGTCAGGAAACTGGAGTTTGAACCTTAGACATTAATTAGTCCTTTCATTTAAAGATGAGGAAATTACATTCAGGAGAGATTAAAGAACTTGCTAAACAATAAATAGCAGTTACTGGGGAACAAGGGTGAAACCCAGGTCTCCTTGTGTGCTAATTAAATTACTCTTTCCATTATGTAGCATTTCCCAAGTTGAGATTCATGAGATAATCTTAGGTAGGCAAAATTTTGTCTCAAGTAAAAGTAAAATTCAAATTTAAAAACCAATAAAAAAATTTAATTTGATGTCAAAGCATATTTGAAAAACAACTCACACACCTAACCTTTCATTTCATGAATATTATAGCTTATTAAATTAAAAAGCTGAGTCACTTTAAAGAAAAGTATATAGTAAATAATAGTTTAGCTGTGGCAGAAATTGTAAGGTTGCCATGTGATTGCCCAGAGTGTGAGAAACTGCACTGCAGCTTGGTGCTTTTCAAAGAAGTAACCCTGGACTGGATGGCTAACCCTTTTGAATCTTACTTGTTTTCTTCTGTAAAATGAGGGAGTAAATAATCTTCAAAGTCTCTGTTAGCAGCCAAGATTCTGTATGTCTAACAAAACTTTTATTATGTACACCCATGCATCGTAAGTCTGCCTAATTAGAATGATATTGATAGTAGAGCAAATTATTTTTATAATGGCAAAAATTTGATTTATAATAGGCAATACATTTACATGATTTAGAATTTCAAAAAATATAAAAAAAGGATCCTTGCATATGAAAAGATCCTTCCAGAGCACATACAACAGTTTACCCATTCTTCCTTCTGTTTTTTTTTCTGTTTTACACAAATGATAGCAAACTGTACACACTGTCCTGTACCTTTAACAGTATTGCTTTCCATAAAGATTATCCCAGTTCTTTTGTTCTAACAGCTTTATTGAAGTATAATTTACATACCACATAATTTATCCATTTAAGATTTATAATTCAGTGAACTTTATTTAGTATATTCAGAGTTGTGCAACCATCATCACAATCGATTTTAGAACATTTTCATCACCCTCAAAAGAAACCGCATGCCCATTAGCAGTCACCCGCATTCCCACTGCACCCCACCCCATCTGAGCCACTGGCTACCTTAATCTACTTTCTGTCTCTATTGATTTGCCTATTCTGAACATTTCATGCAAATGGAATCATACAATATGTGGTCTTTTATGTCTGGCACCTTTCACTTAGCGTAATGTTTTCAACGCTCTCCCACGTTGTGGTATGTATTGGTACTTCATCGCTTTGTATGGCTGAATCATATTCCATTGAATGGATGTACTACATTTTGTTTATCCATTCATGCGTTGTGGACCTTTGGGTTGTTTCCCACTTTTCTGTTATTTTATGGATGTACTAAAAATTTAAAAACAATTTAAAGAGCATTTTTAAAAGGTGAACGTGATAATAAATACCATCTCAAAGGAGGTAGACTTTTGATAGATTTTTTTTTTTTAGCAAAATAAGTTAGGTCTTTTAAAATTCCATGGCTAGAATCCAGGGGAGACCAGCAAGCTCATTTCTCCATCTATCCATCCATCCATCCATCCATCCATCCATCCATCCATCCATGGTTCCATCAGGCACCTCATGTGTGGCAGGTACTGGAGATACAGAGACAAAAAGTACTCACATTTGGAATGTAGGCATGGGGAGCAGATGGCCAGATGGCTGTGTGTATGAGTCTGCTCCGTCGGCCGTAACAGAACACTATAGACCAGGTTACTTAAACAACAGAGATTTATTTTCTTATAGTTCTGGAGGCTAGAAATCCAAGATTAAGGTGCTGGCAGAGTTGGTTTCTGGTGTGGTCCTTCCTGGCTTGCAAATGGACAACTTCTCACTTTGTCCTCCCGTGGCCTTTCCTCCACTGCATGCATTCATGGTGTCTCTTCCTCTTGTTATAAAGACACCAGTCAGAATAGATTAAAGTCCCACCTTTATGAACTCATTTAACCTTAATTGCCTCCTTAAAAGCCCCGTCTATAAGTACAGCTACATTGGGTATTAGGGCTTCAACGTATGGATTTAGGGTGGGGGACATAATTCAGTCCGTAGCAACCCATAAACAGATCGTTTCAGCAGTGTAATAAGAGCTCCAATAGAGACAAGTCTGTGACATCATGCAAGTCCAAAGGAGGAACTTTTGGTTGCCCAGGAGGTTGAAGGACACCTCACCATGAGGGGCCCTTTCAGATGTATCTTGAAAGATGAGTAAGAACCTACCAGGTGCCAGAGAGGAGACAGGCTGGTGCAAAGGCTAGGAGGACCCAGAGTACATGGAGCTCCTTGCTGCGGGGCTGGGCGGGGGCATGGTTTGAGGGTTGGGTGGGAATGGTGGGGAGGGAGGTGAGGGCGAGGTAGATGAGGCCAGACCCAGGTCTTTATATAGTTCTTGAGTTGAGATTCTATCCTGAAGCAGAGTGGGAAGGGGAAGAATACAGACCTGGGGTGGAAACTCCTTCTAGGTGCTTCACTGAAGAGGAGAGGCATTGGGTGATGGTTGGAGGGAAGACCAATGGCCGAGGGAGGTTTTTATTTTCAGTACAATTCTTGTGAAATGTCCCATGCATGAATGTATTGTAATTTCTATGTATGGTTAAAAGAAGAATAAAATGAACACCCATTTACCCGTTACCAGGCAGAAAACCAGTACTTTGGGGGCACTCTTCTGTACCCCCATCCAATCACATCTTCTTCCTACCTCCCAGAGTTAACCACTATGAGAAAGATGTTTTTTTGTGTGTGTGTTTTGTTTTTTAAAGCCCTTGACTGGGTATAAAGCTACCATTTAACCCATTCTCTGTTTTTCTGTAACATGTATCAGTACTTTATGGCTAAATATAATTTCGTATGGATAGACCACATTTTATTTATCCATTCATCACTTGATGGACATTTGAGCATTTCCACTTTTTGTCTTCACACTTTTTTGTCCACTTTTTGTTATTCACAACAATATTGTGAATAATGTTGCTATGAACATTCATAGATAAGTTTTTGTGTGGACATATTTTTTAAAAATTTTATTTATATATATTTTTTATTAGTTTCAGGTGTACAAAACAACATAATGATTAGACATTTATATACCTCACAAAGTGATTAACCCAATAAGTCTATTACCCATCTGATACTATACATAGTTATTACAATATTATTGACTATATTCCCTATGCTGTACTTTATATCCCTGTGACTACTTTTTATAGTTGGCGTTCAATATTATTTTATATTAATTTCACGTATACAGTGTATTGGTTAGACATTTATATAATTTATGAAGTGATCCCCCCCACTAAGTCTAGTACCCATCTGACACTATACAGTTTTTCCAATATTATTGACTATATTCCCCATACATACTTTACATTCCCGCGACTATTTTGTAACCACCAATTTGTACTTCTTAATCCCTTCACCTTTCTCACCCAGTCCCCCAACTCCCTTCCCATCTAGTAACTATCATTTTGTTCTTTGAATCTATGAGTCTGCTTCTGTTTTGTTTGCATATTTTATTCTTTAATTCCACATATAAGTGAGATCATATGGTACTTGTCTGACTTATTTCACTTAGCATAATACCCTCTAGGTCCATCCATGTTGTTGCAAATGATTAGATTTTATTCTTTTTCATGGCAGAGTAATATTCCATTGTATATATGTACCACAATTTCTTTATCCAATCATATGTTGATGGGCATTTTGGCTGTTTGCTGCCATGAACATAGGGATGCTTATATCTTTTTGAATTAATGTTTTGGATTTCTTTGGATAAATACCCAGAAGTGAAATTGCTGGGTCATAAGGTAGTTTTATTTTTAATATTTGGAGGAGTCTCCATACTATTTTCCAAAATGGCTGCTCCAGTTTGCAAAATGGCTGCTCCAGCAGTACACAAGGATTCCCTTTCTCCACATCCTCACCAACACTTGTTATTTGTTGATTTATTGACGATGGCCATTCTGATAAGTGAGGTGATATCATTGTGTTTTTTATTTGCATTTCTCTGATAATTAGTAATATTGAGCATCATTTTGTATGTCTGTTGGCCATTTGTATGTCCCTCTTTGGATAAATGTCTATTCAGGTCCTCTGCCCACTTGTTAATTGGATTATTTGTTTTTTTGGTGTTGAGTTGTATGAGTTTTTAAATAAATTTTGGATATTAACCTCTTTTCAGATGTATCATTGGCGAATATCTTCTCCTATTCAGTAGAATGTCTTTTTGTTTTGTTGATGGTTTCCTTTGCTGTGCAAAAACTTTTATTTTGATGTAGTCCCATTTGTTTATTTTTTCTTTTGTTTCTCTTGACTGAGGAGATACATTACTCTTATTAAAATATTAATAAGAGAAATGTCTAAGAGTTTATGGCCTATGTTTTCTTCTAGGAGTTTTATGGTTTCGTGTCTTACATTTAAGTCTTTAATCCGTTTTGAGTCTATTCTTTTATATAGAATAAGAAGGTGTTCCAGTTTCATTGTTTTGCATGTATCTGTCCAGTTTTCCTAGCACCGTTTATTGATAGAATTACATATCTTTATATGTAAACCGAGGCTGTACACCTGTCAAATGGCAGCCAGCTTTTAGGCAGTTAAAGTTTCACGAATTTGACAATTGAGAATCTGCTCTGAAGTCAGTACAGTAATTTATATCAAGAATTTTGAAAACAGCCATATACTTTGACCCTTTAATCTGACTCCTGGGAATTTATCCATCAGAAGTAATACAGAAGACATAAATAAATAAAAGAAATAGAAAGAAAAAAAAAAGAAAGGATGTTAGAGTCTTTAACAGCAGCAGTTGGGAGAAACCAATACTAATTTAAATGTTCAACAGTACTGCTGTGATAGTGTATTTTTATATATCAAATCTGGATATATGTTGATGGAGTGTTATCAAAAATGACTATATAAAAATCACTGAAAAGTATTTACAAAATAATGCAAAGTGAGAAAAGAACACGAAACTACATATACACAGATTACAACGGCATTACAATTCTGAATGTATGTAAATAATTTGGTAAGAGATGATGAGGAAATTAAAATACTGTTGCATAAGAATGACAGATAGTTGTGGGTAATATTTTTAAATTGTTCATAAATTCTTTTCCAGGGTGTTTTAGTAATGAAAAGATAATATGGTCACAGTGCTAATCTGGTCAAAAATTGAGTTGCGACAGCAGCATCAATTTTAGAGGATTACAAAAGCCTCTACAGCACTTAAACTGAGTCACTTAAAAAATAATGACTATTTCAAATTTTTATTTAAAAAGAAAATAATTTCAGTAATTCTATATGCTTTTTCTGATAGAAAATTTGGAAAACACAGAAAAGTGCAAATATGTTTTAAAAATCACTTAATGCTATCACACAGAGATGGCTGCTGTTAACATACACTTTGGTCTGTAGCTTTCCATTATTTCTTGTGTCTATGTGTATACATTTATATATTTTTACACGATGGAGAATTTGAAATAAGCATAGATTATTTTGTACCCTCTGTTTTTATCACAAAAGTTGATAATGTGCATCTTCATATTAGTGTGTTATCCAGAGATCTTTGGGCAACCTGGGGACCTGGGATGAGATAAAACAAATGTACTTCCTGATTTGCTTTTTTCCCCTCGTTCTGCTGTAGAAATTGGTGTGTTAGCCAAGACTTTCATTGAACAAGGGAAGCTCATCCCAGATGATGTCATGACTCGGCTGGCCTTTCATGAGCTGAAAAATCTCACCCAATATAACTGGCTGTTGGATGGTAAGTGAAGTGGCGCGAGCATTTCAGCTGCCTGAAATGATGAGTGTGGGCCGGAGAATGAGCATCTCATGGGCTACAGACAGACATCAGGGAGCCTGAGTTCTGCCACTAACCACCCTGAGACCTTGGGCCAGGCATCTTCTCTGGGTTAGCTTCTTGATCCAAACGGAAAGAGGGAAGTGGACTGCATGATTTCTAAACTTCCTTCAGATGTGGCTTTAGTTCCTTTTCCCTCCTTTGAGAATATTTTATGAGGAGAGAGGATCACCACAAAAGGAAAAAAGGAAGGCTAAGAAGATAACTTGCAATCAGATGTAAACTTTTGCCAGGCAGAGGTGTAGTGGAATCCTTGAGGATAGGTTGATTTCTAGTTTCTAAAGAGATTGAGGTGTGTATTGTACGGCATAAGCTCACGTGCTTATGGAGGCTGACAGGTCCCAGGATCTTCAGGGTGGGATGGTAAGGGGGAGATCCGGGAGAGCAGATGGTGTCCTTCCAGTCTGAAAAACCAATAGGCTCGAGACCCAGGAAGAACTGATGTTTCAGTTTGAGTCTGAAGGCAGGAAAAAGCCCACCTCCCTGCCCCAAGGCAGTCAAGCAGGAGAAATAGCTTCTTTATTCTGGGGAGGATCAGCTCTTTTGTTCTATTCAGGCCTCCAATGGATTAGATGAGGCCTCCCTACATTAGGGAGAGCAATCTGCGTTACTCAATCTACTGATTTAAATGTTAAACTCATCCCACAACACTCTCACACAGACACACCCAAAATAGTGTTTGACCAAATATCTGGGCACAGTCAAGTTGACACATGAAATTTCATTCATGTGTCATGACACATGAAATTAACTATCATAGTTGCCCTACAGCTGTGATCAGCCTGCCTGGTGTTACTGCTTTTGTTCAAATTGCTCAACATTAATTCATTCTCTTCTTCCCCCTCTTTCTCCCTTCCTCCCTTCCTTTTCCTTATTATTTTTAAAAAAATCTTGTAAAGGTTTCCCAAGGACACTTCCCCAGGCAGAAGCCCTGGACAGAGTTTATCAGATAGATACAGTGATTAACTTGAACGTGCCCTTTGAGGTCATTAAGCAGCGCCTCACGGCTCGTTGGATTCATCCATCCAGTGGCCGAGTCTACAACATCGAATTCAACCCTCCCAAAACTGTGGTGAGTAGTTGTGGTGTGACACAGCCTTCCCCAGAGCAGACCATCTCTCCGAGTCCTCTTGCCCTCACAGACAGAAGTTTTATGACCTTGGAAATCCTGCCTGACCAAAACTCCTGAGGGTATAGTCTCAGGTTACTTGGTGTAGTTGACTTGTCTAGTCCCCTCAGCTTGTGACTAGGCGTCTCCAGGAGTCACAGGGATTTGTTATTCCTTCAGAAGCATTTACTGATTTCCTACTCTGTGCCATGGAGTGTGTTAGGAGTTGGGGCCATAGGGATTAGTGATACCTTGGTTTACTCAGGGCTTGCAGTTGAGAGTCCCAGTTTATACCCAAATCTTTTTGTTTATATATATATATATATATATACTCATATATATATTCAACATAAGAAGGTCCTGTAGAGAATCACTAAAAAAAAAATTTAGAGCCAAGCTGAGGATATGCCTGGAAATAACATCTCAACAGACTGAGAAAAATGCTTCCTAGAATGGCAGTTCATAGCTTCTCATATGCATTTTGATTAAGAAATATAAGGAAGATTAAATGAAGGTGGGAGAGAGCAAGGTGGGGATTAGATTACAGGATAGTTAACCAGATTTTGTGCTCCCTTGGGGGTGGTTATGTTTCTGAGGGGTCTGAAAAGATGCTTTACAAAGGTGTGTTAACCTAGATGCACAGAAACAATGGACCAGGCTTAAGGCAAAGATAAACCTTTTGCTGAAGAAGTTATAGGCCTGTGGCTTGACTACCTACCGGGACCGGCCCAGTGAGCAAGTTATGATCAGATCACCCTGTGAGGTTACTTTCCATAGAACCCCTTTTTGTCCACAATATGAAATTATTTAGAGGGGCTGCTACGAAAAACTTTCACTCTAAGGAGCAGGTGACTGACACTGCGGAAATGATCCTGGGGTCTCGTGGCTCTGTATTACATGGTCTGGGTTTCGATTTGATTCTGTTTACTTAAAAGGCCATTTGTGTGCTTGGTGCTTGTGTAGAGAATATACCTGTTTAAAAATCATGTAACTGCTTATACAAAATATCCTTCAAAAATAAGATGTTTGATACCAGCCGGTCTGACTCCTGTTTAGGGCATCGATGATCTGACTGGAGAGCCTCTCGTTCAGCGTGAGGATGATAGACCAGAGACGGTTGTCAAGAGGCTGAAAGCTTATGAGGCTCAAACAGAGCCCGTCCTAGAATACTACCGGTGAGTTTGTTGCTTTTCAGAACTTCTCATGCATGATGAAGCATGAAGACAGTTTTCGATTATCCATGCCTTACAGCTGAAATGCTAAAACACCAGATGATCCAATGCAAATTGGTTTATAATAAAGGAAATGTATTAGTGCGTGTAACAGAGAAGTCCAGAAGACAGGTTGGGCTTCCGTCACCTCTAGGTTCGATTAGAGTTTTGCCATTCTCTCAACTTCTTGTTGTCTTTGTCCTTAGGCTTCCTGCATAGTTGCAGACAGTTGCGGGGAACACCCTTTTCATGTAAGGCTGAGGGGTCACCTTTCTCCCAGTGAACAAAAGCCCCAAGCATCATGCAGATTGAACCAACTCGAATAACCACGGAGGTCAGGGAATACCCTGCACTGTTTTAGGCCTAGGTTACTGCCCATTCGGGAACCAGTCACTGGGATGGGAGGGATTACACTCATTGGTCCACACCTGAAGCTGGGAGTGGGTCAGTCTCACCCAAACTCTGCTGTCTGGTGTGGGGGGGGCTGGAACGAATGCCAGGGAGGCAAACCTAATAATACCCACTCCCTGTGCCAACAGAGGACACTATAGCACAGAAGACTCACATGGCAACCAGTCCTCGGATCATTAATTTGGCTAGTAGTCTTTAAAAGCTTCTATTCTAACATAGTTTTGTCTGCTCCCCAGGGAACTCATGTTCCACAACAGATATGGGCTCTATACTGAATTCATATCTGACTCAGACGAAGAAACAATCCAATTTCCTTTCCCTCACCTCACAGAGGATTGATCACAAACCCTTTCCTTTTATTCATTTACTTACTGAAGGATGACTCAGCATCAACACAACAGTGTGGTGGGGGAGCGCAGAGATTCTGCAGCCAGGTTGCGTAAGTTCAAATCCCAGATCGCCATTTATGGACTTGGCCTGAACCTGTTTTCTCCTCTATAAGATGGGGGTGTGAATAAAGGGTTGAAAGATTGAATTAATATGTGTACCTCTAATTGTTTCTGACCCTTTATAATTATCGGTTATTACTCTACGTGTGGAGTGAAATCTAAAGCAATAGTCTGCAAACTGTTTTAATAGTTATTTCTGGAGGATGACGTTATAAGGGAAGTTGGCCATTCACTTTCTACCGTAGCTGTTACTGTAATTTTTGTGATTTGTATAATGAGCCTGGCTTTGCAGATTACCAGTGCTGTGGCCCTGGGCAAGGTATTCAAACTGTGTGCCACAAATTTTTCATTGGTACAATCAGAGCAATATTAAGTAGTACCTAGTTTGTATGGTTATTAAGGGAATTAAGTGAGAGAATCCATGTAAAGACTCACAACAGCCCTGGCACTATTAAGTCCGTGGTAGCTGTTATGTAGTCTGTTGCCGCTGCGCTAGGCTCTTGGTCCACACAGATAATTAGACCCAGTCCCTGTCAAGCCCCAAGAAACTCCCCTTCTATCTGTGGGCAAGGTAGAGAACTGAGTAAGCTATATTTATCACAAAATGTCCTATATCAGTCAGGAACCTAATTCACACTAGGCCAAGCAAAAGGGAAATTTATTGGTCAGGTAACTACCATATCCAAAGGTGGATGGATTCTGGATTCAGGTGTTCAATCAGTGTCAGCACGCCTCATCACTCTCAGCTCCATATTCCTGTGTCAGCTTCGGTCTCAGGTGGGCTCTTCCTGTGTGAGCCCCTCAACACTCCAGCTTACCTTCCACCAGGTCAGCAGAAAAGAGAGCTTCTTTGCCAGCAGAAGTCCTGCAGTTGGCACTGATTAGCTCATCCTTGAAGCTGGGAAGTGGGCACAGTCCCACCCAATCTCCTGGACCCAGTTTCCCCTTCTAAAGGGACTTGTTATTCACTCAGAAGTAACCAGAAGAAGGGAGAACACATTGTTGGGCTGATAACAACACCACTGCAAGGCTATTCATAAAGGTAATCCCCGAATGCAGTGGAAGCAGGGGTTAATTCTGTCAGAATATGGGAAGGGAAGTTGGGGAAGGCTACAGAGATGAAGTGTATGACCCGGGTTCCCTATCTTAGAAGATACTCTAGTCTTTCTTGGCTTCTGGTTTTTGCTACCTCTTGGCCATTGTTTGAAGCTTTTCCTTCCAAACTCCTCCACACAGAACTAGGGCTGGACTTAATCAAAAATTCTAAGTGGTATTTGCAACAAAGTCAGCATTGTTGTTTTTAAAACTCTTTCAGCTGTGGGACGTTTATAGAGTAATTAGGTCTGTGTTTACAAACAACGAGATACTCTGGAGGACTGATAGTTGAAGCTGGTTCCATTTTATTACACAGAAGTTAAAATAACAAATGTTCGCCCAAGGTACAGCTTAAGGTTTGAATAACGCCTGTAGTTGTGCCCTCAGTAATTAACCTACTTGTGACATTGGCTTGATTTTAAAGTGGCTCTTCTAGAGGCTTACAGCTGTTAAGCAGCTTGTTCTCTTGAAAGCATTACAGGATGCCTGTGAGTTTAGAAGCAGCAGGGCTTCTAATATGCAGAGAATACTGTATTTGCATAATGTCTCTCCTTAGGAGATACTTCCTACCAAGGAAACAGTGGGAATTACTTAAGTTAGTCTGAATTGTGGCAAATTTCTTGAAGTATCAAGAAAGGAATGCTTTTGTCCCAGTGAAACCTCTGAAAATCTAGTGAAAAGGTTGCAGAGGCATGATGGATCCTGTTATTAGAAAGAATAAATCAGAATTTCTCAGTTGCTTTGTCATGCGGGGTGTCATGCGGGGGTCTCAGCTCCCGCTCCCCACGTAAGAACCCAGGACATGGTGAGGCCAAAAAAGAACACCCACGGAGCCATAGGTAGGGGAGTCAGACCACTGTAGTCTCGCTGGCGGCTGGGTTAGAGACACAGGAAGCAGGAGCCACACTATCCGCAACCGGTCATCCACTCTCTCTGCCAACCAACCTCACTTACTAGCTGCAACCCACCACGCTAACTGCAAGCCACTCTTGCTAGCTCAGCCACCATCTTCTTGCTAGCCCCCATCTTCTACTAGTGTAGCCACGGCAGTTATATTAGTGGCCAGTGGCTCACTGGTTACAGCTGAGGGCCAACTAGTCACAGCTGATGGCCATTTACTACTTGAGCTATACCACCTTTCCACATGAGGCCGAGAGCCTGGAAACTGCATTCCTGGCTCTGTCCCCACACTCCACCCCTACAGGGTCTCACCTCACAATCTACGCCTCACAATCTACGTGACAAGCGTCTTCTGCGAGTGGCCCTGTGCGAAGAACCTGGAGGTGAATGCAATATCCTGGACACAGCCAGGGTTTCTCAGGGCACCACCAGTACTTCTGGGCACAGCCAGACTTCCTGGGCTCAGCCAGGGCTCTCAGGGCACTGCCACTCTCTCTGGGCACAGCCAGACTTCCTGGACTCCGCCAGGGCTCTCAGGGCACTGCCACTCTCTCTGGGCACAGCCAGACTTCCTGGACTCCACCAGGGCTCTCAGGGCACTGCCACTCTCTCTGGGCTCTCAGGGCACCGTGCTGGAACAACAGCGACTCACAGTCAAGGTGCTTACATATTCTCGATGGCGGCCGATCAAGACACAAAAGCTAACATCCGCCAGTTCCACTACATGGTGGTACGTTCCCAAGCAAACAGTCAAGCAGTCTATTAAATTAGGGATGGAAGGCAATTCCCCATAGTCCATAGTCATTCTCCAGGGCTGCGCATTAGCCTCACAATGTGTGCCCTCTCCGCAGGGTAAGGGCTCCAAGTCCTCCCCAACCTGGGGGTGAGGGCCTCAGCAAGCACTTCCCAGCCCACAAGGCCGCAACGACCTTGCGCTTTCTCCAGCCTGTGCTGGTTGGGGAACCCATCCATGTCTTCCCACCCCTCCATGGGGGTCCAGCTCCCCGGCAGCTGCTCCTGCTGGTCTTCCTGAGACTGAGTGTTTATATGCACAAACTGCTCCACCGCCCTTCGGAGAGCTTTTGCTGGCACCATACCCTGCTCGCTGCGCCATTTGTCATGCAGGGTGACATGCGGGGCCTCTGGTCCCGCTCCCCACATAAGAACGCAGTACATGGTGAAGCCAGAAAGGAACACCCACGGAGCCATAGATAGGGGAGTCATACCACTATAGTCTTGCTGGAGGCTGGGTTGGAGACACAGGAAACAGGAGCCACACTATCTGCAACCTGCCGTCCACTTCTCTGCCAACCCACCTCACTTGCTAGCTACAACAAGCCATGCTAACTGCAATCCGCGCTTGCTAGCTCAGCTACCATCTTCATCCTAGCCTCCATTTGCTGCTAACCTAGCCACAGCAGTTATGTTAGTGGCCAATGGCTCACTGGTTACAGCTGACAGCCAACTAGCCACAGCTGATAGCCATCCAATCACAGTTGATGGCCATTTACTACCTGAGCCAGCACCTTTCCACATGAGGCCGAGAGCCTGGAAACTGCACTCCTGGCTCTGTCCCCACATGCTTTTATGTAGCAGTTAAGCCAAAGTGTACGAATGGGTTGGAAGAGGACGGTAAGCGAGAGTAATACCAGAATCTGTGGAGGGAATCTGTGTGTTTGAAAAGCAATCCCAGAATTCTGATTCTCCTCCCCATTCTACCCCCAGAAAACTGGAGTAAATATGTTAGTTGCTAGTCTGGTGACAAGTCTGACAAATCTGCCTGGGGAGAAGTGGAGAAACACAATAAAAACAATACTTTTTATTTGTGTTTTCCCTAAAATTTGGAAGAGCAGCACAGAGGGAAAAAATAAACCTGGGTGAAAAGAAGGAAGCACAATCAAGTATGAGAAAGCTGTTTTGCAAATGGGTGGTAGACAAAGAAAGCCAAGGGCTGTCATGGTGTCCAGCAGGCCCCGTTTGGAAACTTTAGTAATTGGAGCTGTTTCTTTACATCTCTAATACAAAGGTTTATCCGTACAGTAAGGAAACTTGAACTTTAGAAAGGATTAAATAAACTATTATATGTAAAACACTTAGCACATGCTTAATGAGTGAGAGCTGCTATTCATTTTTAAGTGACCATTAGGTAACCAACCCAGAGAGCACAACTGAAACCAAAATCCAGGTTTCCCAGTGGCCAGCCGAGCGCTTTTCTCTTTTGATCACACAGCCCTGTACTGACCTGAGGCCGCCAAGTCCACATTATTACCTTTTAAGAATCACTTTGAGAAAGCTTATTAGGAAGACTCAGACCTGTTTTTTGTTTTGTCACCTTTAGGAAAAAAGGGGTATTGGAAACATTCTCTGGAACAGAAACTAACAAGATCTGGCCCTATGTATATGCTTTCCTGCAAACAAAAGTTCCACAAGTAAACCAGAAAGCATCAGTTACTCCATGAGAAGTGCGTGTGACCAGTAAGATGAGCAGAAGGTTCTCAGCTGTGCATTTAGAAGCTCTGTGTCCTAAGACTCTGAATTGTATGCCTTCTTTGGAAATTTTATTCGTTTCGTTTCTACTGATTTTATTCTGGAAATTAAGGATGTGCCAAGTGAGTCAGATACTAAGATTCATCTTTTGAAATCGTCTAGTATGTTTTGTCCAGTTATCTTCTATGGGTGCACAATTCAAAAATATCAGAGATGTCTAATGAAACTTTTGAAAAATAATGTAGAGCATAATTAAAAGACCAACTGTTCAGAAGAGTGAGTGGTTGATAAAGTATCCTTATTTTTATGGAAAAGTAAAAAGCAATTCCAAATCATTTGGGAAAAGTATCTCATCAAAGGCTTTTGCTTAATTAGAGTGATGCCAAAAAGCATCTTTACCACTGTGGTACACAGTTTTGTGAAACACTATGTCTATAGAATTCCAGAGGCAAAGCAACTGGATTTAAAGATTAGTTTGAGGATGCAAATTCACTGCTGCCTCTACACTAAGAAATTTCTAAGCTAGCCATATATATATTTTGTTGTTAACATACCTTCAGGTTACTCACAATTTTCAATTTGCTATGAAAATGTATCAATTAGCATATAGGAAAGTACTAATTTCCTATGATTTGTTTTCTTTTGAAAATACATGTGTACTGAGGAATATGGTGTTAGAAATTGACATTATAAGTTCTTGCAAAAGCACCAAGTTGTATTTTCAAAGGAAAATGTAAAGATCTATGTTTTCAGATGTTACTCAGGTTAAAGGATATGCTTTAGGATCTACTTGCCAGTTTCTCTTTTTGATCAAAAGGTATGATCTGCCTTGATGAGTAACATATTAAAGTACACACACACACACACACACACACACACACATTCACACACACACACACAAAGAGAAAATCCATGACACTAGGTAAAGTAAGAACGCTTTGTCATTAGGAAGTAGAAATAGATCAGGTTTGCCTGGGAAAAATTCTCTTGACAAATGTAACAATCATAATTAGTAAACAGGTATGGCAATGAAGAGGATTTATATGACAGGTTAAAAAGGACCCGGAAACAAATTGAATTTGCTGACAGTTTATTCCTAATCAAAAAGTTTACACCTGCTAGCATTTACTGCTATCCTAAGAGTAAAGAACTCTCTTTGGTGATTATAACCTGAGCAGCCATTTTAAAACCAGAATGGTTTGATTCCTTAGTGGGGAAACAAGATGCATGCTTATCTACTGGGGCCTGGTAGAAAGTAGGGCAATGTGAAAAGTGAAGAAATCTGACTATATCTTCAATGGCATATTTATTCTTACTTTGCTTGGTGCAAAAATCAAATGAAACAAATCCTTGTAAAAGCTGTTATTAACTGCCTTTGAAATCTGGCCCATTTTATTCTAGGCACTTAAAATATAAATGCCAAGAAGTGGTTGGTATATATTTTGTGGGAAAAGAACGTATATTCCTTTCTTTTGATTTTTTAAAATTCAGTGTTGAGCTTTCAAAAAGGCTTTTAAAAAGGTTTACAGTAAACATTCTATTCTGTACACAACTTTCTATAATGCCTTATTTGAATGTTACTATTATGTGCTGTCTAAAAATGTGAACTACTAAACTTAAGAATTATCGCTAGGTTATCAGGCACACATTAGTATTAAGGTATTGTAATACAGTGCGATTTTAGAACTGTGCATACATATCATTTTGTTCACAGGGAGCACTCCATGTCACTTTCCATTCCGCTGCCCTGATGACTGACTGACTTCTGAATTGTCTTAGAACAGTTAACAGTACACAGGCTGGTTTCGTTTTATGCTCTCCTTTATCTCCCGCTATGGTATTGCAGCCATACTGGCCTTCTTGATACTTAGAAGACAATGGAAATCACAAACAGGTAGAAGAACATGGCTATGAAATTTAAGTCTCTTCTTCCCTGTGACTGTTCCCTCCTCACTCCCAAACACTCAACCCAAAGTTTTGCACATACTTCCATTACTTTGGGAAATGCCTATACTATTATTATTATTATTATTATTTTTGATTAAAGCAAACAAGAAGAACTTGTTTTACGCTGAGTTAATGTCATAGACAGTTCTGATGATTATCATAGCTGAGGGAGCACAACCTGCTAAAAAACCCTTCATGCTGTAATGCCTACTACTATGATTTATGTACTCCATGAAGTATGTATGAAGCTGAATGCCTTGGTTAGAAGCTACTATGCCTTTAATTAAAGGCTAAAGAGAACAGTACTTCAATCCATTATCCTATTTTCTGGAGTACCATATTTTGGTACACCTATCATTAAGCAGAGGTGTGAGAAATGGAAATTGGCAGTTAGTACCATCCAGAAATTTTATTTCTCAATTCCATTTGAAATAAATTAAATACTGTCTCAAATTTCTAAACCCCAGCCCCATACCTACTTTTCCCACAGCTATTTATAATGGCATTCCAACAAAGTAAAATATTTTGGATACTCAGTTTGTTACAAAACTTACCTGTTAATTAACAAATCATGGCAATTACAGACCTCAGATTAAATTGTTGTAATACTTGCAACTAACAGCAAAAATAAATTTGTATTCTAAAACATGTTTATAAATTGTGTCTTTTCATTGACAAGAAAATATTCCCAGACACTGGTAATCCAAGATTGTGATTTTGGAAGTTAGTTTAAAAATTTTACAACAGTGAAAATAGTCTAGCTGTGCTTAAAGCTTCTGTTAAAAGCCAGCGTGCTGTGTAGAGTTCATATCCACTTCACCTTTTTAAAATTTTTTTCTTTAGTTCACTAATGGTCATGTGTTTTTCTAAACATATAGCACTGAGTAAAGATTGTACTTTGGAAGGATTTTACCAACGTGTATAAATCAATCTGGTGATGGGTCTTAATTTTACCAAAGGACTCTAAATACCATGTTTCCCCAAAAATAAGCTGGACACTCAGCTCTAATGCGTCTTTTGGAGCAAAAATTAATGTAAGACCCGGTATCATATTATATTATACCTGATATTTATTATAGTATTACTATTATTTATACCCGGTCTTATATAAGACCTGGTTTTATATTATAGTAAAATAAGACCGGGTCTTATATTAATGTTTGCTCCAAAACGCATTAGATCTGATTGTCTGGCTAGGTCTTATTTTTGGGGAAACACGGTGTTTGAAAAGTAACTAGTATGAAGAATCATGCTGTATAAAGAAACAAGTGAAAGATGTAGGAATTTTTATCATTTTCATATTTAGAAAAGATCAAACTCAAGTGTAATTCTTTAAGGCTTATGAGAATGGTTTTGACTTATCAGATGGTAAGCAACTCACAGTCAACTTTTATCCATCTTTGTATCCCCCCCCCATTAGCTTACATAGTAAGCAAGCAAATACTCATTAATCAGCTTTCAGACCTGTGAAATAGTACATACGTGTCTGTTACAGATGAAAATGGATGCATAGAATTTTAGGAACTTATTAAATTGAAAAGACTGACCTCAACCCAGACAAGTACATTTGTATCCCACATCAATTTAAGAACTGAAATACACGACTGACTTGGAGAACAGTCAATTGACATCTTTTTATTTTCCTCTGAAAAATACCCCAAGGTTAACCTTAGGATAACTTTGTCTAAACCCACAATTTTTTCATTCTGTATGAATATCTCCTTACTAGATTCATGTTCTTGGGCAGCATATTAATTCACTTTTAAAAGGGCAATAGGAATGCTAACCTGAAAGACCCCATTTTCCTAAAGAGTTCAAGAGGAGATTAGAAGCTCATTGGGCAAAATTTAAGGGCCCACTATGGAATAATTCGATGAAAATGTTACCCATCTTTCTCCTAGAGTATAATTTTAAACCAGTATTATTTCCACTACCATTGATAAAACGGCAGAGTTAACAGAAAATAAATGGAGTGAATAGCAATTTTTTAAAATTAAATCTTTTATTAGAATATTAATTTTATCAAACGAAACAAGAATCCTTGATGGATACTTTGACGTCAAAGATGTTTCACTCATCTATTTGGACTTTTCATGCTTTGTATAATTTGTCTAGAGAAAACTGGCCAACCTGAAATATGAGTTATCCCTTTGCTTAGTATGCTCATTATTTCCTAAGAAACAGAAAAGAGGACATTTCTCTTAATAGGAGTTAGTTCTTAGTACAAAGCAAAATCAAGAGAAATAAAAAAGATGTCAATTTACTGTTCTTAGGACTGAAGTACTTGCTAGATATGTAAAAGTTATAGTCTTGAAGTGCAAATTACGGCATCAGTCAGTGGTTCCCAAAATAAACTCAATCACACTTTTACATTGAAAACATAGAACGCTTCTCTTTGAAAGTAAAATATATAGCCAAATTTTAAATAGCTCTTCAACAATGTCTGTTTTAGAAAACAAAACCAAAAAACCCCTTCAGGAATAGTTTGCTCAGTTTGTTGATAATTTCTCTCCTTCCAGGCTAGTCATTAATACCTCTAACTTAAAGGCAAAATGAAATTCAAAACAATTACATATAGGTAAATCCTGGGGCAAAGTTAAGGAATGGAAAGTAATGGTTCAAGCAATACTTCTGTGAAACTGGGGATTTTACTGTGTCCATTCTCTATTTGATAGGAAGGGAAAAATGATAGCTACTCCATAACAGAAAAGAAAGGAAACTTCTGTAACTTTGGTTAAAAAGAAATTACAGGTTGATGAATACTACCATATAAATTAGTCAAACATTTTATTATAGAGTATATCTTTATATCAAAAGCACGAAAGAGTTTTATTCTGCAAACCAGGAAGATTGTGATCTTACATAAGTGTGATAATTCCACACCATTTCTATGGGTACTGAGTACCTTGTCACCTCAGTTAGTTAAAACAAGGTGCAAAAGAGGCCACAGTCATAAGTCTGATCACTATATGGATCCCTTAGCAATATTTGGTTTCTCAAGTTCAGACGTGCATTCCTAATCCCAGTTAGCCATCTTCCAAATATTTGCTACTAGTCTCAACAGGACAACAAAAGGCTATACCCAACACAAAGTGCATGTTCCTAAAAGAAGACTAATCCTCACAAAATAAGGATAGCATAATTAGCACTGTCATCTAATTCCAAATAAAATGAATCATCCTGGCATATTTGAAGTAGTAGTAAAGCTCAGAAGCATTCTATGGTAACTGAGCTACAGAGAGGAATGACAAATGCAGTAAAAACCATCATTACCAATAAGGATCACCAAATTCTTAGAAATAAGCAGTTGGCAGCTCGAGGCAGCTCTACAGTACTATTTTAAAAAGTCCTTAGCCTATGTCAGAGTGAAACAAAAATAACCATAATTTTAAAAATCAGATTAGTCTTCCTGTTTGTTCTTACAAACCGTTAGTATACTCTTTTAAAACTTGCTCCCTGAGAGATCACAGACTATGTCAAGTAAAGAAATTAAGAGTGAGCTTGAAGTTGATCTTATTTAAAAAAATAATAAAATCTGTATTAGCCTTTATCGCTTTTTAAATAATTATAACCCTAAATATTAAAAAGTCAACAGGATAAAACGAACTTACAAGGAATACAGTTTTGAGACTACTTAAGGGGTAATTGGAAAAAATAGAGCAAATACTTAGGGTGTTAATTTAGTGTATATATAAATTGATATTATAGTTAAGGATTTAACTGATGGTGCCGAAATTCAACTGTAGTATTATTTTAAGGGGAAAGACTTTGTTTTAGTATGTATCACCCAGCTTATTTAGTAAAGTAGATTATCAACTACTGATTTATTGCTTTTAATATGATGAAACACCAGATTTGACAGCTAAATTAGCAGTGATACAAGTACATTTTTATCTTTAATCGTTTCTGTAGAGTAGGGCATGTACATATCCATATAAAAAGAGACTATAGCCGATGCCTCCTAGAATCAACCAGTTCTTGTAAACATTGCGTTTGTGCAGATTTTCATACTTTGATTCCAAAATTGAGAACAATAAGATTAAAGGCAAATTTAGTAGCAAAAAAAAAAGTCCAGTTTGACTTCTTGCAACATATGGTACCACTCCTCTTCAGAAAAAAATAAAACCTAGCAGCACATTAAAAAAAAAATTTACAAAACGTTTCAGTACTCTTTTTTTTCCCCTCCCATCAAAAACCGAACAAAAATAAAGTGCAGCACCCATAAAAGTGTCAAGAAAATAGCCAAGTTCTTCCTTTCTTGTAACAAAATAGCACTTGGCTTCAGCAGTCTTAACCAAATTATACAGTGTCCATCATTTTGGGTTCATCGTCTTCTTTATGTACCACTGAGTTTAAACTGCAAAGAGCTGTATTGATAGAATACTGAAGATAATCTGGGTTCTGGAAAAAAAAAAGTACAGGGAAGAAAGGATGATAACCAGTTTTATGCCAGCATGTGCAACTACATATTCAGTTTCACATTCTCTATTGCTCTGCAGTATAGCAGAATAGCAAAGAAGATGGACTTTAAAATCGGACTTGGGTTGAAACCCAGGAAGATACAGAAAAGAGAAAAATAGACTATTACCACTTAATCCGAAGAGATGTGATTAAGACAGAATGATGTATGTGAAAAATACAAATGTAATAAACACTAGCTTTTTGCTCCTTTTAACAAAATTATATGATTTTAATTATTGAATCATACAAAGCTACATCTTCCATGTGATTATATGTATATAGCTATTGAAAATTTAAAATATAAACATTGCTTTAAGCCAGAAATGCATTTTGAAAATTATCTAATTCCAACAGTAAATACTAAAAATGCAAAACACCTGAATAAGGAAAAAAATCTATTTACTGAGTAAAAATTACAGCCATCTTCAGAGTTTATTTTGGTTTCTCAAAGGTAAAAACCAACTCAAGTGAGAAACTGTTAATCTTTTGAAAGGTATTCAGACCCATATTTAAAAAATTGAGAAAAAACAGTTTAATTTAGATTTTGTTTATTTTTAATACCAAAGAAGAACTCATAAATGTTTCATTTGTCCATTTCTGAAACCAGGAACAGAAAACCTTATTCAATAAAAGCAAAAAATCTACAACAACAAAACAACAAAACAAAACAAAACAAAACATTATCTGTTAAAGCACCATGAATAGGGACATAAGCCCTTAAGACCCGGGACTTCTTCCCCAAGAATTCAATTTGTCTACTGAATAGTTCTGAATATGTGCTACTACCTACTTAGAGTTTTACTACTGTATCACCTAGTTTCATTTATTTTATTAAACACCAATGAGAAAAATAGTCCAAACTGGGCATAGATATCTTAAACCTCCCCATCCCATAGGGACACAATGTTTTTAAAAGATCCTCTAAAGTACAATGTTTTGTGATTCTTCTTTTATTGTAAAAGTAAAAAAGCTAGCCAGAAGTTGGATTATTCCCAATCAGGTCTTTAAGAAGGAAGTGGCACAAATAACTGACTGAGGTCTGGGACACTAAAATAACATGGACCTTAGCTCTAATCCTGCCTTTACCACTTAGTATAACACAATCCTCAAAGAGAAAATAATGTATCACAATTTAATAGAATTAAAAGCTAGTCTATAGGATAAACTAAGGTAATTATTACTTATGTCTCTATCCAAGAAGCCTTGGTTTAGTTCTCTCAAAACAAAGGATTATGGTACTTGGCTTATTTCACAAGATTGTTGTCAACTAAAGAAAGATATTAAAAGCTACAGTGTTACCCAAATTTAAGTTTTGTAAAAAATTATTAATGCTCTCATCACATTATCCCATTCTCCAAAGAAACAGAGTGCTAAGACCTTTTCTGACAATCCAGGCCCAATTCCAAATGCCTTCAAAACAAAAGTCTCCATTAAGACTAAGCTCCAGTTTTCCATGACAGAATTTAGAGTATTAGAGTTGGCTTAGGAGATTCTCCAGAACTCATCTAATCCATCTTCCTAAGAACTGTAAGATGTCATTATGAAGAGACTTAAAAAAACAAAAAGCAATCAATATTACTTAACCATATCTATACTTAAACTTCACTGATCACACCATATTCTCATCTAGTAACACTCTCAACACATTTCTTGTCCCAGTGACCAGTTCTTCCCAAGAGCACATGACTGACTGTCCCGTCCTATATTTTTGTATATGATTCAACAAAAGTCTATGGTATTGGTTCACGAGCAGTGAAGTAGGATAGCAACAAAAGATTATTAAAAAGAATATCAGCTCCATCATTTATTGTATTGACGTCAGACAAATTACTTAACAACCTCTATGAGCTTTAATTTATTCATCCATAGTATGAATGAAAATGAATCACTGTATTTGAGAAGATTAAATGATACAACATGCCATAGTGTTTTGCAATCTACAAACTGATATAATAAAAATGGGCTATTATTGTTATGGTAAGCTTTTCTTCCAAATCTGCTCTCAGTTGACAACGTAGTATGTCAGGTTGCCGCTCATCCACCTGAAATCTTATCCATCCCTTCTTGCTCAGCAGGACTAGGCTAGTATGCTCTTCTCCCAAAATGAGGAATTGGTCTGTTAGCCCAGACGAATTAAGTCTAAACAACCTTGGTAATATCAGCAACTCAAAAGTGTCAACAGGCCCTCCGCCAAAATGACTGCAAGGAATCCCTAGCAGATCTCAGTTGCTATCTGATACACAGAACAAGAACTTACTTCTCTCAAACCAGAAGTAACTTTCTAATATAACATCTTATGATATTTTAATGTGTGTATCTTTCCCTCTTATGTTTAGAATCAATGACATCCTTCAAAAGTTTCCTTTTTCCTTTGTATTGATTATGTGACATCTTAATTTTGGGAGGTTTATATATTGGACTTGACAGTGACTGTCGTAAAATTCCCTTCGAAAGACTAGTTCCCTGTGGGCTATTTCTCAAGGAACTTAAGAGAAAATCTCCATTGTATTTAAACAGCATTAAGAGGTAAGGTATAGGACAAATCAAGGGAGAATATTACATGTCTACCTGTGGGGTAGCATGACTAATTATTTAAAAATCAGACCTTGATTATTTCCATCCATGAGAATATTATTTTTTGCTGAGCTGAATATGATCAGTTGCTTCCCGTAAGTTGTCCCTTTGGCCTACACTGCCCTGCAACACAAATAACTAAAATGGTGAAATTAGAGACATAAAGACAAGATACTGAAAATCTCAATTCCTACTTTATGAGATTTAAAAATAAACATAGGGCTCTCCTCACACTGTCTTCTAAATGAGACTTCCCTTTTCACTGTGTAGGCGACAGACGTAAACTTTAGGCTGAAGCTGGTCTTAAAATCTTGGGGTCTTGAAATGAGAGATGACTGGGCTCAATTAAAATGCTACTAAAATCAAAATGCGCAACAACTTTCTAATGATAATTTAAAATAATAATCCTAAATTGTATCAGGCAGACCAGTGCTCTAACTTCCTCTTCTTTTTGACATAAATTCTTTCATATTAGTGACATGGTTTTAGCTTGATCTAACCTAACAGTAGACTTTGAAGAGGCTCAAACAGTTGGCCAATATTACTAGAAAGAGCAGCTCAGCATAAGCTACATTAATGTGGACTAAAAAAGTGACATTTGGTAGGCAACACCAACAATTAACAAAGATAACACTAAATACACTCATGCGACAGATCACCTTGATTGCCACTTGGACGTATGCTTTGAAACTAATTCACCTTAATAAATTCTTAAATAGTATAGTTCTACTCAGAATGTGCGGTTCCTCAGAGCCATCTTGAGGAGTTTATGATTGAGATGATCAGTAAGTAACACTGCCCTTAAGAATGCTTAGGTACAACTCATCTCGTCTATATTTAAAGGAGTGGACTTTGGTGTCTCTCTAAATACCTACGAGATGAAAGCGATTTAGTGCCAAAACATGGTAAGAAATGAAACTCAGAGTTATCCTCTGAGGCAAGAATATTAAAATGGCTACACATACATTAGATATAAGAAGAAAGAAGTCCAAAGGAACAAAAATTATGTGAACTAATACATTTATAAAATAAATATTCACTTTTCCAACTTACTTGTGGTAACGATCCTAATAAACCTATAGATCCAACACCAGAATGGGGAACATGATTCTGAACTGTCATAGGTTGAAAACTTGGTGATTGAGAATAAAGTCTGACTCTTGATTTGAAAGCTTCAAGTTCATTTTTGAATGCTTCAAAATAACCTTCTTCCTCTGCCTAGAAAACACAAAATGCAAAGACTGTGTTTTTGAAGAATTTCAGACCGCACAGTAAATTCTAAAAAGCATATATCAGGTCTAAAGTGGAGAAAGTAAAGATGAGGTGAATAGTTTGAATGCAGAATTCATGAAGATCCCTGTTAGATTTGTGAAAACTTCGTGTTTTATAGGAATAGTAATGACTGGTTTGTTCCATTTCCCTCTGCTTCAGCAAAATAAACAAACTAATAAGAAACAAACGAAAGAAGAAAGGAAGGAAGGAAGGAAGGAAGGAAGGAAGGAAGGAAGGAAGGAAGGAAGGAAGGAAGGAAGGAAAGAAAAAGAAACCCTCTATAAACACACACAAAAATATAACAAAAGAAAAGTAGGCTTTTTCTGTATTTCTCTTGATTTATTTGGATTCTTGACAGGATCCAAAATAGTCCTCACATTCTTCTCTTCTCATTGCCAACCCAAAGCCAAAGGATAGTCTTAAAAACTTATAATTCTCCACTAATTAATGAGGGACCCTATCATTACCTGTTTCCAGTAATTCCCTGATCCTGTACTCCCTATCTGTAAAAGCCAATGAAACCAAATAAGACTCAACATTCAACTTCATTATTGAAATACCTTAGTGTTTTAGTTTAACAAGTACCTTCTTTTCAACATAATGAAAAGAAAAATGTACGATGAGTTATGTTGAGGGAGGGGAACTCCCTCTAACGATATATAAGCAAAATTCCTGATACAAAACACCCTATTGGCAGTAGCCTTCATTTACAAATGTTTCCTTTGCAGATAAAGGAGGACACAGTGTATATCCTACACTAATAGAACACAGGCTTTAAGTTCAAGTGGTCGAAGAGTCTGTCAAAGTCTCATTCCTTAGTATCACGGGGCCCATTTGTCTGCAATGCTATTTGTTCTTTTAATGTAGTTTAGTTTGTGTAATCAGATTAAAATTTGTGGATTAGTTATTAGCATCAGTAACTATACAAATAATGCAGACAACATTCTATGCTGCCATTCTGTCTTTTTCTGAATTTAGAATCATTTCCTTAATTAAAGCATTTCACTTTGGTGAATATATGGTACTTGTATGGACATATGGAATGTTAGCCTTCATAACCAAAAGTAACCCTTCTGAAATGGTTATGCGACAAACTATTAAAGGAATCAAGTGGCACCACTGCTGATCTTACTGCACGCCTAAGGCCCAGGGATTTAGATCTAGAGAGATTTGACTGATTTCTGTTTTATTAAGTACCCATGGGTCACTTGCTTGCTTAATTTCTCTATGCTAATTTCCTCACTTGTAAAGTAGAAATAATAATCCTTATAAAATGTTATGAGGATTTAATAAGTTAATCCATGTAAAGTGCTTAGAACAGTACCTGGCAAAAAGCAAGCACCCATAAAAGTTATTCTGTAATTAAAAAAAAAATTATGAACACAATGTTAAGATCTAAAGACCTCAGTGCCTTTCAGTTCAATTTTGTCAAAGTAACTTTCAAAGAATGTATATAGTTTATGTTCCATTATCCTATTAAGCACTAGCTCAATAATATTCATTAATGTAAAGTGAAAAAGAAAGTATGATTTTTTTTTTATGCTTATGTGTTAAATGAAAATTTAGAATAGCCATCAGAAGCCTAACTAACATAACAACTCAATCATTTATTCATTAAGACTAGTGTTTTGGGAAAATTTCCTATTTAGGTTACACTTTAGAAGGGTTTAGAGCAGGAGTGTTCAAACTTTTTTCAACGGTTTTCACCAAGGGCCATAAGCGGTAAAATACACAAACAGCCGGGCCACTCACTCGAGGTGAAGTACGTGTTGCCTCACCTGGTTTATTTAAGTAAACTAAATATATTTTTGGAATTTGCTGTGGGCCAATTAACAATGGATCGCGGGCCGCAGTTGGCCCGCGGGCCGCAGTTTGGACACCCCTGGTTTAGAGCATTTAAGGTAGAACTACTATAACACTGATACGTATTTTTTTTAATTTAAATATATAATGTTTTACTCTAGTTATAAAAGGAAATATGTTTATTATAGTATACGAAAAAGTGGGTATCATTTATAATTCCACCACCTAAATATAAGTTAAACTTTCGGTATATTTCCTTTTCACTTCTGTGCATACTAAAATGTATCATATATGCAAGAACATGTACAATATATAGTTTATTCACTAGTACCTTAGAAACCAGATCCTGAGAGCATTCCCTCTCTGAGGTTACAATTATGACTTTTGTCTTAATTACTCCTTTGCCTCTTTAGTTTTACTGCTTATATATGTATCCCTCAATATATTTAGTTCTGCTTGTTTTTGAATTTTATAAAAGACACAAAATATTTTTTAAATATACTGGATATACTGGTACTGGATATATCATTCTGTAACTTGTTTTATTCACTCTCGTTTTTTCAATCTATGCTGATGCTGGTTAGTATTTTACCAAATGAATATACCTCAGTTTATTCATTCTGCTGTTAACAGACATTTGGGTTCTTCCCGGGCTTTTGCTGTTTTGAACAATTCTACTATGAAAATTATGGTATCCAGTGCACATCTATAAGAGTTTCTCTACAGCAACAGTTCTCAAACTTTATAGTCTCAGGACTCCTTCACCCTCTTGAAAATTACTGAGGAACCTAAAGAGCTTCTGTTTATGTGGGCTACATCTGTTAATATTTATTGTGTTACAAATTAAAACTGAGAAAATTTTAAAATATTAAATAAAACATAACAATAACAAACTCATTATATGTTAACATTTATATTTTTATTTAAAAAAACTGTATTTCCAAAACAAAAAGAATTAGAGAGAAGTCTAACTTAATGGAAGATAGCTGGATTCACACATGTGATTTTCTACCAATTTCTAATGCACTCTCATGAGAGAATAAGCGTGAAAATGGCAAATAGCATCTTAGTATAGATATTATGAACAGTTTTGACTCAGGGCCTTGTGAAAGGGTCTTGCAGACCCTCAAGTGTCCCTGGATCACATATTGAGAAATCTATTCTCTAGGATATATACCTAGAATTTTTGGGTGCTGGCACTTATTCGACTTTGCAAGGAAATTTTCCAAAGTGGTTGTAACAATTTATACTCCCACAGGCAATGAGTGTGAGTTCTTATCGCTCTACTTCTTGTACAACTTTCAAATTATTACTAATTGAGTGTGTGTGAAATGGTAGTTAATCTTTCTAGACATACTTATTTTTCTTTAACATGGCCAACAGCATCCTGTATATATATATACATATATCACTTCTTTTGACTATAGCAAAGCATTATCTCAGATTACTAAAAATTCTTCAAAATGTAATTGTAATGGTTGCATAATATTCTATGTAATACAGGGTTTTATCTGTTTTGTTTTGTTTTAAGCATTCCTCATTGAACTTTTTAGGTTGCTTCCTATTTTTTCATTACAAAAGTCTGATTTCTCACTAAGCTGTGAGTTCTATACATGGAAAATACTGCATCTGTTTCATTCAACACTGTATCCACAGCATCTTTTTGTGTGTGTGTCACCAGTAATCTTCAAAATAAAGGTTATTTGAAAATAAATAACATTATTATTTTCAAATGTTTTACCTACTAGTTTTTTTTTTTTAATTTAATTTTCCAGTTACGGTTGACATACAATATTATATTAGTTATCCTGAGCATCTTAAATAGCTGTGTGTTTGCATTAGTAGGTACTCAGTATTTATTGAATGAATACATGATGGAACACTCTAATTTTCCTGAATACATACATTTATTTGAATAGGTCTCAATTTCACATACATGCTAAAGTACAGCTTCTTATATAGCTCCCTTATGTCTAAATTAGCATGAAATCAGTGGTATGATTTTTCTTCCTAGTATAAAATCTACAGAATTGAGCCTTTGGCATCCTGGTTGAATGGCTTCCTTTGATGTGTATGGAGCAAAGAAGTTTCAGCTAAGGCCTAACTTCCCCGTTTAACAATACCAAACAGCTACTTACTTTGGCTTTCTGGAAAAATAAACGAAAACATCCTCTTGGATCCACATTACAGTTTTTGGCCATTTCCATAATAAACTGCATTACAACAGCTTGATGTGCTATTTGTTCCATTAAAGCCCCTTTCTAAAAATAAACAGATTAAAATGATAAGAAATACCTCTGGAAATATGTTTAATATTGTGATTACTATTTGGATTTTGAAAACATGATTTTCTAATAGGTTAAAAAGAACAAGGTTTAGAGTACATGGGAACAAGAGGTGGGGGGAGCAGGGAAAGCATATTAGAAAAAAATTTCCATATGCTAACTGAAATGACTAAAAAAATATTCTCACAGTAAATTCAAGTAGATCTGAAAACAAAAAAAAACACTTGTAGTTCTATTTAATGACCTTCCTGCTTTCATTTAAAGTAATGTAAAAAACAAAACAACCAAAAAAACCAAACCAGAATTCTGCTAAGGTTCCCAGAAGTTCAAGGGTTCACACAATACCTGTTCAGCTTCCAGATGAAAACACCATAAAATAAGATATTTAGCAGTTTCTTCACATACAAGGTATGGATGGTCAGACAAAAATCTCTGACTATCATCCCATCGACTCAACATACCTGTATAAAAAGAATTAAACCATGAATATCAAATACTTTCTCCTTATAAGTGAAGAAATGATATTTTGAAATGATTCTCTTAAAGACAATTCATATTACCACAGCAACATGTTATGGTAAAAGAGCAAGTGAAAAGGGATAAAACTCTTTTAAAGCAATACCCAATATATTGGAAATAGCTTCCAAAATTCAGTTTTATTTCAGATAATTAGTCAGGATGAAGTAGAGTGAATGGTTTAAAGCCAAAACTCCTGCATCCAGAGAATGCCCAAAGTCTTGGGCAAACTGAGATGGCTGGTCATCTTAGTGAATACAGATGATTTTAAGAGGCTCAATATTATTTATTCATAGAATACAATTTGTTCTATTAGAAAGATGCAAAAAAATAACAAAACCTCAATAAACTGCTCTTACAAACAAAGATTTAGTAGAAGAGTCAGAAAAACTATTTTCTAATTTATTTAAAAACTTCTAAGATGATATGGTCAAATGTTGCAGCATGGGAAACCAATCCAGTCAGTATTATAAAAGCAAATATACTTTAACCATTTTAATCACGTTAACCATGTAGTCATGATGATTATGTACGCAGAAAACAAAATCTTTTCAAAATTAGTTAAGCATATTTGCAAATGGCTGTTACCTTGCTTCAAAATACCAAATTAATCCAAATACTACTTAAGGTATGTCTTCATCTTTATCCAAATTAGTAAGAAATTTAGTCAGAAAGTTGATACCACCCAAGTAATCATGGAGGCAGCAAAGTGTCGAGCTTTTAGTTAATTTTGTCCAGTCAGCTTTACGCTTGAATAAATTAAATATAACTCTGCCAGCTTTAGGCTCTTTAGACTCATCCTAGAAGTCTAGATGATACTGAATTATCATGGCAATTTTATAAGGCTGTCTCAATAGTCTGGCAGTAAATCTTTCCTCTAGACACAAAAGGAACTTCTATGTATTTAAGTTCCACATCAGAACACAGGAAAGAAGAATTCTTAGGACAAATGTCTTAGTGAGAAATACACATTTAGCAACACACGAGAATCAACTGAAAAACAAAGATTATTTTTTTCCTCATTTAAAAAGAAAAAACGGGAAAAAAGCATTTCAGCATTTTCTCATGGAATTTTACAAGCTTTATAAATTTCCCCAACACTTTGGATACAGTGATTAGGTCATTTTAAACTGAGAAGCAGAATGATTATGGAAGTTACTTAAAACTTCTCAAACTATACTTAAAGAGTCTAATAACTTCTGGGGGGGTCACATGTAAAGGCATAATCCTATTTTTTATACCTCAAGCCATAAAATAAATCCTGTAAAGCAGTTTTGCCTTAGCTTTGTTACACTTCTGAAGAGGTGGTTATTTTCAACTCTATCCACAGAGAGCATTGTTTCTCCTGTTTACTTCTCCATGGTAGCCTTATGACTCACTGAGGAACGAAAATCCTATCCATTTTGGTTTCTAATACGAGTTAGTGACACTTGTAGAGGTCATGAGGAAGGGTGTCATTAAATGTTAAAGTTTTTAAACTATCTATTTAATAACCAAGATAAAATTAACACTTGAGGTTAACCATAGCTTTTCTTTATCTGAGATATACTTGTTACGACTTGATTTAAAAAATGTATACCAAATTATTATGAAATTGAGAAGTTAGGTTACAGGTAGTCCATACAGACCTTTGTGGGAAGAATGTGAAATTTTATGAACAAAATATATCAAGAGAATCAATGACTTAGTGCAACAGAATGCAACAAATTACTGTTATTTTGGAATTTGTAAACAAACTTACAAACAAATGGAGAGTAACACAATCTAGCAAGATGACTAAGAAAACACACTCTAAGGCTAACCTGCCCAGGTTCAAATACTGGCCTTACTTACCACTTACTATACCTTGGGCAAGTTCCTTTATACCTCTATGCTCCACATCATAGAGTAAAATAGGGCTTATATGTAAAATAGGGCTAAAAACTGTATCTAACAGGATTGTGAGGATTAAATGAGTTAATACATATTTATAGCACTTAAAGCAGTGTCTGGCAGAGAGTAAACACTTGATAAACATTAGGTAATATTAATGCAATATGAACAATTCATCATTCATTCATTCTAAGCTAATCCTTTGGTTAAGGATAATCTAGTCATTTAAACTATCGAACCAATTTCTCTGAATGCTTGAAAAACCTTACTTTGACAAATTAAAATATTTTAATTATATGCTTTCACCTTTAAATTTTCCTGGTGAACATCTAAATCCACCCATCAGCTCTCAACATTCCACCTGATTCCTAACATGGTCCCCAAATGCACAATCTTGTTGATTTCCTTTTCTTCTTTGCAAGATAGATTTTAATCCTTTAAATTATATTAATCATCTTAGTTACTTGATGTGCTAAAAATCTCCTAACTAGGTTGTGAATTTCTTCCTGAAAGATGTATGACTTCTTTTTGTATATTTCTTGAACCCCAGATCTCCTGTATTCGCAATCACCTACCACCAGATGACAATTTCTACCTACATGCCCCTACATAGACTCATCTTATTTGAAACTAAACCCATTTTTCTTTCCCTGCCATCTATAGTGCTTCCTAGGCTCCATGTCACCCAATCAAGAATTCTAGAAATTCCTGTCATTTCCATTCCGCCCACATCAAACTGATCACTAAGTCCTGTGGTTATACTGTTATAGTCTATTAATATGGTGAATCATATTAATGAATTTTCTAATGTTAAGCCATCCTTGAAATCTTAGTATAAACACTTTAAAAATATTTTTTCAGATTATAAAAATAAAGTATATTCATTGTGAAGAATTTGAAAAATCCAGAAAATAAAAATCATCTACAATTCTACAAGAAACAATGTTAACATTTTGATGTATTTCCTTCTGGGTTTATTTTTTAATGACTTTTAAAGAAACAAAATTAGAATCATACCATACATATTAATTTTCTACTCATTTCACTTCACACTCTATTCAAAAATACTTTATATTAAATGTTTTTCAAAAATAGGATATTAATGTGTTTGAAAAGCAATATATAAGTGATTACATTGAAGAGACTGAATATCTATCTACCTTCAGTATAACTGAAAAAGATCCTATCATCGTACTTATGCAAATGTTTATAGTGTTTGATAAAACTTCCAGTGACACCATCCTACAGATTTTAAAAAGTGCTCTATTACAGCTAACCCTTGCTGGAATTGGACTGATGATGTGCCACGAAAAACTGTTAGATCATCAAAAAGCAGCTCTGATGATCATAAAGACAGTGATGTCAAAGTTGCATATGATTTTGAATAAAACTATTTTGTGAAATATAAAAGAAAACAGATTGTGTTTCTAAATTGGTATTTTATATTTATAAAATGTGGATTAACTAAATAAATTAAATACAAATGTAGGGAATAAAATGCTTCATAATACTCTGTGATATAGTTGTACCATCTATCATCAGATGGCAACTTTCATCTAATTATAAAGGTAAAAGCAACGTAAAATAGTCAACAAATACCACAGGGAAAGTTAGGAAGAACTTGGAAGAATTAAGTACACCCTAGAGAAGCACTGGTCTGAAGCGTCTGCAGCCTCTCACAGCCTCCCATGTACCAGGCTCACGTCTTCCAAGAGTCTGGAATGCAGTTCAAGTTTGGAAAGTCTCTAGCTGGAAGCTTGAATTACAGCTGCTATTCCAGATGTGTTTCCTTCAAAGGAGTATATCAATGTAGTCCTTACTCTGGCAAATGCTTTTTTTCCTTTACCACAATAAGCATACAACACCAGAAACATCTGCATCCACCCAACAAGGACAGCGTTAAACTTTCACTGTCTCAACTCAGGTCTCTATCAACTCTGTGCCATAATTTAGGCCACAGGGACTTTGATTATCTCATCATCCCACATGACTGTAAGTTGATCTACTTTACACTGATGGAACTTGGTGAGCAAAAAGTAGCAGGTATCCCAGATGTCTTGGTAAGATATAAACATGCCAGAAGTGGGAAATAAAAGACAGGAAATTTCTGAGAGCCTACAACCTTAGTAACATTTCTGGGGATCCAATGGGCTGCAGCAAGTAGGCTATTTCCTCCTAAGTAAAAGTCGATGTGCATTTCCACTAAGAAATGGGCACAATGTGCATGTGGGAGTGGCTATCAGGTCTGGTTGGCTTTGACGACAGTAAGGCTCTGGTTAATCAGTGTTATAGGAGGAGGAACTGGAAGCCCACACATGCAATAGCAAAACAATTGCTTATTAATCATTTGTGATTGTCATGTCAGCCTTTTTCCTCAGCCGTCTCGCTGCTTGCACAATATTTGATAAACTAGGGTCATGGTGGCAGACTTGAGATGATGCCTGGGATTTCCCCATCTATATTCCAGGACAGTCACTGAACACTAATTTGCCAGGAGCAGAAACCAGTGCTGAAACCTCAATATAGCATCGTATGCTGGAGAGACCTGCCGGCCATCAACTAACAGGGTGATTATTTTGGTATCGTTTCACCTTTGAGGGGCCAGTCGTTCCTCACTTGAACAAGCCCGTTTTAGATCTGGAATTGCCTTCTTTCCTTGCCATGCTTCTACCAGTAATACATCTGTGGTCTTACTGAGTTATTCCCTATACCACATTATTTCTTGACCCAGAAACTCATTTTACAGCAAAAGAAATGAAGACAATGGGCTCCTGAAATTCACTGGACTTATGCACATCACTACCCAGAAACAGCAGGTTTTACAGAATGGTAAAATGTTTTATTGAAGACACATACGTTATAGTGCTAGGGGGGTTACTATAGCTTGTGAGGTTAGGATATTTTCCCACACAAAATTGCTTCTGACCATGTTTACAGCAAAAGTGAGGGAACTGTTTCACACCCACTAGGTTTCCCATGGCTCCAAAGCAACTAGCCTATAGTATGCCAGCTGGATGACAACACCGTGAGGGATGCTAGTCTACCAGATGCAGTTATGTTGTGAAAGAGTAATGAGTATATGGTACTCTTTTCCCATAGCAGAACACACAGGCCTAGGAAGTAAGAACTATAGGTGAGAGTGGCAACTTACATTATCACAACTAAGACTCATGTACAAAAATTTTGCTTTTCATGCTTATGACTCAGGGCTCTACTCATGTAAGATTTGAAGGTCTATCAAAGGGAAGACTGTTTCTCTTTTATTTTTCTATTATAAATAATACCAGAATTATAATAGTATGTACCAGGGTAAATTTTATTTCTTCAGATACTATTTTTTAAATAGAACACATAGCTTATTTTCTTTTTAAAAAATAAAAAGTATGAGAAAAATGAATATTTTATGAATAAACTGCATAACAAAAGGGGAAAAATCTAAAGTAGCATCCATTGTCTTGATGTAAATGAAGGATGAATGAAATTCTAAAGGCTTTGTGGAGGAAATATCAATAGGAAAAAGATCTCAAAATGTCATTTAAAAAGCCTAACATATTACAAACAAAAACTATGTTTACTAAATTAACATATTACTTGGGATCAAGAAAATATGCCTTGAACCTTAACTCCTAACACTTCCCATTGCATTTTCACTCCAGCAGGATCACCCTGCTTATAAATCTTAGAACACAGCATGCTGTTTTCCAACTCTGCCTTTGCACGTGCTGTTGTTTTGCCTCCTCATCCACATGGAAAACTCCTATGTGTTCCTCACAATCTAGTCCAGATGTTACCTCCTCTGGGAAGCCTTCACTTACATCAATCACTATCTCACCACTTTTCCCCTATAACCTAATTTTCAGTCTTTTGTATACATACTCCTATTACTGTATTTATCTGAATAACCGTTCAAGGATCTGCATGAATTGTATAGCATCATATCCAAAATCTGGGGGAAAAAATGAATGCAAATCCTACAACCATATAACCACATATACCAAAACAAGGAAGCAAAGGGGGAAAGAGAAAAAAGCAAAGACTAGACAAGAAATAGAAAGAGGCTATGGAGTAAATAAAGACCGTGTCTTAGAGGGTAGTATTATATAATAATAAATTACATACATTTGCTTCTCTTCACAATTTGGCTTACTCTGTCAATCCATTTTTTTATGACCTCCCCACCAAGTCTAAAACAAGAGCTATAGAACTGTGCCAGAAGTCGTTATACAACTAGAGTTTGTCACTTATCTTCTTTTTGGTCCCCATTTTATAAATCCACTTTTTGTACACATATTTATGATATCGAACGTTACAAAAGAAGGAAACTCAAAATAGTAGACTTACCAAAATGTCTGATTTTTTGCTCATATTTTTGCATAAATGATTCTGATTTATTTTCATCTTCTGTCTCTTTTCTTTTATCTTGATTAATAAAACTCTAAGAAAAAAATTGAAGTTAAAATTAGATTTTATACTCTAAATGACTCTTCTTTCTCAGAGACTGAATGTCTAGCAATCCTTCCTATAGACACTATAAAAAGGTGGTATAGTATTATACTGATATTATATCGTTAAATTTATCAGTTAAACTCTATTAAACAATTAACATTTACTTGTACTGGAGTTTCATTATTTTTGTATAAAAATGATAGATATGTGGAAAATTATAGAATTATTTTAGAAATTATACAGAAAAACAAATGAATTAACTTTTTTATTAAACTAAATTTCCCTATCAAAGGTAGGTATAGAAAGATCCTTTACATGCATAATTTATGTTTTTCATTATTCATTTCCATTAAATATTTGCAACTTTAGCCTAATCTTTGGAGTTCTTGCTGGAAATAAACTCAGAAATTCAAAGCACATAGAGAATACAGTACAGTTACTATAAATTCTCCGATAAGACATAAACCTAAAATAGACCTTGGTTGTAGACTTTTTTCTTAGGAAAGGCCAAACAGTTTGATTCTGAAATCCAGTACAAAGTTCTATTAAGGAAGCATTTATTTTCAATTAAATAAGTCATAAAACAGACCACGATGAAGTTTGTATTTGGCCAGAAAAACTAGCAGAACAGTTTCTCAGAACATTCTGTGATCATATTTAAACCTTGAGATCATCACTGCCAAAAATGAAAATTGCAAACCAGCTCTCTGCCCATTTATAACCAGGAAGCACATCAAAGTTTATATATTGCAAAATAAAAGCATTTTTTCCTTTATACATTCTGCTATCTAGACCAGCACTGTCCAGTAGAAATATAATCCAAGTCATAAATGTGTTTTAACATTTTCTATTAGCCACAATAAAAAGCAAAAAGAAACAGATAAATTAATAACATATGTATTTAACCCAACATATCCAACATATTATCATTCGACATGTAAGCAATATAAACAATTATTAATGAAATATTTTACTTTTTTGTTTGGGTACTAAGTCTTCGGAATCTGGTGTGTGTTTTACACTTACAGCACATCTCAATTCGGACTAGCCACATTTCAAGCTCAATGGCACATGTGGCTAGTGGCTACCAAGTTGGACAGCGCAGATCTAGACCAGTCCTCTCAAGTCTCAAGCTCCCAGACAAAAGCAATGTACGATTTTGAGCAAATGACTGGAACATAAAGATAGTCCTAATTAATTTGTGGTATAAATGTAGGCCTTGTTAGAACCTAAGTTTAAAAAAAAACAATTAAAAGCAGAGACAAATGAAAATATATTCTTTGTGACCACTATGTTAAGAGACATTAACTTATAAAACAAAGAAACACTGTTTCGATCATTCCCTCTGAAAGAAAAAAAAATTATTTTGAATAGTTTTTGTGTATAAATACAAACCAGAAATAAAATGACAACTTACGATACACACCTTTGAACAACATATACTGACATAGTGAATCATTCAGACAAAGAATGATCCTGTTGTGAGGGAGGAAAAATTTATAAACTGGTACAAGCACAGAAAAATAATCTAGAAAAATATGACTCACTGTAACAGTGGTTATCTCTGGGAAACAGAACTGATAGTGAAGGAAGCCTTCCAATTCTATTTTGCATACTTATATATTTTTTTCTTTTTCACAATAAGCATATCGTACTGTTACAATTTTTCTTGATTAAAGAATAAAGTACTAATAGGGCTCACGGTGTTATACATTTACCTACATGTATTACTTACTGTAGCAGAACTAGAGCTGGACTGGGGAAAGAAGTTAAGAGTGTAGTGCTTAAGAGGGTAGGTTGAGAATGGAAGCCAGAACAGAAACAAGCAGCTGTAGACTGAGAAGCCCAGAGAATAATGATGGTTAAAGAGAAAGTGAATGTGGACTTCGACTAGAATGAGTCGTCTATCCCTGAAGTTTGAGAGTTAAGTTTAGTACAAATTGAAAGAAGTCCTATTTTACACATTAGTTGAAAATGACTGAATTTCATTGCGCATATTTACTTCAGATATAAAAGTCAAAGAATAAGGCCTGTATAATCCAGTGAGAAACAGAAAACTGCTCTTAATAAACTCGGCGTAAATACTGTACTAGTCCTTTCACTAGTAAAGCTTATAATACTAAACCCACACTACTACTTGACGTTTCCTAACTACATACTGGTAAATAACAACAAAAGACTTTATTTAGTAAATCCAGTAACTACACATTAGTGTTACAAAACTGATCGCAAGCTGACAGCACAGCAACATCGGAAAGTGCTCATAACGTCTGAGCTTTACCATGTGCCACGCCCCACGCTTCGTTATTATTTTGTCTTCATACCCACCCCATATAGTTGATAACACTGAGGCTTAGAGATGTGAAGTGACTGGCCCAGCATTGTGACAAAGCTGAGATTTGAGGCAGTCCGATTTCAGAGCCCACACTTACATTCAGTGTGCTATGCTGCAGCCATATATTTGTATTAAGGACTACACACATTAAACACTATTGGGGATATAGGTTTCTGCAATAAGCGCTTTTAATAAACCATCCAAAATGAATACTGTTTACAGGTTCTGTTGCTTTGCTGTCAAATATGCACAACTGGTTTGTATAAACACTTTAGTTTATTCTTCTTTCATTGTGGTGCAATAAAAGGTCATACCTTATTAAAAACATCCTTGCTAATGGCATCCACATTCCACAGACACATTCTCTCTCTTTGTACTAGAGCCTCTTCCTTCTGCCGCCATTCTTCCTCCCGTTGCCTCAGTTCTGATACTGCTGTTTGTGCTTTGGCATGTTCCTGATCCAAGGACTCAGAGTTATGCAGTGCTAAGCTACCAAGTTTCTGTTGAGCTTCAGCGAGATTCCATTTGCACGCCACAGAGCTCTTGACAAACTCTTTCTGCTTTTGGCAAGCCATTTCAATCCCAGGGCTATACATCTGGATGAAAAATAGTATTTGCAAGAAATGAAGAAGGCAACAGGTATGTTTATTCAGCACAGTTCTATTTTCTTTTAGACACGGATTTCTATACAATGTTTTTGGCATAGTATCCTGCCTTCTGTATATGTAGTTACATTTTTATATTGTAGGCCTTGTTTCATTAACTGGACTGTAAGCGACTTTGTTACTCTGTGCCCCTCCCCCAACAACAGCATCAAAAAGCCTGGCAACAGCAGTGTCCTGCATATAGTTTGTGTTCAACAAACATTCCATTTATAGTCTTCATAACCCTGACATAGCAGAATAAGAACAAAAGCTTAACTCTAGTTCATCGCCTTATCTCGCAACATGCTGAAATCCAGACCTTTAGAGTTTTGTTCACGGCAAGTTCTTCACGGCAAAGAACCTTTTATTTAAAAGTAATCATTTCTTGGTTTCTATTTTCTTTCTGTATCATCCCAATCCTTGGTGATCTAAGAAGTTCTTTTGGCAATTTCTATTTATAACTGACTATATCAAATAGATACCTTTTAACTTAATCCTAGCCAAAATAGGTGAAGTTACTTTTTTTTAAAAGCCAAGTGGTCCACCGTGGTGATTCTGTTCCACTCAGAAGCAACAGTAATTAGTTTAACATCTACTGAACCACTAAATGTAAGGCACTGTGATGGGTGCCTTATATCCCCAGCTCTATAAAACAAAAGCTGAAGGCACATTCTTTGTGATTTCTTAGCCAAAATGTAGATCAATTTCAAACTAAGTCTTCAGAATAATTTTACCCCAGTCTGTTCCCTTATCTGCATCACTATTCAAACTTTTAGAATTTCATACCTTAATTACATAAATAAGCCTTTCTCATCTCAAGCCATTCTCCACTCTGCTAGACTTGATCTCTCCAAAAAACAAATCTGGTAATTTTACTCATTCTTAGACTCTTGGGATAAAGTGCAAACTCTGTGACATGGCATTGTCCCTCATGATCTCACGCCCTATTATCTCTCTGGACTCAGTTCTAGTTTCTCTTCCACTTGTTTGCTTATTCTCTCCATCCACCCCTCAATGTGGAACTCCTCCCCAGCCCCCCTCCCCCCGCCACATTAAACTCCTATCTTCCTTCTAGATTCTGTCATCACATCCTTAAATTTTCCCTTATCCCTTCCCTCTTCACCCAAGTTATGCATACTTCTATAGTGGTGTTGTCACTCAACGCTCAGCTTCTTTGGGGCTAGAATTCAATAAATCTTAGATGAATAAATGCCTCTCTACTTCATGGAACAGACTAGTGGTGGTCAAGAACTCTGCGCCAAGCTGCATGCAAGGCCCATCCATACTTCTCATCTAAGTCTTCTGCAGGGAAACTTAGATTTCTACTGGGGCAAACGTGGCCATTGTTGTTACTCAGATGTTTTAGTTACTCATTTAGCAGGTTTGGAGCCCAAGCACCACATGGCCCTAACTAACCAAGTAAAGTATTTATTGTTTTTTGCTAACTTAGAATCCAGAAAAAGTGTAGACTAGCTATGCTTAAGGGGCCAGGAAAAGGAGAAAAATGAAGCTATAAAATTTATATTGTAAGAAAAGACAAAGATATACTAAGAAAGGAGATATGGACAAATGGATCTTGCATTTTCGAATCATGTGGGAGCAAATTCTCAAATCATTTCTCAAATCAAACACAGAAATCTTATCTCCAAATTCTAAAAATGATTTGTTTAAATTCTTCTCCACAGACAACATTTGGCCACTTGAACAAACTATCCAACATGTATTGAGATGATTAAATAAAGTCATATTTTATCTGTGAATATATTGAGGTTTCAAAGGGGTATTAAACATCAATTTAATGAACATAAATTTGAAAAAGGAATTGTTAGCATTAAGATCTACTAATGTAACTTTACATTAAAAAACACACACAAAAAAAAACCCTTTCAAACTGACCTCTAAATTCCATACTGCCTTTACATTAATTGGATCTCAGATCTATACATCACATATGACGTTAAGATGTCTAGAGTCCACATATTTGGTAAAATTAAACCAAAGCTGTTTTTATAAAGATTATAAAATGTTTATGAATTGAATTAAACATTTGATTATTTCCAAATATTTCAATCCAAAACTTAAGTCCTAAAGCCAGTAAGACAAATAAGGTTATAAACATATGAATGGATTTAGGATTAGAAATCACAAGTTTTAACATCATTCAAAAGTAGTTTCAGCCAAATAAGGGTTTACGTTACATCACAGGATGGACAGTGCAGTACGTTGGAAAAAACACTGTACTAGGAGCCAAAACTAGGGATCTAATTTCAACTTTGCCACTCACTAGCTGTATGGTCTCAGGGAAATCACTTTTAATGAAGGAGATAAGCCTCTTCACTTCTAAAATTCCTTTCAGCTAAATAAGCTTGTAATTCCAAGTGTACAAGTAAAACTTAATACAGGTATTTTTAAAATTGAGTTTCTTAGGCTATTTTTGTAATTCAACCACAATGCACTGAAATTCTTCTATCCTCTCCATATGCCTTCAAAATAACAATGGCAGCTGCTGTTCGTTCTCTCTGTAACACATTCATTATGTGGTTATATAACATATTTTGTATATAAAGATGACACTAGTGATCCATTATTAGTGGGTGACTACTGACATATCAACTCTCACTCTGTCCTCCTAAAAAATGTCTTGCACTTTCCCAGTGACTGGCTGGCCAAAGTACAGTCTGTGGTTATGAAACAGCATTTTCTGTGTGAAGCCAACCCCCATGAGTTGGGCATTCAATCGATGACCCTACACTTACTGGCAAATGATTTAAATCGCTCATTTTCATTAACAGCTAGCAAGATGAGTTTAGAGAAAAACTGTATTCATTCAGTTAAGCTCTTAGGAACCCCATTTTGCATGAAACCTTGAAAGCAGACACTCAGAATCCGTTTCATTTAACATATTGGTGTTTAGTCTGTGATCCTGAAATATACTTCCAAACACACTCAGGTTAGGAGAATAACCAAGACAAGGTGAAAATAACCAGGACATAAGCAATCCCTAAGATAGGATCCAAAAAATCCTTAAATGATGTATCACATGTAGATAAGTTTCAGAGGAATGAATGCTGGTGTGAAAACCATGAGTAGCATCAGGAATCTTAGGAAGAAGTCTGAGGGAAAAGGCAAACGTGTGGGTAGATGTTTTTACTGGAGAATGAAGTGAAGCAAAACTAAAACAACCGTTAGGGGTAAAATGGTCACACGAATAGGAGGATTTACGCCAGCATCAAAAGCGAGGTTTAAAGAATTTACTTAGATGTCAAAAGTCAGTGTAATTGGATGAGAAATCTTTTTAAGTCAGGAGCTCGGTGAATGTTGAAATACAACCATTCACTGCTCCTATCAACTATGCACAAGTATTAGAGTCTTCAACAGAATAAAACGCTCGGATAAAAGCACGCACAAGAGGACAAAGGGTCAATGTTAATAACATGAGCCGCCCCCAATCTGTCAGGATGGGGGTGGGGAAACGTCTTCCAAGGGTGAGATGGAATTGGCCACGGTGAAAAGGTGTGCGAGGAGGTGGAGGTTGGAAATACATGGCCAGCCTCTCTTCGAAGTCCTTTGAAGATGCTACAATAGCGGTAGGATGGCATCAGGCCCCCGATCCCCACGGCTGAAGTGGAGGCTCAGAACAGGGCACAGAAGAGGGTCGCAGAGACCGGACTCTAGGGGCCTGGCAACGGCATTTCTCCTTCCCCTAGCAGAAAGCGGGCCCCCTCTCACCTGGGCGCCGCCGCCCGGCAGTTGTGGGCAGCGGGGAGAACTGGGGGACACGTCCAAGTCATTCTCTTCCTCTGCCTCACCCTCTGTCCGAGGGAGGTTCCAAGGTCCTGGCGGCGGCCATGGCTGCTCCATGTCCGGCTGCCCCAGGCTCTATAACCCCCACTGCCAACAGACTTGGCGTCAGTGAATCCAGCTGCGCGGAGCCAGCCGCCCCAGCGGGCCGGGGCCGTTACCCAGAATTCCTCTGCTGGCCGCGACGCCGACGCACGCTCCACACTAGCCTGGGCCGCGCCACCGGCGGACGGCGGAAAAAGACGGACTCCACTCAGGACGTCACTTCCGGCTTGGAGGGCGGGGGCTTGTGAGGTGTGTCCCGGGGCCTCCCTGTAGCGGGTGCGTTTGGAAGTCTTTTAAAACTCCGTTCTCTGAAGGCTTTCAACGCTGCCGACTTACCCTAACGGCACTACGGGTCGTGTAGTATTGAATACTTGTTGTCTAGTGTTCCCTACGCTGTAAATAGTAGTGGTGGTGCTCAGACCAAGTGTCCACTTGTTTAAAAACTGCAACTCATTGCTGTGCATTGATACTGTAAGCCAGTATTTCTGAAGCGGGGTTGGGAGGGAAGAAGGGAGAATTTTGAAAAGCAAAGCCAACTTCCCTGTCATTTCGAGTTACAAGCAACAAGAACACTACAGAACTTGGCTAAGAGGAGGACGCCAAAGATGAAGAATTGGGCCAAGCACCAATTTAAAAAATTAAGACGAGTACCAATAGCGAACGTACAGGGAGGGCTTCATATAGTTCTACATATCTCGTTTAATCCGAAATATTTGTTCTCTGTCCCCCTTTGTAGAAGAAGAAATAGACCCAACATGCCAAGGTCACACATACTAAGGGGAAGAACTATGATTAGCCAAGGGAATCTGACTTCAAATCGTGCGCGTTTAACAATCAGGTATTGCTGTCTTCAAAGAGTCCTAAAAACAAGACGCCATTTTTTCAGTCTTATTTGGCAGACTTTTGAAGTTATTCAGTACTGAGTGTTGACAAGATGTGAGGAAATGGATTGGCAGACTTTTGAAGTTATTCAATACTGAGTGTTGACAAAATGTGAGGAAATGCGGTTGGAGACAATGTCGTTTGTGTAACTTTTTGGGAGGGGCACTTTGAGTATCAGAGAATTAGGTGCTTTGATTCAGCAGTTTCACTACCAGGAAATTATGCAGCAGTTATTTTTGCACCATTATGCAATGATTTATCAACAAAGATGTTTACTGCAGCATTTTTTTGTGGCAAAAAACCAACAAAAAAAATGAAACTAATTGCCCGTCAATAGAGAAACTTAAATGAATTATGGTTTATTAATACAGTGGGATGTTAATCAGTCTTTAAAAAGAGTAAAATAGATATAAATGTGCTGATACAGAAATATCTCCAAAATGTGTTGAGTTAAAAAAAAAGTTGCAAAATTAATTTTGTGTGTGTGCATATTTATGGAGAAAGAGAATGATCCAATTTGTGTAAAAACGTGCGCGCGCGTGTGTGTGTATACACGTATATGCACATGTATATGGAAACCTCCTGGGGAGTAGACAAGAAATGTTAATGATTACCCCTGGTGGGTAAGGCTATGAGGAAAGGTTCTGAGCATCTTTACTTTCCATTCGTACCTTTCCTGTATTATGCTGTTTGAATATTTTCCAATGCATGTATGTTATACCTTAATAATTAATTACAAATAAAAGTTGAAAAGCACGGTGCCTAAACCTTTTGAGCTTATGAGTGAAAGCCACAGAAGAAAATAGGACAGCAGCTAAAGCACAAAGGAGAGGAGGCAAAACCAGTTTTATTCACTAGTAGCTTTCATTTAAAGTGACGTCTATTACATTATATTAAAGTGACGTCTATTACAAGTTACTTTAAATTACTTTAAAATATTTCTCAGAAATTTCCAGTGATGTTACCGTATATATCATCGGCCAGAACAGGCTTAGGTAATTATGATTCATTCCCTGGATCTAGATGCATTGCCATCCAAGCAAAACTGGGGTTCCATTAGCAAGGAAGAAGACCTTATTGTGATATTAGGTACTCAAATCACATCGTCTGCTATAATTGTTTAAGTTCTTGTGATACCTAGTGCCAGCCTAACTCTTGGGTGTCATCTCAACCTCCTCTACTGCCTTCCCAGGTCTCTCTTAGTATGCTCATTAGCCTCCTTTCAGTTCCTCAAACATACCAATTTCTTTCCTGACCCATGGCCCTTTACATTCGTTGCTCCCTTTGTCTGGCTCTCTTTTCTCTTAGTTCTTTTAAAAGTCGTGCTAGTGGTCATGCTTTTCTTTTTAGATCTTAGATCAAATGTTATACCATTAGAGAGGCTGACCTGCCCATTGGGTCTAGATTAGGTTCTTATTCCTTCTCCAACCTGTAACCTATCTCACCCCCTGGATATTTCCTTCCTAGCATTTGCCATACTATTATTATTTATGTTCACTTATTTATTGTATTTCTTCCTGCACTAGAATGTAAGGTCTACAAGAGCATAGATTGTTTCTTGTTCACCCTTGTATACCTCCATTGTCCAGAACGGTACCTTGCACATAGTAGGTACTCAATAAATACATGCCGAATAGATAAATAGGGAACTAATGCATGGAAACAAGGATAAAAGGAAAGGTGTAGGATTAAATACAGACAGAAAAAGGTAAAACCAGGATGGAAATGGGTATATTTTGGTATGAGAAGAAAGGGTGGATATTAATAATATCAGAAGTAGCCTCATCTTAGCTATTGCTGACTTTAGCTATTTCTAAATCCTGTGCCCAGGCACAGTGGACACTTTTTACAAGCCTTGGAACTAAATCATACTATTTTCTACTTTCTTATATTGCATAAATATAATTCCTTGGAAATTGCTTTGGGTCATAATTGGCCTAGTACTCCCATGGACATAGAACTAACCAGCTGAAACTTAAAAGAGCAAATTAGTTTTTCCTGAATAGAAATTACCTTAAAATGGAAATATATGGACTATATAGTCCAGAATGCCCAAGGGCAGCCCTTTTGGAAGGGTTTGTGTGGTATTGCTAAGTAAGTATGGAGCCTGCAAATCTCAGTGAGTCAAAGCAGAAGCCAAAGAGTAACATATGACTTTGACACGTGAACTCAAATAAAGTTTGTGAAATACATTCCGTGTGTGGGCCCAGATCCCAAATGACTTAAAGATTGTTAAAAGCTGTTCAGTAGCAATTTAATTCCTTCCTTGGAAGCATTCCTGCTACTTGGAGAAAATTCTCGAGAAGTATATATACTTAAAGAAACACTACTCAAATTGCCAGCTCCTATTTGGACATTCATGCAGAGAGACCACTATTCTTGTAATACAGTGCTTCTTTTTTCCTTAAGTGGGTTTCCCAATGAATTACTTGTCAAGTATTATGTACCATAATAATTTTCTTACGTCATCTGCATTTCAGATGAATAGATCCACCATATTTTGCTCTTTAAATGTATGTAAGACTTCTATTGAAGGGAATTTCGTAGTGATGCCACCAGCAATCCTCTTGATGGGTTATTATAGGACAGAAGGAGGTCCCCATAAAGATATGATTACTCTTATGACTTAAGTATGTGTTAAAAATTTTTAAGTTGTTATTATGAATATTTTTAAATACACAAACGCATAGAATTATGGTAAACCCCATATATCTGTCACTCAGATCAATTATCATGATTTTGCTACATTTGCTTTATCCATTCCTTTTATTCATTTTCTGGAGTATTTGAAAACAAAATTTTAGATATTAGATCATTTCTACTACATACCTTAATGTGTATTTCTAAACAATATTGTTATTTGCCTTACATAAACACAAGGATATGGTCATACCTATCAAAATTACTTGCTTGGTATTATCTAATATTCAAACCATAATCAAATTTTCCTCGGAGTCTCAAATATTCTAGTTAAGTTGGTTTCTTTGAATCAGGGTTCCAACAAAGTCCACATATTAGATTTGGTGGCCGGGTCTCTTAAGTATCTTTTCATCTAGAGTGTTTCCCCTTCACCCTTCCTTTGCTTTTCAATGTCATTGACTTGTTGCAGACTAATTGGGTCAGTTGTCCTATAGAATGTCCTATGTTCTAGATATGTCTGTTTGCTTCTTTGTGGTGTCACTAATACGTTTTTCTATCCTCCATATTTCCTTTAAGTGAAGTTAGCCCTATAGCAACACTGCTCAACAGAAGTTTCTGTGATGATGGAAGTATTCTACTTGCACTACCCAATACAGTAGCTACTAGCCACATGTGGCTATTGGGCACTTTCAATGTGACTAGTGTGAGTGAGGAACTGAATTTTAAATTTTATTTAGTTTTAGTTAATTTATATTTATATCTTATGTATAATAGTGAGATTTCACCTTGTCAGAGAGAGTGGCCATAGGTGGGATATGTAAATCAGTGTACCTGTGCTAATGGGCACATGCAGTGGGTGACAACTTAGGTAATGGGTATAGAGTGAGGAAAGGCAAGGACCAAGAAACATTGCTTAGACAGGTAGAAGAGGATGAATAGAGACAGAGAAAGAATGGCTAAAGAATTGGAGGGAAACCAGAAGAGGGCTGTGCTCTAGGTGCCAAACAAGGAGAGTCCAGTTATATCCAGGAGAGTTCAGTTAGGCAAGGAGAGTCCAGTTAAGGCTAGGGAGAGCACAGGATTTGACATTGTGTCTCTAGGATGTCTGTGTTGCAGGGGCAGTGATATGGCAAGGTACACCTGGATTCAAGTGTGGCTGCTTCCCTTCAGCTGTGTGGCCGTGGGCGAAAGGCTTTGTGGCCTCAGATTCTGCATCTGTAAAATAGGGATAAGAGCATCTGCTTCAAAGAGAGGTTATTGTGGGCATGAAATGAATTAGCATATGCAATATGCCTAGCACTTCGCAGCTTCTTAATATAAGTCAATTCTTCCCTTCCATTATGTCTCTGATCTTATTTTTTTAGTCTGTTTTGGTTGTCACTCTCCTTGATATCTTACCCTTGGTGTTGGTGAGTTACTTGTGAAGGTCAACACGGGTCCTTTCCCCATATATCACTGTACGGGTCTGGGTGCCAGCAAGCTGTTGTGAGCTGACACATTAGTGCTCTGGATACAGTAGGGAGCCAAGCACCCACTTGTGTACCTCTTGGTACACAAGGATTGTGTAAGGACACAATATACCCTCCTTCCTCACACTGAGTTTTTCCCTTCCATGGAAAGGAACTCCAGTTACCTAAATAAATACCTCATTCTCACATCTTTCTGCACTTGCATTTTGCAATTGCATAAATCCAATGCAAAATACAGTGGTACCTAGGTTTTCAAATGTAATCCGTTCCGGAAGACCATTCAAGTTCTAAAATGTTCGAAAACCGAGGCGCAGTTTCCCCATAGAAAGTAATGCAAAATGCTTTAATCCGTTCCAGACCTTTAAAATCAACTCCTAAAACTGCAAATTTAGCATGAATTTTATTATCTAATGATATCATAGATCCATAAAATTTACGGTGTTCGTAAACTGAAATGTTCGTCAACGGAGACGTTCGAAAACTGAGGTACTGCTGTATTAGTACTAAGTGACTCATCACAATAAAATTTTTTTTAAGAGACAGAATTGGCCCTACCAGATTTTTCCGATTGGCTAGAAGTAGCCACTACTTCCTCCCTTCCTTCCTTTTTATCTATTAAATATAGTGATTGGGGGAAAAATCAATTTTTCCCTATGGGTTAAGAACTCTTGCTCTGCCTACCAGCTCTGAGGGTTTTTGCAGTGTAACCTGGCTTTGGCAACTACATTAACTACCCATTGGGAGATAATGTAATTCAGTGCTTGCCTTAGGTTAACTAAGCCCCAGAAAAGAGAGACTGACAAATATATTTCTATTTTGGCTAAAACTGGATATCTTCTAAGTCTCTTTAAGAATTATTTATGTATTTCTAATTAACACACGTTTAATTTTTGTTATTGACAGTGGCTATGTTTTCCAAACCAAACATGAGAACATAAGACTTTATAAGCAAGAGAGTACCTTTAGGGACAGGCTATCATATTAATTGGAATGTTACAGAAATTCCCAGGGCTTGGGGGGAGGGGTCCTATAACTACTAAAAATGGGTCGCACTAAAATTATAATGGAACTATGATCACATTCCACTTTTAGAATGGACACTGTAAACATTTTAACATAGTGATTGGCACCATAAAGAGAGGTGATGGAAAGAGTTGGTGGAAAGGAAACTAGGGCTCTTAGCATCTCGCGGTCCGGCTACCACCTCAGTACTGGGTCATTCTCGCCCACTAACGTACAGCCTGGGAAGCAGACGTCGGGACTGAGTGTTCCCAGTGGGGCACTGGGGGCGCGCACGTCTGCACCCGGGACCTCGCTCGCATTCTAGGGTGGAAGGTTGAGCATTTGAGTGTCCATGGCAACGCGACGCTACCGCCTTCTGGAAGCCTTAGCTCCAGCTTCAGTTGTGTGAGACCCGTCCGGGTGGGAGGGACCTGAGCAGGGGGGGGACAGATGGGGGTAGGAGGGGGTGAGGGCCTGGGGAACCTACTGGAGTCATTTGCTCCAGGGATTGAGCTATATTAAGGAAAATCGGTTCAAGGCTCAGCACGAAAGGATTTTTTTTCATTACAGGGTCCTTATACCCACGCAGGGAACCATGCCTCTGGAGGTGGTAGTGGAGCTGCAGATCCGGGCGGTAAGAGACCTACGAACTTCCCCACTCCTTGCCTCAAATCAGACTCCTCAGGGTTCTTAAATGGTCTCGGGTCATTTCCACCACCCCCTCCCCACCTCAGCACACATACATCATTATCTTTTGGAACTAATCATACCGTCCCTAAGATTTTCTACACTGGTCTTCCCGGACTTCCTAACCTTTATTTCAGCTCAACCTCTTCCCACAGCTTTTACCCCCAAAGCCAACTTGTTTCTTAGCTTTATCCTGAATTTTTCTGTTCTTTTAAAATAACCCTGCATTAAGTCGAGAAGGATTTTATTTCCAGGATAAAGATTTGGAAGACGTTTTTTTAAAAAAAACCCTCCCTTAAATAACCAGGGAAGAATTTAATTTCAAAAAGTCGTATCACTTTCTAATAATTTTCCACCTCTATGAACCAGCCAAATATTATCTAAGCTATTTCTCCTAGAAATGGCTCTGGCTTGCTAATTCCAAAAGGGAAATCAATCGATCAACAACTGTTTTATAATTATACACTGAATCCTCCTTAAGTGAGATGCTGTGGCAGAGTGACTCATTGTTCCTGTTTGGGGTCAGTCATTCCTCTTAGCTCAGCTTCCATTTTCCAATCCTTCCATTGTTGTTAGTGACAGACTGCCATGGAGCTTCGCCTCCAAGCTATAGGGGCTTCTCTCCTGGCCATGCTTACAAGCACAAATGCCAACAGGTTATGGCTATGGAAAATCTGGTTAGCCTCCATACAAGTGACAAATGGTGTGGTTTTATCATACATGCAGCTACGAAATACAGAGAACTTACTGGATTTGTCCCACTTTGACAGCAAATAGAACTAGGCTATATCAATTGCGAACTCTGAAAGTTGTGCAGTAAGGTGAAGGAATTCTTGAGAAGTTGAGTAATAAATCAGTCTTCTTCCTCATCAAGGCAAGAATTAAAAAACTTTCCATCTCACTTCTTTCATTATTGGTTAATTTTATTTTGATTTCTAAAGGCATTCCTCAGTATACAATTAACGTGAAATCAGTTTTCTACTTTACAGTACTTAGGATGCTTCAAAAACAGGGTGAATTGATCTGTGCTTTAAAAGCCAGCCAACTCAGGCCCCAGCAATTAAGACAGGGAATTCCAGAAGTATAACCAGGAACCAGAAGGTAAGCCTAATTTTGAGCTAGTATTCAGACTTGTGGACACTGCAAGAGGAAATATCATGCTTCCAAATATCTGGCCTGAATATTACTGCAGTTAAAATGAGGGATCTTTCTAAGATTAAACAATAAAGCAAACCACTTACAGCTTCACAGTTTCTGATTCAGCAAGTGAGAGGTAGTCTGTGTTCAGGATGTTGTGGGAAAGCAAATGATTTTATTTTATTTTGAAGTGTAGCTATTCTTCTTTCATTGTGCCTCTCACACTCACAGAGTTCATGTTTCCACCCAATCTTCATAGCCATTCTCCAGATTCCTACGTGTACCACTATATGACAGATCAAAGGCCATAATCCTTTCTATTTATAAATGTCAAAATAATTGGTCATTAAGATTTTTGAAGACACCAATTCTACAGGTAATTTAAAGGTTCGTATTTTCAGGTAGAGCAGCATTTAAAGCATATACCTTTTCAGACTTTCCTACATTTGGTGGTCTTTGGTCTAGTGATTACGGGAGGCACCGTGGATAAAATGCTTTAAATGTAAAGGTCATTGTAAACGGAAATTTAGGAGTTATTTATACCTTGTGCCTGGTATAGCAGCAGACTCCACTGATGAATTTCAAATTAAATACTGTTATCTAAATAAAGTGTAAACAGGGAAACAGAATTCCGTAAGAAAAACTAATATACAAGGTCATCCTTGTACATATGAAAAAGTTTACGCATTATTTTCCCATTTTATTACCTCAGTAGAGGAACGTTTTTCTTTATTCAGTAGAAATGATGGGCAGCAGGGCCCTATCTCTCGCTACCCTGGTCCACTGACATAGTACGTGGTTGGCCTACCCCCAATCTCTCACTTCCTCTGACCTCCTCAGCAGTTTAGCTTTTCTGCCTTCTCTCATGCCATGCTGTTGGTTCTCAACATAATTAAGCCATGTAATCCAATCTTTTCTATGCAGATTATAGATATGTCTATCTTTAAATGTTTCTTCTTTAAGTTCTTGGCTTGTTCTCTGAATGCTAAAAGACAATATTAGAGAGTAGTGGGAAATAAATGTAAATTTAAAGATCTTCTGAGGAGGTAGTAGGAAAGGAGAGAGACATGTACTACAACCTCTCTTCTCACTACCCAGTCTGCAAAGATGGAAGAGACAATAAACTAAAAAAGCTTACCAAGAAAATCAGGAATAAGAGGAAATTTCCCCAGCTGTGGCAACAGATCATCAGGGTAAATTAGAAAAACCTATGTCTTAGACTCTTAAATAACTGTTTAAAGTCTACCTTAGGAAAAGAACTAGGATTAGTACGTGGCTTTTCTGCATGTATATTTACAGAATGAAGATTATGCTTCTTTTTCAAAGTTCAATTTACAAGTGATATGTTGACTTACAGGATTACTACAAAATACAAATTTACTGATTTCAACTTTTAAAAAAACAGCAACATTATAATCACCCCAGCTTGATTTCTTTGCAGTTGTCCTGGAGATATAAACAGTTGTTGAGTAAATATGTAATGGAGGGATTTTTGCTTTCTGTAATATGGCTGTGATCAGCAATGGCCAGCATGTACTCCAGCCTAGCAACCCATCAAGGTGGCAGGACCCCTGAAATCCCAAAGGAAGCCTGAAATGTCCTAAGAGGGACAAGCGTGATGGCTGCTGGTTTGTTGGCATTATCTCACGTGGACACCTTCAGATCTCCTGGAGCCATAACGAATGAGATGGTGTTATTGTTGGTTCCACAGTACAAAGAGGACTGGAGCATTGTGCGGTGAAAGCCAGCAATAGTCCACGATGCTGTACTGCATGTAGCCCTGAAAAAAGCCAAATGCCACGTCGGTGACATTGTGCCGCCCCAGCATGACCCTGGAGAGGCCCAAGATGAAGGCCCACAGGACCACCAGCACCCTTAGTGGAATGGCCAGCACCAGGTGGTTCAAGATAAACCGCGACACCAGGGCGGCCCTGGTGGCATGGCCTGAGGGGAAGGAGTACTTGTCCACCGAGAGGGTGACAAACATGTCCATCTGGTTGTGTGCCGGGCGGCGCCTGCGGACCAGCCCCTTGAGCAGGGCCACCAGCAGCACGTCCAACAGCAGGGCGAAAAGCAGGTTCATCAGCACCTCGCGCCCGGCCCAGCTGTCGCTCCTGGACAGGCAGTAGAGGGTGCCCAGCAGCCAGGGGATGCCGTGTCCTGAGATCTCCAGCAGCTTCATAAGTGGCCGCACGCTGCCCCAGGACGAACTCTCCCCCGCGCACACCCCCAGCTTCTTGGACAGCCACAGGTCAATGGCCAGCAGGGAGCGCAGGGCGATGCCCAAGAAGGACGGGTTCAGGTCCATGCGGTCCTCCTCGGGCAGCGGGGGCGGTGGCGCCTGCGAGGGGCCCGCTCCCGTCAGGGGGAAGGAGCCGCGGCGGTGCACGGGGCTCTCAGACGCGCGCAGCCGGGCGCAGGTGGGATCCGCGACCGGCGCGCGGCTGCTGAGCAGGGACTGGAACTCAAACCTGCTGCCGCCGCCGCCGCCATGGGCCGGGCTACCGGGGCTGCTGCTGCTGCTTGAAGCGGAGGTTCCCAGGGGGCGTCCCTCGACGTTCCTCCGGGGGCTCGGCATTGCGGCTGGCGGCCCGGACCCCAGGACCCGGTCGGCTTAAAAACAGGCTCCGCGGTCCTGCAGCCTCTTCCGCTTCCGCACTGCCATCCTGGAGGGGCGGGGAGAGGAAGCCGCGAGGGACGATTGTGACACCTGGCGGAGATGTGGGATGAAATTGGATTTCCAATTTGTGGAAGAAGGAGAAGGGAGGGTGTTTGGGGAGGTGCAGGTGAGGGGGGGAAATTTGACATTGTCTATTGTTTCGGGAAAATAGAGCCCCATTTAGAAAACAAAACAAATTTCTCTCTCTCTCAACCTTGTTTTTAAGATTTCTTGCCCAGGGGTGTTCCTTCCAGACAAGCAAGATGTGTACCTCGGGGTTTACCTCCTGAATCAGTACCAGGAGACAGACTGCTTTCCCTCAGTGTTCCCTATTATGATTCAGCAGAGAATGAGATTTGAAAAGGTGATCTTGGCTTTTTCACTGCTAAGTGGAGCAATTTGAATTTTGCTGTGTGAACATCATTCAGTGGTCCTTCTAATGAGCACAGTTCTAACAAAGTTGTTTTGTAAGTTTCTTTAACAAAATTACTTGGAGGCACCGCAGCACAGTACAAAACCGTATTTAGAGGACTTGCTTTTGTAGCCCAGGTCTGAGCCAAGTCCTGTCAACCTAGTGCTAAATACCTTGGTCTCATGTTTTCTATTCTGGGAACTCCCATGGTGGTTTCTTAACTGGAGCAGGGAGAGCATTTTCTGAATGTTCTTGGAGGTGTCAGAGGCAGCTGCATTACATTTGTGACATTGATTATCAAACTAGCAGACCTTAGAAACAAACTATTTTAGACTCCGAAAAGTCATGAAAAACTATAAGCAAATTAGTTAAATCCTGTAACAAAATAAGGCTCTGCAGATTTACTGAGTTCTCTTAGGTCATACCTGGTTTATTTAGCTACAGTACTAAAACTAGATTTCATTCCAATAAATATGATCATGATATAAATAGTCAAAACATTACCACCCTTCTTCCCACTTTAGAATATTAGTTTCATTACTACTCAATCACTGACAATTCTTTTGAAGTTTTTGTTTTGGAATTTGGAGATAGAATCAGTCTGATTCTTTGAACCTTGATAAGTGATGACTTTGCCCCAGTCAATATCACTGAGGTGGTTCTTTTGGGGAGGGGATGAGTATGGGAAGTCTCCCCAGTAAAACCTATCACTTGTAAAACTGTGGGTAGTTGTGCCCGGAAAATGTTTCCACCTGAGAATGGGAGAGGAAATAGGATTGATTTTCTAGAGGGCTAGAGTTGCAAGTAATATTTTTATAAATCACAGTCTGTTAATTTAGCTAAAGTCTACCAAGCTGGTTGGAAAAGAGAGGAGAGGAATAAATGGAGATTACTTTGGAACATACAGTCAGAATCCAAAGGAGACTGCTTCTACCATTTAGATGTTGGTAGTGGTAAAAAGTGGGTAGTAAAAAATCCAGTCTATTTTCTCTCTAAGAATTTCCTTATTAGTTTTGCCAATTTTAAATTTGCTTCTATAGAAAATTAAAAATATATATATTTTTATAAGAAGCCCAAGTATACAAAATCATAGAAGCACAGAATGATAAGTCTGTAAGTGACCTTGGAGGTCATCTGGTCCAAACTCCCTGACTTGTAGAACAGGACAGCGAGCCTCAGGGTCACATTCTAGATGCCACTACTGCTCTGTCGCAAAGCTTTGCATTTGAGATTATTAGTTAAACATGTCATGGACCATTTTTCATTTTATACAGTGAAATTAAATGTTTTATTTTAAATTTTGAAAATGGCCTTCTTGTGTGAGCTGTTTGAGTTCGCATTCCAGCTTTCTTCCCGTTGGCTCCAGCTTTGTTGTATCTGTTCCATTCTCTAGCTGCAAATACTTGCAGCAAGTAGTGAAAAACATTTTCTCCTTGGACCTTCTGTGTAATTCAGAATTGAATGATCTAAAGCATTTTGGTAAACAAGAAATTACTCATGAAGAATGTATGAGCCATTGTGTTTTAGCAGTTCATGCTGGTCACTTACTCCCCAAAATCATACTTGAGAAAATCCTCAAACATGGATGAAGTGAAGGGATGCAATTACTGAAGTAGTTTAGGGGAAAAAAAATCACCCTCATTTGCTTGATAAATTCGAGTCAGTAAGACAGAAATTACAGGGAACAGTCTCCATTTTTGTAGTTAAAATAGACCTGGCTTTGGGTCAAGAGCAGATTTTAACCATTCTTAAGTTTAAACACAATTTAAATCAGAACTTTAATGCCTGAAATCAAATTCTGCTGAATTTTTTTTTGTTTTTTACAGAGTTCTAGAATTCAGGAAGAAGGATGTAGTATTTTATTTCAGTCCTATTCCAGGCCCTTTTTATCTCAAGGACAAAATTTGCAGATTTGACAATGGTTATATAGGTATCACAATGTATTTCTTTTGCTTCCTGATACAGTTAAAACTTGTGAGGCTCTCTGTCTAGTTATTTTTGAATTCTGTGGAAGTATAGCTACTAGCAATTAGCTTTTCTTTTGTGTTTCGCATACAAGGTCGGACAATTAAGTTTGCAAACTTGTTGCAACACTGTTGCTAATCTTTTTTTTTTTTTGATATCAGAGGGATTATTCATTATGAATTTGTACCAACTGGACAAACAGCTAGCCAGGTTTACTATTTGGAAGTGCTGAAAAGGCTGTGTGAAAAAGTTAGACGACCTGAACTTTTTGCCAACAATTGATGGCTCTTGTATCACGACAATGCAGCAGCAGCTCACAGGGCACTGTCTGTGAGGGAGTTTTTAGCCAGTAAACAAATAACTGTATTGGATCACCCTCCCTACTCACCTGACCTGGCCCCCAATGACTTCTTTCTTTACCCGAAGATAAAGGAAGACATTTTGATTACACTGAGGACATCAAGGGTAATACGACGACAGCTCTGATGGCCATTCTGGAAAAAGAGTTCCAAAATTGCTTTGAAGGGTGGACCAGGCGCTATTATCTGTGCATAGCTTCCCAAGGGGAGTACTTCGAAGGTGACCGTAGTGATATTCAGCAGAGGTATGGAGCACTTTTTCTAGGATGAGTTCGCGAACTTAGTTGTCTGACCTCGTAGGTAGAATTTTTATTTATGCTCCTCTTTAGGACAATCAATTCCTTGGCAAGAGAAGTCATTCATTCAGTTAAGAACATTTTATGAGTATCTATCGTACGCAGATTGTTTTTCTAGGTACTCAAAACTTTTTGAGGTTGATGCCAGATGTACTTTTAGCAACAAACTGTAGGGCTAGGTCAAGTTGATGACATTTTGGGGATGTGGTAGATTGAGCTAACTCAGATTTTTCCTTGCACTTGGTATTGTTTTGTTAATCCTCATTCATTTATTCTATAGTCATTTGTTAAATTTTTAACCACATAACTGTTAAAGGTATTGCTGTTGAATCCTGAGATATATGGTTGGATTTGATGTGTTAATTATTTGGAAGAATATAATCTGCAGTTTCTATACATATATTTTAATAAAACGTTGAAAATTTGTTTTCCCCATTTTTTTTTGCAGTTATTTGAAAATGCAATCGATCCTGGAGTTGTAGCAGACATTTTAGAAAGTAGGTACTCTGAGAGAGAGAGAGAGAGAGAGAGAGAGAGAGAGAGAGAGAGAGAGAGAGAGAGAGATATTATTGTGTGTATGTAATTCACATATATAAAATTCTTCTATTATATTTTCCAAGTTGTGATACTTCCATGTTTGATCCATGATTATATTTAAGAGAGTCTGTAAAATTTGAATCATGTTTTTGTTTCAATTACAAAGCCCTTTCTAGATATAGATGGGGTATACTGGATGATACCATTCTGTTTGTTTATATTTTACAATTAAACGGTTTTTGTATATTCAGAGTTGTGTAGCTATCACCATAATCAATTTTAGAACATTTTCATCTCCACAGAAAGAAACACTATACCATTCTTCCTCATCCGTCCCATCCCTAGGCAACTACTAACTAATCTTCCTGTCTCTAGATTTGCTTATTCTGGATATTTCATACAAATGGAATTATATAATATGTGGTCCTTTGTGATTGGCTTCTTTCACTTAGCAAAATGTTTTCAAGGTGAATCCTTGCTGTGGCATGTAGCAGTACTTAATTTCTTTTTATGGCCAAATAATGTTCCATTGTATGGATATGTCATATATCATTTATCCATTCATTGGTTGATGGACATTTGGATTGTTTTCACTTTGGGGCTATGATGAATAATGCTGCTATGAATATTTATGTACGAGTTCTTTTGTGGACATATGTTTTCATTTTCTTGGGTATAATACCTAGAAGTGGAATTGCTGGGTCATATGATTAACTCTTTTTAATCTTTTGAGGACCTCCCAGACTGTTTACCAAAGCAGCTGCATTATTTTACATTCCACCAGCAATATATGATGGTTCCATTTCTCCGTATTCTGGCTAACACTTGTTATTGTCTGTCCTTTTGATTGGTAGCCATCCTTGTGGGCATGAAGTGGTATCTCATTGTGGTTTTGATTTGGACTTCCCTGATAGTAGTGATATGGAACTTTTTTTTTTCATTTGGTTATTGGCAATTTGTATACCTTATTTGGAGAAATGTCTATTCAGCTTTTGCCTATATTTTATTTTATTTTTTATTTTGCCTATATTTTAATTGGGGGTCTTTTTATTATTGAGTTGTAAGTTCTTTATATATTATACACACAAGTCCCATATCAGATGTATGATTGACAAATATTTTCTCCCATTCTTTGGATTATCTTTTTACTTTTCTGATGGTGTTCTTTGGAATACAAAAGTTTTTAATTTTGATGAATTCTATTTTATTTGTTTTTCTTTTGTTACTTGTGCTTTTAATGTTATAACTAAGAAATTCAAGTCACTAAGAAACTATTGCCTAATTCAAGTCACAAGATTTATTTCTATGTTTTCTTGTAAGAGTTTTATAGTTTTAGGTCTTACATTTAGGTCTATGATACATATTGAGTTGATTTTTGTAAATGGCATGAGATAGAGGTCTAGCTTCATTCTTTTGCATCTGGATACCCAGTCATCTCAACACCATTTGAAGGTAAGAGTATTTTCCCCCGTTGAACAGTCTTGGCACCTCTGTTGAAAATCAATTGCCTGTAAATGTGAGGGTTTATTTTTGGGCTCGCAATTCTATTCCATTGATCCATATATCTATCATGACAATACCACACAATCTTGATTATTGTAGCTTTGTGGTAAATTACGAAATCAGGAAGGGTGAGTTCTCCAACTTAGTTCTTTTTCGAGACCACTTTTGATGTGTGGGTTCCCTTGGTTTTCCATATGACCTTAGGACCAGCTTGTCAGTTTCTGTAAAGAAGCCAGGATGTTGTTGGGGGTTGCATTGAACCTGTCGATCAACTTGGGGAGTATTGCCATCTTAACAACATTAAGTCTTCTAATCTGTGAACATGGGATGTGGTGGGAATTAATTGAATGTAAGGAATTTAGAGGCTGAGACAAATTGTTTAACATTACTATTGGGGTGATGATTGGCAAGGATAAATTTCTTCCTCCCTCTCGGAAAACCTAAATTATAGGCTGTCTTAGCTGTTAAGTTTCTTGGTATTTAAAATTCTGTCCTCGGCATTTATATGTTTTTCATAAGTCTACAAAGGAAGAATTTTACTTTTATTATGTATTTTTCTAGTTTTTTGAGATATAATTGATGTATAACATTGTGTGAGTTTGATGTGTACAATGTGTTGATTTGATACACTTATACTCGTATGTTGTAAAATGATTACCACCCTGGGTGTTAGCTAACACCTCCATCACATCACATGATTACCATTTCTGTTTTGTGCTGAGAACATTTAAGATCTGTTGTCTTAGCAACTTTCAAGTACAATTGACCTTTGAATAACACTGGGGTTGGGACACCAATCCCCCCACAGAGTCAAAAATCTGGGATAACTTTTGACTCTAGAGTTGCCCGTTTGCATCAGAGGACACAACCAAGTGTGGGTAGAAAATGGTATTTTCGATCTGTGCTTACGGTTGGGAAACCACAGCTGGGAATGTGAAAATACTGTTTTTCATCCATGGTTGGTTGAATCTGTGGATGCAGAACCCTTAGATACCAAGGGCTGACTGTATTTATTGAAAAAAATCCATGTATAAGTAGATCCATGCAATTCAAACCTATGTTGTTCAAGGGTCAGCTGTATATAATACAGTATTATTAACTATAATCACCACTATTGTCTATTTTTAGATGTTTTCACTTTCAGCATTTTGTGGGAATTATCTTTGATTTTTTTTACTGTTACACATTTATGTTTTAAATTACTTTTAAGATTTAAATTTTATTCTTGTCCTTGTAGACATTATACATGGGCTCACTATTTCTAAATATATTTTGAACTCAGGAAATATAAAAAAAATGTTAATTTTATGTCTAACATAGCCATATGATACTATTTTAAGCAAGAGAAACTTTTATAGGTTAATGGATAGCAACTGTGTTTCGAGGTTTTTAAATGAAAAGTTTATTGTTATCTAAGTGATTCATGATGATAGTTTTAAGAGAGAAAATATTGCATTGGTTTTGTCACTATTTTTTAGGGGATGAAATGCTACTTTTATAGCACAGTTACACCATGCCCTCCATTTACTGGGTGTAGAAATACCTGAGTCATTGTTGGTATGGCACTTATTATTAATAATGTAAATGGGGATGTTATGGCAGTTTCAAACTTAGCAATTAATGAAAAACTCTGGCAATTTTCTAAAGTGTTATAATCTCATGTTTTCTTTTTTAGGCTTCCTAACCAGGTTGGAATTAATACAGCTAGTATCTCCAGGTAAAGTGCCACTAAATGCGTTTCTAAATTAGCTTACTTTACATCTAAAAGGATTTTGGCACGACAGAATGAAAACTGGCATTTAAAAGTTGTGCTTTACATAAACTCCCTTTTTTTTCTTTCACTAATCTGTTAATTTTGTCCACTTTTAGAAGAGGAACTTTATGGGTTTGGTGGTTCTTTGACTTTCCATTTTTTATAACTTTACCTAATTATCCTATAATTTTTTCAGTGCCGACTCAGCTTCTTTCAAATTTTTGCTTTTGACTATGTTCTCATTTGTGGGGTGTCTGTGTAAAACCCAAAGCCATATTGTCTGTTAGATGCTAGAACAGAGTTGGCAAACTTTGGCCTCCAGTCCAAATCCAGCTGCACTATGTTTTTGTGTGGCTCATGAGCTAAATCTCTACACTTTAAAAAATTGAGATTTAATTCATATACTATAAAATTCACCATTTTCTTTTTTTTTTTTTGAAATTAAAGTTTATTGGGGTGACAATTGTTAGTAAAGTTACATAGATTTCAGGTGTACAATTCTGTAATATATCATCTATATATATCACATTGTGTGTTCACCACCCAGAGTCAGTTCTCTTTCCATCACATATATTTCATCCCAAAATTCACCATTTTCTTTTTTTTTTTTGAAATTAAAGTTTATTGGGGTGACAATTGTTAGTAAAGTTACATAGATTTCAGGTGTACAATTCTGTAATACATCATCTATATATATCACATTGTGTGTTCACCACCCAGAGTCAATTCTCTTTCCATCACATATATTTCATCCCAAAATTCACCATTTTCAAGTGTACAATTCTGTTATTTTAGTATGTTCAGAAAGCTGTGCAACTATGACCACTATCTAATTCCAGAACATTTTTATTACCTGGAGAGACCCCATACTCGTTAGCAGTTCCTCCTCATTCCGTCTCCCCCACAGCCCTGGCCACCACTAATCTACTTTCTGTCTCTATTGATTTGCCTCTTCTGGATATTTAATATAAATGCAATCAGACAATATGTGGCCTTTTATGTCTGGCTTCTTTCACTTAGTATGTTTCGAGGTTCATCCATGTTATAGCATGTATCACTACTTCATTCCTTTCTATGGCTGAATGATATTCATTTATATGGATATACCACCATTTGCTAATCCATTCATCAGTTGATGGACATGGGGTTGCTCCTGCGTTTTGGATATTATGAATAATATAGCTATCAACATTCATGTACAAGTTGCTGGATGAGGATATGTTTTCAGTTCTCTTGTGTATATACCTAGGAGTGGAACTGCTGGGTAACTCTGTGTTTGAGTTTTTAAGGAATTGCCAAACTGTCTTCAGTTCATATGTTTTTCAGTAGTTGGAAAAAAATTTTAAATGTGGATATTTAGTGATGTGAAAATTATATGAAATTCAAATTTTATTGTCCATAAAGTTTTATTGGAACATGGCCATGTTAAATGAGGCATCGTTGCTTTCATGCCTCATTGACAGAGTTGAGTAGTTGTGACCATACTCAAAGCCTAAAATGTTTACTATCTGGCCCTTTACAGAAAACTTTTGTGACCCCTGTGCTAGAATCATGGATTTTTAAGAGGAAACTGTTCCGTGGTGCTTTTGCTTTATAATACTCTGTTTCCCCGAAAATGAGACCTAGCCGGACAATCAGCTCTAATGCGTCTTTTGGAGCAAAAATTAATGTAAGACCCAGTCTTATATATTATATTATATTATATTATATTATATTATATTATATTATATTATATATTATATTATATTATATAAGACCTGGTCTTATAGTAAAATAAGACCGAGTCTCATATTAATTTTTGCTCCAAAAGATGCATTAGAGCTGATTGTCTGGCTAGGTCTTATTTTTTGGGAAACAGGGTATGTCTTGAATGGCTGGAGACCTGAGCTAGTGAGAGAGAGTAGAAATTGCCATCTGGTATGAGAGTAGTTCTTATAGATAGTCTTTCAGTGTACTTGTAGTTCATGATCTGGTGATTTTTAAGAGGTGTGTGTGTGTGCGCGTGCGTGCGTGCGTGTGTATATGTGTGTGTGTGTGTGTGTGTGTGTAAGAGAGAGAGAGACAGAGAGAGAATGTATCTAAAACTCAGAAACATTTCTAATTCTCTTCTCATCTTTGCTATTATACATTTTTGCCTTCTCCCTTCCATAAATGAAAGTATCTTCACAGTTTTACCTTGTTGTAAAAAGCATCCCCAAATGATGAGAAAACCTTTATTTATGTTTTGGTGAACATGTTTCTTGATATTTTCCTGTGGCTAGAAGAACACATAGATATGGAATTTTTATATAAATAGTCACATACATTTTCTTCTACTATTAGCTTTCCCCATTCTAGGTCACTGTTGTCATTTCTAAAAGCATAGTTCCACATCATCATCATCATTATTTTTTTAATTAAAGTTTATTGGGTTGACAATGGTTAGTAAAGTTACATAGGTTTCAGGTATACAGTTCTATAATACATCATCTATATATCACATTGTGTGTTCACCACCCAGAGTCAGTTCTCCTTCCATCACCATATTTTGGATCCCTTTTACCCTCATCTACCACTTCCCTGCCCCCTTACCCTCTGGTAACCACTAAACTGTTGTCTGTGTCTATGAGTTTTTGTTTATTTGTTTGTCTTTTTCCTTTGTTGTTTTCAGTTTTATATCCCACATATCAGTGAAATCATATGGTTCTCAACTTTTTCTACCTGCCTTATTTTGCTTAGTATAATAATCTCAGATCCATCCATGTTGTTACAAATGGCACATCATTATTTTTAATAGCTATAAAGAATTTCATTAATTTACTTATGTTTTTATAGGTCTATAAACAGTATGTATATAATATTTTAGGTTTTTGTTTTTCACTCTACATTGTTACCTGTAGTTTACTTCTTTGTCATTTTCTATTGTTACCTGTAGTTTACTTCTTTGTCATTTTCTTTTCTTTTTTTCCCCTCAGTGAGATTATTTTTATTTAAAGAAAAGTGAAACAAATTTGTACCCTTAACATTATCAACCCTTTAAAAAATAGACAATCTCTTTCATCAAGAAAGATGGAGTTAAATAAGGAAGGCACTAAGTTAGCTATCTTGGGTATTGGTATTCCCGACATGTGTGGTGGGTCAGGTTCCTGACCTGTCCCTTACTGTGGGTGTCCAGACTAAAGAAAAGGTCTGAGAGGAGAAGAGAAGGAATATGAGAGCAAACTACAAATGAGAGAACTATTGGCCTCAGTCACAAAGCTCATGACACCACTTTCATAATTCAGAAACACCCCCACGTGGCCTACAGGCCATTCTACATAGTGAGGGAACAATGGGGAGGAGGTAAAGAGACTGCACTGATCATCCTCTTTGATACACAAAAGTAGAACCATTCCCCCAGCACCAAGTACCACGTCATCCCTCCCTCATTACAAAATCCAGTGATGCAATTGCAACAGCTCGCCACATCCACCTCTCGGTAATGTTGGCCAGAGAGGAATGTCGTGTCTTCCCAGGCAAGAAAATGTCTTGTTGGGGTCTTGGCCACATCAGGAGGATCGGGACTAAAGAGCAGACTCCTCAGGTCTTCAAACAGGGGGATGTGACCAGTGACTCTTTCATGATCCAAGGAAATCTGCCCTCGGAGGCGGCTGAGCCTGTCTATCTGTCCAGCAAAGGGCCACGAACTGAGCTGCGTGCGGGGCCACAGGTTGCGGCATGTGCAGCTGCACTGACTCTCCTTTTCGATAGGTTTACAAAATGCTGGAGCAGTTCCGTGTCTGGCTTACAGCACATTTCAGTGAGTTCCTCATATAGTCCTCTTAGGTGTGTCTCCTTTAGACACATTCTGTCTTTACTTTCCTTCGGTTGTTGAAAAATCTCTTTGCTTTCCTTTTCTATTCTCTCTAAACAACATTTCTCTTCTGTGTAGAACAGTAGATTCACCTTTTGACGTTCAGTACGAATCATTGTCTTCCGTAGAGTCACATTATCCTCCCACGTTGTGATTTTGCTGGTCTCTCTGTTTAGATTTCTTTGATTTTTTTTGTGTCTTTTCCCACATGCACCTCACTTGCTCCAGGAACCTTTGCCAGTATTCCTCAGCGACCCAGTCAGGGGAGCGATGCCTGTGAGCCACGTGCTCCTTAGACTTACGGCAGAGCACACAGAGCAGGTCCTTGATAACCTCACAGAAGAAGTTCTTTGTCTGCACGTGTACCTCACATGTCTGTCCTGCACAGCTCGGTAGGTGGTAGTGTCTTGCCTGTCTGGCAAGGACTGTCCATGGCTTCAAAACAATGTTGGTTTTAAAGTTCATTTGAGGTGATGTTTCTCCGCATGCAGGGCAGTGAGGAGGATGTGGGGCTTCCTCCCAGGAGATACAGAAACAAGGCAAACAAAAGCCGTGCCCACAGCCTATGGTGACAGGGTCTATGCAATAAGTCTTGCATATAACGCAGGTGAATTCATTCTGGATGATGTTGGAATCCATGTTTCTGTGGGTAATCTTAATGGGTTTTCCCATTCTTGTTTAATAACTGATTCGTTCAATTAAGTTCAAAGATTAGGTGCTCACCTCCTGGTAGCAGTAAACTTCAGAGGTCTCCACTGCCCAGTCAGCTCCCGAGGGTCCTGGAGTAGAATTTCTTTGTCATTTTCAATAGCTATGTATTTTTCCATAGTGTTATAAGTATATTTAAATTGATATTGTTAAGCATAGACTTTCTTTGTCTCAAATCTTTATAAAATTATTTTTTCTTCTTGGTATATTTTCACATAATAAAAGTATAAGATTGAACTGTGTCTTGTAACCTGGGAGTAAACTGATCCACAGCAGGTTGCCACTACTTTGGCTGCATCCAGCAGTGTATATCCTGTCCGTTCTGCATATTGGAGTTAAATGTTGGATGTTATCATTTGGATTCATTTTGTTTACAAAATGTGTAATAATTTCTTTAAAATATATCTTACATTCTTTATGGCCCTTTCTTTTTCGATATCACTTGTGACTACTTTAAATTCTTACAATTTTCCATTTTCCCACGTTATGATTTGTTTTCTTCCTTTTCTTCTGTATCATATGACTGTCAGTGTCCTTTGATTGCATGTGGAGCGAATTCTGGATGTTAACATTGCATTTTGGTATAATTCTGGATATTTTTACCAATGTTTCCCATCAGTTATGATTGAGACATATTGTCTCCTATTTTGATATTTTATTGTGTGAACTTTTCTTTTTCTTAAGACAGCATAGGAGAGGGATAGTGAGCCTGGCAGATGTCTCAGCTAAAGCAGCGGTAGCTGTAGAGGCTTGTATGAGTATCATAGCCCAGTCCACTGTGGCTGTCCCTGGATCATGACAAGGCCCCAGTGCAGTGGACCTGGGATCTATGTTCTTTCTTCTGTCTCTCAATGCATTGGCAGAAACGGGCTCTGAAAACAGATAAGAACCCCACTGTCCATGGATCTATGGACAGACACTCTTGTGTATGTCATTACTTTCTTAGGTAGGCATAACAGAGGGACGATCAGAGATGTCTCCTACCTGCTTTCCAGACATTCTTACTGAATTTTTTTCAGCCTAAAAGTAACAGGCTAAAATCAGGGCATTGAGGTTTTTATTCCCGTAAGTTTTTTTTTTTCTTATTTGACCCAATTTTATGTTTAAACATAAATTATTGCTAATGGGCAAGTTATATTTTAGTATGCTAGTAAAATGGAAGCAGGCCCACTTTGGTTGTATTTAATTTTACATGAATTAAAATTATTACCCAATACCTAAATATTCTCACTATAAAATTTTTAATTAACATAAAATTTTATAAAATAAAGCCAAAAACACATTCATCAACAACCCCTGACATAATTAGTATTAATAATTTGTTGAGTATCTTTTTAGACCTTTTAAGAATGTATTTGGTATATATAATGTATTTAGTATATTCAACCAACCCTAAAATACATACATATATACATACACACATATGTGCACACATACGTATATACTAAATATATCTAGTATTTAGTATATGTATATTTAGTATTCTGTTTTGGTTGAATATACATATTTTGCAATTTGCTTTTTAGAATTTATTGTATCTTAGACTGCCATATGTTTTTCACATGATCAGAAATCCACCTGTGAGAAAGTATCAAGAATAGTTTTAAACTACGATGATTCATTTTTTGTTTTGTTTTTAGGGAAATAAGATTTATTGTGATACTGTATTAAGTGCATCACAAAAATGTAAATATGTGTTAAGGTACATTCATTGTGCTCACTAAGGTTTTTTTTTTATTTTTTATTTTTTTATTGGGGAATATTGGGGAACAGTGTGTTTTTCCAGGGTCCATCAGCTCCAAGTCAAGTCGTTGTCCTTCAATCTAGTTGTGGAGGGTGAAGCTCAGCTCCAAGTCCAGTCGTTGTTTTCAATCTTTAGTTGCAGGGGGTGCAACCCACCATCCCATGAGGGAATTGAACTGGCAACCTTGTTGTTGAGAGCTCGTGCTCTAACCAACTGAGCTGTCCGGCAGCCCCACTAAGTTTTAAATTCTATTGAAAACCCTATCAAGACTGTTTGGCCCCATTTCTTTTTATAAATCTATTCCTTTACAGCAGAGCTCTTTTGATTCCATTATCCTCTCAGTGTTCAAATATTAACAGTGATTCTGTTTTTTTTTATTTTTAAAATTTTTATTAAACTATAGTTAACATGCAATACTATATTAGTTTCAGGTGTACACCATAGTTATTCAACATTTATATACCTAAAGAAGTGATCACCGTAAGTCCAGCAATCATCTGACACCATACCATGCTATCACAATATTATTGACTATATTCCCTATGCTTTACTTTACATCCCTATGACTGTTTTGTAACTTCCAATTTATGCTTCTTAATGCCTTTACCTTTTTCACCCTGGCACCCCAACCCCCCTACCATCTATCACCCCAATAAATCTAGTACCCATTTGATACCATACATAGTTATTACAATATTATTGATTGTATTCCTTATGCTATACCCTACATCCTGATGACTACTTTGTAACAACTAATTCGTACTTCTTAATCCCATCTCCTTTTTCACCCATCCCCAATCCCCCTCCCATCTGGCAACCATCAAAATAGTCTCTATATGAGTTTGTTTCTGTTTTGTTTGTTCATTTATTTTGTTCTTTAGATTTTACATATAAGCAAAATCACATTGCATCTGTCTCTCTCTGTCTGACACACTCCACTCAGCACAATACCCTCCAGATCCATTCATGCTGTCACAGATGGCAAGAACCCATTCCCTTCCATGGCCGAGGAATATTCCATTGTATATATGTACCACCTCCTCTTTATTCATTCACTGGTCGACGGACATCCAGGCTGCCTCCACATCTTGGCTATTGTAAACAATGCTGCAATGTATATATGTCCCTTCAAAGTAGCATTTTGGGTTTCTTCAGATAAATACCCTGAAGTGGGATTACTAGGTCCTTCTTTGTCTCTTGTTATGGCCTTTGTTTTAAAGTCTGTTTTGTCTGGTATAAGTATTGTTACTTCAGGTTTTGTTTTTTGTTTTGTTTTGTTTTCATTTTCACGAAATATCTTTTTTCATCCCTTTACTTTCATCTCTTTACTGTGTGCGTCTGTAGATCTGAAGTGAGTCTCTTGTAGGCAGCATATGTAAGGATCTGGTTTTCATATTCATTCAGCTACCCTGTCTTTTGATTGGAACATTTAATCCACTTACATCGAAAGTAATTGTTAATAGATACATAGTTATTGCCAGAAATTACTCATATTTTTTATCTTTTTTTCCCCTTTATCTTAAAGAATTCCCTCTAACATTTCTTGTAATACTGGTTTGGCGTTGATGAACTCCTTTAGCTTTTTCTTGTTTGGGAAGGTCTTTATCTGTTTTTTTACTCTAAATCAGGGGTGTCAAAACTGCGGCCCACGGGCCAACTGCGGTCCGCAACCCATTGTTAATTGGCCAGCAGCATATTCCAAAAATATATTTAGTTTACTTAAATAAACCAGGTGAGGCAATACGTACTTCACCTCGAGTGAGTGGCCCAGCTGTTTGTGTATTTTACCGTATATGGCCCTTGGTGAAAAACGTTGAAAAAAGTTTGGACACTCCTGCTCTAAATGATAGCTTTGCTAGTAGAGTATTCTTGGTTGTAGGTCCTCACTTTTTATCACTTTGAATAGTTCCTGCCAATACCTTGTGGCCTGCAAACTTTCTGGTGAGAAATCAGCTGACCAGTCTTATGAGAGCTCCTTTGCAGGTAGCTAACTGCTTTTCTCTTGCTGCTTTTGAGATTCTCTGTCTATCTTTAACCTTTGGCATTTTAACTATGATGTATCTTGGTGTGTGCCTGTTTGGGTTCACCTTGTTTGGGACTCTGCACTTTCTGGGCTTGTATGTCTATTTCCTTCGCCAGGTTAGGGAAGTTTTCTGTCATTATTTCTTCAAATAGGTTTTCAATTCTTTGCTCTCTCTCTTCTCCTTCTGGTACCCCTATAATGCAAATGTTAGTATGTTTGATGTTGTCCCAGAGGTATCTTAAACTATCCTAAATTTTTTGAATTCTTTTCTTTCTTTCTTTCTGTTTTTTTTTTTTTTTTTTTTTTTTGAATTCTTTTCTTTTTGTTGTTCTGTTTGGGTGTTTTCTGCTACCTTATCTTCCAAATCACTGATTTGATTCTCTGCTTCATCTAATATACTATTGATTCCCTTTAAGGTATTGTTTATTTCAATTATAGTATTCTTCATTTCTGACTGGTTATTTTTTGTGTTTCCTGTCTCTTTGTTGAAGTCTCTCTGAGATCATTGAGCATCCTTGTAAGCAGTGTTTGAAACTCTAAATCTGATAGATTGCTTGTCTCCATTTTGTTTATTTCTTTTTCTGGAGCTTTGTTCTGTTCTTTGATTTGGAATATGTTTCTTTATCTCTTCATTTTGCCTACCTACCTGTGTTTGTTTCTATGTATTAGGTAGAGCTGCTGTGTTTCCTGGTCTTAGCAGAGTGGCATTATTTGGTAAGTGTCCATTGGGGCCCAGTGGTGCAGTCTCCCTGTAACTGTGTCCCTTGTGTGAGTTGCATGTGCCCTCCTATTGAAGTCGAGCCTTGGTTGCTGTTTGCATGTCAGTGGGAGGGATTGACTATCAGGCTGGTTGATTTTGAAGACTGGCAGTAACTACAGTGGAGGAGCTGATGTGCAGAGGCTGACCCTACAGAGCAGGATTTGCTTTAGCAGGAATCTAGTGCCTGCCCAGTCTGCCCTTTGGGTATGTCTTTGGTGGTGATGGTTGGGTGGTGCTCTGGTATTGTCTGAAGGTGGCCACCAGCTGTGTTGGTTCTTGGGCCTCTTGGGAGGGGCTCTGTTGTAGACCAAGGTCACCTACTGCCTTTGCCCCTGCCTGAGGCCACTTGGTATGAGTCACAAAGTGACCTATAGATGTTGCCCCTTGGGCTGGCCTTATAGGTGCCTGGGAGAGGCAAAGCTGCAAACTGAGGTTGGTTGCTGCTAGTGCCATGCTTGAGGGTGCTTAGTAAGAGGTACAAGTCATACAGAGGCCAGGTGCTGCTTTTTAGGAATTGTGAACCTTTGAGAGACTGGGAAAGTCCATGGCATGAGCGATGATTGGCTATTTGTATGGAAAAGCCCCTGGAAGGGGCTTTGGTGGGCCTGCACGTTGGGTGGATTGGAGTCTCGGAATCACCAGGGCAGGGTGAATGGTGTTAGCCAGGTTGATGGAGACTCAGGTACGGTGCCTGCCTAAGTCTGCATATGTGGAGGGCTGCCTAATTCTGCCTGCCTAAGTGTGGAGGGCTCAATAAAGAAACAATGGCTTCTGCCAGCACTTCTGTCTGGGAGAAAGCCACTCCTCCAGCCCTCGTCTTGGAGCCAGACAATTCAGTTCCTCCCTGTAAGTCCTTGGCACCTTTGGAGCGGCTTTCCCAGTGATGAAGCTCAGAGTGAGTGAGTCTGTTAGCGAGTAAGTCCATGTGTGGGCCCTTTAAGAGGAATGCCTGGGACTCTAGCCTCTCTCTGTCTCACCCAGCGACAAACTGCTGGTTTTTACAGCCAGAAGCTATGGGGACTTCTCTTCATCACTGGAACCCTGGATTAGAGAGCCTGGTGTGGGGCTGGGAATTCTTACTCCTTGGGGGACCTCCACAGCCAAGCTATCCCTCCTGATTTTTAATGGTCACACAGGAGTGTGGAACCAGCTTGTTCTGCATCTCTACCCCTCCTACCATCCTTGAAGTGGCTTCTTCTGTATGACCTTAGTTGTAGGACTTCAGTTCAGCTAGACTTCAGGTGCTTCTCAATGGTAGTTGTTCTGTAATTTAGTTGTAATTTTGATGTGGTCGTAAGAGGATACAAGCACAGCATTTACCTCCTCTGCCATCTTGACTGGTGATTAGAGAATATTGAAGCTGGGTGTACTGTGGTCCTGAGAATATTGAAGCTGCCAATACTATGGTCCTGGTTATAACTCAAAAGTTAATCAGATACAAAATGGAGGCTTTATTGTATACTTGCTTTCCTTTTGTCTACAGTCCTTCAGTTTCAGACTGTAATTAAATTTGAATTGCTCAAAATAACAATTTCACTCAGTTTCAGATGCATTATAGATTGATTTATTAATTTGTCCAACATATGTTTATTAAGGGTGTATATGCCCCACATATGTTTATGTGCCATTTCCTGGTATCACACAGTTGGCACCACTCACAAAGTGGCAGTGGTGAACCCTCCTAATTTGTTAGTCCTGATACTAGATAATTAAGCAAAACAATTTCCTTAAAGTCTTATGTGGACTGCACTGTGTGATCACATGGGACACATTTAGATCCTCAGGGGCCAGTTCTTTACTGGCTGAATTGTTACCTTTTCATTTTGCTGTATGTATATTTATTGTTTCATATTTTTCACATCGCTTTTAAACACCATTATTATAGTCAAAAGACATGTTATGACGGTTAAATTAATGATATAAGCACCTCAGAAGCAGCTTCACTGCTAAAGAATGAAGGCGTCCAATTATTTGGTTTAGAAGCAATAGATTCCTCAGACTTTTCAGTTAACAAAGATGGGAAAAAGCAAGTGGACACAGGGGGGCAGCATAATCCTGGTTGATGTTTTCTTTTTACTGGTTGAGCTTGATGTTTTCTTTTTACTGACCTGTTAAATACAAACCTCTACTTTGGTATGTGCCGTGTATATTGAGTCCAGCTGTAAAAATGCTATTTTAGTAGGCACCCATTCCCTGAATCAGAGCTTGATTTTATACTTTGTTGTGATGTTTACGAGACATCAGCAAGGAAAACTTCTGCCTCAGATGATCTGGCTTTGAATTCCTACTTTGCTGTGTGGCATCATGACAAATATCTTCAACTCTTAGAGCCTCAGTTTCCTTGTGGCAAAAAGGGGTCAAATGAGACTCTATATTGGGAAGCAAGCTGTCAATTCGATATGCTCTATAAGTGTTAGTTATTTCTCGAACCAATATTGTTATTAAAATTATTGTCTGCAGGCTCATTTGTTTCCTTTGGGGGGAGAATTGTTCATAATGGCATTCGTGATGTCCCCTGTGTGTGCATTAGCTTGTTAAGAACATGGAGTGCTTTCAGACATTTCACTTGGCTTATGAGAATTGCTCAGTCTGTGTATATGTTTATTTATTAGTTATAACCTAGGCTCTTGTTGTAACATCCCCTTGGCGTGTGACCTTTTCAGATGGGGTGGCACTTTGGATCTCTAGAAAATGACCAAACCAGAGAGACAGAATTGAGAAGTTTCACAGCTTTCTATTTTTCTAACGCTGTTTGTCTCTTTTTCTCCCTGTGATTCCTAAGAGGGTGGATGAGCCTGCCTTCAGTTCTCTGAGCTCTTATTTGCATCTTAAATTCCTCCTAAATACAGGAATAGTAATTTGGTGGGTATCATTTTTGGATAGATGAGCTGGCTAAAAACATATGAAAAGAAAAAGGGAACTGGCTGAAAACATATGAAAAGAAAAAGGGAAATCTCAGTGTGCAGAGCACCATACCATGCATCAAGGGGTTTGTTTCCACAAGGAACATATGATTGAAAACACATGACATTCATAGAGACCAGAGTAGTGCTGGGACCACTGCTGGGCTGGTATCATGGAGCAATCATGGTAATGGCAGGTCGTGTCAGGTACTGTGTTGTGGCACTTCACGTGGGTTGTCATCTGTCCTCACAAGAGTCCTAAGGGCAGGTGCTATTATGAGTTTTACATATTTTCCTCAAGAGGAAGCTGACGTTAAGGCATTTACGTAATTTGCTCCAAGTCACATAGCTGGTAAATTGGTGAAGCAGGATTTGAATCCAGCTCTGACGTCTGAACCTGGAACCTGAGTTCTTAACCACTTGCATTGTAGGGTTTAGTAGAAAGTTGTATTTTGCTGCTAGTATGGGTGAGGAAGTTGTCATATCAGTTCCCATTTTCAGGCTGCACTTCTGAGACCTCTGAATGGAGGAAGTCTCTCTGGCCAACAAAAGCGGGGAGGTCATGCCCATCATAGAGAGCCGGTGAAGACACATCTGTTGTATTTATAGCATCACAGTGTGTGGAGAACAGATTTTAGTGCGGGAAGAATGGAAGCAGGGTGACACGTAGGAGGTCATAGTAGCAGTCCAAGAGCGAGGTGGTGCTTGCTGAGAGTGGGGGTGGTAGCTGTAAAGATGGAGAGGAGGGGAGTTTTTAGATTTATTCTGGAGATAGAGTCAAGAGGACTTGCTAATGGATTGAGGTAAGGAGTGAAAGAGTGGAATCAAGGATAAATCCTAGACTTTTGGCTTGGGCAACTGGTACTGGTGTCTCTGATGGGCGTGTAGGGGAGAGGGTACTTAGGGGAAAAAAATCAAGAGTTCTATTTTGGAACCTATTATGTTGGATATACTGTAAGACATTTTAAGGTGAAACTTGAAAGATTAATAAGATCTCAACAGGATGGGAAGGAAGAAAAGGACATTTGGGAAGGAATAGCCTAAGCTGAGGGACCTATACCGCAGAGGAGAGAATGATACATCATTAGTTTACTGTGTCTAGAGAATGTCTGAGAGGGGAAGAGTAGAAAGAAATGATATTATGATGAAAAATTTGGAATACATTCTTTTTTACACTTTTATCCTTATTAGAACCCAAACATTCATAGTAGGTGGATTAAGAAGGAGACATTAATCCATTATATTATGTGATATAAGGTCAATTGTTCCCTCCAGTTGATGTACCAAAAATATACCCTCATCAGAATTCTTCTCACAAATAAAATGGCGGTCACCAAACAGTCAAGTTAACCTCATCCACTACGTTTCTTTTTTGGCGGTGCTCTGTGCAGGGACCATGCTCAGTCCAAACCACTTGGGTAGCAACTGCCGTGCAGAGAATGAGGGCTCAGATAGAGGGCAGCTTCTCCGTGCTGTAGCTCAGTGATTCTCAATCCTGTTAGGCCACGGTCTTCTTTAGTAATGAGTATTTTGTAGCATACCTTCTACCACACTGAAAAATATTCATCGTAGTTAATAGAACCAACTTACACAAATCATAGTAATTCAACTGTAATATAAAGGAGAAATAAAAGGATATCAATACGTACATAAAATGATAATGATATCAAAATAAATAAATAAAATAAAATGATATCAATACGTAAATGTTGAGCATAATGAAGTATTTAGATGTGACATGATTTTCAAAATGCCAAAAGGGTCTCAGTAAAGATCCAAACAAAGCTAAGTACAGTTTTCCCTCAATTAACGTGGTACCCATGTTCGTGAAAATTTAGTGTATTTTAAATTGTGCAAAAAAGTGCTTTGTGTTTATATGTAACAGTTAGATTCCAGGCTCAGATGCTTATAAAATGGTTTCTCACTGGAAGACTATCTGGGAAGGTTGTTAGAAAGTTGTGTAGGAGTGACTTGAGCATTGCAGGACACTTTAGAACCTTTGGCTTCCCGTTTTCTGGGCCACTGAGACACTGACATCCCTACATTACAGAACACACCGATCCCCAGTCTTCACTGTGACCTTTGTGTGAACAGGGCACTATCTGCCTTGTTCTTGTTCTATCCCTAGAACTTGGCCCACGGTATGTCCTTAGAAAACATTTGTTGAAGGAAAGAAGGGATGGATGGATGGATGGATGGATGATTGATGGATTGACAGATGAGTGAGTGAATGGATGGAAAGAGATTTTCCTCTTTGTTCTGCTTTGTAGAGTAACCCTTTGATAGTTGTTTCTTTTCTTTTATGATTTGGGAAGGCTTTCAAAAATTATGCATGAGATAAAAACTTGTAAGAGTCATCTGTCTCTTGAATAACAGGTACTGCAATCAACTTGTGTGTGTTTATATGTGTGCCATGTATGCCATCACCTGTCTAAGCTTTTATTTTGTTAAACTCAGGGATGTAGGTACATCATTTCAGTATGTAAATCTACTTACGCCTTTTCTTCTTTCTTTCTAGTGTGGGTAGAGTTGGCCTACTATGAAGAAAACACACGGGATTTTCTTTTCCCTGAGCCCAAGCTGACACCTTCACACCCTGGGATGTATAGGGAGGTGCTCATGAAAACGGCTGCAGGTTTTCCAGTAAGTGATCATGCCCAGCTTGCTTTCTGTTGGGAGAGAAATTCTTGGGACATGAACATTTTATTCCTGATAGGGCTTTGCTCTTGGGCAGATCACTTCATCTTGGTTCATATTCCTGTTACTCTGTTTTGCAGTCATGTTTGGATGCCCCACTCAAAATACCAAATTATACTGATTCCCATTATTGATCTGAGAGGTGGGAGTCTTACCTTATTTGGCTAAATCATTGCCGTATCCACACTGTCACATAGTTATAAAAAGGATGCTTTTAAAAAATATCCTCTTAATGCAGATTAACTGAAGATTTAATATCAGTTTTGTTAATTATAGCTATTGTTTTAGTAATATAGAGCAGTAAAATAGAGCAGTATAATAATAATGCTACCTCTCATTTATCTTGCACTTCAGTTTTTTCATATGGTGTCTTATTTTTCTCATAACAATTCTCAAGCCAGCCAAGGCAGATAATATGATCTCCACTAAACAGAGGGAAACTGACAGAAGTTCACAGACTGACACTATTGAAGGATTTTAAAAGACACAGCAGTTATTCAGTTGATAATCTGACTGTTTGGGGGGAATATCTGAACCCAAATTCAAAATATTCACTTTGATGTTATCTGTGATGATTTCTGACTCTGCAGCAACTCTGACAATTTTCTTGACTTTTATGTCACTTGGATGGCCTCCATTTTAAGGACCACATGTTTGTGGATTATAAAATATGTATTTAATACTCAACTTCTGTTACTGAATCACTATTTTTGTAGTTTAATAAAATGTTATTTTCTCTGTTTTGTTGAGCGTACTGTGTAGAATATATAATATGCAGATCCCCTGTTTCTATGACATTTATGGTGGCAGAATTTCTAGTTCTAATACTTCAAACAGCAAACATTCATCAAAAATTGTCCTAATCACTAAAACTTTAAGCCCTCCTTTATCTTTGGGGGTTTGGTGAAAATCACTGATACCATTTTTTTCTTAGAGATATTCTTTGTGTATCACTTGCATCCATCGTACTCGTGAGATGCTTGCCTTTATTATTTGAATTATTGAGTTGTTACTCTTTAGAAGCTAAAAGGGGATAAAACTGGTGAGAATCAGGTGGGGAATATACTTTATATTAACTTCGGTTTGCCTGACTTTTTTTATTAAAGAAAAGCCATCTATAAACATTGGGCTGGAATCCAGCTAAGTTTCAAGACAAGGAGAAACACACCTTTTATATTTTTCCCAAGTGTTATCTCTGTTTAACTGTATGGGCATAAGTAGGAAGAAGCACCCATAGGAACTTGGATTTATAGTTTTTCATAAATGCAGGTAATCATTAGGGAAAGGCCTTTAAAACTGTGGGGAAAGACCATCATGCGTTAGAGGTGAAGTATCAATTCTTTCAATGAAGTTAATGAACTATATTTAAACAATTATAAAAAGATAGAGGAGCTCATTTTCTCTCAAATGTCCCATAAAGCAATAATAAAACCGATTGCTGAAGTTTTAATACTAGCTGACATTCATTGCGTGTTCACTAGGTGCCAGCCACTGTCCTGAGTTCGTTACGTGGATTATCTTGTTCAGTTCTCCTTAACCCTGGCTACTATTCTTTTCCCCATTTTATGGTTGGGGAAGTTGGCATAGGGAGTTTAAGAAATGTACTCAGAGTCACGTAGCTGGTGAGCGATGAAGCAAGGATTCTCATGCTGGCCTGTTGGACTTCAGTCTTTTCACTCTTCGTCACTGCTCAATGCGCATTCTCGCATGTTTATTTCAGCCAATTGCCAGTTTCTTTTCATTCATATTGTAGGACAGGAGAATGAATTTTACGTACAGGTCAGGCAAATCATTTACTTCATTATTTTCTCTTAACTCATTGATTCACCAAGAATTTGATGTATTTCTTCCACTAAAATGTGACTTTTCTCTGTATTTCCGTATTTTGTTTTATTTTACTCACTTGATACCCTAACAGCGATCCCCCATCCCCTTTTTTTCCTGCCAAGGCCAAGGAGTTTTCTTTTTCAAGGATGTTTTCATAATCTGTTTTCTTGTTAGGTGAAGACTGACTTTATAAGGTAAGCAGAAAGAATAGTATTTTTTTAATTCTTAACTTTTAGTTAATTTAATTTTCTCTTTAGTGCAGTGATTCTAGAAAAATCCTAGTGTTAAATCCACTTAATCGACCTAACTACCATCATCATCATCCCATTGCTAGGGAGATCGGACAAGATGGAGCCTGTAAATTTTAGCTCTGAACTATTGGTGCTGTTGTGACAAAGAAAACACATTCCTCCTTACTGTCTGTAAATCATTGCCAGGAGTGTAGGTTATATGAGGTGAACAAGAATGTGTTATAGAATATAGATTCCTCACTGATAGGGACCCCCCTTCTCCTCTCTAGGTAAATGGATCAGGGATTTGAATATCAATTAAGCACCTGCGTGGATAATGGCTAAATATGGACTCTGATTGTCTGGGTTCAATCCCAGTTGTGTCACTCAATGACTGTGACTAAGGGTAAATTACTTAATCTCCGTGTACCTAGTTTTCTCATCTGTAAAATGGTATTTCCCTTATAGGGTTATTGTGAAGGGTAATTGAGGTAATATATGTATGAGGTCTGACAATTACGTTCTTGAACTTGTTGCAACAATGTTGCTAACCATTTTTTTAAAAAAAGTTAAAATTTATTGGGGTGACAATTGTTAGTAAAGTTATACAGGTTTCAGGTGTACAATTCTATAATACATCATCTATATATCACATTGTGTATTCACCACCGAGTCAGTTCTCTTTCCATCAGCATATGTTTGATCCCCTTTACCCTCATCTACCACCCCCCCACCCCCCTTACCCTCTGGTAACCAGTAAACTATTGTCTGTGTTTATGAGTTTTTGTTTCTTCATTTGTTTGTCTTGTTCCTTTGTTGTTTTCAGTTTTATGTCCCACATATCAGTGAAATCATATGGTTCTTGACGTTTTCTACCTGACTTATTTTGTTTAGCACAATAATCTCAAGATCCATCCATGTTGTCACTAATGGCATTATTTCATCTTTTCTTACGACAGAATTATGTATATATACCACATCTTCTTTATCCAATCATGTATAGAATTACCATATGACCCAGCAGTCCCTCTCCTAGGTATTTACCCAAAAATCTGAAAACATTTATCCGTAAAGATGTATGTGCTTCTGTGTTCATTGCAGCTTTATTTATGGTGGCCAAGAGATGGAAACAACCAAAGTGTCCCTTCGATAGATTGTTGCTAACCTTTTTTGATATCAAGAGGGATTATTCATTATGAATTTGTACCAACTGGACAAATAGTTAACCAAGTTTACTATTTGGAAGTGCTGAAAAGGCTGTGTGAAAAAGTTAGACAACCTGAACTTTTTGCCAACAGTTCATGGCTCTTGCATCACGACAATGCACCAGCTCACATGACACTATCTGTGAGGGAGTTTGTTAGCCAGTAACAAATAACTGTATTGGAACACCCTCCCTACTCAGCTGATCTGCTCCCAACTGACTTCTTTCTTTACCTGAAGATAAAGGAAATATTGAAAGGAAGACATTTTGATGACATTCAGGACATCAAGGGTAATACAATGACAGCTCTGATGGCCATTTCGGAAAAAGAGTTCCAAAAACTGCTTTGAAGGGTGGACTAGGCACTGGTGTCATTGCATAGCTTCCCAAGGGGAGTACTTTGAAAGTGATCGTAGTGATATTCAACAATGAGGTATGTAGCACTTTTTCTAGGATGAGTTTGTGAACTTAATTGTCAGACCTTGGATAGTGTTTAGCATAATAGTGGTATATAGTTAAGTTCACAATAAATGTGAGCTCTTACATTTTATTATACTGTCATTGAAGGGTTAATACTACCTCCCTATGAGGCAATGAGAAGACTGCACAAGTCTGTGGTTCAAGAGATGACTTGTTTAGTCTCAGGCAACTGGTCCTTGGGTGACCCTCCTGTCTCCTTGGGACACATGTGAGCTCTTGTGATTCACAGTAGCACTGTACACCCTGGGAGCTTCCCAGCCCCCTTCTTCATGTGGGGAGTCTCGATAATGGGAGGTGAGGCTGTGCTGGTCCTGTCATTGTACATTCTTTATCAAATGCCCCCCCGGATTATCTTATTCTGCAGCACTGGACCCTCGTGTTTGTAAGCCCAGAAATCTTGAGTCACCAGTCCAGGCCTAGCACTGTTATGGGCATGCATTGTAGAGGCAAAAAAAAAGAAAAGGAACTGAGGATGTAGGTTGTGTCGATAAGGACTTGTTCCACAGACAAGATGAATGCACAGTAATGAATATGCATAGAAATGAATGAATGCACAGGAAACAAGCTGACTAGTGATACACAAGCCCCACCCCTCGAAGAGGTAGCATGGAGTAATTGAAAGAAGATGGGCTTTGCTGTCTGACAGTTTCCAATCCTGGCTCTACCAATCCCCAGCTGTGTGACATTGGACAGACTATTAACCTCTCTGAGTCTGTTCCCTCACATGTAAAATCCTTATTATGATAGTGTATATATATATATATATATATATATATATATATATATATAAGGATTTTTAAAATATTGTGATATATGTATTATCACAATATTTTAGGAAGTACTGAGCAAAAATAGGAGTATCAATCAACAAAATAAAGAGTTTGGAAATAGATCAATGAACATAAATATTTGGTACTAAGGTACAAAGCAAGTTTTCAAAGTAAGTAGATAGGAAGGAGAGAATCCTAGCCATGGAACTAAATGAGATAACCTGCCCCTTAGGTTATCTCATTCAGTGCCATGGTCCAATATTTTAAATAAAGTAGCTAATTGCGTGGACACTGGAGTTAGAATGCCTAGGTTCAAGTACCAGTTCTGCAAGTTACTTAACTTTTTGTATCTAAGTTTACTCATCAACAAAGTGGAGATACTATTAGGACCCACCTCATGGGATTGTTCTGAGAATGAGGTGAGTTAATATATGCAAAGCACTTAGGTCAGAGCCTGGCACATAATACTAATTATGTAAGTGTTTAGATATTCTCTTATGTATATATTTTATTTTTCATCTTTATTGATGCATAATTGACAAATAAAAATTGTGCATATTTAAGATATACAACTTGATGTTTTGATATGCGTCTATATTGTAAAATAATTGCTATAATCAAGCTAATTAACCTATCTATCACTTACTGTTATTAGTTATCATTTTGTGTGTGTGTGGTGAGAACACTTAAGATCTACTCTCTTAGAAAATTTCAAATATACAACATAGTATCAACTATAGTCACATTGCTGTACATTAGGTCTCCAGAAATTACTCATCTTGCATAACTGAAACTTTGTATCCTTTGACCAACGCCTCCCTATTTCCCCCATCCTCCAGCCCCCCAGCAACCAGCATTCTATTTTCTGCTTCTATGAGTTTGACTATTTTAAAATCCATATGTAAGTGAGATCATGCAGTATTTCTCTTTTGGTGTCTGGCTTATTTCACGTTAGCGTAATGCTCTTCAGTTTCTTCTATGTTGTCACAAAGACAGGATTTCCTTCTTTTTAAAGGCTGAATAATATTCCATTGTATATATATTTGTTATATGTATTAATATATTTTAGATAATGTGTATGGATTATGCCAACCTCATAAAAGAGCAATTAGGTTCTTGTATGATTTCAAGTTAGAATGGGATGGGCAAAGAACCTGTTTCCAATAATTTTATTTGCCTCTTTTATGCTGTTTTATTTTTAGGGCATTGCTCCCAAAATAGAGTTTTCTACTAGGACAGCCATCAGAGAAGGTGTGTTTCTACATAGAAACAGATTTCTTGTAAGTATAATAAAAAAGCCAGTAATGCAAATGTCAATAATTTTCTCTAGAAATTTAAAGAACTCGGTTTACAAAGTTTAGATGCAACTGGGCAAATAGAAACCTGGAGACCTATTACTTGATTTGAATTTCTGTATTCAAACTATTTGCTAAGCCAATCACATTAAAATGAGTATATTTGGCACACATTTATCATGGTGGTGGAGCAGAATGATCCAGAAGCTAAGATCACAACTTCGACGTGTAAGTTAGTTAGCGTTATTGGTGGTTGTTGTTCCATGACTTTTACTCTTGATCTTAAGAACAGTAGTGTTTCCTTCTTTCTTTTGTCAAGGCTGAAGCTCAAAGTTATATTTGTGGGCCGTCTTTGGTAACCATAAAGGGTTTGGGGGCATCCATGAACACTGCTTCCATTTTGCCCTTTTGTTCAGCCCTAATTTCTCCTTAGCCTTGATTTCTTTCTGTGTTTCTTTTACCTTATAATACACAATTTTGCAACCATTTAAAGTCCTTTCTAGAACAATATGGAGAATAAATGAATGTAATTTGTAAAGCTACTTTAAGTATTTTGCTTGTCATCCTAAATCTTGCCTGGTGTCCTGGAAAAGACCTTGAAAATGTGGGCTGTGGTTTAAGGGTCCTGAACGAGAGGGTCACTAATCTGTGCAAGTCAATCAATCCTCTGGGCATCGTAACTCATATCATTGGAGACCAATGATTAATTTTAAGGAAGATACTAGCCACTTTTTAGTTTTTCTTTATTTGCCCTCTATTTTCTTCAATCTGTTTGATATGTGTGCACTGTGATTTTTCAGCTTTTCTTTCTTGAAAACTTCCTAATACAGATTTTCTTTTAAGTGTTAATTTTTTAAGTAATATTTTTTATTTTTTCTTATAACAAAAATGTCCCACATATTTTAGAAAATTAGAAAATATGGATAAGCTAAAAGGACATAACAATAAAAATTACCTGTTATTCTTACTATCTAGAGATGAGCATGACTAATTTTTTAAAGTATATTCTTCTATACAACACACACACACACACACACACACACACACTTTTATTTTAAAAGATTGGGATCATACTATCCTGCATATTATTTTGTATTTTTCCTTTTTCACTTAACATACCACAAACATGTTCTTGTGTCCTTAAGTATTCTTATACCAGGCAATTTTTCATGGCTTCATAGTATTCCATTGTATGTAAGTACATAATTTGTTTGGCCAATCATTTTTCTATTGTTGGGCACTTAATTGATATGTCAGGGTCCAGTCAAGAAAACAAACCACACCTGTTATTTTAACAGAAAGATTTAATGTAAAACAACAACAACAAAATGGCTAAATAGGGGTTGGAATCCTGAAAGGGAAAAGGGGAACACTGAAGTGATGGAGAGAGTAATGGCAGGAAATAGCTTCCACCCCTAGCGCTGGTGACGCAAAGGAAAGATATTGGGCCATGAACAGCATAGAAGCTTGAGGAAGAGACCCCATAGAAAGGGGATCCTGGGGATGGGCTGCCTTCCTGGGTGCTTCCTTAGGAATTCAGAGATAGGACTCTGATGAGCTGGGACTCAGACCTGCAAGGAGGGACACTGCTCATTGCAGGTGTCTCAGGAGCTTGGAGGAAGGCTCATGCTGGGGAGACTCAAATCTCTGAGTGCTGGTGTGTCTGAGGAGACCACAATGAGGCAAGTTCTGGGATTGTGTGTGTGGTGGGGAGGGGGTGCTATAAACTGGAACCATCTGCTGCTGCCAAGGTGAAGAATAGTTGCTGTGGTGATGCTGACAGGAAGAGAATGCAAAACTGGACGTGGCCAGTCCCGTCTTCCTCCTTCACTCTCGCAGTCTCCCTCTAGCGCCTTCTAGTGGTGGAGCCTAACAGAACAGCTGGAAAAGTAGAAAGGGGGTTGCAGAGTGCCAGCCCCAGTGTCATAAAGCTGAGTGTAGAAAGTTGGGTTTGGAGCTGAGAGGCAATTGCTTACTTACCACTCACCAGTATAGTTGGTTTCTCATTTTTGAACTTCTATAAGAATTTTTGTAGTGGTACACATAACCATAATTATTTCCTTATTTTAAATTCCTTGAATTGAAATTGCTGGATCTGAGTACATGACAGTTGTTTTCCCTCTCTATCTCAGTCTCTCCATATCTATCAATCATCTATCTGAGACTGGCAGAGGGAGTCTTATACTTTCCAACTTTCTCCTAATACAAATCTTACTGTTATTAATTGAAATATAACAAACTAGCAAGTTATAAATACTAGGGATGTTAAGCTGAACTGAAGAAAAATTAAATATAGAGAAGTGCCCTTCCTTAAGTTCATATTTGATAAATCTGACATATTCAATCTTCTACCTTAGTTAAACAAAATTCAATCAAGTACAATTATATTGATTGAATTTATTCTTTATTTACGTTTTTGTTTTTAAAAGTATTGTTTCTTTTTTTTGGTTTCAGGAAGAAAGACATAAGTCACAAAGGCCTTTATCTACATCATATGGACCCAAATTCCCTTTAAATAATATACAAGTGAAGCCAAAGGAGAATAATCTCAACAGACTACCCCAAAACATGCAGTCCAGGGCGCCCTCTCCATATTCTACCAAGCATTTCTTCCAGGACCAGCCAGCTCAATTGAACGTTGGAAATAATTTCAGAATCTCCAGAGAAAGCAAACCTCCATTTGTAGTTAGACATGTGAGCCTAAAATTGTTTTTCAGAGTTCTTTGGAATGGCGAGGGTGTGAATGAGGGCAGAATAAAGGAAGGTTGGGCCATAAAAACAAATGGGTAACATTAAATACAGAGGGAACTCAAACTGAATAATGACTATGATTACATTATGTTCTCTTGCTAGAGTCATTGTCAGGAAGCTCCCATAACAATGTCTTTACAAAGGACTTGCCCAATAAATGTCGGCCATCCCTATTTTTAATTTTTGAAAATATTAATAGTCTGTGATGTCTGCATATGGCAAAAAGAATCAGTGAACTGACAGGGGTAGAAGACGCATAAGAAAGGCTGGCATATACTCTGTACCAATCTAAAACTAAAGCTTCGCCAGTTCTAAAGAAAACTGCTTGAGTTTTTTAGATGGCATTGTTGCTCACTGGCTGTGCCTTAAAGAGCAGGAAAAATGTGTCTGCAGGAAGAAGCAGTGACGTGCCATAGTCAAAGCCCTTGATTAAATGCCTCTTAGATGTAACCCTCAGGAAGTAGTGGGCAAATTTAATCACCCTAGTTCTTTTAGTCTCCTTAAATATTTTGACTCCTATAAAAGTAATGGCAAAAAATAGAAGAGTTCAAAAAAATTACCCATAGGCTCATCAGCATAATAAAAATAAAAAATTTTTATTTGTTAATTCATTTTCTTTCATCTTTTTAAATATTCATACTGCTTAATTTTTCTACAAAGTTGTAGTTATACTGTACTATATACCGATTAGTTTCTTAATATATACAGTTAATATTACATTAAAAGCTTTCCTATATTATTTCAGATTCTTAATGAATATCATTCCACATTCGAGTTCATGACTTATTCTCCAGTAGTTCTTATGACTCCAGTAGTTAACTATTGATACTATTAAGTTGGTAGTTTGACCTACAGTCACTAGTGGTGATATTTGTGTATGAGACATCAGATATGAAGCATAGTAAGCCCCTAAGTCAAGGTGCTATTGAGATAATATATGCAGAGTTTCAAGTAGAACAGAGATGTTCTTTGGCTACAAACTACAGAACAGCTGTTTTCTTCATGGTGACTTGGGTAAAAATGGCAAAAATCTAGCAACCAGTCTTTAAACATGGCATCATAAAAATGTTCACCTGAGTTTATTGGACAATCTGATTTATTTCATTTGAAATAAGTTTTTGTAAAATACAATTTTGGTCTATGCCTTTATGGGCTCAATAAGCTTAAAGTATTGGTAGATTTCTTAGGGAATAAAACTTGCTTGATATTTTTTTTAACAAATTTTTATACAGCCTTTACTATGTGCAAAATTCTTTTCTAGCTGCCTTATACATAGTAACTCTTTTTTTTGCCAGATTTTTGGAGGATAGCTGATGTTTAAGTAGCAGTGTTAAAATTTAGAGGACCCAATGTGAATTCTAATCAATATATTTCTTAAAGTAGAATGAAGAGTAATATTACAACCTGCCTTCTTGAAATTTAAAAGCAAACAAACAAATAAACAAGGTAAAAAAGAAATTCAGCAACTCTGTCATAGATATTCTGGAAGAGTTCCTATTGACCTGTTTGCAGAGCCGGTTGTCCAGTGTAGGAAAATATGGTCACCTTACATAAAATAATACAGTCATCACTATTCTTTTTTTCAAGGGTGTAGACACTCAGACTGGCAGGGGATGTGGAAGGCTGAACTGTCACCTTGTGATAATCCCTTGTCTTCAGGGAGGAACCCACCTAGGCCAGCACTGCTCAGACTCTTCAGGAACTGAAACTCTGTCTTGTTTTAAAAGATTGCAAAATAAACTTCATTTGCTCTTTTATGGGCTTTATCCCTACCAATGGTTAGACTATAACTTGTTTAGTTCTTTATGCTAACATTTAGCCCATATCCTCATGTTCTAGCCTCAGTGAAGATAGGGACAAACAGCTTCCTCTAGTGTGATTATATTTAACTACTTGGATACTGTGAGTTAATTTGTTCCCAACCTTCTTTTCTCACCTGCATGACCTTCACAGGGAGAAAAAGGCATTGGAGGTAGTGCAGAGAGGGTAATGTAAGCTATAGTAGTTTCGAGTGTTATTTCTTTACTTTTAGGTGGACAGCGCAAAGCCCTTCGGTGAGAATATTTCAGAGCATCATTCCCGGAAGTCTAGAAGAAAATCTAAGTTTGCAAACATTCCGTTTTCAATGAGAAGAGGTAATCAAGTTTTTTTGTACATTTCTCTGGGAACAAATCTATCCTACTTCTAAATCTGCTTTCCTTCTGTGTAATCACAAGTTTCTTTGGAAACTTGGGGTGTAATTCACAAGTGCTTGCCAGCTGTGGAGTTCCCAGAGAAGGCATTCCCATGGAGCAGAGTCAGCTGAGAAGGTGTCTGTTCCAGAGTTCCCCGAGCTATTGAAGGAGACTTCTCTGTCACCAAGTGTCCTCTGGTTGCAGTTGTTCCCTGGCTGGACTGAAAAAGGAGGGAGCAGCTTGTCCTGGTGTGAATTCCTTGCAAAGGCGCCATTGATAGCCAACAAAGAAGACTCGCCATTTCTCTGAATGGGAAAGGGCAGGAGATTGGTGATCAGGAGTTCTAACATTTGCTTAACAAGATTCCATGTCAGCGAGGAGGGAAGCCAGTGCTGCTATGTGAAGCAGTGAGGTTAAGGCAGGAGATCTCAATTTTCAGGTTTCAGGACCCTTTTGCGTTCTTAAACATTGAGGACCCCAAAGAGCTTTTGTTTATGTGGATGGTATCTATTAATATTTAGCATGTTAGAAATTAAAACTGAGAAATGTGTAAAATACAAGGATACACAAGCACACATTCCAGTAGCGATCAGAGTGGTGATGTCATGACATATTATGAAGCTTTTTGAAAACTTCTTTGTACAGTCACGAAAGAAAGAGTGAAAAAGGCAACTCATTTCTTGGTATTGTTGGGAGAATAGTTTTGACCTTGCAGACCTCCTGAAGGTCTTAGAAACACCTCATGGGGTCCCTGGACCACACATTCTGAGAATCACTGGGTGAAAGCATCCCTTGGAGGCATTTGCCTTATGATTGAAATGCATGAACCATGTCAACACTAAAGGCCATGACAGTTTTTAACCATTTTTAACTTAATAAACATTCTTGGCTAGAAAGGGATGGTGGTGGCCCATTCTCTTGATTCCTGGTGGAACTGGACCTGTACCATCCCTGACAACAGGTTCCCTATCTTACGTTTAAAGGTTTATACTTTTAAAGTCTGCACAGTGTCTTATGGCAACTCAAGCCAGTGTTCTTGGATCATGTGTGACTGTTTGACAGCAGCCAACCAAGGACAGAGTACACTTTGAAGCAGAAAGTGCTTTATCACCTCTGACATTTAATTTGAGTCCTTTGTAGCCTATAAAAGCAGCACTGTCTTCCCTATTACAGTGAAATCAAGCAACAGCACATGTCCTTTCCTGGGAAGGACAAGCTGGGCTTAATGCTGGCTCAGTGACAGTGGGACTTATATATCACACTGGTCTTGGCCTTAGTCTTTTCTTAATCCTGGCAGGTGGAGAACTAAGGTTCCAGAGAGGTTACAGCAAGTGTACGGGTCATACACCAAGTTTTTGACAAACCTACTGTCGTGGGGCGGCCTGTGGGGTCTCTGGTCCCACGCCCCACACAAGAATGCAGGATATGGCTAGGCCAAAAAGGAACACCCATGGAGCCATAGGTAGGGAAGTCATACCACTATGGTCTCACTGGAAGCTGGGTTTACACGACGTGCAACCTGCTGTCCGCTTTGCTGCCAACCGACCGACTCTCCTCCATTCTCCTTCAGTCTCCTCCTCCTCGACTTCCCTCCGTAGCCGCGGCAGTTATATTAGTGGCCAATGGCTCAATGGTTATAGCTGACGGCCAACCAGCCACAGCTGATGGCTATCTACTACCTGAGCCAGCACCTTTACCACATGAGGCCGAGAGTCTGGAAACTGCTCTGTGGGGCTCTGTCCCCACACCTACGTTTAGAGAAGATGTTCAGAGTTCTGGGCTCAGATCCTTGGAATCCCTAGCTTCTAAGCTAGACCTTTGCTTGGATCACCTGTCAGCTCATTCACCCAGGCCTAAGGTAGAATAACGCAGTGCTTCTCCAGTTGGAATGTGCATTGAATCACCTGGGGATCTTGTGAAACTGCAGATTCTGATTCAGTAGGGCTGGGGCGGGGCCTGGGATCCTTCCTTTCTAACAAGCTCCCAGGTGATACCAGTGTTGCTGGTCCATGGACTGCACTTTGAGAAGCAAGGGGACAAAGGCAAGGCCCCACGAGGGGAGTGCTCGGGACCAGTAGCAAGGGGGCCACGGGGCAGTTTTGTGGCCATAGCTGAAAAGTCAGCTCCCTTGCTGACTCCCTGCCCAGCTGGGAGAAGAGAGCTTCTGGGACAAGAGGGACACATATAGGGTGCATGCCCAGACAATATGACAATTACCAGGCTTAAAAATCCCTTTGCATAGCTTCCTTCTCTACTGTCAGCGGCACAGGGCAATCAGCAATCCAGGAAAAGCCCCTTGTCACTGCTTAAGCCCCAGTCAACGGGGGGAAGCCATGGTGGCCTTAGCATAGCCTTGCAAATACTCATTTCAAAAGCATTTTTTCCCTCAACCTGGAAAAATCCAGTTTAGTCTTGGTTTTGTCTATGTGCATTAATTACTTCACTTCTTGGTCATTCTTACCATTCTCTGGCATTAGACCTACTTATTTATTATGATTATTTAGGGTAATCATAATGATTTATATTTTTGCTGTATTATGTTTCTCCAAGCTCTTTTGTATTAATTGTCTCTGACAGTTATGTCTACCTTGGACAAGTGTACTCAAGAGTTTCTGCATAAATAGGATTCCACGATAACCAAATATAAAGGGAATGGCAGAAGAGGAAGAGTATATGAGTTTTATATTACAGCCATATGCTTTCTTTTCGGCTCTGGGCACCTGGGCAAATACGAGTTTTCCAGCCTGCTTAAGTTTACTGAACTTATTAGTTCATTTTAGGTTCTCTTTTACCCTTCCCATATCCATATGTGCTGTCATTAATCATATAACCTCACGGTTAACCTTCAGAGGACAGAAAAACTCATAGATAGAATTGCTGTGACTCAAGGGAGGCTTAAAAGTGAGAGTGTAATTTACAAGGGAACGTTTAAGTTCTTTCATAATTCATTGTGTAACATTTTTATACTGCTGTGGAAGAAATGTAACAGCAGTTTTAAGGGGTAACTGGTAATAATGAGTCATTGAAACACCTGTTCCTCTTTGTTCTAGCTTCTTCTCTTGACGGCTGTGCAGATAACATAAAGGTAATCTTAGAAGTAGCATTTGTAAAATGATTTATTTCCAGCTATCTAATGTCTATTATTGTGCTTCCTCCAATTAGTGGTGAAAAGTATATTTCTAACTAGTGTTGCTTATGGAATGAATTGCTATAGTTTAACTAGAGTTTAAGAGGTGCGTGGGCTCCACGATCTGCTTTGCTTTGCTTTAGTTTGGTTGTTCCCTTCATATAAGCTGTTTTCATTTGTAGGATAATCACCAATGAGGGTGTATGTAGGCCCAATACCTACTTTATCAGTAGGATTTCATCAATTGCTTTTTTGAATACCTTTATACATAGAGGTGGTAATCACTTGTTCGTGAAGTTTGATTGGTTTGTCAAGGTGAAGGGACAAAGTTTTATGTTACAACATGAGAATAGATGTATGCAAAGAAAATGGAGTATACTGTGCTTGTTCTGCCATAGTATTTAAGTATTTCATTAAAAATTTAAATCTTTCCCAAACCCAATAAATCCCCAGTTCTCACAAATCAAAGTTCAGAGCATGAGTTTCATTTTGGCTTGTTAATACGTACCAAATGTACAGAATTTTGGTTATCTTTTCCTTGACCTTACTTCTGAGCATTTTGTCTCTAGTCTTCTCTATTCCTGCCATCTTTTAGTGGAGGAGATCCCGGGGGCAGTTATTGTGTCATCTTGCCCCCATTTCTCTTCATTGGTCCCATCCCAGCTCTACATTAAGCAAAACAAAAGCAAAACTACAGCTAAAAAGTAATTGCCATTATCACTCAGGTTATCAAAGAGCCAGATGAACGGATTATTTTGAGGAATGAGTCACCATCACCTTTAGATTCAAGTAAGTTTGAGAAGTCTCGCCCAGTTTACAGTCACCGAGGGGATGCCGATTTCCACCCGGAAGCTTCCTTTGGCCACCACCCTGCACTCCAGGTCTCCCAGCCCTCTCATGGATCAGCTGCTTCTTGGAGAAAGGGTCAGTGGCACGTGCCTATCGGCATTGCTTGAAGACTGCCTTGTTGGTCTGGCAGGAGTAAAGCTGGGTCACTTCATCATTTGCTTCCTCAGAAATATTTCACCTTGATGTGGAAAGTTTATTATTCCTTTAAAAAATCTTCCCCAAAGTAAGAGTTGAGCCTTTTGTCTTGTCCGTGGAAAACATATCTCAGGATGTTTATTGAAAGGGGAACAGATAGCTAAACTTGTTATAGATACTATTTATCTATCCATCTTTAGCCGTTATAATTTTAAAAGGTAAGCTTTGGATTTCTCACCCAGTATCAATCCTCACTATAGAACTTTTTGGAAATTACGGAAAAACAAAAAGGAGTGGAAAAAAAAATCACCCATAGTCCTGTTACTCCAAAGACAAACACTAACAACATATGGGTATCTCTTCTTTCTCTTTTTTCTAGACTTGGTTTGTTTTATATTATTGTTACAAATTCAAAAAATGATGATTGCATATGCCTGGAGGACAGGCCAGAAGTGTAGAGCAGAACTTTTCATTTTCCTAAAGTGCGCTCTCTAGTAACATTACTAACCATCCATTTGCCCAGGACTGTCTCGTTTTTAACCCTGACAATCTTGCATTCTGGGGAAACTCTTAGTTCCAGGCAAACCAGGACAGTTTGTCACCTTAACTCAAGGGAAGTGGCACCGAAATAATATTAGTAGATAGTCGTTTGAGTGAAGCATATGCCAGTTTGCTTTACTCCATATTGTTAGTGATGAGAATAAGAGAAATCCCTATATCAAAATAATACAATTGCTTACAAAGGGACTTATAGTAAATATCTCAGAACGAAAGTGGCCCTGAACTTATAATAGGAATTATATTAAGTTTGAGGTAGTCTAAAGAAAGTGACAGTGCATTCTTAGTGTTTTTCAGAATGATAGAATACTTTTATATTAAAACGTTTAATAATGGACTTGAGGAAGCCAAATAAAATATTCTAATAAAATCTATTAAGAATGGTGAGTTCTTGGTTAGTTACTTTATTGAAGAAATTATGTAACATCGATTTTAAAAACTTGGCGTTGACACCCAGAGACAGGTGGTCAGAGACATATTGACACCCCTCTCTGTGCCTGGCCTCCATCCCCTATGGCTTATCCTCTTTCCTACTGGCCAGAGCTAAGCAGGAGGGGTTCCCCAGATGTAAAGACTTAGGAGAATTGATTTTAAATGGAGAGGGGGGAAGAGCCTTCAATTAATGGTAGTCAGGAGATGTGAACTCTAGTGCTCATCTGTGATCTCACACAAATATTTGGACTTTTAGACCTTAGTTTCCTTAGCTGTAAAATGGGTGTAATGATCCAAGATCCATCCTCTGAAAGCCACAAAGTACTTCTCTGCTGCCAGAACTGGAGAAAACCCGTGGCTTTGTCCATGTGCCTTGTTTTTATACATCACCTAAACTCCTTATAATCAGCATAGCAAGCTTTCTGAGGGATTGAATTGAGTATGCATTTATTGAGCACCTATTGTGTACATTGTACATGATTGTGACGTGTCCTTGCTTTCCAGTGGCTCACACACTAGACGGGGAGGCAGGCATACCCCCCTGAATATGAAAAGGACTGTGATATGTGTTTGACAGAAGTACAATGCAAATGTGGGGGAAAGACAGGGCAGGAGGAGGTTAATTCCATCAAAAGGGAGATCTAGGAAGGAAGGTCTTATTTCTTTTAAAATAAATTTGTTACATAGTTTATGCATTCATTCAACCAGTCTTTCATGAGTATCTTTATGCAGCAATTCAGTGGTTCTCAGTTCTGGATCAGTAAAGAATTGCCTCATATCTGTTGAGTTAAAATCCTTGGGATTAGAACTGAGCCTGAATAGGGGAGTGTAGAATCTGCGGTTAAGAGAGTTCCTCATCAGTTGTTTGTCAATTAAAAAAAAACGACATATGAAGAATCAGTTACCAATTCATGGTACTTAGTAGACATTCAATAAATATTTGCTGACTACAAGAAAAAAAAATGCCTCAGAGGAAAAGCAGGATTGATAGTTAATGTGCTAGGCCTGTAATAGAAATGCTAACATTTAAGACGTTTCTCTTAATCGCTGAGTACTTGCAACCCACAGAGTATGTAACAAAATAAAAATAAAAAAAATGTACACAGATAACTTTCTAAAAGGCAGAACTTTGAGAATAGCACAGACCAAATAGTTTTGGCTTATAAAGGATAAGGAAGGCACTTCTGGAATGTTTCACAGAAGAGAGGCATTTGCATTGGGCCTTGAGGGAGGGGAATAGATTATAATAGAGTTAATGGAGGGAAGGAAGGGGAGGTAAGAAAGTAAGGGGCACTGTCAGCTTCTAGAAGTTAGACCAGCTTGGGGGAATGATGGGTGCCAGGCTGAGGGTCTGTGGGGGATCGTGCAAGCCAAGCTACAAAGTTTGGGCTTTGTTGGAAGGCAGTGGGGAGCTTCTGCAGGTTCAGGCACAGGGATTAGCACAGCTGCATGTCGAATGATGACTCTGGCTGCAGACCGAAGTTTTATCACCTATCTCTGACGGTCAGCAAATTCTGTGTGCCCCAATGTAATAACTTTGGGATTAATTGGACTATGAATTTGTAAATAAGGCCATGAGCAACAGTGACAAAGAATAACATGGTCACAGAAAGGCCATCTGGTTTGCCCAGGACTGTCCTGGTTTTAGCCCTGAAAATCCTGCATTCTGGGAAACATCTTAGCCCTGGGCAAACCAGGAAAGTGGTACTGAAAATAACATTTTTAAGACAGCTGTTTGGAATGAAGCCCTTTGCATCCTTGGGGATGAATCCATTCCCTGTTGACTTCAGCTTGATCCCAGAGGCAGCCCCTGAAATACTAGCTGCTGCCAAGTACTTTGCCCCAACCTCACTCACTGTTTTTTCCACATCATCAGCACCTTTGGGACCAGTCACCCTATGCCCAGATCATAGAAGAGTATTGAATTTCTGCTAGCTTAACACTGAAATCAATAAGGGCCAAGTTTCTGGGATGAGTTGGGAGACAAATTTTGGAGTAACTATTAGCCCAAGGTTTTAATGGAGGAAGTGGAAAACCCTTTAAACTAGTAAGGTAAAAAATGGTAGTCCCCAAGGGGAGGGAGGAACACTGTGGAGCCTGTTCCCTATCTCCATCACCTGGATAGTGTCACGTCCCTTCCACACATGTCCTCACTCTTCCCCTGCATGAGGAGAAGGCTGTAATGAAGGCACAGCATTGCTCCTGTCTGTGAACTCATCATTCTCAGAGACCTTCCAATGCAATGTCGATTGGATATAATAATAATGGTAACAAATGTAGGAATTGTTTTGGTACTGCTTACTCAAGACCTATGAAAAACCATGTACTGTGTCCAGCTGGTAGCACTTTCTAGATGCTAACTTAATTTATAGCTTCAAAATATTTCTGTTCCTTCCTCTGAAAAATTCTTAGAGGAGTATAGAAATGATGTGCCTGGCCTTTTCTTAAACCTGGGCAGCATTTCAGGTGGTGCTTTCATTTGCTGAGTTGTTTTCCTGGGTTGGTAATGGATTTGTGTAGATCCAGTAATACTCTTAATCTTGTCTCCCTGGAAATCAGCAGTACAAGCTTGTTACAGGGAGAACCAGGATGGGTGGCCCAGATGTGGGTCCCAAACTGAGCAGAAAGGCAACTGCACAGGGAAAGGCTCATTGGTGTGGGGCCAGGATTAACAGCTGATTGATTCCCAAATGTTCCTGTAATTTCTAAAGTTTGTTGTACATTTATTAAAGAGAACGATTTTATCCAAATTGTTAAAATCCTTTAGGCATTTTAAGAAAACAGTATCTGTGCTTTTCATAATCAAATGGCAAATTCTGTCTCAGAATTTAGAAATTGGTACCCACACCCCTCCCAAAAATGAATGACTGAATTCATCAAATAAATGGATGAATTCAATCACTCAAGCAATATTTATTAAGCACATGCTGTGGTATTCAATATCTACAAGGCCCTGGGATGAGCTATTAACCCAAGAGTTTTAGTCCCAATTTCAGTCTAGGAGTAGAGACAGACATTAATCAAATGATGACAAAATGTCCATTGGGGAAGCGTTGTGAATAAGGGATAAATGGACTCCAAATGCATAAAACAGGGAAGCTCACCTCCTCTATAGGGGGAGAATCAGGAAGGATTTTCCTGAGAAATCAATTGAATTGGCCTTTTGGCTCTCTGAGAAGCACCATGGCAGCCGGCAAAAACAAGTGCTTTACCAAAGGTGCCACGAAGGGAGCCAAGAGGAAAGTGGTTGACTCGTTTTCTAAGAAAGATTGGTATGAAGTGAAAGCACCAGCTACGTTCAATATAAGAAATATTGGGAAAACACTTGTCACAAGAACTCAAGACCAAAATCGTATTTCAAGGGTTGTGTTTTTGAAGTGAGCCGAGCTGATCTGCAGAATGAAGAGTTGCATTTAGAAAATTCAAGCTAATTACTGAGAGTGTTCAGGGCAAAAACCGCCTGGCTAATTTCCCTGGCGTGGATCTCCCCGGTGACAAATGTGCTCCATGGTCAAAAGATGGCCGGCCACGCCGGAAGCGCATGTCGCTGTCAGGACGACCGATGGTTATTTGCTTCGTCTGTTCTGTGCTGGTTTCACTACAAAACCCAACAGTCGGATTGGGAAGACCTCATGGCCCGCGTGAACAGGCCGGCCGAGTCCGGAGCGGACGAGAGAAATCCTGCCCCGAGGGGCCGGCACGGGACGTGAAAGGCGCGGTCAGTACACGGGTTCCGGGCGGCCCTGCAAGGCGCCGAGCAGGCCTGCCAGGCTGTCCGGCCGCCCGTGCCGGCCTTGCCAGGGAAGTGCCAGTGCCCACGACGCCCGAGTGTGAACGGGGGGACTCACGGAGCTTCACGGGGAAGGGCCCGGCTGGGACGGGCTCCGGGGCGGAGCCGGTGCTGAGGCCGAGCGAGCTGACGCCGCTGAGCCCCCGGTCCAGTTAAAGTTCAGACTTCTCACGGTGGCAAATAAAACCTGTTCATGATGTTCAAAAAAAATAATTGAACTGAGCTCTGGAGGGTGTGTTGCCGCGCAGCAGCCTACCCGTCTGTCTCCTTGTACCTGCCCCTAAAGAAAGGAGAGTCTGTGAGACGGATCCTTTCAGGGCTTCATCTTTGTGCCTACACCTTATGTCTCCCTGTTTGGCCCCAAAATATGGCTGGCTAGTCAAAGACGGTACCAACTGGGGGTGGGGGGCAACCCAAGCCACACACAGCCATGTGGGGAACTCGCGGGGTCTATAGAGGTGGGCACAGCCCCCACCTTCCCCTGCTAAGGAGAGCCTCTGCCTCCGTGGCTGCATTCCTTCCCACAACCTGCAGGGGAAGTGACTCAGTGACGTGCTCAGTGATGTGCTCTCCATCTATTCAAATACAGAAAGGTTTTGTCCCTTGGGAAGTACATACATCCTGGGAATTACGGTTCTGCTGCCTGCAGGCAAGGGTGATTGGCTTAAATCAGTTTCTTATTGTAATGTATGCGATTCATAGTTCTTAAGATTGACAAGCTTTACTTTATTTCCACACCTAACTATTAGATTTGGGACTCAGTCCTTGAGACTTGAGTCCCGTGGCCCCGCTTGCACTCTCTTCTTCTCTACTGTCTTTCTTAACCCTGCACCACCCTCCTTGCTTCCCACAACTCTTGTCGTGCTGGACGCGACAAGGGTGGGTACACGTTAACACGAGTGGGGAATGGGGTTGGGGGTGGCAGCATCCTGGGCAGAGGGAGCAGTGTTGGCATATGCGTATGGAGGGGGAGAGTGCTTCATGTTTGAGGCACTGAAGAGGCTGTAAGCCCTATAATTAAGTTTGTGTCTGGTTGGCCTAAAGTAAAGGAGGTATAAAAGAAAATACCTATGGTGGAAAACAATTGGAATTAAATTTTGTATTAAAAATTTTTGGATTAAATTTTTAAGTATAAAAGCAGGATTTGTTCTTTAGGGAAATATCTAAAATACACAGTATAATACAAAGAAAGAAAGAATCACACCCAAGTACAAACCATTGTTAACATCTTGGTTGTATTTATTCCCTGTAATTTTCCTATGCACAGGTTTAATAAAGACATTGAAACCACACTATGTATATATACTCTTTTGCATGTTGCTGCTTTTTTCTTACTACTAAGTTATAAATAACAACCCATATTGATACGTACTCCAAGTGTTGTTTTTATTAGTTGCGTCACGCTCCATCCTGTTTAATGTGTTAAGCAGGTTCCACCCTGGTTGTCAGTCCACATGGAAGAAGATCCATGAAAGCGTGTGCGGTCTTCTGACATCCCCCAGAGCTCGGCAACACCTAAACAAGGTGAGGGCTTCTGGTAAAACTAGAGCTTTGCTGACAAAATTACAAGGGAACTGGGACTTCCAGGTTAGTGGGGAAAACAGCCATTAATGAAGTACTTACAAAAATAAATGTAAAATTATGACACTAACCAAGGCGGGTACATGGTGTCCCGAGAGTGTATGAAAAGGGGTATTTGACTTTGTTGGGACTCTGGCTTCCCTGAGGAAGGGACCGTGGAGCAGCAATCTGAGCAATGAATAGCAGCTAATTTGGAGCACAGCATGCTTCAAGAGGAGGTCCTGTAGCAAGAGGGAACACAGTCCTTTCAAAGGACTTGGAGAAGACAGTGTAACTGGCCCAAAGCACACTCCTTTCCACTAAGCACGGAATCCTAGTCCAAGGAAGAATCCGGGGAAGTGTGTGTGGTCTGTGTACGGCCACAGCATGGAAGAAAGTTTTCCCAAAAGTTGTTGAACGAACTCAAAAAGAATCTGGAGGTTTTGCTAGAAATGACTGATAGAGATTTAGTCAAGGGTCTTATAGTTTGCAAACTGGAACCACAGCCAGAAAAACCCCCTGGTGTTCCAAAGAAGAGAGAAAAGTTAAAATTCTTATAGTAAAAAGTATGTTCTTAAAAATAATCAGTCCTGTATTCATAGCCCTAGGATTGGTCCAGGACAGTTGTCAGTCAGATGGCAGGGAGTCAGGATGATGGATGCCAGTTAGTACCAATGATGGGTACCAGGAGGTCTGGTCAAGTCCAGGGGTCTAGATGTCTGGTGTGGGGGTTAGGGGGTAATTAGAAGATCCAGATGCATATCCAGGTCTTGACACAGGACTGGAAAGTTCCAAAAAAATTTAAGTTCCCAAGTTAGTTAGAACAAGGATGGAGTGTTTTCTCATGCCTGAACCATCGTAATGCTAACAAATTTAACAGCTTGGTTAAAGTGACCCCATTTTATATATTCCCTCTCTTCACTCCTTCCTCAAAGTTAATAAGGGGTTTTGGCTGTTTGACTTTTATGGGGGTGTGGGGAGTGCTTCTAATCCATAGATAGAGACATAGCCAGTACTTTATCTACAGCCATTAGCTAAGCGACCTGTCACCATTTCAAAAGAATTTAAAGGAAAGGTTAACAGTTGGATTTCACATGATACCACGTGGTTGAATTGGTCTTCATGACTTATTTAAATGCATATCCTAATTTATAGCATGACACTTATAAATGAATGCTCATTACCCTAACCAGGGGGGTATTGAATTACTTTACTTCCTCTCTGCAAAGCCTTGGCTTTGCTTTGTTAATTCCCAGTCTTTTCAAGTAAGAAAATCCCTTTAAAATGTAGAAAGAAAGGAAGGAAGGGAGGAAGAAGGAGTGAGAAGGGAGGGAGGGAGAGAGAGAGAGAGAGAGAGAGAGAGAGAGAGAGAGAGAGAGAGAGAAGGAGGAGGAAGAGGAGGAGGAGGAGGAGGAGGAGGAGGAGGAGGAGGAGAAGAAGAAAGAAGAAAGGAAGGAGGAGGAGGAGAAAGAGAAGGAGAAAAGGAAGGATGGAAGGTAGGAAACCTACGTCCACACGTATGTAGTGAACCCCACATATATGACATATATGGGATTCATAGACCTCTTCAATGCAAAACTGCACATCTTGCCATCATTGATCTACATTACATTATGAGTACTGCAATTGCTCTATTTGTTTTTGTTATAGGAAGATTCTATCTCTGAAGTAAATGATACCTCTGAGAGACCAAGCTACCCTCTGAAGAAATATCCAGTGTATGCACAGAGATATTTTTAAGCTGCTGTCTTATGTTAGTAAGCAGCTTAAGTGCTTCTTCTTATCTTGATTGGCTAAAATAATTTTAGTTTCCAGCTTGTCAGTATGAGCTAACTAGAAAACGTGGTGGACAGAAGATGAGGAAGAGACCTGAGAACCACATTCTTCCTTCACACAGGACACTATGTTCATGGGTCTGCCAGCAATCTCGCCTCCTCTTGCGTCCTCTCTCTCTCCCCCCTCCCTCTCCTTCTCCCCTTTCCTCTCCCTTTTCCTTCTCTCCTTTTCTAATGGCCCCTCTTTCAACTCATTGAACACAAGTTCTTCCCTGCTGTGAGGTCTTTGTACATGTTGTTCTCTCTGTCTGGAATACTACTTTCTGACCCTGCTTGGGTCACTTTTTCTTATCCTTTGAGTCTTATGACTTTCTATGACATTTCCTCCTCCTCCAAGGTATACCTTTTTAGCACTCTGCACTTTCATAAAGTATGATGCAATTTGTTGTTATATTTTTATATGGGTTGATTGCTTAAAAATCTGCCCCTTCTGCTTGAATGAAACCTTCTCAGAGACTCTGTCTCTCCTGATCACTGTTTTATAACCAGCATTTAGTACACTATGATGGAATCCTATTTAACTCAGCTGAATTCACCACGCATGCTGGGTGTGTGCCCTCAACAATAACCTGACTCTCCACTCCCCACCTGCTGCTGTCCTTGCATCAGATGACCCTCCACTGTGGTTGGTGCTCAGTAAACATTTTTTGAATGAATGTTGAATGAGGAAATGAGGCAACTCTAGAATTCAGATATGTGGCAAGTATTTGGCCGTATAATGGGGTGTCACCATTTCTCAGGTATTATCTTCTTTGCTGTTCCTTACCCAGTCCCCAAATAATAATAGTTCTTCATTATTAAGTGCTTCTTTAGTGCCAGGAACTGGTCCAAATAGTTCACATGTATTAAATGAATTAATATTTACTTGTCATAACCCTATGACCTAAGTAGCTACTACCATTAGTTCCATTTTACAGATAGGGAAACTGAGGCACAGAGCAGTTAGGTGCCTTGCTCAAGGTGACATGGCTCATGAATGTCACAGCTAGAATATGAACCCGGGTGGTCAGGCTCCAGCGACCCTGCTTTTAACCATTACTTCTCCTGCCTCTCCAAACCTAGAGTGTGTGATAAGGAGAGTCCTAGGGAAAAAGACAGAGCAGAGCCCGGTGGCACCCAGGAGGGTTTGTGGACACTGCCTGTCCACAAAGGATCTCCCACAAGGATCCCATGGTGCTGCATTACGCAGTCCCTTATTCTAGCAACATCAAAATAATTATGAGTCTTTTTGAACAATAAAGGAGTGTAGGGTGACATGCTAGGTTTTTCCTTACTCGTAGGTAGGGTCAGACTCCTGAAAATCTGGTTTGAGGGTCATGCTTTAGGCACAAGTCTCCTTGGCCCAAGGCTGCCCAGGACTCCCTGCCTTTAGCCCAGAGGAATGTGGAGAACAGCTCGTTCTGCAGGCTTCTACCTTAGATCATTCTGCTTGGTAGGTTAAAGGATGGATTCTGGGCCACTTAATCTCCAGTTGCCAAAACAGTCATCTAAGCATTTATTAGGTGGTTATACAGAACATAACCCACCTAATTACCTCTTAGGGAACACGGGCCACATAATTACCAGATGCAACTTGTGTTGAATTTCAACATGGTTAGCATCACGTTCCATAAAGCCTGGAACCAGCTGACATGTAGACACTGATGTGAGGGGATAGAGAGAAGGTGAGGAAAAAAAGAAAAGTAAATTCTGCCTTAGAAAATGGGTTTCCCACCTAACATGAGATCCCATCCGATGGTTTGGAATATGCTCGTAGGCCTTCTTTGGAAGCTCTGGGTACCATCCTCCCACTACCTCCATTTCTTCAGTCATGGATTTCCTGGTGAGACAATAGTCCTGGGAGGCTGTGTTCGTGAAAGTTTTCATGGTTGTAAAAAACCCAGGTGACTTTGGTTGTTCTAAGCAAACAGGACATTTATTAGAAAGATGCTGAGTATCATAGTGAATCCAGGGATTTGTCATTTATTGGCTTGTGGGCATTGACACAATGGATAATGATGCACCCCCTTTATCCAAGGAGCTCCTGGTCCTGTTAAGAGTCCAACAGACCCCACAGGCAGTGGCTGTGCACCCAAATCACAGGCAAATTCCTGGGTCAGCAGTACTCAGTGAACAATTAGAATCACAGGGGGTGTGGGTGTGGGTTGAAAAATACTCATGCCCAGGCTGGACTCCACACTAGCTTAATTGGAATGTCTGTGGGTGGTACCAGTGGTATTTTTATATATATTCCTTAGGAGATTCTGACGCTCTTTTTTTTTTTTATTGGGGAAGGGGAACAGGATTTTATTGGGGAACAGTGTGTACTTCCAGGACTTTTTTCCAAGTTAAGTTGTTCTCCTTTCAGTCTTAGTTGTGGAGGGCGCAGCTCAGCTCCAGCTCCAGTTGCTGTTGCTAGTTGCAGGGGGCGCAGTCCACCATCCCTTGCGGGAGTCTAACCGGCAACCTTGTGGTTGAGAGGACACGCTCCCACCAACTGAGCCATCCGGGAGCTCAGTGGCAGCTCAGCTCAAGGTGCCGTGTTCAATCTTAGTTGTAGGGGGCGCTGCCCACCATCCCTTGCGGGACTTGAGTTGAACTGGCAACCTTGTGGTTGAGAGCCCACTGGACCATGTGGAAATAGAACCGGCAGCCTTTGGAGTTAGGAGCATGGAGCTCTAACCGCCTGAGCCACCGGGCCGGCCCTGACGCTCATTTAGGATTGAGAATCTCTGCAGCAGAGTGCCTCGAGGGCAGGGGACTTGGAACACTGTCCAGTCCTATAGACCCCCTCCATGCTCAAAAATTATTGTTCCATAGAATGGAATTGATTGGGGGCATGTTTAAGAGTTTAGCTCAGTAGTTTCTGTCCTGGCAGTTTCTGTCCATTTACTATGTGCCAAGGACTGTTCTAACTCCTCACAATAACATGCTATCCTGAGGTGGATACTTGGCTTATTTTCATCCCCCATATTATACAAAGAGGTCAGGTAACTTGCCGGAGGCCACACAGCTGCTTTGTGGTGCTAACTATTATTGCCTCAGTCTGCGCTGGGAATGGAGGAGAAGGGGCTCCGCACCAAGTGCTCCCACGGTAGAGAGACATGCCAAAATTAGGACAGTGAAATCATGTTCTTCTCCTTGGTTGTGTTGATTGGTTTGCTCTTTTTCTCAGTCTCACATGTCGCATGTGAAGTTTCAAATCTCAGAGAGGAAACGGAATGAAAACTGGAGGAGCATCACAAAGAACTCCCTCATCAACTGATACATCCTTGGAGAAATGAACAACCATTTTTTTGTGTATCAAGTGGAGGGTGTCTAATCCCCTTTAAATCACACCCTGTACTCAGTCTTTTGTACCCAGGTAAGAGTCACTGATTAAAGTGTTCATTGTTTGGGGCTCATATTTTCTTGTACAGCTGGAAAATTTGTGTTTTAGATTGTGTGTGTGTTTTGAGATTGAAATAGAAAATAACAGTAGTTGAATAGTAGGTGCTTTTTCATATGGAAAGTACTTCTAAGAATTCTAATAAAAATGTCAAGATGACTTTTCAGGTGTTCCTCATTTTTGGCGGTGGATGTGTTCTTGAAAAGTTCTTTTTTTCCCTTTCTCCCTCCTCCACTCCTTCCTCCCTTTTTCTTTCTAAGTCAACTTCTTCTATTTCACATGAGCTAGAGGAAGCTGGTATTTAGAGGCATAACCTGATAAATCTTCCAGGAAATGACTGCAACTTGGTTTTCTCATTTAGGTATATCTGTTTTTTTCTGTGTTGTTTATTTTCGTGTTAGGCTTGACTTACATGAAGTCCATTGAAAACCTAGAAAGAAGGGGGATTACATCTGGAGAATTCAGATCTTGCTTTAAAATTCAATTTCTATGATACATTTGTAGGAGGAGGCTAATTTCTTTGGACAATAGTTTAAACCACTTCCGTCATTACCCCCCCTTTTTTCTTCCCCACCAATTCCTAATAAATGTATATGGGGAACAACAGCTTCCTCAAATATTTCTCTGAAAGATCTCCTTTAATAAGCTGTGTAAATATGACTGCCAAAACCAAATTTAAATCTAGTTAGAAGGGTGCCTTTATGAAATGCTTACACAGCTTGAGAGAGCAGGAAGAGGAGGGAGATGGGATGAGGAGGGACTAGCGGCACATTTGTTTTCAGCCTGAAAATGGAAACCTTGGTCTTTCCTTCATACTGTAACCTGAGCACTTCCCTCTACATACCCTAAAACCATTTTAGTTTTTGGAAGATTCAGTGAAGAGTCAAGTTTTCTCATTATGACCACAGGAATTGGTCCATAAGTAGATTAGAGGAAGGATATTAAACATTAAAGGAGTAAAAGACCTCCAAAAATAAAAACAATAGAACAAAACTCATTTATCCTCCTCTCAGAACGTCAGCCAAATAAAAGTATATATTACAACAAGCATTGCACCTTTGGAAAACAGACAACATGCTTAAATTACACCTACTTACGTATACGTTCTCGGAGTGTCTGAAACTATAGTTGTCAGTTTGTTATTTTGATATCTAAGTAGTCATCGAAAATAAAAAATACTGTATTACATTAAGACCTATGGGGTACTTCTCAGAAAAGGGCCACTTACAAAAAAGGATATAAACAGCCAAGTTAAATCAATTCTAATGAATTAGTATCCCATGTTTGTTATTGTTCAAATACATTCTCTGACATTCATGTTCAGTTTTTCTGAAATGGTTTGAGCATAACTCCTTAATTCAATTTAGAGATAAAATCTTAAATCCCCTTTTTTTTTTTTAAAAAAAAGATTTTATTGGGGAACAGTGTGTACTTCCAGGCCTGTTTTCCAAGTCAAGTTGTTGTCCTTTCAATCTTAATTGTGGAGGGTGCCGTTCAGCTTCAAGTTGTTGTCCCTTCAGTCTTAGTTGTGGAGGGCGCAGCTCAGCTCTAGGTCCAGTTGCCGTTTTCTAGTTGCAGGGGGCACAGCCCACCATCCCTTGCGGGAGTCGAACCGGCAACCTTGTAGTTGAGAGGATGCACTCCAACCAACTGAGCCATCCGGGAGCTCAGTGGCAGCTCAGCTCAAGGTGCCATGTTCAATGTTAGTTGCAGGGGGCGCTGCCCACCATCCCTTGCGGGACTTGAGTTGAACTGGCAACCTTGTGGTTGAGAGCCCACTGGCCCATGTGGGAATCAAACCGGCAGCCTTTGGAGTTAGGAGCACGGAGCTCTAACCACCTGAGCCACCGGGCCGGCCCTGAAATCCCCATTTTGATTTAAAGTCTTTTTGTTTGTTTTTTTCACAAATCAATCAGTTGTTTACTTTCTGATCTGCTAACTCTGTTGTTTAAATTATTCCTATTTTACCTTTTTATATCTCAAAGAATGATTTCAGTTTTACAGAATCATATTGGGCCAGGATTGCAGTTGAGATATTTTGCTTTTGGAGTAAATAATAATGTGAGTAATTTTGTGACGTATTGGGGTTAGGATTCCTTTGGGAAGATCTTTGTCATTAAACATAATACAAATTCCTACCTGTCTTACTTCAGTTTATTATTACTTTCTTGACTCTCACAGTTGCAGACCTTTCAAAGCCTGGACCATATTTTACAAGCTTGTTTCACGGGGTCTGGATTTGCAGAGGCTCTTGGGAAACTCTCCCTCATAGAGCCCAGGCCCGCCAAGCAAAAGCCATCACACAGTGAGGCCATTTCCCGATGATCACCTGACTGACCCAAAGTTAGCTGAAGCCTACATATCCTGAATAGAAATAGGATTTAACTAACGAGAATGTAGGTGGCTTTGTTGCGCAATGGATAGCGCATTGGACTTCTAAACAATGAGAGTGTACATGATAAATTTAACATTAAAAAATGGTGGTTGGTTTTAAAGAGGGTGGATGAATTGTGCAAGTTCAGCCTAGCGCCCGAATGCCTGGCCACTCGTAATAATAGCCAAGGCTCTACTCAGTTGCATTAGAGCACTCTGGCCTCTCCGAGGGCACCCCGAGGAAAGGATATGCCCTCTGGGCTGTGTGTGACCAGTGAATCTGCTAGCACAACCTGATGGGACTGCTGTCCTTCTCTGAATAGGGACCCATCCTAGCACTGCTTAGGGACGTGCAGGTCTTGGAGAGAACCCCTCCTTTCTTGCCCTGTACTGGGAACTCTGCTGAAAATGAGAAGAGCTGCAACCCTTGGGCTCCTGGGGTCTGCTCCCTTTCTCTCCTCCTAGACTCTGCTGGGTTGAGGGCCAGCAATAATTCATCAGAGGGAAGAGACTTTGCTTAGTTTCACCTTCAGAACTAGGAAATTCAGCAAAAATAGGATTATGCCTAGGACACAAGCTTTTCCCTGGTGCAAATGGGTCCTTTCCGGGATGGCTAAGTTGTCAAAGCTTCTTCAGCAGAGTAAAGAGCTTCCACTCTGAAATTTTCTCCTTGGGATTCTGTATCTTTTAGAGTGATCCACCAGCACTCCAGTGAGTATATAGTTTTCTTTCTCTTTTCTTATCATTATTTTAAAAGGAGCCTGTAGCCCATAGTATCTTCACCTACCCTTAAGAATCACCTGCTAGGACTTGTTTGCTCTGTTTGGCTCTGTGGTGACCACAGCTTTGCCTCCTCTCCAAGACCATGCAGGCCGACAGGACAGGCAGACGACAACAGAATGTGTGGCTGGGTTTGCTGTGTATTTGTGGGGGGGTCACGTGGGGGAGGGCGCTAACCATCTGGACACCAGGAGCTCTGAGATGGCAGTACTGAGTGATTTAGCATTTCATGGCTTGCCCCAGAAATGATGAAGGAGGTTTGGGGGCTGGCAGGCTGCTGAGTCGCCAGGATTAGGACTTTCAAATGAAGAGGGAGAAGGAAGACCTCTGGTAAGGCCAAGGGTTGGCTCTAAGGTAAGAGAGTTGAAATACACCTGGTGGGTCTTGAGCCTTTGGTTTGGGAATGGTTGGGGATGCTTTCAAACCAGCCAAAGTGTGTCACTGCATGTCCTGCCTAGTCTGGGTGGGGGTGGAGGGTGATTTATTCTAGGTTCTTCCACAGAGGAGGCAACGTTGAGGGGCTTGAGAGAGCTACAGTTTTTTTTAAAGACCTTACTGCCTAACCTTGGGAGACTGGAATCCCAGTAAAGAAATGGATCATTTTCTTTCTTCCCGCCCCCCTCATCTTCCTGTTCTTTGTTTAGTGCCTCAATTTGCCAGGTGGTGTATCAAGGGCTTCATGAGGGTGTTATCGTGTAGGTGTGAAGACTGAGGGCTCTGGAGTGAGAACACCTGTATCTGAATCCTGGTTTTGCCATTTCCTGGCTGAGTGACTTGGGCAAATAACTTAACCTCCTCGTGCCTCAGTGTCCCTTCTGTGTACAATGGAGGTAATAATAGTATCTACGTCATAACACTGTCGTAAATAGACTAATCAACACATTTAAAGCACTTGAAATTGGTACCTGGCACAAAATAAGTACTCAGTAAGTATTAGCTGTTATTATTCTCATTCAATTATTGGAGGAAAGCATTCCCCCTTCTCCACCCTTTTTTGCTAAGGACACTGAGGCTTAGAAAAACTAATGTGTATTAGAGGCAATTTCCAAACCCTGTTTTGTCTTGTCTCCAAACCTCATGTTCTTTCTATCACTTTCTGTCACCCCTCAGTTGTCACCTGATTGTCACTGAGGCTGGTGCATGCTGGATGATACAACCTAAAGGGTTTGAAAAAAAATGAACTCAAAGCATTTCAGTGGAGTGACAGGGTAACTAAGGTGTCTTGACAGAAGTTGGAATGAGGTCAACCACTTCTTGTTTAGGCCAACAAGAGATGCTTTCTGTCCTTCTTTCCTATCGTTGGAATATTATGTTTGTAAAGAATATTTTTAGGAAGCCATCCCCCAACCCAAAACAAATATCCCTGTTCCTTTTCTTCCAGGAACTGACACTCAAATTGGTATCTTGGACTGAGATAAATATCACACCTATTTTTAGTGGGATGACTTCCAGACTGTATGTAATAGGTGCCATTGTTGGAAGTATTGGATTCATGGTGAGAGCTCATCCTAATGAAAGCTCATTTGTCATTGCGTAAGGGAAGTTCAACACAAGCGAAGGATGACAGCCGTTGTTCACTGAGTCGTGGGATCTTCCACTCTTGACAAATAATTAAATTGATTCTATAGCTTTGTATGGAATCACTCAACTTGTATTGATTAAGCTCCTACTATGTGCTCAGTCTTGTACAAGGCTTTGTGGGATAAGGGATGAGTTAGGCTAAGGAAAAATATACCCTGTGCCCTCCTGGAGTCTCCAGACATATTAGGGCAATGAGCTGTTTCAAGGGTGCCTATCAAAAGGTGTTGCAAACTCAAATGCCTTCAAGACCAGGCAGGATTTGTGACTGTTGGAAGCAGTGGGGTTTGAAATAATGGGAAGTGATGGGGACTGGAGTGAAATGGAGAGTGTAACTGCACTCCCTCCATCTTCTGCAAGGCATTCAAATTCTTCAAATTCAAATCTAAAACAACAAAGGGCCCTATGGCTACATGAAGCTGGTCTGAAGCTGAATCTTGCCCGCAGCCATCAGTTTTGACTCTTAATAATATGAAATAATAATAACTGAAATTTGTGAAACTCAATATCGTTGTTATGATCAAGTCTCATATTGGTTAACGTAATAATATAAGACAATATCTGATTATGTACCAAGATGCTGTTACTTCTCTGGGTGCCATGAGGTAAGAAATAATGGAATCTTGGCGATGAGGGCCAAGAATTTATTTTTCACATTAAGGAAGATCAGGTGGAGAAGAGCTTTGGCAGAAGTGAGAAAATTGGAGTCTAATGAAGGATATGAGTATAGAGAAGAAGGAAATGTCCTCTAGGGATGCCTTCTGAAGTGTCTTAAATATTGGGCCTGGTGTTTTAGACTGTGTGCTGTAGACAGCGAGAAACCATTAGAGGTCTGGGATATGAAGCAGACAATGAATCTGATGATCTTGTTCAGGGTGGTTTGGGAGTGGGTAGAGGCTGGCAGCAGGGAGACGATAACAAAGCCATTGAAGAAGTCTGGAAATTAGGGTCGTACAGCCTGGATAGGGTGGGAGGGTCATAGTGAAGAAAGGGGCTCATTAAACTTCGGGGGTGGGAAGAAATCACCAGGCAACTTACTTTAATGGTGTGTGTGTGGCGGGGGAGGGGGAGTCTGGCTCCTTTAGAGAAGAAACAGTTCAGTCAGAAGGCCTGGGCTGAGCTGCAGAATAAAGGTGAACTAGTTAATCATCAGGAATGAAGTATTGATTGAGAGGAAAACCGCTCTGCAGACAGAAGGACACAGTGTCCTTCACTTTGTAGATTCACATTCTTCATGCCGTGAGGTGACAAGAACTCAGGACTAAGAGAACAAAACAGGAGACCACGTACAACCTTTTGGGGCGGGACTTTTTTTTTTTTTTTTTTTTAATGGTGTCTTTTTAGCAGTAGGGCCGAAGTAGGGAACATTCAGAATTCCTGGGGGTTGGGATGCTGTGAGGCAGGGTGGGTGCTCAGAGGCTATCGGGGCCTCCTCTGGGATTTAGTATTTTTTCTCTCTGAATCACGTTCTTCTTTTGAAGGTCTCATTGTTGTAAATAGAATTGAGGATTATCAAAGTACACATTATTTATTTAAGAATTCCACGGGAAGAGAAAATTCAGGAAGGTGCCACATACAGTTATTCATGTCTGAACTGAGGCTGAGTCATGGACTGCCCACTTCACCAAGAGGCAGCACTGTCACTCAGGGACTTCTACCCACGTAGAGGCATTCACATAAATGACTGAACCTCTGGAGGTTGCCACCTCCAACCTCTTGGGGTCAAAGAGGGTCAAGGAAATTGTTATGATTCTAGGTTGCTGTAGGAACAATGGTGATTTTGAAAACGCAATACCCAATTTAGGAATGAAAGAATACAGAAGAAATTTACAAGTTTGACTTTGGGTAAGTTCAGTTTAAAATGACGGTGCAAAGATCAAAGGGAAATGTCCAATGGAAGTTAGAAATGTGGATCTGAAGTTTGGCTGGGAGGTCCGGGCAGGAGAAACCAAGGCGGCTGTAGATTTTGTGGATACACATTTTTGTAAATTATCTGAATAAAAGTGGCATTTGAAGCCATGATAATGGATGCATTTCTGGTGAAGAGAGTGTCAAGACAGAGAGACCAGAAGGAAATGGAGCTTGTCCATATTTGAGGGACGCCTGTGTGTTTGGCACAGGCCGAGCACTGGGCAGAGATGAGACCCACAGGTAGGGAGGAGGGGGTTACACAGGATATTGAAGCGTGGGCTTAGGAAGAGGATTGGGACAGAACACAGCAATGTCTTAACGTCCAGGGAAGAGAACTTAGTAGGAAATGAGTTCATTCACCGTGACAAATATTACACAAGAGTAAAAAATTAATGACTGAGAAAATGACTGTTTGATTTCACAAGCAGGACGTTGGTTTACCTTGGAGCTTGTATTATTCCTGATCTTAGGAGGAAAGCTTTCAACCTTTAACTGTTGAGTATGATATTAGCTGTGGGCTTGTCAAAGATCACCTTTATTTTATTTCATTTTATAGTTTTTATTTGTCTTTTCTTTGTTGTATTTTTAAAAGATTTTTTATTAAAATATAGCTACCATACTATATTATATTAGTTTCAGGGGTATACCGTAGTTATTCAACATTTATGTACCTAAAGAAGTGATCATCATAAGTCCAGCAACCATCTGACACTGTACCATGTTATCACAATATTATTGACTGCATTCCCCATGCTGTATGTTGTTACATCGCCGTGACTTCCTTCTTTTATATCTGGAAATTTGAACCTCTTATTCCCCTTCACCTTTTCCCCTCTTTTTAAAAATTTTCTGTTACAGTTGAAATTCAGTATTATTTTATATTAATTTCAGGTGTATAGCATAGTGGTTAGACATTTATATAGTTTAAGAACTGATCCCTGACTAGTCTAGTACTCACCTGGCACTATACATAGTTATTACCATATTGTTGACTATATTCTCTGTGCTGTACTTTACATCTCCATGAGTATTTTGTAACTACCAGTTTGTACTTCTTAATCCCTAAACCTTTTTCACTGGCCCCCCCAACCCCGCCCATCTAGCACCCTGATAAATCTAGTCCCCATCTGACACCATATATTTATTACAATATTATTGACTATATTCCTTATGCTCTACCCTACATCCCCATGACTATTTTGTAACAACCAAGTTGTGCTTCTTAATCCCTTTCCTATTTTTCACCCATCCCCCTAACACTCCTCCCATCTGGCTACCATCAAAATGTTCTCTGCATCTATGAGTTTGTTTTCTGTTTTTTTTTTTGTTTATTTTGTTCTTTAGATTCCACATACAAGCAAAATCACATGGCCTCTATCTTTCTCTGTCTGACACTCCACTCAGCACAATACCCTCCAGGTCCATACATGCCTCTGTAGATGGCAAGAACCCATTCCCTTCCATGGTCGAACAATATTCCATTGTATACATGTACCACCACCTCTTTATCCATTCTTCCATCGATGGACACTCAGGCTGCCTCCACATCTTGGCCATTGCAAACAATGCTGAAATGAACATATGGATGTACAGGTCCCCTCAAAGTATAGTTTTGAGTTTCTTCAGATAAATACCCAGAAGTGGGATTACGGGGTCCTTCTTTGTCTCTTGTTATACCCTTTGTTTTAAAGTCTGTTTTGTCTGTTATAAGTGTTGCTACCCCAGCTTTTTTTTTTTTTCCATTTCCATTTTCATGAAATATCTTTTTCCATCCCTTTCTGTCTGTGTGTGTCTTTCAACCTGAAGTGAGTCTCTTGTAGTCAGCATATGTAAAGGTTTTGTTTTCTTATCCATTCAGCCACCCTATGTTTTTGATTGAAACATTTAATCCATTTACATTGAAAGTAATTGTTGATAGGTATATATTTTATTGTTCATATTTTTAAATCTTTTTTTCCATCTTAAAGATGGAAAAAAGGCTAGGAAAGTTTTTTCTTCTTCTTTTTTTAAGTGTTTAGGCAATGTTTAAGATATTATTATCACTCTTTACATTTCATTTGCAAAAGTCAGCAAAGTTGGCTTCAAAACATGATCCCTGGTTGTTTTATAGTAGGATATTTTTTGGCAACGATCCTGCCAAAACAACTACTTCACTCATCCACTGTGTTGAGGTCTTCTTGTCTTAAGGAGTGTGATGAACACAAGGATCAGTGAACCCATGTTTATGAAGATAATTTTCTTCAGCTAATATTTGGGGGACACAAGAGGAAACTTCTTTTTGTTGTTCTCGCCACTTGAGTATATTCTCTGCCAGTTCTTCTATCTTGGTCACCAAAATATTCATCTTGGCTAAAGCTTTGCTCATTTTCTTTAGATTTGCATCTAAATGAGGGATATTTCTAATTGTTTCATGATGGGTTTCTAATCTCTCAATGAAAGTCACTGCCATCTCCAGCAAATGTACCATATATCTGTGATAAACAGACTCAATAGGCAGGTTTTCCTGGCACATAGGTTTCAATAGTCTTTGCCTGTGAGTCAGCAGGGCGGAACGGTGGAGCTCACCAGGCCAGTCAGATTCAGATTTGGCCAGAGGGGGCGGGCTCAACACAGGGAAGATGGAGCCCACCTGCTGGCTGCAAGGGAGAAGGACCCCAGTGAAAATGGTGAATGTACTGCAGTCCTTACCACGCAGCAACACACCTGTCTGTTCCAGTATGCCTCTGACAACCCCTGAGTCACCATCCCTCCACCGGAGCCCAAGGTGAGTGCCTGCGAGGAAGTGAGTCTGTTCACGGGCTGTTTAAGAGGACATTTAGGTTTCCCAAAGCTTTCCGTCCCACCCAGATAATTTAAATTCCCACTGTTTTTCACAGCCAGATGTTGTGGGAGCTTCTCTTCCTGGCACCAGTACTCCAGGCTGGGGAATCTGGTGGTGGCTGGGGTCCCTCACTCTTCTCTGGGGACGCTCCACAGCTGAGATATCTCTCCTGATTCTCATCCACCACACGCAGGTGTGGCGCCCGTTCTGCGCCTCTGCCTCTCCTACCTGTCTTACGTGGCTTCTTTTTTATATTTTCAGTTATAGGACTTGTGTTCTGCTAGACTTCAGATGGTTCTCCAGGTTGACTGTTCTATAATTTAGGTGTAATTTTATTGTGTTCATGGAAGGGCATGGGCACAGTGTTTATCTATTCTGCCCTCTTGGATCTCCATATATTGCCTTTGCTATGTTAGTGTTCCTTCTGTACCCAATTTGTTAAGAGGTTTTATCATGAAAGGATGTTGAATTTTGTCAAATGCTTTTTCTGCATTTATTGAGGTGATCACATGATTTTTACTGTTCATTTTTAAAAATGTGGGGTATCACATTTGTTCATTTGCCTATGTCGAACAATCCTGTATCCCAGAGTTAAATCCCACTTGGTCATGGTGCGTGATCCTTTTAATGTATTGTTGAATTCGGTTTGCTAATATTTTGTTGAGTATTTTTGCATCTGTGTTCATCAGGGATTTTGGACTGCAGTGTTTTTGTTTGTTTGTTTGTTCTTGTAATGTCCTTGTCTGGCCTTAGTTTCAGGGCAATGCCTTATAAAATGAGTTTGAAAATGTTCCCTCCTCTTCTACTTTCTGGAAGAATTTGAGAAGGATTGGTATTAATTCTTTAAATGTTTGTTAGAATTTACCAGTGAAGCCATCTGGATCCTGACTTTTCTTTGTTGAGAGGTTTTTGATTACCCCTGCTTTCTTTTGGTTTCCATTTGCATGGAATTTTTCAGCATTTTGAAGAATCATATCTCGATGGTTAGGAACACAGACTTTAGAATTAGGTTGGAGTCCCAGCTGTGTGAACTTGGGCAAATTACTCAACCTCTCTAAGCCAAAGTTTCTCCATCTGGAAAATAGAGGATAACAAAAACCTGACTGATGGAAGTATTGAGAAGATCAAAGGAGATTAAGCACGTAAAACATTTAGTACAGTGCCAGGCACGGAGTTAACACTTGGAAAGTGTTAACAATTATTATTGGTCTTGAAAATTTTAGGCCATTCCAGGCTTGAGTTAGAATTAATATGCTAGCATGCCTGGCCTTCTCTGGCTTTTAATGCCTGGTAGAGAATGTTGACACTGAGGCCAAATTGCTGTGCTACCTATCTGTTGTGTGACTTGGGCAAGTTAACTAACATTTTGTACCAGTTTTTCATTCACAGAAAGGGGAAAATAATAGTACCCACTTCATGATATTGTTGAGATTAAGTGAGTTAGCATTTTTTTAAGTGCTAAGAACAGTGCTTGCCACACAGTAATTGCTATGCAAACATTTGACAAATAAATAAAAATGAGTTTCCTCTGTGTTGTTGCTGTTTTTCCTTCTGGAGTCATGACATCCCATCCTCTCCTGCATTCATCCTGGCAGGGAGAAAACTCCTCACTCATTGCCTAGAGCAGTGAGGTCAGCATCTTAAAAGAAACTGCCTTAGCGTGTCATCTCTATGAAAGGTGATAATGCCCAAGAATAGGGTAGGTGACTGTCTGCCTGGAATGATATAGGAGCAAACTTTCCCTTAGTGCCAGAAAAGCAGACTCAGTACCTTCAACAGCCTGAGACTGCCTTCTTGTTTGTACTGCTAATTTTCTCATCAACTGCAGGTGGCACGCTCGTCTAACTTAATTGGCCCCTCTTGACTGAGCAAAGAGTCTTGAGTTTGTGTGTACTTAATGTGGAATTGACACATTCTTGTCTGTCTTAACCTTTTTGGCTAAATTAGGAAATGGAGGATTAGTTTGTAAGCCCTGGGAATTAAAGCCAATTTGGCATGCTGGGAAGACAAAAGCAAGTGTTGGGGAAAGATCAGCCAGTGGATCACTCTAACCACTACTGCTTTTATTTATAACATAACTTAGTTTCATGCATGGTAGCAGTTCTCTGACACCTGTAAGACACACCCCGTTTCCTAAAGACCTCAACGTTTCATTATCCTTGGATTCATTTTGGAGAAAAAATGTATATTATATATATATATATATGTTATATATATATGTACATATATACATACACGCATATGTAGCACTTTTTCTAGGATGAGTTCACGAACTTAATTGTGTGTGTGTGTGTGTGTGTGTGTGTGTAAGTGTATAAAATCATGGTATATGTATTTTTTTCCCTCGAGTTGTCAGGTCAAACAAAGCTTTCCTCTGGCCTCTTATTATTCTTGCTAAGCTAAACTTATGACCATGGAAACACAACACAAGAACTCCTTAAATGAAAGTTACATTAGAATTTTGGAGGATGATGTCATCTTTAAAATGTGCCTGCCTTCAGTACTTTGTAAAGGTGTGTCCATAAACGAAGCACCTGTGCAGTGACAGAGTGGTGCCTTTTCTACCACGATTACCCTCCTGGCATCACTCAATTTATTTCATTCAGTCTTATCCTCACCTGGAAAACCTATCTTTCGACAGGGTCTGGACAAGATAAAGCCAATCCTGGCTAGTGCCAGATTTCCAAACTCCTCATTTCTTCCTGTGGCAGCCAGACCTTTGATTCTGAAATAACACAGGTGATGCAATGCTTTGCATTCCCTCAAATGCTCTGGGGAAGCATTTGAGGGAAGTGGGGGACAAGAATGTGACATCCTTGTAACCTTGTTGATACCTGGTAGCTTCCTTGCAGCTACCAGAGTCTACATGTCTATAATCTGGAAAACGTGTGTGTGGTGTGTGTCCAGACACTACTATTCAGGAGTTTGGTTGATTCTGTATTTTAGTTTTCAATTTCTTGCCTCTATCTTCTGATAAATGGTACTTTGAGGGTGGGGGGGGCAAGCTTTTCTTAGGTAATATCCTGGTTCTGCTTTCATAAGGCCAATTTCCCAGTGCCTTCTAGAAATTAGTCAAACTTCTCTAGAACAGACCACTGCTTTTCTTTTTCCTTTCCTTTAACCAGAATAATAAAAGGGATATTGATTTTTATCTTGGCTTTGGGGGTTTACTAATAACTGTTCTAAACTTTGTGGTATCTTAAAATTGGCAGACTTAAAAGTGGTCTCTTAAAAGTGGAGATTTATAGATGAAACCACGTGTCTCCGGAATCCTGGAAGGGCACTCTGCGCATCACATATGGCATTGCTTTTCCTAGTGAGAGAAGAAATGGGACAGAAATTGTGTGGTTAGATCTTATTACTGGCTTAGGAGTTTTGTGGCGTTATTTAGCCTGGGCCATTGAGAAATGTCCTGTCATCTCCATCCATGGTCAGTAACTTCATACACTTAGTCACCTAATTCAATATATATGGATCAATATATTGTTCCCCAAGCTAATTTAACAAAGCTTACTTCTTGTCGTTTATATTATATGGCTTTCACTTAAAAAATCTAAGATTACACGGGAGGGAGGTATATTTCCCACCACAGGGGATATTCAAAAGCCCCATGAGAGGCCCAGAACAAAGTCCCAGAATGGGGAGAACAGCCACACAAAATTTACCGGCCAAGACTGTGGAAGTGAACTTCAGTTGTACTCTTCATTTCAGCATCCAAAGAGGTGCCACATGATTGTGCATCTCGGCCTGACATATGCAGCCTGATGTCAAACCCCTATGTCTCAAGACACAGAAGAAAGGCAGCGAACACTTTTGTTTAGTCCCCCTGTGATATTTTACAGGAGAAAATATTCTAAGTCTTACACTAACTAAATGAAATTTTCGTGGAATGGGAGTTAATGTATTAAGTCTCACTGTTTGCTCTAAGAACTCAGCTGATACCAAGTGATGACAGCTACGATCCTTAATTATATCAGTGACAAAGGTCCTAAAACACTGAATAGCAACTCAGTTGCATCTCTATGGATTACCCATGTAAATGGGGGTTGAGGGTGTAGGGCCATTAGCATGTATCAAACATATTATGTGACAGAGTCTCTGCTAAATGCATCATATACATTTTCTCATTTAATATTTACAGCAATCTCAAGGGGTAAGATTTATCACCATTTCACAGAAGATTAAACCAGGGCCTAGATTACTGGCAAGGGTCACAAAGCTGGTAAGAGACCAGAGCTGTGTGTGTTTAGGTGTGTGGTAAGAGACCATTCACTTAAATACCCGCAAAGGGAAGATTCTAATACACCTGCAAAGGTTGCTGGTCCACTGCCAGAGTATAAGCCAACCCCGTTTCCTCACACTGTTTTGAAGAATGGGATGGGTTTTAAATAGAAGGCCTTGTATCCAGGGGGCTCACCAGAATTTGTTCAAAAACAGTCATTTTCCAGAGCTGATAACACCATTCCTCTGTACATGAGTATACTTGGGGCAAGATAAAAAACATGTGGGGGCCCCTATTCAGGGGGCACTAACTCTTCCAAACAAATCTCTCTTTTTCTAAGGAGTGGTGTGGTTAGGTATTTTTTTTTAGAGAGGATCTGATCTCTTTATTTGGCAAAATACATCAAACCACAAATATCACTTAGTGTAAAATAGTTTGGCCCCAAAATAACATGTAGACTCCATGTGTGATACTTTTAATCATCTCTTAAATGCTTCCAACAAAAGGGGCATTCAACAGCCATTTAATGACAAATTATTATTCTGGAGTTTGAAAAAGAAAGGCACTGTAAAATTCAGGGAGAAAAAAATGCTGCTAGAGCGGAAGTGATTAATGGTTAGGTATTTTTATCCCATGTTGCCAGAGGAGAAAACTCTTCTGAATTAGTTTGGCCAGGTATGAGAAACATTTAAAAAAAATTTATTGGGGTGACAGTGGTTCGTAAAATTATAGGTTTCAGGTGTACAATTCTGTAACACATCATCTATACATCACATTGTGTGCTCACTATCCAGAGTCAGTTCTCCTTCCATCACCATATATTTGACCCCATTTACCCTCAACGACCACCCCCCACCCCCCTTACCCTCTGGTAACCACTAAACTGTTGTCTGTGTCTAGGAGTTTTTATTTTTCCTTCTTGTTCCTGTGTTGCTTTCAGTTTTATAAGCATTTTGATGAGATACTGTCTCAGCGGGACGGAGGGAGCTGCCCGTTCCTTTGTTGTCTATCACACACTAGTGGTTCCACCAGCAGACGCCTGTCATGGCTCAGGTTCCACGCAGCACTGTGCCAACCCTTTAACGAGCTCTGAATACAGCCATTTACAGTTTATAGGCACATTTCAGAGGGCAGATTGGTCCTTCAATGAAGCGAAGTCACCGTCGGCTTGTGATAAGACTATCTCCCATTACAGCAATTTCTACCAAATTCTACCTTCCCTTTCATCTCACTCATCACATATGGGTACACTATTCATAATGACAGTGAATTTCAGCCTTATCATCCCTACTGATTACCATGAAGAATTAGGTTACTTTTCCTCAAGCCCTGCTTTTTCAATCTGGGATCTAAACACAGTTTTGGAAACAATAATCTGTGTACAATCTGAATCAACCGACCACATCTCCACCTACCCACACCCATCCCAGCAAGTGAGACAAAAGAACAGATAAAGAAAAAGGCGGGGAAGAAAGAATGATGGAAATGTTTATTGAGACTGAAATGGAACCTTATTCTCTTCCATGAGTTAACAGCACAGTGTGTTAAGAGGCTGGTTACAAACTGACTCCAAAATCAGGATGACCTACAGTTCATGTACAGATCTGCCAATGCTCGTGCCTCAAATCAGAGAAACCTGCCGAGGGGGACAACCATTCAGCCCAAGACACATTTCTTGATTCAACTGCCTTTATACTTAGATTTACTTCCTATAAACAACACCATTATTTGCATTTTACAACATTGAATTACTGGTCCATATTAATGATGTTTACATGCCAATTCAGTATCATTCTCTTGTAGATTTCAGGTGCAGGTTGTCAATACTGAGCATTTATTTACTTTTCCATGATCTTTGGCACAATTTCTGGTTTTTTAAATAGAAAAGCACAGGCTTAAATTGGCTACTCAAAACGGCAGAAACGTGAGTATTCTGGATCTCAATGCCAACACAAATTTATGTTAAGCGTTATTTACAAGATGTGAGCTGAAGCACAAATTTAATAAGCTATCTTCATAAATTAGGAGAATGACAAGCAATGGATTTCAATGAGCAGGGCCAAGATGACTGACTTAATCGTTGGAACAATCCTCTTTGGAGGAGGAGACAGTGCCATACAATGGAATTTGCCAAGCCCACTGATACCAGTGTCTCATGTGGGGCAATTTACTCTGCAAGAATCCAGGGTAAGGATAGCGTTTTTCTGGTCAGTGTGGCTGGCTTGTTCAACCCATCAACTCTGTATTAAAATACAACCGTTGTACTCTGATGGGTACAAAAAGGCAACGTATTGTCATTTTTAAGTGGGTATAACTAACCTTGGAAGGATGAAGCTTTCCAGTTGGATAAAAACACATAGAGCCTTATGTGAGTGACCCCTTCGTATATAATCTTATATAGAGCTAATATGGATTCCCTCCCAGCAGTAGAATCTGGAAGTTGTAATGAATGACAACGCCACCTCGGGATATCACCATAATGTATCTCTGCTTTGGGGCTGATACAGACATGAGATGATTGAACAACATGATTTCTCATTCCAGTGCTCCTGAGTGAGTTCTTATAAGCCCCAAAGCAGATCTGGATTGGAATCATAGTTATTATTCAAGTATAAGGAGAGCTTTTTATTTCACATTGACAGTTCAATTCTGTTCTCTATCTGGCAAGTTATATGAAGATAACACACACACACACACACACACACACACACACACACTCACACACACACACACACACACACACACACACCCTAACTCTATACTGAACACTGAGTTAATAGTTACCAGTGTCCCAGTACAGTACAATGAAAAGAGAACACTTCTCCTTTTCCCCCAAACCTGACATCCATCTTAAAATTGTTATTGCAGAACTGTGTAGTCTGTTTTCTTTCAAAGACATTTCTTTGAAATTGGCTGGAGATGAGTTCAAAATAGACAATTTGGCACATTAACTGGGGGAGGAGGGTGGTTTAGATGCATTACAATCTATAAAAACATGAGACATCAAAGGAAATCCACGCCAATAGAAATCCTGAGTAAAAATTTGTAGTCAGTGACAGAATATTTTTTTAAAAAACCCCAAACATGGGTCTGTGCATGAGAGAGCAACTTCTCTTTCACCTCTGTTACCTATTTCCAACAGTTGCTACTTGATACTTTCAAACTTTGTCTCTCATAGAATTTTAAAACTCCAGATAATACAGCTTTCATTTTAATCAATTTCCTTTTATCTTACCCCCACCCCAAATCCCAGAACTTGGAGAGTGAAAGCTGTGAATCCAAATATAGAAAATAATCTGGAGGTCTGTATATGAGGTCAAATGTACAATTGGCCGTTAGTGTTTTTCTTTCCCATAATGTTTGAATAAACGCTAAGTGATGTACTTCATCACTCCCAGGCACCTGTAGTCAGCAGCTCTAGAACTGTGAGGTCTGGGTGAACGAGATGCTGTCAGATTTGTCGACGGCAAAGCCTCCGTTGACATAGGACTTCTTGGAGTCTGAGTCTTCGTTATCAAGTATCGTGGATTCCACAGCAAAGGGGTTTACGAAGTTGACTTCAGATGAAACATGCATCTGCTCCAGCTCCTTCTTAGAGAGCTTCTCCACAATACCTGTTCCATATGCATCACCCAGCACGTTCACCATGGTCCTGAATCGGTCCCTGGGGAAGGGAGAAGCTAGTCAGACAGGAGGCCCAGATTTCATTTTCCTTTGCCATTGGAGCGAGAAAAGGACCTGAAGCGTTCAGTTATAAGTTTAGCAAATGCAGCAAGTGCTGTCCTCCTGGCTGGCTGAGCAGAAGCTCCTCTCGTCACAGGCCTGGGGCAGGAGGCGGTGCATAAAGGGACAGAATGGGCAAACAGGCTCCCAATAGGTCACAATGACTCCCCTAAATTCAGCACCAGTCTCCCTAAACTCCCTCGTTTCCTCCCAAAGAAATGTGAAGTCTTCAAAGATATTTTTGGGGAGCTGAGGGTCAAAATTCAGCAAGTCTTTCACCCCTAACCTCTGTCTGGTGTGGGCATTTCCAGGCTATCTTTTGGCTAAAGTGTGAGAACTTGGATGTTGTGTGGTTGGTGTATGTGCCGTGTGTGTGTGTGTGTGTGTGTGTGTGTGTGTGTGTGTGTGTGTGTATCCCTGGTGTACTGGTTTCTTTACTACTAGGTCACCCTATGAGCAAGCCAGCAGGGACGTCGCAGAGCACAGGGTCAGAAAACACGTCTGCCTGGGAATGGCTTTCTCCTTCGGGCACCCCCCACCAGTCTTAACTCCCAGACAGCTTGAAGAAGAGGCTGGAGGCAGGAAGATGTGTAGGTAGAGAAGGCATCCTGGAGAGAGGACGCTGGGGCGTTGCTGGTAGGAACCATGTACATGAATATTCTTGTGCAAACTACACCTGCAGGACAGAAAAGGTGGACAACGCTTACACATGTCCATTCTGGATGCCCCTGTATTTAGCACAAGGCTATGGATTGAACTGGACCTTAGTATGAACCAGCTAGTGTCCTTATCCCATGGAACAGACTGGGCCTTTGATTTCTGTGGTTATCTTGGAAGTGAAGGTCACTGATTCCAGGACGCACGAGAGAAAGGAGAGAAGTGCAAATCCACCACCACCACTAGGAAGAACATTTGAAGCACTTTGCCTCAATGGTTGGGTAACTTTGCAAGAAAGGTGTCCCCTTGGTTGGGCCTTGTAGAACCAGCTCGCTACTGAGGGGCCCCAGGTATGGGAGCTTCTGCCTTCTGGGAATGGCTGTATCTTCAAACCCACAAGCAATGTTTCTGCTTCCCTTCCATCCATCTCAGGTGCCACTTACAAACTACATAGCAATGGACTCCCCAGTAAGCCTGGGCTGCTTCTGAGTGCAGGCTCACTATGGAGCTACACTCACCCCTGATGGCCAGGGGACAGGGCCAGACCTAGATGCGGGAAGACCAGTGCACAAACAGTATCAATCAAGGACAGAGCTGGGAACCAGGCTCGTTCTAGCTTTAACCTTGGGGGTCCCCAAAGGCACGTTCTTACCCTTACCCAGAATATACCACAGATGTTCTGCTGTGTTCCTTAGCTGCGTGTATGTGTGCGTGAGAGCGAGAAGTAGACTTGATGGTTGAGGCCTGAATGGTCCCCCTCATTCTAGTTATAATAAAACTTGCCTTTAATTGAACAATACTGCCTGCCAGCCACCCTCCCATATTAGCTCACTCAGTCCTCACACCAATCTATTGAGATAGACAGAATCTTTCCACCTCACAGATAATGCAACCGGATCTCAGAGAGTTAGGAACTTACTCAAGGTCAAAAGCCAGTAAGAGGACACTGAATGGGGATTCACACCCAAGTCAGTCTTAAGCAAAGCCTTTGCTCCGGCAACTGCCCCGATGGTCTGATGTTTGGGAGGACAGGCTGGTTGGGAACCAGGTGGTTCTGCACCCAGGCTGCTGCTCCAGCGCTGGGACAGGCTCGGGCGGCTTGTGGGGTCGGGAGTGTCTGGGGCCTTGCCTGGCTTCTTCACCGTATGATTTTATGTTTATCTTGTCCCTTACCCAGTTCCTAACCTTGAGCGTTACCAGGAGTCTAATGAGCTGACAGAGATCACTTGCTTTTTAAAATCACTGCTCGAAGTTACGAGGAGTTAATTTTTAAGCACGTTATCAGATGGGCTGGCCAGAGGGAAATTAAAGCAGCAACAGATGGCTCATGAGGCAGTATGAGGAGAGAATGATGACAGACTGCAGAGCATGGCTGGGAAGCCCGCCTTCCCATTGGGCCGAGGCAGCGCGATTATTCCAACTCACAGGAGCCAGTCCACGGCGATGATCAGGGTGACATCCTCAGTGGGCAGGCCCACGGCACTCAGCACGATCACCATGGTCACCAGGCCGGCCTGGGGCACCCCGGCAGCTCCGATGCTGGCGGCTGTGGCCGTGACACTGTAGCCAAAACATACCAGTGCGAAAGGACTTAAATACCCTTTCTTCCTTCAAGGCCCCTGGCCTGAAACGGTTAGTCCCGATGGCTGTTACTACTGTGTCCCCCAGTCGGCCAGTCAGAATCTGTTATCTGCCGAGCACCAGCTCCGCCTCATGAGAGGGCTGTGGGAGACTGGGGGCGGAGTGTGATCTCCTTACAGGGGCAGATATGGCAAATCACTCTAATGCAAGGAAGCACTGCACGAGTGGCACACAGAAAATGAGCAAGAGAGATGTTCAAGAGGCATGGAGGAGTTTTATCACCTGTGGTGTTTATGGAAGGCTTTATCTACCCACACATCCTAAACAAGTGCCAAATACTTCTCCACCTGTTTTATTCCTTCCTTCTTCCATCTGCTCACCCAGCCAATCATTTACTGAACATCTAATTACGTGCCAGGAATTTATGTTCCCTGGAAGGACGGTTGAGGGATAATGGTAGGGGTGGATGGGCAAAGGTATTTCAGGGAAAGACAAACCTTGCAGGGTTCAAGCAGGTTTTATTCACCTTCTTGACATCACAAGACTCTGGATCTCTCTCGGAGCTGCCCTTTAGGGCACTGAATTGAGAAATAGCTCTGACTCCTGTCCAAGGTACAAGCATTTATTCCTGACTGCTCCTTTTTGCCAGTTAATGCACTTTGTGCAAAAGGAATGAGATCTGGAGTCCAGGAGAGGCAGCCAAGTGTACTTCATTACTATGTATTTCAAAAGATCCCTCTTGGGCAGATAAAACGTAGCAGTAGGGATTTTTCTCTTTGGAATGTGCAGGTTTTCATCAGCATTCCCCTTACTTAAATCTGGTCATTTTGGAGGAAACAAGGACTCTCCATGTCCTGAAAAGTTCCCTGATTTGAGTCAGCTTGAGGGGACAGCCACCATATTTTCTGGACACATGTCCTCACCCTGGGCCAAGGCCTGAACTGCCTCCAGGATGCCACCGAGTTCAAAGGTGAAGATGTAGAAACTGCCAATTCCAAATAGAAGAAACCCTGATTCTATCCACAAATCCATGTTCCCAGGGGCTCCTAAAGCCTCAGAGATCTTCGGAAGCTGGTTCTAGTGCCCAGTCATCTGCCTAGTGACGTGTCCCAGATGGTGTTCGAGGGATAGTGAAACTCAGGCCGGAGAAGACAAGTATGTCTTCTTCTTCACTAGCTGTGGCCACCAAATCACAGTAAATGAGAGATTTCTCGGGCTGTCCCAATTCCTCTCAAAGTTTTAGATCTGTTCTGACTTAAGCACTCTGGAAAACCCAAGTTTATTTCAATGCTGATTGAAACTGAAGGCACTGATGGGTTTTCTTTGTCAGAAGTGATTTGTGCCCCTGCCCCCTGATCTCTCTTGGAACCCCCAACACATCACTGTTAAACACCTGGTCCCTATAGCCTGAGGCTGGGCTGGAAACTCAAAATCAATTTAGTGAAAAAACCTCTGCCCTTGATCTTGACCTTGCTTACCAAACTTCAGCCATCTGACTGGCTTATGTCTGAAGTATAAATCTTCAGATAGGGGAAAAATTTTACTAACAGCCTGTCCTTACGCAAGTTACCTCTCTGAAATCTCAATTTCTCGCCTCTGAGATGGCAAGTGTTTGCTTTGCAGGGCTGCTGTGAAGATTAAATGAGGTAATATACCACATGTAAGGCATCCAGTGTAGCACCTGGATATAGTAGATGCTTAAAAAAATCATGCCATTTCTGCTCCTTCGGCAGCTGCTACCACTATTGCTAGTATTACTACTACTAGCAAAATGACAACTACTATTTCTATTATGGCTACTTTATTCCTCCAAGCTCTTTCTAGGTCCCCAATCCTATAATTACCTTCCATTATAAGAAAACGTATCCTATTTTTTTTTCAATCAATTGTAACCCCTAGTAAGTGAATGCTATGGAAAAAAACACAAAAAGGTATATTTTGGGTGGATGGTGCCTACATTTCTTTGATGTCCAGTCCAAAGGACCACAGAAAGAGATGTACTATATGTCCAAAAATCTCTTTAACCATTAACCGCATGAGCCACAACTGTAAGTTGTCAATTTAAAAATAACTTTTATTATTTCATTCTTTTCCGGGTAGAGTCAGAGGGGATTTTTTATTTTAAGTCAATGATTACTCCAGGCCTGGAAATTGTTATTGGCTCCGGACCAGTAGTTATCAGCCAAGTCTGATACAAGAATACATGAAAGAAGGTGAGAGATTTTTATGTACAATGGTTGTTTAGCCTCAAGGCCCAAAGTTTACTCCTTCCAACAGTCAAGTTAAAAAAAAAAAAAAAATGGTTAGAAAGATCTAGGAAACTTATGACTGAGGAAGAGGTAAGGAGAGAATTCATCACCACGTGGCAAATATCCGAAACAAGTGGCCCCTCATATAACCCCTGAAAGCAGTTCAGTGCAGACAGGGTTCCACCACCTGAGGTGAGGAAGGTGGGAAAAGGCACTTGGGAGTATGAAAATATAATACGGGGAACTTCCTCAGCCATGATTCAAGGTTTCAATTTTAACATACTTGCTTCTGTTCAAAGTACAGGATTCTACTCAAGCTCTTTTGGCACAGGCTTCTTTAGCCACTAACACTTTTTACAGATCATGCAGCACCAGTATAGTTTCCCAGCTGATGGGCCAAATGGTCTAGTTTTCACCTGTCTTCAGTTAATTTCAAGCAAACTGCAATAAATACTTTATGACTTAGCGTTGGAGAAGACTTACAAAAAATGTACTGTGTGAGGACCCTGTTAGAACTTACTTTCTGTGTGTGCCAAGTGCTGGGGATGTAACAGTGAATTAACTCTGAAAGGTTCAGATTCAACCTGGTGTAAGCTCAGGGGTCCAGTTTTGGGGATGCACTTCCACTCTAAACTGAACTACAGTCTCTGATCAACTCTAATCACAATCCACTCTTTAAATCACTGTCCAGTAGAACTTCCTATAATGACAGAACTTATGACAGCACCTATTTCTAGAATGATAGAACCTTGTATGTCTGTCTCTGTCCAATTTGTGTGTTGGCTAATGGCTACCATATTGAACAGTGCTGTTCCAGAGAAACAGTTTTGGCAAAATGCACTGTTGACATTTTTACCATCTACTTGAACAGACAATTTCAGTCTTCCCTTGACTAGGATTCTCTGTAGTATTTGACTTCATTGACCACTTCATCCTTGAAAATCTCTTGTCTAGGTTTCCATGACACCAAGTTTTCAAAGGTCTCTTCCCACCTTTCTTTTCTCCTCATTCTTCCTCTTGGGTTCACCCCTCTCAGCCTTCCTCTAACATTAGGATTTTCTAGGGCTCAGTCCTTCATCCTTTTCACTACAAACTCTCCCCATGTGATGTCATCCACTCCCAATATTAACTGAGTGCTCACTGTGCAGTCATGATCCTAAACATTTTATATGCATCATCTGACTTAATCATCACTACTTGCATAAAATGTAGATACTATTATTATCCTCCTTTTACAGGTAAGAAAACCGAAGTTTAGAAAATTCAAGTAACTTGGCCAAGATCACTGCTAATTATGGTGAAGCTCAGATTCAAACACAGATAACTGACTCACCATCAAGTTGATGACCCTGACTTCTGTACCTGCAGTCGAGACCAATTTCTCACTGTTATTTCCACCGGGATGTCTTAAAGGCATTTCGAATTCAATGTGTCAAAAAGTATAAACTCTTTATCCTCCTACCTATATGTGCTTCTCTTACACTAGGCCCTGTTCTGGTAAGTACCGTCCACCAATCCAGAACCATTCACCAACCTGGGAGTCATGCTAGCCTTTCTCCGTTCCTCACTCTGAATCTAATTGATGCCTCTTGAATGCATTAGCTCTTCTCCATTCCCTGTGTCAGTGCCTTGATGTAGGCCTTTTCGTACCTTACCTGGACTTTTGCAATAGTCTCCTAACTGGTCTTCTATCTTATGGTTTCCGCCCGCATCAAGTCCACTCACCATGTTGCCAGTTACCTTTCTAAAATAAAAATCTGTCCATAATAGGAAAGATTGTCTAAGACTCTTCCATGAGCTCCCCATACAAAGCCTTTTATGATACAATCCCTGAATTCATTTCTTTATGCCAGCCATACCAAATAATCTGTACTCTGTAACTAGGCCATGGTTACGTCGTAAGTTTCCATACATGCTATTCCTTTTATCTAAAATGATCTTAGCTTCCTTCTTCTCCCATGAAATTCTTATTCGTCTTCTAAAACTTAGCTCAAATTGCCCCTCCTCAAGGAAGACTTTCCTCACCTTCCCAGGTAGAGCCAACCCTTCCTTCCCTGGCACCCTCTGTGCCTCCCATTCAAACTTCTATTATAACCCTCATCATACCAGTCAGCATCTATCCAGGTATCTGTGTTACCTACCTACCTACTGGGAACCCCTTGAAAGTAGGGCCTGGCCCTCATTCAACCTTGAGTCCTTGGTACCTACTCTGTGCCTAGCACCCAGTGGGTGCACTGAACTAAGAACAGAGTGATGCTTTTGGCTATCTAGACCCTGAAGTGGAGTCTTGTGTACCATGAGTCTACTACTTAGTCTTGGGAAGGACCTTCGTAGACCAAGAAAATCAGTCTACTACTGGACCGTTCTTCCTTTGCAGATGATTTTCACTAGAGTCCATTCTAATAACGGAGATGAAAATGAATGTGGCACCATGCCCCACCTGATAGTGATGATCTGCCCAATGCCCAATTCCAAGCCATTCAACTGGGCAATAAACACAGCTGCCACGGCTTCGTAGAGTGCGGTTCCGTCCATGTTGATTGTAGCACCCACGGGTAAAACAAATCTAGTGATCCTTTTGTCCACCTGGTTCTTTTCTTCAGCACAGCGGAAAGTGACAGGCAGTGTGGCTGAACTGTGTGATAAAGAGAGAAAGGAACTTATGGTCTAGGAATGCGGGTCCCTAGTCCCTGCCTGACGAGACACCTCTATTCCAAAAACTAAAACAAGAGCCCAAAGTATGCTGGCACTTTTGTCAGGTGCAGGAATCAGAAGGTGCTGTGCTTGCCACTGCTCCAAGTTACACCATAACCCCTTTCTGGGCTGCAGGCCATGCCAAGAGAGGAGGGAATATCTAATAGGCTGAAAAACTATGTTCAAGGACATAGGCAGAGAATATGGAGATTATTTCCTGAATTAAAGGCAGCTACAAAACCCACAACCTGCAGCCAGTGCTTCATAAAGTGAGATGAGGGTTGATAAGACTTGGCTCCGAGACTTCCCCTAGGTGGCCCTCTTCTATTTACCTGGAAGAGATCATGAGAGCGGTCAGGAGAGCCTGGGCCATTCCCATGGCGAATCGGAAAGGGTTCTTCCGTACAACTATGAAATATATCAGCGGGAGAATTACAATGGAGTGGATTGCAAGCCTGTAAATAAGAGAAACAGGTTCATAGATGATAACACCGCTTTATATTAAGCTGTTTTTTCAAATAGCTGTTTTATTCATAATATCATTCAACTTTCATACTGACCCAATGAGAAAATGAGAAGTAGGGTGAGAATATATCTCCATTCCACATATGAGGATATGACTCACTCAGCAAATGAAGTACGTATCTTGTCAAAGTTAGTGGCAAAGCCAGTAGCTGAAGCCACATTTCATAGCTCAAAAAACAGCTCTATCACGCTGCCAAGCCCTATACGTGCTATTCATGCTACACGCACAAAAATGCTTTCACTGCCTTCTGCTGCCTTTCACTGGATTCTTGTTCCTCCACTAAGACTCTGTGAAACTTCCCCTTTCTCCGGGAAGTCTGCCTTCACCTTCCCAGGTCGAGCTGACCCTTCTCTCCTTGGTGACTCTGGCCCCATTACAAACCACTCTCACAGCCCCCAGCCCTTTGTTCCCTGGACCACAGGCCACTATCTTGCTGGGTGGCGCCCACCATCTTAGAGGGGAGTCAGGATTGAAGGAGGAGGAAGTCCCCGCTCTCCTAAAGTCATACTTCAGGACTGACCCTCTTTTCTTTATTATGCCTGCCTTCCAAAGTGATTCCTTGTTTCCCATGGAAATATACAGGTTACACAAAACAGGGGCTTAACAAATGAGACCGCGTCAGCAGATGCCATGTAAGTGGTGACTGAAGAGTTTACAGATCAGTTATGCGAAACTGAAATAATAAGAAATGGTCATTGAAAATACAGATCCTGGGGGTCTAGAAAGAGAGTTTTCTAGATAGAGTGCCTAGCTTGTGTGTAACAACTCTGAGGAACTAACTTTTAGTTTTCCGTTAGAAACCTAGACAGGGAGAGAGAAGAGATACCAGCAGAAGCCCGTTACGAAATGGCTCAGCATAACGAACGTCAGCCACATCACGGCCTGGACACAGCCCCTGTCCTCTAGTGAGCAGATGGTCCCACCTTCCTTACTGGGGCTCTGGGAGTTTACCAGCCGTCATACTGTAGGAACCCAGGCTTCTCCTCCCTTGGCTGTCAGGACTGTGCTTTTGGTAAACACCGTGCAGCGGAAACTCCGCAATGCAGTCAGTGTTTGGGGGCACTGATCCATAGGAATCAATTTGCTGATGCTTACTCATTCTCTTGGTCCATATTTCTCAGCACATGTGATGGATCCTACCCCCGGCTACATATCCAGGGGCACCATTTATAACCTATCCCACCACATCTCCCTTGAAGGAACCAATAACTGGGCTGTAATAAATATGCAAATGACCTCTCTCCTGCTGCCTGCCTGCTTTACACAATTTCTACCAGCCTGATTTTCCTAGCATGCTCTCTGGCCCTCTGATGATGCATGGGTGACCGTGGTCACCAGCCCCACCAACATGGTTAGAGCGAACCAGCCATGACGTTCCTACTTGCTCTAGTCTGATTTCATTTAGGCCCTGACTAATTTCTTTCAGACTCTGGGTCCATGGGGGTTATTCTTACTTGCTTGGTTAATTTCTATCCTTAAGGAAGTGAAGGCCAGGAAAAAGCCAAGAGAGGATACCAGTGGGTTTTGCTCTTCTTTTAAAAAAATTTTTGAACACAACTAATAAAGGCAGTGACAAAGCCTGGTCCAGGCTGTTCTGCCAAGATCTGGCAATTAACACAGTGTGATCCACCTCCAGTACAGCTGGTAAAGGGCAGCCCTCCTCCCACTCCCCACACCCCCCTCTCTTGTTGCTGAACCCCATCTTTCCCTGCGCGTAGGAGAGAAGCCGATTTTCACCAACTGAAATCCAGCCTCTCAGCAGCAATCCATTGGCTCAAATGAGGTTTCTCTTTCTTGAGTGTGACATACCCAATCAGGACAGTGGCCATGTAAAGGCCTAGCTTGCGGAATATTTCCCAGTCTTCAACTTCTATGATCTTCCCGGCAATCAGGAACAAAATACCGAGTGGCATGTAACTAGAAAGTAAGCACAACGACGTCAGCAGGTGTTTTCTCAGGGTGGGAATGCTGGGGAAGAGACAAGCTGGGGCATGTACCGTGGCTTGGCACTCACTTGCAGCTGGAGGAGCCCAGGGTCCGTGTGAAGTGAAGGCCTCGGCGTCAGGCCCTGCTGGACCACCTGGCTCTGTGTGCACTCTCAGTTCTACCCACCTAAGCTACCACAATGGGACAGACTTGGCAGGAAGTTGTGGTTAAACCGGTGACATACTCCTCGACATACAGGCGTTCTGCTGATTGTCACATGTGGGATCTCACTGTAGCCTGCTCCAAATATGGTCCCGAAGCTCTTCCCAGCCCCGGTCATCTTGTTTCCCAGGTAGTGGGATCAAAAACAGTTAGCAGTGCAAATGGTCCTCACAGTCTGTCTGTGAAGCTCTCAGTACATTTGTTTGTGGAGACTTGTGTTGGGTTAAGTATTTTACAGGCATCAGTTTACTTAGTGCGTTTCTTCCAACCTTACGAGTAGATTTTATGCTTTTTCATAGATGATGAAGCTGAGGGTCAGTGGGATTAAGTGACTAAAATAACTGAATCATTCATGTCACCTTTGATGTCTACACTTTGGAATAAATAATGGTAAAACAACTCAATAGGAGATAAGCGGGGCAGAGGTCTCCTAGGAAAGGTGGACTTTTTGGTATCTCCAGGGACAAGGCAGATACGTAAGTGATACCACTGCCATGCTCACCCAACGGCAGCTTTCATATGGATGCGTTAGCGATCAGGCGATGTATCAGTTATAAGTATTTTGAATATCACTTCTGCCTGGGGCCTAATAAGGAAAGCACTGTGTATTCTGATGTGCAGGGAACAGCTTCACACTATTCCTCCAATAGTTACTTCTTACATGAATGCTGGCTGCGTACGAGATGATCAAGGGCTTCGGTAGAAAAGACAATGGCTGATAGGTAGACCTTTGGGAAAGTGAGTGAACCAGAGGAGGATGTGGAATGATTTAATACTCTAGTGTCCTGATAGTCAGCGTGTACCCTCTCGAGGGTGAGCCGGTGGAAAAACTCAGGACTCTTGGTTCTAACTTTGAGGGGACAGTTGGCAGGGGAAGCAAGCTGGCATTAACGGGTGTCTGCTTACCACATAATGATCTGAACGATTTTCATGGTTGCGTCACTCAGAGCACTGAAGAAATCCACCAGAATCTGTCCCCTTTCTCCCATTTTCCCAATGACAAGTCCAAAGACGAGGCAAAAGACAATCAAGCCCAGGACATTTATGCCATCTAAATACATGCCAACGACTTTGTACTCCTTTGTTTCGTTCTGTGGATCAAAAATCAAGAAAATATATTGATGCGTGATTATCATCTTGTTAGGATACATAGGCATTGAAATGAAAAGATACAATAACCAAACATAATAAACCAGTGATCTACCAGAGTCAACTTGGGGAAATAGAAAAAAACCAAAACAAAACCCACCTACACATGTAACACATTTTTACTGCGCCCACCCTCTGCCATTAAAGTTTAAAGTGTTTTTTTTTGCTTTTTCTCTCTCAATAAATCAATATTTGAACATTTCTTTTGAAGATTTCTTATTCTGGGATGTTTTACATTTTTAATAAACAGTTTAAGATTGCCATGGGGATACAAAAGACAGTTTGAGGAATATAATCAATAATGCTGTAAAGATTTTGTAGGGTACAGAGGGACACTTGTCTTATTAGGGAGACCACTTGATGTAGATGCCTCATCGCTGTGCTGTACACTGAAGCTGAAGCTGAATAATACTGAATGTCAACTGTAATTTAATATATATATAGTCACAGGACGTGGAGTACAGCGTAGGGAATAGAGTCAATGGAATTGTAACAGCTGTATACGATGTCAGAGGGGTAGCAGCTTGGAGGAGGGGAGTTATCACTTTGTGAGGGGTATTAATCAGATACTAATATAATAAGTGTTTTATTTAATGTTTTATTAACTAGTATTTAACTAGTACATTGTTTTGTACACCTGAAACTAATAAAAAAAAATAATAAAAACTTTAGAATCAAGGAAATTTTCAAGGTTATTTTAACTATATTTGGAGGCTGTGTAAAAAAGACAGGAATTAACAATACAGGAAACACAAAATATTTACCAGTGTGGACATTTTTACTGTTTTATCCTGACAATGAAGCACAGGAACATTCTTTACTGCCTATGATCTTGAATGACCAACAGGATTTTGGAGACACGAAGTTAATCAGATTCCTATTACTGTGAACCATTTCTTTGCTTTATCCTGGGTAAGAACAGCATGTGATTTACCGAGCGATTATTTATTCTGAGTAGTGCAGCATGAGACTCACCGAGAGATTTCATAAGGAGATAACGTAACTTGATGAACCCCTGGGGTACGAGTCATTTAATTATGATCTGATATGGTCAAAAAAATATTTACCAAGCAGCTGTAGCCAACTGCTCTGGCTACAGCATAAGGTCTTAAAGTGCAGCCGAAAGACAAAACTAACTATGAGAAACGCGAGCCAAGATGGTGTGTAATTAACTGCACAGGCAAGCTATGGTTTATAGGCATCATATGGAGACTGGGGACACGACTGAGGGCCGTGAGGTTAGGAAAAGCTAGACCTGAGGAGTAGGCAGCCAGGAGATGCAAACATACTCCCCCCAAAATGGTAAGCAAAGGCAAAAGTCATCATACTCTGGACCTCCGTACCCTGCTTGGATAATTCTTACCCATCCTTTCTTCCCTATTGTAATATGCAACACTCTTCACAGGAGGGCATCTGTCTTTTCACTATTGTAACCCCAATGCTCAGCAGGGCCTCGCTTAGGGAGGTGCTCAGAAAATCTTTATGAAACCACATCAAAAGGCAGGAATAAGGAGTAATGGCGGAGGCGGGTCTGGATAGAATAGAGGGGGCCACTGGGAAGTGAGCATGGAAACTAGGGAGGAGCCAGGGCATGGAGGGCCACTGGACCTGTCAGGGGAGGTAGGCTCTCTGCAGGAGGCAGCAGGGGGCCACCTGTGGCCTATGTAATTTGAATTCTTAATTCTACTGAATATTGCTCTTTTCCTTCAATCTTTCCTTCCTGTGAAGGTTAGGAGACAGAGAACACTCAGGAGAAATCTACTACAGGACTACAGATGTCTTACTTAAGAACCATACACTCTAGTCTTCAATGCTGAAATCCCCAAAGCTCTCAAAACCCATTGATTTTATCAATGAATTTATGGGAAACTCTTGGTGGCAAAACCTATCCTGAACTGAGACGAGACTACTTGTTGTCTACTTCTCTTACTTGGCAGAATATTCGTAAGTTTGTTGCAGAAATACTGATGTGCTTAGTTCCTAAGTGTTGTTGCCAAGCCCACTTATGGATGGTGTGTAACATGAATACACACCTCCTGGCCCATCGAAAACTCTGGACTCTGAACCACATCTGGGCAGAGTTGTTTTCTTTTTTTATAGTTTCAGGTGTACAAAACAATGCAATAGTTAGACATTTCACCCCACACAAAGTGTAACTCCCCACCCCCAATCTATTATCCTTATGACATCGTATATGTCTATTACGATTCCATTGGCTCTATTCCCTATGCTGTACTCCACATCCCGTGACTATACATATATTAAATTATAGTTGACATACAATATTAGTCAGCTTCAGCCTCAGGTGTACAGCGCAGTGGTCAGGCATCTACACCGTCCATGAAGTGGTCTCCCTAATAAGACATTTGCCCATCTGACACCCTACAGATGTTGTAAATAACATTTACAACATTATTAATTATATTCCCCAAACTGTCTTTCATATCCCCGTGGCAATATTGTAGTCACCAATTTATGCTGTCTAATCCCTTTGGGCAGAGAGTTTTGAATAAGAAATTGTGGGCCTGCATTCTGTGTTCATGTAATCCTACAAATCTAAAGCAGTTCCTGGGGTGCCCAACTCAACTCTCAGGGGTGGCAGAGCTATACAGGCAACAGGGCTCCTTCTTTTCTCTACGTGGTTCAGTTGCTTCTCATTATTCTCGGTAGTTATGTTATTTAGTGTTTAGTGGACACCAACACTAAATTAGCGAATATTGAATCATTGTTTCTAGGGCAAGTGTATGATTAAATACCTGGGAACCATTGTTCACAACATTTTTGTCAATATAACCTGCTTTATGCATGTTTCTGTTCAAAGACACCTTGTTTAATATATATTGTTGTGTCATTAACACTGAACTCACAACCAACATACTATATAACTCATGCCTGAATGAAGCTTATGTAACAAACATATATTCTCCTTAAGGCACATCACAGTCTTCTTGCACTTAGGAACCACAGATGTAGTACTGAAGTCCGTGCCAGAGCAATCAGGCAAGAGAAGAAAGAAAAGCCATCCAAATTGGGAATGAAGAAGTTCAACTGTCACTTTTTGCATATAACATGATTCTTTATATACAAGACCCTAAAGACTCTGCCAAAAAGCTATTAGAAACATTAAACAAATACAGTAAAGTTATAGGATACAAAATCAATGTACAAAAATCCATTGTGTTCCTATATACTAACACAGGAATTTCAGAAAAAGAAATGAAAAAAAACAATTCCTTTTGCAATCGCAACAAAAAGAATAAAATAGGAATAAACTTAACAAAGGAAGTGAAGGACCTATACATTGAAAACTATAAGACATTATTAAAAGAAATTGAAGAAGACACAAAGAATGGAAAGATAGTCTGTGTTCATGGATTGGAAAAATCAACATAGTTAAAATGACCATGTTACGCAAAGCAATATACAAATTTAATACAATCCTCATCAAAATCCCAATGGCATTTTTCAAAGAAATAGAACAACAACAACAAAAAATCATCAGATTTGTGTGGAATCACAAAAGACCCTGAATACCCAAAGCAATTCTAAGAGGAAAGAACAAAGCTAGAGGTATCACACTCCCTGACTTCAATTTATAGTACAAAGCGACAGTAATCAAAACAGCAGGGTATTGGCAGAAAAACAGACACATACACCAATGGAACTGAATTGAGAACTCAGAAATAAACTGACACATATATGGGCAGATAATTTTCAACAAAGGAGCCAGAAACATACAACAAAGAAAAGACAGCCTCTTCAATAAATGATGCTGGGAAAACTGGAAAGACACATGCAAAAGAATGAAACTAGACTGCTATCTGTCACCATGTACTAAAATTAACTTAAAGACCTAAACATAAGACCTGAAACAATAAATTGTGTAGAAGAAAACATAGGTACTAAACTTATGGACCTTGGTTGGGTTCAGAGAGGATTTTATGAATTTGACCTCAAAGGCAAGGGAAGTAAAAGCAAAAATAAATGAATGGGGACTATATCAAACTAAAAAGCTTATGCACAGCAAAAGAAACCATCAACAAAACAAAGGCAGCCAACCAAATGGGAAAAGATATTTGTGAACAACAATTGTGATAAGGGGCTAATATCCAAAATATATAATGAACTCATAAAACTCAACAACAAAAAACAAACAATCCAATTAAAATATGGGCAGAGGACCTGAACAGACACTTCTCCCAAGAAGACTTACAAATGGCCAACAGATATATGAAAAAATGCTCAACTTCACTAGCTATTAGGGAAATGCAAATTAAAACCATAATGAGATACCACCTCATACCTGTTAGAATGGCTATTATCAATAAGACAAGTAATAAGTGTTGGAGAGGCTCTGGAGAAAAAGGAACCCTCATACACCGCTGGTGGGAATGTAAATTGGTGCAGCCACTATGGAAAACAGTATGGAGATTCCTCACAAACTTAAGAATAGAATTACCATATGACCCAGCAATCCCTCTTCTGGGTATCTACCCAAAAAATCTGAAAACATTTATCCATAAAGATAAATGTACCCCTATGTTCATTGCAGCATTATTCATGGTGGCCAGGACATGGAAACAACCAAAGTGTCCTTCGATAGATGATTGGAGAAAGAAGATGTGGTACCTATATATAATGGAATACTACTCAGCCATAAGACTATTTCTCCAATAGTGCCATTTGCAACAACATGGATGGATCTTGAGATTATCATGCTAAGAGAAATAAGTCAGATAGAAAAAGTCGAGAACCATATGACTTCACTCATATGTGGGACACAAAACTAAAAGCAACAAAGGAACAAGACAAACAAAGAAACAAAATCTCATCGACAGAGACAACAATTTAGTGGTTACCAGAGAGTAAGGAACAGGGGAGGTAGAAGAGGGTATAGGCGATCAAATATATGGTGATAGAAAGAAATTTGACTTTGGGTGCTAAAACACACAATGCAATATACAGATGATGTATTAGAGAATTGTACACTTGAAAAGAAAGAAATCTGACTGTGGGTGGTAAACACACAATGCAATATATAGATGATGTATTAGAGAATTGTACACTTGAAACCTATATATATATTTTTTTTAGGGGGGGGTGCAACCCACTATCCCATGCAGGAGTCGAACCGGCAACCTTGTTGTTAAGAGCACGTGTTGTATAATCAACTGAGCCATCCAGCCGCCCTCCGGGGGCTGAGCAGCAGCTCATTGTCTTCAATCTAGTTGCAGAGGGCACAGCTCACTGGCCCCTGTGGGAATCGAACCGGCAACCCTGTTTTCAGAGCTTGCGCTCTAACCAACTGAGTCATCTGGCTGCCCGAAACCTATAATTTTACTAACTAATATCACCCTAATAAATTTAATAAAAATTAAAAAAATATAAACAGCAAAATCACCATGAAAAAGCACAAAAATGTGAAAACTGTGGCATAAACACACAACAAAAAGGATATTTGTATATAGTATGAGAGCTGAAGCAAGAAGGCAGAGCTCTGCTTTGTTCAGCCTCAGCTGGGAACATGTGCACGGGCTGACTTAACATTTTCACTGCTCTTTGCGTGTCTACAAAGGACACAAACGGGCCTTGCGTGTTGACTCTAAGGTTGCCAATACATTTTAGCGTGTAGGTGAATTCACAAATGTGGAACACACGAGTGATGAGGGCTGACTGTACTCCAACTCCTGCTCACGACTCACGACTCAGCCTCTGCCGACTGGGGAAGGAGCATGGATGAGAAGGAAGGAAATGGTACCTTGGAAATAGCAGTTGTCATGGCAGGAGTGACAGATGCTTCTGTTATGTTCATCCCTGGCTCACTGGGAGGCTTCACTTCTTCACGCCTGGTTTTATACTGCAAGTTGGAGGGGGAAAAAAAGGACAAAGAAATAAACGAAGGAAGAGTTTGCTGAGCACCTGAGGCTAACCCACAGGAATACGTTACTTGGACCAAACAAGGGCCCCTGCAGGGTTCTACTTCAGAGGGCTCTGTTGGCTCCAGGTTTTGACAGTACCTTTTATGAGGCTTTGGAACCAAAAGTGGAATTGAGAAATCCAAACCGCTTACTCCCACAGCCACCATTTAATGATGTCAAAATGTCCTCTCACGTCCATAATAAAGGACACATGAATGGAGCAATAATGTGAAAAGAAAGTATAGGTTTTATTTGTAGGTGCGTCAACAGACAGACTCTACAGGGATCCTGTCAATCATTTTTTTGTTTCTATTTATTTATTCATTTACTATTTGTAGTCTGGAAGAAACACCTCATCACTTTGATAAATGTAGTCACTGTGACTTTAATAAACATCAACAACCATATGGTTATTCCAAAATCAACATTCCCTTTAGGGCTATTCCATGAGATTTCTGTTGAATCCCCTTCCTTCAGCCCTTTCTGGTTCTGCACAGATTCAGTCGAGAGATTAAGAAAGAGCTAGTATACATGACTCCAGGCATAAATGTCATTCCTACGAGGCTCTGCCAACACCAAGAACCTGACAAGTGACCACTGTGGCTGAAATGCAAAGGCACCCCTGAAATAGAGGTGGTTCTGTGCTGCTTGGAGGTCGGCAGGGAGCCGTTTAATTGCCATTTTGTTGGTACACACAGAGGTCTCTGTTCATGTAATTTATGTAAATGAATTCAGCAGTGTGTGATAGACTCAGCTGTCTGAGTGCATAGATAAATGAGAGAAAAAGGCTTGAAGGAAATGGAGGGAAGAGATTGTTAAATCTTCCTAGAGAAAAAATCACGGCTTTGTTACATTACTCTGTAGAGTGCCAGCAATGGGGAGAGAATGATGAAGGAAAAGACCAAATCCCAGGAACACTAACCACGCATGCGAGTCAGACACTGATTTCCCCACAAGGGAAAGGAAAGAGAAGATGGAGGACTACTTTTATTTTTTAACTGCATGGCACCTGCAGACAGTCTAAGTTTCTTCACAAATATAATGTGGTTCTCCAAAGATCGGTACTAGGAACCACATTTTAAAACACTCATTTGTTTGACAAGTTCCTTACTTGCTCCATTTGAGCTCTTTGGGGGGAAAAACAGCTTAATGAAAAAGGGAGCAGGACAAGTTACAACAGGGACTTCACTGTGGCTGGAATGACCAGGGATATGGAACAGAGGAGTCACCCGAAATCCCTCCACTCACAGGTGCATTTCCTGCCATTTTTGATGGGCTAATTCCATTCATTGGGTCAGACCAGGAAAAGAAAATCTTAATTGGTCATGGGAAGAGGGGAGCAATTTGCGGGCAAAAGTCAGAATTACCTGCTGAAAACAGGCTTGGATAAGGTTCTCAGGGAACATGTTCCTGTTGGAGACATGAAAAGCAGTGTTATGTGAAGGCAAAAGTGTTTTGTTTGTCATAACCAACACATTGGTACAATGGTGGAAATAAGTGTAATACAGAATTAGTTCTCCGGTTTCTCTTCTGGCTTCTCCTTTGCATAATACTTCTTGGTATTAAGATTTATTTTTCCCAGTTAAGTTTCAACCAAGTATAGAACGCTCAGCAACATCACTTAACTGATTCACTGAGTAACCGATACGCTTGCTGTCCTTGGTGAAACACTGTACTGGCAGGTGGACACTCACAGTTAGAGACCACTTTCAGATTCTGCATATTTCTATTTTCATTGACGAGAATGTATGCTTACCAAGAGTCCATTACATTTCTTGCCAAATTCTTTATGCCAATTGCAATTATCATCGTAATTATGGAATTGAAAATTATATAAATCAATGAAATGTAAGTGTGAAATGGAAGGTATGGTTTCTATAAAAACTAAGCTGAGTGCCTGGAAACTCAATCAAGACAAATGACTAACATTTCTGTGGTTAAATTAGGTGTGGGAAGACAACTGAAATAAAAACTGGAAGGATTCAGCAGTCAGCTTTCTTTGCAAGTTGCCTGCTCTATTTCATGGAAACTGAATCTGGAAATTGTAGATGATGCATTTATAAGGGAAGCATATGCAACAGAAATATTATAAAATTACAATCAACTGACACACTCAAAAAACTTGACCCTACATTAAAAAATTGGCAAATAAATGCCTTTAAGTTTTAAGTGTAAACAAAATATGTAATGCATATCTGTCATTATTTTGTGATTCTCTGCTTTAATTGCTATCTATTAACTTAACCAATTTCCAGCTTCGAATGCTTCAGATAAGAGGGTTTTTCCTGTACAATTAAAACATTTATTTCTTCAAGTGTGCTTCAGAACTGACCGTGCAACCCAACCTAACATCTTAATGCAACAAGTATACTTTCTGCATCTCTGTCCATCCTGAATCCTGAGAGAGGAGCCTGTTCCTTCTGTTCCCTGTTGGAACCACAACCTGGCAAGTAGGACTGACTCTGTAATTTGCAGGGTCCAGGGCAAAATGAAAATGCACAATTAAAAATTATTAAAAATTTCAAGACAATGACAGCTGAGCATTAAACCAAACACGGGGGCCTGTGTGACCACACAGGTCACATGCCTATGAAGCCACCCTGCTGGCAAGACACTCACCTGATCAGGTCTAACATGGCATCCACTGTGCTGACATCAGGGCTGCTGCCTGTCCTGTCAATTTCATCCACTTTCTGGGTGACGCCAGGCTGGATGGTCACCACCAGCACAATACCTGTGACCAAGGACAGCACCCACAAGCATTAAGACCCTTCCAGGGCACCTGGCACCCCTAGTGCATCCTTCTTAGAACCAGTGGGCACAGTGGTACCAGGCAATCCTGGGATGGGGACCCGGAGGGCCAACCAAAATGCTCAGTCTCAGCTGGGACCTCAGCCGCAGCCTTACTTTTCCATTTAAATGAAGCAGAAGAACTCTTCCTGTGTTTTTCTTTAAAAAGGAAGGGGTTACATTCCAGAATTGGTTCTGGAAACACCTGCTGATGAAAATTTTCTTTTTTTCTTTAGCTTTAGCCTAGGCTATGACGTCAGCCTAGGCAGGGGGTGAGGGTGATTTATTTTCCAACTCGAGGCACTCGTTCAATATCTTTCTGCAACTCTTACCCACAGATGCTGGTTATTTTCCTGAGGGTCACACAGATCAAGCCTTCTTTTCCTTCCATACCACAAGCCTTCAAATATCCAGAAAGCTGTTGTGTAACTCAAAACAGGTTAGGATTGGGAAAAGTTGTTGTTCCGTGTGACTTTCAGGGGGTGGAACGAAGAAAAAAAATAGGAGTTACGGGGACATAGTTCTTACTGTAAGGAAGAACTGTCCAAATGGAGAGCACCTGAAAGTGCCATTTTGGCCTTTGACGTAATGGGTTGTGGTCACTTGAGGTGTCTGAGCAGAGGTGGGAGGTTGTAGGAGATCAAGGCTTCGGAGGTTGTTACGAGAGGAATGAAGAAGACAAAAGTCCCCATGCCCTTTATTGCGCTTCCTAAGGGGGAAAGCCAATCCAAGCGGGTAGCACTTCCAGGATGCTGAATGGGTCAGTTTTGCTAGTAGGAGTCGTCACTGGGCCGTGGAAGGGCCATGAGTGGACGTGGTCCGCTCTTCTTTCTCAGGGTTACAGAAAGTATATATACCCAGCTTTTTCCTTTGTGTTGGCCTCCCTCAGGAACCTTGTGAGGAGATATGGCTTTAGTTTAAGGCAGGATCCAGGCCTTCCTAGGTCCCCTGGCCTAGTAACTCTAAAACCTCCCCGCGTCTTCTCAGTTCCTTAAAGCAGAGCTGAGAGGGTTAAGCTGGCTGCATCTGAGTACATTTCGCTCTTCTCACTGTGGGCGTCCTTCTTAAAATGTCACACTAGGTCACAAAGGATGGACCATACGTTCTTCACAAAAGAATGCCAAAGGTATCAGAGCAGCTATATTCCCTTTTCAGAACTTCCTCCCTTTCTTCATATGGAATTTACACTCGGCGAGACTCGGTTAGCCATTAGCTTTCAGTACTATGTGAAATTTGAAATGAACTCAAATGCCATCTTTCTGGAAATCTTGTATAATGACTCAATTCCACTATTATTGACTAACAAGTTTAAAGACTGTATAAGCTCTCAGCTTCACTTCCCTCTACCCCGGGATCCTGATAAGGCATACACCGTCACGCTCATTCTGTTTCTTACTGGAGACATTAGTGAAAAGTATTGTGGCTGAAATTCAGTCAGTATTCTGTTTTCTTCATATAAAAGGGGCTGTGTAGACTTCAAGCCAAAAAGCTTCATGATCGGGTGACAATACTACTTTCTGATTTTTAAAAAATTGTACATTTAAAAAAGTCCAACTACTTTTAAATGAAAAGTCACAATTATGCAGAGGAAAAGGGATTCAGAAATAAACTTTACCTAGAATTACAGCAATGATAGTGGTACAGAAATAATATACGACAGCACGCAGACCAATTTTTCCAGATACGTTGGAATCCAGTGCAGCAACACCTAAAAGGGGGAAGAGGGGAGATGTCAAATTACATTGCTTTGGAAGAGACTGATTTCCAGGACTGGTGGTGATTCGATCCTTCAGGTGTGAAATACAGAGCTGAGAGCTATCTCTGGATCTGCTAGGCTTATCTCACACATTTGTTTGGGTAAGATGCGAAGGGCAAAAGAAGCACTTCAAAAATTCCAAACAGTTCTCCTTCCATCACCATATATTTCTGGGTGATGAACACACAACATGATATATAGATGATGTACTATAGACTTGTACACTTGAAATCTATGTAACTTTACTAATAATTGTCACCCCAATAAACTTTAATTAAAAAAGAATTCCAAACAGCATTGAGAGATGGGAGCCTAGTGAGTGACCATTCCCCATCTGGTGAACCCTCACTGCCTCAACCCATAGCGAGCGCCACGCCTTTGGCTCCTCTGGGGGGGAGTCATAAGACATAGTCAGAAGGAGCCCTCCTCCATCTACATTTGCTCTAAGAACTTGATCAAGATTTGTACAGCGCTCAACATCCTTTTGGAATTCAGTATGAAGGAAAAGTTTATCCTGAAGAACTGAGAAATTATTTCATCACACAATGAAAACTGTGTAACTCATGATTGTTTCCCCTTCTGCCTTTTCTGTCAGGAAGCTCAGAGTCAACTTAAAAGATAACTTTACATGTGATTATAAAAGTAACATATGTTCATTATAATTATCTGAAAAACGAATAAAAGAAAACAAAAATCAAGAAAAGAAAAAAATCAGGAAACAAAATCACTTCACCTCATCAGACATACTTATGCTAATATCTGGTGAATTTTCTTCCAGTATTTTTTCTCAACATTTTGTAAACAGAGCTGAGATGGTATAGTTTTTAATCCTTTTTCTCTTTTTAATACTATATTATATAAGCATTTTTTATTATTATTATAAATTCACCCTGATGGTAATTTTAAAGGCTACGTAATCTTCTGTCATGTGGCTGTACCATATCGTATTTAATCACCCACTTATTGCTGGATCTTTAGATAGTCTCAGGGCCAAATTCAATAATAAATCACAGTAATTTCATCAACCATTCTGGCGAGCATGTTTCCTTCTTCTTTTCATGATTTTCAAATTGCTTCTGTGTTAACAATTTTACTGTGTATTGCTCTGACGGTGACATACCTTAAAATTTCCATTTTAAAGAGGCAGGATATAAATAAAAAGTTCTGAGGGCACAGGTGACTTAAGAGATTTATGGCCACATTATTAGATCTAGTTTCAAATGGTCTTTGGCTGCCATAAAATGAATATTGCCCGGACTTGCAAGAGTTATGCCAAGGATAGCTGTAGAGGTGGAAGGCATACATCCCTCCTTGCTAGAAAGCCTTGCCTTTCATCAAAGATGCTTGTAGAAGTGGAGTTAATGATGCAGCTTTCTCTAAATGGGCTATTTCTATGTGGGACACGGGGCAAGCTGAGAAGCCACCAAACCATCTTTCAGCAAGCTGTCATTTGGAGGTTTCAGACTACCCTGCCTGATTTCCAAAAAGAGAATTACATTCTAAATCAAATAATCACCGAAAATGATTTTTTGAGTCTGCAGCACACGTGAGTTGTCCCATAACTATTTGCAAAAACCTGAAATACAAGGTAGTAGGAAAAATGAACAGGTTGTCATGAAGCAACCCCAAGAAAAAGGCAGTAAACCTGTAGTCTCGAGTAGCTTTTATATTCGCTCCTCACACTATAAAAGGCCTACCTATTTTTTTAAGTGAAGGGAGGATTATGCTCCTCACATATAATGAAACAGCTTATGTATGAGAAAAATCTATAAGGAAGCTCTCATCATGATGATGACAGAACAAGTCATCTCTCAGTCTAAACACATCATCCCTCTGGCTGTTGATTGCTCCTTTGGAAGTTAATGTTTTGAGAGAAGGGCCTCTGGCCTCTAGCAGCCACCCGGGGATGTTATTCAGGGCCCATTCACCAACCTGCTGGACAAGACTGTGCAATTACCATATACAGAGGGCGCCAAAAAATGTATACACATTTTAAGAAAGGAAAAAACTGTTTTAAAATTGTAATACTCAATATATACCGATAACAAAAGATGAATACAAGTCACGTGTATACATTGTTTTGGCACCCCCAGTATATATATGATGGGTATATTGCAACAGTCACATCCTTCAGTAACCTTGATGATAGATTCTATTCTCTTCCTTTGGGAAAAATACAGTTTGCTGAAAAGGCTTTCTTTTCCTAATGGGAAGACAATTAAAAATAAAAATTCTGCAACAAACAATAACAACAACAACAACAAAATCAAGAGACACTGAAAGCCGTAATTCAGAAACAAATGGAGTATCTCATATTCGATTTTGGTCTCTTAAAAAAAAGCTAACAATAATGCATATTTATAAGTTTTCTAAGCATATTATATGATTATAAAATGTGTCTATTCCATTTTAGAGCTCTGTGCATTATTTTGATAAACAATTATAATCATTATTTATAACAATATGCTAGTTTAAAAGAAAAACAAGGAAATGAAGAGAACTCTTGAGTAACTGTCTAAGCACCTGTGTCCCTGACCTAGTAGAGGATGTATTTTCAGATATACAAGTCTTTGGTAGATAGATGTCCAATTTAAGCAGCTCCCTGTCCCTAGGTGCTGATAAGTGACAGGCTCACAGGGTGGCTGCAGAACTGGTCTCCGGTATGTGTTTTATGTCCTCTCAGGGTTTTCTTCCAGCAGTGAAACAAATTAAATCTATGTGGGTAATTGTTTCCAGCATATGTTAACATGTCTTAATTTGTCTGAATGATTTCGCCATGGGCACTTTCTATTCCAGGACCCAGCTTCCAATAAAAGTCTTCATAATAATAAGATTCTTGGTGGAAATATCTTCAACAAATACATGTGTCAGAGTCTAGAAACTCATCAGGTAGTCTCCTTAGAAACCACGTGTACAGGGCAGTTTGGTTCGGTTTCCAGGGTGACCACCCATGACAGACCTCCACGTGAGAACACATTTACTATCTTAGTGTCTCTCTACCATTTTTTTCCCATTAGTATGTACTCCACTCCATGACTACCCCCAGCCTTTTTTCCCTAATGGCCACTCCCATGAAATTTTAATGTCATAGACAAACTTTATATCTGTTTATGTACTAACTGTATACATGTGCTTTTCACATAAAAAGCGTAAGTTTCTCTCCCTTACTCCCCAAAACCAGCTTTTGTTGCCTTGGGGTCGCTATTTCTCCTGTGGAGAATGTGTGCTTTAGCTCAATGGATATGTCGTGTGAATGGTACCTTAGTCTAGATGTTGGACTCTGAAGAGCGTGCCTCTCCATCAGTTTCTCAGTCACACTAGGCACATGCAGCTTGCGGCTACTGCAATGGACAGCACCAATAAAGAACATTTCCATCATCACAGGAAGTTCCATTGGGTAGTGCAGGTCTAGACTGTATAGCATGTGGATAGAGCCAGTATGACACAGTGCTTAAAAATATGACCCCATCCCTTACTGGGGGAGGACACATGACACACCCATTTTTGTCCTAAAAACAGGTGAAATATCACCGTGCTTTATCCTGGAGCTTTACTCTCAATAGCCACCTGGCTTCCTTGCTTTCAGGCCATGGCTTGTGTCCTGTGAAGTCTAGAGGACAATCTCTCTTTACAGTCCACTCCCAGAAGTCACTTCTTCTGGGACTGGATACCTCCCCTCTGGGAGTTGAAGGAGAAGGGACTGTGCACGGATACATTACAGAGCAGGTGTGACGAGATCTCCACAGAAATCAAAGGTGTTTAAAATCATTTATGGCAATTGGACAATGCTTTTTATATCTGTTGACTGTAATAACCAAAAATACGGCTAGCATTTTGTATGTCTTTGTTTTGTATATCTTTTTCCAGTAATTCATTTTATTATAGTTTACAAAGATTATTGATCTGCGACAGATTGGAAACTTAAAAAAACGGCATCTTTTCCATCCAGTCTAAAAACTGGATGCTTTGCAAAGCACAGGTGCTGCGAGCTCTCAGAGGAGCCAGAGGTGCCACCTGGCTGAGGTGACCAGGAGCAGCTTGCAGCAGGTAGCACTTGCATTGGCCAGAAAAAGAGGAGCAGGATTCTGACAAACGTTCTTTGCTTGACCACACATTAGTCTGTCTTATGGACCTTCTCTGAGGCCCATCTGTGTACTTCCTTACAAACTCCAGTTCTGGCAAGAAACCTGCTGAGTCAGTTTAACCAGAAGCCCCCACCCTGATATCTGATCACCCTTGGTATCTGATCACTCTGGGTATCTGATCAGCTTATCAGATGTTGTCCTCCATGACCCCCCCAGGTGATGTCTGATCACACTGGCCTATCTTCAACAAGAAGCAGGTTAGGTCAGTTTAGCCAAAATCCCCCTTACCCAGGATGTTTCCTCTAGTAATTTTCCATCCCCTGACCCACGACCCTGCTCTTGGCCATCAGTTCCCACTTGCCCATGCTATAATCCGAGTTGAGCCCAATCTCTCTCCTCCACTGCAAAATCCCATTGTCACGGGCCCTACTTGTATCTTGATGGTCCTGAATGAAGTCTGCTTTATTATCTTTAACAAGTGTCACTGGCTTTTTTTTTTTCTTTATCAAATCCAGTTACCAGTGAGCCCAAGGTTGTGCTTTAAAACCAGGGACAATTCTGAGGCTGGGCTGTGACCTAGAAACAGCGATACAAACCAAAGTTGTCCTTAGAAGTTAGGGGCACCTGCTACTTCTTTGTGTTAAGAAACCACACTTGGTTTTTCACCTCATCAGAAGAGGCTCTGATGAGCTGGGGTGCTGGCTCATGGCCAACACAGTAATAATCTATTTGAACTTTTTATAAAAACACTACAAAGGAAGCCGTTGCCGTTTGCTAAACAATAGCATGTTTTAAAAATAAACACCCGAGAGCAAAAGACTCCTTTTGAGAGCTCTCTGATGAAGCTGCCACCCCCTGGAAAATAAAGTTTGTGTGACCATCTCTCCACCTAGTGATTAAGGTGTCAGAATTAACTTCGTTATTGGAAGTTTTTGTTTAGTCTGGCATTTGATGGTGCATCACAATTGTGAATGTACACCACATCCAAGGAACACACTGTTGCACCTGGGTATTGGGATGATTCTGTCTTTCTGTCAGCAGCAGAGAAGCCATCGGCATGGAGAGAGAAAAGCACGGGCTCTGAGGGGACAGACTGGGCCCAAGTCCCAGCTTTCTCCTCCCAGATTTAGTTTCCCTATCTATCAGATGAAGGTTTTAAAAATGCCTCTACCTCTTACAGGGTAATTGTGAGGAGTACACAGCTTGCACAGCTGTTAGGAGGATGAGACATATCTAACACACACCTAGTCCAGTGCCTAGAACTTAATTTGTACTTAGCACGCAGCCTCCATTATTATTGAATGAAATGCTCAATGTGAAGTATGTCACCGAACAAACGGAAGGCGCTTAAGTGTTAACTCATTCATTCCCTCACTCCTTCTTCCACAATCCCTCTGTATTTCTTCATCGCATGGTCCCTAAAGAGATCTTCTAAAAACATAAATCAGGCCATTTCACATGCAGGTATAAGCCTCCGATGGCACTTCAGGTAACACAGAAAATCCTTGCTCCAGCTAACGAGACTCTGCAGGAAGGGTGCTTGCCTGCCTCCCAGTCCCAATTTGTGCCACCTTCCCTTGGCCTCACCCTCCTCCCGCCCTCTTCTGGAGCAGACCAAGCGCCTGCCCATTTCAAGGATGTACAAAGACTCTTCCCTCTAGTGGACCACTTTTCCCTACCCTTGGCTACTTTCGAGTTCTTTCCTCAGAGTCCTTCCCCGAGTCGCCATGCTGAATCAGGCTCTCCAGTTGTCCTCACTTGGCATCCTGTTCATGTCATGTTTCATATTTTTTTATCAACGGGTACATTGAACATCTGTCTTTCTCACTAGACTATCAGCTCCTTGATGGCAGACCTAGAATCTGCCTGTTCACAGTACGTCCTCAGTGCCCAGCACATAACAGGAGCTCTGTAAATGTGTGGATTGAAGGAACAACCTAGTTATTTATGTACGGCTGTCTTCCTCAGGCCATTCTTTCCAGGCTCTGGTCCCTGGGCACAGTCCCTGGAACAGAATATTCCAGAAACCTGACACTCTGTGTCAGTCCCAGGTGCTACCCTTAGGAGCTGTGTGATCTTGGAAAAGCGGCTTAATCTCTCTTCAACTTCCTGTTTCCTCATCTCTAAAGATAGAGGTAAGGTCCCACCTACTGTACTCCTTTTATCGGGTTGCTATGAGGATTAAATTCACAAATTCATTCCCAGGGAAAACAAGGCTAGATACCATCTCACTTTGTTCACCCAGGGCACAGAAAAATCTCTGCAGCTTGGATTAATGCCCCTCGTACGTTAAAAGGGAAGAGGAAAGGCAGAGGGGGGAACATGCAAAATACATTTCTGTGCACGTGTCAACCAGGACATCTATTTTTCTTAGAGATTTTAATACAAAGAACTCCCTTAAAATAGGTTCTATCACCACTGTAGACTATTCTGTGAAGTTAACGAAATAACCTGGTTCTCAGGCAGAACCAACTAAAGGTCACTTTGCAGCCTCTGTCAGCAGGTTCACATTTGATGTTCAAAAAGTGTCAAGAAGCAGTGGGCTGGTCTCCTGCTTCCTCAGCAGTCCGGAAAGCTGTTTTAACACATTTTTTATACCACAAAGGGTGGTGGTATTTGTACTGGGACCAATTTCTTAGAAGACCCCATGAGCTTTCCTAGGAGGCTTATTGTCTAATAAAAGCATTAAACACACCTCAGAGGATCTGAGGCCTCATCCATTCCCTTCAAAGCCCGCATCAGCGCTTCGACCTCAGGAGAGCTAAGAGCTCAGTGAAACTTTTCTGGTTTTCTACCACAGCCTGATTGTTACCGGGCTCTGTCTTTGCTTCTCCTTATCCTATAAAGTTGGCAGCTCCAGCTTCTGGGTAGAAGCTACTGGTACGCTGGTGAACTTCATACACCAGGGGCAGAGCAAGTCTTTTTATATTGTTTTCCTTTCTAGAATGAATGCATTGTATGTACTCCCATGTGTGTGGCTCAATTCTCACAGTGGCCCTGCAGGTTCTGATGCCAATGCAGGCTTTCTAGACATTTCTGTGAATGAAAAAGGGGTTCTACAGAAAGTACCCTCACAGGGTGATCTGATCATAAATTCCTCACTGGGCAGGTCATGGGGGATAGTCAGGCCCCAGGCCTATAACTTCTTAGTAAAAGGCTCATCTTTGCCGTAAGCAAGCCCTGTCCATTGTTTCTGCGCATCTAGGGTAATACACCTTGGAAATAAGCATAACTATCCACAGGAGAGAAACTGCCCAACTGTCACTCCCTGAAGCATTTGAGACCTTGCTTCCTGGCATATGTTGTCAGTTTTGGCTCCAATAAGCTCTTAAAGAAATTCTCTACAGGTTTGGATGTTTCTTAACATCGACACTTCTGACAATATTAGACAAAAGAATAAATGAAACAAATGACCTAGCACTTTAAATGCACCATGAACAGGATTATTATTTCCCTATGTTACAGTTGAGGACAAGTTAAATCACTTGTTCAAAGTGTCACAGCTAGTAAATAGCAAAGCCAGGACTCAAACCTGCGCAGGCTGATTCCTGCATCTGTGCTTTTCACCACTAGACTCTTGTCCCTCTCTATCTAGTGACACTAACGAAGATTTTTTGCTTGACCAAACTTTAGTCCGGCTCCTGCAACTTCTCCTAGGCCCACGTATATACTTCCTTGTAAAATCTAGTTTTAGCACGAACCGTGCTAAGTGAATTTAACCAGAAACCCACCCCCACCCTGTATCCATATTAATATCTAATTAGGTTGCTTATCCTCCACCATCCACCTTGAAGTCTGATTACCCTGGCCCACCTACACCAATAATCCCCTGTACCCCTGATGTTTCCTCTTAGTCATTTTCCATCCACTGACCGCCCCCCCAACCCTGCTCCTCGCCATCAGTTCCCACTTGCTCCTGTTGTACTCATTCAGAGTTCAGCCCAATCTGTATCCCCCATGGCAAAAATCGCACTACAGGGGGTCCTACCCGTCACAATGCGCCTGGATAAAGCCCGCCTTACCATCTTTAACAAGTGTTATTGAGTTTTTTTCTTGTACAATACTTGCCCACCTGAATTTCGTTCAGGGTGGCCCTTCGGGGAGAAGGTGCAGGGAGGAGTCACTGCTGTAACTTGCTTCCCCAGGCTCACAGGCTCAATCCAGAGCCCTCAGGAAGGCACACGACCCCAGGACGCCACATGCTCCCCCTTGCATTCCCATTCCTTGTCCCTAGGTCTCTAGCATTCCAAAGTCTCACTGTCCTCCAAGATGCCACGCCTTCTGCTACTTCCTTCTGCCTACAACGCCCACCCGACTTCATCTGATTGCTATCTTTTCCTTAAAACTCCACCCCGGTGTCCCCTCCGCTGTCCTCATTCCCACAAAGCACTTATCACACAGCATTGCAATGTTCTCTCTTTCTTGCGGGATAGGGCTTCTTTTTGTATCTGAGTGCTCACCAAGAGCCTGAGACATTGAAGATGGAATCAATGAGTGAATGAATAAATGGTGCCTACATTCAACACATAAGAGGTTCCTTAGAATCCCCCCGTGGTTTCGCACTGCTTTTTTTTTTTCTTTTTTAGGAGACAAAACCAAGTTAACTCATAGTGAAATAGAGCCATGAACCTGTCTTGTACCAGTTTAGGCAGAAGGAAAGCTCATTCTCCAGGCTTCAGTAGCTGTGTTCTAACTCAACACAAATTTCCTGATGGTCTTAGGGAAATGTTTATAGTTCATTTGTGCAAAACTGCTACGCCATCTTATATTCTTGGTTCCCATACAAGGCTGCGGAAAGAGAAAGGAGGTAGGTACTCCTTGAAATGCAGGCAAAGCCCAGTGGTTTCAGATGCTGCAAATGAGGCAAGACGTTCATTCTCAGCTTGTATAATCTTATGCTCCAGCATGGAGTTTTAAGTTTGTAAATCACTTTGAAATGGCAATCTTCATAGAGACGTAACTATATAAAATCACCAATGTTTCAAGAAAAGCATGCATACTTCCCCCCACAGCTGAAGTGGACACTGAATGCTCTTAGCTACCTAACAGTGAGCCGTACAACCAACTGACATGTGTATCATGAACTCTTATGCCTTCTTGTCAACAAGGGACCTCGTGCACCTGACTATCAGAAAACCTGGGGCCTATGATTAGGTGAGTGGTAGGAACCCCACCCTCTTAATAGGTGCTTTTCTGTTAAGTGTTTTCACACAGTTGGGGTTAAAAATGTTTGTTGAATTAAACTGAACCCCATTGTAGGGAGACGCATGGCACAGTTCTTTCCATTGGGGGAATGTGGGATAGTTTCCTGGCACACAGCTGCTTATGAGTAAATGAATACTTATCCTTAAAAAAAATTCCTTCCCAAGCTCAAATGATCCAAGTGTGTCACGCCTGCAAAGCTTGCATTTAAAAATAGAAGTCTCCCAAAACCTTGACTGACTTCACTGTATCCTGCTCCATCCTCCACTTTTCAGGGTCTCTTCAGGGCCTTTACACTCATTGTTTGGTAGGAGTGTGTTTGGTATGTTGGTTTATTTTGTCACCTGGATTCCACCATAACTAGACTGTATCTTGAGAGTCAGAATCTAATCTTTCATCTCAGAAGGAGTCACCTGCCAGCTGGCCTCCTGTTTTTTGTAAATAAATATTTTATTGGCACACGGCCAAGCCCAACATTTACATATTGTCTACGGCTGCTTTTCTGTGACAACTAGTTGGGTAGTTGGAGAGACTCCACAGGCTGAAAGGCCTAAAATATTCACTATCTGGCTCTTTACAAAAAAAGCTTACAGACCCCTGCTTGAAAAGAAACTGACTCACGTATATATTCTACACCTGGCTGTTTAATTGTTTGTATCTAAGCCTTTGTTAAAAAGTAGTGGAAAACTTATGCCCTAAGAGGTGAGATCGAGACCTAAGAAATGTGAAATCCTGATGTAGAAGTTGGAGTAAGAACCATGTAAAGTTTGGAACAATTTTTTTTTTTTTTTAAATCTTCCAAGGGTGGAGTCTTAAATTTATCTTTGGAGAAGCTCCCCACATATATAAATCCATTACCCAGCCAGTGCTCTTGTGGAAACTGGAAAGTCTTCCACAAACAGATCACAAAGGTTTTCCACTGAAGTCTTCAGTACTAGGACCCAGGGACTCTGTGGCTTGGGGTGGAGGGAAAGGAGGGAATTTTCTTGGCTTGGTATAAACTTGGAGTGCATGGAGCTGCAAACGGGTGTTGCTTCTTGAGGAGCCAGCATTTGTAGGAAATCCTAAGTAAGGTGCCACAGGAGTGGGTAGGAATGGACATGTTGCTCTGGAGAGGGAACTGCATGGGAGCTGGCATGGACTTGGCATCGTCCAACCTGGACAGACTCTGAGTCCTGCAAGCTGGGTGGTCATGCCACCACCCAGCAGGTACTAATGGTATCCTTTGTAGTGCGAGCCTGTAGTGTGTGGGGGGGTTTCCTCTGACGTGGGTATTCCACAGTGGCAAGCATCCCAGGAGGCGGTTGCTCTGGGGCCAGGACAGGAGGACCTGTGTGATAAACTTCTTAGAATAGTGTCGGGTGGTGAGGTGCAGGGTGCGGCAATGCCTGGAACATCTTCATATGGAGGGATAAAGCAGCCCCAGCTTCCTGGAGGCAGGATGGCAGCTAAGCAGAGGGACAGTTCTCTTATGGGACCCTGGGCTCTCAGAAGAGCCCCTTCAGGGAGCAGCTAGATGTCACCATTGGTGTTCCATTTGCTTTGATCCCCCAGCCTTTCATAAAACTTTGTCCCAAGGAGCCTGCTCTCAGGTGCGCTATGAAGAATTAAGTTCTCATTCCTATCTTAGGAGGGAGGAACAAAGGGGGAAGCTCCCTAGGATCAGAGGGGTGGCAGCAGCCAGAGGAGACACCAGGGTTGGCAGCTGTGCCCAGCAGAGCACTTCTGGCCCAGGTGGTCGTGGCAAAGAGGCAGGAGCGGAAGAGGTGGGGACTGCCTCCTGAGCACAACTGAGACAGTGTCCTGGAAAGACGCTCAGGGAACCTCTGGGAGCGGGAGCCCAGGGGCTGTTCCATTTCTGTGCTGCTCCTATGGAGGAGGCTCACATCATCACAATTTGTGTATGAAAGAAAATGTGACCCCAATTTAAACTCACTGGCTAGTGAGACCTGGGCCAGGATTTTGCAGAGCTACCATTTTCAGGCAGGCTCAGAAGCCATTGATTTCCCTTGTTATTTCTCTCATGGTCTGATATAAATACAGCTTTCAGACCTAAATGTTAACAGGGCTCAAGCAGAGACATTCTGTCTATGGCACAAGTGTGACCCTCAGGATGCGAATTATGGGTAGAATTCTGTTAGTGCCTACAGCCTCTGAAAATGCCTGGAGATCATGTCTCTGTGCCTTCTCTTTCTCTCTCTTTTTGGTTTTAAAGCAAATTCCAGACATTGTCATTTCATCCCTACATAAACCCATTAAATCCCTACATTAATCCCTATATTAAAAGATAAGAATATTTTCTTATGTAACTAAATGCCATTTGCACCACTAACAAAATTATCAACAATTTCTTGATACCATCTAATAGGCAGTCAATATTTAAATTTCTCTGATTAATATGACATCTTACCCTCACCATCACACGAAGAGGGATTCTTCCTGGTTTTTTCTTTCTTTTTTTTTTTTTTAAATATCTATACAAGTAAGTATTTTTATGTCAGCAGAGGCTTTGACGGCAGAGGGTTTTTTCCCTACTTGTTAATCTGGCAAGAGAGTTTCCTTTATGCCGAAGCACCGATTATTAGTCTTCTTCGGTCTCAGTTTTTGCAGTGTCTTTATCTCTAATTTATGTATCTTTCAGGCTCATTCAATCCTGCGCAGCCTCCAATATGCATCCTCCATTGGCCTAAGTCTTGGATAAAATAAGCTATTGATCTGCTGGCGTTTAAAATGGGAGAGCTCCTGGGGGTTCCTGAGCATTTTCTAACTTCTGCTTTAGCCTCCTGCCTGCAGTTGGGTGGGGGAGGCTGAGCGCCACTGCAGGGGGGTGGGTGGGTGAAAGGCGGGGCTGAGCTGCACGGACACCTAGCAGGGCTGGGGAGGAGAAAAGTGGGGACCCCCAGAAGCAAGGCTGGAGGAACACAGGGCACAATCCATTCCACTTTTTTCTTTTTTTAAACAAACAAACATAAAGATTTTAAAAAAAGAAAGAAAATACAAAATAGAAACAAATAAAAGTAACGTGTTTTCCTTAAAAATGTAAAGAAAACCCAAGGAATCACATTTTCTTACTATCCAGATCTAACCATTGTTAACCATTTGGTTTTGGTCCCAACTTTTAAAATGTACATAAATTCTAATAAAATGTGGATTGCAAATAACATCCTGTTATATAATGGAACGCTCTTACTTTATACCATAATAGGAACATTTCCACATGTTATTAAATGTTTCCAAAACACGGTTTTTAATAGTTGCATGGAATCCTAATTTATGCATAAAATACACATTTAGATGGCTCATAATTTATCACCATTATAAAAAAAATCCTATCATGAACATTCTTGTACCTAAGTCTTTGAACATATCTCTGATTGCTTCTTTATGACAAATTCTAAGAAGCAGTATTACTAAACGGGTAGATCCGAGCATTTTCCAAACTGCCCCCCAGAAAGTTTATTACAATTTATACAGTAACCAACAATGTATGATTGAGCCCATTTCCCCACAGCCTTGCCAAAACTAGTTATTACTTTTTCCTTTTTATCTGACAATTTAAAACATGAATATGGAATCACTGTCCCCATCCTGCTTTGTTCATGTCCCTTAAATCTTTGACCGATTTTTTTGTTCTATGTCAAAAGCATGGGTAGTTGTTCTGCTCTGTAACTCCTATTAATAGTAGGGGTTTGGTGAAGGAAAAATGTAGCAATTTCCAGACCTGTGCTACAGCTTCAAAAAACAGCTGGGTCACGCAAGTGGAATGCTGAGGGTTGCAAATTATTTTCCTAGATTAAGTGCAAGGCTGAAATAGCACCCAAAACAGCCAGACTGCAAAAATCTCACCAGTTATAGACTGCCAAGAGCTGTACATATTTCCAAACGTCGAATATCATACAACTAGTATACTGAGGCATGCATTTACCTTTTCTTCTAAAACCTGGCTTACTGCACGAGTTTTGAATTTGCTGCCTAATTTGGATCAACCTTCCATACCTTTCTCCATAGATACAAGATTTAAATAGCATCGGTCACCAGGTGGTTTATGAACCTGTGCAACTGCATGCAAAATACAGTATATACTCTGTGCACCTGTGAACATTTTTCTCGGGAGAGAGTCCAAAGCTTCCATTACGTTCTCAAAGGAGCCTAAGCAAAGATTAAGAATCTTTGATATGGAGAAAATTCTACGGGGTTGTAGCGGTAATGCCTGCAGTGGCCAGTAGGTAAGGTAAATCAATGAAGTGGATGAGGTATTAGGCAACAGGCATTTGGGGGGACAGCGGTGCCCTCAAATGCACTGGCCCTAACTAAACAGAGTAGCTGTCTCTCGGCTCCAGACCACAGTTGGTGTGTGGGTAAATGGGTTCATATTTCTTGATCTTTATTGTTTTCAGAGAAAGCCAGAAATCTATACACTTACATAAAATCTTCCAAATTTTAAATGCTTACAATAACGTCAAGCTAAAGAAACAAACATTCTATGGTACAAACAACTAGTCTGCTGATTTAGCCCTCAGGCTGCAGGGAGTAAAAGAAGCCAGGCACTTCAAAACATAATTAAATTCATAAATAAAAGTAATTAAATGCTCTCTTTAAGTTTGTAATAAGCCCAGAACACCAAGGCCAGTTAAGAACAAGGCTCCTAAGGGATTCTAGTCAGACTGGTTTGGCATTTGAAAAGTTCAATGGCTAAATCTACAGCCCTTCAAGCAACGCCACTGCTGAATGCAGCAGATCCTGACATCCCTCTCCCTTCCCCAGCCAATGTCCACTATTCTACGTAGATCAGTCCCAGGTCTCTTTAGCGGCAGTGGAGAGAAAAATGTTCTAGAAGAGGATATGAAGATTGGACCATTAAGTTCATCTAAGTGCACAGTGGCAAGTTAGCGAGCTTTATTGTCTGACCTTTTCGTATGTCAATAATCTTAATTGCATGGCCATATAAAACCCTGATTTTCAAGCTGGCAACACTAGTGACTGTCATGCCACAATTTTGCCTATTGCCAGAATTAAGGTAAGTACAAGAAACTAAGAAATGCACAGAGAAGCTTGCCATACCCAGACAAATGATAATTTTGTAAACCAAATTAATCTCCATGTACGTACGGGAGCTTGCCCTTTAAAGGGAACCTGCAATATAATGATCAATAAGGGAAAAATCATTTCTGAAATCAACTGTGTCACAGGTTCAGATTTAAAAATACTAGGCATTTAAAATATGGTGCAAACCTATAATTAAACCTTTCCCACAGGATGTGGCTGCTGGTCCCATGGGCAAAGTTCCAGGGCAGGTTTATAACCAGTTCTGAGTTCTGTGGAGGAGTGAAGTGGGTGAAGAGAATGGGACAGGACCCAAAGGCAGCTGCTGAGAGGGCAGGAGGCAGGACAGCTGCAGCTGGGAAACAGATGAGTGAACTACTGAAAATGTGATCAAAACTGACAACCACATTTTCCCAGAGAATACTGGCTGACATTTCAGTGACCAGAGTGGCTTTTTTATTTTTTTATTTTTTTTAAATTCTGTGCCCTGGAAAGTTTTATTTATAATATGTTTGAAAATGGCATCTTCCTCACAGGATATCATATTCTGGTCAAAATGAAGACTTGAGCTGTGGTGGACAGTACTGTAGGCAGAGAAATGCCACTTTGTGAATTATGAAATATTTCCACTCAAGCAAATACACACTTTCCAAGTAAGGAATGTGTGTATATGAGTGTGTGTGTGTGTGTTGGATACACTAAATACATTCTTCTGATTTTTTCCATAATTAGAAAAGAACAATTTAAGTGGTAACTCCTTAAAAAAATCATAGAGAACATCAGTTTTCTCAAGGTACCTGTAATCATGCTCGATACAATTAATGGCAAAATGATGAGTTTCAGCATCCTCATTAGGATTTCTCCAGGAAAGGCAAAGTAGAACTTCTCCAGATTAGACAGCTTGGTGTACTCTCGAACCAAGACTCCTATGGCAATCCCTAAGAAACAGGATTGGAAAGAAGAAAAGAACACTGTTGAGTTCTCCTGTAATAAATTTCTATGGAAAAATTCCCCCCAAAGCACAAACTTTAATGGCAAAAAAACCAGTTTAGATAATCTCCTATATGAGTCTGTAAATTTTAGGCTTCAAAAACAAATCACATTTTAATGAGGAGAAAGTGAAATTTGGTAAATCTGTAAAAAATATTGTTCATGTGAAAAATTTATTTTCATTTCTTCTCCTTCAATATTTACGATGACAAAACATCACAAAATACTGTGAGAAAGAAAAGAAATTAGTTCTCTGGTCAACCCAATATAACTATTCTGTTTTTACATACCACCCTTATTCTTTGTCTAGCTTAGATATCTTACGTATTTTATAGTTTACATGTAAGTTTTAATTTTTCTCATATTTTTATCATAAATACTCTGTTTACACAACTTTTATAATTTTAATAGAACATGAGATTCTGTTGGTTTGATACATTTACCACATTGTTGAACAATTATGTTCTCTAATGCTCTGCATTCTTTTCAGTTCTTTGTAAATAATGATGTGTTCAAGTTTGTTTGATCTAGAGGCTTTTTACAAAGTTTCTGATCCTGAATACCTTAGACATTTAGGCGTATAATTATGTGAGTAGGGAAATAGTCAATATCAAGAAATGTTACACATTCTCTGAAAGCTTGCCTTAATAAGAGATCTTTATGAAATCTACCTGTTGTGATAACTAAAAATCACAAATTTTAAATATTTTTTCTTTATCCTCTTCCAAATGGTTCTAGTAATATCTAACTGTCCTATGCCATCCCACTCTCCATTTACCCCCTTCACACCCGTCCATTTTTTAACTAAGAAATAAAATGAGCTGGGATTACTCCCACATCTTTTTTCCTTCATCAACCTCTGAGGATGACATGTTAATTAGAAGTAACATGATTAAAGGGCGGGAATATTCAAGGAGGGCATCACTGGATATGCTAAATCACAAATGTGAAAATTTAGAGTTGTTTGGGCACAGTTAAGAAGTCTAGGACAATGAAAAGAAGTGTGCATTATGCTCAATACTAGAATTTTTATTTAAATTTAGGCATACTTCCTGTGTCCACTAGTAGACCAAATAGATGAATCTCACAGGATACATCTGTGTCGTAACTTATTCTTAGCTTAATTTTATTTTCCTATATATTTTACTTTTGCCTTGATCTCTTTGTTTTGTGCATACATTACTGTATTTCTGATCACCCATTTTAAATTATATTTGGAACAAACATATACACATAAATGTTTTTCAAATTGTACCATGACAGTGAAAAAACCCCTCTACTATCAATTCTGTTTGGTTCATATTTCAAAACCTAGTGTTAAGAGACTCCTGAATGGTTACGAACACCAAGGATTCAAAATATTTGAAGTGAATTTAAAAAGTATGTTGTGCTTACTCCCTACTTATGGAATTGCCTACATTCAGGTGTTCTATATGGAACATACTCATATGACGCGGTAAGGATACTCTGTAATGCTCAATGTTTTTTAAAAAAATAACTCAACCCAACAGACATTCTCTCTCATGCTATTTAGGTTGCTTCAAGCAAATTTTGGGTTTGTATGTCAAAGAAAGCTCTGTATGTAAAAATAAAGGAGATGCGTCTGCGCTCAACAACCAGCCACAGAAGCACTCTGTTGAGTAGCAAAATAACCCTAAGTGCTCTGGTCTTAGGGTTTATATTACTAACAATTAACTGCGCTTCTAAGCACCTCCATTCCAAATGAATGCAGGGCATTTAGAAAGAAACGTACTTGCTCTTTTTCAGCGTTTAGCCACATGATATGGGTTTTCGTGGGACAGATAAGCGTCATCACCAGGAGTCGTTTGAAAGCAATCAAAGGTGGCAAGCATTATAAATAGGTTACTGTATTTAGTAATGAAAGCCTTCTCTCAAGCTTGTTCTTGGAGTATCACAAATTATATTGTAGTATGTCTTTTGTTACTAGAAAGAAGAATATAATATAAATAGAAACCAAGGCCTGGAAAAGCAGTTGGGGGGTTCACCCTGGGTCAGAGATGTCATCCTGAGACACTTAAGTACAAATGGCTGGTGAATGACCTCAGCCAGGAGTTCCACCTTGGAAATGGGTGTACTTTATCTTGGCCTCAAACAAGTTCGGAAAAATTAGATGCAGGGTAAGAAAAATCACTAGAAGATTTTCCAGGTTCCAATATAAGGTGAGGATTTCACAGGGCACAATCCCTCCTTTATCCTTTTCTAGAGACAGAACCTTGGACTGGATTCAAGAGAGGATGGAGAGAGCTCCAAAGCCACAGGCTGCTGGGAGTAAGTGCCCACCTGGGGGTACACAGGTCAGACCCACCTGTTAAGGCGACTCCCAAAACTAGGGAAGAAGATAAAGCACCTCCCTGGAAGGTAGCTGTAAGAAGGCCTTCACAGTAGGGCCAACAAGAAGTCCAAAGGAAAAATTGTTTCCTGGACCTCTGTAGCCCCAGAAATGACCAGGAACTGATTGCTGGGCTGCCTTCCCCCCACGGGCAAGTGGATCTCAAGCAGGTACTGAGGCAGCTTGGGAAGAAGACAGTGACAGGAAAGCAGGCTCAAGTTCTGGTTCCACCACTTACAGTAGGGTGTGACTTGGGCCATAACTTTAACCTCTCCCATTGTCAAGGGGTGGGATTAGAGGTAGGGGCAAAAGGGTTGGATTAGATTAGACCTTCAAAGGTCCCTCCTAATGCCCACGATGCTCTGATCATCTCTGAGCCTTGGTGTCCTCATCTTTAAAATGGGATCATATGACCAGCTCATTAGCTCCTAGAGAGCTAGCAGGCATTCTCCAGTTTCTATGCTAGATGTTAACTATATTGGTAAAACAGGAAAAGGGGAAACTAGGGAGGAAATCAATGAACTCAGCTAGAGATTTCCTCTTCAAGTTCATGTACAAAAATTTAAACTTAAAGAGGAGAGAGATGTCACCTCTTCATGTCCATGCAGTCTCAAACAACAATTGCCAGTCCAATAGCCCTATCTTGAAGGTAATGGGGTGATTTTTCCCCCCATTAAGTTTACAAAGAATTCTTGTTCAAGAAATAATTCTGAAAATCAAAGTAAAGAAAAAGGGCCCATGTAAGTAATTACACAAACCTATCCACTCCTTTATCCTCCATTTCCCACGCCCTACCTGGCCTTTGTTTTCAGTATGTGTGTTTTTTATAGTTATAAAAATTTAATCTGGGGATAGTTGTTAAAACTGCATTTGATTTAGATTTATAAAAAACAGCATTGTTCCTGCTTTAGGATATTTGCAGAAAAGAGATTAAAATCTAATGTGGTTTTTAATCAAAGCCCCAGAATAGTCCTCTGATGCACAGATTGACTTTGGCTTGATTAAATAAGAATTATTGGCAGAGGAAAATATATTTTTAATTATCACTGAAATAGTTATCTAGCCATGCCATCATGCTAGGCACTATATTAAACATTAATAATATTCCTTTTTACCCTCTGGAGCTAATCTAATAGAATGAATTGTTATTAATAAATGACTATGTGCATATATGCTGAATAGGTGGGAGGATGGTTTCTCTGTCCTGTCCTTCCACTGAAATACACCTACCCCCTTTTTTCATCTTTTCCTTTAGAGCTGAGTAGCTCCACTAATGCAAGCTCTTACATGAACTTTGGCTCAAAAACACATGTCTCTGAGTCAGCACAGCTTTTATTTTTAAACCCCTAAAAACATATTTACTGCACAGGCAATATTATCACAGCCCTACTGGATATAATAATTGCAAAAATTCACCCACAACCTTACCAACTCAAATATACGCAAAGTGAAATTGTTTCATTTTTCCATATACTGTTGCAGTTAATCATAATAAAATGGTTCACAATTACTGAGTATATACGGTGTCAGATTGTGCTAAGCACTTCAAATGAATTTTTTCTTGTATATTATCTCTTGTTATTTTTAATGGCTATATAATTATAGGATTTTTTGGGGCAATTATTCATTGTGATAAAATTGACATAACATAAAACTTACCATTTTTAAAGTGTACAATCAGTGGTTTTTAGTATATTCACAATGTTGTACAACCATCACCACTATGTAATTCCAGAACATTTCCATCACCTCAAAAGAAATGATCTGTTATCAGTCACTCCCCTTTTCTTCCTCTCCTCAGCTTCCGGCAACCAATAATCTGCTTTCTGTCCCTATGGATTTGCCTATTCTGGACATTTCATCTAAATGGAATCATACAATAATGAGGCTGTGATGGTTAGTCTCGTGTGTCAATTTGGCTAGGCTACAGTACCAGTTATTCAATAAAATACTTTTTGAGATGTTTTTCATTATGTCTTTGGGATTTATTCATATTAATTCAGGTAGATCCATTCTAAATGCTGTTCAGTATTCTATACCATAGTCTTGATATTGTTTTTGTTTTCTATATAATTAAATTCTGCCCTTATCTAATGATTTTTCCTTTTTTTATATTTTTAAGATTTGCCCTTTTTCTAATTTTGAATTGATTGCCTAGCACATTAGCTTGTTTTTTTTCAATATATTTACTTAAGAGAATACATTGCCTTCTGAGTTCTGTGTTTGTGTCTTATAAATTATTAGTATTTTCACTGTTTAGTTCTAAATTGTCTTATAATTTCTACTTTGAACTGTAAATTCTTTAAAAATATGCATTTCAGTACCTAAATATATGGAGATTTGTGGTCCTTTTATATTCCTTATTTTTATTTCTCTGTGATGCATTTTCTCAGAACTGCCTTCCAATGTACCAATACTTACTTCAGTTTTATTTATTAGATATTGAATTCATCCCTTGAGTTTTAAATTCCACTGTCTTGAACTTTCATTTCTGGAAGTTCTAGTAGCCTTTTCCCTCTATCATTTTTCTATTTTTATTCCATATGTTTTTCTTTAATCATTTAAAACATATTTAGTATGTATTCTTTCAGATTGTTATATCGTCTTCAGTTTTGGGAACATGTATTTTCTTGCCTGTGTCATTTCCTTGTGTTGTTGTTTTTTTTGTTTGTTTGTTTTTTACTGTTATCTCGTCGTTTGGGGAGAAATGGCTTTTTTTTCTGCGAGTTGTGAAACTCTCCCTATAGGATACTTGTTTTTCTTGGGGATTTAGGAGTTTCAAGGCATCCAAAACTGTTTTTATATTAAGTTTTTCAGTTTACAAAGTCTCAACATTATGTGGTGGTGTAAGTTTATATCAAACACCCAGGTATGTATAAGTCTGGGTTGTAATTTTCTCATAGTTGCCCTCTTTCCCTCTTACTCTTAGCTATGGTCAGGTGGAAAGCTTTCTCAAGGTTTTCCCAAGTCACTGACTGGGTAGAACTTTTCTGGTCTTCTTTTCCAAGGATTGGGCCAAAATTTGAGGTTCTAGCCTTTATGCAGAGGTCTGATTCTAGCTCCTTCACTCATATGGGCCAAGATTATATCTTGTCTCCCCATGTGGATATTAAAACCCCTGTCTCCCATTATTAAGGCCTATAATTTGGTCTAGAACTTAGCATCAGCTTTGGTTTACACTCTGGCTTTGAGTTTCCTTTTTATTTCTTGTACATGGGGATTTTTATTTCTTCTGAGTTTGGGTCTGGCAATGTATTAATTCACAGCGGGCTGTTCTATTTCTATGTACTTGAGATGGCAGGGAAACCCATCCGTGTTAGCTCAACTACTGTATTACTGGATGTTACAGCATCATCAGTTATCTAGTCCTTACTGTTTCCAGTATGTCCATTTTAAGTTGGTTAAGGGAGTCAGTATATATTAAAGTTGAGAACCCAAAAATATATAGGAAAGATCTTGCTTTACTAAGGACTTGCTATATTAAAATAATCACTGCTTTTTCAAGTACTCCCAAGTAATCTCATGGAATCAATTAGCCAATGCTCATTTACAGACCACCTAATTCTTGCAACACATTGGCCAATGAGGCAATATAGATAGAACTAATATTAATACATAATCAAGGGGCCTTAAATCTACATGATGGAATAGGCGTATTAAATCACATGAGACATTTTGAGGGAAGAAACTAATTCATCACCAGTTCTTCAGGAGGCAGGCTCTATAGTCAGACTGTGTTCAAATCCTTGCTTCACCATTTTATTAGCTGGGCAAAATAGTTATCCTGCTGTCTGTGCTTCAGTTTCCTCATCTGTAACAATGGGCATACTAAAATATCAACCTCATAGAGTCATTGGGAGATTTAAAAATGAGACTGTACATGAAGAAAATGAGACTATACATGAAGAGTGGAAAGTACCTAGCTCACATAATAAGTAGGTACTAAATAAATGTTAGCTATTAGTACATGCGATATACTCTTCATAAATTTTTCTCATGAAATCCTCAATACAGTTGTGACTCTTACAGGTGAGTTATGGTCACAGAGCTCAAAAGCAATAGAATCAGGAGTTGAGGGGGAAAGTTCAAGTAAATTATTTTCAGTGTAACTAAATTTACAAAATTATTCCTTTAGTCATCTATATTTATTTTGGTAGAGAAATATTTCCTTTCATCCTATAAATGAAAAAATAATTCAGGGTTAAAATGATGACACATACAGGACCCATGAAATGTAAAGAATGTAATGTTTGTTAATCTCTATACTACTTGATATCACTGAAATAAAGGCCTCAGAATCTTAATGGTATCAGAAGAAAAGGCATTAGAAATATTTTGGTGTCTTTTAAAATTTTTCATTGTGATTCAATAATCTAATTCAAAACACAAGTAGATAACTACTGCAGGATTTCTTCAGGGAAATGCCAATTGTTTTTCCTCATCCAGTAATGAGAGGATATTGCAGCCAGTACTAGCTGTCATCAACACCACACCAGGCCAAATCCATGGAGGCCAGGAAAAGAAAGCGGAAGATTGTTCAGACAGATATAAACAAACATAAAATAACATGTATTGACAAAGATTTGGAGAAACTGGAACCCTCATGCACTGTATGTGTGTAAAATGGTGCATCCCTTGTAGAAAACTATTTGGCAGTTCCTCAAAAACTTAAACATGGAGTTGCCATATGACCTAGCAATCCCACTCCTTCTTAAAATTTTTATTTCATTTTATTTTTTATTATATTAGTTTCAAAACAACATAATGATAAGACATTTACACCCCTCACAGAGTGATAACTCCCCCAAGTCTGTTACCCCTCTGATATCGTATGTAGCTGTTACAATACCATTGGCTATATTCCCTATGCTGTACTTTATATCCCATGACTATATATGTAACACACACACACACACACACACACACACACACACACACATTTATAGTTGACATTCAACATTATTCTACTTCAGCTTCAGGTGTACAGCACAGTGGTCAGGCATCTACACAGTCTATGAAGTGATGCCCAATAAGTCCAGTGCCCATCTGGTACCCTACATGACCTCTCCAACATTATTGATTATATTCCCTGTACTGTATTTCACATTCCCATAACTATTCTGACTACCAATTTGTACTTTCTAATCCCTTCCCATTCCTTCTCGTATTCTCAAGGGAATTGAAGGTATATCGTGACACACAAATTTGTACAAGAATGTGCATAGCAACACCGATCATAACAGCCAGGGAGTGAAACACAATAAATGTCTATTAACTTATTATCGGATGAACAAAATATGGTCTATCCATACGATGGAACATTATCCGGCTACAAAAAAGAATGAAGCACTGATACATGCTACAGCATGGATAAACCTTGAAAACTTTATGCTTAGTGAAAGAAGCCAGATGCAAAATGCCGTCTATTACATGATTCCACTCTTACGAAATGTCCAGAATAGGCAAACCATAGAGACAGAAAGTAGATTAGTGGCTGCCACAAGATGGAGGACTGAGCACTGACAGGTTTCTGTTAGGGGCATGAGTGGAAATGTTCTGAAATTAGATAGTGGTGATGGTTACACAACACAGTGAATATACTAAAAACCACGAAATCGTACATCTTAACATAGTGAATTTTATGTTGTGTGAATTGTATCTTAACTTTAGGAAGCCCATACATACTCTCAAATAAACTAAACTGATTTATAAAACAGAAAAAGAGTAACGCAGATTAATAATAATAATAATAATGATAATATTTAATGTGATTAATTTTTATTTGATTGGTTGTCAGTTTGAGAACTTTTTCCTGGGTGGGAGAGAAGACAAAAATATAGGGAAACTTTTCTTTTTTCTTTTAATTATACCAGCAGCCCAAAGATTGCCAAAGATGAGGCATTTTGTTCAAGCTTCCACTTAGTAGGATAGGTATGAGCTTATCAGATCTGAAAGCCTCGCCATCTGAAAATAACAATTTGAAAATCCAAGTGAAGCCAGACATGTTTATTAAAAACTCAAAAGAAGATGATCAAGCAGATGTTTGAGAGCTTAATTTTCAATTACAGGATATACAAACCAATCAAAACAACCTACAAAAAAACCAGATTATTCTGAGAATAGTATGACCTGAAAATCCCTGCAGGAAAAGAAAAATCAAACTGAAAAAATCAGCTGTCATTAATGAATGACTTGCATCCTTGCTGCATTTTTGCTAAGCTCTATGGAGGATATACTCATTGTTCTGGTCCTCATGCGGCTGACAGTCTAGGTGAAGATAAAAGCCATATCTGAAATTCCATGTGTCACCCAGATCTGGAGTTGAGTCAGTTCTAACAGTTACTAGTGGTGTGACCCTGTGTAAGCTACTTAACCCAGTTAAGTTGCAGTATCCTTATCAAAGAAGGATCATAACAGTAGCTATGCCAAGTAGCTATGTGATTTAGTGTCAAGGAGAATAATGAATGCAAAGGATTCAGCCCCATCCCTGGCCCACTTTACAATAAGTGTTAGCTACGACTAAATAACAATGGATGAAAATAGCAGCAGCAAAAGTGGAGAGAACACAGCTTCCAAAATTAACGTACACCCTACTGATAGTAAACACCAAGCAAGAGCGTGTCCTGGAAAGAGGAGCCAGGCATCTAGATTCTACCACATAACTTAGCTGCCACTCATGCCTTTGCTTTTTGGTGGCTTCATCTAAAAACTTCGATAAAGGTACCTCAGAAATGTTGTGAGATGCCAATGAGAAAATGCATCTAAGAAGCACTTTGTGATCTAACCAATGTCATGTACTGTTCTTATTTTACAATGTATTTATTTATTATTCTTATTTGTTTCTATTTTCATGAAGACCGTTCAAAATATTGACTGGTTAATGGTGGAAAATTTGGAGGCCTTAAGACACATTCCCAGTGGAGGGATCAACAGGAACTTCTATTTTTTTTTATTTTTTATTTTTTTTAGTTTCAGGTGTATAAAACAATGTAATAGTTAGACATTTATCATATATACCCCTCACACAGTGGTAACTCCCCTCCCCCAATCTACTGCCCCTCTGACATCGCATACAGCCGTTTCATTTCCACTGTCTCTTTTTCTAATGCTGTACTCCGCTTCTTGTGACTGTATACATATGTGTGTGTGTGTATATATATATATACATATATGTATATATGTAAAATTATAGTTGACATGCATTATTATTCAGCTTCAGCTTTAGGTGTACAGTGCAGTGATCAGGCATCTACACCATCCCTGAAGTGGTCTCCCTAATAAGACAAGTGCCCCTCTGACACTCTACAAAATCTTTACAACATTATTGATTATATTCCCCAAACTGACTTTTGAAACTTCTATTTAAAGTAAGTAGAAGCTCAAGTGAACTGTCTTCAAACGAATAAACACTTATACACACACCAGTCTTAGAAATATGGTGGGAAGGGGCTGAATCCTAAGCAGACAGAATAGGGAGAACATGACCAAGTTGGATACAGTTGGGCCCTTAACTGTGCTCCTCTGTCTTAACTCTGGGACAGACGGTCAACAATAGCCTACGGTACCTTTGTCACCAGTCAAGAAGGAATGTTACCTAACTCAGAGACTTGGCGTAAAGATCAATGTGATAAAGTATAAAGGACGAAAATTCTCTTCCTCATCCTCCTTCTCCCTTCAGGGAGGGTGGACCTTCCCAGTCACTTCTGCTTTTCCCTTCGGGGAGGGGAGCAGAATTACTAGTGTTGAAAGGTGACTGTGGAAGCACAGTAATCTGACATTTTTTACTCTTCCCTGAGGGGCGGAATGGGACTGATGGCTCCTCCATCTGCAAGAAGCCACAGACACTGCATTGACAGGTGGTTGGCACTGGAACAGGGTTTAGGGCCTCCATCACCAGATTCTAAACAAAAGAAAGAAGTCTGCAGACGGAGAGCACAAAGACATTTAAAAAACATACAGAACAGAAGAAAAACCTTTTCACCACTGGGTATAACAACTCCTTGGTCACCTATCCTAAAATCAAAAGGAGGAACTACTCTGATCCTAAATATGAATTCTAAATACATTATAATGATTTTCACAGTTTACATCAAAGATTGCAAACATCCAAGGCTAAGGGTCAGAGTGGAAGTGAGAGAACCCGGCCTGTGGGGTCTGTACTGGTCCTTGCTGTTCCAGCCAAGCACTGTCACATGGACATGAGGGTCAAAGGTGGCCTCATTGTCTGAATTTTTTAAAGATAAACTAAAAATCTGGGTCTTTGGGTGAAATCACTCAATTTTTAAATATTAAAAGCTTAAAAAACCATTATTAAACTATGTGCAGTCATACCAAATGCCTCTGCGAAGTTAACTTCCTTTTGAGCTGTCATCTTTTATTCTGATTTTCACACTGAAGATGGTACAGGAACATGATAAATCAAGAGGGAAGGCCGCCATGTTCAAACGAAAGCACGTCTCACAGCGATCGGGAAATGAGTCCAATGGCCTCATGAAGCCCCGTGGGGTCTTGCGTAAATCCTACAAGTGTTCTCTGTTGAACTCATCTGCACAGCACCCCAGGAAACACTACCGTGTTTTCCCGAAAAAAAGACCTAATTGGAAAAGAAGCCCTAGCGTGATTTTTCAGGACAACATCCCCTGCGCATAAGCCTTACTGTGTCTTTTGGAGCACATCTTAATATAAGACCCGGTCTTATTTTCAGGGAAACACGGTATGTGCTGAGACCAAAGAGAGGCTGCTTGCTCCTGCCACTCAAAACGTACACAAAGATATGAGACGAGAGATGTTGCTAGTATACAGGAAAGGGCACCCCAAAGTTGTAGGAACTCGAGGCTACCTTGAAATTCCCATTCGGTTACATTTAGAAAGGCAGAAATTTAGATGTCCCTTGCCTGTAAGAATAGGAATTCAACAGTTGGGGACTAGTGAGGAGGAAGGAGAATGGGGGCAAAAAACCCAACACAAAGGGGTTTGGGGGAAGAAGAAACTAACCTTCATCAAGTGACTCTGTCCTAAGCAATTTTATAATATATTACTTTATTTAATCGTCTAATCTAACAAACCTGTACTTTACATATGAAACAGGTAACAAAGTAAGGTTAGGAAACCTGCCCAAGGTCACATGACCAGCCTCAAGAACCAGGTCTGCCTGACTCCAAAGTGCTGTTCCTTTCATAATGAGGTGACAGTAGCGTGTTTAGTCACAGGTTTGGCTGGTGCTTGAGGGTTAGTTTAGAGAGTTAAGACTGGAAATATAAATTGGAGCATACCATGAAAGAGGAAAATTTATACTTCTCTGACCCTCAGGTCTCTTCCTATAAGTTGGGTCACCGTGTATACTGTATCCAAACGTCCGGGCGAGAGTTTACACTGGCATTTCTGGAGGGGTGCCTGGGGTGAAGGGCCCTGCTCTGAAGTCAGACACACCTGATTTGGAAGCTGGCTTTTCCAGACTTGAGGTCACTTTCTCTTTCCCTGTGGCTACTTACAAAAGAGGAACCAGGCCAGTTCTAGTATCAGTGCCGATCTCTGAAAAGATCTGGAACTAAAGGCAAATTACAAGGAAGTGGCTTAAATTCAGGACATTTTGAGGTGGTTGAAAGAAGGAACTGTCCTAACAACTTATTCAGGTATTCCGTTTTCTTCAGAAAACACCTGCCTGGGAGGAAGGTGGAGGATCTGATTCCTTGTCCCACACTGGACACGTACAGGACAGAAGCAATCAGAACCCAGGGTTCCCTGCATGGCCTGCAGAGAGGGCAGGGCTCTCTGACAATCAGCAGCCTTGGGGGAGATGTGGGAGGAGATGCCCAAAAGGGCCACCGAGGGTCCAGTCTGGCTTGAAAGATAACTCTTCTGCCAAGAGTATGCTGGGACCCAGAGAAAGAATTCTCAGACTGCAACGTCCTAGGGGTAAAACCAGATGACTGTCTGGAGGAACCCAGTCAGGCTGAGGAAGCTCTCCATCTTCCCACCTCTGGATGTTCCCTTCCTCATTGATGTTGGTATTTCCCAGGGAGTCTGTACTCCAACCTCTTCTTAGGCTGCACTCTCCCAGCGTGATCCTGTCTGCTCTTACAGATTCAATTTCCACTTCTATGTCTTGCCTCATTCTACTCAATATACAACTGCCTTCAGGGAATCTCTACCTGGATATGTACCTCAAAATGGGACCCAACGTGGGAAAAAAAACACCTTGCTTTCCTTTTCCCAGAAAACCTGACTTTTCCTCCTGAGTTACTCTGGTGGTTTTAAAACAGGTCCACAAATTATGTAACACTCCTCGGATCAGGCGATGAAGCCTCTGTCCCTTCCCCTTACACCTGGGTAGGCCTTTGCGACGGCCTTGACAAAGAGAATGCAACGTAAGTGAGGTTGAGTGGAGTCCAAGGCTAGGTTACAAAGGGCCATCTTCTGATGGTTTCTCTTCTTGGGACACTCACTTTGAAGCCCTGAAGTAGCATGTAATGAGTCCAGCTACCCTGAAGCTGCCATACTGGAGAGACCACATAGGAAAATCAGAGAGTCCTAATTGTTTGAATCTTCCAGGTAGTAGACAGCCTTTGCTTATTTTCAATTTTTATTAAATTTCTTGAGGTGACATTGATTAGTAAAATTATATAGGTTTCAAGTGTACGATTCTGTAATACATCATTTACATATTGCATTGTGTGTTCAAATCTTCCATCACCACATATTTAACCCCCTTTACCATCTCCTACCATCCCCCTGCCCCTTACTCTCTGGTAACCACTAAACTGTTATCTGTGTCTGTGAGTTTTTGTTTCTCTTGTTTGTTTGTTGCTTTTAGTTTTATGTCCCACATATGAGTGAAGTCATATGGTTCTCGACTTTTTCTGTATGACTTATTTCGTTTAACATGATAATTTCAAGATCCATCCATGTTGTCACAAATGACAGTATTTCATCTTTTCTTACAGCAGAGTAGTATTCCATTGTGTATATGTACCATATTTTCTTTCTCCAATCATCTGTTGAAGGACACTTTGGTTGTTTCTATGTCTTGGCCACCATAAATGCTGCTGCAATGAACAAAGGGGTACATATATCTTTATGGATGTTTTCAGATTTTTTTTTGGTAGATACCCAGAAGAGGGATTGCTGGGTCATATGGTAATTCTATTCTTAAGTTTTTGAGGAACTTCCATATTGTTTTCCATAGTGGTTGTACCAATTTACAGTCCCACCAAAAGTGTATGAGGGTTCCTCTTTCTCCACAGCCTCTCCAACACTTATGACTTGTCTTGCTGATAATAGCCATTCTAACAGGTGTGAAGTGGTATCTCATTGTGGTTTTGATTTGCATTTCCCTAATATCGTGTTTCCCTGAAAATAAGACCTAATCGGGAAATAAGCACTAGCGTGATTTTTCAGGATACTCATAATATAAAATAAGCCCTAATGTGTCTTTTGGAGCAAAAATTAATATAAGACCTAGTCTTATTTTGGGGAAAATAAGGTAGGGCTTATTTTATATTACGAGCATCCTGAAAAATCATGCTAGGGTTTATTTTCCAGTTAGGTCTTATTTTCGGGGAAACATGGTAGCTAGTGAAGTTGAGCATTTTTTCATGTATCTGTTAGCCATTTATGTTCTTGGGAGAAGTGTCTGCTCAGGTCCTCTGCCCATTTTCCAATTGGATTGTTTGGTTTTTTATTGAGTTATATGAGTTCTTTATATATTTTGGATATTTGCCCTTATCGAAGGTGTTGTTTGCAAACATCTTCCTACCATTTGGTTGGCTGCTTCTTTGTTTTGTTGATGGTTTCTTTTGCTGTGCAGAAGCTTTTCAATTTGTTATTGTCCCATTCATTTATTTATGCTTTTACTTCCCTTGCCTTTGAGGTCAAATTCATAAAATCCTTTCTAAGACCAATGTGGATAAGTTTAGTATCTATGTTATCTTCTATGCAATTTGTTGTTTCAGGTCTTATGTTTAGGTCTTTGATCCATTTTGAGTTAATTTTGGTACTTGATGACAGCATTCTAGTTTCACTCTTCTGCACATGACTTTCCAATTTTCCCAGCACCATTTGTTGAAGAGGTTTTCTTTTCTTCATTGTGTGTTTTTGACTCCTTTGTTGAAAATTATCTGCCCATATACATGTGAGTTTCTTTCTTGGTTCCCAATTCTATTCCATTGGTCTGTGTGTCCATCACCACTCACAGACCAATGGTAATGAGCCTTAGTTGATTCCAGCCCCAGCAGCCATCTCGCTGCAATCGCAAAAGGAAACCCAAGGGAGAATTGCCTAGCTGAGCCAGTCAACTCTCAGAACCCAAGGGAAAGTAATATGATCGTTCTTATTTTAAGCCACTAAGCTTGACAGTGATTAGTTATACAGAAATAGATATCTGGCAGAGTTCCTTATCTCCCTAAATTGTGTGTTGTAAACGTTTTTTGAGGGCTGTTTGTGTCAGGTACTGATCTAAGCACAGTTAACTCTGATTTTCACAACTCTATGCAGTAACTTCATTTTCTGGTAAGAAACTCAGGTACAAGGAAGTGAGGTAACTTGCCTGAGAGCCCACAGGAAACAAGTTACACAGCAGTCTACGTACAAAGTGGTACATTTGGGAACATTTTAAATGACTCCATGTCCTGTCCCAGGTCCACAACTTTGAACAATCACCACATCCCACTGAGTCTACTGATTCAACAACTCTCAAAGCTGTCTCTCTCCCTTCCATCCTATTGACACTGCCTTTTTTCAGGTCGATCTCGTTTCTCACCAAGACTATTTCATCAACTTCCTAATGCTCTTCCTGCTTCCAGTCTTGTCTCCTCCGATTCATCCTCACAACCAAAGCCAGCACAATCTTTCCAAGATGCAAATCTGCTCGAATCACTTTCCTGCTTAAATGCTTCTCAGTGCTTCCCCATCACAGGGTGGCACCTAAGCTCCTTGGACTAACCCCACCCTGCCACACTGTTTCAATTCTGCCCAGAACCCAGGTCTCTGAGCCTCTGCACATTGCTCCCTCTGCTTTCCCACTTTACGTGCTTACCACTTTAACAACTTTAAAACTCAGCTTAAGGGTGTTTGGAAAGCCTTCCCAACCTCCTCCATGATTCATGTGAAACATGTGCATCCCTGGGCCAGATAAACAAGGCAGGCCCTGGCTGGCCCTGCAGATGTGGAGTTAAGGAACTTCCCTTACCTTCCATGCCCAACAGTACTAAAAGATTAGGTCATATAGATTCGATATCCTCTGTGGGACCTGGGGCAACGTCAGGCCACTGGAGGTTTTGCTCTTCACAGGGAAGAGAACACATCAGAGCGCAGAAATTCCTCACCATTAAACATAGACCATCTCTTGGAAATGCTAGATGTGTCTGCACCATCCTAATTCTTTAGGTGTGTGTGTGTGTGTGTGTGTGTGTGTGTGTGTAAGTGTATTTGTCATATAGTAAAACTGACTTTTTTAGTGTACAATCTTATGACTTTTACCATGTGTTAAAATTCTTACAACTACCATCACAATTAGGGTATAGATATAGAACCGTTCCATCATCCCAAAGAACTCCCTAATGCTATAACTTTATAGACCCACACATACCCACACATACCCCTTCCCCCACCCTGGTCCCTAACCTCTGGCAAACACTCATTTCTTCTCTATCACTATGGTTTTACCTTTTTGAGAATTTCACGTAAACAGAATCATATTCTATGGAATCTTTAAGACTGCCTGCTTTCACTGAGTATAATGCTTTTTCCATTTCCAATTGTACATTGTTAGTGTACAGAAAGAACAAATAACTTATTGTGTGTGCTAATCTTGTATCTTGCAACCTTGCTAAATCATTTATTAGTCTTAGGAGTTAGTTTGTAAATTCCTGGGGATCTCCTACGTAGAAAACCATGTCAACTGTAAATAAGGACACTTTTTTCTTTCCAATCTACGCCCTTTATTTCTTTTTCTTGCCCTGTTGCCCTGGCTCAGGCTTCCACTGAGATACTGAATACAAATGGTGACAGTGGACATCACTGCCTTATTCCTGACTTTAGGTGGAAAGCATTCAGACTTTCACCATTAACTATGATATTAACTGTAGGGTTTTTTGGTAGAATTCTTAAGAGTTTAAAGCAAAAACTCAATTGTGGTCCTTTTTAAATTATTCTTCCCCTCTTTCAGGATTCAAAGTGGTTTCTGTCTAAATTGAATCAATTTCAAAGTATCTGGTTAATATCTAAACAACTTCAAATGTTTCTACAGCACTATGGATTCAGTGAATATGTATGGATCATATTCAGGAAATAGGTCAGGAAAACAGACAAAAGCAGGACATTTGTTATACTTGCCACCCATTATCCATTGTTTCTGCTGTAACAGCACACCTTTCAACTAACTCTCAATCTGTCTCAGGTAGAGCTGAACCTCTAATTAGTTCAGAAGTTGTGGAAGCAGGGTGGGATGAGAGAATGGCTTTGGCCTCGCCCATCAGATAATCACATTCCCTTAGTCCTAAAACTGATTAAGGAATGGGTATGTGACCCAACTAGGGCTGAGTGAGGCTCAAGCTAAGGCCCAGGAGTCTTTGAATCTATAGGGATCAGAAACATACTCTTTTCTGCTGGTTGTGGTCCAGGGAAATGGAAACTTTGAGCTGTGCTGGCAGCTATCTCACCACCAACGGGAGTTTTGTCTGAGAGTACAAACAACACAGGAATGCAGAGCCTTTCTGGAAAGCAAGAAAAGGTCAGGATGCTATTGTTTGAACCCCTGAATCCAGCTATACCTGAAGCTGGTTACTATTTTTGAGCTCTTAAGCTATCTGAGCCATCAAGGGTATGCCTCATCCCCCCATTTTTCCGGCTTAAGCCTTTTTGACCTGGATTTTCTGTCACTTCCAATGAGAAGAGTCCTACATGATAGGTGGGGAGAGAGGGGTCACTGGTATTCCGTTGCCTCCTCCATCAACCACACCAGCTCTCTCTGCATGGAAGAAAGGCTGGCAGGTGTTGAGCAGGGCCCTCTAGATGTGGAGGCCACGGGGGCAGGCCTGTGGGACAGGGCAGTGTCATGCTGGTATATAGTTACAGAGGTGGCAGGAGCCATCACATTATTTGCCATCATGCCCATAAGCAGCAGCCACCAGTACCACCAGACATCACACTAACTTCTGGGCCGTCACTCATAGAACTTGTATCTTTCCAACACTTCTTTTTGATAATAGTGTCCCAAGAAAATCTTTTAACATGGCGTTCAATGGCCATGGTTAGTCTCCATCTGCCCTTCAGCTTTCCCTCTTGTCCTTTGCCCTGTTTTGTGTCCCGGGAGGCTGAGCTCTACAAAGTATGTAACCCAGGGTTCTGCGCTTTCTGACTTTGGCTGGCTTTAGCCAAGGACAGGCACTAGCAGGAGATCTTACAGACGGAAAGAGAGAGACGTTGGGGTATTTACTGCCTGTACATCCTCCCTGACTTGCCCCTGTCCTCGCAGTGGCTGCATTCCTCTGTGGCCATAAACGTCCTGTCACGTGGCCCCCAACACAGCCCTACCCCTCACTGGACTACGGGAATACTGTCCGCCTCCTCTAGCTTGTTCAGGCACAGGTGAGCTAAGAACTTCTCACAGTTATTACGTAGTTCTGGGTGCTTGAGCACCCTTCGTTGGTTTCCTTAATTCTGCCTAACTCTGTAATTAGTCCCTTGAGTGGATTCTGTTCAGTTAAACACTTGTAAGCGAGTGGATCGTATTTCCTGCCAGGTACATAACTGATGCAGGCCTGCACGACCTCACCACTCTCAGCTCATCACATCCAGTCACAACCAAACTCCTTGTTATGTCTGAAATATGCTCCCTGCTTCTGTGCCCTTGTTCACACAGACGCCCTTTAGAAGAAAAACCCTTTGCCACTATCTTTGCCTAGTGAACTCCTACTCACCCCTCACAGCCTAGTTAAAATGTCACCTTCTCCAGAAAGCCTTTCCCAGGCTCTCTTCACAGGTGAAGTCTCTTTTCTGGGTCCTGCTGACCTTCCTCTGCATTTATTATCTTCTCTTATAGACCTCTGTCTCTATGTTCCTTCACCCCCCAACTCAAGCTCCTGAGCATAAGCATTGTATGCTCACTTCTGTACCCCTCATGGTCCCAGGCACTGAGCCTCACATTCTATAGGTATTTGATTAATACCTGCTGCATTCAACTGACCAACGAATGCCTCATAATTGCTATTTAAGTCATGTACCCAGGAAGCCACTGCATTGTCTACATTTCCTCTTTTGTAATCATCAGACCTGATTACACAAGGCAGGAGAAAATAGCTGAAAAATGATGCCATTAGCAGAGCGTGAAAAGTGGGCCGTAAGAATGTGAGTACAAATTCTGCCACATTGTCCCATGGCCATCAAACTCAGAGGGGCATCGTAACTACGGCCTCTCCAGTGACTCCTGACTCCTGAACTTATCCTCCTTTGACAGTGGCTATGGTAATGAGCCCATGAGAAGTTGGGTGCCTGGTTCCTATGCCTTAGGACTTCTCCCTGGTTTCTGGGGCTCCTGAAGTCCAAAGAGCCCCTTGGGTTCAAGTGCGGATGAGGTAAGACCAGCCCACAGGAATCCAGTCTCTCCAACAAGCATCAAACGGGCTTAGAGGCCCAGCATGTGAGTGAACCCTTCAATTTAGAACAACCAGACTCTTCCTCTCCCCCAAAGGTGTGTTAGCCCCACACATGTGTGGTTGGGTTATTTCCTGAGATACATATCTGTGATGTGGCTCGTGGGTTCTAAAATCTCCTATTTTTCTACCCCTGGTCTATTTATTTTACTTCTTTCTTTCCCCTCTTAAAATAGTTCATATCTGATAATCTCATGGGTGATTCTACCTATCAGTTTGCTTCATGCATTCTTGTGAAAGACCTTTACCTACTTTGTGGTCGCACTCTACTCTCTTTCCTCTTTGTTTGGTCTCCAAGTCACTGAAGGAATTATAAGTCCCCTCACCCAGACATATACGGTTTAGAGAAGCTCTGGAATCCTTTGCTTTCTGAGGGACACACCTTTTCCTCAGGTTGAACACCAGATGTCTGAGAACACTGTGTCTTTATAATAACCAGTTTTACAACTCCTGTAAACACCTTGGTTGATTACACAATCTAAAGAAGCCTTCTCCCTACCTAGAAATGAAATCTTACCATCTCCTCCCCAGTGGGTTTTAGTCAGGAGCAATTTGGGAGCAGAGAAACAAATCCACCTCTGGGAGAAAGAAGGTAGCCAGTCATCCTTCTTGTCCCACTTGTCACAAGCCTGGAATTCCCAGTTTGATGAACCCTGCATTCAGAATGCTAAATCTAAGTCACAGGTACTCCCTGACTTTCCTCAGCCTATTCCTCACCTCTGCTTCAAAAACTTGTGTCACCTTGAACTCTATTCTCTGTGATTCCTAGCCATGCAGCCTGCCTGCCTGCCAACTGTTTCCCTTTCTGTCCTAACTTCTGTGGAGCTATAACTCTGACCTCTCCTTCCACAATCCAAGAAGGACTACAGAAATGTTTACCCCTCTCTTCAAATAGTTAAGACATATTAGAAGAATTTCATGATATTTCTGAAATTAAAATGAAACGGGTCTCCAGTGTCGAAAGGCTGGGTCAGGAATCTCTGTCTGCAAATACCTTGGATGCTTCTCTTAATCCTCACTGGAAGAACAAAGGCAAAGACAGCTCAGCATGTCTGATGATTATTTGTGGAAAGAAAGAACACTCATGTATAGAATGTTAAAAATGTCATATAGTCTCCAAAAGGGGCGCATGTGTCTTTTCACATAGGATGAGAATAGGGCCCCAGAAAACACACAAAGATGACATTGTATAGTTAAGGTCTTCAAACATAGTAAGTACAATCTTTTCACAGTAACACTTAACGATTTTTTATTCTTAGAATCTCAGAAGGTTTTGTTTAGGAGGATCTTCAGCCCCCTTTCTCAGCATTGCCCTCCCAGACAACAGATGTTCCCTGGGGCATGAGCAGAGGCTGTGGAGCGGAGAGAATCAGTCTAGAGAAAGAGTGGGAGAGAGGGAGAAAAAGAGAGAGGGAGGGAATCTAAGCAAAAAGTCACAGCCTCAAACTTCACCTACTGCCATTTGCCAACCCTTTTCCCTGGAGCACTGAGCACTGAGCAGGATTCCCAGAGCCTATAAAGCTCAGTGATGAGCACTTCAGGTCATTTCAAGGTTCTAGGTCTTAGATTCAGTAAGTCCGATCTTCTATGTTATTCACTTGAGGTTAAAAAAGTAATCAAACCTTACTCGGTCATTTCCACTTCAACAACAGTAGATGCAAACTTTAATTTTTTTCCCCAAAATAAACAAGCCAGTTGGGAGATTACTGGAAAATACTTATATTCAAGGCAGGTGGCTGACCAGTTTCAGAGGAGGTCTGGGTATGTTTCACAGGATCTGTGGCTTCTGAACTGGCAACAAGATCACAATCTTCATTACTCTGTGAAACTCAGGGTCTCCACGCAATGACACCTCAGGATATCCTTCAGGTGTAAGAAAGGAATCAATGAAGAGGAAGCAGAAATGGGGCAAACCTGTTATGGCTACTGGTTGACAATTCACTTTTGCTACTAAAAAGGTAAAAACCCATCTTCAGACTCTTGAATGACCAAATGTGGTGTTTATCCAAGCAGTTCAAGCTCAAGGTCTATTGAAACAGGCCGCACAGACAGGCTAATTACTGATCATAGAAATAACCTCCAGACAGGGAGAAAAATGGGCAGAATTTGGACAAGGATGTGAAAGGATGAGTGGAGGGGGAAAACCTAAAAATAAATTCACTAAAAGACATGGGAGTTGCTCACAGGGATATAGAGTCCAGTACAGGGAATACAGTCAATAATATCATAGTACCTATTCACGGTGTCCGATGGGCACCAGACTTATTGGGGTGACACTTTGGAAGTTATATAAATGTCTCATCACTATGTTGTACACCTGAAATGTAATATTGTATGTCAGCTGGAACTGAAGAAAAAGACAATAGGAGTCGCTAAATACCACAACCAAAAAGACTCTACCACCCAAGGCTGTTTCAGCTCCAGGTTATGGCCCAACTTGAGGAAACCAGATAAATCTTCCATTTTTTTCTAGTCCAGTGAAGACTCTCAAGATCAGCCTGGTTCTGGTGCTGGTTTCCTGAGAAGGTCAGATCTTCCTCAGGGTAGAGAGATGCCCTCCAGGCAGGGAGTTTGAGGGCCATGCTAAGCTCAGATTAAAATGGCGGGGACCTCCCATACTAGGAGTAAAATATATTTGGGATGACTTGGCTTAGATAAGAGTTCCCCAGGGTCTTCATTCAAAAAAACATACAAATGAGTGGGGAACTAGCAGATTAATTGGATAGGCTCAGAAAGGATTTACCTCTTCTTCAATGAAGAGGGTTTTGTAATCAGTCAAACTTATCTTGGGGCATCTCCTATCAAGGAGGTGCAATGCTAGATGCTATGAATGTGACAGACGCATGTAAGACAGCATTTTTTATCCTCAGGAAATTGAGGTAAGAAATAGAAAACATAAGAATACGTGTATTAATTAGTAGTTTCATACAATACTGAAATTGGACATACGAATAAGATAGGATAAAGGACTCTGTACTTGTATCATGATCTCTACCTGGGCTTGTAATCGTTTCAATCTTCTGCTCAAGGACGTTCCTGGTCTCCTCTAGGGCTCTTTCTCAATTCCACCTCTCTTCGGTGAAGGCCCTACTAGGTACCTTATAACTTCTTTGCAGCACTTAACACTTAGGCTCACAGTTAGTGATATCTGTGCATGTACTGCCTCCGACAGACTAACACAAGAGACAGACTTCAACTCTGCATCTCTTACCAGTAACATCAGTATTTGTTCAATTTAATTTGAATTCCTCATTGATTGCTAAATGAATAGATTTTCTCAGCAACTGATCACAATTTCCATCCATCTTACATGCTAATTCCCTTTGATTAACAGTGGCTGCCTGAAGGATAGTTATGGGGATTCTGAGGCCATAACAAAGCTTGAGGTAAAGAGGACTGCAATCGATTCGTGATGTCTGCCACCGGGTAGGATTGGCAGTGGTGGTGCAAATGCAGTAGTGTAATTTGGGAATATAAATTAAGGATTTTAAGAGCACAGTGAAGGAAGGTTATCTCTGACGGAGCAGTCAGAGAAGTCTACATGATAAAAGTGGGAATTAGACCCATCTTCAAGGATGGGTGGAATATCAGTGGGTAAAAACACAGGAGAAGAAATTTTAGGGTAGGAAAGTACAAGACATCCTGAGAAAGCAACTATGAGACAAGTTCAAATAGAAAGTTTACAAGATGTGATCACCAAATACAGTGAATGTTTAAATTAAAAATAAAATGTATTACGATAAAAAACATTTTGCCATTAATCCCCCTCAAAATACTCCCTCTCACTTCAAACACACTTATCCCATCATTCTTGCCACTTTCTGAAGCAGTTCTGGAAGTCCTCTTTCATGGGTGTCTTTAGTTGCACCATTGCTTTTGCTTCGATGTTCTGAATTGATTCAAAACATTACCTATCATGGTCATTTTGACTTTGGGGAAGAGCCAGAACTTACACGGTGCCAGATCTGGTGAATAAGGTGAATGAGGATATGCCATGTTTTATCTGACAGAAATTGCCGTATACCAGAAGTGATGTGTGACATGGAGTGTTGTCATGATGGAGGATGAAGACACTCACAAAACAGGACTTCTAGGCTGCTTCAGAAAGTGGCAAGAACAATGGGAGAAGGGAGAGGGAATATTGAAGTGAGAGGGAATATTGTGAAGAGGATTAATGACACTGTCTTTTACTATAATAAATATTTTTAAATTTAAACATTGACTGTATTGTTTGCTCACACCTCATATGTAGGAGAATAGGGGAAAGGGCTAAACACTGTCGAATGCTCCAAGTTAAGGGACAAAATAAAGAAGAGACAAGAGACAGAGGGAATGGAGCAAAAGGAAAGATAATAAGCTTTATTTAGCTACTGTCCAAGAGTGAAGTCTGCAATGATTTAAACTATTATTAGGTGTACGGAGGTGCTAGGAAGGAAGTAGCCTTGCCTAACGGTTAATAACCACAGTTTTGGAGTTGCCCAGTCTGGGTAACTTTGGTTTCGGAGTCCCAGCTCTAACTGAACTCAGCCCCTGACCTAAGCCTTGTAAATTTCAGTCCTCTCATTTGTAAAATGAGTCAACTTCCTACCTCATTGTGCTAAGGGTCAAATGGGAAAGAAATGTGCATAAAACTCACAGTAAGCCCTCAATAAATATTAGCTATCAGGTTTGGTTAACCAAGAGGTAGAATTTTTCGAAAAAGAAAATTTGTCTCCCTCATCATCTCATAATTTGGGGAATCTCATATGAAACCTATAAAGTGGTTAAGTGGCTCGGAAAACAATTAAGTGTACGAAATATGCAGAGAAAATCCATTCATTTTCCAGTAATGAGAAGAGGCTTAGAGATTAGGCTTTCTGAAGTTAGGCATTTCTGGAGATAGTGCATTTTTTTTGTTGATTTAATTCTTTACTGAATTATATAAGTAACCCAGTAACTCGTAAGCAATAGAACAGAAGGGGAAAAATAATTTTACCATCTCACTCAACACTGTCTCCTCCAGAGGTTTCCCCCTTAGTCGAGTAACTAAATGTAGTTTTAACCATGTGAGAGCACTGAACCCAAACAGTTGTCTCAAGCGCAGTTATAAGAATAAACACACAGTGCAGAGGCCCTTTGAGGTGCTTTCTGAATTGAAGTTCTGGTACCAAAGGTCACCTCTATGCTTCAACATGCAGACCTAGCTAAGTCACATGATGCTGGTTTCAGGACCCTTCCTGGACACGTGAAGATCTGCTGTGACAACTGTTCTATCTGTGGACACAGTTAGGGACTCTGCAACTAAGAAGGGCCCTGGGAACAGAGCCGTTAGCCTGAGCGTGGAGCGATGGGTGGTAGGGTCTCATCGCCTTAGTCGGTTCTCGGTCTTGAGGTGGAAAAGGAGGCACTGCGTGCTCCCCGTCCTGACTGAGTGGGGAACCACTGCCCTGAGCTCACACAGCTGGGGTTGGGCCTGGGAGAGGGATGAACCAGGACACACAGCGTGAAGTGTCTGCGAGCCGACACAGGGTCCATCCATCCCGGAAAGTGCAGGAGTGTTTGCTGGAAAGGAAATATTCTACCTCTGGTAATGGAACATGCAGTCCAAAGGTAGGGTAGTAACATTTCTGACAACCAGTGAGTCACCAAAACACTTCCCTTCCATTAACAGAGGTGTTACTGTGGAACTTACTAATTGCAACAGAGCACACTTTGTTGCAATGTAGGGCTGTTTCCTCAGCAAGTATAATGAATTAGCTCCTTCTCAATCTAGCCATGAGCTCGGAAGTGAATTACTAGATTAATAGTAAGTGTCTCCAACATTGTCTTCTTCTAGATGTATGTTTAACATTCAAAATAGGAAAGGCCACTGAAAACACTTGATACTTTCATAGACATGGCTGCAGGGGGAGTTTAAAGGCACCACTCACTCCATGTCATCTAAAATGTGTTCATTTTCTAGGAGTGCTTGAGTCCCCACTGTATCCGTGACCGCAGATCCCCCAGCGCCAGGGAGATCTGCAATTACTCCGGAGAACAAATCTTCCCTGGCACCAGGCCAGTGTGTCACTGACTCCCTACAGGACAGTCATTTTCAGTCTCAGCTCTGTGAAAGGTAATCACAATTTCTCACAAGTAATTAATGTGGAAAGCTTTCTCTTTACAAGCAAGTGCTCACACAAGCATTAAGTATGCTCTCCAATAGCTAATTCCTAATCCCATTTGTTTACATCCTCTCTGATGAGCCCAGGGTTTTTACCCACCCCAGGTACTACATGAGCTCTACCACATCCTGATTTAGCACACAATAATTTTCTACATCTTGTGTCTTCATTTGAAGCTTCCTTGATTTCTTATGCCCACTGCTCAAATGTTTGATAGGTGGATAAATTGGATTCTGTGGTTTTATTGTACTGAATAAAACAGTATATCTCAGATTAAGCAACGCTTAACAAGATATTGAATATTTATCGATCATTTTCTCCTTCCTGAGAATTAAAGCTGAACAGACAGAGACATATATATACACACCCTTTTCCTCTTCTCTGTACTTTAGGAATTTACATTAAAAGTCCTCCCAATAGGGGGCCGGCCCAGTGGCTCAGGCGGTTAGAAATTCATGCTCCTAACTCCTAAGGTTGCCGGTTCGATTCCCACATGGGCCAGTAGGCTCTCAACCACAAGGCTGCCAGTTCAATTCCTCGAGTCCCGCAAGGGATGGTGGGCTGCACCCCCTACAACTAGCAACAGCAACTTAACCTGGAGCTGAGCTGCTCCCTCCACAACTAAGATTGAAAGGACAACTTGACTTGGAAAAAAGTCCTGGAAGTACACACTGTTCCCCAATAAAGTCCTGTTCCCCTTGCCCAATAAAATCTTTAAAAAAAAAATAGTCCTCCCAATAAATGGCATTAAGAATGCATATACCAACTCTGGTGTACAGAGTCTGACACTTAGAAATAATTATTTTAAGATTAATTTTATAATTTTGTGTTTGGATAATTTTGTGTGAAGTTTTGAGGTTGCATAGAGCAACCAAGTATCAGAATCTTTTCAGTGGTTTTTCTAAAACTGGTGTGTTGATTTGGTTTCAAAAATGAAAGCACCAGGCAGGCATAGGCATTCAAAGCCCAAAATTCTTTGCCTGATTCTTCTATATGTGGAACTGGAGCCAAGTCAGCTAAAGGACCTCTTTTTCTAAGGTACTTCAGCAGATACATGCAAGATACACACACACACACACACACACACACACACACAGGGAAGCAGGCACGCGTGAGCACACGTGCGCACACACAGAAACATTGTTTGTTGGAACTCATAATACTGCTGTAATGAATAATCTAATACTGACATAGAACATAATCTCGGTAACAGCCCCATACACAATATACATTTTTGTCCTCAAGTCACTGATCAAGCAGTTCAAATGCAGAACAACTCACTCAACATTAAGGTCATTTGTCCTCCAGTAATGACCTTTAACCCTCCAAGTTCTCTATGGAAGAGTTCCTCTGGCTCCTAGCAATGAACTGAGGAATGACTATACGTACAATCACAGAGCTAAAGGATCTTAGAGCTAAAAGGAACCTCGAGACTTTCTAACCCTGGGTCAGTAAGTATGCAGCACACATGCCACTGCTCCTTATTCCTCAGCCTTTGGCAGACATCAGCAATTGATTTCAGAACTTTTGTTTCCAATCCTTTCTCAACGAACATATCACTCCAAATAGTCCACTATGTTTAAGTGGGAGTTGGCACATGAATGGAATCCTCTTTGCTCTTCCAGCTAATCCAAACCCCTCTTCTTTCTGGTAAGAAATAAAAGCCCAGAGAGTTTAAGTATCTGATACATTTTATTACATAGCTTTTAGGAGCCTCATTACTTTAAGGTTTCATTTCATTTTCCAGTGCCTGCTATGGGTAACAGGAGTACTTTTGCCCTCAAGGGGTCTATATTCTTGTTCTGAGGAAGAAAAGATTAACATGCTTGATATGCAGAATGTCAGACAATTAAGTTCCGATCTTTCGTATATGTAGATTAAGTGTCAATCTGTCTTAATGACGCAGATCAGAGGAGGCTGAAATGAATTTATGGTGGAAATGGAGAAGAACTTATGGCAGAAATAGAGGTGGAGCTAAGCTTTGGACTCATTTATTCACTGAACAAACAAGGACAGGATTTCACTAACGCTCTGGGTTATAAATGACTCAACAAGAGCAAATGTATGGAGCCTATCAGGCATTGTGACAGTACTGTGGGTACAGAGAGGGGCAACACAGAATATCTTCCCTCAAGTGCTTATGGCTCAGTGCGAGAGGCAGAAAAATTGTAGAATACCGTGTTTCCCTGAACATAAGACCGGATCTTATATTAATTTTTGCTCCATTAGGGCTTATTTTCAGGGGATGTCTTAACAACAATCTACATTTATTCAAATACAGTCATGTCATCTTCTGGAACATTGTCATAATGTACTAAATGTGTCCATCTGGATGACGATCTTAACTGGGGCTTATTTTCGGGGTAGGTCTTATTTTCAGGGGAAACACGGTATATTCTAACTATAGAGCAATAACTGCTAAGTAGATATTGGTTCTGTACAGTGGGAGAGCAAAATAGTTCTTTTTAAGCTGGTGCCCCTTCCAGGACTCGATCTTCTGCCAGAAATCACCACCTCCGTCTCCTGGGGACCAAACCCAGTCAAGCTTCATCAGTTTAACCCATTGCAGACTTCGCACAGCTGTCCTTTCCTTTCCACTCCACTGCTGCTGCCCAGCCAGGCCTCGATCTCTTCCTGCCTAGACCCTGACAGTAATCCCTGGGTGGTCCGCCCGCCTGCAAGTTTGCGCTTCTTGGATCCATGTCCCACATCCATTCACCTCAATGATAGTTTCTAAGCACAGGTCTCACCACGTCACTGCCCTATTTAATCCTCGGTATACCGAGTGTGAACTCATCAGCACGGCTTTCCAGGTCCTCCAGCAACCGACCCCTGGCCACTTCTGCTGCCTAGCTTTTTTGTGTTTTTCCTGTCCCTCAATCACACCCTCTGTTCATCATACAAAGCCACTTAGTGAGAAGGTAGGAAGGGCAGCCACTGAAGGTGGAAAGAATAGTGGGGCACCTCATGGGCACAAGTGTAAGGGTAGGTTTGAGCCCAGAGTGGAGACCAGTCTGGCTGGTCAGTCTGGCAAATCCCCCTGGAACAGTGTTCCTTCACTGCACACACTGCCATTCTGAGAGTCCTGTGGAGGCACATTTCTGTGCCTTCTCAGTCTTGGAGGAGAAGGGCAACTATAGACCACAGTGCATGGTACAGAATCCCTCTTCCCTACCCGAACACAGCACACAGCCAGATGGCCACGGTTCCCAGGTGGCTCAGCAAGGACCAAAATATGAAGGGAGATGGGAAGCAAGATGGAAGAAGAGAGGAGGGGAAGGGAAGGAATAAGGAAGACCTGGTGTTGCCAGTTATTATTTGGATCTCCGTTTTCTCATCCACTTAATGGCAACAATGCCTACTTTATAGTTGCAAATTTTTATTTCATGGATTTTTCATAAGCATTTCCTAAGATTTCACTAGCCATAATGGAAATGAGATTTAGAAGAGTGCAGTAAGTAAAATATATACCGTGTTTCCCCGAAAATAAGCCGAGTCTTATATTAATTTTTGCTCCAAAAGACACATTAGAGCCGATGGTCTGGCTAGGTCTTGTTTTCGGGGAAACACGGTAGTAGGTTAACTGCACTAGCCTCTGCACCCCATATCTGTTTCCACCCTTGCCTCTGCAGTCTGTGGTCAAAAGAGCAGCCAGGGAGAGCTGATTAAAATACAACCAGACCATGTCACGGCTCTGCTCAAAATCTTTCAATGGTTTCCTACCTCCCAGTAAAAGTTAACATCCTTGTAAGAGCTTACACCATTCTAGTGCCGTCCTCCTCCCAGCCTTCTGCTTCATGCCCCCTTCCTCACTCCACCCCATGCACTTTCTCGAACAAGCCAGGATGCTCTCCAAATATCTGTGCATGTGTTCCCTCACCTCGTTCCAGTGTTGATTCAATTGTCACCTCCTCAGCAGGGCCTTCCTCTTACCCTGCTTCAAACTTCAACTCCCTCAGCCCCCTCCCTACCTGTTCCTCTAGAGCACTCTCACCATCTAACAGACTCTACTGTATTTTACCCACTTACTGTGTTTACTGCCTCCTGCTCTCCACTTGAACATAAGTTCCATGAGGACAGGGGTTTCTGCTGTTTCGTTTACTGCTGTGTGTCCGTGCTCTAGCACAGACCCTGGCACACAGTAGGTACCCAATATCTATTTGTTGAATGAAGGAATGATTTAATTGGTCACTGCAGGTATATTCCAAGGCTGAGCGGATCCGAGGCCCGGCAGTACTAGGCCTGGGACCCGCCAGAGCAAAGGAGCTCATGGATAACGAAACACATTTTGAACGCTGCGGTACGCAAGGCTCCATGCAGGTGAGGTGCTGGCGCTGCAACCAGGCTTAGCTGCAGCCGGCTGGCCGGCCCCTGTCCTCAGAGCAGTCACAGACCATAAAAACAGACAGAGCAAGACAGCATATCCCATGACTCAAATGAGCACTACAAGAGGTCCAGCGCAGGAGATGCAAGGCTGGGGCAAGGGTTCTACTAAGCACGTGAAGGAACTGTTTTCCATATTACACAATGGAATCTGAACCTAGAAACGATTGCTTCCTTAGTGCTCCAAAGAAAATTATTCCGAAGGAAGAAGCCTACCAGCTTTGTCATGTAAATAACAACATCCATTTCCTTTCTTGAAAATCCATAAGCTAGAAATCAGATGCTTCAAATGACTCAAATAAAGCACAACCCGTCTGGATAGAAAGATCAGGCTTTATGCTGTGAACCGTGAGGAGTCCTTGAGTGCTTTCTGAATGTACACACGATATCTCATTCTTGGGTGACTTGAATCGAATGTTCTGGCACAGAATTACCACACAGCTTGTGCTTAGACAGAATCCCCACTTGGGGCACAAAACGTCTTCCCTCAGAATTTCCGCCTGTTAAATGAATTGAGAATCAGGCTGTGGGGCACAAGACAAAATGATTAATCCTTTCCATATCCTTTAAAAAAAAATGAATAATGCTCTGGAGGCTGGTATTCGCCTAGACAGAGCATGTCATCAAAACAAGTGAATCACCTTGGACTCTATATTATGGGCCAGTCACTAAGCAGAACACAGAAGGACCATTAGACACTGGATTTCATAAGAAAATACTAACTTCTTCAAAATCAGATTATTCAGATTTACCTTAAAATAACATTTATTGAGTGCTTGTTATGTGCTAGCCACACAACTGTGTATTTTCACATTGTCTTAACCAGCTCTAATGACAAATGGCATAATGAGTAATACCCTTTTCCAGATGAGGAAATTGAAGGATCCCAGAGAATAAGAGATTTGTCTAAACGGTAAAGCCCGGTAGTGCCAGAACTCAAATCCAGCACTCCTGACTCCAAGCTTTGTGCTCATTCTGCTATAATACAGAAGTAGGTAAAACCTATTAGAATTGTAATGAAAGCAATGAAAATTGTTCCCATGGTTATTTTAGTAAAGGGCTCTCATCTGAAAATCCAAGATATTATTTCTAGGACCTTGTAGGCTTTCACAGAAATTAACAAATATTCAATCCCTTTATCTAATCCCTCAAGTATTCACTTAACTATTCAATTCCTTTATCTAATGAATAAGAGTTTGAGAAAATGTTTAGTTCTTAGCAACTCTTTGTCCATAAAAAGAATTAACTTTCATATCTAATTATCGACCTTTAATTGCACTTCCCCTCACATACTATGTCTTAAATAAGGGGTGTCCAAACTTTTTTCAACGTTTTTCACCAAGGGCCACATGCGGTAAAATACACAAACAGCCGGGCCACTCATTTGAGGTGAAGTACGTATTGCCTCACCTGGTTTATTTAAGTAAACTAAGTATATTTTTGGAATTTGCTGTGGGCCAATTAACAATGGATCGCGGGCCGCAGTTGGCCCGCGGGCCGCAGTTGGGACACCCCTGTCTTAAATAATCAAAGGCTTTAAGCTGGTTCATACTTTTGCCCCTCGTTTTAATAATCAAAATATTTTAAAGTATCAGGGCTGCTGAATTACAGCAGGGACCATACATTTAAATGGCTATAATCAGAAGAGAACATTCTGTCACAGTAGTTAATAAATTTAAGAGTTTTTACTTTTTTAGGATCTACACGCTGAAAGGTCCAGATGGGAAGCTGCATGTGAGTGCTTGTGATTTTCTTTATCAATTAAGACTATCAGACAATGTCTAATTTCATATGACTATTATAAAATTAGCAGTGTCACTGTTATAAGTTGGCTGGAATTTCGGTTCTGGTTAAACAACAGAGATCGTGCCGACTACAGAAACAGAAGTACAATTTCCACTCAGGCCCAGTGCTCCGAAGAAAGGACTAGAGGAGGACCCCAGGAAGTGCCTGTGATGGGCACACTGGGGGTGGCCTAGGCTTGACACTTCTCAGAGCAGGAGCAGAAACACTCGGGGACTGTGCCCTGTATTGTTCCTAGAGGGGCAAATGTGCAGGAAGACTTCAGTTGGGCACTTACAATTTTTAGATGGTGGTTTTCCTTTCTGAAGAAAAGTATCTGAATCAAGCTCCTGGGTTCACTCACATTAAAAAATGGAGGAAAATGCCCACCTGACACCAAATGCCATGTCTGCAAAATGGGCATGTAATCAACCCCTCTTGACCTCGAAGATGTATTTATGCAACAAGTTCCAAAGGCCAGGGAACAACCTCTTAAAATCCTTTCCAAACCAGTCTCCAGTGAATTGGTAGACTCAAGGCTGGTGTGCAACACTTGGTTAACAGGTTGAGTAACACTGGAGAACCCCCTGGCTGAAAAGGCAGGATTCTTTTTCCATAAGGAACTGGGAGGGAAATACCAGCCTAGGTACCAGCCCAAAAACTGTCCTTAAAAAGGGATTTAACAATTAATTCTGAACTCTTACCACTGGAAATCACTAGGAAAACAATCAAAGCCATCTCATCTATTTCGCTGCAGGAAAATCAAATCACTCTCTTCGTGGTATCTGTTACTTAAATGAAGTGGGGCATGATAAATCTTCCCTAAAAATCTCACTAAGCCACTGGTCTCTTCTAGGGGGAAACAGAGTAGAAGTAAGGAGTCAAGACTTAGTTCTCTACTTCTTTCCTCTCACAAATGGCCTCTTTAAGGTAATTTTAAAATGTTATTTACCAGAAACCTGACTTTACTTTGCTCAAGGTTCTGGTGGAATAAATCTGGGGGGCCCAAAAGGGGAGCAGGCAACATCAAACATTCTGAGATGCAGAAGCAATAGCTGAAGAGGAAGATGCATGAGGTTGGGGGAAGAGACAGCCTGCCCTCCCTGCAACCCCAGCAAACCCAGCTTCTGTTTCCACAGGTAAGGCAGGACTTTGTGAAGAAGTCTCACCTGCTGAGCGTCCTCACTTGAGGAGAGCTCATAGAGGAGAGGAGACAGACATAGCTCCAAACTCAAAGAGGAGCATCCTGGAGCCCAAGTTGTAAAACAGACAACCTGGCAGAAATCCACAATTTAACTAAACTGGAACAACTCATACTTCTGAGCAATGATTCAGACATCCACCTAGGCCAGTGATCTGTCAGGAGTGAATCACTTAAATACATCTTTGTTGAAAAACAAGCCAATATGACTTAAGAGTTATTTTCAATAGAAAAACAATGTGGAGAGCAAGGAAGTCCAGGGAGGTTTTCTCTGCACATTAGCAGGGTAGCAAAGGGAGGAAAACTGAGTTTTCTTAGCTCTCTTTTCCCCCCCGCACCCCCTCAGGCCATGAGCTTCTGCGGGCCATAACTGCATACGCCCGAATTCAGCACGAATCTGGCAGGTTTTCAGAGCCTGGGTGCGGACAGTCGGTGCTAGCTGCCTGGGAAGACACGTTTCCAGGCACTGCCCCAGGTGAGCGACGGCTACACTGCCATCCTCCCTCCTTCGCCCCGTCATCCCTGAGACTAAGGTTCCTGCCTCTTCCAGTCCGACTGAGAACCAAATCCAAACTCAATCTGTCTGGACAGCGTGGTTTAGGCAAAAAAAAAAAAAAAAAAAAAAAAGCGGGGGGGGGGGAAGCAGACAGGACTAAAAAAAAAAAATTAAATAAAAAAAAATACAACCATGTTTGCTTCCATACGGCAGAACCGGGAGCTACCTGCTTCCCTGTCTCCCTTCCAAGCCCTTTTGATCATTTTGGGTAAAGCAGGACCCGGCAGCTCGTAGAGCACCCATATGGGAATCCCCAAGGAGCTTTATTCTTCGCACGGAGAAAACAACATCCTCGAGGGGGAATCCCCACGTAGGGTCCGAAGCCGGGGAGGTGCGGTAGGACCCAGGCAGCCGGTGCGCGAGCGCCTAGCCCACCCTCGCACCCGCCCGCCCCGCACGCGGCCTGGGCGCTGGGAGCGCGTGAGGGTGCGCGCGTCGCCCCTCCGCCGCGCCGCTCACCTAGCACCACCGCGGCGACGGTGGAGAGCAGCAGCCAGTTATTCCTCAGGAAGCGCTTGTAGTCGCATCCCTTCCTCGCCAGCTTCCTCATGGCGGGCGCTTGGGCTTGGAGCCGCCGCGGCGGCGGCCGCTATTGTGCGCGGGATTTGGCCGTGCGTGCCGGGGCCGGGGGCCGGGGACCGGGGGACCGAGGGACCGCCGGCGGCTCCGCAGCGCAGTGGATGCGGGATGCGGGTGTGAAGGAGAGAGGGTGCGCGCTGGCTGTTGCGGCTGCCGCTGTCACTGCTGCTGTCGCTGTCACCGCCGCCGCTGCTGCCGCCACCTGAGATCGCGCGCGGCGCCTGCAGCTCGGTGGATATGCGTGGCGGACGCGCCTGGCTCCTCCTGCTGCCGCGGAGGTCTGCGGAGCGCCGGCCAACCAGCGAGAAAGGGGGGAGGAGCGGCGGGCTCAGGGAGGTGGGTAGGTGCGTGTGCCGGGTGTCCTAGGATCCGGTGGGGCAGGCGTGCAGCGCTGACGGTGGAGTGGGAGCAGCTACTCCGGGAACCCTGTGCCCCGCCCCAGCCTTCAGCTGGAGTTTCTCGTTTTTTGTTTTTTTTGTTTTGTTTTGTTTTTTTAAATCAGTTTAGGATTTCGGATTTAAGGTTTCCTCCCTACCGTAATTCAGGGAGGCGGAGCCACTGGCCCTTTTGGCTTGGCTCTCGCCCTGCACACCTCCTCCCCTCCGCGTTCTCCACACTAGCCATTCCCAGTGCAGCACTGGAGAACGTGGTGCCCTTTCGAGTGGGGAGAGTTGGGGAAAATTGAGTTCTGTCTCGGGTCGCCTTTGCTGTCCCATGCAGCCTCGGATTTGCCAGCAGCCTAGAAAGCCTGAAGCCTGTAGGAGGAGGGAAAGAAGGGGGAAGAGAGGGCAGTACAGGACTTTGTGAACGTTCTCAGGAGGCCTCTAACTCCCTTACCCCCTCAGGTATTATTAACTCCCCTCTTTGAGGCTGGAGGTGAAGCTCCAACAAGATTGTGGACACAGGACCTGGAATGGGCCCTCTTAGAAACCTCACTTCCACTCCTTGCGACTGGGCTGTGTGGCTGCCAAAGGTCCCAAAGCTGTGAGATTTGGCAGATTAATTAGGACTGAGATCCAGACCAAGCAGTTCTGAGGAGAAGGTGGGCGGGTCCATCTCTAAGGCCAAATACATTGGAAAGGCAAACACAGGCGAGTTGGACAACCTAGGTAAGTGGTACCAAATGTACTCTGTGTTGCTGAGTGAATTTTCCAATTCTCTTCCATGCCTCTACCCAATTTTCTCACCGTTGTTTATGAGGTCTGACAATTACATTCTGCAACTTGTTGCAACAATGTTGCTAACCCTTTTTGATATCAGAGGGATTATTCATTATGAATTTGTACCAACTGGACAAACAGTTAACCAAGTTTACTATTTGGAAGTGCTGAAAAGGCAGCATGAAAAAGTTAGACGACCTGAACTTTTCACCAACAATTCATGGCTCTTGCATCACGAGGATGCACCAGCTCACACAGCACTGCGTGTGAGGGAGTTTTTAGGCAGTAGACAAACAACTGTATTGGAACACCCTCCCTGCTCACCCGATCTGGCCCCCAATGACTTCTTTCTTTACCCAAAGATAAAGGAAATATTGAAAGGAAGACATATCGATGACATTCAGGACATCAAGCTCTGATGGCCATTCCAAAAAAAGAGTTCCAAAATTGTTTGCAGGGTGGACTAGGCGCTGGCATTGGTGCATAGCTTCCCAAGTGGAGTACTTTGGAGGTGACCATAGTGATATTCAGCAATGAGGTATGTAGCAGTTTTTCTAGGATGAGTTCAAGAACTTAATTGTCTGACCTCATATACAAACTCTTTCCCTCTTTTTATCACATCACCATCTTTGCAGCTGTAGGCTGCATTCTCATCAGATTTGCTAACATTAAGTAAGCTCTGAACCTTTTTGCTATTGTGGATTCTCCTCTGTGATCGGGGAGGATAGAAGATCTCCCCAACTAGATTTTCTGATGACCAAAACCCCACAATTAGAACTTCATTCCTTTGGCTTAAGTTGATACAAGTATCCTTGAAGAGATAATAAATTAAGCTTTATGAGCCATGTACACTTTAGTATGAATGAGTTTATCAGCTCCTTTCCAGAAAGTAAATTTTGAGAAAAGGAAGCGTAGGGAGATATCAAGTTGATTGTGTGCTGAGGAAGTTAGGAAGAAATGTCAAAAGAAGGGAAACTATCAAGAAAGAGGGAACAGAGATATTCATCCCATGGTAAAAAAAAAAAGCGCTGGAACTACTCAGATGTCCAACATGAAAGGAAAAGTAAATATATTATGGAACTGCCATGCAATGGTATATTATGCAACCGATATAAAGGATATTTATGAAATTTCTAATAGAATGGGATAACACGTTGTAATGTGAGGGGGGAAAAGGAAGATTAAAATTGTACATACAATTTGATCACAACTGTGTAAAACAAACATGTAAAACAAAACAATGTACTTAAAAAAGAAGTACACCAAAATTTTACCATGGTCATCTTCGGGTGATAATATAATGTTTGAATCTTTTTGCTTTCTGTCTTTCAGTAGTGTTCATAGTGCTTACCATAAGCATACTCATGCTCATTATAGCTGTGGGTAGGGCTGTATTTAACAAATAGACTGGCCCTGAAGAGAGAAAAAAGTGGAAGAACCTAAAATGAACTTGGTATATCACAATTTTTTGAGGTGTAGTAAGACAATTGTACCGGGGTTTTGGGGGTAGGATATTTAGGTTTAAATGCCAGCGCTAGCACTTACCAGCAGCTGTTGATCATGAGCAAGTTGCTTCATTTTTTTAAATCTCACTTTCTATACCAGTAAAATGGGGGCAATACTAGCCTTTATCTCATGGGGGTATTGTAAGAATTGAATACAATGTGTATAAAAGACTTCCACCAGTGAGTGGCACATAAGAAGTATCATCACTAGTTTACGTGGAGTCAACCTGGGCAGTGAGTCATCTTCGAACTCTCTCTTTTGTTGCCTGTCTGTTGTGAACACACCCTGAACCACTTCAGACTCACAAGAACACTTGCATATTGATCAATAATGTTTGCCCTTTGGAATTGCAACGGACCCTAAATTCATTGAACTTTCACACTTAAAGCCCATGTACTCGTAGTGCATACTCATTTTATGCTTAAATTATGCAAATTTAAAATAGTGCAATATAAAAAGGTAAATAAAGTCTAAATATATACACTCATTTTGAAATAATGAAGATCTCCTAAGTTAAAAATCAAAGTCAGGAATCTCAAAAGTTCAAAGCAGGTAGGCCAAGTGAATTATAAGCTGCTTTTATGCTATTGCTACATGGCCGTTCCACTTTGTCTGGCAATAAAAATAATTAATAAGCAAACACTTCCAATGCACGTATCATGTGCTAGGCACATTTTTAACCACTCTACACATATTAACTCATTTAGTCCCTACAACAACTTAATGAGGTAGGGCCTATTGTAACTGCATGGGAGTATTGGAAGAATCAAATGAGATACTGTGTACTGTAATCATCTTCATTTCACAGCTGAGGGATCTGAGGCAAAAAGAGGTTAAGTAAGTAAACTTGCTTAAGTTCCTTCCGTTAGTAAGAGGAAGAGCAAGGATTGAACTAGGTAGTCTTAAGCTAACTGCACAAATCTGTGCCTTAAACTACCACCTCTTTTATAAGATACAGAATTGTTATAGGAAAATTGCTCTCGAGTTACGTGAATTTAACTTTATGCAAGATCTTCAAGAATCCATCCATATGCAGGAGATACTATGGTGTCCTAACATGCTGTGCTACAGTGGAAACTGCATACATTTTATGGGGCGATGATTGAACTCTCAAATTCTCTGTCCGTTGCTGCTACTGGTACCTAACTCTGTGATTTCTCTGCCTAAGACAAGAAATGATATCGGAAGCATTATTTTGGTGAAGGGGGTATTGGAAACCCATCCTCCTTAAATTCTATTCTTTTTTACTTGCTTGGCCTGGGATGGTCATGAACACAAATGATCTCAACTTGGACATGTGTTTAGAAGCATTTCCATCTACCTGAGGGGAACTTGAGCACTCAGTTCCTGGAACAAAAATTTCACTCTTTTGGGATAAGACCTTAAAGCAAAGTAGAAAGAATTGTTAGGATTTTCCCCTCCAATAGATGTTAACATCTCCCTTTTTCCAGGTCCCTCAACTTCCTTCATCCTGCTAAAATAGACCTTTGGACAGATTACATTTGGCCAGGTTGTGTGTGTGTGTGTGTGTGTGTGTGTGTGTGTGTGTGTGTGTGTTTTAAACATTTCAGAAACATTGGCATTTCCTTTGTTGTTATTTTTTTTTAATTGTTGACCCATGGACTCTTGTTAGTTATTAAAGAAAGGATTGATTTTGCCACACAAGGTTAAACCAGCAGATGACAGCCTGGCCTTATATATTAATTGGGATAGATAAGAAAAATGGCATTCAGAAACAAAAAGTAAGGCACCAGCTTCTGAGAATCTAGAAATGGTTTCCTGGTTGCAATCTACAGTCATAAAACATATTCACTTGGTTGTTTTGTCCTCATGCTGTGGTAATGGAGAGAAGGAGGTCATCTATAGCTGTGCTGCCATTCATGACCAATGGATAGGAAAAAGGATGTTGTAAGCGTATTTAGAAACTGTTTTTAACAATCTCTTTATCTTCCAATCTTGATCTGGATTTAATTCTTCTCAGACTTATAAATTAAAGAGTAAAAGAACTATAATTCATTAAATCATCATAATAATTCTCCAAGCATAAAGATGATCTGACCCAAAGAGACTTACCATTATGTAATAGTTAGATGTCCTTGAACTCCTGGATTCATCAGAACTTGCCCTGTGGGCTTTATTGCGCATTCTGACTGGAGAACAACCCCATTTCATTGAAGAATATGAAAAAAACCCCAGTTATCTACTTCATAGAAGCAGTGTGTCCTTGAACAAGTCATTTAACATCTCTGAACCTCAAGTTCCTCATCTGAAGATACTATTTAAAGTAATAAACCCAAATGATCAATATATATCTGAAATACATAAAAAAATTAAATCTCACTAGTACTAAGGAAATGAAAATTTAAACCACTACTTGTTTACCAGCTGAATAAAGATATTTTAATATGAAATATTTTAAAATTCATAATTATAAAATTTATAATTTTAACATTACAAATTGTAAATTTAGAAAAGGCATGGAGAAATAGGCAGTATCATACATTACTGGTGTACATTGAAAATGCTATGACTTTTCTGAGGATAATTAAGCAATTTGTAACATTTTTCATCAAAAGTATTTGCATCCTTTAACTCAGGGGTGTCCAAACTGCGGTCCGCGGGCCAACTGCGGTCCGCAATCCATTGTTAATTGGCCCGCAGCAAATTCCAAAAATATATTTAGTTTACTTAAATAAACCAGGTGAGGCAATACATACTTCACCTCGAGTGAGTGGCCCGGCTGTTTGTGTATTTTACCGTATATGGCCCTTGATGAAAAACGTTGAAAAAAGTTTGGGCACCCCTGCAGTTTAACTTAACCATTCTCCCTTTAGAAATTTATACCAAAAAACCCCAAAGGGCTGTTTATGACAGCTCAGTTGGAAACAACGTAACTGTCTAGTAAAGTGGATTGGCTAAAGATTGATTAAGTAGGTAAAAATACATTGGACAATGGAATAGCATTCAGGGACTAAAAAGCATATTTTAATAGAATACCAAATTACATGGGAAAAGGGTAAACACACACACAAAACTGTGTTTGAAATGGCAAAAATAAGTTACAAAACCGTGGGTTGGTTTTTATAATGAGAATGTAGTCATTTATTATTTGTATACCTAAACATATAAAACTTTAAATATACATATTATAATTCTAATTGTGTGTGTGCATGTGTGTAAGTGATAGGAAAGTTAATGCACTTTTTCCCCTTTGCCTTTCTGAGCACCTGTTCTTTGCCCTACTAGGCCAAGGTGTTCATATGCTTGGGAGATTAGGATTTGTTACAGAAGGAATTTAAAGAAAAAAAAAAGTACTAACATTCCACTTCTGCATGCTATATAGGATTATGTAGCAGGAAAGACTATTATCGTGAGAAAGAATGTTCCATATTCCTTCAACTCCCCGTTAGAATATCAAAATCCCAGCATGGAAGACTCATCTCACACATTCTCCTATGGGGTAGGAAAGACACCCCTCTACCTGTAGCAGCTGTCACTCTGTTGCAGCAGGAGGTTAAGACAGGACATTAGAAGTAAAAGTCACCACTTTCTGGTCAAGGAAATAGTGGGAAGAAGAAAGGGAGAGGAGGGGAGACAGGGTCCTGTTTGCTCTCTCTAAGCTTCTTCCAGGAAGGGGTGTATATTAGAGAAAAGAGGAGGGCAGCTGTGTCCCCTACTTCCCATTAGGAGGCTGCCCCCCAGGCCGTGCCTTACCAACCTGGGGTGCAACCACATCAGTGCAAATGTGGCAGGACAGTGTGGTCAGGCAGAGAGAGGCTCTGAGATTTCACTTCCCAACCACCCTCAGTTCCTGGTGGCAGGGATGCTGAGCTGAGAGCCATGGGAAGGTCATGGTAAGGTGAGGTGACTCTCCTTAGAGTCTGGGCGGATCCCGGGTGAACTGGCCTGATGCAGAGACTCACTTCTTTGTTACTAGCTGTAGCTGAGGCGAGACTGAGGATGTGGGTAAATGCCCCTCAACTCTAACAAAGCCAAGAGAAAGGCTAGAATACATCTTCACAGCTGTAGATTTCAACCATAAAGGCCTGAGAGCAAGTTGCAGCGGCAGACACAGTGGGCAATGCTCTGGACACCAGGATCCCAATGAGTCCACATTACATTGGGTTGTTAATTTAAAACCTCTCTTATTTTACTACAGATCCCCTTCATTTCGTTTGTTTGTGAAAGGGACTTGGTCATTTTTCCTACATAATTCCATGCATTCTGGATCTGGCGGATTGCTTCTTCATGGTGGCAATTAATTAGTTTCTGCTCATGGTTACAGCTAGAGGTTTGATATTTAGCAATGCTAAGATCGAACAGTGGATTGTGATGTTGTCAGCCTGATTCATCGGTGATAAATCCACCTTAAACTTTTTGAATGTGGTTTTGGCATCTGTTGGTGATGGTTGCTTAAGACCATTCTATTTAATTCATTCTAATTCTATCATTCCTTCTGAACACATTTGCTGGAATTCTTCTATAAAAAGAATTTTTTTACCTCATCAACTATTTGGTTACACTGAAATAGAATTTATACAGAAAAGGCAAGATCCATGCTTAATTTTCCCCCTTTTTTGGTTTTCTTAATAATGAATTAGAAACATATTAGCAACCTCCAATACTGACTGATGAGGTTTTTAATTTTTTTTATAAACCCATATTGACACATGGGTTTATATGTGTTTTGATTGGCTTACTTTCAGTAAATTATAATCATGGTTCTTTTCGTTGCTTAAATTGCCCCATCTTTGGCTAGTGGAAGCCCCTTATTTTGGCTCCTACGTTCTTTTGACAGAACTATTTGTCTTCAATAGTGTCCTTATTTTCTGGCTCAGCAAGATGTCCCAAGATCATCTCATACATTTCTTGCCCTGGAACAGTAATCAGCCACTTCTCCAAAGGGTCCAGGTTCCTTTTAGAAACTACAGGCTTGCTGACGATGGGACTCATTGCTGCTAGGCTGTCAATGCTGTTAGGCCTTTTTAGTGGATAGCACTCAGAAACACATATATCATGGTAAGAGACAAAGAAATCATGAGTTCATAGTAATGTTTCCTAGTCAAGTTTTTTTATTAGGGTAAAATATTTATAATAAATTCTACCATTTTAACAATTTTTAAATGTGTGGTTTTGTGTCATTTACTACATTCACATTGTTCAGCAACCATCACCACATCCACCTCCAGGACTTTTTCATCTTCCTACACTGAAACCCTCTACCTATTAAACACTAACTCTCTAATCCCTTTTTCCTTCAGCTCCTGGCAACCACCATTCTACTTTGTGTATCTGTGAATGTTTGTCCTTTTGTGACAGGATTTTTTTCACTTAGCATAACATCCTCAAAGCTCATCTATGTTGTGACATATATCAGAATTCCTTTCTTTTAAAGGCTGAGTGATATTCTGTTGTATGTATATACCACATTTTGTTTATCCACTTATCCATTGATGAACCCTAGGGTTGTTTCCATCTTTTGGCTATTGTGTATAATGCTGCTGTGAAAATGGGTGTATAAGTATCTGTTTAAGTCCCTACCTTAATTTCTTTTGTATATATACCCGGAAGTGGAATTGCTGAATCATAAGGTAATTCTATGTTTAATACTTTGAGGAACTGCCATACTGTTTTCAACATAGACTGCACTATTTTACATTCCCATCAGAGATGCATAAGGTTCCAAGTTCTCCAAATCCTTACCGACACTTGTTATTTTTCTCTTTGTTTTAATAATAGCTGTCCTAATGGGTGTGAACTAACTCAAATTTGAGATTCAGAGGATTTTTGTGTTTTTTTCTTTTTTATTTTATTAATATTTTTTTATTTTTCAATTACAGTTAACATACAATATTATATGTATTAGTTTCAGGTGTTCAACATAGTGATTAGACATTTATATAACTTATGAAGTGATCACCCCAATAAATCTAGTACCTTTCTGACACCACATAGTTATTATAATATTATTGACCAAATTCCTTACGCAATACTTTACATCTCCATGACTATTTTGTAGCTACCAAGTTGTACTTCTTAATTCCTCCTCTTTTTTCACATATCTCCCCCAAACCCCTCCCATCTGGCAGCCATCAAAATGTTCTCTGTATCTATGAGTTTGTTTGTTTTGTTTGTTCATTTATTTTGTTCTTTAGATTCTACATATAAGTGAAATCATATGAAATTTGTCTTTCTCTGTCTGACTACTCCACTGAGCACAACACCCTCCAGGTCCATTCATGCTGCTGTAGATGGCAAGAACCCATTCTCTTTCCTGGCCAAACAATATTCCACTGTATGTATGTACTACCTACTCTTTATCTATCCATCCATTGACAGACACCCAGGCTGCCTCCACATCTTGGCCATTGTAAACAATACTGCAATGAACATATGGATGCACACGTTCCTTCAAAGTAGCCTTTTGGGTTCCGTCGGATAAATAACCTGAAGTGAGATTACTGGGTTCTTCATTTTCTCTTTATATAGCCCTTGTTTTAAAATCTATTTTGTATGGTATAAGTATTGCTACTCCAACTTTTTTGTTTTTTTCATTTCCATCTTCATGAAATATGTTTTTCCATCCCTTCTCTTTGTGTTTCTGTGTTGTGTCTTTCAATTTGAAGTGAGTCTCTTGTAGGCAGCACATGTAAGGGTTTTGTTTTCTTATCCATTCATACCTCCTATGTCTTTTAATTGAAACATGTAATCCATTTACACTGAAAGTAATTGTTAGTAGATATGCAGCTATTGCCATTTTATTATTCCTATTATTATTATTATTTTTATGTCTCAAAGAAGTCCCTCTAACATTCCTTTTAATACTGGGTTGGTGGTGATGAACTCCTTTAGCTTTTTCTTGTCTGGGAAGCTCTTATCTTTAAGTTATAGTGTTGCTGGGTAGAGTAATCTTGGTTGTAGTTCCATGCTTTACATCACATTGAGTATTTCATGCCAATCTCTTCTGGCCTGCAAAGTTTCTGTTGAGAAATCAGCTGACAGTCTCATGGGAGCTCTCTTACAAGTTACTAGTTGCCTTTCTCTAGGTACTTGTAGGATTCTCTCTTTGTCTTTAATGTTTGCTATTTTAATTATAGTATGTCTAGGTATAGGCCTATTTGGGTTCATCTTGTTTGGGACTCTCTGTGCTTTCTGAGCTTGCACAGTATGTCTATTTCCTTCTCCAGGTTAAGAAAATTTTCAGTCATTATTTCTTCAAATAGGTTTTAAATTCCTTGCTTTATCTCTTCTTCTAGTACCCCTATGATGCAGATGTTGTTATGCTTAATGTTGTCCCAGAAGTCTCTTAAACTATCCTCATTTTATTGGAATTTTTTTTTTCTTTTTGCTGCTCTGATTGGGAGTTTTCTGCTACCTTGTCTTGCAAATTGCTGATTTGATCCTCTGCTTCATCTAGTCTGGTGATTTCTTCTAGTGCATTCTTCATTTCAGTTATTGTATTCTTCACTTCTGACTGGTTCTTTTTTATGGTTTCTATGTCCTTTTTTATGCTTGCATCTCTTTGTAGAAGTTCTCATGAAGTTCTTTGAATATTCTTATAACCATTGTTTTGAACTCTGTCTCTGGTAATTGCTTGCCTCCATTTTGTTTAATTCTTTTTCTGGATTTTTCTCCTGTTCTTTCATTTGGGATTCATTTCTTTGTTTCCTCATTTTGGCTGCCTTTCTGTGTTTGTTTCTATGCATTAGGTAGATCTGCTATGTCTCCCAGTCTTGGCCAGGTGGCCTTATGTAGTAGGTGCCTTGTGGGGCCCTGGCACAGTCTACCTGGTCACATGCACGGGGTGTTCCAGGAACATACCTTGTGTGGGTTGTGTATGCCCTCCTGTTATAGTTGAGCCTTGATTGCTCGTGGCATGTAAGTGGGTGGGATTGATACTTAGGCTGACTGGCTGTGGGGTTTGGCCCCATCCACAGCTTAAAGCTGCTGTGCAGGAGGCTTACCCCACTGAGTGGGATTCGTCCCAGTGGGCTCTGGTGTCTTTTGAGACTGCCCTTTGTGTGAGCTATGTGGGGATAATTGGGTGGTGCTTTGCTATGGTCTAAACCAACCTCCAAATATGTTGGTTCTGGAGCCTCTTAGGAGGAGCTCCAGGGCAAGTCCAGGTCAACCACTGACTGTTACCATCTGGGAGCTACCTAGTAGGAGCTACAAAGTGATCTGCAGTTGTTCACTGCCTATGCTGAACCTGAAGGCACGTGGGAGAGGCCATGCTGCGAAACGAGGATGTCTGCCACCAGTACCAGGCCTGGGGTAACTACTCAAAAAGCCAGGACACCCGGGGGCCGGCTGCCACCTGCCAGCTTTCTTAAGCCGCTGATAAAGCACTGTGCCATACACAAGTTGGATGAAGCAGCGTCTCAGGGAGTCAATAGAATGCGAAGAGCTGTGGTCACCAGGTTAATGTAAATTTTGGTTTGGTGTCAGTGCTGAGCCTGGAGTGACTCAGCAAAAGTCTCAGAGCACACTGAGGCCTGTTGCTGCCTACCTGGAGCTTGCTGCACTCCGATAGTTTTCCAAGAAAGAGTGCAATGCGGGCAGGGCTGGCTGCTTGCTGAGAAAGTGCCTCCAGGGTAAGTGAGTTAGGGGGGCGGGATCCCAGCTGAGTCAGCAGAGTGGAGCAGCGGAGCTGGTCAGGCCAGTCAGGTTCAGATTTGGCCTGTGGGGGAAGGCTCAACACAGGAAAGATGGTGCTCACCTGCGGGCTGCATAGGAAGAGGACTCCTCACAAGGAAAATGCTGATGGTCCTCCAGTCCTCCTCCTGTAGCCACATACCTCAGTCTGCCCCCCCCATGTCTGTTGTGCGGGGCGGCCTGCGGGGCCTCTGGTCCCGCTCCCGACATAAGAACGCAGGATGTGGCTAGGCCAAAAAAGGAACACCCATGGAGCCATAGGTAGGGGAGTCATATCACTATAGTCTCACTGGAGGCAGGATTCATCCGACGTGCGACCTGCTGTCCGCTTTCTGCCAACTGACCAACTCTCTCCTCAACTTCCTCTCGACTCTCCTCGACTCCCCAACTAGCACAGCCTCAGCAGCTATATCAGGGGCCAATTGTCTAACTGGCTACAGCTGACGGCCAACTAGCCACAACCAGTGGCCATCTACTGCCCGAGTCAGCACCCCTCCACGTGAGGCCGAGAGCCTGGAAACTACTCTCTGGGGCTCTGCCCCCATAGTCTCATATGTCTCTGAGGCCCCCTGAGTCACCGTCCCACCATTGGAGCTCAAGGTGAGTGCCTTCTAGCGAGTGAAACTGTTTGTGGGCCATTTGAGAGGATGTCTGGGTTTCCCTCAGCCTTCCATCCCACCTGAACGGTCGGAATCCCCACTGTTTTTCACAGCCAGATGTTGTGGGGGCTCCTCTTCTGGGCGCCAGTACTCTGGACTGGGGAGCCTTGTGTCCCTCGCTCCTCTGGGGGGAACCAGTGTGGCCAAAATATCCCTCTTGATTCTCAACTGCCACACGCAGGTGTAGGGCCTATTCTGTGTCTCTGCCCCTCCGACCAGTCTTGACGTGGCTTCTTTTTAAAATTTTTACTTATAGGACTTATGTTCTATAACTAGATTACAGATGGTTCACCAGCTTGACTGTTCTATAATTCAGTTGTAATTTTAATGTGTTCACAGAAGGTCACAAGCACAATGTTTATCTACTCTGCCATCTTGGATCTCTCCCACGATTACAGAATTTTGATTAAATTTCTTTTACTTTTGTATTGTTTTTCTCTTTACTTTGAAAATCTTGGTTCTTAATGAGATTTATTCAAGTACTTATTTCCTAATCCTATAATTTATATATAATAGTTTAAAAAGCAATATCAATATTACTTCTAATAATAAGACCATTCAAAGCAGCTTAAAATTTCTTTGTGGTTCTTTTGTCCCCAAGATATATCCCACAAGGAATATATAGTCAAATTACTGTGTTTAAAAGTCACTTGAAATAATTCTTTTCCCAGTGTGGTTGTGCTATCAATTTGATATACAGTTAAAATTTGTTTTCAAATTTTCAAAATTGGTTTTTAAAAATTCAGTAATTTTTAAAATATGTAAAACATTTACATAGTTCAGTTAAAACTATAAAATAACACAATCAGAAAATTCTCATTTTAATCTCCATCTCCTCTCTTCTTTTACTCCCCTCTCTACCACCATATCTAATAATTTGTAGATATCTATTAGTGCTTGGTTTATCCTTTTTAGGAAATATGTTTCAAGCTACCAACATAGATTGTGGAGTTAGAAAGAGATGTATAGTAACACATCTTTAGGAAGTATTTCTACCACATAGTTAGATCGAGGGCATAGATAATACTAAAAAGCCACAAAAATAGTTAGTTAGGAAATAGTTTTTGAATATTTGTTACCTTTGTTTTTGATATAATTTTAGTTTTACATTTATTTTTTAAAATGGAAGTGTTTAACAACTAGCTCACAGAGATTTCTGAAAATTAAACAATTGGCTCTTGTGAGCTGGTACGAGTTCAGCACACCACTGAATATATACCTTGATTTAATACCTGAATAGAAACTTTTTATCTGCCTAAGCTAGCTAGCTCGAGGATCATCTACATCCATATTATGCTATGCATAGGGTCAGTTTTCTCTCTCAGGAAACGAAGTTCAAAGACAGGCATCCTAGTGTTTGTGTGGAAGCTCCATGGTCATTAGTGTCCCAGGCTCCTTCCCCTGTGCTCTGCTATTTTAGTGAACAATCTCATAGTCCAAAGTGGATATTGAAGTCCCAGATAGGTCTATATTCCAGAGAGAGAAGAAGGAAGTGGGGAAAGGCAGGATGGGTACACTGCTTGGTTGAGTCACTTACCTTTTAGGACATTTCCTGGAGTTCCATATAGCACTTCTGCTTATAATTTGCCATATAGCACTTAGCTACCTGGTCATGCATAGCTGTCAGGCTGGAAAATGGAGACAACTTTGCAGATTGCTGCTGCAAATAAAATTAGTTTAGTTTTTTTTTTTTTTAACTTACTAAGAAATGGAAAATGAATATTGTGTAGACAACTAACAGTCTATACCCTCTGTCTACCTAAATCTTTCGAGCTCACCCCCTCCAAAAAGCTACCTCTGAGTACATCCTCTCTCTATCTTTTCTCTAAACTACAGTGTTTATGGTCCTGTGATTATTTTGGGTACAGTATCCCATACTTTCTTATACCATTGTTTTAGTGTTTTATGTTAGGCTCCCACTTCCTACTCCACTTATGCTTATATACAATTATAAATTCATATGGGTAAGATCTGTATTTTACATTTCTTTTTGTTTTCACAGCTTAAAAAGGATTTTTAAGGTGTAAAATGAAGTCAGTAATATCTACAGTTTTATTGGGAGAAGCGAAAAAACAATACATTAGAAAGACAAAAAAATACAGTGTTATATACATGTTCTTTTCTCTCTCCCTCCCCCCTTCCTTCCTTCTGTTATTCCTTTCTTCTTCCAGTTTAATATAAAGGGGAACCTAGAGAAGATGGAAGGTAAATATTTTATTTTGGCTGGGGGAATGTCATGTACAATTTACTGATAATTTTTAGAAACTGGAGTTAGAGATGTCAACTTAAGTTGAGTCAGATTTCTTCTGTTCTGGGCACGTCATGTTGATGACTCTTTAATTAGACACTTGTTGTCCTACCTACTATTAACATTATTAATTTTCCATGTCTTTGAATTTTGTAAATATAAAATCACACATCAAACTTGATTGATTTTTGGCTTTTTTCATTCCACTTTACATTTATTAAATAGTTCAATTTATTAAAATTTTCTGTTAAGTTGGGTTCATTTAGGATATTGTCTAAGAAATACTTGTGTACCCCAAGAGTATGAAGATATTATTTTTTATTCTTGAACCTTTGTTGTTTTATTTCTCTCATTTGATCTACGCATAAAATCCATCTGCAGTTCATTACTTTAAATGGTGGGGGGTAGAGATCAAGATCATTTTTCTCTATGTGGATATCCTATTAAACCAGCAATATTTATTGAAAAGATCGTCCTTCCTCCAGTGTACTCTAATGTCACTTTTGTGTTTGTATATGTGTGAATCCGTTTCTGGACTCTCTAGTTTGTTCCATTGATCTATTTGTCTATCTTTCCACTAGTTTCCACTCTGTCTTAACTCTGTCTTGTACCTGTGTGATGAGCTTGGATATTTAGTATTGTAAGTCCTGGAACTTTTTCTTCTTTAAAATTGTCTTACCTATGAATGATTCTTTAGCTTTCCATGTAAAGTTTAGACAGTTTGTGAATATGCACAGCAGAACTTTCTGGAATTTTGTTTGCCTATAAATCAATTTGGGTGAGAATTGGCATCTTTACAGTATACCAGACTCATATGGATTTTGAGTCTTTTGGTACATGAAACCTTCATTTACTTAGGTCTTCCTTCATTTTTCTAAGTGATGTTTTGTAGTTTTTTGTGTAGAAGTCTTGTACATCTTTCACTAGGTTTTTGCTATTGTATATGGTCTTTTTAAAAATCGTATTTTCCAGTTTGTTAATGAACTTAAAAATAAATTAATTTTTATATTAAGCTTCTTTATAGCAATCTTGCTAAATTCATTGATTAATTCTAATAATTGTATGTACATATTTTATTTTCTATATAAACAGACATGTTCTCTGTAAATAATTACAATTTTAGGCCTTTCCTTTCCATCCTTTCCCTTCCCTTTTTTGTTCTGGGTAGAAGGTTGAATAGATAACAGATATCCATGTCTTCTTCCCTATCTTGGGAGGAAAGCTTTCAATATTTCATCTTAAATAATATGAAAGAAGTGGAGCTTTTCATTATCAGATTATGAGTTCCTTGTAGTTAGCTAGGGATTTTCGTAATACATGGGTATTGAGTTAGATCAAATGCTTTTCTTTTGCGTCTACAGAGATAATTCTATGATTTCCCCCTCTTTTTCTGTCAATGTGGTGAATTGTAATTAAATTGTGGATGTTAAACCCTTGCATTCCTGAATAAGCTCAACTTGGTCATGATGTATTATCCTTTTTATGTTTTTTTTCTAGATTACGTTTGCTAATTTCAATATTTTTGCTTCTATGTTCATGAGCCATATTACCATATTATTTTACTCTCTTAAAATGACCTTATTAGATTTTGGTATAAAGGTTTGTAGGCTTCATATCTTCCCAACAAGAGATCTCTATCAAATGGTTCAAGAAATAAAAGGGAAATTCAAACCTAGACTAGGAATACTGAGCAGCCAACAGGTAACACATTATCTGACCAGGAGAAAACAAAGCGAAGGTGGAGAAACAGTGTACTGAAATTCTATACAGGAAAAAAACAAAGGATGACAGGTACCTTTGGAAAACATTCCTATGGGGAAGAACCTGTAATTCTAGAAAGTGAAGTGAAAGTTGTCCTGAAGGTATTGGCAAGATATAAATCACCAGGGGTAGATGAGATACTGATAGAATTATTTCAAGCTACAGAGACCGAATCTGTTAAAATCCTAACAAAAGTATGTCAACAAATATGGAAGACAAAAGAATGGCCTGCAGACTGGAAGCATTCAGCATACATCTCAATTTTCAAGAAAGGAGATGCCTACAAGTGCAGTAACAAGTGCAGGACCGTGACTCTCAAGGCAATTTAACAAAGGCTTCTACCTTCTATCTTATATGGGGCAAGAAATGCCAGATGTTCAAGCTGGATGCAGAAAAGGAAGAGGCACTCAACATCTAATTGTGAACATTTGTGGGATAGTGGAGTGCTCCAAAGAATTTTGGAAGAAAATTAGTCTGTGTTTTATAGACCACAATAAAGCCTTTGACCGTGTGGATCATGAAAAGCTGTGGGTTGCTCTAAAAGAGATATGGGTGTGTTTCAACACTTGATTGTCCTGATTCTTAACCTGTACTGTGGATAGGTTTTGTCCTGACCTGTACTGTGTCAGGACAAAATATGCAGACAGAATGGTTTCCTATAGGCACAGGAAAGGTATCAGACAAGGATGTATTTTATCTTCCTATTTGTTTAATCTGTATACAGAACATATGAAACACTGGGCTAGACTCGGAAGGAGGAGGAGTGAAAATTGGTGGAAGAAATACCAATGACTTAAGAAATGCAGATGACACTATCTTATTGGCAGAAAGTAGCAACGATTTGAAATGACTTCTGATGAAAGTGAAAGAAGAAAGTTCCAAAGCAGGACATGAAGAAGACAAAAATCATGACTACAAGAGCAATACACGACTTTAGCATAGGCAATGAAGATAGCAAAATTTTTAAAGATTTTCCTTAACCTTGGGTCACTCACCAATTCAAATGAAGCCTGCCCCCAAGAAATCAAGAGAAGAAGGCTGAGAATTGGAAGGGCAGCAATGGAAGAATTAGGAAAGATCACTAAGAACAAAGAGAAATGTCATAAAGGCCAAAGCTGAGATCATCCACACCCTCATACTCCCTGTTACTACGTACGGATACAAAAATTGGACAATGAAGAAGGTTGATAGGAAAAAAATTGATTCATTTGAAATACTGTGTTGGAGGAGAGCTCTGCAGAAAGATGAACAAGTGGGTCCTAGAGCAAGTGAAGCCTGAGACATTGCTGGAGGCAAAAATGACAAAACTGAAGTTGTCCTAGTTAGGACACACGAGAAGGCAGAATTCTTTGGACATGGTAACGATGCTGGGAAAAATAGAAAGCAACAGGTAAAGAGGAAGACAAAATATGAGGTGAATTGACTCCACAAAAGAAGCCATAGGCATGAGTCTGCAGGAGCTGAGCAGGGTTGTTGAGGACAGGGCGTTGTGGACCTCACTCATTCATGGGGTTGTCAGGAGTTGGAGCCAACCCAAAGGCATTATACATACATAGCCTTCAGGACTTGGCTAAGATGTACACTGTATACATTCTTTTTCCTTCTCTGGAAAAATTTGTGTAAGATTTGTTCTATTTTTTCCCCCTTTAAATGTTTGGAAGAATTCACTAGATTTCTGTTTTGTTCTGTTCTAGCTCAGTTCCACAAGATTCATAAACCTGATCTGAATGATTTTAATACGGGATATTTGTTGATGCTTGTTTTATGGCCTACCACGTTGTACAGTGTAGTAAATGTTCTTTATGCCTTAAAAATAAAACTATTCTGCCATTGTTTGGTTCTGTGTTTTATATATATTAATTATATCAAGTTTGTTAATCAGATTATCCAGATCTTCTCTATAGTTACTGATTTTTTTCCTTGCTTATTCTTTTAAGTTACTAAGAGATGTAAGTTAAAATCTATTGTAACTGTAGATCTGTTTATTTTTTCTTTTAGTGCTGTCAATTTTTGCTTTATGCATTTCAAAGCCTTATTGTTAGGTGCATCAAACTTTAAAGTAGGTATATTTGTGATATATTGAATTTTTATTTCTGTGAAATATTATTCTTAATCTTTAGTAATGCTTTCTATCTAAAAGAGTTCTTTTTCTAATACTGTATAGTCTTATCTACTTTATTTTAATTAGTGTTTTCATGATATATAAATTTCTATTTTTTTTCACGCTCGCTTTGGCAGCACATATAATAAATTTCTACACTTTTTAAAACTTCTATGTTCTTATTATTTAAAGTGTGTCTCTTGAAAGCAGGAAACAGCTGGCTTTGATTTGATTTTCAGTCTGAAAAATCTTAGTTTTTACATTGAATTTAATTCATTTATGCTTAATACAAATTAATATATTGAGTTCTAGCAACTTAATATTTGTCCCACCTATTTTATGCTCCTTTTTCCTCTTACTACTTTCATCCTTTTGGCTGAATCAACTATTTTTTATCATTCCAATCAACTAGTTGGTTATACATTCTTTAACTAGTCCTGTAGTGGTTACACTGGCGATTACTACATTCATTCTTGAGTTATTAGTGTCTAATGTAAATTAGTACTTCTCACATAATGATAGGACCTTAGAACATACGAACACTATTTATCTTTGATGTTTATGTTGTCATGCATTTTAATTTTACATAAATATAAAACATCACAAGATAGAATTAGTAGAAGAAATATTAGTATTATTTTCATGTAGTCAATATTCATTTAGGTTTACTCATATATTTACCCTTTCTGGTTTTCTTAATTTCTTCCTATATTCTGTATTTATGCCTGGGATCATTTTTCTTTTTCCCAAAGAATTCCCTTTAATAGTTCTTGCTGTGTTGGTCTCATAACAAGGAATTATCTTTGTTTTTGTTTGTCTGGAAATGGCTTTATTTCACTTTTACTTTCAAAGAATGTGTTTGTTCTGTTCTTAGCCCTTGCTATGGCCTGGTGCAGACACTTCATGCCCCAGGCTTTGTGCTGCCCTGCTCGGAACTGGGCTCCTGACGCCTGCCTTCCTCTCTCTTCATATCCACACACTAGCTGTGGCCCACCTGAACCTTGGGAGGGTGTTTCTTGCTTGCCTGGTAACTGTGGACCTGGTTTTCTCGGCAACCCAGAAAACATTTTTACCATCCAGTGGGCTAAAACCACATCTTTTCCAGTTAGGTCTGTATCCCGGCCTTGGGGAGAGGGCCCGCTTCTAAGTTTATTCATCCTTGGGTACTTTCCTTAGGGCTAGTGTATTCTTTAGCATTTTCTTTAAACCTTTATAGTTTCTTCTCTGTTGGAATTAGTAATTCTTTATATCAAACTTACCCTGTTTAAATTACTGTGTAATTTCACTCTGTTGCCCCTGAATGATACATCAACCTGCACCCCCAGAATAAATTCCATTGGTCATGATGCATTATATTTATTGCATATTAATAATATGCAATATTAATATTATCCAGTATATTAGATATATATTTTTGGATAAAATTTATTAACATTTTGTTAAGTTTTGCATGTATGTTATGAGGGATAATGGTCTGTAATTCTGTTTCAATGTCTGTCTTTGGAATCAGGGCAATATTAGCCTCATAAAATGATTTGGTGTTTCCGCCTTTATCTTCTGAAAAACATATGTAGGACTGGTATTATTTCTTTGTTAAGTGTTGGGTGGAATTTACCAGTGAAGTGATGTTGGCCTGAAGTTTCTTTGTGGAAGTTGTTAAATATGAATTCAGTTTCTTTCATTGATAATGGGATGTTCAAGTTTTCTATTTCTTCTTAGGTCAATTTTTGATAATTTGTGTCTTTCAGTAAATGTGTCTATTTCATCTAAGTTGTCCAATTTATTAGTGTAAAGTTGTCCATTATACACCCTATATCCTTAATGTCTTTTAGGTCTGTATTGATGTCCTCTCTTTCTCTCTTGGTATTGGTATTTTGTGTCTTCTCTTCATATTTTTCTTGATTAGTCTAGTCTGGGTAGGAGCTTGTGAATTTTATAAAAAATTTCCCCCATGGAACTAGCTTTTGTATTCATTGATTTTCTGCATTGTTTTTCTGTTTGCTAGGCCACATTTTTGAGGTTGTCTCATCTCTGTGATCTTGTACTTTAAAATCCTGGCTGCTAAGGCAATTTTCTAATGATGTCAAATAGATTTAATGCCTTCAAATAGATTTTACTTTTGTATGTTCTCTGGCTATTCAAGTTGTTCTCAGTAGGAGTGCATATTATTTAATTACAGCCAGAAGCAGAAATCTGAGAGGAATAATTTTGGGTGGCTGGTATTGCAAGCAGAGCACTGATGTGGAGGCAGGATTCCTGGATTCAGATTTTTCTCTGTTGCTTGCTAATAGTGCTATTAATAATCTTGGGCGAGTCAACTTGACTAAGTTCAGCTTCCTTGTGCATAACATGGGGATAATCATAATATCTTACATCACAATGTTTCTGCAAGTATTAAGTAAAGTGATTCAACGTGAAACTGCTTTATGAACTATGACAAATTTCATAAATATGGCATGGCTCATGTTTCATTTGTACAACTGTGGGTGCCTTGAAGGTTGGGGCTGAGTCTTTTGGCTCGCGATTCCTCAACACCTAGTACAATTCCTGGAACATATTTTGGTGTTTAATAAACATTTGTTGAGCTCAACCAAAGCTATTTTACGTTAATGGTTAAAATTCTCACATACTGACTCAGAGTAAGTGCATACTGTATATTTATAGTTTTGGACAGTATATGGATCATGCTGAATTATTTATTATCATTATTTAGACTAAAAAAGTGTGCTATTCTATATGTAAATTTCCTGTATTATTCTTATAAGATTATTATCTTTCTGGTCACAAGCAGAAAAATGTGCTGAAGTATTTATAAATGGTGGGAAATCGCTAAAGATTGTCTCATAGGAGGAAGTGCTAGAAAATTGCCCTGATTCTGGTAATGCTGTAGGTTAACTGTATAAATATAAGCAGAGGTTCCTTATGATGTGTCACTGAAGCTGGTAAGCTCTGATCTTGTGACAGTATCTCTTTACAGTATGCAAATTAGTCTGTTCAGAGGAATTAACTACTTTGCTTACAGGTGACAGATTTGTGTTTTCACCTTAACACCATTTCCTTATCCCCTTTTCCACCCCCCATATGCATGAGTATTTCTCTCATCAGTTTTAAATTCAAGTATGAAGCTCATTCAGGCTAGGTCAGTTTCCTCAGATTCAATATTCTGCTTACCACCTTCATAATTCTTTTCCATGTCTATGTACCACTTATACTATTTTCCTAAGATTTTCTTTGAACTCGTTTTTCTCCCTAAATGAATGTATTTTAAAGTAACTTAACATCACATCACAAATTGAAAATCAATACTGCATTCCAAGATTATGGTAAAAATAAACAATAGTGGAAACAAAATTTTATTAAATGATATAAAGAGACCACTGCCTATTGGAGATTCTGAGCCCCAGGCTTGCTGTCTTTATTAAAATAAGCAACGGTCAGACTTGTTGTTGTGGTTGTTGTAAGTTGAGTTGTTATACTTACAACTCAACAATAAAAATAAATAATAATAAAAATAAAACTGAAAAAGAATTGAAAGGGGGTGATTTCTTCACTGTGTGATTCCATTTAATTTAATGATTTGCCAGTATACCTACCACTTAAAGGCATTTCACATACCACTCTTTGGGATATATGGGGTTAGGTCATCTCCAACTTTCAAGAGTGTTTCCAATATTTTCTTTTCCATTATTTGTGTATTTCCTCCCTCAGTCCTCACTCATGCAAACTTTCCTTGACTTATACCTCATGTACAAGTAATTTTTTTGTTTTTACCATTGACCACCTCCACTCTTAGTGCCAAGAGTCACTATGAAAAATACTTGGGAATTTTACGTAAGAAATAGTAAGAGGGGAGAAACTGAAAATCAGGAAGAGATTGGGAGAAGCTGACTCAGACAAAAATCATCATGTCTTCTTGTCCTAGGATAGTTTCATCTATTTTTCCAAACATTTTCATTTCCTTGTACTTTCCTTTGAGGTTTATTGGACTTAAAGTAAGCATAGTCTCCAAAAAAAACAGATGCCTCTAAGAGGATTAAGAGGTCGTTAGTCATCCACACCTTAGTATAAATGAATCCAATCAACTTACTTCCTTTATACCTGAGATTACCTACATTGAAGAAAAGGGAATGAAATAACTTGGATGAGTAGTGTATTTTGGGAGACTATGATAGCATATGAGGAAAGAGGGTTGGCTGAGAAGTTATAGAGAGGTAGAAGAGAAATAAAGGAAGGTGAGAGAGTCTCAAAGAAAAGTGTAGTGTAGTTTAACATTTTGTTTCTTCTCCTTCTCATTCTGTCACATTAATTTCTGTTCTGGAGACCCAGAAATCAGGTTAGAATACAAAATTATACAGTTCAACTACTGCTTCTAAGGAAAATGTATTCTATGTCCTGTGACACGGTACTTGGTAACCTGAGAAAAGTCTGTACAGCACTCTACACACAATGGGTAATTAAGAGGTATTATTACTTCCGTCTGCCTTTGCAAATCTCCAATGGGATAGAAAATGTCAGGAAAATTGTAAGTAGAAGCATAGATTTTCCCCAAGAGAACAGTTCAATTTTACATGTAGTGTTCCTGTGTGTCGTAGGTCCTGTATTAGGTTTCCCATCATGCTAAGTGCGATGGTTCTTCTGATGACTTCCAAGCAGGTTCTAGATCAGTGCTTTTCAAACTGTGGTGAAGGACCACCAGTTTTTTTTTGTTTGTTTGTTTTTTATTTTTAAATCTCTGATCTGTGGCAGACCAATCCTAGTATTCAGCTTGTGCAACATGTGACTCACCACGACATTCTGACAATTACAAAGGGCTGTCACCTCGCTCAACTAGACTGTTTGGCCAGTTTGAAGCTTGGATATTTTGGTAATGTCAAATCGCAGTAAGGGCTTCTAAACACATACTCATAATTTCTGGGTTTATCTCAGTGAAGACTGGTGAAAAAAGTTCACTGACCACACTTTGAGTAGACTTGGTCTAGTAAGTATGTTCTGAGAGTTCCTCTTATAAAATGAAAGAGTCCTTTTATTGACCTAAAATCAATGTAATGTAGCTGGGTTCCTTGGACAAAAATAATCTGAGCGCTATTTGCTTGTAATACAAATTTTCCAACTCACTTGTCATACTCCTGTTGTTATTGTCATTCTTTTGAACTCTACCAGAAAATTAGGAGCCCAGAAAATCTGGAGATCTTACTATAATGTTTTACCAACTATTATAATATTTGTATTTATAAACATGTAAAATAACTTATAAAGCTCTTTCTGTCAGATTAAATTATGCTGCAGTAACAGATGATCCCTGAAACCTCAGAGCTTTATATCAATGAACATTTCTTTCTTGTTGATGCTGTATGTCCATCATGGGTCTGTTTCAGCTCATCTCCAATATATCTTCATTTTAGGATCCATGTTCAGAGACTAGTCCTATTTGGGACACTGCTGGTCTTGTGCTTAGGGAAGAGAAGATGGTGTCCGTATGATGGCTCTTAAAGCTCTACCCGAAAGTGTATACATTACTTTCTTTCATATTTCAATGGCCAACAAGTCACATGACCAAATCTGAAGTTAGTGAGTTAGGGATGTGTAACCATCCAGAAGGAGGGGCCTGGAAGGAGGGACAGCAAATAATTCAAACACTAATAACACCTATGACACTCACTGTTAAAATTTGAGTGAAACTTGGGGAAGAGTAGAGAGGCATTTCAAAGTGGGAGGAATTTATTCCATAATCACGAAAGATAAAATTACTTTTATGAATTTCAATAAGAGGAAAAAAGGAGCATAAAACAGGTGGAACAAATATTAAGTTGCTAGAACTCAATATACTAATTTGCATTAAGCAATTCAAGTTGAGAACATTTTACTCTTTTTTGCAGCTTTACTGAGATATAATTGACATAACATTGTGTAATTTTAACATATACATCATAATGACATATGTACATGTTGTGAAATGATTACCATAATAAGGTTAGTTAACACATCCATTACCTCATATAGTTATAATTTTTGTGAAAACTTTTAAGAACTACTCTCTAAACAACTTTTTAAAAAGACTTTCATTAAAAATATGCTAACATACAATATTATATTAGTTTCACATGTACACCATAGTTATTCAAGTGATCACCATGATGAGTCGAGCAACTATCTGACACTGTACCATGCTATCACAATATTATTGACTATATTCCCTATGCTACATCCCCGTGATTTATATGTTTTATACTTGAAACTTTGGACCTCTTATTCCCCTTCACCTTTCCCACCCCTGTTTAATTTTTCAATTACAGTTGACATTTAATATTATTTTATATTAATTTCAGGTGTATAGCATAGTAGTTAAACATTTATATAATTTAAGAAGTGATCCCCCCGACTAGTCTAGTACCTGTCTGTCACTATACATAGTTATTACCAGATCACTGACTATATTCCCTATGCTTTACTTTACATTCCCATGACTATTTTGTAACTACCAATTTGTACTTCTTAATCCCTTCACCTTTTTCACCCTGCCCCCAACCGCCTCCCATCTATCACCCCAACAAATCTAGTCCCCATCTGACTCCATATAGTTATTACAATATTATTGACTGTATTCCTTATGCTATACCTACATCCCCATGACTACTTTGTAACAACCAATTAGTATTCCTTAATCCCTCGACATTTTTCACCCACCCCTTCCACCCCCCTCCCATCTGGCAACTATCAAAATGTTCTTTGTATCCATTAGTGTGTTTCTGTTTTGTGTGTTCATTTTGTTCTTTAGATTCCACGTATAAGTGAAATCACATCACATCTGTCTTTCTCTATCTGATGAAGTTCACTCAGCACAAAACCCTTCAGATTCATCCATATCAACATAGATGGCAAGAACCCTTTCCCTTCAATGGTCAAGCAGTATTCCACTGTATGTATGTACCACCTCCTCTTTATCCATTCTTCCATCCACAGACACTCAGGCTGCCTCCACATCTTGGCCATTATAAACAATGAACATATGGAAGCACACGTCCCCTCGAAGAAGCCTTCTTTGTCTCTTGTTATACCCTTTGTTTTAAAGTCTGTTTTGTCTAGTGTAAGTATTGCTACTCCAGCTTTTTTTTTCCATTTCCACCTTTTGTGAAATAACTTTCCAACTCTTTACTTTTAGTCTGTGTGTGTGTCCTTCAATCTGAAGTGAGTCTCTTGTAGTCAGCATATATAAGGGTTTTGTTTTCTTATCCATTCAGCCACCCTATGTTTTTGATTGAAACATTTAATCCATTTACATTGAAAGTAATTGTTGATATACTTGTAATTACTGCCATTTTATTATTTATATTTTTTTATTTCTCCCCCGCCCCCATCTTAAAGAAGTCACACTAACATTCCTTGTAATACGGGTTTGATGGTGAGGAACTCCTTTAGCTTTTTCTTGTCTGGGAAGCTCTTATCTTTAAGTTATAGTGTTGCTGGGTAGAGTAATCTTGGTTGTAGATCCTTGCTTTTCATCACTTGGAATATTTTGTGCCAATCCCTCCTGGCCTGTAAAGTTTCTGTTGAGAAATCAGCTGACAGTCTCATGGCTCTCTCTTGTAAGTTACTAGTTGCCTTTCTCTTGCTGCTTTTAGGATGCTGTCTTTGTCTTTAACATTTGCCATTTTAATTATAATGTGTCTTGGTGTGGGCCTATATGGGTTCATCTTGTTTGGGACTCTCTGTGCTTTCTGAGCGTGGTTAGGAAAGTTTTCCATCATTATTTTTTCAAATAGGTTCCCTATCCCTTGCTTTCGCTCTTCTTTTGGTACCCCTATAATGTGAATGGTGTTACACTTGATGTTGTCCCAGAGGTCTCTTAAACCATCCTTATTTTCTTATTCTTTTTTCCTTTTGCTGTTCCAATTGGGTGTTTTCTGCTACCTTGTGTTCCAAATCACTGATTTGATCCTCTGCTTCATCTAGTCTGCTGATGAGTCCTTCTATTGCATTCTTTATTTTAGGTATTGTATTCTTCACTTCTGATTGGTTCTTTTTTATGGTTTCTGTCTTTTTTTTTTTTAATGCTTGCTGTCTCTTCGCTGAAGTTCTCACTAAGTTCCTTGAGCATCCTTGTAACCATTGTTTTAAACTCTGTCTCTGGTAGGTTGCTTGCCTCCATTTTGTTTAGTTCATTTTCTGGAGTTTTCTCCTGTTTTTTCACTTGGGATGTATTTATTCCTTTCCTCATTTTGGCTGCCTCTCTGTGTTTGTTTCTATGTATCAGGTAGATCTTCTACATCTCCCAGACTTGCTAAGTGACTCTGTGTAACAGGTGCTCTGTGGGGCCCAGTGGCACAGTCTCCCTGGTCCCCTACTCTGCGTGCTCCAGGAGTGTCCCTTGTGTGGATTGTTTGTGTCATCCTGTTATATTTGAGCCTTGATTGCAATAGACACATCAGTGGGTGGGATTGATCCTCAGGTTGATTGGCTTTGGGGTTTGGCCACATCCACAGCTTATGGGCTCTGTGTGGGGGAGCTTATCACACAGAGTAGGATTTGCCCCAGTGGGCTCTGGTGCCTGTTGAAACTGCCCTTTGGGTGTGGCAATTGTGGGGTTAATTGGGTGGTGCTCTGCTGTGGTCTAAAGTCAACCTCCAAGTATATTGGATCTGGGCCCTCTTGGGAGGGGCTCTGGTGCAGGCCCAGGTCACCCACTGCCTGGACCGGTCAGGGACTACCTGACAGGAGCTACACAGTGATCCACGGTTGGTCGCTGCCTCCCCTGTGTCTACTGGACATGGAGGCACAGGGGAGAGACCATGCTGTGAACTGAGGACAGCTGCCACCATTACTGGGTCTGGGGTAGCTCTGCAAAATCCAGGACACGTGGAGGCCTGCTGCCACCTGCCAGCTCCCATATGGTTCAACCACTAATAAAGCCTTGGTGGTTTGGCAGGGTCTCAATGAGTCACCAGGGTGGAGTAGGGGAGCTCACCAGGCCAATCCGATTCAGATTTGGCCTTTGGAGGAGGACTCAGCACAAGAAAGTGCCACCTGCTTGCAGGCTGCGTGGGAGGAGAACCTCACAAGGGAAAATGGCCATTAGCTTCTATCTCTCACCTTGAAGCCACATACTTCAGTCTGCCCCCCTGTATCTGATGCCCCTCGAGTCCCTCCACCAGAGCCAGGGTGAGTACCTGCGAGCATGTCTGTGTGGGCCCTTTAAGAGGATGTCTGGGTTTTCCATAGCCTTTTGTCCCACCCAGACCATCAGAATCCCCACTGTTTTTCACAGCCAGATGTTGTGGGGGCTCCTCTTCTGGGTACCAGTACTTCTGGCTGGGGAGCCTGGTGTAAGGCTGGGGTTTCTGGCTTTTCTGTGGGGGATCTCTGTGGCCGAGATATTTCTCCCGACTTTCACCTACCCCACCTGGGTGTGGGACCAGCTCGTTTCTACCCCTCTTAGCACTCTTGATATGACTTCTGCTTTATGTCCTTGTTATCAGACTCAGTCTGACATTGCTTGCTGCCTGGGGCCCAAGGACTCTAGTAACAAGGGTTGGTGAAGAGAAAAGCATTCTTTATTCTAGATTCTGGCAGCTAGGGAAGATGACAGACTAAGGTCTAGAAAAGGCCACCTTCCTCGAACTGAGAAAAATTAAGAAGTTTTATAGTCAGGCAGGCAAGTGGGGAAAAGAACAAAGAAAAATGGGAGTTGGTCTTGTAAGTTTCAGAGCTGACAGTTGAGAAATTTCCTCCTATGGCCCGGTCTGAGCAATCGCCTACTGTAGCCTGGTCTGCTTCTTATCGTTATCTCAAAATCCGCAGCCATGGCATGAGTGTTTCATGCATCATCAGCAAAAACTGCAAGGAAGTTGCAACGATGGACCCCGGTGTCTGGGTGCCAGAGAATTGAGAAATTATTCTTTCCAGCTTAGTACTCTGCTGATTATTTAGATCAACAAGGTATGTATAGTCTTAAGAAAGGGAACAAAGCAGAGTCAGTAAATCAAGTAGTGACAGGAAAAACAAAGAGAAAACAGCTGAGTATCAGGTGGCTAAATAGCGAGCTATGAGATGAATCAGAGTGCAAACTATCAGTCTAACTATGTTATTGATTCCCCAAGTTTCACCTTTACATCCTTGGTTATTAAACTTCTGTTCAGCTAGACTTCAGATGTTTCTCCAGGTTGATTGTTCTGTAATTTAGTTGTAATTTTGATGTGTTCATGGGATCAGGCAAGCACCACATTTAACTACTCCGTCATCTTGGGTCTCTCTAAGCAACTTTCAAATATACGATATAGCATTGTTAACTGTAGTCACCATGCTATACCTTACATCCCCAGAAATTATTTATCTTAAAACTGGAAGTTTGTACCCTTTAACCACGTCCCCCTCTCCCCCTGCCATGCCTGGCAGCCATCAGTCTGCTCTCTGTTTCTATGAGTTCATTTTTTTTTTTTAGATTACGCATACAAGTGAGATCATACAGCATTTGTCTTTTCCAGCTGACTTATTTCACTTAGCATAATGCCCTCAAGATTCATCCATGTTGTTGCAAATGGCAGGATTTCCTTCTTTCTCGTGACTGTATAATATTGCAGTGTGTGTGTATCACCGTTTTTTAAACCATTCACCCACCAATGGACACTCAAGTTGTTTTCATGTTTTGGCTATCGTAAATAATGCTGCAGTTAACACGAGGGTACACATATCTCTTCCCAATAGTGATTTCATTTCCTTTGGATATATACCTAGAAGTTGGATTGCTGGGCCATATGTTAGTTCCATTTTTAATTTTTTGAAAAAAATCCATACTGTTTTCTGTAGGTTTTCATTGCCTATTCATTTTGTCTATTTCCTTTGCTGTGCATCTTTTTAGTTTGCTGTAGTCCCAGTTGTTTATTTTTGTTTTTGTTGCTTGTGCTTTTGGTGTTATATCCATAAAAATTATTGCCAACACCAGTATCAAGGAGTTTTTCCTCTGTGTTCTCTTACAGGAATTTTATGATTTCAGATCTTACATTTAAGTCTTTAACCTGTTTTGAGTTAATTTTTATGTATGGTGTAAGACAGTCCAGTTTCATTTGTTTCCATATGGCTGATTAGTTTTCCCAACACCATTTATTGAAGAGACCATCTTTTCTACACTGAGTATTCTTGGCTCCCTTGTCGAATATTAGATGATTCTTTATGCGTGGGTTTATTTCTGGGCACTTTATCTGTGTGTCTGTTTTATGCCAATACCATACTGTTTTGATTACTTTGGCTTTGTAATATAGTTTGAAATCAGGAAGTGTGAAGTCTCCAACTTTGTTATTTATCAGGATTTCTTTGGCCATTCAGGGTTGTTTGTGGTTTCATATGAATTTTAGGATATTTTTTTTTCTATTTCTATAGATGATTTTGGGTAGTATGGACATTTTAACAATATTAAGTCTTCATTTTACTCTGTCTTAAAGGGTCCATAAGATTTGTTCTTTAAGTATCATAAATGGAAAAGGTATCCCCTATGTTAATTATAGATGATTTATATTAAAAAGAGAAGCACTGTTTATTTATGCATTTCTCTAGGTATTTAAGGATGATACATAAATAAACATGATGATAAACACAAAAGAGAATAAAGTCCAATCTGATAACTCAAATTATGCCTGAAGTTTCCAAAACTCATCTGTTATCTCTATTTGCATGGTTCATTTTAGAAGATGAGGATATCACAGAAAAAGAGTAACATATTCATGTTCTGAGACTTGTCAGAGAATTCCTGATTTGATAAAATAAGACAGGACATCTGCAATTCCTAGAGAGGTCAGAGTGGTTTTAGTAGTACTTAAAAATTCTTAATTCTCTGAGGATAGGAACAACATTTTCTCAAACCTTTCTTCATATTGGTTCCATTTCATATCAAAGAATTAATAAACCTCCTTAAGTACCTAACATACAGCCATGGACTAATTGGGCTCATTTGGGGTTAGGGCTCCTCAAGAGCTCTTTTATTTTTTAAACCCTTCAGATTGGAAATGCCTTGTCAGAACTAGAAAGAAAGAACAAGGACAAATCCCCATGCATGCAGATATGTAGGGAAAAAAAAAAAAGGGAAATATCTTTATTTGCCTCTTTCCTTTCACTCCTTGCCAATGATTTCTTATTTTCCTTTTGAGCCGTGGGTTACTTCTTTAAACTACTTGGAATGGCTATTTTTACTTTCTGTTTTGAGAGAGATGAAGAGTGCATTTTCCTAAGAGCTCCCAATGTTTAAACTTGGGAAAAAGAATTGTGTTGTTCTAGCTAGAATATACAGCTACACTTGTTTTAAACATACGTGCCTACAGCTTCTTCATGGGGCACAGTGAGGCCAGGGAGTGTGGCCTGGAGAAGTGCCACCTAGGTGGGTGTGCATGTGCATTTTGGCAACATGATGGTAACCCATTATGTTTGTTTGAGTAACCCATCCTGTTTGTATAGAAGTTATAGTATGTGCAGAATTCCTTCACTACATTCTCTTATTTGATCTAATTTTGACACCATTTCTGTGAAACTGGGACTTTCAACCCCATTTTATAATTGAAGGTTAAGTTACAGACCCAATGTTGGGGAGAGCCATGGTGTCCTCCCCCTCTTCTACCTCCTTGTCTCCTTTCTCTCTCCATCCACACATATGTTTAAGGAGTGCCCATGTTTTACCTGATAGCTGGAGATCCCCCACTGTTGATCAGTCTACCCCTCATACATCAAATTACCCTTCCCCATGGTCACAGTTTATTGATCTAAAGATGAGGACGTGGCCTGAACTAAGTTAGTGAGGGTCTATCCTTGGGATTTAAAAAACCGAAACGGAGAATTCACCTCTTTGCTGGCACAAGATTATAGACCATTTGTCTCCATCATTCAATTGAAAACAGCTCTTGTTATTGTCACCTATGACACCCCTGTGGTCATATCCAGTAGTCAATTCTCATGCGTCATTCAGCAGCATTTAGCATGGCTGATCACTTTCTCCTCTTCCATTTTCTCCAGGTGGCTTTTGGGATACCACTCTCTCTTGCTTCTCCTACATTGCTGGCGATTCCTTCTCAGCCTTCTTTGCAGGTTTGTTCTCAACTCCCAATCCTTAAAGGTTGGAGAGCTCAGGGATCAGTCTTCAGACCTCTTCTGTTCTCTACTTTGGTCTATCTTTGGTTCTTTCCTTCTCTTTTACCTCCAACTACAATACTTCAGCATATAATGTTGACCACCTTCAAAATATAATCAGCGTATGACCGCTTCTTACCAACTCTACCACATAGTCTCTTGCTTAGGTTATTGAAATAACCGTCTAAATCGTCTCCTTGCCTCCACTTTGCCCCATCTACAGTTTAATTTCCACACAGCAGCCAGAGTGGTTCTACTAAAACATAAAGCAGATCCTGTCACTTCTCAGCTCAATATTTTCCAATGACTTTCTATCCCAGATTAAAAGCCCAAATCCTTATAATTATCTTGAGTCTATACGGTCTGGCCATAGCAACCTTTCTGATCTCGTCACTATGCACTCTCCTTTCCCCCACTTCTGCTCTAGCCTACTGGCCCCTTGCTTGTCCTTGAACATGTCAAGAGTATGTTCTACCTCAGGAGTCTTTATGTTTGCTGTTTCACCAAATAGTCTTAACTACTTTCTTCCAAACTATATCTTTTGTTCAAATATTACCAAATATTAGAGGAGTTTGCATGGCCACTTCTATAAAATACCAAACAACACCGCTGCCCTTTGGCACTCCCTAAACCCTTATATTAGCTATTTTTCTCCATAGCAGTTACCACTACCTGCTATATTATCTGTGCTTTTGTTTATTGTGTGGCTTTCTCCACTCCATGAAAACGTGGGTTCCACAAGGGCAGACATTTTCCTTGTTACTGCTGTATTCGTAGTGCTTAGAATAGTGCTGGCCATGTAGTCAGGCTCAAAAGCAATAGCAGATTGAGTGAATAAATTCATAGAACAGTCTAGAGCTGTGGAAGGCCGTGTTTCCTAGTGAGTAGAAACAGGCAGTCTTCAATAAAAGAGAACAAAGCCAGCCTGTCAGGAGGAGCAGAGACCAAGGGAAAGGTGAGTCCTGACTGAGCTTGAGTCCCTGATTGTTCCTGGTGCTCCAGTGCATTCCTGATCTGCAGCTTGGTGGTTCAGTCCTTTGTGTTCAAGTGGCTTTGAGTTGGGTTTTTATATTTACCAGGGTCCTAATAAGTACACCAAGGACATATACACAGATGGAGCTTTGTCAGGGCCAGAACCCAGGTCTTTGATTTTTAATTCAACATCATACCAGGTGTTTCTGCAGTTGAATGACCTATGTGATTACAGGGCCTGAAGATGTGCCCACATCCACTTGAAGCAAGGTTACAGAGGGTATGAAAGGTGAATGATGTCCTGCTGTACTTGCTAAATATCTGCTTTCCTCCTGCCAGAGGGTGTAATCAATTTCTTTTAATTTAAAAATTTTTATATTTTTAGGATCTGGAAAGGAACAAGCAACACATGACCTTTGCGTGCCCCACTTTTTGATGATATTAAGAATAGAGTTTTAAAGGAAATTATTACATAAAGGATGGGAGAAATATGACAATGTCAGGTTGGAAGGAATGTTAGAGGCAACTTTATCCACCCAGAGAAATGATATAATCAACCCAAGGTAACGTGGTTAATGACAGAGCTAGAACTAGAACCCTAGTATCCCAGGTCTGTCTGACCCTTAGTCCAGGCTCTTTTTACTACACGAGATGTCTACTTCTTCCTTTCTTCCGTGCCCTTTCACTCCCATTCTGTTCTCTTAGGTTATATACAGCTACATAAACTCTATTCATAATCTCTCCATCAATGAATTGTGGATAATGCTATTTAGTTGTCTACAATGAGTATGCAGATACATTTTAAATGAACTCAGGGTAACCAAAGACTATAAGGCAGAAGGCAATCGCACACAAGCTGTGAATGACATATAAATCAATCCAAACTCAGCAATTTATGGGCTCACCTGTATGAAAGAATAATGACTTTAGGATATGCCACAAAGGCAGGTTTGAGCTCATCATTAGTAGACTTTTTTTATATTTCCGAATGAGAAATTGATTATTATTTCAGACTAAATGTTACTTTGTATTATTTGTCCAGGACTCTGGAAAAAGGTATCAAGTACCCAGTGAAGAGCAAAAACACTACATACTTCTTAATTCTTGATAGTTTTGGAGAGGTGAACCATATAAGAGTAAGGAAGATCTATAACAAAAATTAAGGATAATAAAATAAAAAATGTATATCTTTACACATGCACAATTCTAGGTTATATGAAATCCAAGTTTCTTCAAATTTGGAAGATGCGCTTCAGGATACCAGCAAGGAAATGTATCATCTCCAAGTAGATGTCCTTTTTTTGAGTCAGCCCACTCATGTTGAAATCATGAGAGAGAAAACCTAATTGGCCCGTTCTGGGATACATCACACACAACAGAGGAGAGCAGGGTATATTCCCTGCAATAGCGGAAAGATAGTTCCCCAAAACATAAATGGAGATATATATTTACCAAAATAAGAGGAGATGCATGCTGGAAAGGGAGAAATAACAGGTGTCCACTACTCTCCCTTAGATTTGTCCTTTTGCTTTCCCCCCACATTGTACTGTGTGGAGAAACAGCAAGGGATAGCACAAAGGGGCCTGGACTTATATTTTAAGACTTGGATTTGAACTTCAGCTCTCTATAATCTTGGACAACTCATATATAACCTTGTGGGCCTTAGTTTACTTATCTGTAAAATTAGAGGCTTTAACATGGCGTTGCAACGATTTCTTCCTGCTTCAAATGGTAAGAATTTATGGTGCAAACTTGGGTGCTGTCCGTAGTTCCACAATTTAAAGTGAAATCACTATGACTTGATTTCAAAGGCTTTGTTATGATAAATAACCCAATTAGAGTTTATTCTCATTAAACACCACGATTCTGAAGGCAGGGACTCGAGTCATCACTCAGATAGGAGTGATAGGGCGCTGTGGAAGAAATCTTGGACTGGGAATTAAGAGATACAGTGTAATGTGGCATTCATTTACTCTTTGTCAATTAAGAGCACCACAATTTTCCTTTGGCCAATTAGTCATCCGCCACCAGCTCATATGACTCAGGTAGGGTTGACTTCACTGTCCACCTTCTTACTCCCTTTACCCCTCATTGTCTCAGTGAGGGATTGTAGTTCTATATGAGATCCCAAACTGAGCTGAATCAAAGGAGAGCTCTAACAAATTGGCTTTAGTGTACTGTACCAGTTAGAGAAAGCTTAGTTCCTTTGGAACACAAATATGACAGAAACAAACAATGAAAAATAACTTAAAAGGGAGCCAGGAAAAGCAGGACCAGTACATGGAATAGGCTGGTCTCAGGTGCGGAATATTTTAATCTCTTTAATTGGGTAACACTTCTTCCTTTTGATTCTTCTCACTATCCTGAAGAATCCTGAATCTTCATTGTTTATTTTTCTGGTAATCAACTTCTAACTCATCATGATTGAGAATTTCCTTTTATGGGAGAGAGAAACTTCTGGTCAAATTGAAAAGGTAAACAATCATTTCAGCTTATAAGATTTCTTATAATACTGGCTTGATGATAATGAATTCTTTTAGTTTTTGCTTGTCTGGGAAGCTCTTCATCTCTCCTTCCATTTTAAGAGTAGTCTTACCTTTCATCACTTTGAATATTTTGTGCCACTCCCTTCTGGCCTGCAAAGTTTCTCTTGAGAAATCAGCTGACAATCTTATGGGAGCTCCCTTACAAGTTACTAGTTGCCTTTCTCTTGCTGCTTTTAGGATCCTCTCTTTGTCTTTAACATTTGACATTTTAGCTATGATGTTTCTTGGTGTGGGCCTTTTTGGGTTCATCTTTTTTTGGGAACTCTCTGCCCTTCCTGGGCTTGTATGTCTATTTCCTTGGCCAGGTTATGGAAGTTTTCAGTCATTGTCTCTTCAAATAGATTCTTGATCCCTTGCTCCCTCTCTTCTCCTTCTGGTGCTCCTATGATGTGAATATTGATACACTTGATATTGTCCCACATGTCCCTTAAACTATCTTCATTTTTTAAAATTCTTTTTTCTTTTTGTTGTTCTGATTGGGTGTTTTCTGCTACCTTGTCTTCTAAATCACTGGTTCGATCCTCTGCTTCATCTAATCTGCTGTTGATTCCTTCTAGCATAGTCTTCATTTCAGCTATTATATTCTTTATTTCTGACTGGTTTTTATGACCTTCTTTATGTTTACTATGTCTTTGTTGAAGTTCTCACTAAGTTCCTTGAGCATCCTTATAACTAGTGTTTTGAACTCTGTCTCTGGTCGATTGGTTGCCTTCATTTCATGTAGTCCTTTTTCTGGAGTTTTCTCCTGTTCTTTTATTTGGGACATGTTTCTTTGTTTCCTCATTCTGGCTGCCTCTCTGTGTTTGCTTCTATGTATTAGATATATCTCCTATGTCTCTCAGTCTTTGCTGGGTGGCCTCATATTGTAAGTGTTCTTTAAACATTATATAGCTAAAGAAAGTATGGCAAGACATTAAGATTTATTAGGATGGTACAATGGTGATCTAAGCATTCTCCTCATTTTAGTCTCATTATCATACTTCATTGTAGAATGGAACTATTTCATTTGAAAATAAATTTATGAAATAAAAAAAAATAAGAAGCCACGTAGTTAACCTCAGTGTTTGGGGCACTGGTCCTGGAGTCAGATTACTTGGGATCACTCCCTAAACTCCTCATCAACTAGCTGTGTGACTTTGAGAAAGTTGCTAAACCTATATCTTCAGTTTCCTCATCTGTAAAATGGGTTTCATCAGCGTGCCTACTTCATGGAGATACTTGAGGATTAAATGCAAGCAATTGTTTATGCAGATACACAAAGCTAGAAAATTTAGAAAATATAGATATGTAAAAAGACTAAAACAATCCTATCAAAATTGCATTAGTATCTTGGTGGGTAAACCTGCAATCTTCTTTTCTTTGTGGATGAGCCTATAAATACAACCCTAACAAATGCAAGCCCCTCAAGCCCCTTTTGGGTCCAGCAAGCAAAATTAATATTTTAAAAACTCAAATTCTTTATTTGCCACTTCTACAAAACTATTAAGGGGTTCATATACATTTCTACAGCAAGTTTTCACAACTCTCTTTCCTCTTCTATCCCATCTCCTCGCTCCCTGATGCTGTTCCACACCCGGGGGATATTCTCACGTCCTCCAGAAAACACTTCCTCTTCCCAAGCTCAAGATACCTTTTTTCTATATTTCAGCTCTTTATCGTGTAGGTTCAGTTGCCCTGTAGTTGGAAGAACTCCTTTTTCTTCTTTTTTAGTTCCATCTCTCTCCCCTATTCTGATTACACATGACAAAACCCAAAGAATTTGTCTGAGAAAAATAGAACTCTTCTTAAGACAAGATCTCATTGATGGGGATAGTATAGGTAACTTGAGAGTCGTGGCAGCAGCGGTATTGAGAACATGGGCAGGCAAAGACTGAATTTGCTTTGGAGGTGGAGGGAAGAAGAATATGAATATTACGATGTTACAATTTTTATTATATTTTCAATTAACAAGAGATCATATGGTTTGTCCTAATTTGAAATCAACTTTTTAACTTAATATGTTATGAATATCTCTCCCTTATCTTTAATATTTTTCTATAGCCCCATTTTCCTTGCATAGTATCTCGTAATATAGATTAAATATTTCTCTGTGGTTATCTACTACAAAGAAAGCTTTGATGAGTCGCCTCATAGCTTTGTCTGTGTTTATACCTGAATTCTTAGAAGACACATTGTTGGCTCCAAGTATATACTAAACGTCTAAGGCTTTTTTCTATACAGACCATCCCTGACTTGCGATGGTTCAACTTAGGAGTTTTTGACGTTATGATGCTGTGAAAGCAGTATGCTTACTGAATTAGATGAGATATTCAACACATTATAAAATAGATTTTGTGTTAGATGTTTTTGCCCAACTGTATTCTCAGTGTGTGAAAAGTAGGCTGATCTAAATTATGATGCTCAGTAGTTTAGGTTTATTAACAGCATTTTTGACTTATGATATTTTCAGCTTAAAATGGGTTTATTAGGATATAACCCCATTGTAAGTCAAGGAGCGTCTGTAGTAAAAAAATTTAGCACCAGTGTTGTGAGCCACAAATAAGCTTTTTTCAAGTATCCACATTTACACTGAATATTCTTAAGATAGCTATAGTCCACAGAAACTTTGGGGGGAGATTTTTGTTACAGGCTATTGTCTCAGCTTTCTTTTCAGAGATTTAAATATAAGAGCCTTTCAGTGTCATGGCAAATCTGTCTTTAAATCCTAGGCAGGTCCAGGATCATATCAAATCAATATCGAAGGACCTTTTTAAGAGGATGTCTTTGAGGGTCTTGTGAAGGGTCAGGGGACACAAAGAGGGCAAAGAGACATTTGTGTGGCAGGCTGAGGCATGCTTTTCACGCTTAAGTGAAGAAATGAGAATCTGCTCAGCTCCTGGAAACTCGACTGTTTGATTTGTCACTCTGGGTTTTTACCCAGCATCCCTCGGGTTTGTCTCCTGCCATTGAGTTTCATAATCTCATTCAATTTACATTATCAGTTGAAATTTTGAGTATGAAACAGGCAATGAGGAGAGGGGAAATGAATGGGATTGGGAAAGGAGAAGAAGGGAAGAAGCAGGCAAAGAAAGTGTCTGCCAGGCCAGGCCTACTCTCATCGAAAGGAGGAAACTTCAGAAATTCTTTAGGTTGGCCACGTTCAAACCCTGTCGACCGGCTCCTAGAAGCTTACAGAGTGTTTCAGAGAATTGTCTGTGAACTCTGAACTTAAGCTGTATTAATGATTGTGAGCAACCCAACTTCTTGTCTAACTTTGAGTCCAAATCATACAATTTGGTACTTGCTGGCATTGTTTTGATTTATTTCTTGAAAACAAATCTTGATTCTCCAGTGAGATTAGAATTTATTGGTGGTCCAGATTGCGTCTCCTTTGGCATCTCTCCCCAGTTCACAGCTTAGCACTGGGCTCACAGTGGGTATGGGGTTCTATTCACCATCCCATTTGCTTAAACTGTGCATTAGGATGAAAACCCCTCATAGTCAAGATTTTTTATTTTTAAGTTTATGGAATGAGAAAAGCTAGCATGTCTTCTGGGAAGCCGGAGATAGATTTGGAATTAAACTTAAAGCCACACTGGATATCTGTAAGGAAGAAGGACTGACTGTCTCACCTCTGAATAGAGGACAAAATAGAGCTTCCAAAGAAGGTTTCTTTCGATCCACCTACCCATCCACCCATCCCCTTAGTAAATACTTGTTGAATGTGCACAATACTCTTTATTTAATCAAATGCTTTTGGTATTTGCTGGTTTCTCTACTTGAGATGATGGCTTCCTATTCTCTCTAAAGCTTCCATTTATTTTTTTAACATTTTAGGTCAGATATTATCTGTTTGGAAAAGTTTTATCTGACCCCACAGAGAATTTTAGATGTTTCTTCTCTTATATATCACTTTGACCTAGACACACCACCATAAGATACATTATAACATTGCAGTGTAAATACTTGTTTCAGGTGGACTGTCTCTACAGCCCCTGGTACCAATGCAGTCAGTATCTGGCACACATCAGATACTCATAAATATTTGTGGAATAAATAAGTGAATACATGACTATTAATATTAAATGTCAGAATGAGGCACTGGCCTCGGGTCCTCCCAATTTTGAGGCTTCCACTCAATTGCAGTTTAGGTAGACCTTACTTGAATATCAGAACAGATTTCTCCAGCAGCAGGTGGAAGAAGGGATTCCTGCAGAGAAGGCAGTTAAAGTAAATGCTTTCAACACAGATGGGTTCTGGCAAACAAGCCCAACAGGTTTGCATCAATTACGGGTAAGTAGTTCTTTTTAGGGATCTAGAAATGAAGGCCCTGTTAAACATTCTTCTGACTTCTTGGTTCCACGTTTATGCAAATCATTTCTCACTATCCAAATGAGTTGGCAAAAATTTGAGTCAAATTCCTGGCATACCCTTCCAGGAATTTCAAGAGTTGGCTCTAAATCTCTGAGGTAATCTTAACTGAGGACCTTTTCCTATGAAAGCTAATTTTAGCTTAAGATGATAATTAGAGCAACATTTGTATAGTTCTATAGCTGAATAATTTTCTGGGCATGTTAGTTGGGTAAAACAATTCTCCTTCACAGATACTTACAGATTATAAACATCTGAGAAACAAGCTTCTGTAGACTAATCTGGGACTCTAACTCCCATTGCTTATGCTATGTTTTGAAACACAAAAACATAGTCTGTGTTTCACACATCAAATTTACAAACAGATTTTTGGAACACAAAACTTGCGTGTATACTTCTCAACAATTTTTAATGGCTCTATTTCCACTGAACTTTAAGCCTGGTATTCAAAGCATTACCTTCCCAGACTTATGTCCCACGATTCCTCCATATAACCCTGTGTTGTCAGAGCCCAACTGAACTACACACACTAAACCTGCAGTGCTTCCAGCTTCTATACATTTGCTCAAACTGTTCCCCTTATTTTGTTTGTTAAAATCCTATCCTCCCTCTGAAAATCAACTGTAACCTTTTCTGATGTCCCTCAATTAAGTATGACCACTTCCTCTTGTAAATACCAAAGGTATTTTATTTCTGTAGTTCAAAAAAAAGATGACAGTGCCATATATTGACCAACTCCTATATACTGACCTTTGTATTAACCACTTTACAAACATTATTTAATATAATCCTCATGACAGTTATATGGGGATAAGCATTAATTTTACATGTGCCACTTCCATGGCACTCACTCTTTTTCTATCCACTGTCTGAATGCAGAGAGGAACAAGGTCCCAGAGAAAGGCTGGCAAACGACAGGTCACTGCCTGTTTTTGTGAATAAAGTTTTATTGGAACACAGCCATGCCCATTCATTTGCATATTATCTATGCCTGTTTTTATGCTACAGTGGCAGAGTTGAATAGTTGTGACAGAGACCATATGGCCCACAAATTCTCAAATATTTACTATATGGTCTTTTGCAGAAAAAGTCTTCCAACCCTTGGACGAAGGGGATGGTGAAACCACATGATAGAAGGATATTGAGTCCTTGAAACAAAGCAGAATTCTTTGTTTCCCCACCTCGCTAACCTGTAGTGAACTCTGATGGGAGTAAGAAATAAATTTTTATTCTGTTAATACATAAAAACTTCTGGGTTATCTGTTGCAGGAGTTAGCCTTGCTTCACTAATACAAGAGTTAATATGCTAACTATTCAGGACAGCAACCCAATGATTTCTCTTTCAATAAACCAGGAATATGTGAATGTTGTTGTTAAGTTCTCCTATTGGCTTCTGATACCTTTTAAAAATTAAAGATGAGGAGGTCTTGGTCAAGATTGGGGAGTAGGTAAACACTGCACTTGCCTCCTCTCATGACCACATCAAAATTATAACTAAACTACAGAACAGCCATCATTGAGAATCATTGGAAGTATAGCTGAATAGAAGTCCTATAATGAAGGAAACATAGATGAAGTCACCTCAAGACTAGTAGGAGGGACAGAGACACAGAACAGGCTGGCCCCATAACCACATGTGGTGGTTAAAAATTGGAATGGATATCTCAGTGGTGGAGGTCTCCCCTGAGGAGCTAAGGGTCCCAGCCCCACACCAGGCTTCCCAGCCCAGAGCTCCAGTGCCAGGAAGTTTCACAACTTCTGGCTGTGAAAACCAGTAGAGACTATGGTTGAGTAAAACAGGGCTGTTGGAGTCCCAGGCATTTTTCTTAAAGGGTGCACACTTGAATTTACTGCTGATGGATTCACTTGCTCTGAGCTCCAGCTCTGGGGCAGCAGTATGAAAGGCACTAGAGACATACGGGGAGGACCTGAATTGTCTGGCTTGAGAGTGAGGGATGGAGGGGCAGCTTTCTCACAGATAGAAATGCTGGCAGAACCCATTATTCATTTGTTGAGACCTCCACACTCCAAGTGTGCAGACATAGGTGAGTGCCATATCTGAGTCTCCATCAACCTAGCTAACACTGTTCACCCCACCCTGCCCCACCCTACTTGCAGGCCCACCTGAGCCCCTTCCAGTGGCTCTTCCATACAAATGGCCTGTCTTGGCTCATGCTGTGGACTTTCCTAAAGTCTCTCAAATGTTCACAAACCCCATAAAGCAGCCTCTGGCCTTGGTGTGCCCTGCACCTTTTGCTAAGCAGCCTCAAGCCTGGCATTCGCAGCAGCTGGTCTCAGTTTGCAGCTTAGCCTCTCCCAGGCATCTCCAAGCCCAGCACAAGTGGCAATCATCTGCAGATCACTTTGCAGCTCATACCAAGTGGCCCAGGCAGGGCACAGGCAACAGCTGCCCTTGGCCTGCCCCAGAGCCCTTCTCAGGAGGCCCAAGAACCAACACACATGGTGGCCACCTTCAGACTACACCAGAGCATCACCAACCACCTCCATCAAAGACACACCCAAAGGGCAGACTGGGCAGACACCAGAGTCTCGCTAAAATGAATCCTGCTCCGTAGGATCAGCCCCTGCACAACAGCTCCTCCACTGTAGTCATCACCAGTCCTCACAACCAGTGACTCTGAGGGTCAATCTCTCCCATTGATGTGCAAAGAGAAACTAAGGTTCAACTACAATAGGAGGGCACACACAACCCACATAAGGGACACACCTCAAGCACCTGACTCAGGTGACCAGGGAGACTGCACCACTCAGCCCCACAGCACACCTACTACATAAGGCCACTCTACCAAGACCGGGAGACTTAGCAGCTCTACCTGATACATAGAAACAAACACAAGGAGGCAATGAAAATGAGAACAGAACAAAGCTTCAGAAAAAAGAACTAAACAAAATGGAGATAAGCAATCTACCAGATGCAGAGTTCAAAACACTGGTTATAAGGATGCTCAATGATCTGACTGAGAACTTCAAAAAAGGGATAGGGAACATAAAAATGGAGATAGAAAACATAAAAAAAAAAAACTAGTGAGAAATGAAGAATATAATAACTGAAATAAAGAATACCTTAGAGGAAATCAACAGTAGATTAGATGAAGCAGAGGATCAAATCATAGATTTAAAAGATAAGATAGCAGAAAACATCCAATCAGAATAGCAAAAAGAATAATAATAATAAAAAAAAGGGATAGTTTAAGGGGCCTCTGGCACAACACCAAGTGTGTCAACATTCACCTGATAGGGGTACCAGAAGGAGAAGAGAGAGAGAGCAAGAAATTGAAAACCTGTGTGAGGAAATAATGATGGAAAACTACCCTAACCTGGCAAAGGAAACAGACATACAATCCCAGGAAGCACAGAGAGTTCCAAAAAAGATGAACCCAAAGAGGCCCACACTACGACACATCATAATTAACACTCCAAAGGTTAAAGACAAAGAGAGAATCTTAAACACAGTGAGAAAAGCAGTTAGTTACTTCCAATAGAACTCCAGTAAGACTACCAGCTGATTTCTCAACAGACACTTTGCAGGCCAGAAGGGATTGGCACAAAATATTTAAAGTGATGAAAAACAAGGACCTACAACCAAGATTACTCTACCAGCAAAGCTATCATTTAGAATCGAAGGACAGATAAAGAGCTTCCCAGACAAGAAAAGCTAAAGGAGTTAATCACCACCAACCCAGTGTTACAAGAAATATTAAAGGGATTTTTTTAAGAAGAAGAAAAAAATAGATTAAAAAATATGAATAATAAAATGACAATAACTATATATCTATCAACAATTATTTTAAATGTAAATGGATTAAATGTTCCAATCAAAAGACAAAGGGTGGCTGAATGGATAAGAAAACAAGACCCTTACATATGCTTCCTACAAGAAACTCACTTCAGATCGAAAGACACACAGAGACATGGTAAAGGGATGGAAAAGGATATTTCATGAAAATGAACCCCCACCCCCCAAAAAAAGAGCTGGGGTAACAATATTTATATCAGACAAAATAAACTTTAAAACAAAGGCTATAACAAGAGACAAAGAAGGACCCAGTAATCCTATTTTTGAGTATTTATCTGAAGAAACCCGAAAACATTACTTTGAAGGGACATATGCATCCATATGTTCATTGCAGCATTATTTAAAATAGCCCAAAATGGAGGCAACCTAGGTGTATATTAATGGATGAATAGATAAAGAAGAGGTGGTATATATATTCAGTGAAATATTATTCAACCATAAAAAGGAATGAAATCTTGCCATCTGCAACAACATGGATGGACCTAGAGGGTATTGTGCTGAGTGGAGTAAGTCAGTCAGAGAAAGACAAGTGTCATATGATCTCACTTATATGTGGAATCTAAAGAACAAAATAAAGGAACAAACAAAACAGAAACAAACTCATAGATGCAGAGAACATTTTTATGGTTGTCAGATTGGGGGTAGGGGTTGAGAAGATGGTTGAGGGGGGAGGGAATTAAGGGGCACAAATAGGTAGTTACAAAATAGCCATGGGGATGTAGAGTATAGCATGGGGGATATAGTCAATAATATGGTAATATAACTGTATGTTGTCAGACGGGTACTAGATTTATTGGGGGGTTCACTTTGTAAGTTATATAAATGTTTCATCACTGTGTTGCATACCTGAAACTAATATAATATTGTATGTCAACTGTAATTGAAAAATTAAAAAAATAATGAAAAATAAAAATTACAGATGAGTCTAAGAGAATTTCTAGGACCCCAAATCAGGAATATGCTTCACAAATAATTTTTATGAAGGCCATGGCCGCTGAGTGGCTAGTGATATAATTGAGTAAATAAACACCATGGGAAAAAAGGTCTTAGCAATTTCTGAGGCATGTGCTTAGTTGATATTCAGGTAAGCAAGGTCAAATTGAGAAATTCTGTGAAGCTCTTCTGCATGCCAGACACCTCCAGAGTTAGAGGAACTGAAACGGAAAAGCAGATACTTATTTGATGACAGCTTCTTTCTTGGAAGAGCAGTTTGTGACAGCCTTTTATTCCTTCAAAAAACTCTAGGGAAAGGAACCCAGAAAGATATAAAGATGAACTTTCCCTTGATTGCTGGCGATATATTGAAAGTGACTACGGTGTTTTAATGGGAACTTGAATTAAGTTAAGCTTATCCCTGGGCTGTGTTTTCTTTGGAAGGGGAACAGGTTAGTTAGTAATCTACACATTCTCCATTTGGGTTCCTTGTTCATTGTCTTCCTCAGGGATCACAGAATGAAGATGTTTATCCTCCTGCACTTGTTTCTTTGCTTTAACAGAACATAGTGATCTTGTAAAAAACAAAACCAGTTATAAATTAACTGATCCTTACTCCTCAGCTTCATGGAACCATCAAAGTTCACATTGGGTAACAATTGCTAAAATTACTTATGAGGGCCCTACCCAAGTATTTTCTATGGAAAGTACAAAGCATAGGTCTGTGCTGACCACAGTGCATCTTTCCTGCTGCTCTCACATTCATCCAAACTGGGGAGTGCAAATTGGCAGCAACAGCCCACATGCCTCCTGTAGACATGTTCTCTTTCATCTGCCTGGTGTTTTAAAATCAGAATGATTTCGTACAAAAGTCCAGGTTTGAACGTTTCTTCAAAATTAGGCCCTACACTCTCACGTACCAACAATAATTTAGAGCTAAAATTAGGTGGCACGCACCTTCCAGATGAATGTGGTGCCCAACACTCCGTCTTATCTTAGCTCTGACCTGCCTCAGTCTTTACATTATCTGCTGGGCTTCTGTAGGAGTTGGAATTCCTGGCTTAGACTCCAGGGCTTCTTGTTGTCTCCTCTGCTTATCTCTCTCTCTTTTTTTTTTAAATAGAAAGAGGACTGGATTTGGAGTCAGATAATCTTATAGGCATCTTAGAGCGACCATTTTGTGACCCTGGGCAAGTCATGTGATATCTTTAGTTTCCTTGTTCATTAAATAGCCTAAAGCAAAAGATGGACTATTCTAATGATTAGACAAGGTAATGCATGAAAAACAGGCCTTAGGTTAGGTCCTCGCCTTCTCCTGCAGGATCTCTGCATCATTCTCCACCTTAGCCACCCTGCATCCAGTCTCTTCACTCCTTCATTCTATAGATTTTAATGCTACGTTTACTCAAAAACATGTTAGCACCTACTCTGTTCCTGGCATTGGGCTGGGGATTCGTTAGTCAGTAAGAACAGACTCAGTCTCTATCCTCATGAAACGTAACAGTTGTAATGTGGGAGGCAGACATAAATCAGACAATCACACAAATAAATGTAAAATTGTCATTGGGACAACTGCCATGAAGCAGATGACCTTCATATTAAGAGAACATGTGAAGGAGCTCTTGGCAAGGCCAGAAAGGTCAGACAAAGCTCTTAAGATCTCAAGGATAAGGAGTTTTACAATTGAAGAGGGATTAGAAGAATATTCTAAGCAGTGGAAACAGCATGTGTAAGCTTTGCAGGGAAAGGAAACACGGAGTGGATGAGGCACTAGAAGAAAGCCAGTGGGTGCCGAGGAAATGAAGAGTGGGGGATCTGTGGCTGGAGAGGGAGGTAGGGATCAAATGGCATTGTAGGCCAAGTTTTGGAGCTTTGTCTTTCTCTTAAGAGCAGTGGGAAAGCCATGGAAGGTTTAAGCAGGGGGCAGTTGCAACATATCAAATTTGCTTTATGAAAAAGTAACTCTTTGTGTAGTGTGGAAATCAGATGGGAAGAAGTGTAAGGTTGAATCCCATGAAATTGCCACTTCCATACTTTTTGTCCTACAAGATGACAATTTTCTATGGTTCCACCCAATAGACTAGATGCAGAGTAAACACCAGTTAGGAGGCTGGTGAGAGATGACAGTGGGTTGGATTAGGATGGGCTATTGGAAATGGAGAGAAATGGAAAGACTCGATAGGTATTGAGAAGGTAAAAATCAATGAGCCTTATAATAAACTGGTGTGGGTATCAAGGGCTACGCCTAGACTTGAGAGCATTAGTGGGGAATGGTGTCATTCCTGAAAGGGTGCATTGGCAGATGACCAGGTTTGGTAATCAGGGATGATTCCACATGGGGTTCAAAGTGCCTTTGTAACAACCAAGAAGGGATGACCTTTGAAAGGTGATGACCTTCTACAGAAATACCTTGCCTTGGCTTTAGCTGCATTCCTGGGGGTTGGGGGTTGAATGACCCTAGACTACTTTAAATTACCAGCTACAGGTTCCACATCATGAAAGTATTATAAGTCAGGGCCCCACAACTGTGTGGTGTAGGCTAAGAGTTTTGGTTTTCATAGGAGACTTTTTTTTTAACCCCTCTCAAAACCCCCTGCAGATGGTGTGTTTAAGCAGGGAGTTCAGTTCCATTCTTTCCACCTTAAGGCCTGAACTCACATTTTCATTTTTTTTTAAATTTTGTTTTGTTTTCTGTCGGCTTTAGAAACCTAGCTCCCTTGCTGTAGGGGGTCTATAACTCCATATGAAACTCCTGTGGCTTCCTCCTGGCATCAGCTCATATTTATTCCTCTGTCTTGATTTCGTGCCATTCTTGGCACTTGGAGGATCCTTTATTTTTTCTTATCAAAATTGGTTATATGGGAATATTTTCGTTACACTGTATTTAGAATTTCTATGTGGCAAGGGGTCTGTTACGGTCAGCTCAGTGGGCTGGATGGTCAGAAGTGGTCCAGTAAATTTTCTATGCATATTATTAGAAATGTTTTATAATGAAGTATGACATATTATTCTGTCATTTGACATAAGTATATACCTCTTATCAATATCTGTATAATTGAACACGGATTGAAAAAAGTTATGATTGGAGAAGACGGGGATTCTTGGCATATCCTTCATGGTAGAACAAAAGCTCTGGGATTAGGACACAGAGTTGCAATCAGGATGTTTGTTTCAAGACTCAGAATGATTTGTAGTCTCAATGGAGCATCCATCTTACTGTGCCATGATCTCTAATCTATTCATAAAATATAGAAGACCATCTTGTCTGAAGTTCTTAGATAACATTTTTATGAATGATTCATTTTCATTCAAATATCATATACTGAGTATTTACTATGTAAAGTATTTTTTCAAGATTCTGTGAGGTATAAAGTGATGACCAAGGCCCAGACTCTGCCCTCAACTACTTGATCGCTTAATGGTAGGAGGTGGGGACAAAAAGTATCCAATTAACTAAAATAAAAATAAGTACTCCTTATCAAATGCTTTCAATGTGCCAGGCACTGCACTAAGAATTTGACACAGATTGGCTCATTTAACTCTATGTAGTAGGAACTGTTATTCGGTCCATTTTATCAGTGAGCGAACTGATGCACAGAAAGGTTAAGAAAGGTACACAAGGTCACACAGCAAGAAAGAGATAGAGTCAGGATTGAAACCCAATCATTCTGATTCCAGACCTCAAGAATTCAAATATTCTGCTGTATGGAGGACCACATAATCCATTATAGAAGGTGATATGTTCCATAAAAGATGTTCAAGACTGAGAGCACATAGGAAGGGTTCAGGAAAAGTCTTATAGAGAAGTAAGGCTCTTTTTTTTTCAGAGTCTTGAAGAAGGAGTGGTACTTTGATAGACAATGATGAGTCAAGAGGTGTTAGAGGTAGGAAATTGTCTGAGCAAAGGCAGAGAGCAGAATAAGGCACCTTGGCATGCTTGGGAAACTGCAAGTAAACAGTGCTATGTGGCTGGCTGAGTGGGGGTTGTTTGTGAGAGATAAGGCAGCAACGGAAAGATAGTTGGGACTTAAATTTCAAATAAAGGACTTTGGAGCAGGAAAAGGGGCGGGGGTGGCATTTCTCTCACTGTTTGTCGTAAGTAACAGTAAAGCCGTGAATAGTGGAAGCCTCTAGAATTGATTTGGTCTACTCTGTTTAGGAGCCATGGTGGGAAATCTATCTCAAAGGGGAAATTCGATGACTTCAGAGGCTATTTAATCTGCTCTGGTGGTGAAAGGCAAGACTTTTTAAGCTGGGGATTCTGGACTCGTGGGTGGGCTTCAGGGGTCCTAGAATCTCAGGAAATTGTGGGCAAAGTTTGGTGTTAAAAGAACTGAATGCTTCTTGTCTCGGAAGAGGGTCCATAAAATGCATCACTTTCTCTAAGTGTTCACGGTCCAAAAAATGCTGTAAACCACCTCTCTAAGGAGAAAAAGTCAGCCATGATCTCCAGGGCCTTCCCTGGAGCCAGGAACTGGAACCAGTGTATGTACTATTGAGTGTTCTGAAGCTGCGGAAGTCAAAACTGAGAATTTGAGTTCCCGCTGACAAGCACAGCTTTCCACAGAAACGTTATCACCACACATCAGCAGAGGCCTGCCTCGGGTCATCCTCCACCGCAGAATTTCAGGAATCTTGGTTAGCAGTACCAACTGGGAAGGTATTAGGTAAGGCAGATCTCAGTGTAAAAGTGTCAGTAGGAACTGGGTCACTTTTGACATTCTGTCCCTAAAGGTCCAAGGGTAATAGGAAGCTCCAGTTTCCAGACAGATGACAGCTGTCTGGAAGGATTTCTTCCATTGTATTTTTAGCCCAAACCACCAGAATCACTCAGCTGTAAAACTGGTTTGACAGTGAGGCAACTTGTGGGCAAGGCCTGTGAGAAAACCCTTCATTTCTTTCAGCTTGTCACGTCATTTCAAAGCTTTCCCAACAGGCCCTGCCATCCGTGATGCCACCTGAGGTGGCTGAGAGTGGGAAGGCAGAAACGCCAGTGAGGAAAACGAGGTTTCCAGGCAAATCCTTTAATTTGCAGAAATAGTTGTGGTGGAGGCTGTTTTGGTTATTAGTGGCATGTTTTGCATCTTTGATAAAGAGAACAGAGAGTCCTGTGTGTATTAGTCAGGATCAGGACTGTCTGCAGGTCAGAGAAAACTGAAGACAACAGTGGCTTAAACATGATAGAAATTCATCTCTCTCTCATGTGGACCAAATCTGGAGTGGGGCAGTCTGGGATTGGTTTGGCAACCCCATGAGCAGCAGAGACCGAGGCTCTCTTAGCCTGTTACTCCACCAAATCTATGGATCAACTTCATAATCCAAGATGGCTCCTCAACCTCCAGCCTGGAGGAAGGAGGAAGAAGGGAAGAAAGGAGCCCCTTTGCTTTAAGGCACTTCATCAGAAGCCTCGTGTTGCAGTTCTGTTTACATTCCATTGTCCAGGACACATTGGCTACAACTAGTGTTGAAGAGGATTGAAATATAGTCTTCCATGGCTGTGTAAGTATCCAGTGAAACCTTGGCGGTCTTATCACATACACAACTGAGTGTCTGTATACTGTGTCCTCAGTAAAGGTGGAATGTTTTGATGCTATTTTGATAACTCTAGAGATCTTAGCAAGTCTGGATCCTCCTTTATTTATTTAGGTGATTTAGTTAGTTCTCTTCCTGCCAGGTGGGAACCTTTATACAGATAGTATACTTTATTTTTGTTTGTAGGAGCAAGATTCTTTCTTTCCTTCCTTCTTTCCTTCTTCCTCCCTTTCCTTCCTCCCTCCCTCCCTCCCTCCCTCTCTCCGTCCCTCCCTCCCTCCCTCTCTCCCTCCCTCCCTCCCTCTCTCCCTCCTTCCTTCCTTCCTTCCTTCCTTCCTTCCTTCCTTCCTTCCTTCCTTCCTTCCTTCCTTCCTTCCTTCCTGTATCAGTATTGTCATGGCAGAGATGGTCAGCTGTTCAGTACATTTATACTTCCCAAAGTATAGAGTTGTTCCTGGGAGGTGGTTATCCAGATTGCTCAGCCTCCAGCATCAAGGTGGGCACGTATGACCAGCTTTTGCCAGTGGAATGTGAGCAGAGGAGATGCATCCATTCTGGAAGGAGGTGGTTAAAAAACAGGCATGTCCTCTTCATCCCCTATTTTCCTATCTGCCTGTAAGCAAGGGACCCTGAGGCCTAGGGTCCTGGGGCCTAGGCTCTGCAGATGACAGAGCCCCATGAGGAAGGAGCCTTGGCTCCACAATCTCCCCAGGGAAATCTGCCCACCAAATATCCACCTTGGACTGTTGTTACATGAACAAGAAATAAGCTATCACCTTAAGCTTGTGGTCTGAGGGTGTTCATCAGTTCGTCTGCTCTAACATAACACTAGGCTGAGAGCACAGATCTTACATCAGAACTAGATTCAAATGTCAGTTGCAGAACTTAATAGCTGTGAGATTTCAGGTAATTTCTCTTAGTAACTCTGAATAATAATCTCTTTCCTCATTTATAGAATTGGCTTACTAATAATACATACCACATACAATTTTGTGTGTGTGTGAGAGAGAGAGAGAAGGTGGCACCTAGTAAATGCTTCATACACGTTAGTTGTTATTATTATAATCACATATTATTGGGCTCTTCCTCTTCTATTGTAATAGAGTAGCTTTTGCTAATTTAGGGAGCAATCAAAAAGTTTGGGTTCTCTCACAATTCTTCTCTTGTGCCCCCAAGGTTGTGGGTCTCTCCACTGATGGTCAGAGTGATTCTGTACAGCAGATGTCACCTCCAGCCACTCTGTGTCGATAGAATAATGGCCCCCAAAAGTGTCCATGTCCTCATCCCTGGAACCTGTGAATATGTTGCTTCACATGGCAGAAGATATTTTGCTGATGTGATTAATTTAAGGACCTATATGTGGAGGAGATTATTGTGGATTACCAAAGTGGGCCCAATGTAACACAAGGGTCCTTAAAAGATGGGATAGGGAGACAGAGATTCAGAGAAGGAGATTCGATGATGGAAGAGATGTTGGAGTAATGTGATTGCTGGCATGAAAGATAAGACCATGAGCCAATGAATGCGGGCAGCCTCTAGAAGCTGGGAAAGGCAAGCAGTGGAGTCTCCTAGAGCCTTTAGAAAGAACAGCCCTGCCAAACCCTTGATTTCAGCCCAGCAAGACACACATTAGACTATCCTTCAGAGCGTTAAATACTAAATTTACATTGTTTGTCATTAAGTTGGTGTGAATTTGTTACCGCAGCAGTAGGAAGCTAATACCCCCTTTCTCTAACATGCTGTGTTGCAATGTGCATGTGAAGTTCTTTACTGAAGCGGGAGGGAAAATCGCAGAAAGGAATCACAGTGTGGGCAGAAGTAAGGCAGAGGCACCGGCTAACATGAACTTTCCCTTGCACCACACGAGGAAAGGTATTTCAAGACTTGGGCTTTCACAAGGGAGGTGTCCCCACCCTCCAGGGCTGTTCCTCCACTCCCGGCCAGGCTCTCCATCTCTGTTTTGTGTCATGGCTACTTCTTTGTCCACCCCTGCCCCAGCCCTGCCACTGCAAGCTGTGAGCCTGCTAAATGCCATAGTAGGTACGAAGATGGCTCTGGTTTTGAACCTGAGCAATAATGGACCCCATACTTACACGAGCGCCCTGGGATGTTCCTGCCCCTCCCACCCCCCAGAGCAGGCAGCAATACAATAAGGTCACACTGGCTGGGTTTTTTTGTTTTTTCGTTTTTTGAGGTGAAATTCACATAGCATAAAATTAACCATTTAAAAGTATACAATCTAGTGGCATTTAGTACATTCACAATTTTGTACAACCATCACCTCTTATCTAGTTCCAAAACATTTTCTTCACTCCAAAAAGAGACCTTATTCCTATTAAGTAGTCATTCCGCTTTTGCCCCTTCACACAGGCCCTGGCAACCACCCTCTGCTTTCTGTTTCTTATTTATTCTGAAGAGTTCATATAAATTGAATAATATAACATATCGCCTTCTGTGTTTGTCTTTTTTCATTTAGCATAATGTTTTCAAAGTTATACATTGCTCAATTCCTTTTCATGGCCAAATAATATTCTATTGTATGGCTCTCCCACATTGGTTTATCCATCCATTCATCCATGTTTCTCCCTTTTGGCTGTTGTGAATAATGCTGCTATGAACATTTGTGTATGAGTGGTTGTTTGAAGGACTCTTTCAGTTCTGCGTGGACCTGTGTTTTCATATCTCTTGGGTATATTCCTAGGAGTGGAATTACTGTGTCACTCTGGCTTTTGCTCGCTGCTAACTTTAAGATAAATGTCGCTAGTTCCACTAAATTATTTATTTTCGGGATCTTCTCCAGGTGGGAAGTGTTTGTGGGAGGTGCTGATGCCACCACCACATTGCTGTTATCAGGCACGTTATCCCATGCCATCTTTGTGGCCAACACCATTGGGTGACAAGAAGTGAGGGCTATAGGCTGTGTCAGAACCCAAGACACCTTCCATCACCCTGTGACGCACTAAATGGGTTCCTTATGTGTTCCATATCTAATTCCCTCAGTGACTATGTGAGTCCCACAAGGGCAGGGGTTTGATAGTTTTGTTCACTTCTGTCTTCCTAAGGCCTATCCCAGTGCCTGGAGCATTTACATGGTGAATGAATGCATGCACATTTGGGAGGGCTGACCCGCAGTGTCCTCTGCTTCCGTGTCCTGTCTCTCCTTGAGGTCCTAACCCTAGTCACAGAGCCTGATCCCCAGATGGAGGGTGCCAGTTTCACATCCATGAACTCTTTAGTTAAATGGCACCTTTGTATCCATTTTTCCTTCTAAGACTCAAAAATACCCTGGAGATGTACAGAGTAGATATTCTTTCCTCACTTTGAAGAGGAAGAAAATCATGATCAGAGGCATTAATTTGTGCCAAATGACTCAGCTAGTAGGTGATGATGAAGGGAAGGGTATTAATTGTATTAGTGTCCAAGGAATGCTGTAACAAGTCACCACAGACTGGGTGGGTTAAAACAACAGAAATTTATTCTTGAACATTCTAGAGGCCAGAAGTCTGAAATTAAAGTGTCAGCAGGGCCGTACTCCCTCTCAAGCCTCTAGGGGAGAATCCTTCCTTTTCTCTTCCAGTTTCTGGCGGCTCCAAGCTTCCTTGGATGTGGCAGCATAGCTCCAATTACTGTCTCTGTTTTCACATTTTCTCCTTCTCTCTGTCTCTGTGTGTCCTTTCTGTCACTTACAAAAACACTAATCATTGAATTTAGACCTAACCTTAATCCAGGATGATTTTATCTGGAGATCCTAACCTTAATTCATCTGCAAAGACCCTTGTTCCAAATAAGGTCACATTCTGAGGTTCAGGTGGAAACATCTTTTGGAGGCCACCCTTCAGCCCACTACAGGGGGACATCCCAGTGAAAATGTCTCCTGATGGAGCTCTTACTTCTTGGGCCCCTGATGTTTACTCCAGCCTTCCCAAAATGTGTCCACGTAACACTGGTGGCGTGAGATGGTTGCGGTTGGTAGGAAAAAGGAGATAGCAGGTAAATGAGTTTGGGAAACTGAGTTAAACAAAGCTAGGCAGAATTTTTTACTGTAGGACTTGTCATACTCTTTTATGTGCTAGCATACATCGTAAATATTCATGAGAGAAAAAATTATGGCACGCTACCCAAATTCTTTTGATCTGGAAATCCTTTAAAAAAAAAAAGTTTAATGGAGAACAATGGAGCTTTCACAGGAGGAGGCTGCCTGGGATCCACATGGAAAGGGTTGCGCCCCTTTTTCTCTTCCTTTGGGGGAGGACCCATTCCTAGGAGCTGTTCCATCAGAAATGGTACACGTCACCCTAGAGAGAGGCTAAGTCAAATGGCATGGCAAAGATCGAAAATATAATTCCGAGTATTCTTTAATCAGTACATCTCTAAAAAAAAACACCAAAACTCCACCAATTGCCTAAATATGCCATATCATTGCCATAGTTATCATGTATCGTTATCAGACTATCTTGGAAGTGTCAAGATATTTGCTGGGACCATGTCCTCTTAGGAATTTATTGCGTAATGCACATGGGTCTATTCTAATTCGAGAGGCAGAGGTTTATAGTTTTAGAGCTGCAAGAGATTTTAGAAATACCTCTTCTACCCCAGTAATTTTATAGATAAGGAAACAGAGGCCCAGAGAGACAAAATAGTACAGAGTAAAATTTGCTCAGAGTCACACAGAAGTGGCAGAACTAGTTCTGGAAGCTACTTCAACTAATTGCAAGTCCAAGGATCTTTCTGCTACTCCAGGCTTCTTTTTATAATAAATGTCACTTTAAAAGGAAAAATTTTTACCTTGATGATGCACTAGAAATTCAAGGATATTAGGGATTTTCTTGTAAGTGAACTTTCTGCCAAAAGTCCTTTTGCCTCACCTATTGACTTTGGAAAATATTTCTAACATTTACTAATCCACTTTCCTGTCTTCATTCAAGTGGCGTGCAATAGATGGAATTTTGTTCTTTGTGCAAAATTTTGCAGTGGGTTAGGTCTGTGGTGTGACTGTCAGCCCTCATCTCATGTCTGACCACAGACTAATTGTAAATACAGACTATATAGCAAAGAGATTAGCAACATTTTATAAAAGATGTCAAACCTTCACTGATTTTTCTCCTGACACTTTAAGTGTGTGCGTGGGGGTGCTATGAACAAGTTAAAACAACTGAAGATTTAGAACTATCAGGAAAGATAGTATGATAGAAGCATTTGGTCTACTTTTCAATAAAAATGGTTCTGTATGCCCTTTTATCACATTTGTGCAATAATTTAGCCAATATTTGTATAGGACAATGGGCTGAACGTTCAGGGACCTTGTGATATGTCCTGGAAATGATTGTTTTTTTAAAAAATAAATCATCTATATGAGCTTGTGTAATAACCACTGGGTTATATTAATAAGGTAAAGGTGATGTCATAGAAGCTGCTATCAGATAGGAGCTTTGGTGTCTTTTTTCATTAGGAAAGAGTGACCTCCTAGGTCAAAGGCATGGGGGCAAATGCGTAGCTTTCCTGGGGTGAAGCTGGGAAAAGCTGGGTTGAGCGGAATGCTTATGCCCACGAGGGGGCCTTGGAAGGTAAGACTGGAGTGCAATTTAGAGACAAATAGCTACCACTCTTTAATCCCTATAGTAGAGAGGCCATTTCATTACAGGATTCTCCAAAAATCAGGGGTTTAGGGTCCGTGATACCAGGTGATAAATATGTGTGGATACTCTCCAGGAACAAGGAGGGACCTCTGATTATAGCACCTGATTGTCTGAAAGGCAGACAGTGACTAATTTGGTCTAGGAAAGGTTCAGGGTGGCCCAGAGGTAGGGAGTTGCCCCTGACCTTCAGGATATACCACACAGGGAAGGTCTGTACCTGGCATATACAGGGCAGGCCCTCAGTCCACATACCTGCTGCTTCCTTGGGCCACCTGTGGCCATCGGACCTTCAGACCACCTCCCATTTCCTCTCCTGACTCCTGTGATTTATTTCTTTCTCCAAAAGCAGGGCATGGCAGGGAAACAATTACCACTAATTAAGAGGTCTGGGTCCTTGGATTCAAGGGATCTGAGGGTTTATTTATTTCTATCTCAGGGCCTGCCTGTTATATTCTTCCTCCAAGTCTCAGCATGAATGTCCGTTCCTCAAAGAGATCCATCCTGAACCTCTCGATGTCCCATAGCACCTCCTGGCATTCACTCTTTATCTCATTCCCCTCGTTCATTTCTTCAGGCGCTGATCTCTAACTGAATTCATCTTGGTTATATATTTCCTTATGTGTGGTTGGCTTTGACTGCTCCCACTAGACTGACAGGCACAGATGCTGTATCCCCAGTGCCCACACAGGGCCTGGCACAGGAGAGATGAAAGCAGAATCTGGGTAGATCCCACTAGACTAGATACTGGAGGACGATGTCTTCTTTTGGAATCTCACACTCCTGGACTTTTCCCCTAGAAGCTTTTAAAACTATTTGTAATTACGTACTGGTGGGATTATTTCTTTAAGGCCTGTCTCTCTTGCTAGGGCCAGTATTCAAAACCATTTTGTGTCAAGGTTCACGTTGTTATCTGGTGAAGCCTATGGACCCCTTGTTAGGATAATGTTTTTAAATGCAAAAAGTAAAATATATATGATTATAAAGAAAACCAATTCTATTGGAACAAAATCATCAAAATGTTAACATACAAATTTGTGATATAGTTACATGTGTTTCTCCATTCACACATTAAGGAACAAAACCCGTAATTTCCAAGTGGTGATGAGCATAATTGCTCTTTTGAGATGTCTGCAAAAACTGTAATGTGAGATTAAAGTGTTGGTGATTTTTATTGGTGACAGAGGCACAGGTACTTTTAATACCGCTGTGGTTTGTTGTCTACATTCATGATTGAATCAAACACTAAACCTCATTAGAGATTAGTGAAAATGAAGATGTAATTTTCTTCCATCAAAGTTAACTGACTCCTGAAGTCTCTCCACACATTCTAGGGACACGTCTCTGGACCCCAGATTAAGAATTCCTGTACTAGAATATATCACTTAAGTTTGGCTCACCATTTTAACTCTAGCACCTAAGACATAGTAAGTACCCCTTACATATAGAAGGAAAGAAGGGAGCGAGGGAGGGAAGGGGGGAGTGGGTAGAGACATTCTTTGTGTCTGACACATTCTTTGTGTTTATTCTTAGAACAAACTTCCCGAATAAATGAATGAATGGATCCTACTGGCAGAGCTGTGAGTTAGTCACTAATAAATGAAAGTAGCCCCTTCCTCCACCATTTCTAACAACGACTGATTGTATCTCGGTCCTTTGTATACTAATAACACCCGTTGAGTCCCTCACCCATAGCTGACACAAAATGTGTACTTGAATGATGAAATGCCTCTTTGGCTGAAAGAGAAAACCCTCAAGCTATAATTTATCAGGTATGATAGATAGGTGCTTTGAGACTCTATCAGACCAATCTGTTTTCTCCTTTGGCTGCCTTGAGCTCCCTTTCTCGTCATCAAGATCAGAGCTGCTGTGAGTCACTGCGCTTTGTCATAGCAGCACCTCTCTTTTGGAAGCAGCCTCACCGTCACCACCTGCCCTCGGCAGATCGTATGTAAGACACCGAAGGGACGGGCCCCTTTTCCTGTTCCACGGAAAGAGAAGGTCCCTGGGACAGTGGGCTCACTAAGAATCTGGCTTTATTATGACAGAGATTATTTCAGGCTCTTATGCATATCAACTGGAAAGATCAGCACTATGTGGATTCCTGCTTTCATGGTGCTTTATAAGTCAGCAATCACTGACTGGACTTAAATGAAAACTCAGTGCTAGGAGAGACAAAATCTAATTCATTATTAAATCAATGCTTAAAAAAAAATCCTAATATATCAGCAGTGCAGATGCCAACATGCGTCTCTTGGAAGCAGACAGTTAAAATGTTGGGAGTGCTTTCTAAGACATTTAAGGATAAATGAATATTCATGATAGAGCTATAAAAATGAAGGATCTATTTCTGACTAGGGGAGAGAGAAATAGCTTGGGGAAATAAACAGCAACTACAGGTGGCTGTAAAAACTAGATATTATGCATAGGCCTGCTTTATTGTAATTGTACAGTGGACTCTATCTTTCCACGTTATCATGCAGATCAAATAGTAAATACTCTCTGGTGGTCCCCACCCACCTTTCCCCTAAGCTGATCGACTTGGGTCATGTGATTCCAGGTGCTAACTAATTATACCTTCTTTGGATCACAACGCCCTGCAAGTAATGGTCTGGGGCCGGACATGCCTGCTCAGCTGTGTAATCATCTAAGTATTTTTCCTCTCTTTAGGTTTGTGAGATATGTGCTTTATCAGGTAAGATAGTCAAGGTAATGGAATGTGGATTAAATGAGATGGAAGAAAATGATGTCTCCTCTTTTTTTTTTTTTAATGTTTATGGGGGTGACAATTGTTAGTAAAGTTCCATCGATTTCAGGTGTACAATTCTGTAATACATCATCTGTATATTGTGTTCACCACCCAGAAGCAGTTCTCCTTCCACCTACCACCCTTTTTCCCCCTTTCTGGTAACCACTAAACTATTGTCTGTGTCTATGAGTTTTTATTTTTTCATTTGTTTGTCTTGTTCTTTTGTTGTTTCCAGTTTTGTATACCACATATCAGTGGAATCATATGGTTCTCGACTTTTTCTGTCTGACTTATTTCATTTAGCATTATAATCTCAAGGTCCATCCATGTGTCGCAAATGGTACTACTTCATCTTTTCTTATGGCAGAGTAGTATTCTATGTTGTCTGCTCTTTTTGAACTTCATAAAATTCCGGGCCTATTCTGAAAATGTGGCATTCAGTGGTCTTTTGGATTCAGGATTCTCTAATTGCTTCTCCCCTTCCATGTTGGGTCAATGGACTCCTGTTAATTATTTCTCTAAATCTGTGGTTTTCCATCTTGGTTACTCATTAGAATCACCTGGGAATTACTTTTTTTTTTTTTTAAAAAACCACATGTGCCTCCAGGGGTTTATAAAGTCTGCCCAGGTGATTGCATTGAGCGGCCAGGGTTTAGAACCACTGCTCTAAATCCCCATCAACTACTCTCTATGACTTCTGTTCAGATCCCTATAGATGGTTCTCCGTCTACTCTCCTTGTTTAAAAGAGATTAGCAGCAGTTCAAACCATGTGAGCACCAAACAGAGCCTTTCTCTTTGATGTAATCAGAATGATTAAACTTTTGGGAGACAAAGTGAGTATAAGTCTCCCATATTTGAGGTCAGAAAGCTATACTCAGGGACTAATTCTTTCTAAGAGATTTAAAAATTCTAGCTCTCGGCAATGGTGAGGTTATTTTGTAACTTACTATAGTCTAATTGCTTAATGACAGATTGCAAGGCCTATGTCATTCCCAAAAGATTTCAGCAATTTGGTCTCCTGACTCCCTAGCCTTGTCTTGACTGTGCTCCACACCCTACCTTTCCACCACACAGGGCAAGCTACCTGTTCCCTGAAGAAGTCCTGAACATTTCTACCCCTTGCTCTGGCTCACGTAACTTTTCCTCCAGGTACTGTCTTTCTCCTCATTTCCAGCATCAGAAATATTACTCTTCCTTAAAGACCCAACTCACATACTACCCATGAAAGCCTTTCTCCAACACCTGAATCAGGATCTTTTGCCAGTGTTTTTACCTCACATTGTATTTCTATTTTACTCTTTTCCAAATTCTTATATAATCCTTTTCAATAATTAGTTCAAAAAGTTTTACAGATACAGCAAACCCTATGATATCCTCATTTGGGCAGCACTGAGACTCGTGTAATATTATCATCTACATGTCTATCTCCCCGATCTGAGTGCAGTGACTTCAATAGGTAAAGCCCAGTTTCTTTTCTACAATAATTATTTGTGGTATTAAAAAAAATGCTTCAGTGTTCTCTAGCACAGTCTAAGGTTCAGGGTAGCTTACTCAAAGGACATCTGGCTCTACCCAGTCCATTTGTTCAAAATGGCATAAAATATTTAAAAAACAAAACGAAAGCAAACCAATTTGGTTTGGAGAAAAGAGGCAAGCTCCTAAAACACCCTTTGAAAGCACATGCAAAATGTCTTGGGTGTGTTATCAGATAGGCAAAGCTGACAAAGTTGGATGATACCTGGTTGGTGAAACAGGAGTTCTCATATTATGTAGGTGAGAATATAACATGATATAACCTTTTTGAGGACAATACTAATCAGTATTTAAAATGCACATTCCTTTTGACCTAGCAGTTTCACTGCTAGAAATTTATCCTGTGGATATATTTACACAAAGACTCAAAGTTGCATGAGCAGGAAAGTTCATTACAATGTTGGTTGCCATCACAAAAAGTAAGAAAAATCCATATGTCCATCAATAGGAGAATGGTTAAATAAGCATTGGTGCATCCATGTGATAGTATGTGACCATGTGGAATGAGCACTAAAATATATTAAGTAGAAAAAAGTAAAACATGGTATGCATGATGTGATCCATTTTTCTTTAGTGTATAAATTGTACATGTATACACACACGAGCAATCCTCACTTTGCGTGGTTCTGATATAAACAAATTTCAGTTACCATGAGTTAGTTAAGTAACACCAGCCCCAAATCAACATGATTCCAATTTCCGTTACCACAGAATATTAATTGTCATTGGATAAAGTACAAACGTCATTGCTACCTCTTTAGTCCCAAAATCACTAGGTAAATAATAGATGCACCACAATCAGTGACTACGCACTAAGACCTCCTTCAGTGTCTGTTGGTGATTGGTCACTGTACACTTGTTCTTTGCATGTAGTTATTTGCACATAGTGTTTTGCCTCTTAGTCTCCCGGTAGTAGAGTCTTGTGACATTTTACAAAAATGAATGACCAAAAGAGGGAATTAGCTGCAGCAAAGAAAAGGATAGTGATAACACTGGAAGACAAGTTCAAATTGCATGAAATGGAAGTAGAGAAGAAACAGCTGGCCATGGGAATGTTGACACTGCCACCATTTAAGAGACTCAAGATGTGCAGCAGGAGGAACTTAACGCAGGCCCACTTACCAACAAAAGCAAAAATAGTGATTGTGAGAAAAAAGATGAAGGTGTCTGAGAGGAAGTAACACCAGGAAAAAAAAAATTAAAGGAACTCTCGGAATTATTTCATGACACTGTTGGAAATGGATCCAAATTTAGGAAGGAATAAGTACGACAATTTGACAAGGTGTAGAAGAGACACTCTCAATATCATCAAGTTATATTACAAAAAGGAAGGCAAACATTCTTGCTAAATTTTCCCAAAGAAATACAATATTTTAATTCTCAATGTTTGTTTCTAAATAATTTTACTTTTTTTCCCTCCCTACATTAATTACCAACTGTAAGAGACTTTTCAATAAAAAATGTTAAGGATAATGCCGTGTTTCCCCGAAAATAAGACCAGGTCTTACATTAAGTTTTGCTTATGTTCAGGGGATGTCATCCTGAAAAACCTGTTAGGGCTTATTTTCCAGTTAGGTCTTATTTTGGGGGAAACACGGTGAAACAGTTGTAATTTTTCTCATTATTTTTAAGATCGCTTTGCATGATTTCAGTTTGCCGTTATTTTTATGGTCCAGCACTACTGTGCAAAGCAAGGACCACCTGTATATATAAAATACAAATGAAAAAATATATATATATATACACATATATGTGTGTGTGTGTGTGTGTATATATATATATATATATATACCTATATGTGTGTGTATATATATATATATATATACACACACACACATAAGGAATTGTTAATAGTGGTTACTTCTGTGGAGAGATGCTGATGGAGAGTGGTAGCAAAGGGAAATTTTATTTTCATTTTACAAACTTCTGAACTGTTTGACTATTTTTCCTTTAGTATGTATTACTTTTTGATAAAAAAACCTAATTAATAATATATATATTATAATATATATGAGTATATAATATAGTATACAATATATATTATATATACAGACAAAGAAAAGTTAATAAAACATTAAAAATGTTTGTGTATATTTTTTGTGCTTTTATTTATCTCCCCCAAGGGGAGATAGCCCAGAGCTTTCACCGAGAGAATTCATGACGCTAAAAAAGTTCAAATCCATTGCTAGAAGGTCACATTTATCCTATTCTCAAGCAGAAAGATTGAAAAATCTGTAGTTTTTTTCAAACATGAGTATGATCTGAGTTATTGCTTTCATTTGTCTGTAGGGAGAATTGGCCTGAAAACAAGTCCAGCTGATGGTGCTTTCAAGTGCAATTTGCAAACAGATGCCCTAAACAAAATGCTTCCTCAGCGTCTGGTGGCTGAACATGCATCTGTTTAGATGGCAGCAGTGTTGAAACAAAGTATGACCTTGTGCACAACCTTGAAAGTTTATTGGCTACCAAACAAAGTGCCAAATACAGGGCAAGGAGCATTTGGGGAAATAATATTCAGGTTACCAGTATATTTACCCTGCCAAGACCTAGATGCTCAGAGAATGAAGGATCCTACCAAGAATAGGCTAAGGATTTAACTACTGATGAAGGATGATGGGCAACCAGGATTTGGTCTGAGGAAGTCCATGGAGTGGAAAGATCCCGACAGATGCCTAAGGCCATTTAAGGAGGCTCTGAGTCCTCCTGGATAGATGAAGAGGTCCATCAGAAAATGTAAGCTTATTCTAACCAGAAAAGGCTCTTGAAATCCTAGAGAGGTGGCAGGAATAACCACATAATCCTGAAGCATGCAGGATGCAAGCCACCAATCAGTATTTTACATGCATTCTCTTATTTAACCACTAAAATCATCATCCTATGATTGTTTTGACCACCCCGATATCCTTGTTGAGACAACTGAGGTTCAACTGAGTTCAAGAAGATTCAGTAACTTGCCCCTTACCATAGAGCTGAACTGCACATTTCCAAAGTGCTTGAAACGCTTCTGGACTCTACAGTAGTCCTCCCTTCCTTATCCACGGGAGATAGGTTCCAAGATCCCCAGTGGATGCCTGAAACTGTGGATAGTACCGAACCCTGTATATACTGTTTTTTCCAAACATACATATCTATGATAAAGTTTCATTTATAAATTAGGCACAGTAAGAGATTAACACCAATAACAACTAGTAATAAAATGGAACAATTATAACAATATACGGTAATAAAAGTTATAGGAATATGGTTTCTTTCAGAATATCTTGTACTCTACTCACCTTTTCACTCAAAGGAAGCACTTTACAGCTTCTCTTTGGCATACCCTAATTGCCAGCGTCACTTCTCTTGTACTTTGAGGCCATTATTAAGTAAAATAAGGGTCACTTGAACATAAGCACTGTGATACTGTGACAGTTGATCTGAAGACCTTCAAGGCTACTAAGTGATTAACGGGCGGGGAGTGTAGACAGTGTAGATACACTGGGCAAAGGGATGATTCACGTCCCAGGCGGGACAGAGCAGGACGGTGTGAGATTTCATCACGCTACTCAGAATGGTGTGCAATAGAATACATAGGAATTTTTTATTTCTGGAATTTTCAGTTTAATATTGTTGGACCAAGTCGACCAGGGGTAACGGAAACCATGGAAAGTGAAACAGTGGATGAGGGGAGACTACTGCACGTGTTTTGCTGCATCTTCCTTTGACCAGAAATCTTGCTAACCCCAGATTATCTCACCTAAAATCTGCTCAGCCCTGCTATGCTGTTCTGAGCTCTGTTGACTTGGTACTTGCCATTACGGGCATGTAAGCCTTTTGACCCTGCTTTCTACCCTGCTGGGTTTCTTTCCTATTTGTATGGCCTCTGTGGCTGGGGAGCATCTTGCTTTCACTAAGTTCACATGCCAATCGGTTCAGAGGAAATGTACATGAGCCTTGGGGTTTCCCCTTAAAGGATGGCATGGTTTAGGCTTTCACTCTATGTCTGCAAATAAGAAACATCTGACCACAGGTCTATGAATGAAAATAATGTGAAGTTGGGCAGAGTGGAAATCTATAATCTGGCATAGTTGAGCCCTATTTGGATAGCCAGAGCTTCAGTTAGCAAAATACAAGCTTTCAGTTGGATTAAATCTTATAGGGTCTCAATTAATAATTTGAAACGTGAAATTGTGTTCTTTTAGGGGTATTTTAAGTAGTGGTTAAAATGGGCAGTGGAAAACATCCCTTACCTTCCACAAGACTCAGGCAATATGGAGTCTTTTCCTTCATCTAAGGTCAGCTAGGTCTGGGTGGCAATATTCAGGATGCCTTCCTAAACAAGTAGAGTCGTACCTGGGCCTTTTACAGAATTTTGCTGTCAGAGCATGGATGAGTTTGACAATCAAGTGTCCACAAACATGACCCATTGAAAAGGATGATGTGTGTGTGTGTGTGTGTGTGTGTGTGTGTGTGTGTGTGTGTGTGTGTGAAAAGGATGATTCTTTAGGGGTGGAAACTGGACGTTGCACAGTCTTTGAGATAACTTGTAGCTGAAAATCAGAGTTCAAACTGTGCAGGCTCAGAAGACATGTCTAAGTCTGATGGAAACTCCTTTGATGATTAGAAAAGGAATTCGGAGTGAGATCATGAGATTGGAAGAGACCAAGAAGGAATCAGTCAGGTAGAGAGGACTGTACTTCCTATAGCCATGTAGTCACAATAATGGTGTGGTTCAACGTGCCAGGAGCTGTACTCAGGGATAACCATGCCAGAGCTTATTGAATCCTCTCCCGATGTGGAACCATGGTGTTAAATGTGTATTCAAGGTCTCTGAGTTAGTGGGCGTCAAATCCAGAGCTCAAAGCCAGGTCTGACTACATAGCATCCTTAACCTTACGATTCCTGGCCTTTAATAATGCCAATAGAGCATCATCTATTCAATGTGTGGTGTTAGGATAGCGTTAGCTGCTGAAATAGAGAAGCCATAAATCTCAGGGGCTAACAAAACAGAATTTTATTTCTTATTCATGTTAAGTCTATTTGGCAGCATGGGGATGGCAAAAGAGGCTGTGCTCTACACGGTCGTTCAGGGATCCCCGCTGACATAAGCTGTGCCATCTTTGACACTTGCTTCCAAGGTCACTCTGGGTGCCAGCATCCAGAGGCAAATGGAGGAGAGATAGTGGGGGATCATATGGTAAGTTTTATTGGGTCAGGCCTGGAAGTGGCACATCCATGTTTGCTCGTAATTTACTATGATGACACTTATCAATAAGGGAGGCTGGAAAATATAGGCTAGTTGTGGGCTCAGGAGGAAAGGAAAAAGGAATTGGTGAATAGCCTACCACTCTCTACTATTCTTGTGTTTTTATATATTTATCTGAATTTAAGTACAGCACAGGGAGTATAGTTAATATTATAATAACTATGGTGACCGATGGTTACTAGACTTATTGTGGTGATCACATTATAAGATATATAAATGTCAAGTTACTATGTTGTACACCTAAAACTAATGTATTATAATATCGTATGTCAACTATAATTTAAAAAAAGAATTTCAGTATAATAAATAAATGTGTTTACCTGCTAAGTGCCAAATACCATGCTAGGTTCTGAGGATTTAAAAATGAATCCATGTCCCCAAATCTAATGGAGAATAGACAGATACACACAACTAAAGTGACATGCGTGGCCTTCTTACTTAGATAACTATTCTAGGGCATTTAGCTCTTAGGTTTGCGGAATAGTTTTTAGTTCATCAATATTGATTTGGCTGTCTTGGAGTCCCTAGGTTTGTCTGCTGCAGGGTCTGACTCTAGGTGCCAGTCTAGCAGTAGGTTTTTTCCTCCCTTAAAAAGCTTTGATTAATCCATCTGCAGGGTCCCCAACACAACACAAAAGCCGAATTGTTCACCTTCTGCAGCTCCCTTTTACATTATCAAGCTCACATAGTAGGATCTGCATTCCATCTTGCTAGGCCTGAAGGATTGCTTCTTGGAAAGCATCACCTAAACTCTGGACCAGCCCCTGTGTGGGTGGTATGAAGAGCAAGATATTCTCAGAAAGTCACTGAGGACGGGGGTGCTGTTTAGAGACTTAGGCAGTTTTGTTAGAGGATTTGACAACCTTCTCTCTTAATACTCATATTAAGATTTTGTGCCATCTCTTAAAATAAATATTTTCTATGTTTAAAGCTCATTTGGTATTTTATCTATACTTGTTAGAACCATAAATAAGCCAAGATGTTGGCATTTTTAACAGAAAATATTTAAAAAATTATTTCATTAGCTTTCTATGACTTTGAGAATGGACATTGAAAGCTCACAGGAGAGGAGGATTGCAGATAACAAGCAAATATTTCAGCACAGAACTGTGGCTGATGGTGTTTTAAGCCAATTGACTACAGGTTATTTCTTTGGGAGCATCGGCTAGTGTTTTTATTCTGTTCTGCTTCAGAGGGAGAGTTTAGGTATTTTACAATAGAGCACACAGAACCTAAATAAAAAATATGGATAGTCTAAAAATAAGGTCAAGTAGAAAATAAAAGTAGACTGGAAAGATGGGACCAAAAAGAAAATTGATGTGTCACTAACCCCTAAATCAGTGGTTTTCAACTGCAATATACCAGATATATTCTCAGAGTATGTTAGTTTTCTAAGAGCATTTAATACTTTTGTGTATTGCTTTTTATGGCAATTTAGAAAATACTATAAGAACATTCTGGGTCTTCTGTGTGACCACTCAGTACTGCTATGAGATTTTCATCCTTGGGACTGTGTTTATGTTTACAGTTGGATGGTCATGGGGACTAATGAGAAAAGCACAGCAATGGACCTAAACATCTAAATGATATGTTTGCATCAAACAAAGCCAAGTGTCCTTATAATACACCACATGAATGAAAGTTTCACAGTAATTTAAACAGAGCTCATCAGCGAGAGAATTGAGTCATCACACCATACGTCATTGTAATAGACATGGGGTTCAAGAGCTCACTATGGATGGTGGTCAGTTTTGACATTATAGCTTCATTCGTCATGTTTACTAATGCCATGAAAATGAATTACACTAGTGTTACCATTTTGCTCGCATTAAATTTTGTATGCTTGTTTTGGTTCTTATAATTGTATAAGGGCTATAAACATAAGGAATTTATAACTCTTTTTGGCTCATACGCAATTTAAGTAAAAAACTGAAGTGTTCGTGAGACTTATGCCCCACCCAATGACTACTGCTAGGCCACAGAAGTCTGCATCGACCTTCCTGGTGGCTTAAACTAAAAGAAAGAGAAACTTGGTCAGCTAAAGATTTATCTACACGATAAAAAATACCATGTGTACTCAGGAGAAGTTTTGCAGGCAGCTAACCATACGCAAAATTTCCCCAAGGCGTGCCTATAAAAGTGATACTAAGCAGTGGACAGTCAGTATTCTTAACAACATCCCATGATCCCCGAAACAGCGAGTTTAACCCCGATATTTCTATAGCATGCTTCGAGGCAAGACAAAGAAGAATACATGCCAATTGAAAAGATTTTCTGGTGGACGAAAGCAAAAAAGGCAACTAATTCAAACAAAATTATAACTGATTCATGTCAAATCCCTATGAATTTGTTCCAATCATAGTTTCAATATATTTATAAATTCCTATCCAAATTTGAAATCCTATTTTTTATTTTCAGAATTCACTTTTACATTTTGGCCCACAATGGTAACTGAAAAAATAAGGTTGCCTTTTCTCTCTCTCTGTGCTAAAGAAAAAAAAGCAACCGCTTCTCTGTTGTTCTCTCTTCCTCTTAATATTAAAAAAACAAAAAATGAATAATTAACTTATGTAGAATCTAGTCCTTCAGAATTAAAATACATGGGGTTTGCAAGAAAGTATTCCTGTTTTTAATGTGTACTGTCAAAAAAGATACTGAAAATCATTGACAGGCATTTGGGGAGGAAGGAACTTCCAGGAGTCAGGCCTGAAATGAGAACCAGCCCATAACAAGCATGCTCCTGTGTAGGCTTCTAGGTTTGTTTTATTTTCTGAGGCCAGTGTTTTTTTCTTTGACATTCTTTATGTTTTATGACTATTTCCCTTTTTTCATATCTATAGTTTGCAGCTTATTTTTTATACCTCTCTTGTTTTAACCTAGGTTTAATAATTCCCCAACCAAATGACTGTTTGCAGCTAGAAGCATGATTGTGTCCAATTACTAAAGCGTCAGTGTTTCTCCTGTCTAATGATCTTTCTTTAGGGCATCATGCTGTGATAATAATTCTCAGTGTGTATGCCCCGTAATGATCCCGTTACACAAGTAAATGTGTTACTAATGATAAATGACTGAGGAGACTTCCTGTTACCATGAGAAAAGCAAATTGAGCCGTAAGTATCTTGGAAGATAAACTGGTGTTCACATTTTAATTTGGAGATAATTTGTAAGAATGGTTTTTGGTAACATACCCAAATATATGGTGCTAATATCTACACCCCTGCCTAAGCCAACAATTGGGGACATCATCTCTGTCACACTCACATCCCATCGATCAAGGCCGACTGAAGTTAACCCCCTAAATAGCTCTACCCTTTGATTTTCTGTCTTTCCTGACATTACCCTAATTCGGGGCCCATCATCTTTCATCCATGTTATTTAAACTGCTGTCTAACTCCTCTCCATCATTTTTCTCCTGCCCTCTCTTCAATCCATCACTACACAGAAGAGCCATCTTTCTCAAGCACAAGGTGATCATGTCCCTCCTATGCTTAAAAACTTCAGGGACACTTCTTGTCCTCAAACTCTTTCTATGGCTTCTCAGGTTCTTCATCACAGAAATCCTGCTTGTTTCTCGGCCTTTTCTCATCCCGCTGCCCAGCCTTCCTTCCCCCACTCTACTTCAGCCTCCCCCATTCTGCCCCAGCCATACTGTATTTCCTCCTGTTCCTTGAACCAGCCGCAGAGTCTCTCACTTCTGATCTTGACACTCTCTGTTTCTTCTGCTTAAGTGCTCTTCTCTCCATCTTTTCCTTTAGGTTTCAGCCAGGGTGTCTTACCTCAAACCTCATACCCAACAGTGAGTTGGATGGCCTCCTGTGGGTGCTCATTGCACCCTGTACTTAGCACCTTTCTTGCACATATCGTAGTACATTGTCAATTTACTTGTCAGTGACAACCTCCAAATGTGGGCTGCTTGAGGATAGGGACAATGTTTTGAGAAAAAGAAATTCTTGCTGATATGTATGTATAGGCTAGATAGATCCTGAGTACCAGGTAACTAAGTACACATGGCACTGTGGTTATAAAAGAAAGGCAGCACGGTACATGGGAAGGGCCAGGCATGGGCTTCATCCTGCCTCTGCCTCCTGACGAGCTATGAGAATTTAGACAAGTTGTTTGCTCTTCCTGAGCCTTAGTTTCCTCATCTGTAAATGGAACAAGACTATCTAGTTTCAGGGTTGTTATAAGAGGTTCAGTGAACTGATACCCATAAAAGATGTGTAATGCCCGGCACGTATTAGACTACTTAGAAGAGGTGGTTAATATTGTATTATCTGTATTATCTGATCTCTACTGCTACCCCACCAGCTCCCCAAAGCATGAGATATATGGAGGTGGGAACAGACGACAATTCAAGGAATCTAAGAGCTTGAACAACCATACTCAAAGTCCAGAGGATGGTAGTAGGTGTGGGGAAGGGCCAGGAGGTGGGTAAGGAAGCACGTTAAACTAGAGGGAGATCTGCTGACCTGTCTCTTAGATGGAACCACTCTGTAGTCTGAACTCAGTGTGTAGGAGGAAGGAGGCAGTGCTCTTCAGGACCCCAACACAATGCTCAGCGCCCCAAGGCAATCTCAGCATAGGTTGTAAGGATGTCAAGATGGTGGTGGAGGGCGCTTCAGTGTGCACATGAGTCTCCTGGAGATGTTGTTAAAATGCAGATTCTGATTCAGCAGACCTGGAGTGGAGCCTGAGATTTTGCATTTCTAACAAACTCCCAGGTACTGTTTATGCTGCTGATCCAGGGAGCATCCTTTGAGCAGCAAGGATGTAGAAAATAGCGATGTATGCTAGCCCTTATTGGTGTAATGACGTGGAAAAAGTATTAGTCTCTTAGCATGTGGTATGAGAATTCCTTTGGGGAAGAATACTCTGTGTGTTTGGAAGAAATAGTCTGATAAATCACTGCGACTTGGGGTGGAGGGGTGACTCACCAAGCACAAATTGAAGTAGTAATTGATGGTCTTAAGCTGCTTTCTCGGGAGCGGGTCCCCCATTAATTTCAAGGCCATTTTGTCTGTGTAAAAGGATGAATGGGCATCTGGATTTGAGGGCAGAACATAATCGTTCTGCATAGGAGGTGAGGAGAGCTAAGGGGAAGAGAGGTTACATGGGGGAACTGGAGAAATAGGGACCCACATTGAAGAAATGTCTATATAGACATACGTATAGAACTTGTTTGACAATATACGTCTTTTCCTTCATCTCTTCTAAGCAGTCCTTTGGATTGCTTGCCGATGCTTTTGTGCATATGATTTTCTCTCTCTCTCTCTCTCTCTCTCTCTCTCTCTCTTTCTCTGTGTGTTTTTCTTTTCAGGGGGAGAAGGCTGGAAGAAGCGAGTGAGGGGATACCTCACAGCAGGGTTAAACTAGCCTCAGAGGTTCTCTTCAGCAGCTGCTGGGTGGTGGGGAGGCAGGAGTAAGGGTGGGACACATCCCATCTTCTCTTGTCAAGTAATATGACTCTATGCTATCAAAGTCAGTAATTAAAGCAAAGAGCAATAATGGGTTGGCAAAAACACCGGGGCAGCAATGACAGGGGAGAAAACAGAATAGGGTGCTTGGGGAAAGGTTGACAGTGTCTGGAGTGTTTACCTAGAAAAGAGCAAATTTTATCAGCCATTTTCAGGCTTGCTTTATTTCATAATCTCACAAAACTATAACTCAAGGAACTGGCACTAGTTTTAAAACATAGAAGTTTAACCTGGGGTCCAGGAAAGGGCATGGAGAGGTAGTAGCTTTGAATCTCCTAAAATTTTATGTATAATATGTGGATATGCATATCTTTCTAAGGAAAGGCGACCTAGCTTTCACTGAATTGCATATCACAGGGTCGTAGGAAAATGGTTGTGAATCACTGACTTCAAAATTAAAGTGAAAAAAATTGAAAGAAAAGGAAACTATGAATCTTGTCAATAAGAAACTGGAATAATCAGTCCAGTGTTACAATGTTATTGTTCACTTAAAAATAATGAAATCTATTCAGAGGAAGATGAAGTTTTTATATCAATTTAGAAAAGTAAAAATAGCTTTTCTCGATATTATTCAATAAAAAATGGTGACCAATTATTCTCTATCTCCATGGTAAACAAACACCTGACATTAAACTGTAAAGGAACAAATTCACGTTAGACTAGTAGTTGTATCCCCCAGGGAATATTTGGCAATGTCTGGAGATATTTTTTGGTTGTCTTGACCAGAGGGGTTCGTAATGGTATATATAGCATGTAGAGGTCTGGGAAGCTGCTAAACATCCTACAAAGCACAGGACTGGTTGCGCAATAAAGAATTATCTAGTCCAAACTGTCAATAATGCTGAAGTTGAGAAACCCCGAGTTAGAATAAATGAAAACGCCCTGGCTACAAATAATTGAAGCGTACAAATAATTGAAATAGATATCTTGGAGATTGCAAAATTTCTTCCTATGAGGTTTTAATGTTTAAGAACTCTTCATCTCTGCCTAGCAAAGCACCATCATTTTCTTCGGAGGTAAAAGTGCAATCTCTGGAGATGAAGCTGACATAAGAAAGGAGCTTACATCTTTTTCAATTTCATGTCCTTGCAGTTCTTAGTGTGGGTGTACAGGAGACATTTAGTGTTTGCAGAATGAATAAATATTTCTATTGATCTTCTTATTACAAATGACCTGCCACTAATTCAACTGCCTTTCTCAATAGGAAGGATGATCATATTTTATGAAATTGAAATTGTAGGGAAATTTAGATAGGAATACAATCACCTGGTCTGAAATTTAGCCAGACTAGTGTCAAGAGCCTGCTGGAAAGTGGCAGCAATCTCTAATAATGTATCTTCTATATAATCCTCTCCAAGTACCAGTTTGGAGTGGGCTCAGGCCCTTGTCAGAGAAGAGGTGTCACCTTTCTGGGCACTAATACCAAAGTGAGTCATGGGTTGTGTGGGGATCCTTTTCCTTTAGCTGGAATATCAGATATGGACTTGAGTAGCAGACATCACCGCGTATCTCAGGCTGCCTCTTGGAACATAGGAAGGAAAGTGGACTTAAATTTCTCTAACAGTCACACATTCACACTGGAATATTGTAGTGAGAAGAGGGAAATAGAAAATCATGTCACCACCTACCAAATTAATCAATCTACACATTCAACTCACCTTGTTTTGGAAGTTGTGTAAGTAATTACAAGTCAATGAATACATTTATATTCTACTGATAAAATGCTGCCTTTTAAGGGAGAAGATGTGATTAGAGTTTAATAAGCTGAATTACTAGGTTTTAAATTCATGGGCACAATTTGTAAATTTATAAATATGGTCTGCATAAAACCCTCAACATTAACCTTCCGTAAGTTGGAGACATACAATAGATGCCCATTTTATTCTTAATGAATAATTAGAAAGCATTTTACACATTCTACAGAGTCATGCGTCCCAATTTTTAAATCAGCAATTAGTCAAGCTACTGGATATTCAGTGCAAGAATAGTACTCAGTGGTGTGTTTTCTCAAGCCAGACTGATTAAGCAGCTAATTATAGAGCTAGCTATTGCAGCTATGGTTCGCAAGCTTAAAGATATTCATAATAGTTAGACACGGCTATATTTGGCAGTGTTTTGCTATTGCTGCGATTCAGGGAGAGCTGTATGAGTTATAATCTTTTCTCATTAGTGGTGAAAGGAATGCAAAGTGTGCTTCCATTAGTCTGTACTCTGTAAAAACAAATGTAGAGTCAAATGTGCAAAATCAGGTTTTCTTCAGGAAAATCAAATGAATGCAGTGGGCTAGCATTTCTGAAAAATTTTGCATTAGATACAAAGCTGACCTTTTGAATGGATGTGAATTATTTTTCAGATGTATTTCATCTGAACTAAAGGTAAATCTTCTTCACACCCACTCAGTGATACACAGCGTCACCAAATTAAAGCTTAAAGGTTATGGTTTCCCTTTGCTTGTTTTTCAAGAGCTGTGACCATAAAGAATTCTTCTATATTTGAAGCACAGATTTTAAAGCCTAACTCCATGTTCCTTCAGAAATGGAAGGCTAAGAACAGCTCTAGATCACTCCTTTAGTCCTTGAGTTAGGGGCTCTGAAATAATAATAATAATAATAATAATGATGATGATGATGATAATAAAATTAATTGAATTGAGCTCCCCTCAAAGAAAGATATGACAATCTCAAACCGCATCTCAAACAGTTCTGTGCTTTATGCATCCCCTGAGAAGACTCCTGAGTTGTCAGGGGGAGCAGAGGACGGCAGTCACAATAGATTCAGAAATAAATTCAATCAAAAATAAACACAGAGTATGGAAGGAAAGTTTTTTTTAAAAAATGGAGAGCTATTTTCCTGGAATTGGGCCTTTAATGGAACCAGGCCCAGCAAGTCCAAGTTCTACCTCCTACTGGTTCACCCAGAAGGACTATTTTGTGTTCCAGTGTGTGTGCTCTGTGATTAGGGTGAAAAATACAACTTCAGGTGCACTGATCCATGAAGGTTACAAGAATGATCATGATTTTATTGGCTATAAAAAGAGAATAGTATTAAAAACAGAGCCCCTCTTACATTTTTAATAATAACGATAAAAAAGACTGTCTTCTATTAACTAAGTGATCAGTTAATTGCTAAAAACAGACAAATGAACATCATGTGCCTCCTGATACAATGTACCAAAACAATGCAACATTACTTCTTTTGTTTTCCTGACAAAAATGAATAACCTGAATTAATTATGAAGAAACATCAGGCAAACCCAATCTGTAAGACACATTTTACAAAATATAATAACTGGCTTGTATGTTTTATAAATATCAAGGCCAACTAACACAATGAAAGGCTAAGAAACTGTTCCAGATTAAGGAAGAATGTGAAGAAACATGAAAACTGATGCAACACAGTGTAATATAGGATTAGATCCTGGAGTGGGAAACATCAAATAGTTAGAAAAGATATTAGTATTAGTAGACAATTGATGAAAAGTGTATATGGAAGATACTCCACATAGGTCATCAGGGAAATGCAAATTAAGGCCATGAGATACTACTACGTACCTATTAGAATAGCCAAAATCCAGAACACTGACAACACTAAATGCTGACGAGGATGTGGAGCAACAGGAATTCCCATACATTGTTGATGGGAACGCAAAATGGTGCAGCCATTTTGGAAGGCAATTTGGTGGTTTCTTACAAAACTAAACGTACCCTTACCATACAATCCGGCAATCATACTCCTTTGTATGTACGAGTGTCCAGTGGAGATGAAAACTTATGTCTACACAAAACCTGCAAAAGGATATTTCTAGCAGCTTTGTTCATAATCGCCAAAATTTAGACGCAACCAAGATGTCGTTCAGTAGATGAATGCATAAATAAACTGTGATACATCCAGAAAACAGAATATTATTCAGCACTAACAAGAAATGAGCAATCAAGTCATGAAAAGACATGAAGAAACCTTAAATGGATATTGCATATTCTTTCACTTGTGAAAGAAGCTATTCTGGAAAGGCTACATATGGTATGATTCCAATTACTGTTATTTGGAAAAGGAATAACCATGGAGACAATAAAATGATCAGTGGTTGCCAGGAGTGGAGGTGGGGAGAGATGAATAGTCATAGCACAGAGGATTTTAGGACAGTGAAAATATTCTGCATAACATTTTAATGATGGATATATGTAATTACACAGTTTTCAAACCCATAGAAAGTACACCAAGGGTGAAACTTAAGGTAAACTATGGACTTCGGGTGATTATCGTGTGTCAATGCAGGTTCATTCTTGGTTTAAAAAAATTGTGCCATTCTGGTGAGCGACATCGAGAAAGGTGGAGGCTCTGAATGTGTGGGGACAGAGGGCACATGGGAAACCTCAGTACTGTCCTCTCAATTTTGTTGTAAACCTAAAACTGCTCTAAAAAATAAAGTATTTGTGGTGGTCTAAATATGATACATCTTCATTGAAATTACATAACTGCTCTGTGTCAATGCCATTATCAGGATCTAAATAATGTGATTATCTTTATAATATTTTCTAAGAAATTAGAGAGAGACTGTAAATGCATGTAAAATGGTTAAATAAAATGAAAACAAATGAAGTATTTAAAAAAATATTCTCCATAAGATTCTCCATAAGAGGCATATTTTTATACTGATGCATGTTAGTTATCACCCAGCCCTTTCCAAAGCAAGTTCCTCTGGGAATTCTAAGCTGGTTCTAATACACTCTTCCTCCTTCAATGCAAAAGCAGCCAAGTGCACTATGTAAACACTGGAGTTACTTCTGGGGCCTGAGGACAGCTGATTCCCGGGGCACAGATCTCCAGCCTCCTCAGTTAATAGCCCATCCGTAAAGCCCCCTGACCAGCCATCCCCTTTGATGCTCTTATTCTCATCTTCTTGGTACTCTCCTTAGTCCTGCACTTCTTCCTGATGCTCACTAGAACCGCCACTGATGTCCTTCTTTTTCATTGAAGTGAACGTGGCTTCTAACTTCAGCAGGCTGGTGCCCTTGTGTCCCCCCTGACAAAGGTATTTATCATTCTGTTACTCTTGTGACACATAGTCTTGTGATAGGATTGACCTTTTCCAATCGCCCAAGTGTTATGGGTTGAAGAATGTTCCTGCAAAAGATGCCTATGTTGGAGTCCTAACCCACCAGTACCTCAGAATGTGACCTTATTTGGAAACAGGGTCTTTGCGTTAATTAAGATAAGATTAGGTCATACTGTAGGAGGGTGGGTCCGGAATCCAAAAGGTCTGGTGTCCTTATAAGAAGATGATGTGAAGATAAAAGAAGAGAGAACAGCATGGTTGAAACTGAATAATATTTGAATGTCAACTATAATTTTATATATATATATATATATATAGTCACAAGATGTAGAGTACAGCATAGGGAATAGAGTCAATGGAATTCTAACAGACGATGTCAGACGGGTAGTAGACTGAGGGAGGGAGGTTATCACTTTGTGAGGGGTATAAATTTCTAACTATTACATTGTTTTGTACACCTGAAACTAATTAAAAAAACAAACAGAAGAAGGAATATGAGTAGACTTCTGTCTACATAAGTAATTCAAAGAGATTGGAAGATTTTTGTGTGTTTTTTCGATTTGGAATGTAAGGAAAAAATTAAAACTACCTTCATGTACATTCACAAAAATAAAAGAAAAAAAGAAAAAAGAGAGAGAACAGCATGGCTGATGGAGGCAGAAACTGGATACATCCGTAAGCCAAGAAGTGCCAAGGATTACCAGTGACAACCAGAAGCTAGGAGAGCAGTATGGAACAGATAACCCCTCAGAGCCTCCAGAAAGAGCCAACTCTGTTGACACCTGGCTTTTGGACTTCTAACTTCCAGACCTGTGAGAGAACGTTTCTGTTGTTTTAAGCCACCCAGTTTGTGGTACTTTGTTATGGCAGCGCTAGGAAACTAATACAGCAAGGCTGCTTCAAATTCCTCCTACATCAATGGATTAAAAAAGAAAAAAAAAAAGCCCTTGTTCTTTTAAGATGATGAGTTAGGAAGCGAGTGATCCTTCATGAAAATACTTTTTAAAAGCCCCCAAACATGGATGACTTGTTCTCCCTCTGAGACATAAGAAGAATATTTTTTAAAAAGGCACAATTTCTGTTTCCGCTCCTAACTCTCTACTGCTTTGGGTCGTACGTGAGTTTTTCAGGAAAAGAATGATCTAAATCTTCTCCCAGTGGAGTCCAGGGGAGGCGGGAAAATTAGTATAAGGAGGGGCCATGCTATATCTGACGGTACCAGTCTTGTCCCTTGGGGAATTGCTGGGTGGGGAAGAACCACCATCAGCAGAGGGTCCCCCAGCCTGAGAAGAAAGTGATTCCCTGATACTCTCAAGCGGGTCACAGGCTGAGGCTGGAAATATCAGGCACTCCCATGGGTATAAGCATGTAAATCCTACTAGCAGTTTAAAACTTTTATGAAGCATCTAATATATATAAACACCGTCTGGGGTTTGAATCTCCACAAAAATTACTTATGCTGTTTCCTGCACATAGTATGAATTATTGCACCTTATACATATTATGAATTATTGTGCTCAATACATAGTATGAGTTACTGCAGGCTTCAGCCACACCTGCTGCTTTTCTCCTTTATACTTTATACTCCACCATTTGGTGTCTTGTAGTTCTTCAAACACAACAAGATGTTTCAGGCATCCTCTGCCTAAAATGTCTCCCTTTTCCTCTTTGCTGTAAAATGTATTTGTCCAGGTTTTGGCCCATTGAAGCACATAGTATGTGTTCAGGAAATGTTTATGGAATCAATGAATTATTCTTTCATCCCCACATTGAGTTAACCACTCCCTTCTCTGTGCTTAGAACCTTCTGTATCAGTCCTTTCACTTATGCTACGTTGCCTGTTTACTTACCCCCTTCAGATTTTTTTTGTCACCATCATATCATATTTATTATTCCAATGGCACTAATACAGGTGGAGGTGCTTATGGTGACACCGCACAAGATTTCCTGCCTTCTAGTTTCTGTTCAAAAAGAAATGTCTACTTGGTTGTTCTCCCCATTTTCTGGGAGAAAATCCACCATGGGCCATTTACCCCAATAAACCTCTTAACATGTTTATTATTAGCAGCCAAGGCTAATAAGTCCCTGCTGCAAGGGCATTTTGATTGCCTCTGAAATCTTGAAATATCAATGGAAAACAATGGCACAAGTGTTCATGTTGGGTGCCGGCACAGAGTGGGCCCCAGAAACCTGTCAGGCACAGCATCGCTCTGCCTGGACAGTCTTGATGTCTTGAGGGGAATGTGAAGGCTTGTTGCTATGGTGGATTGTGGGCTTCGCACCAGTGCGGCCCCGAGTCCCGCCCAGGGCAGGGGCACTGGGGGAGAGCTGCCTACCATCTGTCCAGGAAGATAGCTGGGGCTGGGATGTCCTCCTTCAGGCCTTTGTGACCAGGCTGGGGTGGCTGGTGGTGTTGAAGGGTCTCAGACAGGATCTCCCAGTGGCCAGACACACACTGGGGAAGATCTGGCACCTGTGTGGGGCCTCGGCTTGGGGGTGAAGCCAGAGGACTCGCTGACTGACAGGTAGGCCTTCACCACAAACATGGGGGTGCCAGCCACCAGGGACTCCTCCAAGACGAGGTCCTGCTTCCTGTTCAGGACTTCATGGATGCCACCGACCTCTTGTTTCAGATGCTGGGTCTCCACGAGGTGGGTGGGCTGGCTGTCAGCCCACTGGCTAGAGGATGACGGGCCTCGCGTCAACCTGCAGCCTCACATCAGACATCAAAGTGCACGACCTGCATGTTCTCCTCGCCCAGCACCCTCTCATTGGTGGCCCACTGGAAGCCAGCCAACATGCGGTCCTTGATCTCGCTGAGGTACGGCCACCCTTGGTGATGGCGGTGAGGATGGTGGGGTTGGTGCTGGTGAGCCCAAAGCTCCAGATCTTGTGGGCCTCGGCCAATTAGCAGGTCCCTGCTGGAGCTCCTGGAGGGGGGGCACCTCACCCTTGTTGATGGACTAGACCAGGCTGTTGAGGAAGGGCGGCGCCTTCATGTTCAATTGGGGGTACTTGTGGGGGGACTTGGACAGGCGCACACAGCATGATGGACTCCTGCCGTAGCGGACACATCTCGCAGTACGACACCACCAGGATGGAGTTCTGGATGAGTATGCAGGTGTGGTCTCCCTCTAGGTCCTCCAGGTAGATCTCCACGTACATCTCACCGGTCCCCGCAAGGAGTGCTCCCTGGACTCCTCAGTATGCACTACACCATGGGGTGCCACTTGGCCAGCCGCTTCCGACCCTCCACCAGCTTGGGAAGCTGCCCGGGGTTTTTGGCCTCCATGATGACCCTAAGGATGGGGCTCATGCTGAACACCATGGGGTGATGTTGTGAGTGTGCTCGAAGGTGGTGATGCAGTCTGTCTTCATCAGGACTGGTCCACGTCCACCAGGCCCACGAGGTTCCCACAAGGCAGGTCCTCTATGGACTCTAGTTTCTAAACACCACATAGTTCCTTGGTGGCTGGCTCTGTTTCTGTTCCTCCTGGCAGGATAAACAGAACTGTTTCTGAAAAATGGTAGATGCTCAACGAATTCTTGTTGAATTGATTTGAACCTTTATTCAGTCTTGGGCATCTCCTTATCCACTGTACCTAGGAATTAGTGCAGCCTGTGGACTGTCTTCAAATGTAGGCATATTTTTGATGTGGTTTTCTGGCTTCACATGACATGGTTGTTCGAGGCAGAAGTCAGCATATCACCAGTGTCCAGGACCAAGAAGTATACTTAGCTGGTTATTTTGGATTTAGATCCTTGTCTTGAGCTCTAAAGTTTTAATGAGTTCAAGATGCAAAGAGACTTTGGATGTAGACTCTAAAGGACCATATTTCACAGATGGGTTTTTTGAGTTTCGGCAGTCTTTGTAAGTCCTGAGTGACCCTGTGCACTGTGGGATTTCCAGACAAGGTAAGTCCTCTTCCCTCACAGCCTATGGGTTCTGGGCTATGGACCACACCACCCCCAGCTTTTGTGTGAGGAGAGTTCAGGGCTTCCTTGAAAGGGAAGATCCATCACCAAAGAGAAACCTAGAGGGAGGCAGGATATCATAGTTGTTAGGAGAATAGATTTTGGAATCAGCACTGTGTTTGAATCTCAATTCCACCCCTTATTAGATGTGCAGCTTTGGACAAGCTACTGAACCTTACCTAGCCTCAGTGATGTTATCTGGAAAATGGGGGATAATAAATAATACCTATGTATTATATTACATAGGTATATAATAAATAGTATAATAAATAATACCCGGTAATATATTATATTATATTATATTATATTATATTACATTACATTATATTATACTATATTAAAGACTCAGCCTTATAGTAAAATAAGACCAGGTCTTATATTAATTTTTGCTTCAAAAGATGCATTAGAGCTGATTGTCCGGCTAGGTCTTATTTTCAGGGAAACACGGTAGAGTTTTCATAATGATTAAGTGAGTGAATGCATATAAAAATCCAGCTCAGAGTACGTGTCAGTAGCTGTTGCATCATTCTGTCAAAGTTCAGGCAGATTGAGGCTTTGGCACCTCAGCTAGCTTAAGTGCTTTTTCTTTGATTTTGTATATATAAGTCCTTTTCATCAACAACTGATGGTACCCTCCCACCCCTTTTTCTCCCACCTGCTACCTCCTTGAAAAATCCAGAGACTTAGCTTTTCCAAATGTGTGCCCTGAGTGAGGTATGTCTTCCATTCTAAGAGCAACTCATAACTCCAAAGCTCTCTAATGACATTTGGGACGTTTTTATCTATTATTCCTTCAAATACTTTTCCTGCCTTATTCTCACTCTCTATTCCTTCTGGGACTCTAATTACACATACATTAGACAATTTCCTACCATCCCGCAGGTCCTGGAGTCTCTTTTATTTTTTGCCAATTTTTTCTCTCTCTGTTCCTAAGATAGTTTTTATTGATCTGTCTCTTAGGTCACTGATTTTTCTGCCATATCCAATCTGCTGTGAAGTCCCTCCAGTGAATTTTTAGTTGTTGTTGTCCTTATGCATTATTAGAGAAGATCTATAGAAATCCCAGGGTGTTTCCCAAGCCCCTTTAATTTGGCAAGACTCACCTATTTTTTTTAAATTTGTTTTTAATTAAGGTATAATTAACATATAGCGTTATATTGGTTTCAAGTGTACAACACAATAATTCGATATTTGTATACATTGTGAAATGATCACCACAATAAATCTAGTTACCATCTGTCACCATATATAGTTATAAATTTTTTTCTTGTGATGAGGTCTTTTAAGATTTACTGTCTGAGCAACTTTCAAATATGCAATACAGTATTATTTTCTGTAGTCACCATGCGGTACATCACATCCTCATGACTTATTTATTTTATAAATTCAAGTTTGTATCTTTTGACTCTTTTCACCCACGCCCCCTCTTCTGGCAACCACCAATCTGTCCTCTGTATCTATGAGTTTGGTTTTTTTCTTTTGTTTTTTTTGGGGATTCCACATATAGGTGAAATAATATAGTATTTGTTTTTCTCTATCTAAATTATTTCACTTAGTATATATGTCCTTAAGGTCCATCCATGTTGTTGCAAATGGCAAGATTCCATTTTTTTTTTATTACTGAATAATATTCCTCTGTGTGTGTGTGTGTGTGTGTGTGTGTGTGTGTGTGTGTGTTTGTGTGTGTGTGTGTGTTCTCATCCATCAATGGACACTTAGGTTGTTTTCATATCTTGGCTATTATAAATAAGCTGCAGTGAACGTGGGGGTGCATATATCTTTTCAAATTAGTGTTTTCACTTTCTTCAGATGTACTCAGGAGGGGAATTGCTGAATCATCTAGTGGTTTTATTTTTAATTTTTTTCAGGAATGTCCATACTGGTTTTTATTTTTTTCGCTCTTAAATTTTTGTTTCAATTTGACATTCAGTATATTTTTTAATTTTATTTTTTTCAATTACAGTTGACATTCAATATTATTTTATATTAGTTTCAGGTGTACAGCATAATGGTTAGTAATTTTTATAATTTACGAAGTGATTCCCCCCTGATTTCTTAATATCAAGAGATATTCAATATTATATTAATTTCAGGTGCACACTGTTTTCCATAGCGGCTGCACCAATCTGCAATCGCACCAACAGTGCACAAGCGTTCCCTTTTCTCCACCATCTGCGCCAGCACTTGTTGTTTGTTGATTTATTGATGATAGCCATTTTGACAGGGGTGAAGTGGTATCTCATTGTGGTTTTTATTTGCATTTCTCTGATGGTTAATGAGGTTGAGCATTTCTTCATAAGTCTGTTTGCCATCTGTATGTCCTTTTTAGAAAAATGTATCTTCATGTCCTCTGCCCATTTTTTAATTGGGTTGTTTGTTTTTTTGGAGTTGAGTTGAGTGAGTTTTTTATAAATTTGTGATATTAACCCCTTATCAGATATATATCATTGGCAAATATCTTTTCCCATTCAGTAGGATCCCTTTTTGTTTTATTGATGGTTTCCTTTGCTGTGAAAAAACTTTTTAGTTTGATGTAATCCCACGTTTATTTTTTCTCTTACTTCCTTTGCGTGAGGGGATATATCAGTAAAAGTCTTACTCCGGGTAATGTCTGTGAAGTTTCTTCCTATATTTTCTTCTAGGAATTTTATGGTTTCAGATCTTACATTTAAGTCTTTAAGCCATTTTGAATTTATTTTTGTATATGGTGTAAGGAGGTGGTCCAGCTTCATTTTTTTGCATGTGTCTTTCCAGGTCTCCCAGCACCATTTATTGAATAGACTGTCTTTACCCCACTGTACATTCTTGCTTCCATTGTCGTAGATTAAATGGCCATATAGGCATGGATTTATTTCTGGACTCTCTATTCTGTTCCGTTGATCTATGTGTCTGTTTTTATGCCAGTACCATGCTGTTTTGATTACTGTAGCCTTATAGTATAATTTGATGTCAGGTATTGTTATACCTCCCACTTTGTTCTTATTTCTCAAGATTGCTGAGGCTATCCAGGGTCTTTTATGGTCCCATATAAATTTTAGGATTATATGTTCTATTTATGTGAAAAACGTCATTGGTAGTTTGATAGGAATTGCGTTGAATATGTATATTGCCTTAGGCAGTATGGACATTTTAACTATATTAATTCTTCCTATCCAAGAACATGGTATGTGTTTCCATCTATTTGTATCTTCTTTCATTTCTTTCTTCAGTGTCTTAAAATTTTCTGAGTACAGATCTTTAACTTCTTTGGTTAAATTTATTCCCAGGTATTTTATAGTCTTTGGAGCAATTGTAAATGGGATTCTTTTCTTAATTTCTCCTTCTGGTGTTTTATTATTGGTATATACAAATGCAACTGATTTCTGAATATTAATTTTGTATCCTGCTACTTTACTAAATTCATCTATCAGCTCTAATAGTTTCTTGGTGGAGTCTTTAGGGTTCTCTATATATAGTATCATGTCATCTGCATATAATGACAATTTTACTTCCTCCTTACTGATTTGGATGCATTTTATTTCTTTTTCTTGTCTGATTGCTGTGGCTAGAACTTCCAGCACTACGTTGAATAGAAGTGGAGAAAGTGGGCAACCTCGCCTTGTTCCCTATCTTAAGGGGAATGGTTTTAGCTTTTCCGCATTGAGTATGATGTTAGCTGTGGGTTTATCATATATGACCTTTATTATGTTGAGATATGATCCCTCTATTCCCACTTTCTTAAGGGTTTTTATCATAAATGGCTGCTGGATTTTATCAAATGCTTTTTCTGCATCTATTGATATGATCATGTGATTTTTATTTTTCATTTTGTTAATGTGGTGTATCACATTAATTGATTTGCGGATGTTGAACCACCCTTGCATACCAGGGATGAATCCCACTTGATTATGGTGTATGATCTTTTTAATGTATTGCTGAATTCTGTTCGCTAATATTTTGTTGAGGATTTTTGCATCTATATTCATTAGAGATATCGGCCTGTAGTTTTCTTTCTTTGTGGTGTCTTTTCTGATTTTGGGATCAGGGTGATAGTGGCTTTGTAAAAAGTGTTTGGGAGTCTTCCCTCCTTCTGGATTTTTTTGGAAGAGCTTGAGGAGAATAGGTGATAATTCTTTTTTGAACGTTTTGTAAAATTCACCTGTAAAGCCATCTGGTCCAGGGCTTTTGTTTGTTGGGAGATTGTTGATTACCGATTCAATTTCCCTGGTGGTAATCAGTCTATTCAGGTTTTCTGTTTCTTCTTGAGTTAGCCTTGGAAGGTTGTACGCCTCTAGAAAATTGTCCATTTCTTCCAGATTGTCAAATTTGTTGGCATATAGTTGCTCATAGTAATTTCTTAAAACTTTTTGTATTTCTCTGTTGTCTATTGTCACTTCTCCTCTTTCATTTCTGATTTTATTAATTTGGTCCTCTCTCTCTCTTTTTTAATGAGTCTGGCTAAAGGTTTGTCAATTTTGTTTATCTCCTCTAAGAACCAACTCTTGGATTCATTGATCTTTTGTGTTGTTTTTCTGGTTTCTATTTCATTTATTTCCGCTCTGATCTTTATTATCTCCTTCCTTGTACTCCTTTTGTGCTTATTTTGCTGTTCTTTTTCTAGATCCCTTAAGTGTGAAGATAAACTGTTGATTAGTGATGTTTCTTGTTTCTTTAGGTAGGCCTGCAATGCTATGAATTTCCCTCTTAGGACTGCTTTCGCGGCATCCCGTAGATTTTGGGTCGTCGTGTTTTCATTTTCGTTTGTCTCAAGATATCTTTTGATTTCTTCCTTGATCTCCTGGTTGACCCATTCATTATTTATTAACGTGTTATTCAGCCTTCATGAATTGGTGTGTCTTCCAGTTTTTTTTCCTGTAGTTCATTTCTAATTTCATAGCACTGTGGTCAGAGAAGACGATTGGTATGGTTTCAATTTTCTTAAATTTATCAAGACTTGTTTTGTGGTCTAACATATGGTCTATCTTGGAAAATGTTCCATGTGCGCTTGAGAAGAATGTGTATTCTGCAGCTTTGGGGTGAAATGCTCTGAAAATATCAATTAAATCCAAGTGGTCCAATGTGTCATTTAAGGCTGTTGTTTCCATATTGATTTTCTGTCTGGAAGACCTGTCCCTTGTTGTCAGAGGTGTGTTGAAGTCCCTTAGTATGATAGTGTTACTGTTGATCTCTGTCTTTATGTCAGTCAATATCTGTTTTATATATTTAGGTGCTCCTATGTTGGGTACATAGATGTTTACTAGGGTTATGTCCTCTTGTCGGATCGATCCCTTTATTATTATATAGTGCCCATCTTTGTCTTTTAATATGTTCTTCATTTTAAAGTCTGTTTTGTCAGATATAAGTATTCAACTCCAGCTTTTTTCTCATTTCCATTTGCATGAAATATCTTACTCCAACCCTTCACTTTCAGCCTGTGTGTGTCTTTTGATCTGAGGTGAGTCTCTTGTATACAGCATATACAAGGGTCTTGCTTTCTTTTCCACTCAGCCACCCTATGTCTTTTTATTGGAGCATTTAATCTGTTTACATTTAAAGTGATTATTGATAGGTACATAGTTATTGCCATTTTTAAATTTGTTAAAACAATTAGTTAGATTGTTTTCATCTTTTTTCTATTTACAGAAGTCCTTTTAGTATTTCTTGCAATGCTGGCTTGGTGGTAATAAATTCCTTTAGCTTATTCTTTTCTGGGAAGCTCTTTATCTCTCCATCAACTTTAAATGATAGCCTTGCTGGATAAAGCAATCTAGGTTGTAGGCCTTTGTTTTCCATCACTTTGAGTATCTCCTGCCACTCCCTCCTGGCCTTCAATGTTTCTGTAGAAAAGTCATTTGATAGTCTTATGGGAATTCCCTTGTATGTAACCCTCTGTCTTTCTCTTGCTGCTTTTAGGATTCTCTCTTTGCCTTTAACCTTTGCCATTTTAACTATAATGTGTCTTTGTGTGGGCCTGTTTGGGTTTATCCTGGTTGGAACTCTCTGCACTTCCTGGGCTTGTATGTTGTTTTCCTTTATCAGGTTAGGGAAGTTTTTGGACATTATTACTTCAAATATGTTCTCAATCCCTTGCTTCCTCTCTTCACCTTCTGGTATTCCTATGACGCGCATGTTGTTGCACTTGATGTTATCCCAGAGGTCTCTTAAATTATCTTCATTGTTTTTTATTCTTTTTTCTTTCTGTTGTTCTGTTTGGGTGATCGCTGCTAACTTGTCTTGTAAGTTGCTGATTCGATCCTTCTAACCTGCTGTTAATTCCTTCAAGTGAGTTCTTTATTTCAGTAATTGTGTTCTTTAGTTCTAACTGGTTGTTCATTATGATTTCTACATCCTTCTTTATGTCGTCTCTAAGCTCCTTAAACATTCTTATCATCAGTGTTCTGAACTCTGTCTCTGATAGGTTGGTTACCTCTGTTTCATTTGGTTCTATTTCTGGAGGTTTCTTCTGTTCCTTTATTTGGGACATGTTTCTTTGTTTCCCCATTCTGGCTGACTCTCTGTGTTTGCTTCGATGTATTAGGTAGATCCCCTAGAGTTCTTAGTTCTTGCTGGCTTATCTTATGTAGTATGTGTCCTTTATATTTGACTTGCACTACTTCGTTCTTCTTCTCTGCGTGTGCTCCAAAGGTGACTCTTGTGTTGTGTATATTGTCCTGTTAACGAAGATATTTAATTGCTTTTTGCTTGTGAGTAGGTGGGGTTAACTCCTAGGCTGACTAGTTGTGAGATTTGGCTCTGCCCACCACAGGGTGTTCTGCTGCGTGAGGGTTGACCACTTAAATGTGGTTTGGCCTCTATGGGCTCTTGTGCCTGTAGAGAATTCCCTCTGGGTGTATCACTTGTAGGTCAAACCCGGTAGTACTCTGGTTTGGTCTGGAGTTGGCCTCTGGGAGTGTTGAATCTTGTGCCTCTTAAGCTGGGCCCAAAGGCCTTCGAGCACCAGGGGCACTCCAAGGGCCTCTTGCTCCAGTGCACGCTCAAGGTGCTGGTCCAGGTAGGGGCGCTGAGCGAAGGCCTTCCTGCACAAGGGGCGTCCAAGGGCCTCTCGCCTGCTGTGGTGCTGCAGCAGCCAGGCTACTGCTACTCATGCACCTTCAGGTAGGCGCCAGGTGCCGAAAACATGCTATTCTTAACCTGTTAGTAATTAGAATGACAAAACAGCTTCTGTCATAGGTGAGGGGTTCTATATTGCCTTAGAAGTCACATAACAAATAGCTCATGGTAAAGCTAGATTGGTTTGCACATCCAGGAATCAGGGATAGTTTAACTCAGTTATGTTAAAATGGTTGACATAAAAGGAAAGTTAAATTTTCAAGTTAACAAATGTAAATGTTACTGAAAACTAATGGATTGCAAAAGGTGAATAAAAATGCAGTCTGTTTGGAGTTTATTTTTTCTTGCAGGCTTGTTAAGCATTTGTTTCTTAAGCTTTCTCTTTGGAATGCTAACACCAAGAACAGAATGCAATGAAATCTCAGGCCTTGGGCCAAGGAGAGGCTTACCTCTGCCCTTTTTAACCTCTGCTCTTTGTAGTTCTTGCTTCCTCACACGCAGCATGGCAGCCTCAGGGCATGCCTCATGTGCTTTCAGAGAACCCAGGTTATTTGCACTGTTTAGGTTTTGCTATCTATTTTCTTGGTGAGGTTTATGCAATTCTCGTAGGAAAGAAAACTGATGGAAAGATGGATTTAAGTATAGCAGGGTAGGTCGAATTTTGCTAAGTGAGATGCTTTTTATTGGGCCAGAAATATTAATTAGGCAGTAGTGACACCACCTGGTCTTCTTGGGAATTTTTACTCAATCAATTCATTGGAAAAATGGGCAGATTTTTATTGTGTCTGCTTAAACTGTGTTAGGCACAGTAAAAGCTACACAAGAAATGGGAGAGCCCTGATCTTGAGGGGTTTATTAACTGAGGAATATAAAAAACATATATATGCCTTCTCTACTCCACCTTCCCCACCTCTCACTCCAGAAATTCTGATTCAGGAAGTTAAGAGTGGGAGAAGGATCCTGGCATCTGTATGTATATTTTTTTTTTTCTGAGAAATTTGATGGTCACTTGGATTTAGGGGGAGATTCAGGGGAAGACTGATTGATAACACACCTGGAGAAATACCCAAGAAATGAGAGAACCAAAAGAATTCAGAGTAAGTAATATCAAGGTTAGCTGGGGTGATCAGAGAGGCTTCCACAAGAAGAAGATTCTTGTAGCTCTGTGTAAAAAAAAAAGCAGAGAAGTTAAAAAATAACAATAATAAGGTAATATAAGCAAGGAGATATTCCAGGATGGGGGGAAGGCATTTTATTCCCTACATATGCTATTGAATAATAATTTAGTTCTCCAATTTTACTTCAGTTTCCATTCTGGATTCTTAAGGAACAAACGAAATATTCTCTAACCTATGCTTTCAATACCTAGTGTAATCATACTTCCCCAGAATTTACCAAGTGTGTCAAGAGTATGGTCAGAAAAAGAAACCACTTCTGTTTCCAATAGCATTTCAAATAGAGGGAATTGAATACAAATCGTGGTCTTATGGGTGTTGGAAGGGATTGAAGAAGTAAAGAGAAAAAGCAAGGAAACTTGAGAAGCAAAAAAGAGAAAGAGTGACACTTGGAGGAAGCAGCTACTAGCTCCAGGCATTAGGGGAATAAAAGTGAAGAGGGGTTCTTATCAGAGCCCAAGAGCAGGATTCTAGAGGTTCTACCTAACCAATGCTAGGATGACAGAGGATGGTCTGGTCTCCCTGGCCAGCACTGGGACAACCAAAGAAGGGCAGTTATAGCGAAAGCTTGGATCACTGACAGGACACAGCTACTCCCAGGAACACGAGCAGAAGCAAGAGTATGAGAAAGAAGAATTTAACAAAAAGTCAACTAGTGAGGGAGTCTGGGAAATGTAGTTTGTAAATTTTAAAAAATTTTTCAATTACAGTTGAAATATAGTACATTAGTTTCAAGTGTACAACATAGTGATTACTAGACATTTATATAACTTATGAAGTGATCACCTCGATAAATCTAGTACCCATCTGACACCACACATAGTTCTTACAATATTATTGACTATATTCCTTATTGTATACTTTAAATCTCCATGACTATTTTGTAACTACCAATTTTACTTCTTAATCTCTTCCCCTTTTTCATCCCTGCCCCCAAACCGCTTCCTATCTGGCAAGCATCAAAATATTCTCTGTATCGATGAGTTTGTTTCTGTTTTGTTTGTTCATTTGCTCTTTCGGTTCCACAAATAAGTGAAATCATATGGCATTTCTGGAATAAGTCTGACTGACTTACTCCACTCAGCACAGTACCCTCTAGGTCCATCCATGTTGTCGCAGATGGCAAAATTTCATTCTTTTTTATGGATGAGTATATATCCATTGTATATATGTACCACCTCTTCTTTATTAATTCATCCATTCAGAGACACCCAGCTTGCATATCTTGGCTCTTGTAACTGATGCTGCAATGAATGTATAAATGCACATGTCCTTTCAAAATAGTGTTTTGAGCTTCTTCAGGTAAATACCCAGAAGTGGTATTACTGAATCCTTCTTTGTCTCTAATAGCCTTTGTTTTAAATTCTACTTTTTCTATTATAATTATTGCTACCCTGCTTTTTGATTTTTCATTTCCATTTTCATGAAATATCTTTTTCATCCCTTTACTTTCAGTCTGTGTATGTCTTTCAATCTGAAGTGAGTTTCTTGTAGGCAGCATATGTAAGGGTCTTGTTTTCTTATCCATTCAGCCACCTTTTGTCTTCTGATTGGAACATGTAATCCATTTACATTTAAAGTAATTGTTGATAGATAGATAGATATTGCTATGTTATTATTCTTATTTTTGATCTGTTTTTTCTTCTTAGAGAAGTCCCTTTAATATTGCTTATAATACTGGTTTGGTGGCGATGAACTCCTTTAACTTTTTCTAAAGGGAAGCTCTTTATCTGACCTTTGATTCTAAATGATAGCTTTGCTGGGTAGAGTAATCTTGGTTGTAGGTCCTGGCTTTTTCACACTTTGAATATTTTCTGCCAGTCCCTTCTGATATGCAAAGTTTCTGGTGAGAAATAAGCTGGCAGTCTTATTGGAGCTCCCTTGTAGGTAACTAACTGCTTTTCTCTTGTTTCTTTATGATTTTCTCTTTGTCTTTAACCTTTGGCATTTTAATTATGATATATCTAAGTGTGGGCCTTTTTGAATTCATCTTGCTTGGGACTCTCTGCACTTCCTGGGCTTGTATGTCCATTTCCTTTGCCAGATTAGGGAAGTTTTCCATCATTACTTCTTCAAATAGATTTTCAATTCCTTGCTCTCTCTCTTCTCTTTCTGGTACCCCTATGATGTGAATATTGGTATGCTTGATGTTGTCCCAAAGGCCCCTTAAACTATCCTAATTTTTTTGGATTACTTTTTCAATTTGCTCTTCTAATTGGGTGTTTTCTGCTTCCTTACCTTCTAAATCACTGATTCAGTCCTCTGCTTCATCTAATCTACTATTGATTCCCTCTAAGGTATTCGTTATTTTAGTTATTGTATTCTTCATTTCTGACTGGTTCTTTTTTATGTTTTCTATCTCCATTTTTATGTTTCCTATCTCTTTGTTGAAGTTCTCATTCAGGTCATTGATCATCCCAATAACTAGTGTTTTGAGCTCTGCATCTGGTAGATGGCTTGTCTCCATTTTGCTTAGTTCTACTTCTTTTTCTGGAGCTTTCTTCTGTTTTTTTGATTTAGGGTATATTTCTTTGTGTCCTAATTTTGGCTGCCTTCTCTCCCCATGTTTGTTTGTATGTATTAGGTAGGGCTGCTATGCCTCCTGGCCTTAGTAGAGTGGCCTTATGGAGTAGGTGTCCTAGGGGACCCATTGGCACAGTCTCCCTAGTCACCTGAGCTGGCTGCTCCGGGGATGTCCCTTGTGTGGGCTGTGTGGGCCCTGCTGTTGTAGTTGATCCTTGGTTGCTGCTTGCACATCAGTGGGAGGGATTGACCCTCAGGGTAATTGATTGTGAGGACTGGCTGTGACTATAGTAGAGGAGTTATGGTGCAGGGGCTGACCCTCTGGAGCAGGATTTGCTTTAGCAGGGCTCTGGTACCTCCTAGTCTGCCCTGTAGGTGGCTGGGTGGTTCTCTGGCTTAGTATGAAGCCAGCCACCAGGTGTGCTGGCCCTGGAGCCTCCTGGGAGGGGCCCAGCCATAGGCCAAGGTCAGCTGTAGCCTATGTCCTGCCCGGGACCACCTGGCATGAGCCGTAAAATGATCTGCAAATAGCCACCACCTGCGCTGGGCTTTGAGGTGTCTGGGAGAGGCTAAGCCTCGAACTGAGGCTGGCTGCTATGAATGCTAGGCTTGAGGCTGCTCAGCAAAAGGTCTGAAGCATGCTGAGACCAGATGCTGCTTGTTCGAGTTTTGTGATCCTTTGAGAGGTTTTAGGAAAGTCCCAGTATGAGCCAAAACAGTCTATTTGTATGGAAAAGCCACTGGAAGCGGCTTGGGTGGGTCCAAAAGTTGGGTAGAGTGGGGTGTCAGATAATCTTTAGGGCAAGGCAAGTGGTATTAGCTAGGTTGATGGAAACACACATGGCAGCTCCTTGCGTTTGCAAGCCAGGAGCAAGGAGGGCTCAACAGAGAAACAATGATTTCTGCCATCCCTTCTATCTAGGAGAACACTGCCCCTCAAGCACTCATCCCCAACAAGACAATTCAATTCCTCCCCTGGCGCCTTTCAAACTGCTGCCCCAGCGCTGGAGCTCAGAGCGAGTGAGTAAGTCTGTGTGTGGGCCCTTTTTTCCCCTAATTTAATTTATTGAGGTGACAGTGGTATAAATTGGTACAGCTGCTATGGAAAACAGTATGGAGGTTCCTCAAAAAGTTAAGAATGGAATTACCCATTCTTAATTGCCCATTCTATGACCCAGCAATCTCTCTTCTGGGTATCTACCCAAAAAAATCTGAAAACATTTATCTGTGAAGATATATGTACCCCGTGTTCATTGCAGCATTATTTACGGTGGCCAAGACATGGAAACAACCAAAGCGTTCTTTGATAGATGATTGGATAAATAAGATGTGGTATATATACACAATGGAATATTACTCAGCTATAAGAAAAGATGAAATACTGCCATTTGGGTGAGCCCTTTAAGAGAAACTCCTGGGACTCCCGCAGCCCTCAGTCTCACTTAGTCACAATCTTGGAGGAGAGCAGATATTGATGTCAGGGTACAGATGGTGAAAATGAGGCTCAGAAAGAGTAACGGATTAGTGGAAGGTCACAAAGCTATTTAATTGTAGAGCTGAGATTGGAAAGGCTTCTTGGTATCCTTTCACTGTGTCTTTTCCCAATTCAGACCTCCTTTTTGGGGTTGGCATCTGTGCTAAAAGACACACACATGCACACACTTGCTTCTACCCTTTGTAATACACTGTGACATATATTGAATATTAAATATTGGTCTTTTTTTTGTACCCACCTTTTGCAAATATAAAGTGACCTCTTTTCTCCAAGAGCAAAAAGATGCTTGAAAATACCTCTCTCCTCACCAGGGCCACTGTGAGCTAACAGTTTATTCCCTGAGTGGTGCTGATTGCAAATGGGTAGGGATGGTGTACGCTGAAGTGAAGCAAACAGTCATGATAATTTCAAGGTCCACTGAAATAGCAGAAAACAATCCAATGGAAATGAAAGAACACGAGGTTTAGCTCCCAGACCCTAAAAATCTCATCAACTCAAAACAGCTTATAAGCATTTACATGTTTACTCTCCCATCTCTAGATAATTTGCACTAAAAGAAGGGCCCAATGTTGTCAGTCTTCCAAAATGTCTGATGATTCCAAAGTCATTTAGATTTGGTTTTGCAACATGTTTTTATCTTTAGTGTTTGAATTTGGGCTTAATGTATACTGAGAAATTATAACATTTTAAATAGCAACACAGCCGTGAGAACCTGGGAATAATGTCTGGCTTTCTCATTTTGCCTCTTGATCTAAAACTTCCCTCTTTTATGGTCCATAGTAGGAGTGGTGGGTGATTTCCCACTGCACCAACTAAAACTGAATGCCTGTCTGTCTGTCTCTATCTCTCACATATATAATATTGTATCTATTTCATAGGACTGATGTAGGGTTGCCAGATAAAATATAGGATTTTAATGTAAATTAATTTAATTTAAATTTTAATTTAAAATAAACAAAATTTCAGTATAAGTACCTTTTAAATGTTTTTGATAAATAATGAATAATTGAATTTCAGACATCCTTATACTAAAAAGTGACTCATTGTTTATTTGAAATTCAAATTTAACTGGCATTGTGTATTTTTATTTTCTAAACCTGACAACTCTGATTGGGAATTAAATGAGGTGTACAGTATCTGGCACATAGTAAATGTCCATTAAAATTATTTTTATAGAGCTTCTACAGACCCTAACAAGTAATAATAATAATAGCACTTCTTTATTACTTCACTATTTCTAAAGCCTTCTGATATTCATGACTCTTCTCATCCTCTTAATGATTCTGTGGTATCCCCATTTCCCAGATGAAGAAATTAAGTCTCATAAACTTAAGTTTTATTAACTGTAGAGTAATCCACAGATTGCTGTATTTATAGACATGTATTTTTGAATATTGGTGTCATTTCTAATCATTGCTACTATAAATATTATTGAAATGAACATCTAAGGACACATTTTTTATAACTACGTATGAGCCCCTTAATTCAGAGAACATGACTGTTTTGTTTTCCATTGCCCAACCAAAAATACTGTTCAATACATATTTCCTAAACAAATGCAACTTCCACATTATTGCTAGATTCTTCTAATAATGAAAATTATGATAATACCATTTTATGATTAACCAGGCATATTCTAGATGGCTTTCATTTACTGATTCTTCACACTACTTCGTGAAATAGGTAACATTATTATTCCACTTTACAGATGACAAATCTGAGGCACGAATTGGTTAGGCAATTTCCTGCCCACTTGTTTACCACCAGTACGTGGTAGAGCTGGGAGACAATTGTAGGGGACCTGTGAGAGCCTGCATTCTTATCCATTGCACTATTCAGCTTCCAGAAATGGCACCAATGGATCAAAGAACATGCACAGTTGTAAGCATCGTGATGCACATCACCAAATTGCTTTCCAGAAAGATTGTACCTATATACTCTTCTACCAAGAATTCAAGAGTGTATCAACACAGCTTTTCCAACACTGAGTATTCTCATTAAAACTTTTTTTCATATCTGATAAATTTTTTTTTCAGAAATAGTATCTATTAGTTTTTAGGTTGTATTTAATTACAGAAGGTTGAGCTTTCTCTTTCATATGGCTCACAGATTATACTTCTTCTTTTGTAAGGTATATATGTACATCCCTGCTCTTTGGCATATTAGGACTAAACAAACCAATTACATGAGTCCTCTTGTCATTTTTTCAGGTGGCTTGCAAAAATCAAGTTTGCTTGTCTTGCAGATTTGTGTTTGGACCTTTGGCTTATGAAGTTTAATTATGAAGAGATAGAAATATGTCAGTCTTTTCTTTTGTGAATTCTTCTGCTGACCATTTGCTTAGAAAGAGAGCATAGAGGTCCAACATTTTTAACTGGACATTGTGACCTATTGCTTTTTCAAAGGCTTTACTTGGAAAAAGTATCTTCAGCCTCTGAAAGTTCTTCTTGGATTGTCCTGATGTTTTAGGTGCTTGACACCTAAAAAGATGGATTAATTTTTCGTTCTGAACTTTCCCTGCTAACCCCTTCCCTCCTAACATCTTCCCCTGAGAGGAAACCTTTGCTCCTTCTCAGGGACAGTCTCTCCTCCACTAGGATCATGTCTGAGAATATTTAAGGAGCAAAGCTAAACTATTTTTTTAAAATCCACATTGCTAATTCAACTGTTCTGAACAACAATAACAAGGCTTTATGTTCTGTCTGGTGTTTTAGCATATTTCAGCACCTTTCCCATATGTGACTTCAGCATCCCTGTGAAGCCCACAGCTCAGGTACTCTCTTCCTTTTCCAGATGAAGAATCAGAGACTGAGATGTTAAGTGGCCCAAGTGAAACTCACGTAGCTGGGACTGGAACCTGGTTATTCTAACACTTAATGCTTGTGATCTTTTCACTTCCCAAGAGTTTCTTATGAATGACTTACTGTCACAACAGCAGAGCTAAATACTCACAAAGTCATTTTCTCTCTCTCAAGTATTAGTGTTTTAGAAGGTTCTGCAACTGTTCCACTCATATTATCAGTTGGAGACAGGAAACTCTCTGAGCATTTGTGTTATGTGTACACATTTTTTTTTAAAAAGCCAATAAACAATGATGTACATATTCTACGGTAGAAGCAAACATTTCCTTAAAGAGGGGCTTACAGCCTTACTTAGTTGGTGTTTCTCATACCCTCACACACTAGAAAGCCATGTATCTTCTGATTATCTTTTGTGTCAGCCACAAGGTGGTAGCCTTGTACAACCTAGAGAGACCATGTGTCAGATGCAGGAGAATTTGGAGAATTCAACAGAAAGGAGATTAAGCTTAGGTGAAATGTATGTTGCTCAAACATAGAAGAAGACTTGCCTTTATATTCCACAATAGCCAAAGTTGTTGTTCTCCATTAAAGGTAAAAAGGAAATGTATATATACTGTAATTTGATATACCATCAACTTTCTTTACACCCACACTTGCTCTCACCCTAAAAAAAGCCAAGGTTCTGTTTGTTCTACAAGAACATTACGATCTCCTTCACTTCTGCTGTAAATTTGGGAATCAGTTAGGCTTGATTGAAATTCCCCTTTCCTTCAAACGTGGGAGGATTGATTCCGTCTCCTTTGGAGAGGGTTGATTATGGTGGTCAGCTTTCCAGAAAAGATTTGAAATTCAGTTTTGTAAAATGGTAAATGACCAACAATAGTGTCTCATGTCAGGATAAGGCAGGGTTTGCACTGAAGATCAAGCAGAGAGAGCAATCAGAGCATTGTTTATGGTAGTGAAAAGTTAGAAACCATGCAAATATCCAACGATAGGGAATGGTGTGAAACAACTATATAAAGGCATACTGTTGCAGATAGTAAATAAAAAGTTGCAGAAGAATATTGCCACACATGGGAACATGCTCAAGGTTATTGTTATGTGAAAAAAATGGATTACAGGACGGTATATTCAAGTGTGTGCATGTGTGTGTGCATCCGTGTATGTGTGCATGCACGTGTGTGTTGAGAGGGCTGAACGATAAATGAATGACTGTGGTTCTCTCTGAAAAGTGCAGCTAATTTATTTTTTTTAACCTTTGAGTATACTTTACATTTCCTACACTAACCTGCTTTGTGTACGTCATCACTCATCCAGGAGATGGAAAGGCTCTGCTGCCAACAGAGCTCTCATTCCCATCCTGAGTTTGGGGAGAAGATCTGCTCCAACTGACAGCCAGGATCACACAGAGGAGGGAGGGGGGATAGTTCTCCAAGAAAAGGATGCCAGGGAGCAGATGCCATGTGTGAGCCTAGGTGTCTTTAGGGCCTCAGACGGGTCCTGTGTGAACTGTTCCTCTAGGGACTGGTCAATAATTGTTTGGAAGTCCTTCCTGTGCAATCTCTAATATTGGTTCTTTTAAAATATACTATAAAGTCAGACAATGAAGTTTGCAGACTTGTTGCTAACCCTTTTTTGATATCAGAGGGATTATTCATTATGAATTTGTACCAATTGGACAAGCAGTTAACCAAATTTACTATTTGGAAGTGCTGAAAAGGCTGCGTGAAAAAGTTAGACAACCTGAACTTTTCGCCAACAATTCATGGCTCTTGCATCATGACAATGCACCAGCTCACACGGCACTGTCTGTGAGGGAGTTTTTAGCCAGTAAACAAATAACTGTATTGGAACACCCTCCCTACTCACCTGATCTGGCCCCCAATGACTTCTTTCTTTACCCAAAGATAAAGGAAATATTGAAAGGAAGACATTTTGATGACATTCAGGACATAAAGGTAATACAACGACAGCTCTGATGGCCATTCCAGAAAAAGAGTTCCAAAATTGCTTTGAAGGGTGGACTAGGTGCTGGCGTCAGTTCATAGCTTCCCAAGGGGAGTGTTTCGAAGGTGACCATAGTGATATTCAGCAGTGAGGTATGGGGCACTTTTTCGAGGATGAGTTCGCAAACTTAATTGTCTGACTTCTTATGAGGTGGAAGTTTCATGATAGCCAAAGTTGACTACCAGCACCTTCCATCTTTTTGTTTTGGAGGAGTGGGTAGTGTGTGGGACATAGAGGGTTTTGCCCATAATCACCATTGTTTCAGAGGAGGGATTGTTTTAAGTCATTTTATTTCTTGGAGCAGAAATACTTAGCAGTGATGGCATCTAATCAGAAGGTAGTAGCCCTGAGGCAGTTTCAACAGGCAGGTCCTTCTCTGTATTTCAGTAGGAAAATTAAAAAGCAAAGGTATGTATTTGGGCAGAGATTTCTTATTTACTTGCATCCCCACTACCTGTTTCATTCATTGAAAGTTGTGAAATGAGTCTATCAAAAAGATGTACACATATGGTGCAAATTGTTCAATAGTTACTGTTTGAAAATTTCATGTATTTCCCCCAGATAAGGAAAACTCTTTAATTTCACACTAAGTTTTTTTTTTTTCACCCTAGAAAGAGAATTTGGCCAGGGGTTTTGCGTAACATTTATGTAATTCAAATTGATTCTTAGTGCAAATTGAATTGGGTCTCAGAAACATATGCAGCCTTAACAGTTTGTCATCCTATAGCAGAGGTTCCCAAATGCTGGTTTGTGGATCCAGCAATATCAGAATCACGTGGAAGAGCTTTAAAACATGCCCCACCGTACCCAAATTCTGATTCAGTAGGTCTTTGGTGGGTCCTGAGAACCTCCGACCCTCCCCAAGTGACTCTGAAATGCAGTTGGGATGGGAAACCCATGATCCAGACCACAAGGTGTAAAAGCTGTTAACTGCTCATCTTCCATATTTAATGCAATGTGTGACCAGGTATGTCTGAGAACAGTGCTCTGCATTCCCCAGGTCCCATCATGGTACCAGGAAAACCCAGTTTCATGTGAGCAAGCAGCAGTTCAAAATTTGTAAATTACAAAACCCCATATTTTCATGTGCTTGGAACTTAGAGAACACAGAAGCTTCTTTGCTGGGGACAATGACTACTTATGAGATGTGGCATTTAATAATCCAGCTCGTTTTTTTCTTTCTGGTACATTTTTGCCTTCTGCGAACATTTATGTAATGCTACTAGTACTAGTCACTGCGTAAGGCTCTGGCCCTAGGAATTCACTGTCTGTCAGAGGCTGGGGAAGAACAATGGAGTCCTACTCTGACATGGGTGATCTGCCACAGTGGTGGTGGTGGTCGGAAGAACATGGGTGAAATAAGGATAATAGCACAAGATTTCTTCAAGGGTCAGATGGGCTATTATAACTGTAGCATCTGCATCTTTCCCACTCTTGACGCTGGTTTCTGTGGTTCTCTAGCAAAATCATCTATTTTATCAAGTCTGGGACCCTCCAAGCAAATATCACTTGCAACAAGATTTTCTTCTTTTGATTATCTGACAGTCTCCTAAATTAGTTGAAAATAGGAGGCTGTCTTAAAGCAGCTCCCTAAAGCCTAGTAGTAAGTGTAAATGCTGTGTGATTTTTTTTATTTTTTATTATTTTTTTTATTTTTATTGGAGTGTTACTATACATGGATGGAATGCCTGGCTGTTTTCCATGAGTGTTTTGGCTACACCCTTTGGTCCTCTCTCTGGGGCAATCTGCCACAGCGAGATGTGTCCTCTGGCTCTTGTGGTTGGTGATACAGCTGCTGGAGGCTGCTGGTGGATTTGCTGTCTGTATCCCAACCAGAGATGGTGGGCCCATTCCCAAGAAGATGTCCCACCTCCATCAGCATGCACCACCTGGAGCGATGAGGTCTGTAGTCCTTATTTCTCTTGGGCTGGGACATATCTCTCTGTCCCCACCTTGTGTGGGTGACGAAGATGTTGGTTCATTTCTGTCACGGCTGTGTCCCATATTAAAAGGCCTCTGGATTAGAGGGAAAGACGCTGTTTTTAATTCCACCTGTGGAAATGACAATTTAGTCTTTAAGACCCAAACAGAACACACAGTAGGCAATAAGAACTCCTTCCCTCACATCTACCTTTATAAGTGTAATTTGGGGTTTGGTGGTAATCAGGACAGTAATTGGTTCCTTTTCCTCTTTGAAGAGCCAGCTATATAATTTGCAGGGCTCACTGCAAATGAAAGTGCAGGACCCTTGTTTAAAAAGCAGGGGAAAGTGTTTTAAAGGCACTGAAATATAAAGTTTTTTTCTTTTCTTCCTGTAGTCTCTCTTTTGATTTGTCATGGTGTTTTAAATGTGCTATTTAATGTCTTCTAAGTAATGAAAAATTAAAAATATAGATTATTAGCATAAATTTTACCATTCATCTTTACATCATATGATGCCAGTTTAAGTGCAAATACAAGAGCTTTTAACTCCTGTGCAGAATCAATGTAGTTATGATTTGTATTTCATAGCTCATATATGCGTATATATTCTGTTCTTACCAGTACAGTGGATAAAACTAATTCAGCTTTTTAATTTCACTTCTTGATATGTGCATATTCTACCAACACTCTCTACCTGATAAGTAAGGAAGAATTTAAGGGAAAAGAAAGGAAGAATTTAAGGGAAAAGAAGCCAAAAGTTGCCCTGCCTTTACCTGTCCTTCTATGTCATCATTTTCAGAATAAGTGGTTGGCTAATCCAGGGAAGTAACACAAGAAAGAACATGATAGCGTCCTTAGTGGCTCGTATTTCTCACAATGTCATTGTCTTCTTTCTGCATTCAAAGAAAATCCTGGTTCAGATGGAGAGTAGCCTCTCCAAGTTGTCAATTTACTCAACTATAGATGCAGCATGCTCACCTTGTGCTCGCTTTGAGTCTTGCTGAACTTCCATGCACGTAGATTTACCAGAATTCTGTACTCGTAGGACATCACAAATGCTATATGTGAACGCGGCAACAAGAAACCATGGCAGACATGCAGGTTGTGTGTCTCTCTTCTGCTCATGCTCCATTGTTCCATCAGACTTCCATTACATATCAGAAGTTCAAAGATAAAATTAAAAATTTCAAGGAGGCAACAGCAGAGCATTCAACCAAGCACAGGGTCCTGTGCAGCTGCATGGGTGGGATGCCCATGAAACCAGAGCTTTGTGAATTCTTTCTAGACTAATTCCTTCTGCCTCACGACACTCCAGCCACCCTTCTCAGCATAAACGGAGTAGGTTGAAAAGAAGTTATACAGTCATATCTTCAAAATAGCAGGGATCCTACAGGAGGGGAGGAGACAGGACCCAGGATTCTTCTATGGAGGCTGGAATAGAAGGGGACTAAAACAGACCCAAGTGTAGTTTTGGCTAGAAAAGGCACAAGCAGACAGGCAGAGTTGAACATTCAAGGAGACACAGTTCAGTTCTGTCTACATTTATTGTGCAAATTACAGAAGGGCGAAGAGATGGCCTGTACTTTTGAAACAAAGGATCAGGTCCTTGGTCAGACTTGAGGCAGGCAACAGATTGGATATTCATTTGTTAGAAATGGGAAGCCACTGACAAGCGTTAAGAGAGCTCTAATGGGGTGATTTCTATGTTTTGCAAAGATGACTTTCACCACAGTGCAGTCGTGGGTGGTGGGAACAACATAGCAAGGGGTCAGCTGGAAGGCTGTAGCGAAAGTCCAACATCTAGTGGATCCCAACAGAGAGTAGAAAGGAGGGCCATGCTGGGGGTGATGGAGTGTCCCAATGGCAAGTCCAGTCTGGGAAAAGCACCAGACCTGCTCCCACTGGGCTGGAATTTGTGGTAGGACTCCAGCCCTTGGGTCGGGGTTTGTCCAGAGCAACACAGATAGCATACAGAAGCTTGAAGGAAGGAATGAACTTGTAGGCAGGAGGATCCAGGAGGATCTAAGACTGAGGTGGTGTCCTGTAAAAGAAGTGGGGTGGGGCTGGGGGCACAGCTTGTGCCGTGAGAGGGATTGACTCAGCAGTTCCAGGCGGTGCACTAGGGCTAAATGCTCTAGTCAGTCAGGCTTCGTCCTGGGCACGCACTGAATCAACAGGTACATATATTGTGTTTCTTCTTGTGAGGAACAGAGGAGATACCAAGACTGGGAACCAGGCCGAATGCAGTTTATGTATGAATCTTTTTAAAAACCAAAACATTATATTTTTCCTGTCACAAAAATTAGATAATACATATGAGTAACATAAAAAATTGAAGCAAAGCATAGTTCCACCCATCCTGGGTCACCGTTAACATTTGGAGGTATGCACCTTCATTATTTTATCTTTGCAGTTTTCCCCCTTAACTTACAAAAACTTGTCTTTTATGCTGGATCTGGTTTGGAGGAGTTATTTTATCTTTTACCTTTTGAGATTTCACTAATTTTTTTGTTCATGTATATATATATATATATATACATATATATATATATATATATATATACATATATATATAATTATTTTTTTAAATTTGCGTTTATCTGAAGTCCCCCTCTTTGAAAACAGGACAAGATCTGCTGGATACTTGAATTACGCAGAGCATTCTCTTAAAAAATTACGCAGAGCATTCTCTTAAAAAATTCTTTTAAAAAAGTTTTCATGAAATAATAAGTCTTGTTGACTAGAGAATTAGTTACTTCAGGAAATGTACATTGAGTATGGTCAATCTCTATTCCTTAGTTGAAAGAAAGATAATAATATACTAAATTTATTAAGTATAAAATAATATATTTACATTATGTAAAATAAATAATAAATATGTTTATAATGCATAAAATACATACATAAGAAATATAGTATATTTAATATCTAGAAAACCTGACATTATGCAGCTTCCATTCCTCCAGTCCTTCCACGTGAGCTACAGTTTGAGATCCCATCCCCATCCAGAGGAAAAGCGCCTGTAACTAAATCAAAATCCCAAAGATCTTGACAATCTGGAAGAATGAACCAAATGAATCAAATCCAAAGAGGTTTACCTAAGAGATATAAAGTCCCATGTTTACACCCAAAAATCTAACGACCGAAAAATCTAATCTAAGAAGCACAGAACTCTGTAACGGTGATGAGGCGACAAACCGTGGCTCATGGGAAGGGCTGGAAGAACAGGGCTGGTCCTCACAGAGCTGTCTGAGCAAGCGATGCCTCTCACTCGTCTGCAGACTGTCACGTGGAAGAGGACGCTCCTGACTGATACAGAAGCCCATGAAAATTGTAACTTTTGGGTCACCAGTGTACAATTGACTTGTATTTTGCTTCCAGTCTCGAGTTCTTTTCACTGTCTCTCCATTTATATTCTCCTGCAATTGCATAGTTCCTTTTTAAGTTGTTTTCATTTAGGCCATGAACAAAAGACTTTATTAGATAAAATTTTTAGATATCTGGTTCATGGTTCTAACTTGTCAAGATCCTTTGGGATTCTGATTTGGTTAGTGAGCATCTAAGTCAACTCTTCTAGTGCTATGCATATTTGGTCAGCATGCCGTTATTATTTTGTAATAGTCCTTGTACAAGTGAGAAATAGAGCCTTACGCGTGTTTTCCCAAGACCTTACAGCTAGGGTGTATCAGAGCCTGGTCTATATCTGGGTGTTCTGATTCTAAGGCTAGTGTTCTTTCCATGGTATCATACTCTTTCAAGAGAATTTTGAACTAATGGTAGAACTTATGGGCGAAAGCCTTAGAAATAGCATAACAGAGACTTGCCCTTCATTTGTGTTTGCTTTCACAAGCATTTTGCAATCAATTCTTCTAATAACTGTAGTGTTGGTATTGTTGTCATTTTACAGACAAGAGAGAGGCCCAGGAGGATTAAGTTTGTTTATTCAAGGTCAGAGAGCAAACTGGTGCTACATACTAGTCGTTACAGAGAACAGTTAGGTTGGAAAGATGTCTTCCCTCCCTGAGATTCTTAAAATATCGTTGGGAATACTACTTTAGAAGACCTGGAAGGGTAGCTGAATAATACATTAGAAATTATTAAAGTAGGAGGACTTCAAGGTCTAATCAGTTAAAATACTAGAGAATCTTTTTACAATGTGCAAAAATTCCAAGATGAAGCCAGTCTCCAGAGAGAGACATAACAAGAAAGCATGTAAGCACTGTTTGGGATCTGATTACAATTCTGAGTCTACTTCTTCACATTTAGAAACAGAATTTCGACAGAATTTTCAGCAAACTAAACCATTTTGGGAGGCATTATTGGCTCTGTTTAATTAAGTCCTTGGTTAACATAAACAAGATTTTTATTTTTCTAACTGAAGAGCTTTGAAGAGGTCTTTTAACACCAGACAAAATTTACTCCTTGTTTTTAGTATAAAGCAGCAAGTTTGTGGAGATCAGCTCCATTTTGAATTAGAACAATAGAACTTGAGAGCTAGCGGGGGTCCTTAAAATTCCATTCTAGTCCATGCTTCCATCCTCTTCTTTTTAAAGGTGAGGGACCAAAGTTCCAAGACATGAAGTAGATTAGTCGAGGTCATCCATCAGGCTTGGGCCAGTGCTTGCTTTAAAATCCAGGGATGGAGACTCCTTACCCAGTGCTTTTTCTGTTCTCTGCTTTGTGATGCTCTTGCTTTCTGTCTGGGAAAAGCTCACCAGTAAGGGCGTTCCAGGATGACTTAGTTAAATTCTTTGGTGATATTGAGAACATCAAAAGGAATCCCTTAAGATAAAAATAGGGGAGGGGAGAACAAAACATCACCTCAAGCCTGAAGAATGATTTTAGGATTACTCATTATTTGAGAATAAATCATGACATATAATATTTTCACTGGCATGAATAATCAAGAATTGACAGTGGTTAATTTGGGCTGCCTAAGTGGAAGCATCATGAAGTAGAAAGACCAGGGGCTTGGAATTATACTTGGGTGTCAGTTTTAGATTTGACATGTTTTCCCTTAGAGCATTGGCCAAGCTACCTAAATCTCTTTGAGCTTCACTTTCCTCACTAAAAAGTCATGATAATATTTTCCTTGGTTTTAGTAAATGAAGATTAAATGAAATAGCAGATGTGCGAATATGTAGGCTAATGCCTGGCCCATATTGGGCACACAATAAGTTTCACTTCTCTTTTTCCATTCTAGAGTTTGCTTCTTCAGATGCATTCTCTCACTAAATGTCTGTAGTTCCTATGTTGGATGGGAAGGATAAAGAGGTGACGACAGGCACAATATTTGCCCTTGTAGAGAACGTTTTTTAATTGCTTAAATAAGCAATTACAATTGAGTGTCATGAGTGCTTAGGTAAATAAATTCAGGGTAATAAATGCAGACTGAACAGGGAGATGTAGTTTAGTGGATCAAGAAAGGTCTCCCCAAAGAGTTGGTATTTAAGTTAAATCCTAACGGATGCAGAAGATTTAGCCAGATGGGTGAAGTTGTGGAAGGGAAGTCACAGTTATTCCAAGCAGGCAACAATCAAGTGTAAAAATACTGCAAGAAATGTAAAGTGGTGGGAGAGTGACACTTGATACCGCTGGAAAGGTGGGCAGGGGATATATTTCAGAGGCTCACAGCCATGGTAATGATTTTGGAAGTTAATTTTAAGGGCAGTGGAGAATCTTTGAAGAGCTTTATGAGTTTGAGAGAGATGATTTTTGTCATTGCAATTCAAAGACTATAAACATCATCTCTCCTGAAAGGTGTAGTTAAAGGCCCCTATTCAAATGGGCTAATAGGATTGCTTCAGGAAGTGCCTTCATCCTTTGTTCATGGAATGCACAGATGCCTTTCTAAAGGAAAAGTGACAGGTTTTAGCCATTGTGCTCTGCCACCAGAGGGAGCTAGTGGTCTTCCATGGTCATGTACTATTTTGTTGGCCCATTGTCTAACGACAACATGGTGGCACTGGCAGTTGGCTCAACAGTTGGCCATTTTCCAGGGACACGGCCGTTATGGCAGTTGGTGGTTGGTAAATTCAGTCCCTGCTCTCTGTGCCCAAGCATATGTCCAGACCCCACTGGCAGTCCTACTCCTGGAGCCTCCAGCCAGCTCAGAACAAAGACTTGGTTTGAAAAGCCCTCCCCCTGTCACCATCGCAATTACTTGAGCGTTTATGCTCAAAACAGCTCTCTGACAGGAAAACGTTTGTGTTCCTCCAGAATGTGAAGCAAGGTTCATGGTTTTTAAAATTCATGAATTGCGGGGAATGGAACGTTCCTTCTCTGAGTACAGGAAAGAAACAGAGAGGCTGTGTCTTCATGACACCCAAGCTGTGGGTCATCTCAGGCAGGAAAAATTTAGTCAAACCAATTATTTGGCATGGTATAGACCCCTTTCCTTCCCATCTCAAGAAAAGGTTATAAATTTTTTTCACTTTTTAACTCGTTGCCCTGGATTTACTTGAGAGTATTCACGCGTAGGCAACCGACTGAAGAAATTCAGTATTTCTTTTTTCTATTTTAAATTATTTGAAGATGATGATTCAGGCAAAATCCAATTGAAAGGGTCAGGTGACTTAATTTTCTTTGGTTGGTTTAAATACAGCCACGAAGATAGAATAGAGCTTTGGAAAATTGTGGAGTTTGTCTTTAACCATCCTTATCACCCTTTCTGTGTTCTCTTCTGCTTCCTTGGTCTAATTTCTTCCCATCTTCTGGATGCCCAATACACTCATATCCAAGATCAGACTTCAGTTCCCCATCAAAGCATTTCCAAAGACTTCTCTTGCCCTGCCAGTTCTCCCACCTATACTTTTGAATGAAACGTTAAAATCTCTTGAGTTTAAAATAAAGAAATTCAATTAAATCGATTTACTGTAAGATTTTAATAGACTCTGATGTGTGAATATAGGAACACCCAGCATGCTCTCGAGCTCCTTGACCTTTGGGAACAGGATGAGTGTTGCTTTATAAAAGAGGATTTTGATGGCCCAAATGAGTACTTCGTGGTGGCATATTAGGTATTCAAAAAAGGAAAGAAAAAAAAAGCACAAAGTAATTATTTCCCCTATATCGTGGAAAGGAAATACTTTGGCAGTTGGTGGGGGAAGGTAAGTTGGAGCAGGGCTTCTTAGCACTGCAAGTGGATAGTCATCTGTGTTTGATGCTGTTTTTGGAGTCTCAATTTTTGTCTATCCGCATGAGCAAGTCAGGGTGGTAAGATGCAACACAGGTTCTTATTATGCTTGATTTGATATTTCTCACTTGCATATGATCTTTTTCATATGCTGAAGACATCTCTATTTCAACTGCCTTCTTCTCCCCACAACTAACACTTAACAGCATGTCTGTGGAAACTAGAACTACTGTGATGAGAGTGGCTGGGAAAGACCTGCAACAGACACAATCTTCTAAAGAGGGAAATTCCTCTTTCATAAAAAAATCATCTTGAAAGGACATGGAATTTTTTCTAAAGTTAATAATAGCCCATTTCTTTTCATTTCAAAAAAGAAATCACTTTATAGTTTTCTTATTTTAAAAGCAATACATGGGAAAGACAAATGCTGTATGATCTCACTTATATGTGGAATCTGAAAAAAAACATGAAAAAACAGACTCATAGAAACAGATCAGATTTGTGGTTGCCTGAGGTGCAGGTTGGGGAAAGGGGGAATTGGGTGAAAGTGGTCCAAAGGTACAAACTTTCAGTTATAAATAAGTTCTGGACATGTAATGTATGACATCATGACTATAGTTAACAATACTGTATTGTATATTTGAAAATTGCTAAGAAAGTAGGTCTTAAATGTTCCCATCACAAGGGAAAAATTGTAAATATGTGAGGTAATGGGTGTTAAATTTATTGTAGTAATCATTTTACAATATATACTTATATAAAATCATTGTGTTGTACACCTTAAACTTATACAAAGCTATATGTAAATTATATCTCAGTAAAACTGGGGGAAAGTACATGATGGCAGCACCTATTATATATAGATATATATGTATACATATATATAGATATATATGTATACATATATATCTATATTATATATACACACATACATACATATGTAAAGTATAATAGAAAATATAAAGGAAAATAAAAAGATAAGAATGATACCATTTTTAGAAAATAATCACTGTTAAACTATTAACTTTTTGAAATATTTTAAACGTTTCAAGTATTTTTCTATGCACACAGAGACATTTTTTCAAACAGAAATGAGCGAGATTGGATTATTGTTATTTTGTAACCTGATTTTAATTCACCAAATTATATATTGTGAGTGTCATTTATACCATCATTTTAAGTGGGAGCACACAATTCCTTTGCCTGAAAAGACCATCATTGACTGAAGCAATGTAACCAATCTCCTGTTAATGGAACTGTTCACACTTAAAAATGGCCAAATATCATACCCTGAGATTTGTACTGGCTCAGGATATACCCCACACAATTTTGAAGAAGGAATTTGCTAATGTTAACTAAAAACACTGTGGTTCTATCTAGTTTTTTTTTAACATTAACTTCAGAGAGAGAATCAAAGGCCTGCAGTGATTTGGAGAGGGACTGACTCTCGTGGTTGGTAATAGTTCTTCAGCAGAGTCAAGGGTAGCTTAAAATCAAAGGAGAATAGTCAAGTGTTTCCACTCTTACAATGAGAACCTTGAGTATTCCATTGAGTTTTCAGCTGAGGTTTAACCTGAAAGGACAGATTTTATGACTTGACCATGCATTTTGTATCAACAGTATGTGTTTTCAATATTTAATATACAAGTCTGCATAGGAATTCTATCTAGAGTTGCCAAAGAGGAACTTAAAAAGATTAAGGACTATAGAAACCTCTTTTGTAACATTGGACTGGGAGTCCTGCTCTTCTTCCTCATAACTGGGAACACCATTGGAGCCTAGCATGAAGCATTGCCACGAAAAGTTGTAAATCAGTTTATTAACTTCAACAGACATCCAACCCTTGTGAAATTATCTTAGCTGGTACAAAGGCTTGATCAATGGCAGTTATATGTTTATATGTATGCATTTTCACAGCAGAAGAATTAAATGTTTTTATTATGGGTATAGCAAAGATACAAGTGAAAAACCAGTATACTTGGAAATGTTGCTGAGTGCCTGTTTATTGAGGATATGACAGAGGTAGAAAGAATCCAGTCTGGATTAAATAATGCTGGAGATGCAGACCATGAAGGTGCCTTTCAAGACTAATGGCGCAGATACTAGGAAACATCTCTTGGACAGGACTGTTGCTACGACAGTACAGTAGGTCCCTCTCCACCCCCCATCCATGGTTTCACTTTTCTCAGTTTCAGTTACCTGACGTCAACCATGGTCCAAAAATATTAAATGGAAAATTCCAGAAATAAACAATTCATAAGTGTAAACTGCACACCAACCTGAGTAGCCTAGTGAAATCTCGCACCATCCCACTCTGTCCTGCCTGGGATGTGAGTCATTCCTTTCTCTAGCATATCCATGCTGTCTATGCAACCTGCCTGTTGTCACTTAGCAGCCATCTCAGTTATCAGATTGACTGTTGCGGTATTGCAGTATTTGTGTTCAAGTCACTCTTATTTTTCTTAATAATGACCCAAAGCACAAGAATAGTGATGCTGGCAATACAGATATGCCAAAGAGAAGCTGTGGTTACTAGGCTCTCGGCCTCACGTGGAAAGGTGCTGGCTCGGGTAGCAGATGGTCATCAGCTATGACTAGTTGGCCAACAGCTATTACCGGTTAGCTATTAGCCACTGATATAACTGCCGTGGCTACTCTAGGGAGTTGGTTGGTTAGCAGGGAAGCGGACTGCGGATTGTGGCCAGCAAGTACGGTTAACAAGCGGATTGTCCATTGAGGATCGTGTTGATCCTACTTCCTATGTCTCGACTGGCCGCCAGTGAGACTGGGGGTACAGGAAGACCTCTCGTTGGGGTAGCAGCAGATGTTTGTTTTTGTGTCTCGACCAGCTGCCATCGAGAATATAGTGGTATGACTCCCCTATCTATGGCTCCGTTGTTATTTCTTTTTGGCCTCGCCATGTCCTGCGTTCTTGTGCGGGGAGTGGGAGCTGAGTCCCTGCATGACACTCCTTTAAGTGGAAAGGCATGAATTATAAGAAAAAACAGTGTATATAGGGTTCCAGGAATCCACTGGGGGTCTTGGAATGTATCCCTCAAGGATAAAGGGCCCTACTATATGTAAAATTTCTACTCCAAAATTTGTGTTTGACTTCTAAATGCCTTAAATATTTAGGTAGTGTGGGGACAGAGCCAGGAGTGCAATTTCCAGGCTCTCGCCCTCACATGGAAAGGTGCTCCCTTGGGTAGTAAATGGACATCAACTGTGATTGGATGGCCATCAGCTGTGGCTAATTGGCCGTCAGCTGTAACCAGTGAGCCATTGGCCACTAATATAACTGCTGCGGCTATGCGAGCAGCAAAATAGGGGCTAGCAAGGAGATGGTGGCTGAGCTAGCAAGAGAGGATTGCAGTTAGCACGGTGGACTGTGGATTGCGTATTATAGAGAGGCGGATAGCAGTTAGCAAGTGAGGTTGGTTGGCAGAGACAAGTGGACAGTGGGTTGCGGATAGTGTGGCTCCTGCTTCCTGTGTCTCCAACGCAGCCGCGAGCGAGAATATAGTGGTATGACTCTCCTATGTATGGCTCCGTGGGTGTTCCTTTTTGGCTTCACCATATCCTGCGTTCTTATGTGGGGAGCGGGACCAGAGACCCCGCATGTCACCCTGCATGACAAATGGCACAGCGAGCAGGGTACAGTGTCGGCCAAAGCTCTCCGAAGGGCGGTGGAGCAGTTTGTGCGTATGAACACTCAGTCTCAGGAAGACCAGGAGGAGTGGCTGCCGGAGAGCTGGACCCCCGTGGAGGGGTGGGAAGACGTGGAAGGTTCTCCAACCAGCACAGGCTGGAGAAAGCGAAGGTCATTGTGGCCCTGTGGGCTGGGAAGTGCTTGCTGAGGCCCTCACCCCCAGTTTGAGGAGGACTTGGAGCCCTTACCCTGCGGAGAGGGCACACATTGTGAGGCTAACGTGCAGCCCTGGCGAATGACTATGGACTATGGCGAATTGCCTTCCATCCCTAATTTAATGGACAGCTTGACTGTTTGCTTGGGAACGTAACACCATGTAGTGGAACTGGCGGATGTTAGCTTTTGTGTCTTGACCGGCTGCCATCGAGAATATGTAAGCACCTCGACTGTGAGTCGCTGTTGTTCCAGCATGGTACCTGAGAGGCCCAGAGAGAGTGGCAGTGCCCTGAGAACCCTGGCTGAGCCCAGGAAGTCTGGCTGTGCCCAGAGAAAGTGGCAGTGCCCTGAGAGCCCTGACTGAGTCCAGGAGGTCTGGCTGTGCCCAGAGAGAGTGGCAGTGCCTTGAGAGCCCTGGCTGAGTCCAGGAAGTCTGTGCCCAGAGAGAGTGGCAGTGCCTTGAGAGCCCTGGCTGAGTCCAGGAAGTCTGTCTGTGCCCAGATACTGGTGGTGCCCTGAGAAACCCTGGCTGTGTCCAGGATATTGCATTCACCTCCAGGCTCCTCGCACAGGGCCACTCGTGGAAGATGCTTGTCATGTAGATTGTGAGGCGAGACCCTGTAGGGGTGGAGTGTGGGGACAGAGCCAGGAATGCAGTTTCCAGGCTCTCGGCCTCGTGAAAAGGTGCTAGCTCAGGTAGTAAATGGCCATCAGCTGTGGCTAGTTGGCCCTCAGTTGTAACCAGTGAGCCACTGGCCACTAATATAGCTGCTGTGGCTACACTAGCAGAAAATGGGGGCTAGCAAGAAGATGGTGGCTGAGCTAGCAAGAGCGGCTTGCAGTTAGCACGGCGGATTGCAGCTAGCAAGTGGGGTTGGTTGGCAGAGAGAGTGTGGACGACAGGTTGCGGATAGTGTGGCTCCTGCTTCCTGTGTCTCTAACCCAGCCGCCAGTGAGACTATAGTGGTCTGACTCCCCTACCTATGGCTCCGTGGGTGTTCCTTTCTGGCCTCGCCATATCCTGCGTTCTTATGCGGGGAGTGGGACTAGAGACTCCAGAAGAGACCCTGCATGACAGGCAGTTAATCCTTATTTTTTAAAGATGAGTTAATTTTGATCATTTATAACCTAAAGTTCTCCAGTTAGTTGGTGATAAAACAATCAAGTGGTTAAAACTATCTTCGTTTTATTGATTACTTCTATTCTTGGTAGTTTTCTAGATCACAGCTGCCTCTTGGGATTAGTCAAACTGATCTCCAATTTACAGAATAAATAACGCACCAGCGTCCCTGTCTCTCACCTCTTCTCTTTTCTCCTCTCTTCCCCTTTTCTTTTTCTTCTGTCTTCATCATCTCTTTGCATTACCAGTATTTCTCCTTAGCTACTCTCTTCACCTCTCTCCTTCCTTTAATTCCTGAAATTCTACTTCTTTGTGATCCAGTCTTCTCAAAATTAGGCATATTTTATGTGTTCTCATCATTCTTCAGTATAATAGTTGGGGTTTTGGCACGCTCTCTAGATCCTGCAGAGTTTACGTGTCTTGTTTAGTGAGGTGATATATTAAGAGCGGGAGCTCTAGTTTTTCTGTGCTTTCATGCCCATTCACCTCTTTGCTCGAGCATTACCTGGGGGCCCAACAAATGCTTTTGATTACAAGAATAATGTCCAGACATTGCCTCTGTGAGGTAAGATCCCTTTCCCATTGGAGTCCTTGAAGGTGGCAAACACATGACCATGAGCAACTTTAAGGGAAATTCATCATGAAATGCCTTTTTTGAGTGTTGTTTGAAAAATAAGCTGTTGCTATAGGATTTTAATAAAACTGGCTCCATGCCGAAGTGGAAAGCGTGTGGTCATCAACTACAAAGGGAGCTTCAGCTGAGAGGGCTCATTTTGGGATGAAAATTGTCTTCCTGTTTTCTTACTACATCAATGATACAGCAATTTCTTTTATAATTTCCAGTTGTGCACAAGCCAGTCAGCAGAAAAATAAGTTTCCTTCCCCCCCCAGCTGAGAGAATATTCTTTTAAAAGAAAGATAAAAAGAAGGAAGAAGGAAAAAAAGGGAAAAAAAAATCCATGACAAAATCACATTTTAAAAATACTCTCCCTCAACTGGTTTCAGAGAAAAGAGATTAGTTGGATACACAGTGACCTGTCTTAGATCTTGTCTCAATAGTTGCCTTTCCAGGCACACAGGGCTGTGAGGGGGAGTGGATGGGTACTTTTCAGTGATTCAAGATTGTGAAAGTAAATGTATCCTCCTTCACTGACCATTTATCTCTTACTTATTTCTGCTTTACAAGCTAGAAAGAGAATATTAATTTATCACTGGAATTTCACTTAGATTTTTTTCTCATTAAACTGCTCACACATTGTGGGGACAGAGCCAGGAGTGCAGTTTCCACGCTCTTGGCCTCACGTGGAAAGGTGCTCACTCGGGTAGTAAATGGCCATCAACTGTGATCAAATGGCCATCAGCTGTGACTAGTTGGCCGTCAGCTGTAACCAGTGAGCCATTGGCCACGAATAGAACTGCTGTGGCTACACTAGCAGCAAGAATGGGGGCTAGCAAGGAGATGGTGGCTGAGCTAGCGGATTGCAGTTAGGATGGCGGGTTGCGGACAGTGTGGCTCCTGCTTCCTGTGTCTCCAACCCAGCCGCCAGCGAGACTATAGTGGTATGACTCCCCTACGTATGGCTCCATGGGTGTTCCTTTTTGGCCTCACCATGTCTTCCGTTCTTATGTGGAGAGCGGGACTAGGGACCCCACAGGCCGCCCTACACGACACACATATTATTTCTTTTGAATAGGGATAAGAAAGATAACATTCCAAACTTGCAAAAGCAAAATAAAAAGTTCAAAGATGACAAGGTCCTTCCCTTTACCATCAAGGAAGGTGCTTCAAATTAGGCTATAGATTTTCTACTGATGTGTAACCAAATTTAAGGTTTAAGAGGTAATAAAATCATCATGTTACAACAGGTCAGGAAATGTGGTTAGGAGCCTTCGCTGACTTTCAGTGCCAAGCCTTCCCATGATGGGTTTGCCAGGTTGGAACCAGGTCAAGTCAGAACTGCTTATAGAGTGTCTAGGGTCGGGATGTGGGGATCCAGAATCTAGAGCTTCTACCCAGGATCTATCCCAAGACTGATATTGGTCCCTGGGGTGAGTCACCCAGGGAGGAATAGTTCACACACCGCAACATTGTAAATGTAAATCTCCTTGCATATAGAAGCTTGTCGACACTCGAGATGGAAGGGAAAGAGACCAACCATCAAATCAATGTTTTATAAGAAATGTTGTCTTAGACTGGGTTGCCCAGGAGAGGAATCAACTCCTGTAAGAAAGTGAGGGAAGTAAGATTGGGCAGAAGGAAAAGTTGAACTGTGATACAATTGCAATAGAGGTTGCAGCCAATCCCTGGGTTCTTCAGAAGGGTCCCTTCTTGAGACAAGAGAGCCAGGCCTCAGTCCTCCCCTTTGTCACTGGTCATTGCATAAATGCTGCCCAGAGGGAGGGATGTCACTTTGGGTGATGCTGCTCCCTTCTGCAGAGGGTAGTTCCCAAGGAGGGCCCCTGGGAGCTGTCGGCAGCCAGCACTGCCAGCAACAGCACTCTCAGGAATGAATACCTCAGCCCTGAAATAGATGCTCCACAGCACCCAGTAACAGCTGTGTTGAGGTGTTTTTTTTTTCTTTCTTTTGTGTGTGTGTGTGTAACTCTTGATAGGTGTTGCGAAGTGGGCCTCTTTCAGAAAGAAAACATCAAGAGTAGCATAAAGGCGTTGGAACGATGTGGGAATTAGGTCAAGGCACTTTGAATCTGGCTGTTGGGGAAATAAAGCCATCAGAGGTTTCTGATTTCCTCATGCCTCGTGCCTCCCTTAATAATCAGTCAGCTCCTCTGCCCCCACGGCAGCTTTCCCCAAAGCACATGACGAGGAAATGTCTACCGATGAGTTAGAGCTTCTTTGTACAGCCCCCTTCACGGCATCTGTAGCTCACTGCAGTTCTTTCTATGCAAGGCAAAGGCAATATAACACAAATTTAGAACATAGGCTTTGGATTCAACAGGCATTGGTTCAAATCACAACGCTGACAATAGTTGTGTGGCCATGATCAAAGGGCATAACTCTCAGCCTTCGTTTTTTCATTTGGGTCAATTTCATGAGGTTAAGGTAAAGAATAAATGAGATAATTCTCGTAAAAGGCCAAAGATGATATGGTCCATGTCAAGAGTTGAATGCATTTTAGCAGTTATTATTTAAATGGCAGCAATGTGATATTACTAATATTTGTATTAGCATTGTTAGCCATCAGCCACATCTGTCTGAGCTAGTGAGGGTGGAGTTTTCAGGTGCCAGATACACATGGACTTTGGGAGAGTGATAATCTCTCTGAGATAGATCACATTTTTCTTATAACAACCAAATGTAATCAATCATTTGCTCATCTGTGTTCCTCCTCTTCATTTGTGGAAGACATATCGAGACACACAGCCCTTTGATGTCAAACCTTCTAAAATCCAGGCGTGGGTCAGATATCTCTCGTGTTTCTCAGACTGCTGCTTCCTGGAGAGCAAAACAGCACTGTCTGCATAAGGCAAGTGCCTTTGTTTATCATAGGTAGCTTTAATTTTTGTAATTTAAGTTTTTGCAGATTCTGGTATTCCGTTAAAATACCATATATACCAGTATGTATATATGTTCTATATATACACACACATATATATAAAATTTGTCTCAGCATGGATGAAAGTAACAATACATATATTGGTGCTTGCTTTTACTTAACATCAGGATTAATTATTTTTTAGGGTAAATATTGACTGAGGTGGAGATCAGGGCAGCCTGAACCTCTCAGTTCAATAATTCTTGATGCTAACGTCAGCAGAAATCAATGTCTGCTTATTGTACTCTCAAGAGCCAAAGCAGGCAACTGTATCTTTTAAAATACATTTTAGTTCTAAAATTAAATTAAAATCCAGGTCTTGGCATCTCACGGGTACTGTGTACTCTCTAGTTCTTTCTACAAATGTTAAATAAAATATTTATTGGGTCTGTTGCCCCTGTCACCAGTCAGAAGCTATTATTTCTCCACAGATGGGAGGGAATCATTATAAGGTGATAAAAGATGAACACCAGCTACCCAAAGGAGTCAGCGAGAAAGATTGTAGGGCTTAGTCTCATAATCGTAGAAATAACAATCAGCAGCCTGTCCTGATCTTTGCCATGAAGGGCAAGCAGCTGTTTCTGACTGCCTGAGGCTACTGGTTCCAAAAGCAGTCTGGGCGAATGTGCAAGGTCAAAGCAGGAAAGGAAAGAGAAAAGGTCGATGAGCCATATGTCAGTTCCAGCCACTCCAGCATTGGAGCCAGTAAAAGGGTGTGAAGAAGCAGGTGCGTGGGGAGATGCATCTACTGGGGTGCACAGCTATGGGCATCTATGCCAGAGCAACTGTAGCAGTTGACTTGGTTGGAAGGAACCACTTCCGAGCCCCAGAGAGTGGAGGTAGGATGACAGCTCAGAATGAGGTACTTGTAACCTCCTTTTGGTGAACTCTGCAGGCCTGTTTCTGTAAGCTGCCATGGTCTTACCGGATGGAAATGTCAAGGATGGGACCAGTGACAAGTTTTAAGGATTTAGAAACCCAGCCATCTCCTGAACTTCAGGCAGCCTGGAGGATTTTGGAGTGGGGTAGTGGAGGCAGTAGCTGCAGAGATTGCTCCATTAAGTTCTGTTAAGATGACACGGGTTGTTACTGAGATTTTACATGTTACGGGGACCTTTTACACACCTATGTCACCTGCTCTAAATAGAGACATCACTGTATAGGGTTGTCTATGTAAATGTCAGTCACACTGTAACCCAGACACGTGTATATACACACATGGGCACACACATACAGCATGTGCACACCTGTGCGCCCATCGCTCTAGGAGTATTTGTACAATGACTACTTCACTGTGCATCAGGGCTACATGCATGTGATACACAGACTGCAAAATTTCTGATCTAAATAGGTAGGCTGTAAGAACTAGGAGGGCCACTGTTTTTGTTTCTTCATAGTAGGTGCACAATAAATACTTAATGAAATAGGTAGTATTTTACCACCTCTACTAGCAACTTCAACTACACTCCCAAGAACGATCACACCAACAAAATAGAGAATTTCACTGGACAATGAGCACTTCAATTTGGGAAGGTACTTAGCACATTGCTGGGTATATGATCCTTAATTATTAAATGAATGGATGAACTTTTGTATTAGGTTTGTTTTTTTAATTATAAAAGTAATATTTGGCCAAGGTAAAAAAAACCAAAAACTCAAAACATTAGAAAATGGTATACAACGAAAAGTAGAACTCCTTGTCACTCTGGCCACCAGTCTGATTTTCTAGCAGCAACTAGTATTTACAGATTATGTGCCCTTCCAGAAATTTTCTGTGTGTGCATGCGCACATACACATGCATACACACACGGGAACATACTCTACAATTGTTCTGCCGTTGCCCTTGCCTTTCTTGTCTTGGACATTTTTCCTTATCAGATCACATAGACCCACCTCATTTTATTTTACCAACGGCATAATGCTCATAGATGTAACTAACTTACTTAATCATCCTCCAGTGGTAGAAATTTACTTTGTTCTGAGTCATTTGCCATTTCCAACAACGTAACTGTGAATGAACATCTTGGTCATGCTTCAGGGGCACCACTGACATAGCCTCAATGGAAATGGTGCCTCCTGACCTGACATTGTGCAAAGTGGTGACCTTGACCCTCATATTCTATTCTTTGCTCACACATCCAAGTGTTTCTGTAGGATAAATTCCTAGAAAGACAATTGCTGGATCAAAGGCTATTTTTAATGTAAGCTTTGATAGCTAATCCCCCAAAAGTTGAATGATATTATCATGAATCAATTGATGAATCATTTGAGCGGGTCTGTATTAGGGTTCTCCAGAAAAACAGGACACACACATACAAAATCGATTATATGTGTGTGTGTCTGTATGAAGCAATTTGTTATAAGGAATTATCCAACGACTGTGGATAGTGAAAAGTCCTGAGATTTGCAGTTGGCAAGCTGGAGACCCAGGAGAGCTGATGCTATATTTCCAGTTATAGTTCAAGGCCAAATGCCTGAGAACAGGAGAGCTAAAGGTATAAGTTGTAGCCTGAGAGAGTCTGAAGGCAGGAGCTGTATGTCCTTTAAGAAAGTCAGGCAGAGAGAGTAAATTCTTCCCTACTCAGCCCTTTTATCTATATGTGCCTTTCACGGATTGGACGAGGCTACCCACATTGGGGAGCGCAATCTGCTTTGCTCACTCTACCAATTCAAATGTTAACCTTATCCAGACACACCCTCACAGACACACCTAGAATAATGTGTAATCACGTCTGAGCACCCTGTGGCCTGGTCAAGTTGACAGATAAAACTAACTATCACAGGGTCATTTCCCCAAAGATTTAAAATGAGAAACAAATGCTACTCACGTTTTTAATACAACATGAGACTAAAATATGACTTTCATTTCTGTCCTGTTTGTAAAAGTAAATGCACTAATTTTCAATGATTCATCCATGTTAAATTTTGTTTTTAGAGTTTTAGCCTTTGAAACTATAAGATTTAGTGCCAGTGAATATATTCCACGTTTGAAACACTCATTAATATACTGTGTTTCCCTGAAAATAAGACCTAGCTGGACAATCAGCTCTACCATGTTCTTTGGAGCAAAAATTAATATAAGACCTGGTATTAATATTATATTACATTATATTATATTATAATATTAGACCTGGTCTTATGTTATAGTAAAATAAGACTGGGTCACATATTAATTGTTGCTCCAAAAGATGCATTAGAGCTGATTGTCTGGCCAGGTCTTATTTTCAGGGAAAAACTGTAGTAATGCCAGCCCTAGCTCCTGAAATAATGCTCACCTATGAAAGTCCAACTTAACTTTCCTTTTATATATGTAATCTTGCAAACATCTGTGTGCATTTTGCATCCAAAGTGCTTTGGGATCAAACCTTTAGAGATTTCCTTACTGATGTTCCTCAGTTTTTAGTTCATCAGCAAATTCTAAATTCATCCTTGATTTTTATCGCTATAAAATCATTCAGTTTCATTTATAAATGAAACGAGTGGCCTTTGATCACAGACTCTTTGCAAAGCTCGATGCACTCTGTTGAATCTGCCATGTTTCTTTTGTGTTTTAAAAGCAGTAGCTGAGCTAGAGACAGCTTGACCTTACCGTGAGAAATAGCATTTTATCATGAAACTTGGCAGAGCCTTCAGTTTCCTCCTGTTTAATATCTGTCAGTCATTCCCATTGTCCAGGAAACATTCTCTCTGCTCTCCATGTGAAAGTTGTTATCTCTGGTGGCAGATACAACTTCTCTGGGGCCAGATCATCCTCACCCCACAGCTCAATCATGTTGCATTGCTGGATCCCCATGGAAAACCAATTGTGTTCTTTAAACTGTGGCTGGAAAGTTAATGATGTAATAGAAAGACACTGGATCCTCTGTATATACCACTAAGTTATTGCCTACTCCCGCTAAACTGTGTGCCAACATTTCTGACCTTGCTGCTGAGCCCAGTGGGCATAAAATAGAGGCCGAAATGAAAGGAAGAGGTCTTGTTTATCATAGCATCGTTTGAGCTGGAAAGGACTTCAGGCTTTCTCCAATTATAACCCTTCTTTATAAAGACAAAAAAGCTGAGACCCAGGCAGGAGAATTGAGTTGGCCAAGACCACCCAGCTCATTGTTGTCAGAACTGAGGCTGAAAAGCATGTATTTTTATTAACTAATTGAGCTGAGGTCTAATCTGCATACCATAAACTGCAAAGAACTAAAGTGTCCAGTTGATGCATTTTCACAAATGTGCATATCTATGTAAGCATAGTCAACAAACCAATCAAAATATAGAGCATTTTATTACCCTCAGGAATTTCCCACATGCCTCTTTCTAGTTGGAAGGGAGGGTTTTGATTCCTGATCTACAGTGTTTATGCCACCACTGACCTTTTCACTAGTGTATAGGTACGCTCGTAGCTTGGTAAAAAGAGCCTTTGGCTGGAAATAGGGTGTATGGGTTCTCATTTCAGTTCTTGCTCTATTAACTGTGTGGTATATTGCAGCAGTTTCACTAAGTCACTGTCTCTAGCTTTTATAGGATGTGATATGAGTTGGGGGGAGCAGATTATAAAGGTGATAAAACTTGCCTTTGGTTCTTCCTATTGTTTCTGATATCCGTCTTATAGCTCCTGGGCTGTGAAGTGTCACAAGTTTATCTAGCACCCATTTCATTCTGTACTTGGTTTTGACCTAGCTGGATACCATTACAAAGGGAGCTGAGTAGCCCATTTATGTCAAGGTATTAATAACTTTCTTGCTGGAAGTTCTTGTTTTTAATAATCATAGTGACCTCTATAATTTATTGGACTTACACTGTATTTGACATGTGTTTTCTACTCTAAATACGAGTACGTTGCCTAAATGGATGCTTCCTTACAGGAGCCCTGTAAAGTTGTTGGGTTTTCCATAGGCCAGCCTGAGACTCAAGGAGGTTAAGTAAGTCACTTGCCCACAGCTGGAAAGTAGCAGAATTTGCACTGGGGCCTAGGTCTGCCCAATTCCAAAGTCAGGACACTTTCCATTCTTCAACCGTGCCTCAGGGAACTCTTGAAGATGATAATGCCTTCACCCAAAGAAATAACTCCTTTTTTAAAAAGATTTTTTATTAAAGCATAGCTAACATACAATATTATATTAGTTTCAGGTGTAAACAATAATTATTCAACATTTATATACCTAAAGAAGTGATCACCATAATAAGTCCAGCAACCATCTGATACTGTACCACGCTATCATATTACTGACTATATTCCCCATGCTGTATGTTATATCCCCATGACTTATTTGTTGTTTACCTGGAAATTTGAACCTCTTATTCCCCTTCACCTTTACCCCCCTTTTTGAATTTTTCAATTAAAGTTGACATTGAATTTTTTTTATATTTCAGGGGTACAGCATAGTGATTAGACATTTATATAATTTAAGAAGTGATCCCCCTGACTAGTCTAGTATCTACCTGGCACTATACATTGTTATTACCATATTATTGAGTGTATATATTCCCTATGCTGTACTTTACATCCCCATAACTGTTTTGTACTACCAATTTGTAATTCTTAATACCTTCACCTTTTTCATCCTGCCCTCAAACGCTCTTGTCGTGTATCACCCCGATAAATCTAGTACCCTTCTGACACCATGCATAATTATTACAATGTTATTGACTATATTGCTTGTGCTATACCCTACATCCCCATGACTATAGTGTAACAACCAATTTGTACTTCTTAATTCTTCCCCGTTTGCCACCCACTCGCAAACCCCTCCCATCTGGCGATCATCAAAATGTTCTCTGTATCTATGAGTTTATTTATTTTGTTCTTTACATTCCACATATAAACGAAATCACATTGTATCTGTCTTTCTCTGTCTGACACTTCACTCAGCACAATACTTTCCAGGTCCATCCATGCCACCACAGATGGCAAGAACCCATTTCCTTCCCTTGCTGAGCAATATTCCATTGTATATATGTACCATCTTCTCTTTATCCACTAATCTACTGACGGACACCCAAGCTGCCTCCACAGCTTGGCCATTGTAAACAATGCTGCAATGAACATATGGATGCACATGTCCTTTAGAAATAGTGTTGGGTTTCTTTGGATAAATACCCTGAAGTGCGATTATTGGGTCCTTTTTTGTCTCTTGTTATAGCCTTTGTTTTAAAGTCTATTTTGTTTCATATATGTATTGCTACACCAGCACATTTTTTCCTTTCCATTTGCATGAAGTAACCTTTTCTATCTCTTTCCTTTCAATCTGTGCATGTCTTTCAATCTGAAGTGAGTTGTAGGCAGCATATGTAAGGGTCCTGTTTTCTTATCCATGCAGCCACCCTGTCTTTTGATTTGGAGCATTTAATCCATTTACATTGAAAGCAGTTTTCAATAGATATGTAGTTATTACCACTTTATTATTCATATTTTTGACTTTTTTTTCCATCTTAAAAAAAAAATCCCTCAAGATTCCTTGTAATTCTGGTTTGGTGGCGATAAATTCCTTTGGCTTTATCTTGTCTGGGAAGCTCTTTACCTGTCCTTCGATTCTAAATGATAGTTTTGCTGGGTAGAGTAATCTTGGTTATAGGTCCTTGCTTATCATCACTTTGAATATTTCCTGATAATCTCTTCTGGCCTATAAAGTTTTTGTTGAGAAATCAGCTGATAATCTTATCAGCTGATAAGGGAGCATAACTAACTGCTCGTAGATAACCTATTGCTTTTCTCTTGCTGCTTTAATGTTTTTTCTTTGTCTTTAACATTTGGCATTTTAATTATTATGTATCTTGGTGTGGGTCTCTTTGCATTCATCTTGTTTGGGATTCTCTTTACTTCCTGGGCTTGTATATTTATTTCCTTTGCAAGATTAGAAAAGTTTTCTGTTATTATTTCTTCAAACAGGTTTTCAATTCTTTGCTCTCTCTCTTTTCCTTCTGGTACCCCTATGATGCCAATGTTGGTACATGTGATGTTGTCCCAGGGGCCCTTAAGGGCCTCTGTCCTCATTTGTTTGGATTTTTTTTTCTTTTTGCTGTTCTGATTGGATGTTTTCTGCTACCTTATGTTCTAAATCACTGACTCGATCCTCTGCTTCATCGAATCTACTGTTGATTCCCTCTAAGGTAGGTATTCTTCATTTCAGTTATTGTGTTCTTCATTTCTGACTGGTTCTTTTTTATGTTTCTATCTCCATTTTATGTTTCCTGTCTCTTTGTGGAAGTTCTCCCTGAGTTCACTGAGCATCCTTATAACCAGTGTTTTGAACTCTGCCATCTGGTGCATTGCTTGTCTTTATTTTGTTTAGTCTTTTTCTGGAGACTTGTTCTGTTCTTTTATTTGGGACATGTTTCTTTGTGTCTCCATTTTTGCTGCTTTCTTGTGTTTGTTGCTATGTGTTAGGAAGGGCTGCTATGTCTGCCGGTCTTAGTAGTGTGGCCTTATGTAGTATGTGTCTTGTGGGGCCCAGTGGCACAGTCTCCCTGGTCATTTAAGCCAGGTACTACAGGTGTGTCCCTTGTGTGGGCTGTGTGTGCCCTTCTATTGTAGTTGAGCTTGGTTGTCCTTTGCACATCAGTTGGGCGGGTTTTATACTCAGGCTGACTGGTTGTGAAGATTGGCCGTGACTACAGTGGAGGAGCTATTGTGTAGGGGTTGACCCTGCGAAACAGGATTCACTTCATCAGGGCTTTGGTACCTGCCCAGTGTGCCCTTTGGATGTGTCATCTTTGGAGGTAGCTGGGTGATGCTCCAGCTGGGTCCAAGGCTGACCACCAGGTGTGTTTGCCCCAAGGTCTCCTGGGAGGGGCCTCACCTCAGGCCAATGTCAGCCACAGCCTGTGCCCTGCCCAGGGCCACCTGGCATGAGTTACAAGCAATCTGCAGATGACTGCCATCTGTGCTGGTCTTGGAGGTGCCTCGAGAGGCCAAGTCACAGCTTTCTCTAGTGCCAAGTTTAGGGCTGGTCAGCCAGAGGTACAGGACATGCTGAAGCCAGATGGTACTTGTTCAGGTTTTGTGAACCTTTGAGAGGTTTTAGGAAAGTCCGTAGCATGAGCCAAGGCAGGCCATTTATACAGAAGATCCACTGGAAGAGGCTTGGGTGGGCCTGAAAGTTGGGTGGGGCAGGGTTTCAGGGAATCAGGGTGAATGAACGGTCTTAGCCAGGTTGATGGAGACTCAGATATGGCAGCCGCCTGTGTTTGCCCACCTGGAGGTGAGTGGGCTCAACAAAGAGACAATGGCTTCCGCCATCTCATCTGTCTGGGAGAAAGCTGCCCCTTTAGCCCTGTCCCTGAAGCCAGACAATTTAGTTCCTCCTTATATGTCCCCAGTACCTTTTGAGCTGCTGCTCCAGCACAGGAGTGCAGAGTGAGCAAGTCTGTCAGTGAGTACGTCTGTACCTGGGCTACTTAAGAGGAACACCTGGGACTGCAGCTGTCCTAGTCTCTCTCAGCCTCAGTCTCTATTGGTTTTCACAGCTAGAAGTTATGAGGACTTTTCTCCTTGGCACTGAAACCCAGGGCTGGGGAGTCTGGTATGGCCCTGGGACCCCTCGCTCCTCAGGGCACGGGCACCTCCACAGCCAAGCTATCCCTCTCTATTTTTAATGGTCACACACAGGTGTGGGACCAGCCCTTTCCACATCTCTACTCCTCCTACAAATCTCGAGGTAGCTTTTTCTGTGTGTCCTTAGTTGTAGGACTTCATTTCAGCTAGACTTCAGGCAATGTCAATGATGGTTGTTCTATAGTTCAGCTGTAATTTTGATATGGTCGTGAGAGGAGGTAAACACAGCATTTACATATTTTGCCATCTGGACCGGATCAAGAAATGACTCTTTGAAGGTGGAATTTGAGGTAGTATATGATCCTAGAGGAAGAATGACATCTGACCAGAGATCTCATTGACAACTTATGAATTACCCCAGTGCTGCCAATGAGGTGGTTCTTCTGGTCTCAGGAATGCAGTGAGAGAGGCCTAAGAAATCCCTGTGAAAAGTGTACTGCTTTGCATGTGGGTGCTATGGGTAACTGTGTCTGGGACAGTCCCAGGTTCTGGGGTTTTGGCCCTACTAAGGTGGGGCAGGTGGATTCTGGAGGGCAAGCAGAATATATTTATAAGCAATATTGCCTATAAAAAGTGATTCCAGGCAAGTGTGAAAAGGGAAAGGAATCATCACTCAGTCACTCAAGGAAGTGACTGGCTAAGGATCTCATGCCCGCTAAAGGGGTGCTATGTCCATCTCCCCACAGCATAAAGGGAAATGTCCTGGTTTAAGAGTATGAGCTGAATCTTATCCACAAAGAAAATGCTTAGAAAGTTTTGCCTGGAGAATACTGGAGTTTTAGTTAGGGCACCTAGTTTCATTTATATATTTTTGCTTGTCATTGATCGATTTGCAAGTATAACATTATACTCTTTTTTTAAAAAAGCCCTCTTGGCTATTAAAAGTTTTCCTTAAGTAGTACAGAGGAGACTGTGAGAAATAAAAGCAGCTCAACAGCTACAGGCGCCAAATTAAGTACAGTACATGTAATTCAGAACATATTTCTCTGTACAGGGATTAGCAGGCCCCAGGAAAAACAACTGAGAGCTATTTCACTGTACAGTTTATGGGAAAGGGTCTGGGTTTGTCTCAGGAGCATCCCAGCCTCTAGCCTATTCCTGAGTAAGACCCTTTTTTGGTAACTTTTTGACCTTGGACCTGCTGAGAGACACTCTTGGGCAAGAAATCGGAGTGCAGTCTTTAGTTTTGTTGGTAACACACATACATACACACTGCCCTTTGGCCAATGCCCAGAGGCAGTTCTGGAAATGCCTTCTTCTTTGCTGAGCTGGGCTGAGTCCAGAGACAAACCCTGGCCCCTGAACTTTGGAAATGCTGAGGCTCAGTATACTTGATTAGTTTTGGTGCTGGTGAATTCCCATACCTCCTTCTCATCTTTAAAAGAAAACTGCCTGAGGTCAGAGGCCTGAGATTTCACAAAAGCAGATCATAGAGCAAGCCGTTTCATGTGCAACGAGGTAATAGAAGCTTTGAGGGTTGCTTGGCTATCGAAGTCTACGCCCAGCCTGTGGTTTTGCCTGGTAAGTGGGGCATAGGAGTCTGGTTGTCTTTGCCTTACCAGTTTTAGCCTTTAGTGGCACAGGGATATCAAGAGGGCACTTGTCAGAATCAGAGGAACAGAGAGGTTGTGTTTGTTTACTCAGAGATCAAAAATGAAACCCATTGTTGGTTGGTGGCTGCCATACCCCAGGCTGACATAACTTTCCAAAGAGCTAACTGATCACCGGACCAAACCAACAAACCACTAAGGACTGGAGCTCTGAAGGAGTGCAAGAATTGCATGTCTTAGCCTGAAGGCTCACTACTTACACCTGCTAGATGTGTGAAAAACAGGACTTGTTTTGTGCGCCGTGGGATATGTTGTTCTTTTAAAGTTCACAAAATCTTTCTGTGGTTCACCAAACAAAGAATAATGTTTTTGCTCAATTTCTGAGAGTATTTATGACCAATTCATTCTTTTTATGTTATTATTTTTTATTAAGATATAATTGACATATAACATGATATTAATTTTAGGTGTACAACATAATTATTCAATATTTATATATATAGTGAAATGATCAGTACAATAAGTCTAGTTAATAGTGGTGACATAATTACACGTCACCATACAGCTACAAATTTTTTAAAAAATGACTGAATTCATTATAAATTAAATTTATTGGATTAACATTGGTTAATAACATTGTATAATTTTCAGATTTACATTATCATGTGATATCTGTATGCTTTATTGCATGCTTACCACCTAAAGTCTTGTTTCCTTCTGTTACCATATATTTGACCCCCTTACCCATTGCATCTCCCCCCACACACACTTCTTTTCCTTTCTGGTAACCACCATTTTGTTGTCTGTATCTATGAGTTTGGTTTTGTTTGTTTTGTAGGTCATTTGTTACTTTTTGTGTTATATTACACACGAGTGAAATCATACAGTTTTTGTCCTTTTCTGTTTGACTTGTTTCACTTAGCATAAAGCTATCAAGATCCATCCATGTTGTTACAAATGGCAATATTTCATCTTTTTTATGACTGAATACATACATATGTATACATATACATATATATACATACATATACATATACACACGTATATATACATATATATGTATATATGTATATGTGTGTGTGTGTATATATATGTGTATATGTGTGTGTGTGTGTGTGTATATATATATTCATATATATATATATATATATATATATATATATATATATATATATATTCATTCTTTTGATCACTCCATCCAAGTGTTGTTTCCTGGAGTCTGTGGCACAAAGGCACAAAGACAAGCTGAACTCCCAACACCACACCTAGCCCTTCAGTCCTGCTTTGGTCCTGATTATCTTCCCTCCAACTGCCTTTGTCCTGATCATCCTATGCCCATGAAAGCCTGTGGGTGGCCAGTGAAAGAAATCTCCCTACACAGAGACAGCCTAATCCAAGACAGAGTTTACTTTAATGGCCATCTGTAAGAGGCATGGCTATTTGGTTACCATTCAGTGCTCTTTAATACTGGGGATGAGAAAAGGTTCTTGGTTTTACCCAGAATATGCCCCACCATGGTTCAGCCATCCATGTTTCCATGCCCTCACAAGCCAAAAGGACCCAAGGTGACTTGTGAGCTATTTTTAATTTGGAGATCAATGACCGAGGGACCATACACAAAGAGCCTAGTGTAATTTTAGTAGTTACAGGCCAACCTCAGGTTTTCCCCTTGTTCTTTAACCATATCCCCACTTGACCTTGAGAAAATCAGTTAACCACCCAAAAGAGGGAACTACTGGGTATTGCCTGAGCTTTACTGATGTTAGCAAAACTCAATACAAAGGCTGCGTTTTTAATTTAAGGGAGCTATAAGGTGAACCCAGATAAGATTCTATAATGACAAAAGTCTCCTTTGTCATCCTAGTTGTGAGTCTAACTTCATGAACATGATAGTTTGAGCTTACACTGAACATTTTATGAAAAGGAAGATATTTTACAAAATGATCTTGCTTATTTCTCTTTTTTAACCTAGAACAGCATTAACCATCTGGGGTTAAATCAAACTTGTCAGATCCAAAACACAACTCAAATAGAAGCACTACTAATTTTTTTCTCTATATTCAGAATTTTTTTAAAAAAGAGAACTGTGTATTAATTTTCTCTGAAAATGAACTTTTTGTGCTCTAGATTTCTAGTTCAGAGATAAAATTGGATTCTTTGAAGAGGTTCAGAAACTAATTTTAAAAACCTAAGGCTCATCAGTAAGTGACAGTGTCCTTGGGTACCACTTTATGCTCCCTAGTGCAAGGACCACAGCATTTTGTTTAAAACAAAATCATTAATTATCTTTTGATGTCCATCATTAAGCAATCCAGATTGTATACTTTTTGCTCTGTTTGCCTATGAAAACTTTACTAATCTGATCAATTAAATGGATGGTTCATTTCCAATCAGTGTAAAATCTGAATAATAAAAAATTCTTAGAGAAAGATATTTTTGTGTTTTTAAATATATATTCTAATACTTTGTAATAAGCTCAAGCACTAAACAATATTTTCTGAGACATGTAAAAGTTTTCTTCTCACTCCACCCCCCAAATCTTGATAAATACATATAGGTATATTATTTGTTTTTAGCTTTGGAAATTTGAAAAAATACAGAACAGTATGAGAAATAATAAAGAGCCTATATACCCACTACCCATTAATATTTTACTATATTTACTTTTAGTCTTTTTTAATTTAAAAAATAAAACATTGTAGATCAAATTGAAGTTCCTTTGTTTCCCATTCTCTGTCTTATCCCACACCCAGAAACAGTTGATGTTATGAGTCTAAGATGTATTCTTAAAATATTTTAAAATAATTTTATGTGCATACTTATATGTTGAAGTACAATATGTACTAGTGTATGTATATGTTTTTTAAATGTACATGAGGAACAATTTATCCTACATATTTTTTTGTATATATCATATAAATTCCTTTTCTCTTTCAACATTGATTTATTCATGAATATCTCTAATAGTGGATAAGTTTTATTTGTATTATTTATGGTCTGTGACATATTTGGAATTATACCATTTTAGTTTGTTTTTGTTTTTCTATTTTGTTTACCTTTTCCCTTCTCACCTTTTATTGAGTGGTCAGTTTTTATTTATTTCTCCTTCTTTCCTCTACTAGTTTGAAAGTTATACATTCTATGTCTAGTCCTTTGCCTGATACCTTTAAAATTTTGTAATCTACAACTCATGTTACAATAAAATAAATACTAAAGTTAATTTATATTCTCCTTCTAAACAGCAAAGGAATTTAGCACCTTTTCTTTTTACTACAAACATTCTTCTTCAGTATCCTATGCTACTATTGTTTAAAGCTTTAGTTCTACCTTGTTTTTATTTATTCTTTTAATAATTTGTAAAATTTTTCAGTTACAGTTGACATACAATATTATATTAGTTTCAGGCGTACAACATAGTGATTAGACATTTATATAACACAAAGTGATCACCCCAATAAATCTAGTACCCATCTGACACTTTATATAATTATTATAATATTATTGACTATATTCCCCATGCTATACTTTATATCCCCATGACTATTTTGCAACTACCAATTTGTACTTTTTAATCCCTTTCCCCTTTTCACCCATTCCCCCAATCCTTCTCACATCTGGCAACCATCAAAATGTTCTCTGTATCTATCAGTTTCTGTTTTGTTTGTTTGTTTATTTTATAGTTTAGATTCCACATATAAATGAAATCATATGGTTTTTGTCTTTCCCTGTTTGACTTATTTTACTTAGCATAATACCCTCTAGGTCCATCCATGTTGTTGTAGATGGCAAGATTTCATTCTTTTCTATGGCTGAGTAATATTCCATTTATATATGTATCACTTCTTTCTCCTTTCATCTATTGATGGATACTTAGGTTGCTTCCCTATCTTGGTTATTGTAAATAATGCTGCCATGAACTATGGATGCATTTGTCTTTTCAAGTTAGTGTTTTGGGTGTCTTCGGATAAATACCCAGAAGTAGAATTGCTGGGTCCTTTTTCGTCTCTTGTGATAGCTTTGTTTTAAAGTTTATTTTGTCTGATATAAGTATTGCTACCCCATTTTTTTTTTCATTTTCATGTTCATGAAATATCTTTTCCTACCCCTTTACTTTCAGTTGGTGTGTTTCTTTCAATCTGAAGTGAGTCTCTTGTAGGCAGCATATCTAAGCATCTTGTTTTCTTATCCATTTAGCCACCCTATCTTTTGATTGAAGCATTTAAACCCATTTATATTTAACGTAATTATTGATATTAGTTATTGCCATTTTATTATCCATATTTTTCATCTTTTTTTTTCCTTCTTCTTCCTAAAGAAGTCCCTTTCACATTTCTTTTAATACTGGTTTGATGAACTCCTTTAGCTTTTTCTTATCTGGGAAGTTGTACCTTGTTTTTAAATACAAAAGAATGGTTATTATTGTTACTAGTTAACCTATTTTTAGCATTTTTCCCCTCACCATTGCTGTTAAATTCCATCTTTCATTCTTGCTTTCTGTTCTTTCTTGCTAATGTTTCTCTTTCAGTAGTTCTTTTTGTGAGGGTCCGTTAACTCCCTTGGGCTTTGTATGTATAAAAAAGTTTTTATATTATTTTCACTTTTGAGTGATTATTTATCTGTTGGTAGAATTTCATTGTGTCAGTTTTTCCTCTTGAGCACTTTGAAGATAGAATTCATTTTCTTCTGGCATCTGTCGCTTCCAAGAAGTTTGCTGTTAGTCAGTAGTAGCCAGTCTGAATGTGTGATTTTTCATGTTGAGATAATCTGCCTTTTTTTCTGTATGATTTTCAAATTTGCTCTTAATAGTCTGTCGTTTCACTACAATGTGTCCATGTTTGGAATTCTTTTTATTTATCTTGCTCATGACTCAGTGTGGTTTTTATTTATTTTTTAATCTTAAGTATTTCTTTGGTTCTGGAAAATTATCACCTGTTATCTCTTTAAATATTGCTTCTTTCCTAATTTGTCTATTTCATTCTTCTGGAGTTTCTACTAGGAATATATTGAACTGTTCCCTTTTTTTCCTCCATGTCTTTGAGAATCTTGTTCATATTTACTTTATATCTTATTTCTCTATGCTGTTTGCTGTTATTTTTTTCGGCTTCAGTCCACTAATTCTCTTTTCAGTTGTTTCTTTTTATTTATTTAAGCGAGCACATTTTCTTTTTCTCTTTTTTGTTTCTTTTGTTTGTTTGCTTTGAACATATTTTCATTTTTTGAGTTCCTATGCAGTTCTTTTTCAAATCCAATTGTTCCTGTTTCATACTCTCCTACTCTTCGTTAGGCATTTATATTTTTTCCCATTTGTAACAACTTTAAAAATATTTTCAGCTGTTTTATCTCCCTGTCCTGAAAATCTTATTACCAACATTGCAGTGTGACTGCAGAGCCTCTAGGAAAAGAGATGGGAAATGCCCACCATTTTTTAAAAAGATATTAATCAGCTCTTATCATCCAGTTAGAGTCTGTTCGAATCTGTAAGAAAATAAGCTTGAAGTCCAGGCTTCTTTAAATGTGGAGAAGTTATTTTAATCAGCCTTAAGGTTTAAGGAAGAAAGGAGGTTATTATGTAGGGAAAGTAGAAGCCCAGAATCCACTACTTCAAGGCCGTGGGTATAGACAGGATCAGCTACATGGGTGTGCAAGCTATACAATCACACAGGCCTGTGCGTAGAAAAGCCCTGTGTTGTGGTTTTAAGCTCTGCTGTCACCATCTTGAAATTTCTAATAATTTTTGAACAAGGAGCCCTTACTCATTTTCCACTGGACTCCAAAAATTGCATAGCTGGTTCTGGTACTAGGGGAAGTCCTGAGAGACAGGAAGAGTTAAGTAAAATAAAAACTTACCTTTATTAATCCCAGAGCACTATGGGTAGAAGAGGCAGGAGAGACAGTGAGTGAGACATATGGATTCCACTTCCCCCTTGGCCCAGGAAGGAGGACATTATGTGACTTGAGAGGAACATCAAAAGTGGGGGCCTTTTGTCCCATTTAACAATTTGGACCCTGGAAGGAGAATTCAATCCCCCACCTCCAAAATCAAGAATAAAGCAACTGAAAGAGACTTTAAAATAAAAATGTTTTTTAAGATTTTCAAAGAGATATATCACAACAGGTTCGTAAATGTACTCACTCTGTACTCAGGTGAACAGAGAAAATGTAGTTTAAAAGTTTTTTATTTAACCATTCAAATTTCATTAATAGTTTCCATCCATATAGAAGTGGAAAGAAAAAATCTAGGTTTTAAGGCAAATGCAGTAAACCTGGTCCAGTGCATTAATTGAAACAGTCCCTTTAAGCTTAATTTTTCTTCTGTAAACAAGCCCAGTTGCTCGGATTTCCACCAATTCTCCCTTTGCTATCCCAGTTATGCCCGGGAGGATATAGCCAACATGGCCGTGTGCTGGACCCTGAAGGATGGCAACTTCTTCCTGAGGATGGTGAGCTGGCAAGATAGCACCCTTGGTCCCTGGTGACACTGTGAAGATGCCGTATCAGCTCTGGATGGCCTCCCTCCGGTGAACTTCCTTTAGGTGAGAGAGAAATGTATTTTTATTTTGTTGAAGTGATGAGCATTTTAAATGTTCTCTAATGTGCAGACAAACTTGAAGTATCTATAGATTCTTAGGCTGATTCTAACTTTTTGCTGTTATAAGCTGTGTTGCAATTAGTGTACTCATCCAAACAGCTCTGCACATTTCTCTGAGAAGTTTTAGACTATATTCTTAGGAGTTAGATGATCAATTGAAAGAGTTGTGATCATTTTTTATTGTTTTGTGAAATACCTTACCTTACTTGGGCAGGCATTCTTAATGTGGATCCAACTGGGCAGTGAACAAATGGGGTGGTAGAAATGCACGTCCTGAATGTGTAGGACCCTGACTGGAGGTGTGGTGCTGGGAAATGGTTGACATGACATGGAAAATGTAGATGAGAGCCAGGTGTCCCCATGTCAGCCCAAAACTCCACTCTGTCCCCTTTACTAGAATGGTTAATGCGTCCAAGTCAAAATTATAAAATAAAATAGTTGTGTTTCAAGCCTGTCAGGTAGCTAATCTTAGGACTTTCATTAGAATTTGAATTAAATTGTAAAGCAATAGACAAAAAAACAAACAAACAAAAAAAACTGCTCTGCTGGGTCCATTCCTTTCCAGGATTTTTGTTCACTCTGGATTATTGAGAGGTTCTTATTGTTAGTGGATTATGGAAATCAGTAGTTCTCAAACTACAGCACATTTAAAAATCCACCTAAAAGCCTTTTAGAAAATGTAGATTTCTGAGCTCCACATATTCTGATTCAATTTGTCAAGGGTGGGGCCCAGGATATGCACTCTTACCTTTACACCAGTTCGAGAAGTACTTATCCAGATACTTTAAAGATTTTTCTCAGCTATTGGTTGAAATCCCATCCATCGATAAATCTTATTACCTAACTGCTTATTAATCCTTCTAGAGATCTGACCAAAGATGGCACAGGGGTCCAACTGAGATTGGCAATTCTTGTCCTTTCCATCAGTTGATTGACATTTTGTGGCTCTGGATTTCAAGTGATGGCCACACTTGTGAATAATGAATATGATATTTTACGAATTATTTAATCTATTTTTTATTCCTCTTAAATCAAGACACCATATGGCTCCCTATCCTTTTAATCAACGAGTTTCAGTGCTTCAGGGGCAGGGTTAGAACGCCAAAGTCGTCACTCAGCTTTGACTGTCAAATGAAGCTTTTTATGTATTGTGTCCTCAGGGAGAAAGTGCTGTTGAAAGCTAGGCTGCATCAAGAGAAAAAAGGCATTTCTAAATTTCTAAAGCTCCTTTTATATATCATTTATTTCTGATTTTATTGGATTCTTAATTAGAGAATGAGGTCTGCAAAATTTCTGCTTTTCATATTTTCTTAAGGTGTTCTTTGCAGCCATGTACACGATCAATTTTTATAAAGTCTTTCCTTCAATGGATGTCAAGTTCTTTGGCAGTTAAAATAAGTGTAATAATTGAAACAGTAATATTCAGCTCCTCTGTCTGTATTTATTTTTTGTCTCCTAGATCTCACTGATTTGAAAGAAGCATATTAAAATCTCCTACTATAACTGTATTTTATCTATTTCTTTTAGCATTTTTGCAGTCAAATTGTACTCGAATGCTTAAAAACAACAACAAAAACAAACTCAACAACACAATCCCTTGCCTTACACTTCCACAGCCCTATATTCACACTTCCCAGAAACAACAGCTTTCAACTCTGCTTTATCATCTGGGGGTTAATTCAAATTAAATTTACTTTTTAAATTTTAAATATTATCTATTGACTTTCTACTTTGGAAAATGAGTTTGGGGAGAAATGGAAATAAACACCTATATTCAATCTGCCATACTTAAAGTCTTTAAGGAGGGGGAAAATGAGGAACAAAAGCAAGTGGTGAGATATGCAGACCCTGGTTCCCCCTCTGTAGTTCAAAACCCCAGTTAGGGGGTAGTGAGTCTTAGAAAAATAAGATATATTTAAAAATATTTATTGAGCACCTATTGTTCTAGTAAAATGCCCTCATGGACTTGCATTCGATTGAGAGAGCCAGACTGTAAACAAATATGTAAAATGCTTGTCAATTGGTAAAGAAATGCTATGGAGAAAACAAAGCAAGGAGCAGGAGAGCATAAGGAGGAGGGTTGGGGGTGGGCTTGTGATTTCTCACTGGAGACGTTATAGAAGGCCTGACCAAGATAGCATCTGCACGAATGCCCGAAGTACATGAAGAAAATGGCTAAGGGGATTCTAAGAAGAGCAGAATGAATGAAGGACAGGGGTAGGAAATGAGGTCAGTGAGATAATGGTGGTGTCCAGTGGCAGGAAAGGGTAAGAGTAGATTGTGTAAGGATGGAAACTTCTGGAGACTTTTAAATAGAAAAGTGACCTATTTGACTTTAGTTTAGGGATAATTCTAGCTGTTGTATTGAAAAATAGACTGAAGGGAGGCAGGATAGAAGCAGACCAGTCAGGTGACTAAGCTATTATCCAAGTCAGAGATAAGTATGTGTTGGACCATAGTTATAGTGGTGAAGACAGTGAGAAGTATGAATTCTGGATATATTTTGAAGGCAGAACCAACGAGATTTCTAATGGATGATCTTTGGCAATCGGAGAGGAAGAGACAAGGAATTTTGTTCGAGGAAGTAGAAAGAGACAATTGCTAATTCCTGGATTAAGGAAAGTTGTAGAAGGAGCTGGTTTTAGAGGAAAAGATCAGAATTTCGTCATGGACAGGTCAGATTTGAGATGCCTATTGGGTGTCTAAGTCAAACTGTGGACTATACAGTTGGGTATTTGAATCTAGAGTTCATGGGAGAGATTTAGATTGAAAGTGAAATTTGGGAATCATTAGCATAGATGATATTTAAAGTCAGGAGATTAGATGCGAACACCAAGGGAGTGAGTGAGTATTAAAGGGAAGACAGGAGAAGAGGAGAAGAGAGGAGAGGAGAGGAAAAGAGAGGAGAGAGCCTAAGGACTGAGCTCTGGGTCACTCCACATTTTCAGGTCAGAGGAGGAGTTAGAGAAGAGTTGATAATGAAGTTAGAAGAAAACCAGGATTTTTAGGAAGCCAAGTAAAGGAAGTATTTCAAGGAGAAAACTCGATCAATTTTGTCATATGCTGCTGAAATGTTAAGTATGATGAAGACTGAGAATTGATCACTAGATTGAGCAATATGGAGGTTATTACTGACCTTGAAAAGAGTAGTTGCAGTGGAATATGGCAGGGGGAAGGAGGGGAACCATGGAGGAAGTCAAAGTGTTGAATGCAGCCAAATCTTATCAGGAGTTTTGCTATAAAGGAGAGCAGAGAAGTGGGGTGGTAGATGGAAGGTGGATGGAAGAGGGTGTGGATTCAAGACAAAAGAAGAAATTGCAATATGTTTGAGTGTTATGGGATGGAATCTTAGAGAGAAAAAAGGTGGTCCTGGAGACGGGGGAGAATAGCTGGCAATGAGATCAAATGCTGAAGTGGAGAAGTTGTCTTCAGTTAGGAGAATGGATGGCTTGTTCATAGGAACAGGAGAGAAAGAGTATGTAGGCACAAATACAAGGGTTGGATAGAAGTGGTGGTTCAAGCCGATGGATGCTTTTCTATCGGTTCCCATATTCTCAATGAATTCGATGAACTTTCATCAGCTGAAAGTGAGTATGAATGAGTAATTGCTGGGGTTTTGGAGAGAGGAGAGAAGGTATGAAATAAGTCATGAAGGAAAGTGTGAGAGTAAATGATCTAGGGCCACATTACGGCCTACTTGAGATCAATGACCTCGAATTTAAAATGAGACCAGTCTTCATAACTATGAATTTATCCCTCACTTCTTGGGTGCAGTCTGGAAAAATTTTAACCTCCAATGTTGCCAGAGTGCTAGATTGGAAATGGCTAAAGAAGGATGGAGATAGTTGGGAAGAAAGCAGTTTTGACTTACAGAATGGAGCACATGCCTTTTCGGGGAGAGCATTCAACTAGGAAAATCTGTTCCCTCAAAGGGAACACAAAAATGCTCAGGGAACCAATGGACCGGAAGAGATAAGAAAGCTTCTGGATTAGAGATAAGGACGATTTACAGTCAGAGGATACCTCACAGATAATAGACTCTAGCTGTAGGTATTATCAGTTTCCAAAAGAATTACATGGGATCAGGTCCCTACAATAGCCAGCAGGTTCAGGTGCCCTAGGAGATCAGCCCTGTCTTCTCATGGACAATTGCAAAGACATGGAGATCAGCATGTGGGCCACCCCTCCCACACCTGCCCTCCTGCCACCATAAGTGTGAATTCACAGAAGCTCACACAGAATGCCCAGGAGCCATCTTGGTAAGGGAAATGGGGAAGGAAGATACATTCTGAAAGATGGAACATTTCTTACAAAGATACTAGGGTGAGACAAAATAATGTTTTGTAATGGAATTAACTGAGATATATTTGATTGGTAAATTGAAGTCTTCCTCTTTCACTTTTACCCATTTGGCAGACTGGGAGCTCAAAAGTTAGATGTTACTGGTTGTGGGAAATAAATCAACATAGCTTTTTTCACTTGATTAGTAGTTCATAAACTTCTACTTTGGTATAGACATTTTGGATTATTTAGGGATTTACAAATTTAGAACATGCATATCATTCCTATTCCCCTGTGGTGATTAAAAGTTGGCCATGGAAGAAAATGTTAAAAGATAAAGTCTGGAGAAAAAGAAAAAGGGAATAGAGTCAAACATTCTAGGGGAATGCTAACCTCACACTAGATCAAGCCCTTGCGAATTCACCGGTGAGCAAAAAGTAGACTTCTCACCGACTGGTATTAGATATTGACTTCTCCCCCATCTTTGTATCTTGGTCAATATCCACATGAAAATGTCTGCTCGGAGAAGTCCGGTACCACCTAAAATATGCTGTTATTATTATTGTTATTATTATTACTTTGAATAAAAATTTGCCATGGAGCTTTCAGTATCCATGCATTAGGGAGATTTCCAGTTTTTCATTTCGACCCTGGGGTGCATAAGTGAATCCTCCTCCCTCCACCACCATTCATTACCTGTTGGGCTGCATCTTAGATGTCTCCAGTACCTGAGTGGGAGTGTCCTGTGGTTTGACAGTGCTGCAGCTGTTTGAGGATTTTGCCTTTTGTCAATGCAAGCCAAGGGCCTCTGAAGCTCCAGAGAATCATGTGTTCTCTAAAAGTGGAGATGAAATGAGGGCAAAGTCGGTTTTCCCAGGGCTTTGTGCAGTGTTCAAGTTGTGTGTTCATCAGTGACCTGATGGGCAGACAAGCACAATTAGGAAGCTTCCCAGTGGAATCCAACCACTAGCATCTGAGCGAATGGGTCATCTAGAGCCATCTTGGGCCACATCTCTATCTTTACCAAGAAGAGCCTAGCATGACAAAATGTGCTACCTTAGAATTGGAGCTGTTTCATGTTAGGTGGCATCTGGATCTAGAGAAATCTGTTCTCCCTGCTTTCCTCCCAAAATTTAACCCTGCCAGGTTGCTGTAAGGATCAGTGATAATGTATTTAAAGACGCAGGCATATACTAGGTGCTTAAGAAATGCTCACTATTATAACAGAAACAACGAGAATAGCATTAGTCTAGGCCTATAGTTTTCAGAGATTTTTTTCAGAAGTCCATGGTTAAAAAGGAAATTTAATTTAAACCATTGATTTTCTGGCTATGCATAGACGATTCTCTGAAGCTGTTTTTAAAAACATATACCCTGGTGTCCTAAACATTCTGATTTATTAGCTTTGGGGTAGGGAGTGGGTTCCTATGTAGTTTAACAAGTTCTATAGGTGATACTGATGTACAGACCAATGGTTCTCAGTCCTGGCTGTATATTAAAGTATTAAAATAACTGTGAAGCTATGAAAATTACAGATGCTAGTGCCGCATCTGGACCAACTAAATCAGAATCTCTGGGCAGGAGGGCACTGGTGTTTTAAAAACTCCCCATGGGGTTCTAACATGCCACTAAAGTTCTAAACATTGGTTTATAGCATCATCACCTGACGTGCTTGTAAAACATCCCAGTGTGAAAGCCCTACTGATGCTCTTCTGAACCAGATTTCTTTGTTGGAAGCCCAATGATCTGCATTCTACGAAACTCCATAGGTCCTTATGCATAACTGATTTTGAGATTCACAGTGCTATACCAATATTCTCAAACTTGGCTGCACATTGGAATCACCTGGGGTAATTTAGATTTAAAAAGTACTGTTAACGTCGTCTCACCCCCAGATATTCTCATTGAATTGGGGTGAGGTGTGATCTGCACGTTAAGATTTTTTTTGAAGCTTTCTAGGGATTCCAATATTAAACAAAAGTGAGAACCAGTGGTCCCTGGACCAGTAGCATCAGCATTATCTTCTGGGAACTTGTTAGAAATGCAGATTCTCAGGCTTTAGCCCAGAGTGATTGAATCGGAAACTCTGGGGGGTGGAGCCCACTAATCGGTATTTTAAGAAGTGCTCTGGGTGATTCTGATGCACTCTAAAGTTTGAAAACCAGGGGACCAGACCTTGTTAATTAGCATGAATCAATTAGCAAGGTTTTAATGGATTAGATTAGCCGGTTGACACTTTGATTCAACGGGCTTGGCCCAGTCAATTTCAATTGTGACAGTGGGGAAGGCTGGCCGGGTACAGCCCTAGATGAGGGGTGCCAACCGAGTACAAAGCTGTCCAGAGAGTTCAGCTTCCGGGTGTGTGTGGCAAATGAAGAGCTCTGAGATCAACTCGATACACACTGATTCTTCCTCAGTTGAAAAGCCGTGCTCTACCAAAAGACAGCTCAACCTACCCGCGGCAACCCAAGGGCTTTCTCAACAGCTCTGCCAGGCTTTGGTGAGAATAAGACAGTAGACGTCACTTGTGGCAGGCTGTTACAATTCAGGTTCCTGGGCCCAAGGCCAACAGATTCTGGGTATCTGAGTGTGGGTTGGGCACCAGAAAATAGCATTTTAAACCAGCACCCACAGTGATGCTGATAAGTGATGTGTAAACCAAACTCTGAAAAACATTGGTTTTAATGGGTTGTTGTCTCAAGGCTTTGCGAGACCAACTTGTGAGACCTTCAGATTCTATCCCTGGTTCAGCTTCAGAACGTCTGGGCTCCTCCATCAGTGTATGGGTAGCAAACCCAGGTCACTGTGTGCAAAGTTGCTGGCCAAGCTCTCCTTCCCAGTGTCTGGTTCCAAAGCAAGGCTTTTGATGTCAATGAGAAACTCCATTTTAGTTCCAGGCCTCTCCAGCCCAATCATTGCATTGCAGTCTGGCTTTGCAGTGCCACTCCGGTGTTCCCGCCCTTGCTTAGGAAACTTTGCTGTATGAAAAATCCAATTTGATTCACCTGACCCTAGCTGCTCCTGACTGAGGAAAATCACAGGGGCCAGAAGCAACAGGTTGAAAAGGCCCCTTCCCTTCCGAACATAAACTCCAAACGCTGCACGCGTTTGGGCTCTAGGCGGCGCCAGCCTTTTGGAGAACAAGACTGTTTATGTAACAGAGCTTGGCAGTTTGAGCGGCTGTGTAAATGTCATTCTTCAAAAATAAAGACGAAACTCTCAGTTAACTCAAACAGGAGCAAATTAAAAAGTAGAATGAAACATCTATTTCATGAACGCAATTCATCCGCCGTCTTTGGTACTTCAAAATGATACCTTTTCTCCAAATGATAACTGGCACCCTCCCACTGGCATTAGCTAGGCAGTGACAAAACAACAACAGATCAATTCACTCACTTCAGTGAAGAAGAAAAATCCAGTCATTTAGGATGGGATTCTTGTGACTCACACAACTGGAGACTGAATCCTTTCTATGCAACCAAGCATTATAAGCCAAGCCACTGAAACATGACTGAGGTATTGAGTTTATCCCTTAAATGTATTGAGGAAGTTTTGTATTGAGAGTCTGAATTGTTTTTAAAACTAAAAGATGATTCTTTTTCCTTATGAACTCACCGGGAGGATCCTTGAAAATATTTTTCAACTATTTTAAAGATACGTCTGTGACACATAAAGCCACCTCATTTCAAGGGCTTTGTGTGTCCTGTCTGCTAATGTAGAAGCTCAACCTTGGAATCACTTAGGAAGCTTTTAAAAATCCCAAGGCTCAGGGCACATACCCTAAACCAATTAAGTAAGGATCTGGAGGTGGGACCTAGGCAACAGTACTTTTTGAAGCTCTTCAGGTGATACAGTGTGAAGCTACCTCTTTGGTTTCTTTACTTTCTATTTTCAGCTCTTACCCTTGGAGTTCAGACCCTAGTTTCTGGGGCTGGATGCAAGGACCAATCTCTAATACTCACATTTCTTTCTCCCAATATCTCTTTGGGTTTTTCTTCAAGCCTCATGCAGACTGATCCCTAGTGGGCCCATCTGCAGTATTTTACACCCATCATCCCAGACCTCTCTGGAATCCAACGGTGGCTACTCCTTGACCTCAAGCTTGGAGCCCCACCACACAGTAATTGAATGGTAGATATAAAAGATAATAGATTGTCTAGTATGGAGGTTTCCAGGTACCAGTCCAAGGACTAAGTCTTATCCTGCATAAGAATAACCTAGGGAGCTTGTTAAATAGATATTTCTGGACTCAACCCAAGAAAGCCATATTTGGTAGGTCTGGGGAAAGACCTGGAAAGATGTGTTTTAACAAGCTAAACTTTTGGGGGAAACTGATCTAGTCCAATGGCTCCACTGCATAGAGGTAACAGAATCTCAGAGGGGATATGACTTATTCAAGGTCACTTAACTAGTTAGGAGAAAAGACAAAATTAGAATCCAATATCCTGACTCCTACGAAAAGAAGTCATGCTATGGACAAATATAATTTTTATATTTCAAAAATAGTTTTTAAAAATCCGATGAATTTATTTTCCCAACCTTACCAACATTAGGGAAAGAGCGAAGCATTCTGGAAAGTCAGATCTGGGTTCTAGTTCCTTTTTAGCCACACATTAACTGTGTGGTTTGGGGCAAGTATTTTCATTTTTCTGAGCCCCAGGTTCTTCATCTTTCAAATGGGGTACTACTTGTCTCTGTCTCATAGAGTTTTGTGAGGATTAAGTTGATACATATGTATCTGGGTATAAAACCTAGTACTGAGTAAAAACTCAATACTGGTTACTACTGTTTCTATTATTAATATTATGATTACTATTTATGTTACTCAGCACTTGTCTGGTTTTGTGACATGGGAGAAAAAGAGCTAGAATGATGGCCCAAGAGAGATCCACCATGTTCTTTTAGGTTGGTGATGCTGGAGGCCCTCATCCAACTCAGCACATTTGAAAAAAAAGACCTGCAGGCATTGACGTTTTTGTTAGATATATTTTTCTGGTTATAAATAAAATATGCATCATTGTAGAAAGCATTAGAATCATTGGAAAATACTGCCTTCAGCCTTTTAGTTCGTAAGTATGATCATACTATACACACAATTTTGTATCTTTATTTTCAAATTAATATTATGCTGTAAGCACTTTCCTCTGTCATTAATTTTTTTTATTTTATCACTTTAATAGCTACATGATACTCAATCATATGGTTGCATTTAATGAATCACTTTCTAATTTTTAGGCATTTCTATTGTTTTAATTTGTCACAATAATTAACATTGATGAGTATCATTGTAGATAAGTCTTTTTCTAAGTTTCTGATTATTTCTTCAGCACTGGACTTTTCGGGTTAAAGGATATGCACTTGCTAAGTATTGCCAAATTACTTTTTGGAAAAGTTGTACTAATTTGTTTGTGCACTAGAAGTCAGTGATGCTATCAAATTTGAGTATTTTTTTTCTCATTTCATAGGTAAAAAGTAGTATCTCATTTTAGTGCATTTAAAAATATTTACTAGTAATGCAGGATTTTTATATATTTGTTAGTCATTTGTATTTTGTACCTTGAGAATTATCTGTTAACTTGGTCAGTTTTTCTCTTGGAATTTCAGTTCGCACAGGTATTCATATGTGATTGACAGATAATTTTGTAGACCTCTCTTCACAGATTATTTTAACCAATAGATAGCACAATTAGGATATAAATTCATCTACTGTCATAAAGGTTTACCCACTAAAGGAAATAATACGCAACTTGTATAGGATTTGGGACAGTAACTCTGAGCAGCCTGAACTCTGTTTCCTAGTGGTGACTAGGTGACATGGCAGGTTTTGAGTTAGATGGACCTGGGTCCCAATCCTCGTTTTGCCACTTATAGGTTTTGTGGTCTTGGTTTTGCTATTTAATCTGTCTGAGTCTCATTTCCCTCATCCATAAAATGGAAATTATTATATCTGGTTTGCAGAATTCACGTGAGGATTCTGAGAGATCCTGCTTATATAAATGCCCTAAAACACACAGCAGGGTCAGGCATCAGAAGTGATAGCAATAATACCAAAGTATTGAGGGCACTGGCCCAGGACTGACACCCAAAGTATTGGTGGCCTGGCCTGGCCTGGTGACTTTGGCCCTACGCAGCAATTTCAATGCCAGTTGCTCCAGGGGTTTAGAGGACAGCCTTGGCCACAGACACCTCTAAAAGGATTCAGAGCCAAAGAGGAGGAAAGCCAGGACTCCTATGTGGCAATGGAGATGATTTATTTTGAACCTACATGACATGCTGTTTGGAGAATCCTAAAATTGGGGCGGGAGAGGATTTTGCAGTGAGCTAGAGCCAGAGAAATATTGTTTTCTACTGCTATTATAACCCTACTTTAACATCATGCTATGTGGTCCATGGGTAACAAGCAGATGGGGAAATGGAGGCCCATCAAGGTGCAATTACTTGCTCAAGATTACATAGCCCATCACGATCAGACCCAAGTTTCCTGACTCACCAATCACTGCCCTTTCTTTTACATCTCCTTGTCACCAAGGAAATTTCTGAGTCAGCAAATTTTTCCATTAGGTGGTCATAGTACTGTATTGACTACTTGAATTTCTTATAATGAGATATAAACACCAAGGATAAGATGAGAGAAGGCTCACTGAGCCCCTCACCTTGTCCCCTTAAATCTGGTTCAGTGAGGGAAGGGAATTTAGGACTCTTTAGCAAAGGACAAGGGACCTTGTTCCTTTAGGACAGGTCTACATCGACCCTGATATTGCAAGTTTAAACTAATCCCTAAGCAGTGTTGAAAGTGTGCCCCGTTTAGCCCTGTGCTATCGAGGATCCTACGGGGGGAGATGCCAGACAGAAACTGGATGAATACCATCCCCAGGGCTGGTGATTTGGTGATGGACCCCTGAATCATCATATGCTGCCTTAGTCTACACAGGGAGCACTCGGAATCGAGTTCACACTTCAAATGATTTGAGCAAAAACCCTTTGCTCAATAGTGTTGCCAGATATTTTTATTTGCTAAATCTAGCCACCTTATCAGCAACTGAGGATTTGCTGTAATTGAATCACTTGGTTTAGCTATCTACAATTAATTGATCAAATTCACAGGTTACGTGGCATACGGCTTCGTTTCACTTTGTGGTGTAGACTTTGATCATCGCTGGAGGTATTTCTTATGCTTCTAATTTGTTGTAATTATGGCAGTGAGATACTCAGTAAAAATAAGTGGAAAAGAGTTTTTCTTCTGAGAGCTGTTCATATTTTAGTTGTGGTTGAGGGAGTAGGCATGACTGCCCGTGGCTGGTCATGCTTTTGATGATCAGAAGTAGAAGAGGGCCGTGGATACCCACTTCCTCGTGCAAATGGCCATGTCTAGTGTCTTTGTGCACAAGAATGAATGCTGCCTCTTGTGAAGGCAATGGTGTGGATGAGGGAGTGAGAGTGGAAGGACAGAGCGGCCAAGGCATTGTGGGGATAGCGACTGCACCAGGCCCATTGCTCACTGGGCCAGGTTGGGCTGTTTGGTGTTCACCTAGGTAACCTGTTGCTAGGAGGACAACGACAGTAACTTCCCCATGACAACACTGGAGCAAGGTCCCTGGCATTGCAAACAGGTCCAGAGAAGTTGCCCTCGAGTAGGCCTGCTGCTTAACGAACATGCATTTGCATTGCAATCGTTTCCGGAAGGATGGAGGGGTGCAGAGGGCTCACCGGTTTCCCAGTCTCTCTGGCCACCAGAACCTTGACAACCCACCTTTTCTGCTCACCCACATACTCTGGAGCTGATTTTACAGCAGTTTGTTTTGAGCTGGTTCTATGCCTTCCTTTTAGTTTGTGGAAGGACTGAATATTGTATCCAGAAAGCTCATTGAGGAACGGAAGATTTAGCACCTGCCTGGGACTTCACCTATTCAGAAGATTTTTCATTGTCTCCTTGACTCAATTTCTTCACCTGTAAAAGAATTACTTCCCATTTCTCAAAATTGACTGAACCTATATGAGATCTCACTGCCAAGTCACACATGCTATCACTGTTTGTCTTGAGATTCAAAGTTAACCCCCCGGAATTATTACCATATTACTTACCTCATGAAGAGGTCGCTTTAGTTTCTGAGTGCTAACAGGAAATCTAGTCCTTTCCTCTTTTTGCAAGGGTCAGGAGAGCAGACGTGGTGGCAGGTAGAATTTGAGGAACCAAGAAGTTCCCTAAGAAAAATGGTTTTCCCTGGTGGTGTTCAAAATTCTACATTTGGTAAAGCATTATTTGGAGCTTTATTGTAGTATAGTTTCTCTTGGGAGGGCATCTCCAATCAGGTATAACACTTGGAAGTAATGGGGAATCAAAACAGTTTTGGAAGGTTCCTCTCATCTCATTGTTTCACAATTACATCTAGAGCTGCACCTCTCAAAGTTCTGAGGGAAGTTAATAGCATTCGTTGAGAAAAGGGTCTGATAGCCAAGTTTGTTTGGGAAACATTGGGTTAAATTAAGTTGAACAGGTCTCTTTTCTGTAGCTCTTGTCAGAGACTTTAACATTTAAATGCACAATATGAATCTCCTTATTATGCAATATTTTTCAAACTTATTTGGTCAAGAAACCATTTTTTCCCCCACAGAGCAGGAGGCCTGTTGTTCAATGGCTTGAATTTGGGAAACTAGTTCCAGAGCAACGTTGAAAGGTCTCTGAGCAAGATCTTATTCTGTTACTCTTAACTGTTCAGAAAATACTAGAAATCTCTTTGTCTCTTAAGATTATATTATTTGTTAGTTCTTTAGGAAATGAACATCTTTTTTTTTTTTGGAAAAAAAAGACTTAGTTTTAAAATTTGTAAAATGGAAGTAATAATAACTTATCCCATAAGGTTGTTCTGAGGATTGAAGGAAATAACCTGGATAAAGCAGCTGTTACCGAGTAGACACTCAATGTTATAAAGACTAACAAAGAGTTTAAAAGACTGACACTGAACCAAAAGTCTCCTGGTAGTCACAGCAAGGAAAATTTTAAACAAAGAGCAATAAACTGCCCGTCCCGGAACTATTGATCATGCCATATACAAGGTTTAGAATACATAGCATGTAGCACCTTATAGATGTTCAGCATCCTTGCTGAGTGGGTGGATAGGTGGATGAATACCTAAATCCACATCTGTACTGAATACAACTTAAATATTAACAGGATCCACATGAGGATGACTCCTGCATTAGTTACAGTTAACTCAAAGGTTGTAGAAATTTCTGCCTCATCTAACAGTCCCAAGGTGGGTGGGCTGTGGGTTGTTTAGGGTGGGTAGACTGCTCTCTGCCCTAAGAAGTCATCCAGCGACCCCGGTGGGCTGGACTGCTTTGCTATTCTCAACATGAGGCTTCCATCTCTGTGGGCAAGGCTGCTACAGTTGTCCCTATTTCCAGTCAACAGGACAGAGGAGGGAGGAAGACAAGAGGAAGTGGTTTCCTTAAGAACATTCTGTGGACTTAGCCACATGCCATACTCAGCTACAAGGAAGGCAGGGATGTTATTTACCACGTGCTTATCTCAAACGTGGGGAGCTTATATCACTAAGTGGAAGACAGGGATTGTGGATATTGAGGTCCTGTTAGCAGTCTCTGCCTCAGAAACCTGCCCCAATTCTATACCTAGATCTAGGAAGGAAAAGTGCTGTCACTGAACATTGACCATTGGAGTTGGAGTATTTGATCCTATGGTTTTGAGCTGGTGTATTTTCTTTCATTTTGGGGTTCTACTTCAAAAGATTTCGAAAAGCTGGAGTGGGTTTGCCATACTTCAACCATAACAGTTAGTGACGAGATGGGACTCCAAAGCATATGAAAAATCCTTGGAGGAATTAAGTATATTTAACCTGGAAAAGAGAAGATTTAGGGTTAACAAGATATCTGTCTTTAAATAGGTAAGGACTTCTGAGTTGAAGAAGGGTTAGGATTATTCTGTGCGGTTTTAAAAGATAAAAGATAGGGGGTCACACTTCAGTCCTCCAGGGTCTTCCCCCCTGACTCCCACCCCTTGTACCACTCAACAACCTAGCCATTTTGAATGTCTTTATGTTCCTGTAATGAATCAGATTTTCTGTCGCTTCTGGGTCTTTCTCCATGTGTTCCCTCTGTTTGGAACACTCTTCCCACCCAGCTCTTCATCTATTTCCTGCTCATTCTTCAGGTCTCACCTGAGACATTCCAAACTTTGGGAAACCTTGCCTAACATCCAAGTCTGTGTTCAGTGCCCTTCTTCTGTGTTCCCAGGGGATGTCACATTTCCTCACCATAACCTATCAACTTTATCATAATTGTGTAATGGGAGGGATTTGCCACTGACCACTCCCAACCACGTACAGTCTCAGGGGATTTCCCTATCAGTCCATCACGTGTCTGGGTGTCAAGAATCACACTCTCTATTTTAAGGGACTTAAAGAGATCCCAAGCTGTTGAAAAGTGGGAGAGAAGGAAGTTCAGTAATGGTAGTTTGGATGGTGTAATGGGTTGAATAGTGTCCCCACAAAATTCATATACACCTGGAACCTTACAATGTGACTATATTTGGAAATAGAGTCTTTGTAGGTATAATTAGTTAAGATGAGGTCAGACTGAATTAGATGGGCCCTGATTTCAATGACTCATGTCCTTATAAAAAGAGGAGAGGACACAGAGACACACACAGAGAAGGCCATGCAAAGATGGAGGTAGAGATTAGGGTTATGTTTCCAGAAGCTAAGGAATGCCTGGGGCCTCCAGAAGCTGGAAGAGGTAAGGAAGGATTCTTCCCTAGAGCCTCCAGGGGAAACATGGCTTACTGACAACTTGATTTTGGGCTTCTAGAGTCCAGAACTCTAAGAGAATATACATTTTTGTTTTATAATGCCTCCTAGTTAGTGGTAATTTGTTATGGTAGTGCAAGGAAACTACTACAGATGGCCCAGGGAAAGGTATGCATCCTACTAGAGCATCTTAGGGTAACATTCATGCATAGTCAATAGCAGGTTCTACCCGTACAGCAGTGGGAAGAACAGCTAATGTGATCCTTCAGCACAAGTGACATGCAGTTCTTGCTTGGATGGCAACAGGTATCAACAGGCGGCATTGGCTTAGCTCCCTCCTGCTCCTCTGGTGCTTGTGGTGGGTGATTATGAAAAGTTACCCAATGCTGATTCCACTTTTTCCAAGTTATTCCCTGAGGTAAGTCCCTCTTCTCAGCAAGCTCTACCCTTTCTCAGGTATGGCCTTCTTCATCTCCACCTCACTTCCCAGCCCAGGTGGAAGTGAGTTGGTCTCCCTGAGACATTAGACTGGATCTTCTCTTGCCAATCCACTGTTAAGGCCTAAACTCTACACTAATGGTTTTCAAAGTGTACACCCTGGACCATCAACATAAGCATCACCTGGGAAGGTTTTAATAGCGCAAATATTCTGGTGGGTCCCAGACCTACTGAACCAGAAACTCTTGGTGGGTCCCAGTCAGCTGTATTCTAACAGGCCATCGAGGTGATTCTGATGTGCACCAAAGTTTGAGAACAATTGCTTTCTACCTTGATGTTTTGGGAGCCCTACCCCCTGATTTTCAAGAACCTTTTCTTCTCTTGGCAGAGACTAGACATTACAAATAAAAAGATTTGGCTTTCCAAGCTGTTGTTCTGCTGTGAGCTTCAGGAACCTACAATGGATATCACAAAAGTAAATTTTGGCCATTTCTGCTGGAATAATCCTAATTTTCACCAAAGATATATGAAAACCTTTATCTGACTTGAGGAAGAGTCCTGTTCATGGAAATATGTAAAAGAAAAACACAAATATTAATATCTCACTGCATTCATTTCTTCATCTGTATTTCCATCTAGACCAGGGGTGTCCAAACTGCGGCCCGCGGGCCAACTGCGGTCCGCAATCCATTTTTAATTGGCCCGCAGCAAATTCCAAAAATATATTTAGTTTACTTAAATAAACCAGGTGAGGCAATACGTACTTTACCTCGAGTGAGTGGCCCGGCTGTTTGTGTATTTTACTGCATATGGCCCTTGGTAAAAAACGTTGAAAAAAGTTTGGATACCCCTGATCTAGACTACAAACTCTTGGAAGGCAGAGAATGTTTCAGTCTGGTTCACCATTGTTTTACCGCTACCTAGCTGTGGGCCTGGCCACTTGTTGAACAGATGACAAACGCTAATAAATTAAAGAAATTGTGAGTTTCCGATCACTGGAGGTATTTAAGTACAGGGTAGATGCTACTGGCAGGGATTTTGTAGAGAAGGTTCACATATCAGATGAGTGATCAGACTAGAGAGATTTTAAAGTTCCCTCACCCTGGAACACTGTAATTCTTTATTATAGGACCTGCAGAGGTAGAGAGAAGGATTGTGCAGAACTTGGCACAGTGTGTAGCACATTGTTATTGCAAAATGCTTTATAGCCTTTTGACTTCTTCAACGAGGGTGGGGTGGGGGTTACGATGACTTTATAGGCCCCCAGACACCACCCAATTCTAGAACAAATTGTGAGATGTTATAAATACCCATTGGGAAGCATTGTACCATTCAGAGGTCTTTTTTAGCTGTTACATTTGTATATTTGGAGAATTACCCTGACTTCAATATTGAAACATTGATTATCAGAAATAAGCTGAAAAAGATAAGACTAAAAGCCTCAGTGGGAAAAAGGGAACTTTACACACAGAGGTGCCATTGACTGGTTATATGTAGGCCTGGCCTCTTGGACTCAGAATGCTATTACTAGAAGGGACCTCAGAGAGGTTTTAGTTTACATTCAAGGAAACTGAGTGCTATTGAGGTGGAAAACTTGACCCCACAGTTTATTTGTCCACAAAAGTGAGAAGATAGGGGGCAGAATGGCAGGTATGAGGGTCCCTGGGTTCTACTTGTGCTGCCTGTTTTTCTATGTCTTTCTGAGGTGGGAACACCTGCAACTAGTTAATGGGTAGAATGGGTTCTTGTCCGGCTTTATTCAACTAGAACCCTGGGTGGAGCTGTGGCTGAGTCATTCTTTAGGGGCCATGCATTATCTGGGCTGTCTTAGAGTCCCCAGGGAAGGCCTGGAGGGATCGTTGTTCTCTTGTTCCAGCCCTCTGAAGCTGCAAGGAGTGAGTCAGTCTTGGGCCTCTGGTCAGACTCTATGGAACAGACTTTACTGGCACTGAAGCCCTCGATTAGCAGCATTCAGGGCTTTTCCCGTAAACAGACCTCATGACCAGAATATCATATGTGCCGGGCTGCACAAGCCTTACATTGATAACAGTGATGAGAGGGGAGAGGACAGACAATCTTGCGACATGCCTCCACCCTGAGTCACATGTACCAGGAGGCTTTCTTTTTCTTACTTTCCTTTTGACCACACTCCCTCTGTAGCCCCAGGTTCATGGTGCAATCTCAGTGGAAGTTAACGGGAACAGCTAAACACAAAACCCTTGACTCCATTGGGCGTCAGGCACATGGGTCATTGGTCACATCCCTCAGGCATGCCAGGAGGAAAGTGATGGGAAGCTAGGCCCAGGTCAGGGGGCCACATCGTGTCTATGGGTCACATGTCATATGAGGCTGCTGCTTCTGTGCAGCTCCAGGGGCGCCATTGCCATCGGCTGCAAAGTGAGTGGTGCCCCAGGAGCTGTGCAGTGTGGCGACAATGGTCAAGCCTTTATTCAGTGAGTTTGAAGGTCCCAACTGTCCAGCTTCACAAAGCAGGGAGCTCAGATGTATTTGTGACCCCTCCTTCTTTTTCATCCTTCACACCTCCCAATTCTGCACCCAGTTCCAACGTAGGCTTTTTTTCCCCCACCAACAAGCAATTCTCAGATGCCAGCTGGCTGTTCTACAACTCAACTCAATTTTGACACTGTCTACCTGGAGATAGAATCAGATCGCACAGGCTAAGGCTCGCACAGGCTAAGGACAGTCCTTAAGGACTGTCCCCACACACATTGCAAATGCCGATTGCAAGTCCAGGTTATTACCTGTGCTTTGACTGGCTAGAGATCGGAGGTTCCAACAACCCATCCTTGGGTTCAATTAATTTGCTAGAGTGGCTCACAGGATTCAGAGAAACACATCACTTACTAGAGTTTCAGATTACAGTATTATAAAAGGATAAAACTCAGGAACAGCCAAATGGAAGAGATGCCTAGGGAAAGAGCACGGAGCTTACGTGCCTTCTCCAGGGCACCACTCTCTCTATGTTCATCAACCTGGAAGCTCTCCAAACCCTATCATTTTGGGCTTTTATGGAAGCTTCATAACGTAGGCATTATTGATTAAATTATCGGCCATTGGCAGTTGATTCAGCCTCCAGCCCCGCTTTCCTCCTCTGAGGTCTGGGGTGGGACTGAACATTTTAACCCTCTAATTACATGGTTGGTGCTCCTGGCAGCTAGCTCCCATTCTCAAGTAAGGTCCAAAAGTCACTTTGTTAACATAACAAAAGACACCTTTATCACGCTCATCACTTACGATATTCCAGGGGTTTTAGGAACTCTGTGCCAGGAACATTTTGAAGACCAAATATATATTTTGTTAAAAGATAAACTAAGGCATATTAAAATTTTAAAGAGTTAATTTGTGCAAAAATCGATTTGAGTCAAGCAGTGCCAAACGAGAAGTGGTTAGCAGTGCTCCACCAATAGGAACTAGGAAAGAGGCTTTTATAGAGAAAAGGCAGAAGAAAAGTAAGGACATTATTTGATTGGCTATAGCGTAAAGCCTAGTTGGCTGTTTGTGATTGACTGTCCTTAGCGGTTTTGATTTTGTAATCCTGAGGCATTTATAGGCTTTGATTTGGGTTTGCTTACGCAGGCCCTCATGGTATTAGGGCCACATCAGTCCATGGCCTCCTTGCTTAATTAATTTAACAACTTCTTATTATAAATCACAATATCATAATACCCGAATTATCTCAAATTCTAAATCCCACTTGAATCTGTCTGGTCTCTTCATTGCCTCAAGCACTTCCCTACTACCCCACTTCTGTCGCCCTTCATTTAGACTACTGAGGTAGCCTCCTAGCTAGTCTCCCCACGTCTCTCTTGACTCTTCTTGCCAAAATGCAAATCTGATCATGATATCCCAACCTCCTTTTCTCCCCCACTCCCACTACTACTCTAAAGATTCCTCTTTGCTCTGAGGACAGAGACTGCAGGTTTGAATGTGGCCCCAGGCCCAGGTATGTGCCCCCTTCTCACCTCCCTCCCGAGAATCATTTTGCTCCCTTTCTTCTCTCAGTTTCGCCGCTCTGTTCAGGTCCTGGAAACCTGCTGTTGCCTCAGCCTAGGACACACGCCCTTCTTACATCCGCGCCACTGCATCATTAAATGTCACTCATTCCTCCCTCTCAGCTCAGGTGTCGCTTCTTCATCTACCTCCCGGACACGGATCACCTTGTAACTATCACGTAAGTGGTATTTGTTTTATGTCTGTCTCCCCCAAGTGACTAAGTTGTATATCTTGTGTAGTGCTGGATCCCCAGGGTCAACACAGGGAACTCAATGCACACTAGTTGTTGTTGAAGGAATCACGTGGCCCTTTGGTGGGGAAGAGGGAAAACTTTGTCACTATGGGAGGTCGGGCATGCCCACAGCCACAGATCCTCCGCACAAATGCCAGCCCTTATGTCCTTTCAAACTGAGCCCTTCACCTCCCTTCTTCGCAGATGCTTCCAGCCTGAGTATGTTTCCAAATCTTTCTTGTTCTTTGGCCTCACTGCACTTACAGACTCCATTTTAAAAGAATTGTAGTAAAAAAAAAAAAACAGCCCTAAAATAAAATTAATCATTTTTTTGTGTACAGTTCAGTGCACAGGCAGTAAGTGCGTTCATGTTGTTGTATGACCATCACCAACTTCTATCTCTAGAACTTGCCATCCTCCCAAGTGGAAACTCTGTACCTACTCAGTAACTACTGCCTCTCCCCTCCTTCCACTCTTCTACTCTCTGTGTCTATGATTTTGACTACCCTAGGTACCTCATATTAGTGGAATCATACGGTATTTATATTTTTGTGGCTGGCTTATTTCACTGAGCATAATGTTTTCATATTTCATCCATGTTGTAACATGTGTCAGAATTTCCTTCTTTTTAAAAGCTGAATAATACACACACACACACACACACACGCACACACATCTCATTTTGTTTGTCCATTCATCCATTCAGTGATGGACATTTGGGTTATTTCCACCTTTCGCTTTTGTGAACAATGCTGCAGTGACCATTAGTGTATAAAAATCTGTTTAACAGACTCCATTTTTAATGACATGATATCAAAGGATGATATCGCCGTTGCCTTGCTATAATTGAGTCTTGAAATGTGTATTTATTTCCTCTCGACAAGTATCTGCTAAGCCATTCCCTGAGCTGGCTCCATTTTAGACATTCCCCTTCCTGAGAAATTAAACAAGCATAGGGAAAGTTCGTGCCCCAAAGGGGCTTACACTTGGATGAGGAAACAGGTTCTGTGGAGTTTTGAATGCTATTCATGTGTTCAAATTTAATTAGAATTCCGAGAAGGGGGAGATCAACTTGGAACTGAGTGTCAGAGAAGGTGTATTAATTTCCTATTGCTGCTGTAACAAATTACCAAAACGTAGTGATTTAAAACAACACAAATTTATTCTCTCCTAATTCTGGAGGCCAGAAGTGTAAAATCAGTTTTCCAGGGCTCAAGTCAAAGTGTCAGCAGGGCTGGTTCCTTCTGTGGGCTCTGCGGGAACCCTGAGTCGTTTGTTTCCTTGTCTTTTTCAGATTCTCGTGACCTTCTCTAGTCTTTGGCTTGTGGCCCTTTCCTCCATCTTCAAAGCACATCACTGCAGTCTCTGCTTCCGTCATTACATCGCCTTCTCTGAATGGGGCTCCTCCTGCGTCCCTCTTATAAGGACGGCTGTGATTACATCAGGCCCACCCGGGTCATCCAGGGTCATCTGCCCACCTCAGCATCCTTAATTTAATCGTAGCTGCAAATGTCCTTTTGCTGTGAAAGGTCACATATTCACAGTTTCCAGGGTTGGGATGTGGCCGTGTTGAGGGCGGCATTATTCAGCCTACCACGGAAGACTTCCTAGAAGCATGTGGACTGGGCTGAACTAGTGGCAGGCAGTGTGGCAGAGGCAAGGAGGGGACAGCGTTCCAATGAGGAGGTGCACATGTGCTGTGTAGTCTGCCCTCAACCAGACAGTAGGCTGTGCAGGATCTCCTTTTTCCTGTGTATGATTCAACAGACATGCCTCCCCGGGCCCACTGTGAGCCTGGAGCCCCTCACTGTCCCTGTGAGTCTCCTGTATTCTGCAAGTGCCCACTAAGTGTTCTTGACCAGTGAGCAATGCCCTCATCCCTGGACGGATAGCAAGCAGCAATGGAGATCACTGGCAGTGAATACTCATGGGTTGCTAAAAAAATTCACTCATCGCCTACATTTAGGGAGCATCTCCAAGTGTGAAGCACTGTGTCAGGCGTTAGGGACACAGATAATTGACACGTACTAGCTCTCGCACCCAGGGCATCTTTTTCTGTTTTATTTCTCAACCTTCAAATGGTGAACAGGATTACTTTTATAGTTGGAAAAAAAAAAAAAAAAGGAACGAAACATGGTATTTATCTAAAAAAAAAAAAGAAAAATAAAGGAGTTACTTCTAGTGACAGTTCTAGATGAAAGTGAATCTAAAGTGTGGTTTGTCTGGTTCCAGTGCAGAGGATGGTTAGAGAAGGTCGAAGAGGCATCCTTTTGTTTTGGAGGTGATTGCAGAAACAGAGATGTTTTCCAGGAAAGGGATTGATATCACAGAATGGAGAGCAACCAGAAGGCTAGTGACGACTGGTTTTGAGGGACAAGGGCTTAGTGAAAATTTCTAGTAGACACTGAAAGTCCATGGCAAATGCTGACTTTAAGACGAACTGTATGTTGTTCCTTAAATCTTTCTTTCTTCTCTCTCTCTCACCCAAATTTTATGTCCTAGCACATTTCTCAGAGCTCTAGTCACCACATTGGGGGGTCCTCTACTCTTTAAAGTGGTTTCAGGGGGGAATTTGTCACTCGTTAAGAACCCACAAACAGCCCCAGAATAAGTCCTATGCTGACTTCAAAAGTCAAACATAAAGGAGAAAAGATGTGATTGGATTTTCAGTTTGGAAAACCCAGATTTATTCATTTAAAGGTTGAGAGTATGCTGAAGAATATGAGCTTTGCAAATATATATTTGGTCTTCAAAATGTTCCTGGCACAGAGTTCCTAAAACCCCTGAAATATCGTAAGTGATGAGAGTGATAAAGGTGTCTTTTGTTATGTTAACAAAGTGACTTTTGAAACTTACCTGAGAATAGGAGCTAGCTGCCAGGAGCACCAACCATGTGAGTAGAGGGTTAAAACATTCAGTCCCACCCCAGACCTCAGAGGAGGAAAGAGGGGCTGGAGGATGAATCAGTTGCCAATGGCCAATAATTTAATCAATCATTTTTTGCAGTCATTCCAGTTACCTTCACGTCCCAGCTTCAGGACTTAGCTGCGGGCTGGCCTGGGCAACTTATCTAATTTCTCAGTGATTCCGTGGTGGGGACAAAAAGAGTATCTACAGCATCAGGCTGTTGTTGAGGATTAAACTATTTAACATATTCCCCAGCACGTAGTAAGTTCTCAATAAATGTTAAATGCCATTCAGTGCATAAAGACACCATTTAAAGTTGTAGGGGTACATCTTTTAGTCTTTAAAGAAAGGTAAGAGAAATGATGACCCATGTTAATCCTGTTTTTCGACACTTGAAACAAATCACTCGAAGCCAAAACAAGTCAAGTGACTTACAGAAAACAGGGCAGAACGAATCAAGTGATTTACAGAAAATGGTGCTTACTGAGTCATTGGCAGGCTTCCTGCTTCCTTGCATTTTCATTAGTAATTTATTTGAATCCTGGAATATGTGTTCAGATTGACCTCAGCCTCTTTATGAAAAGATATTTCAGAATCCAAATCTCTGCCAAAACTTATGTGTGAAAAGAAGGGAAAAAGTTTAAAACTATTAAGGAAGAATATTAATCGTAATAATAATTACCATAACATTTGTATTGTCCCTTATCGTTGACAAAGAGTTTTTTCACCTGTTTTAGCTCAAATGGTTCTCTATGGTGGGTGTTATTATTAACCCGATTTTAGTGATGAAAATACTGAGGTTGAAAGAAATTAAATAACTTGTCTAAAATGACACAAAATAAGTGTCAAGGCTCATGACTCCACATCCTGTGCCTTCAGAAAATGTCAGCAACCTATGCTATCAGCATGATTATGAAGTGACTTAAATAATAAACACACCCTGTTTGATGTAGCCAGAGGAGTATTGTTTTGCACAATGGTCACTTTGGGGTATTGTGTGCTATTTTGAGAATGTGATTGTTGTGCAAGCACTTTTTAGGAGGGTTTTTCATTTATAAGACCCCCCCACACACACACACACGTCTCATTATTTTTAAATTTTTTCCTATTATTTTATCCAAAATGCTCAGTTATTCACTAGCCTTGATTCCAAATGACTTTCTGCTATTTTCAAAACTCAAATCCACCCTTTGCAGATGTGACTTGAGATCAGTGAAGATATACAAATAAAATCACAAATAAAATCCGCATGCTCTAACAATACATCCAAAACATTTTAAACCAGAGTAGCCTTATTGGAATGTACTGGAACATATGTGTCACTTCCTTAGGGGACTATTCTGAAGGGCATCCTTTATTGGGTGTGAAAGTTCTGGCATGTTTGTTTAAACATAAGGGTCATATTACTTTATAGTTGTGATTTTAGGAAGTCAATAAATAACTCCCTTTCTTCCCCACCTGAGCTCAGTGCCAGTTGAGGAATGAGGCAGGAAAGCAGAGGAGTTTGAGATCAAAGTGTGAGCTTTAGCACCAACAAGCTTGATGGGAGAGTCTGCTTGAGAGCTATGGCCAAAAGGGTTGCCAACAGCCCAGCCCAAAGTTAGAGAGCTTTCCTTACCAGTTACAGACCTAACCCACACCCCCAGGGTATAGCCTCTCTCACTAGGCGCTAGGCGTAGAGGAGCAGAGAGGAATGTCTGAATCCTGCAGGCAGATGAGAATGGGCACAGGGAGGAGATGGCGGAGGAGGGTGGGCAGGTAGGATGGAGAAGAGAGAGAGCACAAAAGAGGAAGAGGAAGAATAGGAGGTTAACCTAGGACGTTCATTGTCTCTTCCTAAATTCAGGAATCTGTTAAAACACTCCTTTCCAAGGGAAAAATGAGTAAGAGATGGGGGGTGAGTCCAAAGTGTTACACCAGGAAAAGATGCAATAAGTGGAAAGGGGATTCCTACCTAGCATTTTCCAGGTATTTATCTCCTTTAATTTATTGTGACCAACATTTCCAAGAATTAGATATAATTATTCCTATATAGATAATTTCTAAAGGTCATATAGTAGGTAGTAGTAGAAAGGGTTTGAACTTGGGTCTGAAAACAAAGTTCGTGTTTGTTCCAATACACCAGGAAGAACTTTTCATTGTGCCTAATAAAGCACTGTGTAAAGTAGTGTGTGATAACGGCCTAGAGCCTGAAGAGATCATTCTATCTGGAAAATCAGGAACACGTGTTGGGAGGATGCAGTACTTGAAGTGGGCGCTGGGTAGAATTTACTCATAAATACTCTGAAATGAAGGACATTCTGGGAATAGGGGATAGCATAAGCAAAGATAAGGTGATGGGAAATTATAGGGAACCATGAATAGTGCATGAGGAAGTTATATCGGGTGGGGATGGTATATGGTGGTAAGCACAATTTTCAAAGTAGAAAGAACAGAAGTGAGTGAACAATCAAATGTGAGAGGTTGGGGTTAAACCAGAATCAGACCTAATGTCAAAAATTTTTAAGCCTGTGTGACTTGTGAAAAAATGATGATAGCTTAAAAAACATATGAAAGTCAGGACGAAAGATTGATTTTATGGTTATTTATCTCCGAATATGTTTAGTTGGATGTACTATTTCATAGAGATAAATACTTATTTTCATGATTAATTAATTCATTCAAGTAACAGCTTGTATTGAGTCCTTATGTGCCAGGAGCTGGGGATTTAATAGCAGTCAAACACAGGCATGGTACGTGCTCTTGACGAGCTTATAGCCAAGTGGGTAGAGGAACAGATCGCAATCCAAACAACCACATGATATGAAATTTATATTGTGGTAATGGTGACAAAGGAGACATACAGTGTGCTTTGAAGGTATGTAATAAATAAGGTGGTCTGAATTGCTTATGAAAGTCAGGAAACATTGATGAAGTGACACTTGAGCTGACATCTCAAGGATAAGTAAGAGTTAACTAGGCCAAGCATACAAAGAGCATTGCATATTTTGCACATTTGCAAAATCGGGGGCCTTCACATAATGGAATATTACACAGCTATAAAAATGAATGACTCTCTGCTACTCACAACTGGTGAATATTGGTAACATAAAATGTTGAGTGTTGATGGTGCTGGTGATGATGGCTTTAGTGTTGGATATAGAGCTAAATGGACAGATTTGAGAATATTTAGGAAGTAAAATCTATACAATTTAGGGATGGATTTGATATATATGTGGGTGGAGAGCAAGGTATAAAGGATAATAACTAGGTTTTTTTGTTTATCAGTAAAGCAGGGATGGGGCAGCAAGAAGAAATCAATACGTCAGTTTTGGGCATGCGAGTTTGAGATGCTGTTTCAGGTTCAGATGCTTTCTCAACTGCTTTCCAGAGAGGGTGATCTCACTTTTCTCTTTGTTGTCTAAATGAGAGCCCACAAACTCAAATTCTTTCTGAGCCCAGACAGGTAACTGGAGTGAGTGAAGCAGGCTGGATCAGGAAACATTCAGAACAGTGGGGACTTCAGTGACCTGTAGGGAACATCACCCATTAAAGAGTGGGTGGTGGCTACAACTCAGCTTCACCCATTTTAACCCCTTGAGAAGCTAAGTGTTGTCAGCTCTTGATTTTCCAAGAGGAGCAAAAGAAATCATGATTATTATGTTTATTAGTTAGCAACTAATTCAACACTCAAAATAAAAAAAACCTATGGTAAGGCCCAGTCCTGTGGGCGAAACAAAACTAATCTGTGACCCATGAGTTCCTATATGAGAATTTTGGTTCTAAATCAGGGGTGTCCAAACTGCGGCCCGCGGGCCAACTGCGGCCCCTGATCCATTGTTAATTGGCCCACAGCAAATTCCAAAAATATACTTAGTTTACTTAAATAAACCAGGTGAGGCAATACGTACTTCACCTCGAGTGAGTGGCCCGGCTGTTTGTGTATTTTACCACATGTGGCCCTTGGTGAAAACCGTTGAAAAATGTTTGAACACCCCTGTTCTAAATCATTCATTAATATTAATTTACCCATCATATTATTGATCAAGGATGTTTCAATTATTGGGATAGAAATTTTCTGATAACAGTACTATTAAAAGGTACTTGTGTTTGAATTTTACCAATTGTATTATATACTCAATTTTAGAACATTTTTTAATTAAAAAATTTTTAATTTTGAACAATATAAATTCTCTGAAAAGTCGCAAGAATAGAAGATACCCTCGCCCAGACTCACCGTTTGTAAGCATTTCTCCACATTTGAATTCTCTTCCGCTCACCTCCTCAGCCCCTACCCCCCACCTCTGAACCATTCCAGATATCATGACCCCTAATACGGCAGTCTGTATCCTCTAAGGACAGTGACATTCTCCTACAGAGCCACAATGCAGTGATCCAAGTGCAAGATTGATAAAATGCTATTACCTCATACACAGTTAATATTTAATTTTGCAATTTTTTTCTGATCCAGAATCCAGACTGGATCACCCATTGTATTTGGTTGTCGTGTATATTTAGTCTCCTTTAATCTGGAACAGTTCTTCATTGTCTCTCATGACACTGACATTTTTGAAGAGTACAGGCCAGCTGTTTTCTAGAATGCCCCTCAATTTGAATTTGCTTGATTGTTTCCTCGTGATTAGATTCAGGTTATGCATTTTTGGCAGGAATACGATGCAAGTATTGCTGTGTCCTCAGTACATCACATCAGGAGGCACATGATGTCACTTTGATCATTTAGGGAGGGTTGTGTCTGCCAGATTTCTCCATGTACAGGAACTTAGCCCCTTTGTAATCAGCACTAATCTGTGGGGAGATAGTTTGAGACTCTGCAAATATCCTCTTCACCAGCAAACTTTCAGCCATTAGTTTTAGCATTCATTGAAAATTCCCATCTGAATCTATTATTTCTATGGAGGTTGCAAATTTGCAATTTTTAAAAAACTAACATTTCTTCTACCTCTATTAGCATTCCACGGTAAAGAAGAGCTTTCTCTTCCCCTATTTGTTGGTTTCCTTTTTATATCTTTCTGTATCCTGATGGACACCTGGATTCTTTTTGTACCCAGTTTTTCTAATCTATTATTGTTGTTTTGATTCTCAGATTGCCCATAATTGGCCAGTAGAAGCTTTTTGAAGCTGGCTCCTGTGTTTGACATATTCGCATCCTTTTGGAGGATTTACTTTCTGCCACAAGATGCTTATGGCTCCCTTTGTACTTTCCCTGCCCTCGCCCTGGAATCAGCCATTTGCCCAAGGAGTCCTGCTTTCTTTTAGTGGGGAATATATTTAGAAACTAAAATCTGGATGCTAGGTACCCTGATCACTACTGAAATGCCATTGATTCTAGGTGCTTTCAGTGGACAGAACTAGAAGGATTGTACTTTTAAAAATTCATGGGTTCATACTGCTACTTCCAAATCCAATCAGACCCCAGAGGGCCTTCCCTGCCTCCCCTCATTCTGCAGGTGTATCCCCCTTCTCCTGTAGTGAGTACCTGGCTCCTAACAACGTCAATGTATTTGCTCATTTAAAGTATGCATTTTAAATCAGGAGAGCGTTCCGTTCCTCCTTTCCCAGCTGCTGAGATAATTTATTTTGGCATTCCTCAGTTTCTTTGGTTTTTTCTAGTTAATTTTCTCACATTGTAAGCATGTTCAGTTTCCTCTGAGTATATCTTTGCAGAGATTTCACCATGTAGAAGCACTACATTAATATCCTTTATCATAAATCATACAAAGAGCAATTCCCTTTCTTTGAGTGAGACTGAAATGGGGGTTGTTGATAATAATTTCCATCTGCTTGGCAGTTTACAGTTTACAAAGTACTTCTTTACATGTACTACTTCATAATGGTTTGAATTCTTTAGGTCCAAGACAAAACGAATTTTGGATAAACCCAGAGCTTTGTGAATGTTTGCCATAGTAGGAGTCAAATAAGACCTGCTGATTTTTAAAAAGATGCATTTAAAATCTATGACTGATGAAAACACGTATCATAGAAGAGCATGAATAATCCTCAGCAAGAGATAATGAAATTTTTTTATACTCACATCGGCATTATTTACCATTGTTATCTGGTAGGAAATTTGTGTCTTCCTTAAATTGCTATTTTCAAAAGATGTCTGCTTCCTAAATATGTACTAAATTACAAATATCTTTAAAGCAATAGTTTTCAAATGCGGCTGCACATAGAATCGCTTGAGGAGATGTGAGTCAGGGCTGCATCTTTCACTGATTATATTAGAATCTTTAGGGTAGGCAGGCATCAACACTTTGTAAAGCTGTCCAGAAGATTCCGTTGAGCAGCCGCTACGTGACCAAGGAAAGACTGTGCTAAGATTTGGTGAGAGTGGGTTGGACCACAGCTAAACACAGGGAGCTTGCTGTTCCAATGGAGTGCAGCCTTGTAGATAGATACTTGCCCAGTCGTTCCGTGGTTCAACATGGAAGAACTGCCATCCATCATCCCAACCTAGTTCTGCAGACTTTTCCCCCCACTCTTTGTCACGTGAATTGTTTCCTGCAATAAGGCGATGTTACTCCTCATCCTTGACCTCCCTTTGGTCAGTCCTGTCTGTATACTACTGATGAGATGTCTCCATTGTCTTGTCTCCATGCCTCTCAATTACTCTTTCCTTACTTCTCCCGCCAAAAGAACTGTCCTTCCTCTTTTATAAAACAGTTGAAAACTCAGCCATGCCTCAAGATTCTATCTCAGTCTGCTTTCCCCTGTGAAGCTTCCCTGGCCACACCGGGCCTCAGTGAGCTCTCCTTTCTAGTACTTTCCGTGGACCTCTTGGCAGGAGCCCTCTATTTGGTCCCCAACATGGAGTGCCTTCTTAAACATCTTAACTTTCATCTAGATTAGTTCCTTGAAGGTGCTACTCTGTCCCTGGGCAAGTAGTAGTAGCTGCTAAAATATCTGCAATAAAATCAATTCAGTTAAAGATCCACAGAAAATAAAGATGGATTTTAAAAGCTAGAAAGATTTTCTGGGAGAACCTGTGACAGGGTTATACTAACTATCACATGAGCAATCATGGGATTTGTAAGGATAGAGGAATTTAATGATTATTCTTTAGAATTTAGTTTATAGGACTCCTATTCTCTCTTCCAAACACAGAAAAAGGTAGGGAAATATTTTTTTTGTTGGGAATAGAATGACAGTGGTTTTGGCAGAGGGGTGAATGTGTGGTGTATGCTTTGTAAAGGGTAATGGCTTTAAAATTTTTTGTTTCCGTTGCGATCATCATTCCAGATAAGAATGTATTTTCTTTAAAAAATGCAATGGGTAATGCCTATTCTGCTTCCCTCTAGACGTTAGAGTAACATAATGTTTTCAGACAACAGACAGGATCCTACAAGGTAATAAGAGACTTCCAGTTTGAAAGTCCTGCATTTTGGAAGCCCAGATATGGGGGAAAATGTCCAGGTACCTGTGAACTAGGGTCAGGGCTAACACTGTGGAAAGGGCGCCACCTACCGAGTAGCCACAGTCACACTTTTTCCTGCCAGGAGCTCCCGTTTGATTTGGCTCAGAGCAGGTGTCCCAAGGAGGCTGGCAGGGAATGTGTGTGTGTGTGTGTGGGGGGGGGGGGTGGTGGAGTTATCTGTCAGCACCCACCGTTTTTCAGGGGGAAGTTCATGAAGACATAGCCACACAAAGTGAAGTGTATGTCTTCTATAAGAATCTCTCTCAGAAAATAAGTTATTGCTTGAGGAAAAATAGCAGCAGCCTTGGTGCAGAAAATGCTAGAACTAATATTTGATTGGGTGCCATTACATAAAGATATGGTTCCATCACATGGATTGCAAAGACTGTTGTGTTGTTAACGGGTGGAGGGGGCAGAGGGTGAAGTTTAAGACTTAATTCTGTTTTGGAATGGTTTGATCTTTTCAAAATTTTATAAATTAGAGGTCCATTTTATTTTAAAATAACACTTTATCAGACGTAGAAGTCAGACGAGCTTCTCCACCCCCCACCCTCCCACCTCCATTGGAGCTGGCCTATTGCTCCTTACCCAGCAGAGTAATAAAATAAGAAGTTTGTTCCTTAAAACATAATAAATAATAAAAATAAAACTTTATTCTCTAAAACATGAGTAAATGGAAAGTTTACATAGGAAAGTATTGTTCCATACACAGTCGAGTTTTAGAATGCTGCCTGAAGTGAGGAGACACTGGTGGAAAGGGCACTGTTGTCTCCTGGTAAAACATTCAGCTTCAAGCTCCTCTTCTAGGAGATAGTCATAATCGCTTGTCTTCTCTATACCCTGTTGGGTAAGTTTGGAAAGTGCATTAGAGGTTGACAAGACAGATGGATGGGATTTGTTTCCTCCACCAGGAAAACGCATCTGGACACGTGATTGTAGATGTGAGAAAGTCCACTTCGTAAATCAACTGAGATCCAAAATCAGTCTCTTTCACTTCTTTGGTGGGAGTGGTATCTTAAAAAAGACACTTTCATTGAGTCAGTTACAAAGGAATGGGAGAGAGTGGAAGGACCATGAAGGAGGAGGAGGAAATGTTCCTTCCGCAGCCAGAAAAGGACTTTACAAGCTACATCTTGGCAAATTGGCTTTTGGGGGCTTCCCACTTTCACCCTCAGCAGGACTTAATCCCTGGGGAATTCCAGCTCTCGAGATCCTGATAAACAAAGTCATATTAAACTTAACCCTCCATTGAGATGCCATCTCAGGAGGGTTTTACCTAAACTGGAATGAGAGGAAGGGAGTGCTGCTTAGCCCAAAGCCATAGTACTAACAACCAGTGCTTACTGGCTACCAGACACTGGACTAAATGCCTTGCACAGATCAGTTCATGGATGCTCCCTACAGCCAACGAGGTAGATTGGCATAGGCTCAGGGGTGGAGCATAAGGAACTTGTCCAATGTCCCAGAGGTAGTGAGTGAGAGGGCTGGGATTGGAATCCAGTTCTGCCTGGCTCCAGAATCAATGCTCTTCACCCGTGTGACATTCTGAACCTCTAATGGTATCATTTCAGAAATTGCTAGTGGAATTATCTTGGAGCTCAAGAAGCTACGAAGGACACCAGAGCCCGCCTCTTTCTTAGATATAAGGGGCTGTCCTGAGCTATGATTGACAGAGGATCTCCTGCTTTTTTCTCTTTCTTTTCTCCTTCTTTCCTTCCTTCCCTCCCTCCCTCCTTCCTTCCTTCCTTCCTTTCTTTCTTTTTTGACTAAAGACTACGTAGCTTCATCAAAGTTCTAAGACTACCTTAAATGGAAAAGCAATAGTTTCGTATTGTTGTGTATGTGTGTGCGCACGCACATGTCCATATGCCTGCATCCTTTTTGCATAGAGTGGGGATTTGAACCAAGAGTCGGGACATCGAAGAAAGAGTATAAAGAGCACTGGACTAGGAGTCAAGGGTCCTCAATTCTAATCCTGCCATTTATAACAATAAACAACAACAATAATAACAGCAGTTAATATTTGAGTGCTTATAATGTGTCAAGTACCATTCCAAACATTTTATACATATTAATTCACTTAATCCTCATGACTGTTCTATAGATAAGTACTATTATTATTACCATTTTACTGATGAGAAAATTGAGGTACACAGCAGTTAGGTTACTTGCCTCAGGTCACATCAGCTAATCATTGGTAGAAAGTTGGCTTAAACTCAGGCAATCTGGCTTATTACATTAACTATTACGTAATACTGTTTCTTGGCTAACTGATCTGCAAATTGTGTCAGTTATCCTTTCTGGGCTTCAGTTTTTTCCATTTATAAATTCATATTTTTAGCAAATATTGAGTTCCAAGCTTGTGTTAGACCTTACAGATCAGGTAGATATGGAAAAGACCGTGCACACAGATGCCTTACCCCCAGTACGTACTCAGAGCAAAATGCAAAGGAGAGGGAATCCACATGCACCTGGCAGCCCCAGGAAAGGCTGCAGGAACAGTTGGCTTTGGGGCTTGATCTTAAGGCTGGTTACTGGTCCAGAAAGGGCATTCCAGGCAGAGGTAAATCTCAAGGTGAGCTTGGAGACTCTAGTAGCTAGTCCATTTTGACTGAAGAGCAGGGTATTGGACAGGGGACACTGCCAGAGGGGTAGAGCGAGGCCCAAGCTTAAGGAGTCATATCCAGGACCATTGATCCCTGAAGTATCATGTCAGTGAATTCGTGTAGGGACAGACTGGAGGCAGGGAGACCAGTGAGGAGGCCAGAGAGATGATTTGGCTGAGAGAACGGAGGATCTCCAGTGGGGTGGCGGAGGGGGGCACTGAACAATGGGGATTGTTTTGAAACTGCCAGAAGCATCAGGAAAGCAGGGTGGGAAGGGTGAGGCTCAGTACAGGAGGTGGTACAGGGAGCAGAATGGCTCAGGGATAGGGTAACAGTGTCTTGCAGAGGACAGTTCCGTCGCTGACGTCTTCAAGCTTGAGTTCCTGTGAAATGTAGGTGGACATGCTTGGCCAGAGTTACTGGAGTTGTATGGCTGAAGCTCAGAGTAATGATCTTTAGAGAAATATGGTAATAACAGCTATAAAATGTGCCAGGCATTCCCCCTCCCGACGTTATCTCTAATCAGCAGAAGAGTACTGCTGTACTGGTGTGTGGCTTTCAGTTTAGAGGTTTTTTCGTTTCCCAAAGAGGCAGCTGTGCCTAGTTGCTAACAGGGCAGGTTCAGAGACCCGAAGACTAGAATAAGTAGAGGAGCTACTGACTAGTTGAGTATCCTAGGCGAGAAATGTAATCGTTCTGTGCCTCAGTGTGTACAGGTGTAAAATGAGGAGGACGTTACCTACCTCATAGGGTTGCTGTGAGGATAAAATGAGTTACTACATGGAAAGTGCCTGGCCTGAGTAAGCATATAGGACATGTTGACTATGCCCGTTGATGAGTAAGCTGATGAAATGATTGGCTGACGATGCATAGCTAGCAGAGTCAGGATTCAAACCCAGGCCCCTGCAGCTCCAGACCTCCTTACGTTTCACTGAGCCACACTGGAGTGAGAGCAGAGTTCTGACAGAGATGAAAAAGAAGCGAAAGGAATTGTGGAAACAGCACATTCAGGTGGCTGAAGGAGGAAGAAGAATACGAGAAAGAACAAGGAGAAATCAGCAGAAAGAAAAAGAATAAAGAACTTAAAATAATCTATTCTGATTATTAAATTAAAACAGACTCATTCTAAAACTTAAAACATCATACAACTAAAGTACTTGTCCTAGCCACCTTCTCTACTCCCCTGCCAGACAGCCATTGCTAACAGATTTTGAAAAAACAAAAACAAACACAGAATATTACAGTATCATAGAAAGCAGGGGAGGCAAGTCAAAAGAGCAGAGGTGTTTGGAAAGGCTGGATGCAGGAGGGTCAGGGCCATGGGGCTTGGTGTCAGGGAGAGCAGGGAGGGGACATCAGAGGAGGCCTGGTAGTTAGGTTTGGAGTGGATTTGGTGTGGAGGGTGTATGCACTGGACGTAGACAGCTTCAGAAGAAGTCTGGAGTGGAGAATTGTGGGGGTCAGAAACCAGGGGTGCTATGAACCCCTCTGGGAATCTGAGGGAGCTTAGGGACCTCTTCTCAGAATAAAGTACCTAAAATAAAAGACATGGGATTACAAGAGGTAAATACTTCTATCCATAGACCCCTTGGAATTCAGAACTCCCGTAAGGACATTTCTAGCGTTAAGATTTGGTACTTCTGCGGCCTCCATCCTTAGAAACTGCCAGCTGCCCTCCTATTCCTCTAAACCCTGTCTGTATAGGATAAACTCAAAGGTGTCCCCAGAATGCAGAATGAGTCCGAATCTGTAGCTCCAGCTTGATTTTAGACAAGGACCTATCTTCAGGTGATTTGGATACCCTAAAACATAGAGAAGATGTATAAAACATTAGTATCACCACCCTCATTTACTTATTTCAGAGGGAAGTTGGCAGAGTGGAAAGTGCGTTGGAGACTTAATGTGCTGATCAAATCCTCTTGGCGTTAAAAAAAAAAAAAAAAAAAACCCCACCAAGACCCAGAGGCGGGTAATCCTAGGTTATTGACTCATTACAGGAGGTTCTTGGTATGTCCCACATGTTTGGAAGATGGCCGATGTGCTTCCTCCCCCCATATGGGTAGATTTGGCGTTTAAATTTGCAAATAAAATTGAGAAAATCACCAATGACTCTTCTTGGACCAGGTTGATGGCAGGGGGAAGGCTGGCAGCAGGCATTGCCCAGGGCGGATTCGTTGGGGCACAAACACTAGAAAAATGAGTTTCTGAGATTTTCCTTATCACTTATTCAACTGGAAACTGGCTGAGCCTGCCTATGAGGTCATTATTAATACAGTAGAGAAGAGGGTTCACATCAAATAATCCCATTTAATGTTCAATTATGTTTTTTTATATTTTTTTCCCAGGTCACCAGAGTATGTCTATAGGAAAGAGCTTTAATACTTTAGGCCAGTAATTTGAAATTGAAATCATCATCCCAACTCCATACATTGTTGGAAGTTCTATTTTGGGTTGGCCCTATGTAATGTGAAATGAAGAGAAAAAGTGTGTAGCTGAATCCCGATATGGAAATCCAGACTTAAAAACATTCTCTGATGGTTTGGCACTGCAGGATAAATTGGTCATAGTTTTCAACAACTCAGATCAAAGCCAAATGCTGTTTGCATTCAGACAGTGATTCAGGGACCATGTCTTATTTGGTTTCTTTGAAAATAGAGCACAGACATTTTTTCATACCTTCGAGAGAAATCTTTTGGCCGCCAAATTTGTGCCTTGTAAATGTTACTGTACCCTAATATAAAGTTTTACATTTTGTCTCAAATGTCTTTTTCATAGTTATTCCACCATCCCCAAGCTGAGTAGCTTATTGCAATGAGGGTCTCCTGATGTAATGTGAAGAAAAAAAAATCGGCCAACTGGTAAAGATAAAAAAGAAAAGAAAGTAAATAAAACACATATGGAACGTTTACTTTCAGAGTTAAAATGTATTTGAGTGTGTATGCAAATCAGCCATCCAAATAGAAATCTAGACTGGGCCAGCCTTAGGCACAATTATGAAGTAGCAAAGTTTGTTTTCCACAGCCTTTCATTCCCCTTACCTGGGTATTTTCCATTACCTCCACCCTTCTTCTTTCTCAGTCTACTTCCCGATCCTTCCGAACCTCAGTTAGAGAATCAGAATTGCCCTGGTTTCAGTACCCACTTCAGGACTCTGTCCTACACCACTGAGTTTCCTTTTACTTCTGCTCCCCTTCAAACACATGCGTTGTGCCCCCTTTCTGTCGGCCTTGCTAGTCAGGGAGAAGTTCCAGGGATAAGTGTGAATTATATAAACGACTGTTAAAAAAATGATTAACTTGTAGCCAGTTCTTGATTTTAGTGACCAGATTACATGTTTTTTTTAATTGTTTCCTGATTTTGTTTTCTTCCTTGATAGATTTTGAGTGTCTGTTGTGCAGAGAGCAATGGCTTTGGTATAGTGGGAATTATATCAAATATAATTTGAGAGAGCAATTGTCAACGGTGGAGTGGTGGCGGGGAGGGTCGGATACACAGAAAGGTCATATAGCACGGCAAGATAGAGTAACGGAGGAGATGGACACAAGTCGATTTTATCTAACAAATGCTTAGTTCATGCATTTGGTGTGGTGGACACTCTTCTAAGTGCTTCAAAAGTATTAACTCATTTAGTCTTCAAAACAACACTCTATTACTATTGCTATATTCATTCCTGTTCTCCACATGGAGAAACAGGCACAGAGAGGTTAAGGGACTTGCCAGGGTTGCTCAGCCAGGACTGAACCCAGCAGTTTAGCTGCAGGGTCTGCGTCCTTAAATCGTCTCAGTACAGCTTCTCCAGCTTGGGGAGATGCATGCCAAGTGTGGGACACAGACCAGGGCTCTGAGTTTGAAGGCGGGACCTGTTCTGGGTGAGCTGAAAGATCTGAGAGGGTTCTGTGATAGTGGTTCTTCACCCTGGCTGCCCATCACAGTCCTCTGGAAAATAACAAAAAAAAGAAGAAAGAAAGAAAGAAGAAAAGAAAACAAAAGTTCCAATGCCCAGACCGCATCCAGGCTAATGAAATCAGAAGCCCTGGTGCTGAGGCCTGGCCAGCTGTGTGAAGAGCTTCACCAGGTGTTCTAAAGGGCAGCCAGCATGAGAACCACTGTGGGGAGGAGACAGGAGAACTGGATCCTGAGAGTGGGCTGGAGCTCAGGAAGCAGAGAGGAGAGGGTGGTCAGGTGGCGGATGAGGGAGAAGAGAATCAGGTCCCTCCACTTTCTTCTCTCTTTCCCTCTTCTCTCCTACCATCAGGTTTCTGGTCTCCCCTTCTTTTTTCTCCTTTTCTCTGACCTCGTTGTCCCTTTCTTTCCTTTGTGTCTTTCTCATCTCCTCTGTGAACCCCTGTACCCTCTTCCTTCCTACGTACCTGCTCCTGCTGCCTGACCTCTTCCTTCCAGCATTTTCGTCATTTCACTTAACAGTTACCCTCCTCCCAGCAGAAAGTGACAGAGGCAGAGCTGAGGCTCTCAGATCCATCTTGAGGCCCATTCATAGTGCTCCTGAGGGAAGTAAGGTACAGATGTGGTTCCCAAATAGTATAATTAGTGTTAAATCCTGGTAAAGACTGTATTCTCTGGGGACCTAGAGCATGTGGTACCTGGCTTCAGGGGTGAGCGGAGAGAGGAGAGAGAAGAGCTGGGAAGGTATGTTGGTTTTCTATTGCTGCTATAACAAATTACCTTCAACATAGTGGCTTCAATAACCCAAATTCATATCTTGCAGTACAATAAGATAGAAGTCTGACCTGGGTCTCACTAGGCTCAGATCAAGGTATCAGGAGGACTGCATTCCTTTCTGGAGGTTCTAGGGGAGAATCTGTTTCATCATCTTTTCTAGCTTCTAAAGACTGTCCACATTCCTTGGCTCGTGGGCTGTTCCTCCATCTTCAAAATCATCAAGATAGCCTCTGCCTGGTCCTGCTTTCATGGGCGTCACATTGCTTTCTCTGCCTCTCTTCTTCTGCCTTCCTCTTCCACTTTTAAGGATACTTGTGATTCCATTGGGCTCACCTGATAATCCAAGACAATCTCCCTATTTTAAGGTCATTTTATTAGCAACCTCAGTTCCATCTGTATCTTAATTCCTTTTGCTCATGTAATCTAACATATTCCCCGGTTTGAGGGATTATGACGATATGGACACTTATGGGGTGCGGGCATTATTCTCCTTATAACAGAAAGCCTCACAGAGTAGGAGGAGAAATGGACAGTAAATGTCATTCCAGATAGACAGAACAGCCGATGCAAAGGCTTGGGGACTTTGAAGAGTGTTCAAAGTAGGTTTTGAGAGACGATAGTAGTTCAGCATCACTTGGTAATGTGTCATAGAATAGGCCATTACATGTATCATTTATGCAGTATATTTTCTTAAATTTTACATATAATTATGTTTAGCACATAGCTCATCAAAATGTCTTACAATGAGCCGTACTCTGTGGGGGTGGTCCAGTGGTACAGCTAAGAGCATGTGCCCTGGAGCCATGGAGAGTGGGTTCTAGTCCCACCCCTACCACTTCTTCAGCTGATACCTGTAAGGATTAAATGAGATCAAGAATCTCAAGTACTTTGCTCAGCTCCTCACACATAACTAAACTCCAAATAAATGTGAGCTGAAATTATTATTGCTGTAATTAAACTGTGTCTTAAGCATATGGCTTATAACTTGCCACCCTCACTTTCTCCTTAATGTCCACTTCTTGCTGGAAGTAAAAAGAAAACAGTGGCAGGGGGAACATTTCTGACCTATGCAACCTGCTGAGATAACATCATTATTATCAAGTTCAAGCTGTCTAACTGCTGTGCTCTAAATTCAATCTAGAATCTAAGGACTATCTGCCCCTGCCTCTTACGCCAACAGCCCCAAGTGGTATCTATAACTGAGTTTTAAATGACATTTGGTTATGAAACAGAAGACAGGAGACATGGGGGTGGGGGATGGGGTGTTCCAGGCTGCAATGAAATTTCGAAGGTAGGATTAGTAACAGCAGTAACAACAAGAAAAATGAGTGGGACTCAGAGATGCCTGGGAAGGCACGTCTATGCAAATCTTTTTTATTTCTGAAAATCCTGATTCCAGGGAAATCTATCATTCCAGGAAAATCTTGACTCTGTTTTATCTGGGAATGAGATAAAGTCCAATTTCAATAGGAATCTGGGAAGGCATATATTTCCTATTAGGTGCTGAGTTCTGTGGCTACATTTGTTAACCAGTAACTGAGGACATGTAGAAATAGCCTGGCTTTTCAAGGCAGTTGTCTGACAACCAAATGGATAAGCTACTCTATCTGACCCCCAAAAGGTTGACCAGCTGGTTTGAAAGAGGGCATTGTGTAATTACTGGGGAACTGGAATGTCTCTTGCTTAATATTATACTGACCAAATGGTAGGAGGATCTTGAAAAGAGCATGAACCATAACTTAATTTAAAAAAATAACCAGGCTAAAATGATGTCAGAAAAATGATTTAAGTATTTATTATGTGGTGAGCCCCTTTAAATTTGTCTTGCTAATCTTTGTACTCTCCATGGTGCTTTGAATGCCTTAAGTACTTATATAACTTGTCAGCTATTTGTTTAAAAAATAAAGGGATCTACTCCACAAATGAAAAATATTCAGAGGTTGGATGGAGATCAGGTATGGTTCCATCAGGGCTCTGGCCCCTGTTGTCTACAACCTTCTCCATGCTGTCCTTTGCTAAGTGTCGGCTTCCTCTGCAGGCTGAGAGGAAAACAGTTTCACTTCTGTTTCTTCACAACACACAGGAGAGGAAAGGCCACCTTTCTAGTGGCTCCCTAGAAAGAGAATCTTCTTTCCTCAGAAGCCACCAAAGAATTCTCTCATGAGAACATCTCATTGGTTCAAACTGGGTCACACACTAATCATTGAAACAATACCTGTGGCCAGGAGAATGCTGTGCACTGATTGGCTTAGGGCTGGATATATGAGCCATTTAGTTTGACCAGTGGAGGGGGATTTCTCTCACATTCATCAAGCCCATTACCGGAGCTGGGGCTGGGGTTAATTTCCATTGAAGTTCTTGGGCTGTGTTTCTTATCAATAGAGGAAGCCCCTGGTTGGACATGTGCGCTAGCCAGTATTGCAATTTCCATTCAATCTTTGCAATAACTCAGGTAATGGAACTGAGGTCCCCAGTGGTTCAGGAACCAGCCCAAGATCTTCCAGTATAGGATTTCTAGGTTTTCTGATTCCAAAATCCACCCTCCTTTCAACACACCATCGTGTCTGAGTGAATGACAGAATAAATAAATGTCCAATGGAAGCAGGGCTCCTTGCCCTGTAAGAATAATAGAGTAATGGTTAAAGTGGGAGACTGTTTCTGTTTGAAGCCTGGCCATGCCCCCACAAGCTGGGTGACCCTGGGAAGATATTCCTCTTTTCTCTGCCTCTGTTTTCTCATCTGTAAAATGGAAGTTGTGCTAGATCTTACCCCATTGAGATTTTGTGAGAGTTAAGTGAGGTAATACAGATAATGAACTTGGAATAGTGTCCCCAGCCTGAACGGAACCAACACTTTTATCCAGGACAGGTCTAATTTGGGGGCAATTGGTCATTTGTCCAATGGACAATAAAATTACACTTGTCTCTGCTCTATAGGATTAAAAGGGGATAGAAGTGTTTATACATATGAAAATCCCCTGAGTGCTTTAGCATCATGGAGATTTAGGAATTGTAGAAAATTTCCAAATGTATTCATATTCATACTCCTTGAAGGTATACTTAGAATTTGAGATGAGTTGGAGAGGAATCTGAAAAGCTATTGAATCACTTTTTTTCAGAGCTTAATTCTACCCAAAACTTGTTGTTCTCAGTTATCCCAATGGTGTCCTAATGCTGTCCTGCCTTCCTCATTTCCTCTCTATAAAAAAATTTCATCTTCCTCTCTGCACCCTCATTCCATATTTCCCTCCTTTCCCGCCCCCCATTATTTAGTACATATTTTTCTCTCTTTTGGGTAGAATTCAAGGTGCGATGCAAAATGACCTGGTTTGCGGTGGTGTGAAGGGGGTAGTGGGGTGTCAGATAGGGAAGAATCATGGGGCAGTGGAGGGGGAGGCTCACCCACCTAACTCTAAGTATTGCACAGAGACTGTGAATGTTCTTCCCCAAGAAATAGGAAGTGATATTTTCACCTTCAGTTTATAATGAAGAGCTGGGGGCCACAGAAAGAGACAGGTGTTTAGACTTTTTGGAGTATTGAAGTAATTACATATATACCCAAAGACAATACTTAGTGCTATTCACAGTTTCTGAAAATGGGGAAACCATTCATTCATTCATTCATTCATTCATTCATTTATTTATTGAATTGGTATTACTTACTAGTGCCCAGCACTGTTGCTTGGCCATGAAAGGCTTGTGAAGAAATGTAAATTTGGGGCATTTGAAGGTACTTATAGAAAAGGCAGTTCTGAGTACGAAGCATCACGATCAGGTAATTAATTTTACAACACCATATAGAGGTGGCCAGTTTGAATGCTAAGTGGTAAAGGAGTAGGAAACTGATGACCTGTGGAATATTGTGTATATTATGAATTTATTTTTATTTTGGTAAAGTTTCTGTACATATACCTTAGTAATATGTCAAGAAATATCAAATAAGCCTTTGTATAATATTAGATGCATCTCAGTCGGGTTTGTATAAAATAGAAGAAATATTTATCAGTCAAAAAACATGTAGAGACATTGTATGTAGTAAAAGATTTCACTTTTTGCACTTTAGACTCTGATGTACAGTTTGACCTTAGAAAGGAAAAGAGGTATGATGCTATGAATATAATGGCTATCAATAATAATTTTAAAAATTGCACCACTGGTGTGGAAGCAGGAGAGTCTGGGCTGACTGTACTAGTGGCAAAATTAGTAGAAAGATCAACTTAAAAGTTTTATTCGTGTCAAGCACTGATAACATTCCACTAGTTGTACTACTCGCTCAGGAAGGTAAAATGGAGATTTTCCATCTTACACATCTAGTTCCCCTCTTTAAGTTGGCAAACACTGAGTTTTTCCACTGCATTTCTACATAACTGGACTCTTGCCGCTCCCGTGTGTGTGTGTGTGTGTGTGTGTGTGTGTGTGTGTGTGTGTGTGTGTTTTAACAGCTAGGCATACTATCACTGGTGCTGTTAGCTCAATTTATCTGCAATCTGGGGTTAAAACGTTTTTCTCTCTATAGACACTTTACAGGAGTAAGAATCTGATCATAGTTCTTTGCAAGTTTGTAAATACTTTGCTGTCAGATCACTCAGACACAAATAACAGTTCTGAAAGTTTGCTGTTAGGATGTTCCCTCTGGGAGTCCACTGTGTCCCACGGCTATAGCTCCGAGATTGTGAATGTTCTTATTTTGTCCTCTAGCTTTGTGTAAGCAGATACACAGGTTCAATGCCTTTTGTGCCCTTTTTGAGGTCGGTTCCTCCACTTGGAAGGGTCTCTTTGCGTTTCAATTTTCTACCTATTCTTTGAAGTCCAGCTCAGGCAGTCAAGTTATTCCATATCCTATTGTAGAAAATTATTCCTGTCTCCTCCCCAGTCAGTTGTGCTTATCTGACATTGATCATAAGACGCCTTGCACTTTATACATGTCCAGTGTACTTTGCACACTTTATACATGTCCAGTGTACTTTGCACACATTCAAAGAGCATGCAGAGTTATTTTGTAGGGTAGCAGTGTTGAAAGAACTTGGGGCTTCTAGACTGGCAAATCTAGCTCTGCCTCTCCCTCTCTTTAGCTGTTTACTGAGCTTCAGCTTTCTTTCTTCTAAATGAGAGACTACCAGTAGCCATCTCATACGATTGAGACACTTTGAGAAGCAGATGAGGGTTTGCTATATACCAGAAATCGAGCAAAATTCTTTTTTGTAACATCCTCCCACGTACAATGCCTATGAGTGTTAATTCCTTTACCCCCAAGCCTGAGACGGAGTAGGTCCTCACTGAATATTTCTCAAATGAATGAGAACTGGACTTGAGCTGGCAACAGGGCCCTGTCGGCTGAATCAGCCACTCTGAGTCAGCAGTTGAGATGCATACAACTAATGACTCCAGGGAGGGAAGATACCAGTGGGTTGCAGTTCCCACCTATGTGTCTGAAAGGTTGCTAGGACATGATTCCTAAGCACGATGGAGAGCTCATGGGGAAGGGAGAGTGTCATTGCCGTGCTACACGATTTCCTTTCCCACTGTCTTTAATTACTCTCCCCTCCCCCACCCGTGTTGACCAATTCAGTCCAGAATTGGTGCAGATCTTATACTGACTCATTCCAGGGTTGTATTGGGAGCGCTGCATGTTTACTATATCCCATGGAATGTAAGGACATTGCAGATCTACATTCCTGGCCAAAAAAGAAAAAAAAGAAAACAATCAACTAAAGCACGGTACCTATTTAGTGGTAAATGTCTTAGGAATGTTACAGTCTCATGAAAATCCTACCTAAGTGAAAAATGACATTCCCACCCTTGGGCTCTTATAAGTGGAGAGAGTTTTGGGGATCTCCAGGTTGATGACTAATAACTTTCCCAGTGTTTTATTTCCATGAGCCATTGATTAAAGAAGGGAGTAGCACTATATTTTTCTCTTCCAGCTAAACTATTCCCGTTAAGTGGGAAGTTTTGGAAGCTTCTGTAAGCTCCCAAGATATCATTTCATGCATCAAAACCATTGTATTTAAAGTGATAGCTGAGGGACATTGGAAAGGTTTTTTTGTAGCCTCCATCCAGCCTTGTCTTGTTCCAGGAGAACAGTCCATACAGCACAAGAGTGTGAATGAAGAGAATTTCTCGTGATGCATTGAAGGCTCAGAGTTCACATCTTGCTCTGCTCCTGAAGGCTGGAGTTAATGAGGACGAGTTTTTATGTGAATGTCAGGCATGTTGCAATAACTAGCCACAATGGAATAGTCATGGCAACTTCTACCACTTGGTTTCTTTGTTTTTGTGATGTTGCAGCATGGTTCATTTTATGAGTATTTTCTTCTGTGTGGTTGAACCCATCGATTGCCATCTTGGGCTTGGATACTTGCATTCAAAAGGAGACGAAGAACAGAGGGAAAACTGGAAAATTGACAGAATGATATTATCCTCCGCACTTATTAGTTCTCTCCCTCCACTTTTGCTGACAGATGTTCTGGTGACTAATATTCTGATGAGTTTGTGTCTTTAAGAAAGGGAAAATAATAACTTTCCCTAATGGGAATCTAGAAAAGCAGCTCGAAACAAGACATAAGAAGTACTGTGAAAATTGGCCTTTTTGCGGGGTGTCAATATCATGTAACGATATTGACTCTAGTAATATTCCTTCTGAAATAAGATAAGTGAAAATTGTCAACAGTCTTTTTGGTTTGGTTTTCTGGGGTGAATCATTTGTGTACTTGAGGGCTTCTATTTTGATCATAGCATCTACTACCTGAATGCTAGTTTTTATTGGTCTAAGAGCCCTAGAATAGAATGTAAGGACTGGTGAAATTCTAATTGTCTTGAGATACCCTGATTCATTTCATTCATAAGGGTGAATAATATTCTCGTATTGCAGAAAGGCCTTATGAGGGTATTGTGTGCTTTACATACATTGATTCCAGAGATGGAAGTCTGTGCATCTGGGGCAATACATGTGGGGAACCTCTCAGTTGGTTAATTCCTTCAGGACTCTGATCAAACTAAGCAGAAGGGTTGGGGTCACAGATTAGGTGGGGTGTGAAGCTAAGGATATTGAATTCTTTGGGAGAAAGTGCCACCAAATAGATGCAACATATGCAGGTAATGTGCCTCCATTCCTAGCAGTCTGTGTTTTATACCCTTGCAACACTTTCTTTACCTTCCTCTCTCCTTGGTCTATACTTGACATTAAAAAGATACCAGGGGCATCCTCTGTGCGTCACCTATCCATTTTCGAAGTTATGTGCATCCAATCCTGCATAGTAGAAAGAAAGACCCTTTTGCCATTTTTCACTTCTTAGTTTTTACTTTTCCCATCTTACTACTGTTTTTTCGTTTTCTTTCTTTCTTTCTTTCTTTTTTTTTTTTTTTGCTTTGTTCTTTACGATTTGACATCAAATCCTGTCTAAAGGCTGAGGCTTTTTCATGTTAAAGAAAAAAGCCAGTTTAACAACTAAGGCCCATGAAGAAGGCAAAGTGTCTCCCTGCTGTTATCCGGTTCTGGAGTTCCTCGACTCCTTGGCGCACGGTTAGGAGTGTGTGTGTTAACACGTCGAGAGGGAGACGCAAGCTCGGCCTTCGAATTGGCCAGCCTAGTGACCAGCGAGCCCGCCCCCACCCCTCCCCCTCCCCCTCCGGCGCTCACACTCAGGAAGCAGCTGGCTGCAGGCCGGCCCTCGCAGCCACACTAACATCCACACTCCTCGCTCGGCCTCCTCCCTCCCTCCCTCCTTCCCCTCGCCCTGCGGCCGGCCGCGTCCACACAGCGCAGCCGGGGCAGCCCAGAGCGCGGCGCACACGGGCACCAGCGCAGCCCCTCCCCGCGCCGCCCTAAGTCGTCCAGGCTCTCACCAGCGCTTCACCGCTTCACCGACGGAACCCGCCGAAAGCAATTAGCCAGCCTCCCGGGCTGCGCCCCCCCAGGCACATCCCCCGGCCTAGGGCGAAGATGAGCAGGACAAGCGAGGCACAAAGTCGAAACTCAACTTTTTAAAACATTATTTGCATGTGTGTGCGTATGGGGGAGAGAATGAGCTGATGCCGAGGGTCCAGCCAACCCCCTTCTGCCTCCTCCTCCCCCTGCCGCTGCTCCCCTCGTACAGGCGCGCGCACACACGGCACTTGGGCCGGGTTTCCGCGCTCTGTCCCCGGGCTTGGATGGGAGTTTTCATTTCCGAAGGAGGCAGAACCCGTGGAGCGCGCTGAAGGGCTGGAGCCCCGTTTCTCCTCGCCAGCGCTGGCCGCCCGCTGTCACTCGCCCAGGCTGGCCAGGGGAAAGGACCCGCACGCCGGCTTTGTTGTGGAAATCCCGGTTACCTGGTAAGTGGATGCCATAGGAACTTTGCTGGCAGGCGAGAGACGGGGAAGAAACAGGGTGCTTGAGAATGTGGGGGAGTTAACACTCAGAGACACAAACTAGGGATTAGAAATGGTTTTCCATGCTGAGCCGGTGGTGTTCTCGCGGGTTTAAGGATACCCGCACCCCCACCCGCAGAGTCTCTAAAAGATACTTACTTACTGAGGTAGATAGCGACCCTCAATTAGGAATCAGGCTGTGTTCTTGTCAGTTGCCTCAGAGCGCCCTGTGTAGAGGAGGACGGAAAGGAGATCAACAAGGTTTTAAAGTTTCTTTAATTAGGAAGAGTTTTTGGTTTTTCTTTTAAATTGCATGGGGCAGAGGGCTACGGAATCAGGGCAAGTTACAGGACGCATGGGTATGGTCGTGCACGACACCATGAGTCCTCACCGAAGGGAATCTCGAAGTGGGAACTGATGGGTTGACGTGAGGTCTCTCGCGCGCACACGGGGCTCTAGTTGTCTTCCAGTTCCACGTGTTTGTGGAGCTCCACGAAGGCTGTTTCCTGTGCTTGTGTTACTCTGCAGCCGATGTCCCCATTGCTCCAGGAGATCCTTGGGTCGGGGGTACATTATCTCGTCGCGGGGGGATGAGTCCGTGACCCGCATCCTCAGGTCTGTAACTATAACCTCCCACGCCGCTAAATGCGCAGACACATTCAGACGCTCATCCTCCCCACCGAGTTCGTCACCTAGAGTTTACCTTTTTATGCGGCCCGACAAAATGTCAGCACTGTTTGGAAAATGTCTCAGTTTCAGGGACTTTGTCCTGCTCACGTCTCCCGTCCCTATAAATGACCCCGTGTGTATTTTGAAGTCTGCCGGGCAGCTCTCTGGAAAGCGTGAGTGAGCAGCCGGCTCCTTCCTAGACACACACACCTTGCCTGGAGCGATACTTCCAAGTTACTCACAGGAGCTGACAAGTCACCTCAGGGATGAGGAAGTCACCCAAGTGTCTGGAAAACTTGGCCCTGACGGATTTGTCATCCTATGGATGATTCAATTAGGTACCTGGAGGGAGAAACTTTGGGAAAGGTCGTTTCTGGCTTCACGGGTCATGCCCTCACCTTGGGCGGATATCTGGGAGGCGAGAAGTGAAGGATACCTGAGGGTTAGGACAATAGCTCGGGGAGGGGTCCAGGCCCACACGGCGGGTGCGGCGCGGTGGTCGTGCGCTCCGTTCCCGTGAGCGGCGAGTGGGGCCGCGACTCCCTCTGGATTCGGACTCTGGAGCCCGCGGGTCCCCGCTGCTTGGGCTTCCCAGCGGTGGCGCCCTTTCGGCCCCGACTTACTCAGGACTGGGTTGCACAACAGGAAGCCAGCACTAGTTTGTTTTGTCTTCCTGAGCTTGTAAGCAGACGGCGCTGAGGGTTAGGGGCCCAGGCGGCCAGGGAGTGACCCGGTCTTAGCAGCGCGGCCCCAGCCGCGTTCCGGGACACGCCCCTCGCCCCGCGCCAGAGAACCTAGGGGACGCGGGTCTCGGACCCCTGCGGGCCAAGCTGGGAGGGTCAGGAACAGACAGGGGTTGCCTTCCTCCTGCCCTGTCCCACGCGCCTCTGCCACCCCTGCGGGTCCTCAGCACCTCTCCGGATCTGTCCAGCCCTGCCCCTGGCAGAGGCCCCGGCCCTCTGCTCTGTATTCCTCATCCCCTTTTAGGCTTCCCCGGCATCAGCTCGGCCCTCATCCCTGGAGCTTCTAAACCCGGGGCAGGGTGTGGAGGGTACTTCCGGAATCGCGGGACTGGACTCTGCAATTGTGTCCCCCCTTTTGTACTCTCTCCCTACCTACTTCCAGAACATCAGCATCTCCCAGAGTTTGGGCCCGTGGGCCCTAGAGTTTGAGAAGAGGGATGTTCTGCAGCTCCCCCCAGTGGGCCAATTCCCTTTGGGTTATGAGAAGGGGAAATCTCAAATATAGACTGTTAAAGCTAGACAGGGCCTTCCTTGGCGATCACCTGTGGATGAGAAAACCGAGCAACAGAGACTTTCAAGGGTTTTGCCCAAGGCCACACAGCCAGTTGTCACAGACACAGGACAAACACTCAAGTTGCCAGTCTCAATTCAGAGAGCATTTATTGGCCTGAAGAAGGTGAACTCAAGAGAAATGCAGTCTCCTTCTGTCCCTACTGAAAACCTTGATGAGTCATGATTTCTGCCTTGGGAGTTAGCCAGACGTCTGTTTCCCCCTCTGCCTGTTCGCCCTCTACCGCGTTCTCCACTAGGCCTCCCGTTTTGCACTAAACCGAGAAACTTTTTTTTTTGGTATAAAATTGATTTGTGTTAGTTTAAATCTCCCCATTCCTTCTCTTCTTCCGCCAAGTTTGCTTCCAGTGGTGATGTGTGAAACAGGTGCAACCTGCAAGGGTTTGCAGAAAAAGGGTGCAATGAAGGTTGTTGGGGGAAAGTTTGAAGCCATTTAGAGACAGGAGGAGTGTGTGATTTGTGTAATTGGGAACACGTGGAAGTTTAAGGATCACCTTTAAATGCATTACAGTTGTATGTTTTCACTAGTTGCTAGAGTAGCCCTAAAACCCCTAACACTACCTTTGAAAGGAAGACTAGTAAGCGTTTCTTTTCCAATTACTTTCTAAGTGCCTTTCCTTACTGGTAGTTGAATTCCTTTCCTTTGTTGCTCAGAGAACTCAGCAATCCTTCAGTATGAATAGTTAAATCTAATTGCTACTATAACTCCCTCTCTCATTGGTTCACCTTAGGCCGGTTTTGAGAGAGCATCTTTTCTCTGACCCCTGATTCCCTTCAAGTTTCTTAATAGTAATTGGTTTGTCAGAGATTGAATACATGGGGTCAGTTGGGTTGCTTGGGAGGAAGTGATCATTATTCTAGATAGGAAAAGCAACTTCTTTTTTGGATGGACTCCAGGGTCCACCTATTGGGTGAAATTCCTATTGGGCCAACCTAATCAGGGCAGGGAGGTTAAATAACAGCAAATTAATATTTTGTACTAGCCCTGCCTTCGTTCATATGGCAGAAAGTGGTCTTTCCATCATTTTAGAATAGAGCTCAGTGTTCTCAGACTTTTTTCCCTCTGAGTATTCTTTTCTGCTAGTAAATTAAATCTGAGGACATACTTTCTACTGTTGTCCCTCTCATATTGTAGTTATTGATCTCTGGAGTTGGCATGTTAATTTGTAATTATTTCATAATATAGAAGAAGTCCTTCTTGAAGGAGATAATTCGGGAAGTGGCACCCCATGCACATTCTCTTCCCTGGCGAAGTCCTTTTCTGTGTTTCTGTAATTATATTCTATAGAGGATATTACAAAGAAGGTTGAAATACAAGACTTAACTGTAACTTTTTCCTAGGTTTGGTTGCCTCATAGACTCAATCAGGACTGAAAATAAAATAAAATAAAGTAAATGGCACATAGGAAATCGGTGCAATAAAAACGTACTTTACTCATTCCTGGAGAATGAGACATAACAAAATCTTTAAAATGAAACTAACGTGAAGTTTGATTAAAAGAGGCCCAAGTTCTACATTTTCCTAGTTTCCCATTTACTTCAGACAGAGTTGACACAAAACCCCAATTTTTTTATTGAGATAAAATATCAATACGGAAGGGTGCACATATCTTAAGCTTGATGAATTTTCACAAGCTGAACACAACTATATAACTAGCATCTGGATCAAGAAATAGAACATTTACCAACACCCAGAAATGTCTTTATTATTTCCTTCCAGTCACTACATTCCCCCAGAGTCAACCCTGCCTTGACTTCGAACATATATATTAATTTTGCCTGTTTTTAAAATACCTTATGTAATTGGAATAATTCAGTATGTACTCTTGGATCTGGCTTCTTTCTCTGACATAACAACCTTTAGTAGGTCAGGTAATTTGGACACTAATGACACAGAAGCCCTATTTTCTGCCCTAATGATGGTCTGATTAGGGAGACTGAACATACACGAGTGAAATGTATAGTGTGAAGTCAGCTTAGGGTGAGCAAGGGGAATGCTGAGGAGCAACCTCTACCATGACAACCCAAAATGCATTTGGCAGGCCCTCTGTTAGGACTGACAACCTCCACAACAAAAGAAGTGCCTGGTCTTAGTACTGAAATGACTATTTGTTTTGTGGCTTTTAGCTAGGATTTTTCACTGTTCATGAGTATGCCAAGATAAAGGCAAGAATAATGTGCCTGCTCAGAAGACTGGAATAGAGTTTTTATGTCACTTTTTCCTAATAGAGAAAGGAATAGATTAGGAGGCATAGACTAGGAACCATGCAACTATAATTTAATTGGTTCCACAAGACACAGAGTGTGGGATTCATGGTTGTGTGGCCCTACTTCACTTATACTGTATTTATTCAGGCAATAAATGGTAAACATAGGATATAAATATATAATTACATATTTTATTTTTATCATCTTTTTCAATATAAATGAACAGTGTAGTAAAAAATTATAAATACATGTGAATATATAAATGTATGAAAAAATACATGGATGATGCATGTAGTGTGAAAAATATAAATACATATATAGCTATAATATAAAATAATCTATGTATATAGAAGGGCTGGGGAACATTCAAAGATAAATCATACGTAGCCCCCAAACTTAATGAAATTAGAGTTTAGACAGGAAGATGGAACACAGACAAATAACTACTATAAGGCAATGGAGAAAGTTATGAATGTTAAAAGAGAGGGATGTATAGTAAAATAATTAACATTTATCTCATTTGATATTCTGTAATGATATGAACGAGGTACAATAGTGTAATTCTCACCATTTTTTACAGATCAGAGACATAGATTAAGAGAGGATCAGGGAAGGCCTAAGGTAGGTATTTGGGGTGGGCATGGAGGTTGAATAGGATCTGGATTTAGGAAAAAAGAACAAAAGAAGGGAGGAGGCGAAGGACCACCCAGGTGGTCTCTAAGGCAATTTATAGGATGAGTAGAAACAAGGATCCAACCATATTCCACTTTGGGAACGGAATTTGTCTGTAAAACTGGAATCATGGAGGCTCTAAGTAGTTGAGAGTAGACTTGAAATGAAGAAAGCTGGTGGGGCGGTTCTTGTGTGATGTGATCTCTTCAAGGCCAAGGACGGGAACAACTGTACATTTCTTCAGGTTCAGTAAGTCTTGCTGAACTGCAGATGGGCAGATATGGTTACAGGATCAGATCAGACCCTGTCCCAGGCTCTTTGTTAAACAGATCAAACTTTCTGAGTATCAGTTATTCCTGAAATTCTGAGCCACATCTATGAAGTTTCATTTCTAGGTTTGCAGAATTCTATCACAAAAAACTAACCAGATGCCAGGGCTATGTATGAATTCTTGTTATTCTTGTGTGTGAAGAAATGGATTAATGTTTTCCCAACCTTTTCAGCATGACCAATAGATTCCATTTCTGTCTGTAACTTGACTGAGTCATTCATGTAGGGTTTTTTTTTTTTTTTTTTAATAAATATGTTGTCATGTTGGTTAAGGGCCTAGTCATTGTTGTGGATGTTCATACTTCTGCAGTGATGTCACTGAACATTATTTAACTTGTATAAAACTTCTGTCTACCATCAGCTAAAAATAGTTACATTGGTCACTTTTAAACAGTAACTAATTACACTGAAGGAAAGAAATCACTCAGTTACATATCTGACAGAGACACATTGTTACACTTGAATATTTGGTTTAATGAGTGATAAATTCACTTTGTTTCTAGAATCTTCCATAGGTAGATGTTTATTACCCCTCTGAAAAGAATGTCATTTTTAGCTTTGCAAATAGCTATTCAAATGGGCTGAGTAATTATTTATGCAAACTAAGTGACAATATGCTTTTCATTTGCCATATTTTATTACCTATGTATCTCCTTGTGTGAGGCTAGATTAAAAAAAAAAATCTCCAGCTAGTTACTTTTCTTTTACATTTCTGAAGAAGCCTTTGTGTCTCAAACCATGGCCATGTGGTGTTCACTCTGCAATTCAGGTAATTAATTCAGCAGTGACATCATAGGGAATGTGTTCATTTTTCCATTTCAAATTCCTCTTCATAGGATCTGATGGTTAACTCATATTAAGAACACATTTTGAAAAACTCAGTTCTCAAAGGCAGTGTGTGTTAATTTAAACTTTTCCCCCTTTAGCATTGTAACAGCGAAGTTTTATTCCAGGGAAGGTCACCTACCCTCTGCATGGGAGGAGATCGAAAAGTGTCATTTTGATCTTGATTCTGTTATTTGGTTGATTAAGTGATATTTATGGAGCACAACTGATCAATTGATGTATACTAAGTAAAAGGCAAAGTGAAAGATAACAGTAGTAGTAGTGTACCTTTGTATTATTTAATCCTTATTTTTCAGAAAGCTAAAAATGTCAAACACTTAGATCTTCATTACAGCTATATTTTGGTATTTGTTTTACTTTGGCTGTTCAACTCCGTCTGTATCTGTAGCTGTTCTTGATAGGTACCTGGGCAGGCAGATAGTCCAAATGCTTTTATAACAGTGGCTTTTTTTGACTGTAACCCACCATACATTTTCCATCTTATCCAGAACATGTGGTATGTATGCAGTCATGTACACCCACAAATAATTGAAATAAAACAATACTTGACCATAAATACATTTGATGCCCATTGATAGCTTGTATTTTATTCTAGTTGGTTCTACTTCATTAAAAATTTTTTTCACCATTAAATAATTGATTTTAGGGCCCACCAATGGATTGCAACTAGTTTGAAAAACGCTGCTTTAGAAAGAGTACTTTGTTAAACATGGATCTTATGGCCCATATTCAACTTGGGCCAAGGAATCTATGTTTGTCTCAAAATTCTGTTAGGTCCCAAGTCATTCTCATTTTGTGTGATTTCTTACAGCTCACCAAGGAAATCTCTTAATTATTCCCTTCTCCCTTGCCATTTCCTGTAGGGTCACAGTTTTCTAGAACTTTCTGTACTCATTGATGAGTTAATGACTGAGGCAAAGTAAATGAAATACTTGTAGGTAATTACTACTAAAAGTAGTGACATTTAGTAAGCTTGGGGAATATGAGAGTTGTATAGATGCACTGAAGTGTGGAAAGTAGATTCTAAGAGAGGTTATTGAACTTTTAATATTGCCCTCCAGCAGTATTTTCCTGAAGGTTCTGAGTTTCTTCTAGAATTCTGTAATCACTAGCATTGAATACAAGGTTCTCAATGCTGCTTCTGATTTTTAAGTTAGGATTGACTAACTAGGGAATACATTCCTGCATTGGATTTGGTCATTCCCTTTTTCCCCGACTTTCTTCCCTTTTTCTCCCCTCTACCTCCCCCACTTCTTCTTCCTGTTCCCCTTCCCCCATCTTCCCTTCTTTTCCTCTGTGTTCTGTCTATATTTGCTACCCATATTTTGAATATTATAGCCACTAATTTATATTTAAAAGGGCGCTGCCAGATACCATATTCTATAAATTTACAGAAGATTATTTTCATGTTTCAGAAAATTGTATGAAATATAAAAATTAAAACAAAGTTAAAATGTGTATATCTCTAATTAGATAGCTACCGTAAGGAAAGGTTGGAATCCACAGGTAAAACAGTCAGGGATTCTATTAGATGGAGTCCATGATGTTCATTATGCGTATTATCTTTTCTGAGTGGTCTTTGGAAGAATAGTCCTGAGTCTCTGAACAGGACACTAATTTGTCTTCATGTTTCTAAGTGGTATAACTCAGAGTAAACCGCCTTTAGGAAGAGTAATTTCTCCTTTTGATTTCATCTTATGGGTGATTATATTGCTTGAATAATATCTGTACATCTTAGTATTCAAAATAAGTATGTTAATAGTTTTAGACTTACCAACATTAGACCTTGGGAATGTCCGAATGCCTATATGGTCTATATATACTGGTTACCAGGTGTAACCTCCCTAAGTTTCTGCTCCCATCCCAATAATATGGAATTATCCCAGCCCTGTTTCTATGTAACTTCTATTTTAAAGTCTGTGAATCTGTCAGTGTACTGAATAAAGTTATGAAACCACAGATACGATCAGCTGTACTTTGTTGTGGGTTACTTTATCATAAAAATTTCAATTTAGAGGAAAGATATTGTACATATCCAATGCATTTCCTCTATAATATCCTCCAGCTTCACAGGCTCCTGTTTGCACTTTCCTCTTGTTAAAATTGCAGACAAGAATAATTTTGATTTATTGGTGACATCTAATATAGCTGTGTTTATATTGTTGCCAATAAAATGACTTACACGATTGGTTTTTGTTTATACAATCTTTTCTGAGGAGTCAGTCACCTGTGTTAGGACAAGGTACATTCTGCTTATTAAAATGAACTCCCGGGATCTAAGAACATTCAGCTCTATCTGTCCTTGATTGCATTGCAAGCTGTGCTTCACACTGCAGCCGTGCATGAGAATAACTTATATTACCTGTCAATAGGCTTTTCATTTCTATATTCTTCTGGCTACAAAAGCTGTAACTAGAGAAGCCCCTGGGAATAGCATGGGCCTATTAATGATCAAGCCATTGATGGTAAAAAGGCAATGTTAATGAAATTATACGTTCATTAACCCAAAGGGGAAAAAATAAAAGAATCAATAAAAACTCTATTTTAGGTGGCTTAGACATAGTACATACAAGAAGCCAGCTCAGGAACGGTTTGTTTGCTGACCAGAATTTTGTGCCTCATTATCAGGTTTTCTATGCAGGGTAAGACATGCTTGTGGCATAAGGAATGGAAAATGTAACAAAGGCTAAATGTAGCCTAAGGAAATGAAATGATGTATGAAAATTAATAATTAACTGGCTCATCAGATGAATTATGACTCTAGATGAGTTTATTAATGATATTTACTCAGAAAGGGCTTTTGGCTGTAAACAGGCGTTATAGAGCTCGTGCTTTTGGAATTTTCTTGAATGGATGAGTTAACATTGCATTTCATTTGTTTAATCTTTTAATCCATGAGAAACAGTACCTGAGCCTTGGGGAGAAGGTAGAATCATGATTTTTGTATTTTGATTAAAGTCATAGGTTTTCCAGAAAATTAGTGAAATGGTTTTGTGCCTTAGTTTCCTTAGGAGTTAAGTAATTTCCTTCCTGACCTGACTTACAGGAGGGTTTTTTTAAGAGTTTGAAAGTGGTCAAAAGGAACGATTTATTAACCCATGTTGACTCATAGAGCAGAATGAATATTTTTATTGTTTGAACCAATGGAGTATTAGAAATCTAAATGTATTACTATGTCAGATCTTAAGTACTCTAAATTTGTACTTCTGGATGTTCCTTGCTTTTGCTTCTTCTTTTTATTTTTTTTTTCTTCTGTTGATACGGCAGGGTAGGGTAGAGTCGTTGGATGGAGGGCAGAGAAGAAGGTAATACTGGAGAACTTAAGTGTTTAAATAGAAAGAGGCTCTTCCAGTGGAATCCTCCCAGTTAGGTTTTGATACTGATTAGTTGTGATTTTACTTTTTGACAAAGTGTAGGAAAATTTAATCCTAATAATCATTTTTTAAGGTAAGTATCGTCTTTCAGCACATTGCTGGCATGAGAGCCTCCTATGAGCTCTTGCTTTAATGGAGTGGGTAGAGATTCCTGTTTTTGCTTCCACGTCTACCCAATTTCCTTGATTTAAGTGCCACAGGTATAAAATCTACATATTTATACTTGATCATAGTAAATGGGTATTTTTGATAGTCTTCCTTATCTTAATTATGCGAAAGCCCAGAATTTCAAGCGACTGTTGATTATCACCAACTTCTTCATTTTATGGATGAAAACTGGAAGTGCAGAGAACTTATAAATGATTGGCCGGCGGCAGAACTCAGGTGTCCTGACTTCTAATTGAGTTCTCTTTTCACTCTGACTCAATGAGGATGTCGTTCTTAAAAGTTAGCAATTTATTCCTTTTTTGTTGCCATGTATACTTAGAATTATACATGATCATATGACCTAGCTAAAAAGTATATAAAATATTATACGAATAGACAAAATTGATGTTTAAATTCTGGTATCTAATGCTTGACAAATTTGTTGGCATGATTAATGTGAAAACTGAATTATTAGGCATAATTTTACATACAATTTATTTTATCTTTGTCTTGAGGTTGCTTTTTCTCAGCTCACATGCCTTCGACCTATTGGTTTTTCTATTATGGCATTAATCGTTTTACTTTCCGGCTGTTGCTTTTTTAGTAATAATATTTAAGTACAGTTTTGTTGTTGTTTTTATTTTCAACCTAAAGCTATTTAATACATGAGTATGGTTTATATAAAAAATAAAAATAAAATATCCAGTCTGTCAGGCAGGTATGAGTGTCTGATAATTAAGTTCTCAGTGTTTTAATTATTTTTCCTTCTCACCAACTTACCACATTAATGATCTAGTCTAATGCTAAGTACCTACTTATGTGTTTTTATCCAGATTTTTGATGATAATTCCTGCTTGTATATGATCTTGCTGCCAAAAGCGAGTCCCTCATTTTTAAAAACTTGGAAATGGGCACAGCCTGCAAATTTGCAGACACTTGTCACTTGCACCATGGTCTTAGTGACTCACATTTCCAGTCATGTTGGATAATTCCTCATTTTCAACAAATTGCCAATACAACATATTTATTTTTGCCTTCTTTTTTTTTTGGTCAGTACTGAATAAGTGCTTTCTTCTGTAGGGTTCAGAGCGCTCAGAAAACACTATTTTATCACTGAGTAGAGAATAGATGGGCATTATAATGTGGCAAAACACAGAGACATTAAATGATTCTTACCATAATCAACCAGTAAATCAACAGATCAACTGGTAATATAGTCGAGTTCTTCTAAATTGACACAGCAGAAAAGGCATTAGAATTTTTCCAATGTAAAAAAAATCTTATAACCAGTCTGATACCAGGGTTCATTTCTTATTATTCCATAAAGAAACTTAAATGATACAGGTTTGGGTAAACCTGGATTTATTTGTCTATTCTTGCGACCTATAGGGAAGGGAAGGGCAGGAACAAAACCTACGTGTGCTTCTGAGGACTAGATGGCATGGCAGTATTAAATTTGACACAATGATAGAATTCTTAATAAAATAGAAAATTGGTAAAGATGAAAAAAACGTTCCAAATTTTATATTGTTAGTAAATTTTTAAGTGCTTCAACATACGGGCACATCTAGTCAACTTTGCAAAAGGCACAGCGAGTGCTTGGCTTGAAAATTAAATATTTTTGATTTTCAGAAATGATAAAAGAAAAAAAAATACTCTTTACAAAAAAGTTTGCCCTTTGTGATGTCTTGTCCTTGATGATTGATGGAGTCATTCATTTGGGAGTTGCGTTGGAAATAATTTGTCTAAGACATTGAATGGGTCATATAGAAAAAAAGAGAAACCATCCAATTGAGGACATCTGGGTGCTATTGCTTTCCACTCAGTCTGTATTTCCTCTGTTTGTTCAACTTTGGCTTCTTTCCATGATTGTCATGTCTGTATCAAAGAATACAGATTGCGACTGTGTTTGTCATTCACTAGGAGAAGTGGCACTTAGTCACCTCGTTGACTATCCAGTACTTTTTCTCCTCTGCTACTTGGTGAGGTTGCAGATGGAAGCTTCATGTAACTATGGTCAATTTGGCATCTGTGGTGCATGGTTAACATACCTTTAGAAGGGCTGTTCTTTCTTTATATTTTTCATAAAGCAGTTTTTTTCACAGCCTTTTCCTTTTCTAGGATCTTAACAGGACGTGAGAGTATTGTGATGTTGATTCTATTTCCATGCCCATAATTCAGAATCAGTATGGAACCAAGATTCTAATGCTGCTATGAATATTTGGATATGTGGACATATGAAGCCTTTGCAAGAGTCCCAGACCTATATTATATTATCTTTTGTGAATCTAGGGACTGAAAAATTTGCTCTTAGAGTGAAAATCAGAGATGGTTTAATGTCCTCAGAATCTCTTTTAGAGGTTGAATCTGCCATTTGTTTGTTGGAACCTTTGAAGCATTGGTCTCACAGCTCATGAAGGTAATTCAGTTTGGTTTCCTAAGACTCACTGTAGCAAAAGTGAACTAGTATGGACAGATCCTCTAGGGAGCAAAATAAGTTTCATTTTGCAAGCTGGCACCAGTAAGTTGGTTGTAGTTGCCAAGAGCACTGTATTGAGAAGGGCTCAGTGGCAAACAATACAATGCAGTGATCCATAATCACGTCTACCATGAAAGCAGGAGGGGAGAGTGCCTGCCAATGAACCATGTATTTGCTGACCTAGCTCTATATGAAAAGGCCATTTTGCTAAGAGTGCTTCTTTTCTTCCTGAGATGAATACTACACAGGTTGAAAACTCACTGTGACTTGTTTTCCATTTTACTTTTAAAAATGCCTGCATTTATTTTTTTAAACAGGCTAATAACCCACACCATGGATAACTTATTGGACTTTGCCTGAAAGGAGTCATTAGTGCTATTGGATATTTGACCATCCTGGCCACAGGGTTTTTCAGAATGAATGGAAGGTCATGCAGCATGAATCTCCAGCGGACATCAGGAACCCCACAGGGGCCTGGGATGGTCAGTGGCCAACACATTCCTCCCATCCGAGCCCATTCGGGGACTCCTGGCCCCCCGTCCTGTGGCAGCACACCGAGCCCTGCTATTGGAAGCCTGGCTAACAGTCTCCATCTCAAGATGCCCTCAGGAGGAGGGATGGTTCCTCAGAGCAACATGGCTGAGAGCCCCATCCACCTGCCCGCCCTGAGCCCCAGGAGACAAGTGTTCACCAATGGGAAATCACGATTCCAGGTCACCCAGGCTGGAGGCATGTCAGGGCCCCACACATTAAAGCCAAAGCAGCAGGAGTTTGGAAGTCTTTTTCCTCCAAATCCTGGGAAAGGTAGGATTATCTTTCTGGGCTCTTTTAAAAGTGGAAACTATTTGTTTTCTCCCCCTAGTACTTTCTCCCAGAAAATCCTATGGAAAATGCGTGATTCAATGTCAGGGTCAAAACTGATGGTCTCATAATGATCTGCAGCTTCCTCGGTAACTGGCAGGACGTGTATGTGTGTGTGAGGGCCAGGGGACCACAGTGGGAAATGTGACATCTCGTGGGCTGTGGAATGGAGTGTAAGATAATACAGAAAGATTAGAAAAAGAAAGGTAGGGTGGTGGTGGTGGTGGTGGTGGTGGTGGTGGTGGTGGTGGTGGTGGTGGTGGTGGTGGAAGGGAAAGAGCAAGTTTAGTAAGATTCTACCCTCTGGATCCACAAAGCTCTGTGCTGGCTCACGAAGGGCTAGATTCTGCAGGCCAAGGAGGAGAGAGGGGTGGCTGGAATCGCCATTATGCTAGATGGGTGCTAGAAAAAAGATGTTTGGAAGGAAAAGGACAAAAAAAGGAGAAATTTTAATAGCCAATAAAATGAGGAATTAATACATAGAAATGATAAAAAAATTATTCTAAGAGCAGAACCTATAATTTTTCTAATATAGCTAGTGACGAGAGAAAAGAAAGCTAGAAGAGAATAATGAAAAGATGTATTTTTTGTGCTCATGAGAACTAGAAAAACTGGCTAATGTGAAATGAAGAGAGAATGTATTTCAATCCAATAGTGTTTGAATTACCATATATTTTATTTATTTTATTCTTTTCATTTTTATAAGAGTTTATTTAAGCTAAAATTGATGTCAGTTGATGGGAAGCAAGATCTCAAATGCTCCAGAATGATCATGTATCTTAAATTAAAGAATAATTGTTGAAGAATAGCAAATTATTTGATGACACTGTCTCTAGAAACTGGTATTGAATTAATGAGATTATATTGCAAATGATATGTGTGTTTGGGCTAGAAAAAGAAAGAGTATGTATCCCCTGTAAAATAGAGCTTTGTTATATAAAATAGCACGATTATATATTTGTTTAGGTATTTTTAGCATTTAGTTTTAAATGTTTATATTTCGTGTATATACCACCAAATAAAATTACGAGCGCCTGTGAATAGCCATTCACCCAGTTAACTTACAACTCTCAGTTGTGGTGAATAATGATTTATATCAGGCAAGGAACCAAAAAGTCATTTTAGTGTCTGTGTATTTCTGTATACGGAGAAGTTGGTATAAATGGATAAATTAAAAAAAGAAACAAAAAACCTAAACACCTAAATATATGTGTAGTTTTTTAGTTTCTTTTTTATCTATTTATTTTGATCTAGGTTTGGTTGTTTTATTTCTTAGAGCTACTGATATTAAGTATAGGAAAGACTCCCAGGGGGCTGCATCCAAAATAGCTCTGTCATTGTCAGGCTGCTGTGTTCACGGTGAGTCAAGCTGAGTTCCTTAATGCCGAGCTCATGGGTTTGGATTTTCAAGGGCTGAGGCCCAGTAAAATCTTTCCGCTGAGGCTTGACTAGTGAACCGTAGCTTGCTTTTGTATATACTTGTGTTTGAAATTCTGTCTGGCAATAATAATGGTGATAATATTAATAACTTGCATTTATGATAGCGTAACTCAGCATGTGTCAGGCATGATGTTAAGACTTTCCAATACATCGTCTTAGTTATTCCTCAGAACAGCCCCGCGTTGTATGCTACTGTTGATCAACTGATACGGGAACAAAGGTCTAGAAGGAGTAAGTAACTCAGCCTTGACAGCCACTGAGGAGTTTGGGAGTATTGCTTTGAGGGTGATCAGAAGTGGTTATAATTATAATGATTTTTAAAAAGTGCTTCAGCTTTTCCTGATTCTCCTCTTTTCAGTTCCCTGACTCCTTGCTCAGCTTCCAAGCTTATGTTCTGGATCTGCATGGTTGGAGCATGTATGGGCATGGATAAAGGGTCGAGGGCAACTGTGTTATTAACCCCCCTGGCCTTGCAGCGTGGATACTACCAGTGATCTGGATGGTGCCAGGAGTGGCTGAATGTGTCTCTTTCAGACCTAGGTTGACGGTCCCTAAACTAAGCCAATAACTGGTTGAGAATGGTGGTCTGGGACTGTTTGAACTTCATCCAATCATTTACTCAACAAATTATTATTGAGCATATATTATGGGTGAGCCACTCTTAGGAGGATACAAGAGCCAATAAAACATAGTTGCGGCCCTTAAGGAATTGAATTCAGACAAATAAATAGGGAGTTAAAATAAAGCACATTTAGTGCTCTGATAGGAATACACTCAGAGTGATAGGGCAACATTTGGAGGGTTCCTAGTGGGGACTTGATAAGTGAACCTGGGAGGAGAGTAAGATATCTAGGCAGATATCTGAAGGATGAGGGGCTAACCTTGTCGTCATTCAATGTGTATGTCCTGTGCGTGTGTATATCCTGTGTGTGTGTGTGTCCTGTGCGTGTATATGTGCTCTGTGTGTGTGTATGTGTGATTTTGAAAAAAAAGCTTGTATTTTTAATTCATGTGTATTATTTTTTTCCAAACACCTAATATGTTTTTAGTACATAAATATACTATTAAGCTGTTGATACCTCACTGGTTAATAAATAGAAGTGTTAGGTGTTCCTTTTGGCTTAGGGGCAACCATCAAAACATTGCCGAGACAGTAAGAATGCCACGAACTGAGAACATCTGGGAACCTCTGTCACAGGAGTTTATTTTTCTCACACAAAGAGCAAGCCAGAGTGGGTGATGCTGCTGAGGGTTGGAAGCCCAGGGATATCAGGTCCAAGATGGTGGAGCTTCTCTCCGTCTTTCCCTCTTACTTACACAGTGGCTGCCTCACTCCAGCTCCTGCTGTGAAGTCTGTTGTCTGAGAAGGGTGAAGGAGAAAGGAAGAAGGACAAAAAGCAAAAAGACAAAAGTGACAACTCCCCCAAATAGAACCCTTTAAATGGCTTTTCCAGGAGTCCCACCCAACTCTTCCCACTTAATTTAGCTTATCATTCATAACTTATCTTAAATAAAACTCATTCTTTGTTTCTTCTGAATTTACCTTTTTTAAAAAAAGTTAGGTTTTGTTTTACATTATTTTGTATTATGCTTTATTATATTACATTGTATTTTACTTTTTAGCATTTGCCACCTTTGTCTCTCTTGCACTTAAATAAGTTAAATCATCTGTTAGTAAGTTGCAGACATTGTAACACTTCATCCCCAAATTCATAAGCAGGTAATTTCATGCTATATAACTGAAATATATTAATAATACCCAAGGAATTTAACTTTGATACAATAGTATTATTTATATGTAGTTGTATCTTAAAATATAGTAAATTAATTTTATATTGTTATTTTGTATTTTACTTATTTATAATAATTATTATTTTCTTTCCTCATTTGTAATCCAAATGCCCTTTGTAGCCATCTTTTTTCTTTTGATCCAGGATTTAATCAAAGATCATGTATTACATTTGGTTGTCATGTCTTTTAATCTACTTAGATCTAGAACGGCCCTCTCCCACTGCCTTTTCTTTGTGTGCCAAATAAGTTGATATTTTTAAAGAGTTCAGGTCAGTTGTCTTGTCTCACAATCTGCTTGTTTCTTCATGATTGGGTTCAGGTTAAACATTTTTGGCAGGAATACTACATAGGTGATTTGTGTACCATGCATTTCATTACACCAGGTAGCATTGAATGCTCATTTGTCCTAGTGTTTGTGATGTTGCTTTTTGATCACCTGGCTAAGGTCGTGTTACCCGCTCACTGCATTGTGAAGGACACTTTACCTTTCAAAATTAATAAATAATCTTCTTTGACTATCTTGTTCTCTAATAACCTTTCATAGTCTCCATTGATGAATCCTTGCCTGGATCACTTATTACAGTGTTGCTTTTCTGATTCTAGTATTCCTTCTATGTTTATTAGCTGGTATTTTTCTGGAAAGAAGAGCTTTTCTTCCTCTCTTTTTGAGAATCACTGAAGACTCATATATTCTTTTAAACAAATTTACCATAATGCATTACCATCACTATTCTCTCTGATGCTCAAATTGTCCCAGATTGGGCGAGCAGGCGCCCCTTCACTTCAGGTCCTATGTCATTTTGGTGTATTCCCATTAAACACTTCCTTGCTTTCACACATAGCAAGATGTTCTAGGCTCACTTGTACTTCTCGACCACAGACCTGGAATCAGCCATTTTCCCAAAATGGGCCTTATGTGTAGACAGTGTTAGGAAGTATGTCAGAACGAGATCGTGAATTCCAGTTAAAATACAACATGACAGAGTTCTTTTCCACACTGCCTCATTGCACATTTGTCAGTGGGGTCCCTGGTTCTCAGCAACCTCAGTGTATTTATTTGGTCTGCCCTATAATAAAGAAAAAGTTACTTTTCAGCTTTACATTTTTCAGGTAGTAGAAATTAGTTTTGAAAATGAGTTCTTACTACACAAAAAGTTTTAATTGTGGTGAGATGAGAATGTTTGTATTTAGCTAAGCCACTGGGTGGGCATAGAGGACGTTCTGCAGTTGGTGACTTCCTGGCCCTGCTCAGTAGTATTGGTGAGTACAGAACCCAGTTATATTGTACCAATAATGGCACTTCCCCCTGCTTCCTGCTCAGCAGTTACGAATTGTAATTAGACTGGCAGAAATGCATTTTCAAAGCATCTGGGAAATCAGTTTTATGATCTCTACTTTAAGCACATTTGACATAGCTATTTAAATATTTAAGACAATTCCACATTCACAGTACCTGTAGGACTATATAATTGGGAAGATTTTCATTGTAAAGGTTTTTTATTTTACTGCAGGGCCTCTGACACTTCTTGTTGGGCTCTGTGGTCCTTGGAAACAGGGAGTTAGTTATTCATTAGTGCTTGTGGGTTATTCATTATTGTTGGTCAGAAAAAGCAGAATAATATCAACAGAGGACACCAGACTAATTGGGATTAAAAAACTCTGTCGTGTCACTTAAGGCTAGTGTCTCTTGTTAAGACCTGGCTTAAGAAAAATAATGTATCGTGTGAACTTGAGAGGTCTAAAAACTAATGTACCTTAAATAATACATCAAGTTTTATTTTTCACTGTTTATAGTTTGTTAATTCAATGGGTTATAACCTGAAGCTTAGGTTAGAGTTTGATTCCTTAGTAAGTCAGCTAGCTTCATATTCCCTCCCGACCCCCACCCCCACATCATAAATTTAAAAATACTGCCACTGCTTTAAAATGTTGCTTTCCTATATCATTCCTTCACTTATGTGTATCCCTGGAAAAACAGACAATGAAAAGAATCTGCTAACACCAGGGAGTGAACCACATTGAATGTTGCCATGTGAGAACTGAGGTAAGAAGAGTGCTTGGGGTCCCGCATTTTTGAAAAGATGCAGTTGATATATTAGCTAAAGAAAGTCGGGGCAAAATAGTTGGTTACTTTTTTTTTCCACTTCTGCTTTTTAATCATTTATATTTCCTTGCACTTCCAATGTGGCTTCCTGCAGAATTAGAGCAAATAAAGTTAATATTTCGTAAAAGGTTCCAAAAATAACCAAACCAGTCAGACCAAAGGCATTATTCCAGTGGAGGTAGCCAGAGTTTTCATTTCGTCTCGCCAATGAGGCAGGTGAAACACAATGTTTACTTTTGTTTACTCTTTGGGCTACACAGGGTACACTTTGTGTGATTTATTGATGCTGGGTGTAAATCAAATTGATGATGGATTTCCAAGTATTACTGAATGGCAGGCATGATTTGTTCCAGTTATAAAAGCAATTTGTCAATCTCATAACATTCCACCTTTAAAAGAATATATTCCATTAACACCCGTCTCCCGTACACATACCTCAAATGTTACAGAACACGAAGCTGAAATGTAACATCTGTTAGCACATTATTGTTACCTATAGCACATTATTGCTTTTAAATAGCAATCGCTCTGGACCTGTATTAACACTTTGTAGTTGAGAAGCTTGCATATTGATTGTCTCATGCAATTTAATCAAAGGCACCATCCTGAGAGGCAGGGCAAGTGTAATCGGCCCCGTTTTAGAGAGGAAGAGACTGAGGTTCAGTTTGCTGAGACCTCATTCTTATGGGCTGCGTGGGTGGCCACTGAATAGGACCCCACGAAGGAGAGCTCCTGCTACAGGAGTTCTGAGAACTCTTGTCCCCTCTCTCCGTCAGAGTTTATTGTTGCTGTCGTTCCTGAAAGAGTAGACCTTTAAAAACTCAAAATCATTCAGCTGCCATTTTCATCCATGAGCTGAGGAAATGGGCCTTTCCTCCTGTTTTGGAAAAGTGTACTTGACAGTTTGCACCTTCTGGCCCTCGTGAGCGGGGAGGTCATTGTCTCCCTGGGTCGGAATCAGGCAGTCTTTCAGGCCGTGTGATGGCAACCTGCGTGATTATGTGCACAAGTATCTTTCCATGCCTCTGTCTATGAAATCTGTAAACCCAGACTTAGATTGGCTACTTTGGACCCATAAAAATTTAAGAATAAATGGTTGGTCGCTTGGATTTAAGATCTATTTTCATGGCTGCCTTAGTTGAATAATAAAAGAAATAGAAGGCCTCTGATTGGCTCGGACATAATAAACAGGTTAAAAAAATGAGACTTAGGGGTATAGGACCTTGCTACTGAAGGATGGTATCAAGCCAGCAGCTGGAATAGGGACTGGGGATCTTGGGGAGGGAGAAGGTGAGCATCAGAGAACTTGAGAGCTAGCGCATTGGCTTTCCAGGTAGACACGCGTTTGTGTGGCCGTCTCAGGTGCACATGAGATGATGCAGCAGAAGGTGATGTTTATGAGTGGAGGGAGGGCAAAAAAAATTAAAAAATGGAGTTTGCTCTTGAGAGTTAAATTAGATGGTAAGTGTGAAAGTACATTTTACATTATAAACTGCCAGAGGCATGTATTGTTGTTCCCTGATTATAAATCTGTGTGAGGCAGTATTAATCTCCATAAACCACTCAGCGACTGCTGCTGAGTAAGGTGGCCCTGCCCCGCTACTCCATTTTTCATGTGACCTGTCCTTTGGAATAAAGGCCTGTGGCTTAGTCATAACGCCCAAGTCTCTGCAAGATGGAAAGCTATTCCTTGATGTGTGGGGATACAGAACCCTGAATACTCTCTATTTTCATAGTTTGCTTCAAAAGCTAGAGAGAAAACATTCAAAGCTTAGTAGAAAAACATTGAGGTGAAATGGCATATTTTAAAAGTTTATCTTCCGTCTAAAGATTTTATTTTATTTAGATAGGGTGATCTTACAATTTATTATCCACACCAGGATACTCTTCAGGAGTGAAATGGGCCCCTATTATAATTATGCCTGGGATTATCCTGGACGAGCTGGAAGGCAGGGTCACCCTACATTTAGAGGAAAATTTAATTGCCTTTAGATGCAGAATTTTACCCAACTGCTTTAAGGTAAAGTAGTTCAATGCACAGGATTAGCACCATGTAAGTTATTAGCAAAATTATTTCTTGGGGCCAATGAGTGATTCATTATTCATATATTGTTAAGTAGAATACATTATCTGATTGTTCTGGGGTTGAAAATAAGTGAGCTAATAATTATTTAGCACTTTCTATTTTCTACTACTGTTCTTAGCTTTACATATCTTAATTTAATCCCTCCCCACCCTATGAAGTATTCCCATGAAAAACACAAGAAAAGAAAGACTTAGAAAGATTAAGAAAATTAACCAAGAATTTATGGGGATTTTAACCCATGTCTCCCCCTTGACTTCAGCGCCCTAAATACTTTTATGGGATATTGTTTTGTTTTCTGGCACAGGGTTTGCCTTAACAGGCTAGGTTCTTGGCAGTTGAGAATGATTTCCTGAAAGATCCAGTATGTCTACCATAATTTCTAATATGTGTGGCAGTGTACTGTCTGGTATATATTTATTTTAAAAAGAACAGTGAGCTGAAGCAGAAAAACCATGCCAAATAAATTGTTGCAGGTGTTTGTGTCAATTTCTGTTAAAAGTGCCCTGCCTTTCTTGCTTAAGATAGCGGGTTTGGTGGCAATCATAGTAGGAAATGTGATGGTAAAAAGAAAGATACGATAATGGCTAATTTTTGAGCCCTTCTTCTGGGCCAGCTGCTGCGTGGAGCAGAGCTGCTGGGCCACACAACTAGAGCATAAGCCAGAAGGCCTTCCATGGTGGTCCTGGGCCTCAGAATTCTCTTGAACTCTCGCAACAACCCCCTGTGTCATTAAATTAAGAAAACTAAGGCTTGGAGAGGTGAAGTAATTTAGCAGCGGCCACATGGCTAGTATGTGGCAAAGCGGGGAATTGAATGTAGGTAGGTTCTCTGTGACTCCAGAGCCTTGTGTCTTAATCATTCTACTGTGTTCTGTTCGGGTGAGACATAAGCTTGCTCCTTGTAGCATTATGGGGAGCCAACCTGGGCACTGGAGCTTTCTACTGAAAGTGTACCGATTCACCAAGCATCTTATTCGAGATTCTTTTGGTTGCAGGTAACTGAACCCACTGTACCAGCTTATGTAAAAGGGGATTTCTTATAATGAACCAGGACTGTTTCATGGAATCCAGGGAGAGGGTGGACAACCAGATCCTTTGAAGGACTGTAAGAACAAGATACTTCCCCATGCTTCTTCTCGCTAGACAATGTGATCTTTCATTTCTGCTTCTCTTGACACATCCCTTCGTTCTTCTCCCTGCATATTGCTTTTCTCTGTCTTTTAGTATCCACATTAGTCAGGATTCTTTGGAGAAACAGAACCAAGGTATAAAGAGATTTATTTTAAAGAATTGGCTCACCCACTTCTGGAGGCCGAGAAGTCCCGAAATCTGCAGTTGGCAAGCTGGAGACTCAGGAAGGCCAATGGTTTAGTTCTAGTCTGAGTCTAAAAGCCTAAGAGCCAGGAATGTTGATGGTGTAAATTCCAGTCCGAAAGCTCACAGAGCTGATGTTTCAGTTTAGTTTTGAAGGCCAGAAAAGACCAATGTCTCAACTCAAAGCAGTCAGGCAGGGAAAGTATCCCCTTACTCATGGGATGGTTCACCTTTTGGTTCCATTCAGGACTTCAACTGATTGCGTGATGCCAGCACACATTGGGGAGGGCAGTCTGCTTAACTCATTCTACCAAGTTAGATGTTAATCTCATCCAGAAACACGCTCACCCAGGATAATGTTTGACCAAATGTCTGGAAGCACTGTGGCCCAATCAGATGGACACATATAATTAACCATCACAGCATCCGTGTCCCCAGCCATAAACATGTAATGTACGCAGAACTTCTGTGCTATGAGTCATCTATCTAGGTAGTGGTCCTCTATCCGATTTTCAGGGTCCTTGGAAAGAGTGTCAGGTAGGACTAGTGAGGGTCAGGTCTGGTTCATCCAACTGAGAGGTGGGCAGAGCTTCATAAACATGGGGCTCACCTGCTCAGAAAAGTGGAGTGTGGGAACTTAGTCCCCTAAATAAAAGGTAGTTTCGGGGATATGTCTTGAATAACAGTGATATTTCTGAAGTTATCACAGAAATTGTGTTCTTTAGCCAATACGACTCCAAAGTAAGGGAGGAGATTTTAGAAGTATGACCACCAGCAAAAATGAAGTTTTGGAAGACGTGGTTTTTTTTTTTTGAGTTTATTTTTTTTCTTTGAAAGATAAAGCACTGAACTGTATCAATTATGATGCTTTCCATCAGTTTTTTTTCAGTAGGGGCCAGTGTATTTTATAAGGCAATGCATTTTTTTAAGGTGATTTTTATTCTTAGATGTGGGAATTAAGAAACAGCATTTAATAGATGATCCATTAAACCTTTAGGTTTAGTTTGTATTTAGAGTTTAGTGAAGGGGAGGATTTTCAGGGTTTGAGTATGCAGGCCTGTGATTTTTATTTGAAATCATTTTGAACAACACGGTAATTTGAAGTAGTTTGGCTGTCAGATTTGAAAATTTTCAGCATAGCTCTTTCTTGTTGTCTTGGTTCATATAATCAAAGAGAATCCACTTGTGATTTGAATACTCCTGGCTTTTATGCCAGATTTTAATAGGAATCTATCAGATAATCTATCAGATACAAATCATAGACAATTAATCAGTGAGTTAAATTTTTAAAAGTTGGGGAACATGAATTGGGTGTTGAAAACATATTTTCTCTACATATTTGGCTCAGGTAATTTTTCCACTTATAGAAGAAAATTCTGTACAATCATCCATTTTGTTATTGTGCCAGGCAGACTCTAAGGTGCACTACTCCCCTCCGCCCCCTCCATTCCCATCTCCTGAAATTCATGCCCTTGTATAACAGCCACCCTTTGAGTGTGGGCTGGATGTAGTCACTTGCTTCTAACCATGACAAAGGTGATGAAATGTCACTTCCATTATTAGGTTACAGAAGACTTGACTTCTGTCTTGCTATCAGACTCTGCTGTCTTCTCAGCTTGTGTACTTTGAGGAGGCAAGCTGCCCTGTTGGAATGGCCCATGTGGCAAGTAACTGAGTGAGGCCTCTGACCAATAGACAGTGAGGCACTGAAGGCCTCAGACCAAGAACCTTCCAGAAACTGAATTCTGCTGACAACCACATGAACTTCAAAGCAGATCCTTCCCCAGTTGAACCTTCAGAGGGGCCTGTAGCTCTGGCTGACACCTCGATTACAGCCTCAGGAGAGACCCTGGAGCGGAGAGCCCACCTCGGCCATGCTCAGACTCCTTTCCCACAGAGATGGAGATAAGACATGTGTTGTTGTAAGCCAGTAAATTGGTGGTAATTTTTCATGTAGCAGTAGATAACTAGTACAATTACTGTGGCTTTTCTCTCTTGCAGAAGGCACTAGAAAGTTAGGCAACACCTAGGAGCAGGAGGGCAGGAGTTAACTGAGGGCTTATCATATGCCACCATGGTGATAGACTTAAAGATTCAACAGAGCCAACTTGCAAGGTTTTAAAAATTGCATCCACGTTACACATGTGGAAATCAATATTCAGAGAAGTGAAATTATTTGCCCAAGTTTACATGAATCCTAAGAGGCAGAGCTAGGGTTTGGATGCCGTTCTGTCTTACTCCCTGCCCCTGCCATGCATCAGGCGGACTCCTGTAAGCCCTGGCAAACGCCGGTGTGGCACTTTGCCTAGAAAACAGAATTAAACAAAGGCAACTGGTCTTTAAGCAGTCACCAGGTACCTTCTGGGGGCTTGTTGCCAGGTATCACTTCTCCCCCGCTCGGTTTCTTCTCAGTGGTGTATTCCCACCAGATACTCTTTTCTGCTCAGAATCTCTGCCCTCCATCTAACCTGTTTCACAGCCCTATTGTTTTTATTGCCCGCTTTATTATTCTCAAACAGAATTCATAGACTGTGTCATGTACCTATGCAAATAATTTTTAAAATCAATATACTTTCATAATTGAAATAGAAGGGAAATGAAAAACAATATAATTTATAATAAAATAATATACATTTAAATAATGTATATTATTTAAATACATAAAAAATGTTCCAGCACAACTATGCTAGAAGACATAATGAAGTAGCAGATAAGCTTGCACCTAAAGCCAGAATTAGCTAAAATTCCGATGATTCAGAATTGTGTTTGTTGTACTGATGGTTCAGATATCTAGTTGCTCTACTTTCAGTGATATCATTTTGTGAAACGGTGGACGGTACTTCATGATATTTCTATCAAAACAGTGATCAATCAATCTGTCTTTGATTTATACTATAATTTCATTCTAGATAATTTAGCATGAATAAGAATCATGAAAATAAAATGGACTTAGATTCTAAACTCAGGTAATTATAAACAGGTTTTTACCTATGTGAATGTCTGGTGAGACATGTAAAAATCATGTGGGATGTGGGATAATTCATGGTGGTCAGGACTGTGTCATCCCTGCCTTCACCACTGAATGCCAATAATGGTGACAACCCAGAATGCCCTAGAATTTTCACATGTCTTCTAGGGGCAGTGTCCTCCAAACCAACTGATCTAAACTTAAAGCTGCTTTTAGTAAAAGAGCTGATCAACTAATTCAAATATTACAATTTTCAGACGGGTTTGTGTTTTAACAGGGTCAAAATCATAAGACAAAGAAAGGCGTTGTTCATGGTGGAGTTTGTGGGGGTAGGTAGGTGGCAAAGTGAAGGATGAAGACGATCCCCTTTTTGCAACCGTTAAACTACATGGTATATGTGTATTTTTTGTATTTTTGATTTTAGCCTTTCTTTTTATATCCCTTTTCCTTAATGCTCCATATACACTTTACATGACAAATTTGATGTCTTTCTAAGTCAACTTCTTTTTTTCTTTTCTGGTTGTATTTTAAGACCTTCTCTATCTCAAGTAATCAACCGATACTCTCTGAGAATTGACTTGAATCAAGATGTTGTGCTAGTTACGGGAAAGTCAGAGGTGACCAAGATGTGGCCTGAAATCTCAGTAGATGAGTGACTATAATTCAATCTAACACACATTTACAGAGCAAGGTACAATGCTAGGCTTGCTCTGGAGGTATGATACATATGTATATATATCACACATATGTGTATGCTTCAGGGTGCTAACAGTCAAAGATGAAGAGAGAAACTAGAAACTTTAAAAGCAATAAATTGTATAAATAATGGTTCATTGACAACAATAAATGAATTTTACAGGCTTTATGTCCTTATGTATGATACACGTATGTGGTCCGTAACTAGTAACATATAAATATATAAAGCCTGTGGAATCATGTATGTTATATATTATATAATGTACCATACATAGTATGTATACTATATGCAATTACATATTATTACATATCATGTATTACAATTGATATATAAAAGCTTTTATTAAATTAATAAGCAAAAGTGCCCAGAGACAACTTTCCCCCCACTTTTTGTTGTGCATGAGAACTATATCTTCATACATACTTTTTGATGCTGTCTTTTATAGTTGGAAGCTCATTTTTACATATTCAAAGGAAAGAGAGAAAATGGGAAGGGTAGTAGGTATTATAAGAAATTTCATATCAAGACTGATGGGCCGCATCTTGTCCCACAGGAAGTGCAGATGGCGTAGAATATGTATGGGCAGTTGGAGTATGTCTTTCATTTACATTGACAACAGACTAAGAGGAGAAGATCTATCTCAAGTGGATAAATCGAAATGAGACATTAAGAAGAATACCCTTTGAGGGACACAAGGGCATTGTAACATGTTTCAGGGGAAAGATCAGAGTTACCTTCTCTGTCAATATTAATGATAAGGGGTGATTTTGTATAGTGTGAAAAAGCTGGGACTAAACGCCCACTCACTGATATAACAGCCAGGATCCAGTCAGAAAAAGAAAAGCTGCTTCAGATATTTTAACAGAGAGAATCTAATATCAGAAATATGTTAAGCAGGTATTGAAGGACCGAAAAGATGAAAGGAGGTGACTCTGAGGTAATGCAGATAATAATTGCAGGAAGCAACTACTGCCCTGGGTCTGGAAGATCAAACTGAAGAAATTGGAAGTTACCAGAACCTGGAAGCTTGGAGGAGGAGCCCACAGCCCTGGGACCCAGACCTCTGGGGGCTTGCTACCCAGCTGGTGTTGGTGGCTTGGAGAGCTGGGACAAACTGCCCTTCCAGTGGCTGTCTCAGAATTAAACCAACAAGTACAGTTTCCTACTCTCTGTGAGGCATTACCACAGACCTTGGAGTACTCTATATAGGTGTCAAATCAATAACAATTCTCAAAACAGAAGTTGTGGATTAGATCTGAACACCAACAGTACCTTTCCCCCTTTTATTGTTGCTCTTAAATTGCCTAGAATAATTGCACTAGTTAGGTCTAGGCAGAGTACATGTACCAAACTTTCAAAATGCTTGTATCAAGTGAAGCTTGTATATTTGAAAAGTATTCAAAACAAGCCCAGAGAAATAAAGTGAGACTACAACCCTCTTTTCGTGATTTCTTTAGTCTTAATTAAATTTGAAGGAACGATATCTAACACTTATAGAGCACTTAGGATGTGGTAGATATTTTTAGTGCTTGATACGTCATTTTTTAAACATATTAGTAACATGTTATCTTATTTAAGTTGCCCCCAAACCCCGGGAGGTGGGTACCATAATGCTAATTATTATTTCTCCCATTTTATAGATGAGGAAACTGACGTACAGTTGAATAATGTTCCCAAAGTTGCATAGCTAGTAAGTGGTAGGCTGGGATATAAACCATCCAGTTTGGCTCCAGAGTACATGTTCTTAACCACTAAGCCATATATAGCCTGTGAAATGATATATATATATATATATATGAAATGATATATATATATATATTATATATAAAATGATATATATATTATATATACTATATAATGTACCATAAATACACACACATACATACGCATGCACATGCGCGCGCGCACACACACACACACATATACCAACAACCTGTGTTCTTATTGATGGATGGATGGATGGATAGATAGCAAATCCATTCATTTCTTCAGCAATGTAGTCGTATCGTAGAAGTGACGGCTTGGGGATTAAGAGAACAAGGCTCAAACCCCAGGTCGTCCACTAACATTCTTAGAGCTTTAGGAGAGTCACCTTATCAATCTGGGCTCTTTGTAAAATGAGAAAGTTGAATGAAATTATTTAGACCATTGTTTCATGAGTTGTAAGGAGCCTGGTCACCTTTTAGGAACTGGGAGGTAGAGATGAAGCATGATTTGCAGGATGAGTTAGCAGTCAGTTTCCTCACATGTGTCAGACAGACTTGGAAGTGGTAGTGCTATTGATGCTATTGATAGCTAAATAGCCAGGAAGTGTCAAGGACAAAGAGATTAAAGTTATTTTTATTATTTTTTTTCTCAGACATTTGGGCACTGTGGGCCTGGCAGTACTTTTAATTCCTTTTTTTTGTTTGTTTGTTTGCTGAATTTTCATTTTTCTGCATCTAGATGTCAGTCTTGCCAGGAACTTGCAAAGCACTACTTAGAAGTCATTTCATGTTTTAGCCAAGAGAGAATGGGTCCCTTCTGTTAGCTTCCCTTGCTCCTGAAGGACTGACTGTCTGCTTTCCCAATTTATTGATAGCCCATCTGTAGACTCGTCGTTGATCTAAAGACTCAAGACCTAGAGTCCAGAGACCAGAAAATGCCCAGGAACTAGTAAAGTGCTCCCAGCATTTTAGAAGATGGGAGATGTGTTGTATTGGCTTAAAAAAAATCTCATCCTAAGATTAAGGAGGGAACATGGGTGTGTATGGGGTGGGTGTATATGTGTGGGGACAGCTTTTCTCTTATTCTCTAAGCAGTGACACTCCCTTTTGCCTTCAGACAGTCTCCTTTTTTCCTGTTCCTTCTCTCCCACTCACATTTTTCAAAGCCTTGATTTTTATGAAAGAATTGAGTCCTCAAAGCGTTTATATATATGGGTTATACCGTGGCATATAGCACTTATCAGAAGATCTATAAAATGTATGGGTCTAGAGTCAAAAGTGATTTCAAATTAGGTTCTGAGTGTTGCCAAATGTTACAATTGATGTTATTTTTGCTAAATTTAGAACAAAAGAATAATTTTGGCTCATGTTCAGTAGTAAAGTTGAATACAGATACATAGTTTGTTTTCCAAATAATCCTTTATAATCTTTGAGTTACATCAGGATCATTTTTACCATTTATAATGTTTTGCAGTGAAATAACTATGTATTATTATCATAGTATGTATCTGTCCTCTATGTAGTCAAGAGCCACAAGGTTGATACGGAGGGTGGTTTTGTGTGTGTGTGTGTGTGTGTGTGTGTTTGTGTGTGTGTAAAATGTAGGCCTGAAGTATATGCTAGATAGCATGGGCAGGTAGAAGCATGGTATCTCAATAGGGTACACAGATGGACTTTTCCTAGTTTACGAATATATTGCAGTGGAAGAAAGAAGCAAAGTCACTTTACTGCATTTCTGAACTTTTGGTGCCTGTTCTTAAGTCTTGTTCTATTCCAGAATTTAGCTGGAGAGCTCCAGAAATTTTTCTTAGTGTTGTGTCAAGCTGTAGGAGGGGGCTAACTGAGGCACTCTGTCCTACACAGTCAGTTATTGGATGTCTGAGGCACGGAGTTGGATTGGTTCTTTCTGTATAAAGCTAGGTAGCTGGTTTTTCTGGTGACAGATGAAGAACCAGGGTGAATGTGTTTTACTGAAGTATTCTGCTTTGATTGACTCCAGGTTGTGAACTTGTCACCTCTAGTAGTTGTTGTTTAAATTTACAGTCTTTGGAGGGGAAAATAGTGTGGGTAATATGGGTGATACAGTGGCATGAGGAATGTTTCGTTTCGTGCCTCATCACGCTAACAGGCACCTGGTCTCTGTATGTACACATTCTGCGTTGGTATGTGGCCAGTTGTCATCGCTGAATTGTATTTGGGTAAAAGAGTTCTTGTGATTTCACACAGAAATCAAATTTCGAGCACTGCAGGTGACAGCATTTTTCTCTTTTTGATAAGTGGAGTTGAAGCCTTAGAGGTCATTCTAGGTCAATCCCTCCATTTTCCAAAGAAGGACATACAGAGGCAGTAATAGCATATCATAGTGATGAAGGATGTAGGTCGGGAGCGGGGTGGATCTGAGACTGAATTCAACCCCCCCCATCACCTTGGGCAAATCAAGTGACTTAACCTCTCTGAGGGATCACATCTGTCCTTATCTCTTAGAAAATTTAAAAAATTAAATAAGATAACGTATGTCCAGAATTTAGCATAATGCTTTGTACAAAATGCTAATATGTTAAGTAGCATATTGTGAGATTAGCACAGTAAACAACAGATTTTAAACTGAATACCAGGTCTTTTCCCTGTAATCTTACACCAGATGTAAACTCTGTGAAGGCAGAAGATTGGTATTTGAGAGCCTACTGTGCGTCCACAAGAACAAGACAAAGTAACTGCGCTCACCTTATGTTCTAATGGGAATAGCAACGAACAGACACACCTAAGATGCAATTTCATGGGGTAATAAGTTTCTCTCTATAGAGAGAAACAAAGCAGAGTAATAAGGTTCAGAGTGATGGGGAGAATATTGTAGAAAAGGTGTCCAGAGAAATCTCTGATTTAAGTGAGGAGTGAGCCATCAGCAGATCTAAGGAAAAGTGTTCCTGAAAGAGATAAAAGCAAATGCATAGGTGATTCTGAGACAGTCCAATCATTTAGGGCCTTATAGACCGAAGTAGGGAGTTCAGAGAAGTCAAGTGTGATGGGAACTCCTTGAAGGGTTTTCAGTGAAGGATTGATATGATCTAACTTACGTTTTAGAAAGTAAATTCTGGTTACAGTTTTGAGAATAGCCTGAGTGGAAACAGGAAAACCAGTTAGGTTATTGCAGCGGTTCTGGTGAGCTAGATGGTATTGAAGGTTGAGATTTAGGACAGGTTTTGTAAGTAGAGCCAATAGCACTTGCTGAAGGATTGGATGTGGCGATACGAAACAGAAGAATCAAGGAAGAATTCTAGGTGTTTGGCCTGGGTGTGTAGTGAATGGCAATACCATTTCCTGAGATAGAGAAATCTGGATTTGAGGGTAAGAGATCAGGATTTTGTTTTGAACATATTACATTTGGGAGACCTATTTGTCTTCCAGTGAAAATGTCAAGGATGTAATTGGATACACAAGTCTTAAGCTTTGGAGTGTAATGGAAGCTAGAGATAGAAATGTGGGCCTTAACAGCATAGAGATGATATTTGATGTTACGGGACTATAAAGGACCACCCAGGGAGACAATGAGGATGGAGAAAATGACCAAGAACTGAACCATGGGTCAATCAACACTGGAGGCTGAGAAGAGGAAGAAACTGAGACGATGCAACCAGTGAGGTAAGAGGAAAACCAGGATAGAAGATGTCTTGGAAGCCAAGTGAACAAAGTGTTTCAGGAAAGAAGGAGCGATCACCTTGGTGAGATGTTGCTGAAAGGTTGGATAAGATGAAGCCTGAAAATTCTCTGTAGAATTGGGGATGATGGAGGTGACTGTTGCCCTTGACAAGAGGACAAAGGCCATGTTGTATGTGGCTTGTTCACTCCTATGTGCCCTGTGCAGTACAGTGTCTGGAACATGAGAGAAATGGAAACAACATCTGTAGAATGTTGGATGAATGAATCAATGGATTTACAAGGCTTTCCTTCTTTGTTTCAGTCTCAGTGCAATCTTTGCTTGTTTTAGACTTGAGTTTTAGTCTTATCAGGGAGAAAAATCATGTGATTATAATACAACATACTCATGCACTTGCCTTCTCTCGGTTAGTAGTCTGTAATATTGACTCAACATTTATCTCACGTGTTAATTAATGAAAAATATATAAACCACCACAGTTCTAGACAATGTCCTACATTATACCTTAGAATGAAGTAGGTAAAGAAAAGTGATCGATCTGTTGAACACTGCACCCCCTGTCTTCCCGGTCCCTGGGTCTGCAAACTCTCTCAGAGTCATCCGGGGGTTTATCAGTTACCTGAAGGCTGCTGTGGCTTGAACACTCTTCATAAAACAGGTCAGAGATTACTTCAGGCCATTTAAGTCTGGGCCACGTAGATATTTTCCCCCTTATTTTGAGATGAAAACCAGCAAGGATACTCTTGATTGGTTGTAGTGGGATTAATCTGGCTTTGCAGTTTTCCAAACTGTTCTCCTGTTCTCTGAGGTACCTTGGGGTGTTGCAGTGAATTCACAGGGACGCTGTAGGATATTTTAGTTTTTGTTTTGTTTTGTTTTGTTTTTTGTTGTTGTTTTTTTTTTTTAAGGGAAACAGAAATAGTCAATGTCTGTCAGCTACCCTGTGAACTACTGGCTCAAGGTAGTTCATAGTTTCAATATTAAATCACTGCATTCCTTTTTAATGATGTCATATCTTTGTAAAGCTGAGCCTTTGGGGTTTGCGGTCCTTAAAAAGACAGTACCGTATAAAAATTAATGTGGAACAGGCAACGGGTGGCAGAGTTCAAACTAATTTCAAAGTTTGAAAAGCTGTACCGTGCCAGCAGCATGCACATCCCATTAATAATTGTGGTTAATGAAGAATGAAACAAAAACATACTTTCCTATCAATGTATGTCTATTATTATTTTTTTAAAAATGGCTACTACATTTTAGGACTATTTATTAAATTGTTTGAATCTACCTGTTGAAGAGATGGAACTGTTAATGTTTTCTCTTGCTCTAGCAATGCCATGAAAAAATTACTAAGACACCTGGGTGTCATGAACTGAAAAAGTTTGAGAACCTCCAGTTTAGCCTCTTAGGTATTTAGCAAGAAGGAAATGGGAGGGGAGAGAGCCATCCTGCTGCCATCTCAAGCTTGGTCTGTTTGCCACCTGCGTCTCACCTAAGTCCATGCCACCTAACACTCTTTCCAGTATTCCTGTGCGTGATTGGGTGAATTTGCACATTTAACAAGTATTGATGAGCATTCTTCTGTTATAGCTGTGCTGGCAGCCCCTACTTTTAAATGGCCAGGATTACCTCCCACCCAGGAGAGAGTGAAATTTTCTGTCCCCTTTTCTTCTTTCTCCTGCTTGAGCAGTGTACCATGGCTCCTAGAATAGGACTACTTTTAGTCATGTCGTTCAGATTTATAGTTAAAGAGACTTTTTGGACTAGGCTGGGTCTTTCTCTAACCATTTCTGTTTTATTGTCCTCCCCATGACAATGTGTTCTGAGCACTAGACAACTACCTTACATGTGAACTTTCAGAAAATAGCCCTTTGTGACATGGGGATCAGTTGGATCTGTGGAGAACCCTCTGGAGACGACATTAGAAGCTACACTAGTCATGATGTACTATATTGGTCCCTTAAAAACTCAAAGAAATCTGTATCTTTGCATAGCAGAAGTATGTTTCTTTTTTCAGATTCAAGAGAAGAGATGAAAATGATACACTTTCATGGGTTCATGAGGCGGTACTTTAAGAATTGAAAATGGGAATTGTGCTTAGTGAAATCGCAGGTTTATGACCATTGACAAAGGTGAAAGGCAGAGAAGTGAGTTACATGAAGTGGCTTCGTTCATTTTACTCAGGGTTATTCCAAGGACTCAGAGTGCCCAGACGTATTTCCTTTACCTTCACTTTTGTGCCTTTCTTTGCTGAATGGAGTGACCCTTTAGAGTTATCTCCCTGGGCTTTGTCACCTCGTTCTGGATACTGGCCTTCTCAGTCTTAGCCTTCAGAATTACTTTGAGCAGTGGGAAGGGTGTTGGGTTTTTTTCCACCATAGAGAGATTCTTCTCTATTCTGTCTGTTTCTTCCTAATCTCCATCTTTCAGTCCATACTTTTACCATCCCCTCTGTTCTCTATCCATCTCAATCTATCCATTTGCCTTCTTTCTCCGTCCCCCCTTTCTCTTTCTTCCTTCCTCCTCCCTCTTCATATTTCTTCTTCATTGCTTTTCTCAAGTTCCATGTCTCATTTTTAAGTATCCCCAAAGAAAAGAGATATTAACATTGAATTGTGGGCATTTACCCTGGACCTGAATTGAGTGTCAGAGCTGTGTGATATTTTCTGTGTTGAACTCATATATGGGACTCAGATGATCTCTATGAATCAGTTTTACTTTGAGATGAGTTAATCAGGACTTACATCCCCCACCAATTTTCCATAAAAATCAGAAAGATTAGCTTGTACTTGCTGCTTGATTTAAACATCTCTGGTTCTAGTACCACATTATCCCCAGAGCAGTGCTGCCCTGTAGAAATATTACAGAGGCCACAAATGTGAGCCACAGACATAACTAAAAAAGTTTTTGTAGACATGTTCAAAAAACTAGAAAAACCAAATGACGAAGTTAATTTTAATAATGTTTTATTTGACAAAATATATTAAAAATACTATCATCCCAACATGTAATCCACATAACAAGAGATTATTAATGAGATATTTTACATTTTTTTACTACTACTAAGTCTTTGAAATCCAGTGTATATTTTATACTTTATAAAGTATTTTATACTTTATACTTAAAGTATGTTTCAGTTTGGTCGAGCCACATTTCTTTTTCTTTTTCTAATTAAATTTATTGATGTGACATTGGTTAATGAAATTACATGGGTTTCAGGTATATGAGTCTATAATACATCATCTGTATATTGAATTGTGTGTTCACCACCCACAGTGAAATCTCTTTCCATCACCATATATTTGATCCCCTTTACCCACCTCTACCACCCCCATCCCCCCTTCCCCTCTGGTAACCACTAAACTGTTGTCTGTGTCTTTGAGTTTCTGATTGTCTTGTTTGTTTGTTGCTTTCAGTTTTATATCCCACATATGAGTGAAATCATATGGTTCATGTATACAATGAAATATTACTCAGCCATCAGAAAAGATTAAATACTGCCATTTGCGACACCATGGATAGATTTTGAGATCACCATGCTAAGCGAAATAAGTCAGACAGAAAAAGTAGAGAACCATATGACTTCACTCATATGTGGGATGAGCTGCATGTGATTTGCTCAAGTACCACAGGTGCTGGTGGCTACTGTATGGGACAGTGCAGCTCCAGGTAGTAAGATATGGAGAAAAAGGAAGGTTTTAGGCAGTAATGAACCAAAAGTATTTCTTGTGCTTTATGCTTCCAGAATGCTGAATGAATGGAGCAGATATTGGCTAATAAGATGAGATTGGGAAGCACCTCCAAGTTCCATTTCCTTCTTTTGATTACTTAAATCAGATAACTGGTTGGCTTGTGGGTATTGGAACTTGACCTGAAGGGGTCAAAGGCCAGGGGTTACTACAAGTCTTTTTATACAACCACCCAGTTCCCCTCTTCCTGCTCTATTTCTACCTCCCACACTTAAATTTTCCCACTTCTTGGAAGTCGAGAACTTAAACAATGACTAGTTCTGCTGGTGAAAATAACTTAGCAGTTAAGAGCTCAAGTAGTTTCTTTTTATATCTTGGTTTATATGGTGAAGGAAGAGATTTACCTTTTTTCCTTGATATGACCTAGTGACATCTTACTCTAGAAAGGCTCAAAGCCAGCGTATGTAAGGGATATATTTTCATGGTTTGTGTGTCCCAGTGACAGGAAGGTGCTGCCTACCCCCACTCCCCACCTGTGAATAGAGACAAGTTTGAACAGGCCCTGCTCCTTTCACCTTGGTTAAGCATTATCTTGTGTTCTTTGGGTTACTCTTGCGTAACACCATCACAAGCATCAACTGAAAGCACCCCCATTTACCTTTGGTCTGAGTCTGCCTTGAGGATGAAGGGACGGTGTTGTGGGGGTAGGGAGTTGGTGAGTTGTCAGTAACTAGATAAATGAAATGGGAATAGGGTCAACTTTAACTCCACCCACCTCAATCCCCACCCCTAACTCCCATCTGTTTTCTTCCCTATGAAATGGGGAATTTGATTAGATGAGGGATCTTCTGAAGCAGGTCTGTTTTCCATTTCCCACATGCAGAAGGGAAGATAAAGGTGTGCTGACGGCACTAAGCGGTGGATTGAGAACTCTGGTTCTGCATTCGATTCTCTGGCGTCTCTTAGAAATGAGCTACCAGAGACCCCGCGGTATAGTGAAATCTGAGGTCCTTTGGTAGTCTTAGCTTTTAGCATTCTGAGTTTTGTAGATTACTTGAAGTATTGTTGCTCATCTCTGTTCTTGCTACAAAGAGGTAGGATCTGGGTGGTGGAGTCTCCATTAACGATAGACAGAGAAGTATCTGGATGTTTGGGGAGGGAGGCAGGGTACAGGTAGGAGACGGCACACCCACAAGGGTTCATTGGTATTTGCTGGAGTAAACTTGTGTGCCGTATGACATCTAGGGCTTTGCAATAGTAAGCTGAAGAACTATGTTTAGAAATAGGGTTGAAGAAGTACAGAGGTTGAATTATCACCAAGTGTTAGAAATGTGGAAGGTTGCTTGGATAAAAGAGAAAAGAAAAGAATCCAAGTAATGTTATACTAGGGCAGCCCAGTATTTTGTCTTCAAGTGGCTTTACATTTTAAAATATATTTATATTTATTATTGTAGCAATTTAAAAACATTAACAAATGAAACATAAAACCACCCCCAATTCTGCCACTTAAAATCAACTAGTTTTCTGTAGTTTCTGAGAGTTCCAAGGGGTGATTGATAAGTGGACATAGTCCCTCTTGGTAATTATGCCCTCAAAAGGAAAAGTCCATCTTCCAAAGATGGCTAATTTACCTATTATGAATCTTCTTTTTTTAAAGTAAACTCTTTATTAGTGAATAGTTTTAGATTTACAGAAAAGTTGCAAAGATAATTAGAGACAAAGCCTCAAAGGCAAATCTCAACACCTCCCAGCAGGCCAGCTATCTGACTAAGGTTATTAAAGGACTGATAATGAACTTTATATATCTTCCAATCAATCTCACTGGCCAGTATTCCCTAAATTACCTTACATTACATTTGTCAAGACTAAGAAACCAGCATTGATACATTACTTTTAACTAAACTCGACTTTATCCAGATTTCAAGAGTCCATTGTGAATCTTTTATCTACTATGAATTTAAGTTATTTTTTTGAACTTTGATTTTGTCTATGATCCACTTATTGAAAATAATGTTTTCCCCCCCTCTGAAAACAAAAATTATTTTCTATTGTAGAAATTAGGAAAATACTGAAAAATATAAAGAATAAAATTAATTGTAACCTCATTCCTGCCTAATTTTGTGTTGTATGCAAATATGTATGCATTATCAAATGAATTTCATTATGTCTATAGTATAATTTTGAGTTGTGTATTTTTCATATAATACTGTAGGAGAAGTTTATTTCATTAAAAATCTTCAAATCAAATGTTTAATTTTTAAAGTCAGAGTCCATTGTATAATTACTCATTCATCAGTTGATAAATAGCACTTAAGCTCTTTCTAATTTTAGCTACTATATATTTTATTTGATGTGAATTGTGTTACATAGATCTTTTATCATTTCTCTGGTGATGTATTCAGGGCAAATTTCTAGGAGTGGAATTTCTGAGTCAGTGGGCCTTCCTTGATATGTTGCCAAGTTGATATGTTGCCATCCAGAAACATGGCACCAATTTATATTCCCAAAGTAGCCTTTGAGATATTCACCTTATTTCACCTTTACCAGCACTGAACATCATAACTTTTTTAATTTTTACTTTTATTAATTTTTTAAGTGTGTTCTTCCAGGACCCATCAGCTCCAAGTCAAGTAGTTGTTTCAATCTAGTTAGTGGGGGGGGGGGCGCAGCTCACACTGGCCCATGCGGGGATCGAACCGGCAACCCTGGTGTTACGAGCATTGTGCTCTAACCAACTGAGCTAACTGGCTGCATGAACTGGTTAGCATGAACATCATAATTTTTAATATCTCACAATTTGATAAGTGAAAAGTTGGATGTCTTTATTATTTTAATTTATGTTTCTCAATTACTAAAGTTGACCAGATAAGAATTCACCTATATTTTCTTAGCTTGTATAAATTCACATTTCACACTTGATGTTTTAAATCATCACTAATTAAATTTACATTTACTCAATGGTACTATGTAAAGGTCTAAAAAATTTTTTTCTATAATATATGGTCAGTGTTCCCCAAAGCCATGATTGAATATTGCCTGTCCTGTTCTTACTGAACTGTTATGTTGTTTTTTACAGGAGTGTCTCTCTCTGGGGTCACTCATTGGTTCCAGTGACTTCTCTGTATCTTTGGTTAGCACTATTATTATTTTCCCTTTAGAACTTGGGAAAATTCCTTATCTTTATTCCAAATTATTTTTAGCTCTTCCAACCATTCCTGATAAACTTTGGAACATTTTTTCAGCTTCCAAAGAGGAGTATATACTGTCCAGTTTCATTGGAATTGCTTTACAAGTGCTTATCAGTAACGTGGCATATTTCTCTGTTCAGTCTTTTAAAAAAATTCTGTTTTTTCAAGATGATTTATAATTTTCTGCAGACAGATCCAACAGATTTCTTGTTCAAGTTATTTTATGTTCTGTTGTTGTTGCTATTGTGAATTTGGAATCTTCATTTGCCCGTATCTTCTGAATAGTTTTTATTGGTAGATGGTATCACGTAGGGCTTGAACCTATGTAGTGTGCTTAGCATATTACCTGATGTGCAGTAAATAGTAAATAAATGTTAGTTGAAATGAATAATTGATTTTTGTAAATTTACCTGTTATTTAGTCACCTGAATCCTCTTACGTAATTGAATTAGTTTTTCAGTTCATAATCTTGGGATTTTCTCAGTAAACTATAATATTCTCTAAGTTATAATAGCTCTGTTACTTCTTTTAATATTTAAATAGTTTGTTTCCTATCTTACTGAGTTGTCCATCTCCCCAAATCATGCTGTTAAGCCCTGGAACAATATGCAAATTTGATGAGATTGTATGTATGAGGTGTCATAATTAAGTTTGCAAACTTGTTGCAATGATGTTGCTAACCTTTTTTTTGATATCAGAGAGATTGTTCATTAAGAATTTGTACCAACTGGACAAACAGTTAACCAAGTCTACTGTTTGGAAGTGCTGAAAAGGCTGCGTGAAAAAATTAGACGATTTGAACTTTTCGCCAACAATTCACAGCTCTTGCATCACTACAGTGCACCAGCTCACACGGCACTGTCTATGAGGAAATTTTAACTGTGTTGGAACACCCTTGTTACTCACCTGATCTGGACCCCAGTGACTTCTGTCTTTACCCAAAGATAAAGGAAATATTGAAAGGAAGACATTTTGATGACATTCAGGACATCAAGGGTAATAAGACAACAGCTCTGATGGCCATTCCAGAAAAAGAGTTCCAAAATTGCTTTGAAGAGTGGACTAGGCACTGGCGTCAGTGCATAGCTTCCCAAGGGGAGTACTTTGAAGGTGACCGTAGTGATATTCAGCAATGAAGCATGCAGCACTTTTTCTAGGATGAGTTCGCGAACTTAATTGTCTGACTTCGCATTTATATTTATAGATCTATTTTTATGGTATATATTATAAAATTATATTTTAAGATATTTATACTTAGATTTATAATTTTTATTATGTAAATAATATATCCCTTTATTCCTCTACTTTGTACCATGAGATTATTGTCCTTTTTTTGAGTTCATCTTTTCTTCTGTTTTGAAACAACTGTCCTTTGACCTTTAAGGATATGTCCCCTTAAAATAGCTGGTTTTGACTGCTGATACTGTTCGCAGAGGGGAAAAGAGCTATTGAGAGAATCCAGGCAATTGTGAGATTTCAACTTGGCAGGAGGCTGGAGGTGGCAGAGAGAGAGGCTATTTCATGGTGTTTTGGTACACACCGAATTCACGAACACCAAGGTCAGGAGCAGGGAAAGGTGATTTGTGTTTTTTTTTTTAAACCCAAGATATCTTAAATACTCAGCTATCTGAGTTTTGAATTGTCTATTGAATAGAAAATTTAACCACTTCTCACAAATGTACTATCTTTTTTCTTATTGGTGTCAGGTATACAAAACAACATAATGATTAGACATTTACACCCCTCACAAAGTGGTAACTCCTAAAATCTACTACCTCTCTAACATCGTACATAGTTATTACAATACCATTGACTATATTCCCTATGCTGTACTTTATATCCATGACCACACACACACACACACACACACACACACACACAAACACACACACCCAGAGGTGCCCAAAAAAATATATACAAGTGGACACTTTGGTCAACATTACTCAAGCAGTAGTGCGCCGTGATCACAAGTGTCTGGACGCTGATGGTAACCACTTAGAGCACCTCTTGTAATTGCAGAAGTCAAACGTGACTTGTATTCATCTTTTGTTATCAGTATATATTGAGTATTACAATTTTAAGTTTTCCTTTTTAAAAATGTATACACATTTTTAAATACACATTTCATTTTTAAAAATGTGTGTGTGTGTATAAAATATATTTTTAATTATACTTGACATTCAATATTATTCTACATCAGCTTCAAGTGTATAGCACAGTGGTCAGGCATCTACAAAATCTCTAAGGGATCCCCCCAATAAGTCCAGTACCCATCTGGTACCCTACATAATCTTTATATCATTTTTTATTATATTCCCCATACTGTATTTCACATTCCCATGACTACTTTGTAACTACCAATTTGTACTTTCTAATCCCTCCACCTTCTCCCCCATTCCCTAACCCCACTCCCATCTAGCAACCATCAGTTTTGTTCTGTTGGTTCTCTTTTGTTTGCTCATTTATTCTGTTCTTTAGATTCCACATATAAGTGAGATCATATGGTACTTGTCTTGCTCAGTCTGACTGATTTCACTTAATATAATATCCTCTAGTTCCATCCATGTTGTTGCAAATGGTAAGATTTCATTCCTTTTTTTTTTCCATCTAAATATTTTATTTTATTATTTATTTTTTTGCTTGTTTCTTTTTTTAATTTATTGGGGTGACAATTGTTAGTAAAATTACATATATTTCAGGTGTACAATTCTGTATTACATCATCTATAAATACCATTGTGTGTTCACCACCCAGAGTCAGTTCTCCTTCCATCACCATACATTTGATCCCCTTTACCCTCATCTCCCACCCCCCACCCCCCTTACCCTCTGGTAACCACAAAACTATTATCTGTGTCTATGAGTTTTTGTTTCTCATTTGTTTGTCTTGTTCTTTTGTTGTTTTTGGTTTATATACCTCATGTCAGTGAAATCATATGATTCTCTGCTTTTTCTGTCTGACTTATTTCGCTTAGCATCATACTCTCAAGATCCATCCATGTTGTCACAAATGTTCCTATATCATCTTTTCTTACCGCCGAATAGTATTCCACTGTGTATATATACCACAACTTCTTTATCCATTCATCTATCAAAGGACATTTTTGTTGTTTCCATGTCTTGGCCACCGTAAACAAAGCTGCAATGAACATTGGAGCACACATGTCTGTATGTATAAATGTTTTCAGATTTTTTGGGTAGATACCCAGGAGAGGGATTGCTGGGACATATGGTAATTCTATTCGTAAGTTTTTGAGGAACCTCCACACTGCCTTCCATAACATCTGCACCAGTCTGCATTCCCACCTACAGTGTATGAGGGTTCCTTTTTCTCCACAGCCTCTCCAGCACTTGTTACTATTTGTCTTGTTGATGATAGCCATTCTGACTGGGGTGAGGTGATATCTCATTGTAGTTTTTATTTGCATTTCTCTGATGATTAGTGATGTTGAGCATTTTTTCATTGTCTATTTGCCATTTGTATGTCCTCTTTGGAGAAATGTCTCTTCAGGTACTTTGCCCATTTTTCAATTGGGTTGTTTGTTTTTTTGTTGTTGACTTTCATGAGTTCCTTGTATATTTTGGATATTAGTCCTTTATCGGAGGCACTGTTTGCAAAAACCTTCTCCCATTCTGTTGGTTGCCTCTTTATTTTGTCCTTGGTTTCTTTTGCTGTGCAGAAGCTTTTAAGTTTCATATAGTCCCATTCGTTTATTTTAGCTTTTACTTCCATTGCCTTTGGAGTCAAATTCATAAAATGCTCTTTGAACCCAAGGTCCATAAGTTTAGTACCTATGTTTTCTTCTATGCAGTTTATTGTGTCAGGTCTTATGCTTAAGTCTTTGATCCATTTTGAATTAATTTTGGTAGATGGTGACAGATAGCAGTCCAGTTTCATTCTTTTGCATGTGGCTATCCAATTCTCCCAGCACCATTTATTGAAGAGGCTGTCTTTCCTCCATTGTATGTTTTTAGCTTCTTTGTCAAAAATTATCTGTCCATATTTATGTGGTTTTATTTCTGGGTTCTCAATTCTATTCCATTGGTCTATGTGTCTGTTTTTCTGCCAATACCATGCTGTTTTGATTATTGTAGCCCTGTAGTACAAGCTAAAGTCAGGGAGTGTGATACCTCCAGTATTGTTCTTTTTTCTTAAGATTGCTTTGGCTATTCGGGGTCTTTTGTGGTTCCAAACAAATCTGATGATTTTTTGTTCGTTTTCTTTAAAAAATGCCATTGGGATTTTGATGGGGATTGCATTAAATCTGTATATTGCTTTGGGTAATATGGCCATTTTAACTGTGTTGATTATTCCAACCCATGAACACGGAATGTCTTTCCATTTCTTTGTGTCTTCTTCAATTTCTTTCAAAAATGTCTTATAGTTTTCAGCATATAGGTCCTTCACATCCTTGGTTAAGTTTATTTCTAGGTATTTTATTCTTTTTGCTGCAATTGCAAAAGGAATTGTTTTTTGGATTTCTTTTTCTGAGATTTCATTGTTAGTTTATAGGAATGCAATGGACTTTTGTACGTTGATTTTGTAGCTAGCAACTTTACTGTATTCGTTGATTATTTCTAATAGCTTTTTGGTGGAGTCTTTAGGGTTTTCTATATATAGCATCATGTCATCTGCAAAGAGTGATAATTTAACTTCTTCATTCCCAATTTGGATGCCTTTTATTTCTTTCTCTTGCCTGATTGCTCTGGCAAGGACTTCCAACACTATGTTGAAAAGCAGAGGTGATAGAGGACAGCCCTGTCGTGTTCCTGAACGTAGAGCAAAGGGCTTCAGTTTTTCACCATTAATTATGAGATTAGCTGAGGGCTTGTCATATATGGCCTTTATTATGTTAAGGTATTTTCCTTCTATACCTATTTTATTAAGTGTTTTAATCATAAATCTTTTCAAAGAACCAGATGTTGTATCTTGTCAAATGCTTTTTCTGCATCAATTGATATAATCATAAGATTTTTGTCCTTTATTTTGTTTATGTGATGTATTACATTGATGGATTTGCGGATGTTGAACCATCCTTGTGCCCCGGGGATGAACCCCACTTGATCGTGATGAATAATCTTTTTAATGCATTGTTGTATTCGATTTGCTAGAATTTTGTTTAGGATTTTTGCATCTGTATTCATCAGAGATATTGGTCTGTAGTTTTCTTTTTTTGTGTTGTCCTTACCAGGTTTTGGTATCAGGGTAATGTTGGCCTCATAAAATGAGTTAGGGAGTACTGTCTCTTCTTCAATTTTTTGGAAGAGTTTGAGCAGGATTGGTATTAGATCCTCTCTGAAGGTTTGGTAGAATTCACTAGTGAAGCCATCTGGTCCCGGACTTTTGCTTTTGGGAAGGTTTTGGATGACTGATTCAATTTCATTACTGGTGATCGGTCTATTTAGATTTTCCAGTTCTTCATGGTTCAGCCTTGGAAGGCTATATGTTTCTAAGAACTTGTCCATTTCTTCTACGTTATTGAATTTGGTGGCATATAGTCCTTCATAGTATTCTTGGATGATCCTTTGTATTTCTGTGGTGTCCGTGATAACTTCCCCTTTTTCATTTCTGATTTTGTTAATTAGTGTCTTCTCTCTTTTTATCTTAGTGAGTCTAGCCAAGGGTTTGTCAATTTTGTTAATCTTTTCAAAGAACCAGCTCTTTGTTACATTAATTTTTTCTATTGTCTTTTTGTTCTCTATTTCATTTAGTTCTGCTCTGATTTTTGTTATTTCCTTTCTTCTGCTGACCTTGGGTTTCACTTGTTCTTCTTTTTCTAGTTCTTTAAGTTGTAACATGAGGTTATTTATTTGGGAGTTTTCTTATTTCTTGAGATAGGCCTGTAATGATATAAATTTCCCTCTTAAAAGTGCTTACGCTGCATCCAAAAAATTTTGGTAGGATGTATTTTCATTGTCATTTGTTTCTATGTATCTTTTGATCTCTCCTCTAATTTCTTCTTTGACCCAGTTGTCTTTTAAAAGTATGTTGTTTAATCTCCATGTATTTGTGTTTTTTCCTGCTTTCTTTTTGCAGTTGATAGCCAATTTCAAAGCCTTGTGATCAGAGAATATGCTTGGTTTGATTTCAGTCTTCTTAAATTTGCTGAGGCTGATTTTATGTCCCAATATATGGTCTATCCTTGAGAATGTTCCGTGTACACTAGAAAAGAATGTATAGTCTGATGTTTTAGGATGAAGTGCTCTGTATAGGTCAATTATGTCCATTTCATCTAATGTGTCATTTAGGGCTGCTATTTCGTTATTTATTTTCTGTTTGGATGATCTATCCATAGCTGTCAATGATGTATTTAAGTCCCCTAGTATAATTGTGTTTTGGTCAATTTCTCCCTTTAGTTCTGTTAGTAGTTGCTTGGTATATTTCGGTGCTCCCTGATTGGGGGCATAAATATTGATGACTGTTATGTCTTCTTGTTGTATAGTCCCCTTTACCATTATGAAATGTCCATCTTTGTCTCTTGTAATCTTTTTCACCCTGAAGTCTGTTACATCTGATATCATTATGGCTACACCTGATTTTCTCTGGGTACCATTTGCTTGGAGTGTCAATTTTCACCCTTTCACTTTGAGTCTATGCTTGTCTTTGTAGCTGAGATGTGTCTCTTGGAGACAGCATATGGTTGGGTTTAGTGTTTTGATCCAATCTGCTACTCTGTGCCTTTTTATTGGTGAGTTCAGTCCATTTACATTTAGGGTGATTATTGATATGTGAGGATTTCCTGTCATTCTATCTTTAATTTTCTGATAAAGCTGTGTCTCCATTGTTTCTTTGCCCTTTTTTTTGTTGTCTATTATTTCTGTGTGGTGGTATTCTATGATATTTCCCTCTGTTTCTTCTTTTATTACAGTACATATTTCAGTTCTGGATTTTTTTTGAGTGGTTTCCCTTAAGTTTATGTAAAAGAAAGTTTGACATTTAGAGTATTCCATTTTCTTCAGCACGCTTACTTTCTCCATTCCCATATTTCGGTTCAGGCCTTTACTCTCCCCCTTTTTATGCTTTGGTTGCCACAGATTGTCCCTGTTGATGGTGGTCTAATAGCCTCCTTTAGTATTTCTTGTAGTGCAGGTCGTGTATTAGAAAATTCCCTCAGCTTCTATATGTCTGGAAAGGTCTTTATTCCTCCTTCATATCTAACGGATATCTTTGCTGGATATATTATTCTTGGCTCATAATTTCTCTCTTTCAATAGTTTGAATATTTCGTTCCACTCCCTCCTGGCTTGTAGAGTTTCTCCTGAAAAATCTGATGATAATCTAATGGGCTTTCCTTTGTAGGTTACCGTCTTCTTTTCCCTGGCTGCCTTGAGGATTCTTTCTTTGTCATTGATTTTAGACAGCTTCAATACAATGTGCCTTGGAGAAGGCCTGTTGGGATTGAGGTAATTAGGTGTTCTATTTGCTTCTTGGATTTGAGGATCCAGTTCTGTCCACAACTTTGGGAAATTCTCATCAACAATTTGTTTGAATATATTCTCTGCTCCCTTCTCTCTTTCTTCTCCTTCTGGTATGCCCATTATTCTTATATTGCTCTTTCTGATAGAGTCAGAAAGTTCTTGTAGAGTTCTTTCATTTCTTTTAAGTCTCAAGTCTCTTTCTTCTTCTGTCTGTGTAATTTCCAGGTTTCTATCTTCAATGTCACTGATTCTTTCCTCCTTCTTGTCATCTCTACTACCTAAGCTGAGTATTTCATTCTTAATTTCTTCTGTTGAGTTCTTAATCTCCAGAAATTCTATTTGATTCTTTTTTAAAATTTCAATCTCTTTCGTGAAATGCTCATGTTGTTCTTTGATCGTGTTTCTGAGTTCATTAAACTGCCTTTCTATGTTTTCTTGCATCTCGTTGAGTTTTTTCAGAACTGCGATCTTGAATTCTCTGTCATTTAAGTCACATATTTCCATATCTTTAAGTTCCTTTTCTGGAGACTTTTCACTTCCTTTCTGAGCTGTCTTGTTGCGTTGGTTATTCATGGCAATTACTGATTTATTTTTTCTCTTCCTAGACATCTACAGGAGTGGCTTCCACAACAGGTTGATAGGAAGAGGTGTTTCTTTTGTTTTCCAGTACTTGTTGGTAGGATGTTTTATTTTCTCTTCGACTGCAGCCTTTTTTTTCTCTCTCACATGGTAGTGCAATGTTTTCTCTGCACTATTCTAGCTTCTCATACAATGGGGGGATTCCCTGGGAGATGGGCTTCTCCTTTGTTAATAGTTCGCCTGGGTCACAGGACGCAGTGTCCGTGGGTATGTGGAGAGCTTTTGAAGTTCCAAAGCTCTTCCTGCACCAGATTCAGAGCCCGTATGTTTCAGCAGTTCTGTTTACTCCTGCAGGGATCCACCCAGATAGTTGGGGCCAGGGGTGGGGTGAGTTGTGAGAGGTGGCCCAGAGCAGTGGCAGCGACCACCACCACAACCGTTCCTGCTTCCACAGCTCCCTCCCCTTTGCTGGAACTAGGTGGGCTGCAAATCTGTGTCTGCGGTCCACAGTTCTCAGAACAGCGAATATTCTGTTCTTTTGATCTGACACTGCTACTGTTCCGCTTCTAGCCCTCGGCAGGTGGGGGTGGGGTGAGCCCTGGGAGTGTAGGGAGGGGGCGGCTCGTCTCAGTGCCTAAGGCTTCCATTCTCTGCTCGGCAGTGAGGGCTTAAACCACCGTTTTCAGCCTTCTTCCCTCAGTCTTTGCTCCGAGGTCTCTGCCATGAGCGTTGGGTTCAGCCGTGCTATATGCTGCCCCCTCACCCCTGTGGGCCATAAGCGGAGCCCTAGCAGTCTGAGTTCTTCGCGCTCCCGCAGCTGCGGTAGTTCCAGGATGCAGTGAGCTCGGAGCACTGAGCTAGGTCTGCGTCCTGCGCCCGTGTGGCTCCGTCTCCGCATTTCTCCCTTCCCTACTCCCCTGCTCGGGAGATTCGCCCACCTTTAGGTGAATTCAGTGGTGGGCCTCTTCGTCTTGCCTGTCTGCTGTGCAGGCAGTCCTTTGTGGAGTTATTGTTGTTCGATTAGTTGTAAATTCCAGGGAAGCTTTACAGAGGCTCACCTCACGCCGCCATTTTGATCACACCAATGATTTCATTCTTTTTAATGGCAGAGTAATACTCCATTATATAAATGTACCACAATTTCTTTATCCAGTTGTCTATTGATGGGCATTTTGGTTGTTTTCACATCTTGTGTATTGTGAATAGTGCTGCAGTAAACATAGGGGTGCATATATCTTTTCAAATTAGTGTTTCGTATTTTTTGGATAAATACTCAGGAGTGGAATTGCTGGGTCATAAGGTAGTTCTATTTTAATTTTTTTGAGGAACACTCGTGCACTGTAGGTGGGATTGCAAATTGGTGCAGCCACTGTGGAAAACAAATGTACTATCTTATGCTCAAATCAAACTAAATATGAACTGGTTTAGTTAAGATGAAGCTGCTTTCCCTTCCTTCGGTGTCAGTGTTTGGGTGAAGGATGTGGAAAAGCCTGAGGCAAATGACAGAGGCTACCTCATTGGGCAACAGTCATTAAAACAGATGAAATATTTATAGTTTATGTCAGGAGTTAAAAGGAAATGAACTTGAAGAGCCTGTTTAAGAGCTCCAACTGGGTTCTACAATGGGCTGCATGCAGTTTTGTTTTAGGATGTGACAGGAAGAAAAGGATGAGACCATTTCTTACCTTTTACCTTAGCAGATGTCCTATCAGGTGGATGCCTGTAATCAGCAGTACTTAGTGGAGACTAGTCCAGTCTCCGTTTGGAAAATTCATTACTGTGGTGGCTGTGGCTTCCTCAGCAAGCACTCACAGCTCGTTAAAGTTGAGCCATTAGAAATCTTGAAGCAACCAAAAGTGGCACTTAGAGAGAATGTATGTAAATTATAGTCATACAGGATCCCCTATGGAGTTGTGGAAATGTTTTCCCTTAAACAAAATCTTAAGAAGCTCTCTTCTGATCTGCATACCTTGGGAACACAATGTGGCCTATTTCTTCCTGTGGATAGTGACTGGCTGCGCATACATTGGTTTGTGTGCTGATCACTTCACCAGCTGATCAGCAAGAGCGTTATTAACTATTGAAAACGAAAGAGGTCTTCTAAAAGGGTTCATTGCTTCTTAGATTCATAAATGAAGTGGTCCCCACTTGCAATGGAGTGTTCCCTTTTCTAGCAGATAGGAGAGGTAGACACACAGCCAAGAAGTACTTTTCCCTGATTATTCTTTATGTAGTTTGCTAAATCAAACTGGAAAAGGAAAACTAAATGCTAGAATAAGGAATAGAGGCTAGAGTGAACAAAACCTGTCAGCTTTACCTCCTTTGTTAGTCAGTTGGAATTCTGTGTTCAGGCCTATCCTTGTCTGTACCGGGCAGTTTGACGTAACTCTGTGGTGACTTAGAGATAAAAAGGGTGGTCTCCATCCTGGAGGTATTTAACAAGCAGGGAAGCCTTAACTATAACAGAAAGCAAAATTAGGATATTAATAAAAACATAAAGTATTGTGGGAGCCTAGAGGAACTGGAGGAATCGGAAAAGTGGAGGGTTTTTGAACTATTCAATCTGGAGGTGGATTTCTGGAAGAAGTCCATCCAGGGCAGAGTAACCTCGGGGGCAAAGCCTGGGCATGAGGACGTGTTCAGCAAGTGTCTACAGTCTGTTGTGATCTCATGGTGAGAGAGTCATGACTGTGGAGCTCTGCTGTCAAGTCCTTAAATGCAGTCTTCACTGTGTTGGCAGAGGCAAGTTATTGAAGGATGTTGAGGAAAGAAATGACAGGACTTGAGTCGTGCTTTAAGACCACTTGGGCAGAATATGACAATTCATTTGGGGAAAGACTAACAATGCATTTGGGCTGCATTTAGACATTTTATCAATTTCCAAGAGAACCCTTTCTCCGTGTTATCAGGGTCTTAGAGAGTTGCTCCTTTATTTCCATTCTTTCTGTCCATGTATTCATCTCTTTATTCACTCACTCAGGAAAAAAAAATGCTCAGCATTCACCATTACATCCTTACATGTACATAGCTCCTTGCACTTTTCAGAGTGCTTTTCAAGTATCGTCTGTCTTGTTTTCTGTAAAAAACACACTGAAGATAGAAGGGCTGATGTAATGGTTCTTATGTTATAGAACCTGAAAATTGCTCATAGTCAAAAACTGGAAAGTGGTAAATTCGGACCAGAATTTGGGTTTTTTGATCCCTTACACAAATGTGACTTCTTCCTTTTGTACAACACAATCTGGTGTGGATGCTAAGGACTGTGGACCACAATCATGTCTTCTCTCAGAGAGGTGACAATCTTTGTAGGGTCTGAGGTCACATACCTACTAAGCAGTGGAATTCCTATTAACCAACATCATTTGGACTGCCAATTGTTCAGATAATTAAAAATTGGTTAAAGTGGGAAGTTATAAAGCTGCTATGTATGCATCCTTTAAACATGTTACAGCAAATTAAAACATCTAAACACATATGTACTTATGGTCTTTTGATGTAGGACCAAGGTCTTTTCTTTGATTAAGGGTCTTCTTGGAGTCCACTTCAATCATCTGTCTTGCATAACTCTTCTATAATTTAAAAATATTGATTTCTTTAATGTGGAGTGAGAACTTAGAAACACCTATGAAGCAATTTTTAGTGTAGAATCATTTTAGATTTTAAAATTCCCCCTAAGATCTTTTACAGATATATCTACCCCACACCTAATATGCAAGTTTTTTAAAAAGCAGTTCACCTTTTTTTTTTTTTACTGTCTAATGTAATTTTCATAAAGGAAAACAACCTGCCTTCTTTTTCTACTCATTTTATGTAATCTTTAATTAAATTATGTAAATATAACAGCATACAGCTGTCATTAACATGTCTGTCATAAACGGATTTGGGAACAAACACAATGACTCTTGGTAAATATCCAACTCGATTGGTGGGAGCGGAAGTATATTAGAAAGTGCTTCCCAGCAAAAGCATTTGCTGTGCTATGGGCAGCAGTCAGAGGGAATGGAGGACAGCAGCCATTCCGGTGAGTTGGTTAAGAGAGATTCAGCTGCAGTTGAATCTTAAGTAGCATATACCATTAAATAAGTTCAGAGTGTGGGTGGGTTGAGGTGGTCCAAAAAGATAATGGACAGCTTGGGGCTGGAAAGATGCGGGGATTTAGGAAGGGGAGTTCCAGTTGTGTGTGTATTTGTGCGTGTGTACGTACACATATGAGAGAGAGAGAGAGAGAGAGAGAGAGAGAGAGAGAGAGAGAGAGAGAGAGAGACAGCAGGGAATGGCCAGGTATTCAAAGCAAAGGAAAGAAATCCATTTCTTTGGAATACAAAATAGTTGATGGTCAGATAGACCAACTTCCTTTATTCAAAATCCTCTTCTAAATCCCACCTCATGAAGGAAATCTTCCCACATCAGGTAGATTTGGTGAGGGTTTTCATTTACTTCCTAATGTAAATGAAATCATTATGGTAGTTAGAAACTTAGTCGTTTAGTCTCCAATCTTCAATGTGGACTGCACCTAATCCATCCCAGGCAGAGGAAGGGCTACCCTATTTTAAGAAAACTGCCAGGAGGCATTTATGATTTCTTTTAGTTATCCACTCTGATGTTCTGGCCCTCTGTAATAAATAACCCTTTACATATTCAGAAATGATTATTAAATCTTTCTTCCAATGTCTAGGCTGTATTATCCCAAAGTGATAGAGCCATTATTTCATGTATTCTTTATTCTAAATTTATTAAGTAGAAAGGAAGAGAAATTACAAAGCACAGATTTCCCATCCACAATTTCAAATCAGCTATGAAGGTTGTTAAGACTATATGTGTATATATACGTTATTACTGGGTGTGTGTGTGTATATGCACACATGCATATATATGCATGTATGAACATAAAGGTGTCTAAAACAGTGTGTGTACATACAATATCTACACACAAATGCACACACATACATACACACGACGCCATAGCTTTGGGAAACCAAAGTAGAGACACTGATCAGATAGAGGTGCCAAAGGCAGTCTCACAGGTGTAACTTGAAAGTCAGAATGTCGAGGTTCTGTCTGCTGAGATCACCTGACAGCAGGGAAAGGGAAAGTTGATTGTTTGATAGCCTTTCACCTCGATCATTTCTGGCTGTACCTTTCTGGTCATTTCTTCCTCCTTCCTGTGCTCTGTACTCTGTCACAGATTAAACAAGATCAGACCCTCATATCAGCTTGCAAAGCTCCACCTGATGATTAAGTGGGTTTGCTACAAAAAAATGGATTAAGGTATCAGTCTCCTTTGGGTTGTTTCTTAAGAAAGGATCCTTAGAGATGGAAGGCCTTGGAGACCGTAGGTCCCGAATCTGTAATGTGGACCAAGTGGTCGCAGGGTTTATCATGGTAGTTTGTCTGGGATACCAGGAAATTTCATCAGTGTACATCCAAAGCTGGTCTTCTCTGTATGCATGGCTTATCCAGAGCAGTGCTGTCCAATAGCAATATAATGTAAGCCACACATATGAGCCACACATGTAACTTAAAATTTTTAGTAGCCACATTAAAAAAGTAAAAAGAAATAAGTAAAATTAATTTTAATAATACATCTTATTTAACACATTATATCTGAAGTATTATTTTAACATACAATCAATGTAAAAAATTTATTAGTGAAATATTTTACTTTTTCTGTGCTAAGTCTTTTGAATCTGGCATTTTGTATAGTGAGTCTCTAGATGGAGTAGCCACATTTTAAGTGCTCACTAGCCTCATGTGGGCCGTTGGCTAATCTATTGAATAGTGGGGGTCTAGAAAGAGCCCCAAAGTGAGGACTGGGAACATGTCTTCTGTAAGTGCTGGATCCACTAGAGACAGGGAATCTGTAGTTAGACAGCCTCCATCAGCCAGGGACATTCCATGGTATGTGTTGGTCATGCCCAAGAAGTAGCTGGACTCATCAGTGTTTTGTTGAGCACGGGGCTTTGGAATGTCACTGTGTGTTTGATTTCATCTCAGAGGGAGCAGCTCGAATCCTATAGAACTCTGAAGAAAGACAATTGTTCTTCACAAAGAGGGTTGTTGTGCAACTCGTATAGGATTTCCTGGATTGTAGCCAGGCCTGAGCAGGTTTTCTATAGATGGGTTAGCACACATTTTTTTCCCCACTTCCTGGAGATGCCCTAGAATTGGAAGGTGAAAAACTGCCGTGTGTTACAGTGGGTGACTATACAAGAGGCCATGTTCTTGAAACTGACTATGCCATGCTATTTAGATAGTTGTTGGAAATTGTTTCCAGGGGTCCAGGATGGATTGGAAGTGTGTGTCCATAGCAGCAAACTGGCTTTCCCCTACTGCTCAGACCCCTGGGGGCACTCCTGTGAGTTCCTTTTCATTGCTGAGGGACCCAAAGCCGCTGATAAATATGGTCTCATTTTACTCTAAGACTTAGGAAGAGAGCAACAGTATTATTTTTGTATTAAAACAAATGGGGCCATATCATGAGTGTCATGCAAAATTCTTTTGCATTTTAAAACATAAAACATAAGTCTTGTAAAAGAAAAAAAATTGACAGTGAGTTGCTTCGGGACACACCATCTTTTTCCTGGGGCTTAGAGTTCATTCCCCTTTGCTTGTTAAAAATACTTGCAGAAGAATTGCCTTTTCTATTTACTCCACCACACTTCTTCCAGTCTGAGTTTAATGCACCTTCAGGTTCTACAGTATGCACAACAAGACAAGGAAACTCTGGTATGGTTATAATTATAAAGGGGGATTTTCCAGTGGTGGGGGAATTCATTTGAAATCAGTATTTTGAAAAGAAAGGATAGGAAATGCCTGTTAAGATTAATTTCAGTAAAAACCTAGTTTTAAAAATATGCATACACTCACTTACACACATTCTTTTCTTCAGGGTAACCGAAGTTCTCTTTTTCCCCAATGTCATTTTTATTTGAATATTTGTTTTAATGAAATTTGATGAACAGGGCTATGTATACTCTTTAGATAGTTGTTTTATTCCTTTTAGGATTCCAACTTGTATTTAAATCTTTTTTAACATTTTGCTTTACTCTGACTATAAGACTAATGAAGAAGATAAAGTTATCTATTAATGTTGCGGTATTAGTACCATCTTGTTAGTGATTATTGCTATTTTTTTTTTTAATTTCTGGAGGGAAAACCTTGAGCATAAACTAATGCATAACTTCAATCTTATAATAACCTTACTTGTGATTATTGCTGTGTTTTTAAACAAAATTTTCTGGAGGGAAAACCTTAGGAACAGAAGGTTGAAGTTATGCTTTAAGTGATGACCTAATTGTAAGAAAGATACACTATATATCCACCATTTGCGTATTATGATTTTAGCTATCAATTGTCATTTCAGTTGAGATCCAGTTAAATGGTTCCAGAAATAATTCAGCATGAAAAAAACTGAAAGACCGTAACTTGGTGAATGACAGTGTGGATGGTAAGACAGGATATCACCCTTTATTCTGGTAAAAGATCTAAAGGTTCAGAGTTAGGAAACACATGATGCTCCTGAAATCTAATGATTGTTGGGAGCGGCGCTCCTGGTCCTCTTTTCTGTGGCACCTAGGCATAGCGTCACAATGCTTCTTAGCTGTCAGTATATTCAAGCAGAAACCTATTTAATATCCTAGATATAATCTAATAAGAGAAGGGAAGTAGCTGATGGAAAAACCAGAAAAAAATCTTTAGATCACTTTTCTCCTAATGCTATCTGAAAAGGAAGGGATGGAACCTAATGAATTTCAGATCCCCTACAGTTCCCAAAGGGCAAGACTTCTGTTACCTTGAATTGAAGGAAACAGAGAGAGCACTAGGGTCGTGGTTCTCGACCTTGATACCAAGACTTAATGACTGAGGTTTGTTGGGATGGTTGTTACAAATGTTTTCTCATTAATGATGAAAGTGCTCAAGCTGGCTCCTGGGTCTCTAGGAATGGCAGAGAGCTGACAATGGATAACCTAGGTCTGCTCATGGGAATGCAGAAGTATGAGAACTCCATCTCTCTCAGTCACAGAGGGAAAGAATCCGTGCCTACTGCGGCTAGAGAGAACACCTGTCTAATAATTTGTTTTGAACTGGCATCCTCGCGGTGAAGAATTCACCGCAGTGGCAGCTGCAGCTGCAGTAGTTACAGTAGTTATAGCCCATCTCTCTGCTGGTGTTTTCAAAAGTCTGAACCCCAGGGAAAGTCTGACTCACAGAATGCTTTGGGACATTGAGTGCTTACAGGTTTAATTAAAGAAAGCCAACTCTGGTAGAAAGATGTCAAGGGACCCACAATACAGTGGATAGAAGGTGTCTGACTCACGCGGAATGACACACACTTGTCAGAAAAGTGTTCATTTTCCTGTTATCAGTAACATTGGTAGCACTTTTCTTATGCTGCCCCAAAATGGTTAAGGTTTCTTTGGTTGCTAAATAGAGGCCTTCTAAATTCAGGAAGCCACAGTGGTTTTAGCACTGCACAGTGCTGTAATATGTGGCACTTGATTTTTTTTTAAATTGTAAACTAGTCGGTCTAGGTATATTTCAGGAAGGAAGTTAGAATATTGGGAGATGATTAACACCTGTCACGTGGGTAAATTCTCTCATTCTCAAACCAAAAGGACCATATTCACATTTATACTAGTCTTCACTAGCAAAGTAACAAAGTGCCCTCTCCTTCTGTGTCAATTCTATTCTGGGCAGAGGTGAGGGATGGGGGAGGGATAAATTAAGAGTGTCTATTAAGAGATCTCCTCCCTCCCGTTTGGTCTTCCTTTTAGTCACATTGTTCCACACTGTCTCTCAGGAAGCTGCTTCTTTGGGGGAGGGGGGGCGAACAACTTCCCATGAAACAGGCTGAGAAGTCCCAATTCCTTTCTCAGGGAGCGTTCCTCAAGGCTTAGCCCTGACAGTGTGTTCACTGGTATGGGAACACGACAGGCTGGCACCAGGAAATTTCGGGGGAAATTTTTTTTCTAGAGCATTCATAGGTAGAAATCCTGAGGAATGAGATCTGGACAATCACTGGTCAAAGGCGGAATAAAGGGAACATGTGAAGGATTCAGCCTGTCCATGTGAAACCTGCTGGGCTAGTGAACTGAGGAAAGAGGAAAGTTATTCAAAACCACACCAACTGGATAAAGCCCTGAAGTAGCAGAGGACTGGAAAAGAGAAAATATGCTTCCAGGGTTTCCAAAAACAGGAAGAGAGAAATGATCCTGTCGGTTGTTATTCTCTCAAGTTAATCTCAAGTGAAACAGTGGAAACAATATTGCAAAACAAAAGGCATGTTTTAGGAGAGGATTAATTAAGTAGTTCCCGAGAATCAACAAGTTTGATAAACCATGTTACAGAATTTACATTTATGAAATTGAAGGTAAAAAAAAAAAAGGGTAATAGTATTTGGTAATTAAATTTCTACACTAAAATGTAGCTGGATATGTGGTTTAAAAGAATAATTAATCCAGAATGGTAAAGATCACACTTCTAGGTTTTCAGCCATGCCTGAAGTCTCACTTCTGAGCCTGAAGTAGAGATTTCTTCTGACTCTCACTTAATACTACTGTTTCTGTTTTTGCCTATTTATTTTAAAATATTTGTAGTCATAGTATAGACTTAATTTGTGTTGTGATTTTTTTTCCAGTTAATGTAAAGTTGTCATGAGTTAGCTCATGTTGTCATAATTTTATGACTACTTAATGTTCTCCCTAGAGACTGCACATAACCATGCCTTGTTTTAAATATTTCGGTTATTTCAAAGAGCATTTTTGCTATTACAAATAACCTGCTATGAGCATCTTTGTATAGTATACCTTTCCCCCTTATTTTGGATTATTTCCTTAAAATTATTTTTCAATAGGATAAGTAAAAGAAATGAGCATGTTGATGACTCTTAATATTTGTTGTCAACTTGCTTTCTGTAACATTTCTACAATTTTTACTTGGTAGAGTAAGGGTGTGCATGATGAGTTTACACTGTGTGATGGACTTCCTAGATTTAATGTGACTGGAAGTGATTCTCACCTGAGGTGATGCTGAGTCATATCCTAAGGGAAACTTGATCTCAAAAAATATTTTTAATGAATTGCTATGGACAAAAAAACAAAAGAAAAGCATCTGCCAACAAGTTTTTGATAGTCTCAAATAGAAGGATTTATCTTTTTTAAGTTTACATTGTCTTATGTAAGAGTTTTGGGGACTAAAAAACTAGTGTGTAAATACCATTTTAATAAATTGAATTTTGTTTTATGTAAGAAAGCACCTAAAAGTAATAGCTCACACGTAGTAGGACTCAGTAATATTTGTAAGTAAATGAAACGCTGCAGGAAACTTGTCATGAAAGTAACCCTGAAATGAATGTTTTTTTGATCATGTGGTTGAAATTAGACTGTTCTGCTTGAAATTTCAGATATTTTTCCACCCAGGTTTTCTTAAAATGAGGTATGCGTCTGCAGTTCACTGTTACAGCCAATATTTGCAAATACTGTAACAAAAAACTGTTTAAACATAAAAACAAATATTCAGTCTCTCACATCCCAACCCATGTAGAAAGGGGAAATACTTTTTCTAAAGTGGGAATTCTTAATATTATAAATTGTTTGGTTGGAGCAGGAACTATTTAAAAATACAACTTTAATAAGTGAAGGAGACATACTGATGTAAACCACAAACATGTTTTTTGCATGAGATCACTCATACTCCTTCTCACCTTCAAAACAAAAGGTTTTCCCTCTTCTGGGTTTCTCTCTCTCTCCCTTTCTCTCTCTCTCTCCTTTTTTTTTTTCTTTTTCGTTTTCTTTTCTTTTCTTTCTTTCTTTCTTTCTTTCTTTCCTTTTTTTTTTTTTTTTGACATCCATGTCAAGTTTTCCTGGCTGTGGCCGGGAGCAGTGCTCCAACTATTAAGCTGTGTGAGAACAGTGTACTTGGTTAGCAGGGATCATTTTTCTGCAGTTGTCAACAAAGACTTGTTTTACTAGGAACAATGACTTCGCAGGTTTGTGTGGAGTGTTGTGTGCAAAAGTGTTAATCAGTAAGCAGCTTGAGCCATACTCAAAACCTCTTTTACATAGTTATTTTGCTCTTTAGAGGTGATTGTTGTCTCTGTCAATTGGCACCATCTGAAAAAGTTCATCAGTATGCCGGGATGCTCTCGACAGAGAAAGCTTGCCTCAGTCGTCTGTTTCTTTCTTTTGGTTCTCTTTAATCAGTTTTCACCAGCCTACAGCCCTGTGACTATTGATGTTTAAGTACAGTGAAGTGATTAAATGATAATGATCTTGGTTTCCATCCAAGATGACAGATTTTTTTCTAGCTTTGGGCATATTTCAGTGCCTCAGATGAAGTATATGTTTTACACACTCACACATGCATTCACACACGCACGCACATACACTTCACACTCACAGAGGACCTTGATTCCAAGAAGTACAGAAGGGAACGATGTGGGCAATTAGAAAGGGTGCTAGTCTAAAGCCAGTAGGGTAACTGCGGGGGTGAATGAATTCTTCTGCTCTGTTTGGCACTTACCAAAAGGACTGAATCACTACAAGAAATATTCTGAGCTTAATTCCAGCATGGCTGAATCACTTGAGATCAAGTTGTTAGAAATTTGAAGTGGATAAAAGTTTCATTTTGCGTCCTAAGCAGTGGCACACATGCGAGTCTTCTTCTTATAGGCATATTTCAGGAGACTTTCCCCAGTTTTTCCTACTCAGTTAATGCCCCCCCACCCCATCACATTTTTATTCAGTTCAGTGGGGTGCAGCTTTCCATGCGTGACTAAGGCAGGTGAAACTGGGGTTGTATTTCGAGTCCTCCCAACTTTAGAGAATATTTATGAGGGAGCAAAATACGTAGTGTGTAAGAGCTTGGACTGTGAGTTCTAATATCAGATAGACCTATGTTCTAATTTTCACATTGTTTCTTAATAGCTGTTTGACCTTGAGCAAGTCACTTAATCTCTCAGTAGTAAGAATAAATACAAATAATGGATTAAAAAAATAGCTTAACACTAGTTGAGCATTCACTATATACTGGGTACTATGCTTAAGCATGTTACATATTTTGCCCTTTAACCTTCATGTCAATGCATTGAGGATGTCCTGTTGTATTTTGATTTTGCAAATGAGGAAATTGAGTCCCAGGGAGGTTAAAAATCTTGTTTTAGGTGACATAGCTAGTGTATAGCCGTACAATGGCTGCATCTCTTGGGCCATATTCATTCCACTATAACATTCTGGCTCTCCCTAAATGCCCTGGTTTTGATGTCTTCTTTACCAGGATTCCTGCTCGTGAAACAATTGAGTAGCTGAGATAGGGAGAAAAGGTTTACCAAGGATCTACCCAGTATCTAAACTTGTGCTTGCTTCTATCCTCTAATGGTTGGAAAGCAGGGGGTGTGTTGTGGGGGAGGGGCGTATGAGCACTAACATTCTAACCAATCTCTGGTCAAAGTAGTTTCCAGCAAGTGTTTAGGTGTAATGAGAAGTGGAAAGGGACACAACAGGCTGAGGCAACCCATAGAAAGACTTCTTTCCGGGAGGGACCATGAAGTAATAACGCCAGTGACAATGCAAGAAAACCCATGTGAGAGCCACTTTTATAAAAGGTTTTTCAGCCCTAAGAGTGAGTGTATGAGGATTTATGTAGCTGGACCACGAGTCTTGGAATGGGAGTCTTTGGAAATGCCCCTTCGAGCATCCCATAAGCCCTGTAGACTTCATTATCCGTGAATGCAGCTTCCCTTAGCCAAAGCTGGAGGAAGCTGAAGGAAGTTCTGGATTCCTCAAGATTGGCCAACCTGGGAGAGTCCATGAGCAGGAGAGGTCAGTTCTGCTGAAAAGTACTTGCCTTTTTGAAGGGGATCTGGCTACTGCCTATGTTTGGGGCTTCTCTGGTAATGGTGGCCAGCTATCATTTCTGGATGTTTGAATGGAGATTGTCACAGAGAAGTAGTAGTTAACTAAGAGCATCAGGGACTTTATCTGTCAGTCTTAAAGAGTGAAAATGATGTGGGAACATTTTCTTTCTCTGAAAAAGGTATTTATACCAGTGTATTTATAGCATTGGTACCAAATTAGGTAATTGATCGTTGGACCTCATCCTCTTTGTTAATATAGGTGTTACTATCATGTGGTGGCCTTAGGAACACATGATATTGTTAATGATATTCTAGTGAAACAAAGAAACTGGCCCAAACACATAAACATTTTGCCTACACACTGATTCTACTGGAGGTATATTAGGATTAACAGTCTACACTCTGGGAAAGCCAGAGTTTCCTGGGTAGTTTTACCTATCATGTACTTACATTTTAGAGACAAATGTTTAAATATGACTTAGGAAATGGACATGTTAGGAGAACAAAATGACATCAGGAATAACGTAGGTAGTCTCTAAATTTTAGATGACTTTTCTGTCTCTTCCAACTTCTTCATCTTTATTATGGGTATTTCCAGAAACTCCTGTTGATGATGATAACGATAGCTGTTGTTTTATAGTGGTCTACCTGTTGTTAGTCCTAGTATAATGTTTAGAAAATTTCTTGTATATTAACCCCCAAACAAACCACTAAGCTGGAGATTATTATCTATATTTTAGTTGGGATTCAGAGAGTTATCTAATTTCTCAAAGTCACATAGTTAGTGGCAGAGTGAGGACAGGAATCTAAGAAAGTGTAGTGCTAAAGTTAGACTCCTTTGTTTTATTTTTTAAAACTTTTTTCAATTGTAAAACAGTGAGTTAAAAACAAATTAATATAAATCTTACTTTTAAAAAAGCTAAGGGTTTATAGAAATTGTTTCTCTTGATTTCTGGTAACTAAAAAAAAAAAATGCATTGTGTGGGAAAGTTAACTATTGTTCAATGGAGGGAAGAACTTTAACAGGAACATGATGATAACCATAATTGTTTCATCAGCTTTGCAGATGACAGTTTTAAATCCTATGCCTTCCATTAGGTATACTTTAATAGTATTTCCCATGAGGGTCTGTGAGTATGAATTCCGTTTAATAGTATTTCTTGTGAGTGTCTCTGAGTGGTAGAATCTTCATGTTTGAATGTCTGAAATTGTCTTTATTTTGCCTGATTGAGTGATAGGTTAGTTGGGCATAAAATGATAGATTGACAGAAATTTTCCTCAGGCCTGAAGATTTTAGCATTGTTGGCCTCAATTTTGCTTTTCAGAAGTTTGCTAATTATATAACTAGTTCCTTTGAGAATTTGGCTTTATTAATGATGTTTTCAGTTCAGTGTATATAGGTGTGGATTTATCTTTATCCTGCTCATGCTTTCAATCTAAGGACTTGTTTCTGCAATTAATAGGAGATCTCTCTAAATGTTCCATCTTTGTAATTCCCTCCATAATTTTTTTTCTGGAATTGTTACTAGACATGTGATTGACTCTCATAAAACAGACTCTCAATCTGTCTTCTGAATCTCTTAATTGAATCTTAATGTTTTAAAGAAAATACTTTTTTCCTTGTGCTTCCTTCTAGGTAAAATACAATAACACCTCCATAATATTCTAATTCACTATTTTTTTGGTGTGTCAAAGATAGATTATACCTCATCTATTGAATTTTTCTGTTCAGTGAGTATACTTCTACTTACAAAATTTTTCATTTCTTTTTTTTGGTAATACCTGTTATTACTAATTTTTTTTATTATTTTCATAAATTCATGCTTATTTTTAATGGATACTGCTACTTTATTCACTCTATTAATCATCCTAAAACTATTTATCTTAAACTTTTTGTCTGACTGTTCTGTGAAATTCATTTCATTTGGGCTAAATTCATAACTTGATGGTTGATTTGATTTTCTTAGAATTAGATCCTTTTATATGTTTGGAATTTTGGTTTGCGGATTTGTTTTGAATATGAGGGATTTTTACTTTTTTGTATTGTTTCTTTCTCTCATTCTCCCTCCTTGACTAATGCTTTTGTGGTTTTGTAGTTGTCTTCACCTGGTGCCTCTGGCCCAGTCCATAACTGAGTATTACGATGGTATTTAATATATCCCTGCTCTATGATGAGTTGGAGAATATCACAGATTCACATAGCCAGCAGACAGTGTGACTCAGTTTCTCCCCTAAGACTTCTTTCCTCCTTTCCTGTGCTCATAGCTACTTGTAAAGCTGGAGCTTCATGTAGTAGGTCATCTGTTGTTTTGTCCAGTTTCTTTTCACAAAGGAGGGTATTTGCTTGGATATTTGCAGAGGAGGGAGGAAGCTTCATTTTAGTCCCTGGTTTCTAGCAGTAAGCCAGGCTCTATCTCCATCTAGCAGTTTGGGGCCTCATACTTTTCAAAAGTCCAGTTTTTTGCAGCCACTATCTGTTTCTGGCTTAGGAGTCTTGCATTTCTTTGATCATCTCTACCTTCTTTATTTCTGTTTCTTTTCTGATCAGTGGAGCTTTATTTTGTTTTTGAGACTGATGATATCTCACTGATTTTCTTTTTTAAATTAAATTTTTACAATGTAAAATATGTGTTTGGGTCAGAGGAACTGTTTCAGAGCTTGGACATACAGGGCTGACATGATCTGAATTGTACCATTTTCACTTTGCCAGTTTTCGTGTTTTAAAGTCATTTCCCTAGGAATGCCGACGTACTTACTATTGGATTGCTGTTTGCATGTCTTTTCTTCCTTTTCTTGCAGAATTGCTTGAGAAATTAAGGGATTTAACTTTCCCCCTGGTGTTAACCTTGATTGGGCAATATTTCAAATAAATTTCAAGACTGCACTTTTCAGTGCAAATGTCAGTATTATCTTGAGTTAAGGAGAATAATATTAAGAAATAAGTAAGTTTACAGAGATCACTCTCCAGAACCAATTTTTAGGAGATGTGACATTCGATATGATGTGTACTCAAGTATAAACTTCCACTTGGCTTTCATGTGCATTGTTATGAAATAGCTGAAAAAACTTGATGAGTTTGTGAGGGTTTTCCTTCTTTTTCTTTTACATAAGAAATAATGTTGTAGTCAAGATGTTCTTTATATCAAAGCTTTTAAAAAAGCAAATGTTAATAAAACTGCAAATATTTTATTTATTTTTTTACATCTTAATAAATTCCAAAGAACCAGAAAATATCCAAGCTTCAGGGCACCTTTAAATGTACTTTGAGTGCTTTAGGTTTAAAAGGTACTATTGCACTGTAAACAACTTCTTCAGTCCCCTTTTAAAGTCTGTTAAAGACCCGCCATAACTTCCTGCCATTCCAGTAGTTTGTGCTCTTATGCTCAGATCCTGAAATCTGGAAACTGGTCATGGTAACCAACCTAAGTTAGCTATCTTAAAATTCTTTCTGTATATAGAATAGTTTAATATTAACTATGGTTCTTAAAATTACTATTTGTTTATCTAAAATGATTCTTGAAAATCTTTTGAAAAGATAATATGTATGCATGGTAAAATTTTTGCACAAAGTGTGTTCAGTAAAAACCAAGTCTCCTCTTCCATCCCATTCCTTCAGGCCCCTCCTCAGAGATGGGCAGTGTTGTTGTTTTCTTGTGTATCCTTCCTGAAATCTTCTATGCATGTATTATGTGCTTATTCCCTTTTTTCATAAATGGTAGCACGTCATACACACCACTCTGAACCTTGTTTTTTACACCTCACAACTTACTTTGGAGCTCCTTCTCTATCCATAGATATAAAGAAAGTTGCCTGATGATTTTTTTATAGTAAAACTGTTAACTGTTGGTAGAATTTTTGATACTCAACAAAGCATTCATTATGTGGGAACTGTTAATGTCTGTGCAGGTTTGTTTTACTTTAAAGTAGAATGGACTCTTTTAATGTGTCTATCCTGGCAGGTAGATTTTGAACTTTGTATTTGAGTAGATAACAGAGCAGAGTTTCACTGTATGGAAGTCAGCTCCTGAGCTAGCCTTTCAGTTCTGTGTTTTCAACAATAGGTGGCACCAGCAATTTCTGTATTTGGGCTATATGTAGATGTGAAGCACCATCATTTTGATTATTTTTTTATTTCATATCGTTGTGTTCACAGATTATTAAGAGCTAAGATGTGTTTACCTGAAGGCTGAGAGGCTTGCACAAGCATGCATACATAGATGGGGATTAAGAAGCACTTTGTAGAAAGATACCTGGGATACTAGACTGCTTCCATTCCCTTGCCCTGTATTTGTAGCAATTATCTAGTGATACTAGACGTTTAGCTAACAAATTAGATTTAACTAATTATGAATACGATTTTACATACACACACACACACACACACACAATAGATGAATCTTGCAGGTGAATCTTTTGAGATTTTTTTTTGTGTGTGGAAATTTGGTCTTTGGACACATACATGAGAATTGATCATTGCAATGAGGAGTCATATATTCTCATTGCTTAACCTCTCACATCTGTGATGACAATTTCCATCTTTGTCTCAGCCCTTCCTGCCACCCCATGCTTCCTGTCAGCCATGCCTAGAATGTCCCCATAGCATGTAAACCATAGCATATAAAAATTTAAATTGTCATTATTCCCCAGAGTACAGTTCCCTTTGCATGCCACCTTAGACATCTCTCCACCACTTTCTAATTTACTCTTTTATCTTTCCAAAAATTTCCTTTATTTATGTTCCCTGACAATACAAGGCTTTGGTCACTTTTTACCTGTGTAATTCTTCTACCCATTCCCTTTTTGTTCTTGTTAAGTATAGGGAAAATAATCTAATGGCTTGAGGATGGAAAATTGACAGAAGGGTCCTTAATAAAATTTTTAAAGTTATGTGATCCAATTCAGGTGTGACATGTATGCATTCTGATATCACCATCCTTTTGCCTGTATCCCTCAGGTCCATGGGCAACCTTCAGAAAGAAAGTGAAGGGAGGTTCTACACCCTCCATAGTGTTGGCTTTTAATTGAATAAGTATTGTTTCCCCCCTTTTTATTCCTTCCTCAAAGGGGGCTCAGAACTCCTTGGCCTTCATCTGGCATCATGTTTTGGTTTCATTCCATGATGCTACGTGTGGGTTTTTGTCTTCATAGAACCTTTTGATCTTGTAGAAGTCCCAGATAGGTCTGCTGTGTATCCTTATGCCAAGACCTTACAAATTCCAGAGTTCTTAAATCTTCCTTTATTTTCTATAAATCAGTACTTAACTCTTAAGAGATATTGAAGCATACAGGTATGTTTCAGGTATTTCAGTGGCTTATTCAAGTCACTCTTTTAATCAACAGTAAGATATACAGAAACACGAGAGTATACATTCAGATTTACGAGTATTCTTTATGTTCAAAGCTTCGATTGATCTGCCCTATATTTTGCCATTGTGTTAGGATGGGGATCCATACCAAAGGGATCCATCCTGGAGTCTCTGCTTTCTCCACAAACCCTGCTTTAAGACCTTCAATAGCTCTTCCTAACTTGCCATTCAGGACCATCCTTATGTGGGCCTAACCTACTCCTTTTTTCCTTTATAACATGAAATTACCTGGAACCATCTTTGGGAGTCTGGTACACTCAGCTCTGTCTTTCTGGGACCAGGAAAGATCACCTGCCTCAGAGAGGCATATCCCAGAGAGGGAGGAAGAGAAAAATAGGGTGCTTGGTAAGGTTGCCAGCTGCTGCAGCGCTCCCTGCCTCCTTCTGCACCACTTCCCATCAGCAAAGCAAAGGACAGAACTGCTGTGTTGTACTTCTGCAGCCCTCACCGCACACCAGGTTTCCTACGTGTGTGCTAGGACTTTTGTTTTTCTTCCAAGGAGGCTCCTAATGCTCATTCTCTCCAGATTTCATCTACCTTACCCATTTCCAAGATCAACTGTATTTCTCTTAGCAATGATTAATTCTGATTCCTTTAAAACTGGTGGGTTTATATTCTAGGAATTCACTTCAAACTAATTAATTAATAATAATAGCCACCACTATTGAGATCGTGCTTTAAGCCAGGCACTTTGTACCCATTGTTTTTTTAGTCCTCATGAACAACTCTATGAGGTAAGTACTTTTACTCCTGCCCCATTTTACAGAGGAAGAAATAAAGATTCAGGAAAGTTAAGTCACCTGCCTAAGCGCATACAGACAAGGAGTAGCCAGAAGAAGGAGACTTGGCTCTCCACATAAAACCTTGCTGTTTCCAAACTTGGAAGCAATGCTATAAAGTTTGACTTCAGAAAGAAGCAGGAAGCCATACAGTTTCTTACCCTTGTTTAGCTCTTTCTTGCCATCTATTCCCTCTTAGGCATAGACAGGTTGTTTCTGTGATGCAGTTTGAGTCCAGGCATAATACCCTTTAACCTTCTCTAGGGAAGAGCTAATATTTATCTGAGCTTTGTAAGTTGTCTCTGTTGGTACTTTTTTGCATGGATTCAACATATATTTATTCTAATGCCAAGCGCTGAGCAAATTGTTGTTAAAAAGACATATAGTGTCCTGTCTTCATAGAGTTTTATAAATTATTTGGGGGACAATGCAGGCTATATGTAAATAAGAAAAAAATAATTAAGTAAAAGACCAATTTATATCTGTTTAATCTTATTATCAAGATATTGGAAAGCAGAATTAACTTGAGTATCCAATATACAGTCTATTGAGAAAAAACACTTATATGAATACATTGTCTTGGCATGAATTAGTAATTCAAACCAGTATATGTTTGAAGTTGATTAAAGGAAAATGGTTAAATTCCTGAATAATGATTTAAATGTGCTGGAACATTACCCATTACCCACATATTATATAAATATATTTTAAAATTCTAGCCAATTGTTAAAATAATATTTCAGGTAGGTGGCGCTAAGAGGTATTCATACAATCATAGAACGTTGAGTTAGAAAATGTTGTTTCACCTTCTTCCTCCTTTTCCCTGAAGAAATTAAAACTGAGAGAAATTGCATATGCAATGTTCCCCTTAATTCCCGAATTCATGACTCGTAGGATGAATAGACTGGTTTATTCAAGGTCTCAAGAGTTCAAGTTGTCAACATTTCACCTTCTCATACATTAGCAATGTCAATGACTTGGGGATTAATATGATTTGAACTTCATGATTCTTTCTCTTAGATGTGGTTAAAGTAGTGTGAGCTCATCATCGAGAAACAGTTAGTTAGATCTTCTCTTCAGCCTGCCTTGTCTAAATTTCATCTTCTACTTCTAAATTGTTTTACTAGTTCCCAGTGACTCAGGAGGCAGCTTTACTCTGTGTGACTACTTTAGCAGACCACATTAGAGCATTCATGTTCCTTGTTAGGTTGCAGGAATGAGTTTTCTTAATGCCATCACTGAATTCCAATAGAGGAAATAAATTACTCATGCATTTTCTAATGGTTAAAAAATTTTCCAGAGTCTTGGCTGTCTAGTTCTCATCATGTTGAGGTTCCATTACCCACGAGTAATTGACATGGTTTTGACTCGCAGGCCGATACTACTTAGAAAACCAACTAAATAAAACATCCCAAATCCTAGGACAAACTTTCAAAGAATAAACTATATGAGACTAAATTTTGCAGTTATGGGGAAAATGCTAATTTGGAGGGAAAAAAACCCTCCCTATTAGCTTATTGACTTTATCAATGTGGGCCGGCTACTTACCCTCCCATGTTTCCCTCATCGGTAAGCATGAAGACAGTCATAGTCCGCGTGTATGATTGTTGAGAAGATCAAAAGAGATAACAAATGTGAAGACTCACTAAAAAAATTCGGTCAGCTCTCCTTATCTGTGGGTTTCACAAAAATCTGCGTATTTAACCAACCATGGATCAAATACTTTATTTTCGATTCCTGGATGCAGAGCACAGATTGTGTGCATTGCTTAACACCATTTGATAGAAGGCACTTGAGCATCCACAGATTTTGGTATCTGTGGGGGTCCTGGAACCAACACCCTGAGGATGCAAGGGATGACTGTACTGTGAAGAGCTAATGTAAATGTAAGGATTTAAAAATACTGTAGTAATGATAATGATACTCAGAGTGACAATTGTGATCTGAATCTTGGCATAGAATTATGTATAAGAGAACATTAAATGGGTGCTTGGATGCTTTTATGTGTTGGTAAAGTAACAGTGTTTGAAAAAATGAAAAATGCAGGTCACTAAAAGAACGATTTTGCTGTTCAACATTGATGTCAGTAAATTAAAATAGCTTGAAATACCTCCTTTATTTGAAAAAAAGTTAAAAGCAACTTTCAAAAATATAAGTCACATAAGAAAAAAATGATAAAAAAAAAAAGTAAGTGAGGAAATAGGGAAAGTGGGATGGAACAAAGGGTTAAGCTAGGGCCCAGAATGCATCTCAGAAGGCCCTGTAGCATTTGTCAGAAGTGAGTCAGATTTGGTTCTGAGTTTTCCTGCAGCCAGTGCAGCGAAGTAAACACAATCAGCTCTGTGAATCATACTGCCCTTAAGGTGAAGTAGTAGAGCAGGGCGATTCCTAATAATGAGGCACAAGACAATGATTTTCCCAGAGAATGCTCATAAAGAAGACAGTGCGTTATGAACAACACCCTACAAAACCTCTTGATGATAAACTTCCATACGTTTTTTTGGCTTGTTATTGGTATGATTGCCAGATGAGAAATTATTGACAAATTCACTGTTTGTTGGCAAGCTTTTAGTTACTTGGTTATAATCATGATTGAACATATGTTAGGATTAGAAATAATCTCTGTGATCACCTTGTTCCACCCTTTTGTCTAATAGATTAGGGAACTGAAGCCTCTTGGAGGTGAATTAGTGAAAGCTCAGGGTAATGGGTTTGTATCAGAGAACAAGGGGCTTCTAGTGAAAACAGTTTTCTCTGAGCCCATTTTGTGTGATCATCAGAGCTTTCCTTGACTCAATCTAAATCTCATTTGGCACTTTTGACATGTTTCTAATTGTGAGTTACTGTGGTGGCTTTTTCTGGCTGTTTGTTGTACAAGTATAGAAGCTATTGAATATGATGTCATCTTCCTATATTGTTTTCTGTTTTGTTTTCACTATGGAAGTTACTGATAGACCTGTAAAATTGGAATTGAAATTTCTAGAGAACAGGTCTCAATATGTAAAATTTCCAAAATTTGTAATTATACTACTTGGAATGCACCTTCTCATAAAGTATCCTTAGCTCTATTGTCAAAAACAACCAGGAAATATAAAAAGCTGTCAACATTTTAAGTAATTTAAAAGACATCCCCAAACCTTAATTTTTTTTTTTTATTAAAGTTTATTGGGGTGACAATTGTTAGTAAAGTTACATAGATTTCAGGGGTACAATTCTGTATTACATCATTTATAAATCCCATTGTGTGTTCACCACCCAGAGTCAGTTCTCCTTCCATTACCATACATTTGATCCCCCTTACCCCCATCTACCACCCCCTTCCCCCCTTACCCTCTGGTAACCACTAAACTATTGACTGTGTCTATGAGTTTTTGTTTCTCATTTGTTTGTCTTGTTCTTTTGTTGTTTTTGGTTTATAGGAGTTGAAAAATATTGGCTAAAGTCTAAGGGAATTTGAGGTTGGCTTCTATAGCAAACTTATTTGCTCACTTTCATGGAAAGTGACTTCTGATGTGAGTAGCTGTTGTTCAAGAGGTTCCTTTGGTATTTCAGAGGCCGATTAAAACAAACTTCTTTCATCAAGGAACCATGAGATCAGCAGGGGGCCCAGGTTCTAGAGAAATAGGATTGTCTCCAAAAGATCAGTCAGTGGGCTTAAGGGATATTAGAGGGAAATTTGACTCTTTTTGGTGAGTTTGTGAGGCAATTTTTTAATCTTTGAGAGGCATGCTATGGACTTTTAACCTAGGGGTGGTGAATCATAGAATGTAAACATGGGAAGCAATGAAACGAACTATCTCACCCATGAGGCAAAATGACTTGACTAAAGTGACAAAGTAAGACTAAGACTTGAATCTTTTCCCTCCAACTTGGAGGTTTGTGGGGCTGTGCTGGAGCGGAGAGGAAGAAGAGGCCGCGCAGATGTTAAATCCCTTCTTCCATCTGTCTTTTTGTTTCCTAATTTGTAAGAAAAAAATTGGGGCCAGATTATGTCAAAACAACTTCATAAATCTAAAAAGGATTCCTCTTATGAAGAGTGGGTATGGGAGATGTAAGTACTTAAAAAGTAATCTTTCTTCTTTCCTTAAAAAAACCTCAGCCTACCTAAAAAGTGTTTTCCCCTAATTCTCTAAGGAACAGCAGTTAAAGGAGTGAACCTGAAGCCTCTTGAGATAAACAGAGCGGAAGCATCATTTGTTATTACCTTTCTGCTCAGTATAGCCCTGTGGATGAACACGTTGGCCTGAGAAATGGAATGCTGCATCTTTTTCATCTTAGTGACAGAAAAATGAATTAGATGTCTTTTTCCTCAGACATATGCACTTGCTAAGCCAATGTGTTAAGATACAAAACATACACCACATTTTTTTTATGTTCAAATGGCTAGCACATAGTTAAAGTATAATGCATTTCCCTGGAACTGCCCAGATCTGGTCCTGATGATGCTTTTATTCTTTCTTTTAAAGTAGCACTGTTCTTTGTCTCTCAAAAACTTGCCTACTGAATTAGTGATCTGTGCGAGCACTTGACATTAGATAGGGACCTGGGAATTGAAACATTGGCAAGCTCCAGTACAGTGGATGTAAATGCAGTCTTGGCTGGGTCTGTTTATGTTTGTTATAGGTGATGAATATTAATGATTCACAAAAGAAAAGATTAAAGACACGGGGGAAGGGTGGGTCCATTCTAAGCATCTCATTTCTGCCTGTCCATTTTCCAGGTCCTAAGGTGAGTCAGTGTAAGGCTTTCCAGAAGAACTGAGGCATGAGGAACGTGATGTACCGAGAGGTTGTCTTTTAGATCAGAGGATACTGGAAGAAGCTGGCTAGATAGAATAGTACTTTGTGTGTGAGTTGCAAGGGAAGGTATACTTTGCTACAGTGTCGAGAGAAATTTCCATCTATAATGATTTATGGTTGCACAAAGCTTAGAGCTTACAAAGTGGTGTCACACACATCATCTTACTGACTTTGAGTGAAGAAAAGGGAGTGGGGGAGAGAGAGAGGCTTGGCACCAGCAGCAAGGATGGTCAAATACAGAGACATCTGGAGGGTCTTTTGGGCCTGTGGCAAAGCTCCAACTTCATCCATTCTCCCAAGAGCAGCTTCTCCTTCTCTGTGTGATTCTGTCCAAAGGCAGCGGATCTGGTCCATATATAGGATGGAGCCATATATAGGATGGAGCCTGGACTCCTGAATATGTAGAATAGAGTCCTCTTGGGTTTGCCATACAGATGGAGCACCTTTGCCCCAGAACTATTTTGCCTGGAAGCTGGATATATATAGTGGCCTGAGAGACAGGACCTCTGCATTTTTGTCTATTATTTTCAGCCTAGAGACAAGCCATGGCTGAGCTCCAGTTATCAATTCCTTCCTCTTTACATTGGGAAATTTACCTGGATGACCCCTGGGATCCTTTTCAAGAGCTCTTAGAGATGGTTCGAGTACTGGGACTTCCTCTTGCTTAAAGATAGATGATACTGCTGTTTTAGATAGTCGGACACCTATCAGCACATTTACTGAGGCATCTTTTTTCTTTCATTGTCGGTTCACCCAATGTTTTTCTCAACCGTTTCTGCCCCTTGGTATTTCCGTATGTTATGTTTGTACCTTTCCTTTATGGTGTAATCCCATGTTAGCCCAAGGCAAGTATTAGGTTTTCCATTCTGTGCGTTGGTAGTTTCATTCTTCAGACATTCTTTGATATCAAAGAAGGGTTGTGGAGGAAAAAAATCAAGTCAGGAACCTGAATTAAATCTAGAGAAATTTCAAAGCCTCTTACCTCACTAATTGATATTTATATTACCATTCATCTAAGGAGAATGGGAGAGAATTTTTTTCTAACTAATTCATGGATCCTATTATACATGCATTTTGCACATGCTTGAGGGCTCCAAGGAAATGCCAAATTAAAAAGAAAATTTCTTTTCCATTTTTTACCTACTATATATTTTTGGTTTAACTTTAAAATTTTTAATCAATTTCGAACTTACAGGAAAGTTGTAAGACTAATACAAAGAATTACCATATGCCCTTCACTCGGATTCCCCGAATTTTAACACTTTACCTCATTTTTACCTTATTCTGTCTCTCTGCTTTTCAAAAATGTTGAGTTTTGACATATATCTATATCTCTCTATACATGTATGTTTTTTTCCTGAATCATTTGAGAGTAAGTTGTAGATACCTTCACTACCTTGAATTATTTCAATGTATTTTTCCTAGAAAGGAGAAAAAGAAAAATTCTCCATTTCCCCCTTCCTTTTTTCCTCTAGGATTCAGTGTAAACACACACATTATTTTCGTCATGTCTCTTTAGTCTCCTTTAATCAGGAATAGCTCCTCTCTCTCTCTCTTTTTTTTTGACTTTGATGAGTAGACATTTTAAAAGAGGACCTGCCATTTTTGTCACCCCTGTGGCTCACAGTGAGGTGGTGTGTTTTGGGCTAGGAGACTTCAGATGTGATGCCGTGCTCTTCTGGAGGCATCAAATTTAGGGGGCATTGATGTGTCCAGTTTTCGTGATGTTAACTTCTGCCATTCTGTGGAAAATAACTTATGTCATTCTGTCATAGTGTGTGCCAGGCTTCTCCACTGTAAAGTTAATTAATAAATATTTTGTATACAGGAATTTGTAAGTGACAGATAACTTTTTGATATGGGAATAATTTGATACTATTTATTTATTTATTTTTAAAGATTTTTATTGGGAAGGGGAACAGGACTTTATTGGGGGAACAACGTGTACTTCCAGTGCAGGGTGGGGGGGAAGTTTCATGAGGAAAGGATATTGAAATACTTTGATATTATTATTATTTCAATATCCTTTCCTCATGAAACTTTTCCCCAGTTTTTAGTTGCACTGATTATTTTCTAACTCCATCATTCCTTTGAAATTCATTGCATTCCACGTTAAAAAAATAAAAGAGCAATTATTTTTTATACATTGTGTAATGGAGTTTTATTTTTTCAATATGTTATAATCTGTGCTATCAATATTTATTTTGATGTTCAAAATGTCCCAAATTTGGCCAGTGGGAACCCTTTCAAACTGCCCCCTGAATCCTTTTCTAGTGTCCTGATTATCCTCAGTATATTTACTCATTTTCTCATTTTCCTGGCCATGTGGGCCGCCTCCCGGGCCTTAACCTCTCCAACACAGCAATCACGTCGGACAAGCCCCTGTCCCTGTCTCCCCACCCTGGGCCTGCTGCCCATGCTGACGGGTACCATCCAAGGCCTCTCCCTCCCTCATTTCAGCTGCACTTTTTATGAGGTTTTGTTCTGTTTTTAAATTAATGTTTTTCATTGAAAGATGTTTAGAATAGTGATCATTTTAAATCACTGAAGTCAAATTTGTAACTGGTATTCTTTTATCTTTCTCTCTGTTTCACTATGGTATGAGAGAAGTGATTTTCAAAATATTTGACTGGTATTTTGAGATTTCTGGGATGGATCACGTTTAATGAGGGAAGGGCTCAGTGAGTTAGCGGTGTTTCTCAACCTCTTTTGTATCTCGAGACACGTAGAAAATGGTGATATTTGTATGCACACAACATTAAATGGATAAGATTTGTAGAAGATGCAGTCAGTAGGCCTGGGGGTTGCGGGTGTACAGGTTACCCTTCTCTTGTTACATCTGTCACTCAGTAAGGACACACTGTTTTGAAAGCTGCAGTGTAGAATATGGCACTCCTAAGCTGCTAAGATAGCTCAAGGTCCTTTTCTAGTGTCTGTGCCTGATGTTGACCAGTTCTCTGTCAGATTTTGTCACAGAGGGACCATGTTTCACAACAACCCTCTGGCATATTAGATGCAGAAGCTCGAAGCAGTTGGCCATATTAGTGGAGGATTCAGTAATCACCTCTATTAGTAGAGGATTGCTTACATCAAAAAATAAAAAATAGGTACAAGGTCAAAAGTTAGAAAGTTACAGTTACAAAATAAATAAGTCCTAGGGATGTAATGCATGTATGAGGACTCCAGTTAATAATACTGTGTTGTATATTTGAAAGTTGCTAAGAGAGTCCATATTAAAAGTTTTCATCACAAGAAAAAGTTGTAACTCTGTGGTGATGGATGTTAACTTGATTTATTGTGCTGATCCTATTTTTAATCATCGTGTTGTGCACCTAAAACTGAGATCTATGTTAGTTGTAGCTCAATGAAAAAAGAAGATAAAATTAAATCAAAAAAAAAATTTCTGTTCCAAATACATTTATTCATTTCATTTCATTTATTCATTAAGCAACTACTTATTGAGTTGCTATTTATGTGCCAGGTGCTACTAAGTTAATAAAGATAGAGGGATGTTCAATTTTGATTCTCACGGGGCTCGTATTTTAGAGGAGGAAACAGATAATAAAGAAACATATAATAAAAAGGATTATTTCAGATAGCTATGAGTACTATGAAATAAAGCTATGGGAGTCTTTGAAGGTTTGTGTGTGTGTGTGTCGGGGGGTGCTGGTTGGGCTTGTTGTCATTCATATTTTTAAAAGTTCAGTTTAGCTGATTTGTTGGCCATAGATTTTAGGGGGCAAAGAGTTTAGGTAGATGATCATAATTTAGATTTGACTGTCCAGTACGGTAGCCACTAGCCATATGTAAGTTGAACCTTAATTCAAAGTTAATTAACATATCTGACATAAGCTACAACATGGATGAAACTGGAGGACGCTATGTTAACTGAAATAAACCCGTCACCAAAAGATAAGTACTGTATGATTCCATTTATGTGAGGTACCTAGAATAGTTAAATTCATAGAGAAAGTGTGATAGTTGTCAGGAGCTGGGGTGGGGGAGAACAGAGAGTTGTTTAACGGGTGCAGAGTTTCAGTTTTGTAAGATGGAAATACTTCTGGAGGTTGGTTGCATAACAATGTGAATATATTTCACACTTAAAAATAATTAAAATGGTAAATTTTATATGTATATTTTGCCACAATTTTTAAAAAAAGTTTTAAGAAAAAAGAACTAGCTAAAATATTCTACACGAGTACACGAGAGGTAAGCAGTGGTTTGTGGAGTAGAAGGAAGAGGGGAGGAAAAAGGGGAAAAAAGAGCAGCAAGATGGCATGACGCTAGGGTGGAAGGAGAGGGAAAGAACCAATCTAACATATCCCAAGACACAAGACATGGAAAGGCAATTAAAAACATTGAGGTCCCCCCACACTAATTAACATAGAAATCTTTTCTTTTTCTCAGTTGCACTAGCCACATTTCAAGTGCTGAATAGAATGAAGAGAAACATGTGTACCATCTTGGAAAGTACTCGTACACTTATTGAACATTTCCATCCTCACACAAAGTTCTGTCAGACCGGTCTGGTTTCGACCGTGGTGATTGCAGTGGAGGTGGGGAGAAGTAGATGGATTGCGGATTGATTTGGGAAACACCGTTAACAGGACTTGTTGATTTATAGGATATAGTGGTAGAAGGAAGTGACAAATTAAGGATGATGTGTGGCTTTTTGCTTGAGCAACTAAGGTAGATGGATAAGACTGAAAAGGAACAGGATTCGGCATATGAATCAAGACTTCTACTTCAGGCATATTATGCCATCTCTTCTAGGGTAGAATCCAAATAAATCTTAATGGAGGTAGAGGGAGAAGGAAAAGTCTATTTTGATGAGCTTTTCAATCTCATAACAGATGCTAAATAAGTCCCATATGTTTGTAAGTCGTCATCTTGCTTTAATTTTAAAGAGGCCATTATTGTCTGTTGGTTGTTTTATTAAATACCATTTCATGCCACTACGAAATTTAATTCCACAGAAATCCCTTTGTTTATTTTAATTTTGTTTGAATTGTGATTTGGGATGCCAACTGAAAGTGACCAGAAAATGGCTCTTGACTCTTTGCTGAAGTTACCTATTAAGGGACCACAGGTGTAGGAGCCTGGTCTGGGCCTCTGACAGGTAAATTAAACTGTATTAGTCTGCTTATTCTGGAGCGTAACACTTTAAAATGTACAAGCGAGGCGTGTTTTCTAAAGGAGGAACACAGGGGGAATGAGGGAATTCCAAGTAGCCTGCCTTAGAAACAACTGACATTTGGTCTCTTTACAGAAGGATGGTACTTTCAGGCACAAGGACAGTCCATGATGTGTACTGTGTGTGAATACTTACACACTTGAAATTTTTCACTTAGAAATCGCTGCTAACGTTGCCCCTTTTTAGGGAAGGAGTCACTTGCCTGCTCTTGTTAAGAGAGAGGACGTATATTGGCAGTTGTCATTGGGGGAAGGGAAAGGCCGAACAAGTTTTGTTGTTGTTGTTGCTGTTGTTGTTTTTTTTAATGCCACAGTGCTTTTATGGCTAATTGCCTGCAAACAGGTACGGGGGCTGAGCCAAGGGAATGAGTCACATCTATACGCGGTGTGCTTCCCTGCATACATTCTTCTGAAACTTGAATGTCCCCTTTGGCTGCTGAGTTTTAGGCTGACCACTTTTATGCTCACATACCAGTTACCCTGGTGCCTTGTTTCATGTTTCCAGACCCCGTTTTTAATTGTTCCAGGGGAGTGGGAGAGATCACAGGAGGGCTGACAAAAGCAAACTGGAGTTTGTTTTGGAAATGTTACCCTCTCCTTTGTTCGCTTCCCTTGCACATTTTCCAGCACCACAGCTCCTGGCAGCAGCGATCCCCTCAGTGTGGCTCTGGTCCCTTTTGAATGTTCACTCTTTCATGTATTAAGGTCTCCATTCTCTTATGCCGTTGTGTGAATCAGATCGATTCCAATTTGCTATTCAAGAGAGGAGGAGTTTTGATTTTTAATATAATGCATATGACATTCTTTGTCTGCTTCATGTCTTTTTGTTGTGACAGCCCCTTCCCCCACATTCTGCTCATCAGATAGAGAAGGAGTATTTACAGATCCATAGCTATGGTAAGAATTAACTTACCAGGAAAGTGTGAGGAGTTTTGAAACCTGTTACTCACCTACAGTGGACTTCAGGTATATTAGAAACCATAGAAATATTGGTACTAACAAAAAAAGGAACAACCAGGTAAGCATCTCGGTGAACTTCTATGTGGCAGCTGAACTTGGCTCTCTCTATCTAGCCTTCCTTCAGAACCCTGGTGGGGTTCTCTAAGTCCAATGGATTTGCCAATTCAATCCACATTTTCTCCTTGCATGGAATTAATTTAGAACTAAGGAAGAAAAACTGCCCCAGCATCTGTCTATTTAAATAGAAGGAGAAGTCAAATACATTTTTTTAAACAATCTTCTCTGAGCATATGTAATGAATTTATGTGGACATGATTTTCTCAAACATTAGGAAGGCCGCAGTGGGACAATCATGCCAAACAACATGGAGTCCAGCATCAAAATGAGAGTTATATTTGAATTTGCATTAGAACCAGATTTTTGATTTTTAAATTCTCCTGTGTCTATCCGTATATTGCAGAATCATTTTAAGAAAAGGATTTAGAAAACAACTGATTTTGCCTTTCTTTGAAAGCCAGGCAAAAACCAACTAAGTATTGTCGTATTATTGAAGGAAAAACAAAACAAAATATTGAAAGCTGGAACATGACTTTGTAGTAACACAATGTCATGAGGAAACTTTGAAGTGGTTCAATTACACAGACATGTTTTCAGAGTCTGGAGCTTTCAGTTGGTATTGGAAATGGAAGCTGATGACGGGAATATTCACTGCATCAAAATTGAATCATAGAAGGATGATTCCATGGCATAGACCCAGAAGATGGCATTATAGTGAAGCTCTAGGGTTTTTGATGCTTGGAAGATGAAAGCAGAGCATTGGAAAATCTAGGAATATTTTCTTAATGGAGTGGTAATAAGGCCAGATTTTTTCTTCACCATAGATGATAAGCCACATAGCATCCTACATAAAAGCTTGCCATCATAATTATCAAAAGAGGGGAACTTTCTTCCCACCTGAAAGTGAGTGTATATATAATATATGCACATGTATTTATATGTACACGCATGTGCACACACACACGGATACATACACATGTGTGTCTCTTACCTGTCCCCTCACAGGCAAACATACAAATATGACAATGACTATGCATGTGGAAGTTTAGACCCATTCTAATTGGAGACTTTCAGAGGTGAGGTGGGAGGGTTTGCACATTTATTTGATTCGTACTAATCCCTTCCTCCAGAGAAGAGGTTGGAAATGACCTCGTTGAAGTTTTGTCTCTGTCTTCGTGAGGCTAAGTTTTCAAACTCTCTTCTCTGCTCTTTAATATTGGTTTGACTGTGTACCAATCAACTAGTGCTAGGAGGGCAGAGTCATCAATTTTATTCTAGTGACCATTTATACAGGGCTTTTTAAGCTACAGAGTGCTGTCCCACCCAGTTTTACTCAATATTCACACCCAGGAGAGGTGGGCAAATATTTTTCAAGTCCAGATGATTCTACTGGGGATTCTCCTCTTAGGTAAGTGATTAGCATAAGTTATACGCTGTTGACCAGTTTTTTTCCCAGCCTGCAAAATGCATTTTATATTCTGACATGTTTCCCAGTTACATGATTTGTAATCTCAGTGGTGTTTGATGCCGCAGAACGTAAGGAAAATTTCATTTTATGCAAGATGAGAAACTATGAATTAATATTGGTATTAAGAAAGATATAGAATCTTTGGCGCTTTTATGCCCTTGGATAGAGAACATTCAGGAAGCTAAATGAAAACCAAAAGAAAACAATGTGATATGCTCTGCCCACATTGCTATGTATGTATGTATGCATGTATGCATTATGTATATATGTATGCATGTATGTATGTATGTATTTAAAATGTGTGGTTTCTCCTGTTCTTCCTGGTATGGGAACTCTTGGAAGGCAGGCACCAGTGGGTTTCTGTCTTGGGGCTTAACACAGCCCTTGCATTGGGAGATGCTCAGTAAATATGGGGCTCAGTAAATGTAGGATGAATTTAATTGCAAAACAGAAGATACGTGTTATAGGTGGAGATTTTGATTGGCTGCTGGTTCTGACACGTGTTGTGACACTACGTAATTCAGAAGATGTTTTCCCCCAAAGTTTGCAGAAATTCTCTGCCTGCTGGGGCTAACCACTTGACACATTAATAGCTTTGAAACAAAATATGGGTCAATTTTGCCACTGCCTTCTTTCCACAAAAATGCATATTTGAAAGCTTTTATGACAAGATGATCATTGAGCAGAATTTATTTCTGAGCAATTATCTTACTTTCTGTTAAAGTTTGTTCCATTAACTTTCATCATGAGTTTGTTTGATATATGCTAAAATGCAATATGCTGGGGCAACAGAGGCTCTGGCAAATACTTTTAGTGAGATCAAGTTTCGTTAAAACCAACACACTCCCTCCATCACTCTCTATCTCTTTACCTTCCTTTTTGTTCTTTTTGGCACCTTGTTCTCTCTCTGAAATTGTTTTTGTTTTGTTTACATTTATTTTTTGCCTTTCCTGTTCAAGTGTAAGTCCCACAAAAGCAGGGGCCTTAATCAGTAACCCTGGTGTCTGGGACAGTACTGGGCACCTTGTAGGTGTTGATAAGTTTTTGTTGAAAGAATGAATGTTACTGGAGCTCTTAGCCTATGTATATTATTTCATTCACAAATGTTTATCAAGTTCCTGTTATATAGCCAGTGCTTTTCAATATGCCTGAGTTTCAGTGGTTAACAAGATACAGTGCCTGTGTTTACAGATTATAAAGCTTAGGAATGTGCTGTCCAATATGGTAGCCACATGTGGGTACGTAAAGCTAAATGTAAATTCATTAAAATTAAAAATTTAGTTCCTTAGTCGCACTGGCCACATTTTAAGTGCTTACATATAGCTAGTGGCTACCATATTGGACAGTGCCCATATAGAAGATCTCCGTTCTATTAGATATTCTATAGAATATCATAGAAAGTTCTATTGGATAGCACAAATGTAGCGCTAAAACAGATCAGTGTATGGGCACTTGTACTGCAGAGGCATATCATGTATACTGTGTAGAGAATAAGCACATTTCAAAGGGAACATACAGGAGCGGCTTTTAGCCTAGGTTGTGACTGGTTGTCAGGATGGCTTTTTGGTGGAAGGGCTTCTAAACTGGGACATCAAGGATGCATAGGGATTAGACAGCCTACGGGAGACAAAGCACTGGGATTGTCTGAATCAAAGGAAACAGCTGGAGAAAGGGCTAGAATAAGTGCTTTATCATAGGCACTAAGGAGGACCTGGTATTTCATTCTGAAGTCTACATGTGAAGGGATGGAAGGCGCGTAGGAATAAACTACTGCCCATGTAGGCAGATATTTTTGTAAGGGCAACTCTGTCTCTTCTCAGGCCAGCCCACTATCTATATGTAATAACCTCCTAATGGATCTTCCTGTGTCTAGTTTTGACTCCTCCCATTTCACCTTCACCAAACTTAAAATGTGTTTGTGTCATTCATTTGCTGAGAACATTTCATTCTCTCTCCATTGCCACCTAGGATTGAGCCCAAACTCCTTAACATGCCTGTGAGGCTCTTTCCTGTTTGGCCCCTGTTTATTTTTTCTAAAATTTCTCTTCCCACTCTTCACCTCTCACACTATGACCAAGTAGCATCAGTTCTCCAAATATTCCATCTCTTTTGCCTCTAGGCCTTTGTGCCTCCTGTTCCCTCTGCATGGAAAACAAACCCCTGCCCCCACCGCCTCATCTTTGTTTCCATACTTTTCCGACCTCAGCTGAGTGTTAGTTTCCTCAGGACCCCCTGATATCAAAATCAAGATGAAGTGCCCCACCTATGTGCCCTGTCACACCTGTGTGTCCCCCTATTGAACATATTACACTGTCTTATTTACCTGCTTATGTGTCTGTAACTCTTAGCCCTGGGACTGCAAGGGACCACATCTGCCTTGTTTCCTGTTTTGCCCCAAGTACCCAGCACAGTGCTTCTGTAAATAATTGCTTATTGAATGAATGAATGGATTTGATGATCCATCCCCATTTCTAGGATATCATCAATCATAGGTTTGGCTGTGAAATGAAGCTGTGGCCCATTATATGATGCTCCTAAAACTTAACCATTGGGGCGAAAAGAAATGGAAGTCAGTCTGCGAAGAAAGCAGATCAATGACCTTTATTGCTTATTTTCATACTTAATTTTTTATTGAGATATAATTTCATATACAACTCACCCACTTGAAGGATACAATCCAAAGACTTCTGGTAAATTTATAGACTTGTGCAACTATGACCATAATCCTATTTGTCATAATCCACTCATTGAAAACATATATGTCAGCCCAGTAACATTCCTCATGTGCATTTACAGTTAATTCCTGTTCCCACTCCAAGTCCCAGGCAACCATTAATTCACTTTCTGTCTATATGGATTTGCTTCTTTGGGACATTTCATACAATGGAATCATACAATGTGCGGTCTTTTGTGTCTGATGTCTTTCACTTGGCAAAATGTTTTTAAGAGTTATTCATGTTGTAGGAAGTATCAGTATTGAATCCATTTTATATTTGATATATTCCATTGTATGGATTCTATTCATCCATTTACAATTTGGTGGACATTTGGGTTGTTTCCACTTTTTGACTATTATGAATAACACTGCTATGGAAATTCACGTACAGCTCTTTCTGTTGATGTATGTTTTCACTTCTCCTGGGTAGATATCTAGGAGTGAGGTTGCCGGGGAAATTTATGTGTAACTGTAAATTTTTTAAAAAAACATTTTAATTGTAGTAAAATGCATAGATCATAAAACTTATCATCGCAACCATTTTTAAGTGTACAGTTTAGTAGTAGTAAATACATTCACATTGTTGTGCAATCAATATCCAGAACTCTTTTGATAGTACAAAACTAAGACTCTATACCCATTAAATACTCCCCCCAGTTTTTCCTTCCCCTCAAACTCTGAAAACCACCATCCTTCTTTCTGTCTCTATGAATTTGACTAATAGAGGTATCCATATCAGTGAAGTCATATAGCATTTGCCTTTTTGTGGCTGACTTACTATACTTAGCATAATATCCTTCAGATTTATCCATGTTGTACTATGTGTCAGAATTTCCTTCCTTTTTAAGGCTGAATAATATTCCATTGTATGTATCTGACACATTCTGTTTACCCATTCATCTGTGGATAGACACTTGGGGTGCATCCACCTTTTGGCTATTGTGAATAATGCTGCTATGGAGGTGGGTGTACAGATATCTCTTTGAGACCCTCCCTTCCATTGCTTTGTGTATATACCCAGAAATGGAATTGCTAGAACATACGGTAGTTCTCTGTTAATTTTTTTTGAGGGATTTCTAAACTGTTCTCCATAGTGGCTGCACCAGGGTTCCAATTTCTCCACATCCTCACCAACACTTATTATTTTCTTTAAAAAAAAAAAAAATTTTTTTTTTTCAACAGAGCCAGCCTAAGAGATGTGATGTTTAACTTTTTACGTAACTGTGAAACTGTTTTCCAAAGTTGCTATACCATTTTACATTCCTGCCAGCAGTATGTCTGGCATGACCTTGTTCACTTGAACCAAAACTGTAACCCCTTGTATTCCACTCCCTGCTGATAGGAGCTGGCAGTTAGTAACTGTGTCCTTTTCCTTACAGAACAAGGGTGGGCGGGATGGTGACAACGCTTGGTGGGACTCTTGCTGCACTGAGAGTGAATAAAACTTCCTTAGGGATACTCTGTCTTAGGAGCCTGCTGGAAAACCCACTGCCCACAGCCCTCCCAACGAGAATCCATTTTGGGGGTTTTGTTCGAGTGGGGCCAAGTGGACTTAGAATTTACACCCATCACATGGAATCCAGAAGAAATGTACGTAAATAACAGGACACAGATTCATGCATTCAGCACAGTCTGGAGTAGCCCGGTGAATAAGTTTTTACTGAGCACTTATCACGTGGCTAGGATTGAGCTAGATGCTGGTGGGGCATGAATGACATAGATGCTCAGGGAAGGGAGTCTTCTTGGAGAGACTGATTTAATCTATAGGGAGCCACAGCCAAACCCTGTAAAACAGGGTTTATTTAGTTACTTGGAGAAGGTACGGAGTACAAGTATGGTAGCCACTCTGAGGAGAGAACTAGCTCTGAAAGCTTGAGGTGTCCGAGACAGCTTCCTGAGATGAGGGAAGGTCAGAGTGCATTAGATTTACCTTGGAAGAGGGGAATTGTGGACATTCCAGGTTGGGAGCCAACATAAACGAAGGCCCCAAGGTGATAGGGCCCGTTGCTTGTTGATGAGACCACGAGAAGACTGGCTTGACTAGACCTGTAGAAAATAGGATCGGACAAGTGAAGCTACATCAGGACGTGGAGCCTGGTGGGGGCCTGCAGGTGCCTTTCTTCCTTGGAATAGCAAGATGGTGTTATGTTTCTTTCTATATTTTGAGGCTCTATCATTTTCCAGGGAACCTGGCTTATTTTGAAACTTAACACTTAGGTTTTTCTGGGGTGTAGAATCCTAACATAAGAAAAAAAGTCCCCAGGGCAGCTCACTAAAGTTTGCTCTTAAAAAAAGAAAAAATCTCTGCTTAGCAGTCATAAATAACTTGCTGGATATGAATTTAAGCAGGCCAAATTTGAAATTCTATTCTAATTCAAAGCATGTTGCACAGCCCTGTTTTCAGATTGGCAATTCAAATGCTTTCCCAGATAATGCAGAGGGACGTTAAGATAAACTAAGGCCACCGCAAAAAAGGAAAGGCAATTGGATGCCGAACTTTACTGATAACAAGAGGCGTGATAATCTGATGGTTACTTTTGGTTGGGTTGTTCAAAGATGGAATGATTAATCGTACCACAAATCCTTTACATATTACAAAGCTATCATAATAGGTACTTTCTGATGTTTTTCTCAGGAAGGTCGTTGGGGCTTCTGTTACTGGAATTAGGCTCATTTATTAAGGCTTGAGTTAACTAAAGTATGTATTGTTCTGAAGAAGGCGTCTTTCATTCAGTATATACTTACGATGTGCGTGCTACATGCCAGGCATTGTACTTGGACTGGAGATACCAAGCTGAATAAAATATCATCCCTATGTTCTGTGAACTATGTACCCTGTCTTTATGCCAAGCCATAGACGGATACTGACAGAAGAAAAATAGGGATGAAGTGATGGGATGCGCCATCTCTTTTATGCCTGTGTAGATTTCTTATTCGCAGCCTCGGCCGAGACCAGTGGTTCTCGGTTGTAGGTGATTTCCACAGTGCCTGAAGACATTTTGATTGTCATAAATGGAATGATCCTACTGGATCCTGGTGGATAGAGGTCAGGAATGCTGCTGAACCTCTGCAGTGAACAGGATGGCCCCCAACAACAGAATTATTCAGCCCCAAATGTCAAATAGTACTGAGGTTAAGAAATCCTGGCAGACAAGAACGTAAAATGATAGGAATTCTACAAAGGCTCTAGCAACGAGTCTCTTTTGACAGATATTATGATTAATGTTGTGGAGAAAAGTGAAATGGAATGAATGTGACTTCTAAGAATCCAAGAGCATGGCTGGTGCAATGAGCATAACACAGACTTGTCACTGGTGACATTTCTTTTGGGAAAAGGAAGCCCATCTTGAGAGGGTGGATCCCAATGGGGGCTCGGTTGCCACTTGGAGTAGAGGATTCTTTGTGTGCTGGGCCCATTCTACGGATTGCAGGATGTTTGGTATCCCTGGCTCACACCATTAATGTTGGCACCACACCTAGGCATTATGACAAACTCAGATACCCCATGGGCTCCAAAAAGCCCCAAAGGGAGGTAGCACAAGCATTGCTGAGACCCTTCGGGAAGGAGCACGGCTCCCAGTGTCAGGATGTGCGGGTTCTCGGTGAACTGGGTGACTCTCGTTGAAAGTAATTCTACTCCTCTGAGCTGAGTATCTTCACCTGTGAAATGAGGGGATGGGCTTAAGTCAAAGGTATGCAGAGTGGAGCCTGCACATCTATTTTAGTGCAGGGAGAGTATCTTAGAACTTCTGCAATTTCATCTATGTTTCATGTTATCTTTTCAAATGGCACTTCGGTGTATGCTTTGTAATGTACCTGGCATGGATAGTAGCGTGGGTACATAATTTACATAAAAATGAATATGCATTTCTGAAGGGCATGCTTAGTAGTGTTTGACCTGCAGGGGTGTACCATTAGAGACTTTAGAGGCACCCAGACCTCTTCCCATTCTGACAGCCTAAGTTATGGGAAGGCAGGTCACAGAAGCTGGAGGCTTTCTAGCCATGGATTCACCCCTGCTGAAGAGCACACAAGGCGGTGGACGTCAGTGTCACCAAGAAGCACCTACCACAGAGCTGCATCTCCCAGCATGAGACTGGCACAGGGCTTTGGACAAAAACAAACGAACAAATAAACACAAACAAAATGACATGTTCCCTTTTGACATAGAGTCAGAATTTTTAAAAACTGGCAAGCCACTGGGGTTTTTCAAATTATTTTCTACACGAGTGTGGAAAATACTGTTCCCTGACAGAAAATTTGATTCACACTTTACAAAGAGCATGGGGACATGGTTGAATTGCATAATCTCCACTCACGAAAGGGCCCTGAGTAGGAACGGTCTCTTCCCATTCTGCCCACTTCAGCAGGAGCAGAATAGAACACTTGTTTTCAAACACTCATGCTACACCACGTTGAGCAACTTAGTAGACTTGATATTCTCAAGACCACTCTTTGGAAGCAGCTCAGAGGCATGGTTCTCGCTTTGTCCCCTTTCCATTGACGTCATGTCGAGCTGCAGGGAGACGTGCGTATTGAAGATCAGAACTTGTCTGCAGCCATTGCAGTCTTCAGATTTAAAATAGAAATCGTCTCCATCTCCCCATTCCCAAGCCTCTTCATGCTCAGCTCTTCTTTTGTCATTTAACAGGGAGGACTATGTCCTGGTAGTCATATAAAGAAGCCATATTTTAGAAATCAGCTAGTTTCATAGACTACTTACGTGTGGCAAGAATCTGCTTGGACAAATAAAAGCTTTTTCCCCTGGGGGACTGAGCTAAAATGAAAACTGCAGGCCTGGTTAGGCCTGTACTTGGCAGGCGAGGAGGTTAATGTGATGTTAGCAGAATAGAAGTAACTTTGCTATTGGTGAACCGAATGGTTATTGAGTCACAGACACGAACTGTGCTGTTTTAAGCACCGTCTCATTGCCCCCAGCTTTGCTCGAGGGACATATGGTATTTCTGTGGCAGTTAAGGTGGCAGTGCTTTAGCCAGATAAAGCAAAGTTAGAATCATAGGATCACTGACCTTCAAGTGATTTTAAGAAATCATTCCATTTTGAGGCTCAGAGACAGTGTAGTACAGTGGTGGAAGGCATGGGCCCTGGGCCAGTCTGCCTGCTCTGAATGCCGCTCTGCCACTTTTTCAGTGTGGTGTTGGGCAACCTGTTTTTCCCTCTGTGCTGCTGCTTCCTCATTGGCAATGTGGGTACAATGAGAAATAATAATGTTTATGTTATAGCATTACTGTGATGATTCAAGGAAATAATATTAGTAAAGGTCTTACTATGTGGAAGGCACATGTGTTAGCTGTTATTAGCTATTAGTATTCACTTTAAACAAGAATAATCATTAATCCTCCCAGATTTGTGACCTGTCTCTAAATTACTCTGTAAGCATTGTTTTGAGGTAAAGGTGTAATAGAAAAAAAAATGCACATTTTAATCCTGCAGATGTTTCTTTTGCATTCTGCGAGTTTAGGTCAAGCTGGCAGAGGCCACTTCCCCTCCCCACTGTGGGGGACTTGGTAGGGGGCAGCTGCAGCACCCAGCTGCTGTGAGTGAGGCGAGGATTTGGGTTTAGATCATACAGTTGAACTGGGTTACAGAAGGAGGTTCTGCGTTGTTCTCCACAATCGTTAATGAATTGGGAAGTGTGACCTGGAGGTAGGTAGGTGATGATTTTGTAGGTACCCTCTGGTTTAAGATTCTGTAATTTTGAAAGGGCAAATTGTCTTCATAGGCATCCAGCCCCTTTGGATCCACAGAAAGATGTACTTGGTTTCTGTGAAGTGAATGTCCAAATAAGGGTGTTGAACAGTTGTTTGTCAGTTTCAAGGATTTAGTCGCACCCCTCTTCCTCCTAGTGAAATATGCCAAGTATCTACATTAAAATGTGAAAAACTATGTTAATCTCTCAATTGTACCCAGATTTGACAGGTCACATTTCAACAGACGGTTAAATAGTTCAGCTTTGGCGTAAATTGACCCAGAGTTCATATCTATCAAAGATCTTCATTCAGGCAGTTATCACAATTCTGCATTTTCCACAGATATATCATTTCATTTATGGACGGTTCAAACTCCTCATTAAACCTGATAATTTGAGGTGTGAGACTTATAGTTCTTCCAGCCCAGCATAATGCTGTGGGAGAAATTATGCAGTATTTTCTTATTTCACTGACCTCAAAGGTCTGGGAGTATGGTGGTTTCTTTAAATGTCTATTGCATCATACTGTTTGGGATTTTCCTAAGCAGTTCATAAAGCTATGCCTGCATTTTTTATTGGTAAGCATTCTGAGTTTTACATGATCATAACTTTCTGTTGGAAACAGTAATTTTTATTTGTAGGGGGGAAAAAAACCTCTTTGAAGGTTAAGGGGTGCTAGCTAGTTTTTGTGTATTGAAATTTGGTGAATGAGATCTGTTTAAGCCAGCCTTTTTGTAAATTTTGGAAGATCCTTATTATAGCCTCCCTGAGCTTTCTTCTTTCCAGAATATGGACTTGGATCTTTAAAAAAAAAAAGTCTTCAGTCAAAGTATAGTAAATACAAGTAATTTGCAAATCACCTTGAAAACTTTTAAGATTACTTTTTCAGGCAGTTCTGTTACAGATTTCCTTAGGTTTAGTCACCAGAAAGCATATAGTTTTTTCCTCCATAATTTGAAAGTGAAAGGATGTTGTATCAATTACTCACTTTCCCTTCTATACCTTCAACTCGCCTGTCTCTAGATCCTTACTGTTTTTATATTAGATTCAGATACCTTGTATCTTGAAACAAACAAACAAACAATGAACAACAGCAACAACAACAACAAAACAAACTCAAAACAATCTTCTTTTGATCATACCTGATCCCTTGGGTGCTGCCTAAATTTCTTTCACTCATTCAAATTTCTTCAAGGAGAAATCATCTGTGTGTAATATGTCCACCAGTCAATTGAAACTGCTTTCCTTCAGGTTACAAGTGACTACCTGTATCAGCTGGGCGTCTTTGTCTTGTCTTGTTGAAACAACTCCAACTGTTTTAAACATAGTGTAGAATTTTTGGCTCATGTAACTGAAGATGCTGGAGTGAGTGCTGGCCTTAGGTGAGGCTTAATCCAGTGCCTGAAATGATTCATCAAGGACCTGGATTTTCTCCATGTCCTTGCTTTGCCTTCCATGTTTTGGCTTCATCCTCAGGCTCCTCAGTACCACTTATTCACCTTTCCACTCCCTAGCTTTAGGCTTTCCCCTATTATAGCAATATATCTGTAAACTGTTCCAGACATCACATCCCCACAGTAAACCCTCCAGGAAAGACAGAGAAAATGTCTTTTTCTCAGAAGTCCCATTGTCTCTGCTTGGGTTTCTGCCCATCCCTAAACCAATCAGTCACTCTGGCCGGATATTTTGATTATAGGGATTGACTAAAGCCAGTTATGGCCCATCTTTGTGGCTATGGGTGAGATCAGTAAATCCAGATCACATGATGAAGGATAGGGAAATAGTGGTTCCCAAGGCAGAGCTGGGGTGCTAATAACAAAAAGAGAGAAGAGGGTCTTGGATAGCAACAATAGTAGCTGCTGTCTTTGAAACAAAACTTACTTCATCTTGAAACTCAGCTCCCTCGGTATCAACTGCCTTCTATTATGGTATCTCTAACTTTCCTAGTTCTATGCATATTTCTCAGGCCGTCCTTACTTCAGTTTCCTTTGTGGGCTCCTCTTACTCTGCTTGTCAGTTAGCATTGGTTTTCTCAAGATGCAACCCTTTCTTCTTATTCCTTTTGCTTTTTTTGGTTACTTTTATCTTCTGTATCTACTCAGCTTCAGCTCCCAGGTGAATGCAGTGAGTCTCCCACTCTTAGACATAATGAATTCCTGAAGATGTGTCAGATGGTTACACATACAAAAGTCAAATATATTCTAGAAGGCACTGAGATGTGTGTGTGTGAAAAATGGTTATATAAAGACCCTAATTATACCTCAGCTTTTAGACATTATCTTCAACCAGAAGATATTTCCAAAAATGTATACCTGTTTTCTTTAATGTAGTAATTTTCCTTCATAATGGATCATGCTTTCATCCACTGAAATCCAGTGACTATCTGGACACAATAATTTCTGAGTTTTATGATGCTACATTCTTTATCATTAATGTCAGCACTTTAATTTTCATTTTATTTTTACCTCTTTTCTTCTGGTTAATAAAACAGTAAGCCCAAAAATGTAATACACCCCAGTAGCCAAATAGTTACACAAACATTGTTGGGTGAAGATATTACTGCGACAGCCAGAACCAAACATCTATCTGGTAAGCACTGTCGCCACGTGATTGCTCAAAATATTCATCTGCTGAGGAAACAGTTCATATTTAGCATACGAAAAGTGATTTATGAATTTTAGTGTACAGAGGGCTCGTTGCAGCAAACACTTCCAGCCCATGTATAGACATCGGCCTCTAAGACATCTCCACAAAAATGTCTTAAAAAGGCACTTCGTTCTTCTAGCATCCTTCCTGCATCCTCTAGCTCCAGTGGAGACACCAGCACTCTCCCTACTTATTTAAAACAGAAACCTGAAATTATACCTTATGACCTTTGATCTCATCCACACATCTTCCTTATTTGATACCCTTTCTAATGAAAATGGCCTACTCTCTCCATCCCTATTACCACTTACCTTACCCTAATGCAACCTCATGTCACTTTTCAACTGGTCTTTTCGATCTCAGACGCCATCATACAGGTCTTCCTTCTTTTATCCGTCTTCTGGACCAGAGGTCAGCAAACTATAAAAGGCCAGATAGTACATACAGTGGTACCTCGTTTTTCTAACGTAATCCATTCCGGAAGACCTTTTGAGTTCTGAAACGTTTGAAAACAGCCATCAGTGAGGCGTCAGGATCTTGCCCTCAGCGGAAGCTGCGTGACTTGTTTGACTTCCGAGGCATGTTCGAAAACTGAAGCATTTACTTCTGGGTTTATGGCGTTTGTAAACCGAAATGTTCGTCAACGGAGATGTTCGAAAACCGAGGTACTACAGTACTATATACTTTGCAGGCCATATGGTCTCTATTGTACCTGCTCAACTCTGCCTTTGTGATAGCAGTCATTGACACTATGTAAAAGGATGGATGTGGCTGTTTTCCTGTAAAACTTTATGGACACCGAAATTTGAATTTCACCTATTACAAAATATTCTTCTTCCTTTGATCTTTTAAAAGCCATTTAAAAAATGTAAAAGCTACTCCTAGCTCACAGGCTATACAAAGTCCTGCAGGCTGTAATTTGCTGACCCAAGTTCTACAGGTTTACCAGAATGAGCCAACCAAAATGTAAATCTGAACATTTTGTTTGCATGCTTAAAGCCTTCATCAAGGGTTTACCAACCAAGGGTTTGCCAACAAGGGCTGAAAGAATAAGGTTTATCTTCCTTGAAATGGCCTATTAATTCTTTTCTTTTCTTTTTTTTTTTTTTTTTTGCAAAAATTAAAAATATTTAACACACAAAAAAAACACAACAGAATCAACAGATATTAAAAGCATTATATAGAGCAAACACCAAAAGGGCACAGATCCGTTAACTTAGTGTGCTTATAAAAACTAGGCAGGACCACATGAAAATGTCTCCTTTCCTCATTTAGTGAACTGGCCACTATTCAAAAAGTTGTTTTAAATTGCCATTCTCTTCTCACCTTATGAAAACCCCAGAGCTTGGTCTACCAAAAGTGTAACAACTTCTAATATCTTATTCAAGGCAATTATAGGTTAAATTGCTCCTCTATACTTAAAACCCCAAAACAAACTATGAGATATAAGGTATAGTATGTGTACTCATTTTGCAGATGAGAAAATTTGAGGCGTAAGAAGGTTGAGACTTCATTATCAGAGCTCCAGCCTCAAATCTTCCCAAATTCAAGTTCTGTACTGCTCTCTTCATAATACTGATCTCCTTGTAGTTCCCTGCCCACACTGAGCTGTTTCTTTCTGAGTCCTTGACCTCTCTTCATGGATTATCTTCCCCTTTAGCATCTTTCTGTCTCTCTCTGTCTCTCTCTTTTCCTTTCCCCACAAGGTATTAGAATTGTTGGTTGGCCAGACCATGTATTACTCTACTCTGTGTCGCCATCATCTCACTTCTAGCCCAGTGTCCTGCTAAAGTAGACACTCAATAAATATTTGCTGAATGCATGCATGCATGCATGTATGAATGAATGGACAAATGAATAAGTGGAATGGAATAGTTAAATGAGCCAATTTTGCTAACAACCCTGACCAAAGTGTTGGTGAGTTCACAGGTTGAAACCAGTACAGGCAGTTCTTAACATAGGAATAGGTTGGGTTCCAAAAATTTGTTTGTAAGTTGGTTGTTCAGAACTTGGAACACATTTTCCCATATAAATGATGTTATAAATTATGCTTAACTGTTCACCTTAGTTCACAAAAGATTATTTGATGGATCATATCACTGAAATACTGTGGGGTTGAAACTTTTAAAAAAAGAAAATAACTGAGGTGTCACCTTTTAAATTTTATGAAAATATTATAAGCCCACAATTCATCTCAATAAACTTTAAATGGTATTTCCTGGCATTTCATAATATTATAAATAAAACAAAACTGAATGCTGGTAAAGGCTTAATGTGGATAAAGAAGGTAGATGGAGAGATTCTGAAAAATCCTATGGGTAACAGAATTTTCAAGAGCATCCGTTCTTTACTCTTTTCATTGTCACTTCAAAATTGATAGCTTTCTTTGCCAAGATACATGTGTACCACTAGAACATCTTTCGGACTCATCAGAAAAGATTGTGTCTGCTTTTGACTTAAATGTAAATGATACACTGACACACATTTTAGAGGCAAAAAAATATCTTAACCATTTTACTTCTGACCTCCTTCAGCAAAATTCCCTTTTGTTTTGTTTTAGCTTTTCTCTTGCTTTAGAATTATTGTTTCTCCCTTTCCCCCTCATTTTTCTCCAAGCATCAACCTTGGAGGATCATCCCCTGGTGATCCTAACCTCCTGGCAGTTATTGAATTTGGACCAATAGACTAGTGTGAATGGTGTGTGACTTTTGAAGGTAGGTCATAAAAATGACTGAGAAACTTCTGTCTTGGTCTTTGGAATCAGTCACTCTGGGGGAAGCCACCATAGTGAGGGACACTTGAACAGCCCTGTGGAGAAGCTCATTTGGAGAACTGTGACTTCCCGCTAACAGCCAGTGCCAACTTGCTAGACATGTGACGGAGTCACCTTAGAAGCACATCCAGCTCAGACAAGTCTTCCAGTAACTGCAGGCCCAGTCACATTTGACTGCAACCTCATGAGAAATGTCCAGCCAAACTGCTCCCAAATTCTTGACTCACAGAAACTGTGAAAGATAATGAATGTTTATTGTTATTTTAAGCCACTGAATTTTAGAGTAATTTGTTAGGCAGGAATAGATAACTCATCCAATATATTGTCTTGTTTTTAATTTCTTCATTGGAGGAACTGTGACTCATGGAGAACTTGTCCATAGAGAAGAGGAAGATGAAAAGTGAGTTTCTGTAGATTGTGAACATTCTCCAAGATGTTGGTGGTACCCCCAAATCTCTGTGCCTTCTCATCACCTGCCACAGGTTTTAATCCACTTTTCAATTTACATCTTTGCTTTACCCTATCTGATGATAAAATACACCCCACAGTGTGAAGGAAGTTCAAGTTTTCTATACCCAGTGACCCATAATTTATCACTGTATGTGGTTAAAATTGGGGTGGAAGGAAATCAAATGTCCCTAGAAGCCAGGCAGGTAAGTTAAATGTGTCGAAGGAGGTGTGGACTGTAATACTACAAAGTGAAGGAGACTATGGTCAAACTGGAGAGCACATGCCCCTGTCTCAAGAGAATCACATTCTAAAAAAATATTCAGCTATTTATGCTGAGCACTTTTGTCTACAGAATTGGATAACGCTGATCAAAACGAACGACCATATTGACATACCCCAAAGGACAAAAGAGTCCTTACTGTAACCTTTTTATTCCCTTCCTGTCTTCCCATTGGCACATAATCACTCAGGGTGTATGTACTTAAAGCAAGTTTAGCTTTCTAAAGATGGAAAGGTATCCATTCTTTAAGTGCGTCTTCAGAAAACTAAACTTACAGTTATATATTGCTGTGTAACAAAGCACTCCAAAATTAGGTCGTTTAAAACAATATATGTTTAATATCTCTTAAAAATTCTGTGTCTTGGCTGAGTGATTCCTCTAGTTTGGGATGGTGCAACTGGGTATGGATAACCTAGGATGCCTCACTTACATATTGAGGTCCTTAGCTGGGAAAACTGGGACCGAGTCTCTCTCCATGTGGCTTCTTGAGGACACTAGCTCAGACTAGGGTTCCTAGAAGCAGTGATCACATGGTTCCTAAAGCAGCTGCTTGTGTCACATCTGTGAATGCCTCATTGGCTAAAGCAAGTCACATGGTCAAGCACAGGGTCCACCACTTGGTGGGAGGAATGGCAAGGCCACCTGTATGTGTCTGGGAAACTATATGGTGCTTTTCATGTATATAGGGAAAGGGCTCTGCTTTGTAGGAACTTTTCCAAATATAGGACAGAGATTCAGGTGGTTGTCAGGCAGAAAGGACAAATGCCCACCATGATGCCTTCTGGCAAAGCCTAGGTGCCATGGAGCACAGTCCTGCTGGAGTACCTGGCTGTTATCAGAGCGTGGAGAGACTGGCAGGAGCAGGCAGTGTAGCCAATGCTAGAGGGGGACTGAGGATGGTGCCTACGGACCTCGTGGACCAGAGGACCAGAGAAAAAACGGGTGTCTGTACAGAGTGACGGCTGTTCATGGTCAGCTCCATTGTCCAGGAGGTAAATGGGGCCTGGCCAACACCCACAGGTCCTTAAGGGAACATCTCTGAATGAGGCCTGTGGAGAGGAGCTAGGCTCTAAACCCTTCTCATTATCATCAGGCAAAAGCATCCCCAGAATGGCTGACCGCCAGGCATCTGCTCATCTTCCTGCAGGACTGACACCTACCTGTGCCTGGAGACTTTGCTCAGCTCACCTTATCTACAGGGGGTGGATACCCTACTTCAACGTCCAAGGGCACTTGTAAGTCCCCTTATCCCCTACCTCCAAAATAAAGTGACCTTCATAACAGCCAGGGAGATGGTGGCTGTCACAGAGTGGAAGAGATGCCACCCACTCAGCACCTGTACTTGGGTAAATCGGAATGAAACCAGTTTGAGATTTTTACTTATTGGCTGTTTGCCTTCTGCCACCCCAAGGCCTTGCCTATAACGTAGGAGAACGTTATGTTTTTTTTGTTTGATTTTTACCAGTCTACTAACGTGCCTTAAGGAAGGGAGAATAGGAAAAAATTGCATTAGTGGGGTCTTTTCTGTGGTGGGACAAGAAGGACAGAATTCCTGGATTAAAAGTGGAAAGAGAAGGTTTTGGGGGAAAAAAAATATTTTTGATGATAGGCCTGAGATTTGTTGAGTGCCAGCTGTGTGTAATACTGGGCAGTATATTACAAAGATTGTTTCGTTTGATCCCCAAATAACCCTAAACATTTGTACGAAGGTTTCCACATTGTTGATGAGGAAACTGAGGCCTAGAACAGGTAAATACCCCAAGTATGCCCATTGAGCTAGGAAGAGGATGAGCCTGGTGTTCTTTTATTGTATGATTCTGCTTCCTGTGCCTGTGTGGGCGAGTGGGGTGGAGCCCTCTGACTGAAGGAGCTTTGGTGATGGCACTGGTAGGAGACTCGGCACCATGCTCGTTCCCTAGTTCCCTCCCGCGCCCCCTCTCTCCTTATTGCTGGCCCTCCAGGGTCCCCATCCTGTTCACTGTCCCAGCGTCTCTGGCTCGGCCCCTCACTGACTCTCCAGCTCAGACTTGACATAGTAACCATTGGTAACTTGGAGTCCGAGGAATCTCTAAATCAGATATCTGTCAAGTGGCAAAAAGAATGTTGTTGCAAGTCCAAGAAGATGACATGGGCTCTTGGGGAAATGTCAAGTTTGAATTTCAAGCGCCCTTTCTCATAGACTGCTATTACGTGGGTAGCTCATTTCTGTTGCTGGAAATTAATTTTAAACGAGGTTTTTAAATGGCTTATATGTCTTCTTGCTCGCTGGGAGGTTGTATCCTGGGTTAAAAAATGAGAGAGACTTAATAAATAGGGTTTCCAAGTAATTTGTCATCCAAACTGAGCAATTTTGAGAGTGGAAGGGGGTAGCTATTAATGACAGCCCAGTTCTATCCCAGATAAACAGGGATGGATAGCTACCCCACATAAGGGAATTCTAGGATAAGAACACCTTTGAAAGCTGGAGACTACTTGCACATATTTTATAATTTGATGACAAGTTGTTTTAGGTAGTGTCTTAATAATTTTAAAGAAAATACGTGCATGTCTCCGGGGTAAACTTCTAAACAGTGAAAGGAGGAGTAACTTTTTGGCTTTCTCTTTATTAATAGCCTCAGTGCTTTCAAATTGACAGTAAGTTTCTCTTGTCTGGTTTGCACATTTGGATTCTGTCTTTCATACTATCTGCACACTATCCAAATATAAACGTCTTTAATGAAGCAGTAAGATACTACTGCGAAACAATGTCCAAGGTGTGAATTATTGCACCCTCTGTAACTCATACCGAAGTGTGACTTTTTGTGATTGCAGTATGGCTGTTTGCCAAGTTGTATAGCAAAAACTCTGGTAATTACAGCCCTAAATAATTCATATTATCTTTAAACATCTATTTTTAAGTTGTCAGAAACTGTAAAATAAAAAACACACATAGTAAAACCTCATCTTCAAATTCTTAAGTTTATTTAAATAACTAGTGTTTATGCTAGATACCTTCAAAGATGTGTGTTTCTTTTCTGAGTGATTTTTAAGAAAAATTTTTAATGGATAATGGGTGGGGCTTAGGAAACTGGAAAAAATCTTCAGTGAAAGACTTGTGATACATTGATACACATCAGGAATAATTTTATACACTAGAAGATGGTGTCTCAGACCTTCTGCATTTCTTCAGGAAGTTTGGATTTATATTTTCCTGTTTTTATCATAGTTAAATGTGTGATTCCTTTGACATGAATTATATGCCCTTATAAGTTTGGAATACCTAAGATATATGTAGGGCAAGCCCTAGGCAAAACCACAACACAAGCAAAATTCAACAACACTCAGTAGCTGTATGTTTGTTTTCAGCAATCTAGGTACTGGCTGCTCCTAGCTCCAGATTTTTCTATGTATTTCCCTTTTCTCCCCAACTTTTCCTTGTCCTTCTCTTTGCCTTAATATTCTGATCTCTACTCAACCTGAAGGCTGTTAATAAATGATTATGTTCACAGTATCTCCTGTGCTACCTTTTTTTTCTTTGTAGGGTATCTTTTAGAAAAGTGACTTAGAAGAGTGAGTAGATAGGCACTGCCAACTTCAGTTCTGTGGACAGGAATTTTGGGGGCAAGGGCTGTCTTCTTCAGCACCTCTCAAATCTCCTTACGTAAATATCTAGTCCACCTACCTGTCCTTCATTATGCAACTGACCAGAGCCATCTAGTTCACTTGGAAATAAGAACACAGCTTTAAGAATGAGAAAGTTCGATGAAAAATTGTACTGTAACTTGGGACTTTTGAGAAAGGACATAATAATTGCAGGCTTTGCTCCATAAATCACCATAGTTCCCTGAAGGTAGTGATAATCAATGTGCTTTGACTTGCAGCTTCAGCTGGAAAAATCGAGGAAGAAATATTTCACATTGATTTCTCTCCTCCAGTACCCAAGCTGTGATGTGAGTTACAGAATGGCTGATACATCTGCTGGAAACATTTAGCATTTGGGATACTCCTGTCTTCCTGTCACATAGCTTATTCGGTATTGCTTTTTCTCTCTGCACCAACTGCACTTTCAGAGAAAGAAAAAACCCCTTCAGACTCACCAGGCATACTTTCCATATGAAGGCTTCTTACTATGCCTCCGGGATGCTGGCTTTCTGAAGTCACCAGATCTTAAGTGTGTTTTTTAAAGCTTCCGTTTGCACCCTGGGAAAGGTTGGTCTCAAGAATCTGAAAGAGACCTTAGAAATCCACAAGCTCAGTCCTGTTTTATTTTATTCTTCAGAACCCTAAGATTCCTCCGCGGTGTCTCAGGAGCTTAGGGGGTCAGGTGCATAAGATGGTAACATCCTTCGATTCAGCCCCAGCACCTTCACTTTTATCTGTTTTAGACATTGGGCTCTGTGTAAAATTCTCTTGACCATGTCGACCGGAATTTGAAAGTTTTTGATCTATTTGAAGTGGTTAGTCCCAAGTGCTCCAACTCGTTAATAGCAAGGTCTAGATCTAGACTATGTCTCTTGATTCTGTGGACCTCCTCCTGCCTTATTATGTTATTGTTGCACGTTTTGAAAACGGATCCAAGGCCATAAGCTGCCAACCAATAGTTAGACAGTCATGAAGAGACCACTTATGAAGAGGAAATAAGCCTCTTTAGAAAATGCTCAACCTTGCTGAATTCAGGAATATAAAATAAAGCAATGGTGAATTTCTTATTCATTCCTTCATTCGTTGCTTTTGCCTATCAAATTGGCAAAGATGATATTAATAATAGTAGATAAGCAGAACACAGTGAGATTGGAGTTCTCAACATGTGTTTTGGGCTGTAAATTTTAGAGGCCATATTTGAATAGAGAGCTTGAAAAATATTTAAGATACTGTCACTCTATCAGCTGATAAATTCTGGTGCAGCCTAGCACACGTTCACAAGCCACTGACCAGTCTGTGTGTATTTTGCCTGGGGGCATCCCCATGCTATGCAGGGATTAAATGTGTTGACTGTCACTCCCCCATATAGCCCGATAACCCTACTTCTAGAAATTGATACTAAGAAAATAATTTGAACTATGTTAAAAGAAATATGCATATAAATGTTCCTTGCAGTATTTTTTAATAGTGAAAAATCATCTCCACCCTAAATGCACAACAGCAGAGAACACAAACAAACTGTTAATATCTGTATGGTGAAATATTAAAATTAAGTTTACAAATAGTTTTTGAGACGTGTTAAAATAATTTTAGTATATGGTTAAGTGAATAGAACTTCATATAAAGTATAAGCTGGAAAGCTTTCAAAATATGAATAGGTACAGAGAAAAGACTAGAGAGGAATAGCCTTAAATGCTATGATTATCTCTGGACAGTGAGATTATGAGTGAATATTAATTTCTTTTTTGACTTTAAAAATAGTCCCAATTTTCCACATTGTGTATGTGTTACTTTTGTAAGAGGGGGAGAAATGAGTCTTCCCTCTTCCTGAGAAGTCCACAGAAAGTGCCATCGAAATCTTGGTTCTGGGTTATTGTCTGGTATAACCCAGGAATGAGGAAAGGGCCAGCGACTGCCTTCCGCTCCTCTGTTTTCATTCTGTGAACAGATTTCCATGTGTCATTTGTCACAGAACACTCAGTTCTCTGCTCGCAACAATTGCTCCCTGAGTCTTTCATGTTAGTATCAAGGAACTCTGGGTTTATGTTTAAGAGAATAGAATGGCAGTGTTGGGGCTCAAATAGGATTCATCAACATAAAGATGCTTCTAGATCACAAAAAGGAGAAGCCCTGGGTTTCACTCCTGGCTACATCATTTACTATCTATGAAACTTTGACCAAAATTGGAAACTTTCTCAGCCTCAATTTTTTTTCACCTGCCCAGTGAGAATGATGATCCCTCCTTAATGGTGTGACTAAAATAAGAAAAGACAGGTAATACGCCTAACATAGTGCATGGCGTTACCGTTAAAGAAATCTTTAATCCCTGTTTGTTACCTTGCTTCACTTCCTCTGGGGCCTCCTCCCGTTATTACAGAAGTCATTTAAGAGGTAAAGTACTTCGGCTTTGAAAATTTATTCCATATCCAATACAGTGGGGACTTGGGTAGATACAATCTGAAGAAACAGAAGGATAGTCCAGAGTGAATAGATCATTCTGGCAACTCCAAGAAAGCAACAAATGGTAGTTCTTGTTTTTCATGGGCTGTGGAGTTCCATGGTTAAGAACTTTGTATGTGTTTATGTGTGTGTCTCAGGGGAGTTATAAAAATCACAGTCATTTGTCTTCAGTAGCTGGAGGTCTGGCTTTTTATTATGTATTCATGACTAGAGAAGGCGCCTAGCACAAAATAAGTTCCAGAACCGTGGGGGAGACATTTCTTTACAGTCTCCTTAGTTTACCTCCCAGTCTACCTCCATCCACCCAGTGCTCAGAGCACTCTCTTTATTTACCTCTTTGCCCTTTCAGAAAACTGCTTTCAAATCCTTACCCTTCATTTTGGAAAAAATGACACTGTTAATAGATTTTCACGTTACCTTTGTTAGGTGCATTTGCTTTTCATGAGGAAGAGGGCTTGGAGCTAAGAGTATGAGGTAGTAATGGAGGCATTTTAAGGTCCAGTCGGCCTGAGAGAATTTCGGATGTAGGGAGACTGTCTAGAAAGGCCTTGAAGTAACTTCTGAGGAAACATCCTGTTTGCACTATTTACTTTGGAAAAGAAGGAAGAGGGACTGGTCTCAGAAGACCAAGTGCTTAGGGAGGGCCACCACGGTAGGTGAATTGTTCTCTGGGTCCCTTCCCTTGGCTTCTTCCTAAGTCATCTTACTTCTCCAAATGTCACCAGCTATATTTGCTGTGAAGATGGCTAGATCTAGGTTCTTGCAGACCTTAGGGCTCACGTTGGAACAATCTAAAATTAAACTAGGTCAAATGCCAATGCATAGAGAAAAATGCAAATGAATCATTAAACAATTTTTTTTAAAAAAGGAATCACTGTTTACTGCGTCCTGGAACATAGCCCAGGAACCTGGATGAGACATTGGCACATGTCTCTAAAATGAAGCAACTGCAGTATGGGCTTTAAAAGCCAGTAATTCCAAAGGAACAATTAATTAAAAAGGTAGGTTAATTCACAGTTTACAGACTTAGCATCTGCTTGTTTAGCATATGCAATAAAAAGCAAAGTAGTGGTAGATTTAGAAAAATGTCAGATAATTTATGATATATGTAGTAAACCTTTTTGCATACTCCAGTTCTTTTTCTCCTTTTGTTGATCCTTACTGATACATTGCTTTAGAGCAGGATATGGTGCTTATACCCTATGTCTTTTGTGATTTAAATATTTTAAATTGAAAGAATTTATGTATATATATATATATATATATATATATATATATATATATATGTCATTTTGTTATTAGAATTTCTGGAACTTTTTTTTTAATCAGTGAATTGAAAATTATCTATTTGTGTATTTTCCTTGGCATAGCCAAGAACTCTTTTTGCACTGAAGTTCACAGGTTATGTTGTTTTTCTATGACGATGTAATACAGGAGGCCTATTTATTTTACTGATAACAAGAATTTAAATGCATCTTACTGTAATATGAGGAAGTTCATGTTATTGCTTTATCCTTTGCGTATTTGTATTTACCTTTATTCTGTAGGGGCAAACTATTATTTTAATTGCTTTTTCCTTTAGAGAGCCATCCCTGCTCCTATTTTATGGTCTTACCTACTTATATAGGATTTTTTACAGAGGTATAAATATACTGAAATGAGAGGGTTAAAACTGAGGTAGGGATGTAGAAATCTTAAGTTTTTTTTCAAATCATAGGAATGGTTAGGTTATTTTTTTAATATGGAAATTGTGTGTGTGTGTAGTGTGTGTGTATGTGTGTGTGTGTGTTTTAACTGGATGCTAAATTAGGATTCTGGCTAATTTTGCTAAAGGCTCAGGAACATAAATCATTTGAAATAAGGATCTTCCAGTATTTTCCAATGATAAATGTTGGATATAGATTTTTTTTCAATAACATTTATTGCTTCAGAAAAATCTCACCCCTCAGGTATTACTTCTTGAGTTAAAAACATATAGTTCCTGAATGTAGTGGTAGTATAGTTGCCTGTAATTAGAATATCCTGAACATCTGAAAGACTTTAATTTATTTTTTTTTTGAAATTTACTTATGCTCCACCTCTTTTCAAGAAGAATTCAAAGCCATTTACAAAAAGAAAAGAAGACATATATGGCATGATGAATAAATAGGAAGAGTTATGGGCAAATTAGCGGGTGAGATAACATAGGAGGAAACAAATTGCCAACTGAAGTTTGAGCTTTTAATTACTGAGATTGAGGGCATTAAGGGCTTAATATTGTATGAGCCCTTACTGGAATTTAGCCACTTAACAGCTATACTTGGTTTTCCCATTCGTGTTCCTGTTTTGGCTTATTTCTTTAGTGATACTGGTATTGGTATGGAAGTGGCTACTCCCACCTTCCATCCTTTGCCAGACTTGAAGATTAGGTAAAATAAGCAGTGAGTTCTTGGTGATAGGTAGAAAGATTTAGATTGGAGGTTACGAAAGGATAGTCCATGGCAGGATGTGGCCCGCAGCTGTGCTTTGTTATGTTCACACTGTTAAAAAAAATAATAATAATACAGAGTTAACATTCAGAAATGAGAGGATTGCAAATAAAAACTCAGACTTTTGGCTTTTCTCAGAAAATTGAAAGAGCAACTAACCATCCAGCCTACTATCCTACATGACGGCAAGCAGCCCTGACGGTCTCTTTAGATGGAGCTTTTGCTCCTTTCATCTGCCCTGGCCTCTAGGAGGGCATTTGGGAGTAAAACCTCTGAGTAACACAACACTGCTTGCTAGGAGCTTGCAGTCTTTCTAACAGTGAGAGGAGAAAAAGGATTGCATAGCTTGAACTTGTTTCCTAGTGATTTTCTTATGATTTTTGCCTTGTGATAGATTTTCCTCAAAGCCCTTTATACCCATAAATCATCTCAGGTGATATATCCTCATTCAGTATTCATTCACTCATTCATTTATTCCAACAAATTTATATAATGTTTACTACCAAAACTCAGGTCCAGATAACACTGTCTATAGTTGATATTTTATGAAATGCTAAATAGGCTGTATAAAAGGGGATTTTGAAAATACTGTACATCAGGATTTGGGATACTCTTAGATGTGTAGAATCCACTCTAGATTCTCACTGGGAGAAACGACTTGCCATGTCATGTGTCCGTTACTCAGCATAGGAACCAAATGACCTCAGTGGACTCAAAGGTCCTACAACCCTGACAGTGCCCAGCTTATTCTTACCAATAGACTAGCTAAGAGTCTGTATATATTGAGAGTTGGAACTGAGCTATTACCCCAGAAAAGAAAACTCACTGGTAGTAACAAAGACAGATGCAAATAGAAGACTTTTCAAGTAAATAAGAAAATATATATTCATGTGGATTTTTCCTTAGCCTATGATTCGTTTGGGGGTGGTGAGGGGTGCATTTTTTTTCCCGCCCAGATCCTAGCATTTGGAGGCAGAACTAAACTTACGTTTTTTTCACATACCCTTAAATACAAGGACGTGGTATAAAAGGGACATTTTACAAAAGGAAGTGTTCAGCACATCTATTAGTCATTGGAATTAAAAACAACAGCAACAAAATCTCTTTTGGTCATTCTTACCTTAAATACAAAGATTTCTCAACCTTTGGTTGTTGGGTTTCATTTAAATGACTTTAAAAATTTTATTCTTTAGGAGCCAGCCCTCTTCAGTCATTTAATCCTTCAGTCAGTTGACATTTGAGCATTTGTTCTGTGTGTGGTACTGTAGTTTCAAATTATACTCATTGAAAACCTGAAGTCTAAACACTGTAGACCCAGTTTTAAGCTTAATCTACATTAAGAGAAAAAGATTTCAAATAATCTTAGATTCCTTCCATATGACTGCTTTTTTTTTATAAAGTTTTATATCGTGTGATAACTTATCAGTCCATTAAAGGTCACATTGGATGATGTAAGCAGTTGTCCTCTCAGATAGCTAAAGATAAATTCTTTAAAACAATCCACTGGCAAGTATCTCTCCTTATTCTAAAAATTGAAGGCTGTATCTGATTTTCAAATTACGTGAATGAAGTTTATTCCATCTGTGTTACTTTTTTTTAAACACTAAAAATGGAAGCCTAACGACAGAGTTTATTATTTCTTTGAAGGTGAAGAACAGAATGTGATAGGTTAAATTTTAATCTAATCTTTCTCTACGCAGCTTCTATGAAATCTTTATTGCTAGGCTTTTGTACAACACATTTTATTTTTGAAGGCTTAACTTAAGCTATTATTCCTGACTGTGTTTTAGTGCATAAAAAGAACTCCCTTCTTTCTTTCCCTACTATTCTGGTGAATATTGTACTTGTATGTATATTGTCATGTCAATCTGTACAGAATTGAATGATAATAAATACCCCTTCCATGATGGAAACTCATAGCATTTCTGGAGTGTATGCCTTATAGTTTTAATATGACTTATGGGTGATAACTTAATAAAAATGCATTCACCATGTACATAGGTGGTTAAAAATCTCATCCTTAGATAAAAACTTGATCACTGTCATGTGACTCGCTATGTGTGACCTCTATGTGCTAGGTATCATGAGCACACTTATAGGTACGTGATTTCTTAATTAATTGTTAATTGACCAATTCGCTTTTCTACTTCATAGCATTTCCTCCCTGACTCTATGTGTGATCCCCAGTTACGAGGAGTTCATAGAAACTTTTTACTTAGTATTTATAGTGGAAGTCTTTGGTGTGCTCCTGCTTCTGTGAATTTAGGTAGTTACACACACACGCACACGCACGCACACACACCAAACATACAGATGTTGGATAGAACATCTGAGACATGGATACCTTTCTAAAGACGGCAGAATAGGGAAAGGAGTTCCCTTATACGTTTCAGTTCTAAGTGAGACTTGCCTACTTTGGAGTGAGAGCAATGTGTTGACTGCACCCAGTCCTTAATCTTTGGGATATTGTATTGGGTATGCGCTCAGAGAACAAGATCAATGCACGCTCCTAGATGACTATCTCAAAGACTTTAATACATTGTACGTGGCGTGTTGAATTAGAGGTTTGCTATCAGGCGGGGAGGGTACTCTTACACCAGCTCTCATGCCTGGGTTGCATCCTCATGCACGGTTTTACTAAATTGATCGAAAAGTGCAGACCTGTTGACTAGCCAAGCTTCACTTCTCCCAGCTAGACAAACTTGGTTGGTCTTTCTGGCAGGAGACTCCCTCAGGCCTGCTTCTATGCCTCTGTTCAAAAGAGTGGCCCTCCCATAAATCCTCTCTCACCACATTGCTAATTCATATATTTACTTCTTTTAAGATTTCATTTGAAACTCATATTCTCTAGAAAGTTTCTCCAATTAGCTTTAACTCTTCCCGAACACTTACCTGTATTTTATCACTTTAGCCTTTTTGAAGGCAGGAATCATGTTTACTACTGCTGTTGTTTTCTCCATATGTTACAGGAACATTACTATATAAACAATTCACTACTTATCATGGAATTGGACACACTTGGGGATCGCTCGATTTTTATAAAACCTTTTGGTTCAACTCTCTCTTACTTTACATATGAGGATACTATGTCAAAGAGAAGTTAAAGTGGCATTCTGTGAATATTTACTGATTGTCAATTATATACCTAGGATTTATTTTAAGTTTTTATGTTGATGTAATTTCAGACTTAACAGAAAAGTTGGAAGACAGTACAAAGAATTCCTTTATACACTTTACTCAGATTTCCCAAATGCTAACTTTTTACCACATTTGCTCCACTATTCCCTCTATTTTTTCCCCAAACTATTTAGAGTTAAGTTGCAGACATGGTAGCCCTTTACTCCTAAATTCTTTATAGTTCCTAAAAACAAGAAAACTCTCTTATATAACCCTAGTACAATGATCAAAATCAGGAAATTAATGTTGATACCTACGATTATCTAATATACAGACCTCAGTGATTTCACCAATTTTCCCAGTGTCCTTTACAGCAAAGGAAAATCCCGGATCACATGAAAGTGGCGGCTGTGAGACTTACCACCTAGATCTTTTAGCTCCTTCTCTCAGGTTCTTTCTGTTTCTCTACAAGAAAACATCTTTAGACCTCATCTCTGACAGCACTGTGGAGTTATCTGAAAGCCTTGGTAAACTTCTTAGAGCTTTCAAAGCTGTTTAGTAACTTTCAGAATCTGGGGCTAGTAATGATGTTAGTTTTTTAAAGGTCAGTGCATGCAAAGTAGAAATCTTGATGTCATTCTCCATGCTTTCCTCGTGTATGCCAAGGTCTCATTTAGGATATTCAAATTCCAAGAACTGCCAGTAGACAGTGTTTGACAGCAGCAGAACGTGGCCAAGAATTAACTAGGGTTGGAGACTCCTGGATGTAAAGACAGGACAATCAGTTCTCTCCTTCTTTCTCCTTGAAGATGGTGGTGATGATCTTTGACCCTAGAGGAAAAAATACCAGAATAATTTGTTAATGTAGTTTAAATGCGTCATCGTTGATGAATTAAGTAACATATATTTTCCTACATTGCTACTGTGATTTTCACTAACAAAATCTTCTGGTTATATACCAGTAGAGAATCTGTGTTCAATAGATTGATGTTTCAGTGATTAGGCCTAACCAGGGACCAAGGCTTATGTCTATTTCCCCAGAGTTTCTTTTTTTTAATTTACCATAAGACATCCCAGTGTGGTCTCCAGCATTAAAGAGAGTGCTGCAGCAAGGAATGTGACACTTCAAAGGTTTGGAGGACAATTACAACACCCATAAAACCAGAAAATGATACATAAATCATTTTTAAAGTAAAAGTGTTGGCTTGTTTCTCAAAATGTTTCTATTCCTTAGTCCTAGGAGTATCAGAGCCTTTGTTCGACACATAATGTTCAGGATAATTTGGTAGACATGGACTGAAGATTCTCTAAACAACTCACTTTTATCACAATCCAATTTTATCCACTATTCAGGCATAGTGACATTCATTTAATAACTTTGTTGTGGAACATTTCTTTGCATATAATATACAGAACTGTTCAAATGTAGTCTGTTTTGCATCATTAGCCATTTCTTTGGGCTTTCTTGGATGGAACAAATAGAGTCCAGTTAATAGCCTCAAGTAAAAAAATATCTGAAAGGCATGACTTCTCTTATTTATATATTGGGGGGGTGGAAATCCCTTCATTTTTGGATATACTTTAGACAGTTATTTACAACAGAGAGGTAGTCTGAAGCTTTGGCCAGCAAGGGCGCAGGGGGAGTGGAGAGAGAGAGAGAGAGAGAGAGACAGCAATTGGTCTGACATGCTTACTGAGTCTTAAGTTGAAATCTATGCTATCAAGGAGGGAAAGGAAGATTTAACCAGGCCAGTTATATTATCTCTACATGATGGGAACAGACCTCAAATTGGAGCTTAAGACCTGCGTGCTTCTCCACTGGTTCTGTACCTTCTTGCTGCCGGCTCTTCAGAGTGTGTTCTCATCAACAGCCTTAAAGAAGCTGCTCATTCTTGGCCAGTGGAGAGGAGTAACCAGACCAAAAATGGCACTGAAAAACACACTTTGAAAACAACCTAGGATTCAAAGAAGAGGATGCAGTAGCCACAAGCGTGATATAAATCAGCCAGTCCATCTGTTAGAAAAGAGGTGTATTTGTTGAGGTTGGAAAAAGGTGTATGAAAGGTGTTCCTTGCAGTGAAAGAAACCTGAGTGCACTGAAACGTCAGTCCAAATGCAAATTCCGATGCTGCCACTTTTTACTAGTGATGCAACCACTTTGAATACATTACTTAATCTCTCTGATCCTCACTTTATGCACCGGGAAAACTTTGCACTCATTCTGCTGGCACATATTGGGCACCTACTCTGTTCCAGCACTTCGTCAAGCACTGAGGATTCAGGGATGAGTAAGCTGCTGCTCCTCTCCACAGGGAGCTCAGAACCTGTGAAACACACCGGGTGAGGATTATGTGAGAATATATGTGAAAACACTTCGCAGGATGTCTGGCATACTGTATTTTATTTTTCTTTGCTGTTTGTTCTCTCAGTTTTCCATGGAAATGGAGAAATACAAAGATTTCCCAAGAATTTAGCAATGTTAGTCAATTATTCTCATTACCTCCCCCACAAAATATCTTATTAGGAAATGTCATAATCTGGAATTTGACCACTTAGATGCATATTTTTATGGAATCAGTACTGAACTGAGTTAGCAAACATGAGCTCCTATTCCAGCTTTGCATTACTGTTTGCTCTTGGCTAATTCACATCACCTTGGGAGTCATTTCCCTCAATGGTAAAATGAGAGTTGTGCATTATTCTGGCATGGGCTTTATTCTTTTGGATCCAATGTTAATTGAGCTTACTTCTGATTCTCCTGTTGAAGCAATGCTATGTGTATGTTTGGCTTTCTTCCATCCACCTTTTTCCTGCCCCACCCTCAAAGCTTGGAGCTGTTGGTGATAGGAACTACTGCTTTGGTTTCAACCTTGATGCAGTTGATTTTATCCTTTTCCTTCGTCTCATATCTGGTCTTGGGGAAAACAGAAGGGGACAACGAAGAGGAGGGATGATACGGTGGTCTCCACACCTTACAGTCCCTTTTAATTAAACTTCAGATGACTCTCGGGTTCTCTGTTTCATGCTAACAACACAAGAGGCTAAGTTCCTCTGATCCGTGATGCCGTCACCAGTGTTACTGCTGTCAGCTGTAGTCACTGAATCCTGCAGCTAACTCACAGAATACCAAAAATTATACACGGTGAGAACTGGAAGGGCCATTAATGGCTGTTTTGCATGTATAAAACTCAAGTTCTGGAAGGAGAAGGAACTTTTCTGAGGTTGAGCAGTTGGTTAGCAGTCAGGCCAGAACTTGAACTCATATCTAGGGCAACTCTCTTTTACGCTGCCATTGCTGTAAGAATGGTTACTTTTGTCGTTTATTCTCCACATCACTTTATGGGCAACGAAACCTCATGTGTTTCTTTTCTGGTAAAGACGATTTCAGTGTCACCTTTTTTCTTATCCTGTGGTTTCTCTTGGCCTTATGGGGTTCCCCCCAATTTCTCCTGAGCTGAGGCTTTCTCATCCACCCTTCAGTATATTTAGAGCAGTTCCAGGAAGAGATCTGAGATGTTCCTAGTCACCCATAATCATATATTTGTTCCTGTTTGTTTCTTAATAAACATATTAATTATGGCTAACTAACAGTTTTGAATACTTAATATGAGTGAGACCTACTGTCAGGTACTTTCCATCAGAACTACTATGTGATGTATTATTGTTTTCCCCATTTTCCAGAGGGGAACGTGGAGCTGTAGAGAAGTTCTGTGCTTTACTTGGGGTTCCAAGGCCTGTAAGCAGTGGTTCTAGGATTTGAAGCCAAGTGGTCTCACTTCAGAGTCTGTGGCTTTCAGTCCTGTGGCTTGTTGCCTCCCTTGTTGCTCCCTCCTGCTCACCAGACCCCATCCCATACACGCTTTCTCTTCCTCATTTGCAGATTCCTTTTTTGCCTGCAGCTCTCAACACTGGAGATTCTCGGAGTTCTATCCTTGCTCTATTTCCCATCCCCTCTAGAAGTGATCCGTGAGCAGTCTTACCCACATTGAAGACTGTATTTATGGATCCCCCCAGAACCTAGTCCTAGCCCCATTTCCAGGTTCGCTCTTCCAACTACCTATGTGTAGTTCTACAGCACAGGGACCTCATACTCAACTGTTCCAACCATGTGGCACCTTAGGTGACAGGCGTGGTATGCCCTTCAGACATCAGTGTGGAAGGGGAGAGATTTCGTAGGCCCTCCAGATTCTGCAGCAATGAAACTCTAGCTGTAGCTCCATGTCCCAATGTGTGGGTCTGGATATTAGAAAATATTTTTATAAGCATTTTACCTGTAATCAAATAAATTATAAAACCTTTTTCTCTGTGGAAACCAATGTAGTTTTAAAAAGCATAGTTTGGTTATTTTTTTCCCTTGAGTGTTCCAGTAGATGTTTATATCAAAAGGAGCTCTGCAGGGATGATGTTGGAAATGGTCTCATCACCATATTGGTACACCTACAGTTTTCATTATCCTGCATCCGTGGAACCTTAAAGGCAGAGATGCCTTAGAACCTCTTACCGTGTGGATGAAACATAGCCTGTGAGGATTTCCACAAGTTCCAGTAACCAGTGTATCAAATCATAACAGGATACCTAGAAAAGGAAACCAAGACCAGAATTCAGAGTTAGTCTCTCTTCACTCCCCTTTCCTATTCCTGTCCTCCAGCTGCTTTGCTATCTTTGGTTTAAACACCACAATATTTTTGCCAGATTAAGCATCTTTTTCTTCCTTCTAAGTCTGGTCTGTGTCTTGCTTGGGAGTGTTCATCTGGGTTTTACTCCCTTCCTCCCTGATCCATAAATTTTTGTTCTAAAATAGCCCTCTCACCTAGTACAGTATCTTTGCGTCCCAATATTACTTGTTCTGTTTATAGGATGTTCTCTGCCATCTAATTTTAGATCCTAAGCAGCCTTTCCTATGGAAGGATAAAAGCCATGGTTAAGATGTCACTTCCCATAAATCAGTTTTGGTGAAGATGAAGGCAGCTGTGGGCACAGGAGGGGGAGCAGGAACTCCTGAAGGCTGACCCTTTTCAAGTCGACTTAATCCTCCCCTCTTATCCTCCCGTCTTTGTGCTACTCTTCGGAGGATGGATGGACCTCTTTAACGAGGAGGAATGAGCTTTTGTATTGTTCGCCTTTGTCACAACAACAAAAGCCCTGGGAAATTCCAATTAATTAGCAAGCCTTGGGCTAATGAAAGAATGGAACTGAAAAAGAAATGCTCTAAGCTTTCCGAGAGGTGTACGCATGTGAGGACAATGCTGATTTCAAATATTTGGGGCTGTTTGTATAATTTTCCCAGGGTTTGCCTTTCCGAGACTCCCAGAGATAAGATGAGAGAGAGAGGAGTAAGGATTTGTCAGAGTCGGGATGTAATAACACTGCTGGCCTTCAGAGCACTAAATGACGCACCATCATTTGAAGAAGGCAGTTAAATGTGCACTCACACCATCAGGGAAATTAAAACCCGAATGTCGACTCTTTGCACATTTTGTGGTTGGGAGAATACATGGCAATTGGACCAGCATAAAGTAGATGGAAAGTTAATTATTATGAAGGACTAAGAAATCACTGTATCATTGTGTCCTTGAATGAGGACTTGCAACCAGTATGGTTGCTAGAAATATATGGTCATTAAGAACATTGAAGTCACTCATTTGTAGCTTTTTATTGGATGATGATGGTGGTGGTGGTGGTGGTGGTGGTGGAGATAATAAATAATTGACTTCTCACAGATAAGAATAATTTAGTCCTGCATCCCCTAAGCTGCTGGCAGTTTTCCTGTTAGACTTCTTCATTGAAGTACGTTACCTTCCTTTCACTGTTCTTCTATGGGCAATTATTTTGCCTGCAAATGTTCTTCAGATAGTGGTGTTCTTCAGACTCCTTGGAACAGGTGGTAATGGAACCAGTGCTGGCTTAGCAATCATATTGGGTTGGATAGAGTCCCCTCCAAAATTGATGCCCACCTAGAATCTCAGAAGGTGACCTTATTGGGAAATAGGGTTTTGTAGATGTAATCAAATTAAAAGATGATGTCATATTGGATGAGGGTGGGACCTAATGCACTAACTAACTGGTTTTCTTATAAAATGAGGGAAATTTGGACATGGATACAGAAATGAGAACGCCACAAGAACACACATGACACACAGGGAGAACACCACGTGATGACAGAGGCAGAGATTGGAGTGATTTGTCTACAAGCCAAGAAATGCCAGAGATGGCAGGCAACCACCAGAAGGTAGAAAGAAGCAAGGAAAGATTCTCTCTTAGAGCTTTTAGAGAGAAAGAAAGCATGGCCTTGCCAACACCTTAATTTAGGACTTCCAGCTTCCAGAACTGTGAGAGAATTCATTTCTATTGTTTAAAGCCACCCAATTTGTAATACTTTTGTTATAGCAACCCTAGGAAACTAATACAGCAAGTAAGGTACCTGCTTATAAACCATAATAATCAGGGCTAGACGAGAGAGAGAGCAATAGAAAATAGATACTGATTGTGAGGACAGAGGAATTACAATGCATACCCCATATGGTGTTTTGGAAGCCATTTATTGTCGTCATGGCTCCTCTGCCCCATGTAAGTAAAAACTCTTAACAATTGTTTTAACTTTAGTTGACATATGATATTGTACTAGTTTCAGGTGTATAATATAATGATTAGACCTTTATATACCTTACTAAGTGATCAACCAGATAATTCTACTATCTGAACCATACATAGTTATCATAATGTTACTATGTTCCCTATGCTGTACTTTACATCCCTGAGACTATTTTTGTAACTGGCAAGTTTATTCTTGTGATACAGGGTCAGAACAGGTGTCATGAAAATGACAAAAATTGGATTTTTAGTAGACAAGCATTTTTTAAAATTTGACTTTCATAAAACCAATATACTATAGATACGATGATTACCAATGGAGATACTGAAGTGTTGTCCACACAATGAATATAAGAAAGGTGCCACCACATGGTTTACCAACTGGTTTGAATATTGTTTGAAGTCACCTACATGCTTCCAGACGTTGAGAAAGGGTTAATGTATCTGAAACACTAACTTGATTATAGAATTGGTTGGGAAGTACAAGGTTCCTTAGAATTAGATTATCACTTGTAATTTGGGAATACATCTTGAAATTGTAAGAAGGAACACAAAAATCTTAGTTACCTAAAAGGCAAGGACTTTGCAGAAAACAATATGATAATAAGACAAAACCGTCAAACAGGCTTGGGCTATATGGACTCAATTTGTTCCAGAAAAGCTCAGAGTGAAGACAGCTCATGAATTCTGTCATCAGGCAGTGAGGCCCCTATCACATGTCACTTTGCTTTGTTTTTAACATGTGGCTCAAGCTATGCCAGACCTGCTGCTGTGTGGGAGATGTACTTACTCTCTGACAAAATGAGGCATTTTCCTGGCATCAGCCCTCTTTGGAATAATATGCATAAACCTAGCGAGTTTGCATTTCCCACACGTATCCAGTGTGGTCACACTTGGCTTCCTGGATTGGTGGTGGTCTTGAAGCTTGTCAGTGCCAACATGGGCCGTTCCTTACCACCAGGAGTTATTCTGAAGGAATGAAATCAGGCGTTCATTCATCCATTATTCAAAAATTGTGTCCAATCTACCACACCTGTTACGAGGAAGCAACAGAGGAAGCAAAATAAACCAGGTTTGGAAGGACTGAAAATGTTTTGCAGAGTAGAAATGGAAGTATTTCTAATAGGCTGTCTCCTTTTCCTCTTTTTCCTCATCCATCATGATAACAAAGTTCACTGGGAAAGTTCATTCATATTAGTTCATGTTCAAAGAGATGATGATGAAGATGATGATCTAGATAGAGATGACATTAGTATTAAAGTTCATCTTTGGTTGTCTGTTATTGGCTGAATGGAGGTACTACATAAATAAACAAATCCCAGGACCCGAGTCTCGAGCGCTTCTGAGCTGCTTTTTGAAACCCTATTGAGTTGCTCCTTTACCCCTTGATTCTTCCCTCCTGAATGTATTTCATTGTTAGTCACAAGAGCCATTGGTTGAAACCGCATGGAACTCAAAGCACAAATTCATTATCTCTGAAGGAAAAATAACCAAAAGAACCTTCCCCAGCATTAAGAGTCCATGGTATGTTATCATTGCTTAGAAAGGCTAGGACATGATTGTCCATATTGAAAGTGGGCTGAGAGAAGGCAGAAATGGAATACTGCTCGGCCATAAGAAAAGATGAAAAAATGCCATTTGTGATAACGTGGATGGATTTTGAGATTATTATGCTAAGCAAAATAAGTCGCACAGAAAAAGTCAAGAACCATATCATTTCATTGATATGTAGGATATAAAACTGAAAACAACAAAGGAACAAGAGAAAGAAAAGAAAAACTCACAGACACAGGCGATAGTTTAGTGGTTGCTAGAGGGTAAAGGGGTGGTGGTAGATGAGGGTAAAGGGGATCAAATATATGGTGATGGAAAGAGAACTGACTCTGGGTGGTGAACACACAATGTGATATACAGATGATGTATTACAGAATTATACACCTGAAACCTACGTAACTTTGCTAACCATTGTCACCCCAATAAACTTTAATTAAAAAAAAAAAAAAAGATTGGCAATTCATCTCCAAATTTATCTGGTACCATGCTCCCCTTTGCTGAGTACATTTCAGCTGATTCATCTCCAAATTTATCTGGTACCCTGCTCCCCTTTGCTGAGTACATTTCAGCCAGCCCATTTTTTCCCCCTTCCTCCAACACACCAAACTGGATCAGACTTCAGGTCTTTGTAGTTGTAGCTTCCTCTGTTTGGGATTCTGCCCATGTTGTCGTATGGCTGGTTTCTTCTCACTATTTGCATCTCATCTTATGAACTGTCTCTTCCCTAGGCCGTCCTGCCATTCAGTCCAAAGTAAACCAACCCTACCATGATTCTCAATCACACCTACCTGTTTTCTTTCTTTCATTGCTCTTATCATTGTTTGAAATTATCTTGTTCATGTATTCATTCAGCTGTTTTATTGTGTATCTCCTCACCATTAGAATGTACATTTTATGAAAAAAAGATCTTACTTGTCTTTTTTTTTTAATCATTGTACCCTTAAAAATACATTTTTGTTGAATGCATGATAAATGAATGAATGGATAACTATAGTACATTATAATACGTCTGTAATGAAAACTTTAAAAAAAGTACTATAGGAAAAATGAGGGAAAGGGTCATAACTTCCGTGTCTGAGCAGGTTGGAGATGTCTTCACAGAGAAGACATGTGAGCTGGACTTGGAAGGCAGGCGACATGTCACTCCAATTAACCTACCTGCTCCTGACATTCAGTGAACAGCCCAGATCATTCATTGATAGAGTTGCTATGATTCCTGACAGGATAAGCCCAGTAATCATGACCTCTGCCCTCTTTGGACACATGTATCAGGGAGGTGAGGGACACATGTTTCCTGAAAACTTCTCTTTCATGCTGTGAAAAGTTGCTCAAAGCTTGTCTTTCTAATAAAGAGAATTTGGAATTGATGTAATGGATAAAAGTAGCTTATGAAACATAAGTAGGAATTCTTGATGAAATAAAAATAGAAGCTTAAAAGATGCATCATTTTTGGAAAGTTAAAAAAGATCCTCCCCCCTTACTGTAAGAAAATATGCGTGGATAAGGCATGTGCTTTAAACTATAGAATACAATTTGCATATTACTTCAGGGTACTGCAACCATGGCAATTCAGAGTTTTGTCGGTCCTGATAGACATGCTTGCAATATATACATCCATTAACAAGATTATCACTTGAAGAGACAATCATATTTGTACTGAAAAGGTTTTTTGAGGATAAAATGTATTGATATTTAATGAAGCATGAAGCTTCTAAATGAACCATGAAAGCAATAGCTAAACTAATTAACTGCACATAAAGGCTCCCAGAATACATACGTGATGTGTGCTGTGTGCTTATCAATCGTGCCTGGTTACACTGACATCCAGGAAAGTATGCTCCTCATATGTGCTTTGTGCAAGCAACAGTAAATCCTCCTGTAATGCATACAATAAAGGAGGAAATCACCATTTAGATTTCCTGCAAACGTGGATGGGATATTTAAATCAAGCATTGCAGGGTTTATAGGTTATAATTTAGTACAGTTAACTAGTAATAACAACATACGATTTCCACACACTTGATTTAAGCTTCTATCTATGCTGTTTCATTGAATGATAAATCATTCCCTGGTTCTAAAAATATGCGTCTTCCTCCCTTCCCTCTCCTTTCCAAAGAGAGACCAAGGATGCTAAATAACATGAGATGAACATTTCATTATGCAACAGGAATTCCTGTGGGCCTTTTCAACTGCCTGTGAAGACATACCCTGTTGAGAGCTAAGAGAATTTTAAAAAAGAAAGCAAAACCACTCCTGCTTTGGAGGTCACGGCAAGTTGCACCAATTTGGGAGGCAGACTACTTTCCTGAACAGAGCTGTTAACATGGACCTTTATCAGTGACCATCTTACTTTTGAGCCAGTGGCTCCCTACTCAGCCATAGGCCGCTCCTCGGCCCTATTATAACAGAGCTTAGCTCTCAACAAGTAGTTTAGAATTCCCTCATGCACCTTTCTAAAAATGGTATCCTTATACTAATCAAGGAGTCTGCTAAATCAGTAAGTCCCATAGGAATGGTACATACTAACCTAGAGAGGGGTGTGTTGTAATAGATGGTAGAGCAATGCTTCTTAAACTTGAGTGTACATCAGAATTCCCCAAAGGGCTTGTGAAAATGCCAGGGGGTGAGTTCCCTCCCCAAAGTTTCTGGCTTAGTGACATGGGATGGGGCCTGAGAATTTGCATTTCTCACACGTTCCCAGATGTTGCTGATGCTGTTAGCTCAGGCACCGCACTTGGAGAACCATTGCAGTACCATATGCAGCTAGGATGGAGAGAGCATTTCAGGAATCCCTTGCAGGGAAATCACAACCAGGGAAGGATGTGGTTTGTCTCAGATACCCCTAGACTCCCATCCTATATCCCTTTCTTCCTTAAAAAGCATTTTGTTTTCTTTCAGTAAGACATCCAGGGCCCTCCTTATCAGGAGGGTCTGATAAGGGCTTGAAACGTATTGACACTTAGTAGGTGTAAGTGAGGCTTGGAAATTTAAAGGGCTACCTTTAACAAGGGCACGTACATTTTTAATAGGGTGAAATCAAAGGAATGAAGCTCTGAAGAAGGTATTTCAGATATCTGCCAATGGGTTTTAAGGGACATAAAATTTATGCCAACTGTATTTATCCAAAACCTTCTCAGATGGGCCCACCTTTCTTTGCTCCAAGTTGTCTAATACTTAACAAAGGGCCTGTTATATAGTGGACACCTGCTAAATGTGTATTGGATCGATGGATGGATGGATGGATGAATGGATGGATGGATGGATGGATGGATGGATGGATGGATGGATGGATAACAGGGACAAAAAATGATTACTGCTTGTGTGCTTGAGTGCCTCTCTTTCCTCCTGCCCGTTAAGGAAAATGTAGTGTTACCTAAAAAGAAAGAAATCTCATGGTTTTCCACGGTACCACCACTCCACTCTACCTGTTTCGGGATTTTAATAAGCTAAATAGTAAGGGGAAACAGAGAAATAGGAGTAGAGGAATTTGTGTTGGAAGAGAATAGTGGAAGAAGGAAGAGAAGGAAGGGAAAGACCTTATTTCTGTGGGAACATCGGAGAGTTTGTTTTGTTATGTGGGAGAGTGAAAGAGTGAAGGAAGGCTTTGGGACTGCTGAAGGGTCTGAGAGTTGTCAGGCAAGGGGGACGGCAGAAAGTGATGGCAGCAAAGATGATCTTTACATACCTTGTTGGAATTTGTTTCTTTGAATGGACTACTCCATCTGGAACTGGAATGAGGGGTCCTGGGATTTATTTGGGTTATGGATGATTGAATGTGTTAATGAATATCAAATAATATTTTCTTAATATGTTCGTGAATAATAGGGATAAATGAATTGCTATAGCACACAGCAGGTAGATGCTTAGTTGTTCAGATGATCTTGAGCAGTGGTCCTCAAAGTGGGAGTCCCTGGTCAGCATCAGCATCACCTGGGAACCTCTTAGAAATTCAGATTCTCAGGCCCCACTCCAAACCTACAGAATCAGAAATGATGGGGTGGGCCCAGCATCTGTGTGTCTATAGGCGCTCTAGGGGGTTCTGGGGCACACTCAAGTTTGAGAACCAGAGGACTAGGGAGTTGCTCTTCTCATGGTTCCTCCATTTGAAGGAACAGGGGTGGCTGTACCTGACCAGCACCCACTGAAATTCAGGAGGGCTTTTGGTTAAAGGATAGCAGAGGCAAATGTCTTCCTATGTGCTAGTACAGATGTTTCCTAAGTATTTATTGCATCATGTGAAAGGCCTCTGATGACAGAAACAGAAATATTTTGAGCTTACCAAAGAAAACAAATGGACTGAATATTGAAAGGGGAAAAGAAAAGTTTATAAAACAGTCACACTGAACAGCTACATGAGAATCAACGCCATGACCGGGTCACGAGCCTGGGAAAGTGACTCGGTTTTGGACCAAATGGGCCATGTAATGGGTCAGTGGTTCCAGGTGTAATCGCCCCTGATGTCATTGGCTGCACAGTCATGCTTATTCTCCTGCTTTTAAACTGGCTTTTTCATCTTTTGGCAGTAACTTAATAACATGTGACCTTTTCAGTTTTATACTCAACAGTACATATTAGTATTTTTTTCTTTAAACAGCATTATTTTTCCTGGATATAAAAATAATACATATTTACTATAGGAAAAGTTCTAAATACTGAAAAAAAATAAAATCCCCTACTCAGTATTCCCCAGACACAGAGATATCTACCCATTGTTAATATTTTAGGAAATAAGTATGTGTGAATATCTTGTGATAGGTAATAGTGATGATAAATATCTGAATAAAGTTTTGTGTTATCTTTCTCCACATTGTGTTATGAACTTCCTCCATGTATTTCAATATTCTTTGAAAATATGATGTTCTATGTATGTGGGAAGTGTACTATATTTACTTAATCAAGTTTGCTTTCTTTTTCATTAAAACTATATTATCACAAACATCTTTAAAAATGATGGTAGATTGTTGGGTCAAATGAACATTTTAAATACGCTTGACTGTATTACCAAATTGCTTCAGAAATGGGTTATATCACCTTTTATACTCTACTCAATCTACAGCAGAATATTGAGAGTGTCTATTTTATGTCTTGTCTGGATTCTCCTTTCATAAACTGTTTATGTCCTTTGTCTTTTTCCTTCCATAAGAATGTTTGTCTTTATTATTGATTTGTAAGGTCTCTTTATATATTAAGCCCTTAACCCTTTGTGATGTGGAGTACTAATATATTTGTAGTCATTTGTTTGCTTTTTCATTTTGTTTAGGGTGTTTTTTGAGCTAAAATATTTTTGTAGTTATGTCTGTTTATCATTGTCGTCTGTATTCTACAACAAGAGAAACATTCAAATATATTTTCTTTTAGTTGTTTTATATATATTTTATTTATTATTTCTTTAAAAAAATTTTTTTTTTTTGAATTGGGGAACAGTGTGTTTCTCCAGGACCCATCAGCTCCAAGTCGTTATCCCTCGATCTGGTTGTGGAGGGCGCAGCTCAACTCCAAGTCCAGTCGCCGTTTTCAAGCTTTAGTTGCAGGGGGCACAGCCCATCACCCTATGCGGGAATTGAACCGGCAACCTTGTTGTGGAGAGCTCACGCTCTAACCAACTGAGCCATCTGGCTGCCCCTTTATATTTTATTTTTAATAATTAGCTCGTAATTTCCTCGGAACTTCTTTTATGCATGTTATGGTTATGAAATGAACTTATTTTCCAATGATGACTGCAACCATCTCTTCCATTCCATGTGCTCTTTTGTGGGGTAACTTTGCCACTCCCTTGTCAAGAGGTGGAGTCCATGTCACTATCCCCTTGAATTTGGGTGTGCCCGAGCTTGTTTTGGCCAATAATATTATATGGCAGAAGGGATGCCGTGCCTGTTGCAGGCCTGGTCAGTAACGGGCCTGAAACTACCTTTTTCTGTCTGTTGGAAGTCCGCCCGCATGCTGTGAGAAGCCCAAGCCATATGCAGAAGTCATATGTAGGTATTTCCATCAACGGTGAGCAGCAAGTGAGCCATCTTAGATGTTCCTTCAGTCCATCCTTCAGTCAGCAAGCCCTAGCTGACATCTGACTATAACGCACAGAGAACCCAAGTGAGAAGTGCCCTGTTGAGGCCTGTCAGCCCTCAAAACCGCAAGAGATAACAATAAATTATTTTCAGGACCCTAAGTTTTGGCATTATTTGATATATAGTAACAGATAAACAGAACATACGTAATGTAAATAGGATTTAGCTTTGATTCCCGCCCCCAGACAATAAACAATTGCCCCACTACAGGATTACTGAACAATCTCCTTTTCTCCACGCATTTGTAATGGCATCATGTGCTAATTGTTATACATCTGAGATCATGATCTTTTGCTTCTGTTCAGTTTCTTTATTCAATGTAACTAATCTTCCTTCTATATCGCACAGCTCTTAGGAATACTTTCATAGCTCTGTTATTTTCCTTTTCAAAGCCTTATTGACTGTTAGTATAGTGTATTCCTCCAGATCAACTTCAGAATCCATTGTCAAGGTAGTGAATAGGACTTTGCATTGAATCAGTGGTTCTCTACCCGAGTAATGTTGTCCCTGCGGATATTTGCCAATGTCTGAACAGAATTTAGCCTTGGCTGTCACAGCTGGGGGGAATGCTTCTAGCATCTAGTGGGTAGATGCTAGAGATGCGGCTTGTGTTACAATGCACAGGGCATCCCTGCCACCACCCAAAATAAAACACACACCAAAGAATTATTTGCACAAAATGTCCAAAATGCAGAAGCTAGGCTGCATTAAGCCTATGACATAGTTGGAAGAATCACCAGGCTTAATATATTTAGTTGTCTCATCTAGGAACATGTGTATATCTATATTTGTTCATGTCTTCAGGGGAAAAAATGTTGTCTTCTTGTATAACATTCTATTCGTAGGTATTTTTAATTAAAAAATTTTCATCATATTTTGAAACTTATAATTGATATATAAGAAATCTATTGCTTTTGCCATATTTATATTGTGTCTTCTCACTTTATTAGATTTTCTTTTCATATATAGTGATTATTAGCTGATTCTGTTGGATTTTATAGGTAGATAGAATTCCTGAAATTTAATTTGGTAAAAAGGGACAAGAGTAAACTTGATGTTTACTTAAAGAATGAGCTGGAAGAGATTTGAGAGATTACTTAATCCCTTGCCTTCACTTAAGTGATGATAAATTTGAGGACTTGAACAGTTAATTTACCTGCCTCAGGTCATATAGGTTAGTATACTAGCCTTGAATGGAAGGAAGAAAAAAAAAAAAAAAAAATGCTTTTGGATGAGGGCATTGAAAATTCTCATAATTTACATAAAAATGTAAAACTTGAAACTATGTTTTAAACTTTTTCAGGTGTTACAAAGAGATGAGAATGACCTTAGAAATGTTCTCTTCTTGTCCCTAACCTCTACATTCTCTGCAATATCCTGGCAACCCCTCCTTGTATTATTCCTTCAGGGACCAGAACTCTGCCTAACAAAGCGCTCCCAGTCCCTTCTGCTTGTGAGCAAGTTCCTTTGGTTGAACTGGATTCTGCCTTCTTGAGGCTCACACACCCTTTATGGCTGAATGGTTTTGGAGAAAGCCGCTCTCTCACCACCAGCCGCTGACGTGGCAACAGAGGTTTGAAGGACAGTGGGAGAAAAACTGTGTTACTTGTTGGTCAACTAGGTGAGATATGGCGTTGGGTTTGAAGTTCTGGTTTCCAAATGTATAAAACCCACATGAACCGGATGTTCCATAATTACCTGTTGCATGGAATTTAATTTTATATGCTATTTTTATATTTTCTAGTTCTTTTTGTTTGTTTGTTTGTTTAAGAGGTCTATTGATGAGAGTTTGACCCAAGGAGTACTGAGGTCTTAATCCCAAATGACGTTGGTTCTGTCACCTTCCAAAGGTTCCCCTTTCCTTGGGCCTTCAGTCAGTTTCCCCGGCTGTGGAGCCTATGAACAAGTTTAAGTAGGAACAGATGATTCTTCTGCTTCATTACCAGGCTTTATGACAAGGCAAGGCGCCTGTGCAATGGGGCTCACTGACAAAAGCTTACTGACATAATGAAGAACGCTTTTATTATTTTGAACTCTTGAAGGCAGATTTTTTTCTTCAGAACACAGACAAAAGACAGTGAGGCCACAATGCACAGGCATTCCCTCGGTGCATAACTGCTAATTGGACAATTGTCCTGCAATTATTAGTATGCCAGGAAATAATCGCCTTATAGCCTCACTCATTGCTTGTAAACTGTACTTGAGATGGGACTGTTTTTAAAAATTATGCTGTGAAGTTTGCTGCTGCTTATTAGGTGTTTCCCCTTTCCTTAGCGACGTGTCTGTGGTCCCTCACTGGCCTGAACATTGGTTCCATGGCAAATGTACATTTGGCAGATAAATAAGCAGGCACTGGTTCCACAAAACCTGAGGTTCAGCAGTGGTTCTGCTAAAACCTGAGGTTTAAGGAGATTTGAGCAAACTCAACTTGGACCTCGTTTTTAAACTGTTGAAGGTAAACAATCTCATTTCTCTTTCCTCCTGAAAAGTCATATATTTTGTCTGATCCGAGAGAGTGATGGCTCTCGTATCCTCTTATTATTGATGGCTTTGGTATTTATCAAGAGGGAAATCGGGGGGCATTTTCAGATTCAGTTTGTGGATGGAAATGGAATTGATCTTTAGGCACAGTTGTAAAGTAGGGGTCACTGTGTCCCTTTGATGCCCTCCTTTGTGCTTATTCCTTTCCTCCTCCTGCTCTTCATCTCTTCCTGGATGCTCCTGTCCTAAACCCGATGCTTGTTGGTAGGATGAATCTACAATCTGCCATCTTCATTCTGTTTTGCAGGTGAAAGACATTTTTAGCTGCCTCGGAGGTATTTGCCTGATTGAGCATCATTTATAACTGACAGTCCAATAACAGTAATAAGATAGAGTAGAAAGTGGGGTTAGTTGGGCACCTGATTCCTTGGAGTTTTGTCCTGGCTGTGCCATTCACTGTGTGACCTGAGGAAAGTTACTTTCGCTCTCTGCATTGAAGTTTTATCATCTGTAAAATAAGGAGGTGGGAAACATGATTTCTGTCACTTCTTCTCAGCATGTGAATCTACAATTCAAAGCGTGGTGGGAGCAGGGATACATCTTTCTCTCCTGAGGGAAGCCCTTGACATGATTTCATCATCTATTCTGGTTAAAGGTAGTCTTTTAGATAATGCGTTATGAACGGTTTTCAGATGTCATCCGCAGGTAGAAAGAAGAATTAAGTGAGCATCTGGTTTGTGCCAGGCAGGTGCTACATAGTTCATTGTATGATCTCCCCAAGCTGTGCTTCACACGGAGGTGTAGTCTAAATGATTTGCTCAAGTTCACACAGTTGCACTGCCACAGACTAAATTTGGCCTCCTGGCCTTGTGACTTAGCTCTGCTGTAGACCCCTCTGTTTCTATACCATGGACCCACCCATACATCCATTTCTCTCGCCTCCTTATGTTATTAGGTTGGTGCAAAAGTAATTGCGTTTTTTGCAATTATTTTTAACCTTTGAAACCGCAATTACTTTTGCGCCAACCTAATAGTATTTTATTGCACAGTGAACACAGAGCAGCCACATGCTTGGGGATAGATGTTGGCTGGTTCGACTCTCTTAGGTCACTTTTGAAAGATGAAATCGTGGGCTACTGAGGCAGGATTTTAGAACCTCCCCTCCCTTTAAGGCTTTATTTGTATTGTTTTTAAGGTAGGTTCATTTCTACTAGAAAGAGGCCCTATAATGTCAGACCTGCATGGAAGGTTACCCCTTCAAGGCACGTTTATTTACTTATTATTGCACCTTACACATTGTGTAATTGTCTTTGTACTTATATATGTGCGCGTGTGATGTTCTTACATGTTTAGCATACGAGTACATCCTGATGAATTTTGCCCACTCAGGACTGTTTGTTAAATGAATTGAAAATGAATAAATCCCTTCTCTTGTATGATTTATGCAGATGAATATTTCGATATTGCCTTCCTAAATATCACCATCATTATCATCATCTCTTATTATCCCAACAGCTTTTTGATCTTACCTCATTTGATCAGATATCACTTTGTTCTGCAATTCTCTTAAGCGCTGAATGAGAAAATGAGCAAATGAAGTTTCTGTTATGTACCAAAGAGTCCTGAAAGCGAGAGGAGTAACATCATAACTGTACAGGTTAGAATGGTGTCATCTGCACTGGGCAAGCATAACACCACGTATGGTACCTACACACAACTCAAGTGTCATTCTTGACTGTTGCTTATACATGGAAACCATGATGTTTGAGGCTGTTGGTAAGTGTTCAGCTTTGGGAGAAGAATCTGTTTCAATTGTTCTATCTCCTCTCCTTTTAATAATACTTGTCCAGTTGGGTGGGAGGCAGTGGTTAAGGATGTATGAACCTATAGCCATCAATGCATGTTTTTGGAGCAGGACTACCTGGGTTTGAATTCTCACTCTTATCAAGTTACTATGTTTTCTGAACCTCAGGCTGCCTCCTCTGTGAAATGGGATAGTAATAATCAGGGTTGTTGTATGAGCTGAAGGGTTAATTGAGGAATAGAGCCACGCATCCTCTCCTGATACCGAGTTAGCCTAATGTATAGATGTATTAGTAGTCGTAGTAGTAGTAGTAGTAGCAGCCACAGTCATAGTACAAGTTTTTGGTGAGGAAATATCATCATGTTGATAATTTGATAACCTCTACACCTCTTTTGTGGTACATATGACTAGCTAAGAAGAGAGAGAGGAGAAAAGGTTTGTTATACTTTCGTTCCCATGGAGGACTTCACAGAAAAGGTAACAAGCCAGTCTGAAAAGGACTGTGTTGATAAGGTTAATAGGGGAGAACTGGGTGCTGTGTCTGCAGTGAGACCTGGCGTCCTGGTGGAGAGTGAGAGAGAACAGGTTAGGAATGTCAGGGCAACAGAGCAGAGTCACCTCGCTGCCACCCCCACCACCATTTTTGGCCTCCCATCAATCTCCCTATTTTAAATAATAAAATACTATTCTTCTTTTAGCATTTTAGAAATACTACCTATGGAAAGAGGCCCTGTAAGTGCTACAGTTATGGAGTGGGCCTTCTCCATTCATAGACATTGAGTGTCTGCCCTCTGCAGACCTGGTACTCAGGGGGTGAAGTACCAGGGGGTGGGGCATGAAGGAAGATAAAATACATTCCCTATCCTTATAGAACTGCCAGTTGGGGGGGGGGAGGTAAGATATATACAGCTAATATATAAGGTAGAAGTGATCAATTAATACAGAAGATGCAAAAATAGCATTACCTGGGAACTTAGAGGATGGATTCAACACTGTCAATTTGGGATAGGAGGCAGGAATCTGGAAAGTTGGCTTCAAGGAGGGGCATTTGAGCTGATCTTAGATGATGGGAGTTGGGGGCGGTGGAGAGGGTAGATGTGAGGTTGTGGGTGTGGGGGAGGAGGTGATTAGGGATTCCTGGCTGCCTGGAGTGGAGTATGAAGTAACTGGGGACTCCTGTGAGTGCAGCAAGGACACTGATGTAGCCTATCTCATCCAGGATCAGCAATAATTAGCAAGAGTTTTCCTGAACCTATTTTCACTATAATAAGAAGGGGGGAGGGTGCATTGAGAGCTCAAGTAAGCCCAGTGTTCAAGTTAAATGTTAACTCTTTTGTATAGTTAACAACTAACTTATTCTGTTCTGTGCAAAAGAAAACAAAAAGAGAGGGAGAAAACACAATGTGGCCATAACCACCTAACTTAAAAAAAAAAAAATAATCGTGGTTTGCTTCTGGGGTTGCTTATTTTCAAGGTAATACATGTGTAGCGATTATAAAGACGTGTGCAAACTTGAACAACAGACTGCAGACTCACCCTCCTGAGTTCCCGGTGTGGCTTCTGCAGGGTTCTCAGAGAGTTAGCTATTTTCGAACACATTCCTAGTTTAGCCATTAGAAAATTATGGGTTTTATTTGTATAAACTCAGCAGCTAAAATAGCACTTCCAGAAAGGTGGGTGAGCTCATCGCAGTCTGAACCAGGCAATTTAACGACCTGCCCAGTATTGTTCCAGCAGGCCAGCACTGGCTGACTTCACCAGCTGTTCCACTTGAAGGGAGACATTGTTTCGTAGGCTGCATTTGTCAGATGCTTTCCTCTCTGCACACCAGCAGCCTTTGCTGAATGTCCCAGCAGTCCTGAATGTTCCTGCTGCTTGTACTTGATGAAACCAAAGAGCAGGTAGCCCTGGAAATGTATGCAAAGTGCTCTGCACAGCTGTCTGAGGCCCCCCCCCCCCCAGAAAATGATGTAAACAACTTTATCCCTGCACAGTTGCACAAACAGGCACTGCCTATGGAAGTTCCCCAGTGGGAGGGCTTCTGACTTCTTTTAAAACTTGTAAATGTCAGTAACCAGATAGCCTGGGAACAGGAATAACTTAAGCAGGAGGAGCTTTTCCTGATGATTCTGATCGCTTTGGAGGAAGTATAATGGTAATATATAGGATGGAGGTATGTGGAGGAAGGAAATTGGGGATTGTAGAATTTTTATTTGCTGTAAGAAATTAAAAGATAGGGCTATGTTGAACTTTGGGAACTTCTTAGGCTATTACCTGCATAATATTCAGTTTGGTGTAAGAATGAAAGGCTGAAAGAGATGACTGTCAATGGACTGAAAGTTTTAAATGTCAGGTTCTAGGGCAGAGTGGCTAGAAAGTAAGAGGCACATGGTGAAGTGCCTTCAGTTTGGTTTAAGAACTAATGTGTTTGACTCTGAAATATGCTATTCCACAGTTCAAATGGAGAGAGAATAGCAATGTATTAAAAAGTCAAATTGAATACCCTTCTGAATGAGTGCCAAATCCAATCCTGGTGTATTGGCTCTGGTCTCTTTTAAGTGAGTAAGTTTTGCATTATTCTCTCCTTCTGTGTTTATGTGGAGGACTGTTAATTTTTATGACTAGGCTAATCCTTGGATTAAAGACATAAGACATTCCATCTCTAAGTAGGAGAATAGATATTTGAGGTGAATTTTCTTCAGGGTTCTGTCTTTACTGAAGAAGAACCTAATTCACCGTTGAGTGGATTCTAACTGCAGATGCTAATTTAGAAATCTGTTGGCCAGATTCAGGTGACTTTGATAAGACTTTTATTCCTTTCTGTCTTGTGTATTCGTGAGCGCATTCTTGGGAAGATTGTTGCTGGGTAGTGTTGCATGTCTGAGATGAAGGAAGTTTAGTTATTAACCCTACCTAGTGGGTAAAGGGGGGCAATAGGCAAGCTGTGGAATGAGGAAAGGGCCAGGTTGAAACATTTCCAAAAGGGATTTTTGTTGTTTATACTTGTTAATTATTAATATTAATTATTGATGAAAAGCGGTTCTGACTTACATGCCACACATTGTTTGGGAAGAAATTATCACATTTCTTATCTGGAACCATAGTAGATATTAAACTATTTCCGAATAATCAATATTTATTAATTTAGTACGATTTTCCCCCTTCCTTCAACATTAAAGATAAAAATCCATGAATCTCCAGCTCATAAAGAACTTGTTTTGTGAAAGTGAACTTTTCCCTCAGCTTTGGATGACTCTAACACTAAATGAATATGTTAAGAACTGGATTTGTCCAAATTAGGTCAATAATTAAAAAGTACCTTTAGAACAAAGTATCTATTTCATTCAAGACACAAATAATATATAAGGCTTTGTAGGCTAAAATTGCCAAATTAGTTATATCATGCTTTGTTTCAGATGTCCATCCTTTTTCAGATGCGCACTTTTCATGATCATCTTAGTTTCTTGGAAATGAGCTTTTGAGGATTTTCTGTGTTTTGTAGTTCATGATACAGATTTAAATGTAGCATATTCTGTTTAAATTCCAATAGGCAGTTATTGCTCTGGGAATCTGACCTGCCTGGTGCTTATATATTGATGGTGGGGGTGGGTGGAAGGAGAGGAAGAGAGGGAGAGTGCCAGAGATTGAGATGGAGGGTGTGGTCCCTCTGACAGATTTGGAGACATTGGTCTGAAGAGTCAGGCTATGAAAGTATGTTTATGCTTCTTAGGCATTATGGGGTTGCTGATGTTACCAGATTCATTTCTGCCTCAGTCTTTAGGACTACGTGTTGGATTTATATGGGCTTTAGTGATTTTAGTTTTAGATGGTGGTTTTCTGATCAGTGGGCTCTGCTATATAATATCCGCCGTCATGTGCGAAAGCACTGGTCACGGCATTGACAACTCAGAGGGTTATTTGGTTGTAGAAAATAGCACGCACAGTCCAACGACCTCTGGGGTTCATTTTGCATTTGCCTGAGTGACCTCCGGAGGTGACCTGTACTGGTATATTTTCCCAGTATGGAGAGGTGGTAGTAGTAACTTGAACACCTTACCTGAGGTGGGGTAGGTATGCTGGTTCTGAATCAGTCCATTCTTTATCATCTGAAAGACTTTGCCCATTGACTTCATCCATAGCGTGGTGCTTCATTTACTCTATGAGCAGTTGAGTTACCAATTTCAGGGCCCCAGTCTCAGATCACAGTTTCTCTGGGGGATCTGGAAAAGTCTGCCTTACCTTTGTGAAGGTTATGGTCAGTTTAATAACCTTGCTTTCAGCGGGCTCACTTCATTTTGGGAAGAAAAATTCTGCATTTGTGAAAAATGAAAGGACACTTGCCTTTCTCAAGGGAACTGAAAGCTATTGGTTTCTCCAGAGAGGATTCCTGATGAAGACAGTTATGAAGAGAACAAGGAACTCTTTTAAATGAACAGCGGCATATTCTTGCTTAAATATGTCCCAGAACAATTCTAAAGAAATATCATATAGGTAAGTTTTGTTATGTTCTCATAGTGAGTTATGTTTATGAGAAACAAAAATAGGATTGGAATCACAGAGGAGGAAAAGCTTTTTCGTCCCAATGGCTTAATGTTTTATATCTCATGAATTCTAACCATTTATAAAATGATTTGGTTTCTTGCCCCTACTCATGGTTGAATTTTTTCCTCTCCTTTTCCATCTAGAGACCTTTGAATTATTTTTATTCATAAGTGAAAAATGTATTACAGCTTTATTTCCTTTTATTAATAGTTCCTTCTTGCCCTTAACCACATCTCTGACTTTTTGGCATGTAAAGTTCAATGAGCTCATGCTTAATCATGTATAAACAACCACCTAATTATATGGTTTTGAATTTTCATTTGACCGACTAAATAAAAATGACACAGAAAAGAGAAACCTGACAACCTCCCCGTATTTGGATACCTGGCCTTTCTCTCCCTCGCTCTCTTCATGTGTTTAGTAAAACGCGTGTTAAAACTTATCAAAAAATCAGTTTGCATTTGCCAAGTTTCTGAGGTAAAAATTGTTCTTTTCAAGGCAACGTGTCAAAAATCAAGTCCGTTGAGCTGTCTACATCTTCTTGCAAATATCTTTCGGACTCTATTCTTTCCTCCTCTGGACAGAGGTTGTTACTGGGATTCCTTGCGCTGCTGGTGTCAGATGACAGAGCAACCAGTATTCACGGGACAAGGTTTCTCAATCTTTGGCCCCTTAGAACCTTCTCCCTTGAAGTACAATAACAAGGATCCCACTTGCCATATCTTCCCTCCCTCTCCCAAACCACTCTGATTGACACATTTTTGAAAGAAGGTAGTGGGAAAATCTTTCCAAACAAAGGTGCTCACTGTGTTTAAGCAGGAAGGAAGGAATTGTCCATTCTCTTTTTAACTCATTGGCTTAGTCCTAGAATTCTGAACTGGAGCAAAAATCTTTTTGTGGCTAGCTCAGTAGACTCGATAGAAAAAAACCAAAGAAAGGACACTTCCCTTTATTATTGTTTTTTCTAGCTATGTCACAAGATGAGTATCTAGAGAGTAGTCTGGCTAATTAATATTTAAGGACGGAGGAGATACTTGTGAAATTTGGCATAAGTGATTTATTTTCTCAGAAATCCTTCAGCCTTGGAACAGAATTTGGTTTCTCAAAGTACTGTGACTCTGAAACATGCATATGTCTAAATGATAAAATTTCATACACTTATTAGATGAGGTAGGTTTGAATGGAAACAGAATATATTGTCTCCATTTTGAGAATTGATCTCGCTAAGATTTGTGTTTAAACAATCCATTGAAAATATTTTTAGAGATACCTTCATAATTTTTTCAGCTCATTTTAAGGCGCTAATATTACCCAGTGATTCATAGGGATTTATTGTAATATTTTATTCCAACTGTAAATTTGTGTCAAAGTTCATGTTCCTCTCATTGTGCAAGAAGATCAAAGGGAGACCTCTGCCTTTTGCTGTCATTTTTGTTTTGTTATGGAATGTTTAGAACAAAGAGGAGAGCAAATGTTGGCAGAGTTTATAATTTGGTTCACCTGGAATAATCAAAAGGCGATGCACTCTAACTACCAAATTAAGACCTCTACTTAATTGATCTTGGAGAATTGGGGAGGAATTCTGTTTCTCTCTTTCCTACTTACTTTCAAAGCCATAGGATCTTCTGTAGCTTATGATTTGTTACGAATTCTCTTCTAAGATTTGTATATTATTCAGGAAATAAGTTTTCAACTCAATTAGTATTCAACTTTTTATTCACGTTTATTATCTTTCACATTAAAATATAGATAAATAATACTGTTCCTTAGAGAAAGTATTATTTTAGGCATAACATAACCATTACTCCTAGTTTAGATTTTTTTTCATCCTGGCATCAATCTGTATTTTGACTACTTTTTTGTTTTGATGATAGAGAATTGGGGTTGGGAGTGGTGTGCTTCCTCATTGTGACCTAATTCTAGATATCATTGATTAAGAGTTATTGCTGATGCACTGTCTGAATTAGCACCGAAAGGGTGTGGAGATAAAATCGTTACATTTGCTTGAATGCTAGCCCATGTTCCAGTCATGTTTACAGAGATGCTTAGGTTACTCTAGTTCTCATATAAGTTCAAAAATAGCATTAAATCAAAGAAACAGACGGGAACTTATGTTATATAGGCCTTAGCCAGATTACTCACGTGTTGAGATTTGTGATATTAGAATTTTGTTTCTATATTTTGGTAGTTTGGTTAAAGTTAGGTAATTTTGTTCAATGACAAGTTGCTTGAGCCAAAGGGTAGATATTTGAGCCTTACTATCTCTCCAATTTTAATTGAATGTGTAATGGGTATGACTTACTCTGCCAACTCACATATACAAGACATGGTTCTTGAAACTATTTCCTTTATATCAAAACAAATAAAACTCTCTAAGACCCCATCTTGCTGGGGAGCAGGGGATTTAATCTAAGTCATTGTTGGTTGGGGCGTCCAATATCTTGCCAAGATGAGACAAGATCCCAGGGTCTTTGTACGGAGCAGAACATTCCAAGTGCTTTTCTGGTTCTTGGTCCGTTAGGTTGCTGATAAGATACCCGCTGACAAAGCCCACATGGTCTCTAGAGGTCTGCTGCTCGATGCATAGGAACCTTTGCTGCAGTTGGGAGCCCCCAGACCTAACATCTGGCCTTTGTACATTTGTTATGCAGCCATGATGTCCATCGTCACTCCTCTTCTTGAACTCTGCCTCTGCACTTGGGGGACGTGAAACTGCTGTTCTTCCCAGGCTTTGGGCAGTCTTCCCTTTTCCTGGCTGCCTCCTCAGAGACGCTCAGAGCACCTGGATAATCTCTCAGTGGATTTAGATTTCCACACAAGACTGAAAGAGAGGACAGAATCAAGCAGAGTTAACTCTTAGCTCTCTTTACCCCAGAGACGAAAACCAAAACAAAGCAAATTACTAATAAAACAGCGCAACAAATTTTTTGCGGTATACCTGGGTTGCTGAATAGGCTTTGAAACATAGAGTCAAGAATCTGCATCCTACAGAGGCAGAGGGTATCTGGCTGACCAGATGGTTGAACAGCCGTGGCAGACTTCTGGGTGCAGGAAGCTGGGTACTTCCTGGTTCTTAGGAGTATTTTGACGTAATTTTTAATGTAAGAGAATGTAATCTCCATAACCATTTGCCTTTTCTCTAGGTTTGATTCTTTGGGGCATGCCACCCAGACATGTAAACCCATGTAGAATATGTAACAGAAAAGATTTATGATAGGAGTATGTGTCTTTTGGACACTTCCGAGAAATTACTGTTTGAGGGAAGCAAAGGTAGTCCAGCTGCTTTTAATGACAACGGTGTAAACTGTGCCTTTTAGATACTAAGAATTTATCTCTACTCTGAGGGATCGAATGGGATTTTGCCTCTGAACCACATCATAGATCCTGAAAAAAAAAGTTCCATTGATTTATACTGAGGAACTTAGACTTTACTCTCTTCACGTTGAAGGTGCGTGTAGAGGGGAAGGGAGGGTAGGAGGGAGTATAGAAGGCAAACTAGTCGTATTTCCAGCTGTTCAGTAATTTAGAGACAAGGACATGTTAACAGTTGTATTCACCAGGGGTTGCTGTCTGTCTGCCACATTACAGCACGTTTAACAGGGAACTTCTCAACCTCATTTATGGCCTTGAACTGTACTTGTCTTGCCTTCTGAATTTCCCTGTGAGTCATAATTTTTTATTCATTTATCCAACAAATACTTATTGAGCAGCTACTCTCAGTCATTCTTCTATACTGGTAAGGGGGGTCTCACTTGCCCAGTAAGGGGTCTCGGCTTTCCCATTTCTCATCCAATTTGTGCTTTGGGCTGTTTTGAGGGGAAAACAGTTGAGGGAAAACATGATCTTAATTTATGGAGAAGGGTTTGTAATCTAGTGTTTCTTTCAGGCCCTTCAACAACCCAGTAAAGTCATTTGGGCTTACTCTGTTCCCTCTGTTTGTCTCTACCTGACCTTGTCCAAACTTTATCACAGTATCCTGAGATCAGAGCAACATCTGCCTAGCTTGGTTTCCTGCCTTCCGTCTTTGCTCTATTTCCATATGTACTGAAAATAGACTGTCCTCTTCTTAGTCCCTTAACATGTCACAGCCATGTTAAAAAACCTATAGCTCTTTTGGGGGGCCTGGCCTTGGAGGTCCTGTGTAATCTGATAATACTTTAATAAAAACGTGAATGCCTAAGGCTTATAGAGTACTCACTGTGTTCCGGAAACTACTGTAAGTGCTTCATATAATGTTGACGTACTAGTTCTCCAAACAGCCTTATGAAAGTAGGTGCAATGACCATCCTCATTTTCCAGGTGAGGAAACAGAGAGTTTAAGGAACTTGCCCAAGGTCACACAGCTGGTAAGTGAAGCCTTTCTGGCCCTAGCACCTCATTCTGTACCACTCCTCATGCTGACTCCACACCACTTTCCTGGTACATTCTCTTCGTTTCAGTTTGGCCAGCCTACACTTTGTACTGCTCTCAGCCCTGTGGTCGTTAAAAGCCTCAGATCAAGTCTCTCCACCTCCACCAAACTTCGTCCAGTTTATACAGATCTTTTTCTTGTTTGAACTCTTTTTGTGCTCAGCATTATGGCAACTCAGTGTAAGATTGAGTGTGTCCTACTTCTTTCATGTGTTGGTTAAAACTCTGTCCAACTGATCAGAAGCTCTTTTGAGGGCTAGTGCAAAAGCTGAGGACTCATTAGTACAGCAAGGCACCAACCCACAGGTAGGGCTTAATGATTGTTACCTCTGCATGGCCTTGGGGAAGCTGACGCATTTCCCCCCCATTAAAATATGTGTCCTCCCTCCCTGCTCATCCTTTCTTATATTTTTGGAAGTACAGTCTTAATAGAGCACGTAGTATAATAATTTCACCTGGAGTTCACTTATTTTCACAGATTAACCCCACAGATATCTTTGATTTAAGCCTATTGAATTAGATTGTAAGCAAGAATTGTCTAACTCCGCTATGTAGTCACATTCCCTAGAGTATATACTCTAGCACAGAGCAGGGATGCAATAAACCTGATCAGTGAGTAATAAATCACTAAACTGGGCCTGTACTGGTATTTCAGTTTTTCAGACTAATGTTTTGCTTATTTAACAAATACATCTGCTCTATTCCCATGGGACTGTTAGAAAATTTGTTGAGGGAAAAGCAATAAAATGTGCTTACATTTCCTCTTTGGTTTTCCAGGCTAATTGTTGGTGAACTTTATTTAACACTCTGGCTATACTGAGTCTCTGTGGAGCAGAGCAGCTTTCAGTTAACTTGGCAAATCATTACAAGAGAGAACAGAAGGGTCAGCATGAGCACTCTCTACTAATTAGTTGATAATTGATGTACAATAGCTGACTGATGGGACTTTAGAATATAAACGTTGGGAATGCTGTTTAATATATCCTTACATCTTTATGAGGTGGTTTGGAGCTGTGTATTCTTAATAACATCTTATCAAGACTGCCAGTGGTGGGGAACAAGAATGAGGCTTCATGTCCAGGAATCCGGGGCACTGAGTGGTACAGGAAGGAATATGATATTTTTAATCTTCTGGGACATAAATACGATTCCATTCAATGCAGGGATGAAATGAAATGAATAATGCTGGTGATTCCATACTTTGTGGCCAACATTCTTGAATGCTGACTAAGGTTAAAAGAGTGTTGGTGTGAAAGTTATATTCTTTGTGGGATAAACTTGGTAGATTCAAGCTGAACTTCTTTGTGGTGAGAGATTGCATGATTCATGGGGATCTTCATGAACCTGGACTCAGATTTGACCTATTTATTGGCTGGGACAAAGTATCTCACTTTGGAATAGAGACAAAAATAGTCGTTATATGACCTCCTCCTCCTCTTTAAAGTTGAGCTAAATCTTTATCAACCAATGATAAAATCATCCATCTTACTCCAACCTGCTTCCGTTGCCATTGCTGTCTTGTGTTCTCATTTACCACAATGGCTTCTTTCTCCTTACCTGTTTCTGGTGCACATCGTCCTCCAGCCTTTCTCCTCATCTCCACCAATGGGGCGCCCCAGTACTTAGAGCACAGGGTCCCAGGTGCATGGCAGCCGGGCAGTTGCACCAGCCTCATCTGGCTTGGTTGATGTGATATGATGCCTTCAGATTTGCCTTTTTGAAAAGCTTCCCTGGTGACACTAATGGGCAGCCAGATTTGGAACCATTGGTGATACATAATGTCCATTTTGAAAACCAGGTCCTTCAGCCTGACAAAACCAGTCCTGTAAGCTCTGTCTTCTTCCTTTGCTCTGGCCAGAGCCCCCTCTTGCAGGCAGTCCTAACTTCTCTTCATTTTCCCCCCGTACACGCCATTTTTCCTCCCTTCTGTGTCTATGTCTGCGCCCTTCCGTCTCCTCTCATTTATATGCTCATTCTTTATGTTTTAGCTTACTGTTTTCCAAAGGGTGTTCCTGAGAATGCCAGTCTTGAAAGAGTCTGTAGTGGGGCGAAAAAGCACCCTAAACAAATATACTTTGCATTTTATTTGCTCCTCTGGGAGATTTGTTATATACATTTGCAGTTTTAAAGGCTCGTGGAAGACCTGTAATAGATATGTTTAACTTTGTCATATTAGGGTTTCCCAAAGCTATTTCACTGTACTTTATTATCATTGAAAACCTTTTGACTTCCTGAAGAATTTTGGGAAATGCCTTTGTGATTAAAATTATTCTTCTTTAATGAAGTATCCAGTACATAGAAATTCCTCTTCTCTAAACTCCTGTCTCTAATTCAGCCTCATGTGTATAATCCTGTACAGTCCAATATCATTATCAGATTGTTCCTAGGTGAGTATGTCTTATCTACAGAGACCACAGGCTCCATAGAGGCAGGATGCTGTACCCAGTATTTCTTATCTTCCATAGGTTTTGTGCAGTTCTAAGCATTTGTAACATTTGATAAATCAAAATGCTTTGCCCGAGTATAGAAGCCAGTTACTTCACTCTGATCCTCATCCTTTGATGTTTTTAGCCAATTACCCACGCCTTACTGTATTGCACTACACACTCACATATGTTCATTAAGTTGTCTCTATTGTATCTCAGCAGTGAAACATTACCAATTTAACAAAACACCACATAACGAGCCTAATATGTTTAGTATGCAAGAATTTCTTACATCTAGTTCTAGGGAGGAGTATGAGTGAGACCATGAGTGAGACCTGGGGAGAGTAAGATATGTGGTGAGGAAAGAGAGAGGCCTGAAGCCTGGAGCCCATTGAGGGGAGGACAAGTCTACTCTGTGTCAAGGGAAAGATCGTGGGCAGAGAGGTGTCAGCATGCAGTCCTTGGTCACTCCGGAGAAAAGAGCTGCTAGAAATAATATCAAACAAGATCAGAAAGGTACCAGAGACAAACTCTTCAGTAAAATACAACATGTAAAATACATTTATTAAGTGCCAGGCCTTAAGATACGACATAGATCTTTTAATCCTCCAAACAACTCAATGAGGTAAGTACTGGTATTAACCCATTTTAGAGATTGGAACACTGAAGCATAGAGACCTTAAGTAACCTGCCCAAGGTCACATGGACAGTTAGTGGTGGAGCTCGGAGACAAACCCATGTTCTTAACTACTGTGCTGTATACTGTTCACTCACTTCTTTTCTTTCTCTGCTTTTCTATCTGTCTCCAATGTCCAGTGATTCATTAATCCATTCTTAAAGGCCCACCTTCGCATGAGTTTCAAAACCTTTCCTTGAAATGCATGATCCTGAATTGGAAAACAATTGCTCTAAAGAGTATTATTGAGATAATTAGTAATATTTGAATATAAACAATGTATTACATACTAGTACTAAATCATTGCTGAATGTGTTCAGTTTGATGATTGTGTTATGGCTGTATATGTAGGGGTGAAGGGCATAAAATCTATGACTTATTCTTAAAAATTTCTATAAATTAATTTTCATTAATGTAAGCTCTAATATAGACAGATGAGTAGATGACTATATTGATAAATAAAGTTTATCTGTAGATAAAATAAAGAGTTCAGTGTACTATTCTTACAACACTTCTGTAGATTTGAAATATTTTAAAAGGTGAAAGATTTATGTGATCTGAAGAGAAACCAGAGTATATAGATTTGAAATATATTAAAGTGACAGGTAGGGAGGAAAACACTGATCCTTTAAGGTGGTAAGACACATATTAGGATATACTAATCCTTTTAATCTTATTAACAATCCTGTGAGTTAGGTACTGTTACTGCCCCCATTTTCGGGAGCAGGACACTGAGGCACAGAGACTTTAAGGACTTTGTTTAGTTTCACACAGCCAGTGAGTGGAGGAGGCAGGACTCAAATCCTGATGTGTATTATTTATGTTTCCATAACATGCTGCATGTGTTAGGTTGCACCATACAGAAATGGCCCGCATTCCATCCTATTTGACCTATAAAGAAAGCCATTTCCTATGATCCAACCTAGGAGCAGGGATCACCTCTTTTATAATGAATGGTTGGTTTGGTGTTCTTCTTGACCAGAATCCTGGCTCCGTGGGGACCGAGACTGTCCATCTTGCTCACCATTGTCTCCAGGGACTGTCTGGCTTGTGGTTAGCATTTGATAAGTGTCAGCTGAATGAACAATAACCACCAAAAAATGTTTGGTTATTTCTCCCTACCCCTTCCCATATAAGTGCCATTTCTGGTTTCCACATACATAATGTCATTTTTTAGAGGGACCAGTGGATGAACATAAACTGTTCTGAAGGATGCAGCCTCAGCAGGGATAATTGTGACATAATCAACTATTTGACTTCTCGAGAACCCTTTAAACTAACGAAGACATTAATTAAAAACATTCCCCAGCTAAGATGACCTCTTAGTTTAGAAACTAAAATGCAAAACATTTGTGTTCCCCACCAGCATGCAGTAATCTTGGCTAGGATGTATGTGGTACTCAGAATGCCATCCACTCGGATCCTTATTTGAGCAGTAAACACATTTTTAAAAAACATCGTGCAGTCGCTAAAAATAAGCGGTATTTCAAAATGAAAACCAGTGCACAAGTAGTTGGCACATCTGGTAGTCAGAAAAGTTGTACCGTTTGTTTTCAGGGAATGACAAGCCAAGGAACATTCAAACTTGGCCAGTTGAAAACATTTTCCTATCTGTGGTGACACCTGGTTTGAAAAAAATTGGCTCCAGACTCAAAGCAGATAGAACATTGGAAATGGGTAGAGAATTAAACAGAATCATCTACTGTCTTGTTTTATGCAAGGAGTTATAAAGAACTGTTTTCTTTTTACTTCAAGAGAGAGATTGGAGCAAAAAAGCAATGACAGTCATGAACAATAATAACTATAACAGCAACAATAGTAGCTAACACCCATTGAGTACCTACTATGTGCTAGACAATGTGCGGAGTCCTTCACCTATATAATTAATACTAGATGTTCAACAACCTAGTGAGGTGGTGTTATTCTTATTCCCATTTTACAGATGAGAAGACACAGCATAGAGATAAGGCACATGAATGTTTAAGTAATTTGCCCAAGTCATACAACTACGTAGCAGGGGTATGTGTGGGGGGGTGGGAATCCCAGGCAGGCTGGAGAGCCCACACTCCAAATACTGCACAAATCTGAATAGTCTGGAGGTATTCATTCTTTCTAGCATTATGGAAAAAAATCAGAATTAGATGGTTGCATTGAGCTCTGTCTCTTGGTCAGACTGTTGTTTGCCTCCACTTTTGAGAGAGATGGTGATGTTTTCCAGAACATTCTCACAGCTGCGCCATTACATGTTCCCAAGAAATGTACCATTTGGCCTCATGCTTCAAACATGCTGTATGTTATACTTGTCAAAAGCTGTCACTCCTCTGCGGTTAGATGATGTTCAAGTTGACCAGTGTATTTGGGAGAAGAAGGTGATACAGTCAAAATCATGGAGACACTGGGAAAGGAGCAGGGCTGTGAAGAAGTATCAAAAGATCGACTTAGTTGGAGCTTATGTTTGAAAAATGGCACTGCGTTTTCAAAAAGAAAACCCAGGAGGGTTTCAGTGGATGTAATTTGACAGTATTTAATATTCACGTATAACTATATTTTATTTTCATTCATTCATTCCTTCTTAACTTCATTGACAGACGTTATTGTTTGTTATGTATAGGCCTTGTTCTGGGTGCTGAGAAAGCAGAGATTCCTCAAACAAGACCTTACCTTTAGAGAGCAGGAAAGTATAAAAGAGGAGGTGATGGCAGGAATGGAAGCATTTCAGTTCCCCGAAGGTTTTGAGGCAGATATGTTATGAGAGGCCATGGGGGAATGAAAAGAAGAATTGGTCATATCTTCCCAGCTGGCAGTGGGGGAGGAGAAGTGAGAGAGGAGGCGACCTTTGAATTGAGACCTTGAAAATGCAGAGGTGCTGACTAGGTAGACAAGTTAAGAGAAGGGCGTTGCAGGCAGAGAAGAGTATGAGTAAGACAAGGGTGAACAAAAATTTCAGCCATCCTCTTGGTATTTGTCCATTATAAGATGCACAGATTTTCACATCAGAACATCTCTGAAGTCTCAATACCATGCACTAGTTTAATTAACTGTTGATGTTTTTATTGATACATAAAGTAACGATATGCCTTACAACATATGACGTCTTAGATTTGATGAAAGAATGTATTAAAATTCTTTGCCACCAAGTCATATTTTTGGGGTGTGCTGTTCCAGCTGCTCATATGTCTTTGTTGTAGTGATAGATATTAACACTTTTTTACGGAGGAGGAACGAGGCATGACATGACTAAGTTGCTTAGAAGAGTATATGACACTGAATTTGACAAAATACCTGACATCTGATGTTGCTTTTAATAGTAGTGGCTGGTAGGGATGGGACCTGGGGAGAGGATTTGAATGTCTTGTATACTGGACTAGGCTATGAACCATCACATTACCTTTCTTCTAGGTTAAAAAGGGGATTTGAAAAGCAAATGGCATGTAGCTTGCTGGAATTAATAAAGATCCTAAGTTTGTGATCCTTTCATAAAAATGTACCCACTATTCTTGATGATGAGATGAAATCCTGATGGTACAGTGTTGTATGAGTTGTGAACACAGACTATCTATAACTGACCTTTCAAAGCACAAAAAGATGCATCATATATAAGCTGCCGTGGCAGAGGTAGAGGGAATGTTCTGGTTTGTGTGTATCTCAAAAAAAAAAAAAAAAAAAATCAGAGAAATTGCCATTAATGATCTTGGACAGTATACAAGGAACAAACGAACCATCCAACACCTAAACTTAAGCACCCAAGTGCCATGGTAATACATTCTAGTGGAATCTGTTTCTGCTTTGTCAATAAGTCCCTTTGTGGCCTTGGGCAAGTCAATTACCACTTGGATTTTCGTTTTCCAGAGGCTGGACCAGAGCTGGCAGGCTTTCTGCCAGCTAGAGATACTAGGACTCTCCCAGCATTTTTGAGATTTGGTTTTATTGATGACAGCATAGTGATTGCTCTCTAAGTTCTTGTTGATCCTTCAGTTTTCTGAGCCCTTGGAAGAGAATGTTACAAAAGATGACATTTTTTTAGCTATTGATTTAAGTTTTGGGAAAAAAAAAAGAGGAAATTATGCCCCCTACAGCTAAGGAAAGTTACAGTGGTGCTTTTCCATCTACTTTGATCCCACATATATCAGTGAGAAAGATGGGGAATTTGGTGAGAAAAATTTAGAGCCCAATTTGTTAAAAACTGAGATCATATTTATTTTCGTTGTTTGAAATGGGAACAGAGTGTACAGTCACTGAGACTTGACCAGGTAGTTTGCAAAAAAAAAAAAAAAAATTGGAAAAAGTACATCCATGTAAAAAGAATGTCTAGAATGATTCAACCGTTGTTATTATTTTTTGTAAGTGAGTCATGGCAGAGTTTGCCTTTCTCCTCTTTGCTTTCCACTTTTCCCTAACAACAAGGATTCTTGTGGATTTCTTTTTTTTTTTTTTCTTTCCCTTTTGGGTATGTACCAAGTTTTACTACATTTGAAGATTGTTACTAATGAAATAAAAAAATCTATGTCTAATTTGGTTACTATGCTGCTTTTATGAATATAATGAGTGTTTTGTTTATGGCTCTCTCATCCTGATGTTTTTTAAATTGGGTATATGTCCAATGACAATGTATTGGGATGAAGAGGAGAAATTAAGATTGGAGAGACACAGACTCTAACCTTTTAAAGAGCCCTTTTGGAAGGCCAGAATTGGAATGAAGTAAACCAGTTAAACAAGTTTTCTTTTTGTTTCCCCCCCAACAGTGTCAACTTTCCTTGCTGGGTGATTCAAGATATTAGCTATTCTAGAAAAAACTTGGTTTGATATAAGTAATCCCATCTACTTGCCACCTTAACCCTTTAGGTAAGGAGATGGTAAAATATGATTCTTAATATAACTTGGCACTTCCACATAAAAGGAACAAAATATAAGCACATTTTGTGTAAGTGGTGTTGTAGATGGGTTTCTATTGTAGCATTATGGCTTTTTTCATTAGAATTAGAGGAAGCTTTTTGGTATCACCAATACTAAAAAAAAAAAAAAGAAAAAGAGCCATGGACTGTCTCTAAAGATGGGTCCTGATAAAAGTGTGCACATGTGTGTTTTTACTGATTTCTGATGTAAGGGACATGAAAGCTAACCTGATTCATTTGTTTTTAGGGGCTCTTGGCTTTGGGCCTCAGTGCAAGTCCATTGGAAAAGGCAGCTGCAACAATCTAGTGGTCACCAGCAGCCCCATGATGGTTCAGCGACTGGGACCCATTTCACCTCCAGCAAGCCAGGTTTCTACAGCATGCCACCAGTTCAGTCCTAGCTTACAGAGGGCAATGAATGCAGCCAACCTGAATATACCTCCTTCAGATACCAGGTCTCAAGTTACTTTTTTTTCCCCTTCTTATGGTATAATCACACCCCATGAGTGTTTTCCCTTCCTTTCCTGAGCACGCACACACACACACACACACACTCACACTCTCACACTCTCTCAAGCCACTCTTTCAATTTGAGTTTTGTAAGGGAATGTATATAAAAACTTAAGTATGTGCCATCTCATCTTAATTGGGAGGAATGGTTAGTACCTGCTGTCTTGTGGTATGAAGGAAATTAATGCCCAGCTGGAGATTTGGGGGCCTCCGTGACTAAAGCTCAGCATGTAAATGTATCCATTCCTGGGGAAGCAAGTCATGTGTCACGGCCTAGAAAACTGAGATGTCCCAGGTGCGTCAGTCTTACCTGCTCATTTTTCATTTTCCGGCTGCTTTACAACTGTTTTGTCTTTCCATTTTCCGCCCTACCCACCTGTCTCCCTGACTATATCTATTAAGTGCCTACTGTCTGCATGATATAATGGTTGAAGTTTAGGGAGGTGGCAGAAAAAAAAATAAAGACAGAAAACATGCATTTCAAGACTTTATGTCTCTGGGAAGACATACTTTCATGTATGAGTTACATAACATTTTAACACAGTATCTAATTAGGTGCTGGAATAAGGAGGTCCAATAAATGCCACTTATCTCTCCATGGGAGAGAACTGACTAGGAAAGGGAAAACACCCCCTCCGACAAATATTTCTCTCAGGACTGATATTATAGGGAACAGAAAACCAAAGTACTCTGCAGTGTATAAGGTCTATTTCTATGTTTGAAATGAATGATTTCATCTTGTAGAAGTTGCATTCTTGGAGAAACACAATCTAAAGTTTTTGCCTTAGTCTTGGCTCTGCTGTAACTGTGCAAAGGAAATGGACTTGACCTCTGCTTCCTTTTCTTGGGGGGAGCTTGGAAGGGGGTGACTGGAATCCACTGAGATGCCCTGCAGTTCTGAGATCCTGTTTCTTCCTCCTCCTTTTCCTTCTGTCCCTCTTTCCCCCTCTCATATCTCCGCACTGTCCTCCTAGCTGCTGTGTGAGTCTGTGAAATCATAGTTCCTGGATCATTTTTTTATGCCAGTTTTTTCATGATACGGAAACTTGTTTTTCACCTGAGCTTTTTTTGTCCTGGGAAGTTGCCGCTGTCATTTCCCCATTGATGATTATGCCTTGAGGGATTCCTCCGACTTGCTGAGTGTTGCATGTAAAATTAACTGTACTCCTGGGGGAGGTGTCTTGGGAAGCCTTCAGCTTCCTGTCGGTGGCAAGTCCAGCCCATGCCTTGAAGGCAGAGTCAGAATTAATGGAGAAAGTGATGGTAGGCAGGGCTTTGGCTGCTCCAGCCATGTACCTAATGCAGTTCCTTTCAGGGATTGACCAGAGCAGGGTCATTATCTAGGTGTCTTCTGGCATATTTGAGTCCTTAGCATAATTTTATGTCCTTAAAAGACAACATCTTAAAGATGCACTGACATATGTTTTTGACTATGTATTGTGTGAATCCTCCTATTGAAATCATTCCTTTGCAGGATGGGCAAAGAAACCGGAGTCAGGAAGTGGCTTGGTGAAGTATGGGACTTTTAGCAATTTGGAAAGGTCACATGTATTTGTGATCCTGGGTTTGTGTGTTCTCTCAGAGGAGACAAAGGATAGGAAGCAACAGTTTAACTTGAAGGCATTTACTGTCTAGGGATAAAGATGGAGAGAATCAGCTTTGTGTTTTATTCATGGGGGTGGTGATGCAGGGGGGTGGGAGGAGGGAGCATGAACTCCTCAGTCTGAATGACGGCCACCCTGCAGAAAGCTGTAAAATTTATTGTTTCTGCCTGATAATCTATGTAATTCTTACTCATTGTGGAAAATATGGAAAAGCACAAGGCAGTCATCCTGAATCCTACCACCCACAGGCAACCATGGGTGGGATTTTGATGTACATTCTTCTAGTTATATGTACATCCTTCTAGTATATGATGTATATACATACATCAAAGCATAGGTTTTCCTTTGTACCAAATTGGTCTAATAATCTACATAGTGTTATAATTACCTTTTTTTAGTTAATAGAAACTCTTTGTAATGAAAGCATCATATAATAGCTCCTACCCAAGATTCCATTTTATTTTAAAAGCATATAAATATAACTTTAATTTTTTTTATTGGCCTTTTATGACTGGGCATTTAGTTTCCCTTTGTTTTGGTATTATAGGTAATACTTTATTGAATAATCTGATAAATATTTTGAGCCATATCTCTGGTTATTAGAACAAATTCTTAGAAGTGAAATTTGCTGAGTTAAAAGAAATGTACAGTTTTGAGGCTTTTCATATATATTCTCAGATTTGCACTGTAGAAAAGGCTTACCCACTTACAAACTCAGTAACAGTCTTAGAGTTTCTGTTTTCCCATGTCTTATCAAGTACAAATTATTATTTTTATTACTTCTGCCAATATACTGTACAAGATGTTATTTTATCTTAATTTGCATCTCTTAATTATTGATAACATTGAGTAGTTTTATAGATTTACTGACTGTATTTCTTCTTTTAACCTTTCAGTAATTTTTTTTCTGGAGTGCTCATCTTGGAAAAAGCACTCTTCCTTAGCTTTGTTGGGTTCTGTTTAATTTAACAGGGTGAATCATGCCCTAATGCTGTATATTTGCCTTTATTAATTTCCCAACCATTTCTGACTAGCCCTACTGAATGAGAAATACAAACTATACCTGAACCATCCTGAAAATCCAGGAGCCATTCTTGACTTAGGTCTTGTAAATACTCTGTAATACAGGGACCATTGTATTAGGTTGGTGCAAAAGTAATTGCACCAACCTAATATATATTTTCCCTAAAGTGACAAAGCTGAAGTGCTGATATGATAACCTCATACAGTGGCTTCATATACAAATGTACATTTTTATGATTGAATATTCATAAACTACATGCAAGTGTTATCCCTGTGTCACAGATGACAGACCTAAGGCACAGAAAGCCGAAATGCTTTTCCTAGTGTCACTTAGCTTGTCAGTTACAAAGTTTAACCATCAGTTGAATGTCATTCCAGATCCAAAAGGCACCACATTTTTCTCTCCTAAACCAGAAATTATTGAGGAGATTTCTGGGAATGGAATTTCTTACGGTTTTCTTTTGGGTTGGAGCGTGTCCACAAAGCTCAGAGGAGGCCAAGGGGACGGAGAATGGACTCCGGGCTCTCTGCAAATTCTAACATTTTATAAAGCCAGCCAGTGTTCAGAGGCAATGCTGATTCTTCCAGAAGATTTGTCCAGGCACATAGACAAGAACTTCCATATAGACTAGGGTATACGTATACATATCCATGTATGTGTATATACCTATGTACTAAGGGTGCCAAAAAATACATACACATTTTAAGAGATGTTCTCTATGTATTACTTTTCAAAGTTGAATTGAATTACGGTAGCAATGTGTAGTATGACGTTCGCTGAAAAGATGGTGTTAATCAAATGAATGGTAGAATCACCATGCGACAGGCAAGATAGTCAAAGAAAATGGCGGAGGCATGGTGTCTTTCAAGGAGCGCAAGGCCATTTGGAAATGGTACTTGACTTTTGAGAATGTTGTGGAAGTACGACGACAATGGAGGCATGCGTAAGCAACAGGACCTCCAACACGCCTAACAATTGCACACATTCGTGATAAGTTTGAGATGCATGGTGCTGTGTGTGATGTGCACAAGGGAAGATCCGGGAGGCCTCGTACAGCAACAAGTCCTGCTGCTTCTGCTGTGGTATTGGAACAGTTTACACACTTGCCACAGACGTTTACCACTTTGACCACCTCTTCTAATTGTAGAAGTCAAACATGACTTGTATTCATCTTTTGTTATCGGTATATATTGAGTATTAAAATTTTAATACAGTTTTTTTCCTTTCTTAAAATGTGTATAATACATTTTTTTGGCACCCTCTGTATATATATAATTATTTCTCTCTCTCTCTCTCGAGCGTCAGTTTGAGGACTTCCATATGATCTGTAAGTTGGTATTTCTTTTGAGCTTGGCATTGAACCAAGCAATTCAGCTTGTTTATCACTCCTCTTCTGGCCCCATGAGGGTTACTGAACTCTTGCTTCACTAGCTACCCTAACCTGTTTCACTGATAATTTCTGAGTTTTTCATGTTGGTTTTCTTTTGTTTGAGCTATATCTCTTTCCTTTCACATATAGCTCCAAATTAACCAGTCACCAAAAAGAATATCCTCAGGATCAGATGAACATATGGAAATAGAGATTGCTCTCAGTATGGTGATAGAACACAGCTCTGTCACTGGCGTATGTAGAAGCAGGGATTACAGGAGAGAGTCCTTTGGAACATTTCAGTTGTTCAACATACTGTTGCAGAAAGAGAACAGAAAATGTGGGTTCCAATTGTAGCTTGTATGACTTTAAGCCTGTTATACCAGGTCCTTTAATCCAGCAGAGCATTATGGACTACATACATATAGGATATGATGTAGGGAAAACAACAGAGGGTGTATGTGATCCAGCTAGGTGACTGCCTATAAGGAATTTGGTCCTTTAATCCAGTCTATTTACCTCACAGGCTGTATCAAATGAAATAATGTATAGAGAAAATGCTCTGTGAACTATAAATGATGATTGTTATCCTTATATTCATTATTTATTCACCCTTTTCATCAAGAGCTTTTGAAAACTTATATATCTAACACTCTGGTGGGTAGTGGAGGAGATAAAAATGATCCCTTCTGTTGATGGCCTTTGGATTTTATTGAGAAAGATCATTTTATTCAGGAAGTTAGCTAAATTTAAGGCCTGGTATAGACAGTATATAACTTCTTTGGAAAGAAGACTCTTATTGAAAGCTAGTGTGTTTGGGGGAGGTTTCATGGATTAAAACTTTGAGAAATTAAAAGATCTGGGTAATTGCACAAGAGGGATGAGAGCTACTAGGCAAAGGCCATTTGTTCAAAGTTTTGTTCTTATTTCACGTTTGAAATAGAAAAGAGAGTTCTCTGTGTGTATTATTGCCTTAGTGAATAAAATATAGTAGAATATCGACTTTGCTTTTGAAAAATATATATAACTGTCTTAGAAAACTGAGAAGTCTAAGGAGTTAAAGAACATGCCTACATGGCGTTATGTTCAGATTTAAAATGAGCCATGGTTAGGTATAATTGAGAAAAATAAGAAACATTTCTCAACAATGGAGTAAATAACCACGTCTCACTATAGGCTGCTCTCAAACCAAGTAATATAATTACATATACAAAGTACATGCAGGTGGATAAAATGCTTTCCGCCTGCTATATACCTGGTTTATAAATCTGAAATGCTTCAGTGTGACAATGACCAGGCAGATGTTGTGTTTGAGAATGTTCTGTAAACTTTCTCAATCTCAGGGTAAAAAGCACAGTCAGTTATCTTTGCTTCCTATATGACACAACTATTGATTTGGGTAGGATCAGAAAGTAATTCCTGGATCTCCTTGGGGTAGGGACCAAAAGGCCCTGACATCCAATCACCAGGAACCTTCAGCTGAGCTCTGCAGGGAGAGCTGCATGCTGCAGGTGTGCTGGGAAAATAATTGAAAGTGTCCACGGGGAATTAAAAAAAAACAGATGGTTCAGAAACCAGTTTGGAGCTTGCAAAAGGACTTCAGCCCAAATATAAGGATGTAGACCAAGTTTAAAAAGCCTGTGTCAAGGGCAGTTGGACATAAATTCCTGCTGTTTGTCATCGGTAAACATTACTTCACTGGATAGAAACATCACATCGATAATGGTGTTATCTATCACCTTATACTGTGCATTTCGGAGCTGAAAAATTTTCTGGCTAATGTCTCATGCTTGTAGGGAACAGTGTTTCTGACTTCCATTTTGTAAAAAGAAGTAAAAGTAACAGATGGGATGAGAATGCTTCTCTTTTCCTTCAATTTCTTTGCAACAGGTTGCTATTTAACAGCTAGAAGTAGTAAATGGGAAGACATTTACTTTTGGGAAGACATTTGTTTTGGGAAGACAGACATTTTATATAATATTTTATATAATATTTTGTTTTCATTAATTTTTTTTTGGTCAGAAAAAATACCTCTGTAGAAAGCCAAAACAGGTACATATAAATAAGCCAGGTTTTTCTGATATACTCCGTGTCTTTGTTGAGAAATACAGTGAGTTATGTCTAGCCTTTGTGACAACTTTTTCATCCAAGGGACATAGTTTTTCTCTTCAGTGATATTTAAGGCAATGATATCATAGTAAAGCAAAATGAATTTTAAAGTGGCCAGACTACATTACAAACCATTTTGATACACAGGTAAATATTGTAATATGTGAGGCATGTTTTGAAAAGGGTAAGAACAGGACAGGAATTGTTGTAAAGTGAACTACTGAAAACTAATGATCTACTCTTGGCCCAAAGCTGCTCTGATTTAAGGACAAGAGCTTATGGAAAACCCAAAACTAGTGAGTGTGATTAAACCCTACACAGCCCATATGCATAATTCTAAATATGACTGGATTTCAGGTTGTTACTCATTTATATATTATAGCTATGTTTCATATTTTTTCATTTCCTGGGATTATTTGAAACTGTAATTGTAATTAGGTACTGATTGCATTGCTATCTTTTAAAAAAAAAAAGATCCTTTAAAATCCCTTAATATCAGTGAAACTAAATTGTGAAAGTATTATTAGGTCTTCAGGATGACCCTTTGACTTTGAGGATTTACTTTTTTTTGAATCATGCACGGGTTTATGTTTCACCTCACCAAATTGATTTTACTCAAAGGCTGAGATTGTGTTTAGACTTGTATTCCCTGCAATGCCTATCTGCACACAGTAGGTGCTTAATAAATATTTGCTTATTTGGTTTGCCATGACACGCATAAATAATTATTCCTAGGTCACTAAATTTTCTCCCTACATTACATTTTTAAAAAATAAAGCAAGGACTATTATCATTAAAGTATTAAGATTATTTATGACAATAGATCTTTTGTTTTATTATTCCAGTGAGCATTTGCCTTTATTGTTCTTGGTAAAATGTTATTTACCTGGAATTAAAAGCCTTAGTGTTATCTTAGCCAAAGAATGTGTGTTTAGCAGAGAATGTAATTAGGGGAAATACTTAAGAGATTGTCAGTGCAATGTTCTTTTAGCTCTTAAGCAATCCATATCCTGCTAAAATGTTTGTCTTTTTTTTTTTCCTTCCCTGTTGGCTGCTGTTCCAGGTCCCTTATTTCGCGTGAGTCTTTGGCGTCCACGACTTTGAGTCTGACAGAAAGTCAGTCGGCTTTGAGTGTGAAGCAAGAGTGGTCTCACGGCTACAGGGCTCTCCCATCGCTCTCCTCCAACCACAGCTCTCAGAATGGCATTGATCTAGGGGATCTGCTTAGCCTTCCTCCTGGGACAGCCATGTCCAGCAATAGTGTCTCTAACTCATTGCCATCCTACCTTTTCAGCATGGAAAATAGCCACTCTCCTTACCCTAGTCCCCGACACTCTTCGGCCAGATCCCACTCGGCCCGCTCCAAGAAGAGAGCGCTGTCCTTGTCCCCGCTGTCCGATGGCATTGGGATAGACTTCAATACCATCATCCGCACCTCTCCCACATCCTTGGTCGCCTACATCAATGGGTCGAGGGCTTCCCCGGCCAACATGTCCCCACAGCCCGAGGTCTATGGGCATTTCCTGGGAGTGCGCGGTAGCTGCATTCCGCAGCCGTGTCCGGGGCCCAGCAGCCAGATGGGTGTGCGGGTGGCCAGTGGTGGCTTGGCGCTCCCGGCCTACGGCGAGGACAGCTCCCTGGAGTACGAGCGCATGCAGCAGCTGGAGCACGGCGGCCTCCAGCCCGGCATGGTGAACAACATGGTGGTGCAGCACGGCCAGCCAGGCCCGGACGGCCAGCCGGCCGGCCTGCTGAAGACCGAGCGCCTGGATGATTTCTCCAGCGGCGCCCTCGACATGACCCCTGCGCCGCCTCTGCCACCACCACCCCAAGGCCCCCCACCGCCCTACCATGCCCACCTGCACCTGCACCACCAAGAGCTCGTCCCCCATGCCCAGACGCTGGCCCTGCCCCAGGCCACCCTGGAGGAAGATGGGGAGATGGACGATGTCGGGGGCAAGCACTGCTGTCGCTGGATCGACTGCAGCGCCTTATATGACCAGCAGGAGGAACTTGTGCGGCACATCGAGAAGGTTCACATAGACCAGCGCAAAGGGGAAGACTTCACGTGCTTCTGGGCCGGGTGTCCTCGAAGGTACAAGCCATTCAATGCCCGCTATAAACTGCTCATTCATATGAGAGTCCACTCCGGAGAGAAGCCCAACAAGTGTACGGTGAGTTTTCCAAAGCCCACGGGGGCCTATTGAAAGTGCACCTGTCTTTTCTAAACTAGGTCCGCAAATCAGGGGATATTTTCTTCGTTTATGGATTTTGGATGTGTGGGGGACCAGGTATGCATGAGATTTGACTCCTCTTCAGTCTGAGGAAGGGGAAGATTTCTTTAATTATTAGCTGCTGGGGTAGCTCTCCACTTCTTGATTCTTTTCTGCAAATGTACAGGATTCATCACTTCAGGGGAGGTAGACCTGCCAGTGTCCAAAATCTCAGAAAACATGTCTGCCAGGTATCAACTCTAAGTTGCTGAAATGTGCAGGGCAGAGGAATACACACTGCACCCCCAGTGAGCTTTATGTCTTTTCCAAAGCAAATATTTAGTGATTTTTTCTGTCTCTCTAATAACTGGGCTAGTATTGGGGTTGGGGGAGGGGTGGTTCTGATATTTGGAAAGGAACTCACACTTAGCAGCTTGGCTAGTTACCATGCTGCTGCATGCACCTTCACGCCTGCACACTGCACACTCCAGGGTTGGGAGACTAGTTAATGATTTATAGGCAGCAAAACAACACCCAGGGGATACACAGGAGCAGAATCTCACAGGATCTCACCATATTTTAAGGAGAGAGAATTTTGTGGAAAGGTACAGGAGAAAGAACCGAGAGGGAAATGTGCCTTTTGTGTTGAAGGAAAGGGCTATGGTGTCTCTTTCTCCCCCGCCATCCCCCTTTCACAACGTTGATCCTGGACCTATCTCTGTTTCTTGGCAAAATTGACTGTTTTTTAATAATATGACTCTTAAATGATTTCACAGTCTTTTCACACCTAACAGAAACCCGCAGGGTTTACAAGCAGGACATCACCCTTGGGATCACAGGGCAACTTTGCACAATCTCAGACAGCTCACTTAACTCTCGGAAAAAGAAGAACATGCGTTTCAGATTAGCTTAGATGGACAGGATTAATTTTTTTTGGGTTAAAATCTGAGAATGGTAGGTACTCCCTGGATATTGAATATGCTACAGGTCACTAAATGTGTGAAACATATAAATCATTTTGAAAAGGAACTTATTTAAAGGGTGGTCCCCCAGACAGAGTTCATTCTTCCTATAGAATGTTTTAAAGAATCCAGACCACATGTTTGTTTGTTTGTAGATTGGCCAAGTTGTCTGATTCATGTAAAAGCAAACCAAACGGATGATAGCTGTAATGCAAGTGTTAGAGGCACGTTTTCACCATCCAGTAGGTATTTTTGAAAGAGTTTTAAGAATTTCTGGAGGAATGAAATTGCATTTCTTGTCGTTACATTGTGCCCCATGTTGTGATTTTTCTTAAGGAAAACCTGAAGCTGATACATTGTGAGAATGCCAGGTTATATGAGTGAAAAGAATAATGACATTCCAGGAGGCAAAACCTTACTCTGTCAGTAGGGTTCTGCATTAAAAATGCCAGAAAGAGACAAGCAATTGAAGGCAATTCCATTTACTTTGTTTGGAACACACCGGCCTATTGCAGGCAGGAAAGACATTCAGTCTCTGAACGAAAACAGTCCAACCTTTTAGTTATGACTAATCCTGGCCGAAAATAGTTTGCTGGATTTGGCTTTACTGAAAAAAAAAAAACAAAAAAAAAACAAAAAAAAAACAACCCATAAAAGCTCGAATTATCCAAAAAAATATTTTTTGCATTGCAAAATTAATTTTTGTGCAATAGGATTTCCCTACTTTCTCACTGTTCTTAGATTTTGCAAAGGCATAGAGCAAGTTGACTTTTGCTAAAGTACATGATGACTATTTAAAAATAAAAATACTTCAGTGAAGGAGTAACCTGAGAGGTGAATGTTTGCAGGCCTCCTCTGCAGAGCTTTCCATTGTATTGTTCAAGATGGGTAAAGGAGGTGATTTCTCTTCTCCCCTAGTCTGTCCACTCCCTGCTTCTAAATGAAATCTTTGCAAAATTCAGATTGCTAGATTTAATTCCATATCAAATTTAGAACCACAGAGCATTTACTTGCACACGTTATAGTGCAAGTGTATTTATACGAAACAAGGTTTCTTAGGAGCTGACTAATGCTGCAGTTCTAGTCTTGAAGTATATATTTTTAGCAGGAAGACATCCATTTTCATATAACACATACATATCATGAGCATTATGTCTTTTGAAAACTGTTTTGTGGTTACATGTCATTTGCTTGATTTGTAGGGCTATAGCTAACGGGCAACAGAAAATTTTACTGTGAAGGTTTAGCAGTCTTCTGAAGCGATAGTTCATGGATAGAAGACAGTGTGCTTACCGTGAATGCACATCTGAAAAAGATTCCTTTTTCTGCCTTTTGCAAAACCAACCTTTCCACTCTTGGAACCCAGACATTAAGAACTGTTAAAACTGAAATGTGTCATCTCCTACTGCTTTGAAATCTGATGGTAGTTGATTCAAAGCTCACGATCTTGCCAAGTACAATGACCACATTCCTGTTTTGGAGACATGAAGTGATCTTCGGGTTTTTGTGGCTGTGTCACATGCTGCAGAGGCTAGGAGCTCTGTTTAAATTATAAGACCCAATCCACTTTGGTTTTACGTAAGCTTCACTGCTATTCATTTTCTGTGGACCCTAGTTCGTGTTAGTCATCATTTTCACTCACTTCGCTATTTGACCCAAGAAAGATGTGATGACCCCATTGTGTTTGGTGTCCATGACTACGAGCAGCGCTATGAGCTTCTAGAAGCCATGGTAAGAGAAGGGTGTGTGAAAGGGCTCCTCAGGGACAGCATGTGTGCAGTAAGAGGTTACCACGGCTGTCCTCCCTTGGCACCAAGTTTCATTTCATGCATGGGAGAAAACATTCTCAGAATCTCTGACTCGAACTCCTCGGCCTTACCCAGAACTCTGGGATTCAGATCATTCACGATTTTAGGTGGCCGAACTGGGGAGGATTGTTCATTTATTATTTGGTTAACTTACTGGAAGAAGAGAGTGGTTTCTCCTCTCTTTCCCACCCAAACGATTCCACCCCTCTGTTGATCTCATACTTATTGCTTCTGTGAAAAGCCAAACCAGCTGCTCTCTGTCCAGGCTTGAACTGGAACACAGACATACTCCCAGCCAGTGGCAAAGGCCTTGGGAAGTAAAGGCTTCGTCAGGCAGACAGGCAGACCTCAGTTAACTCAGAAACAAATATGGCAATATTATATTGAAAATATCTGAGTATATTTACTGCGATCTACTGATTTCAGAGTGCCAAAGCATTCTACTTAGACCTTCCTGAGCTTAGACAAACCCCAACATTGATGAATCTCAGAATCAATAGAACTTTTGAGCATTTCCGGGTATAATTGTACTGAATTCTATTATGTTTTGCTGAGATGGTAAGGTTTCAAATTCCCAAGTCAGAACAATCATGGAGTCTCTGAATTTCTTTTCCCAACGCCTGTTTCATGTTCCTAAAAGGCAACATAAAATGTAATCCCAAACTATAGATGTATGCTAACCATCTCTAACAGTAGCCATAGTAATGGTTCTACCAGAGCTCATGCTGAGAATGTTTTTACTGTAGGTCTTTTTTTTTTTTTAATTAAATTTATTGGAGTGACAATGGTTAGTAAAATTATATAGGTTTCAAGTGTACAATGCTGTAATACATCATCTATATATCACATTGTGTGCTCACCACCCAGAGTCAGTTCTCCTTCCATCACCATATATTTGACCCCCTTCACCTTCTTCTATCACCCCTGCCTCCCCCGTCACCCTCTGGTAACCACTGAACTGTTGTCTGTGTCTATGAGTTTTTGTTTCTTTGTCTTGTTCCTTTCTTATACCCCACATACGAGAGAAGTCATATGGTTCTTGACTTTTTCTGTCTGACTTATGTTGCTTAGCATTTGCTGTTAAGTTGAAGAGTGTGCATTGCCTGGATAGCGTTCCCAGGAAGGTGTGTTCTGAGTGAGCTCAAGCATGCTCAGTCTGCCAGTACCTCTCATGAGAAAGCCTATCTGATTGGAGCAGTGAGCAGAGGTACAGGGCTCTGTTGCCAGGCTCAGAAACCCTGATGGCTTGCCTTGATGCACAATAGAAAGCAGTTGTGCTGGGAGGTTAGGGAGTGTTAATAAGGGAATTAGGGAGAATGTGGGTCGCCACTTAAATTTTGCTTATTTTCCCTGGATGAATTTTATCCAATAGCAAAAAGGAATTTTGCAAAACTTTTACCCACCCACAGATTTTCACGAAAATGTCACTGACCAAAGACAGCTTTGAATTTTGTATGAATTGACTCATTTCTCCACAGGCATTTTGCCTGGCAAAATCCAGAGTATTTGCTTTGGCTGGAATACTGGGCAGTTTGCTTTTTAAGTAACATTGGATTATGAGTACAAGAAAATAAATACAGACCTAGGGCCATGTCCCCATTCCTCTTTAATGGCCTGATTTATGGGTTCATGGGCCAGCATTAGCCATGAAAGACGTTTCTTGAGGAAAAGTAAAATCAGTATAAACTGTGGAAGAAAGTTTTTTTCCACATCCTTTATTTTATTATTTTGATAAGATTTGGCATTGATGTGGTGACCACAATTACAGGACCAGAAGAGACGTTAGGAAAATACCATCTAAGCATAATCACTATTAGTTACCACTCCACAACCTTCATATTGGCAGCAATTAATAAGTTCTTATAATGTCAAGTATTGATGAGGGTATGCAGAATGGGGAATGCTTTAATATTGCTGGTGAGAATAAATTGTTGTAACCACTTTGGAAAAATTTTGGTAATACCTAGTAAAGATGAAGATGAGCACGTCCAACAAAACCAGGTCTACGTGTCTACACTCCACAGAAACTCTTAAATAGGGTGGCAGGGACACCCACAGAAAGGTATTTATTGCACCTCTGCTTTTAAAACATGTAAATAACTGAAGTTAGATAGGTAAATCAAAAAACTGTAATTTATTCCTAATGATATAATATAAAGGAGTTTAAAATTAATGAATTAGGTATAAATTTCTATATCTGTAGATACATATATATGTACCAGTGTAGATAAATCTCACAACAATGTTAAATGAAAAAATTAAATGCAAAAGGATATATACAGTGTAATACAATTTATGTACCTTTAAACACACACTAAGCAGTATTATATAGTTGTTGTAAGTACATAATTACTTGCTTAAACAATAAAATTGTGTGACCAGGATAATCAGTAACTGTAGGGCAATGAATACTTCTAAAGAGGAAAGAAACAGGAAGAAATGGGATGTGGGAATTTTACTTTATCTTTTTTTTTTTCCCAAAGCATTAGGGAACTAAAACAAATACGGCAAAATATTAATTTCTTTTTAGCTTGGTGATGGTGACATACGAGTGTGTAACATAGTATCTTCTCGTATATTTTCTATGTTTTGCTGACTGTGTTGAAATAGTTCATAACTGTAAGTATATATTTTTGTTAAAAATATAAGAAAATATATAACATTCCAATTCCCTTTCACACATAGAATTTTTTCAGACAAGGAGAACGTCTAGAGAAATTAAGTGATTTTTCTAAGACTAGTAAATTGGCTATTGCCTGCTTCGCACCCCCAAAGGGGTGGTTCTTGGCTGACATTGGAATCCCCTGAAGAGCTTTATAAGGTATCCATACGTGGACCCCCTCCCCAGAGTCTGTGATGTCATTGGTTTGGGGTGCAGCTTCCCAGCTAATTCTAATGTGCAGCCAAGGGTGTGAACCAGTGCTCTAAAAGCTTCAACCTATGTCCTGACATTGAACTCTAGATAAATGAAAGCCTACCCTGTCATTTCAGTTAAGGTGTAGGGAGGCAGGGTTTAGGAGCGAGTACATCTGCATTATCATCAATGCCCTGACAATGATTAGGGTAATTTCATGTTCCCTTGTAATAAAATTCAGAGACAAGAGATAAGCAGATAATAGAGCAAACCTGGTTGTGGCACAAGGCTTTCAGCTGAGTGTCCATTTCATATTCAGAGTACTCTTTCTCTACAATTAACAGTCCGTTAAAGGTTGGGATGAGACTATGTTGAGCAATGTATGTCATTACTACCTCCTTGCCTCCCTGAGTTAAAGGTGAAACTGACAAATCTGTCACATAGTTCATTTCTAAAGGTGAGATAAAGTGTTCTCCCTTCCAAATACAGTGCAGCCTTTCTGCTTTTAATATAAAGTGATTTTCAAAACATTTTTGCTACTATGGATATTTTGAAGAATTAGGAAGTTACCAAATTACTGAATTTTCCATTTTATCAAATCTTCCTTATGTGATTAAATAAATAAAATTATCATTAATACCCTCTTTGTCTCTTGAGGCTGAAACACCACTAGTGAAACATCTGGTAAAGATCAGAGAGAGTGTAGCTTCCAAATCATATCCCACAAGGCATCAGTCTGTCAAATATTTAATGCAAACTCAATAATTTAAAAAAATACAACTAAATTGCAAGATTTTTCCCGCAATGATTTTACATAAGAAAGAGATGCTGGCATATTTATTTGTGTATATACATGTTCAACATACTGTAGACATCCATATGTCACCATAAATTACAAACTTCTTAGTATAGGTAAAAACAAAACCACAGAAATTCTCATCAGAAGGGGCATTAACCATGGTGTATAAGGCGTCTGTCAAATCGGATTTCACATCCCAAAACACAGTTTAGAAACCTTCCATTTGGTAGTGGTTTAATTTCATTTTCCTTTAGAAGGTATTTAATCCACATTACCTGGGGAGCTAGCCTTTCATGAACTTTGTTCTGAAAATAAATTTGTAGCAGATTTGGGCAGACGTTTCAAAGCAAATCGTGGGTTGTGTTTCTTTGCCCTGGGATTCTAGGATTAATGAAAAACAATAGATAATGAGAAAAACCCTAAGAGGTTAAATATTTGAGGCTTTATCCTCATTAAGCAAAATCATTAACTACATGATAGTTAATGTTCCTTGTAGTTCATATTTGTTTTGTGGTTTTTCTCTAATTTCCTGCCCCAAAATAATGTTTTTAAAATTAGAATTGTGTAAATCTTTTCATAAATGATCTGATTAAGGGAATGTATTTCAAACTTTTTGAGGTATGTTCCTGTATAGATTTTAAAGTGTATTTTTCTTAGTTCATTCAGATTGTAGCAGCATAGAAAATTAGAATGACAATTTATTAGTAACTTCTTTTGTGACCTTTGCACTATTTCTTGATTACTCTTACTATGTGCGTTGTCTTGTTGACGTCTTTCAGTTCAGATAGAATTGGAGTGTGTAGAGTGAAAAACCAAACACATTTATTTTTCCAAAAAAAAGAGGTAGTCTGATTCTCTTTGATCTTTCAGAAGTGTTTTTACCAAGCTCTGGGAAGAATGATGTGGAAAAAAAGATGTTATTTATTTTTTTTTCCAGGCAGATTGATTAGTTTCTACTGTAATTAACTGAGTCGGCTTCTTAACTATCAAGAGGACAATGGATGTTGTAATACTGGTTAGTGGCGATGTATGTGACTGGTGAACATAGACCCTGGGTGGGCAAGCAGGTTCAGCTTCCCATCTGTGTGAATTCGGGGTAGTCTTCATCCAGAGGGGAGGGGGTTGGTCTAACAGGTGTCATCACTCGTATGGGAGGTTGGCGTAGATAGGAATTTGGTCAGAAAATGGAATGACACTTGCATATTCTTATTTTGTAGCACAGTATTTATTCTAATTTTCTTGGGCCGTAGACACTGTACTTGAGTAGGAAGAATGACGAATCCTTTTTAGAGAGAATTCTGAAGAATCTGAAAAAACAATTAATTTGAAAAGTTGTTGAGAAATTAGAAAATGAGATGGCCTGGTTCTGGGCAGGCAGGGGCAATGGGCATGAGTAATTTAATTATACCATGCTCCAAACTCAGGGTGACCATATAATTTATTATTCAAATTGGGACACTTGTGTGAGTGAAAGGGCTTCTGTTTCACTGGAATATCAGTGTAAACCAGGAGTGTCCTGGGAAAACCAGACTGTGTGGTTGTCCTACCCAACTATTATATGCACTGAGGTGTCCACCCACTCCATGCATGGTCATTCGTTCATTTGATCACTGAGTACAAGCCACGTGCCATGCCCTGTCTTGGAAGCGTGTACGAGAATATATGGGACATTAAATAGTTATTTACATAATAATGAAACAAGAGCTGTGATATAGGTCTATACTAATTGTTTTAATGGGAAAACAAGGGAAGAAACTTCCAGCTATGTCTGTAAGAGTCAGGGCAGGCTTCTTAGAGGAGGTGACTGCATCTTGAAACGAGAGTAATTCTTACAGAAACAGGGAAGGAGGCCATTCAAGTGGAGGCACCACACAATGTAATAGCACAGGGGTGCAAAAGAGCCCAGAGAAAGAAACAGTTCTTTCTTTCCAAGTATGTAGTTTGATGATTCCCAGACTAAGTAGCAGTGGGACGTGAGGCTGGAAATTTACCGTGAGCAAATCACAAAGGACCTATACTATCAAATAGGGATATATGTTTTTAAAATGAGAAAGAATTACAAAGCTAGTTAATACAAATGCAAATACAGTTCATGCAAAATATTTTAAGGGGGAGCATCAGTGAGTGTGCATTAGCACATGTGAAATGAAACTCTGACTGCCCCAAACCATCTCCATTGTCTCTTAAAGATTATAGTTTTATTCTTCATTAAAATGTATCTCTTGGCAGCTATCATATGAATTTTCCTTAATGCCAAGTGGTCCGCCAGGGAAACACATAGATGGAAACAAGCATAAAAACATTTCGTGTGGTGGACTTGAAAGAATGAAAAACCTGGGGAAGACTAGAGACCAAAGCTATTTGATCAGTTGTGTCCAATGATTAAGATGTGGACAAAGGCTGCAGACGTTATCCTGTGTATGAGTAGCCTTCCATTAGTTAAATATTTTCTTTTATAATCTGTAGAAAGAGTGAAGTACTGTTAAACAAAGGTTTGGACTGGCACTCATTATGTTGAGCCTGTCAGCCCTTTTTCAAACTTCTTCCCCCACCCCCCACTGCTGAGATTTACTTTGGAATTTTTTTCTGCTCAGACCAAATTAATACAGAATAGAGCTAAATGTGTGAGATGGTTAGAAGAGTGCAAAGTTACATCAATTCTCATCCAAATGGGGCCCGTTCTGTAGGATTCAATCTCTCTAAACTGAGGAAGGCAGAGCGAAAGGAGAGACTCAGCTTTTGTTGCTTGAGCTTCCTGCTCCGGCAGCAGTCTCCTTACCTGGGGTCTGTGCCTCCCAAGGTTGGTCCATTTGCCTGTGCGACCAGAGAGCACAGCCCAGAGTCTATCTCAGTGGACTTAGGTGTTCGAGTGTTCCAGATACGGCATCTAATAGGTCTTGCTCTTCAAACGCACGATGCAGTGTCTCAGGCTTGTCTCTCCAGAATAATTTCTTTTCTGTGTTTTAGAGTGTTTATTTAAAAGTGCTTTAATTTTCAAGTTGGGGTATGGATATTGGGCCCCAATAGTCCATCCTTCTGTGCTAAATGTTGCTGCTACTAAGTAAACTCTTTCTCTTCTGTCATTCTCTTCCCCCATTCCCAGTCACAATTTCTAGTGTGAGAAGAGTAAATAGATGGTGCTTTGTTAGCTAACAGAATGGATTTGGGAGTGGGGGAGCAGTTGTAATGGAGGAAAAATGGGAGGCTTCACCCTAAACAACATTCTGAAGTAGAAATTTGTCTTCCATTGCATTTGTAGTGACTCCTACTGTTTCTTCCCTCAGAATTTCCATGCTGCCTCAGGGCCCTTCTTTTCATTCTTTCTCTTTCTCTCCACCTATTCAAGTCTTGCTTTTGGGAAAGAACTTCAACAAAGATAATTAAAATTCATACATATAAAATGATGAATGACTGAGAAAAGACTCAGTGCTCTTGCCCTCCTAAGAGTAGGTACACTTTTAATGAGGAAGGATGTAGTAAACCTCTCCCCTTAGAACGAAAACTTCTTTGGGAAAATGGGAGGGGAAAGAAAATAACTGTTATAAATCCTGAGCAACTAGATTAGTTTAATCTTCACTATAGCCCTCGGAGTGAAATAGTGTTTGGCGTTTGAGATTCACACTGTTCTTTCTGCTGTATACTCAAAGATCATTATTCACCTTTGAGTCCTACCTGCAGTACCTGGCCCAATGATTAGATTTACTTATAGTAGACCCCAAATATATACATATCTGTCTGTGTCTATCTACATACATATCCATCTGTCTACCTACCTATTTACCTACCTACCTATGTGTGTGTGGATATAGATGTATCCATGTAGGTATGTATACCTGGAGTTAGTAATGGGGATACAGTGAGGTTCTTTATTCTGTTGTTTCTATTTCTGTGAAGATTTGAAGTTTTCCATAATAAAAAGCTAAAAGTAGAAAGGCTCACCATGATAAAAATCCAGCAACCACCTGACACTGTACCACGCCATTCCATTATTCTTGACTGTATTTCTATACTGTACATTACATCCCCAAGACTTATTTGTTTTATATCTGGAACTTTGAACCTCTTATTCATTATCTGCCCCCTTTTTAATATTTCAATTAGAGTTGACATTCAGTATTATTTTATATTAGTTTCAGGTGCACAGCATAGTGGTTAGACATTTATATAATTTAGGAAGTGATCCCCTTGACTAGTACCCACCTGGCACTATACATAATTATTACCATATTATTGATTCTATTCTTTATTCTTTATATCCCCGTGACTATTTCATAACTACCAATTTGTATTTCTTAATCTCCAGTAATATTGTGATAGAGTGGTACAGTGTCGGACGGTTGCTGGACTTACCATAGTGATCACTTCTTTAGCACAGGGAATATAATCAGTAATGTGGTAATAACTCTGAATAGTGCCAGGTGGGTACTGTTGAATAACTATGATGTACACCTGAAACTATATATGAAATATAATATTGTATGCTAGCTATATTTTAATAAAATTTTTTTTTAAAAAATTAAAAGTACATAAAACATTTTTTCTTAACTTAGAGGAAAGAAAAGCACAATTTTGTTCCCTCCAGCACCTCAGAATGATGCCAGACATTGTTTTTTCCTTAGGTAACCTATGTTCTACTGATCGGAAAGCAAATTAATTTTTTCCGTTGCTCCTGAAGATCTCTGAAATCACTCTGCTTAAGAATGAGATGCGAAATACTCTCAGGCAATAACATAACGTTTGAAAAGGCAAATGATAATCAGGAAGCATTTTTGGAAATATTAGGATAATCCAGCTTCTGTAACAGACAGACCAAATCCCGGTGGCTTGGTATGATGAAGGTTTATTTCTTATTCATGTTCTAACATAGTTTGCTCCTTGGGATCGTAGGATAACTCAGGCTCCTTTAATCTGAATGGTTCCACCATCTGAGTCTCGGGAGAAAGACAGAATCTTGAGGATTGTGCAGAAGGTGTTAGAAGGTAGGTCTAAAAGGGACACACTTCACTTCTTCCTGCGTCTCAGTGGCCAGAACTCAACCACATAACCCCGGCTAATTGCAAGGGAGGTTGGGAAATGTGGTCTTTCTGTATGTGCAGGAGGAAATGAAACGAGTATTGTTTCTGCCCCAAGAAACTACAGGTGCCCTCCCTGCTTCCCCATAACTTATATTGGTTCTCTGTATTCCCTTAAAGAGAAGAAACGTTTCAGTCTCGATCTTTGAGTTTCCTATGAGTGGCAACCCCGTCTCCTCAGAGTGGTTTTGTTACTTTTGTCTTATCACTCCTGGCTCCTACAACATGCTTTTCAATTTACTAAACCTTTTCCATTTTTTTAAAAAAATGTACTCTCCAAGGATTCCATTGCCATACAGTCACCTCTGCTGGGAAAACTCTTGTTAACTCAAGTGAATTACTCAGTTTTTCCCACGTTGGGCAAATTGCATGTTCTTGGTGCATAATTCCCCACTGCTCATCGTCTTTCGAAGTCATAAGGATGTTCGATGTCTTCATGTCCCACAGGTACTCACCCTTGAGGGAGATCTGTTCATTATCAAGGGCAAGGTCATAATGAATCACTGAGAGATCCACCACTGTGAGCAGAAATTTAGTTTGAAGGACTGTTTTACCCAGACCCTGAAAATCAATATTCCCCATCTGTTCGTAAAGTAGCTTATTTGATACACACAGTATGGTCATAAATGCTCTTCTATTCTCTGAATGCTTGTTTTTGGTCATGAACTGGCACACACTCAAGGAAAAAATGACAATGTGCCTCTATGGACACTTTTGGTCCATTTCCATAAATATATTCAAACAAAATGAAATTGCCTGGCTCTTTATAATATGTTCTTTAGTGTGTTTAAGCTTGCAAAATTACCCCCAGGGATGACAAATTGTAAACATCATGCAATACCACAGCCCCGGTTCAAGGCCTGTTTCAGTGTTTAGCCGACATGCACCCTTCCTAGAAACATTTAAAGTGTTTTAGGAAAATGTAGCTAGGCAAACAAGCTTATCGGGAGCGACAATAAAAAAATAAAAAATCATTGATTCTAATTATGAGGCGTCACATATACAGAAACAAAGCTGCTTTTGTGTAGTAGAAAATCTACTTGTTCTCTGAAACACATGGAGTGCTTTCCAGTGGTTTTAGATAATCAGGCTGACAAGGTTTCAGGGCTCTGACCTTTTGGCCCATCTCAAGTGATTCAGCTGCACTTGTCGAAACTTGTCGAAGGTGTTGGTGGGAGGTGTGCTGAGATACAAGTTGTTATAAGGGTGTGAAAATAAGACAGGTACCATTGCTTTTTCTGAAAGCCCAAACGGCACATATATCAAGGTGGTGAGTATTCAAGGTCTTGAGGCAAGAATTGAGTTTATTATAATGATTTATACTTGTGTCTGTAGCAAGTATTTCCCCCAATAGCCCAGTGCATTTGACCCACCATTGGTGAGGATTCCAGCAACTCCCACTGTCTGGGTCAGTCTGCTCCTGCTCCGTTGCGTGCCCCAGGAAGGCCAGCGTTGTGTCGTAACCCTGGTTTTGTGCTACGTTCATGGAATGGGGCCTTTATGATGGAACCAGGCAAGGAAGGAGTGGTATAATCTGAACAAATAATGGAGAAATCACTCTAATTGCTTCCTCTATTGAGGTAGTAAATCAAAATCAACAACTGTGTCACTGTCATTTTTCTTGAATTCAGAACTTCAGAAAAAATGAATTTTACTCGACCACAGGGTCAGAAACATAGATCTTGGTAAATCAGTGGGCAATTTAGTTCAAAATTAAGAGTACATATTGACCATTTGCAGTGTCAACGAATTATTTTCAAGGAGGAGTTTCATGAAAGGCATTTTTAGTTGCTTGATTGTACATTTCCTTCAAAGATTGCTTGCTGATTACTGTCAATTAACAAAAAAAAATAAATAACAGCCTATTGTGTTCTGAATGAATGATGCTGCCACATGACTTGATAGCCTCCTACTGCACTTGTCAAACAGCTCTGCCTAGGAGTGAAATTTTGAAGATGGATCCCCACTTAGCCATGTTTAGAATAGGCTTAACTGAAGGTGTCTGCAATGGGGGACAATTTAAAATTTTTAAATAGAGAATTCATGCATTTCTAAAAAACATTATACTTCCCATCTCTAAATCATTTCTGTTTCCTCCATTTTTACTCAGATAGATATTATATAAAATTATAAAGAGAATATAAAAGAAAATTGTCTTAATATGGAAAAAATTATACGGTTTTTATATAATTGTTTCACTAAAAATCTATTAGCTATTTAAATATTTGGTTTATATTTACATTTTAATGCAGGGTCTCTCATCTGATTATAGGTGTGCATCCTTTCTGTGGTCTCTAAAATTGACCCTCTGGTACAAAACAGAAAGAAAGGTCTCTGGTGACTATCTCTATTTTACTCACCCAACTATTTATTGAGCTACTGTTTCATGCCAACCACTTTTCTAGGCTGGGGAAACAGCAGTAAATAGATCAGACTCAAAACTCCCCGTTCCTTTGGAGCTTACATTCAGAGGGGAGATAGTAAATAATGTAGACATCTGTGGAAAGAAAGTTTCAGGCAGAGAGAACAGCAAGTGAAAAGGTTTTGAGGCAGGAATGTTGACTTGGCAGGTTTGAGAAACATCAAAGCAGCCAGGGTAGCAGGAATAGAGTGGAGGAGAAGGAGAGAGAAGAAGAGATCAGGGAAAAATAATGAAGACTTGATTGTTTAGGGCCTTGTAGGCCATTGCAAAGGTGGTTTTGAGTAGCGGAGTGATAGGATCTGACTTATGTTTTAATAGGATCACTGCATGCTACATGGAGAGTGTATTGAAGTGAAACAAGGAGTAGAAGCAGGACCGAACCCTCATGCGTAGGATCATTGCAGTAGCCTTGTCTCTGGTCTTCTTGCTGTGTCCAGTGGTGGATTCTGGATATATACACATAGACAGATTTCCCAGTGGATTCGATATGGGGTGTGGGAGACAATTGTCAGGGGTGACCCCGAGTTTTGGCTTGCGTATCGGGAAGGATGGGAGTTACCTTTAACTGAGACGGGTGTACTTGTGGGAGGTTTGGGGAGGAAACAGAGAGTTTGGTATTGGTTGGCCTGATTTAAAGTGAAATGAAAAGTAGAGTCATGAAAAAATTGATATCTGTACTCCTGGATTCCATGAGGGATGGGTGAAAGGAGAATTGAGTAGTTGAAGTAATGAACTTTTTATCAAACACCTTGTATCTCTTTTGCCCTGCTTTGTTGTCTTGCTCTGACCCCGCCTGCCATGCATGTATCTAGGAGAATTTCAAGGCACCATTGAAGATTTAAAAAAAAAAAAAAGGGTTGAAGAGGTTCTTCCAAGTTGGCCTGCCATTGGCTAACTTGTACGTGTGTCTCCAGACCAGAAGATAAGCCGACAGGAAACAAGGACAGGCTCCAAGATAAAAAATAGGTTTCTACCATAATGGTCGTATGCTCTTGACACTGAGGGAGGTATTAATGACAGGATCTATATCTCTTAATTCATCCAGAACTTAATAGTGTGTAAACAGACACTCTGAAAAATAATATTATCAGTTGTACCATTGTGGTGACATTGAAGTGGTCAGGACTCCAGGAATAGACTGGATGACTTCTTAGTCAGTGTGTGTTGACGAGATTCAGAATGCAATGGGTAGTTTTTTATTTTGTTTTTCCCCCCTACCTTTGCAACAGTGAGATATGAGGTTATGTTTTTTAATAAATTATCCTCTCAGTGAATTTGATAGTATCTTATGTTTCAGAATGCATCTTCTCAATTGCTTGGCTGACTGCTCCTTAGAGCACTTGCTCGAAGAATGTCGTGTAGTGTTAATAAGGAACAATGTGAAAGGGCTACTGGTTCGAGGTTCTTAGGGGTTGCACTCAGTTTCATGTTCTAAATGTGTAAGTTGTGTGAAAGTCTCAGGGGCTCTATTCTTGGTCATTGAAGCACAGTGCATCTGTGGAAATAATTTTAATTTTAAGATCACACAATTACATTTTTTTCTTACTGTAGAAATAGCTTAATGAAAAACCTTTTGTGTACCATGTATTGGGTTTGTTTACTGTGGATCATGATAACTAGGGAACAAAACCTTACATTTCAGCTTTTGGAAAATTTTATGATATTCGCGTCTGTGGCAATAAATCTTCTTTGGCTCCGGTGGGGTGCCTCTTTTGTTTGACTGAAGTGTTATGACGTGTCTATATCCAGAGATGGGATAGAGATATTTTTTTTCCTCTTTACATTTATTTTTTCCTTCCGTTGTCTCCCATCTCCTCCTATCTTTCTAGCACCTACTCATTCCCTTTGTTTTTTCCTTCTATGCAAAGCTACTGAGGGTGAGTGCAAAGAGAAAACAAAATGAAGGTTGTAACCGTGCTTGAAAGCTGTGTGTGTGTGTGTGTGGGTGTGTGTGTGTGTGTGTTTCCATTTAGTAACTATGACTATGAAAGAAAGCATATTCAGTGCTTAAAACAGTGACATTTAATATTTAAGTCTATATCTTACAGAAGTGTTATCTATTTGAGGGGCTGTCTTATATTCTCTAGCAAGGTATGCTGTCCTACTAGTTAGGACAGGGCTTCACAGCCTCACACTATTGCGATTTTGGACCAGATAATTCTTTGTTGATGAGGGGCTCTCTTGGGCATTGTAGGATGTTTAGCTGCATCCCTGCTTCTACCTACTATATGCAAGTAGCACACCTTTGATGCTCAGTGGTGACAAAAATATTTCCAGGCATGCTCTGTGTTTCCTGCGGGGCAGCATGGCCCCTGTTTGAGAATCACTGAGTTAGGGGAACCTGAATTTATCAGCTTTATTCATGTAGAGGCAGGGCGATTATTTTGAGATTATAGCCAGTGCTTGAAAAAACTTGGCTTAAAAACAAAAACAGGGCCGGCCCGGTGGCTCAGGCGGTTGGAGCTCCGTGCTCCTAACTCCGAAGGCTGCCGGTTTGATTCCCACATGGGCCAGTGGGCTCTCAACCACAAGGTTGCTGGTTCGACTCTCACAAGGGATGGTGGCCTGTGCCCCCTGCAACTAGCAACGGCAACTGGACCTGGAGCTGAGCTGCGCCCCCCACAACTAAGACTGAAAGGACAACAACTTGAAGCTGAACAGCACCCTCCACAAATAAGATTGAAAGGACAACAACTTGACTTGGAAAAAAAAGTCCTGGAAGTACACACTGTTCCCCAATAAAGTCCTGTTCCCCTTCCCCAATAAAATCTAAAAAAAAAAAAACAACAAAAAAACCCCCAAAAACATCTTCACTTGGCATTGCCAAGTGAGAACTTGTGAGAGCCTCTCCTTCTTCCTTGACCTCACCAAGGACCCTGGCTAAGACCTCTGCAACTTCTCTTTACTAGTTGACAAAATAATCTTTTATGTGTCTAGGAATATAGTGGAAGGGATGCAAATTTTTCCAAGTATCTGGTTGACACCCGGATTTCCTTTTCTTACAGAAATACTGGTATAAATAGAGGGTTAGTTTTCTGTCCTAGGAGAATGGTTGTTTATAGAATTTATCCTCTTCTGATGGGGAAGCATCTAACGTAGAAATAGTGTGATATTCTAAGCCAAAATTCTAACCTTAGATGAGCATAATCCCTATAAATGTTCAACTTCTCACTAATTTCAATGTTTATAGTGAAACTATAGTGCTGAAAATATACAGAAATTTAGAAGTCCAAATTTCTAGTTTCACTGTGTCTGTCCTTGGGATGCTCTGCCTCTTGATTCTAGAAGTGAAGCCCATTTCACGCTTTCATTTATAATATGTCACCCAAAGGGTGGACTTTTGGTGCCTAAGGTGACACTAAACATAATGACTCATTAACAGGAGAGGGAGTTCTCTTTCCATCAAAACCCACCTTGATAAGAAAAGCCAAAAGAACCTTAAGATTTTTGGCTGTGTCAACTAGCAGGACTTAAGACATTAACCTTTTTTTTTGAAGTCAGCAAATTGGGATTAGTGTAAACACAAACAAATTTTTGTTCATCAGGGAAATCATAGGTAAAATTATCAGTAGTTACATGTATTATCCTAGAAGAATAACTTCCACAATATAAGACACTAATTGTTTAGCTAACCTGTTCCACCCAGGAGACTTTTTGAGTCAAGCCTGGGATTGCAGATATTTTATACAGAATGATTAGTAGCAATAATAATCGACATTGACAAATGAAAGTGGCCTTATATGGTTTATACTGAATAATAAAAAGCCCACTACACTAGTGACAGAAGACAATTAAGTCAGAACAGCTCTATTTGGACATTTGGAGCCTGAGAGTGAAAGAGTTTTCATGGTTTGAGTCAGACTAGAGGGAAGCCGAACTCTACCTAAAATAATAACATCTTCCATTTGTTAAGTCAGGTTTACAAAGCACTGTCCCATGCATAATCTGATTCTCACAATAATCTTTTGAAGTAGAAAAGATGGTTGCAATTTTCATTTCCATTTGCAAATGAGGGACTAGCTCCCATGACTTTATCTCAGCTTATATAGCCAGTAAGTACTGGGCTATAAACCAGGACCCAGGTCTTTTGGACTTCTGGACCAGAGTGTTTTTTCCATTCCACCCCAGCCTTCCATGAAGTTATTGGGAGTTTACACCATTCCATGCTCTGCTGTTTTCCAAGGCCTTCACCCCTGATTCCTTCCTCCATCTCACCAGGACAGTGACATTGTACAATTCTGTTCGTTTTGCATGCCCCTGATGGTGTACAGCCAGAGGGTCCCTGGGGGCACTAGGTACATAGACCATGTAGAATTCCATCTAATGGGCATTGTCTACCCCAGTGGTAATTAAAATTGTATAGTGATAGTTTCAGTGAGTAAAATGGCTCTCTGTGCCTAGAAAATTTATAAGAATCAATTTTTCCCCCCTTCTTTCCTCCCGTCAATATTACAGCACTTAAAACACTGTTTAACTCTAGAATGCTGCTTGTAAAAATGGCCACTCAAGTCCTGCTGAATTCAAAGAAAGAGGTACCCCGGCTTTTATTCCTTTAATTAATGAATGACCTTGGTATCGTTTGACACCGTATCATTTCATCTTGTTTAAGATGATAGAATTTTATCCGTTTGAATTTGGTTATACTGGAAAAAGCACATTTTTGCTTAATACAAAACTATGTATCTCTGAACTGTGCTATCAAGGAGTAATAGAAGTGAGCTTGTTTATCATTTGTTTCTCCTAATTAGTCAAGTGTCTTTTGTCCTATTTTGTTGTACATCCTCCCCGCTTTAAAAAAAATACTAATATACCTTCTCCTGTTTTCCAGAAGTTATTTGTCCTCTTTTCATGAGTGATCAATTTTGTGGACAAAAATGTGTGTAAGAAGATGAGTTGAGTGACTAGAGTAGTGTGTGATTTAACAGGTCAGCCTAACAGGGAGTAAGGCCAATTAGATGGAAGGAAAATGACCTGCCAGGTTTAGACTTTGTACCTTTATGCTCCCTCCCTTATTCTGCTTTCTGTTGTTAAGAACTTTGATTTCTATTACCAATATATTACAGAATGAATACTAGGTAAAGAGTAAAAATGCCACAACTTTTTCTTCTTGTAGCATTTTACACCTTTTCAAAAGATTCTTCTATAATATGAGTTATTTTATTGTTGCAAAGTCCAGTATACAAGGCAGGAATGGGCAGTCTTATTATTTTCATTTTACAGGCTAGAAAACTGAGGCTCAGAGATTTTATATGAGAGAAAGGCCCAAGTTAATCAATTATGTGACAGATTCTTCTTTATATTATGCTGTATATCTTATTATTTTCACCCAGAATAATATTAGGAATTTGAAGGTAAAAACATTTTAAACAATTTAAATTCTTTGTGGAATGAAGTGAGATATAAATAAAATGCAAACAGCAGGTAAGACTCTTATTAAATAAATACAAACCTTTTTGTTCATACTTAATATGTAACTTACTATGTTCTGCAAAACAAGAAACCAATAGAAATTAAGTTTGGAAGGAGCTTAGAGATTCAAACATCATCATGGAGCAAGACTTTGTTACGAGTTGAATTGTGTCCCCTCAAAAAATATGTGGACGTCATTACCCCCAGAACTCAGAGTGTGACCTTATTTGGAATAGGGTCTTCGTAGAGATAGTAAAGTTAATGTGAAGCCATTAGGGTGGTCCCTAATTCAGGACGACTGGTGTCCTCATGCAAAGGGAAAAGTCTGATTCAAGGCCAGACGCAATCAAAAGGAAGACTGTGAAGAGACAGAGACACAGAGAAGATGTGAAGGCTATTGAAGATGAAGGCAGAGATTGGAGTGATGCATCCCCAAGCCAACGATTGCCAGTGACCCACCAGAAGTCAGGAGAGAGCACAGGGCTCACCCTCCCTCATAGCCCTGAGAAGGAACTAACCCGGCTGACACCCTGATTTTGGACTTCTAGCCTCCAGAATTGTGGTGTGATTTTAAGCCACCCAGTTTTTGATAACTTGTCTCAGCAGCACCAAGAAACGAATACAGACTTCCCTCTGTGCCCGCCTTCCAACGAGCTGCTGCAGGCATGCGCTGCCACTGCCTCTATCCTTCTTGCCGTCATGACTATTCTAAGCCAAGCAGCGAGACACTGGACTTATACAGAAGGCAGTGGGGAGCCTTGGGAATATAGTAAGAGGAGGAAGAAATGATCAAACCTGTGTTTTAAATGCTCCCTTTGGCTGCAGTTTGGAGAATCGATTTGGCAAGTATGGTGAGGGCAAGACCATAGACCAGTAAGTATGGTTTTATACTGGTCCATGTGACAGATGATGAGGGCACAACCTGAAGTGAGGAGGCACAGAATTTATCATCCTCCTTAGGTTTCCAAGATGTTTATCAGTAGAGCCTCATGTGCAAGCTCTCTCTTAGCCTGTGGGCCCGAGAAAAGTGGACCAGCTTTCTCTTGGTAACACATTCTGGTCAGCCATGCATCACTACTACAAACATACTCGTAGTGTATGTTTTCTGAAGCCCAACTCGTAGTAATTTGGGGATTATCACACTCTTCCCTGGACACAGGCATCTCATGCTTCGAGCTCTGCCTGCTGGTTTGTTTAATGTCTTTCAGCAGTATATGAGAGCTAACCTGCAGACAAATGCATACGCTTCCAGGGGAAACTAAATTATGAGTCTCTTTATTTGAATCAAGATCCCTGGAATTTTATGTCTCAACTCTGACCGTGGTTTTCACTATAATGAGCATAAAAGGGTGAAGAAGTAAGATGTTATAGCAAGTGATGGGGCAGAATATTTCAATAAATTAGAAATTAGATTAAGTTTAGAGCCATCTCGATAGTTTTGAGGCACAATTGTACCACTATATACAGTTGGAAGAAAGAAATGCTGCAGAGGCCTTAGTTCACATCCAATTAATCTCTCAGGGTAATTTGTTTACTGGATACTGCTGCCAGATCTGTGAGTTGCTTTCTTCAGGGGTAAGGGTTAGTTGATGAAGTGATTTATTATGTTTCTGTTGCACGGCATATCGATCTTGCTCATGGAAAATGTTAACCGTGTCCCTTCTCTATCATTCATCTTCCACTTGCCCCATTCATTATCCCCATCCCCCATCAGTAATTCTTGTATTACAGAGGGCCATCTCATTAGGAATATTCCAAGGTCAGTGAATGACACGGCTCTGTGTGTTGCTGCAGAATTTTAAAAAGGCATTCATTACTCAGCATTGCAAGAGGGAATTAGCTTTTAAGTAAGACAGTGTTTCAAAGTCTTGAAAGTGGATCCTTCCTTAGCTTCAGTGAGAAATCCAATTCTGAGATATTTGTTTTTATTTTCATATCTCTCAACTGTACCAGCTCTTCCATCTTTAATCCTTTAGTCCTGCAGTAGAGAACAATATGTGGTAGAGAACAATATGTGGGCTGCTCCGTGTGATACTGAGACCTTGTTTTTAAAAAGTTATGAACTATTTCTGGCATATATAAAACTATAAGAATAATATAGCAAGTAGTCAGATAGACCAATGGAATAGAATAGAGCCCAGAAAAGACCCACAAATAAACAGAAACTTCATATCTCAGGATTCTGCTTTTTTCCCCCCTTTAACTGGGTAGTGGGCCTTCCCAGTACTTTTGGGGATGATGCAAACTTGGCACCATTGGGTTCTTGGGACATGATCCCAGTAAATTCCCCATGTTGATCGTAGTCAGAATATAATGAGATAGTTCTGACATTGAGCAAAGTGTTTCACGTCTATAGCAATAGCACAGCAAAACACCCATGGTTGTATTTATTCGAAAATACCTTATCCTGGCAAAATATTTTGGTCAGTGTGTAATGCTGTTATAGTCTCTAACATCTTGCATTAAATGACCTACCAACTTCTGATGTCTTCAGTCTAACGTCCCAGAAGAGGGAGGAAGCCAGTGGAGGTGGTCAAAGGAGATGCTGCCTCCCTCCATCTGTCTTCTCACTGAAGAGGGAGAAAGGGACAAAAGCGTCAGATGAACCCACCTTCTGCCTCCAGGTGAGCCCTGAAGCCCAGGGTTTCATTTAGGTCCATGTTTCTCCCTATTCCTTCGTACAGGTTAGGTGTCCTGTTATGTTATAGGTCCTCATTCAAGCAGAAGCTCACACATACCTTTTTACTCTTAATCCGGGAAGAATATTTTCCTTTTGTCTCTTACTTTAGGGTGGAGGCATCCTTAGTTCCAAGTGGCTTTGGATGGCAGGGAATTCTAAGATAGGATTCTCTTGCCCCAGCCAATTGGAGATGTGCTTCTCTCCAAACCTGTAGGTCTCTCTTGCAAACATAGCCCTCCCCAAGGAGTGAGGAGTAACTTCATTTTAGCTTATTCCATCTTTTGTTCCCTTTCCTCCCTCAGTTTATAAGCTGTCTTCCCTTCACCCATCTCTGCCTCTCCCTCACCTCTCCCTCCAGCCTTTTTTAGAAGACTAGATTATATCTCAGATAACTCCTAAGCTCAGAGAGGTAGTCTTCACTACAAATAACCTCAGATTGAAGATATTCTACTGTAATTTTTAATTTAGTCCTTTAGCCACTAGATGGATTTAAGTAAGTAAGGACTCTGCCCCTTCATCCCCCAGCCCCACTTTGTAAAAATAACAAATGGTAACCAAATTGAAGAAAGGGCCTTTGAGAACTTAAGAGTTCTGGAGTTATTCATAGGATGAATGCATTACTTTTGTTTTTGGTACAAATTAACAATACAAATGACCTTTCAGTTGAAACTATTCCTGGACTAGGTGTAGGAATGATTCAGTCTACGTCTTTGTAACACAACTGGTAGGAAAAAAGAACCTAACACCCATATTTACCTTAGTCTAAATGGAGTCAATTAACAACAAATCGTCTGGTTATTTTAGCACTATGTAGAAACATAGATTTTAAGTCATTTTTGGTGATTCAGAAAAGTGTTTTTAGAATTATCTACTTAATCCTTTGGTGAACAAACTTACCTTGTTCTTTTTCCTTATTTTCCCTTAAAAATATATTTTTCTTTTTGCTTTGCATTCAGATGTATTCCTGTTATGACAAAATCTGTGATGGAGAATTTTTGTTTTCTTTAAGTCTGGGTTTCTGGGTGTAGAGAATATACAGTAAAGAGCAAAGAAGCCAGATTTGGGGTTTAATACAGCTGGGTTTGATTCCTTGCTTAACTCCTCTGAGCTTTAGTTCCTTAGGCTGTAAAAGGAAGATAATAATATTTACCTTATCAAATTGTTGGCAGGATGAAGAGAAGTAATGGAGAACAACAATGCCAAGCGATTAGTAGGGACTCACTTCTTAAATGTTAGTTCCTTTTTCTTTCTGTGTGGGCAGATTGAGGTTTAAGCTCTGTTTAGCCCAAGGATAGATGGATTCATTCAAAATGAAGCAAATTTGTTCCTAATTCACGTTTGTCATTCATTCCCTCTGAGGGAAATCAGAGGAGTGAAATCTTCAAGAGGATGGCATTGTTGGCAGAGGAGAGAGTAGAACTCATATGTTCCCTTTTCTCAAACCCAGACCGTTCCCTTTACAGTTTAGCTTGACCCCTTGATCCAGTAAGCCTTACCCTTGATTTCTGTAAAACATAGCAGCCACCTAAACAAATCTCCCAATCTAGTCACCAAAGGGATATGAACAAATATGCTCACCATCTGTGTGGACATCAGATTTGTTATAACATAATTTGTTAATAAAGACAAAGTCATACTATATATTAGGTTGGTGCAAAAGTAATTGCAGTTTAAAAGGTTAAAAATAATTGCAAAAACCACAGTTACTTTTGCACCAATCTACTATAATTTGTATGTCTGTGGTTACTCTTTCATTAATATCCCTCCTGAAACTTAGAAGTACTCAGAATGTGGATGTCTTTTTGGTGTAGCATGAGATGACACCCAGTGGTAAGCTTTATGATCAAGGAATGTGTTGTCCAAAGGGTGTGTGCATTTAAAATTGGACAGATGTTGGCAGATTTCACCCCCATAAGCAATTGGACTGATTTGTACTCTCACTAGCTATGAGCATGCCAGTTTCTCCCCACCTCACCAACAGAGTATATCAGCAAATACTGTAATGTTTGCTGTTCTGGTTAGGTGAAAAACATTTGTCTTTTTAAGAATTCACTGACCCATTTTGATTTTCCTTATTCCTCAGCCCCTCTGTCCTCCTGGCTGTGTTCCTCCCCTTCTCTTTCTGTCCATCCTCTGGTGTTTTTGGTTGAGATTTTAGATTGCTTAAAGTCTTTTATTAGAAAGCATCCACGCAAAAGAGGATTTAGAAGGACCCACATTTGAGACATTTGCAGGAAACTGAATTCAAAGAGGATGAGAAAGGCAAGGAATCACTCTCAAGAATTCATCAATAGCAAAGTATTAATTCAACACATGGTTGACCTGAAATTCCTACGTTTTTTTGGAGTGGGATTTTAGGAGGTGAGTCCTCAAAGATATTGAAGAATTGAGAAGGCCTTCTAGTCGACTTGTCCTATTGGGACCAATGAATGCATCTATGACCCCAAATGGCCTAACGTTCAAATGAAAGGTGTTTGGCAACACCAAGTCCAGCACATCTGCAGTTGCAGTCTAGAAAAGTTGTAGGTGTGCGAGTCAGCCTCCCTTCGGGGTTAGGAAGTGAGCTCAAGATGCGTCGGCCTCCTGTAAGCTTCCTCAAGACACATAGCCAGTCTTCAGATTATCTACAAATGATTTACAATTCCTCATGGTACCATAGAAAGCCAAGCCCATAATAAGCATTTGTTCCTTGTCAATTTAGAACGTGCTAAAAACGAAATGACTTTGGATTCAGGGCCAAAACCCCGAGTTTCTTTATGCGTCTTTAGGCCACTCTGGTGTCCCAACTTTGGCTGGAAAGCCCCTGCCAATCCTGCGTAGGGAACACTGAATTGGTCCTCCTGTGACCTCCACATGCCTTTGTCCTCCCTTCCTGCACACTTTGCAAGAGCTGTTCACGCTCACTGAGAACATTAGGGTCAAGGTGATTGACTCTTTTCAGTATTTTTCCAACAGGAACATTCATTCGTTGTTTTAATATCTTTTCAGGCAGCAGCATAGTGAGTGATTAAGAGCATGGACTCTGGAGCCAGACGGCCTGGATTTAAACCATGACTCTGCCACTTAACATGTTACTTACAGACTCTGTGCTTCAGTTTTCTCATCTGTAAATGGGGGTAATAAAATATACGTACATACATACATACACACATACATACATACGTATGTGGGTGCGTGTGTATAGCTTAACAAAATGCTCAACTTATATTAAGTGATTTCTATGCTTATAATTAATACATTTTTTAAAATTTCAAACACTAAAGATAAGTGGAAAAATGCTTACTGTGTACAACTCTTGCAAACATTTTACATACATTAACTTTGCTCACAATAATTCCCTGGATATTATCATCCTTTTTTTTAATATATAAATGGAATCTAAGGCACAGAGAGGTTACAAGGAACTTACCTAAGTTATAATACAAAATGGCCAAGCTAGCATTAGAAGTCGGACTCTAGAGCCTGCAGTTGTAACCACTGTGCTGTGCATGAAGCGTCTCTTCACAGAACATAGAATCTAATGACTCTAGCATGCTGGCAGCCGTACTAATGGGAGTCCCAGCAATGGCAGTAATAGGAATAATGCCAGCCAAGTTCTAAGTGGGCATGTGTGTGCCTGGGGCCATGCCCACCACTTTACATGCCTTACGAGGGAGGTACTGTTAGAATCCCTGCAGATGAAGAAACTGAGAAACACAGCTGCCATGCTGGCTACCATGTGGCCAAGCCGTAATTTGAGCCTGAACTTGTTTGAGTCCAGTGTCCTTAGCTTTCATGCCACCCTGAGTGCCTCTGGTTGGGATTCTATGCCGGGACCAGGTGGCCTGGGTGTGTCAGGCAGGACAGCAATATGGGTTCATCAGACTGGGAAGCTGTCCTTAGCCCTTTCTCATCTGATTCGGCCTGGAAAGACACTTTTCTTTTTTTTTTAAGTCCTAAAGAACATTAAAATACAAATTCTCCTGTGACACACCACAGGGACTACAAGCAAGTCTTTTGTTTTCAAGGGTGAGTCAGTTTCTGATCCTCAATATGAATGAATTCAAGGGGTTTTCTTAAGCTTGAATCAGATACTGATTAAGCCACGACTACCGTTTTGGATCTGTTGGGGGTTATAGGCAAGAAGCTAGCACTAAGAAACCTAGTGTTTTCTAGAAGATGATGAAGGTATCGGTCTTTGTAGAAGAGGTGAGGCAGTACACGTCATCTGTATGCCTAATATGGATTTCTGGGACAAGCCCTTTGATGTACATGGGACAGAAATCAGAAACACACCTCTGACGCCCCTAAGAGCCCAGACAAGACAGCTCCCCTTGACACAGGGCACAGGAAGGGAACAAAGAGCAAAGTTCTTGGATGTAACACCCTATGCCAAGAACATGGTACAGAGAGGGAGGTACCACTTTGAATAATAGGTCGTGCTTCTCTTTTTGAAACCCACGAAGTATGGGTTTTTCCCTCTTCACTATGCCTTTAGTGAAGACAACTGAAACTTGAATGGTTTATGTTTTGGATATTTTAGATTTTGGCACTATTCTTCCTTAGTAATTTCTCAATATTTTTGAAATAGTACTCTATTTTCCTTTCCCCTTTGTTCATATATTGCTTGAATTTTTTAAAGCATGTATGTAAATACAGTTTTGTATTATCTTTAATACATATAGAAATAAATATGTATATTCATACAAACATATACACATAGAACATATATTTGTTTTTTCTTAAAACTTTTGGGAAGGGAAAAAAATTGCCGACTATGCAAGAGTAGACTTCTCAGGTATTTTCATTTTTCTATTTCTATATGAATTAATTAAACTGAGCTATTTCATAGGTGATACTTGTCCCCTTTAGATAATGGAGTGATGCCCTCATAGAACCTGAGCTTAAACTGCCACACTGCAACTGTGACAGACATTTGGGTTCTTAAGAGACATGGAAAAGTAGCCGAGATCCAAATATTTGGGACTAGTCCATAACAAAAAGTAAAGCAAACATGTACATTTTGATTAAAGGAAGTTCTGGGGAGAGTGTTTCCCCAGCTTTGTTTTAACATGAACACATGGATATAGATATTTCTGTCAACATTAAGTAATTGGTAACTCCATCTGAAGGGCTGTCTATTCCATTTTCTTTCTGAGGCATGAAAACAGGCCTTTTGGGGTGAGGCCCTTTGGACTGGACAGCTGCTGTGTAGGATTTAGCTGTGAAGTACTTGGGCTTTTTGAAAAGGATTATTAGTATATCCACTTTGGCCATGGTTTTAAAACATGGGACTTTATAAATATTATCATTTTATCTTTTTTTTTAGCATCATAATAAAAGGTACTGCAATTTACAAGGTAAAGGACACTGGATTCTAAGATCCTTGAGGAGAGGCACAAGGTATTATTCTCTGCTTCCTCCCTGGCATCAGAAACACACTCAGTGTATAGTTGGTGCTCAGGAAATATTTATTGAAGTGAATTCCGTATAAAATGGTGAGTAGCCAGTTTTAAGAAGAAAGAAGATAATTGTCTGTGAAATTTAACTTATTATTTCAAATTTGGCTTCAGAGACAGACACCTTATCAGCTCACTTTAGGACACACTTAGGATGGAAACGATAATGGAGGATTGTAGTTCTGTTTCAGTGGGTACTAATTAAGGGACAATATTTTTTTTCTTACCTTCCTCTCCCCTTTAATTAATTCATTGATTCATCAAATAATAATGTATTAAGCTTATGTTTTATACCAAGGATTGGGTTAGGCTATGCGACTACAAAGGTAAATAAAATCTAATACTCCCAAAAGGAGGCAGGTCAATAAATTAAATTAATTGTTGCAAGTGCCCTGATAAAAAGGATTCATCTACATGGTACTAACCTCTCTTCTTCTGTCTTCTTTATTCTTTCTCTCTTTGAAAAGTAGAATTCTTGGAGGTTGTGTGGACGTAGAGGACAAATTCACATCTATTATGTCAGCTGTGTTCCACTGTAGCAAATGCATTGAGAGTTTATTAGCGAATAAGATGTGGAGTGTATCTGCAAGCGATCTTAAGTTTATTGGGATAATTAAATTGTTGTGGCTAACCATAATACTAAATCGACAATAGAAAATGGGATAAGCAGGGATTGGTAAATCTCTGAATGTGTTCAGAGGTCAGAAAGAACAATTCTGGGTGTGGAGGGGGAGGGAAAAAGAGAGGGAGGGAGGAAAAAATATTTCCATATATGCATATTTACATATTAAGTGCTCAATGCATATTTTTCTCACATATATGAATCCTCTGTTTTTGTACTTTTTTGTGTGAATCTCCTATTGTTTTCTAACTTCTAATGTGGTTGTCAATATAAATGTATTTTCACCTCTATGAGGGCAGAGTCCACATCCTGTACTTTTTCTTCTTGATAGCAGGGAGTTTTCAAACTGTTTCCCAGGCACTAGTGGATTTAGTTTGGGTATGTTCACCAGAGGAGTTAGACATTGGATCTATTTGGAAATTGCTGATCGTTTTTCCTATTTTTGTCTGTAAGGATATCATTTCAGAATCCATTTCCCTTTTTCTCTTTCATCTCAAAACTTTTTTTCATCTTCACTCAGTGGTTGTTCTATGCAGTTTTGGCTATGCATATATGGAAGGCTGTCACTTGAAAGGAAAATACATGTTTTGCCAACATAAGTGGGAAAGGAATAATATATGTTTATCCATGACCTAAATAAGAGATGAAAAAATAATTCATATGTTTTTACAGCTATTCTACTTCTGCACTCAATGTGACCATAGGAAACCTAATACTTATTGCTCTTACTTATTAGCAGTATTTTAGGCTTTCTCTCCCTTGCTTCCACTTAACATGGGTTATTGGCTGCAAACAAGTACAATTATTGCTTTTTTCTTCATTTGAAATGTTGCCATATTTTCAGGGTCAGTCCAACTCAATTAAACGATTACAAATCAAGTGCCAAGAGTATACAGAGCATTATACTAGAAGCTTCCAGAGGCCATGGGGGTGGGGAGTAGGGAGTCCCTGCCTTCTAGGGGCTCACAGTCCAGCATGGAGGAGGACACTTACATAAATCATTCCTTTATCAAATAGACTGAAAAATACTACAGCTGAAGAACAACACGGTTCTGTGGGAATTGAGAGGGAAAAAAAGAATAGTTTACACAGCGGTATCCAAGCTTATGAATCTCGTTGGTTAGTGACATTGTTCCATGATGCCTCAAATCCCCACTCTACACAGTGCCAGGCACATACTGTAGAGACTGCTCAGACTATGTTGAAAGATAGTGTACATATGTGGTAAAACTAAAGAACTACAAAAGGATATGCGGTGGAAAATAAGTCTATTTCTTAATACATTCTGTCATGTTTTTCTCTCTAGAGACATACAGTTTTCACAATTTCCTGTGTCTGATTGCTAAAGATTTGTTTCTGGAAGATCCTTTCTAAAATTTCATCGAATTCAACCCAGTATATAAACAGTGTGCTCATGTGGTAGGTGCTTTTAGGTACCGGGAATACCAAGACAAGGATTCTGATCTATGAGCCTTCACAGTATGATACACATGGTATAACTTGAAACGTAACATGTTCAGTGACATAATAGAGATGCTGGGTACGTGTTCTGATAACTCAGAGGAGGAAATGAATGACTCACTGCCCTAGGGTGGGGCTGGGGCGGTTTCATAGGGGTCATGATGCCGCAGTGGGGACTTGGGAGGATTGAGAATTCACGAGACTGAGGTAGAGGCAAGTAAATCCTAGGCCAAAAGAACATAGTTCCAAGAGGTAGAAGACTGAAAATATATGTTGAGTGAGTTTAGACTTTAGCGTATGTGCAGTGGTAGATATGTCTGGAGGTTGAGGCCAGATTGTCAGGACATTGAATTTCTAACCCTGTGAAGTTTGGACATCACCTGTGTAAGGGTGCAGGGAAGTGGTTGAAGGAGTTTAAATATGGTAGGGATATGAAGCACATCTGTCTTTAGAAGGATACTTGTTGTGGTTCTCTTAAGGATGGAATGGACAGGAGAGAAAGTTTAAGTGTGGGGATGAGTTAGGATTATACCTCTGGCTGTCACCTGGACAGGATGAAATGAGAAGGTGGCAGTGGAAATGACGAGATCTGAGAGAGATTACAGAATGGGAAATGGCAGGCAGTGATGACAGGAATGCATCAGGCACGCTCCTATCTCAGGATCTGTGTACCTGCTAAGGGGCATCCATGGATGACTTAGGCACCATCTTTGTCTAACATTCGAGTGAGAAACAGAGCATTCTCAGGCTGCAGAGTAAGAAAGGAGAAGAAAAGGGAACCCTGAGAAAACATCAACATTTAAACAGCGGGTGAATAAACAAGCATCAGTGATGGAAGCAAAGTGTTGGATTATAAAGGCAGAATGAGAAATGGTCGAGAATAGCACAGCGGTGGCTTTTTGATCAAGGAGAAAGTGTTCCTTAGTGTCTAATCACTGCTACCGAGAAGTCAAGTAGAGTGAAGATTGAGAGCTTTGGCAATTAGAAAATCAGCGTTGACTTCTGTGGGAGAATGTGCCTTATTTGGCAAGGAAAGAAAAGTGGAAGGCGTTGCGGGAGAGGAGATGAACTGACTGACTCCATTGGCTGTGAAGGTGGGCATCGTGGAAGGAAGTAGGGCTGGGTGTACCCTCTCCTTCTCGTGTCATCTACTCAATGAATTTTGCCCAGGGTGCTTGGTAAATGTGAGGGCAAACAATGGAGCTGGAGGAGAGAAAGTTGGTTGTATAGCGTGTGAAGGATGTAGATCAAAGCAGGGAGAGTGTGAAGGTTCAGCAGAGGCACCGCGAAGCATCCATTCCTGGCACTGAGCCTGGGACCTGTCTGTCCACTGCCTTCACTAGCAAGCTGTTGTGTTGTTTCTGTTGAGTATCTAATTCTATGCATAAACCCAAATGAGATCATTTTCTCTATGCGTTTTAAATTTCGCCCCCAAATTTCACATCGTTTTGCTTATAAAATTTGCTCGTCACTTTTCATCACAGATGGCACCAGTGCTGTCAGCCTCTTTCTGACCTGCATCAGTGTGAATGCAAAAAGTTTCTTTGCAAAGAGCACGGTGCCAAATATTATAGAAGGTTCGTGTGCGTAGATCGAGATGTACAGATTAATGACCACAGTCCTGACGTGGTGTTCTGGAAACAGCATCTGTCTACACGAGGGGGAAGCCAGGGAGTGTGTGAGGTCAGCGGAGCCCGGAGCTTGAAGCGCAGCTTTAGTGTACGGCATGCTTCTGTTGTTTATAACTTTCTGTAATGTGTGATAACAAAGAGCAGTGTGTGGTAACAAAGAACACGCTGTTACCACGAGTTATTTTAACCACCAGCCTTCGGCTGCTCAGCCTTTTTTCCCCCTTCTTCCTCACAGCTCTGTTTCTGGCTCCCTGTCTCCGTCACCCACTTCCACCTCCTCCCCAGCTGCTCCTCCTGTCTCCTTGTGTGAAGCCCTTCCCCATGCTTGTTTCTCCTCCATCACGGAGAACGTGCTGGAGGCTTTTGGCTTGCTAGCACTAGCAGTTTGCCATTAGTTTTCTCTCTCCATGCACATCCATCTCTACCAAGGGTTCTTCTTCACATTTAGAGAACCCCAAAATAAAGGATATTTCAGGGCCCCTCTCAGTGTAAGGGAAGTTGGAGGTGTGTCTCAGAGAGAGCGAGAGCGAGAGCGAGCGAGAGAGAGAGAGAGAGAGAGAGAGAGAGAAGGGGGGTGAGGGGTGAGGAGGGTATTGAATCACCCCACTATCTAACCTGTGAAGGAGGATAAATCAGAAGTCTTGAGAGTTTCATAGTTGTTTTCTCTTTTCCCAGAGGACTCCTTGTCTTTTTAATGCTACTGAGCCAAAAAACACAGAATAAGATTCATTAAACTGGCCCTCGAAAAGTCACTGTATTTTGTTCTTAAAAACCTGGCCTCAGACCCTGAGTGGTAGCTGAGCTCCAAGTGACTCTATCTGACCCTGTGGAGAGAGGTGGGAAATCAGATGTGACCATGGTATAAATGACAGTGAACCCAGAATGGTCACACACAGGCAGTTTGTTTCTCTAGAGACAATTTCTGCATGCATTGCCTTTTATTCTGGCATGAAGTAGCAAGTGCTATCAGAAATTATTGATGTAAGCAAATGGTACATAAGGCAAGGGTATATGGTAAGCTTTACTGATCATCTTGCGTAAATTTCAAAGTAGAGAGTGATTTTTATAGCTTTCCCTGCACTTTGTTTGGCTTGGTGTATGCAGAATCACATGAAATATTTTTATCAAACTCCTTCACTCTTAAACCTCATTGTCCACATCTTCAGTGGTATAAATCATACTGAGAGACTATAAAAATAATCCAAAGGTTTCAATTTAAAAATCCCTGAGGATTGGCCGTGTGACCTTTGGTAAGTCAATAAATGTCTGCATCTCTGTTACTTTACCTGTAGAATAGGGGAGTTGAACAACATTAATTCTAATGTCTTATCCATTTCAAACATTCATGATGGGACAAATTCAGGGCCGGAAATGATTTCAGTTCCTTTTGTCTGGTAGCAGCTACCTTAGAGGGCTGTGATAAGGATTATAGACTGTCAGGCTCAGTTGGAAAGAGTGGAGCATTGATTAGTAATGTCTGCCTTGACTGCAATAATGAGAAGTGGTGGCATCTGTTTGTGTTTTTGCCATTCCTGCTCTAACCCTATTAAGAGGGACCACAGGGAAATTGTGTTTTCATTCTGCGCATGTGTGAGCGTGCACGCACACACACGAACCAAATCATCAGTGAAACCACAGGTATAGGTTCTGTTTCTATTCCAAATGATTTAGCTTCAATTAATCAAATTTCTCTTCCCTGATTCATATATCTTAAAACCAAGGGGAACACAGGAAAGGATGTGTGGATTACTCATTTCAAACACATCACCACCTCAAACTCAGCCCTTCTAAAAACTTGGTCACTTGCAGAGGATGAAGTACTAAATTGTAGCCAGTTACCCGCCTATTATAGTATATCATTGAGCCCTAAAACTTGACTGTTTTATGATCACTGACCTAGGAACAAAAAAGTTTAGAGAAATTTGTATGGGCAATGATATAAATTCCATCTTAAATCTATTTCAAAGTGAATGCTAATATTTTTTTATAATTACTCTCGGATGTTTGACAAAATTATATTTTCAAAATATCCAAGTGAAGAGTGGAGAGCTCCCAAACAGTGTTTTTAGAATGCTGGATGGGGATGGGTGATGTTAATCAGATTGCAAGGTTCATGTTGACCCACTGCCTCTCGGGACACTGATCAAAGTTTCGTGAATCCTTCTGATGAGGAGTTATTCATCAGAGTTCTCAGCACATAATTATGGACTGTCAGAAGATTTCGGTTTTGTGTAATAAATGAGTAGCATGCCTGCGGCTTGCTGAGGTGTTAGCTTAATAACCTCCGAAGATAGGTTGTTTTTCTTTTCCCTCAAGACCTGAGCAAAATGTCTTATATCTTTCCCACCCCATCTCAAATGAAGTTGAAAGTTTAGAAGTTAGATTTCTTTAAAAGTTTATTTCCAAGAAGAAGAAACACAGCTTCTCATTTTCTTCTCTTTTCCTTTGTTCTGTCTTTTGAATTGGAAGCATGACAGATTTTGTTTTAAATGCCTGAATCTTGGTAAGAATGTGTAAGTTTTTCCTCCTACCACGCATGGTTATATACAGTAAAATGTTAGTAAATCGGTGCTGATAAGCATTGCCACATTTAAATTGCTGCCTGTAAGATACTCTTACTCAGGGATGCAATTATTTCCCTTGGTTTTGACAAGATGTCAGCTGTGATATGCACAGAGCACAAACATATCCTAAAACACAATAGTGTATTAGAAATCTTTCCAGAGGAAATCTCAGGTATGTATCTGGGGCTCCCATTCTGACTCCAGCCTCTGTCTTTGGATGTTTGTTTAGATTATCAGCTGGTTGTGTACATGAAGTACATAATTTAAGAAGCATGAATCAATTTATTTAGTGATCATAATTAACGGATTTCTGGGAATATTTTTGCCTACATCTTTAAGTTTGAGAGTACAAAGAAATGGAGAGCAACTTACCATTAATCGTTTATTGGTAATGGTGGTGGAGATGCTAGTTTATAATAGCTTCTCGAGGGAAACAGACGTGGCTAACTTCCTATAGAATTGTGTTGCACACCTACTGTGTGCAGGTCACTGTTGAGAATATAGAGATGCATCAGATACAGAGCCTGCCAGGGAGGATCAGATAGTGTAGGTGGCAAAGTAATATTAGTCAGATTAGGCTAGTTGCTACAATAGACCCCCAAATCTCAAGAGTTTATTTTATTTATTTCCAATCAAAGTTTATTTCCAACTAGTGGGGGGCTTTCCACATGTTCATCCAGGGACCCATGCTCAATCCACTTTTGAGTCCATTATCCTGGAGGTCTACAGTGTTCTGTTTAACCAGATGAGGAGCAAAGGAAAAGAGGATTACACATCGTAGGTCTGAAAATGGGTAAGTCTCTTCCGTTCACATCCCACTGGCTGAACTCAGGTACATGGCCACATGTAGGTGCAAGGGAAGCTGGGAAATGTAGTCTGATGTACTAAACAGCTGGCAGCCTCTGCCATCAGAGGTAAGTATGTGTAACATAAGGAGACAGGGTTGAATGTGGTTGAGAACAGGATGGGGAAGGCTGGGAGAGAGAAACTAGATGCTTACAAATATTTTGAAAAGAAATCAAGTGGGTCATTTTTGTACCAGTTTTGTCTGGTACAAAACATAACATGGTAATCCTCAGTGACATGTTGGAATTTGAGTGTTTGGCCTGCATCGAATATGGAGCTCATTGTGTAACCCAAGAACAGCTAAGGGATCCATGATGGCCAGTTATTCCTGGAGCGGACTCTACCATTTTGACCGAGAGCCAGTCAGGCAAGCCTGGAAAAATGCCTGGTAGAGTAGAAACCCTGGCTATGGAAATCTGGTATCCCTGTGGAGCTGTGAGCGTAAAAGGACTGCGGATGGCAAACAGAGCCATTTTCAAATGCTGTTTTCTTAAGAAGTGATAGGTGATACGAAGGTTGTACGATGTAGCATAAAGAAGATAGAAGTAGCAGGAGAAGGCCTGTTTTGAGGTACTGCTACCACTGCTGCCACTTGTACTGTTTGCCTCCTCACTTTATCTTTCTCAAAGTTGCTATCTGCCATGTATCTTTAATGCAGTTCTCCCATTGGCGACTGTCTGGGATTTCAGGTTCCAGCCAACTCTAAGGTATGTCCTATTCACAGCCAGGATTGGAGTAAAAACAAATCTAGGGGAGGGGGCATGCCAAAAAGCTCACTAATCAAGATAAATAATATTTTACTGTAAGATTTGAAGTAGTCGGTATTAACACACACACACACACACAAATCTTAATGGTCAAAATATTAAAATTTAACATAGAAAAGAATTAGTACTACTAATTTTTCCTTTTGCCTCAGCTCCAGTATGGCTCAGCATAGCATTGTATAGTATCTTGTCTTTATTTAAATTAAAATTTTGATATTTTGTTCCTAGTGGATTTTTTGGTATTGTTGATTACCGAAAATGTTGCGTTAAAGTGTTATTTATCTTGATTACTTCGTTTTTAGAGCCCCCTTAAATAGTGTATTGAATCGAATGCGTCTCAGTTTACCCTAATCTGAGCCCTGATTTACTTGCTTCTGCATCACCGGTGCCCAGCACAACACCTGAGATACGGCAGATGCTCAAGAAATGCTTATGAATGCAAGGATGGTGGGAAAATAAAGGGGTAAACTAACAGGTGAGGTGTTTTGGAATTGGAAAAAAGGGTGGTTTTGGAATCATGGTGCACATCCTGCCGCTGAATTGTGAGGCCAGGTTCCGTAGTGGCCTACTACACTGGCTTAGGTCTTCCAAGCAGGCAGATGCCTGCACAGACATTTAAAACATAGCATTTTGCAAACAGATCCTTGTTTGTAATCTTCTTAAAGGATTGTGCCTATTTTCCATCTGTTAGGAGGCGAGTACTCATAGTGTCCTCTCTCTGTGTCAAATACCTACCTTTTCTTTTTTTTTTCCTTCTCTTTTTGTGAAGGGTAATGTTTATGTTTAACATTGAATGTCTCTTGTATGTTGGGTACTTTCAGTGATCACAGTAACCTTTTGGAGGTAATGTTTTTTTATTCATCTTTCAGAGGTGGAAGTGGAGACTGATCCTGCAGGTTTGGAATGGTAAAGCTAGGATTACCATCCAGGTTTTTCTGCCTCTGTAGCCTGCAGGCTCCAGCACTGCAGACGTGCTTAGGGATAAAGGCATTTCTTTGAACTGTGTCCCAAAAGCAGAGGCACAGGGTGAGGACTTTCAAACTGTCCTACCCTCTGCGGATTGGGGGAGCTTACCTGGAGAACCAGTGAGAAAATCCAATCAGTGGAACAAGTTGTTTCAGGTTTGCAGAAACTGCAGAAGTGTAGGAAGGGAAGCTACCTTTTGGAGCAAGTAGAGGGCAGGCATCTCGGCAGTCTTTTTCCTAGTCTGGCTTTTAGCAGGATTTTAAGCAAGTCAAACTCTCTGGGCTTCAGTCTTTTCTTCAGTGAAGAGGGAATAATAATTCCACTATGTATCATTTACCACCTTTGTTGACAGTTGTTGGAAACGTATAAAGAAAAAAGTATTTGTAAGTTAGGAATGTCGTCTATGCACAATTTAAGTATTTGGAATTTGATCCAAAAGCAATGTGACCCTGTTTCAGGGGATCAAAGAAGGTAAAGATATAAGCCAAAACTAAACTATAGTGGCACATGGTACAGGGAAACCATTTTTAATATGAACTATCTTGTTTGCATTAAACGGCTTTACATTTGAAGAGTTTAAGCATTACCAAGACTTCATTCAATTTAACAATATCCTAAACAAGGGAGGCTACACTTGCAGCAAATGGCCTGGAATTTTTTTTTTTTTAATAAAGGAAGCTTAATCATTTTGGTTAGGGGGAGGGGTGGGAATGGAGGTATTTCAAAGCATAGATTACTCTTATTTAGGACTTTCAATGCCTTCTCTAAGCTCTAAAGTAACTAAACACATTCTTTTTTTTTATTTCATTAAAATTTATTGGGGTGACAATTGTTAGTAAAGTTACATTGGTTTCAGGTGTGCAATTTCTTAGTAGCTTCAATGAAAGTACAGCCAAGAGTTTTCATGCCAAGTTTTAAGCTCAAGCAGATTTTTTTTAAGTCATGTTAGAAGCCCCCAAAAGAAGGGGGATCATAGTGAAAAATGCTGACCTGTCCTTGACAGTAAGAATGGTAGCACCACAATAATAATGGTTTCTTCACTACATTACCCCAGCCTAGCTAGAAAGCATCTCTTGGTTTCCTTTTGTGGTCGAAAGATGGGGCTTCTGATGGAACAGCTCGGTGTGTATGTCAGGCAGGAATCTTCAGTTCTGCTTGGGCTATTATTGGAGCCATAAAGATCTCCAAAGAGCCCTGGGGCCATACAGTTAGAGAATCATAAGATGTGGAAGGGAACTCAAATTGTCTAGATCTGTGGTTGCCAGACTGGGCTCTCCTGAACCCAAGAGTTCCACAGAAGGATGGCGGAGGGCAGGTGGGAGCAGGGCTCTGTAGAAGCTGTTGGTGGAGTGGGGCCCCTCAAGTAGGGACAGCATGCTCCCTACCTCTATTTTAACTCTGCCTTTATATGCTTTCCATACTGAGTTTGGTGGGAGATTATATTTGCAAAAAGGATTGCATTGATAAGAATAGTTTCCAAACCTAACCTTGATCTGGCATAATTTTCTCTCAATCCAGGAATTTCCTTTACAACAAACTAGATGAGGTAATTCCTTCTCAGGGTACCCTGCTGCAGTCATAGGGAACTGTATTAGTAGTCAGGGCCCACTGAAGAGATGAGAATCACACCAGTGATTTTAACAGAGAGAATTCAATATAAAGAATTGTTATTCTTAATTCAAAATAATTCTTATTAATAATCCCAAACTAAGTATTGGAGGAATGAAAAGGTAAAAAGGGGGAGGAAGTACCTGCAGAAAACGTCGGACTCCCTATGAGATGGGAACAAAGGGGAGAGGTTGGAATTATTAAAACTTACAAGCCTGGAGCTGGGAACCAAATATCCAAGGAGGAAAGTCTGTGCCGATGAGGACAGATCCGGGACTGCTGGGAAAGCCACAGACTGGAATCCATTGCTGCTGCCAAGATGAAGGACTGTTCTGGGGTGATGCTGACGAGAACAGAAGAACATGGAAGGAGCCAGCCCTTTTTCCCTCCTACGGTTTCCGTTGATAACTCCCTATTGGTAGAGGCTAACAGGGAACAACCCCGGAACTGCCTGGCAAAGGAGAAATGTTGTTGCAGGTTCCCCCCAGCACCACAAAGCACAGCACAGAAGCGTGGTTTCAAAGCTGAGATGGAATCGCTTGATAACCAACATAGGAACTCACCCTTTCCCAAGGTATCCTGGTATATTGTTGAATCAGCTTTAAATAAGAAACAAAGCAGCAGACAAGGAAACAAAAACTCATTGCCTTCTGGAGGGAATTCATCTTTCCTTCCTAAGTTTTCTTTTCTCCAAGCCAAATGTACCCAGTCCATTTAGCTTGCTTCAAGGACATGTTACATAGACATTTGGTTGTCACTTTTGGGACACCTTCCAGTTTGTCAGTGTCCCCTAAATATGGTTCTCAATTTGTCAGTACCTATTGAAAGCCTTAAGAATGCGCATACTTTTTTGTGTGTGTTAGAATTCTACTCCTTATGAATTTCTCATGTTCTGCATTGAAATTTAGCTATAAGGGTATTAATTTTAAAGTTGTAGATCATTTTTTAAAAAGCTGGGGAAAACCTAGAATAGGTTTTCAAGAATAGTAGATTGGTTATACTGTGGAGTACTCAGCAGGTATTATGAAGAACTAAATTTAACAGTATGAAAAGAAAGTCACATTATATTTTTAGGTAAAAAAGACAGGTTATGAAGTGGTATATACAGCATCGTTACATTTTTGTATTACGTACGTACACCCATATTTAAAGTAAAAAGATTCGGAAGATATGTACTTAGTGTCCAACATATGATTGCTGATTTTGAGATAGGGATATAATGGACAGTTTTAATTTTCTTCTTTCAATTTATTTGTGTTTTAAACGCATTTTCAATTAACATATATTTCTGTTTGTCATGAGGCAAAAATTAATTTGGTGCTCAGAATGGAGCATAACACTATAGACATATTTTGACAAATGCGTAGTATAATGAAATTATAATTTCCCTTAATCTGAAAAATATAGTTCTATAAGATTGCATTCTTTTTTTTTTCAATTACATCACTTTGTTGCTCCATGGTAAGCTTATAATTGTTTAAAATTCAGTATATTTTTTCACGTGTGATCATAATTCTCAAGGGATAGTAGATGGACTTATTAATCAAGCTTTTCCCACTCCCTACAGATTTAAAATGTATTTTTAATCAACTTTATTGGGTTTTAATTTACATTCAGTAGAATATACTCATTTTAAGTATAAAGTTTCATGAAATTTGACTAATGCATACACCTGTGAAACTAACTACTTCAGTCAATATGTGAACTATTTCCATCACCCTACCACAGTACTCTTATGTCACTTTGCAGTCAATCCCTCTGCCAGCTCTGAGCTGAGGCGACCACTTCTTTGCTTTCTGTTACTAGAGAATTAATTTGCCTTTCTTAGAACTTTACGTAGAGTCATCCACTATGTACAGTTTGTTCCTAGCTTTTTTGTGTGTGCAGTATAATCTTCTTGAGATTCATTTGTTGTTGCATATTTAAGTAGTTCATTTCTTTCTATTGCTGAGTAGTATTCCATTTGTATGACTAGATCACAATTTGTCTCTCCATACACTTGTTGATGGGCATTTTGGTTATTTCCAGTTTGGGGCTACTATGGCTAAAGCTTCTGCGAACATCCTAAAATCTACTTTTAAAACCTATATTTCTAGGACTATATTTTAATTCCTATTAAATATCTTTTATTTCCATCATGTCAGATCACCTCAGCTTTTTAAAAGCTCAATTCTGTCGTCTAATGTATTTGTCATCCTTTTCATTGTGTGCCAACTACTTATTTGATGAATATGCCTTTTATATCTTCATTGTGAAATCACTTCGGTGGAAAGATTGTTGGAACAGAGTCAGGAAACTATTAGGTTGGTACAAAAGGAATTGCAGTTTAAAAGGTTAAAAATTGCAAAAACTGCAAGTACTTTCGCACCAACCGAATGTGTACTGCCCCCCTAACTAAGTGACTTGGAGCAAGTCTCTTAAACAAGAAGTTTCTATCTCCAGTGAATCCGGAAGGTTGCAGTAGGTGACCTTCAGATTGGCTTCAGCTCTAGAATTCTGTGGTTCTCTGAAAATACCTGATGACAACATGAAGGCATAATCTCATTTATCAAGATCATGGTTGCTTTGTAAGCAACACACAGATGACGGAGACCAAGTGACTGAAATGTAACTAGGTCCTGCGCTGACGATTTAAACTAATGCCATCTAAGAAGAGGCCTTGGTACAAGGGTAGGGCCCCACACGTGACTCTTCCTGGTGACGGTGTTTTCAAATCACTGGATTAGGGGAAGTCATCTCTTATGATGTGATAAGGGATCAAGTTATAAAATATAGAGCCATAAGAAAATAAATCACTTGGGTAGAACCTCCATATGTGACAAAGGAGGTAATAATGAGTGTAGAGATTGACAACTGAAGAGAGATGGAGAACAAGGATAGAAATGTGCTTGAATCGTTCTAGGTTGTGGGGTTTGGCAACATCAGCCGTCTAGAAAGTGTTATCAGGAGGAACAGATGAGTGAATAGAGGTATATGAGCCGCAAAAGGCTTCAACAAATGTTCAGAAAGGAGAAAATTCCTGGAACTTCTGTGACAAAGCCCAGGGGATGAGGATGCCAAGTCATGGCTTAGGTGGGGCACTGTTTCAACCTGAAACCAAAGCATGGTTTGGGGACCCAGATTGAAATGGCCCTGTTCCTCTCGAAACTTGTGGTTCAGGACATTGACCATCCCCATGCTTGGCCTAGCTCGGCAGTAAATGAGCAACGAGACTCTTTAAGCTCTCGGGTTGGGGAGGAAGGAGAAATCGGCTAGCTGGAAGGGAAGTTGAGACATGGAAATGCTGCCAGAGAGTTTGGGGAAATAATTGGAACATACTCTTGTGTAAATTTAAGTGAATAAAACTGGAAACCTACACCTTGGCTCTCAGTTTGTATAATGGAATTCTGCCAGGTGCTTTGCCAGTAGCTATTTTGTGTGCTGTGTTTTAAGCAGGGGTTTGTGTACGTACGTATACACACCAGATATACACAGATCAATCATTGGGCACTTCCTGTATGTCAGGTGCTGTTCTATATACTTTGCATGTTCTAGTTTACTTAAACTTCCCAATAATTCTGTAAGGCAGGTGCTCATTATTATTCTCTTATCCGAGGTAAAGAAAGTGAGGCAGAGAGAAGTTACATCATTGGTGCAGTGGGGGGTTGAACCCAGGCAGTCTGACTGCAGGATTTATATTCAACCACTATGTTATGTTGCCCTGTACCCGGTCAGGGATGGGAAGTGTGCTGTGGTACCCAGGAGGGGCCATCCTGAGTTTCTGCTTTTTCTGCTTTGTGAGTATTTCCCAGTCAGCTTTGCTCATTTTGTCACATCTTGAGAGCCTGTTACCTCTTTAAAAGCCTGGGAGTGGAGATGGATGCACACTTCTTTTATAAGTGAGTCCCAAAGTGTGGTAGCCCATGCATGCTTTAGGATGACCTGGGTATTTATTAAAAATTCCAGGAGCCATCCAAGATCTTTTGAATCTAAAACTTGAGAGGTGAGACCGGAAGGTGTAACAAATCCCCAGGTGATTTGGGTGTAAGCTGAGGCTTGAGAATGATTGCTTTAAGCATCCTGCACTTAGATGAATGTTACCCGTCAGTGCTCTTACGCAAGCCCAACTGTAGTGATCATTCTTGTAAATCATTACAGACAAATGCTGTCTACACTGTACTATAGGAGTCTGGTGGTGGGTGTTAGAGGAACAGGTGTGCAGCACAAATGTAGTGGTTGCAAAGTTATAAAGCTGGTTTTCAATTTGAGATTGGCAGCCATTTAAAAAGGAGAGATACTTAAGGGGCCAATGTTTTAAAAAAAAAACCAAGCAATAAACCCAAGCAAAAAAGTATCATAAATACATGCATCATGCTTTATGGCTAAAGCATATGCTTTTATTTAAGAGTTATTTTACTACTAATTTGGGCTTTCAGTTCTATTTAAGGCTACATGTGAACTCTAAAGTGATGAGTGTGGCTTTGCTAGGCTGCTCATGTATATCACAAGGTTCTCTTTTTGAATTTATTCTGCTTTTATAGAAGAAAGAAACTAAACAATCACAACAGCAGCACAATAATATAACGACAAAAAAAACACAGTCCTGTTTAGAAAGCCCGTTCTCGCTCATGTGCAGAAATCTCTGTAATAAGCAGGATGTCATAAAAAAAAGTTCATGCTTGGCTAGACTTTTCAGTAAATTGTAAAGAGGAAAAATGTCATGTTTTATTTACAGTGAATGCACTTCATACATAAGAACTACATCTTGATAGCTCAATAATGGCTATTTAAAATATCCCTGCAAGTTTTATAGAAAACTTCCCTCCCCCTGCCACATTAACCCATGATTGCCCAAATGTTATTGATCAATTGAAGACACTCTGACTCCATTGTCATGGAAGCGTGGGCCCCCTAGGACACTGTACCACTCACCATGTTGGCACATAGTACACTGCTTCTTGTGCACTTGTCAATTAAGGGCTTCATAGCTTGGCCCTTTTCACAATAGTCCAAACGTTACAATGGTTGTGAAGAGCACATAGGACCCATCTTTGAGAGATTTGAGTTGTCTGTGAGCCGACATTCAGAAAATGGTCAAGCCTAGATATTGTCAAGGTGAATGCTAAGAGAGAAGATGAGTAGCTGGAAAGCAGTCTATGAAGGAAAGAACCACTGAGAGAGGCTCAGAACTGGAAATACAGATGAGGGGACTATTTCATTGATGAGAGAAGGCATCCCAGCACAGCTGTGCCTGGGCTTCTCTAGCATCTGTGACAATAGGATGATCTAGCAGGCGGGTATGTATTGAGCTCTATTCTTTATGTCGCATAAAGCTGTTGGCTTAATTGTCTGGTCGAAGGGATGTCACCAAGGCAAGTATATGCTTGCTCCCCATTGCTTTTCCCCTTCAGTGTGTTTCTTAATGTTGCATTGTTTATTTCCTGTTTTGTGGTGGATGAATTCTTGTGGCTTTTATGAAACTCTCAGGGTGACTTTTTAAACAAGATACATTAAGAAAGTACTTTAAAATGATAAAACCACCTTAGTAATTTTTCTCCCAAAGAATAAAATTGCCAAATTAGGCATTGTGGGTTCCAAGGATTATGGTTAAGGGAAAACTGAATTTTATTCTTTTTCCTCTGGTTCTAGCAGTTTTAGAAGCAGACATGTAGTAGTAAGATCTCCTAAAAGATAACAATAGTAGCAGCTGTCACTTAAGCTTTTGCATAGTAATCTGTTCCTTAACACTTTGCAGATACCCATGCACTCCTTTTAAAAGTCAAAATATGAGATCTAGGATATATGAATTAGGAATAACTCATTTCAAACCTGGATTCCAACCCCAGCCTACTTGTACTCTGTTGGCAAAGCTAGTAGTAAGTTTGGCTTAGAGACAGTTAACTGATACTGCTTTCAGTTTCTGCAGGATCATTTTTGGATTGTTTAAAGGGTTCCTCTGTACCTTGAAAAAAAAAAGAAAGAAAAAGAAAACCTCCTGTAAGATTTTGATTAAGGACTTCTACTTGTGACTTTATTTCCTTATTCACATAGGCCCAGTGGTTACATAACAGAAATCTGCGGTGACTAATTCTTATCACATTGTACATTTGAAATTTATCCTTAGCATTTGAAGCCCATGCCTCCCAATCATGCATTGTCTCCTTATTTAAATTCAAGAAATGCGCTGTGACAGTTACTAATTCCTGAGTGGGAGCTTTTGCTGTATTAGCGTGCTTTGAAATTGGAAGGCCTTACCGATCTCTTTGCATAATATTGGTCAAAGCATCAGAAGCCAGTTTTAAAGGAAGAAAAAAGACCCCAGTGGTGAAAGGAAAAAATGACAGAGATCACAGTGTTTCCTGTGAGTGTACACGTGCATATCTTCTGAGTGATAAAGTACACGTATATAAAGCGGGGTAGGGGGGTGGGTGAGGGTGGGCGGGTGGGAAGAGTTAATCTTGCCCCTGTGTGATGAAGCTCCTTTCTGTCTTAGTAGGGCTTTTCTGGCTGGCCCATAAAAGAACTGTGAAAAGCATCCTAATAAATGGAGACGCACTGGCACCAGATTAATTAATTGATTACTTAATTTTTTAAACATTTGACTTCTGATTACTTGCTTTAGAGTATAAGAATTTGAATATTTAGGGCAGAGTAATAATTTTACCCATACTCTTTCACCTGCACTTGTGAGAGAAGTATATAGAGTTTACACACACACACACACACACACACACACACACACACACACACACAGAGTTACCACCACCTACCACCTCCTTTGGGATCTTTTTTGATCCCAGAGCGTTTAGAGAGACAGTAGTTGTATCTGGGGACAGAGTCTTAGAGATCTTATTTAACAAACGAAATTTCCCAGGAAATAGTTCTTATTTGTCAGTTTGCTCATTATTCTTCCTGGGTGCAAATTAAGTCACTATTCCCAAGAGGGAGGAATTCAGCACAGGGTGGATTTATAAGGAACCTTCTTACAAGGAAGGGTTTTGCTAACTGAAGAATCTGAAGCAGTTTTTTTATAAGGCTGTCTCAACTATAAAATCTCACCTTCAGCAGAGATAGGACAGAACCAAGATCCACTGTGTAAATTATATATACGGTAGTTCCCCTTTATCCATGGGGGACACGTTCCAAGACCGCCAGTGGATACCTGAAATTAGACAGTACCAAACCCTGTATATACTGGTTTTTCTTATATATACATACTTATGATAAAGTTTATTTTATAAATTAGGCACAGTAAGAGATTAACAACAGTAATAATAAAATAGAACTATTATAACAATATACTGTAATAAAAGCTATATGAATGTGGTCTCTCTCTCTCTGTGTCTCAACATGTCTTATTGTACTATAAGTATAGCAGGCACACATTGGACAAAAGGATGATTCATGCATGTCCCAGGTGGGATGGAGCGAGATGGTGCAAGATTTCATCACAATACCAGAAAAGCATGCAACGTAAAATTTATGAATTGTTCATTTCTGGAATTTTCTATGTGATATTTTCAGAGCATAGTTGACTATGGGTAACTGAAAATGCCGAAAGTGAAGCTGGATAAGGGGGTGGGGGACTGTAATATTACACAATACAACACAGTATGTATTGTGTGTGTGTGTGTGTGTGTGCGCGCACGCATATATATAATACAACATTTTGAGTCAAAAACAGAATCGTTCGAGTATCTTGGTTACAGGTAAATATAAGCTGGACCAAGTGGATTATGGGTGAAATAGCTACCTAAGTGCCTTGGTACCGCATTCCCAGGTCTCTGTCTGGATCTGACACTAATGTCACAGGAGCTGGATCAAGTCCAGAGCTTCTCTTCCTGTCACCCACAGGCTACCCCTCCCACATGGAAATTTGCAGAGTTACACTTCAAGCTGGAGAAGGCAGAGTGTCTTTGGGGTTGGTTTTCTTTTAAAATCCACTGTGGTATTTTAGAACAATTCCCAAATCTTTCATAAAAGAGCCTTGGCAAAATAGCAAAATGCTGTAAAAGGCTCTTGACTAAATTTAATGGCTTAATTTCCCTGTAAGCATACACTGTAGACCAAAAAGCACCCCTCCACACATACTTCCAAGTCAAGATACTTTCTGACTCAATCTGGAGACAGGCATGTAGTTGAAAAATAACATTCTGATGTTCCGGGGGAAGTATAGCCTAGTATTTAACAGATAGGTTAAAAAGAAGCTTTAAGTTTTTCAGATCGTAAATATAGCGTGGGCTGTTACAGACTCAGAGACAGGACCTTTAATATGCCTGTAGGCCCATATACACTTAAATCTATTAATGATTTTTATATGTAAATATTTTACCTCTAATCTTGCTCTCTCTTGGGGATAGCAACGGGAAAGTTTATGAGCCTGGGGTTTGGAATGGCTAAGGAACTGATCCAAAATCTTAGCTACCAGCTGGGCAGCCTCTCCGATGGTTTTAGGCCCAGAGGCTTAGCTTAAGGAGACCCAGAGGAGCAACCTGCAAGTCTCAAAATCTGAAAGACTTAAGGTGGCCAATTAATTCCCCAATCATAAAGTTTTAGAGCTGGCTGGTATCTCAGAAATCTACTCTGCTCAGCAAGTTCCTCCATATTCAACAGGGCTGTTTTATTGAGCCTTATGCAAAGCCCTCAAGGCTTCATAAAACTATGAGTTTTATTATATTTCTGCTAATCCCAACATTTATTGGAACTAACTCTATTATCTGGACATGAACAAGCCACTTACTTTTTCTCAGCCTTACTTCTCCATGAGTGAGATATGAGGGTTCGATTGTAGATGATTTCTTATTCCCTTATTTTTCTGATGTTCTTTACTTAATGCTCAGACCTCGGTTTATTGGTCAAGTCTGCATTGAGAAGTTGACATACACACATGCACACAGAGCGAAAAATCCCTAAAGACTATAGTCAAGAAGGAAAAAACTCTCTTGATAGCACTCTCTTTCATGTTTCTACCGTGTGACTAGTCTGTCTCCTTCTGGGGTCTAATGGAGGCAGTTGTAGGAACATGTAGCCTGACTTGTGTTGCATTTATGTCTCCTCTGGAATTCTTGCCCTTGGAGTGCCAGGATTTTCTCTAATATTATTTTGTTTCTGAATATACAGACTACACTTGGTCATTGTAAAGACATTGGAAAGTACAGAAAAATATAAAGGAGTAAAATTAGTAAATTCACTCAAAAGCTTAATAAGTTTTTGGATATCATGTTAGTCTTTTTTCTTTGTGTGTGTGTGTGTGTGTGTGTGTGTGTGTGTGTGTAATGTTTCTTTGGCCTTTTCCCCTTTTGTGATTTGGAAGTTATAAACCCTGTTTTTAGATTAAGATTAAGATTAAGTTTTATAATTATATAGTGAAATTTTTATCCAGTTATCAAAATCATGAATGAAATAACTTGGTTGGTTCTCCACTTGTGCAAGATAAGAAATACTGCATCTTTCAACAATATTGCATCTTGGCACCCTCCCAGCACTGAAACTTTAGAATTTTATTATAATGATGATTTAAAATTGTTGTTACTATCTTTTGCATTTTTAATTCAAAAATAATTTTAAGAATCTGCCTTAACTTTTATAATAAGTGACATTTAATATTTTTTAATTGTTTTTTATTGGGGATTATTGGGGAGCAGTGTGTTTTTCCAGGACCCATTAGCTCCAAGTGAAGTCATTGTTTTCAATCTAGTTGTGGAGGGTGCAGCTCACTGGCCCATGTGGGAATCGAACTGGCGACCTGGGTGTTATGAGCACTGCACTCTAACCAACTGAGCCAACCAGCCGCCCCATGACATTTAATTTTAATTAGAACATTTATTAGTTTCTAAACTCATGCTTAGTACCAGCCCTTTAAGGTTAATACTCCTCCATTTTTGAGTTTTGAATTTTGAGTCTCTTCTCTACTAGTTGGAGATTTTTTGATAACTCTTTTCAGAAAGGATATATGGCCTAATGCTTTCTGACTTCATACACTCTGAAGCCGTTTTTCTGTTTTCTTTACCCAAGAATGATGACTATACTGGATATTGAACAATTGTATTGTAATCTTTTTCTTTCAAAGCTCAGTGGTGGTTGTTTTATTTTATTTCTAATTATTAGTATTGTGGAGGAGAAGTCTGGAATCAGTCTTTGATTTTTTGCAGGTAACCATTTTTTTTCCTTGTTTTGATGCCTATGTTTTTTGTTTTTTTTCTTGAAATGAGACATTATTAATTTGTTTTCTCTCCTCAAATCTCATCTGATATTTCTGTCTTAATTGTGGTTTTAAATTTGGCAAATCTGTTTTTCATCCCTATACTGTCCTCAGGAGTTTACTCTTCACGAAAGTTTGCTTTTAGTTTCATATGTAAAGTGCTTACTTGAATCTTGTCAAAAAGACAAATTGGAAATTCTGAAAAATATCCTCCAGTTTCTTGAAGTAAAAGTATTTCATAGGAATGCTTTTACTGGGATCCTTTGTGGCTATTACCTTCTTTTGACAACATCTTTTTACAGTATTTATTATAGCATCTATTCCTGTATTCTATGCTCTTTCTGTCTTTGTTCACTCCTATAAAGGAGCTTCTCTGTTTATGCAAAATAATGTGTTGAGACAGTGTATCCGGCAGGGTCCAGTCAGGAGACAAACTTCACCAGTAATTTGAAGAGGGACAATTTGATGTAAAGTATTGTTAGTTAAAAGTGTTAAGTATTAAAATGGATAAAAGAGGATTCTAAGGAACATATAAATGGCAAGTGCAAAGAGCAGCTGCTTCCTCTGGAGCTGAGGGGACTATGCAGGGAAGGAACTAAGGATTCAGAAGAGGAATCTTCTCTTGCTCAAACAAGGTTGAGAATTAGACCTCATTGTGAAGTGTGTGTTTGCAGCTAACTGTGGTGGACAAGTTCACTGGCGTGCTGGCCAACTAGAGCTGTTTCACACGAAGCCCCTGCTACAGTGCCAGCTAGCTACTGCTTTTGACAGGAAGTCACCTGCCATGGTGCCAGTGGGGTACTGGAGAAACTCACTGGGAAGGGTCTCACACACACTGCTGCAGCCATGCAATAGAAGCAAGAAGAAAAGCACACATGAGCCAGAAAGAGAAGCCCCTTCAGCCATTCTGCCTTGAGGTGGCCCTTCAGTTTCTTCTGTTGAGAGTCTGATATTAACACCATCTGTCAAAGGAGAAATGTTTACAGCACCCAGTTCTAGTATCACAAAGCAAAGCAAAGCTGGGCAGATTTTAGAGTTGACAGTCAATAAGTTGATAACTGGCACAGATAGACTCTCTGAGGCTCAGATAAAAGAAAGCAGGAATAGTTTTAGTATTGTTCTGTATTATCTGGTCAGAAATCCATGAGCCTGGAATAGCAGGGAGAGAGCTGGAGCCGTAGCATTGGTGACAAGGAGCTTCAGCTTTGTGCTGATGAGTTTCTTTTTCATTCTTGTTTGGCAGCCAAGGATGTGGCTGGGACAGTGTCCTTGTTCTGCAAATGGTGCAGGACAGAGTGGGAGTATGCACTCCAGAGGGTTTCCCAACCAGGGGCCTCCCTGCCTGCATACTTCTAGAAACCCTGCTGGGGTTCAGCTAGCTTCCCAACTTCCCATAAGGGGTGTTAATGAGCTTCTGCTGAAGCCTTTTCCATACTGTGCCAGAGCCTAGCGTGTAAGGTCAGTCTTCCCTACGGACAAGTACCATTTGTTCTTTTATTAAAGAGAAATGCCTTGAAATTTCTGGTGTATAGATGTTACCCTTTTCAAATCTCTTAAAAAATTCCCCGTTTTTTGTTTTCTTTGTTTGTTTTAATATTCTTTGGGTCATTTAAATGAGATTATGAAAGGCAGGTGTGTGTGTGTGTGTGTGTGTGTGTATACATGTATACACCAGGAAGTCTCATATTTTTAAATGTGCCACATATCTGTTTACTTATACTTGTTTTAACTTTATATTTAAAAGTCTTCTTAAGTGTGTATATTTTATGCCCTAGCTAATTGAATTTAGTACTATGTGATGCCATTTCAGGGCTAAAAGTATACTGCATGCTTTAACTGTTTAATTTTCATGAGTGTCTCCTATACATACAGTGTAGCCAAACTCTAGCACCTTAAACAGACCTCTTCACCGGGAATATTCTGTGCTTGTCAGTTCGGTTAATTAGCATCACGCTGATTTGTGGATTTAGAAATATTTAGGTTTTGCTACCTCATTTATTTCTGGCCTGTAGGAACTTTGTAAGGTTAATACAGAAGTTCTATTTTAGTAAGCCTGTTTACTAGTGGTAGAACATGACATTTGTGTTGGTTAACCCATTAAAGCAGAAGAGTTGGGAATTTGTATAAAATAAATACATTTGATATTAGATTTTATAATATGACAGAAATTTTTCACTTTGGCTGTTGCGTGGTATTGGTATGAAAAGATTCCAAAGTATCAAATATGAAGGGCTTTATATGGCATGTAAAAATAAAACAAATAGTAGTACAGTACTTAAAAAATAAGCCGTTCCACTTGTCCTTAACTTATGCTTATCTCAGTGTCCCCTGATGCTTCTTTTTCTGTCTGAGCTATGTTGCTGGTCTAGCTGGACTCTGGAGGAATGACGTGAGTTAGGGAAAATCGGAGAAGGGACTAAGAGGTGCTTTTTAGGACGGGCTGGTTTGCACACACCACAGACTGGGGGAAGGGTAATTCTGGAAAAGAACAGAAATCCAGACCTACAGAAGAAAAAGTAAGCAGCTCTGCATTTTTGACGGGGAATGGGATTATTCATTGCCCTTTTGTAATTTCCAGAATCAAACTTTTTTCCTTTTCTAAAAAATTAGGAAGAGTGCCACTTTTAATCTTCAGGCATCTCTGCTCTGTTCCCAGACAATGGATAATGGTGTACCAGTCACATCTACAGATACTCACAAGCTCCCTGGGGGATTAGAACCCATTTGCACCAGAACACTGGGACTCAGTTAACATGACTACATGCCCTCTTGCTATTTTTTTCCTTCTAAATTAGTCTTCAGTTTCACAGTTTGAAGCCCATAGCCCTGTACGAGAAAGCGGAAGTTACATACTTTTCTCTCTGACACTGGTTAATTTTGTACATCTTCCCTGAGCAGAGGGTTCAGAACTGAGTACTGGTAGGGAGGTAATGAGCTAAATGAGAATGTGGAGCTTGCATAACCCTTAACATAAATCCAATAGATAGATTTTTCTGGAACAAAAATGAGTAGTGCTAAAAATGAGAGTCAAGGAAAACCTTGAACTAATATAAAATAACTTTTATGTACTATCTGTTTGTTTTGCTGTGTAAACGCTTTAAATTTTTGATAGTAACATCCTTCAATCACTTTTATTATTTGTGGATTTTTATCTTATTTAAGAAGTCCTTCTTTATCCCAACATTTAAAAAAAAACTCAGGTGTTTTATTCTAATACTTTTATAATTTTTCTCCACACTTCTGTTTCTTTATTCCTTGTAGAATTTATTTCTATGTATATAGCACAAAGTACAAATCTAAGTTTTTTCTTCAGTAAATGTCAGTTTTTTGGGCATCATTAAACAAAGTCTATACTTTTGCTACTGAGATAATATGCTACCTTTAGCATAAACGATATTCTAATTTTTGCCTTATTCTATTATTTGGTTCTATCTTCTATTTCACTCGTCTGTTTGACAATTATTGAGGCTACATTTCAGAATTTGCAAAAAATGTCTTACAGTTTTAAAATGTATTTTGACATCTGGACATGTTTCCTTTCATTATTAGTCTTTTTCAAAATTTTGTTGATTTTACAGATTTCCTTTTTAATTTTAATGGGCCTCAGAATCAGCTTGATAAGTTTCATTAAAAAATCTTGTGATTTGATTAGAATTGCATTCAGTTAACAGGTAAATATTGAATCTCACCATTTAGTTTCTGGTATTTTCCCTGTTTGTTCATGTCTTACTTTATGTCCTACAGTAAAGTTTTATAATTTTTTTTCACCTACGTATTTCACTTTGATTATCAGTAAGCTTATTATTGGATATAAGATACACACACACACACACACACACACACACACACACACACTTTCTCTTTCTCTCTCTCTCGCTCTCACTCAATACCTTTACCTTTTAATTGGTTGGCTGTGTGTAAATAAGTTATTTTTTCTATGATGATCTTGTGTTTGATCAACCTATTGAACTCTTATTTACTTTAATATGTCTTTTGAATGGATTTTCCTGGATTTTCTAAGTATTATTTTCTAATATTTATACCTCATTTGTTTTCTCATTAAATTGCCTTATTTAGGACCATTGATACATGGTTGAATTCTTAGTAAGGTTGATAGCAAACATACTTGTCTTCTTCTGATTTTAGTTACTGTACTTCTAATACAACATCATTTTTAGAATTCCTTTTTTTTTTTTTTTAAATCATGAATTGAGGTTGAATCTTACCAAGAGGCCTTTAAACTTCTATTGAGACAATCATCTGGTTGGATTTCTGATTCTGTTAATGTACCGAATTGCATGAATAGATTTACAGGTGTTTAATTATCGTTGATTCCTGTAGTAAACCATTTGTGGTGGTAGGATTTGGTTTTCAGTAATATTATGCTTTCCTGCACCAACAGGCCAAATATATCCTCCCTCCTTCCAATAAAATTTGTTACATATCTTTAAAAGTTTCTTTCACACTGTCTGAGTTATCCATCCTATCTATCACATGTTTTGTAAGAGTTAGAACTTCACTAAGTGGGGAATAAAGGAGAATTATAAGTAACAAGTAAGAAAGGGCAAGTCTCATATATTTTGATCCTGGGAATTTTGTGAAATGTACAAATCGCATCCCTAGATGGACCTATGATGGTATTGGCTCAGAAATAATTTTTCCTTTGCGTGTTGTTCTTTGCAGAAATGGAACTCAGTTTATTAATTATCAGTATGTTAAACTGGTGAGATAAGGAAGCAAGTGATGTAAATGAGTTTATTTATGACTAAGCCAAGTGCTTAGTTCACAAAACAGCAATAAAGAATTTGTATCACTTCTGCACTCTGCTTACTGTAGGCCTGGCATTCTTACATATGCTAGCTAAATTATTCTTCACAGCAGTGATGGGGGCAGGTAGAAGAGTTATCACCCCATTTTATAGGTATGATACTGAGGTTCAGAGAAGATAAGTGGCTTAACTGAGGCCACATGACAAATATGTGATATAAAGTTGATACTAGATCCCTAAGTCTTAATTCTAAGCCAGTATTTTGCATCCCATCTCTGCCTTGGACGTTTTGTATGTGAAAAATAGGCCCTTTTTATGGCAGAAACCAGCAGAGCAGTAAAGAAAGTTCAGAACCTGTTTTTTTCCCTTCCACTTCTCTGCCACTCCCAACAGTAATTTTAGCCTGAGGAAATAAGGAAGAAATTCTCAAGGAACACCGTAGACAACATCATAAAGATTTTCATGTTGAACTGCCTTTTCTTTCTCTCCTAAATTCAAGTAGTCACTAAGCCACAGGGGCAATGTGTCATTTTAATATGACTCTGCATTTGTTGAGCTCCTTTGGGTCAGAGAATGCACAGTCCTATAGAGACAACTTCCACAACCTGGCTAGTGTGGGGAGGCAAGGAAATAATTCAATCTCTGTGTTGTGGTAATGAAATCATGTCAGAGAGAGGTGCTGTGACAGCTCAGAACCTTGGAGCAAATGAAGTGAAGGCTGGCAGGGCCGGGACTCCTGCAGCCCTTGCCACTTCCTGTGTCGTTTCGTGCCATCTGACTTGAAAGAATCTCACCTGTCCCAGGCAGAGGAAGCTGTCTCAGGATATCGCGATCACTGATAAACCATGGGAGCAGAACAAATGTTCAGTGGTAGTCTTTATTTCTCACTTGTGGCATTTTAGAATAATTCTTCACAGACTATACACAGTGTAAGCCTATGGAAAGAATAGCATGCTGCTTTTTCTAGAAACATTTCAGGATGTTGGCCTTCATGATGCTTTTGATAATTACAGTATTTTACTGGACTGTCATGCAAACATGACCTTAAAGAGAATCGTTGGCATGTCATTCTTACATTAAGCTATGCTAATATATGCTCTGTGTAGTTCAGTCTTTACAGATGTCCACTGAACCCATTCTGTAGTTATTTACGTGAAGTTCCAAGTCTAGAATGGAAAGTCCTTTTTTTTTTCTTCTTATATTGCCATGTAACGATAGCGGTCGAGCAGCAGCCATCATAAAGCAGACAAATAGAGGGTGGTGTGCAAGTTTAGCTGAACCAGAAGATTGGGTATAAACTGTATCTGATGCATACAAGAGGTAGTCCAGAAAGTAGGGACTAGGCAGGCTGGCTCTGAGTCTAGAAAATCCATAGGTAGGAGTGGGGTAGGGCGTAAGACTGGTACCTGTGAGCAGGGTTGAGACTTTTGATTCCAAGGCAGAGGTTGGTTGATTTAGGGAGCAGAAAGGGAGTACTGTCTGAATGAATGCCTCTTAATAAGCTGGGAGGAAGCACCCACAGGTGGAAGGGACCTAGCATTAGATCCAATTGAGAGAGACAACCACCCAAGAAACATGTTGGCTGGAAGGAGATTCGGAAACCTAGTTCCTGACACTGGTTGTTAAATTGGAAAGTTGAAGTGAAGACAGAAATGGGAGACTGAGTATATAGGCAGTTAGTCTTGGAGAACGGAGAACAAAATGAAATGAGGTGTGAAAATTGCATTCAGTGAGAAAGGTTCAGGATAAGTTGGAATTTCCAAACTGGGAGCTTGGCTGAGACATCTTGTGGTAATATGTCTGAGCTACAGGGGCTGACAAATGGGCTCAAAGCAGTTGGCTAAGCTGGCCAGGAGCCTTAGTTTCCAGGAGGAAAGATGAATTTATAATTCAATATGGCCTTAAAAGTAGGAGTAGGGTTCTGGTTCAAACGTAGAAAATTGCAAGGGACCTTCACACTTACTCTGACAATGAGCATAAGCAATACAATTATAAATGTTTTCCAACCAGTGAGAGAGCCAAAGACACAAAAAATATAAATAAATTAAATTTCAGCAAGTGTCAAGCCCTCTTAGGAAAGAAGAAACCCAGGGCTGCTTTCATCCCTGGAAGAGTGGTAGGAAGGGGAAGAATCTGTCTTTGGCAGGGGAAGATGAAACTAGCCCACCTTTTACCTAACTTTGAATGGCTGCATGTTGTCTGGCATGATTGTTTAGAATGCCAAGGTTTCTCAGCCACAGAAAAAGCTTGTACCATCCTCTCGATCTTTCCTGCGGGCCTTCACCAAGTGTGTGGATGTGGTACGCAGAAGGCTGAGATGAGGGCAGAAAAACTGATTTTAAGAGTTTTTCCCTAAGTCACATGTGGCTTTTCCCCAATAGCAAGGCAGTGGTCTGGTGAAGGCTGGCAGGGGCCCAGGGCAGGAGAGCTGAGAGAAATCCTGCCATGATACTCCAGAGTGTTCTGTAGGCACCATCAAAGGATGAGGGCATAGAGAGCAGGGCAGAGAAAAATCTCTACAGTGCAGGAAGCCAGGAGCTCTTCATGGAAAATAAAAAGAATTTCTTAATGATACCTGCTGGACTTTAAAGCTCAGAGGGATATCCCCCAGTTTGGAAAATTGATGGTTTGGCTGTAAAGCATAGAGAGATCTCTAGAATCTGTGAGTGCTCAGATCTCAAGTCCCACTAAAAGAGAATCCTGATCCTGTCCTTGAGATAGTCCTTGAAGCCAGTGGTGAATTGAATCTAATTAAGGCTGTAGTAAATCCCAGACTCACATCTACTATGGATTAGATGACTCAGTGTCCCCTTTCTCCAACAGTGACCTTACAAAGATGGAGCGAGGCCTTTTTTGTGGATAAGTGTTATCTCAGTCTCTATTGTTCTTTCACACAAAATATTTAGCACAAAATAAGTGATAAGGCATATAAAACAACCAGTGATTGTGACTTTTGCCTAAGAGAGGAAATAATCAATAGAAATAGACATAGTGGTGGCCTATTTTGGAATTACTTAGCATAATTAAATGATTATGCTAGGTATATTCAAAGATCTACTGGAAAAAAAGACAGCATGCAGGGACAGATGTGGAATTTCAAAAGAGAGGTGGGAACTTTTTTTTTTTTTTTTTAAAGTAGTTTGGAAAATCAAGAAGATCAGTAGGGAAAGAAAGACACTATAGAACAAGAATGAGATTCATGACCCCAGATCAGGGTCTACTCACTAGGATGCTTTTGTGCCCCGGTTGTGTATGTGTGGTTCAGAGCTGTTAGTTAATGGAAAAACAAAACCAAATGAAACACAGAAACAAAGAAAAAAAAAAGCCTACAGACAATGCCTGAGCTGGAGAAATCAGTGGTTCAAGAAGCTAGGCTCATGGGTTAAAAAAAAAAAAAAGTCTGGATTCACTTTCTTTTCCTTTTTCCTGGGATAAGCCTGGAGTTCCACATAAATTTGTGATTCTGTACAATCCTCATATCAGGTGATAGTCTATGTCTTTGTTTTTTAGCTTTACTTCGATAAATCATTCAAAAGGACAGATGCACCAAGAAAAAAAAGTCTGCATTCCAAAGTTCCACAACAGAGATAAACATCTATAGACATTTTTAGAATATTACATTTTCTTTACAGTTGAATTTTATGTGTTTACATGTAAAGGATATCAAAGTTCATAGCAACGAGCATGTGCTTTTTGCATAAGCAGGCCTCTTTTCAGAAATTTTCTTAGTGAAGACCATTTATTCTTACGGAATTAACAGTATTGTCATGTCTTTGCCAAGAAGTGTCAAAGGGTCCTTTTGGTATCATTGAAAAAGTGGAGTAAACTTTTTTTTCAAGCTGCATTCTTCTGTTCCCTAGGAAGTCGGTTTGACCTTTTTTTATTTTTTATTTCATTTTCGATTTTTTTTCATTTGAAGAGGAGTAAACTGGTTCACACAAAATGTGACTTTACATTGTGCCTTTCAGTCAAGGACAAATAATGAGTTTGAAGCATACTCCAAATACCTGCTGAACTTACGCCTTTTCCAGGAAACAAAAAAAGTGCTTCTCTGTATTTATCTGTGATTAACCATTATACAATTGTTCTTTGTCACCAATTTCTGTGCATCCTGTTCAGCTCTTAGAATAAAAGCTTTATGATATCTTTAGTAGACATTTTTCTTGGGGATGGACCCAACCAGAGAAAATTCAGTTTGATATTGGGCCGGACCAATTGCATAATTTGTAGGGCCCAGTAAAAAATGAAAATGTGGGGCTCCTTGTTAAAACATGATTAAGAATTTTAAGGTGGTAACAGAAGATCATTAAACCAAGTGTGGGGTCCTTGTAAGGGTTGGGCTCTGTGCAGCTACACAGCTTGCATGCCCATGAAGCTACTAGCCCTGGTATATATAGGATTTAAACCTCTGGTTTGTTAAGACATCACTGATCGTTCATGAAGCTGTCCATCCAGGTATTTTGGTATCATGGTCTTAAATGAGATGAAATTTAGGAGCCTAGCTGTTACGAGGGATGCATGGCCAGGATGTAAAGCTCAACAGTTCTAGGGAGCTCTGTTCACATCCTTAGTCATCATAGAGTTAGATGATTGTGGCATTTTTTCCTGGCATATGGCAAAAAAAGTGTCTTGAGGAAGAAGAGCGACTTTTTCTAATACACAAAAATGCTATTTGGGCAAGTAGTAGCTGCTCTTGCCAACTTCCTTTTCCCTAACCATTAATATTTTCTCTTTCCCTTATAGATCTAATCCTTTCTTGTGACTGTAAGTGCCCACTTGACTTCATAGTTTGTGTCTAGGTCTGTCTCTCTTTTCTCCTTTCTCTCTTCTCTCTCCCTTTGTTTTTCTTCCTTTTGTTTTTTCTGTCTTCTCTTTCCAGCCTTTACTTTGCCCCCAAAGCCTGGCTCCATAGATAGTCTCCTGAGAAACTGGCACTTGAATCTTAGGTTGAATTTCATTCAGTCTATCCCCTATTCCAGAGGTTATTCCATTTTAAATTTTCAGTTCTAAACAGGAAAAGGGAGATTTTATCAACTGAAAGGAAGCCCCATGAGCCGATAGAACCTATCTCAGCCTCCATTAAAACTAGTAGCTTAAAACGGAGTCCTGTATGTGAAGCTGCATCCACAGGGAGTTCATAGTATGACAGTGAAATAGGAATAAAATCCCCAAGAAGAGAGTCTGATTTCCAAGCCTTTAAGTTTAGTTTGCAAATACAGGTTCTCCGAGCTGGTTCTACTGTGTAGGGCCCTGTGCTGTGAGAATTGCTGTTGTGAATGGCATTGCTAACCTTTCCAATGTTCTAGGTTGCTCTAGTGAGCCTGTCCACCGTAGTAGGGTCCAAGGAATCAGGGCCAAACCTGGAGCCTGATGGTAACAGTGACAGGAATAAACGTAGCTGACGTATGAAACTATGCTGGACGTAGTGTTCAATGCACACAATCACCCTATTAACGCTTCCCAAGTATCGTCATCATCTTGACGAAGAGGGAAGGAGGGTTTCGTTTGCCTGCTTACCCTTTCCAGGACATAAACTTCCTTTCCTTGGTGCTGTACTTGGTGTTCATTTGAACCTGATGTTACCTGCAAAAGAAATGTTTTCAGGAAGGAAGACGTGTCCTGTTATGAAAGCCTGACCAGCCGTAAGGCTCCTTTACACCCCACCCCACCCCCCCCAACAAACAGTGTTAAGCAGTTGCAAGCTTGCTGTCGTTTAAAACCTCAGTGCTTGAAAATGAGCTGGCTTAATGTTGTTGATTCATAGAAATGAAAATCTATACACGTTCTGCCTCAAACCTGATCACCGAGTCCTGTCTGTAAAAAGGACGGCACCACCATTCCTTCCTTGTTTCTTTAGCAGGCCTCTAAACATGCCACAGAGCAACATTTTGCTTCATTTCAGGTTGAACCTTTGTGGGAAGGTCCCGCAAGCTTTTTTGTAAGGTTTAACAGCACATCTTATACTTAGATATTTTAAACTTTCTTGTGTCTCAAAACTATAATCCCCTGAGAGGTAGCTACTCTGTCTTGCTTATCTGGGAACCCCCATTGCTTGGTCCTGATTTTGGCATTTGAAGGAGCTCAGTAAAGGAGCTTGTGGCGATGCTGAGAGACACACAAAAATAGGATCAGGAACAGGGACGCAGAAGCACCCTTGATTTCGTTTTACCTGGAATTCAGAGTAATCTCAGGCCAAATTCTGCTTAGTCAAGCTCGACATCTGTAGCTACATTTCTCAGAATAGCCCAGGAAAGAGAAAACAGAAGCTCTGCCAAGCCTGTTGATGTTAAGAATGACAACTCCATATGCCAGGAGGCAGGAAGCCCCATTTACACTGTTCATTCTTGGTCCAGGACGTAGAATTAATGGAAGGGAGAAAGATGGAGCATATCTGTCATCACCTTTTTTTTTCTGCCCTTCCCAACCAGACCGGAAAGAGAGAAAAATAGCATTTGAAAAAATCAAGGTAGCATCATAATGACTTTGAAAAAGCCCTAAGTAGCAATGTTAAACTGACCCTTATAAAGTTCCAGTAAGGTTAATTAGTAGCTCCTGTGGGAAAAGCCTGGAGAGCCCGCTATTTGAACTAATATCTTCATTTTTTAAAAGGGAATTTATAAGCATAAGTGTGCCAAGGAGTAACATATTGAAAACTGCTGGTTTTTCAGATGACTTATTGAATAAAAAACACGTACACACACACCCTACACATGAAACAAAATTTTTAAAAATTTACTCTGGTTTCAAAATGTCCTAATTTAGTTATCCATAATGTGCGTTTCCTTTCTTTTTTCTTTTTTTAATCCAAGAAACAGCACAGGTACCGTATTTCCCCGAAAATAAAACCTAGCCGGACAATCAGCTCTAATGTGTCTTTTGGAGTAAAAATTAATTTAAGAGCGGGTTTTATATTATATATATTATATCATACCTGGTCTTATAGTAAAATAAGAGTGGGATGTTATGTTATGTTATGTTATGTTATGCTATGCTATGCTATGCTATGCTATGCTATGCTATATTATATTATATTATATTATATTATATTATATTATATTATATTATATTATAAAGACCTGGTCTTATAGTAAAATAAGACCGGGTCTTCCATTAATTTTTGCTTGTCCGGTTAGGTCTTATTTTCAGGGAAACACGGTATGTAGATGAAATGACTAAATAAGTCAAGGTCCAGGAACAATGATTATCAGGTCTTCAAACTCTGAATTGCCGTGGAAGCAGCTTGGTCACTGATGTGACCTGTGACCTGATTCCACCCAAGCCCCTGATCAAGCCTGTGTTTGCCTCCTCCCATAGATGACCATTTCTGCACCCGCAAACCCACAGGCCCTGACTGTTGAATTCACTCTAGATCACATCCTCATGTGACTCCAACCAAGGTGTTTATTGCCAACCCTTAAATTCAGGTGGTTCCTTAGAGCATGGGAAAAATATGTTTATTTGTTCTGTGCCTTTGAAAGCTAGTTAATGTGGAGCTCCTGTGGAGTTGTGGGAACATCTATTCAGAAAACCACAGGCACTGGTCTGTTCTGAAATCGAGCAGTGACCGTGAAAGGCAAGGTCTGTGCTTTCGCTGGCGCGGGTGTTTTGCTGGCCTGTGAGCTCTGTGACTTTGAGGAAGCAGTTGACCCTCTCTGAGCCATAGTTTCTTCATCTCTTAAAAGAGTTAGAGCTTTGGAAGACTTTGAGCTCAGTTCAAGCCACTTTCTCTTGTTCCTCTTGCTCTCTCATTGAAATAGCAAGAATCTGATCATTGTGCAAAAGACCCAAGTGTGGGTAAGAACGCGTACACTTTGAAGGATCCTGTAAAGTAACTTGACTTTTTGCTTTGACCTTAAAGTAAGTACTCAGAAGCTTCTATTTGATAAACAGAACAGAACAAAACAAAATCAAAGCCTGAGGCAAACTTACCTTAAGGACCTTTAGTAAGCTCTTTTGTCTTTACCTCAGGAACAAACACAACCAGCTGCAGTGTTGACAGTCTGCCTGTGCCATCAAGACAGGCAGAGCCTTAAATGCGCAATTGAAATCTAAGCAGTTCATAGCTGGTCAATGATGTCATTAATTGGGGCGGGCCTTTGGGGCCATATTCCTTTTCTCTTCTTTGGGCTTTCGAGCCAGAATTGTTTTTGTTTTTTTTTTTTTTTTTATGAAAAAAGAAAATGAATAGGTGCTGAGTCTGGCTCTTCCTCTGGCTTGTAGGAATTCTTTTCAGCCTTGAGCACTGTTTACATATGTATCCACTAAAGAAATTCCTACTTTGTGCCTGCTACTGGCTTACGGGGATATAGTGGTGAACAAGACAGGAAGAGTCCTGCTTTCATAAAGCTTACATCTAGAAAGGAGGGGTTAGGCAGTTCACAAGGAAATGAGTAAATAAATAATTGCAGAGAATCTGGAAGCGCTGCGAAAGAGAATGAAACAGAATGATAGCCTAGAAGAACCTGTGGGGGGCAGTGGGGGAGCTGTTTTAGTTTGGGTGACTAAAAGATTCTGTCTGCGGAGGTGCCCAGTTGAATGTGGACAATAGGGAGAAGCCAGCTATTATGGTTTGTCACTGCACTGGCCGCTCGTGTTATTTAATAATAGTTATAAAAGTGAACATGACTGTAACGTGGGGTAGCCCTTAAGAAACACAGCTTAGTTGTTCCATAATAAATGAAATTGAGAATTGCCATGTGACCCAGCAATTCTACTTCTAGGTCAGTATCCAAAAGAACTGAAAACAGACATTCAAACAAAACTTGTGCATGCGTGTTCGTTGTAGTGCTACTCACAAAAAAAAACCGAAAAGTGGAAAATCCCCAGAGGTCTATCATTGGATGAACAGATAACGAAAATGTGTTCTAGGCATACAATGGCATATAATTCGGTCATAAAAAGCGATGAAGTATTGATAGATACTACAACATAGATGAACCTTGAGAACAATATGCGAAGTGAAAGAAGCCAGTCACAAAAGGCCACGTGTTACATGATTCAACTTATGTATGACGTGGACAGAAGAGGAAAATCCGCAGAGACAGGTAGTAGGTTAGTGGTTGATTAGGGTTGCAGGGAGGAGGTAGGGGAAGGGCAGTGATTGCTGATGCCTATGGGGTTTCCTTTCAGGGTAATGAAAACATTCTGCAGCCAGGTAGTGGTAATGGTTACACAGCATGGTGAATGTACTTCATACCAACGAATTTTACACTTCAGAATGGTTCAAATGGCATGTGTATTTTACCACAACTTAAAAAACCCAAGAGTGATATTTGACACCAGTCCATACCGAGAGACATTTATATACACTTGGAAAATATCCTGAAAAGTAACTGTAGACGGTCTGGCTTAGCCTGTATTTCAGGGAGGAAAACTTTTATTTGGTATTTATTTAGGCCCACACCCTTTGAAAGGGGGCTTTCAGGGACTTATCAAAAGAGAACTGAACCCAAATACAGCCGTGTAAATATGCAGGTGTGCACATCTCTCCAATGAATCCGTTGTTTAAAGCCCTAAACTATTGACAAGTGAACAGGATGTATTTTACGCCTAGGCCTACCCCCGGTGCAGTCTACTCTCAAATTGTTTTTTATACGTGAGGAACATTCTCACCTGCGAGTTTGTTGACTGTCCCTGAGGTTTTAGTGAAAAGAGAAGGCTCTGGGGATGAGGAGTGGGTGTGTGTGCTATTTCTTATCAAGAGCACTGACCTTGGAATTAAAGCAGATGGAGAGGGTGTGGACAGGTCTCCCAAGATTAAGTTGAAGAAGTGGCCATAGTTAGAGATAACACAAGGGAAGGGCAAGAACACGGACCTGACACGGAGAAGGCCTGTTTTCAGTCTTGGCCTTGTCTGCACCTAACCTGCCGTGTACCCCTAGGATGTCATTTTGATTCATATATATATATATATATATATATATATGTATTACCTATAAAAATTAGTACCTTCCGCAAGCCTAGCATCTAAAGTAAATATAAACAGGAGGAAATAAAAACTTTGATCTATTTTAAACTTTTAGCCATAGCAGTAGTCCCTTATTTCGTTATTTGATATGTCATCCATCTGACATTTCTTACAATAGTAGAAATGGGTGAAAATTCAGTAGCCCAAGAAAAAGTATTGATAACATCTATAGAGTTTTCCGACCTCTAGTAAGAATGACTGCTGTGTTCTTTTAAAAAAATTATTTCTCAAGGAATATTCATTTAATATCTTAAGTCATGACAACCCTACTCTTTCTTTGAGTGACATGAATAAAATACTAGCTAGGCTCTTTTTTTTCCCCCTACCAATTCCTCTGATCTACATAGTTATTAGAAGGTGGAGGTATGTTTAGATATATTTTTGAAGAGGTGGATTTTGAAACATTTAGGCTTAGATACAAAGCACTCCACCAGACTGGCTTAGAAAATGTTGGGCCTCTCACAATTTCCAACAACCCAGAATGTTCCATATTGTTTCTGCCTACCAAATGACTTGTCAGTGGTAGCCTCCCATCCCCACCCCTACCACATACACTTTTCCTTTCACTCCGTCTACTTTTCCCACCACATTCAATGTTAGAAATAAGCAATGCTATCTCCTGGTTAAGCCATATTAGAATTCCCTCAGAAACACATGAGAGAAAAGAAGCCCAGTCTGTTCTGTTTGTTTGAGGCCCATTGTCTGCTGTCATTTTTGACCCAGTTTCTTTTGAGACGAGGAGTAGGGGAAAATTTAGGCCTCAAGGAGATTATCGATGGATGCTTTCAGGAAATTCTCTGTAACATGTGCCTGAGTGGTAATTATTGCCTAAGATCTTGTATTCACCAGGCAGAGTATTTTGTTCGCAAACAGGAGGAAAAATAAATTACTGTAGTTTATTGTGAAAACTTTTAGCTTCCCCCAACTATAAGGACCCTGATTGCAGGTTGAGTTTCACATGCAGGTGTGAAGGCTTACTCTCTTTATCCCCTCTTGCATGGTGGCCTACCGTGTTTCCCTGAAAATAAGACCTAGCCGTTCAATCAGCTTTAAAGCATCTTTTGGAGCAAAATTAATATAAGACCCAGTATGTTATATTATATTTTATTATACATTATATATTATATTATATATATATATTATATTATACCTGGTCTTATAGTAAAATAAGACCAGATCTTACTATATTAATTTTTGCTCCAAAAGATCCATTAGAGCTGATTTTCCAGCTAGGTCTTATTTTCGGGGAAACACGGTATCTCTGATTACGGGGGTTAGACCTAGCCAGGCTAATAAAAGTGATGCCCGTGACTTTCAGTGGACTCTAGAATTTGAAGATTGAAAAAGTCACCACCAAAAGATTGGAATCCTGCAAGAAAGGTATAAAAACAATAAAGATTTCTAACCCACATAGCTTCTTCTATATGGAGATGCATGCTCCGTGATCTTAATTCATTCCTCAGAGGATTCTTCTGCAGAGCGCTTCTTCCTGTGTGTGCATACATGTGGAACTAGGGAGATGTGTGTGATGGAGAATGAGAGAACCAATCAGAATATTAATTGCTCAGCACAGGACACTCCTGCTAGCATCTGTGGGCTGTAGGCATTGGTGAGAGTCACAGTCTTTAGTAGCCGGCCTGACCAATCAGAATGGATGTCAGCTACATGGCTGAAGCAGGGTCTTGGACAGCCCATTTAGGGCCAGGCTTTCATCCGTTAGCAATAATGTTTTTGGGGCGGTGGTGGGAGGAGTTCTGCAGGAGGAGCCCAAGTGGTCAGGCTATAGTGGTTGTGGTTATTTACCAAACTAGTATGGATGCATTTGAATCTCAACAACCAGTACATGAGCTGCAGCTCTGAGAACCTTTCTGTATCCTAGACTTCTGAAGCAGTTCCTATCAAGATGTAGCCTACTGGTATCTAAGGCAGCTGATGGTTGTTGTTAGATGTTTGTTTATTGGTAAACAATTGTGTCACAGTTGGCTCATACATGCTTGATGTTCATCTGAACTGTTACCTGGTTAGAACCCAGCCATTTGTCCTCAGTAAGCTCTATGCCTATGACATTCAGAGTGGATCGAGGTCTGCTGACAACATCAGGAACCCAAAGCTATTTTGAGTGCTGGCCTGCTCTGAACTGGTCTTACCACTTGTTGGTGACTGTGATAAAGTGAAAGAATGCCGTAAAGTCACTGGCGCCCCAGAGGTGTTTTTTTAGGAGGACTTTATTGCCTATTTTCAAAACAGGGCTAAAATTTTGGAAGTAACAAAAAACTTACTGGTAAGATGTTTGTGTAGGGGTTCTAAGCAGTGTACAGGCTAGGCCTGATGGCCTGAGGGGTGGCTAGAAGGACCACATCTGAGACGGGTGAGTATTATTGAGAGAGTTTTGCAACTGGGATATTGGATTGCCACAGAGAGGACTGCATTGCTGAAAGAGACGCTGCCCCCTTTCGATTCTGGTCTGAAATGGAACTTTCATGTGCTCCTTGAGGAGATGCTTCTCTCTTCATTAGGTCATTGCCTTTAGAGTGAGTTAATGCGATTTAAAAATAAGCACACAGTTGAATACCATAATGTAGTTAAGCAAGCTGTTGCTGACTGTGCAAGGTAACGTTTTTTTCTATTTATGAGAGTGGCTTATATTACAGTACGCACAGACTGAGCCATGGCGTGACTATGTGATAGCCGCCTATATTATCAGCATTTAAGGTGGACTGTTTAAGTAGATCCACAGGGAAATAAGTTTTCAGCAGGATTCCTTACTGTGCATGAACCATCTCACAGCTTGATTTATATCTTCCCATCTTCTGCTAAATATGTTTTCTTCTTTTGGTCCTCACAAACGTCATTCTGAATTGAAAAATACTGTTTGCTTTCCATGGTTCAGCTTAAATGTTGCATGATATTTAATTCTAACGTGCCCTTATGATAGAGTTTGCTAGAAGGTGAGAGTGGGTTTTGGTGCTCTAGTGTTACCTCTCACTGAACCCTTCTTTTTCAGGGTTTGGCTGCATTGAGTATGGACACACAGAACCATAGTAAATGGGACAAAGTATCAGTGTTATTTAGGGTTCCCCGATCGTGGGTTAGATTGGAGAACCCAGTGGGGCCCTTCACTTCACTGCCTGAATCTTGAGTCTTACTCAGACTTCTCACCTAGAGATGGCTGGAAAAGTTGGAAATAGAAGGAAAGATCTTCCTGGCTCTATCAGCTAGTAGTTGGTCATGGAGGGTATAACTAACTCCTTGGCTAACTGAGTCCAGTGGTCAGAGTCCCTGTCCTTCCCCAGGGACTGGATAGGAGGACCAGAAGCTTTACATGGAAGAACTCTCTGCTAAGAAGTGTTTTGGAAATCCCTGCTTGTATAGGATTTACTTTTGGTGAAATTTCATGATCAGAACCGGCATGTAACATTTAAAAAGTAATTTTTAAATATTAAAAGTGCTCTTCCAAAAAGCATAGAACTAAGATTTAAACGGAATTTAAAGGATTACCCAATTTACCTACCCATTTTAAAATCGACACTCCTCTATAACTTTCCCATTAGCGGTTATTGGGTCTTTGAACACCTGCCAAGGCAGCCTATTATATTTCATAATGAGCTAAAATATCCCCTATAGCTTTTTCCTAGTTTTGTCCCCTGGAGATACCTAGACAAAGTATTGCCTCTTTTCCACATGATAACCTTCCCTTTATTTCACAAGAACTTGCCACGTCCCCCCCACCCACATTTGCCAAGTGAACATACCCAGTTCATTTAACCATTCCTCATGCGATACAATTGAGAGTTCCTGCACTATCCTGGTAGCTATCCTCTAAATTTATTCCAGTGAATGTATATTCCTCAAAACAAACAGACAAAAACAAAACAAAAATTGTATCACTGGAACCAAAGGGGATATTCCTAGTATGGTCCAGTGTAGAAAGGGTTGATTACCTTTCTAATCACAGAAACCATACGTACATTAAAAGCACCTTACCAGCTTTATTGATAACTTTGTCCCATCTCTGAATCATGTTTAACTTTCTGTTGATGAAAACATCGTATTTTCCTGCGCTGCTGCTTAAGCCAGGTATCCCCTAGCCTTTACTTATGTAGTTGCTTATTTGGACCCACGAGATAATGTTATGTCTCTGTAGACCTAGCCCATCTCTCCTGCCTGCCAAACCTCTCTGGCTCCATACTGTGCCATTTGATGTGTTAGCTACCTTTCTCAGCACCGTGATCTCTAAATATTTGATGGGGAGACCCTCACTGTTACTATCTTCATTCAAGTTCACGTGAAAGTATTGTGCTGCACAGGCTAAGGACAGAGTTCTGAAGCAAGCCGCTAGAAACCTCTATTGAGGTGGATGTCAACTTTAAGCACGTTTTATATTTTAAATTTTATATCCCTTACCCCCCTGATTACCCCCCTGATTATAAGAATATCGTTACTCGGTTCTGAAGCAAGCCGCTAGAAACCTCTATTGAGGTGGATGTCAACTTTAAGCACGTTTTATATTTTAAATTTTATATCCCTTACCCCCCTGATTATAAGAATATCGTTAAATACATTGTAAAATGCATTGTTGAAGTCCGTATTTCATTATAATCAAAAGGAAAAGTGAGCTTAGGCAGATACGGCCAATTCTGAGTAAAATTGTGCTGCCTCCTGGTGATTGCAGTGTCTTTTGTTTTCTGTTTTTTTCCTGGCTTCTCATGAACAATCCAGTTTTGATTTTTCCCAAGATCTCCCAAGGGGACCTCTACACACATTTTTTGAATCCACCTTCTCTTTCAGTTTGAAACATGAATGACATTTACCAGTCCCCCAGCTTTTGGCACATCTTCCACTTTCCACTATTACTCAAAGATTTCTGACGGTGCTGGAGCATTACTGATCTCTACTGCAAGGACTCATAATATCTAGGCTGTGATTCCGAGGCTGTGTTTAATTTCACCTTAAGCCTGTTGTCTGATTTTTTCCAGACCTTGGCTGTTGGGACCAGAACTTCTTTCCCAAGTTGTTGCATGGCATGTACAAAGAAAATATATATATATAGCAAAAAATGTCCAGGACACTTCATCTTCATGTAGCCTTTATAGTTATGATAAATGCAAAAGGCCCAGTGTGAGCTTTGGTTTCTTTCATTTGCGAGTGGGCTTTTTCAAGTAATAGAGGTTATTATAAGGATACAGGTGGCAGGAAGAGCAAAAATGGCTCCTTGGAAACAGAAAATTGAATCAAGAAATGTCCAGGACTTGGAATTGGAAATTCGATGACAACTTGAGGGATTGGGCCATCTGGCTGCTGCTGTACGAGGAGTAGTTCGATGACTCCCCCACCCTAGCCCTAAGCCAAGGAAAGTCTCAACTTTTTTCTTATTCCCCCCCAACCCCAATCCCTGGAGCTGATCTCAGGCTTAATTTATTTATTTATTTCCTCAATTCATTTCTTTGCTTTGTCTTTTACTCTTGTACTACCAAACAGTTTACTGACTCATTTATTTCTCTACCTCAGAATTTCCATTTACCCATATTTTGGGCGCAGTCAAAACTTTGCCTCACCTGTGGTAGTTTGTGGATTATTTCTTACCCATTCTCTTGTCCATGGGGGCCTTTAAGATGGTGTCTGGAATAATTTAGGAATGGATCTGCCCAAAGAGGTCGAGAAATTAAATAATCCATATTTGTCCTAGTAGAACTGGATAACCCTGAGGTTTTGGCTTTTCTTTTCAAAGAGATATGAGAAAACTTGCTCATGTCACTAACTCTTTGACAGTAGTTTGAGCAATCGCAGTGTCTGTCAGGCCCTCAGTCTCTTACTGAGGAAAACTGCTCACCTTCTGCCATGTTCTGCTCCTCCCGACCCTGGCTCAAACACGGCTGACTGGGTGGTTGACGTATACCTGACCCAAAGACAGCCAGCGCTTGAGCTGGCCAGCAAATAGCTCTTTCCACACGAGGATGAGATGAGCCCATCAATTCCTTCTCTCTGAAGGATCTTAACTGAAAAATGGGAAAAGGACCTGGCAAACAGGAGCAGAAGATGCAAATCCAGAGAGAAAGCATAAGAGACCAGAGAGAGACTAGGTGCTGTTTTCTTAAGGGAAAGAGGCAATGATTATTTAGTGTCTCCCAGTCTTGGCGCAGGTCCATATAATCATTACACAAAATGTGATGCTTATTTTATAGAACTTGGCTCTAGGGGACGGAGAGTGGGAGGTTTTTGCAGATAGAGTTAGGAGCCACACACTGTTTCAAAGGCTTTATTCTGTGGCAGGAGCTCCATTCTCTTCTTGAGTAGACGCTTCCCTCACCTCCCTTTTGCCAGGCATCTCCAGGAGGTCTCCCAACTTCTCTGGGGTACTTCTCTGGGGTATCTGCCAGTTTCCTCTTCTGTTTTGGCCCCTATTGCTGAAGTCTGTCCCCTTTGCTTCTTGGTCTTTACCTGAGCTCTGGACAGTGCCCAGTGTGTTGCCTTCCTGTGTTGGTGACACCAGCTGGTTGTGGGTGCTGGCCGGTGCACGAGGTGACAGGCTGTGTTGCTTCTGCAGCCTCTGTAACTGGGAGCCCCGTAAGAGAGGACCAGAGCTGGACACTAGTTAAAATGGTGAAGGTAGACTTTATTCAGTAACTATTGCAATAGACGCAAAGAGATGCCAGTATATAACTGGGCTCAATTCCAAATACAACGACACATGGGAATTCATAACCAAGGACCAGGTTGAGGGAGTGAGTGGATGGAAAATTGCTAAGAGGAGACATCAAGAGTGGGGGGAATCCTTGCTAAAAGTACTTAGCAGGAGACTTGCTACAACTGGACTAGACAAGCCAAAGGCAGCACCCCAGGATGAGACCTGGTTGACAAGAGGGCTCAGAGGAGCCTTGTAAAGTTTGGTCCAGGAGAGTCTGTCAGCCCCCAAAGCACCAAATTTGTATTGTGTTTCTGGGATCACAGGTGAAGCTGCATCTTGTTCTTGACTTAAATGAGATTCTCTTCTCCCTTTTGTCACATGGTTATATTTTCCTAAAGAGGTTCTGTGTCAGTTCGCAATAGCTCATACACGGCAGGAAAACAGGTCTTTCCATGCATTTCTTCAGGCTTCATTCAGAAGCCTATGACTGCAAGGACTTGCAGGGTAAGAAGGTTTGTGTGGGAGCAATCTGAGTGACAGACAAAATACTGTATTCTAAACACCCCCTTCCTAGCCCTCTAAGTAACTGAGATCGTTTAGGACCATACCCTGATTGCCTCTTTCCTTAGATTCTTACGTGATAGCCCCTCCCCAGCCCGACCTGCAAAATGACCCTGGTGGTGCCTCAGCCTGTTACTCACCTCAGACCAGCCACACCAGAATAACACCTGGGAGTCCAAGGAAGCCTCAAGCCAGAGCGGCTCCCCACCATCTCCTCACCCTCCTTAGTACTTGGAAAAGAAGAAAATACACCAAAAACTCAAATGTACCTAACCCAGACCCTTGCCTCAAAACAAAACAAAACAAAAAACTACATGTCTTTCTCAACATTGCAGTGCATACTTGAAAAAACAAAACAGAACAATTAATTCTGACAGAACCACCTCAGGCTCCTTTCCAAAGGAGTGAAGTTTTACTGAAAGTGATTAGAAAGAAAGGCACAAATGGGTGTTTAAAAGAATTAAAATGCAGGATTTAAACTGGGATCTTAAGTGGGGCTGTGGGGAGAGATGGGGGCTGGAGGACGGTAAGTGCAGAGAACGACAGCTGAGAGCATTGTAGCTCTGAAACTGGGGGAGAAAAACCATGTTTGGTTCCCAGAAGAATAGCCATTTCTTTTGATATTTCCAAAAATGCCACTCTCAGGGTTTGCACTGCTTTTTCACCGCACCTTTGTTCTTTTCTAGAAAGTACTAATGATTTGGCATCCTGGCACATAGCTGCATTTTTCTTATAAATATGTGTACTTCAAGTCTTGACTCAAACTCCACAATCTAATTTCTTTTAGAAAAGCATTTTTCAGAAAGCACGATTAATTCAAGAAAGCTCTTGCTGCTTTTATTGTCACAAAATCATACATTGTTTTTCACAGAATACTGCCATTTGTTTGTATGTCCCCACCGTGTTTGTTTTGGGGAGTTTTGTTCTGTTCTAGTGTCAGCTGAAGTGATTTTGAGTGTTTGCAGCATGATGTTAGTTAACCAAATGTTTCAACCTGAAACACCTGGGCTGTCATAAACTGCTCTCAATCAGAGTGGAAATCTTTGGAACAGTGAATGAAGATTTGGGGTGAAACAGACAGTAGATGGTGAGAGATTTTATGCTCCACTCATTTTTTTAGGAAAAATAAAAACAGACGAGTAAGTGTCGAGCTCTTTAGCAGTTTATTCTCAGCAGGAGGTATGTCTTACTGCTCCTGGGCTAGCCAGCAGCCAGTTCCCCACATCTGTCTGAATGTGGATCACTTAGGTTTAGTGTATGTTGGACCCTGTTCCTGTTCTCTATTCTGCCTACCCTTGGACTTGATAATTTTTAAAAGTTGGATAATTACAGATGAAGAGTCAAGACTGGACGTGGGAAGTGCTAAGCTGTCAGCTGAGATTTGGTACCTAAATCCTTCCACTCATTCTTTCTTCCCTCTGGTATCCTGACCAACTGAGCATGTGCAAAAGAGAACCATATTCGAAAAGGAAAAAGCAAAGCACAATTTTATTCGTAATTGAGCAGGCACCTGGTGACCTCACACAGACACCCTCACAAGAAGTGTGTGTATGTGGGGGTCTCTAGTACGGCCGAAGTGATTCAAAATGGCTGTGCCTGTGGAGTAGATCCGTCCTTTATTCCACCCAAGCCAAGGTGCAAGATCTAAAATGGTTTAAGAAGAAAGGTAGGTTAATCTATAGCAGGATTTGTCAAAAGCAGCACTAATGTCATTGTAGGGGGCTGTCTTGTGCATTGTAGGATGTCTGGTACTCTCTCTGTCCTCTCGCTAGATTTCAGTAGCAAACTTCCTCCACTCTTGTTCTGACAACCAAAATTATCTCCAGACAGTGTCAAACATCCCTGGGTTGGTGGTGGTGGGGGGGAATTGTCCCCAGTTGAGAAATCCTGGCTGAAGGGGAGCAGACCTCAAGTGGTCTGGGTTTCCCACTGATACTTAGGTTATGAAGCACAAGCTTAATCATACACTCAGGAGGAGAGGGTCTAGAATAAGATTTTTGAAATTCAGTGCAGAATATGATTGTGCTCTTTCAAACATTGGTTTTGAAATGTTGCATATTAGGGGAGGTTTTAAAAATCCTGATGCCCTAGCCAGACCCCAATTTTAATTAAATCAGAATCTGGGGGTATGGGGAAACTGGACCATCAGGGTTTTTTTTTTAAAGCTTCCCAGGGATTCCACTGTGCCGCCAAATTTGAGAACTAGTGCTTTAAAGTGCAGAGTCACTAGTAAGACATGGCCTAATTGCCTGAGTTGTAGATACCTTGTGTAATGAAAGCTTCTTGCTGTTATTTATCCCACATAACTGACTACCGTGTTTCCCCGAAAATAAGGCCTAGCCAGACAAGCAGCTGTAATGCGTCTTTTGGACCAAAAATTAATATAAGACCTGGTATTTTATGTTATGGTATATTATATTTTATATTATGTTATATTGTATTATATTACATTATTATATAAGACCCAGTCTTATATTATAGTAAAATAAGACCGGGTCGTATATTAATTTTTGCTCCAAAAGATGCATTAGAGTTGATTGTCCAGCTAGGTCTTATTTTTGGGGAGACACGGTACCAGTAGTTCTCAAACTGTAGCATACATTGGAATCACTTAGAGGACTAGAGGTTGAGGAAGAAATCTTTCCGATTTCTTAGGTCCAGGACGGGACCCGATATTTTGCGTTTCAAAAAGTTCCCAAGTGGGGCAGCCGATGGCTCAGTTGGTCATAGCGCGAGCTCTGAACAACAGGGTGGCCGGTTTGATTCCTACATGGGTCAGTGAGCTGTGCCCACCACAACTAACTTGAAGACAATGACTTGACTTGGGTCCTGGAAAAACACACTGTTCCCCAATAAAAAATTAAAAAAAAAAAAAAAAAAAAAAGAGTTTCCAGGCGGTGCTGACACTGCTAGCCCCGGAACCACCTGGAGAAGCACTACTGATGACTCCATATCAACCCTCCTACCTGGGGAGCAGCGGCACAGCAGCCCCAGTGAACAGCACCACCCAATGGCAGGCATAGAACTGCCTACCAGACATCCCTATTCCCTCACTTCTTTTCATCTTCTGCTTTCTCCTTTTCCACTTTCATAACTCACAGCCCACTTGGTTCTGTTGAAGGCACTCTGTCATTGTTTCAACCTTAATAATCCTTAGAATTTCCATTCACAGATTTCACATGCCTTCCATATCCTTATTTATTGAATCTGCTTTTCTTCATTTGCTGGCATTAAAGATGTTAAGGAAACACCTCTTACTTAGTTTCATTGTTTTCAGATTACCCTCATTAGGTGATATACCATTAAGTGGGGATTTCTTCCATTTTCATTGCAAATGTAGCATGTTGTAACTTGCTCATTGAAATAAACTTTGGGAGCTAATTTCAAAATCTTAACAACCTTTTTCAAACAATGAATTAATTTTTGACAGAAAATCTTTGGAAGTAGGAGACTATATATTCAATGTAGCAGGCTTTTTGTTTTTTGTTTATTTTCTTTTTAACCTGGGAGATGCAAAGCTCCATATTTAAACATGTTATTTCCAAACGTGATTGTCTTGCTTTAGAAATTTCAAACTCTTTGAAGACCAAGGCTATGACTAACATGTCCCTGCTTATATCTCACATTAAAATGACTGTCCATCCAGCAATAAAGAAGGCATTAATGGGTAAATATTTGGTCAGTTAAGTACCAGTGCTATGCAGGGGGATTTTCTGCAGGATGACCAGAGGATGTCATTCAATTAAACAAGGAGGTCTCAGTTTGGAATCCGCTGCGTGGAATCCTTTGAAACAGGGCTGCCTGCCTTTGTCTTGTGTCTTGACACTCACATCTTCCAAAATCGTTTGAGATGGAAGAAACAAATGTCTTAATAAATAGAGTGGTGGGAACAACCACTGGACCAGGAAGCCAGTACTGGTTCCGGTCCAGGCTCTGGCACTAGCGAGAGCTGCGACCTTAGACAAGTCACTTCACTTATCTTGACTTCAACTTGCTGGAGTGGACAATTGAGGAAGTTAAACTAGGCAGTCTGTAAGCCCCTCTCCAGTCTGCTGTCCTGTGATCTGAGGAGATACGTGTATTCTGTGGGCGCAGAACTGCGGCAGTGAAACGTGAACTTCTTCCACAGTCAGTAACTCAGGGTTACCAGGAGGGAAAGACAGCTGTTTGTATATCAATAAAGAATGTCTGATAGCTTCTCTGTTTTGCCCTTCAGTGGCTAAATAATACTGTATTGGTTGGGCTGTTAGGAAATTAATTTTTTTCAATTAAGTTGTTGAATTTTAGTCCTCACAACCAATTTTAATATATGGAAAAGTACCTTACCGAATGATTACACTGGACATCCAGAGGATATGTATTAACAAAGTAGAGTACCCTGGTGTAAAAAGTGCCCTTTAAGATGTTCCTTCTTAAAAACTACCCCCAAAAAGCAGAATGTGAGTAAGGTCTGTTGCCCAAGCTTCTTAGATCAGTTTTCTTATTTCCCTGATGAGTTTGTAAGAGATCCATGCTTCCTAATGTTGTGGCAGGCTCTCCAGCTTTACTGGAGGCTCACAGTGAGGGAAGAGGAGCGGTTATCAGGCAGTTGCTCAGTTGTGTAAATTAGGCTACCTTGGAGATCAGTGAGAGAGAAAAGCAGGTGATCAGAGCTATGTGGGGGTCCATTGTGCCATCTTCCTGATGTTTCTACAGACAGGAATACTTGTATGCATAGTGTTTAATGCATATAAAGGCGGGGTGGACGCCTATAGGAAGCTATACAAATGCAAACTTTGAAGAAAAAGATAGAACAAAAGAGGACTAGAGAATTGAATACATATGGGCAAACTATCTCAAGCTGAAGAGCTGGTCATCAGCCCTATAGCAGGCTAGCACAGTGGTTTACAGAATGGATTTTCATGCCCTCTCCTAGAATGAAAACCTGAAAGGGACATGCCCAGGAAATTCCTTTTCCTTTTAATCAGGATAAAGCGGCCTATTGAGACCTGGGAAAGCATATTGGATTTCACCTTTTGATCTTCCAGACGTCAGTCTCTTTTCAAGTGGTCATTCTCTGAAAGGTACAAGTCAGGAGTGCTTTGGCATTGAGTTCCAGACTGGCCTTTATCATCTTGATGACAATTTTTCCAATTTAGTTAACAGTTTATTCAGTTGTAAAACTACAGTGACTCATGTAATTAGAGGTTTCTCTCTGTGTCAACAGAAGATTTTTGGATCTTGGTAAAGAGTTGGGCAACTTTTCTGCTGCACTTCAAAAGGAGTAGTCAATCATAGGATAATATATTTAGAATGTCAGAACTGGACTATGGCCGGCTGTTAATCATCCTCATAAAATTCCTGATTAATTACAAAATAAATTATCCAAGAGTGACGAAATTTACTTGGGCCTCATTGAAGTTTTACCAGGTTACCTCCTCCATGCCAGGTGAACCGGAAGAGGGAAAAGATGTTTTTCACTTTCTTTAATGCCCCGCTTCAAACAAACACACAAACAAAAATAAAAAGCTACAGAGCTAACAAAAACGGATGAGATATCTTGTAAAAGTTTTATCCAACAAAGTGATATTTTTTTTTTTTTTTTGCCTTTCCTGGATTTTGTGTCTTCCCTGAATGTGGGCAGCTGAAAGGTGTGTATAAAATATTCCTGAACACCAAAGTGAAATTTCTCCACAGCTGTCATAATAATAGTTCATTAAATAAATGCTATTAAAAAAAACTGCTTGAACATTTCATGAGCATAAATGAATCACAGCAACTCTTAGATACTACAAATTAATTAAGCGACCACAAATGCAGGATGAAAATCTGAAATTTGAAATTCAGGAGAATTCCAGCTATGGGTCCCTTGTTAAGGCTGTCCCTTGTTTTTCTGCTCCTGAGAAGTTTATTGTTTATTTCCTATTGCTTGGGTTTATAGGTTAAGATAATGAATGCCTCGCCTTGTGAAAGTTCAGCCAGAATCCACTACCGTGTTTCTCCGAAAATAAGACCTAGCCAGACCATCAGCTCTCATGCGTCTTTTGGAGCAAAAATTAATATAAGACCTGGCATTATATTATATTATATTACCGGTATTATATTATATTATATTGTATTATACCTGGTCTTAGTAAAATAAAACCGGGTCTTATATTAATTTTTGCTCCAAAAGTCGCATGAGAGCTGATGGTCTGGCTAGGTCTTATTTTCGGGGAAACATGGTATTATTCTGTGCACGTGTGTGTGTGCCTCCCCCCTGCAGCACTCAGCATAGGACCTGGTTTATGGGGTAGTCACAATTGATATATTTATTAAACACGTGTATAACATTGATTATATATCAGGTATTTCTTTAGATAAAAAGTTATCCAGTTTAACCCTAATGTAACCCTGTCAGATAGGCACTCTTATCCCATTTTGCATATCAGAAAACTGAGGCCTGAAGAGATTAGTAACTTGCCCAAGGTCACCAAACTAGGAAATGAAAGAACTGGAATTTAAATTCTAGGTCATTGTGATTTTGGAGTGTGTGATCTAAGTGCCTGTGCTATATTGGCATTCTGGGACTCAATAGCAGTAAATCTTTGTTGAAGTGAAAATAACAGACTTGTCTATGAAGAGTTTATAAAGCAAATTCACATGTCATTTCATTTGATCCTCAAAGTACCCAGTAAGGAAGACATAGCTATTCCTATGTTTGGATGGAGAAAACCAAGTCTCGGATTAGTAGTGATTTTCCCCAAGTAAACTGGATAGTATGCTATGGGGACAAATGGTTGGAACCTGGAGCGCCGTGGCTTCAGATCTGGCTTTCTTTCTGCCTTAGCTACAAGTAGAGTAGTAAATCTCTAGGAACAAGAATCCACTGCAGTCTGCTCTTTTATTTCCAGCCCCTCCTGAGGTCAGTGGTTACACTCCAATGGAAGGAGCGTTCCTCCAAATACCAGCGTTTCTGCAGTTGCTCTTTGTGTATCACCCATAGTTTTTCTCCTGCCTCTGCCCCATGAACAACTAGCAGTCATTTATTATGGTGGGAATGGATTTGGAAAGTGCAAGTTAAGGAAAAAAATTCTCAAGTGATGCTCTGTTTCCTGGGTATCTATTTAGTATGTGGGCCTCAGAGCTGAAGGCTGCAGGTTTTCAGAGTAGTCCCTCCCTATTTTCCATTGTTAGCACCCTTTGAGTCTCAGAGAGCAAACTGCTTTCTAGTTTCAGTCTTACAACCTCTCCTTTTGGCTATTGACAAAAACTGTAATGAATTTGGGCTGAGTTTTCTACTGCTTTCCCAACAGGAATTTTACTTTCAATCCAAGTTGTCAATCATTTTCAAAAACCTACTCTTTATTTATTCATCTTATTTATTTATATCCCATCTTGTTGCACAGAACTTGAGGTAAATTCAAGGAAACATAAAACAGTAAAATACAAGTGGAAAGTAAAAAACAAAGATCGGCGAAGATAGAAATTAGAATAAGGACAAGGCCTGAGGATAAGGAGAGATTTGACTTCTAGTTCTTCACCAGATAAAAACAAAAACAAAACATGAAATACAGTCAATTCCAGAATTCTTGTTGAGGAGGAGGAGGAGGTAAAAAGCCTGTAACTCTAAAGGAAGCTCACTTGAGATTTCCTTTCAGATGGTAATTCCCTGTGAAAAGCATTGTAGGTACCGTGGTTATAAAGATGACCTTGGCTCTTGCAGCCTAGCAGGGGAGTCAGGCAAATAAAACACCTACGGAATAAAATAAAGGCAGCTCAAGGGCAGTCAGTATGGGGAGTACCTAGGAAAGAAAGGCTCGGTCTGACAGAGGGATCTGGGAAGGTGACAGGAGATTCCACCTGACTGAGCCTTGCAGGAAGGATTTAATTTTGATTGGAGAAGAGTAAAGAGACAGGCATTTCAGCCCTAGGGAATGGATTGAGCCACCCTGAAAGTTACGGACTTGTGTTCAGGGGTGGAACAGGGAGACGGTCATTTGGGTCAAGTATGAGAAAACTAAACAGTAGCAAGACAGGGAGATTACTATGAGACCATGCCTTTTAGGAAGCGGGATGATTCCTGAGGAAGGGCTGTGTCCTGACCTTGCATGGGGAAGCTTACTCTGGCACTGGGGTGAAGGTTGTGTCACAGAAGCAATGGGCTGAATGTAGGCGGATCAATTAGGGCACCTTTGTAACAACAAGAGAAGTGACCAAGCCCCGACTAAGCCAGTGGCAGTAGAAATGAAAAGTAGAAAATGGAGCATATATGGGAGCTAAAATTAAAAAGATTTTGGCCAGATGTGGAGGTTGAACGAGGAGGCAGATAGGAAATGGAACAGGAGAAAGTTAGAAGGGAGGTTTGGGATATGTTGAGGTTATCCAACATGGAGGGATCTGATTGGCTTTTCTGGAGTCTTTTCTGGTTTTATTATAATATATTAATACACTGGTCAACATCTTTGACTTTAGTTGACTAGACGGGATTTTGAATCACAGCTCATTAGCTCTGTGATCTTCCATGGGCAATCCAGGCCTTCATTTTTCCACCTGTAAAATGGAGATAACATCTACCATCAATGGTTGTAGTAAAGACTGAAGGAGAACGTGCACGTTTGGAAAGTGCTTGGCACACTGTGCGGCTGTAGTAAGTATTGTTAAGACCATTTCTACTCTTAATACGTTTAGGCTGGTCTTGTTCCTTCTTCTCTTTTTATTTCTCCTTTATCTCCTCATCTGCAATTCTCTTGAACACATGGATTTCTCAAAACATAGTCAGAGCCTCAGTGTCCAGGCTCACCTAGCAATAATAGTCCATACTGGTGAAGTCGAGCACCATCTTGCTGCTGCCAGAAAATCTGAAGTAACGAAGATGACCACCCCACCTCCCCAACGCCGCCTCAAACATTGGTGTTTTGGCCCACTCACCAGTAGGTGAAGGGGGAGGGCGCTGTTAGGATACCAGTGACATTCCGAGTCTGAAGACAAGCTTGTGCACTCTGAGGGGTGAGGAACTGACTGCTAAACTCTTCAACCAACAAGTGCTCTAGTTGAAGTAAAAGTGCCCCTAAGGACAGACTGGCGGACATTCCTGGAAAAGGGAGTGCCAGCGATTCCGGTGTCACTTGGCTCCCCAAACTATTTCTTGAAGACTAGTAAGTGCGACAGCCTGCAAAAGCAGCAGCAAAAGTGACAAGCGGGGATGAAATTGGGATGTGGCCCTCGGTGAATCCCTGAGGGCAGCTAACGCTCGGAAAGGGTCTCTATAAAGAGTCAGTGAATTGTTAGAACATTCTTAATTATCAGGTGTTGTGTTCTTATTGGGAAATTCTCTCTCTAATTATCATATCCCTGCTCTGAACATGCTCACAGGTCTTTGCTAATTCAAGAAAGAGGGGAAAAACATACCAAGAGCTCAGCTTTAATTGAAAATGTAATAATTAGATGGTGGAATCCTACTCTTAATTATAGAGCCAGATTTCTCTCAGTATCTAACTCATTTTCTGATTATGCCCTGACAGAATTAATGAAGTTTCTAGGGATCTGTTACAATTTTTAGAAACTCTGACTCAGCCTGAACCCAGACATTTAGATATGACCCATGTCGTTCCTGTTTTCTTTCATTCGTTGCTTGAGTTGTTGGGGAATTACACAAGTCCTTATGTTGTCATGCAGATTAATGCAGATATTATTGCATCTGAAATAGCTGGCATTCATTTTTGAAGTTGGTTAAGTAATATATTCAAGGAATTGACAGTTGCTGGGCACAGCATCACCCTTCAATTTAGACAAAAGGGACCTCATGCTCCTACGCATACTTCAGGTTGAATATGCTTGGAGTTGCCTAGAGATTTTGACAGCCTAGGTCACCACGGGAGGGGCCTTGGATTCTCGAGAGGGTTCCCAAATGGTGTCCACACTCCTGTGGATGGAGCTCACTTTGGGGAGCACAGCTCTGAAAGGCCCCACGTTGGCCTTTCTCCATATTCTTCCTTCCCCGTGGGACAAGGTCCAACGTGCTGTGCCCAGCCACAGCCTGTGCCCCCTCTTGCTAGACCTTGATGTGGGTGCTTGGGGCCCTAGAATTCCCTGCCCAAATGGCCTGCTTCCTTCTCCTGGGGTTTTCTCTGGCCTCCTTCTCAGGTGCATTCACCTGAAGTGCGTACATCCCAGGTCTGAGGGATGGCTAAGGGACAGCTGTTGTGGGTACCTGTTCAAGGCCCCTCCTTGTATAAGATAGAACTGAGGTGGAAAGAAGAGGGCAAGTCAGGGTGTGGGCCGCTCTCCTGACATTACTCCATTCTAGCACAGAGCCCTGAGAAATGCAAGAATTCAGTCTCAGGTTCTTTGAGGGACTTAAAAGGAGAATGATGCCATTGTCGGTCGGGACTGGGGGCATCTTGTGTTCAGAAGTTGCCTGTCTTGAATTGGACAGGGTGGTGAGCAGCTACTGCATAGCGTATGATATGTGGACCTCCATTTGTACTCTTGCCCTGTCCTCCAAATGTTAGGATAGGTCTAACTGGAGGATGCCTTGTGACCTCAACAGAGGGAGATCTTTTATCCCTTCATCACTTGATATTTTGCATCCATTTATTTTCCTTGATACACATCAGAAGTACTCAAATGTGTTCGACTGCCATATGGTGCATAGTTCTCACCTTTAGTTTGTTTTATGGGCCATTCTGCTATCTTTAAATATGTTTAACAGCGGGCAAGTTCTTTAGAAAATAAGATTTAAAAGGCATATAAAGGAATATAACATCTATTATAAAAGAATTACAAAGGAATATAAAACAATTATCCCCTGAGGAAGAAAATAAGATGCAATGCTTTTTACAGTGTATACTTTTGGTAGATTTCAATAGAAGTTGGTTCTTGTTGATTAGACTAGTGAGCACCGAAGTTCCCAGCAGGATGCAGACTTTGGGGCTGATACCAAGTGAAAGGAGGGAAGGGTCTTCTGCTGAACCCAGCACCTCTTGCTCTGCTCTGAGTGTTTCTCTGCGCTTTTGAAACCTTCTGTGTTCAGTGAACATGTGTGTTTTAGGGTCCTCACGCCTAACCTAGCAGGCAGTCTTAGCATGATGGTAGGCACTGAGGGTGGGCTCTGCCTAGATATTCTGCCCCTCAGCACTCCTGTTCTGCTTCCGTCTGACCTGGATGTCCCATCCTTCCTGCCAAGGTTGAGAGGACCTGCTGAGTTCTTTAGATTTTGCTAAACTCACCCTCCTACCTATCTAGATTCTCCGTACCTACCAGGCCTTTCCTGGCCTGCTGGAGTCTAGGCTTCTTGCCACCTATATTTTGGCATGAAAAATAATGGTTTGAAGAATGGTTTCAAACCTTTATTGTATCATTAAGAAGAAAGGGATTGGACCCATTGGAGCAATTTCTAACTGATCTCTCAGTTGACTTGCTTAGTTGTTTTCTCATCACCTTTATCCTTTATACCTCTTGGGGGATTTCTTTTCTCTCTCTGTCTCTCTTCCCCCCCCCCTTTTTTTTCCTTTATTCTATTTTTGGTCTTAAAATAGAAGTAAAATTACATAACGTAAAATTAACCGTTCAGTGGCATGCAGTACATTTGTCTATTCTGAATATTTCATATAAATGGAGTCATTTTGCATATATACTTAGGAGTGGAATTGCAGGGTCATACAGTAACTCTACGTGTAACTTTTTGGTGAGCTGTTTTCCACAGCAGCTGCATTATTTTACATTCCCATTGGCAATATACAAGTGTTCCAGTTTCTCCCACATCCTTGCCAACACTTGTTATTTTCCATTGTTTTTACAGCCCATTCTGGTGGGATTTGAAGTATCTCATTGTGGTTTTGATTTGCATTTCTCAGATGACAAGTGATGTTGAACATCTTTATGAGCAATTTCTTGATAAGTTAATACATGATACTACAATGTCAGTGACTAAGATACATTTTGTAGTGGCATACTTGAAAGAAACAGACATTTTTTTGCCTTGTCCTAGCTTTTCTTTAGGTGCTGTTAACCCCTTGGTGGATGTGAGTTACATGAACTCTCACTGTTATACCATCAAGAATGGTGGGAAGCCCGCATTTGGTCTAGTGAGAAAAGATCTGTTGGTCATTTCTAATTTCTAATCCTGAGGGGCAAATAGCACTGCAGTTTTTAAGATGAGAATTCTTAAAATTTGTTTTCTAAGGATCCCAAGGGTTTGAATGATAGTTTTTAAGGTACTGACGAGGCTTGGTGAGGTTTAAGTTTTAGGTTTATTTTGGGGAAATTACTGATTTGTATTTTAAATTTGGGTGGTGGCAATTACTTTAAAAATTAAATAATCTTTCTATAAAACATACTTCTTTCTTCTTCATCATCTTGTACTGTGCCTTCTCAATCTACTACTACACTTAGCATCTGAATGTGTAAGATTTTTCATTTGGTTCTACATGTTTAGATAAGAATAAGAGAGAGAGACACCCTCCCAGTCTTCACAACATGTCACCTTTATTATAATACTTTCACTGCTGTCAATGCATTTTTAACTACTCTCCTTTTGACTTAGCTCATTAGCTGCAAATACGTATAAAATATCCATTTGCCATTTGTCTGTGTGAACATTAAAATAGTACTTAAAAGCAGGCGAAAGTAATCTATGGCGTTGAGATTCAGGGAAGAGGTTATAGTTGATGCAGAAGTGACTGGAATTGAGCATGAGGGGGATCCTGGAGGGCTGGTTATATTCCTTCCTGATCTGGGTTACATGGGTGTGTCACTGTGAAAATTCTGGGAGCTGTACCTTTTGATTTATACTCTCTCTGTATAAATGTTATTTCTCTGTACATACACATATTTTACTAACAAGTAAAAAGGAGAAAACCCAGCTTCTTCCTTAGTACCCTGTATGTTCTTGATTTTAAAATAAAGGCTGTAGGATTTGAGAAAAATGGGAAAATTGTTAGTCCTGATAAGGAAAGTCCTGAGAAGGAAGGAAAGGAATTGATTTTTTATTGAGTATTTCCTATGGGGTCAAGCTTTATGTTACATCATGCATCATCTCATTTGGTCTTCACAGCAGCCCTGCGAAATGATGTAGTCACCCCATCTTGAAGATGGTAAAACTGAAGCACAGAAAATTTAAGAAATGTAGGCAGTCTTATATTGCTGTGTGTATGGAGTCAGGAATTGGCCCAGAAAGAGCTGCCTAGTTTCAAAGTTCTCTACAGCACATGGTGTCTTTTTGACCTAGCTGATGTGCAATTACGATTTATTTAATGGAAGGAAAGTGCTAGGCTGCTGGTCTAGTGGATCTGGTTTGCGCTGGTTTGCTGTGTCCTATAAGTTTGCAGATGGGTCCCTGGAATGGAATTGACAGGACTACCCCCTACGGGGTTCCTTCTTCCTCTCAGTGCTGAGCTGACCTTCAGTTGGACAAGGTTGAGGAATCTTAAAAGCTACTGACAGATTGACGGCCTGTTAGCCGGAGCGTGCCTCTCCTGCGAGGGTTGTGCCAGGGCTGTTCTCATTTAGACTCTGGTGTCTGAATGCCTAGTCCGCCTGGAAACTGGCAGGAATAATGGACTGTTTGGGAGGCTGGATTGAAAAGGAGCCTAGTGAGCTGTCAAATGTGATTGCTGAAATGGTTTCAATATGAACTTATCAGACTGTTTAGGAACAGAACAAGCATAGTACATGTTATTTATGGCATTCACACTTGCAGCTAGAAACAAAATATAGCATGTCCTCGGCTCAGATTTAATTTAGAATATTCCAGCATGCGCAGATTAACTGAACAATAGATTTGAAAGACAAGAAAGAGTCTCAAATTCTCAAATTTGGGGGGTGCGGAAAAGAGAGAGAGAGGTAGATAGATAGATAGTATAATTTTACAGGGCAATTTGAAAGTGTTTCAACCTTCAAATGAACTGGTTGTCCTTTACCATGTGGAAATGGGAAATGCATTGTAGTGTAACCAGTTGTGAACTATTTTAGCAAAACTGTTTTAAGCAACTGCTTAATTACAGTTTTCTTGTGGCTTAAAGATCTGTTTGGATAGATCTTTCAGAATCTTCTGAAATAATTTTATCAACTCTGAAAGGACAAAGCGTGGTTCAGTTAAATAGATGTGTCCTTTTAAGTAGGTTACTAAAGTTGTATCCTGGGTGGATTGTTTATACCATACCGTGGAACTGATTACAGTGTAGCAGATCAAGTGTGTGTTTGTATCCCAAGGTTTGGTTTACATTTATTGTTGAGAGAAAGATGGGGCAGGGTTGAGATTTGCGCAAGCCTCACTGCTTACCCCTGCTCCCACCTGCAGGCCAGCGTGACACACTAACATGCATCCTCAATGCTGGAGAATCCATGGAATTTGGAGTCAGATAGACCCAGATTTGAGTCCAACTCCACCTTTTACCAGCCGTGACTTAATCTTTCTCTGTTTCTTTCTGTAAGAGATTGACAAGACCTATCTTGAAGGGATATTGTGAGACTTAAATAAGATAATATTTACAGTACCTTATCAATAAATGTTAGTAATAATTCTGCCATTCCTCTCCTTTCTTCCTGGTAATTTGAATGGATGAAATAATATTGGTAAAAGTTTCTTTAACTTATTTAAAAAATAGTCTAATAAGTAAGTTTAAAGAAAACAGATGTTAAAATGCTTCTATTTGGGGGGCTCTTTAAGGTTTGGAAGTATATTTGTTACAAAATTATTTGTACTTTACTGTATTGTTTTACTTGAACTACATTATATATACAGATTGTTTCCTATTTGTGTGTGTATTATATATGATACGTATAAAATATTAATATATACTATACTTAATACTGTTTTGGGGCCAACTCAAATGTTTTTTAGAAAATGGAAGACAATGAAGAAATTGAAAATAGATTTTCTTAAGTTTTCATACTTAAATGCATATTAATAAAACTGAGTAAAATCATTATTGTTTCATATTAACAGAAAAGCATTATTATTCAGATATAAAATGATAAAAGTAATTATGTATTTGCTATGAAAAAATTAATGGCCCTCTGTTTATGGGGCGTGATGATTGAGACTGTTGTACAGCACATCTAATGACTTACTGTTTTCTTAGGAAATACTGAATAGATAAGCCTGCTCTCCCCAACTAAAATGGACACTTGCTAGCTCTAGGAATGTTGAGGACCTGTTTGGTTAGTACTTGTGCATTTATAATCTTGATGTTGGAAGAAAGCCTTTGTAGGGTGTCTTAGGCAGTTGGGCTGCTATAGCAATATACCAGAGAATGGGTAGTTTGTAAACAATAGAAATTTCTCACAATTTTGGAGTCTGCGAAGTCCAAGACCAAGATTCAGAGTCTGGGGAAAGCCTCATTCCTGGTTCATTGACAGCGTCTTCTTGACTGTGTCCTCACAGGGCAGAAGAGGCCAGGAGTTCTCTGGGATCTCTTTAGAAGGGCACTAATCCTGTTCATGAGGGCCCCACCATCATGACCTCATCACTTCCCGAGAGTCCCACCTTCAGCTACTATCATACTGAGGATTAGGTTTCAATAGGCTAAACATCTTGTCTCAGGTTTTCACTATCTGCGATGGATAATGTCCTTGGGATCATGATTTGACCCAACACATAGACCAGGCTATTGTATACAATTTGTTCTTCTCTACCGTGACTTTTGCTTTCAAAAATTATTTGCCACATTTTATCCTAACTGCAATATAGAATAACGCAAATCTCTTTCTCGGTTGATTACTTCAAAAAAAAAAAAAAAAAAAAAAAAGCTGTTTCATTAACAAAACTCCCCATGGGAAAGAGTCATGATTCATATACTCTTGGTATTTTTCTCATCCCTGAATTCTTAGGAATTTTAATTTCCTTTGTGGTTGATAATAAAGCCTCCCATAGACTATTGTTTTTAATGATTATTTTTAATAATTATGTGAGACTCATGATTAATTTTATCTTTCTATCAGAAACATGGGCCAAAACGTTGTATAGATGCTGGGATCTAATATCTAGAGACTTTATTTATTTATGTATCCCTTCTTACAGCAGATATCTGTGTGTGCTCTTAAGGTTCATCACTGCACTTAAGTGCTAGGGACCCAGTGCTAAGAACAGGACAGCCAGCTATGGTCACTGCCTATAGAACTCACCAAAGAGTAGGGCAGATGGACACCAGCGAATCACAGGACTAAATATATAATGCTGCGTTTCCCTGAAAATGAGACCTAGCCGGACCATCAGCTCTCATGTGTCTTTTGGAGCAAAGATTAATATAAGACCAGGTATAATATAATATAATAATATAATATAATACCGCATATAATGTAATATAATACTGGGTATAATATATATAATGTAATATAATATAAGACCGGGTCTTATATTAATTTTTATTCCAAAAGACACATTAGAGCTGATGGTCCAGCTAGCTCTTATTTTGGGGGAAACACGGTACCTGTGATAAACAGGAAGAAGCAATCTAATCAGGAAAGTTGAGGAAGGCTGTCTGAGAAACTGACAGTTGAGCTGAGATATGAAGGAAGAACAAACATAAAGTAATCTTGCCTATAAACTCACACGTTCTGGCCTCCATTTTTGCCCCTCTGGGTCTACATAGTTTTAGCCGCCGTTATAAGGAGCACTCCCTGTGTGGTGTGAGGCAGCCTATCTGTCGTATACTCTGAGTTCCCCACCAACTAATCTTTGGGAAAAACATGAGAAATGGAGAGACAGGGTTTCCTGGGCTTCATTTAATTCTACTCTAATTAGATTTAAGCAGTGGCCACAGGGAACAGCCCCATATGTCTGTGACCTTTGCTGCCCCAAAAAGTAATGGGGCCGATTCCAGAATAAGTGTGCTGCTACAGGGGTTGGGGTGGGGGGGAAGGAGAGAAAAAAAGGAAAGAGAAAAAAATTCTATCCGCACAGTCGTTATCATGACCTCCGTTTTAATTCTGGATGTGATGACAACCATATTTGCAGCTTGTACAGCCATGATACTAATTAGAAGGGAAGCAGCACTTTTGATAAACGTCCTCTTTGAGAAGGATTATTTAATTTCACTTTTTAGTCTCCGTCTGAACACCTCCAGGCAGGCTAGGAGTTGCATGAATTTGACTGGATAACAGAGAGCGGCCTCTTTCTGGCTTTTGCCATCATCGCTTTGGGGAAAATTCACCCTCACTGAGTAAGCCATGCTGTAAAATTATGCTTCTCAAACCATGTGTGGAGGAGGACTAGTTTTTTTTTCTTTTCATGTTTTAAAACATTGTAAATGAAACATGGTCCTACTTCCATTACTTCCATGACTGGATTCACCACACGTGTTTGACAACACCAGACCTGGTCTATACCCTGTTCACTGAGAACTGACTGAATCTATACATCACAGCAATATCAAATTGTTATGTGAGCTTGTAAGCACTCTCAGTTTCAGTACTGAACTCATTGAGGGTCCGTAACAAATAGTTTGTGAACCAGCACTAGTAGTTTTAATGCTCAAGGCTCTGTCTCTTTGAGACAGAAAGGAAGGTGGCAGCTGGGACATCCACAGCTGAGAATATTTTCAGTCTCCAATTTTTGTGAGCTAAACTCGGGTTCATCACCTCCTTGACACTTATCCCTTGTCTTGTAAAAAACCTGAAGTTCAGACTCAGGATTGTACATGGCTTCCAGAGGCTACACTGCCTGTATAGCCAACACGATGTATGTAACATGTCTCTTAACGTAAAGAGGGTTTTGGAGAAATTCTGACTTACTTGCCGGGTGATACTTCACCCAGAGTCCTGAGTTTTGGGCATTGCTAATATGATTAGGAACAAATGCAAACATTTCCTTGGTGGCACTCTTTTAGGGTCTGATGGCCAAGTTAGAAGGTTCACTGTAGGTTTTACTCCCAGGATCTCTTTGGAAAGCAATGAAAAATAGCAGAATGGAGTTAGGTTTAGATACAATATTCTGCATAGTGGCAGGACCTAGGGCTGTGCTGAAAACTGCATAGAACACAAGCTAAAAATGAGAACTTTTCTAGACAACCAGGAGTTGAGAATCTAAAATAAACAACATGGATAGCTCAAATTACATGTTGTACCAAATGAGGACTGAGCACTTTCAAAAATTTTCAAGTACATTTTTAAAAAATATTTGATAACTAGAGTTCAATATGTAAATGGTTTCCTTTATAAACCTGTATAATTTACTTTCAAATTTATTGAGATATAATATACATATAATAAATTGCATCCTTTTAAAGAGAGAATTCAAGATGTTTTGCAGCTGTATGCACCCATGAAATCACTGTTCCAAGCAAGATACATGGAGCATTTTAATCACCCCCAAAGGTTTCTTCGTGTCCCTTTGTGATCCTTTCTTCTCAGCCTGTGAGGCTAGACAGCCAATGATGTGGATTTTATCACTGTAGATTAGTTTACATTTTCCAGAATCTGAGATAATTGGTATCTTGCAGTATGTACTCTTTTGTGTCTGACTTTTCACTGCTGTAATTATCTTGATATTCATCCATGTTGTACGTATCGGTAGCTCATTCCTTTACAATGCTGAGTCGTGGTATTTCATTCTATGGGCACAACACATTTTGTTTATCTGCTTCCCTGTTGGATTGTTACCAGTTATTGACTATTGTGGATAAAACAACAGTGAACATTTGTGTGCAAGCCTCAGCATGGACATATATTTGCATTTCTCTTGGGCAGATACCTAGGAGTAAAATGTCTGGGTCATATGGTAGGTATATGTTTAACTTTTTAAGTAGTCAGTTCGGGGAATTTTTGCTAAATCCAGCCACCAAGCAATGCATATGCATTTACATGTTGGAAAGTTTAATTTTTCTACATAATGTTAAAACCATGTTGGGGGATTCGTAAGGGGTGTGTGTGTGTGTGTGTGTGTGTGTGTGTGTAAAAATGCATGCTGAAATGTGCTCTTCTAAAATAGCCTCTCAGAACAGGGAGAAATCTGAGATGTGAATGGTGTGACTTCCAATCATATAGGGATCAAGCACAGGCGCTTGAGCTCTACCATGCTGGCTGTGTGACATGGATCAGTTGTGCAGCCTCTCTGAGGCTTCCGTTTGTTTATCTGTGAAATGGGGATGGCAGTAGTGGGGTGGCATCTTAGAAGGGTGCTGTAAGAATTAAATGAGAAATGCCATTTAATGGTCTTAGCACAATGTGCAGGCATAGCAAGTCGTCAGGCATTAAGTTGTTACCATCTTTGTTATATTTAAACAGATGTCTTACGCAAACCCTCTGAGAAGTGCCTAAGCTGCGTTGGAGACAAAAAAAACAATTGAGCTGCCGGGCAACATGTTTTGTTTGTGATTGTATGTGCTCGATCCCTACTCCTTGGCTAAGCAGTACATTAGGATCACTGCTTTGGGAGCTTCAAATTATAGAGACATGCTCCAGATAAACTGAAAAGGTTCAAAAGTTGCTGTGTGAATTACCGGAGTGAAGTGCAGCTGTTCACATACTTAATTCAGGGAAAGATACAGGCACCTTCAGCGGCTTGTTCCTGATACAGAACTAGAGGCTTCTTACAGCTCAGGGATGGAGTCCGGGCCCTTGTGTACTTTATTAGGAATGAGGAAATAGCCTCTCTATGGTAAATGCAGTGTTACGTTATATAAATTAAAAATGACTTTCTAACTGTGTTCAGTTGTTAACAGGAAATTTGACTAGGGCACAGTGGATAGTTTGCATTTGCAAAGCACAAAAGAATGAGAGATTACCTATGGCTTGAAGTTACCTCCTCTCAGGCAGATTCGAAGCTATAGATCGCCATAGCCAGCGTATTCTGTGAAGTTGGACTGTGGGTAGGATAAAATCCTGTCTCTACCTGTTTGACGAGGAGAGGTTTTACAAAGAACACAGAGAAATTTCTTACCTAGTTGCATGAAAACCATACACGAAATGTTATAAATCATTTTGAATAAGAATTAGTAATTCAGGTTTTTACTTTGATAGTTTATGTTATCTAATTTGAGCCATCCTACATCTTGATCTTTATTCCTAACAGTATGTATAGAATATATATTGTAGTATAACAAAGTATGGTGTTCATATACTATATATAATGTAGTAAAATGCTTAGGTAATAGACTCAGAGACATCACATGTGTCTTTTTCGATCCCTGCGACGCACTACTCTCTCTAGAGTACAGAAATCTCGGAGATGCTCTATTTTTGGCACTGCAAGCAGGTGGAAGTTGATTTGTGGTGAGTGTGACTGTGGCTGTGATCAGGAGATGCGTGACCAGTGTCATTTGCTTCTATCAGGGTGACAGCAAGAGAGAATTTGAAATAAATCCACCATGTGTGCTGCTGCTAATTATTTGCTTTGTTCAGTGCAGCTCTGCACTAATTCTCACAATAACAGACATTTATAATCTGACACTATGTAAATGACTGGGGAGAAGTCTAAAAAAGCATCTCATAACTGGAAGCTCAAGCTTATTGGAAAAGTTATTAAGGCTCAAGATTAAAACCAAGGTAAAAAGGCTTGTTGGCAGAATCCATGGTAATAATACACATGTGGTGTGTGATTCTTCCTAAAGATCTCAGACTGCGCATAAAGCCAACCTGATTGATTTCAAGGGTAGAAAGTACCGTCCCAAACTCTTTTTAAAATATTAGGTGTCTCTAATACTAAACAAAATGGTTGGTGAAATGTCCCTCGAATTGACCAGGTGGTTGGGTATGATATATTTAATTAGACAATGGCATGCTTGGATTGAGAGAGACCTTGGCAATGCAAGCCCTTGCAAGGAAGAACTGCATTGTACTCACAGCACATAAGCCTCTTTGATGCTGGTCTTAAAAACAAACAGATCTTCCCATTTGTTACCCCCTCCCCATCCCCCCACCCTGGCCATAAGGTCCCCTCCTGTTCCCCCTGCACACAAGAGTTGCTTCTGACTTAGCATCCTTAACACTGGCTCTTCCCTGTATCTGGAACTTTCTTTTCCCATTATCTACAGATTCTCACCACCTTCAAGGCTTGTTATCCTCTCCAGAAGATCTACTCTTACCTTATTTAAAATGGCAGCCCACGCCTTTCCCTGCTTTCCACTCTGCTGATTCTCCTTACCTTGCCCTAATTTTTCTTTTCTTCCATAGCACTTACTAACAGCATGCTATAGAATGTACTCACTTATTACTTCTCTATCATGTCGCCAGCTTATTGCTGGCCTTTCCTCTCAGTTCCTCCCCTGAGTTCTTTGCTGCGTTAGTCACTAATGGATCCAAGTGGCACATAATGGGCACTCAATAAATATTTGCCAAGTGAATAAATTTATGGTGTGAACACTGAAGAAAATATATACTGGGTGGTAAGGTGGCCAAACGCAGAGGCTGTATGATGTAATCCAATAAATCCACATGCAGGGTCTATCCCTACCTCTCTTTCTTTGCTAGATGTATGATGTCAGGGCAAATGACTGAACCTCCTAGACCATTATTACGTCCTCATATTTCCTAAGGATGCTGGTGAGGGACAAAGAAGTCACAACTGTGAAAGCACTGTTTAAACATCCTGTATAAGTTTTTATCCTTTGTTATTGAGTTTAACGTCTCAAAGAGCCAAAATTATATTTTCACCTAATTTCTTATCCTCCCTTCTTCATATTGCATTAAGTGAATTGAACAGGGCATTTATCGACTGGCAACTAAGGGGCACTTTGCTAGGTGCTTTACTCACATCACCTCAGTTGCTCTTCATGACCACTGCATGAAGTAACTGCTATTACCTCACGCTGTGATAGGAATTTGAGACCCAAAGGGACACACACAGTATGTAGGACAGCTGGAATTTGAACATCGGACTATATCATTCAAAAATTCTTCATGCTTGGTTCTCTAAGCAAGAATACTGATCTTTCTTTTCTAGTCAAGGAAAATTGGTCTCGTTAGCTTGCCGCCATTTATATTCTACCCCTTTACTGCTATGATTCCCAAGGGGCATATATATCGGCATCACTGGGAGGATTCTTTTTCCAAGTGTATATGCCTGCCTCCCAGGGGACTGGGCTCATGGCCAGAGCTGTTACCAAGGGTAGTGTCAGATCCCCGCGTTTGGGTGAAAAATAATTTGAGAGCTGTTGTTCTTTTGATTTGAAACTACTCTTTAAGTTGCCCATGTCAGCTTTTCCCTTCTCTAAGCCCCATAATCCCAGTCAAGATACTAATTACAGCTAAGAACCTGTGAAGCCCCCTGTATTTTTATATGTTTTACAGGCTTAATTAAATTCAAAAATGATAAACTATATCTTAGAAAGGAACATTCCAAGTATTTCTTTAATTCATATACAAACAGTAAGAGAGGTAATTCATCTTCTACCATTCCTCAGTGACTTTTTTTTCAGCTATGGATTCTGAGGACAGGTCTGCATACCGCCATCACCTGCCTGCCAGAGACAGCTCTTGTGTAACTGAGAAGGAAGTATGATGAAGTATATATAGCCTAGAACTTATTTGTAACCCTCATCCTAATTTGCCTATTTTATATTCAACATCCCTCCTATCAAAACATGACAGAGGCTACTAGCAAGTAGCCAAGTTTACTTCAGTTTCATACGTTCCTCCCTCCCTTTTTCCTTTCCTTCCTTCCTTCCTTCCTTCCTTCCTTCCTTCCTTCCTGTCAGGAAACACTTGAAAATTGTGAATACTTTATTGGAAGAGTTTTGCTTCACTTTCAGTCCAAAAGTTTTAAAAAATCGTGTTTATACCCACAGCTCTGAGATTTACCATGTTTTAATATTAGAAATAGATTCTGTTTTGATGGCAGAGTAGTTAAACACTGTGCTTGTCTCCTCTCAAAACCACATCAAAATTACAACTAAATTACAGGACAATCATCATTGAGAATTGTCTGAATTGTCTGTCTAGCTGAACATAAGTCCTATAACTAAGGATATACAGAAGAAGCCAACTTGAGGCTGATAAGAGGGGTGGAGAAATGGAACATGTTGGTCCTACATGTGGTGGGTAAAAGATGGGAGGGATATCTAGGCTTCTGAGGAGCAAGGGTTCCCAGCCTAGGGCTCCAGAGCCAGGAAGAGAGATCGCCATAACTTCTGGCAGTGAAAACCAGTGGAGATTATGGCTCAGTGAGATGGAGGGCTGATGGAGTCCCAGGTGTTCTGCTTAAATGGCCTGTGCACAGAATTATTTGGTGGCAGACTCACTGGCTCTGAGCTCCGGTACTGGGGTAGCAGTTCAAAAGGCGCCAGGGACATATGGGGAGGAACTGAGTTGTCTGGCTTCAGTGTGAGGGCTGGAGGAGTAGCTTTCTCCCAGACAGAAGTGCTGGTAGGCTCTCTTGTTCCTTTGTTGAGCCCTAGCCCCTCCCAGCATGCAGACACAGGCGGCCCCCACATCTGAGCCTCCATCAACCTGGCTAACACCATTTGCCCCACCCTGGTGATTTCCTGAGACCCTGCCCCACCCAGCTTTCAGGCTCACACAAGCTGCTTCCAGTGGCATTTCCATGCAAATGGTCTGCCGTGGCACATGCTACGGACTTCCCTAAAATCTCTCAAACATTCACAATCCCTAAGCAAGCAGCATCTAGCCTCGGCGTGCCCCTTACCACTTGCTGAGAGTGGCACTAACAGCAGCTAGCCTCGCTTCACAGCTTAGCGTCTACCAGGCACCTGCAAGCCCAGTACAAGTGGCAACCATCTGCAAATTACTTATGTGGCTCATATCAAGTGGCCCTGGGCAGGGAACAGGCAGCAGCTGACCTTGGCCTGCAACATAGCCCCTCCCATGAAGCCACAGAACCAACACATCTGGTGGACACCTTCAGACCACACCAGAGCACCACCCAACCACCTCTATATAAGAAAGACCCAAAGGACAGACTGGGCAGGGACCAGAGCCCTACTAAAGTGAATTCTGCCCCGTAGGTTCAGCCCCTACGTAACAGCTCCTCCACTGTAGTCATGACCAGTCCTCACAACTAATCAGCTCAAGGGTCAATCCCTCCAAATGACAATGCAAATAGCAACCAAGGCTCAACTACAACAGGAGAGCACAAGCAATCCATACAAGGGACACACCCGGAGGACCCAGATCAAGTGACCAGGAAGACTGTGCCACTGGGCCCAGTAGGACACCTACTACATAAGGACACAGTACTAAGACCAGAGACATAGCAGCCATACCTAATATATAGAAACAAACACAAGGAGGCAATCAAAATTGGGAGACAAAGAAACATGTCCAAAACGAAAGAACAGAACAAAGCTCCAGAAAAACAACTAAACAAAGTGGATACATGCAATCTACCAGATGCAAAGTTCAAAACACTGGTTATAAGAATGTTCAATGATCTCGGGGAGAACTTCAACAAAGAGATAGCAAACATAAAAATGGAGATAGAAAACATAAAAAAAGAACCAGTCAGAAATGAAGAATACAATAACAAGTAAAGAATACTTTAGACGGAATCAATAGTAGATTAGATGAAGCAGAGGACTGAATCAGTGATTTAGAAGGTAAGGTAGCAGAAAATACCCAATCAGAACAGCAAAAAGAAAAAAGAATCCAGAAAAATGAGGATAGTTTAAGGGGCCTCTGGGACAACATCAAGCATACCAATATTCGCATCATAGGGGTACCAGAAAGAGAAAAGAGAGAGCAAGGAATTGAAAACCTATTTGAAGAAATATGATGGCAAACTTCCCTAACCTGCTGAAGGAAATACACATACAAACCCAGGAAGGGCACAGAGTCCCACACAAGGTGAACCCAAAGAGGCCACACCAAGACACATCATAATTAAAATGCCAAAGGTTAAAGAGAGAGAGAATCTTAAAAGCAGCAAGAGAAAAGCAGTTAGTTACCTACAAAGGAACTCCAATAAGACTTTGAGCTGATTTCTCAACAGAATCTTTGCAGGTCAGAAGGGATTGGCAGCGAATATTTAAAGTGATGAAAAGCCAGGACCTAAACTAAGATTACTCTACCCAGCAAAGCTATCATTTAGAATTGAAGGACAGAAAAAGCTAAAGGAATTCATCACCACCAAACCAGTTTTATAAGAAATATTAAAGGGACTTCTTTAAGAAGACAAGGAGAAAATAGATAAAAAATATGAATAATGAAATGGTAATAACTATATATCTATCAACAATTACTTTAAATGTAAGTGGATTAAATGCGCCAATCAAAACAAAGGGTGACTGAATGGATAATAAAAAAGACCCTTACATATGCTGCCTACAAGAGACTCACTTCAGATCGAAAGTATTGCAGACTGAAAGTAAAGGGATTGGAAAAAGATATTTCATGAAAATGAAAACAAACAAACAAATAAAAAAGCTAGGGTAACAATACTTATACCAGACAAAATAGACTTTAAAACAAAGGCTATATAATAAGAGACTAAGAAGGACTGTAATCCCACTTCTGGGTATTTATCCGAAGAAATGCAAAACACTTCTTCTAAGGGATGTGTGCGTTCATATGTTCATTGCAGCGTTAATTACAGTAGCCAAGATACGGAAGCAACCTGTGTATCTATCAATGGATGAATGGATAAAGAAGACTGGTACATATATATATATATGATGGACTATTACTCAGCCATAAAAAAGAATGAAATCTTGCCATCTGCAAAAACATGGATGGACTGAGAGGGTACTGTGCTGAGTGGAGTAAGTCAGAGAAAGACAAATGCAATGTGATTTCACTTATATGTGGAATCTAAAGAACAAAATAAATCAACAAAACATAAACAAACTCATTGACACAGAGAGCATTTTGATGGTTGCCAAATTGCGTGGCGGAATTGGGAGGATGGTTGAAGGAGGGGAGGGGATTAAGAGGTACAAATTGGTAGTTACAAAATAGTCATGGGGATGTAGGGTATAGCATGGGGAATATAGTCAGTAGTATTATAATAAGTAAGTATGATGTCAGATGGGTACTGGACTTATTGGTGTAATCAGTTCGTAAGTTATGTAAATGTTTAATCACTGTGTTGAACATCTGGAACTAATATAATATATATATATATCAATTATAGTTTAAAAATTATATATATATATATATATATATATATATATATATATATATTTAAAAAAAAAGAGAAATAGATTTCCTAGGGATGGGACTGGGCCCAGGGTCGCAGCCTCTCCCATTAGTTGGTGGGGGAGCAGCCATGTGTAAAAAATGTTACTTTCAGTCCATTTGGTCTTACTGCTAATTTTCCATTGCATGATTGACCTTAACAACCACACAGTTTCTGCTGAATTTTTTCATTGACCTTAGCACCTATTCTTAAATATTGATGAAAGGACACCGCGTAGCGAGCTTTCACTGTAATCAAGTATTTTTATGGTGGGGGGGGGGATGTTCCTCCTACACCTTCTCAGATTTCTCCACAGATTCAGTCATCCTGCTACTTATTCTAATAGTTTTGTCTTTGCTGGTGACACTTCCATACTGGGAATCCCCACAAACTCAGATCTGTGTATCTAAATTTTAGCCTTCTTTATAGTGTCGTTCTGATCAAACTCTGGGAAGACTTTTGGGACCACGGAGATTTCTCCCTTCTCCAAATGCTTATCCTCACTCTGTTTCTATCCCTCAGATTACATTTACATATTGCCTTGTATTACATGTGTAATTACATGTGTGTGCATGTGTGCGCCCACAAATAGATTGTCAACTTCTTGAAGGCAGGGACAGTGTGTCTCCTGTCTGTCTCATAGCACCCAGCAATCACCTATTGGTTGAAGAAGTGCATACTGCCTGCTGCTTCCTGCTGCAGAGTCAAGATTGGTCACGGAATAGACAACTCTTTGAACTGGTTATAATTACTTCCCTAGAACTAAACCAGCATCTTTCTTCATTTTTCCAACCAAATACCTAGCCACTGTACAGAGACAAGCTTAATGCCAGCCCCTAATGAGAACTGGTCTTCACAGACATCTGACTGGGGGTGCGGTGGGAAGAGGACTGGAATGACTTAGTGGTTCTTGAAAGAGAAAAGGTTTTCAGAGAAGAATAAAGGCCAAGCTGCCTTTTTCAGAAGCACTCAGGGCCAGATGACAGGCACATGAGGGCCAACTGAATGGTTGTTCCTTGACATTGAAAGCATTTGCAATGTGATTGTTCAGCTTGTGGAGCGGGTGTCAAAAAATCTCAGGCTGCATCGCCCAAGAATGAGACCTCCGCCGTTCCTTGTGCTGTGTAAGTGTGTGTGTGTTCACTTTAGTTATCATCTGATCATATGCCAGCTGGTAATGGGATTGTAGTGGTTTTGCACAACAGTGCAGTCCTCAAAGGGCTGAGAAAACATGACAGGAATGGTGAGTGGCAGAATCCTTAGATGTCTCATTTAATGCTGTGTGGTTGAATGCATCCATGTGGAGGAGTTTTTCCAAGTCAGCATCAGAGCAGAGCAATTGCAGGCAAACATCAGAGCATTCCCCAAACGAGATGGAATGGGTGGGCAAAGGCAGTTCTTGCAAACAAGCTCAGAAATCTCAAGGCAGAGGAGTTGCATCTTTTTTTTTTTTAAGGGTTGGGGAACCTCATTGTCATGTCACATGAAATCTTCTAAAATGCCCCGTTAGCATTTCTGGCCTAAGCCAGAATTATGCTGAGCTCATTCAGTCCCGTTATTCTGTTTAGTAATATATAATTCTTTATTTAGTGTGAAGGAGAATTGAGAAAGTAAAGGTATCACAGAACTTAAGGTCCCATTGTAGAAAGAAAATTAGACAGTTTGGCCAGGAGATGTTTTTCAGAAATAATGGGAATTTCAGTAGTATCTGATGCTTCTGCACTTCACGGTTGAATCCCTATGAAATAGCTTCAGATGTTTGAGGCTTTTTTTGGATGATGGTGTTATGTGGCCGTTGACTTTGTGGGTGAGGGGTATTTGGGGTCAGCCAGTCATTCAGTTTAATCAGTTTTCTTTGAATATAATGAACTTCAAGTGGAAAATATGACCCATTTTTGGAATTAGCATTGGTATCTTAACCAGAGAAGAAATGTGTGGAAGTTATGTGCAGGAAGGTCGTAAATTGAACCATGCATTTTATGGTACACCACAAAACCACCTTTGAATTTGATAACCATGTATAATTGGAACAGAAATTATCAGCTGTACAGTATTTACCAAATTCCTATTTATTAGGGCCAGATTGGTTATTTATTGTGGAATAAAAATCTTTGTTATTGTTGAACTTCTTTGTAGATGGGAAAAACATAACGTCATTTATGGGGTGGGGAAATTGGGAGGGAGGTATTCTTAGCTTCACAAAAGAGACAGATTTTCTATCTTTAGGTAGAAAATCATAATATTTCTAGGGTAGACATGTGTAGTTCAGTGCATGCTGCAAATGAGATTGTTCTTTGTCATTTTAGACTATAAGTATTTTGTGGTTAGCATCTCATTAACATAGCTTGATAGGGCAGTGACATTATCTTGCTTTTGTATGAGTTCTCCGAAAAGACAGTATGGTAGAAAGAAGATTGAGGAAAAGATCAGAATCTTTATCTGAAATATTCTCCAGTTCTACCTCCTCACCCCCTCAAAATTTCCTTTCATTACATGCCTGCACACATACCCTTCCATGGCATGGTAAAGCAATTCTAACTTACCCTTTAGATTCCTCCTCAAATGTCACTTTTAAGTAACCTTTGCCTAATTTCCAGGTTAGGTCAGAATCCCCATCATGTGTGCGATCTCATAACTGGACACTGAATTTCTCTCTGTAGCTTTACCCCACTTGTAATTAAATGATTGCTTATGTAGTTAATTATTATCTGTCAGCTCCATTAGAATGAAAGGTCTATAAAATAGAGGTCTATCTTCCTGTTCTCCAATGCGCATGACCTCTTTTAGTGAGAATGTGCTCGATGAATGTTTGTTGAAAGAATGAATGAACAAAAGTGAGTGAATGATTGAATTGTTCCAGCTCTGCCAGAATTTGGCCCCGTGACACTGGATAGGCATCCACATCTCTCTAAGTCTCACTGTGTACACCTGTACTTTGAAGGCCCTGGACTAAATGATTTCTGTATTAATTTTTTTGTGTGCCATAAGAAAATATCACAGACTGGATGGCTTAGAACAACAGAAAATTATTTTCTCACAGTCCTGGAGGCTAGATGTCTGACATGAAGGCATTTGACAGCGCCGTGCTACTGTGATGGTTCTAGGAAAAGCCCTTCCGTGCTTTTTCCTAACACTGGTTCCTGGCCGTCCTTGGCATTCCTTGGCTTGTAGCTACGTACATCACTTCAATTTCTGCCTCCGTTTTCATATGGCCTCCTTCCCTTTGCTGTCTGTGTCTCTTCTTATAAGGTCACCAGTCATATTGGATTTGGGTCCCACCCTACTCCAGTATGACCTCATCTTAACTAATTACATGTGAAAAGACCCTATTTTCAAATAAAGTCCCAATCTGAGGTTTTGGGTGGACATGACTTCTGGGGAGACACTGTACTCAGTACAGTTTCTGAAGCCCCCTCTCAGTTTTCTGATGCTGTGACTTAGCCTCCTGTGTTGCTATGCTCTCATGAGCTCACATGAGCTCTGTACTCCTCATGTGAGTCTCAGAAATGCTGCGGATTCAGTTGAGGCCAAATCCACGCATTCGTGTTGCCACCAGCAGGGCGTGTATGAAAGCTTGTTGGCTGGGAGAATATGTTGAGCCTGAATGGAGGTCTTCTTGATTCTTGGGCCCCATGTCTATTCTGTCCTCACATGTGTCTGCCTTTCATTGCCCTTGGCGCTCTCAGAATCACAGTGAGCCCCTATGGTACTTTAGCATGAAGAAGTAAAAGGCACCCCACCCGGTCTGTTTGGGATTTAAGCTCCCATCGTCCCTGGGCATCCTGTGCTGAATACAGTCTGTCTGTGTGCTGAGGCCTGGGTCTCTCCAGATTCCTGACAATCAATGCCTCCCTGGACCCCTGTTCATCTGCCTTGGCTGACCCTTCATACTTGAGTCACCCGGTTTTGCATCTCCCTACCTGGCCAGACTGTGACTATCCTAACCCTTGGAGCAGGTCTGACTCCATACTCTTTTATCCTAATTTAAGACTTTCCATTGGTCACCAGGAGATCAGGCACTGACCAGAAAAGTGAAGGAAAAGGTGGCCTCATATTTCATATCCACAAAATAACAAGCTATGAATAGTAGGTCTTGAGCCTTCCTGTGTTCTGCATTTGATAGAGAAGCTAAATGAACATTTATTAAGGACTTACTATGTGCCAGGCCCTGTATACAGACGACAGATGTATAAATATGTACATGGGGCAGGTATCTTATTCCTGTTAACATATTTAAGTACATCAATCATACAGAAGGAAGCAATGCATCTCCAAGGAGAGAAAATGGATTATATCATGAGAAAGTGTACTTTGAGTCTTAACGTAATTGTTACTGCTTCCTTGGATATTGGGAATAAAAATCATAATAATCATCAAATATACAAGGAAGAAATGGAATCTGCTGCGGAGGTTTTTAAATTTGTAAGCTGTCTTAAGGTCTATCACTTAGAGTCTGTACTGGCTCATCCTCTGAAAGTGTGTTCACCTGTTTGGAGGGCAGTGAATGTGGGATAGTAAGGGCCATCAGAGGACCCCAAATAGTTCACAGGCGTCATCACACTCAATGCAAACTGTGACAGAGAGCTGAAGATTTCCAAAGGACAGCTACATTTTTGCTCTATTCGTATGCACGAAATCCAGAAGAGCTGAAGATCCCACATGTGAACGAGTACTGGAAGAAGACAAAGTCAAGAGAAATGGCGACTGGAGCCCACCCGGTCCCCACATTTCCTGACAGCTCAAAAAGTCATGTACCACTGAACTATGGGGGTATGTTCTGAGAAATGTGTCCTTTGGCAATTTTGTCATTGTGCAAACATCAGCATGTATTTACACAAACCTAGGTGGTATTGCTACTCTACACCTAGGTTATATGGTAAACCACCATCATGTATGTGGTCTGTCGTGGACCGAAATGTCGTTAGGCGGCACATGACTGTAGCAGTTTTCCCAAAAACGTAAGGAAGAATATTTTTACATGATCGTTAAAAAAAAAAAAAAAACTCAGTGCCCTCAGAATTGTATATCTAAATAGAAGCATTGAGATAGGTTTGTATGTTCAATTTCTCTAGAGAATATTAGTGGGGAGTTAGCAATTATAATCAGCCTTCTTTTTTTTTCTTTCTTTCTTTTTTTTGCCCATGACACAGCTAAAAGAATAAACATGATAATTACCAAAAAAAAATATTTAGTTTGTCTAGATTTGTACCTCTTGCATTTGGTCTCCATGATGTGCATTAGTTACTTTATTTATGCTCTTCTAATAATTATTGGTGATTCATTGATTTGGTTATTCATGACTCCTATGTGCCAGGCATCGTGGTGACTGCTGCAGAAAGTCAGAGTTGTGGAAAACACTGCCCCATACTTAAAGGATTTACAGCCTAATGAATAGGTACGAACAGGTAATACGGACAGTAGGTTAGCCCTCATACTTATGCAATTGCTTTGAATGATGCATATAAAGGTTAGGAGGGTTTTATTTATTTATTTATTTTTAATTCTCCCATGCTGTTTGTTTTACAGGCAGGCTTTCTACAAGTGGAAGAAAAAACTCAGTGCCTCTAATACTTCCTTCTCTCCTGTCACCTTTCTGACTTCTGCCAAAAGTAATCATTTTTAATGAGAATTCTCAACCATAAAAAATCTGACTTTTGAAAGCAGTGCTGGAAATAGAGACCAATCTATTGGCGGGTGTGTCAAAACAATAAAAAAAATGTTAAAAGCAGATAGGCCCAATTTCCCATGCATACTTAGAGTTTCATGAAAGTCATAGCAAACAAAATGAAATATGGGAACAGGTTATCAGGCTCTCCCAAACCAAACTCATCAGATAAAAGCAATTTACAAAAAGTTATTAGAAAATAATGATCATATAGCAGCTCCCTCCTAATTGGTAAAGTTGCCTGGACTAGAGACGGCAGGCTGGGAGCAGTCCAACACATTATTAACTAGGTAGATGGGACACCGGGTACTTGGCTTCCTCCTCTACTTGGGCAGCTTTATAATATAGACCCTTTGTGAGTGGACTCCTTCTCCTACCTGTGAATCGGGCAGAATACTTTGTACTGCACAGCCCTGCTTCAGCCTGCTGAGACCCCTGCTCACTGGATCAGAGACACTCACAGGCCACCAAATGCCACGTGCCTCTCACCAAGACATGCTTCCATACTTTCCTTGTCTCCTGGGCCTTGCTTCTGTTTTCATCTGTCATTTGACTCTGAACTCCTTGATGAACGCGACCTGCTCCTTCCTCAGGCCCTTCTCTCTCCAGGGCCAGGCACAGTGTATCTGGAAAACCATATTCTCTAGAATGGTCAATCAACAGTTGCTTGCTCTCTTCTCTGGCTGTGGGAACACTTTTTACAAACTTCTACTCAAGCACTTTCTGTGCATGGATCTGCTTTATATGTAGGACTGTTCTCTTACTATAGGGATTTGCAAACGTGGTTTTTCAGAGTCTTAGGATTCTGCGTGTGTGGGGAAGAAATGTGAGCAAGTGGTAAACTACCTGGGCATCCCTTCTTCCCCCTACATGTATCCACCTTGAGTAGCTCCACTTTTACTGGTTTTATATTTTGGGATTTCCTTTGGAAAGAAAAGTTCTATTGTAAATACATACATACTCGTACATAATATGTACATACCAATGCATCACTATTTCCAGGAACATTTTCCTAATGGTAAATTTTAGTATCTCGATCAAGTTAATAAATCAGAGTTTGGCCTGAAAAACAGGACCCTCTCTAGGTGGAAGGGATTTAAGCAGGACAGGATTTCATACAGGAACTTATGTTCTATTGAACTTTTGGACAGGTGCCTTGTAGGAGAAAGTCTAGAAGCTGAGGCAAAGTTCACATCTCTTCTTGCGCACGGCTCTGTGTGCCATTCCCAGAGGAGAAGAGCGGTCTTTCCTCTTCTGCTTTTGAGATTGCGCACAGATGCCTCTCAGTGCTAGACTTTAAGCTGGAGCCCACCAGCTAGGGATCCTGGAGGAATGCAGTATTTCCTGGGCTTCTCTGCGGAGAGCAATGCTTACTGTGGCCAGACATCGTTCTAAGGATTTTCCATGTATGAAATAAGTGAACATTTGGAACCACCCGATAAGGTGGATTCTGTTATTATCCTCACGTTTTACAACTGAGGACAATGAAGCACAGAGATGGAATGACTGGCCAAAGTTACCCATCTAGAAGGGGCAAAGTTGGGAAGAGCCCAGGCATCCTGGGGCCTGAGTCTGTACAATTGACCTTGAAACCAATGGTTCTCAATTGGGAGCTTTGCTAGGGGATAGGGGATATGTCTGGAGATATTTTTGTTTGCCACAATTGTGGAGGGAGGGGTTGTTACTGGAGTCTGGTGGGGAGAGAGCAGGGATGCTGCTGAACACCCTACAATGCACAGGACAGCCCCCTACAACAAAGAATCATCCAATTGAAAACATCATCGATGCCAAGGTCAAGAACCCTTGCTTTACACTCTGCTGAACAGGTTGGCAGAAGAACCAACCTGGGGTGGAGAAGGGGCTTCTCATGCTCTTTGGTGTCTACCATTCGTGTCCTGTGCCCTTGGTTAGGGAAGCCAGACCCCTTTCCTTTACCACTCCCTCAGCTCTGCCAGGGACTGCTTCTCCTGTGCAGTGAATCCAGGTAGACATGGCTGAGGGTGGAGGACAGGAGGCCCCGCTTGGACCTGAGACTGCCGGATCCCTCAGTATTCAGCCCACACCTCTGGTGGTACCTGGAATGTTTTCCAGATGCAACACTTTGCCTCTTCCTTCTCTTCCTTGCTCTGACCAGAAATACCATTCCTCTGCCAAATATAACATAGACCCGCAGGGAGCATTAGAACAAATTTTGGCTCTTGCCATGGCCCCAATGACCCAGCCAGAATAAGTGTGCTGCCACCCACTTCCCACAGATGCCCCGCACGGAGCTAGTCCCACTTCTGCCCTCTGCTAGGAAGCTCCACGGAGGGCCACAGAGCCCAGGCCGGGGCCACAGCCACACTTGCTGCACAGCAAGGACGGTAACCTTTCCTTGAGCGGCAGCTGGTGCCTGTCACACGTGTCCTGGTGGTGTCTCTGTTGGAAACGAGGAGTGATCTGTGCCAGCTGGCTTGTCAGCTGTCACAGTAAACAAAGAGCATGAACCACCTTGTGTGTGCGGCGCAGCTGAGGGGCTGTCTTTGCACACGGGCTGTGTGAGGGAGGTGGGCAGCCTCATGCTCCGTATGAGCAATTTCCATTCTGTTGTTTTCTCTCGCACATGGTATTCTGGAACCGCTCTGGAAGGAGAGAGAAGAGAGAGAACGAGAGGAAGGCAGATAAACTAAGTCGGAGAGTGACAGACTCCGTGTTTTAACTTAGAGTCTGTGAGATTTATCAAAATGTTCATTCTTTTCTGAGTAACAGGGAAACACCTTGTATACTGCCGAATGCTCACCCATCAAGAGCTCTGATGCTTCAGTGGCAAGAGCACTGGGCTGAGAATTATGACTTTGCTAGGTCACGTGCATGACCAGGACTGAATTACCTCACTTCTCATCACCACTTCCTCACCTATAAAATGTACATGTTGGAACATTATCTCCTCTAAAGTTTCTTCCAACTAGAAATGTCTGCAGCTTTAGAGGTCAGTTCAGGGAGTTTAGATCAAGGTCGGATTCTTCTGGATCTCCAGCCTAGGGGCCTTTTGCCTGTGTCACAGGATTCATAGAAGCAAACATGTGGAACACATCTGTGAGTTGCTCACAGTCTAGATGGAGAGATGAACATGGAGGCCTCCAAGAGTCACCCCAGGCCGTGTAAATCAGCCCTTTCCCCCTGCGTTAAAAGATGGCAAGTTCAGCATAAAGGAAACCTGAAAATTGAGTTACCCACACAGAATCCTGCAGGCCCTGCCTCTTTTATCCAGGGAGGTTTAGTTGTGGGGGGCTAGGTTTTGAACATTCATTGGGAACATTTGAATAGACAGCTTCTGTCCCCCTTTTCCCCTAGGAATAGAATGGGAAAGGCAGTAGCCACAGTGGTCTAAATAGGTGCTCAGGTTGGAGACTGATGGCAACTTCTGAGCCTACCTAAAATGCTGGACTTGTCCTGTCAGAACCATTCAGAGCCGCTAAACCAATAAAATTCTAGGGTCTGCTGTGAGCCAAGCATCATGCTTTTGCCTGGCCTCTGGAAACCATCATCAGGAATCTCATAGCACACCTTTCTCAGCCACATACGTAAAAACTAAGCCAAGCCATCTCTCAGCCACTTTCAGGCCTTTTATCGTCAATGAGCTTTCCAGAAACTGTGAGGATTTGTTAAGTTTAGATAGAGAAAATCTAAGAAAACTGTGAAATTAAGGGCTTTCCTTGGGCAAGTGGGAGTTGAGGTGTGGAGGGGGCAGGATATGGAGCCCTGGTGTGCGCAAGAGAGAAGCACACTTGACAGAAGCCTGGACTTAGGTCCCGAGTGTGCCGGCCATCTTGCAGAGGGCTGGAGTGACACCCCAAGGGCAATTGGAGATGGGCAGTAACCTCGAGAAGCCTGTGATTGCCACCCAAGTCTGGATCCCTGCAGAGGAACGGTACTTGCGTACTTTTTGAATTACATGCTTGGATATACATTCTTTTTCAATTATGTATGTGTATGTTATCTTTCTTTTTTGTCTTTCTTAATGGTGTGTATGTCTGCCCACGTATACACGCAAGGGTTTGTATGTATCATCCATTTTTTTTCATAGTATCTGAAATTCTTTCACTAGGTAGTCATTTCTTTAGTTCCTTTATGTGTTTTTCTTAAATCTTTGTTGAATCCCCATTGAAATTCCAGCTGTCCCAGGCGTTGGTAGCAACACACTTCTTTTTTAACTGCCGTCTTAGCCTGAATTGATACATCTCTTAGCTGTGGCAGAGAACTGAGAGGATGACACCCAGGGAGAGGGGTTCAGCTGGCACTGGGGTGAGGGAGGAGTCCTTGAACTAGGAAGAGACATAGGGATACAGAGAGCTTTGGACTTTCCTTCTCACGTTAGCCTGGCGGGGTGGGGAGGGGAGGCACACCGTCTAAAGCTCAGATCTTGGCTGTTTCACTGTTCAGTCAGAAGGAAGATAGCCAGGGCTTTTTGCTACTGCTCACCCTAATCCTGGATGCCCCTTTTCTCTAAGGGGCCCCTTGGGTAGGGCAGCACCCACCAGGCTGAATCAGTGTTGAACCAGCAGTGCCAGACCCATTGGGTGTTTGGGTGTGAGGCTAGTTTCCTGAGCTTTTCTCCCAATAGTCTTTTTCTCTAGGAAGATGAGTTGGATTCTTGGTCTCAAGGCTTGCTCCTCATGAACAAGGACGCCAAGTGTGTCCCAGGAATGCTTCGGGTTACCGGTGTATTATCATCTCGTTTTTGCCAATGACAAAGTGCCTAAATTACATTGGGCCTTGGCTGTAACTTTTGCCTCTTCCCTGAGCAGCTTGGATCCAGAAAGCCTTTATGGAACAGCTGTCACCTTTCAGGGTTTCTCTGGGTGAAGGAACACCATTCGGGGTTTTGGATAGACCTTCTATCTGTTCCCTCATCCCTCCTTTTAGTCTTTACCATTACTGAAATCTGATCACAAACTCTTAGCTGAAAATCTTGAGCTTTAGAAGAAAGAACGTGAGTTTTAAAATAGCCAACCTTTGTTTTAAATCTAAGCTGCATCACTTTCCTGCTAAATAAACTTGGGCAAGTCCTTCAAGCCCTCTAAGCCTCATCAACAGCAGGCAGATGATCATTCTTAGTTCATAGGATTGGTCTGAGTATTTGCTTCATATAAAGTGCCAGGCATTTGGTAGTCAAGGAACATGGCCTTGGTTCCCATCCTTTCCCCACCCCTTACCCACAATCCCTCCTGGTCATCCATATTCCTCATCTCAGTAATACGCTCCAGGCGTAACTTGAGTTAAATGACATGTTTTTTATCATCTGGCCTACAGCTAAGTTATATTCTCATCAACTGGTTTTTCCCTTTGCTCTATTTTCAAAATTTCCCTACGTATGGTTAAATGTGATTCAGAAATACTCCAGTTTTCTTGAATCATATGACTAACTTTAGTTAAAGCCAGTGCTCAGAATAATCTGTAAAAGGTACTTTCCTGCTGTTCACCTGTCAGGCAAAAAGAGTGAAAGAGAGCATTTACAGCAAAGGGCCTAAAACTGTAGATTCAGGCAGGAGAACATGCATTCTCCCAATTATTTTGGCAGCTTTTGTGGAAAGTCTGTTGAAAGTAGGGAAGAAAGGAAGGTGGCTCACACGTTTTCCTCCCATAATAGCTACCCACTGAGAAGTGAGGCAGCAGGTAGGAAGGACCCATGCGGGTCTGTAAACATGTTATGTCCATGTGCAAATACAGGACTTTAATCTTTGCATTGTCTCACGTTTCCACTCATCCTGAAGCACTTCAGACCACAGTAGCACTATACTAATTCAACAAATGGCTAACAGATGACTGAAGGAAAGAAAAACTTTACAGAGCCTCATAGATTCTTGGCCTGACACATGTACGATCTCTCTCTTTTGGACAAGCAGCTCATACAGATATATTTCAGTATCTTCAGTGGCAGTATCGTTTTCTTTTATGTGAATGTACCGTCATGAATTCAGCCATTCTATTCTTGGCAGGTGTTTAGGTTATTTTCAGATTCTTTTGCTATTACAGTGTTTGACTGAAAATCATCATCATAACAGCTAACATTTATACAGTACTTAATGTTTGATGGCGCAAGCCCTTTACATGTATAATTAATTTAATCCTTTGAACAAGTCTGGGAGGCAAGCACAGTGTTTTCCTACTCCGCCATCTTGCCTGAAAAATCCTATGCATATTTTAAATGATCATGATAATAAATAAAGTAACACTGATGAATCTAACAACAGCTTAAGAGACAGATGATTATCAGTTTCTGAAAATCTCCCTGTGTCTCCTTCACCCTCCCCCCCAATTAGGAGAAAATACCATTTTAGTAGCATACAAATAATTTTCTTGTTTTTCTTTAAAGTTTCACCACATGTATGTGTGTCTCTAAAAATACGTTGTTTGGTTTCCACTGCTTTGAAGTATATGTAATAGAATCATACTGAAGGCATTTTTTCTATTATTTTCTATATCACTTTGCATTGTTTTGAAGATTTATCCATGTTGATCTGTGGACTTATGGATCACTGATTTTTACAGCTATGTAATAGTTATTAAATGATTATGCGAAATTTAATTATACATTTTACCATCATGGATATTTGGATATTTCAAGTTTATTATTATATGAAGAGCGCTTTTTACATTATTCTTATACATGTTTACTGGAGGCAAGTATATGGGAATTTTTCCGGGAAAGAAATCACGGGGTCATGGTATGTGTATGTTCAATTTTTTAATTGACTTTTTAATCTTTGCCCCTTTGTCGGATATAAAATATTCTCTCACTAGAACTTTGATTTGCATTTTTCTGCATACTAATAAGGTTGAGCCTCTTTTCGTATGTTCATTGGCTGTTTGTATTTCTTTTTCTGTGAAATACAATTATTTCTGCCTATTTTAAATAGGATTGTTTGTCTTTTACTTATTGATTTGTTGGAGTCCTCCATTTATTCTGGATACTCTCCTTTGGGGGTTGTCTTCTAGTTTGTGACTTGGATTTTTATTCTCTTTAGCATCTTTTTGATGAACATTCTTAATTTCAAGTTAAACATCATTTTTTTTATTATGGTTTGTGTCTTTATGTTTTATCTACGGTGTCTTTCCTACCTATGGTCTTCAAAATATTATCCTATACTTTTTGCTAAAATGTGTTAACTTGTTGGTCTTTCACTTTTAAGTTTTTGATTTATTTGAGTTTTTTTTTTTTTTTTTAATGGTGGGAGTTAGAATCTATTTTCACTTTTTTCCCCTCTGGATGATCAGTTGTTCTAGCAGCATTTTAAAATAACCCATATTTTCCCTATAGGTCTGCGTTGCTGGTTCTGTCATATATCAGGTTTCCTATATGAATGGATCTGTTTATGAGATCTCTAATCTTTTCCAGTGGTCTATTATCCCCATGCATAAATATTATATTACATAACGACTAAATCTTGTTATTTGATAGGGCAAGTCCCCCAGCCTAGTTCTTTCAGCCTTTCTTAGCCTTTCTTTCTTGGCTGTTTGCTCTTCGGTATAGATTTTAGAATAACTTCATTAAGGTCCTTGGAAAACCCTATTGAGATTTTGATTAAAATCTTATTGAATATGTAACTTAATTATAGTATCATTTACATGTTTACAATAGTGAGTCTTCCTAGCTATGTACATGCATTGTCTCTATTGATGTCTTCTTTAAATTCTTTCAATAAAGTTTTACACTTTTTTATTTAAAAATCTCACACAACTCTTGTTAGGGTTTTTCCCCCATGGCATGTTATAGCTTTTTGTTGTTACTTTTATAAATGATAACTTGAAAATTTACATTTTAAGTTCTTGGTTGCTGGTGCATACGAATGTAACCTTGCTAAGAACGCACTCTGTTGGACAGTAGAGAGGAACAAGCATTCTTCATTCATTGCTAGTGAGAATGCAAAATAACGAAGTTATGATAGGGAATTTCATGATAGCTAACAAACTTACATATTTATTTACCCTTTGACCTAAGGATCCCATTTCTAAAAATTTGCCTTTATGGAGCACCTCTACAAATAGGAAGCAACATAAATATAGTTATTTGTTGTAGTGTTCTTTCTAATGGCAAAAATTGGAAACCCAAATGTTCAATTACAGAGACTAATTGAATAACAATGGTACATCCATAAACTGAGTACTACAAAGCTATAAAATCATGAGGAGTATTTCTATAAATTGTTATGGTGTGATAGCCACAGTATTTGTTAAGTAAAATAAAGGAAAAAGCAGGTGCAAAAGAATGTGTATCATATGCCACCTTTTGTTTAAAAAAGAAAGGGAAATAAGTTTATAACATGTCTTCTCTATTGCTTAACTCATAAATTAAATTTTTACTTTTAATCATTGTATCTATTATTTTAGAAGTAGTTTTTATTTTTCAAAGCTGCCTGGTAAATCTTTAAAATTTGTTTCTTTGTCATATATTAGGTTTTTCTTTTATTTCTTAAAGCATTTCAAGCATACATATAGACCTGATATTTCTGTACTTGTATAGCTGATAATCTTTTCAGATCTTGTTCTATAGTTTGTAATTTTTGCCGAATACTTCTGCTGTCTATCACCCGGTGGTAAATTTTTACTGTAAGCTCACATTCTTTAGAATTTGATCTTTGGGAAATCTTTGAGGCCTAGGTTGAAAGTGCATTCTTCCAGGGAGTGTTTGCCGCTGTTGCTTTCCAAAACTTAGAGACTCTATCAACTCAATATCACTTTAAACTTAAATATGAGCTTTGGGGTGTTTGAAGCATACAAGTAATATGAATTCAGGATCCCAGTATAGGTTTGTGATAAGGAATTCATAAGGCAGCCTTTTTTCGCCTTTATCAGGAGTCAGGTCACCTTTGCCCATTGTCTCACTCTGTAGGTCAGGTTCATTTATATACTTCTTCCCAGTTCATTTGCTGACTGTTGCCATGAATGCGCGCCCCTCTCTCTCTGTCTCTCTCTCTCTTTCTCTGTTTCTCCCTCCCCGTCCCCCCAGCATCCAAATCTGGACTCGTGCCTTTTTTTTTCTTCCCCACCTGGCCACTTTGGAAGCCAAGATCTGGGGTACGTGGATTAGCAGACTGTACCCAGCTCTTGCTTACCCTGGATTGCTGAGGTTTTCTGTTTGTTTGTATGTTTCTGGCCTCTAAAGCATTCACTTATTCTATTACCAGGTCAGACGTGCATTAAAAAAGATATTCTTTAAAAATTTTAACTATTTTTTAGATGTGCTGCATCAGAATTGATTTCTCTGAACATCTCATTTGCCATATAGCTGGGGACAGAAGTAAACAGGGAATCAGTTTTGATTTTTAGGAAGACAGCATATATGGAAGTGTTGAGCTTAGGCTGACATCGGGGACAGGCTAGTGGCAAGGAGACAGCTTTTATTTCTGATGATTTATTCACATAATAATGAACAAATCCTATGTAAATACTTAGATCTCATTACAGGCAAAGTAAAACAACTCAAAATGAAGATATGTAATACTCATTAGTAGTGGAAATAGTTGTTTGCCCCTTATGGTATTTTAAACTAGGTTTGTGAGTCAGAGTATATTTTCACACTCTGACCTTAAGGAAGACATGTACTTGCCAAATCTTGAGTGAGAAAAATGAATCCCAAATCGAGGTGTAGGTATCAAAATTGCAGTCCTCCTGCCAGCATTACTTATTTATCAAACATTTTTCAACATAAAGAGGGCACCTGGGCACATGCCAGGCCATGGACTGTGCTGTGAAATGGCAATTGAAGCAGGGTTTTATTTCTCAATGGGAAAGTTAAAGAGACCATAACGAGAAACCACTCACTGCATTCGTTTTATAGATCCAGCAGGTACTTCTCCGGAACAGTATTTGTCAAAGTGTGGTCTAGACCACGGAACTTGTCAGAAATGCAAGTTCTCAGGTCTGGCCCAAGACCTTTTCAATTAGAAATTCTGGGCGTGGGGGTGGGTGATGGTGGTACAGAAATCTATTGAAAAGCCTTCTGGATGATTCTGATCCATACTAGAGTTTGAAAACTACTGCTCCAAAGAAGGCTGGGCTGAAACAGAATGGAGGTGATTGTTCAGAAAAAATAAGCCAGTATTTCTGTTGTCAAAATACCTTTAAAATGTGGTAAAGCAAATTATTTACAATGAAAAAATTTGGAAGCAACCTAAATGTCCAGTAGTGGGGGACTAGTAAAATGAATTATGGTATAATCATTTGATGGAATTATGCAGCCATCAAAGTTGTTTAAGAATATTTAATAATGAGGAAAACGCTTATAATAGAATGTTCGTTTTTTAATTTTTTAAATTTTTTTTGAGGTTGATACTTACAGAGAGGATTATTTACATTTGTTTCTGCTAGGCACCTATGGGTGAGGGGGTGCTGCTCTAGGTTAAACCCTTAGCTGGAGGTTTTACAGACACAGGGAGAATGAATTCAGGCTGAAGCCCACATAAGGGCTGAGTTCTGATTTTAAATTCTTGGGGTAGAGTGGTGTTCCTTCTATCCATGCCAGTTGAGAAAGGAAAATTTTCCCTGTCCTTCTCTGCACTGGAGCAATTTTTTTTTTCTTTTATGACAGCTTTAATTGAGATGTAATTCAGATGCCGTAAAATTCATTATTTTAAAGTATGTATCATTCAGTGATTTTTAGTGTGTTCAGAGAGTTGTGCACCCATCACCACTATGTAAATTTAGGACATTTGCCATCAGCCCAAAAAGAAACCCCATCCTTATTTATGGGATTTCATATAAATGGAATCATATAGAATGTGGCGTTTTATAATGGGCTGCTATCAGTTCACATAATGTTTATAAGGTGATACATGGCAACTTTCGTATTTCATTCACTCTCACAGTGCAGGGTGTAGCCCTTGACATTCTAACTTAACCTTACTGTGACCATGTGACTATGTTTTGGCCTATGGTATGTGAGCAGAAATAAGGTATATGACTCATAGGTCATTTTATTCATGAATGTTTAAATACGTGTTTGCATATACACGGAAACATACATGCTTATGATGGCATGTAGACATTCATCAGGATCCCAGGGAATTGTCCTTAGAATTGTCCTATGAAAATGACGTGGGTTCTCCATGGGTAGTGAGATAATGGGATATTTTTTCACATGCTTGTAATATACACGTACATTCATACTTTTATGTATGTCTAAATTGTCCATGATAGACAAATCATATTTCATAAAATACTGGGAACAAGAAAATAAACTGTGTTTTGAATTGTAGTAGGATTGCATTGAATTGCAGGTTTCAGAAGGTTAAATATTACGCCTGCCTTAATGCCTTTGAAGAAGCAGTACAAAGAATTCCTGACCTGACAGATGGTATGAAGCCATGGCAGAGTGAGGTGCATTGTCAATGGGTTTTACTCTGGGAATATTTTCAGACCAGTTCATGACACTGTTGACTGGCCATAAATCTTGAAGTTTGAGAGCTGGAGTGAGAACACAGGAAATGCAAAAACCTTCCCCACGATCCTGTAGCTCAGAAAATCCCCAACATCTGGCTCACGTGTGAAGCCAGGAACGATGCGATTTACACTGGCAGCCAGCGTTACTGAGAGCCTTAACCAGTTGGCTTCGCGTCACACACGGAAAACACTCTGCAAGGATTTGCCGAGGATTTTATTCCCAAGTGGACACTCTTCATACACATCAAACTAAAGACAATTTGGTATGGCACCTCCTAGGGAATAAAAGTGCTTAACCTTATCGGAATTAGTCAGAGTAGAGATTATTGGGAATCACGCTGTCTGGTCTTTTGTTTTACATCAGCTAAATTAAACCTGGAATGATATTTAGAGAGTGGGCATACATTTACAGACAGTGAATCCACTATTAACTTTTTTTTACTTTTATTATGTAAATTCACAAAAATTGTCAAAAGTAGAAAATAGTTACAATGAATATGCCCAACGCCAACCTTTAATACTATTTATTCCTTAGTATTAAAAAAACGATTCATACTTAACTTCTGGGCTGATACTCTTATCAGCTTTATACCATAATAAGCATCTCTTCCTTTCCTTTGAGAAGCGTTTGGTTTAGAACCTCTATACATTCATCATTTACCCATGGGGAAAGAGGGCAACGCAGTTTCCTTGAACACTTCTCAGCAGAACAGAGCCTTTCACAAGGAAACACATTTCTTTGTAGCCCCTTTTTTAAACGAAGCAACTAACATTCAAATACGTGGGTGACTACTTTTCACTGATTCCTTTTCTTTGGTTTTGCAGTTTTACATTTTGAATGGCTGAAAACAAAATGACTTTTCACCCCCAAATTACTTCTAGAAGACATGGTTTTTACACTAAGCATCAGTCTAGGCACCATATAAGATGAAAGTGAATGCCACTATTCTTGTCCTCTGAATATCCACATTCTACCATCATTAGATGTGCTGTGACAGGAACAGACAAAGCTGCCCCAAAGCAAGGTTTTCAATTGGGAGTTCTATTTTCTCAATGACTTTACACTATAAAATCTGACTGCAGTTCCTCTAAAAGTTACTGGCCTTAAGATACAATAAAATTTCATTGAAAATTGAACCCCTTAAAGTAGTGATGAACTATGTCATAATAATATATTGCCACAGTTAAAAATATAAAAATATAATTAAATTGAAACAAAAATGAAAATACCAAAAATTCCGTTCATCATCATGTGAAGTATGGAAGATGAAGATACAATTAAGTGGAGTTAACAGACTCCACGACATGGGTAATTTTCCTAAGTGTTTCCAGCATAGTAAACCTTCAAATGAAATCATAATTTTAGTTGTTAACATCCAGGTGTTTTAATTACCTGATTCACTTTGTTTTACTTTTGCTATCCCTTGCAGTTATGAGCAGAAGTAAATCTAATCTTTCTGCAGATTTGAACCTAGTGATACCTGGAAACTCTTTTGCATTTTTATTAAAGAGTCTTGGAGAGAAGGTAGAAGTAAAATTCCGAATGGAGCCATGTTGTAACGTTGGCTACTGATGTACCAATTTGTGCACTGATCTCCAATGCACCTTATCAAATGCTTTCAATTTTAAAAGCTGATACTTCCTTTTTGCAAGAGGTCTGATATGCCACTCCTTTTTGTCTTCAACACCCTCTCCACACAAGTGATTGCAGGAGCTGGGTGCTTCTGCTGATACGCTGGGAGCTACTTCTGCTTGAGAGCTAGTTGGGGTAAAGATACTTTGAGACTTTTCTCCAGTTCTATTGCCCTAATTTTCTACATCAATAAACAATCTCGTTCTCTGATAAACAAAACTGTTTCAAACTTTGACATTCCATCCTTCAAAGAACCTTTGTTGGTTTGGCCCGTTATTTCAAACTTTGGGGCATGCTTAATATCTAGGGTGGACCTAATTTTTTTTTAACAGATGGGTAAATTCAGTTCTCTCGTTTAATTTGCATGAAATTTAATTTGTATAAGATTTAACATATTTTAAAATATTAAACATGGATGCGTTTGGGTGTTTGAAAACTAATTTTGACTTTATGGCCGGACAGCTTGGGGTTAGTTATTCCTGGGTTCCCTAGGAATCAATTATTCCTTTACTTTTCTGTGTAGTAGAAAGCAAGGGCTATTTTGAAGGAAGCCTTTGAGAAGCATGCGGTAGGCAACGGTCGGTCGGGATGCCAGGAAATTCCCACTTGACCCACAGAGCCAGAGTATCGTGAATTCCCAATTGGCAGGAACTTCCTTTTAGCTACACTGTTTTAGGGGTGAATTTGTTCCTCATTTGCCGATCAACTCTACAGAGTGCCTGTCATGAGTCAGGGACTACGCCAGGTGTAGATCAACCTTTGGAGAATAAACCAGTTGTATCATTGCTGTCTGGAATTTAAGACCCGTTGGTATCAGTAATTGCTAATTGACTGATAGGATGTTTACTAGCATCCATCCTTCTGATGGATTTTAGTACTGCTTGAATGTAACATTTCCTCCCCCTTTCTTTATAGAGCAGTGACATTTCAATGATAATTAACTGAAAACTATGCACAAAAGTAATTTGCCCAAGGCCCTTTCCATGATGTACACCTGTGCACCTGGCCTTAGTTGACACACGCCATGTTTGAAAGTTGACTTCATAGGAGAAATAGTACCTGGTTTCATCATTTACACCGTGATAGTGTTCACATTTTTTACATTGAAATGTTTATTGAGATAATTGTAGATTTACATGCATTTGTGAGAAACAATACAGAAATGTACTCGTGTGTGTGTGAAGTTTTATACAATTAGAACACCTGCATAGGTTCTTGTATACATGCGCACATGCATGTGCACGTGCACACACACGCACGCACACCAGACAAAATACATAAAACACTTTTCAAGACACTGACTTCACCGAATTACTTTTGCACCTTTGTCAAGGATCAGTTGAATGGATTTGTTGTGTAGGCTGATTTCTGGGTTCTCTATTCCATGCCATGGATCTATGTGTCTGTCCCCTCATCAGTATCATACTTGATTACTATATATGTCTTGATTACTATAGCTATTGCAGTAAGCCTTAATACCAAATAGAGTGATTTGTCCCACTTTATTATTCTTTGTTATGACTGTTTTAGCTATTCTAGGGCCTGTGCTTTTCCTATAAATTCTGAGTGAAGTATGGAAACCTCATTTCTATTAGGTCCCTTTACCTTCCCCATTTTAAATATCATTGTCTTGAGTGTCAGGTGGTATTACAGTTTTTATTTCAATCATCAGATATGATTTATAAAACTCACAACGAAATGGTAATTTATTCCGTGTAGCAATATTTCTACTTTTTATATTGTATTTTCTTCCTTCCTGATGCTCCAAGATTCCTTCTTTTATCATTTCTTTTCTGTTCGAAGAACTTTCTTTAGCTAGTATTTAAGGGTAGGTCTGCTGTCATCAAAATCTTTGTTTTTCTTCATCTGAGAATGTTTTCATTTTCACTTCATTCCTAAAGGATTGTTTCTCTGGATATAAAATTGGAAGTTGACAGTTCTTTCAGTTCAGCTTGAAACCACTTTGTTCTGCCCTCTGTGGTTACAGATGAAAAATCCACTGTCATTTGAATTGTTGTTCCCATGTAAGTAGTGTAGCCTTTCTCTCTGGCTGCTTTCAATATTTTTTCTTTATCTTTAGTTTAAAATTTTTAAATTTTGTGTGATGTGTCTTAGTGCAGATTTTTCTGTTCATCCTGTTTACATTCACTGAGTTTTTGGATCTGTGGGTTTGTATCTTTTGGCAATTTTGGGAAGTTCAGCCATTATTTCTTCACATACTCTTTCAGCTTCACTTTCTTTCTTCTCTCCTTCTGAAACTCTGATGATCGAAATGTTGAATATTTTGTTATTGTTCTACAGGTCGCTGAGGCTCTGTTAATTGCCTTTTCATATATTTTCAGCATATTTTCTCTTTTTGTTGAGATTAGATGGATTGTTTTGTTCTGTCCTCAAGTTCATCAGTTCTATCCTCTGTTGTCTGTACTATTGAGCCCACCCAGGTTGACTTGTAGTCGTCTGCTAACCCAGCCCCTCATGCTTCCGATTGTGTGTTCCTTGTTTGCTCACCCTTACAACCTTCCATGTCCTCGGTTCCCCCTTTCCCAGGCCACAGAGTGGCTGGAGTGGGGAGCATGGCTGGTCCACTTGGATGACCTCATGTGAGTGAGTAACCCACCGATTTGAAGCTTTTTCCTGGTGTATGAAAGTGGCATGACCTTATTGAACAGTTATCACATTTTATTGAATGTTGTCCTTGATCTCAAGACTTATTTAATGTTTCATTGGGAGACCAGTGTTGTGCCTCAAAATATAGCTAGCTCTGAGGAACAGCTTACATAAATTGGAAACTCAATGATACATATGGCACTGAGGAAGAAAGATCAGATGGTGGGATTAATAGTGATAAGTTCCTAATTATACATAGTTTCCAGTAAATCTGCTTGAGAGATCAGAATGGGGGGTGGAATAGTTTATTATCACACAAGGAAGTTTCAGTCCGTACTTAAAGTTTGACTCATGGTAATCATTAAAGCTCCAGAGCAAATTATCTGCAGCAGTATCCACAGCCTCCATTTCCCGGTCTTCATGGACTCTTCAAATGCAGACCAAGGTACATTGAGCTCTGCTTTGCTCCGGTGAAGTGTTAGCAAAAGACAAAGGTTCTCTTGACAGGTAAAGCACAAGCCTGAAATGTAGAAGTACAAAATACTACTGCTCCCTAGACCCAGTGGTTCTGAGGTATTAAGAATATGTTTGGTATTTTAAGTTTCTTTAAGTAATTCTGGATGTAAAGAAGACTTCATTTTCCTTCAGTGGCGTTATTCTTGACAGTTTGTCACTTAATTTTTTTTCATTAGCGTGACTGATTTATTTCTCTTTTTTTCTCTCCACAAATTAATTTAGAATGGATATGTGTAGAACAAATTATGCAGTTTATACTTTAGTAACATTCTAAAGTTTTAATTTAAATTGGGAATGGCGAAAACTAGAAGGAAACATTAAGAAATAATTTTACAGAACTAAATTGTTGCATCGTTATTTGGGTTTGTACATAATACCCCTAACACAGATGTCCTCTGCTTCTGTTGAGTGTTGCGTATCAATAAACCCTGTCATTTCCTGAGTAGTTTCAGATTTCATATCTGAAATCGAATCTTGCTTTTTTTTTGCTAATTTTTATTATTATTTGAAAAATCTCTTAGTATTACTAGTTGACACATTCTATTAAAAAAACCCACAAAATGTGAACCTCTAGTAGTAGCTGTTGCATAGCCACACCATCTGTGGTAGAACATGATAATTTAGAGAAGAACATACGTATACTTTCTGGACCCAAATATCCATGTACCAGGAATAAATACCTTGTAATTAATGATCCCTAAAATTGAGGAATTCCCTTTTTGACAGAATGAATTATGCCCAATTTTAACTGAAATGGTGAAGAAGATTTATGTTTGTGAGTTGAGTTAAGTTCTGTGCATAGGGATGTACCCAGGAGAAGAGAATATTGTTTACTGGCCCAGAAAGCTTCAATCATGGCCCTTCACTTGAATTTTGACTCTAATTTTTCTAATTCAGGAAAGTTTGGATTCTGCATTATTCCTGCAGATATTTAAGAGCCAGTGACCTATGGTGATTTAAGCCTTGGTTGTCCTACCTTCTTTCTGGCTAGCTGCCTGAAGACTTCTGTAGAAGACAGGGAAAATAAAGAAAGTTAAGCAAGCCAATTTCCTTTCTGTTTCTGAGTAAAGTTTTGGTGAAGAAAAGAGTTTGAAACTATCCATTGTCTATATATATATCATTGGATATATATTATTGTTTCTAGGCATGGCCCTTCTGACTGACCAGAAACTGAAAGAACCTAATATATGTATTAGTTTGTGCTTATTTAGATATTAAACTTATAGAGCATCTTTCCTGCATTCATAAAGGGCCCCAAGTTTTATGAAAAAGAAAAGAAAAACCCAAAACTTCTTTGTTTTCTTTCATAGGTCACTTGTTAAAAAAGGAATGCAGTCAGACATATAAACATTGTAGTATGTAGCAAACTATTTGATCTGTACAAGTCGGAATGATTAGAGCTGTAACAAGCTGTGCAGAGCCTGGCGTGAGTCAGCATGACTGCTCTAGGGATCTAGGGGAGAGATGCAGTCTCCATGCCAAGATCATCCTGGGTACGGGATGTATTTGAGATGAAGGAGGAAAAAAAGAAAAAAGGAAGCAGTATAGTCAGATGGTTTCTTTCTTAATTTATGCAGCTGTGTAAGAAAAAAAAAAAGATGAAGTAAAGGTACCCCATGCTGCTAGAGGAAGGGCAAATCATGGGAAAGAGTACTTTTTGGAATGTCATGTTCTTTTCCGTTCGCTGCCTTAGCAAGTAAATACAATAGCACTACATGGGAACAACAAAGGAATTAAAATGTGCCATTCTGTAAAGGCATAATAAAAACAGAAAGACCAACCCAGGGTTTTCTTTAAAGTATAAGCAGTTACTTTGCAGGTAGAATAAGATTAAAGCTGTTACATGAGTCCCCCCCATGCCCTCATGCTCAGAACCTGCCAAAACTCTCCAGAAGCTTTTGTGATATCGCTCAGGGTGTTTGAGTGTCCTTCTGTGAAATAAATTTACCAGCAAGCGGCTGGGCATCCACCCCCAAGGGTTACAGTCTGCTGGACCTGCCTGGTAAGGTGATATTACAGAAGAAGTTTCATGACAAGTATTAGCCATGTGTGATGCCTTCCATAGCCCCAGAAAACCAGACAGCCACATCATAGTCCAAAGGTCCAGTGTTCTTGAGTTGGACCTAGGTTTGTCATAAATCATGGATGGCATCATTCCCTTATGGAGTCTCTGGTTAGAAAACCTTCAGAAAGGATGAATGTGATCACATCTATCCATGTATCTGTCTACCCATCCACTCAACCATTCGGGCAATGGGTTTTGAGTTCCTTATTTGTTCAGTGTTGGGGAGATGTACCAACTTCATTAAGTCATCGAGGGGATGCTAAGATAGCCTTGGGTTTTAGTGCTGCGGCACCTCTGTTGCACTGCTGTGTTAATAACGCAAGAAAGAGTTCAAGGCCTCCCCGTGAAAGTGCTCCACACAATTATTGGAATTAACTGTCAATAAAACACATTTGGAAAGGAGCATGTGAAGTTAGTTTTTACATACTTCTTGATTTCCAGAACAGTAAATATTCTGGTAAAGTGACAGAATGATAAGTTGACTCCAAACCAGCCCTAACATGAACAAATGGCTCTTCATGTTTCTTCGGAAGCAGAGCGGCACCTACACAAACATGACAAAAGTCCCCGGGCTTCATTCTGCTTTGTCGCAGCCACTTGAAAATGAGCCTCGGCAAAATATCAGGTCTTCGGGAGTTTGACTCATTGATTCCTTACCCCTCCTTCTTAGTGCATTTTACCTCTGGGATTGAATTCTATGTCTGCTGATCCTTCCCCTCTCTAGTTAACCAATGTCGTTCATTTTATTTGCCCCTTTCCAGTTCCCTCACAAGGGACTCGGACACCAGCTCTTCGGCCTCCTTGACTGACAATGCGTAGGTTTCCACGTGTCACCTCCTACAAACCTTTGAATCTTTTTCTTTCAAGTGTGGATGAAAGTCAAGGCCTGAGGGACATTGGGAGAGGTCTTCTGGACACTGGGAGAAGTAATTCCACAGTGGGCCTATACTCTCTGTTGAAGATCCTGACAATGGATTTCACTCCCCACTCTATAAGTTTAACTTGTGTCCCCTCTTCCTCCTCTGCAGCTCGGCCACTTCTCACCCTCCCCCGACCCGTACACACTCCCAAGTGCCTGCCCAGCCCTCACCTTTGTGCGGGGGTCTCTTCGGTGGAGGTGAACTTTCCTTTATTTCCTTCATTCCCTGTCCTAACAAATGGTTCAAAACTTACTCAGTCCTAACTCCTCTGTGACCCTTCTGATCTCCTGTCATCTCCATTCTCTCAACTTCCACTGCCTTAACCTTAATCCCCTAATTCTTAACATGGAATTATTCTCTCTGGGTTTCATATGATCTAATTTTATCTCCCCAACAATGCTGTAGGCTGTGTGAGGACAGGAAGGAGGTGGTTCTTCGAGATCACTCAAGTGGTGGCACAGGTGTGCCTGGTAATAGGCGCTCACTGGGCATTGACAGGTTGGAATGCTGACTCCAGGGTGGGAGACCCAGGCTCCAAAGAGCCTCTGTATTGAGGAGGAGGAAAAACCGACATTAGTTTGGCCCCATCTCCCTAATCTCACTGGAGGCCCTGGAGAGAAATAAGGAAGGTTGGATTTAAATAATAACGAGGAGATAAATTCTTGGACCCCACCCCCCTTGAAATTCAAGAGATTTAGGATTAGTAATGGGATTGTACCTTACTTATCAGAATCAATTTTGGTCCCTTTAAACCATGAAACTATCTAATGTAAAATAGTTTTAAGCCAGGCAACTTTTAATAAGATACACCTGGACCAATAATTTTCCTATCCTTTATATCTCTCTTTCCTTGAGATAGTCCTTCTTTCATTTAAACACTTTCCGTGTGCCATACCTACAGATTGTAATTTTTCAGGTTCCTCTTTCCTATGAAATTGTCAATTCAGTGAGAGTACTGGCTCCTCCTTTCCATTGTACCTTTCTCCTGACACCACCGCTGTACTCCTGTGAAGGCGAAAATATTCAGAGTGTGGTGTCTCTGGTTGTCACTAACTCGGCTGATTTTTTATTCAATAAGCCAACAAGGTAAGTATTCAAATTGCATTTTTCAACCTCGGGACCAGCTATAGGTGCCTGGAGTTAATTATATTCTATCCGTGAAGCAGGATAGAGAGGACATGAGGACAGCAGTAGTGGAAGGAGTTTGGGGAAAGGAAAGCAAGGGTACATTTTTCATCCCATAGATAGTTACTGCACGCCTACCAGGTGTGAGGACGTCTGCTAATAACTGGGAGTAGTACAACTATAACCAACAGACATTGATTTGTCTGCCCCCATGGAACTTGCTGCATTGTGAGAGAGACTAATAATTTAGAATTGGTTACTTAAAATGGGTTAGGAGTCCCCAAATAAAAGCAACAGGTTCCTTTGAGGGTTTTAACGGGCAGGGAGCTTCTACCCAAGAGTTTCACTGAGCGATTCATCAAGCTCCAGCTGGCCTGATGCTAATCTGAAACGGTTTTTCTCAACATCAGTGAGAAACACCATTCTCACGTCAGGGAGAATTTTCCAGCACCAGGAACCAATAGCATATTTATAGTCTCCTTTACATCATCTTGTCAAGCAGAATCTTGAACACAACCTGCTCCCGAGAAGCAGCTCACGGTCGTTGCAGGCTATGGCAGCACTGAAGCCAGACTTTCTGTGGTCTCCATCTCAGCAACGCAGGGGATTCTGGGAACCAGTGTGCCCATAGCATACTGTTGGCACGAGTGGCCCAAGTGAGCCAAAAGACAATAGCAGCTCTGATTCCCTGGAGTCGGGAGATATTTCTCTGGCCAATTGCTGTCATATATAAACCTCTAAACCTTGGAACTAGATGTAGATAACTGATCGAGAGGCTTAATTCTATGGCCTCATTTGTGTTTTTGAATGGTGACAATGACATGTAATTTTTTAGACTCTTAATATTCCCCCAAAGGTAGATGGTTAGAATTCGTATTGAATAATAGTGTGTCAGGTATAAACGGCAGGAGTTCAGTGATGTTTTATGTTATTGGGATGCTGCCTGTTATAGAAATGTGTGCATAAAAGAGAATTAAGACGTACTGTGCTGCAGAAGAATGACATTATTCACAAATGAAGCCTCAAACAGAATATTAAAATGAAGACTATGAAGAAAAGATCAACAAAAAGCAAGCCTCGCTTATGCAGTTAACTGGGCTTAGGAGTCCAGCCAAACAACGTTCCACCATTGACTAGCTTGAATTAGCTCCCAGTAGCAATCAGGGCGATTTGATTGTGTGCACAATTCTGCATAGGAAAGCTCAGGGTGAGAAATGATACACGCTCTTCAGGAAGAATGAAAATAGCCCATAGCCCATTCGGAAGTCTGATCCCAGTTTTCTGCGCAGACAGGGAACTCCATTCGTGCAGCAGTGCATTAGCCATCTCAGATTTGCTGTTCAGAGGAATGGGGCTCTTTTTGGGCTTCCCTTGATGAGTATCTGAAACCTGGCTCCAGCATAATTGCTTTTAAATGGGCTAGCACTCTGAATTATAACCCATGTGAGATCTGGAATTAGGAGGGAGTGATGGTCTCAGTGAGTTAAGAGGGTTTTGCTGAGGAGGTGACATTTGAGCTCTATCTTTGAGGACATGCAGGTTAGGCCCAGGGCACAGAGGTGGACACAAGTGTTTTCTTTGCAGAAGGAGTGGCACGTGCTAAAGCACAGAGGTGCAACATATGTAGGAAGCAGCTAATAGGGGGGTCTACACATCAGAGCATGGCAGGAACTGTCACCTTGCTCATGGCAGGGTGAGCAAGGGGAAATGTGACAGTTCCGTGTATTTGCCTCAAGACTTTCTCCTGAAAGCAATAAAGATAAAAAGCAGGCTTTTGAAGTAGTCAAATGATAGAATCACATTTGTTTTCCAGATAATTCTTGAGACAAGCAAGGAACCAAAGGTGGTAAGAAATGTGAGGAAGCCAGTGTGGCAGGTGCTGAAAACTCAAGGCCTCATGTGGCGGTGGGGAATGTGGTGGGAGCGGAGTGAAGGGGAGCTTAGGAGAGGTCTTGGTCAGATTCATCATCAGCAGAGGAAACAAACACTCAGGGAGCGATAGCATGTCCTTGCAGGAGGCCAGATACCGGATGTTTGCAGGAGATGTAATGGGTATGACTTGCATGTCCTTTTAGACCTTCGGAACTGTCATCTGGAGATTTTTCTCAAGCTCCAAGCTGATGGTGAGAGAATTTATTTAAGGTTTATTATGCAGCTGGCACTGGAAGCGTCCTGCTGGTGCTATCTAATTGAATCCTTATTGCAGAGCAACCATATAATGTAAGTGTTAATATTTCCATTTGCAGATGAGGAAATTGCAGCCTAAAAAGATAGGTAATTTGCCCAGGGCTTCAAGCTTGGGTGTCAGACTCCAGAGTCCACCCTCTTCACCCCCACATGCATTGCCCAATAGAAAGATTCCTTGGTTTCCCAATAGGTATATACAAAAGACGGAGTCCCAAACAGAATCTCCTTCTCCTGATTGTTTCTCTCCTTTCTCCTTTATTAGGGACAACACGCTTTTCTTAGTTTCTGAAATTACAAAATGTGCAAGTCCCTGACTCTTCTTCCTCTCCCTCTTGTGCACCACCAGTTAGTCACCACCCCTGAACTGTCCTTCTTCCTAAATACTCCACTCAGAAGGGTTTCTTCATTAGGAAACAGCCCTGCCTGTCAAACCCACTATGCCTTGTAAGGGCTTTGCACAGTCTATGAATTATTGTCTCTCTTACCCTCTCCATCGCATTATAAACTCCTTAAAGGTAGGGACTGAAAGCATCTTTGGGATGCTTTCATGGCATCTAATATTCACTGTGTCTTAGCAACAGCAGAAGTATAAAATTATTTACTGATTGATTCAGTCAAGAGAGCCTTTAACTATATAATGAAACTTTAATTGTGTTTTACTATTCATTTATTTTTGCATTAACCCAAATTGGGAGTGTCATTGGGAGTGTGTGTGCTGAAGAATAGCTGGCAGATTAAATCTGAGTTCTAACTAGAGAACAACAGATGAAATCAGTGGGTTGGACATAGTCAAGGATTGGTTTCCAGACCCTCTCAAAAGGGCAGATTTCTACAGGAAGGTCTTGGAAAAAACATTTGCACTTCAGACGTGTGCCAGGTGTAGGCAGTTTCAAGGCCCAGTGTGGAATATGAAGTGTGGCTAACCTCCAAAGCCAAAAACAACCACATTCCTGATTGACAAGAATGCAGAGAACCAACTTCCGGGTTCAGAAGCTGGATTGCCAGACGTTCCTCAAGAAGAGGCTCTGTTCTCTTTCTCCCACCCTTCTCACATTTTTCTGTCCACTTTGCCTAAGCAGCAGATGAGGTCAATGTGACATAGTCTGGGTTTGTAATGAAGAGGGGAATTTCATATGAAATTACTTTAAAATTTGCAGACTTTATTTTCATAATGCAAGAGCCCATTTTATTTACAAATGAAATTTTAATTTTTTCAGCTTTTCTCTCCTATATTCAGTGTTCATTTAAAATCTGTCATAACAGGGTGACACACGATCTTTGCCTTCCCTCCTTTAGTGTTTGTTCATGGGTCTAATGCTCTGTTCAATCGTTAGAACGGTGGCCAGGGTATGAGCCTACCTTGAAGATTTTTCATGCTGTAAAAACTCATTAATTTGGATTGTATTCTATTCTATTTTAGATTAGTGGTAATTTAGGCCTGGTTACTGTGATAGACACTGAGTAAAATGTTTTGCTTTGAGTGTATAAAATAGTCCTTTTCTCACTTATTTTCAGAATGGTAGAGCTGAAAGAACTGTAAGAGATTGTCACAGATGCGGTTCTTGACAGATGAGGAAACCGAGGTAGAGAGGGTAAAAGAATACGTGAAAGTAGCACAGCCATAGTCCTCTGTCTTTAGATTTCCATGACAACATGTGCAAGAGATAATTTTTTAAAAAATGTCCCAGATAGCTCTCAATTTGAACCCTATACTGATTCAAGTAAGGCTTTCTCATCCACCATGTTTTCACCCCCTAGCCCATGTCACATTATTCTAACAGTGAAGTTATCCTTTTATCCTTACCTACCAGCAGGGCTTTAATCAATCCAGAAATAGTTTTGGGGGACATTCACTGTACTAGAAATGCAGCCTCTCACATTGCTTTTCTTAATAGACAACCCTAACGTGACCGCTTGCAGGAGAGTAGAAAGGGAGGAGCTCTTTCCTCTGTCCACAGATGGTGGTGCAGCCTTTACCCAGAGCTGGCTGCCTCCTCCTGCCAGCATGCTCTTGGTTGATCCACCAACCCCTTAGGCAGGCTCCCCACCCCTTGACCTTGGGATCTTGCAAGTTCTTGATATGTTGGGCAAGCTCAAGGAATTGACTATGAACGACTGCTGCCATGGAAGTTATTTCCAGGGTAAGCCCTGTCCCATAATTTTGGAAGAGCCCTAGTAAGGTCAAAAGGAATCTTATCTCTTTCTCCAGAAGCTCTACAATAATGGCGTGCATTCTTTGGGAGTACGAATGGCTTTGGGGCTCTGATGAAGGCTCTGGACCGCTCCTCCCACCCCAGCCCCAAATACACAGATGCATATGCATACACACATTCACGCAGCTTTGCATACTATTTCAGGGCATCAGTGGATTCTCTGTGTAAGCATCTGTCTCCCTAACCTAGAAAGTTCAAACTTAAGCTGAGTATCACCTAAATTTGTATATGATCAATGACACCTTTGAAATACAGTAAATAGCATGTGATCCTGAATAAATTCATGTGGTAAGGATATTTCCACCATTTAATGGATGTATAATAACACAAAATACTAGCATTATTATTATTTTTTTATTATTATTATGAATTGCTAACATTTATTGTTTGTTGGGTGCCAGGTGCTGTTCTAAGCACTTTACATGTATTAACCCATTTTTATAATGTCCTTTGAAGTAAAAACTATTATTAACTAGTTTAAAAGGGCGCAAACTAAGGCAAGATAATGGGGGGCTCACAGGATCGATAGGGAGCTTGAGGACCATGCATGGGATTAAGTGGAATCCGAGGCATCTGTCTGAGTTTTTCAGTGAGTCTTCGTTTTGGTCAGCACACTTTTTCTATCATAAATAATCTCTAACCAATTTAGCAACTGAATCACTTACTCCAAATGCAGTGCCCAGGGGAGACTATCCAATGTCGGCCCAGCTTTTAATAGATAACGTGCCCGACCCCTGGCAGAACTGGTTTTTGTGGTTTCTGTAGAGAGCGGCTGGCTCCTGCATTTACCTTTCTTTGTACTCATACAATACTTCATGAAGAACTAATTTTCCCAAAAGAAGTTGGGGTGAATTAGGAAGGGAGATTAAATATTGGGAAGCTGAAAATGATAAACGGGCTGATGATCTGTTAATATCTTTTCCAATCATGGGATTTTGTGATTCAACGATTCTGTGCCATTCCTTGGTTGAGCGGTTGAATGAATTAATGGTGATAAACCATCACTGTTAGTCTACGCCAAATACTCAGGGCCAGCAGCTGGAACTGAGCCGGGTCCATTCCCTGGGCCCAGAGAGCCCACCACGTGCTCTGGGAAAGGAGACAGGAAACAAAGCCTGTTTTCCTTAAAAAAAAAAAAAAAAGAAAAAAGTAGTTGAGCTAACCACAATATTAATGTAAGCTCTTTTCATGGGAAAAAAAGTTTATGTGTGGGGTGGTGGGCCATACTAAAACCTTTATTTTATTTTTCATGAGATTCTGATTTTCCAGATGCCTTTGGGCCATACTAATATGGGAAGAGCAAACTCAGAACTTCGTGGTTTTTTACAGGAATTTATTGTGTAAAAGCAGCTCTCGGCTCCGCTGTAGTTTTTCCTAGTGCCCAATCCCTTTAGCCATAATTGACACACATGAGACTGAGTTTTTTACTCAGGACACTCCTCCACATCTATTCATGTTTTTCAGTCACGATTTGATACTTATACAGGGAAGGTCATACATATAGACTGCTCCCCCCTCCACCAACACTTTTTTTTTTCCCTTTTTAGGGCTTCACAGTAAACACCATCGTGAGTAGCCACCTCAGCTCGGCAGTCAGATTGCAGCACTTAGGGTGTCATTGATTATATGGAACTGGAAATAGCATGACAGAGTAGGAAGAACACAGGCTCTGAAACCAGACATATCTGGCATCCAATTAAAAACTCTATATTTTAGAATTCTCTTTTCCGTCCGTTTTACTTTGGATATTTTCTACGCTCTGTCTTTAACCTCACTGATCTTTTCTTCTGCAATGTCAGATCTGCTTTCCTTCCAGTGTAATTTTCTTATCAAATATTGTAGTTTTCATCTCTAGAAGCTTGATTTTTTTTATATCTTCCATGTATCTTCTTAACATTTTTTTAACATAAGGAATACAGTTTTAACAATGAATTTTAATGACTTCGCCTGCTAACTCTAACCGCTGTGTCAGTTATCAGTCTAGCAAAACCAGATTGATTTTTCTCTATATTGTTGGTCAAATTTTCCTGCTGCTTTGCATCCTGCTTTTGATTGGAGAAAAGACAATGTCAATTTTACCTTGTTGGTTGCTTCCTATTTTTGATTCCTAGAAATCGTCTTGAGTTTTGGTCTGGGATGTAGTTAAGTTACTTAGCAGTTTGATCCTTGCAGGTCTTGCTTTTATGACTTGTAAGGCAGCTCTGGAACAGTGCTCAGTTTATGGTTCGTTTTCCCCCCACGCTGAGGCAGGCTGTCCTGAGCACTTTACCTGTGACCTCAAAGTTTGTGAACTCAGTCCTGTGAACTCAGAGTTTTTCCAGTCTGGTAGGAATAACAAGGACCCTGCCCTGTGTGAGTGCCAGCACTGCTCGCTTTAATCCTTGGTGCTTTCCTTGCACTCAGGTTGTTGACTCATGTGCATTGTGCTTTTCTTATCAGTTCTTTGCTGAATACTTGAGAGGGACCCTCTGCATATATTCTCTTTATGGCATGTTCTTTTTCTCCATGTTTCTCTACTCTGTCCTATAAACTCTAGCTGCCTTGGTATCCCCTTGTTCTAGTTCCTTAATGTAGCGAGTCTACTGCATTCTGCTTGGATCCTTCTTCTCTGTGGTGCTGCCTGGTCATTTTCTCAAGGCGACAAGTGGGGACAGTTCTAGGCCTCACCTCATTTGTTCTTTGTCTTGGAGATCCCTGTTTTTCATTGCCTGATGCTCGATGTCTTGAAAAGTGTTGTCTTATGTATTTTGCCAGGTGTGTGTGTGTGTGTGTGTGTGTGTGTGTGTGTGTGTGTGTGTGTTTCAGATCAGAAAGTGAATCTGGTCCCTGTTACTCCATCTTGACCAGAAGCAGAAGTTTATTAATGGGAAATGAGGCGTATGTTGAGGGTGGTACCACTCAAAGATTTTTCAGTTTCCTGCATATTAGTTAACTGATTTCACTCAAAAATAAAATTCCCAGAGTAAATATTATTGGGGTAGTGGTTAGCATGTATCAGGTTGTTGCTCATTTATTCACTTTTTCACTAATATTCATTGAGCATCTACTAACTGCCATGTACTCTTCAAGGCACTGGTGATAAAAAGAGGGATGTGATGGTTCTTGCCTCAGACTAACCATTATGTGGTTATTGATTGAAGATTCTCCCAGAAGCTCTCATGAGCCAGTTTCTTGCATGTAATCCATGAGTTGCCTTCTTGAATGGAAAAAACAAAGAGAAGAGGACATTTACATAGCAAGTCTTTCGGACTTGCTAATTGATGATTGATGATTTCAGGATCACATGTAGCTCAATATGGCTTAAAGGGACTTGAGACTACTTTACCATCAAACTTGCAAAGCAGTTTAACTGGAACTGTATATTGCACCATTGCTACACTGTAGATACTATACATGGCATTGGGGCCATGGCAGTGAGTGAGACTTGGTTCCTATCCTCTGCGCGTATGGTCTAGGACTACATGAAGCTGGCTGTGTCAGAACACCTAGGAGGGTGCTTTACCCAGAGTCACTGGGTCGGAGAAGGCTTCCAGAAGGCAGTGAATGCTAAGCTGCGACATGAACACACGATATCATTGGTGAAAAGGCAAATTTTGAACGATTCCAGTTCTCCCAAAGCCTAAACTACAGCCATGGAAGCTAGAGTCAAACTTTCATGTCCAGTGTCTACTTCTGTTCTGACTAATAACTTTCATATAAAATTGGGTGAGCCGTAAATGTGAAATCACCTTCCAGTCATGTACAGTGCAGTATCCTGGCAGTACCTGGTTGAAATAAAAACATTGAAAATCCTGTTCCTTTTAATACCAAATCCATTTTAAAATTATCCCAGCAGAGGGCTGAGTGCAGAGGGCTAAGGTCTTAACAAATACTTGTTTAATTGCATCGAGGACACAAGCTTCGAGAGGTGGCAAGGAGAGATGTTGCAGAGTCTCTTGCCTCCCTCCTCTCAGTTCTGGGCTGCTGCCCGAGTTCATCTTTCTTTCGTTCGTCCAGCTTTGCAACAAAGGAGTGCTTCAGTTCGGCAGAGCAGCAGAGAGCTTGCACGCAAGCTGAGCAGGAGGGCTGTCGAGAGAGACCGTGTAGTAAATACAAGGCGCTCATTGAAATGCCAAGTGTCACTACTTTGGCATTTAATTATCTGACTTGCTGGCAACTGGAAGTAGGGGAGCAAGCAGGAGCAAAAAGAAGAAAAGCAGTGAAGAGCAGAAGGTAGAATTGGTCAATGATCTGATGTAGACAGCCCGGCCAGGAGCAATAGTTTTTAGGCACACTTAAAAAACATTCACTTTGTATTGACTTAGAATTACCTACAGTTTTTGAGAAGAAATCTTAATTAAAATACCTTCTGATAGTTAAAAGCAAAATTATTATTTTGACCCTACAGAGCACAATCAATGTGAACTCTTAAAGTGAAGATAATTTTAGGTTATGTTCATGGTGGGCTGTCAGAGGTGTCTAAACACACAGCAAGGTCATGTGGGAAATTGGAACAAAACAATGCCTGAGATGTTAGAGCTCCGTCCAATCTGAATTTAAACAACTTGGCAGGCTACTGGTCTAGCTTACATCTCAGGTGGAGTGGAGAGACGTGAGCTCTCAAGGTAGCAGACAACGATTTTGATCCCAGCTCTACCACTTTCAGCGTGAACTTGGGCCTTGCTGCTTGTCAACACTTAAGAACGTCCTATTAGAAGCTTTCATTGTTTGGGTATTATGCTGGCCGAAGAGTCTATTTAGTGTCTAGCACAGAGCTGTTTGCACTAAGGAATATGTTTGAAAAATCCTTTTTCTTTTCTTTCTTTTAAGCAGCAGATCCCTTTTATTAAAGAAAATATTTATACACGACATTCACATCTGAAACCAAGAGTAAGTAACTAGCTACTCAAAGAAGTGTTATTGGCCTCTCTCAGCTGTAGACACCCTTCAGGTCTTTCTTCACATGTCAGCTTCTCGGGGAGACCTTCTCTGACTCCACCCTTTCTGAGCAGCAAGCCCTCCCCACCCCAACCCCAACCCCAACCCCAACCCCCACCTCTGGCATCCCTGTCCCATTACTCTGTCCTATTTTTCTCCATAGTAGTTCCCATTATCTGCCACTCTGTATATTGACCTATTTGGCTATTGGCTTGCCCCTCCCCCACGGGAATATATGCCACATGTGAGCAGGGGCTTTCTCTGTTGTTCTCTGCCCTATCCCAGCAGCAAGGTACAAAGTAAGCACTCAGTAATTACCTTTTTCAACAAATGGCACATAAGTCATGACCAATATTGACACATATGGTTCCTGCTCTGATCGTCTAGTCTTGCAAAAAGGCGGGCAATCACACAACTATTGAACTGTGTGGCAAGTGTTGCGCTGGGTAAAGTATGGAATATTGTGGGAACACAAAGAAAGGCCTCTATCCCAGACATGGGAGATCCAGGAAGGCTTCCTGGAGTAGGAAACCTGAACACTTAAGAAACTGAGGCATGTAGAAGATAAGTCACTGTCCCAAGGTCAGATACACTGAAAAGTGGCAGCGCTGATGCACTGATGCAGAGCAATGAAATGGCGCTGACGTGAAGGTCTTGATGTCTATAGTCTAAACATGTGATATTTAGATATTTATTGCAGGAGTCAGTGTCAGTCATGCCAGTGGGGAGTCAATGTAACTGTGGCTGCATCCTTGAGGATTCATCAGAACAGGATGACTTGCAGAGATTGGGTCTAGAGAATGTTCACATTATTCTGGAGAGTGATAAACAGCATTGTAGAGGAAGTAGAACTGTGGATATGATGCTGTGAAAGTGATAATAGCAGGTTTTGTCAGGATCGGATCCAGGAGAAGGTGCTTCTGAAACAAACATTCTATGCTCAGGCATTGAAACAGTGGCTATCCTAGATGAAAAAGTATTTTAAAATACTGATACTTTGACCAAGGAGTTCCAATTCTAAGAATTTATCCTAAGATACTTTATTCTAAATAATCATTTTTGTGTGTGTATAGTACATGTTCATATAGAGAGAGTACATGTTTATGTACTCTGTATTAGTATAGATACGTATGTATACATATACACATATCATTGCAAAATAACTGGAGACAATCTAAGTGTCCAACAAGAGGGGATTGATTAAGTAGTATGGATAATCCATACAATGGAACATTATGCAGTTGTTAAAAATGATTCTTGAAATAAATAGCCATGCAGTGCTTAATGATGGGGATATGTTCTGAGAAATGCATCGTTAGGTGATTCTGTTGTTGTATGAACATCATAGAATGCGTTTATACAAACCTAGAGGGTACAGCCTACTACACACTTAAGCTATACGATATAGCCTACTGCCACAAACCTGTACAGCATGTTATTCTACAAAACAACACAGGATTAAGTCAGGCACAAGAGAAAATGATGCAATCAAGAAACGAAGTAAACATGAGATGTGTGAGGCTGCTGCTGGCATAACATGGCATACTGTTTTGCTGCAAATTTTTTTTAATAAGTAGAAGGAATACACTTTAAAATAATGATAAAAAGTAAATACATAAACCAGTAACATAGTCGTTTATTATCAGTAGTATTATGTACTGTACATAATGGTATGTGCTATACTTTTATGAGGTTTGTCTCCACCAGCTTCACCACAGACATGTGAAGAATGAGTTAGACGCTGTGACATCACTAGGCAATAGGAATTTCTCAGCTCTGTTACAATGTTATGGAACCACTGTAGTATATGTAGTCACTTGGTAAGGGACACATCATTATGGGGCACGTGACTATTTCTTGACGTGGGACGATGATAACCATACGTTATTAAAGCAAAAAAGTTTACAGTATATAGAGCATGATTTCATTTTTCTAAAGAAAAGTGTATATATATTATGCAACATATTTTTATAGTGTATTCAATCAATACGTTTTTATTCATGTAACAAGAATCAGTGGAAAGAAATAACAATGATAACTAAGTATGCCCCCACCCCTTTAAGAAATGGCTAAGCCTTTGGCAATAGTTTTTCCCTCAGAGGTCACCATTTACCCTCTCTTGGGCTGAGGAGTGTTCCCAGCTGCGTGTGGGAACTTGTCCAGCGGACTTCCACCTTCCACCCAGGTCACGTGCACCCTCCCTCTCCTGCGAACTTTTCACAAGAGAGGCCCATTTGTCAGTACTGAGACCAGACAGCCATTTGTCTCTCAGGTTTAGACCAGTGGAGGGTGCACCCAGCAGCGTCAACTGGCCTTTTGCTGTCATGAAATATTACTGTTTTACACTCACAAATAAAAGTTAGCAGCATTTCATTGCTGCGTAGTGTGAAATGAGACCTCCTAACCAGCTGGATGCAACAGCCTGGCGTAGAAATGGTGATGACTGCTAGTGTTCATGGTTCAATTCAATTAGGAATATGTTTTCCTCTTCTTTGGTGAAAGGGGTAGTCAAGATGAAATGCCTCACAAACTTCTGAAATATGTACTTGTATAAAAGAACTATTAAAGTAGAGTAACATCTCTATGATCTTTGAACTAAGCCGTCATTCTGCCATTATTGATGTAGCTGCTTTAAGCCATCTAATTAAAATCAGAGTGACAGATTTGTTATTGAAAATCTGAAACCTAGCTCACATCCCGTACAGCACATCTGAGCAGGGTGTATATCTGCTGTTTTGATGGGCTCTCAAAATTGCTAAGCTTTGCCGGGTGCCAAAAGGAATTCAATAAATCTTTTATTTTCTTACCCAGCAGTTCTCATTAGTCTTTTTAATAATAGCAGTAGTGGATATCAACTTCAGTTCTCCAAAATAAATTGTGTCCATTAGGGTTGTAATTATAGCATCAAATATGAGTTTATTCTGCTACAAAGAAATGGCAAGGTAGATAGGGCCGAGTGCTTTCCTTGGCCCTTACTTTTCAAACATTGCTTTGTGTGTAGAATGTGGATCTAATATCTGGTTTGGGGAGAGGTGACCTGTCAAGGTCCTTGGTCATCCAAACTGACAAGGTTACTCCCCCCTTGCTGAGCATACGGTATCAAGTGGTGTGAATTCTGCACATCCTAAGTAAGAGCTGGTCACTAGTGAACAGCCCGCAGTTTAGAACCTGTCAAACAAACTACATAAACCTTAGAGTTAGGAGTACATGACAGAAGGCTGTGTTATCTGAAAATTTAGCTCTTTTTTTTTTTTTAAACTAGCAAGAGCCATCTGTCATGGTTATTCAGATTTGAGGACTAAATTGAATGGAAGGCATTGCTGGGCTATTAAACAAGTTCTCTCAAAATATTTTCATACCTTTCTTTCCGTCTCATCAGAAGCTTTTTGTTTTTTTTTTCCCCCACCAAAGATGTCATCCAAGTGTGTTTTGGGGTTTTTTTGTTTGTTTTCGCGTTTTTTTTTCTTTTTTTTTTGAGTTTATGGCTTCTATGCCATGGAGAAATCTTGTTATTCTGTTGGAACTAAAGGACTGAGTGGCATGCAAGCAGATGAGTGTGAAGTATATAAAGTTTATTCTGGACTTCTGGATCTCACAGCCTTCTGATGTACTTTTCAGTCCTGATTGAGGTGTCTGGATGTTCTAAATTAATTCATTAAAGATTTCTCTAGAGGTTGGCAGAGGGTAACATTTAAGCAGAGCCCTTCTCCTTTCCATTCCCAGAAAAGAGGGAGGAATTACCCAGCAGAAAAAATGAGCAAGGGGGCAGAAGTCTGCATTTCATGGTGAGAATCTACCATCACTTTTTCATCCTTTGTTATTTTTCCACTTTCTTCCTCCAATTTAGAAGAAAAGTTTTCTGTTATTTCCTATGTTGTGAACAGTAACACAAATTTTGGAAGCTCTATCCTCTTAGGCGAGTGTGGAAATAGGAAGTTTGAAAAGATATTTATATTTTAAAAATATGTATGGAAGGTAACCTTGTTTCTTTCCATCTCCTAACTTCATTATTAAAAGGAAAAAAAAATTACGTGTTGATGTGAAGGCGACTGGATGTCATTTCCCTTTAAATAGTACAAAACATATGGGGGCAGCATTGCATTTGTCACAAATTGTCAAAATATTGTTTTTTTAAGAAACCAAAATTTTCTAAGGATGGTTCCAAATGTGCCTGATTTCCCTGAGCAGTGAGCAGCACGACCTTTACATTAGCAGACATATTTATAAATACACATATGGCCCAACAGTGCCTGATGGACTACTAATCTGATGAGCCAGCGACAGAATTATGATGTATCACCTACATGGAGTTGGTTGTTGTTATTGTTTTGTTTTTAAGTTGCTGATTCACCTTAGCAGTTTTCACTTACAGTTGTCCCATTTATCGATGCTTATTGACAGGTGCAATTTGTTAATGCAGGCTGTGGAGCGGTTTGAATGTCTTGATGTTTTTTGTGGGGTCATTACATGATGATAGCTTTTTTCCTGGTGAATCTGTGAGACATACCTTTCTTTCTGTCAAGATGCACAACAGAGACATAAAAGAGAGGGAAATGTGTTGTTTTGGAAGAATGCTGGTAAAACCTTAAATGTTACTGGTTTCTGGTCTATTTTAAGCACTTGTAGAAGTTTGAAAAATAAGCACCTATAAGGTGCTTTGAGCTTCTCAAAAAAGAGAAGCCAAGCAAATGCAAAAAAAAAAAAAAAAAAAAAAAAACCAGAATGTCCCACCCAGAGGTCAGCTAGGTTCCAGAAGGTACCAGAGGTCAACTGTATTCCAGAATGTCAGGCATTCAGTAAGAGCCCCCAAGTAAGGGGCTCTTACTGAATAGAGTTCTAAAAGTGTAATATTTTTCAGATAAGTTGGGACCATGTTTTTCAGGTTTTTAAAGTGAAATGCCTTCTTTTGATAAACTTCCACACAACCCCAGCCCTCCCCTCCCTTTCTGTGCCCTCAGGTGTACTTGTTTTGTACTTCCTTCCTCTGACTTTCCACTCTCTCTCCTGTTGAGAATCTTCTTGGCTGCTGGGTTAGAACTGGCTTATCACCACCAGCCAAGAAGGATTCATACAGCTGGACTTGCCAAGGTTTGTGTTACAGAAATGAAAGATATTTTTCTGTATTCAGAAGATGAGATTATAACATTTAATGCCCTTTTTCAAACTACTCTGAAACCCCAGGAAATTTTAATCTCCCACCCCACCTGAGAATCACTGATTTAAGAGGCTTTCCTTTTTCTTCCTCATCCTCCATATACATTATCATGTTTTCTAAGCCTGTCACTTTTTCTTTTCTCTTCTTTTCCTTTTCTTCTTCTTTTTCTTTTTCACATTAACATTTCTGGCTGCTTTTTGATTCCTGAGTATTCGCCTTTCTCTAGCTGATGACATTAAAGGACATTTTCCCCTACACTAAGACAATGAAATTGCCTGAGCGAACGGCATACTTTTGCAACTGAGTTCATTTCTTTTCCAACTTCACAAGTACTGTGAAATGTGTAAATAGGGGCCTTAATTTTCCCTCAGCTGCAATCTACAGTCTGTAACACCTCTGAGGTGGAAAAAACATATGAATGCTGTTCTTTTAAACTCGTAATAGTTTCATTGTAAATTCCCCCCATGTACTCTCTACCCTCTGTAATAGTGAGCGATTGCTTTCTCTGAAGGCACAAATGGAGCTGATTGATTTCAGGAGACTAGCAGAAGCTACATGTGTTTGTAGGGAAGTTTTCTACCCCCACTCAGTACCTTAACTGCATTAAAATCACTAAGAAACAAAAATTTCAAGTGGAGCAGATATTCTTTATGGAAGGAATTACTTCTTTGTATGTGTGGACAAGGTAATCCAGAAACTTTCGTTGAATAGAAATGCAAACTCCATTGGGAGCTGTACATCACAGGGAGGTTCCAGAATCAGAAATTCATTATAAAAAAGAAAAATGGTGAAATTAAATATGGTCCTTTTATATTCGTCTATTTGTTAAGTGCAGTGGAAACCATTCATTAATTTATTCAAACCCACTTCCTGACCTGCCACTGTACGTAATTCATAAAATTTCATGTTGAGAAAGAAAAAAAAAAAGGTGCAAATCCAGAACTCTTTACTCTGTTTTCATGTATGGTGGAAAATGAAGGTCTTGAAGAGCTTTACACATCTCACTTGCAAACTAAAGTAGAATTGAGTGAGAATTTGTACCATATGTCCACTTATTTTTCGCACTTACAGGAATCACAAGTGATCTGAGCTCATAAAATGTTGATTTTTATAAGAAATTTCTTTTCTGTTAAGAAATGTCATCTAGGTCTGTAAGGCTTGAGATGGATTACAATACAAAAATGTGGTTAACTTTCAACTGCAAAGTAAACATGTAAAAGTTTACAAAAATAAACTATTAAAACCTTTTGTTTTCCCTTTCTTAATTATGTACTCGTAGTTGGAAATGGTGTAGATTTTTCAAGTTGTTCTTCCATGACTTACTTTATTTTTAACTATTATGTAGAGGTTGCCTTCTTGTTTTGATACTCGTAATTCTATGTTATCAGAGATATTCATTCCTGGATTTAATTGGCTTCTCATTTAAAAATTTCCTAACAGTTTTGTATGGAAAATACTCCCATAGTAAAATATCATAGTAAGAGGAATAGACTAGGATTAGCATGGTCAGTAAGAACAGGTAAATTATTTGTGCAATAAAGAACTTGGCCTTGCCCAGTGAGAGGTCTCCTTTGCCTTTGGCTTCTGGGAGGTAATAATAGATTCATACCTCATAGGAGTGTCTTCTTTAGAGAGGGAGGTGGCCCCTCCAGGAAGAACAACCATGAGAAGATTAGGGTGGGGGCTTTTGGGTCTTGTGATATCAGTCCAGCTGGGGGTAAGATCAACCATGAGAACAATCAATCAATCAATCAATCAATTATGCTTACTTGACGGAGACCCAATAAAAACTTTGGACACCAAAACTCAGGTAAGCTTCCCTGAATGGTGACACTCGGTGCAGATTGTGTCATATCAATGCAGGAAGAATAATACATTCTGAGGACAATGGTGGTTTTCCTATTTGGACCCTCTCAGACTCTTCCCTATGTGTCTCTTTCCTTGGATAATTTTCATGTGTATCCTTTCTCTGAATGATCCATACCATGAGTATAATAGCTTTCAATGAGTTCTGTGGGTCCATGTAGCAAATTATCAAATCTGAGCATAGTTTTGGGGAACCCCCTAAACTTGCAGGTGGTGTCAGAAGTGAGGGTGGTCTTGTGGAGGATGGTGCTCTCAAACTTCGCAGTTAGGTTAACCCTTGCAGTTAGTGTCAGAAGCAGGAATTCTCCAGAACAATCCTGACTCACTGAAACATGTGGTTAGGGAAAAATTACTATAATACAAAAATCAAAATCTGCTTTTTCATAAGTGAAGTCTCTCTTAAATCATTTTTGAAACAAATTGAGGAATAAATGAATGCATATATACTTACCCATACCAGTAAAGCTATAAGCTAAACCCACACCTAGGAAGAATATTCTAATAGTAATTAACCTCAAGTACTAAGGGTTCCTTCCCTACCACATATCATATTATTCTGCAAGGAAAAGCACTTACAGATACCTCCTCTGAACAGTGACCCCATGAGAATTTACCAGAAATCAGACAGGAAGCCTTTCTGAAACTTCAGTCAAGAATCCAGAAATAAGGTGGAAGTTTGTCAGCCCCAAATACTGAGGGAGAAGCTCATGCTTCCTTGGGGAGCCCCCTGTCTGGGACATCATTACCTGTACCACAAGGCCCTGCAGCCTGAAGAAGCTAACATGCCCTCCAAAACTGAGCTGTACACCACTCCCCTCATTCACAGGATCCAGAGGTAATGAACAACCAGAGTATAGAATGAGGGAAGTTTAAAGTTGTATTATATAGAGGAATAAAGAATTGGAATGGTTTGTCACATGTTTAAATTTCATCCTAAAACAGAGAAGAATCTCAAGCCTCACAACCGTATTGGAATTTTTTTTTTAAGGCGGTATATTCATTTCATCTTTTCCGCATCAAAACCAAAATACTTTTTTTGTAAATTATGTACGAGTTCAGTGTTGCAGAGAACGGAATCCCTCTCTATGGCATTCTAATCTAGATATGAAAACTACTGAAGATGTGAAATAGTAACCCACTACAGTATGTTATGTGAAAGATAAGTGTCCTACCAAAGCCTATACTTGTACCACAGATGGCAGGAGCATGCCTGCTTCTCAAGTATTTTCTTGGTGTCAGACAGATGCCACTCAAAACAGCGGCACCCTCAGCTGCAGGAGTGCTTTCACTGGCCGTTGCTGACTTGAAGCAGAAGGGTGAAATGTGCATCAGCTTGTCTCTTTCCAACTCTGAGAAGGCAGCGGTATTAATAGTCCAGCATTCTAAAATGCAGTAGGATTTCATTGCTGGAGTTGGATGTAATAATTTAATAATTACTGGATTTCATTGTTAGTTAAATACAAGACAACCCTTTTCAAAGAACTTTTATTACTGGCGTATGTGGAAATACATCAAATAGAGCATTTGCAGTTTGCCCACCATTTAACCTCCTGCCTATCATGCTACTGTGTGTACTGCAGATTCATTTATTGTATTTAGATCCAGCTTTGCACCCATGGTGCCAACAGGGTCCGAGCACCTCCGTTGCATCTGTATCTTCATTGTGTGATAGCTCTCTTTTCATTTCCATTTCTCTCCTGTTCACAAACCTGTTATTAGTTTTCCCAAATGGCTTATTTAGAATTTTCTCATTTCTGAAAGATGCTATTTTTAGGTGCAAATGATGACTGCACAGACATCGGATAATGACTCATTTTCTCATGCTGGGTCAGTTTTGCCATGACCCAATCTTGCTTTGTGTCAGTGGCACTGTTGAAACACAAATAGAATTCATCCTCAAGCTCCTTCTGATGTAGGTGACATCAGATAGAAAGTGATTATTGTCTTCGTGTGGACAGAAAGGATCTAAAATAGGTACCCAAATGTCCTCACCTTAAGAGGAGCAACTTGGCTACCTCAACATGGCTCCTTTCTCCTCTTTCCTTTTCTTTCCTTTCCTTTTCTTTTCTTTTGTTTTCTTTTCTTCTCTTCCTCTTTCCCTCCATACCTCCCTCCCTCCATTTCTTTCAGTCTTTTTTAATTTTATCACAGAAGACCAAGGTCATATAGCAGAGCAAATACAGACAACTTTGAACCTCTGAACCTACTTTGAACTCATTACCTGACTTGGAAATACTCATCGTCTCATCCTTCTCTCTTTAATTGCCAGCTTCACACTAGGGTGGTTACTTGGTACATGTTCTCAGAAGTTTTTAAAAGAAATTAAACTGTGTTGACTGGAGTGAGATTTTGTGTATATTTCAGCGATCAAAGTGATCTCAGTTTCTGCTTCCACAAATAATCTTGCATCACCATGTTCTAGGACAGGGTTTCCCAACCTCAGCACTACTGACATTTTGGGCCAAATAATTCTTTGTTGGGGGCTGTCCTGTGCATTGAAGTATGTTTAGCAGCATCCCTGGCCTTTACAACTAGACACTAGTGGGATACCTACTTATACACACACACACACACACACACACACACACACACACACACACACTCACTCAGTTGTGACAAGTTAAAACTATCTCCAGACATTGACAGAGATTCCCTTGGAGGCAAATTCACCCCTGGTTGAGAATCACTGCTCTAGGATGTAACACTGGTGATCTAATATTTCTAAATATTTTAAGAAGATGGCTGTGGCAAACATTCAGGTTGATAACACTGTGATTTCTCCATCTCCAAATAATGCATTTGTTTCCCCGAGTTGACTAGGAAAGAGGAAAATTTGCATTTTGGACTCCATGTTCCACAAATTAACAGAATTTTCTGTCAAAGAAGAAGCACAACTATTTATCTCCTTATAATGTAAGGACTGTAAGATCAAATTACTTTTGCATTTTTTTCACCATTAGAATATCTTACTTAGGATCATTCTAGTTCCAAATCTTGACCAGCATCAGTGAAACAGCCAGGGTCTTGTTTACTCTCCACTTTAGGAAAAAGCAGAGCTTAAGCAGAAGGATCTGTGCCAGCTCTTTGGTGGTTATATATGTGTACCAGCCCCGAAAACCACCCTTAATAATTGTTTTTAAATTACCTATTGCCAACTTTTTGCACTTAAACAGAGACGAAAGCTAAAACTGAATTACTGACTTCCTGGTTAAGAGTGAGGTGGTGTGAATGCAGCTCATGTTATTCATTTGGAATACAAAATGACTGTACAACTCTAAATAAAATATTTTATCATAGGTAGCATTTATCCACCAAGTTGCAAGACATATCCCGAAACAGGAAATAACAGAATCAATTTTAAGCTTCCTTTCCTGACAGTACACCCTGAAAATGCCTCTTTTTGAATTTTACTCAGTTTCTGGACAGAGGTGCTCATTGCCTAAGTTTCCAGTCATCAGGAGCAACCATTTGGGCTTCTAACAAAGCAGGCATGGAACTTGAAAACGAAGGACCCAGGTTACTTTGGTTAATTCATACACAGCAAGCTGAGTCCTTTACAGTCGTTCTGTTTGGTTGGGAAGAAAAGATCTCTAGAAGAATCAAAGAGCTATCCTGGGCTTTCAGAAGCTTCAGCACAGCTAAAAAGCACCATTTGCTATCAGCAACAATCACAAAAATGTTCCAGAGCTCTTGAGATCTCTGCTTTCATGGGACTGATTCTGATGACCTTATATCAATTGTGATGAAATTGACAAATAGCTGTGTACCTGGTATGTGCAAGACCCAAAGAGGATCTACTTTGAGTGGAACCGTAGGGCATTAATAAATCCTTTTCTTCCTTGGAAATATTTCTTCCTTGGAAATACTTCTTTTCAGGTATAGGGAGCTTTTCTTCCTTGGAAATATTTCTTGTCAGGTATAGGGAGTAGGCAGGGTCTGCTCACTTTTGAACTTAAGCATTTCTAACCTGAATGTGGATTCTAAGCAACCTTTTATTCAAAAAAAGAATAACAGATTGAAAAAGAGATTGATATTCCAGCCTTCTGAGTCTTCACTTTGTGCTGACAAATTAATTGTTTTACGTTCTTTGAACAGTGAGGCTCTGTTCGGTTTGCCGGGTCACATGCATTTCATTACACTACACCTTGGTGACAAAGGAAGATTGGGGTAAAAATGAACCCAGAGATGAATCAAGGGTTGGCTTGAGTTCTGTGACTCAAACACTGACAAGTCATTGGTCCTGACAGTTTGTCCTGTGACACAATGGAAAAGACCTGTGGCAAGCTGTGTTAATGGAGCCTAACACATTTTCCAAGGGATGTTTTGTCTCTAGACTCTGTGGAGTCATATTTAAATTTGCTCACTCACTCATATTTAAATTTTACCCAGACAGCCTAGTCTAAACCCCGATGGATGGAATGACTGCCTAAATATACCAAATGTATTTGGTAATTCAGATGTTCTTCCCTGGCATTAAAGATTGAATTACTTTTAGGAATAATGATGGAATGTTATATTTCTTGATCTAAGTGGTGGTTACACGGGTGTGTTCAATTTGCAATAATTGAGCTGTGTGCATATCATTTGTGTGGTTTCCTGGATGTAATGCTTAAATTAAAAGATTGATTTAAAAAGAACAATGCTGAAATCAACAAGATTCAACAAAAGTTCGTAAAAGGGGGAAAAAAATCTTACCTATGGAAAAAAATAGAACCACAGCATCTCAGTGAGCTTCCAGATATCATTTGTGTAGTTTAATCAAACATCTTTGCAAATGTACCGCAATGAAGCGTTTTTATCGCAGGCTTATCATACAAATATGTTTTTCAAATATACGTATAATCATGATTTCATTTTGTGATGGTGAAAATGCTATCTCCTTTTTTTTTTAAATCCTCTTCCGTTGCTTTTCTGATAAGTTTTCTGTCATATTTTAATTAGACTTGAATGGGTATTGAGACGAGTGCTGTCGGACTATCTATATCATTTGCTCAGGACCACAGTGAGCCCGAGCACTTACCTTTCCTCCACTGCTCTATTTAGTTGGAATGACTTTTGAGAACCAGTAAGAGGAAGGTGCTACTCCTGCTGCATGATAAGCCATGGTGATGAAGTCTTCATCCCCTTACAACAGCTCTGTAAATTTGAAATCCAATTTTGGAACCTCTTAAGTTATAACCCAGAGGATTCCACAACCCACATAATATTTCCGCCCTTGCTTTTGGTAAGACCCTATGAATTTAGATTTATTGTGAGGAGGGAGGGATAAGGAAGCCAATCTGAGTTCATGGAAAATGTAATTATTCTTTTAAAGATATAATGTATGGGATTTTTCTTTTCAAACTGCAAAGTGATATTTGCTCACAACAACATACAAAGTATTTTCTTCACCTCCTGCCCCCAATTACCCTCCCTTTTAAAATAATACATGCTAACAGTTTGGTGCATGTCTGTACATTCTTGATGATTATAGAAATATAGAAACATAAAAACATACACATACTTGTGATTTTTTTCTTTTTTTACAAAATGAGATCATACTATACGTATTTCTCAGCACGGTGCTTTTTCCTTTTAGCAGTGTACTGTGGACATTTCTCCAAGTCAGTTCATGTAGCTCTAACACATTCTGCTTCAATACACATCACAGCCTATACTGTTGATGTATTGTAACTTGAGGATTCAGGCTGTGTCTGTTTTTCTGCCCCTATAACAAATGAAGCAATAAATACACTGGTACATTAATTCATATATAATAATACTGGTATTTCAGTAGGATAGAAAACTTTTAAAGAAAAGTTGATTAAAAAAAAGCTATTTTCCTGTGCATATAGTAAGTGAAAAGGAATTAGCCAAGTACTAGCAGACACAGATCCTGGTTCTTTACTAAATGCCCAGGAAGAATTGCAGGTACTCTATCAACCGTGGACTTGATTGAGAAATCCTCCAAATGTCAGTTCTTTGCAGAAAATAGATTAGAGGTAGCCTGAAGCTATTGTGGGAACAAAGATTAACTATAAATGGGCACAAGGAATCTCACTGAGATGATGAGAATATTCTAAAATTACATAATGGTGAGAGTTGCACAACTCAGTAAATTTACTAAAAAGTCACTGAATTGTACTTTTAAATTGGGTGGATTTTATGGTACGTAAATTATAACTCAATCAAGCTGTTTAAAGGGGTAAATTTTTAAAGCAGTTCATGGCACATCTTTTTTTATATCATTAATTAGCATTATCTGGAAAAAAAAGCTTTGCTTCAGTAAAGTCAATTTTAGCCTCCAACATGTGTTTGATTTATTACAGTCATAATTCTTGGAATTTGCTCAATAAATATTTTCTGCATTTAATTGAATCAGCTTTTTTGCTCCTGCCGATTGCAGTAGTCATTTCCCAGGATGGCATTGAAGAAAGTCATCATCTTATTCAGACTCTGATGAATTTTATCAGTTCTGTTTAGTTACTCATTCAACAGTTATGTATTGAGCACCCAGTGTGTGCCATGCACTGTTCTAGTGATTTGAGATGTATTTGTGTTTAAGAAAGTAGAAGATCGCTGCCTTCTTGGAGCTTATACTCTAGCTCAAGTCTTAAGAACAGGGAGAAGACCAGTAATTCATGTTTTGAAAGAGGGTTTCCCAAGCCAATTACCTGGGTTTTGTGTTAAAATGCAGGTTCTGCTTCAGTAGGAATGGGGTCTGGAATTTTGGATTTATATCAAGGAGTCAGGTGATGCTGATGCTTGCTGGTCTGAAGACAATTTGAAGAGCAAGGTGTTAACATACAATGACCTGCGTATACCCAGTGATCATGGTTATATGAGGTTGTGGTGTATTTCATACCCTATGTTCTCTCAAATGCCTCCATTTCCTAGGATCCAAGTAAACAGCACCGATGGGAGTGGAAGGGTTGGCAGCCAGTAGTTCTTGGTCATCACCCTACTACCTCTTCAGTGAGTCTTCGGTGGGTAAGGGATGTGCTGCCCACTACAGAGAGTAGGAACATAGCTGGTCCTGAAAGTCACGTCTTCTGGCCACTCATTCCACTGCACGGACCTTCCCATCCATGTGTTTGGTCCAGAGGTTAGGGAGCTCGAATATTTTTTTTCAGAGCTTTTATAATTCTTCTCTAGACTCTTGATGATTAAAACATAGGATGTGACTAAATGTTAAAAGCCAGTGGATTATAGTGATTGATTTAGGAAAGAAAATAATATTTTTTTAGTACATACTGTGTGCATTTAAGCATCCTGTGATGCTTAAACCTTAGGAGGGATTTATTAATATTATTCTCATTTGCAAGCATGAAAACTGTGGCCCTCAGAGGATTTTGATGTTTTTTGTTTTTCAATTTGTCCAAGATTACACAATGGCTAATTAGCAGAACTAAGATTAGAATAGGATTATTTGTATCTGACTTCCAAGAGGGAACCATGCCCTGAGCCTCGTACCCTGCTGGAGAGTTCTTAGTTAAGGAAAAGTCTCTTGTCGCTTTAAAAGATCCCTCAATTTTTACAACTTTTGAAGTTGAAGCACCATACTTTCCTTTAAAAATATTACTTCACCCTCATGCCCCACTGCTACCCAGAAATTCTGAAAATACAAGGCCCTTGACGGTGTCTGTTATAAATCATTTCACCTGATAACCTTTTGTGAAGACAAAATATGAAAAGATTCTGTTTCTGTCTCTTGTTCTTTTCAAATATTCCAGTATGGCAGGCAAGGTATGTTCTAGACACAGGCAATTTTAGAAATATAGAAATATCATCTGTTGGAGCATAAATGATCCTTGTTCCATGCCTGATAATATTTTTGGCTAGTCATCTTTAGAACATCAGATTTAATTAAGCATAGTTACTAATTACAGACTGTGCGATAGAATTCCTGGGGAATTAGATTAAGAAAATTTCGGATAATAAATAGAATTCTCTTCCTATGCTCCACCCACTTTTGGGTAGTGTCTTGACCTTTTGTCAAATGCAGTGCAAAGAAAATGTAATTAATGCAAGTAAGTGTGTTTTGTATGCCCAGCAATAGATTTTTTCATTGAAACATAACCTTTATATGATGCTTCCGTTATTACTGGCTGTCAGGTGAAAATTAAATGAGCTTGCTCTGAGCTTCTGATTTATCTTTCTGTCTACAAAAGGCCGTATGAAGTCTGAGGAGATACATAGCTTTTGCTGATGATTCTGTAAATTAGTCCCATCAATCTTTGGTAAGCATGATACACCCACTCCTTGACGTCAGTGGCTGAGGCCAGCAGTGGTAACTTTGTAGCCCAGCACTCGCTCTTCATCCTCTGCTTGGGAAATGCCTCAAGCTCAGAGGAACTTCTACCAGTTACTATACCGTGTTTCCCCAAGAATAAGACCTAGCCAGACAATCAGTTCTAATGCGTCTTTTGGAGCAAAAATTGATATAAGGCCCAGTATTATATTATATTATATTATATTATATTATATTATATTATATTATATTATATATTATACCTGGTCTTATAGTAAAATAAGACCAGATATTATGTTATATTATATTATATATATTATAGTAAAATAAGACTGGGTCTTATATTATAGTAAACTAACACTGGATCTTATATTAATTTTTGCTCCAAAAGACACATTAGAGCTGATTGTCCAGCTGGGTCTTATTTTCGGGGAAACACGGTACCAATACAATTATTTACTTAAAACATGCATATTCATGGACTCTCATAGGTTAGAAAAAGGACCCAATTTACCAGTGGGATATTGTGTTGAGTTTATTGCGGCTTCATGGCAATCAGATTCAGAAATGAAACTGAAAACGGACTTAAGGGATACGGACGGTCCTTCCATGCATTATCTCCAAAGGGCTTGTCTTTCTTTATTGCAAACATTGTCCTTGGTTTTCTCCCCAAGGGCAGCCCCTACCTACTAAAGCCCCACAACAATATTATCAATCCGGGTTGGAAAAGATACTACGCTTTTGCTTTACCTGCATTTCTACAGCTGAGCCAGAAAGCAGGAGTTGACTCTTAAATGGCCCCTCTGCTTTGTGGCTGTGAAACCTCTGCTCAAGGAGGAAGCCGCCTTTATGCCGCGGTGCCCTCCTGTTTGATGTCTGTGTTAAAGGATAGTCCCAAGGAACACAGAGCTGACTTTAACTCTGGCTGAGTCACCAAGGACTTGGAGATGGAATCCCACTTGGCCAAGCACCAAAAAGTCTCCAGTTTCCTGCGATAACTCAGACTTCACAGGGGTGCGGAGTTTGACCTCAGATTTTATGAGAACAAGCAGCACATCCCCAGCAGGGCCAGAAATCCTGCAGGAGCGGTCCTTCCCTCGCTATTCCAGCACTTGTGCTGCCAGTTTTGTTCAGAGCTCCAGAAGTGCAGGGGATGTGTGAACATGTCAAATTAATGAAAAACAAAGTTAAACATTTCAGAACCTGCAAAAGGGTTCAATTCCAGAAATGAGCAAAGGTTTGGGAAGAGCCTTGTTTTTTCAGCGAGGTTTATTCATCCTCCATAGACGCAAAAATAAGTCTTTCAAAGAACATGAATATTTGAGGCATTTGGCAACATGCAGGCTCTGGCAACCTCTCCTTATTTATACCATGTAATTATACTTGCCTTTATATGTGTGTCCTTTTCATTACTGAGTCTAACATGGTCTTTTGTGAAATTCCAGTTATTGATTAGCACTGGCAACTCTGAAATGTGGCTTTTTATACATCAATAAATCTTTCTTTTTTCCCCTTCTTAAATCACAGCAGATATTGTTGGACATTTGGGGAGAAAACAACTTAAAATTCACATCCAGATCTTGGCTGCCAATTCAGGACTTTGTTACTACGAAATTTGCCAAGTTTTTAGCTTACTCTTCGCTGAAAGTGCAGCTTGGGGTGGGGGATTCCTGTAGCTAGAGTAAAAACTGTGACATCATTAGAACTCAGCTAAATCTGAGGCTCCCATGAAATTCGGGCCTTCACATCTTCCCCCTATCTCTTTATTGGTTTCTGCCCTCCTCACTGCTCCTCAATCCATCCTACAGTCAGTTCTTAAACTAAAAGCAAACAAAAAAACTGTTCAAAAGCATGACATCAGTGACCAACTATGAGCCTATCAGATTTGTTTGAATAAATATAAGTAAACAACCAAAGACTTGGTCTTTTTTCAAAACATTTAATCCTTTTTCCAGTTGTATACTTACAGTGTTAATTTTCATTAGGGAATCTGTACCCCTTTTAAAAGGAGAAAACCAGTATTTCTGGGGAAGAAACTAATGAGACATGCATGTGGGCATCGTCAGCTACTTCCAGCTTCCCTTTATTATGTACAATCCTTATCATATCGAATCTCTATTGCATCCAGGAAAATTTAGTAGCAGCCCATTGTTCTAAACTCAGTTATATTTAGGGTTCTTTTCTTTAAGAAGAAAAGAGCAAAAGTTCTTGGATACTGCTGTTTTCATATTACATGTTTATATCAAGATATATTGAGGTCATAATTTATTTCAGAAGGTTTCATTCGTTCCTGTGTTAACTGGTCCCCTTGAGCCTGAAAGAGTTAATGCAACTTTTCATGCTGCCTGCTTTGCAGGCACTGAAGATCTCCTCATTCTTTTGAAATTAATGGACTGTTCTTACCTTTGTCTGATTGTGCAGAGATTTGCATGTAGACCCACTAAACCTGCCAACTCCAGCACATGGTTAGTAACTATTCTCAATATGGGTGAGCCCACAAAGTACTGCTTCAGAACGGAACACTATTTCCTCACAGCAAGTTTCCTTCTTCCTATTTAATGTTGGCAACCTTGATTTTGGAATATTTTTGCATTTACAATCAAGAAACTTTCAAAGAATGTTATTCTGACTGGCTTATTGGGGAGCCATGATTTATGGCATGTTTAATTCCACCTGACTTCCATTGGGTGGTTGCATGGAGAGAACATGAAATATATTCGGATTTTTGTCGAAGCCCAAGAATAACATATTTTTGTCACATACCAGATTCAAACCTGTATTCCAAGCATTTGTTTGTTTTACTTGTTTACTGATACATTCTTTTTGTCGCACAAGTGTGATTAGTACATGGGTTTTGAGACCTGTGTCACTTCTGGGATACTGTTGCCACATCTTCTGAGGTCAGAAGGCCATTACAAGCTGTACAGCAAGAGCACAGTGGGTTCTGATGAACCATTTACTTTCTTGTAATGCAGGAGCCTATTTAGGGTGATCCTTGTGCTGCTGTCAGAGCAATGAGGGTCAGCAGTTGTGGTGACAAATTAGTTTTGACAAGTTTAATGACCCCAAAGAAGAAAAGTCTGTGGCTCTGATAGCAACTGGGGAATAATTGGTGAGCTCAGCCAAATGGGGAATGTGTTAAAATTCCCCAATTCTCTATGGCAGGCCAATTACACCATTCAGCAAAGGGGTGGAAGGTTGCCATCCACTTCTTTAGCCTTACAAAAGCATCAGCAGGCTATATTTCAATCAACCAAATTTGGTTTGGCGGGACATCAGGACACTGAAAGAAACAACTGGATCTTTCAAATGATGTGCGCACGAAGAACTTGGGCAAAGAGCAAAAGGAGAATTTTTGTCAGGCACCAGTGGACAATGCTGATCTCACCATTGGCGGGTTCTGCTGGTGCACCACCACTAGCTCTCCCTCATCTGCCCAGGGTGGGGAGGCCCTGGGAACAAGCATAGGTCCTTAGAATGCATGATAAGTAAAGTTATCAATTACCAGCCCACCCAAAACACAATCTTTTCATTAACTTATTCAACAAAAAGTCATTGGGAACCTACTATATGCCAGGGCTATTCTGGGTGTTAGGGAATAAGATGAACAAAGCAAGAAAAGACCCCTGCCTCCATACAAAGATACAGTTAATAGGTAAATAAGAAATAAGCCAGATGATTCCAGATGGTGGTAAGTGCTATAGAGGAAACACAGAGGGTATGTGGCCGATGTATGTTTGCTAGGGCTGCCATAACAAAGAACCACAGACTGGGTGGCTTAAATGACAAAAATTTATAGTCTCATAGTTCTGGAGGCTACAAGTCTGAAATCAAGGTCTCAGTAGGGTTGATGGCTTTGGAGGGCTGTGAAGGAAAGATCTGTTCCAGGCCTCTCTCCTAGGCTTATAGATGGCTGTCTGCATAGTCACACGGCCGTCGCCCTATCTCTTCACATTGTCTTCCCTCTGTGTGAGTCTCTACATCCAGATTCTTCCTTTCTATAAAGACACCAGTCCTATGGTATTAGCTCCCCTGCCCAGTGACCTCATGTTAACATGATTAAGTCTGTGAAGACCCTGTCTCCATATGAGGTCACCTTCTGAAGTACTCGGGGTGAGAACTCAAACGTGAATTTTGAGGAGGACACAGTTCAACCCATGAGAGCAGAGCAGTTAAACCACCTAAGAGAATGTGGTCAGAGAACAACACATGTTGGAGGCAGTGATAACGGAGTTGAGGCCTGAGGAGAAGAAACCAGCACTGAGAAGAGGAAGAGGCAGAGTTCTTACGCAAAAGAAACAGCCTATAGAAAAAGACCCTGAGGCGGGAAGGGCTTTATGTGGCGTAGGGGGAGGAGCTGGAGTGCTTGTGAGGACAAAGGAGAGCATTAGGTCAGCGATGTGGCAGGGAGCAGAGGACATGGGCCTTACTGACCGACTGCAAAGGAGAATTTAGGTCTTATTCCGAGTACAGTAGGAATCCAATGAGCATTTTAGTCAGAGGAGCTGTGTTCTCGTTTGCATGTTTAAGCCCATAATTTTAGAGTGCCTTCTGAACACAAAGTGATATGTGCAGTGCAAAGTGGGGCTCAAGGCTTTTCTACAGTCTTTATCACAGCCTTTCCCTGACCTCTTACCCTGTATTTAACCACCCAGGACTTCTTGCTACTCTCTGGCAGCCTGCTCCCACGGCATGTTGTCTGTTTTGTCTGTTTTCCCACCTCTAGGACTTTGTCGGTAATAGTTCTTCTGCCTGGATTTCCCTAAGTGCCTGCTCTATACATTGAACACCTATTCATACTTTGACACCCATCTGAAAAATGACTTTCTATATGGTATCATCCCAGATTCACACAGTCCATCCCTGTCTTTGCTCATGCCTTTTATTATAGCACATTGTTGTATTGCATGTGTTAGTTTACATGCCCACCTAACCAAATAGTGGGTGAACTCCCTGAGAGCAAGGACCCCAACCCTGTTTATCTTTGTGTGCTGAGACCCTAACACAGCCCCCAGCCTAGAGTTAGAGCCCAACAGCTGTTTATGAAATGAATGACTAAGTGACATATAAGACAGGGCCCTGTGCTTAAAAAGAGTAGTCATTAAGCACTCTGGGCCTATCGGAGTAGAGTGGAAAGAATGAGGGGCTTTGTAAGCACATCAACACCAGTCTGACTTTAGTCCCAATGCGAGTTCCTTCTGGACATTGTTGCTTAACTTTTTGGAGCCTCCATTCCTTTGCTAGTAAACTGTGCCTAATGATTCATAATGTTTTTAAAAAATAGAATTAATTTGGGACACCTTTGTATATGCAACTGACCCATGGCCTGGCACAAATTAGATGCTCAATAAAATGGTGCTTTCTTTCTCTTCCCCTTATTTTCAGAAAGCCTTATTGTTATTACATGTGGGGAAAAGCACCTGAAGATTCATGAAAACTCTGAACTGGGTATTTGTTCACTTAAGGGCTTGCTGGTTGTAGATGGTAGACCTTTATAGGGAACCCAGCGAGTTGAAAAGATAGTGTTGGAACCATCTGATGGCAAATCGGTGATTTGGAGTTGTGGAGTAGTAGTCAGTCACGCTTTCCATTACCAGAATCAGCTTTTCATAATGAACTTGAAGAGTGTAGCATTTGCTACCACAGAATTCCTGCACTGAAGGTCTGATTCATTAACCATGATAATCCCTTTGTTTGGGGCCTTGTTTGCCATTCCCGAGAGGCTGCCTGATTTGCAACATGGGCATTTCAGGCAGAACATTTTGCCCAGTCTTGCAACATCTATGGTGTGCGATGAGTCTTTGTTGGACCTGAGCAGATGATGTCAATGCTTAGTTTTTAAGACAAAAGGGAAAACATTAAGAAGCTCTTTTCTTTATGCACCCGAGCCAGACTAGGGATGAGAATTAAAGAAACTTCACCAAGAAGTCTGTCAGCACTAAGATTTCTTTGTTTTTTCAGAGCAGTGTTATATGTATGTACCTAATAGCAAGGTTTTAAACATGACTTGTACTTAAAATCACAGTTCTCCTGTGTGAAGATCTAATTTTCTGTGGCAGTACTACTCTGGTGGTATGTCCTTAGGGCGGCTCAGTAAGTCCCTTGGTTGACATGCCTGCAGTATGCAAATCCCATCTCGTGGCTCCCTTTGAACTCCCTGAAGTCTACGTCTTTTCCTCATGCGCACACAGTCTCAGAGCCTTCTCCTCACTGCCCCTCACCACCCTCGTCCCCCACCCACCAGTAGCAACTTTTACAATCTTCTTTTAAGTGTGCTAATTATAAAGGTGAAAGCAGACATTAATTGGCTGGGCAGCCAAACTGGAGAAGTGGTATTCAATCCAGATACATTGATTACTGCATAAACAAGACAGGTTTGATGTGTAGTCAGTGTAAAACCCTCTCAGGCAAGGACTCCCAACCCACTGTTAGATGATGATTTTATCCTACTTTTCCATTTGAGACCCGTAGGCCATACCTTCAAAGAAAGAACAGATATATAGATATGGAACCACTTTGAGATTTTTCCCCCCTTTTCATGGCACTGCGGGAGACAGGTGGCTTAGAGGCCTAGTGGAGATTTGGCAGGTTTTAGTTCCCACTGCTTATGCCATGCTGTGAGTTCCAGGGCAAGTTCTCAAGGATGGAATTCTTAGACGATTTGTCAGGAAAGATGCGAGGGCTTCATCAGTTTGTGACTGCCCGTGTAGTCCTTTCATTATTGATGTGCCTGCGAGTGGAGGCAGAAATATGCCCTTTCGTGGGCACTCCTGTCATCAGCGAAGCTGCAAAAGCAAAAGTTAAAGGTCAAACATGCAAAGTTATTAAGGCATGGTCAGCCCTCGCATGTACTAAACTGTTTCTGTCATGGAATTACTGGTTCGGGTTTAGTCAAAGTTGGCTTCAGGAAGAAGCCACTTTGGTAATAAAAGGAGAAAAAATATATAACCAGTCCATGGGATCAATAGAAAAGGAAAAAAACAAAAAAACTCCATGTAATGTCTTTTGGTGCACTCTACAGCTGGAGGTTAGATCCAGTGTGTTGCATTACTTCAGAGTGGGCTGAGACTCAGCACAAGGTTTCCAAGCCCTTTGGTTTTCTGGGAAAGGCCTTTATTTGACAGGCCAAAAATATTCCACTTGAGGGTTGGGTCTCCACAGAATTAGACAAAGGGCATCAAAGCCTGTTCCATGGTGATCTGAAGGCTTCGGTCCAGGACATTTCTGTTGATTTGGATACCAACTATCGTCTAAAACCCAGGACATTGGGTTGTAACATTTTAATAGTCAGCCTGGATTTTTGGCAGGCTTCTGTTTAGTTTATTTTTCTCTGAGCTTGAGACTTAAGAAATTTGAGAGCATTGCTGTATCTTGGAACTTAAAATAAAATTTTAAAAAGCTATTGAAGGTGATTTTTTTTCTTTCAACTACTGCATTGAAGAATAGAATTTAACTTTTATAAATGGTTAAGTTGGGTAACTTAACCACCACAATTTTTTTTCATGGATAGTGTAAGGAGGTGGTTTGACCAAGGTTGAAGAAGTGTGTTTGTTTGTTTGTTTGTTAGTTTCTAAATATAGAGATTGTAGTAAAAAAAAAAATTCAGGGGGAACAGACTAGGGCATCATCCTAGCCACTGGCTTGTGTATTTACACTAATTCCCCTCCTCTTTTCCATAACTACCATTTAAGGGACACTTCTCACTGCTTATTATTTTGACACCTTACTTTCCCTAGATTTTACTGCTTTCTGCTCTATCTCTTAGGCAACCAAATGCAATGTGGGGATTTCAAGAAACCGATATATTATTCAATCACCAGGTGAACACTCTATCCTTAAATATAATTTATCAGTGATTTTTCCTCTATGGCTATGAGTCCGTAAATGCTGGGAGCGAAAATTAATCTGGCATTCTGGTATTGTTCAGGCTTCACAACTCTGTTTGTTAAAAATCTATTCTGAGACATTAGAAGCATCTTGGATATTTCCTGTTATTTAATCTATTGCCAACCATAACCACTGCTCATGACCCTCCTTTCATTGGTGTTAGGCTTCAAAGTTTGTAAAATATTTTACGTGTGTGTGTTTGTGTGTGTGTGTGTGTGTGTGTGTCTGTGTGAAGTCCACAACAGCCTCTGGAAGCAGGCCATTCTCAGTGGCAGAAATTCCTCCTCTGGCTCATGACACCTTTGTCCTTATATTTTCTATGGAATTTTAAGTGCTGGTGGTGGAGGATTAAGTACAAAATAACCTTCCACTTTCCATTTAAATTTAAAATAGACCAACAAAACGCCATATGTCTTCATGGATGTAGTGATCGAAAATGGAAAGACCTGACTTTCATTTACTATCTTCCCTCAATACTCCCCTGAGACGCCATGCTTTCGAGACACCTCTGATTTACAACTCTGCTTCCTGGGTCATCTTCATTTGACACAGCGGCTAGCGACTGCCATTTATGCTTTCTCTCCCCAGCATGGCCCCTTGTCCCCTCCACATCATGAATTCTCTTGCTTTTGCAGAAAGAACTTCTGCTCACCAGGTGGGTCTTTTGAGCTTTCACATCTCTCTTTTATTTATTTATTTTTACCCACAGGCTTATTCCATGTGCACTGTTGTCTGAATTGTCATGAATTTTGGATTTAATTCCAGAATGTCAAAGGCATGTTTTCAGCTGAACAAACCAAATGAAGTAAAAAGCTTCATCCCCCGTTTACTTTATTCTCATTACCCACCCCAGCGGGGAGGATGAGTAAAGAATGCATCCTCTAGATCCTGAAAGAATTTCTAATATTCATTCTTTCGCCATAAGATACAGAGCTTAATCCTTTCTTTAGACATTTTCTTTTTTTCTAAATAAACAGGGCCTAATTGGAAAAAGCTGAGAGAGCTAAGCAGCAAAGAATAGAAAACATTTACTGAGCTTGGAAGTGCATATTGAATGCTGCAGGAAATTTGCATATGGATTACTTGGTGAAAAAATAGAAACATTCTCAGCTCATTAGTTACTGTGATGGACTCCCACTGACTAAAATCCAAGTACTTTTGCCTTGTTTTCTCCAACTGTTCTTTTCTGTAATCGTTTCTCTTTAACTACAGGGCAGCTATTCTGTTACTGCACTTTGTACTAGGGAAAGAAACAAAATAAGGAACATAGCTGTGCCTAGAATAGGAGCGAGCTACCTCTGATTTAATCCCTGAGCATTGTACCATTATTTCTGAGCTTTGGCGGAGGGGTGCCTCTTTATCCCAGGGGGCTTCTAAGTCACATTTTCAGCTCTACTGTTGTATTAAGTGACATCCCTTAATTCAACCCTTAGATTCCTCCTTGGTGCCTCAGTTTCTCCAAATGCAAAATGAAGGGAATGTTTAGCAGCACTAATGGAGATTGGGGGGGAAAAATCAATGAATATTTATAAAAGTAAATTGAGTCCCTGGAATATAACATACCACAGAAATTCAAAGCATAATGAAAGTAGGGAGAACAGATTAGTGTTAAATGTATGTGTGAAACTCATTTTACATTTCATTCCAACAAAGACTGCATTTAATTTACTCCAAATAAAGAGGAGAAAAAAAGTGGTATTGGGAATTAGGATTCTAAATTTGGATTTTGATATGTTTATTGGTGTACTACAGACATAAAGCCACATGTTGACTTTTTCAGCAAATGTGTGTGTGTGTGTGTGTGTGTGTTGGAGGAGGAATATACATAATAAGCAAATCTAAGTACTATCAGCAGTACTCCTCCAGCAGAGTCACATCAAGTACCAGCAAAATAACTGTTATCAAAAAGGTATTTAAAACTATTTACCTTAAATCCATAGAAAAATCATTAAACATGGATCAGCTCTTTGCATTGTGGTGTGAGGCAAGACTATGTGTACAAAGAGACATTCAGAAATTGCCAATGGGAGAAGTCTACATTATTGTGTCATTGTTTGAGGAAACAAACCAAACTCTGTCACTTTATAAAAGAATCATTGAATATTAATAGATTTGAAAGTTGTTATAAAAGATCAAAATATCAATATCCATTGGCCTGTTTCAGGCTTTCCACAATGGTTTGGAAACGGTTGGAAAGAAAGATTTGTGCAGCATCGATCACAGAAATTGAATGAAATCCTAATAAAGAGGACCCTCTCTGTTTTATAAACACCTAAGTGCTGCATATGTACTATGTCCAAAGAACTAACCAAAGACAAATATTCTTAAAAGACTTTATTATAAAAAGGATGTCCTATAGAAAATCCAAGTTCTTTTTTTTTTCCTGGCCAAATTCGCTCGATGGAAGTGAAACTTTCATTGGGTTAATAGAGACATTACTAAATTTCCTAGTGATATGCAGAGTTTACCAGAGAATATATGTAATGCAGGCCCCAAGTGCCAGAGAAAATCAAGAAATGGTGATTCTTCATCCCCCAACCAGACATCTGTGTGACTATCTAAACCAGGAACCATCTAGGTAATAATCACAGTGTGATTTTTTTAAACACAAAGTAAATAAGATTCATCTGTAAGGAAAGCTGTATTTGGGTGGTCAATTTGACACCTAGGGCCTTACTATACAAATATGGCCTCGGGACCATCAGCATATCTTAGGAGTTTTGTTTTGTTTTGTTTTTTAGAAATATAGATTCTCAGGCCTCACTCCAGAACAGCTGAATCAAATTTGGCCTGATAGTGAATTCCTCAGAAGATTTGTGTGCACGCTAAAGTCTGAGCAACACTGTCCTAGAGATCAGTTGGTACATGATTGTTTTAGGTCTTACCCGTTGTCTCCATACAAATAATTCCTTGATAAACTTTCGGTAATTGAGTTTCGATTGTGGAATTCGTGATGATCGAGAGTAGCTTTATATTTGGATGATCTGACCTAATATTACCCATCAACCCCAGATTTCTTCATTTTCATTCGTTGAGCACCTGGCACATTCCAGGCACTGTGCTAGGTTCTGGAAACAGAGGGATGGACAAGACCGAAGCAGAACTCGGGAGAAAACCATCATGCAGATGATTGCTGACCTTTTTATTTAATAGCAGATAAGTAAGGAATTATTCAGGAAGAATGCAGTGTGCAAAGAAAGTGCAGATTTGATGAGCCCAGTCAGGTCCGGAAGATCAGAGAGAGCCATGGCATCTCCCATGGCGGTGCTGCCCTCTGGAAGCTTCTTTTTCCAGTGGGCCTCGAGTGGGTGGATCCCAGACAGGCAGAAGAGCAGTGAGGTAGATTACCATTTCCAGAAGTAAAGTAGCTGAGTAAAAAAGGAAACCAATGCCATTGACCTAACTTTTCCCCCCATAAATAAACATTTTTACTGGTCATATGATTTTATTTTTTGAGGTGCCAAAAGCTTACATGGTTTGCTCAAATTAGAAAAATAATAAACACCACACATCCAGGGAGCATGCAAACAAGCGCTCTAAATAGGGCAATAGTTCCAGATCTGCCTTGTTGATTGTCATTCTACAAATTCTCTTGGCTGGGTGGACGTGTGGCTAGGCAGCTTCCTGGTTTCCCTGTCACCCTCACTGTGGTTGTCTTAAAGTGGTCAGTCCCCATCTGTCTTCACGGCAGTGCTCAGCCACACTTCAGTTGACCTCTAATTGTCCAAAAGCGTTCTTGCTTCCATGCTCCTCTCTTTCCTTCTCTTTTTCCCCCCCGTTGAGGTTGCTTTTCCATCTCAGTCATTTTAAGTTTGAATTTGATTTGCATATCTGAACTGCTAATTATACCAATTACTTGTAGTGCTTCTGTAGTTTAAAAGGAAGTCTGAAACTCACCCCATTCATTAAAGTCAGTGCCAGTTAGCCCTAAAAATTGGAGCTATAAAGATAGGTTCTTTCTTTTTTCTTTTCTTATAAATATATTTTTTAAAGGCCAGCTGCCAACAACTGTATTTCTCAGGTCCCAGACACTCATGTTTCTGGTCATGTTTTTCTGTAGTCCAGCATACATTCTTTAACTAAATACTACCCTTGAAAGATCAAAAGGAGTACTCCCTGCTTTCATTTTGTTCTTGGCTATAGCTCATGGTTGTCTATTTTTTTTTCTTCTTAATTTACGAAAAGCTTTCTTTCCTTGAGAAGAAAAAGAAGTGGCTCTGTGGATCGTAAAGAGATCATTAGCGTTTACTAATACAGTCTGTTCTTACGTTGCTTTACTGCCACGTCTTTTCAATATTATTTACTGAGCAGCTGAAATAATTGAGCTTTGAATTTTTAGAATACTATAAAGCAAAACCTATTGTCACTTATTGCTGGGTATAATTGCACCATATGTATTTAGTGAAGCTATTTATTCATCTCTCTGGTGGATAACTTTGTCAAAATGAGTTGAGATATTTCTGTGTGTGCAGTTGGAATCTAGAAAACATTTGCATTTCATATAGCACTTAGAAATTATACACGGCTTCACAAGTATTTTTTTTCTCCAGACCTGAGGGTCTGTTCTTTAAGTTCTACTCATCTTTTATTACCGTGTTTCCCTGAAAATAAGACCTAGCCAGACCATCAGCTCTAATGTGTCTTTTGGAGCAAAAATTAATATAGTAAGATCCAGTCTTATTATACTATAATATAAGACCGGGTCTTATCTAACATAATTTAAGACCAGGTCTTATCTTAATTTTTGCTCCAAAAGACGCATTAGAGCTGATTGTCCAGCTAGGTCTTATTTTGGGGGAAACCGGTATTCTCTATTGTTTGTTAGAGCAAGCACTGTTCGTATGAGTATACCGTTATTCTGAGTGGAGTTTGAGCCCTAGAAACAGTTTTAAAAAGAGGAAGGAAGAAAAGAAGGGAGGGAGGGAGAAAAAGAAAGTGTTTAAAAATAAAAAAAAAACACTTGCAGTTTAATGCATAATAACTTATTTGCCAATTTAGCAAATCTGCATTGGGAGCTTACGGTGCACACTAGTGCACCATGAAAAGGACAAGCCTGGCCCTTGTCTTCAAGGAGCTCACATTCCTTGAGGATGCTATAAGATCATATACGTGGGAGACTAAACCTAAGCTTGGGGACAGACAATGCTCTCCTGAAAAAGGGGATATTTTAACTAAGCTCTAAAAGATGAATAGGATTTAACCGGGAAAATAGGAGGAAAACATTTTTCCAGACAAATCAAATAGCGTGTGCAAATGCCCTGGGGTGAGAAAGGGCATGGCACCTTTGAGGATCTCCAAGATCAGTGTGGCTGAAGCTGAGGGAATGAGAGGGAAGGAAGGTAAGGTGAGGATAAAGTTGAAAAGTAACCAGGAGCCAGATCAAGCAGGATCTATAAACCATAACTGGGCTCTGGTCTTTATCCGAAAACCAATGGAAAACCTTTGAAGAATTTGACACAGTTGAGGGACGTGATCAGATTTGTAGTTTTCAAAAGATAACTTTAGCAGCAGTTTGAAGACTAGATGGTGGGTGGGGGCAAGTGTGGAGGGGGGAACCCGTTAGGAGCTGATTGAAGTAGATCAGGTAGGAGAGAATGGTGGCTTAGACTAGGGGAGATCAGATGTTGTTGGATAGAAGTAGACATTTTTGAGATAGACTTCTGAGGACTTGGAGATCAGAAATGGATGTGTGGGAGAGGAAGATGTCGAGGATTACTTCCAGACTCTGGACCTACACTGCTGGGTAAATAGAGAGCAGGGAGTGAAGACTCTGTGTTGGGGAAAAAGTCCTTGTTAAGTGCTGCAATATTTATTTACTGTGAAGTGCCTGTGATCCATCAGTATGGAGATATTGAATAAGCAGTAGGGCCAGAGCTCATAGAAATCTAGACCAAGTTCAACAATTGATAGCCATGTGCCTTCTGATGTCATATAGGTTGGATTTTTATATCCAACCAAGGAAAAGAGTTAAATGAATTGTTTTTTCTTTCTTGGGAAATTTTGCGTCCAATGGAATAGAAGTGCTATGACAAATATTTAGGCAAATATTCAGTCAATCAGTTTTCAAAAAAAAGAAAACATTATTGAGCATCTAATATATATCATGCACCTATTAGATTATGGGAACTTGTAAGACATCTTTCTTTCCTCCGTAAGTAAAATTACTTTGTAGAAAGGCTTAGCCAAGTATGCATCTAAGAAGGAGCCAGTTTTGTCACTGTTGGTAACTTGGTAGTAAATTCAGAAACCCCTTCATTTGATGAAATGAGTAAGGCTTCATGCTGTAGAGTATTTCATCGGCTGAGTATGCAGCTTTGAAGTCCTTCTAGAATACTCAAGTTGGCTTTTTTATGCCAAGTCTCACTTTGCATTTGTTTCTAAGCATCCCAAGCAGCTGAGTGGCTTACAAATGTATACCACTTTTTTTTTTTTTAATTTGAGAACCACGGCTAGTAAAGCGGTAGATTATGCCAAGAACATAAGGCTCACAATAGTTATTATTAATGACTTTACTCTATGCTCAGACTTCAGTGAGAATGATTAATATAATTTAGGAGAGTTGACCCTATTGGCCACAGTGAACTTAAACTACTAATATTTTTCATTTTGTAAAGAAACAGTGTATTTGGATTCCTTCCAAGACACGCTTCTTTCTTTATCTTTTTTAACTCTTCAGAAGTAATATTCTCTTGGGGATGCATGGATGAAATACTTGGTTAAATACCAGTCAGAAGGCTGTGATTCTAGTTGCAGCTCTGCCACTTACTAGCTGTGTGACTTTGGCAAGTAGCTTAACCTCTTTAGGCCTCAATTCCCTTCACTTGTAAAATTGGGATAATAATACTAGATAATTTGAATGCGTAAAAGATGATGATAATAGTGGCTAACTTTTATGGAGAATTTACAGTGTGCTAAGTACTTTCACATCAGGATTGTTGGCTTTGTAAGATGGCCAAGGAGATAAAAAAAAAAAAGAAGAAAAAGAAGAAGAAGAAACATATCTTAGAAACAACACATTTTACTCATTTTTAAATTTCTTTGGAGAATAAGAAATAGTCATAGTTTAAATTCAACGAGAAAGCCAACTATTTTAAACAATAGACCAATATTCTCATCAAATTAAAACATCTGAGATGGTTCACATTCACTCTGAACTTGACCCTTGTACTGTGTTTCCCCCAAAATAAGACCTAGCTGGACAATCAGCTCTAAAGTGTCTTTTGGAGCAAAAATTAATGTAAGACCCGGTCTTATTTTACTGTAAGACCCGGTCTTATTTTACTATAAGACCGGGTCTTACATTAATTTTTGCTCCAAAAGAGGCGTTAGAGCTGATTGTCCAGCTAGGTCTTATTTTCGGGGAAACATGGTAGGTAGAATTTTATGTAGACCTATCTATCATTCTTGTGATAAATGGAGCCAAGTTCCAAAGAAAGGGGTGGAAGTTGCATTAAGTAGAATAGTCAAGGGGATTGAGATTACAATTCTTAGCCAAAACATTTTTCTAATAATTATAGGGATCAAACTCTGCATTTGTACAGTGATTGAATACCCTGTTGGTCTCAAAACCTAAAAGGTCATACGTGGAATGGTTAATGGATTTAATGACAGTTTGTTGCCCATGGGTGAACCATGGGCATATCGGAAGTAGAAGCAAGATGTGAGGGCAACTCCCTCAACCACCAGGAAGGAAAAGGGTTCAGTGAGAAGGCAGAGAGTTTAAAATCAGAACGGGGATGGAGAAGAGCAAGTGGAAGAAATGGAGGGTTTTCTGAGCACTTGCTACGTGCCTGTCAGGCATGGGATGGGAAAGACATGTAGAAAAGCTCGGCTGTGAAAGAAAGAAAACTGGAAGCTATGCCCTCTGGAAGCAAGTGAGTGAGTGGTTTTGATGAACCAGTGTGGGCTGTCACCAAAGATTGTCAATCCTAGGACTGTGGAAGGCATCACTCTTTGAGTTCACACCTTTGTAATGGCCGCCAGGGCTAATGCCAGGTTTGAGTTCCGTTATTTTCCTATCTGCTGCTTTTTTTAAGCAGCCAGTCACAGATGACTTTTAGCAAGTACAGAATTTATATTTAAGCAATGCATAATGAAAATCGACGGCTTTTTGTTGAGAAAAGCACAGTGTCAGGAAAATATCCCTGCCACTCTCTTTCCTCCTGTCAGAGTGGTGGAAATTTTACACTTGAAAGTGAAAAAGTTTAAGATATATAATTTTTTAATCCCATCTTTCCTGCCCACTTGCTTCCCTTCCAAAGCTTGTCAGGGCCAGATCTGGAATAGTAAGAGCCATTAAAAATTTGGCATCTTGCACTCTGTTTTTTGGAATAAACTCAGTGTGGGCCAATTTATGGTAAATTATTCTCTTCGTGTGTAAATTTCCTTTTCTCTCTTGGCAAATTCATGCTTGCCTCTACACCCCTGTGCACAGATCTTAAACACATACATTTATTACAGCATCTGTGTGGGATATGTGTGCAAGTGTTAAAGCATGTGCCCATGGCTATATTCACAAGTGCATATGCACGTATTTGCACCTATGTGCTTATATGATAGCAAATTGACTTAAACAGTTTATCTTGGAGATTTGTGTTGCTATATGCATGTTATCATACATTCTGTTGCAGCCCGCAAACAGTTTCTCAGTCAAGAGATGACAGAATTCAGCAATCATTTTGGAAAACACCATGGTAAATAAATATATTGCTTGGTTCTGTTAAAGCAAGCCTGCCAATTCTTAATAAAACTAAAGGCGAGCAGTGCCTTTTCTTATCTTTATGGTCAAAGTCGGTTACAGGGCAGCCAGTCCACTGCGAGTGGGAAAGGCGGAACCAAGGCTTTGCTACAGCCCCCTTTACTCTCAACACGGAAAGCTCTGGGGCTAGGCGTGATTTTACTTGGAATTATATAGGATTTTCTTTGCATGACACACTGATGAGAGGCTCTTCCCTGGCATATTTGAGAGCATACTAGCTCAACTTTTAAAGGGCAATTTAAAACGGTTTCTTTTCCTTTATGTATGAAGAAGGTCCACATTTACGTGTCTTGAATTATTGCTAATAACACATTCCCGATGGGTCTTGTGAATGTTTAGCTCAAGTGTAGAAATGGGTGTGGTAGGAAAAAGAGTTCACTCACTTCACTAGTGTTGCTACAAATTTCTCAAAACATCAATAAAGAGCTTAATGCATCTCATCCACACAGACACAAAAATACACCCATTTGGTATTAGTATTGTTTCCTCACATAGAGTTAAAATAATTAAATATATTTTACAGTAGTTCTATAGAACCTTAAAATCCAGCAAAACCCATAAATGCGTTTTACAGCTTTTTGCGATGTTGACCATTTGATGTCATCATAAATAGTAACTGGCCCTAGCTAATGAAAAGTCCTTAATGAACTTACTACACAAGGAAGTGTCGGAAATCAATGTGCTTTTGTACAAAGTGTTCATTCTGTCTATTTTGTTCAGCATTTATTTAGCAAATTATCTGCGGTCACTTGAGTATCTGCCAAGCCCTGTACCCAGTGCTGGCAGTAAAAAAATTAATAAGACTCAGTCCGTTGTCCTCAGAAAGCTCACCGCCTCGTTGGGGAGACAAACAATCCAATCAGTGTGAGTGTGCATGAGGGAGGCAGTGGGCAAGGTGTGTGTGTGGCGGGGGTAAGGAGCACCACAGGAGGTGACACCAAGCTAAAGGATCAGTAGGATGTCACCAGGCACAGCGAGTAGCACGTGCAGAGGCACAGGGCCCAATAGGAGCACGCTGCTTCCTTAAGGGGCTGCACCTGGACTGGCCTGGCCTCCTGGGGAAGCCGTGAGAGGACAGAGAGTAGGGGCCAGGCCTGCGCATTTATATGCTAAGCCCTTCTCTGATCTGTAGTCTCTCTCTCTTTGTTTTTCCACTTCTCCTTTCCTTTTGCTTACTTAGTTCTCTTTTACTTCATCTATCCCTCTCTGTATTCTAAAACTTGAGAGACATTTTAGAGAAACCGAGCTTTAGAGGATGTTTCTGACGCTTTTTTTTTTTTCCCCCCCGAATGTCAAAAATAATGCCTAAAATCCAAAGGATGATTCCTCCATTTTCTCTCAGTTTCCTCACTTTCAACATGTAGAAAATAATTTGGGGCTGTGGGGGGAGGGTTGTTAGAGCAGGCTGGGTCAGGGTCCACATTTTTTCTGGATATATATCGTTCTCCTGGAATGTTCTATGAATGCAGGAAATGTAGGTTTGAGCCTGCTGTTTCTTCTGTGTCATCTACAGAGCCTAAGAAAATGCTGAACGTGCAAGAAACTCAATACCCGGTATATAGACTGGTACTTAAAAGTGTTAGAAAAATTGTTATATTTAATGCAGAGTAGCAAAACATCTGACAGTTGCTTTTATACGTATGCTTATATATACTTCCTAGAAGTACTGTGCTTGTGTGGATAGATGTATATGGAAATATAGCTGGCTATGTGGTGATCAGAAACACAGATACATAGAAAATTAAATAATTCGATTGCTTTTAGATATATTTATGCAGGGCCAATTCCATAACTTAAATATACCTGCTCTCTTGGCATGTAATCAAAGTGCATTTATAGAGGTCTGACTGGAAACCTCCGAAGTATACATGCTCTGGTGGGTGTAGATGTGTGGTTGCGTGAAATCAATGCTACTAAACAGCAACAACAAAAAATCGGGCAAAACTTTTTATGTTTAAACAATCCCAAACAACTCGTTTTTAAATTATTATTATTTACCCACTCACAGAAATAATTTGCTTAAAACTGTAGTTTTCTGGCATTGTATTGATAACAACATGAATAATATATGATACTTCATATTTGTTGAATAACTGGAAAGGGCCATATGATACATCTTAAATATCAGTGTTGCACTGTGAAGTATTCTTTTTTCCAGTTGTAAATATAATGCCCATGATGAGGTTCCATTTGTCCCAGCTCCTTTCAATTGTTATAAACCAGACACTTCATAATTTCCATAAAAATTTAATATGGTTCAAATGTTGGCACAGAAATAACATATTTCTCTCTACATTGTCATGTGGCTTCTCAAAAATATTTTTTCCATTTTCGTTTTTCTAAGTTCGCCCTCATTTATTGTCACCTCATTTAGAGTACCCTTTTGAGGAACAACAGCTACCCATGACCCAAAATATTAAAAAGCAACAAATTGCCTTAAACCAATAAGAAACACATACATAGTGAGCACTTAGGTAACCTTTGGTTTTATACAGGTTTTCTTAATCAAAAACAAGAAGCACAGCCACCCGGGGAAGTTGTATTTATGAGCTAGTTATTATAATGGATTCATTTTGTACTCCAAATCAACAAGGAAAAGCACAGTAACTGGGATCTCTATGATGGGTTAGGAAAATATTACAGAAAGGGTTTTATATTAAATCTAGAAAATTTTTAATAGTTCCAGCAATTCTGGATAAATGAGTACTATAGGCCACTTCAGAATGCCAGATGAGTGGCATGCACTGGACTGGATAATTCATTGATGCCCAAGTGTCACGTTATAGTCTCTTCCCTCCCTCCAGCTGCCCCACCCAAACCAAAGGGCAGGGGGACTTTGAAGGCTGTTGTCAGAAATGCAAGCGCAAATCTATTTAGCTACTTGGAACCTTTGGTAAATCAGACTGGGGTGCACTGATTTCCCTGAAATTAAGAGAACTCTCAGATTAACCCATGGCAGGGTCACCCTGCCGTGACTTGAAATAATTTTCCAACGAGGCCACTATTCCTCTGGGTAGAACCTTTGAAATACTATAAAATCAGATATTACCTTTTAGCAACCAAAAGGAAACATGGAAACCTCCTTCTCTGTGGGTATGTTGTCTTGTTATGGACAAAAGGGTGATTACACTGAAAACATAAGTAAAATCACAAAGGAGAACACTCTGCACGATTGTTGTCCTCACTGCAGAATTGTTGTTCCGAGACAGGGAGAGGAAGGAATTCCTTATGCCTCAGTGTATTGACTCCTTGAACTGGATACTTTTGAAAAGCTTCGAGACATTTGCATTATTTTCTTTCTGTCCCTTTATGTAGCACTTTCTACAAACTGATGCAGTAAATATTAAGATTTGCTGGAGCATCCCATTCTAATAAGGATGCACTCGGAACAGAAACCACAGGGTGGCACGAGGCGAACCATATGTCCAAATGCAGATGAAACTGAAGAAGAAACGAAATCAGATGGCCCTAGTGTGCTTCTGCAGTCTGTTTTGATTCTTTGTCCCCTTTTTTCTGACTTTTCTTCTGCTTTTTTTTCCTCCCAGACAACACTTTCTGTTATCTTCTCAACTTAAATTTTAAAATTAGATTTTACTCTTCCACACTTCCACACTGTTAAGGACAAAGCTGCCACAGTTTGATTCATCAAAAGCAAGCTCTTTATTCTTTTCTTCTTGCTGTAGTTATTTTATTTTATCTCTTAAAAATAAAATCTCATCAAACTGTACATTTTCAACCGAAAGGTAGTTGAATGATCCCCAGAACCTTACTTCTCAGAGTGTAATCTTTGACCATTCAACATTTAGAAGTCTCACCGATGAGATTATTAGAAATGCAAAATCTCAGCCCCACTGCTTCCCTGTTGCATCAGAATCTGCATTTTAACAAGGAGCTGAGGTGACTCACGATCCCCATAAAGCTGAGGAGCACAGTCCTAGAAAGAAACTTCTCAATCTCAGCTGAATATGTGAGTCAGATTTCTCACCTCTTCTCAGGTGTGTGCAGTGGCCCTCAGCTGTTGCTTTGGCCCTCTCTTTCTGAGTCCTAGGCGAAGCAATCTTTCATTGACACATGTTGCAGGTATGTCCATAATTCAAGTGGACTTGAACTCTTGGGTTTATTATGGAAGTCGCCATGACTATATCCATGGCATTAGAAATATTTGCTGACCTTTCCACCAATGCCTTCTCCTCTCTGTTGTCTCTGGGCTGTAAATGGAAGACATAAACTGACATATAACTCATCACTCAATTCTGAGTGCTGCACAGCATATCGTATCATAGCATCAGCCATTGCTGATGGGATTAATTGGTTTTAACTGATGAAACTGTAAAACTGTGTACTTCCAAGGATCATAAACACTGAGCCTTAATTGAAATCAAATGTACATTTTTAAAAAAGCATGTCCAGCATCATAGACTCCTTTCTGTTTGGGTTTTGTTGACGTTAGTGATGGTATAGAAACCTGATCAGGAAAGATTTGCTGTTATTGTTGCTTTGAATATGAACTTGTGCTTCTTTAGCACTCTGAGGAGCTGATTAGGGGAGGGAATAATATTCTAGTTGATTATTGCTTACACATATGGAATAAATCCTATTTTAATAGTGTCTAATGAGCCTTTCATTTTCAGAACCTTACACAAAAGCCTCTAATAGAAAGGGAAAGTAATATTTCAAAGGTCGTCTTAATGCCACTTAATGTCAACAATCTGTAATCAAGCCAATATATATAGGTGGTGATTACAGTCCAGTTGTAATCCTTTAAATATGAAATAATCTCCTAAATTAGCAATGGTGCAAGCTAAGGTTCTCTGGGTTTGAAGCAACTTACACTTTTTAATTAAAGTTTGTTACTTGAAAACAGCCTCAGAGTTAAAGAGAGATTTCTCAGTGAGGCTTCATGCAATGCAGTATTTTCAAAACCCATGAGATTTAAAGTGCTGTGACTTACAGTTTCACGTGTAGTTCTTGTATGTGTCTGTAAAACCACTGAAATGTTCAAGTAGAAAATCATGGCTCCCCTCCAGTGCTTTTTCTCAACAGGGGAATGTAATGGGCACTAGAAATGTGGGACATTTTCTTGGTCAGGGGGTCACTGAGGGAACTTGCAGACATACCTATTTCAGAACCAGACATCTGCCTGGAAGCAGATTAAACAGTCTGGAGTTTAAAGAATCTCTAGCACAAGATTGGCATTCTGAGATTTTTGTCCCATTTGCTGTGCAAGTGGAGATAACCCTGTCTTACCCTGGGATAGAGATGTTGCTTTCCAGTCCCAGGCTGCTGCTAGTCTGTTGTCCCAGTCAAAATGGGTGAATTTAGAAACACTTTACTTCTGTCAGGAAATTTCCTTAAGAAAAGCGACAGTGATTACAATATGAATGGCATTCGTAAACTCCCTTGCGGACTGTAGGATCCGAATCTCCTGCAGGGCTTGTTAACACTAAAATGTTGCGCCCCTACCCCCAGGGTTTTGTTCTGTACGTCTGGGGTGGGGCCAGAGAATTTGTATTTCTGATAGGTTCCCAGGGCACGCCCCTGCTGCTGGTCCAGCACCAGTTCTTTGAGAATCACTGCTCAAGGTTCATTATAGGTCCTGCTAGGACATACACTCTGACCTTGCTTCCATCTTCCCATGAGTAAAGTTTGAGTTTCATTCATCCGTTCCTTCCAATGCCTGACATACAGCACCATGCTCATAGAGCTTACTCGGTATTTGTTGCAGAACAAAAGAATGTTACTTATATTATTAATGTGTAGGAGACCCCTTTCCCACCATCACTCCCTCCCACCTTACCATCCTGCATTTGTCTCTCTTTTGTGTTCTATTTCTCCTCCTTCTGCTATCCCGTTGGATTCTGAGAGTTTTGTTGGTTGGTTGGTTTTTCTGTCATCTTCCCCAGACTGGGCCTGTGTTTGAAGTACTGGTCACCTCATGCCTGGTGACCCAGTTGTGTGACACTGGGTCCTACACTAGTTTCCTGGTTCCATTGCCAGTCCAGGTAAAAGAGGACCTGAAATTAGGATATTGGCCATTTTTGTGTAGGGGTTGGTTGGTGGCAGTGGCAAGAGCAGTCAGGTGACAACTTGGACTTTAGACCTCAGGATGGACCTTGTGCTTTAGGCACCTCGATGAGAAAGCATTTGGCCAAACCAAGGAAACACGCCTATGGTTCTCACTTGCCTAGGTGTAGATGTTCATTTACAAAAGTAAGACTCACTCATTCAAGAGTTGGAAAACATGAAAAAAATAATAAGGAAAACAGGCATCCATTTGCCCAAATACCCAAAACATCCAGTTTTGGTGTATTTTGTAACAATCTTGTAGTTCTACCTAAATGTGTTACTTTATTTTTAATGCATTTGCATTTAATTGAACATATAAATCTAAGGGTAGAATTGCCTGAGGGAGAGGAAATTCTTGTGTTGAATTACAGGGTTATTCCCATAATGAATGATAATGATTCATTACAGAATTGTTTGCTTTGTTTCATCCAGACACCATTAGAGAAATTAACAGCACCTCCTCTTGTGGAATTGTTAGTGTGGCAAGTTCAGTCAGGTATGGCACCCTGCACACACCTGGTACGTTGGGTGGTAGGGTCTCCCACCAAGCCATTTGTCGGTTCTTCAGTGCCTGATTTTACTGGTTTTGGGTTCATGTTTTTTTCAAGTAAATTTCTTCAATGAGAGTGAGTGTGTGGTAAGCCCCTAAGTATATGAAATTGTGTTTCTCTTGCATTTATCCATATAACCTCTTCACTCTTAATCTTTATTTCTGAAAATACTATGATGCTAGTATAAGCACTACAAATACTTTTGTCTCCTGGCTTGTTACAGAGGAAACATCTGCGATCAGCTAGATTTTCATGATTTTACAGATAATCTCTTTGTTGTCCTTTTCAGTCTGAGTGCTCATATTTTCCTCCATCTTTGCTATTTAAAAATGGTCAGGATATTCTGAGATGTAATTCACTTTTCACTGACTTGTTTGGAATGGAACAAGCCCCTGGGTCTTTGATCATCACTTCTGTTAACAGCAATAATAACAGTTAGTTGACTTTTAATTGGACATTTTACTGCACATTTACTTGGACATTTAACGAGAGAGACCTTGGAAATGCTAGCGTACATCCAATTAGTGTCTGATCCAGTGGACAGTTTGAATTAGTTCTAGCACATGTCTGGGATCCCTCTATTCACACTATGGTAGATCCAGGGGTCTTCTTTGTCTGGTACTCATAGAAACCTCGTAAGTATATTCTCAAGTGGTTCTCCACTTCTGGTTGGTGTTGAAACAATGCAGCCTTCTCACTTACCAAGATCTGGGGACTGTAGAAGGAAGTGGGTGCTGGGACGCACCCAGCACCCTTGGAGCTAGCCCCAATATGGTGTCCACCCTACAAAAGAGCCTTGCTAGGAACTAGGCTACAGGTTTGATGTGTCTAAAACCACAAGCTCATTTTAGACCTAAGTGTGGTCCACCAAATGATTCCAAATAAAATAAACTGAGCTCCAGGAGTTTGCTCTGAGTCGTCATTCAGAGAGAATCTTAAAAACAGGTTTGGTCAGCAGAGGCCTCTTAACTGTGAATTGGGGGTTAACTTTGAGCCCCTTTCTTTTCCAATTTAGGACCCACTTGCAAACCTGTTTCCAAAAATAAGCCTCTTAACTCCTCTCTCCCTCTAGTGACATGGCATTGTATCTTTCACTCTGTTGAAAAAATAGTTGGCTTCGTCAGCAATCATCTTCTGTTCAGGCTATATTTATTTTTATGTGAAATAGAAATCAGGAAAACACCAAAATTATTTTAAGCAAAATATCAAAATTGAAATAAACCAACATATGTCTGTGAAACATGTATAACTCTCAATCAAAATAAGTGCAACTTTCTAAAATTTCTTAAAATATCCCAGCATGCAAAATCTGGACAACTTAGAGTTATGATATACTTGACTATTCTTTCTCCTTAGTTCATTCTTTACTTAAAAATGAAAATTCAAATAACCAAAACCTAGCCATTTCGGGATCACCCCCTTCATGAACAGTGTACTCCATCATCTATTGTAAGAAGCAAGAGAACCAGAGAGTTTTATGAAATTACTTGTAGTAAGATTAAATTATACCCACTAATTTTGAATGGAAGCCATCTTGAATTTACCTTCTTTATTTATATTCTGTGGTATCCAGTCCCCCTAACCCCCCCACACACACATTCCTCTCTAAGGTTTCTTATTTGCTTTAAATATATTATGCTTTGTTCTGGTTAGTTTTTCCATGTTTGTAAGTGTGTTGCAGGGGGAACTCAAATGGATTAAAATTTTGCGAAAGAGTTCAAGGATAAATGCCCATCTCACCTTTATGCTTCATTTATAGGCTTTCTGTAACACATTTTCTTTATTAGATTGGCATTTCAAGGATTGGAATCACTTTGACCAGCTAATAAACAGTAGCTGATACTTTGCCCCCAGAAGGCATTAAGTAACTATTACCATCAATAAATATTATTGGTAAACCAATGAAGCATTTTTTGAAATCTTCAGTCTTTCACTTTCAATTCTTCTCTTATCGAACTAGGCAACAAAATTTTTTTAAAAAAATAAAAATAAAACCATCACTTTATTTGGAAAATGATTTAGCATTGAATGAATTGTCTTTCAGTACCTTTTTGAAAGCATATTTGAAAACTTTATCTCGTTAGGTTTGGCATCACTCTATATGTCAACAAGGTCAATCTATTGGGAGTACAAAAACGCCTTAAAATACAATTAAGGAACTTTATGATCATAATAATTCAGCAGACACGTGCCTTTCACATCTTGAACTTTTGGGGCTTCAATTCACCTTTTTTCTCATACATCGCTCTGATTTTTCTTGTTAGTTTATTAGTTGTGAAAAGTTTCTTCCTTCCTGATTCCTTCAATTTAGACCAATTTGGAAATGGAAAAGTGTGTTAATTTTTTAATAAATCTTTAAGACATGCATTACTGTATTTTTATTAACGGAGCCAGATGGCTCACAGTGAATTTTCTCTGACATAAGTAATCACAGAAATCAGTTTGGGACCCAACTCTGGTACGGAAAGTAGCATGTATATTCAGTGGAAAAATGCAGATCACATAAACATATGGATATTTTTAGAAGTAGTATTTGTTACTGTTTGGATTTCTTTTTTTGTTTGTTTGTTTTAGGCTAAGTACAAACTAAGGACTTTTTTTTTTTTTTCTGTCCCTCAGACTCAAGCATTCAAGGTCTTTCTCAACAACCCCAAATTGTTTTCTTTTTGCAGTTTGAAGGTTGCAAGAAGGCCTTTTCAAGGCTCGAAAATCTCAAGATTCACTTGCGGAGTCACACAGGCGAGAAGCCATATTTGTGCCAGCATCCGGGCTGTCAGAAGGCATTCAGTAACTCCAGTGACCGTGCCAAGCACCAGAGGACACATCTGGACACTGTAAGAATGGCAGGAGTTTTCCAACTTCCAGTCCAAAGCCCCGGTGTGAGGAAGTGCCTCTTTGATAGTGGGATGGGGAAAGTGTTTGCTTTATGGTCTGCAGGTTATAGGGGCAATGCCAAGGGCAGCAATAGAACCGGGTAAAGGGCCAGAGGGGCTCTGTTTAGCTCTTTCCTCACTTTTCTGTCGTCACAAGTATCCTAAATATTACAACTAACTGCCTGGGACAAAGGGGTTCTTTCCCTCTGTGTACAAAGCAAAGGCAGTCTAGAGGCTGTCGTGTCGTAGATTTTAGTACAGAGAATGACCACTACAGATTAGGCATTAAAATAAGTATTCAAATATTAAGATATACTAAGGTACACAATATATACTATTGCTCGAGATAGGAAGCCCTTTTTTTTTTTTTTCTAACTCTGGTCCTGTTCTTCTTGACATAAAACGGTTAAAGCTAGCATGGTTTTGGAGAGTGAATCTGGACTTTTGCTTTGAAAACCACCTGGTATTTTCATCTTTAAGTGATCTAAAACGAATCAACAACTCTTTCCCAAGGGTTCAGTTTCATCACGTTTTCTATGTGTTGACGGCCACATATCCATTGACATAAATCCTCTGAGAACAATTGATTTTCATTATTACACCTTAACCCTCTTAATGCTGCAACATTTTGTTCATTTTCAAATGCCTTTTCTAGGACTCTGTCTTTTATTTTCTCAGTTAGGTTGATTGACCTCTGTTGCGTTTGTCAGGTTTTGATGCCATTTCCTTACATGAGGCCAGGTAGACTATATGTAATTTCACTTCACTTAACAAAGACATTAGAATAAATGTATTATACACATCTCAGATCTCTTAATCCACATTCTTGCAAATAATGTATTCATGACAGTACTTTTTCAGTGTTAACATTCTGATGTCTATTATTAAACTACACCAGAATTTGAATTTTGAAAAGATACTGTTATTTCTACACACCTTCTCATACATATTTAAGATTCTTCTGATGTTATAGTTGACATATTTATTAACTTTTATATTAGTCTCTATTAGTCATATTGATATGTCATTTTAGCTATATGTCACGTAACCCTTCTAAACAAAATTATCTCCTAATATACATAAATGTGATGGTTTGCCTGTCTAGTAAATATCTGGAATATAATTAGAGTAATGTGGGCATGAGATGGACCCTTTCTGCTCTAGCTGAATTGAATTCAGTGATTTTAGGACCAACAGAATAGAATAGTAAATGAATAAATTTGGTGAATAGCAGTATTTTTTAAAGGTAGGAGTAGGAGAAAGAATAAATTATGTTAAAATGCCCTATTTTGTATGTCTAAAATGGTCTTGGTAGAATCTAATAAATTTTTTCAATTTGTCATTAAACTTTATCATGGAAGAATGAACATTCATGAGACAAGATTGTCTTGAGAAATTGCTTCTACTCTAGCTAGTTATCTATAGTTTGAAAGAACTATTGTGAGGCTAAGTGTTACAATTCTACAAAATCCTCCTTTGCTTGAGCTAATTTTAGCTTATCAAACTAAGAGCATTTTCTAAAATCATTTTGGAATTTTAAAAAATATCCCTTTTTAAAACTTTTGAGGAAAGTTACCTAAGATGATAATTTTATGATTCAGTTCAATGCAGTAGCTTTTAAAACTCAGCTATTTTTATTTTAAAAAAATAATTTCTTTAGTAAACCTTTTAAAACCGTCATTTTTCCTTTAAGATCCAAACTACCTCCCCTTTAAATTGCTTTTGCGGTTAACAAATTGGTAAACTCTTTTAAAATCGTATAGAAAGGAAACATTTGTTTCCTAAAGCAAACTGTAGTTGAAGAATTTGTTACTTGAATTTAGATGCTCCTTCCCTTTTATTAAGTACTCCATGCTAGTGCCATCAGAATTTTGGGTAAAGTCTTTTTCTTCAACTAAATGGATTCTTTACTTACAGAAAAATGGCTTTCCCTTAAAGATTGCTGAGTTCATCATTCTAACCCTGAACAGTTTTATTAATTCATTTTTCTGTTAGCATCTTAATATTCAAACGGGAGGTAATTTTACAGTACAGATAGAAAATAATGAAAAATACAGTTTGGTGAAGTGTAGCATGCCATTTAAAGCTTAGGTAGTCTGAGAGAAAATGACCAGCACACCAGCACAATCCAGACCAGCCCCTTACATTGCTATTTTGGCATACTGGTACCAGGTGGCTGACAGCAGGGAGAGCGTAAAGGCCAGCTGGAAGGAATGGTGAGAATTCAAGCTTTCTTTAAGAACATCTCAAAATCAAATACAGAATGGCATTTACCCATTTCTTACCTTTCCAACCCAAATACTAGTGACCATGGTAATAGTAATGGCTTGGATTTCTGTAACATGTTAATATGCCCAAAGATTTTTCTTTTTACTTGCAACATCTCCTGCACAAGACATGAGCTTACGTTGGTCACAACATAGTATTGGCTGGTTGCTCCCCTAAAGCCAGGGCAGGATAAGGAAGACTAGGTCAAGAAAGACGTGTGAATCCAGAAAAGATTTCCAGGTTAAAAAAAACCTTTATTTACCCAATGGAAACTAATTGGCAGATGACTTCAACCCATATTTGACTCAAAACTTTTTTGGAAAAACTGTGAGATATTGAGGGCCTGGTTCATCTATTGCTCGTTGTTACATCCCTAATATGTAACAAAATGCTCAGCACATCATGGAAGCATAAGAACTTTTGGGTGATTCAATCAGTCAGTCAGTCACTGAATGAACAAATACAGTAGATAATCAAACTTAGCATTTGAATTGGGAGTGTCAAACTAAATTATACCTTCATGATTTTTCCTTGTTCTTGGAATCAAAAATGGCAGAGAAAAAGTGAATCATAAATATGACTTTCAACAGGGCAAATAATATAATCCACATAGATATTGGCCAGCAAAATTACAAGAATGCAAATGAAAACAAAAACAAAATATTTTTTTAAATCTGAATTTTTTTTTTTTTTATCAATAAGACATCAAGTTTCTAAAGTAAAAATCCCTTTTAGAAATGGGATTTCAGTTCACTTCATACATTTCGCCTCATGTAGGCACAGCTGTCATATCTGATGAGATACTAGGTAGATGAGTAACTGTTACTACATCTTATAAACACAGTTAATGTTATGACTTTTTTTAGTTCTTAGAATAAACAGAAGTTTTTTTTATTATTTCACAACTTAAAAGTCATACTCTCAAACCCTTGCTGTGATTTTTGTTATTACAGTGGGAATCGGTGCTAAAATTTGAATCAAAGTGTAGTGCATTCATTCGTTCGTTCCTAATTATTGTATACCAATCACCAGAGATACAAAAGTAAAAAAGATTCTAGACTCAGCCTCAGGCTCCACACATCACATCTCAGGAGCATGGGGGAATGAAATAGCCAAAACTTGTGTTCTCATCACGCGCAGCCAAGGGCTTATTTACATAACCCAGGTTTAGCACCAGGTTTAGCACAAGTAATAATAACATTAATGTGTCTCTGGCTGATTTTTCATGTGTCTGTTGTTTGAAACCTGCTGTCTCCTATTCACTTTCTACTAATTTTCCCTTTTAATTCTCTCCCTCTCTCTTTCTGAATCAGGTTTCTTCTGAAACATTCCCAGTCTTTTCTGGACTTTTCTACAGCTTCTTTATACCTGACCTCTTAAAGAATATGTGTTTCCTAGTTTCTGACAGTACCAAAGATTGTTTTCAGGGGAACATAACTGTAAGTATGACTGGAGATGCTTACTAATACTTTCTACATTAAGAAATGCTACAAGAGGTTTCCTGGTAAGAGTGCACTGTATAGCAGTTTCTTAAAAATCATCAAAGATAGGCCATCTCTTTGTTTCTTGAAAGCTTACTTTCCTTTTTGCCTTGATGAAAACGTACTGGCTTTCTAAATAAAATGCCCAAGTGTTACCCAGCATTTCACAACAGTCAGTTGCTAACAGTTCATGGTCTGAAGTCAATAGTCTTTGAGTAACTTCCCCAGTTACTTTTATGATTTAACCACAGCTGTTTCTTTCTTTCTTTCTTTTTTTCTTTCTTTCTTATTTAGAAACCTTATGCTTGTCAAATTCCAGGATGCACCAAACGCTATACAGACCCAAGTTCCCTAAGAAAGCATGTGAAGGCACATTCTTCCAAAGATCAACAAGCAAGGAAAAAGGTAATCTTAAAAGAGAAGTTATCCAGCCAGAAAAAGTACATTTAAATTCTTCTTGCAGTACTGGGAGCTTCTGCAGGGCATTGGAGATTCTTATACTTCTCAAGGTTTAACATGTTTTAGACTCTTTGATGAGAGAAGTCTTCCATGAAATACAGGCATACCTCGTTTTATTGCACTTTGCTTTATTGTGCTTTCCACATTATTGTGTTTTTTACAAGACCCTCCACCAGCAAAAAGATTGACTCACAGAAGGCTTAGATGATAGTTAGCATTTCTTAACAATAAAGTATTTTTAAATTAAGGTATGTACGTTTTTCAGACATAATGCTATTGCACATTTAATAGACTATAATGCAGTGTAAAAATAATTTTTATATGGTTTCGGAAAGCAAACAAATTCCTGTGACTCAGTTTATTGCAATACGTACTTCATCGCAGTGGTCTGGAACCAAACCCTCAGTATCTCTGAGGTCTGCCTGTAAGAGCAAGGCTATGGTTTGCATAGCTGCTATAGCCAGATATGAATTTCTGGGGAGAGCTTGTATAATAGAAATCAGAGAAAACTCGTGTAAGTTACCTAGACTGGAAAGTAACACAAGACTATTATGGAAATTAAATCCAAATAACAAGAAAATTGAATTGGGGAAAACAGCAACAGAAATCCTTTTTGGAGATACATGCTTTTTCATAAAATATTAATTGGCTGAAATCATTTTAGCTCTGGTGAAGAAGGTAAGTGAATCTCCAGCAGGAGTAGGTACGCATATAGAAGCATTCTGAACATTAAACTTAGGAAAAACCATGTTTCTTAATAGGTACTGTGTTTGAAAATCTGAGAAAGGAATTGAACCTAAAATTACTTGGACATCAATGAGGGATTAATGCATCTTTCAAAGTTCATAGAAATCATAGTATCTCAGATTTGGAGTAAATGTTAAAGATCAACCAGTCAACCCACTCGTCTTGTTCTTCCGAAGTCATAAGATCTCCAGCAAATGGTTGGCCACACTGTGCTTCAACATTTTAAGAGATGAGGAGCTTAATACCTTTTAAGTCATTTCCTAATAATTGAGTTTGTACATTTTGGGACCAACATGTTTCTTCTGATGATGGCAGAAAATATGTAGACATGATCTTGGCTTTTTGAGTGTTTCATTTGGGTTTAGATTGGTACCAGATTCATTTAAGGGCCCATCATAACAAATTTAAGGGAAGTTTAAGACTCAACTTCTTTCAAACGATTGAAACCCTGGCCATCGTTTTCAGGTCACCATGACTTCTAGCTAACTAGAATCTTGCCTTCTTTCATGGCTTGTAGGGATTTAGCCTTTTTATGTTGGGAAATGCTCTGCAGTCTTTTTGTTACTTGAGCTTTTTCTTCCTTGAGTGATGTTAGCACAATGCCAGTTGAGGGCTCATAGATGGAAAAATTTGATCTCTTCCTTGTGAGTTAGGAAAATGTTCAATTAGAAAGATACGATAGATATTCATAATTGTATACACACCCACTCTTGTAAGTCAGTTGGTAAAATCATTTATTTTATAGAGTCAAGTCTCTTTAATTAGAATCCCAGTAAACTGATAATAGATGATCATTACCAACAGATAATAGTATTAACAAGAGATGATTGTTTGACATGGATTGGATATGTTCTTGTATTTTAAAAGAGCAAAGGAACTCCTACGTGAATTAATAATACAAATAAAGTTGTAAGGAGATGCTTGATATTCTGTGGCATACTGTTAACTGTGTTCAGCAGGCCCATTGCCTAATGGTTTTTGTCATTATCTGTGTATGTCTTCTAAACTTGAAGTGATAGGCTGTGTCTGTTAAAAACAAAACAAACAAACAAAAAACCCTCTTCCCGAGAGTGTTTTCCCCCTAACTATAACTATTTTCCACCTCCAACATTCCCAAAGGTGTGAGGTTTTACGACAGTGGCAAACCTATCATAAGATTGGAGAGCGCCTTCATAGATAGTAACAGCTGTCATGGACATGACAGCATATAGGTCCCATGTCTAGACAAATATAAGCAACAATATGACATTGAAAGTAGGTATGGAAACATAATGTATATTTTCAGAAATGTTAGTGGTTTCTATTGTTCAAACATGGTCCACTTCAACCTCCATATACAGGAACTGTAGTTTGATTATGTGAAAGATTCTTTTTTAAAAGTAATTAATTAAATCTTTGGAAAGATTCTGAAAGCATTCATTTAAGAAGAAAATCAGGCTTTGAGACTACAATATATAAATTTATAGACAATTTGTAGACAACATTCAATAGACAATCTAGATAACGAGGATACACATTCAAGGAGCAGTATTATAATCTAATGTCAATATTACTCTATATTCGTAATTTTATCATATGTAAAATGAGGTACAGTCTCTCCAATGATTAGCTTTTGATGCTTACTCTGTTTTCTGCAAATCGTTGAATTGGATTTGGCTGACTTTCATTGCCCAGTCGTTAGTCACAAATCTACTGTGTTTACTTTCTGAATTTTAACCTGTGTTGTCAACCTGAATATTTTAAAAATCCTTTATGGATCTGTGATGGATTAATTTTTGGAAATTAAAATGATGAAAGTTGCTCCACCCAGTAAAAAGAGGAAATGTCACTCCCAGGAGTAGCAGTGCTAATAAACCTGAGATCAGTCAGTCCACATTTTCAAACCTTGTGCTGGTCTGCCAGTGTGTAATATTTACATGGTACAATGTTGTTACTAGACCTTGGAGAGATTCTAATTGCTAACTCACATCAGGGCTTGGTATTTGAAATATTTCCTGGCAGCAATAAAAAAAAAAAAAAAGAAAGAAACAATAAACCTTTTAAGGCAGAATTAAGATTATTTACGACTTTAATTAAAAATGGAAACCTGGCATCATTTCAAAAAAGCCTTTACAAAAATGTGAATTCATCAAAAATAACCATAAAAATTCCAAGGTGATAAAGGCACAGTGGAGTAATGGTCCCACCCCTAGGGAATTGTTTTGTTGAAAAGAATAAAACCCTTTTCTGTCACACCCTGTTAGTCATGGACTCATTTAATATACCCTCCCTTTAATCCTTTTATAAAATCCGCTGTCCCACAGACACTAAATGACATTATTTTGGTCTTAATGTTGCTGGCTTTCTGAGCCCCTACTATGAAATGAGGGCCAGTGACAAGGCCCCTTCAGTCGTAAGACAAATGTTTATTAGGAGAGACAGGTCCATAAGCCAGGCCCTGGCTGAGGGCAGGTAGCCCTTCCCCACACCTGTTGTCTCCTACTGAAAACCAAGAACCTGAAATCTCAGATAAATATTATTTAAGCTATATAAAGAAAGAAGAAGGAGGAGGAGGGAAAAAAAAAAAACTTCTACAAAGGAATTGGGATAATTTGGCTCATCGCATGCACAGAGTAACTTTTCTCTTTGTCTAATGCGTGTACACCCACACACCCCATCCGCTGATGTACAGACTTCTTCCATCGAATGCACTTTGCAGATCTCGAGTCCATTAAATAGAGGGCTACACAGATAAATGAGTAGTGAAATACTCAAGTCACAAGCTAGTCTCCAGTGAGCATAGAATCTAGCCTGCAGAGCAAAAGGCAGAATCTGTCCTTCAGTTCTGTCTGATAATGAGTGGCGAAATAAGAGAAAATTAAGGCAGTAAGCCACTTGAAATTTTCCTCAAGGCTGTGAGCTTTATCAGAATGTTTTATTTTCACCTTGCAAGTGCCATAAGCAGGGAGGTTTCCTTCAACTCTGGCCTGTTATCGAAATGGACTTTTTAAAATTGAATGCAAAGAATGCTGGGCCAAAAGTTAGAGATGACATGAATCTTTTGTCCATTTCACACTTCCTCAAAGATTCCAAACTTTGGGTGTGATTCCTTCAATGTTTGCTAAACATTCACCTTTGACCCACCGTAGTTGATGACCTTCACTTTTGTGACCTCAACAAAAGCTGTTATAAACCAAGCACAGCTTTTGAAAGTGTGTGAATGCAACATGTATTAATATTTCCTACTTAGAGAACAACTCTGTGTAGCTTTCTGGCAAAAATAGAGCAGCCTATTTAATGCAACTCTTTTTCATGTAGAACTGGAAATTCTTTGGAATCTATTCAGAGCCATATATACTCAAAACTAGAAACAATTTCATTAAGTACCACATAGGTTTACCTTGCTTGAAGTTGTTGGAATCTTAAAAATTAATGTGCAAATATATATATATATATATATATATATATATATATTCCCCTAAATGGAAGCATATATTAGAAGAGCTAGTGAGGCTCACTTTTTCACTTGTTTTCTGTTATCATCTATATGGCACGCACAAGTGGGGTACATAATCAGAGGCTTTCCCAGATTTTGACAGTTTCCTCCCTCCCTCCTTTCCTTTTCCTTCCTTCCTTCCTTCCTTCCTTCCTTCCTTCCTTCCTTCCTTCCTTCCTTCCCTCCCTCCCTCCCTCCCTCCCTCCCTCCCTCCTTCCCTTTTCCCCTCCCTCCTTCCCTCTTTCCTTCCTTCTTTCCCTGCTCAGGAATAAACTAAAAAATCATTTCACCTCTTAATGGAATGTCAGTAATAGGCACATACCTTGGACATATCATTTCAGCATGAGCTAGCTCCCCTCCCTTTCTCTCCCATTTAAGAAATCATACTGGAATTCAAGTAACAGTGATGCTATTACAGGAAAAACATTAAAACAGCATTAATACGTTTGTTTTTTGTTAAGTGAGTCACTTACTAAGTTCTGTACTTGTTAACAATTGGTAAATGATTTAAATCGCACCCCAAAACAATGGTGAGACATCTGTGCCTGAATATCCTGATTCCTCAGTTAACAGGAACTGATTTCAAGAGAGGCTCTGGATATGCTTTTGTAAAACAAATATTTTCAGTTCAAAATAGTATGGTAACTAGTAATAACTAGTGAAAAAAATAAGTCAAGCGAACCCTAGGTCTATAGTACTGATTTGGAGTTGAATCCAGTTGTTTTGGGGGATTCTATTGTAAGCAGGTCCCATGTAAAACCAGCTATGCTTTTGAGAGCATTTTGATGCTATGTGGTGATTGGAGTTATTAAGAAGGAATCGAGAACTCACAGTGGAGGTGGGAAAGTGGAGGGGCAGGGACAGTTATCTGTGAGAGAAAGCAGCTAGTGAGAAAAGACTTCTGTTCCTTTCTGGAGAGATCAGAGAAGTTGTCTTTAGCTTTGTAAATACAGAAAAATAACTGGTAGTATCTCTGGGCCTAGTACCCCAGTGTATTTTTTAGCTCTTAAAGCAGTGTTTCCAAAACTGTGTTCTTTGGAACTCATTCCACAGGATGTCATTAGATTTTACTTTAAAAAATTTTTTTTCTCATAAATTTGGGAAATGCTGAATTAAAAAATATTCAATGGTTTCCTCCTTCAAGCATTCCCAGAGCGTTGAATACACCAGGATTCCAGAAGGAAGATAACATTAAGCATTGCTCAAAATTACTTGGCCAACAAAAGAATCTTATTTTTCCTCTAGAGCGTTTCATCAAACTGCTCTGCCAGTAAATTATTTGAGAAATACAATCTCAAGTAATTTCATTTCTTTCATTCACCAAATATATGTTAAGCCCCTTTTATGTGTCAGGCACTGGATTAGACTCATCCGTGCAAGTGCGTGTAAGACAGACATATTCGCTGTCCTCATAGAGCCTCATTGTCTTGGTGAAGTCCAAAAGCAAAGAAAAGATAAACAGAAAATAAGTCACCTAAATGCAAGCAAGGAAACGGTGAGGGAGTTGATACGGACTTCCAGAGGGGGACCTATTGAGGTGAGACGGTCAGGAACACACATGCAAATGGCCACTTTAGAAACGAGAAAAATGTATTAGCTGCAAAACTTTTAAAAGCACTGCTTAAGTCAAAATACTGTACCTTCCTTTTTGAGCTTCATTTAAAAGAACCCAGTACTACTAAGAGCACAGCAATAGATGTCAGGATCATCTTAGGTTGTTCTAATCGCACTTTTCTGCAGTCCTTCATCATGGTGGCATTAGAGGGAATGGATGCTAGACAGTGAAATGCGTAACTTACATCTTGCACCTAAGAAAACCACTCAGCTGGTCAGCATTTATGGTTCACAGGTGAGGCCCTGCACCAGCTCTGAGGACTTAAAAACAAGACCTGAACTTGCCCTCCTGGAGATTTCAATCCAACAAGAGATTCATGGAAACACTTGCTTTCAGTATAGTAGGAGAACTATGGTGATAAATATGCAGAGAATGCTTCTGGAACATGGTATCTGGGAGTTTCTCTGGGAGTGACAGAAATTCTTTAGGAGTAAAGTCTTAGGTTCCATTGTTTGAAAGCAAGAGGGGGATCGATGGGTATTTATATTGTTCTTGATTGCATTATAATACTTGGTCTTACATGGCAAAACAGTTTTATTTTTATTCCCCCGGAAAATTCTTAATCGGGACCAAAAAAATAGTTGTGTTTGGCACAGCTCTCACCAACTCTGTAAGGAATGAGGACCCTCTGACACGTGCTTTCATGAGCAATTCCGGCTGTACAGAGCCGAACACAGCCGCCTCCCGGAACTTCCTAGGTAATTGCATTGTATGATTGATTGACTGACAGACAGAAGCCTTCTAAGCTTCTCATTCCCTTTCTCTTATTAGATTTTGTGGATTCTTGATGAAAATGATTTGGGAATAAAAGCATTTAGCTCAGATTCTCTGCTGCCTAAATATAACGTCCTAAAATATCATGACACAGCTCAGCATTGCCCTTCTCAGGCTTTCGCTCTTCATCTGTGCTTCTCCAGTGCCGTTTCCCTTGTTCAGTTACTGCTGTCTCTGCTAGTTCTCTTGTCTTTCCTTTCAGCTTCAGTTGAGTTTTATCTTTGCTATCCATGGGCAATATTTTCCCATTTGTTTGTGTCTTGGCTCTCTGAGCTGTGAAGATTTATTTTCAGGGTGACTTCACACATGGGCTTGGATAAGCCTAATGTAAAAACTTTTCACGGTGGATACTGGGCAGGTGGCTATGCCTTAGAGTGGTGTTTGACTTGGACGTCTGGAGGCATGGGCTTCTTTTAAGTAGTGCCATGGATTGCTTCGTGACTTAGCTTAAGTTACATTTCCCTGGTTTTTCCATTTCCCCATCTTCACAGCTAGCTTGAAAGGCAAACACAGGGCCTCAGAGGTAAAAGGGTAGCTATTTCAGTAGAAAGCATTGTTATATCACATACCTGCGATCCAAGGCAATGTAGTGTGACTGACAACAGAACAACAATGTCCTTGGAAATATTTTCCTTCCTTAAAACTGAATATTCTTGTAGGTGGAGGAATCTTTCAGTTATTACTATATCCAGTCTTTCTGAGTCATATGGATGCTGGAGGGTAGTACAAAAAAAAAAAACCCCAAACAAACGAAGAAGGGAAAGGAAGCTGAGACCCAAACCAGAGGCAATTCAACTCAAACTTGGACCAGTGATATTTGGTTCTATTCAGGGATCATTTACTTGGGGTCCGTGGACCATAAGGGGGGAGGGGTTCCCTGGATGGATGGATTTTAGGAAGCTCATGAAATCCCAGAAATTATAGGCAAAATTGTTTTTCTAGGGATAGGCTCCACAGATTTCACTGACTCTCTAAAATTCAGACACTTTGGCAACAACAATAACAACAAACCCCAAAAGCCCCACAAAGGGACACATGGAAACTCTGGACGTAGTGAATATGTCTGTTACCTTGATTGTGGTGATGGTATCATGGGTGTTTGCATATGTCCAAGCTCATCAAATTGTACACACTAAATATATGGAGGGTTTTTTTGTTTTGTTTTGTTTTGTGTGTGTGTGTGTGTGTGTGTGTGTGTGTGAATTATACCTCAATAAAACTGTTTAAAAACAAACATAAAGACCATTGAGCCAAAAGCAATGTAGGACTTCTAGTGACTGTTTCACCTTAGTGATAATATGCCGAAAGACTTTGCCCAACTGAGAAGAATCTATGCTTCTCGTGCCCTGGAGAATGTACTCCTACTTACCGCACATTTACTCTGAGTCTGGTATTTTACTAAGCCCTTGGGTGTACCAAAATGGTAAGATATACTCTTTTTCCTTGAGGCAATCAGAGGTGTTAAAGCTGCATTTTGACAAGGGGTGGAGTGATTGTATAGATGGTCAATTGAAGTGTGGAGTGGAGATAGAACAGAAGCAATTGCACCAGTAAGGACAGTGTACGCTTTTATAAGATTTAGTAGAGGTCTGAACAAGGTTAGTGGCAGTTGGGACGAATATGAGGGGAGGAGTGGTGATGACTGTCAGGGGTGAGGGGAAGGGGAAGATTCAAGATGGCGCTAGAGTTCATGCTTAGCTTCCAGGATCAGGGGAGCAGTCCACAGGTGGAATTGCTTCTTCCTCAGGGAAACCTCAAGTCTGCCCTTAAGGTCTTTCAACTGATTGAACTGATTGGATTAAAAATCAATTGGTTGTAGATGTAAATCACATCTAAAAAAAGTACCTTCACAGCAATATCTAGATGAGTGTTGTATTGCGTAACTGGGGACTAGAAGCTAGCCAGGTGGACACACAAAACTGACCATCACACCCATAAACTAAAATCCATTCTGTTAAACTTTAACTGAAGTTACTTTATTTGAAGGTGACACTAGCCAAATGACAATGGGGCATGGTGAACCTCAAAGTAAAATTTATGTTAGTGCAAATTGATTATTCAGTAGGAAACAGAAGGAAATTAATTATTGGATATACCTGGTCCCACTCCCTTTCATTATACCATTGACAGACAATTCAAAGCAAATTTGTTCATGCCAAGTAATTTAGACAGTGTGCTAAGAGAGTAACAGAAGTTTATACTTTAAGCAAATAAGTGGATACATTTTTTAACATATTTTGCATTATATATCAGAGAATTTACAGAATCGTACAAGTTCATCATGTTAACTTTTAAATCAATCATTTTGTCATAAGTTTATATCATGATATTTGTTAATACAGTGTTTATGTCATATTAAATGAAATAATGACAGTAAAATACTTAACATGACGCATAACCCATTATACATGCCCCATAAAGTTTAGCTATTATTACTAGAATTATATCACGTTGTCTATGAAGTGTTTCTAAGAAAGAAGACAAGTGGTTTTTGAAATTTTAGTAAGTTGGTTTTCTCTGCTCCAGATTCCTCCATTAATTTATTTTAATCTCAAAAATATTTTAGCTGTTTAAAATCAATTAATGAAAACTGAAATCATGGCATAATTATGAATTGTTTATATAGCCACTTTGTTTTTTTTTCATACAAGAGGCACATTTTGTAGTCATGTTTATGTGTTTTAAAATTTCCACCAGAAAAACTGATTGTCTTAATGGCTATTCTTATCTAGCGAATCCATGTCTTTGGATTGGTGATCCCTGCCATTTGTCAGTTTCCCTGTTGATAGTTTTGTGAATGGGAGATGGGTGGGTATTTCATGGTAAAGAGTTTTACTTTTATGCTCATGTTAGACCTTGGTTGTTTCCTGATTTTGCCTTTTCTAAATTGATGGAAGACCTCTCATTATTTCCTTATTATACTTATTTGCTATTTTATTTCATCTTTTGTGAGTTATATGCTCATTTCTTCTGCATATGGACTTCTGAGTCTTGGGCCTGGATTCAAATTCCTACATCACCAGTTTTAATGATCCAGACTTGGATAAGTTACTTACCATCTCGGAACTTCAGGCTGTCATTTGGGAAATCTAGATAGTAACAGCAATCCAATAGGCGTATTGTAGCTCTTAGTGAGAAAACGCTTGCGCAGAGCTTATTATAGTCCTGCAGTAGATAAATGGAGCTCAGTCCTGGAGAGGAGGTATCTATGGGCTAGGAGTGGGGGTTATTAGAAGATGTTACAATAAAGAGGAAAATGGCTTGCTGTCTTCCATTTCTGCTGAGGAAACTGGTTTAAAAAGGTGAAAGTTAAATAATAGCACGCATTTTCTAAGGGGGAGAGAGATTTTTCCTGCACCAACTGGTTTAGTTGGGTTCTTGCTTGAGAAGTTAGGGGGATTTGACAAATAGATCTTTGAGCTTTTGCAAGCCTCCACTGGAGTTATCAAGTGGAACCAAATCTCTGTGATTCAGATGTTTTAATAGTGATCGTGGTAATAGTGATAAAGAAAAGGTCTTATTTTATCTACATTTAATGCTTTTTAACATTTCAGAGCCATTTTGTATACATTATTTTGTTTTTATTCTTTTGGCTGGTAAAGTCAGGATGAATTTTTTTATTACTACTTCTACTCTCTTTAGTTTGTTTCTGAGGAATGAGAAAGTTCAGAAATGGAAAGGGAGCCACGTATGATGCCAAAAGGTAAGAGGCTGTTTTCCTACAAGCCAAAAGACCTAACAGAACATTTGCCATAATTAGTTAATACCACCTAATGCATAGCCAGCCGTCCGTTAAGTCTTGACATACTGTTTGCAATCTTGGCATTCCACAGAACATTTTGGCAAAAGATTATTCTCCCACTCAACTATCCAGAGCCCTCTTTATAAACTATAGCAAAGTGTCATGTGACATCAGAAATGCTCACTGTTGCCACTATTTGTTGAGTATGGGCTAACTCTTGAGTGAACTGTTAAATGCCTGCAGAGATTTGCTGCCTCAGTAGGGCTGTTTTTTTTTTAACTGGAATAAGAAGAGGTTATTCCCCAGTGGCTTTTTGGGATGGGTGCTTGCTGCACTGCCACCACAGAGGGCCAGCTGTGGGCACAGCTATAGTCCATCAGAATTATAAGAGTCCTTAAATGTAACCTCATCCTCCCTGCAGACCAAGATGGGGAATCACATTTAGAAAGTCCAAAAGATACTCATAAAGCTTCTTTGTGAAATCTTAAGCTTTCTCACTTTTAAGACAATCTCTGTTTTTGTTGTTTAAGCAAGTCTAATAGGTGCAAACATTTTTTATATTATTAGGTCAAAAACCTACCTTTCTGTAATGCAGGCACTTACAGGGTTCTAGTTCTGTCTTCCAAGGATGCTTCTTCTTTTCCATTAATGACCTTGTTGATGGATGTACAAATTCTGCATTAATATCCCTACTTCCCTACAGTTTTTTATTACCCAGTACCCAGCTTTCAGATTTTTTAGCATATGGTTTGCATTCCTTTCTGTTCTCTCCATTTCCTTCATGCCATATAATACAGTTTCAACTAGGGTCATATGAGACCTGCAATGTCATTTATTGGCTATTGATGCAAGTATTGAGTTTGAAAAGGTTGAGAAGGGAACCGATGCTAAAGGGCCTTACATGCTATGTTAAGATGTTTAAACACAGATGGTGGTCAGATCTATGATTTAGAAAGATAATTAGAGTGGTAACGTGGGGGATGAATCAGGGATTTAGGGTGAAAGGAGACAAGACTATCAGGTAGCATATTTCTATTTATCAATATCCTCAGATAAAGTTGCTCATCCAATTATGAGTACATCCAGCTGGGCTATCATCAATTTCAGGTTTCTCAAGTCTTGTCCAAAAAGCGATCATGAGAGACTTTACTAAATATCTTGATGGGTTTTAGGTTCATTATATGTGCAGCTTTTACTTAACAGTAGCTAAAAAGGTAATGAGGATTCTCTAGTTGTTCTCAATAACTCTTTTCTAATTCCTATGGTCCCCTTTCATTCTGAACTACTCACCAACGTATGATTCTTTCTAGAATCTTTCCATGCATGGAGTTTAAGCCTTATGGTTATCAGTTGCATTTCTAGGCTTTATCTTTTTGCCTTGTTGAAATTTGAAGTATGGATTTCTCTTCAGTTTCTGAGCCTTATCTCTTACTTTCTCAAAGCATACTTTCATGATCCTATTTATGAGTGTTTTTTGGTAGCAGAGTTTGTGTAGCCTTAGAACCTTGCTATTTTTCCTCCTATGTTAGGCTTTCCTCCTCTCTCCCACCCTACTTCCAGCAGTTATTTTTCTAACATTTCCCATGTGACACTGTCACCTGTGGGAAATATAGAAGCCAGGTAGTAACAGAATTGTGATATACTTGATCACAATGGTTTAACACTGGTATCTATCTTTCCATATACTTTTTCTATCATATATAAACACATTATGGGGCTTCTTTGTTCTGATTCGTTCTACTCTGTAGTGTATAATAAAAATCACTGCCATGAGGAGTTTTCCTTACACAGGGTTTGCAAGGACATTACTGGGTTCTGAAAAAAGAGATTCGAAAGGGAAAACATAAGTAAAGATGTGGCAGAGCACAACAGACGAGAAGCCGTTTCACAGTTGTGCTTTGGACTAGCCAAGTGCACAAGAACCAGCTATAGGAATTCAGATAGTTTACCCACCGTGGACTTTGAATAGAAATTGCATTTTGAGATGACAGTGCAAAGGACATCCTTGACATTTCCTCATTTGTACATAAGCAAATACACACTCAGTTTCATTTCTGTGTACTCAAAATTGCAATCAAGGACGATCCATTCCCCTACTCGTTTGTTTTTTGTTTGTTTGTTTTTAATAATCTTATTCCTTGATATGGAAAAATATGTCCAGAATAAGTTCTCCAATTTTCATGTCATAAATGAGGGTGCCCTAAATCATGGCATATAGGAGCAGAGGAACCTGATGCTTTACAATGTTTTCCCCACCTCCCATCTCTCTCCCAATTATGAGCCACCTCACCTTATACCCCAGATATTAAGACTGAAATTGATCAGAGACTTCAACACAGCAAAGCACTCACAAACTCAGTGTCACCTATATCTCTTCAACCATCAGTGATAGTAAGAAGGGGTGAACTGGCATTTAAAACATCCAGTAATAACAAAATGGGTGCAATTACCCATTTTATTCTCTTCCCTTATGATATAAGAGTTCAGAGGAAATGGGAAGAACAATAATAAACATTAACTACCTGCGTTGAGCACAGTTTATTGGCCATTTTCATGCCTATTTACCTCTTTAATCTTAACAACGATTCTGTAGGGTTAGTATTATATTATTATCATAATCCCATTTTAAAGATGAAAGACCTAAAGTTCAGAGAAGCTAAAGGACGTTACAAAGCACACTCAGTCAGTAGTAGAACTTTACTCCAACTGACTTTTTCTGACTCGACATCTAGCCCTCCTTTGATGCTACCATTCCTACTATGGGATGTCTGATTTTCCAACATGGGGAATTTTGTAACTTGTCAGCAAGTTCTTGGCATGAGGATCATTCTCAGAAATTCTATAGTGGCCTTGTGTTAGAAGATGGTGGTGGGGCCCCTGGTGAGGATCTCTGCACCTAGGGGCTTCCATGCTTTGGAGTATCTTCCTCAAAATTGTCTAACCCCCCCACCCTTTTGGTGGCTGGCCCAGCAGTACCATCCATGTACCCAGACTGGTACACACAAGGGTGCCAGCCCCCATTTCTCTCCTTCAGGGCATTCTTTCACCTTCTCCATATGTGGGGTCAACTGGGTACCCTAACAAGCCCTGGGACAAGCCTATGGAGTCATCCTGGGGTCCTATACGTAGACCCTAATTTCTAGAAGGCGGCATGGTGAGCAGATCACTTCTGCTGGCCAGTGTGGCATTTCTTCAGCTGAATCACTTGAGATTGGACTTGTGGTGTGATACTGACAGACTGATTTGAGTGACTCAAATTAATTATATAAACAGAACCCTGAGAAAACATTTTTTTGTTTTGAGCGGAGCCCTGCATATCCTAGGGATGGTTCTGAATGTGGCAGGAACTCCAAAGAGTCTAAGATCTTACCCTAGGTACAAACTAATAAGTTAGCTTTACGCCGTTTCCTGTATACTGGCAGAAGACATGAGCTTCCTGGGTTGGAGACGAAGGAGAATTTATTACTCACAGCAGTAACCATAGCTACAGTATCATCATTTTCGTGTGCTTGCTTATTAAGTCCCAGTTCCTACAAGATGACACTTGCGCACTCAGTAGTTTGTGTTACAACATGGAAATTCTGAGCCTTGGGAACCTGAATCTTTCATAATGGACGTAAGCATACCTCCCTTTTGCTCAGGAGGAAAACACAATCTAGTCAATTTTCAAAAAGCTGTTTGGTATGGAAATATCCTTAAAAAGATAGTCCAGCAAGGCAGTCAGCTCCGCTGCTCCTAAGACATGGAGCAACTTGAGACCCATGGAGAACTGCCTCTCAACAGTAGGTTCCTGATGCTCCCTCTTGAATGCAAATGTACAAAAACAGCCAAACAGCAAATAACCCCAGCCTGCCCTGGAATGGCCCTAAGCGGTCATCCTGAAATAAAAGTGGTTTCCAAAAGAAATGACTGAAGCCAGGAAAGAAGGAACACAGGTGTTTGAAAGACATGATTCTATACATTGTGGGTCTGTATATAATTCTGAACATTTCCATCCATGTTTGTTTCAGATTCTGTGGTCCTGTCCATGGGTCGCACCAGTTATCTCATGGGTTGATTTGGGAGTTGCTCCCCTATACCTAAAATGATCTGTACCACTAGCCTGTTACAATGCTTAGAATCACCGCTATTACAGTCATTCTCCAGTTATGGGTTGTCTCCAGAAGATCCAGAAGATATAATTTTGTTTTGTTATATGGCAGAGACAATGCAACAGCCCCTTCTTACCCAGTAATTTATCAATAGAGCATCTATGTCTTGTCCTCTGTGGATATTATGAAAGGAAGGTGCTTTTAATGGGAGTATGGGATCGGAAGAAGTGAGAAATGATGAGTATACTTGGACCAGTAGAAGGTAGTTTCAATAGTGTCTCTGGGAAATAAAGGAATATTTTGAAACCACTGGATGACAAGGTAGAAAAAAACCAAGCATCAGGGAGCATTAAAAAGAAAAGGAAAGGAAAAAATGAATGGGGTCGTGTTTTAGAAGTCACTGCACAATGTATCCTGGAGCCCATCCTGCTATTAGACTTTAAGAACAGATCTTAAAATGGAGTTTTACTATTCCATTTCCTTAGTTTTTCTTGGCTTTCTAAAGGAATGTAGGAGATATATTCTAAAACGAATGTCAGGGGAGTGATTTTAAAGGAACCACTCAAACACAGTTGTGTTTGCTCACTTGTCAATGTCACTCTTTCTTTTTGACACCCAGGACAGCCTCAGCTGTGTCACTCTGCACGCGGACATCTTGAGCCCTGACAGTACATGCTGTTCATGGCTGTTGGCTCTTTTGCCACAGCCCTGTGCAGATGCTGCCATCACGAAGCACCAATGATTTGGATAGAAAGCTGTGTGATATTTACATTGATATAGTCAAGTTAACTTTGTGGTGGCGAAAGCCTCAGTTTTTCATTTCCTGGCTGGTATTTGCAATGTGGAATTGCAACACTGCATTTACGTGCATTTTGCCTTTAAAATGTTCTGTGTGGTGTTGCAACATTTGAGAAATTCCCAAGGACCCTTAATCTTCCTGCAAACAGTGGTTTGTAAACTAATGACCAAACTCACTGTCTCATTGTACCCTTGCTGCATAATTCTGATTTTGCATTGTGTATCTTTAGATTGTCTCTGTACTGTCTTTTAGTTTAAGTTTTACCCTTGAGGACACCAATAAAAGGGTGGAGAAAAAAGATTTAAAAAAAAAAAATTCCAGCTTCTTTCAGGAGCAATTGTTGACCTTAAAGCTACTTTCCCTATTATTTTCTGTGAAGTCTCACTTAAAATTTTTTATTAATGCAAGAAGATTTGCATTCAGGGTTAAGGACCAGTGAACAGTAGCCATGGCAACCAGGAAGCCATTTGGGAGGAGAGAAAAATGCAGTAAAGAGTAAATGTTTTAATCCTTAACTTTAATCCCTTTACTTCCTGTTCTCAAAATGAAATATAAATCAGGCACCATGGAGTGCTGCAATTTTTCTCTGAAAGGGATGTTGGCAAAAGAGGATTAGTAATGGACAGACGTGTTTAAGGAATTTAATCACACAATTTGTTGTAAAACTTTTGAGACCGTTAGTGACCAGTTCCTTTGAGTGGCGTCAATGAGAACCAAAAAAACCTACTTTGAAACTGATTAGAGAGTTGACGCAGGGGAACACCCCTGTTTTCTGTTATTGTTACATCATTTCAGCCTGTGGTAATGACATAAGAACCCAAGGAATTTGCTTGGTTCCCCGGTGGGGAGGTAGGAGAGAGACTGGGGGGTGTCTCATTGGTAGAATAGAGATATTCTTTTGATCTTCCAAATACTAGGGAAAAATTAAGTCGCCTGTATTTCTTATACTACCTTTCCTTGATGTTTGATTACTATGGGAGTTTTTACAAAGACGTGTGCTTTCCATTGTTAGCATATCTTGGGTTTCTGCTAAAAAGCACGGGCTTTTGTTTCTGTGGACAGTGAAACAGAATTCTCAGGATAGATTATGAGTTCTTAAGGTCACCACTTTTTGTTTCTAAGATTTTGTTTTACATGGAGTACTGCTGACTTGTTAATTTCTGATTAAAAGTAAAATATCTAATTTTCTTTGTTTAAAGTCATACCAAAAATATGTCCCCAATACTGGCTTAAAATGTTGGTTGTTTGACTCTACAGCACATCTATTTTCTCTGGCTCTACTTTGGAGAATTATTGGGGAAGAAAGGGAGACAGGTCTTTTTCTGGCACTATTCCTTCCCTCAGCATAAATATACGAATATTTCTCTGATAAATTTATTTCTAGCGGACTAAAAGACACAGGTCTCTTTGCAGAGATCTGAAGTAGCTACAACTTGTACCAGTTTCCTGTCGTGTCAGAATGTGAAATTATTTCCAATCATAACATCTTCCAAAGTGGTGCTAATAATGATGACAGACAAGCAACATGAGGCCCAGAGCATTTGAGAGTGGAGTTAGACACAGCAGACCACTGAGTTTGGAGTTCCTTACACACCTTGAGAACAAAAGCATACGTGCTAAGACCTGCCAATGGCAGGACATCTGGGGAAGAAAAATATCATCATGTTCTCCAGCTTAGAGTACAATGTGCAACATTGACAACACCTGTTTCTACTTCCTCATCTTGACCTGGTGTCCTTTCTCCTCATTCTGTCAGAACCAGAAAGACTAGTGTAGTCTAGGACAGCTACTGAGATGTAATCTGGGCACCGTGAGTAACCACTGACAGCCCTCATCATCCTTCCATGCTTCCCTTGGATTTTTGGCTTTCTAGTCTAGATTTCTGGGGTGGGTTCTTTATTTATTTCTTTTGAGATGGGATTTTTGTTCGCGGAAGGGGTGATAGTAAGTGGCAGTGGATGATAAAAAGGAAGACAAGACAAAGTCTGTTCAAAGAAGAAATAGTAGATTGTAAAGAAGAACTTGACTTTGGCAGAGACGGCATAGAATACAGGAGTCCACAGACTAGAGAAATCCAGTTCCAGTCTTTGGCTTCACCCTGAAGAACTTCTCTGAACCAGGCTGCCCTTCCAATGACCAAAGAGAAGAGCTCCGTTTCCCCAGCGCATCAAAAGATCATATGATGCATGCATTACTCTGAGACATACCATGCTCGAATGAGAGACGGGACATTACCTTCCATATAATGCTTCCGTGCGCTGACAAAAATAACCCCACAAGTAAGCACTTATATTGGTGGCATTACCTCTGGGGGAAAGGCTCTGGAGCAGTATTTAAAGGCTGTACTTGGAGCAGTGACAAGGGTAGGAGGGCTACAGCTGGTCATTTATTCAACTAGGACTCAAAAGATGGAGGTTCTTGTTTTGGCTGTGTAGGTTATCACAAAGGGGGTGCGAGTATATCATTTCGGGCCCACTCAGCTTGAAATTTCTGTGTTCTGCTTATCAAATATATGCTAGACATTGAATCTTTAAAAAGAAGGTAGAAAATTGGATTTGTTCCCAGTCCTTCCAGATGAATGATATGAAGTATAAATGTAACAAATTAGCATTTCCTATTGGAAGGATTGCTCATTTGCACATTCCAAGAGGCAGTATACAAATGCGAATAGTATTATCTAGTAAAATTTGGCATCAACAGGGACTGAATATTATAAACTCCCCAAATGTCTTTCTTTTTTTTTAACTTCTGTGAAGATTTCAGTTGGCTAATGCCTGTTTTATTCTTAGTTGATAATTTCAACATACTTAAACTGCCTCATTCTCTTTTTCCTCTCATATTGCATGAAGACATGATTTTATCTGTATTCAGGGGCTTCCCTAAAGAATAAGTATGGATTAATGAATTCTTAACAACTATTGAGTCATTTGTTATTCATTCATTTATTTATTTGTTCACGTGTTTCCCCAAACATTTATAGAGTACCTTCAGTGGGGAAAGAAGCACTGTTTTAGCTTGCGTGACCAAACTGATGTGGTTTCTATTTACAAGGAGGTTTTTTTTTTGGTCATTTGTGACACATACACACATACAGACACACATAATTTATAAATAAGTATCTTTCAATGTAGAAAAACCACAAGTACCATCAGAGTAATACAGAGAAATTGCTGTTGGAATGTTTGAAAAGGAAGAAATGACTTTGGAATGGAAAGACCTGGGAAAACTTCAATAAAGAGGTGACACTGAATTGGACCCTGGAGAATATGCAGTATGTGTTGTAGACATGCAGGGTCTGGAGCAAAGGGGAGTCCCGATGACGAGGGGGCTCGTGGCCAAAAGCACAGCATGAGACATGGAAGAGAATGAACAAGGATTCTAGGGGAGAGTGTCTTGGCTCTGTGTGAGATAGAAACATGGGACATGAAGTCACACAGCTTAGGTGAGAGCCAGCCTGTTAAACCGTGAGTTTGGGCTGTAGGTAATGCTTGGAGGAGAGTCACTAAAAGGCTTTAAAAGTGGGGAGTGACATTGTCAGCAGTGTACTTGAGGAAAATTAAACTGACTGTTGAGTATGGGATGGATGGGAGAGCAGAAAGCAAGTGCTCTTTATTGAAATGACAGCCTTCAACTTTTAGAAGTAGGCGTTTAAAAAATTGTCCAAACACTCATGCACGGTAAAAATCAGCCTTAAATCTTTTTTAGACAATCCATTTTAATTAAATGAAAGGAAGGCAAAATTACTTCTGCAGTTAGTCTTTCCCCACATTTCCTACACTATAGCACAGGCAGGGGCTGTAGTCAGAAATCAATTCAAAAGCAGACAATAAGGAGCTGGTAAGATGGAGGAGGGAAGTAATTACTAGATAGCTGGCTGCTTTAATTAAACCTTGAGAATATTTGAATAGAAAGAAAAATGCTGCACTTGACTGGATGGGATGGAATGTGTGTGGTCACATTAGTGCAATGAACTGGTGTCAGGAGGGATTTATGAAGTTACGATAGACGTACGCCCCTCGTCTTGCTTTGAGTAACCCCTTTACCAGACCCCAAAGGGTGAAGAAGCATATTTCTCATGGCCACGTGAAGTTCCATGTTAATACTTCTCTACTTGTCCAAAGCAATTCACCCTTTAATTTAATGTTCTGCTTTTGAGATAGTCTTCCAGATAAAGATTGAATCTACCTTTAACTATGTCCACTTATGTATCATTTTCCAGTCAGAAGAAAAAAAGAATAAGATTCTTGGTGTCAGTTTTAGAATAATACTGACTCAGGAGGAAAATGATGTTTTCACAAATGTTAACAATACAAAAATGCAAGCTGAATGCCTGTCTCATTTCAACATCCTTTTGAATCTCAACTCCCCAGTTCTGTCCAGGATAGCTAGATGGTGGTACAGATTTGGTAAGTAGGACATTTAGATGAAGTATCAACATCCCCAAAGTGTTCTGAAATGTTTTATTATTGGTTTTGATTTCTAATATATTTTGGACTTTTCAAAAAGTCCACAGCTCGCTATATTCTTCTGATGTAGAATAATTTTAAGCTGATATTTATCTTCCAAAACGGTGTTAAAGTCATGATTGGGACACTGTTTGGTCCCAGACTATGTTTATGAGGGTAAGCAAGAACCCAGGGTTCTAACAGGTTTTACCCCTAATAATCACAATAGCTTCTGCCTCTAGAGAAGAGAAAAAAAAAATGAACTATGTACTACACTAGCCACTTTCTTTAGGTTATATCATGTAATCCTGTGATAACCACCTAGAGTTGGTATTATTATCCCCATTCTACGGAAGATGGTGGTGAAGCCTTTTGAGGTTAAAGAGATTCCACAGGCCACATATTCATATTGAACTTGTATCAAAAGTCCCCGAAGTCCCTATTCTTTTTCCTTTGTCATGTTGCTACATTATGGCATCTAAAAGGAAGCGGTCGGTTAAAAGAGAAAAATTTCTCAAAAATGGATGGGAGGAAAAAAAAAAAGAAATTAGAAGCATATGTTAGACGGTGTTCCAATGCTTTAGAGTGTTACAGTGGACATTAATGAAAAAGGCAGTAGTAGAATAGTAGTTAACATGTGTTGACCGCTGACAACATACTATGTATTGGTGACAGACTTGATTATCTCATGTTATCCTTTAACAATGACCTTATACATTAGGTGCCATTATCCACCTTGTACAGAGAACACTGAGTGAAAGGGATGCTTAAACACCTTGTTCATGGTTGTCTCACGTTTCCTAAATAAGGACACCAAAGCTCACATTCAGGTATTTTGTGTCTAGAGCCCACACTCTAATCTTTTGTGATCCATATTGTGGATAAGCTGTTATTTAAGTGGTTGTTAATGGCTTAGTGTCGACAGGGCATGGGCTAATTTTAGAGAGAGCTCACTTTGGGGCAAAGATTTAACATCTTTGGTGCCAGAGAATATACTCATCAAGATTGCAAATGGCGGCACCCAAGTGGGGCATGGGGTGGCCAACTTAGTGACTGAGACAAATGAGATGCAGCCAAGAGATTCCGCACCACTAAATGGCAACGGAGCTTGAAAAAGTTAGCTTCCAAATGTAAAGAACCATCAGCGATAAAGAGCATCACCTATGAAAAAAGATCAAAGGATTTTTACTGAATGGCAAGTTTTATTTGAGCCACACTGTCAATCCCGTGAGGGCAGGGAATTCAGTTATCTGTGCACCCCTTTATCTGTGAGGCCTAACGTAGCTTTGAACGCATGGTAAGGGCTCCGTAAATATGTACTGAGTGAATGAATGAAGAGTAGAATATGGATTTTTAAGCACCTATTGGGTCTTTAAGGCTGCATCGATCGAGGTAGAACGTCTAGGACAAAAGATATGTTTGTTCTGTTATACTCCGCCATGCTCAGACAGCTGGTTCACCGTGTTAGTATCGAGATTTCATTTGCACGATAGCCATTGAGACCCAGTGTTAAGAGTAATTGGAGTGGTGAATAGAATAATATGGTACAAGGGAGAGAAGGGACTGACACTCCAGTGACTTCTGTGTGTCAAGTGCTTTCTGAATCCTATCTCAGTTTTCAGAGCGACGAAGATGACTCAATGGTTATTACCTTTATCTTACTCTCACGCAAGTGAATACACCTGCCCAGGATCACCCCGTTGTTGAACCACAGTCCGTCAAACTGAAAGGCCCAAGGTCCTCCTAGGTATTAAGTATCCCCTTATTGATATAAAAAACTAAAGATGTACAACCTGTAGAACAACAACTGCTAATGAAGGGCAGACAAACTAAACCACAGCCCTTTTTGGGGCTGAAATTCTACACTACTACAGCATTTTGAGGCTTCTCAAATATTAAAAGGACTATAAAGTATACTAGGAGCGGTTATTCTGTGTGGTCTGGGAGAAGAGGGGAGGAATAAATGCCAGTGGGTACAGATTACAGTTCATCAGCAAAACTTTCTAATGATGAGACCTATTTAGCGATGAGGGCACAGAGTTGGAAGGAAATGAATTCCCTGTCATCAAAGGCATTTAGACAAAGGCTGAGCTGCCACCACGTTACGTGGTAATACTGCGCAGTTCAGTGCCAGGCATTTACATTTAAATTAATTAAAATGAGGTAAAATTAAAATAAAATCTTATTCCTCAGTTGTATTACCCACATTTCAAGTGCTCATTAATCACATGTGACTATTGTCTACCAATTAGTACAGCACAGAACTTTTCCATCATCAGAGAAAGTTCTGTTGGACAGCACTTCTGTAGAGTTGGTACATGAGATTATTGAACTCTAGCTCCTTTTCAGTTTGAAATTGTCTTTCTGGGAACAATTCCCATCAATCATTTCTGACTGAATTAGCAGTAGTTTTGTAGTGTCTACACTGGCATTGATTTTTCATGTCTCTTATTAAGATATACCCCAGCATATGTACCGATTTCAGTTAATTTTGTATGTTCATTGATCAACTGTGGATACGATTTTTGACCTATTTGGAGTCACTGCTGACCAAATAGGTATCCCTGGCATAGCAGGTCAGGGTGCCCAATTGGACGGTACCTCATGTTCCCAAAGAGGTTCCTTGCAGTGCTGTTTTTCTGTCTTCACTCTCATTTCTGTACCTCTTTGCAAATGGGTCATTCCCAAAGGAAAACTAATTTGATAGCAGATTGTTGGAGATTAATTACTTATGATATGCCAATGCCACTTCATAAATGTCAGTGCAAAAGAACCCCCTAGAGAGAGAATTTTCAGATTCAACTGGAAATTAATCGTAATTAGTATAATAGGTTAATTCATTGTAATTATTTTTAAGCCTTTTGGCAATGACTTGATTCCCTGAGATCCACATTGCTTGAAGTGTCATAGAGAATGCTTGATGAGAAAGAATGTTCTGGTACTAAACCTTAACCCTCTGGAAAAAAATCCTTCTTGTCCTTCCTTGTGGCTGAGCTTCTCCAGAACTATATTATGGTGGCATTTGATTTCTAGAGAACAAAGGAATCCCTACAAGGTGATGCATAAACATGCACAGCCAGATAGACTGTGCTCATTGGAGAAAGGGAAAACAAAAGGCCTTTGATTGTGCCTCTTTTTCTTTGGAAGTATGTCTCATTGCAGACTAACAGAAAGCCTTTGCTCTTGGAATAAAATGTAATAGAACTGAAAATGGAAGAATCTGGGCCTTTTTCCCTTTCCTAATTATTTCCACTTGACTCACTTAATCTTGGATGATTATTCAGTCATATCTGAAATGAGAAAATGATGGGAGTAGAATTTCCGTCTCTTGTTTCGAGAGCTTATAAACATTAACAGAATAGTCTTGAACAAAAAACAAATAAAAATCACAATTGATGGTGCCTTGTTTTTATGTATTAAGAAAAATCCCTGCATTGTTACGGAAGCAGCTCAAATTTCCAAATGCAGGAAACTTGTCAAGCCTTGATAGGTGATTTCATTATTAACGTTGAAAAACTCATTTGGAACAAATATTTCATAATGGGAGATTGTACAGAAGCTAAGGAGCCAATTTGTGTACTTGCACCTGGATAGAAATTAAACCCTAAAATGGATCATTGAAGATCAGGATCATTAACACTCAAAGATGCACAGATTAGTTTCTGAGACTCAGAGATGTCTCATTTCTTCCTACTATGTCCATGAACCCTACTGCAGGTTTATGGATAGACGAGTGCATGCAATCCTAATATTAGATTGGTGCAAAAGTAATTGCGGTTTAAAAGGTTAAAAATAATTGCAAAAACCGCAGTTACTTTTGCACCAACCTAATACTTGCTGAGAGCTAGATCAGGACTCAGTATGCAGAAAAAACTTCCTGACAGTTGGAACTATCTGAAATTGAAGCTGACTGCCAAGATGAAGAAGTAAGTTGCCCGTTACTGTAGGGAATCAAGCAAAGTCTGGGAGCCACTTACTGGGGTTGCAGTTAGGGAAGTTGTGCATAAGATAGAGGTTTGGCCCCAGTGATATCTGAGGCCCCTTCGAATGCTTATTATTCTTGTAAAATATAGGTCTGAGTTTAATTTAGCCTCCACAATTATGTTTTCAGCATTATCCATAATATTCCAGAACACCCCACTTTCATTAAGCATCTAGTTACTGTCCCCATGGCACGTGGGCCCCTCAGGTACTGAAGAGAAGGGAGCAGTGTGTGTTTGGACATCCTGTGAGTGCTGCTGATTGGCTCTCTGCATTCCTGAACCAAATCAGGAATTTGGGGATGTTTACTAAGTTTGGTACTCTTGGAAGCAGACTGTGAAGCAAGAATTCAGGTGTGTGTGATCTATTGAAGTGCTCCCAGGAGAATGCAATAGAGGAATGAGGGAAGGGGAAGAAGCTAGGCAGGAGTGACCCCCCTGGGAGCACTGGAGCTCTAAGTTAAACCTCAGAGTTTGTCACACTTCAAGGCAAAGAAGCTCTGGTTCGTCACTCGCTCCTCTTGTGTGTGTGCGTGTGCGTGTGTGTGCGTGTGTGTGTGTGTGTGGGTGGGTGGGTGTTGAGGTCAGGGGGCTGCTAGCTGTTGGCTGTAAAGTACACAGAAGCTGGGAGAGGGGCACACCAGAGCTGGAGAAGAGGGTAGCACGGAATCACAGTGCATTCTAATAGGATCTGTATCAGTCAGGCTTTTCCAGAGAAACAGAACCAGTTGAGGAGAAAGGGAAGAAGGCAGAGAAATTGATTTCAAGGAAGGGGATTGAGTCTACACAATAGTAATGAGATACACTAGCACCTTTTTCAGAGAACCTGAGGAGCCTTTGCTCTTTCCCCCACTAGACCAAGATCAACTGATAGGCTTATGGCTGAAATATATTTTTTAACAAGTCCTCAGAGGAAGGGGAAGTGTGTGAGTGTGTACGGTGTGGTGGAGGAAAGGAGAATACTGAGGTGGATTATTCCTTGAGCTGGTATAATATAACTTCAAGGAGCCTGACTTGGGATTCTGACATACTCGAACTAGCTGTGTCTTTCTTGCTTTTCGTCTCTAAAATGGAAATCACAACAGTGTGCGCCTCATAGGGTTGTTGGTAGACCCACAGTAGTGAGCACACTAGAGGGATTTCGTATGTATTTGTTGTGCCGCCTTTAAAAGTGTATCACGGTGACTGTGCCTGCTGAGCCCCTTCCTGGGGGAACTCACGTGCACCGTGCTCTTTCCTTCCGGACCTGAAATGCTCCTCTTATGGCAGCGGGTCTCAAAGTGCATTCTCACAGATCTGTATCAGTCATGCTTTTCCAGAGAAACAGAACCAGTGGGAGGGACACTGGAGGAAGAGCGAGAGGGAGAAATCAATTGATTTCCAGGAAAGGAATTGGCTTACATGGTGGTGGGGGTCAGCAAGTCAGAAATCTGTAGGGCTGGGAACTCTGGCCGGACCGGGCGCTGCAGTGTAGAGGAGGAATTTCTTCTTTTTCAGGGAAACCTTCGTGTTTTGCTCTTGAGACCTTTCACTGATTGGATGAGAACCTCCCAGATTGTTGATGATAATCATTAAAGTCAAATGGCTGTAGAGGTTAACCCCCCTCTGTAGAATTCTTTGAGGGCAACACCTAGTGTTTGATTGAATAATTGGGTGCTGTACCCAGGGTAGTTGACACAGGACTAACCATCAGTGTCGCCATACCTCGCAGCCTGTGTGGGCTCTCAGAGAAGGGGAAACAAAGCGCTTCTCCAGCTGTGGATAAGAACAGGGGATGAGATGGGTCTCCCAGGAAACACGTGGTGGGGACCTTACAAGAGTTCTCTGCAGCATTAAGGCTAAAAGCTAAAGTATTCATTGAGGGCTGCGGGGTCTTACGTGAGCAGGGTCTGCCCCCACCCCACCTCTCAGACCTCATTTCCTCCTCCTTTCTAGGTTCCCCCTCACCCTAGTCACACTGGTCTCCTTTGCAGTTCCCTCCTCTGGGACTCTTCTTCCCCTTGATATACATTTAGCTTATTTCCTCTACTGGTCAAGTATTCGCTTGAATATTTCTTCTCAACAAGGCCATAATTCTCTCCAGCATTCCGAATCCCACCTACCCTTCTTTTCTTGTTTCCATAGTACTTACCAGCGTCTATACAATTTACTTATTCAGTTAATGTGTTTACTATTTATTCCTTCCTCTGAACATTAACTCCTCAGTGAGGATCTTTGTTTTGGTTGCTGATATATTTTAGGTCCCTTGAACAATGCCTGGCATATGATTGAGACCCGAGAACTATTTGTTCAGTGAATGAATGAGTAGCATAGAGAAAGGCAATGCTACTCTGAAAACAAGAGGGTACGGTGAGGGGAGCTGAGTTGAACAACTCAGGGTGCCATTTACATAGATTACAAGCTGAATAATGGGCCCCGGTGTAGTCCGTCCGACACAGCAGCCCTTCAAACGAGACAAACTGATGATCAGTGAGTTCAAATTCCACTGCTTTCTATAAAGAGCAGTAAGGGATCTACAAAGGGCAAGTCTGGATTGGAATTGCTAAACTTTTTGATCCCTAGGAAAGAAAATATACATCCAATTTGTTTTTAAGACATAAATTCAGGTAACCGTTTATTATTATGAGATCTGAAGAGAGACTTACTTAAGAAATGGTTACCTGAGGTCCGTGTGTTAAACACAATTTGGTTTTTATAATTTTCTGTTTCCACAATTTGTTTCCTCTCCTCGTAACCAAAAAAAAAAAAAAAAAAAAAAAATCTAGCTGTCCTTGTCAGGATTCTTAGAGACCAGGTTCTGAAAGTATGGTTTCCAGACAACCAGCGTCACCATGACCCGAGAACTTGTCAGAAGTGCACCCCAGGCCCACAGAGTCCGCAGCTTTGGGTGGGGGGCCTGCAGGTGACCCTGGTGCATTGAGACCCTTAGTGCGAGACCGTCTCCCACTGAAAAATTTCCCTCTGTCTCTTTTATATTCCTAGAAGCTAAGAAGAAATATACATTATGTAATTTATTTTATTTAAATTGTGGGGTTTCTTATTCCAAATATAAAACTGTGTTTTATTGAAAAACATCCCTCCCAGGAGATTCTGCTCTGTTCCCTCCTGCCTTACCCAGTAGATAATTCCTGCAATAGAGAATATTTAAGAGTTTGAAGTGGTCTGGAAGGCCCTTTCCTGGTCTAATAATCCGCGACGGAGGGCAAGAGGGATACTATACTTACATATCCTTCCTGCGTTTCTACGCATATGGCCCTCCTTTGGAAATTTTGCATAAGGTCCTCAAGGCTTGTTCAATTTAAGAAGCACTTTCTAGAACCGTGCCTAATCTCAGAGAAAACCAAATTAACTCTCACCACAAAGTCGTATGGAATCACACTGTAGGAAAACATGAAAACTTGTTGAAGCTAAGGAAGAATTGCCTGCCTTTGACTCCAGGAGTAACCATGGCCGTGAAATTCCTTGGAAAGACCTCATTGGTACTGATAACTGTAAAACCCTAGAGTAGTTGGTAATAGAAAGCAGAGAGACATTCATGTCCACGCCTAGTGGAACATGTGGGCCCCAGATCACATTTTAACGATGGAAGACAAATTAAAAGTGATCACCAGAACTCATTCTAGGCCTTGATATTTTTTCCAGTTTTTCTTGCGCGGTATGTGTTAGGTTAGTACCAAAATAACAAACATACTTTCCAAAGACCCTGAGAGGGCTAAGCATTAACTCAGACAGTCTTGGTCAGAGATTCCAGTGTGGCAAAACTGCGGAAATTATAATATGATTATGTGTCATTCACTCCGTGTGTTAAATGTCGTTTTCATATTCTTGGATTAAGACCTGGACATATGTCTCTTTATGAAGCTTTTAGAGATCCAAGAAATATTGCTCTCTAAGTGATAATTTACTGATGTCGTGTGTGTGTGTGTGTGTGTGTGTGTGTGTGTGTGTGTGTGTTTCTTTCTGATCAGAGTGTGGATCAGAGTCCTTGGTGGTGGTGTGCTGGGAGTGTTAACAACCAGCTCTCCGTATAAAAATGCCCCAATTTGTAGCATTTGCCAATTTCCATGGTGTAAATATTCTTACCATGATCAATTTCAAGCTATCAGCCTGGCATCATTGCATGGAAAGTTTGGAAATGATACACATGATTGATGCTTTTGGATCGGTGCAAGCCACCTCCCATCCATCATTGGAATATAGAAAATTTGGAAAGCAGAGGAAAGGCTTTTTTTAAAAAGAAAAAAAGCAGAGGAAGTAAATTCATGAGATTGCTGCTAGGAACAAAAATCAGTTTTAATATTGAATTACATTTTCTTAGCAGTATTTTTTGCCTGTGTGTTTTTATATAATTATTATTTTGCACATATAATTTTGTGTTTTGCTCTTATCTTCTTGAGTATGATTTTAATGGTTGCATAATATTTTATCAAATTAATATAAGATCATTTATTAGCCCTAATTGTGAGCTATCATTGGAGCATTGGGTATAAATCTTCCTTCACATTTCTTCTGGCTATTTCCTTAAGACAGACCCTGTGATCAAATGGTTTAAATTGTGGGTCTTGAAAAAATATTGCCAGATGCCATCTAGAAAGTTTGTACCAATGTACACTCCTACCACCAGTGTTTAAGAATGCCTCTCTCCCCTTAATATCGAAAAGGGAAGGTGGTGACTAGATACTGTGGCATTAAGATACTTTAACAGAAGTGATTGTTCTTTTCAGATTTTAAAAGAAATACATGCTCATTACTATTTTAGGGGGAAAAAACCCAGAAAAGGTGTAAAGATGGAAATAAAATAATTCCACCAACCAGAGATAAGCATTTATAAGCTTTTTTGTGTTACCTAAGTTTTATCCTAACTTTATGAAATGTGTTATAAAACATGAAACTATGATCTGAACTTTATGTAATCAAGTATTTATATGTGCAAAAAAAAAAAAAAGGAATACCTCTCTCACTGTAACTTCACTACCATTATTTTTTAAAGCTTTCGATAATTGATAAATTTTAAAGAAAAGCTGTGACATTGCATTTCTTCGCAGGTCTGCTGAGCGATTTTATGTTTATTGTCATTTCTATTTCACCTTTTCAAAATTTTATGTTCATTTCCTATCAAGGACTGCATGGCGAAGCAATTCCTGCCCAGGGGATTCTGCTGTGTGCCTCCCCATGTCACCTGTTAGATAATTCCTGGACCAGGGAATGTTTAAGAGCCTTGAATGTTCTGGAAGGCCCTTTCTTGGTCATCTGATTGCGGGGGTGGGGTGGGGGACAGAGGGAGAGATGGACACTAGATTTGCACCCTCTCTGGAGTGGTGTCCATCTCTGGTTTCATCTTCTATTCCTCTTCTTTAGACCCCAGGCTGACACCACTCCAGCCTTCCTATTCCTCAGGTAATCCAGGCATACCACAAGGCAGGCAGGTTCTTCCCCCATATATCTGCAGGGCTCACTCCCTCACTTCTTTCAAGGCTTTTTACAAGTGCCATCTCCAAGAGGTTTTCCCTGATCCCCTCTCTAAAATTGCCATCCTTCACCCCTAACTCACTGTCTTCCTTCTCTGCATCACTCTTCTCCATAGCATTTTTGCCCATCTGGTACTGTATATATTTTATTTGTTCATCTGCTTCCCCTCTAGAATGTAAGTTCCATAAAACAGTATTCCTAGAGTCTAGAGGAGTGTCTGACACTCAATAAATATTTGTTGGATGAGTAAGTGTACGCTAGCCCTATATCTAAAGGTTTAGTTTTGTCTTGATAAAGACAATATCAATTTATAAGCTCCTTTTAAACACTGGAGATAATAACTATTTGCAATATCTGTAACAAATAGATTTCTAGATTTTTAAGGTGTTATGTTTTTATATAAGCAGAAGGTAAATATTTTTAGGTAACTAAATCTTGCATTGTGATTTTTTTCCATTTGAATTATACTTACAAAATTCGTTTTCATAAAGAGATCAGGTAACTTTTCATCTAGACTTTTTTGTAATGGTTTTATGACTTGATTTTGTTTTGTTATATGTAACTCTTTAATAAATAATTTGTTTTGTTTTGATAAAATAAAGATCTAAATTGGTTGGTTTGTTTCCTTGTAATCTAGTGTTGGGGATCTGTTTCTGCTAATGATACTAGCTTTTCTTTTAACCATGCTCCATAATATTTTAAAATTTAACTGGTGTATTTTCCTCTCTTGTAAAATCTGTAGCCGTCAAATATCAATGGACATTTCTTAATTATCTCTACGATATTTTCATAGTAGTATCTCTGTATTTTAAAAGCACTTTCCAATCTGGACTACATATACTAGAGTTTGTTTTTGTTATCACTACAAGTTCTGATAAGATACAGAGCAAATAAAAGGAAATTTAATAGAAGTTGGGTTCTCAGAAGTCGAAATATCAAGGACTAAAGTCAAATCCACTTCTAGCCACAGTTTTCCCGAAACACCTGCCAGGTGTTAATTCGGATTGACTCTGTTAATCCCAGTGTTTCTAACCTATAGTTGTTGCTTGGTAAATATTTGTGGATTGAATTGCATTAAACCTTAGGGCATGATGCCTTTCCAGGAAAGTATTCCAAGGAACAGCTTTCTGTTTCCATCTGTCTTCTGTTTTCTCCTCTTAGTTGCGGTCCAGTGCAGAACTGCACCCTGACCTGCTCACGGATTGCCTCACCGTGCAACCCCTGCAGCCGGCCACTTCCCCACGAGACGCTGCTGCAGATGGGGCCGTGGGATGCTCCCCTGGGCCTGGGCCTGACCTCTATCCAGGTAATGACAGCAAAGGCAGAGCCAACCACATCAACTAATCTTCTCTAGGCCCTTCACTCTAGTTAAAGGGAACGCTTACATGAGAAAAATTATCCCAAGATCACCTTTATTTCGCTTTATCAATGGACTGCACATTGTTACCCTCCCCCCTCCCCATCTGAATTCTGAGTTGGGTTTGGGAGCAGACTGGTTTATTTTTTTCTCATAAAGAAACAAAGTAAAATAATGCATTAGCTGTTTTTTGTTCTGGATTTCTGCCAAAAGTTTAGTGCACCCAACCCTCCTAGGTATCTTAAATTTATTAACTTGATTTAGACTCAAAGGAAATGCTTCCTTTTAAGCAGGTAACAGGCTGCATGTGGATTTCTTAATGGAACAGTCATTGTCTTCTTTGCATTTTAAAAGGAAGCCCCAGGTTTCTAAGAAAAATGTCATACCAGTAAACTAACTTGTAAGAATGTTCATTGTTGTTTGTTAACAATAATTGAGGGAGGCAGGATGGAATGGCACAGGTAGTCCTGCTTCCTGGCTTTGAATAATAGATGACTCTGTATTTGGAAATTTTCACGTGTGTAGTGAATAATAAGAAAGGATTAATATGCAATAAGGAAGTTTGGGGTTTTTTTCGTTTACTTTCTTAGCTTGGATTTTTGTGCATTTTCCACTCATAATGGTGATGTACTTGTGCAAATATAATTAGTTACCATCCTCACATTTGGAAAGCTCTTAGTGTCATGCTATAAATATGAAAGCAAAAGTCCCATTAGCTCCACATTCCAGACAATGGGAATTTTCTATTTTCTGTGGATTGCAAATCCCATTCCCACTGCCATCTGATTCCAGAGCCAGGTTTTGGCAGCAGGCTGGTTTGTGTTTTTTTTCCCCTTTAAAAAGTACTAATAAACCATAAAGAATTAAGAATTCACTGATGCATAACAGTGGAATAGGGAAAGACATGCTTGTATAACTTTTTAAACTTAGCAATTCTCAGTTGATCCAAATGCAGGAGAAAGGGCATTAAGCAAATACGGTATTTCAGGAAAGGTCAGTCATCAAAACTTCCTTCACGTTGTCCCGGTGTCCCTGACCCTTTATCAGTTGCTCTGGCTGCTTACTCTTGGAGATAACAAAGCCCCTCTGCTGTTTTAGACCCTAGGAGATGAGATTAAAACTTATTTGAATGGCTGACCAAATCTTACAGAGGTTCCAGATACAGGTCCATATATACACATGCAATACGCCAAGTACACTGTTATCAGCACACGTAAATATTTTGTATTAGATATATACGTGAAAAAGCGTAATTAGCTTTTGTTTGTATATATGCCTGTTTGATTTGCCAAATGTTTGATATGTGAACATTTATTTTAGCACATTAAATTAACAATCAGTTTAAAAGTGCCTGAATAACTTCTTCAATTCATAAATCCCTGATTTCTTCAGTTCATAAATCCCTGATTTTACCAAAGACCTGGTACACAACAATTAAGAGTCAAAACTAACCAGAATCAGTTGAAAAATGACCCAACAGCCAATGTATTTTCTGGTGATGATCTAGTCTTGTTCATTTACATCTCTTGGAAATGGATTTGGGAAGCCATGATATCTCTGTCTATCGAAACGTTAGTTCCTTTGCTGTATGTAGTGTACATATGTCACACTACTTAGGAGTCACATTCGTCTCGGTGTGTGCTTTTTGTTTGTTTGATACTATTTTTAGTTTTTAAAAAGTTTAATTTGAAATGGCTTTGTTATCCCAAACAATTCCTATTTTTATTCCTGATACTTTTCTACATTTGATCTTCAAAAAGATTTCGATCTCTTAGCTTTGAGCCTCCAGCTAATGCAGGTGAGCTGCCATAGTGGGCAAGAGGCCTGAGTTGCCAAAGTATCAGCAGAGCATCTTTAAATTGGTTTGAATTTCCTGAGACTATCGGAACCTTTCAAACAGGCAAGTGGCCATCTTCCTTAACTTTGTTCCTGGAATTTTACTTCTTGAGTTAGCTTGTAACTATGAAGGTTTATCTTCCCTACTTCTTTCTTTATTCCTGCTTCCTTCAGGTTCTATTTTCTTTTCTTTGTTGTTGCTTTTTTTTTTTTAATTGATCATGCCTTCTGTTTTGCTGAGTAAGCAACAAACCCAAAACTGAATAAGGCAGGAAGAAAAACTGAAAAACAAAAACTGTAAGCCTTCCTTCTAAAGTTCTAAAAGCGCACTTGCCAGGAGTACATGTTCACCTCAGTTTCAAACCTATGCTAAAAGACCGTGGAAAGAAGCCAAACAGTGAAAAATGCCAAAGGAAAAGGAAACTTTATCAATTAGTTAAATGTAAAATCTTAAGTGTTAAGGCAATTTGACAATGATTAAGACTTGGCTAAATGGCAAAAGTACTTGGAGTCATTCCCTTTACATTCTGTTATACACAATTGAGAAAATATTTGTTTAATGATTGTCAAGCACTTAGACTTTTAGGTGTTAGTAAATTGATTTATCATAAAAAATACTTTGATGGAGACCTGTTCGGTATATGTGGGCATAGGATCAGAACTACTTTAGCATGAGCTCCATGATTTTCTTAGAAGCCACCAGGATTGAGGGCTTCCTGGTTTGAAGACGCCATGGTTTTGAAATGGAAATTTTTAGCGGGCAGTAGACAATGATTTGTAAGATTACAAGAGGGGGATAGTTTGGAGAACATTAAGATGAACAGGGAAGATGGCAGTTCTGACACATAAAATTCTTGCAAATCTCCTATGTGTTGGCTTCCTTTATTGAAATAAACTTTTCAGTTGAGGTGATGGAGTTTGATTGTAAAGGATTATCCAAAAAGACTTATCTTAGGGGAAGAAAATAATGCCCCATGTTAAAGCAGCCAAATGTTACTTGAGGCCATGCTGACGATTTTGAAAGTGAGGTGTTTACTAATCCACTATTTGGAAATCCCGGGGCTCCCCAGGTCTGCTCCTCAGCTGACCTGAAAGCAGTTTTGTTATCTAACGGGAAGGCGGGACGCTGATGAGCCATTCTCAACAACGGCTCACTTACATTTTCTGCCCTTTTGTGCAGAAGTTCTGTACTCCAGAGAGAGAATGCCACAGGCCAACCTGCACATGTAGGTGATTTCTCTGATAATCAGAGGGAGAAGTATTTCATAGCCAGTTGATCAGGTGTGAACGCCACTTTCGAGGTTTAGTACCTGTGTCTATTGTCTCGTCAGCTCCCTTGATGAACTAAAGAAGCCAATAAACCTATAGTTAGTGAGTCTGCAATATCACGGACAGCCTGGACCAGTGTCTGGTCTTAACAGAGTCCATTCACCCACAAAGAATGCTCTATGGAAGATCTGTGCCCCGAGAGAGCACCAAAATTACGGTTCCCTCCAAACTGAAACTGTACTACAGATTCAATTAAACCTTCTTGCCAATGGTGTTAGCCATGAAGACATCACAGAGGCCAGTTTGGCTGAGATGTTGAGTCCCACAGAAACCACCCACCCAGTGAAGAGCTAATGCAGTTAGAACAAGGAAATCTGCAAGAATGAGGGAATTTTATTGATACTGCTTCTATTGGGTTATAAAGTAATTATGTTTTGGAGCTGGTGACTTATCCCAATTTTGAATGTAACCTCAGATTTTTCAGGAAAAAGAAGAAGTGTTATGTTCAGATGTTCAAGGGAATTGTAGATGGAAAATCCTTTTTTTTAGAGCAGGAATTTTTGAAGTCATATGTTGTCATTCCCTTTCCTTCACCCTCATTACTGGGAAGTGAGGCCTTCTCTCTTACGATAGTATCACTTTTTGTAATAAATAGCACCGTATTAAATTCATACAGGGTTTAACATTCTTTGTGAAGTAGTTAATGTTTCATTTTAATGTAATTTTATGGTATATGTTTTAATACATTTTCTACATTCTTGAGTATATTTGCTATCTTGGGACAGCTTGCAGAGTTGTAAGGGTTAGAAATAATTTTTATTTGAAAGTGCCTCATATAGTCTACTCTCAAAACGTCATTGTGAATTTAGGGACTTTATTAGAAGGTTCTAAATTGGCACACAAATTTCCCAATAGGTTAAACTTTATAGGAAAATGGTGAAGATCAAATAACATGATCTATGTAAATGTCCTTAAAAAGGCATAGAACATTATAAAAAATGCAATAGTTGTTACTTGCACTTACCTTCAAAACCTCGGCTTTGCTTGGATTTCACCAGAGGTGAAAAAGGGACAGAACAACTTGAAATTGGTGGTGGACAGAAGGAAGTAGAGACTGGGGTTAGGGAAGCCATTTAAAGGGAAACATTAGGCAACAATATCTTTGAACATTGGGCAACAATATCTTTGGCATGTCTCTTCTGATGTTTCTTTGAAACACTGTAAAACTCTTGTATTGTTCTTGCATTGCATCTGTACCTCATCCACCAAGTTGGACTGGAGGGAGAATCAATGAGACTAGGAGCAAGCCGTATTCTACTCCGTTGTAGAAACTGACCGTTTAACCTACAGATTTAGCCCTCCCTGGCCCTGAGCCAATCCTTTAGTGGGCATTACATCACTTGGAAGACCTGTGAAAATACAGATTGCTGGTGCCCACCCCCAGATTTTCTGATTCAGTCGGTCTGAGTGAGTCCCCAAACTTTGAATTTCTACCAGGTGTTTCTAACAAGTTCTCAGGTGTCACTAGGAGCTGCTGTTCAAGGGACCACACTTGAAAAGCTACCACTAGGGTCATAAAATGTGGGAATGTGACTTCTACCAAAATGTGATCTGTATTTTGACTGGTGGGAGTTACGGTAAGAATTGCCCCTAATTAGCTAGTGGTAGGAATCCTTCCACAATGTATATGTACATGAAATCACCACAGTGTATGCTTTAAATATCTTACAATTGTTTATGTCAATTACACCTCACAGAAGGTGGAATTTTAAGAAAAAGAATTTAAGAATTGGAGCAAAATTTTTATGTGAAAACATTGTGATAGAAGTCTATCCACGAGACGATTTAATGATGTGGCTGATATGCTGTATATTTACAATGATAAATAGAGTAATTCTGCTCTGGTATTTACAATTAAATAATTAACAAAGGTAATAAAACTGAATCAAATAGTAAAGAAGGAAAGAAGATTTGCGCTGTAGTAAATATCATTTCTCACTGCAGAAAACCTATAGATAAATATTAAGAGTGTCTGCCCACCAGTTTTATAATGGCACTGCTCATATTTTGATTAAGAGTGAGATCTTACAACCACCCGACTGAAGAAAATTAAAATTCTGATTCCCAGCCAGCACAGGGCACATTTGTATGTATGCAGCCAATGTTAATGACTTTTTATGTTTGCAGGCTGCTTAATTTGGTGCTTCAATTTTCCATATCCACATATCCCCTTGTATTCATGTTAGTTTTCACGCAAGATTAAGCTGAATTATTCAGTTTTACAATATGTACAAGTTTTGCTGTAAAAATATTTTTGTGGGTGAGTGAAAACAATTCCACAACTCCCAAGGAGGAGAGGAAGGCAATGAAGCTGGGCGATTGTAGCTTTATTACCATTGGACAAAGTCTTGCTGTCTTCATACTATTATTTCTCCTCTTCCTCATCTTATGTTATTTTGCTGGCACTCACATGGGGGTGTGAGAAGGAAAGATTGGATCTACTTTGACGTGTACTCCAAACAGGTCTTAGGAAACATGGTGGCAACAGAGAATTCAGGATAGAATTTCTAGAATGAGGAGCTAATCATATTTTTTGTGATTAGGAAGTTATGGGCCAAAGTTCTGATTTTCTGCTTCAACTGAGTTACCTTCCAAGGGAAGAGAGAAATAAGTAGTTGTGTCTCTTTCATGTGAAGAATAAAGGAAAAAAGAAAGTGGGCATTTTCAGGGTGTTTGTAGTCCTGGGGAAAGTTCATTTTTTATGCTTGTATGAGCACTGAAAATACATGTTAAGGATAGGATAAAACTCTAACGTGAAGGACATTACTGAATTAGCTTGGATATTACTTGTTATGTTTTACTATTAACTGTAATGAGAGAGTACGTTGCAGGCATTGAATAAAGAGGGCATTTGGAATCGGCTTATTCTAGGAGACGAATAGCACACTTCTCCGAGCACCGGCTTTTAGAGTGTCTTCCTCAATATTGTCAAAGAATGACCTGCTCCGTCAGCTGCCCTGGCCATGACCCTGGCCATGTGTGGCCCTGTTAACACTGCTTTGACAGCAGCCATTGATTCATCAGAAGTTACAGCTGCCTGCTTGGTGTCTTAGTTTTCCTACCTGAATTTTGAGGCTGCTTTCGCCTCACTTTCATGGCACCCTTTGTACTTGCTACCTGGGCTTTTGCTTCTGGACTCCAGTCATGTTCTCTCAGTGAATTGAGCTGTTCAAGTCTGGCTTCTGCTCTAGCTACAAGCTCTGATTTCAGAACTCTGTCTCACCCTAGAGGTCTGTTAACACCTAACTACACCGTGAGAAGTCACACATGTATCATCTTCATTGGAACCTTTCCCTGGGGATTTAGTAAAAGTCCTATTTCCACCTTCTAGGAGAGGTGGCAGAAAGTGCACTACTAGCTATTGAAAAGGGGATAAACTCTTGTCAGTATGCATAGAAGAATGCATAGGATGCGTATCGAGTTTTCTGAGAAATGGATGCGCTTCATGGAAAATGCAATGCAGCAACTTCCCCAGGAGCTTTTGTGATTGTAAAGGAATGATCTCGTGTCCATAGTTAGGAAGTGTACTAAGGCAGCTTGAGGTTATATCTATACAAAAGTAAGGATGGGCAATATTTTAGTGTCTCTGTTCTTAGGACATATTATTGGCCATGTTTTGTACAATCCCTCTTGACCATCTGCGTAGCCAACCTATGCTCAAAGGGAACATTTACAAATGGAAATGTTACTCCTTCCTCTAACTCACATTTATTCCCCACTTCCTGAGATCAATTGCTGTATGAAATGACACACAGACACAAAGTCCTTAGAACAATGCTTAGCACAAAGTAAATGTTCAGCCTCTATGAGCTATTATTGTTGTTGCTTTTATCCAAATACATGTTACAGTTCTTTAAAGCAGCTAGGGAACAGGTACCACAAATTATAGTCATTCCCCCTTAGCCACAGTTTTGATTTCTGCCATTTCAGTTACCTATGGTCAATGGCAGTCTGAAAATACTAAATGAAAAATTCCACAAATAAACAATTCATTAAGTTTGAAATTCTGCGCCATTCTCAGTAGTATGATGAAAATCGCACTGTCCCCCTCCATCCCACCCAGGATGTGAATCATCCCTTTTTCCAGTGTGTCCGTGCTTCAATTCTGGTTCTTTACTTACTAGATGTTTAGTTTGTAGCAATACTGACTCCCGAGGACTGTTGTAAGGATTAAGTGGCATCACATTGAAGAAGTCAGTACACTCGCCGCAGCTGGCAGATGCTCCATAGATGCTCCTTTCTTTTCTTCCCTCCCTCTTTGCTTAAAAGTTTAGAGAATCACTCATGAACCAAGTCCATGCCTGTGACAGGTTACTAGGACCTTTTTTCTCCAGTCCTTTTAGTCCAGGGTGCTACTCCATACTTGGAGTTCAGAAGGAGCTGTCCTGAGATACAGTGTTCCTTCCAAGAAGAATTCAGGTCAAGATGAGGACTCAGAACTCCCATATTCGAGACCTGTTTTCAGGTCTGAAAATTAAACCTTTTTCCATGGCCATGAAGAGTTGATGTATACTTAGGCTGGTCGTACAGATGGCCAGTGTGCCTGCTTGACAAATGAGCTTCATACCAGGGATGAGTCTGTGAGGGTGAGGTAGGTCGAGGAAAGAAGAAGGAGGATTAATGGCTTCGGCCAGCACAGCAGTACAGATATTGTCGTGGCCTTGCTGGGGCCTCGCTGTCCCTCCTGAGGTCATTCTGTAACTAGACTCTTCTAGGCCATGTCATTTATCTCAAAATATACTCCAAGGTGTCAGGAAAACTTGACTATTTGCTTACCTCAAATTTAGTTGCCATGTTTCAGAAACAGTCCCCTTTTCATGATCGTTCTTAATAGTTAACATGCAACAGATAATTTATTACACCTTGGGCCACCTCTGGCCCGCCTGCTTCCTGTTTTTGCATGGCCTGAGAGGATGGTTTTAAGATTTTTAAAGGTAAAACGTAAAAAAGACTATTAGGCTTTAGGTGAGAACTGTTTGCTCAAAGAATTGAGGACATTGCCTCTTGCCTGCAAAGCCTAAAATATTAATTATCTGGCCCTTTGCAGAGAAGGTTTCCTGACCACTGGGACATTTATCAGTGACTCAGTGAATTCTGGGACATTTATCAGTGACTCAGTGAAATCAAGGAAGCTTACGGCTTGCACGTATTTGATCAAATTTTGTTTTAAAAGTCTGTCAATACAGGTTGGTTGTTTTTGTTGTTGTTGTTGTTGTTGTTGTTGTTCCCCTCAATATTTTAGATTTAGTAAATACTTTAGTAACCTTCCAGCCCATTGGTTTTCAGAGACTTTTATATGAAGCCCACTATTGAAAACAGGTGAAGTTGAAACGATCTGTACCACGTGGACTCCAGATCATTGGCCAGCACTGCTAGTCCTCCCTGGGGCATTCTACGGAATCTCAAATGTAGTGGCTCTCAGATGGAATTATTACAGGTTAAAAGCATCACATTGCAAGCAGCCATCTGTAGAAACAGCCTGGGCCATGGTGGGAAGGGTATAAGCTCTGACCGATGTGGTTTCCCCTTAGGAAGAAGCTGCCAGAAGACAGACATGACTTGGTTCTAGTTAAGATGATCCCAGGGCTGGCAGAGAGGTCAGAGGGAGCAGACCCCATTTTATTCCCCCAGGTCTATTTTTCCTAAAAGGAGAGAGAATCTCAGACCCTTGAAAATGAAGGATTATGGTTTCTAAAATCCTGGCATCTTGTAGAGATAAAAATCAATGCCCAGGAGTAAAACAAAACGTTGAAACACCAAACTTTAGGAACCCATCTTGTCACATTCTAACAGGAAAGATGCTTAGTTCCTCAAAGTACACTTGCTGCCAGCAACAAGGATACTTGAAATTTATATAACTGAAGACTGAACCTTGTTCTAAGACAGAGAAAAGACTTCAAATAAAAATTCCTTGAGAAAGTTGTGTAGGGACATAAATTCATGATAACACATGAGTGACTTATCAGAGTTTATCTTGAGAATAAGCAACTACAGTGTTTAACTGAAAATAAGACCTAACCAGAAAATAGCCCTAGCATGATTTTTCAGTATGACATCCCCTGAACATAAGCCCTAACGTGTCTTTTGGAGCAAAACTTAACATAAGACCCGGTCTGATTTTTGGGGAAACACGGTAGGAGGTAACCCTGACCACCTGAAGGCAAAATGGAAAGAGCGTCTACTTTCTGGGCAAAGTGTGAAAACAGAGAGAGGGGATTCTCTTGAGTCACAACAAAACCAATTCCATCATCTGTGCAGTTTTGCCCAAGGCTCGCGATAATCGTAGACATTGGTTCCCTGTTCTAGCCAAGATCCCCAGAATGGCTGTTGCTGCTCATTTTACAGAGCCAGAAAGGAAGAGATTTCTTGAGCAGAGTTCAGAGTTGGTAGATCAGCCCTTGAGTTGTCTAGAAGAATATTGCATTGAAAATTGGATTGATTGTCTGTGCTAAAAATCTGTTCCCAAGAAGCGTTCACTGTGAAATGTTTTGAGAAGTCATCTGAAGTAGAATGGGTGGGGTTGCCTCCTTAGTGTCTGAAAAGGAGGAAACATTTTTTTCCGGTCAGTATGGAACAAGTAGGAGATAGCTAAGGGATGAATAATGAGTTCGAGAACTGAATATTTTTTACTAAAACTTTGGCTTTGTTACCAAGTCGGGACTTCATTTGTAAAGAAAGAGATGAGCAGCATTCCTGTGAAAGCTTTCAGGAATGGGTGGCCAGGCCTGCTCCCACTTTCTTCTTTCTTTATGCTCTCCTACGCTGCCCCAAATGCAAGATACCGTGACATACAGAGGCAATCCTGAATTTCTCATAAGGTAGTCTGAGTTGTTGGCTTGTTCAAATTATTTTACTGACATTGTGTGTTACTAACTCTTTGTGAGTGAGTAGATAGGTTGCGAGGCAAAGGGAAGAAAGATAAGGTGTGAGATTTGAGGTTAGGTTGTCATGCATTGTCTGGAAAGACGCAAGAGGGCTGCAGGAAATGTTGGTCCTGGAGAAGTTGAGAGAGCTGCCAGATGATGCCCTTCTAATTGTAACAAAATGTCTTTGTTCTGAAATGCAGATGTTTCAGGAGCTTTTCCTAACATGAAGTTAATCAGATCAGTTATCTCAGAATGTTTGATGGTAACCGTTGGCGTTTACGTGCATATCTGTAGCCATTACCGTCTAGTTCCATCAGTGTATTGCAGAAAGGCACATAAGCGTGTATCCCCCTTCAAACACCAATAACTTCTTCCCTGGCTATAAATCCAGCTGCATGATATGGAAATGTAATTGGGCAGCCTACATAGAAGTTTGGAGCTCTTATGGGAATATCTATTTGTAAGAGAACCTGAATATTCATGTAACTGTGCAGACATCAATAAATTCTCATTTTACCTTATTTATTTCTGTTCCCCAGTGAACAGCAGGGCTCTTAAGCTCAAAGTTAATAGGCATGTTCTTCAGAGATGTACCCTCTCTTACCTTAATAGAACATCTCCCTCACACATTTATTTATCAGTTGCTAGGTAGCTCACCCATCAGGTGACACGAGTATGTTTTCTTTGTCTTAGTGCAGTGGTGACAGTTACCATTGTTTGCCATCAATTAGCTTGGGGTAGCATGTCAGGGACGTACAGGTGGTGTCGTTTTAGTCTGACAGCCACCCAATCGGTTGAGGAGGGATTGTTTCATTATCCTCTTATCATGGCTGCTGGATAATGATACTCTACACTGCAAAGTAGGAGGGGAAAAAAGACAGGCAGAGAGAATAGATTTTTAGGGATTGGCAATATTAAAATTATTCATGCCTCAAGGAGAAGGGAAAGATTAGAGAAATGACTGTGCAAACCCTTAAGAAGCTACTTTTTCCTAATACAGGTGGAATGTGGAATGATGCCCTTCCTGCTGGAGAGAGCAGGGAAGGGGGGGAAATGGCCAGACATGAGGAGGAAAGAAAAAAGAAAACTAGCCCCTTTTTTTCATAGGCAACAAGGCAAGGGTTAGCTGAGACGTATCTCCCATTCTCCAATTAACCTCCGTATCAAATGCAGCCTTCCAAGTGATCCTGACAGGGGCTTGTCCTTGTTAGAAAACTCGCTCTGATTGGTTTGTGAATTTTGGTCCCATGAGAGCATTTTCCACTGAATGGAGAGTGCAATTAAATTGCTCCAGGGTGAAATACAAAGAACTGCAGAAGGTGTTGGGGCCTAAATTTTCACTCTTGGGGACCAAAACTCCAGTCACTCCAGCACTGGTCATTTTCTTTAGAATGACTGAAGGGTAATCGTTTTTGAATTCTGAAAATTAACCATGGCTGGATCTTCATGCTCTTGGAGCAACAAACAAAAAGAAGTGCTGAAAATGTAAAACTACTTCAAGATAAACTAAGCTTCAAGAGGGGCAATTGTGTTGACATTTTAGTAACAGCCCATTTTCACTCCTTAACGAAGTGCAGTCATGCATGAAAATGACATGTTATCTTTTAAATTGAAACGCATTATGGGTTGTAACTCAAAGGTGTGTATTACTCATACAAAATAAGTAGAACATTTTAACCCTATGAGGATTCTTTCTTAGGCCCTGCACACTTTATAGCAACTTGCATTAGAAAAATTGTACAAAAGTGCTTATTATTACTAGAGAGCATGATGTATATATACACTCTTGTGCATTTTAAAAGGACACTAGTCGTCCACAGTTTATATGCATCTTCAGGTAAGAGGCCATACGCTATTGGAGATAAACCATTTTGGAGCAACATATGCCGTCCTCTTCCCTATCTTATTAATAATAGTCATCATTATTATAAATGCAATCACATAAATAGCCAAACAATAACAACAGTGGTGTATTGAGTACTTAACCATGGTCCAGGCATTGTGCTAAGTGTTCTCTATATATTATATAATTGTCCTCATTATTCTTTGAGGTATCCTTATTTAAGATGAAGAAACTGAACTTTTGTTAAGCAACTTGCTCGAGACACATTGCTAGTAATTGGTAAATCTAAGATTCAAATCCAAGTCCATTTGACCACCAGTGAGTGTGCTTTGTTCTCTCAGTAACCACCCTGACACTATCTCCAGTGCCCAATTTCTGGTGAGGCCAAAGGAACCAAAATTTCCATTGTGGTTCAACTGTTTCCAGAATCCTTTCCAGCTACAAATTTCTCCTGGGGGGATGGGAGGGAAAAGACAGAAAGGCAAGGTTAAGCTCACCTTTTGAATGGGGCCTCTGATTCTTTGAGATGACTGGTAAACTCATACCTCCTCCCTCACATGTACCAGCCACCAAGCATTAAATGTCGTTTCTCAAGGTCCCAACATTAGAGCAACACCATGGCTTTTAAGTAATTATAAGTGACTCCAAATGCATATTTACTAACAGCTCAGTGGCAACAGATCTGCACAGCAAATCTCTTCTTCATGCATTATTGACAGAGGTGGCAGCCTTTGAGCCAGCAACATCATGTTCACTTGTGGTAACAGGTGCACATAGCTGATTGCTCATGAATTACCTACCCCTCCCTGCCGTCCTTCTTTCCCACCAGTAGATCGATATGCCTCTGACAAGCATCTGAAATCTTTATTTGGGCAAAAGCACATTTCCTACCAGCTGTTTGTTTTCTAAACCAAATAATTCAGTTAATTTCTTGCCTGAATTAATTTTCAGAGCTGGAAAATTGCTCTCATTCATGCTGAGATCACTTCGGTGTTTTTAGGATAGGCAGAAACAGAAATGGGAATATACTTTCTGCATCCTAACGGGCATTTTGGTAGTGAAAGCTACCCATATGCCTGGCAAGGAAGAGTACCTAATGACTCCAGTCAGCCTTTGCACATGAAGGTCCAGGGGCTCTGATATAGTATCAACACTCTTACACCTTCACCCTGCCTTTGAGAGGCAATATAGCATTGTGTTTAGGGGCGTGTGATCTGAAATCAGACTTCCTGGGTTTGAATTCTCTACTTATCAGCCACGTGACCTAATCAGGAGTCCGATTAGACTTTAAGTTCCTTGTCAGGAAACTGGAGAAAGGTTTGCAAACTACTCACATGCTAACTATTGATTCTGAGGTGTGGGGCAGCAACAAGGGGAAATGCTGCTGAGATGTGGTCTAGTACTTACTGTTCAAAGTGCAGTCCCTGAGCCATCAGCTTCACCTTCACTAGGGACTTGGACAGACGTTCCGAACCTTGGCATTCCTGCTTCTAAGACCTAGTGAATCAGAATCAATATTTTATCCAGGCAATTTGTTTGCACATCAAAACTTGAGAAGCAGGACTCTTGCTGCCCATACAGTTTTCAACAAGAGTATGCCCTCCAATTGGCTGTTTTTAATGTATCTCACTCAACCTGGCAAGGGAAGTCTTCCCTATCCTCTGAAATGATGAAAACTTAGTCACCAGGCAATGCTGATGGTAGGGTTCCCCGGCCCTGGGGGTGGGCTGGAGACAAGTAGGCTTCATTTCAAGATGGAGCCACTAACACTTCTTTCCTCCCTCCATTCACACAATGAATACGTGACCACTGAAGTATCCCCAAGGGTTCCCTGTCCGTACTCATTAGAAAGAGAGATTCATTGTTCTTTCATTTGGATATGGAGAGAACTGCATTAACCCAAATTAACCTGAGCTAGTTAAAGGCTCCAGCCTAGAATCCCCCTGTCCCAATAACCAGTGAGAGAGCATCTGGGGAACCATATAGATCAATAGATACTGCTTGTCAAAATTATAAAGCCCAAATGAGTCATATCCACCTACCTCTACAGAAGACAGGGTGAGGGACGGCAGTAAGCCAAGCCCTGGAGAGAGAGAAAGCCCAAAGCCACAGGGAAGCCAGCTCCTGGTCCTTGGCTGAAGGCAGAGCTCATGAATTCATCCCAAGACCAGGCTTTTATTTCCTTAGGGAGTCTGCCATCTCTTAATCACAAAAGCAATAAGAATTTCCAATATGTTCCTCTGCCATGCCTAATCAATTGTTCCAGCTGCCAGTCATCAGCCCTGTCTAGAGTCCACCTAAAAGCCTTCTTCCAGCCTTGAAAGCAGCAGTGACCCCTGAGGTGACACCAAACAAAGAAGGCCGCCCCTGTGGGCAGCCTGTGTGTGCCGGTTGATTTGATCACAACAGTTTTGTTAATATTGCCTGGGATTCTGGAGGAATCAGTTCGCTTCCTTATGCTTTGATGGCTAGGCCTCATACGCCCTATTGGTTGATTTGGAAAATCATTTTGAGTGTGTATGGAAGGAATTTTTTTTCTTTTGTGAATGACCTTTACGGTTGCACTCTAACGTGGTAGCAGGTCTGTGTGATTTTGGCAGGTGTTTAGACTTCAAGCATCAAGAGGCACTAGGACCTACCTGGTACAGAGTAGGGGCTGAGAAATTGTGTTGGAATGAATGAATGAATAAAAGAATAGTCCTAGACTGTATTAAGTAAGTGGGAAGTCTGGATGATGTAGGACTGCAAGATAGTTGGAAACTCCCAGGAGTGTTAGTAGGAAAGGCATTTCCTGTGCCGTAGTGACAATTTCTGAGAAACGTGGATCTTTGGTAGAGGCCAAGGGCAATCCTATTGAAGCTCCAGTTCTCTGGCTCCAGAGTTTTTGTCCATTTGATTAGAAAGATTTATGAGATGTGGGTCGTATGTTGGAAAGCCACGGTTGTGTCTCTTATTCCTTCCTCCAAATCTCTGGTTATTGTATTGGTCACAGTGCAGCATCCATAGCCAGCAGTTTTGCCCTAGATCTGCATGCAAAGTGTTCTGTGTGGACACTGAATTAAAAGCTTTGACTAGGTTATCTCACCAGAAGAAAGTTTATCCTATACTTCTCATCCCATCTGTCATGGGCACGTCATGGGCCTCGTTTTGCCAAGAGATGATTTCTTAGGCTCTATGTAAGAAATTGTCCAGTATACTTTCTAAATTCAGACTTTCAATTCAACCCTAAAGCCTTCCCTTTTTTATTCACGTGGGGCCCTTATTCAAAGGGTACTGCCTGTTCTAATGCCATCACTGGCTGTAGCAGTGGATGGAAGAGCTGTAGATTGTGTTTGACTATTGGTCTGTTAACAGTTGACCTCAGCACGGCATGTTTCTAAGGCTTCAGTGCTGTATGCCCCACCTCACATCCTCTCTAGCATCTAGTCCGCCTATTCCATTGCTGCACCAGCTGCACCAGCATAATTTGGTAGCTCCTCCCCTCAAGTGCACCATCTCCCTCTGGCGTTCTGCCGTCGAGCATCTCTGATGCCCTGGTATTGAACATCTCTGAGAACCTTGAGCTCCTCTGATACATGTGCCTACGTGGAAGTGTGAGAAAGGTGTACCCTGGGGCAACCCTTGACTAGTGGGGAATAGAAGTTGATGGGTAAATGTTTCTGCCTTGAACTACTCATTGAGCCGCAAGGAGGACTGCATTGGCTAGCATGTAGATTGTGCTCATTCTTGTTTAGCAAACCAACTTGATGAAGCTGTTGGAGATACCAGGCACCAAGGTTATCTCGTTTCCTAGTCTATCCCTGGACCTAGCTCAGTGTCTGCCACACAGTAGGTACTTCATAACTATTTATGGAATAATTGGCTGTTGAGAAGAACACAAGTAACCCTGCACACAGAACAAAAGTATTAAAATAAGTAAGCAAAGGTAGAGGACATTATAGAGAGAAGCACAGTCGCATAAATTGTCATGATATATTCGAGGTGTGGTCAGTGCCAGAGCCACAAGTAAGATAGTATGTTAAAGTGCTTTGAACACGGTTCGATGCTCTATACTAGTAAGTCTTGTATTTGGGTAGAATTGATGTACAGTGGTCTATTTCCCTCACTAGACAGAAACCACCTCAAAGACAAGGACCCACATATAGTAGAGTGGCTGGCACGTAGTAGGCATTTAATAAATTTTAGTAGAGTTAAAAAATAATCTTGGAGGATGGATGAGTGGATAGATGGATGATGGACAACTGGTCCTGGCTATTAAATGTGATGAAGGAGAGGCCCTTAACGAGGCCTAGCTTTCAGTGTACGGCAAGCTGCAAAAAAAATACCCAATTTCCCAGACTATTTCATTGCGGTTCATGCAAAAATGTGGTGAATATAGCTAATGGAGACCTCTGGGAAGCACGCCGTTTTCTACTGAACCATTGAGTAGAGCATAGAGTATGCACACCAAGTTTCCCTGTTACCTATGGGTTAGTAAACATCAGGGGCAGTGCTCCCCTTGTGATAAACACACCCAGACATACAGAAATACCTCCAAGGGATAATAAGTGATGGGTACACTCAGCAACTACAACAAAACAAACAGGAGAATTCACATTTCTACACTAAGGCAGGGGAAAAAAGATAGCTGTGTTTCCACGGTGTCTCTGTGACCTCTTATTATTCCATTAGTTTTTGGAATAGTACATAAAACACCAAGCACCATGCTGACAAACACCAATACTAAAACTATTGCCACAGTGACTCCAAACTGCCTTCTCCTGTGGGTAAAATTATTTGGAATGCAGGGAGAATTGTGGTTGCCTGAGTGAGCTGAGCATAAATGAGGGTAGTGATTCATAAGGTGACTCTAGCAAGTTTGCAAATGTGCAACTTCTCTGGAGGCTGATGCACAACAGATGCTGTGTGTTGCCTCTTTGAGCTGGTAAGCATTTTCTAGTCTTACCACCTCTTCAGGACGTGGAAGGCTGTGGAGGATGCAGGCTTCTGAGGACAAGAGTTAACCTGACACAGTGCTGACTTACCAGAAATAAACCCTTCAAATCAGATCACACCCCTGTCAGTAGTTTTTGAGCGGGAAGATGGTAATTCTGCCTCTTCCCATGTTCCTTTAAGTACTTGAACTCTCATTCCATTGGATTAAGCTTTGGGGGGCTGGGTCATCTGGGGTATTAATTCTATCCAGGAGAGGTTGGAGAAAAGTGGTACTGGTCTAAAAATACAGCTCCCTGAACTTTTAAACCCTCAAATCTCTTTGATTATGTGGCTTCTTTTTCTTAATCCTTAGCCTGCTTTCTTTTATTTTTTTAAAATCCATTTATTCTTTGATATCAGTAGAGTAAGTTCAAAAAGAGCAGGGATAGCACAGAGCTCAGCACAGCTTTGTATAGAGGAGGAAGTTAAAGAGAGTCAGCATAATGATGCCGGTATGATTGCACTATAATGAGATGTCTAGTGAGTAGGTTCCAGACACTGAGAGAGCCTCTCTGATAGTGATAGACTCTGAAAGTGACAAGCTCCAGTTTCTTCTGTGACATTGGACCAATTAGCCAATCTAAATGGGCACATATTTAAGTTTGAGGTCACGTACAGTTCTCAAAGGCTAGGCTGCCCCTATGAATGAGGCTGTAACTCACTCTCTGTGTCATAATAGGCAACAGCGAGGGACTCTCCAAGCGGTGCGTTTCAGACCCCCTTTTCATATTTTGTGGTGTTAGGGAGGACTCATTTTTGATGAAGACCAAGTACATGCATCCATCACGCCATTGGGGAAATGGCTGGGGTCTGTTAGACTCTGAAGTTGAAAGAGTGTAGGACCCTGTGTTGGTGCTAGGATCGGGCGAGGCTCCGTTCTCATTACATTGATTTAGCAGTGACAGAGAGACCCGAGCCTGACCCAAGAGGCTCGCAGCAGCGATGAGAAGAGGAAGAAGGCTTATGCTGCGCCCTTCTAGGTCAGCAGAGCGAATATTCTGTTACCTGACTCCCAGCCCCTGTGACTGCAAAGTGCTAATCCTGAGACCTTCACCCAGATGCAAACATTTCAAGATTGACTAATTATACACTGTCCAGACAGGGAACTGGCAGGGCAAGTCAGTGCTTATGAGAAACCGTGAATGTCAGCCTGGAGCGAGCAGAGTATGAGCTCCTCAGGCAGCCCATAAAGGCACATTAACTGGGGAACCCGTTCCACCATGAAACAAAAGCTGTGTATATCCAGCGAGGGGAGAACTGTTCCCTTAAAACCATCAAGAGAAAAACAAACACGCCCCTAAAATATGCTTGCTGTCAGCCTTAGGTATTTAAAAAATGTGGGCTTCACTTGGGGCGCAGTCTGATGCTTGTTCTCCCTTGATTTCAGCTTCCATTTTCTCCAGCAATCATTCAAGCCGAAGTGGAACAGCTGCTGGGGCCGTGCCACCCCCACATCCTGTCAGTCACCCTTCTCCGGGACATAATGTACAGGGGAGCCCCCACAACCCTTCCTCCCAGTTACCTCCACTCACAGCTGTGGACGCGGGAGCTGAGAGGTAAGGCCATCTGTCTCTGTCTTCTAATAGGTGTCGCCGCCAAACCTCCCTCCACACAGAGAAGTGCTTTGACAGTTGCTGAATTTTATTAATAATCCATTGGTGGGTTGAGTTACCCAAAGGTGACATTTTAAAAGTACACACACACAGCACGTGGATCAAATATCTCATTATCTGTTTTATTTTCCATGGGGAAAAAAAGTGAAAAGATATTGGCAATAGCCAACTAAAGTGTTTGATGCTGGAAAAAGGCACCAGCATATCTCTGTCTTTCCCACCTTACCTTAGTGTGCTTCAGGGACTCAATTTTAAGATAATGTCTCTGCAGGTTGAAATGCTTTCCAGATGTAAGATGGTACCTTTCAACACACAGATCCGTAGTGTTAGCTTGAGAATATAGCATAGAAGAGCACAGGATTTTATACGGGCGACCTGAAAGGGGCTGTTCACTGAATGCTTTATGTTGATACCACCCTCAGAAAGTTTCTGGGAGAAAATTTTTAAATCTTGACCCTTTGGTCCCTGTCTTTGGACTGCCCAACCCTGCAGTGATGTGGAAAGCCTGCCATTCTTGTTATGCTCCTCTCCATTTGTCATTTGGCCTCAGTTGACCTACCGAGGGGTTACTCTCAGACATCCAGGGGGACAGAAAGTTCTTGTGTGGGCTCCTAGGGCACTGAGCATTTGGTGGGCAAAGTAATGGGTTGAATAGGAAGCAGGAATAAAAGTTTTACGTCTTGGCTTGCACCAGCGATCTGTGGTTTCATCATTGTTGGCATAGTCTATGAGCTTTTAAAAATGTGTTTTTTAAATCCAATAAACCGTATGTTTTAAAATTTATACCTACCCCTTTATTTAGTAATACATCTGTTAATTTAATAAGAATCTGCTATGTGTTGGACGTTGTGCTGGTTGCTGCTGCCCTTACCGGAGTAGTGATGAGGACAGGTACGTAAGCAAAGTGTAGTAATTCTGTTTGACTAAATGATGTAATAGAGATGCCACAGGAGCTCAAAGAGGATGTCCCCAACTCTGCCCCAGGGAGGGAGGGAAAGAAAGACTGAATAATCTAGGCACTAAAGGATGATTAAGTCTTTTCCAGATGGATAAATTGGTGATAGCATCCAAGGCAGCAAGAGGAACATAGGCAAGAGATGAGGAGGGTCAAATGTATACCTGGAGGAGGAGCCCAGTAGCTCAGGCGGCATCATCCAGAGTGTACATGGCTGATGACATTAGGTAAGAACCATGATAGGCTCTTTGTTAGGAGAGAAGTACATCAGATTATCCTTATAGAGAAAGGACTCAGGCGACAAGATGGTAGAGTAATTGAGGCTGGAAGCAGGGGCAGGTAGGGAAAAGAAGAAGGAAATTAGTCCAGGAGTCTTTTGTGAGCAGTATGAGGACTTGAACTGAGGCAAAGCCATGAGGCTGGAGGATGTATTCAAGAGGAAGAATTGTTAATTTTTAATGTATGTGTGGAGTAAAGAGGAGAGGCCGAAATTTACCCGCGTTTCACACTGAGACATGAAGATGGAAAATTGTACCATTAACAGAAATTGAAAACATAAGAAGAGTGTAGAATGGAGGAAATGAGGGTGTTGTGTAGAGGGAAGAATGAGAAAGAAGGAACAATAATAATTGGACTTGATTTTTTGAGTTCTTGCTGGTTGTAAGAGATCTGTGTGGATGTGTCTCATGGCCAATTAGAAATGGAAACCAGAAGATGTCAGACTTATTTTAACAGTTCTCTTTACATGTTAAAGTGCCTACAAATGATAAGCCTCCTCCCATAGGATCAGCCCCAAAGCAGTATGAATTACAACCCTGTATTAAGTTCACAGACACTGGAGACAGGCAATCTTTGTTGTTATTGGATGTATTCCTGTAAGTTGAGATGAGTTTATTCATTTTAGCATTTTATTTAATTTCCAGTTGGGTTTTAAATGACATTAGCCATGGGCTTTCCATTCATCTCATTGCATTCTGCCTGGCTGAGAATCCTACTCCACAAGGTAGTGTTGACCTTAAACACGTAGAGAACCAGATATATCTCCAGCAAAATAAGTTTATTCAGGAACAAGAAAGAATTGCAATTCAGGACATGTAGTCTAATGGCGATCCACATGCAAGTCCAGAGAAACAAAGCAAAGAATAAGAATACTCTTTTGTGGACTTGGGAGGAGCTGTTGTAAAGGAAGAGTCCATTGGAGGAAACTGGAAGTTCGCAATATGTGACTTTTAATTGGCTGAGTTACAGCAGTCTCTCATTGGCTGAACTGTTACTGGGCAAGAAGACATCTTTTTCCTCTTGCTGAAGTATCCTGTAGTAGCACTTCCTGTCAGAGATACAAGGTATGCCTCTTCCCGTTGGGGTCAGTAGTGTGCCTTGAGCGACATGTGCATGAGCGTTCTCTCTTCTGGCCTCCTGACTCCATTTTAAATGAGGTTTCTGTTTATTAATTTTCACAGTAGTGAAGCTAAGAAATTATCCATTGGGACCTCTTTCTTTTCATCTCCTTTTCTTTTTTTTTAATTAAAGTTTGTTGGGGTGACAATTGTTAGTAAAGTTACATAGATTTCAGGTGTACAATTCTGTAATACATCATCTATAAGGGGGAGGGAGGTGGGAGACGAGGGTAAAGGGAATCAAATATATGGTGATGGAAGGAAAACTGACTCTGGGTGGGGAACACACAATGGGATTCATCTCCTTTTCTTGTTACCGTGTTTCCCCAAAAATAAGACTCAGCCAGACAATCAACTCTAATGCGTCTTTTGGAGCAAAAATTAATATGAGACCTGGTATTATATTATACTAATAAATTATATTACATTATATTATATTATACTATATTATATTATATTACATAAGACCCGTTCTTATATTATAGTAAAATAAGACCGGGTCTTATATTAAGTTTTGCACCAAAAGACACATGAGAGCTGATTGTCCGGCTGGGTCTTATTGTCGGGGAAATGTGGTAGTAATCATGACTCTTTACAAGACTACAGGAGGAAAGCAATCTATGTGTCTTCTTTTTGTACTCAGCCACTAAAAAGTAAATGTAAAAAAAGAGAGTTTAGGCATTATTAGAGTCAAAAAGAACATCCCTGTTCCTACAGTAGCAAATTGTTTGACTGTGTTCCTTAGATATTCCTGATGCTTGGGTTGGTTTTTCTTTTTAACATTTTTGTTTCTGTAATTTTTCATTTTTTCAATTCCCTCTTTTGAAAGTTTGTAACATATGAAAAACTCAAGAATAGTACAGTGAATACGTCTATACCCTACACCCATATTCACCCATTGTTATATTTTGCCACCTTCTTTCTATCTCTCTTGTCCTTCCTTCTGTGCCTTGAGATCCTTTGTTGTGTTGGTTACCTGTTGTTTCTGAACCATCTGAGAGATTGTTGCAAATATCATTGAACTTTAGCCGTAATTACTTCAGTAGAGAGCCCCTAAAAAAGACATTCTCCTACAAAATCACAGTATAATGTTCACACTCAGGAAATTTAACGTTGATGTAGTAGTATTATCTAATATACAATCAATATTCAAATTTCCCCAGTTGTGAGAACAATTTTTTACAGCTAAAATTTTTCTTTCTTCTTACGATCCAGGATCTAACAAGGATCCCAATTCTCATTTCTTTTTGGTCTTGAATCTAATGAACTCCCACAGCTTTTTAAAAATTATCATCACCATCATTATTATTGTCTTTCTGACACTGATAGTTTTTTAAGAAATCGGGACCTTTGTTTTGCAGAATGTTTTACTGTTTGGATATGTCTGATTGTTTTGTACTAAACAGATTCTTTGTAAACATTTTTGGCAGGAAAACCACATAGGTGAAATGGTATTCCTTAGCTCCTTTGAGTGTTAGTTTGCACTTTATAGGGAATTAGGAGTAAATGAACCAAAGCAGGTAAAGCACGTAGCATATGACATGGCATAAAGCAGACACTCAGTAGCTGTTGCTGCTAACATAAAAACAGGCAACCTTGGCTTGGCTGAGAGATTCAGGTTTAGAAGCCAGAGGGTGTTGTTAAATGATTACAGTGGTTGATAGTGTAAATAATCATGGAAGGAAAAATAGAGAGGAAGGGGAAGGTGGTGGTACTTTACATGGCTGGATGAATGAAGTGGACGTTTCACTTTTGTGGCTTTGCCTTGCTGCTCTGCTCTTCCTACAGGATGTATGCCCCATCCCTGTGCCAGGCCAAATGGAATGGGCAAGTGTGTGGAAGGTTATCTCTTCCGATCAGGTTTGGAGAGGAGGATGACATGAAACAGTCCTGAATTATTCACTGTGTTTGCATTAGTGTCCAGCATAAAAACACTAAGAGGAAGTGTGCTTACTTTCCGCTTTTGGTTTATATATCTTCTCCTCTGTTTGCCTGGGAAATCCCCCAGTAAAAACTCTAGCAGTTTTCTTAACGGAAATAGGTTTATCACACTTTGCGATTTTTAGTGGGAAATTGGCATTTTTTCCTGCTTTGTGGGCATTGATTCATAATTTACTTAGCTTTAACTTGCTAATAAAATGAGCTGAGTCACTGTCAGAAGTCAGGAAAGGTCCACCACATCTATTCAGTTAGCCTCAGGTTCTTTGATTCTTAAGCATCGTAAAATAAAATAAAAGCAAGTTCTATCAATTTGATGAGGTTCCATTTTTATTGTGAAATATTGTCTGAATGACACATCATTTCAGGGATTTAAGCAGTATCACACCACATCACCTAATGTTGGTTTAAACTTATTATGGGAAGTAGTGTTTTACTACTATGTCATGTTGAACAAGCCAGAGGTACATTATAATAGTGGCTTCCTTTAAGAGGAACCCAGTGTCTTAAGAAATGTTAATTCATTGAGTTTCATAGTATGTCTTTTAGACCAGAAAAAAATCAAAATATTGATAGAAGTGCCTCTTTGAGATAGAGAAATCTTGCAATCCCAATAATAAGTCAGCTGGATTTGTGCCGTTCATCTTGTACATGTCAGTTGCGGCTCTGCGTTCTAATAAAAGCCACCAACATGGTGTGCTCTATAGTACAAGAGGCAGAGCTTAAGGGGACTTGTGGATTGACTAGAGGAGCGACTGGTATACGATTTCCTATGAGCTCCACCTCTGAGCCATAGAAGACTGAAACTAAGGAAAGGTCTCCTCGGAGAGCATACAACCTCATACAGGAATCAACAGCAGACAGTGTTAGGGACAGTTGTTTCTGAGAGAGTTTTCAAAACACCTTAACCAAATAAGAAATGCCAATTTCTTAAGTCTGTATCAAGTCATGGGAAGTCTTACTGTTTTTCGTTCATATCAGATGTGGCATTGCTAGAATTCTAAGTTCTTTGGTGTATGTGTGTTCTTTCTGTGCCTTTGAGTGACCAGGGCTGGTCTTCACAGATGTCATTTTCTAATTGAGCATTGAGAACATAGTGTAGCTTTCCTGGATGCTGAGGGGTCAGAGATAGCGACTGTGTTCTATTTAACATCTTTGCAACTGTCAGGTTCTTTAACTCTAGTCAAACCACTCTAGTCTACTCACTTACTTTAAGGTTTCTGCATCTTAATTCACAATCTTTCTCTACTTAAAGACTCCCCTTATTGTCATATTCTTGACTGTTACTTAGCCTTTGGAGCTTGGCTTAGTTCTCAACCCAGAAAGCCTTCTTTTCTCTTCTAGCTCACAGATACAAATCCCCCCATTAACTCCCTTGGTTCTAATTATCTGTTTAATCTATTTACCATTTCCCAGATGTCACCTTGCTGACTGATTGTTAGTTCTTCGAGGGCAGGAACCTTCAATTTCCTTGTAACTTCCAAAGTGCCTTGTGCTGCATGTCCCAGTGGTAGGTGCTGAGGAGGGTTTGGTAGGGGAAAGGGATCAGTGAGGGGAATGCCTAGGAAACAGGAGGTCCTTGATAATTCCCACTGCTTAGGTGGGGGGTTCCAAGAAAGGATTGTTCCCCTTGATTCATTGGTCTAGATAGTGGTGATCCCATTTCTGAAAGTTCCCACAATCTGATGTAACCTGCATGCACTGACACAATCAATACTTGTTCTGACATATATATATATATGTATATAAACACACATTCATACGCGTGCATACACTGCTTAGAATCCCTTGCCATCATCCACTGCTGGGGTTCCCTACCCTGCTTTCCTGTGGTCTTCAATACTACAGGCCTGGTACTCGCCATTTTCTCTTACTTGCATGTGTAGCATGTGAACAGCTCAAAACTAGGCCTATTGCTTTGCTGTACTTCTCTCCTCTGGACTTTCTGAGCAAACAGGGACATTGGTGTGTTCACCCACTGAGCTCATTCACAGGCTTTCTCTCTCTCTCCGTCTCCACATAATCTTCCTCTCTCTTCTTTTTCAAAAACACTGTTTTTTCATTTTTCAATTGCAGTTGACCTTCAACAGTATACTAGTTTCAGGTGTACAATACAGTGACTAGATATCCATACAACCCATGAAGTGATCACCCTGTTAAATCCAGTACCATCTGACACCACACATCGCCATTACAGTATTATTGATAGTGTATTCCAATGCTCTACTTTACATCATCATGACTATTTTATAACTAACAATTTGTAGTTCTGAATCTCTTCTCCTTTTTCATCCATCCTCTCCAACCTCCTCCTATCTGGCAAACATCAAAATGTTCTCTGTGTCTGTGAGTTTATTTCTGATTTGTTTGTTCATTGATTTTGTTCTTTCGGTTCCATAAATGAGTAAAATCACATGGAATTTGTCTTTCCTGTCTTACTCATTCAGCACAGTACCCTTTTGGTCCATCCATGTTGTTGCAGATGGCAAGATTTCATTCTTTATGGCTGAGTAATATTCCATTGTATATAATGTAGTACCTCGTCTGTATCCATTCATCCATTGATGGATACCAGGTTGCTTCCATATCTTGGATATTGTAAATAATGCTGCAGTGAACATATGGATGCACATGTCCTTTAGAAGTAGTGTTGGGTTTCTTCAGATAAATACCCAGAAGTGGGATTACTGGTTCCTTTTTTGCCTCTTGTTATAGCCTTTGTTTTAAAGTCTGTTTTGTGGCATAAATATTGCTACCACAGCCTTTATTTTTTTTTCTTTTCCATTTTCATGAAATATCTTTTCCCATCCCTTTATTTTCAGCCTCTATATGTCTTTCGATCTGAAGTGAATCTCTTGTATGCAGCATATGTAAGGGTCTTACTTTCTTATCCATTCAGCTACCCTATCTCTTTGATTGGAGCATTTAATCTATTTACATTTAAAGTAATTGTTGACAGATATGTAGTTATTGCCATTTTATTATTCATTTTTCTAATATTTTTATTTCTTCTCCTTCTTAAAGGAGTCCCTTTAACATTTCTTGTAATACTGGTTTGGTGGTCGTGAACTCCTTTACCTTTTTGTTTTCCTCTGGGAAACTCTTTATCTCTCCTTTGATTCTAAATGATAGTCTTGTTGGGTAGAGTGATCCTTGTTGTAGGTCCTTGCTTTTCATCACTGAATATTTCGTGCCTATCCCTCTGGCCTGCAAAGTTTCTGTTGAGAAATCAGCTGACAGTCAGATGGAAACTCCCTTTGTAAGTAACTAATTAACTTTATTTCTCTTCCTGCTTTTAAGATTCTCTCTTTGTCTTTAACCTTTAGCGTTTTAACTATGATGTGTCTTAGAGTGGGCTTCTTTGGGTTCATCTTGTTTGGGACTCTGCCCTTCGTGGGCTTGTATGTCTCTTTCCTTCACCAGGTCAGGGAAGTTTTTCATCATTACTTCATCAAATAGGCTTTCAGTTTTTTGCTCTCTCTCTTCTCCTTCTGGTACCACTATGATGCAAATGTTGGTATACTTGATGTTTTCCCAGAGGTCTCTTAAACTGTCCTCATTTTATTTTATTTTATTTTATTTTATTTGGATTCTTTTTTTCTTTTTGCTGTTGTGATTAGGTGTTTTCTGCTACCTTATCTTCCAAATCACTGATTCGACCCTCTGATTCATCTAATCTACCATTGATCCCTCTAATGTATTTTTTTATTTCAGTTATTTGTCATTTCTGACTAGTTCTTTTTTATGATTTCTATCTCTAATTTTATGTTTCCTATTTCTTTGTCTCACCCACTGAGCTCGTTCACAGGCTTTCTCTCTCTCTCCCTGTCCACATAATCTTCCTCTCTCTTCTTTTTCAAAAACATTGTTTTTTCATTTTTCAATTGCAGTTGACCTTCAACAGTATACTAGTTTCAGGTGTACAATACAGTGACTAGATATGAAGTGATCACCCTGTTAAATCCAGTACCATCTGACACCACACATCGCCATTACAGTATTATTGATAGTATATATAGTGAGATAGAAGTTCTCACTGAGATTATTGAACATCTTTATAACCAGTGTTTTGAATTCTGCATCTGGTAGATGGCTTGTTTTCATTTTATTTAGTTCTTTTTCTGGAGTTTTGTTGTGTTCTTTTCATTTCAGACATTTTTTTCTTTGTCTCCCCACTTTGCCTTCCTCTGTGTGTTTATTTCTGTGTATTAGGTAGAGCTGCTATGTCTCCTGGTTTTAGTATGTGGACTTATGTAGTAGGTTTCCTATGAGGCCTAGTGGCACAGTGTCCCTGGTCACCTGAGCTGAATCCTCAAGAGTTTCCCTTGTGTGGATTGAGTGTACCCTCTTGTTTTAGTTGAGCCTTGGTTGCTGTTTGCATATCAGTGGGAGGGATTGATCCTCCAGCTGACTGGTTATGAGAACTGGCTGTAACTACAGTGGAGAAGCTGTTGTTCAGGGGCTGACCCCATGGAGCAAGATTTGCTTTAGCAGGACTCTGATGTCTGCCCAGTCTGTCCTTTGGGTGCATTGTTTATGGAGGTGGGGTGCGTGGTACTCAGGTGTGATCTGAAGATGGCCACCATGTGTGTTGGTTCTCGTGCTTCCTGGATGGGTTCTGTTGCAGGCCAACATCAGTCTCTGCCTGTGCCCTCCTCAAGGCCACTTGGTATGAGCTACAAGGTGATCTGCAGATGGTTGCCCTTTGTGCTGGGCTTAGAGGTGACTGGGAGAGGTTAAGCTGTGAACCAAGGATGGCTGCCACTAGTGCTGGGCTTGGGGCTGCTTAGCAAGAGGTATGGGGCACACCAAGGTCAGATTGCTGCTTGTTTGGGGTTTGTGCACCTTTGAGAGCTTTTAGGAAAGTCCGCAGCATGAAGCAAGACAGATTATATGGAAAAGCCACTGGAAGCCGCTGGAGTAGGCCCACAAATTGGATGGGGCAGGGTCTCAGGAAATCACCAGAGCAGGGCAACAGGTGTTAGCCAGGTTGATGGAGACTTAGATATGGCAGCCGTCTGTGTCTGCATTCTGTGGGGACAGAGGTGAGGGAAGTAGGGCTCAACAAAGAAACAGTGGATTCTGCCAGCACTTCTTTCTGGGAGAAAGGTGCCCCTCCAGCCCTTGCCTTGAAGCCAGAAAATTCAGTTCTTCCCCATATGTCCCTGATGCCTTTGGAGCCACTGCCCCAGTGCAGGAGCTCAGCATGAGTCAATCCATCAGTGAGTAATTCCATGCAAGAACCCTTTAAAAGGAACACCTGAAACTTCAGCAACCCTCTGTCTCACTCAGCCACAACCTCCACTAGTTTTCACAGGCAGAAGCTGCAGGCAGAAGCTGTGAGGACTTCTCTTCCTTGGACTGGGAGCCTGGTATGGGGCTGGAACCCTTGTTCCTCAGGGGCAACCTCTGCAGCTGAAATATCCCTCCTAATTTTTAATTGCCACATGTGTGTGATACCAGCTCATTTTGTGTCTCTGCCTCCTAACAGTCTCATAGTGGCTTTTTCTGTATATCCTTAGTTAAAGGACTTCTGTTCGGCTAGACCTTAGGTGATTCTCCACAATAGTGGTTCAACAACTTAGTTGTAATTTTGATGTGGTCATAAGAGGATGTAAGCACAGGGTTTACCTACTCTGCCATCTTGACCAGGAGCCTCTTCATCTGTTTTCTTAATCTCTTAGTGTATGTGCGATAATGGATAAAAATCTTAAGCATCATATAAAATATTAAAGCTTAATCACATCTATATCAGCATTGGGTTCCTTCAATTATTGAGTAGTTCACTCAGCTAGTATTTGTGTACCAAGCAGTATGCTGGACACTGAGGATATAGTGGTCAATTAGACTGACAGGAGTCCTGTCCTCATAAAGTGTCTAGTCTAATAAGAATCAACCAGGTCAACAAGCAAGCATAATTTCAGATGTAATGAAAGAGTGCTGCAGGGGGCTGGAAAATCATTTAACCCAAAATTGGGGAGGGAGGAATAGAGGAAGAAATGTCCTCGGGAAAGCCAAGGGCCTGTAGAACCTGGCCAGGCAACATGGGTGTGTTCAAAAGCTCAGAGGAGAGAGAGAGCAGGGATGGAGCTTCAGGTATAAATGTGGGAGGAGCCTTCTGAACTGCATTAAGGAGTTTGGGCTTTATCTTGAGGACAAGAATTTGTGTAGTTAGCCAATAGGAATATCCTGGCGATCTGGCATATGTTCCAAATACCTCCCTATAATGTTAACCACCCAGCAAGAGTTTAGTATGTAATCTGTGTCCAACAGAAGAAGAAATGACAAAGAATGGACAAATGGTTCGTCTAGTCCTCAAATAGACAAGGCTTTTCTTTGTATATCCTAGACTGAGGAGGCAGCACAGTGGGGTTTATGTTATTTTCGTTTTTAATACAATTTGAAAAGACAGTTTTGTCCCTTGCAATTCAAAGCTTGTATTTTATAATACAAGCTTGGCATACCAGGGTTTTGAAGAGTCACTGAGTATGAAAAAAACAAAACAAAACAAAAAATGACTTCCACGCTAAAGATAAAGTAACGAACATCTGAACGTTAGAGCTCTAATATCAGAAATAACTTGGCCTCACTTTTATTATTGTATCAGAGAAGCCTGGAATATTATTAAGAGGTAGCCACATTGCTGGGTGTCATAATTTAGCTGCAGTTACCCAGTGAGCATTGCTCTGAGAAGCTCTGAAGCATATATGACAGACACTTTCCCACGTATATAGAAAGGTACCAAACTTACAGGATGACAAATAAACACTGGTCGTCAATCTTAAAAATAAAGCTCGTTAATCCTGAGTGTTGAAATAATTGAGAAAAGCCATAGTCAAAAAACAAACATAACCTCAAATAGCCAATTTTATCAGCTTGCATGTTGGCATCTACACCATCCTGTTAGAGTCTGTGGATACGATGGTTGCACAATACCACGTGATCGTGAATATCTCTCTTTGTTGGGGCTGCAGCACTTTTTATTCAGAAAACAGTTATCCTCATTTGGCATTCCATAAAGCGGTCAATTTCACATACAGTCAAAATTAAGAGAGGTGGGGATCTAAAGTCCGCCCCCCAAAACAACACACACACACACACACACACACACACACACATCCTACTTGAGAGTCACTGAATGTAATGAATGTCAATGCTGTGAGCAGTGAAGAGGCAGAAAATTCCAGTACTTTAGCCTTGAAAGAAGAGATGAGAACTTTGGGTCTTAGATTGGAGGCACTTGGGGTCATTTTTTTATTTGTTTTCTTTAAATCTGTCAAAAGATTTTGGTACTTCTCCATGTTTATTCCAGGGAAGAAGAGCCCACCAGTCTTAAAACTTCTTAAATAGTGATCCATGACCACAGCCATGCTTCATCCTCTGTGGCAAATATCTTTTGGGTTATTGACCTTCGGAATGAACTTACTTCTCATAGAGATATTCATCTTACTAATCGCTTCTTAAATATGCCATGCTGATGTACTCCTAGTAGTCACACCCATGGGGAAAATGGTGATACTGTTACTATCTTCTTACCTACCTAGTGATTGATTGTGAGTGGCTCCACTGGGGGTGGGGGGAGATCTAAATTAAAAACCTAAAAGCCTAGGACTCAAGTTTGATTCCTCCTTTTTCCCAAATACTGTCACTTCGGATTAATCTGTATGTTCTGTTAGTTCAAATACATTTCAGCCTAGTCAGCTCCTCTTCTCCAAGCCTAGTTAACCACCATCCTCTCCCATCTCAACTACAACATGGCCCTAACTGCTCCCCCGTATCCAGTCTTCATTACGCACAACCCTCACCCCATCGAGGCACACAGGCCTTTCTTCCACTGAAAGACCTGCCCTTTAAAATGTACATCGAATCATTGAGGATTTCCTGCTCACATCCCTTCTCCCACTATACTTGGAATAAAGTCTAAGTCCTTCTTGAAATCTGCATGGCCCTCTATGGTCTGGCCTTCATCAAATTTATTTACCACTGCTCCTCTTGCTTAATCTGTTCCAGCCACGCTGGCCTTCTTACTGTTCCTGGAAAACACTACCTCATCTCACTTTAGGGCCTTTGTACTTGCGGTTCCTGAAACCTGAAAGGTACCTTCACCGAAACATTACATGACTTGTATGTTCATTCCTGGTGTCTTGTCAAATGTTACCTCCTAAAAACACCCTTTCTTGACCACTCTGTCTAAAATTCTCCCTTCAACCTCACTGTACTCCTTTACTCTGCTCTATTTTTCTGCATAAGTCTAACACTCCCTGAAATTACACCGTCTTGTTTACTGATCTACTTATATTCCACTAGATTAGGAGCTCCCCAAGAGCAGAGACTGTGTCATGCTTACAGCTAACTTGTTCACAACCCTTCCCCCTCAGTACTTAGAGGGGGGGACCTAGGAAATTGTGTGGAATAAATGAACGTGAAGGAAGGACTGTGACTATGATTCCTTTATTATTTCTGGGAAAGGTAACCGTATCCCCGAACAGATGATTGTTGTTTTTCCATCTCCACAGTCTCCTCTGGGTCACTTTATGGCAAAGCAAGAGACGCTGTTATGTGCATACGTGTGGCACTCTACCAAACAGCTTGCCTTGTGGTTCAAGTATTCATTCACATCAGACTGTTTTCCATGTATGTTTAATTGCAAAATACAAAATTCTTCCTTTAAGATTAATTACAAGCACACGTCACAAACCAACCATTAGAATGTCTGTAAAAGGAACTATATTTTTTAAATGCCAACAAAGTTGTTTCACCTCTGAATGCCAAATCAGCCATCTTTATTTTGTTCCCACATTCCAAACAAATCTACCTCATGTGAAGCACAAAATGATGTTTTTTTAGTCCCCTTGGATTTTCAGTCAGGAAAGTGAGTCATGACAGTAACAAGGAAGGCTTGAGGTAAAATAGAATTCCTTTTCTTGCAACCTCTACTTTAGGCATTAGTATGAAGCAACATGGAGTTCAAACTAAGCCATTACATTATTCAAATGTGCCAGTGTGTTCTTTTCGTATGCTTTCTCTGAAACAGCAAGTCATATGGAGCCAGAATTCCCCAAGTGAGAGCCCACAAGCTGTTTTAGCCTGAGTCAAGACATGCACATATTACGAAGTGCCTCATCTCTGACGTAGAGAAGGCTGTTCAAAGGGAAGCCTCTGTTTATTGTTTTAACAGTGTGATCTGGCAATCAACTTTGTCTTTTCCCCTCTTGGGTGAGAACAGTTGAGGGAATTGGCTGCTAAGAGACTACATATCTTTTTGCAAGTGAAGAACTGTGTGTTTATTAGTGGTCAGGAGACTGTGGAGGTGAGCAGAAACCAAAAGACAAAGTTCTTTTTTTCCTTTAAATTAAAGTTTATTGGGGCAAAAATTGTTAGTAAAGTTACATAGATTTCAGGTGTATAATTCTGTAATACGTTATCTATATCTCACATTGTGTGTTCACCACCCAGAGTCAGTTCTCTTTCCATCACCATATATTAGACCCCATTTACCCTCTTCTAGAGCCCCACTCCCCTTTCCCCCTTTACCCTCTGATTACCCCTAAAATGTTGTCTGTGTCTATGAGTTTTTGTTCTTTCAGTTGTTTGTCTTGTTCTTTTGTTGTTTTCGGTTTATATACCACATATCTGTGAAATCATATGGTTCTCTGCTTTTTCTGTCTGACTTATTTTGCTTAGCATTATAGCCTCAAGATCCATCCATGTTGTCACAAATGTTCCTATTTCATCTTTCCTTACCGCCGAGTAGTATTCCATTTTGTATATATACCATAACTTCTTTATCCATTCATAACAAAGTTCTTTGGATTGGTCTTTTTGCTTCCTTTTCCGAGAAATAGTCTTTGGTTTTTTTTCCATTTAGTTGCAAGGAGGAAAACTTTTCTCTGTTTCAATCATCTTCCTCAGAGTAAATGATTGACGTCATTCCCTTGAATAAGATGTTCTCCCCACAGAAACAGAAACTATGATCTCTGGGCAAATATGATCTCCAATTGGACATTTGCACAAATGGGACAAAGGCTCTATCTACCTGGACAATAGAATTGGCACTGATTTGGGAGCCAGGTCTTTGGATCCAGTGGTATGTTCAACAGAGTAGTTCTTCAACAGGAATGACCAACAGTTATTAAATACTTATCATTGTATAGTGCTAGATAAGGTGCTGGAGATATAAAATGGTAGTAAACATACGGGTATTTGATGCTCTTTCTACCTATAAGAACCAAGAGCCCCTCTCTAATTGTGAATTTTTAAACAGATGCTGTTTCCTCCAATTTATTTCTCTAGCCAAAGAACGGCACATGTTATTACTGACCAAACCACCACCCAGCTAGTTTCTTTTCAAATTTATGAATTATATTGACTTTTGAGGTCTCATTTGGCAATGCCTTTCAAAGGCACCTGGCCATACTTGGCAGGATCACTGCATTTGAAGTTAGTTTAAAAGTTCTTCTGATGTCGTCAAGAAACCGGTGTTTGCAGTTTGAGATCATGAGAAAGGCATGCAAGGGGTCATTTTTTCTCTACCTGTGCCTCCCTTTCTCATGTTTAGACAAAAATAATATTTCTTTTCTACCATTTCTCGTCTGATGTTCTCATAACATTCTCTTCTGAATTTTTTTTAAATCTGCATTTTACTGTCATGCTGACTGAACTCTATGCCTAAGACCATGCTAAATAAGAGAATCTTCCCTTTGCCACAGAGCCATGAGTTAATCCCCCTTACTTTGACATACTCAGAACTGCTGAAGACATGATATCATTGCAGAATTATTTTTTCATAGCATAATTTTTGACATCAAACGTCTAAGACCACTCTGGATAAATTTTCCTCTGCTTGACATTTTTTTGTAAAGGATTTGACAAAAATCAGACTTTTTTGCCTCTCTCCCCATCACGTAGATTCTGAAATAGACAAACAACGGAGTCACAGCCAACTCTGTAGGCAAGATATTCCACAAAAACCTCCAGCTCTTGGTTAAATGCATCCTGTGTAGTTCAATTCTCTTAACATATCTTGGATGTCCTCTCCTCCTCCTTTTTCATTTCCACTGAGGGTTGGGAGGACAGAGTTATTGTGATGCCCTCGGCCGTATTTCAGTGTTTACCAGAAAAAATATATTTCTCTGCCTTGGACATTATTACTTTCATTTCTTGATTTACAACTGACTTCCTACACCCAGGTGGAGAAATATTTCTCCAGAACACTCTACATTTCTATTTCTAACTATATATATATATATATATATATATATATATATATATATATATATATATATATGTCTTCTTTTAAAGAAAACCTTGGTGATCGTATACCTAGCTTCATAGCCCTCCATTTGGCATACACTGTGGAGGCTCAGCAATTATTTTTGAGTCTTGGTCTTGTCCAACATGATAAATTATTTGCAGTTAATATTGCAGTTAATCTTGTAAGAAGAAAGAAGCACTAAGCCCTTCCAGGGGTTGGATTCCCTTTTGGACTCGTTTGGAGCAGAGTCCTCAGATGGACGTACACAGCTCTTGGCCTGCTTTGGTCCTGCCCAGATGAGCAGTGTTGCAATTACCCACACTTCCCAGCGGCTGTTTCTTCATTTCTGAAAGCTGGTCTTGATTGTCTCAGAAGCAGAATTCAATTTGCAGTTCCCCCAGTAACGTGCTGTGATTCATTCGGGGACAAATCTGGATTGAACTGAGTCCAACTGTCTCTTTTGTGAGACAGAAGGGAAGTATAAGTAGATACTATAGTCACCCAGATGAATCAGCCAGGAATTCATGAAGTGATTCATAAATCGTTATAAAGACCACTAAAGTCTACTAAAATGGAGTGCTGTCTGGCTATACAAAGTGGGGTATTATCATTGGGGGAGGAGGGGAGGTTTAGATGTTAAATCAGTTGTGAAATCCTTAAAACTGTGCTTTTCTTTTTAGGTTCTGAAAAGGATTGCTTTTTCCCCCCTCTGCAGTTGGCCAACTGCTAAAGCCATTTTTCATTGATTAGTTTTCACAGATAAATTTTAAAACCACCACAGATGATACCCCACAATTCTTTTGGGGAATAAAAAAAGACCTCCCCAATCCACCATAGACCAGTTTGTATCCATTATTTCTACTCTCTGGCAGCAAATCAATAATATTTTTCATGTGAATACAATGAAACAAGCTGTTCTGATGCATTTTTCCTTCTTTGGGAGGTCTATAGCCCCCATGGAAATGGTGGTATGTGGGGGAGGGAACTATCCAAAGCACCTATCAACCAACATTTAATCTAGTGGGTTGTGTAAACACCTTTTTTTCCTAAGTGTTAACCCCCAAAGCAGTGCTATAACACACAGTCCCACATTACTTGCTAGAACTGCTTACTTATATAGCACAAATGAAGAAAGGTAAGACACATTTATGACATGTCCTTGACTTGCAACATGGTCTTTAAGTAAATTTTGCTTGAAGAAATGCAATTTTTAGTTAACATAGAAATACTTTGGATTCATAGACAGGGGAAAGAGCAGTACTTGAAAGGAGTTATCCAATTGGAAAGACTAAAGTTATAAGCCCAGCTTGGGCAAGAACCCCAGTTCAGAATTGAGCAGGTTCACCAAAGCAAACTGGGAAACCTGACTCCATTGTCAGGTTTCTTAAAAGCAATAGGTTGCTGATAATATCCCCATCACCCGGTGATAAGGATCAAAATCTCAGATGCCCACAGGAATCCTCTCGCATCCTCCCTCAGCCCATCTCTCTGCCTTGCTTCACATCTCCACTGAAAGCATCTTACCTTATTGGGATAAAGTGGTGTCTGGAGAACTAGCTGTGGGACTTGGCAAAGCATTTCATGTCTCTGGGCCTACTTTATCTCATCCAAATAAGGTGGTGCTCTAGTGCACTTCAGCTAGAACATTCTATGATTGTATGAATTTATGAACTCAGGATACTCCTTTGGGAAACCCAGTACCAAGAAATAAGACCACAACTACTGCTCCGAGAACTAGAAAATTAGCCAGTTGAGTAAATGCCTCACTTTGTTTGAGCTTTATTTCCATATCTCAATAGTTAAGGGTGAAAGGAGCCCTAAGATTTTTTTATATTAAGAACTCCATAGGTGATGGAAGGAGAACTGACTCTGGGTGGTGAACACACATTGTGATATATGGATGATGTATTACAGAATCGTACACCTGAAACCTATGTAACTTGACTAACATTGTCACCCCAATAAACTTTAATAAAAAAAAAAAAACTCCATAAATACAGAGAACCAACTGATGGGAAGTAGCTTGAGGGGCTGGGTGAAAAAGGTAAAGGGATTAAGAAATCGGCAGTTACCAAATAGTCATGAGGATGTAAAGTACAGCATAAGGAATATAGTCAATAATACTGTAATAACTATGTATGGTACCAGGTAGGTGCTAGGGGGATCATTTCGTCGGTTATATAAATGTGTAACCACTGTGCTATACACCTGAAACTAATATAAAATAATATTGAATGTCCACTGTAATTGAAAATTTTAAAAAGAGAAATATTGGAGGATAACACATGCACAAAATATAATTCCTGTGGCACGTCATACCATAAGGGGTATGTGGGGTGGAGGGTGGGAGGGGAGTGTTAAAACAAACAAACAAACTCAATAGATAGTCTAATGCCGTGCTTGAACCATAGTCTTATATAACCCTCAAGCAGTGGGGACGTGTTAATATCAGGGATATCTTAAATTTCTATTCTATTGAGAGAAGTCAATCTATAGCCAGGTATTGAATCATCTAAAAAGTATCAGACATTCATTGTCTAAAGTACTTGGATATCTCTGACTTCCCAATTTAAATTTGTTCATAATCCATCACCATCCCTCACTTTCCAGTCTTTATTTTTCTTCCTAGTACTCATTTCCTCTAGCCCAACACATGGTTTGCTTATTTAAATTTGTTCATTGCCTGCCTCCCCTCACTAAAATATAAGTTCCACAAAGACAAGGAAATGTGTCATGTGTTGCTTTATCCCTAGTACTTAAAACAGTGCCACAAACTTGGTCAATGTTCAATAGATATTTTGAATGAATAAATACAAATGTTATCTCCGATTTTACGATCCCCAGTGAGAGTCAAGATTATCTATATTTTACACTTGAAATTGAATCTGGGAGAAGTCAGGTAATTTATTCAAGATTACCCAGCTATTATAGTAAGGGACAAAGCCAGATTTCCAGCCCAGGACTTCTAGTACATCTGTTTCCGAACACATCCATCTGCTTCTCCTGCCATTTGCAGTTTTTCTGCATATGATTCTCACCAGTTTTACATGTCTCCATCGTGGCCTATTGTTGTGCGAAACAATCTCTAATTGAATACTACATTTGCAGGAAAGATAACCTCTGTGCTTCTGGATCAACTTATTGTAAGTTTGGGGAGCTTAGTGTGAACAGAAGGTGGGAGCAGGTCACACAAACGAAGGAGCATAACCAAGTAAATACTCCTGAATATCAGACATTATCTAAGATGTGCACAGATAAATATTTGCAGAAACCTTTCTACGGTTTTGGTTTGTTTTTTTGGCAGAAAATCTTTTATGGCCCTTTAAAACGTGTTTCCTCCCATCCCTTTTTTTTTTTTTTACTTTTTGGCAAGCCATTGAACTATGGCTCATGCTAAGGTTATATAAACTCCACTAAATGAGTGGAAATGGTTGACTCAGTTCTCTGATTTGCTTTTGTGTGATGTTTCTGGTAAGCAGCGATTTTTTTTCTTTTTTTCAGTTCTAGTCTGTTGTGCATTTACATAACAATTTTCTGTTGTTTCATAAAAGTATAAAAGGCCAGGGAAGAGACTGACTGGTAAGCTAGTTGAATGAAATCTGTGAATGTCAACTACAGATCAGCAGCTGGGGGACAGAGTTGGACTTAGAAAACTTTCAGACCATCTCTCTTCTGGCTCTTGAACAGTCCTGTAACTCACAATGAATTAGAGTGATGTCATCTTGTCCTGACATAATAGAGTAATGAGATATTCCGCAGGAGAAAAATTGTAAATCACTGCAGTTTATACTCAGCATCAAAGTCGTTTGTTTCTTTTAGCATAAAAATTTTTAATTTACCTTCTTCGAATTAAAAAAAAAATCCCTGTTTTGGGCAGAATATGTAGACCGTATTTATTTTGGTATGTGTATGTGCATGTTTAAAAACAAGGTTGGAAAATAGTTGAGGGCACTAAGAAAGTGAGATTCATCCCACCTTCAATAACGATAGGAATATTTTATGTTTTACTTAGTGAGCTTCTGTTTACTTAGTGAGCATGTTGTTTGTTTGGTTGCTTCTGGAATAAATTGCCTCAAACTACTCAAGTTTCTTGAGTCCTTTTGACTTTTGAAATCATGTTTCTGGCATCTCTTCTGCTTTGAGTTGTCAGTAGGCCTCTCTTAACAGTAGGGCTCTTTCACCTTCTCCACTCCTCTCCTGCCTTTTGAAGCCCTAATTTTCATTTGCTATTTCTACTCTACTATGAGCTGCTTAACAAGTAACCAAGTTCATAAAAATTAATTTTAAATTAACAGAGGGATTGTGAGAGACTTTTCAGTAAAATACTGTGTAGTGATTTTAGGCAGTAACAAAATTGATTCTATGTGCTGTACTTGAAAATCAGTCACATTTACACACTCACTTCTTAATACTGGATTTTGTTAGTGCTGAGTTGTTATTTCCGTGTTCTTAGCAATTGTCTGGACAGTTGAGTTCACATCCTACCACTTTTCGTCTTTTCTCTATACATGTACATGTTAAAATTTTTATACCAATTCTTTTCTTTCCAGATCAAAGACTGCCTTAGGCATACATTTATTTACTTAGAATACTTAGAATAGTTTATACTTAAAATTTCATTAATAATTTATATGGAATGACATACTATATTTTGAAATTATATTAACTTTATACCATATAATGTTATGTATTTGAATAACATGGAGAAAAATCCAATCCAAATTAGCAAAAAGCAAAATACAGAGTTAGCTGAAGGCTCAGTAGGTATTATTTTATTGCCCCTGGGTCTCTGAAATAAGCAATGTTAAAACCTGGTGTGTATACGACCACAGTTTTTTTCTTTCTTCCTCATCATTATTACATTAAGTAATATGTGGTAGCCAAGAGGTCATGGCCAGGGTTTGGAACTCGTGTGAATGCATAGGATAAGAATGACTGATAATTAGCATGTAATTATATACTATCTAGATAGATACATAGATGCATAATTTATATGTAGATATATAGTCTATATACAGATATAGTCTATTATATAGAACTTACATTCTAAATGACTCATAAAATGCTCAAATGAATTCTGTTCTTTTAGTGGTTGAATACTCCCCCTTTTTTAGCTAGTAATCATAATCCACTCTATAGCCACATCACCCCAAATTATAAAAGTAGCAAGTTTTATATTGCTGACACCCTTTGCCTCCTTCCCCTTCCCCACCCACCTTTTCTACTCTTTGTTAATCAAACCCCTACTTACGAGTCAGACTTAATGTGCAGTGGGGCTGGGGTGTTATGCAAGAAAATTGTTCTCCATCAAGCGCATGATATTAGGGTCCTACTTCTACATACTGTAACTTGCCCGATCCACACATTTCTACTCCGTCAGTCCTCAACAGAAAACAAAGGTGGCGGAAGTACTAGGAGAAAAGACCAGAAAACCATCTAGAGCACGTTGCATCTTTTATTCTCAAATGAAGATAGATAATTAGGAAGCCAGTCAACAGATCTTGCTGCTTTGCCCACCCCACGCCCCCCCCCCCCCAAAAAAAAAAATCTTGAGATGCCAATGATGGCTATTTCTGTAGTAATGCAGGTTGCCTTCCAATCCAAATCCTCCCTCACTCCCTCACTCCCTCCCTCCCAGGGATTCCAGTGTTGAGTGGTAGTGTGGACTCCTCTAACTATAAAGTCTGTGATCCCACAAACCCTCATCCATGTCCCACAACCTCAGAGTGGCTTACGAGACACATTAATGACATGTTCCCCAAGGAGACAGTCTCCACATGAGGAATCCTGGTGTACGAGTTTTTTACTAGAGGTTCTCAGAGCAGTACCAGTGTTCTTTTGCTGTGGTGTCTCTCAAGGCCATTTAGAACATCTTTTAGGCTAATTCCAATTAAGATGATGTGCTTGGAAAAGATATATTTTATTGGCACAGGACACTCATTATTCTCTTTCAGCAGAGCAAAGATATAAATTATTGACGAAGCAGACATCCTAACACAACTAGTTTGTTTAAGTGTCCTCTAACTTCTCTTCCCCAGAGGTTATCTAGTCCAAATCTTCCCTCCTTGGTTTGTGCATCACCTTCTTACATAGCTTCTTCACACCTCAACAAGGAGAATGCAAAAAAGAACATGGTGTTTTCTCCCATGGTTTCTTATAGCTGTAATACAAAGGTAGAAGCTCTACCTTATTAAACATTCTGGTTCAGAACGTTGCAAATTACTTTGTAAACTTGACGAGTTTGCCCTCCTTTTTTTTAATCAGATACGGCCCTATACAAAAGCCTAGCAAAGTGAGGTGATTTGTCCCTGTGAAATAAGTGGTATACACAGATGGCAACTTCTACATGTTAGTGTAGAGCAGGGGTGTCCAAACTTTTTTCAACGTTTTTCACCAAGACCCATATGTGGTAAAATACACCAACAGCCGGGCCACTCACTCGAGGTGAAGTACGTATTACCTCACCTGGTTTATTAAGTAAACTAAACATATTTTTGGAATTTGCTGGGGGCCAATAAAAAATGGATTGCGGGCCACAGTTGGCCTGTGGGCCGCAATTTGGACACCCCTGGTGTAAAACAAAGCCTGTCTTTCTACAAGGTGTAAGAAACGGCTAGTTGAAAGTTTTTAACTCACTGGGCCTTTTTGGGGGAGACTAAGCAATTCATTGCGGGTATAGTTTTCCCGAACATAATTTTGCTGCTTCATTTCACTGCCTCGATGGATTCCCTGCTCCTTTCTATACCACACTGTGCCAGCCCCTACTGAACTGGCAAGCCTCCTACTGAACTCGAGTACCATTTTGATAGTCTGTGGACATTGCTAAACTTTAACATTGTTCTCACAAGTACACCTTCCCTTCAATGTTAGAGCGGATAAACTCACTTTACATCTAGTCATGCCCATCCTGCCAATTCTCCCTTACAATTAGACCAATGGATAGTTATTCATGTTATATGTCAGTTAGTGGCTGTCACCTTATTTAAATACCTGTGTGTCCTCCCACAGAAACTACCAATAGTCTTATTGTGATCGGCTCATGTGATTGCAAAAGATGTCCCACGTTGTGTTCCTGTTAACCCAGGGCAGTGTTCTTGGCCAAGCACAGAACCCCCGCAGATCTCTTGGGTTCTGGATTTCAAACCACATTTGACCTTTGAGGTTTAAGTTAATTTACTCTTGGCAAAAAAAAATGTATTGTTTAAAGAGAATAGGATTAGAGAGGCTTATAATAAAGACTTGTAACACTTCTTGGGCCTCAGATATGTCTTACAGAACAAAATGTTTATGAGCTAAGTGTAAATGAATCAGAAACATATGGATCAAATTTCCCCTAAAATGCAAACGGATTTAAAAATTAGCAGAAAAGCGGTCTGACAAAAGATGTGCTTTTAATTTCACCAAACCTAGAGTATTTGAAATGCATTTTAAGAAGCTTGGCAAACCCAAACTGTGACTAGATTTTCTCTTTGTTGATCTCTTTTATTCCATCAGTATCTCAATTGAGAAGTCTGGTTAAAAATGGGAGACAAAAGTCTTCATTATTTTTTTTTTTAAAGGGCTCTTTTATCATGCTGTTACATAGCCAGGATGGGAAATTGGAATTTGGCTTTGACAAGTGTCTTTGCTCCTGTGATTTTAGTCCCTCATGTTTCCTTTTATAATTGTTTTCTCAGGTTTGCACCTTCTGCTCCATCTCCTCACCACATCAGCCCCCGGAGAGTTCCGGCTCCTTCTTCTATAATGCAGAGAACACAGCCTCCCCATACCCAGCAGCTCTCAGGATCACACCTGAAGTCTTATCAGCCGGAAACAAACTCTTCTTTCCAGCCAAATGGAATCCATGTCCATGGTAAGTGAGGAGCGGTCAGTCCCTTGAGTTTTGAAAAGCAACGTGGTTTTTAATCAAGAGTCTTAGTTACCAGTTGTGGATTTCAAATGGTCTGTTATATGCCAGGCTTTGCCTTTTATGACTTGTGTCTCAAATTTCACCATTGGCATGAACTCTTACAGTACTTTCCTGGCTTTGGCCCTAAGATGATATGACTTATGATACCCCAAAGTGGTCAGCCCAAGGTGGTGATCCATTAAGCGAGCCAGCACTTTAACACGTCATGGAGAGGCCCTAACAACAGTGTCTTCTTTTCTAAACCATGACCAGTCGTGTGAAAGGGAACAACAGGAGCCCTTTGCTCGTGCATGCCTCTCCTCTCACAGGGTTTTGCCCCTATTCCCATATGTCCAGATCCTCTCCATCCTTCAGGGCCCAGAATAAATGACACCTCCTCTCTGAAGGCTTTCCTGATCGCCTAGCTGGACTTAATCTTTCCTGGCTCTAAACTCTGATTACGTATCACCTGCATCCTTCCGATAGTACTCATGCTCTCTCTTCCTTGTAATTTACTTCTCTGTGAGTGAAATTTATCTTCACCATTAACGTGTAAACTTCTTTCTGAGGTCAGAATTTTCTGCCCCCTTGCCATTTCTCTTATAGAATTTAGCACAGTTCTTCACATGTTGTAAAGACACATAGATACTTGATAGGTGCATGGAAGAAAAAAAAAGCGAAGGCAAGAGAAACATGATGGTTTTCAAAATGTATCAATCTTATGTTTATCTCAGAACGTGCATGGAGAACTAAGTCTGGCTTAATTGCTTTTCTTTATTTAAACCCATTTTGCTGACTCAGACAGATATCTTAGTGAACATCCGTAGAAAGTTGAATTGCCAAACATGACTCATAGCGTTTTACTTCCTGGGGACACTCTGACCATTTTATACAAGCAGAAGATAATACTGTCCATTTAGACTGTGTTTCAGCTTCTTCTGAAAAATAGGATTCTTCATCAATGTCTTACTGATTCCTGAATTTGCTTCATATGAGTTGTTACTTGAAATTAAGAGGTGATATCTCTAAGCAAGTCTAAATCAGTATTCAAATTGAGGGTTAATATGTGTGAATGATTTTCCAAGATGACAGGGTCAAGCAGTACTATTGAGTGAGGCTTGGATAAGAACATTAACATAAGGACCTGGATAACTGAAGACGAGGCAGTGTGGAGACAGTGGGAGGCTATAGGAAGGGAATGACCTTGAAAAGCCCAGGGTCAATGCCTCTGGCTCAAAGTTCCATCTATCTGGTCTCCCTTCTCCCCAGTTTTAGTCACACAACGCCCCCACCCCCCGCTTTCACCAACAAAACCTGGGCTTCCACCAGTCTTTGGGCCTGTTGTAATGTTTACCTTCTTCTGCTGGTAAATTTCTTCTGAAGCTTTAATAATGTATTTATTCAACCAAGCAATATTTCTTGACTTCCTACTATGTGCAAAGCAATGTGTATGTGAGAAAGACAAACAGAGCACTCTCCCTTCTAAGGGGGGGCTTCCCACCCCGGGTGAGGAGCTTGTCTAACGTGGTGGGGATTCAGGTCCCCTGAGCTGTGAAGCCATCCTTACCTGCAGGCAGAGGTGGACAGCGTGAATGTGGGCTTTGTGGAATACAGAATATAGGTCATTTATCCTAAGACACACGAGTTTTACCTTCACTTTAGCTGAAATCTGAATATAGCTCAGTCAGTGGCACCATATAATTGGCAATGATTTTTTCTGTCTGGTGCTATATAGAATAATGGAGCATTTCTCAGTCAGTGGTGTCATGGTTCCAATGAAATGCAGTATAACACTCTTTGATTACAACTGTGAAACACATTTTACAAATTCAAAAATTAACCTATGTGTAGAAAAAAATTGGAAGGAAATTCTCCCTAACATTACCTGTTCTTTTTATCACAGTAGTAGGATAATAGGTGGTATTTTTTTCTTCTTTTTTCTGCTTTCTAAAGAAATTTTGAAAGAGATTTTGGGATTAGACCATTAGGCCATTAAAAATTCCCATGGCCAATGAGAAACTGCTCACAGAAGCCCTAAAAATAAATACATATGACAAGCCTTTCCGGAAGAGATCTGGATGTAGTTACGCAAATTGGGAAATATGACTTTTCTCCCAGAAGATGGACGAGTTGCTGCTGTGACTAGCTTGCAGAGGGAGTGTCCCTGCATTAGCTACTGGGCCACGGCTAGGAATTAAGGGGTAGGGATCCAGATACAGCCTGCCTTCCTCCTCCAAGCATTTTTCTGAAAATGTTTTTCTGGAACTTCCTACGCAAAAGCATTTGAATAGAGACCAAATTGATCTAATATTTTTCAACTGCTTGGAAGGAGAGGAGCAGAGACCTTGGCCATACCTTTCAGCTTTGGTTGGATTAGTTTTCTGGATGGCATCCTACAGCATCTTGGTAACAGATCCCCTAGTCAAACTAGATTTTTAAAGCCCCAAGCATTGTCAGGGGTGTGAACATGCGAGCTACAGTGAATATTTGTTCTCTCTTTCAAGAAGTTCGTGGCTTTTGTGAGCAGCATCACCCCTATCCTCTCTGTGCTCTCTGCGGTAGGTAGAGGTCAGAGAAAAATGGTATCACTGTATTTTTAGAGCTGAGATCGGAGACCTAGAAGAATGTAAAATATCTAGGCATTGCTGCCTCGGCAAAGGACACAGGTGTCTTTAATATGAGGTCCATATTTCCAAGCCACATTCTTAATCTACGTGTTTCCAAGCAAAGAAACTAAATACATACGTGTTTATATCTGCCCAGGGGGAAATGTATTAGGTTGGTGCAAAAGTAATTGTGGTTTTTGCAATTATTTTTAACCTATTAAGCTGCAATTACTTTTGCACCAACCTAATACCTGTATGTAGATGCTGTTGCATTACTTAGAGCCCTGGAAGGTTCGAACTCACGGGCTTTGGTCTCACAGATGAAAAAGAAAAAGAGGTCCATTGACTTTTCTTCATGCCAGACTAATTGATACAGAGCTTAGACATTGTGTGCTCAACATATATTTTTATTGAGAGGTGTTTTATAAAAGGCATACTTTGAAAAGATTAATAGCACTGCTTTTTCAAGTTGCCTCACCTAGTGAGGACCAGAGCACAGTTTTGTTGATTCTGTATCCACTTTATTCATATTGCTTTTATTAGTAAGGTGGATAAGGTGTCATTTCTTTTAATGTTTGATTGTTGATAGAATTTACGGGTCTCTGGGTGGTATCTCCAAGGCAACTTCTTGGTACATTTTAGTCTTTTATTTTATATGTAAACATTAGGACAACTCTTTCTAATCATGTAAGCTTGTTCTTTCACCTTTTCTTTCTCTTTAGGACCATTCTCTTGCCCAGGCAAGCTTCAGAATTTTGCTTGGATTAGTTGCCTGAGAGTTGATATTTGTACATTTTGTTATGGTACTAATGGATAATTTCTTTTTAAATGCCCTATTCACTCTAGGCTGTGAGAATGCCATGGGAATTCCTAGAACAGCATTTTCACAACCTTCCTGCTTTTGGCTTCATCAAGGAGAGGCCAAGTTCAATTCAGCAAGTGTTTATTGGTCACTCTACGTGCCAGGCAAGCATGAATGTCATTTAATCAGTGCACTGTGATACATGCAATAACAGAAGGTAGCAGAGGCACCCAGTTTATTCAGAGGAAGGTTGTCAGAGAAGGGTTCCTAGAGGTGACTCTTGAATAGGGTTTTGAAGATTAATAGTTTATTGGGTCGGCCAGGTGGGAAGAGGCATTCCAGACAGAGGGAAGCAAAGTGCACAGACAGGAATACAAATGACAGCCTTGCGCATGCCTGGAGAGAAGAGCCAAAGGCAGTTTGTGTATAGCTGGAATGCCCAGGTTAAGCTGTGGAGCAGAGGGAGAGGAGGCTCAGGAACCAGCAAGGCCAGCTCCTAAAGGGGTTTGGGGCCATGCAAAGTGTAATGCTATTGAGTGAAGAACCAGCCTGGTATTTCAGGAAAGTCAGCAAGGGCATTGTGTAGAGAACAGAAAGGGAGAGGTAGGAACATTACATCCTAACTGCTGGGATTATATTGAACTGCGTGTATAAAACACCCAAACAACAATGACTTAAATAGTCCAGCTCACTCAGATGCAACTGGTAGATAGGGAATGATGTAAGAATAATATGGAATTGTGTTTATTCACACACAGTCTTTCCTACGTAAGACAAGTTGGAATAGCGAGAAAAGTCCATGAAAAAGCCCTCAACCTAGCTGCTGCACAGGCAGGAGCCCTTTCAGCTCTCTTTTAATAAAATGTGGAATGAGCACGACCCCAGGTGCTCACTCTCCAGGGAGTGTATACCTGGCTTGCACGGCGCTCAGCTAATGGCAGATCACAATGCTTCCTACCTGCTGGCTCCATCACCTGTTGTCTCAGTTCCTGCAAGCCCACATTTCCAGTCGACATTTTTGTGAATTTTTTATAACCACAGAGAATCCTCTAGCCACACGAAACTGGCTGCCCAAATTCCCTCTTGATTATTTTGTCACCGCTGTAGTTAGAAGGGTTCATACTGTTGAGTGGTCTGCCCCAATCCTAGTTTTCCAAGCGCTTGTTATTTGAAATACACATTTGTGCAGAGCACAAGACTTTCCAGGATTTGTTTATCATGTTATAGCAGCATGCCCAGGGTGTGTGTCTATTCCTCTCACATAACAAGACATCTAACAATAAACAGTGTGGGGTGGGGGAGGGAACAGTGCACCAGCCTCCTCCCAGCTTTCTGCTTTGCTGTCTTAAATGGTGGCTCCCATCTTCCTGTTTACAATGTGGATGCTGATATTCTACGTGCTGTGTCTGGGTTTCAGGCAGAGGGGAGGGAGAAGAGTGAAGGACAAGTGTACCGCAAGCTTCGTCACGTGGCTACCCTCATATGCAAGGGAGTCTGGGAACATAGATATTTAGTGCATTGCCATGCTTAACACAATTGAGGTTCTGTTAATAATGTTTATTGGATAGGCACATTTCGTGGTGTGCCAAATGTTCTCTGGGATGGTTTTTTAATCTGTAAAACGGAACTATCGCAGATTTGAGTGCCTCCTGGAAATCAGTGGTAGAGCCTAGAGGCCTCTTTTTGAAGGTTCAGCCCCATTTTATGTCCCTGTACCCGATTCTCTTAGGTTTTTATACTTTCCACTGCTTGCTCTTATTTTCACCCCTCTAGACTTGCCAGCTGCCAACGCAAAGATTTCCATCATCCATGGTCCAGTCGTTAGATTTCATTAGGAAAACACCATGAGGCTGCCTATCCAGCCTGGGCCATTTGATACCAAGGCGGCAGCAGTGGGAAGTGAGAGCCTTCTCTGTTGGTCCTGGCTCCTGGGGTTCATAAGCTGTCTTTCTCATGATTTAAAGCGTGCCCTGCCTGCAGGCCCCAAAGAAGCAGTCCAGTCAGCTCCCAGACAATGATGGCATTTTCCCACCTCAGTATGGAGTAGTGAGATTGTCAGCCCAGCTCAAATTGAATGCATCTGGAAACAAAAGATTTCCAACCACCAACAGGTCTCTAAGAATAAAACATGTTATAAATGGTTTGTCCTACCAAACAGCCAAGCCATCTTCCAAGCTGAAGAAATCCCAGAGCATTGATACTTAACTGGAATGGGGTGGTAGGTACAAGTTTAACTTCTTCCTCTGTTGTTGGCTGTTTACTTACAGTGATTGTGCAATGGTACTTTCCAGAAAGTGTCCTATGGGTCATAGCCACAACTGATCTCATTTCTGGGAGTTTATAGTGTTAAATGTCAAAAGGTTATTTTTTAAAGGAAAATTGTAGAGATAATAAACATGCTCCCTGCCCACCCCATCAGGAAATTTAGTCACATTTACATATGTGAGGTTGTGAAACAATAAAGTAGTAAGTCTAGAAATGGTATTGCTTAGCACTTAAGCATGTTTCACAACTTCTCCTTGAAATCTCAGGAAGACAAATGAGAGTGATTGTAAATCAACAGTGTAATAGTCTTCACTAAGAAAATTGTGACATTCTCACGAGAGGAATGAGCCAATGAGTACATTTTATGTTACTCTGATTATCAGCTAATGTTATCAGCATTCATAATCAGGAATAAATTTGGGTATCAGCCATGATGTTATTCAGGCTTATATACAAAGTTTGATGATTAGATTCAAAAAAAAAAAATCTTAATTACTCTTATATACCTAATTACTACAAAATTACCCGAAGAGCAATTTTACACAACTAGTACTTGATAAATTCTGACAGTGTGCTACTTCTGTAAAACAAAAATTAAATTGAAGTGCATATGCAGGTTGCAGTCAGCATTTCAGCATGTTGGGTTTTGGGGAGGAGTGTAAGATGGTCATCTTAATCAGAAAAGCTGTTGGAATGATTGATTATGAGAAATGACTAAACTATGAATAATCTATATTATGTAGTTAAGCATCAGCACACACAAACATGCATGCCCTCATGTGCGCGCGCGCGCACACACACACACACACACAAAAGCCATTTATCAATAAGGAGCTTAAGATGACGGAATCAACTACTCAAAACTAAATTATAAGTTTCATCAGGACAGAGACTGGATCCTCCCATAACCCTTTGCACGTAGTAAGTGCTCAATAAATTTTTATTGAATCAATATGAATTAATAAAATGGACGGAAGGAAGAAAAGAGTGATTTTTTGCTTATGGCTTCTGAGATTGGTGGAGCCAGCCCTTGGCAAAATGCAAATTTTCAGGGCCTCTCTTTTTCTGGGCACTTTCTTCTATTTCCCTGTCCTTCCCTTTAAATATTCAGTTCTTACCAACTACCTAGGATTTCTCTCTAGAGGAAATAGGAGGATCTAATGATAAACTTACATATTAAGGTAACTGTAATATAGTACTCCTTCTCAAGAGTATTGGCATTTTAAAAGAAGATACCTGAGACGCACCTGATACTGAATGTCTAGTAGTGAAATTTTGAGCAGTAGCAGCTCTGTAGCAGAGGTATTTTGAGGCATTCCCTTGATTCCAAAAGCACTTTTAAGTTTTCAAAGCAATCAGAGCCACTAGCCGCCATATCCCTATATTGGTCATACTATCTCAGAAGAGGATATTGTCAAAAGAGGAACTTGTGACTTGCCCAAGTTGATACAGGAAGAGAAGCAGTAAGCTGTGAACAAAGTAAAGAAAAAGACTTTGGAATCAGGCAGATATGCCAGGAATCCTGTGAGCAAGTCATACAATGTCCTGAATCGGAGTTTCCTGAATCTAATAGGGGTTAGTGGTACTTCTCTTTCAGAGTTGGTATAAGCATGAGAAAAAATGCCTAGCCCACTGGAGATGTTCAGTTCACTAGAGCTATTGATATTGTTATTATTTTTCTGCTGTGTACCAGATACTGTATTCTGGTTACATCCACTTACGTTATTTAATGCTCACAATAACATTAATAAAAATATGAATAAACCCTAGCTTCCCAGGTGAGACTGCGAGATTATACACCTTGCCCCAAGTCACATACCTAGTGAGAATCAGAGCTGATTTTATAAACACAGTCTGACCCCAACGCCCACACTCATTCTCCTTCATGACGGTGCCTACAGATACACTACTGTGGAAGTTTGTAGTTTCTTGGGAATTACTTTTGTGTGAAGTTAAGTGTGGAAACATTACAGGGCTAAAATTCTGCTAGCAATATAAGTACTATGACTCATGCTTTCCCACCAACCTCCTGATCTTGTGTCTTGGCACACAGATTGCTGAAAATGTGTGTCTTGTCTTTTCTGTGTCAGGCGGTGTGGCAAATGCTTACCATGGAATTTCTCACTAAACCTCGTAACATCACTACAAAGAAGGCATTCCTTCCTCCCATTTTACAGATCAGGATCTTGAATCACTGAAACATTGAGTGACTTATCCAAAATATAGTATCTTCGTCTTGAAACATTGGAAATGGAAACTACACCCAGGACAATCTGACAATAGAATCTATGCAGCCACTGCTGCTTTAGGGAAGGGAGTGTCCACTCTCTACTTGCCGTGGTGGGGTTACACCACGGTGTGTGACTCTGTGTGTGTGTGTGTGTGTGTGTGTGTGTGTGAGAGAGTGTGTGTTCATTCTCATGTGCCATGTTTGCTCAAGTACATGCATGCTGGGGGGAACTGTTTGGAAATCTGAGCACTCACTTAACAAACCAGGGTTACTGGCCTTTTAGCACAGTCTTTAGGTACAGTTTAAAAAATTTTTTGACTTTAAATTTTTACCTGCGAAATTTTTAAAAAAGGCTTATGGCACTTAAATATAAAGAGTTTTATGTTGCCTCCCAGCCTTACACTTACCTCAATTCCACTGCCCAAAGGTAATGGCTAGTACGGTTGGTGAAATTAAATGCATGTGTGTATATGTACTTATATATGCTTGTATGCATATATGTACATACCTACATGCCCCCTGGTAAAAATGACCGCACATTCTGTATTTTATGACTTATTTTTTAACTTAAGGTATTACATGCTTTTGTTTTGATAGGTCAATGTACATAGATCAGCTCCTTTTAAAAAAAATGTGTAATACAGGAACATGTCATCATCTTTTTAATCATTCTTGTATTGGTAGACCTCTACATTTTTTATTTTTTGCTTTTACTAATAATGCTGTGTTAAATCTCCTTATGTATATATGTAAATATGTTTTTACACAAACACATATATATGTCTTTGCATGCTTTCTCTAGGAAATATTTCTGAGAGATACTGCTCGATTAATAGGTATGCACATTTTAAAGTTAGGTAGGTACTGCCATATATTCCTTCACAAAGGCTCTATGCCAGTTTCGAACCTCACCAGCCCTGCAGTAGAATTCCCATTTCCCCACACTACATATTGTCAATCATTTTAATTCCTGCCAATTTGTACAGCAAAGTTGTTTTGATTTTTCCTTTGGTTAGTAATGTGATTGAGCATATTTTCATTTTTTATTGAGCACTAACAGTAGTTTAGTTATAACAGGGGTTAAGTAAAAGGAACACTACTAGGATATTTATATTATTTATTAAGTTAGTTGGCCTGCTCTCTCACTCTACAGGTCAAGTCATGTGTGACATAACATACTATTTTCTTAATTGGAAGTCAAGTCTTATTGAAGAGAAGGAAAATATCCAGAAAATTTCCATTTCATTGACTATTGTGACTTCTCTGTCAGTTAACTTAAAATCGCCTATAGAAAAGTATTTAATGAGCATTATTACAGATTTAGTGCTTTTTTCGTTCTTTTGGGGATGTAATGACACTTTTTCCAGATGTTCTGTCTTATATCTGAAACTCATGAAGTTTAGCCTCTAATAAATGCAGCTCTTAAAAATCAAGTTAATGATTTTCTTACAACTTTATTTTAGGGACTACTTAGTTGGTCTCTTCAGGGGTGAACATATTAATGGCAATCTGTCTCTTGTGATTCTTGTATTTTTAATTGGTATTTTCCTTATAAACATGATAAGCAATTGATGGTTTAGTAAAAAACATTGTGAATAGCTGTGGTGGAGAGTCCTTAAAATAGAGGGGGGGGAACCACACACATGAGGAACATCTGGGTTACTGGTGACAAGACCACTGTGATAACAAAACAAACCAACAACAGTGAAACACTACATCTGGCTTGATGTGTGCCCATTCTCATCTGGGCTTAGACTACGTTGCTAAACAATCCCAGTTCTCTTAGAATTTCTAGTTAGTTTACTTACAATTGTGAGTGCTCTTTCTGATTAGTTTTCCCTCTCCAACCAGATTGTTCTGCTTAAACTTTCTGTGTCATTCTTTTGCAAGGTCTTTGAGGACTGGAACTTATAAGGTGTGAGTCCATTAAAATAAAAACATTCAGACATTTTTCTAGGTCATTTAAGTGTAACAACCAACCCCACTCCTCCCTCATTCCTCCATCAAACCCAATCTCATGTCACACATCCCAGAGTAAAAGCTTTACTTAAATTTCCTCATCATTATGGTAAATGATTCAGGAGATTAGCCAAATATTTATCCAAGGTCTTTTGTATAGTGGATCTGGACTGATGCAGCATTTTTATCAATACCACTGAGGTCAGTATCTACATTTATATTACTATATATGTTTTATAAATTACCCTTAGGTATAAAATAATTTTATTAGTCTTAGTAACTGTAAAGAAAACTGCACAATAAAACATGAGTTGAATGAATACCTGAATCCTCATTATAACTTGGGGCTTGTCTGCCCCTGTTTGGAGATGAACTCAGAGGAGTTGATTAAGTTCCCTGACTTTGGGATGTTTTCCTAAAAGAACACAAGGTGTTCTTTGGATGAGCTGAGTTGCTTCACTCTCCTGTCCACTCTTTTTCCTCTTCAGGTTCAGTGACCTCTTTGACATCCAGCAGAACAGGGTAGCTTGGAGCAACAAAACCCTCCAGATCACCTGGTCAGGCCGGATCATATTTTTATCATCTTTGTTTCTTCCTCCATTAAAAAAAAAAAATGTCAGTGATAGAAAAGGAAGTCCATTTATTTTTCTGAAATTCTGATGGAGTATTGTGTATAAGGTTCATAGGTCAGAATCTCTGAGCTCTGTTATGGAACTCTCACCATTAGTATTTTCATTAAAGGCTCTAGCTGTGGGTGTCATTTGCTCCTTCATTTATTCATTCTCAAATACTGAGCCCCTGTTGTGTGCCAGGTCCTGTTTTGGGATGCTAACACTACATCAGTAGGGAAAACAAACGAAGGCCCCTGCCCGTCCTGAGCTTCTATGTAAGGGGAGATTCTTGGCAAGCAAAGCCTTTGAACTCAACCGTGAGAGAAGATTCCTCTTGGTCTATATGTAGGTAGGGAATCCTGTGATCTATTGATTTCCTGTAGTAGATTTTGAGATGTATAATACCAACGTAAAAGCCAAGAGTTTGGTATGCAATGGAATGAGATTAAACAGGAAAGGAAGGACCCTGTAGACTAGACATACCCATTAAAGTGTGACCCCCAGATGGCAGTGTGAGGAATTCTGTCTAGCTAGAGGGGTGGAGCAGAGACAGAAGGTCATAAATTGGGTTGTCCAGATTAGTAGTCAGTATGTACAAGGTCTAACAAGATAAAAAGGCAGGTTTCCTAGCAGCCAGATGGAAGGAGGTAATAGGGATCCTGGGATCCAGTGACATTCTTCATGTGTCACAAATGCATAGTCCACTCTGCTATCTGAAACCCACTTATATAGATTTTTGTACTCTTTTACCTCCAGTCCAGTTTCACATAACATAACATTCCAGACAGTCAATTTTAGGGAGACCTAACAGCGTGTAACAGGGACTTAGTTACGAAGCAGAGGTTCGGGAGAAATAATCAAGTATGAGTTGGTGGCCACTCTTAGAGTGCTGGCAAGTTGTATAACCACAGATTTGGACTTGGAGAAGCAAAAGTCACCTAGTTAGTGGAGCAGATATAACATGGGAATTTGGTTACAGTTAGACAACAGAAGTCTAGGCCACAAGATCAATATGGGGCCAAAGTAAGACCAGTAACTACTGAGTCACTCAAGTGAGGTCCCATGATTTCACCTTGACCAAGAACTTACTTGTGAGAAAAAGGCACTGCAGTGGGGAGGGACGTCATCTTGATCCATATCGGCTGAGAGTATAATTCAAGGTCACTTCATTAGTCATCAAAACTTTATCCCCAAGAGCCCCAGGGTCAGCAGAGAGGGTTGGAGACCAGCCCAGAGGAAAGAGATACCCATCGGAATAGCTCTCCTTCCCCATTTCAGATGAAATCAAACTGTTCTGTTTTCTTCTATTGGGATTTTATTTAGAAAACTTTCAGATGATTGAAAATCATCTAAAGATATTCTTAGAGCCTATCAATCTTTCATATAAGGAATACCTTGTTAAACATGATTCATGGTCCTCTCCCATGACTGAGGAAATAAATACTTTCCAGCTTCCTTCTCCCCTTAGCTCCTAAGGAAGTCCTACAAAATGCAGCGCAATCTAAAAGCTATACAGAAGCAGGATGGCTCTCATGGACCTTAGGGGAAGCTACTGCACTTCTTTCTAACATCCCTTTAAGTTTCTGTCTGGAATCCTCTTCTCCACCAAACCGTTTCACAGCAACGTTTGCTCGGAAGGACAAGGCAGATAGAATTAAATCTTCACTCTTTGCCATGCTTGCCTTGTTCTGCTTTAGGCCCAAGGAGCCCTGAGTCAAAGGATGGTTTATGACTTTTGTTGTTGTTGTTGTTGTTGTTGTTGTTGTTGCTTTTGAGCTTTATGGATCAGAGCTTGACACCTCCATGGGCAGATTTATCTTTGTTCTCAGAGAAGGTAGGATGATAAATAACACCAGTCTTAGTACAATAGAGTAGGGGCTACAATTTTCAGTAGGTTTTATGGTTTACAAAATATTTTCACACTTATTATTTCATTTCATCTTTGCAGCCACCCAGTGGGGATGTGTACCAGCAACAGTGGTCCCCACTCATAGAGAAATTCCCAACTCCTTCTGATCGACCTTGACTAGTGGCCAAACGTGTTCACTTCACCGCAGCCGTTAGACACAGAATGTCCAAATCCCCCACCTTCCATTCCAGACCTCACATGTATCGAGGATTTTTGAGGCATAGGGAGTAGGGGATAGGTGATGAAGTTGAGTGACAATTCACGAGCAACTGGGCGCGAAATCCCCTTCCTTTTGTTCCATATGCTTCTTCCCCTTTTTACTGTGAGGATTATGCTGCCACATGACTATTATTATCTCCCTTTTTATAAATAGGGACTCATAGGTTCAGAGAGGTCATGGTTTCCTCAGGGCCACACAGCCAGTAAGGGGCAAAGCTGGCTTTCCAATTCATCTCAGGCGCCTTGGGTCTCCTGGTTTTGAGAGTCTCTATTTTATGTAATTTCCAAATGTGCATTATCACTGTCAGGATTCACTGAACCATTTTACTATAACTGTATATACCCACACATGGCAATTACTGAGACACATTGCAATTAGTTTACTTTGGCAGCTTATCATTTTGAGAATTTGGAAGCCAGAGGCCACCACGCATTAGGGTTTTCAGTGGGTTGAGGATATTTAAATAACAATCAATTACATCTTTTAACCAAGAGTGTTTTACACATGCCTTTCTTCTCACTCTGCTTTTTCCCATTTCCTCACCATCCCTTTCAGCAACACACTCTGCCTACTCCTATCTCCTTACTTGAACCTTTGCAGACATCAGTAACAGACCCTCTCCCTCTTCCCCTACCCCACCCCAGAAATGACTATCCAATTCCCAGGGTGGATATGTGGGCCTCACAGTGATAAATGCTGTTAGCCGCTTGCTGCAGACCAGGTCACATGCTGTGAGGGATACCCAGTGTTCAGAGTGCTGGCAGCAGAAGCTGCGTATGAAAATGGCCGCGCTTCTTGGAAACAAATGGACTTTTCTAACTAGAAGCCCTCGTGCTGCACCCCATTGGACTGAGGGCAATGGGACCAGGCGCTTGCTCCAGTGGTCAGCTTTTGAGCCATTGTTCTGGGGTGCCTTCAGTATAAATGTGCCCAAATGGAATTTGAAGGGTTATTATTTCCATTATTTTCCTCTTTCTCAGTACAGTAGTTGCTTAAATGTCAGTTGTAAATAGCTCGAGCGCTTTGCAAGCTGGTTCAATTCTCAGCCTGAAGAAAAATCTGTCTTCTTACACACAGTCTGTGAGCTGTTCCTGCAGCTTCCCCATTTATAGACTCTGTATTAAAATGAAGAGTCGGTTTCTCCACCACTTCCAGGGAGGAAGCTTACAGAGTTCTAGCTAGATGAAGCCCCGGATGATATTGGTGGCCAAGACTAGGAGCCAAGGCAAGAAATGACAACCAAATTGTGGAGATTTCACTTTTCATAGCAGTGTCGTTTTATACTTAAGGATGGTGAGTTATGAAAGAAGAATTGCTTACGAATGGCTTGTGCCTTATACAGAATCTGCAAATACTTCCAAGCTTTTCATGGTAATAATAATGATTGCTGCTATTTACTGAGGGCCTACGACATACCAGGGAATACACTAGATGCTTTTATAAACATCCTCATATAATGTTCTCCACACCCTATAAAATAGGTGTTATTTTAAAACAAAATGAGACTCAAGAAGGAAAATTATTTATCCAGTCATACACAGTTGGTTAATGGGTCACCCAGGATTCAAACTGAGGTTCCAACTTGTTCATGCAATAGATAGAAATAAAATTGTAATGAAATCCGAAAATTGGCCAAAAGAAATTTCTGAAATGTCTGTTTCTACTCTTGAGGGTTTTTAGAATTTTTCAGGGATTAGGTGATTTCATCAATTTTACTAATTCAGTGATTTTCTCCCTAATGAAAATGTGTGTGCTTTATAAAATGTTGATCAATTTGGGTAACTTTGCCTGTGATCTGACAGTGAGGGACCTTAACAAAAATGGCAGGATTTTGTTTATGTTGATTTGGTCCATGAGCTTAAACCCTAATAGTTTATTATGTCAGTAAACAGACCAGGATTTCAGTCCTAATTCTGAAACTTGGAAGCTATGAGGATTTGGGTAAGTTATTTTACCTTCTCTGTTTCTTTGTCTATAAACTGAGGACAATAATGCTTAACTCAAAGGCTGTTGTAAGGATGAAGGTTTTCTATGTAAAATGCCTAGGACAATTCCTTCTCGGAGCAAATAACTATCAGTTCCGTTCCTTCCTTCTGACAGAATACTTTGAGAGGTTGGTGTAACACTAACCAAAATGTTCTGTGAAAATACCAAAGCAAGGGGCCTGCAGATGAGAAAGCTCTGGACTTAGTAGAAGATGATATGATAGCTGTTTTAGTTCTGCTGCCTATTTGTTAAGATAAATGCTAGATCCATGAATAATTCCAAATATCTGGATGTTTGGAGGTATTAAAATGGTTGTATGAATATTCCACTTTTCTCTTATTTGCATGGCATATAAATGAAGTATTGGTTTTAACGGCAAGGGATTCAAAAGCTCCCCTGCTTCCATCTCTTCGTCTAAAACGCGACCATTTAAAAATCTTTAAATGGAGGGGGGATCAAATGTATGGTGATGGAAGGGGAGCTGACTCTGGGTGGTGAACACACAGTGTGACTTATGGATGATGTGATACAGAATTGCACACCTGAAATCTATGTAATTCTACTAACAATTGTCACCCCAATAAATTTAAAAAAAAAAAAATTAAAAAAAAACATATATATATACACACACACATATATATATGTGTGTGTGTGTATATATATGTGTATATATATATATATATTATTAAACCCCTTCTCCAATAAAATCTTTAAAAAAATAATGAAAAATAATAATAAAAAATAAAACGCGACCATTTGTGTCAAGCATCTAGTTCAAGACAGGAATGTCAGATGACTGACTAAGAAGGAATCTTAAGGGTTTTCTAATGCTAAGGTACCATGTGAGTAGAAGTGTGTGATTGCCTGGGCCTTTCTCGGAGTAATGTTGAAATGCATAAAATCATGCCAGGAAGATACGACCCCAAAGACCATATTCTTACGACCTGTAGGAGGAGCTTTACCAACAAATTTACCTGTTTTTCTTCTTGGCTTGTGCCATGGATTACAGAAAGTATTTAAAGGGGGAGACTCAAGGGCCCCCAGGGAGTAGAGGAGAAATCCAAAACAGCCAGAGAGTGTTGGAGAAGAATAAATTCGGGAGCCAAGGGGAATAGAGTCACCCATCTTCTTCATGTGTCCCTGTCCCTGGAGCTCTCGGCTTGAGCCATGCCATTCACTTAGGTTCATCCATGCCCCTCCAGATGCCACAATCATGCGGTGGAGGCCCAGAGCTCTACACTTCCTAAAGTAACCCGCAAAATTATAGTCTCTGCTGGAAAATAATTAGGGCCATAAAGCTTATAAATATACATCTTTCCTTCCACTTGGCTAGCAAACAACTGTACCACCAAAAAGTGGAGGCACTGCCAGCTCTGCCTCTGCCACTGATATCTGCTTATTCTCCTGTCCAAGCACAAATTGATCTGAACCACTGGTGGAAAAGCTGCTTGGCCAGGGCCGGTCACAGCAGAACTGTGAGATGGCCTCCTTATTATACCTGCCATCATGAGGCAGGGCCAAACAAAACGAACCACAGCCAATACTCTTTTTAAAAAATTTTGAGAGCACCCAAACTTCTTTCTTATTTGTTGCTATTTTCCCTTCCTATCGTGACTGTGTTCTGGAGAAAAGGTTGCATCTGTATATATCCCTCAAAGAAAATTTCCTTTTTATTGTCATATGTAGTAGGAAATTATGTTACTTGATTTCTCATTTATATGTTTATCTTCCTTTTTCACTAAAACATGAACTCCGAGAATGCATGGAGAGTGTTTTATTCACCATTGTGTCTCCAGCATTTGAGTAAATGCTTAGTAAATTGTTGTTGAGTGAATGAAAGCATAAAAATTGAAATGCTTGTGCTGTTAGAACGGGGGAAGAGAAGTGAAGAGTACCATTTACAGAGTGCTAACTATGTGCCTGGCACATGCTCAGCACTTTACAAGAATCATCTATTTTAATCCTCTTTAATCTTTGCTGTAACCTTTGAAATAGACACAGGGAACACCCCATTTTACAAAAATACACCAGCAAAAGCAAGCACACGCCTTAGTCAGTGTTTCTTCTGCAAGATCAAGGGAACAGGTGACTTCTGAGATTTGGGTAGTGGCTGTACACAACAGTGTTTGGCCTGGAATCCTGAAATGATGCACTCTGATCACACGTGAGTTTGGTAGTGGTTCCCAGCCTCACCATAAAGGAGAACAAGAATTTTGTTTCGCAAAACCATCTGCTACATAAACGAACCCACCGAGTACACAGCTCCTGACATAGCACCTTGAGGCTGATGGTATTGCTCTCCATCCATGTGGGTAAACAGTTAGGTAGAGCATCTGTGGTGAACGTTACTCCACCACCATAGCTCATCCACTCATCATAGCAGTGGGCCTGGGGAGCTAGGCCTACAGTCTGCAGGAAAGAAAGTGGGTGGCACATTTCCTTTTGCTTCTCCTACTTCCAGAAGGGAAAGTAGTTTCTCTAGGAGAGCTGAAATCCCCTGGAATTTTGGCTTAAAACACTGTTCATCAGCTCTCTTGAGGGTTGCAACCTGGGTGACCATTATTTACTTATAGGCATAATCATACTCTAGTGGCTTCCATAAAGATTGGAGTGGTAATTTTTAAGGAAAACATAAATGTAATAAAGAATCTAATGTAGTTTCTATCTTGAAGGCAAAGAGTCGAAGAATCATTGTCTGGCTTTTATTTAAACTCTTGGTGGGTCATGCGTTTTTCCTTCAGGAATTTAATCAGAAGCGTTCCTGAAACAAAGTCTGCTAAACCTAGAAATGCAGATTGCCCTGGATCTGGATTGTCTAGTACAGTAGCCAGGAGCCACGTGTGGCTATTTACATTTGAATTAATTGAAATTAAATAAAATGTAAAAGTCACACTAGCCACAAGTCCAATGCTCAATAACCACGTGCAGCTACTGTATTGGACAGCGAGCTATAGATCATTTCCGTCAACATAGAAAGTTCTATTGAGTGGTACTGCCCTGGAGACTACCTTTCTGTTATCAGAGTTCCTCTTCCTCTAGCCACCCCCACTCCCCTTCCACTTCAGCAAGGAAATCCACACCCACATTCATGGAGCTGCTTCACCATTAGCAGCAAGAGTGACCATGAATTCCTTTCATCACAGAGACATCCGTGAGTCCCATGTGACAAAGTGAAGAGGAAGGGATTTTAAGAATGAGTTTTAATAGAATGTGAAGCTTGTAGATGATATTTATTAAGGGAGAACACAGGGTACAAAATAATATGTGTAACATTTCCATTTTGTGTGTATGTATATATCCGGCCAGATCTGAATTGTGGAAATAAAGATCATTTTTCCTTTCTTTGTTTATACTGTTCTACATTTTTTTAGTTGGTATAATTAATGCCAAATACTTTTTTATAATTAGAAAAGCAGGTTTGTTTTTAGAAGGAATAGAAACTTCCCAAAATTGACAAGAGGAAGAATGATTTTCCTTATCGTTCAGGAGCTGCAACTTGGGTAGAATCAGTTTATGTGCAAATTCCTCTCCGCCCCTCCCCAACCCTACTCCCTGTCTTGGAAGTAAAATAACTTCTAAAATGGGCGAGGGGTGATTTTACAACTAAGTGGGACAGCGAACATTTATGACCAACATAACTTTATGTGTGCGTTCCTATGCTATCATAAACGTATGTGCTCTCGCTCCAACTGCATTATCCATCCTCAGGGACAAGGTATCACCTCCGGTTTCTTTGGTCTCTCCAACAGCACCTTGACCAGCACTTGATAACTACCACTGACTGACTGACTGACAGATTGGCTGACCTTGCCATCGCTCTTATGTTTTATGCTCACAAAATGTGTTAACATCTTGCCTCATTTTGCTTTGGGTTCGAGAGGTAAAGTTCCTTCCAGATTTACTATGTGCAATCCAACAGCTGGAATACAGAAGCCATTCATCAAAAAATGAGTTAGGCTTTCTCTGGGTTTGTGTGTGTGGCAAGACCCTAATGGAATTTTTAAAAATTTCATTAGGTTTATGGAAATAGCACTGGGAAGAGGATATGTTAAAGCTCTTTGATTTGAGTGACCACAGTCATCCACACCAGTGTGTTTGGCATCTCTCGTAACTGGCGTCTTGGAGGGAGGGATTTAATAAAGAGGATTTTCTTTCCCTTAGTTGGCTGTGAGAGTGATAAAACATGCTTGCGGGGCCGTTCTGGTTTCAACGGTTTGTCATGACAGCCAAGACACCCAGAGGCAGGAATTACAGTCCACTCTGCCCTCTCACTCAGATCTAGACGGACAAGAGAAACTGGGAAATGGAGCCCAGAAAATTGAGTTTAATATTTTCTTCACTGGGTGTATATCACTGCATCACAAACCTTTTATACCTTTACACGTCACAACGCTCAAATGTAGATTGAAGCCATATGACATTTCTGCTCTCTGTTAGAAGCATGAGAGAAGATAGAGAAGAGAGAATGAATTGTTTTTCACAAAAGGCCAGTGAAAGCCTCTATCACTGTACCTGACACACCTGAATGATTAATGTCCCTATTTGGGGAGATGTGGGAGTTTGGTGAAAAATGTCTTCTCTTCTTGGAAGGGTAATACTACACTGAGGGATGCTATCAGGGAATTTATTGGTGACAAATTTGAATAGAGCAAGCATAGGGATAAATAGCAAATATTGTCTATGTTGCTCAGTGAGGAGACATTACATTCTAATAAGCCAGCCATGATGGTTCGTGGTAATGTTTTCTTCCTGATGAGTATGCCGTGATTACATGTGCTAGGCCACTAGGTACCCACAGATACCCAAAGTTATGATCAGTTCGAGGAACCTCTCAAACCACGAAGCTGCACATTATAGGTCCTTCAAACCACTCAAACTTATTGCTATTTTGAGCCTGCACTGGGTGAGGGAAGAAATCAGGGCATGTGTCAATTAGTGCAGGATCTAGGAACCGACATGGGCAAGAGGTCTATGGCTCAGGTCCCCAAGAACTTTCCAGAGGATTCCACCTGGGAACTGTAAGTGAGCCACATGCCCCACTGCTTTGTTCATTCTTACATTAGGTTATCACTGAAGGACCTACTGCCTTTTTGAAAACTTTATTTCTCTTCATAAACATTATTTTATTTTTGAGAACTACATTATTGTGAAGTAATTGTACTTTTTTATTTTCCTTATTTACCAAACACGTGTGTTACATAAATTGCATTATTAAAATGCGTATTACATAATTATTTATATAATTAATTATATCATTAGGTTATATACCATGTAAATATTAATTCATTTAATTTTCATAATTACTCAATGAGGGATAGGGAGTAATTTTAACCCTATTTTACAAATTAGAAAACAAAAACACAGCAAGAGGCTAAGTAATTCACCAAGACTACACAATTACTAAGTAGTTGAGCTAGGATTTGAACCCAGGAAGTCTGGCTCCAGAGTACTTGTTCTTCACCACTATTAAAATTCAGAAAAATGCAAAGCCAAAAAAGAAAAAAAAAAAAGGAAAGAAACCCCAACACCGCTATAGATATGTTGCCTCGCAATCTGTCCTACACGTAGACTTCCATGTAAATGAGCCTAGTCTCCATATTCAGTTTTGTATCGGGGTGTTTTTCAACCGTACCCTATAATAGTCTTTCCACACTGTTAAAAATTCCTTATGAATATTGTTTTAATGGCTACTTAATATTCTCATCTATGTGTACCACTGTTTGCTTAACCATTCTCATAGTTACCATTTTAACTCTTCAGTTTTCTCTTATGACAACTAGCTCTGTGATGACTGTTCAGAATTTCTTCTGTTCTTTGGAATGTATTTTTATTATACGTTCTCATAAGTAAAATTCCCATGTCCAAGAGGATGAACACTTTTAGGATTCTAGATAAAGCTTGTCAAATTGTTTTCCAAAGGGCTTATATTCTTTTGCCACGTCTGCAACATTGTGCAGAAGTAACTTCTTCACCAGTCTCACTTCAGCATTGAGAATGATTTTTAGAAATCTTTACTAATATGATAGGTAGGATATGGTATTTTGTCAATATCTTGACTTTTATTTTTTTGACGGCTAGAGGATTGGTAGTTTGTCCATATTGGTTAATCAATTATATGGGTCTTTGAGACGTCTGCTTGGATCTTTTGCCCATTTGTCTATTGAGAGTATGTAGAAGCCTTTGAGTATATGAAAAACAGCCAATTTTCCGTTCTTTCTTCTCCTGCCTTGACACGGAATTTCCTTAGGTATTTTCCTAGTCTATACTGCTAACATGCATTTGATGTTCCCCTAAACCTTACGTGGATTTTTTTCTTGAGTCTATATACAGTATACAACTGCCTGCTTATAAAGGATGTTATTATTTTGTTTTCTACAATGAGTGTGTCCTGTGCATAAATCTGCATTGATCCCTCTGGCTTGGATCATAAGCTCCCAGAGGGCCAGCCTGTGTCTTTATGAGCAGTTCAGCACCTATTCTTGGGTGATATTCCTAATAACCATAGAACAGGTCTCCCAGCCAAGGGGAATATAAGCAGTTATACTTTAGGGTACCAATCAGCAATGAGAAGAGTTGTTAGCATAGTAGGCTGGATATAGCCGTGCACCCTGCTTGTATTTAGAGAGTTAAAAAAAAAAAAAAAAACACTCCAAATACCACCTCTCCTCTCTGTTGATAGCTCAGGTTTATTTAACCAGACATAAAGCCTCTTAAGAAGAGGCAGTTCTTGTGGAGGAAGGCACACAGCACGAGGGCCCAAAGTTCCTAGATCCGTTCAGTGTTCTCCATCATTGAATGTTTGTGGAAGGAAGCCTGGGACACTTCCTCTACTAATCCCTCGTTTTTTCCCACCAGAAACAAGTCATGATATCAATAATTACTGACATTTATAAAGTACTTAAAAATGTTACATATGGATGTTCTTATCCCATGCCTCACGTAATCTTCACAGTAGCCCAGTGACGTAGACAGTGACAGTCACGTTTTACAGTTGAGGAGACAGATGCATTGAAATGAAGAGCGTTTGTGGCAGCGCCACAACTCGCCCTTCAATAAAGTACCAAATAAAGATGTCATTATTATATTTTAAAAGCATATTGTACTCCAAGAAAGTAATCTGTTGGCTTCAATTTATTATGAGGCAAGAAGGAAAAAGAAAAAGGAAGGTGTGGAGGAGTATAGAAAAGGACCACATAGGATCCCATGGAAAACTCAGTTAAGTGAGAAAAAGAAAATTGAAAGAAATAAATGAAACATGATTAGCAAAATGTTGATGATTATTTTCAAATTATTAAGAAATTTTTCCTCCTATTTCTTCATTATACTGTTTGTTCACTTCCAGTTTTACCATGTATTGCAAAGATCAACAATAATAGTTGAAAAAAATTGTAGTGATCCAACCATGGGATACTTATGTACCTGTTCAAAATAATGAGGAAAATGTTATATAAACATGTATGAATCTGCCTGTTAGAAGGACAGATTTTAAATGTTTAAATGTTGCCTTTAAAAAAAAAAAAAGCATTCTTCAGTTTTTTACCAAATGTGAAAAACAATAGAATATAGGGTAAAGGAAATGAAGGAAGATGCACTCAAAATCTAGTGGGAGAACCTGGGTAGGAGTGTCCTCTGAAGGTCAGGCCTTCAGTGTCTAGGACTCTTTGGAGAGTCTAAGAAAGTAAGAACACCTTTAACTTCAGGTACCAGACTAGGCATAAAAATGTCCTAAGTCAACAAACTTTGAGAGCCCCTGGAGGTGGAAAAGCTTCTGGCCAAATGGTGCATTCCAAATGGTTGATTAGAGGTTTTACAGGATAGCTTAAGAGTTATGGGCATTTTGTCATATGAAGCTAGGCTGAGGGAGGGTCTAACTGGGTTGGAGTGATCTTTGGAAGTTGTGCGTCGCAATAGCTCAATGCTGTGCTTACATTTCAGGATTTTATGGGCAGCTGCAGACATTCTGCCCCCCGCATTACCCTGATTCCCAGAGGACCATGCCACCCAGCAGTTCCTGCAGTGTGGTTCCTTCCTTCGAGGATTACCTGGTCCCCACATCCATGGGCCAGGCTGGCTTTGATGTTTTCCACAGAGCCTTCTCAACTCACTCGGGCATTACAGGTGTGTTGGTGTTTGTGACTTAGAAGCTTGGGCAGACTGATGGGAGAGACCAGGTGGGTTTCCCGTGACCCACTGGACTAGACTTGACCCAGCACGTGAACACATCAAATCTTGTTGAATCTACCTCCGAAATCTTTCCCCTCTTCACCTTCCTCTCCAGCCCCGCTTCCCTGACCCTAGTCCAGGGGCCATCACGTCTCTCCCAGACTGTGGAAACAAACAGCCTCCCAACAAGTCTCTCTAAGTCAACTCCTTATCTTTACCGTTCTGCCTTCCATGCTCCCATAGCCAATGCCTTCCAAAAAAGAGGGATAAAATAAGTGACTTTTCTGCTCAAATACCTCAGTTTCCAGTTGCCTAGAGAATAAAGTGTGCTCTTCTCAGCATGATAGCCAAAGCTCCCTGAGTTCGGCCTGCTCAGACTCGCCATACATCTCCCTACATGCTCTGCCCCTGAGCTTTGTCATCACACTTGGCCCTATATGCCCCTCCCTTTCTGTCCTTGGAATACTCCTTTGGTAGCCTCTCCATCTGTAAGAATCCCATCCTTCTTTACAACTCAACTTTAATATCACCTCCTTTTTGAGACCACTCTCACCCTTCCCTAGAACACTTCACTTTTACAACTGCTCAGTCCGTATTTTGTGCCAAGACTTATTTTGGCCATCTGCCCGCAGCTCAGCCTACTCTTCACTAAGTGCCTGAGGAGAGAGAGCTGCTAAGGGCCTACGCCAGCACAGTTGCCTCACTGCACCCACCGTGGGTGTGGCGAGGCAGGAGTTAACCTGTGTGTTCTTTCTCTTCCAGTGTATGATTTGCCTTCAGGTTCTTCAAGCCTCTTCGGAGAGACTCTTCGCAGTGGACCTGAAGACACCACCTTCTTGCAAATCAGCGCTGTGGACCGCTGTCCTAGCCAGCTCTCCTCTGTCTATACTGAAGGCTAAAGGCTCCCCTGGTTTCCGCTACCACTGGCGTCCAGGACCTTTTTGTCACTTGTCACCTTTTATGTTCATGCTCTCAAAAGACTGTGTGAAAAGGATGTCAACCGAATCAGCGGAACCTACAAAGTCCCAGACGTGTAGGTTGGACTTTGGAGGGCAGGAATGGACAGTCAGAGCTGGGCCTGTCAGGAGTGTTTGCAGTTGCTCCTTTTCCTCTCTGGATTTGCTGGTCACCAGGACTGTCATTGCAAAGGGAATTTAGACTCTCACTGTACCGGATACCTGTTACTTCCTGGCTGTCAACCCTCAAAGGACACCGATGAAGTGATGTGCATGTAAAAATGTAGTTTGGGTATCACCCTGGCTGAAAACTCCAAGTAGGGAAGGACAACGCAAATTGCCAGAAGCCCAGAGAACTGCCTTGCTCAGTGCTCGTCCTGCTGCTGGCCGATGCCAGGCCAAGCACAACAAGAAAAATCCAGGTCCATGGCACAGCGTGGGCTCCGCTCTTGGAGAAGCCCCAGGTTTCCGGCACTGGCCTGGCATTCCAGTGACTGGCTGTCTCTTTCTCTGCTCTTAGACATCCCCGTGCTAACCAGTTGCTTTTCAGTGTTTCTCCAAAAGCAAAATAAGAAGGTTCTGTTGAGCACAGTCCCTTGAAAGGCACTACAACTTGTTTTATATTCCAGAAACTTATCGTACTTCTTTCATTTTAAAGACTTGTTATTTACATCTACTTTAAAAGGAAAAAATATTTAGAAGTCTGTTCTTTGGATGGAAATAATTATTGTAATCACCCCAGCAACATACATTTTGCCACAGCTGTAGCTCTGCCTGGCCCCACCTGGCAGCACCTGTGAGCACTCCTGGAATGTTAGTTTTGCATATAGCAAAGGCTACCTGAGGGCAAGGGGGTGGGTACGCCCCCTTCCCAGTGCTGTAGCAGGAACCCTAGAAGGTTAACTGTTCGGCGACTCCACCTCAAAGACCTTATTCAAAGCAAAAGGTCACTTGACTAGTTCACTCATTGCTTCCACTCTGACACTCTGCCCAGAGACGTGCTAGATGAGAGCACAGGGACACACTGAGTTGTGTTCCTGGGTTCTCTTGGAAAACCAAACTAGAGATGCCCTATGTCCAGTTGTTTTGCACAGCCTCTCTGCTCACCTCCCTCAGGATATCCATTCATCTGTCTGTCTCTCCCTTATACTTCTCTCTCTCTCTCTCTCTCTCTCTCTCTCTCTCTCTCTCTCTCTCTCTGTTTTCTTTCTTGTTTTCTTTTTGGGCATTGTATTCACCCTCTTCTTCACTATAGTTCACACATGCCCACCACCCACTGTATTCTGACCATCAGCTCTTACCAAGGTCCGACCTAAGGCAGGTAGAGGAAACAGTTCTAAAAAGGTGGGCAGAAGAAGGCAACATTTTTTCCTGAAACTCGGGTTTGAGGGCCTGGGATTTTTACAGACCACTTGACCACTTGCTGTCAAGCCTGAAGAGGAAGCCATTTTCTGTGGCACCTAGACAAAGCTATTAAAAGGACCGAGTCGGCCCAGGCTACGTAAAAATTAACCAAACCCCAAAGACACCCAGTAAATTCTGACATTCCACTACTGTCACATTTCACGCTTTCTTTTCTCTCTTTAAAAATGTTTTCTGAGCAAAAAATGAAACAATGGTATTTGTCAAACAAATAATTATAATCTTCAACAAGACAATTAAACAGCTTGGTGTCAGATTTGGGATCCAGTGACAGTTTGTATCCTGACAGATGGGTCCTTCAGTCTGGCTACACAGTAATTCGTATTCTGCCTGATTCTGGACTCCATTCAAACGTGTGGTACAATAAGGTGAATAAAGAACCAAGCATGGGGTCCATTTTTACAATGCACTCAGTCAGTCTAGTTTCTCTGACTATTGAGCTCTGATCTAAGAAAAGCCATCACCCAGACGCCCAAGTCTGCAAAAGAGACGAGTTATTCACTACAGAAATCTGCTCTGCTTTATGAAAGGGTGCACATCAGGCTTCCTTTCCAAGTGAGCTCTCAGACCGCAGGTAAACTACCATCCTTCTTGCAGACTGAAACTCGTGTCACTTTGGCCTACGCAAGACTCTATGCGTACTAACACTGGCATTACTCCGGTGTCCTTTGTCACACTCGGGAGAGAAAGGAAAGCTCTGGTATCTTTAGAGAGACACTCTATCCATTGCTAAATACTGATGTCTTTATGGGGAACTCAAAATACATTTTATTTGTGTGATGAGGAGGAAAAAGATGAAAATGCAAGATGGTTATTGCAGCTGATATTGTCAGTCCTGCCTTATGGCTTTATATAATTTAAAGGGGGAAGGAGGACAAAGCCAGAAGCTGAACCTCAGAAACCATGGATGTCATCTCTCTCTGGCTGGAGGAAATGCTCCTGTGCCAGTCTCTGGCCTGATTGTGGCCTTACTGTGGCCCTGCCCCTCTCCTGCCTCAGTGGGGCTGGAGGGAGCCGGGGCTCAGGGAGCAGCAGCATTTGCAGAGCCTCCTTCCTCAGCAGGAATTTGGGTCAGCCCCTGAGGAGGGCATTCCTGTTAGCAGAGGGAGCACACAGGAAGCAGGGCCCAGCGCTGCCTACAGTGCGAGAGCTGAGAGCCAGTTCACATGCCCTTCAGTGTTTCCTGATGGCTGCAGGTTTGGGCTTAAGGCCTCAGCAGGACACTCAGGTTCCTTCTAGACTATTCATGCTGTCCTTAGATTCCAGGATCTCACCTGGCCATAAAAGTTGTTTCTTGCTTGCTTTCTCATGGCACAAGATTTATATATGCTTTTATTATTATATTTGTAGCAGTAAAAATGGAATGTGCAAAAATTCCTTCCCTTCTATTTCCTGGCTGTTTCAGTTTTGATATGTAACCATTTTCATAAACATTCGAACATATTATCATTCCCCTATTTAAAAAAAAAAAAAAAGCTGATGCTTGTGAAAGTAACACACACCCCAAAGACAATTATCCTATTACATTAAAAAAAAAAAAACACAAAAAAAAAACCCAATATGCCTAGAGACATTTCATTTGCAGCATTGTCTTAATTCCCTAAAGTCAGTTAGGGAATTGCATCAAAATGTCAGTTGTAATTTAGCTTCTGATCAGCTGGTAAATATCATTTAAATATTTTCAGTCCTGTAAAGTCCCTTTTATTCATGTCACCCCCAAATTACATAGGTGATTGACTCTAAAATGGACAAAAGGTCTTGAGTGGATCACAGCGTAGTTTCCACTGCTAAAACCGAGTATTGGTGTTGTTTTGTTGCTTTTACGTTACCAGCCGTCAAGCACATTAGTATGCAGCCACAGAGGTAAATGTTCCATCTCCCCTATCCAAGAACCTTGACTTTCAGTTGCCTTGAAGTATTGAGAATAGTGATTGTAAATGTCCAATTTAATTATTTGGTATTTTATGTGACTGCTTTGACCATGTCATTTGATAGCAGCATTTTTTAATGGCACTTTTTGTTGGTGGTATGGAATTTCTGCGGTTACTTTTTTTTTTTTGCAATGGATAAAGCAAAGAAAAAAAAACACTCATTGGAGAAATGGCGAGTGTAAAAAAGAAGAGATTTATTTTGTACAGACAGCAGAGCATCCTGTGTAATGTTGCTGACATAAAGCACTTTGGGGGGGGAAGTGGAAATCTGTTTTCCATAAATCACACAGACCCTTGTACATAGTTATATACACTCACGTAGAGAAATGAACTGCATAGATCATACTGGATATGGGGCCGATTTTACTCTAGGGGCACATCTGGTGCTTATTGTCATAAATCTTTTAAAGAATTAGGTACACTTTTTTTCTATTAATATGTATAGTTTTGTGATTTGTCACAGTTATGTTTCATATAATCATAAGTTATTTTGTCTTGTTTCATGAAGTCCTTTTTTTATGTCAAAAGTAAAATGAAGGGATTGTGCACTTGGTACAGAATAAAACTGGAAATAGAGGATATGCCCACCTGCCTGAAATCCTCCTTCAGCATGTCATTTGAAAACTCAATGGCAACAACTGTTTGTTTGTTTGTTTTATTTTGTTTTGTTTTACCATCAGCCTCCTTCATATTGGGATGGCAATTATAATTAAAAGCAGATGGGGTGGGGGAGGGAGTGTCCAAGGCCAGCTTTAAAATGCCGCATTGCTTTGGGCCAGAGCTGCAGCCTGGATTTAATTATAGATATGAGGACGAAATGGCAGTAAAAATGAATGTGTCCCTGAATCCTTTACATGTTGGGAGTGTCCATAAATAAAACATGAAGTTTTATTTCATCAGATTTAATTAAAGCTTTTATACATGTTTTATTGGTTATTCTATTAATCCGCTTCACAAACTGGATAAATGTGTGCCAGGGTTTGGGGTTTATTTGTGCCTTTTCAGTGTAGTGCTACATCATGCCTCAGAAATGCCTCTAGTGCGTGGTCTCCCTGTGATGGGGTCTCAGCATGCTGGCCATTGCAGGAATGGGCATGTTCTGCCCTGTTTTTCTAAAACCCTGCAGAGAAAGACACAAACATCAGCTTTCGGTGAGCTGATACCTGACCTTTGAAGTCCTCTGATTTCCTGAAAGAGAAAGGGGCAGTTACCATTTCCCTGATTCCCTGCCCTGTCTGCTTTGTAGGCTTTAGAAAACCACCTGACCCACTGGCTGTGATGACCTTACTTCCTCAGCTCCCATCTGTGGGGGTACAGGGGAGAGGAGAAGGTGGTCAGGATACTGCCATCCCTGGCTGGCCTGTTAGCCCAGCACAAAAATCTAAAAGATGATCATGTTATCTCAAGGATCATTCTTAGAATATTGACGGTTTTTGCTACATTTTTAAAAACATTTATTCTTTAAAAAAAATTTTTTTTTTAATTGGGGAATATTGGGGAACAGTGTGTTTTTTTCCCAGAGCCCATCAGCTCCAAGTCATTGTCCTTCAATCTGGTTGTGGAGGGGCAGCTCAGCTCCGAGTTCAGTCGCCATTTTCAATCTTTAGTTGCAGAGCTTGTTGAGAGCTCATGCCCTAACCAGCTGAGCCATCCGGCCGCCCCTCCGGAAGCTCAGCGGCAGCTCATTGTGTTCAATCTAGTTATGGAGGGTGCAGCTCACTGGCCCATGTGGGAATTGAACTGGCAACCGTGTACTTCAGAGCTCACACTCTAACCAACTGAGCCATCCGGCTACCCAATTTTTAAGACCTGAGAATTACATTAAGTAAAGCTACAAAGCAAAAGGGACAATGGCTCCTATGTACCTTGTCTGTCTCTGCAGGATGCTGCGGGGTGAGGAGCAGCGCCGGGTGGTTCAGGGTTCGGAGACTGAAATGGAGGTGACTAGCCAAGACACAAAGAGCTTCTCTGCTCCCTGAAAGGCGGCAGCTGGAGTTTATCTGGTCCAACCTCTTTGGAGGACAGTTTGGCATGAATTGTAGAGTTGAACATAGACATACCCTATAATCCAATAATTCCACTTCTCTCCAGAGACTCTTGCATAAGTCAGTTATGGTTCAGATACAAGATGTTGATAGCAACGCCATTCACAATAACTGAAAACTGGAAACGACCCAACTGTCCATCAACAGTAAAATGAATAAATGAACTGTGCTAAAACAATATAGTGGAATACCATGTAGCAAAGGCAGGGACAGAACTACAGCCACAAGCCAAACTCAGAGCCAAGGCTTACAAACGCTGTGGAAGGAAAGAAGCAAGACACAAAAGCAAATATACAATGCTATTCTATTAATAAACAGTTCAAAAACAAGCAAAATTCAATTACAGTAGTCCCCCCTTATCTGAGGGTGTACTTTCCATAATTTCAATTACTGGCAGTCAACCCTGGTCAGAAAATAAGTGGAAAGTTTCAGAAATAAACAATGAGCTTCCTTCCTCAGCTGCCATCTATGAGGGTGCGGGGGAGGGGAGGTTTACATTTTAAATTGATGATGTTCTGAGTAGCGTGATGAAATCTTGCGATATCTTGCTCCGTCCTGCCGTGAGGTAAATCATTGCGTTGCCAGCATCTCCACGTTATATAAACTCCCTCCGGTGGGTCAAGTTGGAGCCGCCATCTTGGTTATCAGTTGACTATTGCAGTATCACAGTGCTTATGTTCAAGGGACCCTTATTTTACTTAATAACAGCTCCAAAGCTCAAGAGTAGTGATGCTAACAATTTGGATATGCCAGAGAGAAGCTGCAAAGTGCCAGCTACGTATCCTCAGAAGGTCAATAGTAACCTAACACTCCGTCACAATGCCTACGTCATTCATCTCACTTCATTTCTTCACATAGGTATTGTATCATCTCACATCATCACAAGAAGAAGGGTGAGTACAGAACAATAAGATATTTTGAGAGCAACCACATTCATATAACTTACGGTATATTGTTATAATTGTTCCATTTTGTTAGTAGTTGTTAATCTCTTACTGTGCCTAATTTACAAATTAAACTTTATCATAGGTATGTATGTATAGGGAAAACACATAATATATAAAGGGTTCGGTACTATCTGTGGTTTCAAGCATCCTTTGGGGGTCTTGGAACATATTCCCTGTGGGTAAGGGGGGAATACTGTATAGAGTTTAGGGGGGGTAGAAGTAAAAAGAAGAACGAGGAAGATGTTATCACAAAGGTCTGATTAAGTCTGTTCAGGAAGAGAGGGCACATGGGGTCTCTGAGGTCCTGATCAACAATATTTTATTTCTTGACTCACATGTTAGGTTATACAGGTGATTGCTTTATAATTATTTAACAGCATATATGTTTTATAGTTTTCAGTTCAAATAACCAGCAAAGGCCAAGTCTCACATCACCTACTCCAGGGTTCTGCAAACTTTTTCTGCAGAGGGCCAGATAGGATATATTTTAGGCTTTGAAGGCCCTATGGTCTCTTGTCAACTACTCCACTCTGCCATTGTAGCTCAAAAACAGCTATATGCAACATGCAAACACATGGGTGTGGCTGGGTTCCAATAAAACTTTATTTATGGACACAAATTTGAATTGCTTATAATTTTCAGATATCATGAAATATTTTGATTTTTTTTTCCATTTAGAAATATAAAAAGCATTCTTAATTCGCAGGCAGTGCAGAAACAAACAGCAGAGGCAGTAGGAAGGATTTATCCCATTTGCCATAGTGTGCTGACCCTAGTCAACGGAAAGAACACTCCCTGGCCTTTCCCATAAATATCCACCCAAATAAAACCACCGTTACGAGCCCCTAACTGATTCTGCTGCTACTTTGGGCCCTGTTCCTGGAGGAAATTCATGAGTTCTATTGATCCAGCTTTTCTTTGTTTAGATTCTGGGTTCTCCCTGGGATACAGATGAATGCTTAAAGCCTAGAGTGCCATTCCACTGTATCTCTGGATTTGAGGTTTTTAATAAAAGAAACTGGGCACAGAGAAATCTGTAAGAATTGGAAAATGAGCACCCATTCTTTCCAAGCTAACCAAATATTTGCTGGAACTTGGCAGCCATAGAACAACCTTTTCCTCTGCAATGCTAAGAAGTTATAAGTAATGGGAGACTTCATTTTTCTCAGGCCCTAGCTCTTGTGAGAAGCTGGAGCTGCCTCTCAAAACCTGTGGTGTTCTCAGGGAGAGGCGAGTCAGGGTTTTGTGTTCAAAGACTCCACTGAGAAATGGTTGGAGCAGAGTCGGGACTCTGAAAATGCTAAGGTCTGTACCGCCTCCACTCAGCAGGACCGCTGCTCAACACCCCAGCACCTTTTCTGGCCCTGGTTTCCCATAATGCCTGGCTCCCTAATCCCCAAACTGGGGAGTTTGTCAGCCCTGACAATGCCAACTCTCAGATATTGAGAATGAGACTGAATTCACATGGGCCCACGTGTATGCTTCTCTTTGTATCTCTAGCTTGTGATAAAATTGATAGTTTAAAAATATGAGTATTCATGAGTTCTGGGTCATTGGCTAAATTGTAGCATGGACTAAATCCTCTTCCGCAGGTCTCCCTAGTGGTTTCATGTGCTTAGGTTTGTGTATTGTGTATGGTTCTGATATTAAAGCTGCTGGGGAAAACAGTAGCTTGGGTAAAATAACCTGAACTTTATAAAGAGAAATGTAACTAAGAGAAAGTTTAGAGAACATCCAGTCCAAACTGATCATTTTACGGAGGAGGAAACTGAGGTCATTTCATTCATTCCTTTGTTCATTCATTTGTTCACTCATTCAACATTTATTGTGCAACATAAACAGAGGTAAAAGTGGCTCTTATCTTCACAAAGCTAACAACAGGGAATTCCAAGAATCAACTGCCTGAGAATATTGCTTGGGGTGTTGAACATGCACATTCTAGAATGCACACCTCAGAGCTACTGAGTTGGAATTTTTAGGGGTAAGATATAGGCATCTGCATTTTTAATAAGTTCTCTAGGTGGTTGTTAGTACGAACTAAATGTGACCACCCCACTCTCCCGCCTCAGTGCAGATTAATAAGAGCTAAGCAGAAGAGGAGCTTCCAATCCCTGCCTGGGGAGGCAGGAGAGCAGGGTGAGTTTCCTGAGGGAAGGGGTGCCTGCCTGATAGTTAAATTAATCTTTAATCTTCAGGTAGCAAAGTAGAGGAAGGGTGGACCAGGCAGAGAATGAGCATGTGCAGAGTTGCAAGGAGAAGGAAAGGAACTTGTCAGGGTTACCCAATAGGCAAGTTGGGAGAGTTGGAAGTAGTCCCGTCTCTGGCCCTGAGCCCCAGCCCTTCCTGTGTCGTCCTGCAAGCTTAGGGCATTGTTTCCCAATCCAGCAGGGGATGATATGTTACCAGTTACTCTGCAAAAAAAGAGTTTCCGCTGTCAAATTAGTTTGCAGAATGGTGGGTCAAGTTACATAGATTCTTCAGGACCTATCAGAGTCTTTAGTATGTTTACTGAAGTGTATTGTGACTCTCCAAGAAAGAGTCCTAGAATGAAGTCTAGAGTTCTAGAATGGAACCCTTTTCCAAAAAGTACTTCTTAGCACTGTGGAAAACAGTTTGGCAGGTCCTCAAAGAATTAAAAATGTTATCGTAGAATCTTGAAATTCCACTCTTAAACTCAAAAGAATTGAAAACAGGGACTAAAAACAGATACTTGTACCAATGTTCCTAGCAGCATTCTTCACAATAGCCAAAATGTAGAAGCAAACTAAATGTTCCTCAACTAATGAATGGATAAACCATGGTGGACTATACATACATTGGAATATAATTTAGGCTAAGGAAGGAAATTCTGATACATGCTACTCGTACAACATGAGTGGACCTGGAAAACATTATATTAAGTGAAATAAGCCAGACACAAAAGGACAAATGCTGTATGAGTCCACTCATTTGAAGTACCTAGAATAGGCCAGTTCATCCAGACAGAAATAGAGGTTACCAAGGGCTGAGGGAGGAGGCAATGAGAGATTACTATTTAATGAGGACAGAGTTTCTGTTTGGGATGATGAAAAAGTTCTATTGATGGACGGTGGTAATGGTTGCACAACATTGTGAATGTACTTAATGCCACTTAACTATACACTTACAATGGTTAAAATGGGAAATTTTGTGTCATGTGTATTTTACCACAATAAAAAAAAAGGGGATAATGTAAATGGAGCACCAAATACAGTGCCTGACACCAAGAGGACAATTGAAAAATAAAAGAGCATCTTGTCAGGCAGGCGTTCCTTAGAACACTCTTTGGGAATGCCTGCGCTGGGGTCAGATGAGAGTACAGCCCTGAGGAGATCAGTGTTTACCCCTGATGGTAATGGTGGTAATAGTGTCTGGAAGTGATGCCAGGCTTGCTGGCAGAGGAGCTGAAGGGAGATGGCCAGGTGGTTTGGGGCAACTGCAGAAGGTGGTCCCCAGCATGGAGCACTGTACCCGACACAAATTCTCAGTAACTGAGGAAGGGAGAGAAAGGATGTTGGTATGATGGATGCCAGAAGTAGTGAACTAGAGGGACATACAAGAAACACTAGCATAAACCCAGCCAATCCCAATGGGAGCAAATGCAGAGATTTGGATTTCATTCATTTGTATAACAATTATTATATAATATAACAATTATTATATATTATATATATAACAATTGTATATAATAATATAATTATATATAACAAATATATATTATATATAATTGTTATACATAATATATAATAATGTAACAATTATTATATATTACGTATAACATATATATAATATTTACTGAACCCATTCTCCCTCCACTTCTAGACCCACTCCAGCTATCTGTAACCAAAATTCCCTGTGCAATGGGTCCCATGGTGTGTCCAGGGCCAGCACAAGCTCCTCAAGACCATCTTCCCAGGAGTGGATCAGGCCTCCAGTCTGTACATACTGGGCCTGAGTTGTGACCAGCGAGTGACTGCTTGTGGGATGGTGGATGGAGCTAGATGTGGACAAATATGGAGCTAGACATGGAGACTGAGCTGTTCCTATGTGAGCATGAAGCCTCCGCATGGCTGAAGATGGAACCAGGGGATTGAAGAGAAGGGGCGTAGGTCACAGGCAGGAGGCCAGGGACTGGCTCTCCTGGCGCCACCATGATATAGCCAAGAAATCCAAAGAGTCTCTGATCATCCTAAATAAACGCTGGACTACCAGGTTGTTAAGAAAGTATATTTCTTAAGGAAACGGTAGAATATACTTCATGTAACAGTTTTTTAAGCTTTCTTTGACATTTTTAAGTATTTAGATCTCTGAGTTTGTGGGCCTCCATTTGTAATCTTGCCCCAGGCCCTGTCAATGTTAGAGGCAGGCCCAGAAGGATTCTTAGGGCCTGGAGTCAGTAGACCCCCAAAGAGAAGATGTGCAGTGGAGATTCTAAACTCTTTAAGACGTGTCACAACCTCAGGACTCAACAAACACCTTGATAGTTGCCAGACAGCAAATGGCGTGCAATGCAACCATTTGTTGTAGTCTGATACTTTTAAAACAAAATAATGCATTGTTATTTCTACTCCAAGAGCTTCTTGACTTGGCTCTACTCTTCAGTCCACAGTGAACATCTGTAGACCATGTCCCTGGGTACAGTACAAGGAACATCTGTACAGCTCAGTCTTTTGTGTTACCCATGTATATAGCGTGACCCATTATACTGCAGAGTTGCTTTATGGAATGCCCCTTACCCCTCCTGCACATCTGCGGGGCACATTAAGCTAACAGTGTCCCCAGGATACTGTGGGGCACATCTGTGTAGCTGAACCACACAGCTGGGCCTTCTATCATCAACTCCAAATCATCTTCTCTCTTCTCCCTGGCGTGTTCCCTGTGCTCACTTCTGCTTAGACTTTCAAAAAGCCGTTATCCTGTCCCCAGGAAGCATTTATGTCTGAGGCCAGGGGCCCAGGTTGGAAGAGGCCCGTTTGTGAGCCAGGCCCCCTTGGCTGCCTGAGAACTCCAGAGCTCTGTCACTGTGTGCCATCCAGTCCAGCGCCGCCTTTGATACCATAAAAGAATCAAGATGCAGAATCAGTGGCTTATCCAAGATAACAGTTAGGAAGTGGAGACGACCCGAAAAAGAAGCCTGGGCACTTATGTGTCCTATGTGATGACTTGTTTTCCTCTGTCTCCACACCTTCTAGAACCGTGGCCTTTATCAAATCCGGACTTAGTGGTGCTAAAGCTATTATTGGGCAGCCTGGCTCACAGCCGGTGGTGGAAGCAAAAGTGCCATGGGAAACCCCGGCTGTGGCTTTGCTTTCCTCTCTGCAATAGATCCCAGGCTGCCTGGCTGGGCTCTGACTGTCTGATCTGAGCTCAGTGCTACTGTAGTCATGCGAAATGCACTGTGATGGAGTTGGTATAATACGATGCAAGGAGCACTGGGCTGAGAGTCCTGAGAACAGGCTCTCGTTGGGTGACTATGGCCTTGGGCTCCCGAGTAAGATGGCCTCACAGTCCGCTCTGTCTTCACCACTGAAGCAAATTACTTGACCATTCTGAACCTCAATTTCTTCATCTACTCGATGAGGATCATACCTGAATGACAGGGTTCTTGGGATTACGTGTCTGTCACATGGATGGCCCTTAATAAATGTTGTTTTCCCTTTCCCGCCTGGAAAATCCAGTTGTTGAAGCAGATGGTTTGTACAGCTCTGACATGCATTTGTGCTGTCACTTGGCTTCCTCTCCGAGCATTTTCTCCAGGATCCCTGATCGATTTTCCTCCTGGGTCAGTTCCCTCCTCAGCCCAGCTGTGTTCACTGGAATGTTTGCTATGAAACTGTTGTCCCTCATCTTCCCAGCTCTGAAGGGCTTTGCAGCCAGAGTCAGTCCACTTGGTAGTTGGTGCTGTTATTGATTTACCAAGAAGATGGATCCAGGAAGAGACTTGTGTAAAGATTGCCTTCTTTGCTGCCTGTGAGAGCTTCCAGAGCTCGGAAGCCAGTGGGCCAAGGCATCCTGAAGCATGGGAACCACAGGGATCATGCAGGCCGAAGAGCCTCCACTCAGGTGACTTCCTCCCTTGGCCTGACTACCCCTGGGCTGCAACCTCAGGACCAGTGCAGAGAGCAGAGTACTGGGGGGTAAAGTCAGGTGGTCAGAGGGTGAAAGGACAGTTCTGCACAGCCAGAGTGAAAGCAGCACCTCTTTTGTTTGTAACTAACAAAAGCCAACCTGAGTTTGCTTGAGTAGTGAAGGGCAAGTTATGGAAAAGATGCAGGGTACAAATGTAAGGAGATATCAGGAATGGAACTGAGACGCTAACCCAGTTTTCAATCACTCTCATCTTTCATCTCTGCTCATTTTGGCCTGGCTGTTCTATTCTATCTCTGCAGATCTGCTGCCTCTGCTTCTATGATCAACATCACTGGCAAATGATGCACATCCCACATTCCAAGGCTTATGCTTTACCAGCATAGAGAAAGGAGAGTAAATCAGCCAGTCTCTCTGTGCACATAGGTAGGTAGATAAATATGTAGATGTAGACACAGACATTGATGTGGATTATAGCCTATCAATCTAGATTTCAAATCCACAAAGTAGGGTTTCTGAGGTGCCCATCTTGGCTCAGGTACACACCCCTAGTCTGAACAGTTACTCCCGGCACTTGGTATTTTTAATTGGGGCCCCCAAATGAGGGAGAGGGTGAAGGGGGAATCTGTGATCCTCTCACATTCTGTAAGAGTCCACAGCAGCCTAACAAGTTGGGCCACTTTGAAAGCCAGAATCATGACTCTAACATCAAGAGGAGCCTGATCGTTCCAGGATTACTGTGTACCCAAAGGAAAGGGAGAGTGAACCTGAGCCAACAGGATGCTTATCAGAACCTGACTTGACTGACGACAGTCAGGCAGACCTGCTTCTACCAATAGTTCTGCAGTATTTAATTGTCCCTTTAAAAATAAATAGAACTGCTTTAAGAAAAAAGGGGGGGAGGGGCCAGTTAGCTCAGTTGGTTAGAGTGTGGTGCTAATAACACCAAAGTTGTTGGTTCAATCCCCACATGGGCCACTGTGAGCTGTGCCCTCCTAAAAAAAAAAAAAAAAAAAAAAGTAGGGCAAGAGATTTTGAAAAAGAGAGGGAATGACATTTACTGCTGTTTGATTGGGCAGTTTGCAATCTCTGTATATTACCTTTCCTATCTAAATATAGTTGAGAACTGAAGTGTCATTGGACTTAAGGATGGAGTTTTAGGCTGCTGATGTTCCCACCCTGCTCACTGTTTATTTTCCTCAGTGGGATTAGAAGTAGTTTGGCAATTCCATTCCACTAATTGGGTATCATTCAAAAGAAAACCAAAAAAACACAACAATGAAAGAGTGAGAGTTAAGTAGACTTCCCTTCTCACTACAATTTATATACAGTAATTTAAGTTTTTCTTTATTCCTCCAAGACAGATTAGGTATCCCTTTCACAAATGGGGTAGCTAATCCAAACACTGGCTTTATAATTGCTATTTAAAAGTTGGTAACAAATTGTGTGTGTGTGTGTGTATTGTGTTGTGGGAGAGTCGGGAGAAGTTCTAATGGGGAAAACATTTTCTATTGATTTACTTCTCAAAATGTGTATGGTGCACATCTGTGATGGAGAGGAAATGCAATCTGGGGCAGCTCTCTGAACTGTTATGCTTTCCACACATCAATGTACACACCACAAGGGATTTGATCGGGCATTTTCAGTGCACTCGAGAATTGAGGCCAAGTGGTAGAACCCTATAGGAATGTTGTGAAGTTTGAAGGCTGTAACAAAGTGATTGTCAAACTTTAATGTGCATTTGAATTATGTGAAGACCTTCAGAAAACACATATTCTGATTCAGTAGGTCCGGAGAAGAGCCTGAGAGTCTGCATTTCTAACTAACTCCCAGATGATACTGATGCCGCTTTCTGGGACCACATTTTGAGAACCACATGCAGAGACAGAGGCTGGCATCTAAATCAAGAAGTGGACATTGCCACGCGCGTCGTGGTGCAGACACTGGCCATACCCACACACAGGCTATTCCCTTGCACACCTGGTGAAAGTCATCACTTACTTTTTAGTAAGGGGAAAGGGGAGACTTCAAAACACCCAGTTCATATTTCTTGCCACCTGTCTATTCCATTATTTCCCACATTACCTAGAAGTTCAAAATTTTCTGGATTCATTAAAAATTGTTTCAGCAGTAGGGTTGTAAACCCCTACATTTTTGCTTGCACACACAACAGACGATGTTTAGCAATTTGCCATAGATATTAATATGTGTATGTACAAAAAGATAGACATTTCCCCCTCAGAAGTAAAAAGAAGTTCTACTTAAAGGGCAGTTAGCCAATTTCTGACATATTGCAGCGTTTATTCACATCTTCCAAAATCTGAGATACTTAATATACTAAGCACTCTGGGTCCATTCCCTGTGATTCGGTTTATCCGTGTCTGTGTTGTTTTCTTCTTGTTTTATACCAAGAGCTGCCCTAAAAACACCAGGAAGCACAAAACCAAAGCAAAGAGCAGAAAGCTACAGTAGAACCATTCCAATGTTCTCCTCTTCTCTGAATTTTTCCCCCAATACATTTGCCTCTCCAACCCTGGCTACCATTTTTGAAGAATAAATTATTCTGTGCTACTACAGCCCTTGGGGCATGTCCTCTGGAATGACCTATCAAAGTTTATTATAGCTGTGTTCTGTAGCCTCCCCTACTCCACTATCTTTTAAGCTCCTCAGAGAAAGCTTATGATTTATTTGTCACTGTATTTCCTAAACAAAACAGAGTGTTTGATACAGAATAAGTACTCAATAGACTTTGAATTGAACTGAATTGAATTGAATTGATTTGAACTGTATTGCAGATCAATGAAAAAAAATTATCCCCAAGCCATTTGGAGAAAGTGAGAACTATGGCTTCTGAAGTAAGAATGCAGCAGGGACAGTTCTATAATACAGAGTGGTGAGAGAAGATCATTTGTAAAGGGGTCTAGAAATAGTTCAGTCTGGCTGGTGTACAATGTGAGTGAATATCAGGAGAGAAAGCTAAGCAGGAGACAGAACCTCAGGGGCTATGGACCTCCACTAAATAGTTTAGAATATATATCCTATGAGATCTAGAGAAGCATGAAAACTATTTTAAGCCATGACATGATCCTATTTGGGTTATGACAGAACATTAGCAGCAAAATAAAGGATAGATTGGAGTAGATTAGACAAGAGGCAGGAATTTAATAATTAAGACCCTGTCCTTGGAGGGTTGGAAGATAATGTTTAGTGAACTCAGGGTAGGTGTGCAAATGTGCCTCCATCTCTGGTATCATCTGAGAGCTGCCTAAAGATGTTCAATGTTTTTTCTGGGATTTTGAGAACACATTGGGTTACATTTGAAAAACAACAAAAATGGGCCTCTCCTCCAAAAATACGAGAAATTTATTTTTGCATTAAAAGCCCATAAATTTATGTAAGATTCTGGGGGATGGCCATTTTGGCAAAATGAATTTCCCATCAGCCTGTTTGATTTCACTTCCTGACTTTCATGAAATATATGTATAGAGAAAGCATGAGACTCCCCACTGGGTCCTGCATTCATGTGCATCTGCCGTCCAATTTACAGCTTGTGAAGGAGGTGTTAATTAGTTGGCAGAAGCACCTGAACAGGGAGTACTAGGTTGGCTGAGGGGGTGGGAAGGTCTCTGGCATTTCCTTATTCACAGAGGCAGGAAAAAAGAAGTAAGGAAACTCACATTGCTGTCCAAAATGGCAAACTCCAAGCCAAAACAGGTACCACTTTTCTCTAAAAATTGAGTCTATTTTTGGATGTGTGATTAATATCACATTAATAAATGCTTGTAGGAATTTAACTTTTTTATATACTACTCTCTGACTTTTAAAGATCTTTCAGAGAAACATGGTGAGCTTTTGCTACTGAGTAGGGTAAAATTAACATTGAAGAAGAAGTAAGATGAATTCCCACAGGAGAAAAAGTGGAGAACGTATCTTCCCAGAGAGGGCAGAGGGCAATGAGCCAGGAGTCCCGGAGGTGGATGATGGAGGAGGGAAGTCACAAATCCAGGTGGAGCAGAAAGGACCTTTCATTTATGCTCAATAAAAACAAGTTGGCTGAGTTGAAGTGGATGGTTCCAGGGCACCATTTGTTGGGGCAGAATAAGGATAAATAAAGATCAGCTCATACTTTCTTCAATTTGTATGTAATTAAAACTCTAACTCAAAATGAACAAACAGTGGCTGAAACAAAATAAAGGCAGAGTAACTGGATGTCATCATTTAGAGGTGGCACAACTGAGGTGCAGAGAAGGAAAGTGACTTTCCCAAGGATATTAGTAATGGTGGGGTCAGAGCTTGAACTTTGGATTCCTGACTTTCTGCCCATTCCTCTTTCCAAATCACTGCACTGTTTTTCTAAAGGTCTTCAGAGCACAGCTGGGGCAGTACCCCCAAATCTGATTCAGCACAGCAACTCTTAATAGCACTGAGATGTACAGTATTATTGCAGAAATAGTAGGAGGGACAAAGAAAAAGAGATATGACCAGAAAAAAGACATGGACACACACAAATGTGAGATACCTAGGTATTCATGCTGCTGGTGATCACCAAGAGGTAATGAATCAAAAAATACGTGAAATATAAACTTGCAGTTAGTGGATAAACATCACATGTACCAATATAGCAGAAGACATTGTATAAAAAACTCAGAGGTGCTCAGAGTACACCGATAAAGAATATAGACAGATCACTTACTTTTTACTTTGAAAAATGCCATTGCAACTTCATGAAATACAACTTGCACTGAAGCAATGCAAACAAGAAAAACCACAACAGTATAAATTGAGCTTCTAGCACACTCAGCAAGCATTTTTAGGCTGCTAAGGTACAAGTTACCTGAATAAAGAGAGGAGACCCTTTTCATCCAACCTCGGATGGCTGCACCTGGCTCCTGATGAAGCTGAGGTGTCTAAACAGAAAGACAGAGCGGAGAAAATTCAATGGGAAAGACAAAGGAGGGCAGGACCTCTCTGGAAGATCAGAGACCTCCAAGCTCTGCTGCTTCCTTCTGTAAATCCTAATTAGCTCACAAGAAGACAAAACACAGTGTTTTCCGGACACATACCCCAGGGAAAGAGGAATTCTTGAGATATATAATTAGGAGCATTAGCAAGGACTAGAGGGGAACAGGATAGAATGTGGAAAGAGGTTGATTGGATAATAACCTCCCTAGAGAATTGTGGGAGGTGGCCCCTTAGGGCTGTTCTCAATTGACTTCCTTGAGGGTTCTGTGCTCAAAAGCTTGAGGACAGAGATTGGAAAATCAAAAGGGATTTGCTTACTCAAATTTACCAAATATTTTCTCTGTTTTAAAGCTCTGGTTTCCAGGCCAATCTGACACATAGTAGATTTTCAATAATGTTTACTAATGAGGAAATAAAGTAAAATGAAATGGTAAAGGAAATTCCCACATTTCCTGTCTGTCCTCATCTCCTATGCGGTATGAGTTGTAAGAGTATTGGCAGAGGTAAAGTAGGCTACCCTTCGTTACAAATAAGGCCCTTCTACTTGTCTTGTAGTAGCCCCAAAGAGCCCGTACAAGCCAGCAAAAGGAAACCAGGGTGATATTTCCATTGCTTGAGGATTCATTAGGTGTAAAAAGGATTAACAGAGCTAGGGTCTTCTCTATAGCCTATGTGGACAAGATCTCTATTGGAGAGGGTTGGTTCAAATCCAACATCTACTACTTACTAGCTGTGTAACCTTAACAAACGTGTTTGCTCTTTCTGAGTCTTGGGTTGCTCAGCTGCAAAACGAACATGACTTACACAGCTTGTTGTAGAAATTAAGAAGATCATGTCCCCAATAAGTGATAGTGAACAAGCTGAGGCAGCAAGCTCATACATTCATTGACCCAAATGTGTGTTTTGGACTCTGTTTATCTTGGAAGACTCACCAGGAAACTTCATTGCTCAAAATTAGACATTCTACACCTGGGAGATTTATTGGGATTTTTTATGGCTGAGGTGGGCGTTTGGCAATGCCGACTTTCAAAGATTTTCAAGTTAAAATTATTGGGGTTAGGCTTTATGGTGTCAAACTTTGAGGCCATTCATCCATTTTTTTTTTTTTTGGAGTATTTCTAATTTAGATTTTTCCATTATTTTTTCTTAATTGTAGTAAAATAGACATAACATAAAAATTGCCATTTTAACTATTTTAAAATATTAGTTCTGTGGCATTAAGTACATTCATGTTGTTGTGTAACCATCACCATCATCCACCTCCAGAACTTTTTCATCTCCCCAAACTGAAACTCTAAACCCATTAAACAATTGCTCCCATTCCCCCGGCCCCTACCTCCTGGCAACCACCCTTCTACATTCTGTCTCTATGTATTTTACTACTCTAGAAATTTCACATAAGAGGAATTATATATTTGTTCATTTTGTGACTGATTTATTTCACTTAACATATGTCTTCAAGATTCATCCCTATTGTAACATGTGTCGAAATTTCCTTCCTTTTCAGGCTGGATGATATTTCAGTATACTCGTATATATAGACCACATTTTGTTTATCCATTCATCCATGGATGGAGACTTGGGTTGCTTCCACCTTTTTGCTATTGTGAATAATGTGGCTTTGAAATTAAGTATACACTGAATTTATTTTTTAAGAAAATGATGTGACCCTATTCATAGGTATTTTCTTGATCTACCTCTGATAATAACTGGGTTGGTTTTCCCTTCAAACATATCACCTCACGGGATTCTTAACTTCACACACCCACACACACACACACACACCAGCTCTAAGCCCAGTTCAGTCAGCTGTTGAGACATATGAATTTACAGTTAATCTAAAAACTCTGAATAGCTGTAGTCCAGGCACTTGCTGGAAAATATAATCTGAAATTTAATGTGTTTCAGTACCCTTCAAAAGATCAACTGAGAAACACAGCTTGTTAAATGAGAGCTACGTAAGCTTTACTCTTTCAAATCTATCCCTAAATTAAGCCAGACTCCATCCCAATAACAGGGATGTATTCCTTTAGTGTCCACAAAAGTGATTTCTCTGAATTATGCTTTGGTAAAAGGGCTATACTTTGCTTCAAATTTTCTTGTCCATGGTTTTATGAAACTGTACTGTATTTACTGTAGATATCATGTGAAATATTGTTCATTTTTTTCCTTACCATATCCTCTTTAGCAGGATCCATGAAAGAAATTGTTCTTTGGGGTTAGTATCAGCTATGCCTTTCTGGAGCTACTGATTTATTTATTTTTTGCTTGTGGGCACGGAATTGTATAACTAATTGTGTTCCTATTATTGCTTTGGCTACTAGGAAGCTTAGATTCAAATTTGCTACCCACTTATAACAAAAGGCATGGAAATGTCTAACATGAATTTTGTGCATTAAACACTCCTTCGTCCTACACTTCTCAATATAATTTATTCTTTGCCATGATTTTCTCATTTATTCCTTGTTGCCATTGTGCATTTGTGGAAATCAGAGTTTTTAAAATGAGAATGTATCATTCAAAACTCTTGGCTGCTGCAAATAACAGAAAGCAATTCTAATTAGCTTCACCATAAATTAATTGAAAAATGCATTCATGGGAAAGCTATTTGCTTAGCTCATAAAATTATTGGGAAGGGTGGAGAATGGTGATCAAAAAACAGGAAGTATCCCAGAGAGGCTAGGCAATGGGCAGTACAGACGTGCCTATGGAGGAAGGAGGGGAGAGAAGAGAAAGGAATGGAAGGGAAGGGAGGAAAAGCAAAACAAAAGGACCAATCCAAAAGAGCAAAGTTCTGCAAAAGCTTCAAGAAAGAGAGCACTGTCAACACCACTGCTTCTTCCATGAGAAGCCCGGCTCTATGGCAGTCCTCTTTTCTGTGTGGGCTCAGGGACATCTGAGCAGATCTCAAGCCCTTTGTCCCTTTCCATAGTCACACACACATTTTATTATCTGATGGTCAGGGTTCTATGAAGATGACACACGTGAAATAGATAAGATCACATTAACCCTGGGTCCCCGATCCCCACCGTGGTAAACCAGCGCAAATGTCTGCATCTGACAAGTCCATGTTTTCCTGGCTACCTCTCCACTCTGTGCTCCTCCTTCTCTTCCAAGCACAGTGCTCACTTGTCTAAACTCTGCTTCCAACTTTGTAAAACGAAAGCCCTGTTGTTAATAGAACCACACTCCTTAGAATGCAGTTTACTTACCACCTATTGCTGTCTGAGCGTACACCCCTTCACACACAGAGACATCAAGGGCCTTATTAAATATTCTTCAAGTCTATAAAGGGCTATCCTTTAGAAGAGCTCAGGTAAATACAAATTGCTCCATCCTATTATACATCAAAAGCTTCACCTCCTCATTCACTGGGCTGGAAATTCCACCCTGCCCTTGTTCAGTTTGAAGGAAACTCATCCTGAGCCGAAATGTCTACAAACTTTCAGATATACTCAGGGTGTGACTCAAATATACTTCCAGAAGTTAAGTGCTGTCTTAGCATATCTAAAGCTTTTGACCCTGTCCCCCTTTATATTCTCTACAATACCAAGAAAATATTATCACAGTGGGATGATCTGTGTGACACCAGAGGAAAAGGAAATAAGTCAGAATGTGTCAGCCTCCTTCACAAGAGGAGTCTTCCTGACTGGAGGACTGAAAGAGTCATTGGCTTTTGTAGGTAAATACCGATATCCTGTTCACATAGTGGGATGACTGCAGAAATCCGCACAGCTTGACGTTATCAGTACTACTTCCATGCTCACCAAGTAACTTTCAAATTAAAACTTAATTTCCCATGTAGATTTTCATCCTAGGGAAGGATACTTTGACATGCTGACATAAATGTCTGGACGGTTCCTTGCCTTTTCTAAATCTTGCTGTAAATAAACATATTGGTCTAGGGGCAATAAACGCTTTTGTGAGTTTAGCCTGTGCAGGATGATCCCCTGGGCCCATTTAGCTGTGATTGCACTGAGACAGTCACATTTTCAGATCTATAAAGCTAAGCATCCCGCCACAATGCTCAGGGTGCATTCATCCCTTACTCCGGCCCTGTGAAGTCCTGTAGAAGTAGCTGACAGGAGCCTTAAATAATTACAATACTTACCCTTACTGAGCACTTACTATATGACAGGCGTTATTCTGCATACCCTTTTGTAAAAGAGAAAAATTAACAAATTCAATCCTCATATCATCCCTACGAGGTAGGTACAATAATCATCAGCACATAACAGATAGGGAAACTGAGGCACACAGGAGTTCAAACACTTGCCCAAGTGGTAGAGTCAGGATTCAATGCCAGGCAGTGTGACTCCTGAGCTTGCACTCTCAAGTGTGAGGCTAAGTCCCTCCAAGGATTGGTGACATTTATGTCTTTGCTCTACAACTGTTATGTTTTGGACAGACTACAGATAGCACATCTGGAAATTGTTCATCTGAAGTCATTGGATAGAAACTATGTCTAGTGGCTTAGAGTTGCTTTGATTTGGGAAGCAAAGCAAAACAAAACGGGGAAGGAAAAACCCCAACACATGTGGTATATTCCAGGTTCTGCAAACTGTCCCAAAGTCATGTTTTCAGCACGGGAACCAACCAAAGAGACTTAGCCAAAAATCCACATGGATGTTGAAGGATCATTCCAGGGCAAAGACTCCTCCTTACTTGGTTCAAATGATCTTTCTAGACTTCTGCCTCTGCACGCAGAGCTCCTTACCAGTGATTTATGATAATTGCATCAACAGACACTACACATGTGGTGGGGCCTGCAGAGGTGAGCTGCTGACATCAAGCCTCAAACAAGGTGGAAGAGGACAACTTGGTAAACCTTTCAGCCAAGCTGTCCTTTCTCACTTGTCCTCTTATGTTCAGTCTGTGTCAGGCATTCTGATTTGCTAACGAACGATGCTGTTTGCTTTGATTTTCTCCATTCAGACACATCACCAGGATTTATAGTACAAACTGAGTCTAATTGTTTGTACCCATCCTTTCTTTGAACTTACACAGCTAAAGCCTGAGCATCTTCTATGAATTTAGAGCTAGAGCTTGATGGATTCCCATCACCACAGGTCCAACATCTGAAGCCCAGGCCATATGCAAATAATAGTGAAGCCTGAGTTGGGATGTCCCCATCAATAATGAAGTTATTTCTCTGAAGGAAAGTTGACAAAAGCCAAACCATTCAATTAGAGACTCTCCTCTAGAGTCATCCAGGGTCAACATTTTGTCTAATACTGCCTGAGAAATCACCAAGTCCCAATCCGTGCACCGTTTTTTTTTTAAAAAAATTAAAGTTTATTGGGGTGACAATTGTTAGTAAAGTTACATAGATTTCAGGTGTAGAGTTCTGTAGTACATCATCTATAAATCACATTGTGCGTTCACCACCCAGAGTCGGTTCGCCTTCCATCACCATATATTTGATCCCTTTTACCCTCATCTCCCACCCTCCACCCCCCTTCCCCTCTGGTAACCACTAAACTATTGTCTGTGCCTATGAGTTTTTGTGTCTTCATTTGTTTGTCTTGTTCCTTTGTTGTTTTCAGTTTTATATCCCACATATCAGTGAAATCATACGGTTCTTGACTTTTTCGGTCTGAGTTATTTTGCTTAGCATAATAACCATGTACTTCTTCACTAAGATATACTGCTTCTCTTTCAGTGTTTGTACATTTAATTGTACCCTTTGTGGTATTGTAATATGGGATTCCCAGAGCTAGAAAATGTGTTAATCAATGATAATTTGTGCTGGCAATATTTACTACTAACAAGAAAAAGAGCGATTCACAATGTAAATTGTAGCTTCCTTTCTGAGCAGCTGTACCTGAGTATAAAGCCTGGCACTGCCCCGAGCCTGGCCCCAGTTTGTGTCTCACTGGCCTTTCTCACCCTGAGTCTAATTAGGGTCCCGTCTCTTTGACATATGGCACTGGTCTTGATCGCTCCACCTGACCATATCTCAGCCTGCTGTATCCTCTCCTAATCTGTGACCCAGCACTTATGCCCGACTCTCCTGGAACCTTCTCATTATTCCATGACCTCCCTTAAATTCAGCTGCAGGTGGCCCCTCTGGCCCTGGCACTGCTGACCAAGCCTCTCATGGAATGTGGTGCTTTCCGTCTTTTCCTCTCCCAGTGACTATAATTTTTGAGTGACGCATTAATTTTCACTCACTTCGTCAGCCCTAGAGGCAAAAAGTCCCTTAAATAACAGGGACAAGCCCCACCCTCTCCTCTAAATGGCTGGGACCCTTACTTTTATGGCCGATTTAGCAACTAAACAGTTTGACTCAAAAACGCACTTATTGAGTATTTTGTGGCCTGCAAAATAATATATACTAACTGCAAAAACTGCAAAAAACATATAACAGAAGGTTCTTATTATTCACATCCCCATGAGACAACCACTGTTAACAGTTTAGTATATAGGGATATATCCATATATACATACAGCATATAATTATATATGTATATAATTTGAGTTATACTATTCATAGATTAATGTATATAGTATAGTATAATTAATGTCATGAAACTTTTTTTCCACTTAATCATACATCCTGAACATCTTTTCCTATTGGTACATAGGAATCTACCTCATTTTTTAAAAAGCTATGTAGTGTTCCATTGTATAAATGTAGGCACAATTTATTAACAAATACCTAATGATAGACATCTGGTTTGTTTTCATTTAATTTGCTATAACGATGCACTGGGTAAATCTCTGGACATGAATCTTTGCTTACTTTTGTGAATATTTCTGTAGAGTTTAGATTTTTGGACATGGCAAAGCACCTCTGAGCCTCAGTTTCTTTCCTATAAAATGAGGACGACTTGTAGAAGATTGTGAGAATTAGATGAGATCAATGAACATTGTGGTAGACATGTGGCACTCTAGCTCCCCAAAACCCCTATCTAAACCTCTGCCTCAGTTGGAAATTTTCTACTTTAATGAAATCTTGGTTGAGGATAAAAACTTCCTTCCATAATAAATACCCAAAATGCCAGATGCTCACCTTCCCAGGCTTCTTTACAGCCAGGCAAAATTACAGGACCTAGGCTCCACCAGTCAGATGCACTCACAGTACACCTTGACTTGCGTTATACTGACAAAACAGCCAAATTCAGGGAGCACACTCACTCTTTCTCTTTTGTTAGCCACGGCAGTAATGGTAAAAGCAAGATCAAGTTCTCATCAGAGAAACAGCCAGGGTGCAAACTGGACCTTGAGTGCATGGTGACTGACAGCAGTAGGGCCTTCTTCATTGGAACAGCTCTCAAGCATGATTTTGGACCTTGTTTCTGGCAACTTAACCTCAAACTTCATTCAGACATCTCTACCACTCTGAATTACTCAAAATCCTATGAATAAAGTCATTTTCTGGTTAAATTGGGCAGGAACATTTTGTGTTGCTCATAATTAGGAACATTGTCTACTACATATGCATAGCTGTAAAATACCATGTGAAGATAAGTGACATAGCAGATGCTCTGGTGGCCTCCCCAACAAACATTCCTCATTCTTCTTTGCTAACAAAGCGGATATTTGACCCAATTGCAGCTAAGTTGATATAAAGCATAGATTTTGGGGTCTTTTGGAAAAGAGTTTTCATGGCTTCCTAATAAGAGAGAGGTGTGTGAAGAGAAAATCTTCTGGTCACTGCCCCTCAGCTTTCTCCTTGGAATGCTATCACGTGAGAATGAGTTGCTTGGAGATCTGGCAGCCATTTTTCAGTCATGAGGAGATGTGTTGCCCCCACATAGGGGATGAATTATGAAGCTCCAGAATGTAAAGAGCCTTGGTCCTTGATGACACCAGTGAATTTCCAAAATGAAATTGAGTTGCCTACTTCCAGACTAGTAGATGAAAATTAACCATGATTGAAGACATTAAAAATCTGATACTCGGTTACTTGCAGCTGAACACAGCCTAATTGGTACAAGACATCTGAGAGTCTTTACAGCAGCTGTGAAAGGCTAGGCTGAAGATTATGATGTTTCAAGAATTCAGCTATCTGACTGTATCTGCAATTGCAAAACTATACTAAATTATTGATGACATCTAGATATTTTTAAACAAAAGAACACTTTTGGATAGTTCAGTCTGCTAGTGTTGAAAGCCTGATCTCATTGAAGTGCTCTTTGGGAGACTATTAAATCATCCCAAATTGGCATAGATCAAAGTAATCTTATGAACCCAGAAGCTTTAGCCTCGTAGGGCACCCTGGTATATAAGGATGTCTGGTACTAAGGGTCTTTGAACAAATCTGTGGCTGACTTCCAGGTCTTAGGCTCACATCATATGTCTGTCATCTCTACTCTAGACTGCTAACCTGAGGGAATATACAAGATGTAACAACTGTTCCACTTGACATTATTCTGCATTCTTTTATATTCATCATCACATTTTGGCCTCCAAAAAGCTTGATGAAGTAGGTATCATTTCTTCATTTAACAAACAAGGAAAATAATGTTCAAAGAGATTAAATAATACGCTCCAAGTCACAGCTGGTGAATGTGGAGAAGTGATTCAAATCCATGCTTTTTCCTCTACTTCAATGGTTCTCATAGCCGCCCTTCAGAATATCCCGGGGAGCTTTAAAAAATACTGATGCCTGGATCCCAGCCCCAAAGATTCTGATATAATAGACCTGGAGGGAAGCTTGGACACTGGGATTTTTAAAGCAGCTTCACTGAGGTCTAATTTACACAGCATAAAATTTACCCATTATAATTGTAAATTTAATTATTTAAAAAATACAGAATTGTGCAGCCATCACCACAGTCTAGTTCTAGACCATTTCCATCATCCCCAAAAGTACCCTCCTACCGGTTTTCAGTCAGTCCTTGCTCCTACCTCTCACCCCAGATAGTCACTAATTTGCTTTCTATCTCTATCAATTTATCTTTTGCGGACATCCATATCAACAGAATCAGACCATATGTAGTCTTTCGCATCTGGCTTCTTTCACTTCTTATAATATTATTGAGGGTCATCCATGTTATAGCATATTCTTTTTTTTTTTATTAATGAACAGTATTCCACTATAGGGATGTATCACATTGTGTTTATCTATTCAGCAGTTGATGGACATTTGGGTTGTTTCCAATTTGGAGCTATTATGAATAATATTGCATGAACATTTGCATACAGGCTTCTTTGTGGAAATATGTTTACATTGATCTTAGGTCTGTTTCTAGGAGAATTGCTGGGTTGTATGGTAAGTTTACATTTAACTCTTTAAGAAGCTGCCAAGCTATATTCCAATGTGTACTATTATACATTTTCAATGGCAATGGTTGAGGGTTCCATTTTTTTCGACATCCTTGCCAACAGTTAGTATTGTCAGTGTTTTTAATTGTTAATTTGTATTTACCTACTGACTAATGATATTGAATATCTTTTCAAGTGCTTATTAGCCATTTGCATATCTTCTCTGGTGAAATGTCTATTCAAATTTTTTGCCCATTTTTTCATCGGATTGTTCATTAGTGACTTGTAAGAGTTCTTTATATATTCTAGAAACAAATTTGATATCAGATATATGAATTGCAAATATTTTCTCCCAATTTTGACTTTCCTTTTCATTTTCTTGTTGGTGTGTTTTACAATGCAAACGTTTTCAATTTTGAAGTACAAAATATCAATTTCTCATCTTATGGATTGTACTATTATGTCATATCTAAAAACTCTTTGTCCAACCCAACGTCATGAAAACTTTCCCTTATGTTTTCTTCTAGAATTGGTATAGTGTTAGCTCTTATATTTAGGTCTATGATCCATCTTGATTTGGCTTTTATGTATGTTGTGAGGCTTTGCATATGGATATCTGATTGTTTGAGCACCATGTGCGGAAGAGAATATTCTTTCTCCATTGAATTGTCTTGGCATCTGTGTTAAATGGGTACTGGAATTTTAATAAGTCTCCTGATACAAAGCTGAGGTCCCAGCTTCCAGAAGGTGGGATCATTAGGTGTCTTCTGCCCTTCCATTCTACCTTTAGACAAAGCTCTTGATGTGTTCTAAAATCCAGGACACTTTCCTAGCCTGATGAGAGTCTTTGTGATTTTTACGTGGAATGTTCACAACAGCTGTCTCTATCTATCTGAACAAAACCTCCAGCAGGAAAAGATTATGCAAAAGTGATCGTAAACCTAGAAATAACTACAACCTACACATATAATGTTGTTCTATTATACCCTGCATGAGTCACACCTAGGTGTGCTTTTCCCCATAGACTGTGAGTTGTTCAAAGGCAAGGACTGTGCTTTAATAATAAAAACAACATTAACGGCTACCATTTTGAGCACGTGCTATGTTCCACTGCTATGTTCAGCACCTTGTTGATACTGTCTCATGTAATCATCATTTCCCAAACTCTCTAGTTGTGTTTCACAGATGTTAAGTAAGTTACCCAAGGTCACACAACCAGTAAAATACAGAACTAGGATTCATACCATGGAGAGTCTCTCTATCACACCACAAAAAACAATCCAAGTATTACTAGGTAGCCGAGTCCCTTGCAGGAAGTGGATCCGAGTTCTCCAACCTGTTGCAGACATACCAATAACATAACTGTTGTATGAAAAATGTTTATGTTGTCAAAAGGGGAGTAGGAGAGGCTGGCAGAAACCTTGGGCTTGAACGGGTTATGTCTCTCCATGAGGTGCTATCATAGGCTTTGCTTTCATTTTCTACTGTGATCACAATTTGGAATTTTTACCCCACTGCGGAGAGTGGTGGTTCATTTTACATTTTACATGGCTGGTTTACTGTGCTATTGACAGTTTTTCACTCACTCTTGACAATTGTCGGTATTGATCTTTCCACTGAAATGACAGGCTATTACACTAAGACTTTGGGGAGACTTACGTTCCCTCTCACCAGCCGTCCACACATGTGTGGTACTTTGCCTGTGCTCCTCTGTCGCTACTCCAATAGCCTCCTCATTTTGAAAGACGATGCCTATGCAATTCCTTACAGCGCTGCTTGGACCACACCCCCTCCACAGGTGAGGCCATACTTTTGCTTAACTCAAAAGTAGAGCCCACCTGTTGCCCTCTGTCAGTTTCCGGTTAGGAATTATGCTTGTGGAGTCAGGCTGCCGGTAGCCCCGGGACTGCAGGCAGCATAGAAAGGGGCAGTGACACCCACCACTGCTCTCCCCGGCATGACTTGTGCAGCAGCCACTGTAGCTACTCCCTTCCAGACAGCACCTCTTGTCTGTCTGGCCCAGCAGAGGAATCCAGCACAGTCCTATGCTGGCTTTGCACAGGCCTTCTATGCCTCTGCTCGGGAAATTGAAAGTCTTGGCTCAGTCATTCATTGGAAAATGCTAAAGCTGTAGCTCAGTGACTTCTAAGCAGTCGTCTCTCCAGCGCCCAGCTACTATCTGTGAGTTCTGCCGTTCTGCACTACCAGTTCATGTAAGTAAAAGAGAGTGTCTCTCAGTCTAGTATTTTTGTTTTTTGATGGAAACCATAAGGCTCCAACCCCACCATGAGTCACAGCTCCAATTAGGATATAGCCTGTCTTAAAACTCAGCTTTCATCAATTTAATTAAAAAGCAATTCAATGTCCTTTAGTTATTGTATGTAACATGTGGGGGCACTCACAGGTCTGTGGTGGCCAGTTGTGTTTTTCTGAAACAGATTTGTTCCAACAACTTGTTCATGAATTTACAAGTCACAGCGCGTGTTTGCCACTTAAGAGTTCTTCAAGGCTAATGAGTTGGTAATGCCCTGAGTGCACAATAACTGTGATTGGATCTGCCACGCTAGACTACTGTGGGGACAGAATCCCAAAGAACAGTTTCCAGGCTCTCGGCCTCACATGGAAAAGTGCTGTCTTGGGTAGTAAATGGCCATCAGCTGTTATTGGTTAGCCATTAGCCACTGATATAACTGCCGTGGTTAAGCTAGCAAGGGCAGATTGCAGTTAGCAGGTGAGGTTGGTTGGCAGAGAAGTGGACGGCGGGTTGCGGAGCGTGTGGCTCCTGCTTCCTGTGTCTCCAACCCAGCAGCCACAAGACTATAGTGCTATGACTGCCTATCTATGGCTCCGTGGGTGTCCCTTTTTGGCCTCACCATGTCCTGCGTTCTTATGTGGAGAGCGGAACCAGAGACCCCGCGTGACACCCTGCATGACAGCTACCTACTATCGAAAACCAGGACAAGGCTCCGCCTTCCCCTTTACCCTGGACATGCAGGATTTTATGTGGAGTGGAAGAAGCACAATTCGAGATGCCTGTGCTCTGGTTGCAGGCCAGCCACTGTCCAACTGTGTTCCTTTGGCCAAATCACTTAATTTCTCTAAGCTTTATTGCCTGTATTTGAAATTAGGACTAGATCTGCATTTCCCAGTTGTTGAGTTATGCAATGCAAACCTACAATATTCTCCAGTAAAATTGGGGTCAGCAGTCAACTAAGTTGGGGAGACTTCTTTGGGACTACATCTTGTCCACCTGCAAATCTCCTATGCCTCCTTCAAGGCCCTCCCCTAAAGGCTGATTCCCTATGAAACTCACCCTGATCCATCCTCCCCAACAATTCATCCCTTTCGCTTTTCTTCTCCTACACTACTTTTCAAATTCTTCTACTGTAGTACTCTTCTCATAGTATCCAGTTCTGGTTTCTGTGACAGAGCTCTCTGCTGGGTCCTCTCCACCCTCAGATCATCCATCTCTCATCTCCTTTTGTGGACTCTTTTACCTCAGATTTGTCCTCAAGTGGAGCGGGAGAGAGTATCTTGCCTTTTGGGTCATAGAAATTGGAGGACATACATCAGAAACTGCTGGTGGCCATCTTCCATCATCTGAAATATATTTTCAGCAGGAGAGAATGAAGCTAGGCAGTACTGCACAGAGTGGAGATACAGAGACATGGTGGGAAAGTGAGCCGGCCTTGACAGTAGCAAATCCTTTAAGTCCAGCAATTTCACTCCCCTTGATTCTGTTAATCTCTAGTGTCTTTCTAACATACCCTCTTGCTAGTTAAGTGAGTTTCAATTCCCGTTAATTGCAATCTAACTGAACTGAAACAGAACTGCAACCCATCCTTTATCATTCCACGACCATGATTAGAGTCATGGCTTAGTATAATGAAATAAAGACAAAGTCCAGGGTCTCAAACAGGGAGGCAAGATTCCAGAGCTTAGAAATGATTTTTCCAGACCACAATTCAGGAAACTAGCACATTTTGCAATAATTCTTTGTTCTTGGACAGATTTAAAAAAAAAAAAAATCAATCTACTCTTTGCCTCCAGCATAGCCCTCTGAGAAACCTGCGATCCTTCAGAAGGATTTCTATTTTGGATGCTGACTCAGCCAAAAACCAAAAAAAAAATATTTTTTCCTCCCAAAGAATCTAATTCTGCAGGCCCCACCAATGACTGACAGTGTTCCAGATTGGGAGCACTGTAACTGAAGGCAGCAAGTTTCCTGCTGTTATTTTCTGCTTTGTTCCAGTTTAATTGCTTTTGTACATGTGCCTATTACATGAAGAACTAAATGAAAACTCTAAAATAGCATTCAGTCCCCTCAGAGTCTCCTATTTGCCTCTATAGTGAGGCAGGTGTTTTCCAGGAGAAGGAAAGATTTTTTAAAAAAAGTTATTGTGGATATGGGGAAAATGATGGCTACAATTTAACCTTGCCTATGCCACCACCCACTCTGGCAAATTTTCTCATTAAAATGACAGGTTTCCATCACGAAGCCCACCAGGAAAACACTTTACATTTGATAATGGCAGAAGAGATCAAAATTGTGTGTAAATTCCCAAGGTGAAAGTGGTTATTTCCTTAGCTGACTGGCGTTGGGATTGTGTAATGGGAAGCTGTGGGGACAGAGCCAGGAGTGCAGTTTCCAGGCTCTCGGCCTCACGTGGAAAGGTGCTGGCTCAGGTAGTAAATGGCCATTAATTGTGATTGATTGGCCATGAGCTGTGGCTAGTTGGCCGTCAGCTGTAACCAGTGAGCCATTGGCCACTAATATAACTGCCGTGGCTAGGCTAGCAGAAGATGGGGGCTAGCAAGAAGATGGTGGCTGAGCTAGCAAGTGCAGACTGCAGTTAGCATGGTGGGTTGCAGCTAGCAAGTGAGGTGGGTTGGCAGAGAGAAATGGATGGCAGGTTGTGGATAGTGTGGCTCCTACTTCCTGTGTCTCCAACCCAGCCTCCAGCGAGAATATGGTAGTCTGACTCCCCTATCTATGGCTCCGTGTGTGTTCCTTTCTGGCCTCACCATGTCTTGCATTCTTGTGTGGGGAGCGGGACCAGAGACCCTGCATGACGCCCCGCATGACAAATGGCAGGAGCAGGGTCTCCCGCACGACAGAAGCTTTGATAATAAACATAGTACTGTGCTATTTTTATATTGTCACAGACTTTCCCCAGTGTTCAAGTAGTAATGGCCCTTATGGTTAATATATTGTGGATTGGTCCACTCCTTCCCTTCTTATTCTCTATTCTGGAACACAGGGTGTTTCCTGAGCACATGTGACAGCAGTCCAGTGGAAGGGATTGGTTCTCATTCATATTGTCACCACCAGGAGCTGAGTCCGTTTGAGAATGGAGCAAATAGAGAGAAAGCGGAGGACAGAGATATAGAGAAAAACTCACTGGAGCTTCTGGTTCAAGCCATGCCTGAAAATAGACCATCTTTAGGCTTCACTTATATGAGCCAATAAATGCCCTCTAATTTTATTTATTTATTTATTTATTTATTTATTTATTTATCTATGTATGTATGTATGTATGTATATATGTATGTATTGACACTTGCAACTGAAAGAATCCAAACTGATACTGATCATTTTGCTGTTTGAGTTCTTCCTCTATTAAAAAGGATCTTTCAAAGCACTGTGAGGAACATAAACTCCACCCACCTAAACCTCCATGCCCAGACCTCAGTTCCCAGCTCTTCCTCCTGCTCTGGTTTGGTCTCATAGCTGTGCTACCTTTGCTAACTCCACCTGAGTGCAGTTCTAAAACAACTGTTTGCTTGATTTTTCTTTAAGAAGCAATTCAAGTAGAAAGAATAGAACAGAGGTTCTCAAAGTGTGTGAGCCCAGAGCCAGCAGCATTAGCACCACCTGAAAAATGGCTAGAAATGCAACTTTGCAAGCCCACCCCAGCCTTTGGAATCAGAAACACCAGGGATGGGCCCAGAGATATTATATTTTCTTTCTCTCTTTTTTTTTTTTTTTTCCAAAGAGGGCACAGCTTACAGTGGCCCATGCGGGGATTGAACCGGCAACCTTGGTGTTATTAACACCACGCTCTAACCAACTGAGCTAACCGGCCACCCCCAGAAATATATTTTCTAACCAACACTCCAGGAGATTCAGATGCAAACTGAAGCTTGAGCACAGCTGGCACAGAGGCTGTCAACAGTTATTGTAGACTATGGAGCAGACACAATTCACATTTATTACTAAGGATTTTGAAAAGGCAACAGTAAGACCAGGATGGTATCTTATCAGGAATGTTTTATAACACAAAGGCTACCAATTTCAAGTGATACAGTAAGTCAAATATGACATTTTGCAAGTCGGGACACCAAACCAGGGTTAGGATTTAGTGGAACCCTCTATTTTTCTGCACACCAATATAAGAAAGCTGGTGGGGAAAAAGCAGGGGGTGTAGTGGGAGGGAGATATCTGGATGGTTTTTTCTGTGGAAGAAACCAGTTTTAAGTCATATTTCATCAGGAAACAAATTTCCCGGACAATCACATTTTGATATCAACTTTGGTGGTTTCAGTCTAGTAATTTTGACAGTTTGGGGGGGTAATCAACAAATTTAGTTTCTGTTTTAACAGCAGTTTATCCAACAGTATCCCATCTTGTGCAGCTGCCAGTGATTTGCAAGAAACCGGGAGGAAACTCCCCGTCGCTTTTGATAACTGAGAGTGCTTGGTGGCCTTGCTTAAGGTCTCACTGCAACTGGCCGGTGTGGTTCATTTCTGAACAAGCATTCAATAGAGTCCATGCAGTTTAGCAAAGCAACCGTCCCCTCACATACATCTGAGCCTCAGCGTTCAGAGGGAGCTTGAAGCTGGGTGAGGAATGTAACTCCCTGGGCCTGGGCGAGAACTGCCCTGCCTCCTCCTAGTCCAGCCTTCTTTCTAGATAGAATTGCTGTGGTAATGGTGTGCTCTCCATACTGGGGGGCGGTCCTCAGTATTTGGCAATGAAAGTACTCTATTAACCTGTATTTAGATAAATAAACAGCTAACCTAATCCCAGGGCCAAACCACTATGGTAGGTAGTGGTGGTGGTAGGGCCAGGTGCTGGGAGTCAGCAGCTCTGCTACTTCTGAGGCTCTTTCCTGCAATTTCAACCTCGCCTCTCAGGTTCAGAAACCTTACGGGAAATAAAGAGTTTCTACAGGGTCCTCCTAAAACAGCACTTGTGGCTGTTCCTCCTTCTGAAAGACATCCGTGAATGACTAAACATTTCATCCTGTCAGGTGTGCTCTGTCTCCATCCGTCTCTCCCTCTGTTGCCAGATAATTAGTTGGTATTCAATAATGCTGTCTTTGTTAAATGTCTGCTGAATGAGGTAGGCCTCTAGGATGAAGGCCAATGCACACACACACACACACACACACACACACACGTTTTCTGAGCTGCGAGTGTTATTATTTATTTTTAAAAAACCAAAACACTACAAAATTTGCTCAACAACATTGAGCAAAAGAAGCTTGCTTTCTTCTCTACTGCAGCATTGCCTCGGGTCAGTATGACGAGTGTAAAATCACTCTGCCTTCCAGCACTATTGTCCATCCGGAAGTCAGCTGGCTTTGCATCCTACTCAGGTGTGGCAGCACAAGCCCAGAGCATTGCCCATTGGGCAGACCTGAGTCCAAATGCTGGCTCTACCACTAACTTTAATAATTTGCTAAATCCCTGGCCCCTGCCATTTGGGAAGTATGTATTGAGCACCTACTAAATGCTCGGCACTGATCTGACCACTTGGAATTTGTCAGTGAAACAGAGAAGGATATCTGCCCTCATGGAGCTTACATTCTAGCAAGAAAAGATAAACAATCAACATAATGAATAAGAAAGTGCATACTATGTTAGAAAGTGGTCATTGCTATTAGAAAAAAAACAGATCAGCTCAAGGGGAATAGATTCATGTGTGGTGAGGGATCAGGTTGCAAAATTCAATAGGGTAATTGGCACATCCTTCCAGAGCAAAGATCTGAAGGTAAGAGACTTAGGTAAGGGGGCCTACTTAGAGGAAGAGTGTTCCAGGCACAGCGAACAGCTGGAGCAGAGGTCCTGAGGCAGATGTCTGGTGAGTCTGAGGAAAAGGGAGGAAGCTGGAGTAGTTAGAGCGGAGCAAGCAATGGAGAGAGAAGTAAGAGAGGTAGTCAGGAGGTAACACAAGGATGGGATTAGCTCGGTCAGCTAGAGACAAATGTGACGACGTTGGCTTTGCTTTAGTGACTTGAGGAGCCATTGCAGGATTTTAGGCAGAGGCTTTAGGTGATCGGACCTGGTTTCTAAATGAATCACCCAGGCTGCTGTATGGAGAACAGTCTATAGGGGCAGAATCCAGGATGGAGATGAGGATAGGCTGGGCCAGGCTGGCAGCAGTGGAGGGAGAGAAGTCGCTGAATTCCAGATATATTTTGAAGGTGGAGTGCTGATGATTTCTTGATGGATTAGATGTGGGTGTGAAAGAGGATGATTCCAAAGCTTTGAGCTTGAGCAAATGGAAAATGCAACTGCCATAAACTGAGGTGCAACTGGTCCATGAGAATTAAATGGAAAGCACATCCCACAGGGCCTGGCACACAGTAGGCTCTCGCTAAATGTTGCTTGTGTCTATAACAGCCTCTCAGCCACTCTGCTCCAACTCCTCACATTGCCTCCCACGGGGCTGCTATTGCTTCTTTCAGCCTTAGTTTCCTCATCTTTAACTTGGGTTCATTAGAGCCAGGAATGTGCAGAGGATTACACGGGAGGAAGCATTTTACAAGGGCATGGCTCTGAGGAAATGCTCGAGAAATGTCAGCTTTCATTAGACAGGAACACTTAGCAAGTTGCGGGGTGCTTCAGCATGAGTGATTGTAGCTGGCCTTCCCACTCCCTATTCCTGCAGCTTCCCTGAAGACCCAGCGGATCTTCTCAGACCCTGGGCTGCTCATGTCCCACAGCTGCTCGTGTTCAGTGGCTCCCAACAGCACACACGATCAAGGCCAGTCTTTTAAGCAGAGTTTACAGGTCATGACAGCCCACCCCAGCCTCCTCAGGATTTGACCCTGAACGGCTTATGCTCAGTTCATAGCAGACCACACGTTTATGTACATTCAGGCCACAGAACATGGTCCTGCTCTCTCTGTGCTCCAGAATGCCCCCTTCCCACTTCCTCTCCCACTTCTTAGTGATGCCCTGCTCTTCCTCTCCAATGCCACCACCTCTGTAAAATTACCTTCAACTCCACCAATTATGTTTCCTAATGTATGTATACTGCTACTGTGGAGTGCACACGTATATCTGGTAGTACTTCTCCCACATCACCGAGCAGGGATAGTATTCAAAAATATGCAGCAGTTGGTAGAGTCTGGACATCGACCTATCAGATTAGACACCAACCATCACCAGCCTGTGAGCGACAGCTGAATGTCAGCCTTCCCATATAGTGTCGTGCAGTGACTTGCTCGCCTCCTCCCTTGATTTTCAGGTCCCACCTTAAGATTAGAGACCACCACTTATTTATCTCCACACCCCAAGGTGTCTGACATCTACTAGCCTGTCTTTAGATATTTTCCGAATAAACAATCATATGAAAAAAGAGAAGCAAAGACCCTGGCTGCCTTTGAAATTGACTCAGCAGTTTCCCTCCTGGTGCTGACTGGATGAAAGGACCCCTCTTCCCACCTTGCCTCTGGCTGTGGGAAGGCCAAATCCCTGGCCCCTCTCCTACCTCCTGCCCGATGCTCTATTTCAATCAAAGACACTCATATTGGAGCTGAAGTTGTCTCCTCCAAAGCAAGTTCTTGCACGTGGCGAAGCCAAAACCCACAACATCCTCCTCTGCCATCCGTTCCAGAGAGGACATTTGGCCCTGGGAGCCCAGCAGGGCACATATATGGAGCAGACGGAGGTTGTTTGAATTTACTGCTTCCAGCTCAGCTCAGCTTTGGCAACTTCCGTTGCCTACTTTTCCTCGCTTGTACACTCACCTTTTCTAGCCCAAACTTGAAAGTGGGTTTTAGAAATTTATTCCCTCCCTGTCAGGAAAAACAAGCTCCAAAGAGGCCAAAGTAAATTGGCTGGGCATTTGAATAAATGATTATTTTTCCTAAGTGGCCTCTCACGCATAGCCAACATCCATAATTTTAGCCAAAAAATAATAGAGGGAAAGTGAGAAAAATTAGATTAAAGAGGGTTGGACAATTTACATAGAATTCCCTAAAGTTCAAGCTGGAAGCATCCCTGGAGACCAGCTACCTCAAGGTTTCTTGAACTGTGTCTCAAGAGGCCAAGCCTGCGGAGTTTTCAGCAGCCCAGTCAGGGGGGCTAGAAGGAGGAGAAGCTGTGCTAAGGTTCTGTGTGCTTTGCATAACAGTTTACTTAAATAGAGAGTTTGGGGATGAAAAAACTTACAAATTACTGTTCCAAGTTCAATCCACACATTTTACAAATGTGGAAATCAAGGAGAGAGAGGTGAAACAGCCAGGACTCACAGAGTGAATTGGTGATGGAGTCAGAACACAATTTCAAGTCTTCTGCTTCAGGTACTTTTTCCTTTGGTACCTGGCTGCCACGCGGTATCACAGCACTTGTCACCTGCCCAATATTCTTTTCCTTATATGTTCAGGCAAGGGACTCTACCTCCCCTTCTACAAGTGCCCGAGGAATGGTTTAGTCCCTGAACCTCCGATCCCCAAGGATAGAGTGATACTTCCAGGGCTGGATACAAAATGCAAGCAGGGCCTATCTGAGTCCTTTCTTAAGGATGGTAGAGACATGGAAAGAGAGAGAAAATGTCTGCCTTCTGAGACTAAGGCATTAAAACCCCACGTATCTTGAAGCTCTTGGAGGCCCTGTTGCAATCAAGGGGAAAGGTATGCCTGAGAATGAAATCAGCACAAATGGAAGCAAATCAGAGCAGTGGGGAGAGACAAAGCATATTCCTCAAGGCATTGTTTGAACCCTTGGACCCAGCCATATCTAAAGCTTGTGCAACCTCTGGTCTTTTCAGTCACTTGAGCCAATACTTTTCTTGTTTGTTTTTGCTTCAATTAATTTGATTAAGTTTCTCTCTTGTCGTAACAGTGTCCTAACACATATCCTAAAGTACCTTTTATTCATACAACATTTGATAGTATACCAAGCTCTTTCCATTACCCCAGGTCACAGAGGTGAATAGCGCCACACTGCTTCACTCCAGAAATGGCATCACCTCTTTCTTAGCCAAAAGATGACCACAAGGATGCATGAAATCCAGGATGTCCCAAGATGCCAAAGAGACTTATTTGTTCAACAGATATTCTTTGAGAAGTGAAATTATAACTTCTCACACCCTTGAACCCACAGTATAGCTGGCAGGAAGTTAGAGAGCAGGAAAAGTATTGACTCTAGAGGTAGACAACTTGACGTAGTGTTTGACGTTTTGCCATCTCAGAAAAGGGAAGAACACACATGTATCAATGACCATCTAATCAGGAAACCACTATAAGGGTTGACAACAGAGTGGACTTATCCAGGGAGTTGGTTACACAGGTGATGGAGGAGCTGAGAAGCCAAATGAGATAGCAATGAAAACTAAAGATTAGCACCAACAGGAAGGCGCATTCACTCTTGGGTCTGGGAGGACAAAAAGAGGAGGTGGCAATGCAGAAGCCCAGAAGCCAAAGTTACCTGACAGAAACTAGAAACACAGTGGATCTGTCTGTAGGAGTTAGAGACAAAAAGGAAATTCAGCCGTCACTGGAAACCATAGAGATGCAGACAGAGGCAAGAATGGCAAGTGGGAAATCCCTGGATTCTTCCTTTTCCCCATCTTCAATCAAGCAAGAAACAAAATATGTTCACCACAATGCATCATAGGTAGAAATACACAGGTGGGGGGATATTATGATAGCCTTCGATCTATTTGCTGATTTTTACAGGCTTTGCTAGTTTTTGTTTGGGAAAACTATGTTTTTTTTCTGTCACTTTTCACACTGAGTGGATGCTTGCTCCAGCCGTACCCTGGAAACAAACAGTGGGTGTTAGGAGCAGCCACTTCTCCAGAAGCAACTAACCTCGGCTTTTGTTCTCTTTTGATGTCTGGATGGGCATGGTCCTGGTGATTTCCATTAAGCCAGTTGAAGGGACAAACATTTATCTGTAGGCCCACCGTTCCATGCAGCTTCATGGTTCTGAGCCGACCAATGTGTAATTAAGAGAGGCCATCCACAGAAACCAACCCCATTGACAGATTCTAAGAAAAGGGGTAGAATTTCCTGAAACTCTTTAGTCATCTTCTCTGCCTTGTCTTATTTCTCTATGGAAGGTGCCAGGCCAAGAAAGCCAGAAGGTCCTTGAGCAAAGTTACTCATTTATTGGTCTTTTATTTGGTCCAGCCCTAAGTTGTTATAGTTTGCTTCTTAACATCATCAATCTAGCAAGGAAATACTGCCTAATCTTTGTTGATACTGGGAGGGTCTGCAGTTCATCAAGTGGAAAATTGGGATTTAAGGGGAAATGAGTCTTAGGAAGGAATTGAGGCATCTCCTTGTGTTTTGTGTGTTATAAAGTGTTGCGTGACTTCTAACTGCTTAATTATAGTGCTATTCACTCACCAAACATTTGCTGAGTAATCTGTTAGTGTCTTCTTAGTTTTTCCTCAGGGAACAAAACTGAGGAGGGAAGAACCATGGCAAGCCTTGTATAAGGATGAGAGATCCCCTTTAGTATTTGCTCTTTTCAAGGGACCACTGAAGTCTATGCCGTTTTTTTAAAATTTCCAAATAAGTGAATGAGATGTTTTACTAATTCAAAAACACAGGAGAGTGATGTTACAGAGTGGAAAGAGTGTAGAGTCTGAAGACAGAATTAGATTTGATTCCTGACTCCACCATGTGACAGCTGCTTGGGTGTGGTGAATCACATCCTTTCTGAATTTCAATTTTCTCATCCAAAGAATGGGCATCACAATGCCCACCATGAGAGAAAAGATTTAAAAAAATCTCTAACATATTAACACTGTGTTGGGAACATTATAAGTGCTCATCTTATGGTATCATTATAATGTATGCAATATCCTTAGACATGTCTCTTTGCCAAATTGAAGTGAACTCACGTTATTTATCTCGAGCTCAATCCCATAGCTTTCTCCCTACACTCCCTAATTTGGCTAACCAGAGACACATGTCCTGTTCTCTATGATGCCCCTAGCGCTAGACATTTTGTAATCTCTTCCTACCCTTCTCCCATCCTCAAGTAACCTAGACCATTGTGCTGTTTTTGGTTTGTGTAAATGCACCTAAAAGGAATCTAGCTGATCTGCTAAATGAAACCATAGACTACATGCAAATTTGTCACTAATCCTGAGTACCTTTTGTATATTTTAGGATGGGACTTCTGAAGCAATTGTAAATAACCCAAAGAAGGATTGCTAATGTGAGAATTGTGAGGGTTCTCACATTTGAATGTGGGGACAAGGAATAGAGTAAATCCTTTTGGGAGGGGGCCTTGGGGTGTTCCTCAAATCACACCCTAGAATTACACTCTGACAATCTCTTTGAGGCATTGTTCTTCGCATTTATTATAAGAGGTGTAGAATTGGGTAGTTGAATGATTTTTGGATAATTGCTAGGAATGGCTTGTAAGCTTTTTAAAACATTATATAAAGATTGTTTCTAATGCTTGAGTACCTCACATCTAACATCTACCTACAGTGGGACACATATTGCTGCAGATTATTTGGGGAGCAGTGGTGATGGAGGTGCTTAGGCCTCCTAGTAGTAGTGGTGGGACACCAGGACGAAACCTGTAGTCTATGTCCAGGTAACACTGGTGCTCATGTGGATGAATCTTTTAATTTGGCCTCATCAACACCATGTTCTAACCAAGAGAGCTATCCAAGTTTAGACTGAAGGCAAACAATCAGTTCCCATATTTGTCCCAAGAATCTCTCATGGAAAAAAAGAAACTGTTGCTTATTTAGTATTTTCTGATGGTGTTAAATTTGGGAAATACTCTTTTTTGCATAAAGGTTATAACTTATCTGTTGCTTTCATATGTGTTTCCCCACCACCACTACCACAAAACACAAATGAGATGGTTTGCTGGTTGTTGTTTGCTTGCATTTCTCTGTTCTTGCCCTTCTTTGTCCTGCTCTGTGCTTGGAAGTGGATGGGATTGACTCTCCAGACTGTATCAGGCAGATGCCCTTGGCTCTAGCTCCTAGATGGGTTTAGCCAAGTGGAAGTACCAGCAAGAGCTTGCACAGCAGAAGGAGAGAGGGGTCAGAGTATTTCTTCCCCTGCTGCCTTGCTGCTTTGTGCTTTGTTCTGGTTGTGACTCTGTCTCTAACTCTACAGCTCCTCTCAGAATCCTCTCTTTATAGCTTCAGTTCACATCAGGCTCCAGGAGCACTGTTTTCTCCATTTACTCCTCAGGACTAGGTGGTAAGTGTTGCTAGTTTCTAAATGGCCCAACACCCCCAGTTGGTTTCCTTAGTTCTTCTTTTACCTGTGTAAAGACTCCAGTAATTAATTTTCCTTCAAAATCCAAGCTGAGGACAACTTTTGTTTCTTTTTGGGACCCTAAATTATACAGGTAATTGTGACATTAAAGTATAGTGCTCAGAGCACCCAGTACACAAGAACACCCAGCTTATAAGGTAGAGGAGCCAGGAACTGACCCCAAGACTTGAAAGTCTATACCCTCATCATGTCACCTCGTGGAGAATTAAAAATGCCTTTGTATAATAATGCCCTCTTATGTCCTTAGATATCTTATGTTTCTTAGATATCTGAAAGTAACCCAAACTCACAGCATTGTACCAAGACTAATTACATGTATAAAAGTTCACCCATTCATTCAATATTCAACAAACATGTAGTTAGTGCCTACTTTGGGGAAGAGTTTGGAAATTCAAGACAAGTAAGACATGGTATCTCTCTTTGTGGAAATTTTCCATTCTAGGAGATGAAGATAGACCTAGATAAATGAAGATGAATCTGAATTGAATCTTTACGAATAAGTAGATATTCACCAAATAGACAGGAATCAGAGAACAAATTCTATGGACGGGGAACAATTTAACAATGGTTGAAAGAAGAGAGAGAAATAAGCCAATTGTTCAAGGAACTTCAACTTTTTCATTGTGCCTAACGTGCAAATGGAAGGGAAAGAGAAAGGAGACAAGAGATTTGGTTAACAATAGTTAATAAGGGGCCAAAGCACAGAGGCCTTGTTTTCTATGCTTAGAAGTTTAGAATTCATATTTAGCGTAGTGTACCCATTGAGGATTTTTAAATTGAGTAGTGGCATAATTAGATTAATAGCATTTTAGAAACAGTAAACTGATGTCATCTGGAAAGATAGATTAGAGGGGCCATCTCTAAAGACTTGAAAATAAACAGGTATTAGGTCTCCATTGACGAACATTTCAGTTTACAAACGCCGTAAACCCGGAAGTAAATGCTTCGGTTTTTGAACATGCCTTGGAAGGCGAACATGTCATGTGGCTTCGCTGAGGGCAAGATCCTGAGGCCTAGTTATCGGCTGTTTTCGAATGTTTCAGAACTCGAACGTTCTTCCGGAATGGATTACGTGTAAGAATATTTCATTTATCTAGAATTTATAATGCTGGAGGAAGCTGGTAGCTGAGTGGGTGGAAAAAGAACAAATCTAAGATTGGCAAGTGTATCAGTCAGGGTCTAATCAGGAGACAGAAACCACACAGTAATTTGAACCTAAAAAGTTTAATATAAAGAATTATTATCTACCAAGAGATTGGATAATGAGGAATTGGCTAGTAAAAACTAAGAACTCTGAATATAGGAATAGCAGATATAACAAACAGCCACACGACCTAGGGCTGAGATAAAATGTCCAAGGAAGAGAAAAACAGCAGAACTAATTAACAAATCAAAATTGTAATTAAAAAATGACAAAATAGATGAACTACCAGCTAACTTGATCAAGAAAAGAAAAAGTAAGTACCAACATACAAATTAAAATGGTGAGAGGGATAAAACCACTTTAAGCAGAAAGAATTAAAAACACTGATAAGAAATTACTTTACAGATCTCTATGCAAGTAAATTTGAAAACCTAGATGAAATGGATAATTTCTTAGGGAAATTCAGATTACCAAATTTGATGCCATTAGATTTAAAAGTTTAAGCAGAATGCTGTCTACAGAAGAAATAGAAAGTATTAATAAGAATCTAACCCACACCAAAAAAGTTACCAAGCCCAGTTGAGTTAAGTGGTTTCTACCAAATCTTTCAAGACCAGGTTATTCCAATGTTCTATATGTTATTCTAGAACATTGAAAATTAAGAATTCCTAATTTCTTTTATAAAGCAAGCATAACACTATATATAAACTAGATAAAGACTGTACAAAGAAAGAAAATGCACCAATATCATTCACAAATATTAATGAAAAAATTCTAAACAAAATTCTAAAAATTCTAAAAAAAAATCCCAGCTCGGATTGAAGACAGTTTATTGAATGGAGTCTTTATAGAGAGTCTTTATGGGAAAAGTTAAGACAACCAACAAATTCAATATTAACAAACATAATCCAACACCCCATTAAATATAATAATGCAATATGACAGCTAGGATATATTCAAAGAATGTACAATTTCTGTAGATGCTGAGAAAGCCTTTGACCAAATTCATCACCCATTCTTAATTAAAACAACAACAACAACAACAAACACTGAAGAAAATAGGAATTGAGGGGTACCTTCTTAACACAGTAAAATATGTATACCTTAGTCTTAAAGCTAGTATTCTATTTAAAATGGGGAAAAACTAGAGGTATTTTCATTAAGATCAGGATCAAGGCAAGAATTAAACATTGTGCTAAATGTCTTAGCTAATGTAATTAGACAAGAGAGATCAATTAGAGACATAAGAATGGGAAATGAGAAAGTAAATCTACCTTTATTTGAAGATGATATGATAGTACTCTTTGAAAAACTCAGAGTCTCAATGATAAAACCAACTCAAACAATAAAAGAATTCAGTAAAATGGCAGGATATAAAATTAACATACAGAATCAATAGTCTGCATATATCACACAACAAACAGAGGACATAATGGTAAGGAATGTCCCATTTACAATAGCAGCAAAGAAGATTAAATGCTTAGAAATACAGGTAACCAGAAATGGGCAAAATCTATATGAGGACAATTTCGAAACACTCCTGAAAGACGAAAAAGCATACTTGAACAACTGGAACCCTTCTCTGTTCTTGGCTAGGATGACAATAGTTTTAAAATGTCAGTTCTTCCTAAGTTAACATAAATTCACTGCAACTCCAATAAAAATACCAATAAGCTATTTTATAGATAAGTTGATCCTAAAGTTCTTATGGAGAAATAAACATGCAAGAATCACCAGGAAACACTGAAAAAGAGCACATACAAGGGAGGACTAGCACTTCCAGACATTAAAACATAATATAAAGCTCTTATAGTTAAAATAGTGTGATATGACACATGAATAGACAAATGCTATAGGCCAATGCGACAGAATAGATAGTTCAGAATTTAATCCAAATACACATGGAATTTCTCTGTACTACTTTTGAAACTTTTCTGTAAACCTAAAGGTAGTTCAAAATACAAATTAAAAACATACACCATTAGTCACTGGGGAAATGCAAGTCAAAACCATAAGATGTCATGTCACATCTACTGGGATGGCTATAATAAAAAAGACAGGAAATAACAAGTATAGGCGAGGATGAGAAGCAATTGGAACCCTCATACATTACTGGTGGGAATAGAAAATGGTGTAATTGCTGTGGAAAATAGTTTGGCAGTTCCTCAAAAAGTTAAACATAGAATTACTGTGTGACCCAGCAATTCCATTCCCAGCTATATATCCAAGAGAATTGAAAACAAATGCTGTAACAAAAGCTTGTACATGAATGTTCACAGAGCATTATTCAGAAGTGAAAACAATCAAAATGTTCATCAACTGAATAAATAAAGTGGTGTATCCATAAAATGAAATGTTATTCAGTCAAAAAAAAAGGAATACATGCTACCTCATACATGCTACAGCAAGGATGAAACTTGAAAACATTATGCTAAATGAAAGAAGCCAGACACAAGGAAGGTGACATATTGTATGAAGGGGCAGATCTGTAGAGACAGAATGTAGATTAGTGGTGGTCAGGGAATGGGGGGGATGAGGGCCAATGAGATTGCTCACAGTTACAGGGTTTCTTTTCAAGGTGACAGAAATGTTATGAAATTAGTGATACAGGTTGCACAACATTGTGAATATACTTAAAAAAAAAACAGAACTACATACTTTAAAATTGTGAATTTTATGTTGTCAATTTTATCTCAATAAAAAAAATTTTTGAGAAAACCTCCATACGAACAGGAAACATTGTGCCATCTAGCAAAAGAAAGATATTTAAAAGGGCAAGCTCTATTTGCACGAAGCAGGCAATTAAGGTTGGATTTGGAGAAGAGATGTGATAATAAATTACCTACTTAGCTTCCATATTCACTCTTCACACATTTGAACTCCCATGCACTTTGAAACCAGTCAGTCCTATATAAATGATTTCACAGGATCTGCTTATGTTCTTATATCTTTCCCCGTCTTTTCTCTCTGAAAACAATTCTTTTTGAATTCCAAATTCTTTTGGATCCCAAAGGGTGGCTTTTTATCACTGCCACAAAAAGAAGGGAATGGAGAATATGACTCTTCTATCCTTAGTGAAACTAGAGTCAAACAGAAGAATGACCAAATAAGATAGATAGTATCTATCGGTGAGTGGCCTGAGAAATCCTTGAATATTTCCTATACTCAACTCTTCTGGCTTTCAACCGTCCTGGGCTCTGACTAAAAGGGAAAGTAGGAATAAGAAACCTGCTTATTTCTCTCCCTTTTCCCCTCTCATTACTCGCCTCTACAGACTAAGTTCTTCAATAAGGCCAGATAGAGGAGTAGCAGGGCACACAGAGCACTGGCTTTCAGTGGGAATTTCTAGAATGAAATGTTATATATATTTTTTCTACACACTGACAGGCTTGAAGATAATTACTTTAGAAACATTGGTCTTTTAAATCTTCCTCTGCATGTTTGATGTTCCCATTCCCCTAAGAAACTCATTTGTATATAGATGTGAGGGAATTTGCTCTGTGAGTAATACTTGATTATCCGAGAACACAGTGAGGTCTATTGTCTAACTCCACATGAAGCCCCTTGAAAAATTCGTATTCATCTTATGGTATGTCAAGTAGTGAGGGTTTTTCATCAGAAAGTGACCTGTTTTCTTGTGGTGAGGTAACAAAACAGATGGTTCTGGTGTGCAGTTCTCGCCTAAACTGTTGATGAGTCGGCCATCTTGTCTTAGCTCCACAAACATTCTAGTCCTTGCAAAATGTGGAACAGAGGATCTTCATTCAGCATTGACTTTAGCTGTGAAAAAAATGGACGCTTTTAGTCATTGCTCACAATAATAGTTGCCTCAGAGGTGCTTGCTGTATTTTCAAACAGATCAATTTAACAGATTTAGTTTTCAATGAACTCTTTCATGGTTAAGGGAATGCAATCTACTTGAATATCCTGAAGTAAAACTTTCAACTATAGTTTTATGTGGATAAGAATTAGGTGAATGGAAGAGTGTGGAATTATATGCATTCAACTTCTATTTTAACCGGGACCTTCAATTAACTGAATTCCTCTCTTTTAGATGAGGGGGTAAAATTTTGAGAACTCATATCAAGGACCTTAAAATAATTTCCAGGATGGTTTCTTGGCATTAATTTGCCTTCTAGATGTTATTTCTGTAGAAATAGAACTGATGGTCAAAAAGCTAACCCTAAGTAATTAGAAAATCCCCACTTTTCAAAAGAAAGGATCAAGTTTGGTCACTCTACTACTGTACAAAATAACACATGAAAGAGGATTAATGTATCTTTTCAAAAGTGAATCTTTTTAGTGAATCTTTTCAAAATTTTAAATGAGAAGTATTTTGGTTATTGTTTAATTAATTATACAATTCAGTTGATTTAGGCCAGGAACTTTCTCAATTGAGGCTTTATAAGGAATCATATATAAAGTTGTGTATATATACATGCCCTCTTTAAGGATTTCTAGAAATGTTTATTTGAATGTAAAGTCCATGTCTTAAAAATGCGGCATGCAAACACTCATTGAAAGACAGCATTCTGTTTCAGTCTAAAAGCATTATTTGGCCCTTGCTTTATAGAAGAGAATCTTGCCCTGGCATCCCTTAATCAGCCACCATTTAACTTCCACTGGCCAAATCCATTGATTAGGAGGCCCTCTGGGAGTTAATGGAGCAAGTGTCCACGCATGAGAGAAATAAAAGCTACAGTATCGAATTCCCACCACCAGTCCACTGGTCCAGACTTCTCACCAGCTTTGTGATTAATCATGCTCCTTCACCTACTCTTTGTTTACATCTGACAGAGCCCCACTGAACAGAAAATAGCTAACGTAGCAAGGAGAAGCAAATTTGGCAGAGCCCTTCAATTAGAAGCTAATGATTAAATTCATTTGGTATTCTTTGTGCCCTAATGACATTACTTATAAGGAATTCTTTTGGTGGGAATGTGGCTGCCTTTTACACTTCCAGCAACATTTCTCATCCATTATCACTAAATAATCTTTAGTTCTTGTAAATCCCTTAGCAAAGGCTTCTTATAAAAGAACTTAAAAAGGAATAAATCCTCTGAGATATTACAGGATTCTCGCTGTGTGCCTCCCACAGACTTGCATGAGAATCACTCAGCTTAAAGCCTATACATTGCTTTGAAGATCCAATCCATGTGCCTGTAATGCAGGAGAAAAAAAAAAAAAAGACAGCCATAAATATTTGTAACAGAGCTAACGTCTGCCTTGGTTTGCAAAATTTTGGTATGGTAAAGGAGGGAAAAGTAAAACTCTGATGTTTTTATTTGTAGCCCCATATTTTTTAGGGGGAATATCAGTCTATCTCTTTGGTGCAAGAAACTCGAATTCACTTTGGAGAACATGGATAGAGCAACATTGGGGGACTGGGGTGGAGATGGAAATGAGAGAGAGGTAAATCAAACAGTTTTTTGACACCTACCTTTTATTAAGAAGCCATTTATATATTTGCCCATGTAAGCCTCTGAAATGTAGCCTTTCCTCCCCCAAAGGGCACATATGAACACCTGCCACACACGGCTTTATGCAGCTGCCAGCGATTTCAGCTTCCCAAGGTATGGCCTTGCAGCTGCCAGATGAGCAACTTTCATGATTGCAGAGTTCCTATTTTTAATCAGACTCGCAGGAAATTGTGGGCATCTCTTTTATTTACTTGGTTTTAAAATGTTTCCTGCATGAGTTTCTTTTTTCAGAAGAGAAAATAAATTGTAGAAGACGTTATCTGTGTACTTCAAAAACTTTCTCTGCTGGGTGGTAGGCTCTTCGCTTTAATGCCTGTAACCGGGGCCTTGAATCTGTAACAAAAGTTCTGAGCCTTTCACCACCATTTTCTACATGTGAATTTTTTTCTTTATTTCATCAGTCACATAAATAGCCTAATTAATGGAATTTTACTGAGCGTGTGTTGAATAGTATCAAAGAACTTTCTGCTCCAGCACCGGTGTGGTCAGAAAAGAGCAAGGTCATTTCCTCTTCATTCCACCATGCCGAGTAAATTTTCATAATACCAATTCACCAAATGAAGGGTGAAGGTCAAGATTTTTAATTACTGTTGTATCAAATCTATAAGGCTGCTAAAAGAGAAAAGAAACCTGCTGGTTAACACTGACACACCATCAATTGAATGATTTCAGAGATGTTAAATGCAACAAGACGGTGTATCTTCGAACTGATGAAAAGCAGTCATTAGTCCACAATTTTTTCCTGAGTTCCTGTGCCAGCCCCTTCGGAATCTACAGCTGAAGTATGGGGCATGGCCCTGGTGTCAGGGAATTTATAGTCCCTTGGTGGTAAATAGGACTATCACACATGGAAAAAGGATAAATAGCCACCTAAAACTTAATGGACAGGGCTAAATACCGTGAAGGGGGGAGTTGGGAGAAAATCTCATGGGAATGATTTAGAAAAAAAACAAAAACTGAGAGTTAAGGATTCCCATGGGTGGAGGAGAGCATTTTAGGGAAAGACAAAAGCTTTGTTGTCTGTGGAAATGATAGACAGTGATGTAGGTGGTCAGCCTCGGAACCAAACTGCCCGGATTCAAATTCCAGCTCAGCCAGTTACTGACTGTATGACTTTGGACAACTTGTTTAACCTCTTCCTGCTTCAGTTCGCCCATTTATGAAGGGTATTAAATTTGTTACTGTGGTTAGAATGTTGCTTAATACACAATAGGCAATCAGTAGGAATTAACTCAGAAAAACAATAGTAATGACATGTACAGGGCTGAGTAGCTGGAATAAGAAGGGAGAGGTAGAGAGCTTGGAGGTGGGAGAAGCTGTGAGATATTGGGGTGGAGGGATGGTCCTTAAACACAGGAACACAGTGATGTACCTGGTCCTTTGCATGAGCTACTTCCCTGGCCTACAATTCTTTTCCCCTAGGTAGCTGTCTGACTTGCTTTTCTATATTTCCTTTTGGCATTTGCTAACATGTAATCTGATCAGAGAGGTCTTCTCTGGCTACCCTACATAACATGGTACCATCATCCCTGCCCTGTCACTCTCTGTCTCCCTTACTTTAATTTTAAAAAATAGTTCTTACTATTACCTTTTATATGCATATTTACGTGTGTGTGTGTGTGTGTGTGTGTGGGTGTGGGTGTGGGGGTGTGTGTGTGTGTGTGTGTGAGAGAGAGAGAGAGAGAGAGAGAGAGAGAGAGATCATTCTCTGGCAACCAGAATGAAAGTTATAGGAGAACAGGACTCAGATAGATAAGAATAATAAGCAAGAGCAAGTCATCATGATTAGAAGACTTGGGGATATCTGCATTGAGAGGGATGAGAATGTGCCCCCTTAAGTTATGTCACTTTAGCATAACCATTATTTTGAGCTAAAGGCAATTAGGAAGCAGTAAATGCATAAAGAGTTCTTTGTTTTCCTCCTATATGCTGAAAAGCAAGACATAAATAAGTTTCTCTTTGTGAAGTGTTTCCCCCTCCCTTCTCTCATACCAGGCGAGCAACCTTACCACAGAAGACAGAAGGTCTGCACAAGCAAATCTTACTAAAATAACGCTTATCTTCCTTTAGCTTTTCCCATATATTTTACCTTTCCCAAATTTACTTCCCAAATGCCTTTTTCTTTGTTTTGTCATGTCTCCAAAATTCATCACTCTTTGTTAAAATTGTACATAACCTCCCAAGCCTAACTTCTTTTTGGGATTTTCACTTCTTTTCTGTGAGGCCCCCTGTGTGCATATGAAATCAATATTTTCTCCTGTTAATCTATCATTTGTCAATTTAATTTACATGTCCTAACAACTGAACCTAAGAGGGTAGAGGAAAAGTTTTTTCCCATTCCTACAGCATAAATAATGCCATCAATAGATTGCACTGTCAAGGATATATAGCCTACATTTAAAAACAACAACAAAAATAAAATAAAAAATAACAGAACTGTGGAGCCCCTTGAAGTCAGGGACTGTGTCATTTTTTTTATAAACTCCATGCCTGCCCATATTCTTTTCTGGGGGTGAAGAAGAAGCATCTCCCTGGATAGAGATACCTCCTTGGAAGAATAATACATTCTTCTGGCCCATTCATTGAAACCCATGGCTCCAAAAGGTTGGGATCACTCACTGTGGTAGACTGAATAATGGTCCTATAAGATACCCAGGTCCGAATCTTTGGAACTCATCAATGTTATCTAATATTGGGAGACAGCCCTTGCAGACGTGAATAATTTCAAGATTTTAAAATGAGGAGATCATTCTGGATTATCTGAAGCAGGTCCTAATATAATCACAGGTGTCCTAATAAGAGGGAGGTAGAGGGAGATTTAACAACAGACGAGATGCAAAGAATGCAGCTCTTGAGAAAGGAAGAAAGGCAAGAAAACGGATTTTTCCCTAGAGCTTCAGGAGGGTTCATGGCCTTTGATTTCAGTCCAATGAGACTGACTTCATACTTCTGATGTCCAGAACTAGAGAGAATAAACGTGTGTTGTTTTAAGCCAGCAGATTGGTGGTAATTTGTTACAGCAGCCAGAAGAAACTGACACACGTACCATAGTGTCTTTGAGATGCTTCATAGACATCATATTCACCGTGCCATCTGTTCAGGGCAATTACAATTCAAGCAAGACAACACATCTAGCAGGGTTTCTAATTTTGTTTAGGCTCAGGATAGAATTTATTTTTCTTTTTTACTCTTTACTCCATTGAAAGGTTAAGTCTCTGGTTACAAATCATAGTTCTCATTGTTTTTCAGCTTCTCCTTCTTGAGTAGGACAAAAGGCAATGTGAACCACCCAATAAGAATTCTCGAACACCTACTATGTGCCGGTATTTGAGGCACAAAGGAGCTTTTTTTCTTTTGTTTTTAATTATTATTTTTTAAATTTATTGGGGTGACAATTGTTAGTAAAGTTACATAGATTTCAGGTGTACAATTCTGTATCACATCATCTATAAATTACATTGTGTGTTCACCACCCAGAGTCAGTTCTCCTTCCATCACCATATATTTGATCCCCCTTACCCTCATCTCCCACCCCCCACCCCCCTTACCCTCTGGTAACCACTAAACTGTTGTCTGTGTCTATGAGTTTTTCGGTTTTTTTTCTTAGACGTTTATCATTTATATCCCTCACACTGTGGACCCCCCTCCCCCCATCCACTATCTCTCTGACATCGCACCGAGCCATCCCATTTCCACTATCTCCACTCCCAATGCTGTACTCTGCCTCTTGTAAATGTATATATACCTATATATACATACATACATATATATATATATATATAATATTATAGTTGGCATTCATTATTGTTCAGCTTCAGGTGTACAGTGCAGTGATCAGGCATCTACATCTTCCCTGAGATGGTCTCCCAAATGGGACACGTGTCTATCAGATACCCTACAAAATCTTTACAACATTATTGATTACATTCCCCAAATTAATTTTCAAAACCCCATGGCCATCTTGTGGTTACTGATTGTTTTCTAATCCCCTCACCTTCCCCCTTATCTCCACCCCCTCCCATCTAGCAACCCTCAGTTTTTCCTCTTTGTCTCCAAAACTGTTTCTGATTAGTTCATTCACTTATTCTTTTCTTTAGATTCCGCATATAAGTGAGATCATATGTACTTATCTTTCTCTGTCTGACTTATTTCACTTAACATAATGTTCTCTAGGTCCATCCATGTTGTTGCAAACGGTAAGATTTCTTTCTTCTTTATGGCTGCGTAATACTCCATTGTATAAATGTACCACATTTTCTTAATCCAGTCATCTACCGATGGGCATTTCGGTTGTTTCCATGTCTTGGCTATTGTGTATAGGAGGCACAAAGGAGCTTTTGACAATTTGGTCTAACCTTTATCATACTGGTAAGGGAATTGGGATATAGAAAACCTCATATGAAAAGTACATGAAGAAAGCTTTGAAAACCAAAATAACCTACATATAAAAGGTATTTTTATTGCCTAACACTGTGTTTGGCCCATGTACAGACTCAATAAATACAGTATTTTAATGATGTAGTGCTTGTTGTTAAGATGCTTACAATGTAGAGAAAAAAAATTTATGCAGAAAAAAAGATTTTTCTAGATAATAAAATGTATTCTAAAACTCTGGTAATTAAAACAATGTGATCTGGTGCTAGAATAGACAGATATCCAGAATGTCATAAAACTCTAAATGTAGAATAAAAATTTATTTTCTAGTATAAGGGCCATTTCAAATAGCAGAGAAAGATTAGATTATTAAATAAATAATGATAAAAATCAGCTCACATCTTGGGGGAAAAGATTTGATTCCCTACCACATACCTTGTGTGTGTGTTACATGTCCTTAAGTCAGCTCCTACTCCTGGCAATTTTATGAAGGAGCGAGGTCCACAACACCCTGTCCTCAACAGCCCTGTCAGCTCCTGTAGACTCATGCCTGTGGCTTCTTTTATGGAGTCAATGCATCTCATATTTAGTCTTCCTCTTTTCTTGCTGCCTTCTGTTTTTCCCAGCATTATTGTCTTTTGCAAAGAACCCTCACACCTTACACCACACACAAAGAACCCACATACCTTACATCGAAAGAAAGCTGGGTCATAAATGGAAAAATACATGATATAATAAATAGTAGAAAATACTGGTTAATATTTATTTTAGAGTACAGAATATTTTTATAAATGCACAAAGAGAGATGACATGAATTTAAAATTTCATAATTTGATTACAAAAATAGTTTTTAATTCATATTTGTATGTCCAAAAAGAGAATATACAAATTTCAAAGATAAAGAATCTGAGAAATAATTAGGGAATATGAAAATATTTACCTTTAAGGGGTTCATTGCAATGTATACAATGAGTTTTGTGAGTGAGTGAGTGAGTGAGTGTGTGTGTGTGTGTGTAAAAATCTGGAAGGAAAACACATATTAACTACAGTAATTATATTTTGTTAGTAGGAATATAGTAGAGTCTGTGTATTTGTCAATCTAATCTTTCTATAAAGATAGATAGATATTTAATTTACTTGTTTATTTGGTAATTTAACTCCTGGTAAACTGCCACTTTATTATCTCAATTAATTTTCAGAATAACAAACACATCTATTAACATGGATTAAGTTTATAGGGCTCAGTATCAAAATAGAATGGAATGCACCTAAGGAAAGCAGAAATACTTTAAAATTCTCTAATTCATTCCTCATTTATCTGGATAGGGATTTCACTGTTATTTTAAAAACAGAATATGTGGAATGACTGTACCTCTGCATATAGATTATCTTTTAATTTCTTCCTTTGGTTTACAAAATAAATCCCCAACTTTAGTGTTTTAATGTAAGTAAACTCTGCTTGGAGTGCGTTAAAAGATTTTTAACGTTGACTTTAGGAAAAAAACTTGTATTACTGCAGCTCCACTGCATAGACAAGTTTTATTTTTAGTTAACCTAGTTTTACATAGAAACAAACCTGATTTATTTTTCTTTCTATATTTCTCAGTTACAACATTAGAAGATGAACCCATTGTAAGTTGGGGAGGGGGACAGCACTTGTAGGCTGGCCCACAAACATTCCTCAGAGGACTGCAGAGGTTCAGCCCTGCAGGAGAGGATAACCAGATTCCTTGTTAGCATGCTGTTTCAAAACTGAATGATAGTGAAATCATCCGTTTCTTTGCTGTGAATATGAGGTGAGAATTGCGGCATGGTGGATTGGGGAAAGAAGGAGCAAGCAAGAAAGTCACCTGACAGATTTCCGTGATTCTGGGGGTTGATGGTGGGGAACGTAGCAGGAAAAAAAGAGGAGGCTAGTGGACTCAGAGAAGGGCCACTTAATGGAACAATATTCAGAAACCTCAGAGAGCCTAGTAAGTGTTCACTAGCTAACTGCTCAGACCCAAAGAGTGAGAATCTTCTATTCCCAGAATGTGGACCCATGGAAGTAAATTCTCCAGTAGGTGCAAGTGGAAAATTGGTTTCTCCTGGACCTTACCAGTTTCCTGCTCAGCAGGGGCTGTGCCCAGTTGTGTCATGAGCCTAAGAGTGGTCTGTGTTACACCACTTGGAATGGACACCCCCTCCTTACAATGACACAACATATTTCAAACCAGAAATTGTGTCTGGGGGTTGCAGGTGGGGGAGAATCAGATCCCTACATTGATGGTGATGAGAGTACCCAACTGAGTCGTTGGAAATATCTGGGCTGGGACATATGTGATTAGCATCACCCCTGACATATGCATTTTCTAACTTGTCTAAAAATTAGATAAGAAAAACCTTAAGCAACGGAATAAAATCACAGAGCAAAGTATCTATAGATTTAATTATATATACCTAACAAATTCTGTTTCAAGAGCAATATGAAGCAGATTAAAAAGCAGACAATATAATGGAGGAAATATTTGCAACAACTGTATCTCCCTTCCCCTCCAAATGGCAGTAGTGTCTGCTATGATTTAGCCTGACCATAACGATGCCAGTATGAGAGGTCATTTTGTTTAGGTTAATGCTGAAATAATTAAGGATTAACCTGCAGTTTATGAACACTTGAATCCAGGGGCCTTGAAAATTGGGAAGTACTGACAGAGCTTTGCCCATTTCAGTAGAATACAGGCCAAGATACAGGCTGATAAATTTCTGATCTTACTGGGCCCCAAATGAGAACTCATAGCTGAGAAGAGCAGAATGAGAAATTGAGGAGGGGAAATATTGTAGTAGGATTTGTTGTTAAACTAGATTGGAGACTTCATTTTTGAAACTCTCTGTGAATTTTATCATGGGATGAGTTCATGTGTTCCATTTGGGACTTCTTCAGTTTTTATTTAGACATATTTTGAAATTTCCAGTGCAATATATTGGACAAGATAAATAAATATAATTTGAAATAGAAAAGAATAAATACTATGAAAGAGAAGCACATCACACTATTATGTGGTTATCTGGATAGTACAGTTGTGATTTTTTTTCTTCTCAATGTGCTTTTTTCTTTTTCTATGTATTTTCTTCAAATTCCTCACTTCGCATACATTTTTAATAATACAAACAAATTGAAAACATTTTAAATGCTAACTAATCCACAGCACTGAGATGCATCTATACTTTCCCCATGACAATACTTGTCATCATTTAAAGGCTATTAACATCATTCTATTTGTTCAATGAGGGATATTATTTATTGGAAAATTTGTATATCGATGCTGGGATACAATGTGAAAAAATAAGCTTCATAAATTCCCAACCTTGTATATTCTCCCTCATGGAATTCCTTCTAAATAAGGTAATGACCTTGCCTTGGTGGGAATTCTTTCATATTTCCAGATTGCTGAATTTATGCAAGACAGGAGAACAAAATAAGTAAAGAGGAAGTGAGGAAGAAGTGAAACAATGAAAAAACTTAAAAAAAAAAATCACAAATCTTAATTCTTTTGAGGGCTATTCAATCAATGCCATTTTTCTTTTAATAGCATGCCTGGTAGGAGAAGCTTCCAGTCTCTCACTACCTACAGGACCACGGACTATGCCTATACCAGAGCTGTGACTACAGGAATTCAATTTCTTTCTGTTTTGCTTCCAGGAAGTGCATTTGTACCAGATAACTCTAGCATAACAAAGGTTACCCTAAAAGCTGGTCAATAATTTATATGAAAGAATTTGTGGAATTTTGTTGTTCCCTGATTTTCTTGTTGAAAGGGAGAACAAAACAAGCAAAAGCCCTAGAAGCCTTTCGAAATGAATGTTACAGCAGGTTCCAACTTTCAAAACAGCTACCACCGTTATCGTGTGTTAGAGGGCAATGTGCTCCTGTGGTTTGTTCTGTGACAAAGTTGCCAAAACTTACCAGCCTGTGGCTTCATTGTTCTCTGCTAAAGAGTAACAGAAAGAATGAAATGTTTTGTTTTTAAATTTTTTTTGCTTGTTTTCACAGTTGTTTTCCAGTCAGTGTGTTCATCCAACTTGGCCACAATCTACTCTAGCTTCTAGAAATGGGGTTAGTCCCCTGAAGGGTTTACCATAAAATAAAACAGCACATCTTTGCCTAGGCCTCTCTGGGTTTCTATTAAGAATAATCTTGTATGCTTTATATAGAGCTTTTGGAATTTCAGGGTACTTTTAGATCTTCTATCCCACTAAGATGAGATAATGAGGTCATGAACTAGTAAACACCCTTCCCCCCCATTTAACAGGTGACCAAAAAAAAAAAACAAAAAAAACCAACAACAACAAAATAATAATAACTGAAGATTCTAGAGCTTCTACAGGATATAATTGGTTTTGAGACCTGCTGGAATTCAAATCACCCTTCCTTTTGATATCCTAGTGTGAAGGTCACATGTTACACCCCAGATCCTTCCTGTTCCTGCTCTGGCAGTTTCAGGCACGTGGTATAGGCTAACCCAATAAGATTCTCTCTCCTGGGACTTTGGTTTTTGAATGTGAACCAAAGACAAGGGGATAAACAATATCTAATGTCCCCAATTTCTCTTCTCCCATTCTCTCTCTCTCTCTCTCTCTCCCCCACACCCCGTTGCATTTATCTTTTAAAAAATCATGATTTATAGTGACATTTCATTGACGTGCAAAGAAGTGCTATATTTAAAATTTAATGAATATTTTAAAGTGAACACATATATAACCACCATCTGAATCAAGAAAGTTATTTGCCAACACCCAGAGTTCCTGTTAAACCCCTTCCCGACTGCAATTCTGTCCTTCCCCAAGGTAACTGTTAGTTGGACTTCTATAGTAATTACTGTCTTGCTAATTTTTAATTTTATTACCCAAAGATGAATTTGTAAACAGTATAGTTTTGTTTTGTTCATTTTTAAATTTTACCTAAATGAAATCAGACAATATGTGTTCATTTGCAACTGGCTTCTCTCACTCTGCATTTTATCTGTGAGGTTGGGTGAAACTGTAGTTCATTTAGTTTCATTGCTATGTAGCATTCCATTGTCTGAATATAACACAATATATTCATCTTTTCTACTGCTGATGGCTACCTGGGATGTTTGGGCTGTTACAGTTCATGCTGGTATGAACAGTCTTGTACATTTTATCCTGATGCACGTGGACAGAGTTTTATCTAGAGTATCTATGGCTGAGAGTGGAATTGATGGATCATAAGTTTTATCTATCTTCAACCTTACAAATAATGCCATAGAGTTTTCCAAATTGGGCGTTCCAATTTATACAACCTCCAGTAGCAAATGAGTGTTCCCATCATTGAACGTCCTCACCAACACTTGGACTTGTCATCTTTTTAAAAAAATGGAATTATAAAATGATTTGCACAGTTGTAACTGTTGTTTTTGCATTGGATAAAAGTGAGCCAGAATATTTTCCTCCAAACCTTATGAGGGGTGGAACAGGGTGGGGGTTAGAGCGCCGACTTGGGATTTAGTCTGAGTTCAAGTCTCAGCTCTACAACTTAGCTGAATGACCATGGAAAAGCTGGTTAACCTTACTGTGCTTCATTTTTCACATCTCTCAAATTGAATAATAATAATGCCCACCCTTATAGGATTATCGTAGGGATTAAATGACTTAATAAACATAAAGAATTTAGAATAATACCTGGCACATAATGAATACCATATGAATATTCCTTATTGCTATTTTTATGGTAAAAGCAAAAGAATGTCTGGGATCAGGTGTTACTAAAGATTAGAATGATTATGTACTGGAAGAAAATAAGAATTGAAGAAAATAAGAAAATAATGATTTATTTATTCATTGATATATCTGTTCAACATTTGAAGGACTTTAGGGTCTGAAAGGATAAGAGATATAGTTCCTCTGCTGAAGGGACTCTTAATTTAGGGGCAGGGTGGGTACACAAACAAGCAACACCAAACACAATATAGTAAGTGTTCTAATGGTTGACGTACATAGAGGGGGAAACTATTAATTAGGCCTGAGACTGGGAAGTTGGAACAAAAAAGGCTTCGTATTGGTAATAACAGTTGAGATGTGCTTCACAGTTTGAATAGTTCAGCAAAGGGACAAATGGGAGAAAAGACATTCCAAATAGAGGTTAAGCCTGACGATAAAAATTAATTAGAGAAGGATGAGAGTCAAGAGCCTGTTTGGAAGACTTAAGTTGGTAAGAAATATTTAAAATATATATATATTTTTAGTTAAAATGTGGCAGAAAATTAAATTAAAGTCAGATTGTAAAGGCTTCTAGGTAATACTAAAAAGTTGAGAATTTGTTCTTTACCTGATAGTGAACCACTACAGGTTTTAATCAGAGGAGTGACTAGAAATTTATGCGAGAATAATAATAAGTTGTGATATATGGTCAGCTTGGAAAAAAGGAGAGATAAAAAAGTAGGTACACAATTATATCAGGTTCCTTACCAAAGGATTAGGGTCAAGTGTACTTTCTCTGTTCTGGTTCTGCTTTCAGACAAAGCTCTTCCACTATAGTCATAAGACCACTGTTACAGCTCTAGATCTTACATTCTCTGTTCTTCAAATCCATAAGAACAGAAAGAATTTCTCTCTAACAGCTAAGCTGGTTTACCAGAAAAGTAAATAGATGTTGGATGGCAAAAATTAAGAGTTGCCTAGTTATAAGGGGGCGATCAATGAGGAGGTGATTTAACAGATTGGACAAGAACTTAGTAGAAAAATTAAATGAAAAAAAGGGGATAAATAGGAAATACAATTGGATTTGACAGTTGATGAGATATGTAGGGAGCAGTGACAGAGGAGAAGGCTGAGATGATTCCAAAGGTGGGGGCCTGAACATTTGGGAGGATGGTGATGTCATTTACTGAGATAAGAAACACAGGTGGAGGAACAGGTTTGGGGGCCAGACAAGTTTCGTTTTGGACCTGCTGTGCTTCCAGTCCTGGCAATTTATCTCTGTGGAAAAGTTGACCAAGCAGATGGAAGAGCAGGTCTGTAGGAGGCACAATACCCTGCACACAGCTTACCCATAAATGTTTATTAAATACAAAATAAACAAAGATGAAACCAGTTTCCATGTTAGCGTTCCCACAGTGATATTTACTGGTTGGGTCCTTGCCGAAGTAAGGTTTGAATATATCCAACTTAAAAATAATTGCTTACCACTTCTGTGCCCTCCCATATGTTTCTCCTTCCAGTTATTAGTACAAGTTTTTTGGTTTTTTAATTAAGATTGTGAAACACACACAAACACACACACACACACACACACAAAACACCATTCAAACACACTGTCATCCTTGCCCTAATATTATTCATTAGTGGCAAGGTAGGACTTATAAAAATCATTTTCAACTGGGTGCAGTAACACAGAGATTGGCAAGGATCCTGAACTTGGCCTTGAAGTGAACATGTTTTCCTACCTCATTGTGCTGTGGTTACTACAACCCTTGGTCTCATACTGTCTTAGCTCAGACTACTAAAACAAAGTGCCATAGATAGGGCGGGCAAGAAACAACAGCAATTTGTTTCTCACAGCTCTGGAAGCTGGAACATAATGGAACAAGATCTGGGTGCCAGCGTGGTCAGGTTCTGGTGAGAGCCCTCTTCTGAGTTACAAATGGCTGCCTTCTCTTTACATCCTCACATGACAGTGGGCGCTCGTTCCCTGTACTCTTCTCAGAAAGGCAAAGCCCATTTACAATGGCTCCACCCTCCTGACCTAATTACCTCCCCAAGGTCCCACCTCCATATACCATCACATAGGGATTAGGATTGCAACATATGGATTTTGGGGGGACGTAAACACTCAGCCCATAATATGTACTTCAAAGATTTTGTAGTCAGAATATGTTAGATAACAGGTTCCCATTTGGGGTTCTGGAAATATGCTTAGTATAGATGTCGCTGTACATGTATAAAAAGGTAGCCTGAGTTCCTTTCTCCTGCCCTCAAGTTACACTCCCAGGGTCGGGTTTAAAAGTATGTCAGACTAAAAAAAAAAAATCTTTCCATTTGAGAGTAGTAGAGGCCGGCCATTCCATTCTCAGACTAAGTTCCACAAATTCATGCCCCTTGCCCTCCTCACTCCCATTATTATATTATCTGTATGTTCATCTCTTGCACTGAAGTATCAACCCCTCAGAAGGCTACCTGAGCTGTGTTCATCTTGGGTTCTCTCACCCTAGCTTAGTGCTTTGCACATATGAGTAGTCGTTTCTCAAACAAACTTCATGTGGAATATGCCGTTAAAAATGTTTATCTGGTCAGGTCTCTAGGGGATCACCACATCAGATGCTTATCTTGCATCTGTTTGTCTGGGGTAGTGGGGTAGTGGCTTCCCCGACCAATTAGAAATTGAAATGATTCACAGGATAGTAGAAAACAATGTTAAACATTTTTCATAGTCATAGAACCAAAGTCTGGCTATGGTTTGTTTTTTTTCCTCATTTGGACTCTGTTTGAAAGATTCTGTGCTACAGTTTCCTTTTAAGCCTTTTAAGAAAGTCTTTCACCTCCAAACCGACTCATCCCAGCCAGGTGCCTTGAACACCACGATGGGGGAGCCTCTGACTCACCCTTGCTAAAGGGAAGCTGTATAAAAGGATACATTCTTCTCTGACTAATTTCTTCTTCTCAACACATGTTGACTCATTAGAAATTGTGAGAAGAAATTTAGCAAAAGTCATTGCCTTTTATTGCTTCCTTTGCAAAAAAAAAAAAAAATTTCTTTATGACAAATTAATTGCACACTCAGTACTATATAATTCCACACCCATTTCAAGAGTACCTACTAGGAAAAGGCACTGGAAAGCGCTTCCTTGGAACTCATAAAAATTAAGAAAGTAAATAGGGGAAAAAATCTTCTTAGCATGCATTTATGGCTGCAAATACAGTTATTCGGTAAGATTGAGGGGGAATGTTGAAGAGAACTAGGGTAGCTTGGCAGGAGTTTCTTTGAACACATGCGCATAAGAAGGTTGTTTACTCAATGGTCTCTTACAGATTGTTGCAGAGGCATTCTTCCTCATATCAAGGGCAAAAAATTCTAGTCATTTGAGCTTTCTTCTTGTATTTTTTTTGGTAAATTGTCGTTTGTTGTGTTTTACTTGTGAGGTGGGACATGTGCTCCTGAGGTGGGCAACAGAAAGTTTTCCCTAAGGGTCCACTCATCCCTGTAAGATTCAGCTTAAATTCTACTTCCCCTGTGAATTCCTCTCAGAGTCCCCTACTAGTCTCTCTCTCAAGGTGTTCCATGGTGTTTTTATCTCTGATGTCTATTGCCATGTAATAGACCATCCCAAAATTGATAGTTTAAAATAAAAAGCCATTTTGTTGCTCATTATTCTGTGGGTGAGGATTTTTAGCTGGGCTCGACAGGAATGGCTCGTCTCTGCACTGTGTGCTATTAGCTGGGGCAGATCCACCGGGTGCTGGAGGACCCCAGAAGGCTTCATCCCGTGTCTGGCACCTCAGCTGGAGTGGCTGGGCTATCTCGTGGATGGCCAAGTCTCACTTTCCAGAAGGTAAGTTGAACTTCTTTTCAGAGAAGCTCAGGGCTTCAGCAGAGTGAAAATGGAATCTCTCTCGGGTCTCTTAAGGCCTAGGTATTGAAATGACATAGTGGCGCTTCTGTTTGGCATTCTACAGGCCAAAGCAAATCACAAAGCAATCTAGATTCAGGGAGAGAGGAGATGGGCTTCGCCTCTTGATGGAAGGAGTGTCATGCTCAGACAGAAAAGAAGGATTTGATGGTGGGCCATCTGTATAGATAGTCTTTGTTAGCCATTGAGTACACGTAGTCCCAATATTCTCGTATTATTTGTCTGCCTACTGTATAATTCTGTGAACTTCTCAAAAGGCAAAGCCAAACTCATGTCCATTGCTGTGTCCTTCCCACAACTGGGGCTCAAGGACTATTTGTATAAATGAATAGATTTGTGTAGGCTGGTGACACAGTAGGGAAGTATCTTGGAGAGACTTGGCTTTGGAATTAGGTGATGTGGGTTCGATTCCTAAATTTTGCTCTTATCTATGAGCTCTCAATGTATCCCTTGTTCTTTATTTCTATTTCCTCAAGTGTAAATTGAGGTGATACAGTCCATGGAGCGAACAAGTTAGTGTCTGTGGAAATACCTAGCACATAGGCTAAGGTAGGGGAAGGCGTCTCATTCTTAACTTTTGGTTTACGTCTCCTTTGCTCTCCTCAAAGTTTCAGAGACATTTTAACACATGAACACATTTGAGGGAAAAAGTTGTCTCCGTAACTGGTTAGAAGTAGAATACCATTTTAGACATAGCCGCGTTAGAATATAACCACGTTAGTAGAAATGCTGTAATTGGCACTTAGCAGAGTGGCTGACAAAAGAAAGTCCAGCATTCTCATTAAGCCCCCAGGCAAAAATGCACATGTGGATATCAAAGTAAGGACCTAGTGTGCCAGCAGCCATTGTTCCTTAGGGTATCCTCTTACACCCATAGCTGACTTTTCTTTCAGAAAACTGTCTATGATCTGTCCACAGATTATCCTAGCAAAGCGTTACTAATGGACACACACCAGAGAACAAAGGAAGCAAGGAGAGAGATGTTTAATACAACGGCCTTGACATCATAAAGAGCAGAGAACCATCTATCCCCATCTAATTCTAATTCAGTCAGTCTCTTGTGCAAAACCAAGGACAAATAGCAATCATTCACATTTCTTTAGTCGTCCTCCAGCTTCTCAGTGCCAGCTCTCCCTTTATAAAGCATATATTTTGTGTTGCTCTTTCACTATTCTGAAATTAAATTCAGATAAAATAGCTTATCTACAAGCATCATTTCAAAAACGTCGGTACAATGCTCTAACTGTAGTATAAAGGACAGTGATGAGAAAAATAATTTATAATCAAATGACATGCATTTCAATATGTGAATACTTAGGTACAACTGTACTGAAGGGAATCATGAAATAGTCAAATCCTTGCACATGCTTAAAATTTACAAATTTGAAATTAAGATAACAGTCAACTAGTAGCTTCCTTTCTACAGTTACAAAAACAAACTGAACTATATGTGTTGTATCTGTGACTCAGTGCCATAAGCAGCATCAGTGATAGCAATTTCAAAATGTCAAGAAGTCCTTGGAAAAATTCGGAACAAAACCAAACTCTGTATTTTCTCAATTTACATGGCAATTTTAATCTGGAAAATTCAGTGCGTATTGCAACCATGCAAAACTACTTGGTGTTTCTATATGAATCCAAGTAGGGATCTACACTCAGATTATTATAAACAAGTTTTTCGCTTACACAAAATGTTTGGCTTCTTGAATAGTCAGTGACTTTAGAAAATTCACTGGAAACAGTACAATGATTCATTGTGTAAGACTATCTGTACATTGCAGGGTATGTAGCATCTCTGATCCCCCACCAACCAAATGCTTCCCAAATCATAGGTATCTGTGATAAAACAAAGCCTCTACAAACTTCCAAAACCGCCCCTAGCAGAGCTGCAACTGATGAATTCCAACATTTTTGCACAGTAAGTTTCCAATGATATTGTCTCATTGGATCATCACAATGAGAAATACTATTATTTTCATTTTTTTACCAGTAAGGAAATAGGCTCATAGAGGTTAACTGACGCATACATCGGAATTTGTGGTGCTGACCCATATCTTCTTGTGCTTGGTTTAGGATTGCCCCATGCTCATATTTTGTATCAATATGAAGATTTGCTTCCGTCATCATGGTAGTCCTTTCAGACTCTATTAAGGGCTGTTGAGTCAGCACTACAGAATTAGGATTTGCTGGCTCACGGAGCAGAGATGTAGCTTCCTTATCCAGATATGACTTCTGGCTTTTCCTCACTTTCTCATCTAGTCCCTTCATTTTTGCTTACCTGCTGAAAAAAGACTGTGGTTGCTCTGATTTTATAGTGGTGGTTTAAGGGGGAAAAATGACTTGATGACTGCAAGATGCCTTGAGCTAACTAAATGAATTACACAAGTTGATACAGACTAAGTGCTTGGAACAGTGCCTCACACTCAGAAAGTCCATAAAGTTAGCTTAATAAATGTTAGCTATAACTACTACTGAAACATCTGGGGGAAAGCATGGGTTTATGATCATGGTAGTGGAGGTAGTGGTGACTGGCTTTCTTGAATTATAGTTGAACATCTTTGTTTTGACCGCCTACTACTTTCAAGGCTTTATACTAGAGCATTCTTGGAACAGGATGCAATCTTTGTTGTGAAGGACTTTATTAGTCCTGTTGGGGAGAGGAGTGGGGGTGAGGCAGAATGAACAACACAAATAAAAGATATAGAAAGATAAATGTCTTGAGAGGCAGAAACACAATATAATAAGGCATTAGGACTTCCAGCTTCCGGTAATAGCAGGGATCAAAATAAGGAGAAATCACATTCATCTGAAAATGAAATTGGAGGAGAGGCCCAGAAGAATTAAGAATCATATCTAGGGTTTCCAGGCGGGAATTCCTGCTTGTTCTCAGGAATTTTTTTTGCTTTTCCGTTCCCGAATCCCAAAAAAAGTTGGTCAGGAAATCAGGAAAATTGGCTCCTTGAACACAGGTGGTTGGTAGTATCAGCCATTACTTTGTGGAAAGTGGAGAACAGAAAACAGTTTATATCTCAGGATTTGGGAACAGGAAAGCGAAAAAAAATTCCTGGAACGGGCGGAAATTCCCGCCTGAAACCCTAGTATGAACAAAACCACAAGGCAACTTTGGGAAACACATTTAGCAGGTAGCGTCCCCAAACCTGCTAAACCTGAGAATCACCTAGGGAGCTTTTAAAAAATAGATTCCTAGGATCTAGCCCAGACTTACTGAATCAGAATCTCCAAGAGTGGGTGTAGAAATGTATTCTTTTATAAACTTCTCAAAGAAATTCTGCTGATCGGCCCCATGTGGACCAGTTTAGTGGTTATCAGTGTGGTCCTCAGGCCATCAGCTCCTGCCCCTATGTGAGAAATCCGGGTTCTCAACTCTCCTGAGCCAGAAGCTCTGAGGATGGGGCCCTACAATCTGTATTTAAACAGGCGATTATGAAGTCCTTCAAGTAGAGTAGAAAAATGTACTTAGCTGTCAATTTCTTTCTTTTTTGTTTTTGTTTTTATAGGGTGGAGGAGATAGAGCCCGTTCAGAGGTTTTCTTGGAGGCACAGCATTTTGAGGTATTGTCATGCAGGGTGTCCCGCGGGGTCTGTGGGGTCTCTGCTCCCGCTCCCCACACAAGAACGCAGGACATGGTGAGGCCAAAAAGGAACACCCACGGAGCCATAGGTAGGGGAGTCATACCACTATACTCTCGCTGGCGGCTGGGTTGGAGACACAGGAACCAGGAGCAACACAATTCTCAACCCTCACTGTGATGCTTGCAGACTCAGCCACCATCTTCTTGCTAGCTCCCCCTTTTTTTCTCTTCTTTTTACTAGCCTAGCCACGGCCGTTATATTCATGGCTAATGGCTCACTGGTTACAGCTGACGGCCAACTAGCCACAGCTGCTGGCCATTTGATCACAGTCGATGGCCATTTACTACCTGAGCCAGCACCTTTCTATGTGAGGCTGAGAGCCTGGAAACTGCTTTTTGGGGCTCTGTCCCCACAGGTATGCTCTAAAATAACCAGACTTTTCTTTTTCTACCAGTTTGAGATATAATTGACATATAACATTGTATTAGTCCAGGTGTCAGTTTCTTGACAGTAAGAGGTTAATGGGTAAGTGGGTAGCAAGTAAGTGGAGACAGGACATATTGGCTCCCCCTGTTTTTGTTTTTTTGTTTTTTTGTTTTGAGGGGGGAAGGTTGTCCCATGAATTTTAGTAGTGAAGAATAGGGGGGAAAAGTAAGGTGGAAATCTTCTCCTTCATTTAAATTATAACAGTGACCAGGACAGCATCTGCAATGCCAGCCACTTCTAATATATTTTTTTCTCAAAGTCTCATAACAACCTGAGAGGTAGGTTGATATTATCTCTGTTCTACCCAAGAGAAAACACTCTCAGAGATTTTAAATAATTTACCCAAGTTCACACAGTTAATAAGTAGCTGAGCTGAGATTTGAACCTAAGGGTTTTTCACACTGTGCTAAGCTGCCTCTCTCCTCTGATCTTTCTCCCATTGGGACAGTAGAAGTAGCATAGAATTTAGAAACGATGAGTGCCAATCTCCTACTTGTCTGCTGAAATCTAAGGCCCCGACCTATAAATTGAATGACCCCTTATGATGGGGCAGGTTGGTGGCACCGTTGGGGTTAGAAGCCCAAGAGCACCAGCCCAGGCCTCTTTCCAATACGCCACCTTGAAGTTCCTTCTCAAACTGCTGGGACACTTGTTACATAATGTTTAAATTTATGTAGGAATGTGACTAATCCACATTTTTGGTATGTGATCAGATGTAGAATATAAATGAGGAAAGCACTTAATTGAAATACTCAAGAAATGGCAGGGCTGGGGAAGGCTGTAGTACACAGCAACAGTGAAATGCAGGGTATGTGAATTTTTTTAGAACATTATGGATATGAACTAGTTTATTATATCTGCTGAGATCAATTCCATATTACAGCTAAACAATCGCAGAGTTATGTGGCACTTATGTCTGATTGAGTCGAGGACTCGGTAATTACTATCTTCCCAACTGATAGCTTCGTGTGTGAATCAAGCAAAAATTAAATGTTTGTTGTGTTCCTACCTGTCTCCAAACAACTGTCTGTGTTGTTCAGCAAAGCAACGATCAAAGCAATCTGCTCATCATTTCAAATTTTGTCTTTTAAAAAATCACTATTTAAAATTTGTTTTTGCTGTAGAAAAGATGGCATGAGCAGAATTTTCTTTCATAAGAAACACCTGTCATTTGAAGATGCTCAAAGACTGTAGAAGGAAAACATTTTAATCATAATTTTGTGTCCTTTTAATTATAAGTATCTCAGCACTCTGGTATAAAAATATAGAACATTTAGCTGCAATAGATGAAATAGATTGCTAAATGATGCTACTAAAACTCTTTAATATATTATTATGCCTGATTCTAAATGTCAGACTATAATCACCAAAAGTTAAAAATGTGATCTCTAGGTTGCTGCTTTTGACCTGAAACTTGAAAAGGCTAACAAATTAGAATGATCAGATCATTGAAACAAATTTACAGATTCCAGGTTGAAGTGCTTACGGCCAAGAATTTGCTGCAGTGTAAATCAACCATGTTCGCGACTAGGTGACACTCTTGGTAGCCTATGCAATATCTATTGCCATATACTACTTCCTTGTTCTGCTTTCTTCTTCCAACAAGAACTTCACTTTTATTCAGGTATGCGTCTGCCTTAGTATAGCTATACGGCAGGGGGTAGGTCTTGATTGATTTCAGCCAATCATATTGGTCTCATCCAGCTTGCCAATAATTGGCTGAAGACATGGTCTGGTGACAGAATTCTGGCCTTTGAAACATGAGGGCAAGCCTGTTGGAAGGACTTCTGGATAAGGTATCTCTCTGAAAAAGACAAAGGAGGAGATGGCTCGTTTTTCTGCCCCTAGGTGTTGTGACTATGAGGGGAGGCGGCCTGATAAGAGTTACAGAAGCAAAAGAATCACAGAGAAGCAAGACCTGGCCCTCGTCCTGCTATACCCAGAGATACCCTGTCTTTGTACTTCCTGATTAGTGGGAAAATGAATTTCTTTAATATCTAAAATAGTAGTTCTCAAACTCTAGCATTCATTGAAATTGTTACCAAGCAAGGACCCATTATTTGACTCGCATAGGAGCCAATACTATGGCACCAGCTTTTAAGAAAAGTAAAAGCTTTTATTGCAGAGGTTGACCAGAAAGGAGACAGGAGAAAAAATTGAAATCAGTCTCCCTGATCAGGGTTTGTTTGGGCGAGATTTAAAGGGTTAAATTTTGGGAAGTTATGCATAGTCATTGGGATTACATCATCTGTATAATGAAGTGGTATTGTGCAGGCACGGACAGTTCATATAACTTCATGGATCGCATGTACAAATTCAGGAGGAGTTAACAAGTTCGCCGTTAACATTCGAGCCTTGTGATGTCAAAAGGTCTTCTTTAGGGAAAGAGTTTTCTTTTGGTGCAGCCTCTGCAGCCTGGGTGCCACTAGTAGAGTCTTGTGGCTCCTGTTACAAGCAGTAGGTCCCACTCGCTAGGACCTGAGACCTCCCTTTCCATTCTAGTCCTGTGGAAAACAACTGATGATTTATTTATTAGGGCTGATTGGGGCTAATCTATTAACCTGCTATTACAGAATCTCCTGGAGGGCCTGTTAAAACTCAGATTGCTGGTTCCACCCCAGGGTTTCTGATTCACTATAGCCAGCGTAGTAGTGGAGAATTTGCATTTCTGACAAGTTCGCAGGTGAGGCTGATGTTGCTTGTTGAGGGACCACGCTTTGACAGCCATACTGGTCTAAGTCAATTGTGTCAGGACTTTCAATTACTTGCAGCTGAAAGCATCCTAATTTGTAGGCATACATGCTGAGAGACACAGAAAGATGTAAAGGCCTTCCAAGAACTTGCAAGCCTGTTTTATGTTAAACTAACCAGAAAGATTCTATCCGGCCTGTCCTTTCCATTAACAATGACAAATCCTTAAAAACAAGTTGATAAAAATCTTGAAGCATAGCATATTTCTGGAATGAAGAGCACAGGCCTTGGAGGCAGACAGTTCTGGGCTTAAATTAGAGCTCTACAATGCTGTCTGCATTTGTACATTAGATTTTCTAAATTAGTTTTCTGATTTAAAAATGGAAATTAAGGTTTCATTCTATAGGCTTATTATGAGGATTATATGAAACAGCATGTAAAATGCTTCTAGCATAGCACCTGATATATAGTAGATTCCCTCCCTCTCTCCCCATATTTATATATTTATGTAATTTACATTTCTTTTCCTGACTTCCTAACTGAAGTACAATATACAGGGTAAAAAACTAGGAAGTCTTCATTATCCAAAACTTTATTATCTAAAATTCTGTATTTACAAGATTGTCCATGGAAACAAGTGTCTTCATAACACAAAAATATTAATCAATGAACTGTCCACTTATAATAATAACACTTATTCAGACATCCCTCCCTGCTAAGGAGTAGTGTCTATTTCTACCCATCCATCCTAATGTTTGTAGATGAATCTCTACCAGATTATAAATTGTGACCATCTGGTAATAAAAACCAATTGTAAATTGAGGTTGCAAATCTTGCAACTGGTACAAGATTTCATGAAGTTAATTAAAGTGATGTTGAGAAGTCCATCATATCACACTCGAAGTCCCTGATGAATAAGCGGCTGGCAAAAGCAGACCAGTGGAAATTTTGAAGTAAAGCATCTGGAATTTTGATACTAGGATAAGCTCTTTAAGAGAATGATTTGATTACCAAAGGCCTAAGAGAGACTCTTGCTGAAAATGATGTATATTTTCACACAGAGATTCTCTCCATGATCATGTAGCAAAAGGCAAATGTAAGCAAAGAATACCCTATTGTTAGATCAAATTATTTTCTCATTAAAATGACATAAAATTGAAGAATCAGCACTTAACCCTCTTTTGGAAAAAACTGATGAATAATGATGTTATAACCTTGTTATAATTTAAATCTTGTTAAATATAAGATAAAATAAATATATTTTCAGAATTTTAGTATCATTTTTCAAGGCAAAATTTCACTTCCCCCACCATTTACTGTAAAAATTTAGTCTTTGTTTTAAGTAGATTCACTTTAAAATGTTGAGGAAAACAGAAATCAAGACAATACCTGCTGTCTCCCAATACCCATTTTTTGTTCTTTTCCCATAGTAACAGAAGCCTGAGTTTTAACTGGGCCAACGCTGTCCAGATAAATAAGTTTTCCAGTCTTTTTTGAATCTATATCTGGTTGATCAGATATGGTAAAAATGTCTTGTGAGAGTTCTAGTAAAGCTGCTTAAAAGCGGGGAGGTATGCCTCTTTCTCTCCTTCCTCCTTCCTGTTACCTGGGATGTGGGCAGGAGCGCCAGCAGCCATCTTGGACCATGAGGTGAAAAACACCTACTAATGAGGATGGGAGTGGCGGGGGGAGAAGCTAGACATGGTCCTTGACATGACTATGGGTCTCCCATACCAGTTTCAAAATGTCTACTTTTTAATTTGTTTACGTGGCAGACAAAAAATTATCGCATTAAAACTATTGTATTTGAACGTATTCTGCTATGTATGGCATAATTCTGTCTAATACACCCTCTAATATTTGCTGAAAACCTATTATTGATTCTTGCTTGAACTATTGCTTCAGACTATGAGAATATGGGGAAGTGGATCAGCAATGTATGGTGGGCAGGGAGGAAAAAGTCTCAGGTTCAATATTAAGTTAAATTACAAAAAGCAAAACAGTCCTCTTTAGTTGTTTTATATCTGGTTTAGCTCTGAGTATAAATGTACTTAGTAGGTTGCTTTTGTAGATTTTTCACATCTGATGTTGTTATGTTGAGTCTACATATCTTTGAGCAGTAAGGACCTTTGTGATGATCTAATGCAACATCTGTCCATTTCAGGAATCCTCTGTACAACATCCCCTGTGATAGGGTCATCCAATCTCTGCAAAAACACTCTAGTAAGAAAGTACTAAACATATAAGGCAGCCCATTCAGTTTGGGGGAAGGACTTCCTTTTGCTAATTTTGTGCCTGCCTATTCAAAACTTCCACCTACAATGTTATGGTTCTAGAAATTTATTTCCTCTTAATAGCCCTTTTGGTTATTAAAGAAAGTTAATATGTTGCCTTAACATATTCTCGGTTTTAAGGCTAAGTACCCCAAGTTCTTTCACTTATTACTCTAGTGAGTAGATCGTAGTACTCTCACCCTCTTGGTTGCTCATTGATGCTTTCGAAATTGTCAGCAGTCTTCTTTGCAAAAACCCATTTATCATGCTGTGCCTTACAGGAAACAGAGGTCATCATCTGCTATAATTATACTTTTTATAGTTGATGGTTAGGATGAGTGCCCTTTGCAGACTTCTCCTCACAAAACAGAAGCTTACTGGTTGCCCTCATCTTTCCAGAAAGGCACTTAAAAACGTTTAATCTCTATAAAATAAGAGGCATGGAAACACCCTCCAAAACAAAAATAAACAAGCAAATAAACAATTACTTAGGTAGAGACAGTGCAGACTTTTGAAATACATTCCAAAGTGTTTAAATCCCCCAACCTAAGACAAGACATGTTAACAATAGATCACAGTCTCCGTAGTGTCTGTGACCTGCTGGGCTTAATAAAGTATTTGTTGACTGGCTGATAATTTTCTGGGTGTGGGGAGAATGTGGCAAAAACTAATGCATGTGAGTACAAGAAAATCAACTACCATGAAAGATTATAATGGAGAAACAAATAAATATTGGGCCAAGCCAATAGTTTCTTTTCCTCATGAAAATACACAGACACACACACACACACACACACACACACACACACACACACACAGCCTTTGGCAGCCTGCAGTTTTCCCCAGTTGTCTAAATATAAGAAGCAATGGGCAGCTCCAAGCTCTCTTATCTTTTTCACAGATATCTCTGCCTCTTCTTGGTCCTGGGATTAAAATCCTCTCGATCACTATCTTACCCTTGAGCCATTCAGTTCCCGTTGACAGTGTAAATGTCACTTTGAGATAACTATACCTGCTATTTAGTTTGAGGACGCTTGAAAAACTAGTACTTTTGCAGCAGTTGATGTTGGGTTATATGATTTCACGTAGAGCAGCATAGGGTCAGTGGACAAGTTCTGCTTTTTAAGGCTTTTCTAGTTTATCTCTTAAGAAAGAGTTTGTGCCAAGAGAAAATAAAAAGCAACTGACCTGGCCTTGCATTTTGCATCCCTCACCGGTTTTTTCAGGATCCTAAATCCATGTTCTGCCAACTAAATACGGTGTTTCCCCAAAAATAAGACCTAGCAGGACAGTCAGCTCTAATGCATCTTTTGGAGCAAAAAATATAAGACCCAGTCTTATATTACTATTATATTATGTTATATAATTATATAATATAATATAATACAATTAAATTATATAAATTTTATATTATATATTATATAATATATGTTATATATATTATATAATATAATTATATAAAACCCGGTCTTATATTACTTTTTGCCCCAAAAGACGCATTAGAGCTGATTGTCCAGCTAGGTCTTATTTTGGGGGAAACACGGTAGGTCATAGTTAATGGTTTCTTAACTTAAAACTCAGGCACTGCATTGCTTTACATTTTGCCAAAATATGTGGTACAGACTGGTGTGGAGTGGAGATTTCTGGAGTCTGGATTCTCAGTGGGCTCTGCCTACCAAGTTCCTGCATCTTGTATCAGCTCTCAGAATCTCTCTGTCTTAATAACAAGCCTTAGTAAACCATCTTCTTTTGTTGACGTAACTGTGGTCCCCCTGTGTCCTATGGTATTTTCACTTTGTTAATGATAAGCCCATAAGACAAGAACAAGCAGTTGTGGGGGTTGGGAGTCCTGAATGCTACCTTGTGGCTTGCATTCTCTCAGAGTGCTCAGAACGACATTTGTCAACTGCTCCATCTATCATAATTGACTCCCTTCATTTTTCCCCATGGTCTTGATTGCCTTTTTCAATACCATTATATATTTTGTATTGTATGTTTTCTCCACATTTTATTTGGAAAGAGGCAGGCTGCAATAGAATAAAGTGAATAGGTCCATTTTTTGTCACCAAATGGCTTGAATTAATTCTTACCTTCTCTGAGGCTCAGTTTGCAAACACGTGAGAAAAGAGTATTGAATTTGATTTTGAGGTCACTTTGAGCTCTCACGTTCTATAATCAGGTGACTTTTGACTCTAATATCACTTTTAAAAATACAGCATGAAAGAAATACAGCTCAAATGCCTCTACTCAAATAACAAGGCTATTTTCTGCCTATTTGGGGGCAGGAGGAAGGATACACAAAGCCACCACTGATTCCTAAATAGGAGCTCTGCAGCCATGAGGAGAATTCTATAAGCTGAATCCACTCCTTATTGTGGCTGAAATGTGTTTCGCGTTGGAGCTTTCAAATGATGCAATTTGGTTTATTCAGAGAGTACAGGAAAGAAAGAATCAAATTGGCTCCAATAGCTTCGTGCTAAAGACACTTCAAGAATGTTGTCACAGAAAAACTTAGGTAAACTGCTCAAAACAAGGTATTCAATTCAGACATTGTCAAGATCACCAAGACTTGTGGGATCCTTGTCCTTCAGGCCAATGCCAAAATCTTCATTTAAAATTTCCAGTACTTACTTGCTCAATGGGGCTGAAAAAGTCTCATGGAATAACGTTAACCTGTTCTTCTGTTGACCTGTTCTGGTCCTCTCACAATCCAGTTACTGAATGACATCTGACAAGAAGGAGTCGTGGCTCACTTGCTTTCCAAGTGTGCAATTCAGTTCATGGATATAGAAAACAGTAGTTTGATAAGGCTTCCATTTTTCAAAGTTGAAAAAATGGAAGCAATGATTATTTTTTAAAAAATGAATTAGATACCTTTTACAGTAAGTTGGTTTTGTTAGAAAAGGCATTTTCATCATGCATCTGACTTTCATGTTGCAATGTGTTGGCAGAGGTCTACACGGGGTAATAGTTTAATGGTAAGTAGTGGGGGTGGGCCCGGAGTACTGGGGAAAAGGAACAACAAGCTGCACTTCCTGATGTACAATTCTAAAGAATTCAGTGGTCCCTGAGTGTACAGTGTACGTATGAGTCAACAAGTAGACAAAGAAAATCCAGACCTTTGATGACCCCTGGTGAATAAACTAAGCACTGCATTGAAATGCAGCTAGAGCCTCAGACATCCTTTACAGGCGAGCCACCTGGGTCGCTCCTCTCTTGCAAGTAAGGCAAAGATCCCCCCCACCCCCCACGAGTGCCCATTTCATTTGCATGAGAGACATGCATTACAGACTTCAGGCATCTGTATCCGTCTAAACAAATCTGATTTGGGTGATTTCTATTGGTAGATTCAGAAATGTGTGTGCATACACTCTTTTCTATCTGTGCTGTGACCCCTTAGACACAAGCAGCGTTATTTATGGAACACTAAGGAATTCATAAAGTGAGGTCTATAGCTTTCTTGCAGATTAGGTGTATATTTAGTATTGTTTTATGGAAGAGCTACGAAGAATAAATCAATCTTCTTGTCTAATTCAAATCTAAAATCAGTGTTTCAAAGTAATCGTGTGTCTGTAACTCCTGAAAATGGATAAAATACTCTTCTATACAGCAAAAGCCTGCATTTTTGTAAACAGCTGTGTATGACCAGCATGTGGTACATGTGAACCAGAAAGCAGGCTGTTTTTTGTAGCCTGCAGAAGAGGAAAGAAATTTGTTACTGCTAAAGATGGGGGCGGGGAGGGGAATGTAGGTATTTTTGGTGTACACCCAGGCATCCAATTATAGAAGTGGTCATTTCAAGCACCTATTTGTAATCATTCAGGAGGCAACCTACTGATAGAGTTATTATAGGGTGGAATATTAAAGAGTTTGTACTAATAATACAAGTTATCCTATCAGTTGGTGGCGTACCATGGCCTTGCTTTTAAGTCTTTGTTGCCTGAACTGGAGTTATATTTTACATCTCTAAGATTGGTGTACACAGACTGTTGAATTTATTCCCTCTCCCCTTCCTCTTTTCTGTCACTACAGAGCAAGGAGTACATTTATTTCTAAAAAAAAATCAACTAAATTAAAAAATTTTTAATGAGAGACATTATATACCAAATGTTTGTTTCCGTTTTGTGGCTAGCCATCTTGGTCTCTTCACTGGAATTACAGGGCTCGTGTAGACATGAAGAATCACGTTAGAAAATTATGGGATCATCAGTACAGCCATATGAGGTAGTCAGTCCCACCTTCTGGAGGAGGAGAAGCCTGGCATTCAGATAATTTAATCCACTTGCCAAACATCTTAAATTTCAAAGATAGAAAGAATCTTAGAAGTTGTCTAATTCAGTTCTTCCACTGCCTGCTCCATTTGCAAATGAGCACGCTAAAATCTAGAACTGGGTGATATTTCTAGAGTACAGGGATCTCAGTCGCCTCCCTGTCCAGCTTTCCATCCTTTGCATCACTTTTCCTTCCTCGTGGCATGTTGAATGTGCCGTGTCTTTTGTCATCACTCTTAGGATTATCGGGGAAATTGTTGAATAAAAACCAAGTATGGAAGGGGATATAATGAAACATTGATAAGAATTTGAAAACCTACTACTCCATTTGGAGGGACATTTATTTTATTATTTTCAAAGTTCTTTTTCAAATTATAAAAGAAAATGTGTTTTGATTTTAACCCAAAATCCATCTATGTTTGTTATTTCCTTAAATGTGTTAATGAAGAGTTACATTATATATAGAACATTATAATTTGAAAGGTTTGTCATAACATTGTAATCGATGTGGTTGGGACTATATATTCTACTGTGTGGCTGAAGGACAAATGAATTCCTAAGCTTTTATATACTACATGTCTCAATTGTTTTTGCTGAGACTTTTCACCCAAATGTGATCCATTCTGAAATCTTTACGTCATACTTGAAGTTTTCTCACCCTTCATGTTTATATGAAGTACATATTTCGATTGAGCAAATATAGCATTAAAAAGGCTCTCCCTGCATAATGCCAGCATTCCACTGAGGCAGAAAAGTAGCTTTGCATAAAGTGTTGGAAGACACATCCAAAATGCCTTCCGACTAAAGGTTGTGTGCTCTAAGCCACCTAATACAACATGAGGGCATCCACTCCAGACTCAAGGAATCCTTCCTTTCAAAAGAAGATCAGCTGGACATGATATGAAGTTCTTAGTAACCTGCTCTAGGTGTTAATAATCCTGAAGTCTCAGATATCTCATAAAATCCCTTGTACACGCATACTTCATTTTATTGTGCTTCACTTTATTGCACTTCACAGATGTTGCACTTTTTACAAATTGAAAGCAAGACCTTCCACCAGCAAAAAGGTTATGACTCGTTTTATTGTGATATTTGCTTTATTGGGGTGGTCTCTGAGGTATGGCTGTAGATGTCAAGGCTTGTTTCTTCGTTATCAATCCCTAGAAACCAGACAAGTTTCTTACTGGAGGTAGCAGAGCTGAATGGGAAAAGCACTGGGAATCTGAAGACTTGACTTATATGGAAACTCTGTTCTCCATAGCTGTGTAAACTTGGGCAGATTATTTACCCAGTGAGCTCAACATAGGTGCAAAGAAAGGTTGGCTCTGTCATATGTGGCTACAACCGGAAGTGTTCCTGAGTTTGGTTATAGGGGAATGATTTAGAAAGTTATATCTTAGGAGTGTGAGCTATACTTAATTGTGAAGCCCACTATACTGTCAAAGCCAAGAGCATCTCCATAGGAGTGACCAAGCAGCCCCTGGACTGGGCAGAAGTGGGGGTCACTGGCCATACTGTACAGCACTGGTCAAAGGCTGATGCTTATAGTCTGAAGGACTTTTAAGTCTCTCCTTCGTCTAAATAAGTCTTTGAGGTGTTTGGACATTTTATGTATGGGTCTGTGGCAGAGGAGTGGGAGTGAGTGTGCATCAAAAGATTGATCCTCGATTTTCTTCTCAAAAAGATAGGTGTTAGGGGTCAAACAAGTGATTTGAAAAAAAAAAAAAAATGCTGTCCTGAGCAGTTTAGCTTGAAGCTTGAATTTCTTGCCTAATTATACTGTTAAAGAAAATAAATGGTTTTGCTGACAACTCAACCAGTTTTGAAAAATAAACTCTTCCCACATTAAAACAAACAAACAAAACCTTACATATAGAAAGGTGACATGAGTTACATTGCTCTCCATAGTACAGTTGTCCTTAGAGAATTGTGTCAGAATCGCCTGGGTTAGGAAGTAGCTGCTTTTTCATACATGCATATCACATGTCGCTGTCCTCTCAGAACGACTGATTAATTCCATGACAGTTTTTACTAGTGAATGTGAATTGTGCATGTGAATACTGTGGGGCCAGAAAAGAGGTTGCAAATTTTGAGTTTAACCACAAATGCAAGTAGATAAAAAGAATCGATTCATGATGTGGTATAAGATTCTAGAACCACACAAATGGAGAGAAACGATTCTCCAGGTGTTCAACAAATATTCAGCATCACCTTAAATTTCCTACAGTGATGTCCACTTGGCATGGTATTGAAGGCTTTCCATAATCTAACATCTCCCTCTCTGCTGGATCTCCTTCCACTGGCCACTTGAGTTCTGGTCATTCAGAATTATTGACCTTTGCTTCAACACGTCATGCTATTTCATACCTCTACTCCTTGATATACTGTTTTCTTTTTCTGGAATGTCTTCCTCCCCTAGTGAAGTCCTACTCATTCTTAAAAACCTGGCTCCAATGCCCTTTGTCAATTGTCTTTTCCCTGAGAAGGCATGATTAATCGCTGTTTTTCCTGCATATGCCACACTGCATTCTGATTATTTGTAAATAGGTTTTCATAACCATCCAGACTATAAGCTCCAAAGGGTAGTACTGTGTTATTTGTCATTCATTGCCAGTTCCTGGAATATAATTGCTAAGCAGTTTATCTGAATGAATGAACACATGTGTGCATGGATTCTAACCACTGTGTCAAAGGGATGGTAGATTGAGCTACAAAAATGAAGAGATGGCCTTTATCCTCAAGGAGATTATAATCATGGGGAAGACATAGACATATTAATCTTACCTCAGCTATCAGACAGATTTCTATGGAATGTACTAGAGATATGAAATGCTATGTGAGCAGGTGTGCATAGGAGTAAAATTTTTGTTAAAAGAATAATGAAGGAAATAAATATTGGTTGAATGAATATCAAAGGAAAGAAAGAATAATGATGAGAGAGTTATTTTAAGAGACATAAAAAGGTTGGTGGAGGAGATAGTATTTAAGCTGGAGTCTGAAAGGTGAGCAGTGAGAAAGATTGGAAAGGCTGAGCAGTAGCAGTAGCAAAAGCTGAGCCACGAACACATGATGTGTTAGGGAAATGGTTATCAATCCAATTTGGTTATAACGTAGTGAATATGGGAAGGGATGGTAGGAGATTTGTCTGAAGACCTATGTTAGGAGCACTATGAAAGCCTTGGATTTTATGGGGGGGGGTAATGGGGAGCTGTTGAAGGTTTTAGAGTAGGGGAGTGAAATGATATATTAATATATGTGTTGTATGAGAATTAAATTAGATAATATATGGAAAGTGCTTGGAACAGTGACTGGTAAATAGCAAATACTCCAAGAATGTTAATTATTATAGTTAAAGATTTTCTGGAAAGAGAAATGAGGTAAGGAGAGATTAAGTCAAGGAAAAAAGCTATAGAAAATGTCTAGAAAAAAATAATAAATCCTAAATTTAGAAAGAGACCATAAACATGAAAAGAGATTATATTCAAATGATATTTTAAAGGTGGAATGCAAATAACTTCACCACCAATTGGTGATTCAAGAGGAGTCTGAAGCTTCTCACTTTGCTTCTTCTCATCTAGAAGAATAGTATTACAAAAATAATGAAACCAGAACATGGGGAATATGGAAGGGAAGTGGCAGGTGTGTGTTGGATATATTGAGTTTGTTGGATCCCTGGGATTCAAAGATGTCCCCAAACCTATTAGATATGTGAGTGTGAGGTCTAAAAAAAAGAGGTGTGGACAACAGATGTGAATTTGAGGATCATCGACATAGAAGTGATGGTTGACACCACGCAAATGATTTAAATGAACCCCCCAAGAAGAGAAGGAAGAGTAATAGAGACAAAAACTTTGTGACTGCTGGTTTTTTAGTGGGGCTTGACTTTATGCCTAATAATATTTGAGACTTTTAGAGTATCTTCCTTCCTCAGCAATCATGCTATTTTGAGTGCCAGTGGCTGTTGAGTATGGGAAAAGCAGGAAAGAGGGCAAAGCAACATAAATGTGTATAAGCTGAGACAATGTAGTCAATAATAACCTTCTTATCACACACACACACAAAATACAGGTGCTTTAAGGGGGCAAAATAAGTATGCTAAGATTCCACCATACTGCTTAGTATACTGCTAACCTGATCATTGACATGCTTTAAATGAGGGGAGTGTTTCTTCATCAGAAGCAAGCTTTATTTTTTTTATCTCTTTATTCTGATGTCTCATCGAAAACTGTCTTTTAACTGCATGCCTCACAGCTTTCACTCCATGAAAATTATTTATAAATGGATACTAACTCATAATACTTTTCACTTTTATAGCTCTTTGTAGCTTATACAACTCTCACAAGTTTCTCTCAGCAACTTTATAAGGTTGAAAGCCAAGATAGGCTAAAAGCTAGGCCTCTTGTACCAAACAGTCAGATAAGTTGTGAATACACAGGAAAAGTTCTTGAAAGAAATTAAAAGTGCTACTCCAGTGAACATGAATAATAAAAAAGCAAAACAGACTTAATGCTGATATGGGGAAAATTTTAGTGGTCTATGTACAAGATCAAAACAGCCACATCATTCCCTTAGACAAAAGCGTAATCCAGAGCAAGGCCCTAATGCCCTTCAATTCTATGAAGGCTGAGAGAGATGAGAAAGCTGCAGAAGAAATGTTTAAAGCTAGCAGAGGTTGGTTTACAAGGTTTAAGGAAAGAAGCCACCTCCATAACATAAAAAATGCAAAGAAGCAACAAGTGCTAATGTAGAAGTTGCAGCAGATTATCCAGAAGATCTCGCTAAGATAATGAATGAAGGTGGCTACAATAAATAACAGATTTTTGAATGTAGACAAAACAGCCTTCTATTGGAAGAAGATGCCGTCTAGGACTCTCATAGCTAGAGAGGAGAAGGCAATGTCTGGCTTCAAAGCTTGAGAGGACAGGCTGACTCTCTTGTTAGGGGCTAATGCAGCTTTGGCTTTAAGTTGAAGCCAATGCTCATTTACTATTCCAAAAATCCCCGGGGCCCTTAAGAATTATGCTAAATCTACTCTGCCTGTGCTTTATAAATGGAACAACAAAGCCTGGATGACAGCACATCTGTTTACAATATCGTTTACTGAATATTTTAAGTCCACTGTTGAGACCTGTTTAGAAAGATTCCTTTCAAAACAGTACCACTCATTGACAATGCAATTAGTTACTCAAAATCCCTAATGGAGATGTACAACAAGATTAATGTTGTATCATGCCTGTTAATGCAACATGTATTCTGCAGCCCATGGATCAGGGAGTAGTTTTGACTTTCAAGTCTTATTACTTAAGAAATACATTTTGTAAATCTATAGCTGCCATAGATAGTGATTCCTCTGATGGATCTGGGTAAAGTAAATTGAAAACTTTCTGGAAAGGATTCACCATTCTAAATGCCATTAAGAACATTAGTGATTCATGGGAAGGAGCCAAATTATCAACATTAACAGGAGTTTGGAATCAAACAGTGTCTGATGCTAACCCTCATGGATGACTTTGAAGGGTTCAGTACTTCAGACGTAACTGTGGACATGGTGGAAAAAACAGAGACCTAGAACTAGAAGTGGAGTCTGAAGATGTGACTGAATGGCTGCAATCTCATGATAAAAACTTTAACAGATGAGGAGTTGCTTCTTATGGGTGAGCAAAGAAAGTGGTTTCTTGTGATGCAATCTACTCTGTGAAAACTGTTGAAATGACAACAAAGGATTTAGAATATTACATACACTTAGTTGATAAAACATTGGCAGGCTGTGAGAGGATTGACTGCAATTTTGAAAGAAGTAGTACTATGGGTAAAATCCTATCAAACAGCATTTCTTGCTAAGAGAAATTGTTCATGAAAAGAAGAGGCAATCAATATGGCAAACTTCATTGTTGTCTTATTTTAGGGAATTACCACAGCCATCCCAGCCTTCAGCAACCACCACCATGATCAGTCATCAGCCATCAACATTGAGGCCAGACCATCAGCAAAAAGATTAAGACTTGCTGAAGGCTCAGATGATGGTTAGCATTTTTTTTTTTAGCAATAATGTATTTTTAAATTAAGGTAGGTACATTTTTTTAAGACATAATACTATTGTACACTTAATAGACTACAGTATAGTGTAAAGATAAGTTTTGTATGCACTGGGAAACCAAAAAATTCATGTGACTCACTTTATTACAATATTTGCTTTATTGCAGTGGTCTGGAACAGAACCCACAATATCTCCAAAGCATGCCAGTATTACTTCATAATATTTTAAAAATACATTTTCTAGGTCTGGACACTGAAAGGACCTAGATTAGAAGCAATGACATTGCAGTAATAAGCATCCCTGGTGCCCAGATTTTGGTTTCTAGATATAATTTCCTACTACAAGTGACCAGAGCTCCTTTCAGAAATATGTGATTTCTTGTCTGCTGCAGTGATTGTACAAAGTGAGCCTGAAAGATAACAAGTATTTAAAGATTAGTGGAGTAATGTCAAAAGGAGCCAGATTTAAGGAGCTCCCACAGGCCAAACTTGGGACAGTTTGAACATCAAAGATAGTAATAATCAATAGTCAATTAAGAACATTTAAATGTGGATTAGTTATTAAGGAATTGTATTTTTTGGTATGATAATGGTCTTAGGGTTATGTAGGAGAGTTCTTTAATTTTTAGAAATGGATGCTAAAATACTTATGGGTGATATGTCATGATATTTATACTTTTTTTGATAGCTCAGCAAAAAGTTATCTAGATAAATTACAAATATGGCTAATTGTTAAAACTTGTGACCATGGATAGTGAGTATATGGGTGTTCATTCTTCTAATTTTCTGTATACTTGAGGTTTTTCATAATATAAAATATTTTGAACTAAAAATAGATTATATATGTAACACATGTATGTAACATGAATTAATATGTTACATACATAATCTTTCACAATGTGTAGATGTTTAAAAATGTTAGTTCCCTTCCTTAAACTAACAAAAGATTGAAAAGTTAAACCCTATCCTTGGCTCTGCTTAAATATTTTTTTAGAATCAAGTGAAATTTATATAAACATACACATAAATAAACAAACTATTCACCCCACATTCCCTTCTACCCCATTCCACTAATTGATTTACTTGGCTTCCCTTTGTTGTATCAACAGAGAGAGCCTTCAGCTTTAATTCACTCTGGGTAGTGCCAAAGACATTTTGCACTTATTCAAATCATCAGGTCAAAGACAGAGAAAGTGGGAGAGAGAGCATGCAATGAGGAGACAGATGGAGTGGGGAGGAGATATGGGACAGATGGGACTCTCCCAGAACAAGCAATGTAGCCATAATAAAACTGTAAAAACAATTCGAGGAGCATGGTTAAAAAGCTAAGAGCTTGACTGCCCAACTTGCTAAACTCTGACTGTAGGTGACCTAGACTCACCCTAACCTGCCTAAAATGAGAAGTCAGTTTCATTCCTCCTAAAAGAAGGTCCCTTTGGCCTATTTACATTTAGGCAGGCTAAGGTCACTCCAGTATTCATCCATGTCTGCATCAAGGAATACATAAGCATTTATTCAACAGATATTTACCAAGCTCCTACTGTGTGCCAGGCTCTTTTCTAGAAGCGTGGGATATATCAGAGAACAATACACACCCAAATCCCTGCCATTATGGACAGACAATAAACAATGAATAAACTAAATGGGGCATGGGTTGCAATTTAAAATAGGATGGTCAGAATGAGCCTCACTGAGATTGCACCATTTGAGCGAAGACTTACAGAAGATGAAGGAGGCAGCTCTGCTGATGACTGTAGGAAGAACTTTACAAGGCAAAAGGAATAGCAGTGCAAATCTCTGTGACAGCAGTGTACCCGTAAAGTCCCAGGAATGGAGCCGGGGCCAGGGGTGCTAGAAAGAGTGCGAGTGAGGAAAATGGCAGGACAATAGGTCAGGGGTAACAATGACCAGGTCACGAAGGGCCTTGAACACATTGAAGAATTTGGATTTTACTCTAAGTAAAATGGGAGGTACGGAAAGGCTTTGGAGTAGTGGAGAGATGCAATCTGTCTTTTGCTTTTAAAGGATGGCTCTGGCAGCTGTGTTGCAAATAGACTGAAGGGGGTGGGGCAAAGTTGGAAGCTGGGAGACAGTTGAAGAGCTGCTGCTGTAATCAGGTGAATGGTGATGGTTGCTTGGATCAAGGTGAAAGCAGAGAAGTGTAACAGTAAATGTAATTGGATCAGATGCTTACCCTGTAGAGAAGTAAAAAAGGAACATATTTAGTTCTCTAATTCTCAATATCAAATAATAAGATGTTTACTTTTTCATTTAGAGATAAGCTTAATCCAACATTTAAACTCTAGGAGTGAATTACCTTGTGTATCTTTCCACAGAGTTCATGGAACAAGAATATCGAAAGTCTCTTTAGGGCTGATGGGAGTGGGGTGGAGTGAGTACTTATAACAAGGAACCAAGGGTCTGGAAGAAATTCTAGGGCCCCGCTACATTGTATGTCAATACAAGTTTTTTGTTTAAAACCTTTTAGACAGTCTGCCCTTGCTGGAGTTCCAGGAAGAAATGGTTTTTGTTGTTTTTCACCAGTACCAGACCCAACTCAGGGGGCGCTCCATGTGGTACTTTAATGAGAGTTACTTTAAAAATGCTAGACATCCTCCCTGTGGCTAAAGGCAAAGACATAATGTGAAATTGTAATTCTGAAATCGATTTCAAGTGATACAGGCAGACTTGACGTGACTCAGGAATAGAGCTTAGATAATGAAGAGGACGAAGTGAGCCAAGCATGTCCAGGCTGTGTGGCCATCCCCGGTCTGAATGGTCCCTGCAGCATCTTAGAACTAGAAGGTAAACAAGTAGAAAGTGGGGTTGCAGGGGAAGTTGTTTGGTTTACAGTTTTATTGCGGTATAATAGACATACAATAAACTGCACCGAGAGTGTACATATGGGTATTGAAAAGCTTTGACATAGGTATACACTAGAATCAAGACAATGAACATATCTATTGTCCCAAAACATTTCCTAGTGCTCCTTTGTAATCTGTTCTTTCCCACTATTCCCTGATCTGATTTCTGTTAATATACATTAATTTATAGTTTATACAGATGTCCAGAGATCTTCTTCTTTGCAGCTCTCTCCTCTCTGTAACTCTATTCTGAAAACTCTAGCCACCAAGGTCTCCCCGAATTCTTAGCTCTGTCCCCTCAACTGAAAGTGAGAGTCTCCTGGGCTCCACTGGGGTTCTCACTCCTGGCACTGCGGCCTAGAAATTCTCTCAAGGCAATCAGTGAGCTCGGCAATCATACGTCTTAACCTCATTTGTTTCCCTTTTCTCAAAAATTACTGTCTTTCGTTGCCTGATTCTTGTGTCTTGAAAAACCTTTGTTTTGTGTATTTTGTCTTTTTGCTTGTTTATTTGTATATTTCAGGTGGGAAATAACTGTCCATATTATTCTATTTTGGCCAGAAGCATAAGTCACTGCTGAAGTTTTGAAGTAGACGAATTCTGTGTTGCTGGCTAAATGGAGATTCAGGAGTTATAGATGCTGTGCTATTGGCAGCAGAGCTGAAATTTTGTTTAGGAATTACAGAGCTTACCTTGTGTATTTTTGCCCTTGGTCTGGAAGTTGGTTACAGTAACACCAGTGGTCAGGAGTCCCTTGTAATTTCCTCATTTGATATTACACGTTAGAATTAAAGCCGTTAAAACTCAGCTGATGTCACCTCTTTTAACATGCAAATTCCATTGGGAATTAATGCCTATAATAACCTGCTCCTAACAACTTAATAGCTACTGATTGTTGGGAGTACACTGCTGTATGCCAAGTACTTTGCCGAACATTTCACACCCGTTAACCCTCACGTTGATCCATTGAGGTATCTTTGAGCTTAAACAGACTGGCAGAAGTGGAGAAACTTGCCCCAGGTTCCAGAGCTCTTGAGAGGAATTAGAATCTAGATTTAAATGACACCAACTTTGTGCTACTCAAAGTATGGTCCATGGACCAGCAGCATTAGCAGAATCTCAGGCTCTACTCCAGACTTACTGCATCCAAACCTGCATTATAACAAGGTTCCCATATGATTGTATGGACAAGTTTGAGAAACCCTGCTCTAATCTAGGCTCCACCTGTTCTCCCCATCAAATGGATGAGCAAAGAAAGATGTTGAGACATATGACAAGGTAGGCAGGATAATCTGAAGGCTTGAACACCATCATGGCTCGGGCAAGGGTGGGGTGTCATGGTTTGTGTACTGAGCAATCAGAAATGAAAAAGACATCAAACATACTACGTACTTACTATGTGCCAGGAACTGTTCTAAAAAGCTTTGCAATATTAAGTTACTTAATCCTCACAACACATGTATTCTGTTTGTCCTCCTTTTATAGAGGAGGAACATGGAATTCAGAGAGCTTAGGTAACTGGCCCAACCGATTTATTAGTGGCATGATTGTAATGTAACCTCAGGCACTGTGGCTCCAGAGTCTAAGCTCTGGATCACTCCATCACACTGATAAAGTGTAGTAGGTGGGCTGTAGGTGGGAGGAGAAGCCATGCAACAAGGAAGGGGAGGAGAGGTACAACAGACAAGCTGTTGCTGTTTGGCCTGGGGCAAAGCTATGCATAGTAGTAATAGAACTCCAGAGTGTGCTGGGATCTTTAAAATATCCAGAAACCCTATGTCTTTTGCATATCTGAAACTCAACATGTCGTATTTGCAGGTGAGCGTAATTAAATAGTGCTGAAGAGTTCTTGCCTGTTAAAAGAAATGATGAAAGAAGGAGAGTAATCGCTTTGGATATACAATTTTCTGCTAATTCTTTGGTGAGCTGAGAGAAAACAACATACTCACAGGCTATTTCTGTGTAGTGTGAAGCAAAGAGAGATAAAAATATGAGAGCTGCTGGCCTTCATTAAAAGGATAAAGGGTTGCTGATTGGTATTTCCCTTTAAGCTTTATAGAAGCTTTAAATTTAAAAGAACTTTGCTGCTCACTGATGTTGGGGAGCCTTTTTGCTTTGTGTTGAGTGGCTTGATTGTGCTCATGGTCATTTGTTAGGTTTACTGAGATATATTTAGATATAATCTATAGTCCCTCCTCCTAGAAGAAAAAAATACAAAAGCACAAGTCAGCGGGCTTTGGGGCACAATTCAAGGCCTAATCTTTATTGTGCATTGCCTCAGTTAATTAGCCTACTAATTATGATTTATTCTAAATTGTTATATTAAATCCATACCCAGAGACTGTATTGAGATGACTTATTATTTTAGAAATAATAGAGATTTGGTTCTCTGCCTTTAGCTCTGAGAGTTCCACTGTTCATAAAACTGTTGTTTCTGTACTTTCCCACATCAATCCTGATTTTTTTCGATATTCTAAGTCACCCACAGAACTTCCCCATTAACCAGAAAATGGGCCCATCCAGCTCCGTTCTCAGAAGTCACCCATCTCACTTTGCTTTCCATCTCGTTTTATTCTGCTCTATTTCCACCTACCCCTTTACTTGGTTTTCGTTTCCTCTTTTTTTTTTTTTTTTTTTTTTAAGCTGAACTTCTTGTTTTTAGGCTTGCAGTTCATTATACTTTCATCCAAGGACCTTGGAGTCCTGTACCACTTCAGCCTTCACTTGGCTCCTCCCAGTCGTGCCATGGATTGCTCACTCAACTTCAGGCCCTTGCGAGCCAAACCTTGAAATGAATCTACTACACAAGTGCCTCGCCTGGGTGTGTTTGGAACCCGTAGATGAGGAAGAGACATATCCATCCCTTGACCTTGCCACATCCTGGCAAAACTGCAGTGAGAATAGGTTTGACTTCAGATGCTGTCATCTTCCTTTGGATTCATCCTCTCTTTGCGTCCTCTCTTTCTCTCTTGTATCTAGAATTTTATTGTTGTTGGGCACCTATATTCTCTTCTGAACAGCTCTGATCTGAGTCCCACTCTCATAGAAACTTATTCTGTACTGGATGACAGATATCTACCTTGTCTGTTACATCTAAGCATGCATTTTTTTAGAAGATACGAAGAGATTATACTTCCCCCTATAAAGTAATATGTGTGTCTTAATTAGCCATCTGAATAAAATCTTCTAACTTATATGCTGAAGGTGCCTTGGTACCTTCCTGGACTGAGGTAGCATATAAGTAAATACAGTACAAAGCAGAACAAAAAATTGCGAGAGTAATAACTCCTCTGGTGTTAGAGAGGTCTGATGTTGTGACACATGCTGTGACTGCTGGTTCTCCTCCATATCCCTTTTATCCTGGGAACAAAGCTTAAGCCAGAGACTACATTTTCAGCCCTCACCCCCTTGCAGTTCCATGTGGTCGTATTACTAAGTTGGGAACAATGGAATATTTGATGAGATAATATGTTCAAATATAGTGTCACTTGCAAATTAAGATAAACTTCTGGCTCTGGACTTTGTCCGTATTCACCACATCCTATGGCCAAAATTTGGATAAAACAGCAACCTAGCTTTGACTACCCAGGTGGCAGAGCACCAAGATGGAAAGAACGTGGGTCCCTGAATGATTTCGTAGAACAGAACTGCTCCACCAGCCTACATTGGCTAGACTATTACATAAGAAATAAATTTCTATCTTATTTAAGCCATTGTCTTATGGATTATTTTTGTTATAGCAGCTTAACATTTACCCTAACTAATACACAAACCTATGGGGGGGAATATCTGAATCATTCCATGGGGAATTAGGGTTTGGAGACTTGGATTCTAGATATTTGGCATTGAAAAAGTTCTAAATCTGGGTCTTCCCTAGGAAGATAACTGATTTACTGAAGGAGCCCTTTCTGTCATTACAACTATGGTTTGCAGAGTTTTGGTGTTCCTCAGAATCACCTAGATGGTTTTTGAAAACACGAATTGCTGGGTAACAGTCCCTGAGTCTCTGATTCAGGAGATTTAGCAGGGGGAGGGGTGCGCGAAAATTGGCATTTATAGCAAGCTCCCAAGTGATGCTGATGCTGCAGGTCTGGGGACCACTCTGAGATCCCTTGAGAGTGGAAAGGTCATCAGCCTTTCCTCTAATGACATCTCGCAGAAATCTTTACCCGACATTGGTTTGATGGGGCACTCACTGTAGAGGCTCGGATGAGGCCGTACTCCATAATCTGTGGCCTGAGTTCTCCTGTCGTTTTGGGGGGAAGTTGCTGTCCATGCTGACAGCTTCCCCCCCAGTCCATGAACCTCTCTATTTCTCTTCCCAGGGGCTTCCTCAAGCACCAGGGCATCCTGCTCAGCCTGCCTATAAAGCAGCCCAGAAGTGCTGGGGATTTGTCACTCCCACTGGAATTCCTAGACCAATAAGGCATACTGTTGGTGGATAAATACTCGAATTTCCCCAACTCTGAGTGGGACAGTTTTGTGGCAAGTCCTTTGTGATACCTCAGAGGATCCTTGAGGGATCCAGTTGCTCACAGCAAACTTCATGCTCCCTTTATTGCCTTTTCTTCCTTCCGTATCTTCCTTCCCTAACTCCCTCACTCCTGCTTCCAAGAATCACCTCCAAATAAACCACCTACACTCAAATCCTTCAACCAGGATCTGCTTTGACATGGGGATATGCAACCAGAGTCATCCCTATGCTTATTCTGTTGTTTGAGCATCCATATATCTTGGTACAACTCTACATAGGAAAGAGAGACTCATGATGGAATTGGCCTTCACTGGAGGTAGGATGTTTCTTACTACTGGAGAGCTTGGACCACGTTTCAGTAAGATCAAGTGAGAGGCAGGCAATAAGGACCAGCTCTTAAGAGCGTGAGCTCTGGAGCCACACTGCCTGATTCAAACCCCAGATTTGCCATTCATTGGCTGAGATATTGTGTTCTTATGTCCTAGTTTCCTTATCTATAAAACTAGGGTGATAATAATTCCTGCCATATAGGGTGTGAGGGATGATTAAATGAATTAACACATAGAAAGTTCTTAGAACAGTGCATGCACATAGTAAGCTCAACAAATGTTAGCTTTTTATCACATTTCTGGGACCAGAACTCCAGAATAATGGAGGAAGAGGCTTCAAATACTTTTCAACCCTGATGTACCTTCTCTTGATGTTAAGAACCGAACAGCCATCTCTCTGCCACTTGCTAGAGCAGACAGCTGGCAGAGAGCTATGTGTTCTCTAATTGTTTAGTGCTTTTTGAAAAGTGAAATGACTCTCTCTCGTCCTTCTGTTAGCCTGTTTTTCTTGTTGATTTTGGTAAATTACAGTTGAAAATTAAAGAAAAAAATGGGGATGAATACAATAAAGGACAATCTTTTAAAATCATTGGTAATAGAAGCTTTTTAATATACTTCCTGCTTGTGACAATCCACAGCATGTGATGAAGAAGAGTGAAAATACTATATTCTTTTTAAAGGAGTTTTAATACAAACAATACATCCTCTCTGGAAAGAATTTTGGGGAAAAAGATATATAGTTCAGCCATAATAATTCTACTTTCTGTTATGATTTTGTATATTTCCTTATCTGGCTTTCTCTAAATATGTATGTGGAAAGTTTATATAAATGATAGATAGATAGATAGATAGATAGATAGATAGATAGATAGATCATGAAATTGCACAATACATGTTGCTTTTTAACATTTTTTCATTTAATATAACATGAACTGCATTTTGTATCTCGAAATAGTCTTTCATAACATTATTTGATTTTCTCTAATTTTATTCTCAGAAAATAACTTATCTTGAAATCTAAAGGATACCTTACTATCTAACTAATGTCTCTGAAAAGAGAGATAAAGAAAAACATTTATAGATAAATGTCCATATGAAGCGTAAAGGGATTAGCTGAAAATAGCCTGTAGAAAAATGTTTCCCACATACTTTTTTTGAGTGGAACTGGGATCACCAAACCTTTTCCCAAAACTACTAAAATAATAACGTTCAAAGTTTTTTTTTAATCCCTCTCTTGGCCCCTATCCTCCCATGGGAAGTGTTATCAAAGATGGGTTAAGATAGAAATTTTATAAGCATTAGCAAGGAGAATTATTGAGTTGATTAGATAGACTATGAACTGAATTGTAAGCTATGAAATAATTCTGATTTCAATTGTGTGGAACAGAGAGGAGGCAAAAAGTAGAAAATGAACCAATAGTTCCCTAATTTGAAAGCTATGAATATGAGCTAATTACACAGGGTACATTCTTTTGTAGAACTAGAAAGACAGGAGGGGTTATTTTTGCCTCTTTCAGGTATATTATGTAGCAGACATAAGAAATTTACAGACTCTGCTTTCACTCTCAGATGACAGGGACACACTGTTCCACCTACCTCCCAAGAGAGGGAAAGTGACTATATTTTCTTTCATGTACTGTGGAAAATCAAACAGCAACATACCATCAGGCCGAAGTAGCATATAACCCAAAATTGATTTCTAATCAACAATTAGATCTGAAGTCAAAAAAATGTACTAAGTGTACTAACATATTTTACAAAGGTTTTAATGGAAAAGAATTAAGGATAAAAATAGATTAAAAGATTTTAAGTCTATCTTTTGAATAGTGACTACCAGTAAACTAATTCAAAGATTATTTAAACATAGTAGCTATTTGAAGAACTTGGAAAGAATGAGAGACCCCATTCATGTAAAATCCTTTTCATATCATTCCAGTTGGCAAATAAGCAAGAATGCATACCAAGAAAGGTCAAGGTGATTTGGAGGGAATGATGTCCCCCTCCCCTTCCCATCCAAGGAAATGATCCAGTTGTGGAATTTAAAGGGAAATGAAAGCAGGCAAAGGGACTTTGAATCATGTGGTGGGGGAAAGGAGTAATATCAAGAACTGTGAAGCAGAATGTGACTTGCATGTGGAAACAATAAGAGATGTCAGTAATGTCTTTAAAAATGATGACACAATCCAAGTGATAAGAAAGATGGGAAATCTTATTTCAACATATTTTGTATAGGATGTAGAAGTAGAATGTGAGCAGAAAAGATGAAAGAACTTGACATACTTATTTGTAAGTGGAAAATGAATCTGTGGGAAAAGGAGAAAGGAAAAAAGTACCTTAGCTAGATATGAAAATAAGACCCAACATTTGCTAAGGATCCAAATCTGTGAAGTAAGCAACAGAAGAGTAAAAGACAGTGTTAAGCGTCTTTGATTTGGGTCTGGAAGGAGACATATTCTTTGAACTGAGAGGAGGAGAAAGAAGAAAGGGTTTAGGATTATACTGTGCTAGATGATGGGAAATTAAGAAAAGATGCTTGACTTGTCGTAAACTGGGGAACTCAAATCAAATTCCTTGTGATGGTAGAATTTGAGCTTTCCACTAAAGTGATAGACAAAAAAATATATAGCTTTATCCTGGGAAGAGCAGAGAAATTAGAAAAAAGCATTGATGCAAACCTCTTTACATTAATTTCTATTTATGAAAAAAATAGAGGACAGATCACTGGCCTGCTTGTTAATGGGACATCAGCGCTGAAGCTCAGACATTAGATAATATCTGTCCTGAGAATATCAGAGTCAGGTTGTGAATTGAGTCAGTTTGCACATCTTTTGTCCAGGTGACTGTTGGGTAAAAGAGGGTGAACAGACATTAGACCTGAGAATGGACTTTAGTAAAAACAAATATCTTTGCATTTTACAAGTATTTGAATTTCTCACTTCTCAAATTTCGCCTCAGAGAGACAAATTTGCCAAAACCTTTCACATGCTAACATCTCAAAGCCAAGTAAACCTTCACATGGCAAACAAAAGCTTCACTTGGGCAAAACAGCATGAACAGCCTTGAAAACAGACACATGTTTTTTTCTTTTCTTTCCTCTTATTTGATTTGCTTATGAACAAGTGTACCACTCATCCAAACCTGTGTCTGACCCATAAAGGCAAGTTCCTTTTGATATTTCTGCACAATTATTTTTCGAGAGAAAGTGAACTATTCTTGGTTCCTGACAAGATCTAAATGGAGGCCATAGTCAACTGTATACATACAGAAAAATTAGATGGGACCATAGAATTGACTCACATCCACATTGGAGGATTTTGAAGCCAGAGATCAACCCCACCAGGCTTTTGATTCTCTTGGTACTGGGAGCTACTAGGAAACTGGACACAATTACCTTTTAAAATTATTACTGTCTATTTCACTCTTATGCCAAGGGACATGACCATAAAATCACTTCACCACATTATCACTGCTAAGATCACAACTAATTTTCATGAAAGGACCATTAGGTAGATGGCATTGATTATTTACTCTGACCAGCTATTGAAAAGCTCAGGCTGAAGCCACTTAACTGTTTTCAATTGACCACTAAGTTCAGATATATAACAATTTCATTAATTGAAAATGTAGACAATTGACCAAATCATTAAAAAAGGTTTTTTAAAAATTGAATTGAATCAACAGGTGGTTTGGCTGAATGATCCAAAATGAGTCCTATGAGGTACTATCTCATAGCCATCATTACCTCATAGAGCTTCCAATGTAGCTGAGCTGAGGCTGGCATTTCTCTCTGCTTTATCAAGGGAGCCTTCCAGTCGGGAAAAAGTATAAAGAAGGAGAGACTGAGCTTGGATTTGAATGTAAGGAGGAAAATAACTGAGTGGATATGGAAGGAGATTGGTGGTTCTAGGTATCCAAAATAAGAAAGGAGCAGGTCTTTTAAAAAATAATAAAAAATTTAAAAATTAAGAAATGAGGCAGTCTTCTCTCTGCCATGAATGCCTGCACCTTCTCTATGCAGCTGATCCCTGCTACTTGCTTAAAATTCAGGATGTCTTTTTGCAGGATATTCTTCCTGATCTTGTAGATGTCCCAGCTCTGTGCTCTTATAACTCCCTGGTCTACCTCCATCAGGTCATATTCATTTATGACTATTGTCTTTCTTCTCTGTCCATCCTGAGTGTTTTTTTTTTTTTCAGTCATTCATTCTATAAACTCAGACTGCGAGTCTACAGGCTCTAACCATGGTGTTAGGTACCTGGGTTAATAAACAAGACAAATAACAAACACATATTCATGAAGCTTGCAATTCCAATGGGAGAGACAGAAAATAAAGCAAGCGAACAAACAATAAAATTGTTATAAGCTAAGATGACTTACTTTAGACAAGGGAGTCAGGTAAAAGCTTCGTGATGTGACGATTAAACTGAGATCTGGAACTTAAGAAGGAGGGTGTGTATAGATGTGTATGTGAGTAGGTGGGTGAGTGGGTGAGTGGGTGGGGTCTAGACAGAGGAAAGGAGGTGGATAGGGTTTGCATTATGTTTCTATTGGACAGCCCTGAACTAGAATGAGTATGTACACAGAGATGAGAACCTGGCCTGGACTAAGATTGAATAGAGAATAAAATGCTTTCTGCAATAGGAGCAGAAAGAGTGGCTGGTGAGGGAGAAGGAAAATAGGAAGGGAGTGGTGTTCAGGAATGAAATAAAGAGTGTTTCAAGTGGTCATCTGTGTGGACTGCTATGGAGAAACAGGGTTAGATGAGAACAGAAAAGTTTCTGTTGGCTTATATGGAGGGAGAATCTGGCATATATCCGAATCACCAGTATTTAGCATTGTAAAAACACTCAGTAAATGCTTATTTAATGAATTCTTCAATGACTGCATTGATGAGGTGAGATGAAATGGACTGACTTGTAGATTCCAATTCAGAAGGAGAATAGCAAGAATAAAAATCCAAACATTTACTTTATCTGTCTTTTCTACATAAGACAGTTCTTAAAACGGTTCAACTCAAAAGACTATGCACAAGAAAACAAAATTATAACTATGTGAGGTGATGCATGTTAACTAATTGTGGTAATAACATATGTATGTTATTATAACATATATAGTTGACATATAATGTTGTATTAGTTTAAGGTGTACAATGTAATGATTTCATATATGAAGAGTGTTTCAAGGAAGGAGAAATTATTATTTTGTACATTGTAAACTAATACAATGTTATATGCCAATTATATCTCAATAAAACTGGGAAAAGAATTGTGTGAATCCTCTTCTGGGAAATGGCTATGTGAACAAATTTATAAAGATGTTTAGAGCAAAGGGGTAAACTCAGTAAAGTTACTTTACCTCTTTGAGCTTTGGTCTTTTTTCTGAAACGGGGGGAATAATGCCTATATTGTGGAATGCTTGTGAGGAGTAAATGAATAAAATTCTTTAATGTTTTAAAAGTACCTATAGTAATGCCTACAATATAGCAAACGCTCGACAATTGTAGCTCCTATTATTGTCATTGTGAATATTATTATTTTGGGGTCAAGTTCAAGTTTGGCTGCCAGACGGAGGAGGTAATTTTACTTTGTACGCTTGCCACAAAGTTAGCCATTTCACAATGCTTGTTAATGAGCACAGTAATATGGGACAGAGTAAAAGAATAGGTCAGAGATGGTAAATAAATGGTACACGCGGCCCAAACTCGCTACTCCTACACCCATGGCAGACATAAGCAATCAATTGTGATACTCTCCTACTGAGCCTGAGCACAGCCTCAGAATCCTTCCCAACACACTTTTTTCAGTCCAGTGATTCAGAGTAAACACTTAGATGAAACCTACTTGGTAAAATATAGTTGTCTCGAATATATATAAAAGCACTCAGTGGGAAAGTGAACTAAAGTTATTTTTTTAAATGATAAAACAATGGTTTTAAAGAAAAAAAGAGTTGATTAATGCAATGGGCAGTTCTGACAGGAGATTCAAAATTTATCAAAGTGTCCTTTTCCTCAGGGTATTGTTTTGTCACAGGAAAGGAAAATGTTGAGGGTAGTCTAGGGAAAAAGACTATTTAGCAAACCATATGCTGAACACAATGTTTTCAGTAACAGCCACTGAATAATCAGGGAGACATCATGTCCTGCCTCTAAGTCCTTCACCTTGCTCCTCTAAATGGAAACACAAGTGCCTGAGGATATTTGAAGCATGACAAACATTGCAGCGAGTGCTGATGTAAAGCCCTGTAAAGAATTTCCATGCCTGATCATATAACAGATGGCTCCCTACAAGAATCATTTTAATATTAAACAGACAATTCAGGCCTATGAAAAATTCTGCCATAAATCTGTAATTGAAAATATTAAAAAACATCCATTCAAAAGATTAAATTTTTGTAAAAGACTGTAAATTTTTATAAGGAATTCCTTATGCATTTCAGATATTGTGTCAAAAATCAGGATGCCCTTTTCTTTTTTTAAGAGGGGATTTAAGATCAAAAGGAATGTCTACGGCCTTTAACAAATTGTCTTAGGTGGAAAGAGCAAAGTGTGTGTGTGGGGGAGGGGCGGTTTACTCTGTTTAATTGATCTTCTCATTTGCTCATTGTCACTGAAGGCCTTCCTCATCCCTAATGACCCAGAGACCCTCCTGCTTCTCCTTTTTCATCAGCCCCTCGTGGATCCCCAGGTCTTCTTGCCCAGTGTGGATGCCAAGCTCATCCATTTTTGATACCGCCCTTTCTAGGAGTCTGGAAACTCTGACCTTCTTATTCTCCCTCCACTCCTGTTACTCTAGCAAGGGCCCCGAGGGTCAAGGTTTCTGAGGGTTCAGCAACTTCCTAAAGTCCTCAAATTGTTGCTGCTGAGACTTCAGATCAGTGGTTGGACATGCTTTAGTCCAGCCTTAGCTGTTGTTGTTATTTATTTTTCATTGCTACCCAATGCACCTCCTACCAATTCTTAGCTCTGCGTGAACTCTCACCCCACCATTTGCCCATCTGCTTTCTTCATGGAGAAAAGGGCGAGGAGACCTGCTGAACATCCCACTCCTAGAGAGTGGCTATCACCTTTCATGCCTTTATGGTACTTCTTGCTTCCTTCGGGGCACAAGGTAGCAGCACTAACCTTTGTAGATTCTAGCTTCTCTTAAATCAGAACCCCAGTAGTTGAAGAGATAATTTTAGGAGGCATATAGACAAACTATAAAAAATTTAAATATTTACATTTTATTTAAACATAATTTTTAAAGAAAAAAGATTAAACCATTGAAACCACCACCTCATGGATTCTTTATTGCAAAGGGTAAAGTGGAGGAAAAACAAAGTGAGTCTATTTAAAGTTGATTTTGAAGACCTAAGACAAGCTGAAGGGAGGGGACAAGAAACAAGGACACCAGAGGCCAACATGTGGCAGACTGTGTGGAATCAGGACACTTGATGGTACAAATAAAGAAAGATTAAGGCAATCATCTGGACCCCACAGGCACATGTAAACAGCAAATAGTAAGATTTTTGTTCTCTCTCTCTCTCTCTCTCTCTCTCTCTCTCTCTCTCTCTCTCAGACCATAGACTTTTCCCTATTCAGACATTGCAAGACATAACTGCCATATTCCATTCTGTCGAGTTAGGCAATATAACCCCTTAGCTCTTCTCCTGCACCGTAGTATCAATAAAATCACTAAGAGTTTGTGAGCCAAATGGCTTTGTTTTTCATGCAATACTCAAGTCCTTTACAGAGCCAAGGCAATTAAAAGAATGTACTGGTGTTTGTTATTGTTATTGGCTTTCTTTTCATTTATTTTGATTTATTTTACTTTATAGGTGATGAAAACAGGAAATATCAATGCAGATTGAGAAGTGGTCATCCACAGTTGTCCTTTGCTTCTCAAATAGGAGGTCTTTTGGTCCCATCCATTAACAACTTAGGACACTCTAGAATCAACATGCCTTTCTTGACTGAGATAGCCTTCTGGTTTAAACAGTTCCTTTCTAGAGAAAGTAATAGTTCCATAGTCCTGAGTAGGGGAAGTGAGTTAGGTTTAAGTTTTTATAAAATAAAGCTCTCCAAATTTTTACTTAATAAATACATAGTGCTTACTATATGGTAAGATGTGCTCTAAGCACTTTGCAAATATTAATTCATTTATTTTAATCTCCTTAGTAACTCTATGGCTAGGTATATTTTTAAATCCCCATTTTATGGATTAGGAAGCTAAGGCACAGAGAAAACAAGTAATGTACCTACAACCTCATAATTAGTGAGTGGGAATTTGAACCAGGGTTCACACGTGTTTCACCCCTAGTTTAGGATTAAAGCTGTTTTTTAAAAAGGGCCAGGCCCCCTTCTGTAGATCTATATGAATTTAAAACCTGAGGTGGGAGAGTAAAAACAACATACTTACTGCATGAAGTCTTCTAATAAGAACATTACAACATAGTCCTCAACAACCACACACACGTGCACACACACGTGTGCAGGACCAGCTTCATGGGTGAACAACCTACGTTGTAGCACAGGGTCCGGCATGTTGAAGGACCTCACTCTTAGTTTAATGCTCTGCTTCAGCTGTCTCAAAATTCTTAATAATTTTTGAACAAGGAATCTTGTATTTTCATTTTGCAGTACCCTCTGCAAATTATGTAGCTAGTCCTACACACACACACACACACACACACACACACACACAAAAGGGGGTACCTATCATATTCATTACATCAGGGTAAAATTGTGGCTGTTTACTGGTGTAGCCCAGATAATTTACCAGATAACTGAAGTGCATGATGGAGAGATGGTACTGAATCTAAGCCATTTGTGTCTGAGGCACAATATAACACCCTTGGCAGTGAGCATCCAGCCCTGCATTGCGGCAAAACTACTTATTTCATACCCCTGATGGCATCAGCAGCAATCTGTGCAAAATATCTGAAGGAGATCAGCACAGGCCTCCCCAAGATGGCTGCTTTAGCATGTGAATTATTTTGAGCTGTAGGAAATTGAGACCCTGCAAGCCCAAGACAAACTTTGACCTCTCCCTTAAAGAATTTAAATTTGGGGCCTTGCCCATAATAAAAGTTATTACCAGAAATAACTTTATTACATATCTGTATGACAGGGCAAACTTCAAATTAATGAACATTTGCTTTTCTTATTGTCCAGCAATGGCCTTCCTCCTCTCTGAAGCACCAAGGTACCTTACCTCATCCATAGCTTGGAATGCCATATGTTCTTCGTTTTAGCTTTCTGTTCCTAAACCTCTCATGTATGTGGGGTTCCCATATGTGCGTAGGTAATTAAATTGGGTTATTTTCTCTTGTCAATCTATCTCACGTCAATTTAATTATTAAACTAGCCAGAAGAACCTAGAAGGGTAAAGAAAAATTTCTTCCTCCCCGCATATTCTTCTTGTGAAAGGCTGAATAAAGAAATATTCTGTGTTGAGGTCACAAACTTTAGCCCGCACCACTGTTGAGAATAGGTTTATTCTTTTATTTTGCCTATAGTTACTTTTGCTCCTCCTGAAGATCAATATAAATTAACAGGTTAGTAAGAATATAAATTCACTAATCTAGTCTAGATTAAATTTACTCCAATCCAATAATTTAAATGGTTTTCTCTCAGTAAAGTTTAGTCTCTCTAGGGAAAAAAAAAAAAATCTTAATGTCCTCAAAGGGCCTACCCTTTCTCCTGCTCATTTCTCTAAAATGGGGTCCACGTGTGTAGGGACAAGGGAACTGGTGCATCTTTGTGTGCTGGGAAGTGGGATAGGGAAGAGACACACGCTGCTCCTTGGGTGTGTGCTGGCTAGATCCACTGGGTCTCTGGGATGATTTTCTGTGCTCACTGTGTAATCCTTGCCCTGCTGTCTTCGAATGCTGCATTCTATGGCTGATTTGACTTAGGATCCATTCTCTGGACTCAGGGATGCCCCTGAGTGTTCTGTTCCTCCTTGTCTCCTTACACAGTTCCTGCAGCTCTACATCCTGCTGAGCCCCAAGTTGTGTCATCTGTCCTGTCTTTTGAGTTGGCAGTTCACCCCCAGCATCTCACCCAGCCATGGCAAACCTCACAGAATATCTACTGGCTTCAACTCAAATATCTGCACTTCATAAGAATGAAGAACAGCTTGGGAATGCAAAACTGCAGGCGCTCCTCTCTCTCTAACCCTGTTTGTCATGTTTGTGTGGCTGTGCCCTGGCTTGCCTTTGGGTTTATCATCACTGACTTGATGCATTTCCCTCTGCCTTTCAGCCTAAGCCCAGAAAGGACAACACCAGGACATTTATATCTGGTTGCAACATTCCCTTTCCTCTCCTTCCCTCTCCTGCTGCTATTATCAAGGACAAGATGGGTGGGATTTTCAAGTAATTCCATCATATTGTTTTTCGTTTCTTACTGCAGATCAGACTTAAAGGACAGGCTTGGCCTTGATATGTAAATGGAGCACGCAGGAATTGGGGGAAGAATCCTGTCTCAAGAAAATAACTTGGCTCTCAGGGCATTGTCTTGTTGTACAATCCGATTTCTAATGTCAAGAGCTGAATATTACCTCCTCTTCTCTTTGCATGCCTTCTACTTTAATTTCTAATCTCCTCTCAGACAGATGGATACCCGGGGCCGATTAGGGTACAGGGTATCATACTCAGAAAGGCAAAAAGAGAAAACCATATGAATATTTAAAGTTATTCCTCACGTTAAAAACTGCATTCTTCGTGACTTACTCTGCTTCTGGAGTAAGGAAAAACCATAATGTCTTGTTAGAATGTGTCTTACTCCCTAGCAAAGGAAGGCTAGCTGTTGGTTCTATACACTTTCACTTTGTTGCACTTGTTGGTCTTGAATATACTTCCAGTAGGAATAGAATGTAACGACACACTCTATATGCCATTGACTGTACCTATAGTAAACTTACAAAAATCGGTATCAGTTGTATTGCTTACGAATTATTTGATCATAACAGAGATCCAAAAATAATGGCCTTAAATAAAGTAGATGTTTTATTGTTCCTACTTAATGAAGGTACACTCCTAGCCTGGCTGGCAGTTAGACAGAGCCATATGAATAATTCTGACCCCTGAGCTATAATGGGGAAATGAAGTGTTTCATTTCTGGGCTGAAGCATAGAAAAGCAGTCATGTAACCTGAGGAGCCTACATGTTCCAGATGGTGGAGCCACTGCACCTGGGTCCTTGAATGATATGTGGATCAAAGCCCAGCTACCTGCAATGGACATGAAGTGAGACATTAATTTTGCTGTGTTAAGCCTCTGATATTTGGGGATTAAATTGTTACTGCAGCGTAATCTATCTAACCCGACCATTAGAAATGGGAAGGGCAAAAACAAAAGACACACATTGCTTCCTCCTGCCCACTATTAAGATTTTATGAAGTCTCACTGAACATCATTCATTTACGTCTTACCAGCCAGAGCTGTGTTATAGGGCTACCTCTATCTGCACGGAAGGCTAAGAAATACCATTTCTTAACCTGGTGCATGCTGTATCTAATAAGATCAGATTTCGTTATTAAGGAAAAATAGGATAGCTATTAGGTAGGCAACTAGCATTGTTTGCCACAGTTACCCCTTTTGTCACCCATCATTCAGATACACACTTATTTCCAGTAGTGTGGAAATAAGATTTGTACCAGCTCACAAAGCCAATTGTTAAAATTTCAGGAATTTTGTGAGTTCATGTTTAGGCACAGTCGTTATTAATAATTATATAAACAAACAATTAAATAAATTATATTAAAAACAAAGGTGGTATATACTCAAAATGCAACACTTCCTAATTATTTTATTACATTTTGCTATTACATATGCTCTTGAAGTTTGCATCTATATACAGATATAGTAGAATACTTTAAAATAATACGATACAGCACATCTGTTGCAACGTGCTTCAGTGACATCACATTGTTATCTTGAAATTCAGCCACAGTGGGAATATTTACATCATGGAAATGAGCAAATACTATAAATCTGGGCTGGATTTATTGTTTTACTGATTGTCAAGACTTAAGAATGATGAAGAAAATGTTACTAATGCAAATTATACTTAAAAGTGTGTTGTGATAATAACCCTTGCATTGTATGTAACACCAAAAATTGAGGAAATGTTCTTCCAGTATTTGAAAGTTGCTCACATCATTGATGAACAAGTGGAATTCTGACGTACATCTTTATTGCTTCACTTTCATTTTACTAAGTAACATAAACATATCAACCAGCTTTCATGTCTAGATGTTGGGACTACATTCATTTGTCAATGGCTTTGACAAAGAAAAGGCATTCTATGAGAATCAGTTGGCTATGAGGAATTTGTGAAAAAGAGCATTCCATATCCTCATTACTATTGTGCTATTATTATTACTGTTGCTATGTGTTACACGTCCTTTATATCAGTAGCAAGGACTGTCCGTCTTGCCATGGGATAAATTCCTTGGTTAGCCAATCTAGCTAACTCTGGTTATTCTCTCTGGGATGATCTCCCAGGGTTCCTGTTCCGCTGTTCCTCTGGTTCTCCCTTCTGGTTAAGAGGCCCTTCCTGAGGCTACAGTGCTCTCAAAGCCAACTTCCTATTGGTGTAGTTTTGGGGACCAAGGACTAGGGTTATGGATTTACTAGCCATAGACTGTTTTAAGCAAGTTGTAGAGGGAGAGAAGTACTTTGGAAGTACAGTTCCCTGTAAACTTAGTATAGTTTTGCTCTGTTTGCTTCTGGTCAAGTCCAAGTTTAAGAAATAATAGCCAAAGGTCCTGTCCAGGTGTAGATTTTAAGCCGGAGGCATCTTCTTTAATTTAATTACAGATTTCTGTGCTCTGCTCATCTCCCTTGTCCTGTACTCAATGGCCGCTGCCTTGAGACTGTTAGAATCAATAGGCTCAGGAGGGAAGGCAATGTCCTTGATCCCCTCACTGCTAGAAAGCTTTGTGCCATTTTTCCATGGAGCACCAGTATTTAGGCTACTGTTTGTCCATCACTATTTATAATTATTTCAAGGCTGAAGAACAGAAGCAGTTGGCTTCAGGCCTCGTTCTCCATAACTTATAGACCTCAGGCTAGGAAAGATTCCCTTGGAAAAATCACGTTTCTGTCCTCCTCTGCTTGCAGCAATAGCCCGGATTTTGCTGAAAGTGGTGGAGGTAGCCCTTGCCAATGTATAAAATATTTGCTACCATTTCTGCTAATAATACAGCCTCAGTGAGCCCATTTTCTGCATTCCAAGTAAAGCAGGCAACGACGGTATCAAGTGTTCTGTCATTGTATGACAAAGATCACGGGCTTTCCAGCTTGAAGTAGCTATGTGTTTATGGCCCAAAGCCCCATTTCTCACACCAAGTCAATTCCATATTTCGAGTTTGCCTAAAGCATCCAACTTTTAGATACCAGATTCCGTTGTCAGTTAGAAGTTATATATTCAGCTCTAAATCAAAGAAAATTTAAAAACAGTAGCATAAACATATTCATGATTTTGTTTTGTTCCCATTAAATGAGAAGTCTAGATGTAGATGCTACAGGGCTGGTATGACAGCTCCACCACTTTGTCAGGGGGGCTTCAGCATTTCATTCATCATACAGAGGGGGCGAGGCAAAGGATGAAGTGTACATGCAGAATTGATCTAGTCCCTTTATTAGGAACTTTACTAAAAGCCCTTTGTGTAAAATAATATAATAATAATTAAAAAAAATAATTACAATAGTAATTTCGGGTAAAATGGATCAAAATATCACCACAAATGGAAATCTGACAAAGCCACACTCACATATTAAGTTCAAATTTTCCTACAACTATAATTATCTTTTTACTAAAACTGGAACAATTTCTAAAGCAACTCTCTGGTTCAGTTGTCAAGGGCAACACTAACGTCAAATTTTGGACACTGGTAACCACAGAACTTTTTGTAAGGATTATTAAAACCAAAATTATCTATTGATGATTTGCTAAGAGACCTGCCTCAACTTTACAATCCTAGAGCAATCTCTGCATTTTATAAATTCAAAAGAACTTCCCAGCTGGGATGCAGTAATTTCATTTTCTCTAAAATATCAGTGTAATCACATAAAAGGGAAAAAAGCCCCAGGAGAAGTTCTCTTGCTATTAGCAATAACATATATAAAACTCTTCTCAGAAAAGGGTTGTTAATCATGTAATTGGAAAGGACCCTAAGAAGTCATGTATGCCATCTTGGACAGATAAGTGAGTACTCTAACTTTAAAAATATATCCAAAGAAGATTTAAACTCTGCTTTTGTTAGCTTAATTATTATGGACACTGCCTTGGAGGTATGTTAAAAAGCATTGATGATTCTAGTTTTCTCAAGATGTATTTATTGAGCATATATGTCTTTGTAACACAGTAGGAGAAACAAAGCAATGTGAGATGCGGTCTTTGGCAGCAAAGAGATAAAAACATGGAAATTTACCATGGTGTGGAATAACTTAAAAGAGATTCCTGGAGGAGGTAGAGTCTATTGGGCTTTGTTAGTCATAATTTGGAGGATGAATCCCAGGATAGAGGACATTCCTATATATCCAGTTTTTATCAGATTGTTTCCATTCTTCATTCCTTATACTTACTTCACCCCTGCCTCCATTCTATCCACTTTGGTGCCTTGGTTCAAACTTTCATCTCTTTCCATCTAAGCTATTACAATAAACTTTGAATTTGCCTCCGCTTCTCCACTCTTAATCATCAATATCTTAAGCAATTCATACTCAACACTATAAAATAATGATCTTTAAAATATAGTCTAATGGCTTTTTCCAGGCTGAGGTTAGGGTGAGGTGAATAAAACACTTACCTTAGGTGAAAAATTTAAAGGGCTACCAGAATACTCACTAATCAAGATAAGTAACATTTAAAAGAAAAAATAAATAAAGTAAAAATTAATGTGAAAGAAAAAGTCAAAATTTTAAATAAAAACAGATCTGAAAGTGCCATGCTAAGCCGTATTGGAGTCTGAGACAAAAGTAAAAATGTGTGCCCTTAGATACATGTTTTTAAAATGGTTGTTTTTTAAAACATTAAGAAACCTTAAAAATATTCCAAAGTTGAAAACTGGATATATTAAAACTCACAATATTATTATAATAAGTTTAAATATTTTAATTATACCAAAATACAAACTCATCCATTCAACAATATTTTCAAAATCTATTTCTTGCCTCAGTGGCTTTGCTCATATTACTACTTCTACCTGGAATGTTCTTGCCCAAATGTATACCAATAAATAGTTATACATTTTCCAGAAATAAACTTTTCATTTCCTCCTACCCCCTATTCTTAGGCAAAATTGACCACTCTTCCTTTGTGCTTTTTGCTGTAACCTGTATTCACCTCTATCAAAGCATCTGTAACATCTCAGGTATATATGTTTTGTCTTCCACTAGAATAGGGGTACCAAGGCTAGCTACCTACCTATGCTCTTATTCATTATTTCGCTCATTTCTTTGGTGGGGGCAGGCACTTCTGGAGCAGCTGCCACTGTCTGGCTTTCTCTGGCTTTGGGGTGGGGGAGAATGTGGAAATGGGGTAGCTGAGCCCCTTCCTATCTCTAGCCCCCTGGCTGAATGCGCTGGTGAGCTACTGGGGTAAATGGGGTTGGCAGTGTGGCACGCACAGACATTACCAATATGCAGAGGGTGCCAAAAAAATGTATACGCATTTTAAGAAAGGAAAAAGCTATTAAAATTGTAATACTCAATATATACCAATAACAAAAGATGAACACAAGTCACGTTTGACTTCTGCAATTACAAGAGGTGCTCTAAGTGGTTACCATCAGCGTTCAGACACTCCTGATTATGGCGAACTACTGCTTGAGCAATGTTGAGCAAAGTGTCCACTTGTATACATTTTCTGGCACCCCCAGTGTGTATATATATATGCATATATATATATATATGCATATATATATATGTATATGTATATGTATATGTATATATATGTGTATATGTGTATATGTGTATATGTATATATGTATCTATTATATTTACAGTATATATCATTGATTCCAAATCAAGAAAAGAAAATTGCAGTATTAAAATTAGTAAATGTTTACTTAAATCTCTATAAAAATGTTTGAAACATAAAAAATATTTTATTTGCTCCACAATATGCAAAGAAGATAGCAGCATTGAAATTAAAGTGTTTAATTAAATGCCTCTAAATTGTGGCATTAGGTCAACTAGTTGAGGGCTGCTCAACTCAGCTCTCCTGTATATGGTATTTAATGTGGAATTTGAGTGTATTTTAACATATGTAATAAAAGGTAGGTGACCTCCATAAGTAAGAGTTTATAGAGCCTGAGAATGATCAATTATATTACTCGTCAGTTACTCGTCTGCATGCTCAATTATAGTTCACAGAACGCTGACCGTTATCTGTGTACCACCTCACAGGTGAATTCTGCACGGTGCGTTAATGTCTATTGGAAATGGCTACAGTTCAGTGGTTTCTAAGCATCTGAGCCTGAACCATAAATGAGAACTTGATGTAAAATACCATATTCCTTAGTTAATCTATTTTTTCAGTTAATACTGTGTTAATTAAAAAAAAGGAGTTTAAAAATACATTTCAATTAAAACAAATGCTATTAATGGCATATAGTTACATAGTAAATACTTCTCAGTAATTGGCATTATCGATATGAGATGATGAGCTGATTTTATCTACAAGTGCTTATAAAGTGCATTCTTTGCTTTTACCCCACCGAGAATGGGGAAGCTGGTTTTGGATGCAATGGATAGCAAGTACACTTAGGTTGAATTTAGTCACTAAATAACAGAATAGTCCATAGCATCAATAACTAAGAACATTAGCCAGTTCTTTGAACTATTTTGCAGTGCAGCATCTATAAATTGCTACACTTGTGCCATTTTTAGAAGCCTGTTCTTAAGGACAGCATCTTTAACCATGTCATGAACTAATTTACAGGCCAAGTATGGTTGATTTCTCGCTATGGTAGTGAAGTGCTTAGGTGATAGGTACTCGTCTGAGCAGCAGTGTCTCATTGGCAAAGGCCTGGGTCCTACCTGCAGTACCTTAGCAGGTGTGATTGTTACACTGGTGAATGCCAGAGGTGACCTGCTTTATAATTTTATTGCCATGGACCAATGTTGGCAGTAACTAAAGGCACATCTGGAAATGACTACTCAGATACCATTTTCCAGATGAATAAGTTGTCTTTCAGCAACTGTATCTGGACGACTAAGGTAATGGAAGTTTAATTCATAAGAGAGGAAGAAAAGGGTCTTTGCTATTATTCCTGCCTTGGCGAGGATTCAGGGGGGTTCGACTCTGGAAAGAACATAATTTGGAATCTGAACCATTTAATTCTGGTTTTCTCTGCTGAGTCAATTGAACTGAGTTATTCCTGGACATTAAATCACTGGAAATACTCATTTCCTTGGCTCATTTTGTGCTATCTCCACAAAAAGCTTGCATTTCCCTAAAATTCCTACTAATGGTTGTTTGACAGAGACTGTGCATATTTGTAAACCCCTGAATTCTGCTAGACATTTGCTTTTTTTTTTTTTCCTTTCTTCGTCTTATAGATAAAATAATCAGGGCCCAGTGATTTCCCCAGAGTCCCATAGTGCTTGGGTGCTAAAGCTTTCACTACATGTCACATTTTGTGTCTGGTCAACGGGTTTTTTTCCACTTGGGTCTCAATGTACCCTTGGCTATTTCTTCTATTTCTTAATTCAAATTCTGAAAAGGCCAAATAGAACTGTTAATGTTCACATTCAACAAAAACATCTGTTATAGGCAGTTGCTGACTGACTAGTAATATTCATCTTCTCTGCCAGATCTAAATTGGACCTGGGAGAATTTCCACATTTGCTGGTAAACTATTAAAGTTTCCATATTGGAGCATTTTCCAGAGAGAAGAAAGAGCTCACATATCTCTTCTTAACGCCTCTGAAGAAAATTGCCCCCAAATGGTCAACTGTGTCTTTTTGTGGGCGGGAAAAGAGGATTTCACAAAAATTGGAATCTCTCTGGCCTTGGCTCTGAAGGTAACTCCGTTTCCCAGTGCCAAGTCAAGCAACTATGTACACATGTACCCACATAGTCTGCGTCCCCTCATTACTGTGGGTGAACGGATCAATTTGCATCCCAAGTCAGCCACTCCACTTGTACACACATTCTCATTCTTGCTCTCCTGCTTGCAGAACCTCCTTCTGTTGCTACTCCTTTCCCCTAATGATATCAAAAATTCCCTCTTTTCTAGATCCTTCACATTAGCATACATAGAAGCTTTAATATCTCTCATTGAAAAACAAAACAAAAGAAAACACAAACCCTCTCCTTGATTTCATATCCCCTCTAGCCAGGTCCCATTTTTCTGCTACCTTTTTTATTGTGAAATTTCTCAAAAGGGATGCCTAGGTTTCCTGTTTTCATTTCCTCACCTTTTATCTCTCCTCAGCCCACACCAATCAGAACCATAACTACAACTCCACTGAAACGAGTCTTATGGAGGTCACCAGTGGTAGGGTGACCATATGTTCTTGTTTTCTCAGGACAGTACCAGTTTACACCTATTATCTTGGCAGAATTATTAACTTCCATTTCACTTGCTAAAAAATCATGGTTTGGACTATAAATTACTTGGACTATAAATCATCATACCAATGACCTCCATCTTGCAAATTTTACTGGTTTCTTCTCTGTACTATTTTTCTCAGCATCCTGGCTGTGCTTCTCTGACCTCTAAATATTGGCACACTGCCAAGCTGTCAAATCACCCCTCTCCTCTCTTCTCTCTTTTTTTCTCTCCTCTCTCTTCTCCTCTCCTCTTGCCTTACCTCCCCTCCTGCTTCAGGGCCTTTGACCTTGCATTTCTCTCCACCTGGGAAGCTCTTCCTCTGTACCTCCTAATGGCTTTGCTTCCTCACTTCATTCAGGTTTCAAGCCCCCTAATTAATGTAGCATAGTCTCCATTCCCTTACACTACTTCATTTTTCTTTCTAGCTCTTATCACTACTCTAAATTGTACTGGCTTTGTATATATATTTTTTTATCCCCTCCATTATAATGCAAGTTCAGAAAATAAAACAAAGATCTTGTCTGTTTTGTTTATCCCTAAATCCATAGTGTCTACTTTAGTATCACCATATAGTAGATGCTCAATAAACATTTGCTGAATGAATGAATGAATTCGTTTTCAATTGAGTGAATTCAGAATTCTGGACACTCCTCTTCTGATCAAGTACCTGTTTCCCTCTTTACTTGTTGAATATCAGTTCCATTATCTGCATTTTTTTTAGACCTGCTTAGTTGAAAATACTCTCAGAGCCTGTAAACTCCCATATGACAATAGTTGAAGGAGCTAATTAATCAAATTTAGCCTCCAAAGAGCTACACATCTGAGTGCCTGACTTTCTTATGTCCCTTTTAGACATGCAGGCATATCCATGTTGAACTATAAATATAAGAGTGAATTTCCCAGTCGGGAACAGTCCTGGACTCTCTTCCTTCCTAGTTTCTTACTCAGTCTCCACATACATTTGAATTTGGTTTCACATCTGACTCTAAACCTACCTTTGAGTGAGGACTGGGGTGAGAAAGAGAGAGAGACAGTAAGAAATACATATATAACTCTCCCATTCTCCCAAGAGAATGAAGACATATTGAAACTGTCAGAAGAATAACAGAATGGTCAAAAGTATATTTTAAAAATCAATTAATTATGTAAAGTGTGGAAAAAATAGACATTAGCATCTTTTACCAGTAGAAAAATCTATCATGACTACACCTAAGCAAGTAGTATCTTCTTCTCATCTTCAATTTTTGTCACGTGAATCTGTCTCCCTCAAGGTTAGTGAACTTTAATTCTCCAGCGAACTTTGTTTTCTTAGTGGTTTACATCAGCATGTTCCCGTTCTGAAAGCTCAACGCCCGGCAGCGGGCCGTTAGCTGGCGTTTCAGCTGGGATACATGAAGCGTGTTGTTGATTGTGTGGAGTGATCTGAGCACATGCAAAGTTTTAACGTGCTTTATAATATTTTAAATAAGAGCCATCTAAATTGCAGAATAAATAAGGTTTGTGGTGACAAAATATTTTAGTATAAAGACACCAATTCAACTGGAGAAGACTTAGATACCACGGCTCACCATGACCTAGATGCAATGCCCTTCAAGACTGCCATCTCTTGCCCTGCTTCTATATTCCCTAAAGGAACTTCTCACTATTAATTTAGCTTCCCAGTTATTCTGAAACCAGGAAATAAGTATCTCTGTGGGATTTCCCTCCAAAGTAAGTTAATAACTGGTCATTTGCTCTTAGCCTTTCAAATATTAATACCTTTAAATTCAGCAATTTTGTTTTATTTCCTATGGAAAGAATCAGCAATATAGTTAAAAACTTCATATAAGATGGTTTATGACAGCATTATTTACAATGGTGAAAAATTTGGAATAACAAATGTTATATGTTCTAGAGTGGTCTGGTGAAATACTTCATATAAATTCTTATGTGTGCTATCATTACAAACATTTTCATGTCTATATAATTTTTAAAATGCTCGTAATATGAAATATATTGAAGATAAAACTCTACTTAGTATGATCCATGGTGTGTATGTGATGTCAAGTACTGTAAAGAAAGATACCAAAATGTTAATGCTTGCATCAAATGATAATTAAAACGATGGTTTTTATTCTACTTTATATTCATTCTTTCTCTTCTATCTTACATATTTTTTATAATTTCTAAATATTGCATGAGTATGTAATACTTTTTAAATCAGAAAACTCTACATAAATTTACATGTATTTATGTAGTATTTCAGTCAAATGATTTTTTTCTGAGATATATTGCATTTTTTCCTACACATTTTCCCCCAATAAGAAGAGTAAGTTTACTTTGTAGAGGTCGCTAAGCTCTAAATTAGTTATATAGATCATTAATGAAGGAGTCCCTAAGAATATGCAATTTTAAAATGTGATTTAAATAAAGACATAAATGCCACAGTGCAGGAAATTGTAAGAATTTTCATCTTTAAGTGTGATTACAGCAATGAAACGATACAATTAAAATTCTTATTCAAAATCCAAATGTCCAGGTGTCTGTTACTCATCAGGTGTGTAAGGAGTTAATTCCTCCCCCTGCAGAAAAATAAATGAGTAAGTAACACAAATTATGACATATCTATTCTTCCTACCCTCCCATCTCTGAAAATATCCAGAATTTGCTTTAAAAGCTATGCAAAAATGGCAAACCACCATACAGATAAAAGATCAAGGGAGGGAATGAAAGATGAAGCAGCAGATGAGATAATAGACAAGATAATTACAGAGCTTTAAAAGCCTTGGATTTATTTTTAAGATATAAGAGCTCTATTTAGAAAAGCCCGTAGCTAACTTTATGTGAATCTTGAATGAATTGTTCTGAAACATGCGAATAGTAATGAAATGAAGGAAAGTTCGCTTTGTTTTCTGTGAAATGTCTATCTTGGCTGGCCCCATTGCTAAGGTGGCCCAGTGATGGTTAGTCCTTTACACATAAGGTTAATGCCACTGGCTTTCTGGCTAGGAGTTGTGTAGGATGAACTATTTCTCTCTGATTTTCCACCATGGCCAACACAATAAAATTGCTCTTTTTGGAAGGATTAGGAAGCTTCTTTCTGTCCCTCTCACTACTCCCTACGAGAGGAAAAGTTGTGAGATGAAGAACAGACTAATACTCTTATTTTCGAGCTGGCCTGTTCTCAGACAGGACCTACTCTTGTTTCTGGACTCCCCTCTTGGCCCCATGTAGCTCTGGCCTACACCTGAGAGTGCTATATCTGCTCTTCTTAGGTTAAATGGGCAACCCATATTCTAGATACCAAACATTAAAAAATGATCATTTGATGTCTGACTCCTTTGTCTAATTTTGTTAGGTGTATCCAAATTCAGAGAGAGAATAGGGTTGGACTGCTACTTAATTCGGAGAACCCCAGAATGCTGTATTTTCTTGAGTCGTCTTAAATTTATACAAACCTGCCCACATTATTTCAGGACAGACCTCTTATATAAGCAACAATAATATAAGGATGAATATTGCCAGTCTTGTCAGTCACATAAAAGAATGAGCTTTAGGCCACAGAACACACTCTAGTTGGCACACTCTAATTAGCAAAATTTATAGGTATGAATTAGGTGAAAGTCGGTTTTTAGAAAACAAAATCTCAGCATTCTTGGGAAGAATGGATTATCAATGACTTTAGGATTAGAGGGAACATTGTGGCTTTTGGACAAGAGAATGATTAGAAATTTATTTTGGAATGTCATTTATGAGGAATTTTAATCTGGTTCAATTCAGATCCAAATCTATGGGGTAGCGATATTATGCTCAAAATGTAATAAATCCCTTTTCAGCAACAGACAAATTTAGAGCCACAGTCCTTGACTCTGTGAAGATGTATGTCCTTAAGTGTAGGTAACATAACCTAAACAGAGAATGTTAGATTAGTCCTGGTCCTCCAAGAAGCAGATACCAAGACAGGCAAAAGTTTTCTTAGAGGAACAGCCTGTGTGAGAAAAATAGGGAGGGAGCTGGGAGAAGTCTTCAGTCCCTGATGCAAGTCTGTCAATGCCTGAGGGAGAGAAAAACGAAAGGTTGAATAGAAGCATCTCAGGCAGCAAGGCTGTCAGGGAGTCCTGTCAGAAGACTCCTGGCTCTCCCAGGAATGGGCCTTCCTTAGTCTCCCTTCCCCACTCAGTCATTGACTGACAGCAGCAAATGGTAGTGGCCTCGGCACCAATCACAACCGTGGTGATGGATTTCAGAGTGCCCCAGCCGAGGCTCTTGGTCAATTCACTCCCCATAAAAGGGAGTCTGTGAGGCCCATTACCGTGGCCACCAGGTCCAGGGTTTGGCAACCAAGAGGAACAAAACTAGATTGTTTTCAAAGCTGTATTCCCACTGTAATTTGCTAAGATTTTCCCACCAGCAGAATATTATTTTCACTTACCTAGGGAAGAGCTGATTAAGAAATTCATTGTTTTTAGTATGTCTTGGACATAACTAAGAAAGATTCAGAACAAAACAGTTTGCTAAGGAACAAGACAAGCTCAAGGGGTTTTCAGAATTTGGCAAGAATAATTTATTTGTGCTCCCCCACCCACCACAAGGTAAGATAGTGCATATAGCATTCCATACTGTTCTTTCATCAAGGAACGTGCTTACTCTGAATACTAGGTCCTGGTTACCTGCTAAATATCTGAATTCCCAATGTGTGGTGTGCGTGTATGTGAGATGCTTTGTGCCGAGGAGCTGAGAAGAGAAGCAGAGAGAAAGATCTGAGATCCCTAGAGCTAAAACACATGTCAGTAATCAGTCAATAACTAGCTGGCACATGTGGAGCTAAATTTAAACATATGTTTTTGGTTTAAAAAAACCTTGTTCTGACTGCCAAAGGAAGAGAGGATCTTAAATTTTTCTTTTAACCATCCTGAATTTATAATAGGGTGGTCTTATGAAGCAAAACATAATAAAATGCATTTATCGGAAACACATTTATGCTTGTACCAGAAGAACAGGGTCATAATAATTTATCTAAGAGTTTTATGGTGGATTATGCTAGGCATTTATTTTCCAGAGCTTTTGCATATTTCACATAGGCCTGCATAGTGTAATTTTTACAATGGGTTCTTCAGACGAATCGTGCTTACTACTTCCGAGATCTTTTTTCATCTGAGTATGCCAGAATGATGTTTCTTTGTTGTAAAGTGAGAATCTGAAATGGCTTGTAGGGTACATTGTCATCAGATCTCTTGACTTTACCATGCGATGGGATGGGGCATAAATTTTCTCTAAAACAGAGATGGGGCATGGTCATCCTCTCCATATAGAGTAACTTTCTGGATCACCAAGGTCACCCGAGACCAGGGCATTTGGCTTTCAGAACTCTTCACCCTTACTTATTAAGTAGCTCTCTCTGAGTTGTGCTCCAGCATTATGGCCTTGACTTCAATGGATGGAAGTTTTCTGTAAAAAATTGGCTATGTGTAACTTGCTGTTTTATATTGCAGAGATATTGTTGAGGTTATTGTTCATTATATGAAAATAACCCCTCCTTTTGGGAGATTTCTTACTTGTCTCAATTCTTGGAAAGACTGTGTTTCTCCGATGTAACTGAAAAATGTTTCTCTCAAAGTTCACTTTGAGTCTCGATTCGGATCATGTTTTCCTGTCTGCTTTGGCCACTGAGAAGCTCAGAGGCTTATTCACAATTGGTTTTCAACTCTTATGCAGACTTCATAGTGCATATGCCTGTGTCCTAATTTTACTCCAGTTCACTCTACACGTGGTTGTATTGCTCTTTGCTTTATTGCACTTCACAGGTGTTGCTTTTTTTAACAAATTGAAAGCAAGACCCTTTACCAGCAAAAGGATTTTGACTCACTTTATTGTGACACTCACTATTACTGAACCCACAGTATCTCCGAGGTATGCCTGTACTTATCTTTTTTTATTTTTTATTGATGTATAGCATTGTATTGGTTTCAGGTTATAATATAATGGTTCGAAATTATCTTTACTTTCTTGTTTTTTGATTGTATCGTATTCTTTTGCATTCCACAGCAACTAGCTCTTGGAAAAAGATGTGGTGTAATTTTTTAAAAGATATAAACTGTCTGGAGTTCTACAATGAACCTAAAACCAAATTCAATTCATTCCAGATCCCCAAGAATCTTCTCCTTTCTAGGGCTGCAAATGGTATGGTAGCTCATTGCTTAGAAGAAGGCAGTTAAATCACAGCACACACCATCTTGTCAGAGAACATGTCTCTGGTTTACTGAAATGAGAATGTTAGTGGGTCCTGACAATAAATATACAGATGCATTACATGAGTGTGTGTGTGTGTGTGTGTGTATGTGTGTGAGTGTTTGTGCTTAGTAGTAGTAGTAGTAGTAGTAATAGTAGTAGTAGTAGCAGCAGAAACAGAGGAGGTTTTGAGATTCACCAGAAGATAAACAAACAAACAAAGAAAATGGTGACATTGTCACTTGGTTGCTTTTCATACATCTCCCTCCATCATTTATTAGTCTTTCAAAACTGAGTCACGTTGGCAAGTTCAATTCTCTCTAAAAGCACATCTCTTGCCCTTGGATTGCCACTCACTGGGGTATCTGAATTCTTTCTTTTGTGTGACACACAGTTTTACTTCTGAACCTAACCCTCTTCATTGCCCTTCCCAGCTTGGCTTTTCTTCCTCAGTTTTCTTCTGTTCTTCACAGCCTTCCACACTGAGCAAAGTAACATCTGATGCTCTCGTTACACACCTTTTTCTTTTTTATGGAGAGGCCATTACAAATTTACAGAGATAAAAATAACAATATAAATGAGGTATTGTGCAAATCTTTTTAAAAGCCTACAAAAACAGCAGAAAGAAATCAATTAGAATTGCCATGGCAACTACCAACAATTTTATATGCAAGAATGAAATAAAATAAAAAAAGTAACAAAATAAGAAAAGCATAAACTGATTGAAATACCATAAAGTGTTTATAAAGTAAACACTATAGAGTGAAGACTCATTAAAATTAATTTTATTAAGGTAAATGAAATATAGCTTAACTCTTCATTACAAACAAGCTAGGTAATAGTGAAATAAACTATTATTGATGAACTCTTCATGATGTCATTTTCAGTTAAATTATTTTTAGAAAACAAGGTTAGACAGATTGGGAAAGTAAACTAAAATGTATAAAATGCAAGTTAAAATATTTTTCTAGGAGAAGATTTCTTGACTTCTAAGAATGTCTAAAGCCCGTATATTAAATTTGATAGGGGTAAATTAAAGCTGTGGGGCTTGATATATGACAGAAGTAACTGATGGAAGTCAGAAAAGAACACAGAATTCTACAACATGTGTGATCTGGGTTTCTGTTCTTACCCCCTAGAGTTAGGACAACTCCCCTGTCCTACACTAGTGTTCTCAACCCTGCCTGCACATAAGAATTATCTGGGTCATCCAGAGGTACGGATCCCAACATAATGATACCTGGAACCCATCCCAAACCTATTACATTAGAACACTTGGGGGCATTTCCTGAGCATTAGTATTTTTTAAGTCTTTCACACAATTATACATGTAGCTAGCAGTGAGAATGAGAGGGTTGAGCCCACCCCTCAGCTTGCTTGCTCTCCTTACCCTCCTACCACGTTACCAGGACATGCCGTATCTCCGTGTGGTACTCAGAACAATGCCTCCTTCCCATAGACGTCTGTCTCCCAATCCCTGGAATCTGTTCCTGTGTTAGGTTATATGACAAAAGGGAATCAAGGTTGCAAGTAGATTTAAAGTTGCTAATCAGCTGACCTTAAAATAAAGAAATTATCCAAGTGAGCGCAATATAATCACAAGGGTCCTTACAAGTAGAAGAGGGAGTCAGAAGAAAGAGAACCAGAGAGATCACAGTATGGGAAGGACTCAGCCTGATCTGCTAGAGCAAGGGGGTCCCTGCCAAGAACTGTGGGCAGCCCCTAGATGCTGGAAAATGTGAGGGAATGGATTCTCCTCTGGAGCATACAGAAGAGATGCAGCCCCAACAACACCTTGGTTTTAGCCCAGTGAGACCCATTTTGGATTTAAAGCATATAGAACTGTAAGATAATCTGTATTGTTTTAAGCCACTAAGTTTGTGGTAATTGGTTATAGCAGCAATAGAAAACTTAAACATCCTGTCTCCATAAGTTATCCAAAAAATATTCCTGGGTGGTTCAAAAGAGTCAGTACGACTCTTACACATAAGATGTTTGTCTCTCTTCTGCCCTGCTGCTGTTGTGAATTTGCCCTTTGCAGTGCCACAGAATATTCCAATTCACTCTGAGATGCTGCCTCACTGTGTCCAGATTCCCATTCAGGACACTGTCATCCTTTAAGAGATACAGCTCCTTCCATTTTTATTTCAGCCAGAAGTTCCCTACAGGTTTTCTTCCTCAGCTGCTTCATTAATGGTCAGCTTTTCCACTGATCTCTTTTCCTTCCAGGAATCTACACCTTCAGGGTTTATATAACTTTCCCAATTCTAACCTGAAAACAAAAGCTGGCTGATTAATCCTTCTTTTGGGGGACAAAAGACTACTCAGCCTCTATTCCTCCATAACTGCAGGGTGCAAGGGGCCTCATTTTACCCTTTTCCCTTCAAAACAGGATTGACTTGCCTTGCCCCAAACTCTTGAATATAGCTAGCTTCAGGGTTTCAGGACTTCTTCATCTCCACTCTTTCTAGATATGAATTCCAAAGTTGATTTTCTGGCAAGTTCTTTTTCCATATAAGAGTAAAAAACACAAATTAATTAATCTATATCAGGGCTTCCTGTTACATGGCATCTCCCACTGTAACCTGTGGACTCACAATATGATGCAGCTAAGGCAAAACTTCCTTTAGTTTTCATAGGATCTTTTGGCTACTAAAACAATGTTTATACATCTGACAGCTTTGGATGAGTTAGAGAGTTGCATAAGGAGTATTAAAATAAAAATATATATATATCACCATTGAAGATATTATTCAGAAAAGAACACTAGCGTTCTCACTTTGACATAATGGCATCATCTGTGTGATGGGTAATCTCACCTTTTGTTTAGTCACCAGACTGGGTGACTTCATCCATGCTACCATCCAAATCCTTTGAGGGAAAAACTTGATATTGATTGTTAATGGTGGTGTGAAAAATTATACCTCAAATTCCACTCCTCCTGTCAATTTCTCTCTGAAGTGAAAACATCCGGTGTATTTGTAGTTCTGCCCTAACACAGGGATGATTGTGTTTTCAAGTATAATGATACTGTTTTATCGTTGTTCCTACCTTGAAATAAAACATAATTAGTATGAAATTGTTGAAAGCCCACATGTGAAAATACCACGGTGGCTGTATCAACAACGTACTATGTATGGAGCAGTAATTAATGGGGCAGTGGGGGAAAATACGAGGAAGAGGGAATGAGTGAAATTATAAGGGTAACTGATTGACTATAAACTGGTGAAAGCATGTTTATTATTTATGTTTATTATTTCTTACCTTTCAAGTTTCAGGAGTAGAGATTTTGTTATGGGTGAAACAGGACTGAGTTATGGTATGTAAGGTCTATCTCAACAGAGCTGTTAATTTGAAAAAAAGCACAGGGTACCTGCTTCCACTTTAGATCCAGTCTCTCCTCTAGGCTGAGATGAGCTAGAATCTAAATCCAATTTCAGGAAAAAGGAAGCATAACGGGAATAAAGGAGTGTATGCCATCTATTCTTTATTCCTGTCACTTCAGCAAGTGACATGCACTGCTGTTTAATTTAATCCACTCTCCTCAGAACAGGCAAACCTTATTTAACTTCATGTAAAGTGTTTATCAATGCAAGAATCAGGTTTAAACATGAATGATTATTTTAAAGTCCTTAATGGGCTCCACTTAGAACTAAAGGTACAAAAGAAAGCATTTTATTTTGTTTCTCTCTTCAAAATAGAATGGGCTAATATCAGAGCAAATGTTATAATACAAAGATAAATTAGAATCCTCAGTTGTTTCTTCGTGAAGCCAAGAGAAAACATGGAATCCTTGTAGGAAAAAATTATATAAGTCGGTTATAAGGTCCAGAGTACTCTAAAAGAATAACGGTGTGTTGGGAATAACGGTGTGTTGGGAATATATACATACATATACACATATGTAAATATATGTATGTATGCATATATATATATATATATATATTCATGTTCAACATAGTCAACATATGTTCTGTGTAATAATAGTTAAATGTAAGAGTCTAACAATAACAACAACAAAAAAAGCAATTCAAAGAAAAGTGACATAAGCATGGTTTACTAAAGTTAGCAGATTAAAAGCATAAGGTCTAATTTTTCTTTTTTTGTTGTTGTGGTTTTAACTTTATGTTGACATAAAGGAAATACATTGCAATGATTTTGGTGTTAGCCAGACCTGAGTCAGTTCTACCATTAACCAGCTTTTTGAAATTTTTACTTGGGGCAAGTTACTTTATTTCTCTAAATCCTGGTTTCTTATAAATAAAGGAATGAATAAAAAAAAAATACCTTGAGTGGTTATTGAGAAGAATTAAAGTATATAAATTATCAGTACATAGTTGGTGCTCATTAAATACTAGTTTCCTCCCTTCCCTTCAATATGTTTAATAACAACTGAAAATTAGTATTTAGGGAAAATAAGAAAGGAAAGAAATAGGGAATAATAAGAGAAGTTAAATAGGCAGGAAATATGAAAGATGGTGAGAGGTTTCTTATTGCATTTACTTATATGGTAGGAGATTAAACCAAGCCAATCATAAACTAATTTTTCTCAATATTCTTCCATCTTGGGGTGTGTGTGTGTGTGTGTGTGTGTGTGTGTGTTTGAGACACAGATCCCAGAAATGGGAATGGAACCAAATTAAATGCGTTTAAAATCAACATGAGGATTCTTTTCACTCCAAAAAGCAAATATGTAAAACCTGAAGCAGTAGTTTCGAAGTGTGAAACACAAAATCAATATAATGGTCTTAAACCGCATTTACAAAGATTAAGTAGAGTAGAATGGAGCATTTCAGAATGTATGAAACTTTAATTTCAAACAGATAGACACATACACACACACAGAGAGAATGTATATGTGTGTATCAGGTCACAATGTAAAATGTATTTCTTACTGTGCGTTGATGTTAAAAAAAAAAGAGGTTAAAAACCACTATTCAAAAGGGGAAGAAATAGCTATGTTCCTTTTCAATAAATTAGATTCTCTCTTGGCCTTGTTCGAAGACAGTGTCATTGCTTCAGGAGAAGGCAGACTTTCTTCTGTATCCTTGTCCTTGAATCATGTCCAAACTATTCACATGTTATTTCAGATCATGATGTACCTTTATCAATACTTCCATACATTTTATCAGGAGAGAAATATAAGAAATATTGTCAAGTTGAAGTATGAAAAAAATGAGAAAGCAAATTATATTTTCATGTTCTTCCAATTCCTGATAGCTCTTCTGGAAGGTAGTACCAAAAAAATATTGAGAGATGAGGAATACAAAGTAGACTCATTCTTCTTTTTTCTGAAGACTATTTTCCCAAATCATTCAAAAGCCATAGATTGATGAAAGTATTTAAATGTGCGGATAGATGTAAACTATTACAAAAGAATTGGCTCTGAAAGAGATTCGTTTTGATAGGGGTAAAAAAAAACCACCTGGCAATATGAGAACTAACACTTCATGAACTTGTACTCTGGTCCCAACAGTCCATCATGTGCTTTAACAAAATTATCTCATTCAATCCTTAAACAAAGGCAGATAACATATATTTCCATTTTACAGCTGAGAAAAATGAGACTCTGATGGTTAAGTCATGAGCCCAGTCTAGCCACAATTCTAACCCAGATCTGGCAGCTTAACTCCAAGCCTGAGCTACATCCACCCCACCTTTTTCTTGGGGGCACCTGTTCTTCCAGTTCTTCTTCTTGCTTTTCTGCCTCTGCCCCATGGAAACCCATTCACCACTCCTGTTAGTGCTTCATGCTTCCTCATCATGAGAGCCTATTATCTATAGTAAGTTTATACCAAAATGCTGGTAACCATGCTGGTATCCTCTTGTAAAAGGGATCAAACCTTAAATTAAAGAAATTCCTCCAAGGTGAAATTTCAAAGACTGTGGAAAAAATCAGAGAAATTTTAGGGATGGGGGATAGGGGAAGAGGAAAGGGAGAGAGCTGTACTTTATGATACTCCTGTATCTTTCCCATGAGATACTGTTTAATTTGGCCTATCTTTAGTAGCTAGTTCTTTCAAGATGATGGGACATTTCTCAAAATGTAATCTGCTTTGGGATCAACGTGACTCTTCCATTTGCTTTGCATTCCCTATCTAAGTCCTGTTTACTTTGATTACACGTGGAAGCTTTTCTTGTATAAAACAAATTACAATTAAGTAGGCTGCCAAAATATTTTGAAAACTGTCAATTCAGCAGAGACCTCATTTTCTTCTCCTTTCAGTTCCACACTACACAACCCCAATTAACTCAGATATGAAAAAATACTGACATAAAATTGAGTCAGTGGAAAGAAGTAACCATTGTCTTTCTTCTAGCAATGCATGTTTTCCTTGTTGTAAAGTTGACATCCAGTCATCATATTTTCAGGCCACAGTACTTTGAAAAGCCCTGTTCTATCCACAAACAAAGGTGCCGGGGCTCTCCTCCACCTCACTAGCTGCCACGGGTCCCCTTTGGTCTTAGTGGTCCTGGTTCAGCAGAGAAGGGAAGCATCCTCATAGGATAGCCAGGTGGAGATGACATAGACTCATGACATGGGACAGGTATTGCCCCATGGGCTGGCAAGCGTTCTAGTAAAATGCCACTCACTTGGTATTGGCATAAGCTCTGGGTGCAGGTGTATTATGTGTCCACTAATACAAAGTCATGAAGCTATTCTATGTTATCATCTATTAGTGTTGCCTTGCCTTTCACATTTTGGTCTATGATCCACTTATAATTGACTTAGTTATGTTGTGCTATAAGGGTACGTACAATTTCATTCTTTTTGCCATTTGAATATCTAATTGTCCTGGTTGCCTTTTTTGAAAAGGATGTCCTTTCCCTTCTTCGCTGCAGTGCCTCCTTTGTCATAATTGAAGTGTCCAGATGTGTATGTCTATTTCTTGCTGTCTCTGTCCTGCCCTAGTTCTGTCTGTCCTCACACACACTTTGCTAGCAGGTAGAGCAAGGGCTCCTATCTTGTCCTTCATCTTCAAGAATATCATGGCTATTTTTAACCTTTTGCATTTCCAAATAAAGTTGGAATCAGATTATCCAATTCCTCTAACCAATTACTTGGGATTTTTATTGAAATTACATTTAATCATCATATCACTTTTGGAAGAATTACAGTTTTTATTGGATTCATTTTCCAATCTATGTCTTTTAATAAGTTTTTATAGTTGGATCTGCAAAGGCCTTAGATATATTTTATTTTGATGTATTCATGTGTCCATAGTATTTCAACCCCTTTTAAAATAGAACCTTTAAAATATTTCATTTTCTGTTATTGAGGACATATAGAAAATATTTACTTTTATGTATTTAATTTTAGCCCACAAAATTATCAACTCAACTTTGAATTTGAATTTTTTTATATTTTGGTTTACTGCATATATAACCATATATTCTGTAAGTAATAACAGTTTTTTCTCCTTTACAGTTTTCCCAATCCTTTACTTCCTTTTCTTGCCTTGCTACACCAGTAACTAATGTTCAAAAGACAGTATCTTTGTTACTATTCTGAGAGGGAAAACTTTCAACTTTACACTTTAAGAATGTTTGTTATGAGGATTTCCTTTTTTTCTTTCTATAGATACCCTTTGTCAGCATAAGAAAATACCCTTTTTTATCTTTTTTATCCATTTTTGTTACGAATAGATATTTAATTTAATGACGCTGTGCCTATAGTCCTGGAAAATATGTCTTGGTCATATGCTTGCTTATTTTTATTCAGGATTTTTGCATCTATATTCATGAGTGAGAATGACTGGTAGCTTTCTCTTATTTTTATTGCTTGTCAGGTTTTGGTACCAAGATTATGCTTGTCTCATAAAGTGATTTTGGGACTGCTCCCTCTTTTTTATTCTCTGGAAGAGATTTTTGAGTCTGTAATAATTTCTTCCTTAAGTGTTTGGTAGAACTTACCATTGAAACCATCTGGATGGGCCTAGAATTTTATTTGTGGGAAGGATTTTATTGCTGTGTCAATGTTATATGACTACTCACAGTGTCTATGTCTTGAATGGTAAGGTCAATTTGCCTAGAAATTTCTCCATTTCATCTAAGTTTTCCAATTTTTGACAGAAAGTGGTTCATGACATCTTCTTTTCATCTTTTTAGTGTCTGTAGAATCTGTAGTGGTGTCCCCTTTTTCATTCCTGATATTGGTTAATGTGCCTGCTCTCTTCTACATCATGCCTGCTAAAGCCTTATCTCTTTTATCAACTTATTCAAAGAGCCAACTTTTGGCTTTGCTGATCCTTAGTAGTGAATGTTTGTCTTCTTTTTTATTAACTTCTGCTTTAATCATTTTTTTCCTTTTAATTTCTCTGGGATTAATTCACCATTCTTTAATAATTTATTTGTAAGTTTGCTTAGATTCCTGACTTTTAGTCTTCCTTCTGTTCTAACATATTCATTTAAGGCTATACATTTCCTCTTAGGTACTGCATTAGCTACTTTCCACGTTTTTATTTATTGTATTTTCATCAGTGTTCAATACAATTTATTTTTAAGGTCCATTGTCATTTCTTCTCTTACACATTAATTATTTAGAAGAATATTTTTGAATTTCCAATCTTATGGAAAGTTTCTACTTACTTTTATTAATGTCTACTATAATTTCATTGTATTAGAAAATATATTCTATTTAGCATTTTATGGTGCCTACTTGAAAAGAAGGCATATTTGTAGCTGTGTCTATTAGGTCACTTTTGTTAATCATGTTGTTTAATTCTTGCACTTTCCTTCTTTTTTGTTTTATTATTTTTGTCAATTACTGAGATGTACTAAAATTTTATCACTATGATTGTGGTTTGCCTATTTTTCATTTTAGCTATGTCAATACTTACTACATATCTTTTTAGGCCATGTTATTAGGAACATTCAAATTTTAAATTATTTCCTCATGATAAATAGGACATTTTATCATTATGTAGAAATGCAATTTCTCTATGAATCTAATGCTAATGTCTGTCATCTTAAAGTCTGCTCTGTTATTGTTATAACTTCAGTTGATTTCTTTGAGTTAGTGTTTAAATTATTTTTTTATTTTTAAATTTTACTGTCAAACTCTCTATACTCTCATATTTAAGTGTCCCTATTAACAGTGTATAATTAAGTATTTTTTGTTTGTTTTAAATCCAATCTTAATATCTCTTTTTCAAATTGAATATTTGGTTCTTTCGTATACAATGTAATTACTGATATATTTTAGTTAAATCTGGGGTCTTATTTTGTGCTGCTTATCCCAAGTGTTCTATTTGGATTATCTATTTTAACATTCCATTTTTTGTCTCTGCTAGCTTCCATGTTGTAATCTTTTTCCATTTTTTGAAGTGGTTTAACTACAAATTATTTATGTCATTACTATATCAAACTTTAATATCATTCTATTGTTTTCTGGCTTCTTTTCTTACCATAGAGAAGTCAGTTCTCCATCTGTTCTTTAGAAAGTAATTTTTCTTTTATCTCATGCTTTTTTTTCTCAAAGATTTTCTCTTTCTCTGTGGTTGTCTGTAGTTTTACTACAATGTCTAGGTGTGGGTTTATTTTAATTTATTCTGCTTAGAGTTCATTGAGATTCTTGAAATTGTGTATTGATGTATATATTGCTTTTGAAAATTTTAGAGCTATTGTTTCTTCACGTTACCTCTGTACCACTCTCTCACTCCACCCTTTTTAGGCTAAAACTTCTCACTGACATCACATATGCTTCCTACCCTCACTTTTGCAATTCTTTTCCTTTTGTTTCTTTGTGCTACATTCTGGATTTTGTCTTCTTTCTGTCTTTTTAATTACGCTAAATTGAATTTGCCCTTAAACCCATCTTAATTTTGATTATTATATATTTTTCAAGTTTGATTTTTTTTTTAATGTGCTACATTACATTTTAGTTTCCAGTTCACTCCCGCTATTTTTAAGGTTGGACTTTTTTTCATAAATGTAGCAAGCATGGTTATTTTATGAACCATATTTGATAATTCTGATAACTCAAGTTTTGGACCTTTTTTATGTTGTTTATCTTTCTTCTGTTACTCACATTTCATCTTGTTCTCCTATAAGCCTGGTTATTTTTAATCATATGTTGGATTGTATATTTTATAAATTATTTGGAGGTAATTTGAGGCTTGATATTGCTACATCTTCCTCCTGAGAAGGTATTCATTTGCTTCTGCACATAGTGGTGGGTGTTATCCCAGAAATATCTTAACATAATGTTAAAGTTTGTGTTTGCTTGTACCACTAAATGATGCAAAGCTGACTGCAAATCCATGCAAGGGCTGGTTCACCTACAGTTACTCCTTATATTGAGGGTATGACCCTTCAGATTCTGAACTCAAACGGAGCTTGATTTATCAAATCTCTATTCCTGGCAGGCTTCAGTCTTCAACTTCAGTTTGTCCAGTCCTGGGAACATTACCAAAATCGTGGTTCAGTTTTGTAGCTCTTGCCTAGACTTAGCACATGCCCTCAGGTGAAAAAGCATTTTCAAGGGCTGGGTTTATCTCTCTAGTTTCTTGTCTTCTTCTACATCTTGACCCCAAATTTCCTCACTATCTTTCAAGTATTTGATACTTTTAAAGACGGTGCTTTTTGTACTTCATCCATCTTCTTTACTTGTCCTTTTATAAGAGGACAAATTACCTTTGTCCTCTTAGACATTATAGGAAGTAGAAATCAATAGGTATTATGTAGAAAAATACTATTGTGATAGACTATTTAGAGTCTATAAGGTAGTATTTAGAAATAAATAGGTAATCATCAAAATAGCTAAAAAGCAACAGAGTTGGATATCCCTAGAGATTTCATATGGAGAGAAGTCTTGAGGATGAGAAAGTGTAGAGAAGATATCTCTTATTTTCAGAATGTACACCTGTGCTCTAATTGAACTTTTAATCATGTGTATATATGTGGAAGAGGCCACTCAGTGTCCCCAGTACTTATTCTCTTTCTTCCTTTTAGTAATAGATGGCTTCCTTTTAGTAATAGAGGACTACCTAGTGATAGACTATATTGTCCAGCCTCTTGGAAAGGTATATCCAGCTAGGTGGTGACTCAGTTTGGCCAGTAGATATGAGTATCACTGACATGTGAAACTTCCTTAAAGTCATTTCCTTAAAGATAAAACTACTTATCTTGGACTTTCCCATCTTCTGGAATTTAACGACAAAGATGAAATAGCTTCAACCAATGCAGATGAGGACAATACCCTGGGAGATAGTAGAACAACAAGGCAGAGCGAATCCAAGGTCATGGATGACCTGCAGTTTGAGTGCCCTGCAACACACACGCTCCTCTGAGCTATTACATATGACAGAAAAATACATTTCTATCATATTTAAACTATGTATTTGGGATTTCTTTGTTACAGCTGTTTTTCTATACCCTAAGTAAAATAATATAGAAAATATTTGAATAAAAATTTTAAGATAAAGCATTTTATGAAAAGTATAATAGTGCCAGGAAATGTGAGTTTGATTTCTGAGGGACAGTAATTTTAGGGGAAGAAGACTTTTTATGACAGAATTCTTCATGGAAACCTGGGAGAATATAATGCTATATGCATTAACCAAAAAAACAAAAGGATTGCCTTTGGAACCATACAGTGTACAGAATGAACAGGGTAAAGGGTTACCAAGCTGCGCTGAGAGTAGCAGCAAAATGTACAACTGTGAGGTGAAACTCCCAGTTAATGACTAAACCTCTCTCATTTAATTGACATCAATCATGAGTGATGATAGTCTGGATACCTGCTATCTTCTTAATTTGTATGTAATTTACACAGATAATACTCTATAGACAGATTATTGATAGGGCATAGTCTAATAATAATAACAACAACAATAGCCAATGTTATCGAGCAATTACTATGTGCCAAATACTACGCTATGCACTTCATGTGTATTATTCCATTTAATCCTCACAACACTATGATGTAGGTACCATTGTTATTCTCATTTGCAAAGGCTCAGAAAGGTCAGTGATTTGCCCACAGTCGCACACCTTGTGTGTGACGTAGCTGGCGTTCAAACTCAAGGTATTTGATGTCAAAGTCCTTAGGGTCAACAACTATGCAAGATGATAACAATCAAATAGTTTCAGGGACTCTAAAAAGCTAAGAATATCATATGGGAAGAAGACATTGTGATGAAGGGTATTAAAGAGAAGGGCAGAGTGCCAGGAGCAGAACCCCGGGACAGGTGGTAGCAAGTGTACCTATGGCAGAGCATGGGAGTTTTTCCACCCAGTACATGTTCTGAACCCATTTTAGAATTGATCCACCAAACGTAATTGGGCATAGACATCCAGTGTTCAGAATCTTGCAATCAGGGCAGTTAGAATTTCCACAGGAAATGGCGATGCTTACAGTCAAAAAGCAGCTGAGCTGCAGCAGTAGCAGCAGCAAGAGGAATAGTAGCAGAAAGTGAGTGATGTGATAGTTAAGACCTTGGGGAGAATGAGGAATAATGTAAAAGCTAGAGAAAGAAATGGGCTAGAGGCTGGATGGAAGGCGTTTTAGAGAACAGTAAGATGAGAGAGTCTGAGGAGGGCAGAAGCAGGTTGGCAGCATTTTACTATCCTCAGAGAAACAGAAATAATGATAGCAATGAAAACAGCAGCTGGCAGGACTGGATAGGCAACCCAGAGAGAAGGAAGAACGCTTGGCAGGAACTTGACATTTTCCCTACGTAGGGAAAGGTTTTTGTGTCTTTTTTTCTTTTCCTTCTGGGGCTTAAGGAAATAATCAGCTTCTCTGGAGATCCTTTTACTTGAGTGTCTATCTCTTGGACTGTCACTCTACTTAGTATGCAGTATATGGAACAAAGGGGAAGTGAAGTCCTCATAAGGTTATGCCTCATTATAAATATGACTTGGGCAGATATTTACTTCTCCACTTCATGCAATTAAATACTGTATTCTGTGCAGGGTTATGGTTTACCATTAAGCTATTAGAATAGTGTCTAAAAGAATGGTGTCTATGGCCAGGCTCCACCCCCGAGTTGCTCTATGATTTGAATAAGTTTCTGTATCTCTGAGACAAAGGAGTTGGGATAGAAGATACTTCTAAAATCCCTTCAGTTCTTTGATTTTGTTTTATGCTCTACTGGGGGAAATCATGCAAAAGACTGCTTGGAGCACTTACTTTAGATTATGGTGGATTTCCTGCCACCACCCTCTATAGAGATACATGGACACACATATGTACCCATATATGTACTGTATGACAGTGATGTATTTGCTAATAATTTCTTAGTGTTTCCCAACCATTCACATATGATAGCAGACATAGAAAATGATATTTGTACAGCCATGAGAAGGGCTGAGGGGCATATTATCTCAGTGTACCTATAAAGCATTCCCACCCGACCACTGGAAACTCATTTCACCCATTAGACAGGTTAGCACTGTTGGCTGTACATTAGAATCACCAGGGAGTTTTTAAAATAAAATAAAAATTCTCAGACCCCATGCCAGAACAAGTGAGAATCCAAATAGCTGGGTTTGGGCAGTGCCTGGCATGAGACCTTTTAACAAGTTCTCAGTATATTCTAATTACAACAGTTTGAGAACCATTGCATAAGCATCATAAAAGCAGGGATTATGTCTTGTGAACACAAGTATAGTACTTAATATATAGCAACACTTAATATATATGTGTTGAATTGATTAATTAATACATACCCTAGATAACATAGCCATGGACAATCCTAGACCAGGTTAAAAAGTTGGTTCAATTTTATTAGTCCCTTCCCTTCAGGAGGGCGATCTCCAGTCTTTCCTAAGTGCTCCCTTCACTTTCTCTTCTTTCCTTATCCTAGATTTATGCTGCATTTCAACTCTCAAATAGCTACTGCTGAATTCACCACAAGATGTTAACCATTAAGAAATATCTTCACTTCCTAGATCCCATTAAAATCACGGCAATACGTGGAGGCAATATGGTACAGTGGAAATGTCAGGGGCTCTGGAGTCTGAGAGAGCTGGCTTTGAATCATCCCAGTTCCCTCATTAATAAATTATGAGCAAGTCCCTAACCTTAAATTTTTTCATCTATCAGATTATAATTATATCTCCCTCTGAACTCTGTAGTGATGATTAGAAGTTAGTAAGAGTCTGCACATAGGTAATAACTTATGTACGTATGTACACACACACACATACACACAATATTATTATTGTTGTGCTTGCAAGAGTAAAAATCTATTTGGATTATCTTTAAACTTTGTCAGATAGACATAGCTGAGGGAGAACTCTTTGGGTGAACTCAAAGGTATTTGTCACGCCACCTTCCTACATGGTCTTGTCACAGCTTCCTAGACTTCTTTTCCTATTTGCTTTCCAAACAACAGTTGAATGTTTAGAAATCCTGCCATAGGAAATCCACTTCACAGACAGAGCTTGGAGACCCAAAGACCAGTTCTTGGGTCAGGGGCTTTCTTCTCCACTTCTTTGCAAGGTTGGGTGGTGACCCCACAGTCAGAAAGGTATTAAGGGGCATAACACACTTGTAGGGAGAGAGTAGTTCTCTGCCCTTCCTTCTCCCTGATAGCCCTTGGGTTCTATACTCAAAACCTTGAGGCTAATATGAAAATCCCCAGGGTAAAAATGACTAGATTGTGGCTACAAAACTTCATTAATCTTTGCAGGACAAATGTGTTGTTGTAACTGCCTCTATTCCTGCCTTCCATCTACTATCTCCTAGGTAATGAATGAATATTTGAGATGTCACTATTTAAACGTTTCTGGTCACTACCATCCATGTGTACACTGGCTTCTCCCACCTCGTACTTTTCCTCTGCCATCAACACTGACAGAAGAAGAAGAAAACATTTTAGAAAAAAAGGTACATATTTATATACACCTATGCATTTATATTATCATATACCCCAAAATATCAATTTGAATCCTTTGTAGGGATATTACTTTGTGAAGAGAGTATGAACTAGCTACGATTTATTGAGAATTCACACCTTCTGGTATTTTTTAATTGTACAGAAGAAATTTCTGAATTTATTTCTGTGTTTCTTTCTTCGGCATATGTGGAGGTGATGTTTTAGGGGAGTTATGCAACATCCAAGAATGGACAGGGCAATTCTCACAGAATATTGTTGGTTTGACGATGTGATAAATCCAGTAACTTTTCTCATAGATCCATGCCAAAATTGCAGTTTTCAGAAACTTCTGTATAAGGATTTAAACAGTTTCATGCCTTGCCACCAAAATGTGTGTTCATTTTTCTACACCTCCACACCTGGCAGAGTTTCAGCCCAACATTTGCTACAGTATTTTGAGTTCATCTTGTTTATTTTCTGCTTTATTTTTTCTCCTGATGTACATTTTATGTTCAAAGCTGAAGGTACCACTTCCCGTGTATACCGCTTAGCCTTGCTCTTAAACCATGCTCTTCTTAATTAAAATACACTTTAAACTAACATGCACTTCACAGGTTAGAATTTTTACTTCCAAACTCAGTTTTTGTTGCTCGTGTGCAGAATAGCTACACTGTAGTTCAGATCCATAGTACGAAATTGCTGAGGTAGACTAAAAGTGTATATTTGATAGGAAATATTTCTTGGAAAATTGTATTTCACAATATTAATGAGATGTCAGTAGTGCAATGGGACAGGGAGTGAACCCTTCTTGGTGCATGGTTAATGGGGTACAGTGTGGCAGTGTACAAAAAGTCCAGAATTTGAGTGAGATGGTCTAGATTAGTGGTTCTCTCACAGTGGAGTCTCTGGTCCAGGATTATCAGCATTGTCTGGAAACATATTAGAAATGTGGTGTTGGATCCTTCCCTAAACTTACTGAATCAGAGATTCTGGGGGTAGCATCCAGCAATCTGTGTTTTAACAAGTCTCTCTCTCTGACATACACACGCGCACACACACACACACACACACACGCGATTTTGATACATGCTAAAGTGTGAGCATCAGTGCTTTATATTCAAACCTCAGCTCAGCTGCTACCTTGGTTTATGGCCCCGGAAAGTTGCCTTTCTGAGCACTGGGTTCCCATTTTACGTTCTCTCTCCAGTTTTCCTTTTCTGTACTCTGTTTAAAGACAGGAAGGTAGGACCAGTGGTGAAACTGATGTCCAGTTGGGCAATGATATGCCAATCTCCACTTTCTTACAGATGCCCCAGTGTGAACACGTGATTCTCTTGGTTCTCTTTGGGTTTGGCGTTCATTGTGTGATTCTCTGAGCTGGCACTTCCCAGTAAACCTATAAAGCGAGGAACTGGGACAAAACTGGGGGTCTCCTGGACTTAGAATGTAAAACACTTCAGGATCTTTTTTGTTCAGCTCTGGGCCTTCACCATAATTCCAGAACCATGGGAAAAACTTCCACTTGCTGTCCTGTTATCTTTGTGAAATGTGTATAATTATACACTGTACTCTCTCCATTTCACAGAATTATTCTGAGGGTCAAAGGAGAAAATGATTATGAAGGTACTTTGAAACTGTAGAGCACTACACAAATGCTAGTTTTTGTTGTCTAATACACTTGAGAAATGTTTCTGTTTCTCTTTCTCCATCCTTTGTAATTCTACTCTCAGGAGAAAAAATAAGGCCTCTTTACTTCCCCATAAGTAGTTGTCACTCACGTGGCTCTCATTTCTGTTGTATGGAGCTCTGGCAGTCAGGCTTCTTTTGGTTATGAATAACAGAAACCCATCTCCAAGTCATGTAAGCCAGAAATGGGACTCATGGGGAGATAGCCAGGGTGTTCCACAGAAATAACGGAAGGGCTGTAAGGAACCAGGGCCTCGGGGACAGGAATCAGAGAGCAGACCCTGCTGAGGCTTTTTCTCTCTCACTGCGGATCTCATCTGTCAGTCTTGACTTTGCTTGGAGGAATGGCTGGTTTTCCCATTTCAGCCAGGTTGTCACATGTGGCAGAAAACATGGCCGCAAGCACCTATAGCTTAGCAGCTCCTGGGGAAGAAGATAGCATCTCCCTCCCACTGTCTTTATGTTAATCCCAGGAAAGAATTCTGATTGGACCAGGAGGATGAGGCCACGTCTGGGTCAGGTTACCACCTCTGAATAAGGAATAGGTGACAACTCATGTGGTGCATAGCATGTCACCAGGAGAAAAGTCATGGGAACCTTGTAAGGAAGACCAAAAACCAACTAGCTAAGACCTCCATAGGAATCATCTAGCTATTCTGAGTTAGCGTCTGAGGGGATGTATACCTTTGCCACTTCCAGTGGCTCCTATGAGTACAGAAAAGGATTTACAATACTCACACATAAGAATAATATAAAAATGTCTTTCTAAGCACAAAGCCCAAGTCATAAAAAAGGGGTTCACTTTTTAGGGTGAGTCCAGCAAATAATTAGCTTATCATTTGTTAATCAACAAAATCTAGATGAGAAGTGAAACCCATGACATTGAGATTTTAAGAGCTGGGAGATGTGCCTGCCCTCAAGGGTCTCACCATCCGGGGAGCTAAGCAACCAAGCATGTCTGTAATGCATTCCATGTTCCCTCATGGAATTTTCATCAAGAAAAGACAAATGAATGGCTTATGGTTTTGCATGGGTATTATATAGCAGCAGAGATTTTCTCTGCAATGCAGACAACAAATAGTCAAATCATGTCTATGCTATTGAAAATCCTTATTGTTTTCACGAGGGTTTTATCTTTATTCCTTAGATCAAAAACACCTAGCATTTCTTCCAAACTCTCTGTAACAAGAGACTACATCTTCTTAAAACAACACACACATGGGTCAGCCACGTAGTATAAATTTATGGCGGAGAGATGCAGGGTTTGAAAAGTCAAGTACTCCCTAAGAGCCATGGTGACAACAACTTATGAATTTATATATTGTTACAGATTAAAGTAATTACTTAGACTGGCTCAGAGAAGCCAAACATAATCCCCACTCTTAAAACAAGTTACAGATTGCAATTTCATCTTGAAAGCCATGGTTAGACTGGTACATCTTATCAATAATTTTGAAAACTATATTTCCACTGAGAAATTATAAAAGAAATAACTGCCATTCAGTTTCTTTATGCTTTGCATTCTTTCTGAGTCGGCAAACATAAAAAAGTCAGCAGGTGGAGCTCCTATTCCCCCGGCGGGCCTGATAGAAGGCCTTCTCTTGAAAGAACTTTCAATTACAGCCTGTCTCTCTGGCAGCCCGTTCTAGGCTCCCTACAGACAGTACTAGAATAATAAATGATAATGCAAGACCGTGAAACATTACAGTGTGCTGTCACAGGTCAGGAAAAAGAAGAGTGAAAGAAGAGCCAGAAAGCTTTTATTTTATTAATTTTTTCTTTTTTTCTTTTGGTTATCACCTCCATTTTACATTTCTTTTCAATTAACAAAGAAGGTGCCATCCTTCAAGAGTGAGACCTGGCAGGATGTACTGATTCATTTGTTCCCTGGTACACTTTGCACTAGTTCTCTCTCCTGCTTGTGTTCGGGCACCCTTTAACAATGGGGCACTTCTTTACAACCGAGTGCAGCATTCAATCAGACAAGAGAAATGGAATACCAACAGGAAAATGAAAACAATATGAACTATAAAATGCCTTGGACACCCCTTTTAAAATTTTGGGGTTTTCTTGGCAAGTAAATTCACACAACAAAAATTTAAGTATCTCTCTGCTGCCCACTTAGTCTGATAACTTTGCTAAATTTTTCATAAGGGTGTGTGATTACCATTTTGCAGCCGGTGATTACAATGAAAATTCCCTTTAATTCACTACATTTGATATGCACATAATTCCTTTAGTGTGAAACCTACTTAGTGTCTTGTTCAATGTGCCGTTTCTAAAGGAGGAGTGAGAATCTGGGTGATCAAATACATTTCTTATAAGGACCTGGCACGTGGTATCATGTGACAGCAGATGGTATGTGAAAGCCTTTGTGGGAAAGATGGCCCCTGTTAAATAGGCTGTGAATGTGTAAGGTTGTACGTGTCTCCTCAGAGTGTCATTCAGTCACTCTGGCATCTGCAGGAGAATAAACAATATCCTGTTCACTTTCATAATGAAAACTAATGTGAGCAACCTCAGGAAAGTCATGGAGCTGCAGGTACATGTGGCCTGGCAGGGTGGCCAAAGGCACAGTCCAGAGCTAATAGTATTCCCTCCACAGGGGCACTGGGCTTGGGCACTGCCCAGGCGTTTGGAATTTATCAGACTGTGCAATAGGAAACCAGAAACAACCGAAATCTCAGGGCCCGCAAGTGAAAAGGCAGAAAGAACACAGGGTGCCAAGTTTGGTGTTAAGATTCCTCTTTGTCTGTCCCACGCATGTCAGGGAGAAAAAGGACGGGTGCCATGCCCATCCAAAAGTGTCCTCTCCTGTGAGGTCTGCCAACTCTTTACACACTCTGAGAATTTTGTGGCTCTTCTCTTGATCTGAGGAGAAGCTAAATTTTGCTCTGCAATACACATTTGAGGCAGCATGCTAATGAGAATTATTATTAAGCAATGTAGAGTTGGCACCAGTCTCTTGCAATCTGCTCAGAGGCAGAAGCAGAAAGGACAGAGGCAGGGAGTCAGAAAAGCAGCTTTACTGAATGCTCTCCTGGACCTGATTAGTTTTGGTCACTTGCAACACCCAGTGAAGCCAAGTATAATTGTAAGTTTTCACAGGCATGCCACCCTGTTTGCCTCTGTAATGTATCTATCCTTGCCTTAACGAATCTTCTAGATTTTACTGTTGCTTTAAAAACATTCTGCTCTGCAAGAATGGCAAAAGCACGAGTTTCTGTAAGTTCAATAACCAAGGTACCAGAAAGACCAATTTGCTGTGCATTTTGGTATTTCTTTCATTTTAGTACTCCACACAAACGGGCCCATCTCACGCTCAGCATGGGAACTATGTCTCAGAACCTGTCCTGGTATAACTTTTGGAGTATGCTGTGACATCCTGTTCAGATGGGAGAGAATGGACCTCTAATCAATGTCAAACAGAGGGGCCCAGACTTAGAGCTAATATGAATGATCCTCCAAGCAGTTAGACCAAATACCCTTTGTGAAAATGGAGCATGACACAAATGACTGGGAAAGGAAAACGCGACCAAAACAAACGGTCGTTTTCACATTTGTATTGATTTATTATTAAAGATATTTTATCAGACAGGATTTCCTGGAACATACTGATGTGAAGTGATCTTCAGACTCAGAGGCAGCAGTCACCCATCCCTCTCTCTCCCTTGACAACTAGACCGCAGGCTCCTGTGGCCAGTGACCATTTGGATGTGCCTTAGGCACCTCAGATATAGTAAGTTCCAAATTGTATTCACCATCACTGTAGCTGCCACCAAGATGGTCTCCTGTTCGTTTTTCTAGAATCTCTATCAGATGAATGAGTTGGACATCAGCCTTGGCTTCTCAGTTTCCCTAAACTTCCAGTAATGACCAAATCCTTCTCTATATTTCCTCTTCTCCATCCCCTCTGCAGTTGCCTTTGCTTGGGGGGTTTTCCTCAGTTCTGGTCTAGACCATAGGAATGGCCTCTTGTGTCATCCAATTAACCATTCTCCACATTGTCATCAAAGTGATCCTTTAAGACCACAGTCCTGATAGTGTTACTTCCTTTCTTGAAGCTGGCTGGTCGTACCCTATTACCTCATCTTTGAGTATGGCATCAAGTCTCTCTGTGATCTGGCACCAACCTGTCCAGAATCACGCCCCAGTGTGCACTTCAGACTCAAGCCATACCTAGGTGCTTGCATTTCTACAAAGAGGTCGTACTCACAAAATTTAGCTTTTTCTTGTATCTATATATGTGTTTCAGTTGCTTCCTCTGTCTCAGCTACTTGTTCTTCCTTTTGTCAGCCTTCCACCCTCATCTTTCAAAAATTCACTCAACTTGCATTTCCTCTATAAAGCCTTTTCAAGTCTTTATGCTTCCCTACCCTGCAACCCCCAACTAGCCTCTTTTCTGGATGGATAGATAGATAGATAGATAGATAGATAGATAGATAGATAGATAGATAGATAGATATAAGTTCCTTAGGAAGCCTCCCTTGATCCCCCAAGGCTGAATGGATGGATCATACTTTACTTTAAAAATACCCTACTGATAGACATTTAATACCCCACCTTTATTCTGAGACTCTCTTTTGAGAAGCCAATTTTTCTCTGCAAGCCCAGGGATTCTTTCAGTGTCCAGGCAGATTTCACATTAAACAGCAAGATAATGCACACGAAAATCTGATCCACATTAATGATATTAATAGCAGTAAAATCATAGTTATCAATAGTGAACACAGTATATACATGAATTATTTCATTTAACACAGCAGTCATCTGAGCTGGTATTATTATTCCCATTTTACACAAGAAGAAACAGTGTTAGGGAGTTCTAGTGATATACTCTTAGACTTGGAATTTGATTCTAATTTTGCTTAAATACTCTTAATATTCTTCATTATATTAACTATTTTTTTTACTTAAAAATTGTTGTAAATGAAAACTTTGTATCATTCGTACGAATAGAAATTTCAGAGCTGTTTGCCATAAATGCGAGGTAAACGTAAAAATAAAACTATTCAAACTTAGAATTCTCAAAGTTACCAATAAAATTACCTCGTATATATAAGATATATATAGCACACTTTATGAAACATTGAATCATGGGATAAAAATCAACATCAAGACTCAAAACTCTATAGTCATTTCTTAGTATAGTACTCTATTGGAAGCCAAATATTACATAAGTATAACATTAGTATACATATTAGTTATACTATTAACACACTGAGTAAAGGCATTTTTATTTTATCAACCTAAGGGTCAAATGAATGAATGTAATAGCAAAAAACACCCATTTCATTCTTGCCTTTCGCTTGCCAACCTAGCACTTCCTCAAGTGGGTCATTGTGGCTTCTCAGCCTTCTTTTCTTGGGCTGTAAAGGGTTTCAGAGTGTATTGTATGGAAACGAATCAAGAATAAAGCAGAAATAGGAAGGAGTAGCTAACGGAGAGGAAACCCCCAAAATAAGGGCCTGCCGTTAGCACTAATTTATGGAAGATGTAGGAAGAAAGATAATATTCTGGGCTTCATAATCATACTTTTATAGATTTGTTCCTGTGCTGGGCTTTGTAGGAGCAACTACAGGTAAACACGATCCAGTCTCCTATGTTTTGTGGTAATATTTCTCATGGTAATTACCCTGGGCGCCCTCTGAAAAATTTGATGCCTGAGCCCAACCCCAGACTTTCTGAATCAGAAATATGAATAGTAATAATAGTTATAGATATTGGATGTATTCCAGAAATCAGCCTTCTGTAAAGCTCCCTAAGAAACTATCTGTGCACACTCAAGTTTGCCTACCATTTTCGGATAGAATCCACTTTAAGAATATCTGAAATATTAGAAAATAAATCTGGTTTCTAAAACAGATAACACAGAATGTGATTATTTAAAAAACATTTTTATTGCATTTGAGTTATATTATTTTTATGTGACCCTAAGTTACCAATCAGAATGAATAGACATTAGAAACATTGGGAAACTTTGTAAATTTAATTCTCCCAATTTGTGAACCAGCTGAACAACATTCATTAATTACCTACCATGTTCTGTATTAGGCACGGCACTAGAGGGATTTACAAATGTGAGAACTCTTTGCAGAAAGGTAAGGTTATGGGTGACTTGAAAATACGATTTCACACAGTGATGGTTTCCCACAACTTCCATTCTTCTAATTTTGCTTGGTCACAGCACCCTATATTTTTTAGCTGCAAACATACTACTACATTTTCTGTTGTCTTTTGCACCTAGAATAACTATCTGTCTAAATTCAGGCTAGTAGGATGTGAGTGAAAGTTACTAGAAAGGGGCATTCCCTTCTCCTTCCTTTTACGTATTCCTGATATTCTGCAGATAGGCTTAATGGCTGCAGACATCTTGAACCTCAAGGCAGCCCTGGGAATACAGGTTGTGCCGAGCAGAATAACAAAACAGAAGGGACCTGGGTTGCTCTCACTGAAGCACATACCAGCCCTGAATCACTTACTACCAGACATGAATCAGAGAGAAAAGAACTTCAAGCTCGCTGACGTCACTATTTTGGGGGGCTTTCTATCACTGGCAGTTGAACCAAAGCTTAACTAATAGAGATAGTTTCTTGAACTTGGAGGCAAGATGCTAGCCAGAAGCACAAATTTTGTTGTTGATGAGCTTTGATTGTTTTTCATGAAGTATATAGACGGTGGGGGACATTTAATCACAAATGTTAAGAATGGTCAGCTGAGAAAGGATATAATTATATAATGTGATAGATGTGCTAAATATTGCTATAACTGCAATCATATTACAATATATAAATATATCAAATTAATGCGTTTTACACATGTCAAATATATATATATATTAATGTGTGTGTGTATATATATGTATATATATATATTAATATGTGTGTGTGTGTATATATATATATATATTTTAAATGGTGGGCTACGACTTCCTTTTTGTCTTTTTCTATAGTGTACTTGGCTCACTTATGGAGGTCATCAAGGGAGTCAGTATTGTCTCTCAAGCCAAGTGGATCTTTCTACATTTCAGATAACAAAAAGCAGCTTAACTTACAATGCCTATGAGTAGGGGCTGGAGTGCAATGCTCTCCGTACCCTAGTTCTGATGACAAGAAAAAGGATGATTGGAATGGGTGAGGTTAGCCACGCTGGAAAGCAAGACCCATTGGTTCAAACGTGCTCTGTTAAGATGTACATTTTTATTGAAAGTTCAGGTAGATTGCAAGAGGTAAGCTCTCAGAGCTGAGTACATAATCTGTAGAGTCCAGGGCAAAAAAAATATGTGGGGCTCCTTGATCAAAAGCAGGAAAAGAGTGTCATTTATGACATTAAAACTTAAAGTTTTTTCTTTGCTTTTGAAAGCCTCCTCAAATTGTCATGGTGTTTTCCTGTTTGCTGTTTAATGTAGTTCTAAGTAAAGATAAATTAACATTTTAAATTATTAGCATGAATTTTACTATTTTTATATCGTGCAATGCCAGTTTTAAATGCAAATATAAGAGCATTGAACTTGTATGCAGAATCATTGAAATTACACAATTCATGTTTCATAGTTCATATTTGCAAATGTATTTGTTCTTACTAGAACAGTGGAATCACTGCTCAAAACTACTTTTTAAATTTCATTTCTTGATCTGTGCACATTCTACCAACACTTTCTATCTTCAAGTTTTTAAAGAGTAAGGAAGGACTGACTGACTGGCATCATTTTTAGCATAAGTGGTTAGCTAATACAAGGGACATAACACAAGTTGGAAGGATATGATACTGGGTAGTTTATGTTTCTTAGAACATCATTGCCTTCCTTCTACATTTGAAGTGAGTTCTAGTTCAAATACAAAGCCGAGCCTTTCGTGGATGTCAGAGCCTCTGCTTACTCGAACATAGATGTGACAGGTTTACCTTATACTTGCTTTGAATCTCAGTGAAGTCCCCTCATCATGGTTCCAGAGGAATTGTGCTTACAGTGCACCCTGAACACTGGAAGTGAATGGGGTGGCAAAAAATGGTGGCGCGCACACATATTGCCATATTGTGCATGTCTCCTCTGCTCATGTTCCATTGTCACTTCACTTAGCAAACACACATTCAAAGAAAAAATTAAGACTGCATGTATGACGCCTGCCTTATAGGGCAGTGAGGAAGGCTAGAGGTCATGGCAATTCTCTCTGAGTTAATCATTCTTTTATATGGCCCAGAGGAAAGCGCTTCTAGATTTAAGCCCCATTAAGAAAATGCTCATCTTATATGTGTTCTCCCTCTCATAAACAGCCGCCACTCTTCTCCTTCTTTGTTCAAACCTCCGTGTGCCACCCTCTGCAAGTTCTTTAGTGACTCCACCTCTCCTTCTGGGAAATTCTGAGAGAAATATGTTCCACTCTTTGCTAGGACTTAGGGAAGCTCTGTTCATTCAAGCAAAAGTGTGGGAGTGTTGGGAGGTAGAGAAACATTCACCCTACAAGTGAGATTGAAGATGACTATAGATGCTCCAATTTTAGGTCAGTTTCCTCATAATAGAGCGCTGCAATTAATCTTCCTACCAGGTCAGCTAAGAAAGGTTAGCACATCAGCAAGGCAAGCATTCTATTATTTTCTATGACACTGTTGTCTGTAGTCATACTGAGGAAATGCACTTCTATTTTGTGGCTTTGGACTTACCCTTGGTAAAGTACATAATTCAACATAGTAAATTTGAAGATCTAATTGACTTTATTAAGTGATTTATGAACCAGGAAGCATCCCAATCTAGCAACTAGAAGGGCTCTCACAGGGGGTTGTACAAAATGGAAGGTTTTTATAGGAAGAAGGGTGGGCAATGGAGCTGCTAACAAGAGAGAGGATTATTTTTATACCAGGACATGTACTTTTGGGGGGAAGGGAATGGTAAGGGTTTTGTTTGTTTGTTTGTTTGTTTGTTTGTTTGTTTGTTTTTATCATGCAGATTGCCTCTTTTTTCTATAGGGGATGGAGAGGCCCCAAGTGACAGATAACCTTACTGGTCCTTGACCAGAAAATTCCAGACTGGTTGATTAAGATTATATTTCTAGGAAAAATTGAAACAGCAACTAGGTCAGGTACTTTAAAATCTAGATTTGGTATCTTGGGCTTTAGCACAAGTGACACCATTTTAGGCCTGTGGTTTTCTCTTTAACACCCCTTTGGAATAATAGATGCTTCTCTTATTTTATTAAGAAGCATTAGGCACTTCTTAAACCTGTCTTGTTTTACTACAAAAACTATACTGGCTGAAAATAGTTTTCTGCAGTAAAAAGGAAGAGCTTATGTTTGTTCCTTCTTTCTCAGACTTCCAGGCCTTTCTTCAATTCTGGCCACTTGATCCCGGACAGGCAAACACATTTCCCTTCTGGATGGGCATCTAATAGTCAACTAATCCATGCTGCCATTATTTAATAGTAGCTTAATGAATCCCACTCCTAGAATTTGCATCTTAATAGGTGACTTTTCTAAGTAAAAGAAAGAGGAGGAGGAAAATTAGAAGATGGAGGAGGAGGAAAATTGGTTTTAATACTCAGAATTTTGTATGTATCAGAGAGTACAAAGGCAACAGATTACTCTGCTAGTTCTCAAGTTTGTGTTACATGGAAAAACAGTTAACCTTATGAAAATGGAAAGAAAATTAAACTGAGGGTGGCATAATCCAGGGTAATAGTGGGAGCTTTGCTAACCTCATTTCACAAACACTCTATTAATTCACAATTGTTTTGGTTCAGTTGAATAAGAGAAAGAAGCTTGAATCTAATAAATAACCTAGAATCAGACAAATACTGATGTATTGGTAGTAAGGTTGGGAAGGTAGATACTTACAGATTAAACTATAGATCACTTTCTTCAGATTGTTTTAAATGTTACAGGTAAAAGCCATATATAGAATTAAAGAAGGTCAGAATGGCATGTTAGGAAAAACTCCAACGTGTTTCATCTAACCCTTAAATAACATCTTCTAATGAGTCTTCATCACCTACGGGGGAAAAAGTCTCTCAATGGCCGGTTCCTGCACACCTCTCTCTCACTCCGTGCTTCACATTTTTTTTCCTCCAATAACATGAATTGCTGATAAGATCCCCTTACACTGAGCTGTGTCTTCATGCCTCTGATCACACCATTTTCTTCTTCTGAATGTCTTCGCCTCCTCCCCAACCTCCCTTTGCCTGGCTAATGCCTACTCATCCTTCAATATTCAGCTCAAATATCATCATCTACAAGAAAACTTTCCCTTCATCCATCCCCAGACTGAGGTGACTAAGTATCCCTTCTCGGTAATTCCAAAATACCTCATTCACATCTTCATCATTGTACTTAACCCCGTCGAAAAATTCCTTTGTGCTATATGTCAGCCTCTGTCACTTTGCTATCAACTCTTTAAGAGGCAGGACCAACCAAGTCTCATTTTATTTTATTTTTAAATTCCCAACACCGTCATAGGCAGTCAATAAATATTCAGTAAATGAATAAATGAATGATTCATGGAATCTAACAATCTGAGTAGAAAATTGTGATTTGGAGAGGCAAATGGCTTTCCTAAGACCTAACTAGCTCAATACTTATATCTAGAACTCCTGCCTTCAGGTCGTTAAATTTTTCTTCACAAACTACAGCTTAGAAAACCCTAATAATAGGAAAATAGTGGTTAATTGGGTTAAAAAACAAAAGCCAAAGAAAAAGTACAGAGTCTGAAATAATTGAGGAATACACTATGTTTTCACTTTAAGAAAATTAAAAAGTGGCTTGCTGAATTTAGATGCCACTCTACTTCTTCAAGGATAAAATTCTGAAGTGATCATACTTGGTGCTCAGATTTGTAGTTAGTAAATTTATTTCTAAGAGTAAAGATATAAACAAGCTCATTAAAGAGTGTCAAAACTTGTCAAACATCAAATAGCTGTTACATAACAATATTTTGAAGTCTAGGTTATTATATACAGATTGCATCTCCATTTTAAAAAATCTTACGCGTATGTTCTAAAAATTAAGGGGAAAATGATCACTTAGGATTTTCCAAACTTTAAACATTTTGAAAGTGTTCAGAGCCATTTGAGAATTCTAAAACCTGGCTAGAGATAGGATACATAATAATATTGTTATTCCCACTCAGAATTATTATTGTCATTGCAGCAAAGGGGAAAACCAGATGGGAAAATGTTTCGATTCTTTTCCTTCATAATGGTTTAAAAGCCAAGTTTCATTAGAATGAAAAACTAATTTTCTGAAAATAAAATAATTCCCTGCTTTACCCAACCTCAAAATTTAAAAAATGACTGCTTGTTGGTTACCCCCCAATGCTGATTCCCTTCCTACCAAGAGTACCCTCATTTTCATTCATGCAAGTACCTCCATAGCTCCTTTACCTGAAGCCATGTGTTCCAGAAGTAATCCTACTCCCCTGTTAATGATTGGCTCAGGGATGGGAGCTAAGACACAATGCTGGCCTGTGAGATCAGGGGAACTGGTTGGGAGTTTCTAGAAAATGGTTTCATACCTTTAAGTGAGAGACATAGGCGACGGTTACGTACAGGTAAAGCTGGGCCTACCATTTCATGAAGGCAACAAAAGGAGGAAAATTTTGAGCCAAAAGAACCACCTCTGGGACAAAATACTTGTACGGTCAGATTAAGCCACCCTGAAGTGTACCCTACTTCTGGACTTGCAGTTATGTGAGTCAATACATTTCATTATTATTTAAATCACTTGAGTTTCTGTGGAGAGCAGTGGAAAGAATCCTAATGAATATATAGCAAAATTAGTGATCCCATTTAACTTACTGGAATACCTAATGTGGAACTCTAAGAAAATGTTTGTTTTACTTTGAAGTAATTCAACTTCTCTATATTTTTCTGTTCCCAGGCTAATTGTTTGGGGTTTGGAGGGTCATCAATTATTCTAAACATAAAATTCTCCTTCACTTTACTTCTCACACAGATGACCATCTATTTATTCTGCATTTTAATGGATGTTTTCCAAAATTCTGAGATTTTTGCCTCCTGTGTCTTTAAGGTCATTATTTCACTAGCTAATTGTGAGTATATGAACCCCACACAGAGCAAATTGTGTGGCCCTGATGAGATCCTCAGAGCATTCAGTCATCGAGGTGCCTCAATTTTGCATATTCTCATAGAATGTCAATACATGTGAACGTCTCCTAACATTTACCTTGAAATCTTGGGGTTACTTTGTTCAAGTGAATGATTTCTGGGCTTTATCAGTCTGCAACGTTCAAAGGATTCAATGTTCATGAGTTAATGAAGGAATTCACAGTATAAGAAAAATAGAAATGCAGTGGTATACTTATTGTCAGGTGAAGAATATTACTTATTTCGTCCTGTTGATTTTTAAAACAAAATTTTCACCACAAAGCTGGCAAAATACATCACTTTCGATCAAAGCAGTTTTGAAGTATTGAAGGCAGTCTAAATGATATAACCTTCACATTGAGATTTTGTGTAATCACAATAATAATTACTATAACAGCTCAAATTTATTTATTATGTGCTGGAAACCAAGAACTATATTCAACTTGTTTGTTATGTTATCTCATTTATCTTTCATAACATCCCTGTGATACATGTTCTAGTATGTTTTTCAGATGAGAAAACTGAGTCTTAATGAGATTAAGTAATTTTCCCCAAGATCTCCAGGACCCATTGTTCTTAACATCTAGTCTAAATAGTCAATTTCTGTTCTTAATAGTGTACTCTAAATAGTTAAGCTGTATTCTAAATAGTCTACAGACCATTCTAAACAGTCAGCCATGTCACTGAGTTTCCAAAAAGGCGGTAGGCTTCAATTGCCTTAATAGTAGTGATGAGACTGAAAGTTCTACTTTGTGCCAAAAAGATTATATTATATCTGATGCATATTGCCAAATAATTGATACCATATTTCAAAAAGGAAAATAACAAATAAGAATTCAACCAGAGGAGGATGAAAAGTATGGCAGGAGTCTGGAAAAGATCTCAAATGGGACTGAGCAAGTCATTTAGCCACGATCAATTTTTAAATGTTTTATTATAATAGAGACAGTACATGATATGCGTTGTAGAAAAACAGAAAATACAAAGAAAAAAAAAAGAATATCACAACTCAGCATCCAATAATTGACACTGTTAATACCTTACTGCATATCAGTTGAACTACGAGGTCTGACAATGAAGTTCGTGAACTTGTTACTCTGTTGCTAACCTCTTTTTGGTATCAGAGGGAGGATTCATTATGAATTTGTACCAACTGGACAAACAGTTAACAAAGTTTACTATTTTGAAGTGCTGAAAAAGCTGTGTGAAAAAGTTAGATGACCTGAACTTTTTGCCAACAATTCATGGCTCTTGCATCACGACAATGCACCAACTCACACGGCACTGTCTGTGAGGGAGTTTTTAGCCAGTAAACAAATAACTGTATTGGCACATCCTCCCTACACACCTGATCTGGCCCCCAATGACTCCTTTACCAGAAGATAAAGGAAATATTGAAAGGGAGACATTTTGATGACATTCAGGATATCAAGAGTAATACGACGACAGCTCTGATGGCCATTCCAGAAAAAGAATTCCAAAATTGCTTTGAAGGGTGCACTAGGTGCTCGCATCAGTGCATAGCCTCCCAAAGGGAGTACTTCAAAGGTGACTGTAGTGATATTCAGCAATGAGGTATGTAAGCACTTTTTCTAGGATAAGTTCGCAAACTTAATTGTCCAACCTCATTTTCATAGATAGGTAGATAGATAGGTAGATATATCTCTTAAATTTATCTCTTAAGGGATATATACATCCCTTAAATTTCTTTTAATCTAGATTAGCCCCCTTTTTATGACTATTGAAGACGAAAGGCAGTCAAACTTCAGAATAGTCTACCTCTTTGGATTTGGATTTGTCCAGTTGTATCCTCTTTTAAAGGCTTGATGGATTGTAAAACATCATGGATAGAATATCATAGATGATGTTGTGTACTTCATATCTGTTGTAGCACATGAGAAGATACAGAACTTCTAATTCATGTAACATAAATTTCCTAAAATTTACCTTCACTGGAGTGATGGCAGTCTGAACTCTATATTGTGTGATTTTATTTAACATCTTGTGATTAGGAAATGTTCTATGTGGTATTACTTTGACACCAAATGAATGCCCAGATTCCCATCTACCATTTACCTAAGGATTTTAACTTTGATATATTTTCTGAATCAATAAGTTAGTTTGTGAAATGATGTTTTCCTAATTCTGTCGTACCTTCTACCTTTAAAACTGGCATTTAAAGTAGGGCTTTCCCTCATAAACTGGTCTAGGCCTCACTTACCTCCTTGTATGATTATGAAGTTGCCTAAATAATATCCATGGACTGTTAAGTCCTACAAGTATACAAAGAGGTGATTCTAGAAATAGCCACATACAGTCGGCTGATTTGTGACAAATATGATACTTCTGTGCAATGGAGAAAAGATTTTTTTAAATAAATCAAGCTAGATTTTATATATATATATATATATATATATATATATATAAATATAATATATATATATATAGAGAGAGAGAGAGAGGAGAGAGAGAGAGAGAGAGAGAGCGCCAAACAGTGACTACACATTTTAAGAAAGGAAAAACACTATTAAAATTGTAATGTTCAATATGTACTGTTCACAAAAGATGAATAACGTCACGTTTGACTTCTGCAATTATAAGAGATGCTCAAAGTGGTTAATATCCGTAATCAGACACTTCTGATTATGGAGAAGTACTGTTTAAGCAACGTTGACCAAAATGTCCACTTGCATACATTTTTTTGGCACCTCTGGTGTGTGTGTGTGTGTGTGTGTGTGTGTGTGTATTTGTGAGTCATAAATATATTTGAGAATCATGTATATATTTGTAACTTGACCTCTACCTGTCTCACACCAGAAACAAAATTCTGGATAGGTTGCCATTCTAAAGGTAAAATAATAGGAAAATATATTTATGAATCAAGGTAGGCAAAGATTTCTTAAACAGAACATAGTAAATACTAGCCAATTTTTTTTAATGATTAATGGTACTATTTTAAAATTTTAAATGTCTGTTTATTAAAAGACCACTATTATTGTGTTGAAAAAGCAATCCAAATAGTAGAATATACTTTCAATACATAAAAAGGGACTCATATTCAAAACACATAAAAAATTTCTGCAAATCAAAAAGGAAAATTGACATAAGACTTGACCAGACACTTCCGAAAGAAGACATCCAAATGACCAATACGCATATGAAAAGGTGTTCAGCTTCATTAGTCTACAGAGAAATTCAAATTAAAACCACAATAAGATATCACTACAGTCCCACCAGAATGGTTAAAACCAATGGCAGAAAAAATGAAAAATAAAAAACAAATGTCATGGATGTGGAATAACTGAAACTCCCATACACTTCTGGTGGGAATACATATTAAGACAATCACTTTGGACAACTTTTTAGAAATATGTACTACAACTAAACATAACATACTCTGTGACCCGGCAATTCCACTCCTAGGTATATATCAACAAAAATACAAGCATATGATCATCAACAGCATTTCAGTATGTTCATAGCCACGCTGTTTAAAATAGCTAAAAAGTGGACCTTACTGAAATGCCCATCTTCAGTAGAATGAGTAAATAAACTGTGGTATATTCACGTAATGCAATACTAAACAATAGTGAGAAAGAGCAACTTATAATAGACAACCAGAGAATGAATATCAGAAATATAGTATTAAGTGAAAGAACAAAAAAAATACATATTGTATGAATCCGTTTGTATAATGCACAAAACAAAGGCAATAAATTTATGCTGTTAGAAGAGTGGTTACTCTTGGAGGGTTATCAACTGGAAAGAGGCATTAGTGAAGGGCTCTAATGAAGGGGTCTGGGGCTACTGATATTCTGTTGCTTGATCTGGGTAGTGGTTTCATGGGAGTGTTCACTTTGTCAAAATTCAGTGAGCAGTACACTCTGGTACTTGCACTTTTTTATATGTACATTATACTTCAATAACTTTTTTTTCTTTAAAAATTTTTTTTATTGGTTTCAGGTGTACAAAACAATGTAATAGTTAGACATTTACAACCCTCACAAAGTGATAACCTCCCTCCCCCAATCTACTACCCCTCTGACATTGTATATAAGTCTTACAATTCCATTGCCACTATTCCCTATGCTATACTCCACATCCTGTGACATATATATATATATATATATATATATAAATTATATATATATATATATATATATAAATTATAGTTGACATTATAGTTGATATATATATATATATAAATTATAGTTGACATTCAATATCATTCAGCTTCAGCTACAGGTGTACAGCACAGTGGTCAGGCATCTACACTGTCCATGAAGTGGTCTCCCTAATAAGACATGTGCCCCTCTGACTCCTTACAAAATCTTTACATTATTAATGAAAAAAATAAATACTCCTGGAAAAGAGAAAGAGATTTAAGTACAAGGTTGGCTACAAATTGATAATTACTAAATTAGGATGATGGCTACATGAGGGTTAATTTTATTATTCCTGTTATTGGTATATATGTTTAAACTTTTCTAAAATATAAGATAAAAATAAGAGTTGAAGGAAAGAAAGGAAAAAAGATAAAGATATAGGCATACTATTAATAACAGAGATGTATAAATAAAGTACCCCTGAGGAGGAGGAGAGGAATGAAGCATAGAACCACTGTTTTTATCATAAACTTTTTAGGACTATTTGATTTCATCAACTATGTGCATGTATTACTTTGATAAATCAGAAATAAAACTTAAATGTCAAAAAAATAAATTTAAAATTTCGGAAGGAAAGGAGATGAAGAACTCCCATGATTTTAATCTCAAATGATAATAAAATCATGTTTTGGAATTATGTTACGTGAGGGAGGGGGAATAAAGGAACAGAAATTAGAGTTAAGAGGCCTGAGATGCTATACTTTCATATAAAATTTAATTTAACAGTTATGAACTGAAAAAAGAGGAAAGAAAACCAATAAGGAGCAGTAACTCCCTGCTAAGGAATACATTGGAAGCAGGAATTATGAGACAGAAAGAAATAACAAATAGCTTAATATTGTACAAATACATTTTAACAATGTAGTAAGTTGATTCTAATTTTTCAATCTTCTTTGTCTACATAACGCTTTGGTCAAATAAACTTGAAAAACATCCCCGAGTCCTATTCCTAGGAGAACAGTTTGGAGAAATCTGAGCTAAAGACAGTGTTAATAGCAAAGCAGCCACTTTGCATTTTATGGAATTTACTTACCTAAGGCAGCAATTTCCTGGAACCCAAATGGTAATTCCAATCTCTCCTCCCAGCCAAGTATGATTCTTGGGTCCTATGGCAAACTCTGTAATTTGGATACTCAACATATAGGCACTTGCCCACATCTGCTTGAAAGGTGGAAAAGTAAAATACTTTCTATCCTGGGACTGTTGCAGCTTGTGTTGGTCATGTGATTCAGTCTTCACCAATGACACAAAAGTAAAAGTCAACAGGGAAAGTTTTTTGCATTCCTGAAAAAAGGGACAGATACTCTATCTTGATGGAATGAAAATCCCCAACTCCACATTCTCCCACATTCAACTGGTCAAAGTATGACTTGTTCTTGCTGTCTTTGTATAACTTTGCTTTTACAGCATTTTTACTTGAGTGTCAGGAGGAGATAAAAATAAATGTGTACGTTTAACACAACATGTTGATCTGGAGTCCTCCATATTGTCCCTAAATTCAAACATTTTAAGTAAGCAAATCAAAACATCCTTGAGAATGAAAGAAACCAAATTCAAGGTCATGATTATCATGTGAGGAAAGAGGATGGGATCTTGGATTGGTAAGAGGTTTAAGGGAGCTTCAAAACCAACTATAACTATGTTTTGTAATTTGAAAAACGAAAGAAAGTAAAGCAAAATATTAAATTGGATGGATCCTGGAGTTGGATACATGAGTGTTTCTTATGTTAGACTCTATAATTTTAACTATATTAATATATTTCAAAATTTAAAAGAGTACACTCAAAGTGAATTATTTATAAATGCATAACTAGGTACTGAGAAGAAGGGCCTCAAAATTTCATCCAATTGCGGCAAGAAGGAGAGATACTAGGAAGAGGGTAGGCAGAATATGGAAAAAGAATCTAGACCAGGCTGTGGCACAGATGTTCCATTTACCTAAGGGCTGGTGACATCAGTAACAACTGTGCATGTATACACGCACACACACTCACACAGATACATGCATACATGCATGTGCATAAATATATGTGTGACTAGGACTAGAGTATATGCTTCATTAAATACTGTGCTTTATTCCTTTTAAAACAAATTCTTTTCTTTTTTTTCTAAAAGTGATGTTTTTTAATTTCTCCAGGTTTTGTTAGGTATAGATACCTAACCAACCTCGGTAAATCCTACATCAACATTCAGGAACTCAGAGAGGTCAGAACAAGTAAGCGGCTTCCTTAAAAAAAAAACAACAAAGTAGTCTTTTGAGGTTGATTTCTTTCTGTGTGATATTGTTACAGAAGCAGTAGACAGTGTGTTGCTGTGATCTGCGTTTAAAGCCAACATTCAGATCTATGCGCTTTTAAATGTTTGATTAAGTTTAGTATAGGACTATACATTAACAAGAACAAAAGTGCATATCACTTTTTCATTTGGAAACTTCCTAAAAAAGCTGTTATACTCAGTTATAGTTAACACTGTTCCAAAACTAAACACGATGTGCAATTACGTATAGTGCTATATCTAGAATAGCTTTTCTTAATAGCATGTGATCTGAATGATCTGATAGCACAATTGGTTCAATAATTATCCATTCAACCACAGAAATACTTGTCTAGGAAATTAAATCACCTCAATTATCCAGTTTGGGGATTCATAATGAAATATTGAATAGGTTTTTATCTAAATATGTTAACTATTTTCCTCTTGTAAATGTGTCTGTAAATTACATAATTTGTCTAGATAGTGAACATGATTTTGTAGAAGAGGCATAATATTTGGAATCAGAACTAGTTTCCAGCCCTAGCTATGCTATTCACCAGATGTTTGATTTGGGTAAATTGCTTAATCTCTTTGAGCCTCAATCTCTTCATCTATAAAATGGGGACATATGATTATACCTTATACAATTCGTTTAACTAATCTATGTAGAATGTAATCAATACCTTAGTTCCTTACCTGCTTTCATAAAATCCATCTCAAAGGTCATTGTCATTGATTAAGATGCTGAAAATCCATGGGCCATTAGCAGTCCAAAGCAGTAAGAAACACATCTTTTATTTCAGTTGTTATAAGCAATTGATTTATTACTTCAAATTGCTGTCATTATTTGTGTGTTCCAGCTCCCCTGTGAGAATCACTGAGTATCAAAGAAATCATAGCTGCTGGGGTGAGGGGAGAGTTGTGTAAAGCAGAAGAAAAGTCGAGGTTCACTGAGACTCTTTTAAGCTGTGTGATGCGGGGCAAATCAATAGGTGACTTAACTATCTTGGCACCTGTAGAAGAGTATTATTTTTTCTTCAAAATGTTGTACAAATTGAACAATAACGATTATATACCTCCTTTCATTCACAAACATGTACTACCAGTGAGTTAGACTCTTCCCAGAATATATGACCTCTGCTTTCTAGAAATAATATGAATTATTTAGTGAAAAGCTTAGCCAGACATAGTGATATTCAGAATAGACAACCTAGAAGGGTGATTCTCTAGAATTGATTCTCTAGAATCAATTTGCTAGGCTGACTGGATGACACTCACCTGGGAGTTTGTGAAAAAAACATATTCCCAGACTCTGGTCCAGAGATTTTGATTCTGTATGTCTAATTGAGAGAGCACAGGGACATGTATTTAAAACAAAAAACTTTCCAGGTAGACTAAACTTGTGGTGCTTCCATACAATAATATACAATGCATACGCAAAAAAGAATGAGGAACTTCTTTATGTATAGATGTGGGCCAATCTTCAAGTTATATTAAGTGGCAATAGCAAGACTGTATCATTTGCTACCAATGCTGTTAAAATGAAGGATGAACATACATATTTGCTTATATATGCATTAAATATCCCAGGAAGGTTGCACAAAAAGCTGAGAATATTTGTTTTGCCTCTGTAGAGAAGAACTGGGTGGTTGGTAGACAGGAGTGGGAGAGAGATTTTCCCACAGCATAACCTTTTGTACCTTTTGAAACTGAGCCAAGTAAAAATATTATGTTTGGAAAAGACTGAAAAATATTATTTCTGTAATACTAATGACAAAATATGGCTTATAAATAACTCACTCTCCAGGTAACTCGATGTTCAGCCAGGATTTTAACTACTGGCCAAGAAATATATAATATGCAACATATTAATGTAATAATATGTAGACACTGTACGAGTGTACTATGCAACATATCCATGTCTCTAAGAGATTAAGGATTCTCCTTTTGTGAAGATAGAGCCCCAAAAAGGTGGATACAGGGCAGTTGTATTAATGTGAATGATTTGTTCCTGGAAACTTATTTCTAATCTGTATAGTTCAAGACTAAGTTTCAAGAGATCTGACAAGGGAGGGTGGCTCGGTCTGCCAGCTAATTTGCTCCCTCCTAATGAAAATAGCAAAACACAGTTTATAATTCATTCAACAAGTCATCTTTGAAATAAGCAACTCTTGATTATTTTTTTTATAATTGGAAGAAATATGAATTATTTCAAAATATATACATAGAGATTTTATAATGTTTTATACCATGCCACTTCAAATTAGTGAAGTTCAAAATCACATTAAATGCAGCCACATCATTCTTGAACTACCTTTGTTTAACCTCATCAAAAAAAAAAAAAAATCTTCACAGAAAATATATTTTGATGTGATTCATTTGGTTTTTATTTAGAGTTGATCAAGGAACACCCACTTGAAAAACACTCCTATGTATTCTGTGAAACTGTGCAACACATTGTGATCATTAGTTTCCTGGACCCCACTTATATAAATCATAATTCCCGCATTACATTTTTATGTCAGAAAACGGTTTTAAGAACTGTATGCTTCCTTTTATCACAAGAGAATTGCCACCAAGAACCTGGGAATTAAATTTGACGTTGAACCATAGTATGTGGCAAATTTCCTGACAAAATTTGGAATGATCTCGCCTTAGAGAGAAGACAGGAAAAGCAAATATCACCTGTTTATAAAATTTATGTAGCATAATTTAAAGAAGTAACCAAAACAGTTTTGTACTAGGTAACAATTTTTACAATTTCTGATCTTAATTAAAATTTGGCTCCCTACACAAGAAGTAAAGCAATTGGATGGATAATAACAAGGCTCCATTCTTTGAGAAGACCTTAGGGATAAAGAAGCCAATGAGAAAAGTCCTACCTTTGAAGTAGCAATTCTTGAGTGTGTTGGCTAATGAATATATACCTTAAGTGACTGGACAGAAACAGTGAAGGAAATGCTCTAAGAGCAGAGTGTCAGCCTTGAAGAAAAATTAATGTTCGACTCATTCTTACCTTATGGATTACGCCTTGGGGGCCAATCCAATTCTTTTGACTTTCCCTAGTCTTTCCCTTGGTTAGGACCTTGCACAGACCCATCTAAGTGAAATGACTAATCAGTAACTGGCAGAATGTTCAGACCATAAGGGAAACCTGTTTGGACAAGGGTGAAAAAATAATGCAGCTTATAATAACTGCTGAACGTAGAATGGCGCAGCCACTTTGGAAAACAATCTGGCAGTTCTTCAAAAGGTTAAACATACAGTGACCATATGACCCAGCAATTCCACTCTAAGGTGTAATTTCCTACTTGTCCATCTCACCTGGTAACTTCAAGCAGTTCAGTGAATGAATCAGGGAAGAGAGATAAATTATTTCCCATCTTTAATTCAAGGGTTATCTGGAATAGACATTAATTATCAATATGTTGGACTCTGTTTATTGTCTCTACTTCCTTCGTTTTTATACACGTTTCTATTTTTATAAGTATATTATACACTCAAACTTTTTATTAAAATGTCTTATTAAAATAATGACAGATCTATTGTTGATTATTAAAAATACAGAAAAACATCATGAGCCTAGTACCCAAAGATAGCGACTGCTAGTATTTTGCTACTTTATACTTCTTCTCAGGATGTATTTACATATATATTTATTTTATAAGAGTGGGAGCAAACATTGCACAATTGTCTTAACCTAATTTTCCCAATTCCATGAAAGAATCTACTACAATACCATTTTCATTGCTAGAAGATACTAATATTTCACATGAACACGCCATGCGCTTTTTGCACTAGCTATCCCTGAGAAACAGATTCTAAGAAAAAGATTTGTGCTGTGTGCAGTAATGTTATTGGATCGCCCTTGGGATCAACCGTTATATGGGCGAGTGAAGCAAGTAGGGTTGGGTCAAGGGAGGAGTGAAATTATAGTGAAGTTGCAATAAAGATCGTGGGGAGCTCTGGAGCAGGGATGCCCCTTCAGAGTTGCTTCTCCTTGAGGTAAAGCGGCTGAATCTTTGAAACCCCTTTTTACCTGGTAATTGTATGGGGACTATGCCCTAAGAATAGGTGTGACCTGGGGCAAGACAGTTCTTTACAGCTCAGGCCAATTCATGGGTAGAAATTCAGGGGAGAGCCATTGGTTGTCAACGCTACCAGCAACTGAGGTAATGAATTCCTTAGTCCTGAAGCGGGAATCTGGGAGACATAAAGTAGTATTTGGTGAAGTCTATCTCCCATGCCATTTAAATGTATTTACATATTTTATGAAGTTCTCAAGGTATCTTTCTTCTCCTATGTATTCTAGATTTTACTGACTCTTGGCTAACATCTCTGCTGATTTAGGTGGCTTACCTGCTTGGGTAACCCAGACCCTCATCCCTTATGGGTCTGAGCCCCTGGTCACCATGACTTTCTCAGGCCTGTTGCACTTACAATCATTATCAAGATTGGGCAGTGTAGTATGCCAAGAGATTCCCCAGTGGACTGCATGGGTACAAAAGTTACTCTTTCCTGCCCTCATTGTGAAGCAGCTGCCCTACCTCTCTACCTGACATCAGAGTTAAGCACCTGTGCCAGGATGGTGACTCTTTTCTTTGCTACTATTTTCTTTGCTTTTTTTTTCTTATCTAAGAACCCTAAAGTGACATTAGTGTTTTCATTTAAAGTTTAATGGGACTTCTTTTTTAATTAAAGTTTATTGGGATGGCAATTGTTAATAAAGTTAAATAGATTTCAGGTGTACAATTCTGTAATACATCATCTATATATCACATGGTGTGTTCACCACCCAGAGTGAGTTCTTCCATCACCATATATTTGATCCCCTTTACCCTTATCTACCACCCTCCTCCCCCCTTACCCTCTGGTAACCACTAAACTATTGTCTGTGTCTATGAGTTTTTGTTTCATTTGTTTGTCTTGTTCTTTTGTTGTTTTCAGTTTTATATACCACATATCAGTGAAATCATATGGTTCTCTACTTTTTCTGTCTGATTTATTTCACTTAGAATTATAATCTCAAGATCCATCTATGTTGTCACAAGTGGTACTATTTCATCTTTCTAATGGCCAAATAGTATTCCATTGTGTATTCCACAACTTCTTTATCTAGTCATCTACCGAAGGACACTTTGGTTGGTTCCATGTCTTGGCCACCATAAATAAAGCTGCAATGGACATTGGAACACATATGTCTTTATGGATAAATGTTTTCAGATTTTTTGGGTAGATACCCAGGAGGGAGATGGCTGGGTTATATTGTAATTCTATTCTTAATTTTTTGAGGAACCTCCACACTGCCTTCCATAACAGCTGCACCAGTCTGCATTCCCACCAACAGTGTATGAGGGTTCCTTTTTCTCCACAGCCTCTCCAACACTTTTTACTATTTGTCTTGTTGATGGTAGCCATTCTAACTGGGGTGAGGTGATATCTCATTGTGGTTTTTATTTGCATTTCTCTGATGATTAGTGATGTTGAGCATTTTTCCATATGTCTATTTGCCATTTGTATGTCCTCTTTGGAGAAATGTCTCTTCAGGTCCTCTGCCCATTTTTTAACTGGATTGTTTGTTTTTTTATTGTTGAGTTGTATAAGTTCCTTATATATTTTGGATAAGTTGTATGAGTTCCTTATATATTTTGGATTTAGCCCTTTATCAGAGGTGTTGTTTGCAGAAATCTTCAATGGGACTCTCGTATCTTTTGATAGAATATTTCCCTCTCTGAGGAGCAGAATATTTAGACCCACATGTCTAGAGTTGTAGAAATGGAAAGAATAAATTCTCCGAGTTAGTTACTTGGAGGGATGGTAGAGCAGGATTTCTCCTACCTCCTTCTGTTGGTTTCCAGACCCATACATTCTACCTGTTGGAGACATAGCAGCATGCAATAATCATCTACTTAGGATGTAACTAGGTCATAGAGCATAAGCCCCCCATTCTTATAGAACATCATATCCAAGCTGGTGCCTCCATTACTTTCAAAAGGCTATTCTCTCACTCAATCAGACTGGGAACTTCTGGGTGGTGGAGTGGGTGGTGCAGTAAGTGATCAAACCGGTGGATCTGATGGTCATGCGTTCACTGCCATATCTCCTTTGTTGTCAAGTGAATCTTAGTCTGATGCGATACTGTGCAAGATCCCATGTCAGTGGATCCAACACTCTGTAAGCCCTTGAATAGGGTACTGGCTGAGGTTCTATGGATGGCAAAGGCAAACCCACACCCAGGATATATGTTGATTACAGCCAAGAAGATTTGCTGCCCCTTTCAGAGTGGAAGGGATTCAGAGTGGTCAATTTATCACCACATAGCTGGTTCATGTCCTTGACGATTATGCCGTATCAGGACTTAGCATTAGTCTCTGCACTGGGAGGTGGGATATTTCAGAGTGGCAGTGGCTAGATTAGCCTTGGTGAATGGGAGCCATGCTATTCGGCCCATGCATAGCCACCATCCCTGCTACTATGACTTCTCTGTTTATGTGACCGATATACCAGTCCTGGGGTGGCTGATGACAGAGACTAGCTGATACCAATTGGACATACCAATCTGTATTTTTGATTGTTTAGTGCCTCGTCTGTGAAAAATGATGAAGGAGAAAGGGATGCTCTCTAGAGGGCATTAACATGTAATGCAAAGATCTTCACACTTGGGCTCATTTCCATAAGCCCACCCACTTACATTTTCCCAAGATGCCCTTGTTGACAGTCTTCTAATTTTCCTTTTTCCACGTCCCTGAAAAATTGGTTGAATTATTTTCCTCTGCTTGAATTGGTATATATTATTTTTCTCCCCATTCTTTCCACAAAAGATAGATGATTAGATGCAATGCCTCCACCCATTGTGAGGATTTTCCTTCACAGTTTTCTTTCCGAGACACTCGTGAGTATGGTTATAGTGCAGCAGCAGTCCATTTTTAGCTTGCCCTTTGTATCAGGATGACCCATCTGTAAACCATCTGTTGGGCTTTTTTCCTCTTCAGTGAGCTAATCATCAGGGACCCCTCATATGGCCACAGGTTCACGGTGATAGAGGTGCCAATGCAGCTTAATTGTGCCCTCCATCCTGCTTAATGCTTGGTTCTGGATTTACCACTTCCATCTTATGATGAATTGCTACTGAGTCCACCTGACCTATGACTTGACAATTCCCAGGGAAGGACTCAGCTGAGCCAACAGCTGCCAATATTCTAGCAGCTAGAGGAATGAATGCCTCAGCTCATTTCTGAAAAAGAAACTTCAATTCTCTGATGTTGAGCATTTCAGGTGTTTCTTGGTATTTTTGCTTGCACTTTATTTTTGCTATTTCAAACAACTTAACTTTGAAAGTTATTATTTTTACAAAGCAGAGCATTTATAAAAATTAGAAAGATATAAACCAAAAATGGGGAACTAATCAGATGATAAGAAACTAGGAAACTTGGGTTCTAGTCCTAGCTTTGTTATTATCTTAGAATATTATAGTTGACTAACCATTTCACTTCTCAGAGCCTTAATTGCCTTATCTACATTATAAGACAGTTGAATGAGAACAATTTTTTCCAATCTAGAATCTACTGAGAAAGCAATAAAAATTCAAGAGCTATTTCCAGTATTTTATAAAGTCTAGTGAAAATGATTTATCTTTCCTTGAGAAGGTTGCTGAGGGATCGAGTGAAATACACTGCACTGACAGTTTAGGCAAGCACGAGAGCTATATCTAGAATAAAAGAATCCTAGAACATCTTTGTATGATAGGTATTGCCAAGGTCATCTGGTCCAACTCACAAACAGATGCACAAATCCCATCATTATAATTGTAAACTATTCTTTGAACTCTTCCTATATCATGAGTAGGCCTGTCCAGTTTCAGAGGGCTCTAATACGTACGTTGCCTAGAAGTATTTTCTCCCATCAGTGGTCGCTCTCTTTCTTTCATCAACACACGATTCTCTCCTCAATTTATTCCAATTGAGCTTCATTACCCACCATTCCTCTGTGCCTGCCAAATCCAATGATCTCTCCTTTGTTCTTATCCTACCTCATTTCTCAGCAGCATTTGACACAATTTTCACTCTCTCCTTCTTGAAATGATTTCTTCCCTTGTCTTCCTGGTTAGCATCTTTCCTGCCTTTCCTCTTAATTCACTGGTTTATCTTCCTCAGTCTTGTACTCTGCCTTTTCCTCTTCCTTCCTCTACCCAATTTCTAAATGAACCCATTGGCTCAGTAACTTGGCCCTGTTCCCTTAAGTGGCATCACTTATTCTCATGGCTTCAGGTAGTCTAGACTTTCTTTAAAAAAAATAAGTCAGATGATTTTAATCAACATTAAAATAAAAACTAGCAAATAAGAACATCAGCATGCCAAATGTAAACATTATTTTCTTACAAAAAATTGTTTTCAATTATTGTTGACATTCAATATTGTATTAGTTTCAGGTATACAGCATAGTGGTTAGACATTTATATAATTTACAAAGTGATTCCCCCCGATAAGTCTTGCACCCACTTGACACCATTTACTGTTATTACAATCTTATTTACTGTATTTCCTAAGCTGTTCTTTACATCCCCATGACTATTTTGTAACTACCAATTTGTACTTCTTAATCCCTTCCCCTTTTTTGCCCAGTCCCCCAACCCCTTCCTCATCAGGCAACAATCAGTTTGTTCTCTGCATCTATGAGTTTGCTTCTGTTGTGCTTGTTGATTTATTTTGTTTTTTTTTTTAGGTTCTACATATAAGTGAAAATATATGTATTTGTCCTTCTCTATCTGACCTATTTCACTTAGCACAATAACCTCTAAGGCAATCCATGCTGTCGTAAATAATAAGACTTCATTTTTTTTTATGGATGAGTAATATTCCATTGTATATATGTCCTTTCTCTTTATTTCTTGAATATCTCTTCAGTGGGGATCTCTGCAGCTGAGATATCCTGTCACACGTGTGTGTGGGACCAGTCCATTTTGCATCTCTGCCCCTCCTACCAGTTTCAACATAGCTTCTTTACAGCTTTAGTTAGAGAAGTTCTCTTCAGCTAGTCTTCAGGTGTTTCTCAATGGTGTTATTCTATAAATTTAGTTGCAATTTTGATGTAGTTGTGGGAGAATGCAAGCACAGCATTTACCTACTCTACCATCTTGACTGGAGGTCCCCCAGGTAGTCTGTATCTTCCATTCATCACCTCTTATCTGAAACTTAGATTCAAATATCCAACTTTATACTTAGCAACTCTTTTCGGATGGCTAATAGGTATCTAAACCTTAATTTGTTCATAAGTGAACTTTTTGTTTTTCCACCCAGACCCATTCCTTCCCCAAGCTCTCAAATATCAGAAAAGTGACAACACTTCTGCTAGATTTCTCAGGCCCAAAACTTAGGATACACTGATAATTCAGCTTTTTCTCTGTCCAATATGCACCCAAATTCTATCATTTCTAATTCCAAAAGTGGCCCCAAATCTGACATTTGATTTTATGTCCGTTATCACTCTCTCCCTCTCTAAGACTTCTCTGTTTCTTGCCTGGAATATTACCATAACCTTCCAATTGGTCTCCTTGCTGCATTCTTGCTTTTTATAATCTGTTCTCTATGTAATAGCAAGAACAGTTTATTTAAAATATAATCAGATCATGCATGTCATTTCTCTGCTTAAAACCCACCAAATGCCCGGCTGCTAATGGCAACTGAAATCTCAGTATTTCACCTTGTCCTACAGTGCCATAAATGATCTTGACCTTGCATTGCTGAACATCCCATAAACATTACCTGCCCTATCTACAACCTTTCAGCCAAACTGGCCATCTCGCTCACCATAGGATCTTTTTACTAGGTGTTCCATTTTCTTGGAATTATTCTTTTCTTGATCCTCAGTCTTAGATTCTTAATCCTTATTGTCATACATGTCTCAGTTGAGATGTCACCTCCTTAGAAAGGGCTCTTTGGCCACTCAATCCAAAGTAGCCATCTAATTCTTTTCCTATTTTTATGCCCTATTTGATCCTAGGGTAACACTTAACACTTCAGGAGTTTTCCTCGTTTGTTTACCTATTTATTGTGTCTCTTCACTAGACTAAATTGTCTGAGCAGTGACATCGTCGACCTTGTTCCTATTCTTTTCTCAGAGAGACTTAGAAAAGAGCTTGGCACACAGTAAACGTTCAATAAAAATTTGTTAGAGGAAGAAAGGAATCAGGAGACTGAGTCTCTAGCCTAACGTCACAGCCAAAATGTCCAGGATAAAATTGAAATCCATTGTTATTTAAATTGGTGTCCTTGTTTTGATGTGAAAAACCCTATCAAAAGTTCAATTATAGACTACTGTTAACTGCTATCCAACTCTTTCCTTTGTCAAACAAAAAGCTCCTATTTGGAAAATGTATCATTTCGGGGAAGAAGATTTAGTGTAAAGCACACAGTGGACATGAAATGTCAATTGCCAAAGATATCATAAAATTTACTTCATAATAGAAGCATTTTCATTTTTTTTCTTATTTCAGAGAATCTACAGGTACTGCAATTTACTCTAATGGGCTACCTCTGTTCATAGTAAAGTCAGAGGTAACTTTTATAGTAATTGTGATAGGATATTCTCAACAGGTTTTCCTACCTTGGCCTTTAATGGAAAATACAGGATGTTTGCCCAGGCCTGCTAGATTACTTATCTTCTTGACAATCCAATTTAAAAAAATCAAGTAGTAATCAGTTAAGTTTGATCTTTCTGGGTTATGGGACCTCAATAGATATTTTAAGATATCCTAACTTTAATAATTATGATGTATTTTCCTTCAGCCAGATTTATACCATGATAAGCATAAGCAAACTCAAATTCTCAAACCTGACTATCACCATTTTTTCCTTTCCTGTCACTCCCTTTTCTGATTGAACCATGATCAAAAGTCTATTCATTAGTTCATGTTATCCAACAAGAGGAAAATTTCTATTGCACTTTATTAATAACTAAAATGTATCAAGTGTTTAACATGCGCCAGCCAATACTCTATGTTTTTACAGATGAGGTCTGACAATTAAGATTGCAAACTCATCCTAGAAAAAGTGCTACACACCTCATTGCTGAATATCACTATGGTCACCTTCGAAGTACTCCCTTTGGGAAACTATGCAGTGATGCCAGCGCCTAGTCCACCCTTCAAAGCAATTTTGGAACTCTTTTTCTGGACGGGCCATCAGAGCTATCATCATATTACCCTTGATGTCCTGAATGTCATCAAAATGTCTTCCTTTCAATATTTCCTTTATCTTCTGGTAAAGAAGTCACTGGGGGCCAGATGTAGGGAGGATGTGTCAATACAGTTATTTGTTTACTGGCTAAAAACTCCCAGATAGTGTCCTGTGAGTTGGTGCATTGTGGTCATGAAAGAGCTCCTTTGAGACTATTTTTGCACCCATCTTTCTCATGCCAAGATTTTCAGTTAAGATTTTCCTGACTGTTTCTCTATCGATGTTTACTTGGTCTGCTATGCTTCTCACAGTCATCCGATGATTTTGACTCACTATTCCCCGAAATTTTGCAATGTTTTCATCAGTTCTACTTGTTACTGGCCACTCTGACCTCTCTTCATCAGTGACACATTCTCTCCCCTCAGAAAAATGTTTAATCCATTTGTACATTGCTGTTTTCTTCATGGCATTATCCCCATAAACTTGGACTAACATGTCCCTGATTTCACTTCCACTCTTGCCAAGTTGAACAAGAAATTTAATGTTTGTTCATTGCTCTAATTCAAGCTCAGACATTCTCGTGACAGGCACACAAACACATGGGACAACAATAATGACTGCCACTCAACAAGACACTGCCACATGTCAACATGAACACAGCTGTGAGACACTGATATAACAAGGTTATGAAACCTTACCGAGCTGTTTGTACAGTGCTGCCCATGTAAGCACATGGTGGCAAGTTCATGAACTTGATTGTCAGACCTCGTAGTTTAATTCATTTAATCATGACATGTGTACTATTATATTGACCATTATATAGATTGACAAACTGCAGCACTGAGCAGTTAAGTAACTTGAGTGAGTTTAAAAAGCTATTAAGTAGTCAAGCTGGGCTATAAACCCAAGCAGTCTAACTCCAGAGCCAGGGCTCTGAGCCACTACGCTACCTCCCCATTGATAAAACTCAAATTTTTCCTTTTGCTTTTATAACTTGTTATTACTTCAGTCCCTTATACAGTTTGATAAATAGTGACTAATACCTTCTCCAGGAAAAGCATCCCAGTTTTCTCATATTGTAAGATTCCAAATCTCTTTGTCACCCAGGTCACCTCTGGAAATCCAGGAGAATCTATTCATCCTCTTATATCAGTCCATGTGTGGGCTTAGGTAGAGATAATTACTTCCTACATATTATAATTTTGTTAATAAACGAGTAGTGTCAACTCACCTTAGCTTATTTGGTAGCCACATCATACTCTTTACTCATATTTCTATCAAATGTATTTTGCACAAGATTCAAAACTCCTTGGAGCTGCTATACGTATTTCCCAAAACACCTACCAGGAACCAAATGGAAATAAATTTTCAGTACAGTATACAGTATAGTCTGAAAATGGGCTTCCCATAACATCAAGGACACATGCATATTCAAGCCTAAAATCCTTTAAAATCATACACATGTGAAAAGATATTTTTAAAAACTAAAGACATTTTTAAACATTAAAATAATAAAATAAATCAAGAAACATTGTTTGCTACAAAAGCCACTTAAAGGCCTGCTGATAGTATCGGTAAGAAAAATAATGAAAGCCCTCAGTAATTGGAGGCCTTCCGGTACACATGTGAGAGAGGAGAGAGACAGAAATAAGTCCTGGGGATGTAATGTACAGCATGGTGACTATAATTAACAATACTGTATTATATATTGCAAAGTTGATAAGAGAGTAGATCTTAAAGTTCTCATCACAAGAAAAGAAAATTGTAACTATGTGTCATGATGGATGATAACTAGACATGTAGTGATCATGTCACAATATATATTATACAAATATCAAATCATTATACACCTGAAACTATTATAATGCCATATGTCAATTATATCTCAATTTTTAAAAAGAGAGGAGAGATAGTATATAAAGAAAGGGAGCGTGAAAGAGTTTGATTTTGCTGCACTCTTTTTCCCTCTCCTGCTTTAAATTCTCACAATTACAAAGCTTCCTGGCTTCATGTTTTCTAGTAATCTTTCCCCCATGTTACTCTCTGGACTGTTATCACTGTCTGGTTCAACACTGATCTTGTAGCCTATCGGTAAAGAGTCAGTTCAATGATCTAGCCTTAAGTTTTCTTATTGGACCTTGCCTTGGTGAAATGCTTTACCATGAGGCAGTGGTATCACTGAGTTTGCCCTGGCCACATGAGGAGGAGCTAATCATGAACTGCTGTTAGCTCTTCTTTTTGTATCCATGTGATACTGGGTTGATTTTGAAAAACCTAAGTGATAGATTTCACATTTATTTCTAATATGTTGCCTCTTGTTTTATTCAACCTATGCTAAGATCTTTGGGGAATCCAATATCTATTAGCCAACCAGATTTCAGGTCATCCACATATTTGAAAACAGGCCATTTATTTATTTACCTGAGTTCATGAAAATGTTAACCAAGGATGGGGTTCTGGGATAAGATCACTAAAGATTTCTTTCTCAATAAACAATGACACATTAATCAGTGCTCTTTGAAAACGGTCATTCCATCATTTATGGACCACCTCGAGTGTTCCATCAGCTAGTTCTTTTTTTATAACATGGCCATGGACATAATCCAGGTATACCATTTTATGCTTGGGATATACCCATCCTGTACTCTTTAGTGGTATTATAGCATAGAGATTAAGACCATGGATTCTGATATGTGACTACCGATACATGTGCAAAATACATGTTCCCGTTTTAGCTTTGTGGTCTTGGGTTGGTTATTGCTCTAAACCTGTTACCTCATGTATAAGATGGGGGAAATTAATACTTAAAATCAAATGAAAAATGTATATAAAGCATTTAACCTAGGGCCTAACATTGAATAAGTGCTAAAGAAATACTAGCTCTTCATCATGGTAATAGTTCACTTACCCAAAAAGAAAATGAGGCTAGTTAGTTACAGCATAATCTTAAGGAGCCCGTCCTGGGTCTTAGTCAATCCACTTCCCTTTGTACGAATTTACATGGTCTCATTTTATACTATTTGAAAAATCCATGCATTTTACCAATCCGTTCTATAATTTTTCACAGGGATTAATGTCAGGCTCACTGATCTATAATCGCAGAATTTACTGTTTTCCCTTATTGAAAATTTGCACTTGTATGTGCCTCTCTCCCCTTCTCCATCATTCCTCAGAGGTAACAATTGCTGGTTCAGAAGTTTCATCCCCCACTTCTTTCCAACCCTGCAGTGAAATTCATCTCAGCCAAGGTACTTGATGTTCTCTATCTTCCCACCTATCTTTTAAATCAGTTCCCTCTTAAACTAGTTTGTTCTACCCTCTCCAGTCTGAAGATCATAGTCTTTGACGCAGAAGACAGGCAGAACAGGAACGGAGTGGTCCTGCTTTCTTTTTGTCGTCTGTTATCACCATCTGTCTCAAGCATAGGGCCTACCCCTTCCTGTTTGTTCCTCTTGCTCATTAGTATAACTTTTAAAATTCCCCTCTTTTTAACTTATTATTTTAAACAACTTTAGTTCCATGAGAATTTATACTTTAATTTATTCTTAAAGGCCCGTGCAAGTAGTTTAAATTCACCACTGGTTATCCATTCCTCTTTCTGCTTTTTGTTTGTCTTTTCAAAATATAAGCTCAGGCATTTCCAGTGTAAAATGACATTTGAAGTAGTTTCTCCCTAAAATATCTTTTAAGGCCCAAATTAAAAGCAAATACAATGTGTGTCTCTGGAGAAGTTTAAGGTACTATTGCTTTAAAATGCCAGGTCTCAGTGTTAAGTGACTTCAGAAAGTTAATTGCTAAGGAAATGTGAGGTGAGTAGGGGATGTGGACTAAGATTATAGCTATGGAGATGGGAGTAAATGGACAGATTCAGGATATAGTGGAAGAAGCACCAATAGTATCTACTGATGGATGGAATATAGGTTGTGAGAGAAAGAAGAGTCAAGGAAAATATAACCTATAAATTTCTGTTTTTTTTTTTTAAGCAATTAAGTAAATAGTAAATCTATTTAGTGAGAGCTGAAAGACTTTCAGCAACAAATTGGGACGGGGTATTAATTCTGTTTAGCCATATTTAAGTTTCCTATTAGACAGCTAAATTGGAATGCCAAGTGGATTATAGGAGTTTGGGATTCTCAAGACAGAGCTAGGCTGGAGATATAAATTTGATTTGTCTGCTGAAGATGATGTTTAAATCCCTGGGACTAGCTGAAATTACCCAGATTAGATCATAGAGGTGAGAAAGAGCCAAAGAGAGAGTCCTGAGTCACCAAAATAGTTAGAGGTCTAGGGGGAGAAGGAAAGGGTTTGAAATGAAGCAGTCAGAGAGATGAGAGAAGAGCTAGGGAAGCATGATATTCTAGAAACCAAGTGAAGAATGTGTCTCAGGAAGGAAGGAATAGAGTGCATGGTGTCAAATGTCAAAAGCTCAAGTAAGATGATCTCAGAGAAGTGAACATTAGCTTTAGTAAGATGAAGTCATTGGTGAGATGATGTCCATTTTTGTAGAGAAGTCAAGAGAAATACCCAATTAAGATGATTTGAAGAGAAAATGTGAAGAAGTAGAGACAGTAAGTCTAGATATGCTTTATTTTTCTATAAAGGAGGGCAGAGAAATAGGCAATAGCTAGAACAGGATGTGGAATCAAAGGAAAGTTTTTGTTTGCTTGCTTTTTTGTTTGTTTGTGTTGATGGGTAATCTTAAAGCATGCTTCAGTTTGGATGGGAAGGATTCAGTAGAAAGGGAGAAATTAATAATGTAGCAGAGAAAGAAAAAAAAGGGCAGTAAAAAATTCATTTTTTTTTTACAAAAAGGTAAGTGGTGTGGTTGGGCTAAGATGGGAGCAGTGACTTCTCTATTATAACTAGAAGAGAGGCCAATATGTGTATACAGATACAAGCAGGTTGATGGTTGAAAGATAAAATCTTTATTGGAGTAGAACTATTTTGTATAAAATATGCAGAGGTTATTAGCTTAGGACAAGGGGGGAAGAGGATGTTGGAGATTTAAGATCATCTGCTGAGATAATAGAAAAATACATTTACTAGAGAATTGGGGTAGGTTTGATTGTCAGTGTCAAGTGACAATTCGAAGGTTACGCTCATGGTTTGAAATGATTCTGGTCAGCACTGCTGTGATTTTCTCCAGTAAGACTGAGATGTTTGTGAACAAATGTGGGGAGAGAAGTTTGTATAAGGAAAGCTGGGATTTTTTTTTTTTTTTGGCTATGTGCAAAAGTAATTGAGACACAAGTATTTAATGACAGCTATAAGGGCGAAATTATAACGCTGGACAATGGAATCCAGACCTAGAAACAACAGAAGTGAAGAAATTGAGAGTGGTCAGTATTTTCTTTCTTGTTTTTATTTAAGCAATTAAATAAATGGTAAATCTGTTTAGTGAGAGGTGAAAGACTTTCAGCAACAAATTGGAAAGGGGTATTAATTCTGTTGAGCCATGTTTAAGTTTCCTATTAGACAGCTAAATTGAAATGCCAAGTGGAATTTTGTTTTGAGCTAAATTGAAATGCCAAGTGGAATCTTTTTTTTGATAATTTTTGAGATAGGAACTTATATTATTGGTTTAAGACTTTTCCTCTTTTCTAATGTAAACATTTGGTGCTATAAATTTCCCTCTCAGCAGTGCTTTAGCTGTATCCCATATATTTTAATATGGTGTATTTTCATTTGCTTCTATGTATTTTTTAATTTCCTTTGAGACTTTCTCTTTGATTCTTTACTTAGAAGTGTGTTGTTTAATTTCCAAGTGTTTGGAGATTTTCCCCTTGTCTTTCTGTTATTGATTTCTAGTTTGATTTTATTATGGCCAGAGAACATACTTTGTGTAATTTCAATTATTTTAAATTTATTGGGGTTTATTTATAGCCCAAGACATGATCTATGTGGTAAATGTTCCATAAACGCTTGGAAAATGTCTATTCTGCTCTGACTGGGTGATTTGTTCTATGTATATCAGTTTTCTGTTGGTAATTATGTTGTTCTGATCTTCTACGTTCTTGCTGATTTTGTATTAGTTCTAATGCTTGCTAAAAGGGTGTATTAAAGAACAAACAATTATTGTGAATTTGTTTATCTTGTCATCTATGTTGATTTCTGCTTAATGTATTTTGGAGATCCGGCTGTTTGGTGCACACACATTAGGATCATTATATCTTCCTGGTGGATTGATCCTCTTTTATTATGTAATGTGCCTCTTTGCCTCTTGTATTATTCCTTGCTCTACAGTCTACTTTATTTAATACTAATATAGCTACTCCTGATTTTCAAAAATTAATATTTTCATGGTATACTTTTCAATCATTTTACGTTAGCCTATGTTGTTGAATTTTAAGTGAGTTTTTTGAGATCTGGTTATGAGGAGTTGTGTTAGGGATACATTTACTTTGGATTTAGTGGAATAAACATACGTAGTCCACAGATAGTCTTGCATATAATTAAGAAATTCCTACTTATTCTTGCATGGGGTGGCTTTAGGAAAGTTCCTAACCACTCACTATGCTGACTCACCCAACTTTATGATACAAAGTTCAGGACCTATGGTTGTCTTGCAATATGAGCAAGACAAATTCAGAAGTATTGTGTAGGGAAGAGAAATAATATTTGAAATTTGGGGAGCCAGAAGTTAGTCTGTGGAAAATTCTTCCAACAATTGGACATGTAATAGTTAGTATTTATTTATCTAAATATTGGAACAAGTGAGACATAATGGCACCTAGTCATAAGAGACGTTCTCTCTTGCCACAAATACTCAATAATGCAACATTTACAATTATAAATAATCCATACTTTTCAAAGATGAAAATTGCATAAAATAAAATTTATCAGAATTTTTTATTAGTAGACTACAAGTACTATAAATAGTAAGTACATCTATGTGTGATATCACGTGTTTTATACATTCTAATTCTAAATAATATTTTTTTTAAAAAGTTGATCAACCATGCTAGAACAAAGACTGAATTTACCAAATGATCTTACAAAATCATAATTATATAAAAGTAATATCAAGTGTATTCTGCCAAAATGTTTCAAGCAGTTGATTAATTAAAAATAGTATATCATAATTTATTTGGGGGGAATTTAGGAATGATTATAGTATCTGGAAGCTTTGTTTAATTTGTAATTTGCTGTGGCTTCTTTTCTCATTCTAAAGAATTACTCACTTTTGTATCTAATTTGGTGTGAGTACTTTTGTATTATTTTTCTTTAAAATGATGTCACAAAACTTGGATATTTAGCAGAATATCTTGTGTTTTCAAAGTTTATTGTCATACCAACTGTAAATGAAGATAGTATTATCTTTTCATTCCCCATATTTATATAGCTTCTTTAATTTTCTAACCTTATCTGTCTTCAAAATGTATTAAATAGTGATAACAGCAGAAATCCCTGTCTTATTACTGATTTAAATAAAATACTGGTTGTTGTATATAATGTAGTTGTTGGCTTTAGGTAGAGATTTTTTTTTTCCAAAAATTTTGTTTAGATATTGCTATGGGCTGAATTATGTCACCCCAAAATTATGTGTTGAAACCCTAACTCTTTATGTGACTGTATTGCAGATAATGCTTTTAAGGAGTTGATTAAGGTTAAATGAGGTGATAAGAGTGGAGCCCTTTCTGACAGAACTGGTGACCTTATAAGAGGCCATAGGGTCTTTCCTTAGAAGAAAAGGAAAGACACCAAATCTCCCTCGCTCTCTGCCATGTGAGGACACTGTGAGAAGTTAGCCACCTGCAAGCCAGGAATAGAGATTTCACTGGAACCCAAGTGTATGGTACCTTAATCTTGAACTTCCATCTGCTAGAAGTTTGAGAAAATAATTTTTTTGTTTGTTTGTTTAAGCCACTCAGTCTATGGTATTTTTTTTTGTCAGTCCAAGCTGACTGATACAGTTTCCCTTTTTCTCCTCCCCACTGAAAATTTATTGGTGTAAATGCAACCATATAAAGCCATAAATTATGTTAAACAATGTCATGGCATTGTCCTCTAGCCTACAGTTCTGAATTGTGGTGATTTTGTCCCATAGGAGTCATTTAGCAATGTCTAGAGACATTTTTGGTTGTCACAACTGGGGGTGAGGATTACATGCTACTGGCATCATGTGGATAGAGACCAGGGATGCTGACAAATATTGTACAAAGTTTGGACAGCTCCCCATAACGAAGACTTACCTGGTTCAAAATGTCAATAGTGCTAAAGTTGAAACACTGCCTAGCCAAACCTCTGAAAACCTCCATCCTCTAGAAGAAAAGAGAGAGAATGTCCCAAATGACTGTAAATGCTGCATCTTCTGGGCCAAAGTGGTGTGCATGGATGGGCCAGGCTGGGAGAAGTGAAGGGCTGGCCCTCAGAGCATCGGTAGTTGGTGGAGCAGGACCGCTTGCTCTGCTGTCCCTTGAAGTACAGGTTAGTAGTCGGTCTTGGCATTGGACCACTTGCCAGTGGTGCCGAAGGTCTCCACAGCTGTTGTCATTGACAGGTTTCCCTCTCATAGAACATGGGCAGGGCAGGTAGAGAAACTGGCCCTTTTGTAGTGGCAGATGATCTTGCGTATACCTCCTCCTCCTCCTCCTCTGGCTGCCAAGACCTGCCCTGGAGCTTTGTTTTATTTCTCTATTACTTATAGTTTTTCTTAGGAAAGTCTAATCAATTTTATCAAATGACTCTGTAGTAATCATTGACACAGTCATATTGTTTTTCTCCTGTAATATTTGATATGTTGGCTTAGTTAATGGATACATTCATTTCGAAAAATAAAAATACAAACTTTTTTATTACTTTCATCAGATATTTATTCAGGGTATTCTAACTTTATCCAGAAAGTTTTCATCTTTTTCCACAGTCTAGGGTTGGTGGATTAAAAATAATTTCATATTCACTTGTGGTTAGAAGGAATTCATCTCTAAAACCATCTATGTCTGGTGCCTCTTTTAAGATATTAATATCTAACCTTTGTGATTTGTTCTATAGTTATCTTCTTGAGACAGTTTTGGTCATTTCTGTTTTTTAATGGCTTCTTGATTGTTCTTGCCTCTTCTGGTTTATATTTTAGTGGTCAGGGTAATCTTTTTGAAAGTGAAGTTAAATCAAGTCAGTGATCTACTTAAAATTCTACTCAATAGTGAAAATAAAATAAAATTTTAACTCTTCCCCATGCTTACAGGGCCCCTAGAAACCTGTCTTATTTATTACAACCCTATCTTTTTTTTCTTTTTTTTTAAAGTTTATTGGGGTGACAATTATTAGTAAACTGACATAGATTTCAGGTATACAATTCTGTAATACATCATCTATATGTATCACATTGTGTGTTCACCACCCAGAGTCGGTTCTCTTTCCATCACCATTTACCCTTAACTACTATCTCCCTTTCCCTTTACCCTCTGGTAACCACTAAACTATTGTCTTTGCCTATGAATTTTTGTTTCTTCATTTGTTTGTCTTGTTCTTTTGTTGTTTTCAGTTTTATATCCCACATATCAGTGAAATCATATGGTTCTCTACTTTTTCTGTCTGATTTATTTCACTTAGCATTATGATCTCAAGATCCATCCATGTTGTCACAAATGGTCCTATTTCATTTTTTCTTATGGCCGAATGTATTTTATTGTGTATATATATACCACAACTGCTTTACTCATTTATCTATCGAAAGACCCATGAATTCCATGTCTTGGCAACCGTAAATAAAGCTGCAGTGAACATAGGAGCATATATGTCTTTATGGATAAATGTTTTCAGATTTTTTGGGTAGATACCCAGGAGGGGGATGGCTGGGTTATATTGTAATTCTAGTCGTAATTTTTTGGGGAACCTCCACACTGCCTTCCATAACGGCTGCATCAGTCTGCATTCCCACCAACAGTGTATGAGGGTTCCTTTTCCTCCACAACTTCTCCAACACTTGTTACTATTTGTCTTGTTGATGATAGCCATTCTGACTGGGGTGAGGTGATATCTCATTGTGGTTTTTATTTGCATTTCTCTGATGATTAGTGATGTTGAGCATTTTTCCATATGTCCATTGGCCATTTGTATGTCCTCTCTGGAGAAATGTCTCTTCAGGTCCTCTGCCCATTTTTTAATTGGATTGTTTGTTTTTTTGTTTTTGAGTTGTATTGAGTTCCTTACATATTTTGGATGTTAGCCCCTTATCGGAGGCATTATTTGCAAAAATCTTCTCCCATTCAGTTGGTTTCTTCTTTATTTTGTAGATGGTTTCTTTTGCTGTGCAGAAGATTTTTAGTTTGATATTGTCCCATTCATTTATTTTAGCTTTTACTTCCCTTGTCTTTGGGCTCAAATTCATAAAATGCTCTTTGAACCCAAGGTCCATAATTTTAGTACTTATGTTTTTTCCTATGCAGTTTATTGTTTCACGTCTTATGTTAGGTCTTTGATCCATTTTGAATTAATTTTGGTACATGGTGACAGATAGCTGTCTAGTATCATTCTTTGGCATGTGGCTTTCCAATTCTCCCAGCACCATTTATTGAAGAGGCTGTCTTTTCTCCATTGTATGTTTTTGGCTTCTTTGTCAAAAATTATCTGTCCATATTTATGTGGGTTTATTTCTGGGTTCTAAATTCTATTCCATTGGTCTCTGTGTCTGTTTTTCTGCCAATGCCATAATGTTTTGATTATTGTTGCCCTGTAGTATAAGGTGAAGTCAGGGAGTGTGATACCTCCAGCATTGTTCTTTTTTCTTAGGATTGCTTTGGCTATTTGGGGTCTTTTGTGGTTCCCTACAAATCTGATGAATTTTATTCTATTTCTTTAAAAAAAAATGCCATTGGTATTTTAATGGGGATTGCATTAAATCTGTATATTGCTTTGGGGAATATGGCCATTTTAACTATGCTGATTCTTCCAATCCATGAACATGGAATGTCTTTCAATTTCTTTGTGTTTTCTTCAATTTCTCTTAAAAAGTCTTACAGTTTTCAGTATATAGGTCTTTTACATCCTTGGTTAAGTTTATTCCTAGATATTTTGTTCTTTTTGTTGCAATTGCAAAAGAGATATTTTTTTTTTCTTTTTCTGAGATTACATTGTTAGTATATAGGAATGCAATGGACTTTTGTACATTGATTTTGTAACCGGCAACTTTACTGTATTCGTTGATTGTTTCTAATAGCTTTTTGGGGGAGTCTTTAGGGTTTTCTATATATAGCATCGTGTCATCTGCAAAGAGTAACAATTTAACTTCTTCATTCCCAACTTGGATGTCTTTTATTTCTTTCCCTTGCCTGATTGCTCTGACTAGGACTTCCAATACTATGTTGAAGAGCAGAGGTGATAGGGGACAGCCCTGTCGTGTTCCTGAACTAGAGCAAAGGGCTTCAGTTTTTCACCGTTAATTATGAAAGTAGCTGAGGGTTTGTCATATATGGCCTTTATTATGTTGTGGTATTTTCCTTCTATACCCATTTTATTAAGTGTTTTAATCATAAATGGATGTTGTATCTTGTTAGATGCTTTTTCTGCATCTATTGATATAATCATATGATTTTTGTCCTTTATTTTGTTTGTGTGATGTATCACATTGATGGATTTGCGTATGTTGAATCATCCTTGTGCCCTTGGAATGATCCCCACTTGGTCTTATGACACTCTTTCCTTTACCATTTCATTCAAACACACTGATGAATTGCCCATTCCTCAGGAATCTCTTTCCTCAGGGTAGTTTTTACAGGCTTTCCCCTTTACCTGGAAAGTTCTCTATCCCCTCCACAGTTCACATCAGTTGCTCCTTTGCTTGCTTCCAAATTCAGTTTTTAAATTTGCCACCTCAGAGGCAATCCCTGACCACTCTATCCAAATAGATCTCTTCCTGCCCCAATGCTCAACCTGTTACTCAAAGTAAGCAGAGATTTTTCTCTTTTCTGGGAGTCACAAAGGCTGAGTGAAAATATTTGATTGGTCACTGAGAGAATTATCTACCCCTCCCCACCTTACTTTGCTAACTGTTTATGGTTGAAGAGCCCAAAGATTATAACAGAATTCCAAATTAATTTTCTAAAGATAATTTCTGCCACTTGGAATTTCTTAATTCTTTTTGACTCTCTGAAGACAAATATTTATATGAGATCACATACAAATGCCAGGAATATTTTAGAATTGTACTCATATAGGAATTAATATGTATACAAGGACACTAATGTTGAGAAAAGGAGGGAGTGAGAAATTATATTTTTGATCAAGGTATCAACTACTTAAAAAAAAATTTAGTCTCTCCAAATGGTTTACTGAGACCATTTGTTGTTGATATTTCTCAATCTGGCTTATGTTGCCTGTTGTAATTTTACTGAGCTCAGTATTTTAACATTTTTGAGCATATTCTCAAAGATAGATGGCACCTTTAAAAAAAATCTGTCAATAAAGTAAACATGTAGCAAAAATGGGCCACTAAAGGAATGCTAAAAATTGGATAAAGAAAATTCACAGTGTGAACAATGAAGAAATAAAGCCATGTGTTGTTCATTACTAACTTTGTGTGACAATTCCTTTCAAAAAGATTTCATTTACCAATTTTAACATGAAACTATTATCAAATGCAATGAATGTGTCTGTCCCAACCATTTAACTTTTTGAAAATTGAACCTATCCTCAATATCAGATAAATGTTCAGACCCAAATCAGAAAGTGAATACAAGATAGGCCAGCTCAGGGGTCATATTTATAGGCATGCATTATTAGTGTGGATAGCATTTGCTAGCATCTACCAACTAAATATTAACATTTTAAGGTTGTCTGAGTGTTCAGTCTTTGAATCTACATTCATTTTATTGTCACCTCAGATCGGACAATATTTTTGCTTTTCAAATGATGAAATTAGCTTCTCAGTGAACTTCATAAGAGGAAAAGCCATCCTGCAACAGATGCTCTTCTGCTAACTCAGAATCATTCATAGGAGTTGTCAATTTGTTCTTCCAAAAATATCAAGTAAGATGAGAAGAAAGCAAATGTTTTTGCTATCAAGACATAGACATTTGTTCAGAGCAATAAAATAGCCTCAAATGCCAAAAAATAATAAAGAAAATGTGGAATGAGTAACTTCCAAAGTTATGGAAATAATTTGACTGTGTCTTACTACATGATAAAAATTGACACGATTCCTAAGTATCCACAGATGGAAGTACTACTCTAACAACGTGTTAGAGTGAAGTCATGATTACAGGCCTTATTATAATTATTGTGTAGCCAAGAATTTTGTCTGTTTCAAAACAATTATATACATATATTAAATGTGTATACATGTGTGATTAATTTTCTAATGGTAGTGATTAGTTTTCTTCAAGCCAATAAAAATTCTCTTACAGCAAATGTTACAGATTAAAATGTGGCTGACTGGGGCCTCAAGTGGAGTCCATGAATAGAACCATTTCTAATCTGTTCTTAGTTAACTCGCCCATAGGTAAAGAGAGAAAACCATTTTAAACTCAATTAACATATATAAAATAGCCATTCACAATCTGGCTCTGCCACACAAATCAACCCTTATTTTCTGTGGTTGAAAATGGGAATTAGTAAAGTTATAGGAGATGCTGATAGAAACCCCACAGAATAGAGATTTAATTTTTCTTTACATACAACTTAGTTTGAAAAGTATTATGATAAACTGCTTTAGATAAGATTGGAGAAGCTAGGAAGAAAAAAGGAAAAAATAATGTTTCTGTAGCCTAATGCAATGTGATGAAAAGGTATGGGCTTCAGTCCTGCAGAGCTGGGTTTGAATCCTGGTTTCTTAATTATGAGCTGTGTGACACTGAGCAAGTTGAATCTAAGTCTCCTACTTTGTAAGATTAGGATCATAGAACATCATAGTGATATGATGAGAGTTAGAGGAAATAATGAATACAGAATGCTGGTGAAGTGTGGGATACATAGTAGTCATTCCCTAAATGAGAGATATTGTTATTTTAGTGCTTTTTACCTGCCAGGTGCTTTTTATATATTGTTTTATTTAAACCTCACAAACTTGACTCCCAGCTTTGCTGTAAATTGGAATCATCTGGAGAGACTTAAAAATTAGTGATGCCTAGCTCCCAACCCCAGATGTCATGAGGTGTGACCTGCAGTTTGGGATATTACATAAAAAGCCTACCAGGTACTTCTACTGTGCAGCAAAGTTTAGGAACCTCTGCCTTACAGTAATGCAGTGAGCTGTGTACAGTTGACCCTTGAGCAATGCGGGGGTTAAGAGTGCTGACTGCCAGCACAAACATTTGTGTATAACTTAAGTCAGCACTCTCCATAAGTGGATTCCCAACCACCAATTGATGGCTGAAAAATGCATGTTCAAATTGGGTCAGTTGAAAAAAATCCAATTATAAGGGGATCCACATATTAAAAAACCCATGTTGTTCAGGGCTCAACTGTATTAGCATACCCATTTTTAGAATCAATAAAATTGAATTGAGAGATTGATTTACTTGAGATCACATGGTTAATGATTAACAATATGGTTTTGGAGACGATGGCCTTCATGTATTATTTCATAATAATACTAAGTCACCAAAATTAAAAAAAAAAGTTACAAAATAATATGTAGAGTTCAATGCTAATTTCTTTTTACTTGAAAGGATAATCATATGTGTAAAATGACTATAAATATGTTTATCAAATATTTGTAAAAAATCTTTTGGTGGTAGGATGAAGAATAAATTTTGTTTGGGTTTTTTTTGTTGTTGCTTTTTGCACTGTGATGATTTTTCCAAATATTCAACAGAGGATATATATCACTTTTTTAGTAAGGGGGTCAGGGGAGCACAAATGTGATTTCTTTAAGAGTCAGAAAACTGGAGAATAAGTAGGTTTATAAGTTCAAGAATGAACATGTTTAATTTGAGATGCCTGGAGAACATTCGGATGATAATATCCAAATGGCAGAAGGAAGCATGATTCTGAAGCTTGAAATAGAGGTGTGGACAGAATATCTAATTCTCTTCTTGAAAACATCTGTTAGACAAATCTAAGATTACTGTGAGCCTTCCATCAATTGTAAGGTAATAGTTATAAAACATTTTTACAAGTCCAACATCAGGATTTGTATCCTTTTCTTTCAGTTTCCTCCACCACCATCTTAGCTTAGCCCTGAATAACTCATGACTTGAAAATTTCTATAGATCTTTTATAACAGTATAGATATACTGTATTTTAATCTATTCTGTATACATCTACAACAATACTTGTAAAACTCCAGTAAGTCTTCTTCTTTAAAACACAATTACTTCCTATGACCTACTGAATAAAAATCAAATTTCTTAGGCAAGCATTCAAGATTTTCCATAATGTAACCCCTTCCCATTGTTTTTCATCCTCCACTCCTATCAAACATGATTTTTTGATCAAATACACCATTTATTTATCCACTTTAGAACTTTACTTATTCCTCTCCCTCTATTCCAAATGCCCATCTGTATCTGCACTTTTTCAAACACTTCCCATTCTTTAAAGCTCAGTTCAATGCTAGGTCCTTTATGAAAGCCTCCTCTATTATTTCCATTGAAAGTGATCTATCACAACTCCATGCACATTTCACACTATTTCACACGTGGAACTGACATGACATTTATCCCCCACTGGGAATATGGTTTACTATTTACAAGTCACTTCACAAAAGATACTCATTTTAATTCTCACAAACAATACCTGAATAGGTAGATACTAGATTTTTTTTTTAATTGCGAGAATGTGCAGTCTGATACCATACAACAAGTAAGTGGCTAAGTTTAGGTGTTAATCTATTACTTTTCAGGAAAGAGATATGAAACATGAGAAGATTTTTTGCATTTTTAAAAGTTGTGGTAAAATACACATAATATAAAATTTAACACCTTAATCAGTTTTTAATTTAATTTTTAAAATATTTTTTTTTATTTTTCAATTACAGTTGACATACAACATTATGTGAGTTTCAGCTGTACAACACAGTGATTAGACATTTATATAACTTACAAAGTGATCACCCCAATAAATCCAGAACCCATCTGACACCATACAGTTATTACAATATTACTGACTATATTTCCCATACTCTTCATCCCCAGGACTATTTTGTAACTACCACTTTGTACCTCTTAATCCCCTGCCCCTTCATCCTTCCTCCAAACCCCATCCCCCAATCCGGCCATCATTAAAATGCTCTCTGTATCTATGAGTTTGTTTCTGTTTTATTTGTTTATCCTATTCTCTAGATTCCACATATAAGTGAAATCATATGACATTTGTCTATCTTTGACTTACTCCAATCAGCACAGCACTCTGTAGGTCCATCCATGTTGTTGCGTATGTGAAGATTTCATTCTTTTTTATTGACTGAATAATATTCCATTGTATATATGTGACACCTCTTCTTTATCCATTCATCTATTGATGGACAGCCAGGCTACCTTCAGATCTTGGCTTAAATAATGCTGCAATGAACATATGGATGCATATATCCCTTTGAAGTAGTGTTTTGGGTTTCTTTGGATAAATACCCAGAAATGGGATTACTATGTCTTTCTTTGTCTCTTGTTATAGCCTTTATTTTGAAGTCTATTTTATCTGATATCCCAGGTGGATAGCAGTTGTTGTTTTTTCAATTTTCATGAAATAACTTTTTCCATCCCTTTACTTTCAGTCTGTATGTGTTTTTCGATCTGAAGTGTGTCTCTCATAGGCAGCATATGTAAGAGTTTTGTTTTCTTATCCATTCAGCCCTCCTATATCTTTTGATTGGCACATTTAATCCATTTAAAGTAATTGTTGATAGGTATGTAGTTATTGCCATTTTATTTTTCATATTTTTCACCTTTTCTTTTTCTTCTTCTTAAAGAAGTCTCTTTAACATTGCTTGTAATACTGGTTTGGTAGTGATGAACTCCTTCACCTTTTTCTTGTCTGGGAAGCTGTTAATCTGTCCTTCCATTCTAAAAGCTATGCTGGGTAAGAGTAATCTTGATGGTAGGCACTTGCTTTTTATCACTTTGAATATTTCATGCCAATCCCTTCTGGCCTGCAAAGTTGCTGTTGAGAAATCAGTTGATGGTCTTATGGGACCTCTTTTAACTGCTTTTCTCTTACTGCTTTTAAGATTCTCTCTTTGTATGTAACCTTTGGTATTTTAATTATAATGTGTCTTGGTGTGGGCTTCTTTGGGTTCATCTTATTTGGGACTCTCTGCACTTCCTGGGCTTGTATGTTTCTTTCCTTTGCCAGGTTAGGGAGGGGCTCTGGTGCACACCTAGGTCAGCAGATGCCTGTGCTCTACCCAGGACCACTTGGTATGAACTGCAAAGTGATCTGTAGATAGTTGCCATTTGCGCTAGCCTTAGAAGTCCCTGGGAGAGGCAAAGTTGTGAACCAAGCCCCACTGCTGTTAGTGCTGGGCTCAGGGCTATTCATCAAGTGGTACAGGGCATGCAGAGGCCAGATGTTGCTTGCAAACCTTTGAGAGATTTTATAAAAGTTCAAAGCATGAGCCAAGACAGGCCATTTGTGTGGAAAATCTGGAAATGGCTTGTGTGGGCCCTCAAATTGGGTGGGGCAAGTCTCAGGGAATCACCAGGGTGTGGCAAAGGGTGTTAACCAGGTTGATGGCAAATTAGATATTGTAGCTGGGTGGGGGAAGGGCTCAACAAAGGCACAATGGCACCTGCCAGCATTTCTGTCTGAGAGAAAGCTCCCTTCCAGCCCTCACACTGAAGACAGACAATTTAGTTTCTCCTGGTATGTTCCTGCCACTTTTTGAGCTGCTGCTTCAGCAGCGAGTGCGTCTGTCAGGCAGTAATTCCGTGTGCGAGCCCATTAAGGGGAATGTCTGGGACTCTAGCCAAACTCCATTTCACTCAACCACAATCTCTGCTGGTTTTCACAGCCAGAAGTTATGGGGACCTCTCTTCCTGGCACTGGTGCCCTGTGCTGGGGAGCCCATTTTGGGACTGAGACCCTGGCTCCTCAAGAGTGAACTCTGCAGCTAAGATGTCCCTCCCAATTTTTAACTGCCACACACAGGTGTGGGACCAGCCAGTTCCACCTCTCTGCCCCTCCTCCCAGTCCTCCCGTGGCTTCTTCTGTATACCCTTAGTTTTAAGACTTTTATTCTGCTAGGCTTCGGGTGATTCTCAATGACTTCTTCTGTATACCCTTAGTTTTAAGACTTTTATTCTGCTAGGCTTCGGGTGATTCTCAATGACAATAGTTCTGTAGTTTAGTTGTAATTTTGATGTCATCATGAGAGGATGCAAGCACAACATTTACCTACCCTGGCATCTTGACTAGAATTCCCATCTTAACCATTTTTAAACATACAGTTCAGTGGCATTAAATACATACACATTTTTGTGCAACCATCACCACCATCCACTTCTAGAACTTTTTAGTCTTGCAAAACGGAAACTCTATGCATATTACACAAAAAATCCCCATTCTCCCCTGCCTCCAGCCCCAGAAACCACCATTCTACTTTCTATCTCTGTGAATTTGACCACTCTAGGTACCTTATATGAGTAGACTCATACAGTATTTGTCCTTTTATGACTGGTTTATTTCACTTAGCATAATGTCTTCAAGGTTCATCTGTGGTATAGCATGTCTCAGAATTTCCTTCATTTTTAAGGCTGAATAATAATCCATTATATGTTTATACCACATTTTGTTTATCCATTCATTTGTCAGTGGACACTTGGGTTGCTTCCGCTTTGTGGCTCTTGTAAATAATGTTATTATGAATGTACAATATTTGCTTGAGTCCTACCTCAATATCTCAATTTTTTGGGTATATACCCAGAGGTAGAATTATTAGAACATATGGCAATTCCATTTTTAATTTTTTGAGGAACCACCATACTGTTTTCTACAGTGCCTACAGCATTTTACATTTTCACCAGCAGTACACAAGGGTTCCAATTTCTCCACTCCTTGCCAACACTAGTTATTTTCTAATTTTGTCTTTGTTTTTTAACAACATCCATCCTAATGTGTGCAAAGTGGATCTTTTGTATTTTGAGGATTTAAACCAGAAACTGCAAACTCAAACGTCCACAGAGGCAAAGGAGGTAACTACAAACAAGTGAGGTAGTCTCATTAAGCTATGTGGCACCAGACACTCAGCCTCAGGATCCAAGAAACAGTAGGAAGTAGCTGACCCAATGGCCATTTGGAGAGCCAATGGTCTCTCTAATGGGGCAGTTGTTACACAGTTCCAATGGATTTGGGCTCTGGCATTGAGTAATGGTTTGAATTTAGAACCCTTGGCAAACTGATATTCTTTAGGCAACTAGGTTTGGATAAAAACCTGCCAATAAAGGATCTCAAATGTGAATAGGAGCCTTCCCACTTTTGGTGTGAGAATCACAATGGTAGGCAAGTGAGCAGAAATTCTGGGTCCATGATGGAGTGGGTGCTGAAACTCAGTGCCTAGAAGATCATTGATATGGCAACTGACTGCTGATTGCTAAAAGCTCCAATAATTTGGGCTCCTTCTTAGCAGGGCATAGAGGGGTCATGCTGGGGATTTGCCTTTTCCCAAAACCTTGAAGAGCATGTTTTCACCCTGCCTCTGTACTTTAGGCACAATTACTGGTCAAGCCTGCTATTACCATTCTGTTCTGATAGCCCTTCTGCATAAGTTAGCACTGGGAGACAGTGATGAGGCAGATTAAAATTCTCTCTTAAGATACAGAGAAACATGTGACCCTTGGAAATACATCAAATAGGAGGTTGGATAATGTGTTTGTATATGGGGACTATGAGAACGTGCTCTAATATTTGCCCTTGGGGCTGACTGTGTCCTGTTAATTACATCCAGTACTGTGTAGAGCAGTGGTGGGCAAACTTTTTCTGTAAAGAGTCAGATGGTATATATCTTAGGCTCCATGGGCCACTTGCAGACTCTGTCACATGCAGACTGTCACATACCTTGTCTTTGTTATATTTTGTTGTTTATAGTTCCTTAAAAATATAAGGAAAATATAACCTTTCTTAGCTTGCAAGCCATATAAAAACAAGCCATAGGGCAGATTTGGCCCAAGGGATGTAGTTTGCCAACCCCTGGTGTTAGAGGAATATCCCAGTTACGTCGTGTACATCTTGCCTTTCTGGTAGATAATTAAGAGCCATTCAGGGGAGAAATAATTCTTTGCATCCACCACAGTTTCTAGCATAGTGCATTGCAAATAGATGGGCTCAACAAATATTGGTAAGTAAACAGATTTATGATTAAGAAGAGAGTTTTCAAATTTTAAGCAATGTGGTGCTGTCATGACTCTCTTCTAGGATCTAATCTTCTTACAGTTTACTCTACATATAGCGTTATAATTCATCAGAAAGAGATATCAAGAGTCACGTTTGTGGCCTGACAGGATAGGGAGATAGTATAAACACTGCCTTTCTGGATGAGAGGCAAAGGGGAGCAGGAGCCATTTCCTTCTTCTCTATGTAAGAGGCCAAAATGGTTCCATTGAAAACAGTCAAGAGACAATGTTAATGGCACTTACTTCTCATGGAAAGACCAATGATGATAAGCATTAAAACCCTGTAATAACACCACAAATTTGAGATCTTTTTAATGTCCCAAATTTAGACACAACCATGGGCAAAGCTGACTTTTGTAAGAATAAATGCAGTCTGTTCCCAATCAGGACATTATTATATATTTTTGCTTTGTGAAATGTCTATTTTAAAGGAGAATTTTATAGTGTTCTTAGGTTTCCAATATAAAATGTATAACTCCAGTAAGGGTTTGAGGGTAGACTTTTATCTCTAGGTCAGTAAAATTACCTCCATTTAATAAATTTCCTTTATTTGACTTACATTTGCAGTACCACATGCCACTCCCTGGCATTATGTAATGGAGATAAATTAACATTCTCAGGTTTCTAGGATACCAGTGTTTATACTGTCCTGATCAGAGTTTACTGTGTGTGGCTCTGACTATGATATGAAGGGCTCCAAAGGTGTGTCTAACCTCAAAATATTTCATTATTAACACTCAAAAGTGATGTTAGGACTGAAAGAAATTATTCCTTTGGATTAAAAAAATAAAATCTACTCAAGTGTTCTGCTAAAATGAAACATCTTGGAAAAAGTAATAACATGCTAACTAACCCTTATCATTAAGATCCAAGAGGGATTCATTTTTCAGGCCACAAACCCTCCACTGGTTGGCGGACCAAAGGTCCTCAGAGCTTTCGCTCTGAGGTTTGATTTGATTTGATTTGAGTTATGGTGACTCAGCACTTATAGGGGAAATAGTCCTGGGTAGGGGCGAAATGAGGACTCTAGGAAGTGAGGAAGGATGAAAAAGAAAAATGTGCTGAGAGAAACAAGGGCATATGAAATATACATGTACTTCCTTTGTAAAGTTAACCAGATTCAATTCTGGTTCCATAAGTACCATGAAGCTGTAGTGTAGTCTCCACATGTATATAATTCACTAAAGAGATTAGAAATTTCAGAAATGGAAACAAGCTTATTTCTTAATAGAGCATTGTGAGCTGTAAGTACCGATAAGAAATATTATACTATCCTAGGTTTTATTAGAGATGACAAGAGAAACTAATGTGTTCTGAGCTTATGCTATGTGCTTGCCTCTTATTTAGTTACTTCATTTAATCCTTACAACCACCCTGTGAAAGGGACAGTAGTTCCCTCATATATATTCCAAATAAAAAAATTAGGGTCAAATAGCCTGGGTGACTTATACGAAGTGTAAAGTTTAGAGCTCAGTAACATTCGGTGTCAAGTGCTGTGCAGAAGATTTTATGCATCTCTTATTTAAACATCAAAGCAGCCCATGAAGTAGACATGAGTAATTTAAAAAAAATCTGATAGATAAATAATTTGATGCTCAGTCAGGTTAATTAATTTGCTCAAGAGAAGTGAGGATGCTGAGATTCATGTACACACACAGTTAAAGGTCTGAGCCCCTAACAGCTAGATTACGTTGCCTTTCGGATGAGAAATCCTTGTCTTCTGTCTTTCAGCCAGTGATTCATACTTATGCAAAATATGATATAATAATGTATATTATATAGTATAATAAAAATATAACAAACTCCCTACCTTAGACTACCGACTTCTTTTCATTGTCTTACCTCTCCTTCTTCTTCTAATGATCTAAGCTTCCTCATAGGTATAGGCCTTCACTCCCAGTTAGGGATGGGTAGGCAGAGATGGAAAAGAGAATACCTAGTCATGCTAATTAGAAGTTATTTAGACCTACTTTCAGTGACTGTTCGTTTAAATCCCTATCAGGTCTGTTTCCTTCCTTTCTTCCTATTTCCAAACATAAAGTCTGTGTTCAAGAGGCAAGCAACTCTGTCCTTATGGTAGTGAGAAGGGGCTTTGGGAGCCCATGTGGGTGTTCTTTGCCTGTTTTGCGTTGCAGGTGTTTTGGTTGGTTTCCATTCTGATGTTTGTCCCACTTGACCAGACTATGAGGTACGAGACTGGCACCTCCTATTGAAGTCTGTCAGCTGTTCTTTCTGGGTTCTGGCTTCATCTGTCTTTACCAAATCTGGTTTCGGTAAGTGGTGTTGTCCAGCAAGTGAATTCTTTCTCGAGGCACATTTGATGGTCATCAAACACCTGCTGGGCACACACTGCCACAGCCTCCTGTTATCAGGAATCTTTAGAGGTATGTTTTTGCATTCCTTTATTCCTGATGGTAGTGCTCTCCAACTGTTCTCCATGAGGTCCCCTTTCTGTGCTGGAAATTTTTTGGCTGAGGGAGGATAGGAGTAATAGGCACCAACCAGTAAGCTAGTTCTTGGATACTCTACCTATGTGACCTTCTTAAGACAACCAGACATGCAGAAATCCCTGCCAAGCCAACAATGGCTCCAGTGCACACTTGGGGATTATCTCCAGATTCATTATGCCGTCTGCCATTTCTAATTGGCAGGGGGAAAAGAGAGACAACTTCATGTCAGATGCTGAGTCTCTCTAAAAAGGCATGGAACATAATTACCCATGAGTTGAAAACTTACGTCCATACAAATCCTAAACATGAATGTTTATAGTGGCTTTATTCATAATTGCCAAAACTAGGAAGTAATCAAGATGTCCTTTAGGTGAATGGATAAACAAACTGTGTGGTACATCCAGACAATAGAATATTATTATTATTTTTTAAAAATTTATTGGGGTGACAATTGTTAGTAAAATTACATAGATTTCAGGTGTACAATTCTGTATTACATCATTTATAAATCCCATTGTGTGTGTTCACCACCCAGAGTCAGTTCTCTTTCCATCACTATATATTTGGTCCCCCTTACCCTCATCTCCCACCCCCACCCCCCTTACCCTCTGGTAACCACTAAACTATTATCTGTGTCTATGAGTTTTTGTTTCTCATTTGTCTTGTTCTTTTGTTGTTTTTGGTTTATATACCACATATCAGTGAAATCATATGGTTCTCTGCTTTTTCTGTCTGACTTATTTCACTCAGCATTATACTCTCAAGATCCATCCATGTTGTCACAAATGTTCCTATATCATCTTTTCTTACCGCCGAATAGTATTCCATTGTGTATATATACTACAACTTCTTTATCCATTCATCTATCGAAGGACATTTTGATTGTTTCCAAGCTATGTTGATTGGCCACTGTAAACAAAGCTTCAATGAACATTGGAGCACACGTGTCTTTATGTATAAATGTTATCAGATTTTTGGGGTAGGCACCCAGGAGAGGGATTGCTGGGTCATATGGTAATTCTATTCGTAATTTTTTGGGGAACCTCCACACTGCCTTCCATAACGGCTGCATCAGTCTGCATTCCCACCAACAGTGTATGAGGGTTCCTTTTTCTCCACAACTTCTCCAACACTTGTTACTATTTGTCTTGTTGATGATAGCCATTCTGACTGGGGTGAGGTGATATCTCATTGTGGTTTTTATTTGCATTTCTCTGATGATTAGTGATGTTGAGCATTTTTCCATATGTCCATTGGCCATTTGTATGTCCTCTTTGGAGAAATGTCTCTTCAGGTCCTCTGCCCATTTTCCAACTGGGTTGTTTGTTTTTTTGTTGTTGAGTTTCATGAGTTCCTTGTATATTTTGGATATTAGCCCCTTATCGGAGGCACTGTTTGCAAAAACCTTCTCCCATTCTGTTGGTTGCCTCTTTATTTTGTTGATGGTTTCTTTTGCTGTGCAGAAGCTTTTAAGTTTCATATAGTCCCATTCATTTATTTTAGCTTTTACTTCCATTGCCTTTGGAGTCAAATTCATAAAATGCTCTCTGAACCCAGGTCCATAAGTTTAGTACCTATGTTTTCTTCTATGCAGTTTATTGTGTCAGGTCTTATGCTTAAGTCTTTGATCCACTTTGAATTAATTTTGGTACATGGTGACAGATAGCAGTCCAGTTTCATTCTTTTGCACGTGGCTATCCAATTCTCCCAGCACCATTTATTGAAGAGTCTGTCTTTCCTCCATTGTATGTTTTTAGCTTCTTTGTCAAAAATTATCTGTCCGTATTTATGTGGTTTTATTTCTGGGTTCTCAATTCTATTCCATTGGTCTATGTGTCTGTTTTTCTGCCAATACCATGCTGTTTTGATTATTGTAGCCCTGTAGTACAAGCTAAAGTCAGGGAGTGTGATACCTCCAGTATCGTTCTTTTTTCTTAAGATTGCTTTGGCTATTCGGGGTCTTTTGTGGTTCCACACAAATCTGATGATTTTTTTGTTCTATTTCTTTAAAAACTGCCATTGGGATTTTGATGGGGATTGCATTAAATCTGTATGTCACTTTGGGTAATATGGCCATTTTAGCTATGTTTATTCTTCCAATCCATGAGCACGGAATGTCTTTCCATTTCTTTGTGTCTTCTTCAATTTCTTTTAAAAATGTCTTATAGTTTTCAGCATATAGGTCCTTCACATCCTTGGTTAAGTTTATTCCTAGGTATTTTATTCTTTTTGCTGCAATTGCAAAAGGAATTGTTTTTTGTATTTCTTTTTCTGAGATTTCATTGTTAGTATATAGGAATGCAATGGACTTTTGTACGTTGATTTTGTAGCCAGGAACTTGACTGTATTCGTTGATTGTTTCTAATAGCTTTTTGGTGGAGTCTTTAGGGTTTTCTATATATAGCATCATGTTATCTGCAAAGAGTGATAATTTAACTTCTTCATTCCCAATTTGGATGCCTTTTATTTCTTTCTCTTGCCTTATTGCTCTGGCAAGGACTTCCAACACTATGTTGAAAAGCAGAGGTGATAGGGGACAGCCCTGTCATGTTCCTGAACATAGAGCAAAGGGCTTCAGTTTTTCACCATTAATTATGAGATTAGCTGAGGGCTTGTCATATATGGCCTTTATTATGTTAAGGTATTTTCCTTCTATACCTATTTTATTAAGTGTTTTAATCATAAATGGATGTTGTATCTTGTCAAATGCTTTTTCTGCATCAATTGATATAATCATATGATTTTTGTCCTTTATTTTGTTTATGTGATGTATCACATTGATTGATTTGCGAATATTGAACCATCCTTGTGCCCTGGGGATGAACTCCACTTGGTGGTGATGAATAATCTTTTTAATGCATTGTTGTATTCGATTTGCTAGAATTTTGTTTAGAATATTTGCATCTGTATTCATCAGAGATATTGGTCTGTAGTTTTCTTTTTTTGTGTTGTCCTTACCAGGTTTTGGTATCAGGGTAATGTTGGCCTCATAAAATGAGTTAGGGAGTACTGTCTCTTCTTCAATTTTTTGGAAGAGTTTGAGCAGGATTGGTGTTAGATCCTCTTTGAAGGTTTGGTAGAATTCACTAGTGAAGCCATCTGGTCCCAGACTTTTGCTTTTGGGAAGGTTTTGGATGACTGATTCAATTTCGTTATTGGTGATCAGTCTGTTTAGATTTTCCAGTTCTTCATGGTTCAGCCTTGGAAGGCTATATGTTTCTAAGAACTTGTCCATTTCTTCTAGGTTATTGAATTTGGTGGCATATAGTCCTTCGTAGTATTCTTGGATGATCCTTTGTATTTCTGTGGTGTACGTGGTAACTTCCCCTTTTTCATTTCTGAGTTTGTTAATTAGTGTCTTCCCTCTTTTTATCTTAGTGAGTCTAGCCAAGGATTTGTCAATTTTGTTAATCTTTACAAAGAACCAGCTCTTTGTCACATTAATTTTTTCTATTTTTTTGTTCTCTATTTCATTTAGTTCTGCTCTGATTTTTGTTATTTCCTTTCTTCTGCTGACCTTGGGTTTCACTTGTTCTTCTTTTTCTAGTTCTTTAAGGTGTAACATGAGGTTATTTATTTGGGATTTTTCTTATTTCTTGAGATAGGCCTGTAATGATATAAATTTCCCTCATAAAACTGTTTTCACTACATCCTGAACATTTTGGTAGGATGTATTTTCCTTGTCATTTGTTTCTACGTATCTTTTGATCTCTCCTCTAATTTCTTCTTTAACCCAGTCGTTCTTTAAAAGTATGTTTTTTAGTCTCCATGTATTTGTGTTTTTTCCTGCTTACTTTATGCAGTTGATATCCAATTTCAAAGCCTTGTGATCAGAGAATATGCTTGATATGATTTCAATCTTCTTAAATTTGCTGAGGCTGATTTTATTTCCCAATATATGGTCTATCCTTGAGAATGTTCCATGTACACTAGAAAACAATGTATAGTCTGATGTTTCAGGATGAAGTGCTCTATATATGTCAATTATGTCCATTTTATCTAATGTGTCATTTAGGGCTGCTATTTCCTTATTTATTTTCTGTTTGGATGATCTATCCATAGCTGTCAATGATGTGTTTAAGTCCCCTAGTATAATTGTGTTTTGGTCAATTTCTCCCTTTAGTTCTGTTAGTAGTTGCTTGGTATATTTCGGTGCTCCCTGATTGGGGGCATAAATATTGATGACTATTATGTCTTCTTGTTGTATAGTCCCCTTTACCATTATGAAATGTCCATCTTTGTCTCTTGTTATCTTTTTTACCCTGAAGTCTGTTTCATCTGATATCATTATGGCTACACCTGATTTTCTCTGGGTACCATTTGCTTGGAGTGTCAATTTTCACCCTTTCACTTTGAGTCTATGCTTGTCCTTGTAGCTGAGATGTGTCTCTTGGAAACAGCATATGGTTGGGTTTAGTTTTTTGATCCAATCTGCTACTCTGTGCCTTTTTATTGGTGAGTTCAGTCCATTTACATTTAGGGTGATTATTGGTATGTGAGGATTTCCTGTCATTCTACCTTCAGTTTTCTGGTAAGGCTGTGTCTCCATTGTTTCTTTGCCTTTTTGTTGTTGTGTATTATTTCTGTGTGGTGGTATTCTATGATGTTTCCCTCTGTTTCTTCTTTTATTACAGTATATATTTCAGTTCTGGATTTTTTTTGAGTGGTTACCCTTAAGTTTATGTAAAAGAAAGTTTGATATTTAGAGTATTCCATTTTCTTCAGCATGCTTACTTTCTCCATTCCCATATTCCAGTTCAGGCCTTTACTCTCCCCCTTTTTATGTTTCGGTTGCCACAGATTGTCCCTGTTGATGGTGGTCGAATAGCCTCCTTTAGTATTTCTTGTAGTGCAGGTCATGCATTAGAAAATTCCCTCAGCTTCTGTATGTCTGGAAAGGTCTTTATTCCTCCTCCATATCTAAAGGATATCTTTGCTGGATATATTATTCTTGGCTCATAATTTCTCTCTTTCAATAGTTTGAATATTTGGTTCCACTCCCTCCTGGCTTGTAGAGTTTCTGCTGAAAAATCTGATGATAATCTAATTGGCTTTCCTTTGTAGGTTACCGTCTTTTCCCTGGCTGCCTTGAGGATTGTTTCCTTGTCGTTGATTTTAGACAGCTTCAATACAATGTGCCTTGGAATCCTGTTGGGATTGAGGTAATTAGGTGTTCTATTTGCTTCTTGGATTCGAGGATCCAGTTCTGTCCACAAGTTTGGGAAGTTCTCATCAACAATTTGTTTGAATATATTCTCTGTTCCCTTTTCTCTTTCTTCTCCTTCTGGTGTGCCCATTATTCTTATATTGCTCTTTCTGATGGAGTCAGAAAGTTCTTGTAGAGTTCTTTCAATTCTTTTAAGTCTCAAGTCTCTTTCTTCTTCCATCTGTGTAATTTCCGGGTTTCTATCTTCGATGTCACTGATTCTTTCCTCCATCTGGTCTACTCTACTACCTAAGCTGGTTATTTCATTCTTAATTTCTTCTATTGAGTTCTTAATCTCCAGAAATTCTATTTGGTTCTTTTTTAAAATTTCAATCTCTTTAGTAAAATGCTCATGTTGTTCTTTGATTGTGTTTCTGAGTTCATTAAACTGCCTTTCTGTGTTTTCTTGCATCTCGTTGAGTTTTTTCAGAACTGCAATCTTGAATTCTCTGTCATTTAAGTCACATATTTCCATATCTTTAAGTTCCTTTTCTGGAGACTTTTCACTTTCTTTCTGAGCTGTCTTGTTGCCTTGGTTATTCATGGCAATTACTGATTTATTATTTCTCTTCCTAGACATCTACAGAAGTGGCTTCTGCAACAGGTTAATAGGAAGAGGTCTTTCTTTTGTTTTCCAGTACTTGTTGGTAGAATGTTTTATTTTCTCTCCGACTGCAGCCTTTTTTTTCTCTCACAAGGTAGTGCTATGTGTTCTCTGCACTGTTCCAGCTTCTCACACAATGGGGGGATTCCCTGGGAGACGGGTTTCTCTTCTCTTCATAGTTCGCCTGGGTCACAGGGCGCAGTGTCTGTGTGGGTATGCAGAGAGCTTTTGAAGTTCCAAAGCTCTTCCTGCACCTGATTCAGAGCCCGCCTGTTTCAGCAGTTCTGTTCACTCCTGCAGGGATCTGCCCAGATAGGTGGCGCTAGGGGCGGGGTGAGTTGTAAGAGGTGGCCCAGAGCAATGGCGGCACCACCACCACAGCTCCCTCGCCTTTGCCGGAACTAGTTGGGCTACGAATCTGTGTCTGTGGTCCACAGTTCTCAGAATAGCAAATATTCTGTTCTTTTGATCTGACACTGCTACTCTTCTGCTTCTAGCACCGGGCAGGTCGGGGCGGGGCGAGCCCTGGGAGGGTAGGGAGGGGTCGACTAGTCTCAGTGCCTAAGGCTTCCGTTCTCTGCTCCACAGTGAGGGCTTAAACCACCGTTTTCAGCCTTTTTTCCTCAGTCTTTGCTCCAAGGTCTCTGTCGTGAGCGTTGGGTTCAGCCGTGTTATATGTTGCCCTCTTAGCCCTGTGGGCCATAAGCAGAGCCCTAGCAGACCGAGTTCTTCCCTCTCCTGCAGCTGCGGTAGTTCCGGGATGCAGCGAGCTCGGAGCTCTGAGCTAGGTCTGCGTCCTGCGCCCGCGCGGCTCTGTCTCCGCACTCCTCCCTTCCCTCTTCCCCTGCTCGCGTGATTCGCCCACCTTTAGGTAAATTCAGTAGTGGGCCTCTTCGTCTTGCCTGTCTGCTGTGCAGGGAGTCATTTGTAGAGTTATTGTTGTTCGATTAGTTGTAAATTCCAGGGGAGCTTTACAGAGGCTCACCTCACACCGCCATTTTGATGACGTCTCTCAATAGAATATTATTAATTGATAAAAAGAAAGGAACTATCAAGCCATGAAAAGACAGAACAATCTTAAATGAATATTGCTAAGTAAAAGAAGCCAATCTGAAAAAGCTACATATTGTAAGATTCCAACCATATGACATTCTGTAAAAGGCAAGAATATGGAAACAGTAAAAAGATCAGTGGTTGCCAGGGATTCAAGGGGAGATATTGATGAATATGGAACATGGGATTTTTAGGGTAGTGAAACCATATTAAAATGTTGGGTACAAGGCCAAACTTTTGTCAAAACCTATAGAAAATACAACACAAAGAGTGAACCCTAATGTAAACTATAGGCTTTAGTTAATAATAATGTATCAATATTGGCTCATCAGTTGTAATAAATGCATCACAATAATTAAAGATGTTACTTATGGGGGAAGCTGTGGGTGGAGGTTAAGGAGGTATACGCGAACTCTGTTTTTTAGTCCATTTTTCTATAAACCTAAACTACTCCAAGAAAATAGTCTATTAATTAAGAAAAAAAAAAGTGGGGGTCCTGGAAAAAACCTCCATTGGGATCTTCTCAAGTGTATTTCTTTTTCCACACCAGCACTTTTCCAGGTTTCAAGCTTGAAAGTGAGCAAAGATTTTTTTTGTCTGATCTATCTTTTCCAGCCTCTCCAGAAACCTGAAGGGTTATCATTTACTTATTCTCACTGGCTTTCAGAAACTTATCCTATATCACATCGTCCTTCCTGGTGGGAGGAGAAGGGGGGAGATATTTGCCCCCCTTCTCCTCCCATTAGGAGATGAAGTTACAAGGCAAGAGTAAAAGGAGCCATCCTATCCATAAGGAAGATGCATAGGGAAGTGTATCACAAATCGTATTCCTAATTACACAGTAGAAATAATGTAGCACAACATAGGGCAGAGCAAATAGTATGCCTATGAACATAATCGTATACTTTTGAGGATTTTCTAAAATTGTGAAACATAAAATACTTAATAAGAACCATACAGAGTATATGTGTATATGAGGTCTGACAATTAAGTTCGTGAGCTTGTTGCAATGATGTTGCTAACCTTTTTTTGACATCAGGGGGACTATTAATTATGAATTTGTACCAACTAGCAAAACAGTTAACCAAGTTTATTATTTGAAAGTGCTGAAAAGGCCGTGTGACAAAGTTAGACAACCTGAACTTTTCAACAATTTATGGCTCTTCATCACGACAATGTAGCAGCTCACAAGGCACTGTCTGTGAGGGAGTTTTTAGCCAGTAAACAAATAACTGTATTGGAACACCCTTCCTACTCACCTGATCTGACACCCAGTGACTTATTTCTTTACCCAAAGAAAAAGGAAATATTGAAAGGAAGACATTTTCATGACATTCAGGACATCAAGGATAATACGATGACAGTTCTCATGGCCATTCCAGAAAAAGAGTTCCAAAATTGCTTTGAAGGGTGGACTAAGCACTGGCACAGGTGAATAGCTTCCCAAGGGGAGTACTTCGAAGGTGACCGTAGTGATATTCAGCAGTGAGGTATGTAGCACTTTTTCTAGGATGAATTCGCGAACTTATCGGGACTTGTATATATACATACATGTGTGTATGTGTGTGTGTGTGTGTATAGGTATATATGTATATGTGTGCATATACATATATATATATATATATATGTATATATATATATATATATATATATAGTTTGATGAATAGCTTTAAAGCAAACAACTGTGTAACCACCAAATAGGTAAGTAGATAGAATATTTCCACCATCATGAACATCCCCACCCCTATCCCATGTGCCTCTCTGATTATAACTCTCTTCCTGTCCCCTAGATGAAACCACTATTCTGATTTTTTTTTTTGAAAATCTTTCTTAGTTTTTAAATAATTCAGGAATTGTAAAGCTGGAAATGACTTATCAGTAATCTTGTCCAATATGTATTTCAGATGTAGACTCTCGTGCCCATAGAAGTAATATATCTTCCAAAGTCACACAAATTGATGTGAGAGGACCAGAACCCAACACTTTTGACCTCCACTGCTTTTTAATGTATGTAATGAGCGCTTCAGGAGGAATACACATCAGAGCAGGGAAGGGGCGTTTGTTGGGATACTTGGCAGTGATAATAGCTATATTTTATTGAGTGCTCACCATATGCCTTACTATGCTATGCTAGATATAGTCATCATCTTTATTATTCCCACTGTGATGGGAAATTGATAAGGAAACTGAGACTCAGAGATATTAAGTTGCCAAAAGTTAGACAATTAGTACGTGGAAAATCTGGATTCTACTACAGCCCTGTTGGATGCCAACATTTGGGCTCTTGTGCACTTTTTGTCATTTAAAACATGTAATAATTATTTTATTATACAAGTAATGGATTCTAACAGTTAAAAAAATCTGAGTTGTGTCAGTTAGGAATGTGTTTGTGTAGCAGAAAAACCTATGAATAGTGTAGAGATGGAAGTTTATTTGACTCACAGAGCAGAAGACTGGGAGAGAGGGAGAATAGACTCATTCATGGCAGCTCTACGGTGACATTAGGGGGCCAGGCTTTTTCCATTTTCCTGCTCCATTATCCTTAGCACTTAGGTCTTGGTCCTCAGGATTGTTGTGTTCAAGGTGGTGAAAAGGCACTGTATCTCCAGGTAGTGCATCAACATTCCTGTTGCGGGGAGGAAGGAAGAAGGAAGCAGGAAGGGGCTCCTTATGAGAAAAATGACAGCTTTCAAGAAAACCTTAACTTTTGTCTCATTATCCAGAATTGTGTCACATGGCCACCCTCAGCAGCAAGGGGGCCTGGAGAAGTATTTTTAGAAAAGCACACTGCCACTCTGAACAAAATTGGAATCCTGCTATTAAGGATGAATGGATCTGGGGTAGGAAATTAGCATTGTCTTCCATGGACAGGAGAAAAGGTTATTGGCTAAAATATAAAACTACTTCTGGCTATTATCTTCCTCTTGTGTAATAACTACAGTTTGAGTTTGAGTTAAATTTAGAGGACAGAATGGACATGGATGGAAGGAAAAAGTGGAATAACTTTAATGACGCCGAAAGACACATGTACAAAACAAAAAAATGGAGTTGAGTCTGAGCAAGTAAATTGAGGGGCATACGGTGTGAATTGACAAGGTTAGGCAGAGGAGTTTGGCTACTATACAGAAAGATTAAGAAAGCCACTGTAGATTTTGGACGAAAGAGTGAACTATTTCTGTTACAAGAAAATAAATTTTTGTTGTCATACTGAGATTCTTAATCTGTTTCCAAGTTGAGTCAATATAGTTATCAACACTTTGCTGCTTACCACCTCCAGAGTAACATGCCAGAGAATATGAATAGATCACTGAAGCATGATTCACCATTAATTAACAACATTATTCTTTTTAGTGACTTATGAAAGACAAAGGAACAATTACTGTTAAACTAGAAATCTGTGCAGATATGAGTGTCTCTTGTTTTCTAAGTTGGTTGTGCTGCTAGTGTCTTTTGAAAAGGTATATGGATGTGATTTAAGCTTTAAAATGAATCAGCTAATTCCACTCAGGTGCATTGTAAAATTCATTTGAAAATGCTTCCTTCCTACCACTCCAATGCCTCAGAGAATGTAAATTTTGTATTTTTTGTTTGTTCAAATTGTAAATGCCAACAGTGGTAAAAAGAGAACTTTTTTTCAGATGACATGAAAAAGAGTTCACACTACTTTTCTGAAATATTTTGAGATAGTACTTAGTGCTAGTGGGAGCTTTCAGTACCAAAAGTCCAAAAATTCTTTGGAAAGTCAGAAACTTGTTCTTTTTAACTCTTAAGCAATTCAAGCATTTTAAAGAACCTCTTATTCTGATATTTAAGGAAGTCACTTTTCTGTACTTTTGCCTGTACACGTTTTCTCCTCCTGTAACAACATGGCTTTGATGTACTGCATTTTGGGACTCCCCCCAACACACGAAATTTCTTAATTGGAAAAAAGATTGTTTTCTATAGTTTTTCATTTGTTTGTTTTTGTTCTTTGCCTTAGGAAGTCATGATGAAAATTTATTTGTGGAAGCATTTTCTTTCCTGGTTTTATGATTTCATAATAATCTTAAATATGGAAATTAATTTTCATTTATACATTTCATTTGTTTTCATCAATTAATTTTCATATTATTTACAGTAAATAATTAATTTCTCAAATGTATTTGTCTGCTTTGTTGATTTTACATTGATAAATTTGATAGATGTTGATCATATTGATAGCAGTAAGCTCCATTTAAATCCCACTAACCTACAATGCATGAAAATTTGACCAAAGGCTACATTGGCTTTTAACTATGTGCATAAAATTATAAATATTATTTCAATGGAAATTTAATCTAAGAAAACACATTTTTTCCACTATAAAATAAATAATAGACATTTATATTTTAAAACATAAAGGCATATCTGATAAGAGCTTAATAAAAAAACTTGTAATATTCCTTAATAAAAATAAAAGCTAAAGGAAACAAATAGTCCCCAAATAAAAATACATAAAAAAGATTAGTTTCCAGGGTTGGAACTCAATGGAAAATCTCACTTGGGAGAGGGAACTGATTTGTATAATCCTGCATCAGTCCTCAAGATTTCCTTTTCCATTGATTGTCTACCACTGAAAATCTGGCCTTAGGCATGAGCTGTTCCTACCTTAATAGTCTGGGCCAGTGTTTCTTTATGGTCCTTCCTTTAACATCAGGAAACAGAGTCGGGACTGAGATATTCAAAATACTTTTTATTAAAGATTGAAAGAAAACTAAATGGAAACTAGGTGATCTGACTCAGAAAATATAGCTTTTCATCTAGGTGTGCAGGCCCATTCCAATTCTGTGGAAGCCTAATTAGGGAAGATACAGCTAGTTCCTGTATCAGATAAACTAACATTTCAGGAGTTTGACACAATAGGTGACTGTTTCTTGCCCTCCTGAGGCTCTTGGCCATCTTGCACTCATCTTCCAAGGTCTCAGTGTTTGGCTACATCATGACAGATGAGGACAAGATTTGGAGATTTGCTCCTGTGTGTCAGAGACTGGGGGCAGTTGTGGGTCATGGAACAGTTGCTGCAATGGGAAGCACAGGAGACAAAGGCAAGGGCTTCAAGGCTGCCCTCAACGCTTGAAGTTCAATGAAGCCTGTGGTTGGAAGTGGGACCTACTCTACTCACACTGGGCTACTTCACTCAACATTCTCCACAGACTTTAATGTCAAGCAAGCTGTCCTAGTGAAGTCTGTAGTCTTGACTTAACAGCTTTTCATGTCTTTCTCTTCCTTTTAATAGAAGTGCTGTAAATAACTCAGAAAAAAGGTTAAGCCCTTTCTTCTCTTTGTTTTTGCGCTGTCAAGTTGTTTGAGCAAGTATTCATATTTTGTCAGCCTGTACTGTTCTTGCTGGTGTTTTGTTGTTGTTGTTGCTGTTGTTTTTAAGCTTGACTGATGCTGGGCAGGATTAAATCTGGAAGCAAATGATATAAAAATTCCTCGTGCTTGTTCTGACCCAGAGGAAAATCACTTTGCAACTTCTAGAGGTATGGGTGGAAGAACAGGCAGGGTTTAGAAGAGTTTACAAGCTGTTCTCCTTGCATGTAGACCTGCTTCTCACTTCCTTTCTCTGGGTCTAGAAGGCACTTGTCTTAGCAAGACTAATGGCTCATTTTCTTGAGCCTAGTTAGAACTGGAGAATATGCACATGTCCCAGTAATGTATTTTCAGGTTATTTTTTCCCCCTCCATTTTTCCTTCCCTTGGAAGCTTGAGAGGAAAACTTATTAGTGGGCTGAAATAAAGCCCTAAAACTTTCAAATTGAAACAGTTCATTGAAAACATCTTTGAGCCAGCCCTGGTTATTCTGAGTCTAATATAGTCACTCAGAATGAAAGTCAAAGGAGCCAACCATTCTCTTAGATTCCACTCAAATCCCAAAACACAAAAGATAGAAAAAGGATTAGACAATAATTCATGAAGATCAGACATGAATGCAAAATAAGTATGATTTAGGAAAAACATTTTACTGAAATACACTGTATATCATATAAGTAATTGTCTTTAAAACTGTACCATGATTACCAGAGCATCAGATAGTTAATTGCTTGAAGTATAAAGAAAGACAAAAATATTTTTGCCATATCTAATACTGTCTAGGTGAGAGAATATTCTAGTTGACTGATCCCTGATTTTACTAAAGAAATCCTGAAAGGACAAAAGAATCACACTATAGGCCACATATAGTTGACATGGATTTCCTTGGTTCATACCCAGGGTCCTTAATTACTGCTCCCTAGCAATTGATGGACAGTAATAATTAATTAAAGAAACATTTATTGAAATTCTATCATAGCAGATATTTAACCCTTGATTTTCAGTAGCTTCTCAACCACTGGGAGAGACAGATAAATAAAAGATATGAGAAAGGATGGGGTGACGGTGACGTAAACACAGATACACAGGAAGAGGCATATCAGGTCAACCTGGGGAATTGGTGAAGGCCAATGGCCGTTAACAAGCTCAAACTCTAGAGTCAGACTGTCTGGGTTTAATTCCCCACTCAAGAATTTAATTGTAACCTTGTACAAATTGATTCTTTTCTCTAAACATCAGTTTCTTAATCTGTAAAATGAGGAACATAGAGGCACCTTTCCTAATGAGATTTAAATGAGCGTATGTATGAAAGCACTTGGCATAGTGCCTAGATTGTAAATGCTCAATTTATGTTGGCGAGTATGATTTGCAGAAAAGATGATGCTTGAAATAAGTTTATGGGATGAGTAGGAGTTAGAGAATAGGGAAGTGGAAGAGAACCTTTCAGAGAGAGGCAACGACATGGGATAGACACACAGACTTGAACACATAACATCTTGGGCAATGGTAAGTGGTTTGTTCCTATTCTACTTTAATTTACTTTCATTGAACCCAGCATGTTCTCACAGTTGACATGTAAATAACATAAAAAGTTTGCGTCAGACATTTGTAATCCACTTCAGGAATTCCTACAGATGTACGTTCCTGCTATCACTGCTCACTCTTTATTCGTCTAGTTCCTGAATTCCTGAGTTCCTGAGTTTGACTCCCTTCTTTGCTTTCTGCTTTTAATCTAACTCTCAGATTTGGATTGTGTACTGCAAACCTGACAGTGTAATTCAGAGGACACAACTCCTGGTGGTTGCCTACTGGCTCTTTGAACTACAACCACAGTGGAGATATGCCTCACTGTTGAACTCCAGCCATCCTTCTGGATAGTCCCTAGCCTGACCTGCCACTGATCCTGCACCACCAGACGGAGAATGGACAATTTTCTAGAGATAAGCTTATGCCAAATTATAATGAGCTTTGGGTAGTCAGCTTAGGAACCTAAACATTTTCATAAAACCTATGAAAAACCCACTGAAGAAGTTTAAGTAAAGACCTGATCAGATTTCTATTTTAAGATGATCACTCTAGTAACAGTTGCTAGATCGGATATAGAAAAAAATCATTGGGAGTGGCAGTAAGGAAGAAGGAAAACAGTGACTGTAAGAGAGATAATGGAGAATTAATGTCCTGGATTTGACGACTTAGGTGCAAAATAGAGCGGGATCTAGGATTACTGCCAGATTTCTAGCTCAGGCAACAAATTGGAAGGGTGGTGATGCCCTTCACCAAGAAAAGGAACGCAGGATAAAAAGTTAAATTTTAAGATAAAAATAGAAAGGTCACATTTTAGTTATTTTGAGTTGCAGATGTGTGGGGGCACTCGAATCCCAAAAGCAGAGAAGTCTGGGCTTCTTGATCACACAGGTTTTTCAATGAACATGTGGAAAGAGATGTGCTTTATGACAAGGACGATTCTTGTTTTCAGACTGAGTATATATATTCTATTATAAATGAGTAATGCTTTTGTTCTAAATCAGTGTCTGTAATTTTGGATGCATGACTGAATCCTAGAGGGCCTGATTATCATTGGATTAACTGATTGAAGCATTGCAAAAGGTTCAGCAATCATATACTTTACCTTTAGTTATGTTAATAGGCATATCTTTGAAAGCATTTCTTAAAAATTTGAATTCATCATTAATTCAGGTTGGGCTATTCGTTTATTTGGGAGAAAAAAGGATTTACATTTGGTCAGCTTCTACAACCATCAGTACCCAGGAGGGGCAGAATAGTGAATGCAGGCCCTTGGCTGGGCATGTATCCTGAACTCTATGACCTTGGAAAAACTATGGCCTTAGAAAAATTATTTAAGCTCTCTGGGTCTCATTTTTTTAAAGTGTAAAAATGGCAATTATAATAGTACATATCTTCTAGGTTGTTGTGAGGCTGAAGTGAATTCACAGACCAGTGACTGGCACAGTGAAAACCCTCAATAAATGGTAGCTGTCATTATTATCTAAGATAATACAGCAAAACTCCATTGTAAAGCATGTCATTTCCCTATTGCATAGTTTTAATTTCACTTAAGATAAAATCATATTCCTCCTGATCATAGGTGTAAAACACTGCAAACTTATGGGCTGCATTGATTTTTTTAAAAACTTATTTTTAACTAATAATGAAAGATATATTACATTATATATTAATACAGTAATATAATCATACTATATGTAGTGTGTATATTATATTAATAAAGTATATGCTGAGAGATGAAAACATAAGAGAAACATAGCCACAAGTGGGCTTAAATTTTTTAACATATGTTAACAATATTTAAATACTACTTTGGATTTACATAACACAAAGAGTCCAAAATATTTGTAAGTCTAAATTTTTTTCTAAATGCTTGAAAAACTTCAATGATATTTCAAAAACCTTCCCCGCAGCCTTTAGGATGTAGTTTGTCATGCTTAACTTCACAGAAAGAAACATGGACCATCCAAACGTACCTTGCTATGGTGAAATACAATTACGTTAATTACATCAATAAAATGGAGAAAATTTGCTTTAATGAATAGCTGTTTCACCAAAATTTACTATGTTAGAACTTTTATATAAGGTCCAGAGTTTATACAAATTTGAGTTTTATAAATAGCACTTAAATTGCAATCTTCCTATATTCACTTTTACTAACAAAGTAGAATGTAGAATTTTAAGCATGAAAAATATAAAAATTAAAAAATGGAACTGCACTGAAATATGTATGTATCTAGGTATTCAGGAGCTCAAACATTATTATACTATTTCAGGTTATTTCACCAATAACCAAGTAACCTGTTTTAAATTATAGATCCATGGTGAAACCACTGCACGGTTCACATTTTTTAGACTGATCAACTTCAAAATGTATTATTCCTTACTCTTAAAAAATTGCTAATCCTTTTATAGATCAAGGAGGTGAAGTGATTTCCTCACAATAACACTAATAAAGCTCATTCAAAACCCCAAATTCAAAGTTGGGTACTCTTGTGATGATACATCACTAGGAGAAAACTGCACAGATAATATGCATCTTTCTTAATAAGAAGTGCAGCAGATTTCAAATCATTTTGGAGGTCCTTGGTGAAAAGTTAAATTTAGGATGGTCTAACACTAGTATCACATTAGTGAAGAAACTTACGTTTGGACGAAGATGAAAACCACTCTTGTTCCTTTAAAAGCTCCTATTTGCATACTTCAAAACAAGAAAACAAAAAATGCTTAGTTATATAGCCTCCAATTTTATTTTAAAAACCGACTTAGAATTATCAAAATACACCCATGAAGGAGAAAAACTACAGCATAGTAGGAAATTAGAAGTCAAGAAACTTTTCATATTTTCTGTGGAGAAAAATTTATGAAACCAATAAATTGATTTGAGGGGAGTTATAAGATTAAAAGGATTCCAAACTGTGAAACCTTAGGAGTGACATTTCAGTGGAGCAAAAGATTGAGTTTGGTGATTTTTATAAAATATGTATTATATGTATTATAGTTTTAAAATTTTGTTTTGTTTTGTATTTTAATTTCTATACCCTTACTTTCTAGTTTCTGACTCACTAGTGCTAATATATTTGTCAAAGAGGTACTTAATCTATTCTTCGTTTTTTCATAGAGAGGAAAATATATAAAGTGAGGTTTAAAATTTTTCTAAACACAGGTAGTTTTCCAATATTTTTCTCAGTATCATAAATTCTCAGACTTGAATATAGCAAAAAAAAAAACCCCAAAAAACAAAAAAGGAAATCAAGCAGTAGCATACCAATTCCTTTAGCTAACATAAAAACATTTAAAAAGTTAAATTCAAATTCATTTTGGTCTACCTTGAGCTCAGGACACCCCATCATATTTATTGTATGTTAGCTGAAGGATTTGGGATGAGTGGGAGAGCTACTCTTCCTTCTTCTGTTCATAAAGACAGCACTACCCAATAACCATAGGAGAAAAGTGTTCAGAGGTTAAGATGAATAGCGAAGTATAGAAAATATTAAAATGAAACTCCACTCATCAATAGTCATTAAAATTGACAATTACATAAATATAAGTGAATGAGTTTACTGGCTGTGGAAAGGATTTAGTACAGGATCCTCTTTTTTCCAAGACCCCAAGCCCTCCATGTCTTCTTCTTTGCCTCCTCTTTCATATGACAGTTTTCTTCTCAGACACATTTTCTTGAGGGTGTAGCTTTCAGGTCTTGACTTTGTGGAGGGGTTTCAGATTATGGTTTCTTACCCCATGAGGTCCAAGGATTTGTTGCGAGTCTCCAAGAGACCATTAAAATTGAAATTCTAAAATTAAGGAATGGTAGATGTCTCTCTTCAACACTGGTTTACTTTTTTTTTTTATTTGGGCTTTTGTCTTTTCTAGGTCTTTAGGAATTTCCCTTACTTTCTTGCCAGTTTAGCAATACATTTAATAAACTTTTAAAATATTTGATCCAGAATTTTTGGGTGTTTGCTGAAGGAGGTTTATTTAGCATCGCTAACCCATCATATGATCAGAAATGGAAATAATTGTTATAAATCCAGACAATGTAAAAGAATAATGTAACTTGAAAAATGGGAGTCAGAAGAAGGAAAAAAGAGAGTAATTTTTTCATCTTTCACTGTAAGCTGTCAATAGACAAGATTTAAATTTGAATTACAGATCCACATAAATACTGTGATTTTCAGAGGGACTAAAACTAAACATTTTTAACAGTGCTTATCTCTGAGACCTGAGTGGGTAGGAGGATGTTAGGAGAGAAAGTCTTACTTTTTGAAAAGTAAAAGTAAAACTGTCTTTATTTGCAGCAGATACAATTATCTACATTAGAAAATCTGATGGAATCAAGAAAGAAGCTACTAGAACTAATAAGTGACTGTAGGCATCAGGATATAAGATCTATATACAAAATCAACTGCATTTCTGAATACTAGCAATAAACAAAAGGAATATAAAAACAGTATCATTTACAATTGAATCAAAATTATGATGTACTTAGGGCTAAATCTGACAAAAGATGTGAAAGACCTGTATACTAAAAACTAAAAAAAAAAAGAAAATTATCGTGAGAAATTCAAGACATAAACAAAAGGATTTAGCTTTTTCATGGATCAGAAGACTCTATACTATTAAAATGTCAATTCTCACCAAAATGAGCTATAGACTCAATACCAATACTAATTCCAGCAAGCCTTTTTGTAAATATTGACAAGTTAATTCTAAAATTCATATGAAAACGCAAAGGATCTAGAGTATCCAAAACAACTTTGAAAAAAAAGAACAGAAATGGAGGGTTAATACTACGTGATCTCAAAATTTATTATAAAGTTACACTAATCAAGATAATGTGGTTTTGGGGTATTGATAGACAAACATACAGATGGAACAACAGAATAGAGAATCCCCAAATAGACGCACACATGTATGAACAACTGATTTTTGACAAAGTAAGAAAGACAATTTGGTGGAGAAGGATAGTCTTTTTTTTTTGTAGTTGTAATGTTTTATTTCTTTTTTTTTTAAATTAAATTCATTGGGGTGACAATGGTTAGTGAAATTACATAGGCTTCAAGTGTACGATTCTGTAATACATAATTCTGTAATACATCATCTATATATCATACTGTGTGCTCACCACCCAGAGTCAAGTCTCTTTCTATCACTGTATGTTTGACCCACTTTTCCCTCTTCTACCACTCCCTCCCCCCTTACTCTCTGGTAACAACTAAATTGTTGTCTGTGTCTGGAGAAAAGGATAGTCTTTTTAACAAAAGGTACTGGAAGAATTGGGTATCTGTATGGAAAGTTGTGAACTTCAACCCTTATCTCAAATCCTACACAAAAATTAATTCAAATGTCTCATAAACCTAAACTTAAGAGCTAAAACAATAAAAATTTGTTAAGCACAGAGGAGAAAAATCAAATGACCTTGGGTTAGGCAAAGACTTCTTAGATAAAACAAAAATGTCACAAAGCATAAAATACAATTTTGATAGATTAGACTTCATCAAATATAAAATCTTTTGCTCTTTGAAAGATACCTTTAAGGAAATGAAAATGTAAGCCATGCACTGGGAGAAATACTTGGAAAATATGTATCTGACAAAGGATGCGTATCTAAACTATGTTAAGGATTCTTGTAACTCAATAAGAAGGAAAACAACTCAAAAATGGATAAAATATGAACAGATATTTCACAAAAGAAGATATATTAATGGACAGTAAGTGCATGAAAAGATGCTCAACATTATTAGACATTAGGGAACTACAAATTAAAACTACAATGAGCTAGTATTACACATCCATTAGAACAGCTAAGAGGTATTTTAATCCTTGCCAAAAAGATTGACAAGGATGTGGATCAACTATAACTCCCATACGTTTCTGATGGGAGTACAAAATGATACAGGCACGTAGGAAAGCATTCCAGCAGTTTCTTACAAAGCTAAACATACACTTACCATACGACACAGAAATTTCACTCCTAGGTATCTACAAAGTGAATTGAAAACATGTATCTACAAGAACACATATACAAATACTCATAGCAATATTATTTATAATAAAAAAATTTGAAAACAAATTGTGGCATATCCATATAATGGAACATTATTCAGCAATAAAAATAAATGAATTATTGATATACACAACATAGATGAATCTCAAAAATATCCTGCCAAGTAAAAGAAGACATACCCAAACAAACAAAAAACAAAAAATACTTTTGTATGTTTCCATGTAAATGACATTCTAGTAAAGGGAAAAATATGGTGACAGCAGATCAATGTTTTCCTGGGGCCTGGGGTAGGGGCGAGATAGGGGATGAGAGAGCCCCAAGGGGATTTTTGATGGTGATAGAAACATGTAATAGCTTGATTGTGGTGGTGGTCAAATGACTGCATATATTGCTAAAACTTATCTAGTTGTATACTTAATACAAGTGAATTATACTGTGTGAATTATACCTCAAAAAAGCTGTTTTTAAAAAGAAATATACACTTATTTCTACCCCAAGATGGCATAATACTGATTACAACTGTACTTTTCAAGTGTCTGTTAGCTGGAAGAAAATGTCTCAGGAGTAGAAATAAAAACCCACAGTAGGTATAGGGATAGCTTCATCTCAAAATCCCATCCTAATAAGGCTATTCTTGAGGATCAGTACTATTTATTGCCTGAAAGCAAATTGTGTGAGACTTCATAATAGGTCCTTCACCTTCTGTGTTCTGCCTTCAGAACTTCTTACTACAAGTGGATAAATGGATCCCTTATTTATTGCCTTATTTCTTTATAATAGAATTATAATGTGTTAATATCTTCTGAGTAGATCCAATGGCTTTTCTGAAGCCTTTTAAGTGGACAGATGTGAAGGGAATAGAACAATATCCACTGGTCCAGATTTATCCTCTTTCCAAACATTAAAGAAAAAAATCAAGATGCCTTTACAATTCTTTTTTCTCTAGTTGCTATAAGAGAGGGGTTAACAAAGCCTAGTAAGACTCTTAAAGCTCTCCTGCTGTAAAGGGAGTGCAACAGAGACTGTCACCATACAGACTGACTCCTGATTGAGAGCAGAGTCTTTCTCCAGAGAAATCTGACAATTAAGTGCCGAAGTTGCCCCTGGATTGTACCAAAGATTATCCCCAGCTGGGGTTCTGAGGACTCTGGCAGAATATGGTGAAGGGGAAGCCCATTTGTGGCACAGATCTAAAACACCTTCCTGCCCTATGGGGCTGATCACAGCTATATAACTAGGAAGTGAATGCATTTCATACTTACAGAGCTTCACTAGAGGCTCCAAAGTAAAGTTTTAAAAAAATTAATTAGAAAGAGAAACATTGTGAGTAAACTGTGGCAAATTTTAGGCTAAAATAAGCCATGAAAATAAGATTGTAGGGATGTAGAAAACTTTACCAAAGTTTTTCATTTTGGTTGCTTTTTCTCTCTTGATGACTGTAGCACTATTCCAAATTCAAGTAAGATTCACTTCTTTAGGCTGTAGCTTGCAAAAATAACCATATTCTTAATATAGCAGATGGTTGGGTATAGGATCAGAGACTAGAGGTAGGTGGCTTGACATAGTGGTTCATAGGACAGATTGTGGAGTCAGATTCTCTTAGTCTAGTTTCAATTCTAAACTCCCCAGGTATGTTGTTTAGGAAAAAATATTTAATATCTCTGTGTCTGTGTCCTTATGGAGGATAACAAAAGTGTATATATATATATATATATATATATACACACACACACACACATATATATGTATATTGTATACACATATATGTATATTGTATACATATATATATAAAATTGTTATAAGATTAAGTGAAATAATACACATATAAAACGGAGAACAGTACATAGCTCATGGAAAACGTGTATTAATTAGGATTCATTTCTGCTGACAGAAAACAAGAAGGTTGCTTTTTTCTCATGCAACCATACATGGTGAAGGGCAGTATAGCAGCTTCACAATTACTAGGGACTTAGTGTCCTGTTATGTTGCTCTGTGTGTTTAACTCGGTCCAAGTTTATGGCATTCTTGTTCTAAGCAACAGGTTGGTGCTTTGTTAGGGAAGCCCTAGCGAAGTAATACATAGTTTGTGATCTTATTTGATGTCATTAAAGTCCCCAAAAGAAACAGAGGACACAAGAAGGAGGGCACTTTGAAGGGAGTTCAAGTACAAAGGTCCTGTTTACTAAGATAAGGGTGTACTGGAATGAAAAAGAATCATGCATTATCCTAGGGAAGCAGTGGAGGAGTTACCACCCCTAAACCCAAAGGTAAGAGGGGAAAAAGGCTTTATCAGCATCTTTAGTGAAGTGATACAGGAATGTTGAAGCAACTTTGCAGGGAGAGAAATCGGGTAATAAATACCTTGACCTCACTCTCCCAGCTCCCCACCTCCAATCTCCTGCCAGTGCTGCCCACTGATGGAAATCACCTGGCTACCAGAAAGTATGGGAATGCAATGATGAGGTCCATGAAGACCACCCTTCTAGGAAAGAGAGTGAAGAGTAGAGAGTGAACGATTCTGGAGAAACAAGGTATCTAGCACAGGGAGGAACTTTGACTTTAGTTCTTTCGTATCTTCCTCTCTTGCTTATTTCCTACCTGGTCTGCCCCACCGCACATGTGCCCGTAACTACTATAGCATATATATAGCAGGTCCTCAATAAATATCTGGGAATAAAAGTATTTTTCATGCTTAGTAACTTTCAACTACTGTCAATATTTTCTTTCTACTAGTTTTTAGAATATATCCGCTCATTATTATAGCCTTATAGTTTTAGTTCAAGTCTTAACTATACCTTGCCTGTAGGACTATTATTTCCTAATGGTTTCTTGTTGGTTCATTCTCCACAAATGAAACAAACAAGTAAATCAACCAATGAAACTACAATACTTACTAAGACTGGATATTTAAGGTTCCTGTCAACTTCCTTTCCAAAAGTGTTACAACTTCCAGCTTACCTTACCTGTTTCTGACAGGTAAGCATTTTATCTTTTGAAGTCTACATTTTTAGGATAGTTCTTTCCCAAAGATGATTGCCAAATACAGTAATGTGGTTTGTTCAAGAGGTGCAAATTAATTGTAATGTTTTGATTATACAACTAAGTTAAAAATATTCTTATAACTTACTTATATTGGATATTTCCTTAGTTTACTTGTATCATTCAGTTCTGCAATCTCTGTAGCTGGTTCCTTAGGTGATGTATTTTCCGGCTTTTCTAGAAACATAGTGCTTTGTATTACATTGTTGGGACACTGAATTAGTCAGTACTGACTCGAAAGAAAACGACATGGTTATTTTATACAATTTTATCGTTTTTGATTTGAGCAAGAATTTAATCTTAAAAAATTATTCATTTTCAAGGATAGTCTTATTTAACCCTATGAAAAATCCCTTGTCGGAGACTTTTATGTATCTTTTTAAATTATTCACATTAACATTTCTTGTCTTTCATCAGTCTTCAACACACATTAGTGTTCTTCCTTTAGGGTTATTTCTTCTGGGTGAAGAGTATCACATTTAACAGAAGTCTGTAATTATTGTGTCACACACTTGAAACTACAAATAGAGTATCCTTATAATCTAAATTCAGTTGTCTTTATTTTTTTTAATAATGTGTGATTTTATAATGATGTAAAGATTGTAGTGCAAAGTTAGGGTACTAAGTTCAAGAGCACTTAAGTCATAGTCTTAGAAAATAATTTTTCTTGAATCTTTATTGTTACCTAGAGAGTTTACATGACTTTCTCTTGATTATTAGTTTTTTTTTCCTAATCTTTGTAAAGCCAGTATCCAAAGTTCACTATAATTTTGTTATCTTAGTGTATTTCTGTATTTTCTGGTTAACATCCCCCCTCCCTAAAAGACGGAAAAACAAACTATGACAAATTGTGTTAAATTCAGTTTCCCTACTATATTTTAAAGCCATTTTATTCATCAAGCAGTATGTTCAGGACTTCCATGTTTCTCAAGGTCTTCTGAAAATGTTGGGGATTTCAAAAAAAGTTGACTTCAAAACATGAAAAGTGCAAATCAAAATGAACAAATAATTAGATGTCTATAAAACTTACCATTATACCATTTATAAATTCTTAGCTATGTTGTTTAATGTGGTATACGGGTGCATTTTAGTATGTTTGATGTGATATGGGACTGGAGGTATCCAAAACAAAGTTCGAGTCAGTACTTTCACATTAAGCCAGATCTGTGCAAGTTTTAAAACTGACTTTAATCTCTTTTATCAAAGAAAGCACTCAGTAAAATTTCACAGCACTTGGAGACAAATTTTTTAAACATTCCACTGTACAAGGTATATTTTTGTGTTTCTTGTCCCTAAAAATAAGTTATTAAGCAAAAAAACCACAAAATTTTTGGAAAGATATTCCATGCACATAAATTCTCACTTTACACAACAAACAAAAAAAGGCATCAGAAGAGACAAATTTATGGAATTTGAATCAATGATTTTTATTTTTTCTTTATATTAGTAGTTGATAAAAATATTTAGAAGGGTAAAAAAAATTCAGTTATATGCTTTAACAATGGCATATTAGTCAAAAAAAATTTAAATGTAGGCTTAATAATGTATTGTGATGGTGGGGGGAGGGAGGATAAGATGTATGTATTCCAGGGGGAATATACTTTTAATATGTTTAAAATAGGAATAATGGCCCGACAGGAACTTAGGAGATGTTTTTTCCAGACTGTACATTAAAGGGGAAAAAAATTAAAGAGAGAGTCAACTTAAGAATTTCTTTGGCAGTTGAAGACTATGGCTCAAATAAAATCATTTTTGATAAATATTTTTGATATTAATTGAATAAAAATAAAAAGCTTTTCAGCACATATTGACATTAATTGCTGATTAAATTATAAGAGTTAACCTCTAATAGAGTTCAAGTTCATTGCCTGGTAAAAGTCTACTTGGGGTTCACAAAATTCTTAAGAAATGAAATGCTGGTAGAAGTATCTATTAACTTTATTTATATTAGTATTTCCTCCACCAAAAAAAAACCTCCTAATTTCACAGACGTATTACATAAACGCATGTTTAGCATTTTGAAACAATTCACTGATGTGCCATCTCTGAAAATTCATGAAAATTACAATTGTAGAATTGAGATCATTCAAGTCTTTTAATTCTTAATTTATAAATATTTCCTTCCACCTCCAATCTTAACTGTTAGAGAGTTTACATAACTTTCTCAACCTGGTCAGAGTTAGCACCAAAATCTCTCAAGTACTCCTAATGTTATCTCAGAAGAAAGTTATTCTCGATAATCATCTAGAGTTCACTCAAAGCAATTTCTTTAGTTTCTAGATGTATTCAGGATTAGAAAGTAGCAGGACTCATTTCTTTGAGCAGCAAATCAACATTACCTACCGTATGGTCACACTTGACACATATTTGAAAATTTATCAAGGATAATCTTACTACCTATTACTTATCATCTTTCTGTGCTGGGGTAAAAAAATAATTCCAAGTTATATATAAGGATGGACATACTTAGGAATGCTGAGTAAATACTTGGTTTGTATTACTTAAATAAAACACAATTAGAAAGACAAATCTACGAAAAAAAACAAAGAAAACAAAACCTATAATGTTTTCAAAACCAAAATATACTTTGGGTGGGTATGGGTAAAGTTGGGGGTGCTCCAGAGAAGAGTGGCAAATTATGTATAGTTTGAATTGCCTTGGCCTCTATCACTCCCTATTATTATTGACAATTATCATATATCCACAGAATTTCAGATCTACGGCATTTAATAATCCAGTAGTCTAATTCCCCAGTGCTCTGCATATCTTAAGTAGTCAATAAATGGTTGAAATGAAACCATTCATTTCACGAGAACTAAAACTCTAGGTGTCTCTTAATTTAAGAAAATTGGGTATTATAATGAAGTATACAATTTTTAAGTAGATGTGACTTCTGCTTTATAATAAGGATTCCCCACAAATTCAGTGGTAAGCTGCCACAGACCAATACATTAATTTTCAAAACTCTCATACATACAATTTTTTGGAAGTGAACCATCACATATCAGTATTTTATCTTTTCATAGGCAGCTTTTCCTTCTACAAGCATTAATGTCAGTCCTTGAATATTCGGTAGATATCAACAGGAGAAAATAACCTAATAGATAATATTGAAAAGGAAACTTCCCCATGAGAATGTACTAATTTATAAAGTATATAATCTATACCTAAATAATCAGGGCTTTGTATTTTTCAAATGATTCAGATACAAATCTGTTAACTGTCTAATATCTCTGAGCTGAGAGCAAAAACAATCCAAGTTCAAAGGACATAACATTTTAAATTCATAGATACTGACTTTGAGCATTTCACAGACAGGAACTATGTCTGGTCCATTTTAGGTACTCAACAAATAATTACTGCATTAACAGTTTATCGAATTTGTCAAGAACTGTTAAGATACTTTTTGGTTAGATACCTTTTATCATTGAGCCCAGTGTGTAATGCACTATAACAGATAATAAATGTTAGACAATGCTCTTTTCTGTGACTTAACAAATAATTTATTTCTGAAATATATACACAACATATATGAAGATGCAACTATACAGCTTAAAAATGACGAAAAAGGAGATCCAATCAGAACTGACTATAGGCAAACAGATTTCTAGGTCCTTTCATAACTATTTATATAGCAGAAAACAATACATGCATATATATATAATCCAACATGTTTTTGAATCTATAGCTTGAACTGGTGGCTTATTTGATTCAGTGTGGTAGTAACATTGAAAAATTCATATTAATCTCACTCTGGTTAGAAGTTCTAAATCTGAACTTTTAAATAACTTACTTAAGGAAATTTATTCCTAAGGAAAAAGCCAAATCAGAAAGTAGGTTAAAAAAGTCTCTAAGCAGCTTAAAACTGATATTATAATGTCCTTGCACAAAGGTTGCAAACTTTTTCTAAAGGAGAGTTCCTCAAAGTACCTGTTTATACTCTTGAGACAGTTTTGCTCAAGCTTCATTATGTGGTTTTCTTGCCTGTAGATTAAAAGCAGCAAATTAAAAGGGTGGGGAGGCTAACAGAACTGTTCACTGACAGCAGTTAAGAAGCAACAGCTGACAGTGAGGGAAGGGGCAGGCTAACCACAACAGACAATAGCACTAAAAAAGCAAAGCTATTCTGAGCTGTGTAGTGTGAGCAAACAGTTTCGTACACCATTATAGGAATATAATAAAACGAATATTCATAATGACTACCAGTTTTCATACAGCTGGAATGCATACCTTATTTCCCATGTGTATGTTGCAATTTTTATTCTAAATTTGAAGAATTGAACTGCTGTTGGTCACATTATCATTTGTCTCAGACTAGAAGGGCTACTAGTACCGTGGTGAGTCATGCAACCTTTCAGCTTTAGCACTGTGCTCACCACTGTTCACTATTACATTGTAACACATTATAAGAACCTCTATAACTCATTATAAGATTACCAAAGGCAACATCACTTTTTTAAATCTATTAATAGTGGATTCCAAACTACCCTTCCCTAATATCCCATGACACAGAGCCCTAAGAGAAAATCACTGACTTTTAAGACTGTGCCTGTGTTCTCTAAAATATTATGTACCTAATAGTGTTGAGGATTAAATGAGATAATGTATGTAAAACACTGCGGCAGTGTTAAGACCTTAGTAATGGTCGCTATTATTATTTTAGCACTGTGAATTTATGTAGGCCCAAACCCCTTATTTTGCAGGTGCAAAAATTAAGCCTCAAGAATAGGACGGACTTCCTATGGCTCTACTTCTAAGGTTATTGTCTTGGATAAGCAGCTTAGCTGCCTGTGTTGGAGGTTTGGGGTACTGGCTGGGCCTGGGGGCATGTGCCTGCAGGAGTCCTGTCTGCAGAGAACTGGACGACTATATTTGAACCGTTAAGTATCAGAGGCTGTGCAATACCAAGGGCAGCGGTTCGAGATGGCCAGTAGTGTGGTAACAACATCCACTACAGAAGGAAGCCTGTTCGTCTGTCTCAATACAGCAGGTTGTCAAGTAACCGGGGCATAGGGCCAGGAAAGCAATAGAATCGGGGGTTGAGCTCAAATCCCGGTTCGGTCAACTTTAAAGAGGGACGAGCACTTTACTTAAGGGCTGAAGATAGCGCGGAACTAGAAACTAACTGGGTGCTACCTCGGAAGGTGTAAGTTACCGCACCCCTCAACGCCTTTCGCGGAGGTGGACCGCCACGCGTTTCCACATCGTCCCGGCAGGGCAGTTTTTCGCTGCTTTCTAGCACTTACTCCCCGCCCCATAGGTACGGAGTGATAACCTCGCTTTTCCTTCTGGAATGAGGGCTGGATGAGTTCAGACCTTTCTCTCTGCGCGCCACGCAGCGGCGGGACCGCGGGAGGCCGGCGCGCTGCCCACACGCGCGGCTCATCTGCTCTAAGATGGCGACGATGGCCGCTCGCTCACGCCTCGCCGCCCGCTCTCCCCGGAATTTTGGCCTCAGGAGGCGGGAGCGGGCCAGGGCGCAGAAAGCAGGAGGGCGAAAACGGCTCGGACCCTCCAGTGCAGCGCAGGCTACGGAGCCCTAACGGGCCAAGGCATGCTATAAGGCGGATACAACTAGGAACACCGCCGTAGCCTGAGAAACGAAGGGGGATTAAAAAAAAAAAAAAAAGGAAAAAAAGAAAAAGGGAAAAAAAATAAATAAAAGCGGCGGCACATCCGGGACCATCCGATAGCCCCGCCCCGGAAGTGACACTTTAGCAAAGGGGCGGAGGGCGCACTTGAAAGTGGGCCCTTCCCCAGCTGTTGCTGGTCTGCCCAGAGAAGTGTTTGGAATCGACCCCACCACCTTCCTTCCGTGGGTTAGCCATTACCTTCTCGCGACTCGGGGGCTCCTTTGCTAAACGCTGGCTGCTGGGACTGGCAGCTCTCGGTTCACAAAACGTACCCCTCGCACCACGCCCCTCAACTCCCCGTCCAACCTGGCCAGCGCGGGTAATAGCGTACCTTTGAGAGAACTGGGGTGACCCTAACTCCTGCCAAACCCGTGAGCTTCTATTCGGAGGCCTTACTCGGAACCCCGGCCTTGTGCCCCCACCAGCCCGGGATCTGGGGTTGTCAGTCATGGTGCTGAGCCCGCCCCTTCCGGCGACTCTCGGGGCCCGCCTCCTCCCCTTTTCCCTCCCCCACCCCTCCCCTTGCGAGTGTCTCCCTCTCCCTTTCGCTCTCTCTCTCCCTCTCTCTCTCTTTTGTGAGTTATAGCAACCGTTGCCTTGTGAATCAAGCGCCATAGTCACCGTAGTCCTGGCGACTGTTACCCATCAACAACAACTACTCCTCTCCTCCTCCTCCTCCTCCTCTTCCTCCTCCTCCTCCCCACCACCACCATCTCCATCACCCACCAACAACACCACAATAATCCACAGCCAAGGTGAATATTCTTCGGTCTCTACATGTGTGTGGGAGCGTGTGGATGCGTGTGAACGCGTGTGTCCGTGCGTGTGTGTCCGTGTGTGCGAGCCGACTGTGGCTGTGCTGGGGTCTCACTCCTGACACCGGGGGCTGCCGCTGCGGCGCCGCAGCCGAGGGGCTCCGTCCCCCGGGCTTGTTTACAATGGACCGTGCGCGCCGCGGCTGGGTCGGGGGTGTGGGCGCCGCGCAGCCCGCCCGCCGGCCGGCCCGGGCCCTCTGCGGCCGCGCTTCAGGGATGGAGCGGGAGCTCTGGGGGCTGCGAGATGAGCGGGAGAGGGAGCCACAGTTTTCCGTTGCGGATGGTGGAGCTCTCCCCTTGGTCTGATCTGAAGAAGAGAGTCAGGTGAAGAGAGAAGGGTTTTTTTCTTTAATTTAATTCTTTTTCAAAGCTGCTTGTTTCCTGCTTCTTTCAAAACCGAAATAGACAACAATGTGCCGGGCGGGGGGGTACCCAAGAGGTGGTGTTTTGTTGTTGTTGTTCACTTGTGGGGCCTTGTTAAGGGTTTTGTTATTTTTATCCTCGTACAACGGTGAACTTTTCCCACCGCCTATTCCCTTTATTTTTGCCTTGTGCTAAATGGGCTGCCTTTTTTTTTTTTTTTTTTTTTTACCATCATCAGCTGCACGGATTTCTTTTTTCTTTTAAAACTGTTTTCTTTGTGCTGCAAACAGTCTTAATATCCATTCAGCACTCTCCCCCCACCCTTTCTTCTCCCCCCACACCCCTTGCACACTGAAACCTGGGGCCTCTACGCTGGACTCCGCTGTACTGGAAAAGATTTTTTTTTAAAGTCTCTCTCCTCTCTTTTTTTGGGGTGTGTGTGTGTGTGTGTGTGTGTGTGTGCGTGCGCGTGTGCGCGCGCGCTTGTGATTTAAACCGGATGCAGGGCATCAGTGATACTTGGGTTAGTAGTTATTGACAGTGCTTTATCCTTCATGAGGAGATGGGAGGGGTAGTAGTGAGGTTCCATTTCACTTTGATGAACCTCCTTCCCCACAGTGGAGTGTTAACAATTTTCATTGTGGTTGTAAGACTTTGTGTGTGATAAACAGGGAAAGGACATGAGGAAGCTTTGTGAGAACTCAGTTTACAGTGTTATTTGTGACAGTTATGGTACTTTAAAGAGTTTTTTTTTTTCTCCATCTTTTTCTCTGTTCGCTTTTCTTTGAGAGTTGAAATTGAAGTCAAGTTGTTCATAAAGAATGTATGAAGCTTCTCAACTTGAAACGTGTGTATATTTCACTTTCTTTATGGTTGTTAAGATCTAGGCATGTGTGTACTTAACATACTCTTCTTTATTTTTGGTTTTCTTTGGGCAGTGACTTAAACATGGTGAGAGGAGAGAACTTTCTCCTTTTTAAGTCTCTTTTTAAAAAAAATCTATTTTTTTCTCTGTACATTTGAATACTTATCAGTCCTCAAGTAGTATGGCTGTTGGTGAGAGGTAACGCAGTTTTCCAGATCCTGTAAATGTGTTCATTTTTCTGCCTAACGTTTAATTAATAGATTATTATCAGTAAAGAGTTTTGATAATGAATGTGTGCTAAAACAAATATAGTATTATATTTGCACATACTGAAGTTTCCAATTTGGAATTTTAAAATACTTATTTAAATAATCTTCTTTCTAACAGTAAACATATTGATTTACCTGACAGAGCACTGTGAATAATGTAACAGTATTAATTATTCTTGAGATTGTCAAAGAGTAGGTTGGGTAATTGGAATACTATTAAGGCCAATACTTTGTAAAATAAGAGTTGTGTTTTGTTTTTGTTTTTTCTTTATTAACTCTCCCTTTTTCAATACATTTTCTTGTGATTGCTATTTTAAATGAGGATGATAGTTCTGAAAGAAGTCTTTCTCAGAGCATCCGAATTCCTTTATATTCACCCCCTCCCCAACTTGGCTTCCATGCAAATCTCTAATACTAACTTGTTATTTTTTTTTTCTTCTGTTCAGATAAGTGTCAAATGCCTGAACTCTTTTGGATGGTGAAGCTCCTGAGTCCTATAAACTCTCTCTGAAGTTAATAGGAGTTTTGCTGTCTTGAGACAGTTTCAGACCTTATGCCATTTACATAATGGGTTTTCAGCTGAATAGATTATATGCTATAATGTTATGGTTTAATATTTTTATTTGCAGTGTCCAAGAACTTTTTTGAGGCATTTCACTCATGAAAATGACCTCAGATTCAATAATTTAGACGTTCATTCACAAGTTGATTTGAAAGCAGAACTTAATTTGAATTCTATTATCCTTTTTTAAAAGCATATAGGTGATATAAAAGTTGCTGTTAGAGATGCTTTGGGCTCAAGTATGTCAATATCAATCATATGGATTGAGAAAATAACCAGAAATATTAGCAAATTACAATTTTTTAAGTTTAACAGAAGGGTAAATAGTTAGCACTTCGTTTATTCTTTCTGTGATATTTTTCCTGTAAGGGAGTATATTGTGTATTGCTATTCTTCTGTGTTCTCACTTTTTTTTTTTTTTGTTCTCACTTTTTAGACTAATAGAAATCTCTGAAAGTGAATGACCACTCTTTAAAACTAAAACTGTTAAATAGGAGTCACTTGTGGCTTGTTTTTAGTAGCTGAATATCTGTGATTCGTTGTATTGTCATAACGACTATCTCAGTCTTTTAGATTATTTTGCCTGTGAATTGAATTAACCGGTATCAGCATATTTTTGTAGTATATTTATGTGTGTAATATAGTAAACTAAAATGTATTTCTAAAATGCATCATTCCATAATTTTTCATTATATGGGGTAGTTATACCTAATTTCAAAACTAATATATTATTCCTCCAGTATTCTAATAGTCTTGTACTCTACTTAGATACTCAAATAAAATGTTTATAATTTATAATTTTAATATACTTTAACACTAACCAACTTTTTTTACCCTAAACACCGTTAATAAGGTAAATTTTTTTACCATTAAACATTAACAATTAAAAATGAATAAATCCTAAATCAAGATAGAGTCAATGTATTACTTAAATAATGATATTTGTTACTTTTTGGCAACACATTGCATTATTCTTGAGAAAGTTGATGTTGTGTGTGTTTTCCTCTAAGGTCAAACTTAAGAAATCAGTAGGTGGGGTATGATTCTGCTTTTCAAATTTTTAAGCGTGTTTGTGTATTTTTGTGTATGTGTTTAAAAGAGTGGATGTAGCATCAGATGTGTGGGAAGAGTTTAAAAAAACACTTTTCTGAACAAATAGGAATGGTACTTTGTTCTTGTTATTATAGTGAGACTATGTTACAAGAAATGAGAATACCAAACAAGGAAATTTTTAAATTAAGAAGTCTTCAAAGAAGTAAACCTTTCCATTATGGAGTGTCTGTTGGTTTTTTTGTTTTTTGTCTTTATGTTGAGCATTAGAGCTGAAAAATCTTCTACTTCGACTTACTTAAAAAATAAATAATTTCCCTAATGGAACCATTTGCCTTAACTCTGGTATAAATTCCCGGTGGCCATCAAAAACCAGATTTAAATTCCTCTCTGTTCACAGGTGCATAGTGTTCCTACATTTTGGAAATCCCAGATTAAGTGGATTTGACTAAATCCAGTTTATTAGGGACAGATGGCTGCTTAAAACAGGTGTCACTTTCATTTCTAGTGCATTGTGTTGGGACTTCCAGTGGTTCACAAAAGGGTTGTCTAAAGCAGGTGGCATCCTTTGCTTTTGTCCTCAGTAAAATATACTTTTGGAGTTATTTTCCTAGGAAGAGGTGTTTTTTTTGTTTGTTTAGTTTTTTTTTTTTTTAGTAAAAGTTTTGAACTATTCACATTAAGAGTTGTAATTTAACATAATTTTTATTTCTGAATATTACTATATTTTCAAGTTATGTATAAGTTGCAGATCCTTTTCACAAAACACTTAACAATTCTAAAAGTTATGGTAAATTCCCTTTGAATTCAGAAAAAGTACTCAGGGGCATTTTATGTAACAAGTCAAATTTATCTGAAGCAAAAGCCAAGGCAGATTTGAATAAAGTAAAATTTGGTTAACATGACAAGTTAACTTTGCCATCCCCTACTTAAAGAATTTTTTCTTTTTTCTTTTTGTCAGCATTATTTTAATTTGAATGATAAATGTTGGAAACCAGTGTTTTGTTGCTTCATTATCTTAAGTATTTTAACACTAAAACATTTTCCTCATCCACTTGTTACTATAGTTTTTAGTGCTCTTTTTAAATGAAAATTGTTTTTAAGCATCAATGTTTAAAAATATGTAATGGAGTAAATAAAAGAGTATCAACTTGTTGATATCCAAAGTTCCTTTTTACTCTAATTCTATCTTTTTTTTTTTTTTTGGTGGGAATTTTATACATCTTATAACAGATGCACCAGAGGGTGCTGTGCTGTTTGCAACACGAGATTACTATCACTAAGAATGTGAACTGATTAGAACTTTTATTTAAAGAAAAAATATTATTTATATGCACTCAAGCACATAATAGCCTTATTTTTATGGATTTTAAATTTAATATGTTGTCTTAATTGGCAGTTGTATATCAAAGCCTATCTTTCTCTGTGTTAATATATGTTAGCACAACATAAAACAGTTTCAATATTGATATCTTTGGTGTAGCCTGAATGTCAGCATTAGTCCTATAGGCATATCTGTACGTTGATCATCTTATGCAGGTATTTCAGTCTTCAGCTCAAAAATTTTGTTTAACTTGAGAATCTCATACTATTTTGGCAGCATGGCATTGTACTCCATAAATTGGGTATTACTGGCACACATCAATACGTTGTACATTCTTATTACATTTTTATATGCCATCATTAATGATACCCTTTTTTATGTATAATCTAAAAACAGCTATCTCAAAAGTATAAATGGCAATAATTTATCAGGTTAATTAAATCAACAATAGTAATAATACTAAAAATTGGAGAATTCAGTCCCCACTTCATGCTGTTGAAGTAGTCTGGCTTAAATATTTAATTAGGCTTTATTATCTGAAAAGTTTCAGATTCCCTGCCTTACTCTGTGCCATACTAAACTGGAAGTGATCATATATTGTTTTCTCTATCTGAATATTTGTTCAATAAGAGTTTTTTCTTAAAAACTATTGAACTTTTGTGCTCTTCTTGCATCATTGATTTTCTTTCCTCAGTAATATATACTCCAGAAGACATATACTCAAAACAGTTGTAGTTAGTATCTTCCTCAAGTAGTTTAGAAAGATATAGTTGCATCTTTAAACTTTTTTCTCCAGGTAATGGTTTTATCTATACTGTTATCCCACGTTTAACTACAATCAGCAAAATGTGATAATTTTAAACAGTACCTTTATAAGGCATAGTACTTAATTGTGATGAAATGCCACAAAGAATTCAAAACATCAACAGAGAATAACTATATTTTTAAATACTAGTCTTGATAAAATGTCAGGCGTTTGTCTTTTAAAATGTGGTCCTATAGTTTACCAGTTATTTTTATGCCACTAAGAGTTTTAAAGTATATAACATTGTTTCAAAACTTGTATATTTGAAGGTTTTATATTTTATATCAAAGTACAAGATGTACTTAATAAAAACAAATTGGTTAAAAACTGAAATATATGTAAAGTATCAAATAGGTATATGTTTTATTCTGTAGATCAATGGAAGAAGTATATTGTTTAAAGACCTTTGGAGTCAGATTTCGTTCAGTTAATCTTATTAACAATGGGATCTTGGATAAGTTATTTATCTTCATTTAGCCTGAGTTTTCTCATCTGAAAAGTAGGATCAGTCTTACCTGCTTTATGGGGTTCTGTGAAGATCAAAGGGGGATAATTCATGTGCTTTACTTATTAGTATTTGACGTAGTATACATGCTTAATTCATGTTAGCTGTTATTATTAGGGAATACTAGAAGACACCCATTCTAATCTTTTTGCCATTTAAGTATCCTTTTAATATGCTCCTGACCATCATTTCCTTCCCTATGGGCCCTAATTTTTGAAAGACTTTGCCTACTAATCTATACTCATTAAACAATTAGTCCCTCCTCCCCCTTTTAAAAATAAGTCAGAACACAAGCTGTCAACCATACACTGAATTAATATGATACTAGCCCAAAGTTATATTTTCATTTTATTTTGCAGACTTATTATAATGGATTTCTTTTAATCTGTTTGGATAACTCTCCTGTACCAGTGATCTTAGACTGAAAACTAATGATGTAACATTTCATAAACTCTTGCAACTTGTCATTGTCCATTTCACTGTCCAATATATTTTTTCCTTTATGCATCTGTTATACATGAATTCATTTGAAAACATTTTGAGCCTTATTTATAAGCTTTATACAAAATGCAGTCATTAATACGTAATGATAATAAATAGTTGTGTAAAGATGAACTCATCAAGCAATTCTACCATTTTATAATGTATTGCTTACAATTCTTTTACTAAGGCTAGAAAAATGTGAGGTGACCACTTGTGTACCTGTAGCAATAAGTACTTTGGGAATAATTTGCCAGTCCTAATCTTGAGGTATAAAGTAACCTTGGAACATCATACAGAAAAACATTTAACATGAAATTGTAGAGAAAAAATTGTAGAGAAAAAAAAATTGTAGAGAAAAACTGGCTCCGTTTCTTTGGATATTAAAGGTGTTTAAAGAAACTAGTTGACTGCTATGTATAAAGTTGTTATTTAGTAATCTACATATTTATTTTTTTCTAAGTATTTTGATTAAGAGTGGAATTTTTTTCTCATTTTTGAGTAATCTAAAATAGCCTTAATCTTTCTCAAACTGGAAATGTGATTTATACATTCCAATTGAAAATTTACCTGGTAGTCTGTGTCATCTTTTTTGCTGAAGCATTGTATATTGTACAGGCTTTTCGCCTGCCTCCCTCATCTTACCCGCTCCCATCCTCCCCGGTCTTGTTAAGTGTTTAATTAATCATATGACTCCTTTTACATTATGTTTATGGATAATTAACCTCAACATATAAAGTAGGCAGACTCAACTCAGCTACCTCCTCTGCTTCCTTTCTCCAATGAATTTGACAGACATTTTTAAAGGGATTTTTGGAAAAAGGCTAGGAAATGTGAACTTAGATAGTAAGGTAATATATCATTACCATTTTCAGTCACCTATTATTTCCTTACAATTTCTATACATCCAACTGCCCCCTTGAACAAATACATATCCTTGTTCCACTAATGGTGTAACTAACCTGAGCATGATTTTGCTTCAGAAGGCTCCTTTCCTAGTCCTGGCTATGTTATGCCTTCAAGGTTAAATCTAGTCTAGTCCAAAAATACTGTGTGTGCACAATCACCTATGTCTGCGTATTGCTGACTCTGAACTCCTGGATTCTTCTTTCTCACTCCTTTTATTAGAAACTGTAATACCCAGTCAGTATAGCTTGCCTTTGTTTTATAGTACCTGGTCAAGATGGCCAGAGTCTCCTGGCGCTTCCTATTTAGGCAGAAATGGGTAAGAGCTAATTGGAGCTGAGTGCAGGGTGAACTAAGAGTGAGGCAGCTGGCTTGAAAATAAAAGTACATTGGTTGGTGAGAGGAAACATATATTGAGAGGTTATGTGGAAAGAGAGAGAGTGACTAGGCTGAGAAATAAAGGTCTTTAAAAGTGCCAGCCAAAGGAAGAGTGAAGAGAAAAGTGTCTGTTCTGGTACTCAGTCTGTTGTCACTCACTGTAAAACCTTAGACTAGCCACTTAAACCCTCTAGGTCTCGGTTTCTCCAGCTGTAAAATGAAACAATAGGGTGAGTGAGGTGATCTTTAAAGCCCTTTCTAGCACTAATAGTCTATGATTCCATGGCAAGATTGGCAGCAGGAAACATGCCAATAACATGGATCCAGGAATTGGTGTTTTCTTTGCAAATGGGTTCAAAGGCTATTGTTTCTCCTGAGAAGAACAGCAAAGAAAGAAAACCCAGAGCCTAGGTCCGGCATAATGGCCATACCTGTGGCACAGTCTCAGAAGGTTCCACCATTTCAGTGTTTCCCTTAGAGAGCAGTGGCCAAGTGCCCTGATTTCCTCACCTACACAGGACTTCGCTAAGTCTCACAGCTTGAGCTCCTGACGAGCCAGATTCTTTGTGTCTGTGTGCCAGACAAGTGTCTGACAGTTGGGGCTCTTGCCTGTTGCTCACCAATAAGACAGTTAAAACAGGATGTAATTTCTCAAGTATGTGGATCGGCAATTAGAGAGAGAGAAAGAGAAAGAGAGAAAGGGAGAAAGGGATTTTCAAGCTCCCTCATCAGAAACAATACAAATTAATTTAGGTTTCTATTTATCTCATTTTTCAACATTTCTTCCCCAGTTATTAGAACGTCGACTTTTTCTTCCTTTCATTGCTATTCAGCTGGTTTTGGAAAGAACTAAAGTCCTGTCAAAGTTCTGAGGGCCTTTGGAATACTTTTGAGACCCTGCTCTGGGAAGCGCTGCCATCATCCACACTAGTATTCTTTTATATTTTTTCATTTGTCATACTTACTGCTTTTCATTTTTCCTGAATAATGTTTATACTTGGATAAGCATTCTTTTTATTAAGGTTTGGTAGCAGAAAAATTATTGTGTCTTTTGGATAAGAAGTATGCATTTCCATAAAATTTTATTCCAATGTTAATTTGGCAAGTAGACTTACCAAGATTTTAGAGCATTGCACACTATGAAAGGGAGTATTTTTGCATTAGTTCAAGATAAGTCTTATGTTTTGCTATATCTCACCTCTTTTACTAATCTAATAAGGAGTGTATGAAAGATTAATAGATTGTAAATGTTGTTTTTAACATTATTTTTTGAATGATTATTTTTCAGTCAGGAAGAAGTATGAGGTGTGATCAAACAATATGATGAATGTTTAAATAAAAAAAATTTATTACAGTAAAAGACACATTGCCATTAGTCCCTCTCAAAACACTACCCCTCACTGCGAACACACTTATCCCATCGTTCTTGCCACTTTCTAAAGCAGTTCTGGAAATCCTGTTTCATGAGTGTCTTTAGTTGCGCTGTCGTGGCTGCCTCCATGTCCTGAATCGATTCAAAACAATTACCTTTCATGGTCATTTTGACTTTGGGGAAAAGCCAGAAGTTGCATGGTGCCAGATCCGGTGAATAAGGACACACAGTAATGTTTTTATTTGACAGAAATTGCCGTACCAGAGGTGATTTGTCATGATGGAGGATAAAACCGTTTGCCCATTTCACGTTAATGCATTGTTCGTGATGCATGATTTACGGCGCACTTTAAAACACACCTTCTCTCAATCATAGCTCACACCCGACTGACTGCACAAAGAAGTTGGAACTTGCCACACTGTTACTAAGGTTTGATGCACCACTTCGCATATTGAAGATCCCTGCTTTTCACTTGAATGGCACTGGGCAGCAGCATTCACCATGTTTTTTTTTTTTTTTATCACAATGGAGAGGCTCTGTGTCACACATCGCTTCTGGTATGGCATTGTCTGTCAAATAAGAACATTACGGTGTGTCCTCATCCACCTTATTCACCGGATCTGGCACTGTGCAGCTCTGGCTTTCCCAAAAGTCAAAATGACCACGAAAAGTACACATTTTGAATCGATTCAGGACATGGAGGCAGCCACGACAGCACAACTAAAGACACTTACGGAAGAGGACTTCCAGAACTGTTTCAGAAAGTGGCAAGAATGATTGGATGAGTGTGTTTGAAGCAAGGGGAAATATGTTGAGGGGTATTAATGACAATGTATCTTTTACCATAATACATTTTTTAATTTAAACATTAACCATATTTTTTGATAACCCCTCGTAGATACATATAGAAGCCATATCCCATTTCCATTGTTAAATACCAGTGCATTGCATATTCTACCCACTTCATTTTCTTTTTTTTCTTTTTTTTTAAAATTTTATTGGGGAAGTGGAACAGGACTTTATCGGGGAACAGTGTGTACTTCCAGGCCTTTTTTCCAAGTCAAGTTGTTGTCCTTTCAATCTTAGTTGTGGAGAGTGCTATTCAGCTTCAAGTTGTTGTCCTTTCCGTCTTACTTGTGGAGGGCGCAGCTCAGCTTCAGGTCCAGTTGTCCTTGCTAGTTGCAGGGGGCGCAGCCCACCATCCTTTGCGGGAGTCAAACCGGCAACCTTGTGGTTGAGAGGATGCGCTCCAACCAACTGAGCCATCTAGGAGCTCAGCGGCAGCCCAGTTCAAGGTGCCGTGTTCAATCTTAGTTGCAGGGGGGCAAAGCCCACCATCCCTTGCAGGACTCGAGGAATTGAACTGGCAGCCTTGTGGTTGAGAGCCCACTGGCCCATGTGGGAGTTGAACTTGCAGCCTTCGGAGTTAGGAGCATGAGGTTCTAACCGCCTGAGCCACCGGGTCGGCCCCCAACTTTGTTTTCTTGAACTGTGATGTTTTGGTGTGGGTAGGAGCTGAGGTGGAGATTGAGAACATGGGGAATGGGAGACAGAAGTGACTAATGTGATCAGTGTTTCTCCCAGATCACTTTCCTTTCCTGTTGTAGTATTGTGCAGAGTACATATACTTTTGTGAGGATAGGCATCTTACGACTTTATATTTGTGATTCCTTGTCTCCTACAGACTGACTGTATCTGTATGTATATCCTTAATACACTAGTGGATGTGAAATAATATCCTTCTAAGGAACTTATATTGTGGTTTAGTCATGCACAGCTTTAGAAAGGGAGGAAAAAAAGAAGTAGTGAGAAAATCTAGTTTGTGTGCCCAGTGACAGAAATAATGCCTTAAATTCACCTCTCTACGTTTTGCTTTGGGTAGATTGTTTTGTGGATATATTGTTTTGCAATAGAACTTAAGTTTTTCCCCTGCTCCTATTTAGGCTGACAGTTTAAAGACCCAAAGAGTATAATCTGTCATATCAGGCTTTCACTGATTGGTATCTGATTATATCTGATGACAGTCTCACAGATGAGTTTTAATGAAGTGTGAGCATAACGGTCATTAATAAAAAACACACAGAAAGATACTGTTAGTGATCTGAAAATCACCTTTACCATTTAAATTTATAATATGTATTTTGATGTTCCATGAAAAAAACTCAACTTGAAAAAATGGACACACAGACACCAGATAGTTAGATTCTTTATTTTATAATATGATCATATTACATGTTTCTAAAGGACATTTTAAAATAGTTTTTTCAAAAACTCACTTTGTATTTTGAGGGTATAGTACTTATATTAAGAACAATGGAATTTAGCTTGGATATTATGTTTTGTGTGAAGACCTTTAGAAAATCATTTTGATGAATGTTGTACTTGGTGTTTTTGAACTTCTATCAATACCGTTTTTGCTCACTGGTTTTTATATTATACATATCTTGTAACAGTATTAGAAACCACTCGAGTGCTGTTTTCTTGAGGCAAAGAAAATTAGGGGAAATGTTGGACTTAAGTTCTTTTAATGATCTTTGTGTGATTTAGGGAACAAATTTTAATATTACCTCACATTATATGATAATTTTTAGAGGCTACTTTGAGTTAATACAGGCCATGAATACTGAAGTTGAATTAAATTACAGTTAAAGACAAAAATTGTAATTCATTCCAATTATAGTAGGTTAAGATCTGTTCCTTTATTTTTAGAAGTCTGTGGAGTTTTGAAATTTAAAACCTTTTAAATAATGTTGAATGACTAGAGCTGTATAATGTGGATTTGTGTTTCAGCAAAGGTTTGAGAAGCATATGGCTTGGAAGTGAGGTGGGATTTTATTTGTGAAATCAGAAGGCAATGTGTTTTAATGTTTTGATTGGGTTATTCTTACTTAATCATTTATTGGGGTTGACAAAAATGCAAGTGACCATGGATTGAAGATGTGGCTAAAAGTAATTTGTTAGAGGAAGTCATTGTAGTTAGTGATCATGATACTTCACTTACCTCCAGTCCTGCTGCCCTTCATAAAATTTAAAGTAAAAGCTTCTTTCTTTCTTACAAGCCTTTCTATTATATTGTGTTTTTGTTAATTTACATTGCTGTCTGGAATTTCCCAAATCCTACAGCATGGTCTTGTGTGATGCAGTATGTGTGAGCTTTGGAAGTTCTAGTTTACCTATTGGTTTACAAACCTTAGAAAGAATGCCAATAGATGACAGCCTATGCTGGGACAACAGCTTACTTAATCTGAAGGAATGGGGTAAGAATGAGGATAAATCTGGGCAGGATCATGTAATTGGAAAAACTAGAGTATGAATAATGATTAGTACAATTTGGAGAAAAAGGTCATTTTAGGTGCTATATGTATAAGAAACGCAGTTTGCCATATTCAGCATATCTACTAATGTTACCATTACTACTATTAACAACATTATTTCTAATTTGATTCCAGAACATTCTAGCAGAGGCCTAAAAGACAATGGATATGTTAGTCTGTAAAGCTTGTAGTTTTACAGTATTGTCCTTTATCTTTTACTTTTGACCGAGGAGTAAAGGATTTTTAACTGTGTATTTAGTACCAATTCTATTTTGGCTAATTTAGGAGTCCTGAAATGACTCAGATTTCTATTGGGTTCTAAGGAACATTTTTTTGGGGGGGATAGACCGGGGGGGGGGGGGAAGGAAAGGAGAGGAATGAGGTATCAGATACAAAATAACATATTCCCAGTTATGTGGGCATGGGGAGGGGGAGGTTCAAATTGTAGAAGGCTACAAAAATGACAGATGTTTGGAAATCAATAAAGATAAAAAAGAAGGGTAGAAAGAGATGTTGAAAATGCAATTAGATAAAATGCAGTTAGTGGAGAATTTTGAAATAATGATAAAAATAAGGTAAATGGATAAATCAAAGTATGAATGGTGAAATAATTTGTTGAATGGTCTTTTTTTTTTTTTTTTTTTTTTGTCCTTACTGTGATTTTAACTAATGGGAAGCTGAGGAACAGGTTGTACTTAAGTTTCTTTATAGGCACCACATTTTTTTTGTTGTTGTTGTTGAAAATATAGTAAGATCTGGGACCTTTGATTGTTATTATATGGGATTTCATTATTACTTAATGTTGTGTATAGAAAAGTAGTAAATTGAACTGTTACATCAGAGTTTTCTTGTAATTATTTTGTTATTACAAAGTTATATAATATAATATTAGTATACAAAATATGCAAAATTAATATAGTCACTTGGGGATCTGATTATCTTAGATGATATCTAAAGCAGTTTATATTTGGGAAACCAATATACAGTGGAAAACTGTGTACCATAAATGTATATATTCTTAAAACTTTACTATTTTGGAACTTTTATAACTTACCTTGAAGTAGCGAGAATGGCGTAATGAATCCCCATGTCGCTATCACACAGATTTGACAATCAGTACCTTCTATTGTTCTTAAGGCTACATAATTTGAAATATTTGTTTATTGAAATAAACTTGAATCCTTTATTCTGTGTTGCTCTGAAGAAATTTAAATCTAATGTTAAGAACAGACTCAATGGATACTTGAAACAGTGCTTACATTATGTGTAAGACAAAATATTTAAGTGTGATTGATCATCATGTTGTTTCTTCTCAGCCCAGCATTTTTTTTTTTTTAATTAAGAATGTTCTCAGTTGTTGGTCAAGTCTTTTATTTAGTAATTCCAGGCTCTTGTAATCTGACTCATCATTAAAAAAGGGAACAAACACAAGGACAGCAGACTAATGTTTGCAGGACACAGGAAAACAATTGACTTGAGCTATACCTCTCAGAGGTGAAATGGTGCTACTCTTTTGTACATCATTCTTTTTACTTGTTTGTGGGTAGATTTGGCTGAAGTGTTAAGAGCCATTTTGTAAGTTGATAATGGAAGAGAACCAACTATCTTCTGGAATGTTCCCTTCAAAGTTAGGTACTCAGTTACTGGGACATAATAGTAGAACATCAAGAGACATCCATTGGTAAGAGCTAATGTACTGATAACTTACAACATCATTCAAAGCAGTTTAATGTTTTCTAATTCACCATCTTCAGGGAATCAGGAGGGTCTCTTAGGTTTTTATTTGACGAAAGTTAGGCAGGTATGAAAGAAGCTTATTTTTCAATGCTAGAGTTTATAGGAAACAAAAATCCATTATTCATGTTGGAAATTATTCTGTAATAAGTAGACTAATATGTGTAATAACTAATGATTAATGTCACTTTAATAATACAAAATGTAGATCTGACTTTATTTAATAGTGATGTTTCCTTGTTGTTTGAATCTAATTAAATGATTTAGGCACGAAGAAGTAAATACATTACACTAAATAAGGCCTGCATTTTTCAGTTATGTAACTAATTGCTAAACTTCTCTCTGATCCAAAATGTTCCATAAAAATGTATATGACTTAAAATATTTTGGCAGTCTTTTAATATATTTCTACTGCAGGGTAACTAGCCAGACAGAATAGTAAAGTGGTATAAAATTAAGTGATACACTAATTAAATGATCTTAATCCTATAACTAAACTACGATTTCTTTTCTTAAAGGGTTATATTTAATTCTTTCTGCCATTAGGAAATATCTAAGTTAAGTGATCCTGTATATTAGATTTTCATATATTTAAGCTTTCCAAAAGTAGATGATGTAATATAGACAAGAAAATGCTAGTATAAAGCTCAAACAGCCAAACAATGCTTGAACTAAACATAAATGTAACCCTGCAAAACAAAAGATCGTGGAATATACATGTTAATTTCAGTAATATTTGTAGAATATTTTATTATGAATTTAATCCAGTATCACTGTAAATACAGTTTATAACTTTTTCTGTGTTTCAGATACCTTATACTTAGAATCAAAGTATCATTTGGTTTTTTATTATTATACATTCAATATAGCATCAATAAAAGCACTGGTGATTTTATTCCAGTGTTTAAAGGTTGTTGTGGTTTTTTTTTTTAAATTTGGCTTTCACTGCATTTATGTCATACAATATAATTTAAAAACAAGCCATTTCCAATATGAGAATAATATTGGTCTACTTATTCTATATTGGAGTAATTCCCTAATAACAAACAAGTTAATGTTCTAATTTGGAAGAACACCATGTAAAGAAAATCTTTATCCAAGTATTGACTGGTATTTTATAACCTGACCTGTTTGCATCACAGTGAAGCTTTAGGGTCTATGGCTGAAACCGCACTCCTCTATGATGAGTGTCAGGGGATCAACTTCAGCCTTTCTCCCTGTTTCTGCTTCACTACTGCCATATTCTTTTGCCCATTTACTCTGTCTGGCTCAGCACAGCCAATTGAAAAGGGCAGTTAGGGTGCTACAGTAAGGATTAAGGAGGTAATAGTCTGTCTGTCACTAGAGTTACACATGCTTTCAAATGGCACAAATATGTAGGAGTCCAGTAAAGACGTAATTAGGATGTTTTATTTTAGAATCAGAATTTTTAAGTTGGAAAAGATTTTGGAGGTTATCTAGTTCAACGTACCACCATGCTCCCTATTTACTGTAAAGAGGGGGAGACAGAGGTTAAATGACTTGTACAGTTCCATACAACATTTATCCGAGGTGGGGCTCTTGGATCCCAAACTTGTCACTTCTCAACCAGTGTTCTGTTATGTCATAGCTAGTGTAAAGCTTCTTAAAGGCAAACAGCCCTAAGTGCTACCTTTCTGCTGCAGGGTAACTAGTAGTTAAGAGCAATAAAAAAATACTTGTTTATTTTATCTACAAGTTCGAACTCATATTTTTCTTGAAAAAGCAAATTAAAGTTTTATCATTCTGCAAAGTTGAATAAATATCTCTATTTTTTTATCATCTTTAACTATAATTTTGGTATACAGATTATTAATTGCTTTGTTTTAGAGTAACAGAAGTAAAATTTAAAACATTTTTCCAAATCATCAATAAGCTGTATATTAAGGGGAAATACCATATTCCCTAGGTTTTTTTTTTTTTTTTAAAGAAAAATATTTTTATCATTGTCATTTGTTTCCCTTTGCTGGGTGTTAGTGATATATGTCATAATCAATGTATTGGTGTAAATAATTCTCAGACCTGGCATGTGCCTGCCTCTTTACTTTTTTGGTGAAGGTAAGGGTGATTCTAATCATTTTAAAGATTGTTGTAAAAATCCATTGAATTATTAATTTTAAAATTTGAAACATCTGTTCCTGTAGGTCACGCTCTTGTGGAACAAAAGTAAAATACTGGCAGCTGATATCCGTGGTTCAAGCCGAGACTTGCCCGGCTGGGCTTTAAAGGTGTTGCAGCACTCTTAAGTAAGAGAACCAACAGAATGAGAATGTGAAGGGACTGCCCTTTATTCCATAGTAACCAGAAGCGATTGCAGCAGTCATATTATTATATGACTTCTTATTCTCTTAATCTGAATTTTTGGAAGGATATGTTGTTTACTGATTAATAGTATTAGATGGTGGCAGGAATTAGTAATAACGGTGATTTTCTCCCTCTCTCTCCTCTCTCTCTCCTCTCTCTCTCTGTCTCTCTCTCTCTCTCTGTCTCTCTCTCTGTCTCTCTTTCTCTCTGTCTCTCTCTCTCTCTGTCTCTCTCTCTGTGTTAGAACTGGAAGTAAATCTATGAGGTTTGAATTTAGTTTTGGTATCCTGTTTTGTGATAAAGATGCATAATTTGAGCACTAATCCTGTTAATTATTTGGAACAGTCCCTCTAAGAGAAGCCAAGAAAATGACAACTGAATTTTCTAGTGGTAACCTGATGCTCTTCCCAAGTCTCATTTGTGGTACCAAATCTGAAAGGATACATTTATATAAAACAGGAGTAGGTTTCCTGTAGGGGAAAACCATTTGTCATTTGTTCTTAACAAGGTAAATCCCCATGGACAAACCTTTCTTGTAAAACTATTCCCTTTGGATTTACCTTTGCCTTCAATAAAAAAGGAGCTATGATAAACAAAGGTATGATGAAATATTAGTTAGCTCTTGCATTTTTGCCTATAAGTTCCTCATTCTTAATCTTTATGATTAAAAAAATTAATACGGTGCATTAAATTGATTTTGCTTTCTGTTAATTGAAGAAAAGGTTTTTTTTGGGAGGGGGTTGAGGGAATTTAAATAATTTACTGTTAGACTTAAGTATATATACCCTAGTATACCTACTGTCCTGTAAAACAGAATGGAAAATACAAATATTAAGAGTCTGATTCAGTTGAAAAGAGACTGCTAAATACTTGAAAGTCTTAAACTGAGATTTGAATATAGATTTAATTATTGGAGTAACTAAATACTAGACTGCTATATTTGTTGGATATAAAGAGGAAGGATCTAAAACATGAAATATGTTCTTTGTAATCCAGATAAATTTTTACTTAAACTATTTCTAAATATGGATTAATAGAATCTTCCCAAAAGAAGGTACTTTGGATGTTTTCAAATAGCCCAAAGTTTTACGTTTCTCTGGGTTAGAATCTTTCAGGATTCCTCATTGTCTATTCATTAGAACCATTTAAGAAATATTTACTGAGTGCCACAAAACTACCATTGTGCCCCTAAGAAGCTTACAGTCTACATTTTCAAATTTATATTTCACCACTCTGCTCTGTAACTTTTTTTTTTGGCCAGCCTCACTTATGGTGTGATGTAATTGGTTAAGAGCAAGAACTTCAGCGTGAACAGCCCAGGATTTAAATTTTAGCTCTGCTACTGATTAATAGTTTAATAGTTTAACCTTAGGCAGATTACTTAAACTTTGTGAAATAGGGTTACTAAAATCCACCTCAAAAGATTTTTTCAAAGATTACATTAGGTGACAGAGGCAAACAGCACTGTGTCTGACGGATAAACACTCAGTAAATGGCAATTGCTGTTACTACCCTATGGTCACCTGAATTCAGCCTTGTCATTTCTTTTTTCTATAACCTGGTTCTCTTCCTTTATTCTTTTTAGAATGTGTTTCCCATGCTTCTTAAATTCATCTTTCCTAAAGTAAGTCTTAGATAGAATGGTCCCTAAGTTGATAAGTTCACTTCTAACCCTGCTACTGATTGGATATTATGATGTAGATTTTTGTTTATAAATGTTTGATCTTTCTAAATTGTAAGCTTCCTGAGGGCGGACTACACAGTAGGTTTCTGAACTCAACACAAAACCCAATGTCCTTTCTTAGTAGAAGCAATCCATGAATAATTATTAAGTCTCACATTGTTTATCTCTAATCAAGTTATAGAAAACACATTTAACCATTTTATAATTTTGTCTAGCCCTGATTTTATAATGATCTTTAGAACAATGCAGTTCTATTAGTCCAAATAGATTTATTTATTTCCTGTTTTTTACAACAAATTTAATGGTAAGAATTCCTGAATTTTGGTATTTATTCAAATATAGCGTCATCTAGTTGGCAATAGTTTTGGGCTAGCCCTAATCAAAGTCTCATTTCCTCTTATCTTTTCACATGATTTTTAAAAATCTAACTCTATGTATATATGAATTTCATATATGTTAATGTATGTGTGTGTATGTATGTATGCATACGTATGTAATTGTAGACTTGCCTGGGATTTCCTTATTGTCTGCCAAGACTAATTCTGTAGCTTCAGAAGTTGGGGAGTACCTTTTAGGATCCATTATCATCTTTCTGTTTTCTGATTGTGGCAGGGTATGGGAATTCCTAATGCTGCTTAATATGGGAGAGACATGGGGGAGCAATAAGAAAACTTTGATTTTGGGGGGCTATTTTGAATGCCCCAGACTTCTTGAGTTTCACCTCTTGCTACCTAAACTCACTGTCCTGTTGGATGTCAAAAGTGCAGAACCATGACTTGAGTTCTAAGCTTATGCGTATACCGAGGCCACTGGTGGCATCAGAATGGAATTATTACAGTAGTCAGATCTGTGGTTGCATTTGTGATTCCGTTCAGGTCTGTGTTCCAGTCCGAGTTGCACTATGGAAAGGTAGGGTAATTTGCTGTGATGTTTACTACAGAGACTTTCCCCTGAGAAAACGTTTTTTTTTTTTTTAAATATGGAGCTGTCATTTATAAATCTGTCCAGCTCTTTTTGTTTATACCCCTTTATATAGTTGTATTAGTGGTTGCTCTAGGTGTATTATGTTATACATAAATTATCACAGTCTGTTGGTGTCATTTTACTAGTTTGAGTGAAGCCTTTCCTTCCCTTACCCTCCCTATTTATAATACAATTATCTTAAATATTTCCTAAACATTTAGAACCACATTGGTGATATTTACAATTTTTGCTTTAACTCTTAAATATAATTTAGAAAACTCAATAGGAAAAGAGATGCCTATTTGCCCATATTTTTGTTTACATGTTCTTTCTTCTTTATAATGTTCCAAGCTCTTTCTTTTATTGTTTTCTTTTTGTTAGGAGAACTTCCTTTAGCCATTAATTTAGAATAAGTCAGCTGGCAACAAATTCCCTTCGCTTTTGTTCATCTGAGAAGGTCTTGATTTCCCCTTCATTTCTGAAAGATATTTTCTCTGGGTACAGGATTCAGGGTTGACAATTCTTTTCTTTCAATACTTAAAAAAAATTATTGTGTCACTTTCTTCTAGCTTCCATGCTTTTTGAAGTTTTTCCCCTATAGCTGAAGTGTCATTTTTTCCCTCAGTTTGCCTTCAAGATTTTTTATGTCTTTAGTTTTCAGATGTTTAATTATGATGTGTCTTTTCATGGGTGTCTAGCTCCCTTTTTAATCAGTGTATTTTCATTCTGTACCATCTCATAAGGTGACTGAGTTTGGTGAATTTACTGCCAGTTGTGAAGTCATCTTAACCTCTTTCGAGACTCAGGGAGTTCCCTTCAATTTCTAGCATCAGTTTGGGGATACAAGCTCATTTTCATTTTTTATGTTCATCCATCCATTTGTTGAGCAGATACTGGTACAAGATGGACCAACCACTGAACTTCTATGGAGACTACAAAGTGAACAAAGCTGATCAGGTCTCTGCCCTTGAAGAGCTTGCAATCAAACAGTTGAGGATGAGGGAGAGTGAAGACACATGAGTGTCATAATAGATGGTTATAAATGTTATGGAGGAAAATAAAAGAAGAGGGGAATAGAGAAGGGTAGGTGATGAGAGTGGAGGAGGCTGCAATTTTAAGAAGGGTGATTAGGAAGAGTTTACAAAGACGGTGACATTTGAACAAAGCCTGACAGGTAGGTTTTGTATGTTTCTTCAAATGTGACTTTATACATTTATAATATTGATTCCTTGAATGATGCTAACCTTTCTTCTACATGAAAGAGTCCTAATTGTTTACACCTGTCCTTACATAATACTTTTGTTTCTCCCTCTTTGCCACCTTCTATCATTTTTATGTCTTTCCTTGGATATACAGCCTTTTCATTTATATATCCTTTTGAGGTGTATTGATGAAAACTTTGGTTTTCTATAAGGAAACAAGCAGATTAAGAGACTCTTTAAAAGCTGCTTTTAGTTTAGGGGTTTTTTTGTTTTTTTTTTAGGGGTTAGGGGATGTTAAATTCTTCAGTCCACCCTGCCTACTTCCAAGTTGGAAGTTCTTCTGAAACACCTGTAACCTAAAATATATCCGAAAAAATTTGTACATGAAATATTAAAAGTAAAAATCACAATTAATAGGCAAATTGAAATTAGAATTTGCTGACTGCTGGTTTGGTTGGTTATATCCTTAGTTTGCTTATATGGCTAATTTAAACTAGAGAAAGAGATAAATTCTCGGCCTTTTGGCTAAGATCAAGTGTAAACTAAAGAAAGATTCTTTGTGATGGCTTCTACGATCAGAATGTTCTTCATTGTCATAAAAGATCTGAAACTGGAATGTCATTATTGATATAGCATAGCTGTCTATCATTATCTAGTGATCTTTAATCATAGATTTGTGAATTGAATTTAATGTATATGCAGAAAGACGTTAATTAGAGGCTATTTAGATAAATAAAAGTTGCTAATGAAGGCAAATTGACTTGATTTATATTATTCTGACAAATAGATTGCCATGCTGATCTTTTTAGAATGAGATTTTCAGTATACTAATGTCAAAATCATTTTAAAGTTTCAGTTCAATGTCAAATAGTGAGCATATATGCCTATCATTTTTTATGCAATGTACAGTTTGACAGTATTTGAAGCTATTGTACTGTATTGGAATACTTCAAAAATGGTACAAAATTAATATATAAATACGTGTGTTTTTAACATATTCAAGAACGTAGAAGTTGCCGTGGAACCTTAAACAAACAAAAAGTACCTTTCTCTGAACTTACATAATTATATATCCAGTATTTATTTCTATTTCTGGTTTCCATCCTTAAAAGCTGGTTAAATGATTATACTTGCAAATATGCCCAGGCATTTGTGTCTGAAGTGGGTCAGATGTGCCCACATTTTAACAACCTGTAGGCCAGAGTTTATTGAACTTGAGTACCTGGTATTTCTGCTGTTTAAAAATGTAAATAAATTAAAAATGAAAGAAGCCAAATTTAGTATCACCATTTGTTTATAGTGACACCATGTTTATGAAAAAACATGTGATCTATAAAAGACTTCGGAGAGCAAGCCTATTCTTCTTATTTTACACCACCTAACTTAATTTTAAGAAAAAAATTGAAACATATACAAAAATAGAACAGTATGATGAAATAATGAAATGAATTCCCATGTATCTATTGCTCTGTTTTAATAGTTAACAACTCAAGGTTAATGTTTCAGATACACCCCTTGACTCCCCACCTACCCCGTTATTATTCCTGTCACTTTTTACCTATGGAAAAAGACCCAAAAGAGCTGAGTCAGATTGAGCTCAGATTGCCACAATTACTCTGTTTGCCATTTTGTGTCATCTCCCCTGTGGATGGAGGGATAAATGAAAAATCTTGAAGAGAATAAAGGTTAGCTTCTAGACAAGTGTCACTTAAGATTTTGAATTGTGAACTTTTAATATTTCTGGTCTCAGATTTTGAATTCAAATTTAAATATTATCTTTCAAATTTAATATAGACTCCACAAAGGCAATTTGCTAAGTACTCTGTAAGACAGTAGTATTTGTCTCTGTTTTAAGATGGTGTGTTTCTTTTATGTTTCCTAAAGATTTTCTATGTATTTGCTTTCACAAAAAAATTGTGAGATAATCTATCTTTGAGGTTTTTGGCATTTATAATGTGATGCAATTGAAATTGTCCTTTGGATTTATAGAATGTACTTGAAGATGCCTTTTTCAGTATTCTTAGTTATTATGCATTTCAAAAATCAATTGATCCAATACCTTGTTTCAAGTTTTCAAATGTATAAAAGTGGGTAGTAGTAGTTAAAAAATGAAAGTTGTTTTTAAGAAGGTTTAAAATGTGTTTTTAATTGATACCACTCTTCTAATCAGATGTTTGTATCACATTCCTTTTATAAAGTTTAATACTAAAAACAAAGAAAGAAACAAAACAACTCTTCCTTTGTACATTAAATATCCTTTTGACCATGGCTAAACAAATTATAGAAATAATTTGAAAAAACTATTTTGGGAAATATTCCTTCAACAGAAAGGAGAAATAATGTTATATTTATGGCTCTCATAATGATTTCTCTTTATAATTGGTATGATATGACTACTAAAAAGAATTCTAACCTGTAAGTCATTTGTTACCAACTGTAATTATGTGATTTGTCAAAGAATCTACAATTCTTGATAACAAATTATGAAATTTAAAAAAGAATTCAGCAACATTTATTGAGGATCTTTATATGTGCTATTATATGTGCTATTTATAGCAACATTATATGTGCTATTCAGCAACATTTATTGAGGATCTTTGATTTTTTAAAAATGGGTGTGTGGAAATGAATCAAATATAGGCTACTGCAAATCCAAGAAAACTGGAATATGCAAAAAGAGGCTTAATTCCATGGAGGAATAAGTTATTTTCAAAAGCTATGTACTCCTATTGTTTCTTTTGAGGATGCCACACTGTATAATTATTGTAGCTTTATAACAAACACCAGAAGGCTCTTTCCAACAACACTTCCACTATGGGATTTCCATCTCCATTTAAAAAAATTTTACTCTGTATTTTTGCCCCGTTGCCTTTTAGTTAATAGTGCCTGCCAGGATTCTAAGTATTAATGTAGCCAGTTTACAACTTTCAGAGCACATTCTTCCAGCATTATGTACTACACTTGCCTCGTAATTGACCAACTATTAAATAACTGCTTTAAAAATTAACACATTTCCCTAACACGCCCTTTGAATGGTATACGTAGATTCTGACTTTAATAACTTTATTGACTACTGTGTGTGTGTAATGTGTAGTGTGTATGCTTTAATGTTTGGTGCTAGTTTGGGGAAAAAACAATTTTTATTACTTTAACATTTTTTTCCATGTGTTAGGTAGGTCCTGCCCTATAGAACTAAGTTAAAATGTCCTTATCCTAAATAAGAATTGGAAAGGATTCACACTACTTCATTGTAGAGTTAAGTTGTCTTCAGGTTACTGATCACTTGGTTTTTACATCATAAATGTTACTGATATCACTGTATCTTTTAATAACATTTTCTTGTCTGAGTTGTATGCCTTCTTAAGAAGCAAGGCTGGATCAAGGAAAATCTAATTATTGAATATAAAAATCTCATACTTGATTTCTGTTTTTTCCTCATCTGTAAAATGAACCATGTTTCTTTCTGCAAATTTTCTTTCAATTATTTTCTAACACATTCTTGTCTTTCTTTATTATCCTTTCTGTCCCTTTTCTCCTATTTTTTTTTTTCTTTTCTTTTTCTGTTATGTTCTGCTTGCCTTATTATAGGCTGTTTTACTTCTAAACCTTCCTAGCTAACTTATTCTCTTCCTGCCTCATTCTCGGTTGTTTGGTCAGATGTTGCCTTTGCACTGCCTCTCAGCCTGCTTCGTTGCTCCTTTATTATTGGATTGTCTGTATTTTCTGGATCGTTGTACTAGTAGTTGTTTCTTGGTACTTTTAGAGAAATATTTAATTTCCCTTACTCTGCTTCCTATGATGTGCAATGAGAAAAGAAATAACAAAAATCATTGAAAGACAGATGTATACATTGTTCTTTAAAAAAGAATAAGGCAGTGTAGTTGTCAGATTATTTTAAAAAGTGATTCCAGCTCAGAGTAGTTAGATAGAAAGGTTAATTGTTGCCATGACTGTAGAAAACTTGTTGCCTGGCTTTTTAGAAAAGTTATTTTTAACTTTTGAAAGCTGCAGGCAATATTAGTATAGTCAAAATATCCTTGTCAAACTCTGGATAAATTTTCATAGTTGAGATGATTATTGTAATATCTTATTTTTATTTATCTGTGTGGCCTTTGGTATTTTATGGTAAACCAACTTTATCCATTTTTGTCTTCAAACACTTTATGAGAAAGACCAATCAATGATAGATAAGTAAATAAAAGCCAATACAATTTCTTCTTTTAAAGAAGATACTAGAAGTCTTCTCTTATCCTCTGCCCACACTTCAAGTTGTTTCACACAATTTGTTTAGCAGTATATTTCTGTACTGTCTTTCTCTTTTTTTCATTTACATTCAAGTAATGCAGTGAATTCTTGTGAATAAGGTATTGTTAATCTTTAAAATTATAGAGAATATGCATATGATAGGATAAAATAGATTTTAGGATTAATTTTACACTGACCAAAAAAGATGAAAATAAAAATAAAAAAATCATCTGTTTTAATAATAAAATGAAATTTATAATTTTTTCAATTTCTCTTTTTTTTGTTCTTTTTTTTGTGGGGTGAGGAAAGTGCTTTTTAGTTCTACAAATATCATGATTTCTGGGTCTCCTGGGTTCCTAGATTTAATTTATTTTTCTATTATTGAAATATATATATAAGTGTGTGTGTGTGTGTGTGTGTGTACAGTTTTATTTTTTTTAATTAAAGTTGAAGGTACTTGCCTTTATTTCCCTGAAATTTCTGAGTTTATTTATATCCATTATGACCTTTTAGGGGACTATATGGAAATAAAAACTTGGGGATGGTAGGTGGTATAATTGAAATGTAGATCATAATCTGTTCTTTGTTTGTTTTACCAAATTAGTTGGGGATTCTGAGGATACATTTTGAATATTTGTGTATGTTTAGCATTTTGTCCCTTTGTTAGAAATCTCTCAGTGTGACTTGTTTTTAATAGGATGTGTCTTGAATTGTGGGCCAATCGCTCTTGAAAAGTCTTAAGCCCTTTAAACACACTGGTCAGACTCATAGAGGGAAGCTACAGGTTTATTAGCACTCCTTAGCCTGAAAGCACAGCATACCCTTCTAGGTTGCACAGCAACAGACTCCTAGCAACGGTAATAGATTGAATTTCTAAGAGTGACCAGGCCGGATGTAATAATAAAGCAAGAGGTACAAACAGTTGTCATGGTTTTCTTTTCACAGTAAGCTAGTTTGATTTGGGGAAGTTTAGCCTCTCAAAAATGGGCAAACTTCTTACAAAAGTACTGTTGTTTGTGCACAAGACTTCTGGTATTAAAATAGCAATAACAGTACCAAATTAAAAAAAAACTATTGGTTAAAAATAATTGTATGCTCAAAATTAAACAAAACAAAAAGTTAAAGGATTATCATGTAAAGAAGTTTTCAGAGATTTTTTTTTAAAGACTTATCAGAAACTTAGAATTGAACTGTAGCAAAATAGTCCTAATGAATGCTTTTTAAGAATAAAAATCATAATAATTGTGCTTTCTTTTGGGGATCCTTCATTTATTTTAATTTTGATACAACTCTTGTAGTTTTATATACACAGTTTAAGTGGATATGCATATAAAACTAATGCTTAATAAACTTAAAAGTTTATCTAAGAAAACACCATTTGCACTATATATAAGCAATGTTTTTTGAAATTATGAACCAATAACTAATTTAGTGGAGAATTTATTGAAAAAGAAAGAATAAAGGAGTATTACGTTAGTGCAAAAGTAATTGCGGTTTTTGCAGTTTTTAACCTTTTAAAATGCAATTACTTTTGCACCAACCTAATAGAATGTATAATTTTACACAGTGACAATAAAAATGTCTGTGATGTTCGTAAAGATGTAATATTGTGCTATAACTCTGTCAGCATTTCTCTTTTGTATGCTTTAATAGGTGTTTGCTACGTAGCCATAAAAAAGAGATTAATTCAGATATATTCAAAACCTGAAAGAGGACTCCTCTATCAAAAGAAACAGATCCTCCTATAGATGCTGGAGTAGGGAGTAAAACTACAGCCTTTGACAGCAAAAGGCTGTAAATATACACACATGCTAATACCCTTGGTTTGTTCATCTTTTGTGTCAGCATTTGGAAAAGATTGTTAAAGTGGCAGCTATAGTAAAGACTGGCAATTATAGGAAAGAGCAGAAATTAAGTATTTGTGACCTATTATATTTTATTAAAAGACTTGCTTATTGAAATGGTGCTGATTACTTGACAGCTGCCCTAAACAGATTACAAAATACACAGCTTTAGCTAAAGGTAAAAACCAACCTTTTAAGCAAGTATATGACATAAAATATGTAAATGGTATAGTATAAAACTTTGTTTAAACAATGAATTTGCTTTCAGTAGAGATGTTCATTAATGATTAAGTGGCATGCTGTTTTGCATTTCTATAATAATAGCTTACCTACACTGCATTTTCCCACTGAAATATTTTAATACACCCATGTGATATTACACTCGCTTCCTACCAGGGTCTTAGGAGGTATCATAGATCCAGGGATCAGCATGACATCACAGAAAAGCTTTCTCCTGCTAACTGATGAATTATTATCTCAATTCAATATAAATACTACTTTTACCAGACAGAATTCAAAACTTTAGGAAGTTTTAACACTAGATTATCAATTTTTGAAATGTTTTTAATGTTCTTTTTTTCTTAATACAGTAGAGTCGCAATGAGTTTAATACTTGAATTTAGGTTTCCCTTTTACAACATTGAATTGTTTGCTTTTCTAGAGAAAAATATATGTGGCTCTTACTACCTTCAATGCTGGTTCTGAAGTTTTACTGCTGCTTACTTTGTTCTAGCTATATCTTATATAGTGACTGTATACAGCACTTTGTACAACCGTCCTTCTTATCCATTATTCTGAATTGTAGTTTAGCAGTTAAGTAGCCTGAGCTGCTACACAGTCTAACATTTCATGATTTTGTCCCCATCTTCTATGGCATGAGGCATGGATATGTACTGTAGTTCAGTCTATGAGTATGAAATCCCAGCTCACTCTTGAATATACAAACACAGGTGAAGCAGATTTGTGGGAAGATTACTTCCCTCAACTCATCTTGAATATAGATTTTTGTCAAGACTCTTACTGTGCTAACAGTAGTCTGTTGTTGTGCTTGATTGGACCTGTAAAATTTCAACAAAGACACAAACTATGCTGTGCGAAACACTCTTGCTAATTCCATATATACAAATATCCCTGACTACTTATAACTTTAGTTTAAAAAAAATAAAAATATCTGCTTGCTTGAGGTCTGTCAGCTTACGAAATCGTTTGGAAAAGATGTGAGTCCTAGTCTTTTGAATAAAATGGATCTGAGTTTAAATCCTGGCTTTGTCATTTGATAGCTAATTATCCTTGAATTAATTCCTTACCTACTTTGATCTTAGATGCATAATGTAAATATATGGGGATATTACCTATTCAATTGGGTTCTAAAATGAAAAAGTGAAAAATAAAATGAGATCAGTATCTATAGGAAACTTAGCATGGCAGTCTAGAATTAGCACTCAAACTGTCATTAGCTAGGATTGTCATTATCTTTCTAGTTTACTCCTTGTGGTAGGATGTGAGGAGGGTTTTTCAGGACAGGGTGATAGCTGAAAGTGGTAGCCTGGAACTGGATATAATCAGAAACAAAATTGTTTTTCAAGAGGGATGTTTTGTTAAGTCGTTCTCAGTATTGGTCAGTGGGTAGGAATACTTTAGAGTAAAATTTTATGAAGTGACCCCCTTTCACAGGTTGAAAAATTGGGGCAGAATTTTTTTTAAAGATTACAAGAGTAATAATTGATAGGAAAGTATGCACTAAATAGATGAAGTACTAATTATGCTGTACAAAGGGTGGAATTTGAAGAATTTATTTTAGTAAATATGTACGGTGAGCCTTATATTATTTAGACATTTAGCCTCCCTCCAATTTTTTATTCCACATAAAAACTATAAGAGCAGAAGTGAGTAAACTGCCGAGCCTTATGTTAGCACCTTATATTGTTGATTTAAGAGCACTGAAAATGAGTATCAATAGCTTCTACCAAGAAGTAAGACAACAGTGGAGTCATATGAAAATCTGATTACCTTTGTCCCTCTTTTGTTCTGTCTGTTAAAAAATGTTCAACACGCTCGCCATTGGTTTACAAAATATAGTTTAAGTTTTAATATATTCTGTTGTTGCTAAAGGAACTGTAAAGATATTTAACATAATGAGAAGATATTATTTGCAAAAGAATAGAAGTGGTTTGAAATATAATGGTTTGACGTAGCTAGTGGCATTAAATTGGTTTAGGCAATGGCTATCCTTTTTCATTTCTTTGAAGAAGTTAATGCCAGCGGAAGCTTAAGGAAAGGAGGAGGTACAGACTGCGTTTACTGTTGCCTTGATATTTTAAGAGAGAGAAGAATACCAAGTTACAGTGATACTTGGAGCAAAGGGAAATTAGCGCTTTATGAAACTTAGATACAGTTTTTCTGATAAAACCACCAGCTGTTAGCAGTAGTTTTGCCAATTTTAAAATAACGAACTTTTCTTGAGTGTGCCTTAAGTGTTTGTATTGTTATGTTCAGTGGTATTAGTTTGAAGAATTAAGTATTGCCAACATTATTAAATTTGGAAATTTTATATTTCAGAGTTAAAATATAATTCTATTCTGATAAAAGCCATTTTTTGACATTAATGAATACGTACATTAATGAATATACATGGTGCAATCGTCCACTTTTAAAAATGTAGAATGTAATCGTACCTTTTATACTTAATTGAATATTATGTCCAGACAAATGATGATTCATATATTAGCTTCGTAAATAATCTCTCTGCATAGAATTATTTTCTCCTAAAAATGAAGTTTTTACTTTACTGTTACCTTTTTTTCTTAGTATTCGTAGCACTTTGAGTTGTTGAACTGGGGAAATATAGTATGTATACATGTACATTATATACAAATGTATGTAAATGCACACATACACACATACGAAACAGCATGAACTTTATTTTCATAGCAGTCTAGAGTTAGAATTCTTCATATTGAGATAATTTCTAGGTGAGAAAATCTAATTAAACTACCAAAATAGTCCAACTCTATTGGTAAGGTCTTTTCACACCAGTCTTTTATGCAAAGTGTATACTTTATATGAATGCTGTGCAAAGTGCGAAAGCTCCAGGAGTCTCTTCTTTTTCAACTAAATGCCTGTGAGGCCGCATTTTCTTCATATACTTCAACCAAAACAGCAGATTTTGTGCAGTAGTAGATGTGAGAGGCTAATTGTCTTCTATTAACAACATTAGACATTAGAGAAGTTAATAAAAATGTAAAACAATGTCACTCTTCTCATTGAAGTTTTTATTTTGAAAAATTTAGATATATTTCATAACAGTATGTTAAGATGTATTTATTTTATTGTTATTTTCAAATTGATAAATATATTACATTTCTCCATTTAATTTGTAATACGATGAATATGGATAGAAACAACTAGTGATGTACTGAAGCCTGTTCTTCCCCACTGAAGAGAGCAATGTTGCTCCTCTCTTCTTAACTGCATTTAGATGTGACATGCTAACGTGAAACTAGCCATGTTGGGAGTAATTTACACCATGGAAATTAGGAGAAACTACAGATCTGGTTGTTTTGGTGGGGGATGGTGGGAGACCTGGCTGTTAAACATTTACCAGTGCACAACTAGATATGCCTATGAACCGAAGTTCTTTGGGGTTCTCAAAAAATTTAAGATCTAAATGGGTTCCAGAACCAGAGGTCTGCTTATTATAAAAACTAATAATTAGTTTACTATGCAAACTTAACACAAATTCTATGCTTGTATAGGATCGAGGCAGATTTTCAGCCAGGTGTTCTGTTTTGAGAGCCTCTTTGCCAGTCTCTCCTACATATACTGCCTTTCAACAAGATTAACTCCATACAATGATTTCTAGTCAAAGAAGTGTGACATCCTTTCTGGTTCTGGCCATGCTATGTACGTAGCTCATTTACTTGCTGAATGATCAGAAACTATCAGTGTTATGGGGGGTATAGAAAAAAGACTCTGGGCTTGAGTAGTTAGAGAAGTCTTCGGGGAGGAGGTAAGGCGCCATATGGATCTTGAAGGTGGTTTGTGAGGTGTATTGGCTGTAAGGAAGGGATTAAGCACATGCTAGAGGTACACTTTGGTTTGAAGAGTTTGTTGGGAAGTAATGAAGCAGGTGGAGTGAAAAGGGAAATCAGGCTGAGGATTTCAAACTTAACTGGGTAGAGCATAATCAGACAGTATATTTTCAAAGTGGATCAAATATGAAGATGAAAGCGGTGCTTTAGGGAGATGAATCTGGCAGATCTGTGAAGATTAGCAGAGAGTGGGTCTAAAGCCAGGCAAACCTCTTTTAGTCAATAGGAAATATAGTGTGAAGAACCTGGGTTTTTAATTCAGAAAGACCAGGGTTAGAATTCTTCTGCCATTCTGTTACTACTTTCAATTTATGGATAAGATGTAGGTAACTAGCCAGTGGAGGTTGTAAGTAACAAGACGGATGTGAAAGAGGTTAGTATAGTATAGATTAGATGCTTGGTACTATGCTAAGACCTTCAGTAAGAGGTATTATCAATGCTACTTGTACAACTACTGCTATGACTGCCACTACTATTATAACAATCATTATTTGATAGGTTATAAGGAAGATCAGAGCAGGGGAACCTTCAGTGTGAATAGGATGTGGAAACCAGGCCCATCCTTAACAGTAATGGGTGCAAGAATACAAATGGAAACTCACTCATATTTCTACACAGTTAAATGTTGCAGATCAGCTAACTGTTAAATAAAATATATTCTTGCCTCCAAATTTGACAAATGCAGCTTTCTAATGAGATGGATGACCTTTTAGAATTCTCAGGTTTTTTCCAATTCTGTTCTAGAACATAGTGGCAAAGGAAGAACTGGCCTTCTGTCACCTCGTTCCTGTCCTGTAGTTGTACCTCCTTTTGCCCATATGCTAGGCTCTTTGCCATAGCATGTCCACATGCTTGCTCCCCAAACAACCTTGCCTTACCTCTTACAAGCTAGCTCTTGATTACTACTCAGACCTAGAGGTGAGTATGCCTGATGATTGATAGTCTAGGGTTCTGCATGGGAATTTGGGGTTCTGGGAGTCTGGTGAGGTCAACTCCAGAGGAGTCAGAAAGGATGGCCCTGTGCTGTGCAGACTTCTCACTTCATGAGGAAGTACCTGGCCAGTGGGCCAAATTGAGTTCTCTAAAATGCAAGACCTAGGGCAATGGCCCCTTTGCCTCTGTCTCGGGTGGTGCTGGAAGGGATCATCTGACATGAGTGACAAATCAGCAGGACGTGTTTACGATTCATTGTGCGATCTGTGAAAATGAGAGTGAAAAAGGTGAAAGATCACTGGATTCCAGGAGAATTTGAAAGCCACTGAGAAAGCTAGGACAGTATGTGGGAGCAGATGAGGTGGGACCTGAATGCAAAATAACTATGGTTTGCTCACCATTGTGTCTTCCAGCACCTAATCAACTTCTAGCACATTGCCAAGCACATAGTAGTGACTCAATAAATGTTGAAAGGCAAGGTGAAGATACTTTGCATAGCTGTGTCAGAGATGTGAGAAGAAAGAAAGTCATTGTAGTACATCAGAGGAAACAAAGAAAATAAGTTCTCGTGGGGCCAGTGTAGAGCTCTGAGGGAGCATCTTGCTGTGATTGGCATGGTAGTGTGTGAACTACTTGTGTGTGCGGGCAATGTATATTTAATATTTGTATGTGTGGCATCTAACACAGTTGCAATTCTTTCTTAAATGAATAATTGAATAATATTACATGAGAACAAGCTTTCTAAGAAATTAATTAGATTTTAAGGTTAAAATGATAAAAGTGGCAAAGACAAATTTGTATCATCAGTGAACTGGTATGGCGGCTGAGGAACTTAAAGTAATTCAAGAAATGAAGAGATCTTGGGTATTGCGTTAGTATCAGAATGAGGCAGTGGAAGTTGTATTCCAACAGAAGGTATTTGTAACCTTTTTGGAGAGGAGTAGAAGATGCAGGTGACTAGATTAGCTTGAATTTTCTAACTTGATATTCACTTAACAAGTTAGATGTAGAAGAGCATAGTTGGAGAAAAGAATTCAAAGACTAGGCAGAATTATCTTAGAAACAGGTATGTATAACTCATAGTCATTTTGCTCAAAGTTGTTAGAAAGTATTGTTTAGTCACTTAGTTTATAAGTGTGTACAGTAATACCTCATGTCAGGGAATATCCTATATTTTTGTCATGAATCCTATATTTCATGACAATAAAGTAACAGGAAAACCTTACAATAAGGTTAAAATAGTCAAGTTCTTTTTGAGAGAACTGGTGTGTTAATTGGTGTAAATTATTACATTTTTACTGTATCTGATTTGTAATCACCTAAATACACAGCAAACACCTGTGACTATTTTAGTGATCCTTGTCTTGTTCAGGTAACCCCAAATATGTGTGTGTATTTAGACTGTTGCCTGTTCATATATACTCAGCTGTGCCCGTTTGCTTTGTTATTTTTCTAAGTTTAATGGACCAACATAAAAATTTATGGCAACTGTCGCTTAATGTCATCTTTACCTTTAAAAAAAATGAAAACAAGCAAAAGTAAATCCTGCCAGGGCATCTATGATGCTGTTTATAGTTGACTAAATGATCAAATATACTCTGTACTAAACTGATCTCTGATATAATGGGCCAAAGTTAGGGCCAAAAAGATATACCCTGTTTCCCCGAAAATAAGACCTAGCCAGACAATCAGCTCTAATGCGTCTTTGGAGTAAAAATTAATATAAGACCCGGTCTCATATTATATAAGACCCGGTTATATTATATTATATTAACCTGGTCTTATAGTAAAATAAGACCGGATCTTATATTAAGTTTTGCTCCAAAAGACGCATTAGAGCTGATTGTCTGGCTAGGTTTTACTTCCAGGGAAACACAAAAACATATATACTCATAGATACAAATGCACTTAAGTACATGTTTGTATAGCAATGTTACCCTAAATTTACTTTATTAGCCAATAAAAATCATTAGGTTAAAATAATCTTGCCTGTTTTCGAACCAAAGATTTCTTTTTAAAATTTCCAGAAAACTGAATAATCATGAAAGTTTTATTAATTACCTTAGCATTGTGACCTGTTTATGCATTTTTGCTTGTTTATTTTTAAGAAACAAATCTTATTTATTATTAAGGAATGAGCAAAGGTATATCAGCTGCTAATACTTTCTCACTTTTGCTTCTCTGTATACAAGAAGTGAGCAGGCTGATTCTTAGAATTGTTTAGTCTTTCATCTTCACAATTTTTAAAAGTACAGATTTTTTTTAAGAATCATTCTTTTCATTATTTTCCCTAATTTATATTTTTCCTGATTATTAGAATAATGTTTATTCTTTGAATTCTAATTCTTTCAAAAATGAAATTTCTCTCTCCTTCCCTGTAAAATCAAAACCCTATATATTTTTTTTGTTAAATAGAAACTTTTAAAAATATAGATATTGTCTTGCAAAGAAATGCTTTAAAAATAATTCAGTTACATGGCAATTGATATTCACAAACTCAGTAATTTAAAATAATCACATTGCTTCTAGTTATTAAAGAATTCATTTTTAATGTTTTCCTAATTCTTCTTGCTTTTAATATTTTAGGCCACTTGATCATTCTGGCATTTTATGGTAGAGAATACATTGAGTTTGGCTCATGGAAAGAATATGAGGTAATCGATCACATGTTCTCTATAAATAATGAACTATATGTATGCAAAACAGTATTTTAATATGTCAAAGATGGGATCTCATGTTCAAATTTTTTCAATAACGTTTTATATATAAGATTTTGAGATAGGGTTTTCCTATTATGATGGTTGGCAATAGTTAATGTGGCGAGGAACTTTATTTTCTTTCACTACTTATATATGTTTAAGACAAAACAGTATTAGATTGATCTTCACATTTTTATGTGGTTAGTTATTTTTATGGCTGCAGGTCATAGAAAGTTTATTAGCATTTAAATCAGAGGATCTGACAGGTATTGAAAACAGTCAGTTACAGACAAAATCAAGCACATCATCGTTAAATTGCTGGATTAAAGGACGAGTCATTGATTTTAACACAATATTTTGCAACATTTTCTGAACCCATGTATGTTGGGGTAGACTCACTCACATGGGGTGAGCCAACCGGGATATTTGGATCAAGGGATAGAGGGCCTAGTCAGTAATGTCAAATGTTATACCTTCACCTTCTGTCTTCTGGTGGTCTTTTTGTATTTTTAAAAATAAGCATGACCCTGGAGATTATTTTTCTTAAACTGGGCATTGAGCTCTTAGTTTAGAGTGCTGAAGCAGACACTTTAAATGTTCAGTTATTTTCTCCACAGTTCATTCTGAACATGGAAAAATTGGAGAGGCACCGAAAAGGGTAGCAAAAATAGACATTGACAGGAGTGAGGAAAGGTTCAAGTTATGGAAATTACTTAGTCTAGAGAAAGAAGGAAGAGAAAAACCTACAATCTGTTTTCAAATTTATTTGTATTTCTTTTTTTTTTTTGGTTACAAACTTTCAGAGCAAATCAATAAAGTAGCAAAATGACAGTTATGTTATCTCCTTGAAAGCCAGACTTACTTAAACAGAGTGAGTTTAAATTATAGAAAGGATGATTTTAATGTGTCATAAAAAAGACACTCCCTAAAAGGTCGTTAAATTCTTGGAGTGGCAATAGAGATACTTGGGGGTTGGGGGGGCATGTCATACTCCATAAATGTCTTTATGACCAGAATGGTTATCAACTAAATATATGGTTGATCTTTACAGTCTCTACCAAGTTTAGGGTTCTTTGATTAAAACTGTGTTACACATTGCTTGGAAACGTAATGCAATATGCACATAAATATGCTCTTATAACTAATATGATATATGTGATTTATGGAGATCCTGTTATTATTTTTTCAGAGATAAATTAAGGTAAAAAACTACAAGTACATTTCAAATTTGGGATTATAGAAAGAATTGAAATGCCCTTAATATGAGAGATAATATATTACAAATTCCATATAATTATGTGCATTTTAAAAATACTTAATAGAAATAAAAAGGAAACCAACAATTAGTCAAGAATGTGAGAATGAAGCTCTATTCTTTGGCAAGGTAGTCTAGTGCAAACTGCTCATGGTTTTTTGATTTAGTCAAACCTGAGTCTGAATCTTGGTTCACCGACTTATTAATTCAATATCCTTATGTAATATGAGGATAATAACTGTCGCCTTGCAGACTTGTGAAAATTAAATAAGGGATATATGTGAAGTACATAATCCAATACTTGGCACAGAGTAGTTCTTAACAAGTGAGTTTCCTTCATTCCCCCTATAAGTCTCATAGTTTCTCTAGGAGTTTGGATCAGGCAAACCAATAGAAGAGGGAGGGGATAAATGGGCAATTTTGGGAGACAGGGTGCAACATACTTCTTGGTTCTCAAATTTTACTATGTCCTGCTGTGGTCAACAAGAACTTAGTGCTTTTTTACATTAAGTAGAAATCAGTTTGGGTTTCAACTTGAGCAGAAGCTTCATTATCGGACCCACTTTTAGGAAGAACGCCATATAGAGTTGTAAGTAGGAAACCACATGTGAAGCAGAAAATGTGAAATAGCTACAGATCTTACCTCCTGGGGAAAAACTCCCTTTTATCAAAAGGAAATAAATGTTTACGTAAGGGTTCAGTGTGACACATACATTATTTTCTTGCAATTGACGGTCAGTCAGCTCTCATTTGGTTTTATTTGAATTAGCATAATAATCTTAGGTTCCCATCTGACCACTTACCCCTACCCTTCTCCCCATCCCAGCTAATACAAGCCAGTGGACTCCCTTAGCTGTCTTGCATAGTTGTGTATTTCATTTAGTAATTAATATTTTATAACATAACCAATATTTATTAAGTGCTACCTAACTATATGTGAGGCACTGGGGTATGTACCTTACATATATTCACTTAATCTTCACATTATCACTCGGAGTGAAGTAAGCACTACAAATCCATGATCCCTTATATTCACTGCTGAATTTCAAAAGGCTCTGAAAACCACCAGTTTCCCTAAGTTTGTGGCAAAACTAATTTAGCTATAAAACCCGAACTAAATGACATGGGGCTATTTAAGGGTCTTTATTTTCCTACACTTTGAAAATTCATTCATTTAGTTACAGAGATGTTAATGTGTATGGTTATGTAATGCTACTCTTAATCCACCTCGAGTGTTATAGTATTACTTTCTAAAATTCAAAAATTTTAGGTTATGTGACGCATTGGGCTCAGGGGCTTAGAATAGGCATTTGCAAATATGTTTCATTGTTCCATTTTATAGATGAGCAGACTGATGCTAGAAGATGTTCAGTAAATTGCCAAGCTTTGAATGGTATGTTAAGGAAATTACTCAGGTAATGCATGGTAAAGCCAAATTTAAACCCTAGCAGTCTTACTCCAGAGCCTGTACTCTTAAACCACAGGCTGTTTTGCCACCTAGTTGCCAAAGCAAAATTAAGCTTAGTTGGCATCAGTGTGTATGTGTTGAATTGACACAATTGCTTATCTTTACTAATAGAGGGAAACATACCTGGATATTTTAATAGAAGATAATCCTTTTATGATTTGTATTTGCGTATGCTGTTCTACATTATTTTGGATACATGTGTCTGATCCTCGAATTCTCATAAGTAGGAGCCCAGTCTCGGGTTGAGGTAGAAAACTTTAGTTTCTCCATTGTCACTCTTCATTATTTTACATTATGTCTGTCACTCAAGCTAAAAAGTGCTTGTTCTGACTTCATTCAACAAATAGTTAATGCCTGCTGTGTAGTAGGCCAGTAATACAATATTGAACAAGAAAAGTATGGTCCCTATTTCAACAGGGCCACTACTGTCATTGTGGATGGGATAGTTCTTGGTGAGGTCCTCACATAGTGGCATGTTTAGCAAATGTGGTCCAAAGTGGCATTAGAATCCCTCTTCTTGCCCAATCCTTGTGGCAATCAAAATGGCCCCCAAAGTTTCCAGAGTCCCCAGGTGTAGAATGGAGTAGTGGTACATCTGGGTGTTATTCATACTCAGCCCTGAGGGTAGTAGGTGCCCACTCACTCATCCACTATCCAAGTTGAATTACTGATTTTAAATATTTCTTTTTCTAGAATCCTGGCTTCATGCAAAGTAAATAGAGCTGAGAGATCTACAAAGCAAATAACTAACCTGCTTATACTCTGGGTACAATGGCTGAACTGAAAAGCACGATTAATTGTGGATAATCTTACCCATGGCTAGTAGTTGAGAATGCTCATTATACTATGTAAATAACGAGCATGAGTTAAGCTCCCAAGTTAACATACCAAGTGATGCTAGATTTTTTTTGAGCTATAGAATTGAAGTCTCTAGGACTTTACATATGCAAGTTATTTCTCAAAGAAAAATAGCACCCTGATGCAAAGTGTATTCTGTAGCACTTAAACATTGCTGCTTCACTTTTATTTTTTGAAGTGACATTTTAAAAGAAATTACAAATTCTAAATAATTTGTGAATAGAAAGAAGTATGAATCATTTATGATTTTGAACTTGTCATTTGAAAGAGAAATGTGCGTTTTCATTCAGTGTCCATATCAACTGATTTTTAATCAGTATTTTGTATTAAAAGTAATAACATTTGAAAGTTTATGGAACCTGAGGTTTATGACAGTTGACATTATTTTAAGTGAAAACAATTTTATTGTGTTATGATTACAAAAATTATATATGCTTAATGTAAAACACTCATAAAATTCAGAAAGATGCAAAGAAGAAAGTAAAAAAATTCATTCTGTTCAACGATTACTGCACATCTGCTTGTAAGATTTCTGTCACATCTTAGGATTTCTGTCTCAAGGAGTGTGTATGTATGCTCATTCTGGCACTCTTGTGTGTGCTTCTGCTCACACATGTGCTCTCTTTCTTTCTTGCTCCTTACAAATACAAATCTTAAAAAATTGGGTCATACAAGTTGTTTTTTTAACTTACAGTCATATCTTGAACATCTTTTCATGGTAATAAGTAACCTTGGCATTATATGAATACCAATTTATTTAAGCAATTCTCTAGCTAGACATTTAGGTAGTATCATGTATTTTGGTATTATAATTAATTATTGTATGTGCATATTTGTGCAACTGTCCATTTAGTTATTTAATATGAATGGAGTTGTTGGCTAGAAGATTGGAACATTTTGAATGCTTCTATCAACTACCAGATTGCTCTCTAGAAAGGTCATGCCATTTTATACTCCCACCAATAGTGCTTTAATATTTTGTTTCTTTGTATGTATGCTGTCTGATACTGGATATGATAAATCTTTATAATTTTTTTTTTTTGTATTTTTGCCAGTCTGATAGTTGAAAACAAAATCTCACTTGGATTTGCATTTTTTGGATAAGTAATGATAAAACAATTTAAAACATGTTTATTAGTCGTTTGTATTTATTTTGGTTATTGTCCATTTATATTTTTAGCCTATTTTCCTATTGGGCACTTTCTTTTTCTGTTCCTCTTCCTTGTTTTTAATTTAAAGATTTCTTCATAATATAAGATTATGAAATTTTGTCATTCATGCTGCACATATTTTGCCATTTAAAAATATTTACTTTAGTTGTTGTTGTTGTTGTTGTTGTATTTAGGAGATATTTTGGTAGGTAAATGTATCATTTTATTTTCTACTTGGTATTTCCTATAATATGACCATTATAACTCATAATGACTCAGTAGATTAAAGATTAGATGTTTGAAAAAATGAATTTACTTTTAGATGGGAATCCATTTTGTAGATGAGGAAGGTGACGAATTGCTCCTGTTAATCAGATATGTTTGCTGTGATTACAGTTTCAATAGCTGCATATAAAGTAGGAATTATGAGAGGGAGATATTTTGATATAGTTGAAAGACTCTTTGCTTTAAAGCCAGACAGTCCTGGCTTTGTGTATTTGTTCATTAACTTAGACAACAAATATTTTCAAGTGCCTGTTATACATTAACCATTCATAGTGGGTTTTCTACTGTCTAGCTGTGTGATCATGGGCAGATTACTTAAGTAGTCAATTTTTTGACTCAGTTTATTTATTTGTGAAAGAGGGATAATGCCTACCTTGTTGATTTGTAAGGGTTGGTTATAGTTTTCCTTAAGTATGTAGCAGACATATACCTGATGTATTATAACCAGACGATAATAAATCATAGTTAGTGTTGTTATTCAGAGTCACATAACATGGTGTAATTTTAGCCTCTTATATATAATGTTATTGCTGTGGTAGTAATTTAGCATTTGGGGTAATTAACGATGATTATTATAATTTTATTAATAGAGAGAATGGTGCCCAGCTAGGTTGACTATAGTTAGGATCCTGTCAGATAAATAATACTTTCTTATATTTGTATAGCAGTTTAGTTTTTAAAGCTTTTTGCCATTTCTTGTCTTATTTGTTCTGTGGTTTTCCTATAAGATAACCAGGCTTGTATAATTTTCCATTTTACAGTTCAGGAACTGAGGCTTAGAGAGATTGATTGACTTATCTAAGGTCATATAGCTTGTAAGTAATTAATCAGGTTTCTATTTTCCTTCTATTTATAATAATTAAGATTCTTCCTGAACCTAGATTGACCCCCGCAGTATGGGAAGGCACAGAAAATGGAATTTGATTATGATTACACAGTCTTCATTTAGCTTTAGCCATGTTATTGTTTCTTGCGGTTGCTCCCATTCTCGTCATCTGAACATTGGCCTTATTTTAGTTGTCTGTAGCACTGACGATAGTTACAATGAATCACACCTCTGGGTATTCATGCTGTTGTGAAGACCCTTTCTTTTCAATCTGTACTGAGTCTGTAGCTTACTTTAACAAACAGAATTAAAACTGTTCCAGGTCTGGGTATAAGACCGAAGAAAGCCAGGTAGCTTTTGCTTTTGTGTTTTTGGGAGACCTGAACCATCATGTAAGAAATCTGGCTACCTTCTTAGGGAGACCATTTGGAAAAAAGGCCACATGGAAAGAGAGAGACCCTGAGATTACATGGAAAGAGAAATCTAGCCATCTAGTATTCTAGTGGGGCCTTGTTCCCATCTACCAGCTGAAAGCAATCATATGAGTGACCATCAACAAGATGAGCAGAAGAACTGCCTAGCTGAGCCCAGCCCCGACAGCAGAATTATGAGCAAATAAAATGGTTGTTTTCTTGTGCCAGTAAGTTTTGGAGTGGTTTCTTACACAACAGTAGAAAAGTTAAAGAGGCATAATAGTGTTCTTGAAAATAAAAGTTTTGCTAAAAGATGTTTACTTTTCTTGCTCTCTTTTGACAGTTTTGGTCTTTCCATGGCTTGCAAATATCAGGCAAGGTTGAAGAGAGATGATAGGAATGAATAACTCTTTTCCTTTCCAGAAGCACACCTTACTCTACCGTAACTACATGGGTTTGGCCAATACTTGGGTGAATCTGAGGTAAACCAATCTCTCTGTACTGAATCTTTTTAGAGAAATCTCAGGAGATAGGGTTGCTTCAGGTTTCTGATTCTTCTCTGTTATATTTCCCACTGTCTTTTGTGGCTCCTTTTATCCCTGTTAGAGTTTAATTGGATTTGGCCAAGGTCAGCTAAGTAGTAAGACAAGATGGAATAGCATTTCTTCCTCATTTGTTTTTGTTGTCTAAAAAAGACTTGAGAAGTCTTTTGGGGCTGAAAGTGGATCTAAGACCAGGAACCACCTTTATGTCTAATAATTTACATGTTAGATAGCAGGAAATTAGTACAGTGAAACATTGCTCGTGTAGTTTACTTTATTTTTCCCCTCACAGTTTCTCTCCTATTAAACTTTTAATATGATAGTATAGTTTTTTCATGTTCCTACTAGAGATAAGAATCAGTGATCCAAAAATTTATAACTCTTTAAACAATTTTTTGTTGTTAAAATGCTTTTTTTTGTCTTAAAAGCAACATGAACATAGATTCAATATTCCAGAGCTTGGTTGGCTTCCAGATTGGTGGTGTGAGGGCCTCAGTATATTTGCTCTCCCTCTAAAACAAAAACATGGGCAAAACACCTGCAATCAACTATTTCAGAAGTTTGGCAATTAACCAAAGTCAGAGAATGAACTGAAAATCGACTGCCCAAGAGAAAACGATTGAACCCTAAGAAGGTACTGGGGTCTGTGACATTTTAACTTAAGGCTATTTCCATCTTGCCTCCTTCCCCAGCTTAGTGGTATAGCAAAAGCTGGCAGCATTACAGACAATGGAGAGATCTGACCACTTCTGAAGATCCATTAAAATCACCAGCCCCAGAACACCGTTGATATTTTTTTTACAAACTTGCAGCTCCCTGGGAAAACTCTATTCTCAGAAAGTGGTTGGCTATTTGATTTGACTCAGAGCTCAGCACAGTTGGGGGAAGAAAAAGCCTACTCCTAGAGCTTTCCTGAAACAATAACAACTGTTGGCAACACCCCCACTGCTTAAAGCTGTGATTTCAGTTGGGGCAAACAAGAGCCTGGCCGGGATTTTAAAAGGGAATCCTGGAGAATTAGCCAACCATAAGGAATTTTGAAAAGCTCTAAACATTACCCTGGACATTTAAAAGTTTGCAAGGTGGTGCACATGCTCAGGAGAGACCTGGGAAGGGAGACTGCTTCTGGTTGATACTGAGTTTCTGTGTAAGCAGGAAGTGCAAATTGAGGCTGTCTTATAAAGTGCCTGAAGTTTGCAGGTATGACTTCTCATAAAGATTCCATTGGCAAAGGGCGGAAGAGAAGCAAGCATTTAAGGAAATCCTCTAACCATTCATGGGTTGACCACTAAATTATGCCTACCCAATATGACTCCTAGGAAGCCAGGCTTAAAAATAAAAGAATAACTTAAAAAAAAAGAAATCTAACAGAGAATTCAGTGGCCACACACTATAGGGAATACAGAATCTACAGAATTATTTGAAACTGCTAAACACATAAGCAGTATTAATAGAAACAAAATTAGTGATAAAAAAATTCTTGGTGGGCAGTGTGGAGGATTTCGATGAGTTGTTAAAAAAAAAAAAAACCGCCAACAGAAAGATGTCCCTGTGGGAGCCCAGATTTAGACTTCTTAGACAAAAGATTTTGTTAGCTTTTATAAATATGTTTAAAGAACTAAATGAAACCATGCCTAAAGAATTAAAGGAAAGTATAAGAATGATGTCTTACCAAAGAGAATATGAATTACCATAGAAATGATATAAAAGGAACCATATGGAAATTCTGGACTTTAAAAGTACGATAACTGAGTTGAAAAATTTAGTAAGTGGGCTTAACAACAGGTATGAGTTGGCAGACGAAATAATCAGTCATCTTGAAGGTAATAATTCAATAGAGATTATCCAGTGTGAGGAGTAGTAAGAAAATAAAGAAAATGAGCAGGGCTTCAAGAAATCTATGGGATTCCATAAAGTGTACCAGCATATGCATAATGGGAGTTCCAGAAGGAGAAGAACAAAAGAAAGAGGCAGAGTATTTAAAGAAATAATGGCAGAAAAGTTACCAAAATTGTTGATGAATATTAATCTACACATTAAAGAAACTCATGGTACTTAAATAGAAAAACCCAAAGCAATCCACTCTTAGACACATCATAATCAAACTTATAAAAGTGAAAGACAAGGAAATTTTGAAAGCAGCAAGAGAAAAATAACTTGTCATATAAAGGGGATCCCCAATAAGATTAATAGCTGACTTCTTACCAGAAACCATGGAGGCTAGAAGATATTTTCAGTGTTGTAAGTAAAAGACTGTCAGCCAGGAATTCTATATCTAGCTAAACTTCAAAGATGAAGAAGAGATTAAGGCATTTACAAATACAAACAATCTGTGGCTAGCAGACCTGCCCTACCAGAAATATTAAGAGAAGTTCTCCAACTTGAAACAAAAAGACACTAGACAGTAAACTAATCCACATGAAGAAATAAAGAGCAATAGTAAAGGTAACTATTAGGTTGGTGCAAAAGTAATTGCAGTTTAAAGGTTAAAAGTAATTGCAAAAATCACAATTTTGCACCAATCTAATACATAGAAAAACGTGTAAAAAATACAAATAAATGTATTTTTTTGTTACTATTTTCTCCTGTTTTAAAAGACATCTGCATAAAGCAGTAATGATAAAACATTGTTGATGGGCTTACAACATGTAAAGATGTAATTTGTTTGGCAATAATAGTAAAAAGAAAGGGAAGGAAATGGAGGTATATTGGAGGAAAGTTTTTATATTTTATTGAAATCAACTTCATATTAATCCAGACTAGAATGTTTCAAGTTAAATGCTAATTGTAAGTTCCAGGGCAACCACTAAGGAAATAATGCAAAAAAATTATAGTGAAAGAAACAAGGAAATGAAAAAGGTACATTAGAAAATATCTAACATAAAAGAAGGCAGGAATTGAGACATAGAAGTTATTACAGAGCTCAAATATACTTTTATAGAATAGAGGTTATAATATGTATAATATGTAATTTTCACATTAAATAATGTATTTATGTAATCTTTAAGGAATGTTACCAATGGGTCCTTTTCAGGACTGAATTTTACAGTACTAGCAGACACTTATCATTAGATTTTTAAAATATGGTATAAGAAAAATACACTGAAGTTAAATCAGTGTGAAAAGATTCTATTAACCCCCGGTTCTTAAATTGTGGCTTTGTTTCCCTGGAGATGAAATAGCAACATATGGAAGTGAGACTTAGCCTTGATTTTGTGTTTGAAAGTTTGGGTATGAAAAATTTAGTTCTTTCCCTTCTTCTAAATGTAGGGGAAAAAAGATGAACAAAGGACTTTGGAGAATAGAGATCATGGGAAAAAGACATCTGGAGATATGCACATAAGAAAGGGCTGTTAAAAAGAGAAATGTTATGGGCAGAATATTTCAGAAGTCTTGAGAGGTATCTGTCTATATTTTTCTTTCATATATTGTTGTTTCTATTCTCCATAGGTGCCCAGCCCACTGGAGATGTGATCTCATAACAGGGATTATTCAGTGTAGTTTAGAGCTGCCACATTTATAATGTATTACATATGCCTTCAGAAAATGAAACCCATGTTTAGCTTTATGGTGTGAAAAAAGTTTAATTATATCAAACAATATATGTAATTTCCTTATTATAGAAAAACTGATTTAAATGAATTTTTCTTACAACTGATTTAAACTATCATTTAAAAATGAAATTCTCAATCTGTTTTCAGTCCCAGCACAGTTGAAGAATATAGCATATTTGCATCAGTAATGATGTCTCACTCAACTGGGAGCATCTCTCTGGGTGAGAATAAGTAATATTTTAAAAGACCTCCAAGTAATTCTGATATAGAACACCTTCTTTCCATTATAAGTTACAAATTTAAATCATAGATTCCAAGAATCTTATGGAAATTAGTGTTATTAAGAGATTACAATGATTAAAATGTAATCTCATGTGAGATTATTTTGTTTTCTTAAGTTAATATGAAAACTTTCCAGTACTTCTATTACCTTACCAGTGTTTTCAAGACATTTCTATTCCTAGTTTTTTTTAAAAACCATATTAACCATTTTTAAGTGGTTAATACCACTTACAATAGAGTTAACTACATTCTCATTTGTGCAGCAGATCTCTAGAACTTTTTCATCTTGCAAAACTGCAACCCTATATTCATTGTAGAATAACTCCCTTTCCCCCTCTCCTCAGCCTCTGGTAACCACCATTCTATTATACTTTCTAAGAGTTTGACTACTTTGGATATTTTATATAAGTGCAATCATGCAGTATTTGTATTTTTGTGACTGTCTTATTTTACATAACATAATGTCCTCAAGGTTTCCCCATGTTGTAGCATATGACAGAATTTCCTTTTTCTTTTTTTTAAGGCTGAATAATGTTCCATCGTATGTGTATACCACATTTTGTTTACCCATTCATCCACTGATGGGCATTTAGGTTGCTTCCACCTCTTGGCTACTGTGAATAATGCTGTAGTGATCATAGTTGTACAAATATCTCTTCAAGATCTTGTTTTCAATTTTTCTGGACATATTTCCAGAAGTGGTATTGCTAGATCATATGATAATTCTATTTTTAATTTTTTGAGTAACCTTCATAATGGGCTGCACCATTTTACATTCCCACCAACAATACACAGGGTTCTAATTTTTCCAGATACTCACCAACACTTGTTGTTTTCTGTTTTTGAAAAAAATAAAAAAATAATTTATAGTGCCATCCTAACCATTCTTAGGTTCTTAACTTACTGCTAACATGTTAGGTCTTTATTTTATTTACTTCTTTTCACTTTCTAAAAAAAAGCAGTAGTTATTTTAGGAGGTTTCCTACAATGATTGCAAATCACTGTTCCCTATTCTTGAACACTAGAACACCAGTTAGGGCCAGTGCTGTAAACATACTGAGTATATAAAACTGGACATTTGAATTCCTATGTAGTTTAGTAGATATGGTCCTTTTTACTTCTCGACTTCATATGATACTACATGAATGTATCACCATTTTGTAAGGCAGAGATGGTGCTTTTTTGTTTCTACTTCTGGTTTCTAAATGATAAACTTGCCTTAATGGCATCATCATTTTGGTGATTGCGGTCACTGGGCTGGCTTGTCTGCTCTTGTTTCCGAGCAGTCCATAAAGTGCCACATCATTAGATGTATTACTGCAGTGTATATCTAATGTGCTTCTTCATCTCTCTCTGAACGTGGTTGTCTCCATTTCACTTACCCTCTGGTATCTGCTTGTGAATCTGTCACCCATCCATTCTCCATAGATTTCTTGCGTAAGTGGAGTTGTATTCAAAGCCTTTGCTTCAGTGTTGGTAGACACTTCTAGTGCCCTATATTTGGGGATCCTGTGTAGCTATTTAATGGTAAGTACAGCTTATAGATGATGTTTATAATTATGTTCAAGACAACAGTTATAATGCTTATAATGCATTTAGTTCTCACAGCTATATATATTTGGGCATTTTCTGTTTTGCAGATGTTTAGATTGATTGGGACCCCAACGTTGTTTCTAACATCTGACTCTTTCAAAGATTATTGAAATATTGTAAGGTTGGAAAAAAAATAAAGAAACACATTGAATTTGGGGGCAGATTTGTATTCAAGTTTCGATTCTGCCAGTGGTTGGCTGGCTAACAACTTACCTTTAGATGTTCTTACGCTCTCTGAGGCAGAAAGCTCATTTGTAAATTGAAGGTAGTGATACTTAACCTTTTATTGTTAAGGCTTCATTGATATTGTGAGTTTGTGTTTTTAGGAAGCTTTTTTACCAAGGAGGCTTTCACATTGGAATTTTCTTCTTACAAATAGTGAAGGTAAAGGGATTTCAAACTCTAGTGGTTCTTTTATAAACCATATTTGACAGATCTCTTCTGATGAATTTGGTTCTCATAGTTTGTCCATTGAAAAACTCGATCAAAACAGTAGGCCATAAAAATTATGCATACATCCCACTAACATTTTCTTTTAATTTAAAACACATAAATGGACTGTCTTTTGATTAGGAGCAAGGCCTTTCCTTGTAGTATAGGTTTGCTGCTTGGCGCTCCAACTCTTTCATAAATCTACGTTCATAACAAATCATTTCCAGGTTATACTTTTTAAATGTAGAATAAAAATTTAGACAATTGAAAGCAGTGCTTCTCAAAGTGCGGTTCCCAGAGCAGCAGCAGCAGCATCACATGGAAGATTCTTAGCATGCAGAATCTTTGGTTTCTCCCCGTACCTGCTGAATCAGAAACTAAGGGGAGGGGCTCAACAATGTATGTTTTCACAGGGCCTCCATGCTATAGTTGGAGAACCACTATTCTATATTTTATGATTTTCCCCAGTGTTTATGTGTCTCTTATCTTTGTGTATCGCAACAACAGTGTTTTGTAGTAACTTGCCTTTATTGAGTCTTTTCAAAACTTTTGACTTAATTTTTAAAGATATAATACCTTTTATTTTTGTTTTCATCGTTTATCTAATTTTTAATTAAATTAGATCATTACAATAAGACTGAAAATCCCCTAATGAAATTTTGGAACCAATACTACTGATTTGGGGAGAACATACAACTCAGCATTTGGGAGTGAGAGAACGGAGAGAGGCACACTATAGAGTAGTCTGTGTGCTGTGAGTTACCCGCATGCCATGGGCATCTGTTCTTATGGTTGGAGAGGAAATGGAAAGTGTGGGTTCGTCTAGCAAGTTGGGTAAGTAAAAGTTAGTCAAGAGGGCTTCTTGGATATATTTTTCTGTATAAGCTTATAGATTTCTCTGATCCATTTATCTTTATAGCCCTAAATCCAATATGCATATTTTAGACTTCTGTTTGGTCTGTGAGTAGTCTTGATTAGATCCTGGAGTTTGGAATTTATTATAACTACCATATCTCTTAGGTCAATATTATGGAGAAAGCAGAGAACCCACCCAGTGATTTATATGGAAGATGTGTGCCTATTTTTCTTGACACCAAACAGGAAAGTGTGTAGCAGCTAATAATACTTGAAGTTAGAAAACAGATGGAAATGTCCTTTTCTAGGCTGAGACTGTAGTTTTTGCTCCAACTTTGGGCAAGTAGTAGTGCCTATTTTGATTTGGGGGAAACCAGTCATGTGTGGGGATAATTCAGTTCACCACATCCTGATGTCTGTTCCTATCAAAGTACAGGTGAACTATTGGCCCACCTTTGAGATACTTAAGGGGTTACATACGTTGATCTGAAATCTGGCTCATGTAATTGAAGACATTGCTCTTTGGCGACATTCTGGGTGGAGTTTTGATTGAGCTGCTTTTCAAAAATTTTTGTTTTAATTATTTGTATATTTTTAACTACATTGTTCATTTCGCAAAAGGAAAGGGCCAAAGTACTGGTACGTAGCCTGTCTACATCAACTCTGGATGTCTCTTTACTGCCATTGTTGGGTGGTAGTATTGCTGGGAAACGTTAATAGAAAACTACCTAACGCAAAGAAAATGTTGTTATTGCATAACAATGTAAGGCTATTATAACAGTTGTCCAGTAAAACAGCAGTCTTAGTCCCACTGAAATTGTTCAGATATGGATTTGATATTGCTTAGTATTCATTCTTCAGTGACACAGCAACTCAGTCATTCTACCAACAAAGTAATAGCTGCTATAAATCTGATTTAAAAAGAAATGAATGTTGCTTAAATGCTTTAGATCAGGGGTGTCCAAACTTTTTTCAACGGTTTTCACCAACGGCCATATGCGATAAAATACACAAACAGCCGGGCCACTCACTCGAGGTGAAGTACGTATTGCCTCACCTGGTTTATTCAAGTAAACTAAATATATTTTTGGAATTTGCTGCGGGCCAATTAACAATGGATTGTGGACCGCAGTTGGCCAGCGGGCTGCAGTTTTGACACCCCGGCTTTAGATAGACTGACGTTTTTGTTAGAGATAGGCTCCAGATATACTAAATGCACATATTTGATCCGCATAGCATAAACTGTGAGTCTGTATTTAAATTCCACTTTGCTTTCTTTAGAAGTGTTTATAAAAGTAATGAAAATTTTAGTTTCATGCAAAAGCATAGAAAAATGAGGACGCAAATTACACAGAAAATAATTATTGAATAAGTTTTGAATGATAACTATAAGCTAGTGATATGTATGTGTTGTATCATTTTATCATTATACTATCTTTCTAGAGTATTATTATCTATGTTTCATCAATTGGGAAAAATAGATTAAGAAAGCAGCTGACTTGCCCAAGATTATTTAACTAATAGCTGGTGGAGCTGAGATTTGAACTGTGGTCTGTTTAACACTAAAGCCCAAGCTTTTAAATATGACTTTACACCTTAATATCCGGTGCTTTAATATTCCTGGCCCACTTTCAAAAACTTCTCTCTTCCTGTCAATTTCAGCGATAACATTCAATGACTTGACAACAGTGACCTTTCTAAACAAATATAGAGTGTTACAGAACCAGATGGCCCAAGATTATATTTTATTTTTCTGGCTCAAAATAAATTGCCTGCTCTAAGACTGATAAAGTCCAAAAAAGACCCTTCTGTGTCCCAGGACTTCATCAGGCCACATGGCCAGCCAGTACCCTTTATCATGAGCCAATCACGAGTACAGAGCCTTATGACTTTATACTATAATTTAGATTGGGTCCTAATGAAAGGCAAGAAGCTGTTTTACTAAAGGAGATCATCCTGGCTTTCAGTAATGACAGTGCATTTTGGTAGAAAGATTCTGAGGAATTAAAGATAGAAAGGCAGTACTACTATCTGTCCTGTTAAGTGGACGTAAGCAAGGAGAAAGCTGATTTATAATTTAACAGTCTACCCAATTAGGCATCTTTTTTTTTTTTCCTGTTGGGATTTAAGTAGGATTTTTCTAGTGATTAGAAACCTATTCTTAATCATCCAAATTTTGGGTGGGATCTTTTTGACAGTCTTAGATAAATATCTTTAGAAAATAAATTTTATATTAGAAACATGTTACTGTATCACAAAATATAAACATAATCCCGTTATGAGCTCAATTACACTTAGCGAAGTTCAGATTGAGAGAGACCAGTATACAGGGCAGGCGTAGAAATGTTTCAATGATACTATATTGAAGCCGTTTTGTAATGGACAGTAAATTACTATAACAAAAGAAGCACTGGACTTGGAGTCAGGAGGCCTGTGTTTGAGATTTGGCTTTGCCATTGCTCTGTAAGGATCCTTGAGCACGTGGTGTAAATTCTCTGTCTCAGTTTTCTCATGTGTACAATGAGGCCAGAAATATATTACCTGCCTTCATTACAGAGTTGTTCTGAGGATCAAACGAGGGTGCATGTGACAAAGTTATAGTGGTGTACAAATGAATGCTGTTATTATTGTGGCACCTACTATATAATGGAAAGTGTTCTAAGTTGTGAATAGGACCAACATATATTTGGAATTGCTCTGTTATTTAGTAGTTTGGTGATTTGGTTCAAGTCATTGCAATCTTTTTGAGACTTAGTTGTCTCACCTAATCCCTTTTACAGACTTGTGAGAATTACATGAGTGTAGATGCTTTCTTTTTTATTATTAAATTTATTGAGGTGACATTGGTTAGTAAAATTATTTAGGTTTCAAGTATGCAATTCTCTAACACATCATCTGTGTATTGCATTGTGTGTACATGCTTTATCAAAGTTTTATCAAAACAGATTTCAGAAAGTTAAAAAAGAAATAGCCAGAGGCTTCTTAGCTGTTCCCAAACAAGATAAATAATTGATGGAATATTAGGATATTAGTGCTGGAAGGATCCTTGAAGGTCATCTATCATATCCTCCTCATTTTAAGACAAAGGATTGCCTTTGAATCATATTTTTCTCATTTCTGTCATGTTTATATGCATACAGAATAACACTGTCACCAGCATCATCAACTGTAAAGGATGACAACCATCTTTCAATCTTGATAGATACAGATTTCTAAAAATATAAAGTCCGAGAAGAACTCTGCTTGGAGGTAGTATTGCGTTGTGAAAAGAATTTGGGCTTTGTTGTCAAAAGTTAAGATGGAATCTTGATCCTGTCAGTGATTAGTTTGGGCACAGTGAGAAATGTACTTAGAGTCTGGCGCAGTGTAACTACTTTACTATTTCTTTATGTGTCACATAGCCATGTCTTTGTCTGTACCATAACTATTTTCACGTGTGATTCTGTGGATGTGAGATGAGTTTGCTTTTTATGCTATTTATACTAATGGTGCTTGACCTTTTCTCCCTTCTCCGCAACAAATACAATAGTGATTCCTCAAGATTGTAAGGAGAGATTGTGGCAAAGCAGAATCTTGGAGTTGTGGGTCAGCTGTAGTTAGAAAAGTCTTCTCTTTAAGGCTGGTTTATGGATTTAAATATGGAACTATAATTTTTAAAATGATAATTCTGTTAGACCATATGTCAAAATTGTTTCTTACATTGTTGATTTTAAAAGTTTTAATTATTTTACGTTGGTTTTGCTTATACTAGGAGTTAACATGTGTTTAAGAACATTCATTAGAAAGCTAAATAGGCAGGGGTTTCATATGATTTAAAAATAATATTGAGTGTACTCCTGTGAGAAGAAGAGCTTTACTAAAGAAATTAAAAGGAAAATAATGCTTTATCACTGAAAACTCAGTAAGAGCAAATGCAGAGAATATTTGTCTGTCATCAGACAAATATTTTTTGAATAAAGACCTTTGTGTGCTTTTTAGGGCACAATGTTAAAAGATTTCATAGTTTATATATTGATGATTAATTTGTTTTTTATTGACTTATTAAGAATATCACTTTTATTCTTATTTGGCATCTTGGAAATACACAAGTTCATCCTAAAATTTGAAAAAAGAAAATTCAAAACCAGTTAGTTATGCAGTTCTAGAATTTAATGGGACTAGATTGGAAAACTGAAGATTGGTAGATTAAGGAGAAGAATATACAAGCATAGATGCCTGTGAGTCAGCGTGAATTTTCTATCATTTATCAGCATTTCAACTTTGGGACATGTTTTCCTTTCTCTCTTTTTGTTAATTAAATCTGAAGTGGATCGAATTTCTCCCTTGATCATCTATAACATAATTTCATTGTAACCAATAGTCTGTGGGCTTTCAGTTGTTTTTTTTTTAATATGAATTTTTGTGGAGAGGCTTTGTATCTGTCTAAATTTTGGCTGCACTAATTGGAGAATGGATATTACAAAATATTGGCAGTTGGTTTTTTAAATATTAAAATGAATTGGTTATGAAGAGATACAAACGGGTAGTTTTACATTTTCAACTTGTTTTTACATTGTCCTCAGAATGTTTAATATTTGTAATGAAATTATGTGTTGTTTTTTTGCAAAAAGAAAACAATCGGGCAAAAATATGAGAAATGTTTTCAGTTGTCCAAGGCTAATGTTGACTTAAATAGGTCTAGGTTTTCATGGTTGACAGCTGCAGATAATTAGCTTTCTCTTCCTTAACAAAGAAAGCAAATGGGGCTGCAAGACATTCATTGCCTTTTCTGTCATCATAATAATAATGTATGTATTTAACTTCTGCAGTTTCTTAAATTGATTTAGTGCTAAGCTGCCTACATTACATATAATAGGACTGACAAGTGAAAGCTGCAGCACATATTTGCGAGGCAAAAGGAAGCAGTGATTGACAGCAAAGTTCCTCTCTACAAGAAATAGCTGTGTTATGGAGCTCAAAAAGGGCTAGATACATAATTCTTAAAATTGTACAGCAGATTCACGAAATGAATTTTAAAATGTGATTGCCACTGGTGTATTTGAGTGTCTGTGTTCTTGGCTCTGGAAGAGGGGCATAGACGGACAGAATCTCCCCTGAGTGCTAAATATGAGGAATTCCTTTTAAGCATTTATAATTTAAGATCAATACTTCCAAATTATAGATCAAATTAAATTGTGTACCCTGTATCTCACCATTTCCTTCAGCTTTGATTCACATTATTTGAAGAAGCCAAATAATACATCAATTCAAACGAGCATTTTAAGGCTGAAAATTTATTTTCAAATGTCTGTAAAACTTGGGGTATCATTTCTGGAAAGTTAATCGTATGAAGCTTGGTGGTTTCTTTGGGTCAGAGAATGGCTAAGTGTGATCATCTTTCAAAGGTACTCACAGTGTTCTGCAGTTCCTTTGTTTCTGTGACACAAGCCCAGAAACTACAGTTAAAAAGACAACTTGGTGATTGTTATTCAGTAATGCTCTATGATGAGCCCAGAACGCCGGACTTCACGGTATATCATGGCAGTGCTTTTTGTTTTGATGACAACTGCTTGTGTGTTGGGTGGGGGGGGTGGCAGGGGAGCCCTGAGTGTCCTTGTACGTTGGCATCCTCTACTGGCCATTGCAAAGCGCAGCACTGACCTCTGCTCTTTCCATTGCATACATCAGGCGTTGTGTGTGATTTTTGTTGGACTCAGCCCTCATTACTGTGGTCCTAACCCTCGTTGTTATCCCCTTTTCAAAAATTGGTTTATCTGTTGGATCTCGAGTTATAGTTATTAAAGAGTTACTAAGCCAATCTTCTGGTCAATAAACTAATATCATAAATGAATGGAATTGTTTAGAATCTTGGGAGAAATTACAAATATAACCCTGCTCTGAGAAATAATTTACTTCTCAGAGGTAAGCTAGATTTCATCTTTTTGTAAAATTTAAAGTACTTTCTCAGTTGCACACCTTTGATTAGGAAAAAAAAAATACCCGGATCCATCCCCTGGACAAAAGCTTTGACTCAATGATAGATTTATGTAAACAGATATTTATTAATTCTAATAGATTTATGTATACGAACTATCTTAGAAGTGTCCAGAAAATGGGCATAAAGTCTTACTGGGCTTTATAAATATGGGTAACTCTGAGGGCTGGTGGAGGGTCTAGACTTTTAAGAATAGACAAACAATCTAAACAAAATATCCAATGGCAGTAAACCCTGGGTTATTCTGGTTTTAGGAGTAGAGATGAGCATTGTATAATGTCTGACCAAATATCTTTGTGTTTGGGGAATAATTTGACCACTGTAGAAGATTACCTCCACAAAATAGATCCACTTGTTGACATTTCAGTTTTACCAGTGGCTCTACTGGTCTCCTAGTTATCTTTGAGCCTCTTGAAGTTTTCAAATAAGACAGCCAATTGAATCTTTTTATAGTCTCATAGACAGTGACTTTTATTCTCACTGCTCCACCTATTCCTGGATTATTATTGTAGAGCACTAGTAGGTCTTGCTTCCATGTTCTTTGCTTTCTAGTTTAACCCATACAACATGGGCCATATGTATTTGACTAGAGTATTACTTTGATCACATTACAGTTTTTTTAAAAAATGATTATTTTCTTGAGAAAAGGAACTGAATGGTATTAGAGAATGGAGGAAGAAAAGAGCGCTCTAGGTTATGAGTGGGAAGATCTGGTTTCTTTTCCTTTTTTCTTTTTTGCCCTGTCTCTAGCTGTATGAACTTAAAAAAAATATGCTTTCCTAAGTCTCTGTGTCATCATGGTTTAAAGTAATTTGTTATGAAGTTTGGTTGAGATAATGTATGTGAAATTGCTATGAGCTCTGTAAAACTCTATTACTTTTACTGCTGTAGACTAAAAAGGCCAAATTCCTAAGTCTAGAATTTCCAAATAGCTTTATCTCTGTACTGTGCCTGACACATAATAGATATACAATAAATATTTCTTGGATATATGAACCCTATCTTTCCAACCTTATCTGTACTTCTCTCTAATCTTCAATTCAGATAATTCAGATAATCTTCAATTCTACTTTCTTCACTGAAAATGCTCACATAGTCACATCTATGTCAGTCTCATGCTCATTCATCTTTTTCAAACCTGTTGTTCAGGAATAATAAGGTCCCTCATAGGTCATTCTAGTCCACTTTTGCTTTGTTTTTGTATCGTCTTATCATGGGAATCTTACTGTCTTTACCACTCATCACTCTATTTTGGCATATATACTATCTTGTATTATTAATAAAAGTATCCTGTGTGTATGCTTTCTGTTCTCAGGTTTACTGTAATCTCCTGGAATACAGAATAATGGCTTTGATTTTTGTAATTACTCTTTTAAGGATATTTTAATGTGACTTGTAGTATATCCAAATTGACATATTGATGAGTAATGGTTTATATGTATTTGCCAGGAGATAAAGTTTAGAACAAGGTTTTGCACATTGTGAGAAGTGGGATACTAAGATGCTGAAAGACCACTGACACTCTGACTTACAGGGTAAAGACTTCAGATTGTGAGGATTTGGGGGGAGAGTCCCCCTTTGGAAAAGAATGACCTGCCTGTTGTTATCAGTTAAAGAGTCTTCTATGTTAATAAAGCATCCTTTAAAATGCAGATACCTTAATTAGTAACATGGTAATATAGTTTCCTTGTGAATATAATTGAAGTGAAAAAAAGGCATAGAAATTGTAGAGATGAGAGGAAGACTGAGTTTCCCACTGACACCCTTTTGTGGGCTTTTTTGTTTATGTTTTTTTCTTGCATTTCTACACATTCAAATCAAACAAACTGCAGTTATTTTTTGGATAGGTAAGTTATCAGACATTCCCACCAATGTAATGTCTTCAACATATATTTGATTGCTTTTCATTTTTATTGGCTTTGGTGAGGTGTAGTTTACATACAATAAAATTCACCAATTTTAAGAGTACAATTTGATGAGTTTGGGCAAATGCTGTCATGTACCACTTATCACAATCAAGATATAGAACATTTCCATCACCTCAAAAAGTTTGTTTCTTCCTTTTTATAGTTAATTCTCTTCTCATTCTGTCCCCGGGCAACCACAGATCTTCTTTATGTCATTGTTGTCTTGTCTTTCTAGAATTTAATATAAATGGAATTATACATTATGTAGTTTCCGTACCTGGGGTCTTTTAGATTGTACCTGCATAGGTAGCATGGAGTTTGTTCCTTTTTATTGCCGAGTAGTAGTTCATTGTATGGCTATACCACAGTTCATTTATTCTGTTTACTAGTTGGTGGGTATTTGGATTGTTTCTAGTTTTTGGCTATTATGAATGAAACTTATGTATGTTTACTACAAGTGCTTATATGGGCATATGTTTTTATTTCACTTGGATAGTTAAGCAGGAGAGAGATTGCTGAGTTATAGGATATGTTTAACTTTATAAATAACTACCAAACTGTTTTCCAAAGTGGTTGTACCATTTTACATCCCTGTTGATAACGTAGAAAAGTTCCAGTTGCTCTGCTACTTTGCCAGCACATGGTTACTGACAGTGCTTTTAATTTTATTTATAGTTCCAGTGAATATGTAGTAGTAACTCACTGTAGTTTTAATTTGTATTTCACTGAAATGACCAAAGCATTTTTTCATATGCTGTTGGTCATTTGCCTATCTTCTGTAAAGTGTCCAAACCATTTGCCTATTTTTTAAAAACTATGTTTTTTGTCTCCTTCTTGAGTTCTTTTTAGATATTTGCATATTCTGGGTACAAACCCTTTGTCAGAAATATGTTTTACAGACTTTTTTCCCACATCTGTGGGCTTGTGCTTTTCATTTTCTTAAGTATCTTTTCAAAGAACGAAAGTGTTATTTTGATCAAGTTAATTTATCAGTTTCCTTCTTTGGAATTTTGTGAAGTATTGAAAATTTTTGTCAAACTTAATTTCATTTAAATACTCTCATGTTTTCTTCTAGGAGTTTATAATGTTATCTTTAGGTCTATGATAAATTTTGAGTTAATTTTTATATATGGTGTGAGTTAAGTTTCATGTCTTTCCATATGAATATCCAATTTTTCCAACACCATTTTTTGAAAAGACTATAATTTCTCCATTGAATTACCTTGGCATTTTTATTGAAAATCAATTAACCATATACGTGTGGGTTTGTTTCTGTTTCAATTTTTTAAAATATTATCTTTATGTCAATACCCTATTTTCTTGATTCCCATAGCTCAAAATTAGGTTGTATAAAATTAGGTTGTATAGTCTTAAAATTAGGTTGTATATAATTCATCCCACATTATATTGTGTTTCTAAATTTTTGTGGTTATTTCAGGTCCTTTGTAGTTGCATATAAATTTTAGAATTAGCTTCTCATATTCCATGAAAAACCTTCCTGGTATTTTGATTGGAATTGCATTGACTCTATAGATCAATTTCAGGAAAATTAATATCTTAACAATATCCATGAACATGGTATATCTCTATTTATTTAGGTTTTTGATTTCTCTTACCAATGTTTCCCAGTTTTCAGTGTATAATTCTTGCATATACTCTCAAGATTCATCTCTAAGTATATCATTTATTTGATACTATTATAAATGATATTATATGCTATTATAAATTTTAATACTAGCATTGTTTATAATGTTATAATGTACTTATAACCTCATAATGTCACTAAATGTATTTATTATTTCTAACAGCTTTTCAAAACAAATCTTCAGAATTTTCTGCAGGGATAATCATATTATCTGCAAACAATGACAATTTTACTTCTCCCTTTTTGATTTTTCTGCCTTTTATTAACTTTTCTTGTTGTATTGTATTAATTAGGACCTACAGTCTTGAATAGAAATGGTGAGGAAGGATATCTTATTCTCTTCCTGATCTTAGAAAACACTCCAACTTTCACTGTTAAGTATGCTGTTAGTTATAGTATCTTTGTAGATACCTTTTATCAAGTTGAGGGAGTTCCTTTCTATTTCTAGTTTGCTGGAGTTTTTATTTATGAGTTGAATGTTAAAGAGAGATAATCTTATGCTTTTTCTCTTTTAATCTGTTACCCTGATTGATTTTTATGATAAAGCAACTTTGAATTCTGGGCTAAGTCATGATTTATTGTACTTTTTGTATGTATAATATATTTATTATACTTTTTGATTTGTTAGGATTTTGTTATAGATATGTTTGTGTCTGTTTTCTGGAGGAATATTGGTAGTAGTTAAATTTTCTTGTGTTTGTCATTTACTCTTTTCTAAATCAGGATGTTAATCCCAGCCATATAAAATGAGTTGGGGAATGTTCCCCTTTTATTTTTGGGAAGAATAAACACCAACTGATTTATATATTGGGAAATGCAGAAGTTCACTTGGGTTACTCTAACAACTTATTTATTGTCACTGAAATAAGAAATAATTTAATATATGATAAAGGGCATGTTCTTCCTTTTAGTTATTCTCCAAATGGTTAAAAATAAAATAAAACAGAAAACAAAATAGCTTATGCTAATATGTTTATACAGTTGTTTGTAAAACTTAATATGCAAATTAAAAATTTCCTAACTTTAGATGTGAATTTAGTATCAATAAACCAAAATATATAATAGCATATTTCATAGAGATATTAATACTTGCATGTTATTTTGTTTATTGAGTCATTTTGTAAAGTCCCTATACATTCTCATTAAGTCATACTCTATACTTCAACCTCTTAACAGACTTGTCAGTGATAATTGTTATATTTACAGTAACTTTAAAAAGAAAATTTTGATTTAGCAGAGTTTTGTTCTTATTGTACTTCTTTCTGGGCAAAACCTATTCTTTGAAAGTATAATCGTTCTTTAATTATCTCCTTTTATATGGGCAGACTGGTAGATATATTCCAATTACTTTGTCATTGATTTGACTTGACCTTATTGGATGGCTTTTTATATGTTGGCATTAAAACTATTCTATCTTCATGGAAAGCACATTCTGTGAACTTTAGGATCAGGATGATGAATGTTATTTACTGACTAACACAGTATCTGTTAAAATTATTTTGAAGGATTTGGAAATTGGATTGGATGAATAAAAATTATAAACTATGTATTTTAATAAAGAAATGTAAAACTCAATTTATGTTTACATGTGATGAAAATAGTTTTGTTTGTTCATATACTTTCAACAGTATTAAATGTCTAATTTTGCTGCGAGGTTTAAAAACATTTGCTATGTATGTTTTGCTATCTAGCTTAGACTTGAAACCCCCTGAGAAGAAACTCTATGCCTTGTAAATCCTCTAGTATATTCTTGCTTTGATAAATATTATATAATATTTATTAGAATAATGAGATTTCAAAACTACCTGAAAAATTTAAATTATATGAAATAGAATTTCATGAGGTGCTTATTAAATAGATCCTTTTTCATTTTTCCTCTTGCAATAATAATGAACTTGAAATTTTTCTCCTGTGTAAATTTGCTAAATGCTTACATTGCAGTAAATACCACCTACGTAATGACATAAGATATAAGAATCAATAGCTATAACTAAATCATTAAGCATATTGTTGATACTTTGCATGATTATATTTTATGAAGTATCTCACCCCATGAGTTGCATTTACACTTATTTACTGTTTGAAATGTCATAAAAAGTCAAGTTACAAATTGCTATGTTAAAGGCAGTAGAGGGAATACTTCTGTAATGTATGTTTTAAGTGAATATTAGTGAAAGAAAGAAAAAGAAATAGTAAATCTTAGGGATGGATGTTACAACTCACTGAGAAATGTCAGATTTTGTAGATTATCATAACCTGGTTTTTTTTACTAGAAAAATAATTCTCTGGGAACATTAAATACATCACAGTGAGAATATAATGTAGTTCTCTGTTGCATATCTAGTAATAGTATATTGACTGTTAGGAAATGCTTTGGTTAACTGATCATCTAGTTTCATCCTTTCTAACTATAGAAATAGATGTATACTTAGAAATGGTAAGAAAATAGCGAGCAGTGTTTTGGAGCTTTCCGATAGTGCCCATGTGTAGCTTATAACTAACTACTATCAAGTATTAATGTAATTAATAATATAACAAATGGTTTGAGGATTTTCCTAGCCTGTAATATTCCTCCTATGCCTGGGAGGATGAGAGGTAAGGTATAAGCTCTCAGATTCTGTGAAATCCCGCCTCAGTTAAGGGGTACAAAAACTGAGGTAAATAAGTGACTTGAATAGGTTGTACAACAATTTCAGTATTAGTTTCAAGTTTAATGCTCAGAAAAGTAAAATTGAACATTAAAAGTTATATTGTTTATTTTAAAATGTTGGTTTATCTTATTTGATGAGTGTATGTATATAAGAGAGAGGAAAACTGGGCAATTATCAAGGTGATAATTGTTTTATTGAACGAGGACTTTTTTTGTAACAATAATGTTAAATCTTATAGTGTGGCATTGTAAATATTAAATTATTTTGTTTCATGTATGGGTTCATTAAGGTACAAGAATATTTGTGTTTATTTGAAACTATTTAGTCTTTAGCATAAATTGTTTAGATTCTGATTTGATGTGTTACATTATAAGAAATTTTAGCACTTTAATATAATATAATTTTTAGAACACAGAGTAGATTTAGTGTCTATTCTAGGTACTTGATTTGTAACTTTTAGATTTTTTTTGGCCCCTGCCTTCCATTGTCCAATTTGTCCCAAACCCTTTAACAAAGCTAGTGAGTTTGTGCACTTGTGCCTAAACAGAGTTATCAGCCAGGATAATGATAAAAGGCAACAGTAAGATCCCAGACCAAGGTCCATTGATACATAACCATCTTTTGAAATTGAGTACTTGTTACGATAAAGTTCCCCTCAATCACATCACTACATGGTTATTTAAAATCTGTTTTCTTGATTATAAAAGCAAAACGTTTTATAAAGAGGAAAGAAACTAGTTACTAATATTTCATCACCCATAAGTACAATAGATTACCTTCTTTAGGTAATAAAATTTAAAAAATAAAATTGTATTAGTATAATTATTAGAAGATGCCCTCTTTTAAATGCCACCTTCTATCGAAATGTACCTTTTTTTGAGTAGAGTGGGTGAGAAAATATGGAAAGATGGTGGATAACTCAGTAGGGGTGACATGATACTTAAGCGTCAGAGGGAAAAGAATCCCTGTCAAATCACTGAAGCATAGACCAAAAAGGGAAAAATAGACATCTGATCCTCATGAGCATGACTGTGGAAATGGAAGGTTATACAAGTTAGAGAGTATTGTGAACCATGTTACATTTTATTTACTACATCACTTGTAATTTTTGTAGTATATTTTGACTCTGGTTATTTTTTGGTTAGCTTTCTGCATCCAAATGAAAACAATGTTTTCACAATAGAGGAATACCCCATAAGGGTGTCAGTTTTATATTTTCAAGTTCTTTATTCTCAAAATTTAATCAGTAGGATGTTGTCCTGGAACTTTCCAGGTGTGTTTTCCACTTTTCACGATGTGGTTGGGGTAGAAGTTCTTCCTGTTTATCGAATGAGGAAACTTTGGTAAAATTCCTTTGATTCTGAGATAACTAAATGAATATGTTGCATAAATCATGTCATAGCCAACAGTTGTCACCTGGCACTAGAGCTTGATGAAATTTAAAAATGTTGGCTCATTGCCTGTAGTGTTCAGTTACAGTTCTATAGAAAGTCTGTTTGTACAGATGAAGCAGTTCTTGGTCATGTAAGATTCATCTCTCAAGTGATAGGGCGTGAATTTATTGCAGAGATCTCTGAGCTCCCAAGACGTACTCAGTGAGACTTTGTTTTAATTTCTCATTGCTCTCTCTGGCACACTTATAAGAAAATGAAACAGAAACTCAACTTGGTGAAAACCTTAGTGTGTATTTAGTCCAGCATCAACCTCAGTGCAGGAATGTTTTCAATAATATTCCCAGTAGATAGTCGAATTTGGGTTTTCAGATACTGGTTTTATTTGTAGCAGTTGACTCCCTCTCAAGCCTGGTCTTTACTTTCATCTATAACCAAACGAACGTTCTACGCCCATCTTTACTTACTGGCAGTTTATTCTTTTCCTACAGAATGATAAAGATCTACTCAGCATGTGCAGAAAGAGGGTAATAAACCCATGCTCTTTGACTGCAGAAGAAATTATAGATATAGGGTTGTGTGCTTTACACAGAGCCAAACTTTTCTTCCTGAAAACTACATTAGATTTTGCCATTACCAGACTTTAAACCTTCTGTCATAGGAAAACTGTATATTTTTTTATGTCTTTGGATGTTAAACAGATGCATACCCACATAAAAAAGTTCCTTTCTTTCCATTTCTCACCCCCATTATGCTCCCTCTTCATGGGTAACCATTCTCATATTTTTTTATCTGAATCTTTTCATTTGTATGTGTCCCTATGAAACATGTAGATTTGTTTTGTGTGTACACAAACAGTGGATTTGCACGTATTTTAAGTTTGCATTACTGGCATTATGCTGTAGACATTATTTTGTTTGCCCTCACTAAAGATCTGTCTATGTTATTGGGTATATATCTTGACTTCTAACTGTAGCATAGTATTCTGGAGAGAGCATTTGCTTCATTTTATTTTTCTTAGGTGTTGAACACCTAGATTACATAGCCTTTTTATAATTGACTCCATATTTTCAGGCTATGTCTTGCACTTTATGCACCTTAAGTCCCAGTGACATGAAGCTAATTACTCTTGTACGAAAATCGTGTACTTTTTATATTGCCATGCCTTTGCACATACTTCCTATCTTTTAATGACTACTCTTCAAGAGTCAACTCAGATAGTAGCATTTCCTTGATGAAGATTTCAGCGGCTATTTCGTACTTGAGCTACTACTATGTTCTTCTCATGCAGTACTTACTTTTATCTTGGTAATGTAGAAGCTGATATGTCTGCCTAAAAGTCTGCTTTTCCCTCTGGATTCCTTGAAGGCAGGGACAAGATCTTAGAGGTATCTTTGTATTCTTTGCTGTAGTTTGGTGAAATGCGTATTTCTGGAAAGCAGTAAAACATTAATTGAAAGAATGAAATGTGTGTAGGTTCTTTAAAATGAAATACTGACAAAAGCACAAATGATTCTCATACGTAAGAAAAAGTTGGAACACAAATACAAAAGTAGCGTAAAAGAGAGAGAGTAGCATACAGGAGGCTGAATACTGAAATGAATTGAAGCTTGTAAAGATGCTAAATACTATAACATGCTATGTTCACATTCTGAAGGAACACAAGAAAGAGGATAAACTATTGTTGGGGACAGATTGTGTAATACTAGATGTTAGAGTGAAGGCAGAGCTAAGGAACTCCTGTGTCGGTCTCAACTTCAAAAGAAAATGATATTCAAATTCAGTCAAGAGATTAATGATAGTAGCAGGGGAATTAAAGTCCAAGGAAAATGAGGCAGTGATGAGAAAGTGCTTGGATGCTCTCAAATAGTTAATGCCCTAGGATTAGTAGACTTGGAAAAATGAACAATTTGGTGATCTTTGAGCAATTATGATCATTACCAGAGGTGCCAAAAGACTAAAGATCCCTGCAGATACTGTTTTTTATTTTCAAAAGAGGGCTAAAAGTATAATTCTGTAACTCTAAGATTAGTGGGTTTCAAGTCTATCTTTGGGACGATTTATAAATTTTTGTTACGATTTTTATGATTAAAGATAATAAAATATAGCTAATATACAATATTATATTAGTTTCAGGTATACACAATAATTATTCAACATTTATATACCTAAAGAAGTGATCACCATGTCAAGTCCAGCAACCATCTGACCCCATCCTATACGATCTCAATATTATTGACTATATTCCCTGTGCTCTACTTTACATTCCCATGACTTACTCGTTTTACACCTGGAAATCTGAACCTTTTATTCTCCTTCATCCTTTTCCTCCCTTTGAAAAAATACTCAATTATAGTTGACATTCAGTATTATTTTATATTAAATTCAGGTGTACGAGTACAGCATAGTGATTAGACATTTATATAATTTAAGAAGTGATCCCCTGACTAGTCTAGTACCCACCTGGCAATATACATAGTTATTAGCATATTATTGACTATATACCCTATGTCTTATTTTACAACCCCATGACTATTTCTGTAGCTCCCAATTTGTACTTCTTAATGGTTTCACCTTTTTACCCTGTCCCCCAATCCCTTCCATCTATCACTCCAATGAATTTAGTATCCATCTGACCCCATGCATAGTTATTAGAATATTATTGACTATATTCCTTATGCTCTACCCTACATCCCCATGACTACTTTGTAACAACCAATTTGTACTTCTTAATCCTTTACCCTTTTTCACTTACCCCCAATCTCGCTCCTGTCTGCAAACCATGAAAATATTCTCTATCTATGAGTTTGTTTCTGTTTTGTTTGTTTTGCTCTTTAGATTCCACATACAAGCAATAGATTCCACATAGAAGTGAAATCACGTTGCATCCATCTTTCTGTGTCTTACACTCCATTCAGCACAGTACCCTCCAGGTCCATCCATGCCACCGTAGATGGCAAGAACCCATTTCCTTCCCCAGCCAAGCAATATTCCATTGTGTGTATATATATATATATATATATATTCCCTGTATATATATATATATATACACACACACACACACACACCTATTTTTTATCCACTCATCGTTGATGTATACGCAGGCTACCTCCACATCTTGCCTATTATAAATAATGTTGCAATGAACATATGGATGCACACGTCTCCTCCTAGTAGCATTTTGGGTTTTATTGGATAAATACTCTGAAGTGGGATTACTGGGTCTTTCTTTGTCTTTTCTTATAGCCTTTGTTTTAAAGTCTATTTTATCTGGTATAAGTATTACTACTCCAGATTTTTGTTTGTTTGTTTGTTTCCATTTTCATGAAATAACTTTTCCACATGCCTTTACTTTTGGTCTCTGTGTGTCTTTCAATCTGAAGTGGGTCTCTTGTAGGCGGTAGATGTAAGGGTCTTGTTTTCTTATCCATTTAGCCACCTTATCTTTTGATTGGAGTATTTAGTCCATTAACATTGAAAGTAATTACTAATTGCCATTTTATTAATTAATTAATTAACTTCTTATTTATTTATCATTTATTTATTGTTCATCTTAAAGAAGTCCCTCTAAGATTCCTTGTAATTCTGGTTTGGTGTTGATGAACTCCTTTAGGTTTTTCTTGTCTGGAAAGCTCTTTATTTGTCCTTTGATTCTAAATGATAGCTTTGCTGGGTAGAGTAATCTTGGTTTTAGGTACTTGCTTTTCATCACTTTGAATATTTCCTGCCAATCCCTTCTGTCCTGTAAAGTTTTTGTAGAGAAAATAACTGATAGTCTTATGCGAGCTCCCTTGTAGGTAACTGCTTTTCTCTTGATACTCTTAAGATTCTCTCTTTGTCTTTAACTTTTGTCATTTTAATTATGATGTGTCTTGGTGTGGGACTCTGGGTTCATCTTGTTTGGGACTCTGTGCATTTCTTGGGCTTATATATTTACTTTCTTTGCCAGGTTAGGGAAGTTTTCTGTCATTATTTCTTCAAATGGGTTTTCAATTCCTTGCTTTCTCTTCTTCTGATATCCTTATGATGCGATTGTTATTATGCTTGATGTTATCCCAGAGGCCCCTTAAACTATCCTCATTTTTTTTGTATTCTTTTTTCTTTTGCTGTTCTGTTTGAGTGTTTTATGCTACCTTGTCTTCTAACTTGCTGACTCAAACCTCTCCTTCATCTAATCGACTGTTGATTCCCTCTATTGCATTCTTCTTTTCAGTTATTGTATTCATTTCTGACTGGTTCTTTTTTATGTTTTCTATTCCTATTTTTATGTTTCCTATCTCTTTGTAGAAGTTTTCCCCGAGTTCATTGAGCATCCTTATAACCAGTGTTTTGAACTCTGTGTGATAGATTGTATTTTTTCCATTTTGTTTAGCACTTTTTCTGGAGCTTTGTTCTTTTACTTGGGATATGTTTCTTTGTCTCCCCATTTTGGCTGCTTCCCTGCATTTGTTTCTAGTATTAGGTAGGGCTGCTATGTCTCCTAGTCTTAGTAGAGTGGCATTATACAGTTGGTGTGTTGTGGGACTCAGTGGCGCAGTCTCCCAGGTACCAGAGCTGGGTGCTTCACGTGTCTCTTGTGCGGGTTATGTGTGCCCTCCTGTTGTAGTTGAGCCTTGGCTGCTCTTTGCATATAAATGGGAGGGATTGACCCTTGGGCTGATTGGTTGTGAGGAGTAGCTGTGAATACATTGGAAGAGTTGTTGTTTAGGGGCTGACCCTACAAAGGAGGATTTGCTATAGCAGGGCTCTGGTGCCTGTCCAGTCTGCCCTTGGGTGTGTTGTTCCAGGAGTTAGCTGGGTGATACACTGGCTGGGTCTGAAACTGACCACTAGGCATGCCAGCTCCAGGGTCTCCTGGGAGGGACCCTTTCCCATGCCAAGTGCAGCTGCAACCTGTGCCCTGTCCAGGACCACCTGGCATGAGCGACAAACGAATTCACAGATGGCCACTGCCCACGCTGTGCTTGGAGGTACCTCGAGAGGCCAGGTCTTGAACTAATGCCAGCTGTGTCTAGTGCTGGATTTAGGCTTGCTCACCCAGAGGTACCGGACATGCCAAAGCTAGATGCTGCTTGTTTGGGTTCTGTGAACCTTTGAGCAATTTTAGGAATGTCCCAAGCATGAGCCAAGGGAGGCCGTTTATATGGCAAAGCATTGCAAGTGGCTTGAGTGGGCCTGAAAGGTGGGTGAGGCAGGGCCTCAGGGACTCGGCAATGGACCAGTAGTAGCCAGGTTGATGGAGATGCAGATATGAGACGTGACCTTTTGCACCTGCACACTGAGATTGAGGAGGGCTCAACAAAAAAACAGTGGGTTTTGCTAGTCCCTGTGTCTGGGAGAAAGCTGTCCCTCTAGCCCTCTCCCGGAAGCCAGAAAATTCAGTTCGTCCCCGTATGTCTCTGGTGCCTTTTGAACCACTGCCCCAGTGATAGAGCTCAGAGTGAGTGAGTCTGTCAGTGAGTAAGTCCATGCACAGGCCCTTTAAGTGGAACAAGTGGGACTGCACCAGCCGTAGTCTCACTCAGCAACAATCTCCGCTGGTTTTCAGAGCCAGGAGTTATGAGGATTTCTCTCCCTGCCACTGAAATTCTGGGCTGGGGTGCCTGGCGTGGGGCCGGGTCCCCTCACTCCCCTGGGGGGACCTCCACAGCTGAGATATCCTTCCAACTTTTAATTGTCACATGCAGGTGTCAGACCAGCCTGTTCTATGTCTCCTTCCGTCCTCCCAATCTTGAGGTAGCTTCTTCTGTATGTCCTTAGTTCTAGGACTTCTGTGCAGCTAGACTTCAGGCAGTTTGCAGTGATGGTTCTGTAGTTTAGTTTTAATTTTGATGTGGTCCTGAGGTGAAGTAAGTACAGCATTTACCTACTCCACCATCTTTTCCAGATCCTGGGACAGTCTAATTGATCATTAGACCAATGATTTGTGAAAACTTACCTAGAAAAGCAGTCCTCCAGAGACCACATGAATTCACTGGAATGTATCATGTTAACTTGTGTAATATTTTTACCATTTACGTGGAGTAAGTTGATTTTGGCAAGACTTTGGATGAAATGTCTCAAGATATGTTTGTGAAACAGATGGTCAAATTAGGGGCTCCTTTTTGAAACCAGGTAGATTCATAGATGGTGGGAAAAAAATTGATGAGTGGTTGATGTCAGCTTGGAGAGAAGTATTTCTAGTGACATGACATGGCTTTTTCATTCTGTCCTATTAATCATTTTTTATCACTGACTTGGCTGAAACATGCCCATCACGTTTGCATATCACATAAAGCTGGGAGTGAAAGCTAATAGTTTAGATGAGAGGATCAAGATTGAAAAAGAGCTTAGCCAACTGAAATGATTGGCAGAATATAAAGTGGTCCATAATAGTGATTAATATAAAATTCCACATATAGCTTTGTGAAATTATCACACTAGTCAAGAATCAAGTACACATGTTTTAAGAGCAATTCATATTTAGAAGACCTGGGGATTTATAATATAACTGACACTGCCATGTCCCAGGCATAGATTTTTTTTTTTTTAATACAAGCGCAGTGTTTGAAACAGGGAAGGCGCAGTCTCTGTCTTGATAAAAAACAAACAAACAAACAAACAAAAAACCCTTGTGCCGATTGTGTTCATTTAGAGCTTCCAGGTTTTAAGAACAGTTTGGGAACTTTGCCATAAAAGGAATATTTCAAGAACCAGAGTGGTTTCCTTACTAAAACTTAACTGTTGTGTGTATGTGTGTAGAGTGAGAAATCATCAGAATAATAGCTATTTTCAAATATTTAAAGACTGAAAGAGGATTAGCCCAGTTCTGTATTTGTTTAGTTTTTGAAGGAAAGTACTGAGTATCTACTATGGAGTTGGAAATTTTACCAAGGATTGGGATTAAAAACAGAAAAAAAATGACTTCATCTTTACCCATGTGGCACTGATAATCTGGTGGAAAAGTCAGATATTAACCAAATGATAACATGAGTAAATGTAAATTGCAACTATGATACTTACAATGAAGTAGAGGTACCTGGTACCCTGAGAGTATATAGCGGGGACACCTGATTTGGTTAGAAAGGGAAGGGAAGGCTTGCTTGAGGTGAGAAAGAGTGTACATTCACGAGGTGAAAAGGGGAGGACGTAGAGGTCGAGGGTGAGTGAATATGGTGATTATAACGCACAGGAGCCTGTCTGCTGCATAGAGAACACCCTCCAAATCTGAAAAGGGAGAAGGATTCAAGGCACTCAGCCTCTGAAGACCTTGCTTAGAAGTTAATTTTGTATCTAGGAATAGTGGGAAGCATCTTACTTGAAGACTCTGATTTAAATTTGGGAAGAGGTCTCTGTCTATTGTGTGGGGAGTTGACTGGAGTGAGGCCAGAGAGGAGGTGGTAAATCGCCTGAGGGAAGATTTCAGTCAGGTGGACAGGGGATGCTGTGCTGCCAGGAATGGGACGTGTCCCTGAGTGAAAGTGGCATTCAGCTGTGGGGATCAGCTAGGGAAAGGGAGAGAGCCCTGTATTTGGGGGCAGAAGACTTGGGTATGCATCCCAGTTGGACCACTTACTAACTTGGTGACCTTGTACAAATCACATCATTTTTCTGTCTCTTACTTAACGGCACAACTTTTTTGCTCTCAGGTTTTGTCAGGATTAGATGACTTGACAGACGTGAATGATTTACAAACTGTTAAGTGTTACATAAAATGTAAGATTTGAGAAAAAACTGGTCAACAATGGCCATTATTGAACTGGGTAGTTTAGTAGTGGAATGGAATTTCTTAAGTATTTCCTAGTCTGCTCATTTGGGATAGACAGTTCTTTAAGATTTTTATCAGAGTGGTTTCAGATTTCCATTCCTCTCCCCAGTTGTTTTGGAGCATTCACTGACAGACACACTCTGAAAATTTACAATGACTACATGCTTTTTGACTTTCTAGTAATAGTGAAGTTGCTAGATGCAGTTTTAAATCAGATACACATGAGTTGTTGTTTTTGTATGTGTGATCTCAAAAGCAAGAACCAATTTTGAAGAATCTTGTAGCAGAACCTTAATGCAAATTATTAGAAAGTATAAAAAATTCTCCAGTACATATTTTGGTAAGGTAATAGGTTCATATCTTAAGTTACATTTAAGTACATCGAGATACACTTATATTTATTGCTACTCTAGAATGTTGGTTGTGTACATGTATGTGTATGTGTGTGTGAATCCATGCAATATACAGTAGATCCTGTGAGTGGAAATATACCGTTAGTTTTTGAAATGCTTTAATTTAAAACCCATGATAAAAGAGAAATCAAGGTAAGATATGTTGTTTTGCTACTTTTTATAGAAAGATAGGAAAGGAATATTTCTAATAAGTAACTCAAAGCAAGGAGTATACATTAGTAACATTATTTATTCACATTTATGGACACAAAGTCCACATAGCAAATATTTATTGAGTAGCTAAGATATTTATATGCATTCCTTTACCTGTATTTTTATTAAAGTTATTTGCATAAGTTCCCACTAGTCTCAAAAATCTGTGTCTAGGTAAAATACGACATGCACTTTTGCAGTAAGGCACAAGACCAGGATGTAAATATAACCTAAAATTTTAAACTAATGCAGTCTTCTGGCAGCATCCCAAAGACAACTTCAACTGGAGCACTTGCACATTTAATCAAGTTTTATGTTATTGTCCTTGAATATTTTGTAGCTTTTATGGTCTGTAAGAATTATTCAATTCTAAATATATTACCAGTGTGACAGCTACATGTTTCTTATGATTTGAGATGTTTCTGTGCAGAGAAAGAAAAGCTGTACATTCTAGTTATTTAATACTTTTTCTCTAGGGAACTAGGAATAATAATTGCTGAAAAGCAATTGTATTTTAGAGGTGTTAAAACTTGGAATTTGTTTCTGGATGTATAGCTGAGCAGAAGATACGTCTGAGTGAAAAGTCAGCTTTTCCCACAGACTTCCATTTAGACTGATAATGACAGTAATAGGTGGACCAGGTACTATGCTAAGGACTTCATGTGTATTTTTATTTAATCTTTCCAACAACCCTGTGACGTGTGGTTACTGTTATTCCAGTTTTACAGATGAGGAAGCTCAGGTTTAGGGAGGTTACATAACTAGTAAATAGGCCTAGGTTCTATCCCCAGTTACTTTTGATTCCAAGATGTTATGCAATTTTGAAATGGCTGACTTGGTACAAAAGAAGCTGATTGAAATCATTTTAGACTAATATCCTTGAGCCATGCTTCTTACTTTTTGCTATAGTACTATAACACGCAGATAGCTGATACAAAGGTAGAAATAAGAAAGCTATAGTACTTCTTGAGTGATAATGGGTTTCTTGTTGCTTTTGTAATAAGGTTTTAAATAACTAAAACATACACATAGTAAAAAATAAATCAGGTAGCCTGAGGGTATATACAGTATAAATCATGTTTCCCACTCTAGCCTCCTGTTCTCCTACATAGAGGCAACCAATGTATCTAATTTCTGATTATTCTTCCAGAGATAGCGTTATATTGATTGAAAAAAAAACAACAAAAAAACATTTGAGTATCAAGTCTAAAGAAACAAACTGCAGACAGCCAGGTCTGGCACTGAGTTGACATTTGAATGGGCCAAGCCAGAGAAAGCTGGCGCTGGGTGTAGATGAGACACTCGGTAATGAGGTAATGAGAGTGCATAAGGGCCATCCCATTAGCCGGCTTCTGCAGGGGTAACAGAAAGCCCTCCAAGCCGACTTGCCTCATTTTATAGTTAAGGAAATTGGTTGTTTCGGTCACATGAATAGTTGCATGTAGAGCAGAACTCAAATGCAGGGCTATATTTCTCATCTTTCCATTCTAGTGCAGTGCAAGTGACCTCTGGATTTGGGAGTGTTGTAAAGAATTGTACTCTTGAAGTGGTCTAAATTTGACCACAGTTTCAATAGGTAAGCTAAATAGCAAACTTCAGAAAGCCAAAGGCAATAGCAGAGTTTTTTTAACTCTTAAGAGATATTTTTAAATTTTAGAATAGATACAGATTGACAGAAAGGTTGTGAATATAGTACAGAGTTCCCATTATTCTCACACCCAGTTTGCCCTATTCTTAGCAGGTTTCACCAACATAAAGTTACTTTCGCCATCCCCCCTTTCCAGACTGTACTCTGGAAGGAAATCACTATGTGCAGCCCACACTTAAGAAGTGGGGAATTATGTTTCACCTACTTGAGAGTGGAGTATCTTTATAAATTATTTGAAATACTTTTACATGAGAGGTTTCCTCCCCTAATTTATTTCTTTAGATAATCATTTAGTTAAATAAGTATGGATTCATGGATATTTATTTTATATCTTAGGTTATAATCTAATACTTTTTTTTTTTTATTGCTCAAATTATTCTAAGTTTGGCCATTGGGATCTTTTTAATAGGCTCCTGTGTCTCTGACATACCCTCATCGTTTTTTTCTTTTTGAGTACTTTCTTAGTTTCTGGCACTATAGGATGCATCAGACTCACCTTTCTATTTCCTGCTCCACTCTTAGAATCAGTTATTTCTCAAAGGAGCCCTGGTTCCTTTTACTGGAAAATGGTATTAGAAACCGAGATCTGGGTATCAGATATAATAGTAGGTCTTTTGAAACCGAATATGGACTCAAAGGAAAGTTTTAACTATTGTTTCAGGTAGTGCTGAATTAGGTCATAACAAGCAATAATTTACTTGTTAATATTGCTGGAATATAAAATTTACCTGAGTGAGTTGAATAGAATGATCCTAAGAATTTTTAAAGTAAAATTCTGAGAAACATTTTCTTACTGTTTTGTTACTTAAAAAAAAATAACTGTCCTTGATGGCACTTTATTTGATATGTTGTTTGATATCCTTGATATCTGCAGCAGAACTTCAAAACATGGTAATTTGAAGCAGGTTGGGATTAACTTGTGGAGATTGGAAAGACTTTGCACTCCATTAAGAAAATTAGCAAGCATGGAGTCTGTGAAAGACAAGTAATTCATATTTATGTAAAGAATAATACTTTCGTTTGCATCACTCACTAATCATTTTAAATTTGGGTATCCAACAGAGAACTGGGAGAGAATATTAAGGGACAGCAAAAAAAAAAAAAAAAAAAGTTAAAAGAAAGAAAAAAACATTGAGCATAGTTAAAATATCTGGACAGTAGTTGTAACTAATTTATGTCATTCCAGAAGAATATTCTCTATATGAAATCTGGCTTTTCTAACTTTGGAATTGAGATTTTATTAATCTGGGCTATTTGCATATAGATCAGACAACTCTGCAGGGTGGGGTTTAAAAAGTATTTTGTATGTGTATATATGCAGTCTTTGTATGTGTATATATGCAATCTTAGTACAGATGAACGTTTCTTGAATACTTCTTAATTTTATTTTTGCCCTGCCTTGCCACACACATGTTCTGTTTTACTCTTCAGCACTTACCATTTCAATTAAGCTAGTTGAATTTTTACAGCTCATCAAGCAACAAGGTCAGAAGGATCACAGGATCTGATAGGCAAATGCATAGGATGTATGTTGACTGTAAAAAAGAAAACCGTTTTCTGAGAATGAGCCAAATGCTTTTTTCCTGGGCTATGGTCATCACTATTTGTCCTAATCTATTTTAATTTTCTCTCTTAGTTTAACTGTAAAGAATAGTCTTTTACATCAGTGTAAATAGAAAAGCATCAAATTAAACTGATAGTGTGCAATTGCAATTAGTAAGAAGCACAGCACTAATGAGGAAAAGAACCAGTAAGGTATAAACCGAAGCAAAGGTAAATGAAGGGGTCTCTAAAGAATAAGCAAACGTGACTCAGTGCCCAGGAAAACTGAGTGAGGCAGAGATGCCTAGGGAGCCCTGGGATGAAAATAGCTGGAACACCTCAAGAGGGATGGAACTGAGTGCAGAGCTGAGGAACTCATAAAAGAAAGGTCCTGGTATGGGTTGCTGGTGTGTCCCGAAGCTGGCAAAGATTGCCAGGGAGAATATGAAAAGCTGAGCATCATCCTGAGGGTTTAATGGAAGTGATAAAGCCTATGTTTGAGAGCCTGGAAACACTGATCTGAGTCATCATGGAAGGAAACTTAAATGCATTACATGTCTACAGCATGCTTAGGTATGTTACTATGTCATTTAATTCTGGTATCAACTCTTCGAAGGAGGGTATTATTAGTAACAGTATTACAGAAGGAGGACATGAGGCACAGAAGAGGTTGAGAATATGCCGGAAAACACACAGCAACTAATTGGAGGTAAACCCAGACTGGGGTTTAAAAATTTGAATTTTTAATTTCAAATCAGTTTAGACAAAACTAGACAAAAGCTAGACAAAACCAATTCAGTGTAGCATGGGCACAGACTCTTAGACTCTGGGACAAAACCCAAACTGGGGTTTAAAAATTTGAATTTTTAATTTCAAATCAGTTTAGACAAAACTAGACAAAAGCTAGACAAAACCAATTCAGTGTAGCATGGGCACAGACTCTTAGACTCTGGGACAACCACCAATACTTTCTTAGAGTTTCTGGGTTGAATTGGTTAAGAGAAAGGATGGTAGCTATTAGATTAGCTAGTTTAGAGCAGTTGAAAATGAAGGTTATGGTAGGCTGCCATATTGAGAGGGCCTCCAAATAGACGGAGGGCTCTTGGAGGTAGCTGACATAGCAAGTGGGCTTAGGGATTGGCGGAAAGGTGTAGATGGGGCTATTTGGTCTTTTTAATGATCCTTTCTCATTCACTTTGAACTTGTCAGGATTCCTATAGACTAATGAGAGTGATTTTTGACTCACCTTTTTTTGGGAAGGATTACATTTTGGGTTGTTCTTAGATTCTGGCAAACTGGTTGTTAGTATATTAGTCCATTTGTGAATGGGAAAGGAGAATAACGAAAACCACTGTGAATTGTAAGGGTGTAATATTTTTTTAAATGGTGTGTTTATATTTACAGAGTAAATCTCAAGAGCAAATTAATTATATGTCTGTAGTTCTTGAAGTTAAGTAGGCTAAGTGGGGAAAAAACATGATTTAATCTTACTTTATTGCTGGCCAAATCTCTAGGCTGGCCATTTTTTCCTTTTAATAAAAATGCTTGTGGTTTCTTTTCTTCCCATTAGCTCATAGTTGAGAGCTCTGTTAAGTTGTCTGTGAGACGGAGTGTATTAAGCCTGCCTGATTAAAATTGTTCATGAGAGATCAAGCTGACAAGGGACTTTTAGCATAATTAAAAAAGCACTGCTAGCCTTTAAAGACGAGATTTCAGAGAGTTTTGAATTTATATCCACCTGTAGGGAAGTGTGTTTATGTAATTAGATTCCAGTTCTCTCATGAATCCTTCTTACTTAATTTCCACATAGTGTCCTTTCCTTTTATGGAATATCATCTTCTCACGCAGGAGACAAGAAATGGTGAGAGAAGCCAGAAGTTGAATGAACTGAAGTGTTTCCCTTGAAAGATCACAATGTGATAAGTTAAACAGTCAGTTACCTCCTATGTCAACCAGTTTATTTATAAAAGGAAATGCAGGAGTGAAGTTGAAGATAATATGGGGAAAATCAAAACAAATTGCATTTCCTGGGGTCTCAGGCTAATCTGAGAAAAATTACACCAGCTTTTGGGAAAACAGCCTTCTTTTGTGTAATGGACATCTTAGCTCAAAGGTTTTTAAAAAGTTTTTTGTCTTTTCATTTTGCAGTCCCAAACTTTCTATTACCGAGCTCTGAAAATCATTCAGTTATTATCCCCATTTTACTATCATGTTTCAGAAAGAAAAAAAAGATGATTACACTTAATGTGGTTTAAAATGGCTTCTTCTTTTGTCCTTTTAAAGCTAAGTCCACTGCCATAGACTGCTTAAGTACTTTACAGAGCACTTTGGATTTTTTTTCTATGTGTTTTTAAAAACACATTTTAGTTCTTCAGAAAGGAACCTTTTCTAGCATAAATCAAAATGTTATTGTTATAATGAGGCAGCATTTTAGAAGAAAATTACCAAGGTGTGAATTTTTTTTTTTAACCTCTGAAAGGCATTGCTTCTATAGACTAAGGGCTTCTGAACATGTGAATGTTTGCTTTAGAGAAGGCATTTTCCTCAGCAAATAAGTAATACTTTGTTTTCACCTAGAAGATTACTTTAGAACATTTCTCATGTAATTAAAAGAATTTTTCCATTAGCTGAGGGTGGTTTTCAAAGTTTCTTGTCTTTTATGTTTAGTTCTATCTTATTTTGCATTTTTAAAAAGAATAAAAATGCTAGCCTGATTTTAACATAAAGCAGTAGCGTCCAATAGGAACCTCCGTTATTTCCATGTCATCTCTGGGCAAGAGAATAAGATGATAAGACAAGTCCCCCAAACCAAAATGTACCGTAAGTTATCCCAGTGACAGAGTAAGTCTGATTTTAGGAACCTAATCAAACATACGTTGGCCAGGACCAAAAGTATTTTAATTTAAAATCATAAAGAATTGAGGAGGAAAGGAGCCTGAACTTTTAAGTGGTGGGAGGTTTTTTTGATGTCTCATAGTATCTGCAGGAGCAGAGCTCTAAACAAGGTTATATCTTGAAATGGTAAAATCTGTGAATAGTCTTGTTTGTGGGAGGAGGTCACAAAAAGGTTATTGCTCTGGCTTTCTTCTTCTTGACAAGTAATCAGAGTGGTGCATAGAGGTCCTGGTTTCCAACCATTTTATAGTCTTGAGAATTAATTTTTACATCAAATTATATATTACCCTTACTTTTGATTAAATAAGTTCTTTTAACAAAACCACACAATTAGGTAGGCTAGATAACAATAGCTGCTTCAATTAAGACATAATTTACGATGAAATCATATAGAATTAACAAGGGGTAATATGTGTTATAATTGTAGTAACTAGTATTGCTCTGTCATAGGCAATATGATATCTTTTATATGTCAGAAAAACCCAAAAAGCCTTAAATGTTCTTTACTGTTTAATTTCAGAAACTCGTTAGTATATCCATTTAATTGCTTATTCATCCACCATTCGGTCAATAAACATTTACTGAGCCTTTCTCATATATCAGGCATTGGGCTTGGGTACAGGTAATACAGAGATTAATGACTCTTTTTGAGGACAGGTTTCTTTTGTAGGAAACAAATTCACAAATAATTATTAGTATGAATAGATGTTACATGTAAAAGAAGGTATATCTCTAATTGTTGTTGGAAGGTTAGAGAAGACTTCAACAGAGGAGACAATATTTAAACTGAGTCTGGAAAGATAAAAGTTCTTTCATCAGGCCCAAAATAAGTGGAAAGCCATGCAGAAAATTGAGAACAGAAAATACAAATGCATTGCATTTTTAAAAGACTTGCCAATATTTTAGTATTTCTTGAATATATAGGAGAAATAATTGGAAATGATGCAGGAAGGTCTCTCATTCACCAGGTTAAAGAGTTTTAACTTTACTTCTAAGGAGTGTTACAAGGCACTAAAGGAAATGAAGCTGGATGAGTAACATGAGAAAATTTGTAGTTTTGAAAAATTGGGCAAAATTAATGAAATATTTGGAGAGGGAAGAGATAGGCTGCATGCAGTAACCATCATATGGCCCCTATTTCTTCAGTGAACTAGTAGGCAATCTTATATCATTGGGTTTCAGAGCCAGACAGACTTAGTTAACTTCAGATCCTCAATCGAAAGATCCCCTTAATTACCCATAGCTTATGATTTTTTCATTGGTAAAATGCAGATGATAGACACCTCACAATATTGTAAAATAAATGTGTTCCAAATGCTTTGCTTGAATTTCCAGTCCTATAATATACATTCCATACCTAGTAGCTATTATTGTTATTAGTTATTGACTTCTAAGTGCTTAGAATTATGTAGTAAATATTATAAATGCTCCCTCCCCTCAAATTTTATAATTCACTACATGCAAAAACAAACAAGAAAAATACACATTTTACAAACTATGTTTATCTTTGAAGTTTTTATTGCTTTTCCTATGTGAAAATGAACCCATTTGAAGATTGACAAATGTGTTCATTAACCTTGCTCATATGCTCCCAGATACTTTAAGCCACTCAGAATGTTTGATGTTGATGGCTTTATGGTTGAGGAATATGATTAAATAAATTTACCCCCAAGTTGAAGCTACATATACTGTTTTTCTAACTAGTGCATTTAAAGATCCTGTCTCAAGTGGGAATTTTTCCTGATACCTCACTTAATTGAGTTTCTGTTTAAATTCTTTGTGACTGTAAGAGACTTTACCTTACAAATCAGTCCACTCCCGTGTTTGGACAGCTCCAGTTGTCAGAATATACCTTTTGTGTAGCTGATGCAGCTTTCTTTTAATTTCTACTCAATGGGTCTAGTTCTTTCCTGATGCCACATAGACCAAATCTAATCAGTCATTCATTTGCTATGCCATCAGCTGTTTGTCAAAAGTCATCATTCCATTTTTGAGGCTTTTCATTTCCAGGCTTATTGTATTTTTAGATTTTCTAGGCTTTGCGATTGCTGGTTGAAAAACAAAATAAAACAATTTTGTTGAAATATATTTGGCTCACAATGAACTGTACATATTTAAAGTGTATAATTTTAATATATGTATATATCTGTGAAACCATCACTGCAATCAAAATAGTGAATATATAATGTCTGCCAATTAAGTTCACAAGCTCATCCTAGAAAAAGTGCAACATTCCTCATTGCTGAATATCACTGTGGTCACGTTCGAAGTACTCCCCTTGGGAAGCTATGCACTGACACCAGCTCCTACTCCACCCTTCAAAGCAATTTTGGAACTTTTTCTGGAATGGCCATCAGAGCTGTCATCGTATTACCCTTGATGTCCTGTATGTCATCAAAATGTCTTCCTTTCAATATTTCCTTTATCTTTGGGTAAAGAAAGAAGTCATTGGGGGCCAGATCAGGTGAGTAGAGAGGGTGTTCCAATACAGTTATTTGTTTCCTGGCTAAAAACTCCCTCACAGACAGTGCCGTGTGAGCTGGTGCATTGTCGTGATGCAAGAGCCATGAAATGTTGGTGAAAGGTTCAGGTTGTCTAACTTTTTCACGCAGCCTTTTCAGCACTTCCAAATAGTAAACTTGGTTAACTGTCCAGTTGGTACCAATTTATAATGAATAATCCCTTTGATATCACAAAAGGTTAGCAACATCATTGCAACAAGTTTGCGATCTTAATTGTCAGACCTTGTGCATCTATAATTACTTACACATCTATCTATTTGTATCTGTATTAAGCTAAATGTGAGTTCATACTGATGTATCTGACTCTAATACAGTACCCGGTGCTCCATTGCTTGTCTGTAATGTCTCTAACAATGAGAAACATGGCTCCCACCATCCATTTACCTATTTGTTCTTGCCTGGTTGCACTGGCTAGAACCTCCAGAACAATGTTGAATAGAAGCTATAAGAGCAGCCATTTCTGTCTTGTTCTTCGTCATATGGGAGAAGTATTCAGTCTTTCACCACTAGGTATGATGTTAACTGTAGACTTTTCAATATACCTTTATCAAGCTGAGGAAATTCTCTCTTATTGCTACTTTGCTGGGAATTTTTATCAGAAATGGATGTTTGATTTTCAGATACTTTTTGGTGCCATTTAGATAACCATAAAGTTTTTCTTTTTAGTTTCTTAATATGTTGAACTACATTTAAACCAGCCTTAAAACCCTAAACTAGCTTGACATCCTGAGGTTGACCCCACTTGGTCTTGAAGTATTACGCTTTATGGACACTGTTGGAATCAAGTTTCTAGAATTTTTCCATTTACGGTTATGAGGATATTGTCTATAATTTCCTTATAAGTTGGAGAGTATTCTTAACTCTGTGATTTTGGGGAAAATTGTTAGGATTATTTCTTCTTTAAATGTTTGATGAAATTCACCAGTGAAGCCATCTGGCCCTGGAGTTTTCTTTGTAGGAAGGTTTTTTATTAAAAATTCAATTTCTTTAATAGGAAAAGTTTCATTTACACTATTTCTTCTTGCGTGAACTTTGGTAATTTGTGTCTTTCAAGGAATTGAGCATTTCTTCTGAGTTATAAAATTTATTGGCATAACCTTGTTATATTTCCCTGTTATTTGTAGATTCTGTAGTGGTGTCACCTCTTTCATTCCTGACATTACTGACTTATGTATTTGTAAAAATTTTTGACCAGTCTGTTTAGATGTTTATCAATTTTACTGACCATTTTGAAGAATGAGCTTTTTTTCATTGATGTTTTGTTTTCTATGTCATTGAATTTTGCTATGATGTTTATTATTTCCTCCTTTCGGCTTACTTTGGGCTTAATCTACTTTTCTTTTTCTGGTTTCTTAGGGTGGAAGCCGAGGTCATTAAGTTGAGACCTTTCTTTATTTCTAAGATAGGTGTTTTTTGTACTATAGATTTTCCTTTAAGTTCTGCGTTAGCAGCATCCCCCAATTTTGATATATGTTGTTTTATTTTCATTCATTTTAAAATACTTTATAGCTCCATTTTTGGTTTCTTCTTTAACTCTTTCATTATTTTAGAAGTGTCTTATTTAGTTCTGAAATATTTGGGAGTTTTCCAGAAATCTTTCTTTTATTGTTTTCTAATTTAGTTCAGTTATGAATGAAGAGCATGCTATGTAAGATTTAAATCCTTCTAAATTTGAGACTTGTTTTATGGCCAGAATTTTGTATACCTTGGGTTTTTCTTTAATTTTTGCTTCCCATATTTTGAAGCTTGGTTATTCGGTACTTAAACATTTAGGATTATATGTCCTCTTGATGAATTGACCATTTTATCATTATGAAATTATCCTCTGTATCCCTGGTAGTAGTTCTGTTATGAAATCAACTTTTTCTGATATTATTATAGACACTCTAGATTTCTTTTGACTAGTTTTAATATGATGTGTCTTTTTCTATCCTTTTGCTTTTAATGTATTTGTGTTTATATTTAATGTACATATCTGAAAGGCAGCATATTGTTTGGTCTTGCTTATTTTAAGAGTCTGATACTATCTTCCCTTTAATAGGAGTGTTTAGATCATTTACATTTACTGTGATTGTCGATACGGTTCATTTTAAGTCTGTCATCTTGCCATTTGTTTTCTTTGTTTCATCTGTTCTTTGTTCCCTGTTTATCTTTTCCTACCTTTCTTTCTTTCTTTTTTTTTTTTTGGTGTATTCTTTCTCTCATGGTTTCTAGACATTTTAAGCATCCTGGTTGTCATCCTGGGTTAGTTTCAATTTATTTAAATATAAGTATGACTTATAATGTCAACTTCTCAAAACCTGAATGTGTAAATTCTTCTAAGTATTTTTCACTAGGGATTTGTAGGGGTTATTTAGCTAATCTTAAAAAATTGCTTGCTAATCTTGTATTTGCCGTAATATTTAGATGCTAATGTCAACTACTGTTGTAGTTGGTATTCAATGACCCCTTTTTTAGGATCAACTATTGCCTTCAGTGCTTGTCCAGTTCCCCAATGCGAGGCTCTGTATGTGGAAGTGACATACTTGGAGCCTCATGAAGACCATATAGTGAATCTTGGAGAAGCAAGCTTGCATTCTTAGGCTTATCAGTATTTATCTGACTTGATTCAGTATCTTTTCTTCCTTTTTATTTAGGGATAAAGGAAATTTATATATAGAAAGAAATGGCATGAAGAAGAGAGAAAGAAAGATGTGGTTAGGTTTGAGTAATGCTATGGTTATTTTATCAGATACGGAAACAGGCAAATCAGCACTTACCTGTCTTGAATCCTAGAAAATGGCAAGTTATGAGCTCTATGTGTGGTCTCCTAAGAGGCCTAAGATCCATTCACCCGGGCCTGGGACTGAGCAAAAAGAATTTCTCCAAATTCTTTCTTTCCTGAAGTTGCCTTGTTCCTAGAGGGTTTCCTTGAAGTAGTTTTGTCACTAAAGGATTTTTGTTGAAATAGCTCTAATTTCTAGAAGATATGTAAATTGGGGTCTTCTTGTTTATTCTGTATTCTAAGTCTAGTTCTTAAAATTTCAATGAAGCAGAATATGGTACATCCATATTCAGTGCAGGTGCTTTCTGCCCTGTTTACTTCAGACAGTTGAGTGTCTATAATAGTTAGGATTGATGATTTGCAAGCTGATGAATGGATGCCAAAAACTAAATGTCTCTTGAGTACAGTGGAGCCTATAGTCTAGTCTCCATGAATATTAGGGCCGTGTGCCAACTAGAGCTGGCTTAATTTTGCAAGCAGGAGCCCTTTGCAGAAGGATTCATGGTAATTAACCAATTCAAAGTGCAATATTTTCCTTTCATTAATTTGGCAGAAAACAACTAAATATCTACACCAAGAATGTTTTTGACATTTTCATTTGCTGCTTGGAAAATAATGGATATTTTGAATTGTGCTATAAAAGAAAATTGTTAGGGTTTTTGTCATTTCCATTTTAAGTTCTTAACAAAAATGTGGATCACTCAATTAGCAATAATTTTAAAAAGTGTTGGCTGCAGGGGCAACCAGAATTAATTGATATGTTGAGGTGATTGGCTTATAGGAGATTCTTAGGAAGTTTATTGGCTAAGACCCTTTGCTTTCTACAGCTCCTTCCCTGTATATTTGAAAAATAAGATTCTAGTTGGTTGTAATAGTTTCCTATCTTTCCTCCTTTCTTAAGTTCATTTCTATTCCAGATATTGCATAGAATTTGTCTCTCTTCTCCTCTTTTGTGTTGAAGAAATGTTTGTTATTTCAGTCAGGTTATTCTAGTAATTGTTAAATTTTAACTTAAAAAAAAAAATGTAGTAGGACCCGCCACCTAGAATGAAGAAGTTTGAGAATTTTGGAACTAAGCGTCCAGTGATGGCAAATTTTTCCCTGGAAGAATTATGGAAGTATTCATTTGTTTAAGGATATGCTAGTCTTCATATAAATACTCCTATCTTAGCATATATTCTTTCACTACAGATATAATCTGTTTAATAATACTCCTATCTTTGATTACTAGATACTACTTATCAAGAGCCTGATGATTCCTCAATTTGAAGTTTTCCCCTCCTGCAATTTTGACATGTTTTCTGTGTATGTTTTTCCTCCTATACAGTATTTATAAATTGGAGATATTTAATTAGAAAGCTATGGTCTTGTGTTTAATATTCTTTTGCTTTTAAGTATCATAAACCCATTTCAATCAATGTAAAGACAGAAATGTGGAAGGATATTAGGATAACTCCTGAAATCCCAAAGAACAGCTTGGCTCATGAGGAACTAGAATTCTCTCTTAGTAGGGCCATTAGGAACCTAGGTAGTACTCTCCTCTTCTTTTGTTTGCTTCTATCTGCATGTCCCTTGTTCTTTGCACTCTGTAAATTTACTTTCAGATACACATGATGAAATACAGTTACCCACCACTGGTCCTTAGTTAATAAATCAGAGTGACCAGACTAGACAGAAACCCATTACAAAAATTCCAGGAGAAAAAAATGTGGTCTAGCCTATCCACCTTTGATCTAAATAGCTATTGATGAGAGGGTAGCATCAGAAAGTACAAATTTGGCTGCTACGGCCCCACTCAAACAAAAGACAGTCTTTCTATCTTGAAGACCTAACTACATTATAAAAATAGGACAATGAAAGAAATTTTCTGGACATAAATAATTATCCTTTCAATCCATAAATATTTTTGTGCCTGCGTGTGTCAGGAACTGTGTGAATTTGATTTGTAGGAATTCAGTGGTAAATGAGGTAAATGGTGGTTCTTAACCTCGAGGAGCTTATATTTAAGTTGGGGAAATGGAATTTTAAAAAGTCAGCATACAAGTAAATAATTATAAAACGTGGTAAGTGCTTTGAGAAGACACATGGGGCTGAGATAGAAAAGCACATTTGAAGCCACTGGGGAGAGGGGCAAGTATGGGGAAGATAAGGACACTCACTCTCTGCGCTGCTTTCTGAAGAAGTGACATTTATGTTTAGACTTGAAGGGTTAGGGGAGGATGTTTCTATCAGGGAAAGTATCATGTATAAAGGCCTTGAAGTATAAAAAACTTGGGATCCTTAAGGTAATAAAAGAAGATCATAGTGGATGGAAAAAAGGAGAGCTTGGGATGAATTTTTCAGTAACAATTAGCTTTTGTACTGCCTACGTGGACCAAGACTGTGATTTAATTGAGTGATATTTATTAGAAAGTCTACCATGTTAACGAGACTGCTGCCTTTGTAAGCTTAAATGCTAAGGTGGACATAAAAAAGGATGACCCCCGTAAAGGATCAAACACATACAGATACAAGGCAGAGCATGGCATTCTTTTAGAAGCATATTCTTTGTTTATTCATCAGTTCCTTAAATATTTATTGATTGCTTTATCATGTTTCGGGCGTTGTTCCAGGCACCGAAGTTACACCTTAAATAATTAGATGGGTTCCCTCTTCTCTTGGAGCTTGTCAGAACTTTGCTCCTCAAAAATATGATCCTTTGACCAGTATCATCATCAGTCAACCGGGAGACTGTTCAAAATGCAGACTCTCAGACTCTACCCAGACTTACTAAATCAAGAATCTGCATTAATTTAAGATGCACAGTGGAGATTGAGAAGCACAGTGCTAGAGCAGAAGATGGCAAATTACGGCCTTTGGGCCAAAGCCAGCTGGTATCCTGTTTTTGTAAATAATTTTTGTTGAGACAGCCATGCCTATTTGTTTATGTGTCATCTATGGCTGCTTTCATGCTACTGGCAAATTTGAGTAGTTGCGACATCTACTTTATGGGCCCACTAAGCCTTAAATGTCCGCTCTTTGGCCTTTGACAGAGTAAGTGTGTAGCGTTTTGTTCTAGAGTATAAACAAATTACTTGGAGGTCACAACAGAGATCACATTTTATTTTTGATTATGAAAAGCTTAGGGAGTAGGTAGTGTTTGAACTGTTCTGAAAAGCAGTGATTAAACACATTTTAAGCCTATAATCTCTAATCTAAATCAAATACATTGAAGTCTGATAGGTAAAACATACTTAAAAATTCAGAAGAATGAGTCAGACTTTGTGACTGATACAGTTATGAAAAATGGAAGACAGGCCTTAGGAGATTTAAGAATGTTGGTGTCATTACGGTGAAGTAATAAGAATGGAATTGTACAGATTTACTTAGTCTTAAAAATTTTTTTTACCAAGTGCTTTTGAGGCACAGTTGTTCATTTGATGCTACGAGTATTCTGGAAATTGCCAGGTCATAAGTTTGTATGACTATTTTATTTGTGAGTATTTGAGACTTAAAAAAAGTCAAATGTTTTGCTGGTGAATACGACAACAGTGAAGCTGGAAGTAGGATCCAGGCGTCCTGATTAAAGTAATTAAACTTGATTCAATGGTTGATTCCTAGCATGCTATCCATCTTTCATTCCAAGCTTTAATACAGAGCACTCTGCTTTTATTATCCTACGTATTAGATTTACTTGTAAGATTTCTTTTGAATGTCACTGAAAACATTTTATTCTTCAATGCTTTTTTATCTTGTTGAAAATTATGTTGTTTACTCTGAACATACCGACTATTGCTGTTGTTGTAAGACAGTAATAATTTGAATACAGAAAATCACTTGCTTGAGCAGCCATGAGCAGTAAATAAATTAAGAGAACCTGGAAAAGTAAGTGACACTAGTATCCTAAGTCAGCTAAGGTTTGGAACTTTGTAGGTTCTCCATGTGATTATTATCTTGGCTCTGCAAATGGACTGTGGGTCTCGGATGCCACTGCTTCGATAGGAATTTGAGACTTTGTGGGGCTGTTCCAAAAGGATTGAGGGCTTTGAAGCAGGGAGGACACCAAGTCCACTTCTCTGTGGTAGAAAGTCAAAGTAAAGCAGATATGAAGCAGCCATCAAGATAACATCTACTACCTGGTAACATAAAAAAGGCCAAGGAGAGATCTATCTATCCAGAGTACTATCTGCCCAATATCATGCAAATACTTTGCAAGTGAATTCAGTTCAGGGAAACTAAAAAGATCAGAGGGAAATGTGTTTCATATGCAGGTAGACTCTCTGGACATTTATTTAAAAGGGAAGAAGGCCTCGGGGCCTCACACCCTAGAGTCAGGCCATCAGGTTCAATGAGAGATTTAGGTTCCCAGGAAATCTGAAAACAATTGCCAGTTTCTCTCTCTCTCTCCCCCCCCACCTCCCTCCACACACTATAATTTTATAATTAAAAATTATAATATATTTATATTTTATGACTGTTGGTATGAAGACAGATGTATTCAGGAATGTTAAACATTTTTGTTGACCAAAAATTTTAGTTATTCTTCTGATTTTAAAAGAAATTAAAACATTTTTGTGGGCCCCTGAAAGTATTATGTGCCCTAGGCAATGTGCTTAATGGATAAGTCCGCCCTAGCTATCTCTAAGCAATTGTTTGAGTTAGCATATCAAGTATCTAAATCAACAGAAACCCAAGCTCTGCAAAAATCTGCTTTACTTTGTGGGACGATGGATTTCATATAAATGTTTTAATTTTTTTTTAAACTTTGTACTTATTTTACTTCTTATTTAAATCTCTCATTTGTCTGGGGAACAGGTAGATGTTTCCACAGTCTTTAAATATAGCTAAGAAGACCTTTATACTTCTGAAAGTTGAGATCAGACCATTTTCAGAAATTGGGAAATGACAACATTTCTGATAATTTGAGGTTTTTCTTTCTTTTTTTATTTTGATTTGAATGAAAATAAGCAAACATAGTACTTTAACAAAGGAAGGACTATCACAGGCATTCTGGTAGTAGGATATTGCTATACACAACGATAAAACTTAAGAAAATATAGGCAACTATTCTCAGGCATTGGACAGCAGGCTGTGCAAAACTGTATTGTTGAAAGGAGACAAACTCACAAACTCATAAGAAGAGCCCCATGGCTCTCTGCTTAGAGACAGTTTCCTGACTGTGTCACAGGGAGCTGGAGTCCGAACAGAAACCGTGGTACCTCTGAACGGGTAAGGCAGAGATCAGAGTTTAAGGCTGTTGAAGCAGCTGGAATCTGGAGTAGAGCACATAAAAGGAGGTAGGTGTACAGAAATGGAGATCCAGAATTCTGAATGTGGGTTCCCCGTGAGTCCTTGGCTGAGAGTGGGGGACTGTATATTTGCCCAGTGAGACTGAGCTAGCTAAGGATCTGAGAATGGAAAGATTTACTAAAGATTCTTGGTAGACATTGGAGGTCCGCCCTAGGGAGAATAGGGAGACATTATTAACATCCGAGGCATCCAGCTGAGAGCCAAAAAGTCCATGCCTTACTGCACGCTGGAGTAAGGTTTACCCTACCTAGATCTACCCTAACAAGTTTAAATCTAGGTCTCAGTAAAACCTATGGGGAAGAGAAAGAAAGAAGTTTAAATCCTGCCAAACTAAAAGAGCTTGCTAAACACCTTGAGCTTTCCTGAAAATCATCCCAACAAGACATAAATAAACTCAAGATATTCAGCCACTAATTATACTGCCTGAGAAAAAAAGCCACCACTCTTCAGAGGAATATAGCTGAATCAGAATAATCAGGTTCTCTATATTCTAATACATTTTATTAGCACAATGTGTAATACATGATAAAAAAAATTACTAGGCATTGGGGGTGGGGGACTGGAAAAATGTGATCCTTAGTCCAGAAAAAATAAAATCAACAGATCAGACCTTGAGATGGCCTAACTGTTGGATATAGCTGACAAAGGCTTTAGTATACTCATAAGGGACTTAAAGAAAACCAAAAACTAGTGTGTTCTTAATGAATGAATAGATAAGAAATCTTGGCAGAGAAATGGAAACTATGGGAAGAACCAGAGGGAAATTCTAAAACTAGAAAGAACCAATGACTGTAATTAAAAATTTATTGGTTAAACTTAGCATGTTAGAGATGGTAGAAAAATCAATGAACTTGAAGTCTGTCAATAAAATTTATTCAATCTGAAGAATCTAGAAAAAAATGTTTGGAGAAAAATGAACGGAGACTCAGTGACCCAAGAAACAACACGTAATGATCTAGCATATGTGTAATTGGAGTCACATAGGAGAACATGAGAATGGGACATAAAAAGTATTTAAGAAATAATGGTTGAAAATTTTCTTATTTAAGAAAATATCAACTTACATATCCAAGAAGCTTAGCTAACCCCAAGCAGAATAAATAAACTATAATGTGCCAGATTAGGCACATTATATAATTAAACTCTGAAATATCTAATGGTCTTTACCATGTTTCCCCCAAAATAAGACTTAGCTGTTGAACAGTCAGCTCTAATGCGTCTTTTGGAACAAAAATTAATATAATTTTCTTGCTATAAGACCGGGTCTTATATAATATAATATAATACCTGGTCTGATATTAATTTTTGCTCCAAAAGACACATTAGAGCTGATTGTCAGGCTAGGTCTTATTTTTGGGGAAACAGGTATGGTGGTGATGAGGAGACTGTCAAGTGGCTTTAAATATTCTACCAGCATTCTGGAAGGGGCAATTAAAAGTTAAGTTCTTTGGAAAGTGTGGATCCCCAAATCAGAAGTCTAGCTTCTGGAATAGAAAAGGGGAGAGTAGTTGTGAAGGGAGGTGATTAATGTCCATCACAAAAGACATCATTGTTTATAACCACTTGGAACTTATCTTACCTTTAACATCTACTTTAAACTTTCTCCCATTCTTACCATTAGGGAACTCGTTTTCCCCTGAACAGTAGGAAAAGCACCATTTTCCTGGCCAGTCATTTTACATTTATAGGAGACAGAACTTCTTATCTTTTTCTCTGTTGACAGTTTTCTTTTTGAATTATTAGGTAATACTTGAAATTTCATTAGAAGTTGAATCATTCTAAAGTGTATTTTATTTTCCCATATGTAGAATTTTATTGATAGGAGGCTTATACCCAACAGGAACTCTGCAATGGCTATGTTAGTAATGAGCAGTAACATATTTTAAAAAGCAAAGCACAATTTAATTTTAAAAATATTTACTAAACACCAAAATATGAAAGCATGGTACTAGTAGCAACTAGAACGTTTAGTAATTTGAAATCATGAAATTCTGCTTAAAAGTTTTATAAAAAAGAACAAAATATGCTCTAAAAAGACTCTTAGAAGGCATCTAATCCATCATCCTATCTAATGTCCTCTACCTGACATCTTATTGAGGTCATCAATTAGAACTCAATAATTATGTACTTTCTTAGAAGGTATCTGGGATATAGTGAATATTCAAACGTGTGATTTAATTTTTAATTTGCATTCTAATTAGGGTGATTATTGTCTTCTACATATTGAGCACAAAATCTGTGTTTTTATAATTTCAACCCAGTGGGAATCAATTTCTTCCCCTTAGCGGGTAGAACTTGATACATATGAGGATAATTATGTGTCCCTATTTCATCTTCTTGTCACCACTAAACATTCAGTCATTTCTCATATATGATAACATTGCTAGATGCACTCACCATTCAACTTACCTTTTTAAATTTCTGTAATTTCAGTTTCCTTTAAAATGTTCTTAGAAGTACACACCATACCCTTAATATGATCTGAACAGTACCGTTGGTGTAGTGGGGACATTTATTTCTGTTTTAAATATGTTACTTCCAAAATTGTGGTGGTGGTGTTTTCTAATCACCTTAGTTGAAGCACATGTATTATAAAACACACAATACCCACGTTAAAATATACCTTTTTAAAGTATTTGATTAAGTTAAAAAATTATATCTATGCAACCACCGCCACAGGTAAAATGTAGAACATTTCTGTATCCCCCAAAGTTTCCTTGTGCCCCAACTCAGTCATGTCCTCTTCTGATCCCCAGCCCCAGTCAAACACTGATTTGCTTTCAAGAATTTCATATAAATGGAATCATACAGTATGTATGCTTTTTTGTCTGGCTTATTTTGCTCAACATAATGTTGCAATTCTCCATATTATTGTGCATATGAGTAGTTCTTTTTAATTGTTGATTAGTATTCCATTTTATGAGTATACCACATTTGTCCTTTCACCTATTGATGGATATTTGGTTATTTTCAGTTTTTGGCTATTATGAACAAAGCTGCTATAAACAGTTGTGTACAAGTCTTTGGTTAGACAAATGTTTCCATTTTTTTCTCGGGTAAATACCTTTGAAGAGAATTGCTGGGTCACATGGTTAGTGTATTTTTTAACTTTAGAAGAGACTTCCAAAATACTTTCCTAAGTGGTTGTACCATTTTTCATTCTTACCTCAGTGTATAATATAATAGCTCCAGTTCATACACATCCACTTATTGTTTTAAAACTGAATAGAATTCTTAGCATATGTTTGGGTGGTGTTAAATTGAGGTTAGGAAAGCAGTCTGTAGTCATCCAGAGTCTCCATTTAGTTTGACTAGTCCTACAATAAGGAAATAGCTTTTGTTTTCATCTTTTATCCTCTGAGAATTGTCAATTTTCTTGCAGACAAAAGTACTATTTCTGTAGCGCTTCTTTTCTTGTATGATTGTTTTTTTAAATATAGGTCTGTTGTTACAGCCTAATCAGGCATCATACTAAAATCATACAGAAATCACATTTCTGAAATACATTTCTCCTTTTAAAGGGGTTTTACCCCTCTTATATATAGTAGGTCCTTACACATAACAGGTGCTCAGTCTATGTTTCTTGAATACCGTAGTTTCACTCCATAATATGTATTATTTACTTCCTAAGCAAGTAGCTAAATTGGGCAGGACTGTATATTTACTGACTTATCATGGAACCTTCTTAACTAGGATAATGAATAATTCAAATCATTGAATTTGATCTGTAAATCATTTAGATCTTTTATTCCCACTAGCATCAAAGGGTAGAGAAGAGGTGCTTTTGACAATGCAGTAGTAGAAGGGTTTCTCCTTCTCTAACAATGCAAAATTCATTCATATTGTAAACTCAGAATTCTGTAAGGTTGGGCAGATCCACTCAATGGCAGGGCAAAAGAGTCAGTGTTTTGCCTTTTATTTTAGGTCACCACTTTTTAAAAATACAAATACACACACATGCACCTCTACCACCACCACCACGATCAACAGCAACAACAACCCAAGTTTGTTTTGGGATAAGTTCTGCAATGTAGGGAAAAGCCTACTGGGCTGAAACAAGTCTAGCCTTCATCTCAAAAGAGAGGTACATATGCCAGGATGGACTAGCTAAAGATTTTTACCTGGAATAAATCCCATGGATTGACTTTTGTCTCCAATATCCTGTTTTACTGCTCCGTTCTGTATCTGTTCTGCTCTTCCTTAGGTACCATTTCTATTCTAAAGAACAAATCTGATGTTCTGTTCCAAATGCCTGCTCCTCCCCTTACACTTATTTTTTCTTTCTTTCCAGAGAATTTACTTATAAGAAAGCACAGTCATTTTGGCTTTTGGGCAGTGAATAGTTCCCATTAACAGGACTATAGATTCTGTTGATGGGTTCAAGTTACCTGATGGAGTTAACATTGTGATTGGCTCTCAGGTGCATTGTGTTGGAGATAGAAAAGCACAGAGACAGAGAAAGAGGAAATGTAGTAGAAGGAAATGTGAAAAGAGAGCTTTTCTCTATGGGGTTACTATCTATACTTCATTTCTGTCACACAGCACCTCTATGACGACCGTATACAACCCTATGCCTTAATTTCCCCATCTGTAAAATAGGGAGAACTGTCATTGGGTTAGTGGGATGATCAAACTATATCATATGGGTGAGGACGTGGAATGCTAAGAGTTTAAATCTGCTATTCTGTACAATAATCACTAAATATTATTTGTTTTAAAATGCACACTCCTGTCATTTATTTTCATAAAATAGACTAGAAAACGTTAACTGATTATCTCTATGGAGTTGGATGTCTGGTGGTTTAAATGTTCCTTTTTTTCTATATTAGAGCTTATTTTAGTTTAAATTTTAGATGAAAGGAGGATATTCAGCTCTTTAGCAAAAGTAATACCTGTAAACAGTTGTATTTAATAGTATGGGTTTCTTCTCTGTCGTTTCTGCTAGCGTCTTCCACTTACTTGGTTTGACATATTCCTCGTGACACTCCAAGCTTTGAGTTCAGCACCCATTGTAGACATGTAACGTCATGGTCTGGGGAGTTCTTCACAGGTTCATTAATATGTTTTGCTGCTTATTGTGGCTTAGTTTATTATTCGCAGTGTTTATTTTAACTCAGTCACTGAGTGTGGCCAGCCTGCAGGGAAAAGTCAGAACTGAACCAGGAGACACAGTATTGATTATTCATTGCCTGCCTGCTTTTCATGGCACATAGTAGAAATATTTACCTCTGAGATTTCCGCAAATTTCATTACTCCTTAGGCCAGTTTCTGATATATCCACAGAGCTTCAGAGAAAAAAAGGATCCATATTTTCTGGTTTCAAGTTAGATCTAGGAATATCTTTGGTTGTGCAGATCAAGATGTAAGGGATTTAAAAGGACAAAATGGTTCCTGATGTCTTGGGTCATCTGAAGAAAAGAACCAGGAATGAAAGGAGGTAAGGAAGTCAAGGAAGGCATGGGACTGATAATTAAAGGCAAGAAAAAATACAATGGTTTATAGGAATAATTTGTCCAGTGTGGAATCCACCTCCTTTAATTTGCCCCTTTTTATCCATACGGGATACAGTGATGTAGCTGAAAGACTGAACTCTGCAGTTAGTTTGGGGGAAAATAGAAATCAAATTCCTGATCACTTAGTGGTTAAAGTGAACTTGGACAAGTCTCTTAAGCTTCTTGCTTCAATTTCTTCACCTGCAAAATACAGTTATTAATAAAAATGTCTATATTATGTTTTCATAGGACTGTTGTGAGGATCAAGTAAAATAATGTATGTAAAAATACTTGGCAAGTAGTAAAGCTTAGCTAAATATTTGATGATGGTGATGATTTATGACTACACTCAGCCGTTTTAGTTTTCTTACTTTGCTCTGGGCTTCTGTTTTCAGGTTTCTGATATTTTTTGCTAGGTGTTAGGATCAGTGAACCATGGAATGTCCCATTAATATTCTACCTATGCATGAGTGTTTTCCTGGCCTTTATCCTTCTCCCAGTGGTGAAAAGTCCTAGTTGATACAGTTCATTGTAAAAATCGCAAAAAAGGCATCACACGTGCTGAGAGCTTTAATGGATGGAGGCTGACCGGCAGCCCAGAGGAACCAGCGGCGCTGTGAGTGCCGTGTGCTTTCTGCCTTGTCCAGCTAGTCTCACTCATTGCCTTTATGTGACATCATGACAAGTGTCCTCGTCACTTTGAGTGTGAAGAAAAAGGGACTGTATGGTATAAGGGGAAGAGAAAGGTGGTTTTATAAATGCTGAGGTTATGGGTGAAGTTTTAGTTATGTCAGTTATATTAAAGGTACAGAAAATCTGCTCACCTATTTCTCAAAACAATAGAACAAAGTAAGTCAGACTTATTTGATATTTTATTACTATATTGATTTAGGTGCATGCTCCTTCAGCCCAGCTGTGGAGGCTTTGTTGTCACTGTCAGGAAGACAGGGCATACATTACAGATAGTAGGTTTTATTAAAATATGAAATTTTGGAGATACTGAAAATATACTTGTTCTACCTTATCCTGTAGAACGCATAAGAGACACCTGAAATTACTTTAATTAAAAAAAAAAACTTGTCCTTTTGATATTTGGAAGAAATTATAAAGTATAATTATATCAATTTGGTATTCTTTACAATTTCATAGTACAGCATCTATTTTTGTGCTTTTAGTAATGTATGCAGCGTTGAAAGCATTGAAGTTGCATAAAATAAAAAATGTGAAATGTGTTCCACATTTATTTTGTTTTCTTATACCAAATGGAATGTGTTCAAGTGGAATACTGCTGAATGCTGCCTTTTATCCATTTAAAGACAAATTTAGAAAGAAATGTTTTAAGAATTATGGCATTTTTAATTTTTTAAAAATTATAATACTTAAATCCACTAATTCTCATAGAATGGAGCGCATTAGAAGGAATAGTTGAAGGCAGCAGGATAGCCCTAATGTGGAACTTTAGTATCATCTCATATGTGATAGTATTAAGTTTGTTGGTTGATCCCCAAACACTCTGTGTAATAGAAAATTTTTCATTAGATCATTGTCTCTTGCTTTGGAAAGAAATTGCCCCAGCTTTATTTTGACATTTGGTTTCAAATAACTTCTAAGCCCTTTTTTTTTGAAACACATGAATAAAACCAACCCTGTTGAGAAAAGTGAGACATTGGCAATTAAATAACTTGCCCAATATTGTGGCTATTAGGTGTGGCAAAGCCAGAGTATGACCTCAGGCAATGTGGATAGATAATTCACTACTCTCAATTATTTATACTACTGTGTTTCCCCAAAAATAAAATCTAGCTGGACAATCAACTCTAATGTGTCTTTTGGAGCAAAAATTAATATAAGACCTGGTCTTATTTTAGTATAATATAAGACTGGGTATAATATAATATAATATGTAACATAATGTATAATAGAATACAAAAGACCGGGTCTTATGTTAATTTTTGCTCCAAAAACTGCATTAGAGCTGATTGTCCAGCTAGGTCTTATTTTCGGGGAAACACCGTATGTGTGAAAATATAGAAAATTTACATATAAAGTACAAATGCTCACACTAATTAGGCACAGGCCAAGAAATGTGCCCTTCCATTTTATAAAATCTTACCTGCTTTTATTAGGTGAAAATAGACATTTGAGGAACTCAGATATTGCCTTATTGATGTATCTCTGTTTTATTCTTTCAGTGGTTACTATGTGGTTTATAGTATGCTTCTTTAACTTATTACAGACTACCTTCCTATAATATTACTATACCACTTCATATGTAATATAAGAAAAGCCAGTGATTCTCATCAGCAGTCAGGGCAATGGGATGGAGGACCATACTGGATCACGTTGGGTATATGTGTCGGAATTTTGAAAAATGCCTCACTTCAGATGCCCTCCTGTTCTTGTTCTTTCCATAGGAACATTGACAACCAGCACCCTTTCATTTTCTGGATGAGAAAACTGAGGCTCAGGCTAAAGTGACTTTAGTAAATGGCAGAATCAGGCCGAACATAGCATGATGTAAGGAATACGGATCTTAAAGACCACTAGACCTAGATTCGAATTTTAGCACTATTGCTTGCTAGGTATGTGACCCTGAACAGGTTATTTAACAACTCACTTTTACGCCTAAAATATGGATAATAATTACCTCTTTGGGTTGTTGTCCTATGTATTCATATAGTATTTTTTTGCTATCTTGGTTGTCAGAATTAAATGGAATAGTATTTACAAAGTGCCTAGTTAAATTGCATGGCACATTGTAGGACTTCAAAAGCTTATGGAAGGTATTGCCTGACTCCCAAGTAAGTGCTTTTAGTTTACTTTCATAGTCAATTTTCTCTTCAAACTTTATTCTGTCTTTTAGACCTAGAAACGTTTGTATATGTTTCAAAGAAGAAATAGTTAACATAGATGAGGTTACTATGAGTGAGTATGATAATTAAACCAAATATGTTCAGAGTTTGAGGGAGAGCGAGGCAGTGAATAAAGCTCTGGGAAGGCTAGAGGCTGGGACAGTCAGGGACATTACACCCTATCTTCTGGAACTTGCTAGAAAGAGAGAGTTTGAAAAGTCAGCACTGATGTGGTATGAGGGAGAACATCATCTTGGATCTCACTGTGTTGCATTTGCAAAGAGGCTGTTCTTATTATGGGACCAGAATTTAGGTAAATGAGAAGGAGGAGCTGGGACGATAGAATTGAAAGTCATTATAATATACAAGTGAATGTTGAAGAAGCAAAATATCTGAGGGACAGTGTGCAGAATGGAACACCGAAGGACCAGGAGGTGTCTTAGGAGAATAGTCCTTGTTAGGGGGAGAAAAAAGAAGAGGCAGAGAGTGACATTAATGCTTTCCTCATCTTGCCGTCTTTTTCCAGCATCTAACAACAGTGGCCTGCATTCAGAGAGTGAACATTTATTGAGTTTATAGTGGATGTAGGTGACGAGCATAATTTATTAGTTTTATTCTTAAATAGATCAGGAAATGTTATCGTGCCTCTTAAAATGCTATCTAATGCAACATGCAGTAAGACAGCAAATACGTCTTTGAGTTTTTCAAACTAGTATGTATAATGAATACTAAAGAAGTCCATGGTGTTTTTAAACCTCTCACTGACTTTGTGGGACCATGATTTTACTCTTAGGAGTGCCATTCTCCCAATGGTTGACAATTTCAAATGTGAAACCCAAACTTTACTTGGCATTAACTTGAAAATATTAAAAACAACAAAAAATTATAAGCAGACTGGAGTATGGCAGGAACATAGATTTTATAATGAGATGATCGAGTTCTTTGTGGGTCCTGGTGGTGTCTTTTGCTATTGGTGAAAATTTGGTAAAATACTTGGGTTTTTCTGGATCTCAGGGTCCATTTTATAAAGTAGAGAGAAATATTTTAAGAGTTTGTTGTGAGAATTAAAGTATTATGTTTAGTGGTAGGTGCTCAATAAATGGTAGCTTTTTTTTTTTTTTTTTTTTTTTTTTTTTTTTTTTTTAATTGGATGTAGCTGAAGAGCTGAAGATGGAAGAAAACAATTGTGATTATTGGGAGAATCTTTTAGGTGCCAAACCACCCTTACCTTTCTTCATGTCATCTAGGTGGAGGGTATCTTTTTTCTCCCCCTCTATTTCTTGATTTATTTCTTAATATTCATCCGCCCACTCTGAGATACCATACAAAAAAGCATAGAAAGTGTTTCATTTACAGCCTTACTTATAGTTGCCAAGAGAACTGAGCTCATCTTTGCTCCAGCGATTTTGACTCTGAAGGCGTTCAGTGGTGAACTGTTAGGCTACACATTCAGGAAACATTTGGTCTTGTCTTCAAAGCAAGAAGAAAGGGAAGCAGGGATGAATTTTTCAAAGAAACTGTGTCTAGGATAGTTTTAGATAACATTCTCTATTGAGGGTTCTTTTTTTCCCCCCAAAGTTAAATGTATACATGAGTAAGAGCATAATTAAATACTGAAAGTGGACCATTTAAAAATAAAAGGAAAAGCGTTCACTCCTGAGCAACTAAAACAAATCATAAACTATTATACGATATCCCTAAAATATTAAATTCACTCCCATGTAAAAAATAATTTGATTATATATTCTTTGGTAGGAACATAAATCTCCTAAATTATGAATTGTTAGTTATTGTTGAGTCTTCTTCATAATATTTTTAAAAATAATTTATTGGGTAAATAATTTATTTGTTAAATAAAGAGTACACTTAAAAAGTTCTTCTTGGTATGTGTTATGTTACGCTTTAACAAAAATTTTAATAACATTCACCTAAAAAGATGTAGATGTTTCTATTTTAGGAAAGTACTCTGTAGGAGAAAAGGTGGTAGCTGACAAAAATTTTGAGATTGCTGTAAAGTGACAAATTTTGTAGAAATTTATGTATTTTATTTTTTTCTGAATGAAAGATTTCTTTGAGTTTTTGTGTTTTTTTCCTTGTTAAACAGATAAATTTTCATGTAAATAAAACCTTTGCATTAAGAACCAACTTTAGAAGTGCCATTTTTAGATTCATCAATATAAAACATCAGATCTTATTTTTTTAAACAAATTGCCCTATTTTCTATACTTACTGATTTTTATTCAACTCACATTTAACAATAGACACAAATACTCAGCATTGGTAATAGCTTTATTAATATTCAATTTGGAAGAAAACTGAATTTAACAGTGAAATTGTCAGCAACAATAATAAAAAAGGAAGAAATTTACAATTTTTTTCTGGAACTGCAAAGATACTATAAAATTTCCTCTCTTTCTAAAAACAAGTTTGTTATCACATTGGCATGTCTTTTATGACTTTTCCCTCAATATATTTACCTTAGGCAAAGGAAAAGAGAGCAAAATGAATTCATAAATCTTTCCTTATTAAGTTGTTGGAAGCCTCTGCTTCTTTTACCATTATACTCTAATTACGATTTAAAAATAAAGTGGAGTTACCTTGGAGTTGTGTTAAGAGCTAAATTTCTGTAATTTATGATAACTCTAGTAAAGTGGTAAAGAGCTTCATTGTGGAGATTCAAACAGATAGCCGCTGGCCCACACCATGACTCAAGGTCATTACCTTAAAGGTCCTGTCCAACCTCAGAGTCTCTGAGACTACATTGATCTGCACGTAGCCACATGAAGTGAAGTAATACAACATGACTATTGTTGACCTTTAGTGGTCTTACTATAAAGTGGTTCTGTTGTAGTCTGGAAAGTATAACAGGAGTATTCAGCACTGGTGATCTGATTTCACAGTAAGCTTTGTTTTTGTTTTTCATTTACAGTTGATATTCAGTATTATTTTGTCTTAATTTCAGGTGTACAGCAGAGTGGTTAAACATTTATATAATTTACAGAGTGATCCCCCTGATAAATCTATTACCCGCCTGGCAGTATACATAGTTATTACAATGTTATTGACTATATTCCCTATGATGTACGTTATATCCATGTGACTATTCTGTAACTGCCAGTTTGTACTTCTTAATCCCTTCACCTTTTTCATCCAGCTCCCCAAGCCCCCCATCTGGCAACTATCAGTTTGTTCTCTGTAGCTCCTCGTCTCTTTCTGTTTTGTTGGTTTATTTTGTTCTTTAGATTCCACATATAAGTGAAATTATATAATATTTGTCTTTCTCTGACTTATTTCGCTTAGTGTAATACCCTCTAGATGCATCCATGTTGTGGTAAATTGTAAGATTTGATTCTTTTTTATGGCTGAGTAATATTCCATACATATACTACATCTTCATTATCCAATCGTTTGTTGATGGGCACTTAGACTGCTTCCATGTCTTCACTATTATAAATAATGCTGCAGTGAACATAGGGTTGCATATATTTTTTTGAATTGGTGTTTTATTTCTTTGGATAAATACCCAGAAGTGGAATTGCTGGGTCATAAAGTAGTTATATTTTTAATTTATTGAGGAACCTCCATAATGTTTTCCATAGTGGATGCATTAATTTGCAGGTGTACCGACAGTGCACGAGGGTTCCCTTTTCTTCACATCCTCGCCAACACTTGTTCTTTGTTGATTTATTGATGATAGCCATTCTGATAATTATGAGGTGATATCTCATTGTGGTTTTAATTTGCATTTCTCTGATGATTAGCAACTATCTGTATGTTCTCTTTGGAGAAATGTCTGTCAGGTCCTCAGCTCATTTTTTTTTTTATTAGATTTTATTTTTTTGTGTTAAGTTGTATGAGTTCGTCATAAATTTTAGATATTAACCCCTTTTTAGATGTATCATTGGCAAACATCTTCTCCCAACCTGTAGGTTGTTGTTTTGTTTTGTTGATGATTTCCTTTGCTATGTAAAATCTTTTTTAGTTTTCATGTATTCCCGTTAGTTTATTTTTTCTTTTGTTTCCCTTGCCCAAGGAGATAGACCAGAAAAAATATTACTAAGAAGCGGTGTCAGTGAGTTTACTGCCTATGTTTTCTTCTAGAAGTTTTATGGTTTGGGGTCTTATATTTACGTCCTTAATCCATTTTGGTTTATTCTTGTATATGACCTAAGAAGGTGGTTGGTCTAGTTTCATGTTTTTTTGCATGTATCGGTCCATTTTTCCAACACCATTTATTGAATAGAGTGTCTTTACTCCATTGTATATTCTTACCTCCTTTGTCATAGATTAATTGATCATATAAGCATGGGTTTATTTCTGGGCTCTCTATTCTGTTTCATTGATCTATGTGTCTGTTTTTAGCCAGTAGCATGCTGTTTTGATTACTATAACTTTGTAGGATAGTTTGATATCAGGTAGTGTGGTAACTCTAATTTTGCTCTTCTTTCTCAAGATTGCTCTGGCTATTCAGGGTCTTTTGTGGTTCCATATAAATTTTAGGATTATTTGTTCTAGTTCTTTGAAAAATGTCTCTGGTGTTTTGATAGGGATTGCATTAAATCAATGGATTGCTTTGGATAGTATGGACATTTTAACAATGTTAGTTCTTCCTATCCATGAGCACAGTACGAGTATATGCTTCCATTTATTTGTGTTTTTTTCAGTTTCTTTCTTCAATACCTTACAATTTTCTGAGTACAAATCTTTTACCTCCTTGGTTAAATTTATTCCTAAGGTGTTCAATTTTTCTTTATGCAATTGTAAATGGGATTATTTCTCTTTCTGATAGCTCATTATTGGTGTATAAAAGTGCAACCAGCTTCTGAATATTAATTTTGTATCCTGCTACTTCACTGAATTCATTTATCAGTTCTAATAGTTTTTTTTAGTGGAATCTTTAAGGTTCTCTCTATATGGTATCATGTCATGTACAAATAATGACAGTTTTACTTCTTTCTCATTTGGATGCCTTTTATTCTTTTTTTTTTTTTTTCGGTCTGACTTCTGTGGCTAGGACTTCTAATACTGTGTTGAATAAAAGTGGTAAAAGTGGTTATCCTTGTTTTGTTCCTGATCTTAAGGAAAATACTTTTAGCTTTTCCTTCTTAAATATGATGTTAGCTGTGGGTTTATCATATATGGCTTTTTTTATGTTGAGCTATGTTTCCTCTACTAGACTTCGTTTTGAGACACCAAATACTTTGGTCATGTGGCTTAGATATAAGTATTGAAAAGCAGTTTAGCTGTTATTACTGATGCCTATAAAGATTGAAATGGAGTGACTGTAAGATCAAGCCTATGAATAATGTCAAAATAGTTAAGAGGTACAAAAATAATTTCAGAGAAAAGAAATAAGCTGCATTGCTGACTCAGTGTACATATTTCGAGCAATTTGGGGGGCCATTTTGTGGCTACTATTTAACTATGTGCCTGATTAGGTTTTTATACTTTAGCCTATTTATAAAATGTCTAGTGTTGTCTTAATTGAAAAGAATGTATCATCAAATGTTGAGTAAAGTTTTAAAGAAAGGGAATGGAATTTTCACATGTCAATAACCTTTTAGTTGAATTTAGAAAACACCATTCTTGTAAATCTGTTTGGTGTGAAAAATGACTCCATGGAACCATGAGAAATAATCAGCCCATATTTGTATATGGTTTTGAATATAATATGTAAATGTTAGCTTACTATTTTGGTACAAGAAAATCACTTATATTACCTTCATTAGAAAGTTATGTGGAAAATATGATTTTTTGAGTAGGTTTTATTGGAAGGTCTTTATTCCACCTTGCTTTAATAACCTTTACTATCGCAGAGGTACTACTTCTATGCATATCAGGTGTGGACAACATGTGAGCTAATAAAAACCAACCATATACATCAGATGATTGAGGATATCAAGCAATATGATTGGTTTCAGAGTTACATTTGTAGAAAACAGTTTTTAAATCTTTTTAAAAGAAAGCATGAATATAACATGTAAGAGGTAATTGCAAAACATTTTAACATGGATAAGTAGCACAGGTTGTAGAAAGCTTGTAAACCTGACATCTAAAACTCATTCCCTTTTGAGTATTTCATGCTGTTTGACAGTGAAAAGTACACCTTGCAAAAGCTGTTACACAAACCATTACATTTAAAAGGTTTCCGTCTCACACCCCAAAATTACACTTACTTGCTGTAAATGAAAATTCAAAAAAATGTTCCTGGTTTATTTTGATGGCAATTACTGTGGTGTTGAATTTTACGGCCCCCCCACCCCACCCCCCATCCTGGCAAACTAGAAATTAGTCTTTCTGGTTTCTTTATTTCAGTGTTAACACAGTTAGTTAGTTTGTTTATTATAGGTTACATACGGAGATGATGAAATAAAAATTTCTGAGCCTGAAACACTCAGATATTCTATATAATAACAAAATACTGAACCTAGAACACCAAGATGCACCGTGCATCTGAGGAAAACAATTTTACAACTTGATCCAGAATCCTCATAGAATATAAAATCCTGTGAACCATTTTAATTCATATCTCCCTGCACACCGAGAGTTTGCCTTACTTGCAATCTTGTTAAACACCCTGAAGCACAGTGCCTTATTCATTTATGTGCGAAAGAAACTTGGAAACATCTAAGAGACCCTCTTATTTTAGGATTGCATTTTCCATGTTATGAGTATTTCCTACATTGTGTAAGAAGCACTTTGAGCTTCTGGCAGGCCTTCCTACTTCTGTTTGAGTGCCTTCTTGTCTTATTTATAAACCAGAGTCTGTTAGAAAGACCTATTGACCGGGTATTCAGAGTTCTGAGTTCTAATGCAATAATGATACTAACTTAATGGATATATTTGGTTTATTGGTCTCAGATTCCCTGTGAAATGGGAGTCTGAACTACATTATCTGCTGGATACTTTTTAACTTTAAAATGCTGTGCTATTGGGAACTAGGCCAATTATCTGAAAACCTACTATACATGCCTCCCCACTGCAAAACAAACTTGAGTGGTCGATTTACTGAATGGATAGTTCTTCTAAAAGCAGTTAAATGAAATTTAAATTCACTGGCTGGTTGTTTTGTTAAATTTACCAAGTACTCTGATTTATCAATTTGCCTAAGAACCAGTTTCCAGAATTATCAACTGTGCCAACTATGTTTCTGTTAACTACATATAAAGTTTATCACAAACCACAGTGCGTAGAACAGTTGCAAAGCTTTTGAAATTTTTGATGAGAAGTATTAATTAATTTTAATTTGGTTTTAATTTTTACATAGCAATTTCACTACAGACATTTTGAAATAGAAATATTTATCAGTCCAACTCAGCTGAGTGCCAAATTTGTCATTGGTATTTCGTATACTGATTGCCTTTCAGTTGCTTAAAACAGAAGCAACATATTCATCTAGAACTGGTTAACCAATTTGTGAATTAAGGGAGATTTAGAGTGCATTTAATGGATGAAAAATGTGTTGAAAGAAAAAAACCTTCCTTATTATCATTTATAAACTCCATGGCATTCAAGATATGCACAGCCCTTTGATTTAGAATAAACAGATTCTCATTCTCAAAAGTCATTGGCCCAGAAAGTGGCAAAATTCCAGAATATAGTTATATAGTAGGCTGCAGTGCTGACTTAGAATAAAATTTCAGGTAAATTTAAATCTTGAACTCATCAACGTAAGCATCAAAGTATCTTCATAGGCCCTTTAAAACTGTTTCATTCAATACAAATCATGTCAACAATATAAATGGTTAAAAGAAAAGAGTTTTCAGTAAATTGGTCCATTGGTCAAATTAGCCATATGGCAAAATGATTCTTAGCAAGTTGATTTTTAGCAAAGTAGATGTAGTGTTATCAGACCCTCATGCCAAGGGTGGGGGACAATGAAGCTGTAATGGGAGAGTTCTACTGTCTTTGGAATTAGAGTGTTTTTCCTAAGCCACACCTTATAGCCACAGTTGGACCCATGTGGAAGGACTTCTGCTCTGTGTGTATTTGTGTATGTGTGTGTGTGACAAAGAGAGAAAGAGAGAGAGAGAGAGAGAGAGAGAGAGAGAGAGAGAGAGCGAGAGCGCGCGCGCGCGCTACAACACAGACTTTCTGAGATACTGAAAAAATACAACAAAAGGTCAGGGTGAAAATTGAGGAATATTTACTTTTCTCTGCTCTTCTTATCACTGTAGCAAAGTATGTCCCACGTGAATATTTGACTGAAGTAACATGGTGAGTAGATCAAGGTATATGAAGAATTACTTGGCACGTATCAAGGAAAGATGACCCTGTGCTCAATCAAGAATAATTGTGGTAATTGGACTAGAGGACTATTTCGAGCATTTCTTTGGGGCTTAGTTTCCCTGAAAACCCTCTTTGGTTTGTAACTTTCTTTAAAGATCTGCTTCTCGATTAGTGCCTTTCATTGCAGTGCCATTAGGTAGTAGGGTTAAAGACGTTTCTCTTGGAGTTACTGAAGACGGTATGTGACTGCATGTAAAGGCCCAGAAGCAACAATGCCTGGTGCTTGGGCCAGAGACACTGAAACCGCCTGTTTAGTGAATTGACTAGTTGAGACTGTCCCACTTTTTGGCACGTGAGGAGTTTCAGCCAGTCATTTCTGTTCTGTTAGAAGTGGAATCGATGGTGAGCACTTAAGAGCTCAACTCTGAGATTTTAGAAAGAAAAGATACTGTACTTTTTAAACATTTTCTGAGCTCTGATTCAAATTCCAACAAACCTATCTGTGTTGATGCCTCAGCAAAAGTATGCAGAACCCACATGATTCAGAATTTGTATTAATCTTTTTTTGAGATCTACAGAATAGAACAGGCAGCAATCGTGTCAGGTACTCTGCATTGCTGTAAATGAAATGAAGATGTTTTTAAAAGGATAACATGTGGAAAATTAGTAACTGGGTTAAAAATTACAAGATGTCTAATTCCTATAATGTCGAGGATTAAACATGTAGAAAAGACTGCTATTTTAGACAGGACTCCACCATGGTTGGTCTGTAAAACATTTAAATTGTCATATTATAAGCCTAATACAACATGGAAAAGAAAGAAAAAAAAAACAAATTTTTGCTCTTGAAATCAAAAAGATGATGGTATAGTATATTCAAGTCCTCCCTCTGACCATTTCTAGCTATGTGACCTTGGAGTGCATACCGTTATTTAAGCTTTGGGCCTAACTCTTCTCATCCATCAAAATGGGGTAGGAATAGTACCTACCGCACAGGATTTCTGGACAGATGAAATAATACATGTAAAATCCTTACATACATGTGTTAACTAAGTTGTAACTAGAGGCTTCTTGAAATACCTTTTTTTTTATATGTGAAAAGTTTCAATGATTTTTAAGTTTAAGAGAACCTAGAAGAATGTCAGTTGAATGTGGCCAAGCTCACATAAATTTCAAGTAGTTAATTAATGATGAGATTAGGACAATTGCTATTAGGCTAATTGTGTACTCTTAGCATTTCAGCTATGCAAGTTCAAGATCTCGGAGTGCTTCTGTGTCATAAAAACAAAGGCAGCATGTCAGGCCACCTTTTCTAAGATGACATGACTAGAGCATTGGATCTGAATCCATGATTTAGTGAATCAGGTATACTTAGTAAAGCACAGTAAGTGATGTGTCAGCAGTTCAGAGCAAGAGCTGAAGAATTAGTTTCCTCATTTGAATTTATTTCATCTTTATTTATAATTTCTTTATAAAAAATTATACACAAAATCTGTTGAGGCTTACAAATCTTGAAATATGGGAGTTGTAAAATTCTGCCATAATGGGAATTGAAAGTGAAATCATTTTAGAAAATTAAGAGAAAATATTCATAATGAATAACTTGATTGGAAATGGCTCTAATAAAAATTGTATTAATGCAGACTTTTAAAGTGTTAAATGCTTCTGATACAGCATACTCTAAATAGTAATGTTTCGGCAGGGTCTTAAACTCATTTCCTGTGTAGATTCATTTCTTCATTCACCAAATTAAAGATCCTGTGTGTTAAGCACTGTTGCATATTTGTAGGTGAAAAAGATAAGAATAGTCCAGGTGCTCATGGTGTTTATAATCTGGTTGAAGAGAAAGTTACAATATGATGATTGCTGTGCACTGAATAAAGGTAAGATGCTGTAGGAACACCCAGAAGGAGACCAGCCCCAGACTTGTTAAGAAGAAGGAAAAGCGGTGGTGGTTTGGGAGGCTGAGGAAGTGGCATTTATTCTGAGATCTGAAAGATGAAGTGAAGATGAGAGGAGGTAGGAAGAAAAAATTGTTTCAATCAGAGGGAACTTCTTATTGGAGAACGGAGAGTAGTTCCATATGGCTGGATTATATATACCCTTTGGAAGATGGTAGGCAGGAGCTATACTCTGAAGAGCCTTACAAGCTCTGTTAAGGGATTTGCAGTTTATACGGAGGGCACTGGGACCTATTGTAGAGCATGATCTGATCTCTAGTAAGCTGGAGAGAGGAAGACAAGTGAATGGATATCCTAGACATATTAGGAAGCAGGATCATTGGGTCCCGTGATTGATTCGATTTGGGAGATGAGAGGGAAGAGTTCAGTAATAAAACAGTGATTGTGATGGGGCAGTCACTGTTAATGTATTTACAGGAATAAAGGAAGAGTTCTCTCCCCTGTTTTAGCACCCTGGGAAAACCATAAAAATGTCAGAGGAGGAGGAGGGGCAAATAAAATTCCTTATGTAAAATATGAGTGTGAACACATATAAAACATTACATAATGACAATTGCTTTTAATCATAAAGAACTTACAGTTGATTTTAAGCATATTAAAACCCCAGTTAGGGTATTTACCAGAAACTTGTGAGGTATCCTAAAATAACCCGTTTTAGAAGGAATTATTAATTTTGGAGCCAAGAAAATGCTGCAGAGTGATTTGGAAGGACAGCTATACATGGAGTGCATTACCAATTCCCATAAAATAAGCTCCAAAGGAACAGTGTCTTTAATTCAGTGTAATTGACTTATTTAAAATATTACTGATTTTTAGAGAAAATTCGTTTTTCTGTTACGTTTGTGAGTGTACAGAGCTGGCAAGAATCTTCAGTCTGTTTTAATTTTCACCCTTTGTCCAAGTCCTTATTCCAAGTGTATACGTATACATTTTATAACTAACGTCAATGTAAAAATTCCATTTGATTAATAGCATTATGTTTTACAGCAAGTGTTTCCAGAATTTATGTGTGTATGTATACATATATATAGATTTTTTCAAGTTTATGCACACCCACATTCACTGCATTTGCTAAAAAATGGCAGTAATGAGAATTCAGTTCTTTAGAAAGATACTGTACATTTAAAGTGGGCTACATGGTCTCTATTATTAGCAATGTTATTGTACAGTATTATTTTCCCCTTCTGATGTGTTGATCTCTTTAAACCTGTCATTAGAATAGTTAGGAACTGCACAAGGTTCTATTCTCCACTTTTATAAAAAGGAAAAGAAATTGAGCGGTAGAGAAAAAGAAAAAAAATTTGTGTGGGCAAGAGAATCCAAGAAGACAGTTGTTATTGGAGCCTTTTGTGGTGTTAAGAAAATTAAGAATTCCTGTTCTTGCCTTTACTCCCTGTAAAATCCAAAAGAAATCTTCCTGGGTTGGGGCAACACTATCTGCTTTTTTGCTTTTGTGTTTTTTTTAAGTAATGCTGTCTTTCATGCAAATTTTGCCCTCTCTTTGCTCTCATCCCATATAAACTAGGACTATGGGAGGCCTAGTTGGCAAGCCTATTCTTGTTTATCAACTGAAAACATAAGGTAAGGAGGATACTTGTGTGTGTGGATGAAACCACACTAGTGAGTATATGGGGAAAAGAAAGAAAATATAAGTGTGCAAAGTTTAGAGTATGTAGGAAAAATGAACAGATGACTCCAGGGCTAGTTTAAAAAGAGAATACTTGTTTGCTTTGGTACTAAACACCTAGGTTCCCCACTTATATCCTCTCCGTAATTTCAGATCTTTGGAAGAGGCACCACTGCCCTTACCCGTTTGTATAGAAGAGAGCAGAAATAAAATTCATGTCTTGACTCTGGATTGGAACATAGGGAGTGGCCATTGTCATAGGAATGGATCATATTTGGCATTTAGGGATGTGTATTACCATAGATTTTCTTCTTTCAGCAGAAATTGACAGTGGTCATAGAATTAGCGATAAACCTGTAGATATAATCTCCAGATACATCTTTGAAATATCTCATTCCATTAGACATTGGCCCCTTGAGAGTTCTGAGCCACTTAGGAGACAGACCTCTTGCCTAGCAATTGAGAAGAGCAAAATCTACCTTTACAGATATCTTTGGGAGGACAAGGGCTGCTTTAGGTTACAGAATCTAAGACTGACTTTTTGGAATGGTTCTACATTAAGGTGGGTCTCTGAAGCCCTTGTTGCTTTGACCACCAAGTCCAAGATTAGCTTGAGACCACCCAATGTTTATGGTCATTGGTTTGGGAAAGCCCATATTTCAGGAGTACTTAGGAGTTCCGTCGATGTTATTGTATATCCTCAAAAATTTTTCCAAAGGATGCAATTATATATCTGTGAATATGATTTTATTGTGGGCTATATATTATTCAGCAATCTAATTTTTATGCTTACAATATTATGACTATCTTTCTAGGTTGACTTTTTTAGATCTGTATAGTATTCCATTACAGGGATATAGAATAGAACAATTTATTAGTTCCCCAATTGTGGATATTTTGATTGCTTATTATTGGCTATCATAAGCAATACTTGAGTGAACATTTTTGTATTTGTGTATAACATTATATATACATACACACTCACTTTACTGGGCCCTTGTTTGATTGTTTTTATAGGGCAAATTTAAATTTGAAAGTAAGTTTTTCTGTATTATTTCCTCGTTCATATATAAAATATTTTGTGAACACAAGGTTAGTACAGGTCTCTTTTAACCCATGATATGCTTTCCATATCATTAAAACTTACAGATTTGATGACTTCATAAAAGAGCATATTGATCACGTGCTATAGTACATATTTGCTAGCCATGTGATATTTGTGTCTATTTGTTCAAATTTAGAATTCTTTCTTGGTGCCCAAAGTCTCCCTAGACTACTTTATCTCTTTTAAAGTTCATTTAAGTAAAATAGCCTCACTGCTGCTGCTGTCTGTGCAGGCGACTAGGGTCCAATGATAGGGCGCCATTATTGGAGTTAGACAGAGCTACACTTGAATCCTGGCATTATCTCTGAACAATTCTGTGACCCTGGGCAAGTGACTTAATCTCTAAGCCTTACTTACTATAAAATGGGAATATCTATGTCATGGGTGAAATTAGGGTTAAATGTACACAAAGCATCTATCACATAGTAAGTGCTCAGCAGATGGTAGCTATTCTTATTAATATCTCTAATAATGAAGACGATAATAGGTTTATGGTCAAATGCCCAATGTTCATCATCTTTCGATTCTGTACTAAGAGCTATTATCATTAAATGCCCTATCCAATAGTTTCTAGTCACTCTCAGGAGTGGTTTGAGCTATAGGGAGAAATATGTATAGCTTTGTCCCACAGATTTCGCTAAGAGCCTCTCTGTACATTACATCATTTTGTTCTCAGACCCTTCTTCCAGTAGGAAAGAGTGTAGGATACTTATAGGTTTTTGTTCGTTGGTTTCCTTTTACTTTTATTTCAGCTGTTACCTGAGCACTGCCATTTTTCAGCATATGTCATCTAGTTAAGACTGATTTGCCTATTAATTCATCAACATGAGTGAGAGAAAATGCTGGCATGGTACCAGCAGTAAACTGGACAAGCACTTGCTTCTGTTTTCCCCAAAATTACCTCTGTGCCTGAGGACTGCTTCTGTTGATACCTGGAAGTAAATAACAAATAAATAAATCTTACATCATTTCAGCAGTTTGGCTTCAGTAATATGTTAGTAGATTGTTTTATTTTTAAGTGCTTAGTCCGTTAAGGAAGATATATTAAAATAATTTGATTTGTCTTCTCCAAAGAGAGTTTTTTATGATATATTCTGAGTCAAGGGAAGAATTCGTTGAGAAAACCTTTGTTTGAAAAGTGAAAAAAGTTACCCAGGCAACCTGTGTATGTTACCACTGTGCTGATTAATCATCGACAACATTCATCACTGTCATCAGTTATCACAGGAAGATGACTGCTGAATAGTCTACACTATTATCATTCCATCATTTTTCTACCGATCAATTTAGTACAAAAGATTAACTGTACAGTTATGAGGATTACAACATCAAACCTAAATAAAGAGGCAGAGCTTTAATAATATAGATAATCATGAATTTTCTCATCCCTTCAGTTACTTGATTTATTGATTTGATAAAGCCCTGTGTTTTACATTGAATACATTTTTCACTGAGGTATGTTTTAAATAAAAAACATCTGACTACAGTTTATAGCTTAACTGCTTTCTTTCATTTGTATAAGGTGAAGTTGGGGGAAAAAAAACAAGTCATAGTGTTATACATTTGTAGGCAAATTTATCAGCTCAGTATATTTTTGTCAAAGTTTCAAAAAATTAAATTTATCACATGATTATTTAACCACGTATATGAAATTTCTAAAATGCCTCATTATATTGTACATTAAATATACAATATACAATATATAAATATACAATACATAAATATACAATATATAATGCATAAATATAAATATATAATACATAAATATAAATATACAATACATAAATATACAATATATAACTTCAATATATGACTTCTTTGAAAGTTTCTTAATATTCTTAGTTTTTTAAAAGAATTGGAATAATCTTAATATTTTTCATCATCTTCTCCAGAATAGTCAGAAGTGTATACATTTTATACTAATTTTATGTTCAGGAAAGTATATATATATGCTAGCAAGTTTTTCCCCCCAATATGCACGGTTCATTTTTGTTGTTCAATTTTAATGTGGATTTTAATTGCTATGGGCAATATGTATGTTAATACTTACTTTTCTAAAACTTATTCAAGAATGCTGATTCTTAATCAGAGTATTAGTAATAAAAATTTTATACTGCAAAACTTCAATTATGATTTGTGTGAAAGCACATTAAAGTTAAAAACTCTGTTTCAAAAATAGTAATTTTAAATTATGACAGCTTTTTTCTGTAAGTAGCATTCCTATGCTCTTACTGTTGAAACAGGTTCCTAAGTAAATAATTTATTACTGAACGTCACAGTTTATATTTGATTTATTTTTACTGTACCTATTAAGACTATCATCATAATTTTGGTTAATTTGTTTCAAGTAGGAATTGGAATTTGCATTTTTATTTTTCTATACTAAGCAAAAAGGAAGGAAATAACTGTAGCACTTGAAAATTAAATTACGAGTCTTTATTTTCTATAGTGAATTAAAACCTGTTACCTTCCTCAGTGCAAAAAAAAAAAAGCATAAATACTGTCAATGTAGTAGAACCAAACTTTGCAGACTTTGCTTTTTTGGAGAGCAAATTATTTCAGGATGAAAAACCCCAACAAAAATTAGGTGGATACTACTATTTTTAAGCTAGCCCAGTTATATAGTTCTGTTTGATAAGTAATTGATTAGGTCAGACTATTAAACCATTTAATCTGGCGTGTGCATTGTGTGTGATAAAGGGAATCCAACTGTGAATTTGAGTGTATTAAATAATCTTCAGGAAGTTTTACAAAGAATATTTGAATGCCTTGAAACTTGCAATAACGTATGTTTGTTCCAAACACGTTTGCTTTGCTAGGTTTTGTCCATCAGGTTGAAGAAATGCTAATCTTGCCACATTCAACAGCTCGGTTTTTTTCAATATTCTTTTCCTTCTCCTAGGGGTTAATTAGCCTTCTTTCAAAATGTGGCCTATTTAGCTGTAGATTCGCATGATTCAGCCAGAGCTGGCTGTACAAAGCAGAACCGTTAACAGGCGGGTGTGTCCAACTGCTTAATTAGCCAGAATAAAAAGGTCCTTTGTCAAACAAGCATCTGTTGCTCTTGACACACCTGACAGCCACATTAGGCAAGGATGACTAGACTGAAATTGTGCATGTCTCTCCTGCAAGAATATACAGCTCATTTACATATGGGCTACATCATGGACAAACTGCAGGGGTTTATTTAGCTTATCAAAATGGATTGATGTGACTGCATTTGTGGCTGATAAACAAATATCACTTGAAAGGAAGTTGTGAAGGAACTAAGCTAACCAAATTACTTCCATACATAAACAAAGCACCAGAAACTGCTGCTAGATGAATGGAACCCCTCAAATATACACACAAACCTTTATACTGGGTCTAAAACAAAACCTACAAGTAAAGCATGCTAAGACACTACTTTCATATGATTCTCCTTGCTCTGCAGAAATGTTGGAAAGCTACCAGAATACTCTGAATATGTCAGTGGGCTTAAATGATCTGTTTAGCAAAATTTGGCAGGAGGGTTATATCCCTCAAACATGCTTTAACATTCTAATTGATCTGCTGTTAAATCTGGTCTTCAGAATTAATCAGGTACTTTACATGCCTCTGGAAAAATATCTGTTAGTTGGGTTTTATGATGGCCTCAGTAGAAAGAAGGAGAATACTTCCTAATTTCGATGTCAGAAAGAGAGAGAGGCTATGGCTGTCTATTGTTATTGAAAGCATAGATCAAATATGATGAATTGAAAATCCAGAAGACTGCTGTTCATATCAACAGTCTCTAGCTTTTCACTTGGAACCCCTATCATCATCATACTGCAAAGTAAATATACGTAGCGGTGACATCATGGGCTTTCGGGTCCTACAAACCTAGGTTTGAATTCAGGCTCTTCCCTTACTAGATGTGTGGCTTTTGTTACGTAGAAATAACAACACTTCCATTATAGGAGTCTTCTGAGGATTAAATAATATGTATTTCAAGTACCTAGAATATTGTGGCACCTGGAAAAGACTTGTTAAATAAGAGAACTAATTATGGTTATGACTTTTTGAGCCAATCTCTGGAAGGGATATGATTGAGATCCTCTGAGGGCATAAGGCCTTGGCAAAGAGAACCTCTTCCTTAAAGTTGAGTAAGACAATGAAATCAGAGGAGAATGAGGTTTTGTCTATTAAGGGAAAATGGAGACAAAACTGAGACTAAGTTCTTACCAAGGAGCATGACCCTACATTCCAGGAGCCAAGGAGATTGGATGATGAACCGTAACTTGGGAGTAAACAGATGTTCTGGGATAATTATTGGTTGTCCTGGCTTGGGTTTTGCGTGTCAGTTTTGATGTGGTAGGTACACAGAGCAAGAGGTTGGATGGAAAGTTCTCCGTGACTCTCTAACTTTAAGTTACATAAGCCATTCCCCACCCTATTCTGTAAAGGTTGCTCCTGTTGAATAGTTGGGATGCTTTTCCTTCTTTCTCATTCTGTAAGTTCACCAGTTTGCTTTTCTTTCTCGTTTTACTTCTATCTGTACAATGTCTGTTATGAAACTCAGGACTTCCAACTTGGTCTAGTAGTTTAATGCATGAGCTTTAGTCTTACGTCCAAACCCTCCTTTCCTGCTTCCAGCTGTTTAACTTTGGTTAAATGACTTGGTATCCCTGCGGCCTCAGTTGACTCATCCATAAAATGAAGAAATGAAGTTACACATTTCTGTTAGTTAAAGTGGTCAAAGCTTGGGTATTTGTCCTCTGTCTAAAAGAAGTAATCTAGTATAAATCTTATCAATATTGTCTTAAACACAAAAAGTAATTTTCTATTTTCGATATGGATTTGTAGGACTAAGTTTCTGGTTACCCCAAAAGGTGTCTTGAATTCCAATGCCTGTAGGAGCTGAGCAAATAAATGAGTTGCACCATTAAATAATTTGCCTATAAAACAATATGGGCTCACTTTTTCTACATTTTCAGCTTTCTCAAGAGAATCTGGAAATTTGTTTTTTAACCCAAAGTTTTCTGATATTCAAATGTTGGCAATTAAGAATTTTAATTAGTAGTCACTCTGAGTCTGTCTGTGCAGTCCATAGGATGTCAGTTTCTGAATCTGTGCCTTTTATCTTCTGATAAGCTCTGTCTGGTGGTTTATTTGGAATATTTAGGGATTGCTTTAAAACTACATTTAATTTTTAAAGATACCTCTCATTTAAACATTATATTCTTAATGTTTGGTTTACAACAGTGGATGTCAAAGTATGGGTGATACACCAAAAACGAGTGTGTAGACTGGTCTGCAATACGATGTATGTGCATGTGAGAAAGCCTCGATAAAGCTCCCAGCCAGCATTGGGAGAAATAGGAGGGAGTTTTAGTGTGAGTGACGTCACTAAAAACCTCATCCACCTTTGACAGAGCAGCTGAAACAAGAAGCCATAATTGACCACCCTGACTTCCTCGTTTGTAGACTGCATTGACAAGGCCAGCACTTACCTTGCAGTTGGGAACAGGGCCTAAGAAAACCCCAGTGAAGATGCTATTTAACGTATAGTTCATTCCTCATTCCCTACAGAAAGGCGTCACCTCACTCTCACTAATAGCTCCTCTGCTGTAGCACAAAAGGCATCGACAGTCTATAAATATGTAATGAATCAAAGGTTGCTGGCTTTTGCTTTTTTGGGGGGAGGGAGGTATTTTTGTCCCTCTATAATGGAATAAAGAGGAAGAGGCACAGATTGGATTCCTAATGTTTATATCCCTTCCCCAAATGTCGGGAACCATGGTCTTTCAATTATCTTAATTAGGCAAGAGTTTTATGTAGTGAATATACTTCTCAAACATTTTAAGGTATGTCTGTAGTCTTAATGATAGTACAAAGGGGGGTGAGTGATTCGTGTGTGTGTGTGTGTGTGTGTGTAAATCAGTGCTTTTTTTTTTTTTTTTTTTGATGAGCCACCATTTGGGAGATTTCACATAATAATCTGAATTTTCATCTTTTGGAAAACTGGAAGAACTGGCAGCTACAGCTCAGCCTTCCCACAAATTCACAATTTCCTGGAGCTGAACATTTGCTGACCCAAACAAATGGGATGGTCGCCCCAGCTTCCGTCACATTCTTTCAATTTAAGCCCCTAGGCACCTTCACTCTGTGTATCGAAGTTTCCTCATCTGTAAATGGAGATTATAATCATACCACCACATTGGATTGTTACATGGATTAACTTATTTATGAATTAACATATAAAGTATTTAGAAGAGTCCTTTGCACATGTTAAACAATCAATGTTAGCTGTTAACTGCTATATCTTTGGTATGTGCTAACGTTTGTTGTGCTACTTTAGGGTTTTGACTAACAGAAGAATAAGAATGATCACCTAAAGTGACGCCAGCATAAAGGTCTAGAAAGAAAAATAAGCATAGATTCCAAGTGAAGAGGCCTATTCCCAGGTCTACTCCGGTCACCTTGAACGAGTCTCTTAACCTCTCTGGGAGTTAGTTTCCTCATTTATAAAATAAGAAGAGTAGATTAGATGCCTTCAGAGGTCCATTTCTAAAATTGAATGAGATGATAGAAAAGGTTTAGGGAACAATTGGAAGAGGTCATAGTGCAACAAGAGATGCTGAGAGGGGTTAATTTTCTACTTGAAAGAACTGAATACGCTTTCAGAATTTTCTAAGGAAAATTAATGTTCACTATACTGTTCACAAATTTAAACCATAATGCAGTGTTTTTCTTAGGTTACCAATTAAATATTGTTTTTCTCCCCAATAAAGAAAAATTAGAATTCTGGTGTCTGCTCAATAGCAAAAAGAAAATAATAATAATAATAATAATATTTGTTCTGTTGACTATATATATAGTAAAAGCGAATGTCAAGGCCAGGAGGTCTGAGAAACCATATTTGTTAGCGTACATGCTGCAAAATTTAATGCTGTGTTGGTAGGTCAGGCACATGAGAACTGAAAAATATGCCATTTTCAATTGTGAATGACAAAAGATAATATTTCATGTCTTTGTTTATAAATCTCATTTATGTAATAGTGGTCCAACCCATCTTTCAAAATAGTAAACATTATTGATATTTGGCTCTCTTTATGTCAGAGTGTAATTCAACTTTGATTTTAGTACCGTACCATACCACAGAATGAGAAAATTAGTGAGCTTGATCCTTTGGGTAAATTGAGGGTGTATCGATTGGTTTTTGGATATATATTATTTTTTTTAGGTCAGTGAATAATAAATTTGAAAGTTGGAAAGGACCTTAGAAAGGATTAATTCTAAATTGTACACCTCTGGTGACATCCTGATAGTCTATCAAAGTGTCTAGAAAGTACAGTTTATGACATTTTTATCCAGTTAAGGTTTGTGTTCTGAGAATTGAGTACCTTGACATAATTTGGGGCTATAGTTTATAATGTTGAAACAATTTATAACAGATGAGACCTAAGGAAGGTAAATTTCAATGAAGTTCAACCTTTATAACCTCAAGATAATAAGTACTAATGGGGATTTTAAAAACGTGGACTAGTAATTTTCTATATTTATTTAAAAAGTGGTCAAATATAAATATGCACGGGATAGTATGACAGTGTGTTGGGGTAAGAGGTCTTCAGAGATTTGAAAGTCTCAGTAATCTCAGTATATTAATCTCAGATATTAAAAGTAATATAATATCTGAAAGTGTCAGTAATCTCAGATATTAAAAACAAATGGTGAGATGTAGCTCGTCGTGCAAGGGGAGCATTTTAACCTTAATTTCTGTTGTAATGTATTTCAGAGACCATCATGCAGACATCAGAGACCGGGTCGGACACAGGTTCGACAGTGACTTTACAGACATCTGTGGCTAGTCAAGCAGCAGTGCCTACACAGGTGGTACAACAAGTACCAGTGCAGCAACAGGTAAGGAGCACCTGCTCTTAGAGAAGATGCTGTGCCTTTCGCTGTGTGCTGAGTCTTCAACGTAGCTGTGTCCAAAGGTGATTTGGATTATACTTTCTGGCACAAGGGGCGCTCAGATAGGCCTCGTTCAGTTCTTACGTTAAGCCAACAAATGTTTCTTGAGCATTGTCTACATGTGCTAGGTTCTTTCTGTGCTAGACTGTAGGAAGACAAAGATAAATCCTCAAACTGATCCCTCCTCTGAGAGAGCTGCTTAACTCTCAGGGAGAGAGCATTTGTTCCTGAGTTGACCACTCTAAGTAGGTTTTTCTCCTTCTCTTTTCCCCTCCCTGTTCTTTGTCACAGCTTCCTATTTCTTTCACATTGAAATGTAAGCAATTATATTTTTATATAATAGGATCTCAGTAGTACTTAATGAAGGAAAGGATGAAGGTACCTTACAAGCAGAGATTTTGCTTTTATGATGTTTTAGAAAGTGTGTGGGCATTATGGTGACTGATAAATACTGTTTAATGAAAATTAAATTATTTTAAAGGTCTGGAGATCCAATTCATCCCATTTAAAAAATTGAGAATGAATTCCTCATCACATATTTACTACAGAGTTTATTCATTCTTGATACTTGGCTTGTTTTGGGAAGATACTGACAAAATAATGCTATTTATGCCAGCTAATAGTTTTGCATGTGGATTGTGAACACATTGGCCTGTCATTTCTTCCAAAGAGTAGCGAGAAAATAAGTGAGAAAGATCATGTCGTAAAGTGCTCCCTTGAGACTTGAGATTTGCTTGTAATTTCTTAGTATCCAAGAGAATCTTTAGCAAATTTTGCTCTTACGGTTATGAATAAGTAGGCAGAGGGGGTATCTTCTCCTGAATGATAGAAAGACTCAAGGTTATAGTCTTTCAGGAGGTGAAAGTGGGCGAGGCAGGGAGAGTGCTAGAATCAGGAAGGGTCTTTAACTCTCATGGTAAATAAAGACATATGAAGTCATTTAAGAAAAAATCTTAGGACGCGCCTCCTCCTGATCTCTAACACACATGCACACACATCCTTTCCATCCCGTAATGTTTCTCAGATGCTAGGTTGAACTATATGCAGGTTTTGAACTACAAAAACAATTTCATATGTTTCAACCTCATCGTTATGTTTTAATTTTTTGTAGATCTTTACTCAGTGCTTCCATTCCCATGATATATGTATAAATGCTATTCTAATCTAGCCATGTAGTGAGCTGTGATTGTCTTCCTTTTCTATAAAACTTACTACGTACTTTCCCTGGATTTACTGACCATATGTTTTCTTAAAGAAGGCTCTCAGATCATTGTGACCCGCTCCAGTCTGGATTGAATTCCTTTTGCTCTGCTCCCATCCTGGGATCTCCTTTTGCCATCAACCTTGAGGTTTTTCGGTTTTTATGTTGGCTTTTGTTTCCTGAATCAATGTGTTAAATGTTCTGGATTTGCCTTGAATACAACTTCCAGTAACTTCTTAAGAAATGATAAATGTTTGAGCTCGTATGTGTCTGAGAAGGAATGTATTTATCTTCACAGTTGTATGGTAGCTGGACAGATACAGAGTTTTGGGTTGGAAATAATTTTCTTTAGAAATTTGAAGGATTGCTCCATTGTCTTCTGGTTTACAGGATTGCTATGGAAAAGTCAAACACCATTCTGATATCTGATCCTTTATATGTGTCCTATATGACTTTTTTTTCTCTCTGAAAGTTTATAGAGTGTTTGAAATCCCAGTTTCTTGAAATTCAGGTTGTATCTTGATGTGGATCTATTTTCATACATTGTGCTGGAACCTTGGTGTGTTCCTTTTCAATCTGGACATTCATGTTCTTCAGTTCTGTGAAATTTTATTCAAATTTTTCATTTATCATTACCTCCTCTCTTCTTTCTCTCTCTCTTTTTTTTTTTTTCCCACTTTTTGGACTCTTTGTTCTACTTTGAATATCATCCTCCAGCCTATCTATTAATTTTCTATCATAGTTGTAATTTTCAAGAACTTTTAAAAATTTTCCTGTATGTTCCTTTTTATAACATTGTTTCCTTTCCTGATTAAAATATCTTTATCTCTCTCTCTAAATATATTAATTTCTTAAGTTATTGAAAATTTTTTCTTTTTATACAGTCTGTTTTTTTCAAGCTACTCTCTTTTTTCTCTTTTAGAAGCTTTTCTCAGATGTCTGGGGATCTTTGGGTGCTTATTCAAAATTGTGAGCATAAAATGCTGGTTTGCATGCATGAGTGGGTCTTGTCGACTTCAGTATAAGGTCGTATTCGGGGCTTTTTAAACGAGGACCCTCTGATATTCACTGTCTTTGTTTTTCCTCTTGGACTAGTCATGTTTTCAAAGAAGACTCTCCAGCTACCTGACTAGCAGCTGAATGTTAGGCTCCACCTGGCAGCTGAGTAGGGGAAGAGAGTTGGGTATTTCTTGCATTAATTCACTTAATCCTTCTCTTTTTCACATGGTATCACCTGTGTTTGGTCTTCCTTGGTGCATACATTAAATAAAAGCCTCCAAACTTTCACCAAAGTTATGGAGAGAGAGCCAGTGACCCCCTGCATACAGTTGGTAGAGGGGATCGGCTCGGTTCTTAAATAGAATCACTTTTTATAGTAGATATGTATATTAAAAACCCAAAATTAAACTACCAGAAGTGGAGAATCAGTATCACCAGACATAAACAGAAGATTACACACACACACACACACACACACACACACACACACACTCACACTTTATTCATGTCCTTATTAAAATATTCTCATGTACATATGGACCACATGTTGGAAAACATTGTGCTGCGCCATATGGGTCATTCCCAAAAGGCATATTTTTTAGTTCCTCAAGTTATCTCTTTCCTCTTGGACATTCAAGGAAGGTGGTACTTTATGTCTCCTGTACACCAAGCATAGAAGGTACGAACTCTCATTTTCTGCTTCCCAACAAAACGTTTTATTTCACATAGTGGTTTAATGTGATATTTGTCTGGAGTTGCCTGTTATGTTGTCCTTCCAGGCTCATTCGGAAGGACTTTTTTCCTCTGTCTTTTTTTTTTTTTTCATTAGAACAGTGTTCCGTTTGAAGCTCCCTGGTGCATTCTAACGCTGTCCCTATGGATGTAAATTGTCTATAACTGATAAGATTAGTGCTATAGTAATTGCTTATGGCTTTAACATGTCTGTAATCTTTGTATTGTTAATGTGCTGATGTCATCTTGAGTTTTCAAACTGTAGTAGGATACCTTTAAAAGCTTCTAGCTTTTGTCACTGACGCATGATGGACATTGAAATCATGGCGTTGATGTCTAAGGTAATTACTTCTATTGATTCAACTTTTCATCGTGTCCTGGCTTGGGCCACTTCGACGTAAAGAGAAAGCCTGTAGCTAAATTTTTCTAATGATGAGATACGTAATATTATATGTATTAGAATGTTGAGAAACCAAAACATTTTAAGATGCTAATATGTAGTTCTGTTTCTTCAAAGCCCTGAGGGTTCTAATTTCACTGTATAATAAGTACACAATAAAATGTTGATTCGAAAATTATTCTTATGCTTTTTCATTTGTTCTATATGCTCTCAAGAACCAACTTGTCATCTTTCCTGGTTCAGGAATGGTAAATTCTGAGCAAAGATTGCAAGGTCTTGTTATACTTATATAATACTTTATCAAATTTCCTATCTTTTGCAGTTGTTCATTATTTCACAAAACACCATTGAGTCTCAGCTTCCAAATATAGGTATTATTGCCCCATTCAATAAAGTCTATAGAAATATTCAAGTTCAGTATCTTGATTAGAAACTAGAATTTTGATATTATCCATTGTATCATCTTTATAAGAAGACTTTTCTGCCTGATGGGTCTCTGTAGATTGACTAGAAATGAGCTGTTCTCTCTTTCCCTCCCCCTGCCTTTAGTGATTTGTTAGTTTTTTGTAGATTATCCTTCAAATTGGTCATTTTATGTGTATATCTTAGAGGTCTTCTCATCTTGCTTCCCCTGGAATGAATTAATTAAAAGTCTAGAAGAGGTGAAAAAGGCAAATGCTTTCCTATTATTCCATTCTCTCCCATAGCTGGTCAGTGTAAATTTTTTTCAAGGTAGAACCGAGACAAAAGTCACAACTTTTATTTCTTTTTTAAATCTCGGACTCTAGGTATTTCACTAATGCTACTGACATTGAGAATAATTTCTAAACCACCTTGAACCAAGGCTTCAAGACCTTTTTCTCCTTTGCAAATTTCTCAGTTTTAACTGCCCTCCAAACTATGGTTCCTTTTCTCTCTACTGCCTCTGCCTAGCTTCCTTTTTCCTTGGAAAAGGGCACGCATCTTTTCTTTCCAAGTGGGAAATTGTGTTGTCTGTATTGCTTCTTCTAAACATAACATCCCAGCACAGTGGAGCTGGTGATTGAGGTTTTTTTTCCTTTACTCTTTTTTTTTTTTTTTTTTTTTTTGAGTCCAAAGAAAGATTTTTGTTTTTTTCTCATAGAAGCTGCTGCCAACTTTGTTCAAATTCTTTTATTAGTAGAGATTGTGGTCTTTATCTTTTCCTGTCCAGGGACTCAGTCTGTTTCCAGTGGGTCTTTGGTATATTATTGGGACATTGAATCCCCTTTTAATGTGATAAAAGTTCATTTCAAAATTATATTCAGATAAGAATGTTTGTTTTTCTATAAATCACCTATGTAGGCAATGACTGTCTATAATTTGAATTATAGAAATGAATGAAATAGATATGTGCCTATCTCCTTTTGATTAGTATCAATCTGTCACATACGAGTATTTAGCATTTCCATGTAAGTCATGGTACATCGTGGAGAGTGAGCATATTATGCCTGTGGTCAAAAGAATGTGACACTTTTTTGGGGTAAAGAGATCCAACCAGAACTGTCAATTAGATGCTAGAAAGGGTAGTCTTCATGAAGGGTAAACTTTAAATGAATTTTCTCCAATAGATCCTAGAGTATCTTTAAAATGATGTTTCAACCTTTAGGAAATAGATTTTACAAGTTAAACTTTGATGTGAATACTCCTGAGATCCTCACATTAGACAGTAGCTTTAGCAGTGGGTCATTTCTGTCTTCACTTTCGTTTGCCACATTTTTGTGATGTAGTATATCATCACAACCAAAAAGAAACTGTGATAATTAGGAACATACCCAAGAAAAAGTTCTTTTGGTGGAAGCAATGAATAGTGATTAAGGAAAAAAATAAAGATTGCCTATAATTAAATCCATAACAGAATCTTCTATTGGATCAAAATTTGATCAACAGTGTCTTAAAGGTCCCTTTGCTAGTTTGGAGAGCTAAGCACGAGGCAGTACACTCTATTGTTCTTGTATTTACCTTTCCATTCTGTCAGGGTCAAGAGGTTTGCTTTCTGAGCATCGTAGCTTTGATGGACATGAATAGAATTCCTTTCATTTGAGACCATTATCTCATATAATCAACAGAAGCAAAGACATTTTTCTCTGGTTTGTTCTTACTTGGGACTTGATTCCCATTGGCTTCGTTCCCTAAGGGGACAATGTTCTCATAATTAAGAATGTGGCAGACATTCTAAAAGATGGGGTTACATTTTTAAATGAATTCTAGTTGAGTGGCTTTTTTGTTAAAAAAAAAAAACAAAAGACAGTGATTTTAGCTCTTAAAGAGCATATTTACTTTTAGAACCAGAACTGCTAATTTCTAGTATCCAATATAAAAGTAAGATGTTTTGAAGGAACATGCTGATTTACAATTTAAATCAATTTTGTTGCATCAATCCAATATGATGGCCCTTTAGTTGATTATCTCTACTGAATATTTATAAAAATAAAAAACTCTACTATTTAAATAGTTGAGTAGTTATATTTTTTGATTCTGTTTAGTGATTTTAAAACTATTTTCTCATTTGGAGTTAGATCATTGTGATCAGTTTTGGATATCATATTTTAAGAGTAATATGCCAGGCACTCTGTTAAAGGGTAGGGTTTCAAAGGTAATTTGACATGGTACCAGAATGTAGGAAGCTAACTTTTGAGAGAGTTAGGTATTGTCATAGAATTGGATACTGAATGCCTCAAGAGTAAAGGTGGAGATTGTTTTGGGGAGTAAGGATCAGCAATGCCTTCACCAATGATACGACCTTTGAACTGTTACTGAAGGAAAAGTTGGAGTTGACAAGAAAAATAAAGTGGAGGAGGGTATTTCTGATATAGAAAAGCGTGGAAGAGCACAAGGCAAATCAGGGAATCTGTATGGGGAGGCGAGAAGTCTAGGAAGTAAAGGATTTAGAACAATGTTGCCCAAAAAACTCTGTGGGAGGTTTAGTCAGGTGACCCATTTGTGGTGTCTTGACATCTGTCTCCTCGCTAGTAGGTATATTCTTTTCCCTCTTCAGTTGAGATATTTCTTTATGTATTCCTCCACTGCCAATTTTCTTGGTAGAGACATCTATACTCATCTACTACATTTCCCTTTTATCTAACCACTTCTTAATGAAATTTGTGGAGACTGTACACTTTGGACAGAGCCAAATCCAACAGTATTCTCTAGGATCTTTCTGCATTTTTCCTTGATACTTGATATTGTTGACTATCAGATATCTTATCTCTCTTATCTTGTGGCTTTTGGGCTTCTCCTTTTATTTCTTTGAGGGCTACTTCATCAAGGAAACATGTTTTGTAGAGGTTGAGAGTGAGTTTCATAGTTAGAAGGTATGGGTTCAAATCCTAGCGCTGGCTCTTTCTACTTATATGACTTTAAATGAGTTATTAACCTTTCAACTCATCCAATTTCCTCATGTATAAAATAGGAATAATAATTTTAGCTTATACTGAGCTACAAATATTAAATAATTCAGGATAGTACTTGGTATATAATACACTTTTAATAAATTTATTATTTTCATTGTTATTATGACTATTATTAGTAGTAGTACCAATATTATCTGACTCTTCTAATATTGGGGTTTTTCAATCCCCTTTTATATAAGATTTGACCTGTGGTCTTCTGTTTTTGCCCTCACTCTCAAGTAACTCATCTTCTGTAGCTTTTATAGTCTTTATACCAGTTGCTTCCATTTTCTTCACTAAGCAAAGATCTCTGGTCCTTCCTTGGATTGAGTTTTGGAGGCTCAGGCTCTAGATCAGAATGGCACCCACTTTGTCTGACCTGCAGGGCAGTATTCTCCACCCTGGAGGGGTGCATTCACCATGGTGATTAGAGAAAATACCAGAAGGTTTCTCCATAAAGATCAGGAATACCTCCAGTACTTTATTCAGCTCATGAAATATAATAATTTTGGATCAAGTGTGGTGTTGTGGAGAGTATATAAGAATTTAGTAAATTAAGGTAAGAATAATATATTAGTATCTTAACTAGCCTGATTAGAATTTGAATTTCTAGATAGAAGAGACTTAAATTATTCATTTATTTCAAATATTCCAAAGGATCTCCCACAGTTGTATTGCAGAAAATTTTCTTCACCAGATCACTTAGTTGTATAGACTTATTTTAGTTGATTTCATAATTTTGTTCTTAGAGATATATTTCCGATGAATATCTATTTTGTTTATCAAACTATCAAACTATCAATTTCAACATCAGTAGGTTTTTTTTTTGCTTGGAAAGTTCAATTTGTCCTTACAAAATGTGTCAAATGAGTAGAAAGTAGAACACTTTAGGATAACTGGTATCACTTATTATTTGAAAAAGTTTGGAACATAATTTAAACAGAGCACCTGCCGGCTTTGCCTAAGCAAATGAGAGGAATTATTTATTTGTGCTGTAAATACTCTCAGCATAATAGACCTCAGTTTTTATCTAAGCCTGTTTGCCATAGTATCTGAAAGAAAGGGAAACTTAAGGTCCAAATAAAAAAAAAGTTATTTATAATCTGAGCTGGTGAAGGGAGTCTTTCTAGGCAAAGTGACTTTTAAGCTAAGATTTGAAGAATAGAGATAACCAGTGCAGGAATAAAAGGAAGTGTTTTCTGAATGGGGGGTGGGGGTGGGGGGGTGTGTGTGTGTGTGTGTGTGTGTGTGTGTGTGTGTGTGTGTGTGTGTGTGAGAGTGAGTGAAGACCTGGTATCATAGAGAACCTGGTGGGTTTGTGGAACTGAAACCGAGGTGAAATAGCTGGGGGAGAGAATGAGAGGATTGAGTGGTGAAAGATGAGGTGGAGTGTTAGGTGGCTACTGGTCAGGCAATATAAAGTATTTAACTTTTCAGTAACTCTCATTTTGAAGTTGTCCACTGTTCTACATTGTCAGAAATCCTTGAAGCAATGCATCATAAGAGTAGCTGCCATCTTCTGAGCACCTGTTTGTGTGTATTCCCTGTGTTGATATTTGGCTTATTATTTCTAAAGCCAAATATTATAATAACCTGCAAAGTAGGTTGTATTCTCCCTGTTTTACAAGTGAGGAAACTGAGGCTCAAATAATTTAAATTGCTTGCCTTGGATAAGTCATTGGGCCTTGACAGCCTGTGCATACATTTGAGAAGTACATTCTGAGGCAGTAATTACAAAATGTCTGTGTGTGAGGTTGATGTTGCATTTCTATTACCCGTTTAACAAATGATTCTTTTCTTCAAAGTCTTTTTTCATGGAACCAGTAAATGCTGGGCAAGCAGTAGGTGCTCCATATGTATTGAAGGAATATATTATTAAGTTGGTGCAAAAGTAATTGTGGTTTGTGCAATTATTTTTAACCTTTAAAACCGCAGTTATTTTTGCACCAACCTAATACTACAAAAACTGCTCTTCTGATTGAATCATCATGTATGTGTGGCGGGCAGAGGAGTTGGGCCTTGTCCACTTAGCTTTCTCTTGCCCCTGACAGCAGCTCCTGATAAGCTTTTGTGGGATCTAGAGGGATATATGGAACACAGTTTGAGAATCATCTCTCCTGGAGTCTTTTGTAGCAAAAAGAATTGTTTATCAAAGTTCTTCAAGCTTGATACCTGTGTCAAACCAGTATATCAGAACATTAATTCCATGAACTCTTAACGTGTAACTTTTCTATCCATGAAAAATCATCATTTTGCACTTCCTTTTATCCAGGGCTGATTTTAGAAATAAACACACGTGTAATGCCTCTTTATTTTCTTTAAAGACTGTGTTGACATCAGTCAAAGCCATTTCTGCAGAGACTGATGGTTCATTTTCCTTATATACAGCCCTTATAAGCTGATACACTTCCTGTTTAGAGCAAATCAGAGCTGCCCTCTTTGTCTTGGATGACTAGTAGCTCAGTGCTAAATCCTAAACCTGATGTGTAAACTAATATACCTTCCTTCAGCCATGACTTTTTTTTTTTTTAGCCAAGAGTCAAATCCAGGTCATCTGACTTCAGAGCCTGAGCTCTTAAGCTCTAGCCTACAGAGATAAACCAGTCAGATGAGTTATAACAAGATGAACTGTTAAATGGTATAAGTACATTGACATAACAGTACTAAACATGGCAGTCCCATGGCAAATAACATAATATACTTTATGTCAAGAAGGATTAATTTTAGCTCTGTGCACAATGCATTTTTGAGAAATGCCGCAAGCAGAAGTATTGAAGCAAACAAGAGCATCTGGAGTATAAAAAGCTATTTGAGGAAAATAACTGGCAAATAAAAAAATTATAAACTTTCAAGTTCCTAATGCATTTTCTAAACTCAGACCCTAAATATGAGTGTCAGTAAATATAGAACCTTTTTTTAAAAAAAGAAAAGTGATAAAATCAATGTAGTAAAATGTTATTCAGATAATCTTGGGAAAGGATATATGACAATATTTGTATAATTCTTGCAACTTTTCTAGAAGTCTGAAATAATATAAAAAGAAAAAAAACTTAAAAATAAATAACTTTACCTATCTAAGTTTGTTAACTTGAGCTAATAACCTTAAATTGTGTTCAGTAGACATGGGTACTTATTTGGTATTACATCTTTAAATAAAACTTGAAAGTTGTCTTATATATATACATATGCTAAGCCACAAGAATTCTTTGAAAAAGTATCCCAAATGTAAACTTCTTTTGTTTCACCTTAGCAAATGAAAGTTAAAAATGAAAGAAGAAAAAAAAATTAGTTTTGAGATTATTGCCCAATTATCTCTCCATGTTCCATCAACTCTCCAGTCTTGACCATTATTATCAAGATAATAAGTAAATAAACAAACAAGACTAAATAACACATAAAACAAATGATCAATAAAAAATTGGCGATACTTTTAAGATTCTTAAAACCACAGATGTGTAGGACGAATTTGTGGTACAGTTGGGTACTACTTTAAAAACTTTGTTGCTATAAAATGCGAACTAAGTTATTCTCAAGAAAACAAGACAGAAGTATTAGAAGTTAGAAGTTAGGTACTAAGCTCAACAAAGATAATTAGCCAGTGTGTGGCTTTGAATTTTGTTTTAATTAATAGCAATATGTATCCTGATAGCATGAAGGCCCAGACAACCGTTCCCATCTCAACCACTGAGGAAAACCAGGTTCATCAAGCAATTGATTAGCACCTTTGAAAAAGTTAAACTCACCCAGATTCATGTTGTAATCAACATATTAATTATTAAATGATGGAGGAGGTAGAATATGGATTTTTTATTAAATAAAAAAGTATAATATTTTATCTTTTTATAGTCCTAATGTTAAAGATTTCATTAAAAGGTTATCTTTTTTCCCTGTAAGATATAATTTTAATGGGTAATAAAAAGATAGGCCTCAAAACTGAAATTAATATACAGAGCTTTTTATTTCTGGTTTACAAGTTGGTCAAGCTGTAACTCATAAATCTACATAGCTAACCAAAGGCAATTTTTTTTTTCTGCCTTCCTTTACTACTTGGCTTTTTGGGTTACTAAGTATTGGTAGTTTGGGATCCTATTAAATCTGTGCTTTCTTTTTACCGTGTTTCCCCAAAAATAAGACCTAGCCGGACAATCAGCTCTAATGTGTCTTTTGGAGCAAAAATTAACATAAGACCCTGTATTATATTATATCACATCATATCATATATCATATCATATCATACCATACCCGGTCTTATATTATAGTAAAATAAGACCGGGTCATACTAAGTTTTTGCTCCAAAAGATGCATTAGAGCTGATTGTCCAACTAGGTCTTATTTTTGGGGAAACACGGTATTAGCAAATTCAGCTTTTTAAAAATAGCAGGATTAAAGAAGAAAAATGAAATAAAAAAAGATTATACATAAGAAAAGAATACACATAACACTTGAAATGTAAGAAGAAAGGTGATTCTTAAATAAAAATGCTTATTAAATAATTACATTTAAAGAGGTACTGCCCCATTTGTGAATCTCAGGTTAGTTTTGTATCCCATCACTAATTGAATTAAACTACAGTACAAACTAATATGAGGTTTTTTTCCTAAATGAAGCTATAGGTTGAAATAATTGAGTAAAATTATTTCTGACTTTTTAAAGTGATAATAAATAAGTTAATTTTACTTTGAATGAACTTAATTTTAGTTCCCAGTAATAATAATTTTTTTGAAGTCTTATAAGAGTGACTCGACCATTGATTACAGTCCTTTTTATGATCTTTGATAACAATTATTCTAAGGAAAACCTTTTTACCAATAATTTTTCTTTTTGCTGTTGTACTTATTTTCAAGTCTTTGCCTTGGCATTGAAGTTTACCAAGGTGTTTATTGCCTGTGGTTCTTTGATCTGGTCGAAAGTTATAAATTTAAAAGTTATGATTGACTCTTAATTTTTGCCCCAACAATTTTATAAATACATTTCACAGAAACTGAGTATTTCTTTGGTTATTTATTTTAAATAGACATTTAAAATAATAGTAAAACAAAAGAGCATCAGAGAAGTTGAGAAACTCTGTGTAAGGAAAAAAATATATGACCTAGAGAAGCTAATATAATACACAAAACCCATAATCTTTAAATAGTCTTTAAATACTCAGTATAAAAATAAATTACTAACAATGCTAGTACATCTCAGTAGACAGTTTATTTCACATATGGAAAATGTTTTTAATATTTAGCTTAAACCTATATTTTGGTTGGTAATGCTTTAAGCTAGTATTAAAAGAATGTTTTTTTGTTCTTCTGCTTCCTATGAAGCAGTGATAATATTTCCCTAAAATGTTAGCAATCTGAGCTAGATAATTTTTATATTGAAAATATGAACATATTCTAGATTATATGAATTACTGCATTATAACAGACTACCATTTAAGTTCAGTGTATTTTCATATGTTTATCATTTTTTTGGTGCTAAGTGAAACTATTATATTTGTTTTGGGCTAATGAGGAGGAATAGAGCCAGCCTCAATATGAAAATGATCAAAGCTAAATGATATCACAGATAGACTGAATATAAAAGAACCTTCATCATTCTAGTTGGCCCCGCAACTGTCATTATTTATACCTTGGTTTACCTTTTGTGTGTTTTAATAAATACGTTATTGAACACTAGAGGTCACCAGTCATGGTCCCAGGGAAGCATGGCTGATCCCCAAACTAGATTTAAGTCTTTCTGTTATGCACTGTCCATGTACCTTTCCATCATAGACTGTTTATTGTTGTGGTTTTAATTGATTTATGTGAACAGTGTCTCTCCCCAAAACTATAGCATAAATCAATGATCCAGGGACCATGTCTTTTTTTGCTCCCATTGTAGTACCACCTAGCACACATGATCTGTCTGGCACATAGTAGGTGCTTAATAAATGTTTGTGAATTGATCAGTGAACTAGGTAATACTGAAGTGCCTTCTAAATTAATAGTGATTGAAAATACTTAATTACATGTTTAAGTATTACATGTTTAAATATGCACATACACACACAAAATACTTTAAACACTGCAATTTCTGAACAGTATAAATGATCACTGTCAGATGTCTCCAGAACAGAACAGCTACATCCTAGGTTTGCACATGATTTAGTACAGCAAGAGAAAGAAATGCTAGAATTTCTATTTATTTTTTCCTAAACAATAAGAAATATAGCTAAGATATCAGATATTACATAGATCACATATATAAATGAGGCATTTGAGGGAAAGAAGGGTTGATGATAGCCCCCTCATTTGTTTGTTGCATTTTCTATGTTTCCAGCAAGGAAGATTAATGGATTATATAGTATAGTTTTAATTAAACTAATTCATAATATGGACAAGTGGCTTAAAATTTTTCCCACATATAACCTATGGATTGAATATAGCAGTAATGCAAGCAGAAATAAAGAAGATGGCAGAATGGACACTTACCTAATTCTTTGACACTCACAGAGCAAATGTCTGTTTAAACAGTCACTGTCTAAGTGATAAGAAGTTGTCTCCTGTGATAAGTCTTACATCCTGAGAAGATTTTTGACATACGGATTATGTCCACTCTCTTCAGTGATGAACCTCTCACATAAGTACGAGTATGTATTATGTCATTAGATTAGCTAATGAAGTTGCTTCAATTAACAGGACATTTCAATATTTGATCTTTAGATTTTTATTTTATAATTCCTATTTTTCTAAATGTTTTATAAAGTATATGCTTCTGTTAATACAATAGATGCATGTATTTATAAGTAACCTTTTAAGAGAGGAAAATAGTCAAAAAAATTTAGAAACTGCCAAACTAAAATATTGCATACCTTACACCAGGAAGATGTCATTTACATATAATAAAATCCACCATTTAAGCATACAGTTTGACAAAATATATACTTGAATAAGCACCACCACAATCAAAATATAGAACATTTTCATTACCCTAAAGAGTTCCCTTGTGCTTCTTTGCCCTCCGTTCCTCCCTTCCCTATCCCCAGCTCCAGGAGAACACTGATCTGCTGTCATTTAGATTGCTTTGTCTTATCTAGAATTTCAAATAAATAAAATCATACAACATCTACTCTTTCTGTCTGGCTTATTTCACTCATCATAGTATTTTGGAGGCTCCTCTATGTTTCTGTGTCTATCACAGGTTCATTTATTTTTATGGATGAATAATACTCCATTATAACAATATGTCACAGTTTGTTTATCCATTCACCTATTGTTGAGCATTTGGTTCCCAGTTTTGAACTGGAAGTGTTATGAACATTCATATACTGTTTGTGTGGAATACGTCTTTATTTCTCTTGGGTGACTACCTAGAAGTAGACTTGTTGAGTCATACGGTATTTGTTTAACCTTATTAAGAACTGCCATACTATTTTTCAAATTGGTTATCCCATTTTATATTCTCAGCAGCAGTGTATGAAGGTTCTAGTTACTTGACATCCTTGTCAAACTTTGAATTGTCAAATGTGTTTAATGTTAGTGAGTTATGTAGTGGTATCTCGTTGTAGTTTTAATGTGCACTGCTCTGATGACAAATGATGTTGAGCATCTTATGTGCTTATTGGCCAGCTATATGTTTGCCTTTTTATAGTTTATTATTCTTCCATTTCTACTTTTATTTGAAACAGTAAGTACCTAATTTGTGCCTAATTAAAATACATTTAGATGGGATCAAGTAATTTTTTTTTAAATTTTAAATTAAATTCTTATTAAGGCGAATAAGAAAAGAGAATAATTTAGTAATAGTAGCAAGTTAACTTAGGTCGTCAGGTTATGTTTTTGGAAAAAAATAAATAGAATTATAAAATAAAATGACATGAAATTTATTTAATTTTAGAAATCCTCTTTTCAGCATGTGTTAAGAAACCTAAGAATTTATGAGTAGACGGTATGCTAATTCAAATCAATTTAATAAGCACAGAGTGATTGAAGTGTGTTATGGACAGAGCTAGACAAGATGAATAAACTTACCGCATGCTGAGGTACTACTCACTGGGGCTCAGAATCAAGGTAGAGTAGCAGACATGTACGAGTATATCTCATCCTGACATATGTTTGACCATGAGCCTGTTCCAATGTTATGCTGTGGGAGCACAGAAGAAACTGCCCTTCATTCTGACTGGGAATTAATAGCCTTCAAGATGGATGTGACAGCTTTGTAGAGATATTAATAGTGATCTTAAATCTGCAGCATTTTCTATTTGGTCTTAAGATTTCTAACATTTAGGTAATTTTTTAGTGACTATCTAAAACATGAATAAGTATTAATCACTGAAGCTTGGATTATAGAGATTAATGGACATACCGCAAATACTGCGAATAATATTTATAAGATAAATAACGTTTTGTTCTAATTTTGTTTATGAATCTTATATCACTACCATGATAAATTACATAATTGTGGTCAGTGCTAACTCAAAGACTGTGGCACTAAATGAGATCTTAAATGTCATCTGGTCCCGTGTTAATTTTTTTCTTTAACCTGTATTTTTACTTAAGTTGCTTCCACCTTTTGACTATTGTGACTAGTGCTGATAGGAACATAGGTGTACAGGTATTTCTTTGAATCCCTGTTTTCAGTTCTTTTGGGGTATGTGGCCAGAAGTGGATTGCTGCCATACTGTTTTCCTTAGTGGAAGCACCATTTTACACCCCTACCAACAGTACACAAGGGTTCCAATTTCTCCACATTCTCATCAACACTTATTTTCTCTTTTTCTGAAAGTAGCTATTTCAGTAAGTGCAAGGTGCTACCTGTATTTTTTAAAGTCAATTTCTTTTCTTTTTTCCCTCTTCTCTCTTTCTCTACGTCCCTCCCTCTCTCTTTCCCTTCCTCTTTTTTCCTCCTCCTCCTAGGAAACAGGTCTCTATGTAAATCTGATATTTCTAGAACTATTTGAAGAAATGGGACTGGGAAACCTACAGCTAGACCTTTGCCACCTCCCCTTTTATTGCTGAAACAGTGAGGAGAAGAACAGAAGAGAAAATATGGCTCTATGTTGATTTTCTTACTTTAAGGTTGAGGAAACTGAGGCTCGGAAAATTGAAGTAACTTGGTCACCGCCACACAGAAGATTAAGACTAGAATTCTTAACTCTATTTAATAATTTCTGAAACAATTAATATATAGGGGTGTAAGAGAGATCTCTATATATACATTTGACCCTAATATATGGGGGTCAAAGAGAGGGGTCTTGAGAGATCTCTAACTCTAAGATTGTGAATTAGCTTTCTCAGGGTTATCTATTTTGTAGCTTAATTTCTGAAGTATTGAATGTATATATCCGATACATTGGGATATGAAGTGATTTTAAGTGGTCTAAGATGATAAAATGGACTTCAGGAGACTCTGAGAAAGAGCTGTAAACAAACATTGAATCACAGAGTGAGGAAATTATTCCCTCTTCCATTCTCTGTCACTTGAAGTAATCAACAAAGTCAGTTTGGTGAAGCATAACTGCAATGCCTCACAGGTATTTGCTAATCTTCCCCCACTCCCACATACACACTAAAAACAAAAGAGCAGGATTCAGACTCATAGATAACAGGCAACAATAGCTGGATAGTATTAAATAACTGTTTTGGTAAATAAATATTATTTATTTTTACTGCATTATAATAATGAAAGATGGAAGATACTAGTTTTCCATTTCTTGTTGTTATAAATGTGTTTCAAGAAATGTAAAGTTTAGGAAACCATTTAAAGAAAAAAAAAGACAGGCGGTACATTGAAATGACATATGTGTGCCTTAGTTCGAGTACTAAAGAAGCAAACTGATACAGAGATTTTAGTGCAAGTCATTTATTTGGGAAATGATCCTTGTAAATAGCAGTAGGATATCAGGAAGTGAGAAAGGGAAGGGATTTTATCCAATACAGATTTTATTATTGTTTAAGTTATAACTGTGAATAATTGGAGATGGATAACGTTGGGGCAATCTGGGAGCCAGTGTTATTCCTCATCTTAGAGTTATTTCACCTGAGGGGAGAGGAAACCTAGGGTATTTGGCAGAGGGCCACTCACGCTGCGAGGAATTTCCTGGCATTTCTGGCTGATGTGCAGGCGCGCAAATAGGATGCTAAGTGTCTGAGAAACCTCTCAGGCAAACAGGCTCTGGAGTGTGAAGCTAGACCAGTGTCCATTACCATGGTAAGGGTGAGCGTACACAGTCTTTGCCACATATGCTGCATATGTGTCAGAAGAATGACTACTTTTAGTATTTCTATCCCAGCTAGCCTTTTTCAGACACATGCATTTTACAGCTATCTTTGTTATTAGGCTCCAAAGTCTTAAAATGGCAAAGGAAATTTTTCTTGGTACCTAAACATAGTTCTTCTATTTTCTGCTTGAGTTTTTCTTCTTAGATCCTTTTGTCAATGGACAGAGAGTACTGAAAGTCTGTTTGCATAATATGACTTCATCTATGTTATTAAGTCCCACTCTAGCCTTCTATTCCCTACGTACTAACGCAAATTATTTTAGGTTTTCTTCATTAAGTCATTTCCCAATCATTTAGTAATTTACATTATTTGTTCCTGGACTTTCTCCAACTTCTCTTCATCTTCCTTAAATTGATGAGCTTATTTTCCATAACTGCTTTTTCAAGATATTACATTTCTTGAAGTCTTATATAATTTAAATTTCTGGCCACAAGTAGAGCTTCATAGTTTATTAATAATTTATCATCATTTGAATAGTAATTTAAATGATTTTCGTTATACAGATTACTGAAATTATCCCAAAGTCACAGCATATCTACATCAATTATTTGATAGTTATTATACTGTATTTTAGAGCTGTGTAAGTGGAAACACTGATTTAATCCTAACTACTTTGCTCTAATATGAAGTTAAAATTAAACAGTAATTTTAATTAACTGCTGTTGGTAGGGATGTAAAATGGTGCAGCCACTAAGGAAAACAGTAGGGCAGTTTCTCAAAGAATTAACTGTGCTGCTGAAGAAATTGAATTGGTTACATTATTTTGTAAGTATCTAAATTTATTTGCTGTATTTTATTAACTCCATTGGCAAAAAAGAAAAAGTACCATATGGTTGGCATTGTAAACAGGCAACTCATGTTTAGAGAACTCACCTTTGATAGCGACTAATAATAGTCCATTTCAGTGATATATATACAATAGCAAATAAATGGAATGACTTTGCCTCCAACCAGTTTTTCCCTTAAGCAGAGTAAAATAATTCAGTAATTATTCGGCTTCATTAAAAAAAGTATTCATTTTATGTTAAAACATAATAATTTGAAGAGTCTTTGTTTAATTATGTTTTATTAGTTTTAGGTGTACAAAGGTTTTATGGTTTTATTAGTTTTAGGTGTACAATGTAATAGTTAGACATTTACACCCCTCACAAAGTTAACCCTCCTCCCCCAATCTACTGCCCTTCTGATATCATATATAGCTGTTACAATTCTATTATTATTTTTTTTTAAATTTAAGTTTATTAGGGTGACAGTGGTTAGTGTCGGAGAAGTTGTGGAGAAAAAGGAACCCTCATACACTGTTGGTGGAAATGCAGACTGGTGCAGCTGTTATAGAAGGCTGTGTGGAGGTTCCTCAGAAAATAAAGAATAGAATTACCATATGGACCAGCAATCCCTCTCCTGGGTATCTACCCAAAAAAATCTGAAAACGTTTAATTATGTTCTTGCTCATTATTCCCACAGATGTTTTACCATACTATTGTGGCCACATATCATTATGAGAAACTTAATAAATTACTGCTTCACTTTTCTGGGGGAAACACCCACCCGTAAAATACATACACATAGACACACACACACACACACACACACACACAACTCCTACACGTGTGCACACGCACACATACACCAGAGTTACTTATCTGGACAGTGTAAAATAAAGCATCAATTCTCAGTTTGTAATTAACTGCATTCTGTAAGTGTGTTTTGTAATATACAAAAGCAGAAGTATTTTACACACATATGTTTTGCCTTTTATTAGGTTTTAGGGAGCTACAATTTACTTGCAATGATATCTGTGGATCTTAAGTGACAGAGTTCAACGTGTTGTGAGACGTGATTGTATCCGTATAACCTACACGTTTTTCAAGATATAGGACATTTTTATCACCCTAGAAAGTTTCCTGTGTCTCTTCCATCTCTTCCCTCTTTACCCACAACTCCAATCCTAGAAGCAAGTACTGTTCTGATTCACAGATTACATATTATTACATTTTGTTTCATTTTTTTAAAAACATCATGTACCTCATAGAGTTTGAAGTGAAAGAGTTGACAATTTATTGTAGACTGTTTTGGATGACTGATAAGGTAAAGACTGAATATTGATACTATGATTCTAAAAAGCAATACTTAAAAATATATAGTGAGTAATTCTAATACTCTTTTTGGCTTTATAAATATTTTGTAATTTGGATTAATATCGAATTGAACCCTACATATAGCCTACACATACTCATTGGATAACATAAAAATGTTTTTATCCATCTAAAAATAACTTGTGAGTAAACCTAATTGGTTATTAATTCAGCCCTAAATTAGTCATCAGCCATTTTTGGAACCATATCTTCCATATCTTTAGTCATTCGTGCTTGGCTTCAAACATTTTTGCTTCTGCTAGTGTAAAAGTATTCTTCATCTAAATACTAGGTTGGTGAAAAAAAAACAAAACAAAAAAGTAGGTTGGTGTAAAAGTAATTGCGGTGTTTGCAATTTTTTTTTTTACCCCTTTAAACTGCAATTTCTTTAGCACACCAACCTAATAGTAATCTAATGTGCTGTCAGTGCTTACAGTGCCCCATCTTTTTGCTTCCATGGAAGCAGCACTTTCACGGTAAAATTTTTTTTCTACCATTTCAATGAATTTTATTCTTTAAAATAGCATATGAGTGGAGCTGTTACATAAGAAATTCATAAAGTAAGGAAAATTAAAATGGTTTTATTTAGGAATAATATGAGAACTAAATTTTCCCTGCTCCCTTCATCTTTTCTTTATGTTTCCTACCCTGGTGAATCATTTGTGTGATTTTTTTGTTCATGTTGTTTTTCTGCAACACAGAACTATTTGCTACATTTCAAGTTGTGCCTGCCTCCTTTCCTTCATCCAGTTCTTTTTGAGGATGTACTATGTACCAAGCATTGTGATAGGTGATAAAGAAGGAAATAGACATTGTTTCTGTCTTCATAGGTTTGCTTATGAAACAAAATTCTCTCACTCCTTCCTCTACATCAGAACTAGCATTGTATTTGCAGGGAAGTTAGTTATATAAGATGTAAATGGATGACAAAGTGTGAGATTTAAATTATAAACTATAGTGCTTAGGAATGGACAGTAGCTCAAAGGAATCATTCTCCATTGTAAGGTTCCAGGCAGTTTCCGGGCAGGTGGGAAATAGATTTTAGGTGGCTGGGCTTTCCCAACAACTGTCAAATTGACTGCAAACCTGTTCCCCCAAAGTGCAGGGATACCTTGGTAGTTAGGGAATAATACCTTTTGTTTAATTGAGTTGAAAAACAAGGAGACAACAAAATAAATCAGTTAAGAAAATAAGATCCTGTCCATCATCCTGATAGGACCATCTGTCAAAGCTTCAAGAAAGATACTGATTCCCAACTCTTATCACTGTAAGTCTCTTGCTTATATTTCATAGAACTTGAAGTTTTGAGAAGAGATACACTGTCAGGTCAATAGTTTTAAAAATTAATTTTAACCAAGAGAATAAATATCTAAAATTTATTTCAGTCAATGGTTGAGTAAATTTTTATAGAATTCTTTTTACATTGTTTTACAATTCTAAAAGTAGCTAATAATGATTCCACATTACATTATTTTCTTATTTTTAATATTTCTACTCTTTCTATTTTTCACTTTTCTCTATTTTTTTTCAGATTCTAAAACTTAGTATATTGCTCTCAGTTCTCTGGAAATTGAAAACATTATCTTTCATATTCACTATTTAACTTTTTTCTTGCTTTACCTTATCATTCCTTTGTCTTAAAATTTCACACAAATGCTACTTGCAACATATTTTATTAAAAAGGATTCAAATAGTATGGAAGCGTGCAGCCAAAAATAGTGCAGCTTATTTTATTTTCAGTTTTGTCAAGTACCATTGTAAATTTTCCTTCAAGGTATCTTTGTAAAAATTATATAATTCAGCTATAGATCAGTTGATGTTTCTCTAAACTGATTTCAGACTATGAATAATTCAATATTTCTTAGCGTATGAAGTGTTAGAAATTTAGTGTATTATGAAATAAGTTGGATTTTCACTTAAAGACAAAAGGCAAACAATGGAACAATTTATACTAGCGGAATTGAGATCGTTGTTTAATTACTATTTTACCAAAATATTGTATTCTCCTTTAAATACTGTAGTCAATATAGATAGATAAAATACTGAAGGAACTCTGGTTATCATAATAACCTGACCTCTTGTAAAATAGACTTTATATTTTAGGGTTGATAATAGTTATTATTCTCCTAAATTTTCATCAGGTGCTTTAGCCAATGACTTTGTCCTATTTTATTTACTCTGTACCTTAAATATTCAAACTTTCTGAATAAGTAGCATTTTATTTCCCTAAAAACTTAAAATGTAGCAGGAAATTAAAAATTAGGTTGGTATACATGTTAGTCTTAATTAGGGAATATCAGTGAGAGCACAAGTAAGGAAGAGGGAACTGGTTCTGAGTGAATTTCTTTCTCCCTGGGAATCGTGAAAATCCATGGAGTTGGAAATTGGTGTAACCACTGCTTTAGAGTCTACCTGGGTTAGTTTTCTGTTGTTGTGTAACGGGTTACAGTAAACGTAGTGGCTTAAAACAGCCCCCCGTTTATTATCTCACAATTTCTATAGGTCAGAAGTTTGAGTGGGCTTGATTGAGTTCTCTGTTCTAGGTCTCACAAGACTGAAATTAAGGTGTCTGTTGCACTGAGCTTTTATCTTGAGATCCTGAGGAAGACTTAATTTCCAACCTTGTTCAGGTTGTTGGTGGACTTCATTTCCTTCCTTCAATTGTAGGAAGGAATTGTTGAGGTCTGTGTTTTCTTGTTGTCTGTCAGCTGGGTTCTGCTCACTGCTTCAAAGAGCACCCACATTACTTCTCCTGGGGCCCCTTCTGCAATGACACATGGAGGCCTTCTATGGTTTGCCTCTCTGACTTCCTCTTCTGCCACCAGCCAGAGAATTAGTCTACTTTTAACAGCTCACGAGGCCAAATCAGTTAACTCAATTTGGAGCTCAACTATGCCATATAACTTAATCACGAAGAGATATCTCCTCATATTCACAGGTTACAGGGATGAGGGTGTGGAATCTGAGGGCAGGGAGGTGTTTAGAATTCTGCCTGTCATATCACTTTGATATCTAGCATCAATTTTCATTGAAAAGGTCACAAATACCAGTGAGCTAGGGTGAAGCATATAACTCACGTATGAAAGGCCATTAAGAAGGCCTATATTTTAAAATGAGGTTTTAGCTACAAAGTATATATGGTAAGATTACTATGTTTATGGGTAGGGAGACTCAGTATTCATTTCTTTTTCCAAACATCGCATAATTTGAATTAATCTAACTAAAATACCCAGCAAGGTTTTCTTGAATGTTGAAAAGCTGATTCTAAACTTCATGGAAAAGAATATATAAAAGAATAGCCCCCGCCCCCCAAAAGGAAATTAGGCAAGAAAAAAGAATACCAATGGAGAAAGGACTTGTTCTACTTAATCTCAGAAGGTACAAACCTATAGGAACAAAAACTGAGTGATTACAGACCAGGAGTAAGTAAGCCGGTCCACGTATAAATGAGAACTTAGTTCATGATAAATATATTTCAAATAAAAAAAATGGATAGTGTAATAAATGGTGTTGAGGAAAATTGGGTATCTGTTTAGAAAAAAGTTAAAAGTATACCTTTATCTTACTACCCAAAAGAGATTATAGAAGTAATCAGTTTTAAAGCTGCAAAGCAAATACAAACAGAAAGAAGAGGATATTGTTTTATAATCTTAGGAAGGGGAAGATCATAAAACACGACAAGGCTTATAGGAAAAAAGTTGATATGTTTTGCTAAGTCATAGTTAATAAACTCTAAAGATATAGAAGAAAAAGACATGAAAAACATGGGGATAAAATTTCATCATGTTTAACAAAATCCTGTAAGTCATTAAGGGAAAACAAACAATGCACTGGATAAGTGGGCAAAGGAGAAGAATAGGCTATTTACATAACATGAAAAACAAATGGCCAGTAAACAAATGGACAGAATCAACCCCATAGAATGTTTGATAAAAACCAGATGTATTTCCTCTTTTTTTTTTTTTTTGGTAGGAGGCTGGCCATGTGGCAGGAGCTCTTATGCACTTTATTTAATATTCATGTTGCCTCATATCTCTGTTCTCATAATAGAGGTCACACAGACAGCAAGTGGCAGGCATGAAATGGAATCTCAGGACTGCTGACTACAGGTCTGGAGGTCTTACTGCCACTCTGATGAGTCCCCATAGGTTATCTTCAGTGACCTTCGTTGACACTCCACCCCCTTTGACAAGCCTTTTCCACATCTCATGTGACTTCCTCAGTCCCCAGGTCTGAGTGCCTTCGGATGTTCTAGCTCTGAGATGTTTCCCCCCCCCCCACAGCCACCTTTCCTGCCAGAATGGTAAGCCCATCTAGGCCCATGCTACCCTCCCACCTCACCATCTCTGATTATCAACAACATCCTGGGCTGCTCTCTGCCCTCGGTAGCCAAGCACACAACGTCCATCTCTGCAACCTCTGGGCTGATAACCTCCTCTGTCTCCCTACCCTGTGGTTCTGGCCTGATGTGTTTCGTCTTTATAGCACTTTTTTATAATAGAGGAAAAGTAACCTAAGTGTTCATCCATAGTGGAATGGTGAAATAAGTTAAGCTTTATTTATACTATGGCATAGTATGAAACCAGTAAAAATAGTTGTGCAAGCATGTGTATACAGACAGACAGACACACACCTGGAAAGAGCTCCAAAATGTATTGTTAAGTGACAAAAAGCAAGTAGCAGGAAAACACGTTGTGTATCATCTGGTGCCTCTATGCCCTCTTCAACAAAAAGATATGGTATTAGAGACATAATAAAATGTTCCCCGATGTATTTTCCCTTATATTTATTTAGGTGGCATGTTCTGAGTAGTAGATTGTGAGCAAAAGTGACATGTGTTATTTGTTAGTTAAGGCATTTAGGAGCTATTATGCAACCTCTACAATCTCACCTCCTACAAGGCTATGCCAAGGAGGATACAACTACAAAATGGTAAAGCCTTTGTTAACCAGCATCTCTCTAAGTGACCACAAGGAGCAAGGCCTGATGCAGCCTCTGGTAGGTAGGGGACTTACGTAGCAGTTAAGGCACTGAGACATGGGGGTTGTCTGTTGCAGTTATTGTGAACTCTCCTGCTTAGTGACAGAGACGCATATACACAGGAGGGTGAAGTTATCAGTAGGGGACTGGACAAATCCATGTCATCCTGTGGTTACTCATTAACTCCTAGACGGGCAATAGCAGGAAATGAGTGTGAGGATAAAGCAGAAGGCAATCACATTTTACTCTGATTATTTATTCACTGTTTGAATCTTATGAAACTGTATTTATGTATAACTTTAAAAATATCGTGATAAATGTGATATTGCTAAAAGTAGGTGATACACCAATAGTTTGCTTCAAAATTAACTTGACCCTTGCTGTGGTAATATTATGGCTACTACTTTATTTTATTTAGGGATTTAGGTGACTAATAAGTTGTTACAATGAAGTAACTATTTTTGTTTTAATTCGTATATGAAATGTAAAGGTCTCTAAAGTGGAAAGTCTTTTGTTGAGATTTTATTATGTCTTTATTAAGAGTATGATTTACCGTGTATGATACAGCACAGTATTTTCTAATGTTCAGCAAACTGCCTCATGATTTCTGCTTTCTCCAAAGTCCACTATATAGTTATTTATTTATTTTTTTTTTTACTTATTGGTTTTCTATGAAATTAGCTAAATGAATTAATTTAAAAAGAAAATCTTATGTTTTTCCCTAAAATGAAACACTAGTATCCCTTGCTATAAAAGGAAGATAAACATAAAATTAAGTGCATAAAAATGAAATAATACATGATTTGGATAACTGCTCTCGCTTGATCAAAACTGACACTGAGGCCTACTTTCCTATAAAAAGCGAGAGTATTAAGTATCAAGGAGGTAAAGACCGAGGCCTTTTCGTTGACATGTCAGAATGATTTAAAGATCATTGAAAATGGAATTAAGTTCTAGAAGCATATGGTTCATAGTTATCTAATGCATGTCTCTGTCCCACCAATGTCATTAATCCCACATTTGGGGAAACGCTAGCATTGTGGAAAGAACTCTAGGATTGGAGTCAAGAGACCTGGAATCACTGTCACTTTCCATGTCTTTGGGTTGTCACTATGTCTTTGTACTTCAGTCACTCTTTATAAAATAGGGGTACAAATGCTAACCATCTTTACTTCACCTCAAGATTTTTGTGAGGAACAAATGAAATAATATTTCATATCGCTATTTATAATAGTATTAGCACTCGTTTAACAATTGTGTGTAACTAAAAAGTTCTGTTGTTTATGCTTTGGCTATCAACAGGTAAGTCTGATAACTCATTTTCTTAATTCCCAACACTACTCCTTAGGGAGTCAACATCTCTACTTTCTTTCAAAAATGCCTCGTTACCATAGACACTGGAAGCAAGTATGAATTTGCATCTAGGTTTTCTCACCAGGGAATATGCTTAAAGTGTATATTCTAATGGTCACTCTGGAGTTGCAAAAATTAACTTTATGCAAAGTTAGATCTTCTGATGTGCTTCTTACATTTCTTGATATTTTATGTTTCTGTAGTGACATTTATTACTAGAAAGACTAGAGGAACTTGCTGCTCTGAAGACCTCTGCTAATACTGCAGGAAGATTAGGTATACTTAGCTCATTTGTTTCTTCTGGTCACCAGAGTGTTCTTTAGTAAATTCCTTTCCCCAGAAATTATTACCTAGTTTAGTAGAATCTTAGTATTGGTCCTGCTGGGCCCCAAGGGAAATAATGTTTAAGACTTTGTTGTAATCATGATAAAAAATATTCGTCACCTGTAGGAGGTAGTTGTTATTTGGTTCCTTTTCACTCACGAAAAAAGGTTTAAACATTTTATGTGATAATAATATTCATCAAATCTGTCATTGAGAAATCATTCTAAACTAAATCTGTTCTGAGTCAGATTCCTGCTCCTACAAACACTTCCCCTCTTGCCTTTGAAAAAAATGTTTCACCTCTTCCAAGTAGCTTTTACTCTTTGATGCTAGTCAGATATTTCGGGGGAGATAGATGATAGGCAGTTAAGGATGATTTATTGAACTAATTCACTCCCAATTCATGTGGTCAGAAGTGCAAGAGAGTGAGCCATGACCTTACTTTCCACTACATTAGCCTTCATATGATTCTACTTGAAGTCCAAGTGTAACAGTAATAGTTACACTTTCCTAACAACTTTTAGTTGCCCATGGCAATCATATAGTTTTAGTAAATAATTCCTATAAAGCTCAAGTGTTGTGTTTAACGCTGGCCTGTTGAAGAAGCAGGCTTTGTGATGTTTACTGGATTTGAATGTGCTAGAAGCATCAGTTATTTACTGAAAATCTACTACAAGAAAAGTGTATCCAAAAATCTGAGTGTTTCTGAAAGACAGAAGAAGCTGCATAGTTGATAAGTGAGAAAGTCACCTAACCTGGGGTCAGTAAGTGAATTTACAATGTAAGCAAAAAAATTCCATTTTCTACATAAAATGATTTGTGTCATTTAAGTGAGCAATGATGTTTTCCATCAGTTCACATTCATCACATTCTTTGAAGAGGAAGGGCTACCATTCCTAGAAGATTAAATAGGAATTTTGTAGTTATCATTGAATATTCCCGGAATAACTTTGTAAATTAATGTTAAAGAGATGGGGAAACGTTTTGTTCTTTCTCAGTAAGCCCAATGAGAGAGAATTTAAGTAACATTTTTTCCAACCTGCCCTGTCACTTAAGCATGCTCTTTGTTCACTGTGATTCTGTGATCATTAAGTCTAAACATTCTTTACCTGCAAATTACTTTGAACATTCAAAATATTTGTATGGTTCTTTCTTGGAAAGATTTATTAAATAGCCTTGTGAAATATAATTTATTTTTTTAACCATGACTGAAAAAGATGATTTGAAGTTTATGATTTTTATTTCCATAAAGCATGCCTGTTGAGGAAATCAGTTTTTTCCTTATGCTTTCTCTTTTCTTGCATATTCCCTTCTAGCATACCCACCCCGTACTCTCTCAATTTTTGACTTACCTTTCCTCAATCCCTTCAGTTCCCTACACTTTTACTAGTACAGAAATACTGAATGAATTCTGTTTCTTCTCTTTTCTCACAAAGTGGCTTTTCTAATTAACTCTCTGCTGCTACTCTGGATGTTTTACTTCCCCACTGCCCTTTAATTAATAGCTATTCCAATGCGGACCCTTCTGTTTCACTTTTGGTTAGTCACATAGCAGCCTCTACCATATCCTGTGTTAGAGGATATTCTACTATCCCATGTTTTTAATCTGCTAAGAGCTCTCTCATATCTCTTGAGAATCTATTAAAGACATCTTTTTTTTTAAAGTTTATTGGGGTGACAAATGTTAGTAAAATTACATGGATTTCAGGTGTACAATTCTGTTACATCATCTATTGTGTGTTCACCACCCAGAGTCAGTTCTCCTTCCCTCACCATAGATTTGATCCCCCTTACCCATCTTAAAGCGAGTTTTGACATTTCTCAGTACTAAGGTTTGACCTGTTTGATGCCAACCAAAATGTGTGAGGAATGGTCTTGTATGAGAAAGGCAGTGAAGACCTTGACATAATAAAGATATTTTTACATAGAGAGTAGCATTGTTCTTAGCTGACTAATGAACTTAACAATTATAAATGATTTCATTTACTATTGAAAAGGATTTCTGTTTTGAAGTCTGATTCATATTATTTTTCTTGAAGCACATCCAAAACAACATATTGTATAAATTTATCCTCAAAATATACTAATTGATTCTGTTGAGCTAGCACATCTTTTGTGATATGTAATTTGTTTTGATATTTACTTCTTTTATAAATAATTATAAAAATGTACAAACTTGTAATACTACATTTGAATAGTAATAAGCACTTTCATTTAAATATGTATCAATAAGAAAGTGTTAAGTTGCTTAATTCATCTAGTGTCTATGAATGTAAATACATTGTTGCATATATTTATATTTTTGGGATAAATTTTTTTCCTTCAGTTGACAGAGAAGATACATTTCTGGAACAGAATGTTATTAAGGTTAGATTTCATTATTGCCAACATTCTGATGTAATACTAGGTAACCTTTTAGAAATTGGCCCAAGGTCATTTTCATTCACTGAACAGTTAATTATAGAAATTATTGATTATTTCTGCTAATTCCACCTTTACCCATCTTTTTTGAGTTCACATTTTCACCACTTTTTTGTTTATTAAAATTCAAAAATAGTAAAAAATATTCTGTCATCCTCTTTGGAAACACATCAGAAAATTTATTTTGGGAAAGGTAATGAAATTAAGGAAATTAATTTCCTATATAGTTTATTTAAACATCTCCTTCCTCTCCCCTAAGGGCTTGGAAGGTGTGACAGTTTACAGATTTCACAAAGATGGGTGGCAAATACAGTCACTGGGAAAGCTTGACAGGATGCGAGTTTCCCCTCTTTTGGCAATGCTAACCTGAATAGTTCCTTCATTAAAGAAAGGAAAATAAAAAATAAACTTATAGTAGATAACAGTTACATGTTTGAACAGAAATTAATGTTTAGCATGACAATAATATCAAGTAATAGTTGAACAAATTTGAATTATAGTTGTTTTAGGCTAGAGAAAATAGCATGTGACTTTATTTTAAAATTTCATCCTTGGTCTTTAATGATACATTAAATAGCATTGAAAGTGATCACATCGGTTCACTTTGGAATAATTAGCATTCCTTGGTGGTTTCTTACTATTAAAAAAAAAAATACTAGTACACTTATCCACATTAAGAAGATACTGACAAATTTTACAAGTATTCAGTGGGCATTTCCTTTGCTAGGTGCATGGCATTATTTAATTATTGAATAATTATTAAATATTTACAGTGTGTTTACACTTTTGGGTCTGTGGGAATACACAAACAATATAAAAAATGTTACTTTTCTCTTTGTGAACTCGGGCCAGGAGTAGGGGTGGGCTGGAATTCTGCCATTCTCATTTTCCATCCTGCAACTGGGTTTGCAAATCCCAGTAAGATTGGTTCTATAGACACCGATCTTTTCCTGGATCTGACTTTAATTTGAGGTAGAAGGAGCATTTCTATGGCTCTCCAATCCAGTTTTACCAATAATACAGCCCCAATGTCCGAAAAAAGGAAGGGAGGGAGCAAGAAAATCAAATAACAAACCTTCAAATAACAACTAAAAGACTTTCAAGGAGCTTAATTTATTGGTAAAATGAGATATACAAACATAAGGTAGTTATTTTTCCTTTTTTCTTCTCTCTTGTTTTCTTTCCTTTTAAACCACTCCCTTTTTTAAAATTTCCTCCACTATCATTATACCCGTGAAAGAATACCTTCTCAAACTGCAAACACTATGTGCAGTTCCATTTCTTATCATCACTAAATTGTTTCAAGAGCTTCTTCAGCCCAGTTTCTAATGAAAATTGTGTTGCCTCCAAAATATTCTAGAATTCAATATTTGCACTATTTAGTTTGGTCTTCCATTTAATTTGTTTTGTCACTTCCTTAACTTGGTAGATAATGCAAAGAATAATGCCCTATTTTTACATTGTACTGTAAAGTCGCAATGTGATCAAGGGACATATTTATATATTGCTATCCTAGATGAGTTAGCCAGCACGTATCCAGACTTCTTTTCCAAGATTCTTGACACTTTCTGAGTTTCATTTCTACTTTAATTATAGAATCTCATGATTTGAAGGAACCCTCGATGAACATTTATTGTGCATATGTATGGCTCAAAACAAATGAGATATAAAGGTGAAATTTACACAGATGTAGAAGACAATACTTTTATTTTGGAAGTATTTAATAATTTCAAGATGTATTGTAATTACCACATATGCCTGTATCATGCTTTGTATCTATATTTAATAGTTTTGCATTCTCACAAGAATCCTTTATGATAGAGTAGGTATAGTTTTTATTTTGCACACAAGGAAATTATTACTTAAAGAAATAAATCTGCTATCCCAATAAACAAACAGTAAGTATCAGCACAAAGACTTAAAATCTGTCTACTTCCAGATTAACTGATTTTGCCACTTCATATTAGCTACCATGAAGTACTACCGTGTTTCCCCAAAAATAAGACCTAGCCGGACTATCAGCTCTAATTTATCTTTTGGAGCAAAAATTTATATAAGACCCGGTCTTATATCATATTATATAACACCCGCTCTCATATTATGTTAAAGTAAGACCGGGTGTTATGTTATGTTATGTTATGTTATGTTATGTTATGTTATGTTATGTTATGTTATGTTATGTTATGTTATATAAGACCCGGTCTTATATTAATTTTTTCTCCAAAAGTCGCATTAGAGCTGATGGTCCAGCTGTGTCTTATTTTCGGGGAAACACAGTACCAACTGAGAATAAGTTAGTACTAAACTATGTGCTACCACCCGTATTAATGAGTCCTAAGAGAGCAAAAAGAAAAGAATAGTCTCTCGTGGGATAAAGTAAGTTACAGAAGTCTTCTTAGGGAAACTAAATTTTTCATCAGTACTAGAAGGAAATTCGTGGATTTGTGTTGGTTGATGAGAGAATTTATGTAGAAAAAACATGAGCTATGAGAAGGTAGCAAGAATGTGCAAAATTTTAATGTATGATTATAAAGGAGCAGAGAAGCTGTGTTTAAAAATACCCATCAGGGTTTAGATAGTATTAATAAGAAGATTTTGTATCCTAGTCTGAGTTATTTTTTCATCTCAAGTGTGATAGGGAGACATTTAAGAATTTAAAAAGAGGAGTTATATTATGAAAAGGAAGTGAATATTCTTTAAATGCTGACTTCCACCATTTAATCTGTCTGCTATTTGTATTTTTTCACAGATGTCTTTTCTTAGATTGAAGGTTTCCTTCTATCTTTAGTCTACTGAGAGTTTGTTTTGTTATTTATTATACCGTGAATGGATTTGAATTGTGTCAAATGCTTTAACTGCGTGTATTGATCATATTGTTTTCCTTCCTGTAAATTTGATGGACTACATTTATGGTGGACTGCATTAATATTTTTAAATATTAAACATGACATTACATTTTTGGCTAAACCCCACCTGATTATGATGTATTGTCCTAAAAATACATTGCTAAATTATGTATATAGTTCCCTTGAACAACACGGGTTTGAACTTGACAGGTCTACTTATAGTTGGAATTTTTTTTTTCCCTATAAATATACCATCCACCCTCTGTATCCTTTAGTTTCCACATCCACGGATTCAACCAACTATATATCAAAAACAGTATTTTCCATCCGTGGTGGGAATTCACCGATGCAGAGGGCCAACTGTATTGTTCTATGCCATTTTATACAAGGGACTTGAGCATCCTCAGATTTGGGTATCTGCAGGGGGTCCTGAAACCAATCCTGCTCAAATACCAAGGGAGGACTGTATTTGGTAAAGACATTTACGTTTATGTTTAGGAGAGAAATTATTCTGTAGTCGTCTTTTGTTGTAATGTCTTTTCTGGTTTTGGGGCTAGCCTCATAAAAACATTTAGATGTTCCCTTCTTCTCTATTTGTGAAAACATTTGTGTTACAGTGGCCTTTATTTTAATTTAACTTCCTGAAATGTTTGATAGAATTCACTGATGAAGCCATCTGATCCTGGAGTTTTATCTGTGGGAATGTATTCAATTTCATATATATATGTGTGTGTGTATATATATATATATATATATATATATATATATGAAAAAAATTTTTTCATTACTGTTTTTTGCCAGTTTGGTAATTTGTACCTTTTAAGGACCATTCCATTTAATCTAAGTAGTTGAATTTGTTGGCATTAAATTGTCTTTATTATTCATTTTTTTGTCTTTAGGATGTGTTTCATCTTTCATCCTTGGTATTCATAATTTTTCCTTCTTTTTCTCCTACCGTATTTCCCCGAAAATAAGACCTAGCCGGACAATCAGCTCCAATGCGTCTTTTGGAGCAAAAATTAATATATTATATTATACCCAGTCTTATAGTAAAATAAGACTGGGTCTTAATTAATATAAGTTCTGTAAGGTGTAAACACAGTAAGGCTACCTTAATGTTTATGATTTCATTGCTTTTTTTCTGTTATTTTTCAGATGTCTATTTCATTGGCTGTTGCTCTTTATTTTCTTTTTTCTACTTTATGTTTAATTTGTTTTTCATTTTCCAGCTTCTTAAAGTTGAAACTTTAGATATATTGTATTGGGTTTTCCCCCCTAATATAAATATTTAAAACTATAAATTTCCGTCTATGCATGGCTCTAACTGCACTCCACAAATTTTGATATATATTTGTATTTTCAGTATCACTCAATTTAAGATTTTTTTAATTTCCCATGTGATTTCTTCTATGAATCATAGATTATATTAAAGTGTATTCATTATATAAATATTTGAGGATTTTGCGGATATCTCTTTATCTTTGATTTTGATTTAAGATCTTAAGTGTATAATAGCTGTTTTAAAGTTTCTGCCTGCTACTTCATATCTTTCATTTCTGTACCTTTTTCTATTGATTAATTTTTCTCCTAGTTATAGATCACATTTTCTGCTTCACATGTCTAATAATTTTTTATTGAGTGCTGGACATGATTCTTACCATTACCGTTTTGTGTGTCTGGAGTTTGCTGTCTTTCTTTAAAAGTGTTAAAGTTTATTTTGTACAGGCAGTTAAGTTACTCATGGATCAGCTTGATCTTTTTGAAGGCTTATTTTTTAACTTTGTTAGGATGGACCTAACGTAATCTACTCTAGAGCTAGTTTAGCCAGCCATACTCCTAACGCTTTACCCTTCTGGTATTTTTACAGAATGTTCTAGGTGTTCATTAAGGTCATATAACAGTGGCTGGTCAGAATTTGAAGATCTCTGTGCCCTACACACGTGCAGCTTAGTATTCACGGAGATCTCTATGAATATTTCTGGATCTGCTTCTATGCTTAATGCTCTCTCTGATTCTGCCCCCAAATTTCAGCTGCCTAAGCCTCCCCAATTCTCATATCTGTCTCCTCACCTCAGGGAGCTCATGATGCTGTACTTGCTTTCTTCCTTCTTGCTTTGCAGTCTGGAAAGTGATTCCATGTCAAAAGCCAGGATCATTGTTACGGTTACCTTGTTTGTTTCTCTTCTGTTACGGATCACAATCTTATGATGCCTTTGTGAATGACTAAAAACATTGTTTTACATACATTGTTCAGCTTTGCACTTGTTTGGTGTGGCGAGGCCATTCCAGTAGTATTTATCCCATCATGGCCAGAAGTGGATGTCCTTCCACATATTGATTTATATATTTTATGCATTGTGTACATAATATATGAATTCATTTTCATTTTAAAAATACAAGAGCAATATAAATCTGCAGAATAAAAGGTGTTAGTCACCTCACTTCTCCCATCTCATATCATGTAACTCAACAAAGTAACCATTTCAGAAGTTTGATGTGCATCCTTCTATTCTCCTTTATATACTTACTACATTTACACACACGTGAACATATATGCAGATACATACATATTTTTAAACATAAATCCAATCACATTATAAATATTGTTCTATAGCATACTTTTTCACTTGATAATGTCTTAGAGATCTTGCTGTTAAAATACATATCAATCTTACTTTATACTCTTTTAACATCAGTTATATGTTCTGCAGCCATTTATTATTATATTTAATCACTCTACTTTTCATAGTCATTAAGGTTTTCCATTCTAATTTTTTGTGCTTATAAACTGTATTATGTAATAGTATTGTACAGCAACTGTTTGGATATTAAATATTTCTGTAGAGGAAATCACAAAGGTATCAAATATTATGCCTATTTATAAATTGCCTTGCTAAACAGTTTTTACATATTTATGTTACTCCTTATTAATAGGAGGCAGGATCTCTGAAAAAATAGTTGATTCCGGATCTAGGACAGGAAATACAAGAGATAAGTCTGGGACATCTTATCATAGCAGAAAGCAGAGGAATTAAGAAAGACTACTGTGGTCATGTCAAAAGATACAGGATCTAGTTTGAAAGGATTACCGTTTGTCAAAGATGGAACAATTTTAGGAAGAAAAAAGACTGCTATGATTGAAAAACCTCAAATATGTTCAAAAGCCAAGAATCATAAGGATACAAAGCAAACCAAGCCAAGCTGAAAACCATACTGTTCACCTTAGGAGGGAGCTAGGAGACAAAAATCATTATTCTGAGTACTGGTAAGAAAAGAATCATGTATTTGTCCTGTTCTTACTGTGCAAACCTTATTTCAAAGTAACCAAATAATTAATAAGAGGAATTTCTTTTAGAAGTCTACTGATAAATGACAGAATTATATAACAGAATTAGATTATCCAAGTTTTCAACCTTTATTAATTGAAATACTGTCTCTAGAAAATGGTCATCATGGCTACTAATATCTCAGATATAACATGGATAGGAAACATTGTAGTAACTGGTCCAGCTGACAGCACTTGACCCCACTGATTATATGTATCATTGCAGAAAGAGAGACAACCAGTTGTTACATGGCAACTGATACGATGCAATAGGAAGTGCACAGTTTTTCAAAATTTGAATCGGTTCAAGGCCCCTGATCTAACTTCAGTTTATAGGACATATAAGAGATAGAAGAACTTATTAAAAGACTTATCAGGGATGCTATCAGCCAAATCCAGAAATTCTACAAGATAAATGATCTAGTTTCTTCAATAAGTAATAGATAAGAAACAAAAAGATTGGGAAACTGTTAGAGATTAAAAGCGAATATGGAAATATCACCCAAATGTAATATATAGACATTGTTTGGATCCTGATTTGAACAAACCAATTGTAAAAAAAACTTTGGAATAATCAGAGAAATTTGAAAAATGACTGGGTTTTAGATGACATTAAGAAATTGTTAATATTTTATATGTGATATTAATATTATGTTCATGTTAAAAATAGTTCTTATCTCTTAGAAACAAAATGAAATATTTATTTACCAGTGAAATGATATAATCTCTGTACTTGCTTTTAAATAATCCTGTAAGGGGTTGAAAGGGAAGGTCTGGTGACAATTATTTATCTTGGATGATGAATCTATGAGTTGTATTATAGTATTTATTCTACGTATGAGTGTTTGAAATTTTCCATCATGAATTTTTTAATTAAAAATAAATTTAGCTATCATAAACCAGAGGAAGAGGATTTCATAAATCATCAGTATAAGTGATGAGCTTTCAGACTTTTCAGCCTAAACATTTGAAGCATGTATATACATATATACCCACAGAAATGTTATAGAATTTATTCAGCATAATTGCTATAGTTTTCTTTGACCCAACATGCATTCATCTTGAGGAAGTTAAGGGTCACCTCATAAGCCACTCTCACATTTATCAATACCCTAGAGAAATCTTTGAGGTAAATCTAAAGCTGTGTATTCTTTCATATCTACCTCTCACCAAGGTCCTCCTGTTTGTTTTGCAGGTACAGCAGGTACAGACTGTGCAACAGGTACAACATGTCTATCCAGCTCAGGTGCAGTATGTGGAAGGAAGCGATACTGTCTATACCAATGGAGCAATGTAAGTTTATATATGGGAATCTTTTTTAATTCTCCCTCCCGAAGCTGGAGATCTATTGGAGCAGTTTCCATGGTGCATCCAGTCCAGCCATGCTCCCTCTGCTATATGTCAGCTTATAAGATTATTCTCCAATAAGGCTTATTTTGTATTTGCAACACACGGTGCTAGTGATTTGCACAATGTAGAAGAATAACTGATATGTCATTGGTCTTTATGTGTCTATATGAATATATATATCAATCTTTTGTGTATAATTGTTTATGTGTGTATGCATATACACACACAAAATCCAAGTACATGTGTGTATGAATATATACACACAAAATCCAAGTATAATATATGTGGAAAATCTGGATTAGTTTAGGGAATACTTCAATTGTCTCTTGCATAGTTCAAAGGGGAATGTTTCCAGAAATTTTTTGAATGCATTTTTGAAAGAGGAAAACATATATTTGAAATGTGATTATCTCATTTTTGCAACACTGGACTAGTAGGAGTAAGTGTCCTAAAATGACTGTTCTGTATAAATAAGCTATTTGAAATTCAAGTACAAAAAACATCTGAAATTAAGAACATTGTCTTTTGGCCATGAGATAAGTTTACTGTGGCAGTACCATTAGCTCAGTGTGTGTGGTTCCTGAGATCTTTTGCCTGTTATTATACACATGGGCCTTCCTGTCTGGTCCTTACAAAAGCCGGGCTTCCAAAGCACTGTTGAATATTGAGGATCCTATTGTTAATGTGGACATTTAATTTGTATTTTAAATATCAAAGATTATTAAGTAATAATAATTTTTTTTTAATTTTTATGAAAAGAAAACCTCTTTTTTCACCTTTCCGCTTCTTGCTGTTTGGAGTATATATTCTGATTTTATATATACATATATATGTGTATACACGTTTTAAGAAAGGAAAAAACTATATTAAAATTGTAATACTCAATATATACCGATAACAAAAGATGAATACAAGTCACGTTTGACTTCTACAATTACAAGAGGTGCTCAAAGTGTCCAGACACTCCTGATTACAGTGAACTACTACTTGAGCAATGCTGACTGAAGTGTTAACATCTCTTAAAATGTGTATACATTTTTTTGGCACCCCTGGTATATATGCAGAAGCTTTCCCAGAAACATCTCATTGGCCATAACTGTGTTACCTGATAATCGTTAGCTGCCCAGGAATCTGGGAATGTGAGTTTGTAGCTTTCAAGTCTGTATGCTACAAGGTGGCAAGGGAAAAGGGCAGGTGGAATGGGTGTTGAGAGAGTTAACTCTACAGTATCTAGCACAGCCATTTATCATTAGTCCAAGATAGGATGGAGAGATTACTAGTGTGTGACTTGGTGAAAGTTACAGAACCTGCTTTTTCATCTATGAAATGAATATAGTTAGCTTATCAAAAGTGTTTTGTGTAACATCAGGGAAACAGTGAACACTCGATAAACATTAGTTATTGCTATAAAGTTATGTGCTATACTTATATTTCTTTAAATATTTTTTTCTTTCCTATTCATGACTCTAAATTCTGTGTTATTGCCTGGTGCATTTTTAAACTACCCCACCACTGATCTTAGGGTCTTCCACATAATAGATAGATGTGTGATCAGTGAATCAGTCCATTCATAAAACCTGAGGAAAACAGCATCTCTAAAATTGAGTCTTTAAAATTATATGGCCCATTTAAGTGCAGAAATGATTAAAAGTAAATATCTCGTGCCAACCTGTACTTTCTATGGCCCATTAGCTCAGTTGGTTAGATCATGACTAATGAGGACTAGGTCATGAGTTCATTTTCCACAAAGTCCAATTAGCTTTGATCTGGTCTGGATCGGCCCAGATTGTGTCTCAGCTCCCGCCAATAATACAATAAATGTGTACCCTTGGTCAAGGGAAAGATGATGCATTTTAAAAAACCTTTCATTACTATCAAGTGTAATTTTTGACTAAAGATTCCGTAGCATCATTTTCAGATTCACTAAAGAAACACTGTTATCCTCAACATTTTTGTAGCTAGAGGACTATGAATTTTTTTTCTCAAATGTAACCAAAATAAATTTTTTCAGCATAAGCCATTCCAATTTTTCTTTAATTTTGTAGTACTGACATTTGACTATGTACAATTTTTGTCTCTAATGTTCATTTTAAGGTTTTTTTTAATGCTCTTTTTATATGATACACTTCCATGGGTGTTAGGAAAGGGTATTCCATATTCTTCTATCCCACCTCACTGAATAGCTAGCTCGTGTTCTAGCCCCGACCTGGATCACAGATTCCCACTTCTGTGATAAATGCTTTATGCTGATGATACACCCAGAAGATAGGGACACCAATTTTTATCATGAACTTTCAAGCACCCAATATATGTCCCTACAGCCTGTATCTGAGTAGTAAGTACAGAGATGTGTCATCGCTTAGGAAAATGTGTAATCATTACAGTTTGTTGATAGGAAAGTGTTTACCTGGTTCTTGCTCTGCGTATGGACGTTCATTGCCAGCATGACAGGCTTAACAGTGTGAGTGCGTGTGTGGGCATATATTTAAAGGAACAATTGAGACTGCTTTCCAGTGCTGCGAGTTGGAATAGAATAGCTCTTTACTCAAGGGAGAGGTTACTTAATTCACTTTTGTTCCTGTTTATTTTATCATTGCCATTCTAGTCACCCAGACTGCACCATCGGTATATTTTCTTGCAATAGTTTTTTCAAGAAGATTCTTTTCAAAGTTTGGATCATAGCCTTATTCATTCCTGCAGATTCTTTCAATTTATGATCTCTCATCATTTCGAATACTACAATTAAACCAGTTGAGAAACATTTCATATCATAGAGAGTCCGATCCAATTGAAATTTCTTGATGTAACTAAGAAAAAAATTTTTCTCTCCCCCTCCCCCACTAAGTCATGTTAGTCAAGATAGAAATAAAGACATCATGTTATATCATGGCCAAATTAAGAAATCCTAAGTTTTATTTAATTTTAAATGATTTTTTTTTGTATCAACTTCTCTTTGAAGCTTATCTACTGTTGAGAGATGATCAATGTTTTAAAATGCCCAAGTATTCATTCCATGGATAACTTTTATAAGACTTGACCGGTAGAAAGCCTTCTTTGTCTTTGGATTAAAGATTTCTCATCAACCCCAATACAGAGTTTATCAAACTGTGTTTCACAAAAATGTTAGTACCTAAAAGAATTCTCTGGTACGTAATCAGAGAAATACTGCATGAAGATACTTCTTTTGAGGATGCTAAATTCCTATTATTAGGCTTTTAGAGGCTCTGAGTAGTCCTATAGGAAAGCAACATAGTGTTTTAAAAACTAAACCACAAAAAAAAAATAAAAATAAAAAAATAAACCACAGAAAACTTTTATCTGAAAAATATCTAATAGCATCAAATGGCATATTTTGAGAGGTGGTACATTATTTAATATATTGACATTGAATAGATTTATTCAAAATTTATAAGCATGTGTATAGGACTCCTGTTTTTAAAGTAGTCAGTGCTTGAAGATCATATAGTTAGTGCATTTTCTGAAGCCATCCAATTATTTTTTTCTATACACTTTGAAAAGTATTAATAAGGAACCTTAAAGGTAATACTCTTCAAGTTCATTTTTCGTCTTTTAGTGAAATAGTGAATTTCAGGATTTGCAGGTAAAGTCATGCTTTCTTATTATTAAAATGCTCTCTGCTTAGAAGAAATGGTCTTGTGGAATTTCTGTAAGGGAAAGGATGCTATTTTCATTTATACTTCTACTGATATGCACTTTCAAATTGGGGTAGGGTCTGGTTTGTCATGTAGAGCTCTTTTAAGAAGTAAATGGCTAGTTACTTGGGAAGCTTTTAGAAAGAGCTAAGAGAAGAGCACCAATGTCTCTACAATTAGAGAGGGGCCATTTCATTAATCACATAACAATTTCCATCTCTCCAAATATTGAAGACTTACAAATATGGCGTCTCAAAATGTCAGAGTTAAGAAGTTCATGGAGATCATTTATTCCAATCCTTCGACTTTACAGACACGTAATTGAGAAAAATTACTTATAATATGAGCAGTGCAATAATACGACTGGCTAGTTAGTGTTTTGAGTTCAGATTTTCTGATCCTTAACGCATGGTGCTTTACAGTGATCTGCAGATGACGGTCTTCTGATCCTGATTCATTTGGGCAGTTGGAGAGAATGGTTGGCCAGTTACAAAAAAATTTTTTAAAAATAGTAAATTTTATACGTTATACATTGCATTATTATATATATTATTGTAAATAGATAATAAACTAGTGACTTTTTTATGGTTGATGACTCTTTTAAGAGTCTTTTGTCATTCATATGAATCTCTTTTTATGTTTTTTTTTTTTAAATCTTGTGTTATATTTTTTGGTTTTATTTTGTGACTACAGAATATTCTTTGGATATTCATAAAATATGTAGAAAAGTCCATATTTAACGTCAGATGTTTTAGTTAAATAGCTTTTAAGAGAAAAAGCTATTCTTTGACTGCCCTATCTACCTTTTTATTATATTCCATTAGTAGAATTAAATGATGCATATTAATGGCAGTTTTTTTCTGTGATATTTTCATAACCTGTACCTTGACATCCAGAATAGTTCTACAAGATACACTTAGGAGAGTTTAGACACTTAGTTTTTCTCCTAGTTTTTCTTCTCCTTTTTCCTCCCTCTGTTTTTTAAGAAAGGAGGAAATTAAAGAATCCATGTATGCTTCTTTAGGTTTAGAACCACATTGTGTTATTAATTTTTTTTAAATGAACTTCAGAGACCCATGTTCACCTATCAGTGGGAGTGTATTTCTCCCACTGACTACACTATAACATCAGGCAAATAATAATACTTGCACCTAGATTTCCTTATCTGGAAAATGGGGATTAATAGTTGAAAGCATTACTTAATAACCAGGTCTTGTATTGTCTGAAAAAGTATATTCACTTTTAGCATAGTTACTCTTATAAAGCTAACTACAAAAGTAAAACGTGATACAAATCTCTGCTTGAACACAGGTTTGGAAGCTAGAGTGAGAAATCTTTGTTGGGGGGAGGGTGGTATATATTTGAAAAGGCTTGAAATCATGATATTGTGTCTCATGGAGACTAAAATCTTTTAGGATGTAAGTATAACCTTCTAGCTATATACAGTCTAAGGCTGATTCATGAAGCCTGGGCTTAGCAATAACCATAATGTTCTAGAGAGGACAGTACTAACAAATCTTAGTCTGGCCCTCAAAAGGAGTCAGACTAGTGGAGTCTCACCTCCCAGCGAATGCTCCAAGGCCCCAAACGGCTTTTAGGTCAGCAGTGTGTTTGACTTGGGCATGGGGCATACCACCTATTTATGTGGACTTGGTACCGTGTTTGGCCTCAGTAACGTATGTACAGGCTATAGCTGCTTTCATCCATTTTTGCAAGTCCCACTGGACAGTACATCCATCTCTAACAAGGGCCTGATTTCTCTCTTCCTCTTTATACTAAAACCCCAGACTGACCACATGTTCTTCAGCCTCTTCTAAGTTCTTCTTCACTTTATAATGAATTGGCTCTATGATCGTCATTGGTGATCTTCTGATGTTAAATATAACAGACATTCTTCTAGATTAAATTTTCTTAATCTCTAACAGTCAACCAGCCAGCTAATCTATACTTGAGTCACTATCTTCTTTTGTCTCTTCTGACTGTATTCTTCTGTTTCCTTCATAACTTACTGGGTCCTCCTCAGTCATATTATTGGCCAAATAGTTTTTCTATGTCTTAAGCTCTGTGTACGTTTCCCTTCGATTGTCTAACAGACCACATTTCTTCTACAATACTTATGACTATGTGTTATTCTCATGACTATTTTTAACTTATCTACCATTTGTCTTTCCCCCACTAGAATGTTAAATTCATGTAGGCAGGTACCTTGTTTGTTTGTTCCCATTCTCTCTTTCATACCTAGAACAATTGTACATGATAAGTGCTCAATGTATATTTGTTGAATTAATTAAATAAAAAATAGCATTTAATGAGAGGTGAGACAGGAGTAGGCTACTTGGTAGTTTCAAATACACAGGGAAAATTGAATGGAACTGAAATGAGATGCTGATAACCGTAGTATTGATTCCACATTTCTGTTTGGGTTTTTTTTTGTTTTTGTACAAAATTTTTTTGGGCTTATGACCAAAAAAAAACAAAACAAAACAAAACCATGTATATGGTTGCTCATTTTATCTTTTTTTTCCAAGTATACAGTACAGTAAAATTAACTATAATCACTATGTTGTACATTAGATCCCTAGAACTTATTTGCCTTATAACTGAAGGTTTGTACCCTTTGCCAACATTCCCTCATTACTCCCACCACCAACCCCTGGCAACCATCATTCTACTCTGTTTCTATGAGTTTGATTTTTTTATTTACAACATGTAAGTGAGATCATACAGTACTTGTTTTTCTCTGTCTGACTTATTTCACTTAGCGTAATGCCCTCAAGATTTATCCATGTTGTTGCAAATGGCTGACCAACATTTCATTGTGTGTGTGTGTGTGTGTGTGTGTGTGTGTGTGTGTGTGTGTGTATACACACATGTATGCCACATTTTCTTTATCCATTCATCTTTTGATGGATATATAGGATGTTTCCATGTCTTGGCTGCTGTCAATAATGCTGCAATGAACATGGGGATGAATATATCTTTTTGAGATATTGATTTCATTACCTTCAGGTATATACCCAGAAGTTGGATTGCTGGATTATATGGTAGTTCTAAAACAGATACATGGACCAGTGGAACAGAATAGGGAGCCCAGAAATAAGCTCACAAATACACGGTCAACTAATCTTTGACAAGGTCACCAAGAATACACAAAGGGGAAAGATTAGTCTCTTCAATAAATGGTGTTGGGTAAACTGGCTACTCACATACAAAACAGTGAAATTGGACCCCTATCTCACACCACTCACCAAGAATTAACTCAAAATAGAGTAAAGATTTCAATGTAAGACCTGAAATTGTAAAACTCCTGCATGAAAACATAGGTGATAAGCTCCTTGACATTGGTCTTGGCAGTGATTTTTTTTTTCTTCATATGACAGCAAAAGCATAGGCAACAGAAGCAAAAATACACAAAAGGGAGTACATCACACTAAAAAGCTTGTGCATAACGATGGAAACCATCAACAAAATGAAAAGACAACCTATGGAATGGGAGAAAATATTTGCAAATCATATATCTGATAAGGGTTAATATCCAAAATATATAAATAATTCACACAACTCAATAGCAAAAAAAAAAAGCAAATAATCTGATTTTAAAATGGGCAAAGGGCTTGAAGAGACATTTTTCAAAGGAGACATACAGATGGCTAACGGATACATGAAAAGATGCTCAACATCCTAATCAAGGAAATGCAAATCAAAACCACAGTGAGATATCACCTCCCACCAGTTCTGATGTCTATTATCAAAAGACAAGAGAAGAGATAAGTGTTGGTGAGGATGTGGAGAAAAAGTGACCCTTGTGCACTACTGGTGGGAATGTAAATTGGTTTACCCATTAGGGAAAACCATATGGAGATTCCTCAAAAATATTAAAAATAGAGCTATCATGTGATCCAGCTCAATTTTTCTTAATTGCAAATTTTGAACAGTTACTCTGGGTCAAAATCATTTTGATCCATTTCTCCCAAAGTGGATTTAAGCTCATATCCAATTTCCTGACTTCTGTTGTCAGGGCAAATGACCTGTACATGTACTTATTTAGGGTACCCTTTTGGTATGCTTCAAAAACTATAAAAGCAATGCTGTCATGGTAGCTGCCCCAGAATATAAAACTCCTTTACATGAGTAGACTTTGATGTTTTAAAAAACTGAAATAGACTAAAATTACTAATAGTTGTGAAACACCCTTTTTTTCTTCATACCTATGAAAGTTGGGCTTCCCATTTTCAGTGTCCTCCAGTACCCTAGCTCTGGAGGTCTGTTAGACCAGGAGTATTAGCATCACCTGAGAACTTGTTAGAAATGCCCTCTTTTGGTCCCTAGCCTGGTACTACCGAATCAGGAACTTTGGGGATGAGGCTAGCAATTAATCAATTATGTATCAATGACATTTTGGACAGTACATAGCACATATTGTGACACTGACAACTAGAGCAGAACATGAGGTACTTGGAGAGGAGGGGAAGAAGATGATTAAGGAGTTGAGAAACAAGACATTAAGTAAAGGTTAAGAAACTGGGATTTTTTTAGAACAATAATGCTACTTGAATATTTAGTTTTTACCTCCCTTTTAAACCTCATTTCTTTCTAATATCTCCTCATTCGATATAGCCAGCCATTCTAGACTTCTAATTTCTTCCTAAATACCAGGATCTTTCTTGTGTTGTGGGTTTTGTACATGCTGGACTCTCTTCCTGATCTATTTTTTCTTCCTGTATTCCATAGGGCTGACTGCTTTTCATCATTTAGTTTCAACCTTAATATCTCTTCTTTAGGGATAGCATTCTTGACTAACCTATCTAGTATGATCCTTCCATTTATTATACTTTAATATTCTATTTTTCTCTGTCTTAGACTGAAGAAAATTTCTAATTATCTTATTTCCCTTCTTATTTTTGACCATCTATTGCTTATGTTATGTAGCCCTTATGACAGTAGAGGTTAGGTCTGTTTTGTTCCTTTTATTCTAGGTGCCAGAATAAATGCTCAGTAAATATTTGTTAAAGGGATGACTGTAAATTAACCTGAAAACAATAAAACATTGTACAAATGTAAGCTATTATAATGACCAACGTTACTATATTCTATCTTCATAATAAATTTGATGGTATAAAATTTGCAAGATATTTTATTTCCATAATTTGCCATTTTCATGCCATTGCTTGGTTTTATCATTGACTAGCTTGTTGGTGGGAGAATATTCAAGACCTGGGTGAAATATAAAACACATAATTTAGAGATATTATATATGTGGAATTGTGGATAGTTAAAGAAAACGGAAAAATTGATTATAGCTGAAGTAAAGTGACATAATTATCCTAGTGAACAAGCAAGCAGGGAATATTCAGTCATATTTATCCAAGGTATATGCTAAGGTATGATGGGATGCAAACAGCACTAATTTTCTGAATTCAATGGATCATACATAGTCCTGACATTTACATAGAACCTTAAAATAGAGTCAGGTATGAAGAAGCTCCTGTCAGCAAGTATGCACATATCTACGTGCTTACATTCATTACTGGGTACATATGCAGAACAATAGAAAGGTTTATTTTCTGCTGTAGAAATAATATGACATTATTTTCATAACAATGTGTGGCAATCAATGAAGAACAAACAAAAGGAACACAGCAGCATCTTTCAAATGTGCACAGAATTGCTTGGGAATTGAGCTGTTTCAGGAACGTCTAGAAATAGTTGCTTTCAATCTGATATACCAAATATTGAGTTATTTTCTCAAACATATGTTTTGGAAATTTCTGAGGAAAATAGTGTGCAAGTAATAACTCATATGTATTCATTTTACAATATGAAAGATAAACTAATCTGAGGTATCAGAATTAAAGGATCATTATTTCTACTACCTAAGAAAGAACTGCTTGTTTTTGCTCTTGATGCTGCTTCTTTTTTTTAAAACATAAATTCTTCAGCATTTATTCAGGAGCATAGAGAGTTTAGACATAGAAAAGACCTTTTGGAGTTATCTGCGCATAACTCTGGCTCTGGCTTCAGAAGGAATAGGTTAATGCTTATCTTCGTATGTTTAAAGAGCAATGGCTAAGAATATTATGGTCTGCCTCTATTACCCAATCCAATGTTTAAAAATTCATCTATTTCTTATGGTAAGTGTACCATTTTTATCACAGAGAAATTCAGAAACATTTCACAGCGTGCCATTTCCTAATAAAATTGTTTTTTCTCCCTCCTAGAAATTGCCAATCTTTACCCCAGTGCATTTTTATACAGTAGGCAAGCCTTCTCCTAGGTCCCATGGGTCATGATTCAGTAATGAGGATAGTTTATGGATTAGACATACTCTTTAGTGACGTTTACCTTCTTTTATTCTTTGCTCATTTTCTAGCTCATGAATCATCTCCAACTTGAGGGGAGTATTAAAATCAAAGCAGGTTGCATTTTACTGCCATATTTTCATACTGACTTGAGGGCTATAGATATAAATATTCTGTGATGCATTTGTTTGCATTACTAATGTTCACTGAGAACTAATTATACTCGTATAAAGGAGGCATGCCCAAAAGATGGAGTGATTTTCACTCCTTGGAATGTTTCTTTTGTACTATAATAACAACTTCCATGGTCATAGAACTTATAAATCCCAAGGGTATGATGGTTTGCATCCTTTGAAATAGTCCTGCCTTTTCTGTCTCTTTCTGTGCCACTACAGGTACATCTGCAGGTCCCATTCTGGGTAAGACAGGAGAGTAGTGTGAGGCCAGTAAACAGTGAACTAAGGTATAAGGAAATCCCAAACAGCAACAGAAAGTTCACATGGCTCCTGTACCACCTGTTAGGGCTATTCCCCAACCGTCATTCACGAATGAAGTTAAGTTCTTTTTATATGACAGAATGGTTGTTCAGTGCAGATTCCAAATCCATTGTTTTACCAGCTGTGCGCTCTGGACAAAGCTCCTTAACCTATTCACGTTGTCTGTGAAACAGGAATTATAATAGTACCTATCACATGGAGAGGGAATGAAGATTAAATGCGTTAATATCTCATGCACATAGAATAGTGCTTGGTGCATAGTAGTAAATGGGCAGTATATTCGCTATCATTAGTTATTATTGTACGTTTTATTTGTGAAATCAACTTATTACTAGGGGGTATGCATAAACATTTAGCTAGGACTATGAAAATGAGCACTGGCACCGTTGTCTTGAGTCTGTCAAAGTATTTATTAGCTATAGCTATCTGTATACCTTATTTGGCTGTACTTAAACATCAATATCATATTGTGTTATTTTAAGCACAAAGAAGGTCACTGTTATAGTCAGTGGAAATAGATTAAAATGGCCTCATTTCTCTTTTTACCTAAATTTGAAATCAGCATGACTTTTATTTTATCAAATAAATGTGTAATGAAAGAAATATATAAATTAGATTTCCCATTGGGAAATACAGCAATGAGGAGAAGAACTGTATATGTATTTTAAATGGCATTTTTCTCTCTAAAAATTCTCTGTGGAGTTGTTTCTATCATCACCCACTATTTTACTAAAATTTACATTATAAATTATATTACAAGTGTAATTTTTAATGAGTTCAAATGACTTGTTTTAAATGATACAGACAAGTCTTTGACTACTGTAGCATAATTTCTCATCTTTTAACAAAATAAAAAGGATTTATGTTTCAGAAATGTATAAAACTGGCTATTATGTCAGATTATATTTTTATATGTTGACTAGTGTGCCCACAGTACACCAGCAACTGTGTTGAGTGTTGAGGGTACAAATGGGAATAAAACAATTTAATGGGAATAGAAGGACATGAAGAAATTAACACTCAGTATCTTGAGAGTTATATTTCAGGTATGCACAGGGTGTTAGGAAAGTACAGGGAACAAAACATAACAGCCCTGTGAGGAGTGGCCGCAGAGGGCAGGTAGTGCAGAGAAACAATTCTGAGATAAGGTGATGCTTGAGCTGAGAGTTGACAAAAGATGAAGACAAAGAAGGGAGTTACAGAAAAACTTGAAGGCCTTTCAGGCAGAAGAAACCATATGCAACAAAGCAAGAAGGCAAGAGAAAATGGCACTTTGGGGCATCAGCCAAAAAGGTCAGTGTGGTGCGAGTGAAGAAAGCACTGAGGAAATTACTGCTACTACCACGTTCGGAGATTATGTGGCTCCAGCCCTGTTGGTTCTGGTAAGATCAGTCAAGGGTTTTGAATTCCTTCTGAAGACAAGAGGGGATCATAGAGAGGTTTTTTCAGAAAAGTTTTATTTTCGTATTTGCATTGTAGAAAAATTCCCCTGGCAGCACAGTTGAAGATAGACTGGAAGAGAGCCTGATTAGAGGAAGGAAAGCCAATTAGAAGGTAGTAGTAATGGAGAGTATGAAGAATGAATACAGTGAGTATGTGAATGGGACGAAGAACTGTAGAATTATTTAGAAGGTAAAATTAGTAGGATTTAGTGACTGATGTAAGGGTAACTGAGGAAAGAGTCAGCAATAATTTCCAAAGCTGCTGGTGGTGCTGCTCTCTGCTGAGAGGGGGAATATAGGGAATATAGGAAAAACAGCGAGAGAGAGAGAGAGAGAGAGAGAGAGAGAGAGAGATTTTTTTTTTCAGTTGTATGTTAAATTTTGCGTATGGGACTTCCCATATACTATAGGGTTTCCTAGTAGAGATAACCGGGTGGCTATTAGAAACCCAGATTTAACATTCTTCAAGTATAACTAGAAAGTAAAGAGAGTGGAGATAATCAACTTATATATAAGGTGGTTCACCATGAGCATCTATATGGTCATATAGTTTATGGTAAATGGATGTGGTCCGAATAAAATGAGGAAAAATAACAGCTAAACATTGAAATCTCAGAAAATATCAATATTTAAAGTGCCAGAAAAATGGAGCTTCCAAAATGTCCTTGAAAGGTAATGGTAAAAAAAAAAAAAAATAGAAAATAGAAAAGTGGAAAAGAAATGTAGAAACTACAGAATAGGAGAGATAAAGACAGAGAAACCTTGTATATACATAGAAAATATATGAAAATATACACGCCAAATTGTCAGTAGTGGCTAGCTCTGATATGCTGGTTGAAGAGAATAACGAACTGGGAATTTTAATTTGATATTTGAATTTTTAATAAAATCATTTTATACATCTCGACTATTTTTGCAACTTCTTGTGAGCATATAATTAATTCAAAATAAAAACTAAATTCATGTTAAAATACATTACACTCAATTGAAAATGAAAAATCAATCAAACAAGCTTAATCAGAACAGAAAAAGGAGGGAAAGGGCAGCATGGTGTGATCAACAAGGTTATACTGCAAACAGGTCAAAAAAGATAAGGACTGACAGCAGCCTTATATCTTGGTATTTCGATTTGGTTGCAAGTGACCTTATTAAAAGCAATTTCAATGAAAGGCTAAGGGTAGAAGCTGTACTGCAGTTGTTGGGAGGTGGAAAGTGAGAGCATGGTGAGGTGGCATAGTTATCATGGCGAAGCTTAACTGTAAAAAAAGAAAGAGGTATGGATAGGGATTTAGTGTCCAAGGTTAGTAAATGTTTACTCAAGATCCTTCTGGTGTCAAGAAAGAGATCCACGCAAGCTCCCTTAGTCATGGAGGTTTATTGCAAGTCACCCAGGAATGTGAAGTAGCATGAGGAGTTGACTTATCAGCGCCCCCGTCATTCCAGACCTCAGCTTTTCTGAAACTAGGATTTGCAAGAAGTTCTATAAGGAATTGAAAAAGTCGCTCAACAAGATTTTTTGGAGGGAAGAGAACTGAGTCTATTTATATGCTAGAGGTAGGTACCAGTAGAGGGCAAAAGCTTTCAAGTACAGAGAAGCGTTAAGGAACTTGTTAAAGGAATGTATGTACCTGCTAGTTGGAAAGTAAACCCTACTACTTCTGGGAATGAAGTTTCATACAAAATACAAAACTCGACACGTTCCAAAGGCTCACCCCGATGTATTCTGAACACAAATTCACACTAGAAAAAATTAGATAAGATGATATAAATAAGCTAGTAAATTTCTTTCTTCTTCTTCTTCTAAAGCCGAACAACAACTTATCCTTACACAGAAACGCAGATGTACAGCCAAAACACTGGAGGGAATTACTTTGATACTCAAGGGAGTTCCGCACAGGTGACTACCGTGGTCTCATCCCACAGTATGGTGGGCACTGGTGGGATTCAAATGGGCGTCACGGGAGGACAACTCATCAGTAGCTCGGGAGGAACCTATCTGATCGGCAATTCAATGGAGAATTCTGGTCACGCAGTGACACACACCACTCGGGCCTCCCCAGCGACAGTAAGTATTTGAGTTTTTATTTGTTTGATTGAACTTGTTGGGTAGCCACTATTGTACATTTTCCAATATGGGGGGAAAAAAACAGCACACACGGGCTAGGACAAGAAAGTGTTGCATTTAAGTATTCTGGTATTATCTGGAATGTAGTATGAGTAGTATATGTTACTGATTCACACCCGCAATTGTGTGAATTTGGAAGTTCTTAGTAGTGGCAAGTCAGAGAAGTGATTCTCACTCATAGGCTTTCTGCAGTGATATTTAGTTAAATACTTTAAATTTCTACTGAAAGAAATTGCTTTTATATTACGCTGATTTACACTGGCTTTTTATGAGATAAAAACCAAGAAGTATTATAGAGAGTAAAATATAATTTAGTTTGGAATTTTCACCAGTAATATGTATGCTAGCTCATTGCCAAAGAAGTTGCTTTATGTAGGGCAACATTTCCCAAACTTCAGACATTTAAGTTTGGCCATATTCACATACCACCTATACTATTATTTACTTAATATATAATTTTTAGTTGAATCATTTTGAAATAGAAAACATGTAATGTTTCTAATGTATGTTAAATCCATTCTTAAAAAGTAAAATAAAAAATGTTTACCCATGTGTCATATGTAAAGCCATTTTGCATTCTACCAAAGAGACACTTTGGGAAGCGCTGATCTGGGTAATTCCAATGAAAAATATTTATATTGGCTTTGATCATAGCTATGAGCAAAGAGTATCTTCAGAGTACATATTTTAGTTTTCAAGTTTTTAAAATTTAATAAATACATTTATTTTGACACAAGATATTTTAATGTATTGAAATGATGTCATAGAAATAGAAAGCTGTGTAGAATTCAATATCATCAAACTCTGTAACCTGAGCTTTCTATTTTCACCTCAGTTGAACACATAAACGAGTGGTCATTTAGAACTACGTAACTAAAGTAGCAATGGAATTGATTTTCTACGTGTTTTATGTAAAAGGAGGCTGGGGATTCGGATTAAGTGCACACACCCATTTTTCATCATCTTACCATATAGTTTGTTCTCATAATAAAATTGAGTTAGAAACAAATTTGGTAAAAAATAATACGAGAAGCTTTACATTTTTCATTTTATGGATTTTCAAGATATAGCATATATGGTAAGTACTTTATACATACTTTTCTGTCTGTAATGATTACATGTGTTTAGACTTGCATCATTTAGTGCGTTTTCTCTTATCCATTCTTTGAAGCCCCTTACTTTCAGTTCACTATTTCTTACTAACTTCAGAACAGGTCACTAGCAGTTCTGAGTGGAGAGTTCCTTTTCTGTAACTTTTTCTCTGTGTTTTCAGAGCATTTCTTATGTATATTTGTCTCTTGCTTTTCATAACACTAAGTATAGCATGTCTGAACCTTTTAGTCACACTAGTATATTTTTATAGATTAGAAACTAAGTCATAGCCTCTCTGACCCACAGTTCCCCTATCAATAATATAAAGTGTTACTTAGATTAAATGATTTCCTAATTTCCTCGCAGCTTTAAAATCATATTTACAAAACAATCGTAAAATGTCCTAGATGTGAAAATAACTGTATCTTTACCATAAAAGGAAAAGAGGTAGAACAGGTGCCAGTACTTTATATTGCTCTTGAGAAAGGCTATCCAGAAAGTCATTTTCTTTGGAAAGGGAATTCATTGCCACTTATAAAGGTCTTTGAAAAACTGAAAAATTGGGGACAAAGAGTCTTTTCCCATTTTTGTTTCATCTACCCTCTCCCATGACAGCATACCATCCCTCCATTCCCTATCCCTTTCCTACTTTACCTTCTCCAGACATTTCACTGACCTCCCTGATTTCTGACTACCTGTTAAACATCTTTATCAACTGGGTATGGGTTTACTGAATTTATTACTGCTGTCACTCAGTTAATTAAATTGCTTATTCCAGGTCAAGTAAATACAGGTGCAAACATTAACAGGGTAAATTTTGTAGTTTGATTTTTTTCCATATATAGTATGAAAAGTAGCATTACTCCTTAAGTTATCCGTTACACGAATCTGATGCTTGGTTTTACATTAATTGGCAAATTAAACTAACACTTAAAATAACTTGAAGTATAATGACTGTGAATAGTAGGAAGCTTTAAGAAAACCCCACCTATTCATAGTATCAATTGTACATATTAATTTATACTTTATGAAAAGCATTAATATTTAAGGTTTTGTTAATGTTTATTGTGTGTTTTCTTTTTTTATAAGAAAATTTCCTTTTTAGCAAAAGAAGTGTAAAAGTTAAATAAAAAGATAACATTTGCATAGAACAATCATAAGGTGCCCTCATCAAAGCACATATGATAGTGGCATATGATAGATGTATATTATTTAAATATACATCTGCTAGTGTTTATTGTGTTACTTTGTATTTATTACCAAAATTTATGTTCAATTTAGATCCCCCTCTCAATTCTGCTTGAGATCTTCATCTGCTTCATTCACAGTGAGGTGGTAATTCTGTTTATAATTTCACATCTGTTACTGTAGTAAAGTTAACGTTTAAGTGCCATGAAACCTATTTAAGATTTCCTACCATCCTCCTTCCTGCCAAATGTTAGAAAATTTGTAGCTTTTTGGTTGTTTAGACTCCCGGTAGGTACCATGTCACTAAAGGGAATTTGCTTATTTTCACGTATCTTTATCATTCACTATAGAACCATACAAAGAATATATATGATTACAATCTTGAACAACTTGTTGTCAAGACTCAAGTCATTGCTTTCCAAACATTGAGCCCAACTGTGCTAAATAAGTTCAGTTCTGGTGGTTTAGTGGTCCTTCTACCACCAGTAGTATGTAGGGGTGATGGCAACTGACTAGCATATGTGTAGGAGTAGCATATACTGGGGCCAGGATTCCTGACTGGGACATAGTCAGTTGGGCCATTTCTTAAGAGCCTATAATAAGTGAAATGTTTAGCCAGTTGATTCAGTTGATGAAAAACTACTTAAGTTTGAGTATTTGGAAATAACAGAAACCTAACAGAAACCTTTCTTCAGTTACTGAGCAGCAAGGTTTACTGCTCTGATTCTCAGAATAATTGCCTTCACTCTGTCTTACATTTGACCTCTGCCTGTACAGAAATACTTTCATTTGAATTGATTAGGAATCATTTCCTTCCACAAAGAAAGTTTACTCCAGTGTGCAAACCAGTTTCTCAAAATATATCTATGAAGAAAGATAATGATTTAAAATTGAAGCCAATACTAAAAAAAGAAAAAAATGATTAGTACTTGAAATAGTTTCTTACCTAGTATAATATTCAGTATAAAACCATCTTCTCATACAAGAAGAATCTCCAAATCATTAATGGAGAATTTTTATTTGAGCCTGTGATTTACTTTCATTTTATAACTTTAATGAAAAAATATTTTACATAAACATGTTTTAGTATTTCATTTTTGCTTACACATTGTAAATACTGTCAGTTTTCAAGGTACCTAGAAATGTCAGAATTTTTCAAAAGATTATGATGTTGATAAATTTTATTTGATGAATAAATTATTACAAACGACCAATAGTATTGGTTAAAATACTATTCTCCCTTTACTTACTGTATTCATTTATTTGGTCAATGGAGTCTGTGTGTATATTACGTATATGTGTATGTATTTACTTATATTAGTATATATACACACATTTAAAAAGCATTTCTTGCTAATAGTTTTAAATAAGAATTTTCAAAAATATTAATGTTTCTTTGGCACATCACTGGATATGAGTTCAGTTAAGTTACTACTTAAATAAATGTTTTACATTTCATTAAATTAATTCTAGGGATCTAATTATTGTTAATATTTCAGTAGCACATGGACATTAATGTAGAGGATTGGGCTACGGTCATTATTCTGAACTTATTATACTTTGATATTCCTTCTAACTGCATCACCATGTTTCCTTATGTGTTGTTATTCATTTGAAACACTAATTTATTTTTCTTCATTATTTTTCTGTATAACCATATCATTTACAAAATTTTAGGATTTTGAAACCTGGGCACAATTTACATTCGAATATCAAAAATTTATGATTGTAGTTAGTGATATTTTTGTGCTCATTACAACATAATTTATCTTATACCACACTATACAATAATTAGCAATTTGCTTTAAGAAGCTTTATTTACTCACTCCTCCATAAAATAACATTTGTATTCTTATAATTAGATGGTTATTTACGGCGGTTTTTCTATCTTGTTAGCTAAATAAGATTACATTAATCACTTGAGACTGTAATATGAAAGCTAATTTTTACATCTTTCTGTATATATGTTTAGTAATTTTATATGTTAAGTGACTTTTGCTAAAATTAGATCCCACCAAGGGGCACAAGGAAAATGTGTTGAAACTAAAATTGTCATATCTCTCCTTCTTTTGATTAATGTAAAATATTGTAATTTATTTCAGTCACTTGGAGGAAAATTTGAATGTCCATCTGCTTCTATATAAGTAAAAGTTTGGCCTGGCTTATACAATTTATAGAAAGTTAAAAATCTGTGCTTTTATTTCTTAATTTTTGGTTTACTTATTTATGGGTTTGGTATACGGGAATGGTTTTTGCTAAGAAGATGAATATGTATAGCACCCCAGAAAATGATTTTGCCTTCTTATTCCTTTTGCTGGAGTGGTACCAATCAATGACCGTGTGCTTTGTTTTAAAATTGTTATTTATTTATATGAGTTAGTTATATATTCTTATATTGCACAATTCAAAAGATACAAGAAATGACAATGCAGTCCTACTCTCACCCCTGTTCTTCACTTCTTTTCCTTAGAGGCAACCACTGTTAGTAGGTTTTTTTGAGTATCATTCTAGAGATATTCTGTGAATATACAAGCAGAATGTCTCTCTCTCCCTCTCATTACCATTTCTATTAATACAAATGATAACAAAACTACTGCATCTTGCTTTTTCTTTTCACCTAGCAATATATCTCAGAGATTTTGTTTCATATTAGTAGTTGAAGTACTTCCTTATGTTTATGGGAAATGACTATATTAGAAGGAGCTGAACTGCCCATTTATCTTACCAAAGGGAAAAAAAAAAGTTAAAATAATGTTGGATATTGGTTATGGCTATGTAGACATAGAAAACCAATATAGTAACAGGAGATGAAAACTTCTGTTTAATTATCATGCATAGAGATATGCTAAAAAGAAAATTTTTTAAATTTAGAAGTATGCATAAATTATGCATAAATCAGTTATATTTTATATATTAAGATTTAATTTCTATTCTAAGACTATTATTTTTTTTTAATTAAAGTTTATTGGGATGACAATTGTTAGTAAAGTTACATAGATTTCAGGTGTACAATTCTGTAATACATCATCTATAAATCCCATTGTGTGTTCACCACCCAGAGTCAGTTCTCTTTCCATCACCATATATTTGATCTCCCTTACCCTCATCAACTACCCCATTCCACCCTAATGCTCTGGTAACCACTAAACTATTGTCTGTGTCTATGAGACTATTATTCTAAGACTAATAATTTTCTTAGTCTTTTTTAGTTAGTCTCAATGATAAAACAAAAATACTGCTTCGTTTATTTTGGCAGAAACATGTACTTGTGCGTCCATTATGATCGTAGCATTTTCTGTTTTCCTGTGTTCCGGTTTCCCTAGGCCAACCTGAACCCCCAAATGAAACTCCTCAGAGAGAGTACCATGAATCTTCTGTTTCCTGCATTTAATCCTAATTTGACTGAAGGTTGTGGGACCTCATTTTCAAAGCACTTAATAAAGTGGGACTTTGAGTGACTCCTAGTCACAATCACTTCATCTCTATTCCATTCAGCTGTCAGTCAGTTCTGCACTGCTCCAGCCTTAAGTTGATAAGATCTAGAGGCAGTAATTTTACGGTTAAGGCTGTAGGACATTAAACTCCTAGAAATCTTGATAAACTAGAAGGTTAAGACAAACAGAATGACAGGGGCCTTCAGCTTCTCTTGAACATAGCTGATGGGTTCCCTTGAATTTCCAAAGCAAAATATAATGAATTATTTTAATTTTTAGCTATTTCATACTGAAACAACATTTCAGAACACAGGGATGTCGTGGCGTATCAGAAATGGCTAGATTCTATTTCACGTGAAATCTAGATTAGGAAAAGTTTAATGATGTTTGCAAATTCTACTTATAAATATGGAGGTAATCTATGTTCCAGGTGACCTCTTGTATAACTTTGGCTTGACCCTTGCATTTATAAATCAAATTTCAAAGTAATTTCCTAGTTTGAAACTACTGTAAATTTTGAACAAAAAAAATCATTAATATTCCACTCATAGAGATCAGGTAATCCAGATAAAATATGAAATGTATTGGTGGCAAATGAAAATACACTGTAGTCTATGAGTTACATCTGAATCAATATTAGACTCATAAAATTTTAATACTGCCTCTTCCATTAGCCCATGTCTTCTCATTTGACGAGGGGAAATACAACACAATGTTTATGTCCAATTCTCAAATCAAAGGGAATTTTTCTGTATTCCCAGGTTTATCACAACATGCCCCAAAAGCATGTGATTTGATTACCACTTTCTCAGCATGTATAACTGCAGTTGTGTTTAGTAGTCACAAACAAAATTATCTGGTTTCTTTTAAAATCTAGTTATTATGTTTGATTATAACTGTTGATGTCCATAAATTTCATGGGCTAGGAGTTTGTAATCTAACTTCTGACTGTTAGAAATAATTTTACACATTTATTTAAAATTTACTTACTATACATTTTAGTAATTTTCCCATCTGCCTGGTAAAAAAAAAAGAAATTGTGTTTTCAAAATTACAGCAAAGATGCAGTTAAACAAGAGAAGGAAATGAAAAATAAAAATAGAAGGGAAATATAAAAATAGAATAACGAGATCAGAAGTTACAGATAATATGATTGTATACCTGATAGAAACCATAGAGAATCAAATGAAAACCTATAACAAATAATAAGAGAACTTACTAAACTAACTGAGTACAAGATTAATATACAAAGAAATCTATAGCTTCTCTAGATGCGAACAACAGTAGTTAGAAAATATACTAAAAGCCAAGGTCTCATTTATATAATAAATTCAAAATATACCAGGCAATAAACTAACAATGTATGTGTAAGATTCAACTGAGTAATAAACTTTTTAAAGTTTCTAAACATGAAAAGAAGCTTGAATAATTGAAAAAACAAGTATTGGTATCAAACATTTTTGCTTTCCCTAAATTAACTTAAAATATTTCAACATGATCTCAATCAAAGTACCAGTGTGTTTTTTTCTCTTTTACAAGAAAAGCTGTTTATATAAGTAAACATGTGAGAATAGTGAAGAAAACTTTGTAAAAAGAAACATAATGGAGAGGGGTGAGACAGAAATAACCCTACCAGTTATTCAAACATATTATAAAATCATAATATTAAAACAGAATTGTCTAGGCAATTGAATAGACCAGAATAGATCAATAACAAACTGAAAACCATAAATAGGTCAAATGCATATCAGAATATAGTATATGATAAAGGTGGCATTGCCTGTCAGTAGAGAAATAATGGATTATCACTAAATGGTGTTTGGGACAACTGGATAATTATTTAGAAAAGAAAATTAGATTGGTTCCATATATTACTTCTTACATAAAAATTAATTTCACTTGGAAAGAAAAATGTATTTTATTATTATTCTCTTACAGAGGTGAAACATGATGTAAAATCCAAAAGTTACAAAGAATATATTGATATAATCAACTGCATAAGTGAAAACATTTTATATGACAAAAACTACAATGAACAAAGGCAACAATGCAACAACCTGGCATAAAGTTTTGAAACATTTATTATTCAAAGGACTAATTTGTTTAATATACAGACCACTTTTATAAATCCATCAGAAAAGAAAAAAGACCAAAAATGAGGAAACTATATGAATAAGCACTCCACAGAAAAGAAAATGAAAACTGAACTACAAAGAAGTAACTATTTTCATCTCTCACACAGGCAAAACTAAAGTTAGTAAGCTTTGGCAAGGGTGTGAAGAAACAGGCATTCTCATTCGTTCTTGATAGAAATCAAATTGGTGCTGCATTGAAGAACAGTATGGAAAATTTTATCAAATTTGAAAATACATATATACTTGACCCAGAAAGTGTACTTCTAGAAATTTAAGAAGTACTGTTGATAACTCTAACATATGTGAAGTGCTGCATAAATAACCATATTTACTGTACAATTATTTGTAATTAAAAAAATTGGAAAAAGCCTAATTATCCATCATCAAGGAAATAAATAAATTTTGGTGCATTTGTCCATTCAGTAGAATTTTATACAGCCATTAAAAAGAGTGAGGCGATGTATGTCTATATAGCTATAGATAATAGATATAGCTATAGATATGGAAGATCTCCAAACATATGAAAAAGCAAAGGATTGTGAGTGTGTGTGTCTTTAAATAGAAACACACATTTGTATGTATTTATATAAGCACAAAGATATCTCTAAAGAAATGCATGAAGATAAAAAGGTGGGAGGCATGTGATTATATTATCTCTTCAAGAAAGTGATTTATTATTTTCAAAAATCTCAGTCAAGCTCTTAATGATTATAAAGTCTTATCTATTTGGTCATGTTCTTCAACCTACTTAGCTGAAACAGCCCTTTCTTTATGTGCCCAGTATAAAGACTTCTGTGACATGTCACGGTACAAATTAAATCTTGATCCTAGGTTTAAAAAAAAAATCCTCCTTTATTAGATTTTTTTTTTTTTTGAAAGTTTAGCGAATGAAAGCTGGCATTAAATGTAGTAAAGATTTTTAGAGCCATTCTTATTCTTAAATACTTTGGAGTGAAAATGAATATTTTGTATTTGTATTCATGTCCTTACCCAGAGTCTGTATTCTTTTCTTTAGTCATTCATTCTCTCAAACATTTACTGAGCAATCACTATTGACCAGGCACCGAGCTTCTATGAATATAAAGGTTTATAACATAGGTAATGGAGCTAGTTTCAGCTTTGAAATATACCTCATCCTCCAACGCAAAGAAATGGCACTCCACAAGTAGCCCCCAAACCCTTTAATTGCTTAGTTTCATCCTCCCTCACATTATTTTTTTAAATCACAGATGTTAATATGTTATAAATTGATTAATTTTAGATTCACCAAAATTATGCTTATCTTCTGATTTTGTTGCTACTATAAATTGGAAAATCGCCTAAAGGCTGGGTAGGATCCAGAAGCAAGAGCATGAAAGAAAAGCAAAAAATCCAAATAATACATAGACTTTAAAAAATCACCCTTTAAGTAGGGTTAGCTAGCCTGTTGTAGCAATGCCCATTATCTCCCTACTTGTTCTACCTGAAGTAATAACTGCAGTCTGACCTTGGCATAGAAAAACATCTGGATCATGTTTTACTGCAATGCTTCTCAAACTTGAGTGTGCTTTCTCTGGAGTGTTGGGTAAACCCATCCCTGGGCCCCACCCCCAGGGCTTTTATTCCCCAGTGTGGGGAAGGACCCAAGAGTTGCACTTCTTAAAAGTGCCCGGGTGATTCTGCTAATGATGATTCAGGACCACACTTTGTTAAAACCTCTGATTTAGTGATTATATAGACTTAACTACAACGTGAAAGTGTTGTTAGTGCTCAGAATAATCTGCAAGGCAGCCTTGAAATTTTACATTTGAAAATGTAAGCTTGTCTTTAAATCCTAATCCAGCGGATTCCTGAAGGGTAATTCTCGCTGCCCGGAGTGCTTATGCAGGTGATGTGTTAGAAAATCGTTTCATTGTCACGCACTCTTAGTGTCCTGGTGAGCGTGGAGGGATATGGACTCTCCAGAATGATCAGAAGAAGCCCAAAATCACAGTTTTGGTTTCAATCCACCAATTTAAACCAAATGTTCTCAGAACACATTCAATTTATGTTAGTTTCTTATCTAAATGTTTTTTCCCCATAAATATACCAGAATAGCTTCTAATGGTACACAATTGCCAAAACTTCAGGTTGAGAGCATAATAATTTAAAATTTTTCTCTAGATGTAAAATTATTAGTGAATAGAAAAGATTTCATATAGTTAAACATTGACAAGACTTAAAACTTCTTTGCTATAAATGCTTAGTGTGCAAGATTAAGATTTCATCTTTAGGTAGTTTCTGGTTGAAGCGGAGATGGAAAGCAAAGCTGGTTAGGTGTGTTTTCTGGGCATTTTTAATTCTTTTAAGAGTTAAAAAAACAACCTATCCTGAATCCTTACAGTTAAGCTTCTTTTCAACATTGCTGTGGAGTAGTGTATTTACACATTGATTTCCATATCATTTGAATATACTACAACTTAAAAAACAGTTTCATATTCAGAGCCTTAGCTTCAGTGGGTGTGTTTCTGTCCGCATTACTGGGCCTCCTGGGCTCAAGAGAAACCTGAGGATTCTTAGAAGACGTTCCAATGACTAGAATGGAACTGATTTAACAGCTTAGTTCAAAGTTTGGAGGCCACAAAGTGTTCAAAGTTTGGGGGCCACAACCTACAATGAGAAACACCTTTACCTTGTGGCCCAGTGCTCATATACGTACATACATATATGCATGCATACAGACATATATTCATACAGATATTCATGAGTACACGTTTATATATACACATATATGGCTATGCATACATATTCAGATAACTGAATCCAAAGTTCCACGAAACAATACTTATCCATATTGTCTGCAGGGACATCTAATTTTTTTCTACTCTGATCGATATCTTTAATTTTTAAAAAACGCTTGTCAGGACCCAGATAATTGATTTCATAACCTACTAACGGGTTGCACCTTACATTCTGAAAAGCAATGCTTTGGGCAAATTGGAGAGGAGATCAAAGCATTAGCAATCCATATATGAGAGACCTGAAGGCAGGCTCTCCATTGTTTTGTTTGTTTGTTGTTGTTTTGCATTTCTACAAATGCCCAGATGATTCTAACAATTTTTTAGCACCACATTTTGAAAAAACCCTGTGTTATAATGATTATATGGACTAAATGTAAAGTGAAGGTGTTCTTTCTTTTGATGCTCCGGTTGAAATGCTTCCTGTAGGAAATAGCCCCCTCCAACACACACACACACACACACACACACACACACACACCCCCCCCGCAAGGCTGTCATTTGTAACAGGTAAAAGGCACTGGCTACATGCTCATGTCAGCAATCTCAGATACCTTTTCTGAGAAAAAGCTACCAAGTAGAAATATTTCTATCTTACTTACTCTCCAATGCAAACAAAATGTAAAGTCTTAGAGTTCAGGAGAGCAATTACCCAACAGGAAATCGCCAGTCTGAAGTGTATTTTCTTCCTTGGGTTTCTCTAAAGCATTTACTGCTTTTTCACCAGGAAACAAAAAAGCTGTTTCTCTAAGAAAGTGGTAACTGGGAGGGTTAACAGAGTAACCTGTATTAACAAGAAAATGCAACATACTTTAAGGATAAGTATTTTGTGATGATTAACATTTAACTATACATGTAAAACGTTTTGTTGCTTTCTAACTTGATCACTTTGAATTTTCAAGTAATGCATATCAATCAGTCAATCATATTTAAGCCCTTTCCTATTAGAACGTAAATCTTGTTTATTAGCTGCTTTTACAAGCCACTCCTCAGAAGATAGATTCATTAGTACAATGTGAGATAATTTCCATTTGACTTACGTTAATGTTATATTTGCATAAAATAGAAATTATGTTGAATTTAGACAGATAAATTTTGGATTCCAATCTCATAGTTAATATGTCTCATAGTTAATATATGTAATCTCAAAAGTCCCTCAATCCCAGAAAGCCTCAATTTTTTAATCTGTGAAAAGGAGATAATATTGCTTGCCTTTCTTATTTTACAAAGTTGCTATGAAGATCCAATGACGATTAATGTAAAAAGGCTTTATAAATCATAAAGCATTATGCTATTACTTCTATTTTGAAATCACTTTCATTAACAATTCTAGAAAGGAAATTGTTTCTACCATGGGACCAATTTTAATTATAATGGCAGTTGAATATATCAGTCTTGACCTTTAGTCTTTCCGAAAGATTAAAAAGCCATTCCAGAGTCAAGAGAATATGCCTTGACCTATAAAGACAATGAATACGTTGACATAATTGTTCTTTTTCCTTCTGTCTTATTAGCATGTAATGAATGACTGGTCATTATTTACATTAAGAGGAAGTCCTAATTATCCTCAGATATGATATTCTATTTGGGCAATTGCATAGATGTCCATAATTGTGTTCCTAAGTATCTTTAATCTTCCAGAAAGGGCAAATTTTTTGAAGAAGTCATGTGCCCATTGTGGCTGGGATGGATATCATTTTCTTACTTGCTCTTTCACATAGGAAGTTTCTAAGTCTCCCCCACTTCGATAATCTCACTTAATACTCTGTATTAAGTGAGACTTAATAATCTGTCCAGGCTGAACATCTCATCTCAAATGGAGCACCCAACATTTGATCTCAGAGGAGTTACCATAGCTGATCTGATTATGAGGCAATAGTCCTGGATCATCATGAACTAGTCTAAACTCCCAAGCATCATGTGTCCTAGCATTAGAACATCTTGGAAAAGATGTGTACACTTTTGGCAACTCAGTCCTAGGATGATTATTTAGTTAGAGGTACAACTCAGTGTTATACCTTTGTTCAGAGAATAAGCTGAGGTGTACTCATGGTCTAAAAGTTAAAGTAGGTAATGGAAAATGTTGATTGACCGTGCCCACTTATTAATTGTAAAAAACAACCACCATGAATCCTTCAGTTGTAAAAAGTTATTTGGCTCTGTCCCATTAAATAGAAAAAGGAAAAAGGATATTTTTTAAAATGATAAGAATCTAAGAGAAAGGAAAAGATATAGAGAGATTGATAGAGAGGTGGGGAGAGAGAGAGAGAGAGAGAGAGAGAGAGAGAGAGAGAGAGAGAGAGAGAGAGAGAGAGAGAGAGAGAGAGAGAGAAGCATCACTCAAGAAGACAGACAACACTGAGGCCATGAATTAGTCTTTCAGGTTGTCACAGGGCCTCCTGCTAATCTGATTATAATAGTTTGCAGTAGAATTGAAATTTCAATAACAGAATGATCAGTGTTCTTGGAATAAAGATCATGCAGCAGAGAATGAACAGGAAAACATTTAGGATCTATTCATGCCAATGTGTTTGATGTGTGTGTCTGAAATGTTCTAATCGCACAGTCATGGAATAAAGACTGTTGTGTTCAAGTGAAAATGAGGCACTGCCGAGCTTTCTGCCTCAGACTCCCACCTTCAGATCTGTAGTGAAACAAATAGGTTTATATTCATTCCTTCTCATTCTCACTGCTGCCTCTTTACCAGGCTCTCAGAGCCTCAATCCAGGGTTAATACCATAGCTTCCAAGGTGGTTTTCCCGTGTCTAGATTTATTCCTACATTATGTCCCCAATTAACATATACAGTGCTACCATATCAAATCACTTCCTTTTCTAAATGCTTTTCAACAATATCCTATTTCCTTTATTAATTGACGATCCCAGCCAAGAAATTGCAGTCTAATTTAATTTATCCCTAAAGGAACTTTATCCTTTAGCCAGTCTTACCCTTCCTTGAACTTCCATTGTGAGTCTTATCTCTGTGCCTTTATTTATTCTGTTTGCTCTGCCTAAAATGTTCACTAACTTGCCCCTATCCTAATGCCAGGCGTTATTTGTCAATCCTCGGCTAAAGAGCCACCTTATCAATGCTCTCTCTCTAACCATACCAGTGAGAAGTAATTCTCCTCTCCTTCCCTCCCTCTGTATTCTAGGTATATTTAATTCATTTTGTTTTCCTTTAATCACTGCGGGGGGGTGGGGAGGAATGAGAGAGAGAGATTCAGATCTACTGTGTCACTTTTACCAATTAGTCAGGCTGCGATGTATTCTGAGCTTCTGGTTGACAGGGCTATGTTTTGAATATCTTTGTAAACATTTCTGTCTGTCTGTCTGTCTGTCTTTCTCCCTCCTTCCCTTCCTCTCTCCCTCACTTCCTCCCTCCCTCCTTTCCTCCCTTTATCCCTCCCTCCATCTCTCCATCTCTCTATCCACCTCTCCATCTCTCTCCACGAACACACTCACTCACACAGAGCTAACACTGCACCTGCATACAATGGGGTTTTTTGTTTATTGAAATGGGATGAAATCTCATGAAACTCTACTAGTGTAAAAGTTCCCATCATCAGCAGTAAGCACCATACTGTGTTTTCCCGAAAATAAGACCGGGTCTTATATTAATCTTTGCTCCAAAAGACGCATTAGGGCGTATTTTCAGGGGATGTCTTGTTTTTTCATGTATAACAATCTACATTTATTCAAATACAGTCATGTCATCTTCTGGAACACCGTCATAATGTACTAAATGCATCCGTCTGGCTGACGATCTTAACTGGGGCTTATTTTCGGGGTAGGTCTTATTTTCGGGAAAACATGGTAGTTGTCTTATACTGGGGGTAGGGGACGCAGGGGGGTTTTATTTATTTTATTTTTTATTGGAAAAAAAATCCCCACATATTTCCTAAATTTGAATCACTTAAATTCTAGCTAGCTTATAATCTAGCTATTTAATACTTTCATTATATGAAACTATAGTGATATAATATCTCTGAGGTTAGAAAAATTTCCTTAGAGGAAATATGAGACTATGTTGAACATTTGGGTCAATAACCTTTTGGATCAGTGAGCCTACTTTTAAGCAAATGTTCCATCTGTCCTACCTGATCATCGTTTTCTGCCTTAAATATGACAGTTACGGGTACTGTGGAATGGAATTTAGTATGAAATATATTTCTACCCAGGAGAATTTATAAATTTTTCGTAAGTACTGAATTTAAGTTTTAAATGATCTACAGTGAACTGGAAGTGTATGATCTCACCAGTTCACTTTGGTCTCAGTATTTTATATGGAGTGTAAAATGCTAGTACAGTCTGCCATCTTTTTCATGAGATGGGTTAACCCCCAGAAGCTTGAACAAATATTTGCTCAAATTATCAAATCCATAATAATGGAAAAGCTAACAAGTTAGTTTCATCCTCAGTGGGCCTAGTAGAAATTTATCCTAATTCACTGTTGTGTTATGTTTAGCTAGTTTGCTGTCCCTCTATCCAACCCCTACCCCTATACATAGATATATGTATAGTCCCCATGAAACTGCGATAGGACCAAACCATGAGCTACTTGGGAGGAGTAACATCAGTATTCCATTTGGAATAGTAGAGCTGATTGATCCTCCATAACTATAATATCAAAAAATTTGCCTCATTTTTCACTCTTCCCTCCTGATTTTACAGTGTTCCTCTAACTGCTCTTTCACCCTCGCTTTCCGTAACATATTCTGAGTGTTAAGATCTTCTCATGCTCTTGTCCCTGGAAGCTTCTATTCAACAAATATTTATTGGGCACACTTCAGCCCTTACTTGGTTTAACCTTTCAACTGGCAGGGCATAGTCTGTTTTGCCTCATAAAACTCTTCTGGCTTTATCTGAAAACTCACATTTTTCAAACATCCCACGCTTCCCTTAAAACCTTAATGACATTTCTTCATCCCTGACTGCCATGTACCAATAACTAATTCCAACCTGTTATTCAGCCTCACTTCATACCACTGCCGTATACATCTCACCCTACAAACCAGAATCCTAGACATTTACTAATATGGGTACACATTGTGCTTTTTTGCTTCCCGGCCTAATTGAGTCCATTCTACCCACTGAAAACTTTCCATCTTTTAAAGCATGGAGTTCTGAATTTGGGGAGTCTATAAACTCAGAGAAAATGAACACAAAATTTCATAGGTGTACTTAAATACATTTTTCTAAGTAGCGAGTTCACAGTTTTTAATCATATCCTCACAAGTCAAGACTCACCCAAAAGTTAAAGAATAAAGAAAGTTTACATTCTTCTAAATGTCTGAACTACACTTTTATGTTTGTCACATACGGCCTTGTTTAATTATACATTTATACATATATATGACAACATACCCTATCAATCTTGCCAGATTATAATATCATAAGTTTTTTATCATGATTCCATGCACACTACCTTATATATGATAGGTACACAGTTACCGTACTATTTAAAAAACTCATTTAAAAAATGGAATCAGAACTATGATCCATTCATGAGATTAGAATTCCCTTCAATGTTTTCATTTAATAAATACAATAAATGCATGTTAAGTTTTTTTAATTTTTATTTTTGTATGCTTTTCACGAGTTCTTATCACCTAGGTGGTCACTAAATGTTCTGACTTCCCTTTGGACCGATTAATGAGTCTAAGAGAATTCATTGGTATTTGGAAGCCTGTGAGTTTCAAGTAGGCTCCAACAGGCTTACTCAGAAGCTTGTCATCTTTCTTCACTCAGAGATTGCTTCTTTCTTGTTCTATCTTTCCTTGTTTCTTCCCTTTGTTCCCTGTCCTCTGCAAATTCAGCACAGGCTTAAGTCAATTGGGGCAGAAGATTCTTACAGCCAGAAGAAATAGCCCAGTTTTAAAATCTGTATTACAAAATGATGGTACCCAATTTTTAAGGTCCAAAAAATTCTAGAAAGTCAGTATGTCTTCAGGGAACCTAATTTGACCAAGATATTTTCCAGACCTTATGCCTCCCTCAAAGCTCTTCAAAAGCTGGCCAGACACGAGAGTGCCGTTTCCAAACGATCTGGTCCTTTGGGCATTGTCTGGAAATCAGAAGCCACTGTGGCGTACCAACTTTAGTGACAGAAGCAGAGCAGACAACTTTCTTTTTTTCCAGAAAAGCAAGTACTGCTTTATCCAACATAAAATTGCTAATGAATAAATAAACCCAAACATTGATTTCTCCTTCAGTGTTGCTTATCTATTATATTTCCTATAGCTTTTACCTTTCATCTAAACCTATAAACTACATGATACAGATCATTTTTTTTTTGGTAGACTGAAATCTAGCCTTAAATTTTCCACCCTCAAAGTTTAATTAAAATGTAGACATTTTAGCAAATTTAAGTTTTGAACAAATTCTTCCTAGAAGAGATTGAAAGTCATTTCAGCTGTTTTTTGCTAGATTTTCTCTTTAAAAGCAAGAGCACTTATTCTTCCCGTTTACCGAGGTCCTTTATAGTTTTACTGTTTCACATTTTGGTAAATGTTTGTTTACTCATTACATTTACATTATTCTTTCTGTAATGTATCTTATTTCGCTTGTGCAATCTCACTTTCTTCAGTTTATTTTCAAGTATAATGATAAACTGTGTTAATATCCCATCTGGCAGCAAGAATGTCTTAGAAGCCAGATTAATTTTGTGATCTAAAAATAAGGTAACAGTAAATTAAATTGTATTATATCATCTCATGACTTAATTAATAGCTATTTTAAAAACACTTTTTCTATAATTTCGAACCTACCATTCTCCTCAGTATTACATTTTATTAACTGTAGAGAAGAAGACCTAGTAACTTGGGAAAATAATATAAAATAAAATTAAAACTATTAATTCCCAAGTTGTTTAGAAGAAAATTATGTATAATTGAGAATGAATGTCTGTGTATAAAGTATTGCACCATAAAGAAATTGGAAACTTGATGGAAAAATAAAATAGACTTTGCTATGGATATTTCTTTCTTCCTTTTTTTTTTTTTTTTTTTTTTTGGTGGAAGGAGGCAATATGTTAAAATTTCCAGCCATTGTTAATCTCCATAGCCAATGTATAAGTAAGTTAAAAGTAAGTTAACTATGTTTTTACTTTTATAACTGCTTATACTGAGTTATTGATTTGCTCAGATGGTAAAAATAAAAAATAATGAAATCGATTTTCTCTCTTAAATTACATAATATGATCTTTTATTTAATTTCAGTTAATATTGTTAATATAATCTAATAACCAAATATAGTGTATTCAGAACCTGTTTTTATATTACATGCTCTAATAGCTGATAGAAATTTTTAAATATGAGATTGTAGAGCACATCTCATGTATTGGCACCTGCTACTTAATTAACGTATTAGGATTACTTATGGTGTGCTGAAATTACATGGAATATGACTATTTCTGTGGTTGTCCCTTTTCTTTGTTGGCTCTGAATTATTTTTTTCTTCTACATTCCATTTCTGCTGTCATTTCTAATAGCTCTTCTTCACCACCATGTCCTAAAACGTGATGTAGGTCCCATGATTACATCTTCATGTTTGTTCATACCAATGACTGTCCACGTACAAATTTTAATACAGGGTTAAGAAACGGGTGGATCGATTTAGTAGTTTTTGAACATTAATGAAGGTGTCTACACATTCGCATTAAAATGTAATGCATGTAAAACACAAAATCAGTATAATTTTTCTTTCATGACAGAATAGAACAAGTTTTAAATACTCTTTGGGTGGGAGACTGTTTAGAGAGTGGTTACTGTCCCACATCTTGAATTATCAAAGTCAAGAATTTTTTCTCATAACTAGAAAATTCCACTGGGGTTCCTGCTCCTCAGGTCTCCATTCTGATTATAATTAGAGAATGTTAAAAAAAAATGTTTACTTTCGTGATTGGGCTTATTATTAGTGTGCATATTTTTATTCTCTGGTGGTGGGGGGACGGTGGGGGATATACACATTTAGTGACATTAGCCACCATTCAAGAAAAAATTAGACTTGAAAAAAAAATCTATCAAAAATTCTCTGGTGAGCCTTTTATTACTATCTTGTCTTGAGCCCTTTTTTTTTTAATGACATCTATTATCAGATTGAAATGGCGATTGAGACGCTGCAAAAGTCTGACGGTCTGTCCACTCACAGAAGCTCTCTTCTCAACAGCCATGTAAGTTGCCTCTTCATGTAAACTAATCTCTTGCTTGTTCTGCATGTGTTGCTTGCTTCTAAATGCTTGTTTTATTTATTTACTTACTTATTTTGCTTCTTAACCTTCCTTTCTCAGCCCCTTATGATCTCTGTATCACTTAATGGCTATTTTGTACAGTAGAATATCTAAAAAATAGAGCCCCAATATACTGCTTTACTTGATGTTTGTACTGTTTTGGTACAAATGTAACATTTTTATATTGATAAAAATCTGCTATTTGAAAAAGTAATTGATGGGAATTTTTAAACATTCAGCAATTTCTAGTTTGATATTCATTTACTATGAGCAAATGCTTATAATCTTCATCTCTGTCTGAGACAGAGAAATGGTTGTGTCTAGTTGTATGTACAGTAATATTCTTTAAGTAGAAAAAAGATTATTAATGCCAAACCCAATGGTAAACTGTTTGAACATGATTCATTTATCAGTAAGACTACATAAGATGGGTAGGAAACAGCTACATTGGGCCTAAGACCTAAAGAAAAAGGAAACGGAGCCAAAAGAAGTGAAGCTATAGATAAGCCATAAATTGCTAGTAATTGAGATAAAACAGGCATACTGTTGCTATTTCTTAAAGATTTTAACTGTTATCAGCTGCAACATCACTATAACACTGGTAAGTGTAAGAAGAGTGATGACAGTTTTGTGGAACTAAACATTTTCATCGAATGTTCAAATTTTCGGGAACGAATGAAAATGCTGATTAAAAATTGTTTTGTTACCATGGTTTCTGAATATATGGGAAAAAGTAAATAGACCTATGAATTAAATATATTTTAGATAGATCTGCTAAATTTGTATCGGTGACAATATAGTAAGAATTAGTTTTCCCTCCCAACTGATAATGTATACATTCTTAAATTTAGATTATGATTATTATGATTTTTAAAAATTCTTCCCATATTTTGTGACTGAAAAGAATTGAAAATTGGATTACCCAAATGAAATGAAATATCATTATTTTTTCAATAAACCTAAAATCTTTGGCTCATAGAAAATGTTTTCACTATGCTTTTTAAAGATTTGAATTTTTCGATATTTAATTTATATTCCAACATATCACTAAATACTGTTTTCGTATATGTTTGTTTTTAGATGAAGTATTTTATCTTGTTTAGTTTTTCAAGGGGCAGTATCATGGCAAATAAAAACTGGTTAGCCAACTTGGAGAATGCCTACAATTTTGGTGAAAATTATACATATAAATTTTAAAATAACGTATTTTGGTCCTTCTTTTTGAAACACTTTAAGGAATATGATTTTTCCTCTTTTTGAAAATTTGTATGCAATGTGTCACTCTTTTATGTGTTTCATAAGTATATCCCTATTGTGTTAGCATGAATCTGTGGTTGTACGTAAAGGCTGACTTACTGTATATTATCAGGGTTTATGTTTCGGGGAGGAGGTGATAACTAACTGGTGTGTTTTGAAAATGGCAAGTGAAACTGTTGTTTACTTTTAGTCAAAATATTTAGGGATTTAAGAAAAAAAAATCCCTGAAGTTTCCAGTTACTTTTTTTTTGAACTTTCAGACATCTAAGAAGTTGTGCTTTGATATTCAATTAGCATTTCATTTTCATTTGAGATATATAGGTTAGGAAAATATGTGGTATGTCTAATTTTAACTTGAATTATTCATTTTAATGAGTATTTTCATGAACAATAACAAGAATTTAAATAAAAATATTTTTATTTGTTGATTTGTTTGAAACTTTTCAAATATGTTAGGTCTTTTTGAAATAATTATTCTCTTACAAAGTTCATGAGGTAATATATGATGTTAGTAAATGTGTGAATTTAGCTGCATAAACAAATAACTGTTTGTTCCTCATGGCTTCATATTTTTTATTACATAGCAGTGGCAAATCTTCCACACTGTTTACAACTGCCAGAGGCATTTTAGTATATAGAAAGAGTGGGCGTATGGAGTGATAATCTTTCTCTAGATGTCCTGATTCATTTTTATTACACCTCTGAGGTACAGTTAAATTGATTTAAAAACACATTTATAGTCAAGTCTTTAGAAACACAAATGATTCCACGGATAGTATGTAAAGAGTGTAGAAAAGATCAATGTTTCTGCTGATCAGTCAGGTTTGTTTCTCCCTGAACACAAAAGATCCTGTTGCCTTTCTGTTCTTGGAAAGTCAGTGATGCTCCTAATCCTTGTTATTTAACTAAACAACTGGAATAAACTGCTGCATGTATGCCAGTTGAAAACCACCTGCTAAGGGTATTTTAAATGTTATTAACCTAATTGCTGATTTTCAGTAGTGTAGAAAAATTTTAGTAAAGAGGTTTTAAAATGAAATATTGTTAGTATTTTAAATGTCAGTAAACTGTAAGTTGCCTTTATCCCTCTGAATAGGAAAAATATAGAATTATTTGAGGTTTGTGGGATTCTTTGAAGTGGACATGAATTCAACTTTATGATAACAGTTCTCTGATTTATCGGTTTCTACTAAAGGTTCAAATACATTAGGCAAAAAGTTAGGAGAAATTGTCAATAATTTGTGTCTTATATTCACTAGCTTCTAAAGAAAGGTCTTAATCATGATTTTTGAGCTCCAACTCTTTTGTCATTCTATTTTGAAATATGGACTAGAGTAGGTTTCCTGTTTTCTCTTTACACATTTGATTATTCACAGTAGTTCAGAAAACTCTCATTAGGGTTAAATTACGCAAATAATCCCCTCCCAGTAGACTACAACTTGATTGCTTTGTTTTTCACCTTTCTTTCTGCACACTAGACAATGGAATGGGATATTAAATTTGGTGTCCCTTTTTCAGCATATTCTTAGGAATGTTTGGTACTGATGTTCTATTTTTACAATTATCATGCTATTATTCTTCAGGCTGAATACATGTATGACTTGTCTATTTTGTACTCTTTTTAGTGTCTCACCTATGACTGAGTACAGTTACACTGAATGCCGTGTTTTATTCTATTAATGATGTTAACATAATGGCAGTTATTTCAGTAATAGCATCTTATAGGCAAACAAATATTTATTGGCAAGTGAAAATTCCAAGACTGCAAAAATTGGATATGTTTTGTCCACCAATGCATCCTTAGTGCCTAGAACAGTGCCTGGTACATAGTAGATGCTCACTAAATTTTGTTCAAGGAATGAATGTAAGAAGCAAATAATAGAGGGGAACAGGCCTTATCTTACCTTTAGTATTCTAAATGTCTTTATCAATTATGTGTGTATTTATTTGGGGACTCATGCATGCATTATTTTGTTATTTAGTATGCTTCAGTAGATGTAAGTGTAAATATTGTTGTTAGAAAGTGGTGTTCTCTCTGCATACCATTTGAGTGCAAGAATATATGGTCACTGTATCATTTTCCAATGTGCAACCTTCAGTTTAAGGGTAGACAACTTTTTTTTTCTCCAAACAATCTAATATTTAAAAAAATTATATCCAAAGGTGATGTCATTCATCTCCATGTTTTTAGAATGGTACTTTTGATTTAACTTTACATAATTTAGTTTATTAGTATAGTAATTTTTATTTTAAATGCTTTTATTTCTGTAGTTTTTGTATGTGAAGATGCTACAGGTAAATGATGTATAGTTTGCCTAAATCAAATTAGACTGTTGTAATTCTCTTCATTGAAGACTGAAACTTACTTTATACTCCTTCTCTGTCGTAATTAAAATAAATTGGCATTTAATGGTTATATTATATCCAATTTGTGATATTTTAGATCCTAATTTGAATGCAGAAATGTTCTTAATTGTTCCCAATTTCCACATAACGTTCTTCAGCTTGTGCGTTTTTTAAAAATCCCATCTAAAGTATATAAAAAGCTTTTGGCATTTATTTTATACACTTTTAACAATCTAGCAAATAATTGTTTCATGATTTTTGCTGGTTTTAGCTACTGAAATATATTGAGCTCAGAGCAAAATCTTGTCTTATACTCACTCTCCCTTGACTTTCCTGTATTATAAATATAAGTTATGACAGAAATAAGACTTGTCAAAATGCATATCATCAGTGAACTGAACTTAAAATGAATCCTAATGGATAATAATCCATCTGGGAAAAAATGCCAAATGTTACATTTAGATGTTAATTGGGGAATGCAATATGTATTTTTTTTTTTTTTGTCAATCAGTATTTCCCTTTAGGAAAAATAGGACCTATTCATCTTCCTTAATCTATCCTGATTAATATAGATTAAATGCAAAGGTTGAAAGATGCAATTATCTTCATTTTACCCTTACAGGAATTTGTTAGTTCATTAGTAGAATAATCAGCTTTTAAAGATAAAGGTTAAAAATTCCTATGGTATTTTATGGGCTTTTAAAATCACAAGTACAAACAAATATTGTGTAGGACATTTTATAAAAGAATAAAAAAAATAGTAATAATTTAGTTCTAAATTACTTAACGTTAAGGGTACTGAATTGTAGTGTTGAAATACATTTTAGTAAAGACAGAATCCAAGGGAAAAATATATCTTATAGCAGGCATTCACTTCCCTTGGGTAGTGCATGGAGTGTTTGCCTTTAGGTTATTATACTGAACTTCCAAGGATTATAATAAAAATAATCCTTTTTTATACTATGTTTTAGACTCAAATGTGTGATTTACAATTTCATCACTGTGTCAAAACTTAAAGGTTAATTTCTGGCATGTAGAATGCAGATTATAATCCCCAGCTAAATCTCAAAAGTCTTATCTGGTAGGTCCTAAACCAATTTCCATTTCCGCCGTGAGTTTCTAGGAGCACTACCCCTGTATGTAGGCTGGCAGGCTTCCTCGCTGGAACAGTTGTGGCTGTACAGAGCCACCTCCATCCTTCAGGCCTTTTACCTGTACTTGACCTCCATCTGTTTCTCCAAAGTGATCTCCAGGCTTCTGGCAAGGAGTAAAAGTTCCTTCTCCTGTAAACAAGGGGTAGGGAACAAAATACAGCTTTGCTACTGTCAAAGCAATGGTCACCAGAATACCCACTCTTGTGAAATTTTTCAGCCAACTAATGATTATTATATATACACACATACACACATTATATACACACAAATATAAAGATATATGTACACACATGTACATATGTATTAGAAATAAACTCAGATTTTAAAAAATTAGTATAGAAAGAATCTTTAAAAATATAAAACCATACAATAAGAACAATCAGTTTGCAGAACAGTCCAGATACTTGACTTGTTTAGACATTTCAGAGGACCAGGTCGCCAATCCAATAAAAGCTTTATTTCCCCTAAATTATTCATTGGGACTTAACCAATATCATTTAGGCTTTTGTGTATTTTAAGCCAACTTTTGCTGTAACTATCTCACTATTTCTATGAAAAATTTTCTTAATTAAGAATGGTCTGATTAATCTTTATATATGTAAGCCTACTTTTGGATTCAAAATATTTTATATTGAACTTTAATATTTGCTAGTTTTCAATTTTACAAAAGGCAATTTATGATGAAAAACCCTTCAAATATTTTATGATTGGATTTGCTTTTTCAAATTTTTAAATAAATTTTCTTGTCTACAAGATAATTTTCTTCATCACGAGAAATTAGTTAACTCTCATTTTTAGATATTTGTCTTTACTGTTAAGTAATTAAACATTAAAAGAAGCTAGTGAATAGTTCAGGCAGTTTGCAGAAATTTTCCATTTGTACCTGGTTAATTAAACAAATTATTTTCATTTACTTTGTTTCTTATTAAAAGTATTTTACATCACATCTATTTTTATTATGTATGTTTGGTTATAAAGTTCATGTTATAAAATTGATCTTTTTTTCATTAGCAAAGGAAGAAATAAATATTTGACTTTTATTGATTTTTTTTTAAATCATGCTATTTGTGATTTGGCAATATACATTGCTCTGTTAGGGTATATATATATATATATATATATATATATATATATATATACATATATATATATATATATACACACAAACATATCTTTAGAAATTTTAACTTACACATATGTGGGTTTCATGCTTGTGGATGTGGGTATTTCATTAGTTCAGGTATAAACTATTACTGTTTTTTTCAAAAAATATTTACAGTTTTTATATGTTTGCCTTTCTGGGGATTTCGTTTCTTAATGTATCCTTCATATTCCTTGATCTCAAGGAATTGAATTCCTCCAATAATATTCCTATATTCTGTGTTTCTATATTCCTAATATATGAAGAATACCAGTGGAAAGCTCTGTCTCGTTTGTAAACAGGAGCCAGCCCTTGTGTGAAGTACAGTTCACTAGAGAAGCTCCTAACACTATTCAAGTGAGGAAACAATGCTTTCTGATCCCAGTCGTCATATGGAGGCATGCAAATCAAAAGTGTAAAGCAGGTTTGATTGCCACTTTTTATGTGCGATCTCTGTCAGTTGCATTTATAGGCAAAAAAGTCTTAAAATTTAAAAAGAAACACTAAAGAGACATCCTGACCCACTGTTGTAGGCAGAATACTGGTTTGAGCCTTAAAAACTAGATTTCCCAGTCAGTTTACCTCTTCTCTTTTACAGTAAATGAATTTGTCATTCTGTTATTTAGAATACTTAGAAATCCTGTTTGAGTGCCTCTGGAAACTTGTTTATGATAGGTTACAGATGATTCATATCAAAAGGATAATTTATTTTTTCATTATAAAAATGAATATTTTGTATGATCTTTTAAAAGTGTGTAGGGTAGAGTTGTGTATGTTACAGAGGTGGTAGGTGTGTTTAAATGCACATTCATATGCATAAGTGGTTCGTAGAGTTCCAGTCTTCCTCACCAGAAAATGAATTTTATTTTTACAAGTATTCTGCTCTGTCTTGTAAGCTTGCTGGCCATATTTTCTAATCCAATAGCAGTATAGGTTTAATGTAAGAATATCTGAAATTATAATGGTTTTTAGAAACTTCAGTTATCACAGTTAAAGGCAATAATCCTGAAAATATTTTTAATAAATTTTCATAAGAATCTGAAAGTTCAGGTTCTGAGTTTGATCACAAATCTTAAAATATGTAAGCAAAATGGAGAAATGCTTGAATTTGTTTGAGTGTCCATATTATCATTTTGGGGAGATGATTGCAAATTCCTAGAGGACAGAGGTGAGATCACATTCATTTTTGCATCACTAGATGCCAAGCTTGTAGTTCATACCTGGCTCATAGTTCATGATTAATAAAAGAACTAATATGTGGGATATAAAACTGAAAGCAATAAAGGAACAAGACAAACAAAGAAACAGAAACTTGTAGACACAGGCAACAGTTCAGTGGTTACCAGAGGGTGAGAGGGGAGGGCGGTGGTAGAAGAGGGAAAAAGGAGTCAGATATATGGTGATGGAAGGAGAACTGATTCTGGGTGGTGAACACACAATGTGATATATTGATGATGTATTACAGAATTGTACACTTGAAACCTATGTAATTTCACTAACCATTGTCACCCCAATAAATTTTAATTAAAAATATATGTATATATATGTAAAAATAGAATTCTTTGGCTTCTATAACTTATATTTAACTTGAATTGCATGTAAAATATCAACCCTTTATCACACCTCTTATGTATGGCATGGAAGTTTTGTTGAGACAGTAATATGAAATATTTGCTGCTTTTGTGGAAATAACAACTGGTATGTGAGTAATCAGGAAATGTATGTTGGAAACCAGACTCAAGCTGAGATAATATGTGACCTTAAAAAAAGGTCATTTAAATCTATTTTAGTTCTTTTTGTAAATAAATAAATGAACAAATTAATAATTTAATATTGCTTGGATTAAAACTCAACAACATGTACCTAGGTTAGATTTTCTAAAAATGTATTGCTCATTCACTACCTTAAAGATGATTTTTTGAAAATACACACAGGACAGCATAGAACTTTAAAATATGAACTATAGGCTTAAAAAATACTGTTTTACCAACTACAGTTGTAGTGTGTCTTCCAAAATTATTTAAAAAACAAACAAACATAGCTTTGAGATAGAAAAATTCAAATGATTATAATAAATGATGCCTTTTCATTACGTATAATTTTTTTTTCCTATGTCTATTGAGTTTTTTTTCCTTCTGGGGAAGAAATGACTTTTTCTCCTTTCTGCTTGCAGAATTTGTCCCAGTAGTTAATATCATTATTATATTATCTGTGTCAGTAAATTAGAATTCTCTAAAAATGTTTAGAACCTTAATGCAAAAACTAATTCAAGGAAACCTGCTCTTCATGTGTTATAACAAGTGAACACAAAAGACATATTATAAAATTGATTACGTCGTGCTGCCAGGTGTGGTAACATGTTTTGTTCTGTAACAATTATAAATTATTTTTATGACCAGTTAATGGGATTATTTGAATTCCCTGAAGAGATGTTTGTCTCCAAAATTGCAATCAATACAGGGAAAATTATTTTGTCTCTAAATGTGTTTGAATGGAAATGGTCTCAGGTCATAAATGATGTACAGTTGTTTATGTTTCTGAGTGTTTTCAAAGTCAGATTACACTGGTCTCTGAATTACAACAGTTTACCCTGTTACAGGGCTTGATGAAGATCTTCAAAGTACTTCTGTATATTGTACTTGCAGATATGATATTTTGTCTTGTAGACATTCTGGTAAATTATATGGTTTCTCTGTGTTTACTCTGTCTTATTTACACTAGCTCCAGTGGCTGTTGGACAATTACGAGACAGCAGAAGGAGTGAGCCTTCCCAGAAGCACTCTATACAATCACTACCTGCGACACTGTCAGGAACACAAACTGGACCCAGTCAATGCTGCTTCTTTTGGAAAACTCATAAGGTCAATTTTTATGGGGCTACGAACCAGGAGATTAGGAACTAGGTTAGTACTGAACAGTAAGATCATAAATTAATCTCTTTTTCGAACTAAAGCAGTTCAGTATATTGTTTGAGCAAAAGTACTTGATTACAGATAACATAAAAAAGAAACACAAAATTAGCTCAGTTTATCAAATCCCTCCGGAAAAGGAAAGGTCATTATTCATTGAGTATCACCAAACCAGAATGATGCTTTGTCCTAAACATGAATTGAGCAAAGCTTTGAGAAGGAAGAGCTGATCCTCAAATCACATAGGAATGAGCAGACCAACGTGTTAATGCAAGATTTACATACAATGCTTTAAAAATTAATATGTATCACTATCTTCTCTTTTTGAAAATAACCATACTAAAGTTGTTGAGTAAAGTAATGTAGTAAATGGAAAACTATGTATCTTGATTCTTCCAAAATTAAATTAATAATGTCTCTTCAATTTGAGTGGAATAAGAAATTAAAGCTGAATTTTTTCCTTTCATTTCTGGAGACCAATTAAAAATCATTTGGTGAACTTGAAAAAATATGGGTGTTTGAAGCCCTCAACAATTACATGTGCTATTTACCTCTTTTTAAACTCTTCATTATGAAACTGTGCATGTATGGAAGTAAAAATATAGTACAGTTTCATTTTATGGAAGCCAATAAAGTGAAGAAAACTGTTAGTTTCTATGTTTATTTCCTTTTGAAATAGATAATGAGTTTTTACTAATATAAAGATAATGCTTAGAACTGTGTGGCTTCATTTTTACTTTTCTATAATTTTTACAAATTATCAAAACATAAATATTTTAAGTAGCTGGACAGAAAGATATGGATGCCTTTGATTTCCTAAATCTTACAGAAATCCACATTAAAAAGTATAAAAATACAGATACTACACTGTATGACATTAGATGGTATACCTTTAATAAGTTATTTTACAGGTTCATAGTATTCTAGTAAATGGTTTTTAATATTCTTAATTAAATAAACAGAGCCTTAGTAATTGACCTTGTTATTTATAATTTATGCTGAAGAGTATGTCAGTTTTATGACATTTACAAGGTCTGTATGTGTTCAAAGTGTGAATTATTTCATTCTGTTGCATTTCAAATGATTATGTAGCTTTCAGATAGCTGGAGGTTTAGTTTTCTCATAAATGTAATTTTTTCTATTAGCTTTCAGTCACTTGAAAAAAATCTTTCTGTTTCTGGAGTACGTTTTTCCCCAGAACCTCGAAAATCATTATTTGGGACCTAACCTTCTGTCTCCTAGCTGATGGCTCAGTAGTTATGCATACCGTACCAATATTTTGAAACTCTGGGCTTTATTCAACATTCTAATAGCTGTATTGTTGTGCTTCTTTTGTTAATGAAAGAGATTTCAGTGGGTCCTATTTTGAGGCTCCATTCAAACTTTGAAACACATCTTTAAAATAGAAAGTGACACAATTGGGGTTGTTTGGGTCTGGGAATGAGTAAAATCCATACTCTCTAAGTACGTATTGCAGTATTGCAGCTTTTACTTTCTGCTGTTCTTCCCGCCCCTCCCCCTCCCTGTGTAACAATTGTTTCCAGTTCCTTTTAAAATTGTATATAATATTTGTAATTCGGGATGGAAAACAAAGCCTAGACAAATAAGGAGAAAAGAAATCCTATGGGGACGGTTTAAACAAATGCTATGTTAAGAAGATAGCAGAACTCTAATATGAAAAAAAACTGCCCATGGTAGGGGTCGGAGTACTACTGGAGAGTCTTTCTACCATGGAAACTGTATTAGCATTCACTTTCTACCTCTAACCCAGGGGACAGAAAGAAAATCAGAATAAATCATGAGACAATTTAACTCAGATACCTTGTTTTTTTTTCAAGTAAACTGTAAGCAGAACTGTTCATTTATCCATCAGTAAAATTAACTGGTGAATTCATTCAAACCAGCACCAGACCTTTTCTCAAGTTTTGGAATTAAGTAACAAGTAAATAAAATCACCATGTTTCTAAACAAAGACAAATCAAAAGGTACCTTTAGTAGAGCCCCTTTTCAAGTTAAGTGTAAGCAAAGAACATGGGACATGCTAATCTCCCTCATCTCCTATGGAACAGAAAGAATCACCTCTCCACCAGACCAACCAAAATGCTGACTTGTAAGAAACTGAAAAGAAACTAGACACTTGATCTGTTTTGTGGTCTCACAAGAGACACACCATTTTGCCCTGTGGCTTTGTCATTTGGCTATGTCCCCTGGTTAATCTCTTTTGCTTCCCACCCCTGCCAGAAGTCTGTATCATTCTCCACTCTATACAAGAGGACACTAGTAATTGGGTGTGTGGTATTGTTTGGTTTTGCTTTTTGCTCTATTCTGCAGTGGATTTTGGAGACAAGATCTAATCTCTGCAAGTGGAAAGCGTTTCTTTAGAGGCAGTAGGTTTTCATACTGGTTTATTATACTGAAACTGTGTAGGTATTCAAATGCCCTAAGTTTTTTTTAAACTAGCAATATTGTTTATATAAAAAGATTTTAATGTTTTTTTTCAAATATATAGGGTTCATCTAGTACATGTTCTTTAATCTTGGAACTAAAGTTCTGTTCTACTTTATGTAAAATATTTAGTCTACATTCCCCTTGCATTTCTTTTTGTAAATGAAAGAAAAATTGAAAAGAGCCCTGATGTCTTGCTATATATAAGCTTGTGGAAAACTATTTTCTCTTTGCAAAAATTTACATAGTTAAATGTTATTTTTGCAAGAATTACAAATTTCATTTGGAGCAAAACTTTGTCATTTCTAATAACAAATATGGTCTTTCTTACGAACACGGGGAAATTGTGACATTTTTATTCCATTTGGAAATTTGCCATTTTCACAGAGAAATTTCCTCAGGTATGTTGTGACACATCTTATTCAGTGTACAAACTAATATGAATCCAAAAGACCAGAGATTAATAAAGTGTTTCAAAATGAACAGAGTAAATGCATGCTTCTTTTTAGATTTCAAAATGCTAAATATAACAGACTTCACCACAACATTTGTGTCAGTGAAATTACCTTCATTATCCCTGCAAAAATAGCACTTGAAAAATGTAGAACTTAATGCATATCTAAGACAGTAGAATTAAGAATTTATTTTCGTTTGGTTCTGTATAACCTCTTTATAATAAATTCTCATTTAGCATGCAACCCTTTATCCTGTTAATGAATTTTTGTTGTCCAGACTTTTTTCTGTCCATTACTCCTTCCAAATTAAATTTAAAATATAAATTTGAAAATAAAATGTAACTTAAATGGAGTAAGTTGACTATTTGACTAATATTTAAGAGAGTTTATAAGGAAAGATTTTTCTTAGGGCTTCGAGCTGATTGATTCAGAATCTTATTTTGATTCTTCAGAGGTGGCCCCCATAAAAACATGTAAGTATCCAGAACACATAATCATAAATATGTATCATTAATATATTGCTTATATATATATATTTTCCAAACGTGAAGTTAAATGAACGTCCTAAGTGATTAATATTGATTTGACTGATTTTTTGTGTTTCTAATGTTTGTTGTTCTTTTTATGAAGAGGAAACTCAAAGTACCATTATTATGGGATTCGTGTCAAGCCAGACTCCCCTCTTAATCGTCTACAAGAAGACATGCAGTATATGGCTATGAGGCAACAACCCATGCAACAGAAACAAAGGTAGATTCTGGAATTATCATTGACATGTCAAGGCTATGTATTTCTTCAGAAGTTTGGTCTCCCTTTTTTCTGAACAAATATAACAAAAACCTAAATGTGCAAGAAAATCACTATTGTTGGCATGCTTTCACTACAGACAGTTCTCAAATATGATTTAGAATTTTATTCATCCTGCCTAATTTCCTAATCTTTTAAAATTACTTCTCAGTCAGTCTGTTTGGCCCCTTTTTAGTTAAATGTGACATCCCAAACTATTCAAACAGGGTAACTAAGCACAAAACATAAAGAGCAAATACCAACTGTTTCAGTATTCATGAGTTTCTTATTTGCTTTTCTGCACATCCCTCAAGTCATTCTTTTTGACACTATAAATTCTTGCAGAATGTTTGGGACTTCTTACATTTTCTTTGAATCCAGCTTCATAGATGTAGATACTAGAGCTGTAAGAGAGCTCAAGCATTCATGGATGGATGGATGGATGGATGGATGGATGGATGGATGGATGGATGGATGATGGATGAATAGAATCATAGATCTTAGAATTGAAAAATACCTCAATATAGTCTGGCCCTGCAGCCTTGTGAGAATCAAAGCATTAATCGTCCTGTTTTTCAGTTAAGTCCCAGAGAGGTTAATTTATTTGAGCAACCCATAATGCTGTTGCATAGCCAAGGGCTTTCTAGTATTACGTGACTTATATCACGGTTAGGAGTAAATAAAATGAAAGCTCTCTCACTCTTTACTGGTGTAGCTCTGTCATGGCAGTAGTTAGTTTTCTTTTCAATTGAGCATACAGAATTAGGTAGGAGAAAGAAAGTCTACGTATCATTAATCAGATAATCTACATCAGCCTGGCTAAACCATTGATCTGGGATACTGAGTCACCTTGGCCAGATCTCCTCCACATCCATACTACCTTAGTCAGAAGTATTAGCTCTTAAGTCACTGCTGGAGAAAGAATGTATCACTCAATAGTCCTTTATCTATTTAGGCAGCAAGCACTAATTGAGTCTCTGCTAGTACTAGGCCCTGCATTCAGAGATAACAGTCCCTACCTTTGAAGAGTTAAGACATTAGAAGGAGAGGCACATGGGAGTTTTTGTCCTTTAAGTAATGCAATGTGAGAAGTGCTGAAATAAGGCTTTGATCAAGGACCTATTGGAATATAGAGGAATTTTCCTTAAATTCTGGGAGAGGGCAAATTGGGAAGTTTCATAGAGAAAGTGCTATTTGAGTCGGCACCTAGATCAGAAAGAGGAGAGGACTGTTCAGGCAGAGGGAACAACGTAAACAAAATCAAGAGGGGTCAAGTTCATGCCTTTGGTAAACGCTTTGTGATTTGGTGAGGTTGGTATTGCAGGACAATTGAGAAGTTGAGAAGTTTAGTGTTAGATGAGATTTAAAAAGTAGTTTGGATCACAGATTAAGGGATTTGGTTGGGTATGAAGCTAGTAAGTTTGTTCTTTGTGCAGAACATATAGCTTTGAAGCTGTGCAAGGCTTTCAAGCAAAACAATGAAACTTTCAGATTTTTTCTAGAGAGATGACTTTTTGGTTTTGGTTTTTGGTTTTTGGTTTTGGGCAAGACATATTTAAAGAGAAGAGACAAGAGATAAAGAAACCGGGTATGTGGTTTTAACACAGTCATAATTTCTAGTGCAAGTGTCCCAGACTGAAGAGTCAGGTCAAGATTGGATATTATATAAAAGTATCTTAAGGGTTTTAGATATTTAATTCACAGATTCTCAACCTTATTTTTTGCATTGCTGATCCCTATATTTTGAGGTATAGTCTGTGAAATATATTCAGAAGGGCTCTGAAAAATAATAAAATGAATCATAGGACAGTCCCTTATATGGTTGGAGACAGAGATTGTGTGAGTTGTAATAAACTGTTACTGTCTTGGGTTATGATTATTTTTTCACCTGTTAGTGGCAACAGTTAGAGCTTTGACTTTATGGTGTGGTCTCTGCTCTCATGCATAGCAAAACTGCACAGTGGAGATGAGAGTGAGATCAAGAGAAAGAAAAGTTTGATTCCCAAAAAACAACAACAACAACATACTCCAACTTAAATATGAACAAAAGCTTGGTGAATGATACCTAAGACAGTTGAAGCATACTTCTTTCTGTGATATAACTGCAGAGAATCCTAGCAAGTTTTCGTGGAAATGGAAGCTTTCAAGGGACATTCTTTATTTAAAAAGCCTGGGTTAGGTAAGCAAGACCTAGGACTTAACAAAAGGTCTCCTTATGAAAAGAATCCAGAGCTATAAAGGTTAACAAACCACGAAAACACTGCAATCTCAGTTTAGTAGTACTTGCTTTTAGAATTAGATGTAATATTGATGTATTTAAGAAGTGATAAAATTCTTAGCGATACCAAGAAATTGTGCCAACTTTAGTTAGTGTGCTTCCTTATGAAATAAGAATGTTAGAGAACCAGAGAAGTACTGAAATGTCCTTTAATTTGTTGGCTTTTTTTAATTTAAGAAATTTTAGATTATGGTCATTTGCTCTTGGAATGGTGTCTTGCCAACGGATTGCAGTGTTAGTGTAATGAACTTCGAGGATCTCATTGGAATAAGCAGGCCAGAGGGAGGTTTCTGCTGTCTCTCTGAAGGATCCTGTCAACTGGCAACATCAGTAGGCCTTAACTGAAGCCAATTCCCCGTTCATTGTGCAGAAACATTTGGATAGGAGAGGAAGAGTTTGTCTCCCTAAGTCTGGATGTGAGAGTATTTGTTGAAACAATGGCAAAAGAACTATTATATCATTTGTTTTATGGCTTATAAAATAAGATGCTTCCAAAACTCAAACGATCCTATTGAATATATTAAAATTCACACAAGAAGAGACTGCTATTCTCTTGTTAAAATACAAGTTGCATGTGAAAGGTTTAAAATATTTTATAGCAGGTACTAGTATTTCATATTTTAGAATATTAAAATTATTTAAATGCCTCTAGGTTTATTGTATGCACCTATATGTGCACATATTCCATAGTATAAATGTACACATTTCGCTTGTTCTTACAGTAAGCAAATTCAAGCATATGCAGTGATTATTTTATCAGATACAAGCGAAGTGTTAGAGCTCAGTTTGTACCTTTTTTTTGATAAGTTCGGAATCATACTAGTTGTAGTGGTAATAATGATTATTGTTTTGTATTGCTTTATAAGGTTTAGAGCCTCTTTGCATATGCTATCTCACTTGAAGATTTGATAGCATAGTAAAGGAAATTTCCATTTATCTACAAATCAGATTTCCAGCAACACCACCATATGGAACATAGCCATGAGTCTGGAAATAAATGGAAACAGCTTTTGATTGAAAAACAGATGTCGCAGAGCCCGTAGTTTAGCTTAATTGAAAAGATGAAGCCATCCTCAAGCCATTTACCTAAAATAAAGGAGCAGATTAGAGCCCACTTGATTCATAGGAAATCATGAGATATAACAGCTGGCAAGAGGAAACATAAGTAGACAAGGGTCTTCTATTTGCTTTGGGTTATTCAGCACACAGCCTGTACACATTCCATGGAAGGACAAGTAGATGTAGGCACTCTAGTAGGCCCTTTGAATATCACTCTAGTGACTAGAATCTAGTCTAACACAGTGTCAGAAACTGTTTGGCATGTTGCTGACATTATAGGTAATCAGCAAGAGGTTAAGTACCCTGGTGAAGGAAGCAGGAGAATGTGCAATAGTTCTTTTCCTAGTATCTTCCGGGGAAAATATTTCATATGAAAATAACTTCTGCAAGTAAATGAGGTAATCTTTGGTTTTCAAGAAAATTCACTCATGAACCAACTTGTTTACCATAATTTACACAATAAATAAATTAGGTTATTATAGAACAAAAGGGAGATTAGTAATTTTGAGCTCTACAAACTAAGTAAAACTGTTTGCTGCAGTTTATTTTTAATATTTAAAGGTAGCGCTTAGAGAGGGTTGCTACCTATATTTTAGTTATTCTTCCAAGTCCTACTAGCAGAAGTGGTGGGATGGAGCCAAGTGCTTTTGATAATGTCCTTAATTGTGTTCAACCCCAGCAGCCGTTCTCAAAATATTAAGCTGCAGTTATCATTCCTTAAACAACTACTTAACCAACCAACAGCTGCATACAGAATATGTCCAACACATCTAAACGAGATATCAGAGAATCATAGAATATTAAAGGTGGAAGGAGGAGATCACCTACGCCAACTCATCCTCTTGACGAGAAAACTGAAATCTATAAAGGGTAGATAATTTATCCACAATCATGTAGCAATCAGGACTAGAATCCAGTCCTCTGGTCTCTATTCTTATAAGAAGAATTCTACCCTTAAAGAGGTAAGATAACCCGAACGGAAACATACACATGAAATAAAAATTTTGCATATAAAATAAAGGGAAACCCCCATTTTAGTAAGTATGTCTTAAATAAGTGAGGAAATGTGCCACTTTCTATCTCTGAATGGTCTCTTCACAGGAGTTGGATTCTGTTAAAGAAGGAACCTTTGTGGCACTGAAGTGAGGGAAATAGAGGGCACCTGGAAAGATGGTAGAGCAAGGCCACTTTTGCTTTGGCTGTAGACAGGTGTGAAAGCATTCACGTCCCCAAGGAGTGAGGGAGCAGGACAAGAACTTTTGTCATTAAAAGACCTTTCTTAATATAGGTTTCATAGATGAGTGGAAAAAAGCCTATATTTAAAACTGGGAAATGTGGATTTAAATACAGACTGCTTTCGCCCTTCTGCAGAGTGTGTGACTGAACTCCACTGAAACTCGGCTTCTTCATCTGCAAAATGGAAATTAATAATAGACTAACTCACAGATTATTTGGAAGTTCAAGTGGAAAAAAATGTGTAAAGGTTTTTTTTGTAACTGGAAACATTCAAGTGTTAGATAAATAATAATAATTATTATCATTATTATACGACATGCACTTGAGAAAACTATTTCTTTAGAATAAAGGCTGTTTTGGAGAAGGATAAAACCTGGCATTTGGGGAAGTTTGGCTTCCATTTCTTCCCACCTCTAGGCCAGTAGGTTTTCATCTTCCATTGATGTGAAGAGTTTACCATTCCTTTCCCAGACCATGAATTTCCCCAGGGTCATTACAGAGCTAAGCACCCAGTGCTGGTAAATGACGCAGAGGCTGATGAGGGTGGCAGGAGTCTTTAGCGGAAAGATGATCAGGTGCCTGCATATTTGGCTTTTGGAGACAAATAAGGAATCTTGACACTGAGGTATTAAATGGTCACTGTGCCATTGTAGCATTCCCTGATGTAAAGGTATTTTCCATTGAAGATAGGAGAATCACAATTCGGTAATTACTAACTACAGTACTCGTGTAAAGTTTGGTAATACTAACAGTCACCGCTCATCCTTCTCTTGCACGTTTATTGAGTATTTAAAATGTTCTTCAATAAGCACTTCATATGCATGATCTCGTTTGGCGATTATGTTGTTATTTACTGATAAACAAGCTAAGGCCCATTGAATTTTGCTATATCCAAGCTCACTAATTTAATTTTTTCCTAGCTAGAGTCTCAGGTACGCTTTTCTTGTTTTTTTTTGTTGCTATCTTGGCTTCACTGAGACAGGTGGTCATTCTCCAAATTAAGGAGGAATGGAGGCATCACTCTAAAATCAGTTCAACAGAAAGGGCCAGCTGTAGATAAAAGAAGTATCATTGAAGCATATTTGTAACAAGACTATATCAGTTCTATGTTAACCATACATTCCCTATGCTAAGAGGACTCAGTGAAGAAATTCATGAGGTAAGGGAATTGCATCTGCTGCTGTCAACATTGCATCCTCAGCACCTAATATAACACTGAGCACATCGTCAGAGCCCTATAAATACTTTAAATGAATGAATGATCCACAGGTTTTATTTTAGCCAACAGCTTCAAATTTCTCGTTTCCCTCTCTCTCCTACATTTTCTACTAAAACCATCGCACATAATACAACTGCCCCATTTGGATTTAATTTTTTCCTCTTTCCTTGTCCAATTATAGATGTAGAACTAATGAAGAGACAGATACTCCAAGACCTACTAAGAGAATTGGAGAGATGTAATAACTATCATTGACCAGCAAGGTTGATGTTAGAAGTCATTTATATATAGACAATAGTCAGTATGACATCAAGGAGTCAGTTTCTATTCTGAAAGAGTGGCTCTCTTAACATTCACTATTTTCTTTGATCTGTTCATATTTATATCATTTGGTTCCTTTCAGACCTCAAGTCATCTGAAGACTTTCTGGAATAATTTTTCCAAAGAGAATGTCAAGATTCCAATAAAATGTTAGCCTCTTGCCCTGATTACGTGCTCAACATTGAGATTGGTTCAGGCAAATTAAATGATTGTGTACTTTCTAGAGCTGTATTCATAATAATGATTCTATTTGCCAGTACAATTCAGGTTTTGCATTTTGCATGTGCATTTTTCACTTGCTTCAAAGAGACTTTTCCAAATATTTCTTTTAGTCTGTTGACAACCCTTCCACCTGGTACTTTTAGTTGAACGTGATGGTAAATATAAGCCATTCTTTGTCTTACATTAGACTCCTTCAGTGTCTGTACATGTGAGATTATTGACAGAATCAGATATTATTTTATAGTAGAGTTACAGCTGTCCAAGTTCTAAATAACAGCTATGACTAACCCCATGGGGGAAGATTCCTAATAATTTTCCAAGTTTTCTGTGTTAGTGACAGGTTTCATGCATACACTCAGCTATTAAAGCATTAGAGTTTCTTTGATTTCTTAATCATTAACAACTTTAGCTCTGATTGCCCATGGAGTTGCAAGCTGTTAAAATTATCATTTGCCTCTTACTAATTTTGAAACCAACAGTTGTTTCTTCACTAGCTGCAGCACAAGTCTTTCTCAGAGCACACACAACTCAGAAACGCAAAGAATCTACTATATGAAAGCCTAATCTGAAAATAATGAATATGTAAAATAAAGGGGGGAGCGTTCAGTTTTTTAAAGGATTCAACAAAACTTTTTTTGTGGTTTTTACAATTTAGTATTTAAATGGTGATTATTTCATGAAGAAAATAGAGAGGCACGGAATCTGAAAATGATGTTTCGAAGCAAAGAGGTCAACTGAAATTCTGCCAGAGTTAAGATAATGTTGGGTTATCTTATAAGCCAATAGAATATAGAAAATATACTGGAAAAATTCTTTTTACACACAGCCTTTTCAAAACCATGCCCCTAAGTGCTTTGCTGATAATAAATGCTCAATAAATGTTTGTTGAATTGATTTGATATATGTTAAGGTCAATTAATATCATGATAAAATGAAATGTTACCCTGAGCATTCATTCATTCATTGGTCTATCATCCATTCAGACATTTTTATTTACATTCCAAATGTAGTTTATTGAAAAACAATTGTTAATTGATGACATTTTATTAAAAAATGACTTTCCTCTAGTCTTATGGATATACTTCAACAACAGTGGTCTAATGGAATTTATGTCAGGCCAAGAGGCTGCTAAGGAATTGCGTTGTGCAGACTCATTAAGAAACATCTCAGAAGCATGTTAAAATAATCAATTCCTAAGCACCATTCTCAAAGATTTTGTTGGGTAGATCTAGGGTGAGCCTAGCATTTGAATTTTTTGGAAAACTACCCAGATACTGACATACGATTAGGTTTCAAAACCTAATATAAGATAATAATTGTTCCAGGAAGAATCAGTTACCACAGATAATAGTTTGTTTAGCCTATTTTTAATGTACCTGTTCTTAATTTCCTGTTAAACTCCCTCCTTCTCTGGGAAGACCCAACCTTCTGAGGCAATGCTAGGGATAGGATGTTTTTCCCAGAGTATCAGGAAAATAAACATCTAGCATTCCTCAGTCCAATATTTGTGATTTCTGGAGATTCCTTCTAAGTACCAATCCGATGCCAAGCAATACACTGTGGCTATGCCACCACGCGACTTAGTATTTAAAACAAAGCAGAAAAAGCAAAAGTTAGCACTACCTAGATGTTCTCTCCTGCTTAGCTCACACTAATACTTCTCTTGTATATGAGCCATATTCCTGTCTTTCCTAAAATCGCTCTTTGTAGTACAGACCCCTCTCAACCTTGTCGCCATACCTTTCTCTGAGGAGGTACAACGTAAGGTTCTGGCAACCGAGAATGGATACACTTGGTGCATCTCTGCCTGATCCATTCAATCCACTATTCACCTTGCTGCCCTTACTTTTATGGTTAGAATAAAAGTACTCATTTCCCAGGTCTGACTGTATTTTCTTTTTTTTCTTCACCTCTCCTATGTAATATTTGTGTTCAAATACTGACCTACACAGTTTCTCCAGAGTTTACAAACTAATTTCCTTTTATTCCTACAAGCTAATAATGATGCATTTTCCATCTCCTGTGTAACATAGTGTACCTCCAATCAGTGCTGCCCATTCAATATCATTAAGCATAATCGTACATTAATTATAACATATTATGATTTTGAATGCTTATTAAAAATACAATCTCTCTTTCCTTTAGGAACTTCCACTGTCTACATCTTTCTCAGGAAGTAGATAATTTTGCTTGCAGGCTACAAGCTTACTAAGCATTGTGTGCAAGTAGGTTGTGACATAGCATCCCTCCTCTGAGAGGAGTATATGTCATTTCCTTTTATGGTGAAATTCCACTTGTCCTTGATATTTGTACCTGTTAAGCATCCATAGTATCCTGGATGCTGTGAAGGACAAAGGGACTTGGTAAAGCACAGCTGGTTGAAGTCTCATAGTTACTCTCTAATGCTATATTAAAATTGAATAAATTGAAGTCTATAGGAAATATTTCCATTTTCTCTTCTCCAAGGTAAATAATTCAAATTCCTTTAACAATTTTTGTCTATTAACTCCATGAATTCTGTACTTCATTAACTTCAATGAAGAAACATGGTTAAACAATTTTAGCCTATTTTATTAGTGAGATAAAATTTCTTAATTGAAAAGGGGAGGCTAAAATCAACGAAACCTGGAATGGATCAATGAGGACAAGAAACTTTCCTAAATATATTTTCTAAGGATAAAATCATTTACATTTTCTAGAACAGAATGGTTATCAACTCCCTCACACAAGAACTCAAAGCTCTTGCCTCACAAAGCTTTTTTTTCTTGCCTTGCTAAGATGATTTTTTAAGGAGGAAATTAAATGAGAAAAATATTTAATTTTCATGAACAATGCTTCTAGCAAATCATAATGCTAAGCCTTCTGCCATTTCTTGGTATGGCTCAAATTGAAAAGTACATTTACATGGTTTTTCCATTAAATAAAAAATAGGTTTGAGTTCTTTTATATCATTAGAAAATAGCAACCAACATTTTGGAGATGTGGGGGTCATTGCTAAAATGATAACAAGGATGAAGTGTGTTGTAGCCTTTTTCACCCTGTTCATCTTCGGACTTTATTTTTGCTTTTCACAGTTCTGTGTGAGATACTGACATATACGAAATACATGTAAATGTCATTATGAATGACTTTGGTATTTTCTTTGAAGTTTCATTTATCTGAGTTATAATTAATGACATGTAAGATTGAATCATTCCTTAAGGCAACGGGAGCATTAGTTTGTATGATGTTTCACCAAGTCCATTCATTTTATATCTGTTACCAGGGTGCAGGCATCTTTGAGTATAAGCTGTTCATGTATGAGGGACATTGTTATTCACAATAGTTTCATATTAATGATCCAGTTGACTTATGGTATTAATGGAAGAGTCCAGTGTCTGAATAGTGAGAATATTAGGTGGTTTTGTTTATTAAATATAAGTAGAAATAAGGAGAATAGAACAAACAGCATAAAATGAATGATGTTATCTCTAGAACATAAACTTATTGGAGACTTTAATTTTTTTCTTAGTTTTTCTGTTTTTCTAAATTTCTATAATGAAGAAAAATAAATGAAATCTTAGAAAAAGATTATAGTTGCTGCTTATTTCTTATTTTGTATGTGCTTATCCTAGGAGGGTTGCCCAGGCGTTTTTTCCATATGTGGTATTTCTCTCCCAAGCAGTCTTTCCTTCTTTCCCATGCGGCTGAAGCATATTTTCTCTGTGTTAGCAGTATGGAAAATCCATAAGTTTGTATGACTAGTACCTAAACATAAAGACATAACTGTAGCTGACTTTGGTTTATTTTTAAATCTGGTAAGCTAGGTTTGTAGATGGATTCTTGCATGCATTTTGCTGCAAGCTGATGCTTTGGGTCTTTGTATATGCAGATGTGGAGAGGATTCAAGGAAGATGAATGTGTTGAGATGCATGAGAAGTTTTAGGAGATAAGAAAAACAGTATTGTAGAGTTTGTAGGCTGTTTCATATTTTAAAGATATTAATTAATTGAAAGCCATTCATCAACATTTCTCAATCCCTAGCGCCTAGATCTTAGTTCAGATTAAAGTCCCAACATATTTAAAATGTTTCTCCCTTGATCCATTGGCCATTAAAAGTTATGTTCAAAAAAAAAAAAAAAGTTATGTTCAAATCATGTATTAAAACTATAATCGTGGACATCTGTGCCACTGCTGTCCAAAGAAAAACCTCATAACACTTTCATTCTTAGCTAAATTTTTCAAAACTAGGTCCTTTTCCTAGTCCCTCCCTCTTTTTTTCTTTTCACAATTGAAAAAATTTCTTCATTCTAGCTTTATGAGACTGTCAAGGAGAAAAAAAGCCTACAACTATCATGAGATATTAAAGAAGATAGAATAAAATGGAATGCCTTGGGAGTTTTGTGTAGTACAAAAAAGCAAGGAATAATTTGGTTTATTTGTTTTTTCCCATCTAACATTTTTAGGTACAAGCCTATGCAGAAAGTGGATGGGGTTGCAGATGGTTTCACAGGAAGTGGTCAACAGACAGGCACATCTGTTGAGCAAACTGTAATTGCCCAAAGTCAACATCATCAACAGTTTTTAGGTATGTTAAGGTGTAATGCATATTAGTTGCTATTAGGATTTTGAAAACAAGAGAACAATAGTAGTGTTTTCTCCAAGTGCGACGTCTATTGTAGATGTTAATTACATAGAAAGACCTTTTTTTGTGTGCTGAAATTATGCACATCATATGATATTTCTAGTGCATTTATATTTTCTCATGTTCACTGTAGCTTATTTTTAAAAATCTTGAGCTATGTAGGACTTTTAAATGTATATAAATTAAAGGCTTATTGCTGTGAAATTGTTTTCCAGAATTTGTATTAATTGGGCTTTTGTGATCAAAATGGTGTTGTGTTTACTTTCAGTAGTAACAAAAGTGCCAAAAAGAATTCTTATTTTCTATGTATAAAGTTACATATGCATACAGTCTCAGATTAGAAAAAGAAATTATAAACTTTAAAAAAGTAATTGATTCTTTTAAGTTGATCACAGTACTTCCTATGTTTTTTTTGTAATTTTCTAGATCGTATACATGTTTCTTTTTATTTAGAGAGTTAGGAAGTGGAACTTGAACATTTTACATATTCCTGTCATAGCCAAAGGTGCAAAAATGGCACTTTAATTAATCTAGAGGTGAGCATGCATAGTTTCCGTACAACAGATCGAGACAAGTGGAAGCTATCAGAGAGTGCGTGTGTATGTGTCTGTGTGTGTGTATATGTGTCTATGTGTACTTTCTGACAAAGACAACTAAAACGGACTCTCAAGTAGGAATAGCTACTTAAGTTGAAAATATTTTGTCAGCATTTCCCAAAGTAAAGTTCTCAGGTATATTTTTGTGGACTTTTGAGCTCTCAAGAAGAATATATTTTTATTTTATGTTTTGATTTCAATTATAATCTTAAAAAAATGAAAGCCTATTGTGGATTCCCTAGAAGCCTAGGAGGAATACTGTTCTGCAATTTTATTTTCCACATTTGTATTTGCATATATGATAAGGCAGGCACCAAAATGTATTGCATTAATTGTCCAGAGCTAATGAGAAAAGAACCGAGAGAGATTTTCTATGTAAATTACGCCTTCATCCCAAGGGAAGGCTAAATGATGTCCCAGCGCTCTGTGTGGAGGACAGTTTCATAGCTCATTCAAATATAGAAGAGTAATGGGAGCACCATGAAGTATGTGTTGGTATAGGCCTGTCAAACCCAAAAGATCCTGCCGCAGTAGTCAATATCGCATTCATGTTGCGAGAGGTAGTCATTGACTTACAGGACAGCAGCACCATCCATCATATCCAATTAATGTTGTTAAGTTTAATGTTATTTTTGTAGTTTTCTTTGTATTTCTTTTGTAGCTCTTGTGGTTTGTGATTATATAAGAGATATGAGCATAATGAGTTTAAGGCTAGATTTATTTTTTACATACTTAAGTCATAATAGTAAAAATAGCTAAAATTGATACTGGCCAGCTTCAGAGATATTTTTCTTTTGAGAGGGGCCCTATATTAAGAGACACTGTGATCTGTTGTTTACAGTGTAGTCATAGTGAAATTTTAGTTTTTCCAAAAATTTTATGTTCCCTCTATTGTGCTGATGATGTTGCCAAGTTTTGCTTGCAAATACTAATATCAAAAATCCTTGTTCTTTGGACCTCTGATTTTTTATTTTTTGTCTTTTTAGTCTTCTAAAATTTTCCTTCATTAATCTGTAATTGGCACCATCCACAAAGCTTTTTTTCTGTTGTGTTGTCATGGTAACAGATGCATCTCGAGCACTTCCAGAGTTTGGAGAAGTTGAAATCTCTTCTCTGCCAGATGGTACTACCTTTGAGGATATCAAGTCACTGCAGAGTCTTTATCGAGAGCACTGTGAGGTAAGTCTTTTCAAACAGTACAGCCACATGCTAAGTTTTGCTAGACAACGTGCTGAAGCAAAATAATCAAAGTTATTCCTAGAAGACAGATGAAGTTAGTTCATATTTCTTTGAGCACTAATAAGTTAATTTTTCTTCTTGTCTCAGAGTGTAGAAGTGAGGAAAGTGGGAAAGGATGAATAAATTTTAATCTCCATCTTCTTAGCCAATCCTAATATGAATCCTTTGATGCAGCAATTCCACTTCTAGGATTTTATCTTAGAAAAATGTTTACATACAGATGAAGAGATAAGTGTACAAGGAAACTTATTGCATTATAGTTTTTAATGCAAAAGATTGGTTGTAACTTCAATATCTAATAGGGCACTGAATAAATAAAATATAGTGTAATCTATAGAGTGGAATATTATGCAGCCATTAAAAAGAAGAGGCAACTCTAAATGTACTAATATGTAATAAGGTCAGGATTTATGTTTAAAGGAAAAAGCAAGATTCAAAACTGTATAGCATACTATTATTTGAGTGAAAAAGAATACACACACACACACACACACACACAGTGTGTGTGTGTGAGTGTGTGTGTGTTAATGATGGTTGCCTTTGTAAAGGAAACTGGGTGACTGGGATTCAGGGGAAAGAGACCTAATTTTTAAATATACCCTTTTTACATTTTTAATTTTACACCACAAGTGTATATTTATATCAAAATATTTTCCAGAAATGTTTAATAAAGCACTTTAGGTATTCTTTCTAGGAACCATCAAAACTCCAGTTTTATTTTGTTTTTGTGGTTAATTAAGGTTTCTCTTGGTATTTTCCATCCCTACTCCTATTCCCTTTCTGAATTGGCTACACTGTCTCCATGAGGTGAAGTCTCCTCAGGCCGGTGTGTTAATGTACCTGCATCTCCCCTGGGACCAAAGGGATAACGTATTGCAATAAGAGTCTTCATAAGTGCCTTTCCTTTTGAAAGAGGAGCCTGTTTAGAATTTAAGTAGCTTTATGCCAGGATTATTTGTGATCTACTTAGGAGTAAAAGGTAATGCTTTAGATTTCATGAGCAGTCCTCCTAACTGCTGACAATGCAGTATACAGTGAGAAGTCTCAGCTTATAGCATTCACAGATACCTTCCTACTCCAGAAATAAGAATTGCTTGAATAAATCTAAGTGCTTGTCAAGGGTGCTAAATTATTAACAACCAAGGGCAAACTCTCTCTCTATTAACAAACCATGTGCCAAAAGTGATCTTCAATGTATCCTACCAGTCTGTTCCCAATATTTCTTGGAAATGGAATGATGAAAAACACTTAATATTCATTTCTCTTTGACTGTGCTTTTCCCAATATTAAAGAATTTCTGGATGATACTTATGTGTCTAGAAAAATAATTTCTTTCTACTGAATATCATGTATATTCGATAAAAATTTATAGAAAGATTGTCTAAGCAGTTTCTTATTTCTCTGTATTCTGGTGAACCTTGCTTTAAGCAATCCAGCCTACACAAATACACTTTGGATTTTTTTAAGTTTCTCATACTTACTCAAAATATAAGTTAGAACATGATTATTTACAGTATTAAAGAATGCACACTAAGGTTTTTCTAAGTGAAAAACTCCCCCAATAAGATGAAAATATTCTTTGCATTACAAAATTTTCATTAACATACCAATTTGCAGGCATACTCTATATGAAAAGATAGGGACATGTATGATAATTAATCTGTATGGGAAATGGCAGTCGAAAGAATAATCTCCATTTATTTCAGTCACCAGTGTGTACATGCCTTCTCTCATGAAGCACAGCAGCAAATATAAAAAGAAGAATTCTAATTTTTTTTCTGTCCAACTTCCAAACTTTTGAAGTATAGGTGCCTGAGTCTCATATTCAACCCTGTAAATGGTCATTCACTCTAAACCAGTAGAATATGGATTATTTTAAGATATGTTTGCCTATGCATTTTAGTTTGAACATATTTGAAGGTGGGTGGATGGACAAATGATCAAATGTTTGATTTATTTGTAAAACTGCCTCAGGAGGCTTAATTTGAATGTCCTTTTCAAAACAGTTAGAGATTATTTAATTTGAAGAGATACTAAATTTAAGACGCACTGAATTCTTTACTTGCTTGATTTTATATCATATTTCCTACAGTTTATGTTTTAAAGAAATGTTAATATACCTACTATTTTGTTTGTATATTTGAAATTTTCACAATTTATCAAAGATATTTTGTAAGTATCACTAGTTTCAGGTAAGGAACAAGTATAATTTTCTACACACGTTGCTGTAACAGTAATTTTTTTTCTTTTAACATAAACATAGTATTCTTATAACACTCTCATAGACAGACATATGTAAGGTATTATATAAGATAATCAGTAGTTGCCTCATTAATAGATGTCTTTTGGAATGTGCCTAAGATACAGTTGAGAGAGCAGCTGTAATAATTTGCCTCTTGGGAAGGTTCTGCTTTCTGCCTGGGGGGAGGGACATCTATATGCCCTTTACTGTCAGGGCTTGCACTGACATTGTAATTGTTGCTGATATAAAAGGATGAGGAGCATGTTAATTACTTTCTTCCCTTCCCTCCATTTTCGTTACCCAACTACTCGCAACGTTTCCTGCTGGTTTCCAGAACATGCCCCAAACAAATTTTGCTTCTATTTGAATTGGTCTCAGCGTGTTTTTGTGTAGAACATCAGTTATGCTCTGTGTCATGCATACGGCCAGTCTACAAAGGTAGCAGACGCTCTAGAATTATGACGTTACATTTTCCTCTTTTTGCCGAAAATACTCAGATTGACTTTCTCGATTGCCTGCTCGCATCTCTTTGTTTCTGTGAATTTTGAAGATCTTGACTGTGCTGTTGTACCTGTCCTTGTTCTCAATGCTGAGGACATCATACATATTATAATCACAACTTCTGTCCTTTATGCTCCCAATAATCACAGAATCACGTGTTCTTTGAGCCAGCAAGTTATTCCTTGGTTTTATGACTGCTTTTATCTGAAGGTAAATTTACAAACCACATGCAATGGCAGGGTGACACTAAATATGATCATCAAAGATTAATGAAAGTGGCAAATTTTAGCATCATCAAAAAAAAAAAGTCCTTGATGCAACTGGAAAATGGATCTAGGAGATAAAATTAAGGAGGAGTAGGAGGTGAAGTTTAGAAAAGGGATAGTCTTAAAGCCACTCTCTAAAGGGAAGATGCAGAGATAAGATTGAATGGGAGGCACTGCATGACCGAAGAGAGGTGCTTGCTGTGCTTTTTTCTGCCCAGACAGGTGCTATCATCTGAGGGCCGGCCTGACTATAGTGTGTGCCCAGCTTCTGCTTGGCCGGGGACACTCTAGAACCCATGGTCAGCAGTCTTAGACAGAGCTTATTTAACCCTAACTCTATCTGCCAGGCACGAGAGCCTCCACAGCCTTTACTTCTGGCCTCTGGACACACCTAGCCCGTGAGCACTCATTTGAATTGAATCTATGTTCTGTGCCCTTCCTGATCTGAGAATAGGAAGAGTGACAGCAACCCGTGAGGCAGAAAGAAGCAGTGGGTAAAAGAATAGAAGAAAATGGAGAGGAAAGGAAGCAAGCATGGCACGGGGGAAAAAGAGAGTTGGAAGTGAGGGTGGGATATGAGGCCATTATGGGAGGAATACAAGTTATCCTGCCTGGTCTTTCAAGGAGTTGTTTTTTCTTCTTCCCTGCCACCCCGCAGCTAGTCTCTTTTTCCCCACTTCCATTGCAACAATTTAGTTCAGTTTCACCATGTTAGCTTATGAACCCAAAGGTATCTTTACCATGTAAGTTCTGTTACATTATACGCTCCTCACACATCCCCATAAGAAATATTATAAGGTAATATCGATAACCATTTTGTTTCTTAGGCAATATTGGACGTTGTTGTGAATCTTCAGTTTAGCCTGATAGAAAAATTGTGGCAAACATTCTGGCGCTATTCTCCCTCTACTCCAACTGACGGCACTACCATTACTGAATCAAGGTCAGAATCAATATGCTTTTCCAATTCATTTTCATGGCTGAGTAGATGTCACAGCTAATAAATGAGAAATATGTATACCAGTTGTGAACCTTACCTGATTACATTAAACGAATAGATTGAAATAACCCACAAACTGCTCTCTTGAGGTTTCAGCGTGTGTATTATAACTCCCATTTTATTGATTTGGGGGACTGCGGTAGAGCTATTTCATCCTCATGGAATTAGTATCATCTCTGCCTTTTATACCGTCAGAAAGTATTAACGTGTGTAGGCAGCTCTGGGGGAGTGTTATATATATCCAGTCGTATGGCGCCAGTGCAATGGTGGTATAGTTCTAACCTCAGTAATATTTGATAAACTAAAACTATTTTTAAAGTCCATTTTCTTTTTTATCCTCATTTGCCATCTATTCATTTGCTACATTTATTCACACCAGCAATCTGAGTGAAATAGAAAGTCGACTTCCGAAAGCAAAGCTGATAACTCTGTGCAAACATGAGTCTATCCTGAAATGGATGTGTAACTGTGACCATGGGATGTACCAGGCTTTGGTGGAGATTCTCATCCCCGACGTCCTTAGACCTATTCCTAGTAAGTTAAATGCAGACAAGTACGGATGCTTTTGTTCTCATACATTCCACCCAGAAAGTATTGGGAAGTGACATTGCAATCTAGCTTGATTCTAATCTCATTTAGATTTGCCAAATAGAAAACATGCAACACAGAGTATTGCCTGAAAGCAGCCTAGGGCAGAACTGTAGTAAGAGGGGGAAAATAATCTGTTTCTCAACCTTTAGTAGTTTTCTTTTTGAAATAAAGCTAACCTATGCATGTGACAGCCCAGTGACTAATTACAGGGACACTCCCAGGCCAGTCAATCATGTAAAAATTATTCCACCCAAGGACACAGTTGCCTTCGTAATGCCAAAAATTTTTGAAACCTGTCATTACTAGGCAAGCCTCTTTCCTGGCTGCTTTTGATTTGAAATGAATGTATCTTGGTTTCTACTGAAGTTGAATTCCTTTACAAAAGCATTTACTTTGTCATCTACATCATGCTAAGAACTACAAATGCGGTTTCCATTAACAGTAATGGTTAACTGGCATTTTGAGACAAAAACCTGTGTAACTACACAAGCATTGTATTCCCACTGTGAAGCAAATAGGAATTACATAGATAAGCTAGACTACCTTTTTCAAGTGATGGTTGCTTTTTAAACTACATTGCAGCAAACAAAGCTATTTTCTGTAAGTGTCAACAATATAAATGCTACTATGATGACTTATCTTCGAGGCAGTTGCAACGATTTTATGCCTACATCTTTATGAGTACATACTAGTGACCTTAACTTTTAAATACACGGGACAGAATTTCCACTCTACAATGCTATTAACAAGATAAAAGCAATCTTTTGGCTTGTGAAATTGGCAGCCAGGTACTTCTGGGACACTGTTCACAGTTGATTTGTGTTAAATTATTTCAGATAATATTTAAATAGGGATTTAGTACAATGAAAGGTGAAGATACTAACATTTGTATGTTTACAGTTCCCTGCCCAAACATGATAGATAACGGGGTAAGATAGGAGTTATTTCACCTGTTCCCCACCACTTTAAAATATATGCTTAGAAACACATTTACATATAATATCAATAAACACATATAGATTTGTATAGAAATTAGTTTTTTAAATATCCAGCTGCCATTGTCACATTTTTATAAGCTGCTAATGTTTTCTACTCTATCTGCACCAAGTTTCCTGACTAAAGATTGATTAAATGTGATGTTGTCATGGAAAATTTCAATGTGTAAATTCTCTACTAATTTATGTTTCAGAATCTGATTTTCTTTGTTTTCCTTTTTTTTTTTTTTTGCTCCCTGTGCTCTGAGTTATAATCTCTAGAGATGTTTAAGGGAAGTTGCATAGGGGAGCTCATTAGCCTATGACATCTTACCACCAATATGTAATTTCTCTCATGAGATAAAAGATGTCAGTGAGCACTTTCTTTTTTGAGGCAAATCAACAGCATCAGTGTTCATTAAATAATTCTTACATCTTTTGCTTCTATGTTAGCATCACAAGACTTTAACTTAAAAATTCAACAGTTTCCTAACTTAAATCATGTATCAATTTAGTTAACTGTAAGCCTCACAGTTTAAATACACAATACATTTGGCTTTTGTTTGTTGCAAAGTTTGACTTAAAAACCAATTTATTCTGTAAAGTAGTTTGTCTCTACATTCAGCAGACAACTCAACTTCAGGAATTTTCACATGAGTATAGCTTTATAGTTTCACTGAAATTACAAAATACATTAAAGTGCCAAGTAAATTTGGAAATTTAATTCCCAATCTACAATATGACTTAACAAAGTTTACGATACAGTTTAGATAGCTATCTTCTGGTTGTATGTATTTTAATATTAAACATGAGCAGATTGAAGTTAGCTTTGGAATAGATTTTAAATTTCAAACCATCCATTCATGAGAAAAGTTGTTAGAGTTGATGTGCACAATTTGATCTGATATGAACCCAGAGAGAGCAAACATAATTTTATTTTTAAAAATTGTAATTTTATGGCTACTAGTACTTCATTTTACCATTTACTGTCCAGATGGGATTCCTTTTTTTAGCCAAAAAAGTCTGCGTATCACACTAATTTAAAGTCAGCTTGAAGCTACTATATTCTAAAATACATTTATCTGAAAATGAAAAAAAAAGTTAAGTGTAGAGAATTATATAAGAACTCAACTGGTAACACTTAAATGTAAAATTATAACATGTAATTAAAGGGGACCCAAATGTCATTTAGTACAAAAAGATAAAAACTTAAAATCATTCGATATATAAAACATATCATTTTATAATCCCCCTAGCATCAAATTTATCTAGATAAAACAAGACTCAATTTTTTAAAGTAACCTTTCCTGGTTCTTGTTTTTGTTTGTTTTTTTTAGATTAAATAATTATTATATATTAATTATTTAAAAATGCAAAATACAGATAGTCAAATCGAATCTTACAAAAATTTTTACTGAGTTTAAAAAAGGGTCGTTAATTTTTTTTCACTCTTTTTCATTTCCATTCATGCCTGCCCTCCATGGTTCTAGTACATAATGCAGCAGAAAAATAGTTTTCTTTCTTTTTTCTTTTTCGGCTAAAGTGGGAAGCTTTGGAAATTTCAAAAGATTAGTTTTAAAGAAATTTCCAACTCATTGTTTCCAGTGATTCTCATGGTTAAGAGTCTGCACTTCTTGAGTGGTTTTCCTAATCAAAATTAAGCCATTTCAGTTTCTCTTTATGATTTGACCAGTTAAATGAATCATTTTTAAAAACTAGTTGTTTTTATTATTGGATTAGTAATATTTGTATCGTGTGCAAGTAACTCGAGTAAACTAAATTATGTCTAACCCTGCTCTAACAAAAGTAATAGAGAATCATGTCAGACTCATTTGAGCACAGAATGAAAAATCAAGGAATTTAATCTTATCATTAACATTAATATTCTTGGGAGCCTTCGACAAAAATGTAACTTCTCTGTTTCTCATAGTAGACTACCAATTGTAATACCTGCCCATATTATAGGGAACCCACAAATATTTATTTTGTGAATGCCTCAAACATGTGTTAAATGTCTACATCTGCTCCTTATACTGGAGAGCCTCAGGCACAGATGAAATAAAATGTTATTGACTGAATTACTTGTTGAACAAGAGAAGAATTCTGTCTTCTGTTATATAGCAATATCAATAAGCAGATCCTTTCTTGTAAAATAGTCAAAGATGCCTCTAAACATTTTATGATCACCATAAAAAGCTACTTTCATGGGACCTAGCCCTATTTCAGGTTTTAACAGATATGTGAAGAATATGGAATGGACTATTTTAGGATTATCTTAAGAATATCGGTCTCTGTGACAGCAGTTTTATCACACTGATATTTTATCTCTACCTGCCAAGTGAAATGGAGAATAGTTATCCAAAATTTTCAAGTTAGGCCATTTTAAATTTTACCGTACTTTTCAACAAGAATGAGAGATAACTATTCTAATTGACATGTTCTAGTGTAAATAGATGCTTAGAAAAAGAAAGGAAGCATTGCATTATCTTCTTTTAACTAAAAAAAAGAAGAAAAAAGGAAAAGCAAAATAGATGAAAAGCTTGGAAAATCAAATAAGTTTTAAAGAAAATAGCCTTTGAGCACAGAGCTGTTAATGAAAGTGTTTTGTTTCAGATAGGAAATTCCACAAGTATATTCACAACTGGTATATGTTGCTATAAGCAAAAATGTTTGAATGTTTTCATTTCCTAACAAAGTATTATACGTATCTTGGAACAAAATAGCTTTAAAAGACAAAAAAAAGCCCCAAATGTAATTCTTGGATGCTTTCAAAGTTAGGAATAATGTTAAATAAAGTCTTGTCAATGAGGACAATATGAGCTCTGTGCTATTTCATATGTCATGTGCATATGTTTTCCCTTATTCTAGCATAAAGATTAATGTTCTTTGCTATCTTTTTTGTTCTGCTTTTATTCTTTAACATTTAGGTGCCTTGACCCAAGCCATTCGAAATTTTGCTAAAAGCCTTGAAGGTTGGCTTTCCAATGCCATGAACAATATTCCACAAAGAATGATACAAACCAAGGTACATTTTTATATCTCTGCTTTTTCTTTTGCGTTTAAGAAATTCTTCTGAACTGTGACTTTTCTATATGTCTTATGAAATGGCATTATGTAAAATGTTGGTATTATAGTACATAGAATTTTAAAACTGACTTTTATATTTGTGTTTTATATCCATGTAATAAAGAACTTGCACAAGAGATGTTTTTGATAATGCTCCTTTCAAAAAGACCAGAGAAACATTTTAAGTGTGGTGTATTTATAAGCCCTTTTATAAAGCATATGTTTTAGATTGTTTAGTTTCAAATATTAAAAAGAATAGCCTAGAATGTTCAAACAGTTCTTATTCGAAGGAGTTTTAGGATTTTTAAACTCCCCTACTATAGTTATCGTGTTGTGAAAAGTTCATGTAAATTAATATTTTTTCTATTTTTCAGGATTTTTTTTTAACATTGGAGAATGTTTTTGTGAATCAAGTAATCATTTCTTAAAGTGAACAGTTATCTCATAATTGATCAGTATATAACAAGAATGTGGATTATTTAGCTAAAGATAGGAATTCTAGTCTCTACTTTGTCCCCTACTACTCATGTTACTTTAGGTTAATGTGTGAAGATACCCCATGGCAAGATTGAATTAATTCTCTCTAAACTTGAGTACCAGAAATTACATTTATGGATTTTTGTCAATGACTGTATCCAATATCGAATTCTAACAATATACATTGTCTTTCAATTTGGGGGCATGGTTGAGTGAGGCTCTTGTAGCTGACAAGTCTGTTTGGGAACACAAGTAGTTCTTCCTGCTTTGTCTCTTGGTTTGCAATAACACTTTCTATCTCTAAAGCACACAGAAGGAAACATTTCATTGATATTCTACCTTAGATTTTTATTTTAGACCTGTGCTGTCAATACAGTAGAGGTAGCCACATGAGGCTATTTACATTTGAATTTTGAATTTAAATTTAATTAAAATTTAGTTCCTTAGTTATACTATGTACATTTCAAGTGTGCATACTACCTTGTGTTTAGTTGGTACCATAATTGGCAGCACATATATAGAGCATTTCCATCAACATAGAGCGTTCTCCATGACAGTGCTGTTCTAGGGTGCCACAGTAAAGTGGGCAAAAAATTAAGGTGCTATTTGACCATGATGGTCAGAGGAATGCTTTCCAACTTGCAAAGTCAGTCATATTCAAAACAATACTTCAAACAGCTGAAAACACCTCCCTTCCCAGCTTCATCAAAGTGGATATGGTGGCAATCCAGCTGCAATATTGACTGTCATTGATCTCCAGAGTTGATTTTATTTACCTTGGTGGAAGGTGCCTCCTGCTATGCCTCTCTTACTGCTGTGCACCCTTTTTTTGGCTGAACGTCAGTCAGTGAAAACAATCTACCCTGATAGAAGAAACAGAGTAATGAGTTTATGACTGGCTATTGTTATCAAAATACCGGGGGTTTGTATCCCATTATTGTAACATAGTTTCTGTGTAACCTTGGACAAACTACTTAACCTCTTTAAGTCATAATGTGTGTCGAGTAGGATGGTGATGAGAATTGAACAAGGTAATATATATGAGGCACTTAACACATTGCCTGGCACATAATATGTACTTGATTAATATAAACCACAGAAACTGAAAAAACACAGAAATTGAAAGAAGTGTGGGATTCTTTTAAGGGCATGTGACCTTCCCCCAAGTTCCACATCCACATAGCTCTAAAACCTCTCACTATCATGATAGAGCATCCTTTGACCTGTGATCACCCTCTACCACTCAGCCAAGTGAATGTTTAACCAATTGCTTATCTAGCCATAGTGATTTAATGCCATACCATACAATCCTGTAAATATGTTAAAATTCACCTTAGATCGACTGTGCATGTAACCAGTTGCACTCAGATCATGAGATTTAGATATTTACCTAGATTGTTTTATTTATTTATTTTTTTGGTATTATCTTGGATAGCTTTCATTGTAACCTGGTTCATTCAGGGTTGCAGCAGGAAACAAATGGTATGTTCAAACAGGAGAGTAACTGAGGAGAGTTTAAGAAGGGTCTAATTTCCAAATGGGTGAGCAGAGTTAAGAAAAGGAATGGTAAAGCGCTCCAGGAGCAGCAATAGTGGGGAGTCCTGAGCATGCCTAAGTCTGAAGGCAGAAGAGGTGAAAGTTATGGCATTAAGAGATCCTCTCCTTGCTTCAGGACAGTGGCCTTAGAAAAGGAAAGCAATGCCTGCCAAAACAGAGAGAGAGCGGAGGTTGTGGGAGAATAAGTATTTGACCACTCTTTATTCCCATACTTCAGTCTCCTGCCAGTGCCTGTCTTTGGCCAAACCCAACTGGAAGCCAGAGTGCGTAAGGGAGGAGGTTAATGTAGTATGTTGAGGTCCGTCCTCCCGAGCACAGAGCAGAATAGGTAAGGATGGAAAGTAGATTTGGAAGGGCAAATGGAGATTTCCTGGCTAGCCCTTTTACAAAAATTCTGAAAAAGAGTAGTTCTTGTTGCTTGTTTCTAGTAAGTTTATTAGCTGTTTATTTGCTAATAAAGGCTATTGTGAACACTTTTGTTTTACCTCCAAATTACCGAGGTTTCTATGAAATAAAAATAATAAGAGTGAATCTAGATGACAATGCTCTGAAAAGTATATTTTTTAATCCATTTTAGAAAGTGACACTGTACAGTTTGCCTTCCAAGTAAAAAGAAAAACAATTATTTGCCTAGTTTGTAGTACAGAGAGTAGAAAAGAAAGGAAAATCAATGTTTTTTCCTACTTACCTAGACAGAAAGTTATTTCTTGCTGGGCATGAGGAGTTACTTGTAAGACTGGTTTAATTAATGCTGCACTCAGATGTCGAAGAATGTGGGAGTTTGTTTTAGTCTTGACCTCAACCCACTCAAAAGGAAAATAATACTTGGTGTAGAGATTTAAATGTTATAATTTACAAGTAAGCTCTCTCACCAAATGAATTTGAAATAAGTATCAGAGGGAAGCATTTGAAATTTGGCAAAGGAATAAAGATTTGAACGTTTGCAGTGGTTTCTTTTAGTGGGGGGGGGAAATGCCCAGTTGAATTGCATTTCTGCACAGGTTGCCGCTGTAAGTGCCTTTGCCCAGACTCTGCGAAGATACACGTCCCTCAATCACCTGGCCCAGGCAGCTCGTGCAGTGCTTCAGAACACTTCTCAGATCAACCAGATGCTCAATGACCTCAACCGGGTCGACTTTGCCAATGTCCAGGTACTCTGTTTGCTTTCAAAATGTGTCTTTTAAGGAAAAAGACCCCATTTTTTTCACCTTAATTGGGATCATCATATTTCTCTTTAGTGTTTCATCAGTATACAGGCAACCTCTATATTTACCATGTCCTGAAAGAGGATAGTTTTACTCAGCTATGACTTGACTGCTCCTCCGTTTTGTGGTTAACATCTGTCAACGTCTGCTAAGATTTATTGTAGTAGACGGCAACGTGTGTCACCAGGGTTTGCCGAATAGTTAATGGAGTAAGGATAATCACAGTCACTGAAGGTAGGCAGGAGATTAAATTCTTTTGTCTCTTAGCTGTGGGTTCTGGGGCAAGTTACTTAACTGCTTTGGGCTTTACTTAACCCACTTTATAACACCTATCTTAGATTATAGTTTAAATATTTAGTAATAACGTAAAGCCCTTTGCACTGTAACACATGAGACATTTGTTCTTAATAGTGCCCCACCTTGAAAGAACTGAGAACAAGCAATGAGACAAAATGAAGTTCTGATACACGCTACATACATACAGCCTTAAAAACTTTCTGCAAAGTCAAAGAAGTCAGACACAAAGGACCACCTAATGTATGGTTCATTTTATATAAAATCTGCAGAATAGGTAAATCCATTGAGACAGGAAATACTGTGTTTCCCCCAAAATAAGACCTAACTGGACAATCAGCTCTAATGCATCTTTTGGAGCAAATATTAATATAAGACCCAGTCTTATAGTAGAGTATAGTATAGTATAGTATAGTATAGTATAGTATAGTATAGTATAGTATATAAGACCCGGTCTTATATTATAGTAAAATAAGACCGGATCTTATATTAATTTTTGCTCCAAAAGACATATTAGAGCTGATGGTCCGGCTAGGTCTTATTTTTGGGGAAACAGGGTAGATTAGCGGTTGCCTAAGTCTTGATGACTGGGGGATTGGAAGGTAACAGGTAAGTAGTGTGCGATTTCTTTTCAGGGAAATGAAACATTCTAAAATTGATTGTGGTGATGGATGCACAGCTCTGTGAATATACTAAAAGCCATTGAACTGTATGCTTTAAATGAATTGAATCATATGTGAATTATATTTCAATAAAACCGTTAAAGCTATATCATGGCTTAAAGACAAACTATTCATTACTCCATTTCTTAGAAATTTTAATCTGTAATCTGCTCTAGTTTTATCATTTAAAATATATCAAAAAGTAATATTTGGGCTTGATTCATTCTAGGGTATAGTAAATTAGTTGTTCATTCTGATTTTCATGGATTGAAACTCAATCCATCTGATGATGGATCAGAAGCTCAAACTTCTGATGTATATCAAGTTTTTTAATACGTATCTTTCTATAATCTATCACTTTGTCAGTATACAGCACACATATATACATACATGCAAATGCATAACCTTTACAAAAACAAACTATCTCAAGTTTACAAAGTCATTAGCTTTACATATTTCAATGGAATTTATATTAACTGTTTTTAGTGAGAATTGAAAGTTCATATTGCCTTAAAATTTATATTGTAATGTTTATTTCAAGTCTTCATTCAAAAGAGATAGGTTTAAAAGAACCTTAAGAAAAATTGAATATCTAGTAGAATGTATCATGTCCTCCTTTTTAAAAATATTTTATATAGGCATATTCACATTGTATGTGGAAAGGTTGAAAGGTATATACATTAGCATGTTGCATTTAGATATTCTTAATATTTTGTTTCTTTTTTGATTATTTTAAATTTTTCTATTGTCACATTTCAATGTACTTAAAATATTTTAAAGTAGTATTTAGGGGGTAAAATCTGAAAGTCTTTATGACTAATTAGATAAGAGCAAGAAGGATAGTAGATGGTATCATCAGCTGGGAATATAGAAGAAACCACAGATTTCCCTAATAAAGTGAATGGAGTTTGGGCATTTTGTATTTGAGGTACCTCCCTGTTGAAATATCTCTTGAATAGTTCAAGTTTGTAGGATCAGGAGAGATGCTGGGACCAGAGGATGGAGATGAGGAATTTATTCATTTAAAATTGTTGATTTGAATGATCTTATCCTCTGAGAACAAATACAATGAAAGCTATAGACACTCTTTACAGAAAAATACATACATGTTCATAATGTTTAAGTTATAGAATTAGGACCTTCATAGACATCCCTTTACAGAAATCTATCTTGAAAATATTATCTGGACACAATAAACCCAGCTTAAAAATGGTCAGATTTCATTTCTCTAATTTTATGCTTAGGAAAATGAGGCCCACTTAAATTAAATGCATTTCTTACTGTCAGTTTAGTTGATTCAGGCCCTATATTGAAATCCATGCCATCTGACTCTCAGTCAAGGACTATAGTACCAAATATGTATATTCTGACCTTCAGAGTATAGTTTGTTTTTTTTAATCCTAAAAGACAACATAGCACTGGAAACATTACAAAACTATGGCAACCACTGAAAAGTAGCCTTAAAGTTCTTATTTTCATTGCTATTACCAAACGTGAAACTCCCCAATCAGAACCAGAAGGAAAATGGTAGTAATCAAATTTCTTGGCAGGTAGCATGTCTATGTTTTCTCAAAAGTATATTTGTTTTTGTTGTTGTTTTCAGTTCTGTGAATTAATTTGTATTCATAACCTTGCTTTGACAGCTTTTGAGATTCACTTTAGTGCCCAGTCTATAAAACTTATATGATATGTTTCTACCTAGTACCATTCAGAGTTTGTTTCTGTTTTAATCCTGAGGGACCACTTTTGGCCAATTGAATCTTTTATTCATCTGACTTACCCTAAATCTTCTCAAATGAATTGGCTTTAAAGTTTTATCTAATTAGGAGAAAAGAGAGAAAACTTTTGAAGGCAGTATAAAAACTGAATAGAATGAAAGACCCTGCATACTGTGGGTTCAGCCTTCTATTTTTCTTAAGTAAGCGTGTGTTTCAGTCTTTCACACAGACTAGCTAATGTAGAAAAACCAAATCGTGCTCCTATGTCACATCACTTTTTCATGCACAACAGCAATGGTAGTTTCCTTAACAACTGACAAGTAGTTGTACATTTCTTAATTCATTTAAATTGTTTGGAGCTTTCATTATAATTTCCCATTCATGCGTGTGGTTTGCATGCTGACATTCAATGAAAAGATGCTGAGTTGAACTTTCGTTTTGCTTTCTGTGTACTGTCCCAGGAGCAGGCTTCCTGGGTGTGCCAGTGTGATGACAACATGGTTCAGAGACTAGAAACGGACTTCAAGATGACTCTTCAGCAGCAGAGCACCCTGGAGCAGTGGGCTGCGTGGCTTGACAATGTGATGATGCAAGCCCTGAAACCCTACGAAGGAAGACCCAGTTTTCCTAAAGCTGCCAGGCAATTTCTGCTAAAATGGTCTTTCTACAGGTATTATCTCAGTTTGCCCTAAGCTTTATTTTTCAGAGTCTGCAAATTTACGTGTATGTACATGCTTTTCTGACAAAAGAAAATAGATGAGTGAAGACTTTGGTTTGCAGACGCTGCCCGTTGTGATTGCCTCCCCCACCAACTCACGGATTCTAACATTATGGCATTGTACCAGGAGGCTTATAGAAATCAGCTTTCTGTTAGGAAAAGAAAGCCTCTTACTCAGATGGGGACATCTAAAATTCCAGTCCAGATAACTTATTCAGCGACAGTCAGAAAAGGACTACCGACCTCTGTCTGGGAAACATACATTATTTAGGCTTCTTTCTTGAGGCTTTACCATCACTCTTTATTCTCTGATTCAGTGATTCTCAAAGGCCAGTAGCATCACTATTGCTTGGAAACATGTTAGAACTGCAAGTTCTCAGGACCCTCTGCAAAAATCTACCAAAATCAGAAACTACAGAGGTGAGACTCAGTGATCTGTGCTTTTTAAAATGTCATCCAGGTGATTCTGATGCATGCTCAAAACCATCTAGTTAACTTCTTAATTTGATTGCTTACAACTGTTTTGAGACCTAGTTGCACATCAGAATTAGTTTAAAAAAAAAAATTCTAGGTATCTCCCAAAACCTACTGAATCAAACTCTTTATGGTTAAGGAGTAGTGATTACGAATAAATCAGAAATTCTTTCTCCAAAAATTTATTCCTGGCAATTCTAATGCATATCCAGTTTAATATCCAATAATCTAGTAGACAGTACAAAATGAATCACCTTTTCACTAAAATAATAGAGATATAAATGTATATTTTTGCAAACATTGACAAACCCTGGAAGGAAAGGCTTGCAGATTACTTGATATATGATATCACATGTTAGCATAAGCTGTTGACCATAGGTCTGTCCCAAGGGTTAAAATAGAGTAAGCTGGCATATATGGTATACCATGTTTCCCCGAAAATAAGACCTACCCTGAAAATAGGCCCTAGTTAAGATCATCAGCCAGACGGACGCATTTAGTACGTTATGATGGTGTTCCAGAAGAGGATGACATGACTGTATTTGAATAAATGTAGATTGTTGTCATGAAAAAATAAGACATCCCCTGAAAATACACCCTAATGCGTCTTTTGGAGCAAAAATTAATATAAGACCTGGTCTTATTTTCGGGGAAACACAGTACATATATATGTACTTAGGATGGAATATTGACAGATGGAGTTCCATTTCATAAAATAAGTTAGATAAGCTTTATTTTTGACCCAAGCCTTTGTTTTTGTGGTGGGAGTTCATTTCTTTCCTACTTTTGATAAAGGTGGCGCCACCGGCTTGGGCCTAAAAGCCATATCTACTTTGACATTTAGGCAGCTTGCTAATTTCGATCCTACGCAGCCATGCGCATGTCAGAAAGTAGTGACCACAGGAATACCACTGACAGTGGCTGTGGCTACACTGTGGTTATTATCTGGACATCAGTGGTGATTTCAAAGCTAGTTGTGAGGAGAGAAGGTACATGAAGAGGGAACAGAGTTTAGGCACTAGTAGTGCTTGTGAACCCAGTAAACCCAAACGATAGGATTTCCATCTTGTTTTGATCACCTTTGTAAAGATAGAACGAGAGATCTTTTAATTATGATGGTAGTTGCTTTGCTTTTTATTGTAAGTGACTTCTTTCTTTCTTAACTGATTTGGTCTAATTCTTATTTCTTAAACCGAAGTAGAGCTGGCTGCACATCTACTGTATATGTGTAATTAAGAGTGAAATTATCCTTTCATCCTGAAACTAGTTTTCTAGTGTCTAGCCCGGGGTCAAACGCAGTAAAAGTTTTGTGTTGTTGTTTTGTGTTTGTTTTGGGAATGGAATAATCCCACAGTTCTGTCTCACATCAATTTCATACCTTTAGCCCAGACGATTTGAGAAGCACATATTAAGGTGCTGGCTGAGTATGACCTACTGGTATGCTTCGGTAAAGCCAGAGCTAGCTTTAGATCTGGGTGTTAATGAGAAGTGTAAGTTTTCTGTGGATACATGGAGAAGATTTAGAAAACATTGTCACAGTGTTCTCAAAGTAGATGCAGCAGCAGTAGCAGTAGTGATAGTAGAATTCAACATTTTAATTTGGGAATATTTCTTAAGATTTCAGGTATTTTCCCATTTGTTTGCAAGTTGATTTTTTATTCATCCATTTCTTTCCCCAGAAAATTATATAGGTGGTATATGTGCTTCATGAATGGTTGATGAAACAGAAGGTTTACTAGCTGGTTGTTCCAAAACCTATATAACCAAAAGCAGAGTGCATCCTCTATATCAGAGAAAGCAGGTTATTTTTTTTTCTTCTTATGGCTTTCTTATGTTGTGTTGTCAGACCTAGCCTTACTCCTTCCTGTGTTTTTTTTCTATATTTAGTTGATATCATTTTAGAACTACATCCCTTGAGCCTTCATCTCCACAGAGAACTGTTGCAGGTATCTTGAAAAGAGAAAATTACTTACTTGTATTTCTTGTTCTCACAGATGCACAAACCCAGTAGATCATCACTTGCCTGCCCTCTGTCCTCCCTGAGTTGGGGATAATTGGCTTGTTATTATTAGACACTATTATGGTTATTATTTTCATTTCAAAAAGACTTGGAGGCATACAGTTCGAGGCCACAGAAGGAAAGGCATATTCAGACAGATGCATACCTCCTGCTGTAGGCAAAGTCAATAGCTTAGAAACTTAAGAGCCTTTAAAATCAGAGCTGTTTTTTACTAAGGCATATGAACATACTGAGTAATGAAAACTGCATTCATAAACTAGCAGAGAAGCAGAATTGCAGGGTAAATTTTTTAAATGTTTTTGACATTATAATAACAATTTGTCAGTTGGATAGACAGACTCTTGATGTTCTGAAGTCAGTTAATCTCATAATTTCTAAAATTCTGTGTAGGCCAGGGTACCAAAAAAATGTAGACAAGTGGACACTTGGGTCAACGTTGCTCAAGCACTAGTTCAATCAGAAGGATGCTGATGGTAACCACTTGGAGCACCTCTTGTAATTGCAGAAGTCAAACGTGACTTGTATTCATCTTCTGTTAACGGCATATATTGAGAATTACAATTTTAATACAGTTTTTCTTTCTTAAAATGTGTATACATTTTTTTGGCACCCTCTATATATTTACATGCACACGAATATAGAAAAGGACCAGCAGAGAATCGTGATATCAACTGGCTGCTGATAACATTGCTGCGAACACCCTCTTTTCCAAATAGGGCTCTCTCTTTGCCTAACCTGGCTTTGAATGGCTACTGTTAACTCCCTGGAAGGAGGAAAAAAATAATCAGTGTTTCTTGGGAAGAAATGGAGAAGTTATGTGGGCCATTTCTCAGCTTGTTGTGTTTTGTGGATAACAGAAATACAGCATTCCGAAGGGCTACTCTGAGAGCCAAGCAGATACCCCACTTTTAAGGATGAAGTGTATAGCTTTGATAGTGATTTGAAAGGGGGCACAGGGAACCTACTTTGCCTAAAACTGGACAATATATAAATATCCAAAAAGTAATCCTCTTTTGGAATCAACTGTAAGCACTGTTTGAAAAGAGAATTCACATGGGAGTCACAGGGGTGATGTCCTCGCCTTTCTCCTTAGAAAGGGTGTGATATATCCCCAAATACACAAAGAGGTGGATTGAGTACATGGGTTAGGGTAAATGTTTCAGTTTTCACACAGTGAATTATAAAGATAAATACACAAGGGTATTTCTCATCCATTATAAAATAATTAACATTTTTAACTGATTTTCAAAGGAGTTGAATTCATGGTAACTTAGCAACATGAAATTCGATGGAGTCAATTTTGCAACATATCTTACAGAAGTCTGAATCCGACAATAGGCTTCCAATTAAACTGTTAATTGTGTCATTTGATACTTGTGCTGTAGGACAGGAGGAATAAAGTAGACATAGCATTAATAATATAATTCAACTGATTCTTTTCTAAACATGACAATAATTTCTTGGCGTGCTTATCAGTGTTTTGAAAAGATAATTAGGTGTTATAACTGAAGGTCAGCAGATATGTTTTTCTCCAACAGCAGTTGGTATTAGTGAGAGCTACTAGTGACCTCCAGACCTCATCACGTATTCTTCTCTTTTATTCACTGTCCTCTAGCCACACTAGCCTCCTGGCTGTTCTTTGAACACGTCAAATGTAGTTCTGCCTCAAAGTCTGCATTTACTCTCCTTGCTGTCAGGCAGGCTCACACATTCACATGCTCACTCCCTCACTTCAATCCAGTTTCTGCTTAAATATTACCTCAGAAAGAATTTTCCCTGGCACCCTAATTGAAAATACCTGCCCCTATCACTCTCCAACTTCTTACCCTGCTTTATTTTTTTCATAGCATTTTTCACTGCCTAACTTTGTATTTTATATCTACTTGTATTTTTATTGACTATCTCTCCTACTATTAATAGAATGTGAATACTGTTGAAACCAAATTTATTCTGGCTTTTTCTTGAACAAGACCCTGGCACAGAGTAGAAACACAATAAATATGTATTGCATGAATGAATGTGAATTCTCCTGGAAAAAAATAATTGACTTTGCATTTCTTTTAATAATATCAGAAAGCTACTCAATTTGAATATTCTCCTTAAGTCATTAATGTGATTTCAGGGTTATATTTTAAGGAAATTATAAAAATCCTAAAATTTGAATTTAGAAAGATAGATGGATAGATAGATAGATAGATAGATAGATAGATAGATAGATAGATATTCCTCTTTAATCTGTGATATTTATCCCTGTAAAGATTTATTGACATTCAACTGACTCAGGATTGTTTTTCTATATTAAATGAATGCTATCTTTTAAATAAATGTTTTTATTCTGAAATTAATATCTGCTCACTTTAGAAAATCTGGGAAACATAAAAACTATACAAAGAATAAACTTAAATCATCCATCATTTTACTCCTCAGAAATAACCACTGGTAAAATGTTATCTTTTCGTGTTATACAAAATTGGGATCCAATTGTTTCCCACAGTTTATTATCTGTATTTTTCCCTTAACATTTTTCACTTAACATTACATCTTGAACATTCCTTGTCACTAAATATCCTCAGAAGCATAATTTTTAATGTCCTCACAATATTCCATTGTGTGTATGTCTCATAAATTATTTAAACATTCCCTTTTCCCCTTAATCTTGAGCACTTAGGTGGTTTTTGGTGTTGTGATAACAATTATAAAAACTACTATAATGATTAGACTTGTATAAAAGGGCACATATGCCCTCGGATAAATTCTGGTAAAAGGGTTTGAACTTTTTAAAGTGACTAGCACAATTTTAATAAATTTGCCATCCAAGCACTAATAAACAGTCCCATTTATTTAGGGGTACGATTTAAAAAAAAAAAAAAAAAAAAACTATGGATACTTTTTATTTTGAAATGGGCCCATATTATACATTCTACTTCTTTAACTTAACATTACATTATAGACATCTTTCCATGTTACTACCTTTATGTCTAGTCTACTTCATTTCTTTAAACTATTGCAAATACTAATTCCGTATGTGTACGAACCATAATTTGTTTAATCAGCATCCTGCTAATGGGTATCTAGTTTTTCACCCTAGTTTCTCACAAGTATAAATATTACTGCAATTAAAACTATCTTTGCTCATTTGTGCAAATTTCTGGCATTAAAAGTGCTTAGTGTAAAGGATTTGTGTATTTAAAATTTTGCCAAATATTGCCAAATTTCCCTCTACAAAAGATTAATGAATTTATACTCGTGGAAACAGCTTAAGTTTTCTTTTGCCATACTCTCTGCGATGCTGGATCTTTTAATCTCTTACTGAAATAGATGATATAAATAAAATAGATGATTTATTTGTATTTTGTTTAATTTTGAATAAGATTAGCCAAAGTTTTGTATGTTTGTTAGCCATTTGTCTCCTCAGGGCTTTATTTTAAATGTTTGCTATTTTTCTTCAGCAAGAGAGATTCAGAGTGAATATTCTGCTCCTGCAATACTTAGGGTTTTTAAATTATTTACTTCATATAATCAATTTTGGATTAGTATAGGTAAAAATGTTATGCAATATTTTATTATTATATTCACATTGTTTTGTTATTGCTTTTTTAAGTAGAGGATTCTCTGCCTTTCAAATTTTTTCCATAGGAAAAGAAATGTTTAATTTCAATAGCTATTATATTTATATTAATTATCTTTATGAATGGGTGATGTGTCACTGAATTATAAGGAAAATATGCATAGAATTATAAACAGAATTTGTTCATATATCTTTGGCATACAAATGAGTCTTAATCTATTTTCAGTAATTCACTTATAAAAACTCCAAACTTCACATACTCATTAAGGTATTTGACTCTAAGGTATCATTCACTAGTACTGCTGTTTATAATAATGAATATATTATTAACTCTAATATATATAGTAGTGTATTAATAAGTAGTTTTCTTAGGATATCACATCATATATTATCTTCATTTGATGCTCATGCTAACCTTGAACCTTAAAATGTTTAATGATGTGCTGCTAACCAAGATCACATAGTGTTTAATGTGCGTTTAACTCCAAACCCATGGTTGTTGTTTTTTTAATTCATTTTTTTTTTATTAATAGTAAATAGATCTACTAATGAGACGTCCTCTGCGATCATCATATACTAACTCCCTGTTCTTGCTGCCATAACCAAATGAGAATGAGGAGCTCAGCTTTTTCTGTTCTGTATATTATAATTACAATCAATTATATTTATTTAAGTCGTGGTCTATTCATAAGTTTATTTCAAATCCTTGAAATAATCATGTAAGTTAGATAAGAGCAAAAATACTGCTTTCATTTTCTCCCAAGAGGATAAACAATCTCAGGGAAATGATTTGTATGAGATCAATAGGCTAATGAGTCAGAATCAGAATCCAAGGCTTTAGAATTTCAGATAGACAGAGATGATTTGTCTCTTGCCAAGTTGGATATATAGAATTTGATATATTAGTGAAATCTATATAAATAAAGTTGACATTAAAACAGAAAACAGAAGTATGGTCTTCTATTTTTCCATCTGCCTGACATTGTATAATTCTTTACAACAAGTCAAGGCTTAGACTATCAGCCTATACGTTTGTGAGATTCTGTCTCTTCCTCCTATCTGAGAATATAATGTCTGTTTAGTGTTCCTAGGCCAAAAATATCTAGAAAAGACTATTAAATGAAAGCGATAAGAAACACATACACACGCATACACACAAGACACCCCCACACACCCCACTCTGACTCTAAGTTAGAAATATTAAAGAAGTGTGAAATCATGGATAAGCTTAATGGTTGGCTTGTCCTCAGTGGGGCCAAAATTTTATTTTGGACTCATTTCCATTTTAAATATAATTGAGTTTATTGTTAGTATTTTATTAATAATGTTGATATTTTGGTCTTATAGTATTTTACCAATTAATCATTCACATTTTTCAAAGATATGCATTTCTTAATTGACTTCCTTACACTTATTTCTGATGGAAAATCACCTTAATTTAAATGGAAATCAGTAAGAAACTGGAATTACTTAATAAATTTGCCTTCAAATCCAACTTTTAGTAATCCCTGTACATGCTCACCTGCGTTGTACCTTGCCACATCTGGGAACATTGCTTAGTATATTTTGTCACCTTTGTATGGCACAAATACATATTTGCAAAAAAAAGTACACCTAAATCATTATCACTGAGTGGTGGTAACACAGTGTTTTCCCCCTCAAGAAGATTTTCACTTTGAATTGTTTTTTCTTATGGTGGTTATGAGTTCCCAACCTCTCAAAAATATTTTACGTTCAATTCTGACCCATTTGGGAGTTTAATAGACTCAGCAGACTTGCCTATGATAGTAAAATGGCTTTTCCCAGTGAAGACCTGTCTAGCTCTAATAAAGATCTAATCAAGTCTCAGTGGGGATTACCCCTTTACTACCCTCTTCCAAAGAGTTGAGCCAACTGCTTTCAAAAATGAAATTATTCCATGACAGGTTGTGTACTATACCAATCTTTCACACCTCCAACTGAACTTCTTTTAAGAGGAAAAGTACATTGAACTCTAATCCTGGTCACTAATATTGGCTGCATGTATGTCTTTTCTTTTGGAACAGCTCAATGGTTATTCGAGACTTAACCTTACGCAGTGCTGCTAGCTTTGGCTCCTTCCACCTGATCCGTCTACTCTACGACGAGTATATGTTCTACTTAGTAGAACATCGTGTTGCTCAGGCAACAGGAGAGACACCCATAGCAGTCATGGGAGAGGTAAGAGAGCTATAATCCATGTCTGTTTGTTTTTTAAAGAACCTGAATTACATTTTAATCAAAAAATAATAATTTTTGATTAAAGCAACGGTTCCTAAGCAGAAGCCTTAGACCCAGGAGGGGCTGTAGATTTATTTCAGGGGGTCATTAAACCCCTCTGTTCATGTATTTTCTTAATCAATTGCTTCTAAAATTATAGATTATATCGTGGAAGTTCATGGAATGTTTCAATGTGTCATAAAGGTGTCTATGTAAAGGAAAAGTTTGAGAACTACTGGACTGAAAAAAAAAACTTACTGAATGGAAAATAAGAAAGATTGATGCTTCTGATAAAGCTAAGGGTTAGGAATACAGAGGGAAAAGTTAAATATGTATTTTATAGACTCTTTTTCCCAATGTCCAAAAATCAAAATGAATGATTCTATTTCAGAAGGCAATGACGATGATGATAACGATAGCTAACATTTTGGGGGCACTTAGCTGTGTGCCAGGCACAGTTCTAAGTCCTTTACATATAATAAAACATTTGCACTTAACCCTTTGAGATAGCTACTATGTTATCCTGTTTTATCAATGAACATCTGAGATTGAAGTTGAAAGCTAAGACACAGAGAGATTAAATGGTTACATAGCTATTAAGAGATGCAGATCTGTTTTGAATCCTCACTCTGATTTTCAAACTCATGTTTCTAATTACTAAAGATGTGAAGAAAAAATTTCTCTTCTTCAGGAGTTTTAGATACCGTAGTAAGCAAAATGTCTTATTTTCAACAAGTGTCAAAAAGCTAAAGCTCTCAAGTTAATATAAATAACATTTTGTTATTACAATTAAGGAGAGATGCAAATGCTCAAATGATTCAACACTGCCTCATTTTGTTGTATTGAATTGGGAGTACTTTGAGATCTTGATGGATGATACCATATTAAGCAATATTACAAATTACCCAAAGCAGTAAAGAAGACTTGTTGATTTTTAAACTATGTGTATGTGCTTAGTTGGTATATTTTGGTATATTTTTGGTATATTTAAATTAAAAAAGGGAAAATAAATGTAAAATTCTTTTCCTAGTTTAATACATATGATAGTAAAGGTATAAATTTAAAAATAGATTAAAATATCTCAAGGACTCCTGTAAGTATTGTAATATAAATAAAATACATGTTAAACTTACTCAGAATGCTGGTTAAAATATTCCTCTTTCCATCTTCTTTAAAATCTCTTGTGGTATGCTGACTTAGATGTGTTTGTATGATGTTCCTTAATGGTGATTGGGTTTAAATAATGCCAGCTATATATGTGTGAGTGTCATGCAGGGACTCAGTTCCCACTCCCCGCACAAGAACGCAGGACATGGCGAGGCCAAAAAGGAACAACAATGGAGCCATAGATAGGGGAGGCATATCACTATATTCTCGATGGCAGCTGGTCGAGACACAAAAGCAAACATCCGCCAGTACCCCAGAGAGGGGTCTTCTGCACCCTAGTCTCGCTGGCGACTGGTAGACACAGGAAGTAGGATCAACATGATCCACAATCCACAATACGCTTGCTAACCGCAGTTGCCTGCTAGCGTAGCCACAGCAGTTATATTAGTGGCTAACGGCTAACTGATTACAGCTGATGGCCATCTGCTACCCGAGCCAGCACCTTTCCATGTGAGGTCGAGAGCCTGGGAACTGCTCTCTGGGACTCTTTTCCTACAGTGAGATTAAGTAAGAATCATTGTAGCTTTTACATTATAAGCAGGACCTCCTGTGACCTCCTGTGACCCAAACAATCTGGAGTTTTCTTAGATTTGACTTCCCCTTAGTGCTTCTTTCTTCAGTTCTTTAATAGGTGCTTTGTTGCAAAATGTCCAGTTGACGTATAGATTAAGTACTGTAAAATTTCTCAACTCATGGCCTAAAACTTCTGAACTAGACACGCCTTTTGGTATATTTAACACATTTGCCATCCACCTCATATGTTTCCGGACCTCTTTAAAGGATGATCAGGGTAATGATAACAGGGGTCCTCTTGAACACCAACCAGGTGGGTAGTCCTGATCCCTGGTCTTCGCTTTCCTGGCACCTCCAGGGAACCAAGGCAGCAGTCATGAGCCAAAGCGTGGAGCTGAGCAGCCTTCCCATCTGCTTGTAAGGCAGGACTGGCTCACCAGCATGCAAACAAAAAGGGCCTTACATAATCGGTACGGCCAACTAATCATTCTAATAGGCACTCCTTTTTTTATATATACTATGTGTAAACAATGTAAATGAATGTGACAGATTGTCAAATGAAGCAAAAATATATGAATAAAATCTAGATCAGAAAATAAGGTATGAAATACCTTCTGGAACATTAAAGATCTAAGCACACCTCTTGATTTCTTTGCTTACTCTCCCCTTACTCAATTTATAGGAAAGTCCTTGGAGCTCTCTATGTGCATGCGTTATTCAGCCCAGGCCAATTAAGGCTAATTTTATAGGTTTAATCCCCATACAACGCTGATGCTTCACACACCTATTAGCCATATCATATTGGTTATCATATCATATTTGGCCCTGGTTATATTATCATATCTGAACTTTCTTGATTCTTGGAGAAAGGAGAAGGAAATTCAAAACAAAGGAATGCTGTTTTCTCATGTGTACCTCAGACATTATACTAAGCCTACCGTAGAAATCAGCTCGGAGGTCAAAAAGACTTTGTCCTCCTGAGGCTCGGTTGCACGCTTAGCCCTTAGATGACTCCCCTTTCCAGACACCAAGTCCAGAAGTGCCTGTGTACACAGTGGGAGCAACACCTCAGGCCAAAATCCGTTGAAATCCATAAAAACCACTATTCCCCTCAATCGCAGCAAGTGGTTTTTGAATCATCAGTAACAACAACCACAAAAACAATAATTGTCACTATTTATTGAGAACTTAGTATTGTATACTATCTACTAATGGCCCTTTCTCAGTAAGTGATACTTCAATCCTCCATGATCATACTGGATACCTGAGTGTCAGCTCTTATATTTCTTTCTTTGTTGACCCCATATCCAACCAATTTTTAAGTCTGCCCTTTTCCAATACCCCCAGCCTGGTAGAGCAGCCAATATCATGTAAATGCACAGCTGATTGTGTTATCTCCATTTAAAACTGTTCAGTGACTTTCTCGTCTGTTAGTTAAAAAACAAAATTCTTTCCTTGGTACAGAAAGTCTGGACCTGCCTATCTGATTAAACCTCAACCACCCTGGTCCTACTCCTCCTGTTGCAATTACAGTGGTCTTTTCTCTGTTCTTATTCACCAATCTTTTCTCGTTAGTGAGCCACTGTGTAAATGGTTCTTTCTACCTAGAACCCTCTGTTCCAATTCTTAACTGCTCTAACTCCTACTTCATATCTTAAATATCATTACATAGGGAGGCCCAATTCCCCCAGACAATCTTAGATATATACTTTCTGAAGTGTACGTTTACTTTTAATTCTAGAACCTACACAATAGAAATTGCGTGATTACTTAATGCCTGGAAATGATAGTGGACCTTAAGTCAGAAGAACTGAATTCTACTTATAGTTCTGTCATTTATAGTGGTATAATCTTGGGCAAATCATGTTCACTTATGTTGAATCCTAGGACTTATCTCTGAAAATAATTTATTCATTTATTTAACAAATATTTCTTATACACGTACTCTAGGCCAAATACTATAATGATTAGGATATAATGATAAAATGGATTTTGACCTTCATTCCAGGAGCTTACATTTTAGTAAAGTATACATATTTATTAAATATTCACATAACTATATAGCTATAAATTTTGATGAGTGCTATAAAGGAAAATTAAAGAGATATATCGTTTTTCCCTGAAAATAAGACCTAACTGGACAATCAGCTCTAATGCGTCTTTTGGAGCAAAAATTAATATAAGACCTGGTATTATATTTATATTATATTACATTACATTACATTACATTATACCGGGTCTTAAAATAAGACCCAGTCTTATATTAATTTTTGCCCCAAAAGATGCATTAGAGCTGATTGTCTGGCTAGGTCATATTTTCGGGAAAACATACTAGGAATACTTAAATCAGGAGGCACTTATTCTAGCCTGGGAGGGCCAGGGTAAGCATCCCCCCAAAAACAATTGTTTAAAGTGAGATCTAAAAGACAAAAGGAATTAACTATGTGAAGATAGTGAGAATTTGGCGGTCAGAGGTGGAGACCACTGCAAGCACAGGGCAACCTGTGCACAGGTCCTACCTGAAATGGAAAGGAGGGAGCACAGCCACAGGGAAGTTGTCATGGGAAATCTGAGGCCCAAGCCCCAGAGAGACCAAATATCCCTTCACATTCAGCAGAGAGACAGAATTAGATTAGGATGGAAAACCAAAAAGTTCAAGTAAAACTAACACCCACATAGCACTGTTCTGAGTGCTTTATATATGTTAACTTAACTCACAACAATCCTATGAGCAAATATTATTATTAACCTATTTTACAGATGATGAAATTAGACATAGAGCTATCAAGTAACTTGCTCAAAGTCATACAGCTACTAATTTATGAAACCAGGTTACAAAAACAAGCAGTTTAGCACCACAGTCCTTGCTGTTAATCCATCACGGTCACAAGTATGACCTGCTACAGGATGGGGTGAGACTGGAGGGAGAATAGTCCAGAAATCCACCTGGGGAAATCTGGAAAATAGTCACAAACTTTGCTGGACTTTGTTTTGCTTTTATGGGTGCTTTATTCGGGATAGGTGTCAAACATCTAAATAGATGCAGAAGCAAGGAAAAAGTATTTCCCTTTAAAGTAACTTAAGGATAATTTTATATTTTGTCATTAATATGAATTCAATAAATGAGTTTTAAAATTAATATTTGCATGAGTTGAGCAGGCAGGAGAGGACCAATACATGTTTTATATATAAACACAGTATACAAACATACAAAATATTACTTTTGCATTCAATTGTTCAATTCAATTCAATACTATTGTTTCAGTTGTTGAAATGAAGACTACTAGATAATGGAAAACCCAAATGAAAGAGCATCAGAGCTCCAGTTTTATTTTAAATGTCAGTCTGCTACTACATTAATACTGACTAGTAAGTTTTTTTTAAAGCATTTGCCATTCCAGAATTTCATTATCATTATTTTTGCCTTCGTGTTAAAAAGGAAACAGAATTTATTTACTGCTAAAATTTATGTAATTTTTTTGAATTTTTATTTAAATATTAAAAATGTGCCCATAGGCTTTCTGGCAGTAGTGAAATGTTACGAGTAGGAATAAAATAAAATAAACAAGTTGCATCTGTTTGCACACCTGCTAAATAATAAAAAAAAAGAATCATAAGGCTTTCTGTGCAGCTCGGACAAGAAAAATTTTGCAGAAAAATACCCTTTTATTTGAATTTTATGGCTATTTGGAATCTCTTTGGAAGTTTATAGTATGTATGTTTTATTTCTTTAAAATATACATAGTCCATTAATATGTTCACTGAATCTATAAATTTTGATTGCTTCATAAAATGATTTTCTATAACAAACATTTTTATATTTAATCTATTAAATATATTTAAATTCTCTTTATCATATATGTTTGATTATACTTATTTAATATTATACCTAAGCCGCCACCTATATAACCAACTTTTTGTGATAAAAAAAAAATAGGAACCAAAAGGTGGTGTAGTTGTTTAATTATGAATAGAAATATTTAGAAAATAATGCTTTAATAATATTTTTAGGGAAAAACATTGAAGAACCCTTAAGGATTTACCATCAAAAGAAAAATGTCATGGATTCATCAAAATTGACATACTCAAAGTAGGAGAGAAAAAAATCTTCAAAACCTAAAAGCTAGAGAAGAGTGATAATAATTCAACAGGCAAGCTTTTAGGATAAAATTTGAGTGAAAAGGTCCAATTTGATAAAAGTATAATCATAGTAAATAAGCTTGGATGCTTAAAGTAAACCCAAATTAATGAAAATTAATTTCAGTGAACATTATTCTACTGCTACTAGTAAATACACTGAAAATGTACCTTTGGGATAGTAGACTAGTTATAGAATATTTTTAAAAGAATGAATTAGTTATATGCACCCCTACGTTCACTGCAGCACTACTTACAATAGTCAAGATATGGAAGCAACCTAAGTGTCCATTAATAGATGATTGGATAAAAAAGAAGTACATAAATATATATATATATATATATAAATATATATATATGTACTTTTTTACACACACACACATACGGATATATATATATATACACACACACACACACACACACATACATATATATAATGTACATGCATATATACAATGGAATATTACTTGGCCAAAAAACAAAAAGAATGAAATCTTACCATTTGCAACAACATGGATGGACCTAGAGGGTATTATGCTAAGGAAATAAGTCAGACTGAGAGAGACAAACACCATATGATCTCACTTATATGTGCAATCTATGAACCAATAAAACAGAAACAGACACATAAATACAGAGAACAAATTGATGGGTGCCAGATGAGAGGGGTGTTGAGGATTGATTGAAAAGGTGAAGGGATTAAGAAATACAAATTGGCAGCTACAAAATAGTCAGGGGGATGTAAAGTACAGCACAGAGAATAATAGTCAATAATATTGCAACAACTACATATAGTGCTAGGTGGATACTAGACTAATCGGGGGATCACTGCATAAATTACATAGAAATCTAACTACTATGGTATACACCAGAAACTAATATAAAATAATATTGAATGTCAGCTATAACTGAAAAAAGTAAATAATTTTTAAAATTTACTAAATTAAATAAATGGAAATGAATCATATCATCAGTTCAAATCATTTGCAGAAAGAAACTATCTTGGAATGGTAGTAGCTTAGAAAATGTAATACATACTTGTCAAAAGTTACATTTGTTATTTGTAATAAAGCTTATTATTGGTTATTACTATTTTTCCAATTGAGGACTGGCCTCCTGACAATCACTGTGCTAGGTGTTTTACATTCTCATTTAATATCCACCCAAACCTTGCAAGAAGTGTGTTAGTGTCCCCATTTTACACATGAGGAAAACAGGTTGAAAGTTGCCCAAAATCAGAACCAACAAGTGTTGGAGCTAACGGTAGAAAGTAGGACTGTCTCACTCCAAATAGTCACGTGGGCTCGATCCACATTTTAATTTTTTACCATATAAATTGTTGGGAGACCAGGCACTAATTTCAGAATAGGCACTAATTTATTTTTATCTGTACAGTACAGCTACCCCAAACACACCTGCCCCCACTATCACACACAAACCAGATGCGTAGCATATAAGCTTTCATTATTTTGTTTCATTATTATTTCCTCTGCATTACAGGATGCATCTTGATAGTGCCACCTCCCTTCCCCTTTCCAATTTTTGTTAGTAGATGTTCAGACTAAATTGAAATTAGTCTAAGGAAATTGCAATTGGAATGCTAAAAATGCCAGGAAAAATCAACAACAAATTACACCCTTCAGGTCCTCTGCACCCACCCACAGACCAGACCTAAATCAAAATTATTTTTTCAGAATTTGTAGTGTGCTTTTGGCTGTAAATCTGCTCCTCTACATTAGCACAATTCTGACAACTGGAAATTAAATTATAAAAGTGACCCCCTGGAAGAGAGACGTGGGAGGCCCTTCTCCTGTATCTTCATCCTCCAAGTTCCTAAGAATTGGTGCAGTTGAAGCTCTCCCAGTGTCCTCCTCTTTCCTGGTTTGTCAGTCTGTACCTTTCTCTCCTTGCATTTGAGAAAAGCACCCACTGACCCAGCAGCCCAAGGCCACAACCATTTCCCTCGGAGGTCCCTGCTCATTAGTTTCCTGTGCTGGTTTCCTTCCCTGCCTGCTCTGGGCTGGAACCCTCCTCTCATCCTCTGTAGGAAATGAGCTTTGCTTATCACTGTGGTCTCCACACAATCCCGCAAAAGGTGATCAAATACTCATTCAAGGAAGGAAGCAGAAAAGAATGATGGAAAGACAGACTACCAACTAACAGGATTTCGCTTTGGATTTCATGGTTGACAGCCATGCTGGATTTCTTTATCAGAAAAATAAAGCCCCTAGACCAAAAAGTGCTCCCTCTGCCCAGAATATGTTTGGCAATATTTCAGAGAACCTCTGCAGGAAGTTGGGTTTTTATAAAGTGCTTTATAACTAGAGACGCTCCCTCCTAAAGAGTTTAGAAATGGGGAAAGAGAAGAAAATAGAAGTTCAAGATTTCTTAACACATTTCAAGAACTAAAATGGGTACCGTAGACGTAAGGAAAGAAATCTCAGCATATTGTCCTCTTCAGTGAACCCCACCACCACAGGGCTATTTGCTTAGAAAAGAATTAGCCTGGGAGCCCTAACCGCAGAGCAAGCTGGGTGTACCGTGTTTCCCCAAAATTAAGACCCAGCCAGCCAATCAGCTCTAATGCGTCTTTTGGCGCAAAAATTAATATTAAGACTCGGTCTTATTTTAGTATAAGACCGGGTATAATATATAATATACAATACAATACAATACATTATAATACCGGGTCTTATATTAATTTTAGCTCCAAAAGGCGCATTAGAGCTGATTGTCCGGCTAGGTCCTATTTTCAGGGAAACGGTAGATTTCCTGGCACAGATTAAGCGTAACAGCTCCCCCTGCTGGCCTCTTTGCCACACTTATCCAGTGCCCAGCCCAAGCGGCTCTGGCCTTGCCATTGTCTTTCTGGTGTGTTTGCTCAGAGACAAAGGTGAAGAGAGTTAAATCTCTGGTCATCTTGATAAAGAAATACCCTTGTTTGAGATGGGCACGTTCCTCAATTCAGAGAAATTATTTTCTGCTTTTCACCATCACTGTACTAAAATGTACTTTCAGAAATACGACAGATTTTCTACAAGTATACTGGCCAAGTGAGATGATACTACAAGCACTTCAAACTTGATTCACACTTGTAATTGTAAAGGTTTTCTTGGTACAAAGAGAACATGTTTCCACATCCCAACCCCCGTTGTCCCTCCAGTTAATAATTTCCAAAAAATAGAGGTAGTACAATGAAAATTAAGGAGTGCTTGTGTGACATAATAAACTAATGCCATGGTTTCCTGTTGAAGGCAGCTTTTAGGTTATGAGCACCCAGGTTCTTTCTTTTTAACCCATAGTTTTATTTACATAAAGGATATGCAGCCAGGCCGAACCCTAACATTTGTAGGGCCTGGGGTACCTTATGTCTAAATATTTAAAAAGTTATGAATCAAGCTATAAGAAAAATCTGTTCAATCTACCTAGGTTGATAAATACAGAAGGTGCCAAAAATGTATATACACTTTTAAGAAAGGAAAACTGTATTAAAATTGTAATACTCAAAATATACTAATACCAAAAGATGAATACAAGTCACGTTTGACTTCTGCAATTACAGGAGGTGCTCAAAGTGGTTACCATCAGTGTCCAGACACTTCTGATTACGGCAAACTACTGCTTGAGCAATGTTGACCGAAGTGTCCCCTTGTATACATTTTTTTGGCACCCCCAGTATATCTTCATAACAAACTTAGAAGGCTGGGTTTAAATTTACAATTATCAGGCTCCTCCCAGTCCCATGCCAGAAAATGGTGACACAGACATAGTCCGCCCCTGGCCCAGCCTTTGGCCCCTAGACCACTTATCTTCTCTCACAGGTCACTCTCCGTCCTATACTATGAATAACCTCGTGCTCATACTTGTGGACACCTCAGTCCAGCATCAGGGTTGGTCCACCTTTGCAAACAGCTCCCCCTCGTTGGCTGTCCCTTCTTTTTTCTGCAGGGTGAACTTGGAGAAGAGACCTGCACAGGCCTGGAAGGAGTTTCAGGGTCTTTGGGTGGGGAATTCTGAGGTCTCATATAACAGGAGTCTGGTCTGGGGGGCGGGAGGAAAACCCAGGCTCCAGGAGGGTACACCCACCTGTCTCAGCTGACTCCTTACACTGAGCAGCCACAGGAAAGCCAGAACAGGGATCTCCACAGAGTGGGCTTGGGACAGAGGCCCCTCTTGGTTTCGCCTAATGGTAGTGTTAAATGTTCCTATTTTGAAACTACGTACTTTTCTCCTCAGAAGCAACTAAGGCCTGTATGCTTCCTTCACTACCTGCATGCTTACTCATGAGTGCTTTTAGAGATTTGAAATGATGTAAAGGTATGTGCATTGCTGTGTGCCCAGGGACACAGGGGAAAAAGATAAAAAAGCCTCAACAGTTAGAATCAGGATGAAAACATGCTACCTGTGTACAGAATGGCCGAGAGCGCACATTGCACGGGTAGCCAGCTAGCCCGAAGGAGCAGGACCACCAGCGGTTTAGGGCAGACTGCCTTGGTGTGAAGCAGACTGGCTGAAATCTTGGCCATCTTAGCAGGCTTCAGTAAAACTGTTTGAAATTACATACAAAAGTTCACTTACAGAAAAAAAATAACCGAGGAATACAAGATTTTTACCAAGTGGAACATTAAATTCCTGGCAAATTTTATAAAATTGGAAATCACTTTAAAGTCAGTAGCTATTTTTCCTCAGTTGTGAAACCCTGTACTGAAGCTAAATGTAAAATGCTTTGATTAATTTGGTTCTCATTTGTAAGACATTTAAAGAAAATAACAATGCTCTGAATTCCCTTATGATTGAAATTTTAAGATGTTTTTATCCACCATCAAAAGCATCCAAAATAATTGCTTCTTCCTAATCCTTTTGTGTTCTCCTAACTGGCTAATAGAATGCTCAACTATATAAGATTTGTAAAATTCAGAACATTATAAAGTTCAATCAAAGGGTAGAATATTCAAAGATTAGAATTAGGTCATGAAGTTCCAAATGTGCATGTAAACAATCTTTCTGCTTCTGTAGGGAAAGCTCTCCAGGGCCTTATTCCTTCATTGACTTTTTAGAAGAGCCGAAAGAGAAGCAGTTGGTTAGGCCAGAGTTTACATGTTGATACTCATCTGAGCTCATTAGCTATTTATGATTGTGTGGTCCTCTCCATTCCACACAACACACACACACACACACACACACACACACACACACACACACACACACACACCATCCATGTTTAGTGTTTAGGTCAGCTCTTCTCATGGTTTGCTCCAGTCATAAAGGGCTTGGTCAGTATATATAAACTGACTTCAACTTCAGCCCTAGATTGAGTTTATAGTGTCAACAACCTAAAGTCAGAGCCTAAGAAACACTTCCATTCTCAGGCAGAACTTTAGCCCTACTCACCTAGAGACGTTTCATTTTGAAAGTCACTATCTTATGGCCTTACAGTGGAATTCCAGGGCTTTATAAATAGTATTTGACCACTCAGTTTTGAAGACAATAGACTCTATTTCATATATTAGGAAAACTAAGGCTCAAAGGGTAACTTGTCTGGGATCACATATCTGATAACGGTAGAGTTGTGATTCAAACCCAGGTAAGGCTGGCTCCACATCCAGTGTTGTTCCTCCTATACCACGCTCCACACCAAAATTTACATTTCCTATTTCCCATTTAACACCTTTGCAACCTAGGCAAGTTATATATATCTCCTCACTTGAGTCTTAATTTTATCATCAACAAAATAAGCATAAGGACCATTCCTTCACAGGGTTGTTGTGAGGATTAAATTAGATCGGTAGGTATATCAGTAGGTATAGTTAGGTAGATGGGGGGCATAAGCAGGCAGGCAGACAGGCACGTAGTAGGTCCCCAATTATGTCAGCTTCACTTCCTCCCCCTTTTCTTTCCATAGCTGTGTAAATATCTGAAGCTATGTGTATTACTCAGGAGGTACTATATTTGAATGCCGTCTACTCCAGATTAGGATTTTTAATAATTGATTCTACACTGACAAACCAAGTAATGTGTACAATTAGAACATCATTTTTTTTGACAATGCAAAGATAAGCTTAGAAGTTGAAATTAATAAAAGGTAACATAAAGGCTGAGAAGGCTCTAATATTACTATACTGCAAGGGGAAAAATAGCCTGTAGACAAGTTTTGAATGTTAAGTCAAATGATTCATGGAATTACAAAGAATTCAACAGCATTCTTTGGGACGTAGTCAAAGTGGTAATCAGAGGCAAACTAATTCAATGCTTTGTAGAACAGAGACAACAAAATACAATAGGGAAATAAGTCATTTAGAAAAGAAAATGGCAACATTAGGGAAGAAGCATAAACATAATTAAATCTAGCTAGACGATCATAGCTACTAGACTTGTAAGAATAGCTAACTAGTAGGAATAAATGATAGATCTTATAAGTTCTTGTGAAATGGGGAGAAAGGAATATATATATATATAAAATAAAATTTATGTCCACATAAAAGTATGCAAAATACGTTATGTGTTTTGTTACAAAATTTATGCAAGTTAAAGGATAAAAATCCCTAAGAGACATGTTATTGCAATCACGAGATAGAAACCACTTCAGACAACTTTATAGTCTTCAGTTATTAAGATAGCTTAAAGATATTCTTCGCCAGAGTGAATGATTCGTTGGCAGGAACTAGAAAAACATACATATATACACAAATATACATATTTTTTCCCTATATACATATTTTTAAAGTTATCACTGCTGGCAGAACTAGTCTCCAGTATCAGACCAGAGCATGACTTTATTCTGAATCTAAGTAAAGCCTCCTCCTAAAGAGTAGCTGTAGCCCCCAAATAAATAGTCTTTTCTCAGTTCAAGCTTTCTGCTGTTGAGCCTATCAGCCCTTGACCTTGGTCCCCAGGTCAGCAGGAGTACCTAGGGTTACATGGTAAAGTTTACTTTATGGATTCTAGTAATACTATACACGCTGCCTCTGGTCACTTCCTTCAATTAATCGCCTCCCAGCACCCTGGCATCTGGCTGCTGGCCGCGGCAGCATGGATTCTCACAGAAGCGCTGAGCAGTGCTAACACAAGAGGACATTCTGAGGTCTCTGGGGCTGCTGGTGGTGCAGTCTGGTGGAACATGTTGATCCTCATGAAACGGTGCCAAGACCCGGGTGTCTCCTCTTCCTTAGTATATAACTTGAACGGGAGAGTTACTCCATAGGCCTGTCAAGATGTGAAGCTTAGGGCTTGTTTGGCCCCACTACCCAATAGCTTTTGGCTTCCTCACTTGATTTCCACTTCTTTGTCTAGAATGACTTTCTTACGTTTCCTTAACAACTTTCAGCTCTGTGATCCTTCTGAACTTTTTGGATGTTTGTATGGTTTCAGTGAGCCTAGACGTTGAAATGTAAAAAAATTTTCAGACTGGTAGGAAGTTGTACATAAAATTCTAAATCTCCACAAATGAAAAATAAAGTACAAATGCCCTTAGTGACAAATATATCATAAAAGATGAATTTATGTCTATATAATACGCCACCACAGTAAAGAACACAGACAAAATTGAGGAAAAAATTCTGTGTTCTAAACAGCTTAATCTGGAGGGTGTGTTTCCTTTACCACTAGAAAAAAAAATAATGGCAAATGGTTTTACTCAGGCAAATGTGACAGTTTTTTTAAAATAGCTTAGATATATGGTAGGCAGTATAATGTGCTCCCAAAGATGTCTGCATTCTAATCCCTGGGATCTGTGAATATGTTAGGTTACATACAGATGGAATTAAGATTACTAATTAATTAACCTTAAACTAAGGAGATAATACCAGATGATCTGGATGGGCGCAGTGTGATCACAAGGGTCTTTAAAAGTGGAAGAGAAGCAGAAGAGTCAGTGTCAGAGTGATGTAGCAGGAGAAAAATTCGACCTGACATAACTAGCTTTGAAGATGGAGGGGGACCACAACAAGGATTGTAGGAAACCCCTGGAAGCTAGACAAGGAAAAGAAATTCTCCCTTAGAATATTCAGAAAGGAATGCAACCCTGCCAATGCCTTGATTTTAGCTCAATGAGACGCATTGTAGAATTTTTTCCTCCAGAATAAGAAAATATATATTTGTGTTGTTTTTAGCCACTGAGTTTGTGGTAATTTGTTACGGTAGCAATAGAGAACTATTATAATGTGAAAGCTATATTGCCCTGAAGGAAGTCATTTATTACTTGTGGGTTGTAGACACTGCCTCCAATATGTTGTTTTTCCTGATTTCCTCCTCTCTTTGACATACATACACGTCACTGTTATGTCTCCATTGATGACTCCACCCTGGAAACCATCCTCTTCCGGGACTACTCCCCATTTGCTTTCACCAGTGGAGAATTTATGCTATCAGACTATCTCCTCACATCTTCATCTACCATCCAAATTAGAACAAACTTCTCACTAGAGCAGCTTGCCCCATCTGAATTACTAACATATGTAACCTTTTCGGCAGTCTCTTTTCTTGTAACCTTCCATGCAGTCTTTTCTCTCATTCTACACTTCTTCACTATTCACCCACTAATTTGCTCAATTAAACACCAGCCTTGACCTAGCTCTGTCTATGCATGCAAGCCTCCATAGAAAAGAAAGGAAGATTAGTCTTCCAAATGACTTCCCATCTTTAGAAACTGACCCTTGTTTCTTTCCTTGTGACTTTCATCAGTTGTTGCCCACGTGCCTGAGCCATGCTAGTCTTTAAAGACTCTGATTCCATATCCTCCCTGTGGCCTGTCTTCACACCTTCCTTAAAGACAAAATCTTCCATTCCTTCACTGATTGTGAACTGGATCAGATCTTCTGGGGTTTACAAGCTGTTCTTCTAGCCAAGGGGTGAGCCCGTCACCTCTTTTTGTAAATAAAGTCTTATTGGAACACGGTCACACACATTCATTTACCTATTGTCTATGGCTATTTTTACACTATAATGGCAGCTGAGTAATTGCATCAGGATCATAAATCCTAAAATATTTACTTTCTGCCCCTTTAACTGAAAAGAAAAAGGTTGCCAAGCCCTGTTCTAGACTATACACTTTCTTATTTTGATGCCACCAAGTAAATTAGTTATGGGGTGTGTGTGTGTGTGTGTGTGTGTGTGTGTGTATGAGAGAGAGAGATTGTATCTGTACCTGTAAATCTATAAATCTGGATATAGTAACAGATTATCTAGTAAGATGCAGTTTCTATAGGGGGTGTTTACCTGGCTGCCTGTGATGATGTGATTATGATTACTCACTAATCCTTTCGCCCCAGGTGAACACCCTCTTCCAGGAGGGAACGTGTCCCCAGGGGTGAGGTCTCCATCCCAGTCCCTGAACCCTTTCCTTCTCTCTCCAGCCTCTGCTCTGTGGGCCCTCTGTAGAGCCTCACTTGTTTGCTGCCTGGGCTCCCCGAACTCCACTGCATTGTTTCAGTTTCCAAGTGTTACGGTACAAGGCCTGCCTCCCTCACTGTGAAAAGTTCCTGGCTGCTGGCGGCTGTACCTGATATGCAGTGGCCCCTGTGGGGTGCATTTGTCCATGCTGAGCCCGACTCCACTCGTGGTGCCTCTGCTTAGAGACAGGCGTTCGGCCTTGCGGTCCTGTATGAACCAGTCCCCAGCTGCGTGGCCACATGTCAGGGCCTCGCTCAAGGATCCTGCCCAGCTGCCCCGATGACCAGTTGCCCATGTACACTTCTTGGCTGTTACTAGTTTCGTCATCAAGAATTTCTGGTTTGACAGACTCCCCCCTGCTGCCTGGACACACATTTTTTTTTACTCTGTTGTCCAGGAGGGTGTTCATTATTGACACTTTGTCAGGACCTAGAGGAAATGGTTTCTAGGATGGGAGGTCTTTCTTCCTGAGAACAACAGATATGATTTCTCTATCTTCCATTCTGTTTCTAATTCATAATGTCCACTATTTATCTATCTGGCTGACAGAATTTTAATTCCTGCATACATCAAAGGCCATATACTTTCTAACCCCAGAGCACATTTTAAATCCCTTAATTTGTATTCCTTCCTCCATGTATTGAACACACATACTTTTCCCTCCCTCCCTCTCTTCCTTTCTCTCTCAAATTCCTAAACCGAGGGTCAGAACACATGGTCTCAAATCTAACACCACTGTATTTCCTATGTAATGTTAGACAAATCAGTTCATTTTTTTCAGTAGCTGTAAGATTAAGCTCTCTACCTTACCCAATTTATAAGCCTTCTTATGAGGCTGAAATGAGAACGCAAATTCACTCATTTGGTATTTCTTCAGCCTGTACTATTTATCAGGTACTGTACCAGACTCTGGGATACATTTATGAAGAGGACAAACAAAGTCACGCCTCTCGTGGCACTGGCATTAGTGTTGGGAAGACAGAGATGAGATGAGGAAGTGAAGTAAGTGTTGCAGGTGTGGTCCGTGCTTTGAAGGAAGTGATTGAAAATGACAGAGAAGGTGATACTTGGATCGGGCTGTCAGGAAAAGCCTCTCTGAGGAAGCGATACTGAGAAAGTGATAGTTGAGGTCAGAATATCCGAGAGAAAGCCTGCCATATGATGAACCATGAAAGTACTTTATAAGCTGTAACATGTCACCTCAATAAGTCGTAACCCCCTCCAATCCCCTGTGCAGTGGGGAAGCTCAAAAGCAATAACAGTTTTTACAATTGCTGCAGCTACAGTTTTTCAGTAATCTCTGTACTTTCTTATGAACCTCCATTTTTTTTCAGCCGGATCATTGATCTCTTCCTCCTCTTCTGTTTCTGGTTGTGCTCGCTTAATCTAGGTACTTGTCATCTGTCCCCTGTCTGTGATTCTCTCTTCCTTAGGCCCATTCTCAGTCCTCCCTGCCCCCGTTTATATCCTTCCTTCCTGCTGCTTTGACCTGCTGCTCACTCCAAAACCCCTACAATTGATTCCCCTTTAATAGCCTGTGCTTCTAAAACTTCCTCGAAGGTTTCCTGGTTGCCTCATTTTCAGCAAAACTACCTATTTATAATATAAGCAACTTCTGACGTTCACCTCCAGAGAGGGACTATTTCCAGACTGATCAGACTGGAACTGGCTGGCACAGTGTCTAGCACATAGTAAGCTCTTAATACAGAGTTATTGAAGGATGAGTGAATGAAGGGATTCGTGAAACAGCCGATGAATGAACTTATCTTACTCAGTGTACCTATGGGATTAAAGTGGTTTTTCCTTAATCACGTGTATTTTCTTTCCTCACATGTCAAATGTATATAAAAACCTTTGCCTTCATCTAGATCGGATATCAAAATCTTACCTCTTAGGTATTCACAGCATTTTTTTATGTTAAACCTACTGTCTGCTGGTGGAATTTTGTCACTGATCCTTGAGACACCTAGAGACATTGACAGCGTCCCTGAGGTTTTTTGTGGTGTCCAGAACAGTGGCTAGCCACAAGCACACAGGATTTAGTATGCACATGTTTTGTGGCTAACGGTAATAACAATCACTGGGATTTCCGTTGCTTTAGCTTTTATTTTTAGCATCCTCAATAATCGGATATATCCATTCAGATTAAGCAGAAACTTGCCAAAAAAATAGTTTGTATTGGGGAAGCCGTCATATTTTTAGTTAAGTAGCAACTAAAAGCTGTGTTTCTTTTAAAGAAGTTTTTCAAATATGTCCAGAGTTTGAGTTTAGCCATTCTGTGTGATATTATTGTTCACCAATGGCAATAGTAATTTAGTCTCAAACAACTTTTAGAGATTTTTCAAAAACAGATGGAATAGTCACTGTTTGTAGGTAGAGAGGTATGTTTGGAATCGTCACTGCCAACTTGTTTCCAGAATTGGATCTTAAGTGTTAAGTATTCACTTAAAAGAAGTAAAAGTCTTATTGTATTGTATCAATTAGAAATAACTTAAAAATGATTCTTTAGCTTTAGGCATTCTCTGTTTATAGTTCTAAAATATTTAAGTAATGCCAAAAATAAAGAATCCCACTGGGTTTTTTTTGTTGCTTGCATTGTATTCTTTAATTCAAGAAATCCTATATAATTTAAACTGTGAATTTTTTATTTGAACTAATGAAAGGTTCTGACCCGTTAATCAGGAACAACTTTAAAACAACCATTCAGTATTTTAAATTTTATATTTGTCTCCCAATGGGATGTAACTATAAAGTAATGGGATAGTCCTCCAAACAAACATAGGAGTTATGTATCCAGGAGACCCTCATCCCCTTCAAAGCAGTCACCTAGGAAGGCTACACATTTGTTCCAGTAATGCTGCCATGGCTCAAAATGTTGTGGAATGCCTCTTTTTAAACTGCCTCTTAACTGCTAAGAAATAATCAAGAGTAAAATAATATTATTTTGAATATCCTGGATTGTGATGGAGATGAATTTGACCTGGGTGAGTAGTCAGAAATCATCCCAGGACCCACGGCAGTGAATAAAATTTGGAGCATTATTTAGAGTCACAAATGGATGTGAAATAACAGGATGGGCTTTCTTGAATGATACATAAACTGAGTCTTGAAATTATCAAAGAGGAATTCCAGAACCTTGGACCTTGGAATAAATGTATAAGCTCCCAAGGTAGCTACTATGAAGAATAATACATGTTTAGGTTAAAAAAAAAATGTGTGCATGTTTGCAAAATAAGATCAGTTTTATTACTTTATAGACATACCTTGTAGATGAAAAAAATACTCCTATCATGGAACTCTTTATAAGCAAACTTCCGAATGTAAGTAGAATTTCTGTCTCACCCTTTCTAAGTCTGTTGAGAAATCTCAATTTCTAATAATGACTTATTCTGAATCTTCAGCTTTAAAAAAAGTGATATTTGCCATTTAAAAAGTAGACGAGTTTAGGTTTCACTTCACCTTTTTCCAATTAGCTTTGTTACCTCTGCTATTCAATTATTTTAGTCTGTCCATCTTTGTTTACCCTGAGACTCTCAAATTGTATTTTCTCACTGTAAAATTATCATCAAGCTCTTAAACCAAGGTAGAAAATAAAGTCTAAGCTGAAGGTTATTGTTTCATATTGTTGTAAGCTCTTTTTTGTTTGTTTATTTGCATTAATAACAATCAGATACCTTTCTTTTTTAAAGTGGGACCCTTATCTTAGTAAATAAGAACAGCAAATTACAAAAAGAGAAGTGTCAAATTAAATATTTTTTAAAAAACAAAGACTCAACTTTGGGGCTCCTATTATGTTTTTTGTTTCTACTAATAAAAGCTTGAAAAACAGAATTCAACCAAGCGGCTGAACCGTTTTTCTAATGTAGATTCCAAATGGATTCATGAGCCACACATGGGGACAGAGCTGATGTGCTCTGCTTCATCGGGGCTTTTCCAAATTTATTCCACCATATCTTTCTTAATTCAGGCTACCGGGCCCCTATTTCTTCACTGTTAACTTGAAATAATAAAAGTAAAATGGAGCGTGGAAGGCAGAGAAAATTGTTATCCTTTTGCAAAGAGGCTAAGACAGCTAAATTGTGACACAATTTAAACTGTTCAAATTCGACAAGTTTGATTGGAAAAGTATGTGACCCATGTAGTTAGAGAGCAGAACGGTCACTAGTTGATAGTTTTAAAAAGTCATAGTGTGGGATTTTACCGCAGACTGAGAATATTATTTTATTTTGCCTGGTAGTAACTCTTGCACAAATGACTGTTGTTTTGCAGTTTGGTGACTTAAATGCTGTGTCTCCTGGAAATCTGGATAAAGGTAAGATCTGAAAAGAAAGTGCATTCTTAAGGATTCCTTTTGACTGGGAAATTTTCAGAGAGGAAAATGTAGTTTATATCTGTGGCGCTCTTATTTTGTGGAAATGGCATACAGTCCTAGATGAATATGACAGTTATGTTTTTTGGAGCCCTTCATTATTTCTCCATTTCTATGCTTTTTTTTTTTTTTAATGCAAGGCACCTTAAATTCAATAATTAGATTTAAATGCATTTACAAACTCATGACTTTTTGCCTGAAGTTCATTCAAGTAACAAGAAATTATTTGTGACCATCGCCTGAGTCCTAGAGAAAAGTAATAAATTGGTCCAATTTTTTTTGTTTTATTCAAGGCCTACTAGGCAAGAAAAAAAGATTCCTCAGCCTACCCATCTCACCACTTCACATTTTTCAGTGGAAAAAAGAACTCTGAAAGAGCGATGAAGTTTACTGTAAAAGCAAGATCAGTAGTGATATAGATGAAAAGGATAACATAGGTACTTCTTAATTTTTAATAGCAGCACTGCCACTCTAATGGGACAACAGGATATATATTCCTGAAGAACCTCATGATCTACAAAACCCCAGAGTGAAAGGAATAGGGCTTCGGGGAACAAGAGGTTAGAATAGGGCACACACAAACAAAAAACAATCCTATAAAAATACTAGCTCAGTTTTTTCAAAATGTAAAATTGATTAATGTAAAAAAAAATAAACAAGCACTGTAAAAATATATAGGCCTTTCTTCAAAAAAAACTAATGAAGATATCTTGAGGTTTCAAGGAATTGAGTTCTGGAATCAGGCACCAGATGCACAAAGACGAGGGAGAACTACACAATTAGCCCTTCCAGGATAGAGCCAGAGCCGGTAGGGACAGTGAGGCACGAGGAACCTAATTTTAGGCAAGAACACCTAATTTTAGTTTTTGTGTACCAAATTTCCATAACCACAAGTAGGTTTCCAGGAAAGGTCTTTGAGTCTGGACTGATGCACAACATGTCTATGGAGTTGTCTTATTTGCCTTGGGGAACTGGAAAAAGGGCATGCTTTTGTGGATTGCCATGCCTTCTAGCCAAAGGAACCCTGTCACCCACAAGTGGTCCTCAAGAAAAGCAGCCGAGTGCACTGACGTTTGCTCAGTCCATTATCCCACTGCCCTTTCCATCCACAGCAGGTAGAAGAGAGGACTTTATTCACTCTCTTTCACTTGCCTACCCACTTGAGATGATTTTTCCTCTTCAATGTTGGTTCTTTTATTATTTCCACACTATATCCTGGGCACAGGAAAGTTGGTGGAGAGGGAGCCAAGTAGCAGTGTGAGTTGACCTTACCTTCTTCGCAAGGCCCTGCTGGTCCAATTCACCCCCAGAGCTGAGGCTTCTTGAGATACCACCAAACTGGCATCATCAGAGCCTAAGGCTCAAATGGGAAAACTTCAAGAGTTTTTATGGACTTTTCCACAAAATGAGAATTTTAATGTTTTTCCTGATGATAAAAGTAATATTAGCTCTGTATAAAAATTTAAAGTTATACAGAGAATTAGAAACTATAGGCAGGGAAACTTCATAGTCACCGCCGTAAGAGACTACCACCATTAAGAATTTAGTGTGAGGATCCTTCCAGATACTATTTTTTGTTTTTGTATATAAACACATACATAAATAAAACAAGAAGTATCATACAAACATGTTTCAAGTATACCCTCTTAATGAAGCAAATATCCAGCAAATGTATCCCTCTCCCCGCAGCACCTCAGTCCAATGTGCTTGTTCTGACAAATCTAACATCATCAAGTCCATTTTCCAGAGGCAAACAGCTAACTGTAGAAGATAGATGGGCCAAGAAGTCTTTTGCCTCATCTAAAAGCCCTTCTTATCACTTCATGATGCATTACAGACATCATTTCTACTTAATCTAACCTCAACCTTTTTAATTACATGCATATACCATTTCTCAGGAGATGTGGCTCCTGGCAACTGTACACTGCACAGCCATATGTGCAGGTCCCTGTTACTCCTAATCGTTTTTCTCTAGAACCATCTTTGCCCCAGTTGATATTAAGAGAAGAAAAGTCAAGGGCCCCATTATATCAAGAGCTGCATTAGCAGGGACTTCCATGGTAGGTGTGACCTAAATGGTAAAATGAGACTCAGTATCCCTTAAAAGGAGTCTAACTTAATCTGAGTGAAGAGCCATCAGAATATGATATGCCATAGAAGAGAACATCTGATTCTGTTCATGCAAGTCACTAGAAAATGTCAAAAATATAGCAATAAGTGTAGATATATTTTAGTTATAGATGAGGTATTTGATGTGATTATACGGGTATCTGTTTTTGATAAACAGTAAAACATGTTGAAGGTAAAGTAAAAAGATATTTAAAGCATAAATATATTCACCACTGTTTAAAAATGATCCCTCATGAAGAGTGTCCTCTGCCCTCTTCTAAAGAGAACGTTACACAGTTGTAAAGCCATGTGTGAGCATTTTCTCTTTCATCTCTACTTTTGAATTCTAGCAGTGCATGCTGGAAGAAATGAGATGGTGTTCCATTATAATGATGTTTTAGTTAATATACAGTGGATTAAAACTTGGAGCTAACAGTGACTATTTAATACATTTAATTCCCAGAAATGAATACCAGCTATTAACAGTATCAGTGCTGCCAGGAATGGAAAGTCGTTGTGCATTTTTAATCTGATACTACTGCCTCAGCCTTCATAATTTTTTGTAATAAAAATTTAATACTGTGATCTACAACACTCATGTACACCAAAACATCTTTACAACAGCCCCTGATACATGCTGTGGTTATTTTAGGAATCAGCATATGTCTTACCTACATTAACATCAACACACATGAAATGTATATCTAGTGTAGATATTTGAAAGACCCTGAAAGTTTTCTTTCTTTCTCCTTCCCTCCCTCTGTCCCTTCTTTTTTTAGTTAGCATTATTCAGCTCAATACATTCCCCAAAAGCCAGCATAGTGTACCAAAGTGACTATGATAACAAAAATTATACCACTATTTAATATAAAAACTTTAGGAAATTCCAAAGGTCTTCTTAAAAGAACTATTAAAGTTATTAATCACAGACTAACCAAAAATAATAAATTGCCTTTGCTGTTTGAAAGAATTATAGATACATTAACAGAACATTGATACCAGTAAAATCTCCATTGAAAGGAACACGTACAAGATTTGTCCCCTGAGAAGAGCTAAGAAGTCGCCTTCGTAATGTACTGCATAAAGTGTTCCTAAAGCACCTGTTGATTGCCATTTTCCAATTTGTGTTTTGGTGATGGTCCTGGTATTATTTGTCTGTGCAGATGAAGGCAGTGAAGTGGAAAGTGAAATGGATGAAGAACTAGATGACTCTTCAGAACCTCAAGCCAAAAGAGAGAAAACCGATCTGAACCAGGCATTTCCGGTGGGCTGTATGCAGCCTGTTCTCGAGAGCAGCGTGCAACCAAGTCTCCTGAATCCAATTCACAGTGAGCACATCGTCACAAGTACTCAGACTATCAGACAGTGCAGCGCTACAGGAAATACCTACACTGCAGTCTAAAGAATAGTAAAGCATATTTTTCCAGCTAACATTAACCCTGTTGATATTGGGCTTACGTTGAAATTTTAATAAGCCTGAAGGACGACTGTTGTCAAATTCTATCTGTGCTGAACATTACCTGTTTGGAGTTGTGAAATGGAATGGGTGTATGTATTTTGCCAGGTTTTTTGTTTGTTTTTTTTTTTAACATAAACAAATTATTTGCCTCTTAATAAGAGTTTTTTTTTCCCCCTTAGTTTCAGGTGTCAAGAAGGATTTTTACAACACTTAATGTTTTTGTTTTCTTATAATTAAAAGTAATTTACATTTTTTGTAGCTTAAAATATTTTATTGTTGATTGTTAGTCTTGGTGTATGATTTCATGTGTAAGTTTTTAATTAGATGCACTTCTGTGAAATATCAAAAGAAATGAATTTCTTTGATTTACACTGGAGGCATGCCCATTTGGCAGCAGATGCATCAAATTTGCTTTTGAAAGGTGCTTTTCATGGGACAGAACCACAAGACACTATTTTGATAACATTTTGGAGTATGGAAAGAGAATACAGAACATTTTTATTATAGTGCTAGAGGGTTGGGAAGGTCATCTATTTTTCTCTGAAGAAAAACTGAGCTGTGCATTTATCAGTTCAGAGTAAATGACAGAATTGCAAGAGATTATGCTAATATGTACATAATTTGTGTACATAATTATTAAACCATGTTAATGCAAGCTTCCGTTAAACATTGAATTTTAACTGTTATTTGCATACCAATTCCTCTGTTTAATGACTACTGATTCTGTATTTGGGACCACTGCACAGATGCATTCTGCTGTTGAGTGGGGCTGTTATAGCTAGATACTGAAGCTGAAAAAAAATGACTTGACTTTTTTTTTTTTTTTAAGTGTACATGCTACTTATGCTGAGCTGGACATACAGGAAACCATTCCATTTGGATGACTTTCTTTTATTCCAGGTCTTTTTCCTAATAGTAGTTCAATATGCTGCTATTATAAAAGAAAATTTATAGAATGCAAGGAATGTAGCAACCTGCATATCGTTATTTCCTTCAAAAATATTTCCTGGTTTCTAAAGTATGTGGATTTAAATTTTAAACAGAACCTGAAGGCAGTGTAACTGGCACACCGCGCTGTTGCTTATCCCCAATTCGGTAGGATTTGGGTAGGTGGCTGGATGGACCAGTGCCATTGAAGAATGTACATCAGGGATCATCGTACCTCGGCTTTTACATGGTGCCTTAACACAGAACTGAAGCTATGGTTTAGTAAGGCTTATTTTGTTCCTGTGAAGTCCTCTGCAATCCATTTGACAAGATGTGCCTGTCATTTTCAGATTCCCGAAGTAAGGACAGGTTACATGTTCTTCAAAGGAAATTTAGGGCAAACAAAGCAAAACAAAAAGACAACAAAATCACTTTTCCTCTTTGAGTGACCGCGAACCTATTTTTTGTTCCTAGAGCTGAATATTATTTGATTACAAATCAGATTGCTTAAGGGTGTGGAATAGCAGGCTAGTTTTAATTTGTTGCATAAAATCATATGTTTTAGACCATTCTTATTTAGTTATCATTTAAGAAAGTTAACAAAATAAGTAGGTACTTATTGAAGTGCATCTTTTCAGTCTAACTATTTGTCTGTATGTGTTGGTGTCTGTGTCCACGTGCGCACATGCGTGCCGGTGGATAGGAGTCAGCTACAAAGTCAGAAGGTGAGATCCTAGAATGGATACACCCATCCGCATTTTCATTTACATGAAGAGCCAAGGTTCTTTTAAGCACTCAAATTATTAACTACAACAACAACAAAACAGGCACATCCATTCATTTAAATATGTCTAAAAACGCTAATCAGCAAAAATAAATACATTAAGCCAAACAAAAGGGAAAGCACAAAATGACTTACAGATTATTTAATGAGGCCTATATGAAACTCAAGATGTTTATCTTTCCATTTTTAGTGGGGTGGGGGGTGGGGTGGAAAGAAGAGGGTGAGCCAATCTGTCAAGTTAAAAACACCAAACGGCTTATCGGGTAATTGGCAATATATTTCAACTGCTGTTGCTCGGCTGCCTTAGACTGACACTCAATGAAAATCAACAAAGTTTCTTAAGTAAACTTTAAGTGTTTTAGATGTAATTTTTTTAAACGGATTCAAATTTTGTATTATACAACTCACTCATATATTTGAACGTCTTTACTAGCACATCACCAGCTAAATACATTTAAGTGATCATCCCCCCCTTTTTTTCCCAAAAAAGCAATGAATTTGCACCATCACACACATTTAAAAAAAAAAAAAAAAAGGCAAACAAGCAAACAAGACACCTTAAGCTGCAAAGACCATGTCTTCTTCATTGTACATTAGGAAACATTTACACGTAAATTTAAATCAAAACATGGAAAAAAAAACAACGAAAACTTCATTTCAACTCTCCTTTCTGAATTTTTTCACTTTCCTATCCCCATAACTATATTAGCACCACCCCCAGAACTATATTATATATATCTGTATTGGACCAAATGTGTTTACTGGTTTCATCTTGTTTATTGAACAATTTTAAATATTATCATTATTCCCTTTATTTTAATGTTGGATATATTCCTATTGTTACAGGAATCTGAGGATAATGGGCAAATTTAGATTGATACAAGTTACGGATTGGAGGCCCTCCAAGATTCAACATTTCTTCCAGTTGTTCATGGTTTGTTCAAAATTTGGACATATCAGGAATTAATAAATATTCTTACATTCCAATTTGACTCACTAAAAATATTCTTATTTCCTTTAGGAACACAGGACTGTCATTTCTTCATGAATATTGTCAATAGTTCTGATTAATAGACAAAATAACATCTATGATCTATGCTACTTGTAGTCCAGTTATTTGTAGTCCACGGTAACACACACACACACACACACACAATCACAAACATCTTAACAATTTTGAATTTGAATTGTGAAATATATTAGAAAATAAAAACATCATAATTTATATATCTGAGCTAATTGGAGCAATCACATTTATTGCGTTTATCGAACTTTTTTCCATTTTTTCATTCACCTTAATTATGACTCCTCTAAATAATAGACACTATCACTCTCAGTAGATTTATTGACAGGTGACTAGGACACATTTTAAGAACTTCTTAGTATTTCTTGGCATTGTAATCAAACACTAGTCATGAAAAAATATCTACATAGACCAAGTGCTACACTTTCAGTGAGGAAAAAATGTAAAGAAGGTGTGTTGGGTATTTTTAAGTTTCAGAAAAGATATTTCCATATAATATGATTGAGTAGCATGGGTATAGTTTGATCTTCACATATACTTTGTGAATTATACCCAAAAGATTTGCATTCATGAAGCCAGTGAACAATAGGGTGAAATGGGTGAAACATCTCCTTGGAACACAGGGCCCAATTAAAACTTTTTTTTTTTTTTTTTTTTTTAGTTATTAAGTGGCTGGTCACTTTTCAGGATTCTCATCCAAACTATGTTTGGACTGACTGTATAAGTCTTACTGCCTTTTCAGAAATCTGCTTTCCTTTTTGTGCTTTTTCTTGTACTGTATAGCACGGTTCATGCACCTCTCTTTAGATGGTGTACTTTAAAAACAAAAGTAAATTTTAGAAAATGGTTTTAACACTGCATACCTAAAATTAGTAGTGTGCAACACTGACTGCCTTTGATCTGTAGTAGACGAGTGAAAATGAACACATTCTTGTAGAATGCTGTCAAAGTCATTCAGGAATGAATGCGGTTTCATTACCGTGATCATGAACCTTTTTACGTGAATGCACTCTCTAGAAGTGCTAAGTCTGATGCATTTTCAAATTAAAAAAAAAAATTCTTCAGATGATGTATTTGAAATGTCTAAAATAATGCTGTGCTGAATATTAGTGTAAAAGAAAAAAATGTGTGTCACTGTGATGTGGGTCCTCCCTGTGTGGACACAAGTAGAAAGTAAAAAACTTTGGCAAGTCACCTTTGTGTACAATTTGAGGCAGTGGTTATATATAACAAATTGATCTTTGTTATAACCTCCCCTCCCCCACGTTCTTGGTGAGAAAATAACAACCATCAAAAAATGGAAATCAGACCTTGTGATTTGTATGAATTACACCAGAACATGGGGGAGAGAGGTTGACATGCAGTGCTATTGAAAATTGGGCTTGTCACTAGATCAGATCAACCTCCATGTATATGGTTAGAACACATCAGTTAATGGAATCCTAGTATTTCTGCAAGTTTTGGTGATTTTTTTAAAAAACTGGAATAGAAGCATTAATTCAGTGCTTAGTTCTAGTATTAGAAAACCCCTTTGATGTAATGCCTTGTATTAACCCTTTGAGCATTGTAAGATATACAATGGGGGACAAAAGCCTTTCAGATCCTTTATTTAGACTTAGACCGGTTTAAAAAAATACTCTATATCCAAATGTCTAATTATGCTGTTTTTTTAAAAGGGGGGTAGGAAGAGAAAGTGTTTCCATGCTGAACACTTGCATTTTATATACAACTCTTAATTTTCTTCAAGAGGGCTTGATATATTTATTCCCAAATATTCACTGCCATCTAAGTAAGTGTACTGTTTACAGAAAAAAAAAATCAACTTTTCTAGCATCACAGCATGACTCTAGAAAAGGAAGACAATACATGGTCCTGTAGACCTATGTCATAACCGATCTCTGCACACTGAAAGTACCTAGATTGCCTTTAAAAGGTATGATAAAGAAAGGGTTACATTTTTTTTCCAAAACAAAACAAAACAAAAGATCTCATTTTTTTAGCTTTAGAAAGTACAATTGTAAGTGAAGCCTTAGGAAGAAATGAGTTCAAGTGGATAAAGAAAAGCTAAACTCTTTGTGGGCAGGTAAGCTATTTGGAGTTAAATCTCTCATAACATATTGTTTGGGAACTTCATACAGGGCATAATTTTATCTATGCTCCGAAACTTTAATACTTGTCAAAAAATTATATATAGATAGAATGGAGAGCAAAGCACTTGATTTTAAGCTCATCTGTCAGGAGTTGTAATGACTACTGCTTGTGATATCTGTAAATGCTAGTCTGCTTACACAGTTGCTGACTTTGTTCAAGGGACGCTCTGCGTGCACTGGACCCCTTTGTCCCCTGCATGATGGAACATGAGAGCAGTGTCGTCTGCAGATGCGCTTGTGCTGCCCTGGTCTGGCGCAAATAAGAGTGTAACCTATTCCGATGTCTGGTGAAAGGACATCCGTAGCCTAGTGCAAGTTTGCCGTAAACGTTGCTTTTTAGGCAGTTTAGGAAGTCAAACCATGCAAATTACTCATGTGTTAACATGCAATACTCAAAGGGTTTTAATTTAACTCTCTTCTTTTGAATTCTTCATGATGATTTACTGTAAATGCTTCTCAGTTTGCATGCTCTGATCATTGCTGCTAGTGATTTTATGTGCCAGTAGACCTGAGTTTAGTTTACCAATTTTACTTAAATAGTAAAAGCCACTTACAAAGTGACTGCCTAGGATTTTTTTTTTCTTTTGTTTGAAGTAATTGGTAATATGTCATTTTCAAAAATGTGTTTTGTCTCTTATTGATTCCGGTATTTGATTCTTTTTTTTCCCTCTTTCCTTTGTTTTTTAAATAAATTATGATGTTGGGATTGGAAGCCCTGAGTAATGAAATCTTTGGTAAGAATTGTTTATATAGCTCAATAATGAAGACAACAAATCTTTGTTAGAATTATGATTCTGGGGAGGAAAGGAAAAATAATAACTCCCATTGACTGTTGATGACCAAGAAAATTTTTCCTTCAATGAATTAATAGTTTTGAACAAATGATTGCCTTGTTTTAACCTGCTAAACACAATTTTTAAATGACCCAATAAAGGAGGTATTGAATTTTATTCGTTTAAAAAGCATCTTTTGTACCAAAGCAAATTTTTTCCTCTACTCATCTCCATCATCAATTGGGACCTATGGTGGTGACCAATGCGTTAGTTACAGAAACTTTAAGTGAGTGCCTTGAGAAAACTTGGAAATTTGTGCCTGGGGTGGTAAACTTTTAATTAGGTTAATTGTAGTGCTTACCAATCAGTAATTCTACTATCACTCAGGGCTTTCGTACCTTCTAGGTAAAACTTCTTTCATTGTGTTTTTTTAAAAAACTGTATTTTTTTTTAAGTGCCATCATTTAAATTTCACTTAGTAAGTGGCAGATTACATTATTCAGTCCCATAAGCACAGAAACATAGTAACACTAGAAGATATTTGAACATTTATTTTACAATCGACTGAATATATTATGTAAATGAGGTAAGCAACTTTTGTAGAGATTGTATGTGTGAGATAATGTAATGTTCTTTTCCAGTTTTTGGACTACAGTTGAATAAACTTTTTAATTATTTAAAAACATCTTTACCGAATAACATGTGATGGTTTTTTGTATAATGTATTTGATTTTGTAAATACGTATTTCCTGATGTGATTTTTGTGAGAAATGCTAAATCTTTTAGTATATCATGTCCTCTCAAAATTGGCAGGAGCTAAATAATAGTTTGTGGGCGATTTGTATTGTGTACTGTACAATAACTGGGGAACTTTTATAATTATAAAAATATATATTAACTTTTAGTGTGTTGTTTAAACAAATGACTGGAACATACTAAAGATATTAGTAGGATTTTTCTGAATATTTCAGACTTGAACTCAGGCTAGCTTTCTTGTGTTTTTCAAAACAAAATGGTGTCTTGTCTTTTAAAATCAATAAATTTGTTTCCTTGTTACAAATACATTTGAAATGGCTTGATTATTTTTTCCTTTCAAACCATTGCCAGGAAGCTTATATTGCACTGTCTCATGTAGAGAGTAGTCTGTGTCATTCACTAGCTTAGAAACAAAATTGTTTTCCTTTTTAGTGTCAAATGTAATTGCCAATATTTACACATGAACAGCACAAAAATAGAAAAGAAAATTATAAGCCCAGCAGGGTGCAAATCTTACCCTCAAAGAGAATTAGTGATTGAGTGCTGTTGAATTTTGGAAGCCGTCAACATTTCCATTGTAAATCCAGATTTTTGGATATTCATAATGTGTTTGTTTTATGTAACTTCGCATTCATATTTGGCACCCAAGTTCCTTGCAGTAGGTTGAAATAACTTACTGAAAGTCGTTTTAATACACTTAAGAAGATACCCTGCCCCAATTTTTTTCCTTCTTTGAATTATCCATTTACAGGAAAATTCACTCCGTTTAGTGTACATTTCTGAGTTTTGACAAACACATACCATCATATAATGACCACTACAATCAAGTTTAAAACATTTTTTTCCTTGCAGACATTTTTTTTTCAAATTATATTGTATATAAGACCTCCTCCTAGAATATAGAATAGCCAGTTCATTTGGGGTTTCTTTAAAAGAGAAATTCAAGACAGAAAATATCCTTTTGGGAATCTCCAGCATAGTGCTTTCATATCATAGTACAGAATTACTTCTGAAACAAAAATATTGACACCTTAGTCCATAGAAACACCAAATTCATTTTAGCTTATGTGGACATTTAATCCAGTAACATAGAACTGTACTGAATAATGTTGTTTAATAGATAAATGAAAAGAATGTAGACAGAATTAAAGCCAATATTAGAGATAATACTATGCTAGAAAATGAATAACTAATTTTGTCATTTTTATGTTGTAGCCTTAGACACTTGTGAGATATTTGAAATCTTTTGTACAAAAAAATAGCGTTCCCAGTTTCTACCCTTGATTTTGTACTTTGTTTCTCTTGGAAATTGGAGATCTTTCAAATATATATTATAATTAGTGTGTTTACTTCTTGGTTGCAGTATTCTTCCCAATATTAGTTTCTTCTCCCTTGGAAGTTGGACATTTCAAGACTTGAACTTAGCCTGAGAAATGTAGCTGGTTTTCATTAACTGATTCATTTCAATCCACCAAATATTTTTCCTTCATTATGGTCTAAAAGTAATGCATGTAGAAATTTGTCATTTGGCTGAGGCACAGATTGTGTGTGTGTGTGTGTGTGTGTGTGTGTGTGTGTGTGTGTAACACCATCATAGTAAGTAGTGCGGTTGCCATATTGCTGAAGATAATGTACTTTAAAATCAGAGGAGGGAGTTAAAGAGCTCTCTAATCTGACTCAGGTCTGCTGCTCACTAGAGCAATGTCTGGAGCAGGAGAAGAAGTTGGCTTAGCCTTACAGGGGCTGGGTGGCAGAGTATTAGGGCAGAGGCACCTGACACACAGTGGCTTCCCTATGCTGGTAAGACCTGTTTTCGCCTTGGTTTATTGCTAGCTCTGAGATTGGAAAGTATCATAGGCATTACTAGGGACATGAGAAGTTGTGTCTGAGTTGTCTGAACATAAATACTTTAGTAACTAAAATGATTATAAATTAATGTGTTAAATTAGATTCTCAGGCCAACACTTGAACACATAATGAGCAAAATCTGGGTACATCTGCTTCCATGCTGAGCCCTGGGCAGGTGAGTCCTGTGGGAGCCCTTTGAGGTCCTTTCTGTTTTGCTATAGCTTTGTGGGTCTCAAGGACAGGAGCCCTGTTGGTTTTCAAACGTTTTAGATGTTTGGGGACTCGCTCAGGGGCAGGTCTTAAAACTCGTGGTGCCTGATGTGGGGTGCAATCTTGGTTCCTCAAGGAGGAGCTCTGGATTTTAAATTCCCTCCTGACTGTTGGTTGCAGAGCTGGGGTTGAAGTTTATGGTGAAATTGTGTCCCATCCTCTCCTATCTGCTTAGGTGTGTTTTGTTTTGTTTTGCTTTTTTCTCATTTGCCTGATGTGTTGGAGTTGCTCAGCCAGCCTTTAGGTTTTTCTCAGAGGAAATTGTTCCTCATGTAGCTGTAGAGGCAGTGTCTGTGGGAGGAGGTGAGTCCTGGATGCTCCTATGTTGCCATCTTGAACCAGCATGCCAGAGATTCAGGGTGTAGAATGGTACCTGGTATCTAATTTAATCAACAAACATTTGTTGTAGGAATTAATGAACCAATTCTCTTATGATTACACCTAATGACTCTGCTATTTAAGGTTGATTGTTTCTGCTATTACTAATAATTCCTAACGACTCCTTTTAAACATTTTATCTGTGCATTTATCCTATTTTTCCCATACACGTGTAGTCTCTGCACACAATTCTAGAAGCCAAATTTAGGGGTCAATACATTGCAAAATGGGGGAAATATATTGCTGAACCCTACCTTGAAACTTTGAATCATTTATAATTCCTTCAATAGCTCGAATCAAATCACTAGAAGCCAATTAACTGGAAACAAATGTAAAAGCATCCTATATTTGATCTAGGACTGTTTGCCATTTTACAGCAGAGAAATCAACACTTCAAAAAATCCTAAATAATCTGGCAAATTGATTTCTCAGCAAAATTGTATGTGATTATGTGGACACATTTCCTCAGCAATTGCCATATTAATTGTAGATGCACTTTGGGCGAATAAATATTTTATACTTTAAGTGATCCTCGTGAAGTTAAACTTGGAATATGAATTACAAATACAACACTAAGCACTTATGTTAACATAGCATTACATCTCTGTCTTTTCAACAGTAGCCAATTAAACATACCTGCCTATTCTCAGAATACTTTATTATGTGTATTAAATAGGGGAATTGTTCTTTAAATTACGAAAAGAAAATTTAAGATCCTTCTGATCTAAAATATGACTCATAATCCCACCAAAATGAAAACAACCATTTCTTTGAAATGTAGAATGGATAAAGAAATTATGGGCTATTCATACAATGAAATACCATATATTATTGAATTACACCAAGTACTAGTAACAACATGATAAATGTCACAAACATTACCTGGGGAAAAAAAAGCCAAACATGAAAGAATACATGTTCCATTACTCCATTTATAAAGTTCAAAAACAGGAAGAAGCATAGTATAACATGTTGTCTACCTTTGGGGAGGAGAAAACATTTGCAGTTATGAAACAGCTCGTGGCTCTTGTGTGCTAGCAACATCTTATTTCTTGATCTGTGTAGTGGTTATCTGCATATTTGCTTTGAGATAATTTATTGTGCTGATAAGGTTAAAACTAGTCTGGGTCCAGACTCACCTTTTAAGCAGAGTTTAATGGCTTAAAATCCCAAATCCACCCAACAGTTTTTTAAAGCCTGGGAAGCATATAACTGACGCATCTCTACTGAAAGGTGTCCCAAATACTGCGTTCCAGCTTCCCTTTTTACTCATTTGTCAATGATGCCTAAAACTGGAAGTCGCCATTGAAATGTTTATGCTTCAATCACCAAATGAATGCTGCCTGCATGATTTCTTACATCTTGTTACAAAAAGATATGTTGGGTGAAGTTGATGCAGGTTAACAAGGAAATACCAAGAATGTTCTTTTTTAAAAAAATCTCTGGCTTCCTGGGAGTAAAGGATACAATCTATGACAGGAAATTTTAGTAAGTCTCCCAAATTTACGCGCTGTCCTTATTCTGCAGAAATAGTTCTCATTCAAGTTCCCTGTGTTTTTCCGCCTAGCCCAAATGGCCATTCAGATGATTAATATGAGCAGGTTCTGTGCATTGCCGGAGCAGTGCTGTGATCTTCCGCATACAGAGGCCTCCGTGTGACACCTGGCAGTACACCAAGACCGCAGAATGTGTCTAGGGGGAAACCCTAAAAAACAGCAGGTATGACGGGCAGGAAATAACACTTGTTTGTATTGCAGAAATAGGACAGTTTATCTGCTTGATAGGTGTGCTGTCCCTGCAATGTGCCCAATCCCAGGCACTTAAACTTAGGATGCCATATGGCCATCCTGAATTACTTGCAGAATCCAAATGCCACACAGCTTAGAACCAGTGAAACAGCAAGTCGTGCTCTTGCATAGAAATGCTTTTGCTAGTCAGCATCATACAAATGAAGGAGCCAGAGGTGGGGCACTCCCACAGCTAGTCCACCCCACTGCTCTCGCTGCCCCTTGTGCTTGCTGGGCTGCGATTTTAAGCCAATGGAGATGTCCACAATCACTGCCTTCTGGTCAACTCCCATCATTCTCTTGCACCTTTTATTGAATTCTCTTTCCTGGCACTAGAACATGTTTATATCTTTTCAGAGGCCCAATTTCTTCACAATAGTCTGTAGATGCTTGAGTCCTAACATCTGATTTTATAAGGTGGCTTCTGTGGGAGATCATATTTGCACTGCCATGTTCCGCTGGGAGAACCTGGAATATTCTGAAATATCACCATCCTGTTTGTCCATAAATAATAGATCTGGTCCAAAGAGAATTATTATTAGGAGTTAGAAAGACTGGACCCTTTCATTCCATAAAATAAAAAAATAAAATCGTGCAGAAGTATATAAAGTTAAAGAAAAAAATTCCTTTTCCCAATCCAATTCTATTTTACAGAGGTAACAGCTACGCAGTTTTCTGCTAACCAGCAGAATGGGAACTGGAAATAGAGATTTAAAACATACGTTTGTAACAGAGCTGAGTTTATGGATGATGAAATTTGTACCCACTACACTAAAATTCTTGGGTCAGAGTAATGACCTAATACTCCTGTAAATGGCATACCATCTCTCTAAAATTCAGGACATTTCAAAGTTTTCATTTATACTTTAAATTCGGATGTCAGATTTATAAGGAAGCCTGAATGCTTTCAATTATTTCATCTGTGGCATCAAGACAAGTACGTGCTGGGGACACTGGTCCTCTGGCTGTCTTGCTCAGGACTAAAGAACCAGCAGAAGGTGCTGGCAGGGGAACAGCCTCCACAATCCTGCCATCCCAGGGATCTGCTGCGGGGCTTCTCTCTCTGCTCACCAAGTAGCAACTGCTTAGTCGGGGCTTGTGAGAAGAAGGCTGTGCTTTAAATCTGGCTTTGTACATTTTTTCTTTCAACCTAAGAATAAATTTGAATACAAAGGTCCAAGAAGGCCAAGATCTATTTTAAAACCCCACAACGCACTCCACCAAGCAAAGATAAAAATAGGAAATGAATGTAACGCATGACTCATGATTCCTTACACTTGGTGTTACACACTGGACTGATTCACGTAGCAAAGTCTCAGAGAAATCAAAGGACTGAAACTGATACAGCTGTAAGAGGAGGGAGAGTAATGTGTCCAGATGGGAGATTTATTCCAGACTGGAGAGCGCAACTCACCTCATGATGACGACGGCAAGCCGCTGCAGTGATGGGTATAGTAATTGAATTGATTTGATCAACCGCCAACATTCCTGCAGAATCAGGATATTTCTTCTTTGAGAGGAACAAAAATGTTGAAATTAAGGTGTTCTTTGTTCATGGATGCTCATCATAATAGAATGCAGTTGGGGCTGAGGGGACACGGTATCCAAAAGCAGAAACTGCTTTTTGGCCATGATGGGAGGTTGAAAGGTGTTTTGTGATGATGCCTTCTGACTGCTTGCTTCTTGATGGGTGAAATAAAGGACTTATGTATTAACTCATTTAATTATCCCAACAACTCAGTGGGACAGCTTCTAATATTAATCCCTGTGTTATGGAGTTAATAAATATTTGTCGAGTGCTATTTTAAACACCTGTTATGGGTAACTGCTGACCGCCTGATGTTGCACGATGGCACAAACTTCAGAATGTCGGCATTCTGTAAATAGCTATCCAAAGGTCAATCCTTGGCACCATATGCTTCTTTGAAATAGTCAGCACTCATTTGTCTTTGCCAAGGAAGGGGAGTGTTGTTGTGGGAAAGCAAATATTCTGATTGATAGCACTGAAAGGCTCAGTGGTACCACTTACGATATAGTTATGAAGGACAAGCAAAGGGTATGAGCTTCCCAGTTTGCCTGATTTCCATTCCCAGCCAGGCCATCTGCTAACTATGTGGCCATGGAAATCACTTCTCTAAAATTGAGTCTCATTATCTGTAAAATCAAGATAAGAACAGGATCCACAATATAGGGGTAGTGTGACAATTAAATGAGGCAACACATGAGTGTAACCAGGGCCCCAGAGAGCTCTGTGGGAGAGCTGAGGGCAGCTTGTGGGAGGGTCTGTAACCCCCATGTATGTTCCCCTGGGTGATTCAGAGGGAAGGGCTTGGTTAGTCATTGCTACTATTATGCTAGAGAGGAATGATATTTTTCTGGGATTCCAGTTTTTTGACTACTAATAAAGCTAATAACCGACTCTTTTGGAGTGCTTATTAGGTACAGTAACAAGGACTTATACATTAAAATGTCTTTCTTATCTTCGGGATATTTATCCGATATGTTTTCTTTTAATAATGTTCTGCTATCAATACTTCTGTCTTGTTTATTTGTTCCTTGAATATTTGGTGGACTTCATCAGTGCAGCCTCTTGGACCTTTATGGGAAGATTTTAAATGACTGGTTCAGTTTTTTTAATGGTTATGTTATAACACAGGTTTTTAATTCCTTCATAAGTCAGTTTTAGGAAGTTATAATTTTTTTCAGAAAATTTTTCGTTTTCGCTAAGTCATTCGATCTACTGGCATAAAGATGTGCAGGGACATTTCGAAATGTGTTTGTAATCATTCCTTTCAAAACATTGTCTAATTTACTTTTTCATGTCCTGTTTAACCCATGGACAACTTGGAAATCTGTGTCTTACTTTCCCAACTGTGAGGATTTTCTAGTTATCTTGTGATTGGTTTGTCACTTAGTTTCATTGCTGTCAGAGAATAAATTCTATATGATTTTAATCTTTTGAGATTAGTGTAGGTTTACCTTATGACTTAGTATATAGTAAGTTTCCTTAACTATTGTGTGTATCATAAAAGAATGTGGGGTATTCAATACTGTGTGCAGATTCTATGTACATTCATTTGCTCAAGTTTGTAATTATGTTGTTCATATTTTCACTATTCATACTGGTATATTTTGTTCTATCATTTACTCAGAGAGGGGAGTTTTAAACTCTCACTCTCTAGATTTGTCTACTTCTTTTTGTAATTCTATGATTATTTATTTATGTAAAGGCAATGTTGTTAGAAGTATAGCAACTTAAAATTATTTTTATCTTCCTGAGGGATTGAGTCTTTTATCACCACCCCCAACAACAAAACCCTTCCATCACTGGGCACCAACCACAAAATGGGTATGAGATAGCTAAAAGACTGTTTCTTACAGGTGAATAGTGAATAGTGAAATGGTGAATAGTGAAAGATGGTAAACCAATTGTACAACATTCATTGAAATCCATACATTGGAGAATGCTTTGCAATGATTAGGAACAAATTTATGAAATATATACAATATTCATAATATATTATTGAATTGCAATGCAGATTAAAACACAATTTGAAACATCTATTGATGTGTAGAGAAAAATATCTGGAGGAATTGCATCAGAAATCTTAACTATAATTGTCCCTTTATGCACAAATTATAACTTGTATTTGCTTCATTTTACTTCATTCATGTAGTTTCTACTCTTCACAGTGCCCATGGGGTACCTATGTAATTGTTGAAAGTTAAATAAAAATGAATAAATTCACCTACTTAGTTCACCCTGCTGCACCCAAGGGAACAAGGATACAGTGGTGTGAATATTTTGTTCTCATAGCACCTTCAGCCATCTGACCATGGGCCTTGGGTCATGTTGATACTGTGTTCTGCTGATGGTTCGTATACCCTTCTCACTCCCCCTGCCACCCTTCACTGAGTGCTGACTCCAGCAGCCCTAGAAATTTCAGTCATTCTGACAGGACTTTGTTCTTGCTCCACTTTATTTTGCATTAATGAGTTCTCTTCTCACTGTAGTAATAATTGCTATGGAGGTCTCTAGAGACCACACCACTGGCTGTGTTTAGTTCTGAGCCTCTCAATTGCATGCAAGAGGCTGGAAAGATATGAGAGAAGATTGCTGAAAATACTTCAGAGGCCCTGGAGGCACTGATTTAGGAGGCGGTTGAAAGACATACATAGAATATGTCAACTCTGCACTGACTAAATAGGGAATGTGGAGAAAACAGGCTTCGGGTTTATGAAGAATGTAAACACCATGAGTATTCCAAAGGGTGACTAAGTGAGACTGCCTTGGGAGGTACGGAGCAGGCCGAGGGCCGGGAATGTGTATGACACCGAGCTCTCTGGGCAGGACAATTTTGCCTTGAGAGGATCTCTGAGAATGGTGTTCAACACAGGTTTGCCAAACTTGGAGAAAACATTCAACAAAGCGAGTGGGAATTAAAAGAAGAGAGGGATTTTAGCTAATGGTGTTATGTAATAAGTTTTTAATGAGCATTTTATGGAATATATCAGAGGTACTCTTATGCAAAGCTATCTGGAACATCGACCTGAAAAATATCACATAACATAGAGGAGTTTGGAAGGACAGTGTGAAAAGAGAATGCAACGTGGAGTCTAAGAGTTCCAGTTTTTGAATGCTGACTTTCTAATAACAGGTTCTCCTCTACTCTCCCCACCACCAGGTTCCCAGCTCCTCTCTCTTGAGGTAAATATTTTTTATCAGTTTCTGTTTTATCCTTCCAGAGATTATGGATAAGAACCTGTTCTATACCTTGCCTTTCACATTCACCACCATAGCTTGGAAACTGTCTCCTATCAGTACATCTAGAGTCCTTCCTTATAAAAAGTTGTATTGTATTCCATAGTCTGAAGCTACCAAATTACTTCAACACTTTAAGTTCTTTGAATTTCCTTGTCCACACGACTCCTGCACTTGTGTGTTTATGGAGTTGCATCAAAAGACATTTCAGTGAGCAACACTGAAGAGAATGAAAAAATTCCCACACATCTCTGAAATGATGGATTGTTCTATAGCTATGATAACAAGGTGCCACCAAAACTCCTTATAAATCAATGAATCAACAATTTGGACAAGTTTTTACAAGCCAATCAATCAATGTCAGCCCCACCCTTCTGAAAAACCAGCTAATCAGAGGTGGGACTCACTTCAATAAGAGCCTTAATTCCAACTGACCAATGGTCTCACCCAAGTAACCAGGCTTCTACAGATGATGTCAAGCTGCTTATACTTCTTAAGCCCTTAATTCCATGCTTAAAAATAAATTAAAAAAAGAAAACAAAACAGGTAAGCTCATCAGTCTGCTCTGTGCAGACACTGTGCCTGATCATAACTCCCCTTTAATCATCAATAAATTCCATTTTGTCTTTTCATTTCAGGTACTGAGTGATGGTCCCATCATCTTCTGTTGCTAGAAATACCGGTTATATTTTGCATGTGTGTCTCTACACATTTATACACTACTTCCATGTAAATTGCATAACAACCCTACAGGATATGTTGTACTTTGAGTTGGATTGAAGGGATTTCAGAGTAAATTTGTTATTTTGTTTAGATTTTGACCTTAAAATCTGGCCTTCTCATAAGCTTTGACTCCAGTCCATTTGCAGTCTATTTTAGAAGTGGAATTGCTGAGTAATAAGAGATAGGTATTTTGAAATTTGATAGATACTGCCCTCCAAAGAGATATACCAGTTTATATAACCATCATCAGCAAGCCAGGATGCTTATTTCTCTGTCCCTTAGCCAATACAATTTTTAAAATCTTTTGTGATTCCACAAAGTAAAAAAAAAAATTTCCTTCATATTTTTTTTCTCATTAACATACTTCTTTTTTTTTAATTTATTGGGGTGACAATTGTTAGTAAAATTACATAGATTTCAGGTGTACAATTCTGTATCACATCATGTATAAATCACATTGTGTGTTCACCACCCGGAGTCAGTTCTCCTTCCATCACCATATATTTGATCCCCTTTACCCTCATCTCCCACCCCCCACCCTTCATATTTTTATTTCACATTTTACAAATTGAATGAGCTTGAGCATTTGATCTTCTATATAATTTTTTTTTTTTTGTATTTCCTTTTTGTGTGGTGGTTTATAGCCTGTGGACTAAGTGACTTTTGAAAATCATCCTCAAGACTGATTATTTCTCTCCATTGTGGTAATATGTATAAAGAAACTAGGAAAGTAGCAGTCATTCATTTTTGTGTATAGTTGGTTAACCAATAAATGTCCTATTTGACCAATTCATTTCTAATTTTCAGAAAAATAATGCATTGTTTGAAGAAAATCTCAGTGTTTTAAGATACAAAGGAGGAGAAAGCTTTGAGTGGACTAAGGTTGAGGTAGTTTTCTGCCCACTCTTGTGTTCAGCCTGCACAGGTTAAAGTGGTTTTCTATTTTTAAAGAGCAGAGATTGCAGCTGTTTGAGATTGCAGCCCCTCTTAGCAGGTACCTGGGGAAGATAATTGGCAGGTACCATGAAAGGTCGATGCAAAGCACTGAGTGCTGCCACCCTGAAAGACCGAAGGAGGCGTGGGCTCAGTCAACCTGCAGAAGCTCGCCTCACAAGTGACCATTTGGGGCTGTTTTTACCAATGGCCAGCAGCTATGTTCCTTTCTTATTTTAGACGGTACGTTAAATAACATTAATAAAATTCTCTGTGTGGGTCTTAGCATTACCAAGCACTTTTGCATGTATTCCTATTGCCATACACTATAGAACTATGCCTGTTTGGGGGATGGAAACAAATTTTAAACTAGCCCAAATAAATAAAAATTAATGAGGTAATTCTGGCCATTAGTCCATGAAGTTAGCTTTATTATTATGCCCCTCCTGTGGGTGGAGTGGGTGTACTTGAGGCGCAGAGAGGCTAAGAAAGTGTACCAGCCTGTGGGTGAAATGGAAGCATAGCTCTGATTACTTGGAACCCCGTCTCTATGCACCATAAACTGAAAACTATATGCATAAATATATCATCTCTTCAGCATGTATATACTAGGAATCTTTTCCTTAATAGAGACATAATTTCCAAGCACAAAAATTAGTGGCAGAAGAAAGAGAGTAGACCCTTAATGCAAAACTACAGAACATTTGAATTTCCTTGGAAAGATTTCCAAACGAATGCTGTGCTGTATTTGACAAACGGCATGCATTCTGCAGGTTGAGTTCTGATTTCAAAGCTTGGGAAAGCTGTCTAAAATGGTCTACTTTGCATTTATGTATACGTAAAAATTGTGTTGATTTATTTTTATTGCCTACAATTAGTTTGTTGTCTCCTTATGCAACTTCTGCCTCAGGAATTGAGCTGTTTGTTTCTCCTTCTTCCAAGAAAACACTTTGCAGTGCACCTGGACTAAAAGCTCAATGATATAGAGTCTTTGTCCTATTATGCAATTTCTATTTTTAACTTATACAGTAAAACTGTCATACTGATAATGTTCTCATACCAAAAATTAATTTTGAAACTTGAAAGGTAAAAATTTATGTGCTCTTTGTGTGTCAGTGTTTTTGGCTATCTAATTGGGCCATTCTTTTCCCCCAGACCATCATTATAAAGTTGACAAATTTGGCAGACCTGTAGGATCTATTGAGCTGCAACTCTGCATTGTGCTTGTAAATTCTAGGATTCTTTGCTTATGGTATCACTGATAGAAATTTTTCAGTAGGATGGCGAACTCAGGAAGAACAAGCAATATGTTTGAAGAAATCAGAGACATAGTAGATTCTTAAACAAAAAAAAGGAGGACCCAAGAGATAGGTGGCTCAGCCTTCTTCTCCTCTTCTTCCTCCTCCTCCTCCCCCTTTTCCCCCTCCTCCGTTTCCCCCTTTTCCTTCCCCCTCCCCCCCTCCTTCTAGGTAATGACCCAACTTTTAAAGCAAGAGTTGACAGTCTTTTTTTTTGCAGTAGCAGCTAGAAACTTCAGCAGTCCCCTGCGAATGCTGTTAGTTTTGCGGCTAATTCTGACGTCACATTCAAATTCTTAATTAAGAATGCCTTTCTTCTCTACATTTTTCATTTTGATTGCACCTAATATTTTGTATACATCTATTCTTAAATTGACATTTACTGAGTTTTTACCACAGGCCAAATATTGTCATTCATTCAATAAATGTTTTCCGATTGCCCGTTATGAACCAGGAATGGGGTTAAGTGTGGTTTCAACAGTGAGCAAAACAGATGCTCATGGGATTTACAATAATGTGGGGGAGAGAGATTTTAATTAAATCAGAACACACACACACACACACACACACACACACACACACACACCCTATATGTGGAGTTACTGTCTGTGATGAGTGAGTTCTCTGACAGACAAGATGACATACGCTGAGAGAATGGGGAGTCAAGGAGCATTTCCCTGGGCTGTGTTGTTGCTTTCATATTCCTTATTAATTTAATGCTCCCATCAAGTCTTTGATATAGAAACTACCATCCTTACTTTGCAGATGAGGATGTGACGTGGGAAAACGAAAGAGGTTAAAATGCTCTTTGTACCATAACTCGGATGCTCATGTAGCCTTTGAGTACAAATGAAAGGGAAATGCTGATTGGTTGTTTTGTAAGCATGGAGTGAAGAGCTCTTTAAAATGGTCCAACTGTCCTTCATTTGCCCCTTCTGGAAATTCCATGTCAACATGTCCCTGACAAGATAAACTATTATCACAGCTTCGAAATGATGTGGAAGTAGTTCAAAATGTCTGTGGCAAAACCAACTACTTGCAAATACTACACACTTGTAATTGAATGATACAATTATGTTTCACGATCCACTAGTATAGGCTATTCGTCAGCTTCCTGGAGTAGCTGCTGCGTGTTTCAACAGGCAGCCTGACTTCCGGCAACTCCCCCCAAAGTTAGAACAGAGCTATTTTAAGTGCGGTCCCCAGGAGGTAGACAGCAGCATTGGTATCACTTGAGATCTTATTAGAAATAGAATTAGAAATAAAAGTTCTTGGGCATGACCTGCTAAATCAGAATCACTAGGGGCAGAGCTCGGCAATCTGCATTTTAACCATCTCTCCAGGTGATTCTTATGCATGATAAAGTTTGACTTGTATTGCCCTTTAAAATGTGGACTAGCCTATATGTACATCTGCCACCATATGATACTTGCAAATGAGAATGCATGTAGACCAATTAATAAATATCAACTATTGCTCTGCATATATAGAATATTAGGACTGGAAGGAAGCATTAAGATTCACGGGCAAAGCAACTTTGTTTTATGTATGAAGTTGAAAAGGGTATGGGTACATTAGTGAAATACTTGCTGGTCCATTTTTTTTGGTATCATCCACTTTATTCTTTCTACTATATTCTCTAATAAGTCTGATAATCAAGTGTATTCTGGTTTATGGTGAATTGCTGAGAGAATAAGAGGTGGGTCAGTAAGCTTGCTATGTCAGTCTTGTAATTCCTGCTTGGAGATCAGAACCTCGTGAGCAATCATTTATAGATCTCCTACAAACACATCGTTTCTCTGGGGAGAACTCTATGCAGACGATCAGCAAAGTCATGTCTTTGTAACTGACTATTGCAGGGGGTGACTGGATTTAACCATGATTTTGTGGATTCATAATAATCACGTTAGTTTTTCAAAATGCTCCTTCCACCTTTCAACCCTTTTCTCAGTTTTCCACAATTCTTTTTTTTTTTTTTTTTTTTAATGTTTGCTTTCACCTCCCTACAAACGGATTTGGAAATAGAGCTACTGTTTATTTGGTAGTTTACAAAACATGCCAATGTGCCTGTGGGCATGAGTACAATATAACTCACAAGCCATAAATAAATGACAGAACAAAACCAAAAATAACTAAAAGCTGAAACTCATATGTCTTTGTAACTAGTAAGTCTTTTTTTCTCTTATCAGGGAAAAATGGAGTCAATTCCATGTACATCTCTCATACCTGTGAGTATTCACACTATTTTTTCTCTTTCATTGAAAAAAGCTGACTCGATGATAAGATTAGCTGGTTAATAGAAGAACAATGTTAGAAATAACTCTTCTAAAGTAATTCCAATGGTTGCCTTCAGGTGAGGGAATATGGTTGATGTAAGCTTTTGTCTTTTTACTTGTCTACGTTTTCTTCGATGAGTAATAACACTAATGATAGCCACTATAGAATTAGTGACTGCTATCCAGTGTCATTTAATTTTCACAGTAAGCGTATAGGGTCATAAGCGTCCATAAATTCAAAGCATCTGAGTAATTTACTTGGGTTACCCAAGTAATAAGAAGCCGGGCTGGCATTGGACCCCAAATCTACCTCCTTCCAAGATGCTTGGTACTTCTCAGCATGGCTTGCTTTTTCCTTGCACTCCCAACCCTGTAGGGCTCCCTTTTCATTTCTTGCTAGTAATGACCTGTAAGTGTAAGAGTTGAAACAAGAAGGCAGAGGATCACCTTGCTCACCTTCAGCTGGGAATGTGTGCACCGAGCAACTCAAACTTTTCACCACCCTGCACGTGTCTGCAAATGATCACAAAACCACTGCTAATATTGATTTGAGGGTTACAAATAAATGTTAGTGAGTAGGTGAGTTCACAAATGTGGAACCTGCAAATAATGAATCTTGACTCCAATTGTTTAGTGGGCTAGGTCACATGCAGATTGTTATACTGTATTTTGATTACTGATGACATCAAAAGCTTCATGATGTGTGGAAATGTGTTATGTGGCTGAAGCACAGAGCTTTTTTTTGTGTGGAACACCATAATGAGTAGTGTGGCCATCATACTGCTGAGGATAATATACTTTGAAATCAGGGGAAGGAAACAGGAGGTTTGAGTCTCTCTGAAAACAACGTCTGGACCAGGAGGTGGGGTCTGCCATCAGATAAAAGAAAGGGCTCCCCGGGTATTGAAGAACCTAGTCTAGACCTCAAACTATTGAATTTGCAGTCCTTAACAGACTGGGCTGCTTCCCGTGGGAAGCGAGAGATAGACAGAGGTGCATATGCCCACTCAGGTATGCACCTAATTCTGGTCCTCCTTTCTCTCTCTCAGCTCAGCACTGGTCTGATGATATCCTTCAGATGCTGAAGCTGAGCTGAGTTTCCACCCTCAAATGATGCTGGCCAGAGGATTTTTTTTTCATGTTTTAGATGGAGAAAGAACAGGGTAGAAAGAATCTCTCAAAGCTTTGGACACAGATAATGTGCACGAACAAAGTCTGTTTTTGATGCTACACTGACAACAACGTCCATCAGGAGGTGGAAATGGTGGAGGTCTATCAGGGAAATCGTGTGGCAGGGTCTTTCCTTCACGTCCGAGGGGACTTATTCTTTCCAGAGGATACACAAGAGGAAGAATCTGGGGCATGGCTTGGTTTCCCTAGTTTGATCCTCTGACCTCCATTCAGTCTCTGCAAATAGCTGGTAAGACACAGTGTCCCCCTGGCACAGGCTGAGGCTGGCAGAACAGAGACAGGAAGGAGCAGATAAGTCTGCCCAGCTGTTCTCCATGAACATTGCATTGCAGGCTGGCGCTTCTCTGTCTTCTCAGTAAGTCTCCTGAATTGATCTAAAAAAAAGTTTAGTGGCTTTTTTTTTTCATCAGGAAAAGAAAGTGCTGGTGACAAAAATATGAAGAGTGTGATGGCTGTTAGATAATAGAAGTTTGAAAGTTGAATTCAGTGGTGGTTCAAATAGAGGATGATAGTGAATCTACCTTATACTCGATTCAGAACTAAGAAGAAATGATTCATGGAACTTTGTGCTGCTACAGGTGTTTGCACCAGGGCAAAAACTGCTTGAGTGTAAAAACAAAAACAAACAAACAAAAATAATTGGAAGGTGCAACACTTGAGGGAAAGTCTAAGCAATTCTTAACTTTCTGCATGAGGGTGGTAGGATGAGAGGAGAGGAAGTGGGAACCTTTTAAATATTTCTGTGCTCACAATTCTGGGGACTCATAAAGATCTTGAACTATATCCATTTGGAATATTAAGAAATTAGTCTACTAGCTTCTCACATTGCAAAGTGGTAGTAAAGGCTATTCATGGACTTACTTTTCTGTCTGAATTGTTGTAGAGGAGTTATGCCACTTGTAAAGCTGTGACTTTGGGCAAGTTAATCTTTGTGCCTTCGTGTCCTCATCAGTGAAAATGAGGGTAATAATAGTGTCTGTCTCACAGGGAGTGGGGAGGAGCAAATGAACTAATGTGACATGCTTAGAACAGTGCCAGGCGTGTAGTAAGCACTTGGCATTAGATGTCATGATCATTACTTGCTTTGTCATCCCAGCTACTTCCTCTCTTTAGTTATCTGCTCATCCAACATGCCGAAGATGAGAACTTGGTACGGCTTCCAGTCTCCCTGGTCCATGTCTCAAATTGGGTGGACCTGTCCCTGCAAGCCAGTCATTTTCAAATGACCCAAGCTGCTTTGGAGTTAGAGGAGGAGTGCTGAAAGGTTGCAAATCAGCTCAGCGACTGTTTTCAGCAAATGATTAAGGCCTCTCTGTAAGATGGAGTCAAGACCATCTGGTTCACCTTAATTGAGTTCCTAAATCTAGTCTCAACCAAAGTTTAGACTTCCCAGCTTTTTAGCGAATCACGCTATTTTGAGTTTTTGCTCAAGTTAGCCTAAGTTGGGTTTGTGTCCCCTTCATTAATGTGGGAGAGAGATTGCTATTAAGTAACAGAACTCCAGGTTTCTTGAGAGTCTGACAGGAATTCTACTAAGGTCAAATACTGCCCTTTTAGAGGTGCTTATGAGTCATTTTTCATCCATTATTCACATTTTAGTATAAAGCAGTCACCCTCCCCAGGTTTACTTTCCAAGTTAACAGCTCACAACATCTGAAGGGTGAACAAGCTTTTTAACAGGAGGATAAAGAACTCTAAGAGCTACTTCGGAGGTTCCTGGGTAGCCTAAAAGTACCTAGTACCATGAAGGCGGGCTTGAGAAGGAATAGGGAAGGTGGGAACATGCTTTGAGGAGGCTGGAAGCAGGAGAGGCAGAACCACACAGTGAGGGGTGGGGTGGGGCAGGACGTAGGTATTCTGTCCTCCTTACAGCAGAACTCTTTCCACAACTCCAACTCTTTAAAGGATATATGCTTTCCAGGGGCTTCCAGAGCACAAATCAAAGTCAAGAGACAGTAGGAAGTGAGAATGAGACAAGGAGAAGGAAGAGCAGGTTACTTAGAGAAGAGACAGAGAAGGAGGGATGAGAAAGCTTTGGGAGGGCATAAGGGTAGGAGCCAGAAAGGCTACAAAAGGAACTAGGACACAGGGGAGGTGGCGTGGAGAGAGGAGATAAATGAGATTTCATAAAGCCTGACTGGATTTAGCAGTTCCAGTTGGAAACTCTGAAGTTACAGACCCCTGGGCCCCTATGGAAGCTCCTTCTTGTAAAGTCCAGTCTGCTTAGGTAAGGACATTGTCTTCCTGGAATCCCAATAGATTTACAATCCTTGTTTCCTCCTTGCAATCCATTCTGTCAGGCCACAGATGGAGGACACACAGAAGTTGAAGAGAAGTTCCCTTTAATGGCACATGAGTCTGACTGTAGGGGACTCGCGTCAAAAGGACGATTTCCGTTTCTTAACCCCCTGCAGCAGAATTTCTCTGCTTAGGAGGCAACAACATACGATTTGGTTCCCCAGGGTTTACAGCCTTCATTCTTTGATGCTGGAACCAACTGGCTAGGGTAGGTAGCTGCGGGAGACAGGCGTCCACTTGGGTCAAGAGTCCCTGGACCTCCGACCCACTTCTAGGAAAATGGTCCACAATCTAGGAGCCAGTTTTCAATGCCGAATTAGGAGAGGGGAGGCTAGAGTGGTCCTTGGGCCCAGACAACTGCACGAAGCCCCAGGCTTCCACACCGCCTCGCTGCCGCTGTCGGGATCCTGTCACTAAGGAAGGAGCTCGGGGAACGGCTGCTTCCCCGTAGGCGAGTCGCCCCCGAACCGCCGTGAGTGCCCACCCAGCGCAGAGCCGGAGCCACGGCCGGTTCCAAACCGACGTTCGCGGCCGCAGAGCGGTCGGGCCGAACAGCAGGTGTCACCCTTCTGCTTCCAAACCCCAACCGTCTCCAGGTGCGTCGCGCACTCTCCAAACTTGAGTGTTCTCAGATGCTGCCCCGCGAGGCAGTTAGGCCCACGTGCGCATCCGCCGCGCGCCCCGCGAGATGCGTGTGGGCGGTCCGCGTGGCCGGGGGGGTCGGGGGGCGGTCAGCAGGTGTCCGAGAAGTCGGCGGGCGTTTTCCCGAGCGAGGACTGAACTTGCAGCGGAGGTGAGGAAGGTGGTAGCGCTGCCAAGTTCCTCCCCTTCCCTCGGCAGTTTCTCCCGGCCCAGGGCGCGGAGGAGGCGCCGCCAGGCTTCGGGCCGCGGCGCGCGCACCATGGCCACGGCCCCCGCGCCGGCCCGGGTCCCCGCGCGGCTGTCCTACCGCGTGCAGCTGCGCTTCGTGACCGAGGAGCAGCTCTTCGCGGCTGGGCCGCTGTCACCCCCCAACCCGCAACCTCTGTGGCTGGAGGTGCACCCGGCCGGGGAGGAGGCGGACGCGACAGTGACAGACGGTGAAGTACTAGTAGCAGCCCCTGCGCGCTCGTCCCGAGTCCCGCTCGGAGGCTGCGGCCCGTGCGCGCGTGGAGGGTGCAGCGGTGTGGAAGGGCCGTGTGTGAGCTCGGGGCGCGGGTACAGGGCGCGGGCGCGCACTCCCCGGGGCTCTGCGCACGTGTGCACCCCGACAGCCCGCTGAGGGGAGCCGCGGGGCCACCTCCCTGCCCCAAAAGGCCCCAATCGCTCCCCTTGGGTCTTTATTGCTCTTGGAGAACTTGGAAGCCGAGGGCAGACAGGCCCTAAGTTTTAACCTAGGTCCGAAGTGAGATCCGGAGAAGGGAGGCGCGAGTTGTTTTTGTTGTTGTTGTTGTGGTTTTTTTGGGGGGGTTGGGGGGTACTCGTCCTCAGCAGCAGAGCAGGACAGGAACCGATGTCCTTTTACTTTCAGGCCTGCGCGCTGCTCGTCCCCTCTCTGCCTTACAGCTGCACCTGGAGCTTTCTGGGGGCAAAGTGAGAGGTGTAGGGAGGACTGAGAGACTGTCGCGGCCAATGTAGCGTCTACTAGGCATTACTTTTTGGTTCAAAAGGTGACCTTTAGCAAAGACGTGCAAGTGCAATCCTCTGGGTTCTTACAGCCACGGGTATGCTAAGGGAATCCTTCTAATCTGTGTGGGATCTCCTACCTTTTTTGAGAATTCGAGGAAATCTGTAGCTCCTGGCCCTTGGAAGTGCTCATACTTGCATGCCAACTCTGCATGTAAATACGAGGGACTCACACCTCCTCCCCACAGTTCCTATGAAAGACCCCTTTCTAGTTAAGTGTTGGCAACAGAGCCCTAGGCAGCTGTGAGTCTCCAAAGACTCCTGGGGTCTCTTCTCACCCTAACTTCTAAGATTCTGAGCTCTGCGCTGCGGTTTGGTTACAGTGGGAATTACAAATAACTCAAAGGTACTTCCTATTGCTCTTCAGTAATAAATAGAATACATATTCACTGCTGTATCTCCAAGGCCTTAGAACAGACTCAGGCACATAGTAGGCGCTTGGTGCTTATTGTGGAATGAAAGAAAGCCTTGAGATGTGTCTTCTCCCCTTAGGCTGGAATGGGGAGATTTGAGTCTTTAAAAAAGTATCAAATACCATTCGACTAGTGTCTTAAGAAGCTTGAGGCTTGGCAAGGGATCAAAAGCCTTACTCAGCAACTCATCGATTTCTCTTTTGGATGCAAGAGGGATAAAGGAGTAGCTTTCAGTGATTCCCCTGGGAGTTCTGAAACCCAAGGTGCCAGAAAAAGAGTTCCGTTTGTCTGTTATGGTAATTTTGTTTAATATGCAGCCATACACAGGGAGAAACAAAAGAGCAGATTTGAGATTTACACACTAGTTGGTGTCCTATGAATTTCTTTCCCACAAATGTGCATTAAGAAATATCTGATGTTCAAGGTGACTGAAGTTGTAGACTCCCCAATGCATTCCCCAATGCCTGGTCTATGAAGATATAATTGTCTTGCGTAGAGCAGTAAGCTTTTCCTCAATGCAGTAAGTTGAATCTAGAGAGGACCACTAGAAAGAATAATTAAAGCTAAGGCAGACAGTCATTGTCATTGTCATCAGATTGTAACTAAATTCCTCCGGAAAGATTCGCTAACAAGGAAGCAAAGAACTCACTCTCTTAATAGCTTGAGTCCCAAAATGCCTTCTATATATGATTGCGGTTATTAAAGCTTACTACTCTTCTATGGAGAGTTCTGGGAAAGTAACTATTCTGGAGGTCTGTGTGTTTTTTGTTGGTGGTGGTGGTGGTGTTTTTAGTAGCTCATTTTATTCTGTGACCTACTAAGCCGCTGTGGATGGTGACCAGGCAGCGCAAGCTTAAAAACAAATTCTAGTAAACTATTAGAAGAAAGATTCTGATGTACTCAAATATTGTAGATTTAGTAGCAGAATTTTGAATGGGGAGGAAAGCTCCTGGTGATGAAGATTGGCCCAAAGTCTTTAATGGACTTTAAGGACGGGCCTAAGCAATGTACCTTTAGAAAATTGTAGTTTCTTAGCTGACATTAGGATTAGTTGATAAACAAGTGTACTCTGGAGTAACACTGACTGGATTCAAATTCTGGCATTGTTTATTAGCTGTGCTGCATTTAGCAAATTATTCTCCCTATTTAAGCATCGTTTTTTTCATCTATAAAATAAGGATGATAATACCTATGTCATGTTATTAGATAATGCATACACCATGTCTGGTACAATGCCTGGCATATATTAAGAGGTCAATAAGTGTTCACTATTATTAATAATATTTATATTCTATCCCCCCAAAACAGTGTCCGCAGGCTGTTCTGAAGGATAGCTAGGCTGTAGTCTCAAGATGTTCTAAGTAAGACTTAATTAAATCTGGTAATAACTTGGAAAAATTGAATCATCTTTTAGATTCCCAATTGCAATAGCTTGTGTAAAGAATGGGATAGAACAAGACAAATCAGTTTATTTTAAAACCCTCTAGTGTTAACAGTGATTTTATGAAGGGAACACACCAGGTGATCCGGCAAATAATGCGCTCCAGCTTGTGAATTCTGGGGAGACATTCATTCATTTATTCTTTCCTTAACTATGTCTTGAGTCTTTATCCTACCAGGAGCCTGCCTGAAACATGTTTAATTCATCCTCCTGTCCCCAGAACATTCCACAATGCCTAGTACACACAAGGCATCAATAAATGTTTCTTGAGTGAATCAGTGATTTAAATCAAGACTTTTAAAATCTTGCTAAAATAAAACTTAAAATACTGAGCACTAAGTACAGAATCTGAGTTGCCCCCAAATGATTAAGACACTGACTTTACTTACAGTCTAGAGAGACGGTTTAAAGTACAGTGTATTAATGCAAAATTTGAGGTAAAGTGTGGTCCACAAATGAGATGACTGTCATTGCAAAGTTAGTTTGTCACTCACCGCTCCCAAGAGGAGGGGGCACACCACACCGTGGGTGGGGGCAAAGGGAGAAGCACCAGAATTGGTCATGAGGCAGAAGGAGAGGGGGAACTGTGGGCAGGAGCCTTCCCTGTGCTCTCTGGGGCAAGGAATGGGGGAGGCAGGGTAAGCAGACTTAGCATGGCGAGCTTGAATAATTTCAGTGGGCTCTGGGGTGTAGGGTCTGTCCGAGTTGTTCGGTATGTGGTCGTGGGGTGATTAGGACAGTGGATAGTGGCCTCAGTATCAGAGCCCAGTAAAGTTGGTGGTTGGGTGTCGGCTCTGGGTTGGTTGGTATTTGAAAAGTGTGCTCGGAGGTGAGTTGTTTGCTGTCTCTAGGATTGGCTAACCTGGGAGGGCCAGTCTCTCCAGGGTCAGCAAGTTCCCCAGTGTCAAAGCATCAGAAGGCAGAAAGTAAAAGACATGGTTGATACCAGGGAAAATCAGAATACATACAAGGGAATTAGTATGTAGGGTAGGAGTGGGTGTCTGCTGGGCGTGGAGGGCAGCTGCAGGTAGGAAGGACCTGTGCATCAGGACTTGAGTTCAGGGGATGGGAAAAAATGGATATTGTTTTCATACTTCAAGCGTATGAAAAAACTGGAAAATGGAGGGGAAACAAAAAATGGGTGATGGATGGGCCTGCTTCTTTCCTTCCCTTTCTTCAAGCTCTCTGAAAGCCCGGTCCTTGGGGGCCGGAGGAAACAAGAGCTGAGATTGTAACACACACAGGCTAAAGGTAGAATTGGTCTCCAGGAGAGAAGAGAGAACATTTATTCCCATTCTCGGTTTACAGTGGTCTTGTAATTAATCCTGAAGTGTTAGGAAAATATATAAATAAACCACATAGATACTCAAGTATAAAAATGTAGTGGTTTTGTCCCTGAGGTGTTATAAAAGGACTCAAGGATTTTTGTTCCCTAGTATTTGCTTATCTCATTAGAAGAGGGGGAAAAAAGCAGAAGAAAGAGAAAAACATCCTCAGTATCACATGGGAATTTTAACCTTCCTTTATTAAATTTTGTGAAAACAGTAAGTTGAGGCCTATGGACATAATCCTGAAGTCATACAACATAAGCATTCATTATGTTTTATTCATCAAATATTTGTGGAACACATGCTCTGTGCTAATCACCGTGCAAGCAGTAAATGAGCTGGATAAGGACCCATCTTTATCGAACTAGTGTTTTAATTGGGGGAGGCGAATAGCCAAAGACACAGCAAGGTAATTTCAGATTGAGATAAATGTTTTGAAGAAAATGAACAGAATGAAAAAAAGTTGAGAAATAAAGAGGGAGGCCAGTTTAGAGAGAGGGGTCAGGGAAGGCCTCTGAGGAAGTAATACAGTGGTACCTCGGTGTTTGAACATCTCCGTTGATGAACGTTTCGGTTTCTGAATGCCTTAAATTTTATGAATCTATGGTATCATTAGTAAAATTCATGCTAAATTTGTAGTTTTAGGGGTTGATTTAAAAGGTCTGGAATGGATTAATCCGTTTTGCATTACTTTCTATGGGGAAACCATGCCTTGGTTTTCGAATGTTTCAGGACTTGAACAGTCTTCCGGGACGGATTACGTTTGAAAACCGAGGTACCACTGTATTAGATCTGATGCAGGAAGGATGAAAGGAGCCAGCTAAGCCAGATGGGGGTTGGGGGGAATATTACAGGCAGAAAGAATGGCAGGTAAAAAGTCTCTGAGGCTAGAAGGACTTAGTGTATTTGAGATGTCCAGTGTAGCTAACGCTTGTTAAGAGAGAGTTGTGAGTTTTGTGCGTTAAAGTTTCGCTTATCAAGCATAACAAGCAACCTCTAAAGTCGGTGAGTTAAAACAACTAATGTATAGTGCTCCCGTACTCTGGGTTAGCAACCAGGCAAGGGCTTGGCTGGGTGATTCTTTCGCTCCTTCTAGCGTCTTCTAGCATCGACTGAAGTTGTTCATTGGCACTCAGCTGTTGGCCAACTTGGTGTGAGAGAGCCAAGGAAGCTTCATTCACCTGAGCTGGCGTCTGGGCAGGTATGATGGCTAATTTTTCGTGTCAATTTTGGTGGGCCAGGTGCCCAGCTATTTGGTCGGATATTCTGGATGTTTCTGTGAGGGCATTTTTAGATGAGATTAACATTTAAATTGGTGACTTTGAGTAAAGTAGATTACTCTCCGGAATGTGGGTGGGCCTCACCTAATTAGTTGAAGGCGCTAATAGAACAAAGACGGATCGTCCCCGAGTAAGAAAGAATTCTGCCAACTGGTGGCCTCAGGACTTGAACTGCAATATTGGCTCTTCCCTGAGTCTTCACCTTGCCAGCCTCCATAATTGTGTGAGCCCATTCTTTGAAGTAAATCACTTTCTATATAGATACACGCCCTCTGGGTGCTGTTTCTCCGGAGAGTCTTGACTAATACATTGGAGATGACTCAAAGACTAGGGCTGTCAGTGGGTCTCACCCCTGGGACCTCTCCAGGTAGTGTGGCTTCCTCCTGCATGTTTCTTCATACCATGGACTTCTGTAGAGAGTCATGGTTCCAAGCGGGAGTTTTCCAGCAGACAGAGCAGGAGCTGCATTATTTTTTGTGACGCTCCCGGGGAAATCCATTCACGTCACCTGTGTCATACTCTATTGGCCAAAGCAGTTACAAGTCTGCCCAGGTTCAAGGAGAGAGGATGTAGACCACTTTTCTTTATGGGAGGAGGGTCAAAGAACTTGGGGACAATGTTTTAAAACTGCCAGTTAGAACCAGATCATATAGGACGTAATTCATTCTCTCTTTTTCTCTCTCTCTCACTCCGCCCTCCCGCTCCCCCTTTCCCTCCCTCTCCCTCTTCCCTCCTTCTCCTTCCCTCCCTCTTTCTTTCGGAAGGGCCGTAATAACAGCCCTCGTCATCCTTGTTGCTGAAAAAGCTCATCACAGAGCCTGGGTTTTGATGTGCACCACAATAAACTTCCTGATTCTTCCCTCCTAAATTGAACTTGCTCCCTACCCCAAAAGGAAAAAAACGATGCAGGTCTACCACTTTGGGGGAGCAGCCCAGAAAACCCCTTCTTTGCAGGCAGGCAGACCAGGAGGTAGGAGGAGAGGTGGCTGCCTGGGCAGGGTCCTGTCCGTCTCCTAAAGACATGAGTCAGAGAACCCCAGGCGGACAGTGGGTAGGGAGAGAGGCTGGCTAGAATTGTTACTGGGGCACAGTATGTCTCAGCGGGGCCCGAATAGCATTTGTGCTGGGACTTTCTTCCTGGTGAGAGACATTGCACCCTGGTCCCTTAGCAGTAAATGCCAGCAACCCCCATTCTCGTACCCTAGTTGCTGTGACAATGAAGAACCACCTTTATGCATGTTAGTGAAACTCCTTTTACATGGACAGAGGAGAGTGGAAACATGCAGAATCCCTTCCACTGCCCCACGACGCCCAACCAATAATCACAAACTTATAATACTCTCAGACTTCTCCATCCAAACTATCTGAAAAATACTTCATAGATCTTTGGCACAGTAGTCCCTCTCCCAAACAGAAGACTACTCCTTATATTCGGAGTGAAAACCCACCATGCTACCATTTAACCCAGCAACTATTTAGATGTTGTTGCACTGAAGAGTTGTGAATGCACATGAAATACAGTTAGAATCCTGCCAAGTAACTTCTCTGAAATATAGTCAGAATCCTGCCAGCTAACTTCTTTTTCTTATTTTTATTTTACCAAGAGCAATGTTTTCATGATGGCTTTATAGCTTTCCAAGAAAGATATTTAATGCAATTCAGCTGAGACTCGCAGCTAGCCCCGAGTTTGTGCTCCAGCATCATGGGACACATCAGCAAAGAGAAAGCCTTTCCTTCCTCTGTCACGCAGTAATGGTACCTCGAGTAGATGACAAATGGGAAACCGTCCAAGGCCCTTGTGTATTTGAGTCTAAAGACAGCAGAAGTGAAAAGAGATGAAAAGACTTGTTTTCCTCGTCAAATAAAGACCCCTTAAGATCATTTTCTACCCCTGTTTTCAATAGTTGTAGCAAGATGTGGTCTGTATTCAGCGCTGATGAATAAATTGGGGCAACGACAGGCAATCCACCGATTAACACTTTCCGTCCGTGACACTGGGAAGAGAAAAGAGGCATGGAGATTTTGTGAGTAAATTGTAGACAGCATAACTGTCCCTTCATTTTCAGAGTTAGTCCTCGAAACAAAGAGGTTATTGAGACAAGAAAATATCACTGACGTGTTTGTGCTTTGTGTTGTGACTGGCCGCAGGACATTTGAAATAAACCGTTACTTTAAAGATGAGGTTCATAACTGTACCAGATTAGAACCGTCCTGAGGATGAAAATCCCTCTTGACCTCTTCCGCCCTCGGCTTAGGTCATAGATGATGAGCACTTTTACCCCTGTGGGTTTGAGACGGAAGTGCCGCGTTGGGTGCATTTTGTCATTCGTATGCCCTCCTCCCAGGACTTTCCTCCCGTAGTAGTTCCTAGGGCTTGGCGGCTTTCCCCACACCCCTCAGTTTCCTCTCCCTCTACCCAGGGTTTCAACCAGAAGATTTTTTCTGGATAAAAGGTTTCCCCAGTGTATTAGCATTTTGATAGGAGAGAAATTCTCCCCTCAGAGGAATGACTTTACATTCTTGAATAAGCTCCTTTTTTCAGGTCTGAGAGATCCTTGGACATCCCAGATCACTTTCTGAGTGTTACAGTTACCTTAATTTAGCTAAGCTATTCCTGCATGCTAGCTGCTAGACACCTCGTCTCTAGCCTCACATAACCTGAGGGTCGATAATATTGACATTATTTTATTGGTCCATTTTGTCCCATGTATATTGTCCTCAAAACTTGACTGCTTCCGCCTTTGCGAGATGCCTTCTAGTGTTAGTTAACCAGCCTGTAGCCCATGGTAAACCTGGACTTCTAGCTACAAACCCAAAGTTGGATTTGCCTATGGAGTAAGGAGACATTGCTCATCCTTTGGAGGAAGGTGGATCCTTCACTGAGCTTAGCAGTCTTAATGAGAATGTAGAGTGACTGACGGTATCGCTTTTGGCATATTTTAGACAGAATCGAGGTTTTTATACTCCAGGCCAGTCATCTCAATACAATTGTGTGATCCTTTTTTTGTGTTATTTTCTTCTCACCATGTTAGTCTCTGTTTTATGATTAGGCTGGCGAGGTGGTTGGATCAACCAGATCAGATCCCCCAGTTTACTAGCTTTGTGACCTTGGGCATGTTTACCGAACCTGCCTGAACCTTAGTTTTCTCTCCTGGAAGCTGAAATAATTTTTACCTCATAAAGTTATGGGAAAAACAGAATGATTAAACAACAAAAAGTTCAAAATGACTTCTGTTAAGTTTCCAAATAAGTACAATCGAAATGATCAAATAAAAATAAGGCAAACACATTTTACAAGCAGTTGTAAAGCAAAACTGCCACTTTTATGGAGCTGATATTCTTGTGCCATTCAGAAAACATGAGGAGATTTTGTGCTGGGCTCCCTACAGCACTGTTTGAAAAAAATATGTTTTGTGATTGTATCAAAATAGATTTTAGCAAACTATAATGGATTTATTGTGTATCGTTGTCTCTCACGTTCACAATATGTAATATCAACCTTCTGCTGAGGAACCTTTCCTCGGGGCATTTTTATGTGCTGTTCCTTGTGTTTGAGATGCTGTTTCATGCCCATATCCCCAAACCAGCCCTTTGTATATTTGGATCCTTCTCATCCGCCAGTTTAAAGTTTGAAAGTCACGTTTTCAGAAAGGACTTTCCATCATGCTAAGCACCTACTGTTCCTTCTGCAGCCACTGCCATTTATCTCAGCACTCTTGCTTTCATAGCAATTATCACAACCTGTAATGAGAAAATTTCTAAAAAATTATTTACTCTTGAACTGTAAAAATTTATTTACTCTTTATTTACTAAAATTGAAGTTGGACTCACAGGCGACAATTCACAAAGAGTATTTAATGAGAAACATTGAGAGGAAGGGAAGAGATTGGCCCAAATGCTTTTGACAATATGAGTGAGAAGGTTGAAGCATATTTTCCAATTAGAAATCATAAATGCATAAAGAGTAAAGGGCACTGGCCAGGTCAGGTGAAAGGGCTCTTCGAGCTATGCCTGTTCCGAATCTTATCATCGTGACATTGAGTTCCTGGTCAGTCTCTTTGCTAAGAAGGGTCAGAAGGTCTCCAATACTGTTTTGTTTTTAGCTATAGCTGGCTGATTGTTATCTCCTGGGGAATATAAGTGAAACTTGAGGCTATTATGATGACTTGTTTAACATGTTTTTTAAGCTTGTTTAACGTGTTTTTTTAATCAGAAATTGTATTTACTTACCATATATTTATTTTAGAAAATTGTATTTGATACCATGTTTCTTGTAGACAATTGAGTTTATTTACCTTGTTGTGTTGTATACAGCAGCACTGTGATGGATAGCTTACTAACTTTCTTCAGAAACTTTTTTCCTATCAGTCACATGAATTAATTTCATTTATTGATCCCTGCAATTCGTATTTATTGCACCAACCTATGAGCCAAGCATGGTTCAAGGCACTGGGGAAATAGCAGTGTATTAGTCATCCATCGTTTAGTGTAAAAAATAACCCCCAACTTAGTGGCTTAAAACAACACACATTGATTATCTCTGCTTCTGTGGTCAGGACTCGGGACCTGACATAGATAGGTCCTCTGCTCAGGCTGTAACCGGGGCTCTGCTTAGCGACGAGGTCTGATAGATTTGACTGGGTAAAGATTCCTTTCAAAGCCCACGTGTGTGTGTGTGTGTGTGTGTGTGTGTGTGTGTGCGCGCGTGCATGTGTGTGTGTGTGTGTGTGTGTGTGTGTTGGCGCAGTTCAGTTTATCAAGAGTTGTTCCCCAAGGACTTCAGTTCCTGGCTGGCAGTTCACTGGAGGTCATGTTCAGTTTCTTGGCACACAGGCCTGTGCAACATGGCGACTTGTTTCCTCAAAGCCAGAGAGAGAGAGAGCAACAGAGAGAGAGAGAGAAAGAGAGAGAGACAGAGAGACAGAGAGACAGAGAGCAAAATGAAAGTCTCGACCTTACGTAGCCTAATCTTGGAAGTAACATCCATGATTTTTGTTGCAGTTATTGGTCAGTAGGCCAGTCCACACCTGAGGGGAGAGGATTACATAATGGTATGAGCATTTGGAGGCAGGGATCACTGAGTCTGGCTGTCACAAGGAATGAACCCAACAAAGTCACCACTTTTACAGAGCGTACATTCGTGTACCATTGAGAAAGCTTCAGGATCTTTGGCTGGACTTCCTATAGGCCTGTTTGAGAAAAATGTATTTGTGCTTCTAACATAAATTATTAAACACCATGTGATGAAGCTTTCTTTCTCAAATTAGTTGTCAGATATATGTATAGTCCTGTCCTAAAACTCTCAGGGAGTTTGCAGTTAAATTGCAATACTAAAGCATGTGTGTAAATGTATATGACATCTCTGCAGAGCAGCACTGATTGATGAAACAAAAATAAGCTCCAGTGTGCTTTTGGCTTCTAGATCCTTTGGTCTACTAGATAGCTGGACAGAGGAGACCTCTATTTATGAAGAAGACAAATCCCATTGTGGTAACTTCTGTTTAATTTAATCATGACGTCACTCCTTTGTCTGGAATGCTTAGCTAGCTTTTCTTCTTTGCAGGCAAGAGATGGATGTATTGAAGATACATTTTGCCTTGTGTTTATGTTTAGACACTGAAGTACTTTTATTAAGTCACTCACAGGGGAGCCAGAGTGAGCTGCTGTTTCAAATACTAGAAATTAAACTGACGTTTTGTAGAGTGAAACAAAGAAGTTAGTACAAGATGGGAAAGGAAAAAGGGAGGAAGGAAGGAAGGAAAGAAGGAAGGAAGGGGAAAGTGAGGGAGAGAAGGAGGGAGGGCAGGAATAATGGAGGGAGAAGGGAAGTGAAGGGAATGAAGGAGGAAAGAAAGAGGAAAAGAAAGAAGGAAGGAAGGGAAGAGGAAAGGAAGCTGGACCCCTTACTATGGATCTGTTGCATCTTATGGGATAAACAACTGGTACCTCTACAGATACTGCTATTTTCTGTACTAGCCATGTTTTGTGGCTTTAAGTCATTATCTGAAACTGTCTCACAGACCTTGACATTTACACAGCCATGGGTTTAGAATTTATTTTTTTTAAAAGACATGGAGATAAATTCTTGACAGGCTTGAGAGAACAGCCATGTCTTAGATCTTGGCTATCGGAAAAATCAAAGATTAATGAAAATCCATAGATTAGAAAAAAGGAAAGGAAAGTGAATCTAAATTGTGTGTATTGCTCTTCGCCTAACTAAATCTGGCTAATGACACCACAGATCCTAAGGTATTTGCAAAGTAATGTGAGGTGCCCTGAGGCAGAATCTAGGAACTGGCCTAAGACACTCAGAGGCAGGAGCAGAGCTGAGACACAAACCGCTGTCAGAGGGCTGGCGTCTGAGCCTTCATAATGCTTCTTTGTGTTTGGAAAACAAAAGGTCTGTGTCATTGCTTCACGAGTTTCCTTTGGATAAAGCTTATTATTTTCCTTACAGGGAAACTCATTTCTGATTTCATATTTTTTTTCTGCCTCAGAGAAGAGAGTTTCTTGTCTACAGATGACAAATCCTGCAGGATATGAATTCTGTTTCCTTAGATTTTTTAGGAATATCAGATCGGAAGAGCAGAGAACATGTCAACCATAGGCAATGGATATTAATTTTCTAATCTGTAGAATAATAAGAGCTTCAGAAGAGACTGCGGTTCAGAGTGGTGGAATGAATCCATAGGCTCATGGGGCCAGTACATAAAAGAGGTGGGCTGGAGCTCAGCCTATCCAGTGCCCAGAGCAGCTCTCTGCCCCGAAGTCTCCTTAGAGAATATTTAGAATGCATTTTCTTAGACAACTTACATGAGTTTTATCTCTTGACTCTTAGGAATAGTTCTGATTTTTCTTTTTTCTTTACACGAGGGCTTTGTTTCATAAAGCTTTTGCTTACTTGATGTTCTGTTTGGAATTGTAGTATACATCTGATGTTGAAGCATTTCAGTAGTTCTCTTTCTTTGCATTTCCCCATATGCTGTTGTGGCCCTTCACTTTCAGGTTTGCGAGGTCAGGGTTTGTGTCTTAGTCATTTCTCTGTTTCTAGGAAGATGTACAGTCGGGCCTGCTTCTAGTGGGTATAGTTATTCAGCTCCTGGGACAGAAACTGTAACTTTTCCCTGGAAAATATGGATCTAGAACCCATCTCAGCTTCACTCAGCCATTATTACAATGAGCTAATTTTTCTGTAATCTTTTAAATTCATCGAGTCTCTCTTTTATTAGTTAATCTTGTTCCACTTGGGCAAATTCTTCTTATTCAGCACATATGCCTGAACTTTAAAATAAGAGTAATAATAACACGACAAGTTAACGGAAGCAGTTGAGCTAGTGTGCAATGTCTACTTCAACAAAGCACCATTTAGTGTTTTGTATATCATTTCCAAGTTTTCCCACTCTTTTTCTGCCTGTCTTTCTTAAATGTGTTTTTATGCTTTTAGTTAGTTCCGTTCACATGGGGCCAAACATATTTGCAATCTGTAGATAGCACCCACATTTCAAAATGGTCCTGGAATTTCTAACAAATCAAGTTCCTTAGAATGCTAGAGAAGATACTTTTCTCCATGTAATTTAGATCCCCCAAATAGGGATTTCATATCATTTGAAGCAGAATAGTAGCCTTTAAATAAACATTTTCCAAAACAGCATATTCTGTCATTGGCAAATAGAAGATTGTGAAATGTCATGGTCATTTTCATTTCTGATAATTATTCATTTACAATTATTTGAGTACTTTTCTGTGCCTGCACCATTATATCACCTTACCTGTAATCAAAAATAGCCAGCCACTTACGTTGTTAAGTAAGCATTTGGGGATTTGAAAAGAAAAACCACTTTGAAACAGAAATTAAAAATCAAGAACAGAAATGGACACAAACAAAAAGTCTAAAATAAGCGTTGATTAAATTCAGGAAAAACAGAAGAAATAGCCTAAATTACATTTAAAAAAATGAAGACTAATTTAAGAATTCCCTACGGAATAAGATATTCAAACAAAATCTTAGAGCATTGAAGAAAATCAGAAGACTACCAAGAGAAAAAAATACGAGATTAAAAAAGAAAAGAAAGAGTAAAAGAAAAAGGTATTTGAAATGAAATGTAGGCAAAGATGATTCAGTTAGGTATTACTGGAGTCCCTGAAAAAACATACAAAACAATGGACAGAATTAATATTTAAAACTATGTTTTTTTGTTTTTGTTTTTTAAACCTTGTTTTCTGTAAATAAAATGTCAGAATCTACATATTGAAAGGGCTTAGTGGATACTAGGGCATATTGACCCATAACAACTAATTCTGAGACCTCTCTTAATAAAATTATTACAGTTTATAAAGATAGTTTTAGAAGTCCTCAAAGTTACACGGCAAAAAGATAAACTATCTTACAAAGACACGAGTACTAGGCTGGCTGTAGACCCTCAAAAACAACAAAATGTTTTTGGTTCAAAAACAACACGCAAAGTACATCAGCAATAGAACAGGATTCTTGTTTGTTAAATATGCAAGAGCTCAGGAATTTGTATCCAGTATCCTTGAGAATCTACTAGAATCTCCCAAAGACAGGAGTGAATGAGCTTCAGCATGAGGAGTGATAAGAATTTGATTGTGCATCTTACACTAAGTCAAAAATGGGGATAAGGATAGAAGAAAAACATTACATGTATGTATGTGGAGTGATTAAAAGAAAACTCATAGCCTTAAACACTTTTATCAATGAAAATGAAAGAGTGAAAATTAACAAATTAAACTCCAAATTCAAAAAGCTAGGAAATGTCAAAAAAGAAAGAAAAAAAGAAAAGGAGGCAAATAAACAAAAGTAAATATAATTAATAAAGTGAAAATCTTGGTTTTTGAAAAAATTAATATACAAACCACTAATCTAATGACGAGTTTAAAAACAAATAGAGATTCCTTTGCCAACAACAGTGCAGATAAATTTGAAAACCTATATGGAGCAGACATTTCCTAAAGAAACTGGCTCTGTTAGAAATAATGGTTTAAGCAGACCAATTCCCTCAAAGCAATTAAGGTTGTAAGGGAGCTCCACACCTGGATGGCTTCCCAGGGGAATTTTCCCAAACCTTTGAAGACCAGATGGACTCAGAGCTCTATAACTTACTCCAGAGTATCAACATTATTTTAAGGAAGTAAGTAATGACAGTATAATTAGAAAGTTATTACCAATATCACTTAGGAATATTGATGCAGAAGTACTTAATCAAACATTAGCAAACACAATCCAACATCACAATAAAAAAAACAGATAAACCATGATTAAGTGACATTTATTCCAGGAGTACAAGCTTGGTTCACTATTAGGAAATCCAGGAAAATAATGTACTGTATTAACAAATCTAAAGAGAAAAAAAGATCATATGAATATCTGCAGAGGTGCTCAAAAATCTTTGGACAAAACCCAACTTAATAAATGTATAACTCATTCTTAAAGCGAGCATCTTAATGGGAAAACGCTAGAGGCACTTCGACGAAGGGAAATACGCCTACTATCCATTATTATTCAGCTTTGTCTTGGAAGTAATAGACAAGACAATTAGAGGGGTAAGAATTGGAAAAAGGAACAAAACAATTTTTATTTGCTGATAATAATGATCATGTACCTGGAAAACCCTAGAAACAATGGTAAAACTCTCTCAAATAATAAAAAAAGAATTCAGTGAAGTAGCAGAATATAAAGTTAACATAAAGAAATAGAAAATTGCTAGTCTTCAGATACAGACATGACCATTTTTTTGGATATAATGGTACAGAAACCCCATTTAAAAGGCAACAAAGGAGATTAAGCTCAAAGTTAATTCAACATTAAATTTGCAAAGACTAAAGAAGGCAATCTTTAAAACACTCCTGAAAAACACAAACATATGTGGATAAATTAAAAACTTTCTCCCCTGTTCTTGTAAAGGATGACTCACATCATAAAGCTGTCACTCTCTCTAAGCTAATTTATAAATTAACATAATTTCAATGAAATATCAACAAGACTTTTGTTTAAGTGGAATTGGATGACTTAATATGAGAGTTTGTACGGAACAATAAATAGCCAAGAAAACATTAAAAAGGAAAAGCTATGCGAGAAGTGTAGCCCTACCATATTTAAAAAACACAATGCCTCTGTAATTAAAACATGAAGAGAAAGATCAGTGGAATAAAATAAAAAGTCTAGAAATAAATTCAAGAATATCTGGAACTATAATATAAAGATGTCATCTTAGACCATCAGAGCAAAGATGGACTTTTTAATAAGTGACTTTAGGACAATTGTTTTGCCATTTGGAAAAAGATAAAATCAGATCCGTAACTCACATCATACACAAAAATAAATTCCAGATGGATCAGAAATCTGAATATAAAATACAAAGTAATTCCAGAAGAAACATACATGATCTTTCACTTGCATGAAGGAAAAGGTGATTGGGACTCAACATACTGATAAAAGAAATGATGAATAAAATTTAATGCAGAAAAACATAAACATTAGCAATTCAAAACATAAGTGACAGACAAAATTTCGCAATATAGATAACAAAGTGTTAATATTATTATTGTATAAGGAAATTTTAAGAAGTGAGGGAAAAAGACTAAAATCCAATAGAAAAATGGGCAGAAGACATGAACAGACAATTCAGAGATAAAGATATAAAGTGGCCCTTCAACATGAAAAATTATTTAGCCTCACTTTAATAGGAAAAAGGAAGAATATAAGTACCCCGAGTTATCATTTCCTATCTATCAGATTGGCAAAAGTTAAAATGTATAACAATACCACTTTCTGTTTTTGCTTCTGTGAGGAAACAGGCATTCTTAACACATTTGTGGTGGAAATGCAAATTGGTACAATTTTCTGGAGGTGAGGTTAACATTATCTAAACCAAAGGAAAACAAAAAGACTACATATGTACTTGTCATTCGGTCCAGCAATTCCACTTTTAGGAGTTTACCCTGAAGGTACCCCTTAAACAATATGGAAACGTGTGAAGTTTTTTCATTGTAGTATAATCCGTAATTGCACAATATTGAAAATGACCTAAACACTGAAACATTGGAGAGAGAGATTAAATAAACTGTGTTAACGTCCACGCACCAGAGTCTTGGGCAGGTATAGAACAAATGAGGAAGATCTGTGAGCCAATGTGGAATAATTTTCAGGATAAGTGAAAAAGTTAAAATGGAAGAATATAATGCCCTACCTTTTGTATGAGAAAGAAAAGGAAATAAGAAAATACGTGTATCTGAAATGTATACCAACAAGAAGGAAAGAAAGGATGTATGAGAGACTATTATTGGTTATCTAAAGGGGTTGGATGGGAATGGCCTGGAAAGGGTAAAAATGATTGGGGGAAGGGAGTTGACGCTTCTTTTTTTTTTTTTTTAGAAGCTTGGTTTTTATTCTCTGGATCAGACAGACGGTAATATCATAAACCTATGTTTTAGAAAGTTTCCCATGGTAGAGCATGGAGGATGTATCCAGAGTACCTGTTGCCTCTGTCATAATTTTCCATAAGACCAGCTTTGATTATTGAACTGGACTGGTATGTGGCGAAAGGCATTCTGAAAGAGGATCTCTTTCTTCTTTGCCCATGCTTCCTTCATCAATTGGACATTGATGGCATCACTGGTTAGATCTGGGACTCCTGAGCAAAGGGTTGACACTTCTTAAAATACATGTTTTTGCGTAGTTCTGACTTTTGGAACTATGCTAATGTTTTATATACTTAATAAAATACATAAAACCAGCATATATGGGGGCAAACTTTAAATTGGAATACAGATAGAGAAATAAACTGAATTGCATTTTAAATGAATGATATAACGACACTAACATTCTCTGAGAGAGACAAATTGAGGGGACAAAAATTCTGTGATGCTTGAGCCCCATAAGCTGGGCAAGTACTTAACCTACCCTAACTCTTGCTTTGGTCACCTTCTTGTGAGAAGGGAATTTGTGTTAAAGGAGAAAGCCACAGTGGTTTTAGGAAGGGAAAAAAGCCCTTATGTACTCTGAACCAAAAGGGTGGGAGTCAGTGATAAAATAACAGGCGAGAGATGAAAATGGCATTCTAAAATTAGTATAAGGTCAGGCGAATTTGGCTGATTCCAACATTCTGATCTTGTGGTGCAGCTTATCGATTCAGTACATTAGATTATTACTCTGTTATATATATATATTTTTAATTCTGGTTTAAAGACAGCAATAAATAACTAAGTAACCATAACAACATTGGATAAACATATAGCATTTAAGGGTTTTAAAGTTTCATGTTGAGCCCTGCTTTAAGGAAATAGCTTCGTATATCATTTCTTTAGACTAGAGCAGAATATTTGCAAATAAAAGTTAATTCAGAGTGTGTGAAAGTAGCCTTAATGCAATATACTTTGTTTTATGTTGGAATAGTATGATTTTTTAAGTTAAAAAATGTTAGTGGAATCTGGAAAAATATTCAAATTTGTTCTCATTAGATCTATTGGAGACTTAGAAGTAAATAATCCAGTCTGTAGGACCAATGATCAAGCAGAGATGTGCAGAAAAAGAATGTCTTCATTGTTCAGTCTTAAAATATGAATGTTTATTTTTATTAAGCGTCAGCTTATAAAAATCACCCTGAATAAAGATATTAAGATACTGTAGACTACAATAATTTTACATTAAGATGGTAACCCAACTTCTTATTTCATGGATTATATAAATTAAAATGGAGTGGGTTGAGTAGTGGTATCCAAAAAGGTATGTCCCTCTCCCAATTCCCAGAACTTGTGAATCTTACTTTATATGTGAGTATTACCTTATATGGTGAAAGAGCGAATAGTATGTTATATGAAAAAAGATGTGATTAATTTAGGATCTTGGGAGGAGGAGTTTGTCTTGGATTTTCCAATGCTGCTATATCTAGTGATGAGTGTCCTTATGATAGAGAAACAGAGGACAATACCACAGAGACAAGAGGAGGCAATGTGACCATGGGACCAGAGATTGGAGTCACGTGGCTACAAGTTAAGGAAAGCCTGGTGTCACCAAAGAAATCATTAGCTAACCTAATCTAGGAAAAAAAAGGAGAAAGCACAAATACACAAAACTAGAACTGACAAGGAAAAATAGATATCAAAAGAGAGAAAATTATAAAAAATTGTGAGACTACTTTGTACTACTTTATGAAAAAACTGAGTAAATACTGTGAATATTTTTTTAACGCAATGTATAAAATTGACCCTATTAGAAGGAGAAGCTCTAAACACAAAAATTATCATAGACTGAAATGGAGGAAATACTTAAAGATCTCCCCCAATCAAAGCACCAGGCCCAGATTGTGTCACAAGGGAAGTCTACCAAATTTTTTAAAGGTCAAAATATTAAGAATATTTAAACTATTCCAAAGCAGAATAAGTTACATTTTTCAAATTTGTTTTATGAAGCATATTTATCACGGATCCCAAAACTGATAAAAATGAAAACTTATTAGATGTAAAAATACATAACCAATCTCAGTTATGACTATGGATGGAAAAATTTTAAATGAAAGTTAGTAAACATATTCAAACAAAATATTTTTACAATAACCAATGAAGTTTCATTCTAAGAATATTAGAAAAAACTAATTTATTATTTTAATACAGCTATGGAGGAAAATAATTGTATGACTTCCATAGATTTAATAAAGACGTGTTGTAAGGGCTACCTTCTCTAGGCAGTTCTGCTCCATCCATTTTCATCCTTTGTCAGGCTCTGCGCCTGGTGCAACCAGACCTGAGGTGGCGCTCTCAGGTTTCCTGCCCTGTCTTTAGTCTTTCTCAGAAATACCCAGTGGAGGTCCATAGAAAATAGTTGGTGAGTGGGTAAGGACTCCACTTGTGTCTGGGGCTCCCAGGGATTCTAAACTGTCATGCTACTCCACCGTCAATCTTTAAAAATGCATTAATCTTTCAGTTGATTTTTTCTCCCCTACTTTGAAGTTTGCTACCTCTTTCTCCCCAGTCTGCCAAGAGTGGAACAATTTGTGTCTCCCGTCTTCTCCTCAGAGAGGTTTGTCACCTTTTCGAAATCAGTTTTCCTGGAAGCTTTGTAACCTCATTCATTCATATACCCCATTTCCCCAAAAATAAGACGTAGCCAGACAATCAGCTCTAATGCGCCTTTTGGAGCAAAAATTAATATAAGACCCGGTATATTATATTATATTACATTACATTACATTACATTATATTATACCTGGTCTTATAGTAAAATAAAACTGGGTCTTATATTAATTTTTGCTCCAAAAGACGCATTAGAGGTGATTGTCTGGCGAGGTCTTATTTTCGGGGAAACACGGTATATATAAGGGGTGCCAAAAAACACATTTTAAAAGATATTATCTATGTATTACTTTTTGAAGTTGAATTATGGTAGCAATGTGTAGTATGACGTTCGCTCAAAAGATGGCATTAATCAAATGAATGCTAGCGTCATTCACTGTATTACAATTTTAATACAGTTTTTCCTAAAATGTGTATACATTTTTTGTGCCATCCTCTGTGTATGAATGAAGAATTTATTATGGGAATTGGCTCAGGCAATTATGGAGACTGAAAAATCCCAAGATCTGCTTGCTACCTGCAAGCTTGCGACCCAGGGAAGGAGTGTAGAGGGCAGGAGAAGATCAATGTCCCGGCTCGGGAAGGGATGCATTCTTCCTTCCTCGACCTTTTGTTTTATTCGGGCCTGCAAAAGGACTAGAGATGATGCCCATCCACACTGGAGAGGGGGGCAAATGGCTTCACTGATCCCACCAACTCAAAGGCTAATCTCATCCAGACACACCCAGAAATAATGTTTAGCCTATAGCTGGGCACCCCATGATCCAGTCAAGGTGACACATAAAATTATCCATTGTATATATAAAATTAGGGTTAGAATGATGTTCTTTTGTGGCTTTCTATATCCTAAACTAAGGAATTGTGACTTACTCATCAATACAAGCCGGTAACTAAATACAAAAAACTCTCCTAGTAACAACCTTATCATTGGCTTAAACGAGGCATGTTAAGTTACATTAACTAGAAGATTTCTTTTTTTTTTCTTCTGTGTACAGAGAATCTCAATATTTACTCTTGGTTACTCCCTAGTGGTAGCATTTTTAAAACAACTGGCAGTATTAGAAAATCATCTGACAGTATTTCAGGAATGAAAAAGAAGCTGTAACTAATAAGCCAGTATACAGAAGAACAGAAACAAATCTTTTTGGGGACAAATAAATATTGCTATATTAAAGAAAGATGAAGAAGTAATCACCAAGGTTTTCTTAAACAGAATGTATTTCTGAGAATAGTTACCAACTTCAAATTTTTCACCTCAGAGACTTTCTAAAGACAACCAGGGCTTGCTTTTGTGTTGTGAGAGTTTCTGCCTCAAATGAATGTTGAATTTAGGGAGAACACAAACACAAACCAAATAGGTGCACAATTAAATGCCTTCTTGAGAGATTGAAAAAATCCAGTGCTTTAAAACTGCACACAGCCAGCAAGACTTGAAATCATGGGGACATTTCCTTTACTCTTCATCTCTCTTAGCCTCCGTTCTATTATTTGTTTCTTTTGGTTTCTGATTTTTGTCATTATTTAAAAATCTCACTTTTTTTCCTTTAAAAAAACCTTGATGTTGATTCCTGTCAGCCATCGTTCTCATGCTTAATGTTGGCCTCAGCTTCATTACTTAGTTCTGAGCGGGTCTGACTTATCCCTCGAAGCGGGTCTGACAGTCAAGTGCTTCTGCAGATAAACACCCCTGATGTGATCAAGCCCCATTCCATGGCCAAAGTTGCAAATTAGATTAGGACCTCTACATTTCTACCCTTTCCTCTTATCATTCAAATTTCTTTCATGTTTTTTTTTTCCTAATGTCTCCCAAATAACAGCTTTTTCTGTGTTAATTGAAATCGATCTACATCTCATACTACCTCATACACTTAAACTGATTTCTGTGTTAATGTATCTAAATTATATATATATATATTTTCCTTGTGTCAGTGGACTCTTAGTGGATTATTTGTGGTATCTCTGTCCATTCCGTTTCCTCAGTGGGTTGTAACGTCAGCATAGATAAGATCAAAACTTATCCCATCACTTAACTTTAGAACAAAGCTTGATTTCATGCTTCTTGGAAAGGCACACACAATAAAGCAGCGTATGATTCTGGTGTCCTCATTGTGAGCTGTAATTAATGTGTACCCTTTAGGAGTTGTTTGGAAATGCTTGGGTCTGGTCATGCAAGAGATGATAATGGGTTATAGAAAAAGCCATCTTATAGAGTTTTTAGAAGATCATGCACATAGCAAGCATCCATATTGACTATTCTTATTATTGAACCACTGAGGATTCTTTCATCATCCACATTCATCACCGACAACATACGTGATTGGATTATTTTTTATTTTAACTATAACAAATTAATTGTGGCATTTGACAGACTTTCAAAAATGCTGCCTCCTCCCTTGCTCTCAAATCTGTTAGTCCAGACATCTTCTGAGTGGATAATATCTAATTGAATACACATACTACGTCTATTTTACTCCTTTTTCTTTCCAAGTTAACTGCCCCTACTCTTTGGTTTTTTTGGGCAGATATTCTCTTTTCCTCAAATTTCTTGAATGATGAGAGCAATCTTAGTTCAGGCTGTGCTAACAAAATACCACAGACAGAGTGGCTTATAAACAACAAGAATTTATTTCTCACAGTTCTGCAGGCTGGAAATAAAGATCAGGGTGTCAGCATGGTCGGGGTTCTGGTGAGAACCCCCTCACAGGTTGCAGATGGCCAACTTTTCTGTTTCCTCACAGGATAAAAAGAGGGAGGGAGCACTCTTGAGGGTCTTAATTATACTAACCAATCACATTTATGAAGGCTCCACCCTCGTGCCCTAAGCACCTCCCAAAGGCCCACCTCCTAATCCCATCACTTTGGGGTTAGGATTTCAACATGGATTTTGGAGGGACACAAACATTCTCAAACAGTGATGTTATATTTTGAAACAACTAGATCTTCGGTTATGTGAAATGTTTGGCTGTATTTAACATACTGAACTTCAAATATCTTTGAAGAAAAATTGCCCAAATAAATCAGTTTTGGTCACCTAACACCAGGTCCATTTTCGTTGCATAATCTGATTTTTAAAATCCCGGTGTTTTGTTTCTGTCAATCATGTCATACCAATTTATACCTTAAAAAGTGAATTACGAACAGTGTTATTTAGCAAAGGAAATTATTTGATTACCTCCCCGGTGCTAGCCGCAGCCTGGCATTTAATCTGGCTGAGGCCTACAGACCGCAATTTGAACAATCAGGGTAGTTTTCTGTAATTGCAATAAATCATATCATTAACCATGACAGACTTTTCCTCCTACAGATTTTTTTTTTTTTCGGTAACGGTTAACTCCTGAACTCCCCATGAAAGCCAGATTTCACTGTAGTCAAGTGAATTTCATAGTCAGCTGGCAGAATATAAAGACAGAGTCTGTGTTGGAAAAACACTGCTGTCCCAAGAGCAAAGCCTAGAGAGGTCCCTCTAACTTTAAGAGATGTTAAGGCTCAAATGAATATGCCACATGCAGAGGCCATCTGAAAGAATACTTGTGGAAGGATTATCTGCTACAAGCAAGGCTATTTAATTTTCTAACAGAGAAACTGATTGAGATCAAGATGTGAGGCATACTTATATTGTTACATTTTGGTCATTCATATACAATACACCTGCCACTGTAGTGAGGCTTCCTGGGGTGGAAAATATGAAAAGAGAAAATATTTTAAGAGTAACATTTATTGCCACCTTATGTAAGCTCATTTTACAATATATCCCTTTAATATAGGAATCTAAAAAGTTAAAAATGTTCCAGGCTCTACCATCTTAAAAACTTGATCGTAACATTCACCCTCTCCAGTGCCTGATATGTAACCATGCTTAACAGTTTATGATTTCAGATTACATACTTTTCTTTGTTATCCAGTTGGTGTTCAGACTGTTGGCTCTCAATATGAAAAAGGAGAGATTTTGAGCATTTTTACTTGTAAGCTTATTGATTTTGTTAAGCATATATATTTTTTCTCATTGATTTTTGACCATTTATACTATAGATAGTTACATGTCTCTAAGGCTCCTTCGCTTTGTCTATAAGTTCAATAAAATAGCATAGTATTATGATTATTTAAACTATTTTTAAAAGTACTAAATATTGATTACGACTTATAGAGAAAGAAGTCAATTCCATGTCATTAAACCCTTGGTAATCAAAGAAAAATGTTCCAATGTTAAGGACTCATTGCTTCTCTTTAATTTCTTTGGAGCTTTCTATTTTTAAGTTATTCTTGGCTGCTGTTGTGTGCTGTATATGGTGCATGGGAGGTGAATTATCTGAATTTTGCATGACTCAAACTGTATTTTGTCCTCAAATTAATTTCTATTTACTCGCTATACAATTCTAGCTTCTAGATTATTTTCCCTCAGACATTTGAATGCATTTCCACGTAGTCATCTAGTATTCAGTATTGTGTTTCTGTTCTCAGTTCAATCTAGTTTTCTATAGGTAATCTATTCTTTTCTCTGTAGTAATTTTATTTTTCTCTCTATATTTGGTGTTCTGAAACTTCACAATAATACATCTGATTGTTTTAAAAAATTCTTTTTTTCTTTTTTTAAAGATTTTATTGGGGAAGGGGAACAGGACTTTATTGGGGAACAGTGTGTACTTCCAGGACTTTTTTTTTTTCCAAGTCAAGTTGTTGTCCTTTCAGTCTTAGTTGTGGAGGGCGCAGCTCAGCTCCAGGTCCAGTTGCTGTTGCTAGTTGCAGGGGGCGCAGCCCACCATCCCATGCGGGAGTCAAACTGGCAACCTTGTGGTTAAGAGGACATGCTGCAACCAACTGAGCCATGCGGGAAGCAGCTCAGCTCAAGGTGCCTCAGCTCTTAGTTGCAGGGGGCGCTACCCACCATCCCTGTGGGACTCCAGGAGTTGAACCGACAACCTTGTGGTTGAGAGCCCATTGGGCCATGTGGGAATCGAACCGTCAGCCTTCAGAGTTAGGAGCACGGAGCTCCAACCGCCTGAGCCACCGGGCCAGCCCTAAAAAATTCTTCTTTTAAAAATTATCTTCCTTAGCATTTGGTGGCCTTTTACCTTTATGGTTTTTAGAACTATTAATTCTAATAATCATCCCATTCCATTTCAGAAATCTTTCATATTTTTCATTCCTCAATTATAGTAGTTTGTCTTTGTCCTTGTTTTATAGATACAATGTCTTTTTGCCTGTTGACTTTTCAAAAAATTTTCTGAACACAAAGAAATATTGAGAAGTGGGTATAATGGATAGCTAATACCCTCCAACTAGATTTAAGCATTGCTAACATTTGTACCATAGCCTTTGGAATCTCTCTGTGGCTATCAAACCTCCTAAAACATCCTCTTCCATGTACTAAATTATTCCTGTTTCTTCTGGTGTCAGTTGTTCGAATATTTGTCTTGGTTATTGTCTTTTGTGACATTGGCTTTCGTTAGTTGTTTATATTTTTTATTCGTTGCTTTTTCTTTCCCCCAGAGACTCCATTGATTAGTGTGTATGCATAGGCCTGGCAGGAGTTGCCTATGCAGTTGTGTATTGATTATTCTGAGCTGGCGTGAGTTTCTGCTGGCATTGCATTTACGAGTGTCTATTTCCCTGGTTCCCATTTTGCTCTTCAGTGAGAAGCCTGACAGTAGACTCTGCAGAAGAAGACAGGGCATATTGGGTGGCAGGCTGCACTTTAAGATGTGGCTGTGGAGCAGAAAATCAGCTTGGGGTTCTCTGCTCCAATTGTCAACGGTACAAAGGACTTCAGGGCTTCAGCGTATTTGTTACTGGGCAGAGTGGTCTTTTCTCTTTTTCCTCCTATGTATCCGTTGTATGATTCCAGAGTTATCTTTAACTTTGCTTGACTGTTAGACTTCTACACACAGAGCCATTGTTGAGTTAGAATAAGTTTCCTCCCTCTGCACAGATAAAAAATATATGGTTAATAAGAATGTGGCCTGGATTAAACTCCTGTTAAACTCCTTGTTGGGAAACTACGTGCAGTGTACAACCTATACCCCTATATGTGGTGGCCTTACCTACAGCCAAGAGCTAAGAACCTTCCCCGGAATGTAGCTCCCTTTTAAAGAGCTTCATAAGGGTGAAAGGAGATAGATGGAAGGCTGCAGTCATCTTTCTAGTGCCCACCCCAGTTCCCATTTAGATACAATTTCTGCATTGCTACCAGCAAGATTTTTCTAATATTCATAAACAATGTTTTCACTTGTCCAACAAGAGAAGGAGATGTGAGTGTGTGGCTTCAATCCTGAGTGAAATTATGTTAAGAGATCGTGGGAAGTCACAAGGTGGAGCTACCGGAGGGTTGGGGCAAGGGAAGGCTAAAACAGAGATAAAGTGCCCATGTGTGTGGTAAAAAGTGTGGGGGTAAAGCAGGAAAGGGGACCTGGTTAGAGATGGTGTCTGGAGAACCACCTCAGTGGAGGTGACCCCTAAAGTCATCCGAGTGAAAGAAACTGTGAGGGGCCCATCACAGGGAGTGCAGAGCCTTTCCAAACACATCAAGGGTGGGATAGGCAAGAATAACTTTTGAAGTTAAGAGAAGAAAAAAAATTTTCGGCATGGAACAACAGTCTGTGCCATTTTATATCATGATTGTCCTACATTTATAATTTCAAAGTTTCTTCATTGACCGTAGGACAAAGTCAGAAGTATTTTGCATGGCATATAGTTTCCTCCAGGATCTGGTCACTGCTTAGCCTCTACCTCTTCCACTAACCCCCAGCTTTACTCTTCACTCCTGCATTTTCAAACTTTCTGTGACACCTCAAACACTGTTTTCTCTTATGGGCCTATAGCTTTGAAAATAAGATTTTATCTAATTGTTTTCCATCCACTTAAAAAACCACATTCGCCTCCTCCTAGCCTTAGCTGGAGATCTCTTTGCCACTAAAACCATTCTAACTGTGGCCTATGTTGAGTTGATTTGTTCCCCTTTTCTCCTTTTTCTATAAGTTGTTTAATTGTGTTGCATTTGTTTAATTACTCGTAGCAGAACCATTTCCTTACAGAACTGTCCTTATCAAGACATCCACATTCCTTGCTACTTACGAGGGAGGTGATTAGTGATTGTCAGCCAAATGGATGAATGAGGCCCAGGCCCCACCCCTCTCTCACCATTCATTCTGACACATGCTTTCTCCGTTTGGCCCTCTTGTATACATTAACTACTTCATTCTTCAAATTAAGAAAAAACCCATCTGAAAGACTTATCTGCTCAGAGGATACAAGAGTAGTCTATCCCTCCATTCATTCAGTGCACACAGTGTTATGGATACGGGCAGAAACACTGCAGAGGAACAAAAGCAGACCCAGTTTCCGCCATGTTAGAGCCAACTGTTCAGTGGGAGAGACTGACATTCATCACGTGACTACACAGACAAGTGTGATCTTGTTCTCCAAAGGAAACACATGGTGCTTGGGGAACCTCGAATGGGCAGTAGGTAGTTAGGGAGGTTATGGAAGGCTGCTTCTGGGAAAGTGGCACATGAGCTGAGATTGAAAGGAAGAGAGGGAAGAGTGGTCCAGTAGGAGCGAACGATACATGCAAAGACTTTGTAGCTGGCACGGGAAATAGAATGTACTGGATGAAGCCATCGTGGCTAGTGGTGAGGAGCAAAGGTGAGCATATTGAAGAAGTTGGAAAGCGGTAGGCTTTAGCACATGCAGTGTCTTCTGGTCTCTGTGCAGTAGCTTTTGCTGTTAGTGTGCAAATTCTGGGACTAGGCTGCCTGAGTTTGTACCCTGACCCTAGCACTTAATCCATTGTGACTTGGAGAGTCTCTGCCTCAGTTTGCTACCTGTAATGTGAGGGTCATATTATTACCTATCTTATGAGAATTAAATGAGTTAGTATGAAAAGCATTTAGAACAGTGCTTACCTAGCACATAGCACTATAATTGTCAGCTATCGTTATATCTTTCCCAGGCATATTACCAAGATTAGATACGTTGAAGTATTTACATTAAGTCAAGAAGTCATGGAAATCATATTTATATACATATACATATATATGAAGTATATGCCTCTGATGATATATACACACATGTATACATATATAAAATATACACTGATGATATAGATATAGATACGAGCTGTGATCAAACAATACGGTGAATGTTGAAATAAAAAAAAATTATTACAGTAAAAGACACATTGGCATTAATCTCCCTCAAAATACTCCCCTTGTTTCGAACACACTTATCCCATCATTCTTGCCACTTTCTGAAACGGTTCTGGAAGTCCACTTTCGTGAGTGTCTTTAGTTGCACTGTCATGGCTGCCTCCATGTCCTGAATCATTTTGACTTTGGGGAAGAGCCAGAAATTGCACGGGACTAGATCTGGTGAATAAGGTAGATAAGGATACACCGTAATGTTTCTATTTGACAGAAATTGCCATATACCAGAAGCGATGTGTGACACGGAGCATTGTCATAATGGAGGATGATTTATGGCACACTATAAAACACAGCTTCTCTCAACTGTAGCTCACACCTGACTGACTGCATCATTGAACAACTTGAAACTTGTCACACAAAATTACTAAGGTTCAACACAACACTTCACAAATTGAAGATCCCTGCCTTTCCTTTGGATGGGGCTCAGCAGCAGCATTCACCGTATTTTGTAATCACAATGGAAAGGCTCCATGTCATATACTGCTTCTGGTACGGCAATTTCTGTCAAATAAAAACATTATGGTGTATCCTCATCCACCTTATTCACTAGATCTGGCACCCTGTGACTTCTGGCTCTTCCCCAAAGTCAAAATGACCATGAGAGGTAATCGTTTTGAATTGATTCAGGACATGGAGGCAGTTACGACAGCGCAACTAAAGACACTCACAAAAGAGGGCTTCCAGAACTGCGTTAGAAAGTGGCAAGAATGATGGGCTAAGTGTGTTCGAAGTGAGGGGGAGTATTTTGAGAGGGATTAATGGCAATGTGTCTTTTACTGTAATAAATTTTTTTATTTAAACATTCACTGTAGTTTTTGATCACACCTTATATGTACATACTGGGGGTGCCAAAAAATGTATACAAGTGGACATTTTGCTCAAAAAGTAATTTGCCATAATCAGAAGTGTCTGAACACTGGTGGTAACCACTTTGAGCATCTCTTGCAATTGCAGAAGTCAAACATGAGTTGTATTCATCTTTTGTTATTGGTATATATTGAGCATTACAGTTTTAATAGTATTTTCCTTTCTTAAAATGTGTATACATTTTTTGGCACCCTCTGAATATTTTACGTGTGTGTGTGTGTGTGTGTGTGTACGTATATATAATCATCAGTATATATTATATATATAAATACATATATATATCATTGTTCTTATATATTTTCTATATGTATATATGTATATGTATCATCGTAGATATACATGAGTTGAATACATACACACACATATCTATGATTTCCATGACTTAGTATAAATAGTTCTGTATATCTAATCTTGTCCATATTTATTTTGGTAATATTCCTAGGGAAGACATTTTATATTGGAAACTAGAGAAAGAAGGGAAATTAAGGGATTGTTCTTTAATTTTCCCTTTCGAAACTGTAATTTTGAAACTTACGAAGACTTTCATACAGTTAAAAACCTCTGCGTTTAAAGGATTATTTTTTTCCATTCCTCACCCCTATTTAAGAGCAGGAAGATCCTGTAGGTAGCATTTTTCTGTAAGCTAAGAAACAGCATGCTTCAAGCACCTAAATACATTGATCCAGCACCTCTTGACCCCTTAAGTCGAGGTAAACGTGCAGTAGCAGAAATCTTGCTGATAAGAACCCCGTTTTCCAAGTCACTAAGTACTACTAAGACATACTTGCATAAAGGGTATAAAGGGATTTCATTTCAAGCATCATTGAGTTGTGAAGGCAAGAATTATGCATAATTTGTTTCATTGGAACTGTTATTTAAGAGGCCTTATTGATTTTCATTGGTGGCCACATATAACTTGTAACAATTCTTTCAATGATCATTTTGATTGCAATTGTGTTAAAATAGCATCCAAAGCACAAATAGGGGAAAAAGAGAGATTTTATTTAGAACTCCTTTTTTATTGAGTGCCTGCTTTGTGCTATTTGGAGAAAGTGGAGCCTGTGTGTGTGTGTGTTTTCCACAGGTATCACCAAGTGTAGTATCTCTTACAAGATACTGGCTTCTGAATACATTTGGACCATGAAACAGTATTTTCCTTTGTCTCCCTTTGTCTTTGTTAATTAGGAAAAATTGCCAGACTCCCCAGTGGTAGCATGTCTAATTTAATAACCTGAGAATCTGATGCTTGAAAATATAATGAAATGTACTAAATACCGTGGCCGTTTTATAATTACTGATACAAAACATATTGTAACTAATCTTTACTGATTAGAAAAGACTTTTATAAACACAAAATACAGTCAGATGAGAACTGTAGTTCCATCTGCATAATTTAATATAATTATCAATCAGGAAATTGTTTCTGAACATGGGCTGATAGGCCAGAATTTGTTTGAAGATGATGAATATAGTCAACAAACCCTCTGTTAGATTTTTTTTTCTTAATTCTGTAAAACAAAACAAAAAAACACAGAAATCAATTTAGTGGAAATCTCTCTATTTTTCTTTGGAAAAGTTTCTACCATTTGCTTTTCATCAACAGTCTAAATGATTATCGTAACAGAACTGGCAATTTCGCTTGATTTTTTTGGTATCTTGTATATACTGCCTGAGCCAGTATTTCTACACACTTTAGAAACCCCCGTCTTTTCCGATATTTTATTTATTTTAAAATATTATGTAGGTGACATTGTGGAATAGGAGGATTTATGTGCATTGAATCCCAGTTTGAGTCTTGCCTAGTTGTGTGATCTCAGAGAAAGATGAAACTTGGCAGGTGACCTGACCTTGGAATCTCAGTTTCTTTATCTGAAAACACAGGTCCATTTATTAATGGGAATTAAATAAGATTTCACTGTAAACCACATTACCTGACACATTGTAGGTAATCAGAAAATGTTCTCCCTTCTCTTCTACCTTTTCCTCTTGAGAAAGCAGCCATGATATGGGAGCAGTGACACATGAAGACTTGGTGGAACGTGATCTGGAAGGAAAGACACAGTGTATTAGTTCATGTGTAAGTGTTGTAATTGGATAGGAAGAGTTTAATGCTGTATTCACGGAAGATGGTTGAGCGTGGTGATTCAGAGCTTGGAGGTGAATAAACTCAAGCTAGGATGAGCTTCAATCCTGGCTTTGTTACTTAAGAGGAGATTACTTAACCTCTGGGAAGTTTATTTTCTTGATCTGTAAAAGGGGAATAGTTATAGTACCACTTCCTAAGAGATTAAATGGTGAAGGTTAAATAAAATGAAGCATATGGAAACCTCATACAATCAGGGACCCATGGATGCTTTCTTGTGTCCTTGTATTTCATGTGTGTCTCTTATAATTCACACACCCTGGGGACGCCTTTGCTTCCCTATTCTAAGCCTCATTTCTGATGTTGGTATTATCCTTAGTTATAACTTGGGTTTTTATTCCCCATTTAGCAACCAATTTGACTACTCAATTATCGCAAAGATACATGAACTTAACAGTTTGAATGGATTTGTGATTGGTGGTGGAATCAGCTATTTTTTTCCTATTAATAGTGAAGAGGTTTGAAAGCAGGCAGGAGCTAATAACACGGGTTACTCCAAAGAGTAAAAATGGCTCCACATAGTCTCTCCAAAATTACATATTTTGGGGTGGTTGCAGGGAGTTGAAAAGATAGAAGTTCCAACATTTTGCTTGTCACAAAACATATTCACATTTTTCCTTAGCATAGATCAAATTCTCTGCATATGTCATTTGTTTTATCCACTATTTTCAGTGAACATGTGTGGAGCACTTACTAGGCTACAAAAGATTGGGTATGATGCCTTTCCTCAAGACATTCATAGGTGCGGGGGTGGACAGCAGTGGGGAAATGCACAAATGGATCATGCTATGATACACTGCGTTAGGACAGTGCTAGAGAAACTGCACAGGTGTTACGGGACAGGGAAAGGGGCACCTGACCTGGCCTGGGGTAAAGCAGGAAGGGAAAAGTAGAAGAGGTGATGAATAGGGTTTGGGTCTCAATCAAGATGGTTCGGCACTCTTATGAAGTGTTTAGAATATATAGGACCATTTTTGGTTGTCACCGTGATTGGGGACTGGGATTATTGAGTGAGGGCAGTGATGTCAATGTCCTTCAAGGTTCAGGGCAACCCCTCACCACACAACTTGTCTTTTTCCAATGTCAGCAGTGTCCTGGTTGGGGAATATTGAGTGAAGATGGCAAGTAAAGGAATGGTATTTATATCCTATATGTACTATAGGGTGGGGAAGAAGATTTTGCTTTAAACTTGTCGCATTTGTGAAAAGAAAGGCAGTTATAAAGCGGGAATAACCGTTTTCTGTCTTGCTACTGTTGGAATGCCTGGAACTGGTTTTACAATCCCACGACTTGCCCAAAACCTAATGTAATGATGCATGTTGGCTTGAACATGCCTCTTGGAGAGGCTCGGGCTTCTCAAGCCCCTGGAGAATGAGTCCACCCAGATCACTATCAGAATGATGAAAAGCCCAAAAAAGAATATTTTCAGGTTTTGCTTTTTTTTTTTTTTCTTTCCGACAGACTGCCAAGTGAAGAAGGGGCCAACTATAAAACAGTAGTGACATTCTGAACCAGAAAATCTGTTTTTCTTTGATACATTTTTGAATCAAATAGATTTGTTCAGACAGCCAAAGCAGTTACTAGAGTTGTCCACGGCTCTGGCCTAAAAGAGAGAAGGCACCAGGAGAAATAATTAAGTTGTGTACATGCAGGAGCAGGAGGAAAGGAAAAGGAACAGAGGACCCGAGTCTGGCCCGAGGGCACACCCGGTGATCACAGAGGGTGCAGTCCAGTAGTGAAGGCGCGGACAAGGGGCCCCAGTATTTCAGCAGAAACAGAAGTCCCATGGTGATCTATGCAAAGGTTCAGACTCTCTGCCCTAACTTCATGGTTCTGCAGAGGCGTCGTGCAGGCCAGAGTTGGGCATAGGGTGGAGGAGGTAAGACAAATGGCAAGAGTGGTAAGGAGAGGCGGGGTCAGCCAGTTTCTCCCCTGATCGTTAGCACACATCTCTGACTGTTACAGGGAGATTGGAGTTCTACGTAAGATTTCATTTTAAAATAATGAAAAAAGTTCTTTAAAAACTTTTTGAAAGCCATGAGATTGGAAAACACCAAAGTGCTCGTTCCTGTGTCAACTGATTATTTAGAAATGAATCTGCTGGGAAGCTTTGGTCAAGTGCTTGGGCCTTTCTGAGCTTCTGTTTTTTTCCCCACTTGGGTAATGAGGGCTTCAGACTAGCATGGCTAAGTTTCTTTCAATTTTAATATCCTGTGAATTTTCAAATGTATTAATTAATCAGTTTACTGCACTGCTCTGAAAGAAAATAATTTGGGAGCCTAAATAGGGATTGTTTCATGATACTAACTGATGAACCCCACAGAAGACCTAGGAGAGTCTAGGTGTTTTTTATCTGGAAGTTATGAGGTGTGATATGAAAATGAAGTTGCACATGGCAATTCAGTTTCCTGACTTCACAGATACTAGTGGTGTTATTAAGGCAGAGTGTCCTGACGTAGAACAGGAACGCTAATTCAGCAGTTGACCCACTGTTCAGGTCTTTACCTGGGACAATCAGTAGGCCAGGCTTCCACTGGGTAGATGTGTTGGTTTTTCTGAGGTAACTAAATTTTTTACAGTGGGTGGTCACAAAAAGAGTTCTTTGTGTTGAATGTTTTTATTTAATTCGATACAGGCGCATCGAGTATAAATGTACTTTTCTAAGAAGGCTTTGATTAAGCAATCCTGTCTTTATGGCTGTACTTCCAGTGCAAGGATTTGGCAGCATTGGGCGACCTGCCTATTCTGACAGTTTGTTCCATACATTTGCTTCCCATTTTCCTATTAGCATTTAAAAAATTCTGTTCATTATTTGACCTCCATTCATTTTGAAAGTATTATCCGGGTTAAATGTTCAAGCTGCTTGTTAAGGAGCAGAACCTCTGGGTTGGTCCTGCTACTATCTCCTCTGTTTGCCTGGGTCAGTCCCTTGGCCATTGGCCAGTAATTTAAAATGGTTTTCTGGATTTAGGCTTGCTTTCTGCTTGTTTTGAAATATACTGGCTGGCATTGTGTAAGTTTGTTCGGAATGATCTCTACACTAAAGACAGAGATGAAATGGCCAGGAAGAGCAGAGACTAGTGCATCTTTATGTAGTGATTACAAATCCACACATTGGTGTTTTATTTAAGCCTTGCTACAACCCGCACGAGGAAGGCCTTCTCAATAATATCATCACCGCCATCATCATTATTATCACGTAATTATAGTTGAGGAACTTGAGGCTTTAGAGAGGTGAAATAACTTGCCCAAAGTCTCCCAAGCTAATTTCTGTTGCTCAGTAAACTTTCTTAGCTAACTTCTTGTTTGTAGAAATTATAAAGAGATATGTCAATATATTCTTCAGTCACACATATGTTTTATAGTCTAATACCCCAGATTTTTGTACTAATTTAAATCACAATGACAGCCCCTGGTTTTTATTAGATCAATTCACACTCAAATCCGATGAAATGTCATGGACACCAGGTGAAGCTTGACTGTTAATTTGTAAGAGCTTTGGGGTTGAGCTGGCATTTTCATAGCTTATTGCTAATGCATCCATCCTCACGGAGTGACAAAATAAAGTGCAGCCTGGCCCGCAGCCCCTTAACTACCAAATGCATAGCCACTGATATCTCAGTTATGTTTTGTGATTCCGCAGTTGAGAATACTCCATCCAGTTCCTTTCCTTTGTTATACCTAAAAGCAGCTCAGAAACCTGAAGTCTTTCTTTCTTTCAGGGAGTGCTCCCAGACCAGGGAGAGAAGTGGATTCGTTAGACATTGCTTTCCAGCCTTTCGAACAAGGGAATAAAGTGGATAGGTGGGCTCAAGTGATGTCAAGTATCAATGCTGGTTGGTTTTGATGGCCCAGCACAATTACTCCTTTCAGAATATTGTCAGTATTTAACATTGCCATGACTCTCAGCTCTGCCATTCTCAGAGTTGCCAGTATTCACAGGGACACAGTAGAATAGGACATCATGAAAGCACTATGCCTGGTGCATGCCAAGTTCCCCGTACTCTCTAAGGAGGTTTGTCGCAAGTTTTTCCTCATCAAATCTTATAAAGAGCCTAAAATCCTTATAAGAAGTAGATAGCGATGGAAATTATAAATGAATAATTTCCACAAACTGTGCACTGTGCCCAATACTTCCCTCCTGCTGCACTTCTGTACTTCAGTTTATTGTAGTTTCTTGCACTTTTTTTTTTTTTTACATGTTGCTCGGTCATTATTTTAATTTAATTATATGTATGTGCAAATTGTCTTATAAAGTTTTTGAGAGCACCCAATAATATTCATTTTTCACCAGAAAGGGTTTTTTTTCTTGTGTAGAAGTACTGTAAACTCATAATGTAAAGAAAAAAGGAAACTATAAAAAAGTGGAAGGCAGATAAAACCAAAATATCTTAGAATCATCACTAATACTTTGTGTTTCGAAGTCTCTTTGTTTTAAGTATTTTTTTTGGTCATATTTTCCTTTACAACGTACGTAAAATTGGTGCTCTGGTTTTTCATTGATCACAGCAGCAGTTTTCTGTGTGAAAAAAATAAAATCCTCTCTAAATGCCATTCTTAGTAAATCTATGGTATTATATGAAGAAATATCCAACATAATTCTCTGCCATTAAAGTAAGAAAGGAAAAGACTCTAAATATTTTTAAGGCTATAGATCTTTACCTAACAACCTATTTCATAATGATGAGATATGAGAAGCTTTTTAACCACTGGTAAACACAGTGCCAGTACCACCTGACAGAAGGGCCCAGCTTTTGGGCTGGACCAGAGTCCCTTGAAGGCCCGGGCTGTGTGAGGCGATACCCTTTGTGGGTGGGAGACTGGGAGTTCCTGGGGGTGTCAGGACAGCAGCTCTTTACTAAGCCTGTAAGACCATACCACCGGACAGGCTGAAAATCAGTTCCGGCTTTCCTTTCAGAGTCAGGACCAGTACAAGGACACCTGCTATAACAATTAGGATTCTGAAAATTCTAAGCAATTCAATGACAAGTGTCAAAAATAAGGGAAAAAAGGAAGAAATAAAATCTATAGATGATTTAATTGTCTGTCTAGAAAAACTGAGGAGAATCAACAAAATCATTAGGGTTATCAAAAAGTGAAGTGACCAGATTAAAAATGAATATATAAAACCATCTACAAAACATGAAAAACTGAAATGAAAATTATACAAAAATAGTTAACATTGCCACAGGATAACAAAAATAGAATACATTTTAAAAAAAATTTAGAATATCTGTGTAGTTTCCTACAGGTTTGTTCAAATTCTGTAAGGGGAGAAAACACAAACTATATCTTTGTTCTACAGAGAAAAAACTAGTTTTCCAGAGCATTGCCTTTCCCACAGTTACTCAGCCAAGTGGTACAGCTACGAGTAGGATCTGTTCATACAGTTACATGACACAAGTCATGCTTTGTTTCTTCCTGTCACTAGTTTTTGTCCCAATGAGTTAACTCATGTGCAGTCAGTCTAATGTGGTTGACATAGATAAAAATCCAAGCCTAACCATTTGGGTGTTCTGAGCTCTTTTGATCAATGGACAAGATCTTACAAATAACATATGGTACAAGTGTCACATTGTGTCAAGTATTACCATCCCCATGCCAGTTGTAGCTGATGAGTCATCCCATACATAGAACCACCAATTACACTCCAAATATAACTTCAGAAAATTTTGAATCACAAATCCAAGTGAGCCAAAGAGGGTGGGGACACACAGAGCATTGTGTGATTTGAGCTGGCCTCAGTCAGTTGGAGAACTGGGATTCAGAAAACAAGGCCAGTGACTGTGCTTGCCTCCTGCATGGAACCCTTTTCAATAAACCTCATTTTCCTTCTTCTTATGTCTATATCAAATGTTTTTACTTATATTCAGGATTGATTCCTGCCCCCGCATCTTGATGCATAATCAACATAACTAAACATAATCAACATAACTAGTCATCTAAAATGACTAGTTGGAAATGTTACGTGATTAAGTACCTTGGTACATGTGATGGTTAATTCTTGGTGTCAACTTGGTTAGACTGTAGGCACTAGTTTTTTTGTCAAACACTAGTCTAGATATTGCTGTAAATGCATTTTTTTAAAAAAATTAACATTTAAAATCAGTTGGCCTTAAGTAAAACAAATAACTCTCTGTGGTGTGGGTGAGCCTCATCCAATCAGTTGAAGGCCTTAAGAGCAAAGACTGAATTCTCCTAAAGGATGAAGGAATTCTGCCTTCACACAGCCTTTGGACTCAAGACTACAACATTGATTTCCTCTGGGTCTTCTGTCTGCCATCCTGTCCTATAGATTTAGGACTTGGTAGCCCCTCCAATTGTATGAACCAATTCCTTAATATCCCTCCCTTCCTCCCTCCTTTTCTCTATGTAGATAGATAGATAGATAGATAGATAGATAGATAGATAGATAGATAGATAGATCTATTGGTTCTGTTTCTCTGGAACACTGACTAATACAGTAAGAATTTTCCTTGTGATAACAAAATACATTTTAATTGAGTATGCATTATACTGGACACTATGCTAGATCTTATTTATAAGTTACACAATAATCCTATGAAGCAGTATTATTATCTCCACTTTGGAAGTGGAGAAACCAAAGCTCAGAGAATCTAAGCAGTATGCGTAAGTCTCACATACAGTTGGTTACCAGCTTGGAAGCCTTTGCAAAATTTAAAATTCAGTCCTCTTTGCTGAGAGAAATGGCTCCCACTTGGCTGTCTGTTTTTCAAGTAATTGCTTAGATGATTGGAAAAGCAACCTTGCCTTTTCTCCCCCAGGTTAATTATGAATAACAGTAGTTCCTGGGGCAGTAGTTACTAGGAGCAGCCACTTAGGCTGTGATGACATTTAAATCTCATCCCAAACTTGTCATTGTCCTGAGAATCTCAATTGGACCAGCCCCGAGGAAGGGAGAACTCAGGCCCAGCAGTGAGAAGCAGCAGTCCGTGTAAATGTCAGTTCAGTTTCCTGTGGATGGATCTCATGCTGGAGGATTATGGGTGCTCATATTCCATCTGATGCCAGAGACTTACTTAAAGAGACTTACTTTAAGCAGCTTTATAAACCAAGAGTAAATGGTCAGCTTGAGTTTTTATAGGAGTTAGACTCTTTTCTGTTTGAGCACAACTAATGTTTTCTCTATAGATAGTTAAGTCAGCCAGTAATGATGTCCCACCTCCAAACTCTTCCAATTCTGCTATGATCTCTTGTAATTTATCTGTTTAATTCTGCAGGCAAAGTAGCACCTGGATGGGATGAAACCATTGTAGATTCTGTTCATTTAAAAACAATTTTTTATTGTGGTAAAATATACATAATACAAAATTGACCATTTTAACCATTTTAAGTGTACAATTTAGTGGCATTAAGTCAATCATAATGTGTGCAACCATCATCAATATCCATCTCCAGAACTTTTTCATCATCCCCAACAGAAACTACCCCTTAATAACTTTCTACTCTTCCCTCCCCCTGCCCTGGTAACCTCCATTCTACTTTCAGGCTCAATGAATTTGGTTATTCTATGTATCTCATATGAGTCGAATCATACAATATTTGTCCTTTTGTACCTGGTTTATTTCACTTAGTTTAATGTTATTAGGTTTCATCCATGTAACATGTATCAGTTTTTTTTTTTACCCGTCCCTGGTCCAACCCCTAGTTCTACTCCTCTGGCCCCACCCCTCTGCATGTATCAGAATTCGATTTCCTTTGAATCCCTGCTTTAAACTTTTATTATTTTTCAATTATAGTTGACACTCAGTATTATTTTATATTAGTTTCAGGTGTACAGAGTAGTTGTTAGACTTTAGTGATCCCTCCAATAAGTCTAGTGCCCACCTGACATCATACATAGTTATTACAATATTATTGACTACATTCCCTATGCTTTACTTTACATCCCTGTGACTATTTTGTAACTACCAATTTTTCCTTTTTAATCCCTTTACCTTTTTCACCCAACTCCCCCAATACCTCTCCCATCTGGTATCCAACAGTTTGTTCTCTGTATCTATGAGTCTGTTTTGTTTTTGTTTTTTTGTTTATTCTTTAGATTTCACATATAAGTGAGATCATATGGTGTTTATGATATTTGTCTCTCTTTGTCTGACTTGTTTCACTTAGCACAATACCCTGTGGGTCTATCCATGTTGTCACAAATGGTTAGATTTCATTTTTTTAAAGGCTGAGTAATATTCCATTGTGTATATGTACTGCATCTCCTTTATCCAATCATCTATTCCTGGGCATCTACGTTACTTCCATATCTTGGCTGTTGTAGATAACACTACAGTGAACATAGGGAATGCATATATCTTTGAATCAGTGTTTTGGATTTCTTTGGATAAATATTTAGAAGTGGAATTGCTGGGTAATTCTATTTTTTCATTTTTTTAGGAACCTCCAAACTGTTTTCCATAGTGGCTACACCAAATTGCAGCCCAACCAAGAGTGCACAAGGGTTCCCTTTTCTCCACATCCTTGCTAACACTTGTTTTTGTTTTGTTTTGTCTTTTTATCTTTTGTGTCTGTTTTATTTCACTTAGCATAAGGTTTTCAAGGTTCGTCTATGTTATAGTAGTATTTATCAGTACTTCATTTATTTATTTTTTTATTTTTTTTTAAGTTTTTGTTTTGTTTTTTTAATTTATTTTTTTAATTTATTGGGGTGACAATTGTTAGTAAAATGACATAGATTTCAGGTGTACAATTCTGTATTACATCATCTATAAATCCCATTGTGTGTTCACCACCCAGAGTCAGTTCTCCTTCCATCACCATATATTTGATCCCCCTTACCCTCATCTCCCACCCCCACCCCCCTTACCCTCTGGTAACCACTAAACTATTGTCTGTGTCTATGAGTTTTTGTTTTTTTTTACTTAGACGTTTATCATTTATATCCCTCACACTGTGGACCCCCCGCCCCCCATCCACTATCTCTCTGACATCGCACCGAGCCATCCCATTTCCACTATCTCCACTCCCAATGCTGTACTCTGCCTCTTGTAAATGTATACATACCTATATATACATATATATATACACACACATATATATATGTATATATATATATATAATATTATAGTTGGCATTCATTATTGTTCAGCTTCAGGTGTACAGTGCAGTGATCAGGCATCTACGTCTTCCCTAACACTTGTTTTTTTGATTTATTGATGATAGCTATTCTGACGGGTGTGAGGTGATACCTCATTACGGTTTTAATTTTCATTTCTCTGATGATTAGTGATATTGAGCATCTTTTTATGTGTTTATCGGCCATGTCTTTGGAAAAATGTCTATTCAGATGCTCTGCCCGTTTTTAAATAGGATTGTTGGTTTTTATGTGGTTGAGTTGTATGAATTCTTTAATACATTTTGAATATTAACCCCTTATCAGATGTATCATTGGTGAATATCTTTTCCCACTCAGCAGGCTGTCTTTGTTTTGTTGATTATTTCCTTTGCTATGCAAAGACTTTTTAGCTTGGTGTAGTTCAATTTGTTTATTTTTGTTTCCCTTGCCTGAGGAGATATATCAGAAAAAAATACCACTAAGAGCAATGTCAGCAGAGAGCTTACTGCTTTTGCTTTCTTTCAGGAGATTTATGGTTTCATGTCTTACATTTGTCTTTAATCTATTTTGAGTTTGTTTTTGTATATGGAATAAGAAGGTGTTCTAGTTTCATTTTTTGCATGTATCTATCCAGTTTTCTCAACACCACTTATTGAATAGACTGCCTTTACCCTATTGTATATTCTTGCCTCCTTTGTCATAAATAACTGTCTAGGCATGGGTTTATTTCTGTGCTGTCTATTCTGTTCCATTGATCTATGTGTCTGTTTTTATGCTAGTACCATGCTGTTTTGATTACTATGGCCTTGTAGTGTAGTTTTATTTTATATCAGATAGCATGATGCCTCCAGCTTTGTTCTTCTTAAGATTGCTGTGGCTGTTGGGCGTCTTTTATGGTTCCATATAAATTTTAGGATTATTTTTTCTAGTTCTGTGAAAACTGCCATTGGTATTTTGATAGGGATTGCATTGGACCTATAGATTGCTTTGGGCAGTATGGCCATTTTAATGAAGTTATTTCTTCCTATCCATGAGTACAGTATATGTTTCATTATTTGTGGCTTCTTCAGTTTCTTTCTTCAATGTCTTATAATTTTCCTCCTTGACTAAATTTATTCTTTCAATGTCTTTATTTATTTCTTCAATGTCTTATAATTTGCCTCCTTGGCTAAATCTATTCCAAGATATTTTATTTTTTTGATGCAATTGTAAATGGGATTTTTTTCTTAATTTTCTGATATTTCGTTACTGGTGTATAAAAATGCAATGGATTTCTGAATATTAATTTTGTATCCTGCTACTTTACTGAATTCATTATCAGTTCCAATAATTTTTGGTGGAATCTTTGGGGTTCTCTCATATAGTAGTATGTCATCTGCAAATAATGAATTTTCCTCTTAGGACTGTTTCTGTTGTATCCCATAGATTCGGAGTCATTTTGTTTTCATATTCTTTTGTGTCATGGTATCTTTTGATTTCTTCCTTGATCTCATTGTTGACCTGTTCATTGTTTAATAGCATGTTATTTAACCTCCATGTGTTTGTGTGTTTTTCAGGGTTTTTTCTTGTAATTGGTTTCTAGTTTCATACCATTGTGGTTAGAGAAGACGACTGATATGATTTCCATCTTCTTACATTTACTGAGACTTGTTTTATGGCCTAACATGTGGTCTATATTGGGAAACATACCATGTGCACTTGAAAAGAATATGTATTCTTCTGTTTGGGGGCAGAATGTTCCGAAAATATCAATTAAATCTATTTGGTCTAGTGTGTCATTTAAATCTGTTGTTTCCTTGTTGATTTTCTATCTGGAAGATATGTCCATTGGTGTCAATGGGGCGCTAAAGTCCTCCTCTACTGTGACTATATTACTGTCAGTCAATATTTTATGTCAGTCAATATTTTCTTTATATATTTAGAGATTCCTATAATGGGTGCATACATGTTTACCAAGTTTGCATCCTCTTGTTGGGTTGATTCCTTTATCGTTATGTAATGACCCTCTTTGTCTCTTATTATAGTCTTTGTTTTAAAGTCTACTTTGTCTGATCTACATATTGCTACTCCAGATATTTATTTTTGTTTCCATTTGCATGATATATCTTTTTCCATCTCTTTACTTTCAGTCTCTGTGTGTCTTTTGATCTGAAGTGAGTTTCTTGTAGATAGCATATGTATGGGTCTTATTTTCTTATCTATTCAGTTATCCTATATGTCTTTTGATTGGAGCATTTACTCCATTTACATTTAAAGTAGTTATTGATAGATACGTACGTAGTTATTGCCATTTTGTTATTCATAAGTATGTTCTTTTTTTTCTTTTTTCTTCCCATCACCCTTATTCTTCTTAAAGAAGTCCCTTTAACATTTCTTGTAATACTGGCTTGGTGGTGAATTTCTTTAGCTTTTTCTTGTCTGGAGGGCTCTTTATCTGTCCTTCAATTCTAAATGATAGCCTTATGAGGTAGAGTAATCTCGGTTGTAGGTCCTTGCTTTTCATTATTTTAAATATTTCATGCTACTCACTTCTGGCCTACAAAGTTTCTGTTGAGAAATCAGCTGATAGTCTTATGGGAGCTCCCTACTAAGTAATTAGTTGTCTTTCTCTTGCGGCTTTTAAGATTCTCTCTTTGTCTTTAAACTTTGCCATTTTAACTACTGTGTATCTTGGTGTGGGCCTCTCTGGGTTCATTTTGTTTGGGACTCTCTTAATTGCCTGGACTTGTATATCTATTTCCTTCATCAGGTTATGGAAGTTTTCAGTCATTATTTCTTCAGATAGATTCTCTGTTCTTTGCTCTCTCTTTTCTCCTTCTGATACTGCTATGATGCAAGTGTTGTTATGCTTGATGTTGTCCTAGAGGTTCTTTAACCCATTTTTATTTTATTTTATTTTTTTGTTACATTTGGGAGTTTCTTCTACCTTGTTCTCCAAATCATTGATTTGATCCTCTGCTTCATCTAGTCTGCTGGTGATTCCTTTTAGTTCATTTTTCATTTCAGTTATTCTTTATTTCTGACTGGTTATTTTTTGTTTTCTATGTCCTTTTTGATACTTACTATCTCTTTGTTGAAGTTCTCATTAAGTTCCTTGACCATTCTTATAATCACTGTTTTGAACTCTTTATTTTGTAGGTTGTTTGCCTCCATTTCATTTAGTTTTTTTCTGAAGTTTTCTTCTGTTCTTTCATTTGGGAAATGTTTCTTTATTTCCTAATTATGGCTGCCCCCTGTGTTCATTTCAATGTATTAAATAGATCTCCTATGTCTCTCAGTCTTGACTTGATAGCCTTATGTAGTAGGTGTCCTGTTTGGCTCAGTTGCACAGTCTCGCTGATATCCTGCGCCATGTGCTCCAGGAATGTTTCTTGTATGGATTGTATGTGCCCTCCTGTTGTAGTTGAGCCTTGATTGCTTTTGATACCTCAGTAGGCGGTATTGACTCTCAGGCTGACTGGCTGTGAGGATTCGCCACATCCACAATGTATGAGCTGCTGTGTGGGGACTGACCCCTCAGAGGGAGATTCACCCCTTTGGGCTCCTGTGCCTATCGAGATGACCTTTTGGGTGTGCCTCTTTTGGAGCTAATCTGGCAGTGCTCTGTTTTTGTCTGAAGATGGCCTCTGGGTGTGTTGGTTCTGGGGCCTCTTCAAGAGGCTCCCATGCAGCCGAAGGTCATCTGCTGCCTGTGACTGGCCCACAGCTAGCTGGTAGGAGTCATAAAGCTATCCAGGTTGGATACCATCTGTGCTGGACCTAGAGGTACATGGGGAAGGCCATGCTGAGAACCTAGGCTGGCTGCCACCAGTATCAGGCCTGGTAGATTAGCAAAAGGCTCAGGGAACCCTGAGGCCTGACACCACCTGCCAGCTGCCTGTAAGGCTCAGCCACTGAAAGGGCCTCAGTCCGTATGTGGGTTGGGTGAGTCAGGGTTCCAGGTAGTAGCAGGTTGGGGTGACTGTTCACCAGATTAATGCAGATTTAGGTTTGGCAGCAGTGCTGAGTCTGGGACTCGTTGCAAAAGTCCCAGGGCACACCCAGGCCAGCCACCATCTGCGTCGGGCCTGCAGACTCCTGAGAGTTGTCCAAGAAAGATTTCAGCATGAGTTGGGGCTAATTGCCCACCACTGAAATTGCCTCCACTGGTGCATGAGCCAAGACCCAATGTTTGTTGCTGAAAGAGCCTCCTGAGATGTGTGGGGTGGTGCTTGGCTCCGCTGGTGCATGAGCCAAGACCCACTGTTTGTTGCTAAAAGAGCCTCCTGAGATGTGTGGCAAGTGCCTCCCAAGGTGCTGTGCTAGTTGGGTGGGGCAGGGTCCCAGGGAGTCACCAGGTTGGGCTGAGCAGAGTTCACCAGGCCAATGCAGTTTCAGACCTGGCCATGTTGGGGAGGGCTCAACACAGAAAAGATGGCACCTCCCTGTAGGCTACATGGGAAGAGGGTTCAACACAGCATTCTTGGTGGCCAGCCCTATAGCTCTCATCCTGCAGCCACACAACTCAGTCTTTCCCTGTGTGTCTCTGGTGCCTCTAGTTGCTACCGCTGGAGCCCAGGGTGAGTGCCTGTGAGCGAATGAGTCTGTGTATGGGCCCTTAGAGGATGTCTGGATTTCCAGTAGCCTTCCATCTCACCTCAATGTTTGGAATCCTCGTTGATTTTCACAGCCAAATATTGTGGGAGCTCCTCTTCCTGGCACTGAAACCCTGGGCTGGGAAGCCTAGTGTGGGGCTGGAACCCCTCACTACTCAGGGGGGACCTCCATCTTTGAGATATCCCTCCTGATGCTCACCCACTACACCCACGTGTGGGGCTAGCCCATTTTGCATCTCTGCCCCTCCTACCACTCTTGAGGAGCCTTCTTTTTTATACAGTTAGTTATAGGAGTTGTGTTCAGCTAGCCTTCAGATGGTTCTCGAGATTGTTTTAAAATTTAGTTGTAATTTTAATGTGGTCATGGGAGGTCGCAAGCACAGTGTTTACCTACTTTGCCATCCTGCCCACAACTCTAAATTCTTTTGGGTATTCTACAAGGGAATTGCTGAGGCATATTGTGATTTGATGTTTAACTTTAGAAGAACCACCAAACCATTTTCTACAGGGGCTACACCATTTTACATTTTCATCAGCAGTGCACAGGGTTCCAATTTCTTCACATCCTCACCAATACTTACTTTTGTTTGTTTATATAGTAGGCATCCTAATAGGTGTGAGGTGCTATTTCATTGTGGTTTTGATTTGCATTTCCCTAATGGCTAGTGATGTTGAGCATGTCGTGCTTCTTGATTTGTATATCTTCCTTGGAGAAATGTCTATTTGTATCCTCTGCCCATTTTTTAGTTGAGCTGTTCAGTATTTTTGTTGATGAGTTGTTGAGGTTCTTTATATATTCTGGATATTAATGCTTTAGCAGATATATACTTTGCAGATACTTTTCTCCCATTCTTCAGACTGTCTTTTCAAGTCCTTGATATTTCTGTTGATGCCCCCAAATTTTAAATTTTGATAAAGTCTAATTTAGTTTTTTGTTGTTGCCTGTGCCTTTGGTGTCATTTGTTCTTTTTTATTTAATGGTCAAACTTATATAAGCATCTTCTCCCCAAATTGTATTCCAAAATGTTTTCTACGACTCCTAGAAAGAAGAAATCTGTGCTTCATAAGCCAAAATAACGTAGCGTAGCATAGCATAGTGATTAGAGCATGACTCTGAAGTTAGACTGGATTTGAAGTTTGCTTAGGAGCCATCTTCCAATTTTGTAATGTGGAGCAGATTAATTCATATTTACGTAGCCTCAGTTTAATCATTTGTAAATTTGGGTTATAATAGTACCTAACTTATAGGGTTATTGTGCGGATTAAATGAGGTAACAACTGTCAAGTACCTATTATGTATATTGTGTAATAAATTGTATGAATCCATTTATTTTGGCTGTTATTATCTTAGAAAGCAAGTAGACTTAGGTAGACCTAGTGTAAAATAGACCACTGGTATATTATTTATAACGTTATAGAGAAATATGTCAGGAGCTATATAATTTTTTCCAGATTTTTTTTTTATTGTCTTTCCTCTGTCTTTGACCCTGTGTATAAGAAGTAGCTAACTAGCTTAACCCCAATAAAAACTTTGTCTGCAGATGTTTATATAGACCTTAACATTTACTACCCTTAAAAAATCAGAATGAGCAGGCAAGGAACTCATGACATTGAAAATTGTTGCTCATGCTCTAAAACTTAGAAAAGTTTAGCTAATGCTTCTCTTATTCTTAACTTGATCTTAAAGATGTCAAACAATTTTTGGATCACATTCTTTGTGTACAGAAGGAAAATTAAAATATAAGGAATATGATTTTATTACCGAAAATTAGGACTGAACTCAACTGACAGTTGATCCTGCTAGATACCTAATTACTGTCAGAACAAACTATGGCCCACGATCAACTGCTTCTCAACCAACATCATTATTTTACCAGATGTTTAATTGTCTTTTATCCAGTTACTGTACAACAGGTCAATTCAAAATGTTGCCTAAGGGTTACTTTTGCAACTAATTCATCTTAGAGGATTCACTAGGTTACATTACTTAAAGTCGATAATGCTGATTTTGAAAATTTTTTCATGAAAAAACTATCACAGCTGTGCTCTCTTTGAAAGCAGCATGGGACAGCCATTCTTTTTTCCTGCTTTGGGTGAGAACAGATCCAGAACTGTTTGTTTCTTCAACATATGTAGTTTCTTTCCACTGGTCCTCCATAAGTTCCTTTGGCCCACCTCCTGTGAAGGTGCGGTATCTTATTCTTTGGACAGAGACCCTGTTTAGGCTTCTCAGTTCTTAATATCAAAACATGTAACTCTTCCATTTTGGGGGAAAGAGACAACATGGACATTCTAGTCTGTTAAGAGAGAGTATTACAACCAGGTACTGCCCAGAGCTTGCAAAAATCAACAGTGTAAAACAATACTCATGGAGGTAGGTGTCCGAACCAATTAAGTTCATCCCTTCCTCTAGATGGACTAACCCTGTTCTTCAATAAAACTCGGCTGTTTATAACTGGAGAGCATTATTTTGATCTCTAGTAGAATAGCTTTTAATTTAATTACAATCTGTCCTAAAAATCCTCAACTGTAATCAAATGATGTTAAGCAACAGCTGTATGACACTCTGGTATATCTTAATGGTGTGTGAGAGTGGTTTCCACCTCATCACTCTACATTCTTCTTGTGAAAATTCAGAGGAGAATTTCTTTAGGTATCTCTGATTTCCATGAATAATTGATATATATTTATATTTGGGATACTGTGGGCCACTATCTGGTGGTTGTTCATCTCTTTGTATACCCATCCTGTTAACCAGATAGGAAAATTTCAGTCAAATGGATAACCCATTTCTAGAAAATGTGTAAGACTGTGGGATGCATATCTATGTACTTATTTCATCTTTAAGCAAAGAGATGGAATAGCCTTTGATTAAGAGGGTGGTCTTCTGACGCTGAACAACTTGGGCTCAACTCCTAGTGCTGCCATTTACTAACTTTGTAACTTGGGATAAGATAATTTCTCAATTTTTTGTGTTTCAATTTTCTTATCTGTAGAAGGGAGATAACATTAGTATCTTTCTCATTGATATAAAGCAATTAGAACAGTTTATGGTACATATAATTCTTCATATGTTACATATTATTTTTGCTCTCCCACCATTGTTCTCAACTCTCTTTTATTTCTAGATATATAGAGTTATATATCTAACTTGATAAAAATTATATATACATATATGTGCGTGGATAGAGAGAAAAGAGAAAAGAGAGAGAACATAACAATCTGCTTCTGGAGACTCTTCGCTGTAGGTCTCAGAATCATATCTTAAACTGCAACAAATAAAAATGACTAATATAACAAAATTTCAAGAATGAATCTGCTTCAGGCATAGCAATACCCAGGAGCTCAAATAAAGTCATTGTTTCTCACATTTGATCAGTCCTGATCTATTTTAACTGGAATCAAAGATTACTTCATGCTCTTGTATCAGTTGCTCCATCCTGGGGTTTATATAGAAACAAATAGAATTAAAATACCTTGATTCTACTGTCCTTAACCAGAGGTTCCTTATTAAAAATTACACAAAAGAAAATGAACAAACTAATAAAATGTCTTGTAGATTCCGTCAGGACTTTCAAAACATTTTGAGAATGAGATATAATAAAAGTTACCAAATATAATATTAGGTTGGTGCAAAAGTAATTGCGGTTGAAAAGGTTAAAAACAATTGCAATATATTTATATTTACACTAATATATTTACCAGAGTCTTCAAATTTTGACTCTCTTTGTGAATATTACTTACTATTAATGCTGCACAAATTTATTTTGCTAAAAGGATAAGCATTATTTTGCCTCTACCATGAGAGAATTTGTCAGCCTCATGTTTTGAAAATTCTTTAAGAACCCAGCCTGTGTTTCCGAAGAGACTCCACAGTCAAAAGTTCAATTATGTCACTGTCAAGTCATGCATGTAGTTAATAGTAACGTCAGTATTATATTCATGGCCTAAAGACATACAGGCAAGGGCCAAGATCACTAAATTTCTTCTTCAGTGACAACTCTGACCAACTAGCAATGCCTGCTGGGCACTGTTTTGACACGGATTACGTGACTCCATTGGGCTAAGTGGGAATGGATGCCCTGACAGAGTGTTACGATGTGTATTAAAAAAGTGAGTTGCCGTCTATGTGTCATCCCTGTTTTATGCCATCAGTTCTAAAGAGCTACGGATTTTTTTTTAAGGAGCCCCATGGAGTTCTCGTATCTCTACATAAATAATAAAGTAAAATAATTCCACGATGTTCATAAGGCATGTCATATGTAAAAACCTGAAGAGTTACAAATTTTGCAATCATTTTTGGTAAAATTATTAGTAATTAGAATTGCCACTTAGAAATTCACTTAGAAACACAACTGCTACTATTTAAATTTATTTTCTTTGCTTCCCTGTGTAGAAAACAGTTGAATTTAAAAAAAAAGGACTGCTTTACTCAAAACAATTTAAAATAGAAAGCCATTAAGTTTCCCAGATGATTAGAACTTGACATACATATGAATATAAACATAAGTTTGGGTAGAGGTAAATAATTTCTTTTGAAGACAATTATTCAAAACCAATTCATAGATAGCATTCAGAACACCCCTTTCAAAATGACAGTGTTTCTGTGATGCAGGTTGGATATTCTGACGCATTTTTAGTTAACATATCAGATGCTATAAATGGTTACTTCAAGATATGCATTTTAGATTATAATCCAGATTAACATGCCTTGACTTTATGAAAATAGTTATGGCCACAAGTTCTCAATTTTTAAAGATGATACCACTTTCAAACATTTTTGCCTAAATTTCCGTAAGTACAAACTCCCTTCTCCCGGAGTTTTCTAACATAAACATTTTATATTGTGAGTGAACATCCTGTTCTCCAAACACTGATTATATCATTAACGTTTTCTTACACTTGCTTTAATAACATGTCTATTTATTAATTCATTCCTCTATCCACCATAAATCCACCTTTTTGTTTTTGTCACATTTCAAAATCAGTTCTAGGTATCAGGACATTTCAGCCTAAATACTTCAGCATGCATACCATAAAGTTCAGTATTTGTTTACTGTCTTTTTCTTTTTTAATAAAATTCACATGAAACAAAATGTATTCATTTTATGTGTACCATGTGATGAGGTTTGACAAATGCTTCCATTCATGTAACCCATTCCCTGTCAAGATTACCATCACCCCAGAAAGCTTTTCAGTCTTGTACCTCTCTATCCCCCCAGTAGCAACCACCGTTCTGATATATTTCCCCTTGAATGAGATTTGCCCGTCTTCTATGTGGTGTCGTGCTTATGTACGCTTTTGGTGTAAAGCTTCTTTTACTCAACATAATATTTCTGAGATTTATCTGTGCTGTTTTGAGTATTAGTGTTTTGTTCCTTTTTCTTGCTGGGTCGTCTTCCATTGTATTAATATACCTCAGGTTATTTATACATTTCTATTGATTTTCCATTTCTGGCTGTTATAAATAAAGCTGCTATAAATATTCACATACATATACCTTCTTTTGGATTTCATTTCTCATGCAAAAATACCTAGGATTGGAAATGCTGGGTCACAGAGTGGGTATATGTTGAATTTTATAAGAAACTGTCAGTCCTTTTCTAAAGTGATTATACCATTTTTCACTCCCACCAGTGATACATGAGAATTCTGGATGATTCATATGCTCACCACTAGTGTTACCAGTTATCTTGATGTAGCCATTCTGGCATGGTTTTTGTATTTCCTTGCAGTTTTAATTTAATTCTCCTGATGACACTGGCGTTGAGAACTTTTTCAGGTGCTTTTTTTGCTGAGCATATTTTTTTGTGTGAAGTGTCATTTCAAGTTTTTTATGTATTTTGGAGGGAGTTATTTGTCTTTTTATGATTGAGTTATGGGAGTGTTTTATAAGTCCCGGGTACCAGTATATTGCCAGTTGTATGTTTCGATATTTGCTTCTAGTCTGTTGCTTGCCTTCTCACATTTAAAACCACTAAGTATAATGTTTGTTGAGGTTTTTTGTAGATTGAGAAAATTCCCTTGTATTGCTACTGTGTTTCCCCAAAAATAAGACCTAGCCAGACAGTCAGCTCTAATGTGTCATTTGGAGCAAAAATTAATATAAGACCCAGTACTATGTTTTATGTTACGTTACGTTACGTTACCTTACGTTATATTACCCGGTGTTATATTATAGTAAAATAAGACCAGGGTCTTCTATTAATTTCGCTCCAAAAGATGCAATAGAACTCATTGTCCGGCTAAGTCTTATTTTCGGAAAAACACAGTAGTTTGCAGAGTTTTCCTAAACAGTGTTTATTGGATTATCTCCAGTTTTGTTTTGTTTTTTTGTTTTGTTTTGTTTTCATTGGAACTTGTAGTGTTAACGTGGTGACTTACAGCGATTGATTTTTGAATGTTAAACCAGCCTGGTATTCCTGGAAACCCTGTTTGGTCCTGATATACTATCCTTTTTATGCACTACTGTTTCAGTTGGCTTTTATTTGGTTAAGAAATTTTGTGTCTGTGTTCATGAGAGAAATTGGCATGTAAGTTTCTACTTTTGTTGTTTCTTTGTCAGAGTTATTCTGAATGAGTATGACAGTTATATTTATTTAGGAAGTATTCCTTTTTCCTCTATATTCTGAAAGAATTTTGTGAGATTTGTCTTATTTTTTCTGTAAATGTTTGGCATCAAATTCACCAAGAAGACCATCTGAGGGTATAAGGATGAAGTTTTCTTTGTTGTCAGGTTTTAATAACAAATACATGCTCTTTATTATATGTAGGACATTCAGATTTTTAATTTTCTCTTGGGTCAGATTTGGTAAATTGTATTTTTCAAGGTATTTATCCATTTCATCTAAATATTGAATTTAGGGTTTTTAAAAATAAATATATTATTGTTACTGATTTCTGTTTTAATTCTATGTGGTCAGATAACATACTCAATATGACATACCTTTTAGAATTTTCGAGACTTCATTTACTGGCTGTGATACAGTCTACATTGGTGACGTACTATGTATACTTGAAAAGAATATTCAGAAGTTCAGGTATGTCAAGGTGGTTGATAGTGTTCAAATCATCTATGCTTTTACTGATTTTTTGTCTATTTCTGTCAAATTTTGCTTCTTGTATTTTGAAACTCTGTTACTAGGCACATACATTTTTATGATTATTTGTCTTCCTAATGAAATGACTATTATATTGTCAAATGACTCTCTTTATTTCTGGTAATATCTTTTTGTTTACTCCAAACTTACGCTTACTGATTGCATACACACACACACACACACACACACACACACAATGGCACACACATATATATTTACCCCAATAGATCTGTATCTTTATATTTAAAATATTAGTTATCATAATTTCTTAATTAGGGTGTTTAGTCCATTAACATTTAATATAATTATTGATATGGTTGAATAGAGGTCTGTCATTTTATTACTTGTTTGTGCCCTCTGTAGTTTATTTCTTCGTTCCTTCTTCCTTGCTTTCTTTTGGATTATTTGAATATTTTTAAGAAATCCATTTAAATTTATTTATTAATGTTTAGCTATACCTGTTTGCAGATTTAGGTGTTGCTTTAGGAATTATACATTTTAACTTTTCACAATCTACATAGAATTATCATCATACTACTTATGTAAAATGTAGAACATTTGCAGCCATACAGTTCCATTTGCTTTCCTATTGTTTGTTATATTTATCATATATATTACGTCTACATGTGTTATAAACCTCAGAACACAGTGTTACTAATTTTATTTTAAATTATCATGAATATTTAAAAGCAGTTAAGAGAGAAATAATCTTTTTTATTAAAACATAGTTACCATTTCTGATATTTTTCATTTCTTCCTGAAGATCCAAGTTTCCATCTGGTATTCTTTCCCTAAGCCTTTATAATGTCCTTTAGTGTATTATATAGTGCAAGTCTGCTAGCAACAAATTCTTTTAGTTTTTCTTTATCTGAAATATTTTAATTTTGCTTTTTATTTGGAAGATATTTTCTCAGGATGTAGAATTTTAGGTTAGTGGCTACTTTTTTTTTCTTTCAGTGCTTTGACGATGTTCCACTCTATTTGAACTCTTTTGTTACAGATAGAAGTCACTGATAATTCAAATGCTGTGCCTCTGTATATTATATGCCATTTTTTTCTCTGGCTACTTTCAAGATTTTATTTCTATATTTGCTTTTCAGAAGGTTAACTAGGCATGATTTTTTTTTCTTTTTATATTTATTTTGCTTAGGGTTTACTGAGCTTCTTGTATCTAAAACTTTGTGTCTGCTGGCAAATTTAGGTGTTATTCAACCATTATTTTAAAAAATATCTTCTCTGCTATAGTCTTTCTTCTCCTTCTGAGACTCAAATTACATGTATTGTAGATTTTCATATTTTCCCACAGTTAATTGAGGCTTTTTTCATAATTTGTAAATTCTTTTCCCATATAGGATAATTTTTATCCATTCACAAGTTTACTGATTGTTTATCATTTCTACTATTCCCATTCTATAAATTTTTAATTTCAGATATATTTTTTTGACTTTTAGAATTTGTTTTGCTTTTTTTGAGAGTTTCTGTTTCTCTGTGTTTTTTCTATCTTTTAATTCATTATAATTATACATTTTTTTCTAATTTTCTTAAGCAAATATAAATAGCTGCTTTAAGATTTTACGTGCTAATTCCTCATCTAGATCATCTTGGGGACATTTTCTGCTGATCCTCTTTCCTTGCAGAGTGGGTTAATTTCTCCTGTTTATTTATAAGTCAAATAATTTGGGATTGTATCCTGAACATTGTGAATGTTATATTGTGGAGCTGCTGATATTTGTAATATTCTTCTAAAAATGATTTTTTTTTCCTTTTTAAGCAGGAAAGTAATTTGGTTTGACCCAAACTTTTGAGTTTTATTCAGAAACCTATGTCTCAAATTAGTTCATTTTGTTTCAATTGAACTGTTTAGTGCTTGTCCCATGCATGTGTGTTTCAGCTGTCAGTAGGCATTTGCAGGGGGGATCCGCAGAATTGGCTCTTCTTCTCTGGCCGTCTTCTTTGTAGGATTTTCTCCTCACTATCTGGCAGCTGTTGTTACCCCAAATTGCGTCCTCTTATTCTTCAGGCCAGAAAGACTACTTTTTATTTGCTTTCAAAGTTTTTCCCATCCTGCATAGCGCAGACTGGGGTCTTCTCTCAGGCTAGAAGCTTTGAAAAACAGGGAATTAACACAGTGCCATTCCTTTCTTCCAAGGGTGAACTCCACTCTGGTTTTTGCCTTCTTTTGATAGGTGTGGTTTTATTTTTTGTTCTGAATTACAGTTCTCTGTAAGAGGGCCAATTTTATAGGAGTTAAATCAACCACTATCAGGGGTACAATCCCGTCTTTTCTTAGATTGTGTTGTTGTGTTGATAGGACAATATCAGCACTGCGTGCAGGTGCTGTGCTGTATCCACTGAATTATTTATACTAGTCTTCACTGGTTCAATTTAATTTATTTCATAGTTCTCTAAACATGGACACCTCATATTCTAGTAATGGTGGAAAAGAATGATGCTTACTTCCTCAACCTTCATTGTCGTGCTTCTCTTAGTAATATGTTAATCCTATTATAGGTGTCATGTTTGATAGGTCTTGTTCCTAGAATTTGTCCTGCAGTACAGAAATATAGTTTTCATATCTTACTGTTAATTGCACAGAGCTCTTTGTGAACATTTATATGCACTTATATGGCAGCGGGAAATAAAGCCTGTGACAGTGAAAAATCATGAGAAGCCATTAGCTCATTGAGGGTTTAAATATGTGATGTGAGTCTCCGTGATACCATGTTGTAGCCAACTGAGTTATTTTTGCCATGGAAATCCCATTCTTATTCCAGTTTTTCATCTGTAGTACAGCACTCATGGTAAGGATAATCATAGTGGCAGCTACCATTGATGGAGTGCTTCCACTGTACCAGGCCTTGTGCAAGGGCTTCCTAATGATAGTCATTCTCACAGAGGTTAAGTAATGTACCAAGAGGCACGCAGAAAGGGGTAGAGCTGTGACTTGAACTCATGAAGTTTGCCTATAAAGCCTATATCTTAATTGTTTTACTAATAATATAAGTCGTCATCCTTCTCAAATGCATCATCTGTCTGTATGGTGCATTATGTAGGCTTCCTGAGGGCAATATTTTTTTGTCTTTTCATGTTTTATCTTCCATTTAGGGCAGATAACAAGTAGGTGGTCAAATGTAGTAGGTGGTCAATATGTGTACTGAGTTGAATTGTTTATGTTCTGTCATTGCAGTTTATCAGTCTATCTGCTGCACTTCTATTTTTATATTTTTCTATCATGATGTATTAGACCGCTCAACCATGCTCCCAATTAACAATGTAGTAATCTTTATTTATAACATTGTTTATCTGTCCAACTATGTCACGTGTATTTTGTAAATACATATCAGATAGATATCAGGCAATTAACATATTTAATATGTTGGATTATGTATTTGTTCATCCATTGATTCACTATTTTTTGAGTGCTGTTATATGCCAGGCATGTGCTTGACGCTGGGGATACAAATATGAAAAAAGGCACAATCCCAAACTAATAACTATGGCTCCTAACTCACTATATTTCCTATAGACCATTTCTCTAATTTTGTCTTTCATCTTGACAATTCAGTATCCATTGTCCAGGTTATTATCTAGCTTATAAAAATCAAATCTGAAAAACAAACTGTCATTCTGGTCTTTCATGTCATTGGTAAAAGTCATTACCAAATCCCAGTGCTCTGTCTTCAAGCACTGTTCTACATGAATTCTGGTGCATACTCTTGCAATGTCCAGCTGGTGGTCACTGAGATCAAGAAATATATCCAAACTTTTGATTTGATGCTCAGACTTCAGGACATTATGTGAATCAGCCCTGTTGAGTCTTTAGAGGACGACTAGTTGTCCATTAATTGAGTGACCCATAACAGGAAACAACGCTCCAGCTGGCTGCTTGTTATGAGCACACACGCATCCAATGACAGCTAATCTCTGTGTGTAGCCTGTGATGGAGACGGGAGAATGAAAGACCTCGCTAGTGAGCGCTATGCCGTCTGTAGCTGTGTTTACTTGGCACACACGTTTAAGACCATATACTCCAAACAAGCCAACCTACGTTTCTGCTGGCAAGTTTCTTTTTTTTTTTTTCTTATGAAAGTGTTGACGGGTCTCAACCTTTGGGGAGAACTGCTTCTATGGCATGGACTCCCTGAGACTTCTGGCGTACTCTGAGCCTGGGCTGAACACATTTCTGAGCCACAAGATTTCAGGTAAAGAGACACAGAAGCTCATGGTAAAATGTCACTGGTGAGAATGGAAAGCATTCACCAAACTGTAGGTGATTGCTGGGAGTATTGGTAAGGTAATAACAGCATGTAGTAGAGAAGGTGTTTGATATATATATATGTCCAGTAAAGATATCCTATCTGGAATATGTAAAGAACCCCTACAAATCAATAAGAAAAAGGCAGATGTATCAATAGACAAATAGACAAAAGCTTAAATAGGGTTTTCACAAAGGAGAATATCCGATTGACTAATAAACCTGAGGAAAAGCCTTCAATTTCACTAGTTACGTATTAGGGGAAGGAAAAATAAAGCCATAATAATGTATCATTATGCACTCACCAGAATGGATAAAATTTAAAAAGCTGATGATAACAAGTGTTGGCAAAAATTTGAAGCAATTGAACCTCTCATATTCTCCTGGGGGAGTCTCAATTGTTGCAACCACTTTGAAAAACTGAGAGTAGCTTCTGAAGCATACTCATACCCTATAACTTAACAATTCTACCTCCCAAGTGTTTACAGAAATTCTACCTCCCAGGTATATAACGGAAATGTTTATAAACGCGTATGAAGGATGTACAGAGTATTTATAGCAGCACTATTTGTAATAGCTCCAAATTGGAAACAATCTAAATATCCATCATCAGTAGAATGGATAGCTTAATTATGAACTTCCCATAAAATGGAATATTTTATAACGGTAAGATGGAACTAAATATTATTATATATAAAATGAAAGAATCTCTAGTTATCTAGTTGAAGGGGAAAAAGACAGGTACAAAAGAGATTCACAGTGTGATTCCATTTATATGAAATTTTAAGCAGGCAATGCTAATTTATAGTGACAACAGTCAGGATAGCAACAAAACAGAAGTAACTGAGAATGTGTATAAGCGGAGCTGATGGAATGCTGGAATGTACCATTTCTTTATATTGGTGCTGAATACATGTTAATTTTATGAAATTTCCCTGAGCTGTATGTACACTTATGATTTCTTCACATTTCTTTTGTATGCTGTATTTTGAATGCACTTAGAACATAGTTACAAGATGGAAAAATACATTTTGGGAATTCTTCCTGGATATGAAATAGTGAGTTTTAAAAGCATTCTGGTTGAGGCCAGAGGGGTTAAATAATTTGTCCATCTACCAGTATATGATAACTGGTAAATCCAAGATTTGAACTCTTAACTCCTATATCTCTTTAATAAGAAATAAAAGTTTGGAGAAAGAAATCTTAGAGGCCCCATATAATGAAGTTGAAATCAGTTCCGTATATTATGAAGAACCTTCAAGGGGGCCAGTGGCACGATAAAAGAGTGTATGTTTAAAAATTCACGCAAAATCCATGGGGAGAATAAATATTGCTGAAGCAAATTCAAAGGAAGGGATATCAGCTATTTATGTATTCCCTACTTTGTTCCAAAATTAAATTAAGGATACTTATGAAGGTTTTAATAAGATGTAGAAAGAAAACTAAATTGCAAGTAGAAATGAAAGATAAAGAGAAAAAAGGGTAAGGATATGAAATGCCAGTTTTAAGGCAAGGGCAGCAAACATAGTGTATTGCGCTGTATACTTGCTAAGGGTATAGCATAACTTTTGTTCTAAGCCACCAACATGAAGATGGAAATAAAATAAATTCACAGTTTCCATGAAATATTTGGGGCAAATGGTTAGAGGAAGAGGAGAGGTATAGAAGGAAGGCTGGATATGTGATACACCGCTTTCTGATGATTTGGCTTAGTATATAGAGATAGACGTTAGAATGGATGGAAGGAGAACTGACTCTGGGTGGTGAACACACAATGTAATATATAGATGCTGTATTACAGAATTGTACACTTGACACCTATGTGACTTTACTAACCTTTGTCACCCCAATAAACTTGAATTAAAAAAAAGAATCTCAAGGTCGGAAGATAATATTTTATAAATATTACCGGTAGCCCATATTTTGATAGCTATTGGGTAACAGAGAGTTCAAAAATATATTTCTGAATAAGCTCCTTTTGTGCAGCCGCTGATGTAGTCAGTCGAGTGAGGAGTCATGCTTTAACTATCAACAGAGCCAGCATGCAATTGACATTCTCTTATAATGTTGCATGCTAGAACTAGTATGTATGCCTTACCCTGTTCCATTGCTCACCCATGCGCTCATGCACACACATTCTGCTTGGAAATGAACTGCAGGGCAAGAGTTGTGAGTAGAGACCCAAAGGCAGGATCAATATTATCATAAGAAAAAAATTTCCCTCTGTGCAGACCAAGAGTTCTATTCCATGTAGCATGACCATGTAAAGTTTAGTCTGGAAAAATTCCTAAAGCAGGTGCAGTCAAATCTCTGCCATAGTCATACTGCATTAAAACATCCAAAAGGCTAGGTTTGCACAGGAAAACCTCCTGCTGTGTCTTCTGAGATTAATTATTTATGAAATTTAAACCAAAGTGACTGAAGTAACGTGCTATATGGAATTATTTGATATAAACCAATTAATAGTTTCTCTGAAGCTCTTCATGGTGCCACTATTTAGATACTGGGATCAATTTCTTCTGAAGGCTCACCTGCTGGTAATTAGAAAAGAAACAATAAAACAATACGTCCATCTACTTCAAAAGTGGTGTCTGATTATTAAAGAACAAGTTTAAAAGGGCATGATATAAAAAATTTAAAAAGAAATAGATTAAAAGAAACATTTTGATTAATGGGAAAGTATTAATGGAGTGAATTCCTCAGAACCCTGATTCTCTCAGTAGCTGCATGATGGGAATTTGACTAACATCAGAAACCAGGGGTCTATACTGAAAATAAGTAGCTTTGAATCCATAAATAACCCCTGCCTCTACACTCAAAGGACAAGAACAGGGAAACAGGAAAATTCACAGGTAATCTTGTAATTTATCCTTTTAGACTTCTCCAGAAGTTATAAAAAGAGTATAAAATAGTTTGAAATGGAAAGACAGAGTAATTACCTTCTCACCACCCTTCCACCTTCATCCTTGTTTTGGGGTAAATTGACCAGAGAAACCTTGGTCTGCAATTTTATCAAACAAGAAACCAACATAGGGTTTGAAAAGCATTTCCAAGAGATAAGAAAGGGTATAATTCTGGAGACATTTTTTTAAAGACATTTTTTTTATTGGACTCAGTTAGTTGGACACCTTTATCAAATCCTTAAGAAACAGATAATTCTAATGTTATTAAAACTGATCCACAGTTAGAGTATTTTGGTCCATTTCCTAAGGTACTGTATTCATTTTCATGAGGTTAGCATGCCACGGATAGCCAAACATGGCAAAAAAAACCCAAAGCAACCATAAACTAATCTGTAGGAATAAACATGTGAGAATATACTAAACTTTTAGCAAATTAAGTACATAGCTTGTTAGAAAATAATTAGCAATATACAACTCAGTTTATCAAAGAAAGTCAGTGATAGTTTAACATAGAACACCTGGGAATAAAATTTTGCACTTACATAGCACTTTAATGGAAGGAGAAGAAAGTATAAATAGATGGTAAAAATTAATTTAATAAATTCAAGCTTTATTTGTGGTAAAAATGAGTAAAATTAGTAATATTGGTAAATATATTAGTAAATATTTTTAAAAATCCCTTAATATGGTAAGGAATTTATATCAGAAATCCATAGCAAACATCATACTAAATAGTCAAACTATAGAGATATTAATATAATACTAAAAAATATGACAGATGCCTCCTCTCAATGCTGTTTAGTCCATGGTATCATTGAAATTTTAGGCAATAAAGTAAGGGTTTTTGTTTTTTTTTAAGGGTACCGGAAAGGAAATCACAAGTTGTCATTTTGAAATCTTAGATTATTTACCTAGAATCAACAGAAAACACTGTTAGGTACGTATAATAAAATTTGGTAAAGTTACTATATAAAGGGGGAAAATGCTCCAAATAAATACTTTAATGGAGAGTTTGTAATACACTATGGCATAAATAAATAAAAATACTTGATAGTGATAAAGCTATGTGGATAATTAAAATAGGGTTATGTGATCAGGAATCACTGAAAGACTAAGGATGAATGGTGGGAGAGGTGTTATTAGGAGGTGCTTTATTAGGAGATGATGTTTAAACTCATATTTGAATGAGGAAAAAAGAGCCAGGCATGAAGAAAAGAACTTCTCACCTACAGAACTGAGAACTAATAAATTTGTATTGATTTAAACTGCTAAGGCTGTGGTAATTTGTTACCAGCAATAGGTAAGTAATACATAAAGGGTGTCAGAAATAAAAATAGCCTTGCATTGAGAGGTCTGCAGAGACGTGGGGTGATTAAGGGTCTGCCAGTCTTCTGTTAGAAAAGATGAGGGGAACTTCAGTTACAAGATTAAGGTTATGGAGGGAAAGATCAGGGGTCCAGTATGGGGGTTTTAGAGGCCAAGGGATTATGGGATGCTGGGTCAGATAAATGAATGACTTCGGATGCTTGAAATTCTAGTATTCTATGAGGTTAATGTAAATGTGAGACGCTTACATAACTTCCAGTAAGTCCTGTATGTGAGGAAAATGGGCAACCAGCTGGAAGGTACAGGCCATTGGGTCCTTATTCTCTTCTGCAGTTCTCTTCTGCAGTGGTGGGGCAGCGAAGAGGTGGGTAAAGTTTTCTTGGAGAGCTGACCTCTTAGTGACTGGAACTATGAGTGGTGTCTTAGTCTTTCTAGAGAGTTTCATGTGGGGGTTGGGAGGGAAGTGATCTCGTTAGAAACAGGAGGCTAGGAACTGCCTCTTCCTTCCAGAGAGCATAGAGTATAGAGAGACACAATATACCGAAAAAACTTAGCAGACGCTAAATATGATAATGTAATTGGTCTTAGTTTATAAAGCAGAGAAAGTAAGTCTCCGAGGTATTAACCTGCATCTCTATGCTTCCAGTGTTGTACCTCTTCAACCTTGAAATCCTTGGTGACTGTAGCTAACATCACACTTAATGGTGAAACCCTGAAAGCTTTGCCCCTAAGATCAAGAACAAGACACGGATGTTCACTCTCACCAGTTCTATTTTACATTGTATTGGAGATTCTATCCAGGGAGTTTAGATAAGAAAATGAAATCAAAAGCATCCAGATTGAAAAGGAAGTAGTCAAAATACTTCTGTATATTTAAAAAAATCCTAGGGAACCCACACACATTAAAAATCTATTAGAGTTACAAGTTCAGCAAGGTTGCAGTATACAAGATCACACAAAAATCAGTTGCATTTCTATATACTGAACAATCTGAAGATAATATTTTAAAATTCCAAATTGTTTGAATAAAACCCTTAGGAATAAATTTAACAAAAGAAGTGCAAGGCATGTACACTAAAAACTACAAAACAAATTAAATAAGACAAATAAATTGAGAGATATCCTGTGTTCATAGATCGGAAGGCTTAATATTAAGATGATATTGAACACTCAATATTAAGATGACAGTTTCGGCCAAATTGACCTACAGATTTAGTTCAATCTCTGTTAAAATCCAACTGCTTCTTTTGCAGAAATGGACAAGCTGATAGTAAAATTCATATGAAATGCAAGGGACCCAGAATCGACAAAATAATTTTTCAAAAGAAAAACAAAGAGGACTCAGACTTCTCAATTTCAAAACTTAGTGCAAACCTATAGTCATCAAGACAGTGTGGTACTGGACTAAAAACAGACATTGAGATCAATGGACTAGAATTTCGAGTTCAGAAATAAAGCCATACATCTATGGTCAATTGATTTTCAACAGGGGTGTCAAGTAAATAGGGAAAGAATAGTTTTTTCAGCAGGTAATACTGGACAACTGGATATACCCATACAAAGGGAAAAAAAGAATTTAGACCCCTTACTATATACAAAAATTAACTCAAAGTGTTTAAGAGTGTAAGATTTAAAAGTATAAAACTCTTAGAAGAAAACAGTGGCTTAGATCTTGTGACCTTGGATTAGGCAATGGTTTCTTAGATAGGATACTTAAAACACAAATCACTAAAGAAAAAAACAGATAAATTGGACTTGATCAAAATTAAAATCATTTATGCATCAAAGAATACTATCAAGAAAGTGAAAAAGAACATAGAGTGGGAGAAAATACAGGCAAAGGATTTTCATAGACATTTCTCTAAAAATATAAATTGGCCAATAAGCACATGAAACAATGCTAACCATTGGGAGTCATAAGTGAAATGCAAATCAGAATTAGGAAATACCACTTCACACCCATAGGATGATAAAATAATAATAATAAAACAGATAGTAACTAGTGTTGGAGAGGATGTCTAGAAATTGGAAGCCTCATATATTGCTGGTGGGAGTGTAACATGGTACAACTGCAGTGGAAAGCAGTTTGACAGTTCCTTAAAAGTTCAACACAGAGTTACCATATGAGCTAGCAATTCCACTCCTAGGTATGTACACAAGAAAACCGAAAGCATGTGTTAAAACAAAAACGTGTACAAGAATATTCATAGCAGCATTATTCATGATAGCAAAAAAAACGGAAACAACCCAACTGATCAATGAATAAACTGATGAATGGATAAACAAATACAGGTGTATTTATACACTGACATATTATGCAGACATAAAGAAGAATGAAGTGTAAATACATACTGTTGATGGATGAACCTTGATCATACTGTGCTAAGTGAACAAAGCCAGACACAAAGATCACATGGTAGATAATTCCATTTATGTAAAATGTCCAGAATAGGCAAATACATAGAGACAGAAAGTAAATTAGTGGTTAGCAGGGACTAGAGAGAAGGAGGAATGGGGAATGACTACCAATAGGTATAGGATTGCTTTTTAGGGTGATGAAATGCTCTGGAATTATGTAGTGATGATGGTTGTACAACCTTGTGAATTAAAAAGAACACTGAATTGTACATTTTAAAGTGCTGAATTTTATGATATGTGAATTATATCTCCAAAAAGAAAAAAGAAAAAATCCCAGGTTCATTGTGATGGTATGCTGCGGATAGTTTTGATGACTTGGATCCATTTGGACTGTTTTGTAGTAAGCTTCACTGCGTGCTAGAGACTGAAGAGATTCTGCCAAGCAGGTGGACCCAGGAGCATTTTTGAAAGCCAGAAATGATGCAGAGGCATCACTTGTGATCATTCTGTCATGCACAGATTTGGATTCTTAAGCTTTTATGTTTTTTAGTGGCAGAGGCAGCAGAGTTCCCAGGGTCTGTTCCTTAGTTTCATGGGTGTTGAAAGCCAGGACTAACACACCCATTCTGCTGACATCAGTTTGTAGCTGGAAGGTGTGTGGCCCTTGAGCCCGCAGCTGCAGCAGTAGCTTCTAGATCCCTCTGTTTCTGATCATGGCAGAGATGGTGGCTTCCCTGGAGGACTGTTTGGTAGGAGTTGTTGTGAGGATCATTCCTGAAAGATCAGCCTGAAAGCTTCTTACACCGCCCTGCCAATGATTTTCTAAGTCTCTGTTTCTGAATCAAATGTCTTTTTGTTTCATCTAGCTCAAATGATTTCTGCCTCTTCAATTAAAGTCTGATGGATGAACATGGTGTATGAGGCTCCTGCCAGCTTCCTCCTCCCATCCTTCCTCGGTCCACACTTTGTGTTCCAGCTCCATCAAACTAGTGTCATTTCTGCCACATACCCTGCTTTTTCATGCTTCTATGCCTTTGTACCTGCTGTCACTTCTGCCTGGATCATTTCATTCTGACTTCTCTGACTAGTCATTTTTCAAGTGTAAATCATCATCTGGAAGTGACACGAGTGGGAGGAATTATCTCCTAAAAGTCTCTTGAGACACCTGCCCTCCCAGCCAAGTCTGGGCACATGCTCTTCCTTTGTACCCACTACCACCATAATACCATGTTAGGTTGCAAGACTACTTATAAATTGAAACTATAAGCTTCTTGAGTGCAGAACCTCTTCTTGCTCTTCTCTGTTACAAACATTCGGCACCCATTAATTCTTCCTTTTCAGAATTGAATTTATGACTTTGAACAATCTTACTAAATTTTGTGAGTGTAACATATAAGAACTAAAGACTAGCTTGAGAAAGTAAATTAAAATACCAGAATTTTATACATATATATATATAAGATAAATTGGGGTTCTATTTGTAGGTCCATGATGGAGTATAATTATATCTTAATTCAAGTTACCTCTCCAGGGTGATTTAAGGGCTCATTGCAATGAAAAACGTTTTTCACGTAACTGTGAATATGGTGAAATTAGGGCATACTTTAATCTACTTATACAAATGATAATGTTCAATACATTAAGGAGACTTAAGTTAAAAAATTTCTGGGATTTGATAATTGAATGGTAAACACATTCCAAATTACCATTAAGTTTTTTCTCTTTATTGTCAGCTACTACTTTAAACCCACGGTATATATTGTATATTTTCATGAATATAAGTATATGTTTCTACCATGTTTTCCTGAAAATAAGACCTAGCAGGACCATCAGCTCTAATGCGTCTTTTAGAGCAAAAATTAACATAAGACCTGGTATTATGTTATGTTATGTTATGTTATGTTATGTTATGTTATGTTATACCTGGTATTATAGTAAAATAAAACTGAGTCTTATATAAGACCCAGTGTTATAGTAAAATAAGATAGTAAAATAACGTGTCTTTACTCCAAAAGACACGTTAGAGCTGATCGTCCGGCTAGGTCTTATTTTCGGGGACACAAGGTATACATATATTTTAGGCAAAGTATTTCCAATGTCGCAGATCTACAATCTGAAGACTGGGCCTCACCAATGTCACAATGATGGAAACTTTAGATTAGAAATATGGCAGAGGAAAGAGAGGAGAGAGAAATTTTTGGCCTGTAGTATTTCAGAGGGTGGTCTCAATCTATGAATGTCTGGACACTGTCCGGACAGCGTCTTTATCTGTATACAGGCATCAAGTTTTGGATTTATCAGAAAGAATTAAATAAAGATTGAGTTAAGGGGAAAAAAAGGCAGATGGTCAAGTTGGGAAAGCTCACTACTCAAAATAATCATGGCATTTTAAAATAATAGTGAGTTGGGAAGATATGCATAAATACCATACTATTTATGAAATTATACTTATTTCTTTGGAAACCTGTGTGAATTTTTAGGGAAATGTGGGAAGACAGGCACACTCATTCTTTGTGCTGCACTTACTGAGTTCATTGTCAAATGCATTCTAATAGTGCCCTAGACTGCAATTTCAGTGTAGTTTTATACATACATATTATTCATTTTCTGTTCCTTTCAATTCAATAAACTACTAAGTGATTATTACCACTTCAAGTCATATGAGATTATGCTGTTTCTCTTTTTTTTTTGATAAAAATAACTTTTACTGTCTTTTCGTATTAAAAAAGCTATGCATATTAATTACTGGGAAATCAAAAAAATGGAGACAAGCAAGAAGATAACCTGTAATTCTACCTACCAGAAAAAAAAAAATGTTAAAGCTTCAGTGCCTATGCTTCTACTTTTCTAAGTATATATCTTTTACTTATAAAATTAGAATTATACCAAAAATTTTATTCTCTTAGAATACAGGAGGAATAGCTATCCATCTTAACATTATTTTTTGGCAATTTCATGGTGTCCCTTTATGTGGATTACCGTGATCTATTTAATTAACCCCTATTTAATTGACATTTATTTTGATCTATTTAATTGACATTTAAAATTTTCTATTTTAAATGATCTATTTAATTGACATTTAAAATTTTCCAATTATTCAAAAGTACAAGCAGCACTGTGATGAATAGAAATGTAATTAAAGCTTTTCACAATCTTTATTATATTCTAAGGATAAACTCACCAAACTGAAATTACGGGATCAGAGGGCATAGTTATTTTAAAAGCTTTTTGTATATATTACCAAGTTGCCCTTTCACAATAGTCTGTCATTTACATTCTCATCATAGGAGAGTGTTACTTCTCTGTATTTTATTTTTTATTTTATTTTATTTTTTTTTATCTCACAGGTACATTTATTCACACCTGCATTCACTAAAACCATTGAAAAATATGTTCACAATTTTGACAGACAAAAATTTGCTTATCTCTGTGTGGGTCTTGAAAGATTATCCTTTTGTTATATATTAGAGCATATTTCCAGTTTGCAATTTGTCTTAAGTTTGTGATTGTCAAGTATATTGGTTTTTGCTTCATGGCTCCTGTCCTTGGTATCATGCCTGGGAAATGTACACAAACATTCTGTAGCCCAACTTCATATAGCAATTTACCTATTTTTTAAATTTTTTTTATTTTATGGGTTCCCCGCACAAATCTTTACTAATCATTTTTTTTGGGGGAGAGGGAGGAAGTAAGAGGTAAATGTGTAACTATTTTTATTCCTCAAATGTTTTTCCAATTCTCTCAACACAATTATTGAAGAAACCATTCTGTCTCCGCTTATTTGTCCTTTCTAAAATAAAAAAGGCGTTCAGTTATTTAAAATTTTGCACTGTATTCTATAAAATCACACTGATCTAAACATTTAAAAATCCTTTTATGACTGCAGTAAAGATACAAGTGCTTTATCAGATAAAGTCTCTTAACGCCTTTTATAAAGGAATTCTTGATTCCTTTATAAAGTAAAGATGTGGGGTAAAATTATCCTTTGACTGCCAGTGAGGGCCTGCTTGGTCATCTCATCACCCCTTCTTTAAACCTAAGATTTCTTGGAAAATTCCAAGTCAAGATCTGTTGCATTAAACAGCGTTAAAAATATATATTTACCAGCTGCTCCCTAATTGTAAAAGAATATTGAAAATATTATACAGTTAAAAATTCTAGATGGATTATCTATTTAGTAACAACTTTGAAAAATAGAACATTAACTGCTTTTTTGCACTTAAAAAAATTAATACCATTAAGGAAAACAGGAAATGCCTCCAAAAATCATTGATTATTATTAAAGTGGTATATGCAACACAGAGCTGAATTCACTCAAGAACTGATTAGATTGTCTTCTTGTTTTACCTTCTTATAAGAAATACGTGTTTGGTCATTCAGATGACCCAAATGTATTTTTCATATATAGTCAGTCTTCATCCACAGTTCCTGGCTTACAGCTTCCCAAACTCTTAGAATTTCCTAAATGTTGAGAATGATAAAGTGTCTTTTGTTATGTTAGTGAGGTGGCTTTTGGAATGAGCTTAAGGATAGGGGCTGGTTGCCAATGGAGCCCAACTAGTGATTAGAGGTGTGAAACTTTCAGTCCCACCCTTAACCTCTGGGGAAGGGGAAGGGGCTGGAGGTTGAATTAATCAGCAGTGGCCAAGGACTTAATCAATTATGTCTGTGTAATGAAGCTTCCATAAAAACCCCAAAGGATGAGGTTCCAGGAGCTTCTGGTCTGGTGAACATGTGATGGCGCTGGGAGAGGGTCTGGAAGCTCCTTGCCCTTTCCCCATACCTTGCCCTGTGTCTCTTCCATCTGGCTGTTCCTGAGTCATATCCTCTCATAGTAAACCAGTAATCTAGTGTGTAAATGTCTCTGTGTTCTGTGAGCTGCTGTAGCAAATGAATGGAATCCAAGGAGACGGTTGTGGGAACCTCTGATCTACAGCCAGAAGTGCAACCTGGACTTGCTACTGGCATCTGAAGTGGGCATGGGGGACAGTTTTGTAGGACTGAACCCTCAACCTGTGGAATCTGGTGCTATCTCCAGGTAGCGGTGTGAAAATTGAGATGAATTCTTGGACATCCTGCTGGTATCTGGGAAATTGGTTGTTGGAGTGCGGACCACCACACACACATTGGAATTGGTACCAGGAACCTAGTTTAACCTTTATGTACACAAAAGAACAAATATGCTAACTTACCTATTTCTCAAGAATAATTCAGGCAGTCATTCAATTCAGGTTCATTTAGTAATGTTAAAAATTACTTTTCAATGGGATAGAGATTCAGTCAGAAATCCAATGGTTCTAATAGTATTTTGAAGTCTAGTGCTCACTTCTAGGAATTTTATTTTTCAAATAGCAAAGGTGGTCAAAATACAGACATGTGTGTTATAGAGGAATGACTGAACAGAAAGAAATAGGAAATCATGTGGCGTGACACAAAAATAGGATGGACGATCCTCACTTTTAGATAGAGCAGCCCTTCTCAAGCTTTCTCGTTCACGTGAGTCATCCTGGGAGCGTGATAGACACATACTGCATGTTCTGATTCCGAATCACAGGTAGACGGAGTCTATGTTTCTAACAAGCTTCAAGTCATGCTGAGGCTGCTGGTCCATGGGGCACCCTTCGAGCAGCAATAATTTAGAGGAATTTGGCTTCCATTCAGCTCTACAATTCTAGGCTTACCTAACAGTAAGAGATTCCTCCTTTACTTGGTAAAGAAAACTTGGGCTTCATTTTTCCAAGTATGTTTCTGTTTCATTATGTGAACCATCACACGAACATCCAGAATCTTGACCCCGAAGTAAATTACTTACCACCTGAAGTACAGTAAGGCAGATGATAGCACGTTCTCAGACTTCTCCAGGCAGAAGCAGTAGAACTGCAACCTACCCAGGACTTCAGTAGTGCTGAACAATGAGAACGCTATTATAGCGCCTGCGAGAAAGACTTGTACAATCTCTTACACTAGGTAGGAAAGACCAGTCACCGTGGAGGGTCTTCTGCATTGAGTTATCCAAAGTACACAAGAGCTGCTTCTGATTTGCCAAGAAATTCTGATTTGCCTGACTATCCTTTGGTCTGTTCTCTAATCTATGGTAATCATTATTAGTGTGTGTCTTCAAGAGGCTGTGTAGGTGTGAGTGTGTGTGTGTGTGTGTGTGTGTGTGTGTGTAAATTTAAGGTTTTTTAAATAAGTGTTTTTAAGGCAAATATAACCCCCTACAAAGAGAATACCAACCTTGCAGATTTCTCCTTGCAGGGAGGTTCATGGAAAATGTTCAAGTTCTAGTTCCAGATCTGCTATTCACAAACTAGATTGTCTTTGACAAATCACTTTACTACCTGGACTTCGGGTCCTCATTTATTAAATGAGCGAGCTGGGTAAGATGACCTCTAGTGTCTTTTAAGTCAATAATTTCACAAAAAGAGCTTGGTATAAAACTTAGACTTTGGCTTGAGTCTTTTGTTTTCATAAGGAATTAATACATTTCACATGTTAGAACCAGAGGGTCAGCTTTCTAAAAAAAAAAAAAAAATTATTTTGTTGATTTCTGATTCTGAAAATTGTTTGTAATAGCAACCTCCTTTCTTTTGGCAATTGTCAGTGTAATTTCCATTCCCATGTAGTTGATTTGTTGCTTTACTGTCTGGCTGCTTCACTGATTTTCTCTTTGATTTGGTATACTGAAGTTTCACCCCATATATCTAAATATAGAATTTATTTTTCTTTATTCTGATGATAACTCCTGCTTCCAGTATATAATGATTCATGTTTTCCGTAAGTTTTAGCATATTCTCATCCATTATATTGTCAAGTATTATTCCTTTCCTGTTCTCTGTACTCTCTTCTCTTAGGACCCTTATTAGATGTATATAAGATCTTCTTATGTTCTCAGTCTCTTAACTGATTTCACATTTTTATCTCTGTCTTTTCCTGGGGTAACTCTATAAGATTGCCTGAGATATGTTTTCTGTTCATTACATCTTTTTTTCATTTGTGTGAGATCAGTTTTTAAACTCATCTATTGGTTTAGTTTTTTTTTCCTTTTCTTTTAATGTCTAAAATTTGTTTGGTTCTATTTGAAATTCACCATGCTTTCTCCATCTTTCTTGTTCTTTCTTTATTGTGGCCACTTTCTCATAGACTTTTTTCATCATGTAAAAGACACTTATTACACTAACAACAAATTATCTGAAAAGGAAATAAAGAAAATGATCCCATTTAAAAAAGTTTCTTACACAGTTTTTCTTTACATATTTGCCTTTGCATGTACACTTAAGCCTTCTCCATTCTGATATTTGAGAAATATTTTTCTATAATCTGGCTTATTTTGAAAATGGCTATTTGTTCTTTGAAAAGTTTTTATTTGGATATCAATGTTAGCTAGGAATCTGTATTGGTGAGGATTCAATTCAGGTGCATGTAAGAGGAAACTCCCAAATAACAGTGTCTTAAAAAATAGAAGTACATTTTTCCCTCACATTAAAGAAATAATCCAGTAGTTGGCTGGCTCTAGGAAATCTTCAGGAACACCGTTTCCTTTCAACTGTCACCTAACTCGACTCAGATTAATCGGTACAAAATGGCTAATAGAGCTCCATTCATCGTATCGGCTTTCCAGCAAGCAGCATATAGGGAGAAAAAGGATAAATATCCTCTCATTTAAGAAAGCTCTCCTCTGTCATGACACTAAATTTTTTTCAACTGTTTTTCTGTATCATTTGTTTAAAAAGCAATACTTTACACATTGACTTGAAATGCCTCCTTTATCAAATACTAAATTCTTAGAAAACTCTTTCTGAGATTCCCACCCCCCGGTACATCCATCCATGTGCTTACTGATGTATCAGTACTACACAGTTTTCACTTTTAAATTCTGATAATACTGTATCTGGCTATTTATTGACCACTGCCACCCCCACCAAAAAAAAAAACAAAAAAAAAACAAAAAAAAAAAACCAATTCATGGCTTTCTTCATCATTTACTTTCTTGAAATGAATTTAGAATCCTGGGTCAGTTTGCAGACACACACACACACACACACACACACACACAGACACACACAGAAAATCTTGGAATTATAGGCAATTTCTAGATTTTGCATTTATTTGTCTTTTACATACTCCAGCTTTTGTAGTTATGTTCTGTTCATATGGTCTGGTCCTTCACATTGCTTGCCGAGTTTATTTCTAATTGTTTTATAATTTTGTTGCTATTTAAAATAGAATTATACTTTTAACAGTTTTTTGGGGGAGCAGATATGTAGAACAACTACCTACTAGTAACTTTATTACGTAATATATGTAACCAGTTTCCTTTCTCAACTCTGTAATTAATATAAGTTTTAAGTTGATTCTCTTGATTCTTTTAGATCCACAATGAAACCGCCTCCTTTCTAATCGTTAAACCTCTTTATTTTCATGCTTCGTTACATAGGCTAGAACTCTCAGAACAATGTCCATTAATAGAGACTTGTGCAAACTCTTTGGTTGGTCTTATTTGTGACTTTAAATTAATTTCAAACTTAAACACAATATTAACTTTTGGTTCGATACAGATATTCCTTATTCTAATAAAAGATGTACCCCAGATTTTTAAAAGTTTTGTGCGTGTGTGTGTGTGAAAGCTTTTGTTTTTTTTTCCCTCCTCTTTATTCTCTGCATTCATAAAATGTATTACATATTTTCCTTTGGCACGTTAGTATGATAGTAATATTAACGACTCAAGGAGTTGCTAATAGTATGGAACCTAGAGCCAGATTTCTTGGCTTCAGTCCTGTCTCCACCACACAAAGCGTCTTCTTTGCTGTCTCAGTTACTCACTTGTAAAGGAAGGGCTAGAGTCATACCTACCTCGGTTATTGCAAAGATGAGATGTTAATGCATATAAATGTCTTTGAACAGTACCAGGTAAATCGTAAACGTGAGCGTCATCATCATCATTTCTGTTGAACTTGGACTAACCCTGTATTATCATATTATACTATCATTTTATTTATTACATTATCGTGAATAACCATATTTATTGCAGGTTAAATAATTCCTAAGGAGATAAAGCTAGTAAGTGCTCTAATCGAGATTCAAACCTCTGTCATCTCCATCTCCCCTTCATACTCATAATGGAATTTAATATTTATTTTAGGAGTGTGTCTGTCAAGTTTTATTACTGTATTATATTGCCTTGGTAAGTGATTTAGGTAGTATTCCATCTTTTCCTCCGTTCTGGACCGGTTTAAGTAGCATAGAAACTACCTCTTCTTCACGTGTTTGTTAAAATATTGCTTCTAGACCATCTGGGCTCCATAATTCTTTTGGAAGAAATGCTACAGTCTTTAAAACTGTTTCTCAGCCAGGTCAGAGCCTGGATCTGCACTTAGGGAACCAACATTTAGTGACTATGTGCTGTGTGTAAGGGATTGAGTTGGGGATTGGTGGGTAGAAAGACATGAATAAGGCATCTGAAAAAGTTTACCAATTAAGGGGTAGAGAGGACTGGTTCAAACAGAGCACATAAACAATGTGTGGCAAGAAATTAAGGTAATGAAAAAAAGGCCATGCTTCATTGCTGGCAAAGGGTGAACCTTGTGGCTTAGTGATCCTATACCCCATATGGAGCAGGTGAGGTTTGAAGTAGGCTTTTAAGAGGAGCTAAGATTAAATAGGAAGAGAAGGGGATATTTACGCCTGATTGCTTTAGAAGCAGGATTTCAGAGCTCATATTTTGAGAAATTTTGAAATGCCTTCATCTGTCCTTTTCCCCTTCCTTTTTACTTGTCCTAGGGAGCTATGTAATGCAGAGCAATGAGAATAGACTTTGAAGCAATCCAGACTGAGGCGAGTTTAAGCAAGTCCCCCAGTAACTCTGAGCCTTCAGTTTCCTGTTGGTAGAATGGGCATGAGGAACCCCACCTCACGCCACAGCAGTGTGGAACAAATGTGGGGAAAGATGTGCAAGCACTTAACAAAGGTAGCTGGTTACTCAGATGCCCCATTTCTCTTTGCGTTACTGTGGGCAACTGTTGTCAGTCAAAATGGCACCGTTAACTGCAGACAATCAAAACCTTTTAAAATCCCTACTCCAGGCTCCCTGTGCGCATTGAGGCACTAACACTTATTACTCTACCTACAAACCACATGGAACTACTTACTCCTCGTTTCCAGATCTGCCGTATGTCTTCATGACATGATCATTCACTAGCCGTTTCCATAGGCTGTTCTCTCTGCTTGGAATGACCTTTCCCCCTTCTTTCCTTTCTTCTTGGAAAGATCTTATGTTTCTTCCAAGGCTCAAGTCCAGTGTAATGTCTCCTATGGGGGATCTCCCAGATAAAATTATTTGCTTGTTTCTCAGAGGTACCATAGCATCAGAACAGACATCTTTTCCTTACACTGAGAGTTCTCTCAAGGCTCTGGCTGCAGTTTATTTTGTCTTCGCATCTTCCCGCAGTATTGCCAGTCAACAGTGACTGGCTTGACAGCAGATGCTCATGATGTTAGTTGAATGTGCATGTATGAACAAATCCCCAAACCAAGGCTCGCAGATACCTGGTGCCACCACATCCACTGCTGGGCAAAAGCAAAAATGAAGCTCTGGAACAGGTCTTGACAGCAAAGTTGTTATTTTATACTCTTTCATTGGAAGTTCCTATTCTTTTGTTGTTATAGCTGGTGAAACCACATCGGAGCAATTATCCCCTCCTGAGTGAATTCAAGAGGATAGTTTATAATCTCTAGAAACCACAAGGAGAAAGCTGGTGATTTGAGAAAACTCTACCCAGAAATAATGTAGATGCTACACTATTTAGTTACCCTAAAGAGACATTCAGAATGAAATTAAATTTAAATCCGAGAGAAGCAGTTTATTCAGGGAAAGTAACAAGACTTTTACATTCTTAGGAAGAAGTGAACTTTTCTTGATCTCATATCATAACTGGAACAACATTTTATAAACCCAAAGACCCAAACCATTTGCTAGAGTTGAAAAAACATCAACTTAAAATAACAAGTGTTTGATTGCCATGTCGATATCTGTAATGCTCTGAGATTTCAGTCTCTTTGTTTTTATGTAGTTTAGGAAGTGACTGAGATGTCTATGACTGTATTGATTCAGTGGTTTTGTTCAGTAAGCATTGTCAATCATAATGTGCTGTGTGCAGTGCTGGAAACAGTCGACATGTATTTGATAGGAAAAAGTTGAGATTTTTAAAAAAGAACAAGATCTACTTCTCCTTTTCCTAGAATTCGAGTAACCATGGGTTCTCTGGCCCCTAATCACCTTCTCACCTTGAGAAATTCCTGGGGGAGCTGAAGGATTACTCAGAGAAGCACTGGAAACATATCTGAAGGAGCAGTAGGTTCCTAGAGAAGCTGTTAGGGAAGTGGCATCCTCCTTCATGGAAGGCAGAATGAAATATTACTTCCTTCTGATTTGAGAATATTGGTCACAGAGGTGTTTAACATTTCATTATGGTGTTGGTTTTAGTGTTTATTCTTTCTGCTGTGATCACGTGTGGAGAGAAGGATGTAAAAGAAAAGAGGGAATGGTTAAAAAAAAATTTTAAGCTGATTCAGAGGCTAGAAAGGTGAGCTAAGTTTGTCCTTTTACTTGTTTTTGACAGTGTGTACAGCAGATAGGCCACATGTGTCTGAATTGAAATGCTGCTGATGGTGGTTCCAACCAGATTAACTATTCATAGTCCCTGCTGTATACCAGGTCCTTCAGAGGAATAGAAGATGAGGATGACACAGTTCCTGCCGGCAGACTGTCTGACATCGGGCAAAATGGTTAAGATTGGGGTACAAATGGGAGCATAAGCGAAGTCCTGTAAGAGCAATGCAAAGTGCTGTTGGGTTAGTGACGTGAGGGAGGTAACATCGCCAGTTGGGGGCAATCAAGAAAGGTGCCATGGAGGTGCTGGCATTTAAAATGGATACTGATAAATTAGGTAATATTTTCGATGGCAGTAGGGGAGCCTTCTCACTTCAGAAGTCCTGCTCTTTAATTTCAGATCTCTACTGCCAGTATAATTACAAGCCCTGTTTGGAGAGCAGTGGATAGTTTGGCTGGAGTGTGGTATATGTTCAGGGGGTTGGAGGTTAGTTGGGCAGAAGCAGGAAAGGTGCCTGGAGGATTTACAGTTGCAGGCAGGCGAGTCTGTACTTCCACATTCAGTGGGGGAGTGTCTGAAGGTTTGGGCAGAGCACTGCAATGACTCACATGGGCTTCAGTGATTGTAATCGGGCAGCTCGGAATAGTGGGAACTCATTTTTAATTGCACGAGCAGATAGCAGTGGAAAGATTGTCACAGTTGTTCAGTTATGGTGTAACAAAACCATAGAATGAGCAAGGTCAAGGGACTCAGGTGAAGAGTTTTTAGACTCGACACCAAAAGATGATCCATAAAAGGAAAATCTGAGAAATTGGATGTTACCAGAATTTAAAAATCTTGCTCTGTGAAAGATCCTATTAAAAGGACGAAAAGACAAACTGCAGAATGGGAGAAAATATTTGCAAACCGCATATCTGACAAAGGACCAGTATCTAAAATATATGAAGAACTCTCAAAACTCAATCGTAAACAACAAAAACAAACCAATTTAAAAGGGGGTAAAAGGCATAAACAGACATTCCCTGAAGAGGATATACAGATGGTGAATAAGCACATAAAAAGATGTGCAGCATCATTAGCCATCAGGGAACTGCAAATTAAACCCACAATGAGATATCACTACACAACTATTAGAATATCTAAAGTGAAAAACAGTGACAACCCAAATGTCAAGGACGTGGAGGAAATGACTCATTTGTCTGTTGCTGATGGGAATGTTAAATGGAACAGTCACTCTGGAAAAGAATTTGGTAGTTTCTTGTCAAACTACATGTGCAATTACCATCCTTCTAAAAGTTCAGGAAAAGGAGATTCACATCAAGATGAGCAACAGAAAAGTATGGAGGTCAAATCCCAACCAACTACTATAAGAAAAAAGGCATTAAGGAGCAGAGTAACATCCCTACCGATAATGAAAGCATGCTGAAAAGGCAGGATCCAAAAATTTGTAAGTTTAATTTGCAAAGCAAATTAAGAGATGTGAAGAAAATTATGCAGGACATGAAAGAATAACATGAAACAGAATTAGAAAAACTCAGAAATGAAATGACAGAAGTCAAGAAATTAGAAATAAAATTGTTAAAATAATTTTAGAAAGGATGGCTAAACTAGAAGGAACAAGAAAAAACATCGAATAAAGGAGATAAGTTGGAAAGTTTTAAAATGTAAAAGGAAATGTAAAGAAGAGACAAAAAAGGATTCAAAAGAAAATTAAACATGGAAGGTAAGCAAAGAGGATCCAGTACACATAAGAATCTCTGAGGAAGATATCAGAGCAAAGAAATAAGACAAATACTAAAACAATAATTGCAAAAATTTTGCTGAAATAAATAAATTGAAAATGTAAACTTTATACCTGAAAATATTGAGCTAGAATAGCCAGCATAAGACACTTTCTGGCAAAAATTACTGGCCTTTAAAGAAAGAGAAAAAATCTTTTGGATATCTAGACAACATTAATGTATTATGTACCAAGTTTCCCCGAAAATAAGACTTAGCTGGACAATCAGCTGTAATGCATGTTTTGGAGCAAAAATTTTAAAAATCTTACAGTAAAATAAGACCGGGTCTTATATAATAATATAATGTAATATAATATAATGTAATATAATATAAAGACTGGGTCTTATATTAATTAATATTTGCATGATTGTCCAGCTAGGTCTTATTTTGGGGGTAACACGGTGTTAGTTTGGTGCAAACGTAATTGCGGTTTTTGCAATTATTTTGAACCTTTTAAACTGCAGTTATGTTTGCACCAACCTAATATAAGAGAAATAAAATTAGATTATCATTAGATATCATTGGCAGTCATCTATGTGCCAGAAGAGAAGGGAGTAACAACATATTTAAAGATCCTCAGAAAAAGAAAACGTGAGCCAAGGATTTTTATGTTAAAGCAAACTGACCTTCAAAAATAAAAAGACACAGTTATTGGCATGCAGGAATTCAGGGAATATCGTTCCTGTGACCCTTCTTAAGGAATGTACTAAAGAATTTGTTTCATCTAGCCCTTCCTAAACATCTACTAGCGAATGACTTTGGACAACTGAGATGACTAGAGAGACTTGTACACAGGGCTGGTGGTGAGCACTAAATCGTTATTAAATGAGGGCCTACAGGGGACAATATTACTGTGTGATGGCTGTATGATTGGGCAGCATAGACTTAGGATAACTGTAAAAAGAAATGTAGAGGAAAGGGATAGCATTTGAAAAACACAGAACAAATTCAAAACCAAACCAAAACAACAAAACAACCAGATAGTTGTGTAATTCTGAGACTAATGTCTTAAAAGCCCCCTTTCCATCTCTGTCTCTTTCACATATGGCTGCTGCCCAGTTCTCAACACTGAAACCTTCCCCAAGTCCCTTTTGTCCTTTTCCTGCTTATCTTCCCGTTTTCTTCATTTCTCTTCTGTTATTAACATTGGCCCCTTTCAATCTAAGTCAGTCAAGCCATTGAAAATTTTCTTCACTATCGTTATTCAACAAGCCAAAGCTTAGAATCTAATCTTTCAAATTCAAAACACTCCTTACCAGGCAGAGGAGAGGAAGAAGCTGTGAATATATCATTTATTACTATTCTGTCATATCTCGTTGGAAATGGTTACTAACATGATCAGTGTTGATGCCTGATTTTAATATTAGATATCTTGGAGTTCCATAATCCTGTCCTTTTATCTTTACACTCATTTTCTGTGGTTAAATTTGTTAAAAATGATAAGTGCACAGTTGTCTATATACTTTATTCCATGTATATATATGCTGCCTTTATAGTCAATTTTTTACTTATCTATTCCTAGGAAAGATAATCTTTAAGTAGACTAACTTCCTATTTCTACATAGGAAAATATTAAAAGGGTCACTTAGCAAATCCTTGGCATAAATGCCATATTATTAGGTCGTGGGTGCTCTTCTGTCCAGGAATTTGTGTATAAGAGTATATTTTGGAATCTCAGTTCTAGACCATGCCTGATACATAATATTCTTGGTTAATTAGTGTTGTGGTTTGCCTGAGGAGATTAAATTACTGTGTTTGCATAGGCTGAAAGGAGAGCGTATAAATGTAGAGAAGTAGAGAACTATTAAGAAAGGCAAGGACAAGTCTCTTGACTTTACCCCGTGGCATTTTCATGCTTACTTGTCTGCACTTGTAAAATGGGTAGATACTGGATTTTTTGTGTGCCTTTGGAAGTTTTGTCAGGTGCGGCTGAGGTGACAGAGTTAGGCATCTGGGTTTGCCATCATTATGATTTTCTTTGAGTGTCTTCTGGGAGAACAAGTGGCTTTTCCTCAAGGAGGGAATGACAAGGCTCTGGGCTTTCCTAAAGTGGACTAAACTTTGTGCACATGAACTTATTCTGCTTGCCACCAGCAGATCAGGCCTTAGCCTTTGAAGAAGTAGCAAAGAATGTCACTGATGAGAGCCAAGTTCAAAAGCACAATGATAGTATTAATAAACACACAGAAGCAGCCAGCCGTCTGTGCCATTGCAGAGATGAAATGAGATGTTTGGCAGGGGAATGAGAATGTTCTGTAGATGTAGTTATTGTTGTTATTACTAGTAATACTAACTGGATAGATAAACCTTAGTACAACGTGCATTGGAAATGACCTTCACACCACCCCTACTTTTCCTCAATGTAGTAGTACTTCCTGGTTTTGGATTTCTTTATGTTCCTCAGCAATATTTTTAATCATAGTCCTTTATTATTCTAATATGAATTCTTTAAATTTAAAGAGACACAGTTCTAGGATGATAATACACTCTCCCCTAAAATAGCTGCACTTTTGTCTTGCTCACATTTGTTCACGGAAATTATTTAGAATGTTTGTTTCATGTTCTAATGTGGCCAAAGAACAGGAAAAAAAATCAAACAAGAAGTTATTACATTCGCAAACGAAAAACATAACAAAACATTCATTTCCATGAATGATTTAAAAATTGAGAATTAAAATAATGATTTTATTGGATGCAGTAATTCCTAAATATTTTTGAATGAAGTTACCAATTAATATCTAATAAATGAAAAAAATGTAAAGAATAGTAATACCCACTGAAAATGACGTTAGTGATGGTAGTGTGTTTTTTTGTTTGATTGTTTTTGTGTGTGTGTGTGTGTGTGTGTGTGTTTACCAAATGGATAGCTTTCATGTTTTTCCTGATTATAAAAATAAGTAGTCACATAGAAAATTCAAGCAAGGCATAACTTTATAAAGGGAAAATTAAAAATGACCCAGATTTCTCTATCCAGAGGAAACCGCTGATGACATTTTAGTGTATATCTTTTTAAACAGCTTTCTACAAAGATAAACACAATATTAAATTGCTACAATAATATCATACATGCTGTTCTGCAACTTGAATGTGGAAGTATCATGTTTGACTTAACCAACCATGTAAATGATTGTCTCTTAGCTTTACATTTTCTACCTGTAGTAAACACTTCTAAGATGCACAGCCTTGAATGTACATCCATTCACACTTGATAAAGTTCATCCTGGAAGAAATTATTATGAGAAGAATATCTAGCAAAGAGTACATAGATTTTAAATTTTAAACAATAAGCGTGGGACACATTTTGGTAATATAGAAATTTACATTTCTAATAATGGCCACTCACTGTTTTCTCTCACCCTTTCCAATATTTGATATTGTCAACATATAGTCTTAAAATTTTGACAATGGATAGAAAAAAGTGCTCATCCTTTTATTATATTTTTCATTGATTATTACTGAAATTCATTATTTTTTCACATTTGTGCTATTGTCATTTTTCTAGTTGTCAGTTGCCTACTGATCCGTCTTATTTTTTTTTTTTTTTTTTTTTTTAGTTTCAGGTGTACAAAACAACATAATGACTAGACTTTATGGGGTGTAATGTCAGGGGTATAAACCCGTGACAAAGTGATAACCTCTACTACCCATCTGACACCATACATAGCTTACTAACTTTTTAATAGGGATGTTTATTTCTTGTTATTTTTTAAGCTAATTGTATATTGGACATATTATCTCTGTTATGTATGTTAAAAACACTTTCCGAGGTTATCATTGCTTTTCAATTTTGTTTAAAGTGTTTTAAATTTTTTTTCCATAGGTAGATTTTAAAACTTGAAGTAGATATACATACTTTCTGGATTTTATGGCATGCTTAAAAAGACTTTCCCCACCCATATTTAAACAGAAGATAGGGAGGGAAGGAAGAAAAGAGGGTGTATGGGTAGCATTTTTCAATTTATAAGAGTAGGAAAAAACAGCAACTCAGTTTATACCCTAATTAAATCACACATACACAAAACAAACCAAAACAACAAAAGAAATAATCAACCTAGCTGGTTAAGAAGAATTGAATCATATACATTTTGAAGCTTTGTATCTATTCTGGGATTGTATGCAGTCAATACAATGAGAAATGCCTTCACTGATTTGGAAAATATTTATTAAGTATTAGGTACTGTGCTAGGTTTTGAATCAGAAAAAAAATAGTGATCCCCAAAATAAAGTGAAATATCCCCTGCTCACAAAAAGCTCACAGACTATAATACCGTGTTTCCCTGAAAACAAGACCTAGCCGGATCATCAGCTCTAATGCGTCTTTTGGAGTAAAAATTAATATAAGACCCCGTCTTATTTTACTATAATATAAGACTGGGTATAATATAATATATATAATATATAATATAATAAATATAATGCCGGGTCTTATATAAGACTATGTTATATAGTATAACATAATGTAACATAATATAACATAATATAACATAACAATATAATGTAATACCGGATCTTATATTAATTTTTGCTCCAAAAGACGCATTAGAGCTGATTGTCTGGCGAGGTCTTATTTTTGGGGAAAAGGGCGGTCATGTATGCACTAGGAACTGCGGAGGGCTAGGGTCCTCCTTCCTTCTACATTCTACCTTATCCTACTTCAAAACTGTAAGAGAAACAATTGGTAAATGATAAAAATCCTGCTTTCTGGAAAAAAATATTTCTCGTGATTTTAAGAAAACATTGTTTAAAAGAACCCCACACTCCCTGCCTTCTGCCTTTACATTCATAGCTGCGTCCCTGCAAGGAGACATTGATGGCTTTGAGACACTGACTGGCTGTAATAACCTGTAATCATGTTTTATGCCAGGAGAATGTTTTCAAAACATCTGCACTATTTAACCAGCCGAGACCTTTTGTGAAAAATATCTGAATGCTTTCTTCAGGAGGTGCTCATTTATTTGAGGGAATGGTTGAAAATATTTGACCATGTTAACTCGGTGTGTTTTGAATGTGTGTGCATACGCCCATGTGTAACAGTGGAATTTAATACACTTACTGTATTTGATTTTGTAAGGGGGAATGGAGGACATCAAAGATAAGAGCTAAGCTCTACTTTATGATAAGAGAAATAATAGTCTCTCATTGTTTTAATAGGATTTCAGAAATTATTTAAACTGTATTATTCAGTCTTAACAAAAAGCCTGTGAAATAAGCATCAGTATTTTCATTTTGCATAATGAAAAAATGTGACTCCATGTGTTTAGGTGATTGAAGTTCCTCTGTTAGTAAATATCAAAGATGAAAGCAAAGCCCAAGTTCATTGCTTTTTTCCAGCACATTACAGCTGCCCCAGTGGTAAAGGCCTGTCTATAACCTATAAAAGGAGGACTAGTGAGTTCGTACCCAGTTCTGTATGGATAACTCTGACGAGACTCTAGTCACTTACCATGGGCCCTGCTTGCAGAAACTCAGCTTCCTTTTTTTCCACACTTGCCACGGCACAATGTGGTAGGAGCAACATGGGCTTTGAAGTCAAATTCTATTCTGGCTTTGAATTCTAGTTCTCGCACTTATTAGCTATGCATATTTGGACCTATACTCTCTGTCTTGTATTCACCTAGGAATATTGGCAGTGATAATACTTACAATGGAGATTTTTATGATATCTCTGGCACATAGTAGGTGCTCAAGAATAACCCATAGGGACATTACCTGGACTCTTTTAGGATGGCATCAAGAGGTACAAAATATTTGGGGAATACAAGGCTTATGGGTAATGAGACCCTGGACATAAAGGCCAGAACCAATGAGAGTTAGTTTTGAGCCGTGTTAACCTATCTGCAAAGAATTGGTATTCAGCCATAGAGTCATCTCTTTTTATCTCTGATCCTCATATTCCCATATGTCCCAGGAGGCATTGTTTCAAGAAAAAAGAAATGGGGAGCCTTGAGAACATGAGAGAATTTTACAATGCTCAAAATGGATTTTCCTAATCCTTTTTTTTTCCACCCTTTATAGCTGATGGCGTCTGTGTCTTTAAATGCTTACTCAACAGAGACACTGAATGTTGCCGTGTGGGGAAGGAGTCCGTCTTGATTACTCTGGGGTACAGCAGTGCTCTGCTGAAGTTTGAGTCTCATGCTGGTAAGTTTTGCGCTTGTCGTGGTCCACTGTCTTTTTCCCAAGAGGAATCTCCTGATGGTAGACTTTTCCCTGTTTCTGATTGATTGGCTTTTGGCAGCATGCTTCCTGATGTGAGTTGTCATCGATTAATAAAATGATTGCAAACTGGTTCTGGTGCTTATTTGATACCAGGACAATCAGCCTTTTCCTAGGCAAGAACGTTTTTATTTTTAGCCTTCCTTTTGCTTCCCTTTCATCCAAAGCTGCAGGAGTGGCCACCAAGGACTGTCCAGATCTTCACCACTGTTATCGATTCTCCTTGAAGATGAGGTTGTTTACAGAAATGTGATTTTTCAGTTTCAGTATCAATCAGAATGATTTCATCCTGTTGATGTCTTGCAATCATTTGTTGAACAGTTTTAGACTCTGGACACCAAATGTCAAGCCATAGGGAGGTAAACTGAAGTGTAACTGCCGTAGAAGTATTTTAAGAAAGGACTAAAAGGTACTCTGGAAGATTTCCAGCCTCATGAAGAAAATTAGGGCTAACAATGCCTTGGGTCTACCTTTGATGGTCAATTGTGATTTTTTTTTTGCTTAGATATAAATTGTTCCATCTTACTTATGCGGTCAATCCAGATAATGCAAAGTATTAGCAATGGTTCAGATTCTCCTCTGGGTAGTAAAAATGTCCAGAGTTGTTTCGCGATTGGGAACTACTTGGGATAAAGAAGTTAACCTGGTTTCTTATTTTTAAACTGACTCAGTCAGCCAGAGGGAGGAAGTTGTTTTATCGTATACCTATCTATTCATCCACTCATCCCTTGAGTCATCCATCAATCCATCTTATTTTTATAATGCATTTCAGAGTAACTTATATTAACCAGCACATTTCACCTCCATATACTTCAACCTGCATGTCATTCACGAGAACTCAAAAGTTGTTTATGCTTCTCAGTTTTTCTAGTATGGTTAAATTTACATGCATTAAAATGCACAAATCTTCAAGAATACCAGCATTCCTAAAAGTTACTTTATGCCTTTTCCCAGTCACTCTTTACTCCTGTCCTTCCAGAAATAATGACAGCTTTTATTTTTTCCCCATAGATTAGCTTTGTCTTTTCTAGAACTTTCTATAAATGAAATCATTCAGTATATACTCTCTTTAATAAAGGCCACGCATGTTTTGAGATTCATCCCTGTTATAGGTATTAGTAGTTTGTTGTTTTTTATTGCTAAGTAATAGTCACAATTTGTTTGCCCATTCTCATTTCAATGGACGTTGAAACTGTTTCCAGGTTTGAGCTATAGTCAGTAAGGCTGCTATAAATATCCTTGTACTGATCTGTTTGTATACATATATATTTTTTTTCATTTTTCTTGGATCAATACCTAGGAGTGAAATTTCTGGGTCATGGAGTAAATGCGTACTTAGTTTTATAAGAAATAGAGTTTTTCCCAAAGTGATTGTACGATTTTATACTACCATCAATAATGCAGGCGAGTTCTGGTCACACATCTTTGCCAACATTTGGTCTTTCAGTCTTTTCAATTTCTTCGGTGGTTGTGTCGTTGTATCTCACAGAGGTTTTAATTTACATTTTCCTGATAACTAATGATGTTAAGCACTTTTTCACGTGCTTACGAGTTCAAATCATTTGCCTGTAACTAATTGGTTGTTTATCTGTGGAGCTGTTTTTCTTTATATAGGATACCAGGCAGGTATCACATATATAATTTATCGATGTTATCGCCTAGTTTGTAGTTTCCTTGTTTGTTTCCATAATGATAGCCTATGTAAAGAAGTAGTTTTAAAATTTGATGAAGACCAGTTTATCATTTTTTCTTTTTTGTTTATTGCATTCTGTGTCCTAAGAACTCTTTGCCTACTCTCAAACAGCAAATTATTTCTCCAGTAATTCCTTCTAGAAGTTTTATAGCTTTATATTTTTGGTATACAATCCATCTTAATTTTTTTTTATATGGTATGGGGTTAAAGATTAATTTTAGACCACATGGATAAACAGTTATTCTAGCATAGTTTGTCGACAAGGCTTCTGCATGTCAAATGACTGTATAGACTTGGTCTATTTTGGAGCCCTCTGTTCTGTTTCATTGATTATCCTTCTGCCAGTGTTTATCATGTTGTCTGAATCACCTTTAAAGTAATACTAGAAGTCTGTTAGTTTACGTCTTCCAACTTTGTTCTTTGTCAGGATTGTTCTGGATATTCTTGGTGCTTTGTGTTTCCATATAGCTTTTATAATTAAGTTATTAGTGTCTACAAAAGTGCTTGGTCAAATTATGATTGAGACTAGTCAATTTGGTGAGAATTGCCATTTTAACATTACGTCTTTCAGTCATCTGTGAGCTAAAGACAGCTCATACTGTATCACAAGAGACCATTATTAAAATTTCAGGAATTTGAAAACTTGGAATTAGTGGGTCAGAGAATTTACACCACAGAAATTGGCAAACTCCACAAACAGGAGCCTCTTTTGTTTTGTGAAGGAAACCAGTTGTTAAATGTTTATCAACATGCCGTTGCTTCCAGTCCAGGAATAGGGTATTTCTCTCCATTTCTTTAGGTCTTTAATTTTCCCCAGAAATGTTTTATAGCTTTCAATGTGAAAGTCACACACAACTTTTGACAAATTTGTCCCTAATTGTTTTATGTTTTTGAACCTATTATAAATACATTTTTGAGAAAACACAATTGTTTGCTATTAGTCTATAAAAATAAATTAATTTTTAATATTAATCTCAGATACTATAATCTTTTAAATTCACTTAGTTCTAGTAGTTATAGTTTAGGTTTCTTAGCATTTTCTATGTTAAAAAGAAGAAGAAGAGCTTGTCACCTGCAAATAGAGACAGTTTTATCTCTATGCCTTTTATATTTTCTGGACTTTTGAAATTCTTATGACCTCCAATACCATGTTGAATATATCTGAGAAAGCAGTTGTTCTGGACAGTTTCCTGATTGTGGGGGTAAAGTCCAGTATATCACCATTAAGTATGATGTTTGTTGTATGTTTTCTGTGGATGCCCTTTATCAGATTGGGGAAGTTCCCTGCTGTCCTCTGCTCACTGCAAATATTTATCATAATTGGATGTTAGAGTTTGTTAAATATTTTTCTGGATTTATTAAGATTATAATATTTGAATTTGGTGAATTATTTACTTTGAATAAAATAGTTTGTTAGAATTGGTATTATTTCTCCATTAAATGTTTGATAGAATTTACCTATGAAGTCATTATGGTTTATGTTTTATTAACGGAAATAAAGTAGATGTAGGCATCTTCAGATTTTATTCCTGTGTCAATTGGTATTTTATGTTCTTTCATGGAATTTTTCCATTTCATGTAAGATGTCAGATATACTGGCAAATTTGTTTATAATTTGCATGTTAATCTTCTAATTTTGTAATATCTGTAGTAATTTCTCCTATTTCTTTCCTAATATTTGTTATTAATGTCTTCTCTGTTGATCAGCCTAGGTTTATCAATTTTATCACTCTTTTCAACAAATCAGCTTTTGGTTGCATTATTTTCTCTATTATTTACTTTCTATTTCATTAATTTCTTTAAGAAATGGAAAATTTGGGGGGGGCTATGTAATGGGACATAACTAAGCTGAAAGCAAAATGTTATTTTTACTTTTTATTTTAATCATTTAACCTATTGTCTCATCTTGAGGGAGAATTTAATTGGATCACCTTATTGATGAGGGAACTGAGATTCCAAGAAAATCAGTCACTTTCTCAAGGTAATATGACTGATAATTAACTGACTAAGAATTCAAATCCAGAGCTACCTGACTCCAAAGCCCACATACTTTATCCATGCCACCACACATTCCTGGTGACACACATTTAGTTTTAAGAAAGAAAGAAACCAGTGAAAGAATGAGGAATGAGTGTGCAGTAAGACGACTGAATGGGAAACCTTTCTTCCAGTGTGTTCACACTTAATGCTCCAGGAGGTCATACTGGTTTACTCTGCATAGAATGCATGTTTCCACGATATCTGTGTTTCAAGCATAGGGTGCTGTTCAGAGTTGGTACAAAAAGCCTGAGCAGACCTGGTAATTCTATGTTTTAGAGCAGGGGTGTTCAAACTTTTTTCAAAATTTTTCACCAAGGGCCATATGTGCTAAAATACACAAACAGCCGGGCCACTCACTCGAGGTGAAGTACGTATTGCCTCACCTGGTTTATTTAAGTAAACTAAATATATTTTTGGAATTTGCTGTGGGCCAATTAACAATGGATTGCGGGCCGCAGTTGGCCCACGGGCCGCAGTTTGGACACCCCTGTTTTAGAGGCTCTCAAATGGGGGCTGCCTTCATTTTCTGGACAAAGCCTTTCCTTTGAAATGCAGTGAAATGGAAATTTTGAGATTCCAGTAGACAAACTCTAGAGACACTGGGATACGTTTCACTCCATATCACGTCCAGGGGCCAGTTTCCATGTACTACATGCACTGCTTCCAGCCCTCGAAGGAGAGAACATTAAATAGCCTGGAGAGCCGTGAGACCCAGAACCAACTGGCTCACTCCGTGTTGGGGGCCAATGACAGGAGTCTGTTGATCATGCAGGAGGCCTCTGTAAGTCATAGCTGACAAAGAGAGAGGGTGAACTGACCCTTCTCACTACATTCCTTGATACAGAGATTTGGGGCTCACTTATCAAAATTGGATTCAATTTGCTTTTGCCTAATTTCGAATACAAATGATGAAGGTTCTCCTTAATCTGTTTATATCAATCAAAAAAGCTGCCAGGCAAATTTCTAAATAGGGAGCCCAGAGGTGGGACTAATTCTGATATGAATTCTTCATTGGTTCAGTGTGTTCAGTGTGTATTTCAGAAATGAAGACCTTGGCCCACTTTGCTTTAGAACACTGGCTATAATCACTTAGTCTCATTTGTTCTGTAAAAAGAAAAAATAATGCATATCAAGAGTTCAGACTTTGCTTGAGAATTTTCCCAAGGATGCCTCGCAAACACCTTCCTATTCTGGAATTTGTGTGTCTCTTGATTTCTGCTAAGAGTAAATCCCACCACCAAATGGTTTGCAAGTGCAGATGTTTGCAAATTGATGGTCCTCCTTGGTTTAATTTAATAATAGTTTTCAAAATTAATGAATGTCCTTGGGGAGTTGGTTGCCTGTCTGATTTTCCTGGCCCTGGAAACTGAACAAGCCAAGCAGCTGATCCTTTATTCTAGATCTGTCAGGGCAGGTTGTGATGTGAAGAACCGGAGTCCACAGCTGCAGGAAGGTAGTGGCAAGTGAATAACAAGCTGGCTGTGACTCGGTGGGTCCCAGGTGGCCCAGATCCCAAGTGGCAGTGGGACCTTGATTGTCATTTGTCAGCCTCGGTGCTGACAGGAAACTGTCTATTGGTGTCAGTGTCCATCAGACACGATTGCTGAATTTTTGAGATGTGCTCTGCTTTCCTGAAGTAAGAGGACATGGCATTTGAAATGTGAGGCTGCTATTTTATATTTAGAAGGGTGTGAACAACTGCCAATTATCTGTAACTTAGGTGAGAAAGAAAATCCAACGTTATTGGGAAGTTGACCTGTATTGGTTATTAGGTAGTATCACTAGAAAAGAAATAATCAAATATCCAGATATATCGATGAGGAATTTCTTTGCTCCCTCCTTTCCTTCTTCATAATTGTGACTCAGTGATCTCCAAACCTGATATGGTCACATGTCACATAATCTCCAGTAATCTCAAAGACCACTGTGAAATCCGGTACATTTAAATTGATTGTATTTTAGAAGCAGTGGGGATATTTAATAATGACAGATATCAACAGAGGAAAAAGTTTTATTTCAATGGACTTAAGGTGATATCTATGATACACTGACTGTATAAATACTAGATATGTGCAAGATTTACTTCCTGTTCATTCATTCAGTCAAGTATTTATTGAGAGTCTGTTATGTGCCGAACACTTATTTATGTCCTGAAGATACAGTACTGAATAAATAAAAGTCCTTACAATTATGTAGCTAACATTGTAAGAGGACAAAGACAATAAGTAAATGAACAGATACAGTGAGTTGTGTAATGCTGAAAAGAGAAACCAGAGAAAGGCAGAGAATGACTGGAGGTGAAGTGTGTATACTGTTTGTAGGTAATTTTTGAGGGAAAGCCCCACTGATAAGATGACATTTGAGTATAGAACTGAAGTGGGGAAGGGAAGGAGCTGGGCTAAGGGTGGTCCAGACAGGGAAACAGAACTGCAGAGACCTTACAGCAGGATGTGTTTGAAGGACGGCATTAGGAACAGAGAGCCAAGATGAAATGAGGGCGACGGTGAGTGGTGAGATCAGAGCAATAGAGGCCAGATTAGGTGAGACGTTGGAGACCATGGTGAGCACCTTGATGTTATTCTGAGGGAGATTGAAAGCATCTGAGGGCTTGAAGCGGAGGCCCAGCACTGTCCGAACGTTATTTAATTTTTATATACTTTTTAAAGGTATGCATTTATACCTTCTCTGTAATTCTCATAGCAGCCCTGTGAAGTTGGTATATTATTATCATTAATTCCCATTTTTAAGCAAAGATGCTAAGTCTCATTGATGTGAATGAAATTACCCAAGTGACAAAAAGAAAATGCAAGGCCTATGTTTCTTCAACAGCTTCCGAACTGCCCCTTTCACTCTTCACTGGTTGACATTTAATCTAGAAGACTCATATCTTTAATTGTAATAAGAAACGTAGGAAAGCCAACTTTTATCAACATTTCACTAATGGAGAAAGAAGAAAGACACTGGTGGACCTTATTCTGGGAGTTTATGAATCATGGGAGAGTTTCTTCATCCTTTTTTTGTTTTGAAAAAATTTCCAACTTACAAAGAAGTTTTTATATAAACATAACAGACAACTTCTGATACCCTTTAAACATATTCATTAATTTATAGTATTTTGTCACATTTGATTTATCTCTTTATCTTTGTATATATATGTACATATATAAACACACTCATTTTATTTCTGAATCATTTGAGAGTAATTTGCATATGTCACACTCCTTTACTCTTTAGTGCTTCACAAGATACAGTCCATGAAAAAGAATATTTTCTTATGTGGCCACAGTAGAGTTGCCAAATTCAGGAATTCGACATCTATACAATATTTATATTTAATCTACAGTTAGTCTAATTTCATAAATTGTCCCCGTAATATCCTTTATAGCATTTTGTTTTCTCTTTTGTACTGCATCTGGTCCAGGATCATATATCATGTTCAGTTGTCAAGTCTCTAGATTCCTTTAATTTGGAACAGTTCTTCACCTCTTTTCTTTCCTTCATGACATCGAGATATTAGAAGAACAGAGATCAGTTATTTTAGAGACTATTCCCTTATTTGGGTTTTTCTAAGGTTTCCTCATGAAAAGGTTCATGTTATGCACTGCCAGTCAGAAAACTACCTGACAGATGTTGTGTCCTCCTCAGGATATCACATCAGGGAGCACTGAGGTCTATCTATGCATTGTTGGTAGTTTGCGTTTTGATCACCAGGTCAAGATGTCTTTCCTTTTCTCCACTATAAAGTTATTATTCTTTTTTTGTTAGGTGTAAATAATAAGGAATCTGGGTAAAGATTCCTTTGATATGCACTTCCTTTCCAATGCACTTTGATAGCATGCCAATATCCTATTCCTTATCAAACAACCCGAATTTAAAATACATCTATTAGCCATTGCGTTGGAAATGTGTTCGTATTTTTGGTACATTAGCCTTGTATCCTGTAATCTTACTAAGTCACTTAGTTCTTGTTTCTTTTATAGATTCCTAGGATTTACTACGTAAATGATCACATCATCTGTAATTAAAGACAGTTTTACCTTTTCCTTTCCTGTCTGTATGCTTTTTATTTCTTTTTCTTGCTTACTGCACGAGCGTGGCCCTCTAGTATAGTGTTACAGAGAAGAAATTAGAATAGACATCCTTACCTTGTTCATGGTCTTGGGGAAAGCGTTCAGTTTTACCATTACTTGTAGGTTTTTTTGTAGATGTCCTTTATCAGGATGAGGAAAGTCCATTATATTCCTAATTTGCTAATAGTTTCTATCTTGAATTGTGTTTCAATTCAAGATAGAAATTATATCTGAATATATGAAGATTATTGCTTTGTTTTTATTTACAGCCTGTTAATATAGTAAATTAAATTATTGATTTTTGAATGTTAAAACAATCTTGTTTTTCTGAGTTAAACCTCTTTGTCATGATGTATGACAGTGCTAAATTAGATTTGCTAGAATTGTATAAATAATTTTTGTGTCAATGTTTCTTAGGTGTTGCTTTGTAGTTTTCTTAATTATCTTTGATTTGGGTATCAGAGTAATACTGGTCTTACAAACTGAAACATGTTTCCTAATCTTCTATTTTTGTGAACTCTTTGTATGGAATTCGGGATCATTTCTTTCTCAAATGTTTGTTAGAATTAACAATCAAATCCAAATGGACATCGAGTTTTCTTTGTGAGAAGATTTTTACTGGAGTCGATTTATTTAATACATATAGATCTATTTAATGTATCTACTATTTGCTGAGTGAGCTTTAGTTATTTATGTCATGGAATTTGTCCATTTCACCCAAGTTGTCAAATTAGTTTCCATCAAGTTGTTCATAATATACTTTTATATCAGTATGATGTGTAATGATGTCCTTTCTCATTTCTTATACTGATTAATAGCTCTTTTTTCTTATTAATCTAGCTAGAGGTTTATCAACTTTATTGATCCTTTCAATGAAACAGCTTTTTGTTTCATTTATTTTTCTCTATTTTGTCCACTTTCTGTTATTGATTCTTGCTCTTATTTTTTTTCCTTCTGATTGCTTTGATTCTCTGATTACTCTTTTCTCTTTAACTTCTTAGGATAGATGCTTAGATCATGAATTTGAGTTCTTTCTTTTTCCCCCTAATATACACATTTACTGCTATATATTTCTTTCTATACACTGTTCTAGCTGCATCCTATAAATTTTGGTATGTTATTTTTTCCTTGCCAAGCACTTCAAAATAATTTGTATTGTTATTGTTCTTTGGCCAATGGATTTCTTTTTTGATCCATGGATTATTTTGAAGTATATTGTTTAATTTCCAAACGTTTGGAGATTCCCCAGATATCTTTCTGTATTCTTGTTGAATTCTTTTGTGGTATGAGAATGTCATTTGTATATCAGTAGTTTGAAATTTATTGGAGTTTATTTTACCACAATATGGTACATCTTGGTGAATGTTCCACGTGCACTTGAAAAGAATATGTGTTCTGTTATTGTTGGGTGAACTGTTCTCCAAATATTGGTTAGGTCAAGTTGATTGATATTTAATGATTCTTAGTCTACTTGTCTATCAGTTATTGAGAGAGGAGAATTGGAATTACCAACTATAACTGGATTTGTCTATGTTATAATTGTTTATGCCCTTTTGCTATATGAAAGTTGGTATTCTATTGAGTATATGTAAGGTTGTGCTTCAGATAATGACTCAAGAAAGCAAAAAAATAAAGATCCAAGATTTTAGTAGGTGTTTTTTCTTTTTTTAATTAAAGTTTATTGATGTGGCAATGGTTAGTAAAGTTACATAGGTTTCAAGTGTACAATTCTGTAATACATCATCTGTATATCACATTGTGTGTTCACCACCCAGAGTCAGTTCTTCCATCACCATGTATTTGATAGTATTTTTTCTTTTTATGAGGAAAACTCATGCTTCACTTAAACCCAGCTGGAACATGGCTGCTCCATGCCTCCCTGCTCTCAGTATTTATTATAGTAACCATATTCTCTGGTCCCTGTTTCCTGCTGAACATATGCACAAAATATCTGCATACTACTGAAATATTTATGGGTGAAATTACATTATGTCTGGGTTTGCTTTAAAATGTCCAGCCAAGGAAACAAAAAGTACTTGGCAGTAGAAATGATTTAAGATTGACAAAATCTTAGTAAGTTTTGAAACTTGGTGATAGAAATCTTTATTTTAATCTATGTACTTTATGTACACTTGAAAATCTTATCAGTGAAATCATATGGCTCTCAACTTTTTCTGTGTGACTTATTGTGCTTAGCATGATAATTTCAAGATCCATCCATGTTGTCACAAATGGCACTATTTCATCTCTTCTCATGGCAGAGTAGTAGTCCATTGTGTGTGTATATGTGTATTACATCTTCTTTATCCAATCATCTATCAAAGAACACTTTGATTGTTTCCATGTCTTGGCCAGTGTAAATAAAGCTGCAATAAATATCAGAGCATATATATCTTTAGGAATAAATGTTTTCAGATTTTGGGGGTAGATACCCAGGAGAGAGATTGCTGGGTCATATGGTAATTCTATTCTTAATTTTTTGAGGAACCTCCACACTGCCTTCCATAGTGGCTGCACCAATTTGCATTCCTACCAACAGTGTATGAGGCTTCCTTTTCCTCCACAGCCTTTCCAACACTTGTTATTTGTCTTGTTGATGATAGCCATTCTAAATGGTGTGAGGTGATATCTCATTGTGGTTTTGTGGGATACAAAGCTGAAAGCAACAAAGGAGCAAGACAAACAAAAACTCATAGACACAGACAATAGTTTAGTGGTTACCAGAGGGTAAGCGGGGAGGAGGGGTGGAAGATGAGGGTAAAGGGAGTCAAACATATGGTGAAGGAAGGAGACCTGACTCCGGGTAGTGAACACACAATGTGATAGATGATGTATTACAGAATTGTATACTTGAAACCTATATAATTTTACTAACCATTGTCACTCCAATAAATTTTAATTTAAAAAACATCTTCATAATAAAAGTAAAAATAATCATAGATGGAAAAGTCCTTAAAAATATGAGTTGGGGTATCAAATGCTACAAACATTTCTCCAAGAAACAAATCTCATTTACGTGTAAGTTAATCTACCTACTGATCAGCTAAGGTGTATTGATCAAGAGTTTTAGACTTGCATTGAAATGCCCTCTTACAGTACATTAACAATGGCAGGAAGCTGAGGTGGCTGAGCAATAGAACTTGAGAATCTTTAAAATTCCGTTTTTACTGCATTTGGCTAATAGATCCTAAAAAAGTAGAGCAAAGTTACTTAATATAGGACAGTCTGTGCTCAGCATTACTATTTACATTCTCCCCTCCCAGCCCCCAGCCCCCACCACCATTCTTCTTTAAAGTGCTTCCAAATGCTTTAGCTCTCTTACAAGTATCAAAAGAACTTGTGTCACATAATAGATTAACACAAAATACTTAACTATTTTACAGATATTTAAATTTATCCATAAAAACTGTTAATACGCTGTGTTGGTGATGATGTGGGGAAATAGGCGCTGTCATCCTTCCCTGTGGAGTGTAAATTATAACCTTCTGTATAGAGGGCAACAAGTTTCAAAATTTAAATGGACCCATCTTTTGATCTCACTGCTAGGAACATAACTTACTCATAAGAGGGAGAAATGGAATTTAAGAAAATAGTAACATTAATTCATTGCTTGTAATAGCAAAATACTGCAAACAACCAAAATGTCCATCATTAGACTATTGGTGGTTTGGAATACCACACAGCTACTTGAAAAAAATTCTCTGCATACTTATGAAAAAAACTAGATATATTATTGTTAAGTTAAAAGTTTTTAAATAGGCGTTATTTATACCATCTATCATTCCGTTAAAAAATATTTATTAGTATTTGGTGTTCAAAACCCTCAGTTATTCAGTCACGTGCTGGGTGCTAAGGATATAACATTTCCTTTCACGATTTTCTATTTTTTGAGCACTTTGTTACCAGGCAAGAGCCTCTCCCAATCTTCCCACCTTATCTTTATCAGAGAAAACTCCCTGTGCTTCCCAGGTAAGGTAGTGGTGTCCCCACACCAATTTGGTTCATGTCATCTTAGGGTATTTTAGTGGATTTTTATGGAGTCATGGATCATATAGGAAGAAGCAGTGTGCTATATTAAATCCATCTCAAGGAAGGGAACTCTTTATACAGGATTTATTGATGAGACAGCATGTTAGTTTGCCTATGCAAAGGACTTCCAGATCTACTGGGATGTGTAGTCAATGACAATCTTACCTCGGAATTGAGTACAATTCTGCTTCTGGTAGTTGGAAATTCAGAAATCCGTTGCTGTGCCGAAGTAACTTGCAGGACGTATATGTTCAGGCCAGTCTGCAAACTTTCCAGTATACCTGAAGCATAGTACTCAACCTCCTTATAAACAAGTAGCTTTATGGAGTATTACATCTGTATTTGGCAGCAAAAACAGTAACATAGGTTAAGGTTTCTCTGAGGACAGAATTTAAGATGCCAAAACATCTTCTCTAGTGGTTCATGTGCTAATGAAACGTATTCCTCACAGATACAACAATGGCGCCTGCGTCTGTGCATGACACTGTGCTTCACGCAAACGTGTGGACGAGGAGAGAGGGGAGGGGGCAAAAGGGGTGCCTCCAGGAGTCCCCAGGCTGAGGAGCTGGAACAAGCATTTGCCTAAGAATGCCTGTAGTCCTTGGCGAACATCTTGGTCACCCCCTTTCACTATTACCAGGTCCAGACATGGGTTAATTCCTTTACATTTCTACTGTTTACCCCTATAAATACTGCTTAGGGTTTAAGGATGCTTTTCACGTGAAGCTAAAAGTCCCCTTTCTCTCTGTTTTTTTTTTTTAATTTTATTTTTTAAATTTATTGGGGTGACAATTGTTAGTAAAATTACATAGATTTCAGGTGTGCAATTCTGTATCACATCATCTATAAAAGTCCCCTTTCTCTTTGTTCCATCTTTTAAATTCTCACACAACTACTTAGACCAGAATTTTTCAGCAGTGACACTACTGACGCTTTAGGCTGGGTGATTCTTAGTTTTGCGGCTGTCCTGTGCACGGTGGGGTGCTCCGCGGCATTCCTGGCCCCTCCCCCCTAGATGCCAACAGCACACCCCTCCCCCGCTGTGACAACCAAATGTCTTCAGACATTGCCCAGTGTTCCTTGGTGGGGAGCAAAATCACCCCTGGTTGAGAATCACTAACTTGGACACGTTTCGAGGTTTCTATGGGTTTGACTGCTGGAAATAAGGAGGGAAATGAAGATTCAACAAGTAAGCTGCATTCTGTTCTTTTTTCCCCATCACTTATTTGACCAAGAACCACAGTTTGCAGACTTACGACCAGAGGAATGAATTTACCAGCAGATGAATTACATTTAGGCTACAAGGTGATTTTCTCTTTAAATTAAGCTTAACGCTCCTTAGGCTGGGGCTGTCCTCTCCATTCCAGTTTCTCAACATTCCCCTCCACTTTCTATAGAGGCACACGCTTGTCCTACTTCACCTGTGTACAATCTGTCCAACCCACGAAGGATTTGAGTGTGCTACCTCTTTCTAGAGTAGACCATAGAGGGAAAGGCAAGGACTACTACCGTATATGTGCTCACTGAGCATACTTCAGAGCCACCAAAGACCATGTAACACTTTGCCCAAAGTAGAAAAAAACAACAAAAACAAAAAATAAACGTCCTTAAGACAGTTTTCTTTCATCTGCCAGGAAGTTATCATGATAGACCGATTCTGTTAGAAAATAAGGTAATTTACTCACAGACAATAGTTCAGTGGTTACCAGAGCGGGTGGTAGATGAGGGTAAAGGGGAACAAATACATGTTGATGGAAGGAGAACTGACTCTGGGTGGCGAACACACAATGGAATTTATAGATGATGTATTACAGAATTGTACCCCTGAAATCTATGTAAATTTACTAACAATTGTCACCCCAATAATTTAAAAAAAAGGGAAAATAAGGTAATTTACTGCCATTTGCCGAAGAATCGTAATAAATAAGTCTATGATGCTCTTGAAAAATGATGCAGCCCCTGCACAACCATACATGGCAGGTTTGCATATTTAAATTAAGTAAGGACTGTATTCCATAGAGAAACCTAGATTCAGGCTTTCCTGGGAATTTCATTCAAGTATCTGAGTTTAGAGCAGATCATTAAGAGAACAGGGAAGATCACACAGTGAGAATAAGATCACCATTATCTTATATTCCCTGTGGTAGAAGGAAAATACTGGCTGTTTCTAATAGGAAGGCAGTCCCTCTCAGACCCTGTCCTGTACCCATCTTTGGGGTGGGAGGGGTTAAACTCATGGACGGGTGGTTGATGGGAGAAGGAAATAAAAGCCAAGGAGACTCCTGGGTGATGGTGACATCAAAGAAGAAACAAGTTTCTGTGGCTGCTAGAACCTTCCTCCCCACGCAGAACTGATCCTCGGAGGCTATTCTTTCTAGGCCTGAAAACTGTTTCTCTATTTCTCTCATTACTGTTTATCTAGCCAAGGTTCTTAAGAGAGATGATCCCTTCATTTTTATGTTTTTAATTCAACATTTGTTTATTGTTCTCTCTTTATTCTTCATTCATCTTTTAAAATGTATTTATCAAAATAAATGTTTTTGAACGCCTACTATGAGCTGACACTATTACAAATCCCTCTTCTCATGGAGAGAGACCACTTTATACATGTGATAACTATGTATGGTACCAGATGGGTACCATACATCGTGGTAAACACTTCATAAGGTTTATAAATGTTGAATCACTATGTTGTACAATTGAAACTACTATAATATTGTATGTCAGCTAGAATTTAAAAAAACATGAGTTCTGATTTATGATGACTCTAGCAGTGCTTGAGTATGTCATTTCATTGAAACCTTAACAAAATTGCATGTTGTAGATTTTACTAATTTCGTTATTCTAAAAGTAGTGCATCATTTCAATTTGCATTTCATTGCTTTCTATTGGTGTGAAATTAAGGGGGATTTTGTTAGAGTCGCAGAATTTGATCTTGGAATGCTGGTGACATCATATCTCTGTCATTGTGCCACCATCTCTTCTGGAAGTGTCCATCTTCAGAGCCGTTCACGGATATTCATTGTGCTTTTCGTTCTAGCCCTATGATAGGAGTCCACTTCCTACTGCCTTGAAGTCAGGCATAGATATATGACTTGCTTTGGCCAATGAATGTGAGCGAGAGGGATGTGTCATTTCTGTCTGTGTTTTACGTGCCTGTGTGGGAATCGCCATGTTCCTTGTAGCCACGATCCTGGGCGTTTTCTAGCGGGATCCTTGGTGAGCAGAATGTGAAGCAAAGGCCCTGCACTGACCTGTAGTGACCTGTAGCATAGAAGAGACGCAAAGGCTGTTCTAAGCCACTGCGACTTGGCGGTTGTGTGTCAGGAAGCATGACCTGCCTGTCCCATCTGATTCCGCCGGGGCGCCGGTCCGCCAGCCTGCAGGGCTCGGCCATCGTGCCAGCGTGCAGGGCCATTTCAGCACCACAGAACACACAGCAGATCTCGTAGCCAGGTGCTTTTCCCAACAAGGAAAGAGTGCGGTGGTATTTATGTATAATCCATTCAATTCCAAACAACAGTGACAACACTATGCCATCTGCCAGCTCAAATTATTTTTGTCATCTCAGATTAAAAAGTGTTCTAATATTCAGCAGGGAAATGACTTCATGTGGGTTGGCTTCGGGCACCTTTTTAAAAATTGCTTTTCCTTCACGACAGGCCCATAAACGCTAAGAAAAGAAGCTAGCATTGATTGATCGTTCATTATGCTTCAGGGCCTGTGCCCACAGAATCTCCTTCATTTCTCCTTGCAACATGATGAGGTCGGTGCTATAAGCATCCCTAGTTTAAAGCTGAAGAAACTGAGGCTCAGGGTGAATGTCACTCGTAAAGGCCATTCGCTGGTTACTGGCAGTACTACGATTTCAGTCAAGTTCCTTGGGGGCTGTGCACCAGCCCCTGCGTGACTGGGACCATGCTGGTTCTTCCCATACTGCACAAGGCCCCAAATTGGGGCCATTTCGGTTCTGCCAGGCCTTTGTCTTTTACTGTTATCATCTTTCCCTCTCAGCTGCTTTTGCCATATTGTGATCAAAGATTTCATCCTATGTATGATTTTGTCCAACCAGTACTTAGCAAACAGACACTGCACAGGCTTGAGATGCAAAAATCATTGAGACATACTTACTTCCCTCCAGGAGCTGATACTCTAGAGTAGCACCCACCAATAGAAATACAACATGAGCCACAAAGCAAGCCACATGCATAAGTTAAAAAAATATATCGGTTTTTCCATTTTTTAAGTTAAAAATACACATAACATAAAATTCACCATCTTAACCACTTTTTTAAGTCCACAGTTTGTTGGTATTAAGTACATTCATATTGTTGTGCAACCATCACCATCCATCTCCAGAACTCTTTCCACATAGGTAATTTTAAGTGTTCTAGTCCACACATTTCTTAAAAAGACAAAATAAACAAATGAAATTAATTTTGATCGTATAGTTTAACCCAATAAATCCAAAATGTTATGATGTAAACATGAAACAAGTATAGAAATTTACTGACGAGCTATTTTACATTCTTTTTTTTTTCTTTGTACTATGTGTTTGAAACATCTGCCTTTGGACTAGCCACATGTCAAGGACTCCATTGCCATATATGACTAGTGGCTATTGCATTGCATGGCACAGGTGTACAGGGAAAGATAAAGGCATCCGTGGATTATTTCAAGGTGATAAGGAGAATGATGGGATGGAATGTCCATGGGGCACTGTGGGAGCACAGCCCTGGCGCTCTGGGGAGGCTTCCAGGAGAAGACGATACCTGGGTTGGGCAAAGGAGAGTGGAAAAGACGAGATCCAAGGCATGGAGGCAAGTCGTGCAAGGAATTGCCAGCAGTTCATTGTGGCGAGCATAAAGTGCCAAGTAGTGGAGAGAGGGAGGAGATGTGACTTATGAGGCACGATGGGGCCCGATCGTGAAATGCCTTGTATGAGAAGCCAAGGAAAATGGATTTTATTTGTATGACCTTCTGCTGCGTTATGATGTCCTTGCATATACCTTCAGTCATTTGGAAACGGCATCAGCCCTTGAGGTAAGTATTCGTGGCCAAGACTGCTAATTGCCCCCCCCTTCTAGTCTCTCCATCTTCCACACTGTCAGAAATCCTATATTATTAGAGATGACAATAAGTATAGCTAAAACGTGCACCTCCTACTCAACTTCTTTATTTGCAAAGCTGGCTGGGAGGTGCACGTTTTAGCTACACTTAATGCCACCCCTAATAATACAGGATTTCTGAGAAGTTGTTGCATAGGAGTTCTGGGGAATCTCCTTAACAGGGGCTGATTCAGATAACAAGTATGTCATTTACCCATTGCCCCTTTCAGCTTCTTGCGGTCTGGAGTATACACATGATGGCTGGAGCTACAGCAGTCACTTTGTGACTATGAGGTACCCTGAGGCTGGAAAGTATGCTCTAAGCACATCAGAGGAGAAGGATACATGGTGCCTGGGTCCATGTGACTGTGGAATTGCTGCACCAGCCCTGAACTGCCTAATTCTGGACTTTATATGAGAGAAAATAAATCACTCTCTCATTGAAGTCACTATTATTTATCGCTGTTTTTTTTGCTGTGCAAACAAACCTAATCCTGGCAAACAAACCTAATCCTGACTCACACAGGATACATAACCCATAGATTAACTCTGTGTTCATTTTACAAAGGACATTACCAAGGATCTAAAAATTTAAGTGACCTGATATGAGTCCCGCAAGGAGTAGTAGTGTCAGAGACAAAACTGAAGCCTGGAGAGTCTGGCCCCAAGGCCTGTGCTTTATATGTTGTACCACTTTGTGTTTCAGCGATGTGGATTCTGCTACCTTCCCTTTCCTGTGGCTGCACAGTTTCAGGGTAGCCATCATGTACCACAGTGAATATAGAGTACCGGGTCACAGTGACAACCTGTATGGAATATTTATTAAGAACTGATGTGTGGTGACCACGTTGTCCCAGCCTCTACTTGGACGTTGGTGTCCTTTGCCTTGACCATCTGTCAAGAGGACCATGGAACATAGGGACAAGCAGGGACCATCTCCTCCCCTCCTCTGATCGCCCCTATCCCAGGGAGGGTTTCTTGCCTTTAGGGCTCCCTCTGATTGCTTTCACTGGGTTCTCCTGGCTGTGCAGAGTGAAGGCTCCACCAGGCCCCTCTCATGCTGCATGTACAGGACTGTGCAGGCATCAGGCTTGCCCCTCCCCCATCCTGCTGTGTGCCTCCTGGCTATGTCACTGCTCAATTAGCATCCCTAGCAGAAGGCGGTGTTCCTCAAATCTGTCAGTTCTGCAACTTGTTGGCTTCTCTACAGAGAGCTCAGCAGGAAACAAGGTTGCTGACTCAAGGCTAAATGTGATTTTCGTATGGTCTGCAGAGCTCAGTCATCTGCATGATCCTTGTTACTTGTGAGTTGGCTAAATCAATTAATGGTTTCTTGAGCATTCTCGTTGACCTTCAGAACTACCATCAGCAATACGTCCTCTGCCAGCAAATGGGCCTGAGCCAAGCACCTTGTGCTTGCCTCACTGGTTCCAGGTGTGGACAGGTTGTAGCGAGGGCCTTCAGAGGGAGGTGCTCTTGAGCTGACCTGGAACTCATCACTCCATGTCTTATCTGACCTTGTGTGCCAATCCGCCTGCACAGCTGGGCACACAAGTGTGTGTACTGTTTAGCTGTGTAACCAGAGATGGGATGAGTACACTTTTTCCATAAAGGGCCAGGTGCTAAAATTTTTAGATTTCATAAGCCATATGTCCTTTGTCACAGCTACTCCACTCTGCTGTTGTAGCATGGAAGCAGCCATAGGCAACATGTAAAAGAACGTATAATATTATAGCTGTACTTCAATAAAACTTAATTTACGAACACTCAAATGTGAATGTCACATAATTTTCATTTGTCACAAAATATTCTTGCTTTGACTTTTTAATGTGAAAGTGTAATTTAATGTAAAAACAAAAAAGCAAAAAACAAAAAACTAAACTTGTGGACTGTACAAAACAGGTTAGCAGCCAGCTTTGGCCCATGGGTCCTAGTTTGCCAACCCCTGCTCTAGAGGCAGGGTAATGTGGTAATTAAAAACATGACTTTTTTGATGCAAATCCTCACGCTGTCACCAGTCAGCTGTGTAAATCAGCAGTTACTTCATCTTTCTAAGGTTCGGTTTCTTCATTGTGAAATGGGGCTAATTCCAGTACATACTACAGAGGACTGCAGGTTGATTAAATGAGATGATGGATGTCACGTACGTAGCCCTGCGCTGTAAGTGTCCACGATGGGCCTGGTGCGGGGCTGGTCACTACGGGAGATCTGCAAATGACCCAGCCACAGCTGCACTCTCCAGGAACTAGGAGTCCAGCAGGGAGGTGGTCGTGTGCCCTAGTCACTGTCACACACACGGCCGAGTGATCATAGCTGTATGAGAGGCACAGCAAGGACAGTTTATCATCTTGATGTTTGCAGTGCTGCTTCTGAAGTTTTGAAATGCTCAGGGTGTAGGCTCAAAGGAAGAACAACCCACCTGAGACTGCCTCGGCGAGGCTAATCCATGCACCTCTGAAGCCCCTGCCACCACAATGGCATGCGGCATTGGAAGTCTAGCTTCCCCATCACCCTTCCCGGCACCGCTGCTCTTCCCTCTGCTCACGTCCCTCGGCAGCCAGAGGTAGAGCTGCTACTTTCCATCTGTGCACTGTAGTCCAGTTGACCTTATGGATGGTATCAGTTTATTGTTGGTGAATTTCTATTAAATGGAAGTCATTCCAATAAAATGTGCACAATTTGTCAATAAATTATTTACAAGCAAGGTGAGATATGATAATTGATACTTGTATGTGTTTGCATTATTTTAACTTCCACTTAAAAGCCAATCTTACCCTTATTATTTTGTAAAATTACTTAATCTGCGCAATCTGGCCACCAACTAGAATCCTAACTGAGCTTATCACCTAAGGGAATACAAGAATATAGAAATAGGCTATATTCTTATCCTTAGTCGTAGGATTTCTTTAACTCAGCCCTTAAAGACAAAAGGTGACACTGGAACCTCCATATGGTTTTGATGGCATAGAGCTTTCTAAATTGTTTTCTTTTATATAATATATAAATCACAGATACCCATCTGAGACTATAGTAATAAGAGACTATTCAGCTGAACACATCTCCAGAAAGAATTGGTAAATTCCTTAGCAACAGTAGTGATCCTTTTACTTTTGTTTCCTGGGGTCTCCCTGAATCTAATCACCCATGAACCCTATTGTATCCCATGGGAACCCTATTGTATCCCATGCTGCTTACATCCTGTGCTTCCCAGGCCAAATTTTCGCTCCCACTCTTGAATCGGGTATTGTATACCAATTGTAATGCTTTCTCTGTGTCTTTGACTGCAGTTACTCAAGTTCAGGATTTTAAAGTAGTGATCTTCCCACTCTTCCTCTCTGCAAACCCTTTAGGAGGGTCCTTTTCTTCCAATGCCCTTAAAAACGCCCGCTGCAGCTGCCGGTTACTTAGGGAATCACTTCTCTCATTTTTGCACTGTTACTGTTTTTTCCTACTCTTTGTCCACCCTTTGATATGCCTTCTGCAGTGACAGCAGGACAGGTTTTTGGGGTTATTCTAGAATGGTGAAGTGTGAAAGGAACTTCTGAGTTGGGTATGGCAGGGAAAGCTTGCCTGTGCAGGGCTGCTGTGCACGACAATTCCGGACCACACCGTTCTCTTCATGGTCTACGTGACTGTTCCGTGCAGTGTACAACCTGTGTGGCGATACTCAGCTCCCAGACATAGCGGATAGGATTCATGAGCCCTAGATGCACACTCTGTGTGACACTGTCTTACTGGTGGTGCTGGTGGTGGTAGTGGGGGAGGGGGAGAAGAAAGGGGAGAAGACAGAGGGGAGAATAGCCGTACTTTCTTAGAGCTACTTTTGTGCTGGGCACTCTTCTGAGCACTCTCTATATATTAACATTTAATTACTAAATAGCAGATTTTCACTTATTCATTGTAGCAGCGATTGGCTCCTGCAGTGGTCTAGTCCCTGTCCTGGACAATGGGGAACAGGTCAGAAACAGACTTCCTTCCCTCACGCGAGTTGCAACATAATGAACTACAATGGAACTGATCAGAAAGTCAACTGTGCTATCCATGGCTGGACCAAAGCTCAATGCAAAGAAAATTGCTCAAATTGTCATTCGAACCCTCTCAAAAATCCACACAGACTACCTGTTGCATGAGATGACAAGTCCACTTTCACATTTAATATTATATCACCATGCGGCCTTTCTGTTCTGCTTAAAATTTCTCTCTAACTCCTTCCCTTGGCCCTTCCACACTAGAAAACCATGTCACTTCCCCACCTGCACAAAGACTCAAAAGTTTCCCTGCTGGGAGCTTTACTTCAGGCTATTACCTTCCTCCTTCCTCCCTGCCTGTCCAAATTCTTCCTACATTTAGCCCACCTCTTAGCACCCTTCCCTGATGGCATGAATAAACACCACTCTGTGTACTTGGATGCTGAATACAAATGATCCTACATCATTTGCGTGTAACAATGCATTGTTTTGTAATAGGTGTGTGTGTGTGTTCCTTGAGGATATTCCTTGAGGGTGGGAACCTTATTTCTAATTTTGTTTATACCCCCTCCACAGCCCTTGCACTGCGCCTAGCACACAACAGGTGAGCAATAAATGCTTTTTAATAAAGAGCTGACTCACCACCAGCACTTTGGCCCCTTTGGCTCAAGTTGTTCTGAGGCATGCAGCCTTCCAAGAAAAGCTGGCTTTCTTGGCTTCCTTCCGTAGTGCTGGTGTGAATTTCAATGCTAGACCTTCAAGAAAAATCTCAGAAAGGGCCATCTTACCCTTTGATAATTGTGAAATAAACAGGTCCCCAGTGGAGAGGGGCCCTGGGGGCCACTTGGATAGAATTCATACCTATGTCTACTCATTTTCCTTTAGCAAAATACAATAATTTCCAACCTGAGCAAGCACTGAGTGCTTGCTGTATTTTACATACACACACACACACACACACACACACACACACACACACACACACGTAATTCAATAATACCTATCCACTAACTCTAGTGAATAGGTATTATTGTTTTCGTTTTACAAAGGACAACATGGAGGCACAGGGACATTAAGTTGTGTGGCCTTGTGAGGTCCAAGGTCACACAACTAGCAAATTGTAGAGCCAGAATTGAATGCCAGATAAGCTAGTTTGAGTTTGAGCTCTTGGCCTTTGCACTATATACTTCTACGCTATAGCTCTTGGGATTCATTAGAGGTGTGTGTGTGTGTGTGTGTGTGTGTGTGTGTGTGTGTGTGTAAACATGTATATGTGTACCTGTGTGTATACAAAACAGGAAAAAAATTTAAAGTGCAATATTTTGTAAACTTGATGTTCTTTGGTTTTCAATTTTTTTCCAGCTTTATTGTGCTATAATTGACATATAACATTGTACAAGTTTACCGTGTCCAACATGTTGATTTGATATGTATTGTGAAATCATTACCTCAGTAGGGTTAGTTAATAGTAATACCTCCATCATCTCATCTCACATAATTACCTTTTTTTTTTGCAGTGAGAGTATTTAAGATACACTTTCTTAGCAATTTGAAGTATACAGTGCAGTATTGCTAACTGTATACAATTCAACATCACCATCCTGCACGTTAGATCCTTAATCATATTAGGTCCTGTGCTTAGTCATCTTGTAACTGGAAGTTTGTATCTCTTACCAACATCTCCCCATTTCCACCACTGCCAGCCCCTGCAGACCACCATTCTGCTCTCTGTTTCTGAGTGCAGTTTTTTAGATTCCAGATATAAATGATATCATACAGTATTTGTCTTTCTCTGTCTTACTTAGAAGTATTGTTGTTGGTGAATTTCTATTAAATGAAAGTCATTCTATAAAAATGTGCACAATTTGTCAATAAGTCATTTGCAAGCAAGGTGAGATATATAATTGACGCTTTTATGTGCTTGCATTATTTTAATTTCTAGTTAAAAGCCAATCTTACCCTTACCTTTTTGTAAGTTCACTTGTTCTACCCAATCTGGTCACCAATTAGAATCAAAGATACATCCATGTTGTTGCATATGGCAGGATTTCCTTCTTTTAGTGGTTGCATAATATTCTGTTGTATATGTATATATGTATGTATATGTGAGTGTGTGTATACACACACACACACACATCTCACATTTTCTTTATTTATCCATCAATGAATATTTGAGTTGTTTTATATCTTGGCTATTGTAAATAATGCTGCAATGAACATGAGAGTACAGATACCTCTTTGAGATGATGCTATATTTTACTTCAGATAAATACCCAGAAGTGAATTGCTGGATCATATGATAGTTATATTTTTAATATTTTGAGGAATTCCCATACTGTTTTCCATAGTGGCTGTACCAGTGTACATTCCTACCAGTCATGAGCAAGAGTTTTCTTTTCTCTACATCCTTGCCTACACTTGTTATCTCTTGTGTTTTAGATGACAGTCATTCGAACAGGTGTGAGGTGATATATCATTGAGATATTGATTTGCATTTCCCTGATGATTAGTGATGCTGAGCACCTTTTCATATACCTTTGGCCATCTGCATGTCTTCCTAGGGAAAATGTATTCAGTTCCTCTGCTCATTTTTCAGTCAGATTGTTAGGGATTTTTTTTTTCTTTTTTGGTACTGAGTTATATGAGATTTTTAGGTATTTTCAAAATTAAGCCTTTATCAGGCATATAATTTGCAAGTATTTTCTTTCATCCCACACATATTTCCATTTAGGTGTGTGTGTTTTTTTTTCAGTTTCTTTTATCAAAGTGTTACAGTTTTCAATGTATAGATCTTTCACCAGCTTGGTTTAATTTATTCCTAAGTATTGTATTGTTTCTGATGCTATTGTAAATGGGCTTTTCCTTCTTTTCTAGATAATTCATTATTGGCATGTGTGTTATTTTGTATCCTACAACTTTTCTGAACTCCTTTATTAGTTCCAACAGTTTTTTGGTGGATTCTTTAGCATTTTCTATATATAATATAAGGTCATCTGCAAATAGAGACATTTTTACTCCTTCCTTTTTTATTTGGATGCTTTTTATTTCTTTTTATTGCCAAATTAATCTGGCTAGGGCTTCCCATGCTATGTTGAATGATAGAAGTGGTGAGAGTGGGCATTCTTGTCTTTCTTCCTGATTTTTAGAGGAAAAGCTTTGAGCTTTTCACTGTTGAGTATGATATTAGCTGTGTGCTTGTCATATATGGCTTTTATTATGTTGAACTACATTCCTTCTAAACCCAATTTATTGAGAGTTTTTATTATGAAAAGATGATGTATTTTGTTAATGGTTTTTTCCTGCATCTACTGAGATGATCATTTTTCTATATTTCAGTCTGTACTGTGGAGTATCACATTTATTGATTTGCGTGTGTTGAACTATCCTTGTGTCCCAGGGACAAATCTTTTTAATTTGCTATTGAATTTGATTTTGTGATATTTTGTTGAGAACCCTTTGCTGCCATGATTTTGTAACACAGAAGCAACATCTCCCCATCTAGCCAATCTCTCTGGATGCAGCTGAAGTCATTTCCCTGTTACTTATGTTACTTCTTAATTTTGTCTTTGTTCCTTTTCATCCCAGCCATCCTCAATTAGTGTATAGACAACATCTTCCAATATAGAAAGTGCCCCTCAAAGATTTCCCATGTTTTAGAATTTTCCCACTTTCTAGAATGCAGGTGCTACTATTGGAGTGAACATTGGCCTTGCTAATTTGACTCTGAGAACAGTGTGTCAGTATCTCTCCATCTGTACAATGGTTACCATCATACCTCTTGGCAATGGGAATTGAATTAGTGACACCATAAATGTGAAAATATTATCATATGGAACAGTTTGTAAATGTGTGCTTGCCTTTCAACCATGGCTGAGACTGGTAGCAGGAAGTATCTCTCTTCTCTGCTCCCGATTGCTCTTCTATGTTTCTCTCCCCTCCTGCTCTTTCCCCGAGCGTCCTCCTCTTCACTTTGGTTCCTGGACAGCTGCTACTGTGAAGACAGTGCAACTTCCATATGCTGAAAGCATATGGGACCAACACTGTTGCTTCCAAAGCCCTTGTATTCGCTGTTCAGAGCAGGGTGGGTTATTGTGTAGAAAGTGAGGCAGAAAATTACAGAATGATTTCAGCAGCCTTTGTTAAGTTTTTCATATAGTATGATGGAATCAGTAGATCAGTCTTTTTACCCATTGTACATTTGTGCCTCTGTCTCCCAACATCTTTCACTTAGAAGTTGAGTTTCCACACACATATGAGTTCAAGGACAATATAGAAAGCACAGAAGACCAAGGCCAAAATGAAATTAAAACACAAATCTGCATATTATAGGACATACAATTATTATTCTTGACCCATGACTTTGTCTCTGAGCATCTCAGCACCCAAGCACAAGAGGAAACACTGTCACTTTACAAAATTTCCAGTGTCCATAGGGGACAGAGAAGTGGCAAGTAAGCAGAATATGTCAAGCAAAGCTTCTCTTGGCATTGAGATCTGAAGAAAATTTTTCAAGTCCGTTCCTAATAAGATTTGGAACACCCTTCATACCAGGGTATCGGGGTTCTAAACTCAACACTCATTCTAGCGCTGGATTGCAGTTAAGCTTCAGATAAGCCATATATATATATAAAGGGCTAGTTGTAGTTATGAAAACATCGAATGATAACCAATATGCCTGGATTTAATTCTCCTCACTTTGGGTCCATTTTGTCCCCTTTTCCAGATGAGGAAAGTGCAGGTGGATGGCAACCAGAAAGCATTCATTCAACTATTACTAAATCCATTGGTTGCTTGTAAGAGAAGTAGATGTTTGGGTCAGCTTGTTAGGGGATGTTGATAATGCAGGGCAGTACCACAGGCATCCTCTATGTGCGGAATTGGTCTTCAACTATAGATGTCACACTCCCGAGACCCCTAGATTATCTCTAATTACAGAGGATGTTTAAGGGAGGTGGATGGACTCACAAAAACTCACCTTCCCAGCTGAAATCACTCTGTAGTCCAGTCAACAGTACTATATTTATATGAAAACAGGCTGTTTGGGAATGATAATGGCTGATTCGTAGGACCTTATCTAATAGCTCTAGACTTAGAGTCTGAACCTGCCCTGATGAATGTCTGCACCTAATAGGCAAACAAAGACACTGCCAAGAAACTCAACAACTTCTTCCATAAGCTTAAAATGGAACAAACAATTACAAAGATAACATGATAAAGTGTGTTTGACAGTCATTTTCCTTAGCTTTTACGATTTCATGTTGCTTAGAAATAGAAGGGAAGAAGTTGATATTTTAAGTTACAGACTTGCTGTCCACTAAGTTTTATAATGGATCCCTAGGGATACGCGGGCACAGACTCAAATACCTACAGGCCCCATGCAGGTCATGAAAATGCATGAAGTGGGCTGGTTACGACTAAGAGAAAGGTGGCATCTGTGGTGCTCTGGAGATCTCGTATTCATTCAAAAGGTGGCAGTAGCTACTTCCCTCATGTTGATTGCTGCCACAGAGAAGTTCAGACCCAGGGATATAATGCTGCACAATTTTAGCCGGAAATTCACATTTCCTGTGAGATTTTTCTGATTTTTAAGACACATGGTGGCCAAATTTCAAAATGCCTGTTGGCCAGATTTAGCCTCTGCTCAGTCATTTTATACCCGATGCACTAGCTATATAAATGTGAAAGAAAGAAAATGAGAGAACAGCAAAGAAACTGAGCTAAGAAGACACAAGCACATCCATGCTTTTAGCCAACTGTAGATTCATGTCAGTGAGAAAACTACACTAGATGCATTTTGCTTTCTTAAAAATAAAGACGATTAATTTCTTGTAATACCACAACCGTGCTGTGGTATTATTGTTAAATCCAAGTTTGAGTGGGAAGAGAGCTAGAGCTTAAAAGCTGTATTGTGAAACCAAAAGACGCTACTTGTCATCGGCACTGAGTTTTTATGTGACTTGAAAGCTTTCTTTCGCCTCGCAACAGGTACAGAATTTCTCAACTGAGTTAATGGGTGTTTTTGTCTTACTCATTTATAGATATTATATAAAGAGAAAGCCCAGAGAGGTTTTTATGTCTACCTATTATGCTAAGTTTTCACTTGGCAAAAGGAAGTGCCTCAAACACTATGTGCTGAAGGCCCAGGCTGCTATTTCAGGTTTTACAATTTTATGTTCGGTTATGCTAATGCTTTCCCAAAGTTAGAGTATGTTTTGAGAATATAGGGAGTATGGAACAGGCAGCCATAAAAATGTCATTTTAAAAACTGTAAATCTAATCAGATTGGAAATGTGCTTTATGTCACCTGTTTGGCGCTCACCTGTGCTGCTTTGCTTGCTGGGTGGCATGCAGAGGCCTTAGAAAGCCATGAGAACGAAGGAAATAATGGCTTGTGCTGCCACATAAATAAATTAGTCCCTCTGTGAATATATGTTAAATGCTCTAGAAGGTGTATTCTGGCCTCCCTTAGTGAACTGAGGTACCGTTGACCTTTCTACAAATCTGGTGACCTTCAGGTGACTAGCTGGTTTTGTGGAATTCGGTCTTGATCCTCCATGTGATGTGTACATGGGAGTGTCTTCACCATGATAGGCTAAAACTCAATGACATAAATGAGCCCAGTTGGAAATTGACCAATTCACCTGAAGGGTAGAAGAAAGTATGGTGCACACTAAAAAAAAAAAAAAAAGAAAAAAAAAATCTTGAAATGACTACAACATAAAAATATACAAAATTGTTAGTCAAACCAGAAACCAAATCATATTAAACCAAAAGACTCTCAATATAATGGCAATGACCCAGGGGAAAAAAATGTAAAATATTTAGTACAGGTCATGGCTACCTGTACGAAATAGCTCAAGTCAAAAAGGGGAATTACTATAAGGAAATGTGTCATGGCGTTTGAGGCAGAGGAGCAGTGTCTGGAACAGTCATGGGGAAGCAGGTATTCCTTGCATGGCCTCCTCCACATACATCTTTTTGTCTCATCTTCTCCCTCTAAGATCGATCACTTCTGTGGACAGCAAGCATAAATTGGGCAAACCAAGAGGTGGAATCACGTTCACTCCGCTTTAGAGCCTCAGAGCCGGTCTCTCGATGACAGCGTCTGGGTCTCCTGGTTGAGGCTGACCTACTCTTTGCCCACAGCTCATTCTTAACTAATCGAGGTGGGGTATGGGATCCAACAGTGTAAAGAGCATCAGGAGCTATGCCCACATACTCTTAGGGAGTGTGGGCAGGAAAATAAAGTCAGTGACTATGGCCATGTCAGGGATCCAACATCTTGTAGAACCAGAAATGTTAGAGCAATTGCTTCGTAGTGATATTTCAGAATAACAGCCTGCTGCTGGGGGCAAAACCTGGTTTAGGCTAGCCCAAACTCAAAGATTTCAGAAGCCAAGAAGCTGACGGTCTATTTGCCATGGCTCATTGCCCTCCAGTTTGCCCCCTGAAGGACATAGATTTTTCTCACTCCTATGTCCTCTGTTTCAACTTAGTCTGTAGTGTGTCTACCTCTCTTTCAGTAGTGGTCATCTGTGATTTGGCCTGCATTTCATCCACTCGCCTTTCTTTGGATGACAGAAGCTCGATTTTCCTTTGGGATTACATAGGACTGACTCAAGTCTCATCAGTTGGCATTGATCCCTGGCCATAGCAATTGATTCAAAGATAGGTCTTTAATTTGGCTCAATCAGATTCAACCTGGGGCTTTTGTTGGAACATTTTGGAAGGACTGGGCTTGCTGAGCTGGTAGCAGTGTAGTTCTGGAGATGCTGGTGTAGCCTTGTCCTGTGAGTGGGGAAGGCTGACTGAGCATGAAGTTCAAACAGAAATAGGGAGCAAGAGAGACGTAAAGAGATAGAAACAGAGATGGAGGGAGGGTGGGAGGGAGAGAGACTCAGACTTGGCAATATCATTCTAATTGCTGGACCCAGCCATTCTTTTATTTTTTTATTTTCAGTTATACTTTACATTCAGTATTTTATATTAGTTTCAAGTGTACAGCATAGTGGTTAGACATTTATATAATTTATGCAGTGATCCCCTAGTACCCACCTGGCTCTATACATAGTTGTTACAACATTATTGACTATGTTCTCTATGCTGTGCTTTACATCCCTCGTGACTGGTCTGGAACTACCAATTTGTATTTCTTAATCCCAGCTCCCCAACACCCCTTTCCTCTGGCAACCATCAGTTCATTCCCTGGATCTGTGATTCTGTTTCTATTTTGTATGTTCATTTATTTTGTTCTTTAGATTCCACATATAAGTGAGATCATGTGTATTTGTCTTTCTCGGTGTGACTTATTTCACTTACTACAATACCCTCTAAGTTCATCCATGTTGTCAGAAATGGTAAGATTTCATTTCTTATGAATATTTTATTGTACATGTACAATAAACATTGCACACATGTTTTTTTGGCCGAATAATATTTTATTGTATATGTACCATATCTTCTTTATCCAGTCATCTATGGACAGGCACTTGGCTTGCGTTTATAGTTTGGCTATTGTAAATAGTGCTGCAATGAACATAGGGGACACGGCCATTCTTGAAAATGAAAGTTTTATCCTGAATTTTTCAGTTTTGTGAGTTATGAAGTTCCTATCTCGGTTAAACTTAGTTGAGCATTTCCACCACTTACCAACAAGAGTTTGGACTGTATCATTTCCTTAGAATCTTGTTCCTGCTCTGGCTTAGTCAGTTAATCCTCTGTCCAAAGCTGACCCTTGATCCTTTTACTTATTGAATACCACACAGTTATTAGATCCTGGGCTTTCCTTGTTGGTGGGGGAGTTTCAGGGCAAGTGCACTAGGATACCACAGGGATCAGGGACCTGGGTCAATATTCAAACAAATGAACAGTCCGTCCTCATTTTCCTAAGTGGTGAAGCTCGCTATTTTATTAATGTTTAGGTCACTGCTGGTCATCTCAGTAAGTGTTTAATTGGTTTTTAAGTATGCATAAAAATTGCTTTGGAAATTTGACAAAAATCTATGGCCCAACTTTTTTGCATAAGACTCTTAACACTTAGGGATGGGACAAATAGCATACTTCCCAATTTTGCTCCCCAGTGCTTTGTAGTAATGTTTTGGTTGCGTGAAAATAGTGTTAGGTAAGTGTTAATATAGGTTACAAATCATAGGTTTGGTTGGTAATTATAAGGCTTTAAGAAAAGAGCAAGGCCAAATAATATGTTCAGTTTCTTAGAGCTTATAAGTACCTTTGTTTTAAGAAATGTTAATTTGGCAATTGCTTTCAAAGAATGTAGACAAGTTCTGTTTTAAAAAGGAAGCAAAAGCAATAAAAGAAATTGTCTTGAAGTTTGGAGAAGCTGTCCATTTTTCAAGCTTTCTCGTGTATGCAATAGAAACATACAATATCTTGTAATAATGCTATCTGTGTTGGGCACTCAGAGAATCTACTTTATTGCTAAATGTTTTTGCTATTTTTCTTTGGAAACCTGCTTACAAGGTATGAGGCCCTTCTTAGGGCCATGCTTGGGTCGAATTTACTGAGCAGCAGAGTCTCCTACAAGTGTTTATGTTTGGATTGTATTCATTTTTCTATCCTGCTTCAACTCCTACCACCTGAGACTGCTATGCTTTCCTCTGGAAGTATATGTGCATTTCACACACACACACACACAAAGTATATCTGTACAGAAAATTTTCTAAAATTCAGTTTGCATTTATCTAACCTTGGGAGTTGGGATGAAGCCAATATGGGAACTTTCTTATGCAAGTATTATGTTCCTCTTCATTGAGAGAGAGAGAGAGAGAGAGAGAGAGAGAGAGAGAGAGAGAGAAGAGTAGCATTGACATTTAGAAGTTCAGATGGTGAATAGATTTTAACTTAAAATGCATCGTAGACAAAAGATAAGTTGGTTTTGCCAGTGATACCTAACTAGAAAAACCTTTTCATTAATTAAACTTCTCTAAAAGAGCAACTGAGCCCAAAATACAGAGGGTGCCAAAAAATATGTATACATTTTAAGAAAGGAAAAAACTATTAAAATTGTCATACTCAATATATACCGATAACAAAAGATGAATACAAGTCACGTTTGACTTCTGCAACAACAAGAGGTGCTCAAAGTGGTTACCATCAGCGTCCAGACACTTCTGATTATGGCGAACTACTGCTTGCGCAACATTGACCAAAGTGCCCACTTTGGTACCCCCAATATTTAAGTTCACCTCTAATTAGGGAATAAATGAGTCAGTGAGAAAATAAGCCTTTGATTAAGGTAATTACTGTGGGAGAAAAAACAAGAAAGACAGGAAGGGGTGGGGGCGGAGAGAAGAAAGAATGTTTTCATCCGCTCATTCTCTCAGTGATATTTATTGGGTACTTACTATGTGCCAGATATCCCATTAAGCAGTAGGATTTAATGGTGAAGAAATCTTTTACCATCATCGACCTTACATTTTATTGGGTAAGACAGAAAAAAAATAAGCAACTAGACAAATAAAATAGAGATTATTATGCCGTATGTTATGCAGAGAACTAATAAGGGATTGGTGGAGAGGAGATCCTGGTAGCTGTTGGCCTCATGTTCATCCCGCTTAAATGATGCCCTAAGATACAATACTACTTCTCCAGCTCTGAGCAGATTGGAGACTTGGGGAATCATGCTTCGTATCCTAAGCCATATCCATCCCGAGGGGAAAGCACCAAGGGGAGGAGAATTGAATGGCAGTGCATGGTCAGTATTCTCCTTTTTGTATACTGACTACAGGAAAATAGATAGCTTTTACTTCCTAAGATGCCCAGTAAAAAGAGTTTAATTTGCCAAATTAGAGCTGATGGACTAGAGAGAATTAAAATGGACTGTCTGTAAATTATTCAAGATAGCCCAGAAGCAGTTCTGCAGCCATGTCTAGAGTTTGATGTATTATTACTTTAAAACAAACAAGCAAACAAAAATCTACACCATGATTATATTGTCAGTTATGGATTTTCTGGTATAATTTTGTGGCATGTGGCCAGAACAGCTGAGACATTCAGACAGGTATTACCCTTTCTTGCAACAGAAAGGTGCTAGTATCTAGGTAAATAAACTTTTCATGTAAAGCATCACAGACACATTACTTGTAAATAACAGCTATTTAAGAGCAGCAAGCCAACAGAAACAGATCCCTTCAGTCTGGTCTTTTAGGAGTAACAGAACAGGAAGGAAATGGTGTGCCTCAGTAGTCTTGATTGATCCATGACTGTAACTACATGCTAACGCTGAAAAGTAATGGTTTGTGAGGAAGAGACTTAAATCAAGACTGAGAATCAAAAGGAAAATAATAATGGCTGTAACATGGAACTGCCATGTCCTTGGTTAATAGCTATATGAAAGAGAAAGTTATATCCGATTTTGTGGGTTAAAAAAAAAAAAAAAAGACGAAACATGATGGTTTACAGCCATCATGGTTACAGTGGCAGTTCCAACAGGTCATCTCTTTGAGAAACAGTATGGACAAATGTGTCCTTTGAAAGGAGTTCCCATTTTTCTCATGATCCATACTGTATTAGAGGGACTTGGCTTTTACTAATAATTGAAGGTGAATACTCATCTTTATAGACATGACTCCTGTCTGCCCACAAGGACCTCTATTCCAGAGCAGTGGTTCTGACCCATCTCCTGCCATCTTTTCTGCCCTGAGCAGCTGAAGGTGCCAGTATGCAAATGTCAACATCCATTTATACTTGATGATGCTCTAACCAGCTGGCCTTTTCTTTCCTCTCCTCTCGGAGCCATCCTGGATCTACAGAATTAAAGGAATCTTTCAAACAAATGGTGCCTGCAGATCAAAAGGCTCCTTCTCCATCCAAAAAATCATATACCTCACCAAAGTGATCTCCAACGGCAAAATTACCTGCTGGGTTTAAAGATCCCTTCACTCCTCTCACCCAGCGTCCCTCCCCACAGTTTGAAGAACTGAGGGAGAGGAGATGGGTTATCTCTGCTGCATCTCATTTTGGATCCTCCAGTGAGCCTTGCCATTGATGGAATGTTTGTGTCTCCTCAGAATTCTTATGGTGAAGCCTAATCCCCAGTGTGATGGTATTGGGAGGTGGGGCCTTGGGGAAGTGATTCGATAATAAGGGTGGGGCCCTCATGAATGAGATTGGTGTCCCTCTGAAAGAGACCCCAGAGAACTCCCTGCCCCTTCCACCATGTGAGGACACAGCCAGAAGACGGCAGTCTAACTTGAAAGAGAGTTCTCACGGGAGCCCGACCATGCTGGCACCCTGATCTCACACACCAGCCTCCAAACTGTGAGAAATCAATTTCTGGTGTTCAGAAGCCACTCTATCTAGGGTACTTTGTTGTCGCAGCCCGAACAGACTAAGACAGTGCCTTTCGTGGCTTCCAGAGCCTCTCCTTCTGGAGACTGAGAGAAGGGAAGAGTTCAACAATTACATTTCTTTTCCTTTTTAAAGAGTGGTGGTTTTCTTTGTTCTTTTTTGTATCTTTACACGTCAGATGGAAACAGACATTTCCTTTATTTACAGACATTTATTGAACCAATAAGGGTAAGGGTGACAAGTGAAGAAAATATTCTGCGGGCAGCCATCGTGACAGAATTCACTCCAGGCAGAATTCACCCCAGTCAGTGATGTGATTCCTGGATTTCCAGGATGTTCCTGGTTTCCTAAATCCTGTAAATACATCACAGACCTCTCCAACTAGAGATCCTGATGTTGCTTTGTTAAATGTGGCCCTTCCTTGTGCCAGGATTATAGAGTTGGGACTATAGTGTCTATAAAGTAATACTATTGAGTTTTTTAAAATAGCAAACATAGTAGAGCTGATACTTCCAAATTAGTATTTATTTTGGAAGGCTATTTATATATTGCATGGAAGCTGGGGTGACACAATATTTCCTTGGGGCTTCTCTTCTACATTTTCCTGTGGAGATAATTGCTGAGCCGCACAAGAAGACTAGCTGTGTTACTTTATAGTCAAAGTCTTGTTTGTTAACCAAAAATTATACTTTTCAACTTGCTACACATCCTAATCACTATATCAGGCAGCCATTATTTCTGGCTCTACTGAAGCTCAGAGTTTCTCCAAAGATGGAGACTTGCAACTGTAGAGAATATTCAAAAGACAAATGAATTTACTATAGACTTTGAAATCCCAACAACTGAGATTGCCAGGACCCAAAGAGCTCACAGATGGGTGACACAAACCACTGCTGGCAATCCCTGAGAACTCAGAGGGAATTAGAGAGATGCCAGGAGACTAGAGCTGGGTAAATATTATCCAGTGTCTTCTTTTTTTTTTCAGTAAGTCTGAGAATTTTAGTTTATTTCTTGGTGACAGCATTTAAGTTCCCTCTTAGCAAACTTCAGTTACAATTCAGTGTTATCAGCTACAGTCACCTTGTAATATATTAGCACCTCACCTCTTACTCATAGGCGAACATTTGTACCGATGGAGCAACCTCTTTCTATTTCCCACAGAACCCTGCTCCTGGCAACTACTTTTCTACTCTCTGTTTCTATGAATTTGGCTTAAAAAAAAAAAGAAAAAGAAAAAGATTCCACATATAAGCGATATTATACTATATTTGTCTGGCTTATTTTACTTAGTATAATACCCTTAAGGTCCATCCATGTTGTCACAAATGGCAATATTTCCTTCTTTCTCGTGGCTGAATAATATTGCATTGGGAAAATGTGTGTGTGTGTGTCTGTGTATCCCATCTTCTTTATCCAGTCATCCATTGACAGACACGTAGGTTGTTCCCACGTCTTGGCTACTGTGAATAATGCTGCAGTGAACATGGGGGTGCACATATCTCTTGGAGACAGTGATTTCATTTCCTTTGGCTATGATCCAGCAGGATTGCTGGATCATATGGTAATTCTATTTTAAATTTTTTGTTTTCCATAGTGTCTCTACCAATTTAGATTCCCACCAACGGTGACAAGGGTTATCTCTTCTACACATCCTTGCCAACACTTGTTATTTCTTTTTGATAATAGCCATTCTAACAGGTGTGAGGCGATATCTCGTTGTGGTTCTGATTTGCCTTTCCCTGGTGATTGGTGATGTTGAACAACTTTTCACGTACCTTTTGGCCATGCCTACATCCTCTTTGGAAAAATGTGTGTTCAGGTCCTCTGCTCATTTTCAAATTGGACTGTTTGTATTCTTTTTGCTACTGACCTATGTGAATTATTTATATAGTTTGCATATTAACCCCTTATCAGATATATTATCTGAAAATATTTCCCCCATTCAGTAGGTTGCCTTTTTGTTTTGTTGATGGTTTCCTTTGCCGTGCAGAAGCTTTTACATTGGATATAGTCCCATCCCAATTGTTTTCGTTGCCAAATCCAAAAAATCATTGCTAAGACCAATGTTCAGGTGCTTACCCTCTCTGTTTTCTTGCAGGAATTTTACAGTTTCAGATCTTAAGTTCATGTATTTAATTGATTGTGAGTTGATTTTCGTGTATGGTGTCCAAATAGGTGTCCAATTACATTCACTTGCATGTGACTGTCCAGTTTTCCCAGCACCATTTATTGAAGAGACTATCCTGTCTCCATTATATATTCTTAGCTCTTTTGTTGTAAATTGTTTGACCATGTATGAATAAGTTTATTTCTGGACTCTCTATTCTGTTTCACAGATCTATGTGTCTGTTTTTATGTCAATACCATGCTGTTGTGATTACCATAGCAGTGTAATACAGTTTGAAATCAGGAAGTGTGATGCTTCCAGGTTTGTTCTTTCGCAAGATTGCTTTGGCTATTCAGGGTCTCTTCTGGTTTCATACAAATTTTAGGAGTGTTTGTTTTGTTTCTGTGGGAAATATCATTGGAATTTTGATGACTTCATTGAATTTATAGATTGTTTTGGGTACTATAGACACCGTAACAATATTAATTATTTTACACCATGCAATTTTTATGCAATTGTAAATGGGATTGCTTTCTTAATTTCTCTTTGTGATAGTTCATTGTTAATGTTTAGAAACACAGCTGATTTTGTACATTGATTCTTGTATCATGAAGTTTTACTGAATTTGTTGATTCGTTCTAACAGTTTTGTGGGAGTCTTTATATGTAATATCATGTCATCTGTAAATAGAGTCAGTTTTACTTCTTCCTTTTAGATTTGGATGCCTCTTATTTCTCTTTATTGCTTGATTGATCTGACTAGGAATTACAGTGCTATGTTGAATAGGTGTAGCAAGAGTGGGCATCCTTCTCTTGCTCACGATCTTAGAAAAAAATGCTTTCAGCTTTTTACCATTGAATATGAGGTTAGCTGTGGGCTTGTCATATATTCTCTTTATTATGTTGAGAGTGTTCTCTTTATATAGTTTGTTGAGAGTTTTTATCCAGCAAAGTTTTAAAACATTTAGAGTTTTAAAATATTATCCAATATCTTTTTAAAGGAGTAAAAAACAAATACAGGAAATTTTAGTTTAACAGACTTGGTTATTTTTGACCAAATAGAAGTTGATAAGCAAATAACTAGGTCCAGAATTTGAAGGAACACAGTCAAAAACCTTGTTGAAATTAAGATATGCTAAGTCTCTGATGTTGCCTCTGAGAACAAATTAGAGAAACAAGAACACACAGGAAAAGCTAAAAATATATTGTCCAGTACAGGTTGTAAAACAGTAGAGTACATTACTATTGTTATAAATAATAAAGAGATAGATAAAATATACAAAGAAAAATTACTGGGAGATTCTGTCTCAATATAGAATCAGTGATTATATCTGGGAATTATTTTTCCTTCCTGGCTTTTCTGCATTTCTAAATGTTATGATTAAGTCACATGCAATTTTTTAATTACAAAAGAAAACAGTCAAGAAAAAAGTCATAAGAGAAATATTGATAAATTTATTGATTTCATGTGTGGGATGATATTGTGAAGGAATGATGTCTCTTTTACTATAATGTAGGTAGAATTCTTATTATATTGATGTTGCCATATTTGTTGACTGGAGTTCTCAAAAATATCTTGTCACCAGACTCATCAGGAACACAGTTAAAAATAAATGCTCGACTCTACCATTCTGATGTAGTAGACCTGGGTGGGGCTTGGGAATCCAACCACAAGGAATTGGTTAAATTGTGGCACATCCATAAAAGTCCACAACATATACTCATTAATAGTGAGGTCAAGGAGACTACTTGGGAAATTATTCATAGTACTTAAATAAAAAGATACAGTTACAAAATAATATGATACAATTTTGTAAAGAAGAGGAATATTTACACATACATACACACCCCAAAAAAAGATACACCAAAATGTTAACAGTGTTTAATAGCTTGTGTAATGGGATTATGTTTTTATTTTTTTCTGTTTGATTTGTTGCATTTTGTAATTTTTTTTTTTTACTTTTCATGTGTCGGTTTTATAATTATTTTAAAATCATTTGCATCCTTTCCTTTATAAAGGTATAATTGCAAAAGATAAAGAATTGATATAAAATGAAAATAAGTTTTTAACTAAGGAACCATTCTGTTTTCATACAAGAGAAATCCACATGGGAACACACTAGCTAAGTGTGAAGGTTTATAAATTGGAATGAGCATTTAGAAGCTCGGGAAATATTGAATGTTCTGGATACATTTTAAACCTAATCCTGATTTATATTTCCAACAAGTATCGCTCCCTTTTTCCATCTCCAAGTTTCTTTCGAGTAGATGGCATGCCCTTGAGCAGAACGGGGATTGTGTTAAGTGTGTTTACATATTTATTCTCCAGCAATATTCTTTTTCAATGTATCTGACCCCACGTGAAATGGCCCTAGGGCTTCACAGCACTGTCTCACCAATTGAAAATAGTTTCATCAAGTTCATTAGTCATTTCCCCAAATTTACATTTCAGATGAATTTATTCGGTGACAACTGCGTTGGCATCATGGGTTTTTTTTTTTTTTTTTTTGAACAGGACTTTATTGGGGAACAGTGTGTACTTCCAGCACTTTTTCCCAAGTCAAGTTGTTGTCCATTCAGTCTTAGTTGTGGAGGGGGCAGCTCAGCTCCAGGTTCAGTAGCCGTTGCTAGTTGCAGGGGGTGCAGCCTACCATCCCTTGCGGGAGTCGAACCGGCAACCTTGTGGTTGAGAGGACACGCTCCAACCAACTGAGCCATCCGGGTTTTTTTGTTTTTGTTTTTTTGTTTTGTTTTGAAATCTTACCATTAGCACCATGTTTTGAAGACAAGAGATAAATAAGGCTTGGACCTCTAAACCAAGCTCCGAAAGAGTTTGATATAGAGAGATGGACATTTAAAAAAAAATTTGGTAAATTCAGTAATATATGAAATACAATGATAGACTGACTGTAAGATTAGAGCAAAGGTTCTTGTCCCTAGCTATACAAGAAAACTAACTCTGGAGGCTTTAAAAATAATAGAGATGCCTTGTCCCCGCCACAACATGGAAATACGAGATGTAGGATTAAGGGGCCAGCATCTAGATTTAAAAATTTCGTCCCAGGTGATTCTGATCTATAGCCAAGTGTCGAGGCCCACTGTATTATAGCAACGAATCCTGCCTGTGGGTGCTCCAGAACACAGCAATGAGGAAATGCTGGCTGAACTGAATCTTGGAAGATGAATAGGAGTTTGATATCAGAAGAATCTTAACAGAAGAGATGGGGGTTCAAAGTCTTGAAACCAGGCCAAGACCAGGATGACCTGGGAATCTTTACGTGCTTCAGCATGGCGGGAGTGCCGAGGGCATAGTGCAGGTCGTGTGTGTGAAAAAAAGAGAGGTCATGGAGGGTTCCCATACAGAGGCAGGGAGAACGTGAGGGGCTGCAGCGCGTGGTGAACAAAGAGTGCTGGGCGCTAGGGATCCAACGTGAGCTGTAGGGGAAAGACCTACTCACATGCCAGTGGTAGAGAGGGGAGAGGTCACAGGCAGTGAGGACAGCCGGGTAGGATTTGAGAGACTTTTCTAAGGCAGAAGTCACCAAATTTGACAACTGTGCATGCTGTGTTATCTACTAGTAGTATCACTTGTGCAATTTTTTTTTTGAGCCTTTCCTTTTGTATTTTTTTCCTCAAATGATAGAAAGCATTCCCTTGTATTTACATATCCCTAGCTGTTTTACCTTTTCTCTATATGCCTAGAGAATGATAACTGTGAACAAAACCCTGTCACTGTGATAATAGAATGAGATTTTATATATATATTCATTTACATACACACATATTTTGTATTCACGTACACATTTTTCTTTTCCTTATCAACAGTCACCTTCCCTAGAACACATACTGAAAATAAGCCTGGAAGCTTTGGGGGAACAATAATGGGAGAATTCCATGAGCTCAGTCCCTTTCTGTGTTCCATTATGCTTTCTCACTTGACATTTGTGAATGCAAATATGTCTGACAAGTGTAAATAAGGATGTCACACCTCGGAGAAGTACCCATTTCCACCTTGCCATTCCTTATCATGCATGTGTTCAGGGATGAATGTGCTGTTTTAATCTCGCAGTATTTTCTCAGTTGGAATTTCGTGGAGTGCCACAGTGAGTTCTGTCTTTTCCAACGTGTAGAAACAGATTTGCTTCTTTCTTGCAGAATTCAGCTCATTTTCAAATACCTTGAAAAGATGCTGGAATAAGAAAAAGGAATACTCAGTGTTCAGCCAACGGACAGAAGAGGCCTCTGCTGCACAATACTTCCAGGTCAGGGAAGTTGCCCCACATGGAATTTGACTTGTTCCAAGGTGCCATATACCTGGGCAAGGCGGGGGGTGGGGAGGAAAGAATTGACGCGGTACCGCAGTGGTTCTGCAAGTGTGGTCCCCTGACCAGCAGCGTGATGTCAGCTGGGTTGGAATCCTCGCTCTGTCACTTACCAAGTTGTCAGGACTTGGGTGAGTTTCTGTATCTTTGAGTCCCCGTTTCCTCAGCTGAGAAAGACAATTCATCTGATTGTTGTAATGACTTCATTTGATTGGAGGATCTATGTGAAGCCCTTAGCATAGGGCCTGGCACACAGAAAGCTCGACCGAATGGTGACAGTAACCATGATGCTGGTTATTGCTGACTGTCAGTGCCCATGGGTTTGTATGCACCACATCGCCCACCGACTCGCCTCACCGGGATGATCACCATCACTACCTTCTGCCCCACCCTCACCCCAGAATTCTGTCCATGACCTACTTTTCTCTCCCTCTAGACTGATGGGACTCATAAGGGCCATCCATTTTGACCCTGGCCCCTTTCTCTTATCTCCATTACTCTTGTACTATGGTCTCTCCCATAGCCTCTGCTTTGGGAAGGGCGCCTGGGCACTTATCTGGTCAAGATCTCAGCCTAAAACTAGTGTATGGAGCAGCAGTCAGAAGTCTGGGGTCTACTCACAGCTCTAGGCCATACAAATAGGGCTGTGTGGACTAGTCACTGCATCCCTCAAAGCCTCCGCTTCCCTGTGCTTACGCTAAGCCTGCCTTGACCGAGGTGGCTCTAAGACCCACGTGTTCATGCAGGTGCAGCCTCCTGGGCTGCTGACTCAGCCTCTCCTTCTCTTTCCCTTACAGTTTTATGGCTGCATTTCCCAGCAGCAGAACATGATGCAGGATTTTGTGAGGACAGCCACTTATCACAGAGCCATCCTCCAGAACCACGTTGACTTTCGAGATAAGGTAACACTGGCAGCTGGGTATTCATCTCAGGCCATTTTAAGAAGCCTTCTCAAAAAGTAGGATCGGAACTAAGCTTTGACAGAGTTACCATGTGACCCAGCAGTTCCACTCCTAACTACATACCCCAAAAGAATGGAAAGCAGGTATCCAGACAACACTCTGTACATGAACGGGAAGCAGCGCTATGCACGACAGCCCAAAAGTGGACACAGTCTAAATGCTCATTACCTCATGAATAGATGAACACAGTGTGCTGTAGCCATACAATGGAGTATCAGGAATATTATTTATATTTCTTTTATCCGTGATAAGGAATGTAATGCTGATACACGCTTCAAATGGATGAACCACGAAAACATGTGAAGTGAAAAAAGCCAGTTAGAAAAGCTCATATGATTCCATTTATAGGAAACATCCAGAATAGGCAAATCCATGGAGAGAAAGCAGACTAGTGGTTCTTGGGGGCTCGGGGGCGGGGAGGTTGAGAGCAGCCGCTTAATAGGTACAGGATTGCCTTTTGGGGTGATGAAAATGTCTTTGGAACATGAAAGAGGTGATGGTCGCCCAACATGGTAAACGTACCAAATACCACTGAACTGTACACTTTAAAATGATTAACGCTTAATTTTATGTTATGTGAGTTTTACCTCAATAAAGAAATGAAGCTTTGAGTGCCAGGAACTCAAGAGACTGAATGCACTGTTTTTGGTGCATAGAACAGGTTAAGAGCTTTCTTGCTACATAATGGATACCTCTTATTGTGTCACTTTACTTCACTTTTTTTCATAGACTCCATAAATGCCTGCATTTGTTTCCTTCACAAAATGGACCTGAATGATGGATGATTGTGAACGCATTATACAAGTGCTGTTCATTATTCTTCTACTTGTTAAATAGCCAAAGTGTCAAAACACTGTGCAGTTCATCAGAGATAAACGCACTGGTCAGTGGGATCAGCAGTCATGGGACCTAGTTTCATATTTTTCCTCTAACTAGCTGTGTGATCTTAGGCAAAACAGATTTCTCTGAGCCTCATGTTGTGTTCTACTGCCATAATTGTTCATCCTTGCCTTTGAGATTTACAGCATTAATTCCACAGGAAGGGTGTGGTAGACCATCGAGATAATGATCCCGATGACTCATGTCTCCCTCCGTCCACATCGATGTGCAAAGTTGTGTAGCTAACAGAGAGTCTAATTTTTTACCCCTTATGTCTGTGCTGTCCTTGAGTTGTACTGGGGTCAATAGGCTATGACAGAAGTGACATTGGATGAGTTTCAGAACCTAGGCTTTAATGAACCTTGTGGCTTCTGGTCTCACCCTCTTGGAACCCCGAGACCACCCTGAGACCACCTTGAGACCACCGTACTGTGAGGAAGCCCAGTCTATCCTACTAGAGGTTGAGAGGTTACTTGGAGGGGAACTGGCACACTCCAGAAAACAGCCAGCACCAATTGCCAGATCTATGAGTGATGCCATCTTGGTCGAGGCAAGACCAGCAGAGAAACTGTCCAGCCCTCCCACAGACTTGGGAGAAATAATAAATTGTTTCCATTTTAAACCAGTAAATTTTGATACGGCTTGTTATGTAGCAATAGTTCATTAAAGCAGAGAGAAGATGCATGAAATGTAGTAACAAGTAGCCTCCAGTTAGTTGATTCGCCTATGGCTTTCTTTCCTTGGCATCTCTATTCCGCTATTAAACCCATCAGAAAAGTTTTTTATTTTGGTTATTGTATTTTTTTATTCAAAATTTCCATTTGGCTCTGCTTTATGTCATCTATTTCTTGACTGAGACGTTCTATTTTTCCATTGATTTCAGCACTGTTGATGATTGCTGGTTGGAGCTTTTTAAATAATAGCTGCTTGAAAATTGTTGTCAGATAATGGTAACATCTATGTCACTGCTCTGTTAGCTTTAGTTGATTATCTTTTCCCAGGGAATTAAGATTTTCCTGATTCTTAACATGCCTCAAATTTTGGATTGTATTCCATACATTCTGAATATTACGTTATGAAAGTCTGGGTCTTTTTTAAATCTTATGGATGATGTTGATATTTTTGTTATAATATTAATTCAACCTGGTTAAGTTCAGGCTGTGAGTTTCATGTCACTAGTTGGTCTTCTGAGGACTCTGGTTCCTCTGTCAGTTCAGTTTTCAAAGGCTTAGCAGTGCTATTTGGAACTGTCCCATGTGCATGTCACTCAGTGGTCATTCTGGTACCTACGCAGAATTCTCAAAGTTTTGGTGTGCTAATTAAAATCAGATGCATGCATGTACAGGTTGGGGATAAGCCAAGAAATTTATATACAAAAACAAACACAAAACACCTTTATGGGGTTGCTTTGCCAAGTTTCTTTCTCTTCATGATCTCCCTGGTACTTTTTGATTCCCTGGGACCACTTTTCAGTCTCTGGGCCAAAATCTCACTCTGCCATGCCCTTCCATGACTTTGCATACATATTGGCGAAACAGAGGACAAGAAGAAAAAAGGCAATGGGGGTTGAGCCCCACCTCTGAGAATGGCGGCACCATTGAATGCAGAGGAAGATCCCCCCTTCTCATAGTTTTGGCTCCTGTAAGCTGATGTGATGCTATGGCCACCACAAGGTTGCTGGGGGCTGGAGCACAGAAGAAGGGAGGAAAGGAGAGGAAAAGAAAGGAGAGAAGAGGGGGCAGGGGAGAAAGGGGAAAGGAGGAGACAGGAAAGGAAAAGACCAGAGGAAGAAGAAGCAGGATTCCCACACTCTCTCTGAGCATTAAGACCTCCTGTGCCTCGTGCTGGGGCCAGAACTAGGAGGCATCTCCAAGAGCTCTCTCGTCGACACACTGCCCATTTTTGGTGTGTCAAATTAAAGCTATGGGTTAGGGGTAAAGGGATATCGTTTGGTAGTATTTCGAATTCTGGTCTTCTTCCCCAATCTACCCGCAGCTCTTTACTTTTCAGAGTCTTCACGTAACTGCTTTGTGCATTCTTTTCATGTCTTATAGCTGTACTCAGTGGGAGAGATAGGGCGAAATGGGCTTTCTCTGATTTACCAGGACAGGACATTTTCTGAAAACCCAATCTAGGTACTCAGGTCGGGGTGATGGTGATGGCCGTGTTTGGATGAAGAGTCTCATAAGTCTTGTCATATGTCTTGAGGTGCCAGAACCCTTACTTTGCCAGTGAGGCATGCCTGGTTAGCAGTGAGGATTACCTGATTATGGTAGGTAGGCAGGATGACGATAGAAGAGAAAAGCTTGTTACTTTTGACAACTTACCTGGTATTCAAGATTGTGGGTGAGCAGTCTTATTGACAGAGGTAGGTTTCTTGCAAAAAAAAAAAAAAAAAAAAAAAAAAAATTCAACTCTCAGCTATTGATTGCTTCTCCATGGTTTGAGGATATTTTGTGGAGGTAATACTTTTATTTAGGGAAACGTCTCTCCCTCTGATGTTGCTTAGTTTGAATCTATAATCTATTTTCTAAAATGTATTTCCTATATTACCTATAATCTGATTTTAATTCTGGTTACAGCTTCTAAAGACCGCTCCCAAAACAACTAATCATACTAATTGCATCAGATGACTGTTGCACAGAATTTCACGTGGATTTTGTCATTTTGACCATTTTATTATATCTTTTCATCTATAAAAATGAAGATATTAGACCAGATCATCTTTAAGGTCACTCCCAGCTCTAACCTTATTTGTTTCTACAAAGTACCCTTTTCCTGCAAGCCTGAAATGCATTTATCTGCCAGAGAAATAAAATAGGCGTCCATCTGCTGGGGTTTATGAAGGTGATAATTAATCACATGGTTGATAATTAATTATATCCCTTTTCCCTTCCAAGTTCTGAAACGATTTAGCAGTAGACACAGATGTCAGGTAGAAATCACAATATCAGCTTTATTGTTGGAAGTGCTGTTTAGAAAACAGGGCTTGGACCTGTGTCCAAATCAAGCTCCCTACTCCATTTTTTCCACCAAACTGAACTTTTCTACCCACATGTATGCCGAACAGCTGGTCACCCCAGACAAGTCCAGGGCCTGCCCAGCAAGCTTCCACACTGGGGACTCAAGTGCGCATGCTTGAGTAGGGGGTGAGCAGGCCAGCCCCTTCCAAGCGCTGGGGCTAGGCGTGCTCAGTTCTGTTTCCCAATCAGATAGGGCGCTGCTGTTCTGAGGGAAAAGAGGAGGTGGGCGGGGACGGGGTGGGGTGTGGGTAGCCATGTGGCTGAGAGGGAGAGGAAGCAAGCTCTTCCTGTCTCTTCTTATAAGGGCACTAATACCGTCATGAGGGCTCTCTGTCACCTAATTACCTCCCAAAGGCCACTGCTTCAAATACCATCACATTGGGGATTAAGATTTCAAAATATCAACTTTGGAGGGCACACACATCAGCCTGTAGCAGTTTCTTTGATCGTCAGGACAACTTTAATAAATACTAATTTATTTATTTATTTATTTGTTTACCATTTTAGAGATGAGAGAACTGAGGCCTGGGAATGTGATCACTTACCGGGTTTAGTACAACTAGTAAATGGAAAGGCCAGGACTTGAATCCAATTAGTCTTACTTTAGAGGCCACACACATAACCTCTGAAAGGTACTCCTGTGGGAAGGCAGGCTGAAATTGCCAAGGGAGACTTTTGTTTTCCTGGATTTAAGCATGGGGTGAAAACGTCGTGGTTTCTTAAAATCCTGTGCGCGTATGAGACAGCATTGCACGATGGTTATATTCCTGTGTTCTAGAGCCAGAGAATTGTGTTCAAACTCCAGGTTAGCCACTTACCATGCACCTGCCATAGACCCTGTTTGCCTTGAGATCTTGGTCTTCAGTCTCCTTATCGGTAAGAGTAGTAGCTACTTCCCAGAGTCCTTGCAAGGTCAAGATGATACAGCGCATGTGAACTGCTCAGCACATCGTAGCACGTATTATTGTTATTGATGGTCTTGGGGACGGTGCTGTGGTTTCCACCTCTGCTATAATTTTCCATTTTTCAAATTTTGAGTTTTCATTCTGCTTCCTCCATGCAGTTTTAATGAAATTCCTTACTTGGCTAGAGCATTGCTGTCTGAGAACTCCATTTGGAATCCATTCAGGAAACTGACCTTGCTGGAACCCACCCCATTCCGCTCCTCAGAGTTTCTGTTAATTGCCATCTGGCTATTTTTAGTTTCTTCAAGTGTGTGCTCGGTACAGGCAGGGAAAGTCCATCCTGCTGAGGGTGCGGGGCTGTGTGAGCTGTAGGGTTTTAATTTGGAAATGTTTTGACACTTCATTTGTCAGGGCACCAGTTGCTGGAAACTTGTGAGAAGAAGCAGGAGCCTAGAGCTTTTTTTTTTTTTTAAATCAGTGTTTTTGGAGGAGGAGAGAATCCCCAGTCGCAACAGCTGTTTAGTGCATCCAAATGTGAGGTTGGCTTAGACAGAAGGGATTCAGGGGTTTGAAGGCTTCAAAGAAAACACAAATAACAATAACAAACGTGCAAAGTAACCTGTTCGACTTGTCAGCTGATAGTCTAATTTGCAGAGCCTGAGCTTCAGACTCTGTTGATGTGAGGTTTCTTTGGTGTGGGCTTATCAGTTTGGTCAAAGGCTCTTGAGTTCATCTCAAATGCTGCTGTGAAATTTCCCTCCCCCTTTAAAATACTGCACACCTTTGCGTAACCTGGCACACTGATGGGGCCTGCCCTGAATCATCGGTGGGACAGGCCTGCCAGGTAGTCCTGTCTGTACGTGATGAAACAGCTCTAGTTGCCTTACTTTTTTTTTTTAACCTCTGTAATGAGGTTTGAATCACATTCAAAAAGTTGTACATATTTAATGTATACGACTTGGTGAGTTTGGAGATATGTAATATCCATGGAATCATCACCATAATCTATGCCACAAACATATCCATCACTTACAAGAGATTTCTTCTGCCTTCTTTTTTGTTATCATCATCATCATTTTGTGATAAAAACATTTAAGATAGATTTACCCTTTTAGGAAATTTTTAAGTATGTAATACTGTTTTGTTAACTCTAGGTACTATGCTTTGCAGTAGATCTCTAGGAATTAAGAATTGAATTATCCATCTTGCATAACCAAAACTTTGTACAAACCTTTAACTAATGTTTTCTTGTTTTTGCCTCTCCCCAGCCCCTGGCAACCACCATTCTACTCCCTGCTTCTGTGAGTTTGACTATTTTAAATACTTCATATAAGTGCAATCATGCAGTATTTGTCCTTCTGTGTCTGGCTTATTTCACATAGCATGTCCTCCAGTTTCATCTGTGTTGTCAGATGTGGCAGGATCCCCTTTTTTTTTAAGGCAGGATAATATTCTATTGTGTTGTATATACCACATTTTCTCTTCATTCTTTGAATCCTCCACTTCTCGCCCCTAAGCAGCTTTGTTAGCCTGGTGACAGAATCCTTGCTGAGAGCTGTATTCTGAATCCTTGTTCACAGCCACAGGCCCTCAGCAGGATGGACTTTCTCTGCTTGTCCCCAGCGCTGTGTAGGGAAGTGGGAAGAAAGGAAATAACTGGTGACTCCTGCTAGGTGCTTTGCATTTCTTATCTCATTTAAGCCTCTCATATTAGTCAGGATTCTTAGCTGCCAGCATCAGAGACCAACTCTGCTAATTTAATTTTTAAAATAAAAAAAAAATAAGGACTAAGAATTTCCTAAAAGGACATAGGAGCGTTGGAGAGCTAGGCTCAGAGGCTACATAACCGGAAATTACTTCTGAAACCACGCCGCAGAATTGTCTGGCAGACAGCGCTGCAGCCATACATGGACACGGCAGCAGGCACAGCCTTCCCCCAGAGCACCCCCATCCTTAGAGCCTCCCTCTGATGGGCAGCTGGGACCTCCCCCGGGTGGCTTCTGTGCCATCCCTGAGTCTCCAGACTAAGAGCATCTTATTGGCAGAGCCTTGATCCTGTGAGGGTGCCAGAAACGAGCATCAGCCAGCTCAGCTTCCCTAGTCAGAGGCTGGTGCTGCCTCACCGGTGGGGCGTTTCCCCAAACATAGGAAGGAGTCCGATGCTGAGAGGTATAAAAAAGATGCGCACTCTACCATACAACAAACATGTAATATATAGAGGGTGCCAAAAAAATGTATACACATTTTAAGAAAGGAAAAAACTATTAAAGTTGTAATACTCAACATATGCCAATGACAAAAAACGAATACAAGCCATGTGTGTACATTGTTTTGTCACCCCTGGTATATTGGTTACTCCAGTAGTATAGATAAAGGGATCAGAGCTACATAAATTGAACAAAACCTGCTTCAGGGTTCACAGCTCCTGAGGGGTAAGGCTATGTGCCAACTCAGTTCTGTCTGTATCCAAAGGCCACACCGCAGGGTGATTTGGGGAGCAACAGAAAGCTGTTCTTTACATGATAACCAAACTGGTATTTTATTTATCTGTGTGATTTTTGGCATATGTACGGGGATGGGATATATAGTGAAAAACAGTCTCATATATATGCAGTCAACTCTTGAACAACACAGGTTGAACTGTGCAGTTCCCCATACACACAGATTTATTTTTCAATACATATAGTCCATCAGCCCTCCATATCCCCAGGTTTTGCAACCACAGCTAGGAATCCTCATATGCAGAGAGCCGACTGTATACATTGTTCTGTGTCATTTTATATAAGCGACGTAAGTATTCACAGATTTTGGTATCTGCTGGGGAGACCTGGAACCAATCCCCCGCAACACCAAGAAACAACTGTGTATTTCGTGAAAGAAAAAAAGCCACATATATATATAACATAAATATATATGTGGGCTTTTTTCCTATGGTTTTATTTTTCCTGTGGCCTGGGCTTTGGAAGCTGCTTTAGTTTCCTGGGGCTGCTGTAACAAATTACCACAAACCTGTGTAGCTTAGAAAAACAGAAATGTATTATCTCACAGTTCGAGGCCAGAAGTCCAAACTCAAGGTGCCAGCAGGGCCACGTTCCCTCTGAAGGCTCTAGAGGAGGATGCTTCCCTGCCTCCTCTCACCTTCCATCGTCACGCGGCATTCTCCCCGTGTGTCTGTGTCTCTGTGTGTAAATTTCTCTTGCCTTCTAATAACACCAGTCACATTAGATTTAGGTTCCACCCTAATCCAGTATGACATTGTCTTAACTTGATATATTTGTAAAAGACCCTATTTCTGAATAAGGTCACATTCACAGGTGCTGGGTAGACACCAATATAGGCGGACACTCTTAAACCCAGTTCAGATGCCAAGTCATGTTAGGTCATACATCGCAAGAATTCATCCTGGGGTTAATTCTCTGTACTCAGGGTGAACAGAGAGGTGTCGAAAATGGACGTCAGTCGTCACTGATCTCTTTGGCTTCATAGCCCTACAAGGGCTTCCACATGGATTTCCTGATTGGGAACATGACCAGATGGCCTGTCTGTGCCAGGGTTCTTCTGAACTTGAGTAGAATCTGCTCCTTAAAGGATATTGGAGAAAGATGCCAGAGTCAGCGGAGGAAAATGCTTTCATTTGATGTGAAAGCAAAGTATAGCTTTCAAGTAGAGCCAAGAAGATTGAATAAACAATGGTCACAGACTGCTTTTAGAGTATTTGGGAAAGAGGGACCTGGGCGCTTTAATGCAATCGATGAGTTTCTAGTCAAGATATCAAAAACCCATCTCTGTAGTTTTCAGTATGGTGACATGACCTCAGTCTTGTTGAGGTGAATTTTAAATTGAGATAAGAACCCTTAACACATGGTGGCTGGAAGAATTTAGTGAGCTCCCACATGCAGAGTCTTAGCTCAGCATCAGAATGCTGTGGACATACAACTGGGGACTCTGAATGAGAAATCATCGGTGCTTTAGGGAGGTGGCTTCCCCAGGCTTGTTAGGGTAAACTAGGTTATGCTGCCGTAGCAGTCAACCCCCAAGCCAACAGAGCTTTGTCTCTCACTCATGTTCCATGTCCATTATGAGTTAGTGAAGGGCTATGCTCTGTCTCAATCTCGCTCCAGGACCCAGGCTGAAGGACTGGTGACACATGACTAATTCCTGTTGCAAGAAAAGAAGAGAGGGGCAAATCATACCCCTAGTTTTTAAATCTTCCACCTGAAAATGACTCATGTCACTTGTGATCACATTCCATGGGCCAAAGCAAGACCTGTGGTCACTCCTAACTTCGAAAGGACAAGAGAGTACAATTCTACCACGTGCCCATAAGGAGAACCAGAAGTATTGCATAAATGGCAGTAATAACTATCATACCAGATGGGACCTTTTTTTAATTAAATTTGTTGGGGTGACAATGGTTAGTAAAATTACATAGGTTTCAAGTGTACGGTTCTGTAATACATCATCTATATATCACATTGTGTGTTCACCACCCAGCAGATGGAACTTTTGCAAAATTATTAAAGAAGGGACATATTACTAAGGTGATTTTTCTTGGCACATCATCTGTGCATGGGAGGGGACTAGGGAGAAAACTGGGAGCAGTTTGAAGGATTCATATTTCATTGGTATGGTTTTATTGGTTAACTTACTATTAACTTATGCCTGGTGGATTGTCTGCCCATGGAGTGTAAGACAGAAAGTTTCTAGGGTTAGATTTCTAAACTCTTCACATTCCATCCAAGACAGTGCCATGAAGGGCCAGTTTGGAACACCTACTGACTTCACTAAGGCTTATATGGAAGACTCTGCAACAGTAACTTCTAAAGTATGTGAGTTTGTTTTAATATCTGCTTGCCAGGATAAGAATGTAAGTAGATAAAAAGGATAAAGTCAGGACACTTACATTGGATTAAACAATCCGTGAGTAAGTAGTTGAAAGTACTGTGTTAAAACGTGGCCTTTTGTTGCGCTGAACAGGAATTAGGCTATGAACTTGGGGCTTGTACCTAAATCCTCTTTTCTCTTACTTTCCTAAACCTGACGTATTGACACAGTCACTTAGCATCAGAGTGGTGGCTTCGGTTTAGAATTTGAAGTTCCAGAAACCCAGAAAAGACAGAATCACAGAAAAATATCACTAAACATGGTCAACGTTGTGTAATGACCACCATTTGCTTAGCCTAGGTTCCCTAAGTCACAGATCACGAGGCCAAGGCTTACATGCTAGTACTTTATTAGGGAGGGCCGTCTCAGGGAAGCAGGAGTCAAGGAGAGGGCAGTGAGGCAGGGAAGGAAGGAGGGGACGCGCAAGGGAGTATAGCCCTGAGTTGGCCACAGCTTTATGAAAACCTGATAGCTCTGTGTCACAGCACATCTTCAAAGAGCCAGGTGAAGACACTCCATTGGCGTCCATCTCCTATTGCTCAAAGTATGGCCCCACAGTGTGTTAACTCCCTTGTCCTTCAAGGGTGCGCCTGCATGAGTGCCAGGCGGTGCCGTAGGGCTTGCCTCGTGCCTGATCTCTGTGGTAGGAGGCAAGCTGTGAAACGCGCGTGGCGTGAGTGAGATGGGCGTAATTATGCCCAGAGGAACTAGGAGAAGCCCGTGCAGCAGACTCCATAGGCAGCAGTGGATGTAGCAGCAGGGGTGGCAGCAAAGAACGTCTGCTCCAGGTTTTAAAGGTCAGCACAAGCAATTCCTAGAGCTGCCATGGCCAGACAGCAAGGCAAGGGCTCCATTCAGCGTGATATAAAAAATGAATGTACAGTGGTTGTCCCTTATCCGTGGTTTTGCTTTCTGAGGTTTCAGGAACCCATAGTCAACCATGGTCCAAAAACATCGAATAGAAAATTCCCGAAATAAACAATGCACACATTTTGAATTGCAAGCTGTTGTAAGTTGCCTGTCCCGCTCACGGTGTGAGTTATCCCTTTGTCCAGCATACCCACGCTGTGTGTGCTCCCTGCCCGTTAGCCAGTGAGAGGTTTCTTGGTTATCAGACTGCCTGACTGTCACGGTATCCCAGTGCTTGTGTTTAAGTAACCCTTATGCTACTTACTAATGGCTCCAAAGTTATTCACATGTTTTATTACAATTGTAATGGTACTATTGTTAATCTCTTACTGTGCCTAATATATAAATTAAATTTTATCATAGGTATGTGTGTATAGGAAACAACACAGTTTATATAGAGTTCAGTATTATTCGAGGCATCCACTGGGCATCTTGAAAAGTATCCCCCACAGATAAGGGGGAATTACTGTATTATAAACGTCACCCAAGCTAGAAAACTGAGGGTCAATCTAGACGTTTTTTCTTTTCCTTCCCAGTCTCCAAATCCTTTAGCATCTATTGACTTGGCATTTCTGTAGCTCTTCCTTTCCCCTCTGTTCCGTGCGTAATTCTTAGCTCTCATTCTTATTGTATCTTTCCTGGAATATTGCAGAAGTTTCCCAATTAGTTTCCCTACTAGTACCAGTTAAATTATCTTTGGCTTCAAGTAGGAGAAAATCCCAACTCAAATTGGCTATAACAGTCAGAGGTAATGTGACAAGGAGGTATTTTAATCCAATTACTCAGAGCAGCACATCCAAATTTAATCATGTCCAGGAAATAAAAGGCATCTTCTCTGTGTGTCTCTGTTAGAGGGGAGGAAGTCTTTGCCAGTAGCCCACCAGCAGACTTCCCCTCAGGTCTCATTAACAACATTGTATCACACACCCATCACTGGCCAGAGGAATGGAACACCTGTGATTGCCCTAGGCCAATCAGATACTCTCCCTGGGGCTGACGATGGATAGCCACATGGAGGAGGGTAAATTCTCAATAAAACTGAGATTCTGACAGGAAGGAGAAAGGAAGAGATGTTGATTAGGAACTACCGGTATATGCTTTGCTACCTCTGATCTTGTGCTCACCAATCTGTGCCGCAAGTATGATGCTGCTGAAATGTGACTGCAGTTATCCTCCTGCTGAAAACTTTTTCAAGCTCTCCGTCTTGTACACAAGACTGTCTGTGATCAAGCATCTGCCAGTTTCTCCAGCTTTTGCTCTTGCCATGTTCATGTCTTGGCCACACCCCAACTTCCACTTGTAAGACACACATCATGCTTCTGAAGAAATTTACTGTCTTCCACATGTGACTCTATCATTCTTAGGTTCCTTTATTCATATGGCTCCCTCTTGTTGGAGCTCCTGCCCTTCCCATCATTCAAAGGGCACCACAGTGACTCACCTTTGAATTTTAGTACCCAGGCCACCTCAAGTCTGTGTAGACCTCTTGGTAGAGTAGACCATTCCTCCTTCATACTATGTGCCCTTTATAAAATTCTAACATTGCCACTGTCACACATTGTTGTACTTCTTTCTTACATGTCTCTTTTTCCTAACCAGACAGTTATTCTTTATTCATCTTTGCATTCCCATTACCTAGCAGTGCTTGGCACAATGGGTGGTAGGAGACATTTAATAGATGTCTGATGAATGATTGAGTGCCTCAGGGTTTAGAGCTGAGTGAGCTAATCTGAGTCTATTGGCAGCATATGAAGGGGGTTAATCGAGGGGAGATAAGCTAAGAGTGATCAACATATGTTGTATTTTCCATAATAATAGAGGAAAATAGTTGGAGAACTGGTGGAAGGGTGGTTAAAAGATTGGTGAGGCATTTATGTGTCCTCTCCCAGAAGACCAGGCAGAACGAAACAGGGGTTCTCATAAGTATTAATTGTGCATTATTGAAATACAGGCAGCCCTTTGGTTGAAAGCACGTGTCATTGCACAGCAGATGTACAGTTCTGTCTGATGAGCTATTCTAAGTGCCATAGCAAAAGTGCTAATTATCTGAACAAAATTTAAGCGTAGGCCATAAAGGGATGTCTTCTGCAGCCATGGAGATGATTTGGAACTTTTCTGACCAAAGGCAGAGTAAAAGATGTGATGGACTGCAAAAGGCTGTGTTCTGTGTTTGTTCTGTTACTGCCTAGAAGTTGCTCAGTCAACATTCCAGTCAACAGTTTGGATATTGGAAGAGGTGGGTGCAGTCTATGAAGGTAGGCAGCCCCGGGAGGGTAACAACGACGTGTCTATTTCCTTCACCAGGTTAGGAAAGTTTTCCATCATTTTATCTTCAAGTAGGTTTTGATTCCTGCTCTCTCTTCTCCTCCTGATACCCCTATGGTGGTAATGTTGATATGCTCGCTGTTGTCACAGAGGCCCCTTAAACACTTCTCATGCTTTTGGATTCTTTTTTTTTTTTTTTTCTGTTCTGATTGGGTGTTTTCTGCTACCTTATGTTCTAAATCGCTGATTCAGTCCTCTGTTTCATTTAATCTACTGTTGGTTCCCTCTAATGTATTCTTCATTTCTGACTGGTTATTTTTTGTTTTCTATCTCCATTTTTATGTTTTGTATCTCTTTGTTGAAGTACTCCATGAGATCATTAAACATCCTTATACCCAGTGTTTTGAATTCTGCGTCTGGTGCATGGCTTGTCTCCATTTTATTTATGAGGTGTGATAAAAAAATATAGTGAATGTTTAAATTTAAAAATATTACAATAAAAGGCACATTGCCATTAATCCCCCTCACTTCTAACACACATCCCATCATTCTTGCCACTTTCTAAAGCAGTTCAGGAAGTCCTCTTTCGTGAGTGTCTTTAGTTGCACTGTTGTGGCTGCTTCCATGTCCTGAATCGATTCAACATGTTCACCTTTCATGGTCATTTTGACTGTGGGGAAGAGCCAGAAGTTGCACGGTGCCAGACCTGGTGAATAAGGTGGATGAGGACACACTGTAATGTTTTTATTTGACAGAAACTGCCATACCAAAAGCAATGTGTGACATGGAGTGTTGCCATGATGGAGGACGAAAACATTTGCTCATTTCTCAGGCAATTTTCTGCGCATATTGTTTCTTAAATGCTCATAAAGACACTCACGAAAGAGGACTTCCAGAACTGCTTCAAAAAGTGGCAAGAACTATGGGATAAGTGTGTTTGAAGCAAGGGGGAGTATTTTGAGGAGGATTAATGGTAATGTGTCTTTTACTGTAATAATTTTTTTTAATTTAAACATTCACCATAATTTTTTATCATACCTCGTAGTTCTTTTTCTGGAGCTTTGTTCTGTTCTTTTATTTGGTACATAATTCTTTGTCTCCCCATTTTGACTGTCTCTCTGTGTTTGTTTCTATGTATTAGGTAGGGCTGCTATATCTCCTGGTCTTAGTAGAGTGGCCTTATGTAGTAGGTGTTCTGTGGGGGCCAGCTGAGTAGTCTCCCTGGTCACCAGAGCTAAGTGTTCCAGTTGTGTCCCTTGTGTGGGTTGTGTGTGCCCTCATGTTGTAGTTGAGCCTTGATTGGTGTTTGCATGTCAGTGAGAAAGACTGACCTTCAGGCTGATTGTTTGTGAGGATTGGCTGTGACTATAGTGGAGGAGTTATGGTACAGGGGCTAACCCTACAGATCAGGATTCACTTTAGCAGGGCTCTGGTGCTTTTCCCGTCAGCCCTTTGGGTGTATCATCCTTGGAGGCAGCTGGGTGATGCTCCGGCTACTAATTCCGAAGCCCTGGGGCCTTCTGGCCAAGTTCAGCCTTCATCTCTGCCCTGCCTAGGGACACCTGGCATGAGCCACAAAGCAGTCCACAGATAGCTGCTACCCATACTGTGCTTGGAGGTGCCTTGAGAGGCCAAGTCACAAACCAAGGCCAACTGTCGCTAGTGCCAGGCTTAGGATGCTCAACTAGAGGTACGGGACATGCTGAAGCCATATGCTGCTTGTTTGGGTTTTGTGAACCTTTGAAAGATTTTAGGAAATTCTGCAGCATGAGCCAAGTCAGGCCATTTGTATGTAAAAGTCACTGGAAGCAGGTTGGGTCTGCCCAAAAGTTGGGTGGGGCAGAACTCGGAATCACCCGGTGGAGCAAACAACTGATGTTAGCCAGTTTGATGCGGACTCAGATATGAAACCAGACAACTCAGTTCCCCCCATGTCCCTCGTGCCTTTCGATCTGCTGCTCCAGTGCTGGAGCTCAAAGCGAGTAAGTCTGTCAGTGAGTAAATCCTTGCATAGGCCCTTTTAGAGGATCACCTGGGACTACAGTCGCCCTTTGTCTCAGCCATGGTCTTCACTGGTTTTCACAACTGGAAGTTATGGGGACTTCTCTCCCCTATGCTGAAATCTTGGCTGGGGAACCTGGTGTGGGACTGGTACCCCTCCTCTGGGAGGGGACCTCCACAGCTGAGATATCCCTCCTGATTTTTAATGGTCACACATGGGTCACACATGGGATCAGCCTATTCCATGTCTCTGTTCCTCCTACCAGTCTTGAGGTGGCTTCTTTTGTATGTCCTTAGTTGTAGGGCTTCGGTTCAGTGATACTTCAGGTTATTCTTAATGATTATTAAGAATAATTCTTAATAGTTATTCTGTAGTTTAGCTGTAATTATGATATGGTTGTAATAGGAAGTGAGCACAGTGTTTATGTACTCTGCAATCTTGAATGGAAAATGATTAAATACATGACTTTAACTCCATCTTCTTCTGAGCCTCTTTATCAACAACATGGAGGAAATAATGGTATCTATATTATGTATTTGGCAGGGGTAATACGTAGTTGTTATCACAGGTAAATAATGTAATGCCTGCAAAGTATTAAACAGGCATAGCACATAATAAGTATAAAACAAAAGGTACATATTTATTTTTACTCTTATTCAATAGTTTTGTTTCACACTTTCATAAGGACCTGGATATTCCTTGGTAATTTTAACCTAGTAAATCCAAATAAATAGCTTTGAACAAACTTGGAGCTTTTTTAGCCTTGTTCAAACATTTTGTAGGATTTCTTTACCTAGGAAATCATAGCAGCATGTGATTAAAATCATCTGTACAAGTGAAATGATGATTCTATCCTTTTAATATTTTAAAATTTTTACTTACAAATAAATTCATAGAACTTTTGGTCATTGTTACATGGACCAATAGTTGACTTTTCCCTATTAGTCCTGGCAGTAATTTCACACCATTTCCTGGTAATCCCCCATATAAGCTCCACATTAACCATGTCTACAGTTACTGTCTGTGTATCCAGGGGCAGCTGAGGAGAATAGATCTGGAGGGGCAAATAGAAAACATCTAGCACTATGGGCATTGAGTAGGTAAAAAAAAAAAGAAAGAAAGAAAGAGAGTTACTGTGGACTAATACAGAATGCAGAGGGGAGCACCCCAGGCAAAGGGAACAACATATACTAAGACCCTGTGGCAGAAGAGAGCACAGAACCTTCCAAGAAGGTCTGCGTCAAGGCAGAAGGTTGCCTCAGCTAGTCAGAAAATGACCCAAGGGACATGTTCAGATCATAGTCAAGAAGGAAGGGCAAAGATCATGAAGAGATACAGTGTATAAAGTGTCAGGTCTGTGAGGTGACTTGAAGGCCAGGAAATAAGAAATAGACAGGGAAACAGTGGACAAGTTTGGGTGAAACAGTTCAGGATACAAGTCTTGAATAAGCCAAGGGCATTCTGAGTATATCCTCTTTGGTGCTAGCTTTGCAATGCGAGAATACTACCAGAGTCTACATGGCTGGCAAAAGTCATAAGCCTTTTCCAGAGCTATTTCACGGTGATGTTGGAATTAAGAGACTGCCATATTGACTCATCCCATTCAGTCATTTAGTCAAAAATATTTTTTAAAGATTTTTATGTTTTCCTCTGTTGTAGGTGCTGAGAGATAAATGATGAGATTCTTGTCTTTGGGGAACTCGTAGGTTAAGCAGGGAAGATAAACATGCAAAGAAATACTTGCAATGTCCTGTAGTAAATGTTATTAGAGAGCCAGAGAGCCCAACCTAGACTGCCTTACTAGAGAAGTCAGGGAAAGAGCCTTTGAGATGTGGTATCTGAGCTGGGTCTTGAGTTCCCCAGGTACAAAAATGAGAGGAGGGACTTCCCTCAAGGAAAATATATTGGTCAGTATATGCCAGTTACTAAAATATAGTAAAATTTATTTCTTGCTCACGCCATGACCAGTGTGGTCTGTGTGGCTCTTCCCAAAGTGGTGACGCAGGGATTCAGGCTCTTTTCAAGTCCAACAGGTGGTTTCCAGCGCCACTGCATAAGAAGCAGAGTGTGGGGAAGGCACCACAGATGCTTAAACACCTTGGCCTAGAAGTGACACCCATCAGTTCCCCTCACATTCTATTGGCCAGAACTAGTCACGTGGCCATATGTAGATGCAAGGGGGCAGGGACATGTAGTCTTGGCTGGTCAGCTGCTTCCCAACAACTCTTAGAGATCATGAACCTTTGATAGGCGGTTAGTTGCTTCTACACAGGGGATTGTATATGAGGGAGCTTAGAATTAGGGAAAGGGACACAGTTGCTGAACCTAGGGTGTGTGGGGAAGACGGAAGAGGAGAATTACACAAAAAGAGGCCAGAAAAGTCAGTCATTGCTGGATTGCTCAGGCCCAAGGATGACACACCAAAGAAACCAGACCTTCTCTCCCAACTGCATGGAACCAGCTGCATTGGAGGTGTTTATTCAAAATGTGATATGATCATATTTACATCTCTTCACAGGCCACCCTTTCCTCTCATTTTTTTGCTAACACAAAGAGGGAGCCACGATGGTGCATATTGCTGAGCATTGGATTGTCATTCCAACTCGACCACTTACTAGTCATGTTACCTTGGGCTGGAAATAGTCTCTCTGAGCCTCAATTTCCTTATCAGTAAAATGGGAACAAAACTATGTACTCTCCATCACAGAGAGGCATCAGGATCAAATACATAATGTCAGATGAACGTCCTCTGGAAATTGGAAACTGCTTTACAGATACAAGGGGATTAGATGACTCTCTTTTGTCTCTGCCTGGGGGGAGTTATTTTTCTCTAGGGCAAGAAGGTATAACTTAATGTCTGCCAAGATCCTCAGACTTACCCAGTTCTCTGATGATCTACCTGTGGTAGAATAAAAAACAGGCTCAATATAATGTTCTGTGAGAACAAGAACATATGATTAGAGGTAGCCTCAAGGCTTCCTGAAGTGACGTGCACGAAAGTGTAACACTCTGCTAATGTCCCCTCTTCTCCCAGTCTTGGAAACCCCAGCTGGAAAGGACTGAGGAAGTATATTTCCATTGAAGCCTAAATATTTGCTTTACCATTGATTTTTAACCAGAGAATTTATTCTCAGCCCTCCACAGCTTTGTTTCCGTCATTTCAGGCTTACGTTGAGAATGCAAAATGTCTTTCTCCCTCCTCACCATTTTCTACCAGCCCCAGACTAAAAATTCACTTGTTAACTCTTTAAATATACACACAAGTGGGAAGGAGATGGCATTATTTGGATAATACTAGCAAAAGATCAGATTCTTTTTCAAGACCTATGCCCTGTTTTGAAATAGACAGACAAGTAAGGTAATTTTGGCTTGAAATTAAGTATAGGCATAAGGTGTTTGGAAAAATTGCCTCAGTTTGTAATTTTTCACCTCTTTTCTAGATATGGTCTGGGTCTATCAAACCATCTTCCTACTAAATGGACTAATTTGGCAAAAGTGGAACCACGTCAGGCTTCCTCCCAACTCTGTCCTTTTTTGTTTTCTCCCCATCCCGTTTCTCCTCTGTCTCTCTCCTACTGGTAAAATATTTCTTTGATTTTTAGTCTGTAAAATCAAGAGAACTGAAAAACGCTGCTCTAAGATGTGCTTTATGACATCCTAATAAAAGAGACAAAGAGCTCCATTCACCCATTTCTAGGGCCCCTGCCACCAGAGCAAGCAGGAGCAATTTCCATTGTCTCTTAATTTTGTATCCATGTTTTGTACTGAACATGGAATCTAAGGTGTTATACTTTTAATTGAGGAAAGCTCTGGAAAGGATTTTCTGGATGTGGTACACCTTTTTTTTGAGTGGGAGGGTGTCATGGATTGCATTCTCCAACTTAACAGCCTCCAACTCCCTGAACAGCAGTCACGGGTGTTCTTGCAGTGGACTAGGGTCATGTGAAGATGATGTGTTTCCTAGGGAGGATGAGAAGAAGTGAATATTGGTATTTCTAAAAGTATGGACAGCCTGACAGCTAATTGCGGAGATTGGGTGACATTTTAAGTTAGTAATGTTCTCAATTACCCAAACCCTAGGCAACCATATGGAATACAGCCACAACTCCAGAATTAATATAAGTGAGCACTGTGAACCCATTACTAACAGCATGTTCTCTTAGAATAATGGCACAGTATCTGTGTCGGCACAGTGTGATGTTGCAATTAACACACGCACGCGCAGGCACGCAACCTCTTGATATTTCCTACTTTTTGGAAAATCTTTCCTGCCATCAAAGTTAAAAAAAGAAAAAATTAGCTAAGTTTTCCTTCAAAAAGTAGTATTTTTTTTCCTTGTCAAACATTACCTATCGGTATTGCTGTGTTAAAATGTCATATTTATAAAGGTGAATTTAGGTAAGCAGTGTATGATTTTGTGGAACATGAACTTGGAAGGTAGAACTGTCCAGATTCAACGCTTAGCTCCTGTGCTTACTACTAGGTGAACTTGGGCTGGTTGTTCAGTGTCTCTGATTTTCAGTTTTATCCTCTAGAAAGTGGACATAATAATACTGTCTACTCATACGTTTATTTATTGTAAGGATGTAGAGCCAAGCAAAATGGCTTACTTAAAGCTAGTTCTAAAAGATGCTTAAAAGTAAAAGTCACTGATGAGATAGAAATACAATAACCTGAAATTTCAATGATCAGACAAGGCCTCGGCTTCAGCAGTGTTTGGGGAGAGGGGTCCATTATGTACCCTGCACCTCTTGCCTGTAGCATGTAGGTCCAAGTGTTGGATCTTTTGTGCCAGTGAATGGTGGTTTTCTTGACTTAAAAGTCCCAGGTCTGAACACAAAGAATAGAAGAAAAGCTTCTGTAAATTCCATCTGCCCACTGCCTTAATAACTTCCTTCCCTCCATATAAACTTCCCCCACTTTGTGGAGAGGGGCTGGTAAAAAAGCACATACCTCACGTTGGGACTTTTAAAGACTTTTTCTTCAGTTATTTCTCAATATTTTATACATACACACACACACACATATAATATATATGAGTATAATTCTAAAAACGATTTGAGACAGCTTTCATTTTGTTCATGTTGACAGATTTGCTAAGCAAGCACATTCATGATACTACTTTTCTTGGCCCTGAACTTCCTAAAAACAATCCATGTTACAAAGAACTTGTAATAATAATAATAACAATTTGAAAAAAACACCAGTTCTGTGCCAGGTGCTACATGTACACTTCATATTACTTAATCTTTATGGCAAACCTGAGAAAGTAGATATAATAACCCTGTTTAACATAAGTGAAAAAAGGAGGCTCACAGTCATTCCTACCTTGGCCCAGGTAAGACCACTTGTAAATATCAAAGCTAGCACTTTACCTAAGTCGGATCTCAATGCTCAGAGTTAGTGTGGTACCAGCAGCCAAGTACCTGTTTGTGTTTTCACCCCTTTTCTGTCTTCTCCTTTCCTTCCAGATTGTTCTAGATGTTGGTTGTGGATCAGGCATACTGTCATTTTTTGCTGTACAGGCAGGAGCTAAGAGAGTCTATGCAGTGGAAGCCAGTTCAGTAGCACAATATGCTGAGGTAAGTGGTATTTTTACAACAGCTACTAACTAGGTCTTCTGTAAGCTTCCAGGAAATTAGTGATGGACTCTTCCAGGTAGGTAATTTAGAAAAAAAAATGTTTTTACCAGTTTGATTTTTTTTTTCCTTTTGGGATGTTACTGGCGAAGGAGACTGACTTCACTGTAGTAATTGATATTAAAACAATTATTTTAAAAATTTCACGATACTGAAAATATAACACAACTTTCTTCCTCCCCATCCACTGGGCTGCAGGTGGGCCCAGGGAGGATAAATGTTTTCTTATCTTTAATGACCTACTAAAGGTGAGGGTCAGACTTCCCAGGAGCCAGGTTTATTTTTTTTTTCTTAAGTGCTGTACCGACAATCGCTGCACCACTCACTTTAAATTTGACTTTTGGTTTAAGGGGCTATTGCTACATGGTGGAGCACAGACAGGGCTCTGTTTCAAGAAGCTTTTTCAGATTTCAGGTTCTGATTGGAGGACAGGGAGATGCTTTGCTTTAGATATAGTGCTCTGTTATCGTTATGAAATGTGTACAAATATTAGAGAATAAGTCAGTCAGGAGTCGGACAATAATGGCTTTCAGTGATCTGTAATAACCCAACCAAGCTGCAGAGATGTGTGCATGGACACATGTGAACAGGGTGATGTGTTGTCGTTCACACCTGGAGGAGGCCTGCACTTTAATGAGGGATAGCATCACAGAGAGAGAGGAAAGCTTGGCTGCTGCTTTTGATGACACCTGAAACTTTCCTCCAACCCAGGACCACGGGTAGCTCTGAGTGACGGTTGGTTATGGATTCAGTGAGCAAAGCGGGACTGAGACAAGTAGCCCAGTGGGCGTGCTTGGAAGGAAACACTGCCAGGGCCTCTTGGCTGGCATGTCGTTGCACTCTTTTTTCTTCTTCCAACGAGTCTTGGATAAAAATTTTCGGGTTTTGCTTCTTTAACAATTCTTAAAAGTCGTTGTTAATTGTTATTAAGTATTGGGTACACACAAAAGAGTATTTGCTAAATGTATACAGTGTAAAGAATAACAATACAATGAATGTGTGCTGTGGGGACAGAGCTAGGAGTGCAGTTTCCAGGCTCTCGGCCTCACATGGAAAGGTGCTGGCTCAGATAGTAAATGGCCATCAACTGTGATTGGATGGCCATCAGCTGTGGCTAGTTGGCCGTCAGCTGTAATCAGTGAGCCATTGGCCACTAATATAACTGCCGTGGCTATGCGAGCAGAAAATGGGGGCTAGCAAGGAGATGGTGGCTGAGCTAGCAAGCGGCAGAGTGAGGGTTGTGGATGGTGTAGCTCCTGTTTCTCCAAACCAGCCACCAGTGAGACTATAGTGGCTCCCGTATGTATGGCTCCACGGGTGTTCCTTTTTGGCCTCACCATATACTGCGTTCTTATGTGGGGAACAGGACCAGAGACCCCACAGGCCGCCCTGCATGACATGTGCCCACTACCTCTTTTAAGAAATAGACTATTAGCGTTTCCATTAAAGGTCCATGTGTCTTTTCCTTATCATTTCTCCTTTCTGCTCTAAACAGAGATAACTACCATCTTGAATTTTTGTTCGTCATTCTCTTGTTGTTCTTTGTAGTTTTACTACATATGTTTCTATCCCTAAAAACAAATCCTTATGAACTGTCCAAAAATGGAATCATAATCTATGTGTTCTTCTGCCATTTGCTTTTTTGAAAACCAACATTATGTTCCCGACCGTCATTTTGTTGATGCATAGAGCTGTTCTTTATTCATCCTCAGTGATAAGATAGTGTTATGATGTATGAAATGCTTCAAGCTATGAGTCCCCTGTGCTGTTGGCAGACTTTGGATGGCTTCCATTATAAAAGTGTTGTTATGAATATGCTTGACATAATCCCCACTGCATCCTAGCTAGAGTTTCTCAGTATATACCCAGCAGTAGAATTATTGGGTCAGAGGGCATGCATACCTTCCATTCTGCCCTGTAATGCCAAATTGTTTTCCAAAGTGGTTGTACCAGTTTCTCCTCCCTCTAGAAGTAAAGAGAGCACCATGGTTCTACAACTTGGTCAGCACTTGATATTGGCAGGCTTTGGAATTTTTGCCACTCTGGTGTTTATGACATGATATTTGTGGTTCTGATTTGTATTTCTGCTTACTAATGACTTTGAGCATCTTTACAAAGTGTTTTGGCCACTTCTGCTTTCTCTTCTGTGGAATACCTGTTAAGTTTTTCACAATTTTTCTTTTGAATTGTTTTTCTAATTTGAATTCATTTGTAGAAATGATTTCTGTATCTGGATATTAATTCTATTTAGTTACTTGTGTGGAAAATATCTTCTCCCAGTTTGTACCTCACCTTTTTCTTTATGGTCCTAATACACTTTAAATATGGCATTCTAAATAAAAAAAGAGAGAGAGAAAAATAAGAGAATAAAACCTTCCAGAGAATCCCACAGAGAAAAATGGCTATGCATAGATTTTAATAGATCTTAAAATGTGTTCTTAATGGTGAAGAGATTCAGTCAACCTTTGTCTCAGGTGCTGCTCATTCATTAATCTTATCTACATTCAGCTGCATCCACGATTGTGTTTGTTGGAGAACATAAGAGAAACAGTAATGATGAAGGTTATTCCTATATTCAAAGATCTTTTATTCTAATAAGAGCTTGATCCTGTTGTCTCTTGTATCAGACACACCTATCCTCACCCCCAAAAAAAGACTGGCATAAATAAATTAGGGATTTTTCTTGTCTCCTATAGTTTGTTTTTTCATATGTTTTAAGGTAGATTGAGACACATTAGGTAGTTATTTTTAAAAACTTAAAAATCTAGGGCAGCTGATCAGCTCAGTTTGTTAGAGTGTGTTACTATTAACACCAAGGTTGCCGGTTCAATCCCTGCATGGACCACTTTGAGCTGTGCCCTCCTTAAAAAAAGCACACACTAAAAAACCAAAAAAAAAAAACAAAAAACCTTAAAAACTAATACCCTTGCTTGTAAAAATTTTTTAGGGAAGAGAGGAAGAAATTAGCTAGAATGTTCTTGCATTCCCTAGCCATAATCCTGTCTCCATCCCCAGCAAAAACTCTCAGTAATCACCAGCACACTATGGGAGGAGTCGTTCTAGAACTGTCTCTGATTCGTTTCTCCAAGAGAATTCTCATCCTGATTGAACACAGCAGCAGGATTGTTGCCTTCTCACAAAGTAGGGCTACCCTCATAGACATTTTTACCCAGAGTGTTGCCGCTGTGTCATTATAAAGGCTTCTAGCAGGAAGCCAACACAGAGAAGAAGAAAAGGGAGTGAACTTAACATTGAAAACTTTGTTTTCTTTTTTCTAATTAAATTTATTGGGGTAACAATGGTTAGTAAAATTATAATATATAGGTTTCAAGTGCACATTTCTACAATACATCATCTATATAGCACATTGTGTGCTCACTATCCAGAGTCCGTTCTCCTTCCTTCCACATGTATGTGATCCCTTTTACCCCCATCTAAACCACTAAACTATAGTCTGTGTCTATGAGTTTTTGTTTCTTTGTTTGTTTATTTTGTTTCTTTGTTGTTTTCAGTTTTCCACATGAGTGAAGTCATGGTTCTTGACTTTTTCTGTCTCAGTGGAATACTACTCAGCCATGAAAAAGATGAAATACTGCCACTTGTGACAACATGGATGGATCTTGAGATTATTATGCTAAGCAAAATAAGTCAGACATTTAAAACTTTTTTAAAGTATTGAAAACTTCTTAAACTATTTAAAACTTGGAAATGATTTGAAATTCACAACTAAGTTGTAAAAAAAAAAAAATAGTTCAGTCTACCCCAATTCTCTTTACCTGGATTCACCTGTTGTTCACATATTACCTCCATTTGCTTTATAATTTACTCTTGCTCCTCTCTCACCACACACACACACACACACACACACACACACACACACACACACAAATATGTATACACACATGTGTGTGGATATTTGCATATTTGGAGATAGAGATAGAGATATACACACTTTTTTCTGTGAATCAGTTATATGCATCAGAACCCTTTATTCTTAAACACTTCAGTGTATATTTCCTATGAATGAGACTGTTATATAACCAAAGAAGAACCTATTTTAAGGTGAAAAAGAAGCTGCACACTGACATGTCCCTGAGTCTTTTGATGTTACCGGTTAAAAGGTATTGGGAGACCCCAGCACGGGCCGGGAGACTGTCACCATGGGCATTGAGGTGACAAGAGTCTATACTTAACTGCCTCTTTTCTCGTAGTATTTCCAAAGGGACTTGATTTTTGAAATTTCAAAACCAACTTTCTAATGAATTCCAAAGCACCACAGTGTTATTTTATCTTTGGTTTTAGCTTCTGTAGAGGATGCGTTATTGCCGTAATCTTTCTTTCCTGTGTGCAGCTGGGGCAGGTTGAGGTCAGGGGTAGCTTTCCAGATGCTGTGCGGACTACAGGAGTCCTTGAAATTCTTCCTGGCAAGACCCTTTTTCCCAGAAAAACTGCCCTGGGTGTAGCCCCAAGGACAGGCTAGTTTAAAATGCATTCAGGACTAAGGATGATTAGAATCTTCTCAAAATCTGCACTTGATGACAGCTGGTCCCTCTTGATGCAAACCGTGGCCTCTGTCACATCCCTTGCTTCTGCTGTGGGTGTCATGAGATACTCCCCGTGGGCTAAGGCCCTTTCACCCTGGCTCAGGACGATCTGTGCCAGCTCTTGGTTTCTGCTTCTTTCAGTGACACTCTTCTGTACTATTTGTGGGTGGCAAAATGCGAGTGTGAACAGCACACAAAAGATATTCACTCTAAGAATAGGCTTTTATAGCAGCTCAGCATACAGTGCATGGTGCTCCTTTCGACCTTTTCATTATTTGGTAATTGAACCAGCAGACATTTAATTCTTTCCTCTGGAGTCTTCATTAAATTGCTCGGAAAAGATAAAATTGCAACAAGAAAGAAAAATGTACAAATTTAACTACCATCGCCTGTCCCTGGATTCTTCTTCTCACTCCAGGCTTCTAGGCTCTAAGTAAACAGAATAGTTTCAAATTGCATTGAATTCAATTTCAGTTGCATTCAGTGGCTCAGCCTGATTTTGTAAGGGCCGACTCTCAGATGGCAAGGTGATGTGAATGATTCCTTGTCTGGAGGGCATGCATGTTCAGTCAATTTTTTGCAGGATGGTGGGGAAAAACTCTCCCAGGTGCAGCCCCGTGCTCTCACCTTGGGCTCCATGTGACATTTCTAAGTCAGTAATAAGAGATCATCCTTGTTCAAGGAACAAGGCAGAACTAAAGGTCTTCCATAGGTTTCCAAACTGTGAGCCTTCTCACGTCAAAATGGCAGCTCTCTCTTGCTCTTTTTTCCTTTCTTGTTTATGAATGGACCAAATGGAAAAGAAAAAGGCATTAATCAAATCTATACACATATACAGTCAATGAGGGGGGTATTTCTTAATTTAAAATTGTACACAAATACATGTCCTATCTCTCCATCTAGATGATAAACTGAAGGGCCAGGAGAATGAAAGACTAGGAGAGTGAGCGGTCCTGTGTAGATTTATGTATTGTAATCAACTGAAACTTACAGCTAAGCTCTCTGGCACTTGGATTTAACAGTGTTCACAATCATTTTGAGGCTGCTTAATAATTAGGCTTTCCTCACACGTGGTTCCTATATATTCCTCATTAGGATGACTTTTATGGCGTCAGACCAAGTCCTTCTGGGTCATGGCAGAAGTAAAGGCAGGTGGAATAGGAGCTTTTGTGACACTGCTTTTCTGGACCCGCTGGATTCCTAATCTAGGGCTGATCTGTCCAATACAGAGCCACTAGACACATGTGGCTATTTATGTTTAACTATGAATCATATATTAAAGCAGTCAATTCCTTAGTCACACCAGCCACATGTCAAGTTCTTAGTATCCACAAATGGCTAATGGCTATCATACTGGACAGCGCAGATATAGAACATGTCCATCACTGCAGAAAGTTCTAGTGGGCAGCACTGATGGAGAGGACACAGGTGGCCAAACTTCACTTTTCTGGCATATGACAGCCAGGCTGATGGCTGTGTTCACTGCCAGGTATTGGCAGCCATGGCCAGACTGGAACGGCTTGACGTTAGGTGAGGCAGCACTCCCCAATCCCTCTAGCTGTGGGCATTGTTTATCCTTCCCTTATTAATGTGTAAGGTCTGTCATAGAGCAAGTTCCCTAGGAAACAGAGATTTGCATGCAGGAAGTTTATTGCAGAGGAATCCCAGGAACCTGACCTGTGGGGAAGTGAAGGAAGCAGGATAGAATTGGACAGAGGGAGGAGTTAAGCTACAATATTGTTGTAATAAAGAGCTTAGTCAATCCCGCAGGGAATTCTTGAGCTGGGGGAGCCCTTATGATTTGAACGACCTTGAGGCAAGTGTCTTTATATTCTACATTTTTTGATGTATGCTCTCACAGGAAGGGTTGTGACTTTGGTAAGATGGCTCTCTTGGGCTGAGGAAAGTTTCTAGAATAAGACTCACCTGAGAGCCATTATCTGCCAACATTACCAGCAGCTGGAAGAACAAGTGCCTTGGTCCTGAAAGAAGGATCTGTATGGTATGCCACAGGAAGTACTACAAGTTCAAGGTTTAGGATCCTAACTCTGGGCTACAGACAGGAAGCTGATGGAGAATAAAGATAACACTAGTAAATCAAGGAAAATAATTTGAATTGTTGGAGCCAGTAGGGTGATGCTAAAAGCTGAGGCAAGGCCACAGGGCAATTTGTTGTGTGTTTTAGGTTTGAGCAAAAACTTTCTAGAAACTGAGTACGTCACCTGATCTGATATGTTCTGTACTATTATTCTAAGCCCTGTGAGGACACAGAGCAGATATAAGACAGGATCTCTTCCCTCGAGTAGTTTACAATCCAGTTGGGTTTCAAGCAGGTGAAACTTGACACAAGACAAGGAGTGCCCTGTGCATATGAATAGCAGAGATGAGAAGTACAACTGCAGGGAACAGTTCCCATCAGCTGGGCTGCTTAGGGAAGCCATCAGAGAAGAGGTGCACTTTGAATTGAATGCGGAAGAATGAGAAGTGAAATCCTCCTATTTTCGTTTTTCACCTCTTATTGCCAACAATGAGATTTTTTTAAACCCCTTAGGTTCTTGTGGGATTCCTCACCTTAAATGTGTTGATAATCTCTGTACAAATGCTTTGAAGGCCAATTTTTATTCTTGGACACTAGAAAGAACATAACCTTTGGAGTTTTCTAATATGAATTTATTCTGATCTCTACTCTTTGAGCTAGGGTTTTTCTCCAGCTTCTTTAGTAACTCCAATAGCTAACTTCTACTTCCTTCTTACTCTCCCACAGACACTGAGTGTGTGAGTCAGAAAATTCCATCTAGCCCATCAACACTTTATTTTCATATTGACAATGCAGTTAAAAGGTGGTAATAATCTGTTAAGGAAACCATAATAAACATTTTCCATAGGTGAAGTTTTACAGTATAGAATGCATTTCCACATCTATAAACTCATAGATCTTCAGGAAGCATCTGTGTCATCTTGGAGCAGATATCCCCATGTTACAAATAAAGAAGAACTTTGGAAAAGTTAGGTCATCCAGAGGGGACACAGTTTGTGATACACAAGTCCTCACTGCCACCCCCTTCTGGAACATGCAGGTAAGCAAGGGCAAGTGGTTCCTTAGCAGGTGAAGAGGTAAATATGAGGTGTGATTAAAAAAAAATACAGTGAATATTTAAATTAAAAAAATTTATTACACTAAAAGGCACATTGCCATTAATCCCCCTCAACACTCTCCCCTTCACTTCGAACACACTTATGCCATCATTCTTGCCACTTTCTGAAGCAGTTCTGGAAGTCCTCTTTCGTGAGTGTCTTTAGTTGTGCTGTTGTGGCTGCCTCCACATCCTGAATCGATTCAAAACATTTACCTTTAAGGGTGGCCAGATAGCTCAGTTGCTTAGAGCATGGTGCTGATAACACCAAGGTTGCCGGTTTGATCCTAATGTTTTTATTTGACAGAAATTGCCTTATACCAGAAGTGATGTGAGACACGGAGCCTTTCCGTTGTGATCACAAAATATGATGAATGCTGCTGCTGAGAGCCATCTAGCTGGAAAGGCAGGGATCTTCAATACAGGAACTGGTGCATCAAGCCTTAGTAATTGTGTGACAAGTTTCAACTTGTTCGGTGCAGTCAGGTGTGAGCTATGGTTGAGAGAAGGTGTTTTTTAAAGTGCGCTGTAAATCATCCTCCATCATGACAACGCTCCCTGTCACACGTTGCTTCTGGTATATGGCAATTTCTGTCAAATGAAAAACATTACAGTGTGTCCTCATCCACCTTATTCACTGGATCTGGCCCCATGCAATTTTTGGCTCTTCCCCAAAGTCAAAATGATTCAGGACATGGAGGCAGCTACGACAGCACAACTAAAGACACGGATGAGAGGTCTTCTAGAACTGTTTCTTAAAGGGGCAAGAATGATGGGATAAGTGTGTTTGAAGTGAGGGGGAGTATTTTGAAGGGGAATAATGGCAATGTGTCTTTTACTGTAATACCGTCTTTCCCTGAAAATAAGATCTAGCTGGACAATCACCCCTAATGATCTTTTGGAGCAAAAATTAATATAAGACCGGTATTATATTATACCCAGTCTTATAGTAAAATAAGACCCGGTCTTATATTAATTCTTGCTCCAAAAGATGCATTAAAGCTGATTGTCTGGTCTTATTTTCAGGGAAACACAGTAAATTTTTTTATTCAAACATTCACCGTATTGTTTGATCACACCTCGTGTTTGACTAAATGCTGGAGCACCTACACATGTAGATAGTTCATCCAGGAGCCAGGAGAAACGCCATCTTACTCTTCTTTAGAAATCTGTCGTGATGCATTGAAACAGACAGATAGGTCTGCCACGTAAGAAGGAAATTTTCCTCCATTAGCAAAAATCAGCTAATAACACACTTAACAGAGGAGCAACTTAAAGTGGTCCGTGCAAAATGCCACAAAACCCCATCCAGGAAATAAGAACCCTTCTTGTAGCTGGATTAATGATTGACAAGGCAAGAAGACAACTTGGGAGGGAATATCCACGCCTCTTCTCACTCAGCACTCACTTCCCTGTAGGGTAGGCCCTAAACACCTTTGCCAGGATTAGAACTGAAAATGCAGGTTCAAATAGTGTGAAGTTGTATTCCTGATCTGCAGCCTAATGGCTGGCCGGCCATGTGAACTTGACAAAGTGTATTAGTTTCCTATGGCTGCTATAACAAACACAAATGTAGTGGCTTAACACAAATTTATTACGTTACAGTTGGGAGGTAAGAAATCTGAAATTGGTGTTATGGAATTAAAAATCAAGGTGTCACAGAACTGTGTCCTTTCTGGAGGCTCTAGGAGATAATTTGTTCCTTACCTCTTTTAGCCTTTGGAGGCTGCCCACATTACTTGGCTAGTGGCTACATCATTCTGACTTCTGTTTTCATCATCATGTCTCCTCTTCCTCTTACCCTCCTTTGCGATTATATTGGGCCCACCAGAATAATACAGGAAAGCCTTCCACCCTTTTATTCTTAGCTTTATTGAGGTATAATTGATCTTTAGAGTTACAAACAGTTAATATATGCATCTTGAAGAGTTTGTACGTGTGCATGCACCCATAATAACGTCACCACTACCACGGCATTAAACATATCCATCACCTCCAAAACTTTCTTTGTGTTCTTACATTTCCATTTGTATGCTTTTTGTTTTGTTGGATTTTTTTTGATGGAACACTTAGCATGAGATATATACGCTTAACATATTTTAAAGTACACAATACCTCATTGTTTACTATAAATGCTGTTATACACAAGATCTCTAGAGCTCATTCACCTTGCATAACAGAAACTTTATACTCACTGTAAAACAATTTTCCATTTCCCATTCCTCTGGCCCTGGCAACCACCACTCTATGCTCTATTTCTATGAGTCTATTTGGGTACTTATTATAAGTGGAATCATGCAGTATTTATCCTTTTGTAATTGTCTTATTTCATTTAGCATTGTGTCCTCTAGGTTCATTCATGTTGCAAATGGCAGGATTTCCTTTTTTTAAGGCTGAATAATCTGTTGTATGTACCAGATTTCCCTGAAAATAAAACCTAGCTGGACCATCAGCTCTAATGCGTTTTTGTGTGTGTGTTTTTTTTTTTTTTTTGGAGCAAAAATTAATATAAGACCCAGTCTTATTTTAATATAATGTAAGACCGGGTATAATATAATATAATACAATATGATATAATACTGGGTCTTATATTAATTTTTGTTCCAAAAGACGCATTAGAGCTGATGGTCCGGCTAGGTCTTGTTTTTGGGGAAACACGGTATATACCACATTTTCTTTATCCATTCATCTATTGATGGACATTTGGGTTGTTTCAATGTCTTGGCTATTGTGAATAATGCTGCTATGAACATGTGTGTGCTGATATTTCTTCAAGATCCTGTTTTCAATTCTTCTGCTTTCAACTCCACTCAGAAGTGGAGTTGTTGGATCCTATGATAGTTTTTTTTTTTTTAATTTTTTGTGGGAACTCCACAATATTTTCCATAGCAGCTGTACCATTCTGTATTCCCACCAACAGTGTATAAGGATTCCAATTTCTCCACATCTTCACCAATAATTGTTATCTTTTTGCTATTTTTTAGAAATAGTCATCCTGATAGGCGTGAAGTGATATCTCATTATGGTTTTTATTGGTATTTCCTTGATTGTTAAGATAGCAACACCCCTTTTATCTGTTTTACTTATTGGGATTCTGGATCAACTTTCATTTGAAAAAGGGTCGAGAGGCCAAAAAAACATTTTTGAAACCGATGTCCAATTTCCTCAGTTTATCGAGGGGCCTTAGAGAAGTTAAGGGGCTTGCCTGAATCCACAGGTACCTATGTTTCCTCTGCCACGGGAAGTTGTCCTTATTTCCAACATGGCCATATCTGTCATCTCGATATGGAAACCATAATTCAAGCAACTCCTTAGCTCACCGTGCAACTTCTGAAATCTACTCATAGCCACTCACTTTCTTGTTCCTTCCTTCACCCCTCACAGCCCCCATTGTTTGTAGCTGTTGTCAGCCCCTTTCAAAGGGCCAGTTTGATTCTGGGCATTTAAAGAGACAAGCAGCATGTTTGCAGAAAGTACTCCTTGACCTAAAACATTTTTCTGCCCTGGCAGCTATACATTTTAAGAGAATTGTGATTAGGCCACATATTTTCTTGGCAAGCAGAGCAGGGAGGTTGGGACAGACTGTAATTTAAATTCGCCTAAATAAGAAAGGTATCATTTGAGCACTACCAGGGAATGAAATGCAAAAGCGTTCAGACGGTTGATTACTAATCATTGCTAAAAATGTGTTGGTGTCTCAGAAGTCCCTTCAAGCGTAGCAGTGAATTTGCTTGACACTCTCCCCGTCCTGAGCTCAACTTTACTTTATCTAGCCAGTTTCAGGTAGCTCAAGGGTTTCACCCCATAGGAAGTCTCACAAGAAAGAAAAAAAAAAAATCCAAGATCGGCGTTTGGCTGTGTGAGACTCCTCAAGACCAGACCAATGTCTAAAGAGCAAAAAATTCAGTCAAATCAACAGGTTGGCGTACCTACACAATACGAAGTAATCACTTTGCCTATTTTCCACAGAATTGATAAACCCTCTTTTGCTCTGGGCTGATGGTTCGGCCGTCATGTAGCCTCAGATTGGTGTCCAATCTTGCTCTTTTCATCTACTGTAGCCGAGGAAATGATAACTGGTTTTGTCACCTGGGTTACTTTTTAATGATCTGAAAGACCACAAGGAGCCGGCGTTTCTTTTGTGCAGTTCCTCATTCAACAACCTAATAGCTACCTGAAAAGGGCTTTCTTGAAAAGCAAAAAAAAAAAAAAAAAAAAAAAAAAAAGTCTGCTGCTCTGAGGCAGAAGCAGCAATACCACACGATTCTCTGATTAAACCCTCACACTGTGCATATTACTGGGAATCTGACCTGCGTGAAACGGACTTACTGCTGAGGCTTCTTGGCATTTGCACTGCTGCTTTTCTGCCAACAAGCCGTGAAATGACAGATGAGTATCCCTACACGTTAGAGTGAATGGCAAGTAAAGTGCCCAAGAAACTGCTGGACCCCAGCCGCCTCCTGGGGCAATGCTGGAAGGGGAAACGTGTTTTTCTTTAGGGTCACCCTCTGTGCAGATGAACTTCAATCACGAGGAAAACCAAAGCTGGCACCACGGGCGGTACACTACTCGAGCAGAAACACATGGCCCAGTCTCCTCTCTGCCCCAGTGGACAGGCAGCCTCTGCTAACAGGTTCCAAACTTAGAACAGAAAGCAGGAAATTGTTCTCTCTCCTCCCTAAGTGCTTCTTAAAAATACATTTTAAACCTCAAAACCTCCATAACGTAATGTCTGAAAAAGCAACTTCCTAGGCTTCAGAATGGCCAGCACTTAGGGCAGGGACCTGGTCTTTACTGTGTATATGTATCTGCGAGGTTCTGGTTGTGTAGATTGGCGAACATTTTCAGCTATCCCATCAACATACTGATTCATTTTTTAAATGATATGTGTACTAGTGTACTCACATATTATGTACATTATAAACATACTCCAAAGTTAAAATGATATCATACTGCTATACACCCACAAATAACAAAAACTTAAAAGGCTGACAAGAAAGCCAGTGGGACCCCTGAACATTATTGGTGGGAATGTAAAATGACACAAGAACTTTCAAAAACAATTGGGCAGTTTCTCATACAGTTAAACATGCACTCCCCCTATGACCCAGCAATTCACTCGTTGGCATTTACCTAAGAGAAATGAAAATATCTATTTACACAAAGATTTGTATATGAAAACCTGGAAACAACCCAAATGCCCATCAATTGGTAAAAGGACAAACCAATTGTATATCCAAAATAAAAAAAAAGTAAAATATTACTTTTAAGCAATAAAAATGAATAAATCACTTATGCACATAACTGTGGATTAATCTCAAAGACATTATGCTGAGTAAAAGAAGCCAGATACAAAAGAGCATATAAAGGTATTCATAGGAAATTTTAAAACAGGTGGAACTAATCTGTAGTGACAGAAAGCAGATCGATGGTTGTCTGAGGCTGGTGGTGGTAGGTGCGATGAAAGGAGGGCAGGATTGGCTCTAAAGAGGCATGAAGGAAATTTGGGGGTGATGAATGAGTATTTTCTATATCTTGATTGTGCTGGTAGATACATATATATATACACATACACACATAATATATATATACACACACATATATATAAAATTTATCAAAACACATTAAAATTTACACTTAAAATGAGTATGTTTCATTTTATGTAAATTATTCAATAAACATACTTTTTAAAAAAACAAAAGTAAATAAACTTGTATTCACTCTTGAACTAAAAGTCTTAGTCTGGAATAATGTAATAACAAGAAATAAAATGATTGAAAAAGGAGGAAAAGATGAAATAAGGATGAAAATCAACAATATTTTATATTTCACCAATGGCACATAGAAGCCTATAGAGTTATGTGATTTAAAATATTGATTTAATATTTGGTGATAATGTAATTTAAAGGTCTGGTTCTATGTTAAATTTATTTTGATATTTAGTTACGAGGGCTGTTGCTGCTGGATTGAAAACATACAAAAATATGTGAATTCAAATGGAATAAAGGCAAAATGAGTTGAGCTAAATCACAATAATCATTTTTCAACTGATCTACCATTATGCAATACATGAAATTCAGTTAAAACATTCAGTTTTTCTGATGCCAATCAGAATGAAACTAATCAGAAGGTTTTGTTGCATTTTTACATTTTTAAGAAATGGGTTTAAAATTACTAAAATTCTTCTTTTGGTAGGTTTTTAAAAAAATGTTCCCAAGTTTTTAAAGTTTTGCAGATATAAGACTTTTTATGTCATTTTTCAGAAACAAAATCATGTAACAATGAAATATTTCAAACAACCATTTTCAAAATGTTCTTGCCATAGCATGAGTCTCTTTTGAAAAATAGTTCATCTCTCATTCATTACCAAAAGTCATCTTTACTTTGGAAGGAAAAATTAAGTTTATTTTTTTCAAAAATGCCTGCTAGGAAGAGTAATTCTGACAGCTACTTGTCATCACAGAAAATTTTAGCAAATTACAACTCTTATCTTTAACGAGAAAATTTCATGATTCATTTGTAAGTGAGGCAGCTCTTCTAAGTACTTTGCTGTGAAATAACCAGTAAAGGCTCATTGCTGTAAAGATTTTCAAGGACAGTCCCATGTTATTACAAAGTTGTTAATAGTCTACTATCTCTTTAAGGCCTTTTATAAAACAAATAAAATCCAGATTGATGACATCCCATAATGCCATTCTAAGTTAAGCTACTTGTCAGTAATAACTTGCTGATGTATGATGCTGTGACTGAATTTCACATGCAGACCTATCTCTGAAACGTTCTCTTTATGTGCATTTTAGAAATTCCCACCAAAGTAACTGTGTATCAGTGGTTGCATGTACACAGTTTTCCCATGAAACATTGATATTGTTAAAGATCATGAATCTTCTCCAGTACATCCTTCCTTCAGTCGGCCCTCAGAAAAGCAGTTGTTCTGGTATCTGTTATTCAAACCATCTCGAACGTAATATAACTTATGCTAGGAACCTCTGTATGGAATACGAATGTATGTAGCAAACCTTCTACATAGCATGTTTTTTTCTTAAAATCATTAATATCTAATCTTAAAATCATTAATAATGTTTTCTCTGCATTGTCAATAATATTTACTAGCAGATGCTTGCATTTTAGTGTTTTGCTGTGTTGTTTCTATGTATTATTTCAGTCATTTTTTTAAATACTTTTTTTATCTTTCATTTACAGTTGACATGAAATATTATATTAATTTCAGGTGTACAACATAGTGATTAGACATTGTGATCACCCTGGTAAGTCTAGTGCCCATCTGACACCATAGTTATTATAATATTAACGACTATAATTCCCTATGCTGTACTTTACATCCCTGGGACTGTTCTTATGACTGGTAGTTTATACTTCTTAATCCCTTACCCTTTATCATTCATCCCTCCCCTCACCCTGTGGCAACCATCAAAATGTTATCTGTGTCTTTGACTTTGTTTCTGTTTTGTTTGTTCATTTATTGTGTTTTTAACATATAAGTTAAATCATATCGTATTTGTCTTTCTCTGCCTGACTTACATCACCCAGCATAATTCCCTCTAGGTCTATCTATGTTGCACAAATGGCAAAATTTCATTTTTTATGGTTGAGTAATATTCCACTGTATATATGAACCACTGCTTCTTTATCCATTTGTCTATTATGGGCGCTTAGATGCTTTCATATCTTGGCTATTGTAAATAGAGCTGCAATGAACACATGGATGCATACGTCTTTTTGAATTACTTAGTGACTTGGGTTTCTTTCGATACATACCCAGAAGTGGAATTGCTGGGTCATATGGTAGTTCTATTTTTAATTGTTTTGAGGAATCTCTATACTGTTTTCCATAGTGGTTGCACCAATTTACAATCCCACCAACAGTGCACAAGGGTTCCCTTTTCTCCACATCTTCACTGATACTTGTTTGTTGATTTATTGATGACAGTCATTCTGACGGGTGTGAAGTGATATCTCTTATTTCAGTCATTTTTTTTTTGCCACAGCAAAAACAAGTATTTCTCATTGACAATTGGCTTTTATCTTTTTTTTATTATGTAAGGAACCGCAAATGTGTCTTATAAAAAGAAAAATTTGGAAAAATTTTATGCAGAACTGGATTAAGTAACACATACCTTTAAGTAACACATACAGTGCTCAAAAATTGTTTTTAAAAGTTTGTCTTCATATCTCAGATGATTCACAGTTTAAAAGTCTAACAAACCTGAATTCCTTTTACTAGAACAATATATAGCCTTAAGGTGGTCTTTGTTGTTAATGATATTTGGTGTACATTTATATTTCAAACAAGTTTTCTTGGTGATTTGGAATTTTTAAAGCTGTCTTGTGAGAATTAAATATCTATTACTTTTGCATCAAAATGGATCTGAGAAGAGCTAGCACTGAGAAGAGTCAGGTCTGCCATTTTCTTGTTTACTTGTTTTTGTATTATGGCTATATAGGCATGTATCGGATGACTTAGAACCCGAAAGAGAGTGAGAGGGTGCTTATGTAGGAGGAAAATGGGTGACCAAAGCCCCTCAGTTTGCTTCCCTCCAACACCTATACTGCCAGGCCTGTGATTGGCAATATATGTGGAGATTGAGAGTGTCGGCTCTGGAATCAATGTCTGGGTGGAAGCCTGGCTCTACTGTTTACTAGCTATGTGGCCTTGCAAAAGCTACTTATACTCTGCGCTTTGGTTTCCTCATCTGTAAAACGAGACTGCTAGTAATAGTACACCTGACTATTGACTCCTCCCCTCTTTCTCCATGTCCAACACATCAAATCCAGTCAACTCTCCCTTTACAGTATACGTGGAATCCATCAACGTCTCCCCACTCTCCTCCAGGCAGAGCTGTCTCTTACCTAGAATAGCAACGTAGCCGCCTAACTCATCTGCTTGCTTCTGCCATTGTCCCTCTTATTCTGTTTTCCGGGTAGCAGCCGGAGTCATTATTTAAAAGTATAAGTCGGACCCTGGCGCTTCTCTGCTGGAACTTTCCAGTGGCTTCCCATTCCACTGAATGAAACCGGGAGTCCTTGCTGTGGCCTGCAAGACCGCCTCCTTTCGTGACCACATTTCCTGCCACCCTTCCCCTCACTCACTCTGCTCCAACCTTCTGGCCTTTTCTCTTTCCTTCCAGACAAGCACACTTCACCCTCACGGCGCTTGCTCTGTTTCCTCTTGGAGGAAAATGCTTCCTCCAGGCAGTCACGGGGCTAGCTAGCGCTTACTACATTCAGTTCTCGTCAATGTTGACTTAGAACAGAGGGCTTCCCTGACCTCTCAGCCTAAAAAAGCACCTCCCTTCAGGTCACTTCCTATTCCTTTACCCAGCTTTGTGTTTACTAATGGCACTTTTACACCTGACATGTTTCAAATCAATAGCCTGCTCGTCTGTCTCCCACCACTAGCCCAGTAGTTCTCCATCTGGAGTGATTTTGCCTCCCAGGGGACATTTGGCATTGTCCAAAGGTATTTTTGATTGTCGCACTGGGAGAAAGGGATAGCAGTCAGGAATGCGGTGACCGTAAGCACCTAAAATGCTCAGGAGAGACTCCCCACAGCAAAAACCTACCTGGCCCAAAATACCAATATGTATTGCCGAGGTGAGAAACCCTGCTGTCAACTCTAAGTGGCGTGAGAGCAGGGACCCATTCTGTTGTCCCCGTGATCCTCAGTGCTTACAACTGGGCCTGGCACATAGGAGGTGGACAATATGTTTCTGTTGAGTAAATGAATACAAAGGAGAGTGTGGTAAAGCATTTAGCATAGCGTCTGCAAATAGTAACTATTCCCTTTAACATTGAACATATACTTCCTGAGCTTTCCAGTGTGCCAGGCTCCATACTAACTTCTGAGGATGTAACAGTGAGCAAGACATTGTAGGTCCCCACCCTCATTTAGTTGAACGTTTTGTGGATGTTAACGTTAGCTGTTTTTATTATTGTCGTTGTTCGTATCAGACATCCTGGTACTACCTCAGGTTTGCCATGAGACCATGGCTTTTTTGTTTCCATTTTGTTTTTTTGATGATACGGTTTTTATTTTTCAGAGATGCTCTGGAAAACTTGGAGGGTTTAGGTTTGCTAGAAGCAGCCTGGCATGGTGTAAATAAGGACTGTAGAATTTGGAATCAAACAACCTGGATTGATATGTGGGCTGTAGCACGTAATAGGTATATCTGTCAGGATAGGCAAGGTTTTCAGTAAGGCTCTACTACATTGACACTACGACTTCTCAGGCCTAACAACCAAAAGGTTTATTTTTTTTGCTCACGTACATATCCACGGCTATGCTTACTTTATTGACGAAAGCAAGGCGCGTGACCAAGCCTGATGTGAATGGGACACTGGGGACGGGAAGAGAATATGTATGGGCAATAGGAAAGCAGTTTGGTTTCTTCAGCTTCAAAAATCAGTCCACTTTTGTAAAATCTGTTGGTCAGGCTTTGGGTTCCAAATCACAGAAGCATAACATACATTGGCTTCAGAGAAAAGAGAATTTATTGGCTCACGTAACCAGGCACTTCAGAGGAGGAGTGGCTGGTGATCCAAATGAGGTTCTCTCTGTCTTCCCTTCTCCTTCTCTCCCTCCCCCTCCCCCACACCACCGTAGCTCTGCTTCCTTTTCTCGGTGTTGGGTTTATTCTCCTACTATTGACAGTCCAACTACATGTAGAGAGGAAGACCACTGGTAGCCCCTAAATAATATCCTTTCAGATCCATGACTCAGAAAACAAGTAAACTTCTCCTCCAGATCTAAATTGAAAAACTCCTGGGGGAGGATTTTGGTTAGAGGAATGGGAGTGCTATGGCTGTCTGGACCTGGGTCACATGCCCACCTCTGTGGCTGGGGTGAGGGAACCTGGCTGTAATTGGCAGCCTCACCAGCATCACATGATCAGAAAAGGGGAGGAAGAATTTCCCGGAATTACCCAGGAAGAGTGGGTCCTGCACAAGTGGAATCAACCCAGGACACGAACAAATACCTGCCTTGCTCTAAATAAGATAAAGCCTGTGAAAGCCTTTTGAAAACTGTAAAGCATTGTCCGAGTGCTAATTGCTATTATTATTCCTTTCAAGTTGAATAAAAAGCCCCATTTCGTAAATCTAGGGTTAATTAATGCTGGTGGCAGGCTAGTATTGTTCCACACACTTACTTAGGTGAAAATAAAGTTGCAATAAATAGGCAAAAGGTAACCAGCAAATTGAGTAAGTCAGTGACAAAAACTGTTTAGTATTAAACCTAGAAGAGGTGCTTGTTATTTATTTCCAAATGAGGTTGCACATGCAAGACAACAACTATAGGGTGATAATGTCAAGAGTTCTGCAGTGTGCATTTTCTGAGTGCTACTAGGTCCCTGGCTGGGTGCTACGGGGTATTCTAAAAGAACAAGACACGGCCCCTCTTTTGGGGAAGGGTTTCACTCTAGTCACATCCCAATAGCTCAGAACATGCAGATTATGTCAAGGAAGGATCAGGACAAATTGACTGAATTTTTCACTTTTCCTCCTGATGCCTTGACAGCCTGCTTCTCATCCTTACTGAATGATGTTTAATTTAATTCATGTGCTCAAGGCAACACGCTCTGCATTGCAGCTGTGCATGGCTTGCTAGAAAGGGCTTTGGCAGCAAGGCCAAAGGCAGGAAGCACACCGTGACACCTTGATGAATGCATTCCTTAGGAAGGAAGCGCCTTTATAATGAAGTCACAAAAGAAATCGTCATGCATACATCCTTGGAAGCCCAGCGGCGTGCATGTGTGAGTAAGGCCAGAATACTTCCAAAAAATGACCCTGTTGAAGGTAAATAAGGCCAGTGCTAGGCAGAATTTTTAAAAGTCCGACTGTTATGTCTCCAGGCACCATTCCTGTAGCCATTTTGCAGTGTACATATACATATGCATGCACACACACACACACACACACACACACACACACACACACGGCATCCCTCTCTGTTGTGAACCCTTCTCTTGCTTCCTGCATCCAATGCCTTGTCACTTTCCCTGTTGATTGATCAACTGGGTTACTTTTGTGCTACTGAATTTTACCTTCTCAGTAGGCATTGCATTTTAGGCCTTGAACTATAATGTGGTAAATGACAGCTTCTGAGAAAATGAGTGCCTGTGGGGAAGGAAGGGTGACGTGTCTGGAGTCACCCCTTACCTTATTGTGACAACAGTCCCGAAGGAATGTCTGAGTCAGTCTTTATAGCAAGAGCCCGGGACAGTGATGTAAAATTCATGTCTGCATGAGCCTCCCACTTTCCAGAGCCTTAATTGGCTGCAGGATTTGTCCTACAGCTGGCACCCAGAAGGCCCAGGCTCTTGGTCTTGAGCTGAACTGGAGATAATGAGGGTTCACTGACAAATGTCTTTCTTTCCTTTTCCCTTTATCACCCGGGTATTAGTTTGCTAGGTCTGCCATAACAAAGTACCACAGATGGGGTGGTTTAAACAACAGAAATTTATTTTCTCACAGTTCTGGAGGCTGGACCTCCAAGATCAAATTGTCAACAGGGTTGGGTTCTCCTGAGGCCTGTCTCCTCAGCTTGTAGATGGCCGTATTCTCCTCGTTCTTCACAGGGTCTTTTCTCTGAATGTGTCTACATCAGGGAGAGGGTCTGTGTCTGTGTGTGGGTTAGGGTCCACCCTAATGACCTCATTTTAGCTTAATTATATCTTGAAAGATCGTATCTCCACATTCTGAAGTACTGAGAGGTTAGGATGCCAACATAAGAATTTGGGGGGTTGGGGGTGGGGCCGTGTAGCCCATAACAACTCACCTCCCTCCCCTCATCCTGACAGATGGCCTGGCCGTTTCCCCTTCTTTAACTGCCTAATCTAGGCAGGCCTGGCTGACCCAGGTCCCTAGTTGCCAGATGTATGGAGCCAGAGAGAACTAAATGGTTTCCCTCAAAAAAAAAGCCAGAGACAAAGCCCAGAAGCCCTTGAAGCAGGAGGTGAAAAGCTCGACAGCGGTCAGGTGGTCATCAGAAGCTTAGGTTTAGATCTGAGGAGACAGGCAGACAGAGAGGACACCGATGAGGAATGATAAATCAACATGGTGTCAGGGGGCCATCTGGGCCAGCACCAGAGTTCGCAGGCTCTATGTAACCCATGGCTGCTCTCTAGAAGTTTGTGGCAGAAGAACCTGAGATAGTATGGGCATTAACCCCGCCGCTCATAGTTTATACAAAATCTGGGCTTTCTCTTCCTCGCCTTGCCACCTCTGGTTCATGATCCTATGACATTCGCTACATCGCTTCCTTTGCTCAAAACCCCCTTCCACTGCAGTATTAACCTGATAGCTCCTACACGAGCTTCCAGATTTCAGTGACATGTCAGTTCTGATGAAACGCCTCCCTAACTCGGCACATTTTAATTTAGCTGTTCACACTTCCAACTAGATTATGAAGTTCCATGAGAAGAGAGATACATCTTGCAGTTTTTGAGTCCCCGCAGTTGTAAGTTCTCAACAAATGCTTAGTCAGTGAATGTGTTTGATTAGGTTGCCCAAAACCCTTCTTTGAACGCATTTGGCTTATGTATCCCTTATGTGTCTCTCAATCTCCTTTGTGTAGGGATGTGTACTCAGTGCTTTAAGAAGTATAAGCAGTTCAGTGAAATGATTAAGAATGCAGACTCGGGCCCCAGGCTGCTTAGCTTGGAGATCACTGTTTATTGGCTTGGTGACTGTATGAATTTACTAGGGCTGCCGTAACACAGTCCCACAGACTGGATGACTTAAGTACAAATATATTGCCCCCCTAGGTCTGCAGTCTAGAAGTCCGAGACCAAGGTGTTGGCAGAGCTGGTTCCTTCTGAGGGCTGTGAGTGGAAATCTGTTCCAGGCTTCTCTCCCAACTTCTGGTGGCTTTGCTGGAATCTTTGGTGTTCCTTAGCTTCTGCTGTGTCACCTCAATCTCTGTCTTCATCTCCACATGGTGTTCTCCCTGTCTGTGTGACTGTGTCCAAATTTCCCTTTTTTTTTAAGGAGACCAGTCACATTGGATTAGGGGGCCACCCTACTCCAGTATGATTTCTATCTAATTATATCTGCAATGACTCTATTTTCAAATAAGGTCACATTCTGAGGTACTGGGAATTCGGACTTCAACCATATTAGTTTGGGGGTGAGGGGACCAGGGGGCCACACATTCAACCCATAACAGTGACCCTTGGCAAATTACCTAGTTTCAATATCCACATTAGCAAAATAGAATAAAAATACAGTCTACCTTATAGGAAGGTTGTGTGGCTAAATGAATTAATATATGCAAAGCAGGCAACACAGTGGATGACACTATAAGTAAGCCCTGCACCAACCCTAGCATGATTCTTGGCTGTGTATATGTTTATCTTCTTCACGAACCTGTTGTGCTGGGGACTCGGCTTGGTCAGATTTCTAATGGCATCACGTCATATATAGTGCAGCACAGAGCCGAGTGCCTGATCACCTTGTGCCTGGTACATAATCTTGGATGTGAATTGATAAAACTAAACAAAAGTCAAGGTGATCTGGGCTGAAGTTGAAAATCCATCTGGGTTTGTGAGATAGAAGACTTGGTAGATTGAGCTTCATCAGGCCATTCACTTTGGGTCCCAGAGGCTGGCCCTGGGAGGAATTTGAAACCCCTCCTCTTTCGTGGTCTCTTCCTGAGGTTTCTTGCTTTCTTAGAAATGCTTAGAGGGTTTGGTGTTACATACCGTGTTTCCCCGAGAATGAGACCTAGCGGGACAATCAGCTAATGTGTCTTTTGGAGCAAAAATTAATACGAGACCCGGTCTTATATTATGTTAGATAAAATCCAGTCTTATAGTAAAGTAAAACCGGGTCTCATATTAATTTTTGCTCCAAAAGACACATTAGAGCCTATGGTCCGGCTAGGTCTTATTTTGGGGGAAACATGGTAGACAATGCTGTTTTGTCTTCAGGTATAGAGACAGTATTCAGCCCGAGCATCTTACCTTTAGTTAGTGGCATAATTGAATGCTGCAGTTCTGTGGTTCTCTACTCAGTTGTGATATTATCAGTGCAAACAGGAGAAAGAAAGGAAGAGCAATGTGATATTTCTTCCTCGGAGGCCTGGGTCGGCCATCTGGCAATCTTTAAATCTGGGTGCCAGATTGAATAACATGCTTTGGGTGATTTTTTAAATGTATTATTCAGGGGAGGTGTTGTTTTAACCTCTGTATTTCACACCACCTCCTGGCTGATGGAAATCTTTTCCCTCCTTTGCTTGAAAATTATGTGGAGCACAGCCCAGTAGAGACTAATAAATCAGCGTGAGAATTTCTCAGCTGGTCTGAACAGCAACTAATGATGGAAAAGGTGGTTGAATTATTCTCCATAGCGTCGGGACAAGGAAACGATGTGCAAGTGTCTTTCCGCACATATATGAGGCACAGTCTGGCTCCTGATTGATGCAGCAACTCAGATCTTCCTCTCATTCCAGCAGCAGTGGAGGTCCTCTCCACGGGGGAGTCCAGGTGCTAGAATGAGAAAATACCCATGTCGGGGACAGTGAGCTCAGCTTCTAGCCTTGACTGGGTTGCTTATTGGTTTCTTGAAATTGACAAGTCACATCACTTTTCTGTGTCTCACTTTCCTCTTTTGTACAAAGAGGCCATTGAACTGTTACTGTGATCTCTGAAGTTCCTTCTATGCTTTTACTTCCTCCATCACATTTTATAAACCTATAGACCCCGAGTCTTCTGACTCCAGGCCAAATGGTTACAATCACTCTTGTATCTGACAACCCACCCTTTAATTACTCTCGTGGAGCTCAGGGCCAGTATCTGTATATTCTAAATTGCATTGTCTCAAACTGAATTCAAGGCTTGAGTGAGAGCCTGAGCCTGTTTTAATAAGTGAATCATAAGAAACAAGGAACATGTGAGTTCAACTCTATTTTTTTTCCCTTTTTTTTCTTTTTTTTCTTTTTTTTTAAAGATTTTATTGGGGAAGGGGAACAGGACTTTATTGGGGAACAGTGTGTACTTCCAGGACTTTTTCCAAGTCAAGTTGTTGTCCTTTCAATCTTAGTTGTGGAGGGTGCCATTCAGCTTCAAGTTATTGTCCTTTCAGTCTTAGTTGTGGAGGGCGCAGCTCAGCTCCAGGTCCAGTTGCCGTTGCTAGTTGCAGGGGGCACTGCCCACCATCCCTTGTAGAATTCGAACTGGCAACCTTGTGGTTGAGAGGACCCGCTCCAACCAACTGAGTCATCCAAGAACTCAGCGGCAGCTCAGCTCAAGGTGCCGTGTTCAATCTTAGTTGCAGGGGGCGCTGGCCACCATCACTTGCGGGACTCGAGGAGTTGAACTGGCAACCTTGTGGTTAAGAGCCCACTGGCCCATGTGGGAATCGAACCAGCAGCCTTCGGAGTTAGGAGCACAGAGCTCCAACCGCCTGACCCACCAGGCCGGCCCCTCAACTCTATTTCTTAACACTGAGAAATTATCTGAATGGCTCAGCAAAGAAGTGTCCCCGGATGTAAGATAGAAGACTGTTCATCACCCTTGTGCATGTGTGTTAAAGGAAAACTGTTACAACATTTCTGACACTAAATGTGTGGGCTTTTTCTCCCTATAACAACCAATTTTCCAGTTCTGTGGATTCCAACTGGGCATCATATAATTTAATTCAATTCTGACACTAACTATCTGGAGTTAGTGACAGATTCTACAGGTATAAGGGCTCAGTGCCACAAAACTGCTCTCACTTCAGACACCAGTCACACTTCTGTCCATCTTGGCTATTAAGTCAGGGGTTCCCACAAACCCACTCAGATTCAATAATTTGCTAGAACAGCTCACAAAATTCAAGGAAACATCTACTTATATTTATCGATTTATCATAAAGGGTATTATAAAGGATACAGATGAACAGCCAAGGAAAAAGGTAGGCAGGGAGAAGTCCAGAAGGGTCCCCTGTGCAGGAGCTCCTGTCCCCATGGAGTTGATGTGTGCTGCCCTCCTGGCACAGGGATGCATTCACCAACCCAGACGTTCTCTGAACCCTGTTTAGGGATTTTTATGGATTTTTATGCAGACTTCATTGGTTAGGCATGATGGATTATTAAGTCAATCTCCATGCCCTCTTTGTCCCCAGAGGTGGGAGGGGGGAGGTGAGGTGCTGAAATTTCCAAGCTTCTCATCATGGCTTGATCTCGCTGGTGACTAACCGCCCCCATCCTGAAGCTATCCCGGAGAGCGCCAGTCATCTCATTAGAACAAAAGATGCATCTATCACCCAGGAAATTCCACGGGATTTAGCAGCAGTGTATAAGACGCCCCCATCACCTCTGCCGCTCAGGAAATTAAAAGGGTTTTAGGAGCTTTGTGTCCAGAACCAGGGGCAGAGACCGAATATACGTGTTTCTTACTATGTCACAGTGTCTTTGTGAAGGCTTGGAATAAAACATAAATCAGAGACAAGGAAATATAAAGAGTGTAAAGTATCCCTGGACCTCACCTTTAGCTCAGTGCTCCTTAGCAGGAGGATGGAGGTCATTTATAACCGACAGAAACAGGTGAAGGGTCTCCCAGAAAAAGTCAACAGGTCACTAACTGAAAAAGCTTGCTGGAACACCCTGAGGGTCTAACAAGTCAGTCATGTCACCAACTGGCCGAGCATGACATTTTCCTTGGCAAGCTGAACTTAGGCAATGTGTGGTTTGGGATCATCTTGGCAGAAAGATCCTTTGTAAGGGTACAGTGATCTGGGTGACTTTGCCCAAACCGTGACTGGGTATTTCTCTGAAGCAAGGGGCAATGTGGCCTGTGGAAGAAGCTCTGCAACCTCCATTCTTCCTAAACTAATCCCTGTAAGAAGAGAGGCGGGGTGGGGAAGAAGAACACACATCAAGACCCAGATTCTAAGAGTCTCTGATTTTAAGAATAGAGTAAATGTGTTTTTATTCAAACCTACTTTCTTTTAGAGCCCCTAGTGTTTATTCTCTAAGTCCCTAATTGCATTCACTTCATAATGGAGATCTGCATGAGCTCTCACTTTTCTTTAGATCTGGTTTGGTTGTAACAAATAGGTCCATCCATTCACAATGCTGCTTGCTTGATCTTTCATTCAGAAATACGACTTTTTTTTTCCCCCCCAAGAGCAGCTTTCTTAGACTAGGTACTCTTCTTCTTAAGAAGGGCCTGGAGAAAAGAAATTTCAGAATGCCTTGGCTATATTTTTGCGACATATGCATTTTATCAGCCCTTACTACACAGGGGTGATTCCATTTCCTTCTCTGCTTTCTCTTCACAGCTTTGCAGAGCTGGCTGCAGATCAGGCCTCTAGATATTCCCAAGTCACTGGTTGCTCTCAAAGCCAAGGATGGGCTAATTAGCTGAATTTCACATTTGAGGGAAAACCATCTGAGAAGATGAAACACTGAGGTTTTGTAAAACCTAAGAGAGTTTTTATATTCAAATAACATTTGGTGGAAATAAAACCCAAATAACCCTAATTTCCTTCATGTTTAAATAGTTAAAATGTTGGTTTGTAAGAATTATTTTATAGACATTTAAAGTTTTTTTCCTTTCCGGCAAAGCTCCTCACTTTGTTTTGGCCTGTAACCCGTTTACTTGTGTTCTTTTTCTAACTTCTAAATCAGGAAAACCAAGTATATAATTTATCAGTCATTTATATATATTGGAAGTTTTAACTTCACATACTCCTTTGGTGTACATTTTAAAATCACTTTTGCTATTAAAAAAAAAACACCTCAGTTTACACAAGACTATTTTAAGTGGCTAATTGCTATAAAGAAACAGTAACCTTGATGGAATGATTTAATCATTTTGAATTTCAATTTTCATATCTATAAAGTGGAAATAATAATGCCTCTCTTACGATATTGTGGAGTAGATATGAGATCATAAATTGGACATACATTGTGAGAGGTAAGGGTCTAATATTATCGTTGATTTAACTAAAAGCAAAGCCATCTAAATAGGAGCATATAAATATAGTCTAATCATGTAACCTAACTATAACTATAGTTATATAATCGTATAGCTACATACTATTGATATATCTGCCCTGAGGAGGCAAATCAAAATTAAATTTTTTAATTGACGTACTAATATTTAGGATTCCTCTAGAGCTCAGAATTACACTGGACACTCACAGCCCTCTATACTGTGAAGGTGGCTCATGGATGGAGAAACATCCCCCCAAAGGGAAATTTCCTCATTTGTGCAAAGGGAGGTGTGGACAGGAGACTTCACCCTCCACACAAGTTCTCCACTACCTCATGCTCCTCCGTGACCCCAGGAATACATAGCAAAAGGGTGGAAATCGACTGCGGGGTTCCCTTATGACTGCTGTGGTTGAGAGCCCCCTTGGGCTGAGCAAGACACCCAACATTTCTGTTAGTTCATCTCCATGTAACAGAAAACCCAGGTTAACGCTGATGTAAACACATGGAGCTTTTCTATCTCCTTGGAAAAGAAGTCTGATGGAGGGAACCTAAGGCATTGCAGCAGCTCCACAAAATTCATAGGGCCCCAGGCTCCTTGTCTTCCTGCTACATTATCCTGGTATATGGTTTATCTCATGAAAGTTACCCCAGGATCCAAGATGGTTGCTAGAGCTTCAGCCCACAAATACATGTTCTGGGCAACAGGATGGAAATAGGGAGGGCTCAGTAAAATGTCTCCCCCTAGCTTTGTCTCCCCTTTTTAAGGAAACTTCTTGAAAGTCCCTCCCAACAATTCATGCTTACATCTCATAGGTCCGAACTTAAGTCAGTTAGCCACACTTGTCTGCAAGAGAAGCTGGGAAATATAGTATTTTAGTTTGTACTTTGTTGCCTCCAGTAATATAGGCATTTTATTAGTAAAATAAAAGGCTAGAATGGACTTAGATAGGCAACTACCGTGTTTCCCTGAAAATAAGACGTAGCCGGACAATCAGCTCTAATGCATCTTTTGGAGCAAAAATTAATATGAGACCCAGTATTATAGTATATTACATTATATTACATTACATTACATTGCACCCAATCTTATAGTAAAATAAGACCCGGTGTTATATATAACATAATATAATATATAATAATATATATAACATAAGACCGGGTCTTATGTTGTGTATAACATAACATAATATATAATAATTATTGTATATAACATAAGACTGGGTCTTATTTTACTATAATACTGGGTGTAATGTAATGTAATTACATAGCAAAATAAGACCGGTCTTATATTAATTTTTTTTCTCCAAAAGATGCATTAGAGCTGATTGTCCAGCTAGGTCTTATTTTCGGGGAAACATGGTAACAGTTGTCACACAAAGTATAAATTTGTATGGCTTTCTGGGGAAATAGTAGAAGGGAATACCTGTGGTCAAGGAGAATTGCTACCTGGTGACCTGACCAACTGTCTACATTGCAGTCCCATTTCTTCTGCAAACTGAGGCTTGAAATTATTTAATTTGACCGAGATTCCTAGAAAATGGAGAAGCAGAGACTTGAACTCAGGTCTGTTATCTCCTAAGCAAGGACTCTTAACTAACATGCTATACAACATCATGCATACAAGAGAAGGAAACAGGAAGAGGGGAAAAAGTCATGAAAAGGTGACAGAATAAATCATGTCCCAGAACTAAAGTGAAAATGGTGTATTAAAATGCTAAAAGATCATTTTTTTAAAAGTCATGACTGTCATACAAATATTAAATGAACATGTGCCAAGAATTTCATTTAATTTATTAATAGATCAACTAGTACGATATTAAACCTGTTCAAAGGAGAATTCAGAGAATCCATAGAGATAGGCAATGAGGAATGCTGAAAACATTTACAAATAGACGCAAGACTGGTCTATCCACAGGACAATAATCGGTTGCATTCAACCTGATACAATTCCTTTTTATTTCTGAGGACAGAATTACTTGCGTCATCATCAGTTTTTCTTATAGAGTTGTAAAATACTTGAAGACACTGAAAGGCAAAGATAACCTGAAAGGGTGTGCTAGATAGGACACTCAGTAACTTTCCCATCCATTTTAAAGTCTCATAATTTAAAAACATTTTCCTGATATACCTAAATTACCTTCTCCTTGTTGGCCAATATGCCAGCATTTAGAGAGATATAAAGAATATCCCTCAAATTCCTTTTAACCACTTACTCGCCATTTATCTTCTGCTACCAGAGGACCAGCGTAGAGATTGAAAGGGCAAAGGATGATTTTTTTTTTTTTTTTTGTCTTTGAACTGTACCTGTGTGTTGGTAATAACTTTACAAACTAGGATGGAAACTGAATTCCAAGGGCTGCTATATCACCTTCGGTGAGGTAATTAACAAATACTTATTGGATGTCTTCGAAGTGCCAGATACTCTGCTACATGAGCAAAGTAGACATGGCACCTGCTGTCAGATATTTAGTCTAAAAGAGAAAATTTACCTTCCAATAGAGGGAAAAATAAGCCGGCTAATAGGATGTACCAAGGCACAGCCCCTTTGCCCCCACCTCCACGTAACTGTGAAATTGCTTCTATAGACACTACGTATTTCTTAGTGGTTACTTTATAACTTGGTCAGAACATCCTTTCCAAGCCTAGACAGCTTGTCTGTTCCTTGATTCTCTTCCCCAGTTTTTGAGCATTCTGGAACATCTTTAGAGGGAAACAACTGTGTGTATTAAAGTGCCAGTGTAGTAGTTCTTTATTTTTTATTTTTTATTTTTTTTGCCAAACTATAGGATTGGCAGCATTTCCCTCGTAAAAGTTCATGAGACTTTGTCTCTTTGGAGATTCTGCAAGTGATAAGGGGGCATATAATTATTCAGTACAGAAAACTTCTGGACTCCTCTAACTCTGCCCTTAAGTAGCCCCAATGAGAAACAAGGAGAAAAAGTCCATTTATTTGCCTCTGTTTTCTTTCCTTCTGTGTCTGTCTCCCTCATCTGTCATTCTTTGTCTTTCTCTGTGTGTGTGTTGTCCTCATTGCCCTGCCAACTCGTTCTTGTTTGCAAAGGGTTTTTGCAATCACATCTCTGGCTGGTTCCCCCAGGGACCCATTTACTCTTTCTTAGCAGACTTCAGAAGGCCCTGTTTTCTGCACACGGATAATTAAGCACCAGTGGCCCATGAGGGGTCATATGCAGTGCTCAGAGCTGTAATCACCTTGATTAGAGGCAGGAGGCAGGTGTGTACTGAAGAAGGGAAAGGCAAAAAGGGAGAGAGACAGCATAGATACCTGCTCTTCAGACCCTTCTCAGGAAGGGGCCACGCCATAATGCTACTATCACCAATCACCATAATGAACTAAACTTGATGAAACACATTAATAAATATAATCACTGTCGTCCAAGTCTGCCACTGTTTTGTGACGTGTCCTTAGGTTGGACACTGACCTCCCTAGGACTGAGTTTCCTGAGATATAAAATGACAGGATCAGAACGGGTAGTTAGCAAAGAAGTTTAGCTTAAATATTCTATTTAAGTAAACCAAAGCCATTGAACTTTTTAACAGTCAGGTTAATATTGCTTTTTTAAATGTCTGAGCAGGTATTCAGAATTGCCCGTTAAGGGATGGGGCTAAAAGAAAGATTGCCCAGGTATACTGTTGTTTGGGGGACTGACTGCTGACTATCTGTTTTTCTATTAAAGTAGTAACTGTACACCTGGGAAAGGGAATCAAGCAATATACGTAGATCTAAAATAAAACGTAATCATCTCCCACTCACCCACTCATGCCTGATCACACGTTTCCTAGTGTGAACTGCTCTGAATTTCCAGTTAATTCCTTTAGCTGATTGCCATCATAACTGTATATCATCATACGCATATTTCTGTTTCCTGAATTACCTACTTTGGATATACTGTTGACTCGCAATATAACAGAGGAGAAACTTTCCTCTTGAGGTACCACTCCCAATTTTGTTTGGTTATATTATTTATACTTTGTCAAGGTTTAGAATACTTAGCTAAGTATGTGTTGTTGTTTTTTTTAACTTTGAAAGCTTTGGGGATCTTTCCTTTATTCCTAAGGTTGTCAAATTTTGCCATGATATACAGATCTGACAATTAAGATTGTGAACTCATACTAGAAAAAGTGCTACATACCTCATTGCTGCATATCACTATGGTCACCTTCGAAGTACTCCCCTTGGGAAGCTATGCACCAATGTCAGCACCTAGTCCACCCTTCAAAGCAAGTTTGGAACTCTTTTTCTGGAATGGCCATCAGAACTGTCATAGTACACTTGATGTCCTGAATATCATCAAAATGTCTTCCTTTCAATATTTCCTTTATTTTAGGGGAAAGAAAGTCATTGGGGGCCAGATCAGGTAAGTAGGAAGGGTGCTCCCATACAGTTATTTGTTTACTGGCTACAAACTCCCCCACAGATAGTGTCCTGTGAGTTGGTGCATTGTCATGAAGCAAGAGCCATGAATTGTTGGCAAAAAGTTCAGGTCGTCTAACTTTTCACACAACCTTTTCAGACTTCCAAATAATAAATCTGGTTAACTGTCCAGTTGGTACAAATTCATAATCCCTCTGATGTCAAAAAAGGTTAGCCACATTGTTGCAACAAGTTCACAAACTTAATTATCAGACCTCGTATCTAGACGCGGACTAATGTTTAGAGCTAGTCCACCCTGCTTCAAATTCAGTAGACTCTTTCAGTCTAAAGACTAATCTCTTTCTTGAGTTCTGAGATTTTCTTTTTCTATTATTTAACTATTATGTCCACATCTACTTGACTATTGTTTTATGGATTTTATCTGTTTGAGTTTGCTCTACAATGACATTTCCTCAAATTTATCTACAGATCACTATCTTGGTGTTAAACTTTGGCAACTCACCAACTGAGTTATTTTCCAATAATCATATTCTTAATTTTATAGCAGCCTATTCTTGTTTGATGGCTATAAAATCTCTCCTCTCTAAGGTTAGTAATTAAAAAAAAAATAGTTATATTCTGTTTTCCTTGGAGTTATTTGTTCTTGTGTTAATCTCCAACTTTTTCTTTTATGCTGTTTTCCTCTAACATCTGGAGATTCTTGTTTACTCATTCTTAGCTGAAGAGTAAAGAACTAAGTTGCTTAGTATAGATAGTGAGTCTGTGTGCCCAATAGGCCTCTCTCTTGTAAGGGAGAGAAGACCAAAGCCTTTGCCTAAGTGTAGGGAGGATGTGTTGACAAGTAAGGGTCTCTATAAAGTAAATGGGTGTATAGCTCACTGGTAGCCTAGGAACCTGCACTACTGCCACAATAAGAGTTTTATCCTGGGAATGGAACTTTGGATGGTACTCCCTTCATGGTTTTCTTCACTCAGAGTCTGAAATTGGAATCCAGTTACCCCACGATCTTCTCTGCTTTTCTTTCCAGCTTCATTTTCCACACTAAAATCTCTACTAAGACATATCAAAAAAGCAATGCTAAGAACTTTAGCTGGGTATAAAACCCAATGATGTCAGCCTCACAGAGTCCATATACCTAAAGCTGGGGATGAGGTGATAGGGAGTGGGGATTAGCCCACAAGGTAGTTGCATAGGCTGCTTCTGCTCTTGGCATTTGCTGACACAAAATTTGGATTTTTTTTCCTGACTCTATTACAGAAAAACCTTTCTTTGCTCTGGTATTTAGGGGCTCAGAATAATGTGTTCTGTTTTCTTTGTTAATGCAATCCAGTCTACTGTCTGTCTTCTAAAATCTCCTCATACTTTCTCCTCCTTTGCTATCTCTTTTTAATGTACATGCATGGTAAGGTTTCTTTCTGAGTTAGATAATTTCCTGTGTTTCTGTGGAGTCTCAGAAAAGAGAGGAGTCTTAGATCTCTGCTTTTACTAATATTTTTCTTTAAAGAAAAATCACTTTGCTGTTTTTATATTACCTTGTGATAAAGAACTAAGCAATTGAAAAATTTAACAAAGAAAAAAATTTTAAACCACCATAATAATAATCATCATCAAGACTGGATGAATAGCATTCCAGACATTTTTGTGCAAATATGCAAAGAGAAGAATAGGTAGAAATACTTTAAGGAAAATGAGATTATATGATCTGTTATATTTTAAATAAAAAGTATTAAATAAAAATCAAACTTTATTGAATTTAACAGAAGGAAAAGACACTGAGGTAAAAAAGAAATTGCTCAACTTTAAATAAGAGCTTCTTCATGCATAAATTACTTTCTAAAGAATTCCTTTAAAGTTACAGAAAACAATAAGAAAATTGGAATCGTTCTTTTTTTAACCTTATGATAAAAATTCACGCCTTCCTATGAAAGAGATGAAGTCATTCTCATATCTCTTCCTTCCTTTTATCCCTTTGTGTTATATATTTTTATATTTTCAAGTTATAATGTTTTTCTTACTGAAATATAAACAAAATTCATGCATTTTTTTAGTATTTGTTCTATAATTAAATGGACTTATTTCTAACTATTAATCTTTGTATTATAGCTTCTTTATTACCTTTTTTAAAATTTAATACATCTCTTAATTATATAGATTCTTTTTTTGTTTTGGCAAAGCATTTTTTGTAGATTTTTTGTAGGTTTATGGGTGCTATATACCCTGAATTCTTTCATGTTGAAAATGTTGAATAGTAACTTCTCTACATTTAATCTTCTTTTGGTCACAATTTTTTTTCTTCTGAATTTTGTAGACATTGTCCCATTGTCTTTTTAAAGTGAATGTGACTATAGAGGAGTCTAATGCCAGCCTGCTTTCTTTCACTTTTAAGGCTATTTATTTTTCTACCCGGGTGCCCTAGGATTTATTTTTTTCCTTTAAAGCCAAAATATTGAGCAGAATATATTTCCAAGTTATTATTACTGTATTAAATAGTCCTATAACCACTATGTATTTTTTTCTGTTAACAAATTCATTTTTTTTATTTTTGGGGAATTTTCTTTTAATAGATCTTTGAGTGATTTTTCCATTCTATTTTTCTATACATCTGAGACATTGATTACCTTTATGCTGCTTTGTTTTAATCTCTTTTCCCTTTCTATTAGCTTCTTTCTGATTGCAGAAATCCTTTTTAATTTGCCTTTTTAATTTGCCCTTTTTGTCCTTTTTAATTTGCATTCATTATGATTATCTCAAACTTTTCTATTAATAGCATAATTTTAAATTTCTTATTAGAAAATATTTCATGCATACAGAAATAAAGGTGAGTATAAATATAGGGTATAAAGGATTCTAACAAAATAAACACACACACATATATATACCCACAACCCAATTTAAGAGCTAGAATAACTATGCATTAAAATTCTTGTATGACTCTCCCAAATTCCCTTTCTTCACTCTCAGAAGTTACCAACATCTTGAGTTTTATGTTTACTGTAAAAGTTTTATATCACATTACGTGTTCACCACCAAGAGTCAGTTCTCCTTCCAACACCATATATTTGACCCCCTTTACCCTCTTCTACCACACTCTCTCCCCACTTACCCTCTGATAACCACTAAACTATTGTCTGTGTCGGAGTTTTTGTTTCTTTGTTTCGTTTCTTTGTTGCGTTCAGTTTTATATCCTACATGTCAATGAAATCATATGGTTCTCGACATTTTTCTGTCTGACTTACTCCACTTAGTGTAATAATCTCAAGATCCAACCATTTTGTCACAAATAGCACTATTTCATATTTTCTTATAGCAGGATAGTATTCCATTGTGTATATGTACCACAATGTCTTTATCCAGTCATCTATCAAAGGATACTTCGGTTGTTTCCATGCCTTGGCCACTGTAAATAAAGCTGCAATGAACCTCAGAGCACATACATCTTTAGGGATAAATGTTTTCAGATTTTTTTGGTATGTACCCAGGATAGGGATTGCTGGGTCATATGGTAATTCTATTCGTAATTTTTTTCAGGAACCCCCACACTGTCTTCCATAACGGCTGCACCAATCTGCATTCCCACCAACAGTGTATGAGAGTTCCTTTTTCTCCACAGCCTATAATTTTACTAACCATTGTCACCCCACTAAGCTTTAATTTTAAAAACTTCAAAACTACAAAAAAAGAGTTTTAAAAAATAATCTTCTCCCATTTGGTTGGTTGCCTCTTATATTCACCCCAACAAACTTTAATTAAAAATAAATAAATATAAAAAATAAAAAATGAATATAAAAAAATATATTAATAATTTAGTGTATCCTAATCATTACAGTTTACTTTTGAATACATTTGATTTTTTTTAATTAAAGGAATCATACCATGTATTCTTCAGCAACCTGCTTCCCCCCCCCTTAAAATTCTGCTTATGAAATAATTTAGGTTAACACATATACCTCTAATTCTTTCTTTTTCACTGTTGAGTAGTATTTATAGTATGGACATACCACCATTTATTCATTCATTGGCCTGTCAACAGTTACTTAATTTTAAAATTTTATTTTGTAACTAGCAATATTATTGTAAAAAAATTAGTACAGGTTATCTTGTACACTTGTTCAAGAATTTCTCTAAAATGTACATTTCTAGGGGGTGAAATTTTTAAGCTACAGAATAAGTACGTCTTTAGCTTTATTGAATCATGCCAAATAGTTTTCCAAAACAGTTATATGTAGTTTAAATGTCATATATTCTTTTCTTGGATACTGGTTATGTATTATTCTGTAATTAGGTTGTTTTGCTTCTTGATTGGTTTCCTTGGGTCTGAAATATCCCTTTTAATCTCAGTTCTGTTGCTTTATCATCTTTTCTTTAAATTCTTCTATTTAATCTATATTCTCTTTGACATATTTTCTGTACTTTCTCATTTGATTTGATCCTTGAAATAACACTGTGGAATGGGTACTATTATTATTCTCATTTTATAGGTGAAGAAATAGATTTCCAAAAAATTAATGGGTTTTGGCCACAGTCTTACAGTTATGAAGTAGAGGATCCACAACTAACACCCAAGTCTTTCACCTCCCAAACTGTTGCGCTTTCCACTGCTTTGAGATAGAATATAATTAATTGCTATATTGTGTACCGTGTTTCCCCGAAAATAAGACCTGGTCAGACACTCAGCTCTAATGCATCTTTTGGAGCAAAAATTAATGTAAGACCTAGTCTCATTTTATTATAAGTAAAATGAGATATCATTTTACTACAAGTAAAATGAGACTGCATCTTACTTATAGTAAATTAAGACCAGATCTTACTTACAGTAAGATAAGACTGGGTCTTACATTAACTTTTGCTCTAAAACACTCATTAGAGCTGATTGTCCGGCTAGGTCTTATTTTGGGGGTAAACACAGTAGTAAAGCCTCTAATACTAATTAAGTTTCCAAACTGAACAGGCATGAATAAACTACACATATTTAACATATGCAACTTGATGAAAAACGTCCCAAATGAAATAAGAACAGCAGGATACCCTGATATCCCTGATCTATCTTGGAAGTTACTGTGATAGTAAAAGGGTAAATTCTGCTGCTACTATCTAAAGAGTGTGCGTGTGTGTGTGTTTTAAGCAACTGATACAAGTGACAGGATTATTGGCACACGCTTTTGAAACCCAATGTAATAACAAGGAAACAGGATCAAAACAAGGATATGGTATGGGTTTACCTGTACCTTGATGGTATCTTGGGAGTAGAGCCTTTATTTGGAATCTCTCTCTGTCCTGAACTCTTAGAGAAGAGCCAGGTCACAGAAAATACCTGTGAATATGGTGGGTAATGGAGACTTCCTTCTCGTTAGGGACCTTTTCCAGCACTTGGAGGGACAGAAATTGAACTTTACTTTTTCCTGGAGAGGATAGTTTTACTGAGTTTGAGTTTTGAAGAATGATATATGAAGTGACACAAAATTATCTCTACTGAGAATCCTGTAAACCAAAGATGAAGGAAGGCAGCAAGACTGATTCAAAGAATAGAATGTGTCATGTCTGGAATTAGCTGCTTCTGTGTCTTGAGCTATTCTTGGTTGAGTTTATGTCCTATTTTCAAATATGTGTCAAGGAACTATATTCAAACCTAGGATTATCAAATAACTATTTTCATTGTTTCCTAAAGATTGATCTATGGGTGATTGATAAATGTTCAGGGGGGAAAAATTAACTACAAAGTATTCAAATAAGTTTGGATGTCTTTGATTTCACCAGGCCAAAAAGTTTCATTTCTGTAGAATTCCTTAAAGCCATTAAAATGCTAATGGACTTTGAATTTGTAAGAGGGATGTATATTATAAAGAAGTTACAAAATTATTTGATCATGAAGTCTTTATATTCATGGACTCCTGGAATGTGCTTTGGAGAAATTTTGCTTCCTTGTAATCATAAAATGTTAGAACTAGAAGGAGACTTAGTTTTAAACTCTAATTTTGCAAAGAGAGAACCTAAAATTTAGAGAGTTGAAGTGATTTTCCCAAGGTCACGGAGCTTTTTGATGGTAGAAGAGTGACTAGGATCCATATGTTCATTCACTGGATCTAGTATTCTTTGAGTCTGGTAAAAAAAAAAAAAATGAAGTCACAAGATACTGTGACCTGCTGGCGGACCTGTTTGGTTGCTCACTTCCACATATGCAGTATATTCGTCTTTACCAGTGAGAATAATGACTCAGAATTTTTTCCTATGAATCCAAAATTGCCCTCCTGACATCTCATGAAATCCTCTCTCTGAAGCCTTATTACATCTCTGGTCTTCATGAGGGTTCAAGAGTCTAGGGTTATTCTCTGAAAACTCTCCACACAGAGTGTATCTCATGCTCACTTGGATATTTTATCATATTGGTTCCTCCGGCAAAATTTAGACAGAAACCTTCCCTGCCAACATCTTGTTGCTGAGGCTATTTTATACACTGAGGACGTGTGGACAACATCACATCCCACAAGCAGAATTTAGAAAGGGCTTGAAATTTAGAAATGGAATCACCTTTCTGGCAGGCAATGGAGCAGTGTGAATCAGAAACCCTTAAAAGTTCCATACCCTTTAACTTTGAAGGAAGTAGTGGGAAGTATGTCCCCAGATTCAATTGTATTATTATTTGAAAGTACACTATCATAATAATGAAAATGTGATATAACCTAAATATCCAATAACACAGAGTTGGTTAAATGAATCAAGGTACATCTATGAAATGCTATATAGCTAATAAAAAATGTGTTGTAGAGCTATTCATGGAAAGATGTCTAAAACAGAGCCTCCCAACAAGCATGCCAGGCATTGAGTTTTGATGATCTTTGTCCTCATGGGAGCTGCTCAGGATCTAGTGTAGCATGAGCTCCCAGCTCAAATGTCCTTTCCTGTTCACCCTAGGGTACCATAAAAATAACTGTTATTTTTAAGTGTGTCACGATATAAAAAAGAAAAATCAGAAAACTGGTCTAAAGCATATTACATGAAAAAAAGATTATGAAGTATTACTATAAAGTATGATATACTTTTATAAACAGAGATACACTCAAATGTCTTCTGGGAAATATACCCGGCCTACATCTGCATGATGGGAATATAAGTGATTTTTAGTTTCGTGTTTTTGCTCATTTGCATTTCTCGTTTTTAGTGAACTCTATTCCTTTAATAATACTGTAACAATAATAATTTTAATACTTAGCCCTAAGCGCTTAATATGCTTTATTTTGTTTTGGCCTCAAGCAGGCCTATGAAGTAGGTACTACTATTATTATTTTCATTATATAAATGATATTTTTAAATTCTAGATTTGAAGCTATTAGGAACTGGGCAAGTTGGTGCAGGCAGAAAGGAAAACGTGGAAATGAGATGTCTGAAAGGCAGAAATAACAATAAAATAGAGCTAATTGTCTGTGGGAAGCAACTATGTATGTTTCCAGGATACTGAGGATTATAGTGTTAGTGATCAAAACAGAATCAAGGAAAGACAAGATTATATAAAGATTTTAAGGAAATTTAAGGGAATGGTTAGTTTTTTAAGAAGAAGCTGAGGTTGGCTCTTGTCGATACTAAGGAGATAACAAAGCATGTTGGTAGAAATGTTAGGTGATGGCTGGAGCTCAGGTGAGAGTGAACTTTGGACAGTCATCCACAATGGACCCATTGCTGAACCACGCATGTGAATGGACTCTCCTGAGAGGAGAATATTCAGAGAAAAGCAGGGTACCAAAAGCTTTAACCTTTAGGCCTTGTCTCCACATAGTCCTGTGAAGTTGATTTCCATGGGTGGAATGATGATAAATGGAATTCCAAGGGTCCTTGTGCATGGGTAAATGATGACAAGGGGTGACATGTTCAAATAGTTTTCTTTATTGTTTTTCCTTGAATCAAAGGTTACTTGATTTTTTTTTTTTTAAAGTATAAGTAGAAAAGACATTTAGTAAGCTTATAGGGCACATGTAGGTGAGCAGCACCCTAGAAGATAGGGTTTGAGGTGAAAGATACACAAGCCATGTGAAGAAGTGATCAGAAATTGACAACTGAATCATGATAAATTCACGTATACTGCATTTAGGATGAGGAAAGGGATCAAGTTAATGAAAATACAAAATGTAAGGTCCCTGATTATGTATAACTCTAATGAGCAAAGATGTAAATGTCTCAGGGAACCACGACTTGAAAAGGAGTGTGCTGTGTATGTTTATGTTGGGTCATGTAGAAAAGGTCACACATTTGGCATTAAGAAGACGTATATTAGAAATATAGTAAGTACATTTCTCTTCAAGGTCCCTCCTTTGAGTGAAGTTATTAAATAGAATACAGAGGACATCAAAGAAGAATGACTCCATGACTGTAAAATGTACTTCTAACGACAGGTTAATGAACGTGGTATTATTTTTGGAATCAAAAGATCAAGGGATAATTTAATAAGGATCAATATCATTAATTCATGCAAGGTTATTGTACAGAACTTTTTGGCATCTTTATTGCAGGCAGAACAATGGGAAATAAACTGAAGCTATTAATAAAAAACAATCCCCCCGAAAAGTTCATATGCATACACACACACACACACACACACACACACACACCCCACTCATACATATACACGTACAAGTTTATGTTTTTATAAAGAGTCTAGAAGCGTATGCATCAAACTACTAATAGTTATTATTTGTATGTGGTACAATTAGAGGTGTTTTTATTTGTTTCATATCTGTATCCTCTGGTTTATATTAAATATGAAATACTTGTGCAGTAAGGAAAAATATTTTTAAGTATTTATAGAAACAAATACGCCACTTAACCTCTTCTTCCTACCACGCCATCGATCCCTAACCTGTAACACTTATGTTTCATAAGATTCTGTGTAACGATAATACTCGTACCCTATTTAATCTTTTTCAGATGTTAGTGAAAAATAACCACCTCTCAGACAAGATCATTGTTCTGCCAGGGAAAATTGAAGAAGTCTCGCTGCCTGAGGCGGTAGATGTGATCATTTCCGAACCGATAGGGTACATGCTGTTCAATGAAAGGATGCTGGAGAGTTACCTTCATTCCAAAAAATGGCTGAAAACAAATGGTGCGTCGGCCAATCCTGGTTTGAAAAATAGGCTAACTTTTCTGTAAAATTTGCCATCCTTTCCCCCATATTTAATTCTTGACAGAAAGGAACAGAGAGCATTTTGCATTTCACCAATTCTTTGATTTTCTCCTCTTACGTTTCCATAACAAATGAGCTAGTCTCCCACCATAAAGATATTGATGGCAGCGGCCCACATAGTATTCAGTACGGACCAGTTCAGAGTTACGCATTTTTGTCCTGGTTCTATCACTTTCTTCCTTCAGGAAGAAATATTTGACCTTGTCTCATTCGTATTATTAAAAATAATCTCTTAAGCCTTTTCAAGTGTTGGCCTTCTATAATGTGAGAAACTGGTGTCTGCTTGTTTTTTCTGACATATTCCTTTTCTATGTGTTTTTTTCCCTATGATCACTGTCTATATTCGAGATAAAAATACAAAGCCCAATGCACATTTGTGCTTACCAAATGTCTGCCTATGCTAATCAATTTGCATAAATTATTTTATGAAAACCTTACAAAGCATGAATGATGAGGGTTTTTAATTTATTTGAAGGGTTAGTGCTGAGATTCTCCGTGATTTTATACTCCTTTCCCAGGGAACATTTGGCAATGCCTGGAGACATTTTTGGTATCACAACTGGCATCTAGTGGGAGAAGCTAGGGGTGCTACTAAACATCCTTCAATTGCAGGACAGCGTCCCACACATCAAAGAGGTGTCAGCCCAAAATGGAACAGTGCAAGATTGAGACCTGGCTTTAGTGGGAGGCACTATTACATTCCCCCTTTACCAAGAGAATGCTGAGGCAAAGCAACTTGGCAAGGACACATCTCTAATAAGTGACAGAGCAAGGATTTGACCCCAGGTCTTTCTGACCCTGAAGCCCACACTTACAACTCCTACACATACACTGACTTTCCACTCTTCGCCAGAGAGAGTGCACATGTTCCAACAACACATTTTTTAAATCGAGACGTAGAAGGTATTGGGCCAGTTTTCACAGTTGCATCTCTCATGAGAATTGCAGCTTCTTGCCATAATTGTTTTACTTTAAATTACCAAATGTTGTGGCTCCCTACCTTGATGTCCAATGAAGACAAAATAGCAAATAAAAGTGCAACTTGTACAGTGTATGCATGTGAATAAAGCCTGAGCCTCATCTGTAATTTCCTACATGTTTCCAAAATTAGGGGTTCATAAATACGCACTTAAAAAATTCATGTGCAAAAAAGAAACCAAATAACCTTAGGCAAAGACTGCCTAATGTCCAGAGCTTCGTTAGCATCTCCGTTGTCAAACAGCCCGGATGACCTTGGAAGCCTTGTGTCCAAGCGATAAAATTGAACTGTGGGAGATGACAGTGAAGGAGTAAAGATGCTTGGGTTTCCTCCTCATGCCCCCCCAGGAAGAAGTTTTATAGTTTTATCCGGATTTTTTCAAATGGGTGGGTGCTTTCCTGTGATGACATTTCGCACATGGTTAATTAATGTGCATCTGAGTGAGCCTCGCTAAGCTGAGCATTTCCCCAGATATTTGAAGTGGATCTGAAATTTTGTATTGGGCTATGTATCTTTAACTAGACAAGTTGAAGTAAATACCGATTTTATCAGCTTTCTACCCTGTGGGTTCCTGAGGGAAGAAGGATTGACTTTTTCCCTAATTAGTTTTATTTTCCATCAAAATAAGACATAGTTTACAACATCAAATAATGACATGAAGGGTTATAATAAAAATAGTAAACCTCTGTCACATGTCTGCCTATCTGAGTGTACTTCCCAAAGACAGTCCCTTTCAACTCTATTCTCTGTTTCTCCTATTATTTACCTACATATTTTTATGTAAAGCTATCATATTGCTATTCTTGTCACTCGGCAGTTGAGAAGTTAGTTCTCCTACATAGCAGCTCTTTCACGTCTTGACGCACCCTCCCTCCACCTAGCCTCTCAATATATTTATTAAGGTCCTCAATCCCTTACCCTAACCCTTGGGGCCAGATACACTTCAGAATTCAGAATCTGGAAGACTTTGGAAAGATAATAAGAGACATATACCATATAATATTTAATGCCTCCATTGGGATCTGGGACATCACTCCACAATGAAATACATTATGTTTCTGCACCAAAACATAGGACTATGCATGGCAAGTGAGATAAATAAGGACTTAACTAGGCTCACGTCAATTCAGGTCAGGTTTGGCCACTGAATGATATTGCCAACTCTGTTGCTTTTAAGAGCTTTTTGGATTTCAGAATTTAATATAAAGAAATATGGACCTAGATCATTATTGGTTAAATATTGGTTAAATCAATAATCAATTATAAATCAATAATCAATAACCAATTATTATGACAATGTAAATGTTGTTAAGTGCTGAATCAGGTGATATAGTAGGTGCATATGATTATGTATTTTCTCATGCAATCTTTTGCTTTCCTTGGAGTCAATTGCCTTGTTTTTTCATTAGCTTAGTTTTCTGTATAGCCGTGACTAATTTTGTCCATGCTCCAACAGGTCTGACAGATCCTGTCAGCATTTATTGTGTGGAAGCCTTCTTCCTGTCATCCCTCTGTCCTCGACCACTCATGAACTGCTTGGTTTCCAAGCTACCGCATCACTACCATTCTTTGACTTCCCCTCATCATTCTTGTGTCTTCCTCTTTTTTTGGTTTAAACCATCATTTTAGCAAAGAATATTCTCTAACAGGTCTGGAGAATGGGTGCTTGAGAAGTTACTTTTTATTGAGTCTGTGCATTGCCATATTGCTAGGTAGAGAATTTTAACTTGGAAACAGTTTATACTCAGTAATTTTTTTTAATTCAAATTGATTGGGGTGACAACTGTAAGCAAAGTTACATAGATTTCAGGTGTACAATCCTGTATTACATCATCTATAGATCACATTGTGTGTTCATCACCCAGAGTCAGTTCTCTTTCCATCACCATATATTTGATCTCTTTTACCCTCATCTCCTACCCCCACCTCCCTTACCCTCTGGTAACCACTAAATTATTGTCTATGTCTATGAGTTTTGTTTCTTCATTTGTTTTTCTTGTTCTTTGGTTGTTTTCAGTTTTATAGACCACATATCAGTGAAATCATATGGTTCTCTGCTTTTTCTGTCTGACTTATTTCGCTTAACATCATACTCTCAAGATCAAGTCATCTTTCTCTGGTTTCTGGTTTCCAACATTGTTATTGAGAAGTCCCATGCCATTCTGACTTCTGAGCCTTTAAAGTGACAGTTTTTCCCTGTGGACACTTTCAGTATCTTGTCTTTATTTCTAGTCTTCTGAGTGTGAAACTTTTAAATTCTTGTGCTAGACGTGTAGTGAGTATGTTAAATCAGAATATTCTTTTTCTTCAACTCTTGGAATTTTTCTTACATGTCACCTTTGATGATTTCCTCTCCTCCATATCTGTGGGATTTTTATTAGGCTTGAGCTCAGAACATTCTCCTCTGAAGCTTCCCAAGCTTATAAAAGTAATGACACATATTACTTTTTTAAGGTTATTTCATATCTTTCTATCTTGAAATTGAAAAACCAACCAGCAGTCATTATTGTTTTGACAGCAACACATAAGATTTAGATCATGACATGAATGATGTTACAATCATGCTTTTTCTCTGACTACCTTGGAAAATACCCTAAATAAAACAATCGGTTCTGCTTTAACAGACATTGAGTTAAAGTGTGGGGCCCTTGACTGTCTGATGCGATTGCACCCCTGGATTTTGCCCTTCCACTTATTAGCTCGGAGATTGCAGCTGAGCCACTTAAATGTCCCTGTTCCTTAGTTTTCTCATTTATAAAATGGATATAAAAATAGAAGCCACTTTATATTGTCATGAGGATTAAATAAATTAATACATAGAAAGCCCATAAAAAAGTTCATGGCAGAGTTAACAAAATCAAGAAATTTTAGATATTATTTTTTTTTGACAGCATCTCACATTTCTTAGGTGATCCTCATTCTGAAATTGGGTTGATAATTCATCTTTCATGTGCAGTTTAATAAATGACTCTGAAAAAGAAAAAGAGTCTACCTAAAATGACAGGAATAGTAATGCTGATCACCAGGTATACCTACGCAGGCATGCTAGTCTAGGTGTTGGTTCGCCCACCAAAGAATCTGCCTTTTCCCTGGGGAGGTCGGGAACCAAACACAAGTACTGGCGTCCCAGCATGGAGGATGGTGAGCCTGCATATAAGCATAGATTCTAACAGCACTGACAAAGATGGTCAATATGATTATACCCGGACAGCGTCTGAGGAGGAAAGTAATGTGATAGAATGATGGAATGTTGATCAGTTTCAAAGCTAAGTTGTTTTTACAATAAAGAGGGAAAAACTAGAGTTAAGTACCCAGAATTCCAAGCACCGGACAAACAGAAAAGAAAAAATAGCCGAGGAGGTAAATATGCCAGGTTAGATGCTTCACCTAGGACTCTACAAGCTTTTATCATTACACAGCTTTGGAACTTGGCTTTGGTATTTTTTTTTTTTTTTTTTTTTTGTATATCCCCTCTGATCTTCTCATTTTCTTATCCTTGCTTTGAGGCAAAATTATATTTTAGCCTATTGTGTAAGAAAAGAAATAAATGAAAGAATGGAATTGGTCAAGTGACAGGTAAGTGGACCCTTCAATCAGAAGGCAGTAGGAGTCAACTTGTGGGTCTGTTGTCTTTTGCTCATTAGGAATGATGTTCCCGACATTCAGCGACATCCACTTGGCCCCCTTTTCTGATGAGCAGCTCTACGTGGAACACTACTCCAGAGCCAACTTCTGGTAATGTTCTGTCTTCCCTTCCTTTTCCTTCAGTGTAAACCAGAGTTTCTAAAATGATTGACCTTTGGGTCACGTATTTGGGGCGAGGGCTGTCCTCTGCACTATAGGATGTTTAACAGCATGCCTGGTCTGTACCTACTCGATACCAATAGCACCTTCTACCCAGTTGTGACAACCAAAATATCTCCAAACATTGCCACATCTCCCCTTGGGGGCAAAATCATTCCCCCTTGAGAACTGGAATAGACAAATCAGAATTGCTTATGCAATATCAAACACCCAAAAGACTAGCCTGATGCTAAAATTACAACAGCTTGCCCTGCCTGTTGGATCTCCCTCCCCACTTTTCAGCACCCATTCCTTTGGCTCAGGACTATGGCTTCTGTCAGAACGTGCTTTTGTCAGAGAACATACCAATCAATACACCTCGATGTAAATGAGTTGATCAATTTATTTTGTTCTTTTTGGAGTTTTCTTACTAATTGCCTGTTGGCTTTTGGGCAGTTCACGTTACCTTCTGAGACTTGGTTTCTTCATTTGTAAAATGAGAACTAACACAAAACCCCTGCCGGGTCTAAACCACCATTCCTTCTGGCATTCTTTTCTGAGTCCTGGTTTTTATGAGGAGAAGGAGGGAAGGAGAATGATGATACTGGACCCATGGGAGGGAGAAAGAACAGATATCATCTGAGTGGGAATGTTAGATGTATAGAAGGAGCAGAGGTATGTTCTGGCAGATGGATGAGGATGGATGCTAAAATTTAAGCCTTGAGTTCTGGGTGAGGTGTGCAGAGTTGATTTCCTGGGTTTTCTCCTTGTAATTCTATCCCTTGGTGAAGAGGCAGCAAATAGGATGTGCTTTGGTTTCCTGGGTTACAAAACTCTATATGGAGTGGGGTCAAAGGGCTAAGATTTTTCTTTTCCCCAATCTTTTCTTCTCGCAAAACTGGCTTTTGTACCACAGATTTATAGTATTTCATGGCTTCTGTACTCAATCTGTAATTCTGAAACTTCACGCAACACACTTTCCAATGGGGTGAGTGGGCTTTTGGTGCGTGGGGGTCAATGAGATGGGGGAGACCTTAATTATGATTATTGTTCTATAAAGTCATGTTAACTGTAAATGTTTATATTTTAAATGTGACCTTCTGAGTCAGTGGAGAAGTCGGAGAGTTAGGAATGCAGATAGCAGAGTAGACCAGTATAGTTGGGGAGGTTGGTTGTTCAGTCGTTCCTTATATGACCTTCCAACTGTACTATCTGCTGCCATCTTACTACCTTGAGAATATTAGTGATCTCAGTGGCCTGGCTAGGCTCCCCATCAGCATACAAACATGCTCCTATTTATTCCATCTAAAAAGAAAAATGAACAAACTTTCTAATATCTCACTTCCTCACTCAGCTACTACTCTTATCTCTAAGTCCCTTTGCAACAAAATTCCTCAAAAGGGTTGTCTACTCAGCCGTCTCCAACTTCCCCTCTTCATCTTCTCTCAAGATATTCTACCAAAACCCTCTTACTAAGGTGACCGGTGCCCTGACTGCCCCATTGCTAAACCCAGTAATCAATTCTCACTTGTCAACTTATTTAACCTACCGGCATTTGAGCAGAATTTGAAACACTTTTTGGCCCCACATTCTTTCGATTTTTCTCCTGCCTTACTGGTCACTTTATCAACCAGCCTTCCTCTCATTGTTACTTGTCTCCTTAACCCCTTGCTGTTGGAGTGCCTCAGGACACAGTCTTTGGACCTCTTTGTCCGCAGTTCACAGTTTCTGCGAACTCCATATTTTGCCATAGCCAACTGCCTCCTGGACATCTCCTCATGGAGACACTTGTCATGTCCAAAACTCAACTCCTGATCTCCGTTGTCCCATCCCAAACCTGCTCTACTCATGACCTTTCCACCTCAGTTGCTGACAGCTTTCTCCTCGCATTCGTCGGGCCCAAAACATTGGCGGCCTCCCTTTTTGTACCCCATGTGTAAATCATTAAGACATGTTGGTCCTACTTTCAAAATATATCCAGAATCTGACCAATTCTCAGTATATTCCCTGTTCTCCCTTCATCCCAACACTGTCAGTTCATCTTGATTATTGCAATAGCTTCTTAACCCATCTATTCCCAACATGCCCAGAACCTTCCAGTGGGTTCTACCCAGTCTGGCTCCTCATTTCCTACTACCATGTTCAATCAGCTCCAGCCAGAAGACAGTCTTTCTTGCTGATCCTCAGACCTATCAGACGTGCTTCCACCATAGGGCCTTTGCATTTGCCAATCGTTCTACCGTGTTTCCCCGAAAATAAGACCAGGTCTTGTATTAAGGTTTGCTCCAAAAGATGCATTAGGGCTTCTGTTCAGGGGATGCCATCCTGAGAAATCATGCTGGGGCTTATTTTCTGGTTAGGTCTTATTTTTGGGGAAACACGGTATCTGGAATGCTTTTCCCTCAATATTCACATGGCCACTTCCTTCACCTCCATGACATCTTTGTTAAATGCCACATTCTCATTAACACCTACCTTGACCACCCTGTTTAAAATGGCAACCATACCACTCCCAATCCCACTTTTTCTGCTCTGTGTTGTTTTTTTTTTTCCTCTAGCACTTATCACTTTCGAAAAGATATATAATTTATTTCTTTATTATTGTTTCTTTTCTGTATCCCTCCTGATAGAATGTATGCACTGCAAGGCCAGAATTCTATTCGTTTTCACTGATGTCTCCCAAGCACCCAGAACAGTGCCTGCTGCAAGGCAGGCCCTCAGTAAATATTTCTAAATGAGTAACAACTCCAATAATCTCAAGCATGTACAGAAATAATTTCTATTGAGATTTTAGTTAGTACATTTCCAATTTTTCTGTTCTTGTTCTTTACAAAATTAGAATCATACCATAAATGCCATTTAATAGCTTTTTTCTTTATTTTTTTTACTTTGAAAATACCTTATTGATATTTTCTCATATCTTTTAGATATTCTTTTGCTCCAGAGTATTTCTTTTGTGGCTCTGTCATAATTTATTGACTCGTGCTCCAATGCTAGGTGTTAAATTATTTTAATTACTGCTTTAGTCCTGTGAATTATACAAGAATTAACACTAAGGTGTTGTTTCTATATTCTGTGAGAACATAGAACTTTATAGAATTCTGTATCCTAAATTTTATAAGAAACAGTGCTAAAGTAAGTACCCTATTATAGAAATCTTGGTGTGCATTCTGATTATTCCCTTATAATAAATTGCTAGAAGCAGAATCACTGGACCAAAAGGTGTGAAGAAGGAACTTTAAAAAAAATTGTTCTTATATATTGCCAAATTGCCCTGTGGAAAAGTTTTACCAATTAACACTTTCACTAGTAGTACATGAGAATGTCTGCTGAGTCTTGCCCATACGGGATTTTTTTTTTTCAATGCTAATTTGATTTGCAAAAAAATAGTAGACAGTTTATTTTTAATCTGCATTTCTTTGATAGCTGGTTCATTTGAATGGTTTTATTTCTAGTCAATAAGCACAGAAATATTTTTTCAAATATATAGTGATGAAAATTCCCAGCCTTTGCTTTCCTTCTAATTCCCCTGCCTTTCTAAAGTGGGTTCTGCACGACTATGAGCGTGTGGGCCTTTTGTTGCATTGATCCAGGGAATAGGTGGTGAAAGCTTGCATGGTTTTTGTTAGAGAGGCAAAGAAGTAGAAATGCTGGCTGAGAGGGAAGGAGATGCAAAAAACCGACTTTGGGTGTATTCTAAAGGAGTGAGCTGAGAGACTGAGGGACAGCTAACAGGCTACATAAATAAGAACATCAGATAGAACCAGGTATCAGTCCTCACCTGACTTTCCTAGCAACAACGCTTGGCACCACAGGCCCTTCACTTCTGGAGCCTAAATCGCATTGTCCTCCTTCCTCCCGGCCCCGACTTCTCAGTCTCCTTTGTTGACTCCTCCTCCTGACCCAAATCTTCAGCGTTGGATTGAATCCAGCTTAGTTCTTAGATGCCTTCCTCTTTCTGTCTATACTCACTTGCTACTGATCTCATTCTGTCTCCTGACTGTCAATACTATCTTTAGGCTGACAACCCTCATAAGTTAGAGCCCCAGCCCAGACCTCTTCCCTGAACCATAGACTTTGTGTGTACATCTGGCTGTTCACAAACCTACTTGGATGTCTGTCAGGCATATTAAATTTAACATATCCAAAGACCAGCTGCCTCTTCACCACCAGCGTCCTGCCCATCCCTGCAAAACAGAAAAGAAACAAGCAAAACAAAAAGCACTGTTCTACGACCGTCTTGCAATAGACTGTCAACTCATTTCCTGTTTTAAACAACAACTGAAATGTTCTCGCTAATACATAATTCAAACCGTATTCTTCAGCTCAGAACCCTCCAGTGGCTTCCCCTCAACTGCATAGTAAAAGCCAACGTTCTCGCAATGGGTAGCAAGACTACATCGTCTGGTTCTACCTGCTACGCCTCTGACGTCTCCTGTTGCTTGCTCTCTTAACTCTCCATGCTGGCCTGAAAGGCTGGTCTCCTGGCCCCCTCTTGAACATACAAGCTTTCTCCCACCTCACTGCCATTCCCTCTGCCTGAAACACGAGATGGCCCTGTGGCTCGCTCACACCTACTTCAGATCTTAGCTCACATTCATCTTCCCAGGGAGGCCATCCATCAGTTAAAAATTGTCATCTCTTCCTTCCTGGAAACGCTTATCCCACTTCTCACCTCGTTTTCCTCTATAGCACTTACTGTCATCAGCCATATTATGTGACTTTACTTATTTTATTTATCTTCTGTCTCGCCCATGAGACTACAAGTTCCATTGATTGGCTGTTTTGTCCCCATCATCTAACCTAACTAATAATAGTTGCTTGATACATTTTTGTTAACTGGAAGATAAATACATTGAATTATAAGAATTTTTTATAAAGGATATTAAGACTTATATTTTCTTCAGAATTTCCCATTTGTAATCTTCTTCGTGTTGTTTTTCACCACAAAAGAAGTGAAATTTTTTTTTAATGTAACTAAATCTATCAATATTTTATTTCATAGTTTCTTTTTTTTCCCCTTTATTTGGAAAAGGGCTTCCCCATCCTAAGTCTGGTATTAACTTCCTTCTACTTCTCTCATGTCTCATTTCTTCTGTGTAACATTTGAAAATTTACATTTAACTCTAAAGTTCATTTTAGTTTAAGTGTGTGGTAAGCATATAACTTAAACTTTCTAAATAGCCAATGAAGGAGTTCTCTCTCAGTAGACAGGATTACTACATTGTGATGTTAGCAGCAGCCACTTACAACATTAATAATTTCCTTTTCTTAACTTGATTAAGATTTCTGGGCCCTTATTAATTAAGATTCTGAAAAGTATCTCCTGAGAGTAAAGCTCAGTCATGAAGAATCATTATTCAGAGCTGCAAAACTTCTTTGTGTGATGGGTACTGCTGGCAGTATTGAAAATAGCTGGTGCAGGGGTTTTAAACCAATGCCTTTCAATACAATTTTAAATGTGTGTTCATATAAAAGAATATATATCCAGAGAATCAACTAAGAGGAATAACCAAGTATCCTCAAGAAGTTGAAAATGAAGCTCGTTTACCTTATTGCATATGTTATAGTTCCAGAACATAAAGGCATAGGCAAACAGGCAGTAGTTGAAAGCTGGATGAATCAGACTCTAGAGGCAAGTTAACTGAATCTCTCTGAGACTCGATTTCCTTATTTACAAGTAAAGAGAACGATGTTGTTGACCTGGGGATGGGGGAGTTTCAGTTTCAGCGATGGGCCCTCTCTTTGTGCTTTGCTCCCACAATAGCCCTTTCGTCACAGGGCAGCGTGAGGGTCCTGCCACATGCTGAATATGTCGTCCGAATTGTACATCAGGAACTGGGGAAATAACCACAGGGTGGGGGTGAACCCCTTGGAACCCCAGTGTTAGGGACTTGGTCCAAACCTTCGTTTGCTGCTGTCCCCCAGGAGCCCTTACTAACCAGAGGCATTCTGAATTCCCTAGTATCATTATCAATTCAGCCTTCTTATCTAAAATTCCTTTAAAAATCCAGGTAGTCTTCTTTCTCTAACGTAGTTACTTTGTCCCAGAAAGCCAGGTCCCTCTGGAGAAGGATTGGGGAGCATTTACCATAGAGGTTTGCGATGCCTCTGCAGCCCTTCAAGGGACTGGGCCTCCACTTCAGTCGTGGACCAGTGGCCTCTGCATCCACGATTCAGATCTGGAAATTACATCTGGAAATTGGGTGAGGGGCTCACTCTTTCCATTGTAACTGTTGCTATCATCCTGCTCACCAGCTAGCAAGATGTTGTTGTTGTTGTTGTTGTTGTTATACAAATTGAGTACCATTCTAGGGACAGTATCTGTCTCACCTTTCTGCTACCCTGGGGTCTATTAGCAGCCATCACGGATCCCTGTGGGTCAGGGTACCCTTGTTACTACTCTAACCTTGTTGTCTGACGCAGTAATAATGTAATTCTTGTCTATGCAGTTAATTACCGCTTTCTTGCTTTCAACATTCTGAAATCCCACCCGAACTGTGGTCATCAGGAGCACAACTTAATGGCAACGTCACCTACCTATCATCGATCTACTGAGGACAGTCACCCAAACATCTCAGAAATGCCACTGTTCTCTCACTGGTTCATTCCCTGTGACATTTATGAAAGGAAGGTTTCCTGGGTTTTGTCTGAGAACGTAGCGGAGTGGACTGTTCTTACACCTTCCATAGGAAATCCATCTAGCGTTGCCACCTCTCTGAGCCTTCTGACCTTTCCTCAATACTATGCTGCAGGAGTTCTGGAATCTCTACCTCAGGCCCTCATGATAACCAAGCTTCAAAGTGACATTAGGAGACTCTTAGGACTGGTGTCTTGCTAGAGCATTGAATCCTGTGTGCACTCCCTGTCAATTAATTGTGCCCAATCCTGACTGACGTTCTTATCGTCTAACGCCTGTAAAATCCACTCTCATACGTATTTCCCTGGTTCTTAGCAGAAAATCTTAACCAACTTCTTTCTGCCGTTTCTTAGGTATAGAAGTTATGTCCTCCTGGAATAGCAGTTGTACTTACTGCTCAGGATGTGCTGGAGTGATCAGCCTGACAGCAGTGAGGGATCATTAGCCTGGAGGCAGACCTTGAGAGGAAGTAATTATCTTGCAAGGCATGGGCTTCAGGAGACGTTGTGCAGTCTTTAGGCAAAGGGCAGCTGCTCTCCACTGGCAACACAGAAGAGAATTCTGCTTCTGCTGGCCTGAAGGATTCAGGGGAGTTGGGAAGGTGTATTCAGGATTCTCTGCTTTGTCCAGTCAACTACCCCAGTCCCAAGTCTGAGTGCTGCTCTTTCCCTGTCAGAGCGCCAACTGTGATGCATAAGACCTGTCAAGGTTGCACGTCCAATCTCCTTTGCAGCTCTTCTACTGTTAGTGTTTTACTATCTTGGTGGGTTTTCTTTGGTGGGGTGGGCAACTGGGGGGAGGGGGGAATTCTGGTTTCAGGAATGTAGCTTGTCAAATTCTGTACCTGATTTTTAGCACAGCAGGCCTGGAAGTACCAAGGAGATAGGAATTCCCTTAAATCCTGCTAAGGAAGCCCCTCTGGGTTCCCAATATGTCTTAAGTTGGGAGTTGGCTGCCCTGAGAATATAATTTTCTTTTTGCAGTGCTCCCAATGCTGTTAACAGAGGCTTGCCTGCTCCCCAATCCATATGATTATTGTCACCCCAAAACATCAAGCACACCGTCACCATACAGCCCAATGCTTCACCTTCTACGTTTACTACCTCCTGATTAACCACCAGTGAGACCCTTAGTAATTGTGATGAAGCCACATACCAAGGGTTACCACCCCCCACTACAATGAGAACTCTATTGTCATCAAGCTGATGAGTGATTCCATCTTGAGGATCTACGTTTTTAGGGCCACACCTGATACTGATTGTCTTAGCGTGAGTTCCCCAGGAATCAAGGTCTTAGACAAAGCTTACTCATACACAGCTTTATTGAAGAATGTAGTCCCAGTGAAACAAGAATGAGGAGAAATAAGAGTGAAGCAGAGAAGAAGGGAGAGCAAATGCGAAAGTGCGTTACTGAGCTGACCACCACGTGGAATTGAACACCAAAAGATTGCTTGATCCCTCAGGACCATCTTTAAGAGGATGAATCAATTATATTTTAGGAGAGTTTATACAGAGGGAGAGGGAGAAGTGAATTTATCCACTGGCTCTTACCTCCCCATTAGTCAACTATTCACCCTTCAACACTAACCAGCCTGCAGTCCTGGGCTGTGTGTGCATGGGCACCAGTGGGTCTCCTGGCCCCTTACGGTCCAGAGTCAGCAGGGACGCCCTGGGGCAGAAGGGGAGGGACACCCAATGCAGGCCTGAAGTGAAGCACTGTTGGGTTGTCCTCATGTGGAGTCAGATGAACTCACACCTTGACATAGCGGGGCCAGAACACGTGGCCAAGGATTCCAGAGACAAGTAAGACTGAGCCGATCTGACACTTAAAAGGTGATTTACCACTTAAGGAGCCAAAAGAAAAGGAACAAGTTTCTTTTTCAGAGTATTATGAGTGGATGGTATGCTTTCATCAAGGGCAGAGCCAATTGAGTGACACGAGGGATGCCATTGGTGAATGGCCTGTAGTCAGTTATTCTTGACAGAAATCAGAAGCCGTGCTTGCAAAGGACAAGGGAAGAGAAATGTGAGCAGAATTCTGCCATAAGCAGAGAGCTCCTTTCTCACACCTGTCTACTCTGAGTGTGCTAAATGCCCTGTTGACCATGGTACTGCTGAGAACCACATTGTTTTTAAGGAAATCCATTCAGCTGAATGGACAAGATGCTAAATTCTACCGAGAAGATAATGAATGGTTTGTTCCTAGGCTAACTCCCCCCAAACTGAAATTTCTACTAGATTTTCTTTGGGCATAGGTAGAGTTTAGGCCTCTTGTCTTTCCCAAAAATATATTGGGCCCTGATAGTCACTGGTTTATAGAAATACTTTGGATCAAATAAGAACATTTCAAATTATGTAATACAACCAAATTTTTGTAAGAAGCTAAGTATATGCACAGAGTATCACAGAGAAAGAACTTTTGCAGGAATACTACCATGACCAGTGCAATTATGTTTGGATTTTCACAGGCCACTGTCCGTGTTTCATTGTATTTCAGTGATTCCTGGGACTGTAATTTCCTTTTAACTACCCAGTATTTCTTCTTGATATTTCCTCTGTTTATATCTGCAGCTCTTGAACTCATCTGGCATTTGCTCATAGAAATAAGCCTCAATTTCTCTATCCATTTTTTTATGTAGGTTATGTCAACCTCATAGCTCTTCTATAATATTCTGCCGCTGGGCCCATCCATACCCATCCAGGCCTGTGTGGTCAGGGATGTAGTACTGCAGTTTCTGGGTACTCAGGCATCAGAGCTGTCCATTTCCACACAGAATTGCCAAGGCCAGCAGACACCCAGCTCACCGTGCCCTGGCCTGGTTCTAATTGCTAACACAATTAAATTCAGTACTCACAGAATTAGGACTCTACTGAATTAGGCAAAACTATTCATCAGAATTATGTTTATAACACATACACAGGCAGGCTCTTATTAACTATTTAGTTAAGACTCTTGGTTTTAAGTGACCAAACGCCCAATGAAAAAATGGCTTATGAAAAAGAATATTTCTGAGTTAACATATCTGAAAAGCCCAAGAGCAAAGTCAGTTTCTCAGGCACAAATGGAGTCTGGGCACAGATACTGTCATTGGGTCTGGGTCTCTCTTAGTGCTTCAGATCAGCTCCATTCTAGGATAGGCTGTTTTCTCATGGCAGCAGTGTGGTTTCCAGCAAATCCAGATTCATAGACTCATAGGTCTGTGTCCACTTCTCCTTTGCAGCAGTTTGATAAAAGTCTTCACTCTCATTGAGTCAGATGTTTAAACCTAGGTGCGTTGCCAAGGCCGGGGAGGTAAGATGCTCTGATTGGCTGCAGCTGAGCCACATGCCACACTTTAGAGCTGAAGGCGGAGTCAAGACCATCCAAACCACAAGAATTGAGAGTGGGAAAGAGGTGCCTCCCAGAGAAAGATGCGGTACTGTTACCAGAAGACGAGCAACTATTTGCTGGTAGAACAAACAAAAGATGTCTACTACAGTTATGTTGACTGATCTACTCTTCCTTTCAATACAGGCTTCCACAGATCCAATTCCTATGCAAACCAGTAATGTCTCAATTCACACTGACATGCCTAGGAGTAGTCCATGGATTCTTTTATAGAATCACAGGCTTTCCCTTACTTTCTATGAAAGAGGCACAGTCTGAAGCTTGTTTTTTTTCTTAAAAAAAGACCTGTGCACCCACTTCCCCCTCTCCTTTATACTGGAAACTGTGTTTTTACAAATGCAAAATGTATATACACAATAGAACATGTAAAATACAACTCACGTTACTTTGCTGGAGTTTAAATCAGCAAAACCAGGGACATAATAAGCAGAGCATCTTTACAAATACCACTTTTCACAATGGTATGTCTCCATTCTGCTGATGCAGAAAATTGTCAGAAACAACCAAGCCTCAAGTCCTGCTATACATAAGGAATGAATGTATAAGAAATCAAATAAAGATACAGTTAGTTCCTAGACATGCATCCTCCTCCTGCCAGCTACTCCCACCAGACCATTCCAGCCACCCTCTTGTGCTACATTTTCAGCACCGTGTGTGACTAGGTGACATTATTGGATCCTTGCTTTTGGTTTCTAGATCTTAGGGTTATATACGAGGTGGGACAATTAAGTTCGCGAACTCATCCTATAAAAAATGCTACATACGTCATTACTGAATATCACTGTGGTCACCTTCGAAGTACTCCCCTTGGGAGGCTATGCACTGATGCCAGCACCTAGTCCACCCTTCAAAGCAATTTTGGAACTCTTTTTCTGGAATGGCCATCAGAGCTGTGCTTGGATTACCCTTGAGGTCCTGAATGTCATCAAAACATCTTCCTTTCAATATTTTCTTTATCTTCAGCTAAAGAAAGAAGTCATTGGGGGCCAGATCAGGTGAGTAGCGAGGATGTTCCAATACAGTTATTTGTTTACTGGCTAAAATCTCCCTCACAGACAGTGCCCTGTGAGCTGCTGCATTGTCGTGATGCAAGAGCCATGAATTGTTGGCGAAAAGTTTAGGTCATCTAACTTTTTCACGCAGCTTTTTCAACACTTCCAGATAGTAAACTTGGTTAACTGTTTGTCTAGTTGGTACAAATTCATAATGAATAATCCCTCTGATATCAAACAAGGTTACCAACATCATTGCAGCAAGTTGGTGAACTTAATTGTCAGAACTTGTACAGTATGTCTTTCATCAGGTCGGCATACCTAGATTGTTAGTTCTGGTAGAACATAGTACATTAAGATACCCGAAAGTTGTTCAGTTGTCAAACAACAAAATAGGGTTTTCCTTCCCTCTTATCTTCTTCATTCCTTTTCTTTATTTTTGGTCTTTCTGAAGGAGGGAAGCTTTTAATGGGGATGAGTAGTTGTTTGTTGTTAGAATGAAGAAACAAAGATTTTTATTAAAATAAAATGGCCGAGTTCTGCTATGAGAGAGTATGTTCATATAAGCCAGAGAGAGGAGAGCTTGCATTAGAGAAGCCCTCCACTGTTGGATCGGGAAGACCAGTGCTAACTTCTACAGGAGAACCCAAGGCTTCACCCCTCTTCTTGGAAGACAAATCCGGGACACTGGTGGGGAGAAGAAGTGTGGGAGGAGGAGGAAGGACAAAAGGCCAAGGTGAACTGGAGGAGAGACAATGAGAACAAAAGAGACCAGAGAGGGGAGGTTCTCCTGGACGCTTCCCCAGCGAGGCTCTGCGTGGAGAAGGTGGAGAAAGTTAATGGGGTGGTAAATGGGTTGTCTCCTCCTCTGTACTCTGGGTGTGTTTCAGCATAGTTAATAGTAAGAGGGTGTCCTTCTGGACTGTATTTGCAGGACTTTCCGGATGTTGTGCGTATTATGGTGGAAAAGGAGTGGGGAGGGAACAGGAGTACCCTTGAAATTTGGAGGTCAGGACAAAAGAAACACATATAGACTCCACCTTATGAGCTCCAAAAGGGGCCACAAGTTAACTTGGAAAATCAAACCCACACAGGATGCAAGCAATACGACTGATCCCAGCTTCCAAGTCAGCAGATTCATTTCCCAAGCCATCCCTCCACAGTGTATCACAGGGGACCCAGAGAGGTGCCAGCTCCCATCTGCTTTAATTATTTTATGTTACATTTTGGGAGATTGAGATTTCTAAGAATTAGAAATATGGTCCAGCCAGAAAGTTTCTAAAGCCCAGGAAGTGGGCTCTTTGCCCACAGCTCTCCGTCTGCCCCAGGAACGGTGCCCATTTGCACCACACTGATCGTGACTGCTGGGTTTTCATTGGCACTGAACACATGAAGCGAATGGCACAGACTGGGCCCCTCGGAGAGCTATGGTTGTATGCAAAGAACAGAGAGCCGTTCTCCACCTCAGCCACTGCCAGGTAGAGAGCTGTCTTTGTTCTTGGGCTTTTCTCTTTCACCTACTTGGCGACAATTCTGGAACAGCTAACTTAGTAATATTCAACCCTGACTACACATTCGAATCACCTGTTGAGCTTTGGAAACAGACAAGCACTAGGGCTACACCCGCCAAATCAAATAAATTCACAACTGGTGGGGTACAGTCCAGGCATCAGCACTTTCTAGAAGCTTTTCATGGGATTCTAAAGGAAGGACAAGTTTGGGTCCTTTTAGGCTCTCTGGGAAATTCTGTTTCTCTCTGTGTGTTTCTGCCTGACCCTCCCTCCCTCTTTTCCTGTCTCTCTTTTTCTCCCTCTCTCTCCATCCCTCCAATAAAAACTTGTGATAATGACTTATTTCCCCCAAAACACATCCACTCTCCTAAATACTGAAACGATTTTTTAAAAAACATGCAATGTTCTGTGTCCAAGCATTTTCTAGGATTATAGGAGTTTGTTTTCAATACATGTGTTTATAAAATGATATGCAGCACTGTTTGGCTTTACCTGTGGGCCAGCCTGGCTCTGGCTCTGGATAAGATTAGGAAACAAGTAATGAAGCCAGAGAAACTTGGGGGAATGATTTTTCATTTCTCCTTTATCCTTATTGGCACCTGTGCCTACACATAGGGCCATTTAGGACACCAAGTTCTCCATTCATTCATTAAATAAATATAAAGAGATAGACATATACGCTGATTGATATTTTCAGTCCTAACAATATGTGAGTCTTCATGCTAAGTGCTATGCACTAATGAAAAAGAAAATACTTCTGCTTTTAAGTGGCTAAAACTTGAATATTTCATCGTAATACAAAGTTTCACATTTTTAAATGGAAATATTTGTTCTGACACATAAAGATTGAGTAGAAATTAATAGGGCAAAATAGGGAAGGGGGCATTCTAGGTAGAAGGGAAAACAAGGAAAGCCTCGGAGGTGAGACATGGGACAAGCCCTTCGGGATCTGCAAGTAGCTCAGTGGGGCTTGCATTTTACTTGGAGGTTGAGGACTGGCTGTTGACTTAACACTGTTAGTTCTTCTTACGAAGGTATCCGAGGCTTTGCCTCCTGATTTAAAGCCTTACTTTCGCTGGACCTTCCATCAAAATCTAACTGCACCACAATTTTTTTTAATGTTTGTTTTGTGTTTTTTGTTTTGGTTCTGTTTTGTTTTTTTCTTTTTGTTTTTGTTTTGTTTTTATCTCTTCCCTGTAGGTTGGCAGTCATGGGGTTGGGGGAGGATGGAAACTGATGAATTGAATTCTCATCTGCTTCACAGGCTGTATAACACACACATCCTTATTAAGGAAGCCTCTTTTCAGTGTCAGGATAAAGGCCTTCTATCGTCAGTGATAAGGCCCCCCAGGCCTTTCTGGAGTTGGGCCTGGGAATTTGAATTTTTAAGAGTCTCCCCCAATCATCCCATGGTACCACTGCCCTAGTCCCTAAATGCTCAGAGAACGATAGCCAGCCAACACTTAAACATCGCTGTAACAAAAGGCCAAGCACTGCGCAAAGTGCTTTCTAATATTAATTCATTGAACTTTTGCTATAATCCTACAAAGTGAGCTTATAATTATTCCCATTTTAGAAATAAGGAAACTGAGACAGAGTTCAGGTGACTTGCCCAGGCACACAGCTAGTCGGTGGTAGAGTTTGAATAAATCTATTTTTAATCCACACCTTAGATTGCCTCCCTAAATAGCCGAGGCCGGTGGCCACACAGTACCTGCTGTACAACCAGTGGTGTGCTGGTGAATGTTTTCCATTGAAGGAAGGAAACATGATCTGTAGCATTTGCCGATTTCTGTGGGCCAGATGTCATGGAATCGGAAAGGAATGTGCACAATGGACTGTGACGGGCCTGCTCCAGTGCAGACTGGACACAGCCGTCACTCACTTGTCACTCTGCCTGGTGTGTGTCAGCCACGACAGCCAATGCCATCATGAGAGTGCAGGCCAGTGGCTACAGAAGAACAGAAAAGGGAAATCTGCTTCCTAAAACCATGGGAGTGTCCACAGGCTTTGGAGATCTAAAGTCACGCTCTGGGTGGGGATAATGAGAGGGCCCAGGAGTTACATGTTGGGACCTGGACAGCGTGTTAAAGCAGTTGGCCATCTTGGTGTGTGAGGTCAAGTGTGGGAGCCCAGAGGCCTTCCTGCCCCCAAACATCTTTCTCAGTGACCTCCCCACAAGTACTTTCCTTTGCCTCAACTACCTCCGCCCTTCTCTCTGTCCCCACCCCAGGTCAAGTAGAGTTCTGCAGATTCTGAGAAAAAATTTCCTTCTCTACCACTCACTATTGGCCAGTCACCCTTCACATGTTCTCATACGCGCTCCAGGCCTAACGTAGGGGATCTGGCGGGAGCTCTGCGGCACGTTACACCTGTACTGGCCTTGGGGACTCTGGTGAGGGACAAGACGCACGGTGATTCTTTGTGTAATTATTTCAGGTACCAGCAGTGCTTCTATGGGGTCAACCTGTCCAGTCTTCGGGGTGCTGCAGTGGATGAATACTTCAGGCAGCCAATAGTAGTAAGTGTGCCCACTTACAGGCTTTCGCCCCGTGTGTTTATCTGTTGATGCATTCGCTCATTCATGAACCTGAAATACACTGTACTGCCAGGCAGTGTGCTAAGCCATCACAGAAGAGCACTGTGGGTTCAAGTCCTCCAGCTCTGACCTCCTACTCAGTTAAGAAAATTCTCTGGGTGGCCAGATGGCTCAGTTGGTTAGAGCAGGAGCTCTCAACAACAAGGTTGCTGGTTCAATTCCCGAATGGGATGGTGGGCTGTGCCCCCTGCAACTAAAGATTGAAAATGGCAAATGGACTTGGAGCTGAGCTGCGCCCTCCACAACTAGACTGAAGGACAATGACTTGGAGCTGATGAGCCCTGGAGAAACACACTGTTCCCCAATATTCCCCAATAAAAAAAAATCTGTTAATTAAAAAAAAAAGAAAAGAAAATTCTTAGAGAATGATACTGTTGAAAGCAAGGAGATTTGGGAACTGTCTTTCAATAGTAACTTCTAATTCTCCTGCTGTTCAGATCCATGCATACACTCAATGCATACACTCAACCCTCATACGTGTTCAATAATTCACATCCTCCCCTTGCTTCTAGTGGCCTAAGGTGTAATTGAAAAGGAAGCATTGTAAATAAATAGCTTAGAACAGGAACTTAGCTGTCAAACAGATTTGGGTTTCAGTTGGGGCCCCATCTAGCTGTGTGACTTTGGACAACTTTAAGTTTGTATTATCTGAAACGTTTTCAGATGTAAGTAAACGGAAACCTGACTCAAACTGGCTTAAGCTAAAATTGAATTATTGGCCCTCAAAAATTGCAAAACCTGGAGCTAGAGCTTTCTTCGTGGACCTGATGTAGCAGTTCAAACAATGTCACCAAGGTCTGATTTTTCTATCCTCATCACTTATATCTCCATTTCCTCTGATTCAACTCTGTTAAAAGACAAGATTTCCCCCTCGTGGTAGCAAGATGGCTATGGAAACTCCAAGCTCAGATTCTTACAACTCTAAGTCCCACAAGACAGGCTGCCTTTTCCTAATAGCTTGGGCAAAAGCCCTAGAATTAGTTTAGATAGAGCCTGATTGTCTTACCTTGGGTCAGGTGCCCATCTGTGAACCAATCACTGTCTTCTGGGGGAAAAGTAATGCTCTAATTGGCCAACCTGGAAACACATGCCACACCTGGAACTCAGTTCCTATGGAACTCAGTTCAGGGTGAACTAAGTTCCTATGGAACTTCTGGGAATGTGGAAAAGACATAAATTCTGGATGGTCAAAAGGCACCAAATGCCTGCTCCAGAGAATTGATATAACCTGGTAAAGCACAAAACACTTAGTGGTTGGCATATAGTAACCACCAAATAAATGTTCGCTTTTATTATTAATATTATTCTTATTAAGCTCATGCCTTCTAAATTCTAACTCCTATTGACTTCAAATTTCAGGAGGAAGGCTAGACTGAAATCGTGCTTGAGTTCAATTTATGCTGACAGAAAGATAACATCTTTGTGTTCTTTTCCCAAGGACACATTTGACGTTAGGATTTTGATGGCTCGATCAGTCAAGTACACAGTAAATTTTATGGACGCAGAAGAGGCAGATCTCCACAGGTTTGTGCCAGCCAATGTTGCTCTGGATTTTTAAATCCCTTCTCCACCTCTCCTGTCCCTAAAAGTTCAGTGCAGCGTTTTACTGCTCACACAGGGAAGAGATTTTAGGTGCGAGTCACACATGGGAATGGTACATCAGTCCTAGTTTCATTTGTTGCAAAATAAGGATAATTGTGCTTCCTTCATAGGATGGTTTTAAGAATTGAATGAGAAAAATTAAATAGTAATAGGTTGTACTTATATAGCCAGACACTGTTCTGAGCCCTTTATATGATGACTCAGTTAATACTTACAACAACCCTATGTAAATAGTGCTATTGTTGTTCCTGTTTTGCCGATGAAAAATATGAGGCAGAGTAGAACAGTAAATTGCATAAGGTCACAGAATTAATGTGTTGTGCGAGCTAGGATTTGAACTGTTCAGAAGGCTTCAGAGTCCGTGCTTTGTAACTGCTCACCCAGGCCAGTGCCTGAAATAAAAACAAGAAGATCTACAGCTTGTTGAGTGCGTCCTACACACTACGTACTGTGCTAAGTACTTTACAGGTGTCGACTTATTTTCAAAGAAGACACTCAATCAATGTTAGTGTTTTCCCTTTCCCTCCACTTGAAGAGACTCTGCAATGAAGACTCGTTTCTCAGATGGTGCTGTGATTCCTCTTTGGATGACATTTTACTAGTATTTTTCCCTTTTCTCCGTGAGAAGATCAATATTCATGTATTTTTCTAGGTAAGAAATTTAAGACCCACCCAGGTTACAATGTGCTTGGACCACTGATGAAGCAAGGGACAGACTTTGGAAGATGAAGCTAGCTAACTCAAACCGTCATCTATCTTGAGATCACAATGCACAGTGGATGTTGTATCAGTCAGGGTAGGCTAGAACACGCTGCAATAACAAAAAGAAACGTCAATGGCTTATGACAAGTCAGGTGTCCTCCTCCCCTACACTATTTACCCATTGGGCACCAGTGTTACCTCTGCACAGTATGACTCACCCCAGCAATCAAACTGGTGCGGCAGTCTCTGTCTGGAATGATCCGATTACTGAATAAAAAGAAGGAACATGGCAGAGTATGTACTGGCAATACAATCTTGTGCCTGGAAACGACTCAACTCACTACTGTTCACATTTAATTGGTGAAAGTAAATCATGTGGCAGTGCCTAAGCTCAAGTGAGTGGATAAATGCAATCCTACTATATGCTCAGAGCAAGTGAACTGGCGTGTGGGAACAACTCTAATAACTACTACAGGTCCAGTCAAAATTGACTTCAATTGGTTTCATTTGCTGCTCTCAGCTACCTCCTGAGTCCCAGGGGATTTTTGAAAAGTCTGTGTTGGCTTTCCAGGGATGTCTGCTCATTTGTGCATTGACTCAACACATGTGTATTGACATCCTATGGTGCGTGCACAGGTACAAAGAGTAGTTTTCTAAAGTCTACTCTTGAGGAGCTAGTTCATAGTCCACTTAGGGGAGTGCCAAAAAATGGGAGGAAATAATTACAATGCGATACCAACAAATTCAATATGACAAGTACAATGGAAAACTCTAGAAATGCTCTGACTGCTGCAGGGTGGGAGAAGTTATTAGGCCTTTGGGGTCACCAGAAATGCAGATAATATACAGCCTACTTTGAAAATCTCTAGAGCACTTTCTAAAATAAGTCTTTTTGGAGTGATACAGCCCCAATGATGGACGCATAATATCACCTTTTAATTGTGAAACACTTTAAAGTTTGCAAAGCACTCTCATATACATTTTTTTCTCATTTGACATTCACAAGAACCTTGAGAAGGGAGTAGGAGAGAGATTTTGTCACCCTTCAACGAATGAAAAAACTGAGGTTGAGAGAATTTAAGTGCCTTTTCAAGGTTCCACAGCTAAAGCAGGTCCAGCATCTAGATTTTGTTTGATCTTTTCCAAAATTCTTTCTATTTCCATTTCTTCTGCATTTGCCATACTCCATAGCTGCTTCTGCGTGATTTTTGCTATAGCTGGTGGGAAGTTAAATTGCCTCCCTAAAAAATAAATGAACTATGACAATGACCTTCTGAGCTTGATGTTTCCTTGTGATCCACTTCCTTTTTCAGAGGCCTGAACAGCCCTTGCATTTGAACAGCTGTGTAGGGGATCTGCCACAGCCCATGTTTTGGCTCCTTGAAGGATGGTTGTCAACTGTGTCCTGAGTCGCCCTCCTCTTCAGTAGTCAGTCCCAGCTCCAGAAGCTACACTCGCCCGGTGGCGTTCTGGGTCATTGTAGCACAGTGCTGTGGTCCTTGCTAGATTTTGTCAAGAAGCAACATTCTCCAATGTGCATTGTCACCCTAGCATTAATCACGCTGAGAAGCTTGCTGCCAAAGCAGAAGTGCTGAAGCGACAAACAAAATATTTTGTGAATGTTCCTTCCCACTGATGTTAACAAAAGAATAACTCCAAGTGTTTCTTCTTTCTTTTTTGTTTCCTTGCAGAGTAGAAATCCCCTTTGTGTTTCAGATGGTGCAGTCTGGCCTCATCCACGGCCTGGCCTTCTGGTTTGACGTGGCCTTTGTTGGATCTCTGTAGGTATCATCCCCCTTCTTTACCCACTTTAGCCCATGCTGCCCTCTACTATTTGTAGTCATACCTGTAAAGTTTTTAAAAAATATTTTCAACAACAACCCCCTTGTTCTTTTCCAGAATAGCCCTTCCTTGGTTTCCATCACACCTGGCTATAGAACCTCCTATGTCTGGGTTAATACCTGAAGTCATACTTTCCCCCATTTTAAATCACAGCCGTTCGTTTTACAGTCTAAAATTCTTTTCTAATGATCAGGCTGGCAGGTGTTACGAATGCTAATTGCAACATTAGGTAACTTCTCCATCCATGTGCTCCTTCTTTCCTTACTGCAAAGGTTTGAAAGTTACTGGGCTTTAAAAGAGAAGAAAGACCACCTACAAGGTGTCTGTTAAGGTTTGGTGCTCCTTGGAAGGGCTGAGCCACTCCCACGACCCCAAATCTCTGCTCTCCTCCTGACTTTCCTGCTTTCTTCCCAGACTTCCTCATGTGTTCCAACTAGCAGAGAGATTTGACCTGAGTCATGTGACCAGGCAAAAGGAAAACTTTTACAGTACACTCTCCTCCACTCCTTATAAAAACATCCAGGCTCATCTTTGTACCTGCTGAAAAAGAAGTGTCCATGGGTCTGTGGTAAAGCTCAGGGGGTTTGGGGGTGCTCAGGATAGGAGGGGATTCCTGGAAGCCTTGTCTGGGCTGACAATCAGAGAGAAAGAAAATGGTCTGCAAGTCATCCTACAACCACAGAAGCGTGTTTGTTCAAAGAATCCATACATTTTTTTCCTCAGACTTTTCCCCAGTAAAATCCCAAAGTAAATGAATTTGGTCCTGCAAAGGTAAGGGAGATAAGCGTAGAGTAGGCTAATTCCAGGGGGAAATTTATTTGAAGTTAAATGCTTTATGTTAAAAAGCTGGAGGTAATTTGCATTCTACTCCAAATATAGCTGGTTTATATTAAAAGTGGTTTATATTACTTAGTAGTTAAATTATATAACCACCCCCCCAAAACAATCTTCAAGTGCAAGTATACCCTCTAGAAATTCACCCCAGGTTTAATGTGCACCTTACTCCCCATAGGCCAACAACCATTGCGGAACTCCAGGTCAGGTGAGCTCAGTGTTCAAAGCACAACAAGGTGTTCTTCATATAAAATGAAGAACCTTGATTTAAACACTCCCACACGCACCAACGCACACAGGATGTCTGAGCTGGAAAGGCAGTAGAGGCCGTGTGCCCAGTAGTTTTTCTTGGTTCTAGAGCCTCATCAGGACCCCTGAACAGGTTGGCATGAGACAGTCGGAGAGCAGACTCCAGACTTCTCACCCTGGCAGACCTTTCAAACACATCAGCTCCCAATTTCACTCTGTTACTCGCTGGGTTTCTCCTGAACTTTGACTCAGAAATACCATTGATAGCATGGCCAAATCCATGGGTTTGGAGCCTGGCTCTCCCCTTGTCCTCTGGGTGATGTTGGGCAAGTCCTTTGACCTCTCTGGGCTTAGTCCATAGGATTGTTCTGTAGATTTAATGGGCTAATATACATAAAGCTCTTGGAGTAGTACCCAGCACATAATAACTGCTCAATAAATCGATGTATCATTACCTTAAAAGGGTTCCATGAGTCAAAGGCAATGAAAATTATCAACCTAAATCCCCAGTCCAATCCATTAATACAGGCCTGGAACGCAATTGGTTTTCAACTCTTCTCTTGGTCTACAGGGTAACGGTATGGCTGTCAACAGCCCCAACCGAGCCCCTGACCCACTGGTATCAGGTGCGGTGCCTTCTTCAGACCCCTCTCTTTGCCAAGGAAGGAGAGACCCTCTCTGGAAAAGTGCTGTTTGTGGCCAATAAACGGTAAGCAGGGAAGTACAGACATGACCTCCCCCTCTGCTCACAGGGCACTGACGGGTGTGAGCAGGAGGAAACCGGCAGGCTCCTGAGACTCCAGCACCGAGGAGCGGAAAGGCCCGCTGAGTTTGCATAGGTGCCCTCCGCTACAGAGCCTGCAGGGCACATGTCACCCATGCACTGAGTGTGGCAAGGAAATAGGGCCTCGGGTAACTCAAGGGCAGTGTTCTGCACCCGACCATGGAGGGAGAAAGGACATCCATCAGCTCACGGGGTGCTTGCCAAGGGCTTCCGTTACCAAGGGCTGTAAGTCCCGTGTCAGATGCCTGGCCTTACTCCCATCTGTCTAGCCACACACCCCCAATTTAGTGCAGTAAAACTGATCTGCCCTACAGGGGCGGCGTGTGGTGTGTCACGCAGGACTGGCTGCTTCCCTCTGGTAATGGATTTCACGAGGTCTCTGCAGCAATGACTTTGATTTATCTCATTTGTAAAATGCTCTAGTTGCTCTCACCTGGTTGGAGCTTCTCCCGGGTGCATGAGAGGAGAGAGGAGAAGCAGAGTGGTTCAAGGACTCTTGGGATATGAAGGGGACTCAGAGGTCATCTCATTCGACTTTCTTCCCTCTCCCCCACCTCCCACCCTTCTTTGGGCCCGTGCTTGAACACTCCAGTAACAGAGTGCTCACCACGTCACAAATCAACCCTTCCATTTTTAAGGTCTTTATTTCTTTAATTACCAAAAACCTAACATGTTTGGTAATTACATATAAAATCAAAACTACAAAAGTGTCGAGAGTCCACCCACACTCTCACCCTTTACCCCACTCCCCAGATGTGACCCCCTTGGTCCATATCCTTTCAGGAGATTTGCTGAGCAGTCTGCAACTTGAGTTTTCACTTAGTAAGTCCTGCATCTGTACGGATAGATCTGCTTTGTTCTTCTAATAGATGCGTAATAGTGGAGGGCATGGATATACCTTAATGTCTTTTTTTTTTAATTAAAATTTATTGAGGTGACAATTGTCAACAAAACTACATAGGTTTCAAGTGTATAGTTCTGTAATATAATCCATCATCTATGTATTGCATTATGTGTTCACACCCAGAGGCAGTTCTCCTTCCATCACCATATATTTGATCCCTTTTACCCTCTACCCATCTACCATCCTCCTCCCCCCTTACCTTCTGGTAACCACTAAACTGTTGTCTGTGTCTATGAGTTTTTGTTTCTTTATTTGTTTGTCTTGTTCCTGTGTTGCTGTCAGTTTTATATTCCACATATGAGTGAAGTCATATGGTTCTCAACTTTTTCTGTCTGATTTATGTCACTTAGCATAATAATCTCAAGATCCATCCATGTTGTCGCACATGGCAGTGTTTCATCTTTCTTGTGGCAGAGTAGTATTCCATGGTGTACATTTACCAAATCTACTTTATCCAGTCATCTATCAAAGGACACTTTGGTTGTTTCCCTGTCTTGGCCTCTGTAAATAACACTGCAATGAGCACGGGAGTACATATATATATTTACGAATAAATTTTTTCAGATTTTTGGGTAGATACCAGGAGAGGGATTGCTGGGTCACATGGTAATTCTATTCCTAATTTTTTGAGGAACCTCCGTACTGTTTTCCACAGTGGCTGCACCAATCTGCATTCCAACAGTGTATGAGGGTTCCTTTTTAAATTCTCTGATTAATGATATTTAGGTTGCTTGCAATTTCTCTTTTTTTCCACTATTGCAAAAAAAATATGTGCTAAATATGCTTGAATACATAGGAGGCACAGTGCCAATATTTCTAAATGAGATGCCTAGAAATAAAAATGATGGATCAAAAGGTATGTATATGTTACAGTCTGACAGATACCGCCTTTCTCAGTGGTTGTGCCAGCTGCCACTCACACCAGCAATGGATAAGTGTGCTCATTCTCCTCTATTTCCCCTAAACTGGATGTGATCATTCTCTTTGGTTTTGGCCAATCTAATAGACCCAAAAATGATTTTTTAAAAGTTGCATCTGGTTCTTTTTGTTTGCATTTTTTGGCAAAGTTAGGTAACTTTTCATATGGTCATTGGCTATTGACGTCTTCTACTTTAGACATTACTAATTATGAAAAAATTATTCTTACTGTTGATTCAATATCTTCCTAAAAATTCTACTCAATGATTTTAGTTACATTTCTGAATTCAAAGTAAATAGATCTATTCCAACCTCCAAATGTCAGCTGTTCAAATATTTAGAGCGTGCTACAAAATATCCTCCTCATCTCTGTGTCTCCAGGCAGCATCCTCAGATCTTCCCTTCTATAAGAGTGATTTTGAAATAGTTTGAACTTGTAAGTCTACCCCTATGGAAGTACCCGGGTTATCAATGGCCCCTTTAAAATATTTCTCCAAAACTAGAAGCAGGACCGTGTATGTGTTCTGATAAGTGCTGGGTACAGAGTGAGAGTGACCACCGCTGTTCTGAGTACTGTACTTATAATAATGTAATTAAAGTTGAAATTAAGTTTGGAGGGCCATTTTACCTGAGCGTTTAGTCAATTAAAACCAAAAAAGTGCATTTTTATATGCTCTAGATATAAGATTTGTGTACCGTTGATTTTTGTCAACTTTGGTTCAAGTTTTTGTGTTTATTCCACTCATGCATTCATTCTGCTATATTTAGATCCTTACTAAAGCCAATGATTTGTTTTTTAAATTATTTTGTGTTGCATATTAGTGATTCTTAACATTTTGTATCATTCACAAATTTAATAGGCAAATTTTTATTTAAAAGGTATTAATCAGAAGGAGGCCAAGAATGCACTCTTCTTTCAAAATTTGCATAGCCTAATCCACACCCTTTGAATTTGGTCATGGAAGGTAGCTCAGAATTCACCCACCTGAACTCATATCCAGCCCACGTTCCTCCATCCAGGCCAGAAGAAAATGTAACACAACCTTTGTTGCATGAGCTCTCCAGATAAGCTTAATCTCTGTTTTCACCCTCATAGCCCAGTCCAGTAGCCATGCCAAAAAGGGAAATGAAGCTAACTGAACCTAGCTCCTTACAGTTTTTAAGAGAACTGTACTAGATCTGTAGTTATCATAACTTTCTATCTCCTAAAAGAGCTATTTAATTTTTTCATAGATAATATAGTCGCACTATTCACAATAAAAATGTATTATATAAAACGGTCTACAATGAAAAGTCTTTCTCCCAGTGCTGGTTTCCATTCGTGCCCCTTCTTCTGCATCATATAGCCACTGTTGCTGGTTCTTGCATATCCTCTCAGAGTTTCCTTCTGGATACAATGTATCGGTAGAAATAGGAATATATATACAATTTCCCCCTGCTCTTATACCTAAATGGTAACAGTCTATATCTGTTTTCTACATCCTGATTTTCTCACTTGACAGTACCTCTCAAAGGTATTTCCACAGCAACACACTGAGATCTTGCCCTTTCTCTTCTCTCATTACTGTATTTCTGCATTGTGGTCTTCCTTCATAAAGGTTATTGTTTCCCTCTTAGAGGTGAGGGCTTCAGTGTGGTTTTAAAAATGTATAAGAAAATATTTGCTCACATTTTTTATCTGTGCGATGGCATCATTTATCTGACACGTTTTCCATGTTAGTCAATTTTACTCCCGGTTTTCACTTTTTTTCCTAATAATATCTTTGTATTAATGTTATGGCTGTTCATCGTCCAATTAAGGGAGCATTACTTGACAGCAGTTTATAAGAAGTTCCTGTGGTTGTGAGAGATGTGATTGTCTTCGTGCTGTTTTTCTCAACTCACACTCTCTCTCCTGTGCTGCCACAGAATCATACTGCTTTCTGCAAAGATGGCTCCTCTGTGAGTCTTTAGGTCGTTTCTGTGTGTTCCAGTTCCAAGAGCATTTCTGCCAGGGAGCCTTACTCACCCAGTTCCTGCACAAGATGCTACAAACTAGGAGTGAAGCCTTTGCATTTCAGAAGATGCTCTTCACCTTCAGGGTATTCATTTTTATGAGCATTTTCTGAGTTGTGCTGCCCCTGGGCTCTCCTGCCCCTCTTTGCACTTCTGTCCTTTTTTTTTTTTTTTTCCCACATTGCTTACAACCAGTCTCGAGTGCTTTTGCAGCCCTTGCACAGAAGTTGGAGACTGCAGAATATGTCTTTCTCCTGATTTCACAGGAAATGAAGTCTGCAGTCTGTAGCATCTTTCTATTCTTATTTTTGGATGGCTTCCAGGAGGAAAAGTGGAAAGTGCTGACTTATACCATGCTGATCCTGAAAGTTACCACTTGCTTCCTAAATCCTTATAAACCATCTGTTTAATGACCAGTTTAAAAAAAAGAAGGAAAAAAAAAAAACTGTGCTCAGGAACAGTAGCCAACAGCTGCCTGAAGTTTTGAACTTTACCTTTCCTGCTTTGTGCAAACCAGTAGAATTCTTTTGCTTTCCAATACTTATATTTTAAACATACTGTAAGGCGTAATTAGGTAAATGAATTTAAATCATCTTTTTCTTCCATTGCTTTTTCCTAACATATCTTGGGATGCATGCTTATCAGTCATACTTTTTCTGCCCTTCCTTCCTTCACTCCCCTGATAGGTAAGAAGGAAGCAAAGCATTTACCTCAGACCCCCTTCCTCATCACTCCCAGGGCTCCCACAGCCCTCCAAGCCTTATTATTTCAGCAGCGCTGTTATTTGACTACACGTGAGCTTCCTGAAAGAGGGCCTGGTGTATCCCTCCTCATTTAATACATTTCAGAGACAGCACAATGGTGTGGACTACCTGATGAAAATGACTACCTGATGAAAGAGTCATAAACTGGTGACCCCTCTCTTATTAAGAACTTAGTCTGGCACAATGGAAAGAAGACACTAAGATATCATGAGCAGGTGGTACTTTGCAGGAGGAAGAAAGGGAGGGAGGGAGGAAGTTTTTTATCTTGTGTAGCAAACGAGGCCAGGTTTTGGAGTCTGATGTTTCCTGGGTCTGTCTAGTCTCTCCTGCATACTGATTAGTGCTTGAGTGATCTCGGGCAAGTTAAAGGATCTCTCTAGCACCCCAGTTTCTTGACCTCATCATCTGTAAAAGTAGAATTTATAATAATTGTTTCATAGGCTTTTGCAAATATTAAAGGAGAGAAAATAGTATATTAATTAACACATGGTAGGTCCACATTTAATGTTACTTCCATTTCGTCTTCCCTTATTCTCTTTCTTACTATTTTTGTGTCTCATCAGATATTTTTGTTTTAAAATTGTTGTTTTCCTTGGTATTTTCTACGAACTTCAGCACTTCCTGAATGTCAGTGTTTTCCCGCTGTTTTTTTCAGTAAGATGCTACCTCTTTGTTCTGTCTTGGATGGGATCTCCCCCTTCCTTATTGTCAAAAAATCTTTTAAACTCTGACCTCCTGGGGGAACTCCCTGTGCAACCACACAGACGTGACAGTGACTGCCCTTTTCTTCTCCGCCAGGACCGTTTATGATTGTACTGTTAGCATTTTATTTTTGACAGCCTCCCATCATTCTTGAGCTGTCACTCATTTTATTGCTTTGGACACTAAAATAGAACTCGTCTTTTTTATGAACTTTATGAAATGTATGTCCCTTAAGTTCACAGAAGTGGTCTCCAAAGTTGTTTGATCATGTGTACCTATGATAGAAACACTTTATGTATGTGCCCCCTCCGCGGTATACAAATATTTCTTTTTTAATTATGTGTATATATACAGTAATAATAATAGAAAATATAAAACTAAGCTCTCGATAGACAGATAGATAGGCATATATTATATAAATATATTATGTATACACATACACACATGCATTGACATGTATGTATACACATATAGACACTCGCATAATGCATATTTCATGAGACAAAAATAGAAATTTAAAAAACGATTTGAAAAAACAAATATAGGCTGCTTGTTAGATCTAGCTCGGGGACTCATGCTGTGCCAAACCACTTTGAAGCATCGATTATAATTTGGAGATTCCTATGAAGGACTGCTGTACCCAGGTTTGCCAGGGGATGTGGTTTGTAGAGAGTTTTGGGGTTTATGGAACTAGAAGAAATGCCAGTCAAAGAATTAAAGCTTTTGGAAGTTTCAAGGGCCGCTCCTAATGGTCATCGTTAAACTGACCTACCTGGGCCCTCACTGAGGACGAAGCCTCTCATTAGCTCTATATTTGGACAGCTGCGTCAGACGGAACCATTGTGCGCTATTAGGCCCGGTGAAGTTGTATGTGCTGGTGCCGCTTTAAGTGACATTTCTTTGTTCTACAGTGTTAACCAAGGTTTTCCTAGCTCCGGCCCATGTGTGCATCACATGGTTGGTATTTACTTAGAAATGTACCACATTATTTAAGATACAATCAGAATCTTACCTTTGTAAAACCTGAGAAACTGGGTGAACACTGACAGATATCTTAACTCTTGGCTGCTGATTTAGAATCCAGCATCTAGTGAATTCACTAGTGTTCAACATATATTTGGTAAACAACTGTATTAGTTTCCTAGGGCTGCTGTAACAAATTGCCACAAACCTGGTGGCTTAAAACAACAGAAACTTATTTTCTCACAGTTCTGGAGGCCAGCAATCTGAAATCAAGGTGTCAGCAGGGCCATATTCCCTCTGAAGGCTCCAGGGAAGAAGCTTCTTTGTGTCTTTCAGCTTCTAATGGCGCCTGGTAACCGCTGGTATTCCTTTTAGCTCCTTGTAGTTCATTGTAACTCACTCCAGTCTCTGCCTCTGTCTTCACTTAGCCTTCTCTGTGTGTTTCTCTATATGTCCTCTCCCTTTTTTATAGGGACATCCATCATTGGATTTGGGGCCCACCCTAATCCAGGAGGACCTCATTTAAACTTCATGACTTGTGCAAAGACCTATTTCCAAATAAGACCACATTCACAGGTACTAGGGGTTAGGATTTGAACATATATTTTTGGCAGGATACAATTCAATCCACGGTAAGAGCTAACTGAAAAACTTAAAAATAACTTCCATATTTTCTTCCACACCCCAGTGTATTGTCCCATATCCTCTCAAATCCCTTTGAAGAATACTGGTCTATGCTTGCTGACGTTCTTATACCTTCCTTTATCTATCAAAAAATCCACAAGTGACTTGGGCCATTTTTCTCCCGTGCTTCTTGCCACTTCTGTGTCTCCAACCCATTCTTCTTGGCTAGTCAGCCCTAAGCTTAGCTCACTATTGGATCTTCTGTTTTATCTAAGATGAAATTGTCATGAATTACCACATTCTTTGGACAGACGTGTCCTGCATATGCTGTTCCCAAGTTTCCAGTTCTTCTTGAATATTACAAAGGAAATACTGGTATACATTTGGTATACAAAATGTTGGTATACTAGAGCGATGATTTTGTATTCAAACCTTAAGCCTTAGTACATCCCCACTATGTCACCTGTTCTGTCTCCTTATGATTTTAAATGACTAAGTCTGGCAAAGAGCTAGAGTTTGTTTATTTGTTTGTTTGTTTGTTTTAATACACATTGCCAAGTAAGTGGTTCAAAAGGATGAATAGTTATTTAAGATGCTGTAGTCATAGTCTTAGAAGATTACCCATTATTGGCTATTTAATTATTGCACATTAATTCTGGGGTTTGCAGTTGTCTTCCTGAGTATCTTGGCACTAGCATGACAGTGATACTGCGTTAGAAAAGCTCATTCTTTTCCTGAAATTTGAGGTGAGGACACATTCTCCCAAATCAGTGAACCTGATCCTCCCCGCCACATCTACCTCACTCCCTAACCCCCGACCCACCATGGAGGGCTTTGAGAACAAATCTCAAATTGTCATCGACCAAGCTGAGTCATGACATGACATGACATGACATGACATGACATGAGGTGCCATGACATGACGTTCTTTTTCCCTTCCTTTGGGGGAGATAGGACTTTGATCAGGGGTAAAGAAGAGGAGTGCGTTGTGAAAAGTGACTATAAAGTGACAACGTTACATATAGTATTTGCTGAAGACCCTATAGCAAGAATTTACTGACTATTTTTTCCCAAGAACAACAGGAGCCATTCAGTTGTGACAAACTGGACTCATATGCATCCATAAACACATTTGCAGGTACCTCGGAGTACTCAATTTCCGCTTTAAGTTGTATGTATATTATTTGTTTCAAAAGTTGTTAAGAAGGTGTCTCTCATTTGGCAAAGTGATTTCTTTACCAAGCGGTTCTCTCAGCCTTTCTGTGATTCCAGCAAGGATTGCACCCCCCCTTATGAGCTCATTGTGTCAATGGCCAGCCCCCCTCAAATCTGCCATCAAGCATCACAAATGCAGGAAACGACTAGATATAGGCCTCCTGGAAAAAGCATTTTAAAACAAAGAAGTTCTGAGTCCATTCGATGAATTGAAATAGGATCAAAGGACATAATTGACTTCTCTTAAATGTATGGCTGTGTTTTCCCGTTACTTTGGTTGGCCCAGTAAAATCTAGAACGCGAGTTACTGGTGTCACAAGGTCTGACATTATATTGAAGCCTACCCAGGTGACTACTGGCGGTGACAGGGTGGGAGGGGAGTGGAGGAAAGCATATCACTAATTTCTGGAATTTAAAAAAGAAGCCTAGTAATAAGGAAATCCAAATTTAAATAATCAATAATATTTTACCTCCAAACATTTCAATATTAAGAATTGGAAAAGGCGCGGTAAAATGAACCCTTTCATACTTTGTCGGTGAGGAAGTAATTTGGTACACTTGCTGGAAGGAGTTTTAACAACAGGTGTTGGGAACCTTAAATATTATATATCTATGCGCTTTAGCTAGTGGTAAGAATTTATTGCAAGGAAATAATCACAGGTAGGACATAGAGATGCATTACAAGAATGTCCTGTGCAGCAGAATTTCTGTCATTAAACTAGATTGATGTAACTGTAAGTAATAATGTTATTATAAAACTAAAAACATTTAACAATGGGGAAGTACTAAATAGATCATATCATATCCATATATTATTATTGAAAAGCACATTTTCAAGAATTGTAGGATAAATGCTTATTCATGTGAAATAAAATGAGATATAAAGGTATTTTTAACGCCATTTTCCTGAAAATTTGCATCTATAAATACGTAGAGGGAAAAAAACGTAGACAGGAAATATACTATAACTGCAATGTTAGCTGAATCTTTGTCTATTGGTATTATGGATTTTATATCTTTTTCTTATTTTCCCATTTTTCAACAGTGAATATGTAACACATAATCAGAAGAAATACATATATTCTTGTGAATGACTAATAAAAATCCCACAAACATGTCCCTTCAAAATTAATCATCAATAATATGTCATATTACTCGTTCTTATCAGCCATTTCCTCTCACTGTAATTGCATGAGCCTGAATCTGGGGCCTCTTAAGATCAATCACATTTGTTAGCTGTTTTACATCAGTGTGAGGTTTTTTTTTTTTTTTTTTTTTTTTTTTTTTTTTTTTTTTTAATTTATTGGGGTGACAATTGTTAGTAAAATTACATAGATTTCAGGTGCGCAATTCTGTATCACATCATCCATAAATCACACTGTGTGTTCACCACCCAGAGTCAGCTCCCCTTCCATCACCATACATTTGATCCCCCTCATCCTCATCCCCCCCCCCCCAACCCCTTTACCTTCTGGTAACCACCAAATTACGTTCCCCAGATTAATTTTCAAGCCCGTGGCCATCCTATGGTCACCGACTGCCCTCTAATCCCCTCACCCTCCCCCCCACCCCCCACCCCTCCCACCCATCTAGCAACCCTCAGTTTTTCCTCATTGTCTCCCAAACTGTTTCTGATTAGTTCATTCACTTATTCTTTTCTTTAGAATCTGCAAATAAGTGAGATCATATGGTACTTAACTTAGGCAATCCTTTCATGATTACGATTGTTTGGGTACATCCGTGATGACCTATAAAGTGTTTCTGTTACTTAAAGCTATTTCTGTCATTGATATTGGTAAAGCTTTCTTTTGTGGGAAAAAAAAAAATTCACTTTGGCCAACCAGGGGTACCATTACTTTTACAATTTTTAGATCAAGAAATTATAGCTATCAGACTCTCCTAACAAATAAGCAAGGCCTTTAATTGCCTCTACTAATATTAACAGCATCCATATAAATACACTCAGACATATATAAAAATATGTACTCTTAAAACCCTCATGAAGTGAGTACGTATAGAAGATGGCCTAATGCATGTGAATAGCTAATCAACCTTGTGAGATCAGTTTTTGTTTCTGTTTTGTTTTTGCCATACAGACAGAGCTATGACATTCAGATCACGGCGCTGGTAAACCAGACGGGCTTCAGATCTGGGAACATCCTCGATTTAAAGAATCCTTTCTTTAGGTAGGAAATGTTCTCATCCCTTTCACACCTCTGTACATAAAATCTCAATTGACCGTATAACCAGGTAAAGAGGTTCAGAATAATTCCATCTTTCCTAAGAGGAGAAAAAGCATCTACTTTTCCTCTCTAAGAAGTCTTGGATCCTGATATGGAGTCGAATATTTTTTTGTTGTATTAAACAAAATTCAATATATAACAATCTGGTCCTGAAATAAAGAGCCCTAGGGAGTCCCACAAAGTGAATTCTCATTATAGTGCTGAGCTATAACGAGTTGTGTGACCTCAGGCAAAGTCACTTTTCTTCTGGCATTTGGTTTTCTCATCTGCAAAATGTGAAGTTTAGGATGATCTCCTGTGACCTTCATTCAACATGGGATGATTTTCTGTAGTAGTTATTCCAATATATACATCTAAAACATGAGTCCATTTAAAGTATATTTTTGAGACATTTTTTTGAGATCATGTAAGCCAGGACAGACCTGTCTTCAGAAGCCGTGCAGATTTTGTGTGATACAAACAATTTGCTGCAATGAGATGGCTACAACAAATATTTCTGGAAAAACTTCCCACCGTTACACCTATTCATTATGAGCTAATTAAAAATCTGCACATGACATCAGTCACACAAATAAAACCACTGGACACCATCGCTCTACTTTCTTAATAAAAAGAGGCTTTTCTCTCATATTATGATGTCTCCCTAAGGCTTTTACTCAAAGCATTATGTTTCTGTCGCATTGAAAAGTTTGAAGAGAAGCAGAAACTCAGTAAACCGAACCAAAAATTCTTTGGCAAAATTGGGAAAATGAAATTTTGAACTTGAAAGTAGTGGGGCAGATAGAGCTGCAATTGTGTATGTTGTGTGCCAGTTGTCACACATGATACAACTCTGAAATCCATTGCCAATTAGGTATGTGGATCTTATCTTTAATTCTAGGGGGAAGGAAGAATCCTCACTCCCACCCATCCTTTACACAGTCCTGCCATGTAAAATAAAGGACAAAGGTTTTAGCCTCAGAGAGAATAGGCTGATGACTCACTAGTACTATTTAAGCTGTCTAGGCCTTAATTTTCTCATCTGTAAAATGGGATAAACAACACAAGCCTCACTGGGAGATTCCAAGGATTCCCATACCACGTCCCAGTACTGAACAGGCCACATGATTAGCACTTAATAAATGCTAGTCTCCTTTCTTCCTCCCTTTTCTTCCTGTTCTCTATTCTCCAATTCTCTCAATAAGGTAAATAGATAATGATTTGTATAGTTCATGCCAAACAGAATCATTTGGGTTTCGGAAAAGCAAGTGGATTTTTGGAGGATTTTTGAAAACTCACCTTTTGAATGCAAGAACCACGTAAACTAGTAACACCTGAGTCCCACTTCCATTTCATCTTCCAAGAACAAGGTTTTTACCATCAAACCACCTAGAGAGGGCCTTGGTCTTGGCCTCGGCCAGCCCCTGCTTTGTATGGTGGCAGAAATACAGTGGCCACAGGGATATAGTGAGAGCTTGTCAAAGGTCTAGTGATACCCAAGATGGCCATGGCCCTGTCAAAACACACGAACTGTTGAGAGAAGAGCAGATGACTTTCCTTTTCACTTTTTCTCTCCCTCAGCAGCAAGTCTGATTGACATATTTACTTAAACAGATAAGGGTGTTTAAAAATGTGACTCCCCTGAAAAAGATAAACAGAGTAATATCTACCCGATTTCAAGGCTGAGTATAAAGCTACAGTAATCGAGGAAATGTGGTACTGATGAAAGGATGGCATATAGATGGAAGGCATGGAATACAGATCACAAACAGACCCAAACATGTATGTCAATTTTCAAAAAAGTTGGGAAGACAATTCAATGGAGAAGTGATAGTCTCAAAATTGGTGCTGGAATGACTGGATATCAGTATGCAATAAAACATGAACTTTCATCCATATTCTACCCCATCTATGAAAATTAGCTCAAAAGAGATGATAGATTGAAATGGTAACACCTAACAATATAAAAATTTTAGGAAGAAAACATAGAAGAAAATCTTTGTGACCTGGAATCAGACAAAGATTTCTTAAATATGATGTCAGAAATAATTCATGAAAAGAGAAAAATAATGAGTTGTACTTTATCAAAATTAAAAACTTAGGATCTTTGAAAGACATTAAGAGAGTGAAAAAGTAAGCCACAAACTGGGTGAAAATATTTGGACATCACATTTGAAAATCTGTAAAAAACTAATATCCAGGCTATAAAAAAGAATTAGTGATATAATACTCTCAAAAAAGCCCAATAATATAAAAAACAATTTTTTTAAAAAAAGGCAAAAGATTTGACCACTTTATCAATAAAATGTAATAGCAAATAAGTACATGAGATGTTCAACATCCTTAGTCATTAGGGAAACACAAGATGAAATCATAATGACATACCATTGCACGCCTATTAGAATGGCTAAAATTAAAATTCTGACAATTTCTGGCACATGCTGGTGAAGATGTGGAGCTGCTGGAACTCTCATTCATTGCTGATAGAAATATAAAATGGTACTTATGTAGTTAAATGTTCACTTACCATATGACCCAGTGATCCCACGCCTTGGTAATTATACAAGTGACATGAAAATTGTATTTAAATGTTTATTGCAACTTTATCTGTAATCACCAAAAAATTGGAAACAACTAGTGTCTTTCAACTGGAGAATGAATAAACAAACTGGGCTCTATCCATACAATGGAATGTTTTTCAGTAATAAATAGGAATGAAGTACTGATACATATAATAATACAGTTGAATCTCAAGTACATTATGTTAAGTGAAAGAATCCAAACTCAAAAGGCTACAGATTATATGATTCCTTTATTTGACATTCTGAAAAAGGCAACACTATAGGTACAGAAAACAGATCAGAGCTGGGGTTGGGGGAAGGGTTAAGTATAAAGCGGGATGGGTACATTTTTTAGGACAATGGAACTTTCCATATCTTGATTGTCATGGTGGCAGTATATGGCTGTGTGAATTTGTCAAAACTTGCAGAACTGTACAAAGAAAAGGATGAATTTTACTGTATGTATGTAAAAGAAAACTTTTTCAAGTACATAAAATTTGCCAAAAAAAAAAAAGAAAAAAGAAAAAAAAAAGGACTACACAAAGGGATGGCAGAAAATAAACCGAATGATACGCTAGGCAGTGGCAAGGCCAGGGATGGGAAATGGGTGTTATTTATATTGGGTGATCTGGGCGGCCTCTCCAAAGAGGGGTTCGCTGAGTGGAGACTTAAATGTCAGGAAGCAGAGCAGATGGGCAAGCAGAGCCTCCTGGAAGAGAACAGTGAGGGCAAAGTGAGCCTATTGAATAGCAGAAAGAGAGAAATAAGTTGATGCTTCGCCTTTGCTATAAACTTTAAAAAGAAAAAGTTCTTTCAGGGAACAAAAGTCTAGATCATCATCTCAGATCTGAATTTAGGCTATGCATAATCAAACTTACTAAATATAGTGAGTAAATATAGATCTAAGAGTGCCCATAAAAACTCCAGGGAAGGGCGTGGGATTAGGAAGAGGGAAGGGGAGGAGACAAAGAGGGAAGGAAAGGACAGGAACACGAAACTGGCTTGCCTGCCTCTTTGATCTTGGTAAAACTTATTACTTTTGGTGTCACAGAATCACCTTCTCTGTTTTAGGTTTGCTTAGAAGATAGTCACAAGCCAATCAATAAGTAAAATGAAGGCCTAAGAAGTCCCTCGACATCCAAGCGTATATTTCATGTGCCTAACATGCATTCTACATTTTAAAAGGATATTTAGGTTTATTTAAATTCTTCTTTTTTTTTTTTTAATTCTAACTCTCAAATGTGCATCCTAATTTTGTTGACAAGTCTATTTTTTGGTGCTTCTTAAACTGGCTCTTTATAGCTTTCTGCATGTAGCTGAAGAATCTTTTTTTTTTTTTGAATTTTTCGTTTCTCTTTATTTGTATTATTATTTTAGTAAAGCCATCAGAATTGCTTCAATTTCTGAAGTATTTAGAAAAGCAAGTTAACAAAACCCTACCTCATGTTTATATGTATGCATATGTGTGATAAGACATAAGAGCATGTTAGGAGTGATCTATTTGCAATTTTAATCTGACTGCTTTTGCAAATATTTTCAACAAATCAGTAGCTAGCTCCTAACTCAGCAACGTGTTAAAGATTTTTTGCCTTATTCATGTAATGGAATGATATGATATCGGGAATGTTCTTCATTGCAATATTTGATGACTCTGTACATAGTTAAGAAAATAAAGATGGAACCTTTGTCAGTTCTCTTAGGTTTACAATAAAAATGTACAGCGTAAGATACCAGTGGGGCCTCTCCTTTAAGACATTTGTTATATGTCACATGTCAAATGGTGATGAAAGATGATCTTTCCAAAGAGCAAGTTTTCCCCTGGCCCCAAAAACCTTATAAAAATGGATGTCACATCAGCACGACAATCTAATGAAACTCAACAGGCAACCTGCTCACTCTGTCAGGGGGACTGGAATAAATAGCAACTACATATTCTCATCAGTCAGTCAGTCACCCACAGCTTTCAGCTTTCCACTCTGATGCTTTCGCTCATTCTGGCCACTCAGTTTGAAATAGTCTTCCCCTTCTATCTACTCCAGCGATCTTACTCACATCACTTCAAGGCTCCGTTCCAATACACCCTCACCAGCATGCTTTGCTGACCACCTTTCACACTCACCAAAAGTACCCTCTCTCACCTTTGACGTGTCTCCTATCCCTCTCCTTATTAAATCCTTTTTTGCAGCATTTTGTCACTTCCTACCCTAAACACACACATGTCTTTCTCGTCTATTAACTAAATTCTTTGTGGGCTGGATCTGAGTCCGATTCATTTTTTTAATTTTTCACAGTGCCTGAGAGTACACCTAAAGCATCACAGGTACTCAATAACTGTACATTGATTAAAAAGATAAATTTATCCTGAAGTTAAGAGTAATTGGAATTATGGAATCAGGCCTGACAATGTTCTAACTGCCTTTCGAGCATGGTAGGCAGAAACTATGTAAACCCTGGCTTGTAGAAACACAACACGGCTGTCGCCACTGTCTAAACCCACACCCAGAGCAGACATTCATAATCAATCCCAGCTCTCTTTCCTGCTGAACCCTGACTTGGCCTCTCACTCCTTCTCAGCCTGATGCTCAAAAAAAACCATTATCAGTCTGTAGAAGTGGGCACAAAAGATGAAACCCATGACTTTTAAGGAGTCAAAAAATCAGTATTATTTCCCAGTCTTTGAGCAATCCGAAAGATCTGTAGTATTTATGAACGTGTGATTTGCCCCATGACTTTGTAGAGGTGGAGAGATCAGGAAAAGAGTTTGGCCAAGCCGCAGAAGCAGTACTGAATAATTTCCCTTTTTAGTGGGCAAGGAATTAGGGTGGGCTTCTTCAACTAGCTCTTCCAAGCCTTCCCCCAACTTACACAGTTAACATTTTTTAGTCCAAGGCCAGGAGAAAAGAATTCAAAAGGGAATATTTTTCATCACATGCCAAACTCTGGGGACAGAGAGAAGGAGTGACAGGCCTAAGCCCCTCTGCTCGTCCCTTGGGGTTTACCCCTTAGCCCACCACAGTATGATACTGGATAGAGGGGAGAACTGGGTTCTAACCTCTAAATAAGGGAGACCCCAGCCTCTAGACAAAGGCTTTTTTATCCTGATTGGCTGTTTTAAAAGAACGAGGAATAAAAATGGATCCTGATATAACAGCAAAAAAGAAAAAATGAAGCACAAATTTGATATCCCTGTGTGCTACAAGGTGGGTGTGGGGGAGTGAATGTCTTTTTGTCAATCATTGAGAAGATGCACCTCCATGTAATCAATAACTCTCCTGATATATTCCTTAAATTTTTTTTCATCCTCTTCACCTTATTTTTGGAAATTTAAGTGCATTCTTAGTAAATGTTACTAAAAAATGATTTAAAGTAGTATAGGCTAGAGTTTATTTTATTGGAGGAATTTAGTAACTTATTCCAGTCCTATACCTGTAGAATGATTGAGAATCAAAGGGGCTAGCTTATTAAGTGTAAATTGACTGTGTTTTGTGGGGAAATCACATTACTAGGGTACTTTCCAATTTGAAAGTGACCTCAAAGCAACTCCCCTGTAAATATCAAGAGTAGATTCTGAATTGAGGAAAACCTTTGAAATCTCAGTTTCTCATGAAACCAACCTGCCACAATTGAAACCAGAACCCCGGAGTGTAGAGGGATGTTGGTCGGACATTGATGATGTCAGCTGCTCTGAGGTAGCCTATGTCGGAGATACGCGGCCAGGACACCATGGGACTTAGAAGTCACACTGTCTGAGGAACTCCAGAACAGACACCAGGAAGTCTCTGGAGAGGTTAAATCGTGCCTTTGACTGCCAGTATCACAAAATCCTGACTGCAAATACCTAAACAATGAAGAAATGTATTTATTATATCAAGAAGTCTAGAGGTAGAGTGGACTCCATCATTGCTGACCAGTGGCTCAGTGATTTCATCCAGGACTGCAGTTCTTCCCTCCTTTTGCTCTCCCATCCTCCCTCATAGTCCAGCACCCCCTGTGTGGGCACCAGGCCACGGTGGAAATTGCAGACGTCTCATCCGGACACACCAATGTCCTGAGTCATACTAAGAGGCTATCACTTCTGGTGTCTCCTCTTTAAAAAGTATGATGATGGTAGTTAATGCTTGTATAACACTGTGTGCCAGGCATCAGTCCTAAGTGCCTTATAACTACAGTAAGTCCTCATTAACAGAGTTAATTCATTCTTGGAACTGAGGCCGAGTGACGTATAAGGAAACCAATTTTACCTTAGGCTAATCCATACAAACAAGAGTTAAGTTTTTACAGCATCTTATCAACGTTGTAATGAAACAACATTGAATGAAAGGATGTTATTCGAGAACCTGCTATATTAACTAATTTTAATCCTTACAACAACTCTATTAGGTGTGTACCATTATTGACACCATTTAACAGATGAGGAAATTGAGGCAGAAAGACTAAGTAAATGTCCTAATGATGCACAGCTAACAAGTGGTGGAGCCAGGATTTCGAACCAGCCAGTCCACTCCAGAGTCTATTGCCCTTCACCACAGAGCTCTCTCTATTGCAAGAAAGTCTTTCCAAAAGCAACACAGAGACTTGCTTTCATCCTTCATTGGACAGAACTGAGTCACATGTTCACCTCTAAACCAATCACTGACAAGAGACATTATCATGAAACGGTTGAACCAAATAAGATTTCTTACTGACCTGGAGGTAGACTCATCTTTCCCAAGGGATAAAAAGTAGAATTCTGTTCCCAAAGAAGAGAAATGGACATAAGGCAAGGAACCAGCAATGCCTGCTTTGAGGGGCTGCCTACAGACTGTCCAGCTTCCCTACTAATTCCATTTCCTCTGCCTTCATAAGGTAAGATAGCATGTTGCACCATAGTCATCTGTGCATGTATTTCTACCTCCTCCCAATCGCACCCCAAAGATAGGAACAAGTCTCACAAATCTGCATGTTCCCCACAGGGCCTTGCACATAGACAGTTTTCAAAAAATGTTTGTTCATTGTAATTGAATTTTCATTCTCGAGTCTACTTAATTGGAGAGGTCATCAGTTGGCCATGCTCAAGGAAGCCGGATAATGCATTTTCACATTGCTCTAGCAATGAAATGAAGTCCAAGAAACCTCCCTTGCCATACAAAATAGCATGAAATCCCACATTAACATGGGTCAGTGCAAAAGCCTAAACTTATTAAATTGTTAGTGTCTTGCACTCAGCACCCTTGGAGGTAACATTAATGTCACATTTTTATTATGACTTGACATTTCCACGAGAAAGAAACACATCCGAGAGCCATAAGACAGAGCAGGCTACATAATTTACACCTTGCTGTGCAAAAAGAACATGAGAACACCTAGCTTAGGTGGATAAGTCAGTCCTACCTTTCATGGGCCTATTGCTATAACCCATGGTGGGCAGGGGACTCCCAAGGGATTGTGACTTACCAGGATTGAGATCAGGCAAGAGGGTCCCATGGAGTTAGTTGCCCACTGAACTCATAGTGATACTATCAGACCTTAGCAGGGACTGGCATTGCCTTGACCCACCCCAAGAAGAATCAGGATTCATGCATAATGCTGACCCTACCTGTGCCTTGCCTTGGCTTCTGCTGGGGACAGAGTGTAACATTGGAACTCAGGCCACCGCCGCCTAATTGCTCAGTAACGAAAGAGGCAGGAGCAGAAAGGGGAAGGCCAGTCAGGGCCTTGGGTTTGATGGGTAGATGAGAACTCATCCAGAGAGGCACTGGGGAGGCAGAACCACTTGTGAGCCCAGGCTTCAAGCCCCTGGTGTGTGCTCCTTAGTTCCATCATATTTCACTTACAAAACACAAATTCAAAGACAAAAGTATTCCAGATTTCAAGATGGTGACCACAGAGCATTAAACCTCAAACTCTTCTAAGCACAGAATCCTGTGCAACTGCACTTAACACTTATCCTGGCCTCAGAGGTGAGGTGTAAGTACCTTGTTGAAATCAACTATCCATCTGTGGAGAAGATAGATATCATTTTAAGACATGCTCTTGTACCAAAGCTTATTGAATGAATGAGCATATCTAATGGGATGGGGAAGAAATTGGACAATGAAGAGGGTAAATTGTTCACTGTACAAGTGTCCATCCCATGTCCCATTCAGTGGCTCCTCCGCTAAATGTATGCCATGGTGACTTTGGACTTTATTTTGTAGACAGGTAATGAGGTGCTATTCCACATTTTTGAAGTGGAGGAGTGACACAATCAATGGATCTTTTTGGTGGCAATATGAAAGCAGAGTTCAAGGAAGTAGAGACTCTAGTCAGGAAAGCAACTAAATTCTAAATCAGCAATTACTGAAAGTGACATTATAGCACAATGGTTAAAGATGTGGGCTCTCTAGTTAGAGATACCTGTGTTCAAATCCTGGTTCTGTCATTTAGATAATATCGCCTTGGGCCAGTCACATGCTTCCTCTAAGTTTCAGTTTCCTTAGCCACTAAACGGAAGTAATCACAATAGTGTTTTTGTGAGGGTTAAATGAAATGATACACATGAGGCCCTTAACACACTGCCTGAGTCGTTAAATGTAGCTGTTATATTATCACAGGAAATGGATTCTTAGTTCCTCCTTCCAGCGCCATGTTTACATGCTTTTCAAAACTGCTGTGATTCCAGTGACAAGATGGAGAGAGGCACGTGCCTGACCACCCAATCTACCAGTCTCTGTCCTCTCTGCAATCCGTAATTCCTTGGCACAGAAGGGTAACTATTCATTCCTTCTCCTATTTCATAGCCTTATTCCCTGACTTGGGGCAGCTGCCTCAAGATCTGGCTGTACAATATGGAGTAGCATCTTACCTGTAGAAGGAACCCTTGCCTGGGTCCCTTACATATCAAAGGAATTCAGAAAAATCCACTTTCTGTTCATAGCCTAATTTTAAATACACTGCCTTGCTAAAGAAGTCACCTCATTCATGTATTCATTCCTTTATTCACTCACCCTCTCTTGCCCCAGGTCAAAAAGCCTATATAAAGGATGACCTAAAGCAGGGGTGTCCAAACTGCGGCCCGCGGGCCAACTGCGGCCCGCAATCCATTGTTAATTGGCCCGCAGCAAATTCCAAAAATATATTTAGTTTACTTAAATAAACCAGGTGAGGCAATACGTACTTCTCCAGTGAGTGGCCCGGCTGTTTGTGTATTTTACCAAATATGGCCCTTGGTAAAAAACGTTGAAAAAAGTTTGGATCTAAAGGATGATGATTTAAAGAAGAAACTAAAATACATTTGTTTACGTGTTGCAGTATGTTGTCTCCATTAAAAACAGAATTTATCATTGTTATAATTACGTGATAAGTGAAGTAATTTATAGAAATGCTACTTAACTCAAACCTACCTGGCACTGTTTCCCAGGTATTAGGAAGTACATGGAAATTAGAATGAAAGAAGGTATTCATCAAAACAAAAGCGCTAAGGCCATGGGCTTTCAAAAGTGGGTTAACACCACGAGCTTGACAATCAGGCACAAAAGGTTTGCATGTGTGTGGATGTGAGTGCTGCATGCCAGTATTTCCAGTTTTCTTCTCCTTCCAGGAGGAAGAGGATCGTAAGAGGATCATGTTTCCTAGACCTCCTGAAGTTAGGCTATGGCCTGCGCAGTGTAAGCAGACGTGACGCATGTCATCCCCAGGTTGAAGCATTTAAAAGACAGTAGGAGATTCTCCACGCCAGCTCTTCCCTTCTGCCTCGGTAATTGCAGAATTCCTGTTGAGATGATGTGTCATTACATGGTAAAGCCGCTTTCAGCCTGAATCTCTGAATCAATCTGTGCGTCTCTGAATGCCTCAGAACGTCCATGTCAACCTGTGAGCAAAACACAAACCTTTGTTGTATTTAAACCACTGAGCGTTGGGAGTATTTCTTACTGCAGAATTATTAAGCCTGTCCTAACCAATGCATCATCATTCTAGGCACTGAGGATCCATAAATAAATGAGGTAGTATTTTCCTTTTTATATTACAGCAGGAAGGATACATACAGTCAAGATATCAGCAAATAAATATATAGAACATTAGAATATACAGAGTGGTGTGAAGAACAAATCCAGGGAAATGGAATGTGGAGTGCCCTGGTGGTTGCTTCTTAGGCAGCAGTGCTCAGAGAAACCTCCCTGAAGGGCTAAGTGTTGAACTGATGAGAAGGGAGCCACGAAAAATTTGGAGAAGACTCGGGCAGAGACAAAAGCAATTTGAAGGTATGAAGCAGGGGGGTGATATGGTAGGACTTCTACAGTGTACATTTTCACTCTGGTTGCTTTCGATAAGCAGACTGTATGTGGACAAGAATGGAAACAGGAAAATCCTGATATAATAGAACAAAGAGAGGCAGAACGTTAGGGCGAGGCTGTAGTATTGACGATGCTGAGAAGTGACCGGATGCAGGGTCTGTTTTGGAGACAGTAGTAACAGAACTTGCTGATAGATTGGCTGTCAGTAGGAGAGGAAAGGGATCAAGGTCAACTCCCAGGTGTTTGGTCTGAGCAACTTGGTACTACTTACTAAGATGGAGAAGACAGAGGGAGGAACAGGTTTGGGAGGGCACATCAAGAGTTGTGTTGTGAACCTTGTGGGTTTGACATGGCTGCTTGATGCCAAAGTGGAGCTCTCGGGCAGGCAGTTAGATGCGTGCATCTGGGCTCTGCAAGAGTGGATTCTGGAGATAGAAGTTGGAGAGTCAGAGAGCACATGGGTGGTAATCAGAGCACAGGCCTGGATGAGGTCCCTTAGAAGATAGTGTAGAAAAGAGAAGAGAGCTAAGAGCAGAGAACTCTAACATTTAAAAGGTGGAGAGACTAGAAAGGGCCCGCAAGAGAGACTGAGGGGTTTGCCTAGTAAGGTCAGAGGACTGTGGTAATATGGAACAAAAGAAGAAATTGCTTCAAGGTGGAGGGATGAACAATGTGTGTCAAATGTGGCTATGAGGTCATATATGATGGAAACAGAGATCTGGCCACTGGAGTAAGTAACAAGGAAGTTACCGATCGCCTGGATAAGCACCATTGCAGGGGTGGAGAGTGAAGGGGATAAGGATGAAGTGGAGAGAGTATATCTAGACAGCTTTTCCCAGGTGGCTTGAAGTGGAGAATAGCAGAGAGATGGGGTGCGAGCTGGGTCCCTGTATCTGAATCTCTGCCTTGACCACGTGTAGAACCCCTCAGACCCTCCAGCTTCATCTTAATAGACTACATGTGGGCTGGAGTCTTTCCTGAATCTTAGCCCCATGTCTGGGAATGTACAACTGTCTGCCAGACTACCCTCAGGACAGATTTCTGCCTACCAGAACCTCCATTGTCACGTATGAGTAAACCACGTACCCAGGAGAGAGATGGACAAAAAGAGAAAGAAAAGAAGGGAAGCTTTCTTCACCAAACCAGGAAAGTTCTGTGTACTTGACGGCAGTCAGTGCCGGTGCTGAGCTCCCCTAAAGCATGACCTGCAGGGAGCTACGTGGTGATGGTAGGTCGGACACCTCACACCATCAGCCGTTAGAGACGAAGCTAACAGTAGGTGATCACAGTGCTGGGGGTTGTTTATCTTTAATTTTTGAATCGTCAGTACATTCACATGGCTCAAAATTGTGAAAGTGTAAAGGGGACGTACAATGCCTTCCAGTTCACACCGCCAAAGTGAACTAATGTTTCTTGTCCATTCTTCCCTACGCACATGTGCAAATACACATGCATTTTTTTCTCTCTCCACCTTTTGGAGTGAGTGGTATTATACCCTACATACTATTCTGCATCTATAAGCCCAGGAATTGGGCAACATGGAGAGAAGTGGGTTTTTGCAACTTTGCTTCACAGCTACTGAGTTCATGATAAATATTTTTAGGAAAGCAGTTTTTATTAGGTCGTGGGCTGATAAATAGAGTCTAAATGGAGTTCTTATGTCTCTGGGGGTATCTGTTGAATAGGGTGGATCTGTGAGGAGGTGAGAGGTGCCTAGGAGAACGAAAGTGGGAAGTGTGACATGTCAGCATTTTTGTACAAGTTCCCAGGGACTGTCATGGAACTTTGCCATCACTGATGGGTTTGCTCATCATCATCCCAACCCTTCCAGCACTTTTGGGAAGGCTCTGCCCTCCCGCCAGCACACCCACAGGGGTTCTTGACTGGCTCTCTGTGAAGTCAATCGGCTGCCAAGATCACCACCTGTCCCCTGTCAAAACTGGCCCAAACACCTCCCTGTTGGCTGACCATCCTTGCAATGCTGCCCTCAGGATTTATTGTCTAACCAGGTCCCCAAGCTCCTGGTTGGATGTCCCACCACCAATTGCAGGGGGGGCCTGTGCCTCTTGAATATGAACCAATTCTAACATTAAAAAAAAAAATAGGATCCAGTTTTTAAAATTACCATCTGACATGCCAAGTGAAGTGAAGCTCATTTTCAAATGATTCCCAGCTGTCATAATAGCATTGTGCCCGAATGGTTCAGCCATCACAGAAGCAAGGAGAGCAATTTTATTTCATATTTGACCTGATAACAGGAATTGTGATTAGAAATCAACTTGAGATACTTAGAACAGCCACTTATAATCACATCAATTAACATTTATGCATTGCTTTACTGTTTTCAAAGCACTTTTACGTACACTGTCATAATATGGTAGGGAGCGATGGTGGCTCCAAGGAGAGAACAAAACTGAATTATTTTACAGCCTAAGCTTAGAAACAGGAAGGAAATAGGCAGGTTCTTGCCAAAAGGAATATCAAAAGAAGACCCCAGTGCTAAGCACAAAAGAATAAGCACTAACAGTGCCAAACGTAGAGAGGCTGAAATAAAAACATTGCCAACCATTGTCAAGATAGACATGTCATGGGAGGAACGTCAAATCAAACAGAGGTCCTGTAACAATGTGTTCAAGACAGAGGGCTGTGGAACAATTATTTGGCCAGAGTAGGTTGTTTATACTTTGATTTATCGCATAGGTAATACATAGCTTTGTATTAAAATATCACAACTGCAGATAAATCAAAAGAAAGAAAAAAGGTATGTTAGGCTTCTCTGTCCAGCGTATTGCCATTGATACCCCCAATTTGCTGCTGCTTTCCCTAGTTCCCAGAGAAGTACTTTCTGGCTCCATGTCCAACCTGTTCCCTCTTCCAGTAGTTTGGGAATAAACATTTTCTAGCTATTGGTGACTCAGTAAGGACCTAATTGATGATAACTGCTTTTCCTGAAGAATTGGTACCCGTAGTTATCTTTTGTCTTAGAGACTGAAATGCACAATATATCCATAAAATTTGTGAAAGGATTTGGCTTGATTAATGTCACGGCAATGAGTGCCAAGCAAAACCATGATTCGCCACATCTGGCAAGTTTGATTTGCCAATTTTAAGTAAACGTTTCCTTCATGGTGCTCTCCCCAAAGAGTCTCACGGAACTGGCTGGAACACATCTTTGTGCTTCCTCTCCCCAGCCTCACTCCATTTGCCTATTGAGTTCCCTTGCGTACAGTAGGTGCTCAGTACATGTTTACCGAATTCAAGTTCTCTTTCTCAGAGTGTTGTGGAGCTCCGCGATTGAACTGATTCAGTAGGCTTTGTTTCGCATGAACTCCTGTATGAAGCCATTGTCCTGAGGAGGAGGTGAGAGCTGACTTGTTGAAAAGACTGATTCTCCCCCTTGGGAGTAAACATGTGGGAATGTGTAAGGGTTGATGGCGGGACTCCAATGTGATGAGTCTGAGTGCGTGCATAGGTGTTACTGCGTTATGTCTGCACTATGGGAAGTGCCCAGCAAATGACCCTTCTCACCAGAAACTAGCACTTAGAATTCCGTTCTTCTCTCATAGTTCTCTTCTCTGGACTTGCCCTCCCTCCAGCATTCTTCTCCATCTTATTACCGTTGTACCCACATGCCTCAAGTAGAAATTGATCTAAATTCTTGGAGAAAACCAGACTCGGACATCCTGGACAGTTTACAAAGCGGAGGGGAGCTCTCCAGAATGAAGACCAGGGATGGACAAGAGAATGGAACAAGAGCGGGAAAGTGGCCGGTAAGATTAATACTGGCCTAGCATTTCTGGGACACACTTGAGGAGCTTTTTTTCTAATAATGCTAAGCCTGCAGTTACCCCAAATCCTGTCCTTGCCCAGAGGTGAGGAGAGGAGCAGGGATGGGACATGGGGCAGGAGAGGTGAATGAGTGCAAAGAGAAGTTGAATTAGAGGGAGAAAAGAAGACAGGGAAATTGTAAGTGGAATCAATGGAAATAGCAAGGATTGATCAATAGTTGTCTTCCCAGGTGGCTGCTAAAGAGTTATCTGTCTTTCTGTTTGTCTATCTACATCCATCCATCCATCCATCCACCCACTCATCTATCCATTTATCCATCCACTCATCTATTTATCCATCCTGCCTTCCAAAAGGATTTAAGTTATAATGATATAGTATAAACTATAATTGGGTAGAATAACTAAGAAATACAAGGATGAGGGACAGAATGTTACCAAGAGTGGAGCTGACCACACACGCTTGCTGGTCTGCTTCTCCGTGGGGCTGCTTCTGACAGTGAGAGGCAGTGATACACGTGCCCAGGGTGGGCATCTTCCCAACCCTGGGCTCTGGCCTGTCTTCCTCTCCAAATATGCCTCTCTGGTTGTGTCTTGCTGGACCACACACACCCAGGTGGACTTTGTGGGGGTGACCTCTAGATGCAGTGGGTGACAGGGAGAAAGCAGACCTAATTGTGTATGTTTCTGAGGATTGTAGACGTTAAAACCCAAATGCAACAAATTGCTTCACTTCCATAAGGCAAATTAACAGAACCCACCCAACTCTAAAATCTTGTCAGAATTTATAAAACAACATTAGGTTTTCAGAGCTCAAAAAAATAGCAAATTTTAAAATCATTTTTTGAGTTAAGGTTTTAAACCATGTTGACAGGGCCTATGAGATTCTTTCCTTATCTGACATCTCCCTCTACTGACAGTAGTTTCTCTCACTTTTTCCTTAGAACGTAGCAGGGAAGTCCTTTGAAAGGGACATGCCTGTGAAATGCCTTTGAGTCCTTGCTCACAGATTGGAGGAGGACCAGCGGGAAGATCATAGGTTCTGTTTGGGACTTGGGGAATTAGAGCCATCCAGGTTCAGTCAGCAATAGGACACATAAGGCTGGAGCTCAGAATGGAGACCTCAGACAAAGAGAGAAGTGGCAGAGTGGTCAGTGTGGGTGATGAATGAGAAGAGGAGGAGGAGGGCAGTGCCCTAACCTTGAGTCTCTCAGACATAAAGGTCAGGCGGATGGGTGGGAGCCAAACAACACGAATTCAGTCATTTGTCCCTCTGAAGGTCTTTTGACAGCACCTGCTATGGGGGGGGGGGGGGTTGGGGGGGCATCCATTCTTGGCGTGTATAATCCCAATGTGGGGAAATTCCCTCATAGTCAAGAATTGTTTGACAATGTTTCATGTTAGCAAGTGATTGCTTATGATGAGCTAGAATCTGCTTTCTTCCAGTTTCCATCCTGTTTTATCATTCTGCTGTTCTATGTGATGTAGACTTCTGCCTCACATGTTTACCCAACAAATGCTTCCCCATGAGAATCCCATGAGACAAATATGGCTAAATGGGTAAATGCCCCAGTTCAAGGTCTAATCTCTCCCCCCTTCACCCCCCGGCCCCCATTCTAATCCCTTAAAGGCAAAGACTGTGTCTTATTCCCCTCCCTCTCCAGTCTCCAGCCCATCAAACATTTCAGGAAGGCTTTCTATGTAGTGTGTACTTCACATGAATGATCTTTTTAGACATCACAATTGAATGCACTAGGCATTATTATTATCTCCAATTACAGATTAGGAAACTGAGGCTAAGAGTGATATGTAATTTGCACAAAACCACATGGCAAGTATATAATGCAGTCTGGCTTGGAATCCATGTCTTTCTGATATCAAAGCTTGGGCACTTCATCACTGGGACTCTACCTGTTTTGTCTGGAGACAGCATCAGGCACAAAAAAAGCCCACAGTGGTAGCCACTGGACTGAACCAATTTGTAATAATACCTACTTGAAAATTGGTAACTTGGGGTCGTGGGGCTCATAGATAAAACAAGTAAGACTTTGTCTCTGGACCCAAATTTCTTCCCAGTTGACACGACTGACTTTCTTATCTTGGGTTTCTCCAGAGGGCAATAGATTCCTGCTGACCATACTTTAGATGTCATTGGCTCCCCGCTAACCAGCTCTATAACCTTAGGTAAGTTAACTCAACTTCTTTGAGCCTTGAGTTTCTTATCTTTATAAGGGGGATGAGTACTTGATGATATGTTGTGAGTTTAACTGAAAATGTAAGTTAAATGTTAAATATACCATATCTACTGAGAAGTAGATATCAGTCTATGATGGGAAATTGAAAAATTGGTGATTATCATTTCTACCTGAAGAAGATGAATGATTAGAGGAAATGGAGGCAGCAAATGGAGAGAGAAGCCATGGGGGTAAGAGAGCAAATAAAATGCAATGTTATGTTAGCCTTAGAAAGAGAGTGTGATCCTCAGTTCCTGTCTCTCTTAGGGGACATGCAAGAGTCTCTGTCTTGCATTTGGCAAAGAAATACAGGAGACTTTCAAGACTTGTTTCTGCAGAGAAATGAGGATAGAGACAGATGGCAGAGAAGTGGAGCAAAGAAATAAAGGCAATTACTGATGACTATTTGTAAAGTTCGGTAGGAAAAGGAAGTAGAGGAGAGGGGCAGCAATCCAAGGGTAATGGCTTTCTGTCAAGATGATTGATAAATTCTCACTGAATCAATGGCTGAGTGAGTGAAGATGCTTCGAGTTTGATTAAATGATTTCCATAATGTTGACATTGTCGGGTCTGTGGCATCTATATGCCTTTTTGATAATAATGGTGGGAGAAAAATTGGGAAGATTATACAGTAATTTCAGGAAAAACAAAAAAGAAACTCACATCTTTACCAAGAACATTAGGTAAAAATCTTTTCACCTGCTGCCATCTGTGGCTCTCTAAACTCCCAAATTTTGAATGCTCTCCACTTGAAATAAAGTGTCAGTCAGAGAAGACCCAAAAATACCAGTTGTGATTGGAAGCTGATCATCAAGGATTTGGAGATGTATAAATGTGAGTCTGAGAATTTAAATCCATTCAGGCGCATTGCCTGAGATTCTTACGCTCAAATGGACTAAGCTGGATGAAAACCCATTTATGCCCTCAACCCATTCCCTGGATCCAGAGCTCTAATCCTTGAGTGATATTGGTTAGTCAGAAGGAGCCTAAACTTTGCAGGGGTACCTGGTGAGTACCAGACTGGTTATTTCCTACAGACTCGGGTTTCTTACACTTAAATGTGCATGAGAATCCCCTGGGGAGCTTGTGAAAATGCAGATTTTGCCTAAATTAATCTGGGAGGGGCACGAGATTCTCTTTTTGTAACACATCCCCAGGTGGTACTGAAGCTTTGCTGCTGGGCACCAGTATAGTGGACCAGGGGCACCTGACATATTCTTGGTGTCAGTTCAGTTCCAGGACTGGTTTCCTCCCTTCCCCAACTCTACTACCACCATCCCCTGCCAAGAAAATGCAATAAATACAAATTCAGTAACAACAGTTGCTTAGAATCCTGAATTCACAGCTTAACAGTATTTTTTCTCTGCTTTGGGGGGGGAAATGTATTTTCTTCATTTTGGATCCCATAATTCTTCCTCTGTTTTTTTTTTTTTTTTTTTTTTTTTAACCTTAATGGTTTGGCACAAACCCTCTCTTGTTGATTTGGTATTTCCTTTGTGGATAAACTTTCTGGCTTTGGAAAAAGCCTCCTTCTATTATGAGGCACTTTTAACCTGCAGGATTTCCATTTAGCTTAATTGGCATATTTATGTACTGAGGTGGGTGCCTAGAGGGCTTGGGCCACAGCATGTTTTGTATAAATCGAAAAAAAAATGAAATGAGCTGTTCTCACAGTTGTGTGCCCTTCAGTCGTGGAGTGTGGTAAAAGGTTCATCATTTACAGGCTGCAAAAGCTCAGGAAGATCAATAGGCATAATGCAAACGGGAGTCATTTAGAAAAGCAAAACTTGGGATTTTCAAAGCCCAGTTATTTCAGGAGCTTGGCCATTGCTAATTTCCTGTTAAACCCTTCCTGGGCCTTCACTCCCTCTCCATGTTCAGAAATGGCCTTCTCAACTCCTGATGAATCCTCCTTCTAAGGTTAAGCCCAGAAGCCTTCTCCTGAGGGTTGGACAGTTCGTAAACTCTGAGGCACTGACTGTTCCTGGCTAACCCCCTCTGATTACAAGCCCAGCTGCAGACTGTCACTTTCAGGTCACTTCTGAGGCCGAGCATGCTTTGGAGACAAGTGTGGGAATTGATTCTTATTGTTTTAATATAGCTACGGTAATGGCTTACAGATTTTTATATAGTCTGGCCCTGCTGGCATGTCTGTTAAGTCTCTATTAAAGTTGACAAAGGAGAGAGAAGGTCAAAGGGCCCGGGACAAATGCATGGCTTTCCTCCAAGCCAGACTGAGAAATGTCCCCTTAACAAGAATTTTTATGATCTCCTGAAGACCTGAGAGAGAAAGAAGGACCTTTGGTGGATACTGGATGAATTTGACCTCTGAGTTCAAGAGTGCATGTTTCACAGGAGGGGCAGGTGATATCATAGTAGCACAAATGCCACTGGGATGAGTTGATGAAAACAGATACAATGAACCAGCTCCCCTTAGAGTTTTTAGCTCCTGCCAAGATGGCTGTAGTGGGTTGAATGGCGGCCCCACAAAAGACATGTCTATCCAGAAACTCTGAATGTGACCTTATTTGGGAAAAGAGTCTTTGCTTATGTAATTAAGTTAAGAATCTCTAAGAGATCTTCCTGGAAGATCTGAGTGGCCCTAAAACCAATAGCAAGTGTCTTTATAAGAAGAAGAGAGGACACACCCGGGGGAAAAGGCAATGTGAAGATGGAGGTGGAAGTTGGAGGGGTGCAAGGCAAGAGTGCCAAGGACTGCCAAAAGTCTCCAGAAACTGAGAAGCGTGGAACCGATTCTTCCTCAGAGCCTCCAGAAGGAACCAAGCCTGCTGACAGCTTTATTTTGGACTTCTGTACTCTAGGACTGTGAGAGAATACATTTCTGTTGTTTTAAGTCACCAAGCTTGTGATCATTTCTTCAGGCAGCCTTAGGAAACTAACATAATGACCAACTATCCAGTCTGCTGACTTCCTCATCCAAAATCAACCCTTGAGAAGCTCTAGAACCAGGAAGAAACATGGATTCTAGAAATTAGGGATAAAAAATGTGAGCTGCCCCTGAGGAGACTGCTGGTTGTCTTGTCTGGTGGTAGGACAGGTGGGTGGCTGCACCCAGAAGGGTGGTCTGAGGCAACAGTGAAAGAGAAGTTGGAGGAAAGCCTATGAAATTCCGCACTGGCCTCCTCTCCAGCTTATTTGGAGAAGTCAGGGACTGACCCCTCACATACCCTCTGCCAGTGTAACAAGGACACAGGGTAGGGCACCAGATGCCACGGGGCACAGGACCGAGCAGTCCTGAAGTGTCCACTTCTCTCTGCCTCCTCCAATCCCAGGGTTATTGCTTACAACCCTCCCCCATTGCCACTTCTTATGTTTTTAAAGATGCACTCCTGACCAGAGGAGTTGCCTCGGAAGATGGAAGCAAATGGCAAAGGTCAACCGTGGTTCTGTGGTGCCCAAGGCTCCCCCATGGATCTCATCCTTCTCTTCTCTTCAAATTCATCCGAACTCACACAGAGAAGCCCTTCAGATTCCATCCAAAGCAGGATTGCTGGAACAAGAATTTAAACGAATACAGAAGATGCCCGTGATAAAGCATGTTAGATATGTGAAGCAAGAAATCGAAAAAGAACCAGGGGAAAGCTAGGATATTTTAAATAGAGATGGAATAAATAATAGGGTAGATATAGCTGAAAAATTAAGCAGTGAATTCGAAGGTCAATTTGTAACAAATACAGACAATTGGCTGAGAACTTTAATGTATAAAGAACCTGTGTAAATTGAAAACACAACTCCTTAACACTCCATATTTTTCTTTTTAACATGCAAAGGATATGAGCAAAAATTCTCAGTAGAAATAGGAAAGGCCAATAAATATGAAAAAAAATCCAAACTTACTCATAGTAAAATAAATGTAAAATAAAGCCGTGAAATGCTGTTTTAGTCCCAAATTGGAAACGATGTGAAACAACTACAATAATCAATCCACTTGGCATGTCTTTGATGAGTATTTAGATAGAAAGGCCATTGGGAGAGTTATGGGCTTTATCGGAGGCACAGATTTTAGTGCAATACCTGAAGCTGGGGCTTGATGGAAACCTTAGAGAGAGAGCATGCATATACTGGGTGCCCAGAGAGACAAGGCCAAGGAGGTGTGGCCAAGGAGGGCCAGGGAGGCAGGCAGGCTCATAGGTTGCTTGCTCACAGCTTCTCTGGAGAGCTACTTGGAAACAAATCAAAATCCTTTTGACCTGCTAGTAATCCAGAGATCTATACAGAGATGTGGGCAAAGCTGTGTGACATCCATTGACTTGAAACCTCTGCTCTGGCAGGAGAAATTTTCTTCACCTCCTCTCCTCTCTTCTTGCCCTCAAAGGCAAAGCCTCTCCATCCTCCTGTTCTGAGACTTACAGTCACCTGTTCACTTCATTCAGCTTTGCTAAACTATAAGAAGAATGGCTGCCTTCTGTAAACCACCTAAGACAAGGAAGTAGCAACTCTGAGGATACAAGCCATGACCCAAGGTGGTGAGGCACAAAGAAGAAAGATGCCTGAATTCCTGGTGGCAGTCAGTTGTCACACAAGCCTTCAACTGCCTACCTCTGGCTCTTTTTTAATATCAAAAAAATATACCTCTCATCAGTTTAAGCTACTCAAATTGGGTCTCTAGCAGCAGTCAATGCAATTTAAAGCTAAATGCTTTCAATGAAGACTTTGAGCTGAGTTAGCTCTATTCACTAGCACACTTGCCATAAATTTCTCTTTGGTGGCAAGCATTTGGGTGAGTCTGACATCCATTTCCTGAAAGAGTATGAAACGTCCATTAATCATTAAGTAGTTTATTTTCTAGTTAAATTTTTCAAATCCGGTTGTTCTGCGGCAACTCTGGAGCAGGTGGCTGATGATGCGTACAGAGGGCTTGTTCAAGTGATTCACAGGCGTGAGCAGATGTTAAAGGGCTTTAGCTGTTAAAATGGAAAGAACATCTGGAAAACATATTCTCCAGATAGATGAGGCCAAACAGTCCAAGGAGGGGAGGAAGGGTCGGGAGAAGAGAAGGAGGTAACTGGGACCAACAAAGAGTCTGGCATAGGTATGATAAGGCTGAGGGCATGGCAGCCCCCTGGCACTCTGCTGTTTCATGTCATCTTGTTTAAAAATCCCATGAAGCCTAACACTAGGGGGAATGATCCATTGAAGTCATTTGTAAACGAGATGCTAAAATATTAAGGAGAGTTCCTCTCTCGTCTCTTTCTTACCCTATTAAATTACGTCGAAAAATTATTTTTCACTGAAAAAATACGAGACAGGGTACTTCTTTTATAATTCAAATCTGAGCCTAAAAGAAAGTCACAAGAATTACATAAGCAAGTATGTTGTTATAAAATAGATTTGGATGAAAAGATTTCCTAGGAGCAAACAAAGAAATGAAACTAAATAGACGTATGTTTTCATGACTGAAGATTCAGTGCAAAGTGAAGGGCAAAGAATAGCCAGGATAGTCCTTAAGAAAGAGGAGGGAGAGACGGTGAGGGAGAACCTGCTCTATCATGTATCAAGACTAATTATAGTGCTAGAGACATGAAGACAGTGAGGTATTGGATGGATAGACAAGTAGACAATGGTACAAAATAGACAACCCAGATACAGATTCACACATAAACGACCACTTGATTTATAACTAAAGAACCACTAAAGTCATAGGGGAAGGATGTCTTTTTAAATGAATGGTGCTGTGACAATTGAATATCCTTAAGTGAAAGAGAAAGGAAAATGGAAGGAAGGAAGGAAGGAAGGAAGGAAGGAAGGAAGGAAGGAAGGAAGGAAGGAAGGAAGGAAGGAAAGAAGGAAGGAAGGAAGGAAGGAAAGAGGGAGGGTCTTGATTTCTACAATACTTCAAACCACACACAAAAATTGGCTCTAGGGAATTGAAGATCTAAATGTGAAAGGTAAAACTAAATCTTTTATAAAACAATGTCACAGAACATGTTCATAATTTCAGAGTATGAAAATATTAAACAGAACACAGAGAGTACTGTTGAAGGAACATATTCATAAATTGAACCATATGAAAATTAAAACTTTAGACTGAGTGGCTTATAAATAACAGAAATGCATTTCTCACAGTTCTGGAGGCTGGAAGTCCAAGGTTGCCAGCGCGGTCGGCTTCTGTTGAGAGCCGTTTTCTGGGTAACTTCTCATATCCTCCCGTGGGGAGAGCAGAGCCGAGAGGAAGGAAGCTCTCGCATGAGTCTTCACGAGTGATCCCATGGGGCTCCACACTTACGACCTCAGCTACTCCTCATTACCTTCCAAAGGCCCCACCTTCTTCTACGGATTTTTGGGGGGGACACACATTCAGTCCATAACAAATCCCTATGATTTCATTTTTGTAGAGTTCACAAGTGGCAAAAACTAAGACACACTGTTGAGGGATGCACATGCACAGTTAAGTGGTAGAAGGGGAGAAAAACAAGGAAGTGATCAACATAAAGGGAGAGGGGAATGTGATCAAGAAGGACTTGTGGGGACTTCTGGGCTCCGGAAATGTGTTTTGGGACCCAAACCACAGTTACCTGGATGGTTGCTTTACACTAATTCATTAAGCTTCGTATTTATGTTTCATGCATTTTGATATATGTGTAATTTTTTTTCCAAATGAAATTTAAAAGAAAAAAACTGAAGAGACTCAATTCAGTCAGATATCTGAATCGGGGGGGAAATTGGCAAATTGATAAATGACCTCTTCATACTTTAAACAATGTACATGATACTCGTGGATGTTTGTTTCCTGGTTTTGCAAATACATTGTAAAATTTTCATCATGAGTCCCTCCTGGGCACCAATGATTGAGCCAATGATTGTGCATGGAAAGGATATTTGATTTTCACAAGAGTTGTATTTCATATAAAATATTCAACTTACATCAATTTTTCTTTGCATGAGGGGACATGAATAAGAGCCTTCAGAGTGGCACTATTCAAAATAGAAAAAAAATTGGAAAGGGTGTCCGTCAAAGTGAAATAGATAAAGTGATATTCAGCCACAAAAGAAAAGCTACAGACAATAATCTGAATCAATCTTTTTTTTCAAATGTGGAGCAAAAGAGAACAAATAAAACAGGGCATTTTTTTCTATGATTACATTTTTATTATGTTCAAATACATGCAAAATCCAAACTATAATGTTTAGAGGTACACACTTACATGGTAAAAGAGTGAAGAAAAACCAGGAAGGGATAAGCATAAAAGGGATGGGCCAGGCAAAGGAAGGCTCGACATATGCTAACACCAGTTCAGACTCACTGGAAAGATCAATCAAGACTAAGAATCTCGTTCCCTAAAGATGCTGATGAATTACTTTCTAGGATCGTAGCATCCCAGGGATTGGAAGGAAACTTAAAGATCACTAAGATTAGTAGATCTTTGATTTTTTTTTTTTTAATTTCAATTTCTTTAAATTGTTTCAAGATGCCTCAGAGATTTCAATAAAGGGTTGCTAAACTTTTTATTTTGCCAGGTAAGGTATATTTAAAATCCCACTACTACCTATCACTACCATTAATTCATAAAAGAAACAGCATTTCACCCTTACAATGTAAGAAGTAAAAAGATATCAGAATAAACGATAGTCCTTTAAATGGAATAAATTAAGATTTAGGAACAACATTGTCCGTATCTTTCTAGGGACTTAATAAGAAAACCTTACAATGGGCTAGCACCTATCCCTAGACTATTCTCTGCTTCACTCTCCAGCTCTGAAGAAGTCACCTTTTCTACAGACCACCATTCTACTCCACTGAAATCACTCTGTGGAAATGACTGATGGTGTGATTGTACTGCTAGAGTCAGTCTAATACATGGCGTAAAAAAGACTGAAAGTTTGACATTCCCATTTCCTCTCCCATTCCATCCCAATCTGGTTCATTCCTTTAACAAATATCATTGGAGCATCTGCTACACACCCAGCCCCATTCCAGGCACTAGGGAGGTTGAAGTGAAAAAGACAAATCATCCTGACCTCGTGTATGGTTGCATTTTAGTTGGGAAACGGACAATCATAAAGTAAATCCATTAAACAAATCATTTCAGATGAGGAAAGAACTATGAAGAATATAAAGCAGGGTGGGGGATAGAGTGTGATGGGGGAGGAAGGAAGGAGATATTTTAGGTTGAATGATGTAGAGATTGAAAAGCTGCCCTATTTTCTATGACTCTAACCATTGGACTTTGTCAGCTTCCATCCATTACTACATTTGCCCTTTTCCTCCTCTATCTCTGGAGAGAGAAGAAAGAGAAGGAAGAGCACAGGACAAATGACTGAGTAAGTGTTTCTAGGAGTGAGTGAGACTAATCCTGAATTTGGATAAAAGAAAGAGAAGAGCCAAGAGTTGCCAGGAAATGGCTTTGGCTGCAGCTGCCAAAGAAGAGAGGATAGACTCCAGGAAGAGAGAAGGTGGTCAAGAAGTCTCAGTGCTTCAGGGATAGGACAAGGAAGGAGGACTGGGAGAGGAAGAATGGTGGGCCGGGGTAGAGTGAGAGCAGGGAGGTCTGGGAAGGAAAAGGGAGCCTGAGATCTCTGTGATGAATTCATTCCTTCTTTAACATGAGTCTGGCCAGCTTGCATGAGGTTTCGCTTTCTTTGATTGGCAAAATGTATGACAGACTTATTAAAGAAGCACTGAACCAAGGATTATTAATCAGCATCTTCCGATCTCCAAGAGGTCTTGGTACAGAATTTAAGGGGTCCATGAACTGGAAAGGTTAAAAGGGAAGGGGGAGGAGCTAGACGAAGGAAAAGAAGGATATCTATAAAATATTGAGAGCATCAAATCTTTATTTTCACTAACCTCTAACGAAAATTAAGCAGCTTCATCAAATATGGTTACATCGCCATACAGCAGATACCATATATCTTGAAGTATCATTTTTGCTCGTTACTGTTTCAAAATTACAATTGGTTGGAGGCCTGCCCCTGGATCTCATTTATTGCATTAATAAAGAAGCACATATATTACTATAGCTCACATTTTAAAATTTTTCTGATCACTATATTTCAATATAATTGGTTTACTTTATAATCCTATGCATTCTGTTTCATGCATTTAAAAATATGGTGCTGAGAAGAAACTCAGAAGCCTCCACAGACTGCCAAAGGGGCCAAAACCCCCGGTATTAAACTCTGCCGAGACCTTGATTGGAAAGAACAGAATCCTTCAAGTCAACCATGCCAGGGGAGCTTGCAGAATTGCCTAAGAACAGACAGGATCACATTTAATTTGGGGCTCCAGGCCCTCGACCTTAGGAGAGATTCATAATAATGATGACTCTCCTCTAGCTGGCTAGGAGTCCTGCGGAGTATTTCATTCTGTAGGTTTGGATACTGTCAGACATTTCAGGGGAAATAGTGCCATCTGGTGGCAGACTTTCTTCCTTCGCTGCACACTTCTATTTGTCTTGTAGTTGGGAGCGTTCACAGCAAAGCATGTCGGCGTTCAGAATGGTCAGTGTGCAGCTCCACCCTGCCTCTGTCCACGTGTCCAGTCTTGCCAATTCTGCATGTCACAGATTCAACGCGTGATAATACTCAAGCAAGATTCCGCAGAATCACACTTTATGGCTCCTTTGTAGAAATGTTCAGCAGGGGCAGTGATTGGCAGTGTTTGAATTCCAGTTCTTTCGAGGCTTCAATAATGGGGTGAAGGTCTCTCTCCCTCAAAAAAGCATTTTCATTTGTGATAGTGCTTGAAGCATTTCAAGTGCAAGGTGCACAGAAGAGCTAGGAAGCCTGTCGGAAAGTCCATTGCCATCGGTCTGGAGGCTTCGGGTGGCATTGATTTTAATGGACTCCCTGGGTTTCTGGCACACTGAGCCTGGATTTGCTCCCATGTTTTGGTCAACTTGCCCTTGTCACTGGTCCTTGTGTCGTCAATTGTGAAACTGGCTCGTCACCTGGACTTTGCTACTTCCCCTCACCTCCCTGACCGCTCCTCCTGACTTCTGTGGTCCCTCCCTGGCCTTTCCTCATAAACTACAGCAACAGCCTTCTAACTGGTCTCCCTTTCTCCACCCTAGTCCCCCCGAGTTCATTCTCCACACGGCAAAGAGAGTGATCCTGTAATGACACAAGTCAAATTATACTATTCCTCTGCTCAGAATCCTTCTCGCTCAGAGTGGAAATAAAAGTCTTTACATTATACTATACTACAAGGCCTTGCAATCGGGCCCACAGATAACTCTCTGCCCTCATCTCCTACTGCCTTCACCCTCGCCAACAATCCTAGCCACTTGGCTCTTCCTCTAACAAACCAGGCATGGCTCTGCCTCAGAACATTCGTACTCGCTCTTTCCTCTGCCTAACACACTGTTCTTCCAGGTACCAGCATGTCTCATTCTCTCACCTCTTTCACAAGCCAGAGACCTGTACCCCGTCATTGTTTCAGTTTTCTCCATATTACGTATGGAGAAAACCATCTCACATTATTGTACGTATTCATTTTGTATTGTCTTCTTCCTCCTGCTAGAATGTGATCTCCATGAAAATAGTGATTGTTGTCTGTTCAGTTTATTGTCGTCTCCCTAATGTCTGAAAAAGTGCCAGTCACAGAGCAGAAAAATCCCATTTTTTTAAGCTGTAGGAAAGACTCATATTTCCTGCCATCAGATCACACTCCACCTTGGGGATGGACCCTCTTTCACGGCCTGTAGCGAGATCTATCCCCACCCGACCCCCCGCCCCCAGACTTTCCTGACCTCTGAGGTAACTGGATGACTCTCACCTTCTGAGCTACAGCAGGTTACTCTGTTGCTTATAGTCTAGAAGCAACACCCTGAAAAGCAGAGTGGCCCAAATCTACTTTTCATGTCAAATCTGAACCAACCTTGGGACACAAAGATCACTAAATTAGAACTTTGGACTAAGGTTACTGTGGACGAAGTAACAGTGTACAAATGGACAATGCTTGTATAGGATGGCTGCGCTTTAGTTTCTCCTTGAAAGCTTTTGAAAAATAGCAGTCCCTTAGACCTCTCCACTTGGGGCTTCGGACCCCATTAGTTTGAGCTGGAGGTTCAAGCATAAGTATTTTTAAAAACCTCCCCGGTGATTCTAATGACTTCACAACGGACACGGCATTGTGTGTTACTGCATGTGCTCTTCACGGTACATCCATGTGACAGTTGGGATGGCTGGTGTTTTTGTCCCCATTTTACAGGACACCCAAGAGGATGACTGACTTGGCAGCCAGGAAGTCTAAGAGCTAAGATTCAAATCCAGTTCTAGCCCCAACTCCAGGGCTTTTCCCCACCAGAATATAGCAGAGGTCATCCCTACATTAGGTTGTATATCCAGGCATAACTACCTCTACTTCTCCTTAGTAACGTATATCTAACTGCATTTTATTGTCTGCTCCATTGGGCTGCAAAACTTGAGAACAGAGACCAAGCGGCCTTGTTCACACAGAGCCTAGCGCATTCTAGGTCCTTCACAAGTTATTTATTGAGTGAATGAATGAATGAACGAACGAACGAATGAATGAGTGAACAAACGAACGAATGAATGAGTTAACAAACGAACGCAGCCATTGTGCCATTGGTTCTACCATTCTCAGCAAACTCATTGTTGGTTCTGCTTGTCCTGCTTGGGTGGCTACATTGCCCGGTGAAAGTTACAGTCACATACTGGCTTTACTCCAGCGACATCTGAGCGCACGTTTTAACCCAGCTCAGAGGAGCTTCCAGGAACCTTCTTTCCTTTTCCTTAGAACATTTCTGCCGCTGAAATACTGACTGAGGCCTTGGCATGAAGAAATTAAATTTATGTCTGTTCACAAATCCCAAAACAGCTGGCTTGTCATAAGTAGAATAAGTCTCTTCCGCAACAAGTCAAAGAGGAAAGGAAGAATGATCTTCATTAAGATGTTTCACCAACTAATTTTTTTTCCGGATGTATCTAGTGGCTCCCTACAAACTGGAAAAGGCCTACCACCTCCAGTCAATGATGTTATGGTCACATTACCAAGTGTGTGACTGGAGCCTGTGGATCGGTGTTTCTCAGCTTCAGCACCATTGACTTTTGGGGCTGGATAATTCTTTGTTATGGAGGCTGTCTTGTACGTTGTAGGACTGTAGCAGGATCGCTAGCTACCCATTAAATGCCAGACACACACACACAAAATGACACACACACAGCCCCCTCCCTATCCGATGACGATTCATTTATGTCAACTTGTCTGGGCCACACTGCACAGCTATGTTGTCAGACATTATTCTGGATGTTTCTGTAATGTTTTGTGGGGTTTTTTTTTTGTTGTTTTTTGGATGAGAGTGACATTTAAATTGGTAGACTTTGAGTAGAGCAATTTGCCCCTAACCTTGTGGGTGGGCCTCATCTAATCAGTTGAAAGTCTACACAGAACAAAAGACCTCCCTGAAGCAAGGGGCAATTCTGCTAGCAGACAGCCTTCTGATCTGAGCTGTAACATCAGCGCTTCCAGCCTGATGGCCTTTCAACTGCAGATACTGGACTTGCCAGCCTCCATAATCACATGAGCCAATTCTTTAACCTCAGTCTCTGTGTATATACACAGATCCTATTGATTATGTTTCTCTGGAGAACAGTGCCTAATACCCCAGTATTACCGTGTTTCCCCAAAAACAAGACCTACCCGGACAATCAGCTCTAAGGCGTCTTTTGGAGCAAAACTTAATATAAGACGCGATCTTATTTCACTATAAGACCAGGTAATATAATATAATTAAGATGAGATGAGATGAGATGAGATGAGATAAGATAAAAATACCGCGTCTTCTATTAACTTTTGCTCCAAAAGACGCATTAGAGCTGATTGTCCAGTTAGGTCTTATTTTCGGGAAAACAGGGTAGTATTTATTACTCCCCAAAATGGCCTCAGGTACTGCTGAATGACTCCTGTGGAGCAAAATAGTCTCTGTTGAGAACCCTCGCTATGGACAGATGAGAACGGCATTCCTTCAGGGCACAGTTCCTAGAGAAGTTGACCTGGCTAGAGTAGTCTGGAAGGTAGAGGAAGCAGAAATATCTCCTGGGAGGTGTTTTCTATATGTGATTTGGTTGGAGTTTGTCCAGGCCTAACCTGACAGCAGAGGTCTCAGGAATCTCTGAAATAAGCTAAGACTGATCAACCCTCACCTTGCACCATAAAATCCTCTCATCTAGAAGAACTGTCTTATATTAATATATGCTTGACTTTTACTTCAAAGCAAAATAAAGGCGAATCACCTTTGAATCCAGTCCTTACAGGTGCTCGCATCTATGGGGCTCTCTCTCAATTACTCTCTGTTGAAAAATTAAGTATTGCTTGGAGAAGATGAGCCATAAAGTAGCTCAGTCCATGCAGATGTTGGATGCTTAGAGGACACCTGAGAGAATCAGTTTTCTATTTTTTTTTAAAAAAAAAGCAAAGAAAAATAATACAGTTATTATTCCTGTGTTGTAGATTTGAATGTTGTAAGACCTTCCAAAAACAGTATTGAGTGACTCCCAAGGTGCCTGTATTGATGACCGAGATACTTCCATCAGAGGTGAATATGAAGACTTTATTCAGTGAAATGTGACAGTAAGAACGAAGTTATAAATTTATATATTATTTCAAATATGTACATGTCACTAAATACATATTACAAGGAGACAATTGGCTAGTTTACTTATATCTATAAAGTTGAAGTGACGAAGCTGGCCCAGGGCACTCCGGGCCGGACTCTCGTTGGCAGAGGGAGGAGCCCTGTATAATGCAGCATATACGGTATTTGCTAAGGCAAAAGGATCACAGGTGCAATAGTCCTCTCTTCTAGCTTCCTCTTTTTCCTCTGCTTTTCCACTCTACCTTTTCCTCCACTTCCCTTTCCTATTCTTCTCATCTTCCTCCTCTGCTTCCTTCTCTCCCTGTCTTCTTGTTCTCCTGGCTTTGCTTGTTCTTTCTCCTCCCTTCCTCATTCCTTTCAAGTATGTACCTTTCAAACATCTCCATCCCCATGCTCATAGGTACCCGTTCTAATTCACATATCAGATTCTGATGAAGGAAGTGAATGTAGAGAAAGAGGTGGAACAATCGATTCTTGTTATATCCCTAAGACTGTCAGCATGTGGAGCCTACGCAGACGGACAAGGCATGGGAAAAGTTGTGCCCAGGATAGTTCCCACCGTGAACTTGGCAAATAGCATTCATTGCCTCCATGTGAATCTCAAAATGGGGCTCCCCAGCCCATAATTTCAAAAAAGTAAAGGTTGTATCTTGTTATTCCTTCTACTGCAGGGATGAATTTGCTGCAAGAGTCAGCATTTTCTTTTCTTTTTAAGTCAGATTGATTTGACTAAGCTCCCACCCACCAGGGCTAGTGAATATTTTCAGTTGGGTTTCTGGGAGCCCCTCCCTCACTCATGAATCATGGAGTGCTACAGAACTTTAGCTGCCCGTGAAATTGAGGAATGGGGGGGCCCTTCATCTTTAGTTCATTATGGAGCCAAGGCAATGCCCCTTCCCCAAGGCCCAGGACCTTCCAAGGCAGGTGCTTCTGCTCCACCTTAAATAATCCCACATTCCAGGAGGCCCACCCTCCTCCCCGACCCCACCTCCTCTCCCTACCCCTCACCACCCGGATTTTGTCCTTTTAACACCTGCAATGTTCTCCCTTGGAGATTTCACCTCGTCTTCCGGGAGTTCGGCTTTCTTCTTTTTTCCTTCTCCTCCTCCTCCTCCCCCAGCCACTTCCCCTCCTTCTCCTCCTTCTTTTGTCAGGTGATGTGAGGAAAGGGGAAATACCTTTCATTCTTTTAGTTACAGCTGTGAGAATGAGACTAAATTAATGCCTCAGTGAATTATTTTCTCATGAATCTATTTTCTGATTCTTTTTTAGACTTTGGTGAGTTTTCCCAAAAGCTCCTGCATGAAATAGTTGAACAAACTGTTAGGTTATACTTAGCTTATTTTTTATCTCAGTTATTCCTAGGTATCGTTTCTTGGTTTCCATTATTTCTTCATGATTTTTTTCTTTTGTTCCCATGATAAAAGACAGGATGGTTACAATGAGCAAGTCTGGAATTTGGATGTATGTTGTACAATTCTCCCATGAAATGTATTTATAAGCTTTATCGCACCTTGCCACAAGGCGTTTCCTAATTTACAGGTGTAGGTGTTTTAAAAGATTAGTCTTATGAATACTTATTTTCCCTAATGTATTAAAAAGAATGTATGTGGGGCCAGGCCAACTTTTTACTGAGGGTAACTCCAAAGTCATTCAGTGGCCAGTCACTTGTTGCCTTATAAGGCAATTCTTGCCATTATTCCTATGTAAAACTCTTAAATTGTGTTCCTTCTTTCACTGCCTGCTGTCAGCACATGGGTCTGGACCCACGTGACTCTCCGTTTAGGGGACTGAAATACTGCAGGTAACTCCTAGCTGTAGCAGTCCTTCTAGTAGGCCGTCCATATCTCCCACCCTTACTTCTTCATTGCATATTGTCTGGTCCCCCTTACCAGCAGATACATCTTCTTTTTTAAATTTTATTGGGGAATATTGGGGGACAGTGTGTTTCTCCAGGCAGTTGTCCTTCAATCTAGTTGTGGAGGGCGCAGCTCAGCTCCAAGTCCAGACGCCGTTTTCAATCTTTAGTTGCAGGGGGCGCAGCCCACCATCCCATGCGGGAATTGAACCAGCGGCCTTGCTGAGAGCTCCTGCTCTAACCTACTGAGCCATTGGCCACCGCTCCCCGCCCCCAGCAGATGCATCTTTGTCTAAGAGCTTCTCTGATGCCGCCAGATGCCTTCTTGTTGCACACGTGGTAGGCTGGAAGTTCTGGGAAACCACAACCCCCGCCCTCAGGAGCAGCCCTCAACCCATGACTGGTGGGCGTCATGTATAAACACCCTAGCTCCTGTACCCGTTGGGTGGACTATTTCTGAGGTGTATGTTCCGTACTGGCTCTCTGAGTTCCCCAACAGGATTAATCCCCCCTTACCCACAATGGTAAATAGCTTGACAATGAACCCTTTGTTGGCTGCCTTCTGTTCCCTGTCTCTCCCCCAGTCCCATACCGGTCATTTCCTGGCATAACCCCCCAAAATCAGTTATTTTTGCTTGAATCTTTGTTTTAGGGTTGACTTCTGGAGGAGCTCACTGTAGGACACTGCCTCTCATGTTTACCCCCACAAAACCACTTAGGCACAGTCTTGTTATATTTCACCTCCTTATTAATTTCAAAAAGATTTAAAAAAAAACAAACTTTGCAAACATCACCACTTCCGCTCAAAAATCATTGGCAACTTCCAGTGATTATGTATAATATATGTACCATCACTCCGAGCTTGTTTCTTTATTTGTGATGTATTTGTGATATAATAATACTATACAGAGTTGTGGTAGTAATTTGCATACTAAATATGAGAGATGCTCTAAAATGTATCAAATGCTATACAAAAATTAGTCATGATTAAGTGGTTGGCAAATACTCCCTCCTGCTGCTGAAAATGGGAATGATGAAGTTACACAAGACTAGCTGTTCCCTGGGGATAAAGGATGTGAATATCAGGAAAAACAGGCAAAAATACATGTATCACTACAGTGAGTTTTATAGAACCAATTCCTGGGCAATAGAATAGCATGATCATATCTACTGCACGTATTCATTAATCCTACAAAAGCTTATTGTTTTCATGTAAGTCATCATTTTTCTCCCCCGCTCAAAATGCTGAGATGTCTCCTCTTTTCACTCAAAGCCAAGTCCAAAGTACTTAAAATGGCCTAGAAACTCCCTTCACTGTCTGCCGACCGCTCCCACCCTCCTTCTGACCTCGTTTCCTGTTATTCTTCCATAGTGGACTCCAACCACACTGCTCTCCTCCCTTTTCTCAAAGACACTAGTCATGTGGGCTGATGACTCCTGCTTTGAGTCCTTTGCTCTAAAGGCTTTGCTCCTAAATATATGTTTAGTAAACTTCCAAACTGCCCAGCTCTTTCCTCAAATCTCTCCTCAATGAGACCCACTCAGACCACCCTATTTAGTTTTGTAACCTGTCCACCCAACCTGGCTCTCTCTTTACCCGGCTTTCCTTTTTTTTCTTTTTCTTTTCAACTGTAGTACTTCTGACACATCCTGCAATGCACTTGTTGTTATTATTTGATGTTTAATGGTAGAGTCTTACTTTTGTTGACTAATATATCCTAAGTACCTTGAACAGTACCTGGGACAGGGTAGTCTCTGAATAAATATAGTTGCTGAATTTGACTTAAGTTCTTACTATATCCTAGTGAATACAATGGCTATACTCCCTACACTTATGGAATTACAGGCTAGCAATGACACTCACCTAACAAGTGTATTGACAACTAAGTATGTGCCAGGCAATCTGCTTAGGCCCTGGAGATATTACAGCAAACAAAAGACAGTTTTCCTGTTCTAATACAGCTCATTCTTATTAAATGATATAATGATGTTATTAAAATTCTAGATTGTCATTTTAGTATCCCTGTTTCTTGGACAGACACCCAGAGTGTCCTGCATCGCACATACTAAATCTCAGTACTTAAGTGTATTAAAACGAACACTGGATTTGTGTAGCTCCCTCAAACCAAACTTCTACTTTCAATGCTGTCATCTTTTGACTCAAGAGTTTATATAATGTATTGTCCAAGATGATTTTTCGGAGCTCTATTGCTTTGAGTTGCTAAATACTAGATAATATATCAATGAATATATGGCAGAAATGTATCTTGTCCCCCAAAATATTAAAAGGGCAGGGGATTTGGCTTCAAAAACCCTGAGGACGGTTATGGTTTTTTGTCCTGGTCTTGCCAGTAAACTAGTCATATGACTGTGGCAGGTAGAGGGTGTACCCCTCAGGTCTCCCTTCAAGCTGGAACCTGCTGGAAGCATGAGAGGTGTGGTGAGCTCAAAGCCTGCAGCTCGCACACCTTCACGACCTCCTGCAGTATTCAAACCCACGTCAGTCTCCCAGGGCTATTCCAAGCCAACCACGCAACGTGGCGGAGGTATAAAAGCTAGGACTTTCCTGACCAACTCAGGACTCTTCTAACGGTCCATCTTTGCTTTGACACTCCACACCAGCCTGCCCAAAACTTTCTCCGAGCCTTTCTCTAAGTCTCTTCCTACAAATTTCTTCTTTCCCACATCAAAGGCCAAGGTTCTCCCATTTCCTCCATTCCCTCTTTCCTTGATCTTTCACAGGCTATTCCCTGCATACATCTCTTATATTTCTAACTCTGTCTTTGCCTTTGCTTCCCAGAAAACTTGAAACAACACAGTAGGTACCAGGAGCGGTTCCAGAAAGCTGTCAATAAGGTGGGAGTTTGAGACTGGATCACTCACCAGGGCTGGCAAGGACCATCACCATCCAATGGTATGTAGGGCACAGCTGGTCCTTGGCACCAGATTGTTGCTCAACTACTAAAAACAAAATCACCCCTCCTGACCAGGGGGCATCTGATGGAGAGAAATGTCCTTGCCAGTGCAGTGGTTCAGGCATTTGGGGGTTGTGGGGGCGGGGCGCGGGGGGTACGCTGTGTATAAGGATAGTGGGGGGGGTGTTTCTTGCGGTGACAATGAGAACTGGGAGCAGTCAGTCGGTTAGAGGCCAGCGGGAGAACCAGCGTTGTCTTTGGAAGCTTACAAGGAGCACAGTGTGATAAGCAAGCACAAGATTTCAGAAGCATTGACTCTCCTGACTCGTTTACATGCTCAGCCGAGGTGGTCTGTTACACTGAAGGCAGTGACCTGACTGGGTGAACCTGAGACCCTGAAATATGAGATGGGGACATGAGTGGGAACCCCCCCAAAGATGTGGGCTCCACTAACTGTCCTGCACACACAGAGCTTGCAGAGGTGGCCCGCACCTCCTTATTGAGAGCGAGACTTACCTTGTGCAGGAAGACACTGAAGAGACCTCTGTGTGCAAGATGACACCTGCTCCCCCAAACCCCTGCCCCAACTGCCTCTCCTGGTGACCAGGCCAATACCTAGGGTGAAATCCAACATAACCCAGCTAAGGACATGCTGGACCTGCTGAGTAAGGAAAGAGATTATACCCCCACACCCCCACATGACCTGCAAGAATTGGCCAGCAAATACCATCAAGAGCAGAGGCGTACCCAGGGGCTTGACCAACAGGCTGGAAGGTAAAAGTGAAGGTGCAGAAAAATACTGACTTGGGGCCACTTTCTTGGAACATGGTGTTTAACACCATGGTGTAAACCCCGGCAGATGGGGCAAACACACTGGCTTCATTCCATAGCCTGGAGAGCCAAGGTTAAATGCCTAAGTTGTCACAGCAGATGGTTAAATACCGTAGGATGAAAAAAAAACAGGTGGAAAATAGGATCATTCCTTGGAATGAACAACAATATTCATTTACAGTTTTTTACCAGGGCTGTGTTAGCTCGCCCACCTTCTGTCTCAATATAGTCTGACAAGATCTGGGCCATCTGGGCAGCACACTGATCCACTACATCCGTAGCATAAAGACATGGCTAGCATGCTAGCGACCTTGGTAAGAAATATGTGTTCCAGAAGGTAGAAGACAAACCCTCCAGAGATTCAGGGACAGACCACTTCCGTAAGCCTTTCAGGAAACCTAAAAGCTAGGACTCAGAAAACGAAAGTGCACATTTTTAGGGTCGGGGCACGTTAGGACGTCCACTCCAAAGTGAAGACACATTGCCACATCTTGCATTCCCTAATACAAAGAAAGAAGTACCATGCCTGGTGGGCCCCTAGGTTCTGGAGGCCACATATTCCACGTCTAAGAATCCTGCTCTGGTCCATACACCAAAGGACATGGAAGGCTGCCAGCTCTGAGTGGAGCCTGGGTCAGGAAGGAGCTGTGCAGCAGGTCCAGGTTGTAGTGAAAGCAGCCTGGCAGACCCCGTGGGGTGGGAGGTGTCAGTGGTGGGGAAAGACGCAGGAAAGCCCAAGTAGGAGGATCACGACACAGGGCTCTGAGGTTCTGGAGCCAGGTCATGGCATCATTTGTAATGAAGAGTGACACACATCTCAGCAAACAGCTCCTGGCATGTCACTGAGCCCTGACCGAGAATGCTTGACTAGAGAGTACCAAGGAACACCCATCTGGGACTATCCACTATGAGCTGAGTTGTGTCTTGCCTGTCAATTCATAAAGCCAGATGGACCCAACAACAATCCACTGTAAGATGGAAATGGTGTATCGGGGATTGAGCCCAAGGAGGACTGCTGGGCATGAATTAGCTGCATGCAAAGGGAGCCCAGATTTCCGTATCGCCCACATGACAGCACCAGCCCCCCTTCTTTAGCTCTCATTCAGGCCGTATAGCAGGGTGCCATAGACAGCTGAAGGAGGAAGCAAAGCCCAAGCAGTTTACAGATGAGTTGGCTCAGTCTGTGGTTGTAAACTGAACCTAAACAGCAGCACTGCAGCTTCCTTCATGCTGAAAGACAACGGAGGGGGCAGGATCTCCCTGACAGGCAGGCGGTGCGCATGGCCACCCACTTTATGTGGAAGGAGAAGTGGCCCACGGTGAGAACACAGAGAGATTCCGACTCATTGGCTAACGGCCCAAACAGCCGGGCAGGGGCCTGGAAGGAAAAGGACAATGGGCGATAAGGAGGTCCAGGGTAAAGGCGTGGGGGTGGACATATGGGAGTGGAAAACAAGATGGGAACATTTTCACATGTTAATACCCATCAAAAGACATTCACCGTGGACACTGAACAACCAAATAGGCAAAATGACTCAACCAGTTGACATTAGTCAGCTTTCAGCACTGGGCACTCTAAAACTGGCATGATGGCTACATGAATGAGTTGCCACAATGCCAGAGATGGAAGCTACACATGGGCGCAATGGCATAGACTTTCACTTACCACGGCCAATCTAACTACTGCTTCCTCTGAAGTAGAAGGTGCCAGCAACAGAAACCATTGCTGAGGTTGCTGAGCCCGATATAGCCCTACATAGTTCCCAAAGAGACCAACAGGCCACCTACTGGTAAGTTGATGCCATCGGACTCCTTTCGTTCTGGAAGGGCCAGCAGTTTCTCCTTGTAGGGATAGAGTCCCACTCCAAGGGTGTGTTCGCCTTTCCTGCCGAGAGCCTCAGCCAGCACCACTGCCCAGAAGGTAATGAAATGCCTGATGCGTAGGCATGACTCCGACGTAACATAGCATCGGAACAGGGGACACACTTCACAGCAAAGAAGGTCATAGGATCTATAAGTCATATCACATACTGCGCCATCCAGAGGCAGCCAGCCTCACAGAGCATTGCATCGGCCTGCTGAAGCACCAGCTTGGAGGCTATAATCTGCAAAATCAATCAATCAGAATCAGAGATCTCCATACGAGGCTGTAAGAATAGATCTGGGAACCAAGGGGTAGAAGCAGGAATGGTTCCACTTGCTGTCATTCTCAATGACCCTCTTATAACCCCACAGCCCTGGGTTCTACAGGGTTAGAGGTCCTTGTGCCAAAGGGGACACTCTTGCCAGGGGCTAAACAAGTGTTCCACTGAACTATGGATGCGACCTAGACATTTTGGACTCATTATGTCCAGGACCAACAGTGAAAAGAGGAGTCACCATCTTGCAGGGGTGATTAACTCTTACCACAAGGAGAAGGTCGGCTGCTTTTATATGAGGGGACCCTGGAGGGATCAGGGTAGAGCCCAGGAGATCCACGAAGGTGCCTCTCAGTACTCCTTAGCTCTCACTGGAACCAGCAGTGGACCCGAGTAGTAACCTTGCCCTAGATGGGTAAGATACCAGGGGCTCGGAACCCCCACAAGTGAAGGTGTAAGTCACCGAGCCAAGGGTAAGCCACCGAAAGTTGCCAAGTTCCTAGCTGAGCGTGAGGTGAAAATAGAATGCACAGCGTGGGAGGGAGATGATGAGTGTCTGCTGCAGCCCTAAGGACATTATGGTTCATCTCACTGATCTCCCGCTTCCTTAGAAGAGAGCCACAGGCGCGATGGAGAAGCTACTCTCCTGACGTGGATAGAAAGTAGACCTGTGCTGTGCAAGGGGTGGACTCCGGTGGCCATGACAGTGAACTGCCCTGATCTCCGTTCAGGAGAGAACCTGCTGCAAGACACACAGGTAGCTGCTGACAGCCTCCCATGGCCACAGCTCCGTGTTCCCCCTCAGCATTTACGCTGAGGTCATGCTCTCCCTGGGTTGCTCCCAGCCAGTGACTGAGCACTGAAGGGTACTAGAGCCAGGCCATTCCTACCCTATGGAGGCCTCCTTCAGTGGGCAATCTCTGCTCTGGAGCTCTATGTTGGCCTCGGCGAGACTTTCTCAGAGCTCTACTGTAGTCTCAAGATCTTTCTACCACATCCTTCTTCCTCCCGTCTCCACCTGCACAAGTGTCAGATCCGTATTATGGCGTGAGGCTCTTCCCACTTACTCCTGTTCCCTCTCTCCCCGTCTTTCACAGGCTTTTCCCCAGTAAATTTCTTGGCTTCCTAATTCTATCCTGGCATCTGCCTCCTGGGTTTAGGCTAGTTGGTTAATCTTCACCTTAAAAGGAGGAAGAACACTGGGTAGGTAGGTAGAAGTGGAACATCGCTGTAAGTCCTGACTAACTTTCTATAGTTTTAAAAGTAAAACGGGAGGGATAATTAAAAAATTATTAATATGCTTACTTATCAGTCTATTACTCATAAATCAAGGAGAACAAAAAAGCCAAAACCAGTCACTACTTTCCAAAGGAAATACAGTTGGCCCTTGAACAATGCATGGGTTAGAGGCGCCAACTCCTGTGCAGTAGAAATCTGCGTATAACTTTTGACTCCACAAAGAAGTTAACTATAGTCACTCCTCAGTATCCAAGAGGGATTGTTTCCAGGACCCGCCGTGGATACCAAAAAACAATGAATGCTCAAGTTTCTTATATAAAATGGCATAGAACAATGCATACGTACTTCTGATCAAGCCTAAAAACATTGAAACAAAAACTTAAACCAAAAGTTGTTCTCCTTCTAGCTAAAACCCAGAGCTGGTACATACTGCTTGAGTTTTATTTTTACAAAATCACAGTGCAATTTAAGGGCTCTCTGTATACAAGATAATTCATGGGCTCTAAGTGCTATTAACTAATCTTGGTTTTTATTTCTCCGTCACACGCTGACATAATCTTGCATTAAAGCTAATACTTTATACTGCCATCAGATAAACTTTCATTTTTGTCATACGACTTTTCTGCTGCCCCTAATAAGCATGTCACCAAAGATAGTAAATTAGGACAGGGTCAATTTTGTGTTTACTAGACAGCAACCAGAACATTATAAATATGCAGTTAATGCTTAGATTATATTGTGTAGTACACGTTTTAGCAAATTAATGGTATTTAAAAACATAATCCTCCCTACTGAGAAGCAGTTCATTTTTATTAACGGTAAATGTGTTGGCAACTGCTCCATTTCCATGGATTTATGATTCTAATAGGTTCTGAAAATAAAACCCAATCTTTGCCAAAATCTCACTTAGGCTTAATATCACTAACATGTCCTTTATCCCTGCTCATGCATTTGGGAAACAGAGAAACAACAGCAATTAGTTAAAAATCCATTAATTAGAACTCCAAAGAACTGACTTGGGAGAAGGGAGATGTGTGGGAGCTGATACCTAACACACTTTATTTTTATGGAAAAGAGAAATATTGCACAAAATCATGAGGAATTGGGAAAAAAGCAAACATTTTTCAGAATACATTTGAAAGTATATAGTTCAGATTTAAACCATTTCCAGTATCTAATGATATTAAATTACTACAGGAGACCTCAAGCAACAAGATTACAGTTATGTCCAAGACATTTTACTTACAGAAACAAATGTATCATACATTTAATTCTTTAAATCTCGTGACTGCAAAACAGGGATCAGGTTACAGGGTTTAATCCTGAGTTAACTAATCAAATCAACAACTGGAGCACCATTCCTTAAACAATTGGCTCTTAATTTTAGCTGCATGTTAGCATGATCTGGGGAACTTTCCAAATTCTCATTGCCCAGGCCCCACTCAGACTAATTAAATCAGAATTACTGGTTTTGCTTTTTTTGTTTTAAACTCCCCAGGTGACTCACCACCATGGATACTATTATTATTTTAAGTTTCAAACCAGATTAGTTTAAATTACAAATTAAATCTCTACTGCTGGATGGAAGTGTATTTGCCAAGTGAACTTTAATTTTACTAGAGTACTGAAAAAAAGAGTGAAACCCAAATGCCTGGTTAACATTGTATCTGATGGTCTTTCAGTCCTGGGGGTAGCCATACGATCTAGTTCTAGGCATTGAAATAGAAGGGGAACCTTGCTGGGTCTTTTCCTTCTGTGATGGAATAGTGGCCTATTGGGTTAAAAAAAAAAAATGGGTTTCATCCCTTTCTCCATTCTCCTAGCCCTGAACTCTGATATAATTCCTGAAACTGAGAAATACATCTTGCAATCAGAAAGCAACAGTGAAATAAGTCAGACAAAGACAAATACCATACGATCTCAAGTATATTTGGAATTTGAAAAACCAGAACTCAATAGAAACAGAGAACAGATTGGTGGTTTCCAGAGGTGGGGGTGGGGTGGGGGGCTGGAGGGTGGGTGAAGGTGGTCAAAAGGTACAAACAGAAAAAAAATGAAAGCAACAAGTGGGAGAATGAAGTCAACACGCCGAGCATGGTGGAGCACAGCAACAGAAAGAATGAGTCTTTGATGACATTGTGGAGTCACTGAACTAGAGCAACCAACTACCTTCAGAATTTTGTGTGAAGAAAATGATTGCTTAAGCCACTATTAGCTGAACTGTCCCATTACTTTCAGCCACAAGCATCTCTAATGGATTCAACTTGGTTCTCTCTCTCTAGCTATAAATTACTCAACATTTACTATTGGCTAATAACTTTACAATTACCATTTTTGAGTCAGAGTAGCTCCCAAAGGTAAGTGCTGTTACACTCATTTTACATGTGCAGAAACTGACGCTTATACAAATTAACTGTCTTGTCCATGGTCCTACAGACCTGGGAGTCTAAGCCAGATTCATGTGATTCCAAGGCCAGTTTTCTTAATTACGTTGTTATAAACCTTTTGGATGTGTACAAGTCTAGTTGCTCTGATTAAATTGTACGCTATATCATTTAGGAAGAACATTTCGTGCTTCTAGGAATATACATAATGCTCAACATTTAGATTATCAGATATTTGAAGAATTAATGGGTTTAATTTGGTTAACTGCAAAATTACAGGATAAACTTTGTTGCTATTCTACAAAAAAACATGGTACTTTCAACTCACTCCAAACAAATAAAGCACTCAACTGAATCCCCTTTTTCAGCACAAAAGACTTGATAAATAACATTAATAATAATCTAGGACTTTGATATGTGATAACTTTTTTCTCCTTGCTGAAAAGGCAAATGAATCAGTAGGGTTTTGATGTATGTTTACGACAGCGATATGGTTGTCTGAGAGGATATGGGATGCTATCTGCGACCTGGAAAATACAAATATATCCCGTGCAGGTTTTGTGTGGTAGGGTGTTTTTGTGAAGTTTTTTTTTTGTTGTTTTTTTTTTGACTAGCATGTACCATACTATTTGATTAACAGGCACTGCTGATGGACTTCTAATAATTCTTGTTCCTCTTATTCTCTCTTATGGAGCATTTACTGGAGAATTAATGGATTAGAGAAACCAGTCCAGAGGCAGCCATGTTGTTTGGAGTCAGGCTCACTGGATCAAAGCTACATAAAATGAGGGTAAAAGACGTACTTAAGTCTCATGAGACTTAAATGAGATGAAATGCAAACATAATACTTAAGGGAGACAGTAAGTACTTACCAAACATCTATGTGCTGAGCAGTGGGATAGGTGCCTGGAAAATAAACATGGCTCTGCCCTCAAGTTTAGCGAATAACCAGTTTCAAGCCAGAAATAGTATGATTGGGAAGACAGTGAAATCTGATGCTTGACACACCTGTGATCAAGTCCCAATTTCTCAACTTTCCAGGTGGCCCTCCAAAAGATATGTCAGTGTCCCAACCCCCAGAACCTAGGACAGTGACCTTGGGAAAAGGATCTTTGCAGAGATAATTAAGGACCTCTATATGAGATCACCCTGCATTATTCCAGTGGGCCCCAAATTCAATGACAAATGTCCCTATAAGAAGACACAGAAGAAAAGTCCATTTGAAGACAGAGGCAGGGGATTGGAGTTATGCAGCCACAAGCCGAGTAACGCCTGGAAACTACCAGAAACTGGAAGGGGCAAAGGATTCTCTTCCAGAACCTTAGGAAGGTGCACAACCTTGACAACAGCTTCAATTCTGACTTCTAGCCTTCAGTATGTCAAAGAATAAATTCTGTTGTTTGACACGACCACATCTGTGGCGTCAGTTTCATCGTATAGTATCCTAACTACAGTCTCATTCTCCGAAGAGGAAAATGGAATAAATGCAGTCTAGAGGAATAGGCAGAGGTCAAAAATGGCAAAGATTTACTGAGCGCTCATCACGATCATTCACTGAATTAAGCGCTTTCCATGCATGACTTAGCTATCTCCATTTTATTGATCAGGTATCCAAGGCTCAGAGAAATTGAGTCACTTGCCTAAAGCCATTCAGCTAGCAAGAGGGAAAAAACCGGGCTTACAATTGAAACCAACTCCCGAGATATCCCTTTTATCCTCCACGCTAGACTGCCAGAGAGGATGGAAATCAACGCACTCACTCAAAAAACTTCAACTATTTTAGTAGTATTTCAGGCTACAGGATTAACTGCGCCAACCAAGTCTCGGCTTCAACAATTAGCCCTCGCGAGAAGCCGCCTCTCTTTCCCGGCGCGGAAACTACAGGGTTAATAACGTCACTTTCCGGAGCCGCTACCACTTCCTCGCCCGACGGATCCGCTCAAGGGCCAAAACCCGCGTATGGCTCACCCTTCATGCCTCTATATGAAAATGAATAGAAGCGGACCAATCGAAAGGCCGAATTCGCTAATCCCCACCCCTTAACCCCAGCTCCGCTGCGGAAGAAGAAAGAAAAGAGGGCCTAGGGGCGGGGCTAGGGCAGGAAGCGGAAGCGGCGGCCGGAGCCGGACCTGCGCCTGCCTGGGCCACACGTGCGTGGTGAGTGCAGCGGGGCTCGGCTCCGCTCCTGGGAGAGGTTCGCACCAGGCGGATCGCTGGAGGGGGAGAGTTCTCTCGGGGCGGCCGGAGAGGGTGGAGAAGGTGTTTACACCTGTCACTCGCTGGGCAACGTACTGTGGCCTTTTCTGTTGTGGAAGTCTGGCGATTGACGGGAGCCTGGCGATGACGGCGGGTTTCCGATACCTTCCTGCCGCGTTGCTCTGGGAGTGCTGGGTTCACCCGAATTACCTTCACATTCTAAAATCCGGGCCTGTGCTGGTTGCGTTCAGCCTTTCGGTTGTATATTTGACAAAGAACCGCCGTACGCCTCGTCAGTGCTAGGTGCCCAGGTTACAACCTGAATGTGCTCGTGCGGTTGCAAGTTATGAGCGCTGGGATGGAAGCGAACTGGGTACTGAGATAGAGGACAGGGGCGTCTGCAGTAGTGACTTTTAAGCGGAGACCCAAAGCATGACGAGAGGCTACCCTGAAATCTGGAAGCCCAGGGGAAACTGCGCGGAAGCAGTGACTTGGGTTACGTTCCTCAAGTGGGAGCTATAGAAAGGGGACCAATGTAGTGAACTAGGCGTATGGAGGTAAAAAATAAAGCTAGGGGTACGGTGGTTCGAGGTTCTTTAGGGTTTTGAAGGCCTTGGTATGGAAGTTCAGATTTTCTCTACAATGGGAAAACATTCCCATTTCTAGTCCCATGTTTAGAAAACAGTGAAGGCTTATATAAGCAAGAGAGAAACGTGATAGGTCCTGGTTGTCTTTAGAAACTATATAATTTGGATTATTATTAATTATGTATTTGGAAACAATATTGATGGTTTGGATTCCAGTGATGGGAGTGGAGATCAAAATTGGAAGGTTAGAGGTATTTTTAAAGGGGATTGAAGAATTACTGAAGGACTGAATGTAGCCGAGGAGAGAAGAAAATGTCACAGATAAATCTTAGGTTTCTTCCTTGAGCAGTGACACGCGTGATGTACCATTGGCTGAGATGGGGAAGAATGGGGTGGGGAAAAGATGAAGATGTTTGGGTGCGGTTTGGAGTGGAAGTAAAGAATAATGTTTTGGACTTACTAAGTGTATGGTACCTGTTAGGTACATAACCAGAGGTGGCAGGTAGGCAGTTAGACACAGGTCTGGAGCCCGAGGAGATGATCCTAATAGAGAAAGCATAGAAAGCCATTGGATTGGATGAGGTCACCTAGAGAGAAGTGGAGAGAGGGAGGAAGACGAGGAATGCCAGCACTTACAGGTCAGGTATTCCATGTTTACTACCTTCAAAGCGCAGTGGTAAGTCTGCTGAGAGGAGTTAAAGATCAGTCACATGTCCCTCTGTCTCTAGGAAATCTGCTATTTCCCTTCACAAGGCACAGTTGAGCTCTCATCTCTGGCCCCTTGGACACTATATATACTCAGTTATAATGCGTAAATGCGTTGTTTTCGGTTACTGCTTGTCTCCTCTAGCATACCACACTTTTTCTTTTTTTTTCCAACCCAATAGCTTTGTAGTACATAGTGTGTAGGTAGTCAGTACATTTCAAGTCCAAGGTGTTAAATTATAAGAAGCCCATCAAAATGTGCCATAAGAATAAGAGGGAGCGTCGTTTGGGAAAGAGGCGAGGTGTATGGAGAAGAAATTGTAAGAAATTGTCGTCAAAGCTGGATTTGAAGGATGGGTAGGATTTATATTGATAGAATCGCTTTAAAGTTTGGATCCTAAAAAAGTCTAGTGAGGAAGTAAGTTTGTCTCCAGTGTGGTATGTGGGTTGGGGCTAAGCTAGGACCAAATTGTGAATGGCTGTGAAAGCTAATCGGAGTTTGAAAGTTTTCCCTGTAGGCCATGGCAAAGCTTTGAAGATTTTAAGCAGTTAAATGACATGAAATAGGTGTGTTAATAGACGAGTTAATCAAGCAGCAGCAGAGTGGAACACAGAAATTGGATCTAACAGCAAAAAACAACCTGAGCAAGAGATAAAGAGCCTGAATGAGATAATAGAGGAAAGGGGCAAAGAGGAGACAAATCTGAGAGACACAAAAGTGATGTTTGGATAAGAAGGAACAGGGTTCCCAAGCAAATGCATTTTGTTAAATGAAAGAAGCAAGACCCAAAAGGCTATATATTGCCTGATTCCATTTATATGACAATTTTGAAAAGGCACAAAACTAGACAGATGGGATCAGCGTTTGCCGGTGGAGCCAGGAGAGGATAATGACAAAGGGGCTCCACGGGGGACTTTTTGGGTTCTGCAACAGTAAGGTGCTGTAGTGGAGGATAAATGACTCTGCGTATGTCAGGTCAGCCCTGTACACCAAAAACTGACCTCGACTATGTGCAGATGAAAATGTAAGTCAACCCACATAGCTGGGAATGGAACGCAGACTGTGACAAAATGAACCTCACTGGTACACACATATAAAATAACCTCACCGAAAAGGTAGTGGGAAAAGAGTTAACCTAAGTAACCGGAAAACTGTTGAATGGATTATGTGAGGGGGGAAAACAAACTAAATAAACACTGTACTATAGTTGGTAAATTGGTATCTCATGGAGGTGCAAGTTAGCAATTCTGAAAGTACACGTGTGCTATGATTGAACAAGACACAGATTGTAGCTACTGGGAGGCAGGTGTCTCACTGTCAGAGAAAGAACTTACACATAAGCAAGAGAGGAAAACGAGCGTGAACCGTGTGGCATGATTCGAGTTGGAGACATTAGTATGAACTTAGGTAATAGGTAGAGAAATACAGGTTTGTGTGCACACACAGGTTAGTATACACACATATATTAGCCCTGAAACGGCCCACAAGCAGTGGCAGCAAGCATACCTAGCTCTCAGATCCTGGTTGTTTTAGTCCCATTCTCAGTAAACGGAACCATGGTTCCGGGGATAAATTGTTGATTTCAAGGCTACTGTTCGGAAAATGGAAGATTCATTTGGAACAAGTGCCAGGAAGTAAGGACATGCTTAAAAAAAAAAGATGGGGCCTGTCAAAAGGACACAGGAACGAAAAATTTCTCACTGGCCAAAGTGAGAACAATTTGAGCAACAAAATAATGACAGTATTCAATTATAACCTCGATAGTAAAATATCTGTGAGATCCTACTGATGTAAATAAATGATTAAATACATACATGAGGAAGAAGCAAATTTTCCCTATAGAAGAATCGAAAATAATAAAAGGTAGAAGTAATGAAGGAAATAGAAAATCACCATTAAAGCACCACAGTAACTGCTGCAGGCAAGATTCACTGGAGAATGCTAAAATCAGTGGGAGAGACACAATTTTGCATAATCTCAAAATATATCACCCAAAATATTAATCGTTATGCTGATTTTAAATACATTTTTTAAATTTCTTGATTTTCTTTTTTTTAAAGATTTTTATTGGGGAAGGGGAACAGAACTTTATTGGGGAACAGTGTGTACTTCCAGGATTTTTTCTTCCAAGTCAAGTTGTTGTCCTTTCAGTCTTAGTTGTGGAGGGCACAGCTCAGCTCCAGGTCCAGTTGCTGTTGCTAGTTGCAGGGGGCACAGCCCACCATCCCTTGTGGGAGTCGAACCGGCAACCTTGTGGTTGAAAGCCCACTGGCCCATGTGGGAATCGAACCGGCAGCCTTCGGAGTTAGGAGCATGCTGCTCTAACTGCCTGAGCCACTCTGGGCTGGCCCCTAAATACATATTTTAAATTCTTGAATACTCCTCTCTCTACAAAGTGGAACTCACTTCCCTCCCCTTTAGTTTTGGATGAACTTAATGCTTTGCTTTTAATAAATAGAGTATGGAAAGGAAGCACAGTAACTTTAGAAAAACCTGGCAAACATTAACCAGTGATCATGGTTAGTATCAGCACTCATGTTGATCTCATGTTCCTCGTAATATGATGTGATGTCAAGGGCACTTCAGCTCTGGTATTCTTCCCCCAGAATCCATAATACCAGTCTAATAGTGAGAAAATACCAGATAAACCCCAAATGAAGGCTATTCAACCAAGTGCCTAACCGTAGTCTTCAGATGTGTCTCCGTCATGAGAAACAAGTAAAGACTGAGAAACTGTCACAGAAATACTAACATCTACATTAGAGAGTCAACTTTAGAAATTTAGAAATGAGTTGAATATACAATTTTGGAAAGCAGAGAAATAACCAAATGGCTTTTGCCCCTGATATATTCTGCTTTCGGGAGCCTTAGGTAGGTGAGGGGTTACCTATGGTCTGCCCTGTGCACCATGGGGTCCCTTACCCAGAAGTGAGCTGGTAGGCGGATTCCTTAAAATGAAATATTAAATATCTAAACAATCTTTTGGAGGTCACTGAAAGGTACTGGCTTGCCTCTAAAAGAATAAGAAACATTTGAAGCTAGTCTTTGTTTTAGCTCCATTATATTACATAGGGAACTTGTAGATAATCTTTAATATTCAGTCATTAAATTTGAATTTTTGGTAAGTGCAGCCTATTGTTTGTTCCTGGCTTTTTTGGATAGAGACCAAGAAATCAAATGGTAATATTATCAGTTTCTCATCACGAAGCCTTCCCACGTTATAAGAAACACAAACACAGACACTTGTATCACATTTAATGTAAATAATGGTCTGTTTTTTGCCAGTACTATTGCTGAAATGTTGCCTCCAAATACATCACACACTAGCCAAGGGGTGTGTGTGTGTGTTTTCTTAGTTTTTGCGTTGCTTATTTTATTTTCAATTTTAAAATCTTAGAAGCAGTGATTGTGTAGCTCCTGGATTTGTGTGGTTACCCAGGTAATTTGTCCTGCATCTGTGAACTCAGGTACTAAATGTGGTAGTGACTACTTAATGAGTCTTATTCCATGCGAGCAATCCAGTGATCCTTTTGGATTTTGTTTTTGTTTTCCAGAGTTGCTATGATGGAAGTCAAAGGGAAAAAAAAATTTACAGGGAAAAATACAAAGACGTCACAAGAAAAAAACAGATTTCATAAAAACAGTGGTAAGCTAGCTGTACCCAAATATGCTTCCCATGTGCTTGTTTGGTCCTTATAATTGAAGAGAGGGATTGGTGGGATGTGGGGGCATGTGGCAGATTACAGTCTGTATTGGTGGGTTAGGATTAGGATTAAAATAAGAAAAAAAGTGGATGTTAACATCTATGAGTTTGCGTGTTCCATGTGAAACTAAGACATTTAAGAAATTGCCAGGATAATTGGGGGATGTAATACTCATGAAAGACCCCTTATGTCAGCTAATGATACTGTTGTCTCATACTAGTCACACGAATTCACCACATTTTATTTAAATGCATGATAAATTGTGGCTAATTAATACATACTACTAGTAAACCAAATACTTTTGTCTTCAAGACTTCTGATTGTGATGTCTATATTATTCCATCAGGTGTCAGTATTGCAAAATAGAAAAGTCGGGATCTGTGTAAATGACTAAATGGTTCCTAAGTAATTTTTTTTTTCCAGCAGCAGTCTTAGGGCATAGTTGTTGCAGTTTTCACGTCATTTATTAGGTATTTAATTTGCGAGCTTTGTTGACCAAGGAAGATTTTTGTCAGATAACTTTATTATAGACTTTGTAAACTTTCTTTTAAAACTAGAAATTTTGAAAAATTAACATCTTTAATTTATCTATATGGTAGACAAATTTTAAGTGTTCATTTTATTCTTAGATTCCTATGATGTTATTCAACCATTGGAAATGATGTGTAAAAGTTTTAATGACATGAAGTTACTAAAGTAAAATATAAAAGCATATAAATAATACCTCATCTCTACTTTATGCTTAAAACAAGTACACCAAACTGACAACTGGTTATCTCTGGTTATCTCTATAATTATCTCATTTATTATGCATTTCTCTACTTTGTAGGTTTTCTACAATGAACCTGTATTATAATTTTATAATCAAAGAAAGTTTTTAAATTTTGTTTTGATTTTTAAAATCCCACCGTGCTCCATATTTGAGAGTAAGATAAAGTATGTTTCTCTAAACATACTTTTCTGTAATTTTCTGTAACAAGTGCAACCGAGTGAGAAAAAGAGATCTAGGCTCAAGATCATTGAACTAATAATTGTTTATTATTGTCACTAGATTCTGGTTCTTCAAAGACGTTCCCAAGAAAAGTTAAGGAAGGTGGACTTAAAATCACACCTAAGAACTTTGAGAAAGGTGCCACAAAACCAGGGAGAAAAGGTGTGAAGCAGTTCAAGAATAAGCAGCAAGGGGATAAAATACCAAAGAATAAATTCCAGCAGGCAAATAAATTCCACAAGAAGAGAAAATTTCAGCCGGACAGTAAAAGTGAGGGTAAGCACTGATTCCTTCAGCACAGTTTTTGGGGACGCTGTGCCCCGTCTGAGTCACCCCCAGAACCACTGCGCACAAGGGCTCTAGAAATCTGTTAGAGACCTCCCATTCTTGTTCCTTGACAGGCAGCATTTGGGGTGGGGAGGAAATGGGATTAAATAAACAACAGGAAGCATCCTTCCTGGTCAGAATTGTCCTTTGATGCTTCGAGTTTCTTATGTCCTAAGCCCTTGTTGAATTACCCTAGCTGTGAAGTTGAGCTAAGTTGTAATGGCTTCATACAGAGGAATTCCAATAAAACTTTGCTTTCTGTAGGCTAATATTTATTTATTCATTCAATCATTTATTGAACAAACAAATATTTGAGTTTTGCATGCACTGTGCTTGGAGATGGGGGAAAAATGAACAACCAGTGAGGGTACAGGCCCTGACTAATCAGCATAGAAGCGGCCTTAAATCACCAGTGTGTCCAGGTAAATACCTGCCTTGGCTAAGGGTGTCTTAGTGAACAAGAGACAGGCCCTTTCCTTACAGAGCGTAGGCCACTTGAATACAGTCAACCCAACAGATGGCTCAGATCCAGTAGGCAGTTCCAGGGAAGGTGTAGTGTGTACATGGCATATTCGACTTTAATGGGTTCAGGACAAGTTGCCAACTGATGGGATGTACTGGCATGGCTCCTATTGAAATAAACTGCCCATCTCTTCTTCCCGATGTTTTAGGGGTCATTTCGAACCCAGAGCTTTGCTGTCTGTTGGACACCGTGCCCCTCTTACGCGTTGTCTTGCACTGGTCTCCAGCTTACCTGTGCTTGGTGTACATGTACCTTCTCTGCAGCATCATGAGAATTTCTCTGGTGTCTCCTCTTTTTCTCCATCTGGCATAGCCTAATACTGTTCCTTTGCTGCCAACTGAGACCACTGTCATGGGGCCCTCTCAGTCCAGTTCGCTAGCCCTGGTCTCTGCTCTCTCTGTGGGGCTTATCACCAGAGGGACAGCAGCCTAAAGACAGGGAGGTTGGGAGAGAGGAAGGAAAGGAAATTTTTCATTTTTTCTCATTAGTCTTGCAGGGTCCTTTCATGCTCCAGCCCCAGTGTTTTCTTATTACTCCTTTATCTTCCTCTTCCTCCTCTACATCACCCCCACACCCCTTAGATTCTCTTTCAGCTTCTCTTTCCTACCTCTTCTTTCTTACCCTTTCTAATAAATCCTAAAAATCTTCCTTTCCTTGCTGGAATTCTTGGCCCCTGCATTTTAAAGACACACACACATTCTCACATTAAGATCCTGCCATGCTGTAGCCTGGTTTCTTTTGCTCTAGGAGTTACGTTCCTAACACCCCAAAAGGGAACTCTGATTTTGTTTTCTCATATTTTTATAGCATCAGCTGAGGGGATTGGATACAAGACATCCCCAACATTGGTGTATCTGCTTCAACCTAGCATGGCATAATGTCAAGGGTGCCCAAATGTTTGTAGAATTAAATGAGCTCTGTTACTACCCTCTGAGGTATATATACTACGTGATGCTCTGATATTAATGGTAGATGTGCACTCTGTTGACCTGCAATCCTCTATTACCAGGCCAGGAATAAGTAAGGAGCCAGCAAGGGGAATAAATATGTCGTAGGGTATTGTATAGCCATTAAAAATTATGGTCTTAAGGAATATATAGTTTCATGGAGGAACACTCACAGTGTAATTATGTTTAAGTGAAGACTGTAGAGTCTGAATTTTTAAGAGTAATATAAAGCATGCATAGGAAAAAGTCCAGAAGGAAATAAAATGTTAATGATTATTATCTAGTTTTGGGGATTATAGGAGAATTTTGTTCTTTGCATTTTCCAAGTTGTTTGTAATGAATATTTTTAATCAGAGAAAGGGGGATATTTAGAAGAAACTGATTCTCCAAAGGGTTCTTTGCAGAATGCTCATGTTAGTAATAATACACATTTTATTGAGTTGTTCTTTGTTTGGCCTCATCAGGATTTTTGATTCAAGTGGTAAAATATTTGGATTTTGAAGACAAAAAAATACTAATAGACACTTGACTTTCATAGAACTCCTCAGTAAAGAACTTAGAAGTTTTGATTGTGCATTGTCGTAAGTAACAGGCAGCAGAACACCAAGTTTCAAGAGTCCTCTCTGGGTTTGAATCCTGACTCTACCATTTCCTAGTTGTGTGACCTTGAACTAGGAACTTAGCTGGTTGGTGATTTTGTTTTTCCCATGTAAAAGGGAGGGTAATAAAGTACCTAACTCTTAGCAAGGTTCTAGTATTCAGTACAGTATTGAGGATAGTCGTTAATGCTGTACATTGTCTCTGGACTTACTCATCCTATATAGCTATAACTTTGTACCGTTCAACCAGCATCTTTCTGTGTCCCTCACCTTCCTGCCCCTGGTAACCACTGTTCTACTCTGTGCTTCAGTGTATTTGACATTTTTAGATTCTACATGTATGTCAGATTTTGCAGGTTTTTTTCCTTTCTATGTCTACCCCAGAACTCACCTTGCGAAAAAATAGTGCTCACCTTACAATAGAGTTATTGTAAGAGTTAAATGACTTAATATATAACAACGCTCAGAATAGTGAATTGTTGTTTTTCTTGTTTTGATTTGGACTAATACTTCTTTTCATTAAGAACTGGTTATACCTAAAGTCCAATGAACTTAAAGTTCTAAAGTAGTATTTCATATTTCACTTTACAATTGAAAAAGATGCTTAAAATTTTTGAAGTGCTTTTATAATTTTTTTTAGTTTCCTTTTTTCTTAATAGGTATCCTCTTAAGAATAAATAGCTGTTGAATGAATGATTGGTTGATTTCAATCAAATTTAAAATGTATAAACTGCTCAGAAAATGAAATAAAGTATATTTATAGAGAATACAGAAGGTGCCAAAAAAATGTATACACATTTTAAGAAAGGAAAACTGTATTAAAATTGTAATACTCAATATACACCGACAATAAAAGATGAATACAAGTCACGTTTGACTTCTGCAATTACAAAAGGTGCTCAGAGTGGTTACCATCAGCGTCCAGACACTTCTGATGATGGCAAATTGCTGACCACAGTGTCCACTTGTGTACATTTTTTTGGCTCCTGGTATTTCCCCCCTTCTAGTTTCCCCAATGAGTATAGGTCCTGATCAGTAATTGCCCTGTGTGCCTGACTTGTGCATGTTTATGGCACTTAGAATGTTGCATGTAATTGAAAATAATTTCTATAATGACTAGACTCAGCAGCCAAGAAACCCAAATGGGATGATTTCAAAAAGAAGAAGAAAGAACTGAAGCAAAGCAGACAACTTAGTGACAGAACCAACTATGACATTGTTGTTCGGGCAAAGCAGCTTTGGGAGATGTTGAGAAGGTAACGCTACTTACTGGCATCTTATTAGTCCCTTTGAGATGAAGGCAGAGTAACAACAGTGTGCGTTGTAAACAGGGAGATTTCCTAAAATAAAGGACATAGCACTTGGGTTATTTGGGGAGTCCTCATAACCCTCCAGTAGAGGCATGCGTCTCGGGATGTCTGCCTATTGCATAAATGTGTGGAACCATTCGGATGGTGTCAGATGTGCTTATGAAACTGTACGAGAGTTCAATTGGATTTGACACCCTTCCTGAAAGATTTCTGAGGAAACGAAGGACAATTTCTTATTGGCTAGGTTTTGCGATACTTAAGTATTTGGTATCTTGGACTTGTTTTATTATTTTCTTTACTTCTGAAGTTCTGGCTGTTAAGATTTAGATTGATGCGTGAAATTATACCTTGTGAGATGAGTTTCTGCCTTTGAGAAAAATTACTTTTCTCTGGCTGCTCTGGAATAGTAATTTTAATGTCAAAAGGTTTGCTGCTTGAAAAAGAAAATCATACTGAACTGGGTGAGCATACACTGAAATGGTTTTTAGTTTTGCGTGTTTAAAATAATGCCTTTCACGTAAGGTACATTTCCTCCCTCTTTTATTCTCATTTATAGAAAAGACTGTGACAAAGAAAAAAGAGTGAAGTTGATGAGTGATTTGCAGAAGTTGATTCAAGGAAAAATTAAAACTGTAAGTAGGGCATTACTTATAGTTGCAATTTTGGCAATTGAAATTGACTTACTCTCAGTATAAGGGAGCTGACCATTCGGACAAGTGAAATTGTTCTTTTAAATGTATTTGGCCCAAAATTTCAAATACCTTTTATGATACTGACTAAATAAAAATTTAAGAGTGAGGGAACTTACTACTTGGAAATTGTAAAAACACCATTAAGTATTTGGCTATGTCATTTTAAAAATAATTTAGTTAAAATAAATCGATGTTCTTTTAAGTTATCTTGAATTTATTAGTTGAATAATATGTTACAAGGTATTGCTCTGAACTCCATGTATTTTTGTATGTTCTAAATTGCTGGCTTTTTTGTGTGTGTGTGATACAAACATGACTACTGCTTTCTTTTCTTCCATGTTTTTACACACATGCAAAGATCTTTAAAATAAAATAGATTAGGGAGTTCTAAAGTAATTCTCATTGTTGCTGTTTAATACTGTTTTATAATAAACTTCTGTTGACTCGTGTATTTGGATAAATACTTAATGACTGTTCACTTAAGACAATCGACTCAGTAGTTTTGGGGACTCTGGAGAGGCAGCCTTTGCCAAAACACGTACATACCGTGTTTCCCCGAAAATAAGACCTAGCCGGAGAATCAGCTCTAATGTGCCTTTGGAGCAAAAATTAACATAAGACCCGGTCTTATTTTACTATAATATAAGACCGGGTCTTATATAATATAATGTAATGTAATATAACATAATATAATATAATATCGGGTCTTATATTAACGTTTGCTCCAAAAGACGCATTAGAGCTGATTGTCCGGTTAGGTCTTATTTTTGGGAAAACACGGTAGGTTTATCTAGAGACTATATTGCAGTTAAAGGATAATGTCTTGAATTAGCAAGTTCCCAGCTGCTGCTTTTGTACAAATCCAGCAAGATCTTTTTAGAAAAGAACTCCTCATCTCTAGCAGTCTGTTATCCTCAATTTATAAATGTTTTACAGTCAAGATTCTTTCCCAGTTACCCTTGGATTATTAACTACATGCCTGTGGACTTGGGAGTTAGTCTGGTGTTCAGATCCTCACTCTGCGGCTTAAGATAGTGTGCTTTTGGACCGTGTCAGTCTATTTATTATTTACTGTTGGCTGAGAATCACACTAACCAATGCATATGTTGTCTCCTTTCCCTTAAGGTCATTATCCCTATTACACATTTCATACATCTAAGACTCAGACTAAGTTAAGTTTCATCCCCAGGGCCACAGGAATAACAAGTTCCTTAACATCTCATAAACTTAACTTGTCTCTTCTGTAAAGTGGAAATCAAAACAGCCCCACTCTTAAGGTTGCTTTGAGGTCTAAATGAGAAAACTATATTTAAAGCCTGTTCATTGGTTATATAGTAAGTAATCAATATAGGCACAAAACAGCCTTATTTAAAAATAATGTTTTATGAGTTCTATCAGAAATGTCTATACAGAGTTCCCTTAAGGAAATTCTTCTGAAATCCACAGACTTTGGAGGTGTACCTTCACCTTCTGGTTTGTTGGAATTCAAAAATTTTAAAGACAGACTGAGCAACAAATAATAAGCACTATTCAAGTAGACGGGTAATATAGCACAGTAAATAATTTTGAATGGTTGATTGTGGTTATTGCTGTAGAAAACTGATCAAGTCCTTCATTGAAGATCTAATCCATTCAGTAGTTGTGGTAGGAAGATGGATTGGAGAATCAGATTTGAAATACAACAGATTTTTAGGAATATAACTGGATATATGTTTGGGGATCATAATGAAAATGGGAGTAATGGGGGGATTCGCTTATAATGTGTGTATAGATATTTTTACTTACATAATAAGACTTTTAAATCTATCTTACATTTTACCTTTGCTTGCCACAGCCAAACATTCTGAGATTATTTATATTTTTTAAAAAATTGTAGAATAGCAGAATTTTTGAGTTGGAAAATTCCGTGTATAGCGAAAAGAACTTTCAGAGAAATGAGAAATATAACATGTATAATCATTGAACAGGTTTGGTTTGATTTGGTTTTGTTTTAATTAGTAATGGTAAGAGTCTTGCAAAATGGTGAAATCTATTCCTGTCTCAATGCCATGTTATTGGCAGCAAAACCAGAGAAAGCCATTCTGTACAATTAAAGCAAGTATTTGTACTCCCAGTTAACCTAGATTTAATTTTATCCATGAAGACCCTACCTTTTTTCTAACAAGGAATTCTGAAAGACGTAGCAATAAAACATAACTACTATGATAAAGACATAAATCTTCAGAGATGTGGTCTAAAGGCCCAAATCTGTTTTTCCTACAGATTGCATTTGCACATGACTCAACTCGTGTGATCCAGTGTTACATTCAGTATGGTAATGAAGAACAGAAAAAACAGGCTTTTGAAGAACTGCGAGGTATTTCTTACATATTGAAGGTTAATTGTAATCATTTTTAATTAGTCATTTGTTTTCTCTTGGAATACCCAAGACTGTCTTGGAAAATAATTCTGTCCTGGGAAAGTAGTGTGTCCTCTGCAGGACTTTTTATTTGTTCTTTGCCTGGGATAAATAGAGAGTTATTTGTGTTCTCAGGATTGTGCATTTATCTTGCCTCTGTTTCTGAGGAATCATTGTAATGTAATGTATTTGTTTTTCAGATGATTTGGTTGAATTAAGTAAAGCTAAATATTCCAGAAATATTGTTAAGAAATTTCTCATGTATGGGTAAGTTGTTGTATTTATACAATATTTTTTTACTAGTTTTTCAAAGGTTCGGATACCGATTGTATGCAAATGTTACTTAAAAGTCCATGACCATAATAATAGTCCTGAGCAGGTGTTTGTAATATTTCCAGGGAGTATGGTTTTAAAAACAATTATTGAAATTAATGTAAAATGATGGTACTGCCCTCATCATTCTTATGAGATATCTTGAAGCCCTGGAGAAGAGAAGTGAAATAATTAACTTGTAATTTGTTACTAGTATTTAGAGGGTAGAGGGTTGGGAGGGGCAGGTGAGTAGACTCAGGCAGAGTCAGTGGGTCAAGAAATGTCAAGATGGAAGGATTTCCTAAATTATGTATAATTGATACTTGATGTCTCTTTCTGAGTATAATAATTGCCAAAATATGCTAACCAACAACAAAAAAGTACTGTTGACAGAATTTTCAAAAACTATTCCTGACTATAATTATCAGATGCTTGATTGTTTTAGGATGTTATATACTTATGATTAAGTCCTGTTTTAAAAGAGCGTCCTTAGAATATGTTTTATTCATATTTCCGTGCATCTTTGACTTTCACCTTATCCTTTTGTCCTTCCCTACTTTTTTCAAGCTGAACAATTTAATATGGGAACTGACATTTATTGCACACTTACTATGTGCTAGTCACAGTTCTCCGTATATCTTACTTAACTCATTTCATCCTCACGTCAGTGTTATTCTTTCTATTTTCTGAATGAAGAAGCTGAGGCACAGAGAGGTTAAATAACTTGCTCAGGGTCTTTTAGCTGATAAGCAGAGCCGTTTCAAACCCAGGCAGGCTGGCTACTGAGTAACTTAGAAAGCTTGAGGTAGAAATATAAGGAAGTTTGACCTTTCTTCACCTAAGCATTTTTCTGTAGTAGGTCCTTCCCCCCCAATGATGAGTTGGCCTTAGGAGTTATGTTGGTGTCATGTTTTGTTGCCACCCAGCTTTCTCCTTGTAACACTCATCTTTTCCCATGATCACATTGGTGTTAGGAGTAAACCCCAGATTGCAGAGATAATAAGAAGTTTTAAAGGCCACGTAAGGAAGATGCTCCGGCATGCAGAGGCATCAGCCATCGTGGAGTACGCCTACAATGACAAAGCCATTTTGGAGCAGAGGAACATGTTGACGGAGGAGCTCTATGGGAACACATTTCAGCTTTACAAGGTAACATTTCAAGGCATTTTTTTCTAGTGTTTCTACTTTTTCTCTGTGCCGTTCCTTATCTTCTGATGCCCCGTTTTCAGAATGTATTTTCACTTTGGCTGGTCCTCTAGGAGACCATCTCACCCTTTTTCTCTTGGATTATTTTGTCTCTGGTGTAGTGAGCAAGTGATTATGCTTTCTTTCTCCCAGAGCACTATCTTTAAATCCTATTTAGAACGACTTTTGTTACTCTTTCCCACGTGCTCTGTGTAATGCTTCAGTACTTCCCGTTTCCATAGTCAGATAGACTCAGGTAGAAGACTCTTAGCAGTTAGTGAGGCTTTGTGATCATGCGGTAACCATCTCTGGCTGAAGTGCGTCGGGTGCCCTGTTGCTGCCTTTTCCTGTGTTTCTTCACGTGTGTGTGGATTATCCTTCTTCAGGTTGTACCTAGAAAGGAAGGGGAGTAGAGAGACCCATTATAGTACAGGGATTGAGCTGAAGGAAGGGGAGTAGAGAGACCCATTATAGTACAGGGATTGAGCTGAAAAATGCCAGTAATGGGACTGGGACAGTTACAGGATCCATTTCAGACCTTGGGACACAAAAGCCCACACTAATCCCCAGGGGTAAGTATTCATTCCTAGGTTGCCTCCACTACTAGTCAGGTTCCGTTCCTGGGCGGAATTTAGTGCCCTATTTCTGTTTCAACAGTCGCTATAGGAATATACAGATAATTACAACTTATAAGGTAGCGAGGAATTACGAACTGACTCTTTGATCTTGTGATTCGGCACGAGCCAGGTACTTGGCAAGTGCTTGTCGGCCAGCTGTGTTGGTTGGTTATTTAACCTGGCTCAGTTAAGACTGAGAATCAATAATTATTTTATGATTATCAATATGATTTATCAATAATCAAGAATTATTTTATGAGTGTATCTACAGCAGGGCTTTTGTTTATATGGGAAATCTGAAATTTATTTTGCTTATTTAAATGACTGTAATTGATTTTCTTTGTTCTGAAGCTAAAGAAACTTGATTAAATTTACAGGAGTTTGGTTTTTCTTCTGTTGCAGTCAGCAGATCACCCAACTCTGGACAAAGTATTACAGGTACACCCAGAAAAACTAGAGCTTATCATGGATGAAATGAAACAGATTCTAACTCCAATGGCCCAAAAGTAAGAAAGCCATTTTGTTTTAACAAATAGCATTTGAAAGAGGAAAGTTTGTGTAACCCTTGCGTAGAAAAGATGGATAATTTTCCAAATCTAGTCTATTATTTATGTTGAATTGTAAGACTTAGAAATCCGAGAGTGTGGCCTCCTTGGCATTTGTACCATAGTGGAATGGTTAAGACATAGCCTGGGTGTGAATCCTGGTGACCTCTCAGTTACTGTGTGACCTCGGCAACTTAAACTCTCTGTGCCTCAGTTTCCATGTCTATAAAATTGGGACAATAATAGTACATAATTCATAGAGTTTTATGAAGATTAAATGGGTTAATATTTCCAAAACACCCAGAACAGTGCTTTGCCCATGAAGGCAACATGTTTTGCCATCTACTTAGACACTCAGTGTGAACGTGAAGTCTTTGGTGCTTGATTGTTAACCCTCCACTGTGCACCGGAAGTCACCAAATGTCACACCAGGAAGTTTGGATCAATTAGGTGTTGCAGGTTAGATCTATTCAGGTTTTAATTTTGCTAAAATTATTTTATGAAACTGATGCATTGTGGAGGGTGCTTGACAGAAAGAAAACAGCTATAAAAATTAGGTCTATGTATGGATTTCCAACCGTGTGTCCATTGTTGGGTAAAAAATACAGATGTCCTTATTTAAAAGAGTAGAGTATATTTTGAATAATGATTTATTTCATTATTGCTGATTAAATACGAGAAATTTGTACCCTGGTTTTGGTTGCAGATGGCACTAAAATATTTTTATAATCTGGAAGGTTTTTTTTTTTTTAGTTTTAGTACTGCTAAAAGATAAGATCTGTTTTATCACGAATTACATTTGCTAAAACCATTTCACTTGTTTTGATTACTTTAGGACAGCCATAGTTACCTATGTTTGTATTACTGTAGTGCCTGTAGCATCTGATGTGTTGTCTTCTCCTTTTTTTGTTTTCAGGGAAGCTGTGATTAAGCACTCATTGGTGCATAAAGTATTCTTGGACTTTTTTACCTATGCACCCCCAAAGCTAAGATCAGTAAGTTCTTGGTTTTAGTTTTTAAACTAAACATAGAAGAAAAGCCATATTAAAATGTGAAGCACTGCTTTGATGTGCTTTGTCTTTTGGAAATTTTAAGGAGTTCCTTTCCTTATTTAGAGAAGATGAAGCAGTTCTGCTAATTGCATTTGTATTTTTGCCAGAAGACAGTAGAATTGACCATAGTTTTATCAACTCCATTGAATATTTTTTTATTATTATTATTAGTTTCTGGTGCACAAAACAATGTAATAGTTAGACCTTTATCATTTGTATCCCTCACACTGTGTCAACCCCCCTCCCCCATCCACTATCCCTCTGACATCACACGCAGCCATTGCATTTCCACTGTCTCTATTCCTAATGCTGTACTCCGCTTCTTCTAACTATACACATACATATATATATGCATATATACGTATATATGTATATGCGCATATATATACACACACGTACATATATACATACATATATATATATACATGTATATATATATACACACACACACACTTGTAGTTGACATTAATTATTGTTCATCTTCAGCTTCAGGTGTACAGTGCAGTGATCAGGCATCTACATCATCCCTGAGGTGGTCTCCCTAATGAGACAAGTGTCCATTGGATGCCCTACAAAATCTTTACAACATTCCCCAAATTGACCTTTCATGATCCCGTGGCCATCTTGTGGTTACTGACTATGCTTTCTAATCCCCTCACCTTCCCCCTTATCTCCACACCCCCCCCCCCCCCCATCTAGCAACCCTCAGTTTTTCATCTATGTCTCTGAAACTGTTTCTGATTAGTTCATTAATTTATTCTTTTCTTTACATTCCACATATAAGTGAGATCATATGGTATTTGTCTTTCTCTGTCTGGCTTATTTCACTTAACATAATGTTCTCTAGGTCCATCCATGTTGTTGGAAATGGTAAGATTTCTTTTCTTCTTTATGGCTGCGTAATACTCTAATGTATAAATGTACCACAGTTTCTTAATCTAGTCGTCTACCGATGGGCATTTTGGTTGTTTCCATGTCTTGGCTATTGTGTATAGTGCTGCAATAAACATAGGGGTGCACACATTTTTTTGAATTAAAAGAGTTTTGGATTTCTCCGGATAGATACCTAGGAGTGGAATTGTTGGATCATAAGGTAGTTCCATTTTCAGATTTTTGAGATACCTCCATACTGTTTTCCATAGTGGCTGCACCAATCTGCAATCCCACCAACAGTGCACAAGGGTTCCCTTTTCTCCACATCCTCGCCAGCACTTGTTGTTTGTTGATTTATTGATGATAGCCATTTTGACTGGGGTGAGGTGGTATCTCATTGTGGTTTTTATTTGCATTTCTCTGATGGTTAGTGAGAACTCCATTGAATTTTTATATTTTAATTATAATCCACAGAGTATCCTCTAGCTCACCTAATCTGAAAATTAACTAACAGATAGAGGGCTGTTAATCATTCAGGTAGTTTGGAATTCACCTGTGCCGAAACTAAAAACAAAATTATGTTGGTGTTTAAAGGTTAAAGGACACTTATGTAAAGCTAAATGGACCATGAAAAATTGGACCCTATATGATAGAAGGAAAAGGAACAGGGACTGAAGGTAAATTACACTGCCTTTCAAGTCAATTCTGGGAATACAAATGAGAATTCATTGTTTAGCTCCCCGAACTTTGCTTGCTTCATTGTACAATGAACTCATCATCTATTTGTCCTCATTGTAATATGAGGGATAAATAAAATAATGATATTGACTTCTTAACAAATATTCCAGACTAAACATTCACAGAAATTTTAACCCTCTCAAAATTGACATAGAAAATAATTTTCCAAGAGTAGCCACCCACCTAAGCTTGTGGTTCAGTGACAGTAGCAGTGCTGCTTCTCTTTCGGGGAATTCTCTCCCTTTCCTGCAGAGCACAGTATCTCACTGTTGTGGATTTATTGAGGTATTGAGGTAGGACTATATTTTCAGAGCTGTGAAAACGATCATTTGAATATATACAGTGAGGAAAAATCTTTGTTTTTAGTGTTAAGTATATTTTAGTAATAGCAAAAAGCATTGGGAACCCAGTGTGAATATAAAATAATGAGACAAATCTTTTCTGGCCCTGGGGGCATTTTCAAAAGACAGACTTAAACCTTTGGGTTAGTGGAAGCATAATTGGAATATGTGTGTAACTCTCCAACTGGGTAGCTTTGAAGAGATTCATAAGTTTATGTATGCAAACTGAAAGCTGTGTTGTTGATTCATCCTGGGAAAAGGTTGTAAGATAGTTATAGGTGAAATTGCTTGTCTCTTATTGATGAAAATAGGCACCCACCTTTCTCTTTCCTGGCAGAATACCTTATACTTATTTCTTTATTTAATATAAGTTTTAAATATTGGTAATGCACTAAAATGGGGCCCTGCAGCTGTTAGCTGTCAGAACTCATTTATATCTACATATATGCTAGACTTCCAAAGTACAATTTAGCAATTATATGCATTGAAAATGAATAATAAAGATTAAAAATAAACTAAACTATGTTGTAAGAAATTAATGATTGGATTTTTACCCAAAGGTCATTGATACTGAAGGCCTAGTCTAATAGATCAGTTTTTCTTAGGGAAATGTTATTTAAGTGTTTTGTGGTGAATTGTTAATAATTTTTCTGGAAGTAATCCAGTGAGAAACTAAAAAAGAGAAACTTTTTTAGCCAAATTTAGTGTTTTGGTTCTCTGCTCATTTTATATATACACATGTCTCTTTTAGGGAACAGCATCCTTTTTTTTTCTTTTTCTTTTTTTTTTTTTTCAAATCTGGCTTTGTAATTAACTTCTGACCATAGCCACCTCCTGGCTTTCTTTTTCTTGAAAATTCATTTAGGATATACCATATATGTACATACTTTTTTTGAATAGACACTGTATTTTAGTACAGACATAAAATAGGTATTTTAATAGAAATTGCTTGTCAGCAGTATTTCCTACTCTTGATGGAAAAGAATGTTTCTGGAAAGATGTTTTGTATCCGTGTGCTTGTCTACAGAATGAAAAATTAAATTGTTTGCTACCTCTACTGTTTTTCATTCTCTGCACATAACAGCTCCCCAGTAGACAGATTTTTTTTTGTTTTAAGGCAGAAATAATAACCCAAAGCCTCCATGGTTATGTGTTCCCCAGGAAATGATCGAAGCCATCCGCGAAGCAGTCGTATACGTGGCACACACACACGATGGCGCCAGAGTGGCCATGCACTGCCTGTGGCATGGCACTCCCAAGGTAAGTGTGTCCGGGCTTGACTTGCCATTCCTTAGACTTGCTGTCTTCTGTGCTCTTTTCCTGTTGTGCACAAACAACTTTATCTTTGCAAAGTTGTGCCTGTGAGATTCACAGGAATTGGCTTTTCTTTGAGCCTAGTGTTTCTTCTCTGCTGGAGTTTTCGTTCAAGTATGAAAACCTTGAGTTTTCATTGTTTGGGGAGGAACTTGTCAAGCAAATAAACACCATATTTATGTTATTTACAGACATTTTGGTACCTGTCAAGCTCCTTGATTCCTCATTTAATGATCTTAATGGGGGAGGGAGAGGAGGAAGGAGACAGTGGACAGTTACACATTTGCTCATGTGAGTGTTAACTACTTTAAGGGAAAAGGTAAAAGTCCACATTAATTACAGAAGTTTAACAGAAAAGATTCTTGTGATCAATAAAATTCTGCCTTTAAAAGACAGTTATACTTTGTCCACTTTTTAAATTGATACAAATTTAATTTGGATTCAACAAATAATGTGCTGAATGTCATCTGTAAGCTAGACTTATGCATTTGAAGACTGTTCAGACATTGGAAGAGAATCTCTCCATTCTCCCTGTAAAAGGCGGTAGTTTCACTAAGTTAGCCTTGCAGCTAATAGTTTTATGGTTCCATATTTATGTCTCAATGGATTATCACATACAAGTCTAAGATTACAGTAGCTCTGAAAGGGCTTCTAATAATATATTGCAAATTTTTTCTTCCTTGGCTGCATAACTATATTCACTAATGAAAAACAATGCCACTCAAGTGACAATTTAACATTATATAAAATTTTTAGCTATGAAATACCTTTAATCTATAATTAAAAGTTACTTGAGACAATTTTCTTTTTTAAGGACAGGAAAGTGATTGTGAAAACAATGAAGACTTATGTTGAAAAGGTGGCTAATGTAAGTATAAGAAAACTACATATTTCTTTCAATTATTTTTAATAATAAAATGAAATCATGTCTATTACAGAAAATTTGAAAAATTCAGAAAATTACCATTGCCAGAAAATTATTCATTGTTTTATTAGTCCTTTTCTATGCATATCCATGCCTTTTTATATTACTAAATTTGCACAAAATGAGATTTTTCCTTTTTTCATTTAACATTTTGTGACAATTTTCCATTTTTATTAGATATTTTTCAAAAATCTGATATTTACTAGCTTATTTAATGAATTTGCCAATCATGTTATTGACATGGAAATTACTGCCTAGAATAAATTTGTAATGTGGTCAAAGAACATTCTAATTAAGTTTTATAGTTCTTTGGAATCCTTTGGAGATGCTGTAACAGCTTTCCTGATGAAATTAGAGGATATTTTTTGTAGGTGTTTAAGTAGTTTTCCACAGTATTTCTAGAACTTATGTAGTAGTAACGCTATTTTTTAATTTTTGAGTTGTTTCATATTATGTTTTATAGCTTGTCATTTACTGGTGAACTAAAATTAGTGATATTAACAACTTTTTCCTATGAAAAATCTAAAATTACATATTTTCTTTTTTCTGATTGGAACTGTGTATGTATAGTTTTATATTCTAGGGGTTTCAGAGAACTATTAGCATCTGGTGAATACTTAATATAATAAGTACTAATTCCTACCCAGATAAATTGCTGCTGTGTAATTGTGTACATACCTGTTGTCTTCTGTAGTGTTGGAGACTAGGATGAGAGAATGAAACCACTTAGAAGGCAGCAAACTTCTCTGTAACAATGAAATAAATGATTCTCTAGTGAATTGATTCCAGAGTATGAAAATATTTTGTTTCATTACTCATCAGTAAATCTTTTTGCATATTTTAATTTGAATATTTTAATTAGAAATGAATAAGAATAGAATGTTAGAAAGTTTTAAAAGGTATTAATAATAAAAGACATTTTTAAGTAATAAAATTAGGTTGCTTTAATTTTATAGTTTAGTTATAACGACAATTTTTTTGAGAAACTAACTCCCAGAAGGCCCAATGATGGTAACAAGAAATTAACAAGCAATATCTTTTTTAATCTCAAGCAGTTGCTTCTAAAGGGGGAGATAAATTAACCCATGGATTTGATTTCTGAGTTATTTAACAGTGTTTAATTTCTAAATATTGGGGGTTTCTTGGCATACTCTGTTATTTCAGTCCTTTTAAATGTATAAAGACTTATTTTATGGCCCGACAAATGGTCTATCATAGTATCTTGAAAAGAATGTGTTTTGTGTTGTTGGGTGTGGTACTCTATAAATGCCAATTAATGATCAAGGTGGTTGATAGTGTTCAGATCACCAGCGCTTTTATTTATCATTGTCTAGTTCTATTAATATCTCCAATTATAATTATAGAATTGTCTATTTCTCATTTAACTTCTGTCCCAACTTCTTTTCTATTCACCCAGGGATGTTTTATGTTTGGGCGTGCTTCTGTGTGTGGGACTTAAAAAATCAGAAATCATTGGTTGTGTACTATGCACATTGTTCTCTGTCACTTTGTTTCTGCACTTTGTTTCTGTCACTTAATTCATCTCAGGGGTCATTTTATTTCAATATATATATCCCTCTGTCTGCCTCACTTTTTTAGATGACTATTATATTTCATTATATGACTTCCATAATTCGTTTAACCAGTCCCTACTATCGGACACTTGGGTAGTTTCTAGTTTTTTTATTATTTCAAATAGTACCCCAGTGCATATCCTTTGTGCATATATGGAGGCATATTTATAAGATAAATCCAGAATTAGAATTGTTGGATCAGAAATAGGTACATGCATTTTAAGTTGTTACCGCTGTTGTCTATTGCCCTTCAAAGGAGTTTACAGTCTCACAAATGACATAAACGTGTGCCTGCTTTTCCCCACACCTTTGCTAAATTAGTATATTATCAAGGGTTTTCACTTCTGCTTATAGGATAGGTGGATAATGGTGTTTCATTATTTTAATTATTGTCCTTAATTAGTGAGCATTATTTCATGTGCTTAAAGCCGTTTGTACTTGTCTTTTTCTGTGAACTGACCTTGGTGTTCTTGGCCCGTTTTTAGTAGATTGTTGGTTTTTACATAGTAAAGATGTTAGACCTTTGTTTTTTTTCCTCCAGTTTCTAATTGAAACATTATTACCTATCATATTCATCAGACCTGGCTCTGAATGAGGGTTATCAAAAGTCACATGCCCCCTCTAAGTACAATATATTTATATCATTATCTAGGCTACAAAAAGAATAAGCACAAACTCTGAAAACACATTTTTCTTTCTTTTCTTTTTTTCTTTTTTCTTTTTTCTTTTTATATAAAGTAGAAGTTCTTTAACTCTTTGTAACAATACCAGCATCATGGATGTCATTTCAAGAGGTGACCATTGTGAAAGTCACAATGTGGATTTGTATGATCTCTTGCAGTTAATATTTTTTAAAAGCAATTATTTTTATCTTATTATATTTAGCATATAAATGTATTCCAGTTTATTTTTAAGTATTTCTATTCTAATTATATAAGATTATTTTAAAGAAATTGGACAATATATAAAAGAAAATAAAAAATCGTTTGTAATCCTTCAATTCAGAGATGACTGTTACGCTACAGTTTTCTTCCAGGATTTTCTGTGTACATGTGTTATGTATAGTTTGTATATATATAATTGTATCTGAGTTTATACATATTTTCTTTTTTGTGATTGGAACTCTATGTATAGTTTTATATTCTAGGGTTTTTTTTAACCTACTGAATTTTTTTAGTTTAATTTTTAAGTAGCTATTTGTTAACAGGGTACCTATTTTTGAGAGGTGTTATATCCTGGTTAGTTAAAAAAAAATGAGTCTTGGCTAGTTGATGTTGAAGAATGTGCTTTTCTCTTTGTTTCTGTCTTTTTTTTTAAATCAACCTAGAATATAATTAACTAGGTCCTGATAAGAGAGGAAGTTCTTTGAATGGCTTTTATCCATCTTGTTTAAATTATGTTGGGCAAGTTTTGAGGTTGGTAACCTTTATAAAGTGACTCCATGGTTGGAATAAAATGGAGAAGCTATGCTTTTTTTTTTTAATCCTTCCTGGCTTTCATTTCTTACAGGGCCAATATTCCCATTTGGTTTTACTGGCAGCATTTGATTGTATTGATGATACTAAGCTTGTGAAGCAGATAATCATATCAGTAAGTATTTCTCATAGTCATGAATTTTAGTTGAATTGATGTATCAGTTGTGGGTTCGTACGTTTCATTGCACACATATATGTGTAAAGACTTTGATGTATGCTCTTTGACAATATTTTGTTATTTATTAGTTGCCTCAGTTAAGTCTGTTTCGAGGGTTTGCTTTATTCCTTTATAAGCCATAACCTTATAACTGGATATTAATAATATTGTTTTAAATATGTAAAAGAGTGGTTAAATTAGGATAACAAGGTCTTTTTAGACCCTATGACAAACTAAATGAAAAGTTAGCAATGCAGTGCTTATAGTTGGTCAGAAATTTGTTTACATAGTAATCTTTCAGTTATTCAGGAACACATATGCAGGCAGAGGACATCCATGACTCTTCTTGTCTCTCTCCCTTTGGAGAAACTATCTCCACACAGTTATCTCCCTTATCAATACACCGTCCTAGATTGAGCTAGAGAAGAAAAACTGATAAAACTCAATTGGGATACTTCTTAGAGCTTTCATGAAAGCTTTTGTAAAGTCAGATTAAAAATTACTACTAAACTTAAAATACTAGCTTCCGTTTTTACATTTCAGCATTCCTTCTAGTCTGGTATAATGACCAAAAGGTGATAATAATTGAATGCAATTTCTTTAACCCTAAATTTGCCTTCAGAAAAACTGAGCTGTCCTCTTGAAAAGACTATTCCGACGTAAAAACTGCATTCTGAAATAATTTCCTTTATTGTGCAGTGATTGACATTCTGCAATTATTGACTTCTGAATCTGGGACTTTTCCCTTCCTTTGCTTGTAGTGTGCAAGTAGGGAGTAGTGTTGGGTATATAATAGAGGTTGCAGGGGCAGGGGTAAGAAATTGCAACTAGTTGCAGGGATAAGAAATTTGTCTCTGGTTTCAGTGACAAAGCTTGGAAATATTTTAAAAATCGTAATCTGTATAGACATAGGTTATTCATCTGAAAATTACTCAAACCTTTCTGTTTGATGAACGTGGATGGTGTCCTTGGAGAAATCTTAGGAACAAAAGCTACTTTCACACCATTTGCAGGGAGAAGCAGGTGGATGTTCAGAAAGAGACTTTACCTGTTGGCATGTGGTGGTGCTATGGCCTCTCTCTGTAGCCTATCTGGACCAGTAGAGCTGGGTGTAGGAGAAAAAATGTATCAGCTAGTGGAGGGGAAGGAGATTTGTTTTCTTAGATGCCAGCTGTAGGTCCCAGTGTGTGTGTGAATTTCTCATGCCCTTGCTGTCATTTTCCAACTTTCCTCTTGACTATTTTAAGATTGTGATGACTTTCTTTGGGATAAGATTGTGGGAAGAAACAAGTTGGCAAGACTTTCATGTGACAGACTGAGTATTTTGACATGTTCCTTGTGACTTTATTACCCTTTGACTTCAATCAATAATGATTGTTTTTCATTCTAGTGACAGAGATGTGAGGCCATAGATTGGCTAATGAATAAACTTGTTTCATGAAAATAGAAACAGGCTGGGCTATTCAAAGTTTGCTTTTGTTTAATATTTTCAGGACAACTGAAATTTGCATAACTGTTCCAAATGGATTTCAAGAGAAACAAAACTTACTTTAGGATTTGCTGCAGTTGTCGGCTAGATTGCTTTTTTCCAAAGATTCATCCCACTTAAAGTTGCTGTTGAAACAGTTTTAATTCTTTGTGCTTATCAGTTTGATTCCCACCACTACTCAACCCACATTCCTAATGACTTTCTCATACTTAGGGCGGCTTTCCCTGAGAATGGCCTGATTTACTACTGATCTCTTGCCTCTAACTGACAAATGCTCAACAGGTTCTGTGTATCATTAAACTATGTACTAGTGATAAAATTCTGGAATGCTAATTGCTCTTGTATTTTTCCCACCCATCCACCAGAAAATCTGCTGCAGTATGCAGTGTTTTTTAAAAATACCCAAGAAAGCTTGGTGTTGCTAAGAATAAGAATTCTGTTCAATATAACCAGACTTCCTCAAGTATCAGGTTGAAATCAAAACCTGGTCAGCTGAGCCCTCACCTTTCAAAATGGATACACACTGTTGCCCACCTACTTTACTTTCCCAAATAAACATACTTATAAAATTTGATACATTTTACCCTGGAATTGTTGGTATGTCGCAGCTGCTTTGATAGCAGTCGTCCAATGAAGAGGCAGTAAATACACTGGCTAGTTGCTGTTTGAGAGTGACTAAACATTGATGCATACTTTAAAATAGATTGTCTTTAAAACACACAAAGGTATGAGGAATAATATAGTGGACACCTAACCTCCCACCATTTGATAAAGAAGTAAAACTTGGCAAATACAATTCAAGTTCAAGCCCTTTGTGTACCATTCGGATTATATATCCCACCCCTGCCCCATACCCACTGTGATGAATTTTGTATTTATCATTCATACCCATTTCCTTATCCTTTTGCTATATGTAGATGTATGTAGTACTATTTTGCATATTTACAAATTGTATGTAAATGATGTTTTCTCCTGCAACTTGCTTTTGGCATTGTGTGTGTGAGATTCATCATCAGGGGTCGGCAAGCCTTTTTTAAAAGGGGCCAGGTAGTATTTCAGGTGGGCTGTATATGACCTCTTGGTTGCCTATTCTCAGTTTATTTTGTTTTTAGTAACCCTGTAAAATGTAAAGACCCTTCCTGTCTTGTAGGATATACAAAAACAGGCTGCAGGTTAGATTTGACCCATGGATCTTTGTTTGCCTACCCCTGTTCTAAATCATTTATTTTTCAATGCCAAATAGTGTTTGACAATGACTATAGTGCAATTTATTTTTCCATTTTTCTGTAGATGGACGTTTAGATTGTTTACAATTTTTAAAACTTTAAAAACTCTTACTATTTTTTGCTATCCCAAATCATTCTGTGAGCATTATTTTGTGTCTCCTTGTTTCTCAAAGGCATTTGCTTAGCAGAATCGCTGGTTGCCAACTATGCTGCACATATGTTTATATAGAGTCACGTGTCCATCCCACCCAGCCACTACAAAACCTGTTGCATTATGCAGTGCTTTTAAAAATAGCCAAGAAGGCTTAGGGTTGCTAAGCATTCTGTTCTGAGTAACTGGATTTCCTGAAATGTCAGGTTGAAATCATAGCCTAACAAACACTCCTCCTTTTCTCTTTTAAGACCAAGCTCCAGTCCAGTCTCCAGGTAGCATTCTCTGATCTCTCAGCTAGACGTGGTCTCCCCCCAGACCTATTCTCCCATCCTCTCAACTTTAGTAGTTTGTCCTTATCATCCATTCATTCAACAGTTAATCATGACCTGACCCTGGGCTCACAAACTCAGAAATGTTCATCGACCAGGCAGGTAAATGAGTTGAGGTAGGCCAGGTGTGGGGGGTGGACCGTGAGGAAAGGAGCGAGCACATGTCCTGTTCAGGGGGGTAGCCTTCCCCTACTAGGAATGCGAGCTCCTTGGCAATAGATCTTCTGATATATATGTTTTTTAATTGTGGTAAAATACACATAACATAAAATTTCACCATCTTAACCATTTTTAAGGATACAGTTTAGTAGTATTAAGTATATTCACATTGTTGTGCAGACAGTCTCCACAACTTTTTCATCTTGCAAAACTGAAATTATGTGCACTAAACTGTATCTTCTGATTTTTTGAGTGCAGCCAAAAAGGTGAACTTCTGGATAAAAATCATTGTTTTTTTTAAAACAAAATACTGAGGAGGTTGCAGTCACCACCTAGTGATCTAACCTTCCTTCTACACGTCTGTTATTATTATCCATTATTTGCATCTCTTCTTTTTTTTGTTTCTCTAGCCTCTTCTACTGTATTTTAGCTCTTTAAGGTGAGGGCCAGTCTACATTTCTCTTTGTCCTTACACACAACCTACCATAGAGGTGTGTGCACCATAGGTTCATTTCTCAGTGATATGTGTTACCTTCTGCATTTCTTTCCTCCACTGAAAATGCACGTGCACCCTAACCCTTCTTCCAGAGTGCACCCTTCATTTTGACCTTCACTTTTCCTTTTATAAGAGTCCTGGCAAAGTAAGAGTGCCAGAGAATCTGACAAGGGTCCAACACAAGGAGGTCAGAACTGGCCAGACATGTCTTCAGAAGGGAGGTCTTTTTTTCCTTCTCATACTTGACTTCTTCTGTTTACATGCCTGCTTTAGAGTAAAGCATAAGAAGAAGCAATGACAAGAAAAGGAACTTATGATTTTTCTCTTAAATTCTTTTCCTTTTTTTCCCTTCCACCTCCTCACCCCCCACCCCCTCCAGTTCAAGCCATTGTTTCTCAGTCTAGTTGTGTAGGGCACAGCTCCTTGGCCCAGGCTGGTATTATGAGCCTTGTGCTCCCCCCGGCTGCGACAGTTGGTCTCCAGTCGTGGGTCAGCAGCTCTCACAGCAGCCCACAAATGCTCACAACTGCTCACACTGACCTCCAGCTGCTCACAGCCGCCCAGCTCCAGGGAGAGCCATTGTTCACAATCTTAGCTGTAGAGGGCGCAGCTCACTGGCCGATGTGGGAATCCAACTGGCAACCTGAGCATTAGGATCATGGTGCTCCAACCGCCTGAGCCATCGGGTCAGCCCTAAGTTAATTCTTGTAAGAGGGTCAGCTAAGTCAAAAATCTTTAAAACTCAACCTCTATTGTTGGGGTTCTCTCTCTTTTGAGGATTCCAAACTCATGACTCCACCATCTTTGTTAATCTCCATAGTTAAAAATGCTGTATATTGAGAGTTGTGTTTTTAATATGAAAATAAATATAATTACTTTATAGCAGTTTTCAGTTTGCAGTGTGAATTTTCTGATTTACTGCTGGTAATGGCCCACAAGTCAGGCAGGTGTATTATTATTTCCTTTTACAGATAAGGAAATGGGTATGTACAGAGGTTAAAAGATTTGCCAAAGTCTACACATTGAGCCCAAACACTGAATTTAGCATAAAATCAACTATACCGTAGCTTCCTCTCACTTATTTCTACATGTTGCTGTACCTGTTAGTGTTCTCCTCTCTAGAAATGTCTCTCTGTGTGTGTCACCCAGGTTAAAGAGAAATGAATTAGTGCTCTGTAGAATAACAGCACTCACACTGTTGCCTTGTATTTTTCAAAGGTGTATGTTTTTGATGGCAGGAAAGCTGGAGGGAGAGTGAAATGGGGGAAAACCAAGTGATATCACACTCAAATGAACATTGAGTTTAGATCTAAATTCCTTAATTACAAACTGAACGGCAGTAAAGTTCAGTGAATTTGGGGAGTAGTTCTTGAGTAGTATTTGTGCATGGAATTAAGCTTCTCACGTTAAGGTGAAACCATTTCTGCCGAGTCATATGTGTTGCCCTAATCCTTAAGTGTGAAACCTGCAGAGAAAGTAAGTACATTAACAAACATGTTGCTGGCTTCATGCCACCCCTTTTCCTCCCTACACCAAGAAAAATTTTTTTAAAAATAGTAGCCATTTATGTTTCTTCACTGCATACTCCCGCTCCCGTTTTTCGTTTCTGTTTGTTTTAAGCAACTATTTTAAAGGTATACCACTGTGAGGTATAATAAGACTTTGCTGTCTTATTTTACTATAAGACTGGGTATAATATAATGTAATACAATACAACTAATATAATTAATATGATATAATTAATATAATACCGGGTCTTATATTAATTTTTGCTCCAAAAGACGTGTTAGAGCTGATTGTCCAGCTAGGTCTTATTTTCGGGGAAACACGGTAGCAGATCTGAGTATATCATCTCATGGAGAATCCCTTTCCTTAAGAGTGATTGTACGTTTTCTTTGAAAGAGACTAAAGTTGGAATCAGGAGACCGGAGCCCTGCCACTGACATTCTACATCCTTCTGCAAAGTCACCTCTCTCTTTCTGGATTCCTCACCTGTAAACCTGGGTAATGGGACTGAATTCTTTCCATGGCCCCAGCCAGTTCTGAAGAAGCTCGGGTGCTCAAACACACATGGCTTTGCATATCTGTTAGGTTTGTTACAAGAAATAGGACTGTTGGTGGGGGCGGAGGCAGACTGAATGTTTTTCTGTTTCATATTCTCTATTAAGAAGAAAGGACTTTTTAAACAGTGACTTTTCTGTCTTTGAAAACATCAGCAAATTTACATAGGAGCTTAGTTGGGATAGAGATGACATTGCCTTTGTTCCCTAAATTCATACAATTAGAAAAGGAGGTTACTATTCTTGGGTAAGTTGATGGAAAAATGTCATAGATTGTAGTTATTTGTAACTGCACCGTGGAGTCTTTCTGCCATTTGTTTCCCTTCCCCCCCTTTTTGTTTTCAATGAGAAATAGCCTTCATTTACCATGAATAAGTAAACCCACTTTAAAAGCCTTGATCCACATGTTCTGTTTAACAGAGTTCCTTTATCCCCCTTCACATACATCTCATTGAGGAAATTCTAATAAGAAGGTTGTTCTCCTGATACTGATGCTACATTTAAGTGCAGCTGCAAATTAACTGTATCTGCTCAGTGACCCCAGCAAGCAATGTCCCTCGTAATGGTGGCCTAAGAAATACCTGTTATATAATGAATGAAAATAACTGTTTCAAATATTTTTTAAGTCCTTCAGCTTGGTCAGTTATATAAATGGATTTTTCAGTAATGCTAGTCACAGTAGACTCAATTCTGTGTTCTGAATGTAAATTTCTTTGTGCTTTAATGAGACGATTCAGCACTGGATCCACATTTTCCGGTAAGTATGTTAGGGAAAATAGTTAACTATGTATCCTTCTTTACCATTCAAGTTCCAAGCATCCTTTGAGCATACGGATTCATTACTTGTTTCTATAATTTTATAGGAAATTATTAGTTCCTTGCCTAACATATTAAATGACAAATATGGAAGGAAGGTCCTATTGTACCTACTAAGCCCCCGAGATCCTGCACATACAGTACGAGAAATCATTGAAGTTCTGCAGAAAGGAGATGGAAACGCACACAGGTAAGAACAAGTATAATAGAATGGCTTGAGCCCTTTATTTTCTCCTCTGATTTATTAATGTTGAGTAATGCATGCTTCTAGAAATCTACTCAAGCATGCATGCCCCCTCTCATGCTCCCCTCTCTCTCTAACACTAAAAAGGTGAATTCCATTTTTAAGCCTGTAGTTTTTGTCTTGAAAAGGAAATAAAAGCGTCATGCCAAAAGATTGCCTCTGAGCACCTGGCACATAGTAGGCACTTGGGTGTGTGGTTTGTTTGGTTTTGCTATATTTTTAAAGCTGATGCCACATAATTACTACTCTACTCAAAATTGAGTAGAGTCTATAAAATAGTTTGAACATGTGTTGTCTTGTAAGATATTTTATTGTTTGGTTTTTTAATTATTTGGGGGTGTTTTTCTTATATACGGGAAGCTTCACTTTTCTGGTGCTTGTTCTGTGCCAGGCACTAGTCACATCCTGGGGACACAAAGATGAAAGATAGTCCACCCTCAAATCACTTGTGTGTGTACATAACAGAAAGATACAGACAATTTAACAATAGTGTGTCACACAGACTATTATAAGCCCTTAGAGGTTTTTGTGAAAATAAAATCAACATATTTCCTTTGCCATTTATCTTGCCTTAATACTCATTCAACATATCCCAACAGCAAGAAAGATACAGAGATCCGTCGCCGAGAGCTCTTAGAATCCATCTCTCCAGCTTTGTTAAACTACTTACAAGGACACGTCCAAGAAGTGGTTCTAGATAAGTCTGCATGTGTGTTGGTTTCTGACATTCTGGGAGCTGCCACTGAAGACGTTCAGCCTGCCATGAATGCCATCGCCAGCTTGGCATCAGCAGAACTGCACCCTGGTGGCAAGGATGGAGAGGTAATGTGCCATTATTATAAGACAGGCTGGAAGGCTGTAGTGACTGAAGACTGTCTCGTCATTGAGACCATTGCTATAAAGAGAATTTTAATCATAATTATCTCAACTCACTGCATACCCACAGTACATTTGAAATTTGTGAATTCAAAACACAATGCTGTTATAACACTGTCCGTCTCAGAAACTTGCAGTGACTCCATGCATAAAAACAAAATCCACTTAATGTGGCTTTCTGTCGTGCATGAGCGGCCCCAGGCTGCCTTTCCAGCATATCCTCTGCTCTTAATTCTGTTTTGAATTTGCTGTGGACTTTCTACCTCTCTGCCTTTGTACATGCTTCTCTCAGCCTTGAGTGCTGTGCTGCCCTTGTCCATTCATCCTTCAGGATTCCTAGAGTCCTTCTCCATGAAGTCCTCCCTCACCTCCTCTTGTTAAAACGTCTTTGCTCTTTCTGGTAGCTCCTGCCTATGTTATGTGGGCCGCATGTTATTCTGCCTTTCATCTTAAGTTCATTGATTTGTGTGTCTGGTACATGCCAGGCACTGGTCAATACTGCCCGCCCCTCCCCCCAAAAGCTTACCATTTGGGGGAACACAATATTTAAATAAATATTAAATGATCATTTCATATTGAGATAAGTACAGTGAAGGAAAACTACAGATTCTATAGGATTAAATAAGAGTGGGGGCCAACCTATCCTCAGGACGGCTTCCCTAAGGCAGTGAAAGCTAAGCTGAGGCCCCACGGATTAGTAGCTCAGTGAAGAATGGTGGAAAGAAGATTCTGGGCAGAGGGAAGAGCATGTGCATCAGCCTGGAGGAAGGAAAGAGTTCAGCTTATGTGAGAAGAGAATGCTGAGGGGGTGGGAAAGCGCTTAGGAGAGGGAAGAGGCAGGCCGAAGCCAGCACGCAGGGCCCTTGGCCTGCACTGGGTTTAAGCTCCTCAGGGACAGACGTGTATAGGGAGCCTGCTGCTGTTATTATTTCTGACCTATGAGCTAAGGGGAGAGAAATGGGCTGTGGGTCTTAGAGAAGCCCTGGCCCCTGCCATCATAGAGCAGATCGTGTTATCAACTCTGGAAGATGCAGGCATAGTGAAAGTTTCTTTTTAAAGAGATGGAGCCCATTGTCTCCCATGCTTGATAAGGAGAGATCCTCTGATACGGGCCATAACAAGGAGTGAGACTGAGCTTAAAAAGCTGCTTTCTCGGCGTGCTTATCAGATAACACCCATATGTAGTCACATGCTTAAACATTCAGCATTAGGTTTTAATGCTGCTACTGTAGGTTCTGTCCCGTAGGTGTACTTGAACCTCAGAACCGCATGTTGGAATCTGAGAAGTGCTCGGCGTGATGGAAGACGAGCACTGTGGAGGTGCTCTTCAAACTGGAATTCACAAAGCCGAGTGTGAACCACTTCTCCGTGGCTGTGTTATCTCGAATAACCGTCCTCGTTTCAGTCTGGGGATTGGAATAGACCTCTGGTCCCTCCGGGTGTAGTGGTCTTTCAGATAAAGACCTCTGAAGCCTTCTGGGACGTTCAGCTTGACTGAGTCCTTATCTTTCTGGGCCGATGTAGAATGGATTGTAGGCTGAGGCATGGATGAAAACAGCTTGTAAGTTAATGTGTTCTTGACCCCTTCTAGCTTCACATTGCAGAACATCCTGCAGGACATCTTGTTCTGAAGTGGTTAATAGAGCAAGATAAAAAGATGAGAGAAAACGGAAGAGAAGGTAGGTTGTTAAACTTGACCTTTTCATGTATCTTCTGTGGAATTTCAGTAATGTGTGGCATCCTGAACTTTGTCAGCCATTTAAGTTCAAGTGAAAGTTTGTTGCGTGTTCAGAAATAATGTTTATAAGGAATGATTTAGTAGTTGCAAGTGTTGCTTTAGCAAATGCTAGAAATTTGTCTCCTAGAATGCTGGAATTCTTTTTCTATTTTCCATCCTCCCTCATTCTCTCTCCCCTTTCCTCTGCTACTTCAGTGTTCTGACTGGGGTTGGCCAGTTTTCTAAAATGCCATTCTATTCCTTGAGGATGATGAGCGCAGTACACTAGGGGGGCCCATTTGTGAGTATCATTACCCCAATTGGAAGGCATGATATTTATCTCTAGTTTTGAGGAAAGGATACGCAGAAGAAAATTATCCTTATCAGAGAATTTTGAAGTGGTGCCTATTTGGTGTTGCAATACACATGGCCAAAATGCAAGTCAGTTCTTGGCACTTTCTGGTTTTTCATAAACCTTGCAGCTAGCTGTTCTGTAGAAACTCAGTTCTCAAGAGGACAGCATCTTACATCTAATTGAGAAGTGGCGTCCATTTCCCTCTCAGTCCTGTCTTTGACCAGGCCTTCTCTTACTAAATTCAAACTCCATCTGATATTTTAGCCACTAGAGAGGTTTTCCCCAACTGAGTAAAGCAGTTGGGGCTTTCTATTACTGTATCTCAAAAAGTGACAGATTATGAATTTACGCCTTAAGGCAATTGCAGTGCTAATGGCTAGTGAGGGAATCAATATAGCAGTATAGCCATATGCTGTCACTTCTCATTCTGTCTACCTTTAGGAATAGAGACTTGGAGCTATTTCTCACTGTAAATTTTTTGTAAAAGAAAAAGCTTCTTATAATAAGTTTTGAAGGAAAAAAGATGTATTGACTCATCTTTTTCATTATTAAAAAAGTTGGTGCACAGTTGAGCCGAGTTTATGTCAGACAAGTTGTCTGGCTTACTTTTTATAAAGTCCAGGAATTTTCTAGTGATTTTCTTCCCCTCTTAATTAAAATGCACTGACAGTCCTAAAACATGCCTGTTTGATGTTTTTGTCATTTTCATGTAGCACCAAATGAGTGCTGTCTTGGTTACCCGTTGCTGTGTAACAAGCCACCTCAAAACTTAGTCGTTTTCAAAACAACAATAATTTGATCAGGGCTTGATTGAGCTTCTTTCTGCTCTGCTCAGAGGCTGCTCAGCTTGGGGTTGGAGTATCCACTTTCCCAATGGCGGGCAGTGGCCGTCGCCAGCGGCCTCAGGTCCTGTCCCGAGGCTGCTTGGGCTTCCTCGGGTAGGTTTGGTGGTAGGTTTGGGTTTAAGAGAACAAAGTAGGCACATGGTTCTTTCGTGATTTAGCCTCAGAGTTATTTAACATCACTTTTATCATATTTTCTTGGTTAGGCCAGCCACAAAGGCCCACCGAGATTCAAAAGACGGCATCAATTCCATCTCTAGCCTGAGGGCTGGGCAGGCAGTATTCTAGAAGAGCACATAGGACAGCAAATACTGTTGCAGTCACCTTTGGAAAACACCATCTGCCTCACGAGCTGATCTCAGTCTCTCCTTAGCATGTGCCATGAAAAACTAAATAGCCATATGCCTCTTGGCTTTTAAAGGCTCCTTACATTTGGGTATTTTTGAATGAAATATATATCTTAAGATGTTCGTTTTTCAAGATAGGTTGTCCCTACCTCCATTTGCACTCAATCCTAGCCTTCAGAATTTCTCCTTTGTCCAAGAATTAGTTACACTTAAATGGCACAGTGAAGAGACAAAATATACGAAGCCATTGAAAATCAGATATACTAAAACAACAAAAAATAAATGGTATTTTTGATATATAACTATTTAGTATTATAAAGAGAAATTTCCAGGTGTAAGCCAGAACAGTCATTTGACCACTAGCTATGTTCATGGCACCTTCTGAGTAGGCATTTTTCACAAGGGAAAACTTAATTTCAGTCAAACCTGAGTTGCTACTGTCAAACATTTACTTTCTGAATACCTTTCAGGTCAGAATTAAATCATTCAATAGTACAAAGAAACGCAAACATGACCAAGTGAGTGTCTTATAGGAATTAATTGTTTCTCTTGAGTAACTGCTACTAAACATAGCTTAGGATTTGGATCAGATTTGAAAGAAACAGCTCGTACTGAAAATGCATTATATACCTGAACTGGAATTTTTAGTGTTACGGAGTTTGGGTGAGAACTCTCTTTATTTGCTTTTTTATTAAAATGTATTTGCAGATTTAAGGACAGTAGAGAGGGATATTGAGAGTTTAAATCTTGGTATGTGATGTTTACTAAGGTTCAGTATATTTTACAGGTTGTTTTGCAAAAACACTCGTAGAGCATGTTGGTATGAAGAACCTGAAGTCCTGGGCCAGTGTAAATCGAGGTGCCATTATTCTTTCTTGGTATGTATGACAAGTGCCTTTCTCTGCATGGGGCCGCATCCAGATGCCTGTTCATGCAAGAAATTTCTCACATTTATTTCTCCCTTCTAATATTTGTTCCCAGTAGTCCAGTATTACTTTCAGCCACTCATGGTCTAGACAAGTATACCAAATATTAGAAAGTAAATGTAACTGTTTCAGTCAATGCTTCACAGTTTTCTCCGTCTGCCCTCTTTTGGAGGGCAAGGATCATAAAATTAAGACATTCAAAGGTATCATTTGATTGTCTCACCACCTTTTTGGTTTTGACCAAAATGTAATTGTATTCTTCTTAATGAATTAGTCTTTTCCCTACAAAAACTGACAGTGATTGTTTTTTTAAATTATGACTCACTTTACATGTAATTTTTATTCATTGTTTTCAACTATTTTGAAAGGATTTGAGAAGCATTTGCTTCTGAAGTCTTCATGCTAATTGTTTATTTTCTCGTTAAAATGGATAGAAAACTGATGATTTGTGAAGTGAAGCATCTGCTTAACTTGCATATTGTTCTCTGAACATAGTATGTTGAGTATATAATTAAAGGTCATTGAACTTTTCGTGTATTCTATTCCCAGATGAAACCCTTCTATTAAGAACATTCATTTAAAAATAGGTTTGTGTGTTGTTTTGAAACAATCACTGTTGATTTTTTTCCACTGTTGTTACCTAGGTTTGGAAGACAGATATCAATCTTAGTTTGAATTTCCCATAGTATTTCACATGCAAATGCTATGCAACTTCATCTGTATTTGTAAATGTGATGAGTGTCTGTTCGATACAGAATTTGAGTCGGTACACGTGTACTCAGGAACATACGCATTCATATGAGCGTTTTTTTTTTTTTTTCAGGTCTATTAGTATCTCCAAACATATGGGTGACACAGATCATTTTGTTCATTTCCCGTTAAAATTAGTTAATTTTCCAGTTGATGGTGAGCAGCCAGAATCCATTAGCTTAAACATGAACTTTCTTGATATAAATTTCTTTACCAGGAATTTGGAGTGTTAACACCTACTGACACATTCTTTCATTATACTTAATTAACTGAAAATTTCACCAATGCCGTAAAATTAATTTATACAGATTCTCATCGATCAGAGCTCCCTTTGGGTGGATTTCAAACATAAGGATGCTATAGGTTTATTAGGGAATACTACTTAGAATTGGAACAGGAACACATGAAATATTTTGGATTCTGAAGGGAAGTTGAACTATAGATAACCTAATGATTGATACTGTAATAGCTTCTGTTAGGTTTTTAGAATATTGTGATGTTCTGACTTATTTGGTAAAATTCTCTGTTGGTTTATATTGTACTTCAAACCAGTGTAAAATTTTTTTTTGAAATCTTTTTTAACAGTAAGTGAAAAAGCACTGGGTAAAAAACCAATCAGCCTTGTGTGCAGTCTGCAAAATAACTGAGGGAAGCAGAATTCTCTAGCATTTTAAAGTACGGGTTCTAGACAGACTGCCTGGGTTTCAGTCCCAATTCACTATGTATCCTTGGGCAAATCATTCAGCTTTTCTGAGTCTTAATTTTGTTGGTCATAAAATGAGATAAATAATAATCCTATGTTATGAAAACTAAATGAGATGATGCATATAAAATACTTAGCATTATGTCTATTACATGTGTTCGATAAATATTAACTTTTATTACTATTATGCATTATGTGACTATCTGCTTAGCCAAAGTATATAAAATAAAAACACCTAATGAGTCACACATCTGTCTATTAAAAGGGCACATTACATACTTCTCAACTATACATAGGCGCCAAGCAGTACTTGTTGCTTGTGTCCCACAGTGAGCAGGGGGATGCTGCTTGGGGCTGCGAGCTTCTCCTCCTCTTCCTGGACATGCTGGAAGTTATTGGGACCAGGCACTTGCAAAAATGCCAAGGATGTGTTTCAGAGGTCAGCCTTTAAACATGGTCGTGAAGAAGTTGGGGAAGAACAGAAATCCAGCCTTGGTGTGTTCCCCTGTCAAGTGCCTGTGCCCCAACCCCTGTTTAAAGAGAAAGAGGCCTGCTTGTTGCCAGCCTCCAGGGCTCCACTCACTGGTGACAGAGCACTCCATGCAGCGAGTTCTCAGAAAGCAGAGATGACGTTCCTTTGCTTGATGACTCACACTAATTGAATGCTTACTAAGTGTCAGGTTTTGGCGAGGTGTTGTACAAACAAGATCATTTGAGCCCCCCCAAATAACCCTGTGAGTAGAAGGTAGAGATTCTGTTGTTGATCCCACTTTACAGATCGGGAAACTGAGGCTTAGTTTAAATAGCATGCTCTTGGTTGTACAGTTACTGAGTGGCAGAGGCGGGTTTCCAATCTAGGCAGTTAAGCTCCAAGGTGAAGCTCTTTACTTCTTCACTGAATGTTTTAGCTGCAGAGTTTAGTTGAAGGCCATTCATTAACTGCTTGTCTTTCACAGCCCCCACCTTTCCCTCTGCGCCATTCACTCGTGCTCATTCCGTCGCTCAGTGAGCATTTCTCGGCCATCTGGTCTGTACATGTGGTGCCATGAAAGAACACATCGGCCCCTGCTCTTGAGTTTTGGTGGAGAAGGGAAGATAGAATACATGTATTAAATAATTTGAAGGCAGGGTGCTAGTCCTAAGATAGTCAAAGTGAAAGTAGGGCCGATTCTGTATGGAACAGAGTTGCTGCTACATTTACTTAAGTGACCCCACCAGCTAGATTATAAAACATTTTTTATTTATGTGGTTTTAGAATGTAGGCTACTAGCCCCCATCATTCATCTGATAAAGTAATGTATTTATTGTTATAAGACTTGTCTCACAAGTCAATGAGTTTTTTATATATTATGGATGCAGGTAGTACTTGCGGATGATCTAGGGATTTTTATGAAATTTAATGTTTTGTTTGTTAATTTTTGTCTTCTCTCTTCAGCCTTCTCCAGAGTTCTGATCAAGAAGTTGCAAAGAAAATCAAAGCTGGACTGAAAAGCCTGATTCCCACATTGGAAAAAAACAAAAACAACAGCAAAGGAATAGAAACGCTACTTGAAAAACTGTCCACATAGATGGAAACAAGATGGAATCATTTTTCTTCTTGTGATCTGTTTTCCCAGTGTGGAAAAGAAGGGCTAGAGTCCACCTTGCTGGTAATTTGGGTGCTCTGTGTATGTGTTTCTTTTTTGTTAAGAATTTATTTATAAAATGGTTTCTAAAAATGCTTCTTTTGTCTTTTTTTTAAATCCCAGCCATCTTCCCTGTTATCTTGAGTTGTAAGTAAATTACAATGTAAAAGATTTAATAGTCATGCCATGGGACCATCCAAATACATATAAAGGGGTTGTGAGTTAATTCAGAGGAAGGCATCCTTGGTGAGCAATAGTCATCCATGGAGGAGGTGGGACTTGAGAGGACCTCAGAGGAAGCCGTATATGGAAAAGAACAGCCCAGAGGAGTTTTTAGTGGAAGCAGTGAGGTGGAACTTAAAGGTTTTAAAAGGAACTTCAGGAAGCCTTAGGGCCTTGATGGGTACAGGGAGCATGGATACCCTGCACCCAGGGCAGCCACATTCCTGGCTGCCTTATGGGTTGGGTTCCATGTTAGATTTTGTTTGAAAGCCACTTCAATAAGTTAAGGCTCATTAGGGGGAAATAGGCTAGATGAATTAGGGGATCACAGTGGGTAGCAGTGTTAAGGTCAAGGTCACTGGGAAAATCTGCCTGTATTTGGATCTGGGCCCTCCAAGTACCTAGCTCCTTGTGATGAGACTTTCTTCATTGGGATGGTCCCTGAAGTAGTTGAAGTCTACAGGGTTTGAGTTAGAAGGAAGGAGATGCAAATCTGTGAACAGTGCAGAAGTTTGAATTTAAATGCAGGTAGGATGTTTGAATTTTAAAACTATGCTTGGCTTAGCAAAGCAGGGAAGGTTTTGGTAGATCAGTTAGGCTCGTGTAGCTCTGCCCTGACTATTTTCGATGCAAGCTTTGGTGCTTTCTCTAAGTAGGCGTCTGTAACACGACACCCACTGGTGTCTGTCACTATAATTACATCTGCTGGAGAATTGCTGTGCTTTTCCTGACCAGACTACTGGGTCCCAGGATGACTCCCAACATAACAAGCTACCAGGACTCCACCTGCTACCCTCTCCTTCCCAGTGAGCAAAAGAGCTGATCCACCTGCAACTCTCTCGGCATACATTTCCCCTCCACCCACCCGACCCGTGCCACCCAGACCCCTGCCACCCAGCCTCACCTAAGGGTGGAGGTGGGGCACTGGGGGATATGGGGAAAAGGCAACATCAGAGCTCACTTTTGTTTGACTAATACATTGTGAGTTTGTGTTTTCTGTATTAAGGGCCCATTCAGAAAGTGTTCCATCTATGAGAGTAAAAAAACAACGTACAGAATTCCTCCTCACCCTTGCCTTGCCCTCTCCAGAAGCAACTACTTCCAATTCTTTAGCTCACTAACTTCTTTAATATATAGTTTCTGGTGTTTTTTTCTTTAAATCAGTATAGACATTTTTTTTCCCCACTAAATTCTTTAACATGTAGTTTTTGGTGTTTTTTTTCCTTTTAATCAGTACAGACTTTTTTTTTTTTTTACTTCCAATTATGGGAAAATAACAGATTTTTCACCATCATTGTTCCCCCACTTCTTTTCTTTCCATCTTCCCAATACAATTGCATCAATTCTGATAAATCAGTGTTGAGAGTTTATATTGATTATATTGACATAAAATGTTAAATGCTGAAATAAATAGTGAACTGTCATTCCATTTCCTAAACCATTTTATTTTTCCTAGAATTAATTGCCTCATTTATTTTCATTTGCTTTTCTACATTTCTATTATTAATTTTTCCCAAAATTTTCATCAGAATTGCTTAAACTCTTCTTAGCAGGTACCATTTTGCTCTTTTTTTTTAGCCTGTGACACTCCCATGTTGTTATGTTCACCCTCTGCCCTGTGGCTTCGGTATCCTGACTGGTCTATTCACTGTTTCTTACCCAGTGTGTCTCGAGTGGGTCCTAGATGTGCTGAGATTTTAACAGCCTCCTCCATTGTTCCCCCAGGCCATGCACACATTTCCCTTGTATGTCTTGTGCAAAAGAGCACTGGTATGAATCCTGGTGGCCCATCCCTTCAGTCAGTGATGGATTTAGGAAGGAGGCTGACCAGTGAACTTTAGAAGAAAACTTGTTTCTAAGAGAGATTTCTTAAGTTAAAGACCCACAAGGAAGAGAGTCCTTTTCCTGACGGCCAGCTTTGGTATATGCAGATGAGACACTTAGAGATGCTGTAGTATCTAGCAGCCATGAGAAGACAGAAAGTATGTAGAGGATGGCTGAGCAAAAGATGGGAAGAGTCTGGAACTTGGGTGATGTTGAGCTGCTGAAGAAATCAACGCCTGGAGTTGCCTTTTCCTGGACTTCTGGTTATGTGAGAGGAAATACTTCCATTTACCATTTTAGCCATTTGGAATGGGATCTTCAGAAACGAGCAATCAAAAGTGTGCTAGCCTGACTGAATACTAATTTCCATACTGTCCAACACATCAGCTCAACTAGCATTTCTGCTCTCGTCAGACACCAGTCTTGGAGCCAGCTGGCTTTTTGGATGTCCTGAAGAACGGCACAACCACCATCGTCATTCTTACCCTTCCTTTCATTTCTCCTGTGGAAAGCCCATTCTAGGATCCCACACATTTTTTTCTTGCTGAACACCTTTTATTGTTGCAGTTTAATGGATCATTATTTAACTAGAATTATTTAACCCCCTATATAATAATTATAGAATTATTTAACCCCTTTTTAATGGGGCACAATCTAGTACTTTCCTGAGAAGAATACTTACGAGGTAAAATACTGAAGATCTTGCAAGTCAGAATGTCTTTAGTCTGCCTTTTCATACCTGGGTACCTAGTTTAGCTGGATATAGAATTCTAATTTGAAAATAATTTTGCCTCGATTTTGAAAGTATTGGTCAATATTTTCTGTGGCTTGCAGAATTGCTGTGAAAGTCCAGCGTCATCCCTATCCTCAGTCTCTTGTACGTGGCTTTTTTTGTGGGGGAGAGGGGCTTCTCTGAAAGGTCATGGGACTTTTTAAAATCCTCAGCCACCTTATATTTTACAGTCTTAATGAACTGATAGGTATAGTGTGTGTCCGTTTATCATTCTTCGTGCTGGCACTTAACTGAACTGTTGTAGTCAGAAAAACGAAGCCCTTCCATTCTGCATTCTGCAAGCTATATTTGTATTGTTTCTCTGATCCCTCCTCCCACCCACCCCTTTCTCTTTGAAATTCCTGTTACTCAGATTCTGAGTGCTGGTTTGATCCTCTAGTAGTTTTCTTTTTCAGTTCTATATCTTTTTTTTTTTTTTTTAATCTTTTCTAGGTGAGATATTTCCTCTACACACTCTGCCAGCCCTTCCATTGAACAATTGAAATGTTCTTGTTTCTTGGATGAAATGTCTCTTATGTCTCTGGGGATGTTATATTTTGTGTTTATTTTGTTTTACTTTGTCTTTTTTCTGTTGTCTGTTCTTTTTATTTTGTTTTCTCATTGTGGCTTTCTTGGAGATCTTTGACTCTCCTTATGTACCTAAAACTGGTCAGAAAGGGGGCAGGCCCATCCTGTTCTCTGCCATTGACTGTTCATTGTACAGGTGAGTAGGTATGAAATCTCCTGTTTCACTGAGGTCCTCCATACGTCAGCATCTCTAGGCCTTTTGTTGGGGCCATTTCGCCACCTCCAGAGAGAAAGCCACCTGACATAGTATTCTGTTTAACAGTCGGTGTACAGATTTTATTTAACCCACCCACTTTGGGTACAGTGCCTCTCCCTCATGCTCTCTTGTATTTAGTACCCTCTATTCTGGGGTCCACAAAATAAACTGTCAGCCTTCTGCAAAGCTGTAGCATGGTAGTCAGCCAATGTTAGCCAGTCCCCCTATTTCCCATCCCATGCCGCACCCCAGCTTTCCCAAGTACCTGGCACCTCTAATCGCTGGGGTTTGCTGTGGATCCTCGTGAAAATCAGCTTGCTCCTCTTCATGCACTTTAGTCATCGGCATTCTCAGCCCTGCTCTATTCTCCTGTTCTAGATGTTTGTTGGTATCACTCACCCACTGATGCTTCTCTCCCGTTGACTTTATTCTTGTCAGTTTATACCATTTTATTCTTAGCAGAAGTCTTAAATGGTTTTAACCCAACTTAAAACAACGCCCCTCGCTGAATGAAGGGTTTATTTTCTGTGGAAGAGCCTACTGGATTTGAGAATGTCTTTAATTTTAAAATCAAGCTTTTTGTAGTTTTCGGATTATATCAACCCCATACTTTTCCAGGGATCAGACATTGCCTAGAAGAAAGTACCTGTTTTCCTTTTCAGCCTGGGGTCGTTTCCATTTGTGGAATGGATAGAATAAGGCCTCTTAGAGCAAATGGCGTCTTGCATACTTGAACTCAAAGCTCTTTAAAATATGAGGTGGCACTTCTGTTTCTATTTTTAATGAAATTTTGAAAAGCCTACATCTTAATTACAGCAGAGTAATCACTCTTAGGAGATGTGTATATTTAGAATAATGGTTAAAAGAGCACAAAGTCTCTTTTTAAAAAAGCAGTTAATACTGAGTCACTAATTATAAACTGTTTCTATCATAAAACTAAAGAATAAATAAACATAAGAATCTGCCACTTGAGTTCTTTTCTTATCTCTGAGTGGCTTAACCGAAGGAAACTAAGTGCTAATCATCTTTTATCTGTTATGGGCTGAATTGTGTCCCCCTCAAATTTGTGTGTTAGAATCCTAACCCCCCCCCCCCCCCCGGTACCTCAGAATGTGACTGTATTTGGAGATAAGACCTTTAAAAAGGTAACTAAGGTAAGGTGAAGTCATATGGGTCGGTCCTCATCCAATATGACTGGTGTCCTTATAAGAAGAGATACAGACACACATAAAAGACCGTGTGAAGACAGAAAAGATGGTTTCTACAAGCCAAGGAGCGAGACATCCAAATGAAACCAACCCTGCTGATATCTTCATCTTGGACTTCCAGCCTCCAGAAGCTGTGAGAAGATAAATTCCTGTTGTTTACGCCACCCAGCCTGTGGTATTTGGTAGGGAGTCCTGGCAAAATACACCATCTTTCCTTTTCTAAATTTAAAGATACTACCACCAAAGTGCCCCAAATTCCCTAACCTTTTCCCCCAATAAAGAGTCTTAACCAGGGGATACAGTATGCTCTTTGCATCGTACATGTTTTATGGGTAGTAACTAAATGTCTGCTGTGCCCTGCATTCCAGAATGCGCAAAAAGATACTGATCGCTGAGCACATGTTTGTACTCAAAATGGTGCCTTGGAAGACAGCGCCGATACTTCCACTCCCATCCCCGTAAAGAAGTGGTGTTTGGAATCTTTCATCAGAATGTTTTATCCAATTAAACAGACTCATGCCCCATGCTGAATGTGAGTGGACAGAGCGAGCTGCAAAAACGTGGTAATGAGAAACGTTGGCCCACCCTGCCTTGCTGTCTTGTTCTTAGGGGACTTAATTACATCCTGGGGGGAAATGATTAGTTCTTAGTTGTGCCTGGTATGTGACGACTGCTTAGTGGAAGGTGACAGGAATCTGGTAGGGTCGTGAGAATCATCTTGCTCTTGGTGACTGTAATTAAGTATAATGAATAATTTAGATATTTTAAATGGCTTCCAGATGCTTGAAAACAGACTTGCCTTTAGATAGAAATCCTCTTGCATTTAAAACTCATATTCTTACCACTATAGCTACCAGTAATGACACTGACGTGCTACTATTACATTCAATAGTAGGCAGTGATTTAAAGACCTGTGTAACAGCATGAAAGTGCTTTTGAGGAAATGGACAAGTCTTGAGTTTTCTTGCCCAACTATTCTGCCCCATCTATATTGCTTAATATTTGTCTAGTTTTAGATATAGACGCATTAGAATCCACTGTGTCTGCTTGTGGACAGTGTAATAACCTGGTGGATATATCTCTTGGTCCCTCTGGCACCTCTTTGGGGGTTCCTCTCTTCCCATGTTTCCCATTTATTATCTGGGTGGGGTGAATCCATCATGGCTGCCTCCATCAGGTGCACATGACAGGTCTCCCTAACCATAATACCATTCATTCCCTTGGCCTCAAGATTACTTCATGTGTGAAGTACTCTTACTACTGTGTTTCCTTGAAAATAAGACCTAGCCGGACCATCAGTTCTAATGCATCTTTTGGAGCAAAAATTAATATAAGACCCGGTCTTACAGTAAAATAATACCCAGTCTTATGTTAATTTTTGCTTCAGAAGACATATTAGAGCTGATGGTCCGGCTAGGTCTTATTTGCAGGGAAACATGGTAATAAGGAGCATCCAATCAGAATCTGGCGTAGAACCAAAACCTGAGCATTTGGAGTTCGGGGCTTCTGCGAGTTAAATTGTGAAAGATGCTATCCCTCCCCCTGGCATCTCAGCCTGTTGCCTGGTGCTGCCTGCCTGGATGTTACTGTTTCATCAATTGTACAAATGTACTTTTTCATATTTTAAATCTGAAAGGATTCATTTTTATAGTCGATAGCATGGTCATTTTTTAATAGGCAGGTTTTTTTTCTTTGTGATACATAAAATAATGGTGGGTCTTAGAGTCAAAGCATGCTACAGTGGGTAAAACATAGTATTCCATCTTTTCATTTATCTAAATAGCTTGATTTGTTTTTCTGTGGTAGCTTTTCATGCTCAAAACTTTTCTTTATTGCTGGATTCTCCTCATATATTTCCATTCAAATCATACCCCTTTTAAAATTGAAAATCAGCTAAAATTTGGGGCAGTATAGGATAGTGACTAGAAGCGCCAGCCCAGAACCACATTGTGATTTGAAGCCCGCTGTTAGCTGGGCATCCTTAGGCAAGTTACATAACCTCTCTGCTTCTGTTTCCTCATTTATAAAACGATGATGCACACTTCACCAGGTCATTGTATTAAGTGAGTCTATATACGTAAGGGACCTAGAACTGGGCCTGACAGACGGGGGTCACCCTCTCAAAGCCAGGCTTATCTTTGGGCAGGTAGAGTTATGGGAGATTTGGAGATTGCTGGAAAGGCCTCTGACAGCTCTGAAAACCATGACTTGGAAATCAAATAAAGTTCCGATCTTTGAGATTTTTAACATCAAGCATTTCAGCAACCCTTGCCCCAAAAAGCAAACTCACTCTTGTACTTGTGAGTACGTATTGGCTAAGAAATCACACAGAAACTTCCGTGAATTCATTACCACTTTTAGATACATATTTTATAATTTCAAACAGCTGTGTACATTTGAAAAGTAATTAAACGTGAGCCATCTGTCATTGCATTTGTAGCTGGTACCTGCCCACAGGTTGCGAAGCAGAGGATGAAAGCACTTGAGCCCAAATCAGCTCTTTAAAATGCAAACCTTGTAGGAACAGCATCTTTTGCAGTTGCTTGGAATTATGTAACATCTTCCTTCGAAGCCTACCAGCTCAAGTAGAATGCTGAGGGCTAGACAGGCTGGAAAGGGAGTTTGTTTCTGCCCCTTGTGGGAGGAGTAAGGGCTAACGTGAGGTCACTTCCTGGGCCAGTAGGCCTAGGTACAGCAGAGAAGGGGGTGTTTCCCCTTGTGGAGTGGTCTTGGCATCCAGGGATGGGAGTATGGGTTAGCACCAGGAGACAGTGCTAACTGCAAGAGATTGTTCTGAAGAGGAAAGAGTCTTAGACGTGTTTGGGAGACTTGGACCCTGTATGGGGGCGGCCACTTGGTGGGCAGGTAATGCTGCTTCGCAGTTCTTTTACCTGTAAAAAAAAAGGCACCTGCCTCACATTCCCTCAATTTACAAAGACTTTTTAAACAAGATTTTCTACAAATGTGACGGGTTGAGAGCAGTCCTTCACTGAAAAGCGCTCGGAGTCTGTTTCCTGAGAATCCAGCTTTGAGGCTTGACTCTGGCTCTGACCAAGAATATAGGTAAGTCCCAACCTTTAGAGACTTCTGGGGGTTTTTCACCTGTAAAAATAGAGATAATACCTGGAAATTTCAGAGGGCTGGGGTCAAAATCGAATGAGATAATGCGTGTGAAGGTGCCATGTAAAATTTGTAGGCGTTTATGATTCTCCGATAGATCAGGTGTTCCTGCCTTGTATGATTCCCAATACACAGGGTTGTCGTGTACAGAGAAAAAAATTAAACAAAAACAACCCTCTACTACTGTTAAGTAAAATTATCCAAAGCCTAGAACTAAGGAAAAAAGACTTACCCCCTTCAAAGACCCACTAGCACATTGTCTACCAAACCACAAACAAGGCTATTTGACTTTTCTAGGGGGTGTAACTTTGTTTGACATCCTATGAATTAGGGCTCCGAGTCTGGGAAGGCGGGCCATAAAATACAGCATATCAAGTTGTGAACAACTTCTGTCCAAAGTAGAGACAACGCCGAAGATTACATTTTTATTGCCATGAAGCAGTGTTGATCTAAATTTGCAGTCTTATTTTAATAGTCTTTTCATTGACTATATTATATATGTATTAGAGGAGGGAAAAGTCATTTTCCCTCTCCCCTGCTAAGATGGAAAAGAAAATATCTGTAGTGCCTGCATGTAATGTGTCTTTAAATCTGTTTTTTTCATACTAAAGATAGCTTCCTATGCTCAGTTTATAAATGTTTCATGACCTCAGGGTTCCCACTGTTTCCCTCTCTGTGGTACAAATGCTGTCCACCTGTTCCATTCCCTGCCTCTCGCCTTCCCCTGGGTGTACCAGCCTTGGCCAGAGTTGCAGGGTGAACCAAAGGGAGGAGGAGGACCAGCAGTTCAGGGGAATAAACCTCCAGTACTTAAGTGGAAAGAGTACCCAGCCCCCCTCCACCTGGGCTGCAGTGGGATAGAAGCAGGTAGTGCCTTGTGCCGTGATTCTGTAGTACAGCAAATACTGCATCTGGGATAAAGTGGCAGGCGGTTTGGCACTGGGCATTTGAGGGCTGGCCTAGGAATTGAAGGATTATTATGGCAGAGTGAAAAGATCTGTGTGCCAGTAACCAGGTGTGTGACATAGACTGCGCTATTTAACCTTTGTGGGCCTTAGTTCTGTCCTCCGTTGGAATAGATCAGGTGGTTTCCAGATGGGATCCTGGAAAGCCCAGGGTGCCCTGAGATGCCTTGGGAGCTGCACCGTGGCGGGAGGTAGGGGCCGAATGGATGGGTCTCCTGACCAACAGCCTACGCTCTAACCGGAGCAGCTCCACCTACATCTGTTTAACATGCTCAGACTCTGAGTAAGATTTCCTTTTGTAACGGGGTTCTGCTGTTAAAAAGTTAGGCAACTACTCCTCAACATCATCTCCAGTGTTCCTTCTAGATGGAACAGTCCAAGATTGCCTGACTGCAGTCACCTCCATGTGTGTCCACTGCCCCATGCAATCAGTAAGCAGTGCCCGCGAGGGAAGCGTTAGACTGGAAGCAGATTTCCTGTGAAGCCAAGGGTGCTTTAGCATCAGGGCCCCTTGCTTTTTGGGCATTCCAAAGCCTGCTACCTAATATTTTATTCGTAATTTAGTTTTTTTCTTAAGGGGAGATCCTAAATTGTACAAGAGTCAAGCCCCACAAAGCCTGGATCTTCTTGCATTAGGCCCGAGCTGAATGTGCAGACACCCTGCAGACCTGTCCCTACTGAACTAAAATGCAGTCTTAGAATAAACCAGCCATTTGGAGTGGGGAGGGACTGGCTTGGCAAGCTCGTCCTTATTAAGTGATGCAAAACCAATGTCATATTATTCCTGCTAATGAGGAACGGATGTAAAATAGCAGTTATTACTCTTCTTTCTTCTCCTCCACCAACACTTTTATCAGAGTAGCATAGCTTTGAGGCTAAGAATGCACCCCTTGCAGATAAACTGCCTTGCTTGAAATTCTCCATCATTTCCTACTTATGTGACATCAGACACATTAACCAACCTCTGTAAGCCCTTATTTTTACATCTATAAAACTAATACCCCACAGAATTGTGAAGGTTAACAAGATACTGTCATGATACAAGATACTGTATTTAACACCGTGCCTGGACCCACAGAAAGCATTCATGAGTTTTAGTTTTCCTAATTACCATCATTGGTGATTAGTTAAGGTAGAAACAACTAGTTTCCTATCTTAATACCTCAGAAACAAAACTCCAGTTTTTAGCTGGGTTCCCTGAATGTTCCCAACTCAGATATTTCCAGCCTTCTTCACGGAAAAAAGTTGTTTTGCCAATTAGGTATAAGAGGAAGTGGTGTACTTAGGAAGTCATGTTAAAGGGAGAGTGAGTGCCCTTCTCAGGTCTTTTCTCCATCCTACTCCTTTCAACTTAGATGTGATGGCTGGAGCTCCAGCAGCCACATTGCATCATGGGGACAAGGTTTTTATCCTAGGGATGAAGCAGAAGAGAGCCTAGGTCCCTGACAACTTCATGGAGTTGCTATGCTAGCCTTAGAATGCCTCTCAAATTCTTTTATAAAGGCAGGGTTCTCAAATCACCTGCAGGGCTTATTAAAACAGATTTTTGGGCCCCACCCCCAAAGTTTCTGTTGCAGTAGGTATGGTTGTGAGCCCAAGAGTCTGCATTTGTAACAGGTTCCTGAGTGATGTGGATGGTGCTGCTCCTGGGACCATGTTTGGAAAGTCAAGTTTTTATGTGTTAGGGAAATAAACTTTTTTCTTGTTTAAGCCACTACTATGTGGGGGCTATTCTGGTATTAAAAATGAACCTAATACATTATTTAACTTGAATAACTCTACTTGCTCTGTTAAGTGATAAAAAGCAGCAAAATGATTAAAATGCCATTCAAAGTGAAGCAGAGAGATGGGGTGAATTGCAAATTGAATTTTTGGCTTCTGCACCATTCGTCAAATGAGAACTGAGCACCTAACCTGTGAGGCATATACAAGACTAACGAAGACATGGACCATGATTTAACAGCAGCTGCCCCCTAGCTGATACTCCCGTGGAATTTAGTTGAGTCAGACTCATTATAACCAGTATCTGCCAGAGAGTGATGAACCACGCCAATGCTTTCCCATCACTGAATTAGTCTGGAAATAGGGAGGGACAGAGAGGCTCAGGGCTGGAGGGGACCTTAGAGACCATCAAATGCAGTGGCAATCAACCTCACCTGCACATTGGAATGACCTAAGGAGCTTTAAAATACTGATGCCTCGGCTCATCTCCAGGATTGTTTCAATTGGCCTGGGGTGGGGCCTGGGTATCAGAGTTCCCTCGGCGATTCTAATGTGCATCCCAGGTTGAAAATTGCTGATCTAAACCAACCCAAAGAGATGAGGTGACTGCCCCCAAGGTGATATGCAGGGTCAGAAGCAGCTCTCCTGCTCTTCAGCCACATGCCCTTCAGATGCCTGGCTGGCCCTTGAAACCTACCCGAGGCCAAGCCGGGGAACCCATTAGGTCGACTCTCCATCCCCCTTAGTTGTGGATGGCATAGGATGTGTGGTGCTGTAAGCATGCTTCTGCTTTCAGCTCAGTGACAGCTTGCTGCAGCTCATCAGTTTCCCTAACAAGATTTTCCTTGGTGACAGCAAAACAGATCATTTTAATTAGCATTAGATAATGAATTTCAACAGCATTGAAGTACCCTGTTTCCCCGAAAATAAGACCTAGCTGGACAATCAGCTCTAATGCATCTTTTGGAGAAAAAAATTCTTATAAGACCCGGTCTTATTTTACTATAAGACTGAGTCTTTAATATATGATAAAATATATAATATGATAATATAATTAATATAATACTGGGTCTTATATTAATTTTTGCTCCAAAAGACACATTAGAGCTTATTGTCCGGCTAGGTCTTATTTTCGGGGAAACAGGGTAATTCCAAAATCTCGCTTAACTGCCCTAAATAACATCAATAAATCCCTAATGGGATTTATTGTTGAGAAATGTCTGTGCTAAGGATGCAGCCGAAAATTCTCCTTACATGAGGTTATTTTCCATGGTTTTACTTCGAAGTCACAGTTGGGTTAGAACCAGAGTGTCAGAGCTGTAGGCACTTAGATGTCATCTGGTGTCCACGCCCCTTATCAGGCCTGCACATCTTGTCCACTTGCACCCATGATGTGGTGGCGATCCTCAGCTTAGACCCTGCTGGTAACAATCTCCTGAGAAGCGCCCCACTCAGAAAATCCTTCCTTAACACTCAGCTGCGGAGGTCCCCTTCTCACTTGCCCCTTGATCCCAGTTCTCTCTGCGAATTCATTCCCACCCTTCACTGCCAAGGGAGGAGGGCAGTGTCTCAGGGGGCACCTAAGGGATTTGAATAGATGTTGTGTTTGGGATGAATGCTGCTGCTGTTAGCCTCTGACTGAAGGGACTGGGAAAATGACACATTGTCCTGTGGCCCTGGAAGAACTTGCAAATGGATTTCACTTCCCCCTAAATTTCTGTGAAATTGGCAGTAGATATTGTTGATTCACATTTCTCTGAAAGAAAAAAAAAATTTTTTTTTTGCCAACTCTGAAGGCATTAGGCCATGGACGTGCTCATCTTGTTATCATGGTATTAGTGTCTCCTGGGTCATATGAAAGAGGGGTCATGTAGAAAGAGGGGTTCTGCCTTCTCTCCCTGACTGGCCCAGCCTCACTGGACAAGCTGTTTCATCACCATGGTTGATGGTAGCTGCTTTATGGTAACGTGAGTTGGTAACATGAAATCGCGTGAGCTACGACTCTTAGGTTCCAGTTTTCTTGCATCTTTTGAACATAAATTTCATAAAGCAAGATAGTAAGATATAGTGATCTAATAACGGCTTTTCTATGGAGCGAAGATAAAAGTGTTAATTTTGTTTGGTCTTCACTTTAAAAAAGAATTTTTGAGATTAGAACACTCGTTAGAGGTACTGTCTAATCACATTCTGTGCGTAAGTTAAAGTTGCTCTGACGCTAACTGGTGTACTGCTGTACAATTTTGACACTAATCACTCTGAGTTAGTTTCAGGCTCCACGGGTTTAAGGGCATGGTTCCCAGCAAGACTGCCCTCTGCCCTTTCTTCAGTGGCCGCCACACTTTGGCCGTCCTCAGGCTTCCGCACTTCTGACCACTGGCTACAAATTCAGAGGTTCCCACAACACCCTCAGGTTCAATAACTTACTAGAATAACTCACAAAACTCAGGAGAGCATTATGCTTATGACTACAGTTTTATTACAAAGGATACAAATTAGGACTAGCCAAATGAAAAGACACATAGGTGTGGAAGGGTCTTGAACGCAGAGCCCAGTGGAATCAGGGCCCGACACCCTCTCTGGACATCAATGCGTTCACCAATCAGGAAGCTCCCCTTAGCTCTAGATTTTTTGCTGGGGTTTTGTTATGTGGCCAAGAGTGACGGACTCATCAGCCATGTGATTTAACCTAATCTCCAGCCCCCTTTCCTTCCCTGGAGGTTAGGCTGACTCAAAGTCCCAACGTCTGATCACATCGTCTTTCTGGTGACTGGCCACTATTCTGAGTCATCGCATCTCTCAGCATAAACTCAGGTGTGATCCAAGAGCTCATGAATAACAAAAACACCCCCGTTACTTGGGAAATTACGAGGATTTCCAGTCTCCTTCCTGGGAACTAGGGACAAAGGCCAGTCAAATTTTTCATTACACAACAGGATGATTCAACTAAATGTCCTTGGAGAGTAGTGGGAGGGAAGGGTGAAGTTCTGTCCAGTGTACCCACTATTACACTCAGTCAATATGTGCCCCAAAGTGAGTGTGAAATAGACTTGAATCAGTGGTGGTTTTATTCGGTCCCCACATACTTCTCACAGGGCTTTGGGGCGCCTGTGTTTATGAGATTGAACTCTTTATTGTGCATTATTAAATGCATTATATATTTTCACATATGTATCACATGCACAGACTCATGATCTATAATTACCATTCTATATAGGTAGTAATTTTCAAGGTGATTTTGGCTGTGTGTGGTTTTTGCCTTATTAATATTTGAGTCTAACCTCCGTGTAAATGCTATTCCACTATGCAGTGTCCCAAGCTGACTCATAGTTTTCCAGAAATTTGGTCATCCAGATTTGTCTGCTCCCTGATTTAAGAGTCAATCCATTCAATTGTTTGGCAGCACTCATGGTTACAGAGTAGTAGTTTCTTACATTGAGTCAAATCTGTCCCCGATCCTATGACTCTACGCTCTGGAGTCACACAGAGGACACCCTCTGTTAGAAGAGGACTTTCAGCATTTGAAAACAGAGACCCTGTGTGTTGTCTTCTTTTCTCCAAAGCAAACATTCCCTGGTTTCTTCGACCATTTTTCATACATCCTTCCACATAGGTACATAGTTTTCGGACAACCTCATCAGCCTTCTCATGGATATTTAATGTCCCTTGTAAAGTACAGTGCCAAGAACAGAATACAACACTCCAAGAGTGGTTAGGCAATTATGGCATAGTTCTTACATTTCCTGATTTGACATTCTATGCCATTAATTCAATCATTCTACCATTATGCCTTTTAGATGAATTGTAATTCCTCCACCTTTTCACACATCAAGTAAATGCACTTGGTGGACACATATTCCTTAGATACCCGGCATCCATCTCCCTTTCTCCTGGTAACTGCATTAGGATTTTTCTTTGCCCAGCTACTCCCTCATTGACAGTCTCTGTGCCCACATATGGGAACAACCCAGGACCAAACAATCACAGCATTCTATTCACCTCATCAAAGTGACTGGATCTTTTGCTTAAATTGTTAGGAAAGAGGAGTTCTCTTTCCACTGGCGTTGCAATGCTGATATGATAGAAACCTTGAGTTACTACTGAATGAAGCCAAAATGGAAAGCCGAAAATATGGAGAATAATAAAAGGAGAAAGGCTGAGTCTTTGTGACATTGTTTGAGCCCAGCTTCCAACTCTGCCTATAGGCAGATCTAACCTCTACTTTTCAGTTACTTGAAATTGCTGGCTTTTGTTTGTTTGCTTAAACCAATTTTAGCTTTTATCAAGAGTCCCAACTAATGTACCTATTTTCTATTCAGTGGTATTGTGGTAAATGTTTCACAACATTCTTTTGTGAGGATGGAAAAGGAAAGGCCCTGATTTGTAGTGCTCACTATTTTCTGTGGTCTCAGTACCCCACCATGACCAATTAACAATCTCAGAACCTGATGTCAACCTGCTCACGTATTTTCTGAAAATTTAACAATCTCGTGTCACAAACCAGCTTCCACACACTACTACTTCTATGTCTTTACTCAAGTTATTCATAAAAATTTTGATCAAGATCAAGCCAAGGATCAAGCTCAGAAACCAAGTAGAGAACTTTCCTCTGCTGCCCAAGTTGTCGTGGACACACCAACCAACACACTTTGGGCAATTCCAACAAGCTATAAATTTAACTCTTAACTAACATCCAGCCCATATTTCTACTTTCTCCAATATCATGAGAGAATGTCACAAATTTTGCTAATGGCAAGTTCTCTGTATCCTTATATCCTTTTACTCTGTCAGTCCAGTCACCATGGAAAGTGAAGTCACCTTGTCATGGCTTGCTTTAATGACTCGTACCCCCCCTGAAGATCACTGCTTTCCATTCTAAACTGTAGACCATCTGCTAAATACTCCCGGCTAGGATTTTTATTGCTTGCCAATGGTCTATTGTTTCTGGAATCTGTCCTCCCCACTTGGGAAACTTGAACATTGCCTGTGTCCAGTCTTTCTTCACTTCCACAGATTGTTTTGGGTATGTGTCATGGGAGAAATCAGAAATGATTGGAGTTGGAATTTTGTCTAATCTTTGTCATTTTTATTTTTAAATTTTGCTAACGTCTATTTTCCTTCCAACAGATCTACAATTTCTTATGGGTCTAGAGGCCTACCTTATGTAAAGAAACTGAAATTATTTTTTAACCCGTTCTCCGACTTTGAAATTTGTGCCTTTCTTAATGTTTGATGTAGCCTTTTGGGTAAGAAGCATACTCCCATTGGTAGAATTTTCCTCCTTTTGTTTCACCCAAATGCTCTGCTCTGTGTCTTTCAGATCTATGGATTTCTAATTAAGACTATACACTCTTGACATTTCATTTGACTCTACTTTTCCTACCACAGGTATTTCTTTTGAATAATTCAACTTTCCATTGGTCATACTTTAGATGAGATCCTCACTCCATTGAGTTTTCTTGACACCTGTAGGACTATACTTCCCTCGGGTTAAAATTCCAGGTTTACTATCATCATCCCTAATCTTTTGTGCTTCAATATAATGACATCTGAGGTCATAAGCTCTACAGCTAAACCCATTCTCCATGGTTTCCTTTTGGGAATCCATACTATTTAACCTAGTTCTTTTTCTTATTCACTTAGTCACTTCCCAAATTCCTTATTCCAGCTGTCCTTAGGGAAAAGAAGGTGAAAGGAAGACCTATGCAGCCAAGTTCCTTTGTTACCAAACCAGGAAGCAGTGGGGCATAATGACTATAGCATTCAAAAGGGAGCCAGTATTCTTGGCTTCTAGTCCTACCTTGACTACTCACTGACTATGACTTTGGACAAGTAACTTTAATCCTCTGAACTTTGCTTTTCTTACTTCGCAGGTGAAAATAGTACTGTATGCCCTACCCATATCTCAGAGTTCTATCCAGAATGAAATGAGATGGTGTATGTGAAAGTGTTTGTCAGCTGAGCATTACACACAGGTGAGCTACTGTTAGTAACATTACCAAGGCTTCTTGTGAAATGCAGGATGTGAAATTAAGCTAGATTTGTGGCATTTCAACATATCATCATCCACTCATGATCAGAAGTTCTTATTTCACTGGTACAGCATCACAGTGGAAGGAGAGACGAGACTAATCAATTTGCTGAACTCATTAATCTTCATTTGATCATAGTTGACATCTCTATAGTAAAAGCATTCGGCTAAACACAGAGCAAAGGAGCTTTTAGTATTAGTGGAATTGTTTTCCCTTCTAAATGAAACAGTGCCCACTGATAAGCACTGCAATTAACTGCTTCACTATCACTTTAAACAAAACTTTCCATTCCTGGTTCCTGGGGAGAGGAGCAGGAAGGGAAGAGATAAAAATATTGGCTTGTTTTCATGTAGGTAATTTACAGCTGATAAAATTAATTGCTGCCTTTATCAATGGGTTGTCTAGGAGGTTTCCTTAGAATCCACTGGTTACTCATCAAGTTTCAAGGGAGAGAGGCTAGGTTTGGGCCTGGCCGATGCCATAATTCTTTACCAAGTTGAAATCAACACTCTTAGAAACGGGCTTTTACAAAGGGTTTACAAGTGAAAGCAAAGTAATTTAAAAGTCACTAATTACACGTGGATATTATTTTGTGAATAATGCTACCCAGGAAGAGAAATGATTATGAAAACTCACAGGGCATGGAACGAGTGTGTGTTGCCCACCCCCACACCCAAGGCAAAGGCGCGTCAGTACCTCTGAGCTCATTGACCGTGGATCTGTCATCAGATCTTCTTTACCAGCATATGCAATTTTCCTACATAGACCACTAATATGCAAAAAGTACAAAAACATTAAAACAAATCTGGAGAGGGGAAAAGCATTTACGGTTATACTAAATCAACATACCCTTCCAGCTCTTCTTCACGTGCACAGGTATTTCCTACATGGTAGAAATACATCTGAGCAGCAATGTAAGAAACATTTTTTCCTAGACAAATTAAACCTGCTGTCAGAATAGATAAGAAGTCAAATTTCAGTCATTATTTAAGCTCTGTGGCCTCCTACTCATGAGTTCAAATAAGAATCCTTGACAAATCTGGTTCCAGACTATGGGAAGAGCCAGTGGTGCCATAGAACTGGTCCTCTGCCCTCTGGGGGGCACTCCTCTCCCCAAAGGCCCCTGTCAGCAGTCCCGCCCTCTGGCCTTGAATGCTACTTCCAAGCTGCGGTGCTGAGACTCCACACGCCATGGTTTCCCACAGGTGCCCTCCCCTAGGGACTCAGGGTGCAGGTGGTGACTTTTGGAAACACGGGTTTCTTACTTTCTTCCGAAGCTCAGGATTATCACCCCACCCCGCCAGACGAATACAGTTCTGCCTCTTGAACTCATAACACCAGCTTTCATCCCCTTCCTCTTTGATTCATAACATAATCCCTTCACTTCCCTTTCAAATAATAATAATAAAAAATTATATAGTGGATCTTCTAATAATTCATGATTTTGATTGTGAAGTACCAGACTCACAAATAACTCAGAGTCAAAAGAATCAAAACTACCAAAACCAAAAGCAATAACCACAAGACGTAACAAATATTTGGTTATCCTTTGGAAGAGGTAAGGAGTGCTACAAATTACCTTTGCATTCTAAGAGTCTCCTACTTTAGCAAAAATAAGTTTTAGGGAAAAAAATTATACATACACATACACACACACATACACACATATCTGTCATATATAAACAAGTGCAAAAATGTAGACATAACATTTGGTACCGTCTAGCTAGCAGTTTGAGAAATGAAGCATGATAGCAAAACTGTAGAGGGAGGTCAGCTGTGGCCACGTCTGGGTCTTAAAGAGTCATGATCTTGGTGATGTCATGAAAAGTCATTGGTGGTCAGCTTTGTAAACTCTGAATCATAATTCTGTCATCATCCAGAGGATGGTTGATCGCTCAGACTGACTTGTTAACCAAGCTTGCAGAGCCCAGTGTGTAAGCCAGAATGTCAGTTTACTGATTTGTATCCTGAATGTATAACTGTCAAGCAGATCAAAGCTTGTGTTCAGTAGCTTAAAGATTCATCAAGTGTGTGCTATGTACCAGGTATTGTGAATACAGCAGAGAATAAGACAGGTTGGTTTCTGTTGGTCTGTTCCTTCCTTCTCTAGGAACACCGCACAGAAAACCAATTTGTGATCAGACAGCTGCTTTGTGAGCCTGAAATCAAACCAAAGGTGGTTACATGTGAGACCGTAACTGGCTAGTGGTGTCCTATCCTGACAGCCCAAGAGGGCACGCCTGTCCACATGTGGGTCTGCATCCCGTTACCTGACCCAACTTGAGATGAGCAAACTCAAGAGCAATGAACTGCATCACTCTGGGAGCTTCAGAGGCAGCTGGAAAAAATGCACGGAGACTTGAGATGAAGGCCTCAGCTGGGAGTGGGAATAGCAGAATCCCAACAGGTGAACACCAACATCCAGGCCTTTCCATTTGGCCGCCTGTCCTGGGATCCTAAACCCATAGCGGCCTACTTCCCTTTTAATGCAGATAAGAAATTCGCAGGCCTAGAGTGAGAAAGGGTTTAGCCCAAAGTATTCCAACAGTCCTGGTTGAATGTCACGGTTTCCTGTCTCCAGGACTAGTTCTCATTCTCTCACCAGAATTTTAGAGCAGAAAATAGGGAAAGTGAAAGAAACAGGAGTAGCTTATTTTGGTGGTGGAGGGAATATAATTGTAAACGTAAAGGAAAGTTGCAAGAATCATACTCTTGAAATTCACCCAGATTCACCAATTATTTACATTTGCCTCATATTTTCATTCTCTAAATGTACTTAAATCTATGCATGTTTTTGAACCTTTTGAGAATCAGTTGGAGATACATATGTCCCTTTATCCTTAAAAAAAAGCAAACCTATCTTTCCTTAGATAAGGACATTTTCTCACATAATCATGGTACATTCTCAAAATCAGGACTTTAACATGGATATAATATTATTTTTTAATCCACAGTCCATATTCCAATTTTGTCAATTATCCCAATAATGTCCCTTCTGGCATCACTATTTTTCTGGTCCAGGGTCTAGTACAGAAACTCATATTGCATTTAGTTATTATACCTTTGTAGTCCCCTATAATGTGGAATAGTTCTTTAGTTTATCTTCGCCATTCTTGACCTTCGCACATTTGAAGAGCACAGAAGAGTTATTCTAGCATGTCCCTCAACTTGGGTCTGCCTGACTAAATCCGGAGTTAGCATTTGTGGCAGGAACAGCACAGAAATGATGTGGTGCCTTCTGTTTGCCCTGTTCTCGGTGATGGTAACTGTCAGCACTTGGTTAAGGAGAATCTGCCGCCTCCTTTACAGCTGCTTTTTTTCCTTTATAAAGAAGTAATTGGTGGGGATGTATGCCAAGGCTATATAAACATTATGCTTCTCATCAAATCTTTGTCCACTAGTCTTGGCATTCATTGATGAGGTTCTAACTGTCCCATTTGGAGGGGTTGGTCTCTATGTATAGCTGGACATAATACTTGAAATAGTCCCTGATGTATTTTTCCTTCTCCATAATTCCTCTTTGTTCTATGGCCTTTCCACTGCTGGAACGAAGGGCAAGTCTCACTACCCCAGGGGAGGGTGGGTGCTGGAGACCATTAAAAACAGAGTAAAATTCTTGATTTTTCCTGGCATATTTAACTTGTATGAATTGAAAATCTGCAAGGCAAATTGTGTCCACGAAGACCTTGGCAGAGGATGAAGTCAGCAATTGTCAACTGTCCATGTATTATCAAATGAGAGAAACTTTATATATCTGTAATATCTCTATTTATGCATATATATATATAGATACACACATCTATATACATATATACACACATACTTATAAATAATATGTATATACGTACATACATATACACATACATACACACATAGGGTTTCTAAGACAGGAAAATGCAGTCCATTAATTTCTCTCAAAGACAGACAGCCTAGACTTGAGCTTTGGAGATAGACAAGCATACCCCAGAGAGCTGTGTGTCTGGAACACAGTGTTTTCAGTTCCTGTGGAAATGTGTTTACTAACTTGTATCCTCAGCTCACACCTAGGAATACCACGAGAAGCAAACATACAAAATTGAAATTATGTGACTTGTAGGGATGTCTTGTGCTAAAATGCGCACTGGGTCTATCTAGCTGCCATCGCCCTCAGCCCTATCCATCCCATCTGTGAAGGACTTGAAATGCAAACAGAAGACTCCCATTCCTCTCACCACATGCTCCCACCAAGGAGAGGCTTGTCCTTCTTATTCCTTCCTTCTTTTCCTGGAGTTTTTGAGAATCAGAATCTCTGAGAATGGGGCCCCAGCATCAGTGTTTTTAAAGGTCTCAGATGATTCTAATTTGCATTAAAGGCTGAACAACACTGCATTTAGGTTGCAAAGCTTCTCTGAGAGCAAAGGTTTCTTTTAAACTTTTTTGTTACCCTCAAGCGGAACACACATCCCACAAAGTTAAGAAAATGTGATTTGATCTCGGAGAGAGTTATATTTGAGTTAAAGGGAATTTGTGGTCCAAAAGAGAGAAGGGACTTTTCCAAAGTTAGCCCTCTGCTCAATGACTGAGCCAAGAATAGAACCTGGTGTGGTAGGCAGGATGCGAAGATGGCGCCTATGACCTTTGCTCCCGGGTGTTAACTTCTGTGATGATGTTATGTTACATGACACAAGACTCAAGGGCATACTCTAATCCCGTGAATCCTTCTAGAGTTTTCTCCAGCTAGTGGCAGAAGAAGAAGTCAGAATAATTCCAAGAGTGAGGGGATTGGCTCAATGGCAGTTCTCTGTTGCTACGATAGAGGGCGACTGTGTAGAAGGATCTTGTGATACTGTGATATAATAAGACATATATGTCTAGTCTTCATCCCTAAAATTAATATAAGACCAGGTATTATATATTACATTAATTATATTAATTATATATTATATTATATTATATTATACCCAGTCTTATAATAAAATAAGATCGGGTCTTATATTAATTTTTGCTCCAAAAGACTCTTTAGAGCTGATTGTCCAGCTAACTCTTATTTTCAGGGAAACACGGGAGGTTATGCTAACGAGGTGACTTTTGGTGGGCCCCTAGAGAACATCCAGGTTGATTGGATCCTCTGGAACCAACCATGTGATTAGAGCAGGGGTGTCCAAACTTTTTTCAACGGTTTTCACCAAGGGCCACATGCGGTAAAATACACAAACAGCCGGGCCACTCACTCGAGGTGAAGTACGTATTGCCTCACCTGGTTTATTTAAGTAAACTAAATCTATTTTTGGAATTTGCTGCGGGCCAATTAACAATGGATCGCAGGCCGCAGTTGGCCCGCGGGCCGCAGTTTGGACACCCCCGGCTTAGAGGGTTGAAGCTTTCAGCTCCACCTCCCGCAACCTGCTGGGAGGACAGAGGGACTGGAGATTGAGTAAATCACCAGTGGCCAGTGATTCCATCAACTATGCCTATGTAATGGAACCTCTACAAAACCCCAAAATGATGGGGTTCAGAGAGCTTCCAGGTTGGTGAACACATCCCTGGGGGAGGCTGACGTACCCCGATTCCATGGGAACAAAGACTCAGAGTTTTCCCAATGTACCTCTTCCACTGGCTGTTTATTTTTTATCATTTTTATATCCTTTATAATAAGCCAGTTAATATGAGTAGTTTCCTTGAGCTCTGTGCTCTTCTAGTAAAATATTAAACCTGAGGAGAGAGTTGTGGGAAACCCCCATCTTTATAGTCAGAATTACACGTGGCCTGGACTGGCGACTGCAGTGTGAAGTCGGGGCATCTTGTGAGACTGAACCTTTTACCTGTTGGGTCTGTGTGAACGCTGGATAGTTCGTGTCAGAACTGAGTATGATTGTAGGACACCCCATAGATGTCCACAGAGAACTGGAGAATTGTTTGGTGTAGAAAGTCCACACATGTCTTATCAGAAGGGCTGTCAGTAAAAACAGATTTTCTGAGAGTTGTTGAGTTGAGTTGCTGAGAGTAATCCCTGACCAACAGCCAGGAGGAACATAGGAACCTCCGTCCTGCGAAAGCAAGGAACTGAATTTGGCCAGCAAGTTGAATGAGCCAGGAAGCAGTTGATCCACAGAAGCTCCAGGTGAGAACCCAGCCTGGCCAACACCGTAATTTTGGCATTTTGGCTGCGTGAGACCCTAAGCAGAGAATCCAACCAAGTCCCTCTGGGCTTCTGACCTACTGAACTGTGAGATGATACATGGGTGTTCGTTTAAGCAGCTAAGTTTGTGGCAATTTGTTATGTAGTAACAGAAACCTAATACAAAGCCTTGGGGCCTTTTGCCTTCACAGCATTCGGTATTCTCAGATTGAAGGGAAGCCAGCTGGTCCTTCTGCTTGCCTTGTGAGGAGTGCAGCGGTTTAGAGAGGTGAGGGAATTTGAGCTGATGCTAACGAAACCCTACTGCCGTTGTTGAGTGGCTATCAGGAGCCAGGCATGGTAACTGGGTGCTTTGCATTTGTTACTTTGCTTAATTTTCAACAATGATCCATCAAGCATATGGAATTTCCCATTTTATAGATAACGAACCTGAGGCCCAGTAAGGCTAGTAGGTAGCCCAAGGTCATGCAGCTGTAAGTGCAGAAGTTCAAATCAGGTCTATTTGACCCTGTGGTTTTGTGCTGATGACACCCAGTGACCTCATATTAGTTTCCTAGGGCTATATTAACAACGTACTATGAACTGGGTGGCTTAAACCGCAAAGACGTATTGTATTGCCTCCCAGTTCTGAAGGCTAGCAGTCTGAGAGCAAGGTCTCAGCAGGGTTGGTTTCTTCTGAAGGCTGTGAGGGAGGGATCTGTGTCTGGTGGTTTCCTGGCAATTGTTGGCATTCGTTGGCTTTCAGAAGCATCACCCTGATCTCTGCTGTCATCTCATGGCATTTCCCCTGTGCGTGTCTGTCTCTGTATCCAAATTTCCCCATTTTATACGGACACAGTCATATTGGATTAGGCCCACCCTAATGACCGCGTCTTAATTTGATCATCTACAAAGACACTTTCACATTCACAGACGGCGGAATGAGAACTTCAACATCTTTTGGAGAGAGACACTATTCAACTTGTAATAGACCTCATCTCCAATTCTTAGGAGAGAGCCACACCTGTGTGCAAATGTGTATTGCCTTGTCTCATTAATCCTAGAGTTAGAGATTGAAATCAGTACCCATGCCTTAGGCAGAGAAATAAAAGGAACCCTTGTGTTTCTTTCCCTGCCCATCAGGCCTCCAGTTCCTTATCACTCCATCCCATGCCTTCAGGCGTTCTCAGCTTCCTCTGATCCCGGTGAGAGGAAGCTGTCAACCCCTCCTGACTTGCAGCCCCTGCTGTGTGATCCACACCCCGCTGGTGTCAGCCAAGCTGCAGCGAGGCTGCCAGTTCCCTCTGGGTGAGTCCTGTGTGGGAGGAGGGAGAGGCGTGTGGGGCTGTTTCAGGGCATTGATGGGGCTTCCTGGGACAACTGGGCACAGCCTAGAATTCAAACACCTGCTGCCATCACTTTACTTGCTTCTTTCTCCTTTAACCAGAAGTGAGCCTGTCACTAGGAGAAAACCCTACCATGTGTTAACCTCATACTGAGAGTCACGCCCTGTTCTCAGGACTTTATATAAAAGATCTCACTTTTTCATGATCATGTTCAGTGCTTTATGGTTTGCAAAACATTTTCTCTTCTGACCCTTCCTTACTGCATCCCTTTGAGAGAGTAGGATAGGTTTCATTTTCATTTTGTGGATGGGCAAATAACTAGCTTGATGTCACACCATACGTGAACTAGGTAGGACTGAAATCTAGTTCACAGAGGCAGCCGTACTTTTCCATGGGAGCTGCTTAAGGCTGTAATCCAGAGAAAGTGTTTTAGTCCCACCTGTTGTTGGGGACCTTTTAGAATTTGCCTCCTTCTAAGGCCCACGTGAGAGACAGCCCTATCTTAGAGCCCTGCCCCGTCCTGACGTTCACGTGTATGTTTCTCTCTCACATTCATGCAGGTGCACACGCGAGCCTTGTGATCTCACTTTTGGGAAGAAACCATAGCTTTACTTTCATAAGCTCCCTCGAGGGTTCTGCATCCTCCCCTTCAGTGTTTATCATGCTCTGCTCCAGGGAAATCCCAAGCCAATGCAGTCGTAATTCCTAGCTAGGGCTTCTGTCTTAACTCTTTGCTACCTGTCTCCTTTGGGGAGCACAGGGCCGGCACACACTAGCTGCTCTATGAAGAATGATCTATTTATGAAGCAGCAATCTTTTGCTGCATAACAAATTATCCCAAATTCAGCAGCTTACAAGCTATGTATTATCTCACAGTTTCTGTGGGGCAGGAATCCAGGCAAGATTTAGCTGGGTGGGTTCTGGCTTAGGGTCTCTGATGAGGTAGCCATCAAGTTGTCACTGGGCCTGTAGTCAGTTAGCCGGGGCTGGCAGATCTTCTTCCCAGGGTGAGCTGCTTAGTAGGACTCAGTTCCTCTTTGGCTGTTGGCTGGATACGTCACTACGTGGGTCTCTCTGTTGGCTCCCTGAATGTCCCCACATGATGGCAGCTGGCCTCCTCTAGAGCAAGTGATTTGAGAGAGAGCGCAAGACAGAAGTGGCAGTCTTTTATTATCTAGTCTCAGATGTGACATCGCATCACTTCTGCCGTACACTGTAGATCACGCCGAGATCAGCTCTGGTGCACCAGGGGAGGGTGTGAATACCGAGGCACGGGGTCATTGGCAGCCATCTTGCAGGCCAGCGACCACAACTCGTCTCTACAAATACTTGGCGTTTCTCAGAGAACTTCTCATACATCATTTCATTCTTTAAAAATTTGTTTCTCATGGATTTATCTTATTTTCCCAATAAATCAAAAGCTTCTCAAGGAAAGAGAATGTCACATTTCTAGATCAGTTGCCCGGCCCCTCCCCATATCCTCCCAACCCACACCAATCCACAAAACAAAATAAAAACAAACTGGTCTTCTGTGGATTTGGGAATAGGATTCATTGCCTGCATTAAGTAGGCTGCTTTACATTCACGGCCTCAATTTTTGCCTCTGTAAAATGGGGTGCGGAGGAAAAAGGGTTTGGACTAGATGTTCTCTAAGGACCCTTCTAGCTGCAAGGGTTGTTTTCTAAAGTGGGTGGGACTCTCCCCCTTTAACAGATACAGAAAGGAAGGCAGAGATTTGGGGAGTACATACTTTACCAGGGCAGTCTCTGTCAAAGTGGGGAGCAGAACGCTTTCCTCAGGATTGCTGGGACTGATGAAATCTGGGCCAGCAGCCCTTAGTCTGCTGTCTTAGTGCTGTTACTTCTACCACCACACCCCTGCCATTCACTTAGCATCTACTGATTGCCACGCTCATTTTAAAGGTTTATATTATCCATATGAGTCACAATAATCTTATGCCATAGGAATTACTCCCATTTTCCAGGGGGAAAAAAACCCTAACCCTCAGTGAGTTTTACCTGAATGACTGGCCCTAAGTCACCAGTAAATGAGTGGAAAGCGAGAGCTTGAAATTTAGAGGCTGGGTTGAGGTTAAACTGCAGCAGCACACACCAGATGCAAGGTGACTTCATCCCAGCCACCCACAATTTCTGGCAAGGCAGCTGCACGGCACGCAGCTGCCACCACCTCACACTGAAAGGGCGAAGTGACCTCCAGGGACACCTGTGTAGAGGATGACCTTGACTCCGTAGCTATCTGACTGCGTCTCAAACAGGTGGACTGCTATACTCTGAGCCAAGTACAGGATGGGGAAAAAACTGCAACATGTTTGCTTTACACACAACGTGGTGCCCTTGATTTGTAGGCTGCAGAAACAGCCACCAGTGTGGAGGGGCTGGAGAGAAAAGTGAGGCCCGGGGTTGCAGTGTCTCAGTAACACCCTGCCCCTCCTGAATCTCCCTGAGGATGCCATCCAAGCCTCCCCAGTTCTTTGCAGAACCTGGGCCTCCTCTCTCCGCACCTCAGGGAATTTACCTCTCTTCTTTTGGGTTTGGGCTACTCATAGCCCAGTATCAACTCCAAACCCTAGTCTGTGTGGCCCTCCAGTTCAGCAGGATCCCCCCTTACCTCTTAAAGTGCTCTGGCCTCCCAAACAAAACCCTGAGTAGCAGCCCTGAAAACTGTTTAAAGAAGTTCCTAATCCTCCCCCACTCCCACACATACACACCAGGGACAAGGGAGCCGGGAACACAGAGGTCTGCTGATTCACTTTAGAAAATCTTTAGGGGTAGGGAGGAGAAAATTACTCTTTTATTCTTTGGAGTCTCTTCCAGCAAGGAGAAGAAGGCAAAACTTAATAACTCATTACATCAGCCTTCCATTTACTCCTTCCATTGTTCTTCCATTTATTCCTTATAAGAGCCCTAGGTACCTGTAGCTTTATTCTCCCCATCTGAAATACAAGAAACTGAGCTTCAGAGATGTTACATAACTAGCCGCAGGTCATGCAATTAGTGAGAGGCAGAGTCAGGACTGGAACTCAGGTCTGTGTAACCTGAGCCTCAGGCTGTGGGCCTGGGAGCAGTGAGCTCCTGTCACGTGCCAGGCTGTATCTTTTAGATGTTTCTGGACATTGTCTAATTTTAACTGTTGCAACAATCCTGTGAGATAGGTATTTGGGGGCCATTTTATGGATTATGAAACTGGCTCCGCAAAGGTTCCGTAACTTGCCCAAGGACACAGAGCTTAGATATGGCACAAATCTAGAGGAGTTTGAAATGCCTTTGTCGGGCCTCTCTTCCTCCAGTCCCCACAGCCAAGAGGGAATTCCAAGCTCTGGGCGTTTCAGATTAGATCCCCCCTTGCCGAGACTCCATGCTTTCAGCAGTAGGAGTGCGAGGTACATCCAGAGCCGCATGGCCACCCACCATCACACGCACAGCTTCCACAGCACTACCTGTCCCGAGGCCAGCAGCCACCTCTCTGCCCCTTCTGTCGTGTTTATGACAGTCACCACGAGAAGGCTAGGGCACCTAGGTCATCTCTCTGCTCCCAGACTTTTATTCTGACACCTCCTTTTCTGAACCCAAGTCCTCCCCTTCCGAAATTCTACAACCCTTCTGCTGTGGTCCTTGGAACTAGTGTCAATCATCAACTCCCCCTAAACTCTTAACCTTTCCTTTGAATGTTGAATGCTCTCACTTCTTTACTCTATTATGTGTTTTGCAATGGGGGCATATTGGTTGGAACGAATCTTCATTTTGTGGGAGTGTGCTATGCTTTGCAGGACATTTAGCATCCTTGGTCGCTCTGCACACTAAATACCAGTGAAATGACGATGAATCCCACTGATGCCTGACTTTCCCATGAGGACCCTGTTCCCCTGAAGCCCTCTCGCGTGGTGGTGGTTTTTTGTCCAACAGCCCTTACCTACTGGGCCCGGAGTGAGATAGGTGTCCTCCTTGGTCCTTACTGCTACTGCCAGATCATTCTGCCTTTCCCCTTTCTCACAAACTTGGTTTCTCCAAACCAAGTTTAAATGCAAGTCTCAGACTTCCCTTTTATCACAATCACCTACTGATCTCCAGGCCCTCCCTCTAAATCCTTGATGAATAGGACCTGGCTCCCTCTGACCCTCTCCAAACCACGCTTCTCTAATTCTTGGTGATTTTAATATCTACGTGGATGAGACTTCCAATTCCCTTGTCTCTCTCAGGGCCTCCATGTCCTCCCCTGTAATGGTTTTACCTTTTACCCTCCTTCAGACACGCACTCTCATGGTCTCACTCAAGGACGTGTCATCAAGGGAACTGCAGCCATTCCCTACAGTCAACTTCAAATATCCGACTTTTTGTTCATAACTTGCCATTTTTCCAGGCTACTAGTGTTTAAACTAGTGTTTACACTTCAGAAACTCTTCTACCGCCCCAGCGCTTATAACCTTCCGGTCTTTCTGCCTTTTCACTGTTTCTAATACCTTCACTAAGGTGTGCTCTCGCCCCCGGGCGTTTGCCCTTTGGGTTTGCTCTTCCCCAGATACCTGCAGAGTTAATTTTACCTTGTTCAAGGTCCCAGTATCATCCTTCACAGAAGTCTTCCCCTGATGCTTTAATTTAAAAGTACCGCTCGCCCCGTATTGTTATTCCTTGTGGATGATTTGTCTCCCTTGTACTTGTCATTAAAATAATATATATTTTCCTTTTTATTTATTCCTCTAAGATGGTAGTTTTATGGAGCAGGAAATTTTATTCACTGTAACCCAGTACCGAGAAGTGTGTTGGGCACATATATGGTTATCAATAAATACTTGTTGGACGAAAAAAAAATGTGCTGGGAATGCATTTTGAACCCAGGTTAGTTGGGCTGGAAAGTTCCTCCTCCCTGTTGCTCCTTGTCCTTTCAAGATGAACCACAGTTATGAGCTAGACTGTGGGAGCCATTGAGTTAGCAGCTTTTATGAGGGTGGGAGCAAAGGGAAGGGCTCCATAAAACACCCGATGTGGGTGATTGGCAATATAGAGCCAATTAAAATTGGGAAAATAGTTGAAAATTCAGATGGATTTCTGATGTCATGAAGGCATGAAGCAGTCTCATTGCCGCTCTCCTCTGTTTTCACTCCTTTCTCTTCCTTTCCTTCCATCTTAATCTCCCTCTCTCCCGCTATTGTATGCAGCTTTCTATCTTCCTGTTCTCCCTTCCTCTCTGCCTCTCATTTTCGTAACTCTCACTCCTTGACCCTTTTCTCCTCTCCTTAGTTTTCTCAGAGAACAAAGCAAATTATTTTTTGAAACGACTTTGAATTTCCAAGATGTGGGTAAAATGAAATTGTCCCCTTTCCTGAGCTTCCCTTGAGCACCCTGTGCTTTAGGGTAACAAATAGCCTGGAGGAGGACATGGTGAGTGGAGGTCGGTTGGTCGGTTGGTCAGTATGTCGTGTTTGGGCTCTATCTCTTCCTCCCTGTTTGGCCTCTGCAGCTCGAGGGGGATGGGCAGGGCAGGGCAAACCTATCTCTCTCCCCTTGCCCTGTGTTCCTTCTGAAATAGAAATAAATGACAGACTAGCGATTTTGAAGAAATTTGAAAGAAGAGGGAGAAGAAATCCCTCTAGATGATGAATCTAGAGGGAACTATAATCCTGTTTCTGAATGTCAAGTTTTAATTTCCATGAATGACTGGGTGGGGGGCAGCATTTCTCTCCTTCCTCAATGAATTAGCCTGCAACAGTTGCAAGTGGAAGAACCATGGGAAGCAGAGTTGTCAGGAGAGCGCACCACACAGAATCCAGCAGTCTTCCGTGGGCAGCGTATGGAACAATGTGGAAAGCACGGAACTTCGGTCTCAGGTGTACTTGAATTCAAATCCTTGTTGCATTTTTTTCTCCATCTGAAACTATGTCATATCACTTAACTGCTTTGTGCCTTGGTTTCCTCGTCTGTCAAATGGGGATGATAACAGTCCCTACCTCTTTGGGTGGTCATAGGACTGGAGATGATGCATAATAATAATGATAATGATGATGACGATGATGATAATTAGTATGAATCCGGATATTTACTAAATGCCAGACATTGTGCTAAGTATGCACTTTAACTCACATAAAATGCTCAGAATAATACTCGTCACACAATGGGCATTTGACACATTTGAAGTAGCATTATTATCCAGCCCTGTGTAGGAGAGGAAGAAAATGACTTCAAAGGACATGCACATTTAATACATGAATATTTCAAGTCACTTCTCTGTTGCAAGATGGAGAGGTTTCACCTTCCCAGGAACCTTGACACAAAAAAATATTCATCGAGATGGATTAAGTTATGGTTGCAGAAAGAAACAACTCCAAAATCTCAGTGGCTTTACCCAAGAAAGGTGTGTTTCTCACTTACACCACACGCCCGATAGGGGTCAGCCTGGAGTTCTCATCATTGTCACTCAGAACACTTAACGGATGGATGGGTGCTCGGGCTTGACATCTGTTTCCACAATTACCAAGAAAGATAAAAGGGATAACTGGTATCGGGAAATAGCAATTAAGTACTTCTGCCCAGAAGTAATGCATGTTTGTTTTGCTCACATTTGTTTGGCCAAGGCAAGCCACTTGGCCACATATAACTTAAATGTGGCAGAGAGATACAGTCTACTTCCAGGAGAACTGAAATATTTGTGAATAAACCAATGATCATGGACCCGAATGAGCACCACAGAAGAGCATACTCTGGATGGTGGACATCGCTGACATTCTGTTTATAAAGAATGAATAATAAAAGCTACCAGGAACCAAGCATCTACTATATGATAGATATTGTGTTAGGTACTCTGCTTTTATAAGTTAATCATCACTGGAAGGTCTTAATAGCCTCCATATTATGTAGAAACGGAGGCTTGGGTAGGTTCAATTACAAAGGCTTAACAGTATTAAGGATAGCATGAGTATAGTCTGCACAAGTTTTCTGGATTTATAGCAAAATCCTTCAAAAAGAACAGTGTACTGGGAGGTGATAGAGACTGATTTCTAGTCCTACCTCCTAGTTTTTAAAGTCTGAGCACAGGCCAGGACAGCAGGCAGGTCTTGAGCATCAACTCTGACAGATTTGCACTGGCTGCTAGAGAAATGTGATGAGAAGGCTCTCCAACGGGAGAGGGTAAAGTGGCTGAATGTCTGCTGTGGGCATAGGAGAGGGGATGGCAGTATGGGAAATAGACGTTTGTCATCTCTGGGCACATTTCTGCTCTGGGTCTCAGTTATATCACTTACAAAACAAGGTTAATAAAACCTTACCTAAGTGACCGTAGGAGTCTGGCCAAGATGATTTTTTGATGTCCTCAGAGGACACCTTCTGTCCCGAGGTGAATATAGTCCAACTCATTTTATGCACACTGTTCCATCATGTAGTCATGAAAAGTCATTAGTATGTGTGGGATGGGGCTGGGGAAGGGAACTCAACAGATTGAGTCATTGAACATTGCTCCTAAAAAGAGCGGAGACTTGGACAAGAAGAATGAATCATTTATTGGCACTTAAAGACGCCAATCATCACTGCCCTACCAAGCATCTGTGAGTTGAATATGCTTCCTGGTCTATAAATCCAAGGGCTGTGTTTCTCAGTCTGGGTGATGTGTTGGGAAGCATGAATCCTCAGGTCAACATGCTCCTCTTTTTGGTGGTGATTTGGGGAATAGGAGCAATATGTTTCTCCTAAGGTAGACAAGATGTGCTAAGTCAGGGTTCCAGTGGGAAATCGGTGGCACTCAAGGGATTTATTTACAGAGATTTACAAAGGTGTGGGCAGGGTTAAGCGAACTGACAAGGGGTGGTGAGATAATCAGTGACTAGCAATGCAAGGGGCCATTGCCGCTCGTACACCTGAAAGGCCGACAGGAGGGGAAGGTATTCCTGGGACCTGTGCGTGCTGTGGCCAATCAGGAAGGCTGCTCGACTGAGTCGTGGCCACAGGAACTCAGCCACTGCCCGGGCTACTGCACACAGGGAGAGGGTGGGGAGTAAATACCCAAAACGGTCTCTCCTCTCATCCGCAGATATCCTGCCGAGGACAAGGGAGCCTGGGTGTTACAGACACGGAAGACAGACCCCTTGGACCATGCAGCACGGCAGAATAGTGGCTCTAGACAGACAGATGGAGAAGACCCAGCACAAGAATAGACATATAAAGTAGATTACATGTGAGTTTTAAGGATGTCCCATCAGAGTTGAACAGGGAGGGAAGAGGGAGCACTGAGGTGCAGGGAGCCACATTTATCTTGGTTTGGGTGGCCAGGGCATCAGCCTGGGAGAAGAGAGTTTAAAACTCAGCAAAAACGTAAACCTACTTTCCTAGACTTAGACTCTTTGGGAACTTTTTTTTTTGGCGGGGTGGGTAGTAACCTAATATTTTCCATTAATTTTAAGAAAGATTTCTTGTGAACATGTGCACTTATATCCTTGAAGCTGAGGTTAACATAAAGGAACTGTGTTTCATCCAGTTTGGGTTAGGAGGTTAAGAAGGTCTCGGGCTAGCCCAAGTGAGGGAGCCCAAGCTGCTCCGGATAAAGGTTGGGACCCACTAAAATGACGGAGACGGTCCTATTCGAGCTCTTTTGTTGTTGCACATGCTTTGGAAGGTTATATTTCCTTTCTTCTTTAACAAAGGAGGCCGTTCCAAGCCACCAATCTCATTAGCACCTTTGCTTCCAGTGCCATCTGTGGTGACCTGGAAACTCTTCCCCGCCCCTGAGCTAGAACAGGAGAACTGCTATATTTTCTTCTTTTCTCAGTCCCACTCCCCCCAACAGGCAAGCACCCCTCCTGACCCCAGAGCAAATGCCCCCCGGAGGGCAGAAGTAAGGCCTACAACCGCATTGTCCAACATGGCAGCCTTTAGCTATGTGTGGTCACTAACATTGTACATGAAATTAATTAAAATTAAGTAAATCTTAAAATTTAGTTCTTGAATCACACTAGCTGCATTTCAAGTGCTCAACAGTCACACATGGCTGTATTGTATTAAATAGTACTTAATGTTTCCATCGCTTTCACAAGTTCTGTGGGATAGAGTGGTCTGGATCCTTGTGCGTGGCTCTGGATGGGCTAGGGGGGCTGGCAATAGGATCAAAAGCTGTCTCCACCCACAGAATCCTCTCCTTGATGACAAGCAACTCTATCTGGGCTTGTACGGTTTTCTGCGCAGCCAGCAAAATATTAATGATGATGATAATTACAGCTCACATTTATTCAGTTCTTCACATGAGCCAAACAGTGTGCTAAGGGTTTAGAATACGTATGCCATTTCATTACTGCCACAACCCTGTGGAAGACACTATTATCATCTCCATTTTAATGATGCAGAAACTGAGGCTTAGAGAAATTAAGTAACCACACAACCGTATGAAATTGCCAACGATTCAGCCCTTTTTTTAAAATGAAAATGGCAATTGCACATGGTTCAACCTCACAGTAAATGGCAGACCCAGGTTTAAATCCAGATCCAAAGAGTATTTCAAGTTCAGTGTGGCTAAGCCCTTGTAAGGGACTACCTTGAAATCTACTTCCTAGGGCTATTGAAGGATTAAATGATGCTGGTTCTGTGCCTGGAGCACACTGGAGCTCATGGAATGCTGGTGCTTTTGTTTTCACTCCCTTCTGTCTGTCAGTCTCATTCTCTTGGGAGGCAGAGCACAGCTGTCTGAGCAGATGTGGCCAGTGAGATGGGGCTGCCGTCATTTGCCAGATCCCCTCCCAGGGACCTGGAAAGGTTCATCTTCCTAAGCAAGGCCTCCCCCACGCTTCCCCTACCGCCCCCACCCCTCTCCTCAGGGAGCCTCCTCTGTTGGGCTGGTCAGGGTCTTCTCCCTGGGCCTGGAGCAGCGGGAGGGGTGAGGGGCGCTGGCCCTTCTCAGTCTCTGCGCCCTTAGCAGCCCCAGCAGATGCCCTTCACCAGCACGCCCCTCCCACGGAGCCCTCAGAAGGAGCTGGAAGGCTGGAGGTAGACTGGACGGGGCAGCTGCTGCTTTGAGCCTGTCAGGTGGTTACATAAGCTGTGCGCCGACCTCTGGCCTGTTGCAACTCTGTTTTCATAATTCTTCCTGGCAAGGAGCCTGATTCAAAATTCCTCCCTCTTATTTGACAAGAGGGAAGAGAAGTCCCCCTTGGCTGAGGGTCCTGATTTTAGGACTTGGGGGTAATTTCCATCCATGTAAGGAAACTTTGTCTCTCAAAAGCAATAGTAAAGGGGTGCCAGATTTAGCAAATGAAAATACAGGATGCCCAGTTAAATTTGAATTGCAGATAAACAAGAGATAATTTGTTAATGGAAGTATATACCATGCAATATTTGGGACATACGTCTTAAAATCATTTGTTATTTATCTGAAGTTCAAATTTACTCGGGCATCCTGTATTTTATCCAGCAACCTTCCAATAGTAGAGCTTCTGTTCACCCTTCAGATACCATCATAACGTCACTTATGATGGTGTTAAGGGTGCTTCAGAGTAAAGGAGAGGGAGATCTAAATCTAGTGTCCCCAGCTGCACCCTAGTTTTATACTCATAGCTTCTCACGGGAGGTGCAGAGTGAAGTGATTTACACCCTGCGGTTCTCAGAATGTGGTCCCTGAACCAATAGCATCACCTGGTACTTGGTAGAAATGCAGAGCCTTGGGTATCACCTAGACCTACTGAGTCAGAGACTCCAGGAGTGGCCCCAGCAAGCCCTCCAGGTGATACTGATGCAATTTGAGAATTACAAGTTTAGATTTTGAGCAAGAGCCTGAGGGGTCAGACAGACCAGGGCTGAAAATCCAGTCCCACCATTTACTGACTGTGTCAACTCGGTGAATTACTTAACCTCTCTGAGCTTGTGTTTCTTCCTAAATAAAAAGGAATGTAATACCTTATTTAGGCGTGTATTAAGGATTAAATGAAGTTATATATTATACAACACAACCCATAGTGCCTGTTATTGTAAGAATGCACAAAAACAATTACCATTATTTTTATAACAGAAGTGTAAGTCCAGTCATGCCCTGAAATGAATTTGATGGTCAGCATTGCAAAAGCTCAAGTAACGGGGGCAATCTCTGTTGGCTCAGTGCAAACAAACCGTTCATTTCCGGGACTTCAATTTCTAATAGGCCTGTGGAGGGAGGAAGGAATTAGGAAAAGGGGGCAAGGGAGAGAAAGGATGGACACGCTGTGGGAAATGGTTTTCCTGACCCACGGATGGAGCCCAGAGCAGAGGACCACATCTATTTAATGCCCTTTGTTAAGTGCTCGGCTCAGAACAGTCCACAAAAGGCAGAGGTTCTTTTTGTTTATTTTTGTTCTTTCCTGGAAAGGTAAGGGAAAGGAGGCCCGGAGAGATGAGGACATGTGGGAACTCCTATCAAGGGAAGGAGGATTAGCACACTTCAGCATCTTTCACAGATCAAGTCTGGGAGCTCGTGTGTTAACTCTAGACCAAGCTTTCTCAACTTTGGCTCTATTGCCGTTTTGGGTCAGGTCATTCTTCGCTGTGGAGCTGTCCTGTGACTGTGTAGCAGCATCCCAGGACTCTACTGACTGGATGCCAGTAGCCCTCTCATCCTCCTTCACAATGGTGACAACCAAAGCATCTCTAGAAACTGTCAAATGTCTCGGGGTTGGGGGAGGGGAGTAGACAATGACAAAATCTCCTCGGTTGAGAACCTTCAGTCTAGAGAATCTACTAGACAACACCCACTCGAAGAGTCTTAACAGCCTCCATTTATTGAGCATTTACAGATATTATCTCCCCCCCTCCATGTTCGTATTACAAGGTAGGTCTTATTACCTACACTTTACAATTGAAGAAACTGAGGCTCAGACAGTTAAAGTAACTCGCCCCGAATCCGACAGCTGGTAGACCTGGGCTTCTGACTGAGGCGGGTCTAACTCCAAAGCTCATACAGTTCCTGCTACAACACTGTCTTTGGAAAATTAAGGATTTTTTTTCTTTCAGGAAATTCTTCTCAAGTCAACTCAAGTCCAAAAATATTTATTGAGAAGCCATTAGAAACTACAAGAGAAATCTAAGATGTTGTTTCTCTCAAGGAGTTTTCAATATCAGGGTCATTGGGAAGGTCAGACTCTCACACAACACAATATGAGGCAGTCCAAGTTTGGGGTAAAATGAACATTTCTAGAGGTAGAACTTCATGAACTTAATGCCCTTTGGGTATGTCTGCCTCACGTGTCCTTTCACTGCCAATCCTGATAATTAAAAAAAGGAAGCCTCGAAGGTCAGGGATCTGTCAGCCACACATCCTAGGGACCATGAATTCTCTTGCCTTGGGGTAGGCTGTGGGTTGCTTCTAGCCAAACACTCAGCCATCTTCTTCCTGGCTCTCTGCACGAAGTCCACGTTTCCCCTTTCCCTTCGTATGGCGGTGTACTCATAAGCCTTGAGCTTGCTGTAGTAATCGGAGAATTTGTTGTAGAGGATGGAAATTGGCATCCCATTGAGGATGATCCCGAAAGCGATGCAGAGGAAGGCGAAAAGCCTGCCCAGGTGGGTCTCCGGGTACATGTCTCCATAGCCCACAGTGGAGATGCTCACCTGTACAGGAGAAAAGTGGGACGGAGTTGTTAGCACCGTAAGGGAGGAGAAGAAAGGGAGAGAACAGGCACTGTCTCCTGAGAGTGGCCTCTGTCTCCCTGAAAGTGCACGGGGGGCACGTCACAGCATCCATGGAGTCAGCTTGAGGAGGTACCAGAAAGTTCGGTATCTGTGTCATGGAAAGAACATAAGCTTTGGAGCTGAAAGACCTGTGATTAAATCCTGATTATCACTTATAAATTTTCTTTTGTATCATACAGGGGAGACATATCTACTTTAAAGGGTGGTTTTAAAGAGCATATAAGATAACGTGTGAAGTCCCTGGTGTAGAATGGGCTCAATAAATGTTGGTCTTTGCCTCCTCTCAGCTTGGGCCAGCTTTAGGGCTGGGGTCCCTAGTTTTGCCTACTTGATCTCCACGCTGAAAAGAGCTGGGGCTTAGAACCAGTCAGACCTGGATTCAAGTCCTGACTCTGACCCTTCCCAGCAGAGTGACCTTGGGCAAAACATTCAGAGTAGCTAAGTCTTGGTTCATCAAAAACAGGAGGATATTACCTATCGGGATTCTTGTGAAGACTAAGTAAGAAATGTATACAAACTACTTAATAACGGTATCGGGCACACAAAAGTCATTAAACAACCTCCTCCACTGTTCTCTCATCTTTAAAATGGAGACAATTATAATACTTCTCTGAGTTATTATGTAGTTCAAATGAGATATTTTATATAAAGGGGCTTTAATTGGAAATGTCTGGAGAAACACACGCTCATTATTTTGCTAAGGGACAGTTTTGTAAGACATCCCAACCAAAGATATGTTTACCCTACCTGAAATCCTTCCCATCGCTCTTGTCAGACTGCTTTAGAGTCCACTAATTAGAAATTTATTTAGGTTAACAAGTTTCTGTTTTAACATGCAGATTCCCATGGGACTAGTTATCAGTGTAGCTAGAGAAAAACCCAGGAAAATCTCTCGGGGCCTGTTTTGTATGCCTCATGTACTATGAGTCCCTTTGGTCCCCCAGACTATTGGCTAAATTACCAGAAGCCTTTTAGGCAGGGCTGTTGCTGAGTTGAAAAACTGTGCATTGCACAACTCCCAGCGCCACCTGTGTGCTTCATCGATTTGTGTTGTTGTTGCCACAATTTTCCGGCGGATGGAAGTAAAATGTACGAAGTCATCCAAGACGGCCTTTAGTTTAGAAATGCAAACATTTTTGTTGTGATGATGTAAGGGTTAGTTTGAATTTAGAGTAAGTGTGATAAGTTAGAATGAAATGGAGAAGTGGGACAGCTGGGCAAATCTGGTGGCGTGATTGGAACCGCAGTTCCATCCAGCCCACAACCTGAGAAAGTCTGCACCTCTCCTCTGGGCTGGGGCACGCACCACCTCTCGCTGCTCCATCACTGGTGAGAGACCTGCGGAGGGATGGGCTGCCTCTTCTCATGGTAGAAGCACACAAGCAAGCATCTAAGGGAGGCAGGATGGTGGAGACCAGGTGAAGGAGACAGGTATGGCACTAGGCCACGTGAGTTTGAATCCACTTCCCAGCTGTGTGCCTTGGGCAAGTCACCTAAATTTTCTCTGCCTGTTTCTGCTTGTGAAATGCAGGGGGAATAACAGTACCTACCTCATAGGGTTGTTCTGTGAATTGAAGGAGTGCCTGGCAGAGGGGGTGTGAGTGAGGATGTTAGTTCTCCTGCTTATTAGACCAGCGCTGTGGAGACAGGCTCCTTCCGGGCTCCTGCGCAATGCCCTGTGAGGGGCATTGGGTGGGACATACTCTGGCTCCGGGAGAGACTTTTTTCCTACCTCCTGGGCCAAAGGGTGAGGAGAGGCTGTGATGAAGTGAGATCGTGGGTTAATCTCAAAGTATGCTCACGTTTGTGTGTGTGTGTTCCTTGTCACTGGCCACACCAAAAGTAAAAGAACTTGAGTCAGATCTCTCTGTCCAGGTGTGGGGACTGAACAATAGCTTTCACGTGTCACAGCGTCACTCACACCTCTGTATGAAGGGTTAGTCAGCCTCCATTCCCTGGAGGATGCCTACCCGGAATCTGGATATAGGGGGGAGTGACAGAAAGGGTAGTTTTAGAACAGCAAGCATCCGTGAAGGGCCAAAGCAGAGGCTTTGAGGTAAACCAGCCCCTCAAGGGTGCAGATTGATGGGGTAGGTCTAGGATACAGAGGGAGTACAATGATTGAGACCAAGAGCCATTTTAAAACTTCCAATCGATACCCATGCTGGCTTTGCTTCACTCCCAAACTCAGCATCTTTTTTTTTTTTTTTTTTTTTTTTAATATTTTTGGCTGAACTTTGAGTGAAAAGTCGAAAACAAAGAGAATGGGCTTAAGGAAGATCAAGTACTTGATCTGCATAATATGGTGTAAATATTGTTGTATATCTTGGATCTCCATTTTTAGAGAAAAGATGTCTCCTGCTAGGAGGCTCTGTATGACTGGTGCTGAAGAATTTGTTCAAAATGCATAGCTAATTTATGCATTGTCAGTTTTATGGATAATTGGACTCAACCAGTAATCTGCTTGCTCCTTGGCTCCAACAGGAACTCAGGATTCCTTGGCTTTAGGGAGCTTTTGTTCCACATTCCACAGTCCAAACCGTTTCTCTCTGGATGAGAGAAATTAAAAATTGAAGGCCCAGACTGACCCATGTGAACTCAGAGTGAGTTCTCACTTTGGCAGGAGTTGGGGCTTGGAAATGTGACCAAAATTTCTACAGTCCATCTTAATATCCTGAAAAAACTGGCTGGCTCAGCCATTCTGTAAATTGCAAGATGACCATTCCGTTGAAAACTTACATATTGTTCCCTAGCCTTTGGCTTCCAAACCCCAGAACATGACTTACCCCCAGCAGCTCAATAACTAATCAGCAGATTCTGGTTAGTTAAACATGACCAGGCCAGAGGAGGACACGCATCCAGTTTTTCTCTAAAACTTTAGAATGACTACAGTTGAATTTCTCGTTCAACAAAAAATGAATGTTTTGTTTCCTTCATAATGTACGAGGGCTGGATTAAACCTTGGCTGCCAGTAATCTATGCATCTAGGAATTATGATCCCAGGAAATAAAACCAATGTTTCAAAATAGTTCACCTAAAGAATTTAAAGTAGTAAAGACTAACGTTTTCTGGCAAAAATTATTACATACCTCAATTACGTAACTCAGTCCTTCAAAGGATTTAGCTTCAAAGGCAATACTTAGCCTATCTGTGCTGCTGTTGCTACAAATATTTTAGGAATTCCTCTTTTGGATTATAATCTGCACGGAGGATTCAGTGGCATGACCTTGAAACGAGTGGTCTTGCTGGGCCACAATTAGGGCCCAATTATGTGGTGCCTCGCCTCCACTAGAGGTTAACCACCTCAAGGGTTAACTTTAGTTGCCAATCTTAAACTCAAGGGTCTTGACTATTTAAAAATATTGACTCCACCCTCAACAAGGTAAAAATTGAGCTCCATTACCAGGCAAATGGATTATGTCACAGGCTCTAAAGATAATTCCTCAGTGGAATTCAGAGAATGTTTTGATCAGTGAGTGGAAGCACGGTTAGAATCAGGTCATGGGTGACTACCTTGAAGAGAACAACCAGCCTCATCAGTATGTTGCAGCTCGGACATGTATGTAAGTTGTACAATAAGGAGGAAGCATGCAAAAGCTAAGGCAAGTTCAGGATCTATTAATCCACCCCTCACAATGCCTTCTGCCTCTTCAGCTTACCTGGTACTTCTCCCTGCCCTCTACAATTCTGTCACGTCCCACTCAAGTCATATTGGTCAAACAGGAGGAGCATAGTTTAAAGACATGAAAGGGGACCACCTCCAAATCAGGAGTCCACAAGCTCAAAAGTCATGGAGGTGCCCGATTGCCTTTGCCCCATTTATAGCTCCTGTGCTGTTTCTGAAGGAGCTAGGAGAACCTGAACGCCTTCTGTGGCAGACATTTACCTGTGGTCTCTCAGTCTCAAACCCGACCTTCTTCTGTACTCTATTCTGTAACTCTGCAGCCAGGAGTCTGCAAAGGACATTTCCCAGATTCCTTTGCCCACTGTCTTCCGGTTATGTTCTGCCAATGAGAGGCACTGTTGGGAGACTGGAAGGTGCGAGGAGGAGATAAGGGGCTCTGTTCCTGCTTCTGTCTCTGTTACCATCCTCCAATAGCAGCTCTCTGTGGCGCAGGCATCTTTCAGCACAGGTGGCACCGACCTCATGCTGTCATCTTCAAGGTCCCTACAACAGCTACACAGTTTCCTCCTCTGTACTGCTTGGTTTTGGTGGCTCTACCTTCTTCTGCTTGTTCCTCCAATTCTAGGGCCGATCGCTGTTACCTACAGTTACCAATCTTTGGGTTATCTTGGTTTCTCCTTTTTGCTTCTAGCCTTCTAACCCCATGTATCTATTTCCCTCTATGAAGTTCCCTCTTTAAAACACCCACACAGTTTCCTGTTTTCCTGATTCTAACTTGACTAATTCATCTTCCCAATCAGTTCCTCAAAGCAAGCAATCAATAAAAATAAAATAAAGCTCAGTGATCTTGTAAGTACCACTTATTTGCAAGGAAATGATATCATACGTTAAGACAAAGATAGGAGCAAGGTCTCTGGGGCACAATTATCTGATGCCTCAGCTAGAGGTCAGTTTTCTTTTTGAAGAGTTTTTGTTATTTTTTGAAGGAATGAGTTCATGACATAGTTTCCTATTTGGTTTCTACAGCTTTAAGTTGCTCTGCTAAGCTCAGAAGGAAATGGTTTGTTGAACAGTCCAATTGTCCTTTTCTCCTTAAAAACATAGCCACGCTGGAGGCCAGTGATTACAGCTTCATCATAGAGCTAATTGTTCTCGTTGAGCTGTGCCATGCAGTTCCCACACCCAGGCAACCCTGAGAGCCCCCATTATGGCTGGAGCCGCTCCAAGTGTGGGCCTATTTATCTGGACACTCAGAAGCCCTCCCACGATAGAACAGCTAACCCTTTTGTACGTCTCACAGTCTCTCTCTTTCCCCAGTAAGGAAGGAATCACTTCTGTTTTATTTTTCCCAAAATGAATCTGGAAGCAAAGGTTATTGCTTCCATGTGATAAAGACTATTAACTAGTCAGATATAGTAGCTTCTATTTATTTCAGATGTACTACAGGCTAGCAGTTTACATATGTTTGCTATTCCATTAGTGCTCACAAAGGACCGCCATTTGACAGACGAGCAGGACCGGTCTATCTTATATCCTAATGCATGAACATTTGCAGACATTAGTGTCCATGAGGGATTTGTTTTGTAGCTGGAGGAGAAGTCACAATGATGAAAATTACTGTATTCCTCTTAAAACCCTGAGTTGAACAGAGGATGGTTGCAGGATCCTCGGCATAGAGAGAGGGAAGATTTTTAAAAGCAAGTCAGAGTTGAGGTGGTCTGACAGCACTAACACATGCAGAAGAATGGAGTAGAGAATCGTTTTGTGATGTGGATGGCTATACCATAAGGGATTCAGCACTGGGACGGAGGAGGAGGAAAGTATCGGTCCTATTACTCTTTACCCCATCTTTAAAAATTCAGTGTGAGTATGTTTTCTGATGCGTATGATATATTTCAGCAGGAATATCTTACTGCAGTAGAGTGATTGTATTATGGGACCTAATTCTTTATATCCTCCTATATCCCAGCTCGGTGCCATATAACTTTGCACTGCTTTCCGATAGTGTGTGGGCTAACCTGTGTGCCCTTTGACTCTGAGATTGGCCTTGTGACTTGTTTTGGGCGATGGGTTGAGGAAATGGCATTAATAGAAACTTATATAGTGTTTGCATGATTGGGCTCTCTCTCTCTCTCTCTCTCTCTCTCTCTCTCTCTCTCTCTTTCTTTGTTATGGCCATCGATACGTGTCTGCTGAAGGATGACATGTAGCCTGGTTTCTCCTTCATCCTAGCTGTCAACAAGCTGACCATCAGATATATGAGTGACTGACATCAGGCCAAATGAGAAGAACCTTCTAGTTGAAACAAGTCTAAATTGCTGGCTTGCAAACTCATGAGCTAAAGAAATGCTTGGCATTTTAAGCCATTGAGTTTTGGGGTGGTTTGTGATCTATCATTATTGTGGCAATATATAACTTAGAATTTATGAATAACTAATTACACATTTATCATGGGTGTGTGCTCAAAAACTTTTTCATTATGAGATATATGATCAATAAAATGCTTGGAGATCTTTGGGTCAGAGTTACTTCCAGTATTCAACTTCTCAGATTCTCATGTCTATTTGGTCATGTCTATTTAGATGAGTTTCTTCTCATTGTTCAAATTTTACCTACATGTGATCTTCTCCAAGAGGGCTTCTCTGACCATCCCACCAAAGGTAGATTCTGCCATCCAAGTCACTCTCTATTTGATTGTCCTATACAAGACACACTGATACCTGAAATTATTATCTTTCTCCTTTAGAACATAAACTCCATGAGGGAAAGAACTTCACCTTTTTTTGTTTTTTTAATCACTCACTATTCCTAGTGTTTAGAATAATACTTGGCAAACTGGAGATGTTCAACAAATTCTAGCTCAGTGAATGAGTACTATGGATTTTTGTGGGTAACTTGAGGAATTAGCCCTAATATTTTGCATCCTTTTACTTTGTATGTACATAAGGAAGGAGACATTTCTTTTTTTTTTGTACTTTTTTGTCACTGCCTGTTTTTTTTTTATTAGTTTCAGGTGCACAAAACAATGTAATACTTAGACGTTTATCATTTATATCCCTCACACTGAGTCAACCCCCTCCCCCATCCACTATCCTTCTAACATCGCGCACAGCCATTGCATTTCCACTGTCTACATTCCTAATGCTATATTCCACTTGAGACAAGACATTTTGTCTCCATCATTTGGACAGTGTTCTTTTCTCTTTGCTCTACTGAGGCTACAAACCCTGAGTACACAATATGCAACATCAGCAGAATTGGGTTAATAAAAATCCACCCTGAGGAATACGGTAGTCCTCGAGTGTTCAAGGGGAATTGCTCTTCTTGTTTTTATAGATTAGTTTAGAAACCAATACAAGTTATCAGTCTTTTATCTAACTCACAATTCTTTTTACTAGTATAAATAATTCTCAGCTAATAAAATGGACAAAGGTCATTGGTAAAAGTTAAGGTTGGAAAATGGTAAAGTTGAAATGTGCAAGTTTTGGCTTGTGAAAATAGTGCCTGATAGAGATAAGGGCCACAAAAGATAGCTGGCTTTGGTAAAAAAAAATAAAAGTCTATCTATTTACATATCTATAGATATAAATATAGATATAGATAAAACCTGAATGTCAATATCATTTTTATTGTAAAATTTATGGAGAACACCGGTCTTGAGTAAAATAATTTGTTACTATAAAAGGGGGATAATTTGAAAATGCTAAACATTATTGTATGTTAAACAAATCAAGAAATTAAATGGGATTAATGGACATTTACTTCAGGAAATTTTTTCAAAAGAAAAAATCCAATATTAGCAACAAAATTTTTATAAAAATCAAACTAAAAAGTTTTTGCACAGCAAAGGAAACAATTAACAAAACAAAAGGCAGCCTACTGAATGGGAGAAGATATTCGCCAATGATACATATAATAAGGGGTTAAAATCCAAACTTTATAAAGAACTCATACAACTCAACACCAAAAAAACAAACAATCCAATTAAAAAATGGGCAGAGGACCTGAATAGATATTTCTCCAAAGAGGACATACAGATGGCCAATAGACATATGAAAAGTTGTTCAACGTCACTAATCATCAGAGAAATGCAAAAAACCACAATGAGATATCACTGCTTACCTGTCAGGATGGCTATCATCAATAAATCAGCAAACAACAAATGTTGGTGAATATGCAGAGAGAAGGGAACCCTCATATACTGTTGGTAGGATTATAAACCGGTATAGCCACCATGAAAAATGGTTTGGAGGTTCCTCAAAACATTAAAAATAGAATTACCATATGACCCAGCAATTCTACTTCTGGGTATTTATCTGAAGAAATCCAACACACTAATTTGAAAAGATATATGCATCTCTATGTTCATGGCAGCATTATTTACAATAGCCAAGACATGGAAGCATCCCAAGTGCCCATCAATAGGTGATTGGATAAAGAAGATATGATACACACACACACACACACACACACGTACACACACATGCATATGCACACACACACAATAGAATATTACTCAGCTGTAAAACTGGAATGAAATCTTACCATTTGTGACAACATGGATGGACCTAGAGGATATTATGCTAAGTGAAATAAATCAGACTGATCTCACTTATATGTGGAATCTAAAAACAAAGTAAATGAATAAACAAAACAGAAACAGACTCATAGATACAGAGAACAAACTGATGGTTGACAGATGGGAAGAGGTTGGGGAGCTGGGTGCAAAAGGTGAAGGAATTAAGAAATACAAATTGGTAGTTACAAAACAGTCACGAGGGATGTAAAGTACAGTACAGAGAATATAGTCAATAATGTTGTAACAACTATGTCTAGAGCCAGGTGGGTACTAGGGGATCACTGCGTAAAATATATAAAAGTCTAACCACTATGCTGTACATCTGAAACTAATATAAAATAACAACGAATGTCAACTGTAACTGAAAAAAATAAGTAATTTAAAAAATTTTAGGAAAATCTTAATATACAAACTAAAAAAACTTTTGTGGGTTAAAAATATAGAGTATCAAAGAACCCACTAAGCCCAGCTTATATATGTAGCCTTCTGAGATATTTTGATGAATGGAAACTTGACTGTCTAAAACTTGGAATTATATCATCAGCGTGTAGATTTGCTCTTTTTCCTTCCCGCTTTACTTGCCTCCAAAGTAAATGTCAGTTGCTGGGGACAAATCATCCTCTATCAGCTTGATCTGTACACTGGGTTTATCTACTATGGGGATGACCTTTTGTTATTTGGAACATGATCAGAGGCGCAGCATTTGGCTAGCTCATTTGGAAGAGCCTAACTTCATCCTGTCACTATGAAGAAAGCTCACAAATCCTGTTGTACATATGAGCACTCAATTTCCAGGGAAGGAAGACTCAGTGAACTGTAGAGCTCTCCATCCTCCTATTTTAGAGATGAGAAAACTGAGGACAGAGAGTGAGGGAGTAAGTAATAACAGCTCATTATTCACAGTCACAGTTCATTACTGGCAGATCTGGGAATAGAATCTAAATCCAAATCCTCCATCCCACTGCAATCCACTGTTACTGTGTTTCCCCAAAAATAAGACCTAGCTGGACAATCAGTTCTAATGCATCTTTTGGAGCAAACATTAATATAAGACCTGGTCTTATTCTACTATAAGACCTGGTCTTTATAATAATATAACATAATATAATACAATATTATATATAATATAATAAATACTGGGTCTTATATTAATTTTTGCTCCAAAAGATGCATTAGAGCTGATTGTCCAGCTGGGTCTTATTTTTGGGGAAACATGATAGAGCCTTGGGTTGGTTCGTCTCAGTTCACACCAGACTGTGGGGTCTGACACACCCAATGTTAATGTTGAAAATACAGACTTTCTAACATGGGAAAAACTGGTTATATTTGCTTAATGTCTTTAAAGGCATTACAAATAATCTACTTTAAAAAAAAAAATAAAGAAACCATACGCCCAGTTCTTCCCTATACACGTGTCAACTTATTCACTGACCTGAGGAGACCCAATCAGCATTTTCAGGGATATGGGTATTCAGGGATTTAGTCTAGCATCCCATAAATATAGGTATGTGAGTAAATGGAGTAAGTTATTATAAAAGGCGAATACCAAAGAAAGCATGACAAAATAACCAACATATTAACTGTGAGGCCTGCAGAAGAACTAAAGCATGAAAGAGGCAGTACTGGGGTGTGGAAAGGCCATGGATTTTGCAGCTGAACAGACTTAGGGTTTAGTCCTTGCTCTGCCACCTCTAGCTGTGTGTCTACACTCAAACTCTCTGCATCATTTCCTCTAGCTGTAAAATGGGGCAATAATATCCAGTCCTGAAAGAATTTTAGTGGCATTGGAGCAAGTTTCAGTTTTAGATGCTTCTTTACGCACTCAGATTTAACTAGAACCAGTAGGATTTCAGTTAGGCTTGACGGTGTTTAGCCAAATCTCACTTCCTCTACAGAGTAAGTCTACAGTTTCCTTAAAAAATTGAAGCCACTTCCAAGTTGTCCTGTTTTAAATAGAAATAGCCGTCATAACCACCTCGGGGTTAAGATAAACTTATAAACTACTCTGGACAATAGGTGTTCACTGAGTGACAAATAACAAGAATGATGATGAGGAAGTTTCCCACATGCATCAACAATGACTCCCCCTTAAAATCTGTCTGTCAAGGAGTTTAAAACCCAATCTAGATTTGGAGAGTCCTAGGAGCAAGTCATATTCAGTTACTTACTGGACTACAGTGTCTATGTCTTTCCAACCCTCTAACACCCACCCGTTTCTGTTAAGGCAGCGATGGCATGGTCCTTGCACAAGGCAAAGTGGCTCATAACCAAGGAAAGGGAGGGCCAGCTCCCGCCTGGCTGGGGAGGAGGGTGACAAAGCCCAGGGCCACCGTACTCACTGCGGCCCACCACCAGGAGTGGGGGATGCTGGTGAAGTTGGTGCCAGGAACGTCGTGCTCCACTGAGTAGACGGCAGCGGAGAAGGAAAAGATGCCCATGGTGATGAAGAGCAGCAAGCAGCCCACCTGCTGGTAGCACAGGCGCAACGTGAAGCCGAAGGCTCGCAGGCCGGTGGAATGGCGTGCCAACTTGAGGATGCGGAAAATGCGCATGAGGCGCATGAGGCGCAGTACCTGGCCCACCTTGCCCACAGTCTCAAGGTCGTGCTCGCGGGACGAGCCTTTGCCGCGCTGCTGGTCCTCGCCTGTGAAGCATTCGATCAGCAGCTGCAGGTAGAATGGCAGGATGGCCACCAGGTCCACCAGGTTGAGGGCGCTGCGTGTGAAGCGCCGCAGGTCCGGCGTGGAGGCGAGACGCAGGAGGAACTCCAGCGTGAAGAAAGCGATACACAGCATCTCCACGTGCTCCAGGATGGGCCGCGGGCTGCCCTGCTCTGCGTGCTGATGCATCTCCTCCACCGTGTTGAGAGTAAGCGCCACGATGGAAATGAGCACAAAGAGGCTAGAGGCCACCCCGATGACCTTGGCGGCTACCGACGAGAAAGGCTTCTCCATGAGGTTCCAGAGGCGGCGCCGCTGCGACCCATAGAAGCGCAAGTCGCGGAAGAGCTCCTCGGCCTCCTCCGCCTGCGCCTGGGCGCGCAGCTCGTTCTGGATCTTGAGCTGCTCGCTCAGCTCGTCCCTCCGCTCCTCAAAGCAGATGCGGCAGCAGCGCGGCGTGTACTTGAGCCGCACGCCCCAGTAGCCCAGCTCCTCCAGGAAGCTGCGCGGGCACAGCTCGTCACACACCAGTAGTACCCCAGACACGTAGAAGTTGTAGATGAGCTGGAAGACGGCCGGGTCGCGGTCGAAGAAGTATTCGTCCGTCTGCGCCTCGTACTCGTCGCACAGGCCCAGCTGGCGGCTGCGGCTCGTGGAGGTGGCCAGGCGGCCCAGGCGAGTCTTGGGGTAGCAGGCCAGCTCGGTGTAGTGCAGGCGGTAGCTCTGGCCGCCCACGTTCACGTTCAGTGTCGACAGTACAGCCGGAGAGTCAGTGTGGTCTTCCAGCTGGGCGGCGGTGGCGGCCTCGGGCTGCTGGTCCTCTTCTGCCAGCTCGTCCTGCCAGTCCTCCCCCTCCTCTCCATCCTCGTCCTCCTCGATGTAGTAGTTATAGTTGCCCTCAGTCCATGGTAGGGTGCTGCCCTGGGAGCCGGAACAGCCCCCCAAGGAGCAGATGCTCCTGCGGTGCTGGTTGTTTGCTGCATGGGGTGCATTGTCACACTCAGTAGTATTCCAGGGTTTGTAGCTCCAAGACTGCCTCCTCTCGCTCTGTTTCAGCATGGCTGCGAGCAGCAGACCCCTTCCTTTTCCTTCCTGGCTGTCGTTGGGTCTCCAGTCTGCTCACTGCCACCAGGAGGAAGGATCACGTGCCCTGCACTGTCTTAGACTGCCCTGGGCCACAGAGCTGGGGTCCCAGCCATTGCTCTCAGAGGGACCCCCTCCTCGGGCCCTGGGCAGCCCAGCCTGCCTACGGGGTCTGAACACATATGCAGACAGCTCTGGACTGCTCTAATCTTGCTGATAGGGAAGAAGCAAGTGTTAGGAGGGATTTAGAACCTCTTATCCTGTTTCCTCCCCCTCTCCCTCCACTCTGTGACGTAGAGGATGATTATGTGGTCTTAACTCTCTAGATAATCAGGAGGTGGCAGAGATTATTGCTAATAAAAATGTGGGCCACCCATTAGGCCTGTGCTCCTTGTACCTGTGCTGGGATGAAATCAACTGAATTGGCTGTAGACTATGGCTCAGTTTCAGTTTTGATCTCTCTTTCTCTCTGTTTCTTTTTCGTCGTCCCTTCTCTTAAAAGATGGGGCATGTTTCAAGGTAGAATCCCAGGACTGGTATGTAAATATTCTCAGGGCCTTGCAGAACTGCTCAGCCGCTGTATTAGGCCATATGTGAAGTTGGCCAGACTTTCTTCCAAGGAAAGGGTCTTCGTCACTCTTCAAGATACCACTTTTTTACGTCTCTTTTCATATGTAAGGCACTGTGCTAGATGCTGGAGATGGAAACTCAATGGAGGCACAGTCGCAGCCCTCAAGTTGCTCATGGTTTTGTAGGTGATATAAATATGCAAACACAACAGAAGAGTGATTAAAAACTACAGGGATAGCAGAGAAGAACAAGGGATTTGCTTGGAGCAGGGAATTTGTTTTTAAATTCATTTTATTTTGATTAGCTTATACATGTTTAAAAGAAAACATTCAAAACGTACAAAGATGCATAACAACTTTTCTCTCTCTCTCAACCCAGATTTCCAGTTATCAAGTGTGCCTTTGAGGAGACAATCACCATTAGTACTTTTTGGTTATCCTTACAGAAATATTCTAAGCATATACAAGCAAAATCGTATCTCCATCTATCATCTGCATAACCCTCTATTATTAACACAAATTATAGTATGCTATACATTTTGCTTTTTCCAATTAAGTATATATCTTAGAGATGTTTTCATAGCTGAACGTAAAGATCTGCTCATTTTGAAAATAGCCGCTTCGTAGACTGATATTGATAGACATTTAGGTTGCTTTCTATCTTTGCTTTTATTTATTTTTTTCTTGTTTAGAGGTGACAGCATTTATGTTTTTTATTTCTTATGAATTTCAGGTGTACAAAACAACATAATGATTAGACACTATATCTGTCTTTGCTCTTATAAACAATGGTGCAATGAATAACTGTATACATACATTACTTTACATACGTTAGGATCTATGCACGATAAATTGTTAGGGGGGATTGCTAGGTCAAAGACCTCACATTTGTAATTTTGATTTATAATGCCAAATTCCCCCTTGTAATAGTTTACCAACTTACAAACTCACCCTCAATGTATGAGAATGTGCTCTCCCTATTTTATAGGTGAAAAATATGTGGGTTAATTTTAATTAATACTTCTCTTATGATGCATGTAATTGAGCATCTTTTCATGTAGATTAAGAGCTGATGTTTCTTTTTAAGAAAAGTCATGTTTCTTTTTCTATTTTCCATTGAGTTGCTGGTATTTTCTTATTGATTTGTAGGAGAGCTTTATATACCATGAAAATAGACCTTTTGCAGTTGGTATGAACTATGAATATTTTTTTCTGAGTTTATTCTTTGGTGAGATCTTTCCCATGTAAAACATTTATGACTTCTGGATGTTATGTCTTCACCTATCTGTAATTCTTAAAAAATTTTTTCTTATAGTTTCATTTTTCACATTTAAGGATTTGATCCATCAGGAATTAATTTTGATGTAAAAAGTGAAGTTGGGATCCAGCTTTATTTTCCAGTTTCTTATCCAGATCAGATGTCCCAACAAATTTATCGAATGATCTCTTCTCTTCACTGATTTGTAATGCTATCTTTCTCATGTAGTTCAGTTTTAACTATATTTCAAAGGTGTTGGGAGAGGTAAGAGTTATTACAAGGTCTGTACCTATTAGTGTAACATTCGCTGATATTGTTTAGCTTCCAATAGGGCTCAGACCTACAAGCTTACAATAAAGTCTCTCACCAACTCTAACCTGTAAGTTCCTCAATGTATTTCTAGTGTTTTCCTATTGGCATACAATATTGATGTTTCTCTAGCTACATACTTAACCGTTTTCCAATTCCGTCTCTTCTTTATATTGTGTCAACTACTGTCACAATAGTTTTTACATGCTGCATAAATTCACTTTCTTCTTCAGAATCAATTATACTATTATTAAGAGGAAAAGTATCATTATTTTCATATTTTTAAACTTTCTTTCCATTGCCATCATGTCATATTGCTTACCTAAACATTCAACACTCTTATGGCTTTTGTACTTAAAAACAATAGAATGAATAAAGCTTGTAAGGCATCTCAAAGCTAAGCACAAGCACCACACCCATGCAATGGAGTGAGGAATATTGCCTAGATGGCCACATTTGGGTGACTCCTAGACCCCGAATGTGTCTGTTGGTGTGGGTGTGTTGCTTAGGTTTTGCTCTGATGTGTATGTGTGCCAGTGCAATGGTAGATGAGTACCCATAGGTAGAAACACTTTCTAACAGAGCACCATCCAGCCACGGGATGGGTTTGCTCAGAAAGTGGTCTGCTCTTTTTTCCTGAATGTATTTAGGAATCTAGGGCAGGGCAGAGGGAGACCTGCAGGGGTGAAAAATAGGATTTGATGGTCTCCACGCCTTGCATTACTAAGATTCTAAGTATTTGCGTGATGTTCCACTTGTTTTAAATTCCCTTCTGCCCTTCTTCTCCCTAAGCCCTTGTTCTTCAAAAGTCAGCTCAGACAGCATCCTTCTCTTTCAGTGACCCTTCTCTGACATCTTTCTCTTTCCCCAAGGTGGGTTAGCCACCCCTTTTCCATGTTCTCATTTAAAAAACACATGCCACGAACAAGGTAAGGCACTTATTTTAATGAAGAGTGATGTAAAAATTTTCCCATTATAAAAGTTATGTAAGTGCATTATAGAAAAATTAAAAAATAGCAGAATGCTAATAATTGATAAAATAATAGTAGTAGCTTGCCCTGATACTGTACTATGAAAATGCTTACAACAATCTATCATATAGGTGCTATAATTATTTCTATTTTATAGGTGAGGAAACAGACACAGAAGTTAAGTGACTTGCCTGAGATTGCACAGATGGTAGAGCTGGGTTTTGCTAAATATCATGTTAATAAAAGCATATGCATAAAAATTACCTATAATCTCACCCTCCAAAGACAACTAACATTTTAACCTGTCTACTTCCATGTAATTACACACACACACACACACACACACACACACACACACATACACACATTTAACATGGTTGTGGTCATATTGGATATAAAATTATGTATCCTGCCTTTTTCAAACAAAATTTTAACCTAGGCATTTTTGGTATTTTATAAAATACTTTGTAAGCATTATTTTAAATGGCTACAAAATATTCCATATTGTGGATGTACCATCTATAAGTGGACCAAATCTCTTTCATTGAAATAGATATCTTTCAATATTCCACTATTATAAATAATGATGTGATAAAAGTCAATGTTTGACAGGTTTTTTCTGTTTTTGTTTTTCTTTTTGTATTCCGGGCTATTCCTTGAGATAGTTTTACCAGAGATTTTAGGCCATTCTCTTTTAATTCCGAGCCTTCCCATGTGCTGTTCCTGTTATCCCTTCTGTTTAAAACACTTTGTCTCCACACCGCACTGTCTCCTCTTCCTCTAGCTAACTCCTGTTTATCATTATCATTTAATAGATGGAAGACTGTTTCCTTCCCTAATCACCTAAGGCTGAATTCAACTCCCCTTACATGTGCTTCCGTGACATCCTTACATCGCTGGTGACAGTACTTTTCACAAAAGCTTATCTGCTATAAATAGGAGTAGACTCTCAGTTCCAGTAGGGCTGGACAGTGTCTTCTTTGTTCACCAGTTTCCCCCAGAATCTAGCCTAGTGCCTGGCACATAGCAAGTGCTCAAAAAATACTAGCTGAAAGATCACAATATTTCATACATATTGCCACCTTGCTTTCTCATTTGCCTTACCAATAAAGTATGGCAGTGTCTCTTTCACAGTAGCTTAGCTAGAATATCATTACTATTTTTGTTACTTGCTAATACTGTGTTTCCCCGAAAATAAGACCTAGCTGGACAATCAGCTCTAATGCGTCTTTTGGAGCAAAAATTGATATAAGACCCGGTCTTATATTATATTATATTATATTATATTATATTATATTATACCCGGTCTTATTTTACTATAAGACCGGGTATAATATAATATAATATAATATAATATAATATAATATAATATAATATAATACCGTGTCTTATATTAATAATACCTAGGTCTTATTTTCGGGGAAACATGGTATATAGGTGACAGTGCATTACATTTTTGTTTTAACTAACTTTATATTATTCATGTATATGCTCCCCACTGGCCTCTAAAGTCTCCAAGGGCAAAGACAAACTTGTCTCTGTGACCCAAGCCCCAAGCAGAGTATCGATATGTAACAGATTAAAATATGGATATTGTGAAGGGACGTGCAAGACCTCTCTGTATTGTTCTCACAACTGCTTGTGAATCCATAATTATCTCAAGAGAAAATGCCAAAAAAATGTTTGCTCTGTACTGACATAGCCCCATCCCTACTACAAAGGGAGAAAAAAATGAGTGAGCTTTGAGGAACACTGGCTAGAAACACTGGCTGGGAGTCCCACCGGCTTTTCCTTGGTGACAGAGATTGATAGGCAGCATGGTAAAACAGAAAGGACATTGGAATTCAAATAGACTTAATTTTGCAGGCTGGTGCCAAAGCATTGGAGAAATTACTTAACCTCTGCCCCAGTTTTCTTATCTGTATAATGGGTTGTTGAATGATTTCTAGTTAATATAAAAAAGAGAATGCCCCTCTACTTTACCTTCAGTTGGCCTGCCTGTGCCCAAACCCTCACATATAATACTTACCAAAAGATGGTCATCTCTCCCTCATCCAGCTGGCTCCTCCCCCAATTCCTGATTTTATACCTATAGTACATGAATATATTTATTTTTAGCACCTGTAAATGTTCTCGGCATAGAAATAATGAGCACATTCACAGTCCACCATTCAAATTAATTCCTTTATGTCAAGGCAGTGCTGACTAATAAAACTTCCTATGCTGACAGAAATATCCTTATGGCTTGAACAGAATGTTAAATCTTATGTAATTAATTTATATTTAAATTGAAATAGTCACATGTCGCTAGTGGCTACCACGTTGCACAAGGCAGTGTGAAGATATTACCTGTGTCTAGATCAGTTTCTTATCAATATGCAGTGCCATGAGCTTTTCAAGGAGCAATGAGCTTTTAAAGACATTAACCCCTTAGTCGTATGAGTTTGCCCCTTTAAACGGGCCTACAGCCACTGAGACCAGAGGGAATGGGACAGGGGAGAAGTAATCTTGATAGGACAATGAACAGAGCGGTGGGACTGGGTTGAGAAGTCTGAGTAGGTGGAGGCTGAGCTTGGGGTGGGGGAAGTTCAGAACAGATAGAGATTCAGGATGGCTTGGGGAGAGAGTAGTATTACGGGGGAAACTAAGGCAAATGGTAAGAAGAGCACTACAAACACTGGAAGCCAGGGTTGGGGGTGTGATGAGAAGTTTAGTGTTTACTAGGGAAATTTACTTGCACTCCTCTTAAGACCTTTGATGTCCCTGTCAGTAAAGGACTAAGATTATAATTGTGACGTGGGAAGTTGAGATGAGGAACGAGATGATGAATACCCACGCCAAAACAAATAAATCACAAAACACAGCAATCCAACTTCCAATAAAGGGAAAAAAAATTTTTTTTAAAGCCCCCACTAAGCCTGGTGAATTTTTCCCAGTAATTGAATCACGTAGGTATTTGTTCACCTCCTTCTTTTTAAATTGGCCTGTCTCATCATGGGTGAAATGTGCAATAAACGGTAACAACGACTGACTGCGAAGTGTCTTAGTCAGTTGAAATCACTGCTGACCAAATCAAAGTTGTCTGTGAGTTTGGAAAAAGGAAGAGAGTGACGGGGAGAAGAGAAGCTGAAACTGCACATTCTTTTCATCGATGTAATCAGGCTTAAATCTGGAGGGTGCACCCATTCCCCCAAACCCATCCATTCTCTTTAGTTCTCTCTTTTAAAGTTGAAGAACCTGCGACTCAGAGATGCAGGTTTATTGACTGATGTCCTTCGGTGAGTGGCTGGCAGAGCTGGATCCAGAATCTGGGATTTATCCAGCAGCCACTCAGGGCACGTCCTTTGTCCTGCAGTGGCCCAATAGGCAGCCCGTAACGTTGTGTGCCTTACGTAGAAAACCATCACCTTGGTTTCTCGTCTTCATTTATCGTTTCTCCTCAACATGCATAGACAGGCTTTCAACGTGGTTTTTTTTGTTCTTTTTGCCTCAGCTGATGCAACAGATCTTGACATCTGTTACACCATTTTGGAAGTGGATGCAATCAAATTCAACATAAAGTGTGAACATACATACTGTGTATAAGGCACCGTGCTTCCTTCACGCTGGAAGTGACCCAGTGGTTATCTAGTCCCACTGCTCACTTTAGAGATCAGGAAACTGAGGTGTCAGATAAATCAGGCCACTTGCGCAAGGTCCCCATAGAGAGGTGAATTAGTACACGTCTGACTCTAGAATCCCGTTCTAACACCTGTCCAGGGCCCTTTCCTAATAACTTGACATTGTTTCAGCATCGCTGCATATAGTTTTTACTTTGAGCCTGTGTTCATGTGGAACAAAGGAGGTGCAGACCTGGAAGGAGTGTTTTGAGTAATCTAAACATCATATCCTGGCATTTAATAAAGAACTGGGCTCAGTTGTCCAAACTAATTGCCTTCAGTGATCTAATTCCGTGGAAACTTTCTCGGTCCTCCATTTTGTATTGAGTAGGTAGTCACAGTTGTATTTCACATACCTGCCAGAAACAATCGGTTCTCTTCTGCCCAAACCAGAATGCTGCTTCCCTGGTCTCCGTCTCTCTGTGTTTGTTTCTGCTTCCTGTACTCTGAGCAAAGAGACTCCCTCTGACAAGGTCTCCAGAAGAGCAGAAATGAGGCTACTGAGAACTGCATTTGATGGAGAGGGAAAGCATTTACAGAAAATGCTTGCACTCCAAAGTGTTTTTTTTTCCCTCACCTTAAAATTTGCATTCAAGAACTCTTACTAAGAGAGGGAAATATGCCAGAGAGTATGGAACATCTGCTATGACGCTGGTATTACTGCGATGACTAGGGGCTCCCTGGAATCGGGGTGACGGGAGCCAGATGATGCTCCTGGAGAGATTTGCTGATTTAAAAAGTGGCATCTGTGAAAACCTAGTAAGAATATAAGGAATGTACTTGAACAGATGGTATGTGAAGAACATTGGAATAGAACCATTCTCTGAAAATCTAAGGATAATAAATGTGGCAAAGGGAAGGGATTACAAGTGATTAATGATCAGTTGTATAATGACTCAATTATATTATTCAAATTGCATATGTAGTTTTACTCCAAAAACTCTTTCTTGTTTTTTCTGGTTTTTCTTTTGTTTGTCTTGTTTTGGTATTAATCAAAAGTTATCTATCAGTCATGGCAAAATTGCATAATATAGGTAAATGCCTTCCGTGCAGCTTTCTAAAATATCGTATCTCTGCATTGTAAAGGATACTCATAAAATCAGAACAGAAGAGTTAGACCTCAGGGGATGAATGTGTATGTGGGAGGTTGTACTCACTGAAAAGCATAAATAATAGATTTATAAAATATATTTGTGGTTATATTGTTCTTATGTTGATAAGATTAAACTTTAAAGCAATGCAGCTGATTTTATAGAACTTCATGAGAAAAGTCAGTATTCTGGACTGAAGATCAATTGGAATGGATTAGTAAGGCATTGCCAAAAAGAATTATGAAATATATATAAATTATTATAGTGGAAATAGCATCTATTTGTGTGTAACCCTGTGCTTGGCGATGCTTAAGGGCTTGTGATTCAGTAGCTTATTCTTTCAAGGAAGATAATGATTTTCCTTACCACCATAATTTCCTTCTTGATTTGGTTTAAAATTAATTTGGGAAAAGTAAATTTTAGCTCCTCCTATGTAAGAACATCACAAAATATGACTAAGGTCAATTTACTGAGGTTTTATTGCATGCATATTTTAGGATTTCAGCTACAGGTAACTGACAGAACGTTAAGGAAGGGCTTCTACATGTAGGCGTTTTCTTCCTGTGCCAAGATGCCCGAAGATTGGCAGTCCATGGCTGCTGCTGGCTTAAGGTTTCATCAAGGATGCAGGCTCCTCCAGATGATCTGTAAACTAGAAAGTTTGCATGATTTGGTCCTAAATATCTATTCGTTTCCTCATGTTTCTTTCTGGATGAGTAGGTCCTGCTGTGATCTCTACATCCAATGTCCATGTTCCAACCCAATGGTCATGCCCCTGGTACCTGGAGTTGTTCAGAGCAATCTGTCATTTAAATTTTATTGCTTTAAAAAAGATATCAGATCAACATAAAAAAATTGACCATAGAGAAATGTACAAAGAAAATAAAATCCACCTTATTTATATTTTACACTCCCAAATAACTACTTAACATCATGGTGAATATTCATCCAGAAATAATTGTATCTCTGTATATTTATCTATCTATATATATCTATATCTATATATCTATATCTATATCTATACACATCCTATATGTATACACATACATATCTATATCCTCATATATACAATTATACATATAATTTTACATATTGTATAACTTCACACACCTGTATTTTTATGTATAATTTTACATATACAGGATGATAAATGTAACATTCTATAACCTTCTTTATTCACTTAATGATAAATAATCGTTATTTTTCCATAGGTAGATCTATTTCCAGATTTACATCAGTGTTTTAATGGCTGCCTGGTATCCCCTTGTTTGTAGGTACCCTACTCATTCTCTAACAAAATATGAAAAGAGTTTGAGCACCATCACAATGCCACGTTTTCCTCAAGTCTGATGCCTTATGCGTGTATAAGTGCATTATGAAATCTAAGTACTGGATTAGATGATGCTGAGTATAGTTGAAATCCCACAGACTGTAATCTGAGAGGCAGAATGGTATGTTGAAGAAGTCAAGAGAGCTGAATTCTCATCCCAGCTTGACAACTTACTAGCAATCTGAACTTTAACAAGTCACATCTGGGCCTGTTTCCACATGTGTCAAATAATGCACGAATATAGGTGACATTCAAGGTCTCTTCTATTGACCCTCATGTGTTATGATTTTATAAAGCCTTGTCTTTCATTATTGTTAAATCAGCTCCATGAGAATACGGACTAGGTCTGGATTATTACTTGTGTGTAGCTGAGTCTGGCACTTAGTACGTGCCCCATAAAAATTTGCCGAATGACAGAATGAAAATGCCAGCTTACTTACATTCTGAATTGTTCTGTACCAACCCCATTCCCCCTCCTTGCTTTTAGACAGACACAACTATGAAGGATTATTTAGTATAGTTTCCCTTTCCATTTGGTCATATCTTGTTTTATGACTCTTGGTAAGATTTTATATATTTATTTATAAAATCCTAAGTCTGCCTTGTTCAATTTCTTCTCAACTACTTTATTTACATTATCTACCACTGGAAATGAAATATATCCCACATTTCCATTTCTAGGTGCTTATTGCTAGCATGGAGAAAAATTAATGATCTTTGTATATGTACCTTATATTGAGCCATCTTACCAAATTATCTTATTCTTGCATTTTTTCTTTTTTTTAACAAGAGTTTCAGGGTTTCTGGAAGCAAAATCATATCAATAAATTAAGGAGTTGTCTCTGTTTTCAAAAGTGTATACACATTATATATATTTTTTATTTTTGAATTTGTTCATAGCTCCAAGAAAATATTGAATAGTAAAATAAAAAAGAATACGAATAGGAAATTTACAAAGCAGTAAAATAAATACACAATAAACATATGCTGCAGCTATTTCAGTGGAGCCAGGAACAAGAAAACAATGCCAAGCCCCACTTTTGTATGACAAAACATAACATAATAAAAACAAATGAAAAATATTCAGTTTCCCTCTTAGTCGTATTTCAAAGTGGCAAAATATAAAAAGAGCTATAACATTTATTGCTGGGGGGATGGGCCCTCCGAATGGCTAACAGCTTCTTCAAGTACTCCCTACCGATATGTATTAAAGCGAAAAGTTCACTTATCCATCGACACAGCAGTCCACTCTTGAGACTTGAGAAATACCTTGTATTCAGGATAAGAACATTTTGTTGATTACCTCAAAATAGTTTTCCCATGTACGGCTTGTCTTTTTTGCTTTCTTTATAGCCGGTTTTTGATGTTTAATTTTTTTTCATTTTAATATAGTTAAATTTATCAATCATTGTGTAGCTATCCTTTCTATATCTGCTTAAGAAGCCCTTCCATACCATAAAATCACAAAGACATATCCTTCTACATGTTTTTACTTTCAAAGTTTCGCCTTGTACACTTAAGTTTTAAATTTACCTGGAATACGTTTACTTGGAGATACAGCCTGAGTCAGGGAGACAATGTCACTTTCTGCCCCCATAGATAGATAACCAATTGTCACGGCTTTATTTATTAAATAATACATTCTTCCCTAAATGATTTGCAGTGCTCCTTTTGGTATACCTCTGTGTCTGGGCCCTCTAGTCTGTGCAATGACCCAATTTGTTTATCTCTGAGACAATCTTAGGCTGTTTTTCACTGCTATTGATATAAACCTTTATAAGAAGTTTTAATATATATGGGGCACGTTCCTCAATCTTGTACTTTTTCTTCTTCAAGAGTGTATTTGCTATTCTTGGGCCTTTGAATTTCCATATGAATTTCAGAATCTGCTTTTCAAATTTTTTAAAAAATTGTTTTTAAGTTCTGTTGAGGCCTTAGATTAGAAATGAATTGATTTAATAAACGAATTTGAGAGAAGTGCTCTTGAGACTACCTAATATATATTTCTACATTTATTTAGGTCTTTTAAAATGTCTTTCACTAAAGTGTTAAAATATTCTTCTTAAGGTTTTGAATATCTTGCATTAGATTTATTGCTAAGTAACAGATTTTTTTGCTATTGTATATGACATCTCTGGTGGTTTTAACGTATACCCACAAATTCTTTGAAATGCTTTCCTTTAAAAGGTGGAGCTTAATTTTGATCGTATTAGGTGTGGGGTAAGCTTAGAGACTCGCCGCTAAGGAAAAAATAAAGTGGAAGTAATTCAGAGACTAGATCATACAAGGTGCTGTGGCTTTTTCCTTGCTTTTTCTTAGATCACCTTCTATAAAATCTAACTATTGGATTAGACAAGGCAGCAAGCTACCATGTCATGAGGACACTCCTCAAGCAGCCTTATAGAGAGGTCCACATGAGGAAAACTGTGCCCTGCTAATATCCAGCAAGGACTGGATGTACCCTTTGATTTTCCGAGAAGTGATTCCTGCAGCCCATCAGGATTTGCCTCAGGACTGGAGCTAGACTGAAACAGACTGCATGATTTGAGGGAAGGCACGTGGTTGTAGTTTGAATACAGTAAGGATGGCATGTGTGTCCATACTGAACAAGAGACAGTCTGAAAGAGCAAGAGCTCAGGAAAGAGAAAGACTGGGATTTAATCTTCCCTTCCACTTACCAGCTATGGTTTTTGTTTTTGTGTTTTTTGTGTGTATTTTTTTAAATCTCTGAGTCTTAGATTTCCTCATCTGTAAAATGGGACAGTGATAGCAACTTTGTGGTTTACGAGAATTAAGAAACATGGCCGGTGTGAAGTCTGGCCTAGTGCCTGGCATGTGGTACTTGCTTTGCAAGTGTAAATTCCTTTCTCCTTCCCTGAGCAGCTGAGCATCAGGAACACAGATCGTCATCTGTGAAGGTACAAAACCAGCCCCACACTTAAACCTCAGACCCAGTGAATAATCTGCACACAGACAACTGAGAGTTGGTTATATGTCAGCAGATGTTTTTACTGCTGACAGAAAAAGAAATGTATAATAACTTACTGTGTGCTAGGTACAATTCAAAATACATTATATATCTAATTTTTTAAATCCTCAACTGACTGTATAAGTTATGCATGACTATTATTGTTCCCATTTTGCGGACAAAGAAACTGAGGCACAGTGAAGTTGAGTGACTTGCCCTTGGTCACACAGCTAGTAAGTAGTAGAGCTGGGATTCAAACTCAGGCTCTGGTTCCAGTCTTCATCATATGTTGTTCTTCCTCTGTGATAGCTCAGAAGACCCTTTCCTGACAACTGTCTTACTGAGAAAAGGCCAAGGAGCAAATTCACACGTTAGGTTTCTGTATGACAATCCACTTCCCACACCGCGTGCTTAGTTAGGTTTCGACAACTTCCTTGTTATAGCCAATAGTGTATATTAAAGTTAATTTGAATCTTTACCATTGTGTTTGTTTCATAAAAGATCATCCATCCATCATTTCATTTATTCCTTGAATAATATTCGTTAGGCCTTTTAGAGGCAAGACAAATGTGTGAGAAGACTTCAAATCAAAAGACCTGGTTCCAAATTGTGTTTTTCCATTTCCTAGCTGTGAGATCTAGGGTAAATCTAGGGTAAATGTCTGAGCTTCCGCCATTTTAGGTTAAATGGAAGAAATAATACCTAGTTCTCTTTGTTATTCTGTTGATTAGATGAGATCCTAATGAGAGAGAGAGTGGTTTGCAAACTGTAACGTGCTCTGCAAATGTTCTTTGATATGTGTTCTACAAAGAGGAGCCAGCCCGAAGCCTTTGCTTATGTAAGCAGAAACCTAGCTTGGGGAATAAAAAGTGAATTAAATGGCTCTCTGTCCTTCTTTTATTGCGGATCTCAGCGAGGGTTTGAGCTTCAACTGTGGTACCCGCAGGTGGAAACAGAGAGAAGCTTTGAGATAGTTCCACGGAGTGTGATAGGTTTGTCTGTCATCACAGCGCTGCCTCCTTTGTGGACCAGAATACAAATGGAAATACTATGCTACAGAATTATTAGCATCTCCTTACACAGAAGACATGTTAAAAATAAACAAGTGGCTCATGGGACGTGGTAGGAGAGGTGAGTTGTACAAAGAAGCTCCTGCTGTCATGCTGCAGAAGATACCTTCAGACCTCCCAGAAGTGTTTCAGACAGCGAGGAACTCTGATTTAAATGGCAGAGGACTTGGTTTTCTTCCAGAAAATTGTCTTATGTGCCAATGTCCATTAAAACAGCTGGTTCCTGGACTGAGTGTCTGCATTAGAATCCACTAGTGATAAGTAAGTGCGCGTTGAATAAATACCAATTCCTAGTCCCACTCTGCAGGAATCCTTATTCTTCAGATTTGACACCAGACCTGAGAATCTGCATTTTTAAAAGCTCCCAAGAAGATGCTAGTTTGCAGGTAAATATGGGAACCATGGCTTGGAGGTGAGGATGAATAAGGCCTATGCGGGTGCATATGGCAGTGGGACTGGTGAGTTTTGGGGACTAAGCTGGTTTTTGGAATGCCTCTATCCTAGGTCCTGTTCACCCCCAGTATACATCACCTCCTCCCTTTTTTCAAGGAAACCTGTTTTCAGAATAGTTTCTGGACAATTGCAGCACGCCAGTCTTAAATCATTTTACCTGTTGCCTTCCCGGTCAACCATTTCATGAGAATGTAGGTGAATGATTTGAGGAGGTTATTTGCATTATCCTTTCAACTCATGCCCTCCAGTCACAGTTATGTGATGGATGTTGCCTGGCACTGTTTCTGGGATGAAATCTCAGGGCTCAGTTCTCTACTCCTCTGATTTCTTTGTTATGAATGGTCAGTACCGTTGGGACTCCCCTGCGGAGGGGAGTCCTTGCCCGGTTCCAAGACAGAAAGACAACAGGCAAAAACATGTTTGAAGCATCTCAAGAGCGTCGGAAGTGGTGAGACCTCAGGAAAGTTGCTGATGAAGGTTTGGAAGTAGCTGGGTTTCCTAAGAAGCTGACGAGAGACAGGGCACACAGGCACACCTGTGACTAGGGATGCAAACACGTTTGTTGGCTGTTGCTGTTGTGGTTGTCTCTGTACTCTTACCTTGACAAATGACTGTGTGATCATCCAACTTGTCAGTGTGAATTCTGGGTTATGACACGGTGTGACCACGTAGTGACAGGTGGCTTAATCTCTCTGTCTTTTGTTTCCTCATCTGATAAAAGGACTTAACCATGTCCAAATTGTGCGGTTGGTTTGAAGCTGAGGTAAGTCGAGGCCTGTGAGTGGTCTGGTTTCCTCTCAACCTGGAGCACACTTCCACCTTCTTAGTCTGTGCTGCAGGGCAAAGAGGAGGCGGCTGCACAGTGAATCAGTCCTGATGGGAAAATCCATTAAGCGGAACTGATGTGTGTCAATGTCCCTTTATACAAAAGGGGCTGGGATGCATATCTGTGCACATAACCTCCCAAAGTGCCATGCAGCTACACAACAAGTGGCAGCGTGGTGATCCGCCGAAGGCCACACAAGAGGTCATCGCCATCTGTCTGTGGAAGTGGCAATGGATGCAGGAGGATGTTTTGGTGGTATCCCCACTGGCCCACCACAGGATAAATTTAATACTGACCAGTCAGCTATAAGAAGGTCTCGTTACATAGGTAGTAACGTGACGTCATCATGGGTGACTCCGGTCCAATGGGAGACTCCAGAAGACAGGGACCCTTGGTTAATAGACTGTGAGCTGAGCAGTCACCGACCAGTGCTTCCTATTTTATATTTTTGGCCGAAGATACAACAAATGACTAACGTTTCGCTGCATGGAGGAAAACAGTGTGAAGAGGGGTTGAGGCTCCCTGAGCTCCAGATTTGACTTTCTTGGCTTAGAAAGAGGCTTACCAGGATAAGATGAGGTGCTTGGCCAAGAAGGAAGCACCGCACTGAGAGTTTCATGCTGAGCACTTTGGCTCAGTGCTCCTTGAAAGGAAACAAAACCTTGCCAGGGAAGGCTGAAGTCTCACACTCTTCAAAACTCTTTTCAAAGTTCTCTGCTCCTTTAAGCCTTGCCACGACCCCGTGAGGTCAGTGTTTGAAATCCCCATTTGACCCTGGAGGAAAGAAGGCACAGAATCGTTAGGAGGCAGGGCCAGGAATGGACCTGTAGCTGCAGGACCCCAGGCCCAGGCTTTTCGACCAGGCTACTAAACGGGCCTGTAAGGAATAAGGGTGAGGTTTTGATAGTATTACGACGGCATAAAAGTTAGGGGATCCAGGAATACTGAAATCCTACTCTCCTAATGAGGTAGATGCATTGACCTTGCAACAAAGAACAATGACAAAGAAAAGAAGAATATGATTTTATTTATTTATTATTGATTGGGCTTTCCCTCCAAATCCCCATGCTGGGAATTTGGTAAGCTGGATTGGAGCAGGAATCCTAGGCTTAAAGCCTGAGAATCCACTGTCTTTCCCTTTTGACCCAATCTGAATCTTGTGGATCATACTAGACTGGCTGGTAGGAGAGAGATGGAGAGGAGGAGGGGGAAGGGAAGACAGAGAGAGAGAGAGAGAGAGAGAGAGAGAGAGAGAGAGAGAGAGAGAGAGAAGAGATGGACAGGGAGGGGAAGAGAGAGAGAGATTGAGATGGGGAGAGGGGAAGAGGAGGGAGGGACGGACAGAGAAGGAGGGCGAGGGAGGGAGAGAGGCAGGCACTGATAATAAGGGGTCAGGCCTGCTCTTCCTAAAGGTCAACCTTCACTTCTGATACTTGGGTGTTAGAGAGGTGAGAATGAGACAGCAATCTGGCCAGGGTGTCCCCACAATGAAGTGCTTCCTGGCCCTTCAACATGGAATAGACAGAAGTGAGAGATGCACATTCAGAGCGTGGCCTTGTACACGCCCACTAGCCAATATGGCCTAGAGAGTGTTCTGGAATCAGTCCAATTCAAAGCAACTTTTTCTCCTTTGGGAGAAATGGAGAGGATTTGTAGAATTGCAGGGAGAGCCTTGGAACCGAATTCTGGTAGCAATCTTCCAAATACCACGCTACATGTGGTAGGTACTGGGGATGAAGTGGAAGGTGGGCTAGTTGCAGGTAATGACACTAATAGAGGGTGAGAACCAGGTATAGAGGCCTATTTGATCACGTTACAAAGCTCAGACTGTCCCCTATAGGTCAGTGCTACTTAGTGTTGTGGTCCATGGAGATGCCAGTCCTCTGGCCCTATCTTAGATACTCAATCAGAACCTCAGGGGTGGGTTGTAATACTCTCCAGGTGACTCTTATGTCAGCTAAAGTAGGAGAACCATTATAATATTTCGCGGGAAGGGAACTGAAGGGTTTCAGGGAGGAATGGGACATGGTTGGTATTCTGGAGTGGTGACACAGCCTATATCCCCTTCAAATAATGACTTTCATCCTCTCAGCTCACCAGCAGGATGGGTTCTTCGCAGCTATGCTTTTACCACCTGATACGACCTGCCTGACTGTAGCTGATTGGGCCATGCAAAGACACTTGACGCAAGTTGGGCCAATCAAATGATCTTGCCCACTTTCCCTGATTTACAGGAGGTCCAGCCTATCTCTTTCTTCCAGTCCTGCTACCTCCCTCCCTTTAGCTGTCCAGACATGTCCAGATGCTTACTAGTGTCCAGAAGGGCAGTTTGCTTTCTCTTCTCTTGCAGCACTGGGGCTAGCTGCTCGCCCCCTTGTCTGGCAGGCTCCCCTGCATCATGGCCAGCCTTGTTCTCAGTGACAGAGGTTGGTTGGGCCCCTGGTGTGAGTGCCCTGCCATGCATAGTGGCTCTTTAGGGTGTGAGGGACGGTGATCTGTACCACACTCAGCCGAGGGGCCCTTCCCCACACCTGAACTGGGCTGTCACTGGTTCAGCTCTGTGGCTGCCCCAGAGCCCAGCAGCCTCCAGGAGGCCTGGCTCAGATCAGGACTTCGAGGCTTGGAATTCAAGGCTTGGAATCACATTTCCTTTCCCATCTCTGCTTTCCCTCACCCCAGTCCTAGAAGCTGCTTCCTTTCCTTCTCTACAAATGATATGCCCATCGAACCTCATAGAACAGGAAACATTTCTTGCCCATTTTCCTGCTTGAAGCTTAAGCCTAATGGAGTGAGCTTCTGTTCCTGAAGACAAGAACCTCAGCCAGGATAACTAGGTTTGCCATTGAGAGATCACCGTCGGCAGTGTAGGTACCAGAATAGAGAGCAAAGACCTGACGGACCACACTTTCCCTGTCCAGGTGAGAGAGGAGAGCAGTCTGCCCTGGAGTAGTACCAGTGGAGACGGAGATAGGTGAATAGATTTGTGACACACATAAATGTTAAAATCAGCAGAACGTGGCGAAGGTGAAGAGGGAGAGAGGGCACTCGGATGCCACTAGGGTCCTGCCTTCAGGGTCTGAGTGGAGGACGCAGCCTTTGGGACAGGGGACACGAGGACAGCACCTGTGACACGGTCTGTGAACCAGTGGCCCTCAGATGGCAATGAGGGAGGTCAATGGTAAGGTCAGAGGTAGGGTGTGACCAACGTAGTTCACGCTCGCTTACCTCAACGGAGCAGCGTTTCCATCCCCTTAGGTCTTCTCTGTGCTCCCTTCTCTCTCTGTCCTTAGGTCTCTTTTCTTAGCAGGTTTCTCACTTCTTTTACTCCTCTGCTGACCAACCCTGTATTTTACTCTCCTGTCTGTCTTTATCTCTATTATTTCTCTTTCTGTTTCCACCTGACCACATCTTCTTCACCTAACCTACCAGAATAGGAAATGAGAGTACTGTATGTATACTTCTAGATGTTGTATATTTGTGCCATAAATTTATGCTCCAGGCTCTGAATTTAAAAGCAGTTTAACTGAAATTGCCTAAGTATAATGTTCGCTCCTATATAGACTTTATGCAACCTTAAAAATGAAAGGTGGATCCAATTAATGCCTATTTCCATTTTTCAGTGTACATTCCCAGCTGGGGATTAAATAATATGTGCCCTGTGAATCTGCTTCTTCTACCTATTACTGCCATTTCCTTTATTACAGATGGTCCCCCAAACGCTCATTCCCCATTGGCTCCAGTTGTTCAAGATAGTAAAACTGCACATAAAAAAAGTCAGCTTTTAAAAAATAGCCTAAATCTGGAATGAAATCAAGTGAACCAAAGAGTTGCCTTGTCAACAACAAATATTCTTTATATCCCCCATGGATTAAGAGTCCCTGATACATAGACCAAGAACTGTCAGAATAGGACACCAGCACCCTTTTATTGTTCCTTTGTGGTTTAGTCAACTTAATTTTACAAACATTTATTAGTACCTTTTAAGGGCTGGAAATTTGCAGTGTGCTGCCACTTTTAAATAGCAGACAACCTTCCCATTTGGCCCACATGTTCCCCAACCCAAGGAGTATAAATGAATGGGGATATTCATGTTGGGCCGCAAAGGGATTGAACACAGGCTGAGAATCACGGTTTGCAACAGGTGGCTCTGGGTGCATACCCCATGTTAGAGCTTAATTATCACAGCGATGTTCTAAGGCAGGTGTTATTATTCCCACTTTCCTGATGAGGAAACTGAGGCTTGGAAAAGTTAAATGATTTGCAAAACAAGTAATCATCACTATTTCTTTTCTGAATTGTGGGAAAATATGCATAACATAAAATTGACTGTGTTAGCCATTTTAAGCGAACAATTCAGTGGCATTCAGCACATTCGCAATGTCGTGCAACTGTCACCGTTATCCATTTCCAGAAGTTTTTCTATCATCCCAAACTGAAACTCTGTACCCATCAAACAATAACTTCCCATTCCCCCGCTCCCTCTCCTCCAGCCCTGGTATCCTCTAGGCTCCTTTCTAATCTCTGTTGTTTCAAATGAGATTTAGCTGGCATCAGTGGGAAATTGTAGAATGCAGTGATTATGAGCCAAAGTGGCTCTAACACCAGAGGTCTGGTTCAAATTTAGCTTCTTAGGGACCAATGATTTATTTTACGTCCTCATTATTATTCGCAATAAAAAGGGTCTGCTGCATTCTGCAGGCCCGGGCGTATTATACGTACAATAGGACACTTCATGGCTCGAGTGGATCAGAGTACCAACTCCACAGGATTAACTAGTTAACAGAGGAGTCAAAGAGCCTAGGAAAGTAATGCTGTCCCTTGCCAAATGCCCTGGATTGGGCCATGGAAACCCAGCTACACCTGTCATTTGCTAGAATCTTTGGAGAGAAACTGGTCTGGGGTGACAACTGAGGCTACTCCTTATTAGCCAAGTGACCTTGGGCAAATAATTGTACCTCCGAACCAAGATAATAATATCCATTGTATAACACAAACAGGGATTGACGTAATTTTTGTCAACAGTACTTCGCCACTGGCTGGCACAAAGAATATTATCAAGAAACTTCACTTCTCTTAATGACAATAGCTACCTTTTTAAAAATAAGAGCATCCCCCATGTTGTCAGAATCACCATACATTTTCTTCTTTACCACCTGCAGAGGAAGCATTATCCCGACTTTCTGAAGATGGGGAAACTGAATCTCCAAGAAGTTAATTAACGGCCACAGCCACACCTGGTAAATGGAGGGATTAGAATTTGAGCACGGGCGGTGCCCTCTTCCTTAGCCTGCCTACCTGCCCGCCAGCCTCCCTTCATCTTTCCTCCTTCCCAATGCCAAGTCCGGCCTTGCACTGTGGGCCCAGAAAAAGCAAGTCTTCCCCAAAGCAAGATATTTATTAGGTGGGTGCAAAAGTCATTGAGGTTTAAAAGGTTATAAATAATTGCAAAAACCGCAATGACTTTTGCACCCACCCTAGTACTTCTGAGTGAGGGATGCAGGGAGAATGTAGGGGCAAACACGTCGTCGGTAGATGTCCTGACTTCACCCATTCTTCTCCGGACAGGCAAGGTGATTGACTTTTACTTCTTACTTCAGACTTTCGGCTGTTGTTTGTTCCCATCACCAAGGACAATATCGCTAAATCAGTGCCACCCGTCGTCAGTGGAAGGAGCCAGGTGGTGATGCTGAGCAGTTTCAATGACCACATGTGCCACGGTCGTTCACCCTCCCGGTATCAACACGAGCACAGGCTGGAGAGCCAGGTGGGTTAGGGAGCAGCTCACAGAGAGGTGTGGGGAGGGAAATAGCTCTGCTAGGAGTGTCTTCTCCTTGAACTTGCTGGCGTATTTTGATGTGTATCCTCGTGTTCCTTCTAGCCCGGGGTGTGGATTAGAAGACTGGGACTGAAGATTTGGGGATGCTGAGTTGACTTTCGAAGCCTGCCCCCTCACCTAAAATTAAAGCAGTTTGTGCTATAAGTTCTTAAAGTTTTCTAGCTCAAAACTTTGGTTATGTCATCTTTTCCCAACAGCGTTTGTCCTACACTTGTGGCTGGCCTGAGTTTTTGTTTTGTTTTGTTTTTTCTTTTCTTTTAACTGTGGCCATTTGTGAAGATTTTCTCTTGTTCCTGTCATCCTTTATTTTCTCCCAGCTTTGAGGAGTTCAAGAACTTGAGCTATAACCTCAGGTTGGGGTTGCTGTCAAGGCCTCGGAACCCGTCCTCCTCCTTTTCAGTCCTTTCCCTGGTTTATCTGCCTCGAAAGCTACAATCGAAATTTTCTTATTCTCCATCTTTTATTCAGTAACTTCCAGTTATCCTCTATTTCTCAAGCTTAAACTGGATGTGAGGCCCACTTTTATCCATGTAAGGTTTTTGTCCTAGGAAAACTATCCATTTAGAATAAAAATTGAGGGTGACTTGCATGGACTGAACTTACAATGGGTATAACTTTCAGGGACGGCAGCCTACTCATGAAATGTTGTATGCATGGGGTAGCACAGAAGGCAAAATCCACCTGAAGGGATTCCAATAAAGGCAGGAAGAGAATTTGCTTGCTCATCTAACAATCCCAGTATTGAAGTGATTAAATTATAATGTCAGGAGTTATTATTGGAAAGAGGCTATTTAGTAGTTAGCACAGAAAATGTCATGAGCTCTATGTTTTCTTCTAATGAAGGATTCATTTTTTTCAGTGGGACCACAACTGGAAATAATTCATCCTTTTTAAAAGGATGTGACATTTCCTTTCTATTCATATAGCAGTCAGGAGTTTGGTGATTTTGCCAGAAATGATGTTGTTTTCGCAGAGAACATGCTGTTTCTACAAAGCACCCACCGCTGCCAAAACCAACCTGAAGCTCAGATGAGAGAAGTAGAGAGACCCTGCATTACACAGGCTAGCCCCGGACTAGTTGGGATCAAGTGCAAAGCAGCCCCTCATCCTTCTGCAGAGAATATTGAGAATAACCAAAGCCTTACTTTCACAGAACTCAACTGATACATTCTCAATTAAAGACATGGAGATGGTGTGTTAGCAAAATCCCTGAACTTCCTCTAGAGCAGACAAGAGAGAATTGGTCATCTCAGCCGGACCGTGTGGTATCTATGGAACAGTCAGCTGGTTGTGTTCTCACCAACTGCTTAGTGACGAGAGACTCAGCATGAATGTCCTGAGTCACTGCACGTCCTTCATCACTCCTTGTGTTTAGGAATGGATCGTACATTGCCTACAGTTTTCATTATAGTCACTGTCTGCAAAATTCGTTCATCATCTTCATTAAGCCCAAGGTTCATTCTTCCCTCTTGATATTGTTGATTAGAGGTATCTGGAGAAGATGAACCCTGTTTGGTGACCATAGGGCCAAGGGGGGTGGGCAGCAGCTCTTCAGAACGCTCTCGTAGCCCAGCTTCCTTCCACTGGGGACGCCCCATCTCCGAGAGACAAGTTGCATTTCATATGTTGACCCTCATATTTTAGCTTCCAGATGCTTTGTGCCTTCTCCAGAAGCTACTCTAGGTATGCCTGTGATGGACTGAATTGTGTACCCTTCCAACCCCCCACCCCCACAAATTTATGTCAAAGTCCTAACCACCAGTACCTCAGAATGTGACTATTTGGATATAGGGTCTTTAAAAAGGTGATTAAGGTAAAATGAGGTTATCAGGGTGGACCCTAATCCACTATGCCTTATGTCCCTGTCAGAAGAGGAGATGAGGGCACAGACGTGCACAGAGGGCACATACAGGGAGAAGCAGGCCATCTGCAAGCCGAGGAGAGAGGCCTCATAGGAAACCAACCCTGCCAACACCTTGATCTTAGACTTCCGGCCTCCAGAACTGGGAGAACATTAAACATTTCTGTTGTTTAAGCCCTTCAGTCTGTGGTACTTCGCTATGGCAGCCCGAACAGACTGATCTAGTCACCTTTCTGCCACCTACATCTCTGACCGCTAAGTGCGGGGACCAGGACAGTTGGGTTTGTTAGACACACAAAAAGGAAGGACAGATGTGGCCTGCATTGAGCCTAAATACCTGCTCCTGTCTTCAAGTCCTCTTCCATCTCCCGTTCCTGTTCTGCATCCCAAGGCTTATCTCCCGAGCATGAACTTGACGTGACAGTCGCACCAGCCCCCTTATTGCCTCTTTCACCCCACCTCCCATACACGCTTGGCTGGTTCAGCTCTTAGAGGAAATATTCTTCTCCTCCTGCTTGGGATACGCTCCGGGTCCTCCATCTGCCCAGGCTGCTAGGCCCAGTTGCTAGGCCCAGTTGCTCACCTTTTTCTAGACGCCTACCCTGCTTTATAATTTGTGCCGCATCATCCAGGCTTGATTTTCCTTTCTCTTTCTTTACAGCCTACTCAACTTTTTTTTTTTTTTTTTAATAGTATTTCAGGCAGCTTACCCAGGTACATAAAATGCAGCAAGGTGCCAAAAACATATATTTGGCATAGAGGAAAAAGGCAAACAACGGTAGAACTATAAAAGGGAGCCAGGAATGAGACAAACATCAGCAAGCCGGCTAGTGTTGCGAGAGATTTGGCTCACTTTTCAAGAAACACACTTGAAAAATGGAAACTTAACAGTGATACAGTTCATTCTGTATAGAAAATGGAAGCAAACTGATTGCTCAGGAGAAGTAAAACTGTTCCTGGTGTTATCCAAAGAAATACATTTCTCCTGCGAGACGTTAAACTGCTTTATACAATGAATGCCTTTTTTTGACGACAATGGCCAAGAGATGAGGTTTTATGAAAACCCTCAGAGCGTTACACCAACGTTGACTTTGGTAATGGCAGGTCTATGGATGCCAACCGGTGGGAATCAGGTACAGAGTTCTTGGCCCGTCTCCCTGAATTTAGGGGTAGATTTCAGAGGTCTTAGAGAAAGAGAGGGACTATGTATGCTTCAGGCAGTCCATCGTATTGTTTCTCTCAATACGATGAGCTTTGATTAATACCGGATTAATCAAAGTGGATACACCAGTGAGCAGTGAACTCAGTTTTTGTGCAATGGCAAGAAACTATTCTCTTCTGGGTTGCCAACTAGATTTTGATCGCTTGCCCTAGATCTGATCAAAACCAGGGACAAAGATGCCGTTCCATTTGTCAGTGCTCTAAAGCCAAGGACCACAGGAATGCACCTGCAGGTGAACTGCAGGTGAGTTGGGTGTCTTGGCTGTTGCGTTGAGGGAGGCTGTACACTAATGGGAAGGAACGGTGGGGAGACTCAGCCCAAAGATACTAGGGAGGTGTATGTTACAGGATTTGATCGTGTGTTAGGTGATTTGGGGTAGAGTTCAGGAAGCAGGAGTTTGCTCTGCACTGGGTGCTGTCAGGAATTCGGAGCAATTCTGTGATTGGGTGTCTTAATTTTTAACTAGAATGTGGAAGAACTGGAGCATAACTACAGCTGTGATTGGTAAGAAGTGGCCATTTCACTTACAAGCTGAGAGAGAGGGACATTTGGCTGTTTTGGTGGTGTTCACACCTTGTTTTTCTCTGTACCCAGACATGATTGTGGAGTGGATTTATTTTTATCTCACTTTATCACAGTAAGAGGGTGACCTTGTCTGACTTTGCCTCGTAGCAGCACAGAGATCTGCTTGCTAGTGCCCGGCCAGCTCCCTGTGGTCAGGGGCTGCCTTTGTCTTTTTTATACTGTATGTAGATTAAGGAGCCTAATCAGGAAGGGCACCCCACTAAGTGAGGGGGAGGAGGGAATGCCTTCAAAGAGGGATGAGATTTTGGGTTGAATCTGCTCAAACTCAAGGAAAATAAGGGAATTGAGGCCTCTTTTATTCCACATGCCAAAAAATCATTTAATTCCCCCACCATAAATAAATATTTTAGGGAAAATCCTTGCCCCAGGCAGTATTAATCTTAAAAATTAATTATCGGTGTATTGATGCTGCAGCCCCGAATCATCTAGTCTGGCTGCAAGGCGTATGCAGTGTGTGAAATTTACTGTATCATCTATAACCATGATTTTTTTTATGTTACTTATTAAAAATATAACTCCTTTGAAAAACTTGAACTTTATATTAACTATTTATTAACTCAAAAATTATCAATATAAAATTGCATTATAGAAAGTTGATAAAACAAAAAAGGAAAAAAATCTTCGTAGTCCTAATCTACCCAACCACTGTCATCTCTTTTATTCCTTTTACCTTTTTCATCTACATTTTGAAACATATTTAATCATAGTGCACACAGTTTCATAATCTGCTATTTTACTTTATAAGGTACAGTCGTACCTTACATCTGTGCATCCATGTAACTACAGAATCATTTTAATGATTGTTTTTAATGGCTGTATAAAATTTTGCATAAATTTACCATTTGCTTAGTTATACTTCTACTATTGGAAATGAGTCATTTTTCCTTTTCAGCACTAGGACCGAGACTTCTCTCAGGCTTATAGGTTTTCTTCGCTTTTAAGAGAACTGTTCTTTCTGCTACGACACTTTTAAGATTTTCTCTTTACCCTTCAGGTCTGGGAATTGTGCCAGATGATGGATAAATGCTCCTCTTCTTTCAATAATTTTGCCTGAAATTTATTAAGCTCTTTTGAGCTGAAACTCAGATATGTTTTGTTTCATGGAAGGTTGTTTTTTGTTTTTGTTGTTGTTGTTTGTTTTAACTTTAGTTTCTTTTCCACCTCTTCCCTTTGTTCCTCTTACTAGCCACATGTTAATTCCCTGGGTTTATTGTGCGTGCCTCTTATCCTTTCCCTCACGATTATGATATCTTTGAATTTTCGCCTTGGGATTTTACTTATTTCATCCTTTTGATTTTCCAGACCACTGAATTTGGGTATCTTCTCCTTAAATTCATCTACTGATTTTTAAACTGTGTTCTAGGAAGTTTTTTTTTCACGTGCTGAATTTGAATCTCTTTAAGTGCTCTTATTACTATTTTAATTTTTTTTTTAAGGTTACCCTCTATCTGCTCTAGTCGGCTTTATTTCATCAGGGACCTACTCTAATCCTGGTGTATTCTTCCTCTCTCTGACTGCCGAGCTATTTTAGGGTCTGTTTCTTTTTCTTTGCTTATTGGGGTTCAGCTGCTGGCATACCTTACCTGGGATGGAGGGTGGGGTTGGATTTGAGAGCAATGGAAGCTGTGGTGTTCTGACCCTGGAAGCTGGAAGAGCTGCAGTCCGAAGTCATCAGCTCCCTATCATGGCACTGGATGAGGGGAGGAGAGGTTCTCCATGGGGCTGTCCTAGCCTAGGGATGGGGAACCCCCAATTCACCCATTCAGCTCTTCCTCAGCTCCTTGTAGCCTCCAGAGACTAGCCAACATCTGAGAACACTCGCTTGGGGCAATGTCACCTTTCCCTGCAGGAGTCCAGGGGACCCTGTGGATTAAGCTCTCCCCAAAATCTGACCACTTCAGATCCTCACCCTGGGATTATCTTTTACAATCCCCTGCCCCCCAGCCTCCCACCGGGCCCATAGTTTAAAGCACCCTATCCATTTGCCTATCCACTCCTGGAATGGATACAAAGCTCAGGAGAGGTGAGATAAAGTTGGGTGTATAGTTGTGTGTGTAGGAAAGGAAGGATGCCTCAGTGGACTGTCTTCCGAGACTCCCCTGCTGCCATGTTTTCCACATTATATATTTTTAAACATTTGGCTTAATTTTACTTTCCTGTAATTTTAGAATCACTCAAGTTTAAAAATTCTGTGGATTTTTTGGAGGGAGTAATTTGACATCTTTCAAATATTTAGTCATGGAAGATAGGGTTTTATATTTATCCAAGTCTCATCCAAGTCTTCTTTATTTTAAATTGCATTATTCTCCCTTCCTTCTTTCCTTCTTCCCTTCCTTCCTTCTTCCCTTCCTTCCTTACTTCTTTCTTTCTTTCCTTTTTTTGATATCCACAAGTTTGTAGTATAATATTCTCCTGAAACAATTTTTCCTCTACAATCACCCTGATTTTTATCAAAGATAATCACAGTAACACACATTTGTTTGCAGAAGAAGTCTAGTCTCATTAAAGTTGGCCTGATTATTTACATAAGGGCAGCAAGAGTAGTGCCTGACCATATAGATTCTTTTTAAATCTGCTTTGCTGGAACTTTTCATAAGAAATCTTAGATTGGTCTTTTAATAGCTTCTCCAGGCTAAGACACTAAGTCAAAAACTTACCATTAGACTTTACCGGGAATACCTACCTATATATAAATTCCTCTCTTCTTGCAATCCCCAAGATATCTTTTTGTTGTTGTTGTTAATTAGTCTCAGGTGTACAAAGCTACTTAATAGTGAGATATTTACATCCCCACAAAGTGGTCAACCCCTCCCTCAAGCTACTATGCCTCTGACATCTTATATCGCTATTACAATAACATTGACTATCTTCTTTATGCTATACTCCACCTCCCGTGACCATATATATATATTTAATTATAGTTGATATTCAATATTATTCTACTTGAGCTTCAGGTGTAGAGCACATTGGTCGGCATCTACACCGTCTATGAAGCGATCCCCTTGATAAGTCAAGTGCCCATCTGGCACCTTACATAATCAATTATATTCCCCATATGACACAGTATTTCTTATCCAAAACAGCCAGTTAAGAAATTTATTGAATCACTAATTAAATAATTTAAGAAAAGTATTTATTTATTAATAAAAACTGTTTATTTTTTTAAGTTAGGTAATGCTTGTTCATTATACAAAATTTAAAAATGTACAAAAGTATAGAAAGTAAAACAAATTCCTCCTGCTCTTGTGCTTATATTCCATTCCAGTACCTTTCCCAAGAGGAATCTATATTTGTTAGTTGCTGTTCTTCTAGAACAGCGGTCAACAAACTTTTTCTGTATAGCGCCAAATAGTCAATATCTTACTTTTTGTGGGCTTTAGTTAGGATCACAACTATGCAACTCTACCACTGTAGTTCAAAGCAGCCATTGGTAATACAAAGAGTGTGTCTGTGTTCCAAGAAAACTTTATTTACAGACACTAAAATTTGAATTTTATGTCATTTTCATGAAACTATATTATTCTTCTTTTGGATATTATTCTTCTATTGATTTTTTTTTTCCAACCAGTGAAAAATGTAAAAACCATTCATAGTGTACAAAACAGATGGTGAGCTGGATTTGGTCCTCAGGCCATAGTGTAATGACTCTTTTCTGGAGACATTCCATGCATATTCAATTACGTATTCCTTCTGTTTCTTTGTATATTTATTTATAAACGGGCTCCAAGCTACAAGTCATGCTCCACACTGAGTGTTTTCTGTGAAGGTTTCTGGGTGGTCATTTCATATTCGTTCAGAGTTCCATCTTTCATTTTATTGGTCACTTGATGTTCAGACACATGCCATGATGTATTAAGGAACATTAAAATTGTTTCTGATCTTTGTCTTCTAAAAGTAATGTTGCAATGGATATCCTTGTATATTTGTGCACATCTGTGATTCTGTCTGTAGGATAAATTCACAAAGGAATAGTCAAAACTAATGATTCAGCATAAATATAAGTTTCTGAGGACAGATTTTTCCACTTTCGTCACAGTTCATTGCAGATTACGTGCAGACCCCACCAAAGTCCTGGGTGGTTCTGAATCTTTTCAGGAGTCGTCTGTCAATAGTGATGCCAGAGGATGTGCATTAAATTTGTAGGTATAGGTGTGTCTTAACTACCAGTGTTCACAGTAGAGGGTGAAGGAGTACACAGTGGACCCATCTCTCAGATGATTCTGAAGGCTTCAAATGAACCTTAGGTGTATTTCACAGTCTCCCTTAGCACCCACAGGGGCTGATTGGCACTGCCTACAGCTGGAGAGCAGAGAGGGGTGAGGTTTTAGATGGGATATGAAAGGAAGAAATTTGAATTTGTTTGATTCACAAGGAGATTACTTCCAAAATAGATTATAAACTAATTTTATAAATTAAATTTTATTTTAATAGCATATAGATGTCCTCTAAATGAATCTTGTAAATCATTTCATAGAGTACATAGTTCCCCCTAAAGTGATTTGTTTTATAACAAATCATATTTTGGTTGGCATATGACACGTTGTATTTATACCTATAAAAAGCTTGTGTACCCAGGATAATTGGTGCCTCAAAAAGTGCAAACTACAGATAATCCAAAATCAGGGTTTATCCCTGGTCGAGCAAATAACTTGGTCCCTCCCAATTTCTGTTTCCTCACCTCTAAAATGAGAAGGTTGGGATATTTGCTCTCTATGGTCCCTTCCAGCTTCAGGACTGTGCAAATTACGGACAATCAAGAAATGCCCAGTAGATCATGAGGTCCATGCGGTCAGGGACCTTGTCTATTTTTTCTCACTGTGGTGTCCTCCTTTTACTTAGAATAGGGCATAGCATATAGTGGGCACTCGGGAAACATTTGTTAAATAAGTGAAAAATGAATGTATCAAATGACCATGTTGCAGAAACTTTTGCTTTTGCCTTTGTGGGGACAGAGTCCCAGAGAGCAGTTTCCAGGCTCTCGGCCTGGCGTGGGGAGGTGCTGGCTCAGGTAGTGAATGACCATCAACTGTGATTGGTTGGCCATCAACTGTAACTGGTTAGGCAATTGGCTACTGATGTAACTGCAGGGCGGCGTTGATTGGTTGGTTGGTTGGCTGGCAGAGAAGTGAGTGGCGGACTGTGGATCGTGTGGCTACTACTGCGTGTGTCTCACCCCGCCGCCAGAGAGAATTTAGTGGTATGACTCCCCTATCTATGGCTCCGTGGGTGTTCCTTTTTGGCCTCGCCATATCCTGCGTTCTTATGTGGGAGGTGGGACCAGAGGCCCCACAGGCCGCCCTGCATGACCGCCTTTGTTGCAGATTCTAGTTGTCTAACCCACTGTCACTCCTCCTTACTCTTTTGTAATAAAAGTCTGTTATCATTTAAATGTCTACCCTCTTCCACATTGCCGGATGTTTCAAGAGAAGTGGCCTTCAGACCCAGTGCTGGAAGATGGCACTGGCCAATCATAGTGATTCCACTTCTCTTGCCTGTGATTGGGCTAAGCATGGTCATGTGATGGAATTTGGCCAATGATTGGTCAGGGAGAAATTGCTGCACGGTTCTAAGAAAGTTTACACTGATAAGAAGGGGCTCCTTGAATAAAGCCGTCTCTCCATTGTTGTTATGTCTACTTGACCCCATGAATCTACCGTAGCCATCCTTACTCATGAGAGAACCAGCTGAGGACAAGCTGAGAAGCCCAGAGTGATAGAGCAGAAATGTGGAAATAATTTGAATCCATGGTGACAGTGTTACAGTCCTGAGGAAACCAACTCTGAAGCACCCCTACTTCTGGATTTTGTATTAAGTGAAATGATCAATTCTTTACGATTTAGACAGTCAAATTTTTTTTTCTTACTTGCAGCCCAAATCATCCTAATAATATATCGCTTTTATAGTTATTATATAGATGACCTTGGTGGAAATTAAAGAGTCTTCATTGCTTGTAATTTGGAGCTTAGTGGGTAGAAAATAAAGATGAATTTTTCTTGTTCTTTCTCATGCTATGGAAAATCATAAGAAGCAAAAACTGCTAAAATAGGGAAGAGTCTAGTATTAATTTTTTTTTAAACATACCCATTGCAATTTTATAAACCATGTAAAGATAATACAAATCTGGGCAGTTTTAAAAATGATTTGTAATAATAGATGTAGTAGAATATTTCCAAGTTTAAAATGGAGTAACATTTGTAATTGGTTATAGTTTTTCAGGCTTTGATTTTTTTTTTTTTAAGGTTGTAGGTAGAAGCAATTTGTTCCACATTTTATATGAAATTCATGGCAAGAGCAAAATGCTGGCATGAACAACTGAATCAATAAAATACAGGCAAAGCATACACAGCTGTGTCAGTAACTTTAAAACAGAGACCTGTCAATTCAGTATTTCCTTGGTGTCCCACCCACAGCAGGAAGTTGGGTGTAGAAGCAAGCTTGCTAGGAGTCCAGGCCTCTACACGATTAGCTATAGTATTATGGGAGCAAATTGTAGGATTAGCTGAGGATAAACTATTATTAGAACTGTCAATATTTGTTAATTGCTGGATAATGCATCTCGTCTCTGCCTCCGCACAGCATCTCTCTCTTTTTTGAGCCCAGACACACACACACACACACACACACACACACACACACACACACATTTTGGACCACAGTAATGGCAGCCAATCATAGTAAGCAATTATCTGAAAGACCCCGCAAACTTAATTTTGGGTTACACTGCATTTTCTCAGGATTCTGGTGACAGGTGTCCAAAACCCTTCTCTGATGCTGTTCCAAAGGTGTCATTGCTTATAGAACGCACCACAGCGCTGTAATCATAGTTCCAAAACCACACAAATCAGGTTGTTCCAGAAAAACAGAACAACTGGATGATTGTGCTAGAAGAAAAGATCTTTGAAGCCTTGATTGACAAGTTCTACCAGTTGCAGTGAAGGAGCTTTCCATTCAATTATGTGATCATGACATTCTTAGTCATCAGCTGTCACAACTTTCTTGACCTTAAAACCACTGTTATTTTATTTGTTTTGCTTTTTCTCCTACTCCGTATCTTCTCCCCTACCTACTTGCCCTCCCTTCTCTCTTTCTTGTAGGTTTGAGGGGGTGGAAGTTTCACTTTCCAAGTATACAAAAGTGGTCTTTCAGCTTCCCCCAGATATAAAAACTCTATCAATCATAAAGCCATTGGGTATGATAAGTGTCATATTCCATTCTGTTAAGGTCTAGAGCCTTCAGAGGGGGCTAAGTCCACGTTAGGGTGAATGGCATGCTTCAAATCCGTCACTGAGGTTATTTCCATGCGGTGGAAGAAGCCTGATGTAATGGAGGAAGAGAGATTTAGAGTGAAGCAGGCCTGAGTTCTCAAAGCATCTCTGTCACTCAGTAATTAAATGACAAACCAGATCATTAGCCAATAAAAGAGAAGCCTCAGTGTTTCACCTGCCAAATGGGATATTAATACAGACCTTGTAAGGATTAAATAGGAGAAAACATGGGAAGCAGTATGAGGAAATTCAAAACCAAATATAGCACAGTGCCTGACCCCAATGAGCTGCCCTGAGAAAGGCAGACGTGGACACCAGGGATGTCAGGAAAGAAGCACAGAGGCGGCTGGAGGTAGTGGTGATGATGATGGTATAGTGACTGAAAAGGCGTCCTCACAACGATGGTCCCTGTGATGTGTTTCAAAGAACAAATAGAAGTTTACTAAAAGGAAAAAGAAGTGGAAAGGTAGTTTAGGTTGAAGAAAAAAAAAATGTAGTAAAGACAGTAAGTGTTTATCAGAGTATGAGAAATGACCGTTGGGGTTCTGTGGCTGGATGGAAGGGAGTGATGGAGGTAGTAATAAGAGATAAAACTAGAGAACTTGTCAGGAATCCCACAACAAGGGGCCTGTGTGCTAACCTGTGAAGTTTGGCCTTAGCTAGGTCACTTGGTCACGTAGCCTGTAAGTGGTTGGTAGATCTAGGGTGGAGCTCAAGTTCTCTAAATCCAAGGCTAGGATGTTCTCCATTAGAACTCCTGTCTCCTTCTATGTGGGGCCTTCACACAGTGACCTCACCTCAGTGCCTGCAGGGCTCACCCACAGTGGTACAGTCTGCATTAGAGAATGTGAAAAGGGTAGCCTTAGTCTCCCCCTTGGGGTGAGAGGAGGCACAGGTGGACCCACTGAAGGTATTGGCTGAAGGGTCATTGGCAAACCTGGGCAAAGTAGTTAGCCTATGGCTTCTAAAGCAGAGGGAGTCTGAGATCAGGTGCCAAAAAAGACCAAGAGAAGGTGCGAAGCCCATCAATAAGGGAGTGAAGATGAGGAATGGAGGAGGATGCCCACAGGTCAAGCTACAGGTCAACACAGGTACAGAGTGGGAAGACAGGAGTAAAGATTGCAAAGAGGAAAGAGGATTCGGGACCCTCTTCATAACCGGGGCTGGGAGGCTCAAAGCCCCTTGTTATTTATTCAGTTACTTCTAACAGAATGAATTACCTAATAAATAACTGCTGCCTGCAGAGGGTGTACAAGAGCTACTCACCCTCATTCAATGTATAGAGTTGGCACAAAGAGCAAGTTGGAATTGGGCCCATCCATTGGAACTGAAATGACCTTTGCAGGACACCAATTTCATGCCCCTTTGAGGAAGCTTTCTACTTTTTTGCTTTCATAGCGTAGCATGTGTTTTTCTTCTTCTGTTCTAAGATCCTCCAAAGGGAAGGTGCCATTTGAACATTTAGGTTATAAACATTCTCTTGGAGATAACCCAGGCTTTACAGTTCATTTAAATAGTCATTTGTTGAAACTCACCTGCCTGAGGACATTATACTCCCTTGGTATCCTAAAGAATATCAATGTTCCAGAAAAATCAGGCTAGAGAGAATTTGCATTGAGGGAAAAGTTAGATGGCAGAAGGAAAACGAAAAAGGACCCTAGGAATCCCCATTCCAGCTCCTTTCTGGGCTAGAGGGAAAATTCAATACATGTTTCCAAACAGGGCCATGTGGGTTAACCTGTTTCCATTTGCTTTGCTGAGCTTCATTTCTAGTCACGTGGTTTGGTGTCAGAACATGGTGCTCCGACTTCGGCAGTCCTGGCTTGCTTTTGGTAGAGGGATTAATGTTGTGATTGTTACCAAACAAGAGGGTCCACCCACTCCACCACAGCAGAGCCAAACAGTGAATGTCAAGTTTTACAGTGGAGAAATTAAAGCAATTTATTGGCATGGCGCCAAGCCAGGAAAACAGAGCTAGCACTCACCATCTGAATTCCCCAGTGGTTTTTTAATCAAGGGTATTTGAAAGCAGAGATGGAGGGTTAGGGGTCAAGAGCAAAGCTGACTGGTTAGTACTTGTGTAAACTTCAGTGGTTTCCCTTAATCTGAATAATTCAGCTCCTGACATCATCTTGTTTGGTGCATTTGAAACTGCAGTTGGGTGATCTCACTGAACCAAGATTCTGCAAGACGCCTTATGATTGATTGTGCACCAGTGACTTCATCCTTAAATCAAAAGGCAGAAACTAAACATCTCGTGACCATTGCTATTGTTTAAACTATGATTGTTTTGTGCTTAACTAGCTACATTTTTCTATTATCTCAAGCAAAGTGTACTTTTAAGCATTTTTCCTGGAACTTGCTGTACAGGCAGGCCCCTAGGACATGACTAACACACTCTCCTAATTTTTGACTGTAAGCTATGTGACAATCAAAGCAATGGAAACATTTGGTTAAAGCCCATACTTATATTTCTAGACTCGATGAGCTAATACCTAAACATGTTTACTGTTAACTGTTGTTTCATATATGTCATTGAATATGACCAGTTCTTTATTCCTCTGCCCCACAGCAGAGAAACACAATTCTTTAAGATCTTTTTTTGCAGTCTCAATATCTCATCTTGATTTCAACCTGGAAATACTAAAGTACACTGAATTCTAGCTGGTGACCTGAAAAGATCAAGGAACCGCATGGACTGCGTTTCCACAGACCAGCTGGGGCTGCACCAATCCACGACTTGCTTTTGGGTTGATGCCAGTTACTGAACTCTAAACCCCTGCCTTTTGGGGAAAACCTAATGCTCCCATTTGCAATGGCACTAATGCTTTTCAAGTTACTTCAGAACCAAGAAGACATGGCTCCTTATAAAATAGTTTGCACATTAAGCAGCGTGCTATATATAGTGGTGCCAGAAACTTAAAAAAAATCTTTTTAAAAAATGTATGAGGCTGTGCCTTTATATGGAGCAAAGTTGCAAAAGTCATCTTTTCCGATTTGTTAGAGACTGAAAACTTCCTTTAGAATCCTCAGTAGATTTTCAGTCCAGCAGAAAATACTGCCTGTCATCTACTAAGTGATCTGATATAACCACTGGGAGATCTAGACTTTCTAACATCATGATGAAAGGACCCAAACACCCTCATAGCTTGCTCCTGGAAAGGGGACTTATTAAAGCCATTGCTAGAACAAATGACAACTTGCTTCATCCTCTTCTTTTTCATCCTGCTTTTTTGCTTTCACCAATTTCTTAGGATGGGGTGTGTGTGTGTGTGTGTGTGTGTGTGTGAAATAATCACTCTCCTTCTGAAGGGGTCCATATCTTTACAGAAGGGGATGTCTTCCATCAGTTCACTCATATTTAAGAATTGCATTCTCGATCAATTAACACCCCTTATCTTCTCCTGTCCTATAGAAACTATTCGTGTGATTTTGGAAATGTTCTAATAAACTTGGGTCAGAAAAATAAATAGGTAGAATGGAAGCTTGATGAAGGCACAGATTTTTGGTTTGTTAATTGAAGTATCCCTAGCACTTCGAACAGTGTCAGGCACAGAATAACTGCTGAAAATATTTGTTGAATAAAGAAAGAATGACTGAATAAAGATGCAAGAGTGTTGGTCATTAATTAAGCAGTTCTGGAGAGTAGAAGGAGCGATGGGAAAAGCAGATTTTCTGTTGTTCTGCCCTCGTGGACTGAAGAGGTTTGAAGCATGGAGTGGGGGTGGAAGGATGGGCTAAGGAGAGATTTGAGAAAAATTGAAACCTTTAGAGAACAAAGTCAAAGGAGGAGAAGAGGCTTAAAAAAATGAAAAGAGAAAAACAAACAAACACAGTATCTATCCTGAAGAATTGAAAGCAGGGACTTGAACAGATACTTGTACACCAATGTTCATAGTAGCCTTTTTACAGTAGCCAAAACACGGAAGCAATTAAAATGTTCATCCACAGATGAATGAGTAAACAAAATGTGTCCTATACATACAATGGAATTATTCAGCCTTTCAAAGGAATACATTTCTGATCCATGCCGTAATATGGATGAACCTTGAAAATATTATGCTAAGTGAAATAAGCTATAAACAAAGGAACATACTATAGGATTCCGCTTATGTGAGGTAGAATAGACAAATTCATAGAGACAGAAAGCAAAAAATCTCTATTACCAGAGGCTGGGGAAGGAGAAATGGGGAGTTAGTGTTTAATGAGTGCAGAGTTTCTATTTGGGATGATGAAAATTTTCTGGAAATGGGTAGTGGTGATGGTTGTACAATATTATGAATGTACTTAATGCCACTAAATTGTACATTTAGAGATGGTCAAAATGATACATTTTGTGTTATATATATTTTGCTACAATTAAAAAAATAAACAAACAGCTACAAAACCTGACATTTTAATATGCCCAGGAAGCAACGGCAACTCTCCCCTTTTTTTTTTTTAATCCCTTTCCTTTGCCAGAGAGGGACTTTGGCATCAGACAGAAATGTCTCAGATCTAAGCCCCACCACTCATTAATGGGGTGGCCTTGGTCAAACTAGTTAACCTCCCCTGCGTTCCAGTTTTCTCACTGGTAGAATTGAGATAATGGCAATACCCGATTATTATGACCTGAGAATCAACGTTATCGTGCATGTAAAATGCTTTAGCACAGTGCCTGCCTGACACATGGTGGGCAGGCAATAAATGGTCAATTCGTGTCTCTCCCACTCTTTCCCCCATTCCTATATCCTCACCAACCTTCCCACCATTCTCTTCCATTTCTTTAATTTTTCCCCCCCCATTTTGCAAAGTTCGGTTTACTGATCCGGGGCCTACATCTCTAATAGGTGGTCTTCTCCCTGACTGGGCACAAGGAAGAGTTCTCAAAGAGGAAGCAATTCCTGGTCCAGGTGTGTGTTTTGAAAACTTTGTAGTTATTTCAACTAGAGCTCACGTTCCTTTTGTGGTGCCTCGAGCAGCACGGTCCTCAGTGCATCATGGAATTCAGAGTCCAACCTGTTTCTTGGGATATCATCTCATCTTCCTTAGACCGAAGCATAAGGAACTTCCTCAACCCTGTAGGTTGAAGCTGTTGGAGCACTTGCTTCACTCTCTCTGTTATAGTTTTTATTAAAAGAGTATATGGTCAAAAAGTTCTACAATGATTATAATGGAAAACAGTGGTCTCCTCCCTCACCCCTGATCCCAGAGACAGGGACCATTAACGGTTACTGCTTTTACTGCTAATCTTTCACTCCACTTTCTAAGTGATAAGACTTTATTGCTACAGTTTTTTCTTGAGCTTGATATTATCCATTGCCTTATTACAATAAAAGATGAAAATTTTACTCACAAAATCTTTTCCAACTCTCTGTGTCCACAGTTCCCTAAGTGCTTTCATTACACAATTTTGGATTACATTAACACGTAGTGTTTATATTTTCAGAACAATGTACATTTTATTCCCAACTGTAGTATTTTTATTATAGAACTAGTTTTTGTTTCCTTGGAAATAAATGATCATTTAAGTTTTTATTTGTTTGGTAAATATTTATTTTAATTAAAAATTTTTATTAAAGTATAGTTGACATACCATATTATATTAGTTTCAGGTGTACAAAAATAGTGATTCTACATTTATATACCTAACGAGGTGATCACCACAATATATCCGTAATCATCTCTCATCATTCAAAGTTATTACAATATTATTGACTATATTACCTGTGCTATACATCACATCCCTATAACTTACTTATTTTACAACTGGAAGCTTGTACGTCTCACTTCCTGTCACCCTTACACCCATCTCCCGACTGCCTGCCCTTTGTTGCCTATGAGGCGATTCCTGTTCTGTTTGTTCATTTATGTTGTTTTGTTGTTTCTTTAGATTCCATATGTAAGTGAAACAATAAGGTATTTGTCTTTCTCTGACTGATTTCACTTAGCATAATACCCTCCAGGTCCATCCATGTTGTCACAAATGGTAAGATTCCATTCTTTTTTTATTGCTGAATAATATTCCATTGTATATATACCACATCATCTTATCCATTCATTTTGGTAAATCTTTTTAAGATCTTGCACACGTCAAAATGTGTTTACGCCCACATTTGATTAATACGAGGTGTGATCAAAAGATACGGTGAAAGCTGCTGCCGAGTGCCATCCAATGGAAAAGCAGGGATCTTCAATATGGGAAGTGGCGCGTCAAACCTTCGTAACAGTGTGTGACAAGTTTTAACTTGTTTGGTGTAGTCAGTCAGGTGTGAGCTGGTTGAGAGACGGTGTGTTTTAAAGTGTGCTGTAAATCATCCTCCACCATGACAACACTCCGTGTCACACATCGCTTCTGGTATATGGCAATTTCTGTCAAATAAAAACATTACGGTGTATCCTCATCCACCTTATTCGCTGGAGCTGGTACCAGGCGACTTCTGGCTTTTCCCCAAAGTCAAAATGACCATGAAAGGTAAACGTTTTGAATCGATTCAGGACATCGAGGCAGCCACAACAGCACAACTAAAGACACTCACGAAAGAGGACTTCCAGGGCTGTTTCAGAAAGTGGCAAGAACGATTAAGTGGCAAGGGGATTAATGGGGATTAATGTGTCTTTTACTGTAATAATTTTCTTAAACTTAAATATTCACCATATTTTTTGATCAGACCTCATAGCCTAAGTATAGAATTCTAGGTTAAACTGATCTTTTTTCAGAATATTAAAGCTATTATTACATTTATTCTAGTGTCCGGCATTGTGTTGAGAAGTCCACTGACATTCTGATATCAGATCTTTTATTAGTGACTCTTTTTTTCCTGGAAGTATTTATGATCTTAGGTTTGTCCACAGTTTTCTAGTGTTGTGGTAATGTGTGTGTGTGTGTGTGTGTGTGTGTGTGTGTGTGTGTGTGTGTGTGTGTGTGTGTTTACTGTGCTGGACCTTCAGTTTGCCCTTTCCACCTGGCAACTCATGTCTTTCTCTTTGAGTAAATACTCATATTATTTCTTTGATAATGTTCTTTACTTCACTTTCTCTGAACTCTCTTTCTGGAACTCTCTCTAAGTGTTGGATCTCCTAGCCTGATCCTCTCATTGTCATATATTTTTATTTCCTAATTTCACCTTCTTTGTCTTTTGTTATACTTTTTAGAAAATTTTTCAACTTTATCTTTGAGTCCGTCTATGGGCCTTTTTATTGTGGTTATAGTATTCAACTTCCAAGAGCATTTCCTTATTCTCTGATTATTCCTTTTTATAGCATCCTGTTATTTTATGCAGTATCTTTTGTCTTAAAGCTATAATTATAGAAATATTTCTGGACAATTTCTTCTGTTTTCTCCATTTGACACTCTTTCTTCTGAAGTTCCTTTTTTTCCTCTTTTAATTTTTTTTGAAATATTTTTCTAAAATTTTGTGTGTCCCTTGGCTGTTTGTTCATACTTAAGAGTGGGGGACAAAAATGCTAATCAAAACTCTATGGCATAAACAGGGCTAACTAGTGGTTTTCCCTATCCATTATTTGGTCCAGGATCTAGACATTTTTAGAGGGAATTCTAACCACTGGTAACTACAGATCCTTTTTTTTAAGTCAAATCTAAACCTCAAAATTCGTGTGTGTGTGTGTGTGTGTGTGTGTGTATATATATATATAGAGAGAGAGATGTGGTTATAAATCTGGCTGAATCATTCTGGGAACTAACAGAGTTAGGAATCTGAAAATGGACAATGTTGACTCCCAACTTAAATTCCCTGTTTTCATCCAAAGTCTTTCTGATTTATTCCTTACAGAGTATAAGCTTTCAGATTTCTGTCAGGATTAGGGAAAAAGACATCTGTGCTATGAAGAAAATCTAAGTGGTTTCTTTTTCGTTAAATGGGTCGGAGGAGGTAGAAACATTCTTTAAAATGCCAAGTTTAGTAACATTGGATGCAAAATGAATGCCCATCAATAGAGACAGTGTTAAGTACATTGTAGCACAGCCATATCATGATATATAGCTTATAAAACAACTGTTTAGACAAACATATATTACATAGAAAAATGGTCATGATGTATGGTGGAGTGAGAAAATACAGGCTATAAGATTATGTGTAATATTATAGTGTTTTTATTAAAACAAAACCCAAAACTTCCTTACTGCATACTTTCTATATCTATAAATATTTCAGCAGTAAGACTAGATATGTATTAAGATAATCCAGGGTATAGAGCCCTTTAGAAATTAGATTAAGAAGTTATCTTTTCAAGTGTTTGTCCCACTTGACACAGCTGTAAAGAAATAGTTTTCCTAATCATTTTGGCTATTTATTTTCTACTTCTAATCTTTTAATCTGTATGACTCACAGATGCTTTTGCATGACTATTTGGCCAAATTAGGAAGTGCGGTGCAATCCCTATGACACCACTTATCCTGTACTCTGTGACTATCTCTGGCATGTACACAGGAAACTCAAGGACCCTGGAGCCAGGAGGCATATGAAATGAAAAATGAAAGTGAGCAAGCTGCAAAAGTATTTGTAAAATAACAGCATTTTTGTTTTATTCCTGACCTCTGAAGGAATGCTTCTCGTGTATTTCATCATTAAGTATGAAAATGGCTATTGGTTTAAGATTGCTATCTATTTTTTATCATTTTAAAGAAGCATCATTCTAATGCTGGTTTTCATTTTAAAGAAGCATCATTTTAATGCTGGTTTTCATTTTAAAGAAGCATCATTCTAATGCTGGTTTTCAAACGTAAAAAAATGCTTAATAAATTTTACAAAATACCCTTTGGGCACTTTTTTATTATAAGGCATGTCTTATTTGATCCATTGATATGCCATATTATATTACTTAATATTAAATTATTGGAACACAGCTTGACAATTTTGACTTGGTCATGGTGGGTTATGCCCTTTACAAGATCATTGAATTTGATTTGCTAACATTTGATTTGGGATTTTGTTTCATTTGTATTCATAAGTGATAATGATCTATAGGAGTGTGTGTGTATGTGATTGTGTATTTGTGTGCACGTCCACAAATTATCATTGTCAGGTGTGGTACAGGATTATTCTAGCTAAAAGCAGAGCATCAGATATGAACATGGACAGACCTGATGATAGAACTGCAAGAAGAAATAGACAAATCCACATTTATAGTTAGAGATTTCAATATTTGATAAATATCAATGATATTTATCAATCATTGATAAAATAAGTAGATAGAAAATCTTCAAGGTTGTAGAAAATTTGGACAATACTATCAACCAATTTGACCTAACTGGCATTTATGGAACACTCCACTTCACAACTGCAGAATTGTGACATTTATCAAGATAGACTGTGTTCTTGTATTCAGGTTTTCATATCTTTTGTCAGATTTATCCTTAAGTATTTCATATTTTTAATGATATAAAAAGATTATTATTTTAAGTTTCAATTTCCAGTTGTTGCACGTATAGAAAGACAATATTTATATATTGCATTTGTATTCTGCAACCTGCTAAACACACTTATTAATTTTAGTAGGTTTTGAGGGTAGATTTCATAGGATTTTCCACACAAATGATCATGTCATCTGTGAATAAAGTTCACTTCTTCTTTCCAATATTGATGCATTTTATACATTTTTTCATGCCTTTTTGCACTGGCTAAAATCCCCAATACAATGGTGAGTAGAAGTGGTAAGAGAAAACATCCTCTCTTGTTCCTGGTTTAGGGAAAGGCATTCAGTCTTTTATTAAGCGTGATGTTTTGTATAAGAATTTTGAAATGGTCTTTGTGGTGTTGAGGACGTTCCATTACTATTTGTCTGAGAGTTTTTATCGTGAATAGATGTTGTATTTTGTCAAGTGCTATTTCTGTATGTATTGAAATAATCATGTTTTTAAAAAATCTATGAATATCATAAATTTCATAGGCTTTGTGTCCCTCTCACCAAATGGCCCCGGCCTGAAAATAAAACATTTGATTTATTTTTAAATGTTAAATGAACTCTGCATCTTTAGGATACACCCTATGTGGTCATGATATATTATCATTTTTATATTGTTGGGTTTGATTTGCCAAAACTTTGTTAAGAATTTTTGCATTGATGTTCATGAAGGGTATTGATCTATTTCTTTTGTTGTAATGTCTGTCTGGTTTGGGTATCAGAGTCTCTTGAAATGAGTTGGAAAAGATTCCTTCCTCTTCAATTTTCTTGAAGAGATTGGGTAGAAATGGTACTTTTTTTTTCTTAAATGTTTGGTAAAATTCACTAGAAAAGCCATCTGGATGACCTTGAATGCCAAGATCAAGAGTTTGGCCTTGGCTCTGAAACCTTCATTGGTTCCCATGGTGAAAAGATGATGTTTGCAGAGTGTGTTTTGGGAAGATGGATCTGGCCACTGTGGGCAGAAGATATGCCGTCAGTGAAGGCCTAAATATAAGGCAAACATTATATTCTAATTTCCAAAATTCCTGTAGATGAAGCTTTGTTCAGTCTTTCACAGGCATGACGGAATTCCCCCCACAGAAAGGAAAGTGACCCCATTTGATGAAAGCCACAAATATTCTGGAAGGCGCTTTTTCTTTACGGAGAGACTAAGGGGTGGGGGTGGGGATGGAACTATCGTCCCTGAAAAACTACACTTGGTGCCCAGGGTTTCTAGTTCCACTAAATAAATCCAGCTTGGCTTGACACTTGCTTTATGAAGTGCCAAGACCAGAGTAAGATTACAGCATTTTTAAGTGACTGGAATTTCTTTTTAAAGGAAAGTGATTATTTGAGGTTTCCTTTCCTTTATAGGTTAAAGAATCATAAAAGAAACACAAATCTTTAGGACTTGTTCATAATACAACTCTGTCAAGCTGCTGCCTCCCCACAACACTGGAGATTTGTCATTTTGAACAAGCACCATCTCCTGTTCTGGGCATGGTATTCTACATATTTCCTTCTACACTGTTTATTTTTTTTTTAAGAACAATATTGCAATTTGATCATCTGATTGCTGCAGCCACTTTCAATGAGTTTCACTTTCTTCCATCAGCTCTCAAGATAGGATAGGACCGTGCCACCCATACCGAGCAAAAAGCTTATAACTCAAACTGCAAAAATAACAACATGGATTTCTTTTCCACATGAAACCACCATACATTACACGCTCTTTTCAGCTCATGAGTGAAAACATTTCCCAAAGTATCAGTTTGATGAGAATATCAGCATTTTCTTTGGTGCTGCAGCTCCAACAATCCCTGTATATTCAGAAAGCAAGCATGCCTTTCTAATAAAGCACTTTTGGGAGGGAGGCACAGTTGACATCAATGGAAAATTCAGCAGATTAGGGAAGGACTTTCACTTGGCATCCGTGTGAATGACTAGGCATCGTCAATATGGGTGGTGTTATTTTAAACACAAACATCCTGCAGTGATTTTCATTGTAAACCAAAGGTCTATAATATAAAGCTTCAACAAAATTTCTTCCTGGAAGTGAACCTGAAAAATGTACACAAGGCAAATGTCTTTTTTCAAACAGACCTAAAAAAGTAAAAAACCAAACCAAAACAAAACAAAAATCTGACCTTTGGATAGTACACATTTATTATCCCATCTGGTCCTCGTAAACACTATATGAAGTGACTAAGTCAAATTTTCTTGTTGATCCATTTTACAGATGAGGAAGTAGAGGCTTGGAGATGGAAGAGAATTTACCAGGGTAATAAAGCAAGTAAGTAGCAAAACTGAGATCAAAATCCAAATCTCTTCATTCTGGCTCCCGTCCCTTTACCATTATGGCACACTGCCTCTCTAGAGTCAAAATACAGATATGGTGATTAAGTGATTCCTAGCTTGCAGAACTCAAAATACACATACCTAGTATATAACACAGGGCAAACCAATATTACACCCCTGGAGCTGAATATTTCATAAATAAATTCCCAAATGTCACAGTTCTGTAGAGAAAGAACTGTTATGTTTTGCTATTAAGTAAGATACTAACTGTCCATTACTATACTGCTATGTTGGTATCTCAGAGAACTTATGTGTAGAATCTTAGGGAAAAGGAGACAGTCATAGAAAAATGTGAATTTATTTAAATGTATACATCAGAGACTCCTCACCTGGGGTATGGACGTTTTCAGAACCCATAGAATAGGTACCAGGACATATTGGGATCCCTGACATTAAATGTAAAATTTTGCAAGTACGTATGTTGTTTTTCAGGGCTAATCCTTTGGTTTCATTAGACTTTTAAAGAGAGGTCTATTTCTTGAAGAACCATGACTCTGATGGACAGAAAAACATTTTTTTCCTTTCCCTCATCAAGGGAACCCCCCAAAACTTCTCCATCTCCTGGCCTCTCAGAGAACTCATTGTCTGCCTGCTACATTTATTTGATATCCATTGAGCACAGCTTTGCCTGTAAATTAGAGGTACTCTGAAACAAACTCAATCACCTGTGTTTGTTTCAGAGTACCCAGAATCCTCCTGGGTATGTGGTAGATGCTTACCAAATCACGGATTTGTGCGTGTTGGCTTTCAACACTGATAATTAAGTCAAATTTTATCATTGACTCATTCTACAGATGCAGAAATGGAGGCTTGGAGATAGAAGAGAATTTCCCAGGATTATAAAGCAAGTAAGTGACAAAACTAAGATCAGAACTCCAATCTCTTTAACTCTAATCCTAGAACTTGTGAAGGCTTGTGGGATCAAGCCTTTTTGTAGACATGCTATTGTAAGGTACTTAGTTGACAAATCAATTGTAAATAAATGAAGTACCAGGTGTTCTTACCAAATTATAGTGTAACTTTTAAAATAATCTCAGTAGTATATAGTAAACTGGATGAGTGTTACCTTTTGGCTTGTTTTGTTTGGCCTTAGGCTGGTTATGTGTTTATTTCAAACATGGTGCTGTTGGCTCTATCTATGTTCTGTAAGAGTTCCTCATTAGTACAGCATGGAGGGTCTCAAATGATATTAACTAGCATAACAAATTACTATGTTCCCTGACGGAACACTCAATCACTTTTGCTGTTTCAAAATATTAAGTCTACGCTCAAGAATATAAGATGTGCTATAATGATATGCATGCAAAAGATAGCTTGGTGCTCTCTGAACATAAATCCACAAAAGGACCTCTAACTTGTGTGTGGCATAGGAAGACATTATTTAATAGCAGATAACCACTCAAGGGAACTGTTCTCAAGAGACAGCGTTCAACTGTAGGTGTAAACTCTGGTATGCTTGTTTATAAAATATTACTTGCATTCATGGGATCAGTTTAGTTTGACGAACAGTATATTTGAGCACTTAAAAAATGCCCAACTTTGTGCTATATACAGGAAGCGGGGCACAAAGATTACCAAGACTGAATTCTTACACTAGAAAGAGACTGAATTCTTACACTAGAAAGCTTTCATTTCATTCAGTCAGGAAGTTTCATACATAAAAAGAGATAATCTCAATATAAAGATGTACATGGATTTATATGCCAGTAGACAAGAGACACATGACCCAAACTGGGGAAACAAGGGAAGGCTTCCTGGAGATGGTGACATGCGAACCAAGTCTTGAATAAAGAGTAAGAGCCAAGTGAGAAAGATGAGAACACTAGAAGCAGAGGGAAGAGTATGAGCAAAGGCACAGCTGTGTGTAGGAGGCAGCAGTATGTGAAAGGAGGGAAGGATTACAAACAATTGAGCATTACCAGAACATGGAGTTTGGGCTGCAGAATTGAAAGATATAGCAGAACTGAGTAGCAGGGATCAGGTGATGATGGTGGTCTTGAGTGTAAGCCTCAGGACCTTAGCTTTCACTGCGTGAATAACAAGAAGTCGTCTGAGATAGGGAGTGATACAATCACATACACACTTTGAAAAGATGATTCTGTCAAAGGTTCAGAAGTAGCCAAAGTAAAATAAATGAATGACTGAAGTAGTAATTGAAAAAAAAAAAAAAAAAACACCTTATTGTGCACATACCCAAAAAGACTATTTGCAAACCGGGAGCACTCAAACCAAAACATGGAATGAAGCTCAGGGGTATGCTGTTCTTCCGCAGCGAGAAAGCAGTGTCTTCACAGCACTTTGTAATTGAGCTAAATTAACAACTCAACTGGTTTTGTCTGCTCAGGGAAGCTTCAAGGCTTGTCTCTGTTTGCTTTTGATTTTAACAATGCTGTAGTTTGAAATACTCCCAGCCCCAACAGTCCATTGCTATAATACGTTCTATACACAGACTGACTAGCAAAATGCTAAATACATACCATCTAAAAGCCATCAGATCCCACCTACAAATTTAATAATTTGTAACGTCTTCTGGAGTCACTCTGCCCCTTACACTCCAGACAATATGGGCGTAAACTTCAATTCCACATCCTGTAGCAAATCCATTGTCCCAGCTAAAGAGTTCTGACTCCCTGGCGCGCTCATGCTCTCTGGGTCTAGGCTCCTGCAGCTACTGAGTTAATTCAGTTCCCTTAATGGACTGTTCTTAAGTCCCTCTGCTGTTCTGCTGCCATGTCAGCCCAGATCGAGGACTGGGCTCCTTTCTATGACTGTCATCAAAAGCCACTCACAGAAGGTACGTGTGTTTGCCACACATTTTAGTGAAGGCCTGGAGAGATGAAAGGGTTTACAATGAAGAAAATGTCAACAGTCCAGGGCTGCATATCAGCTGTCCTGTTGTCTGTCATCTTGAGCCCCAATGTCCACTGCACACCATGTGGCTCCACGCTCCACTTCACCTTGCTGCTCCACAGGCTTCCCTACCCCCTCCGGGCCCCTCTCCGCACAGGATGCCCGCCGGTCAGCCATCTTTAGTCTCTTTCTCAAACTCAGCCCAGGACCTCCTTTGGCAAATCCAAAGATTCTCCATTTCTCGTAGCAGTATAGAGATTTCCTTCACCTAGACATTTCCAGGCCCTCCTGCCAGGGCAAAAGGACCTACAATTAATTTTGGTTTTAAATAATGTCTTTTCACTGGATTTCTGAGAGAACTTGAGATTCCATGCAAACTGGTGCCACTTTTGGTGACTTGGCACTATTAATTAGACTCCTTGAAATCTTATCTGTCTTACAATGGAGACAGTCCATGTAGTGCTGGGAGTAGAGCACCTGCTGCAGGGGAGGGAGAAGGAGGGACTGCCACATACAGTCGTCTCTATTCACAGGCTCGGCCTCTCTGGAGGTTACCGGATCTGCTTTTCTTTTCTGAATGGAAACAGGTACTGGGGCTAACATCTGGGAAGAAGCTGTTTTCTCATTCAAAGCTGTTTGTTTCTATTCCATGACCAGCATGGATGCCCTTTAGAGACTTACTTCACTTCTTAACACAGTAAAAAAAAAAAAAAATCCTTTCCTGAAATTCTGGGTCCTAGGAGGCTCTTGTTTTCTCCTAATGTGCTTTTCTGTTTTTCATACTGAAGGCTTGTCATGGGAGTAATTGTTATTCTGTGGATGACTTAAGGCATTGTCTGATGAATGAGGTCTCCTTGCTGGGTGACATGAGGCAGATAGCTTCTGCTTCCCCAACTGGGTCCTATCAGCTCTATCTGACAAGTACTAGACTCAGTGACCTTAGAGTCCATTTAAACTCAGAAATACCAGGATCCTAAAATTCCTAAAGTCGTGTTGATGATTCTCCAATGCTTTTAGGGACCAGGCAGGTAACAGGGAAAATACACAGTGTTTGGATAGATGGGAAATGTTGGACCATGGTCTAAAGCTATTATATTTTTTGAAATTGTGCCACCCATAGAAAACAACCTTTTAGAGGACATTACTCAAGAGGAAGCACAGAACTCTGACCAAAATGACCGTGCCAAGAGAGGTACCCGGACCGGCTTTACTTTGAAGGTAGAAAAGGACTCCCTCCCAGTGCATGTGTGGACTTGAATTTTTGGGGACTGGATTTATGCTCCAGGCTCTTCTTTTCTTCTAGATTCAGACTTCTTTTGTTAGGGAGGAGAAGTATGGCTTTCCAGCCAGCTTCCATGCAGCCTTGTTGAGTTTTCCACCAATGCTGGGCTTGCGCCTATCATCCCTGCCCAGTCCGGGAGCAGCCAAACTGATATCCCACAGGCAGAACACAGCTGAGAGAGGAAGCAGCTAGATTTTCCCAGGTGAGGGGACCATCTAGGATGACACATTCTCCACTCCAGGGAGACAGCCTGGGCACATACCCCACTTCACATGATGGGCTGGAGTGGAGTGCAGCCTTCCTTCATTCCCACCAGCCCAGTCATAGCCATGACCATCTACCTACCCTACTGCCGCAGTCTCTTAATCCATCTCCCTGTTCTTGCCCTTGCCTCCCTGCAATCTATTCTCAACAAAGCAGCCAGCTAGATCCTTTTACAATGAGATGTCACTCTGTTGTCCCCAAGCCTCCTCAAGTTGTCCCATTACTTAAAAGAAAAATCCTAAATCCCAACCACAGCCCTTGTAGTCTACATTGGTTGGTCTTTGCTGCTCCCTTCTCTTTTCCCTCTTTGTCTTGGTTACCTCCATCTCTACAGCTGCCTTGCTATTTTGTTGGTAAATCAAGCAGGCCCCTGCCTCTGCCATGCCTTCAGTGGGCTCATTCCCCCACTTCCTTCAGGTTCTCTGCTCAGGTCATCTCCTCGGAGGACTCGTTGAATACAGTCTCTAAAATAGCACACATTCTGTCCTTCTTTATCTCCTAATCCATTTGATTTTTCTTTGGAGCTGTTATCACTACCGGACATGTTATATGTCTGTTTTGTGCCAGACTCCCAGCTAGAATGAGCACATGAAGGAAGGGGCTTTGGCCTGTCTTGTTCTCCACTGGTTCCCCAGAACCCATAACAGAGCCTGGCACATAGGAGTTGCTGAACAAATGAATGAAATAAGGACAAAGTGTGTGTGTGTGTGTGTGTGTGTGTGTGTGTGTGTGTGTAAGTGTGTAAGTGTAAGGTGACCTTTGAAGGGGCTGATCCATATACATTATTACTCAATTTCATTGGAAGTTCAAGAACTTTTTGTACTTTCCCCTAACTGATGTTCAATCTAGGATATGCCATTTATAAAACTGTCCTAGGACTTTTTAGATCATGTCATGGTAAGTCCCCTGAGGTCTGAGAAGGAATGCCAGTTGTTATCTAGTTATCTAAAGTCATTCTCCAGCATTTACAGACCCTTCTCAGGTTGTAAAATTGAAAAGCTATTCATTTGGGGTCAGATAAAAAGGCAAATTTGCTTTTAGTTTTAAAGAACTAATCCTTAGCAAATTTCAAATGTAAATAGGTGAATTTAAGAATATATAAATGACTGTGAATTTAAAACATAATCTCTACCCTCAATCAACCAGTAGGCAAGAAATGCCTCTGAATTAGAGAGTTCGGCTTTCATTAAATGTCCAGAACCAAAATTTAGCATTCTTCAATATTTCCTAGATTATGGGCTCATCACATTTGCTAAGCATGATAAATTCAAAGAGGGTGCTAACCTCATCTGCTAGAGTGGTACAAAGTTTAGTGTTTTCTTCCCCCACTGATTAAATAGAACTATCTGTATAACTGGTGAACTTAAACCAGTCACCTGTGCTCTTTAATCAGCAGAGTGTCACACACAGGTAGCTTTCTGCAAAGCCTAAAAGTACAGGATGATTAATCTTTCTTGGAGTAAAGAAAAAGAACACCAAGTGCTACCGTGTTTCCCCAAAAATAAGACCTATCTGGACCATCAGCTCTAATGCATCTTTTGGAGCAAAAATTAATATAAGACCCATATTATATTAATATTATATATTATATTATACTGGGTCTTATATAAGACTGGGTATTATGTTATATTATATTAGACCCGGTCTTATAATAAAATATTTTATATATAATATATTAAAATATACATAATATTTTAATATAATACAAGACCAGGTCTTATATTAATTTTTGCTCCAAAAGACACATTAGAGCTGATGGTCCAGCTAGGTCCTATTTTCAGGGAAACACGGTAGCATTGCAAGGGCAGACCTAAGAAGGAACACTTGCAAATGGGATTTAATATGAGTGCAGACCAAAATCACATCTCCAAAGGGACTCAAGTAAAGAATTTTAACTACTTTTTAAAAATTGATCATGATCTTTGGGCACTAGAGAGGGAAATAGCAGGCATCATTTGAGTAAAGCACTTTATATGTGTTGCCGTTCTCTTATTAGAACCCTACACAGGTAGGTGCTGGGATTTTCAGAGGACAGAACTTGATAGCAAGCAACTTACCTGTGGCCACAGCTAGTTAAGTGGTGGAGGAAACATCCAAACTTAAATCCAGTTCACTGCAAAGCTGGTATTCATTCAACATTTCACTCATTAAGTGAATCTTAAATTCATTAAGGACTCACTGTTGAGCTTTTAAAGTCAGTTTTTTTGTGTTTGTTTGTTTTTTGTGGGTTTTTTTTTTTTTTTGACAGTTTCTCTTTCCCTCAATTCCCCCCCCCCCCCCGTTTTTGGATTCCCTGAGCCAATTTCAAGATTTAGCACCCAGTGTAATTCAAAGAATTGGGGGCTATTGCTTGGAAAAAGATTCAGATGGAATATCTCTAAGAGTCACAAAGCCTTAGCCTTACGGTAAGTGAATTTCAGCAGAGACCACCGATGAGGGGAAAGTATGGAAATGATTTTACTCGCTTGTCAAGGCCCATCTTGTTCTGTCACTCTGAGGCACGCTCCCTTTCTCCAGCTAGCACCTGACAGGGAGGAAGCTCTGGACTAACATTCCTTGGTACTAGTAGCTTTGATTTTTCATTCCTTTCATGGGAGTGGAAAGGGGCGACGCAGTAGCTGCCTATGGTGAGGCACCAACTCCTAAGTACGGCAAGAAAGGGACATCTCTCCTTCTATCAGCTTGATGCGTCCAGACGTGCATGGCCTTTGTCCTTTCCCAGAATGGGGTCACTAAGCTATCTTTAGTGATTCAGCTGAGAAAAGGAGAAAGATCTGAGTAAAAGCTTTTGAAAAGGTCTCTAGAAAAAAGGAAAGGCTTGCAACAATTATCTTAAAAATAAACTTTTATTTAAGGTAAATGTACAGTTCATTAATAAAAGAAAAAAATGTTTATCTACAGGTCAGTAGGGCTAGATGCATTCCAACATGTGCCTCTAGAGTTCTGAAGATCCTGAGCGTGATAATTTGATTGCATGCTCTGGACTCCTGAGGCATTACATACTCTTAAATCGTATTTCGGTGTCAAGTGACATTTTAAAAAGGGCAAGGTAGTTTTTTCAAAGGCAGTCATTTTGTTCAAAGAATTCTTTATTTCCTGTGCATGTGTGTAAACTGAGAACTACCCAGGTCTCAAGGGGTAGATTCCAAAATATCTACAATCCAGTCCTGGAGTTACAGCGTCATCACTCAGCTGACACAAGTCACTGTTTTTCCTGTCTTTTTGGGCAAGTCTCTCCTTATGAGAGCCTTAAAATTTAAGATTTGTTGTATTACAGCTTGTTTCGCCCAATATCTTTATACACAGGAATACTGTTACATGTCTACAAATTCCTTTAGGGAACCTTTATCTTCTACTTTGCAATCCAGTAATCTACTTCTGCTCCCATGCCTGGTAAAGGAAAATAATTCTGGGACTTGTAGCATCTTGCAGGCATGACACATAACCAACAACGTTACTCTGTGCCTACCTGACGTTGTAATGCTAGCCTTGTACTTCTAGTTCATTGCCATGTTGGAAGCCAGTCATTAAGGGCTCTGAGACACCCGAGGAAAGGCTGAAGCATCCTAGGGTCAGCCATGAAGGGGACTCAGCAATCACACAATGTGACATCCAACTTAACCTTTGCCCAGCATTGCCTCCTTTTCTGAGAGGAGATGGTAATATGTTGGGTTTGGAGTCACATGTTATCTGTAATCTCAGTTTTCACGTTGGAGATAATACCAATTCGGGTTGTTGTGAAGATCAAATAAAATACATGAGAGCATTTATTTAGCACATTATTAAGCATATGGTAAGAAGTTAAGGGAGATTCAAAGTGCTTCAGCCACCATCCAGACTGCAGGCCCCCAAATATTTGTTTCCATGTCTTAGGCGGTTAAGTCAAAAGGTTGAGGCAGGACCAGAATGTCTATGTTTCTAGGTTTAAACCATGCAATCTTTCATGCCTTTTTAACTATGTGAAGACAATCTCACTACTTGAATTTCAGACTTAGACCTCACCAGACAGGTGTAGTGGGATACCCTTGACAAGGTGTGATATGTATGACCTTCAATAATGAGTCAAGCTACCTGTCTCTCTCACTGATAAAGTCGCTGATCAGTTTCTAGACTGTGCCACAGTAAATACAAAGGGAGGCATATCACTGAGAGTACTGTGTAGCAGTGACATTTGCCTCGCACCTACTAAATGACAGATGCTGTGCCGAGCGCTTCATGTGTGTTCTCACTTGATCATTACCATGTCACAGAAGGCAGTCCCCATCATCTCCATTTAGAGAGGGGATTAGTCATTTGTCCACAGTACCACACGCAAGACTGATGCAGAAGTCAGTGCTGTCAGTCTCCTTACTGCCAATCTAACTTTTCCCTTACTCACAGTGAAGAAAAAAATGTTTATGATGTGTCAGGGTCACCTGCAGAGGCTGCACCCCGACCCTCTGCCTGTCTTACTCCTGCCTCAGTTAGCATGGGTGGAAAGTGACTTATGGGGGACTGTCAGTCAGTGGTCCCACTTCGTTGCGTTCCTCTGATGAGCCAGCCTCAAAAATGCTAAACAGATTCAGGAAGACACGATAGAGAGATGGGATATTACTGTAATCTCTTTCTTAGTAGCTTATCTATGGACCCTCTAATGTCACATATAGGACCTCACTGCTAACTCACAGTCAACTTTTCATGTGTGAAGGTACACAGGAATGAGGAATGTACAAAGAAGGCTGGTGACCCTTTGCATGAAGCTATTTTGAGTTAGGAAGCATCCATGCTTGATTTGAGAGAAAAAAATCTTCATATTCATTCCCATTATATTTGGAAAGAAGATACCTTTGAAGACTTTTTCTATTTTTATGTATTCCTGAACTTCTACAGTTTGGGTCCATGACATGGCTGAAACAGGGACATACAATTCTCAATTTTCCTAAACGGCCAGGCTGAACATTTGACTATGAAACTGAAGGGCTCAAATTCAGTGATCAAATTTAGCAGGTTGTATTCTTCATTCTTGGACCTAAGTTATATAGCAAAGGTGTATACACTTTTTTTTTTGGCAAGTTTCCCCACCATTAAAAGCAAGGATTCTAGCTTCCATTTGGGTTTAAAATAATAAACTGCTTTACTAGGTAAGAATTCTAGGAAATCACTCTAGTTAGACTGCCTGGTACAGGAGTACACCTCACCAGAATCTTTTGGTGGAAGATGAGGGTATCAAAGGTCGGCTTTAGTTAAGCCTTCCATTTCTAATTGTGAACTGAAGAGGTAGTCCTTTAAATGCCCTAGAGTTTTGCTCTTGAAAGCTGTTTCTCATTTTTTGAGAAGGGCAATCTGACTTCCAACGATGTAAGGAACAAAAGCAAGTGGGAGCCTCATTTTTCCCCCCTTTGTGTCCATCAAGAATAGAACATCAGAGGCTTGGAAATGATACCAAGCCTTTAAAATAGCTTTAAGGATGTTTTAAGGGAACTGGTTGATCACGGGACTATTTCTCACCAAATAGCTTGCTAAGGACACTTAAAAATATGGTCAGGAACTTGGCTGGACGTCTCTTTACAGGGGCCACAAATCTGTTTATTCATCAATCTTAGCCATTCCCAAAGTCTCTGGAGGACCCACTTTCAGTGACCTTGCGTGACAGGCTCATTTAACTCCAAGCATCCTCCTTTAGTGTTTGATAAGCTTGATATACTACCTCTTAATTCTCATCTTGTGCGGTAAACTCTAGAAACACAGCAAACTTATGCCAATGTTTCACCTAGGATTCTTAAAGTTTGGATACTGAGGCCCTCATGAAGTACTATTACATACCGAATTGACTAGCCATATGACGATTCTTATTTCAGTAGAACTATCTAGTTACTTTATGTCTTCAAATGAGTTTGTTCCTCTTCAGTTAGTTTCTGTCCTTAGATACTAATTGGGGAGGGCAAGGTAAAAGAATGAAAAGCTTTTAGGCTCTTTGAAGGTTGGAAATTGGGATCTAGTATCTGAAGGAACACACCAGGGACTGGAACACAAGAGAAGATAATGGAGAATAATGCCTGATTTTGTTCTTAAGAACAATGACTTGGGGCCTCATAGTTGACTAATACTAGATAATATTCATAATGGGGGAAACACTGGTATCTTTAAGTTTCCTAGGAGGAAATTTTGTTTTGCTTCAATGAAAAAAATAAACCAGTGGGTTTTGTACTACAGCAGGTTCAAAGTACCAGTCAACCAAGTGGCCTTCAGAATTCAGATAGGATGAATGCTAACCTACTAATCAAATAAGCACTTCAGACACCTCACGTTAGCAGGCCGCATCCTGCTTATTTGAAGAAGAGGTGACAGGTGAACAGCAGAAGAGCGCTGCCTTCACGGGACCACAGATTTTTCCTTCTATCTGTCTGATCTCTACACCTCCTACAAAAAAAGGTCCACACCTGTCCTTTCATTTTCATCCATTTGAGCAAAATCACAAGAGGGTATCTATTAAACAAGATGACAGAAGCCACTTATTCATCTAGGATTACTGATCTCTTTGCCTAAGCCACAAGCAAGATGTCAGTCGTCTTTATATTCTATATGCAAGTGGAATAGGAGTCATCCACCGACCCATTAGCTACTCAGAACAACTTCTCTCCATCTTTTTGCTACTGCATTGGTCGTTTCATCCCCAGAGGACTCACTGCACCTTCTGCAGTTGACTCCCCACCTCGATGTGGACTTATAGCATCTCCCCAAGCTTCAAGACTCTATCTTCCCTTGCTGGCTGGCATTCTGAGTCTTTAGAGAAGGGAAGTCAAGGCTAACCTGATGGAAAACTTACAAAAGCCCTGTGCTATTTTTTCTTCTACCCAAATTCCTTATCTGCTCTTCATACTAAATGTTTCAGAGCTTGTCATTAGAAGGAATCCATCCTATGCCAGGCAGGCTGAAAAATTAGGAGATATTAGATTATTTATGAAGTCACGTTAGGACAGTGGTTCTAAAACTTTATCTCAGTATCACCTGAAGGGCTTGTGAAGCAGACCTATTCCCAGGCCCCACCCCCAGTGTTTCTGATTCAGCTGGTCTGGAATGGGGCCTGAGAATTTGCATTTTTAACAAGTTCCCAGGTGATGCAGATGCTTACCCCAACCCCACTGAGAACCACTGCTTTAGAATGCTCAAGAATGTCACTGCTTGTTATCCTCCCTAGCTTTCTTCACAGTCAAATGTCTAGGCTTTTAAAGAAGAAAGTCTTTTCTCATGCCTTCGAAGGTACTTGTCCTTGCACTATATATAATGATAGGACATGGAAAACAGACTTAAGTATGAAGAAGCAGAATTGATAGAAATCTTAGCATATGTTTCTAGACCAGAAAATAATGAGAAAAGAAACTTTCTTTTAACCAAGAGGAACTCTAGGTATAGGCTACTCTAGCTTCTTTTGCAAAATAAATATTTAGGGAACAAATATTAAGTGGTACCTTGTCCTTTTAGTGCTTGGTTATGAGAAAAACTATTCAAATTATAGGCTTAGTTATACAACATCAAGATCTGTAGCTTATATGTTTAGTTAGAGCATTTGATACTACTTAGGCTGTTTATAGTTTTTTATAGAGGAATAGACACAAACCATGGGTAAGCTGCTTGGTTTAATTTTTTTAGCATTTGAAAAAAAATTACAGTAGTTTGAACACTCGGTCTTTGCAAACCTCCATTGAGGTCAAAGATTCCATTCATACGTACAAAATTAGTTTACAAATTTTTTGGCAATTTCATCTTAGTAACCCGTTTTATCCTATTGCCATTGTCCCAACCATTGAAAAAGTTTACAATAATTTACATAGAAATATTTTCAAAGTGCTTAAGAATAGTGATTGTTCTCTGGGATATTTACAGATGGCCTATACAATGTATGTACAGGTGGTATACACTATAGCACAAGTTTAATTGCTGGAATATGGCTTTCTAGGGAAAGTGCATATTTGGCCAGAGGTGGCAATACTGTCTAGAAATTTAAGGGTTACAGATACTTGGTAACCACATCCAAAGCTGAAGTAGAATGTGGACAGGAATATTTATGAAAGTCATATAAAAATGGTCAAGTACACAAGCTTGATCCACGCAAAGATATCTTGATGTTCTTCCAGGCTGGAGGAAGAGACTTCAGCTGCTGGCTCGGTTACCATTCCAGACTGGGATATGATTGGTTTAGACCTCAAAGGTCAAAACTTGTCTCAGAATCAAGCTAGGTCATCATCTGTGCTTACAACTGATATCTGTGGAGAAGAAAAAGTATGGAGTTAGTGATCACTCACTGGCTGCAACTCCAGTCTCTAAAGTGGACCTTGCTTTTCAGTCAGTCATTCAGAGGTCAAAGGTGGCATAGAAGGGAAGTCAGATCCAGAACAGGTTCTTCATGAAGTCACATAGTTGTGTCACTAATGCATTTTAACTTGAATTCAACTGTGTATACTTGGAAGAGAAAGGAAATAGTGTGACCGGTCCTGCCTGTTCTACTTAATGATCTTCAGTCTTGGAGAAAATACGAAAAGACGCATGTGTGCCATGGACTGGAAACCATTCTTTGTTTCAGCAGAGAGCTTGAGAGGCAGTGCTCAGCACTTGTTTAGTTCAGGCCATTCCCTGAGTGAAGGCCAAAGACTCCATTTGGGTTTCGACTGAAGAATAACTGACTCTACTGCTGGTAGAAAAGTTGGCTTTACAAGGTGGGATAGGACACTTTCAAGCACTTAGTAAATTTGGCCCAAAGAATCTTGCTCAATTCGCTGATGTTAAATGAATATATGATATGCGAATTTACTTTTAGTATCCAGTAGGCAACTGATTGAACAGTTCAGAAAGGAGCTAGTTGGTTCATGCAAGTGTTTGCATGTAGTTTCTATAACTAAAAATATCTCATAGTATAGAGATGACCGTAAGTTGCCTTGTTTGTCATTCTGTATGGGGCATATGATTATCAACCGCTCACTTATGTTCTCACAGGCTAGACTGTGTAATCTCCCAGGAGCAGATGGAGTATGTGGTGGCTCCGTGATCCTAACGGCTCTTCTTATCCCAGCGGCCATAGTTTGAGCTAGTGGTCCCTTTCTCAAAATCTTACTGCAAGCCACGGTGTATAAAAACATAAAGCTGACTTACTGCTGGGTACGTGTGTCCAACAGAAGCACTGTGTCTACCGATGTCGATTGACAGGTCCTCTTCAGTGGTCTTCAAGTACACAGGATTGTCAAAGTTCATGCTTTTCATGTTCTTGTGTTGCCAGTTCCGCCACATCAAGTAGCCACCTACTGCTGCCATTACTAAGAGCACTGAAAAAAGAAGGTAACTAAGCAAAGTCTAGCCTCAAAACACAGAGAAAAGATCATGTTCGTGACTCCATGATAACTGACATTCATAAAAGTTTCATGCTTGATGAAGCTGGGATAATGAGAAGTTAGAATATAAATGAGCCAGGAGCTTGAAACAAGTTCAGATCAGTGGGTAAATATTATGCTATAGGCTGGAGCTGAGCTCCACACATCCATCGGGGTAAGTGTAAAGTTCTGGGCCCCTCCCCAGGCTGACTGAATTAAAATGGCAGAAGCTTCTGGAGAGCTCTTCAAATGGTCTTCCTGGTGTGTTAGTTAAGCTTGGAATCCAGACATGTAGGCTAAAGAGTCCATTATAGCACCGTGCCTTAGAATTCACATGTCCAGTAGTAGCTTTAGAGGTTCTTCTCCCTGGGTTTGAAAATTCTTAACTATTTTTAATTTACCTTCTGCAAGTCCTATATGTCCTCAAGAAAGCATTTAAGCATTGTATATCTCCTCTGTATGAAGCATTATATATGTATTTCAAAGGGGAATAGAACAGTGTTCTTTACTTAAAGGGACTTACTGTGAAAGGGGATAAGCCAGACTAAGAACTCTGAAGTAGAAAGCAGTAAGCACCTTTCATGTAACAGGTGAACACTTATCACTGCCAGTCACGGTGTGAAGGATACAACTGAAGAGAAGGGTATGGACTCTCACCTCTGTGCTGTGTTGGGGAGGGAGCAAATGTAATTCAGTGTCACAAGTGCTATGAGAGTACAAGGGGCCATGGGAGGGGTGTCTTGAGATGAACTATAAATGCCCATCTGGTGTCTAAGAAGTTCATCAGACCCACATGGAGGAAATCTACTTACAGAGGGGAAGGATGGCCCAGGCAGCAGAAGTCCCTTTTGGGGGAACACTGACCTCCGATACTGCTGTGGTCACATTGATCCCTAGAGGGGAACAAAAAGAATCAGTTTAGAAGGATCTCAATTCAGACTTAGAAATGAACACCGATGGTGGAGAGCCTCATGCCCTTGGATCCACCATTAGTGTTCAATATCTACTACAACTGTAGACCAGGAACAACTGGTCAGAAGTATTTGAGAGTCACACACTGTAAGAGCCATTTCACTAACATTTCTCTAACAGAAACCTTAATAAGTCAGGTCAGGCTACGATTTGCAGGTTCTATGTCATTGGAGTTCAAATGTAGGTTACCAATAGGGGCAGAGCTAGTAGTTAAAGGCTGCAGTGATTATGTAAGCAATAGATACAAAGAGTGTGGCTGTTAGTTGAGATTAACAGTGTGCAGCACTGAACCCAATACCTCCAGGAACTAGTCCACTAGGTGGTGAAATTTCTGTTGTGTTGGTATCTTTTGTCTCACTGTGAGTCACAGTAGTTGCAGTACCTGAATTATAAAAACCAAGAACCTGGTTAATGCCAAGGTTCCAGAGTGGCTAGCTGTTTGGTCCAGACAAACCATGCGAGAGATTATTTTAACACCACGAGACATAGACAAACCACTACTGAACTAAGCTGCATGGTGGATGTGTCAAAACTGGGAGAAACAGCAGTGTGCGGGCAAAACCAGTGACACATGAGATTCTGGGAAGAAGAGTCAGCATTTGAGATTTGAGAATTCAAAAAGACGCACAGCCACACTTAATGATCCCTCTAAGCAATGTCCCAGGCTTCTGGAAGCTATAAGAAATGCTCTCGAAAACAGATTACCAGGCATCCTAGCCTTACTGCCAGATTATTTTGCAACTACCTGCTCAGTAAATTAGCTAGTCCCTGCAGGGACTCAGGATTAAGCTAAGAAAAACTTCACAATGAGTTCCTTACTCACATGTGAATTTAATTTGTCAATTACTCAAAAGCTAAGAACAAGACTAAAATGCACGTTTGATTTAAGTGTGAGTTTAAGATGGTGTCACCCACTGGGGCCACGAGCTTTCCTGTAACCATAGACTTCTTTAAGCATAATTTGAGGCTTCTCTCTTTGGAGGAAAATGCTAAGACTTTGTTTAATTATCGGCAAGTTGGCTAGCGCCGTGTTGTTATGGGACTAATTGTTATAAATCAGTATGAGGCACACAGGCGCTTTGACTAAAATGTCATCTATAGACTCATCTAATGTTGAAATGAGTTAAAAGTCAATTCTGAAGTAATGACATGAACACCTGGCATGTAACAGTAGCAGGTATGTTCTCAAATCTATTCCAAGAGTTCATTAAAACAGAATTCCTAAAATCCAGGCTAGTTTTTATAGCTAGTGTCTTATTCTAGTGCTTGTTGTATGTCCCACTTGTGGTTGAAAAGTAAAAATCCTTACTTTGGCACTCACGGCCATTTTCCTCTAGATTGTACCCGTTGGGACAGGAACAGGTGTATTTTGGAGAGTGATCATTAATCTGTGGTGCTGGCAGGCATAGGTATTCACATCCTCCATTCTCCATGTTTTCTTCACACCAATTTTTCCCTGGTCAGAAACAAAAGTCCTTTAAAACAGGTATGCCAGTGCCTGCTACATTCATAAAGCCTGTTTTAGATGCTGAAGATATGAGTCTTTGTCCCCAAGGAGCTTAAACTTATCTACTCTGTCACACCTTCAAGTTAAACCAATACCAGTGAAGAATACATATAAGGGTACAGGCAGCATGCTCTCAGGACACCACAGATCCAAAGGAATTTCTTGGAAGTAGTAGAATAACAGTTATGCCTTAAACAGATGGGTGGTTAGGAGGCAGGCAGGTAGAGAAGAGAGGTGAGTGACCAGGAGTGGCACTCATTGGTCCAAAGCTTATAGAGAAGGCTCAGAGGAAGGAGATAAGTGTGTTCTCCTGGCTTTGTCTTGTTCCCACAAAGTGGAAGGAACCCAGCTATAGGGAGGTTTAAGGGTTTTATTTATTTACATATACCCCACCCCCCGCCCCGTTTTCCCTTCACCTAGCCAGCCTTCCTCTTTCAAGGCCCTGGTAACCACTAATCTGTTCACTATCTCTAGTTGTCCCTTTTCCAAACTGTCATATAAACAGAGTTACACAGTATGTGGTCTTTTCAAACTGTTCTTTTCTTTAGCAATATGCCTTTAAAATTTGTTAAGTGTATCTCATTGTGGCTTAGTCATTGTATTTCCCAAATGACTGAAGGATATGAGCCTCTTCAGGTACTTATTAGACAAGTAGAGGTTCTTTGGAGAAATGTCTATTTGAATCATTGACCCATTTTTAATTGGGATGGGTGTGTGTGGGTGTGTGTATTTATTTATATTTGAGTTGTAAGAGTCCTTTATATATTCTGGATAACAGACTCATCGGCTTTATGATTTGCAAATATTATCTCCCATTCTTGGGTTGCCCTTTCACTTTTTTGATAGAATACTTTGAATCACAAAAGTTTTTTTTAAAAATTCTGATGTAGTTCAATTTATTTCTTCTGCCGTGCACTTTTGATGTCATATAATAGAAACCACTGTTTAATCCAAAGTCATGAAGATTTACTCCTATGTTTTCTTTTTTAAAGAATATGCTTCAGGGTCCCTTGAAAAGCTAAATGTGAGCATTCTATGCTTTGGATTCTAAAGCTGTCTTTTTCAACTTTATATGTTTAGGGCCTAGAACTGTACCTGTCACATAATAAACTTTAAAAAAATTTTTTTATTCCCACCCCCCTCACCCCTTTGGCAACCATCAGCTTGTTCTCTATATTTATGGGTCTGTTTCTGTTTTATTCATTTTTTTCCTGATTCCACATATAAGTGAAATCATGCAGTATTTGTCTTTCTCTGTCTGACTTATTTCACTTAGCATAATACCATCCATGTTGTCACAAAGTGGTAAGATTTCATTCTTTTTGTGGCCGAGTAATACTCCACTGTATGTTTGTACCACTTCCTTATCTAGTCATCTATCGATGGACACTTAGGTTGCTTCCATATCTTGGCTATTGTAAATAATGCTGTAATGGACATAGGGATGCATATATATTTTCAAATTAGTGTTTTGGATTTCTTCAGATGAATACCCAGAGGTGAAATTGCTCGGTCATGTGGTAGTTCTGTTTTTAATTTTCTGAAGAACCTCCATACTGTTTTCCATAGTGGTTGCAATCCCACCAACAGTGCACAGGGTTTCCTTTTTCTCCACATCCTCACCAACACTTGTTATTTGTTGATTTAGTGATGACAGCCATTCTGACAGGTGTGAGGTGATATGTCTCATTGTGGTTTTGATTTGCATTTCCCTGATGATTAGTCATGTTGAGCATCTTTTCATTGGTCTGTTGGCCATCTGTATATCATCTTGGGAAAAAATGCCTATTCAGGTCCTCTGACCATTTTTAATTGGATTGTTTGTATTTTTGATGTTGAGTTCTTTATATATTTTAGATATTAACCCCTTATTGGATGTATCATTTGCGAATATCTTCTCCCACTCAGTAGGCTGTCTTTGCATTTTGTTGATGATTACTGTTGCTGTGCAAACACATTTTGAGTTTGATGTTAAGGGTTTCATTTAGCTAGAACCAGTCAAGTATTTTGAGCAGGAGGCGATATAACCAGATGTGCTTGAGGGTCGACACAATCCTAGTTGTGTCACGGTGGGGAGTGAGGGGGTGGAGGAAAGGAAAGTTTGTGGCTACTTTGGAGGCCAGTGCAATAGTCTTGGTGAGAGGGAGTGAAGGCCAAAGGGAGATGGGAAAGACTGAAATAAAAGACTGAACATGGAGGGCTGGGAGGGAAGATGAGAGCTGAAGATCTGAAGCTCTTTCACTAGGAAGTTAGAAATAATACCAAACACCAGGTCTGAAGTGTTTGAGGGAGAGCACAGGAGGGAAACGTTCCATTTTAGAGCAAGTTGAGTCGCTAAAGAGCTACTGATACCCAGCAGGTACTGTGCCATGCTGCTGCCCCATGTTACCTGAAGGCTGGACAAGTTCATGATAGACAATGATATCCTGGGCATCGTTAAGGTTGTTAACTAGGGTGGCCAGCTCCGACCCAGTGAATTTATTAGCTCCATAGACTGCTTCATTTTCCCCATCTATCCAGAAGACACGGTCCTGAAACAGAATCCCCAAATTAACACGTACACTTAGGATTAACAGGTCACTAACTAAGGTCATTATTATTTACTGGCAATTTGAACAGACCAAGTTTATTAAAGGTTGTCTGGGACACTGGATGTAAAACTAAACGAGAAGCCAAGTTCAGATTTCTTAAAGTGTTGCACAGAATCAGTATCTGACTTGTTTCAGGTTTTAAGAGAAAGCAGTTTCTGAAGTCTTGCTCCTCTGCCCTCCCCGCATGCCCGTTCTTTTTCCCCAAGGTGCTACAGTAACTCAAAGGTATACACTTAGATATGAGGCATGCGTCTTACCTCAAAAATTGTTAGCGCTAGAGGATGAGCTAGGAACTCCAGAGACTTGAGCACTACCCTTCGATCTTGGCCGTTCAAGTCCACACTGGATAACATGTGCAATTTGGAATCAAGCCAATAGAGACGGCTCTTTATAAGGTCTAGGGAGGAAAAGAATTTCATTGTATGTAAGTTAGTATTGCTCTGGCTTCCATTTAGAACATCGAAGGAATTCAATATTCTACGTTCATAGTTCCTTCTCCAGCAGGGTTGCTTAATAGGATCCCACAAAGCTTGTGAAGCAGCATGTGGAATCTGTACCCTCATTCATCTGGGGGAACTAAAGGGAGTATCTAAGATTCTCAAAGTAACTGACGGAAGAAACGTTAGTCACACGATAGAAGTATTCAAAGAGGCCAGCATTTTGTTGTTCGCCCCTCATGAGCCAGAAGAAAACTGTTTTAAGCCTACGGTTCAGGAAATGCTAAGGCACCTGTTCCAGGAGTATTTAGGGTAAAAGTTCCCAAGGGCTAACGTTCACTGAGTTTGTGTCACACATCAGGCCCAAAGGGACAGGAATTATAGAGCATGTAATGTAAATTCACCATCCCACTTGTATTACTCAGTGGTTCTCGTCTGAAATTCCTGCTACAGAAGGAACTATGAGTTGTCTGCTGTAGTCCATAATTAACTATCAAGAGAAGTTAAAACTCTGAAGACAGCTGAATATGGTCAAGGAAGAGAGAACATACATACCAAGTGTAATTCCGTTCGGCCATTGGATGTCCTCTGTCACCAGCGGCCATCTATCATATCCATTCATTCCTGCTTTTTCTATTTTAGCTGGTTCACCCCAGTCTGACCAGTACACAAAGCTGGGAAGAATCAAAGTAGAAATGAGCCTCAGTGGTTTAGAACTTATAAAGTTGTAGCTTAAGACAAACATGCAAAGAATGAACAGAAAACTCCAGGGATTGATTTAGACAAATAGTAAGACTTAAGGATTAGACTTAAATTATGTCCTGGGTAAACAAAAGTTGACACTAAGAATCTACAAGCTCATTAACTGTATTAATCTATGTAAGTCTGACATTTAAATTTCGGCCCAAAGTCACAGGTTATATATTTCATTTATAAAAGCCAGTTCTTCCAGAGGAATGAAGATAAATATCTGTTAAGTTTTATAGTAGCGGTAGCTGATTGTGTGCCGGGGAGGCTGCATGGGGGCCAAGTGTGATTTTTGCAGCTTCAGCTTCCTAAGCTGCTTTTTTATGTTATTTAGTGGCAATTTAGGAAACCCCTCAGTGAAATGTTTCTAGAGAGGTCTGTTGATTTCAACTGGACTTTCAGAAAACTTGCACTCTAGATGAAAGCCTTGAGATAATGTGGTTACCAAAATCCTCACAACTTAATCCTAGTACTTGGGTTTGATCATCCAGAGCTAACCTGACAAAGAATTCAGACAAAACTTGGAAATCACTTGTGTGGAAGTTGGGTGGGCATAAGGGTTCAGATACACCTTTTGGTGGCTATCCCATCAAAAGCGTTGTTTCCGTAATGTCAACCAGTCACACTGCCCCCGGAGGGCCTGTCCGATGGATGAGGCCCTCCCAGGGTTGCTCAACTGTGGCAGCACTCGCATCTTGAACTGGACAATTCTTTGCTGTAGGCAGCTGATAAGTCTTGGTATTTCAGTTCTACCTCAGGCATGAGGAAAGCTCCTGGCCTACACAGACAGCATCCAAAAGGCTACGTGACGTGATGAAAAACACAGAATACAAACCCAGACAATGGGTCCACAGCTATGGAGGCCGGTTCACGCAAGTCCGAGTTAAACAGGAACTTCCTCTTGGTCCCGTCTAGGGTAGCTACTGAAATAGTCTTAGAAGCCGCGTCAGTCCAGTAGATGGTCTTGTACACCCAATCAACAGCAATGGCTGCAGGATTATAGACATTGTCGATCATTTTAACATGTGTACCAACCTTGTCATCAATTGAGGCACTGAAATAGAATAGGTCACAAGAAATTTAAGAGTTTGCCACCATCAGAGCCTGGAGAATGGACGTCCTGCTTACAAAATGGTCAACAACTTTGTTCAGAAAGAACTCTAGTAACACCAGAACTCACCACTCAAATTATTTAATGGTGCTGCTTACTGAGACTACGTTAACAATAATGTAGGTTATCTAGTTGCTGGTATGTGTTCTATGTGCAAGAACGATACACTTCTAAGTGAAGCCATCATCTGAGTTTCTATAGTTCCCATTAAAAGCTGCACTACCATTTTTATTTGTAGCAACTATAAACAGTTCTCAATTCACTCTAGAGAAAGGGGAGAAAATAGGAGAAATTAAGATGTCACTTGTTATAATCTTATAGCTGTAGCCATCTTTTACTTCATAGGCAACTGTCAGTTTCTAATGAGGAACTGAGCGCAATTTAAAAATTAAAGCATCAGTGTTTTAGATTTACTATTACCAGCTGGTTAGATGTTAGACTGGAGCTAAATACAAGAGAAATTCCTCCAAACCTTCCCAAAGGCCAAATGCCAATGACTTGTAGGCCAAGACCCCAAGAATGGAACTGAAAGTTACCTGAAGATGGCCTTTTGGCTCAGATCAGCCCAGAATAGTTTCTGAGCAGCAACATCAGCATCGAGGGCCACAGTGTTTCTTAGCTGTTCAACTAGTTGGATGTATTCTTTCCTCTCTAAGCCAACCTTCCTGATGTCTCTTCGGTTAGTGAAGATCAGACTTGGCTCTTTGCCTGCAAGACAGGAGTCAAGTTTATTCAGCTTTGCTGTCAGAAGGCAAGGTCCTTCTAAGTGACCTCCCCCCAAATGAGGAGTCCTGAGAAAGTGAAGGCGTGGCTGAATCCCTCAGGGCTGCTTCTGCCCGAGTCCGTGCCCCTGGGACCTGCAAGGGCTCCCCACTTTTTAAGAAGACAGTTCTGGGGTCACAGCATTCAACAATAGGGCAGTTGATGAATAAGTTACTTCTTTGAATTGTACTCCAGTTTTGGAAGCAAAAGTAAGCAAACTTGGCAGGGATTCATGGTATCACAGGCAAAAGGAAACGACCTAGGGAGGCATCTGGGAAAGTGAGCTGGTATTTAACCTATTATTTTGCAACTGTGCGTTTAGTAGCATGGCTCTCAAGTACCATTTTAGTTTCATATTTAGCTTGACTGTTGTAGCCACTGGCTGGATCTTTCATAAGCACTTACTCATCAAGGTCCCACAGCAACACCAGTCCAAGTCCAAATTTACCTACTGCTTTGCACACGCCTGTGGCAAGATCCATTTGATAGCCACGACTACATTCACACTTGTAACCGCCTTTTAGGTTGATACAAATTTGACTGCAGATTCCTGGATTTTGGCATTCGTCAATATCTAGGGGGGAAATGAGAATTACTCTTGCTGTTCCTAGATAACTGACAGAGATACGCGGCCCTTTCCCACCACCCCCAGGGTTCAGGTGCTCTTCCTTGACTCACCTCCGCAGGTTTTCCTATCTATTAGTTCAAACCCAGCTGCACAGTCACATTCGTAGCCTATAATCAGATCTTTGCAGATATGGGAACATCCACCATTATTAATCAAGCATTCATTCACGTCTGAAATAAAAATGTAGTAGAGTTACTCGACAGATTATTCCAAACTGATATTTGTCCTATAAACGTTTAAAATTCAGGCTATCAGTGACAATTTATCTAGCTCGATAACTTATGATTTTTCCACGAGCTAATAATTTGTCTTATAGACATGTATGTTAGAGTATGCTGGGGGAAATAACAGACCCAGTCTCCTTGGCTAGTTACCAATTGGTTAAGCGGTATTTGGTCAAGTTTCTCTCTCACTGATCAGTTATCTTTAAGGAGGTAAATTATGAACTAGTGTGTCACTGCTTGGGCTTTTAGGTCATCAAAATTCACTCTTGAGTCCAACAATTGAACTGAGTTCACTGACAGTAGTATAAGCAGACACTCTGCCGGGTCCAAACAGCATTTAGCTATGCTGGATGTAATTAACCTTCCCCACTCTGTCCTCAAGCAACCCCTTCACTTACGACAGTCTTTCAAGGGCTCGTCACTCCAATCCCCGCAGTCCTGCACCCGGTTACACACTTTACTGATATCTATGCATTCTCCGTTTCTGCACTTGAATTTTCCGGGGCCCAAGCACTGATTGTCTACAAAGAGAGATTCCCTTAGTGGGTCTGATCAGAGCAGCCCCTTGACTAACCCACAAGAAAAGACCCTTACCGTTTTTGCAGTTGACTTCATCAGAACCATCCACACAGTCTCGGATACCATTACACTGCCTGCTGCCATGGATGCAGCTCCCATCCTCACACTCAAACTGGTCAGGCTGGCAGGTCTGAGACGCTACAGAGGGAGGGAACACCGTGGAATGAAGCCAGCCAAACGGTCCCCAGTTGGCACACGGAAGAGAACCGACCCCGCCGTACTGATGAGAAAGCTACGTACGACAGTTGATCTCATCGCTGCCGTCCTTGCAGTCAGGATCCCCGTCACAGCGCCACTTCTTGTGGATGCACTCGCCAGAGCTGCACTGGATCTCGCTGCCCGTGCACTTGCTGTGTATCACTGGCTGACGGCCACACTGCGCTAGGGACTCATCAGACTGGTCCGCGCAGTCTGCGTCGTTGTCGCACACCCAGCTGAGGGGGATGCAGGAGGAGGTGCTGCACTGGAACTCGTGGGCACCACAGGACGGCGGGGCACAGTCGAGCTCGTCGCTGCCATCATTGCAGTCATCCTGGCCATTGCATACAAAATTCCTGGAGATGCAGCGGCCGCTGGAGCAAGTGAACTCATCAGAGCTACACGTTATGTTGCCTATTGAGAGAGAAGATGCCCCATGGAAAGTGGTCTGGTCCTTTCAAGATTCTTGTCCCAAAAGCTAACCTGCAGATCTTGGATTATGGATCCTAGCCTTCTAGCGTAACTTAAAAGCTACAGTGGAATTATATCCATCTCCAAGTTTACTCGAATTCTAGGAAACAGTCTCACCATATAAAAGATGCAGGGACAATGGAAAAAGAACAGAAATAAAGGACCAAGAAAAGAGTTGAGACTAGAAATTAATTTGAGATGAGAACCACAATGGACTCTTACAGGGACCATGATCAATAACTTAAACTGTAACAAGGGATTTCGTTCTGGAAGGCAGAGACTGAGTTATCTTTAAATGGACATACTGCTTATCAGGCCAGGGCCACATCATTAACTGAGACTATCACGCATTAGGTATTCAGGTAAATATCTATTCATAATAAGCATTATGACACTATCACCAAAAAGAAGCCATTATAACACCATACATAGTTCTTTCTCTTTTGATGGGTCAGGAACAACAGGTCTTAAATACTTAAAAGTTTTAGAAATCACTTCTAGGGCTACAGTCGCAATCTAGCAGCCAGGTATGCTAATAATGATAAGCTAGTCAGAGTAGCCAGTTTGTACTTTGGCTCAAACTCTAGCCAAATGAATTAAAGTCACAATTTGGTGGTAATTAGGGTACAGACCACGACTCTCTTGGGAAGCAAAGTCTAGATTTAAGAGGGAAACACTTGGCAGCTCCAGGACTTACTAATACATACATAAAGCTCGATTCTAGGATTAAACGGCAAAACTCATTGGACTAGGTGCAGTGGTACTGAACTCAGGAGGTGACTTCTACACACAGTTGTTGTTTCAACTGCAGGTGCCCTCAGTTCACACGTATATTACCGCATCAGGAGGCCCGTGCTTGTCAGACTTGGAAGCTGTATTTGTAGAAGCCCTATAAAACGGGCGGTAGCTTGAAAGAGCATTGAAAGCAATGTTTGTTCAACCTAGAGATTTTCCCAGGGCCTCACCTTTAACATGTAGCATTTATTACACATTTTCCAAGAATAGAAGCATGATAGGATAAGAAACGGAGTTGGCTTTTACAGGTAGGAACTGTGACAGGAGACAAAGATCCCACCAGTTGGGTAGAGTTTTCTTTGGGTACTTGCTAGCATGATGTTAATTAACTTTTGGAAGGGTTAAAATAGAATCAGATTTGGGACTAGGAAATACTTATATGATACTCAAGTAATTTATCCATTCCAATAAGTAGATCCAATTTAGACCTAGGAATAGTCCCCTTTTAGTTTTATTGAGGCAAAGACAGGAAAGCCTAACAAAGATAAAAGCCCACACCACTGGTGCTTTACTGAGCTACTTCTAAGTGTTAAAGGCCTTGAATGACTTACCTTCTTATTCCTATTTGCCTAGAAAAAACACAAGAGCAAGCAATGGCCATTTACCCTGTGGACTTCTTTCAGACTTCTAGGGCAGTTATGAAAGCCAAGTAGTTGAGCAGATAGCGAAGTCACTGAAAAGCGAGTCAACGTAACTGTGTCTTTATGCTTAAGGTAGCTTCCCCTGCCCACCCTTCTTTGAGAAAAGGGGTCTTTGGGATAAGCCACTCAACACTGATCTTCTTACCACAGTTTTCTTCATCTTCTCCACTGTCACAATCATTTTCACCATCACATCTCCAGGACACTGGGATACACTGAGTAGAATGGGCACCACAGCTGATTGAATTTATGCGGCATGTTCTCATATCTGTTGATGATATACAGTCTCAAAAGAGCCTCCAAACTCATCAGTGCCAAGATGCTGCTCCCATGCTGCTTGGAAGTGGTAAGTGAGTTACCTGTAACTCAGTGGCCTGGCATACTGGTGAAATTTGACTCACTAGTTAAAGCCTGGATAGATTCTTCGCCAGCTCCACTGCTTAGAAGCCATGCCAACCTATGCCACCTGCCAGTACACCTGAGAGCCTCGACCACGTTACTCCTTTGGGGTTCTGCGGCATCCCCAGTTCTGGCTTTTGTTTTAGTTGGCGTAGTTTGGTTTACTGGCTGGCCTGCTCCTTGACCATAATTTATCTGTTGGCTATCAAGTGGCACACCCAGATATCTAATCCAAACTTCATTAAAGGCCAGATGGTCTAACACCGATGAAGCCTTCTAGCTTCCTTTGTAGGCCTCCTTTGCAACCTCCTTTAGATTTACATCCTGCAAAGTAGGGACACCCCTAATTCTTGATTTCACTGGGTCATCCTCTGCTAGAACTTGGGGCTCAATCTTTACGGAAACTGTCTGTACCTGTGGTAGTTCCCCTCCTTCTTGCCTAGAAAATTGGCATCACATACATTTTTTTTCCTTTCTGCTTGACCTTTTTTGGGAACCATTTTCTAGACCAAAACTTTGTTCATGTTACTCCTCGACTTTTAGTGCTTCCAGAGGTCTCTACTGCCTCAAAATGAACTCTAAGGCTTTCTTCTCCTTGACTTTCAAATAAACCCAAGTCATCCTCCACTGTGATCTCAGACTTTTTCCTAAGTATCAGCCTAAGGACACAGATATTCATTTGCACAGCTATGAATTTTCTCTTATTTAAGAACAAACTGTAACCTCCCTATTTTAATACCTTTAGGTTACATGTTTGTAACCTAAAAAAAAAATCACTATATGACCCTACTTCTAGCCACTTTACCCCTTCAGTGATAGATTTCGTTCATAACATGGAAAGCTGTACATTTAAAGGCTTATTCTTGGCCTATGGGGGACCCTGACGTCTTGACTTAGCTTCCAGGACCAGAGTACCATCTGCTCAGATTCATCATTATCAAACATTGGAAATCGGTGCACCTAGTCAAGGAGTTCTTAAAGAAATCTGCAGGCTTCAGTCTTAAATATTCAATAGTGAAGCTACCCAAGAGAACGTCAGTCTTGTTAGACTAGGGAGAATATTTGTGAAAGTACACTCACCAACTGTTAATGACTTGACTGACTTTGGAGTCAGTTGGCCTATACTTTAAGGGAGTCAGAGGAAAACCAACACCAAGTATTGGGTTAAACAGAACTTTGAGCTATGAGACACAGAACAGCTTGAAAAAGTCCAAACCAAGTCACACTCACAGCACTGCTCTGGGGTTTCGTCAGAACCATCTTCACAGTCAAAATCCCCATCACACTGCCATCGGCTGGGGACACACTGGCCGTTGTTGCACACGAAGTCAGACTCCGCACACGTCTTCTTCACTACAAAAGTGTTTTGTGCATGGTTCAAGTTGAAATCACTTACCCAAGAGCCCCATATGCCCAGTGAGGGCAAAACTGCCTTTTGACATGTTTTATTCCCCATCCAACTGCCAATATCCAGGAGAAACGTAGAAAAATCTTTTTTTTTCTTTCCCCTAGAGGAGAAAGGTGGTCCTTTGGGAGACTTAAAGGATGCTGAAGTCAAGGTAAGACAAAGGTTTCCCATTATCTTACTCCTCTGGGATACCTTATAATTCTTGCCTGTTTTATAATGTTGAGATTAAGTAATAGGTTCGTTCTCTTCAGGCTTTTCTTCAAACTCATTCAAGTCCTTCGTAAGTTTAGTAGCCAAACATTCCATCCTCTGACTGGATCACAGTGTAATTGTCCTGGGGCCATATCTTAACAACACATGGATTTAGTGTCAAGATAGAAGGCCACATCCCAGGACTGAATATTGTCACCTCTGCAGGTCTACTGGGGCCGAGGAACCCACTCGGTAAGAAACAGAGAAAGCTAAAACCCAAATATAAGATAGGTCATGTTTAGCATCCTGGGTGGACTAACATCAACCAGCTCAAAGTCACTGAAGCTGCTAAGGAAGCTGCCAATATCCATTACTGACTGCTGGAGTTAAAATAGCCTACAACAGGGTATTGGTTCTGCTATTAATTCTTTATCAGGGCAGGCCTTTTCTCTTATGGTTAGGGTGATCATACACTTTGTTGTCCGATTTGGAACAATCTCAGTAGAAGGGGAACAAACACTGTTCATTACACCAGGAAGATAAGCATAAACCAGCATTTTCCTAAGCAAACCAGACAGCTTGGTCACCCTCCCTATGAGAATGTCAGAAAGTACGAGTCTTGAAAAGTAGCCACAGAGGGTATTCTAGGCTCATCCTTCTCAAGCTATATTCTTCTTTGCCCAGGTGCCTATACATTCTATCTGAATTTCTCGTTTAAAACATTCTTCTCTAACAAATACTCTGTAATGACAAATCAGTTAAAAGCTGGCAATTTGCTAAAAATTTGAAAGAGACTGCTTAAGTCAGGTGTTCAAGCTAGGTACAGCTCTCCGAGGTTAGAATGTCCTAGTAAACTAGTGGGCCACTCTGGTTTAGCTTCCGGTATTACAAAGGGGGTAGACAATGATTAAAGTCAATTTCTAGAACTCAAGATGAGGAATTATGATGATATTCCAAAAAAGGATTATTTATCTCCTTGAATTGTGTAGCCGAGGAAACAAGAAAGGTTACGTTAGCTCTTAGATTCACACCTATTTCTAAAATCACCGAAATATTCAAATCCCAGTGTTAACGTTTAAGTGCTATCCCAGGCCCATGTTCTCCTGAGTACGTAGGAAGATGTCAGAGGGTCTGAAGAACCACGTGCTGTAATGCAACCTGGAATACTCCTCAGAATTTGCAAAAGAGGGAGCAGGGAATTGTGAAGAGACCACAGGATGTTAAGATGTATAAAATACTACAGAGACAGGAAAGATTGGCTGTATTACAAAGTGAGCAAAAGATAAAGAGGGACAGGAAAATTGCTGGAGTTCACCTCTCTCCATTCTGAGCATAGACTGGGAGGGTACCAAAAGGCTACTTGAACTGGGTGTTGAAAGATGGATACAAATTGAGATGTGCGGCAGGGGAAGAGGACTGCCGGTTACATAGTTAGGGTATCTAAGTCACTGATTAATCAGCTCCGCCTAGCACACAACGAGTTACTGGAACAACAGAAATACGTGGCTTGTGGAATTCAAGCTGAAGTTGACTACATATGCTAAATGGCAGGCTTGAAAGAAAGAGCGCTGCTGAAACTAACCAAGTTCAATAGAAAGAGATTAGACAGAAAAAATAGGAAGTGGCTTTTCCTTTCCATGGAGGAATTTCTCAGAGAAAAATTCTGATCAAGAATATATTTAATTTTTCCCACCTTGCGTGATCTTGATTGTATATATACATTTACCTCCTCACCTCTTCCAAACCCCCCTGCCATGTGCCTAGAAGTTATTCATGCAGAGACTATTTTAGGAAAAGCCAGTAGTAACCCGTAAGATGACCCAGGTTAGTTTCTACTGAGTTAGTCATATTGTAAAAGATGACGTCCCAAACATGAAGAGAACGATTATTTTTCTAAGGAAAAGCAATGGGTTTTGCCAAATATGTAAGTTTAGAATAGAGGAGGAATTGCTACCTTTACCAAGAGAACAGTTGACAAGAGTGAGGTCCTACCAGTGGGATAGTCAGTGAGGGAATTCTATTACCTCAGACACTCAGAAACAGTACGGAACTCCATGTCTTACAGAGTAGATGAAAATCTTTGTGTTAGAATGAATGACAGTGATGGAAAAGTGTTGCACAGGAGAACAATTCTTGGTCCTGACACTACAGAGAAGTTTGTTCCCTGAGACTGTAGAATGTACTTCCTATGCTTCCCAATGGGCTACGAATGCACATATTGGCATGAAAGCAGCCCTGGTATCGCTCTGAGAGCTCAAGCATAGGACAGTCTGCCACAACATTTACTCTCTAACATTTTAGTAATCATGCAGGAGGAAGCAGGTGATGGCATAACAAGCTGGCAGTTGATGGAATCTACATTAAGCTTCTATTTTTCTTCTGTATTTCTAGTGTGCATAGTGGGCATCTTTATATAACATCTTTTAGAAGACAATTGACAGTATTATCACCGACATTCACACACACCACATTTTTTGGGGGATTTTTACAACCTAGAACAAAGGGATCGTAAAGCAAACTTCAGCATGTAGTCAAGGTACCTAAATGTCATCTTGACATGCAGTTCTCAGCGCTTCTGGCTTGGCATGAGGCTGTATAGATTTCATAAACAGGCATTTCTCACCATGATCTTTTGATAAATGCTGATTAATGGGTATGACAGTAGATCCCCTATTCTCATGGGAGAGATGTCTTCCACCCTGCCTCATGCTTGAGAATTAGTGTCTATTGTAGGCAGAGAATTAAAAAAGAATTCTTATCTGATCTCTGATCTGTGCTGGCTTGCAGTTTCTATGCCAGGAGTTAATTAATCCTCTGAAACTTTAGGGACTTTTTACTGTCCATGGCTTGCTTTCTTTTTTAGGATCAGAACCATTTGAGAATTTAAAAAAGGAAGTCTGTCCTAAGCAATCTTTTGTCTATCTCCACTTCTGGTCCTCTCCTCCCTTCTCCTACCTTCCTATACCAAATGTTTGCCTGATCGAAGAGAAACCAGGTCCTGCCATTTAAAAGGAACTCCACTTCTTTATAGTCAACATTCTAGACTCAAATTGATAACCCAATGTCAAACATTCAATTATATTCCTCTAGCCCAGGAAGTACAGAATTTTTAGACTCTGGTTCAAAACATGTCTTAGGAGTGGATTCTATTTTCAGAGTCTCGATAACATTTGTAGAAACTAAGACAACATCATTACTTTTCAATAAAATGCATAAGTCCTGGTGAGGTGGCAAGTGAGACTGCCAAACTCTTTACTCACCACAATTCTTTTCATCACTGCCGTCAGCACAGTCTTCGTCCCCATCACATTTCCACAACATCGTTATACATCGGCCATTTGTGCACTGGAATTGGGAAGTGTCACATTTGGCGTTTCTTCCTAAAATCAGGAAGGAACAGTTAACTAAGCCTGGGATACAAGGCTGGTTCGTTAGAGACGCAAGTTACCCAAAACCCATGGACAGGGGTCCTCTGGAAAGGAGCTGCAGACCCAGCAGGCTGTCACCTTCTAGGGGGCAGAGTCGCATAGGTCTTGGGGCAGAGATGACAGTAACTGAGTCTTTAGCTGGGCACACATCATCTAGATAAGACTCGATTTCCCAACCTTGCAGCGAGGCGCAGCCTGAGACTAAGTTCTGGCTACTAGAATGTAAGCAGGGATGGTATATACAACTTCTAGAAAATATTCTCAGAGGAACAGGGGATCCATTTTCCTTCCCCTTTTCTGTTTCTGGTTCCTCAAAATTGGGCACGGTGGCTGGAATAGCAATTTGGGGCCAATGCAGCCAGACCAAGATAGAAGGAATCTAGATCGCCCAGAGACCACAGGGGCATTTTCACCTGCCTCTGGACTCACTCTCTCATCTGTGTAAGCCACGTGTGTGGCTATAATCACACAGCCAAATCCTAATCTTTTAATGGCATTTCTGATCCACATTCCATACTGTTATTCACGAATGATGCTCTTATTACAAGCAGAGTAAAGGAGACTTAGAAGGGGTGGCAAGGAGAGGGGAGACATAGCGGTTTAACAACCCATGGTTCCTCACCTTAGAACTTGAGGTCTGATTGGAAAAAGACATGTTTACAAAACCGCTCCAAGATAAGTTAAAAAGCATCAAGAAGGTACAGTTAAGGGCCAAAGGGAGATGATTTTTAATTTAGTGACGGGAGAAAGCAAAGTAAGGTAGAGCCGCAGACCTGGATTCTATTTCTCTGAATCTCAGTTTTCCTATGCTCGATGTATGGATATTTAATTCACATCGTAGTATAAACTAATTCTTGTAAGTGGGGCACTTAGGTGTTTTGTCTGGCAGGGGACAGGTAATGTTCACGTGTTTCCTGTCACTAGCAAAGCTGTCCTTCTGGCAGGTGTGCTTTCTTTGGGGTAAAAGACCAAGATCTGGTTGCTTAATGCAAAAATACTGCAACTATCTGAGAAACCCTGCAGAGGCATCGAGTTCGTGCAGGACATCCGAGGTCCTGCCACCTTGCCACATTAGCAGCTGTGACATGCTGGCATAAAAACAGACGCTGCGGTGACGAGCCCAGACGGGAAATGTTCTGTAATGTACACAGTGCTCTCGCTAGCCTCCCTCATATCAGCTACTCCCTACTTTCTGGGAACATTCTATGCTTTGTGGCTAATTCTAGGCAGATGGAAATTTGATCCAAGTCAAGTTTACCATCCGGGTGTGGTTACTTTAGGTACTGAATGTATTTGTTTAAAACCTATATGTATCACTCTCCTCCCAAGAGTCTAGTTAGGCTGGGACACAGATACAAAGCAGTACGATTCGATGGCATTTCCTACCTATAATCCGTACTATTCATTTGCTCCACAAGTATTTTATTAGGTATAAGATACTAGGGATTTAGGAGGGAAAACGAGGGGAGGGTAGAGGTTGTGGTCAGGAAGCATCGCCTCCTAGTTTTTATACCTAAACCCAGTAGGAAGGACCTGGCTGCCTCCCACCTTCCCCCATCATGGCTGTAGTCTCGATATATTCTCAATGTGCTCAGTGCTGGGGTACCTGTTCCAGGTGGCATTGGCTGTCGTTCTGTATCCCCGCTATCTCTGAGGGCTGTGAGAGTGATAAGAATCTACTTGGAGTGTTTCATGTGAAAATAGAAAAAGAGCAATTTGAAGTCAGAGTACACAGATGTAAATACACTTGGAAAGAATAGTCAGGTTACAGTTAGGATCCTGTGCAGACTGAAAGGCTCTGAATTTTGTAAAGGTTTTAGTTACCAAAGTTTGTTCAGTCAAAATGAGACGAAAACATTGATGTCGATATCTACACGGTCAAAAGGTAACTGTATAATCAAACTGGGACAGGGACTTAAAAGTAGGTGTCAAATGATGCTTTTCCCCTTTAGGGTCAGGTACCTGGAAGATCTCCTTCCAAATGAGTTTTGAAACTACAGACTTTACAGGCCTTCAGGTGGCCTGGGATTACATATAGGCCCATAATACCCTAAGGCTGATGTTTAGTCCAATATCGCCTTAAAGAGGATCTCTGAATGTAGGTGCAACACACAAGCCATCAACAACAACAAATGATTGTAAAATCCCGGCTATGCTGCTCCCAGAGTCCATACTGAGCAGGCTCAGGACAGACTTAAGCATTTTCTTAGTGTTTATTCCAACAGACTAAGACAAAAAGGAATTGAATGTCTACCTTTTCTTCTTATCTCAGATGTTTCCACTCCACCCAAGCTTCCTCCTGACTGTCCTAAACTTGTGTGTTACTAGGATATACCCAATGAGCCTCCATTAGGAAGGAGGAAAAATTGAGGTTAGGAGTACAGTATGCCCCTCAATATCCCTGCTGGTTCAAAACAGGAGCGAGAGTGGGGTGGGTAAGGCCCGTGGGCTTTATAAAACACCCTTCAGAGCGAGGCGAGTAAGGGCCCAAGCTTCATGGTCATGTCTCTTCGTTTCCTAAGCACTTTGTTTCCAGAGATTGTCCCAGGGCAGAAAGTACCCCCGAGTTCTGCCGATCCCCTGCATCACACAGAGTGGGAGACCTCAGCCACCTGTCTACAGCCCTGGGTTTTCTGTGCAAGTTTCAAAAAGATCCCACTTTTACACTTCTGGTGTTCAATGGGGAAGGCTGTTACCGTGCAGAGCTCGAGAATTGAAAGCACCACACGAGTTAAGAAGCTTTTGGTTTCCAAAGCTTTGGGGATTATAGGCTGTGGACCTGTAGTCTATTTCCATCCATGACAGTTAAGTTTTACATTCAGTATTATACTTTCATAAAGGAAACAGGTTGAGCTTGAAATCATCTACACCCGATGTTCTTTTAATTCTTAGGCTCAGCTAAAGCTAATGATGCCTCAAAAAATAACCCTAGAAGTAGAGGCGCTGGGCCCTCTATATTACGGAATCTACCTGCCCAGAAAGGTGAAAATTTGGAGTAAATGTGACTTTTTTGTAGGTCCCATAGGATTTCACAGGAAAGCCTTAGGGCCAAAGGGGTAGCTGAAGTGGGGTAAAATGCCAAGATAGTGGGAAGCTGAGTGTTCCACTTCTGTCTGAAGCAGGAAGGCTTTCTTTTGACTATTGGAGTTTTGTGTGAGAATTTGAATGGGGCTCTGTTGCTTTAAGACATCAAACTGTTGGACTAGATCTAGGTTTCCTTCTAGCTCTAATACTTGGAATGAATACCCCTGCCCCTTTGGGTCAGGGGGTACTAAGTCACTTGTACCTAGTCACACACGTGGCTATTTCCATTTGTAATGAATGAATGCCCAGAAGTGTCCAAGGATCCCTCACAGAAGTACACAGATGGAATCATACTATGCAAACTTACTTCAAGGCGCCCATGTCCCAGGAGCCTTGCTTACCTAAATAGTTAACGCTGCTACCCAGATATGTTGGCAGGTCACTGGGTCCAAGAAACTCGGGGTTTTAAATGCAAATAGAAGTCAGCCTGCTGTTGTCTAATTGTCCCTGCAAGGGTTAACACGGAAGAACAAATTGTAAGCTTCAGTAAAAACTACACAGACCTTCAAGTAAATAAATACCAAGGCTTGACAGTGGGCTCCCGATTTCCCTGTGGGGCTCCTTTGCAGCACCTTTGCTGGACTGTCACACAGGGATGCCCAGAGTATGGAGATGTTTCCGAATGTCAGGCTGAGACATGAACTCCAACCTGCTCAGAGGGGCTCACGCTGCTACACGGCCAGGACTAGCAGGCCAAAGATTCCAATCTCTTACACTCCTCCTCACTGCTTGAGCAGGCGAGTATCATCATCTACTGGAATTTCTTCAGTCCATTTGTTTTGGCACTTCTGGGGCCGCCAAGGGCATTTATTTTTAGTTGGGCTCACTTCTGCTGCTTGCCACTTTAATGCCAATCTTTCTATTCATAGGCAAAAACTTGTTTTAGGACAGGCAGATTTCCAAGTCAGCAAAGTTTTCCTACAGGGAAGAAGGTTAGTAAGAGGAACTAAGGAAAAGGGCCCCTAGACAGCCAGCACACAGGTTGTTCTGGCCTTTTTAAAGTCCACCTCGGAAGCCCTGGAAGCACCAGGTGTGGGCCAACTAAAAACTGTTTAATACTTAGGTCAGTCCTTCTGAGTCGCCCAAATAAGTGAATCCTATAGTTCAATTGGCAAATAGTTTTGTTTGTGTGTTTGTTTTTCAATTTACATCAGATTGAGATCATCTTAAGGATCGTGGATAATTAACTTAATTTTTGTCGTCGTTGTCGTTGTCGTTGTTAGCCAAACACTGCTCCAAGACTTCAGTCGCTTAATTCATTTAATTCTCAATCCTACACGGTCAGTGCTACTATTCCCCTTTTATATATCAGGAAACCTATTCAGAGAAGGGAAGTACAGTACTTGCCCAAGGTCACTCTGGGCAGACCTAGAATTTGAACCTGGGCAGTCTGGCTCCAGATACTGGGCTACTAAGCATGCATACAAACTAGAACACCTGACTCAGGATTACTTCCTTCTAGAATATTCTGTTGATTTGTAATTTGGATAGTGGAGCCAGTTTAATCCAGAATTAGTTAGTTTTACTTTTCAAGATGACACTATCCTAACCCAGCTTTATTGTTGAGATAGAGCCCTCCCTCCCTTCTCCATTTTAACTTTTTTAAAATGCTGGTAGAGTCTACTCAGCAGGCCTTTTTCTAGAGGAATACTGTGCTTGGTTTTCTTGCCTAGGGCATATAGGTCAAGTCAGAGCAAAGAACCTCCTGATATTCTTTGGAATGGAAGTTAATAGTTTTTGTGGGTGGTGAAATACTAAATCAGTGATTCTCAAGCTCTAGTTTGCATCAGAATCCCCTGGAGGGTTTGTTAAAACACAATGCTGGGCCCCACCCCGGAGAAATTTTGATCCAGTGGATCTAGGGGGGGCCCAAGTTTGCATTTCTAATGTGTTCCCAGACGATGCTGACACTGATCACAGTCTGAAACCACTGCAGGAAGGTTAGGAGGCTAAGATTCTACCCCCCGCCCCCATAAGCCCTCATACCCATCATGGATGGACACTGGTGGTAAATGCCAGTCTTACAACAGACATGGTGACAACCTGACATAAAGCCTTTGTGCCCATTAGGTAAAATTCATCTAGATGCCTTAACCAGCACACACAGGACAATTTCTTCTAAAATCTGTCTTCCTCTTTCATTCGTCCCATCTTTGATTGGCCCCATCAGTTACTGTAAGTCAGTCGTCCAATAAGGAGCCCGGATTCTTCTCCCCTGACATTTTGCCAAAGCCCTGGCTGTGGCCAAGCCCTCATCTCACTTGATCTAAGTTCGTCTCCTGGTCCTGTCTATAGGCGGCCTTGTTCTGTATCCAAATCAAGATAGTGGTGATTCAAGCAAACTTGAATGGCCCAAAGTGCCAAAGACAGTATCACTTCCATGCTTCCCACTGGCTCCGGAATTGAGTCTAGTTCCCTACTTACTTCCCCCGACTTTTCCTTATTAGATACCACCTGCCATCTGCTCAGGCTACATACACCAAGAGGCCCCACTCACTTCCCCAGACCTGCGCCCTCACTGTTGCTTTGTCTTGATTTGCTCGTGTTACTTAGCCCTGTTCACTTATCTACCAGGAGTGGGCTCATATGACACCCCTTGAATGAGGCCCTCAATTCCTTTCTTGACCAGTTAGGTGTGGTCTGGCTGCCTTCCTGTAGTTCCTGGCGCCTGTTACACAGCTGCCACATACTGAGATGTCCTTACCTACCTGTTTCCATCTCTACAAATGGAGATCCCCTAAGGCAAGGCCTGGAATTTCTTTGTAACTTGGGACCTGGTGCCTGACATCTGAAGATTCTTTAGTCACTAGTGAATATTCCTGGATGCATCAGTTGATTTGTTCACTAACAAAACTGGTCTGCTATAGAATTGTTTTCAAAGCATTCTTCCCAGCTTTTCTGAATTTGAAGCCAAGTGTGACCAGTTGTTTCACAAGCTAGAATACTTTGAAAGACTCTAGGTTATAAAGGCCACCGTTCCCTATGCCTATGAGGCTATTTTCACCTCATCTTTGTGATACTTTGTCATTTAAAACAGTGTACTTTTCCACACTTATCTGTCAGAATGCGTGTGTCAGGGTGAGTATGTCAGCCTCCGTTCCATGTGAGGAGAGAGGTTCGGACACACAGGGAAAGTTAGAAGTGGCTAACTGGTAAAGTTAGAAATTTGATGTATGGGCCCAGGATTTCACTTCTGACACGTGTGAGCAATGTTGGCGGCAATCCATTGTGCTCGAATCAATGCCACCTTTGTAAGATCATCTGCAGAGATCGAATAGCTTCTGGCTTTGTCATATTAGAGTCTAAGTTCTTGGTGATTTGGGGGAAACTTCGTGAGCTGTAACCCAGATGGCATGTGGGAACTACAGCAATTTTCAGCTGCTATCAGCCTCTTTCATGATTGTCTTCAGCACTGGATCTACTCATTCCTATCCAGTGCTTCTGTCCTATGCTGTCTTTGGATCACTGATTTCCTGGGTTGACTTCCTCCCTAGATTAAATGCCAGGAAGGAAGGGACCAACTCTGGTCACTGTGTCCCATGCCTGGTGCCATATGGTAGGTGCTCAGCAGATGGAGGTAAAATGGTTTCAAGCAGATGTATAAAAGAAGGTCCGCACCAATCTACCACCTACTTAGTGAACCTACAGATCAGTTAATAACTCAGATCTTGGGAAGCGTTCTTAGGAAAACTAAAGATTAGAGGTAGTCTATAAACTAGGAACCCTATTTACTCCTAGTGTTTGGGGGAAGCGTTAAGTTAGAACACATGAATAACTTGCAAATGTTGTATTTAATCGAAGTATGAAGTTAGAACACATGAAGTAACTTGAAAAAGTTGTCTACCACCAAGGTTTTATTAACTCCCTTGCACTTGGCAAATTGCAAGCCCCTCTCCATCCCCCACTGCCAACAGCACATCTAAATACATGAAGGCTACCAGCCAGCAGAGCCAATCCAGATGACCCAAGTTCGTGGCAAGGTCAACCATTCTAGCCAGTGGTCCCATCTTATAGTTTCTTCCCCCAAAGCTGTCTCTTAAAGACAAGGCCGGGAATACCCTCCTGCTGTTCTACCCACACATGTAGCATCTCTAAAATACAAAATGGGCAAAGGATCTCTAAACAAACGTGAAGTTTTGTTTTGTTTTGTTTTGTTTTGCAGCACAATCTCTGTATTTACTCTCCCAACACCTAGCAGGCATGCTCTTGCTTAATTTAGAGCCCCAAATAGCGTGCTAACTTTAAGGTATCACCTACCACCTCATTTAGATTCTGCAGTGCTTCTAGCATTTCTAATGATATCTATAGTTTCTATGGCAAGCCAACAGGAGAGTTTAGCAAAGAGATACCAATTCAAACTGAAAAATGTACAGACTGAAATTAAGATGATTTTCACTTACAAAGCCAGACTGTCCTAGAGCTAAGTCACACTCTGCCTTGAAAAGCTATCAGTTCTCAGATTTCCCAGCCCAAAACTCTTTAGCTGGGCAAAAAAAAAAAATGTCCCTGGACCACTTCCTTATGTTCAACAGGTACATCTCATCCATCACCTGTGCAGAAGGTATTCTTGGACTCTGCCTTGAAAGTAGTCCCAGTGCTGTGGCCTAAGTACTCTCTGGAGATTAACTTCAAGTAGAAGGGAACATCCTGAACATTACAAGGCTGTCAGCTAACCATCTGGAGGGCAGCTGTAGTAGCCCACCCCAGAAGCTCTCCGAAGGCAGGTACCTTTATCATAAACATTGTTACAGACCTTATCACAGCCCTTTAAGGCATTTCCTTTCATATAGGCTAGTATGTGAAGGAGGCTTGCCAAAGAAAGGTCAGCATCCAAAGTAAATTTAATTATGGTGACTTAAATATTACATATAGGTGCCTAGACTTGCTCCATTCCCTCTATTGAAAAAGAGAGCTTTACTCACATTCTATGAGAAATAGAAAACGGTCTAGATATTTAATGAGTTGTCTATATACCTATGCTGTGTTCTGAGTCTTCCGGCCTTTGGATCAAAACCCAAAGCCACATGACTGGGAACTGTCTGTTCCCTTGATCTTATGGCCAAGTCCTATTGTAGGAGTTCTTGTTCAGTCTTATCAGTTTGATACTCCTCCTGGAACAAAAGGGGCTTGCAACTACTTTTTTACCTTTTCTAGAATTATAACAAAACTACTTCAGCGAAATTGAGTTTATGGTTATCCAATTTTATAAATGGCAGAAACACTTCAATCAGGCCTTCATTTCTTTTGAGCATGGAGACTGCCATAATTTAAATATGCAGCTTTGTTGTACTAAAATCATTAACATTTGGCAGCTCTACTGACCTTGGCCTTTATACGAGCTTTAGGTATCTGGGAATTCAAGCAATAAAAACAATGAAAATGACACAGGACAGGGTATATAGTTAAATATCACATGAAGTGGGCAATGGGGCGATTCGGGGAACAAAGCTGCTCCAGACTTTAAGAAGCTGTCATTGTCAATAAGGGCTAACCCAGTGACCCTCCTGTGAAAATCTCTGCTCACATTCTCATTCTTTGGCCTCGATGAGGGTTATGACCATCGGCATACCTTCCCTTGGTGCTACAAGATGAGTCAGGTTTATTTTCCCCTTGACCTCCAGTCTCCTATCCCTCCAGGTCTCTTAGTGCTGCCAATTTCACCAACCCCCTCCCCCCACAAAGAGAGAAGTTCTGTCTACTGTTTCGCTAACTGCTAACCATATCTGAATTGCTCTCACAAAACCTTTGTTCTTCTAGGCTTTGTCCTTAACAAATAGATGGCAGCCCAGATCCTAATCTTGACTCCCTAGGCTGGAGGAAAATGTCCTAGAACTTGCAGTCAGGTGTACTACACTACTGAATTTTAACTTCTCGCATTAGCTTGCCTTAAGTTCCTTGCCAGGGTCTTAGACCACACTTTTCTTGTCCTACAGTATTTTAGATCAGCACCATAAGTGTAGGTGCCTGTGTGTGTGTGGGTGGCGTGGGGATGGGGAGAAGGGTAAGTGTAGACGACCAGGGCCAGAACGTCAGCCTAGAACTTTGAACTTCAGACAGGAGCCAGGCTGGGTTGGATTGGGGTCAATACCTGCCTCAGCCAACCCTCAATTCCCTCCAGTTCAAAAGGATGTGCCTCCTTCCCTCTGAAGAACTTCAGTTTTGTATGGGCTTCTATTTTCCACTGTTCATGGCATGTCACATATTTCATAAGTGACCTAGGGGAGCAAAAGGGATCCTCACCTACTTAATACAAAGTGAACATATGCCTTCAGCTAACTCATTTCAACTGTTTCGGTGCATTCATAACATTCTATAGGGTAAAGTTAACCTCCCATGGAAAGTTATTATATGTTAAATTAAGAGAATTCCATGCAGAGAAGAACATGTAGCAAAAACAAATATTTTCTCCTACATTCCTGGACAGTAAGTTCTGATATATTTTAGGGGTTTTTTTAAGTTTGTTTTTTTTGAAATGCTAATGAAAAGTATGGTGCAAAGCATGGCACTATTCTGAGAAATCGCTTAATAAGTTAATACTGCTCATCCCTTAATGATTAATGTTGGAGTCTGAAAACGCTTGTAGGCAAAGCTTTTCCAGGCTCTCGGGTTTGTGACACATCAGAGCCCACTTTCAGGACACACTCTCCGTTTCTGAGGAGCCTAGGCAGGGGAAAGTATTTGAGAACAGTAGGGCCAAGCCTGTCGGGTCTTTTACATTCCCTTCAAGATAACGCTTCTCAGGCTGCTAAATTTCTAGTCCGCGGAACCATGTGACCAACCTAAACGTGACCAGGCGGTCAGCCAATCGCGGCTGGCAGACAAGTCCGTCCCAGCTTCACAGGCTCCGGACAAATGGAATCAAAGGGCAGGGGGCATTCAGAGACTTAAAACCACCAAGTATTGCCCCAGAGGCTGCTTGACCAGACACTTTAAAGTTCGCTCTCACTCAGGAGACACGGGACTGCAGGCAGGAGGGCGTCGTAAGCCACCAGGCTATAGGAGCTAGGAATTCTGGAATGGGTACTTAGGACAGGGGCAGTTTTCTGCCCCAATTCCCTAGAGCTGGTAGGCAAATCCCTTGGTGTCAAGTCAAGACCACTTTAGGGACCTGCCAGAATCCTGACCGAATCCTTTTAGAAGGGCTTCCTGTCGCCTGCCCAGGAAAGTTGTGGGGCCCAAAGTGGGAGAGTGGCTGAGGACAGGGCCCCCAGGCCCAGTGCGACAGACCGTGGGGACTCCACAGAAGTCACCACCGCCCTTCCAACAAGCCACAGCCACACACCAGCTCTCGAGCTACTTACTCCCTTTGATCTATTGTTTAAAATGAAGGCTAATTACAGCCACTAGATTAGGTCTCAGTTCCTCTCGAGGAAATCTCACCGGTACGAGGATCAGCAAACTAACCTGATTTAAATCTGCGTTCCACTCCCCTCCCCCGTTCAACTATACGGGAGACCCAAGAGGTTTACAAACGCTGCCGGAGGTGTGGAAAGGGGAGAGGAGAGAAACACCTAGAGAGGAGTCCTATTTTTCAAGCCTCACTCGTCCTCTAACCCTCACTCCAGAAAGATAGCCAGGTGCCGGGGGAGTCGCAGTCCGGGCGCGCACGCCGCGCACTTCTGGAAGCTCCGCGGAGACTACGGGCTGCAGCCCACCCAACATGCGCCCCCTCGCCACCGCGGGGGACTCACAGCCCCGGCTGGCACCCCGCGCCGGTGTCCCGGGAGACGCCCACTCTCACCCACCGCCCGCTCCCACCCTCCCTGAAGTCGGAGGAGCGCGACCCGGGCTGCCGCGCACGTCTTGGCCCGGCCCTCTGCCTCTTTCCTAACACTCCGCCTGGCAAAGGAGACAGAACCATTGTTCAATGGCCCAGAAGCCCACATTCCCCAGCCCCTGCCAAGCGGGGTGAAAAACGAGGCAAAGCCGTGGCTCTGGGGGTGGGAGTGTAAGGGAATGAAGACTAGTGCAGGCAAGGCTTTAGGACACCCCAAACCCCACAGTCCCCCAAGCCCGGCTCCCCATAGCCGCGGCGCTGACAGCTCAGAGGCACCACCAGGGTGGGGAGGAAAGGAAGACGAGGAGAGTGGAGAGGCTCCTCCTAGAAAGGGGGTGGGCAAAAGGAGACCCGCGCCTCGGGGACCCAGGCGCCCCGGCTGGGTCCCGGCAGCCCGAGGAGGGGCGCGTCCTCACTTACCGGCTCCGGTGGTGTCGCTCTCCCCGGGCGCCCCGCACAGTGCGAGCAGCAGCCAGAGCGCCCAGCGCGCGGACGTGCCCATGGTGCCTGACTGGATGGTGCCGCCGCCGCTGCCGATCGCTCCGCACAACAAGTTACCAGCCTTTCGGAAAGGAGGAAGGTGGTGGGGGCAGGGAGGGAGGGGGGGGGAGGAGGAAGGGAAGGAGTTAGAAGGGGGTAAAGGGAGCGAGGAAGAAGAGGGCACCCCCTCTCCTGCAACTTGCACAATCTCCTCCCCACCAGCCACCCCACCCACCCACCTACCTACCGACCTCCCTCCCCAGGCTGCAGCAGCAGTGCAAGTCGAGCCTGCGGGAAGAAAATAATGCAGGCGCTGCAGAGGAAGGGAGGGGAGGGTACGGGAGGGGAGAGGAAGGAGGGAGAGGGGGTGGGAAGCTGAGAGCAGAGGAGAAGACAGAAGAGAGGAGCCGGCCGCCGAGCACCCACACTGGCGACTGCTGGAGCGCGGGGTGAGGAGCGAGGAGGAGCAGGAGGGGGAGTGGTCAGCGGAGGGGGGAAGGGGAGAGGCGGCTTCAGCCCTGGTTTCCCATCAACGCGCTCCTCTTATAAGCTCAGGGCAGCCAGGTGCCTGCCCCGCGGGTGTGTGAGTGTGTGTGCGAGTGTGAGCGTGCGGGTGTGAGTGGCCGTGGCCGTGGCCGCCACCCGGACTGCTCCTGGGGCCCAGCTGCTCCGCGCGTCCGCCGGAGGCTCACGGGGGCCCGGGGCGGCAGCTGGTTGGCTCGCGCGCAGCCTTCGCCTCCAATCCTCGGCGCCTGCCCTAATTTCCTGATCCAGGGAACCTGCCGCCGCAGCAGCTGTGCGCTCCCTACAGTCATTACTGTACTCTCCCGACAGCCGCCAACAGTAAATGCAGCAGCGGCGGCCGCAGCAGCAGTTAGCGCTGATGCAACTATTGCTGCTATTGCCACCGCCTTCCCACTAACTGGGCTTGCAGCCCGGGAGGCATTTGCAGCTTCCAGGGGCAACACGAATCTCTCTACCACCCTCTCCTGCGCCCCGGAGAGAGGCTGGTACTGTGAGGCTGGTAGGTACAGGCTTCCTCCGGCCTCCTCTTTCCATCTGAAAATGCTGAAGAGAGGGGTCTAAATGTTCGGGCTGCACTGATGTGGGGTTCGGGGTGCCTGTCTCAATTGCACGCTTAGATGCCTTTTTTTTTTTTTTTTACCAAAAATTAAATGTGTCTTTAAGTGAGAGTGTGTGTAACTGAGAGTGCGCGCGGTTGTGGCTTGTCCTCTGTAACAGAATGCGACTAAAATAACCCAGTCTGGCATGAGGAGGAGGGAAAATTGCTAGCACAGCTCTGCATTCTCTCGTCAACAATTAGAGTTAATTGCTAATTGCACAAAATGATAGTTTGAGGGCCTGTAATTAAAAGCTTAACCTTTTCTTGTTTGGGGGAGGGGAACCCCGTAGGTTTATTCTTCTTGATATAGTTTATAATATTCAATTACATGGCTTAAGGAAAGAAAGAGAGAGGCAAAGGCAGGACTCCTGTAAAGGATTGATTCTTCTTTTGTGCCTGACAATACTGAGCCCATAATTTGCTTTTTGTGTACTTCAGTTTTCTTACACACTTTCCCCTGGTTGAGGTACATTGTCTGGTGTGGTCTGTTGGGCATCTAACAAGACGAGGAGGGCTATTGAACCTTCTTAAATAAAGGGTTTATGTATTTTTAAAACTTGCTTTTATCATGAATGCTCCAACTCCACGGATTTCAATAGGCCCATGCCCTGGGCTGCTCTGTTGGTGATACGGGAAGTGGTGGGCACAGCCCAGCTGCATTCTCCTTGTCCGGTTCTCCTGAGCATTTGTCCAGGCTCGTCATCGCGTGGGACGTTTATTAGGAGCTTCCTGTATCCAGGAGATGAAGAGGAGAAGAAAAGTCCAGGTCAGGATACACCTTAGTGGGGTGACGGGAGATCCAAATTGTGAGTGACCAACGTGAAGGGGCTTAACTCTACGTATTGGTGGAGTCTTGCACAACAGCTCACGTTGGATGCTATTTTGCCCACGTTGTGGCTACATGTTTGATACAAACTGCGGCAGCCACACACATGTTGCTTGTGAAACTGATTTGAAATTTGTTTTATGACATTTAGTAGTGAAGATGCATGCGGATGTTGTTCACCTAACAGGCATTAAGTTGTGATGGTAAAATCTTAAATGCATGGCGTTTTCAATATCCTCGGGGTTCTGAAAGACCATCTGATAATGAGCTGTGTCACTTTACAGAAGAGAAAAAGTTAGAGGGGATGAGTGGCCTTAATATGAACAGGAACGACATTAATACACAGTCACAGGGCTTGTTTTAAACATTTTACTCAGACATAAATATACATTACAAGCTAAACAGTGATATGGTGTAATAAGACTTATCTTTGACAAACATGTATTACACTGTCTATCTCTCCAAGGGATAAAAATAAACTGTTGGCAAACTTAGCTGCGGCTCTGTGTTCAATCCTGTAGCTGTTTTGCTGAATTAAAAGGAAGCATAGCTTTTGGCTCCCACTCTGATTGGCTGTGTGACTTGGGAAAATCACTGTGTCTCTCTGTGCCTGCCTTCTGACCTGTAAAGTAAAAACAAAACCATTCCACACAATATCAAAGTGCTCTGTGACCTCAAGGACCAGCTCTCTGCAAAGCATGGATTTTGAAAAGAAAAGGTTTATAAGGAGGAAAGAATTTGATTAATATAGAAAATAACTGAATGACCAAAACGATACATTTATTGTGAGTAGAGATTGATATGGTTGAACTAAATGGGCTCAGAGAGGTTGACACGGCTGGATATAGAAGACGTTAGGTAAATGCGTAGGCAATCCCATTCCTCCCACCATCCATTACATTTATTTATTTGTTAGAGGAACACACACTGAGCATCCCCACACATTGTGCTAGGCAGTGGACATATGGAGATGCTTACTCCAGGAAGCTCGCTCAGGATCTGGTGGGGGAGGCAGAGGAGTGACAATTATAGCACCATATGCACAGTACAAGGGATGCTTAAGGTGCTATAAGATTGCAGGGGGAGAGGAGCTAATCTGCCTGGGGGATGAAGAGTATCCGAAAAGGCTTTTCAGAGCAGTTAGTTGTCTCTGCGCTGAGTAGAGTCGTCGTTTTTAATGAGCAATTCCAATTCTCCTTACTGCTGGACATACGGTAGGATTGCACTTCTTGGCCTCCCTATGGTTGGCTGGGACTGAAAGACTAATTTTGGCAAATTATTTGTGAGCAGAAGTTACAGGGTGCCACTTGCAGACGAGCATTTCATTACTTGCATGAGGCCCTCTCAAGGAATATTCAAGAGGTGGTTGGGTGCTCCATTAGCATGGTCTCTGAGTGACTAGATGAGTAGTTCTCTGCTGTCTACGTGTCTCTGGCTATGGTCACACAGAGTACAGGTCAGCAAATGGCCAGTACCCTCTTTGTACAGTCTATCAATAAGAGTAGTTTATAGACATATTTTTAAAAGGTTATAACAAAAGAAGAAACTATGCAACAGAAACTGTATGTTGTTCACATGTTTACCATCTGAGTCTCTAGAGAAAAAAACTTGCTTAACACTGACAGAGTGAGAAATAAACCTTTGCTTTTTTCGTCTATTGAGCTTTTGCTCCCTTAGCATGACCTAGAATTAACCTGACTGATACATGGTGTGAAGGATGAAGAAAGACCGTGGTGATCAGAGGGAACAAAGGCGAAAGAACATCAGGTATTCAAGGAAATGCAAGGGATTCAGGATGGTTCAAGGGTGGTGGTCAAGTGGAAAATGGTAGGAAGTAACACAGAAGAAGACAGGCAAGGAAGGACTGGATTATGTGGAGGCTTGTATGTCATGCTAACACGTTGGACTTCATCCCGTAGGCCATGGTGAGGGTTTGTGGTAAATTTTTTTTTTAAATTATTGTTATGCAATTTACCTTGGAGTAATTATAAAATACAGAGAAAGATAAAATAATTTTTAAGAAGCATACTTTCAGTGCCAAGAGATACTAAGATTTTATTTCTTTACTTTTAAAAATGTATTTAATTTTATCTTCGTCACAGAATTGTATCGACATGACTATAATTGGTCCCGTTATGGATCTCTTTATTTATTTACTTATTTGTTAATTTACTTTTGTAAATAAAAAAAAATGTATACATGCACCACTACCACCTCCAAGAAAGAGAATATTGACAGTAACACACACGCATCTAAGTGCTTCCCTATGAATACATCTCCTAGCCTTCGCCCCTGGAGGAAACCACTACTGTGACAGATTTTGATCGAAGGCCAGACCACCAGTGTGTTTCAGAAAGTTCACTCTGGCAGTGGTATGAAGGGTGACTTATATGGGAAACAGAGTAGAATAAGACTAGGGGGCGGACAGTTAGAGACCCTAGTAGTGAGGGAATACGTAAAGAAAGGACGGGAAGAAACTATTATTTGCAGTCAGAAATGTGCATATAATTCCTTCATGAGTTTTTCTCCCCAGTCCTTTAGATACATCTCTTAGGACAGTGCTTTCCAAACATGCACAATCCATAAGAATCACTTGTGGGTGGCCGGTTAGCTCAGTGGTTAGAGCGCAGTGCTCATAACACCAAGGTCACCGGTTTGATTCCCACATGGGCCAGTGAGCTGTGCCCTCCACAGCTAGATTGAAAACAACAACTTGACATGGAGCTGATGGGTCCTAGAAAAACACACTGTTCCTCAATATCCCCCCCAAAAAAATTAAAAAAAGAATCCCTGGTAATGTCTGCTAAAAGAGCAGATTCCCAGGTTCTCCCTCAGGGATCCTGATTCAGTAGATCTAAGGCAGCAGCTCTCAAGAAGCAGTATGTGTAACCTCATTCAGGTGATTCTTAGAATGGGCCAGGATTAAGAAACTCTCTTAGAGAATTCTTCAGTGCAGTTTTAGCTGCCAAGTAGCTTTTGTTCTTGCAAATTTGTATACCTTTATTTGTCCAATTTTTCCATATAAGATGTTACAGTGAATGTGGGACTTTTCTTTAAGCCCTGTAAACTAATAAATACGGGCAGCCGAAATAATACGGGCAGCAGAAATACTCTTCAAAGCATTTGCTAATGTGAAGCACTGATTACTCTGTTTTCTATGCCATAGCTTTCCCATAGGAAGTAAGAAGTGAAATGAACTGTCCCCTTCTGAAGCTGTCCCCTTCAGAAGTACTTGATGATAACTTCCTAGGTCTCCATTGCTTCATTTCTAATTGTGTGATAACCCAGTGAAATGAATAGGATTTACCCCACTCCAGTCTCCTTGGCAGAGCCCAATGGTCTAAACCAGTAGGTCACAAACTTTAGCTTTCATAAGAATCACTTATTAAAATACAGATTGCTGGACCCCATACCAAGAGTTTCTGATTCTCCAGGTCTGGGGTGGAGCCCAAGAGTTTGTATTTCTCACAAGTTCCCAGGTGATACAGATGCCATTGGTCAGGAAGCACACTTTAAGAACGACTGTTCTGAACCCACCAGCATTAGTTCTCTCCTCAGCCACTATGATTCAAAGGCCTCAACCATTGGTTGGCTGTTTCAGCCCTTAGCACACAACACAAGTTGGTCCAGTTACAATGAGGAGGATTTTGCTTGGTTAGAAAGGCACTGCCTTTTAAGCAATGTGGTGTATGGACGTTAGGCCAGAACTGCTGTAGCCATAGTGCCCCCAGGAAGGAAGCCAATTGGAAGACTGACTGACCCACAGGAAGGGGAGACGGAGAGAATCAGAGAAACAGACCTTGAGCCTGAGTCCCGTTCATCTCCTGCAGAAAGCTGCCATGCTGTAGGACTTCTCACTTACCTGAGCCAATAAATTCCCTTGGTGGCTTAAGCCAGTTTGGACTGAGTTTTCTGTTACTAGCAAGTAACTGATAGAGGTGTACTCGTGAGGGGGGTGGTGTGCATGTGGTGAAGTCCTGGGTACGATCTACGTGTGGCCACCCGGTGGAAATGCTGTGCCCCCGCCCTCCTAGCGGGTATTCAGAAGAGGAATGCAGGTATTAGTAAGGACTGGCTCACACAACTACTTTCTTGTGCATCTTGCCAACTCAGCTCTCCACCCGCACGTCAACCCCCAATCAAATGCTCAACGTGGATTTTTACAAATGAACCCGCGCTGAGGGTTACAATCTAATAAGAACACATTTTTTTTTTTTAATTCCAAGACGAAACACTATTTTGCAGGCTATATTTGAACAATATCAGAGAGTAAAAATGTGGCCAAATTTTGTGGCGGTCGTTAAGCCTAGCATGAATCTCTAAAATGGGCTGAGTATGAGACTAGACCAGTGGTTCTCCACTGGGAGCAATTCCCCCCCCCCCCCAGTGAATATTTTGGCCATGTTTCAAGACAGTTGTCATGCCTCGGGGAGAGGGTCTACTGACATTTCTAGGGTAGAGCCCCGGGCTGCTGCAAAATAAACATCCTACAGTGCCCAGGACAGCCCCCCACAACAAAGAATGATCTATCTGGTCCAAAATGTCAATGGTGCCACGGTGGAGACAGCCTGGGTTAGACTTATGAGAAGCCAGATGATTCTGTAAAGTGTGAGCTTTTTATCTGTAACAGTGTAGGACAACATTATTTGGAACTTGGACGGCCCAATAGAAAGATGTTTTCTCTCTCTGAACAAAGAAAGCACACACTGAGTTTTGTCCAGTCGATGACAGATGTGAATGCGGTATCAGAGGGCAGTGGGTAGATTTACAGACCTGGGAGTTGTAACGCAAACAAGTAGTTTACATTAAATTGAGTAGGTCAACATAAGGCATCCACAGACGGGTTTTGTTTTGCTTGTTTTTCAATGAAGGAATGAAGTGCTGGACCACTTTTCCTTTACTTTCCAGAAACTCTGATAATGAATTCCTAAGATTCTGGTCCAAAATTTGATTGTTCTCATTTGTCATAAATACAATTTGCAGGAGATTTTGGAATGCAGTGCTATGGCGTTTAAAACACTCTCAATTACAGGAGTTTCTATGGAAATGGGGGCTTTGTGGCCCCTCCTGGGCTAGCTAAGTATAGATGCTTTTTTTGGACATATGAATTTTAATCTGCAAATTCTGAGTAATGCAGCGAGTTTTTAAGTATGTACCATTTCACCATGATAGTTCCATTTTCAAACTTTTAGTAGTTTTGTGAATGTGGATAGCTGACGTATCTAATGTTTTGTTACTTGGTATGTCTATAGTTTAAATTCGTATTATGCTACTGCTCACAATCTCTAAGGAGCTGAGTTTCTGAATGGATATGCTTCTTTCTAACCTGGCTCTTGGGAAGGTTTTGTCTTCGCTTCTCTAAATTGTTTTAGAAACACATTTATGACGAGTTCCAATGCTGATAGCCACTTAATCTGGAGTGTGGAGGAGAGTCCCAATTCTCAAGCCTGCTTTTGGGGTTCTGTGGTAGGTTGAAGGAGGTGTAAGTAATTCAGAATTGTTGAAGGGTAGAGTGGTGTAAGGCGGGAGTATAATTGAGGAAGGTGTTTGAATATTGTTTGGATTTTTATCCCATAAGCAATTAGTAAGCCATTGAAAGTTAAAACACAGATTTCTGGACAATGAGATCAGATGTGTGTATTTAGAAGTATGAGTATCTGAGAAGGTGATTAGGATTGTGCAGGATCCAGAGGACATCCATGTGGTACCCACAAGCCTTCGGGCATTGAATGAATGCAGAGAGGCTGTGTAGGTTAATGGTTAAGAGAAAAGATGCCGGAGCCACTCTTCCTGGATTCAAGGCCTGGTTCCCTCACTTACTAGCTGTGAAATTTTAGGCCAATTATTTAACTTCTATCTATACCTCCGTTTTTTTCACCTGAAAAATAGTCCCAAGTACATGTACTTCCTATGAGAATTCAAGGCATTTACACAAGTAAAGCAGTTAGAACAATACCTGGCATATAATAAATGCTCAGGAATTGTTAGCTACTATTGTAAATAATAATGACATTTATTATTGTCGTCATGATCAGCAGCCACCATATAAAAGACGGGCAACAGGGTTACAGGTATGGACCAGGATTAGAACAATGGAAGGCAGTGGTTCTGCATCTTGCCTCCAGATTAAAATTCCTGGGAGAGCTTTTAAGAATATCAACACTGGAGTTCTACTCAGACCAATCTAATAACAATATCTCAAAATGGGGCTTGGGTGTGAGCATTTTTAAGTTTCCCAGGAGATTCACACTCTAATTGTGGCTCACTTGGTGTCAAGCCTGAAGCTCTGGACCAGGGTGGTATAGAAGGTAAGCTGCTGGTAACGTTTAAATGGACTTCACCCTCAGGTGGACAGGGAAGTTTGTTGGCTGCTGCAGAAGAAGCAAGAACAAAGCCCCTGCCAGTGTTCCAGAATGGCCTCCTCTTTCTCACTCTGTGAATCCTGCTCTGGGCCCAGCATCTCTCACCCAGCTAGATTCTCAGCTGTAAGAGAGCCAAGGACTATGGGAAATCAGAGGCTCTCCATGGCCAGACGGTTAGGAACCCAGCAGGCGTCTGCCTATCAGTGATGGATTACATGTCACCGATCTCATGCCTTAGCAAATCAATCTACCAACAAGGACTTGTGGAATACCTTCTTTCAGCCCAGCCACATGCCAGGTGACTGGAGGGAAGCAACTGGATAGCATTGTGGCTGCTGTTGGGGAGTGAGTTGTTATTGCTTTGTTTACTTTTTCAATGGGAGCCAAAATTCAGCCTTGTTAAGTGGTAATTGACAGTCCTTTCTTCTAAGGAAGTTTTCCCTTGGATTTGCTGCCAATAGGAAGTGTATTATTCCTCAGAGCACCATAGCATTCATTTATCGAGTGCCCACTCAATTAGGAGGCATGACAGAGTTTGCCATCTAAAAGAGGAAAGACCACTTAATGATTCCAAGAGTCAGAAGTCTGGAATAAATGGACAGACAGATCAAAGAGGTAAGGGGATTCCATTGTCATTGGAGAAGCTCTTTTAGCAGGAGCTGTGTTTTCCACTGAAATCTTAAAAGACCCCTTGAATATGTTGTGTGGGAGAGACAGTATGTTTTTGAATATAACGGAATAGTGATTTGAGCTGATCATGTAATCAAGCGCAGGTTGTGGTTTTGTTAAACCGTGGTGGGAACAACTTAATACCTGGCAGAAATTAGAATTCTGTTTGAGACTTGAAGGATTATTTCTTCCACCCCAGGATAAACTGAATGCTCTCAGAAAGTCTGTTTAGAACAGCAGTTTTCTAGGTCTGATTGTTTTTCTGGGTGGACAATTCTTGCATGTGAGGGAAATTAAAAGCTTCCCCTTTGGGAGAGGTTTCCTTTTAGAGTTGAAGAATGGCTCCTGGTTATTGACCCAAATTGAAGGACAATTAATGCTTCATGACCCAAATCAGATTTTGTTCCTAAATTGACTTAGATTTGCTTTGGGAAGAAGACAATGGAAGCCCTTTGGAAGCACAGATCTTTATGCAGACAGAGATGGAGAGGTGACGAAGGGTTGGGATTAGAATGAGGGGGTTTGAGAAATGAGACATACCTCAGATTTCTAATGAATCTAATACTTGCCCTTCACCTTCTTATCCATAAAACCCCAATATCATCAATATCCTTCTTTGAAATCAAGACCTACATTTTTCCTGCTAAAAGAAGTACGTACTTTGAGGCGAAAAACGATGGTTTAAATACTTGTAGGGCCTGCCATGTTTGTGAGATTGAATTGGACCATACGTGCAGATCTCTTAATCAGGTTCTCTTGGTGAGCTCCAGAAACACACCCTTCTGGGAATAAGTGACTGCAAGGAAGATGGATCATTATTTAGTTGTCTCTTTACATTCCTTCATTTCTCTCGTTTTCCCCTTTAGCAATAACTCAAAGAAAGAACAAAGAGGCAACGGAGAGAGGGTTGGCTGGCACAAAGATTATTCCAAACACTCAACAGAAGATCTATGAAGGTCATGGAAGATCTTCTCCTTTTATAGTGGTTCCATAGCCCTCGCCTGGCTGGAGGGGTAGTTTTCTAAATGTAAAACAAACAAACAAAAATGATGGCTATATCTTACACAGTGTGAGAAGAATGTCTTGGATTTACACACTGCCTTTCTTCTAAAGGGGTTCAAAGTACTGTGCAAACATGACATCATTCCTCCCTGGGTGGAGATTGGACTGACTCTCGGGAGAATAACCCGTCTACAGCGGCGTGGGGAGCTCAAGCACAGCTTGGTATCCTTATGGAGTTGAAGCTTGTGTCCCCAGGTTGTTTGAGTTCTAAATCTCACATACAGAGAGATGGGCGTTACTACGAAACGTGGCTAGATGAAGTCTAGGTGAGGGCTCATGCTTTAAAAAGGCACACTGTACATTTTTAGTTTCTTGCTCTTTTCTCCCAGATGATTGTGCTTAGAGCTGGCCTCCATCTAGCGTCTCGTTTTGTTTTTTTTTTTTTTTGGTTGTTTTTTTGGAGCAAGGCAAAAATAAAATGATAGAACAAAACAAGAGACACCAAGTAGTATTTAGTTACTATGACAATCGCAAATTGGCTCGTCTCAGGTAAAACCTGGCGTCTTAGAAAAGATTCTTTGGACAGAGAAATGAAAACATCCAATCTCCTTCTGTTGTTTTGATTAGGACCTTTTGGCAGAGTGTAGTAGTTAGAAATTTTGTTAATAATGTGAAGGGGGAAAAAAAGCAGTAGTTATATATGTTTTCTGTCTTTGCAAGGACATATTAATCACCTCCAATAAAGTTTCTTATTTACCTTTTCTTCATTCCACACCCCCAACCCCTATCCTGCCTTCTGCCTGGCTCTCTTAAGAAATCTCAGGAGGTTCTGCCCAGGGAAGAAAATTCACTGGATGTGGAGGGAAGTGGAACAGTGCCTTGTAGATCTAATACCATTTCCTTAAATCAGGTCCACTTCAGAGGAAGATTCACTGGGGAAATTATTGGAAATATTGCAACAAGGATTATTTGGAAATTGAAAGTGAAAACAGGAACTATTTATCATCAGGTCAAATTCTCTTCCCATTTCCTCTGACTCTAATATGAACTGGCTTCGGTTTGTTTATTTCTACTAACAGGTCTGGTTCCCTGTCAGACAGAGTAGCTGTTCCATTACAGTCTTTATTTTCTTAATCACCAGAGTAACTCTGGAAGGGAATATTACTGGCCATTTAAATCTTGTTCCGCTATAAATACTTTTTCTGTATCTAGGCTTGACAGTGCACATGTTGGGTTTACAACCACAGCCATAAGTCAACTGTGCCTTGCCATGGGGTTATCTGGATTTTTTTAGGGCTCTTTGCGTTTTTCTCCTAAAATACTCCTTGTTATTTTTTGAAAACCTTCTTGGGGGGACGGTGGGAGTATTTGATTTATTTGCATTGAATGAGAGATGGTGATGGCTTGTGGCATTTATTTATAATTGGACTGCCAAATGTATCTTCTCAACTTTCCCTGTTGTACACATTGCTCTTGCTGAGAAAATTCCAAGTGTCTTACTTTTCAAAGTCTAACCCCCTTAATATGGATGCGTGGAGCCTCCTATCTGTGAGTTCTTCACTCCCTCTTCCCACCTAGATCTCCCTGCTACAGTCGTGTTTTCTCACAGCTTACCTTTGACCTTGATTGCTAGTATCACGTGGGAGGGGTCTATGACACTTTTGCCCTTGTATGCATGTTGTCATATCTAGTAAGTTTGGGGAGCACAAAACATTTCTATTTGTTTGCCATGTAACTTTGCTTTCCTTTTGTTATTTTTAGACTTTTAAGGCTCTGCCCAAGCTCTTCAACTGCACTGACATTTCCTATGAGTTTTGGGATCACAACCATGGAGCCTCATGGACCCACACGAGGAGCCTCTAACATGCACATGCTTACAGGGTCCTTTAAGTGATGAATGAGGATAATCTCAGCCTGTATTGACAGTACCTTCTCTGACCTATAGAAATTCCGACTGAATCAGAGCTCAAACCCAGAATGTTTGAAGCCTTCATCAAGTTCTGTCCTTTGGAGTATGGAGCGTGGATCTCTCCTAGCTGTGACACTCCGTACTGCAATCTTTGTGTTAACTTGACAGCATAGAGTCTGGGACTGGGCACAAGAGATATCTATCTTGTACTAAAGTTGCTTTGTGGAAAGAAGTCAAAAGTGGGATTCCACTGTGTTTAACTTTAACCGCTGCATGTGATCTGTGGTACTTGTTCGTTGCTGTACATTATGCAGAACAAGCCCCATTCCTAAGGTGTAATCTCTCATGGGTGGGCACTGGGGTGCATGTCTGTCCCATGCACACAGCCCGGAGATGTTCCAGTTGGTGGCAGCAAGCGCAGGTTTCTGTGTCCCAGAAGCCCACAGCCTTTCTCACTCACAGAGATGCGTGCAGCTCCCAGATCTAAGTTCTGAGAGGCACGCAGGAGAGCTGTTCCACCAGAACCCGGTGTGCTCTCCCAGAGTTCAGGAGTGCCCTCCGAGGAGATATGGTGAGGTGCCATGTTTCATAAGGGAAAGGAAGAATGGCCCTTGTCAAAGCAACGTGGGATTTCAGAGAGGAAAGAGACAGCTCCCCTGCTGTGATGAGGGACTCATACTAACAAGGCACATTGAAACTTGCTGCTCTTCCCCAGGCTCTGCCGGACCTTTGAGTTTTGGAATGCAGGGGATAATAAGCAGTGGTGTTTGATGATCCCGATAGGAAGTTTGCAGCCCCTAGATACAATTTTAAGTTGCCTGGACATGTCCCATTAATAAGCAGCTGAGTAAGTAACACGTGAGAGATGGTGTGTGAGAGTATACGGGTTAGAAGGATTTCTGGATTGCTGGTAAAACGCTGTCCAAATTGTAAGTAAGATCCTCTCTGCTTCTCTAGAGGATGATTCTGGTGACCTTGTTTACAAAAGAAAATACATCTTGAAGGGGGTGTTGTAGAAGGGGCTTGTTTGACTCTGGGGTGGCTTTGGAAGATCTTTTGTTTTCATCAGTTTGATATGACCTGTGCTGGTGTTTGGATTCAAAAACTGGGATTTGAGCCTCAGCTCTGCTACTCATGATCTCAGTGTCTTTGAAAAAGCACCTTACCACCTTCTGGGCTTCACTTTCTTCATCTGGGTAAGAAGATCGTTCTTGCCCTACCTATCTTACGGCGTGTCGTCTGGCTCCAAAGAGAGTCTGTACATGTACGTGATTGTCAGTGGTTTAATGGAGTATCCAGGGAGGTTTTCACTAGGACAGTGTGTTGGTAGTCGTAATTCAAAATTACAGGGGAAGGGGAGGATAGGGGCAAGTTCACTTTCATAAGGACTTTAGTGACCCTCCTGGGGAGGAAGGGACCAAACTCTCATTCCCCTCTCCTTGTAATTTCAGGTTACAGACCTCAGGGTGGGTTGGGTAATCCACTGTCATAGGGATATAAAAAGGCCTCTATAAAAACACTCAGGGTAGAAAGACGTGCTGGATGTGAGTAATGGTGTTAGATGTTGTCTTGTTCCAAAAAAGTAAAGGATTTATTTAGCCTTGAATACATGGTTTGATTGGTGACTCTAAAGCAATGGCAGTTGGGAGCCTATGTCACTTTTTGCCTGGGGCACCCACAGCTGAGATAACACTGAGTAGGGGCCCCTCCTTCTTTTAGCCTGAAGATCCATGTTGCTTAGACAGGAGTTCGCTCTCTGTTTAGTGGGAGAGTAGAGTGTTCTCAACACTATGAGTTACCCCTTCATATAAAAAAATACGTTGAAATGCCTCTTTTCTATCCTGAAATGAAAAACATAGGTAATATCACATGCATGCATATATAATCTGCAAAAAATAATCAAAATACTGCCCTAAGTATAGGAAAAGGGAACAGAAAACAATTTTGAGTAAAGCAATATGGCCCTACCGCACCAGAAGACACAATGCAGCAGTCAGATATTGCACATGTAGAATGTCTGTAAACGCAATGCCACATAGGCCACCTGAGACAGGTGTAGTGGGCTGGAGACTCATATCACAAGTGGTATAGCTGTCAGTGACATGATTTTCTGATAGGGTGAGCCACGTTATTTGTTCCAAAGGAAATAATCAACAATCTTCCCCCAAGCTGCATTCTTGGTGGATGTTAAAACTGTGCAAAGATATTTTGTGCTCTATTTTATATATAAAATAGAATCAGGATCTAAGCTCAGATCATTATAAACAGGAGAGAAACCCTTAATGTCTGGTCTCTGGCCCTGCCCACTAAAAGTCAGCAGCATACCTACCATCATTGCAACCAAAAAAAAGGTGCCCATGTGGTTCCAAAACACCCTCCAGAGGTGGCACTATTCCCAGGGAGAGACACTAGGGCAGCGGCCTAGCCTCGCCCACACTGCTCTGAATACAGCTGGAAGTGACTGTGTCTTCATTGGAAGCCCTTTTCAAACTTCACTGGACACCGGGTATATTAGTCAACTTGAGCTGCTGTAACAAAATACCATAAACTGCATGACCTAAACACCAGGACTTTATTTTACACAGTTCTGGAAGCTGGGAATTCCAAGATCAAGGTACCAACTGAGTTGGTTCCCTGTGAGGGCTCTCCTCCTGGCTTGCAGATGCATGACTTCCTGCTGTGTTCTCACAGGGCAGAGAGAGAGAGACAGAGAGAGAGACAGAGAGAGAGAGAGAGAGAGAGAGAGAGAGAGAGCGCTTTGGTCTCTCTTCCTCTTCTTGTAAGGACACTGATGCCATCATGGGAGCTCCACCCTTATGACTTCATCTAAACAAAATCATTTCCCAAGACCTCACCTCCAGGGCTTCAGCATATGAAATATTTTTTTGGTGGGGAAGGGTGTACAAACATTCAATCTATAAAACCAGGTTTCTGGACTACCTTTGCTTTCTAAAGCAACCATCTTCTGTTGGAAGCTATCAAGGTCTTCTGGGACCAAAGAAGCACATCTGATTTCTGGCTCTAGGGGCTAACAGGGAGCAAGGACAAACAGACCCTTTGTCCATGAGAAAATACCTGAAGCGTTCTTAGATCTACTGAAGTGAGTAAACCCTGGAGAGAGAATTTAGATTTTGTGGTCCTCTGAATAAGTAGAATCCCAATCAAGTCATGTTTAGGAGCATATATCTGGGGAGTTGGACAGATCTGCGTTTGAAACCTGTTTCTGTCCTCTGGTAGTAGTGAAACCTGGACAAGTTACTCGGTAGTTTGAGCTTCAACATGAAAATGGGAATAGACTTAACCCTGAAGGTTGGTGATGAGTAGTAATGCGATCTTTCAACATGAGCTTTGCAGGGTTCCAGGCACACGGTAAGAACTCACTCTATTTCACTATTGTTGCTTTTGTTAATATAGTCATCCTTTGAGGATTTATTTTCTGGGGAAGGGCATTCATCCCAATTGAGGCTATCTAGAACAAGCCTTCTGTTTCAAGAAGATATGCATAAGTGCATTTTCTTAAATTTGGTCATTTTCTGCTGGCCAGGTTCTGCGGTAAAATTTCACTTTCTCCAGGGACTGAAGTGTGACTATCAAGTGAAGAGACCAACCTTTTTTCTTTTTAATCATATGTAGCTCAGAGAAATCAATCCTGATGTGTATGATTGCTTTGTTCTCTGACAGGTTAAAAAGTCAGGGGAGGGAATCTGTCAGTAGGTAGTTGTCATGCGGGGCGTCAGGCAGGGTCTCTGGTCCCGCTCCCCACATAGGAAGGCAGGATATGGTGAGGCCAAAAAAGGAACACCCACGGAGCCATAGATGGGGTTGTCATACCATTATAGTCTCGCTGGCGGCATCCACCTCTCGCAATCCGCGCTTGCTAGCTCAGCCAGTATCTTCTTGCTAGCCCCCATTTCCTGCTAGCGTAGCCACGGCAGTTATATTAGTGGCCAATGGCTCCCTGGTTACAGCTGACGGCCAACTAGCCACAGCTGATGGCCATCCAATCACAGTTGATGGCCATTTACTAACCGAGTGAGCACCTTTCCACGTGAGGCCGAGAGCCTGGAAACTGCACTCCTGGCTCGGTCCCCACAGTAGTCTTAGACACTCCCTTTTGTAGTAAAAGATGATTTCTTCTGAGGAAATTCAACCAAATGTGACTTCAGCCATCTGAAATCTTCCTTTCTCAATAAATGAGTGTAAGTATCTGAAAAGACACAATGGAATTAGAACTTTTCAATTGATTTAATTAAGCAGCTGGTATTAATGAGAGGATGTGTTTTGCCTGCAGTTATGAATCCTCCTCCATTACTTAGTATTTAATTAATGAAAGGAAACAATCAATACATGTTTGGAATATTCTCTCTAACCTTGAAAATTGTATAAGCTGCTAGTTTTACTACTGGATGTTAAAGTCTTATAAAAATAAAAACTCCAGCTTTCTTTCTTATATCAAAAGGGAATGGGGTTTTGTGCTTCTAACACAACATGTAGGCAATCACCAGGTGATGTGTGTACTGCCCACACTTTTATTTCAGAAATGTAAATGAAGTATAGGTGTCTATCATAGAAAAGGTCAGTTTCCTGATAAATTGATTCAGAATTTCACTGTACACTGAACTTTGTTTTCATATTTTAAAGCCAGAGAAACACTGCCATGCTGGACTATACAACGAATTCAAAATGTCTGATGAGAGGTCCCGATGATTACTAGGTCCCTGGAATTCTGGGAATATCAATGGACTTCACCTGAATTCATCAATGGAATTCTCTCCCTCCTCTGGGGCGTTGGGTAGCACTGTTCCTAGAAGGACTTCTCTGATCTTTCCCTGGGTCCTGAGAATGTCTGACTCTATCCATCGTTTCTAGAACTTCTTCATTCTTCCTTTAGTTTTGGGTACTTGTTAGGACCTCCGTAGATCTGGGTCTTGGTATCGATTTACCACTGGGTTCACTGATAGAGTCATGGAGCCTTTCAACATGCATGTTGCCTCCTTTTCCCCTTCTACTCCCATGGAGCTCCCCCTTTTCCTCTCATTGCCCCCTCTAATCCTATCCTTCTCTCTTCTAATGCCCCTTGTCCTCCCTCTCTTCCTCTTAGCATGTTTTTGGTTCTTCTTTTTATTTTGATATATTAAAAAAACTACAGAAGAGCACAGGCAATAATAGAGCAAATGACATAGTTCCACTATGCAAAATTTATAACTAACATTTTAAACTTCAAATCGGATATTTTTACATAAAAGAAAACGTTACAGATAAAATTAAAGTCCTTTAAAGCCCTGGTCCCGTATGTTTTTCTTGCCCCTCCTAGAGGTAACTCCCATCAGGTGTGTGTCTCATTAGGCCAGAGGCTCATCTGACGGCCCTCTTTGTCTGCACAACCATGTCAACGAGAGCCCCAGGGAAGGCTTTGGGTCCTTCCTTTATTACATGTCAGTGGGAGCTGTGTGCTAGATGGGGGCTGTCGCTATTCCAGAAGCACATTTAATAAACATTCACCCTTACCCAAACTGTATGGGAAAATAAACAGGTTGAATGGCCTATGAGGTAAACTTGTGAGGCAGAATCAAGTGCAGGAGATTTCAACAGGTGCAGCCAGGTCCTTTCAAGCCACGGGAGCTGTTCTTGTTGGAGTTCTGTCTCCCTGGCCTCCCATCTGTCGAAGCAGCTAGATATTTAGTGACTGCTCCTAATTCTTCTTTCTTTTGCAGGAAACCTCACTTGGGTATTTAGCATTCCTGACTACATTCTTGAGTGTTCTCTTGGCTTCTTATGGACTATGAATCCACATTCCTAACCCTGGCCTCATGGCTGTTTCCTGATGCTTTGCTTGTCTGATGGTTTGGCATTGCTGTTCTTGATTCTAACACTGTCCCCAAGCTCTGCATCATTTAGTTGGAGAAACTCAATGGTGAGCTTTTGTAGTCTTTTCATCCTAACCCACCAGAGCATGCTAGAAGGTAGGAAGAGGCTGGTAATCTACCTGGCTAACATTTAACTCTGCCCCTAGCTTTGTTCCATTACTGCTAATTCTCAAGGCCTTGGGGGTAAGTGGGGACTCAGAAAGCAAGACACCAAAACTTAGCAGCATCAGGGAGCCTGGAGCCTGAGCTGTCAACATCAACTCTAAGGGGCATCATGCAGCCTACCAAAACATCCTAGAGGGAGCGAGCACACATAGACACTGGCCACAGTTCCAAGGTTCTCTTCTAGATTTCCTTTTGGTATTGAATCTGACACTGAAGCCTCTTCTTTCCAGGGCTCCAGGAATTGTTGACAGCGACACGGAGACCGAGACTCACAATGCTGGGCTAATGCTGGGTGTACAGAGCGTACCTTCTCACTCGCTCTGCCACTTTCATTATATATGAATTCACAAGCTTCTTTATGAGCTTCCTGTGGTCGTGCTACTTCTCACCCTTCTTCTTCCAGCTTCTTTCTATTAATATTTTCCTTATCGTTTTGCTTTGACTTATGGGTTGGTTTGACTTTCTCATGCTGTATCTGGTTAACTTGTCCTCTCAGCTGGTGAACTGTAGTGGCACATAAATGGGGAAATGGAAAATATTGATCAGCCTTGTATAAAGCCTGCCAAATTTTTTATCATCCCTTCTCACTTTCACCAAATACCAGGGAAATAATATGGTAAGTAATAGATTCCAAAAAGTGCCTGAGATTCAGGACTCATGCTATAGATTGTACTTGCTCTGGGGGAAAAAAATTTCTATTTAGAACCTATAAAAAGATAATATTAAAGAACCACTCTGTCTTTATTTTCACATATACCATTTTTAGTGTTAATTGGTCTTACAACCCCGCCCCCCCCCGTGATTAAACTTGTGGTCCATGAGGAAGAGTAATAGATACTCTTTTTCTCTGTGCTATTGTACCATCTCTATTCAAAGTTAAGTTACAGTGTTTGAGGACCCTCTTACCTTTTTCACATTTTTTAAAAAGGAAAACAAACCAAAGAACATCAAACAATGCAAAACAAAAGTTTCCTCATGCTCCTAGAAATTAGACATGCTCAAGATTCGAATTACCAGCCAGACCTCTCAGTGAGGGCCTTTTCCCAACAGCAGCAAGAATATTGGATCCATTGACACCGGCGTCTGGATTCCAATGCCAGCTCCAGCATTTACCAGCTGGGGAACCATTGACAAATCATGTAACCCCTCTGAACGTCAGTTTTCTCTTATGTGAAATAGGAGTTGAAGAAACAATCTTATCTTCGGATGGATGTTGTGATCAGCCGAGGTAGTGTGTGAAAAGTGCTTCATAACATAGGGGGCATAGAATCAGCACTCAGGTGTGGCTGACTCACAGATACTGTACTCCCTCTGTCTCCTGTCCTTCCCCCCCTTCTCCTTCTATAGTGAGTGGTTCAAATCACAGCTTTGTCATGGGATGCCTGGGTTTGCTCTTGGCTCCGCCCATTCTTGTTCTGTCACCTGGGACACAATCTTCCACCTTGAGGTTGTTTCTTTATCTGGAAATATGATGATGATGATGATGATGATATACCCAAGTTCGCTTTAAGTTTTAACACAGTGGTTGGAACAGAATAAATGGTCAATAATTGTTATTGTAATATGATTATTAATATTACCTCAAGGATCAAAGTCTTAGATTCCCTGCTGAATTTCTGGGGTGCTGGCAGAGTTGAGAAGGAGTGAGGTAAACTATATAGCTGAGTAGTCAGTGACTTTTCAGAGATGACATACTGTTGTGATTTGTTCATTTCAATTTAAGTGAGTCTTATGTGATCTCTAAGATTCCTTTAATTATAGCGCAACCCCCACCCCCCATTCCCGTGATGACGACAGAGAAATGGAGCTGCCTTAGACCCCCTTCCCTTAAGCTGCTTTGGAGGGTTTGGGACGAGGGGAACTGCTCGGGTAGCAAGCGGCTTCTTTTTTCTGGACTTCTTCTCCACATTCCCCTCTCCTGTCCTTCCAAAATGGGTCACCACTTGGGGTGTTGCTAGTCAGCCCACCTGCTCCTTTGCTGATTTAGAATTAGTGGGAATTAACTAACAATTGTGTGAAAGCAAAGACAAGGCTGGCTGGGGTGGGCCCTGGGGAGCAGCACCGGGGTGTGGAGCAGGGAGAAGGACTCAAAGACCAATTGCCTGTTTCATAGGTTACTGAGCTCACTTCACTCAGCTCCTTTGTGGAGCCTGCCTAGGATACAATCTACAACCCACTGTCTTTGCCCTTACCAAACGTAGACACTGTAATCACTCCAGCTCTTAGTTTGGCTTTTTCAAAGCACTGATGAAGCTGAACCTAGTCCATATAAGCTGTAATATTCCTCTGTGTGTCCAGTGGAATACACACTCCTTTCTAGCGTGTGAAGCCTCAGGACTTGAACAGTAGTTTGAGTCTGGCTCTCCCAAACCATTGAGAAAGAGCCCTTTTCCTCACCCGTGGCTGATAATAGCAAGGGGTCCTCACCTTGCAGCACTGGCAGCATGGCCAGGGTCTCTGTCTGCCTTCTCAGCCATCCTTTTCTGCAGCATAATGACTCATACTGGACTCTTGTCCATCCCCAACAGAACTTGTGCACATTTTCTGACATGGCTTAAACTAGGGGGTTATATGAGTCATTACTCCAAGTCATCAAAACAGCAATTAACTCAATAACCATGACCTTAAGCCAGTTGTTTCCCTAGGGAATGCAAAATTGGAAACCAAGCTATAGTGAGCATGACTCAGCCATGAGCTTCCATGAAGCAAAACTAAATAGTGCAAATGTAAATATTGTAAATATTCCACTCCAGGGGCAATGCACTGCCTCACTGCCTCTCTTTGGTGGAAATGATTATGGGGACAAAGAGAACTGTACAAAAGAAAAGAATGAAAAAACCAAAACCCAGTAGATCTGGGGGAACACTTTTATAAATGAATATCCGCAGTTTTCCTGTGCTGTGTATTGTGTCATATATTATCTAGTCTAATACCATATGAAGAAAAAGTTCTGGTTAAATTTCTCCTAGGAAGTTAATATCTTTGGCAAAAGATATTATCTTTGGTATAAAAAAATTTGGATAATATCTTTGATAATATCTTTGGTATAAAATATCTTTGGATAATATCTTTGGTATAAAAAAATTGGGCTAATCTCATTATATATGCTGACTGCATATAGTTGTATTCCTTTAAAATTACATTTTTAAAGATTATACTTTTCATAAAATAGAAGAGCTAATTTTATAGAGGAGCTGTAGAAGCTTTTTGAAAAAAGTATTTTGAATACTTCCTCTCCAATGGATTTGATCATTTAATGATGAAAACCACGTTTTCTCTTCAAACTAGAAGCCCCTATACTCAGTTAATATGGCAGTTATCAGAGTAGTTTTCCAGCCAAATGAGGGTCCCACAAATATTACCAAGGATTATATATATATATATATATATATATATATATATATATATATATATCTCAATATAATATAAATATATAAATATAGATATAAATCTAACCAAGGGCTTTGAGAAAGTTCTTTTTCTGAGTGTGATACTAACGTGTGCACATAGATTATATGAAAAAATACAGAAAAGTATAAAGAAATGAATATTACTAATGTAAACTCACCACAAAACATTAATAGTTTGCTGTTAATGTTTCAATGTGCTTTCTTTTTTTGTATGTATGTATTTTTCACATAATTTTGATCATACCAGAATATATACACTTTTATCTCCCTTTACATACATCTCGTTAGTGGGTTCTCATTTTTGAAGGTTTTTTTTGGAAAATGTTTTAACACAACTGTGTCAAACTGTTTAATTGTATTCAGTATTGAATATTATCAATAATAACCAACAGTTATTATAACATTTCAGTGTATTAATCTTTGATTCTCAGCCAATTTCTTTAGGATATGTTCTTTGAAAGGGAATCAATGTTTTTAGGCATCTGACATATTGCCTAATTGCATTTAGACAGATAATACTAATTTTCACTCATTAGTGTTTATGTGCTCGAACTTCACAGTGTCCTCTGTGTTATTGAGGGTTTTTTTGGGCTTTTTAATCCATTTTTTCCTCAACTCTGGCTTTGCTTGGGAATCAAGCATGAGTTTAAAACAAACAAACAAACAAACAAACAAAATAAGCCAACGTCTGAGCTCTACACCAAACCAATTAAATCGGAATTTGTGGGACTTTGGGGGCCCAAGGCATCTGTAAGTTTAAAAGCTCCCAAATGAGTCCAGTTGATAGAGAAAGGGTTCAGAAATATTTTCGTAACTGAGTAAATGAAAAATATTCTATTTTAAAGCCTTTGTTATCAAAGCACATTAGAATCTAAGTAGTACATGTTTTCCTCTTTAACTTGAAAAACACTATAAAACTATAGTCCTGCCCAAAACATTTTGCCCCAAGTGATTTTCACATACTTGGAAAACAATAAGGCCATTTCTGCACCAAAATAGCATCCCTCCCCGCAACCCCATTACCTCTTAATATTAGTTTTTAGAAAAGTTTTGCAGGGCCTCTTTCCACTTTTTTCCCATTTCATCTCTAAACTTTGTATTTCTGAGGCTCTTTTAGAAGTAGTAAATTTAAACTGTATTCTTTTTAGAAGTAGTAAATTTAAATTGTCTTTATTTAATTTAAATTAAATGTATCAAGTATTTCATTTATTTTGGCATTTTCAACACCAGGCCGTGCACTGTCAATACAAGAATTTTTTTCTGTGTCTTAGTGTAACATCATTTCCTTCTTTGTTGTTGGCTAGATAAAAATACTAAGAGGACTATAAATCGCCTGATAAAAATACTAAAGAAGACTATAAATAGTTTGGCTTGTCATGTTTGATGAAGCTCCAGACATGTTCCGGGTCCCGCCTTTGGTTGCATTCATCCAGGGAAATCCTTTATGCTCACCATGTTGACGCAAGCTGATGTGAGATATTTTCCTCTTTGGTGAAATATTTTCCTGTGTGTGAGAAATGAGGGAATATTTCCTTTCACTTCTAGTGACCTTTCCTCCAAATCTGCTGCCAGATATTTATCATCTCCTTAAAGGCTCTTATTTCCTTATTTCTATCTTGCCCTTGTCCCCACCCCTATTCTTCCCCAGCAAGGAGAACTACTTTTCCCACAGTCCAAATACTCGTTTTCCCATCCTCCTACAGCTAAGAGTGGCCATATAATACAATTTTGCCCAATTACACGTAAATAAAATTCTGCTGACAGCTTTGGGGAAGAGTTTTATTTTCTGAATAAAGGTACAGTGATACTGGAACCTTTCCCCCTTCCTTCTAGCCTTGAATTCTTATGTGACTCCTGGATTTCAGTGGCCATCTTATTGCCAGGAGGTAGCCGTCCTGAGAGAAAGACGAAGCCAATAGCAGAGTCAAGGACTCTGCTATCTGTGAGCTGGTGAACCTCCACTAACCATTGTCTGCATCCAGACCTCTTTTGGTAGGAAAGCATGCTTTTAGTTGAGTCAGTATTAGATGGGTTTTCTGTTAGTGTTAGCTGAAAGCGTTCCTGCGTCACCCAACTAGTAGTCAATATCACATTTAGCCATTGATTGCAGCTTGCTGTTTTCTTTTTCTTCCATGTTAGAGCTGAAGTATAAAGGCCAAGACCATTCCTAAGTGGGACAAGGCCTAGCTCTCACCTCCCTTTTATTCTCCTCTCCCTTGGACAATGGTCAGATTTGGGCCAGTTATTGGGCTAAGAACTGCTACTTGTTGTCTGTTTCTCATTATGTCCCTGCCTGTGTTGGTAGGTCAGTTTGCTTCAGTCTAAAGCTATTTAGTCTTCATTCAAATAGAAAGAAAAAGGGGGTGAGTTATTGTTCATACCTGCTTCTCCTTTAATTTTTGGACCCACAAACATACATAATGATAGTTGCTTGCTTCCTGTTTGCTATTGTTCCTTGTGGATTTCTGTCTTTTACAATTCTGATAGGTCGGGGAGGCTGAGCGCTAAGGCAGGGTAGCAGTACCTCTTGCTCTGATTACCATCTATACTCCAATTTTGACATGATTTCCCTCACCTTTAATAATTGGTAATGAATGTAATTTGAGGTTACATCTATTTATTCTGTGCTGCCAAATGTTACGCTAGTGCCTTAATTGGTTTTGTTAGAGTGAGCTTGAAGCCTCGGGTATATAAAGCAATTAAAATATTTTGGCATTTTGCATTAATTACTGAAGCATCACAGATTTTTGATCGGCTATGTGATGTACATATTTACTGAACACCAGCAAATATGATTTATGTGCATTCAACTAGGGGATGGCCAAGAAAATGCAAATATGTTTGAGGTTAAAGAGAAATATATGAAATGTTCAGTCATTGCTAAATTACCTAAGTGTTGAACAAGTGGGAAACTAATGGTAAATTTCCTTTATATAATTGTCACAAGCTTTACCTACTTCAAATTTTCAGTTAAGAGATTTTAAGATGGGTTTTGCCTTGTTTTCTAGCTGTCCACTATTTGTTTCTATTAAATGTATAGGGATTTCTAGAATGGCTCAGTATTTGCCACTACATTGCAGGCATCTTATGTCTGTGGAAGTATAATGAAAAAAAATAGGCATTTATAATTATGTGCGTGAACTAATTACGCACTAATTATGTGAACTAATATGGTGAAACAAAGACCTGGTTTATTTGTGACCAAGAATCGCCAAGTTCATCTTCTTTTTCAGATGTAACATGTACTGGACCATAAAAACAGCTATGAAAAAGAGCTTTCCTTGGAGCCCAAGTCCCAATACTTGCTCACTGGAGCACCCTCTTTCCATAGCCTGTTACTGTGGTTCTAGCTCCATCCGATCGGCACAGAGATGGATCATGAGAAGAAGCGAGCCTATGCAGAATGTTATTTCCTAGGAGATTGCCCAGGAAAAGGTTGCAGAGGAAGATGCAGGCAGATCCTTTACACGATCTCATGTAGTAACCTTTTCCAGAGAAGGCTCTTACTAATACGACTCTTTACTTTTAATTCACTTAATCACTTCCAGCTTCCTTTGAGGCCAGATAACTAGATGCAAGCTTCAGCCTGGCATCTTAACATTAAATATATAGAAGGGAGTTCTGTGGTCAGATCTGCACCCCCGACTTACAGTTATGTTTTCAGGTAAGAACTGGGTCAGTGCTCTGTAAGGTCAGGATATGGGTGGAGGAGAATATGTCCTTTTTTGACTCTTCATGTCTTTCTAGAGATGTTCTGACTCCTCCTTATTCAAAGGTGGAACCAAAAAAAAAAAGACAACAAAAAAAAATCACACTTCATTCTAGCAATCAGCTGCCAGACCTTAAAATGCCCCAACCTCAGGCCGGGGGGCAGTAATGTTCAACTGCAAGGGAGCAGTGTTCTTCCCTGCCAACACCACAGCCACGCGTGGGTCTTCTCCGTATTCTCAGGAAGTAGATACACAAGCAAAAGTCATCTGACTTCATCACAGACAGAGGACCTGGCAAGAGAATGAAACCTCTCAGTTTCAGTGTCTCTCATTTAAACCCCACACTGTGTTCTCCTTCAGCCCCTAGTCTTTGCTTTGTTCTCGGCTTGCCAGGGTGGAAGCTGGCCAGACTCCATCACCTGATTGGGCTGTGAGCCCCACCCCTCTTTTCCTGGTTTCTCCTTGTTAATGGTCAGCACAGACAGCCCCCAATAAAAGTGTAGTAAGACTCAATAAAATTTTCACAGGCCTCAAGCAATGAGGATAAAAACTAAAAAAATTATCTCTGCCATGGAAGCTAATTGTGTGTTTTTAATTAATTGCTCCAATTAGTCCCCCTCTTGTCAGTTATGATACTCTATAACAACGTCAGCTGGGATGCTTCTGGAAGTGGAAATTGCTATATATGGTCAGGTACTCATCAACTAAAACACTTACTATGTGCAATTAGCGTCTCTTCATGTTTTTATGGCAACCCTGGGGAGCGTGACAAGCAGCAAGGATGCCGCCTTACCACGGATAAAATGAATGGCATCAATCCATTTCCATGCCTATAATTTTGATAGCCTAAACATTTTATTGTAGATAAAAGACAATCATTGAAGATTGTACAGTTAATGATGGGATAATTTTAGAAGACCTGGTCTTGCCCCTTTGTTTGTTAAATTTTATTTAAATTTTGACAAACAAATAATAAGATCAGTGGATGGTGTATAGTTAAGGGCTTGGAGGAAAATGTCTTTCAACTATTTCAACTGAATACTTTAGAAGCGTCCTTAACATTTGGATATTTGTGATTAGCGTATTTATCTGCTCATTATAGCCAGGCTGCTTTAGCATCACAAATAAGAAAGATAAGGTTAGGCTAGTTTCAGTCATATACCTGGGACTCAAAAAACTTTTCTTTTCCTCAAATGTTCAGCCTTTTTCTTCTGTAGCCTCAAATTTTATTAGATAATAAAGTTTGCTTTCAAATAGAACTAATGTAGTATAGAAGTTATTGTATTACTTAATAATTAGAGTTTCTCTACCACAACCTATTTATTTTTATTGGTATACAAACCAATGTAATAGTTAGACATTTACACCACTCACAAAGGGATAACACCCCTTCCCCAATCTACTACCTCTCTGACATCGTATATAGCTGTTAGAATTCCATTGCTCCATTTCCTATGCTGTACTCCACATCCTGTGGATTTAATATATATATTAAATTATAGTTGACATTCAATATTATTCAGCTTCAGCTTCAGGTGTACAGCGCAGTGGTCAGGCATCTACACCATCCATGAAGTGGTCTCCAAAGTCTAGTTTTTAAAACTTATTGTGAACTAATACATACAGAAAAGTGCATAAGATACATAAATATGTATATAGCTCATTAGTTTATCATGAAATAAATATCCATATAAGCACACCCATGTTAAGAAGTAAAATATAGACAACAGCCCAAAAGTCCCCCTTATTTCTCCTCCTGATCCCTTCCTCCTTTTTCCCCCCAAAAGACAACCATTTTGAAGAAATCATACCGTTTGGTTTTCATTTCTGTGTTTTGGGAAGTTACCTGTTGGTCTCATTGTTCCTTTGAAATTTTTATTTTTTCTCCCTAGTTGCATTTAATTTTTTTTCCTTTGTATTTGGTTTTCAGCAATTTTACTATGATTTGTCTAGGTGAGAATTTCTTTATTTATTCTACTTGGAGTTGTTCATAGGACTTCTTGAAATCACAATTTATTCTTTTTCATCATTTTGGAAGTGATGCCACTATTTCTTCAAATGTTGCTTTGGTCACATTCTTTCTCTCCTTTCCCTCCAGGATTCTAGAAGTATGTTAGATCTTTTCACTATACAATATCTCTACCCTTTTACCTCTTTGAAAAATATTTTCCTCCTTTTTATCTCTTTATGCTTCAATCTTAGTTTTGTCTTTTGTTTTTTCCTTACCTTGTCCACTAGCTCTGGTTCACTAAGTCTTTCTTCAGCTGTGTATCAGTTGTTCTCAACTGATCCATTGAGTTCTGGATTTGGTTGCTATATTTTTCAATTCTAGAATTTCTACTTGGTTATTTTTTAGTCTGACATATCCTGTAAAAATAATTTCTATTTTGTGCTGAATTCACAATTTGTTCTTTTATTTCCTAGAAAGAGTAAGCATAATTTTGTTTTTGTGTTTTCTGTGTTTCATTGCCATTTGTGACGTACCAAATTTGATGAATGTCGTGAAGATAATGTAGTGTTTTTCTAGGCAGTAGTAGTCAGTGTATTCCTGACATGGGGGTAACAAAAGAGCCAAGTAAGAGTCTGTTTGGACTGGTTCATAGACTTTCTTTTTTATTATGAAAAATTCCCAATACATACTGAAGTTGAAGGAAAAGTATATGAACTCACAAGAATCCATCATCCAATTTCAACAGTTGTCAACATTTAGCAACCATAGTTATTTTAAGGTTCATGCCTGGTAATTCCAGTATCTGGATCCACTGTAGATCCATTTCCATTTTCTGTTGGTTCTGCTGTTTCTTGTTCTTGTCTTCTTGCTATTATTTTATTGTGTTTCAGAAATCATATTGAAAAATCATTTGTGGAAATAATTTGATGTCTAGGATAATTTCTTTCTGCAGGAAAGATTTATATTTTCTTCTATTTACATGCCAGCAGCTCTTGCATCTGGAATCACCTTAATCCAATTCAGGGATGAAGATGAATTCAGAGCTAAACTGAAGTTACTACTACAAGAGCCAGCCTCCTTCTGGTTCACTCTGTTAGGGTGACCTAGGGTCTCTTACCAAGCCCAGGACTACAACATTTGTGACTCTATCCCCATGAGACCGCCAAAAGTGCTGCGTAGCATTTTGGCTGCCTCTTCCTGAATTGGTAAACTCCCCTGAAGAAAAACCCAAACACTGGACATTTACTATCCTGTTAGTTCTCCAATGTGTTGAGCAGAATATGTATATGTATATGTAGTATATGTATATTGTGTGTATGTGTGTGTGTATGTACCTTAGTTATCCTCAGCAGGAGGATTGATCCAAATATTCTGGTCTACCGTTACTAGAAGCAGTCGCTATTCTACATATCCTTAAACAATCTCTCATCCTGTAGTTTTTATACTAATCATTTCAAAAGGGAAAGTTGAATGGTAATATACAATGATTGCATATAGATTAACTGATCTCTGTATCTGTCAGTAAGAATTTATCTGTCGCTGTTTCTGTAGACTACTTGTTTACTCTCACAGTCATTCCTTGCTTCTTTTCTTCTCTGATTGTATCATACATTCAGGCTCTTTCACTCTTTGGCTTCCAAGTAGGTGTGACCAAAACGAGGCACTTGGTAAAAAAATTGGAGGTCAAGAATAGGGAAGAGGGGTCTGGGTATTCTCAGCTCTCTTTTTGCTTTCTTCGATGTCTCTGACAGTATCTGTGTTTTCTCCATGGTTCTAGCTCTTATTCGAAGGCCCTGGCTTCTGGGCTGTTATACCAGCTCTTCCCATTGTCTCCCCTATTCCTAAGGATGCTAGGGTCGTCCTATTGTTGCTGACTTGTGGGCTGTCTTACTCTATTTGGCTTCTCAACCCTTCTGTCACTCTGCAATCATTTCCCTCCAAATGCCCACCATGTCGTAGTTTCCACAGTTTCAAAGACATAGTGCAGTTACTTTATTTGTCTGTAGGGTTTTGTTATAGTATAAAGTGTATAATATGCAGTTATTGTCCTTAAGGGAGGTATAATCTTGACAAGGAAAAAATACATCTGCATATGAAGAAATGACAGACGACCACATGTTAAGAGCCAGCCTTAATGATTTATAGGACAAGGCTAAAGCAACTCAAAACAGGGAGAAACTTCTGGAATTCTCATAATCTTTAGGTGGAGGTGAGGTAAGTCATACTGTGTGGTAGAATAGAATAGAAAACATTCCAGGCGGAAGATAGAATCAAAGAGTTCAAATAAAAAACTTCTGGAAAACAAAAGTGCTGTTCAAAATCTCCAAGTAAAAGTAGCTTTTGAAATTACTTTCCATTCAACGTAATGATTTATATGAGTAACTTGGTGATTCTTGTGCATGTTTTGCAAAATCTTTAAACTTTGAAAAACAATGAAAACTGTTTGATATGATGGCAATTTCAATCTCAGTTTATGCATTTGGTCTTGCTGGTCCATAAACTTGAGCTTCACTGGAAATTACCCTGTCATTCCTTGCAAACAAGCTCTGTCATTTCAGATGCTACCAACACACAACCAGTTGAAAGCTGAGCAATGAATGAAAGTCAAGAAGCTCTTGAGCAAATACATATTTTTTCCAGTGAATAGAGTTCATGACGGGTGCATGATGAGATGCTCTTTCTAAGCCAGGATGCCACTGTATTTTTGGGTGGACTGAGGAATCTGAAGTAAGTTCGGAAACAGAAGGTAAAGTGCGAAACCAGTTGCTTGGATATGGATTGTTATTCTGTAGCTAATTTTTTTTTTCTTTTAAGATTTTTTTTTTTTTAATTGGGAAAGGAGAACAGGACTTTATTGGGGAACAGTGTACTTCCAGGACTTTTTTCCAAGTCAAGTTGTCCTTTCAATCTTAGTTGTGGAGGGTGTGGTTCAGCTTCAAGTTGTTGTCCTTTCAGTCTTAGTTGTGGAGGGCGCAGCTCAGCTCCAGGTCCAGTTGCCGTTGCTAGTTGCAGGGGGTGCAGCCCACCATCCCTTGTGGGAGTCGAACCGGCAACCTTGTGGTTGAGAGGATGCGCTCCAACCAACTGAGCCATCCAGGAGCTCAGCGGCAGCTCAGCTCAAGGTGCCGTGTTCAATCTTAGTTGCAGGGGGCACTGCCCTCCATCCCTTGTGGGACTCGAGGAGTTGAACTGGCAACCTTGTGGTTGAGAGCCCACTGGCCCATGTGGGAATCGAACCGGCAGCCTTCGGAGTTAGGAGCATGGAGCTCTAACTGCCTGAGCCACCGGGCCGGCTCGTGTAGCTAATTTTTATTGGGTTGCCAGGCTGTGCTCAAGTCCAGTGCTGGGGAATCAACATGCCTCTTTGTTTCATGTACATTGTCTTCATATAGTCAGTGGGAAGGACATTGAATTTGGAGTCAGATCTGAGTTGGAGACCCCTCTTTGATCCTTTTGATCTTCGACTGTTTGATCTTCGGTGAAGAATTTTACTTTTTTGAAAAATTAATTTTAATTTTCCAATGACAGTTGACCTACAATATTATATTAGTTGCAGGTAGGTGTACAACATAGTGGTTAGACATTTATATACCTTACAAAGTGATCACCCTGATAAGTCTATATATGTTGTACTTTACATCCCTGTGACTGTTTTTATAACAAGCAGTTTGTACTTCTTAATCCCTAGGAATTTAACTTCTTGAGTTTTGCCTTTCTCATCTGTAAATTAGGAAGAATAACGCAATCTCTCAGGAGGCTGTTGCAATAATTTAGGTGAAAGTGCTTAGTTAACTGTCTTACACATGTAGCTATTTCTTGCATAAATATTTGCTAGCTGCCCACTATATCGAAGCTCCTATGCTTGGCCAGGTTATAAAATTTGCTGAGGGAGAGATAGTAGACACCTAACTGGACTTTCACATAGGACGTTATGCTTATAACACAGACAAGGGAGAATCACATCGTTTTCCTTTCTTGCTTTTTTTTGTTTTTCATTTTTCAATTGCCACTCCTAAAATTCTAGCCCCTGGCCTGTAGAATATTTGTACTCATTTTACATATTAGCCACATGATCTGCTTGGTTCTGCTCCAAAGGTAGAAGTTGAAATAAGTAAATGATCTCTTTATTTGCTTTATAACTAAGCTTCATTTCCTTTCCTCTCTTACATCCTGGAGCCCTCATAATATCCACATGGCATAAAATGTACCTGAACTAACAAGTCATTATTTACAGAATACATTTTCCCCCCTTTTGGGGGCCTTATTAGCAATTGGTAATCTGACAACTTTATCTCCCAGGCAAGCTCTTCATCAGGCATTCTTTGACCCCATTCTGTTCAGCATCCTAGCTACTCATTTTTAAGCCATCTGCTAAAGATCATAGAAGAAACAGCTCAGGGGGCCCCCTGCAAGCTTCTAGTTTTCCCTACCCAGAACAAGTGCTAAAACTGGTCAGAAGTCACATTGTTTACTCGGAGAATAACAGTCTCTTGCAGTTTCTGTTTATCTTGTCACCCAACAACAGTAATAATCGACTCGACATGAACTGCATGCTAAGTAGCCTTATTATTCCAGAAGTTTCCCTAGCAGCGGTCCTCCCTTGTCCACAATCCTCCCAAACTTCCAAATGTCTAAAAGTGCCATCTTAACTATATCTCTGAAGACAAAATAAATTCTAGCATGCACATTTTCCTATCTGTTCCTCCACCTTGCCACCACTCTTACCAAAGCTCTCAACTATGCATACCAAAAATGCTCAAAGTCAGAAGGAATATTATCATGATTTCTCAAAGAGAACTCTTGTCTACTTGAATTTAAGAACTTTAAGAATTCTGTTAACTCAGATGTGAGAGACAATTGAATACTTTCCCCTCTTTCCTTAAAAAGCAACAAGAAGACCCAACAAATTATGGTCTTATGTTTTTAATTTTATTAACCAGTTTTCAGCTATTAGAAGCCTAGAAGACATAGGTAAAGACTGAACTTCTGAATGCCCAAATTTAACTTGAAATTTGAAAAGTAGATGATGACACCTAAGCCGTGAAAATAAATGAAATAGCACCTATGGATCACACTCAAACTTTTATTTTAAACTAAATTTGGTCAAGCAGTTCCCAGCAGATTAGAAGCAGTGAATCAGAAATGGAATTGTGGTAATCTTATGTCATAGTCTGTTGGACTACCATAACAAAATACTGTAGCCTGGGTGCTTCAGTAACAGACATTTATTCCTCTGGAGCCTGAGACGTCCAAGATCAAGGGGCTTGCCCATTCAGTTCCTGGTAAGGGCCTCTTCCTAGCTTATAGCTGGCCTGTCCTTACTGAGTGCGTGTGAGGAGAGAGAGAGAGAGCTCTCTCTAGTGTCTTTTCTTCTAAGGGTACGAATGCCATCCTGAGGGGACCAACTGCAAGACCTCATGCGAAGCTCCTCACCTCCCAAAATCCCCATCTCCAAATACCATCACTTTTGGGATTAGAGTTTCAACATATGAATTTTAGGGGGACAAAATTCAGTCCATGGCATCCTGCTAAAATCAGATACAGCAGCAACAGCCAAAAGAGAGAATAGCCTCTCGATAGGGAGAGATCAAAGAAAAACTAGTATTGCCTTTTATTTTCAAGAAGGACCATTTAGTTCAGGGATATATCACTCGTGGAGGTCAGCGGTTCCTGAGGGCATCATGATTACTGACGTTCACAGCAATGAGTCTGATGCGTTAAGAACAGGATGAAGCAGCTTCAGTGCCGTCTGTTTAAGAGGGAACAGTGTACTCTGCTTTAGAATTATTTTTGTCAATGTACTTAAAATATTGATGTGTCTGCAGGTTGCAATCAGTCATGCGAAATATCCATTTATATTGAATGGTTTGTTTTCCTGAAACCTGATAAATCTTGTGCATTGGCAAACAATAAGTATTTTATAGGATTAGTCAATAGGATACAATTTTCAAAGAACCATTTTCTTTTAAACTGAATTATGCAAGAACTCACAAAATGTAGTGTTGATATTTCGGTCGTTGAAAACCATCCATCACTACGTAGCACCGAGGTTGGAAAAATTCATCCCAGTGCTCTCTTACCCAAGCATGTCCGTGCATGGCAAGTCTTCCTGCCCTTGAATTTAAAGGTGGTAACACGGATGGGGGTTCAATAGCAGAGAGGACTTACATTTAACCACAATTCGATCACCTGGGCCAAGCAACAGTGATTTCCTGATCTGTCTGCCCTTTGTCTTAGTGCCTTCTCTCCTGTTACTAGCCATTTGCTGGACTCCTGTGATTGCAATAGCCAGATTTCCCTTTTGACTGCCTGCCATACTCACCATGCAATCAGCATCCATCTCCACAAGGAAGCTTATCTTCCCGAAGTCCAGGATACTTGAAGTCAGTCAGCTGCAATTCCCTGTATGAGTCCCTACAATAGAAACGGCCTTGCTGAGGGACCATAATAATTGATACTGCTTGGCAAAGGGCTCCACATGCTCTGGATGGTATTTGGAAAGGTACAGTCAGCTTCTGCCTCCATAATTCTCTTTTTATGTGTGTTTTCACATCAGAGAAACTCCCATTTGGCTGACAAATACCTTCTTTAGCTATATTAAAACCTTTGAGGGCTAGCCTCATCTTGCTGGTGGTAGTACTGGGCTGTCTTGGTGAGGTGACACTGTCGTTCTTGGTTATGAACCATTATTTCCTGATTTTAGGGTTTATGCCCAGGTGCAATTTTACTCTTTTAGATCTGTGTTCTTGAAGAGGATGCCTCTGTAGTACCCCCAAATCAACATGTACTGAATAACACTACCTACCACGTGCTTTATCCCATATCCACGTCACATCTATTAGCAAATCCTAGTGACTCCATCTGAAAACTCTGTCTTGATTTACTGACTTCTACCTAGTTCTCACTCTAGCCCAGGCTTCCCGCCCACTAAGCATGTTCCTGCCTTGGGGCTTCTGCACTTGCTATAAGTGCTGGGTGTAGGGCTGTCCTTGCCCTCTGATAGGTGCATGTCTCAGTTCTCTACTTCATTCTGAGCTTTAACCACCCTATCAAAATAAGGGCCTCCTACTCCCATGGAGTATTACTCATTGTCTCTCCTTGCCCTGCTCATTTATTTGCTCTTTATTTTATTTTATTTATTTTTTGTGCATCTACCTCCACTAAAATATAAGAGCTTAAAAATACAAACTATCAGGGCTTGTTCACAGCTATATCCCCCGATCCTAGAATAGTGCCTGGCACTTAGTATGCCCTCAGTAGCTATTTACTGACTAATTGAGTGATTCCTTGTCTTATGGACTCCTTATAGCAGTGCTTTTAGGTGTGAGGTGCTGGTATTCCAATTTTGCAAACACACTGAAAAAGCAGGCTTGGTAACTTGCCTGGAGAAGATAGTTACTACGGAACTGAGCTTCTTGAGAAATCTCATCATCAGCTGGACAATCAAGTATAACCTAATGACTCTGTCCCGCCATTGAATGTCAACGGCCAAGCCCTGGAATACCTCCTCCCAGCACTCACTCGCATTGCTGGAGGTCCTCATCACCATATGGAGTTAAAAATGTGATCTGCTGGACACTGAACTCAGGGTCCTGAGGACCAAAATGTGAAACTCAGTTCCGTAGACAAGGAAGGCCCTGGTGACTAACCAAGTGCCCACACTTGCCTCTCGATGCCAGAGCAAAGGCAAGGTCAGGAGCCAGACTCACCCTGACAGTGTGTGCCTCTTGAATACACCGCCTCAACAATGGGAAGTCAAGAGGGCTCCATGAGCGGCTGCTGGTATATGGATTACGGGGTTCATGTCTGAATGGAGAATGCTGACTGTCTCACAGGTTGATGCCATTTGGTTTTTGTTTATGAGTGGATAAAATTCTAAAGATTTTAGCTCCTGTTTCAATTTCAACAGCTGCAAACACAAGTCTGTTGAAACTCCAGGAAATAAGTGGTTATACATAAATATGTTTTTTAAAAAGTAAGGGTACAATGAGCTCAACGTGAGTCAGCATATGGGAATACTGCTTAGGGGCAAATGTGACTGGAACTTGAAAACAGTAATCTGACAGGAAGTTCTTTTTCTTACATACTTCATTTTGACCATATATTTTTAGAACACCTATTATATGCCAGGTAATGTGTTATTTTCTGGCAATGCTCAGATGTAAGAGCCAAGCAGTTCTCAAGGGGCCCAGAATCTAGTGACTTCTCTGTGGACCTCTTCTAGACTCTTGTGTTTCTATTCCTTTCAGCTTTCAAGAATTTTTAAAGTGGAAATAAAAATTTGAGATAAATGAAAAAGGAATTGATTAATTAGTCTGAAGGTGACTTAATGATCAATTAGAGGAAAGATACAGGGAGCATACTGTATATAGTTCATCTCCCTTCACACTTAATGAGGAGGTCGATGCAGCCAGAAAGGAGATGTTAAGATAGAATAGATGAAAAGACTTTCCCTTCTTGGCTTTAAAGCACTGACAAATATTTACGTATACCGTATATTAGGTCTATCTTGTGTGCGCGCACGTGTGTGTGTGTGTGTGTGTGTGTGTGGATGTCTGTGTGTATGTATTTGTGTCCCCTCCCCAAATTTATATATTAAAGTCCTAATCCCCGTACCTCAAAATGTGACTATATTTGGAGGTAAGGCCTTAACAGTGGTAATTAAGTTAAATGAGGTAATAGGCTGGGCCCTAATCCAGTATGACTAGCATCCTCATAAAAAGAGCTTAGGACACTAACTGGCATAGAGGTGAGACCACGTGCAGATACAGCGAGAAGATGGCCATCCATCGACAAGCCAAAGAGAGAGGCCTCAGAAGAAATCCACCCTGCTAATACATGGATCTCAGATTCCTGGCCTCCAGCCCTGTCAGGAAGTACATTTCAGTTGTTTAAACCACCCAGTCTATGGTATTTTGTTATGGCGGCCCTAGCAAAGTAATACAGACATGCAAATTGAAGGACTCCAGTCCTAAAGATTTTAAGAACTCAAGAATCACACATATGTATCAGGATCTTTAGAAAGAAATATTCTCAGGTGCTGAATCACGCTGGGCTTGTTAAGTTCAGTGGTAGGATGAGAAATAATCCTGACTGGATACTCTGGCTACATAGATGTTAAGTGCGTTATGATTCTACTAGATCATTCACTCAGCGAGTATTTTTTTAAAGTCCGTTGCTATGTACCAGCATTGCACTGGGTATGAAAAATACAAGAATGACTGTCACCAGGATCTGTCTTCAAGGCACTAGTTATGGACGGCCATTGCTACGGTGCGAGAAGTCTTGTGACAGGTATATGAGCAGGGCACTGAACCCAGCAGGGTGCTTGTTTCAGCTCATATTCCCATAGTCAATGGACCACACTTGCTCCTTTCCTTACTTATTTCTCCTAAAGAGATCTTTTTTATTGACCTTTTTGATTGATCGTCTCCAGTTTTTGTTTTTGTTTTTCCTCTATATGACTAAGTATTGGATATCAACACTGGATCCTTAGCAGTTTAGTAGTTAGGCTCCCAGGGAAGTCATTCAAAGAACATGATGTAGTAAATCAGACTTTGTGGTAACTCTGACCTAGAGCGTTATCTATCTGACTCAATTCCAGAAGAGAGAACCACCTTCTGTGACCTCTTCCCCTATGTTTCAGGCCATTATAAGTGCTGGGGCCCTGCCAAGTTGGGTCACTGTGGTTCATAAGGGACACAGTTTCTCACAAATATACAGCTGCAGAACTACCATGTCACTCAAGGTGATTCATAAAATCAGCATGTCTTAAAAGGGAATATTAGAAATCTCACCTCCTGGCTCTCACTATAATGCAGTTATGAGCTCTAGTTCTCAGTTGACCGTCCAGAGAATCCTCAGAAGAACCAAAGGAGAAATCTGGGAAACCTAACACTTTGATTTGCCCAATGCAAGTATTAGGAAGCAGTCAGAGTAGAAGTTTTAGATGACATTTTAAATCTAGGATTGTGATAAAATATAAATGATGTTTGATATATAACTTGTATCTACTTGTATTCAGGGTTCTTCAGAGAAGGGGGGAATTATTTAAGGAATTAACTCATGTATTTATGAGGGATGGCAAGTACAAAATCTGCAGGGTGTGCCAGCAAGCTGGAAACTCAGGCAGAGTTTCTATGAAGCAGAAATCCTCTTCTGTGGGAAACTTCAGTCTCTGTTCTAAGGCCCTCAGCTGATTGGGTGAGACCCACCCACAGGATGGAGCGCAATCTGCTTTACTTAAAGTCTACTAATTATAGATGTTACTCACATCAACAAAATACCTTCTTGGCCACATCTAGGCCAGTGTTTGACCAAACAACTGGGCGCTATAGCCTAGCCAAGTTGACACATAAAATTAACTATCTCACTACTTTCAACTAAAAGAAGTAATCTGAATTCTTCGTGTTATTAAATAAGAATCTCAATGACAGTAACTAGCTAGTAATCACAAAAATTCTCTAAACCTTACATTCATCTCTCTCTGTATGCTTTCAGCCTTAGGGTTTTTAGCCACTACTTCACAAGGCAGGCATATCCATGTCTGAAGAACTCTTATAGTTGACAAGCCCTTGAATTGATTTAGTCCTGATCCCTCTCCATATAACTGTCATGCCTTAAGTGAAGTTGTACCCTCTGGAACAACACTGAAGCAGGATGAAGACCAATTCATCTTAAATAATGTCCAAAGTGTGTCCTATGGGATATTCATTTTGTGTGATGCTCAGTTGTTTAAACTGAGGGAGGGTGGGGGATAGAGAAGGTTCTGTGGTCAAGTAGTTTTGGGAAACATTGCTTATAAGCTCTTCCTTTAGAAGATTTATATGACTCATATTAAAGGCTTTGAGATTCTGCAGCAAAGAAACCAGCTAAACTAAACTTTAACTTAGCATTTCCCAGACAACTGATCTTGGAAAATGCCCTTTCTTTTTTCAATACCATCCTACAGAATATAAACTGAAAAGTTCTACAAAACTTTCTGACACCATCCATGCACAGCCTTTAGTTTAGATGCTCAGTCCGCTGGTTGTTCTGCCTCATAATTGTTGTATCAGAGTTCCAGAACGCATCACCCCAGTCCTTAGTGGCTTAAAATAATAGCCATTTATTATTTCTCCCAAGTCTACAGTTCACTGGGTGATTCCAGTGATCTGGGCTGGTCTTGATTGATCTTGGCTGGATTTACTTATGTATCTGCAGTGGTGAGTAGGCTGGGGGCTGGCTGGTCTAGCCCAGCCTTGGTTGGGATGACTCAGCTTTATTCCGTGTGCCTTTCACATCCTCCCAGCAGGCTATCCTGAGATATTCTCATTGGAGTGGCAGAAGAGAGGAAATGGAATCATGCAAGCATATGATTTCCCAAGTCTCCCCTTGTACCAAGTTTGCTAAAATTCTGTTGGCCTAAGCAAATCCCGTGGGCAAGTACAGAGTGGCAGCGTTCTACAGTTCCAGGGCAAAGGGTAAAGATATGGGGTAGCCATTAATTGAGGTCATTGGTTATATTCGTCTCTGATGCAACAACCAAATGCAAGTCTAAGAAATGATGCTAAGATAGCCACATCAGAATTGCCAGAGGGAGCATAGTAAAACCGTAGGTCCTCAGATGCCCACCCCTCAGAGATGCTCAGAGTGGAGGTGGGTGCCCATAGTTTTAAAAGCTCCTCAGGTAATACTGATGATGAGCCAGATAGAAACCCCATGGTATAGACCCCTCTTCTGTTTAATAATATTAATTAAGCTCTGATCATGATATATTCCACAAGCGATAGAGAAAGAGGTTTCAGTTGAAGATGTTGGTGCTTCTTCCCAATGAGCTTCTAACTTCAGGCAGATAAGATTAATGTGTGACAGGTTACATAGCAGCATCTCAGCTTTCAACCCCATTGCTGCCATGACTCTTCCCTGGCCGAAAATCTGTTCTGGCTCTTGGGACCCTGCTATTAGATAATTTTTATCAACTAAGTGACATTTCATTCTGTGTGTTCCATGCCCTCAGTCAAGGGGCATTTGTGGGAGAGAGACTGAGCCAAAGGTAGTGCAAATTGAGCCAGACTTACAAGGGTCTGGGGAGAGATGATTTCTTCCCAGAAGACTGAAGCTGCCAGGGGGCCAATGGAGTTACTATTGTAAAGGGGCTGACTGACAATGGATTGGTACCAAGTATTATCTGTAGACTGAATAAAATAATATCCCAAATACACGTACACCTCTTTTCCCCTAAATACTTATATCCTGTTATGATTAGCAACATATAGGCATTACTGGTCCTCATATCCAATTATTTGTGTGTATATACAATCTCAGTCAATAGACAGCAAGTATACAACTAATTACTAGCTGGTGGAAGCTTATGTAATTTTTTACATTCAACAGCTGGCAACTGTATTAGTCTGCTCCTGCTGCCATAACAAAATACTACAGATTAGGTGGCGTAAACAACATACATTTATTTTCTCACAGTTCTGCAGGCTGGAAGTCCTTGATGAAGGTGCCAGCAGTGTTGGCGTCTGAGGAGAACCCTCTTGTTGGCTTGTCCTTCTCACCGTGTCCCCACATGGTCTTTTCTCTGTGTGAGTGCAGAGTGAGAGCTCTGGTGTCTTTTCTTCCTCTTATGGGAACACCAGGCCATCAGATTAGGGTCCCATCTTTTTTACCTCATTGAACCTTAATTATCTCTTTAAAGGCCCGATCTCCAAACACCGTCACATTGAGGGTTCCTACTCCAACCTGTGGATTTTTTTTCATAGGTTGGGGGTGGGGGGGGGACATAACTTAGTCTATAACAGGAGCCATTGTGTTAGACTGTTGTTGAGTGTAATAAAATGCCTTCACTCCTTACCACCGCCACGTGAGATCTCCCAGACATAATCGGGGCTCAGGAGCTTCCTTAGATGAGTCCTTTAGAGTGGTGGTGTCTCAAATATTTTTGGACTATAGCCGTTTTAAGTCACTGAAAAGACCCCTTGTCCTCCCAATTTCATGGGTTCCAACTAGATTACATAAAGCAATGGGCCAAAAATATGCTTACTTTAGAAATCAAATGATAAGCTTGTGTATAGAATTTAGACCCTAGAACACTGCAATACAAACTTAAATAATTAGGTCGTCTTATTATGCTCATCTTGATCATGTGTTGCAATTTTTAAAAAGCAAGCAAAATTTCCTCATCAATGAATATACTGCTGTGCAAGCATATATCTTGCATCTTTATCAATAAGGGCACGGATGGTTAATATTTGAATTGTAATGCCTTTGTGTCTTCAATATAACTATTAGAATATTTTAGTCTCTTAATCTGCATATGTGCTTCATTGGCAGCTAAGAAGGCAAATGTTAATGGCAGAGTTGTTAAGAGTGAGGGCTCTAAAAGCAAGAGTCAGCGAACTACGGTTCACAAGCCAAATCCTGCATGCTTCCTGTTTTTATAAATAAAGTTTTATTGGAACACAGTCATGCCCATTTGTTTACATAGGGTCTATGGCTGCTTTCAGGCTACAATAGGAAAGTTGAATAGAGCCCATATGGCCTACAAAGCCTAAAAAATTTACCATCTGACCCTTCACAGAAAAAGTTTGCCATTTCCCAATCTAGAGGAAAGATCCTTGAGTTCAAATCCTGACACTGCAGTTTAGAGCTGTGTGATCTCCGGCAAATTATCTAGCCTCTCTGTGCCTTAGTTTCCTTATCTGTAAAATGAAGACAATAAAATTACCTGCCTCAGAGGGGTATTAAGAGCAGTAAATGAGCAGGTAAAGATCTCAGCATAGGGCAAGGTAAAACCACTCAAACAATAGTTGTTATTATTGACTGAACAAAAACCACAACCAACTAAATTTGTAATGCAGATGCTAAACTAAGAGCAATTTATAATTAAAAATGAAATTAACAGTAACTAAAACCCTGACCAACTCAAATCAACAGTGGTGAGGTTCCTCCCTAAGTGTCCTTTCTAAAAATTTGCAGTAATTCACTTTCTATATGGGGCATGCCCAGTGGGAGCTTTTCAAACACTAGCAAGCAATGCCTGTCCCTGAGCCATCTTAGGAGAATATAGCTTAATCCTCAATAAACTCTGGCAATATACTTAGTTTATTAATAACACATTTAGTAACGCTTAATAATTCACTAAGTAATTTACAAGTAAATAGCCTCTCGCCATTCATAAAAATAGAAGTCAGCCGAATTAAATTGTTTTTGGTTCTGTTCATAGCCTACCAGATGATCCTTTGCAATTGTCACACCCTAACCCTTACCCTTTCCTGGCTGCATGGGCAGCCATCTAGTTCATAGAGTCAATGAAATCAAGTCATGAATTCAATCCCTAGTTACATTGCCAACTTGATTCTCTCCTGTGGCCACAGGCTGTACCTTTCCCCATGGTCAGCTGTGGCAAATTGGCCCCTGGGGAAGATGGAGTAGCAGCAGCAGCAGCAGCAGTAGTAGTAGTACTTGAGGTTGGATAAGCATAAATATCTTAGCCCCAATGGAAAGTGCATCCCAGTGATGAGTGGTAGGTCAGCCGCATCATGTTTTGTTAAAGGAAGTTCATAATCCAAGAGAGAAGGAAGTCGCTCCCGGTTTACCTTAGGGGTTATATAAGGTCATTGGCAGTGCTTTCCATCAGGGGTTAGTTTTGCAATTATATGGGTGACACAGGAATAGCAGTCGTGAAAAATAAACTGGATGTTTAGTTAAGAGTAGGAAGTGTGAATAGGAAGTTGCTTGTCTGTTCTGTTGGTTGCTGGGATCCTTATCAGTGTCAGAATCTCTTCACAAAATTTCAAAATGAAATGCAAATAATCGTTAACCTGTGAGCATGATTGGAAAAGAGCCATCAAGAATGGTTACTCGGTAGCATGGCAAGATCCCTTCACCACAGTAAACTCTAATTGTGTTCTCTTTATTATATATACAATGTATTTTTTTAAATTCCTATGGGTGGTTCGTGTACAAAATGCTCCACATCAAATACCTGGTCTTTTCTTTCTTCTCATGCTCTTTTGGCAGTCTCTCTGGTCGGTGAGAAATTTGGCAGAGTTGCCTCTCTTTGCTCTTCCTCTTCTGTCTCTGTTTCTTCAAATTCTGCAGCTACCTGGAGATCTCCCTCCTTTGCTCTCCACCCTCCCCCATCGATTTTCTCATTTTTCCTTCCTGCCTTTGAAGACTCCTTGCAAAACCAGCCTAACTTCAATTAAGTGAAAATGAGCTGTCCATACCCAACTTTTTTCCTGGGTCAGAAATTACTAGATAATGTATTATTAAAAAGAAAGAAAGACATAAAAGGATGTATGTGTGAATTTATACTTCTTGTTTACCTTACTTGTTTTTTTAAAACAACATATGTTTCCTGATTATGGAAGAAATACTTGTCCATTGTAGGGAAGTTTAGCAAAATAACACTAATATCAGAAAACATAATCATGATCTTACCATGCAGGATAACTACTGTTAATATTTTGCTGTATTTCTTTCCTTTCTTCTTCCCTCGTATATTAATTACACATACACCTGCAGACATTTCTCTGTTAAAAATCTGCATAGCTCATATCTGTTGGGTGCTTACTATGTACTAAATCTATGCCAAGCATTTTATATATACTATTTCATTTAATCTTCATTACAACCCTATGAAGTGTGACATATTATCATCATGTAAAAATGAGGGAATAGAGCCCAGAGAATGAAATTACTACCAAGATAAGTAAGGATAAAAACTCAAGCACACAGGAACTCACAGTGTTAACACTCTGCTATTCTGTCACCATTCTGCTCCCCTTAATATAAGATTTAATTATTTCAATTTAATTTATCAGTGATTAGAGGATTAACTTTTTAAAAACCTGAGTTATTATCTTTGGAAAAAATAATGTGTATTAATGATGGTTCAAAATACATAAATTTAAATTTCTTAACAGAGTATCTTTTTTTGCCTTCCATAAAATGGATCGCGGAATTATTACCCATACGAAATGCCATAAACCGAATTTTAGTCTTATCATTACCCTTGTTTGTCAATCCTTCTTTACTGTTCTAAATGAACTGATTGATGAAGTTATCCCATTCAGGTGAGAAAGGGAGGAGGTGAAATAATCTCATTAAAACACAAAGGATTAACATTCAACTTCTCCCTTCACTAACTGCTTCTGAGTGACCATTACACGCTAAATACTAAATCCATTGCTTTCTTTCTCATTCCACTCTCCTAATAGTTCATGGTGTTATTGATGAAATGGGCAGGAGTTGAAGTTCTTAGTCAACTTAGCAACACCTAACAAAATTATGATTTCCCTAAAAATAGAGTGGATTAAATACCATGTGTCCCCAAAAATAAGACCTACCCGGACAATCAGCTCTAATGCTTCTTATGGAGCAAAAAATAAGGCCTGTATTATATTATGTTATGTTATGTTATGTTATGTTATGTTATATTATATAAGGCCTGGTCTTATAGTGAAATAAGACCGGGTCTTATATTATCTTTTGTTCCAAAAGACGCATTAGAGTTGATTGTCCGGCTAGGTCTTATTTTCGGGGAAACACGGTACATATAAACATTTTATTTTATTGTTTGTTCTAAATGTTATATTGTATCAGCATATAATGTACATTTTCTTCTATCAGTGATTTATGTCTTCTAAAATAATACTCTATCAGAGTGTAATTAGAAGTCCTATCTTATCTCCATCTAAAAACATTCATGTGGGAAAATGTTATCTGAAATCGTTATGCATGTGCACATTTATAATCTGCTTTTCCACCTGATGGTTAAATGACTTATACATATTAAAGGGCTGCATAATTTTCAGTTCTTTAGATATATTTATTTGTGAACATGTAAAGTATATTTTATAAATGAGCTTCAGGGGGCACTGCTGCAGAATTTCTTCAAACTGTTGTCATTTGCTTCCTGGATTTCCTGTGAAATGTCAACACTACTGCTTATTACTAAGAAAGCAGAATAAATAAGCATCCTAAAGGGTATTCTTGCAGTACCTAATTTCAAATGCCGAATAACATGGTTAATTTAGAATAATAAGATTTCATGCTATAACAGATATAAGATAGAAAATAAGATTATTCATTTTAGCCCCTTCATTTTATGGATGGATGAGGAAACTGAGTTTATGGCTTGCCCAAGTTCAACAGCTGGGAGTGAAGTCTCCTGTTACAAGATTTCAACCAAATCTTCTATAATATCTTAAAGTAGAAGGCATTTATTTTCTCCACTATCCCCTAAAGGTTTTTGGATTTAGAAACACTTCTTTCTATCCATAGTCTCTGAAATGGAATTGTCCCTCGCTCTCTCACAACTTCTGCAACCAGGGTTGTGCAATACTATCCAATGATTAAAATTTTGAATTTCTTTTAGAGGTACAGAAAAATTGCAGGAATGGTACAGATAGTTTCTATCTGTCCCTGATCCAGCCGTACCCCAACTTAGCATCTTGCATGCCATAGTATAATTATCATAACTAGAAAATTAACATTGGTATAATACAGTGAACTAAAGACTCCATTTGAACTTCAGTTTGAAATGTCGAACTAATGTCTTTTTGTTGTTGTTGTTCCCGAGATCCAATTCAGGATTCCACACTACATTTAGTCGTTATTTCTCTCTAATCTCCTATAATCTGCAATAGGTCCTCAGTCTTTCTTTGTGACCTTGCCACCCCCAAAGAGTATCGATCAGTTATTTCGCTGCATGTCACTTAATTCAGACCTATATAGAATCTTCTCATGATTGGACTGACATCATCAAGAGCGCCAGAGAATGGTCCTCGTCCTTCTCAGTACATCTAATGACAGCATTCAGGATGTCGATATATGTTATTGGTGATGTTGATCACCTGGTCACGATGGTGGCCACCAGACTTTTCCACTATAAAGTTACTGTCCCAATAGCCAAACACGGAACAATTCAAGCAAGAAAATAGATAATGTGGCATTTGATTGTAACCCGTAAAATAATATAAATATCCATGAGTCATAGTGATATAAAGAAGTAATTGGTAAAAAAGACACAGTGGATTCTTGTTATTCACAACAGTTATATTCTATAAAGTCACTGTGAGTGAACACTGAATTAGCTAATACTAATTCATTGTTCCTAGAGAAAACATGGATTTGGGTTCCTGCAAATCTTTGCTGAAAACCTTTTCATCAGTTGGTCAGTAGATAACACAGTTTTATTTGTATTTCTGTTTAAAGGCATTTTATTGAATGTAGTTTGTTGATCCATTAACATTGAACTCATAACTTACGCCTAAGTGAAGCTTATCTAACATGTGTGTTCTCCGTAAGGCACATCCCAGCCTTCTCATGCTTAGGAACACTAGACAGCACCGCAGAACTATGTTTAGGACACTTAAACAGCGAAATGACCAACAAAAAGCACAAAAATGTGAAAAATATGGCACTAAATAGATGAGTAAAGGACACGTTTACAGTTTGAGAGCAGAAATAAAACGGCAGAGCATCACCTTGTTTGACCTCAGCTGAGAATGTGTGCTTTGGATGACTCCAATTTTTCACTGCTGTACATGTCCATGAATGACCAAGAAAGTCAAGAAAGTGCCATGGATGTTGACTGTGGGGTTACAAATAAATTTTACCAAGTAGGCAAATTCTTAAATACATAATCCGTGAATAATTCTATATGGAGGAGAAGTAACAGCTCGTCTTTACAGTAGAATTCCAAAAAACAAATGTGAAAATGGACACAGAAACTTGCCACTACGCAACCCCCACAGTGGTCGTTATTAGGATGGACCCACCAACGGATGCTAGAAACAGGGAGCAGAGGTTTGAGCACAAAGGGATTTGCATAGTCTCAAGGTATGTCCCCCAAGACATTTGTTAACTAAAGGGAAAAATGTAGTAAATTTTAGCAAATATGTATATTTTAAATTGAATATTGCAGCATTTCTGTATTTTTCTAATATGTATATAGATTAGCAGAATATTGACTACCAATGTAATTAGGTGATATGCTCAAGTTCTTGATGATAAGAGGGGTGGTGGGGGGGACTCCTTTTTTTTTTTTTTTTTTTTGGTATTTTCATATCTGGATAATTAGCTGGTGTTCATCCAAAGATGTTAATTTATGTATAACTGGAGAAAAATCAAAGAAGCTGCCATTTCAGGGGTGGACTTGAGGCACTTAAGCATCACTGCCTGTGTGAGTCACCCCAGCAGCGGTCTGCACTTGCTCGTCAGTGTTCCCACGATGCCCTATTTGAATAGACTGGAACTATCTGTTTTACACTACAGAATTGATTATGTATGCAGTTGTCTCCCGAACAGGGTGTTCGTGGGTATAGCAGCTGCCTCCTACATCTTTCTATCTCCAGTGACAAGCCCAGTGACGCACATAGTGGGTGCTCAACAAACCTTAACTGGAAATGGGATGGCATGCGATGGGGGAGGCTAGGATCTAAGATTAATACCCTGGGTCTGCTGGGCGAACACTGTCCATAGTTTTTTCACAGACGAGTTTTGTTCTGGCCATATTTCCAGATGCTAAAATGTATCTCCTGCCCATGGTGAAAACAAGCATTCCCTTTGTTTGTAGTATTTAAAGGTGTATGAAAATGAAGACAGGCCTTTTTAAGTACATTTGGTTCAAGGGAGTTTTCTTATTCCACGTGTTTTAATTCAAATGTGACCGTAGGTGTTTTATTCACATACCTACCTCTTTCCTAATAATGGTGCTACTATTGTCTCCAGGGGCAAAATAGATTGATGGCAGTATTAGTTAGGGATTTTATGAAGCAGCTTATCTGAAAAAGCCTCCAGTGTCATGGCTGGTTTTGAGCACTTGGATGGTTTCGGGTTGACTCAGTGTAGTAGTCAGCATAGCTAAGTGACATAACAGCTCCCTAATTCTAAAGACCTAACATAATACATTTTTTCTTGCTAGTCCAACGCAGTGTTCCCAGTTGGGCTGTTTTTCCCTTCGGCAGTGTCTCAAGGACTCAGGCTTCTTCCATCTTGGGGCTCTACCTACCTCTAGGTCCCCAGAATCCTCCCTTCTCATCTGGTAGGTTTTATGGGTCAGATCTAGAAGAGGTTTCCTGCCTTCTGCCCACATTCCCTGGGACTTAAATCGATCATATTTCCACCCCTAAATGCAAGGCATGCTGGGAAATGTTTAACTTAGTGTGTCCAGGACAAAAAAGGGAAATTGTTTAGTGAACAACTAGACAGTCTGTCTCATCAACTCGGCCTGGCGTCTCCCCTCTGAATTCTCATGTCATTTGTTCTCCTTCTTAAGATACTTAACACTTTCCATAGTATTCATTCATTAATGATTGAACTCATTAATAACATAATGGGCTTGCACAACGTGCCAGTTGAGGGGAGTTGTAAAGAAAAATCAGGTGCTGGGCCCACCTGGAACTCAATCTCGTTCAACCTTATTTAGCTGTCAGAGTCTATGGAAGTCATGAAATACTCACTTAATTCTATCCAAACAGGAAGTAATAATGATTGTATGACTACCTAGCTCACAAAATACTTTAATTATTTTAAGTTACTTAGGTGTCCAAATTTTGCCCCAAATATTTATTTAATGCTCATTCATTTGTTCATACTTTGACTGTTTGTAGTCCTGTAAGCTGAGGTAGATATCCAAGATTTAAGGAAAATGTAAAACCAAAACATATTTTCTTTCTCTAAATGTAATTATCCTTGAAATTTTGGAAAAGGTTGTTATTCAATCTTATTAAGGAATTAGAGTTTTGAGAACCACTGGTCTTCCTCTTTGGTTAATGTCTAAGCAATTTAAATTTAAGGACCTTGGCCAGCATAGAGCTTTTTTTCCTACTTCTTAAACTCTATATTTTTTCATCTAACTGATCTAATCATCTTTTTAAAAAAACCATTACTTGTGTAATTTTTAAATAATGTATTGTAGAAAAGGTTGAAAATATAGGTAAGCAAAAAGACAAAAAATAGAAACGTTCATTATCTTCTCATAAATAAATCTTGTTAAGATCATATGTACATTTGTGTGTGTTTGTGTGTGTGTGTGTGTGTGTGTGTGTGTGTGTGTGGTGTGAATATAAGTACAACTACAATATATGTAACCTTTATAACAGTAGGAGTATACTATGCATATAGTTATAATTTAAAAAATTTATTTATTAACATATGTATCTTTTGATTTATTAACATATTGAACGTCTTTTTACTAAAATTTCATTTTGAGTATGTTAAGAATAAATGCATCAATAGATTAAAAAGCAGCACCTACAAGAAACTGACATCCGTGTATAAAATGAGATAATAGAGGGGAAGTAAAATAGAATTGAGGAGAATAGCTGAAGGTATTTTGATTCTGAAACAGGATAGCATGGTGGCTCAGTACTCAGCCTGGGTTTAAATTCAAAATAACCATGACGTAGATTATTTTGTATGGACCAAATAGTTATATTTGGGCCAATAGTCCAAGTGATGGGAAAACTGACCTTAAAATGGTTCCCTGCCACGTGGAACCAACCTAAAATGGTGGCCTGAGTGGAGAGAGAGGTCCCTGGCCTAAGCCCCAGCCCACTTCCACATAAACCCTCCAAGCCACACCCCGAGCCAATCACCAGACGACACCTACCCCTTCCCTGACTCAAGAAAGTCGCCAACCCATAAAAACCTGCTCAAAACCTTGCGAGGGGCTCAGTCTTTTGGGAAGGATCCCGCTGAGCCCGCAGGCATAATAAAGCTGCCTCTCCTAACTCTCTGAGTGCCGCTTGGGTTCTTTCCAGTCTTGGATTCTGCAACACAAGTACTTCTACGTGATATAAATATAACACTAGTGTCTAGTGTTCTAGCTTTACAGTTTACTGACTGAAATCCTTCCAGACTATGCTTCCTTATTTGTAAGATGGATATGATGCTAGTATTTACCCCATAGGGTTGTTGAGAGGTTTAAATGAGTCAGTACATAGAAAGTGTCTGGTATATACAATAGTAAATGCTCAATAACCGTTAGCTACCATAACACGATATATGAATTTAAAAACAGTAGGTGGTAGGCTTTAAATCCGTGATTCTGAACCAGGAGTAATTTTCCCCACTCCGTTTCCCAGGAGACATTTGGCAATGTCTGGAGACAATTTTGGTTTCACAACTGGGGAGAGGCACTACTGGCATCTAGTGGGTAGAAGCCAGGGATGCTACTTAGCATCCTACAATGCACAGGACAGTCCTCACAGCAAAGAATTATCTTGCCCCAAATGTCACTAGTGCTGAGGTTCAGAAACCCTGCTTTAAAGGAATGTACATACCGTATTGTCATAGTTGGGGGGTGGGGGGCAGTGTTGCCATCAAAGTCACATAATCAGGAAGTAACCGCTCTGATCAATTTGCATGTCTGGAAAAGAGGTTAATAGTACCCAATTCACCTGGTTTTTGTGGAGAGCAAATGAAAGACTGTATTTAACTTTTGTAAACAAATGTGGTATAGACGAGTATAGGTTAGCTCTGAATCATATTTCTGAAGCTTTTTCATTTATTTTTTAATTATTTCCTATTTCCCCCACCAAGGTGCCTTTTTAGACTTTTATTTTCTTATAATTGCTTCCTCCCACCATGAAATTTTAATACCATAGGTATGCTGTATGTCTACGTATGTAGTCCGATCGTCTGTGTTGGCAGGTCATAAGCCACTGTGATAACTAAGATTTTTTTTTGCCCCACAAGAACCAGTATTCACCCCCTTGAGTCAGTATCACCACTATTGAGAATGCATGTTTGAAATCAAAAAGGGATGAATTCTGAAAGTAAAAAGTGTTTGTTTGTTTTTTTCCATGAGGTTTTAATTACTCATTAAATTAAAAGTAGCTTAATAGCACGTGTTCTGCATTTGGGATCATATTGAGACAGCAACAGGAAATTTAAAAACAATACTCTCTATTAAAATGCCTGTAGCGTATATAAGGCTTAAATGCCGATAGCATTTTAAATGGACGGCAATGCTCATACAAATGAATGGAGTTTTAGTGGAATCTGAAAATGCAAAAATAAATCTGGTAGAGGAAAAAAAAAATATGTGACATTGAAGAGAAGATGCAAGCTTTCTAGAGAGGCAGCTAATCTGTATTTAAGCTTATCATAAAAAGGAAACATAAAAGGAAGGGCTGAGAGGCAATAGGATGGAAGGGAAATTGCTAGATAAGGAAGAGGAAGGAAATAATATTAACTTTTTTGGGGGGAGGTGAAAGTTTCTACCTAACTAGGTAGCTTTTTTCTGCGTTACTTGAAAAGGAAAGATTAAGGGTAGCTAAATGTGTGAAGTGAAAGGCATGTCACACGTTGGGGAAAATTGGAAGCTTACGGTAGATAGATTAGCTATCTGGTAATCAAGCCACAGGTCTAGGAGGAATCTTTATGTTGCCTGGCCTGATTTCATGTCTTCGTTTTGCTCCTCACTCCCCTACCTCCTGCTTATGAATCTTTAGCAGAGGGCTCTTGTCTGCATTTTCAGCCTTATCTTACCACACCACCTACACAGACCCTCTTCCCTTGTCAGCTCAGTCTCCCAACCTCCCAGCAGTTCTCGTGGGTTCCCACTTCCTCACTTTTGCTTGTAACCGATACTTCTATTTGCTCTGCCTTCTCAGTGCTTTCCTTTCTACTTTCATACACTTCATTCCTACTTCCCCACACTGACACTGAGGTTTATCACTTTGCAAGTGAGACTCAGAGAGTTTCCTGACAACCTGAGGGCACACAGCTAGTGTGACTAGAATCCAGGTCTCACTCAGAATCTGATGTGCCCTCTGCTCTTGTGGCCTAGGACCACCTTGCTACTTGACTGACATGTTGTAGATCTTTAATTAGCTTTTTTTCTATTGATGAATGTATAGACAGTTTACCTTTTTACCTTGAAGATGGATGAATGATGGTAAATAGAAATACCACTGATCTGCATTATGCATTTTATATTTTATTCTGCTTACTTGTTATCATGTAACAGCAACTGGAAATAAAACTTTGAATCTTCGCCTTCTGTCTGCCACTGTTGTAGTATTGTCCAAGAGGTGAGTTAAGCGTTAACTCCACAGTATGAATATCTTACATGTTGGTTCTATATACTACACCGTATTTGGTATGTGCTATAGGTACGTGAACATATATAGAGGCCAAGGTGTTCGCAGGCAGTGCTGGGTATTACGCTTCTTGAAGATATCATTTGCTGCACTTATTTTTGTATCTGCATCCCTAGCCTGGCCCTGGAACATGGTTGGTGCTTAACCCATGGTTGTTGAAGCAAAGGAGCTATTGTTTTTCTCCTTCTCCATATGAGATGTCTGCCAAGAGAATAACAATTCTCCCTTCTCTGGGAACTCAGAATTGGTGTTGGCTGTTTCTTCCCTGAACTTCCACACCCACCCCGGCCATAGCTGACTGAACAGGGTCAAACACCTGACCAGAGCTGGGCCAGATTCCCATCTTGAGATTTGGAATTGAGACCCTGAGGGACAGAGGGTCAGTCTCTGTGGCTCAACCCAGAGCAGGTAAATACTGGAGCTCTTACGGAGCTGTTCTGTGGGATGAGGACTGAAAAAAGCTAGACTTCTAAGAGAAAAGACTGAAGCCATTATATGGGGAAGAACAGACAGAATACGGAGAGAAATTCCTGGACATTCCAGCCCATTTCGAAGTCTTGGTTTCATTTCTGCATTTGATTGCATGAGATACACTTGTGTTCTCACAGTTAATTCCCTTGGTGTTAAAATTGGTTTAGGTTGGTTTTGATTATGCATAACTGAAAATCTTCTGCCACTATATCAAAATATCAGGTTTCTCATTTCAATGAAAGAAATTATACTAAATATGCAGTGTTTCCCCAAAAGAAAGATCTAATTGGACAATCAGTTCTAATGCATCTTTTGGAACAAAAATTAATATAATACCCGGTATTATATTATATTACATTATATTATACCAGGTCTTATAGTAAAATAAGACCGGGTGTTATGTTATGTTATGTTATGTTATATTTGACCTGGTATTATATTATGTTATATTATATTATATTATATTATATTATATTATATTATATTATACCATACCAGGTCTTGTAGTAAAATAAGATCGGGTCTTATATTGATTTTTGCTCCAAAAGATGCATTGGAGCTGATTGTCTGGCTAGGTCTTATTTTCGGGGAAACACGGTATGTAGAGAGAGACCAAACAGTTTAAACATTATAAACAAATCAATGGGAATGTTATATATACTAAAAACAGATTTGGAGGGTTTGGTTAAATAATGCTGAGGGGCTCTGTGCATTGCTAGTTTTGAAGTAATAGGATCTTTTTCCTTCAGGATCAAGTAGGAGTAAGAAGAGAGAAAAACAGTAAGTGACTAAAAAACGTAGACAATAGTGAATGATAAAGTGAAGGACCAAAGAGTTAAAATAGGCTACATGAGGAAACTAAGAGTCATTCCTCCATGCTTCCTGAACTTCAGCTCTTACATCTAACCCAATGCTAAATCCTGTCTGTCTTCCCACCGAACAATCTCTTGCGTCTGTCTGTTTCCACTCGAAGTGGCCATTATTTCTCAGGAGGACCCCCTGCGATGGCCTTCTGTGAATGGATTAGTGGCAGCCACTCTTGCCACCCATGTTTCTCCACACTGTGATGAGAGAGATCTTGTGAAAATGCCCAGTTGATTCTGTCACCCCGTCGGGTCAGGCTTGTCGAGGCTTCCTTTTGCCTTTCCCCATAAAGCACAGTGATGTACGCCACTGTCTACCTGTCCAGCCTCGTCTGTACCCTAGTCCCCACCCTGTCTATGCTCCTGCCATGGGCTTCCTTTCAGTTTCTTGCCTTGCCAGCCTCTCTCCACTATGGGGCTTTCGCCCACGTCGTTCTCTCTCCTGGAACAATCTTTTTCGCCACCTTTACCCAGCTTTCCTTAGCTTTTCTTACTAGATCGATTATTCCTAGTGGAACACTGTGTGCCGATCTTTGCTACCATTGTCATGGTAGCAGTTTTGCTTTTATTTTTCTTCATTATTTGGTCATCTGTTTATTCTACTAGACCGTAAGCTCCACAAGGGCGGGGAGTCTCTGTTATCATCCTAGCCCCTAGTAGGATACCTAACAGGAGATTAAGAAATACTTATTGAACAAATAAATATGTGGAAAGGTAGAAAAAAGTAAAAAGGAAGCAAACAAACCAAAAAAAAAAAAAAAGGTGTCCTCCAGCTTTCATACCCTCTTTCCAAGATTGGGTTTATAAAATCCAGTTGTTTTTGCTTGCAGTTTCTCTTAGATACTAGGCTATTTATGATCAATATTATTAATAATACTAAAATCCTTTTTACAAGTAGGGATATAGGGCTATTAATAGATAAAATATAATAATCTAGGCCAGCCCACAAAGCCCTGTTTAATCCATAGTGTGCCTGGAACAGTAGTTTTTAAGCCCTGAAATGTACTAAGCTCCTGTGAGACTTGAGGGGGACGTTGGGGATGTGGAGGGAAAGAGGACTCCAATTACTAGCTACTGTCATGCTCCATGAAGGAAAGATGCTCTGAGACGCAAGTTCCAAGCTCTGCCGTTCTCGTGGTGAGCCTGGGACTGGGCAGATGGGGAGGTCGTGGAGCCTTGGGGACCATTAGAGGGACCAAGTTGCTCATAAGCCACTTGATATGACTGGCTAGAATAGGTCCCTTTTCCTTTCCCTCTGCCTATGTCCCTTTGAAAGTATGTGCACTTAACAGTAGACACAACTTACCCTGCTGGAGGAAGGCCTTTCTTTCATCTAGACTTTAGAGGTAGCTGGGCTGTGGGCTAGAATTTCTGCATAAACATTCCATCCCAAGAGGAAAAAAGAAAAGGAGGTTCCAAAGGGAGAAGGATCAGTACAGAAGTCTTCTTTCTGAGAGCAGGGGAGTGAAGTCAGCTTGTGGAGGTGATGATTGCTGGAGAAAAGGATGGATGGCGACCAGGAAATGAGAAGGCAGGAAGGGAGAAGATAGAAAACACAGGCTACTTGCCTGAGAGGGCGGGACATGAACATTCCGCTATTTCAATGACCAGATTTTCTGACAGTTATTCCCAGAGCCCATAGCTCAGTAAAAGGGACAGTTACTTCAGCTAAACCTTTCTAGAGAAAATCAGTTTTTAGAAAGAATATCCTGGCTGCGCAGTTAAGAAAAGTTTAAAATCCATAAAATATTAATGTATATAAACAATTACATTGCAATGAGTTGTTGTCCTGAAATGAGACAGTATAAAGTGCTCTGCAAAACTGTTTTCAGTAAAATTCCAACAAAAAGGATTGACTGAAATTAAATCCAAGGTTCTTTCCAAAGAGTACAAATATCATCCATGCAGTAAGAAGCACAGGAATTCTGATGAGAACACATTTTTCAAGAATTCACCACCCCCCTCCCTTTTACTCGGGAGGTGGCCTTTTATTCGGACATTTGGATGTAACCAATGAACCGAATACTTGAAAGCAATTTGCTGGTTGGAGAAGAGGTTATTGATTCTCACAGCGTGTATGTACTGGGAAAATTTTATTGTTTAACTCTGTATGTGGATGATTTTTGCCTCACACTACTTTAAATCAGGAAGACTGGATGAAATATATGAATTCTTCTTGCTTTGTTAAAATCTTCAGAGGAATTAAAAAACTGTTGAACAGGTCTGAAAGCTGACTTGAATTTAAAATACTGCATGTACTTCTCAAAGATGTCTGGTTAGGTGAAGGATATTTTTTACAAACGTGCTTTATTTGGGGGGAGGACATTGGGAGATAAATTTCCTGTTCATTTTGCCCAGTATCAAGAAGACAATGGAGGTGACTGATAAAATACTAAATTAAATAAATGTATTCTAGATCTCATTTAAAATGATCATTGCTTGAGTTATTGGTGGCTTATTGTTTTCAGAACTACAAAGCCCAATCAATGTATTATTTATATCATCTTAGCAGTTATTGGCCATATAACCTAAATTTGCATTCTTGAAATAAAAGGAAGCTTCCTCCATCACTGATGGAAAGGAGGGACGTTCATACTCTCTGAATGATCTTATGCATTTGTATTATTTTTCATTAAATAATAAAAGTTTAAATAATGTTCAACTCTTTGGGTAGGTGAAAATGAACAAACTTTTTTTAAATGTATTTTTTAATTTCAGTTGACATACAATATTGTATTAGTTTCAGGTGTACAGCATAGTGATTAGACATTTATATACCTTACAAAGTGATCGCCTTGATATGTCTAGTACCCATCTTGAACAAGAGCATTTGAGGTCAACATCTCTTCTGGGTGTGTTTAAGAATATATGTAAGGTGGTGAAACTACATGTTGCTGAATGTTTCCCTTCAGATCCTGGAAATGTGGGTCCACCCCAGGCCAACCACCTCCCTTCCTCTTTTCCCTTGGTAACATTATTGCCCAGGGAAGGCTCATTTCAGCAGGAAGTCTGCTATGTTGAACCAATTTGAGCAGACTTTGTAGCAGAAGAAAACGATTTATTTTTCCGAATCATCATTTATCGGCTGATCACTGGGAGCAAGTTTGCTGATAAATCCACAGCCACAGGGGAGGATTTTAATTTGTGACAAGGAAAATTTCTTTCTGCTTAATGGGTAAACCCTTACCTATATGGGTTTATGATGGGAGACAGGCCATCTGGGTATTTATCAACTTGAATTGGGGAGTCTTTCTAATATATAGCTGTTTTAGAAGTAAAACTCCCTAGATCCTCTTTTGGGGTGGGCAATTGATGGAGAAAAGAATCAAGTTAATATTTTTCACAAACAGCTGCATTTTTGGCTTTTTTTTTTTTTTTTTTTTTTTTTACTGACAAGTAATTTCTCATTCTGAATCCATTGTTGATACAGAAGACTGTCACATGAAACAGAGAGAGAGTAACAGAAACCAAAGAAAGGACTCGAGTCTAGCCAAAGTCAGGCCACAAAGGATGAGAAGGGACAGAAGTGTGAAAGAATGAACAGGGCAGGAGACAGCTGTGCCTGGACAGGTAGCGGTGTAAGAAATATTTAATTCCCTGTGTCGATTATTGGCAAGTGAATCTTGTAAAGGATATAGCCCCAACGTCAGGATCTTGTGTTAAAAGTTTTCAAAGACTGCACAGCAGGCCCACCAACCATACAACTAACATAAACTGTTCTATTTCTAAACCGTTACACACTTTGGTGATTAGCTGCTTGGGGTCCCTTCGGCTGAATTTCTTGAGAAACTCTCCAGAGAGTTAGCAGTAACTCTGACTGAGGCAGCTTTCAAGGTGGGTGTGAGATTCATCATCTATAGGTGTGAGGGTCACCTTGGAATTCAACCTCCACCCCAGTCGAGACCAGGTCGCCTGGAATCGATATGCTTCTGAGACACAAGAAAAGGAAGGAGTTATTAGTATGAAGGCGGATGCAGAGTAAACTTTTCCCTCTTTGCTCAAGGAAGGAACCGAATTTAAAGGGGCGGTAAGACTCCTGGCAGAATGATGGTTTTAATATATTGGCAGCCCCTGTTGCTCTGACTCCGCCCTGCCCCCTCTCATTCAGACATCATTTATTGTATCAGGGGAAAAATAAAGGAGTTTTATTAGAGAATGGGAGAAGAAGGCGTTTGGCATAGAAACTGTAAGATAAGTTGGAGCAAGGCTTCTAGCCTCTGGTAGAACACGAAGTTTTCTAGGGGTGCTGGTGGGAAGGTGAGGAGAGGGCTAGATCTAGGGGGAGGAAAGAGCTTTTCGGTGTGGGTGGGAGGTGAGGAGGAGAGAAGGGCAGCACAGCATGAGTGTCAGAATTAGTCCTCTGTGCTCAGAAATACGACCACAATAGTGATAAAGGACCCACAACGTTTGATTGGCACCTGACGTGAGGACGGCCTTGTAGGACTGACAGCTGAACTTGTGGGTTCTGACTCTACCTCCATGCAGATGTCATCAGAATTGAATTGCATTGTAGGACAGCTAACTGATGTCAGGGAATCAGAGAATAGATTGGTATGGGGAAAAAACAACAACACATGTTTGGGGTCAGAAGTGTTTTGAATAAAAACCGTTCAGAACTTTTGCTATCTTCCCTGTTTTCCAAGGCATAATTCAGGTTTCACCTGTTGCCAGGCACCTTTCCAGACCTCTCAGTCACTATTATTTCCGCTGTCCTCGTGTCCCTTTAGCACTTCACACATTCATTCTAGCCCTTCAGCAAAGTCAGTCCGGTTTAACAGGTTAAGTGAGTGTCCACTGCTGGTACGAACCCCAGAAGTGCCCTGTCTTGTGTCCTCACAGTACCTACCGTGAGTTTACCATCCTAGGCTGCAGACATTTTGGTGCCTGGTATGTAATAAAGCCTGAGTACCTATTCGTCAAAGTAAATTGAATTTAAAATTCTCATGAGATAGATCCTTCCCTTGGCGGTGTTGCTTAACCTGTGTCAGTTTCTTGCTCTGTAAAATGGGGGTGGACAGTGAAGCCTACTTCATAGGTCGTGGTGAGGATTAACGGAGAAAATGGAGATAAAGGGCCTGGAATGTAGTGTGTGTTCAATACATGGCAGCAAGAAAAAAAGTACAGCGTCGATATTTAGTTCAACCATCAGCACTGATTTGCAATGATTTGTGCTTCTGGTGTTCTTGCTTCTAGCTTCTGCTTTTGGTCTAGAAGGAACAGAAATTCACAGCAGACAATGAGTCCCAGATTCTTCCTCAGTTATGAGCAAGAGGTCCCCGGATGTAAGAGGTGAGTAAGAAATGATCTGGGCTTTGGTATGAAAACTGCATTCTGAATTCCCGACACAATTAAAAGGCCAAGAGCTAACAATAGAATCATTAATTATCTACTTGCACCCAAACAAGATAGGGGATCTTAATGCTTATGTGACATTCAGAAGAACCTTTGCTAAACATGGAAATGATTAGGAGAAAGTGGCAGGGCTCCCTCACAGCCATAAAAACCACTCCTGAGCCCTTTGGTGTGGGGATGTGCATATTTTCTGAGCATAGGCCCTCCTTCGTACAGCCTCCCACTGTAAGGCTATAAAATATCCCCGCATCAGGAAACCAGAATTATGCCCACATCACCCTGTTCCTGAAATGGGCCTGGAAAGCTGTGGCTGGAGAATGGAGAGTGAGATCTCCTTCCCCAGGGCCGCAGACCCGGCAGCATTTGGACAGTTGGAAGGTTGGAAAAAGAAACTCTCATCCTTTGTTTCCTGCGTCTGATCTCACCATGCCCACCCCTCATCGCAGCCATGGCAATGTCCTTCATGCTCCTTAGTTTAGTCATGTTGAGTACAGGGTGGTGTGAATATTGTAGTTGGCATGAATAAAATTGTGGTCTGTTCATATGAATTGTTTTTTGCTGCAAACTGAGTTGGGGGCTCTTGAGTTCAAACGTGTGTGAGTGTGTGCCATTAGAGTGGTGTCTGCATGAGCTGGAAGAGGCCTAATGTCGTTCTCCCCCGAAAGGTTTACCTGGATGACACAGCACATTACTCCGTGGATCTCTTTTAAAAATACAAGTGCCTGCTTCTCCCCAATTCTCCCCGCCCCGAGAGTCTGAGTCAGTGGGTCTTGGGATAGCCCACCGGGATCTACATTTTAAAATTCTCTACAAATCATTTTACTTCACAGCACAAGCTGCAAAGTACCTCTGTATTATAAGCTGAATAGCTCTTCTTAATACGAACAAGAGAGATGAAGTCGGTCTTCCTTTGAGATGCAAACTCCTGGTTGACCTTTCCATTTTTGCTTTGTTTTCTACCATTTGATGGGTATAAAATGGAAAACTAGCCAAAATGAGAAGATAAGGAATACTTCCAAAGTAGACAAATTGGGCATAAAATAGAAATAAGGACAAGCCAGGAAAGCCTTTGAGGAGACTCTTAGTGAAAGTAAAGAAAAGCTAGGGCAGCTATCACAGCCAGCTAGGAAAGCAGGCTGGGGAATGTCAGGTAAAGGGTATAACCTAAAACAAAAAGGCAGACAGGAAGATTGAGTAACTGTATTTTATAAATTCTAAAACATCCCCATTTCAGGTGTTAACATCCCAGGCGTCTGTGGGTTGGTGCCAAGTGAGATGCATTTGTCATTGTCCCTGGAAAACAAATTTGTTATTGTTCACGGTGGCATAACTAGACAAGTTTAATCCCTCAAAGTTTCAGTCAGCAAACAATTTAAGTGGTATCTGAAGAAAGAATAAAATCCTAGTTGTTGTCTGAAAACCTACTGTTGTCATTTTCTGGTTAGATAAAAGTAATAACACCAAAGCCTTCAGATCAAGCGTTACTTGCTTGGAAGAAATTCTCGAACTAATAGTGGAATGCTTTTTTAAAGAAATACTGCATTCTCAATGCTCTTGATGACACAGACACAAGTAGCATGTGAAAAAATAGGAACAAACATGCCAGTTCTGAATTGAAAAATAACCCAGGAGAATTGGATCGAAATGGGAAGACGTTTGGGGTATAGTTTAATTGGCAGTATTTTTTTTTCTCTCTTAATGGTAGATAATATTGATGCATCTTACAACTTAAGGTGTCTTAGATTTAGTGCAATATGATATTTGGGTTGGTCTTTACAAAGGAGAATATTAAATAAAATTCTCGACTCTAAATGGTCACCTGAAAAAATGCATATATAAAACTAGGGACTCAGAGATCTGTGTGTATCTAACTTCCAGGAAGGACGTTTTCTCTGGAAAAACAAAGTGGAACCACCATATATTTAAACAATTATAACATTTTTTTGAAAAAGCAGCTGCATTTCATTAAGAAGGAATTCTTCCTATTTAATCGAATTGTTTGAAGAACTAAGCAGGCACGTGAATAGGAACTGATGGGTGCACCCAGGTAGGCTTTTAACAAGTCTGTCATAATTGGAGGTCAGTTGTTCATTCCCCTCTTGGTCTGGAGTTCCCCTGAGATACAGTCATTTCCTCATATATTGAATACTTCCTGGTAGAATTCCTCAAGACCCATAATCCACAGTTCCTATCCCTCTTCGACATGCTGCCTTTCAAATATCTCAAAATAGCTTTCAAATAAACCTCATGCTGCTCTTCCTCAGGTTAAACAGCTTTTTCTCCAAAAATTGATCATAATCTATTTTTTTGGAGATCTTCCCATCCTTGCATCTCTCCTCTGAATACCCTCCAGTTTGTCTAGATCCCTTTTAAGTGGGTAACATCCATCCCAGTTTGTCTAGGAGTCTTTTTTAAATTTTTATTGGGGAAAGGGAACAGGACTTTATTGGGGAACAGAGGGTACTTCCAGGACTTTTTCCAAGTCAAGTTGTTGTCCTTTCAATCTTAGTAGTGGAGGGCGCAGCTCAGCTCCAGGTCCAATTGCTGTTGTTAGTTGCAGGGGGCACAGCCCACCATCCCTTGCGGGAGTCGAACTGGCAGCCTTGTGGTTGAGAGCCCACTGGCCCATGTGGGAATTGAACCAGCAGCCTTCAGCATCAGGAGCATGGAGCTCCAACCGTCTGAGACACCGGGCCGGCCCTGTCTAGGAGTCTCAAATTTATGCCTATTTACCAGGCTTAGTTATCACCCACAAACCTTCAAACCTTTTGATTCTAAAAAAGTATCCTGGTTGAACAATGTCGTATATAGTCAAGCTACTTATAACTGAACTAAATGCCGTATCTAAGGGTGAGCGAGCAGACTGGTAAGAATCAGAGCAGGGCTCTCACCTCCCTAAGTCTCTGTGTCTTTCCCACAAGTACAGTTCAGTAGATGCATTAGTGCCTGACGCTCTACCTCACACCACTGCCTCACGTTAAGCTTGTAACTGATTGCGGATCCTCAAGTTTTTCCCACAAAGCCACATCTTCCCCGTACAGTGCTCGTTCTGGTGGCTCTATGGCATTTATTCCTACTAAATGTCAAGGTGTTGAAGTTCAACCCATTGTTCAGTGTGTCTAGAACTTTGTCATCCAAATGCTGCCTTATCCTTTCCAATTTCTTGCTATCAGAAGATACAATCTTGCTTATCTCTATCATTATCCAAGTTCTTGATTAAAAATATTGCATAGGGTTGTCTTATGTCACATCACCTCTTTTCAGTTTGATCTCCATTTGCATCCTGTTGTCATTTAACACCACAAACTCAATTGTAGTGTCTTCCAGGCCATATATTTCTGCCGTTTGCATGATAACATCTCAAGAGACCTTAGCAAATGCTTATTGAAATTTAAGATATCTAAAGTAGAATCTCTTTTCCTGGATTGTGTATCTAGGTCCTGGGGACACACACACACACACACACACACACACACACACAAAAGAGAAGGAAAGAAAGAAAAGGAGTTAAGTCTAATATGACTTCTTACTAAGTGCACTTCTTTTTAGCCCCTACAAAGCCTTGGAAATGTAATGACTGGTACACAGAGTAGGTCAGTGCTCAATGAATATCTGTTGATCTAAGTACAGTTTTTCATTGAAAAACAAGTGGAAGATCGTGCTTTGAAAAAAAGCCTACTTCTTTCCACCTGTCAAGGACATCTGCTTGGGCAAGTCCCACACACAGCTTAAGTCCACATCAGAGTATGCATTGACTATTTGGTAATCATGTAAATATTACTACTGAAGTGAAAACATGATTGAGGCTGGAATTGAGAACTGAATGCGGAAAGTGCAAGCTCTTTAATATATAAGCAATTAATTAGGCAACATCTTTAAGTCTGGTGATAGATCCCAGGATGTTAATCAAATCAAATATCACCAGCTGCTGAGAGAACAGGCTCTTTCAGGAAGCATTCCCTGCATGGAAAGGCAGATGGAGTTGGCATTGAAATGCATTTCCTGAGGCTCCAATAGCTAAGGACATCTAGAGAGGAATTGTGGGAAATTGCTTTGTCGGCACATCCATAGCCGATCAGACAAACACTGTCTTGAGTCACTTGGAGGGGTGAGAAGAGTCTAGCTTTGGAAGCCAGACAGAGCTGGGTTCCAGTCTTGGTTCTTTTTCTTTCTAGATGTGGGAAAACCAGATGATCTGTCTGAGCCGATTTTCTTCAGCTTTATAATGGAGGGGACACTCCTACTTTGCAGGGCTTTTGTCAGTGTAAGAGGCTATGTAGATGGCACCCAGGGCAATGCCCAGCCTGCAGGAAGGATGCTTTGTGGTAGTCAGGTGGTAGTGATAGTGATTGTCAATGATGAATGGCTTCCGGTCCACCCTCTGCTGCTGATGTATCCTCTTTGACCTTGGACATCCCCTTGACTTTTCAGAATTTGTTCTTCCCCGTCTTTGAAAAGACAGGAATGCAGTTCATGGAGTTACAGGGCTGAATGCCCATCATTCTTTGACAGGGGTGGGAATTCAGGCAATTTTGTGAGAAGTGGAATGAGACATGGGGAAAGTGCACTGATATGTGTGAGGGTGGTCTGGTCACCGAGGGTGATGTCCCTCAGGGAGTTCACTTTCTCCACTCCAACACTTCTCCTCCCCCAGAGCAGGCCAGAGGCCACCTTAAATGAGGCATCATCTCAAGTCCTGACCACCGTACCTGCCTGGCTGTCATCACATACCTGGGCAGGGCAGGGAGACACTCAGCACCACAACAATGGCAGCTTGGAGGAAAACGTAAATTTTGGAAAGTAAAGGGGCCTGTCTTGAGCTATTGGTATATTTAAAATAACATATTTTTTCTTATTGCAAATTAAAACATGGTTGACGCAGAGAGTTATAAATATACAATAGTTTAAAGCTACCACTATTAACATTCTGTGTATGTTATTTATATTTAAAACAAAAATGACCTCACGTTATCAACCTGAGTTATAGTATATTTTTCTGGGTATTCCCCACCTTCTTCATCATTGCTGTTTTAAGATTTTCTGATTCTTGATTATTTAGCAGAAGTTGCCAAAATAGGATGCTTGCCCTTACAGCATAATCTATCAGAGAACAGGAAGAAAATTTTAGAATTTCTGTTTATGTCTTTACCTCTTCTTTTTAAAAATTGTGTGTGTGTGTGTGTGTGTGTGTGTGTGTGTGTGTGTGTGTATTGCATATCATGTAAAAATACGTCTGGAGGTTGACAGTCCAGAGCTGGGGTGGTGCCTTCTGGATACATCAGATACTGAATCTCTTTCCAACTTTCTTACTTTCCACCTTCAGTACAGGCCTTTATCCTCAGGTTTGCAGCATCATGTTTGCAAGATGGCTGCTGTACATCTATGTTTAAAATCTACATTCCAGGCAGGAATAATGGGAAAGAATGAAGGGCAATGGGTTTTCTCCTAGTGAGGCTTTGCTTTTTATATAAGAAAGGATGTTTTCCTTCTCATTGGTCAAAATAAGGGAAGTGTGGAAATTGAAAATTTTAGCTGTTCAGCCTCTGGCAAAGGAAGGCAAGGGCATAGGGAACTGGGAAGTGTTTGGGGGTAGGTAATCCATAAGGTCTTCCACAGTTCTCTCCCCAGAAAAAAAAATGCACGCATGTGTGCATATATGTGCGCACACAAACAACTTTGCCAGGAGATTTCAGGGGGCTTCTCTCTTAAGTGGGGGTGGACGGGGAGCCACTCTCTTTGGCCAAATTAAGAACCACCACTCCCTGGAATGGCTGCTGCTCAGCCCAAGGCCAGGGGGCATGAGAGAAGCAACAGGGGAAGGAAATAGGAGAGAGAAGATAAAGTACGAATATATGAGTGGCGGATAGAGAAAGCAGAGTGGTCAGGTTAAAGCGGTAAGAAAAAATAAATACAATGCCAAACACAGAGAGAGAGAAAGGTCAAATGCTACACTTGGGAAAAGATAAAGTCATTTAGGCATCTGCAGCTTAATGGAGCAGCACACCCTGAAGAACCAGAAGTTAGCTCTCCAGGGCAGGATTGGGGGCAGGGGTGATGGTGGTGGGGAAGGGCCAAGTCCTGTTACCTTCTGCAGATTCACGGGGCATTCATCGGAATTCAAGGGGTTCTCCAGAAGGTTTGATGACTTGGACATCTGAAGTCTGATGCAGTAGTGCAGCAAGATAAGCTCAGTTCTGTAGAATGCTGCAACATGGTGTTCAATTCGGTATTGTGAATAATTTCTTGTGGAGTTGATGATGGCAACATACAGTCAGTTCCCTACAGATTTGTAGGAACTGATCACAATATTTGGGACTATACCAGTGGCTGGTAACATAGACACAAGCAGCAAACTAATTAGCATCATCCCTGAGACCATCCTGCAGGACATACATATGACAAACTTTGCCCAATTGGACAAATCATAGATCCCTCTGGTATCTTTGGTCCATTACAAACTGCAGAAGCAAAAGGTTTTTAAGACCAGTGAAGGTGTGTGAGCCACGTGTATTTTCCCCTAGGAGACTTGGTCATATCAGAGGAGGACATCACGTTGGAAAATGTGCTTTGTTTTTTGTTTAAAAAAAAAAAATGGAAACCATAAAGCTGAAGAAGAATTCACTACTCTTCCAGAGGAAGAAATACCTGATTTCTGAACACAGTCTATCTATGTCCTGAACAGTTTGCCAGAAATGACACAACTGATTAATTTTTGTAAAGCACTCCAAGTGTCACACAGCAAGTTTTGATGCTTCCAAGTGCCCAAAGAGGTCAGCAATTTAAATGAGTTTAAGATTTTTACCTGTATCTAACCTTGAGACCCAGCTAAAGTAAAACTTTGCATATTTTGGATGCAGAGGAAATAGAGATTTTAAGACTTGGCTTCTGGAGTCAGACCACCTAGATCGGGATCCAGGTTCCATCATTTATCAGTTATGTGATTTGGGACCAAGTTACTTCACTTCTCTGGCTTCATTTTCTCATCCATAAAATGGGGATAACCACTTCATAGAATGGTTTTGAGGATTAAATATTCTGAACATTCATAAACACATGGATGGATAAGTAACTTTTTTTTTCTGATTAGTTACACATTTTTTTTTTCTTTTTAATTTTCACATCAGTACCATAAATTTACCTAAGGATATGGAACCATTTTTATTGTTAGGTCACTTTGAAAAACAGCATTAATTCCAGAAAAGGTGTTTATCTTTTTTTTTTTTTTTTTTTTTTTTTGCAGGCATCAAAGTGATATAATATTTAAGAGTGGTCAGACTTCAGGGTTTGATCCTCACTTATTGGCTCCCAGACATTGTAAAGTTGCTTAACCTCTTTGGGCCTCAGTGATCTTATTTATAAAATGGGATTCTGTATAATTTAAATGAGTTAATAGATATAAAAATGCCGGGCACATGGAAAGTGCTTAAGGCTGCCATTGTCACTGACTCGTATTATACTATTAACAGCATTTTCCAGAAGAAAAAAAAATGGAGTTAAGAGGCAATATCATGAAACAGATTTCTTCATCTTGTACATAACATACTGATCTTCCAGACCCATAATATTCAAGATGAAATTTTGAAGGATGCCTACCTCAGGATTTTGTTTTTTCATAGCAAAATACTAAAAGCAAAGTGACAGACTATTCATATAGAGATGGCAGACACTGTGGCATACCCCACCTGACACCAGGATGGTGGTAGACATTACCAATCCATCATGGCCCTTTTACCTACTGAGTTCATTTTCAGCCTCCGATTGTTCTCGACACAATGCTCTAACCACTGTCAATCTGATTGGTGTTATATGAAATCAAACATTTCCCAATCTCATGTCTTCAGAAGTATTATTTTCCCTGGAGGATGAAGTTATGTTTTCAAGTAAACTCCTTCCACTGAAATTCCAATCAAACTTTTAAATGATGAGTGATAACCTCTCTCAAACTCTTGACTAAGCAGGGTCAGTTATATAAAAAAAAGTGGAAAAAGTTGCCTGGCAGTAGCCATGATCTGTAACTGTGGTGCTTTGGAAGAGGCTGCCAAGAGAATGACACTGATAGTTGCAATTAAAACGAAGCGAGAAATTTGCTAGGCTCAGAGAAAGTCATTTGGAATATGGCTACTTTTGCCATTGACTCAGTAAACAATTTTCTGGAAAGACAGCCAGGTTACACTGTCTAGCACATCATATAGCAGGGCATCTTGCACTTTATCTTAAGCAAAAGATGCAAAGGACTAAATGTAAAGATGTTTCTTAGATGTTGATTGGTGTACTAGTCTGCTAGGGCTGCCATAACAAAATTCCACAGACTGAGTAGCTTAAATAAAAAATTTATTTTCTCACAGTTCTAGAGGTTGGAAGTCTGAGATCAAGGTGTTGTCAGGTTTGGTTTCTCCCAAGGCCGTTTTCCTTTGGTTTGCAAATGGCTGCTTTCTTGCTGTGTCCTCACGGTGGCCTTTTCTGTGGGTGGGTGTCAACTGCTTGGTCTCCCTTATTCTAAGGACACAAGCCACATTGGATTACAGTCCACACTTATGACCTCATTTAATTTTTTTTTGTTTTTGTTTTCTTTTTTCTTTTAATCTTTGTTTTCTGACCTCATTTAATTTTAATTAACCTTCTTAAAGGCCATATCTCCAAATACAGTCACAGTGGGGTATAGGGCTTCAACATATGAATGTGGGGTGGGGGGGACACAATTCAGCGCCTAACAATTGATTTGTACTCATTTAACTCGAGGTTCTAAAGCCTCTTCTAACCCCAGCATTGTTACTTACACTCAGCACCACATGACCCTCACTCTGCCAGAAAGGAGAAGCATGCTGGTTATGCACTTGTTTAGGAAGACAAAGAAATGTGCACTTACTTTAGAAAATTTTTCATCTTCTGCAAATCAACAAGACAGATACCTCAATGGAAAATGGGCAAAGATAGGAGAGTCAAAATTCACAGAAAGGGAAAATACAAAAAGCTAACAAGAATGTGAAGAGATGCTCAATGAAGTCACTTTGCGTGTACTTGACTGGCAAAATCAGGATAATGCCAAGTGTTTGCAGAGAGGTGGGATGATGGGAAGCCTCATGCACTGTTGATGGGAATTTAAACTGACGCAAAAATTCTGCAGAGGTCTCTGGTGGTAACAGCAAGTTAGGTCTATATATTATACGTATATATATACTTCCTGACCCTGCACATCCACTCCTGGGTACATATCCAAGGAATTCTCACAGAGTGCATAAGGTTCTACATGGGTAAGGTGACGGGGCATTTCAGCTCGCCTTCAACAATTATAGTGTACATTTGCTGTCCCAGTGGAATTTTTAACAGCAACCTTTCATTCTCAAAATCTTCCACCCTGTGTATAAGGATTGTCTTCACAGCATATTTGTGCTGGTGGGTGGGGGATGGCGTTGGAGGCAGTTTGAGGAGTGGAGAGGCAAAATATGTTGGGTTCATCCTATTCAACAGAGAGAAGTAACAGACTAGATGTACCCATAGCAAAATGTATGTCTTAAAAACAGTGCTGAGTGAGAAAGAAACAGATTGAAGTTTATAACAATGATATTTGCATATTGTTAAGATCGATGCATATAAAATTTTATGTTTTGTAAGAACACATACCAATAAAAGGACATGTATTTAAGCACACTGAAATAGTTGCCTTGGTACAGGTGAGGAATAAAGGTTGTGAGGTAAAGGGGAAAAAAGAAATAAAATGAGAGGGGTCTTCTTAGACCAAAGATGATAATGAACCATTGAGAAGTATGATTAACTCAGGCCACAGTATTACAAATCAAAAAGGTTCCATCAAAATAGGTAAAATGGAAGAATTTTTTACAGTATTAAAAAAAAATTAAACTATAGCTTTCTGAAGAAACTAGCATTTATTTGTTTGCTTATTTGTTTTCCAAGGCTCTAAACAGCATTTAAATCCACTTAAAGAATTTAAATAGGACAAAGTAATCAAAAAATTAATTGAATGAGGCAAGCAGAACAGAGAGTATATAGAACTAGAAAAGATAAGGCAAAGTCAGGTGTGAGGTTATTATCTAAAATTAACACCAAAAGATTTTATAGATTTTCTGGAGATGGGTCTCAGATTTGGTACTAAACTACTCCAAGAAAACGCCCTCCCCTACAGGATCTACACTATCTGTAGTAACAGCCACTATGAAACCACTCCAAGTACTGAGAAGCAGCCCAACTTTTTCCCATTCTGAGATCAGAGAGAAATTTCTCCCCTGGGCTCTCATAAGGAGGGCACTGTGTAATGGACTTGCGACCTAGAAAACTAATTTCTACAGAAAGATTCATTCCAAAGCTGTGTTGAATACCTAGCTGCTAATTCACTCTAACAGGGCTTGGGCTCCTTGAATTTCTGCAAATCAACTAGGTTTCATTTCCGGAGTAGTTCAGGAAGCAGTCCTGTGTATGCAATAAAACTGTGGCCCACAGACCTTTGGGCTCTTCCACTTGGATATGAACCACAGGGCCAGAAATTCTCGTCATCATAGCAATAGCTAATGAAAGTAAAAAGAAAAGGATTATCCTTCCAGGTCCCAGGACTGCCATTGGCCCTCACTCCCTGAGGAAGGGGTGGGAGATGAAGAAAGAATGTTTTCCTGATCTTTCCCTGACACAGCTTTAGCAGCAATTAAATTTTTATTGACTAAAAAATCAAACATAGTAATTACTGTAGAGACTACAAAAAGTAAATCTGTTATGTGGAAACAGGTGTCACCATAAGAATGAAACCAGCAGAAAACAATGTATAACGAAAGGGTTTAGTGGCTGGCATCTGCAGAAAAATCCACTCTGAGACAAGACCTCCAAGTGGTCATTTGGGGAGTGTGTGTGGGGTGGGTGTAGTGAGGCAGGAGAGGGAAAGAGAAAATCTGGTGTTTTGGTTCATTCTGGGTTTGCAGCAAGTGTAGTTCATCAAGTTCTTTTGAAACCTGGTTGAAATAACCCCCGAGCACTATCCAATTATATTTGATTTTGTATTTATCAAATCATCTCTACTTATTAATTCAGTGTCTGAGCGCCTAAGAAAGGGAGATGTGGAAGACGTATGCCAATGTACCTGTAATTATTTTCTTTCCTGTATCTTACATGTGACTTTACAACTCATCCCATCAATAGCTATAGACTATTCCTTCACCCTTTGCATCTGGGCTGGCTTTGTGAGTTGTTTTGACCAATACAATGTAGTGGAAGTGAAGGTGTGCCAGTTCTAAGCTGAGGTCTCCAAAGGCTTCAAATACTCCTTTCTCTCTCTCTCTCAGCCTTTCACAGCCACAGTGGGAACACACCCAGGCCAATTTGCTCAGTGATGAGAAACAAGGCTCATTGATTCCTATTGCCCTGGCTGATTGCCAGACAACACTAGACGTGTGTGAGGTCATCTGAGATCAGGCACCCTGAGGCCCAACCACCAGCTGACCACAGGTGCCTGAGTGAGCCCAGGAGAGACGAGCTGAGCCCGGCCCAGGTCGGCAGAACTGACCCACCAAACTCAGAGGCCTGAGCAAACACAAATGCTTATTGTTTTAAGTCTCCGAGTTTTGGCATGGTTGTTAAACAGCAATAGCTGATACAGGAGAGTTCTCTGATGGTAGTGTTATAACTAATAGACAATTTTGTCCACTATTATACATTTAAAAAATTACAAACAAAAGTATGATAAATGGGGAAAAAACACACTTTGTTATTCTGCTTTGTGTTTTAGGGTCTTACAAGTCAATGAGCGTGGAAGTCCTCAAGAACATGAGTAACTTTAGATAAGTGGACAAAATTGAGTTTCTGGGCTTGCAAAATGGAGGATCGGACCCTGGAAAAGTGACTTTTCAAAACACTCTTTCCTGGAATTCCCAGCATAAGTGTGGGGTGACAGCCATATGTTTCTCTTATGAATAAAATCTCTAAACTCTTAACAGTCACCATTTCCCCACCTTCTCCTAGGTTAGGTGACAGAGAGTTGTTTTCTCTTAGAGTATCTTTAATTACTCTTACCTTGCTTTGCCTCCTCTACTGTGAATGCTACAACAGTTCCTTTCTTTAAGAAGCGTTTTCCACTCTTGGTTTATATCTCATCACCTCTCCTCAGGGAAATGAGGGGGGAATGTGCACAAAAATACCTGTCACAAGTGAAGCTGGGAAATACCAACTTTTAATTGGGTTCTGCCGTGGCTTCTGGGACCACTTCTGACCCCCTGACATTTTCTTTTCTTTGAGTTTTGTCGTCAGTTTTATTGTGAGGAATTTGGTTGGGCTTAATGTCTGGAGCAAGAAGGAGAGGCACAGCTACACCTGGCCCCTCTGTCCTGTGAGTTACCAGCGTCTATTAGATGGAATCTCATTATTGCCACTGCTGTTCCACTAGCAGATCTTTTCAAAGCAAGGATGGAGGGATCTGGGATTCAATGACTGCTGGGGAAATGCAAGAGCAGTGTTTCTGTCTTGTGGAGGCCATTGTAACAACACACCTATCTGTACCCTGCAAGAAATTAAGGATTTTTTTCCTTTCAAAACTACTAGAGGAGGCAGTACCAGAAGTCTTAGGATATCCATACAGAAAAATTACTGAGCTTTGCAGAGACTTTAGTTCTCATCTATAAAGTGAGAATGGTATTACATTAGTTATGAAGATTAAATAATTTAAATATGTAAGTCATAGTATGCCTGGAGCCTAAAGACACTCGATGAATGCAGTTCTTTTATTTTTCCCTCTTCACTTTGTCTGACTTTTAGGTGTTTGTTTATTTGCTTGCATGCTTTCTTGAATATGTATTTTTTACTCTAGAATGAAGGGTGAGTTTTTGGAAAGCAAGAATATATTTATACGAAAATCTTTAAACTGCTTGCACTTTTTAATTAATAATCTCACTCATGTAAATGTGTACCGATACAAGCATCCAAATTTTAAAAAGTAGAAAGCTATAGTCATAAAAAGATCCATTCTTGCTTCAAAAAAAAAAATTCTTCCTGATCACTTGCCTATTTGCCTTAATGAAAAACAAACCAGCACTTTCTTCACCGTTATTTTTCTCTTTACCTTGTGTACTATTTTCTACTTATTCTCATTATTGTTTCCATGTAGTCAGTAAAATTTCATCTCTTCCTTAAATTATTAAAAAATAGACAAGTATTAATTCCCCATGGGCTCAACATGAATCACCTTCTTCTAAGAAAGATTATCAAACAGACTTATTTCTTTAGTCTAGTCAGCCAAATTCCAGGAGACGCAAAAATGCATCATAACCCATCTTGCATGTTTATGCAGCTATCAGGAGATGTTTCATAATAACTATGCCAATCTTTCATAATATTTGAAATAAAATGGTCAAAGAGTACACTAACAAAACAGTCAAGAAAGCATTTAAAGTTGAGAAAAGGGAACTGTCTTGACAGCTACTGCTCATCCCAGTCTCTGACGTGTTGCTTTTACAAAAACCCTGCCAGTAAGCATTTTAATCTCCCATTTCCTGAATAGGAAACTGAAGCCCCAGGATTTCAAATGGCTTGCCTATAGACTGTAATATCCATGTTCTTGCTTCTATTTCAAGCTGCCTCCACGGCAGTGATTCATACCTTTGGCTACACATGGGAATCATTTAGGAAGCTTTAAAAAAAATAGCAATGCCCAACACAATACTGAAAAAGAACAAAGTTGGAGGCGTCACACTACCTCATTTCAAGACTTATAAGGCTTCCGTAATCAAGACAGTGCTCACTGATGGAAGAATAGATACACAGATCAATGAAACAGAATACAGAGGCCAGAAATAGACCCACACAAATGTAGTCAGCTGATCTTTGACAAAAGAGCAAACGCAAATCAATGGAGAAAGGATAAGCTTTTCAACAAATGATGCTGGGAAAATTGGAAGTCCATAGGTAAAATAAAAAATGAACCCAGACCCAGACCTTACACTTTTAAAATAATGAACTCAATTATAGATCATAGATATAAATGTAATATACAAAACTAAATCTGTTAGAATAAAACACAGGAGAAAAGCTATGTGACCTTGGTTTTGATGATGAGTTTTTAGATAGATGACACAAAGTATGATTTAGTAAAGAAAATTAAACAACTGATAAGTTGGACTTTCTTAAAATTAAAAACTTCTGTGAAAGACACTGTTAAGAGAATCAAAGGAGAAGATACACACTGGGAGAAAATACTTGCAAACATGTATCTAATTAAGGACGTATATTCCAAAATATGCAAACCACTCTTAAAACTGGACAATAAAGAAACGATCAAATTTTAAAATGGTCAAAAGATCTGATCAGACACTTCACCAAAGAAGATATACAAATGGAAAATTAGCATGTGAAAAAATAATATCTTTTGTCATTAGGAAATTGCAAATTAGAACAACAATGAGGTAACATTACATACCTATTAAAGTGGCTAAAATTTAAAAACTGAAAACATCAATTGCTGACTAGGATATGTAACAACAAGGAAATCCCATTCATTGTTGGTGGGAAAGCAAAATAGTAGACAATTTGGAAGACAGTCTGGCAGTTCCTTACATAGCTATATATAATCTTACCATCCAGTGATTGAACAGTAGTTCACATTTACCGATTTACAAATTAAGTTACTAACATCTGCATGTGTGTAACAACTTTATTCGTAATTCTCAAAACTGGAAGCAATCACAATGCCCTTTAATAAGTGAATGGATAAGCTCTGGTATATCTATACAATGGAATACTATTCAGCAATAAAAGAATTGAACTATCAAGCCACAAAAATTCTTGAATGACTTTTAAATACAAGGTGCTAAGTTAAAGAAGCCAGTATGGGGGGTTATCACTTTATGAGGGGTGAAATGTCTAACTATTACATTGTTGTATACACCTGAAACTAGTAAAAACAAGAAAAAGAAAAGATGTCAGTATGAAAAAGCCACATATTATATGATTCAAATTATATGATACTCGAAAAAGGCAAAACTATAGAGATGGCAGAAAGATCAGTGGTTTCCAGGGACTCAGAGCAAAGTGTTGAATAAGTGAAGCACAGGGGATTATTTAAGACAGTGAATTGTGACAAAACAGTGTAACTATATTACAGATGTATTCAACAACCTTACTGAAGGATGCGGAGGCAAAAAGATGTTGAGCAAAGTAACCTTGGAAATAAGTGGAGTCTCTAAGATTAAAGGCACTGGACTCTAATTGATAACGTTGTTTCCCATGGAGGTACTGGTTAACAATTTAGATACCACTATACATGCATACTGGAATTCAACAATTGAGTAAATGGATGGACAATGGTGGGGGGCAGTTTTTTACTGTTGGAATGGGATCATATAGATAAGCAAGAGGAGGAGGCTGGAATCATCTATCTGGTAACAGGATTAGAGTTGGAGACATCCATATGGACTCATGTTAGCCGAATACAGATACCGATGGTTACATATAGAAATATATATTAATATATGTACAACATCTGACAATTAAGTTCGAGAATTTGTTGCAACGATGTTGCTAACCTTTTTTTGATACCAGAGGGATTATTTTCTTTATGAATTTGTACCAACTGGACAAACAGTTAACCAAGTTTACTATTTGGAAGTGCTGAAAAGGCTGCATGAAAAAGTTACATCTAACTTTTTCATGCAGCCTTTTCAGCTGAACTTTTCACCAACAATTCATGGCTCTTGCATCACAACAACGCACTAGCTCACACAGCACTGTCTGTGAGGGAGTTTTTAGCCAGTAAACAAATAACTGTATTGGAACACCCTCCCTACTCACCTGATCTGGCCCCCAATGACTTCTTTCTTTACCTAAAGATGAAGGAAATATTGAAAGGAAGACATTTTGATGACATTCAGGACATCAAGGGTAATACGACGACAGCTCTGATGGCCATTCCAGAAAAAGAGTTCCAAAATTGCTTTGAAGGGTGGACTAGGCACTGGCGTTGGTGCATAACTTCCCAAGGCGAGTACTTCGAAGGTGACTGTAGTGATATTCAGCAATGAGGTATGGAGCACTTTTTCTAGGAAGAGTTTGTAAACTTAATTGCCCTACCTCACATGTGTGTGTGTGTATATATATGTGTGTGTATATATATATATATATATATATATATATATATATATATATATATATATATTTTATATATATATATACATATATATATATGAATTAGAATTAATTCACACACTTATATTTCCTTGTTCTGTCAACTGAAAGGGCCAAAAACAAGGACACCGCTGCAGCAATGAGCATACCTACCAACAAAAGGAACCTGAACTTAGATAAATGGCTGATTCTAGGACTAGGGTAGCAAAGATAAGAGATGAACATTGAGCACCTTATAGTGCCACAGAGTAAGAAAGTGCTTAGAACAACAACAATAATGCAATAATGGCACTGTCGAAGGGACACAGGACCCACTGAAAGAGCTCCTAATAGCCAAAACCAGAATGTATGTGTGGGGACAGAGCCAGGAGTGCAGTTTCCAGGCTCTCAGCCTCACGTGGAAAGGTGCTCACTCGGGTAGTAAATGGCCGTCAGCTGTGGCTAGTTGGCCGTCAGCTGTAACCAGGGAGCCATTGGCCACTAATATAACTTTCGTGGCTACACTAGCAGCAAATGGGGCTCTCAAGAAGACGGTGGCTGAGGGCCGGCCCGGTGGCTCAGGCGGTTGGAGCTCCATGCTCCTAACTCCGAAGGCTGCCGGTTCGATTCCCACATGGGCCAGTGGGCTCTCAACCACAAAGTTGCCAGTTCAATTCCTCAAGTCCTGCAAGGGATGGTGGGCTCTGCCCCCTGCAACTAAGATTGAACACGACACCTTGAGCTGAGCTGCCTCCAGGATGGCTCAGTTGGTTGGAGCACGGGCTCTCAACCACAAGGTTGCCGGTTCAACTCCCGCAAGGGATGGTGGGCTGTGCCCCCTGCAACTAGCAACGGCAACTGGACCTGGAGCTGAGCTGCGCCCGACACAACTAAGACGGAAAGGACAACAACTTGACTTGGAAAAAAGGCCTGGAAGTACACACTGTTCCCCCAATAAAGTCCTGTTCTCCTTCCATTGCAGAGAAGTGGATGGCGGGTTGCGGATCGTGTGGCTCCTACTTCCTGTGTCTCCAACCCAGCCGCCAGCGAGACTGTAGTGATATGACTCCCCTACCTATGGCTCCGTGGGTGTTGCTTTTTGGCTTCACCATATCCTGTGTTCTTATGCAAGGAGTGGGACCAGAAACCCCGTGTGACACCCCGCATGACAGAATAAATAAATAAGTGGAGGAAAACAGACAAATTTCCTGTACCAACGAATTCTAAAAGTTTTATGTAGATATTATGTCCTTAATGAAGTTGAATATAACCCCCATTCCTTAAGTGTGTGTTGGATACAGTGACTTCTTTTAAAAGAATGCAGTATGAAAAAGGGGAGGAAACAGTAACTGTATACTGGAGAAACCTGACACTCTCTCACCCAAATGATTAGCGTCAATCTCAGTAGTGATAAATCATGTTGATATATATACCCTTGATCTGATGTGATGAGAATGGCTTTATCTCTATAGTCTTCTTCCCCAAAGCACATAACCCCGGACTAATCATGAGGAAAACATCAGACAAATCCCAATATATAGACATTCCACAAAATACCTGACCAGTGCCCCTCCAAACTGTCAGTCATCGAAAACAAGGAAAGCCTGTGAAACTGTAAAGCCAAGAAGAATCGAAGGAGACATGATGACTAAATGTATTGTGTTATCCTAGATGAGACCCTGGTATATAAACAGGAAATTTGGGAAAAACTGTAGATATATGAAAAAGTATGGACTTTAGTTAGTAATAATGTATCATTATTGACTCATTAATTGTGACAAATGTACCATACTGATATAAAATGTTAATAGTAAGGGAAGCTGGGCCTGGTATATGGGAACTCTCTGTACTAGCTTTGCAATTTTTCCATACACTTAAAACGGTTCTAAAATAAAACATTTACTTAAAAGCATTTCCAAAGCCTAGGTAAGATCTTGAGACTCTGACTTAATTTGTCTGGTCTGTGGCCTGACCCTTGGGACTTTAACAAGCTGCCCAGGTGATTCTAATATGTCTCCAGCAAACCACTGCTCGAAGGGAAGGGACAGTTTTTACAAACAAGCTGCTCTTTTTTCCTTCTCCTTGTTGAATTACGATAAATGCTCTGACCTTGTCCTTAGTGAAACAGGGCTTTCATGATCTTGGTCGTATGCATGCAGCCGTTCTTTAAATGCAGGCCAGTGATATGACGTTTAGAGAGTGATAGTTCCCATTAAATAAGAAATCTTGTCCAAGAAACTTAAAACACCATAAACTGTTTAGGTATATAGACAGTGAAGGGCAGACTATGCTAACCGTTTCGTTGGTTTAAATCCGTGCTCGGCGGGAATGCCTTTAATGTCTCCTTGCAGTGCTAGGCCACGTGTACCCAGGTAAAACATCCCCTAAGGTTTAGGTGCAATGCTTTGGCTTTAATTAGTAAGCTTATTCTGCGGGGTTTAATTGTGACAAATGAGATAAAAGCATCACCTGCTGGCAAGCTCAGCTTACAGGTTCAGGAACTGACAACTGAACCCAGCCCTCTGTCTCTCCTGCAGGGAACCTGGCGGCAGAGGTTCCTGGGGGTCATATCTGGTGCTGGAGGTGACTAGGTTCTACTGACCCCAGCCCCAGATGAACTTCAGTGAAGAGACAGAGGCCGCAAGGCCATGGAGCCCTGCTTCCTCACGTACAGACAGACAGACAATCATGGTCCTTAATTTGGAAAGGGTGAGACTATATTTTCAGACTTCCACTCTTGGCTGAAAAACAGGGCAGGAAATTGTTTCATACACATGAAGGTATGACAAAAATTATTTTCCCTGTCATTTTGCTTCCTCGGAAATAGTTATTAGCAGGAATTCTGTTTTAAAAAAACCTGTAAGAACATTAGCCAAACAGAAAATATTTGTTGATTGAATCTTACATTTTGCTAGGCACTGAGGGGGTGTAGGGACAGAGCCTCAGAAAGCAGTTTCCAGGCTCACGGCCTCACGTGGAAAGGTGCTGGCTCAGGTAGTAAATGGCCATCAACTGTGATTGGATGGCCATGAGCTGTGGCTGGTTGGCCGTCAGCGGTAACCAGTGAGCCATTGGCCACTAATATAACTGCCGTGGCTACGCCAGCAGAAAATGGGGGCTAGCAAGGAGATGGTGGCTGAGCCTGCAAGCGGTGTAGTGAGGGTTGCGAACAGTGTGGCTCCTGCTTCCTGTGTCTCCAACCCTGCCGCCAGTGAGAGTATAAGGTATGACTCCCCTACCTATGGCTCCGTGGGTGTTCCTTATAGGCCTGACCATGTCCTGCGTTCTTATGTGGGGAGCGGGACCAGAGACTGCACATGCCACCCCGCATGACTCCCTGCATGACAGGGGGCTATTTAAATAGTTAAAAAAATAATAGGGGCCTTGTATTCATTCATCCAAGCAATGCTTGATTGAGTGTATATCACACCCCAGGCATCTGATAGGTATTACAGATTTAAAAAAATAAAATTCACAAGTAAGACTGATCTCTTTTCGTAAGTAGCTCATGGTCTAAGAACTTACTGTCTAGATCAGTGGTTCTCAACGGGGGTGATTTTTGCCACCCAGGGGCTATTCGACCCTGTATGGAGAAATATTTGATTGGCGCTACTGGGAGGGTTGGGGACGCTACCAGCATCTGCTCTGAGTCATGTGTGTATTGTTAATGGCGAGAGGCCAGGGATGCTGTTAACATCCTCCAGCACAGCGGACTCCACAACATGGAAATCACAGAGCTCAACATGTCAATATGCTGAGGGTGAGAAACCCTGCAGACCCCCTGGGCCCTTTGTTAAAAACAGAACACACTCTCCAGGTGTGAATGAACGAAGCAAGCACTCAGGCCACCTCCTGCCCTCCCTGTGCTGGATGGGGTTGGCACAGGGTCTCTAGCTGAGGGTCCCATTCAGGCAGGGTATGGTGGCGCTGTTCAGAGGAAGGTCAGCGATTCTGCCATCAGGTCTCAGCAGTTCTAACTGCAACAGCTCAGGCCCGAGGGCACGTCCCGGTACAGCAGGCTGCTCTAGAGACATCACCTGAGTCTTTTCCTTTTGATCAAGAGCAGCCAAATGCCGACAGTCAACCCCTGAGATGCACAAATCCTTTCCAACAATATTACTAAAAGCCAACGACCCTCTTAGAAATTAAACATAGCATGCACACCTAAGTTGAAACTACTATAAAAGTTTTATATCGTCTTACTTATGTGTATGTATTAACTGTAAGTTGAAATGTAAAAAGCGGCCTTACAATCATGTTGTTCAGTATAGCCACAAGCCACAGGGGGCTCTTTAAATTTAAATTAGTTGAAATTAAATAAAATCTAAAATTCATTCCTCAGTCACACTCATCACATTTAAAAGGCTCACTAGCCTCCTGTGCCTACTGGCTACCGAATTAGTGTAGACAAAGCACATTTCCATCCTCACAGGAAGTTCCACTGGATAGCACTTACTCTCTCACGAGCCATTTCTAAGGATCTGCACTAGTATGCTGTCATTGCTAAAAATAACTTGTTTCCTAGCAGCTCAGGCACCAGGGCAAATGCTGTGCATTATCTCATTATCATTGTCTATTAAAAAGACACAGACATGTTCTGCTAGGGGGGACCATCTCTCATCAGGCATGGAATTTTGGGAAGGGTTTATGTAATGGATGTTGGGCAACATACCAGATGACTGAGATCGGTTTTCGAGAAGGTGTAACAATGTAAAATTCAAGTAGATAACTCCTATATGGCATTTCTGATTTAAGTCAAATGTGTATTGTTAAATATTCCATTAAGGTATGTCAGCAGGGAATTAAGATATGTGACCCAAGTATATTTCTTTCTAGTAATCGCGTGTAACAGAGAACTAGTGTTTAGTGTATCTCAGCTGAGGATGGGGCGGAATGAAGGGAGGCAGAGAGGATCAGAATGACCTGGGGAACTCTTGCGAAATCCATCGGCTGCTACTGCATTATGTTTGTCAGGATGGTGCAGTGGTCGGTTGGGTAAGAAAGGTCTTGCACATGTATATTTTGACAAAGTTCCCATGTAATTCCATTGTACCCAATCCAGGTGACTATTGTTTAGAGATGTCAAAAGGAAAATTTGTATGATGAGGGAGGATGTGTGGCCTAAAAAAGACACCAGACCCCACCTCTAGATATGATTCCGTACACCTTGGGTGGGCCCATATATCTACTCATCTCTCTCACTGCCTCTCTTCTGAATGACCTCCTGGTTGTTCCTGTCTACCCCTCCCCCCAGGTCAGGTAGAATGATTGACTGGTTTTAGAACAACTGCCTTAGGCATTTCTTTCCAATGTCAGGTGTCTCTAGCAAACATTTGCAAGTGATCACAATCTGTTCCTGGATGAATTTTCTGATCAGTGCCTCGAGTGATGATATTCTGTGCTGCTGATCAAAGGAGGTATCACATGCACAAAAGATGCAATGGCCAAATGGGACACTGAGCTGTGGAAATTCAGGAGCCCCCTTTGCATTTTTCGCTCAGGTTTAAGGGTACCCTACTTCCACAGAAAGGTGGGCCAAGGGTGTGTGAGCAGGTCTAAAAATATTCTCTAAAAGGGCCTGATGAAGCCCTTAGATAACTGTTTAGATTGAGAGGTCAGAGTTTGGTCATAGAGCTTGGCTCATTTTTGTTGATATAGAAGTCTCTTACTATAGAAAATCCTAACAGTCCATCAGATTGATACCTAGCTCTGTTGGTGGATAGAAAACTTCAACGCTCTTCTCCTCAACCCTCCTTTAAACTAGAATTCCATACCACATTTTCAAGGCATATTAGCTCTGAATGGACCTATGTTTGTTTTTCACTTTTGTTTTTTCTGTTAATGTATTTAGAATAGCCCTACTACATTCTATGTTTTCCTCATCCCTGGTTTCAAATTTTTTCCTGTTAGAAATTCAGTTTTCTCTATGATAAGTAGAATGCTGATCACTTGGGATTTTAAAAACATAAGATGGTATTCATATCATTGGGGAACTATCCAGAATATAGTCTTTTGGGTGGCACGATATACAACATATTACATAAGCAAAAATATCCTACCACCGCCAGCAAATGTCCAACCCTAGCTGCCTACTTCTATTTAGGGCAGCAGAGTCTGTTGGTTGTGAAGGTGACAAGAAGAGATGAAACTGTGAGGAGACTGGAGCAGATTGTAAATCAACAATTTAAATTCCATCACTAAAAAATCTCTGTGAATGTTTCTCGTTTGAGTCTCCCTGTGTTTGGGATGTCAGAGGTGTGAAATGCCCTAAGATTCTGGAAGCCAGTTAGGGTTTGTCTTCTCTAGATTATCCAGCTAGAGGGGAAGGAGAATCTTAAAGCCATCAATATTTTTGGCTTAAAAAATTCAGTCATCTTTCAAAAGGAAAAAGGAAAGGAGAAAGAACTCTAGAGTGGCCCACAGGAGAATGCATCATTCACTAGCAAATGATAAATGCCTGCTATGTGGCATATACTGGGGTCCAGTGTGCTGGTGTGGCAGGATAAAAAATACATATTTAGTCTTTGTCCCAATTCCTGGCACAGAGTTCCTAAAACTTTGGAATTTCCAGAGTCATAGGAGTGTCTTTTGTATTCTAATGAAGTGACTAAACATGGAGGTACTTAGCTTCAGGATGGGTGCTAGTCACCAGAGGAACCAACCATGTGATTAGAGGATTAGAAATATCAGCCTCACTGTCAATCTCTGGGGAGAAGAGAAGGGCTGGAGATTAAGTTCAATCACCAATGCCCAAGGACTTAGTAAATCATGCCTCTGTGATGAAGCTTCCATAAAAACTCTGAAACAATGAGGCTAAGGAACGTTTTAAGTTGGAAAACACATTGCTATGCTGGGAGGTGGTGCATGTGGAGAAGGCATGTGAGCTCTGTACCCTCCCTTCCCCCATACATTGTGCTATGCATCTCTTCCATTTGGTTGTTACTGAGTTGTATCCTTTACAATAGAACTGTAATGAAGTAGAGAGCTTTCCTGAGTTCTTTTCACTGGGATGAATTATTGATCCTGAGTCGGGGTTGCAGGAACCTCTCCAGATTTGCAGTCAGCTAGGCAGAAATGTGGGTCACGTAGGAACCCCATTTGTGGCTGGCGTCTAAAGTGAGACTGAGCTCTTAACTTGTGGGGTCTGTGCTAACCCTGAGTAGTTAATGTATTGAATTGAATTATTGAACATTCAGTTTGGTGTCAGAGAATTGGAAAATTGGTGTTGGAATGACATACCTGGGGATAAAATGAGCAAGAGCAAACATGTTTCTGCTGTTATAAAATTTACAAAGATCTCAATGAAGTTTGTTGGGTTACTTAGCACTGTGCCATGTATTATCCAGTTGTCCCTCCATATCTACTCAGCCTGGTCTTAGAACTGACCCTATGGACCACATTCATGGGCACCCTGTTGGATTTGACCAGTGAGGAGCCCTGGCAGGAAACGGAAGGGAGGGAGTTGGGTAAGGTCAGGGTATTTATGGCCCTCACTCCCTTCTTTTGGGCAATGACTCTAGATGGAATAGCGCTACTTTTTTTTTTACATGGCTTTCTCCTTCCCATTCTGCTCAACAATCCTCCTTGCCTCCTCGTGCTCAAAGTAGTAGCAGTGCTTTAGCTCCTAACCCTGGTTTATTGCCCACAGTCTCTGTGATTTTATTACGTCCTGAGTACACCTTTGTAAATAAACCTTCATTGAGTTATCCTGATTTGAGTGTTCCACCTTATTGGGACCCTGACAAATATTAAAACTGTCCATTGAAATGTTGAATTGTTGCTTGCCGAGTTTGTTGATTTGTTTGTTTTTGTTTGTTTGTTTTAATGTAGTTGATGTTACGCCAGCCATTTAGCTGCTGCTGAAGAAGGTTACCCAATCACTGCTTCTTAGGAATGATAAAATCATATCATACCTTAAAATACTTATCACTGTAGTTCCTTTGGTAGGAGAGCACACTTTCAGTGAGGTAAAGAGAAGGGGAGCTAGAACATCAGTTGTTTTATGGCATTTAGAATGGAATTTTCAGTGGCCAAAATGCTCATTACCCATTATGATTCTGGCATTAATACTATATTCCAAGCTTTGAGGATGCATTAATAGCCTGGGATTTATACCAAGATGATTCAAGCTGATGAGAGAGGCTGATAAGTGTTGCAAAAAGTCACTGTTATTAACTGTTTTATTGTCGATATGGGTCAGGGTAGTAGCATTCAATAGTTATGCCTGAAACATGTTTCCTTTCATGATAAACATTGGGGAGAAAAGGGGAGGGACATCCCAGAAATGGGTTGTGAAGAGAGCATAAAATATGTACTTTTATTTACTTTACAGAGGTTCTGTTATGGGGAACCATGTCATGAAACTTACATTTGTTATTGATCTTTTCATCTGAGCCCACCCTAGCACCTCCCTTAGAATCTATAAGCCAATTTTTCCAAATGATTAATTTCTTGCAAAACGACATAAACTTGTAAGTTTGTGGCATTTCATAGGAGTTACTTTGGGCCTCCTGTCTTATTTTGCTTTCTGAAGTCAATACTGAAATATAAATTAGGATAGCCAGACAGAATTATCAAAGAATGGCTTCTGATCCATTGATCTGTAGATAAGAGGGAAAGCTTTTCTCAGAAGATGGGGCATGTTTGCATCTCAGGAGAATTGGTGAGAGTCTACCTTCATCCTTGATCATTAACCTTTAGAGATAAAAGCAATTTCAAAGGTCATTTACCCCCTAATGCTATAGATGAGGAAATGAGACCTAGAGATATTAGAAGATTTATCCAACAACACAAGTATATTCATTTGTCAGGGCTGCCATAGCAAAGTACCACAAGCTGAATGGCTTAAATAACAGACATTTATTGTCTTCCAGTTCTAGAGGCTAGAAGTTCAAAGTCAAGGCATTGGCAGGATTGGTTCCTTCTGAGGGCTGTGAGGGAAGAATCTGTTCTAGGCCTCTCTATTTGGCCTGTAAATGGCTGTCTTCTCCTTGTGTCTATTCATATCATCTTCCCACTACGTGTGTCTGTGTCTAAATTTTCTCTCCCTTAAATACACCAGTCATACTGGATTACGGCCCACCCTAATGATCTCATTTTCACTTGATTACTTCCATAAAGACCCTATCTCCAAATAAAGTCACATTCTAAGGCACTGGGGGTGGGGACTTCAAAATATGAATCATGGGGGGTTGGGGGAGGTCACGATTCATTCCATAACAACAGCTGTCTAAACACTGACTAGAATCTTGGTCTTCTGGTGCCCTTGTTAGGTTTTTTTGATCCATGCACCTTCTAATATTCTTGCTCCTGTTGCTGTAGAGAAGACCGTTTCCTTTTTCACAGAGGTAGGTTATAGGGGTGTGGTTAGAACCTCACATTTTTCTCAGAATATTTCAAATGATCCAACTTAGGAGAATATGAGGTCAAAGTAAATTTAGGGGAATAAAAATCCTTATTAATATAGCCTGAAAATGTTCATCTTGAGGATAAAGATAAACAATGAAGTTTTGATTATTAAATGGCTGATAATGTTGAACCTTTAGTTAAAGATAAAGTTCCCCTAGACTTATTCTGTAAACTGCAGTTTATATTATTACACTGTGATGATTATTACACTGTGACAAATGAGTTTGTCCAGTTATTTTTCTCTTTGACTTGGATCTCTCTGTCCCCGAAAAAAACAAAGGCTTCCAGGGAAGCAAGATTTATTTCTAGACGTCCTATGGATGAAGCTTTGGCAAAACCAAATCTTGGCATTTAATTCTTCTAAAATCATTTTGTCAGTGAAGGGATGTTGAAAGCATATAAAGGTTATGAAACAGCCAAATTGGTGCCAGACATCTTAGGGAAAAGTTTGTATATTGGTAGGCAGGATATTTTGGTTAAGTCGTACCAAGTGGTCTTTTAGAGAAGATAGATCTAAACAAGATAAATAAGTTTTTACATATCATGTTACTGAGGTCAAGGCGGCTTGCTCACCCTTGCATTAATGAAAATTGCTTTGATTAAAGGTTGGAACAAAAGAAAAATAATAGACTGTTAAACTCTTCGGTAATGACCTCATTCTCCTTATTCTCACACAGCCTAATATGTTCATGTCGAAGAAGGGGAACCTGATGATCATAGAAAAAACATGATCAGTTCAAGAACATAAGTGCAATCTTTTCTAGACCAGTGTACTTTTCACCCAGGACAGCAGCTGTGATGTATAACTCAGGAACAGTGGACCAAGGGATGATTCTAAATATCTGGTGACATTCACTAGGGGCACACATAAATTTGGACAAGTCATAGAATATACCTTTTGGTACTTAAAAGAGGTAGTAGTTTCTAAGATTTACCACCTGCCCCTTCCCCCCAGCAGTGTTTCCTAAAGCATGTCTCTTGAATCACCACCAGCCTTTCAGTCTACACCAAGGAAAAATATTTGTGGCTAACAAAGTTGGAAGATGCCACATACTCCCCTCTCTTAGCCACTCATTATGCATATTGGAATATTAAAGGCTTTTCAATGTCTTGCAATGAAGAAGGCATTTAACTTTCTTTAATCATGTTCCAAAGTCATATGATCATGGAACCATTTGTTTATGTAGAACATATAAGTTGCAAGCAACACATTTTGAAAAATTCTGTCTAAAATTTGCATAAGTTGAAGAGATATATACATTGAACGAGAATATATATCAAGCTCATAGATGACAGAGCAAGAGATCTGCAGAGATGTATCCCTATAGAATAATACTTCAGTGACAATCCTTTTAACCTCCCACAAAATACTCCTTATGGCTATTAGAAGGGATGGAATACTGAGGTGGGCTGGCCAAGCTTTTCATTCATTAGGATCTTTCTTGATTGTAGGGGTATAGATGGCACTATGTGTGTGTGTGTGTGTTTGGCCTGAATAATCAGGTGGCTTAAAAAAGAAAAACAGTACTGGGCTAATCAGAAGACATGATATGTTTTTGGCCTTTGTCATAGATTTGTGATGTGACATCTCAGCAGTTCCATTCCTCCACTAGTTAGTGTGAGGGGTATTGTACAACCCCCCTTTAAGTACCCAACAGAGTTCTCTGTACACTTGGGACCTCAGCAAATACTGTGTGAAGGTGAAGAGGAAGAGGGAGGAGGTTGTTGGGCTGATGACATAATGTCTAAGTGTTTGGGTCACATCAGGAGGAGCCCAGTGTTCGGTACAAAGGATCGTTCCTGAGGGAGGTGTGAATGGTCGTCTGACAGCCTACAGCACCCATGCAGCACAGCCTGATTGGCTATGTAGCATGTTGGTAGTTAGATGCGCTGATAATAAAGACCCTCCTGTTTTAAATAACAATGTATCTTGAGCTAGCTTAAGAAAAAAGAGAATACATTGTGAAGATATTTAAGCATATGATAGGATTTAAACAATTTGCACAACCAAACATTAGGAGAGTTTAAAAGCATGACAGTTCAAGGGATCCGCCTTTAACTCTCAGTTTCTATAAGTCTCAGGTCTAATTTTGGGTCAAATATCTACTCTAGTCCTTTTAGTTATGACACATGTTTGTTGAGAGAGTGTGGCAATCCCTTGGTCTCAAGGAAAATAGCTCCTTTCTCCAGCCTCAGAGGATGAATTTTGACAGTTACACCAGTTACAGTAATCTGATTTCCCTTTGTCAGTAATTGGTGTAGGGGTGGCCATGTGACCAAGTACTAATGTAGGAGATGTAACCGAAGGTGGCTGGCTATGGATGCTGGGAAAGCTTTTGTTTTCCCAATACAAAGAAACAACAGATTTACCTGGCATGGCTCTTTCTCCCTTTGCATTACCCTTCTTCTCTGGAAATCAAACATGAGGCCTGGTGGTGCAGCAGCCATTTTGTGCCCATGGTGTGAAAAGTACCAGATGCAAGTTTTGTGCGTGGAACAGAGGGTACAAAGGAGAAAGCTAAGCTCCCTCTATGGATGATCTGCCACACTGACATTGGATTGCACACCTCCTGATGTATTCTTTCTTGAGAAAAATAACTTATTTGTTGAACTCACAGTGCACTGCGATGGGTCATTGTTAGTGTTGTTAACTTGCAACCAAATCCATTCCTAAGTGAAAAAACTATGTCGTATAAATATGGATGTCAGAAGCCAATCCCTATGGATCAGAGAGTGATTCTCAGACCTTTAATGGGGGAGAGGACAGGGAATGGCTCATGAAATGGTGAGATGATAAAAAGTATCTATGAAAGCCTCCCTGAAGCTTTGAGATCTCACCGCTGCCGCAGACCACAGAGGGGAACCCTCTTTGTGCTCGTACACACCTGTCCTAGACAGAATGAATCAACTCATTAACGAATTAATTTTGCTAATATTTATCAATCCTTTATCTGCCAGGTATTTTTCTAGATGCTGGGAATAGATGAGAGAAGACCACAGTGATGTCGGCTCTTATTAACATTCTAAAGGGAACATAGACAATAAACAATAGAAACAAATGAACAGAATCATGGCAGATCCTGAGAGGTTCTATATGAAATCTAAAACGGAATGTTGTGTTAGAAAGTCATGGCAGGGTATGTGTGTGGAAGGCCTGAGAAAGTGATATTTGAAATGAAATTTGTACTGCAGAAAGGAGCCCGCTGTGAGCGACCCAAGGGCCAAGCATTATTGGCAGCAAGCAGCCAGTGCAGAGGCCCCGGGCAGGAACGAGCATGGCCTGCTAGAGACACAGAATGAATCATTTACAGGTGTCCACTGCGCAGTGATTCAGGAGGCCACCCGTGCTCCTCTCATTGTAACCGTTCCGGCCACGGGCATCATGATGTATCTTAAAGCCGCTGGCCAGGCTATGTGTTGCACTAAGTGATTTTCCTGTCATCTGCTTCAGCCTGTCAGAAGCCAGGGGATGGGATAGCTGGGGGAGGGTCTGTGCAGCAGACTGTGATCACAGTGACTAATCATGCCCTTTCCTTTGAGAATGGACGTGTCGTTCTCCGCCACATGCCCGGGGGACTGGCTTCCCTGGGAATGGGGTCAGCCCTATTGTGGAGGGCCTGGCAGAGCCTTCTGCTGGCACACAGCTGCTCCAGGACCCCACTCCAGTCACTCCCTCAACTTACAGCTGCCACATCTGACATGTCTGTCTTTGTAAAGAGCCACACAGAGAGGCAGGGCGCCTGTAAAGCCCCTGGCGCTGGCTCTCAGCCTGCCATTGCTGGTCATACCTGACCTCGTTTTCAAGTGATACTTATCAGTGAAGCAGTCACATGAGATCACAAGGCTGGAAGCTCCCTCAAAGGTCATCCTGTCTCGCATTCCTCATGTGTTTGTCATTACACAGAAAAAAGTGTTGGAATGCTACCACCCCCGCTTCGAGCAGGATGTCTGCTCAACCAGCTATCCACCTGCTTTGGGAGAGAATCCAACTCTCTTTTCTCTAACACTTGAACTTGGGGACAATTAGAATGACTGTAATTATATCTCTGGGCTGTTAGATTTCTTCTGGGGTCCGGTGTGATTGATAGGATCCTATGAACGGGTACCGTGGGGAATAAGGTGGCCCGGAAGTACCCAAACTACCATTTAGAAACCCCAATTCCGTTCTCCTAGATCTGGGACAAAACGAATCACACAATATCAATGTTGGAAGAGAGTTTGGTGACTGATACCCCTCCTCTTATAGAGTGGGTAAGGGGAGGCAAAACCACTTGACCAGAGTTAATACTACTACAGAGGAAGGCTCTTAGGCATCCACATATACATCTTGCATAGATGGTTACAGCACATTGCTGTAACGGGCTGCTTTGATTTACAGAACAAAGAAAATCTCATGTGCCCACAATGTGCACAATCACAGCTCTCTGGGCCTCTATCTGGTTTGATTTTCACCATCCTCATTTTTTCTCATTTCACAGATGAAGAAAATGAATCCATTTAGTTAGCAATACCAAACTCAAGTTTAAGCCTTCCAATTTTTATCCAATATTATTTTCAAGTCCATCTCCACTTTTGCTCTCTGAAGGTTGAGGGACATGGCAGAATTAGCAATAACTGAGGTGAGGGAGGGCACACAGAGGCCTTAAGGCAGGTGTTCTCGGGTGCTAGGAGCTCCAAGGAAAGGATTGTGATTTTTAGTGAGCCATCCTCACCTCCATTGGCATATGAATACTGCCTTCTTAGAGCCCCTGTAGCTGAAGCGAGGGCCCATGCTCCTAACATAACTTGTGCTGTCATCTCAAAAGCTGTATCCACTTATTCTCATTACCACCTCCTGGACAGGGTGGGCATGAAAGCCCACTCGCTAGGTCCAAATCCTGGCTCTATGGCTTCTTTGGGGGACCTGATATATATTACTTAACCTTCCTGTGTCTCCGTTTTCTTAGCTGTAAAATGAGGCTAGCAAGAGTACCTTCCCGAGAAGGTGGTGAGACTAAATGAGGTAAAGCATTTAGAAGAGTGAGTGCTCAATGTTTGTTATTGCTGCATTTGCTCTCGATGCAACGAAAGGTATTCTGTCACAGAGCTGAGTTTTCTTCAGCAGTACTAAAAAAATATGTTTATAGTTCATATTACTGGTAGGCATTTTAGGGTGAGAAGTATCTAAAAGGTATAATAACGTATAGTTTACTATTTGACTCCAGGGAATGATCTGTTCCAGGCCCTCTACCACAAGGATTATCTTTTTCTGTCAGTGCTATTCCAACAGCAGATTGCTTTGGCTCGCCCACCTGAAAAACTGAAGCTGACCTGGAAGTTTTGCTTAGAGAAGAAAAAGAAGAGCCTCTTATGTAACTTGAAGAAGAAAGGAGACAAGGATAAAAAACCACTGTCCTGAACTTTTCCAAAGTACGCATACAATAAATCTCTCTGCCGAAGGTTCTCCAGTCGTTGACAAAGTATTGTCTTGTTTCTGTCATAAGATAGACTAGACAATGGTAAGAACTCCTTCCTGCTGGCTCGACTGTGCATTTGTGCTTAAAGGTTATAAGAATGCTACTGTTTCAAGTTATACACATCTAAAGTACACCCCATGATTGTTTTATGGTTTCTCAGCAGTTTGACTTTAATTTGATCATGTCCTGTGAGTTTGTCTGTTTCCTCATGCAAAGCTGATTCTCCCTCTCTAGAACCCAGTATTATTTTCAAGTCCATCTCCACTTTTGCTTTCTGAGGGTTGAGGGACATGGCAGAATTAGCAATAACTGAGGTGAGGGAGGACACACAGAAGCCTTAAGGCAGGTGTTCTTGGGTGCTAGGAGCTCCAAGGAAAGGATTCTGATTTTTAGTGAGCCATCCTCACCTCCATTGGCATACGAATACTGCTTTCTTAGAGCTCCTGTATGTGAAGCGGAGGGTCTCCGCATGTTACTCTCCCTCCCTCTGTCTCTCACTCCCTCTCCTTCCCTTTTCTTCTCCCTCCTTCTCTCTCTCCCTTTCCCTTTCCCTCCCTCTCTCTCTCCTTCTCCCTCATTATACTTTTTGCATGTTTAGATCATCTCTCTCTCTCTACTGACCTTTCAGTGGCTCAGCATTTTGAGTGGGCGAGGGTGGAAAACAGAGCCAAGTAACAAACTGAAGCAACAGCTCAGCCTGACAGAGCAAGAGTGCTTTGTGCTGTATCTGGCCAGAGCAGATGTTGCCTTCATGCACTTTGGGGAACAATATCTCTCAGGTAAAAATAAATTACTAAGATTAAGACTAAAATGATGCAAATCCTTTATTTGCAAACAGCTCATGAACTGGGAACCATGTGAAAAGAAGACAAGATTGGGATTTAGTCAATATCCTGCCCTGGATTTCTTCCAGATTACCTGCCAATTAGCCATCTGGTCTCAGGTGAGTACTTGTAACTTAACAATTTTTTTTTTTTTTTACTAAACAAGTAATAAATAAGGAGAACCTAATAACAAAACTCTCTGTGCCACTATTGAGTTCTAGGCAATCCTAATATTCTGACAAGTTCCTTCAGACCTATTTAAGTTCTTTTTGGATTCCTCTTTAATCCCATTTCTCTTCCTCCTACCCCAGAGATAAACAGTGTCTTGAACTTGTATGCTTTCTTACTTCTGTATACACATGTATCTTTCAACAATAGGTACTGTCATTTTGTATGTTTTAAATGTTTAAATAAATGGAAGCGCACTGTACATATCATTTTGCAACTTGTTTTTTCTGAATTTAGCATTAGATTTCAGAACATAGAGCTGGTCAATTCATTTTAACTGCTATGTGGTGTAATTATTCATGAACAGATCACTGTATGTATATCCATTTTCCTGTTGATGAACTATCAGATTGCTTCTTTTTAAAAAATTTGTTTTTATTTTTCAATTACAGTTGACATAGAATGTTATATTAGTTTCAAGTGTACAGCATAGTGATTAGACATTTATATACCTTATAAAGTGATCCCTCGGTAAGTCTAGTACCTACCTAATACCATATATACTTATTATGATGTTGTTCACTATATTCTCTATGCTGTACTCTACATCCCTGTGACTGTTTTTATAACTGGCAGTTTATACTTCTTAATCCCTTCACCTTTTACACCCATCCTCCTAACCTCCCTACAATCTATCAACTATCAGTCTGTTCTCTGTATCTATGAGTTTGTTTCTGTTTTGTTTGTTTGTCTATTTTGTTTTATAGATTCCACATATAAGTGAGATCATACGGTATTTGTCTTTCTCCGTCTGACTTATTTCACTTGCCACAGTACCCTGTTGGTCCATCTACGTTGCCGCAAATGGCAGGATTTCATTTATTTCATTGCCAAGTAATAGTTCATTGTATGTATGTACCACCTCGCCTTTATCCATTTGTCTATCAATGGACACTTAGGTTCCTTCCATATCTCAGCTATTGTAAATAAGTCTGCCACGAGCATAGTGTGCACATATCTTTTCAAATTTGTGTTTTGGATTTCTTTGGATAAATACCCAGAAGTGGGTTTGTTTGGTCATAAAGTAGTTCTATTTTTAATACTGTTTTCCATAGTGGTTGCACCAATTTGCAATCCTACCAACAGGGCAGAAAAGTTCCCTTTTCTCCACATCTTCGCCAACACTTAATTGTTTGTTGTTTTATTGATGATAGCCATCATGACAGGTATGAGGTGATATCTCATTGTGGTTTGGATTTTCATATCCCTCATAACTAATGATGCTGAACATCTTTTCATATGTCTATTGGCCATCTGAATGTCCTCTTTGGAGAAATGTCTGTTCAGGTCCTCTGCTCATTTTTGAATTGGGTTGTCTGTTTGTTTGTTTTGGTGTTGAGTTATATGAGTTCCTTATTTAACACCTTATTGGACATATCATTGGCAAACATCTTCTCCCATTCAGTATGTTGTCTTTTTCATTATGTTTTTGGTTTCCTTTGCTATGCAAAATCTCTTTAGTTTGATGTAGCACCATTTGTTCATTTTTTATTTTGCTTCTTTTGCCCAAGAAGACATATCCAAATACATATATTGCTAAGAGTGATATCACAGAATTTACTGCCTATAGTTTCTCCTAGGAGTTTTATGGTTTCATGTGTTACATTTAAGTCATGAATCCATTTTGAGTTTATTTTTGTATATGGTGTAAGGAAGTGATCCAGTTTCATTTTTTCCCCAAACCATTTGTTGAAGAGACTGTCTTTACTCCATTGTATATTCTTGCCTCTTTTGTCTTAGATTAATTGACCATTATAGGTGTGAGTTTATTTCTGGGCTCTCTATTCTGTTCCATTAATCTACGTGTCGATTTTTTGTGCCAGTACCATGCTGTTTTGATTACTATGGCTCAAGGTGTAGAGCTTTGACAAATGTTGTTGGTCCACCTGAGAGTCAAATTATACCTCCTGCCACTATAGAACCTGACATGGATAGGGTTCTTTTAGAATCCCATAGGGCAATGAGTTAGAGTCTCTCTCGGGCTGGGACTGCCACTTTGGGGACAGCCATTTCTATTCTGTCATATGGGCTTCATCAACATGAGGCTGCTATAAAAAAGTATTTTGTTTTCATTGTGCTTGTTTATTCTGTAAATAAGGGCATAATGTAAATTTTTCTGTGCTCTATTTCTGCACCAAGAACTATTCCACATGCTCATGATAAAGCTCATTCGCTCAGCAGGGTATACTTACAGTTAAACCATTATATTCACAGAGATGAAATTTTATCATTTTAATGAAAATATTCAGCTCCTCATGGGTTTATTTTTGCCTTCCCAAATAGAGTGAGAGCATAAAAAACTGGTAGTAACTTGGTAGTAAAGTGACTTCAGGATGGGCATATGTTAATTAATTTATACAGAATCAAGGGTCCCTTTCCTAATACTCTTATTTTCTCCCTTGTTCTCTCTGCCTCCCCAGGCCTAGATGACTGTCTCCTCTCTGATTCTAGCCCCTCCCTTCAATTTGTCCCGCTTGTATTTCGTCTTCCTCAATCACTGTTTTCATCACATTACTGCTATGCTCAGAAACCCTCCAGGGATCTTTATTTCCCACCACATCAAATCCAAATGCAGTTGCCTGTTTTCAAGTCTTCTCCTAATCCATTCTTTTCTTATGTTTCCAGCTTTATTTCCTTTGCCAGATGTGGTGCTGGTTCCTGAGGTTTAGAGATAATGGAAATTTTGTACACAAAATAACAAAACAAAGCAAAAACAATCTGCATCGTTTTTGTGAAGCACAATTAGCCTCGTTCCTTTAAACAAAAGTACAAGTCAGCAGTGATTGCTCACTTCCCCACAGGACATCTGAGTGAGACTGAGGGGTCCTCTGGGGGCAGATGGAGGAAAGATATATGTCCTACTCTTTCTCCAGATACTGGGAGAAGATTAGGCTCTGAGAAAGGTGACTTGATTCACTGGAGTGGTTTGTGAAAAGTTCTGCTATTTTGATAAGACCAGTGAAATGCAAGCAACTCAGAAGGCAAGTGTGAAAGAGTAAATTTCAAGTAAAGAAGGGCTGGTTCAAAAATTTGGAAAGAGGTATATCCTGCACAAGGCAGAACTCAGCAGATCATAAAGCCCCAGAAAAATCCTGGTGGGGATGGTAAAGGAGGTTCGGGAGAAGGCTTACCTATTGGAGTAGGTGTATAACATATATGAATATAGTTTATTTTCAACTTTTTGTTTATTGTGGGGGAGCATGTTTGATTATCATTTACCTTGTTTTTCTATAACTATTTTAGTAAGTCCTGGCTCTTGCATTTAGTAGCTGTATGATTTGGGGCAAGTTTCTTTGTCCCTAAAGTGGAGGTAATAACGGTACAAGAGTATTTGGGGTTGTTGTGAGAACTAAAGAAGATCATACATTGAAAGAGCGTGGAACATAATCCAAGACAAAAATGTTAGCTATTTTTCCCATCATCATAATTATTACTAGTACACATAAGCTGCTCTTCACTTGAGCACCTGCTAAAATGCCACCTTCTCTCAAAATACCTTCCGGTCAATTCAGTTTAGCAAACATTTACTGAGTGCTCAATATGTGCCAGATACTGATGCAACACTGATGATACTACAAGTAAAACATTGACCTAGCCCTTGAGTAGCTTACCTTCTAGTAGGGAAGGCAAATCCATAAGCAGATTATTTCAGCTTAACACTGGACCGTCTAATACAACCACTACTAGCCACATGTGGCTACTGAGCCCTTGAAATGTGGCCAGTCTGAATTGAGAGGCACTCTAAATGTAAACTACACAATGGATTATAGGGACTTGATATGATAAAAGACTGTAAAATATCTAATCCATAATTTTAATATGGTATTGATTACCTGTTTAAATAACATTCTCAGTATGCTGGGTTAAATAAACTACATAATTAAAATGAATTTAACCCACTTTTTCATTTTTAAAAACTGTGCTACTAGAAAATTTAAACTTTTGTGGCTCCCGTCATGTTTCTATTGGATGGCACAGGTGTAGGGCGCTTCCATGGAGGTTAGAGCAGTGTGCTAGGGAATGGAGAGGCACACGTCGCAGCCTGGCGCTGGAAGGAAGGCTGCCTGGAGGAGCAGATGCATCCTGAGCTGAATCTTAACAGATGAGCAGAGGTTATCCAGGCAGTGAGCACTCTAAGAGCATTCCAGACTGAGGTAGCAGGAACAGCATAGAAAGAATGGAGTCTGTGAGAATATTGAAAGCAGTTGGTTGTTCCAGAGCATACAGTATTAATTGTGAGTTGGGAACTGGAAGAAGATGAAGCTGCCAAAGAAGTGAGGCCTGGTTTTCCCATTTTTAACATCCTGCTGTCATTAACTGCTCTGGTTCTTGTCTTATACATGAGGTCTGGTTCTTTTTCCACCATTTGTTTGGTTGAAGTTCTGGACTATCAGCTGTTGAAAGCTGGATGTTTAAGTCTGTACAAGAATAGGACTGTGCTGGAGGATTGGACTAATGAATGTGCATGTGCTACTCAGAAGGCAGAATGCCATTTTTCCTTCAGCAGGTAGTCAGCCCTAAACAGTGGATAGGCAGCCGGAAAATGTTGCCTAGAGTATAGGACTAATGAATGAGAATCATATAAGAAGGTGAGAGCATTTGGTATTTTCTGATTCAGTGAGTCCAAGAAGAGTATACGAGACTACATTCGCACCCATTTGGATTTCAGTGGGACTCCTCCCCCAACCCCAAACTCCCACCTATAAGGAATATAACTATTTATCAGATGACATTAATTTGGAAGCTCATTATACCCATTCTATCACAAATCACTCTCAGGTCTTCTACCTTTAATGAGTTATTATTAAATAGATAGTTAGTAGATCATGCAAGAGTCGGTGGAGGAGGAGTAGCAAAAGGAGATTCTGAAAACCTACAATGAATGGAGAAGTAGGGAGTACAAGGGCATCTTCTACGTCTGCTTCTCACTCTTTAATGTACATGTGAATCACATGGGGATCTTGGGAAAATGCCGGTTCTGATTCATTAGGTCTAGGGGTGGAAGCAACAACCTGCATTTTTATCAAGCTCCCAAGTGATGTCAGTGCTGCTGATCCATGGACCTCACTTTAATGGCAAGGTCTTTGAGTGTATTTAATACAATCGTTTACCATAAGAATGCATATGTATTCTCAGTAGCACATTGCAATGACATTGAACTATCTTTTGTGAACATGTTTCATACAACATCTTATTAGCTACATAATATTTAATCATATCAAAATTTTGTAGTTTATTCAAGCACTCCCCTAGTGGCCATTTAGGTTGGTTGCTTTCATTTTCTTTTTGTCATTATAATCAATGCTTTAATAAACATCTATGAATCTAAGGTTTATATACACTTTTGCTTCGGTAAATTCCTAGAAGTGAAATTACTGGGTAAAGAAGAAAGACTATTTAAAGTTTTTTAGTTTATTTGCATATTTGTCATATTGTCCTGTAGGAAAATTGTGCTAATGTGTGTGTGTTACCAATTTCTCTACATACTTGCCCCCATTATCGTTAAAAAAAAAAAAACTTTCACAGTTTGAAGAACAAAAATAAATGGTATTTCATTGTTTTATTTTGCATTTTAATAACTAGTGAGATTGAAAATTTTTTACATTTCTCTATTGCCATTTTAATTTCTTCCTTTTGGGAACTTTTCGTATCTGTTGCTCATTTTTCTATTAGGGCATTTTTATTTTTATTTTTCTTAATGGCTTGTAGTAATTATTTTAGTGCAAAAATATCCCAAATGTTTTTCCCAGTTTACTTGGTTTTTAGTTTCGTATTTCATTACAACTTGAATGTGTTCTGGATTGGGCCTTCTGTCAGATTGTTCTTGATTTGTAGAAAAGTTGTTTTTTGTGTATGTGTTATTTAACTGGTAAGCTTGCTAAACATTTATTATCATTTGAATAGTTTTTTAAGTAATTTTGAATCTTATCTCTTTTTTTGACTTACGGTATTAGCTAGAAATTCCAGAACAATGCTAAATAATAGTGGTAGTAATGGGCATTCTTGTTTTGTTACTGACTTTAATAGGAATACCTTAATGTTTCATTATTAAGCATACTTTTGGTTTAAGATATATATCAGACCAAATATATATAAATATCTACATATATATACATATATATATAGGAAATAACTATTTATTGAGATATTTTCACAATTTACAAATCAACAGTAAATGCTCAATTTTATCAAATATCTTTTAGCATCTGTTTATGTGAGTGTTAACTCTGTGTGTGTGCCTCTGTGTTTTGAAAACTTTACTGAGGTATAGTTGGCATATAACATTATATTAGTTTCAGGGGCACAACATAATTTGATATTTGCATACATTGCAAAATGGTCACCATAGTAAGTCTAGTTAATATTCATTACCATACATAGTTACAAAAAATATTTTTGTGTGTGATGAGAACTTTTAAAAGATTTACTCTCTTAGAAACTTTCAAATATGCAATACAGTATTAACTATAGTGATGATGCTGTACATTAAATCCCCATGACTCATTTATTTTATAATGGGAAGTTTGTACCTTTTGAACACCTTTCACACATATTGCCTACCCCAAGTCCCCAGCAACCAGTTCTCTGTATCTATGACCTTGGTTTTTTTGTTTGTATGGTTGGTTGGTTGATTGGTTGGTTTTTACAGATTTCACATATAAATGAGATCATTTGGCATTTATCTTTCTGACTTATTTCACTTAGCATAATGCCCTCAAGGTCCATCCATGTTTTTGCAAATGGCAAGATTTTCTTTCTTTTCTATGGCTAAATATCTCAGTGTGTGTGTGTGTGTGTGTGTGTGTGTCTGTGTGTGTATAAAGTCACATTTTCTTCATCCATTCATCCATTGATGGAAACTTAAGTTTTTTCCATATCTTGATTATTATAAATAATGGTGCAGTGAACATGGGCGTGCAGATATCTTTTTATTTTCTTCAGATGAATACCCAGAAGTGGAGTTGCTGGATCATATGGTAGTCTATTTTTAATTTTTTGAGGAACCTCCATATTGTTTTCCATAATGGTTGCACCAATTTACATTCCCACTAATAGAGCACGAAGGTTCTCTTTTTCCACATTGTGCCAATACTTGTTATTTCTTACCTTTTTGATAATAGCCATTCTAACGGGTGTGAGATGATATCTCATTGTGGTTTTGATTTGCATTTCCCTGATGATGAGTGATGTTGAGTATCTTTTTATGTACCTGTTGGCCATCTGTATGTCTTCCTTAGAAAAATGTGTACTCAGATCTTCTGCTCATTTTTAAAATTGATTGTTTTGTTTTTGCTGTTGAGTTTTGTGTGTTCTTCATATGGTTTGGATATTAACCCCTTATCGGATACATGATTTGCAAATATATTCTCCCTTCAATAGGGTGCATTTTCCTTTTGTTGATGCTTTATTGTGCAGAAGCTTTTAAGTTTGATGCAGTCCCACTTGTTTATTTTTGCTTTTGTTACCTTTGCTTTTGATGTCAAATTCAAAAAAATCATCTCCAAGACTAATGTCAAGGAGCTTATTGCTTATGTTTTCTTCTAGGATTGTTATGGTTTCAAGTCTTCTATCCATTTTGAGTTAATTTTTGTGTACAGTATAAGTGGTCCAGTTTCATTCTTTTGCATGTTGTTGTCCAGTTTTTCCAACACCATTTATTGAAGAGACTGTCTTTTCCACATTGTGTATTCCTGGCTCCTTTGTTGTAAATTATTGACCATTTCTGGCATCTTGGCCAGAAATATCACAGAAAGGATAACTGTATTGTTCTCATTGTATCTCACAAGTGGTATATAATATTAATTTGTCTCATTACTGGTGATGTTCACTGTGATCACTTGATAAAGGTATTTTATATCAGGTTTCTCTCCTGTATAGTTATTCTTTTCCCTTTTAAATAATTTTATTTTGTGGAGTTATTTTGAAAGGGTATAAATATCTCATTCTTCAACAAACATTTATTTATATCAGTATGAGCCCATGTTTTCATATTTAATTTTCCATGTTATGATCCATTACTAAAATTACACATTTTGATGTCAACTTATCCCACATTTGACCAGTGGGAACACCATCAAACTGCTACTATGTTTTTTTGGTATGTCCGCTTCATTCTTAGAGCATTTCCTTACCCTCTGTTGCAAGAAGATGCTCCAATTTCATCTCTACTCTGCCTTCCCCAGCCCTAGAACCAGACATTTTTCAAAGAAGCCTGGTTTCTCTTATTGGAGAATGATATTTAGATGCCAAGATTTTATCTCCACAGAATACCCACTGCTCTTTGGGTGTCACTGTTTCCCAGCCCCTCTCAGTTGACTTAGCTAGAGAATATATATATATATGTTTATGTGTATGAGTATATACACACATTTATGTCTGTGATTTTCTAAATTATTTGTTTGTCTACCTGTTTATCCATCCATCCATATATAGAAAACAATAAATTTATAGTGATATTTTTACTCCAATCCAACTCCATACGTTTATTCTAGTTTTCTCCCTTTCCACACTTGTAACTCCATTCTCTGACAGTAAGAGAACGGACTTCTATTTTCTTTAAGATAGTTACCTATGTGATCAAACTCTTGCATAAAAATCAATCTTCCTTCTACTACCCTGCCCTCTCCCTGTGTATTCCCTTTTCATACCAATCAAGTTCCAACACACCCGCACTTCTTGGACCTAGCTAATGGCTTTGGGCTGAACTGTTCAGGAAGGGAGATAGAATGAGAAAGAGGAGAAAGCTGTTTTTCTCTTTTGATTTATAATTTAATGAATTATACTAGTAGGTTTTTCTAATATTGACTCATCCTTGGACTTTTGCAATGTGCCCTGCTTTGATCCTTCTACTCTTTCATTTAAGATTCTTTCATAAGTTAATTTATTTTGATGACCTAAAACAGCTTTGGAATACTAGAAATTTTCTTAGACATTCCCTTCATTTCATTCTCTCTGATTTCTACTGGGGGAATACAAGAACTTCTCCTGGCTTCTTTGCATTTTTCCCGTTCTTTTGATTTTGGAAATGCTACCAGCATGACTGCATTTTCAGTGGTGGAAATTGCTGATATGTCACAGAAGCAAGGAGTCACAAGAATAACTACTTTCCAGTGGTAATGTAGAACTCTCATAATAAGCCATACCATTATTTATAACACTCTATTTAAAGTTTTTTCATACAAACAGGTAACATTTCCTGTTTGTATGAAACATTTCATACAAACAGATAAACATTGCTAACATTTCCTGGAATGTGAAAAAAAAAAGATTAAACTAAATGCCCATTTGTTAGCTCACCATTGAAAGGGACCAGCTTTAAAGAATAATTGGTGAGTCAACTAATACCACTATCCTTCATCTTCTTCATATCCAGTCTGACCCAAAAGAACTTCTTGGAGCCTAGGAGAAGGTTAATCAAAAAGATTAGCAGAGGGAAGTGCCATGTGTATGTCTATCATTCTACATATCAGAATTATTGTCAGTGACCTGAAACCTGGAGCAGATTATGATGGTTAAATAATGTCCATAGTTTTGCTCTTCAGGACTTCCTTTGTCCTCCACCCTGTCGTTACCATTGCCTTGGCTTCTTTAGGCCTAAAGTGTATAAGTTGCTTAACTTTATCTGGGTAATGTTTAAATTTGGAGGCAACCATCTTACAAGTATTTTCTTCCTCTGTCAGACAACAAAGACTGGATTGCTATACTTTTTGTATTTTATTATTCACAGTTTGTTCCCCATCTCCCCCAAACCCATCACTTCTATTTCAGGAAGACATTATTTATTATGTATGTAGAGTCCTCCAAAAAGACCTACATGTGGGCTCATGCACATACATATACCCATAGTACATGTGTACTTCTGTATGTTTTGTTTTTCTTCATTCAGTCACCCTGAAAAAATATGTGACTATGACAAAAGATGATAAAAGAGGCCAGGGAATAAAGGATGATACTTTTTAGTTACAAGTTTTAAATTTATTTTACAATGACCAGTTGACCACTGGGGAACTGTGCTTCCATTCACTCAACATGTGAATTGAGTACCTGAGCCATGTCATTGACTCTAGTGACCCACAGAGAAAGGAATCTAATTATCTAAATAAAGAAACATCTGAAAAGAAAAAATAACTAGAATTGCATTTTGGAAGCTTGCTTGCTCATAAAATTGTAAGTCACATTATTTCAGAAATGTATCAATAGGAATATTATTTGAGCCTGTGATTAGAACATGTATTTATTCATTCATTCAACAAATATTTATTGAGTGCCTGCCACGTGCTAGACACTGTCCTGGGTTCCAGAGATTTATCAATAAGCAAAGAGAAACATTATCCTTGCTGGTAGCCTGATTTTCAGTATTTTCTAATTTCTGTTGCATAAATATTCCTACATTAGGAAATTTCAAGCTACCCATGTTCTGCAGTGCCTGGCACATAGTAAGAGCTCAAAAAATGGCAATCATCATCATCAAATCTTGATCGTAATTATCATCAAGAGACTTACTTTAACAACATACTGAAAATAAACTCATGATCTATAGTAGAAAACATCTAAGATATGTACTTAGGATGTGTATATATAAAGGTGTAGAGAAGCAGACAAGAGTCTCTGAAAGGATACACACTGGAGTTGGTATGGTTACCTTAGAAAGATGGGAAATTGAGGGGAAGTTAGGCAACGAAGTGGGACTTTTCATTTTGTATTAAATATCTATAAAGTTTGAATTTTCGTGAGTATGTATTTTATAATTTTTAAAGAATGAATTTGCATTGCCCTAGTTGAACAGGCATAGCTCTCATACAATGTTGGTCAAACAGTGACCAAATGCATACTGGATACAGGGCAGTTATTTTGGGAGTCAGATACCAGAATGTATGAATCATTGTAGATGAAATCATTGCTAAATGATTATTAAATTGTTTTCCTTGTGGGGTGGCCGGTTGGCTCAGTTAGTTAGAGCACAGTGCTCATAACACTAATGTTGCCAGTTCAATTCCCACATGGGCCAGTGAGCTGCACCCTCCACAACTAGATTGAAAAAATAAAAACGACTTGACTTGGAGCTGATGCGTCCTGGAAAAACACTGTTCCCCAATATTCCCCAATAAAAATTTTTTAAAAAAATGTTTTCCTTGTGAAAAGAAACTTAAACTCTTGACAGAAAATAAAACAGAATTAAGACACTTGACAAGTATTCCAGTTGCTGTAGAACAAGCCACCCCAAAGCAGTAGCTTAAGACAATGACAATATTTATTTTTCTCACAGGTTTGTAATTTGGATGGGGTGTGGTGGGGACATTTTATCTCGTGCTACTTGGCATCAGGTAGGGTGACTAGAACATTGAAGGGTAGAATCAACTGAAGTGTCACTCATTCATGTGTCTGGTGGTTAATACTGGCTGTCAGCTGGGACCACCATAGTGCTATGGCTGGAACATGCTACATGTGGACCTTCTATGTAGCTGCTTATACCCCCCACAATATGGTGGCTGAGTTCCAAAGGTGAGTATCCCAAGAGAGAGCCAGATGGAAGCTTTTTTTTTTTTTTTTTTTTTTTAGTTTTATGACCTAACCTTGGAAGTCACACATTATCACTTTCTCTACATTCCTTTATTCCAGGTAGTCACAAAGCATTGCCCAGGTCCAAGGAGAAGAAAAATAGACTCTACATCTTGATGGGCAAGTAGCAAGTTCTACATAAATGTGTGGGTCTGGAAATATTAACATGGCCTTTTTTGAAAAATGCAACCTGCTACAAGAAGTCTTCTTCTTTCCCCTGTCATCTGTACCATTTGTCTGTCGGAGCACATACGGAAAATTAGCCAGATCCTTTCAGCTGCCCAGCTGAATGTGAGTGCTGCAACTTCACCTTTACTCCAAAAGCCATATTAAGCTGTAAATCTTATTTACTAAATTCAAAAGAATTATAGAATTATATTTCCATGTCAAGCATAACTATGGTTTTCAAATTTCCCTGTGTACTGTCAAATTTATCTTAACCTATAAAGGCAAATTGACACATTGCAGGGATGATGAAAATCTACCTTTGGTTTGTCTGACTTAGGAAATGCGGTTTGTATTATTTTTGCCTCTAAGCTTACTTCTCAAATGCAAAAGAAAAAAAAAAAGCACAGAAAGGAAATCCATGAAAATGAATGTTTTGCAAAGGAATTTCAAATATTCCTCTTGAATGCACATTGGTGGCCCATTCAGTTGGTTGGCTTTTTGTTTTGATGGTTTCCTTTGCTATGCAGAAGTTACTTAGTTCGATGTTGTACCATTTATTTTTGTTTTGTGTCCCTTGCCTTTGGAGTCAAATTCACAAAAACACCATTGTGACTGATGTCCAGAAATTTTAGTACCTATCTTTTCTTCTATGTATTTTATTGTTTCAGGTCTTACATTCAAGTCTTTAATCCATTTTGACTTAAATTTTGTGTATGGTATAAGACAGTGATCTAGTTTTCCCAGCTTCATTTATTGAAGAGACTATTCTTTCTGTATTGTGTATTCTTGGTTACTTTATTCTGTTCCATTGGTCTGTGTGTCTGTTTTATTTTTGTTTGTTTGTTTGTTTTTTGTCGATACCATACTGTTTTGATTGCTATAGTTTTGTAGTATAGTTTGAAATTGGAGAGTGTGATACCTCTAGCCTTGTTCCTTTTTCTCAGTATTGCTTTGGTTATTTGGGGTTTTTGTGGTTCCATATAAATTTTAGGATTATTCTGTTTCTGTGAAAACTGCCATTGGGATGGAGATTGCACTGAATCTGTAGATTGCTTTAGGTAGTATGGACATTTTAACAATGTTAATTCTTCCAATCCATGAACATGGCCTGTCTTTCTATTTGTTTGTGTTTTCTTCAATTTCTTTCAACAATATCTTGTTTTCAGTGTATAAGTGTTTCATTTCCTTTAACTTTATTCCTAGTATGTTATTCTTTTTGATGTAAGTATAAGTGGGATTGTTTTCTTCATTTCTCTTTTGGATAGTTTGTCCTTGGATAGAGAAATGTAACAGATTCTTCTCTGTTGATTTTTGTATCCCAAAACTTTACCGTATTTGTTTAGTATTTCTAATAGTTTTTTAGTGGAGTCTGTAGGGTTTTCTGTATATAAAATCAAGTAATCTGCAAGTAGTTTTATTTTTTTCTTCCCAATTTGGATGCCTTTTATTTCTTTTCCTTGCCTAATTGCTCTGACTAGGACTTCCAATGCTATGATGAATAAAAGTAGTGAGAGTGGGTGTCCTTATCTTATTCCTCACCTTAGCATAAAAGCTTTCAGTTTTTCACCATTGAGTGTGATGTTAGCTGTGGGTCACATCTGAGTTTCTGAATGAGTGATCAAGTCAAAAGGATGACAACTATTAATCTGATTTGCTGCATTTATGGATTTCCATTTAAAAGCTGATGGGGCACAGATATATTTTTCTCCAGATGATAAAGAGTTAAAGTAGAAATTAGATGTTACTTCAGTTTGTACCAAGAAATCTCACACTGATTATAAAAGCACCTGCATTTTTACATATGTAACTATTGATTGGCCTAATAATTTTTCAGTTTACTAGTTTTCAGAAACAAATCCAAATACTTTATATGCGTCAGGGACATTTTAAAATCCATATATTTCCCTCCTCAAAACTGTAAATTATGTGAAACCTCTTTGTGTTGTTCCCATTATTTTTTATTTACAATCTCATTTGGACAAAATATATAGGCTATTCATTAATACCACTTGAAAATTTTGAATTTAATTAGCAATTGAATTAGCTTTCAATTCTAAGACTTTCATGGGGCCACACTCTAGCACTCTGAAACCAGGATCTGTACATTGTAATTTCTGTATTCACCCAGAGATTATATGTGTAATGAACAAATGAATAAAGAATGCATGAATAAAATGCTCTCACTCAGAAGTCTGTACACTGGCCCACACCATCCTTCATTCTTGATCAACTCTAGCGTCTTGAGCTTTTGGTCCCTATCTATCTGCCATGAGGGAATTAATGGCGCAATCATAGCACCGTTCAGGCTGACACTTAGAATTATAGAATGACAGAGCCGGAAGGAACCTTACAGATGGAGTCCAAAGCTTTTGATGACATCTGAGCTCCTTAAAAGAAAACCGGAGGCAGATTTCAGTAAACTCCCATTTATCTGAAATCCAAACAACAAGCCCATGCAAATGATTGGAATCTTTTATACATTCCATGCCATATTTTTGTCTGTAAGAATATCTTGTACAGGTAAAGATCTTTATGGGATATCAAATCCTTTCACTTACATTATCTCATTGAATTCTTACAATATCTTTTATAGGTAGCTAATGAGCTCCCCTGTTTTACAAAGATTAAGTTGGTTGCCCCGAATCATTCCGTTACCAAATGGCAAATGGGGTTCGAAGTGGTCTACTGATTCTAGGTGTAGTGTGCATCTACTGTGTGGTGAGAAGCTTACCATTCATGCACAAATGAGCAAGCAAATCCCAAACATCTCCTTGATAAGAAATGCAGCTTTTAGGTTCTCTCAATCTCCTATTGCTTCTACATCTCCAGAACTATGTGATAAAATTGCAGGTATAAGTTAACACTGCTATTCCACTAATTCTTCAACCATTGCTGCTGTAACAAAATCCTACAAACTTAGTGTTTTGACAGTCTTACTGTTCTGGAAGACAAAAGTCTGAAATGAGTCGTACAGAGGTAAAATCAAGGTGTCAGTAAGGCTGATTTCTCCCGGAGACTCCAAGGGGAATCCTTTCCTTTTCCCTTCCAGCTTCAGGGAGATGTTGGCATTCCTTGGCTTATGGACACATCATGCCAGTCTCTGCTTCCATCCTCACCTTGCCTTCCCCTCTGACTGATTCCTCCTGCATCCTTTTATAAAGACACTTGCATCACATCAGGCCCACTGGATAATCCAGAATTACCTCCCCATCTTAAGATTCTTAATTTAATCACAGTGCAAAGTCCCCTTTGCCCTTTTTAAAGGTTCTGGGAATGAGGGTATGGCTATATTTGTGTGTCATTTTTCAGCCTACCAGAGAGAAACATTTGATTGTCTTAATGTATCAAGCTCAGTGGTTGTTTTTTTTAATTTTAATTTTTTTAAAAAGAAACCATTTTTATTAATCACAATGTGAAATTAACATGATATCCCATTAGAATTGAACCAGGTTAAATAATGTTGATATAAAATTTACATTTCTCATATCCATTTCAGAGGAACATAGCATATATTAAGGCTCTTCTAGGTCTTATAAACTGATTTTAGTAAACCTTTTTATTAATAGTAAATAGCAATTAACATATATTCTCAAACTGTGCTAAGAAGGAGTTAGAAAGGCAGCTATAAAACCTGTGATGATAACAACTAGCAGGATTAGAACTGTTTTAAGAATGTTAAGATGTTAACCCCATTTCTATTTCACCTGTTATAGCAGTGCACCTGTTTATTTTTGATAAGGCAACTGCTTACTGAGGGTGCCACAATGATTAACAAGTTTCTTAATTAATAGATACTTGATTGATCAAGACTCAAATAAGCTTCCTTTCACAATTTTGCACTCTTTTAGAACAGAAATATCTTTGTCTTTTGTATACAGGGAGGCTAATATTTTGAAATTCAGCTGTTGTAATCTTCTACCTCAGAATTAAAAGGGGGGAATGAATTATTATTAGCGGTAAACCTTTGAAATATTTCCAGTTTTTTAAATAACAAGGCTTCTTGTCAAACCTACCTTTCCATTTGGTACACATATACAACTTGCTAAAAGTAACACATCTGATCTCCATTGTAGTAATTGCTTCTATGCACTACATTTTGCGCTCTAAGAGTTAGAGTTGCTGTTTCTAACAATTTCTACACATAAAGCATTTTTAACCAGTTTCCTTTTTACTGAACTGAGATGTTTTCCCCCACTTATGTGCCTGTGAAAGGTAATTTGAACACACATGCACACACACACTTGCATACATACGTGTTTGTTTATATGTATTTTTTAAGTAAGCTACTTTTTCTGTTAGAATAAAACTAGACTACAGGGACAACTCTGTGAAGACAGTTTGGTCTTCCTTAGAAATCCTCCTCTGGGTAGAGGAAGGCACCTGTGGTTCACTGAAGGCTGCGATGAGGCTGTAGTAAGTCTTTTTATCCTTTTAGTCCTGCATTTCCGGGCTCACCACCACAGCTCCCTGCACATCCACTTCCTCAGCAGCCCTGGCCTCAGATTGAATGTCTGTGAGAGACAAGGTGTTATTGGTTGAGCACCCGATGCTGTTTGCAATCTTTCCATAACTCTCCCTCTCCACTTTGCGTTCAGTCTTGGAATCAAAGTGACCATCAACCAGCTCAAGAATATCTCTCTCTGTAGAACACCCAAATAAAGTTTCTGTGCTTCTGTTCTCCCTGAAGAATAAATATACCCCTTGATTTGAGCCGCTCTCCAATTCCTGACTGCTGGAACTCCATCTTCAAAGAACTCTGCTTTCATGCGCCCGGCTGGGAATCCGACGCTCCACATGTGGCCCTGCAACTGTTTCAGCGCCAGGGTCTGTTGGTCCAGACACATCTGCCAGCACACGTTATATGTACCACGGCCTGGATCTTCCACTGCGCGTCATCCACCCCATTCCCAGATGCAACGGGGAAGGGAGCAAGCCCATCCAGGTGGGCGTCCTTTTCTGCCTGTGTCCTCAGGACAGTGACATCCTGCTGCACTCTTCTTCTTCGCAGTGTGTCTGCAGACACTCTGTAACATTTTCTTTAATATAAGGGTATAAATTGTCTGGAGGGTCGCAATGGAGGTCTGTCCCCAGCTTTCCCAGGTGCCACCACCATTGTTTTCCTCTGCTCCCCCTCCTTTAGTCTCAGTGGTTTTTAAAGAGAGATTTAAATGTTTTACTTGCCAAGGGATTTATCTGAGAAGAGAATGGAAGGACTATAGTACAAAAGACCACTTCATTCCCAACACAGAGGAAGAAGGTATCTATTCTCTCTCTAGGGCATGGATTGTCGTCACAGGTATGCCACCCTTAGTCTCTGAGTTCAGAGCAGAGGTTCAGGTAGCCAGACAAGTATCCATGAACAGAGACAAAATTCTTTAGCCCTGGCCTTTGAGCCTCCACTCCCTGTAAGGAGAAGGAATGACAAATGCTAGTATTTATGTGTATATTAATTAGTCTTTGCTATCAAATTTTTGGGGAGGGTGGAGGAAAGTGTGGATCTCAGCTTGAGCATCTCATCAGATGTCTCTGTCCTAGGATTCATAGCTGTTCAGGGGACGCATGGGGCTGACTCACCAGAGGCCTCTGCCTTCAGTACCCAGGAGCCTGCTGGACAAGACTCACCTATACCGAAGGAAAGGGTGGAAGCTACATGCTTGGAGCAAAAGAAGTTGAATGGCATTGAAGGGGCCGGGACACATCTGTCACTCAGATCAACCCCTGTACCAGCCCCATTAGGCTCTTGGTCAAAGATGTCAAACAGTGAGTACCAGCTAAAAGAGGTACTTCTCTAAAATCCCTGGGGGGACTTGGAGAACGCAGAAAAGCCCTCACTAACTTGGTAACCTGATGCCATGGCTTTGGGCAGCCGCAGGAAGTGATGCAGGCGAATTTTGTAGTGGCTTTCCAGGCTTCCTGGGTCTTAGCTGATACTTAACAGGGAAAGGGAACAACACATTTTAGGATTCCCCCCAGGAATAGTTGAAGGGATAAAGAGCTTTGAAGGTGAGCTGAAGCTCTTAAAATTGCAAGTTGCTACAAAACCAGAAAATACTTGTGGCAAAACGATAATTTAAAATATTCACAGCAGTCTTAATTTTCCTGTTATTTTCTGTTACCCCATAACCCCTGGACCCTTCCGTGTTTTGAGCCCAGACTTTGAGGTTCATTGCCATGGAGAATTGATGTTATTGCAAAAATAGAAAAAAAAAGGCTTTGAGTTTCAAAAGCCTAGCCTTGAGGATACTTAAGGCATAAACAATAGATTTTGATTCATGCCTGGTAATTTAGGGGAAGGTGTCTTACCTTGAGACTAGCTTAAATTCCTGGCCTGTGGGTGGGTGGGTGGGTGGGTGGGATAGGCGGGAAGCTAAGAGTGGGTTTGTTGTGGATTGGTGAGGATATGGGGTGTGTTCCTCTCTTCTCCCCCTACTCTGGTGGGAAACTGAAGCAGGCAGTTTAAAACAAGTAAAATGCTAATAAAATGTGGGTACCATTTGAATACTGCTTAGATGTGTTCAAATGTAGAAAGGAATATGATTATTTGTACTCATGAGAAAACACTTCCTGTTAGTGTAATGTTATATGATCTCTTGATTTCAACAGAGATAAAAATATATGAAGTAAAACTAAATAGCATAATCTTGTCATACTGGAAAGCAACCTAATTAATTTAAAATGCTTTCTTTAAGAAATATAGTATATTCTCCATCAGTCAAGATGGACTAGGCCACACTATGGGGGCAAAAAGACCTCAGTGGCTTAATACACAAAGGTTTGTTTCTCTCTCACGTGGTATATTGGACACAGCTCTGGCTCATACCAACTCCAAGCCCCAAACTGACAGAGCCACCATAGTCTGGAAATTTCATGGTTGACCTGGCAAAGGGAAAGAAAGCCCCAGAGGTCTCATATCAGAAGTTGAACGCTCTGGCCTAGGAGTGAATGCTTCTACTTACAACTCCTTAGTCAGAGCAAGTCACATGGCCTCTTCCATCACAGGGAAGATAAGAAGTGACAGAAATGGAGTGCTGGAAAAAGTTGGTGAACAGCCCCGTGACCACCAGTTACCTAGGTAGAGAGATCATGGCTATTATTTACTGGACACATGAACCTGTCAATCCATAGGCATGTGTTCCAAAGTCAGGCAATCCAATAATGCTAATGTTGGTCGGAAAATAGATAGGATATGAAAGAAAGTATGAGAAATGTTTTTGGACATGTAGCCTATAGTACATTATTTTAAAACAGAATCAGAGCTGGTTGCATGATTATGGAAGTATCAGAACATTTTATTCAGTGTCATATATTTTTATAGTGATACACACACAAACACACACACACACACATCTATATAATTTATTTACTGCAGTTTATAGGGGAATTGAAGCAATTATCCGAGTAATTTAAAAGCAAAGGCATCCTGTGTCCCTTATCTGCCCATCGGAGACGAACAGTTTTATTGATTGTTTTGCATTTTTAAAGACAACTTTTACAGCAATTTTATGTTTACAACAAAATTAAGAGGGAGGTACGGAGATTGCCCGTATCTCTCCTGCCCCACCCAGGCTTGGCTTTCCCCTTAACCACATTATTCACCAGAGTGGCATATTTGTTACCAAGGCATGCTTCAGTTTCTCATCAGAGATAAGCGTGGGAGATAGAAAGGTTTTCCGGAAGATGGTAGGTTGTTTTGAATCTGGGTCCCTCCATTGTAACCAGAGGAGCAAGTCAACATCTGTACGTAAACTTTGGCTTAAAAGAAGAGTTAGCGTGTGAAATAATTTCATAGAATAAAATGAAGTTTCAGGTCTTTCTTGCTGATGACTTTAACAGTCATAATTCTTAATCTTCTGTTTACAGAATATTCTCGGAAGCACATCGTGCACTGGGACGAAAAAAAGTGTAGGGAATTATACAGACCCGGGATCAAATTCCAGCTTCTAAACTGATTCGTTGTATGATCTTGGACAAAGAGCTTATTCTTCTATGCTTACTATGACAGCTGTGCAAAAGGGGATAATAAGGTGTTGTTGTAATGACTAAATGAGATAATGCATGGAAAGTGCTTGGCACACAGGGTGTTTAGTAAGTGCTGGTAGTTGTTTTTGTTATTACTATTATTTGACAGATTTGTGAAATGGAAGCAACTCTAAAATAGAAAAATCATTTCAAGAGAAGAAAGGAATAGAGCCTGTATTGAATCTCAACCGATTGTCTGTGGAGTGATTGAGACGCCCCATATAAACATCGGGGTGGGTAATAACAGCAATACAATTTTCTGAAATGAAATTGCTTGTTTCGGCCAGAGGGTGGGAGCAAAAATAGAATTAAGCTGTGTTTACTCTTCTGTTTTATGGGAGATGGTAGGTCGTTTTGATTCTGGGTCCCTCCACTGTAACCAGAGGAGCAAGTCAACATATTTCAACATATTTGTTGAACACGTAGAAGGAAGAGGTGGTGTGGTTGAGAGAGGAAGGTGCAGAAATCAGAACAGGTGAAGCTCAGTTTCACTTCTAGCCTTCCCTCTTTCCAAACTGTATTAAGTGGAAGAGGATAGTTATTCTCTCTTCCCTTCAGTAACCCGCATCTGTAAGAAGGCTTTTGGCAGTCACATTGTATTTGCATCCCCCAGATTTAGCTAACATGGGACTGTTGTGTGTAACAAGAATAGTCAACACAGAGTAAGTACTTACGAAGTATTTAATATGTATTAATGCATTTCACTGTGAAGCCACAGTGGTAATCGTGGCTACCTCAATTAGACAGATGAGACACATCTCATCTGAGTCACAGAGGGTGTAAAGCCCCACATTCAGTAAGTAGTGGAGCTAGGCCTTGAGACTCAGAAGTTTCTAGAGGCTGTACTCTTTAACCAATAGCCTACATTGCCTCTCATGATAGTGAGTGCCCGGCCAAGCGTTGTGTACACAGAAGCGATTCCAAAATTGTTACATCTCTTCTGCATCATGGGAAATGTACTTTGCCTCTCCCCTACAAATTCTACACATCAATCAGGATGCAGTCAAAGGCTACTTCCTTTTAAAAGCTTTCTAGTATCGTTCAGCCCATATAGGTCTCTTTTCCTCTTGAACCCCTGAGATACTATCTAAAAGTCTAAAGAGAACCATTGGTCAGATCCTATGTATCCTGTATCCTATTGTAAGAAGGCCCACTGTCTTAGATTTAAAACCACTATAAATATTCCACAAAGAACATACGTTTGCTATTATAAATTATCCCACCCCATCACATGTAGAAGAAGACAGTCTCACCCCCAACAGCTGAGGACGAGCTTTTGGTCTGACTTTGGCATCTGACAGAAAGTTCTGTGACCTCTGAAATGAATAAATACGCTGCCTCAGTAGCCCCCAGCCTGTTCATGAAGGCTGTGATGAGTTATTTCTGAAAATTTTAAAGTTCTACAGGAGCCATAAGGAATTTGTGGCTCTCTGATACATCAATTCCTTTTGCTTTTGATGGGAATTATAGCCACTTAATGTCCTCTTCAGAAGCTCTGATTTGCTGTTGACAACTGGCTTTGTGAAACAAATGATTTAGTGGCCTTGACAGTTACTGGAGTGAGGATTAGGAGTGACAGGGCCTAAGTGGCAAGCTTCCAGGACAGGGGAACATTTGCACAGAACATCGAAGGGCAATGGCTACAGTCCAGAGTTGGTTTACATACTTGATTCATTGCTTATTAGCCTCCTGGCCTGACCAGGGTTTAACCAGTTTCACTACTTCCTTGGTGTCTTAGTCTGCTCGTGCTGCTATAAGAAAAATCTCATGAATGGGTGGCTTAAACAACAGAAATCTATTTCTCATAGCTCTGGAGTCTGAGAAGTTCAAGCTCAAAGTGCCAATGGATTCAGCTCCTGGTTAGGATTCTCTTTGTGGCTTTTGTGGCTTTCACAAAAGCCATCTTCTTGCTGCATCCTCACATGGAGGGTGGGGCAGAAGAGAGAGGGAGAGAGGGAGAGAGAGACAGAAAGAGAGAGAGAGAGAGGGAGAGAGAGAGAGAGAGAGAGAGAGAGAGAGAGAAAGAGAGAGAGAGAGAGAGAGAGAGAGAGACAGAGAGAGAGAGAGAGACAGAGATCTAGCCTCCTCCTTTTCTCAAAAACTCACCAGTCCCGGATCATGGCTGCCCCCTCTCATGTCCTCGTCTAAACCTAACTACTTTGCAAAGATGTCACCTAGTAATATCAGTACATTGGGAGTTGGGGTTTCAACCTACACATCTGGGGGAAGCACAGACACTCAGTCCATAACGCTTGGTACTTACGGCTCCTTACTGAAATGTGAAATCATTAATTACATCATGCTGAGTTGCTCTTTCCTCCCATTCCCTCGTCCCTGAGCCCCATTCTCCTCCCCTCTCTGTCCTGCTCTTGCCCTAAGAGGCTAACCCCCATAGACGGCTTACTGTCCAGATTCTAGTTGCTTTGGCCAATGAGAAGCACTATCAACAGATTGGAGTGTTGAAGGAGGAAAAAAAAAAAAGGCATTCATTCCACCTCCCTCCCCACCGTCTTTGTGCTGTTCTGAAAATGGCTGCTTCCCTCTTTAACCACAACTTCCATTCGGTAGCTCCCTGTTCCATGGCTTCAGATCTCAGTTGGGCTCCTGCACCAATTTTCTGTCCTCTCCTTCAATTCCCAGGAGCGTTAATGGCCTCCTGCTCTTTCTAGGACTCATTGCTTACTGTTTCTTACTTCAAACCAGGATTTTTCAACCTTGACACTGTTGACATTTTAGGCCAGATAATTCTTTGTCATGTGAGGTGCTGTCCTGGGTATTGTAGCATGGTTAGCAGCATCTCTGGCCTCTACCCACAAGATACCAGTAGCAACTACTCTAGTTGTGACAACCAAAAATGTCTCCAAAGATTCCCATATGTCCTTTGGATGCAGAGTCATCTCGGAGTTGAGAACCACTGCCCTACACCTCTTCACATCTCAGTAAATGGTCCTTTCATTTAAAACATGGCTTACATATTCTAAATTCGTGGTCTATTTCCTGCCAGGATGCTGATGAAAACATAGATAGATAATAGTAGAATAAATGGAATTTATTTATCATTTACTACATGTGGATTGGAGGAAGAATCTTTTAAAATAGGGATCCAAGGAAGAAAACAACGTGAAAAAGAGTCTTGATGGTGGAAAGCCTAGAACTGTTTATCATCTCAATGGCACAATAGCCATTGGCACATTTACATGGTTGCCCCATTGAAGCTATGGTTTCACACTGGGGCTTCAGTTAGGCAAGAGGCATGTGGTCTAAGGTCCTGGTTACATAGTCATTCCATCTAATGGTATCGTGTATGTTCTTCTAATTTTGCTCCATGCGTTATATACAATTATATGCATATGTGCATATTCTATGCACATGTAAATGGCACAATGCCTGCTTTCTTTACCCACAATGTGCTTTGGAAATCTTTGCTTGTCTATCTTGCTATTTTTAAGGTAGGCATAGTATTCCATTTTATGAGTGAACCAAAATTTATATTAACATTTCATACCTTCCAATTTTATTGCTATATGCAAACTATGGTGCAATCTACATCTATTACACATATTAAATTTTTGCACATGTAGGTGACTATTTCTATGGAATGGAATCCTACAGTAGAATTGTGGGATCAAAGAGCCTATCATTTACAAACACAGCAGATTTACCAATCTTTACCTGCTCCCTGACAGTGCTGCTCCACCAGAGTGCCAGTTTTCTCAAATTCTCATCAGTACTATATATTGTCGAGCTTTTAAATTTTTGCAAGTGTGATGGGGATAGAAAAAGATAGCTCATTATAGTTTTAATTTGCATTTCTCTAATTGCTAGTAAGGTTGAACATCTTTTTATATGTTTATTGGATCTTTGCTTTTCTTCTGTGAATTGCTTTTTTATACCTCAAGCCCATTTCTCTATTGGGATATTTGTCTTTTTCATATCAATTTGGAGGAGCTCTTTATAAATTCTGGATATAAATCCTTTGTTTGTTATCTCTGTTGCAAATATTCCTGTTTGTCACTTGTCTTTTTAACTTAATTTATGGTATCTTCTATCACTCAGAAATTATGATTTTTCACATGATCAAATCTGACAGCTGTTTCCTTGTCAGCTGTGGAGTTACTGGGCCTGACTTCGAGAAGGCGGGGCGTTGTACCTAAGGTAACTTCAGATCAGAATCTGGATGTTGCCTTGAACTGAGATATCTATAGTTTATTTTTCACCCTTCCTATTAATGGTGGTATATTTTTGCTTGGGGGAAAAATACTACACATATGGAACTAAAACCCAGAGCACTAATACTCGCTAGCACCAACTCAAAAATAGAAAAACAAGGGAGGCTTCTAGTTTCATAGCAGACAGTGTCATTAAACACACACACATACACACACACACACACACACACACGAGTTCTCTGAGACTTTTCAAATTTAAATAAGGAAGAATGAAAGGCCAGTGTGAATGGAGTGTGTGTAAGTATTTATGTAGACATCTATTTCTTAAAAAGTAAGCACTTAAACTTATTGTGTGCTCTGAGTAATCTATCAATAAGCAATTATTTAAGAGCTGTCAGTCTGTAAGTAGGATATTATTTATTTATTTTTTTATTGTAAGGCAAGAAACTGTAACTCAATGACAGTAGATAATTTTCCAAAGGTTACATAGCTGGTAAGTGGTAAAACCAGAATTGGAACCCAGGTGTAGCAAGCCTAGTGTCCTTCGCATTATTCTGTAGGCTTCTGTTTATATAGAGTCAAGCATTGTGTGTGTGTGTGTGTGTGTGTGTGTGTGTGTGTGTGAGTGTGTGTGATGTCCATGTGGGTTCATTTTTTTGTCTCTTTTTCTGTGTATGTGGTGGATCTGTATATCTCTGTACATGTGTGTCTATATGCATGCATGTGTGTGTGTCTGCATGGAGAGAGAGATTTATTTTAAGGAATTGGCTGTTATGACTAGGGAGCGTAGGCTGGCAGGCTCAGGACCCAAGGAAGAGATGAAGCTGCAGTTCCATTCCAAAGGCAGTGTGTTGGCAGAATGCCCTCTCCCCCAAAGGAGGTCAGTCTTTTATCTCTCAAGGTCGTCAACTGATTAAATGAAACCAACCCACTGACATTATGAAGAGTAATCTGCTTTACTCGAAGTCTACTGATTTAAATGTTAATCTCATCTAAAGAAATATTTTCACAGAAACATCTAGAATAACATTTGACCAAATATATGAATACCCTGCTCTAGTTAAGTTGACACATAAAATTAACCATCACAGAGAGGGAATTCGATCCTATCAAAATGCATTTTCAACATATATCATATGATTTTCTCCTCTGTCAATATAAGTGATTTTATTAATAGATTTTTGAGTATTAGACTTTCCTTGCATTCCTAAGGGAACTCATACCAGTTTTCACCCACCTGACTTCCAATGCTTTAAAAGATTCAAAATAACAAGTTGGCATGGATATTGGGACGTGGGTGTAAAGTGGTAAAGTATTTTTAGAGAGTAATGTGACAGGATCTATAAAAATTTAAAATACATATCTTATGACCTATTAGTTCTGTTATTTTCTTTTGTATTCTTGAACATATCTTTGCATGTAAACAAAGAGGCATGTGCAAGGCTGTTTATTATTGCATTGTATGTAGAGTGACAAATTGGAAACAACCAAAATGTCATTAGGAGAGGGTTATGAATATCAATGAAATATCAAAGTAATATTGGCAGTAGTCAAAAAGAATATGTTAGATCTATACATATATACCTGCTTAGAACTCTGTGACATTGACAGTTTAAAATTAAAGCAAGTTTCAGAACAATACGCACAGAATGGCATCACTTATTCAGAACAATAAGCACAGAAGGGCATCACTTATATTTTCCATATGTACATTATAATATAAGTGCAACTAAAATGCATTACATTATACCTATCACACTGATAATAATTGTTACCTCTGAAGGGGTATTGTCAAGGAGGACTGATATTTATCTATACTGTTTGCATTTTCTACAATTAGAAAGTATTAATAAATTACATGTGTAATTTAAATTTAATGTTAAAAGTTATAAATTTGGGCTGGCCCTGTGGCTCAGGTGGTTGGAAAGCCGTGCTCCTAATACTGAGGTGGTAGGTTCGATCCCCACATGGGCCAGTGAACTGCGCCCTCTACAGCTAAGATTGTGAACAACAGCTCTCCCTGGAGCTGGGCTGCCGTGAGCAGCCAGAGGTTGGTGTGAGCTATGTGGGCTACTGTGTGCTGCCATTAAGGAGCGCAAGGCTCATAATACCAGCCTGGGCCAGGGAGCTGTGTCCTACACAACTAGACTGAGAAACAACAGCTTGAACCAGAGCGGGGGTGGAGGCGGAAAAAAGTTATAAATTTACAAAACATAACTTCATCTCAAACATTAGAATTCAGATTTGAACCCTGATATGTCAATTATGTGTATTAATAGAAATTACAAAGTAATCGATATACTATTTTAGATTTATATTGAAAAATTAAAGACTGAATTCTTACATTATTTTAATCTATAACATAATGTCTAATCTTTAGATAAAAAGGGAATGTATTTTATCCAAAGTCTGATAATGGTGCTTTGATAAGAATTTTCTCCTACTTTGGATAACACAAGTAGCTATGAAGCCTAATTTTAGCTCACATGATAGTAATTTGAAAACTTAAGATATATTACTTTTTCATAAACTATTAGCTGTGTTACAAAACAATCCCCGACATCCTGGGCATTCTGCCTCAGTATTTCACAGTAATAACCAAGCGGAAAGAGAAAGTAATAACAATATGATTTAATAAACATGGTTTCATATAAAAAACTAACAAACAAGTGGAAATATTTCTTTATAATTTCATTAAAGAAACTAAAATGTCTTCTGGGCAACCAAAAGCTGAAAATTATCTTCTGATACTTCCATGACACTGATCAATAACATATATAGCTTTTATAAGGTTTCATGCTTTTGAGAGAAAATATGACATAAAAATAAAATAATCTCACATTTTCATTATGTATAAATTTAAGCTTTTTTTTTTTTTTTTTTAATAGAAGGAAGAAAGAAATGAACAACTGCCTTGTCTCGCCATTCAGGGTACCTTTCTCAAGAGTATGAGCTATTATTCCCTGGCCCGTTGACAGTAACATAGGTCCAACCAGAAGGAAGTCTCTCTTGACATAGAATACGATTTCCCCTACGTTTTTACGTTACTGAATGTGCGCCTTCTCCTGTCCATACCACCTGATTCTCTCAGACTGAATTCCCTTTATAACCTCTCAGGTTATGTCTCATCATTCAAACACCCAAATTCAAACACCCAAATTCGAGCTAGCTTTGTGGTAACCTGTGCATCGCTCAGGGCCCCATGCTCAGAAGAGGCTCCTGCTTGTTTTTAATGCTCTGCTGTTGCTATCTTGAAAGGCTTAATAATTTTATCTTTGAACTTGTGTTTTGTAAGTGAAACCCGAAGGAACTGGAGTATGCACGTGAGCAGAAGAGATGCATGCGACATGTGTGCTTCCGTTCTTTGCCTCCCCATTTGCACAGTGTTGTAGATGTTCCATGAACACAAAAGTTCTGGTGGGCCCACTTTGCCTGAGAGTTCAAGGTGAGTACAAGCTAAGTGCATTACCTCTACAACTAAGCGGGGGCGCTGATAGGCTGGAGAAGCTACAGTTTCTGTTCTGACAAGAACTTTACTTTCAACACAGAAAGAAGGCAGTTATGTTCTAACAAACAAGAACGACCAAAGAATCCCATCATATCCTGTCTTACCCATGTTACTTCTCTGTATTAGCTAACCACGTGAGCTGGAAATGATGACAAAGTAAAAGGAAAGATAGGGCAGCCCATAGTTCCTTTTCCTTTAGTCCTTTCTTCCTTACTCATCAATAAGCTGAAGGTAGAGAGTATTGGTAGAACGTGCACATATTAAGAAGTGAAATTGAAAGAAGTCAGTTAGTTTTGTACAGCTTTTCCACTGTTCTGGTCAGAATGACATACATATGCCTGTATGAGCTCCAAAATATGAATTGCGAAATGTCGCTGACTCCGCATATTAATTGACTGTTCTTAAATCTGCATTTCAAACTGACATTGCACAATATAAAGATGAAGGGTAAAATTCATGGGAATAATTACATTTTTCTTTTTCTTTACTTAGAATGCTATTAAATAGCAAACAAAAAAAACACCATGACAAGTTGAGAGACTGAGAAAAAAAGGAAACAGCTTTATATTTTAGTCCATTAATGACACGTTTTTCCTGCTTTTTGAACAAAGGACCCCAGATTTTTCATTTTGCACTGGACCCTGCAAATTATATAGCTAGATCTGGCTCAGATGCCTCCTTCCCACTAAGTTGCCTTTGGTTACTACGACTACACATTCAAAATTAATTGTTCCCTGCCTCTCACTCCTAATTATTTTTAAACTAGTATTTAGCACTGTATTTTGCCCATGCTGTTTGGGATTACAGTTCCTGTGCACTTCCCTGTAGCTACTGCTACCAAAGTGTAATTGCCTCCAAATCTCACCTGTGGCTCATATACATCCGAATCACCTGGGAGTGGTGTTTGGGGCTATCATAACATGCTCCCCTTCAGGTTGGGGGACGACTGAGACTGATGGGGGCAGAGGGTCTTCAAGTGTGGCCTGGACCAGCAAAACCAGCATCACTGGGATCTTATTAAAAATGCAAATTTGTGGCCCCACTCCGACCTCTGGGGATGGGACCCAGCCCTCCAGGGGATTGTGGTGCTCGGCAGGGTTTAAGAACCATTGATAGAGCAGGAAGAACTTGAGCTCTCACTGCAGCTAGACTTGTGTTTGAATCCTGCCTAAATCAATTACTAAATGACTTTTGAGCAAGTTCTTTCTACCTGAGGCAGGCTGAGAACCTGTAACCAGGGGGAAAAAACTTGTCATACTTGCAAATGCCCTGTGAAAAAGTCTCTCCTTGTTTACCAACTATACTTTTTTGTCTTTTATGTTGTTGTTGAAGAATAACAAGCTGAATGCATTGAGAGTTCTAATTAGATATTCATGAGCCCCTGAGGGTCCTCCAGGAAAATAAGAGATGGGATCAGAACACAGACCCTTCTTGGAATGGGGCTTGAGTCTTGCTGCAGAGTTGGCTGTGGGAACTGAAACCCTCTCAGAAGTGAGCACCCAATAAGCCATCAAGTGAATTGCTCTGGCTCAAAGGCACTGAACTGGTGATGGTAGAATCCCGCTACCAGATGTGGAGAGGAAATTCATCATGTCTAAACACTGCTTGCAGTGCATTTATTAAGAGACAAAACAAACAGTGAAATTCTTTTGGCTAACTCCTATCTCCTGGTATCTGGCAATCTGTATTTCATTGTGACACGACAGAAACCAAAATACAATTTTGCCCACATTTGGGTGATGGCCCTAATTTTGATAAACTCTAAGAACCTTGTTCAGCATTCAATTTAATCAAATGGTTGAAACTAAAATATCCGGGAGTAAGATATGGAAATCCTAAGCCCTGAATGTTGCTTCTACGAGGTGTGTGTGTGTGTGTGTGTGTGAGATTATGGGCTTTTTACTGTTATATTATTTGGTGATTAAATACCAAAGCAAAATGCCAATGTCAGTAACTTGGTATTTATTTTGCACAACATTTAAATACTAGTATTGATACTGGTATTTTATAATTTTTAATATGTTCAGAATTCATGAAATAAAAGGTAAAATCAAATATTTAATGTGTAATAACAAAAATTAAATATACCCTAAAACAAGTAAAAAAGTAAAGTTTAAAAAGTATGCATACCAAGCATACGTTATTATTCCCAAATCGTCTATTAACAATACAATTGATAAACTAAAGTAATACTTAAAAAACGTATATAAACGGAAAAATCATTATCAATCATGGAAAACTGAAAATTAAATATTACTCAAAATTGCAATTTACAGTAAAAAACACACTGTTTTTTTCCCCTCCCTGTCTTCTACTTCGGTGCAAATTCTTCCAGCTGGTGATACATTTTTGCTACTTTATTGGAGGGACAGTGGTGAAATTAGTGATTAATTGACTCCACATATTTTTCTCTAACTTAACATTTTCAAATCATCTCACCCCTGGTTTGCAAACTTTGAGGAGATGTTTTGAAAAGCTGTTTCTCCTACACAGCCCACAATCATTTTATTGACAGCCAGCTATAGGTTTGGTCCAAAGACAACATTGCCAGCTTGCCTTTGACACTTTCAGTGTCATCAACTATAGCTGGAGTATCGATGCTGAGTTACCTGCATTAATTTCAGATCTGTCATGTTTATATTCCACTTTTCCAGAAAGTCTTTGAACTAGAGAAAGAACTATTCCTTGCAATAGAAGGCTGGCTTCTTCCATTGTCATTTTCATGCTCCTCCTGAGGATTACAGAGGCTTAGATAAACGCTTTCGAAATGAGTGCAGTTTTGTTGGATTTGAAATTTTAAGGAAGCAAATATTCTCAGGGTATATCTCGGGTTGTAAAAATAAAAATCAGATTTCAGAATTAAAAAAATAACTACAAAAAAAGTGTTGTTCCAGGAAAAATTCAAGTATTTCAGTACTTAGAAAACTCACAATACAATTACATAGGTAGAAGACATAGAGATCAACAATGTACTTGCTCACACACAAACACATCCAACTAATTTATAGTAGAATTCTTGTCCATTTCAGAGCTATCTCATGATAATAGGTGCTCAGCATGAAGTGTGGCAGAGGGTGTTTCTCCAAAACCAGGAAAGTTCCCACGATGTCTGGCCGTAGGACAGTTGATTGGAGGAGCATCAAAAAGTTTGGAAACTCTAAAGTACCCATTTTGGACTCAGATACATGCTGAAATGCTCATGGCTACCCCCCACCCTCCAATGGCATTGTGGGTAGCTGTGGAGTGTACCGAAGACCTCTTGTGAGTGAAACATGCTGGGCCATTCTCCCACTGACACACACGCGAAACTCCTGAGCCAACTGAGAAGCCAGCTCACGCTCAGCAGAGTTCAAACCAGATTGGAGTCCTCAGGGCTCTCAGTGCTGCTCACGGCATAGCTCTGGACGCCCTGACTCAACACAGGTAAGAAACCATACACACGAAGTATGAAGTTTGAGGTCAGCCAAGTGTGCGATATAGAGACTGAGAGACGCAAGCGGAATTTCATAAGGTGTTCCCAACGGAGCCCGCCTCCGTTCCTCTACTCCATAAAGCAGACGTGAAGTATTAAGTGAAAACCATCCACAGTTCTCCAGGCTCCCATCCCTTTATTGAATTCCCCCAAGCTCTGAGGCCTGACTGCTGCCCACTCCAGCTTAGCCTAATTTTCAGCAAGTATCGGGCCACCAGGGAAGGGGCCGCGTATTTCCTCTGTCCTGATAGTCAAATCATCCAGAGTAATCTCTGGCAGCTGGGGAGCCACAGAAGTTGCCTTTTCAGCAAATCAAATCCAAAGCAGATGGGAAGAGGAAAGTCAGGACGAAGAGGCCTGGCGACCCTCCATGACCTGTATTCCCCAAGAGATGGGCGCCCATCCAGAATCTCCGAAGCCGTGGCATGCTGTCCGGTGGTCGTGCCCCTGTACATGACTCTTTCCAGATTTCACTGCTAACATCTTATGAATTAAAAACCAAAGTAGAAAATAAACTGGGGGGGAAAAAAACACAAAACAAAACACATGGAGTCCATTTTAAATGTAATTTAATAAACATTTGTATATCCTTATCTGTCAAGCATTATATTAGACGCTGTGAAATAAAGACAAACAGAATAAAAATCCAAGCATCCAAGAATCTCACACTGAGGAAATATAAATATTAACATGGCAATGAATGCGACAGGAGGGGAGGCAAGGCTTTAAGTCCCACCAACGAAGGTACCTTGAAAGGCAAGCAGACTCCGTCAGGTACTAAGAGGGAAAAGCCAGGTACACAGAGGAATTGACATGGTCAAAGTGGGGAGCGAGAAAAACCATGATTGTGTTTAGAAATCAGTAGGAAGGACCATGTGGTTGGATGTATGATCTGCGCAAGGAAGAAATGACTTCCAATAAGCTTGGTAAGTGGGGCTGAGACTCAGCTGCAAAGAACCATGTCTGCCTCAGTTTCTCTCTGGAGTTAATGGAAGAAAAACCATCACTGGATTTCAAGCTGGTGTGTGCAGTAGCAGCTTAGGTTTCAGAAAGTTCCCTTAGGTGGCAGTGCAAAAGAAAGAGAGAAAGGGAGGCAGAGAAGATAGTTACGGCCCCCAAAAGAAGAAAGGAGATGGGGGTGGGGGGAGTATCTTTAAAGGAGAACAGTATTGAGGAAAGTTTTTGTTTTTGTTTTTTTTTTTAAGATGGAAGAGATTTGAATATGTTGTAGGCTGGAAGTCAGTTGCCATTGGAGATAGAAAGACTGACAATGCGGGAGAGAACAGAAATAATCGATGAAGCAAGATTTGTACCCATGCCTAGCCTAGTAGTATGCTGAATTTCTTTTAAGTAATTCTATGCAGCATGTCAGTATCAGTCACTTTGTAAAAGAACACACTAAATGCTCATTGTCATTGTATAACAATACAATAATGTAACCAAAAGATAGCAGAAGTGATTAGAGAAATGCCTTCATCTCAGGGTAGATGAAATGACATAGACTAAAATAGTCTACCGAAAAAGGGTAAAATGATGGATTAGACAAGATCGTATCACAGGATAGTCAAGTTACCAGTAAACCAACATGATGTGAAGGGTGGTGAAGCGAGAGGGAGAGCAGGGAGGAAGGGAGAGATGAAAATAAGACAGACAGCACACAGCGGAAAAACGACAGTCAGATAAGGAGCTAAATGAGGACAGAAGAGTCCCTGCATTTGTGGGAGGGAGAAGAATGACTTGGGAAGTTCTACCCAGCCCGCAAATCCTGCTGCTCCCCTGCCTGTCACTACCCTCACCCAAGGTGAAGGCTGTGAGCGAGATGCCAGCTGGAGCTCATAGAGTAAGAGGCTGGAAGCCCTTGGACCCTCTGGAAATGGTTTTGCAGCATCTCTGGGTCTCTTGCATCACCCCATGGTAAATTGACTGTCCATCTTTTCTTCATAAAGAGAGCTGTCCACAGGAGGACTTGGCCCTGAGATCCTCAGATGCACCATGGTTTCCCTTCACCTTCAATCCCTTCTTGTCTCCTAAACAATGAAAAAAGGCAGCACTGTGCTATGCTTCATGGGTCAAGGAGTGTTTACCTCTCCCAAAGTGACAGACGGGGGCAGTGATGGGCATAGCTGTCCTTACACTTAACCAGATGCTTGCATAAAGTGTGTTCAGGGCACAGCTCAGGGCTACTCAGAATTGAAGGTACACGAGAGCCACCTGGGAATCTTGCTGAAAAGGCAGGCTCTGATGCAGCAGGTGTTCAGAGGGAGTTGAGATACCAAATTTCTAACGAGGTTCCAGGTGGTACCAGTGCTGCTGGGCTGTGAACCACTCCTTGCGTAAAGGGTCTAGGCACTGCTCTTTGGTCTCCTCGAAGAGCACTTGTGTGGAAGGGTGCCAGGATATCGTCCCTGATTCCTACCCGCCAAAGATCACGCAGCTGTTCTTGGCTCTGTCCAGCCCCGTAGTGGACCTGGCCTAAGTTTTTCTGGCCACCATCAAATGAGCCTGGGCTTGAGGAAATTTGTAAGTACAATTTCTTTTTCTTTCTTAGTGGTACAGAAAAAGCAGGATTGGTGCTCGTGGGAGTCACCCACTTAGCAGAGCAGAATAGATGAGCCCACAGAGAAATCAGATTTCCAAATGACTTTTGCTTATGACCTGATTTACGTCTCTGCAAAGAGCGAGGGAAATGAACTGCTTTCCCAATCCAGGCCCTACTCCTTGTTGGATAAACTCTACTTAGGAAAAAAAAAAAACCCCAAACTTGAAGATTTGCTAGTTCACTTGACTAGCAAAACGGATGAGGGCAGAAGTTTTCTAGAGTGTTTATATTTAGGTTCTGCCCAAGGGGAGTTCTTTTTATCACCTGAATGTGTCACTTTAATTTGATAAACAGCAGGAGAGGCTGGCATTTTAAAAAATGCTTAACACTGTGCGATGCTTCATTTCTGGCAGAATGGAGTCTTATAAGAAGGCAGTTTTATTTTCAGTCCTGTTGTGTCAGTGTCGTTCAGTTCAACAAACATGCATTGAGTGTCTATTATATAGTGGGCACTGTGCTGGGTGCTGAATACACAGTGGTAAAGGAGACATGGTACTGTTCTTGGGTGTACTTAGTACCATGAGGGAAACAGACAAGCAGAGAGCTAATGTCTCCGCAGTGTTGTTGGTGCAATGGTTGAGATAAGCACAAGGTGTCTAGAGCGCAGACAAGATCTCCTTCCACAGCCTGGAGGTGGAGGAAATGAAGCAGTGAGGCTTCTTTGAAGGGAGAACACTTGACCTGAATCCAGACAGTTGAGTAGGCATTAGGCAGATGAAGTTTGAAAACGGTGAGTCGTTACTACTACTCACTGATTACTTATTTCTGCTTTTTCTCTCTTTGGCACACCGTAGCATGCCCCTGTCCTCTTGAATTTAAGTGTGTTGTGCTTAAGCCAATGAAATACGAGTGAAAGTGACATGTGTCACTTCTAGGTAGAAGCTTTACATGCAAGCATGTGATTTACCATTTTCCTTTGTCCCGGTGACAGAAACTGGGAAAACATGTTACGATGAAGCTTGCATCAGTCTAGGTTCTTGAGTGACTGCAATGAGCAGAAATAAACTTTTGTTGCTTAAAATCATGAAATTTCAGAGTGGTTGGATAGGCAGCGTAAGTTAGTCTGCCCTGGTGGACAGAAGGGCATTGTGGGCAAGGAATTTTATCTGGAGGCTTGGAGACAGGCAGTATCTTTGATCTGGAAAGCACACATGGTTAATAGCACAAGAATATGTAATGCAAACTGGGGGAGGTGGGGGTTGGCATGGTGCTTAACTGCTCTGGGCCTGGGGATACTAAAGGCTTGGGTGATTGAAAGGGTTGGCCCGATGAGCGCTTGAGTTTCTTTCTAAACAAAGACTTTGATTTTACAAAATTGAATGCAGTTTATGGTCATTTCTTCTGGGAACACCTTTCCCAAAATTCCCAGGCATGGTTGAATTTCCTTCTCTGGAAAGCTACAGCATTTTAAAACCCATATTGTAGTATTTAATGTTGGGCAAAGTGTTCGTCTTTGTTATTTAGTTGTCATCTTCACTAGGCAAAAGTTTCTTGGTGACAAGAAACATTTCTACTGTATTCCTAAGATCCTGTACAGTGACTAGGATTGTAATAAATGTCCAAATAAATGAAAACACCCAGCTGTTTAGGGAACTCCTCAGACTGATATATACAATTTATGGCAAAGGAGATGCAAAAATGGACTCATAGTCACATGTTCCCTGGTTTCATCATGTACCTCATCATCCTGGAATCTCTGGATCCCCGTTACTTCTGGATTTGGATGGAGTTATGTTATAGGACATAGGTCAGCAAATGGTGAGCTGTGGCCCAAATCTAGCCTGCTGCTTTTCTCTCTTTCTTTCTTTCTTCTTTCTTTCTTTCTTCTTTCTTTCTTTCTTTCTTCTTTCTTTCTTTCTTTCTTTCTTTCTTTCTTGTTCTTTCTCCTTCCTTCCTTCCTTCCTTCCTTCCTTCCTTCCTTCCTTCCTTCCTTCCTTCCTTCCTTCCTTTCTATCTCTCTCTCTCTTACTCTCTCTCTTTCTCTTTTTCTTTTGTAGATAAAGTTTAAATAAACCTAGCCATGCCTATTTTACACTGTGTATGGTTGCTTCAAATCTGTGATGGCAGAGCTGAGTAGTTGTGAAAGAGACAGCATGGCCCACAAACCCTAAAATGTACTGTTCAGTCCTTTATAGAAAAAATTTTCTAACCTGTGTTGTAGGACATGGTCCCTTCTTTGCCAATGGGCTGCCAAAGGGGCTGGGTGATTTAAAAAAAAAAAAACTGAATTCCTTGTAAGGCAAACTTTGACCAATAGGATACAGGAGATGAGAGGGAGCAGGCAATTAAATTTCTTGTGCTTCCTCCCTGCTCCGAAGCATGTTTTACCTCATGAAGAATGGTTATAATAGCTGCTTTCAAGTTTTCCTGATAATTGCAACATCTGCATCATTTCAGAATTGGTATTTGTCTTTTACTTAAGAGTAAGACAGGGCTGGCCCGGTGGCTCAGATGGTTGGAGCTCGTGCTCCTAACTCCAAAGGCTGCCGGTTCAATTCCCACATGGGCCAGTGGGCCCTCAACCACAAGGTTGCTGGTTCTACTCCTCTGAATTCCACAAGGGATGGTGGGCTTGGCCCCCTGCAACTAAGATCGAACACGGCACCTTGAGCTGAGCTGCCTCCCAGATGGCTCAGTTGGTTGGAGCGTGGGCTCTCAACCACAAGGTGGCCTGTTTGATTTCTCAAGTACCGCAAGGGATGGTGGGCAGCACCCCCTGCAACTAAGATTGAACAAGGCACCTTGAGCTGAGCTGCTGCTGACACAACTAAGACTGAAAGGACAACTTGAAGCTGAGCTGCACCCTCCACAACTAAGATTGAAAGGACAATAACTTGACTTGGAAAAAAAAGTCCTGGAAGTACACACTGTTCCCCAATAAAGTCCTGTTCCCCTTCCCCAATTAAAAAAAAAAAAAAGTACAAATTGGTAGTTACAAAAAAAAAAAAGAATAAGAGAGATTTTCCTTGTCATTGATATGTTGAATAATTTTGTATTGTACTCTGGGAGTTTTGTATATTATGCTATGAAGCTCCAGGTCTTATTCAGCTATTCTGCAGAAAATAGATTTTTCTGTTTTCTTTTAGCAGGTAATCAACCTGCTTTGCCTCGGTGGGCAGTGCTTCCAATGTCAGGTCCGTTTTCAAAGCCCTTCCTGTACTGTGTGGTCGTGCTCCTTATATGTACCACGGAGGGAAGCCTGGGACGTGAGCGGTAGCTTATAGTATAGCTCAGTTCTCAAAGCTTATGCTTCTTTGAGTGTGTTCTGCTGGTTTACAGCTTGGGGTGAACCAGGGATTGGTGCCATATGTGGAACTGGGGGGTCCCTTTCTTCCCATTCTCTCCTCTGCAGTATTTCTTCCATTCCTCTTTGGTTCCCTAAGTCCTCTTTTCTTACTCCTCTAGCTAGAAAGACAGGTTTCTTTTGAAGCTGTGACGACCATCGCTGTTGCTCTCAGGGAAAAATGAAGAGGAGAAAAGAAAAACAACAGGAGTTTCCTCCATACCCTTTGCACAACAGGGACCCATTTTCTTAATTCATCTACTCCGAAAGATGGGTTTTATCTCAGAGGTTTTAGATGTTCATGCTACTGTGGCAACTGTCCCTGGCTTTGGGGCAGGGTGACTGAGGATAAAAAGGGAAACGTCATAAGGATTCTCCCCAGACTCTACAGTTAGTAATGGGCCCCTAATGCCAATCTTATGGCCAGAAAGATGGGATTTGTGTTTGTTTGTTTTTTGAGTTTTTGTTGTCTGTTCCTGCTGTGCAGTTTCCCGATTTGGCTCACTCTTGAGTCAAAGCCAGGAGATGAAGGAAGACAAAACAACAACAAGAAACCCCATAAAACCAGGAAATCCACTGTCACCACATTACTCATCTTTCAAGGTTTTACTCTCTCCCCAATCCACCCACCTGCTACTATTTACTTTCCAGGGTCCTTAAGCAGTCACTGTTTTTATTTTGTCCAGAGTTTTAATTCTAATTAGCCAGAAAAATAGGGCTTACTTTATCTTGGCCATATCCAGAAGAATCTACTTAAAGTATCAGGCCCTCTCTGTACCCCTCACCTCCCGCCTTCTCCCTATTTTTCATGCCAGATCAATTTCAGACTCCTTTGCTTTTGGAGATGAGATCGTACAGGTCACGGGAGAATGCACAGTAAGTCTGCAGTATGGGGCCTGGACTGAAACAGATAAAATACGATTGTTAGAAGGAACTCAACCTGGAAATTCCAAGTTACCCTGGAATTTCTAAAATGATTAGTGTCTAAATGAAAAATCAGGATATGAAACAGAAGTCCACAACAAAAATCTTATTCATACAACCTTGTCAGGAGAAATAACAGACTGCCGAGAGGAGGTTTCAGAAAGATATCTTGGGATGCACACGCCATGGGTAGGGCCCAGGGGGGGATGTGAAAGATGCAGGTCCCTGAAACGGGGGCAGGAAATGCAATGAAATTGTATGAATAAGGGCAGTTTCCAACTTTAAAACTGCCCCAATAGCTGAGGGATCATTTACAAAGACCTAAAAAGTAGATTCCCTCCCCTCAACCACCAGCACCTCCTCCTAAAGGCTTGAAATCTGAAATCGTGGCCTGGTTTGCAGTTCCTTGCACAAAGCAGGCATGGCAGGGAGTTGGGTTCCTCTGTGGTCAGTCGCCGATGCTCTGTGCCATCGTCCTGGTCCTGGTCGTGCCTGACCTTGGTCTTCTGTCTCATTAAGGGCTATAATGAAGTGCAAGGGAAACAGGCATTGGGGTGAAAAGGACAAGGGACACGTGCCCTGCAGCAGGCAGATCTGGGATGTGGCTGTCTCCTGTTCAAGACTTTGGCTAGTCCTAAGCCTCGGCTGTGTTGTCTGCAACGTGGGAATAGTGATGTCCATGCTGGAAGGTTGTGGGAGTAAATGAAATATCGCGGACCACTGTTTCTCACCCCTGACTGCTCTCCCACTCCAGGCTCCAAATGAGACTTGGTTACAGCTTTTATTATTCGAGAGATTTATATCTTCAAGTGTTAATTAAACTCTGCCTATAAAGTATTGCATAGTAAACACTCTTAGAAGAGCTCCCTTATTGAACAGATAAGAATGATTAAAAAATCAACATGCATTGCTTACAAAACTGGTGTTTCAAAACTTTTGAAGCATAAAGTAGGTTAGCATTCTATCTCTCTTTTGAATAAATTGTTAGTATAGTCTCTTTAGAGAAAAACCTTAAATTAATGGGGCTGGAATGAATGACATTTTATTTTCCTACCCTGAAGTACCAGTTTTACTTTGTTATTCAGCTTTTTTTTTTTTTTTAATTTTTATTGGTGAATATTGTGGAACAGTATGTTTTTCCAGGACCCATCAGCTCCAAGTCAAGTCGTTTTTGTTTTTTTTCAATCTAGTTGTGGAGGGCGCAGCTCACTGACCCATGTGGGAATCGAACAAGCGACCTTGGTGTTATGAGTACAGCACTCTAACCACTGAGCAAACTGGCCACCCTGTTATTCAGCTTTTAAAGCAGCATTGTAACTTTTACTCATTTTCTTCAGACCATTCACAGAGACCAACCTCGTGCTTTGCACTTAGCAGGTGCTTAGGAAATATTTGTTCAACCAATCTCACTCTGAGTTGACTTCTTAGATTGAATCGAGAGGATCCATTCAACTCAAATGATAGCATCTTGCATCAAGCTTTGATCACTGAGATTCCTCAGTTTTTGTTTATAATTCCACCTTTTTCCAGCCCAGAAGCTCCAGACCAGGTTTGGCAGTTTACAATTACTAGGGAAGTTCAGGGTAAGAAGGGTGTGGCCTCTGAAACAAGAAGTAATTTATCACTATGTCCAGCTTTTAGGTTTTCTTTCCTTGACGATGGCACACTATTAAGAAAGATGATTTGGGGACTTTGTTGAGAGGTAGGGGAGCATTTGCCAGCGCGGAGGCCTAGCAGTCGGTGGGCCATGGAGGAGTTGGAGGAGTTGGGGAAGGCTGTGAATGTTCATTCTACATCAGTAATTCTAGGGACATCATTGCATGGACCCCCCTCCATATCAACCCTATGAGGGAATAATACGTGACATGTATCAAAGTTTACTTTGGGCCCAACCCTTTACAGGTATTACCAGAGTGAATCTTTAAAACTACCGCTGAGGTGCTGTTATATGCATTTTAGCAGTAGAGCTTTGAGGGTTAAATATCTTGCCCAAAGTCACAAAGCTCCTCAGAGATGAAATTACAACTTCCTTTTTTTTCCTTCAAAATACCTTTTATTGCTTAAGTAAGGTATGCTGATAACAAAAATAGAGAGAAGCTCAAATATTTGTCTATTTAATTCTTGAATACGTAATGCATTCACATACTTTGAAAAGCAAAACGTTTATTTTTAAGAGAGGCACGTATTAATCTATTATGACTTTCTGAAGGGTTTTTATGCGTGCATGGGTATATTTCTCCCTTTTTACACTTATGGCAACATATATACACTATCTCATACCTTTTTTTCCCATTTAACTATATCTTGGAGATCTTTACAAATCAAAGCATGAAGAGTGTAACTCTTTTTAAATAGCTGTATCATTTTGCATTTTATTAATCTATGAAAGTGAATTCCATAATTTATTTAACCAGCTTTTGATTGATTGACACTGAGGCTGCGCTCAATTTTTTTTTTCTCTTGCCTACAATGCTGAAATAACCCCTCACGTGTGCAATATGTTTTTACCTCTGTGTGCTAGGGTATCTGTAGGATGTATTATTGAATCAAAGGTAAAAGGAGGCATTTGTAATTCTGGTAGGTACTGCCCAATTGTCCTCCATGGGGGTTGTACCAATTTGTCCTCTTATTAGAAGAGTTTAAGATGACTGTTTCCTCCATAGTCTTGCCAACAGTTTTTATCAAACTTTTGGAATTTTGATAGATGAGTAGTTTTAATTATTTCTCTCACAATAAATGAAGTTGAGCATCTTTTCATGTTTGAGAGACATCTGTATTTTCTTTTCAGTGCATTATATATTCATACCCTTGGCCCATTTTTATTTTGTATACCCTTTATATATTAGGGAGTTAGCCTTTTGTGATATGATTTGCAAATAATTTTTCCTAAGTTTGTCTCTTGTCTTTTGGCTTTGAGTATGGTGTTTTTCCCATGGAAAAATATTCTGCTTTTTTTTTTTTTTTTTTGAGAGTCAAGTTTACCCGTGTTTTATTACTTACAAATTTGAGTTTTAATTATACAGATTATGACCACTCCAAGGTTATAAAATAATTCTCCCACATTTTTGTCTAGAACTTTCATGGTTTCACTGTTTGCATTTAAATCTCCATTTGGCAACAATCCCCATTTAAATCGAAGCATGCATCCAAGTCTACATATTTCTAGGTAGTTCTCCAGTCATCCCAATACCATTTATTGAATCATTTCATGACTGATTTGAGATGTATTCTTTATCACATACTGAATCCAAGCCTCTGTAGATATGTCTTTTTTGGACTTATTATCTTCTGTCTGTCTATCTATTCATATAGTATTACCGTACTGTCCTAATAATTGAAGGTTTTCAATGTCTTAACATCTAACATGACTACATGATCATTGTTCTTCTTTTTCAGAGTCTTACTAGTAATTCTAATTTATGTTTCCATGTGAGCTTTAGAATTACATTGTCGTGTTGTCTGTATTTTTTTTTTTAATAACCTTTAGGGTATTTTAATTGGAACGTGTTAAACTTATAATTTAGATTAGGGAATATTCACATCTTTGTCATGGTGTATTTCCATTTTTAAAGAGTTTTTTTTTTAGGTCTTTAAGAGTATTGTAAACCTTTTTTCTTATGGACCCTATATATTATTATTATTTTTTAAACTTTTATTTTTTTAAGTGTGTTTTTCCAGGCCCCCTCAGCTCCAAGTCAAGTAGTTGTTTCAATCTAGTTGTGGAGGGTGCAGCTCACAGGGGCCCATATGGGGATCGAACCGGCAACCTTGTTGTTAAGAGCACCGCACTCTAACCAGCTGTGCTAACCGGTCACCCTGGCCCTATGTATTATTATTAATTCCTGTCTTGGTATCTATATTCGTGTAATCTTTTCTTACATTATGCCATCTATGGGGTACTAATGCGTGTGTGTGTGTGTGTGTGTGTGTGTGAGTGTGTGTGTGTGAAAGCTAATGTTTCTATTTTTATATACCTAACATCTTTCTACATTCTCCTGTTGGTTATGGTAGCTTTCCAATTGGTTTCTTGTTTCCAAGTATATGGTCATAACATCTGCAAATAATTTTTCATCCTCCTTTCCAATTTTTAGAATTATGATTCCTTTCTCTTCCCCAGTTGTGTTGGATATTACTTCTAGCATAGCATTAAGTTCTATTTCTTCCATTAAGCATAATGCTAGCTTTGGAGTTATGATAGAAGTATTTTATCTTCTTAAAGACTTATTTATTTAACTCTATTTTATTGCAAATGCAATTTTTAAAGATTAAGAATGGTTACTGAAGTTTGGCATCATTTAATACGTTTTTCCCCTTATATAATCTCAAACATAGGAAGGTTTGTTATTGACTTATAAAAATGGGATTCTGTTATATAGACTGATATGTATCTTGTAATTCTCGACTTAATCGTTTGTGGAATTCTTTTCAAGTTCTCTCATAGATCTAGCTCATGGTTTTAATGGCTGTATAATATTCCATGGTTTCGATACAGCCCATTTATTCACTGATTCCCCTGTGATAGGCATTCTCTTTTTCTTTTTTCCATTACTATAAATAAATCTGCAGAATGTATGCATAAATAAATCTGCATCCTTGTATGTGTGGTTCTTTGTGAATGGTCCTTTTATTTCTCAGAACTGGATCCCCAGGGATGGGAGTGCTGAGGTGAAGGTTTCATATGATTTTATTTTAGTAGCTGCTCTACTCTATTGTTCAACAGCTCACAGCTACAGCTGGGATTCAGTGAGCGGTCTCTGGCTTCAAAGCTCACTAAATCAAATTGCTGCCCAGGTCAGAGCCATGTGTGAAGCAAATCGTATGACGTTCCTTTCCTCATAGTGAGATCCTGCTCTGCTTCATCTAGAGGACAGACTATAAACATCAAAACATACACTAAAGAGAAACTTTGTTCCACAAGCATTTGTCTTTGTGAGTCTTTGGAATTTGATGGGCCTTGGTTGCTTCAACCTTGGACAAGTTATTTTGTCTTTCTGTGTGTCAGTTTTCTCATCCGGGGAATGAGAATAACAGTAGCACCGACGTCACAGAATTGTAAGTTTAGAACTCCTAGCATCCAAAGCCCATAGTAAGGTGTTTGGCTTTTCCTGAAATACATGAAACAGTCATCTGTTTGACGTTATCAGGCCCAAGACAAATTTTTGCTGTACGCTTTGAAGTTGTCCAGGCTGATGGGACATGTGGAGTAGAAAGTATAGCGGTTGCTTGACTTTTGGGCCAGGAGAGGCCTTCAGAGCTGTGACCAGGGTGAGAATTCACAGGCTAAAGGGACCACACAGTCTTCCGCTCAGGGCCACCGCTACTGATTCACTATCGACAGAAAGCCAGTGGGAAGGAATGAGAAGGAGGGAGGAATGAGCAAGGGAAAAGAAAAGGGAGAGAGACGTGCTAAAAGTTGTTCTACGGTTACAACAACTTACCTCAAATCCAGTGGCTTAAAACAACACAAATTTATTATCTTAGAGTTCTGGAAGCCAGGACTCCACAAGCAGCCTCCCTGGACTATAAAGTAAGATGTAGGCAGGGCTGGTTCCTTGTGGGGGTTGTAGAGGAAATTGTTTCCTTGCTTTTCCCACCTGCTTCCATGGGCTCATGACGCCTGTCTTCATCTTCAGAGTGTATCTCGCCAACTTTTGGTTCCACTGTCACATCACTTTTTCCTTCTGTGACCAGACTGCCTGCCTGTTATAAGGGACTTATGACTCCAATGAGTCTACCTGGGTAATCCAGGGGAATCTCCCTATCTCAAGGGCCAATCTCTTTATCACATCTCTAGAGTCCCATTTGCCATGTAAGTTAACTGAGTATAGGTTTTGCGGATTGGGATGAGGGCATCTTTGGAGGGGTACAGTGCTCTGCCTACCGTAGACGTGCTATATGTAATCTGTGGCACTAGTACATCCACTTTCTGCTCCTTGGAGGCTTATCCTAACACTGGAGAGCCCCTGTTTTGTTCATCTGCCTTCTCTCTGCTTCCCTAGGAACTTCCTTTTTTGCTTAGCTTACTCTTCCTCTCCTGCTCAGAGAAAAGATAACATTGATTTTGTTGTCCATGAAATGAGCAAAGCATACATTAGACTTGAAATTTTGACAAGTCTTGGCATGTCTTTTGAGTCTTTTGTGGAAGAGCCTTCTCTATAAAGCAGAAAAAATGTGGTCAGAACAATTTTCCACCTGCCTTACCTCAGGACTGCGTTGAGTTGCATCTGATTGTTCCTCAGTTATTGGACTTCCTGTTTCATTTCACTCAGCTCCCACCATCTGTGTTTGTTCACTGGCTTCTGTTCTCTTTCCTCACCTTGACCTTTGCTAGGGCTACTGTAACAAAATACCACAGATTTGGTAGCTTAAGCCACAGAAACCTTACAGCCCTGGAAGCTGGAAGTTCAACATCAAGGAGTTGGCACATTTGGTTTCCCCTGAAACCTCTTTCCTTGGGTTATAGATTCCCACCTTCTCGATATGTCCTCACATGGCCGTGTGTGTGTGTGTGTGTGTGTGTGTGTGTGTGTGCATATTCCTGGTATTTTTATTTGTGTGTCTTAATTTCCTCTTCTCATGAGGACACCAGTCAGATTGGAGTTAGGACTTCAACATATGCATTTTAGGGGCATACAACTCAGTCTGTAAACACCCTTATGTGCCCTTTTCCCCCTGTAAACTTGGGCTACACACAATGCATGCCAATGCTGATTTCTTTAACCATATCTGCCTCCGTCCATTCTGGTTCCCTGATAGACAGCCCAGCTGAGGCCAGTTGCAAAACATGACCTACTAAAAATCAAATTAGGTAAACCTAGTGAAACTATTCATTATGCTAAGCCATTGTGGGTCTAGAATAATGAAATCTGGCATGTTTTTAGAATAACATTTTAGTTCCTGCAAAGATAAGTACCACCTTCTTTAAGTATAAAAGCCACAAACACAAGTCATAGCATAAGAGCTGAAAGATGCATAAAGAAATAATGGTGGACGTTTCTGTTATTTTCCTTCCCATAGGGCAGCTTCATCACATAATAGTTCTGGGGCAGGAGGACCCATCCTGAGTTGCAACCTTGGTTCTGCCACTAATAACATAGAAAAGGGAAGTTTCAGAACCTCCTTGGACCTTAGGGTGTCCATTGGTAAACTAGATGACATTTTGCTGACAGCACAAAGTAAAAACTTTGGAAGTTGTTGGATTCTAAAGTAAATGTGTAACCATGAAACTTTATTGAAAAGCGTATTATTGTGCCCAGATTTCATCCTGTGTCAAGTAATGTCTTGGGAGTATGCAGCAAAGAGTGCCTTGTAAGAGGGAACGTCTAGAAAGAAAATGGTCAATCTCTTCCCCCCATAATGCCAGAAGTGGTCACATTTAAGGCCTGGGTAACAAATATTTTAATTTCCCTAAAACAGAAAGATTAAGGAGTGAGGGGAAAGGAAGAGAGAAATGAAACAAAGTTTTTGAAATCATATAAGAAAAAGAACTCGGGCTTCAAGAGGATTTCTAGAAAAACAAAAACAAAGTATAGATTCATTGATTCTGCCTCAGGTCTTTTCTGTAGTGCAGTAAAACCACCCTAGGTGTGCTTCCCACAGGCAGCGACCTGTGGGCTGGGAGGCCCCTGGCAGTGTAGGGAGGGCATGGATCCCCCGAACAACTCTGCTGACTGTAAGAGTAGATGAAAGGTGACCCTGAGGCAGGGTCAGAGTCAGTGTCCCGTCCTTGCCTTCACTCCACTCGTAGGGAACGTGGCTCCTCGGTTTCTCTCGCCCTTATATGAGCACCTGGCCCTTGTATGAGTAGGTGGGGATCAGCTGCAGCATGGTGAGAGATTTCTGGGAACGCAGAGATTAGAAAGTGGGGGAAGAGAAAGGAGTGGAGGAGAATGATAAGTCCCTTGTTCCTAGCCCTCTGGCACACGTCGGAAGCATATTATAGGCTGATCTTAATTAGAACGCTCTATCTTGAGGAAGAAACTAAACACAATTTCCAAAAAACCATAACCTTTTCCAAATGCCTTTTTTTCCGTGGGCCTTCCCTAAATAAGTTTTCATGCATTTACGATCAGAGTAAAGCAATTTCTTATTTTTCTCCCTTTTTAGTGTAATTTTGGCTTTGTCACATTTTCTTTGTTTCCCATGGCTCTTTACACCCTGCAAAGGGTGTATACCTGGGCATATGTGTAAGAAATGAAGAAAAATTAATAAACTAGCAAGAGGATTAGAGGGCAAGTTGTGAAAGGAGGGTGAAGAGCTAAATTTATATAACCTAGAAAAAGAGAAGGCTCTAGAGGAACATGATAAAGTTACACTTCACAGAAGCAATATAAATGAAGGGAGGGGATTGTTCATAGTCTCAGAAGATGGCAGGACAGAAGGGCTGGCCCCAAGCCAAGGTTAACAAAGGGAGGCATGATGAATGATAAAAGCAGGAGACCAGGAGACTGGAGGAGGAAGTTCCTGATGTGGGGACCACAGCCCTGGCCTTCCAGTTCACCTCTGATGGACATAGGGAGGCAGCAATGTCAGACGGTCAGCTAAGCAGTTCCGCATGGAGCTCTCTCCCACCCATAGCTCCGTCCTGGGCTGAGAAAGACTCCTGCTCTGCTAGGGACAGTGGAGTCAGGGAGAGAGGAGTGTTTTTGTTTTTTTTTCTTTCTTTCTTTTTTTTTTTTTGTCTCCAATGTGGACAAATTTCCTCTGAAAATAACTGTAAAGAAGCAAACTACCCCCCCCCCTAAATATGGAAATCATTGCAAGCATAACACTCTAGTGACTTGTGTTCATTTTTATATTCAGTCTTGCTCTATTTAATTTTTGATCAATGGCAGCTATTCTAATGCTTGTGAAGTTTTTTGTGTGTGTAGCCAGGAAAGGAGGACAAGCCTTTTCACTCTGAGTGTGGTAATGTGGATGTCTGCTGCCTGACTAAAGGGGCTCAGTGCTGCCAATGCTGCGAAGCACTGAGTGATGAATGGAAGGCAGGAGGTTGAGGCTCTACTTCTTACTCTGCCGTTGCGCTAGTTATCTGCAGCTACTGTGATACTGTGATTTATAATAAAAAACATATATTTGGTCTTTATCCGTTTCTGGCATAGAGCTTCTAAAACCCTTGGAATTTCCTCAGTAATTCCTTAACCATAAAGGTGTTTTTGTTTTGTTATTGATGTGACTTTTGGACTGCACCTAAAGATGGGTCTGGTCCCCCCCACCCCCCGAGATGGGAGAGGGGCTAGAAGTTGAATCAATTGCCAGCAGCTAAAGATTTAATCAGTTGTGACTGTGTAATGAAACCTCCATTAAAAACCCAAGAGGATGGAGTTTGGAGAGCTTCCCAGTTGGTGAACACATGGAGATATGCTGGGCAATTGGCACACCTGAGGAGGACATGGAAGCTCGGTGTCCCTTCCCACGTACCTTGTCCTAGGCATCCCTTCCATCTGGCTGCTCCTGAATTATATCCAATTACGTATCTATTTATGTATTTATTTATTTATTTATTTTAATTAAAGTTTATCGGGGTGACAATTGTGAGTAAAAGTACATAGGTTTCAGGTGTAAAATTGTGTAATACATCATCTGTACATCATGTTGTGTGTTTACCACCCAGAGTCAGTTCTCTTTCCATCACCATCCATTGGGAGTCACATCCTTTGATAATAAACTAGTGATCTATTAAGGTTGGTGCAACCTAAATAGATCACTAGTTTATTATCAAAGGATGTAACTTTTTAAACTGCAATTACATTTGCGCCAACCTAATAGTAAGTAATATGTTCCTCTGAGTTCTGTAAGCTGCTCTAGCAAACTAATAAAACCCAAGGAGGAAGTCTTCCCAAGGTGGGAAGCTCTGATTTATAGCTAGTTGGTCAGAAGTACAAGGAACAACCCAGGCTTATGAGTGGCATCCAGAGTTGGAGGGTGGTCATTGGAAACGCCGATATGTAGCCAGTTGGTGAGAAGCACAGGTAGCAACTCGGGTACGTTACCAGCTCTGGGTTCTTAGGCTCTCTATGTATTAGAAATTAACAAGGGGCCAGACATGGATTATCCAGACAAGGCTGATTAGGGCTTATGCTTGTGCACAAGTGAGACAGCACAGCAAGAGAGAAGTTTCCAGCTGGCTCCCTGAAGAGAGCTGGGGGAGGCATTACATAGGGCAGAGTGAGGGAGGGAGAGAGGGCTTGATGTCAGCTGGGGTAATCCTCTCCTTTCTTCCCCAGTATGGTGCTTGCGCAGGTGCAGTGCATACCGAGGTCCTGGTGCGTGCTCAGTAGGCTCACGAGGGTGGTGTTGCTCGCTATCGTCACCCCAGGAAGGTGGCATTGTGGTCAACTCAGGGTTGTGTGTGTGCGGGTGTGGGGATCAGCTGCCTTGGGGAAGTTTGCGGTTGGAAGGTAGCTTTTCTCGGCTTCCCAAAGTAGCTGAATTGGATGGTCCTGGAGCTGGCTGATAAGGGAGTGGTGCAGAGCCCTGTCCCTAGTCTGTCTGAGTTAGATAGTGTCAGAAGGGAGTTGAGTTGAGCGGAATTGTAGGACACCCAGTTTGTGTCCTGGAGAATTACTTGGTGCTGTATGGGGACACCCCTTCAGAGACTGGCATGTTAGGGTGGGGACCACCCTACTGCACACTGGAGCTGGTACCAGAATACTTTTAGCTGCATAACAAACTTAGTAGCTTAAAACAACAACTTTTATTATCTCACAGTTTCCATGGGTCAGGAATCTGGGTGCCGCCTTGGGTCTTAGTGCATTCCTCGGCTTAATATCATAATAAAAGTAACATTTTAAAGGTGGTTGAACCAAATCCTGGTGGTAAATTCACCTGCCTGCCAGAGCCTGGTAGGTCACATTAATCTGTAAAATGGGTCACATGTGAGATGATGGGCACCGATAGGAAGACTCTTGACAAGCTCTACTTGCTCTGCTGGGTCTATTGTATTGAAAATCAAGTCTCTTCAAAGGATATGTGTACCATTGGGAAAGTAAACTGGCTGCCCACTTCCCCATGTCCATATCTAGCCATAGTTAAACTCTTCCTATCAAACTAACTGCCAGTGTCATTGTCTAAAACAACGTTATATTGAGTTGAGGCCATACTTCTAGATAATAGGAATGTTTGCCATATTATCATTTCTTCAACAAATACGAATTGAGCAGCGGCGGTGCCTGGAGCTGCATTAGCTCTGAGGATACCAAGATGAGTAAGACAAGGTTCCTCAAGTTCTCCCTGTCTGTGGAGGACACACGGATGACACAGCGTGACACGTGCCAGTGAGAGGGGTATAAAGATAACAGGGGTGGGAACAACTAGGTGTGTGGGGAGTTAGTGACTTCACAGGGGACAGTGGCGGGCCCTTCCCTTTCCAAAGGGCATAATCCACCATTCTCTTTTTTGCTTTTAATGTCAAAATGTTTTACAGTGAGATGATCTCATTAATCCTCCCAACACTCTGGGATTTCAGGAAAGACAGGTATTACTCTGCTTGATGGAGAGCTAGCCATGTAGGGATCCTACAATATAAAGTAGAAGTCCTCCTATAGACCATGCCATAGTCTAATAAGATGCCTCAGTAGGGGTATAATACAGTCTCTAGCAGCAGTTGGTTTGCTCAGGTCCAGAGAGGCGCTCGTTTGAAATCACATTTTTAGTGGCATTTATGCACTGCTGCTTTGGGATGAACTGCGTGAAGTGGCTAGTAATAAAAACAATGATAATAGCACTGTACTTTGCCTTTATATTGTGTTTTAAAATTTTCTTATTTGACAGAAACATAGAGGTCAGAATTTAGAAAGGAAATGCACATATGAAAGAATGCTTAACATCACTAATCATCAAAGAAATGCAAATAAAAACCACAATGAGTTATCACCTCACCCCAGTCAGAATGGCTATCATTTGTTACAAGACAAATAGTAACAAGTGTTGGAGAGGCTGTGGAGAAAAAGGAACCCTCATACACTGTTGGTGGGAATGCAGACTGGTGCAGCCGTTATGGAAGGCAGTGTGGAGGTTCCTCAAAAAATTACGAATAGAATTACCATATGATCGAGCAATCCCTCTCCTGGGTATCTACCCAGAAAATCTGAAAACATTTATATATAAAGACACGTGTGCTCCAATGTTCATTGCAGCTTTATTTACAGTGGCCAAGACATGGAAACAACCAAAATGTCCTTCGATAGATGAATGGATAAAGAAGTTGTGGTATATATACACAATGGAATACTATTTGGCAGTAAGAAAACATGAAATAGGACCATTTATGACAACATGGATGGATCTTGAGATTATAATGCTAAGCGAAATAAGTCACACAGAAAAAGCAGAGAACTATATGATTTCACTGATATGTGGTATATAAACCAAACACAACAAAAGAACAAGACAAACAAATGAGAAACAAAAACTCATAGACACAGACAATAGTTTAGGGGTTACCAGAAGGGAAGGGGGGTGGGGGTGGGAGATGAGGGTAAGGGGGATCAAATATATGGTGATGGAATGAGAACTGACTCTGGGTGGTGAACACACAATGGGATTTATAGATGATGTAATTGTGCACCTGGAATCTATGTAATTTTACTAACAATTGTCACCGCAATAAACTTTAAAAAAAAAAAAAGGAAGAAAGAAAGAAAATGCATTCTCTTCTTTCATCAAGCCTTAAATAGCTTACATTCAAAGTTCTTACAGGGGTTGTTACCTAAATATTATTGAATCACCAAATCCAGGTAAAGAAACGTGCTTATATGGAATGTATAATTACTTCATTGTAGATCTAAAAGATTCACATTTCTTTCTTCCAATATGCTATTTGAAAAAGGTACGAAAACAGTGCCTTTTCCCCCCTCTCTTACCCTAAACTGTTCCTAACCCAGGTGTTATTTGCAAAGCTGCTGCTTTGTTATGAGATACCTGCCTATTTAAAAAACAAAAATTGCATATTGAAAATTATGCAGGAAGTTTCCTCAATTCTCTACCTTGCGTCCATCAATAAATCCAAAGTGTTGCTTTTGTATCAGAGAGGACAGAAATTCTGTGCATTTGTTCATCTGGGAACTGGAAATAATCAGTCACTCTACTAGCCCTGAAAGACAATCAAACAGCATCAAACAGTCAAACAGATTGGAGACCAATTAAATAATTATCAAAAGCATCAGGAAGACAGCAAGAATAAGGAGCACGTGGATTCTGTTAGGAAAACATAACTGCTCTTTGAATTTTTCCCTCACTTGCCGTTTATTAAACCATGAGCTTCCATTGACTTCTGCATATTAAATAGGACCCTAGGCAGCTCCTTTTGAATGTACCAACCTTCCTGAGCACAAAGGAGTTTCCTGGTGTTTTGCAGGCTTCGGAGGAGATGGATTTATTTTTTTCCATGTAAGCTGTCAGGCCCTTTGGACTTGGAAAAAATGAGCACTTGGTTCAGGATGGGTGAATCCTGCGTTCTGGCTGCCTGTTCATCAGGAGCTTGCACCTTTGAACTCTGCCCAGCACACCCACTTGGCTGGCTTGATGTGGCTGTAATCTCTAGGATACTCAGGTAGAGCGGTAAATTTGGTCCTTGTTTTTCATGGATAGATCTGTTTCTTATCTTGGATTTCTTTTCATTCTGTATCTGCCCAGCTCAGAGAAGCAAACCCAGGAAAATCTAGACCAGCACCTTCTGAAAATGAACTGAAACCAGCCTCAGTCCTGTGCACCTTGCTGGGGATCTTCCTGGGGCTGCCCCCAGGGGTCTGTCCATTATCTGGCTTCCTCCCCAAAACTGAGGCAGAAGTAAGGCAGTGTGCAGCCAATCCCGCTGCAAACAAGCCCCATGCATTCACCCTTGATAGAGAAACAAATGGTCAGCAAATGGCCTATTCAGAGTGGGTTTGAAACTCCTCATCTGTCTCTGAAACCAGGAAATCTCTGAGGTGGCCCAGCACAAAAGGATGCAAATGACAAAGGGTCAATAGCAGATGCTGAATAATGGAGTGGGAACAAATAGCATTCACGGGCTTCATGTTTTTTGTGTCTTCCACAAATGGTGCCTCATTCTTCCCACGTCATTTTCAATTTCAATCATTCCTGTTTTCATGTCCAAGGGAAGCGTAAGAGGGGCATCTGGACTGATTTCCGCTTGAGGTTTCCTGCCCTTGGATTGAAGTGGGCCTCTTCTGTTTCTTTGCAGAATGGTGACATGTGTCTGCAAAGTGTAACAGCGGCCCGTCCTGCCCCGCATCGCAGAGGTGGTTATATTTTCATGCTGAGTGGAAGTGACTGCATTGATGTAACATTCACAGAAGAACAATTTAAAATCCTAAACAAAGAAAATGTGGGCTTGCCAAAGTTGTCACTGACCTTGAGCTTGAAAACAAAGTACTGGGTCCATGATTTTTATTAAAATGGTTTTCTGACCCCATTCTCTGGGGTCAGAAACCAAGGAGAAAACATGGATACAAATACACACCCACACGTCTCACCTCTCTACTTAGAAGAGGGAAGCAGCAGAGTGAAACTTTTGCATTTAAATGACACTGCAGATATAATAACATCATACTCAGTCAATATAGGGACAGATTATTCTTTCACATGGAATGATAATAACAACAAATAACATTTAATGAAGACTGTGTTCCAAGGACTTTGCTAAGAATTTCGTAATATTATTTGATTCTCTTACTGGGAAATCATCCTCTAATTATCCCAGTTCTCAATTGAGGAAATGAAACAGGCACAAGGAGCTTGAATAAATTGTTCAAGGACACAGATAAGTATGGAGGAGCTAGTATAGGACCCCAGGAAAAGTTGTTCCAAACCTAGCTCATAACCAGAGGACTTCATCAGTTAGGACTAGGAAGAGTTGCCTATTGATGGAAAACTGAAAATAACAAGAGCCAGTACACATATAGGTTTATTTTCTCTTTCTCTCTGGTAATGAAAGTCTGGAAATAGCCAATCCAGGGTTAGTATAACGATACCTGTCATCAGGGATCAGGTCCCTTCTTACCTTTCTACACCACTATCCTTACTTTGTGCCTACCTTAAGTTCACTTCATGGTACAAAAAATGTTTTTAGAACCTCAGGCATTATACCCAGTTCCAGGAAGCAAAGAGGAGAAGGGTGAAGGGCAAAAATGTATCCCCGCAGCTGTCTGCTCCCTCTTTAAGGACCGCTTTCTGAAGCCCCACCCACCCACTTCCGCTTACATCTCATTGGCTGGAGCTTAGTCATATGGACACACCTACCCACGAGAGAGGGGAGGTGGTACAACCTTCCAGCACAGTCCATTGTCACCATGAGTAAAATTAAAATTTCATTTTCAAAGAAGGGGAGAATGGCTGTCGGCAGATAATCATCAGGCTGTTCCAGAGGCCCCCGTGCGCCCTAACTTGAGACTAAGATACGATGGCCACATAGATTTGCCGTCATCCCTACTGCCGCCTCGTCTGCTGTAGCCTCTGATTATCGTGGGCGCTGAGGAGCCTGCTGAGAAGAGTTCCCACCGTGTCCAAAACTGAGCTTCAGACACCTACCACCTGGCAGGCCCAATGGTCTGGGCAGGTTTAGGAGCAGAGGACCTGGGAAGTCTCTCAGGACATGGGCAGGCCCCCGAGAAAGAATTCACCAAGAGGAAGGCATCTTCCGGTCCCAGTGTGGGGTGAGCAGGACTCTGAGTAAAGCTTGGCCGCGGGTACTCCCATCCTCACTGATCCACCTTCTCTGTGGTTTGTTCACCGTGGGGACAAAGAGGTCTTTTGTGTATCAACCCAAGCGACTATAATACTAAACTCCATAACATGGCTGGACATAAACAGCTCTGCTGTGGGGCTCCCTCTGGATGTAGCACAGAGAGAGGAAGCCATTTCTCCTTTTTGTTGGTTCTCGTCACTGCTGAATTGTTGAGATGGCTTGAGGATTAAGCGCATGGCAGCCAGGGAAGCCTACAGGGATGTGCTCCCACAGCGGCAGACAGAAGGCAGCACGACAGATCAGAGGGACAGATGACAGTGTCAAATAATGTATGTCATTTAATCCCGGCGGCTCTTCCAAGTGAGAGGCAGGGGGTTGTCTTCACGGGGGCTGGAAATGATGTAATGGTCGGGGTATTAGAGTTGGCAACATTAAGATTTAACTGTTCATGCGTCAATTATTCATAAACATACTGAGATCTGGGGATATTTGGGTTACACTAAGATCACACAGGTTTTGGCTGTTTTATTTTTTTTGCTCAAACACCAAATCCTGAACCTGGAAAGCACAACTCAGGCGAAATTAATTTAACTTCCCCACCTCACCCCTCCTAAATCCCCCTGCTCAATTGCATCCAAACTTCCGTAAAAAATAGGGAAAAGACGGAAAGAAGGGAGAGAGAATGAAGGGAAGGAGGGAGAAAGGAAGGAAAGGTGAAATGGGGGGGGGGGGGAAGAAGTGAGCCAAACTTTTAAAATTGTAGTCATCAGTAGAATTGGTGGTAAGGGTACTAGTAATAAAAGTAAAGGTGTTTATTTTTTATTTTCAGGATGGGCAATTATGTAACTTATGGAAAAAAATTGGCTGTTGTCAACTGTTAGTACACTTTCATTCTCACAGCTCAGTTAGTAACATTGGAATATTTATTAAGTAGTACAGCATTCAAAATTTCATTTTGATACTTTTCAGAGTTATGATGACACTAAGGATTGTGATTGAAGAGCACTGAATAAGGAGAATGAAGTCCTGACTCTCAGGCCCCTGCCTTAAAGCCCAAGGCATCTCCTCTGGGAAAGAACAATAGCCATTCCTTGGCAGGAATGCCTGGGCTCAGTGAAATTCTTAGTGATCCAGAGGTTCTTGCAGCCATGCAGGATCCAGAAGTTATGGTGGCCTTTTAGGAGGTGGCCCAGAACCTGGCAAATATGTCAAAATATCAGAGCAACCTGAAGGTTATGAATCTCATCAGTAAATTGTCAGCCAAATTTGGAGGTCAAGCGTAATGCCCTTCTGAAAAATAAAGCCCTTGCTGAAGGAAAGGCAACGGAGATCACCCAGTGGATGTCGCAATAATACAAACCAGTGTACCGCTGACCTTCTCATGAAGAAAGCTGGGGTGGTTTGAAGAAAATCCCTATCCCTCTGCCCCAAATGCAGCTGTAACATTTTACAGTGGTTTGCCGTAGGGTATTTGTTCAGATGTTTTCCTACAAGGAATTACAAACTTTAAACACTTTTAAACTTTAAAAATATTTACAAACAAATTAAAAGGGTATGTAAAACCCTACATTTTTCTTTACTAATCAAAAAAAAAGAAGAAGAAGAACAACAACAATAGCCATTTCTGACCCGTGTAGCTCATAGGATGATGTGAAGGCCAAATTGGAAGATAACGGTTAAAGTGTTTTATATAAACTTAGAAATTTCAGAAAGATCTAAGTTGTTATATTTTTCAGAGGCTTGAAGACCCAAGCTATGAGCAATGAAGCCAAGTTCCTTAGAGGGAGTTAGAACTCACTGATGATCATTTTCACTTACAGATTTTGTAGCTGTTGTTAATAAACTCTATCAAAACAAAGAGACAAAATATGGTTTCTGACAATGCCACACTCTGAGAGAAACACAGCATTGGTGACAAAGAGGGTGGCCTTGTGGATTTCAAGCCTGACAAATGGATCCCAAAATGATATCTGAAATGATGTATCATTTCAAAGACTCTCTTCTAACCATATTGTACGGAGCATGCATACATGTATACATACACACACATTGATTTCTGATTGGGAGAATAGGAAATTAAGTTATCTGGACCAAAACTTTAGGTGAAAACAATTTCAATTTTTAAAACTTCCTGTAAAACTCCAAGTAGCTCATATGATCTAAAGGAAATACCAGGACATGGTGTATGTGAAAATGAAACTTGAAAAATTAAAAGTGCCTGAACATCAAAACTACTTTTATCTTCTGGGCATTTGACAATTCTGGCCATTTTTTAAAAAATTTTTTCAAATCAAGGGCGACAGAAGTTAAAGTGGCCACATCTTTTTTGGACCCCAAAGGGAAACTCTCGGGGTAAATGTGAACTAGAAATAAACTCTAACCACCACTACCGCCACCACCTGCTAAAGGATTGCAGGAGGGAAAAAATGTCCACAAAACGTTGTGGTCACAGCCCACCCATGCACACATTTACAATGTGGACTTACATTGCCACGTCGATACATGGAACATCAAGTCATAAACTTGTTTTCTCATGAGTGATCACTGGTAGTGCTCCCAACCAGGAGTAAAAGCAAGTTCTCTTTAAAAGAAGACACATTCATTCTAAGCTTCAAAAAATTCCTGTAGGGAAAAAATTAACAATAAGGGCCATAAACATTACACACTTAAAAATAACTAAGATTCAAGGAAGTAAGGCACCCATGAGTGAGAATCAGGAAACACAGCAAATGAAACAGCCCCATAAAGTTTCAATATTGTAATTATAAAACATTGATTATAAAGTAATTATGATTACAATGTATAGATTATAAGATAAACTTAGAAATGTGTACAAAGAACATTGTACTATAAAAAGGGACCTGTTAGGAAAAAACACAAATAGACCTTCTATAAAGAATTGTTGATACAATAAATAAAAATTAAATCTCAATTGATGAGTGAGAATCAGAGAACTGAAAAATAGCTTTTAAGAAATTATCAAAAATGAAGTAAAGAAAAGAAAAAGAATAGAAAACATGGGAAACCAAAGACAAAGAGACGGTCTTAAATCAGTCAGAAGGGGGAAAAGAAAAATCACCTTCAAATGAGAGATGCTTCATAGCAACAAGGGAAGCCAAAGTCTGTGCAGTAACATCTTTAATGAACAAAGATAAATATCTCCAGCCTGGAACAAAAAACAACACACAGAAATCTTTGAAGAATGAATGAGGGTAATAAAAACATTTTTAGACAAATAAAATTGACATAGCTCACCATTCAAGCACTCTCACTAAAGGAAATTTTTTTAAAAAACTGATTTTTATTAAAATATAATTGGCATTAACATTGTGTGAGTTTAAGGTGTACAACGTGTTGGTTTGACACCTGTATGTATTGCAATATGATTACCACTGTGGCATTTGCTAATACCTCTATCATGTCCCATAATTATCATTTCTCTTTTTGTGGCAAGAACAATTAAGGATCTAGTCTCTTAGCAACTTTGATGTTTATAATACAATATTGACTGTATTCAATATGCTGGCATTAGATCTCCAGAAACTTGTTTAGCTTCTAGTTGCATGTTTGTACACTTAAAATCTCCCCAATTCTCCACCGGCTTCCCAGACCCTGGTAATCCCCATTCCACTCTGTTTTTGTGAGTTGGACTTTTTTAGATTTCACATATAAGTGAGATCATACAGTATTTATGTTTCTCTGTCTGACTTATCTCACTTAGCATAATAACCTCAAGTCTCGTATATGTTGTTGCAAATGACAGGATTTCCTTCTTTCTCATGGCTGAATAATATATATATTAATATATATATTAATATTATATACATATATTATATACATAATATTATATACATAATATGTATATATTATATACATAATATTATATATATTAATATATATATTTATATATATTAATATTAATATAATAATATATATTAATATATTAATATTATATATTAATATTAATGAATAATATATATATATCATGTCTTTTTTATCCATTCATCTCTTGATGGAGCTTTTGGTTGTTTCCATATCCTGGCTGTTATGAATTATGTTCTAATGAACATGGGTGTTCAGATATCTCTTTGAGGTACCGATTTCAATTTCTTTGGATATATATCTAGGAGTGGAATTACTAGACCATATGGTAATTCAACTTTTAATTTTTTGAGGAACCACCATTTTTCCCAATGAGTGTACCACTTTACATTTCAACCAACAGTGTGTAAGGGATCCCTTTACACTACATCCCAACCAATGTTTATCTCTTGTCTTTTTGATAATGGTCTTCCTAACAAGTGTAAAGTAATATCTCATTGTGGTTTTGAGTTGCATTTTCCTAATTAGTGACGTTGAGTATATTTTCATGTACCTAATAGCCATTGGTATGTCTTCTTTGGCAATATGTCTATTTAGGTCCTTTGCTCATTATTAAATTTGATGATTTGCTTTTTGCTATTGCAACATATGAGTTCTTTATACATTTAAATATTAACCCTTATCAGAGGCATAGTTTGTGAATATTTCTCTCCTGCTCTGTAGCCTGCCTTCTCAATTTATTAATTGTTTTCTTTGCTATAGAGAAGCTCTTTAGTTTAATTTGTCTATCTTAGTTTTTGAGCCTGTGCTTTTGGTGCCATATCCAAGACATCATTGTCAAGACCAATGTCAAAGATCTTTTTCCCTACGTTTTCTTCTGAAAATTTTTATGGTTTCAGGTCTTACGTTTAAGTATTTGATTTATTTCAAGTTAATTTTTGTGACTGATGCAAGATAGGGGTCAAGTTTCATTCTTTTGCGTATGAATATCCAGTTTTCCCAATAACATTTATTGAAGACATGGCTCTTTCCCAATTGCCTTCTGGCAATCTTGTCAAAAATTTGTTCACCATATTTGCATGGGTTTATGTCTGGGCTCTCTATTCAGTTCCACTGCTCCATGTGCTTGTTTTTATGCCAGTACTATACTGTTTTGATTACTATAGTTTTGTGATATAGGTTGAAATCAGGTGGTGTGATGTCTCCAGCTTTGTTCCTCTTTCTCAAGATTGGTGTGGCGATGCAGGTCTTTTGTGGTTCCAAAAACATTTTAGGATAGTTATTTTCTATTTCTGTGAAAAATGTCATTAGGATTTTGATTGGGATTTTACTGAATCTGTAGATTGCATTTGGTAATATGAGTATTTTCCCGATACTTTTTCTTTCAATCCGAGAATACAGGATATCTTTCCATTTGTGTCTTCTTCAATCTCTTCCATCAATATCTTACAGTTTTCTGTTTTCAGGTCTTCAGTTTTCACCTCCTTGGTTATATTTATTCCTAAGTGTTGTATAGATTTTAATGCTATTGTAAATGGGATTGCTTTCTTAATTTCTCTTTCAGATAGTTCATTGTTAGTATATAAAAATGCAACTAATTTCTGTGTGTTGATTTTGTATCCTTCAACTTTACTGAATTCATTTGCCACTGGTCTGGGAACAATACTTTTCGAACCACTACATATTAAAAAAAAAAAAAATCCAAACCAAAGAGCCATTGATTTCTGTAACAGTCCAAAGGACCTACAAAAACCCTGAGATGAAGATCTTCCCCTTGCCTTGATCTGCCTACTTTAGAAGGCAGTGTCATTCTGTATAGCGACACACAGAAGAGGAATTTGGGGCTCAGAGAGGTTAAGTGACGAGGAGACGCTGACTCAGCTCCCAGGTCTGATTCTGAAGCCCCTGCCTGAGTGAGTGGTACTCAGTGGGAGTAAGCAGCAGAGCCCAGCTTGTTATCATGTGTCCTTTGTTCAACAGTGTGAGGCAGGCTTGGTGAATAGAATCCACAAACATAACTCAGGAGTGCATTTACAAGTAGTTTACATCCCAGCAATAATGATATCAACCCTCATTGCCTGGTTTCATTATAAATAATTCCCTAGGAAAACTATGATAACATTGACATTAAGGGGATGGCACTTAACAAGAAGATCTGAGGTGGTCCTCAATGATAGACTACATGCTACATCTACATGCTGTAGTTCCAGTGTTGTGTGTAGGAGGAACCTGGCCTGAAACGGTTAAAATCTCTACAAAACCTTTGAGAAGTCAGCATAAATGCCTTTCAGAATGAACACTGGATGTCAAATTGCAGGATGTCAGGACATTATACATAATTTTCAGAGGAAACAACGCACTGATGTTCCTTCTTCTTGTCTCCCAAAGAAATAAAGTTAAGTGTATTATCTGGGTCAGTGGAGTAGTACAGTCTAATCCTGGCTAGAATTCAGCTTGTAAGATCTAAGATTGATAAGTCAGGACATAGTACTTCTTGGAAAGCACTGCTCCCTAGGTTGCCTATTTTTGGTGTCTTTCATCTATGCTTTTGACAGGTTTCTACATCAAAGCAATCTCATACACAATTATCACTGCCAAGACGAAAATCAATTCCTGTCATCATGAGAAAGTCTAATTAGTAAGTGGGCAGAAAGTAAAGCAAACAGTGTAGAAGTGCTTGATTATCATAGACAATCTTTGATAGGCCAATAACTGATAATTTTGTAAAAAATACAGAATTCAATTCTATTTGATGAAAACAATGTTCTATATGCACCTGATTCTTACTTAGAAGGCACTTGTTCATGTGTAACTTTAGTTGTACATTAGATACATACATGTAGGAGTCAAAAGTTTAGAAATAGAACAGACATGCTGCCTCCAGTAATTATCCTGAAAGTATAAATTATCCAAAAACACAATGACTAATACAAAAGCCCTTTAAACAAACTGTTCTCTTCTTCGGAGAACTCCTTGGTGTCTGGCTTATTTCAGTAACACACTGACTTCATGTGTGACGAACCAATGCAACCAAAGCAGAGGAATGAAATAAAGACAGTTTCTGACACAAGAAATGTGAGAGTAAGGAAGTAAAAAAGGAAGAAAAAAAGAAAGTCATGGAGGGAGAAATTGAGAGTTTGGGGTAGGATGGGGTATATGATTTTCTTAGAGCTGCCAAAACCAAGTATCACAAACTTGATGGCATAAACAGAAACTTATTGTCCCGTGGTTCTGGATGCTAGAGGTCTGACATCCAGGTATCAGTAGGGTTGGTTCCTTTTCAGGGCTGTAGGGGAAGCATCTGTTCCTTGCCTCTCTCCTAGCTCTGGTCGCCTTAGGCATCCATTGGCTTGTAGTTGGTGATCTTGTATCTTCACATTATCTTCTTCCTCATGTTCAAATTTCTGCTTTTATAAGGACACCAGTCATATTGGGTTAGGACCCACCCTAATGACCTCATTTTAATCTAATTACCTCTGAGAGATCCTATCTTCAAACAGGGTCACATTCTGAGGTGCTGGGGGTTAGGAGATATATATGTAATTTTTTTTTTTGGTAAGGGGTATGAGGGATATAATTCAACCCATAACAGGAAGAAAAGAAGAATTGTGGGTAAGAGGAAGGAAAAGGGGGAAGGGTAAATAAATAGAGAAAGAGCCTAAAACATGAGCAACACCAATGGGTGAAATAATGAAGACAGTGAGAAGAGTGATTTTCTTATCAATTATAGGACTGCAGGTGCTCGCCAACCCCTGGCCTGCTTCTGCCACTCAGGGCTGCTGGTAACCCTTGACCAGTCACTGAGCGAATTAGAGGGCGGCACCCCTTGGAGTGGACACAACACTGTGCACCACCTGATCCACAGACCTGAACATCACAACTCCATTAAAACAGTCCTGTGCATGCCTTTTCCTCAGTGACTGAAAGGACAACATCCTCAGTTTTAAAAGCTGATAAATGGACATGCAATGCAAGATTTGCTAGGGCTTGCATTGTAAAATTACTGAACTCTGTCGAGTTTGGTTTTTCTCTGAATGTAGGACATACGAAGACACAATTAATGAGATAAACAGTTCTACGCACCCATCAGTCTAATTTTCAAAAATAAAAATGTAAGTCAAATTGACAGCTTTTTAATATTAATAGGTCCTCCCACCTCCTATATGATAGACACCTAAATTGAAGAGAAATCTAATATTCCAAATTAACTCTTCCTGGCTCCCTGATTTTCAAATACAAGGCAAAAGTGGGAAGAATTTCATAGAAAAATAAATATTTATTTTTAAAAAATGCATTTGAAATTGCTTCAAGGGCTAAGAACCCGAGTGTGAGCCAAAGCTAAAACAGTGGAGCTATACAACTGGAGAAACTTCCCCTGTAGGTCACAAACCAAACGTGTGAAAGGGTGCAAAGAAACCAGTGAGACTAATCTAGTCAAGATTTTCAAATTTCTTTTGTTTTTATCAAAATTACTAAAGTAATACGCATTTGCTGCAAAGAAGATCAAACAGTATATCGACGCCTTCCTCTCCCATCTCTAATCTATTTTTCCACAAAAATCCACTATCTAAGTTTAGTAAGTATACTTCTAAACATTTCCCTGTAAAAAGTATATATTATATGGGTATGCAATTTTATTTCTCACAGAGTAGGATCACACTCTAGGTATTGTTTTCTTATGCCCATTTTAGAAAGTGTGGAGAATAGCCAGAGTAGAAAGGCGTACATACCTATATCACTTATAATCTGTCCCAAAGACAACCACTGTGACAAGGGAATATATTTTTTGTAGTCTCTCCTCACACATATTTGTTTTGTTCTACTTAATTTTGATCCTAGTGAGTGTTATCCTTTCTTCTTGTTGTTGTACAAATAATATATACTCCTAGTAAAAACAAAATTAAAAAGTTGGAGCTACGGATGAGGAAAAGAAGAAAAAAAATTATCAAAAAATCTACTATTCCTAAAGTTATATTCATTGTTTACATTTTTGTGTATATCACAAAGGAATTTTTAATATACTGTGATTTCAACAGAAAAGGATCAATACCACCAACAAATCTTGATAGATTTGTGACAACCTAAATGTAATTTGGGTTACTTACATATGACATATACATATGGCTCTTATTTTTGTCTTGACTCGGGGAGGAGAAAGGGTAGTTTTCAAACTTACAACTATCACAGAGTCAGCACTTTAGAACCATTCCTTTCTTCCTCCCATTTCCTCACTTTCTGGCCCTACCAGGCACTGCCATCGCCGCCTCCGCCCCACCAAGAGCATTTGAGGGAAGGGGACGTTTGTGGCTTTTTCATCCCTTACAGTTGTTGTTTAAGCATTTAGTTTGTTTGTCTTTTAATCAGATGAAAGCAAAAACTAAATAATTACACTTCCAGGTCAGAAGTGGAATTTCTTACCTGAAAGCAAGGTGTTTGTTTTCACTGACATTTGGAAACATACCTCTTTTCAAGTCTCTTCTAACACCCAGAACTATCTTGAATTTTCCACTCTCATTTCACACGTACCACATTCCTCCACATGCCTTAAACACTAAAGTGTTTAAGCTATATTAAATAATTACTTTTTTAAAACAACATTTCTCTGGCAATAAACATTCCAATTTTAGTATATGTGCTGCCGAAGCGAGCACTATACACATTCATTATTTAAACATTATTAAATAATTCATTATTTAAAATGGATTTTAAATTTATTATTTAAACATTCATTATTATTTAAAATAAAATTAAAGTCACCCATAGTTCGGCCTCCTAACAAAGGGATAACCATTGTTAGTGACATTTTGGTACATTTTCTTCTAAATGATTCTATGCACATATATATACTTTAAAATCGTAATATACACATGATTTCAATTGCTGCATAGTTTTTCATCACATAGTAACTACTATTGTGAATGCTAATATTTTAATAGAAATTAAAAAGTCAGCTGTGTTTTTTAAAAAATCTGTCTCACTAAACATTAATGTTTCTTTCATCAGTTTATTTCCATCCCAATGGCCTTGACTGGGTTGTTCTAAGGCTCCTTAGAACAATTTTGGCTCTTAGCCAAAATTTTGGAGCTCCAGTTAGAGTTTCAAAGACCTCAACAGACTTTCCTTTCTATCTCAGGCTTTGGTTTTTTTGTTTTCGTCTTACTCATAGTGGGTTTTTTGGCAGTAGTTTTTTCTGGTTTTTGCAGCACTAGGTAAACAAAGGTGGGTTTGCCTTTATAGGGGTCCTATTAAACTTCTAGTTCTAAAATAGACCCTTTTCCACCCCTGACACCCCCTCCCTGTAAGGTTGCAGAATAATCAGCAGCTTTACTGTCTCGGGTCTCTTCATCTCTCAGTTATCTGTTCAGTCCCTCAACAAATTTCATTAAGCACCTACGAAGGGTGGGTTTCCCTCTAGATGCGGGGCGAGCGCAGTGACTAAGAGCCCCCCAGCCTGGTACCTCCAGTTGGAAAGGCTGTACTGCTTATACAATTGTACGCTGCTTAAAAACAGGAAGTACATGTGTTCCATCTGGGTCTACAGCAGGTTTTAGCAAAGTGCCTTTGTCACCGTAGTAACTTAATCCTGTAGCTATTTGCCAAATGAAAGCAAATTGCTTCAGAATATAAATCAATTTTACCACAATCTTTGCAGATTATTTATTTGAATGAGGGCAATCTAGTCCTAGTAAAAAATACAAACATGGAAGGAACAATGTAAAACACCTCTAGCCATTACTAGGTTAGTAGGAATGAATTTTCCAACCAACTGACTTCTCAGTTTGAAATGGGAGAGAAAAAGGAGGGAATGCCTACTTTGGGTCATCCAGGATTGTTGAGGACCAAAATGGAAGTAGTGTGGGACAACTAGGGAGCAAAAGATGATGTCTATGAGAGACAAAGGAAGGGCAGGAAAACTCAGAGGACAAAATTTGCCCATCTCACAGTTATATTCTAATCAAAATTTTTAAAAAGAGAAAGGTACCCGACCCGGAGAATATCGAAAATGTTTGCAAAGAGCCTCTGGCAGTTACTATGAAAGTGACAAATCATATGCCTTGCCCCATTTGGGAGTTAGGAGACAAAGATGAAATGAGGCCCCCTCCCCTAGTATTCCATTGGAGAGAAAGATTCTGGCCTACAAACACACATACTCATACTGATTTATTATCAGATTTACAGAAAGTAACCTAGTGGGAAATTCTCTCTTAAGCAGTAGTTAGCTGCTTAAATTCTTGGTTTTGTGAAAGCCAGAATGGCAGCAAACTTGGAAATGTGAACAACAGAAGTAAAAGCCGCCACTTGGAGGTCAGCTAAAAATGTAACATTCTTGTGAATAAGCCCTGCAATTTCTCTTCATTGAAATCCTATTTGTTAATCAGTCATGTACAACTACCTTAATGGAAAACAGATGCAAGATTAATTTGCAAGAACTGGCATTCATTTTAAAAATCTATAAAGTTACTTTTACTATAGTGACAAAAACGCACAATTACAGACCTAAATCTTTTTATAAATTTGAAGCTGAGTTGGCATGAGAACTAATGTATAAAAAGAACTAGGTAGAGAAAATTTCAGGTACGATCTGGTCAATTCCATATGATTTATTGACTGCCAGCTTGAAACTTAGGTGTCTTAGGTTTTATTATTTTTTTAGAAGCTTTTGACTGTCTTTAGCCAAGTGGCTTTATCTCACTGTCTGGAGCAAGAAAGCAAATAAAATAATGAAGGAAAAGAACACCTAGAATTTTCTAAAAGCACACATGCATATACGTTTACACAAGCACTGACAAGCACTCACAAACACTTCACCTTGTATTTTTTTTTAAATACCTTGAATACAGTTTAAGTAGGGTATCTATTTAGAGAAACAGACTAACTTCTTAAAATTCAAATTTAATTAACTTCATTTCCCTACTCGCAAAAGCTCCTAGGGATCTCCACTGACTTTGGATTAAAGTTTAAATTCTTGACATATTATATCTTTTATAATCTACTCTTTAGTCTTTTCTCCTAGGCAGCACCATGCTCTGCATGGGCCCTGCTGCCTTTCTTTTCCTGGCATAAAGTGTACCCCCTCTGCGAAGTCTACCCTGAATCTCCTTATTGAGCTAAGTGCTTCTCCTCTAAATATGCATCATCACCTTCTGCAGAGTTCTATCTTACCATCCGATAGTGATCTGTCCACATGTCAGTCTTCACTAAACTGTGTGTTCCCGAAAGATACACTGTCTATACCATCCCTGTAGCTCTAAGAGGTAGCCCAACACAGCGCAAGTTCAAAACAATTACTTGTTAGACTACACAGAACTGCATTTATTAAAACATGTACTGTATGTAGATGGCTAAAAGCCAGCCAGGTGGCACGAAAGCTGAGATGCCTCTCTCAGTGCTGGGCACATTCTCATTTGGACAGCCACCATGTCAACAAAATGCATACCTGTGCTAGAATAAAAGCGGGTCACTACAAGGTAGAGGCAGAGCTGACAAGTTCCATTTTTTTCTTTATTAATTTTCTTGCAGCTCACCCTTTCATCTCCCCTTCTTCTCCTTGCACTGTTTTTCATCCGAACACACAGTAAAACAGTCAACTACCCAATAGACTAACTCTTGGCTAGAGTGTGGAAAGGATTTAGAAACCGACTGGTTTGTATGAAGCGCTGGCATAGATTAGGGGACATGGATTTAAATGCCTTTAAGAGCTGAGCAGTAGCTTTGTTTACGGTGGCCAAGACATGGAAACAACAAAAATGTCCTTCGATAGATGAATGGATAAAGAAGTTGTGGTATATATACACAATGGAATACTATTCAGTGGTAAGAAAAGATGATATAGGAACATTTGTGACAACATGGATGGATCTTGAGAGTATGATGCTAAGCGAAATAAGTCAGACAGAAAAAGCAGAGAACCATATGATTTCACTGATATGTGGTATATAAACCAAAAACAACAAAAGAACAAGACAAACAAATGAGAAACAAAAACTCATAGACACAGACAATAGTTTAGTGGTTACCAGAGGGTAAGGGGGGTGGAGGGTGGGAGATGAGGGTAAGGGGGATCAAATATATGGTGATGGAAGGAGAACTGACTCTGGGTCGTGAACACACAATGGGATTTATAGATGATGTAATACAGAATTGTACACCTGCAATCTATGTAATTTTACTAACAATTGTCACCCCAATAAATTTTAAAAAATAAAAAATAAAAGAGCCGAGCAGTATATGTAACTATGTGAAGAGCATTTAAACCCAGATTTAAAAAATAAAAATAAAAAAGCTTGCTGAGCAACCAAAACATGTTTGACTGATGTATTTCACTGACTGATGGGATCTGTGGCCTAGATGCTTGGTGAAATCTCCAATAGTAGTCCCAGGAACCAAAGGCTAGGAGCTCAAATCACAAATGGAAAGTATTTTAAGGCTGAATGTATTGGGGGGGGGAAAGTGGGGCCCTGGCATATACAGGGTTGTAAGGATGTACCTCCTATATATAAAATAACCCCATACTGAAGATGGTGACACCACACACACACAGACAGACACACAACACCTCAGTGATCAAGGCCTCTATGACTATGCTGCAAGTCCAGCCGTGCTGATTCTATTTTGTTCATTTTGTTTATTCTTGGTTCTCTATTTGTGTTACTTATGGGGCACCATCCATAAGGCAAGCAGGGGCCAGATCTTGGGATGGAGAAATTAATAGACTTGATTGCTCTTCTTGGGATTTATAGGGTAAGACAGTCATCCATATTAAAAAGTGTAATGAAAGGAATTAGTGGGGTCTATAGAAGAGTGCTCATTCCTACATAAGGAAGTCAGGACAAGTCTGATGGGGAAGTACCCATTCATTACAGATGAATGAACAGGTACTTCCCAGGGAGATAGGGACCCAAAGCGGGGAGTCTGAACACTGAAACATGAAAATGATTTAAAAGAGCACAGGGGGATTCTTAGTAGTTTTGCAGGGCTTGAGAGAATTAGAGACAGAAAAAGACTAGATAAACAGAGTCCAGATTATGCAGGCTTTAGAGGTCCAGCTAAGGATTTTGAATTTTATTCTGTAAGAAATAAGAATACTTGAGGGTATGGCAGGATGACTTTGTGATGATTAATTTGTATTATCCATTTATAACTACCCAACCCACACGACTCTTCTTTCAAGAAGGTACCCTGGGCTTTTCTCTTGCCTTCCACTGAGGTGTTAGCAGAACCCAAAGGAGAAGCTGTTGGAAAAACAACATTCTTTCTCTTCTGTTCAAAGACTCATGTCTTGGAGGAGATTATGCTCAGCATCCTGGGTGGGAGGGGAGAGAGGAGAGTGCCTGGGAGAGAGAGGCAGGAGAGGAAGAGAGGGATACTCTCTGGCTGGAAAGAGAATAGAAGTTGGCAGGTCACCAAAGAGTCAGAAACACAAACCTGGTGATCTGGATGGCACACACTCAGAAAGGTGCTTCAAAGAAGTCATACCCGGGCAGTGCTGCTCCCTCCTATGCAAGTAACTCAATAGCTCAGTTGGCACAGCAGCTAAAGAGATGCCCGTACTTCAAGGGCCATGTAGTTTTGGAAAGAATATCCATGGCAGCCATGATGGAATAAATTATTAGAAGCCACTTGCCATTTTTTTCTGGGTACTGTGTTAGCTTCCTGGTTTCTTGGGCTAGTCAAGGAAAAGAGAAGGACCTTCATGAAATACTGTGATTGAATTTCCCACCCATTATTTCATAAGGAAAATATATGATCTGACTTGTGTGATGGAAGGATAATGTTGGAGAGAATTTATTTCGCATCCATGAACTTTATTGCAATTGGGGAATTGGATCTTTCCAGAAACTAGTAAAAAGAGCCAAGGGAACAGAGAGAAGGTCCATAAAAGAAACAGAACATCAGTTTTCTAGAAAGGTCAGCCCTTCCCAGATAGAGGGAGCATATCCGAAATTCTGTGCCCCAGGAATGACAGATCAAAGATGGAGGCCAGCATGGGGCACACCCTCAACAGCTCAGGAAATGATTATGCAATGCAGCCTGCCCGGTTCAGTTCAATTTTGACTATATCTGTGTCTAGTAAAATATACATTTTTAATGTTGGCCAAAGGGTATAAACTTTGTTATAAGTCTGTTCTGGGGATCTCATGTACTTTTCTCTCTCTCTCCCCCTCAGTACTGACCCTTGGCAGATGTGTTTTGCAATTTAATCCAACACTGGCTTGAATTGATTGTATCTGGTGTGGTCACTGGACTAAAGAAAGTCCAATTAAATTCTAACTTCAGGGAGTTTAAAACTGGCCTTGAGAAATAGTCTCTTAGTCTGAGTTTGTCTCTCAGGTCAAAGACAGTTTTAGTAAATTATATATTTCTATGAATTTCAATTAACAATTCTAAATTATTCATATAAAGTTGTTCAGAATAACTTATCTTTTTAATATCTGTAGTACCTACAGAGGTAGCCTTTGTTATTCCTGATATTGGTTATTTGTGCCTTATCTCTTTTTTTTTTTTTTCTAGATTGGTTTTGCCAGAGGTTTGTCAATTATATTAGCTTTCCAATAAACCAATATTTGGCTTTGTTAAGCCCTTCTAATTTGTGCTTGTTTCTATTTTATTAAATTCCCTTTATTATTTCCTTTCTTTCACTTTCTTTGGGTTTATTTTATGGTTATTTTTTCTAACATCTTGAGATGGATGCTTTGCTCATAAATTTTTAACCTATCTTCTTCTCTAATACAACCATTCAAGGCTATAAATTTCTAAGGGCTGTTGGAATTGCATCCTGTGTGATTTAAAACTACTTTGTTATAGTTAAGCTGAAATGTTTCTAATTTCTATTATGACTTCCACTTTGACCCCTGGGCTATTGAGAATGGTATTTCTTAATATCCAAATATGTAGGAAAGTTTCTAGGTATCTTTTTGTTATTGATTTCTAGCTTTATTGCACTACAGTCAGAGAATTTTCAATCCTTCGAAATTTTTAGAGTTGCTCAGGATATGGGCAATTCTTTGAATGATCCATGTTTGCTTGGAATAAATGTATATTCTACAAATCTTGAGCACGATATTCTATAAGTATCCATTAAATCAAATTTGCTAATCATGTTGTTGAAATCTTGTATATACTTACAGCTCTGCTTTTTTTCTTTTCCTTTTCTTGTTCTCTGTGTCGTGTTAGTTCCCAATAGACATGTATTAACATCTCCCAATATGATTGTGGATTTGCTTATTTCTCCTTGGAATTCTTTTGCTTTTTAGTTTGTATATTTGCTTTATATATTATGTTCATATAAAATTTAAAATGGTATATCTTGGTAAATTAAATTTTTATTAAAAGTGATTAAAAAGTAATTCTTTTTTCCTTAAAGTTTATTTTGTCTGATAATCTACTTACATACTTCTGATCCCTATGATATGTCTTTTCTATCTTTAACTTTCTAACCTTTCTGTATCCTTATATTTTAGGTGTGTCTCATAAATAATATGTGGTTGGATTTTGTTTTTAACAATCCAGTATCATTATCTTTTAACTAGAGTACTTGATTCATTTATAATTATGTAATTATTCATATTTTGGATTTATTATCTACTATATTTTGTGTTCTCTCATCTGTTTTGTTTCTTTTTGTCTCTTATTTTCTTTTGCACTGAGTAAACATTTTTTATTCCCTTTGTCCCTGTACTTGTTTGAAAGCTATACACTATTTTATTCATTTAATGGTTAACCTACAGATTACAACATACATATTTATTTAATTTGTCAAATTTATATTTCATCAAAACCTTTACCATCTCCCTTACAATACAGTTCTTAGCCTTTAACTACCACCATCCCCCAATTGAAATGTCATTTATAGTCAATATTTGTTTAGGTTTCACACGTATTACTCATTCCTCTTCCTTCTTGTACCTCAGACATTCAATTGTAGATTTTCTTTTTTTTTTTTTTTTTAACATAATGAACATCCTTTAAAATGTTCTTTGCTGGAAATCTGGTAATGGTACACTTTTTCAGTCTTGTTTCTTCCAGTTCCTTGTTTCTTTCAAATTCATCCTCTCTACTGAAAGATACTTTGGATTGATATAGAATTCTAGGTTGAGCGTTATTATTGCTCAGCACTTTAAAGATATTACTCCAGTATATCCTAGCTTCCATTTTTACTGTTGAGATGTCAGCTGTCATTCTGTTACTCCTAGAGGGTAATATATAATTTTTCTCTGACTGTTTTTCTATTTTTTACTATGTCTTTAGTGTCTACAGTATTTTTATGCTCTTGGTGTAGATTTCTTTCGTGTGTCTTTCTTGGGTTCATTGGGCCTCTTGGAAAAAAACAATCTGTGCACTGGGCACTGAATCTATTGTAGAAAGTATCCTGTTGTTACAACGTTAAATATTGTTACTGCCAGATTCTCTGTTCCCTTCCTTTTTTGAACTCTAATTAAAAATATATATGTTAAAATTTCTTATGTTTTTCTTCAAGTCTTTTAAACTCACTTTTATTTTCCATTTTATATTTATTTTATGTTGCATTGTGGATAATTTTTTGAGACTTCCATTTTATTAATTCACTCTTCAGCTAAATTAATTTGTTAAATCTGCTAAGTTTTTTTTCCCCCTACTTCTGCCTCCCCCTCCCGGCCGCCATTTAATAAATCCCCTCAAGGCAGAAGCAACTTCCATGTTCTTCTTGTATCTCTGGGTCTTCACCTTCACTTAGATTTAGTACTGATAAAATCTCTTTTTTCCTCTTGGATAATTTTCAGAAGGTGTTTTCTATATTTTATCATTTATTCTAGTTCTCAATATTAGAAAGGTTAGTCCAGATACCAAGCCAAATGTATTACTAGAAAGAGAAGTCCCACTTCTACCTTTGAATAGTAACTTGGCTGTTATTTTTTGAAGGTCATTTTTCTATTTTCTTAGAATTCTGGGGTGACAGTTATTTCCTCTCAAATTTTCAGATATTATTAACTATTATTTATTTCTTGGACTATTGTTGCTAATGTTTAGTATACAAAATGTTTTAAGGTCGATTACTACATTCTATGCCTGTTTTCAAGATTTTTATCTTTGTCTATGAAATTATATCACAGCCCAGTTTCAGTTACATCCCATAAGTTTTGATATATCCTACTTTCATCATAATCCAGTTAATGTATTTCCCAAAATTCATTGAATTTTTTTCTTTAACCTATGCAGTATTTAGACATATATTACTTAATTCCAAAACATTTGAGGATTTTCAAGTTATGTTTTGTTATTAACTTCTAGCTGTTGTACTTCCACTGTTGTAAGAAAATATACTCTGTTTTTCAGTTGTTACACTATGTCAACACTGGCTTTATAGCCAAGCATAAGGTTAAACTTTTTAAACAGTCCACATGCGTTTGAAAAGAATATATTCTGCAGTTTTTGTGTATAGTATTTTATAGGTGCTCAAGTTTGTGAGTCTTATTTTCATATCTTCTCTGTTCTTAATGAATTTCTGTCTGTTCTATCACTTACTGAGAAATGTTGCAGGCAGTTTCTAAGATGTCTGTCAATGATCCCTATCTCCTAGTATTCATGCTCCTCTGTAATCCTCTCTCTATAACTGTGGACAGGACCTAGTGACTTACTGCCAATGAACATAACATGGCAAAAATAGTGAGATGCCCTTTCCAAGATTAGATTACAAAAGACGGCAACCCTCTTTTGCTTTCTTGCTTGCTCACTCTGATAGAAGTCAGCTGCTAAGTGTTGGACTGCCCTACGGAGGGGTCCCTGTTCAAGGAACTAAAAAAGTCTTCTGATTAACAACCATAGAGGTGCTGAGACCCTAACTGAATTCTGCCAATGACCAGGTTGGAAGCAGATCGTGCCCCAGCAGAAACTTCAGATAAAATTGCCTTACGAGAGATCTTAAGTCAGAGGACCCAATTGAGACACTCCTAAATTCATGATCTACTACAACTCAGATGATAAATGTTTAGTATTTCAAGCAGCTAAATCTTGGGGCAATTTGTTATGCAGCAATAGATAATACAAGAGAGATTGCATTGTAGAGTTGTCTATTTCTTCATTTAATTATGTTATTTATTCAAAAATATTAAATTTTATTGTAGTAAAATATACATAACATAAATTTCCCACCTTAATGATTTAAAAAAAATTTTTTTATTGGGGAACAGTGTGTTTTTCCAGGGCCCATCAGCTCCATGTCATTGTCCTTCAGTCTAGTTGTGGAGGGCGCAGCTGTAAAGTGCATTCACATCGTTGTGCAACCAATCTCCAGAACTCTTTTTGTCTTGCAAATCTGAAACTCTCGTATTTATTAAATAATATCTCCCAATCTTCCCCTTCCCCCAGCCCTTAGCAACCATCATTCTACTTTCTGTCTCTTAGGATTTGACTACTCTTAGTACCTCATATAAGTGGAATCATACAATATTTGTTATCTTGTGAATTACTTCTTTCACTTAATATATCTTCAAGGTTCATTTATGCTGTAGCATGTGTCAGAATTTTCTTTTTCCATTGTATGTACATACTGTATTTTGTTTATCCAGTCATCTTTTGATGGACACTTAGTTGCTTCTACCTTTTAGCTATTATGAATTATGCTACAATGACAATGTGTGTACAAATATCATTTTGAGATGCTACTTTCAATTCTTTTGAGTATACACCAGAAGAGGAATTGCTAGATTATATGGTAATTTTATCTTTATTCTTTTGAGAAACTGTTGTACTGTTTTCCACAGTAGCTGCAGTATTTTACATTCCCACCAATAATGCACAAGAGTTCCAATTTCTCCACATCTTTGCCAACTCTTATTCTTTGCTTTTTTTTTTTTTTGGTAGCAATCCTAATGGGTACGAGGGTAATTCTGTTACTCTTTTCTGCTTTATATATTTTAAAGTTATGTGAATAAGTGCACAAACATTTAAATTTTTATAAAGAATTGATTGACCCCTTCATAATTATAAAATGTCCGTTTTCTCTTTGATAATATTTCTTGCTTTAGAGTGTATTTACTCTGATAGTAGTAGTAATGCTTCATTGGACTTCTTTTCATTGGTTCTTGCATGTATATATTTTTCTTTTACTTTCAAACTCTGTGTCTTTATGTTCAATATGCATCAGGTAATCAGGTTCAGATATTTTAAAATCTAATGTAATCTTACCCTTTTATAATTATAATATTTTGTCCATTTACACTTAATGCAATTACTGGTATTTTGAATTGTAATCTACCACCTTCTCTTTCTTCTCAATTTGTCCATTTAGTTTTTTAATTTCTGGGTTTTTCGTATTATTACTATTTTCTCAAGTTCTATTTGATTCTTTTCAAATCTGCTTTGTCTCTTTTTATAGTGTCTTCTTTCATTGTTTTGTTTCTTCCTTTAACTTTGTTTTTATCTTAGGAGCATATTTATTTTATAATTTCTTAGAACTTATTACCTCAACTTTTGGTCGGAGTTGAGGTAATTCCAATTCCCCTTTGTTTTTTTCATCGATTCTGCCTTATGTTAAGGATTTTTTTTTCCCATCATGTGTTTTCCAAGTTTTATGTTGAGCTTATCATCAGCATTTCCTTCTTTTTTCCTTAGAAAATCAATATGCACTGAGTTGAAAATATCTTCTTCCAAATGAAATATTCTTCAACCAGGACTCTATGCTGAGCCTTATTATGCCAAGACCAATTCACACATTGATTTATTTGCTTAGGATTTCCGTACCACAGGGATAATCTAAATTAGGATATCACCCTTGTGTATTACGCAAGTGTGGGTTTTTTATATTTAACAGAAAACTTTTTGTCTAACACCAAGGTCAAGAGAAGAGAAAATTCCCCGCCACTTCTCTAAACCAGATTATAGAGTTTTCCTAATCTTCCTTCTGTGAAGGGGATAACCATTTGGCTTTGTGCAGAGTTTTGGTGCATGTTTCATGCTCCATGACTCCTATCCTTGTATATATATTAAAATTCTAGTGTCTTTCCACTAAGACCTGTATCCTTATTTAGTTTCATCTTGTACTGTACCAGCATAAGTTCCTGTGCTTATCATTCTGCTGATATGCTGTTTTCTAGGAATCTAAAAAATTTCTTATTCTTTTTATTAAGCTCAGCCTCATTCATTAATTTTTTTAAATCTTTCGTTCATCCATTTTTGTATCAGGAAGGGATATGGAGAAATGTACATTCAGTTCACGATAATACTTGAATGCTAAGTCTCATGCCAAAGGGATCCAGATGATGTCTAATATTCCTTACATATTTGAAATTCTATTATTTTCAGTGCTAATGTTGACGTTATCTAATGCATATGCATTCATATTAAATTCCTTACTTGCTACTGATTCCTTAAATTCCAGAGAATTTTAGCATGAGAATTTCCACCAGAGAATTATTTTATGATTGTATATTCATAAAGTTCTGAGCTCAAGCAGATTTTCATACAAACCTCTTAGTGAACTTAGGACAGTGTGGCTGAGTTCTTTGTCTATCTTCCTTTCCAAAAAGTAATTTCTGTGTTGGCTATCGTGGTCATTAAATCTGTTCACAATTATTTCATCTCTTTCTTCTTTGCAACATATGGTGGGATTGTCATTCTCCTCCCTCTTCAATTTAGATATTGTGAATATGATTTCCTTTGGCCAATGAAGTGTGGGTAGACGATAGCTTCCTATTGGAAGCTTTGTGCTTCATCACATTCTCTTTTCCCTCTCCTGTAGAAACTGGTAGTCTTCCAGATAGCGTTGCTTCTTTAGCGTAGGTCCCAGAATGAGAATTATGTACAGCAGAATTTTTATGTGAGTTATAGTTGACACAAAGTTTAAGTGAGAAATAAACTTTCATTGTTTGAGACTTTAGGGTTGTTTGTTATTGCTGCATAACTTAGCCTTTCCTGTTTGATTTAAGAGTGAGTGGGGGCAGCTTATTTTTCATTGTATTTCCCATAGCTTAGCACAAGGCCTGGCACCATAAGTATTTATGAATTGTTGAGTCAAATTTTAGAATCAGAGCACTCTAGTCCCTGTGGTAATGGTGTGATAATGGGGACTCTGATTTTCTACGACATTTGGTCTTGAATCCTCAATATATTCCACCTATCTTTCCAGCTGGAGGGAGGAAGAAATACATCTGACTTAGTCACAAGTACAAATAATTTTCTTTGGTACAAAGCCCATCGGGAAAAGAAATGCAAAAGATTTTTTTGTTTTTCCAGCAGGTAACCAACTGCATTTCCTATTAACACTAGATATTTTGTTGGCCTGTAAGAAATGGTGTGAGGTATAAAGTAAGAGAAGAGGCAAAGTTTGTAGGTTTTTTGGTTTTTAGTTCAAAAGAATTGGGAAAGAAACATCTCTGATTGCAGAATTGTGTACTTGGGAAAGTTTTTGGCATTCATTCAATCTATGCCATTTCCTACAAGTAACCTATCTGGACAAAAAGATGTTTTATTCTCAGAGGCTCTGAGGCCATTCTTTTTCTATGAAGATGATCAGATCTACCAAGAGAAAGCCATATTCTCATGGTCAGATATATTTTATAGATTTCTTTTTTCAAATAGGTGAAGATGCTGTATTTATTGTCCAAACAAAGACATTTGAGAGTGAAAGAGGACACCATGACCAATTATACCAGGACAACTAGCATAGACTGATATTTGCCATACAAATAGCAACACTTACGAATGCTAATTACACAACATATCATCAAGGCCTTAAATCCTTTGTTCTGAGAGGAGCCAGCTGAATGAGGGACGAAAAAGCCAAGGGAAGGACGTTTCATCCCCAATTAGACATTTCAATGTCTAACATGGTGTTACCATGTTACCATTAGTTTATTTTCACTGTACTTTCTTCAGCTATATACCTAGTGAAGTCTTTGATACCTTTATACAAATGCATAAACTATTTGCCTGGCCTCAAAGGTCTATTCCTGTCCCACAATCCCTCATCCCAAGACCCAGATAAAATGTTATTTCCTTTGGAAATGCTTCTTTAACAACTCTGCATGTACCTCGTCTGGCAACTGGATTTCCCGAGCACAGTGTAGACACTTCTACAGTGCACTTAGCACATTATATTCCAACTCTCCATTTATGTCTGCCTTCCCTCATGAGCAAAAACCATATCTTATTTTCTGTTGTATCTAAGAAAAACTTTCTTTTTTGCCCAAAAGCAACTGCTTAGTAAATTATTGAAAGACTGAACTCAGAGAAGTACTTATTTAGAAAAAGATTACATTTACAAAGTGTACTCTTTCCCAACTTGAGCATGAGGTAAAAGAAGGAAAAATGAACTGGTATACCAGCTGTTCCCTGATTCATAAAGGGAATAAATAGAGAATGATTTTTAGAGGGGGCAAGGGCAAAAACGAAACACTGTTCCTTCATTTTAATTACATTTGGATGTGATGCCATTTCTGGATGGAACTCACAAAGCTCTAACTGCTAGAAGTTATGTGTTTATTACTAAAGGGAAAACAAGATAATACAGTAACCTTTAAGGAGTTTTTAAAAGATGTCTGTGGTACAGCTTCTAGGAATGAAGCTCAATGTACATCGTATCCTCCAAGTGGTAATTATAGAAATTAGAGATGTGGAGAACTCATCTGGTCTACCTTTCCAGCATGACATGGATTTCTGTGTAGCTCCTGTCATTTCCCAGAAGTGGACAGATCTCTTAGCAGAGCAGATCAGACCACTTTGGAAATATAAGGCAGACACTTGGCTGCTAATGCTAAATGGCCTTGGTGAGGGATTGGGAACTGACAAATGTTAAATTAGCGATAGAATTCTCCAAACTGGGAGTTAAGGCTGAAGCCTGACCTATTGAGAAGGCATATATATTTATGTAAAGGGAAGTACCCTCTCTTCTCGATAGGAGGTACATTTGCCTTCTTAAGCTGTTTTACAGGATTTGAGGAGTTGATCTCACTGAGGCATGTGGCAGGACAGGGCAGTCCTTCTCCAAGTCAGAAGTAATACTGTCTGTGAAAAATAGCATGGGGCACAGAGACTTGTGGGGTTACTTCAATAAATGGAAAATATAGGCATTTTATCCCTTGGGGTAGATTCAGGATGAAATTGTCTTTTTTCTTAGCACCAGATTAAATATGGAGAGCCTTCCCTCCCATGGCTACCAATTGGGTAATAGTAATTTCTTCCTGAAGGCTATCCATCCACCAAATACTTGAGTGTGTACTATGAATCACTACTTAGTGCCAGAGTAACTGAAATGAGTGCATCCCAAGGACTGACAGTTTACATAGGAAGGCCAGCACATAAAGGGTTAAGTGGAAGAAAGTGTTCAAATGGTTGTGTCTCTGAGGGTGGGGGCACAGAGCACAGAAAGTCAGTTCTATCCCAAGGGTAGGTCATGAGTTCAGGGGACAGGGCATGCTTGAGCTCTTCAGGTGTCCACCAGGGAATGGAGTGTGGACTTTGAGGGGCATGAAGCAATGTGAGCAAAGGAGTAGCCATAGAGCTCAAGGCGGCCCAGTGTAGTAACACACCCCACAATTTTTACACTGGGTTTCAGGAGTCCTGAACTCCAGCTGGTGTTTCAGTTTGTCTTGCTTTGGCCCAAGATGGCCCGTGTGCATTCCCGATCTGATTCCATTGTGACCGTGCATATTTAAACATGTCTTTATTCTACCATAGCAGATGATTTGATTGATACTTTGGCAGGAGATAAGAGTCTTTGGCTGGAAGTAATGTTCCCTCGGAATTCTGAAGGCATTTCCCAATTATTTCTAACTTTTAGTGTGGCTGGAGTTAGATGCCATTTGTGAGTCTTGATATTTTCTGTGTGATCTTTTTCTCCCCTACTGGCACCAGAAGTTTACAGGATCCTCTTTTTGTTCCCTGGTGTCAATGATAATGTACCTTGATGTTTTGTTACTGTTGTTTTTAATTGCCTTTAAATTTAAAAAACGAATTTTTAAAGCACTTCATGGGTCCTTTAGAAATGGCGGTTAATGTTCTTGTTTTATTTTTTACATAATTTCCTTCCTTTCATTTTCTCTCTTCTTTCTTTTTGGAGTTTCTATTGGGTAGATGTCTAATCTTCTGAACTGCTTCCCTAATTTTATGTCTTCTCTCCTATTACCCATCTGTTTGATGATTTGTTCTACTTTCTGAGGTTTCTTTAACTTTGTCTTTCAATCATTTTACTACATCATTTCTGTCTATGACCATATATTGATTTTCTATTTACTATTTCTTGTTTTGAATTCTTTTTAATAGCATCCCCTTATTATTTCATTGATGCAAAATGTTGTCTTATTTTTCTGAGAATAATAGTTATAATTTTCTTGTAGGCCCTTTCTTTTCTTCAAGTGCCTTTTGTCTTTTTCCAGTTTTTTTCCTGGTCTCTCTTCCATTTTAAGAGGTTTTTTTTTAAATATCAGTGTGGGGACAGAGTCCCAGAGAGCAGTTTCCAGGCTTTTAGCCTCACGTGGGGAGGTGCTGGCTCGGGTGGTGAGTGACCATCACCTGTGATTGGTTGGCCATCAGCTGTAACCGGTTAGCCAATTGGCTACTGATGTAACTGCGGGGCTGCGTTGATTGGTTGGTTGGTTGGTTGGTTGGTTGGTTGGTTGGTTGGTTGGTTGGCAGGCAGAGAAGTGAATGGCAGACTGTGGATCGTGTGGCTACTACTGCGTGTGTCTCGCCTGGCCGCCAGAGAGAATATAGTGGTATGACTCCCCTACCTGTGGCTCCGTGGGTGTTCTTTTTTGGCCTTGCCATATCCTGCGTTCTTATGTGGGGAGCAGGACCAGAGCCTGTGGGCCCCACAGGTCGCCCAGCACAACAATCAGCTATCCCTGGATGTCTGTAAATGGCCTCAGATGTGTCACTAGGAAGCTAAATGGACGGATCTGTGTGCATGGGCAAGGCTGATTGATGGGTGGATAGCATTATAAGGTGATCAGTTATGTCACCATCCACTAATTTTCCTGGTGAACTGCTTGCAAATATCAGGGGGTGTTTTCCCTTAAGCTGGGATGCCAACAATCTGAAAACCTAGCAGGAGAAGGAGTGCGGATCTCACCATGCGCTATGGAGACTTTTAGTTAATTTTGTTTTAAGCATGATATTCCACTCCCCTGTGCCTGATGTGCTGAGCTCTGGAGGCTCTCATGGTCATCTTCTCTAGTAAATCTCTCAATTCCTCTGAGCTTGGGGCAGGGAAGGTGCCTGGGCACTAGCAGCTTCTCATACAGACTAACCACTTCCCACCCCAATGTCTTCTGAGGCTCCCAATGCCCCTAATTCCTGAGCCTTTACAGAGTTTTGCAGCTTAATCAGTTTCTCCTTCAACAAACTTTCTCATGCTGTCAGTTACTACTTACCATGTTTCCCCAAAAATAAGACCTAGCTGGACCATCAGCTCTAATGCGTCTTTTGGAGCAAAAATTAATGTAAGACCAGTCTTAGTTTAATATAAGACCAGGTATAATATAATATAATATAATATAATATAATATAATATAATATAAAATATAATACCGGGTCTTATATTAATTTTTGCTCCAAAAGACACATTAGAGCTGATGCTCCTGCTAGATCTTATTTTCGAGGAAACATGGTATATATTACTTTGTATCTCCCAAAAGTTTTTGAAATACTATCATTTACTATACATGTCCTATTTCCATTTTCTTCATAACCTATGGGTTTTCTTTTTTCTTGACTATCATTTTTGAGATTTTCCTGATAGAGTTGAGATAACCCTGTATGTTCAATCTGCCATATTTAACGGACAGTCCTTTTCCTTATATTGGACCTCTGATTCCTCCTACTGACTATCTTGGGAAGCTCCCCTCACCCACAACTTCCATCCCATACCCAGTGCTGTGGTATAAGATTGCCAGATTTAGCAAATAAAAGTGCAGGATGCCCAGTTAAGTTTGAACTTTAGATAAACAAATATGTATAGAACATACTTAAAAAAATATTCATCCTTTTTCTGAAATTTAAATTTATCTGGTCATCCTACATTTTCTTTGGTAACCCTACTGGGATAGAAACTTCTCTCCCTAGCTCTGACTTTGGAGAACCTAATTCTTAATGTCTAAGCACTTAGCTTGCACCTAAGGGGCCCTTTCTTGTTCTCCTACCTCCATAAGAGGGTAGCGTTAGAATTGACCTATGGTTCAGGGTCTTCTACTCCCTGCTAAAACAAGTTGGGTAAAATGTCTGCTCTTTACATTTTGCTTATGCTAAGCTAAAGAGTTTGAACTTTATCCTTAAAGCTTTGGAGAATTGCCAGATATTTTTACCAGTGATGTGACATCAGAGTTGGATATATATATATATATACACACACACACACATATATATATATGTATATATATATATATGTGTGTGTATATATATATGTATATATATACACATATATATATACACATATATATGTATATATATATGTGTATATATATATGCTGTAGCATTGAGGGTGACAAGCTTAGGGGCAGGGAGACCTTTGGGTAACTGTTGGAGTGAGTAATTCAAGCAAGAAAATATGGCATCCTGAACCAGGGCAGGACATGTGAGAATGGAGAAGAGAAAATGCAAGGAATATTAAGGAGGTAGGAACTACTAGCCTGAGAAACTGAAAGCTCTAGGGAAGGGAAGGAAGGTGTTGAAGATGTTTGCTGAGTTTCTGGCATAGGCAAATGATGGCGAGTAGAGCCTTTCACCAAGAAAAGAAATTCAGGAGAACAGAATTTGGGGAGGAGATTGCTATTAGTTCTTTCCTAAATGATTCTCATTTACACAGAGGGAAGGGGATGTTCTTCCGGGAATCATGAATGTGTTTGGCCTTGTCCCAAACTCCAGCACAAAGAAACCATGAGGATGCATCCAGCTTACTGAAGTCGTTTGCAAACAGTTGCTCCTATGCTGGCTGGGAGCTCAGCGGATGGCGGAAGGCTTTCCATTTCCCAAATACAAACAAGGGAGGAACATCTCATGTGATAGTCCTGTCCTTTCTACCAGGAGGTGACAGCTGGCAGCAATTGTCAGCTCAGGAATACTGCAAGTCGGCAGTCCTCACGTTGCTTTAGCCCATGATGACAAACAAGAATGACAGCGGCTCTTCTGTGCTCAACCTGAGCTGAAATAACCCATCCTAGACTGAGACCTGTTAGCATCGGAGAGGACTGACTCTCTTCAGGGACAATTTTCTTACCACTCCGGGAGCCTTCTCCTTCACTTTCTTAGTTTTCAGATTATATTGTTTGCGTCCAATTCTCTTCCTGCACTAAATCATCTGCTTGGAATAATTATGTCAGGGATCGTTTGTCAACTGCAGTCAGCACATGTGGCTTCCTGAGGCATTGGGAATAATATAGATTCCTCTCTAGTTGTCATTTTTTTTGGCTCACACCAAATCTCAGTATTGAATTGAGTTGGCTGCAAGTTGAACATTAACTTCAATGCCAGTTCTTTGCCCTGTTAATAGTCAAGTCAATGAAGGCAACTGCTATCTCTGTTAAATTAATGAGTCAGGAGAAAGGACAGAAGGATGGCAGGTGAGGCCAGTCTTCCATCCCTCTAAATGGCTGTGTTGCCCAGGCAACGTCTCCCATGACATGGCAGTGTTTTGCCTTTTAATGTTTTCCTCTGTCCTGTGTTTCCTCCGCCAGACTGACTGGCCTCTCTTTGTTTTCTCAAACTGTGTAGAAAGAACTCAAACAGTCCTCGTAGCAATTCCAGACATAGCTTCTCTATCAATTCCTTTTGCTGTCGATTTAATTTCTTTTTGAAAAAATTGTACAGAAGTGAAAACTCAGTTTTATCTGTGAAATGACCAGCACAAAGCATTAAATTGCTATACTTCCTGGAAAGAGGAAGGTGGATGTGGACAAAAATATTTTTAAAAATGGGGGTAGAGAGAAGGCAGAACTGAAACTCAGATCTCCAGCTAATAATTCTAGTGAGTCCATAAGAGAAGTAGAAGAAGGGTTTGCAAACCTTGCAGCACTATGAATTCAAACAACCATTGCTGGACGTAAGTTGGCCTTATCAGATACATTGTCAAACGTAAGTCAAAGGACAAGGAAGTAATTTGGTAATCCACAGAACAGAGTGTTTTAATGCATAGCCCAGAGTTCAGGACTTCAGAGGAAGGGGAGGGAGCACGGCACCTTCGCTCATAGGAAGAAACATTCCTCAGCTAATGTGAGCTTGCTGCTGGTTTGTCTATTAACTAGCCCATCTTTCAGGAGGTAATCATGGAATATGATGAACCGAATTTACCATGTTTCCCCGAAAATAAGACCTAACCGGAAAATAAACCCTAGCATGATTTTTCAGGATGCTTGTAATATAAAATGAGCCCTACCGTATTTCCCCCAAAATAAGACTGGGTCTTATATTAATTTTTGCTCCCAAAGACACAGGGCTTATTTTATATTATGAGATCTTTGCCTCCCTGTTTTCTGTGGCCTGCCAGGCACAAAGCCTCTTGGCTCTGGGTATGCTGAGGAGGCTTGGTTATTTGCCAGGCTCTGAGGAGGACGCCCCTTGAGGACTGTCAGAGACGCTAATGAGGTCTCTGTTTAACCATGACTGTGAGCTCTCCTGGCAATCTGGGGAAGAGATGAAACACCTTGCACAACAATTAGCTTTTCCCAGCCATTAGCTATTTGTAGTCATTAGCACCTCATAGAAACACTGCAAATAACGCTTAGGAGGCAAATACCACTTAGGAGGCAAATACCACTGTGAGCTGGGAAGGCCTTCTGAGCAGCATTAGCCCCCAGAGTCAGGGGTGTGAGGTGTGAGACCTCCTGTTCCTGCCCACTCCAGCACGTGGGATGTGTGACCCAAAGTGCCTCCTTCCATCCCATCACGTCTTTGAAAACATCTGCATCAAGCCCATTATTTGTTTCAGTGAAACGTAATTCTTTCAGAAGGAAAGTCCTGAAGATGTCGTACATAATAAAGCAATTATGAATTCCTTCACAGACCAGGAAACTTAAACTGGTTTGGAAAGAGTGGTATGAATTATAGAAATGAGAATTGAATGAAAGCCCAGGGCAGTGCAATGATTTAGACCCAACGCTGTTTGTAGCAACACTGCTAAATACTGGAACCATATGTATCTCTAACGGTAGGGATTGATTAAATAGTCGTGCTACACCCTTTACATGAAATATAACACAGCCTTTAAAAATAATAGCCTGGATTTACAGTTGGGTGACACTAAAAAGGTTGCAAAACAATATTAACATGACTTTTTTTTTTTTTTAATGATACACACACCTTCGAAAATGTCAGTGTGGGACAGAGCCAGGAGAGCAGTTCCCAGGCTCTCGACCTCACATGGAAAGGTGCTGGCTCGGGTAGTAGATGGCCATCAGCTGTGACTAGTTGGCTATTAGCCACTAATATAACTGCCGTGGCTACGCTAGCAAGCACGGATTGCGGCTAGCAAGTGCGTTTAGCAAGCAGATTACATTGCAGATAATGTTGATCCTATTTCCTGTGTCTCACTCAGCAGCCAGTGAGACTGGGGTGCAGGAAGCCCCCTTGTTGGGGTACGGCGGATGTTGTTGTGTCTCTGTCATGCGGGACGGCCTGTGGGGTCTCTGCTCCCACTCCCCACATAAGAACACAGGATGTGGCTAGGCCAAAAAGGAACACCCACGGGGCCATAGGTAGGGGAGTCATAGCACTATATTCTCCCTGGCGGCATCCGCCTCTTTGCCATCTGCTCTTGCTAGCTCAGCCACCATCTTCTTGCTAGCCCCCATTTTTCTGCTAGCGTAGCCACAGCAGTTATATTAGTGGCCAATGGCTCGATGGTTATAGCTGACGGCCAACTACTACCCGAGCCAGCACCTTTCCACGTGAGGTCGAGAGCCTAGAAACTGCACTCCTGGCTCTGTCCCCATACTCCACCCCTACATGGTTTCGTCTCACAATCTACGCAACAAGCGTCTTCCACGAGGGGCCCTGTGTGAGGAGCCTGGAGGTGACTGCAATATCCTGGACACAGCCAGGATCTCTGGACACAGCGAGGGTTTCTCAGGGCACTACCAGTACTTCTGGGCACAGCCACACTTCCTGGGCTTCTTAGGGCACCGCCACTCTCTCTGGGCACAGCCAGACTTCCTGGACTCTGCCAGGGCTCTCAGGGCACTGCCACTCTCTCTGGGCACAGCCAGACTTCCTGGACTCAGCCAGGCTTCTCAGGGCACTGCCACTCTCTCTGGGCATAGCCAGACTTCCTGGGCTCAGCCAGGGCTCTCAGGGCACTGCCATTCTCTCTGCACCTCTCAGGGCACCGTGCTGGAACAACAGCAACTCACAGTCAAGGTGTTTACATATTCTCGATGGCGGCTGGTCAAGACACAAAAGCAAACATCCGCCAGTTCCACTACATGGTGGTACGTTCCCAAGCAAACAGTCAAGTGCTCCATTAAATTAGGAATGGAAGGCAATTCGCCGTAGTCCATAGTCATTCGCCAGGGCTGTCCTGGGGGTGAGGGACGACCTTGACCTCACCCTCATCTCCCAAGGAGGACTCAGCGAACGTTTCCTCCTGGGACAAGTCCCGCATCCAGGCTGTCTCAGCAAGCATTTCCCAGCTCACAGGGCCGCAATGACCTTCGCTTTCTCTGGCCTATGCTGGTTGGGGAACCATCCATGTCTTCCCACCCCTCCACGGGCATCCAGCTGTCTGGCAGCTGCTCCTCCTGGTCTCCCTGAGACTGAGTGTTCATACGCACAAACTGCTCCACCGGCCTTCAGGGAGCTTCGGCCGGCACCGTACCCTGCTCGCTGCGCCATGTGTCGTGCGGGGTATCGGCGCCCAACGTGGGTCCATAGGTAGGGGAGTCAGACCACTATATTCTCGCTGGCGGCTGGGTTGGAGACACAGGAAACAGGAGCCACACTATTCGCAACCCTCACTGCGCCACTTGAAGGCTCAGCCACCATCTCCTTACTAGCCCCCATCTTCTGCTAGCGTAGCCACAGCAGTTATATTAGTGGCCAATGACTCACTGGTTACTGCTGATGGCCAACCAGCCACAGCTGACGGCCATCCAATCACAGTTGACGGCCATTTACTACCTGAGCCAGCACCTTTCCACGTGAGGCCGAGAGCCTGGAAACTGCACTCCTGGCTCTGTCCCCACAATCTCGACCATGCGCCATGGAGAATACAGTGGTATGACTCCACTACCTGTGTCTCCGTTGTTGTTCCTTTTTGGCCTTGCCATGTCCTGAGCTCTTGTGCGGGGAGTGGGAGCAGAGACCCTGCATGACACTTGGCGCAGCGAGCAGTGCTCTCCCAGTCAGGTAATGGAGTCATCTGCCCCTGGGCAGGAGGACACGAAGGCATCCCCCACACAGCGTGTGTTGCCCGGTGGCCATTGTTCTCAGGAGCTGGACCCCCACGGCAGGGCGGGAAGACGTGGATGGCTCTCCGACCAGCATAGAAAAAGCCGTGCAGCTGCCAGAGAGCTGGACCCCTATGGAGGGGTGGAAAGATGTGGACGGTCCTCTAACCGACATAGGCCGGAGAAAGCAAAGGTCATTGTGGCCGTGTGGGCTGGGAAGTGCTTGCTGAGGTGGCCCAGGTGCGGGACTTGTAGTCCCAGGAGGAAACACTTGCTGAGTCCTCAGTGGAGGATGTGGGTGAGGTCAAGGTCATCCCTCACCCCCAGGTTGGGGAGCACTTGGAGCCCTCGCCCTGTGGAGAGGGCACATATTGTGAGGCCAACGCACAGCCCTGGCGAATGACTACGGACTATGGGGAATTGCCTTCTATCCCTGATTTAATGGACCACTTGACTGTTTGCTTGGGAACGTACCACCATGTAGTGGAACTGGTGGATGTTTGCTTCCTATGTCGCACCTGGCCTCCAGAGACTATGGTGTAGGAAGACCCCTTGTTGGGGTACTGGCGGATGTTTGCTTTTGTGTCTCGACTAGCCACCATGGAGAATATAGTCGTATGACTCCCCTACCTGTGGCTCCATTGTTGTTCCTTTTTGGCCTCGCCATGTCCTGAGCTCTTGTGCGGGAAGCGGGAGCTGAGACCCTGCATGACACTCAGCAATGGTTGTTCTTGGGTGCGGGGAATGGGAATGGACAGCTTCAAATTTGTATTCTTTTTCTGTTATGTTTTGTATTGTTTTTCTAAAATAGCTATGTGTACATGTGTGATCCTTTTGAATTAGAGAGCGAGAAAGAAAAAGAAACCAGAGTGAGAAAGTAGATCCGGTATAGCTAAGTGGAGTTAACATAAATGCAAAATTTTAAAGTAAATATTTTATTAAAGTTTAACATACATACAGAAAAAAAGACACAAATAATAAGTTTGTAGTTTGATGCCTTCTCGCAGAGTACAGAAACCCAGATGCAGGTGGTTCTGCTTGTGGTTCCACAACCACGAGTCCGGCTGGTGATCATTACAGTAGGAGGTCAGCTAGTCGGGGTCAGTGATCCAAGCTGACAAATTGGAAGCCCATGATGGTAATTCTGGGAGGAAAGGTGGTAAATCCCCATTTATAGATGTGATAACTGAGTAAGAGTAACTCGAATCCCACAGCTACTAAGTGGAAAAGGTATGAGTCATTCCCAAGTAGTCAGGCTCTGGAATCAATGCCTCTCCAAAAAGAAACAATACATCAGAGGCAATCAGCAGCAGGCCTACAGGTTTGATGACTGGACACTGAGAGCAAAATGATGTAAGGGAGAGCAAGACAGCTTATATGTTAGGAAAGAGGGATGGGAAAAAAAAAAGTTCCTAGCAATTTCTACAAAAGACAGTCTGATGGGAAAGTTAATATCTATGTTTGGTACCTTTGTGCTTATGGTCCACGTGGAACTGAAAGGTGCCCTTGAGGCTGGTGGTGCCCAGAAAGATACTGAGCACAGGGCTTCTGGCCTTGCCAGGAGGTCATGGTCAGCTGAGAAAGAAAATGAGATCTGATTTGTACTTTTTTATATTTGCTGATTCATAGGAAAGCAAGACACTACTCACTATCCACCTAGAAAAGTGACCCCCAAATCTTCACCCACTTGTTTTCCCTGTGAAATTACTGTTCTGGGTGAACCATGAAGAGAGTGTACTCTGGACAAGGAGTATCGCTTGTCCAGAGTGGACAAGAATATGGAGTAAATGTTGAGGACCTTGGGTGACGACAGCAGAAAGTCACCTCTCAAAATAAAGTCAGCAGGGAACGACCAAATTTAGAAATCTTCATGGGCAACATTTCATCAAAGACATGCACCTACGGACTTGGTTTTCCTAATTAACTTAGTGATAGCACTCAGGGTGGTATGTATACGCACTGGTATACGATGATAGCATATACATGATATGCTAAGAGGGCCTGAGATGATACCTGCAAATGCCTCTATTTAGTTGTAACATCCTGTTTTGTCACTAAGTGTTGCAAGGATAGGGGCTGTGTGGTGGTTCCTCTCTACATCCTCAGTGCATCACAATGTGCCTGGTTGCTAAGAGATATAAGCATTGACTAAATGCTTACTAAATGTATAAAACACATGTCCTAGATTTTCTAGGGCAAACCAATTTAAATATTCCATTGGTTATGCATGCTGATTTAAGTTCAGAAACATTGATCACCAGAGAGTTAGGTCTATATGTGGTTGATGGGAATTGCTGAGAATTCTTTAGGAGATATTACTTAGCAGTAGCCATAACAGCAGTCTGTTTTCACAGTCCTTCTAAATCTTCCTTTGGCCCCAGTAAAGGTAGGAACAGACAGAAATGACAAAGTCCCTGACAGTGAGGGAAGCAAGTATTTTATAGAACCTAAAATTGGATCTTGATCTTCATGCTTCAGCAACTTCAGAAGTTTGCATCAGTTAAACACCTTTTTCAACAGGCATTTATTGGAGTCTTACTAAGTACCAGGATCACATTCGATGCTAAGAACACAAAAATCAATAAGATAGAATCGACAGACATGAAATAGATAAATTACAACACATGTTGGAGAGTGTTGGCATCACATTTGTTTGGCTGCAAGTAACAGGAAAGAGTGGCTAAAATAATACAAAACTTTATCTCACAAATCATGAAAGTCTAGAAGAAAATGTTTCCAGGTTTGTTCACCAGTCCAGTGATATTATCAAAAATCCCATGCTCTGTCTTGTTTCTATTTTATCCTTTGTCCCTTGGCTTGTTGCCTCATAGTCACAAAATGTTTGCTGTAGCTCCAAGTACCATGTCCTCACACAACTGCATTCAAGTCAGGCAGGAAGGAACTTGTTGTTTCTCTTTTTAACAGTATCAGTGTAAGAATTTCCAAACCTGTAGTGAATTTTTATAAAAATGTATTTGAGCCAAACTGAGGATACACCTGAAAGCAAGATCTCCACAGACTGAGAAAAATGCTTCCCGGAATGAGACTTAGCAGTTTCTTTTATGCATTTGGAATTAAGAAGGGAAATAAGGAAGATTAAAGAAGGTGGGAGAAAGCAAGGTGGGGATTGGATTACAGGATAGTTCACAAGATTATGTGCTCCCCTGAGGGGTCTGGAAAAGAGGATTACTCTGGCATTTCAAAGGTATGCTAACCTAGATGCACAGGAACAATAGACAGGGCTTGCTTAAGGCAAAGATAAGCCTTTTACTAAAGAAGTTACATGCTCAGGGAATGACTGCCCACCATGACCTGCCCAGTTAGGAACGGATGACCAATCACCCTGTGCGGTTACCCTTTTTATCCACAACAATAAACAAAAATCTTCTGAAAAGAACCCATCAACCGATTGCGCCTTTGGCTTCATTGGTCAGAACTGGGTCATGTGCCCACTCCCAAGTTAGTCACGTGGAAAGGGGAATGGGCTTGCCATGCTTGGTGTAAGCCAATTAAGCTTCATTCTCTCAGGCTGGAGATAAGTTCCTCTTCCTTGAGAATGTTGCCATGCCCTAGAAATGAGGATCCTACAACCTAAAGAAGATGTGAAAAGGAGAAGGTAACCAATCGTGTTTGCCACTGCATTAGGCATAGAGGGTGCTAGTCAATGTACCTGTTTTCTTTAATGTGATGACATGTCTTTAGCTCCAAATCCCTTCCTAGCATAAGGCCAAATCCCAGTGCAGCGTTCAGCAAACACAGGAGCTTCTGACACATCAGAATCCTATAGGATTTTGAAGACATCAAAGCTTCCAGGAACTGATCAACAACCCACACCTCCTAGAAAACCCTGGCCTTTCACTGACACTGCGCTGGCTTTGACCGCCCTAGTGCAGGGAGTAAAATAAGCTGTCAGACTCAGCTTTCGTCCTATCTTTGAGTTCTCATAACCTTAAGCTTTCACCCTTCCAACAAAAACCACAGCTTGCTGTTGTGAGTGGGAGTTTGGAATGCTGGAGGGGAAGGGTGAGAGTCAGGTCAACAGAGATTTGAAGTGGATTTCCTTCCTCAAACACAGGGCTCTTGGCAGGACTCAGCTCCAGCACGGCCTCTCCCGAATGAGAAGGAGGATGCTTTGGGGAAGGCCAGGTGGTCCAGCCACAGGGATAGTCATAATTGTTTCACAAGAAGAACAACTATATTTTATTTCCTGAAGAGCCGGAGGTTCTACTTTCAGGATGTACATAAGAGATAAATAAAGTGTGGTCGGAGTCTGGGGAAGAACGCTAAGAAACTAATTAGAGGAGAGCTCTATGGAGGGTGTGACTTTGATGAACACGCCAACAGGTACCGGAGTTACAAGGCCACAGCCAGTACACTACTGCGCTATATAATATGCGCTATGATACGATACAATATGATATGTAATCTGATGCAATATAATGTAATACAATACAACATAACTGTACGCTATAATAATAATTCACATTTATTGAACATTCACTGTGTAATAGACATGATGCAAAGTACTTCCCTGCGTGATTACTTATAATCATATTCACAGTGTAAGTTCCATTATTGTCCAGAGGTTGGTAACTCATCGAAAGCCATCGTGTTAGGTGGTAGACTCCGGACTCCAGGGCCCAGGGCTGTCTGCCTCCAGAGCACACATCCCACTTCCATGCTTTGCTGTCTGCCTCCAGGTTGCCTTTATCCTACCAGGGTATTAAAGAATATTGTGGCGACAAGACCAGGTGGCAGCAACAGACAAGAAGACACTGAGAGAGTTGAAGTGAAAAATAGCTCAACTGGCTCTGGATTGGGAACACATGTTCAATTGGCTAGAGAAATGAAAGAAATAAAACCAAAAAGTTATTTTAATCCTGCCCAAATCTTCAGAGAGCAAAATAGTTCATTTAAAGGTTGTTTTGTTTTACGGTGTTCGGGAAAGTAAAGAACAAAAGAGGCAATGCTCTATCGAGAGGAATTACATACACAAATGAAGTTCCTTTCTCAGCATAAAATTCATGCCCATTTATGTGTGCATTATCCAGGTTTTATAATTTCTCGTGTGTTTCCACAATTATCCTCTACCTAAATAGTTCATTCATTTACTCGTTAACTCAGATACTCATTTATTCTTTCCTTCATTCATTTACCTAGTTGTTCCTTAGATGTTTATTCAGTACCTTCCATGTACTGGACACCAAGGAGGATAATAGAGACCTAAGAATTTTTTTAAAACGCCGTGTCCTGCCTTAAATGGAATGGAATTTAACATGCTGATAACATGTGGTAGTTGTCCTTCGGCTCCACTCTCAGCGCTCAGTTATCTGTGAATGGTTGTCTGCTGGGGGACTCCTTTAGACCTCTGGCGTGGCCCTGCTATGCTGTTGGGAGTTGCCTGTCCCCGATTTAGCACTGAAAGTGAAGGTCCAGAGGAGGAGACACTGTGAAGAACAGAGGACATGAGATCTGTCCGCCGTCTGTCTGACTGGAGCAAATCCTGGTGCAGGGTTCAGCAAACCCTTAGGACGTTCTGAGACATCAGAATCCTATAGGATTTTGAAGACATCAAAGCTTCCAGGAACTGATCAACCCGGCTTCGTCACTTTAAGATTTCCCTGACACCTAGGGAGGGGCACGAGGCTAGGTAGGGCAGGTGCCTGGGGCGGTGTTCATTCTCCCGCAACTGGATGGTTGATGGCCACTTCCCGGGTCTGGCCTTTGGCTTAACTCATAGATCCTAACAAATGTCTCAGCCTCAGCCCTCTAGCTCATTTCTCTATGCCCTGAAACAAACAGTGATGAGCACCATTCTTGAAACAGCTCTAGAATTGTCCACCTGTCCTCTATGTGGCCTCTCTTAGGGCGCCTATTACACAAAGTTTCCAGACTGTCTCCCTCCAATCATCCTGTCTGAGGAGATATTGTAGTCACTAACGATGGCCTGTGTCAAAAATGGCTCTCTGTAGTGATGAAAAATGTCTTAAGCACGTTTCTACATTTGAGGCAGTCCATCTCCGTGAGGGACACCCAGTCATGATGATGCCCCAGAAAAACGTACATTGGTGTGGTAGAAAGGACAGTGGAATGGGACCCAGCAGGCCCCACTCCCACCATCAAAGCCTAGATATTTGTTCCTGCCCATTTCTATGCCCAGATTTTCTCTTCTATAAAATAAACAGTTCAGAGTAAGATAAGGCCTCAGGGCCTATCGAGCTTGGACAGTCCAGGACTCGCTGAGTACTTTATGTATTATCTGCTTTGGCAGTTTGCACTGAGAACCACACTGCAGAGCCTTAGCACGCCCTGATGTTTGCTCAAGTGGTAAGTATGTTCAGTTTCCAAGAGGCGCATGTGCAAGCATCTTTGGCTTTTGGAGTTCAGGGGGTAGCTGGCATTCCCAGCCCAGGCCTGGGATGCAGCAGCTCCTCTATAAAAAGGCACTTTGCTCTCCTTAGGAGCCAGTCTGTCCGCACGGCAGAGGGCAGCCTGGGGGAGGAACCACATCTGTGTGCTCTGCAGCCTGGGCAGAATGTCCCAGGGGCCAGCAATCCCAAGCACCTATGAATGGAGAGAGGGGAACAGTTAGTCCCAGTGTGCATATTTGGAATCCTAACTCCTATTTGATCTTACAAACTTGGAAGCCTATAGAAACTGGAAATGCTAATGCCCAGAGGCCATGCAGTGTGGTGGAAAGAAAACTGGCATCAGAAGTTCTGGTTTGAGTCTTGACTCTGACCTTACCAGCTACGTGACTGGGAGCCGGTCTCCGCCCCGTGCTAAGTGTGGGTTTGTTTTTATCTATCCAGTGAGGCGAATGAGGTCTTTCCTGATGACCTCGTAGGGCTGGTCTTTGTTGGTTACTTTTCTTGCACACAGTGTGCAAACCCACAGTGATGCCTTAGTCATGACCTAATGACAATACGAGGGCAGGATAATGATAAGATTAATATTCATTTTTGTGGCAAATCTCTTGTTAATAATTATTGCTTTCAGTTGTTGAGTTCTTACTGTGAGCCAGACGCTGTTGTAAGGACTGTAGAAACATTATTTCCTAGCTCAAGGTCACGTGGCCCGTAAATCTTACAGCAGGACTCAACCCAGACGTCCCTGACTTCAGAGCTAAGATCTTAACCCCGTGCGTGCTTCATTCCTCATGACCAAACAGCCAGTTTCTTCAAGTCCTGACTTGCAGAAAATGAGTGAGATGTGCTGCCATGCCTGCTCACATTCACACAAGCAAAATCAATCAATCAAATCCTTTGGAACAGCCAAGCACAGAAACTTTGGGCTATCATATGTTAAGACATTTATGGAGCAGAGTTAAAGAAGTACATGTGTAGAAACAAATGTGATCCTATTTCCACTAATATTTTATCAACATTGCTTACAGCCTTATGTAAAGCTTTTTCTTTTCTTAGGCTTGTCCAGAATGGGCATTCATTCCAACCAACTAACCCCTTCTTCCATTCCTACAAGAAATATTTTTTAACACCGTCTCGTGCCAGGAACCCAAGAAGTGCTCAGATTCAATGGTGAATGAAGAGTTCTGCCCTCAGTGATCATTCTAGTGGAGGATACTGACAGGCATACAATTAGAGCATGGAGGTCCTTTGATGGGGGCATGGGCAGAGTTCTCTCTGGGAATCTAGGTGGCCTGTAGTTTTTCTTGTTGCTTTCATAGAGCAACCAACTTCTTCTTAATTGCTTACCACCAAAATCTCTATTGTTCCTTTTGGGAGGGCAGGGAAGAGCTTCAACATCTTACATTCTTTTGGCCTGCCCCTCCCTCTAGACAAAATCTCAGAGCCACTGCTTTGGATCTGGAAGACGGGGCAATGACCCACCTCTCTTGGAATACCATTCCTGCTCTAAGGAGCTGGGCACTGGCCAGAGGCAGTAGCCTCTAATGTTCTCAACTTGCTTCTCCCAATGTGGAATATTCTCTTTATGAGCAAGCTGGTGGTGAAGGGAATTTATCCCAGTGTTATCTGCCTTCTTCACCTGGGATAGAATCAGTGGGGCCATGAGTGGAGCTGAATGGAGGAAGGGAGCCTGTGACCTCTTGGCCAGCCTTGCCTAGAAATTAGCCTCTGCAGCAGGCAGCTAGAGGAGGATGAGAAATGTTGGTATCTGACCATCTCAGGAAGATACTAGAACAACTGACTTGTAGCTTGGGGAAGAGGGATCCCCCCCTGTAGTAGAATTTCCATCATGCGCATCTGGGAGGAGGGACAAAGGAGGGAGGAGATCATGACTCAAGTGACATAGGCGCTTACTGCTCTCACCAAGATTCAGTGGATTTTCTTGAATAAATGTTTCTTCATTTGCTGTATTCCCTTAGGCGGTTTACAGATATTTTACATAGTTGTTGGCTTTTTACCAGTTAAGATTGTTTTGTTGGGGAGTGAATCTGCAGAGCTCCTTATATTGCTACTCCAGAAGTCAGGTCTCTCTAGTTATCTTTAGATGAAACTTAACTGCTTAGAGTAAAGACAACAAATTAGTATAAATACCAAAAGTTAGAACAAACTTGAAGTCTAACTAATTTGGCTATTGGTTATGTCTATTATTTACAAATAGATTATTTGTAGCTCATTAACTGGAAACTTGTTTCATTTGTATTGTAATTCATTAATCAAAAAATATGTTGAGTGGTGAGGCTCTAATGTGGTTTGACTTTTTAGATAAATTCCAAGATTTGTATATCAAGTTCCAGTGGAGCATTAAATAACCATTTTAGAGGATCGAAAAATTGTTGATTATATGCATTTTCTACAATGCAGATATTTCAGTACCTTAAGTGTGAGTATGCTTACCTACCAAGAGTCTGGGTAGGTTTTAATATGTCTGCTCTGTACCATATCTCATGTTTGCAGGACTGGCACCGTAAGAAATTAATTTATCTTATAGAACATATTGTCTCTGCTTTAATTAATGAAGACATTTATAGAGTATCTACTGCCCGGAAAGTCACTGTGCTAAAATGCAAATGTTGTACAAAATACCTGTCTCCAAGGAGCTAATCATCGAACTGGTAATACATTGTCTAAACACATGAAAACAATAACTTCTAACTCAAGACAGCATAGTTCAATGACAGGTGAATAGCACAGGGACTTAGAGGTGAGTCATGCCATTTAGGTTGAAGTCTCATGTTTTAGTTAAAACAGTGGCTTAAAACAAAAGCAATATACTTTTTCTTTCCTCTCCAAAATCTTTCCTTTGGGCAGGGCTCAGTGGGGAAGGCTTGTCTCTGTTACCTGGGAAGTAGCTGGTGATTGATGGTGAATAATTAAGGGCTGGAGGATTGGCTTCTGTCATGTGACTAGTAAGGTGGTGCTGGCTTTTGGCTAGGCACTCAGCGGGTGCTGAGAGCCAGAGATCTTCGTTTCTCTCCTGGAAAGTTCTTGACAGAGGGCAAGAAAAACGAGGACTTTTCTCAAAGTCCCCATTTATTTTTTCAAAAAAAGGTCATTGAAATTGCCTGTATTGGAGTCCAAGAATATTAGAGTTTGGGGGCGGGGGGAGAAATCAAATTGCAAAAAGATGAGGAAAGGCGTGGGGTGGGGAATTGAAGCGGGTTCATCTCTAATCCAGAAAGTAAACAGTAAAAGGCAAGAGGAAAATTGGTTGGTAGCCAAAGAAGCAGTTCAATCAAATAAATGTTTTCTTTCAAGTTAGGAGAGATCAAATTATCATAGGAAACAGAAAAGAAAGAAAAATCTTCAGTATGTGACCTGCATTAGACTGTATTTCTAATAGTATTGCATTTTGAATAATCTACTTGGAATTACTAAAGTATTTCTTGGGCTCTCTTGGGGTCTTGATTTGTTTAGATGCTTCTGTGCCCAAGAGAGAGTCTAAGATTTTGACAATATTCCTTCTTTATATAATCTGAATCCAATACTTCTAGAAGAGAGTTAGTTGTTTTCTAATCCTGTTTTCTTAGAGAATAGTCCATTTGGAGAGTAAGAGAAGGCTGAGTACTTCCTAGCCTCAAGCAAAGTAAACAGCCCTGAGGGGGCAGCCAAAGGTATAACTCTGAGTGGAAATTTGCAGAGAAATTGCAATAATTTTCTCCAAAGCACGATGTGTCTTTATTCATAACCACCTATTGGCTTGCTATAGCCACCTGACACCAGAAAGCCCATAAAGGACTATGCTACTATTTGCCACTAAGGGCTCTCATTGCTAGCAGGGAAGGTAGGGGGTGGCAAGGAGGAGACTTAGGAGAGCTACCATTGAGAGCTGCTACTTCTGACAGCAACTGCTGCGCCTGAGAGTTCCTGCTACAAAGATTCCAGGGTATAGAGTTCAGTGGGAACCCACTTCAGTTCCTGACAATCAACAGTGATGGAAGCAGACTCAATTGCACTTTTCCTAAAGGCACTGCTGCCTTGGCTATCATATAGATATAAGGCATATAGATACTGCTGTGAGCCTCTGAGAGGCAACTCTCTAGGGAACTGAATTTAGATATAAAAATACGGAGGATTCCTTGGAGGCCAATGGTCCAATCTGCCCTCCTAGCAAACGTTGGTCTTAACGTTGATGGGTAGAGCAGATTGACATTTAGTAGACTTCAAGTGAAAAGCAGATAGTATAGTGGAAAAAGCACAAGCCTTGGAGCCTGTTGAGATGGGTTTGTATTCATGCTCTGGTACTTTCTAGTTTGTGCCAATTGATGATTTGTTTCAGTTTTCTTGTCATAAAAATTTTTTTTGAGTCTCATAAGTATGTTAGAATAAGGGCCGAATGAAATAATACAGGTAGTAGCACCTGGTATATTGCAGGTATTCAAAGTGTAATAGCCAATAGTATTCTTTCGTGTCTGGACCCCATTAAAGTGGAAAGCCATGAAACTCCAAGGCATCCAGCCAATTATTGAGTCCTTGAATTATACCCTGCTTCTTATATTCCTATGGAAATAATCTAGGAGAATGGAGTTTGGGAAAATCATTAAATAAATTACTCGAGGCAGGCTTTGTTCCTAGGAGAGCCATCACATGTTACATGGAGATGGACTTGAGAATGATCCTAGAAATTTCATGTGCTTTAGAGACCAACATACCCATTGTATGTATTTTTAATGATGACTCCAGGATATATTATCATCACACTGTTGAAAGAATTGTAGTCACAAAGGATTTTGTTTCTGGAAAAGGTTTTCAATGTAAGTTTTCTTCATGGCATGTATAAAAGATGCAAGCCAAATTTCTCTTTTAAAAACCCACTGCTGGATTAATTTCACCCTTCCCCAGCTCTACATGTAATAGCTAGATGACTTGGGTATCACTTTGCAATTCAAAACCTGGGCCTTCCAAAGATGCTTCTTGATTTGATGTTCCAGGTGGTTGAGAAGAAATGGACACTAAGTGACTGCTTGAGGCTTTGAAAGGTCATGATACACTTCCTTCGGCAGGCTAGCGAATGTCAATGAGTACCTGAACTTTAAGCCTCACCGTTTTCTGATTATAGATACAAATCATGTGACAGTGGCTAGTATCGCCTTCTCATGCATATCCAATGCTCGATTAAGTCAGGGCTCAAAGCTGGTGGGCATTTCTGTGACTGGCATTTCAGAAGTGTATTTATTTCAGTCCTACATTGCCTTTCTCACTTAACTCCAGCATCAAAGGAATTTGAACAATTTTGCTGGTGGGTAAAGAGGAAGGTAATTCCTCACTTTACGTATAATCATTCACACGCTTAGAGTTCTCAAAATGTATCATTTTTTCACAACTCAAATTTTGCACATCATTCATTTGCTGATGTTAAAATAACTGACACATTTCAAGAAACTAGTGAAGGATATGGAAATGAGCATTTGAAACATCGTTATACAATAAAAATCCATAAATTTTTATGGTAATACTATAAGAGGTAATGCTACTTTTGGTGTAGCAACAAATCATTGATCCAGTATGGAACAGTTTTGAACATTATGAACTATTACTTGCATCTAGTGTTTGGTACAGATAAAAATATTTTACAATTAAAATGTTTTTCACATATGCTGTATCATTAATATACTCAAGCTCAATGAAGTAGATTTTCACATGTTTGTTCAACAAATATGTATTGAAAGTCTATTTTGTGCCAAGCCCTGAATGAGCACTGCATTTTAAAAGATCTCATCATAGCTGGGTGTACAGACAACAAATTGTATGGACACATAAATAAAATAATTACAGAATGTTATATGTATTATACAGGAAATAGTTTACAAGCGTGGTAAATTTTATGAGGTGATCTACTTTAGATAGAACAGACAAGGAAGGATTGCCTAGGATGTAAGCAAAGTGACACTTAAGCTAAACCCAAAGAATGAGAAGCTGCCTATTTGGAGAATAGCAAGAAGGGTATTTTAGACAGAGGAAAAGCAAGAATAGAATCCCCTCATGGGAAAAGAGCTTGGCACAGTGTAGAAAGAAACTCAACATGGTATGACTGGAGAAGCATCAGCAAGGAGGAGAGTAGAATGATACCAAGTGTATTTTCTGATTATCCCCGTTTAAAATATGAGGAGAATGAGGCTCAGAGAGTAACTGTCTACGCATACAGAGGCGATAAATGCCAACAAACCTAGGCAAGGAATCCTGGTTTTCTAATTGTGATCTCAAGCCTGTTGTGCTATTCTAAAGAGGAGAGAGATGAGGGAAAAGATGGACAAATGATGCAAAAGTCATTATGCCTAGACCCTTGAAACTTGCTGTAATGCTATATATGGGTTTACTACCGTATTTGGTTGTGTATAATGTGCTCCCGTGTACAATGTGAACCCACGTTTTAGGGCCAAACTTTCAGGGAAAAACTCTTTCGTTTAAATTTTTTAATTCAAATTTTTATTTGTTTACATTTAGGTACTTGTTTTTTGTATTATAAAGGAATTTTAGTATTTAGTTTTTAACATATTATGGTACAAATAATTTTGTATTTACAAATAATTACAAAACACAATTACAAATGCAAGGCACAAGAAATTTTATGTACTGGTAATAAATCTATGCTATTTACGCATCATAGAAAGCCAAGAACTCTTCGTCATTGCAAGTTCGTCGTAAGTTCAACAAAACCAATGGTCCTATTCCAGGGTATTATTTTGCATACGAATATCGTTACTGATTTCTAGAGTTACTTTTTTAACTCATAAGCACAAATAAAAGAATTAAAACCATTTATGTAGATATGGAATTAGTACTACTCATGTATAATGTGCATCCTTATTTTTCCCTCACAAATTTGGGCAAAAAAGTGCACATTATACATGGCAAAATACAGTATAATCCTTCTTATCAATTCATTCATCCCTAAGAGTACTGACAAAGTTCTAGTACAATAAAAACGAGAGGAAATGATGGCACACTAAAGTAGAGATCGGCATTCCAAAAAAAGTAAAAAGTCATTACAAGAAAGGCAAAGGTGGTTCAAACAATACTGGTTCAACTTCCTCAACTTCTTTGACTGCTGGAAACTGTTGGGAATCTTGTAGTCACTAAATGTATCATCCAGTTATGTAAAACACAAACAAATTGACATAAAGCTAGGAATTCTGGCTTCTGTATTCCTTGGTATTTTGTTTTGACTTTGAAGTAAAATTATTTTTAATCTAAGATGTAGCAGATGTTTCTAGAAATGGTTTCCACTGTAGGAGGGAAGTAGTGTTATCGCCTGACACGCGGCACTATCACAATTACTAAGAACCTCAGCTGTGGCCAAGTGGGATGGGATATTGCCAGTCACAAATTTGCTAAAACTTGAGAGATACGGTACCAATGGTAACTTTAAGAGCCGTGTAGTTGGCAGGCTCAACCTTCTACACCACAAATTCAAGGCAAAATATGCAAACCAAAAGGCCTTTCCCATGATACTTCCTCCACTGTTGTCGGCAGAGGCAGATCCAGCTGTAAATCAGGCTCAGGACCTGAGTGTGAGGGTCAAATTGCAGAGAAGGATTGATATGCAGCCCCCTCAAATCTCATATGCTGTCAGGGCCTTGATATGGAAGGGATAGGAAGGACCCTGGAACATGGGATGGGGACAGGTAGTAGATAGAAGAATTTGAGAACCCTGAGTCTTCACAATCCCCTGAACCCTCTGGGCCATTCATTATTCCTTGCCTAAAAAGTATTACAGTGGCTTCCCTTGGGGCAGGTGTCTTGTATGATGATAACATTTCTTCTTCAAGATTTGTCCCTATCTTCCTCACGACATCTAGGTCTATAACCACGATAAACTCCTCAAATTGTCCAACTGGGAAAAGATTGTTGTGAAGATTAATACAAAATACATGTGTATTTTAGTTTTATAGTGCTGCTGTAATGAGTTACCACAAATTTAAATAATACAAATGTATTATCTTCCGTTTCTGTATGTCAGAAGTCTGGCACAGTCTCCCTGGGCTAAAATCAAGGTTTCAGCAGGGCTGCATTCCTTCCTGGAGGCCCTAACATAGAGTCCACTTCCTTGCCTTGTCTGGCTTCGAGGACACCTACCCTCCCTGACTCATGACCCCTTCCTCCATCTTCAAAGCCAGCAATGGCAGGCTTCTCACATCGCATCACTCTGATCTTGTCTTGCACCTTCACATATAAGGATCCTTATTATTACACGGGGCCCACCTAGATAATCCAGGATAATCTCCCCATTTTTAAGATTAGCTGATCAGAAACCTTAATTCCATCTGCAACCTTAATTCCCATTTGCCATCACGTAACTAATTCACAGGTCCCAGGGATTAGGATGTCGACATTTTTGGAGGTCATTATTCTGCCTATCACAATAGGTAAAGATTCTAAGGTCAGTTTCTGGTACATAGTAAATGCTCAATAAATGTTTGTTGTTATTATTATTCTCTGTTTCTACCCCTGGGCTTCTGTTTGCAGGTGGGAAAAAAAATCACAACCATGTGAACCAGAGGCATCTTAAACCTAGTGTTCCCCCTCACCCTCAGTAATATTCCCCTCTTCTACTTCTTTTTCTGATGTCCCCAAGCTGCCATTTTCCTCCAGCCCCTTCCCCAGTCTCTATGTCCTCTCTATTAGCAGATGGTTTTGTTGCCTACTTCAAACCAAAAACTAAATTTGGATTGAGCTACAGCAGCCTCTGGCGCTCCCACCTATGAATGTACTTACCACTGCTCCCAGTCTTGGGTCTTTCCCAGTTGTCTCAGAGGATTACAGGTCCTCTCTCGTACTCAGGGCCAACTCCTCCACACTTCCTCTTGGCCATCAGCTTCAGGATATTGCTCCCATCCTTGCTTCTCTCTACTTTTTCTCTGCCTTTCACTATTGACTATTACTCCCTCCTGAGCTGCTGTCTGTAATTTCTTGCTTTCCACAACAGGCTTCTGTGGCATTATTTTCTGCTGGTTCTATTTGTCCCTCTCTCATCACTTCTTGGTCCCCTTCAAAGGCTCTACCTCTACATGCTCCTCCATCTGTGGGAGCTCCCCAATCCTGTTCTTGGCCCCTGCTGTTCTCATTTCACTGTCATCTGATGTGTGGTGTTCATTTCATTCATCCTTGTAAGACTCGGCACCTTCAGGAAGCCTTCCTTTGATCTCTCCTAGGTGCCTTTTCTCTGAGATTCTCTAGTATTCATGAGTACCTGCGCGTTTATATCATATTATATCGAAATGCTCTCTTTGCTGGTCCATCTTCTTATCATACTATAAGCTCCACATAAATACAGATAAGATTTTAGTCATTTTTCATTCTCTACGGCCAGCTACAGAGTCTGGAACACAATTAACTCTTTTTCTTTTTTCTTTAATTGGGGAATATTCCAGGACCCTTCAGCTCCAAGTCAAGTCATTGTTTTCAATCTAGTTGTGGAGGGCACAGCTCCTTGGCCCATGTGGGAATCGAACAAGCGACCTTCGTGTTATGAACAGTACGCTCTAACCAACTGAGCCAACCGGCCACCCCACAATTAACTCTTGATATAAGTTTGGTGAGCTTTTGAATCTAAAATAGAAAAATAATGCTAAATATATAAAGTCCTGGACTTAATCTTTCTTGTCCACTACATCCACCTTCTGCTGAAAATTATATATGTTCTATTATGTAAAAGATGCTCTATAAAGTGAAATAACATTTTCTAACAAACATTACTAGTGTCATTCTATTTTGCATATGCATAGCAAAAGAAACTTTGTTAGGCTGGTTAATGTGTGATCATAAACAATTTAATGTAAAGTAACTTCAAATACTAGTTCTAATTTCTGTATCCAAAATGCTTCCTTTGCTCAATATATTTTTGGAACTCCACAGAGTAAAATGCTCTCATTTGTGCAGTGCTTATGTGGTTCTGAATGTCCACAACATGGCAGTTAGTGATGGATGGCTGATTAAAAGCTCTGGAAGTCCAATAATAAGGTCAGATTTGCTTAGTACTTAACTGTAGCCTCCACTAAAAAATAAAAAAAAAAATTTTTAAAAAGTCCTTTCAATAACGATGAAATTTGGTAACTTAATTTTTAAATTTCCTTTGCATCTCAGGAAATCATGAAAGAGTAGATAGTTGTTTGTTTGTTTGTTTTTCCTGCTTCTCCTCTTCGCTCTGCTGTAAAAGTATCAAGGTCGCCTGGGATGGCTGCTCTGTTTTAATTGTCAGGGGCATATGTTTTGTTGGTGGATGAAGTGATACATCCGGACGCCAAACATAATTTTGCGAAGTTCTTTGGCATGGCAAATGTTACACAAACAAGAGAAGGTACTTAGAATAAATGGCAACATACAAATGCAGCTTCCTTTGGAGCTTTTCAAATCTGGATATACTGAATTAGGAGGAAAAAAAAGAGTTCAGTAGATTCAGTTTGTGGTTCATCCTACCTGTTTACTGGGTCGTCTTTTTTTTTTTTTTTTTTTTTTTTTTTGTCTCTAGCCATATTGAGTAATCTATCTACACAGTACTGGATGGCTTCAAAGAATAGTAGAAATATATTTGGGTCACCCATGGAATAACATGTTTTGTTTTGTTTTGTTTTGTTTTGTTTTTTTCTCTTAGTATTGCAGGATGGAAATTGTGCCAGCTTGCTTTGTCAGTACAGGAAGCACTCGATAAATATTTAGTGAAATAAATCCAGGTCAGGCTATGTCCCCAGTGCTGGGATACAAAGAGAAATAAGACAAATTCGCCCTGGAGGAGTTCACAGTTGGGCACAAAAATCAGATATGCTACAAAGGGGATAATAAAATATGATACAAGCAAGGTGCTATGGGAACCTACCCTGTTTCCCCGAAAATAAGACCTAGTTGGACAATCAGCTCGCCTGTGTCTTTTGGAGCAAAAATTAATATAAGACCCGGTCTTATTTTACTATAAGACCAGGTCTTTAATATAAGACCGGGTCTTTAATATCATATCATATCATATCATATCATATCATATCATATCATATCATATCATACCCAGTCTTATTTTACTTTAATATAAGACCGGGTCTTATGTCATATAATTAATATAAGACCGGGTCTTATATTAATTTTTGCCCCAAAAGATGCATGAGAGCTGATGGTCCAGCTAGATCTTATTTTCGGGGAAACACGGTAGTAAAAGGTAAAATTTTTAGGTGGAATCGGGAGGATTCACAGCGAAGGTGACATTCTTCAAGACGCAGTAGGCAGAGAAGCTAGAGGAGAAGGGAGAGAGGGAGGGGCACCCCTTGAGGTCTCAGAGTATATGGGACTCTTTGTACTTTGGTTCAGGTAAAGCATGAAGATGCTGAAGAGGAGGGGACAATAAATTCACTTTGGAAAAGCAGTGTGAGGTTGGATTGTGAAAAGCATCATAAATCTTACAAAGGCAGGTGAATTTCATTTTCCTCACTGAAAGTTCAATCTTTAAAGCTCTGTGTTGCCTAGAAAACTGGTTTCTTCAAAGGCCGTTCCTAGGCATGCTAGTTCTATAGGACGTTAAATGGTATTTTACCAAAACACCTGAATTTCCTGAAATTTGTACAGTCCATCTACCTGTAAGATAGATGAAGTTAAACCAAATTATACTGTATAACTAGACCCAGTAGGTCTGCTTCCTCCTTGAATGGATTTTACCGTTCTGTCCTTCAGTGAGATGATGTAGGTCTGCGCTGAGAATTGTAACAAGAAACGGTTTGGTGTGACATTTATGTATGCTGTATCTAAAGAGCTGGTTTGTCTTTACCTTAAAGGCAACTTGAGTTTTGCCATTGATTGTGTGTCATTGTTTTGTCATAAACACCAAGACGCCTAGAGGGAAATTTGTGGCTCCAAAGGAGTGTCCTTAGAGCATGCATTCTTGGATGTTAACTGAACCCAGGATTTTGTTTGACTTCCTACGTTTGTATTCCCTTTGCTGCAACGCCTTCACCTACTCATTTGAGGCTTTTGCAAGCATTTTGCAACCTCTTTCTGATCCTTTTGGGGGAAAAAAGCCTGAGATTAAGAGGGATAATGAATGTACATTGCTTACCACACTGCCTGGCATATAGTACATGCCAAATAAGGACTTGTTTTTATTATTCTGGTTTTTCTCAATCCACCATGTGGACCAAAATGGAAAGATAGCATATATGACTGACAGAAATGATTTTCAAATTCTATTTTCATGGTCTCAAGCCGCATTAAGCACATAATTAAATGGACAAGTGTGAGTCGAACAATTACCAATGCAAGTCCCTGAGCCTTGTGCTATGAAAGAGACAAGTCAGTAAATCAAAAAGATGGTAAATGGGGCTTCTAATCTAATGAGGGAGCTAAGATATCATGATAGGCCTTAGGATTCTCATCTGTAAAACGAGAATAATACAACCTGTTTTATGTGGTCATTGTAAGGATTCTTACTTTATACAAGTGCCAAGAATAGTTCCTGACATATAATAAGTGCTCAGTTAATGTTGTTGTTACTGTACATTATCCCCAGAATGTACAGTCAACAGGGACTCTAAAAATTCAGACAAAGGGGAAACCACTTCCAGGTGAAGTCATCCAGGAAGGCTTCCCAGAGGAGGCGGGATTTGAGCTAGACCTTGAAAGATGGAGATAATTCAACTATACAGAGAGGGGCAGGGTTGTTCATCCTTTCGGGAACCCAATAAAAAAAGGCAGAGAGGAGGGGGTATCCCATCAGAAAGAGACCTCAGGAGAACAGAGGACTGGTGAAGGGGATGAGTGGGTGTCAAGGCTGGCAAAGGCTCCTGTCCTGTGTCCTCACTGCACACAGCGTCAGCACTACCCAGGCCCTCCCCACGCATCTCCTGAAAGAAAATCCAGTGCTGTTGTCAGAGGGACACGCTGAGAACTCCTCTGAATCCTTTAGCTACCCGATAGCCAATAGGAAAATTACTTCAGGGCGTGGTAATTAGAGGGAGCTACCAAACCCCCTTCCATCTCCCCACTGAATTCCTACACACAGCCTCAAACAACCACGATTCTATTTTGGGCAATAGAGTGTTTAGGAAGAAAAGTGCAGGAAATGTGAAATGAGAAGGTGGCAGCAGAATTCCCATCTGCGCAGACACTGAAAGGCCTTTATTAGAGAATGTGAGAGAGAAACTCAGTGAGTTCCTGCAGCACGGCCTGGACGGGCTCCAGTGTGCAGGCTGAGGAAAGTGGCAGCCAAGATGGCTACAGCCATTTCAAAGACAAGGCTTGCCAGGCTCCGTTTCCACATTTATCTGTTTGTTTAAAGAGAAGAAAATCTATTTTTAAAAATATCCCATAGTCTGGTATTTCTGGACCCCTTAAAATTTGGAGGGGAAAAATACCCACCAGCTGAAAGATGTTAGTTTAGATAATTAAGCATGATCCTTGTATGAAGAAGAAAAAGAAAAATTTCAACTACAGCAGTGAAATGTGAATCAATAGAGTATATGGAGGTTTGATTGATGTGTGCAGGCCAATGAGCTTATGTCTGTTGGTGACAGGAGCCTTAGAAGCAGAAGGATGAAGATACCAAGCAAAGAGTGAAATTCCAATTATAGTTATTTGTTTATTTGTGCCCGGACTCATTCCAAAATTATTTGAGCTTACCGAAATTCAAGCCGAGAAGTCAAGCTATCCAAAGTAACACCTGCTGATAGCACTGAGCCGCACTTAAAGCAAATGCTAAACTCTGTACAGGGAGAGTTTTTTTTTAACCTTCCTTTTTTCTTTCTTTCTTTTTTTTTTAATTTTCCTTTCTGCCATGTGACACTGTTCTGAACAGGGAAAAGCAGGCCATTCATTTGAATCAAACCTACACTCCCCAGTTCTGTCACTGTCCTAAACACCAGAGAAACATGTTTCACAAAGGGAACTTTTCCAAATTAAAATTTGCATTAAAGTTTAAGATATAGATATCTACACAAATCACAAATATACAGCTGACTGAATTTTCACAATGTGAAAATGTTCCACATAGCAGCACCCAGATCGAGAATAAAAGCCTTAGTGGGGTCCCAGATGCCCCAATGTACCTGTACCTTCCACATACCCTGCACCTCCAGGGTAACTATTGTCATGATTTCTCACACCATAGATGACTCTTGCATCCTTTTGAGCTTCTATAAATGGAATCGTACATCATTTGCTCTTTTGGTTCTGGCTTTCACTCAATATTACATTTGTGAAATTCATTCGCAACATTTATTCTCATTGTCACATAGGACTTATTTATTTAAAATGCCGTGATTTACTTACCTATTCTATGCTTAATAGACATTTGGGTTATTTCCAGGAACTAATGGTTTCTTTGGGACTAATCAAAATAGTGCTGCTTTGAACATTCTTGTACATGCCTTACATAGGTTGGGATTATTCTCAGAAGGATTGCTGGATACATTTCTGTGTGCTTGCCATTCACTAGAAACTGTGAAAGTAGGCAAGGCATTGGAATAAAAGCACAGAAAAACCCAGTCGTGGCTTGCAAGGACCTCATGATCCAGTGAAGGACAGCTGAGCTGGCAAATACTCTTAGATGTTTCTAAGGGTCACGAGCGACAGCACCTGCGACTGGATGAGGGAGGGAAGTAGAGTCACGCAAGCCTTCCCAGTGGAGATGACATTTGAACTGACTTTCGAAGGATGAATAGGCATTGATGGGGAGACAAAGTGGAGAAGGCAAGGGAACAGCATGTGGAAAAGTAGAGACAAGGGAAAAAGTAGGTCAAGTCCAGAAACCATGTGTCAGAGAAGCAGAGGAAGCGGGGGGCATGTGTGAGGATGGTGGGGCTGAGTAGGTAAGTTGGGGGCATATCATGAGGTACCATGCTTTGCATCTAAGGAATATATACATTATCCTGAATGTGATGGAAAGCTGCAGAAGATTCTAGGGCCACGGAGTGACAAGATCAGTTCATTCAAGTGGCTATGTAGAGATGGGATTGGTGAAGGAGAGCCTAGAAATTAGGAAATGACTAGAGAGAATGCTTTACCTGTAAAGGGGAAAGGGAATAGAGTATCTTAGCAGATGATTCTAGGTGATTCTTGGAAGAAAGTCTGGCTTTGTCCCAGTATCCAGGGCAAGACTCTGGACAACTTCTAATGGAATACAGAGGATGTGTGTGGGGAGGGAGACAGGGTGGTGAGTATGTGTCTGGGTGCCAAGTTTCAATGTGCAGAAACCACACAGAGTAATTCATGCAGAAAGCTTTTGGGGCCAGCAGGCCACCTGCTGACATCCAGACTGGTGCAGGCAAGGAGCCCTCTGCTTGAAAGCGGAAAGGCAAAGCATATGTGTGAGGAGTTCAGGCCAAAAAGCAAATGCACTCCAACATGGGTCTGGAGCAGTGGTGCCAAGATCTCATCACGCACTCTCCCCTCTGGAGACCGAAATGGAATACTGAGTGGGGATGAACAAATTCTAATCCTGCCCACCTCCCTGTTGGACCCATGAGAGGATTCTAGAAAAGTCACCAAGCCTCTGTTTTCATGATTGAAATCATAAATTCAGTAGTAATATTTTATGTAAAATTACCTAATGTGGTGGCCTGTTGGGAGCCCAGAAACTTGATATAGCAGAGAGGTGTATAGAATAAAATAGGATGGAGAGATGCTAATTACTTTAAGTTCAATTTTATATTCAAAATTTCCTTCTAGTTCTTCAAAGCATAAAATTAGTTATATATTAGAAAGTATGAAAAATTCAGAAATGTAGAAAACATTTGCCCATGTTCCACTGGCCAAAGAATACCACCGTTAGGAGAGATTTTTTTCCCTCCTCTTTTCCTTTTTTTCTTTCTGTTATTCCTTGTATTAATGTACATATTTCTACATAGTTGCAGTCATAAGGCAACCTTCATTTTTTCGCCATAATTGGCATTATCTCATATTGCTTAAAAATTTTTATGACGATAACTGTTTTTATTTAAAAAGTTAAAATTTCATTGCAAAATGTATAGGCAATACTCTGCAAAAAAGAAAAGAAAAAAACACCCATTTGTCCCTCCACCAAGAGATAATCACTATCAGTTCTTAGTACATCTCTTTCTTAGTATTTTATGTCTTCTTATCTATAATTTTACAAAATTATTATTTTAATACACCTGCCATTTTGCAATTTTTAAATTATTACCTATGTATTATATTGTTCCTAACTGTATTCCATTGTAGCACCAGATTTTATTGAAATAATTGCTACTTTGGGACATTTAAGTTATTTCCAAATTTTTTTCATAATATTAACAATGATGCACTTGTTCAATTTTTTTAAAAAACTATATTCGTTATGGGGTCTTGCTGAGCTAAAACAAAAAGAAAAAATAAAGAACTTTTAAACCTTTGGCTACATATTGCCAACTTTCTATCTAGGAAGTATGTACCGACTTATAATACCAAAAGTAAAGTAGTGCCCATTCCTTCACAATTTCACCTACACTGGGTATTATCAATCTATGGCCTATTTTTTAAAAACTAACTGTTAATATGATGAGTGAAAAGGGGATTTTATTATTTCCTTTATTACTAATGAGGTTAAATATTTCTTTATGTGTTCACAGTACATTTTTATTTCTTTTGTGAACTGCCTGTTCAAAACAATTTTTAACCTTGCCTAGTTCTGTCACGTGGATATTCCATTATTGATCTAAGCATTCTCTAGTGAAAGGGGAAAAATAATTTATATGTAAGGAGTGCAAGCCAAAAAGAAAATGCATTACTACATGTGTCTGGAACAATGCACCAAGACCACACTGCCCTCCATGCCTTCTGCAAATTTCTAGGTTTTCACCAGTATGTATATATAATGCTGGAATGAACAAGTTTGAGTATAGACATACCTCCTTTTACTGCATGTCACTTTACTGCCCTTCACAGGTACTGTATGTTTTACAAATTGAAGGCAAGACCTTCCACCAGCAGAAAGATTATGACTTTGCTGTGAAACTTGCTTTATTGCAGTGGTCCGAAACAAAACCAGCAATACATCTCTGAGGTAGGCCTGTATAAAGGTTTTTTTGTGTGTGGAGCAGTTAGGATAAATTCCTAGAAGTGGTGCTATTAGTTTGAAAAGCATGGCGATTGTAGTCATGTTCTAGTTATATCCAGTATTACTTTAACATGAATTAGCTTTTATTGTGAGTTAGATAAACAACCATTAACCTGAGAATAAGTGTCCATAAAGGCAAAGTAGACTAAATATCTGGTATTGGTGAGTTAACATGTCTTTTTGTATGTGATATGTATAAAATATCAAGTGAGATGGAAGCATGTCTTGTCAACCACTCTGCAAACGTGGGCCATTCTTTAGCCTTAATCAGTTACACAGGATTCTGGGGGTGTGAGGCAGGACGATGTGTCTGCTGACTCTAATCATCCTTATACTGGAGACGATGGCAATAGAGGAGAAATTATGAGATCAGAGATGCTTATACTAACTCCTTTGCCTTGTTCTTTTGAGGTCATCTTCTGGTACAATTTAGCATAAATTCCCTAGAGATTGGAAAGAAAAGAAAACTTTAGAAATTTTCCTTGGTTATGGACCCAACTTCTCTCTTTTTTTTGGAGGGTGGGGGGTAATTTCACCAGCTTTCTCTTGAGATCAGTGTGGGTGAGTATAGCTGGCCCTCTGTATTTGCAGGTTCCACCCCTGTGGATTCAACGGTGGATTGAAAATATTGAACAAAAAAAATGTTAGTTACATTGTGCTGACATGTACCATGTAGTTAGCTAAAATGGTAGCATCTGTACTGAACATGTACAGACTTTTCTTCTTGTCATTATTCCCTAACCAGTGCAGTATAACAATGATTTACACAGCATTTACATTGCATTAGGTTTTATAAGTGATCTAGAGATGCCTAAAGCATGGAGGGCTGTGCACAGGTTATATGCAAATACTACCCCGTTTTATATAAAGGAGTTGAACATCTACGGATTTTGGTATCCGTGAGGGGTTGTGGAACCAATCCCCAGGGGATACTGAGGGACTCTTACATATGAACATATGTGTGCTTATGTATTTGATGCTAAGGAATAAAAAGGTTCCAAGCCTACCTGATGACAGAGCAGCTTTTTAAAAATGCATATTCCTGAACACCACCGAGAGTATTTCGGGAAACACCATAATATTGTATTTTAATATGCTTCTCAGGTGATTCTGATAATCAGAGATTTGTCTTCTGGTCTGTATTTTGCTGTTGTTCACTATTACTCTACTGATCGTTCTCTTGTGTATTATCTTTTTTTCTCTACTGGCTCTTCAGCTAGAATTTGCTTATCTTCATTCAGTGTTCTGCTCTCCATATAATGAATCTACAAAAAGATGTATACATTATGTGCAGGACTCAGTGTATTTCTTCAATCTGAGGGTTTTGTGGCTTTTCCTAGTTCTGGAAAATTTACATCCATTTTCACTTAAAACATTGCCTCTTACCCTTTTTTTTTCCCTTCTGAAATTCCCACTAGACCCAAACTGAAACTTCTCAGTTAATCCTCCATATCTTCTAACCTCTCTTTTGGATTTCATACCTTTTGATCTCTCTCTGCAGCACTCTGGACATACCTTTCACATCACCAACTCTCTCAACTGTGCCAATCTGCTCTTCAAGCTGGCCATTGTGTTTAATTTTATTCACAACTTTTCATTTTAAATTGTTCTAGTGAGTTGGTTTTCATATCTCTCTGTTATTTTTCAGTACTCTGTTCTTTCATGAAGTTTTTCGTTGCTCCCTTTATCTCATTAATGATTGTAAATATACTTTAGATTGTTTAGATTTAGATTGTTTAGATTGTGTAGCTTTAGATTGTTATACTACCTCAGGATCTAGGGGTGCTATTCCTCCCCCATGTATCTGTAGACTCTTCCACATTGTGGACCATTTCCTTGTTTGATTTGTGCTTTTTTATTATGAGCTTATTTTCAGTGAGGATATAGTTTCCTTACAGAATTTGTGTCCAATGTAGTAGTAACTCTTCAGAGAAGTCTTACATTTGATTCTTCTGGGAACTCCAGGATCTCACTGGTCTGAAATATTTATGGTTATCTACATTAATATCTCCATTTGGGTGTCCTATATTATAAAAAATAGCCTAAAATTTGGATTCTATACCTATGCATGACACAGATTTTTAAATTTCCATTTATTATAGGAAATTTTCCTGCCTAGATATCTAATGAGTGAGAATTGTGCCAGTGGCATTTGTAGTAAGTGAGCAATCTTTTATAGCTCACCCACAGCAGACACACATCACCTACCTTCTGTGGTGGGGACAGCTCTTCCTTGGTTCTAGCTTTATGCATGAATGTCAGTTCCAAATCACTTTTCACAATCCCAAGGACAAGTCTTTCATTCTAGGTCTGTGTTAAAAACTCCAACCCCTGGCTGTTAGGTGTTGGCACCTCTGTTTTATTTTGGCATCAGCTCACACACTTACCACATTGGTTATGGGGTGGTTCTTTATTTTTGGCACAGGGGAATTTTTCTTTCCTTTCTTCCTCCCATCTTCCCTCCACTGTGTATGTAAAATAGTTTTGTTATATTTTACCCAGCATTTCTATATGCCTGGAGCACATAGAAGAATGTCAATATGTGAAGTAGATAGGACTAGAAACCCCTACCAGTCAGGTGTGGACCCCAATAGATACAAAAGAGAACACATGATCTTTGAAACTGGAATCAAAGTTTGAGCTGTGATTTCAACACTTCCTATCTAAATAAGATATGCTAAGTCATTTAACCTCTCTAAGTTTTTTTCTTATCAGGAAAATAGGGAAATATTAGCATTGATCTTCCTTATCTGTTCTTTCTATTGCTTTAAATCCCCTCCTGTTTAAATGCAACCCATTTTCTCCATGCTCCATTCCTATAATACGTAGCTGGAGAAGATTACCAAGTTTCTTGGAGGCAGGTACCATATCTTACTCAATATTTTCCCTTACAAAACAAATAATGGATGGATGAATGAATGAACGAAGTAGTCATTGGTAATCTTGTTAATTTGCTTTCATCATGTACTTTTCACATCCAATGCACTGAGAAAAACTCTGCTTAAAAATTATTAAAAAGACAAACCTGAAATTAGAAAGAAATGATGAATTCCATTTCTTAAGGAGTTTGCAAGATTGCGGTGCGGGGTGGTTACACCTCTGTGGAGTTTCACTTCTCACAGTTCTCATCATTCTCTCTCCCGGGAGTGCAAATGAATGAAACCGTATATTGGTTTAGAGGTTCGGCTTGGATAAATGTTCAAGAACCAGTAAGTCTGTGAGAGTATAGTTCAGGCTGAGTCAAGGCGAACAATCTCACAGTAATTCTTCCAGAGCCTCAGGGTACCAGGCAGCACAGGAAGAGGTCAGCACGTCCTCTCCGCCTTGCCAGGAGCAGACACATCACCTCACAGAAATATGAGGAGCTTTCCTAAAATGTGTTTGCCACGTGATAAAATTCTGTGTCAAACAGAGCAATCTGGTTTGTTTGTTTTTCATTTTAAGTTAGAGAAAAACACAGAGGAAGAAACAGGCACATAGCAATAACAGGTTCTCTCAGTCATTCTCGTGATTTGTATACTCCGGGTGAAAATAACTATTCGTTGTGGAAGGGAATTTGGTGTTACCCTCAGAAAGTTTCATGTACATGTACTTTGTTTCACCTTTAGAAATTTATGTCATGGATTAGCACAAAATCACTAAGTCGTTCATGGCAGTTTCATTTTTTATTTTTTGCAGTTTAATTTTAATAATGAAAATCCTGGAAGAGGTTAACATGCTCCTGAATTGGGTGTTGATGCATAAAAGACACATTATACAATGGAATGTTCTGCAGGTTCTAAAATTATGCAGCAGATCTCTATATACACGTGTGATGTCTAAAACAAGTTGTTTATAGTGACTAGGAGCATGGTTTTGGAGCCAGACTGCCTGAGCTCATATGCCTGTATCTAGCTGTATGACACTGGGCAAACAGCTTCCCATCTCTGTGCCTCAGTTTGCTCATCTATAAAATTAGGATAACAGTAATACTTGAGCTTTAGGATTATTGTAAGCATCAAAATGAGTTAATGTATAGTGTTTATTATTATATCAGACTCACAGTCAAGTGCTAAACTATTATTATGTTAGCTGTTATGTTTATTAATAACTAAAAATGGCAAGCTAATGCTAACTGTTTATGTTTAAGGGGTTACCTTGTGGGGTTTGTGGTGAAAGGGTATACTGTCAATTTTCATTTTATACCATTTGATTGGTTACAGTGAACATAATACTTTTAGAAAGAATAATTAAAATCATTCATTCAAAGGTCTACTGGATTTTAAGACAGTTGTTCTGAAAGTTTGCCATATAGTAGGGACTTTAAAAAAAAAAAAATCACAACTGGATGGCCAGATGGCTCAGTTGGTTAGAATGAGAGTTCTTAACAACAGGGTGGCAGTTCGATTCCCATATGGAGAGCTGCGCCCTCCACAACTAGATGAAGACAATGAGCTACCGCTGAGCTGCCAGAAAGGGGGCCCGATGGCTCAGTTGGTTAGAGCCGGAACTCTTAACAACAAGGTTACCAGTTCAATTCCCTCATGGGATGGTGGGCTGCACCTCCCTCAACGAAACTGAAAATGATGACTGAACATGGAGCTGAGCTGCACCCTACACAACTAGACTGAAGGACAAAGACTTGACTTGGAGCTGATGGGTCCTAGAAAAACATACTGTTTCCCAATATTCCTCAATTTAAAAAAAAAAATTTTTAATCACAATTACTGATGATTATATTTAATACATAAGGAACTGATTAATATGAACAATCTCACATTTAATCCCTTATATCTGTAATGCATTTTACAGTTAGCAAATATTTTCATATTCATAAATTCATTTGATCCAACTAACTGGATTATTAATGAATTCATTTAATCCCTGTGAAGTGAATTTTCATATTTATTATTCCAAATTGAGAGAGCAAGTCAGGATGACAGAGTTGGTGGTTGAGTTTTTTGTTTTCGTTTTTTTGTTTTTTCCTGCTCATGGCAAAGCTGAGCAGATGACAAAATTGAAGTTTAAAGTGCTAAGAGCTTGCTTAAGTTCAGATAGCTTCTGAGTAATGGAAATAAATAAAAATACAGACTTCCCAAGGCAAAGCTTTTCCCATGAAACTATAATTACCCTGTAAACGGGGCCACTAAAATGATAACAAAATAGAATAATAATTGTACCCTCTGCATGAACACTACCAAGTATCTGGTTTGGGAAAAATATGGGTGTGTAGTGGGTTAACAGGAGAGAATAGCCAAAAAGTCAGTTCTCAAAGTTTATAAACAAAGCTTATAACTGCCTTAGGATAAAGATGATTGGTGACTGGCAGTGGACACAATAAAACATGTAGTTGGCCTCTGTCCATAGCACCCTCAGGTTGGATAATGCTGATAAGACCCTAAGGTGAGACAATGAATTGATCAAATTGGTGGAACCAATAGTATAATTGAAAATGGTTGTCATGGGATGTAATTGAGGTCACTATAACAACGAACAAATTTAAAACAACAGGCCTGCTACCTACATGATCTTTGGCAACTTGCTATTTCTCTCTGGTTTTTTCACCTCTAAGAAGACTTTTATCCATCTATTAATCCTTACATTCAAGAAACAGGCATTGACTGCTTTCTTAGTGTTGAATGAGAATTTACTACATTGAACTTATGTTGAATGAAATTGATAAGGTCACTGCTTTAAAGGAGTTTACATTCTAGACAGACAATAAACAAGAAAAATATCAAATGTGTTACCCATAGAATTAAAATAGGCTGGGGGCGGGGGGAAGACGACTGAATAGACACTCTAGGTGAATACCCAAGGAAGGAGTCTCTGAGGAGGTTGACATTTTAGATGAGAAGAGAATATAATAAAGGTTGTGTTACGCATGAATAAGAGAGAAGCCCATTCTAGGTGCAGGAAGATCTAGTTCAAAGACTGTAGGGAGAAAATGAGTTTGGTATTGTGAGGAACCAAATGAAGTGTTGGTAGGCAAGCACTAGAGCATGTATGGTTCTGTAAGTAACACAGACTTTTGGAGGATTTTCAACAGTGGCATTATCTGATTTATGCTTCTAAAACTTTACTGTGGTTGCTATGTGCAAGAATGGAAGCAAACATACCAGGCAAGAGTCTTGTATCCTCTTCTAGAGGAAGCAGCCCAGAAAAAATACGATGTCTTTGTCATATTTGTTGGAGTAGAATCAATAGTGCTTGTAGATAAATGGTATTTGTGGGTTAAGTGAAAGAGAAGAGGTAAGGGTAATTGTCAAATTTTGAGCTGAACAAGTGGCTAGATGTTGGTGCCATTTTCCAAAATGGGAAGAAAGAGGTTTATTGGGGTAGTTGGGGTATGTGCAGATAGAAATGACTCAGGAGTTCTGTATTGGTCATGCTAAGTGTTAGATGTCTATTGAACTTCTATGTGAAGATGTCAAGTAGACAACTAGAGTCAGGAGTCCTGGAGATACAACACAGTTAAAGATATAGTCTGGGAGTCATCAGCACATAAATATGAACTAGATAGAATCACGAGAAGAGGTGAGTACAAGATACTGAAGCATCCTCATAGCAGAGGTCAAGTTGAAGAGATGGACCTAACAAAAGAGAATAGAAAAAGAGTGGCCACTATGATAGGAATAGAAACAAAATGAGGAGAACGTGGTATCCAGAGAAGCTTCAAGAAACAGAGAAAAATACAGTATATGAAATGCTGCAAGGAGGTCTAGTAAGATAAGACAAAAAAATCAAGTAATTCATTCCACATAAAGGAAATCGTGTTTAAAGATCCAGCTATGTCTACAGCTACCATGTTTCTACAGCACTTAAGGGCTGGGGAGGAGCCCTTAACAGTAATTTTGCCGAGGGGGTCTTGAGAGTTAAATTAAAAGTCAAGAGACAGGATTTTCTAGTGTGACTGTTCCAATATGCAGAAAATCTCAAGAACACTCAAGAGGATGAATAAGCATGTGGTTTTAGCAGTCACTGAAAAAAGGAGATTGATGTGCTTTACGATAAATACACATTATGATGAAATAAAAATGATATGTAAATTGGCACCAGTCCCGAGGTGGAGTTAGTCAATAGCTATCATATAACTATTAGAGGTTTTTTGTTTTGTTTTTTTAACTCAATAATGGATGTTTGGGTAGGTGGCACAAACTGAACAATAATTCTTCTTTTTAAAAGAACTGTCTTCATTTAGGAAAACAATTTGTAGAGCCAATCAGGGGTGGAAAGATTGCTCTGAGGTCATGGGTCAGCATGAACCAAAGAGCTCTACCTTAAAATGAATAAGAATTTAGTTGTGGAGAGAGAAGACAGTGCTGAACACTACAGCAGGGGGGTTGAGTCCGAGTTACAGAAAGAGCATAAAGACTTTCAGGAACCCATGGACCTAACGTGGAATTTTAAGTTGTTTATGCTGCCATAATAGAACTTATCTTCTCAAAAGTTTAATAAAATTTTACACAAGTAAATATCTCATGTGCCTGTATGTACTAACTTTCAGAAATCTCCCAATAAAAAGCCAACTGATCACCCGATTATTCTACAGCAGCGCTGCACTTGACAGTTGACGGGCCACGTCCAAGCACACAGAGCTTCCAATCAGCATTTTGTTTTATCTAACTTTTAAAATACGAACAGAAAGCCAAGGATTACTTGACATGTGAAGAAAGCCTCTAAAATAAAAGGTAGACCCATCAAAACAAGAAAGGAACAAAAGAAACTCAAAAGAGACAGCACACTAAAAAGGACACTTTAATGGAACTATATTTAACAACCTCAGAGAGAATAAGATAAGCTATTTATCCTTAAAGCAAAGTCAGGATGCTATTAAGAAAAAGGAAAAGGAATAAGCTGAGGTTATTATTAGGATAAAAAAGGGTTCTTAGAAATTTTAAAATGATAGCTAAACTTTTGTATATATTTGTAAATCTATGTAGATTGCAAATTACATAGCATACGTATATTTTGTACATATATGTATATATATTATAAATACATATATTACAAATATATACTATGTACAAACATAGTATATATTTGTAAAAGATTTAGAAAATAAAGCTAAGGAAATATCTTAATATCTTTAAAAAAAATAATCAGAGACTAAAGAGATGAAACAAGGAGATCAATCCAAGAGGCCCAATATCCTACAATAGGATACAGAAGAAAAAAATGTCAAGAGCATTTTCTGGACCTGAAAAACAGGAGTGTCCAGACTGAAAAGGCCTACTGAGCCTCCAGCACAATAAATGCAAAAAGACCCGTTACTATTGTAAAATTTCAGAACACGAGGAAGATAGTAAGTTTCAAGAAAGGGGAAAAACAGGTCACGTATAAATGACCAAGAATAAGAACGGCAGTGAATACCATACTGTGGGGACAGAGCCCCAGAAAGCAGTTTCCAGGCTCTCGGCCTCATGTGGAAAGGTGCTGGCTCAGGTAGTAGATGGCCATCAGCTGTGGCTGGTTGGCCGTCAGCTGTAACCAGTGAGCCATTGGCCACTAATATAACTGCCGCGGCTACGGAGGGAAGTCGAGGAGAGAGGAGGAGAGAGGAGGAGACTGAAGGAGAGTGGAGGATAGTGGAGGAGAGTCGGTCGGTTGGCAGCAAAGCGGACAGCAGGTCGCACGTCGTGTAAACCCAGCGAGACCATAGTGGTATGACTTCCTTACCTATGGCTCCGTGGGTGTTCCTTTTTGGCCTAGCCATATCCTGCGTTCTTGTGTGGGGAGCAAGACCAGAGACCCTGCCTGACACCCCGCACGACACTTGGCGTAGTCGGCAGGATGCCCTGCCTGACACCCTGCAGGCCGCCCCACACGACACCCCACATGACAAATGGCGCAGCGAGCAGGGTCCCCCGCACTACACATGGCGCAGCGAGCAGGGTAACCATTCTCTAATGGAGTGGCTCACTGCTGTGGTACGCACAGTATGGGGACAGGCTGGCGAGCTGCCAGACACTGTGAGTCAATGGCAGTCATATACGGAACTTACGCAAATCATCCGTGAAATGGGTATGAGACATGCTATCTTTAACCTTAACATGCAGGGGCCGGATGACGAGCTTTTTACAGCCAGCATGAGAGATCTGGTTTTGGATACTGCACCTGCAAGTGCTTTTGGATCCTTGGTTGCTATTCTTACACCTTATGTAGGGCAAGGGATTTATGAAGTTACAACTGCCATGGCCACCCTAGGGGATGTTGAAAGCCGGAGGCAAAGGAAATTAAGACAGGAGGTTCGCACAGTTGAGACCTGGAAGCCCAAACCAAAGGTAAAGGGGCGAGGTCGCGGACCTCAGAGAGTAACACGCGCACAGATGTGGCGTGATCTTGTGGCAGCAGGGGTCGATCGGGAGAAAATAGACGGAAAACCCAATGCACTCCTGCTGGAACTTTGGAAACAGTTGCGTCCGGAACAACAATTCCGGAGAAGCATAAAGGAGACGTCTGGGCAAGCGCGACCCGTGTCCCTCCAGGACTTCATGCAGCCGCTTGAGGACAACTCTTTTCAGCTTGATTAGAGGTGGGGCCAAGGTACCCGGTCAGAGGGGATGAGCAGGGACCGGAGGTCCCATGTGGAACTATCCATACATTGGTCCCCTTCTAATGTGCAGAGGGTTTTGGCCCTAGTTGACACTGGCGCAGACTGCAGTCTTGTTTATGGGAACCCAGAACTGTTCCCTGGACCCTGACTGTGAAAGCCGTTTCCTTACCCCTGGGTATCGGAAGGCTTCCCCCTTGTACCTACAAGGTTTATGTCTCCCCTGTTCCAGAGTATATTCTAGGGGTGGACGTGCTACATGGCCTCAGCTTACAGACGTCGGTAGGAGAGTTCCGTCTCCGGATCCGGGTGGTGAAAGCGGTGACACGCGGGCATGCTCACCACCCTCCTCAAGTGTTGCCACAGCCCCGGCGCGTGGTTACAGTGCGACAGTACCGCCTGCCGGGAGGGCAGGAGGAGATTGGTCGTACAATATTGGAACTGGAGAAGGCACATATTGTGAGGCCAACGCACAGTCCCTTTAACTCCCCAGTATGGCCTGTCAAGAAGCCAGATGGGACCTGGTGAATGACTGTGGACTATAAGGAGTTAAATAAGGTGACACCACCCTTGCACGCTGCAGTGCCTTCAATACATGATTTAATGGATCGTCTGACTGTCCGCCTGGGGACATATCACTATGTAGTGGACCTGGCCAATGCTTTTTTCTCCATTGACATTGCACCCGAGTGTCAAGAGCAGTTTGCTTTTACTTGGGATGGGCGGCAGTGGACTTTTCAAGTCCTTCCGCAAGGATACTTGCACAGCCCCACTATCTGCCACGGGCTCGTGGCCCAGGATTTGGCACAGTGGGATCGCCCATCCTCTGTGGCCTTTTTTCATTATGTCGATGATATTCTGTTAACATCAGATTCTCTTTCTGATTTAGAACAAGCAGCTCCCTCTCTTCTCCGCCACCTGAAGTCACGCGGCTGGGCGGTGAATGAGGAAAAAGTCCAAGGCCCTGGCTTATCCGTCAAGTTTTTGGGTGTTGTGTGGTCGGGTAAGACAAAGGTTATACCTGAGGCAATCATTGATAAGATATAAGCCTTTCCCCGGCCGACCAAGGTCTCCCAACTGCAGACATATTTGGGTCTGCTAGGATATTGGTGGGCGTTTGTACCCCATTTAGCACAAATGGCAAGGCCCTTGTACAATATGATAAAAAAGGGGGCCTCATGGGATTGGACAGAGGCTGTAGAGCAAGGCTTCGTTGCCACAAAACGGGCAGTGCAGCAGGCACAGGCTCTGCAAGTAGTGGACCCCGGCCGCCCATTTGAACTTGATGTTCACGTAACCCAAGAGGGGTACGGACGGGGCCTCTGGCAACGGCAGGAGCATCTCCGGTTGCCAGTGGGATTTTGGTCCCAATTATGGAAAAGAGCAGAGGTCCGCTACTCACTAATAGAGAAACAGCTGGCTGCTGTGTACGCAGCCCTAGTGGCCACAGAAGCCATCACAGGAGCGGCACGGGTGTTGGTTCGAACAACCTATCCTGTCCAGGGGTGGGTCCGTACGTGGACCCAGGGACCCAAAACGGGGGTGGCACAGACCACCACCCTCGCCAAGTGGGGTGCCTACTGGAAGCAACGTAGCACCCTTAGTTCAAGCCCTTTGAGGACAGAGCTACAACAGGTCCTGGGGCCTGTGGAGCTTGTAGCCCAGGCTGAGCCAAGCGCTCTGCCTAGAAGGGAGGACTTGGAGCCCTTGCCCTATAAAGAAGGACAGTCCCCAGTACCTGAGGATGCCTGGTTTACCGATGGTTCTAGCCGAGGGGCTGCAGCTGTTTGGACGGCTATTGGTGTGCAGCCCAAAACAGACACCATTTGGTTTGATACTGGGGTGGGCCAGAGTAGCCAGTGGGCTGAGCTACAGGCTGTGTGGATGGTAATCAGCCACGAGCCCGGGCCCCTAGTTATTTGTACTGACAGTTGGGCGGTTTTCCGGGGCCTAACGCTGTGGCTCCCTACGTGGAAACACCAAAACTGGTTGGTAGGACACCGTCCACTGTGGGGTCAAGCCATGTGGCAGGACCTTTGGGACCTAGGGCAGAGAAAAGAGGTGACCTTAATGCATGTCACAGGTCACTCCCCTTAGTGTCCCAGGTAATGATGAAGCAGATGCCCTAGCACGGGTCCGATGGTTAGAACGGGCTCCTGCCACTGATGTAGCCCATTGGCTGCATAGGAAATTGCAGCACGCTGGAAGCCGAACCATGTGGCAGGTGAGCAGACGCTGGGGTCTGCCTTTGAAATGGCAGGAGATAGCAGATGCCTGTTATGACTGTGCCGTCTGTGCCCAGGACAACCCCCAAAGGCGGAGGCTCCCCTGGGAGACACAGCAGATTACGCGAGGGAGGGTGCCCCTCACTCGCTGTCAAGTGGATTACATTGGACCCCTGCCTAAGGCCCGCAATGCAATATACGCATTTACAGCAGTGGACACTGCTACAGGATTGATGTTTGCTTGGCCGTGTCCAGCTGCGGATCAGTGGCATACAGTGGTCGCTCTTACACGGCTGTGTGCCCTCTATGGGCGCCCCCAAGTCATTGAAAGTGACAGGGGTACCCATTTTACGGGGCAAGAAGTGCAGCGCTGGGCTGCCAGGATGGACGTGCAATGGTTGTTTCATGCTCCGTATAACCCACAAGCAGCTGGCATGATTGAACGCTATAACAGCCTTTTGAAGCAAGGTCTCCGGGTGTCAAAACACCCTCCCACGATGCGTGACTGGGCCTCGTGTTTATGGGATGTCCTGAGAGTCCTGAATGAGAGACCACGGAAGGGAGGGCCCACACCAGTGGAAGCTCTGCTACATCGAACGGCCGCTCCCATTCAATTACAAGTTACCACCAGTGAGACTCTGTTAAAGCCAGGCTACGGCAGGAATGGAAACATTTTGCTGCCAGCCCCCACATGCTTGAAAGCAGGGGAACGGCAGCAATGGACTTGGCCCTGGCAGGTCAAAAGCCCCCACTGTCGCTGATTGGGCCTGATAGCCCCATGGGGGGCCGGTTTGACTCATGATTTGCAAGTGACGCCAGGGGTGGTGGCTGAGTGGCCACCACAAGTGACTGTAGTATACGAAGGTCCCGATACTGGGATGATTTTGCGGGAAGACTATGTGCTCTCACTATGGCCTATTATGGGGTCCCCTGTTCTGTTACATGTTGAAACTATGCAAGGGACCCCAAGCACTGCCATAAAGGTTTGGTACCACAAACCGGGAAAGGTGCCAGTGACAGCAACCCTCCTTTCCCAGGACAAAAAGCTAGCGTGTATCCTCCCAGATGGAAGGGATTTGCCACTGTTGGTTCCTAAGACTACCGTTCCTTTTCGTCCGTAGGTGTCAATAGGCTAATATGGCACAGGGACCCTCGCGGAAGACGCTTGTCGCGTAGATTATGAGGTGAGAACCTGTAGGGGTGGAGTGTGGGGACAGAGCCCCAGAAAGCAGTTTCCAGGCTCTCGGCCTCATGTGGAAAGGTGCTGGCTCAGGTAGTAGATGGCCATCAGCTGTGGCTGGTTGGCCGTCAGCTGTAACCAGTGAGCCATTGGCCACTAATATAACTGCCGCGGCTACGGAGGGAAGTCGAGGAGAGAGGAGGAGAGAGGAGGAGACTGAAGGAGAGTGGAGGATAGTGGAGGAGAGTCGGTCGGTTGGCAGCAAAGCGGACAGCATGTCGCACGTCGTGTAAACCCAGCGAGACCATAGTGGTATGACTTCCTTACCTATGGCTCCGTGGGTGTTCCTTTTTGGCCTAGCCATATCCTGCGTTCTTGTGTGGGGAGCGGGACCAGAGACCCCGCCTGACACCCCGCACGACACATACCCAGTGCTAGCAAGATAAAATACAAATGCTTTCTGACATTTAAGATCTAAACAGTAGTTACCTCCTATACACCTTTTCTTAAGAAGTCTTCTAAAGGATGGTTCTACCTAAAGCAATGAGGTAAACCAAGAAAGAAAAACCAGTATCCAGAAAATAAGGAATTAACACAGAAGGGAGATGGAGATTCCCTGGATAACGGTGAAAATCAGTTAGTTTGACAACTGAGTATAGGTGTAGAAAACAAGCAATCCCAATGAAACTGGGGACAGGGACACACAGCAGAAGGAGCTCTATCAAAAAAAAAAGATAACTGATTATCTGATAGATTTGTATGTGTAGGAAGTTATATCAAAGGCTGTACTGCTTGAGCTTGGGAACGTGGATGCAGGATCCAGCTGCCTGGGTCCAAATCTGGCTCTGCCGTGTGTGATCTTATGTGAGTCAATTAGCCTCTCTGTGCTTCTGACGTTTCCCCTCTATAAAATGTGGCTCATGATGTAGCTACCTCATGAAGTGACGGTTAAAATTAAATATGTCACATATACACAATGGAATACTATTCGGTGGTTAGAAAAGATGACGTAGGACCATTTGTGACAACATGGATAGATCTTGAGAGTATAATGCTAAGCGAAATAAGTCAGACAGAAAAAGCAGAGAACCATATGATTTCACTGATATGTGGTATATGAACCAAAAACAACAAAAGAACAAGACAAACAAATGAGAAACAAAAACTCATAGACACAGACAATAGTTTAGTGGTTACCAGAGGGTAAGGGGGGTGGCGGGTGGTACATGAGGGAAAAGGGGATCTAATATATGGTGATGGAAGGAGAACTGACTCTGGATGGTGAACACACAATGGGATTTATAAATGATGTAATACAGAATTGTACTCCTGAAATCTATGTACCTTTACTAACAATTGTCACTCCAATAAACTTTAATTTAAAAAATATTAAATATGTCATTGTGTGTAATGTGCTATTAGGTTGGTGCAAAAGTAATTGAAGTTTTTGCAATGTTTAACCTTTTAAAGCACAATTACTTTTGCACTAACCTAATAAAAACAGTGCTTGGACTATGCTGGGCTGTCAGAGGGGTGTACAGGTTATCCACTCAAGGATAAAGCCTAAGTGAGACCTTATCTTGCCTGAGCTCCACCTGCCATTTCAAAGCTAAGCCAGGCTGTGAATACCCCGGTGGCAGCCCTCAAATGTCAACACTTGGCTGGCGCTTTTCTACCTCAGTGACCAAGCAATGGGGTTTTCCTCCATCCCTGGATAGGGTCCTCCGTGGTGCGCAGCCCCCATGCCATCTTTAAGGGATGAATGAAACCACAAGACTAACCCGGATGGAGGAAGTCACTTCATTAGGCATCTTTCTGTCTAGGGGACAGATGTGTGTGGACTTTAGGGAAGGAACTGAAATTTCAGCAGCTGAGCTTGATACAGCTGCTCCAGAAACCCAGAGGGAGGTGGGGCCCTGTGTTTTGCATCGTAGCTTGGCAACAATCCTTGATGGTGCTGACCCAGAGCACAGGCCTGGCTTTGTGATGGGCCTTGAGGCGATCCTATTTCAGGCTATGCCAGGAAGAAACAGTGTGATCAAGTCACAGGGACTCCTTGCTTGGGTCACAATAACACCAAGACACCACCTGAGGACAAAATCCCACACAAAATATAAACGAATAGATATTTATGATAGCAGTGTGGGGTGAGGATTTTTAAAGAAACAAAATAAGTACAGATTAATTTTTTTTTTTTTTTAAACACCTGAAATGCTAAGTAAATGGCCTGGGATTTGTAATGCCCATGGATTTTGGTGCTTACAATAAGCAGGAGCACTGAGGTTGGGGTTTTAATTCCTTCAGGTATGTCTTTATAGAACCAGTTCATGCTAGCCAGCCACTTTTTCTGGAAAGTGTTTCAGTTTACTTTCTCTAGGTTAGAGATATGGTAAAAAGCAGGGAAACTGAGAGAGGGAACAAATATTTATGACGTGCCCATTCTGAGCTGGGCACTGTGCTAGAATCTTTGTGCACATAATCATAAAAATATCATAATTCTAAGGCAGGAATTATCATTATACCAGTTTTAAACAGGAAGAAACTAGAGCTCAGTTTAAAATACGTCTAAAATCACAAGGCGAATGAGCAGCAGAGCTTCCACGTTCCTTCTCACAAGTCCAGACACAGAACTTTGTTTTCTCTTATGCAGTGAGGCAGCACTGCCACTAACGAAGATATTTCATTCCTTTTCATATAAGACGGTCCCATAAATTCAAACTGCGAGTGAAAGCACTAGTTTATTAATTAAGATTCCTGCTGCGATACACTTCTCTTTTTTCCCAAGTATTTAAAAATCTTCATTATTCGGTGCTTCTCACCGTGCCAAGTGAGAACTGGCAAGCACTGTTATCCTCACTTAATAACCCAAGTTACCCAGGGAATAGCTGGGATTAGAAGCTATGATACCCAAAGCTCATGGATAAGTGCTCTGAGCCTCCTGTCTAGACTCGATGAATAATTTGTAGGTCTATTTGGTGGAAATCCAGTTAGGAGTCTGGCAGATTTGATTGCTTCAGACCTGTGGCATCCAGAACTACTCTTGCCTCAGTTTCCTCCTATCTCTCTGATTGCTTCTCCTTAGGGGGACTCCTCTTATTCTCCTCTCTTCTAAGAGTTGGTATAGCACAAGGTTCTGCTCCCAGCCCTCTCCTGGCTTATTCTCTTCATTCATTCAGCCAAAAAGTATTTGAGCTCTGATTACATGTGCATGTCAACTGTGTGTTGGCTTTCTGGTCTATTTCTGGCTCATCCCTTGCTCTGTATTACAGGCTCTCTTGCCCTCTAGCTTCTGGTTAACTACTGGTTATGGGAGGTATGGTATAAAATTGGAGGGTGGGAAAAAGAATGGTGGCCAGATGTTCCCTCTCCCTCCCCTCCTTCCTGTGGAGCTTCAGGTCTTAGATCCCACTGATCACCCCTCTAGGCAGTTCCTGCTGTGGTTCTAGCTCCTGTCAGATAGTGGGCTCCCCTCCTCCACTGTCCCTCCAGCCCTAGGGTTAACAGCAGCTTCCAGATGTTGCTGATCTGTGGGGTGCATCATTTCTCCCCATTTGGCTTTCCAGCTTTTCCATCATCCTTTTAACCAATTATCTGTATTAAATCCCATCTGCTTGAAAGGCCTAGAGGGCTGTTTTCCTGGCTCTATCCTGACTAACACAGACAGACAGCATTCTTTGTTACCATGTTTCCCCAAAAATAAGACCTCACCGGACAATCAGCTCTAATGCGTCTTTTGGAGCAAAAATTAATATAAGACCCGGTCTTATTTTACTATCATATAAGACCGGGTGTTTGATGATATGATATGATATGATGTGATATGATATGATATGATATGATATGATATGATATGATATGATATGATACCGGGTCTTATATTAATTTTTGTTCCAAAAGACTCATTAGAGCTGATTGTCTCACTAGGTCTTATTTTCGGGGAAACACAATGCACGCTTACAAAAACCAACCTTGACATGGGCAGGAAAGAAATTTATCAGGAAGGTATTGGAAAGTTCAAATAATCTTTGAGAGGACTAAGGTTCCAGGCTCTGAGACCAAAAGGGAAGGAGCAGTGTTCAAAAATCTCCAAGTAGAACTGTCTGGGTGAGGCCATGCTTGATGTATTGGGTTGTACCACCCAATGTGCCACCGACACTAGATGCTGAAAGCTACCATTCAAGTTGTTTCTGCCACCATCTGTTGATGGAATCCATTCTGGGTATTTCCTAGTCCTTCATGACATTGGCTTCTAACTTAGAGAGTGGAATTGGTGCGTCTGATTGACAAAGCACAGGTCATGTGCCCACCTTTGGCTCTATGTGCTTCTGACATTTTTAGTTCCTACCATGGGAGATGCACTCTTTGTAGGCAGCAAAATTCTCTAAGTAAAGGACAGGGATTTAGATGCTGAGTGGAGGGGTGGCTGGTTAGCTCAGTTGGTTAGAGCATGGTGCTAATAACACTAAGGTTGCCGGTTCAATCCCCACATGGGCCACTGGGAGCCCTCCTTAAAAAAAAAAAAGATGCTGAGTGGACATTTGAGTTTGAGCAGACCTTGAGACAAGGATTCGAGTGTACATGGTTTACTTGGGAGTTGGGGAAATCCCAGCAATCATTGGTAACTGAGCCAAGTAAGGAAGGAAGGCAAAACAGACAGTAGAGGGCAAGTTATCAGTTGAGTTATCGCTATGGAGTGACTAGAACTAAATCCTCTAGGGAGGACTCATGGCCATCACATCAGGGGCCGGAAGCCGGGGTATTTATCCACCACTCTATCCCACCCTGCTGAGAGCAGCTGGGGTCAGGCTTAATTCTGACTCCCAGCCGCCCACCCTACCTCATGTGTGAGCTGAGGGGGCCTTGGCAGCCAGAGAAAACCTTCAGGCAAATAAACATGGGGGCTGGTGGCTGAAAGGTGGGCAGGTGTAAGCTGCAACGGTAAGGAATAAAGGATATGGCAGGGAACCGACTGTGTCTTCTGCAGGTGAGATGAATGGCAAAGGTCCACGGGCACTAGGAACAACTAAGTGTTCAAGATACGATAGTGAACAAGACAGAAGTTCTCACTAGGCTGGTGGGTCTTAAGATTCAGACACGTGAGCAGGCAAGTACAACACGGTGGGACAAGGGCAATAATAGAGGCAGCCTCGGGAGATAGAGCCAGAGCTAGACGTCTGGCCCCTAAGACACAAGGGTATGGAGACGGCATCCTACTCATTTTTGAATCCATTCAATACATGTTTTCTGGGATAGTATCCATTCTATACATGTTTTCTGGCCCAATGCTGAACTGTCAGACACAGCCCTGGCACACACATTGTCTGTGTTTCTCACAAACCCCGCGAGGTAGGTGTGTCCCGTTTTACTGGGAAGAAAGTTAAGGTACTGGGAATGACTCTTAACCGTCTAACTACTCCTGGTCATTCTTCATATCTCAGCTTTGAAATAATTTGTCCAGAAGTTTTGCCTGCACAGTGTGCCCCATTTCCTGGCCTATTCCTATCAGAGAACTTATCTTCTGGATTGAATCGGTAACCTATCCTCGCGTATTTTCAGGAACTGAGAACTTGGAGGGCAGGAATTATGTCTGTTTAGTTCAGCGGTGTATGCTGACCATCCAGGCAAGTGCTGGCACATTCTAGATGTGCAAACCTCATTGACACTGATCATTTTTTGAGGCGACGTGACTACATGAATAGGAGATATTGAGTAACTTGACCAGTCACAAATCTAAGAAGTGGCAGAACTGAGGCTTGAACGACATACAGTCATACAGTCAGCCTGACCCCCAAATAATCCTATACTTTGCTGAGCATTAAGCAACATATCCATCTATGGCATCTAGAACATTTAAGTTTGCTTAAAGGCTGATATTTAAAGTCCAAAGCAATGGGGCGGGAAATGTCTAAAAACTTTCCATAACTATCAGGCTGAGCAATGACCAAGCAGAACTCTTGACCTAAAGCTAGAAGAGGGTTCTCAGAGAACAAGGCCCTGTATCCAAAGCTTTGGCTGGACTGGACAACCTTCAAACTTTCCCTTAGATTTAACATTAGGTGAAAAGGAAATTTTTTCTCTCTGGCACCAACAACTAATTGACCTTATTAGCTAACTAAACCAAAGTGATTTTAAAGCACCTGCTATGTCTTTTCATGCTCCTTTAGACATTGCAGAAAAGTCCTCTCAAACTGTCAGCTGTCCGACATACACAGAGCAACATCAAAATGAAGTGGAAGAGAGAGACGTGGTTTGGAAATCTTTAGCCAAAGGAGTTTTTCTTCTGCTATTTATCAAGTTCTGCCTGTTGGCAAAATCAGTGAGAACCACCCACCCTCCATCCACGAACCTTCCACATCTCCTCAATTCTAAGATGGCAAGAAGCAGCATAGATTTAAGAACCGCTTTTTGGTACCGGAGGTGGAGGGAGGAGATGAAACAGAAAAGGACTGCTACATGATACGCCAGGGGCTATGTTAGCCACTGGGTAGGATGGAGCAAGAGTGATGGGGGAACAGGGCGAGTTATGAAAATGAATAAGACGAAGTTCATGACCAATGGCTATACAATCAAATGAGAGAGACAAATACGCCGCCCAAAACAGCCCAAGTATCCCCAGGCTTCACTCTCCTGGAGTCTCCAGTGAGGAGGTCACATTACATTTATACCCACATTTCCTTGATTTCCAAGGAGGCACCTATTCACACAGAAACTCAACTGCTTGTTAAGCCCCCCAATATTTTAGGGGGCTCCAGGGATCATCTCACAGGTTCTCATCAACATTCTGGGCCTGTTGGCTGCCGCCACACCTACAGGGACTCCGTCAGGCACATGCTGTGCCTGCTGCCAGCACAGCTACCAGGTGGGGCCCCTCTGTATTTCACTGAGGTGGTTAATTTTGGAGCCACCTTTTATTCCAGGGCTTGTGGAAGCCTAAAACTTTCCCCTAATTTCTGCGCGTTTCCATGGCTTCCACCTCCTTACCTGCTTTGTTTACCACTCAGCCACCTCCAACATCCTCCTCCACATTATTGCTTCAGAACTCAGCTACTTCTGCCGTTTCCAAAGAAATCCACGCACATCAAGCACTTCATACTTTTTCTCCCTCCCTCCATACCTCCCTCCCTCCCTCCATCACTCCCTCCTTCCCTCCAGTAGATCTGACAATTTGCATGATAGGACAAATGGCAAGGATTCAAAAGGAGAGCTCATTGCTGACTCGTCCTTCCACCATCCACTGGCTCCAACTCCCTTTCTCCCTCTTCCTCTCTCTCTTCCCTCCTTCTCCTAAGCTGACCCGCCCCCCCTTGACCCCTGCAGGGCAGTTCCACTCACACCTAGAGGCACTGGAGACTTTGTTCTTACTATAGGTGCTTAGTCAAGCATTTTCCTGATAAAGATTTTCAGAATCAAGAGAAGGGGATGAGTTCTCACATGCAGAAATGTTCAGGCTAAAACAATAAAGGCAGTCCACAATTTTTTTCCCCTCATTACCTAAAGCACCAGCATACTTTCTTTCTGGTTTTGGTGTCATTTTTGGTACTATAATGAGGACACGAGTTGGATGTCAGCCTCACAAGCCAGCAGCAGTGTGGTGTCAAGTTGCTGCTGTTTGTATTACTATGGACTGTTCTGCCTGGGCGCCTGCCCCGTGCCATGACAAATCAGACACAGCACGACCCCACTGTATACCTAGGGCAGGTGCCGCTTTCATTTTTTAGGATTCGGAGTGTTTCAAATTATCAGTCATGCACCAGATGTCACTAAAGGAGGCTTTTTTGAAACAACGTGACTTAAAATAATGAGGCTCAGATTGTTGCTCCGAGCTCAGGGGGAAAAAAACATACACAAGCAGAAGCGGATTTACCCTGCAGCTAATGAAGCTCCAGCTTCAGGGCCTGTCACTTGTGCAGGTTTTTTCCAAGGCCCTCTTTCTAATTTTGTATTTATAATTTTATATTCATTTCCTTAAGGAAGACCTCCCCCCACTTGTTAAGTTTCAGGTCCCATGAAACCGGCTACCCAGTACACCACCTGAACACAGACACGTGGACCGTGCTATCCTTGGGCCAGCCCTTGCAAAATTAGGAAACATAAAAAGCTTTGTAGCTGACACCCTTCCTGTTTCAGGGCCTGTGGCACTGGATCTTAGAATTCTCTGTGCCCCCACTAAACAGACACCACCACCATGCGCGGTGCACCCAGCTGCCTTCGCACACTCCATTCTCTAATCTAGCAGTCTGCAAACTACAGACTGGTCAAATCCAGTCCACCTCCAGTTTTCGTAAATAAAGTTCTCCTGGACTACAACACTTCCTTCGTTCATGTGTTATTTATTAAGGCTGCTTTCGAGGCAGACTTGAGTTGTTACAGCAGAGACCGATCCACCCGAAAGCTTAAAATATTGACTCTTCTGGCCGCTTACAGAAAAGGTTTGCCAACCTCTGATCTTATCCCTGGTAACGTCATAACCAATATTGATAACTTATTCCATCAGCCAATGATCTGTTTAAAAAATAAACACGGTCATATCCTTTCTTTGCCTTGCCATGAAACTTAAAACGAAATCCAACTCTGTACCAGGCCCTGTAGGCTTTACGTGATGAACACCACCTGACTCACTGATCTATTCTCTCACCCTTTCACTCACCACATCATTCTCACTTTCTATTTTTCAGACATACTAAATGGGTTCTGGGCTCTAGGTCTTTGCACTTCATTCTTCCTGCGAGCCCTTTCCTCAGATGACACAGGGCTGGTTTTTTCTAATGATTCAGGTTTCAACTCAAACATCGTTTCCTCAGAGAACCCTTCCATGGTCATTTAGCTAATAGTTTCCTACCTTCAGACACTTCTAGTTACGTGCCCTGGATTCTTTGTTTATGGCTCTTGTAATCACCTTGTTTGTTTACTTGTTTACCATCGGTTTTCCCCATTAGAATGTAAGCTTCTCAGGACCAGGGCTTGTCTGTCTTACTCAGTGTTGGAAAGTGTCTAGAACAGTGGTTGCCACTTAATAGGTGCCCAAGAAATGTTTGTTGAACAAATGAATCAACAGAATGTTTATGCCTTAATAAGAAGATTCTGAAAGTTAAAAAGGAAAAACCTTTAACAGAGGAATTTCAGAACTGCACACATAGCTGCATGGGTACCCTGCAAGAAGACCAGCCAGAGGGTCAATGAGATTCCACTTCTGGGGTCCTCTGGATGAACGTTTCTGGTTTCATCCATGACCAGGAAACAACCCAAAGATGAGATGGATTTAATGCAAGCCCCACTTTTTGTGGCCCCACCTTTTCACTGGAGAAAGAAAACTCATGTTAGAGTTCAGCCTGGACCAGTGAACCTATTTGTTGATCACCATGACATACTTCAATAAACAGCTTCTGACACTGAAGCGACAACCAGAGGCAAGGCCTTCCCCTTAAAAATGTCCTTCTCGGTAGCAACAAGTATCTCCAATTTCAGGCATTGCCCTGATATGAACCAGGGATTATTTTTTTTTTGAAAATCCCTTCCTGCTTATGTTTCCACCCACGCCAGGCTCACTCCAGTCACCCTGGACAAGCTCAGCACTTGTCGATGTGCTCCCACCCCCACTGCTTCCTTCATGGGGTGTACCCTCCCCTGCCCCTTGCCCATGGCCTTTCCATCCTCGAGGCCGTACTTCAGCCCCAACTTCTCCATCCCAGAGATCCTCCAATTAGCATTAACCTCTTCTTCCCTGACATCCTGTTGCACTTCCTACTTTACTAGTTGCTTATCACCGCATAACAGATCGCCCAACACTAGTCAGCTGAAAACAACCATCATTATTTTGTCTCCTGACGTTGCGGATCAGGAATTTGGGCGGGACTCCGCTTGGCCAGTTTTCTGCTCCACCTGATGTGAACGTGAAGTCATTGGGTGGAATTCATCGGGTGACTGAGCATGTCTGGTTTAAGACCACTCATTCCTTGTTTGGCACATTGCTGGGGAGGATAGGAGGCTGGGTTTACTGTGGGCTGCCGTCCCGACACCTACACAGGGGCCTCTAACATGTGCAAGTGGGGAGTCAGACTTTCTTTTTGCAACTCAGAGCTCCCAGAGAGAGCGCTCCAGGACACACACCGGGGAATGTCTTTGATGAGATGGTCTCTCGGATCGCCTGCCTCCCCACCCAAGAGTCTCACTCTTTAACTGTTTCAGAGTTGGTGTACTCAGCAATTAATTCTGCTTTACTCAGACAGCAGAGCACTTCTAGGAACATCAGACAAATTAAAATAGAATGTTTTAAGAGCTGTTCCTCTAACAGGCTAAGCGTTATAAACCAACCTCATAGAACAGGATTGCAAATGTATACATCACTATGCTCACAAAAACAAGCACAAAAGCACTTCTTTACATTCTTTAACCAATTTAATCTTCCTCATTACGAGTTTCTCTCCCAACCCTGCTAAATAGTGGGGATATGTGGTGGGGAAAGGGATAGAATTTAACTTACAATTGAGAGTGTCTCCATATTAAAAGTATTCTTTTGGACAAATACTGACTTAGTTTAAAGTTTTTGAACAGAGCTTTTTCTCCTTTCTCCCTCTTTTCAAGATGGCTTGAGTGAAAGTGAAAGCTTGAGAGTATTTCTGATAATTAGGGAATTGAGGCCTCAGTGTGGACTCTAAGTCGGTGAGAGGCTGTTGGCCCCGGTGCCGTCCCTCTCGGCAGACCTGGCAGGGCTGGCCATGTTGATCTCATCTCAGAATTGGCCTCTGCTGAGGTTGGTCCCATCGAGCCTTACAGCATGAACTAGTGTCTGTCCCCTGATACTCATGCCCAACCTGTGTCTTAATTTCCCCAGGCTGCTGCAGGCCTGCTCCTCCTCTGAGCAACTCTGTGGCTTCTCACCAGGCCATACGGCAAGTTTCAGACCCTTTGACGGACAAACCAAGTGAGACAAGTTAGTTAGCATGTTGTGACGAAGACAGGAAGGTCCCTGGTGGAATAAACAAAAGGCAGCCGTATCCTGAAACTCCAGGTTCTGGAATAGCTCATTCACTCCAGGACAAAGATATAAGAATGCACTCTGAATTGCACACCTGAAATCTATGTAATTTTACTAACAATTGTCACCCCAATAAATTAAATAAATAAATAAATAAATAAATAAATAAAAAAGTTAAAAAAAAAAAAAGAATGCACTCTGAGGTTAATAATTATCTCATAAATCCCTTTTGGCTGGACAAACGGAACAGATCTGATAGATACGAATGGGTTCGTTAATCCCTTTAGGTTGGGCAAACAGGACAAACCTGATAGACAAATTCCATCAAAAGGCGCCAGCTCCCTTCCCCAAACAGGCAAAGGAAGGTGTAAGAGAGCTTTTGCCTCAGTCATGGGGCATCCCATTTGGGAACCCCCTTTCCACTCAGGAGCTGTAACCCTTTACTTTTAATAAACTATCCTCTTTTATAACTCCTCGCCTCTCCTTACTTCGCGTTTCCATTCTTCGATTTCACGAGACACAATCCCGGCACTCACCAGAAATTTCTTACGTCACGAGGTTCAGAGTGTTGAGACAGGGGATTGTAATAGTGGCACTAAATCTTCTATTTTAAGATTTGGATCTCTGGTCTTTTTGAAAGCTTCCTTTCTTTGCCTCTTACTGATTCTGCATCCTATACGTTTACTATGCAGACCACTTTCAATGTTCCTATTTACTTCAGCCCAGTGCTGGCCCTGTGACTTGGGAGAGGTTTTGTATCTGTATGGGATCCACTCCTGGCTCCAACTAAAATCTATCCAACATATGCAAAGGTTGTGATAACTGATAAACGGCTTAACTGCACCTTCCCCCACCCCACAAACAAAGCCAAACTCAATAGAAAATTCCATTACAGACCGAAACTGAAACCACCTGAGGCCTGGAGAAACCACCAGCAGGTGAGGAATAGAAACCATCTTAGATGCCATTTTGTCCTGCTCCCTGCTTGCTTGGGATGCATTGCAGAGGAACAGCCTGTTTACCTCCCCTGATAAAACTCCACACCCCTCGTAGTCTGAGAGGTTATCGTTTTTTTCTAACCTGACCTGTAGCTCAAACCACCAAATAAATTCTCATAAGACCAGTTTTGGTCTCCCGCAATCCTCTGGCCCTGCCTCACACAGAGACTCATCCTCAGGCTCACGTCCCTAGCCACTTCCCTCTGCTCGTTCTCCTGGAGACCTACTGTTCACCAGGACACACCTAGGGAGAGGGCCATGACATTGCACAACTCCAGGAAGAGCCATTCCCATACAATGTAACAGGTGCCCCTGGAGTTGCAAAACAGAAGGTTCAGCTGCGGTAAGCAGGCCACCAACCTCAATATTGGATTCACTCAAGATGCGTCGAAAGAGGAAACCACCAACACACGGTTGACTTTTTGGTTTCCCTGTTCCTACTTTCTTCTTCCCCCAGCCTCTCAAGGCTAGAGACCAGATTTCTGCCTGCCCATCCAGTGTGACCAAAATCTCCCTTATATTATATCCTGAGTTGTCTCTGCTCAAGGTTCATAGAAATTAATGAGCCAACCCACCAGCCTTGGCTCCTGCTATGCCAATGAGTACTCAAGGAATTTAGAAATTCACTTCTCCCCAAAGTGTGGCTTTGAGGACTATCTTGCTACTGACTCAAAAATCTTATATGCTAGTCAGAGGTGAGAAATAACTTTATTATTAGAGTTGGTCTGCATCCTTTCCCTGAAGATCTTAAATCCATTGCTTCAATGATGGGTGGGGAGCCCCAGGGCAACAATCAATCTAAGAGATGGAAATACCACAGAAAATATATTTTAAATGACTATCTCCCATATGCATACTCACACATGTTGCAAACATGGTTTTTACATTTTTCCATAGTGGCATTACAGGGCTCTCAGCAGTTAAAAAATAGGGTGAATGCTTCTCTTTCTTATGCTTATACAGGCTTTACTTCCTATTGCCTTCTTTCAGGGTCCATTTTTTCAACACTTGGATTTTTTAACTCTCTTATAAAGGGTGTGTTCTCATCATAGAAATGATTATTTCTGTTATGAGCTGGCTGCCTGTTTTTGAGTATGCTTCATTGTGGATTTCTAGGTGAAGCAACTGAAGTTCTCACCCTCATATTTTTGCCCTTTCAAGATAGCACAGTTCAGTGGAAAACATCCTACGTTCTGGTCCTAGCTGTGCACCTAAGCAGCTGTTTGATTTCGAGGGTCATTGTGCCATTCTGGAGTTTAGTTCCTTCATCTGTAAAGGGAGGGGGTTGGTGATCTCAACAGACCTCGGGCTGTATCAATTTACATGAACTGTTTGTAGTTGTACTTGGCTCATACAATCCCCACTCTAACCCTCCAGCATCTCCTCGTTCTTTCAAACTCAACTCCTGGTCACTTTCTCCTGGAAATAGTCCCAGTCCTCTTCTACAACACCCTCCTTGGCTCCCAGACTCGGTGAACTGCACTTCTTCTTAGACCCCCTAATTTCCTGCATGTGTAGCAAGAAAGTTTATTATGCACTCACCACATAATATAATAATGACCTGTTTAGAAAGTACTGGCTTTTTTTTTTCCTTAATATCTCTATAGTCCCAGCATCTAGCACAGTATCTGGTTATAGCAGGGCTTTCAATACATATTTAATGAAATAATTACTTTACACAAATCTGTGACTGTCATTTCTGCACGCACCTTTAATCTCTAAGAGAGTGCTGGGATCACACTGAGGCCCAGGGGAGCCTAGCCCAGGATGTCTTGGAACAAGTGAGTATTTAAGATGTCTTTGCAAAGACATCCTGGGGACATAGCCATTCTTGGCAGGAATAAATGGAAGAATACTGGTTTGTGTTTTTTTTGTTTTTTTTTTTTATAGTTCTTGCTGAAAAGAATTAGTTGGCTCATAGTTTGATGAACCATAATGATAGGCTACGCCTTTAATCTCCAAGACTCAAGGGTAAAGAGCACTTGTACGTACCTTTCTGGAAATTCAACCTGGCAAGTGTCAGGCTTCTTTTGCCTACGTTTATTGGCAAATACTCAGCTTTCACGTCCAGTATAATTTAAAAACTAGGCAGCTTCCCCCCATGTTTCATGATCTCTTTGAAAACCCAGCTGGTAATTCTTTTACTTTTTCATTCTGTTCTCATCATCTGGACACATGGATAGTCTCAACTCTTGGGTCTTTTGTTGTTCCTATAAAACTGGAATTTTCCGGAACATCAGAGATCTACTGAAAGTTAAATCTTCTCTGAGTTTATTTGTAGGTAAATGTGATGTTCCAAGGAGTCTTAGCGATATCTTATTCCTTTTCATCAAATTGTGTTTATTTCAGGGGTAATAGGGCTTAGTTCAAAGAGGGACCACGTTTACTCCTTGTTTAGAAATCCCTAACCTCTTGTTAAATACCAAAATTCTCAAACTGGCCAGTGATCTGTCAGTCCTCTGGTGAAGTTAAAGGACGGGAGATGTGACACATTTCCCACTGTGTTGGCCCCTGGAAGGTGCACGCAGCCCTGTGGAATGTTTTTACCAACTCACCAGCCCGTATCCCTGTGTTCCCTGCTCTGTACATACATCTCCTGGGGAGTAACCAGACTACTCAAAGGTGTAACCCTCTCAGATGGAGAATTCTTCTTAGGACAAACAATGTGTGTGGGAAGGGGCGTGAACAGAAAATAAGTACCAGAAAATGGAAGGCAGCTCGTGGAGTGACATCATTTTTTCACTCTTCATAGATGAAAAATAACCAAAATTATGTTTTCCAGAGTACCTGTTGACAGGAGATGATTTCATTTTGCAACTTATAAAGGATGAAAGAATCCTCTCTGATTTTTTAAAGAATGTCTCCTGTTTAACCCCTTGATACTGCCTGACTCGATCCTTCCAGGGAACTAGAGAAATGTGTCTGTGGACAGTGAGGAGTCCCAGGGTCCCCCTCGCCTCCAGTCTATTCCAGCAGTGGGACCAAGGAGCCCAGGGCTGAGTAGCTCGGCAAATTACACGTAACATCAGTCACTGCTGAGTGCTTCCCAAGAGCCAGGCCTCCACTGGCTCATGGAATCCTCACAACTGCATGATGAGGTCTGTGTTATGAACCCCATTTGGTCAATGAGAAAAATGAGGTGCAGAGAAGTAAGATAACTCATCTGAATGGACACATTGAATAAGAGGCTTTAATTCACATCTTTTAATTCCAGCCTTCCTTTCTAATTCTTAATCTTTCCTAACTGCTGTGTTTTACCGGCCCCTCATCTCACCAATTAAAGGATGACGTAAAAAGCTAAGCCTTTAAGTTTACAGCCTAAAGTAATTTTGTCTAAAGTAGCTGCTGTCAGTGGGCTTCTGAGATTCACCACGGCAGCCCGGCCGCGTCCCTGTGGCTTCACACTCCCCACAGGCCCCCACTATTCTACCCTCCCTCTTTGTTAGGCTTCTTTGCCACGACATCATCCCCAAGAGGTAATAATACATCACTAATCCCTAATACTGTATTAATAATAATATTAATATTAAATTATTAGCACCAATAGGTATTAAATTGTTATTAATAATTAATACTTATTAATCAAATTGTGGATGGGCAGTTAAATTGATTCATTGGGTAGAAACCTGTGGCATGGTCCTTCTAAGTCACTGGTTCTCAGCCAGGGGGCAACTTTACTGACCCCGGTACCAGGGACCTTTGTCATTATCTGGAGACACTTTTGGTTGTCAAATCTTGAGGGGGTGCTACTGGCACCTAATGGGTGGGGCCAGGGATGCTGCTGGTCACCCCATAATGCATAGAGCAGCCCTCCACAGCAAAGAATTACCTGGCCCAAGATGCTGCTCTAATCAAAGCACAGAGGTTGTAGCTCTCTGTACCTGGTTAGGAGATCAGTCCTGAGGTCCTCAGATGGATGAATCACTTGGTTTATTTGCCTCCAGGACAGAATAATGTTTAGCCCACCTTCTCTTTTGTACTGGCTCCTTGACAAGTGGACAGATTCTGGGAGCCTTGTTCTCAGAAGGGAAATGGGTAGGTGATAATCCAGCAGACGTGGAGGTACCTGGCCTTCAGCAAGAGAGTAAAAGGTGGGACCCAGGCTGAAGCCATCAGAATAAGTACATCCAGCTCAGCTAGCAAGCCAGCAGGAGTGGTGGTGGACAATGCCCATCGCCTGGGGTGAGGTGAGGACGGAGGTGCAGACACCAACATTCTGAGGGGGGTCGGGTCTGAGAGACAGAGGGAAATCCTGCCGCAGCCCTATACCTGAAGTGCCACATTGGACCTCTCAGCAGCCACGCCTGGCCCCCAATAAGAATGTGACTCCAGGGAATTGGGGTATTAACACACTAATATGCCTTATTCTGCTTAGCTATACTCTTTTGTTCTTGGGGGAAAAAAATTTGCTACCCTTAACTTTTTTCCCTGCAATCTCTGTTTTTTGGTGATTTTTCTGAGATAACTTGAGTCCCTCTTTTATTATTCTTCAGTCTCCTAACGGGGCTTTTTGAGGATAGATATTGTCTTTTTCATAAACCAAGGGCTTAGTACATAAAAGATATTCAAAATATGTTTGTGGGAATAAAGGATTTTCCAAGATGATGGTAGTAAAGCAAACACACGTAATATTTTCTATGCTTAATAGTTTCTGATTTTAAAGTTATGTTCCCACATTAATAAAATGTCAACTAATAGTTAGGACATCTTATGTGTGGGAGAGGGGTCGATCTGAGTCTGCAATGCTCACTGAAAATGTACCAGTCAGGGTTTTAGGTGCTGTATGCAATTGACCCTTGAACAACATGGGTTTGAACTGCTGGGTCCAATAATATACATCGATATTTTTTCAATAAGTATTGCAAATGTGTTTTCTCTTCCTCATCATTTTCTTAATAACATTTTCTTTCCTCTAGCTTGCTTTACCATAAGAATATAGTATATGTTACATACAACATACAAAATATGTGTTAACTGACTATGTTATCAGTGAGACTTGCTGTCCACAGCAGGCTATTAGTAGTTAGATTTAGGGGAGTCAAAGTTATAGGTGGATTTTTGGCTCTTGCGGGGTTTGGTGCCCCTAACTCTTGCATTGTTCAAGCGTAAACTATACAGATAAATAAATCATAATTTCTGCATCATCAAGTTAAATTCAGTGAGGGGGGAAGAAAACCAGTTTGCAAAGAGCAAACTATTCCGAACAAATTGTGACAGATACTAAAATGGGAGTACAAGAAAAGAGTGACAGGAGAACAGAGGAGAGATAAATTTAGATAATTTTTTAAAAGATTTTTATTGGGGAAGGGGAACAGGACTTTATTAGGGAACAGTGTGTACTTCCAGGACTTTTTTCCAAGTCAAGTTGTTGTCCTTTCAATCTTAGTTGTGGAGGGCGCAGCTCTGCTCCAGGTCCAGTTGCCGTTGCTAGTTGCAGGGGGCACAGCCCACCATCCCTTCTTAGGGAGTCGAACCAGCAACCTTGTGGTTGAGAGGACGCGCTCCAACCAACTAAGCCATCCAGGAGCTCAGCGGCAGCTCAGCTCAAGGTGCCGTGTTCAATCTTAGTCGCAGGGAACGCTGCCCACCATCCCTCGTGGGACTCAAGCTGTTGAACCAGCAATCTTGTGATTGAGAGCCCACTGGCCCACGTGGGAATCGAACCGGCAGCCTTCAGAGTTAGGAGCACAGAGTTCCAACCGCCTGAGCCACCGGGCCGGCCCAATTTAGAGAATTTTGACTTAACAAGGACAGCTTAGAGATGAAGTGGCATCTGAACCGGGTTCCGAATGCTGTGTGAATATGAATTGTCTCCCCTGCCCCAAATTACCGCTTCCTACACCTGGGTAGGATCCACATTATACATGTGGGCATGATGCCCTTGCCATTATTTTCCAGGTTTTCAAGGTAAACATAAGATGTAGACAGAAAAGCGCACAATTCATAAGTATATAGTTCAATGAACTGTCACAAAATGAGCACACTTGTGTAACTACTATCCAGGTGAAGAAATAGAACACTAACCTCTTCCCAGGAGTCTTTTCATGCTCCCTCCCAATATTACCCCTCTCTGTTCCCTATCATAACAGATTCATTCTGCCTGATCTTTTAAAAATGGCATTTTACAGTATGTTTTCACTTGAGTCTTCTTCGGTCAAAATTATTTTATGAGAATCATCCTTTTTCTTTTCTCATACAGCTATAGTTCATTCATTTTCATCGCTGTATAGCATTCCATCATATGACTATACCACAATATATGTACCCATTCCACTATTGATGTTACGTGAGTTGTTTCAAGTTTTTGGCAACTTCAAATATTGCTGTTTTTGTATGGCTGTTTGGTGAACATGTGTATACTTTTCCTTTGCGTATATGCCTTAGAATTAAATTTCTCGATACAAGTTAATTTCACGAGCCCTTTGAAGACTTAATGTACATGAATGTCCTCATGTATTCTTAACTGGGGGTGAAATCTTTGCACCTGAGGTAGTAACTGAGGGTGGATGAAGTGATTCCAAACCAAAGGGTTAATAATAAAAAGGATGCACAGGTGACATGAACGTGCTATGAAAACACGCATATGCTCTCCTGTCTCACTTGATCAAACCACCTTAGGACTTGGAGGTGAGTCTGGAAGAGCAGTGATTTCACCCTCCAGCCTTTGGTTCTCATCTTACCCACAGACTTTAGCTAAGCTCAGCCCATGTGCTCTGGCAAGATTTTCTGTGTAAGTTAAATCAGGTTTCATCCCTGATTTATTAGGATTTTCTCAGATTACTAATACCATTATTTTACCCCTATCCATTTCATCAGCAGCCGTTTAAGCTCAGTCACCTTGAATCCGTCACAAACAGTCCCCAAAGTTTATTCGGCCTTATATTTCTTAACACAATTTATAGCATTCAAATATTGACTTAGATTTCAGAATGACATTCATCAAGCCCGCTATAATATGCCCTCAGCTTTTTTCTCATCATTCCTGTCATCTATCTTGGCAATAAAAGTGCTACTGCTTTTACCTCTGTTCCATATGATTAGATAAAATCACTTTTTCTTTCCTAGGCTTATATTTCAGCAGTATCCCAGAACTCATCTACATGCACTACTTAAATTTCATTCCTTTTATAAAGCTTTGTAATAAACTCACATCTTCAATACATTTTCCCCCAGGATATACTCCAAACTTGGATTTTTTACCTTTCACAATTTCTTACATGGGTAAGGGATCTTATACTTTCCAAAGATCAGCTCTCCTGGACTTCTAAGGATGCATGTGTCCATGGGGACAAAGGGCTGAAACACTGTGATGCAGTCTGAGAAAATCTCATTTATAGGGTTCATTGTCCAGCCTGGGTTACTCTCCAATAGTGAAATCCCCAGGACTCCAGCCTAAGAGAGAGAGACAGAGTTCCCAGGATCCATGGAGACATGGCTGCTCCATCCTAAGCCCTCACAGACTTGAACAGAGGCTAGAGTGGCGCCATCCCGTCCAACTTCACTTGTTTCATAAATTGAGAATCTGAGATCTACGAAAATTGTAACAAATGAGGTTTACAATCCTAATAAGTTATCAGGCAAAGTCCCAGATGTGCCCTGTGGGTATTTTAGCATTAGTCATTCCCTGTGTCACAAAACCCACATTGTACAAATTCCAAGGGCAAAAGAGCAGAGGCTCTGGGAACAGACCACCCTAAACTTGTACTGAGACTCTACTACCTACTGATACAGGCAAAGTATTTTTCTCACCTTGGAAGTGGTATATATCACTGCCTCCCCAGAAAAACAGGGGAGCCCATATAGCACATGGGAGTTGAGAAGCTCAGGAAATGGCAGCTAAACAGTAATTTTGGAGAGCCAGAGAGCAATATGTGGACACTGCACATTTGGGGAAAAGAACCTGGGAGTTGGGAGGTAGGTGGAGCCTGAGAATGAACTGAAAAGGCAGCAAAAACCTCAAGCTAACTCAGCAGAGTCTACAGATGCCTGGTCTAAGACAGCAGGACCAATTTGTAAGACAACTTCAGGCAGTCAAACCACTACAGCTCCGACCAGTCCATCTCCTGGAGTTCTCTCGATCTCGCCCAGTGTCACCCACCTAATTCTTGGTCCTCTCCTGTGGAGGAAGAGCAGTAGAAGACAAGTGAAAGAAGAAAAAGATGCTGGCCAGAGCCTGCCACCTCTTTCGGCAAGAAAAGCAGATCGCATTCAAATGTGTTCCCCTCTCTCCCTCTGCTTTATCATTGGTGCTGGACAGCACATTTCATTGAGTGCTTCTCAAAAACAGAAGTCCTGGTAGTTCTATCATTCAGGACTCCTGCTGGGACATCCAGTAAATCATGTGTAAAGGTGTATGGCTGGAAGAGAGTTGAGAAATAAACTCACTTATTTTTCCATTGAGAAGATGTACCGAGGAAAGGAACTAGAGATAACTAACAGATCATCAGCCTTCCTTATGTTTGGGTGTAAGAGTGGGTATAACAGTGTTTCAGAAGATCCAAGCGCGGCATTCCTCCTAACCAGGCTTTATGGCTCTCTGTTCTAAGTGACAATAAGGGCAGCCCAACGTTTCTGTTTTTACTCACACCCCCATCTCACCCCCACCCCATGCTGAATCTTACAGTCTTGCATCATTGAATGTGTCCACAGCCACCCCACAGCCACAAGCGAGAACCATTTCCTCCTCCTTGAACCGTTTATATGGCCTTTGTTCTCCTGTTGGGCTAGTTCCCAACTTAAGTCAAATTTTCAGTTTGGAAGTGAATCACACGGGGCCATGTGATTTAATACCTTCGGGCTATTAGAACTGGAAAAGTCTGTCTTTAGAAATATAAAGCTGCAGCTGAGACCCAAGATCATGGTTTATCAGGAAAAAATAATGGGACCAAAAAATTCGTCTATTAAGGTTCAAACTCAGACGACAGTCACCAGAGCTGGGCAAGTTAATGCCACCATTTACAACAGCTGGGTTTCCACAAATACCACCACGCATCTTACTCATCAGCGGCATTGTGTTTCCAAAGCCATGTTGGTCTCACAAGACTGCCTGCTTCTTGGCACTGTTTCAACATGCAAATATTTCCATTGACGATTTCTCCATCTGGCAGCTGCCCAGGCATCGTGCCCTGGTCTGCTCGGTGGTGTTCTTACACAGAGATCAGGCCCCCGAGAATGTGACATCTGCCTGTAGACTATGTGGGAAATAGCCAAGCGGAGCAAAAGGTGACAGGGTATGGCTGCAAAGAAATAAATTAAATACGGTGCATGCTGTTGGTGTAGCCAGGTGACAGAAGCCCATCTGGATATAGTCTACTCCTTGAAAGAAGAGTCAGAGATTCAAGAAGTGACAGATGCACAGATGTAGAAATTTTTATTCCACGGAAGTGAACTTAAACAGTTTTGATTCGCTCTACAGGCATACCTTGTTTTATTGCACTTTGCTTTATTGCGCTTCACAGATGTTGCTTTTTCTTTTTTTTTTTTTTTATCAAGTTGAAGGCAAGTTCCTCCACCAGCAAAAAGATTATGTCTCGCCTTATTGCGATACTCTCTTGCAGTGGTCTGAAATGAAACCAGCAATATATGCAAACCATGCCTGTAGTGCTTCACATTTGGGATATTGACCCAGTTTATGAAAACATCTTTTCAGTGACACCACAAACTCCACAACACCTTTCCAGGCTTGAAAGAGCCAACCAATTGAGTCACACTCTAGTCTCCAGGAGATGGCTAAGGAGAAAAGTCAGGGCTCCTGTATCATCCTGACGACCTAGATTGGATAGCTTAATTAAAATGTTTTGGAGAAGGAAAGAGAGTATGTGGTAGAAGTAGGGTTTAATTTTATTTCATGGTTAAAAATGATCTATTACTCCATCTCAACACAAAGAACAATCCTGATTTATGTTTCACTATTGCCATAGGTGATTTCTTCTACTTTTGACAGTTCTAATACGTCTATATTAGGCAGCTATTCCCCTTCCTACACAAGGAAGCTAGAAGGGAGAGGGGAGTCAGGTGCCTTCCTGTGACCTTTGGGTGCCACATGTACAGTGCCTAGGACAATGCTTTCCTCATAGTAAGTGCTCAATAAATACCTGCTGCATTGAATCTAAACAATGAAAAAATATATCCGCAGAGGGAAGCAGACAGGGACTAGGTGGGAACAAGACGCAGTTTTTTTTCCCCTTTTTCCATGACTCTCAATAGTGCTAGAGCCCCACACAGTGGGAATTAGGGGTAAGCTGAAGTTTACTGCTCATCCTCAGAATGAATTGTTGTAAGAATGACTCCAGGTCCTTTACCCAAATGCTTAGGTCCCAGTTATTCCGGGTTTTGTAAGGATATGATGGTGAAGTGACAGGTTGGACTATCTACAAGTTGCATGGCCCTGAGCAAATTACCTAACCTCCGTAGCCTCAGTTCACCTCATTTCATCTGTGAAATGGAAATAATAATAGGATCTATCCAGTGATGTGCTGGTGTCAGCTCTCTCTGTCTTGTAAGGGCTGACTTTGTGCTTTTCTTCCCGGCTCTGAGTCCAGAGACTTCACATTAAGTTGAAAATGGCCAGGTGGGAGTATTTACACCACGGAAATTGGGAAATACTATGAATCAGAGTATTTTCTTTTTGGAGAGCCAGATGGAAAACATGTTGTGGGGCACAGATAGGCTAATTCATTTTAAAGGGCTTCACGGTGTCTTGCACATATTAGATGCTTAAGAATTGTGAATGATTACCATATTGCATCGAGCCCAGGACATTTTTTACATTTTTACATCTATAAAATCAGGATGTGACTGATAATCAATAGCACCTTACAATTAGAATTGGCACAGTTTTCCTCAGGGGCTCGCAAAATAACATCTCATGTTACAATCAATGGACTGTTAAGAGTCAATGAACCATTATTATTATTGTTGTTATCAGCTGCCTCTGCAGTGTCATTATTATACTAGGTCATTTATAACAGTTCACATATATACTTAAACAGGGGAAAAAAACACATCAAATTCCCACCAAATATAGCGTAGTATCCAGCTGATTCTAGGGGAGGCTTTGATGTAGACACAAAGCTCCCCATTTCCATCCATGCCTACGACTGGCAGCTCTCCCTCCTCCCAGCGTTGTTCTCTCTTCTCAAATCCTCCAGCCAATCTTCTGTCAGGAATGAGCCCATGGAACCCTTGCATGCATGTGTGACTGTGACCCCACTCTGAGTAGTTTTGCACCGGGCACCAGGAGCTGGGGTCCCCATTAAAAGCATTTCCCAGTATCAGAGGTTCACAGCCGGCAGAAGAAGGGGGCCGGGCTGGGCAGGAGCCTTTCCTGACACCAAACTCACCCACACAGGTTGCTGCTTGCAAAGCTGCCAGCTCTGCAAAGCCTTCCTGCCTGTGGGTCCTTTTGCCAGATGGGTGACAATGGCCAAGACACAATCCCTGTTTGTTGGATCAGCCAACGAATGACAAAGTGAGCAAACAATAAGAAAGATATGCCAAATATGAAAATTTTAATATATAAAATCATCAAGTATTATGCAGGATGTGGTAAATGTAGCATCCTGGTGGTGGAATGTAAACTGTTTTAGCTCTTTTAAAAGACAGCCTGTGCTGATGCGTGTTAAAATGTGATGCGTGCCTTCCCTGTCCGTCTCTCTCCTGCTGCCTGCTTCAGAGAAGTGCTCTAGAGTGTGTGAGGATGTTCTCAGCTGTGTCATCTCTAGTGGTAAAACTATAAACAGCCTAAGTACTCATAAGGGGTGGGTGAAATAAATGCTGCCACACCCAGAGCCATTCTATATGCAGTGGTTGGGAAGAATGAGGTTGATTTGTACAAACTGCCAAGGAAAGGAATATTACTGGGAGAAGAAAGCCATTTACTGGACACTATACATAGCAGGACAATGTTTAAGTCTTTAAACTGTAAAACAAAGCCATGTTTTCCTGTATTTTCATATCTGAGCCTCAATGCATAAGAAAAGGTCACAACAGTTCTGTCTGGGAAGGGGATGCAGTGGGGGAGGGATGGGGGCAGGAGTCAAGGTCGACGTTCGCTGTATACTGATGCTTGGGTCTTAAAGTCTACTACCAAAGGTATGCATGCACTGTTTGTGAAATTGAAATTTGAAAAGAAAGAGAAGGGAAGCCTTGCCCAAGAATGCTCAGGTTGAGGCACACATTTGCGCAGCCGCTATGGGAGCACGCTCTCTGCCGAAACGGGAGCTGCCGAGCAGAGCGGTGCAGAACCGCTTAGAGGGGCTGCTGGACTCTAAGGGATGATGAGCAGAGACACAGGAAGCCGGGAGCCTCCCGTGGGCTGAGAGGAGAGTGGCCTCCGTGACCCTGCCTTCCTCCTCCTCCTCGCTCTGCTGAGGCCCTGTGAGATGTCCGGAGGGGATGTTGCTAGAGAGAGAGGAAGGAGAAGGACAGGGAGGGGAGGGCACAGTTGGAGTCGTCTGACACGGACAAGCCTACCTGGTAATTGCATCGAGAGCCAAGCCTTTCCACGGCTGAGAATCCAGCGGACTGGGTGGTTTCTCCCTTCCTCCTTTATCCCCTCTACCCTCTACCCCTGGGCCAGGTGATCTCTCTGGGTTGCACCAAGCTCCAAACCTCCTCACATCACAGAGCCAGAGAGCCAGTTGGGACCTCATAAATTATCTTAGTCACCCCCTGCTAGGAAGTTAGGAATTAAGCAGACCCTGGGGAAAAAGATCACAATATACATAGAACTCTCTTGCTTCTTCCTTGGAAACCAAAATAATTCTGTTTTCCCTTTGGGAGTCCAAGTTTTTACTTCCTAAAATTTTCACAGAAGGGGATCCTACTACCTTGCTTGATATCTATCCATCCATCCATCCATCCAATGACACATGTTTACCAACAATTACATGTATCCCAGTACTACAGAGCACCTGATTTTCAAAGGTGGAGATTTTCAAAGGCTTTTAGGAAGTAACCTGAAGAGAAAGTAGAGTGAGTCAGGATTCTCCAGGCGAGCATTTGGGGATATGAGTAAAGGGTGGGAGCAGGATGATGGGGAAACTGAGCAAGCACACTCCAAGCTAAAGGAAAAACATAGGCTGCAACATGTTTCAGCAATTCAAACTCCCCTGTACTCACAGAGGGAAAAAGAAAGCAAAGGAAGCAACTCTAAACTTAGTGATAACGAAGTGAATTAGAGTCCCTGCAGGATGCTGGGTGAGATTTTACAAGGCACAGGAGCATCATTCTGAAGGATTTTTATTTTTATGCTTGCTAATGAAATACCAATAAAGGCTATGTAGACAGAAACGCAGTCAAGTGATTTGGGATGGGAACCAAATTTTTGGCAAAGGAAGCTTGATTAAGCAGGTGCAAGATTTTTTCACTTCCAAACCCTGGGCAGCTGGACAAAGCCTGATGTGCTCAGGGAAGACTTAACCAGGCTGAAAATCAGGAGCTAGGTTTCCCCAACTCAGGCACTTGAACTTTCTACTTCCCTAGACAGCCTTTCCAATTTTAATTTAAAAATCAGTTCCAATGGCTCTCCCAATGCTCAAAAAAAGCAATTGCAGGCTCTAACTTTCTTTCAAATGCCTTGCCATTCTTGCTCCAGATGGGGCCAACATGAAAGCTCAGAGATAAATCAAATTGCCTGTCAGAATATAGGTAAGCTGGGACTGCTGGGGGGGAGAAGCCTGCTGTGGACTTCAATGGCTCTAGCCTTGGTGAGAATGTGAGTATGCAAAACGATTCTGAAGGGCCCAGGGTACTCTGCAGGTAGGATCTTGTCCTGGTTGCTGGTTAAGTTTGCAAGTGGTTTGTTCATAAAACATTTGCTGGTGCTACCGTGTTTCCCCGAAAATAAAACCGGGTCTTACATTAAGGTTTGATCCAAAAGATGCATTAGGGTTTATGTTCAGGGGATGTCATCCTGAAAAATCATGCTAAAACTTATTTTCTGGTTAGGTCTTATTTTCGGGGAAACACGGTACTCAGAAAGGGGGATGATCATTCATTTAAGTAAACTATTAACCAACCACACAAGAGAAGCTCGTTGAGCAGCTACTGTGTGTCTTTAGGGTTAGAACCCAAGGATGGAAGGGCAAAGAGGGACAGGCAGGAACTGGGCTATAAAGAATTCTAGGCTGACAGACTCTTGATGGGAGTCCATGCGGTGTGGGCTTAGGATGAAACGCTGGAGTCCTACGGGCTGGTTTGAATCCACCCTATTACTCACCAGCTAGATGACTCTTGTCCTTGTACCTCAATTTCCTCTTCTATAAAATAGAGTAAATACTATCTCCTACTTCAGCGGGTGGCTAAGATTACATGAGAAAGAAATGAAAGAGATCAGTGTGAAGCACTTAGCTCACAGAATATTATCCATTCTTGTAAGGGCAAAGAGTTAGACTGTCAGGCATCTCTTTACAACTGAGACCTGGGGAAATAGGCATTTGTAGAATAAGGGCCCTGCAAATTCTAGCTATATAGACCTCCTGAGGACAATGCCTCGCAAGCAAATGAATTTTAGGTTCCTCTAATTCTAAATTGGCTCAATTCTATAGAGTTAAAAGTCAGAACTTGAATTTTTCAAGTATTCAAATTATGGAAATCACCCTTTGCAGGAACAAAGTTTAAAAAAAAAATCACAATCTGAAAAACAATGTATTCTATTTGGGATGTAAATTAAATCTTTTAAGAAGCTTTTAAAGAGGTAGCTTTTCTAGGATAATTGCATTGCAAGGACTCTCGCCTAGCACTCTTTAACCCAAAAGTCACCTAGCTATGGATACAAATGAGGTCACATGTAAATTGACACCATAATTACAGTGCCTCTGAATCCAACAGACACTAAAACAGATCTTCATGCCCCTTGCCCCAGTTATTGCTGGCTGGCTTGACCGAGGTCTCCACGTGTCCATGGGGACTGGGGACAGGGACTGCCCCACATCCCTCTCCCTGTTTCTCTCTCCCACCTCATCCCACTTGTCCAGGTTGGTTGCCTGTAAAGGAAACTCACTGGTGCCCCTGTTGTTCCTGCTGCCCATCACGGGATGCCCCATTCATGCCAGGGATCTGTCTCCAGTGACCCCAAAGGTATCAGCTCTTGGGGAGCTAAAGTGGCCGTGGTGGTATGAGTGGGCTCCCAACCCTGTGCTCTGAACTCAGCAGCTACTCTGTGTGTAGTCAGAGTCCCACAGTCCTTCATGAAATTAGTCGTGTCACCTTACAGCCCTGGCTAGCAACACCACTGAGCGCTTAGCTGACCTGACAGGGAACAGAAACCAGGCCCCCCCCTGCAAGGTCCTTACTTTCCTTCTCCTCAGCTGCGTCAGCTCCAAATACCCCTTTCTACACCCCAAGTTCTGGAAAGAGCCCCGAGGGCGTCAGCAAACCGATTCACGCTGGAAGAAAGCTCCTGGCCAGCAGGGAACACACCTCAGCTTCATCCACTGAAGACTATGATGCTGGTAGCAGGGCTGCTGACATCATTTGCTTGGCCTGAGTGTTTATAAACCTAAAATAAAGTTGTCATCAACATGTAAGGGAAAAAACTCTCAAATAGCACCCGGCTTTTGTGCCAAGTTTGGATCACAGTTGTTCCTCCCTATAGGACCTGGTTAAGGTGACTGAGGCATAAAAAATGATGAAATAAATATGTAAAAGCAATGAAAGACATACATAAACCAAGTGTGAAATGCAGAAGATAGTTTGCTACAGGTAAATTAATATTATAAATATTCATTACAAGTTGATGCCATATAGCAAGTTATCATAGGAACAATTCCTTCAAAAGACTGGTTGGTGAGGGCTATCAGGCAATGGCTAAAATGTGTTGGTTATTTAAAGACCGTTATTAACTTTTTTTTTTATTTCTGCCTAAGAATAACTTCTTCCACTTCAGTAAATGCATCAGAGGAAATTCATTTGAATAAATTCATTTATTCATTCACCATGTATTAGTGAATTTCTACTGTGTTCCAAGCGCGATGTTAGGGATATCATACATGATTGACTAAGTAACAATCCCTGACTTCATGAATTTTCCTTTTATAGTTGAGGGACAGACAAAACACACACAAACCAAAGAAGAAATATATATTAAAATGTCAGGTAGTGGTAAGCATTGTGAAGATAAAGTAAGGGACTGTAGGGCGATGGGAAGACTTTAGATAGGGTCAAAACAGCCTCTCAATGGGGGTGCCATTTGAACAGATGTAAGACTAAAATGGTGCAGCATGTCATATGATTATTTACAGAGAAGCTTGGTCAAGACAGGAGGAACCGCAAGTGCAAAGGCCCTGCGGTGCCTGACATGCTGGAAGAGCAGGAAGTGGGGGTAGGAGGAGTGAGAGTTTGGGAGGTGATGCCAAAAAGTGGTGTCATGTGTTAGGTAGGTAAGTCATGGTGAGGACTTTGATTTTATTCAGTGTCTCTGATAATTAAATAGTTTCTGACACTAGAATCTAAAAGTATTCTGATCATTTCTATGCTGAATCATCCAGACACCCTGATTCCCCCTCTAGGACCTATATACTCATTCTCCCCAGCTATGGGGCGTGTTGGCTGCTGAAGGCACAGGCCAAGTCCCTCTCCAGTAATTGTCTGTTTAAAAGGGAGCTGCCTCACCCAAGCTTATACTCCCTTTCATGCTGGTGGCAGCCAATGAATGACTGGTCAGCATGGGAGTTCAGAGGCTCGGCCCCTTGCCTCAATTGGGATAACACTAAGGGTCCAATTCGGAGCACCCTGTAGGATAGACCGAGGCCTCTGCTGCAATCAGCCCAGTATCTCCCTGTCCAATCCTGCTTGTCTCACACTGCACAGGTGTTGATCCTGAGAACACTACCCAATCAGCTTCTGGCACACAAACTCCAGAATCTGTGCTTTCGATGGAGAACTCAACCAAAGACAACTTTGAACAACGAACTATGTTATACAGATCTGGAGTTGTAGATGGATAAGTAAAAGTTGACAACAAATCTATCCTGACCAGTTGACATAACCAGTGAGTTAATTTTTATCGTTAGATTCCTAATTAGGCAGGCCACTTTTTGCCACTTGGCTCTTTTCTCTAAAGGTAGGATACTGATGAGTAGGAAGGAAGAGGTGGAGAGTATTCTGAGGAGTTGGAATCTGGTTTTTACTCTATTTTTGTTATCTTTTGTTCTCATGAGCTGATCCATTACCTCAAGGATATTGAAAACATATTAACAATATTTAACTGTGAATAGATGTCCAAAAGTACCTTTTAGATTAGACGTTCCCGTCACGTTGGCGACCCACTTTTCCTACTTTTGAAAAACGTAAAGGGGCTAAAAGCAGAGAAAGTACTGCTAACCTTTTTACAAGTTTTCCTGTTACTAATAAGTCGTCTTGTGAGTATATGCATTCAGCTGGGCTGCATGTCGTCATAGGTAATCGACACAGGTGGTTGATGTTATTACTGCAGTTCAAAATTGCAAATGAAAAACCGGCATCACTTACTCACTGAAATAATCATTTGGCCAACCACATGCCTAGTTCAAAACAATCATCAAAATGTACCCAGCCCCTATGCTTTACTGATACCAGGTATTTTACCTGCCTGTTACCTACGAGGTATCTATCACCTCTTTCTAAGGGAATTGCCATACGGTTGGTGGTGGCAATGTAGTCAGCTAAAACCTATGTTTCCAGCCTCCCTTGCTGTTTGGGGGTGGGTGGGAAGGAAGGTTGGAGAAGTGGGGAGGTTAAGAGGTGTAGGGAAAAGTAGCCAGAAGTCATTTGGTGGGTCTTCTGGAAAAAATCTCCTGATCAGGTCCTCACTTACCTGGCGGACACCTAAGGGCCTTCCCCCTTTGTCTCCCTCCTTGTGTCCTGGATCTGTGGGCCTCAAATTTGAGGGTGTATTAGGATCACCTGGAGGGCTTGTGAAACCACCAATCGCTGAACCCCACTCCGGAGTTTCATATGCAGATAGTCTGGGGTAGGCGCAAGGATTTTTGCATTTCTAACAAGTTCCCAGGTGTTGCTGATGCTGCTTCTCTGGGGATCACACTTTGAGAAACATTGCCCTGTAGTCGCAGCTGCACTGGCTGTTTTGGGAACAAAATATGACCTTGGGCATAGAAGCCAAGTCCTGAGGATGATGGAGCATAAAGACAGAAGGAATCTGGGTTTCTGACATTAACTTTGTGATATTGGGATTTCTATTAAGAAATGTATGTATTTGTTCTTTGTCCTGTTTCAAAAACTCTTGGAATTTTCTAAGTGGAAAGAGAAAGGTGTCTTTTGTTAAGTTAATGAAGTGACTTTTGGAAAGCCCTGAGGTCCTCTAAGGAGGGGATCTGGTTGCCAGGGGAAACAAGCACGTGATTAGAGGGTTAGACTTTTCAGTCCCACTCCTTAAATTCTGAGGAGGGCAGAGAGCTGGAGGTTGAATCGTTAGTGGCCAACGATTGAATCAATCATGCCTGTGCAACGAAGCCTTCATAAAACCCCAAAAGGACGGGGTTCTGAGTTGGTGAACACATCGAGATACTGGAGGGCCTGGAAGCTTTGTGCCTTTTCCCCATGCCTTGCCCTTTGCGTCTCATCTGGCTGTTGAGTCGTATCCTTTAGTATCCTTTGTAATAAACCGGTGGTCCAGTGAGTAAAATGCTTCTCTGAGTTCTGTGAGCCACCCTAGGAAATCAATCGAACCCAAAGAGGGGGTGGTTGGAACCTCCAGTGGATGGTTGTTCAGCAGCCCCTGGCCTTGTGAGTGGCATCTGAAATGGGGAAGGGGCGACCTTATGGGACTGAACCCTCAACCTGTGAGATCTGAGGCTACCTTCCAGCAGTGTCAGAATGGTACTGAACTGTAGGACACCCAGCTGATGTCTGAGAACTTGGTGATGGTGGTGGGCGGGGGGGAACTGGTTCCCTCACACGGTGGAATTGGGTAATAGAATCCTTTTAACTTAGAGCCAGCCTACCTGCCCAAGTTTCCTTTTCCTGAGAGAAAAATAAAACCCTTATCTAGTTAAACTGTTACTCTTTAGATTTTTTCAGTGTATGCAGCCGAACCTACTCATATTTGATAAAAAGGCCTCAGGCCATAGTTAACATTTCCTTCCACTTTTTAGAAAATCCCAGGGCCTCATTTTTTCTTTTTTTTCCTCCAGTGAATGGAAAATTGGAATGTGAATTTAACATTTGAACTCTGGCAATGAAAGCCTTGAATCCTTACATTAAATTTAGCTGTATGATTTAAATTATCAGTGAATCGGTATGTGTCTTATTTTATGAGAGATTTTACGCCCTGAACCCTGCGTGCAGAAGTGGCAATGCAAAGGGTTCCTCTGCCACCAAGTGAACTGTCCCGAGGATGGAAGTTAGGGTCCTAAATCCTATGCCCTTGACACCCCATATAAGCTTTTTACTCTCCCAGTGGAAACTGTTGGGATCAACAGAGAGTGACTTGTGTCTCTTAGTCATAGGCAAAGAGCGACAAGGCTACGCGCTCAAGCTTGTAGTTACCACCCTGTCTATCCGCTTAAGGAAAGAAAACCATGCAGTGTTTACAGTTTCTGGGATGAAAATTTCTTTGGGTTAATTACACTATTTCTGAAGGTTCTTGGTTAAAACTCTGAGAATTTTGTGTGCTGCCTCTTTGAAATAAGTTTTTAACAAACATTTAGAAAAAGCATGATTGGCTGCTGCCATGGGTCCTTAATTTCTGCTCTGACTGATATAATTAAAAGAGTGAAAACATTTATCCCTCCCCCACACATTCCCAGTTGCCTGGGAACCTTTGTGGGGATCCATGTGCAGGAGGGAGGCAGACCCTGTTTGCCTGTCTCCATTGCCATAGTAGGTACATTAGCTCCAGGGCAAGTGACTACTGGATAATTGATGAATTCTACCTGTACGCTGAGGGCTGACAGTGCATTGGATATTTGTCTTTGTCTCAGATTACATGCAGAAGCTTGCTTCTGCAGATAAGGCCATGCATGCCCCAGGTACCATTTATAGGTAGTATGTAGGAGGAAATAAAAAAATCTCAGTCTTACAAACTGAAACCCAAAAATGATCGGCAAATCTTGCTATAAAAAAAGCATTTTGCTGATTTCTTCCTTTAACCTTTTTCCCCACTTTAGAACTAATCTGCAGAAAACAAGTCATTAGTCGTATAACTTTCTAAGATACTATAAACCGGTTAGGGATCTTAACCAATGGAATCTCCCCAAAAGCACACATTGCACTCTGTGGTTTTCCTACTCTCACACCAACCCTCAGGTCTGGCCTCCTGCCAAGAGGACTGCCGTCTAAGCTGAAAGTGACTTGTGAATCCATATAAGATGGTGAGATGACCAAGGGCTCGAGGAACATGGCAGGTTGTGGGGTTACCATTTGCTTTAATTCGAGCATAATTAAATCCCTTCTGAATAGAAAGGGCAGGTAGAGCAAGTCACAGGCTGACAAGCTAGGGTTTGTTTTGACGTTGTCCTCGTTGTTGTTTTATCTAGGGTAACATTAACTACTGACCCTTTTCTGTGAGCGTGATAAGCATTTCACAGCCCCCAAGTAGAGATGAAACACAGTTTCCCTCCACCCCCAACTTGCCCCATACACACACCCAGACCTCTAATAGTTAGGACCCATCCATTTTCTTGGCTTTATACATAGAGTGTGGGGAGGGTAGATAAGGCCCATGGGGATAACTTTTGGGGGGCGTCCAGCAGAAGTCCCAGGCACAGACGGGACTCCTACAAAATCTCAGGTGTGATCCAGGGTGTTAATGAAATGAAGTCTCTCATTACATAGCTCCTGGTCACAGACAGTGGGGCGAACATGTACACATTTATTTTTTGCAGACGTAAGTGAAGTGAGGAGAGCAGCGATTCAGCATCCAGGTAGCTTCTGATTCTCCAGCAGTTCCCCTCCAGGGGTCCCATTGAAGGTCCACCCATCTACCTACTTTTTTAAGGAAATTTCTAATTCCCCATAGACACTTCCTCCTGTGAATATCCCCCTCCTCCTCTATACTTCATCCTCAAAAAATCCCTTCTTTTTCATGTAGATGTTGATGGCCCAACAGAGAGGGAACACCAAAGAATGGGAACTAGCGCCCTTGCCTTGAAGGCTAGAAGGGCTGACACCTTTCTAGGGTAGCAGAGAAAAGAAGAAAAGGAAAAGCAATTTACTCTCTGTATCAGCATTTGTGGATTTCCTAAACTTTCATCACTTGGGTGCACTGAGGACTCCAGGTTTGGCTCTTTAAATGAGGCCAGCAGTTCCAGCACACACTGAGGAAATATTAAATAACAGGAAAACAATTAAGTTTCTTGGATGTGCTCAGTGGCTGTTTATTCCTGGCAATCATGATCTGATCGTCATTTGAAGTTCTGGGTTGAAGAATTAGAATCAACAGTTCTTTTTGCAATTCAATTTCTGTAACACAGTAGGAATACTTTTTTTTGCCTCCTGTTTGCTTTGAATTATGGGCAAGATCTCACAAATATGCATCTGAGATGCTAGCCAAGGTGTTCACATTCAAATCTCCTCGTAGGAGGTACTCAGTGAGGTTCAGGAATTGATAAAGCTTTTCACTCTGGCACCTTTTGACCTCTGCAGTAGATTCAGCCTGTCTCGTAAAAGCTGGAGCGTTGAGAGGGCAAGATGAAGAGCCCAGGTCAGCACAACAATGATGCCTGCAGCCTCTTTTAGTCAATTAATGTTCTCCCTATGGTCCATAAGAGCAAATGACGCCAGATAGTGACCGTTTGAAAAAATAAATCAGAAACGCTTCCTACTATCTCTGTTATTATAAGGATATGACTTTTGAACTAGTCAAGCACATTATTTTCATTTTTATCCCCTCTTGAAAGAGCTTGGACCAAATATCCCTACAGCACAGCTCCAAATGCCAATTATTTTCAGCTTACTCACCTGCAGAATTGATTTTCTTTTTCCTGACAGCCTCTATTCCTTGATTAAATCCTGGAACTTCATTTAATATGTTAAATCAGAACCAGAGTCCCTGAAAACAAATCAAATGAATATTGCAATTCATTATCTAGGATAATGTTTCTTCCACTGTTTTGTTTGCAGAAAAGGAGAGTGAAAAATAAGTCAGACCAAGTAATAATAATAATAATAGAACAATAGAACAACCAAAGAAGAACAATAACAATAGAACAATAGGAGAAATAGATGAAAGGAAAAAAGGAGGTGATAACTATGGTAAATAGATTTGAAAACAGAGGTGCATCAAATGAAAGGCTTTCTAATTCTTTTCTCCAGAAGTGCTTTGTCTGTAATTTCTTGTTAGGTTCTTATCTATGTTCATTTATTTCTTTTTTCTGCTTCCCTGTCTTGTACAGTGAGCACGCATGCACAACCCAGTGTAGTGAGTGCTATTTGATCAGAAATTATACTGCTTCAGATCATTCAATGAAAGATTTCTAAAAATTTTGACAAATGTTGGTGGCTTTTGAAACCATGGCAAAACCTCAGAAGCAAGCTTTTAGCTTCATGATCGTCTTTTTTGTCATAGTCATCGTATCGTTATTGTCATCGATGTTATTCATATGAACAAACTCGCTACACACTGATTTTAATCCCAAAGGCAATTGGGATTTCAGTAGGTTGAAATTAAGATCTCAGGTTTGGATTTAATGCTTTTTCTGGATGTATAGAAAGAACTTTGGTGATCTTTAGCAAATGAGTTCATTTCCTTGCTTTGAAGATGTTGATTAGTAGACACCAGGCAACTGGAATGAGTAAGCAGCTTCCGCAGAGAGTCCAAGAACTTAAAAATTGTGGAATTCTCAGCATTATAGAAATCACTGAACAGCATATAAAGATTTTTTTTTCTTTCTAATTTGGTCTTGTTAAAAGCAGTATGAACTAAATATTTTTCAAATGGCTACCTTTATCCTCCAGAGCTTGACGGGAAGTGTGGTAGGGGGAGGAGATGAGCAGCATGGAGTCTGGCTTTTATTAAAGGCTCAAAAATATGAGCGGAATCTAAATCTCAACAAGTAGACTAGAGGGCTCAGGGAACACCCTTTACGGCATAGTTCCTTCCCCGTCCTCCCCCACCCCACACTCTCAAAACACTTCTGTAATCCCACTATTAGGAAGACAATCCTTTGATCTAACAAGCTTCTGTTTAAAAAATGAAAAGAAGTCATTGGGAAGGTTGACATAATAAATAGTAATGAGCCTCTGGCAGGGGGTGAGGGATGGGAAGGAAGAGGTAGATTGTCCATTGCTCCTTCTCTGAGCCTGGGTGAGAAGCGGGGATGCATGCAAGAGTGGCTGGAGGAAGCCCAAGCTTAAGGAGTCAGGGAGACAGAGATGTGTCCCTGGCAGGCCATGTGACCTTGGGCAAGTTATTTCTTTGAATTTTGACTGCCTCATTTTTAAAATAGGCAAAATAATCCTACTTTCCAGGTTTATTTGAGGAATCAAATGAGATTGTAATATATGTACAAGTCCCAACATATGTAGACAAAGTGGAATATACAGAATATTAGTTATTGCCTAATTATCTGATGTGCCTTACCAATTCCTCAGCTGTGATGATAAGTTCTGGTTTACAGTGTAGCCCAAGATCTGCCCCAAGCATAAGGGCTCATGTGGAGCCTTTCAGAGAGATCTAAATGCATCCTGGGTGGATTGTGTGGGAGAGATCACCTTCAGTGTCCATCTCCTTTTACATAAGCAGAGCCTCCCTGCTGTGGGCAAGACAGATACCCTTAAATCCAGGTCTTTAGGTTGTCAATAACAAACAAACAAACTTTCTCTTTTTGGCTAAAGGACAATAAAATAACACTCTCTGCTCCTAGTGCACACGTCTCTTTGGCTGCCACTTTCTGAACTAATCACTTATTCTAGTCACTGGCAGCTCCTATCAACAGTCATGTAGGTGGCATTTCTCCCCGTATACTTCTGTGGCATTAATATTTCATAAGGAACAATAGGGGAGGACCATACACCAGCTTCGGGAAAAGAATAGAGCAAGGAAACGAATTAAACAAAATGGCCTGAATACTTGGAGGGAAATGTGATAAACCCAGAGCCAGTATCCTCAGTGGTGTTTTACAGAAAAGGATTTATTGCACAACAATGAGCTTTTATTTATTCTATTTTCAGGAAGCGTTTTTTTTGCATTATTATTCATTCGGCAATTCAGCTGGGTATTTAGAAGTGACAGCTTGCCAATTTTTTTTTCACAAACGTTTTTGACTTTAACATCTTAATCTGAAATCATTGCAGTAATTACAAGGGGGTAATGGGTAGGAGGAGGTGGGAAAGGTGGCAGCGTGTTCAGGATGCTCAGACTAAGAGGAATGGTGCTAAATATGTAGCTCTGACAGCTAAGATCAACGTTTGAATCTTTGCTGGCTGATGAATAGCAGGAACTGGGTTACATAGGACATCGAAGTACTGCCTACTCTGAAGTTTTCTCATACTTTAGAAAATGATCACGCCTGCAAGCCAGGAGAGTACGCTCTTCGAAGGCAGCAGAGTCACTGAAGCAATCAAAAGGTCATAATCTATCCATGGATATTTATTAGGAATCTGCTCTGCCTAGTGTACTCGCTAATCTTTTATCCTGCTTTATTTTCTTCATAGCACTTGCTATTAATATTGTTAGGTTTCACTTTATTTATTTGGTTTAGTGTCTGTTTAGCCAATTAGAATGTAAGTTCCATGAGGACAGGAACCTTGTTAGGTTTTGTTTGCTGTGCACCCTCATCCCCATGAAGAGTGCCTGGCACATACTAGGGGCAGAATAAATATTTATTGGAATGGATGAGAGGATGCTAAATTCTGAAGCAAATTAAAGAATGATAAGATATTTTCCCCCATCTTGCTTTAGCTGGAAAGCAGAATGTATGAATGATCGGGGAGCCTGAAAAGCAAGGAATGCATCAGAACCCTTGGTTTTTCTTTGAAGGATGTTCCTTACAAGTGATGCCTATGTACTTCCTGTGCACAAGGAAAAAAGAACCTTTAAACATTAACCAGGAAGAGTAAGCTCACATCCCTCTTGGACCTGTTTTCCCAAGTCCTGCCTGGCACATGCTGCCTTCCTCTCTTCCTGACCGTCCCCCTTTCTTTTGATTTCATGGTTGAGATCTAGAGGCTCCCACACCTGCCAATGTTACCAACTGGTTTGCCCCCTTCCGGTCCCTATGAAACATGTTCAGAAGGTAGCTTGATACACAAGTATCCCTGAAAGAGATATCTTCAACCACAATTTTCAACTTGTGTTGCAAAGAAGTGAAATAAGCCTCCTGGCTGTTAATAGTTTCCCTAGTGAAACAGGTGTGGAGGATACAGAGTTAGAGCCATTCCCACAGGTTGTCGCCCAGCCTTCAGTGCACTGATGTGCATTTAAGTATCTGAGAAAGAGCCACAGGACATAGTGAGTATCAATTTATTTGACCGTGGAAACTTTCTCTCCTAAACTATACAGTATCTCTTGTTGTCACTGACACATGCTTTGGGAAACACTTGTCTACAAGCTTTGCAGGAGAAGGGCCGGTAGATGTGATTAGCCTGAGCTAGGTTTTGGGGGGTTTAAAGATTGGCTGGTTGATCACCACCAGTTAGTTGGGGATTCATGTGATGTGTAAGTTTTTACAACCAGGACCATAAGAATTCAGATGAGGAAGAATCAAGAAAGTATCATGAAAGAGATAGGATGGAGCTGGGCTCCTAAGTGATACAGAGGATTTAAATAGAGGAGGAGAAATGGAAATGTCAAGTGTGGACAAAAGTGAAAGACAGGGAGGTGCATGATAATGAATTTTTATTTTCAGAATTTAATTTATTCAGATCCCTAAAAGTTTGTTGGGATTTCAATGAATGGTCCTAATTGCAAGTTCTACTTTTCCCTATTGATTTGGTGTGTTAATGTGCATCCTCTGAAGCAGATATTAAAACAATGTGGAAGGATTTTATTAAGGAAAATGCCTGTGTGACAGAAGATGGGGAGAAACCAGGGAAAGCTGGGATATCCATCAGACCGTTAATTTGAGTCTGGCCCCAAGTAAAAGAAAAAGGAATGTTGGATGGAAGCATGCTCCACTGCTGTGAAGTCTCACCAATTCCGTCAGGAGGTTCTGATATCCATGGGGATCAGAATTGTGCTATGTGTCCCAGGAGTAGCTCTGCTCACGTATTCCTGCTACAGTCATTTACTGCAGGAAGCATGGCCTTGGTGCAAATATGGAGCTGGGTTTCAGAGCTCCTCTGTGGGCCCCTGGGTCAACTAAGCTCCCCATAGCTGGAATTCTGCAAGACACATTCTCATGACCACCACACTCAAGAAACAGATCTTTATCAAAAGTGAATGAACCTATATATGAGGAACAAACTGCCTAGAAACCCGAAGTTATACATCTGAAAGGAGGGATAAAGGCAGGACAATATCAGATGCAAATGGCCAGTGATTCATCCTGGTAATAAGAAAAAGAGTCTTGGTACTTCTCATTTTATAAATCCCCAGATAAGAATATCGTAGTTTGTACAGGGGCTCGATTCAGTTTTCGAGGGATCTCAAGCTTATAAAATTGGATGCTGAGCCTGGGGGAGATGATCATTAGAAAAAGAGTAAACTACAAACACAAAATTGCCAGGGCTCTTTCCAGGGTCTTGAAAGGGGCCCCTGCAAGGCCAGCTCCAGCCTCGTTTACTCCATGATAAGCCCACCCCTGCCAATCTGCAAAATATGGGTAAGTAACTTGGAGTATATTGTATAAGCATATTCAAAAATAATTCACTGCTGATAGATTCATGAAAATGTAAAATGGTATCTGAATTGTGTGTGTGTTCAATGGTAAACGCACAGCTGATGAGAGATGGAGAGAGGGAACCACTGAGGTTAATGCACAGAGGGTGACCCTGGCCCTGTCGCTCTGCAGAGGTGACAGAGCTGCTGACAGAGATCCAGGAGGACTCGTTCTCCGAAGCCAGCTCTAGTCCTTGGACTATGATCTATCACAGTCCTTGGAGAAGATCACGGCATGGCCTTTGTTCTCCGATTTTCTGTCTTGTTAGGGACCCAAAATAAGGAACCCCAAGTAAATATCCAGTACAGAAATAGTTGTTCTTTTAGCCAAACACTACAAGGGAGTGCAGAAGGCAGTAAAATCCTGAGGGCTGCAAATAACACACCTGTGTGATTTTGTAAAGATTTAGGGATGACATGAGGTTTCCCAGAATTTCATTTTCTTAGAGGATTCCAAACTATTCAATCGACAATGCTTCTAATGAAAGCAGTGAAGCAAGAAAAAAAGTGTAAATGATGGAGGAATAAGAAAGAAAGAGGGGGCCGGCTGGTTAGCTCAGTTGGTTAGAGCGCGGTGCTCTTAACAATAAGGTTGCGGGTTCGATCCCCAAATGGGCCACTGTGAGCTGTATCCTCCACAACTAGGTTGAAACAATTATGTGACTTGGAGCTGATGGGTCCTGGAAAAACACACTTAAAGAAAGGAAGGAATGAAGGAAGGAAGGAAGGAAGGAAGGAAGGAAGGAAGGAAGGAAGGAAGGAAGGAAGGAAAAAAGGAAAAAAGAAACCAAAAACCTTTAAAAAGAAAAGAAAGGGAAGAAGTGAGGAGAGATTTAAAAGGGAAAGAAATAGGATAAAGAGTAGAACAGAAAAGGAAGGAGGAAAGGTCTCAGAAGGTCACGGCTGATAGCTAAGTGGGACCAGAGGCCTAATTGCTTGTGGATCTTTTAGCATCATTTGAAAATAGACTATGACCCAAAGTATTAGAGTCATACAAATCCAGTTAGGGGGAGTTCGGATATTGGATGCGCCTTTGCTATACTCTGATAATCCAAAAGTCTCTGTCCCTATGGTTTCCAATCCATCTGAATTTCTATTGCTGGCACAGTCTTCCTTACACACAATGATACAATGACACTGCCCAACGAAACACGGAATGGATGCGAATCCAAACACCAAGCATAGTTTTCTATCATTTATTACTAACATCTTACCTCATTGCTTGCTCTCTCTAACATTTAATCAGCTTTATTTCTCATTTTTATATTTTTCTGTACCTAGACCCATTGCTCCAACCAAGCAGATCCCTGTTTTATGTATGTAATCATAATCCATTGTATTTTCCTGCTTGTCTCTGCGTTCCCATAGCCTATACATTCAAGAGAACTATTGTCTCATCAATAGCACCTATCCCAGTGGATGGCATAGAGCAAGATCACGATAAATATTCTTGTGAGGACTGAATCAAAAGGATTTATTTATGTGCACATATACTTCCCTTATGATTCCTATGACTTGTTTAATTATCTCCTTTTCTTGAAGTTTATCTTTTCCAGAAAAATGACTGAGATACTTATTTCACACACACACACACACACACACACACACACACACACACACACACTCCTCATTATTTATGTTGGAAGTTTCTGGATGCTGTTTTACTTTTTATTTGTTTTCCTACTAGGAAGTAGCTTGTAGTAGGCCAACGAGTCAAGAAAGGCTGTATTTAAAAAATCCCCCTGTTTCAAGGCATCAGAGAACTGAACAAATCAGGACTTAAGGAGTCAAGATCTCAAAATGAAGGGGAGTTCATTCATGGGACTTGAACATTCTACACTCTGCCTTTTTCCTCAGGGTATATGCCAATGTTTTGGCCTAACTTGAGAGCCTGAGAACTCACACAAGAATGACATCTAAGGGGTGGAGAAGCTGGGTGAGCTTTTGGCAATCTTCTGGAACTAAGGAGAAAAGAATTCAAGTTTGGGGCTGCCAACGCATCCAGGACTTTGTAGTCCAGAGCTCTGAAGGAAGGGACAAGCAAAGAAGAGAGCTGAACAGTTGGGGTTTCCCCCCGCCCTGAGGTATTTGATGGTTGGATGAAAGGCTTAAAATACAAATTAATAGAGTAAAAATCAGGGTCGTTTGTAGCCATTGCTTAGTCCAGGGGAGATAAAAATTGCAGTTCAGGATAGGCAATATTAGACACCCCAGGATCTCATCTGAGAACCCTAAAGAACAACACCCTAGGAAAAGAAAAAAATCAGAAGAAATCTGAGGTTTCCTTAGTCCCTAATTAGACTGCGGCGAGCTGCCCCGAATCTAGCTACCTGCCAAGGACAGAGCACATTCTCTCTGGAAGAAGGTAACCTCATGCAAAGCCTCTCCAACTGTTCATACACACGGTGTCTCGCAAGCAACTAAAATTTAAGGAGACATAAGAAGGACAAAGAGATGAAAACAGAAAAAGATCCATAGGTGAATCAGATCCTGGAATTACCGTGCATTGTCTTGATCATGTTCAGGAAAGGAGACGACAAGATGGAGAATTTTACCAAGAACTGGAATCTATTTTTTAAATGGTCAAATGAAAATTCCATAACGGAGATTAAGATATCAATAACTGGATTTATCAGAAAATTGATTAGTTAAAGGTTAGTTAACTGAAGGTTACATCACCAGAAAATGTCAAAGCTAAATCACAGACCAAAAAAAGGACATAAAATATAGAAAAGAGCATGAGACAAATAAAACACAAGGAAAGGGTCTAATATTCTTGCCATTGGTATCCCAGAAGGAGATGAGAGAATGGGAAAGAGCAACATTTAAAGAGAAAAATATCTGATAATTTTCCAAAACTTTTGAGAGATCAAGCCACAGATTCAAGACGTTCTATAAAGTAAATACAATTTGGGCCAAATACAAAGAGAACCACATAGCATAACACGACGACCAAACTCTAAGGGCAAAGGAAACTCATAAAAGCTGTCAGATCAAAAAACATGTAACCTTCGCAGAAGCAAAAATTGGACAGACAGACGACTTCCCCAAAGAAACAATAGAAACTAAAAGACCAAACAATGAGATCTTTAATGTTTGGAGAGTGAAATCCTGCCACTCTAGAATTCATAACCAGGGAAAATAGCCTTCGAAAAATGAAAGTAAAATAAAAACTTTTTCAGTCAAACAAAAACTGAGGAAATTTCCCCCTTGCAGAATTGCACTTACAAAAGGAAAGAAAGGGGGATAAAAGAGAGCAAGGCAGTTTTCTTCAGGAAAAAGAAAGATAAGCTCAAAAGGAATTACAGAAATGCATGCTGGAATTAAAAAAAAAAATGAAAAGAAGAATATGTGGATAATTTTACATTAATATAGACTGTATGAAACAATAATAATGGTGGTAGGGTTTAAAACACATACACTCAAAATGCGTGGCAGCAATTTTACAAATTAACAAATGAGTTTATGTCACCTAGTCCATCTCTGTGTCATCAATGTCTGGCCTACAGTTAGAACCATGTGAGTGTTGGCTGAATGCTCCTTGGAACCCCTCCTTTTACAGATGAGGAAGAAAAGGGAAAACCAGAGAAATGAACTTACTGCCAGAGTTGTGCCCAGCATCCAGATCTTTTGCACAGACCATCACTCTTTCGGTGCTGATTTCAGCACTCAACTCACATCAGGACTGGTAATGTTTTAGACTCCTTTCCATTCAACAAGTGTGCCTGTGAAAAAAAACCTCACACCCCATTACAAGAGCCTGACCCCAAGGCAGTTCTCTGCATGCTCAGCCACCGGGGGCCAAACTCATCTGAGTCCTGGCGTGTAACCAACCACTTTCCCATCCTCTTCCCTAAAGATCCTTCTCTAAGTGGTGAAGAATTGAGACAACTAGAGTAACCTCTGAGGATTTTGGTCGTGGCTATTTACATTGGCTCAACCTCCCCCCTTTCCTCCCCACTCCACCTCTCCAACGGTTGGGGCTTTGTTCTGGAAGAATGCAAGGTAGATGGAGGAGAGCAGTACAAACAGCCTGTTCCAGGAGTGTGTCTGTGGCGCTGTCAGGGTTCATTTTCCTAGCAATTCTTCCAAAGGTCTTATGATGACAAACTGCTTCTGCCTTGTGGATGATTTTGGTTTTAAAGGCAGAGCCCTAGAGGCTGCAAGGAATTGCTAAGGGGGAGGGAATAAGATGAAAGCATTCGCTTTCTCATCACCTTCCTCTCCTCTTCTAACAAAACCAGAAAAAGCTGGCATGGAATATGGAATATGGGCTTGATTTATAGACTGTACAGCGACTTTGTGATATGTGATATTTTAGCAGCTCTTTTAATTTCCCGGATCCTTCACAATCAAGTTTTAGTTAATGTGCAAAACAATCAAGTGCTGGGTAGAGAAGAAAGAGCTGGGTTTTTGTAGTTACATAGCTTGATTTCAGTCCTTATTCTTCTTCATGGAAGCAGGTCATAGAATAGTCACTTGACCTCTCTGAATCTCAGTTTCTCCATCTGTAAGTGGGAAAGATAGTCCTCCCTACCCAACCAACTGTATGTGGTTCTGTGGGGAGAGCAAATAAAATAACATGCATAAACACGCTTTGAAATGGAAGAATCTTGCGAACAATCTCAAATTTTATTTGTCTTAAGAACACTGCAAATATTGCCAACTATGACAGCTGATGAGTAATAGATGGCAAAAATGCTAAGAATGTTTAGACCTGGAAGGATACTAAGGGGTCTTTTGGCCTAAGACACTTATTTTTCAAATGAGAAAACTGAAAAAAAGCCAAAAAATAAAGTTCCTTTCCCCAAGTAATGAAATTAGAAAAAGAGGGGGACAGAACATCCTCCACATCTGTTTTAAATCCTGCATAGAGTCTTCTGGAGCGTGGAAATCAGGATTACTGGAACCCATGTTTACGATGTCTTGTTTTTGATATACACAGACAGTCCTGAGCTGAGCAAGGAGATTAACAGGTGATCAAAGAGAGATGTTAAACGTCATAAGTATGTATCTGATGTTTTCTTCTTGGCATAATGTCAAGAATTACAAAATCACTAGGAGACTTCTGTAAAGAATGTGAGCAACTTATCTGAAGAATGGTATGTCAATAAAATCATCTGGTGAAGGCCCTGACATACTTCCACAGTATGAAAGCGTATCCTGGACACCTCTTCAGGACCATTTCTAAGAACCTCCGTGGTTTCTTTGCTGCTGCTCAGGAGTCAGAGAAAAACATGGAATTTCAATAGGTCTTGCATCACTGAAGAGCACTCGGAGGAAGAAATGAAGACACCTGCTCTGTGAGCGCGCACCTTTGGTGTGGATGCCAGATCTTTGAACACATGCTACCCGGGGTCTCTCCGACGATGGTCACTTCTGAGTCCTTAACAACTGGGTTGGAGTGTCTCTAAAAGGACAGTTTTGGGGGGTCTACACAGAGAAGACAGGTCCACTATCCACATGGCACAAGGCCCTTAGAAAAAGTTATTTGAGTCCTTGATCAAATGACTATTAAAATAACACTCCCCACCCTACTTGCCTTCAGCACTGTAAGGCCTCAGGAGTCTTTGAAGATGAAGTGGCCATTTGATCCTGAACTTACTGTCACCACCACAGCTTGAATCAAGCTTTCCAGCAAGTCCTTTTTCCCCACTCTGTTCAAAGGTTAGGAATCAAAGAGCCCCAGCTCTCAGTGGGTCCCAGAATGCTGCTGGGTTAACCCAGCCACGTATCGGCACTGGGTTAATGCCATTATTTGGACTTGGGTGTTCCCAGATCACATTAATCCTTAATCAGTGTTTTCCTCTGAGGTGGCAAGCCCCAGAGCCTGCCCCAAATCTTGGGTTACATTGATTTCGTATCATCAGGGACTGAATAGAACACCTCTAGTTTAACAAAAATAACTGCCACTGATGCAGAAACAAGAAACTGCCTGTTCCCGAGGGCAGAGTCACCAGGCAGGAGAGCCCTTCCTAAAGTACGGTCCTTTTGTTCTGTGCCAGTCAGCAACTGCCTTAAACTGTGATGTCATCTCTGATTCATCTCGCTCCTTCCATGTAGGGTGGCTCAGAGGCAGTAAAGAGCTGTGTAAAGCCCTGCTACATTTAATTGATGAGATACAGCCAGTTACTACCAAGCCAAAGGGGACGAATGGATAGTCCAAGGATGCACTGAAGTGGAGCACCAAGCAACATGACAATATCTGTGGCTGCAGATAGAGGAGAAGGGAAAATAGTTGACTGGCTTAGCTGGACTTCCGCCGTTTTTGAGGAAAAACATCAGAAGCTCTAGGGGACAAAGAGGCAGACCCACAGCGGCCCATAAACACCAGCCAGGGGCACTAAACAGAGGCAGGGCAGTATGAGAAAAACCACATTGAATGATTTTAGTCAGCTATTAAAAAATACTAATTAAATACTGTCATGTGTAGGACGAACACTGTGGTAGGACAGTAGGTTATACATAGAGGAACAAGATACTTCTGTACCCAGCAAGCTGGACCCTAATTAGGTGAGAGAAAATGGCACAAAACTTGACACTTATTTTGAGCAATAACTAAAGAATATATATATTTATATATTTTAATATATATTTGTATATTTCATATGTATATATACATACATGCACATACCTATGTATATACATAAATACACACACATATGAGTACATACACATATGCCTCTACTTTAAAAAAAAAGTAGCCTATCTATCTGTTGCATTCCCCATCTGCATACTGATTGAACTTACTCAGATACATAAAAACCCTTGATCATTGGGTTAAAACTAAACATTACAGTTTAAAAACACCTTTTTTAAAACCTATAAATACCATGTACAAATATAATTTGCTTCAGGTAGACAAATATCATAAAGAAAAGAGAGGAAATTAAAAGTATTTTGAGTTAGAGTGTAAGATAGTCTTGATTGATTTTACTGGACTTTGAACTCCCTATTTCTGAATTCAAGGAAGTTGTTACTTGCAGTGGGTGGCCAAGAAAAGTCACTTAACTATAAAGAGAGTTGGACCATCAGCAGGCAAACACAGAAACAGTGGTGACGCATGTGCTGGGAGGCCAGGGTCTCTGTCCTAACTACTTGCTGGCCTGGTTCCTGGGCTCCTTTTAGATGAGTGTACATGCTTACCAAGGTGATGTTTTACAAAGCTAATTCCACTGGTAGGATAAAGAATGACTTAGAAGTAGGGGAAGATTGGAAGTAGGGAGAAGAGTTAGAAGGGGATTATACCAGGTACCTAATACAATATAGCAGGATGGCAATGGAAACCGTGGAGTGGCAGAATTGCTGAGCTTGAGTATTGATGGCAAACTGAGACAGAGCTTCTAGTCCAAAGAGAAGAAGAGGGCCTTACATGTCTGGCTTCTAGCTGTACAACTCAGTTTAGCATCTAACATAGGCTATCGTAAAACAACTCCCAAATCTTAATGGCCTAAAACATAGAAAATGATTCTTTACCCAAAGACCAGTCTCCATGGATGTGAGTGGATGCGAATAGTTACAAGGGAAAAAGATAACTAGTTCTACTTGCCAGAAGTACTTCAGGCCTGCCAAGATAACAGATACGGAAATGGAGGTATTTCCCAGAAAAGACCAACTAATTTCAATTGCTAAAATCTACTTGGTGAGCAAGATGACATATAAGAAAGGCAACCCAAAGAAATGGTGCTTGACATTTCTTTTGTGCTGTGTTTTGCAGACATCAGTCTCCCAAGCTCAAGTTTAATTCTTTCTGCCGGTCACCCCTCATTTTCATCGATAATCTTGTAAGCCTCTGTTGCTGGCTAATAACTACATAACAAAGTAACAGAAATGAGTCAATAACTATATACAGTGTTTGTTTGAAAGAGGTGGAGAAGGATTGCAGTATAGCTGCAGTTCACGCCATTGAAATAGGAAGGAGACTCAAGTTTGTTTTACTCCTACAGTTCATCGGCTTATTGCTGCTATTCTTTTCTCAGAAGAATATAAAAGAATACAGAATATTGAGAGGAGGTCTCCAGTTTACCTATTCCAGCCTGTCCCATTTTATAGATAGGTAAACTGACATAAGTGGCTTCAATAAACCCCCAACATTACAGAGCTGGCAAAACTAGGACAGTAGAGTATCCAGTTCTCATCCCTCTTCCCTCCTCCCCCTCCCTCACTTCTTCTCTCCCCTCCCCCCCCATTAAAATGATCCTAAGAAAACGAGTATGGATAAAATGAGTGATATATAAAGTAGCTGGTCACGTCATCTCATAGCTCAAATAAAAAATAGGGTATTATTTGTGGATCTTAGTGTCTATCAAGCGACAGGTGCTCCTGGGGGAGGGTTAGCAAGTCTAGAGATGGAAGAGGCTTGCTGGTGGTGGAACACTTCAGTCCAATGTGTTCTCAGAGGAAGCAGCCGTGGCATCACATGGGTCTTTGTCATTCGTAATTGTGCTCTCAAAACATTAAAGGAAACCAATGTGTGGGGCCTGTGAGCCACTCGAGTAGCAGGCACAGTAAAGAACCAAGATGTAAGAGTCCACAATGTGCTTCAGCACGTTTTCCTGTTCTACGTGGGTCCTCAGATCTCACCCCTAAGCAATGTGCTATCCTTCTTCTAGAAGGATGAAACATTGGAGGCACACCATTGGAAAAGGAGCTTGGAATTTTTTTTTTTCTCTAAGCGTGATGGGGTGTGTGATGATCTGGGGTTAAAAGTGGTCCATAGACATGATTATGACAAGGAGCTAGTCACTTAACCTCCTGGACTTAGTTTGTTTTTTTTTCCTTCAATTTCTAAAACGGAAGAATTGAATTAGATGACCCATAAGACCCATTCTAGCTCAGACATTTCAAATCTATAAGCGCAAAGCCACCTGCCTCACGTCAGAAGAAACTCATAATTTTGCTTTGTTAGCAGTCTGTCCTAATCAGCCCAAAGAAAAGGAGAGAACAGAGCTTTTATTTGAGGTGTAGGAAAACCCAGATTCTTTCTTGATCCAAATGCCCTTCTTCAGAAATGATTTTCGGTTTGCTACGTGGCCGTGAATCCCCTTGCTCCTAACTTGCTGACTTACTGATATTTAATTTTAAATCAAAAGAAAAATAAGTGAGTTCTGGGTAGATACTCACCCTAGACCTGAACCTACAGCTGTTTACAAATATTCTTGCCTGTTCCTGAGAAAGAATCATACAAAGTCATCTACATGTCCCAGTTACTAAGACTCCTAGGAGAGATGTGACAGGAAATCTGGTCTTACGATGAACCATCTACATCTCCTTAGGAAGAGGAAGGGGATAAAGTGGAGTTTTTATTGGAGCTTTTCATTTGGAAATATAATAACCAGTTGTGGTGGATAATGTTCATGGTTAATCAGGTCTGCCTGTTTTAATACAGGAAAGATTGTAGTTGGCTGATTCATAAATATATATATATGAATCTTTTTTTTTTCTTAAGAGCATAACAACCTCCATAAAGAGGCAACATCTCTGTGTGAAAGAAGATGCTGTTTCAGAGCTAATTGAAAGTGTCATCTGTGGAGAATAGGAGTTATCTTAGATGGTTCATTCATTCCTTTCTTCCACCACAATTTTTTTTGAGTGCAAAAAAACGTTCCCAAGAATTAGGTGCAGATATTGTAAATATAAACAGAGACAGTTCACGTGCCCGAGGGACTCGCTGTCTAACAGGGAGACTAACAGGCACTGGTTAGTCACCTACATAACGCAAACACCAGGAATGAGAAGGACTATGGGAGACCATGGTAACTGCCCCAGCTTGGGAGCGTTGGGGTATTGCTGAGAAGTAACATGTGGGCTTTATCTTCAAGAATAGATATAGAAATCTGCAGCAGGGTTGTCAGGGGAGGGAATGTGGGCTGGATATCTTTTGTTTGCCCCTCCAGATCCCATCCTTCTCACCTCTATTCTCTGCTGGCGTGACAAAACCAGTTGACCTGGATGAACCATATCAACAGGCTTCTTGACCTTTGGCTTTAAGTTGTGACCAGTCGATGTGTAGCTCCCACGGGAGCTTGGAGGGAGAGGAGGGTGAGTGAGATCAAGGTATTTTATTCCCCTGGTTTCATTCCTGAGAAATTGCTTTAGGCTAATGTTTCTCAGTCTAAAGTTAAACCAAAGATCACTGCTCCTCTCAAGGTGGCAGGACCCCCCCCTTTGGAGTCCTAGGAAACATTTTCCCCTAGAAGAGACCAGTGTAGGAACGGCATGTTTCTGCCGTGGCTGACCCTATGTAATTTCACTAGGTCTCCCCTTGAACTCCCCCTTCCTGTGCAACCTTCCCTTTGTACATCAGTCCCTTTGCACGTCAGTTTGAATGTGCAATCTCTTCCTAGCTGGATCCCTGACTGGCACAGCATTCAAGGCTGAGTAGGCAGATGGAACAAAGACAAAAAGAATAAAAAACTATTGTGTCCTTAGAAGTCATCGTATAGCTCAGAGATGCTAGAATACAAAGGACACTCTGGTGGGGGTGGGGGTGGGGACGTTGTCAGGCCAGAGAATCACCAAAGGTTTGTGAACTAGGATATTAGGACATGACAGGATTCGATCTGAGTTTACAAAGCTCATCCTAGTAGTGGCGTGGAGAATGAACTGGAAAGAAGAGATTTAAGAGAGTAGTGGCAATAGCTGTGACTCCAGCTGCCTGCAGCCATCATCACTGTGGTTCCAAGTTTTGTAAGTCGACTTCAGACACTGAGCTCCTGGAACACCACCCATTTTCTCTGGCTCTCCAGCTTGCTGTTGCTACTATTGGGTTGCCTTGCCATCCCATATTTGGCTCTCAACTTCCTCATCACCTGAGCAACCAGTGGCCTGTAGTAAATTCTCTCTTTTATAAATTTTGAAGTGTTTTGTAGTTTTTCTGGTTAGACCCAGATGAACACAAGCATCCTAATAAGCCAAGACAATGATATGGCAAGGGGTGACATATTCTAAGAGGAAAGCTTGCTGGCAAAGGGCTGCAATGTCTCCTCAAGCCAGAAAGCTGTTGCCATCTTTGACGAGGGGCAAAATGGTGCAGTGTTTTTACATGGATTCCAGAGCACAGTGCCGGGGCTTGAAAGCCTGACTCGATAATCACATGCAGGTTTCTGGATCTCTGTGTGTGTTTCCTCATGTGTAAAATGAAAATAATAGTGCCTCCCTCATGGGATTTTGCAAGCATTAGATGAGCTAGTATGGTATGTATAAAATGCTTTTAAAATTTCCTGGTGGGGGCGGCCGGTTGGCTCAGCTGGTTAGAGTGCGATGCTCCGAACACCAGAGTTGCCGGTTCGATCCCTGCATGGGCCAGTGTGAGCTGCGCCCTCCACAACTAGATTGAAAACAACAACTTGACTTGGAGCTGATGGTTCCTGGAAAAGCACACTTAAAATAAATAAAAGTTAAAAAGAAAATGTTAAAAATAATGAAAATGTTCCTGGTAGATGTTAAGTGCCATATAAATACCAGCTATTATTGCTTGCCTAGGGACTCTGGATTGGAGCACAAAAGGCTGATGTCTCCAAACACCTACCATGTTTCCCCGAAAATAAGACCTAGCTGGACAGTCATCTCTAATGAGTCTTTCGGAGCAAAAATTAATATAAGACATGGATATCATATCCTATTATATTATATTAATTCTATAAGACCCAGTCTCATATTATAGTAAAATAAGACCGGGTCTTATATTAATTTTTGCTCCAAAAGATGCATTAGAACTGATTGTCCGGCCAGATCTTATTTTCGGGGAAACACGGCAGGCATCTCCCATAATAGGAAAGTACACTTTGGCTGCCATATCCTAAGAATCACAGCTTTGGAAGTTGGAAGAAGCATGCGCTGATTGACAAGGATGCTGTAAGGAGAAATAATTTTCCAGGGGCAAGCAGTGGTTGCCATGGTTTCCAACTGGCAGAACTCCAAGGTCAATTCCTTGGAAATATTTCACTGCTGATATGAGGGTGATTCCTCTCTGCTCCTAATCATTTCCTCGGCACAGGGCAGACTTCTCCAAAACTGGCCCCTGTTTCAGGCAGGGCAGCAGGAGAGTGAAATCCAAATTGGTAGAAATCAGAAAACACAGCCATCCAGCTGACCACTAACCATGAAGGCAAATACAGCTCATTCCCCAGGGGAGCCAGAAGAAATTAAATTTTAATACTAAAGGGGGAATAAAAGCATTTTATTATAAGACTCAGGTCTGCATTGATGAAGATCACTGAGGACAACTTATACTATTTGAAATTTTAGTTCTGCTCATGAGTGATTCATTTTTACTTCTCTGCAAATTCAAATCCCAGGGCGCCAGAGAAATTGCAGTGCACAAAGCTTTGGTAAAAGCCCAGAGCACAGCTCACCACCCAACTTAACTCATTGCCTGCCTGCCTCTGGCCCCCGAGTGTGTTTCATCTTCAAATCAATGCTCCCTCCTTCAGAATTAAACTCGTCTGACAGCCCAGCTACAATATCGATCAAACATTTTCCTTTATAGAGTGGCTCAAGTTGTTTCGGGAAGCCTCTCCCACCAGGCAGGGTATTACTCTCCCAGCCTATTCTCCAGGGAAGGGGCCTCCCCCACAGTGTTGGGCATTTGGGGCCTGAAAGCGGGTATGTTCATCATGGGCAGGCCAGGGATTCATATAGACCTTCTGAAAGATGCACATTTCTCCATTATAAAAGGACTCTGCCGGAGTGAAATACAAAAAAAAAAAAAAAATCCTCTACCAATTAGTAACACCCCAGAAAGTACCACTACACACTGACCAGTCATTCAAATGCTTTTGAAAATGCTTTTTTTTTTTTTTCAAAATAAAATTCCGGTTTATTGTTGGACAACATTGTTTCACACATACATCAAACAGGCCAAAAAAAATAAACAGCAACTTCATAGACAAAAAAAGGAAAAAAAGAAACCTTTTATCTTTGGCCTTTTTAACCATCTCATACAAACCAACTACTTATAGTACAGCTAAGTACATACACAAAAAAAGTTACTGGAATGCTCGGAATAAGATTGTTTTTTTGTTGTTGTTTTTGCTTTTTTTACAAGGTTTTTTTTCTCCTTTGAGATTATAATGAACATGGTCACACCACAAGTAAAGTCAGAAGTAGGACAGAGAACGCTCCAAAGGCTGGTTTGGTCATCACGAGATCATTAAAAATGGCTGACCCCTAACAATATGTACAAAAATATAAAATGTAAATAAAAAATACAAACAAATTTTCCTTTTTAAAGTACTTTTAAGAAAAAAAGCAGGGCCTTGGAAGTTTTGGTTCTTTTTTCCTCCCCTGTTGCAAATTCACGTTGTGGTTTTGGTTGGGTGGTGGAGAGCGTGTCGTTATCTGCGGGTGGCACTGCCCGTGGTGGGCGGGCAGGTGGGCGGGACTCTCTACTGGAAGGTGACCACGTTTAGATTCTGAGACGGGAAGTGGAAGGTGAATAGGTCACGGCGGCCTTTTTTTATTTTTAAGTTTAACTTTTCCTTTTTTGCTGTCTAGTCATCTTCATCAGTCTTCTGCTTCTTGGTGTCAACATCGTCATCCTCATCATCTTCAGCTGCCCGCTTGCCCGTAGTTGCCTCAGCCTCCTCATCTTCATCCTCTTCCTCACCATCACCTTCCTCCTCCTCCTCCTCCTCCTCTCCTCCTTCTTCCTCTTCTTCATCTACCTCATTGTCAGCCTCCTGCTCCCCATTTTCCTCATTAGCGTTCCCGTTAGCAGGTGCGTCTCTTCAATTTTCTGCCTCCTCCACAACTTCCTTCTTCTCCTTTAAGTCCTTGGTGGTGATCTCGGAGCTGGTGTCCACGGCCGCGTCTGACATGGTGGGGCACGCCGGTGATCCTAAGCAGCGGATTAGAAAGAAAACGAGAGTTCGAGGACTCTAGCGAAAAAGCTGCCGGAGTCCGCGGCGGCGGAAGAGGCGCGCGGCGGCGGTGGTTGCGGCGAGTGGGGAGCCAGACACGGGAACAATGCAAAGATGGCTTTTCAGAGCAGCCAGTGGGGGTGAAAATGCTTTTAAATGGCAACCTAGAAAGGTGAAAACAACATCCTTTTCCACTGGCACAGCATAAAACTCTTCTTTTTTTTAGGGAAGCTGAGTCCTAACCATCTATTTACAAACTTGTATTAAAGATTTAAGGGATAAAAAAGAAATCATAGTTAGCACTTGTGATATTTTTTAAATGGCTACAAATTCTTTGCAGCTGTTCCTAGTCAGAGGCGGCATCTTTCCCCTCCTCTTGGACTGATCTGGAGGGTTACTTTGGTCAACAGAATGTGGCGGAAAGAAAACTGTGAGAGGTCTTTGTCTTGGCCTCAAGAGGCCTGTGACTTCTGCTGTCATCCTGCTGGATGTTGCCTCCATGTGAACATGTCTGAACCGGTCTGTTGGGAGGCTCCATGGAGGAGAACCCAGGCACCCTAACCAACAGCTTGCCAACCCCCAGATATGTGAGAGGCCATGCAGCTGTGTTGACCACAAGATGCCCGCAGCCGTACCAGTGACCCCAGAACTCCCAACATGAGCCCTGCCCAAATGGCTGACAGAATCAGGTGCAAATAAGACAGCTGGTTGTTTAATCCATTAAATGTAGAGTGGTTTGTTACACAGTAACAGATATAACAGCCGCAGGATTCATTTCTAATTTAGTGCTTGATTTATCTGAGAAATCAAGAAAATCACATTCAATTACAGAAAATATTCAATCAGTATTCACACTGAATCTCATGGACAATATTGAGAGAATTGAAGAAATTACTTAGGAAATATAAGCAATCTGGATTATTCATGCCAAACAATCTGAGTCCCCACACCTGCTTCCCTTGAATATCCACCTCCATTTCTCAAAAGCAGATATTTTTATGAAAATTATCAGCAAAACTGACAAATTCCTCCTTTTTTCTGGAACAAGATAAAGGCTTGTTAATCATCCGTTATTGGGGGATTCACTATTGTTCTGATTGTAGGCTATTCTAAACTCTCCCTTTCTGTGTAGTGAAGAATGTAACATGGCCCGAAGAAAAGTCTGGTTTTTGCCCTCCGCTTATGGGGGAATGATCTCTAAGCCATTGGAGTGTCATGACTTTGTTTGCTTGAGGGTCTTGGGTCGCCAGATAGTAAAAGTATGATTTGGGGCTTTGAGTCACACCAACAGTGTGGCTCAGGGTGGGGACTTTGGGTCATGCAGTATCAGCTTGAATATTGAGGGTCTGGAAACAGATCAGCCACGTGATCAGTCAGTGCCCATGTGACAGAGTCCCCAGTAAACACTCTGAACACCAAGGCTCAGGTGAGTGTCCCCGGTTGGCACTACTCGGTGTGTGTTGTCACACATCAATTCCAGGGAAATAACACTTTCCTTCCTCCATGGGGGGAAGATAACTAGAAGCTCTGCATTTGGTACTTTTTCTGGACTCTGCTCTATGTGCTTCGCTTGGCTGATTTCAATCTGTATCCTTTTCTTGTAATAAACCATAGCTATCAGTATGTAATGTGAGTTCTATGGCCCTCTCTAGAGACTTTCCAAAACTGAGGATGGTTTTGGGAACACCCTGAACTTGCAGTTGGTGTCAGAAGTGAGGGCAGTTCTGTGTAGACCCTTCCTCTAACTTTTCAGTTAGCATTGGCAACTTCCATCAAGATACACTTGAAACCAGCCTCCGGGAGGCCTTCCCTGGCCACCCCAATTCTCAAGAAGAATTCCTTCCTCTGAATTTTTAGAGCTTGTCAGGCTCACCTGTAACTCTCTTTTGAGACTTAGAAAATGGTTCCTGGCTTAGCTATTGACCATGTACCTATCACATTCCCTGTTCTAGATTTTAGTGTCTTGAGGACTCAGCCTGTTTCTTCCACTCTTCCTACTTCTGATAGCCAGCACATTGGTTTTAAACTAAACATTGTGGTGTTCAACAAAAACTTTGCTTCTTCTAATGTCAACTAGCAGTTTCGAAGTTTAGGTCACCTTTGTATTATTACTGAGGTTAAAATAATTATTCACTCATTTAACAAATATTTATCGAGCATCTGCTATGTACTAGGTTCTAGGTCTTAGCAAAAAGCAGTGAAGTAAGTCCCTGCCTTTGGAGAGTCCATTCTGGAGGATCAAGAGAAGAAATCAACACATATATATTATATTAGATAGTGGTAAGTGGTAGAAAGATCAAGCAGAATAAAAAAATGGACTGTATGGGCCATCCCGATGGCTCAGGTTGTTGGAGCGCTGTGCTCCTACCACCAAGGTCACTGGTTCAATGCCCACATGGGCCAGTGAGCTGCACGTCTACAACTGGATTGAAGACAACAAGCTGTCGCTGATCTGCTGGAGGGGTGTCCGGATTGTCAGTTGCTTAGAGCGCAAGCTCTTAACAACAAGGTTGCCCGTTCAATTCCCATGTGGGATAGTGGGCTGTGTCCCCTGCAACTAAGATTGAAAATGGCGACTGGACTTGGAGCTGAGCTATACCCTCCACAACTAGATTGAAGAACAACAACTTGGAGCTGATGGGTCCTGGAGAAACACACTGTTCCCCAATACTCCCCAATTTAAAAAAAAAATTGTATCCCATTCAAAAACAAATGTCAATCAATCCAAGTATTGTGTATAGTAAATCTTAATTAGAATAATCATTAACCAGAATATACCATTCTCCAACTATGCTGAAGAACAAAGAACTATTCAGATAAGCTTTTTCTGCACTATTCATATTTCTAGATTTAAAGACAGAGGCTTTAGTTTGGAAAAGGTGGAAAATGAATTATATGACAGTCCTTCCAGACATGGTGGTTTAGAGCTGAAGTCCAAAGTCTCCAGAATACCACCTTTACTTTATATTTTTATTCTCCTCTTTCTTAATTATCCAGAAAAGTGGTGAAAATATTGATGAAAAGTTGAAAAAAGAGGACACAGATTTGGTTCACAGAGTTGTTTTGGGATAGGAGAAGAGAGAAATGTCTTGCCCATTTCTCTCTCTTTTCCCCGTCAAACACACTAGAAGACTGATATTGACTATGCTGGCAGCATTTTTGTAGAGAAACGGAAATCTTTCAGGGTTCCAGGGGGAATAAACATGCTGATTTCTATAACTATATTTGTCAAGTAGGAGTCATGCTAAGAAGCCCCAAATTATAAGTAACTTTAGGGCAAAGTCTTAGGAACTTAAAATCAATTTATTTAGCATTAAATAAGCACCTTCTATATGACCAACACTGAACTAAGTGCTGTGAAGGACATAAAAGAAATATAAAATATAATCCCTGCTTAGCATTTAGCATTTAATTAACTCACATACTTGGCTAAGCATGGTGAAATACATGAATGAAAAAAAGAAAATTCATGAACCTTGCTTTCTAGAAGCTTATGGATTTGTGGGAAAGACAAGGTATGCCCTTGAAATATTTAAAATGTGATCCTAAACAGGAAACGCCAAGTTGCCAGAATGGCACTATTTACACAATCTAAATAGTTGTTGCCTGGAAGGGGGGAAAAATGGTTGGCAATAGAATCCATTGGTGAGGAAAGATTTGGTACCTTTGGAGTCATAACTCATAAACTATTTTAATTCATGAGGAAGTATACCTATCATACAGCTACAAAGAGAAATTCAAGCAAACAAGCATACACAGAACAGCAAAGCTTTAAGATGGGCTAAGGCACTCCTAGAAAAGATAACATAGCCTAAAAGCACATTAAAACCTGGAGAGAATCTCAAAATGTTGAACATAAAGTTGCCATTCCTCGTTATATAACCAAAAGGATTAAAAACATGTCGACATAAAAACTTGTACACAAATGTCCATAGAAGCGTTATTTATCACAGCCAAAAAGTGGAAACAACTCAAATGTCCATCAACTGATGAATGGATAAAGAACTTGTGTTATAGCCATACAATGGAATATTACTCGACAATAAAACGGATTTAACTACTGATACGTGCATTAACATGGATGAACCCTGAAAACATTATGCTAAATGAAAGACATAAATGAAAGATGATGTAATGTATGATTCCTTTTACATAAAACATGTAGAATAGACAAATGCATAGAAACATAAAGCAGATTAGAGGTCACTGGAGGCTGGAGGAAGCTGGGAACGGGGAGTGACTGCTTAATAGGTACCAATGGGGTTTCTTTTGGGAGTCATGAAAGTAATTAGATAGTAGTGATGGTTGTACACCTTAGTGAATATGTGAATTGTATCTTAATAATGCTGTTATTTAAAAAAGGAGGAGAAAAGAAAGAAAGGAAAGGAAGAAAGGAAGGAAAGAAGGAAGGAAGGAGGGAGGGAGGGAGGGAGGGAGGGAGGAAGGAAGGAAGGAAGGAAGGAAGGAAGGAAGGAAGGAAGGAAGGAAGGAAGGCAGGCAAACCTGGGAAGAATAATTCTCCCAAAATTGCTAAGAAGGCTGGCTCCTAAGAGTGAAATTATAAAACAGACATCTTAGAAATGAAGAAAAGACATGGAGAGAACACAGGAGATTCATAGAAACAAAAATTCTATCTAGAGTTTTGCCTTTCTGTTGGTGTCAGGGGAATTTAAAAAAGAAAAGAAAAGAAAAAAAGAAATACTATAAGATGTATCTGAAATAAGAAAAAAAAAGTGGGGTGTTGTGTTGTATTACATTGGCAACTTAAAGTCATGGAGTCAGTCATTATTTGCGCACATTTGGTTAAAGATATGCTAGAGTGATGATTTTTTTCTAAAGCATTGTTATTTAGAAATAATTTCAAACATACAGAACAAGTACAACAATAGTACAGAGAACACCCATATATATTCTTAACCCTTTACCCAGATACACTTATTGTTAACATTTAGCCCCATGTACTCTATCCTTTATGCTTGCACGCTCTTCTTTCTTTGTTGTCTTTATCTTCCTCTCTCCTCACCCCATACATATATATTTGGAAACATCATGGCTTTTTACTTAATATATTAGTGTGCAGTATATATTTATTAAGAATAAAGATATTGGAGTGGCCAGTTAGCTCAGTTGGTTAGAGCATGGTGCTAATAACACCAAGGTTGCTGGTTCGATCCCCGCATGGGCCACTGTGAGCTGCACCCTCCTTAAAAAAAAAAAAAAAAAAAGAATAAAGATATTATCTTACCCAGAGTAAAGTTATCAACTTCAGTAAACTTAACATTGATATCATGCATTTATTTATTTAATCTGTGTTCTTAAAATTATGTCTATTGTATCTATATGGTGAAAATATTATACAACGGTGCATCTCTCTTCCAACTTTATGTTCAGTGACATCATATAGGTAGCTTCAATTTGTCCATGGTAGGAGAATTTACACCATGGAAACTGGCAAACACTGCAAATCCGGGCTTTGTTTTTTTTGTTGTTGATTTTCTAGACTTAGGTGATGGACAAAATGTTAATGGAGCCAAAAGTGTATCGTGTCGGTAGCAGTACGTTGTAAATAGCAAAAAAAATTGAGGAAAGGCAAATTGCAGGACGACTTTCCAAGCACCCCTCTATCACATCTGGCACATGACTTGTAGTCAATGGCTTCCAATTGGCTAAAGCAAGTTATGTGGCCAGGCCTACAGTCTAGAGGTAGGAAAGTACAGTCTGGCCCCAGTGAAAGGCACAGCAAAGAACTGGGATCAAGGGAGGGTAGAAGAATTGAGACTATATGCAATCTACCACAATCATCATATTGGCGTTTGTATGGGATCTTAAATGTTTATTTGTGCTTTCCCATGTATTGTTTGATTATCATAACAGCTCTATGAGGATATACAGAGGGTATATGAGGATATACAGAGGGTGCCAAAACATTTTAAAAAAGGAAAAAACTATTAAGATTGTAACACTCAATATATACCAATAACTAAAGGTAAATAAGAGTCACGTTTGACTTCTGCAATTACAAGAGGTGCTCAAAGTGGTTACCATCAGTGTCCAGACACTTCTGATTATGGCGAACTGCTGCTTGAGCAATGTTGACCAAAGTGTCCACTTGTATACATTTTTTGGCATCCCAGGTATATTTTAAAATTTATTTTTCAATTACAGTTGACATACAATATTAGAATCACGTGTACATAGTGACTAAACATTTATATACCTTATGAAGTGATCACCCTGGTAAGTCTAGTACCATCAGACAACATGAACAGTTATTACAATATTATTGATAATGTTCCCTATACTGTACTTTATATCCCTGTGACTTTTTATAACTGGCAATTTGTGCTTCTTAATCCCTTCCCCTTTTTCACCGTTTCCCCCAACCCCCCTCCCATCTGGCAACCATCAAAATGTTCTCTGTATCTATGACTTTGTTTCTGTTTTGTTTATTTTGCTGTTTTTATATTCCACTGTTAGTGGAATAATACGGTATTTGTCTTTCTCTGACTTATTTCACTTAGCATAATACCCTCTAGGTGCATCCATGTTGTTGGAAATGTCAAGATTTCATTCTTTTTTTGTGAATTAGTAATATTCCATTACACACACACACACACACACACACACACACACACACACACACCCCTTCTTTATCTGATCGTCTATTGATAGACACTTAGGTTGCTTTCATATTTTGGCTGTTTGTTGTAAGTATTGTTGCAATGAACACAGGGGTACATATATCTTTTTCACTTAGTGTTTTGGATTTCTGCATATAAATACTCAGAAGCGGATTTCCTGGGTCAAATGGTAGTTCTATTTTTAATTTTTTGAGGAACCACCATAATGTTTTCCATAGTGTCTGCACCAATTTATAATTGCATCAACAGTACATGAGTGTTCCGTTTTCTCTACATCCTTGCCAACATTGTTATTTGTTGATTTATTGTTGATAGCCATCCTGACAGGTGTGAAGTGATATCACATTGTGGTTTTGATTTGTATTTTCCTGATGATTAGTGATATTGAGCATATTTTCATGTACCTGTTTGTATGTCTTTCATGCTATTTGTACGTCTCCTTTGGAAAAATGTCTATTCAGTTCCTCTGCTCATTTTTAATCGGATTATTTTTTCTGTTGAATTGTATGAGTTCTTTATATAATTTGGATATTAACCCCTTATCAGATACATGATTTGTAAATATTTTCTATCATTCCATAGGTTTCCTTTTCATTTTGATGATGATTTTCTTTGCTGTACAGAAGCTTTTTAGTTTAACGTAGCCCTATTTTTTCATTTTTGCTTTTGTTGCCTTTGCTTTTGGTGACAAATTTTTAAAAAATCATCACCAAGACTGACTGATGCTAAGGAGCTTACTGCCTGTGTCTTCTTCTAAAAGTTTCGTGGTTTCAGGTCTTCTGTTCAAGTCCTTAATACATTTTGTATAACATTTATTTTTGTCTATGGTGTAAGTGGTCCAGTTTCATTCTTTTGTAAGTGGCTATCCAGTTTTCCCAACACCATTTATTGAAGAGAATATCCTTTCCTCAGATATAACAGTTTTATATAACCTACAGTCTACATTCCAATTTTTTCAATTGACAGGGCATATTAGTTATGTATTGCTGTATAACAAATTACCCCAAACCTTAGCAGTTTAAAACAGCAACCATTTATGAGCTCACATTTTCTTTGGGTTAGGTGTCTAAATGTTAGCCTGGTCCTGTGGCTCAGGATCTCTTACCAGGCCATAACCAAGGTATAATTTGAAGCCTTGACTGGGAGGATCCACTTTCATGCTCATTCACATGGTTGTTGGCAGGATTCAGTGCCTCACTGCTATTGGCCAGAGGCCTTTCTCAGTTCTCTGCCACTAGGACCTCTCCATAGAGCAGCTCACAACATGGCAGAGAATGAGAGAGCAAGCCCCCAAAATGGAAGCCTCAGTCACTTTTCTATAAGTTAATCTTTGAAGTGACATTTCATTACTTCTGCCATTTTCTATCCATTAGAAGCAAGTCAATAAAGTCTAGCCCACATTCAGGGTAACTGATTATACAAGGCCGCAAATACCAGGCGGTGGGGTTACTGGGGACCATCTTGGAGGCTGCTTACTGCACCCAGTAATGCATGTAGTATAGGATCCAATCTAGAATCATATATTGCACGTAGTTGACAATCTCTTTCTTTCTCCTTCCTTTTTTTTTTTTTTTTTTTGTGGGTGTGACACTGACATTTTTGAAAACACAGTTCTCCTTTTGAAAACAGAACGTTTGTCATTTGGGTTTCATGTGTTATTTCCTCATAATTAGATTTAGGCTATGCATTACCAGCTGAATATAACATGAGTCTTGTTGTATCCTCTTTAGGGTATTTGTCTTAGTCAGTTTGGGGTACTATGACAGAATACTACAGACTGGGTAGCTTATAAACAACAGAAATTTATTTCTCACAGTTCTAAAGGCTGGGAAATCCAAGATTAAGGTGCAGGCAGATTCAGTATTTGGGAGAGGGCCTCTTTCCAGTCCAGAGACAGCCATATTCTCACGGTGTCCTCACATAGTGGAAGGGATGAGGGAGCTCTCTGGGTTTCTTGTATGAGGGCACTAATCCCATTCATGAGGGTTCCACCCTCATGACCTAATCACTTCCCCAAGGCCCCACTTCCGAACACCATCAGGGTGGGGATTAGGTTTCGATATATGAATTGTGGGGGGGCACAAACATTCAATCTATCTGGATATGGTGTCACATCCAGAGACACAGGATGTCCCTCTGTCCCTCATTAGTGATGTAAATGTTGATCCTTCGTCAAAGCGTTGTCTGATTTCCCCACTGAGTCCTAGGCTGTCCCAGTTTTCCAGACTGGATTACTACCAAGAAGGAACCATTTCCTTGAGCCTTGGAGACTCAGCAGGCGTCTGTACAGTCTCACATTCCTTCAGTGACCATGTGTGCGTGTTCACAGAGAGCACATGCTGCCTGAGTGTATAGTGAGCCAGCCTCATCGTGCAGACCACCCGCAGGTATGCTCTGCACCCAGCCCCGCCCAAGGCCAGCAGGTTCCTGCACCACATTCTTTCCTGTGCCTTATTGTCCCGCCTGCTTTGGGTGTGCAGACCCTTGTCTGCTTAGGCCTCGCAGGACTCACAAGCCCTCACCGCTATCCAGTACAGACATGGCATGTTGCCTAACTTCGCACTGTTGTCTGATTCTGCCCTTCCTCACAAAATCAGTCCTCTAAGAACAAAGCTTAACTCCTTCCCCTGTCCTCCCCCATCAGTCTCTCTCTCTCTCTCTCTCTCTCTCTCTCTCTCTCTCTCTCTCTCTCTCTCTCTCTCTCACACACACACACACACACTTTGAAAAGGTTGAATCTTTCCCTAAAAGTGGGTGGGTGGGGCGGGCGTTCCCAAGGAAAGGGAGGAAAGGTTTCAAAAATGGAGTCATTTCCAAACAAGCCTGTTGGTAATTCATCGCTAAACAGCCGATCACCATTCTAGTAGGGAGACAGCTCATAAGCCATTTACTTCTACTCTCCAGCTTCCCACCACAGTCTGGGGAAGGCTGCCTTCTGGCTCAGCAGCTGGGGCTCAGTGGTGTAGGCCAAGATTCCAGAACTGACCCAAGGCCCACAAGGATGTGGGTCGCTCAGTACTCAGGCAGCAGCGGGAGCTTACCCAGCTCGTGCCTTCGTCCCACTCCCCAATCCTCAAAGCTCTGGTGATACCCAACATCTGTGGCTGTCCATGTGTCTGTCCTGCTACAAAACAACCACCAGGAACTGGGAGGGTTACGTGACGGCCCCAAGCAGTAAGACAGGCTGCGAACGGAGTGACAACCACAAGGGAGAAAGAAAAGCTCAAGCATCGGGAGGCTCAGAGGGTTAACACGGCCAGGCATACACAAAGGATGGATGAGGGCGAAGCAAAATGAGAAATCCAATGCACCGAGTGGGGAAAAAGAAAAAAGAAAAAAACCTTCCGCCCTTTCTTTTTGCATCAGGGGGCACATTTACATTTCAGAGTAAACCCAGCTACAAATGAGGGTAGCTGGGAGCGTGTCCTTCCTCAGGCAGCTGATGAAAGACCCTCCCAAAGCCTTTGATGCGGGGTGCACATTGGAACACGTTTTTAAATGTGCATCTGTGGTGAATGCAGCCAGGGAACCCCAACAGAGCAGCAGCAGCCAGTGGGGGAGAAGAAAAATCTAGTCTGGAACTGAAGGGCCTGGAATGGACCACCAGAGCAGCACCAAGCAAAACCTGGAGTGGATTTTAGGAAGCAAAGTGGGCGGCGCTCTGGAACTCTGTACCGGGTCCCACAGAAACTCAACGCCAGGCTCGGGCTCCCAGAGGTCCACCATTTGAGCCCACCATCCCCAAGGGCTCGCGGTGGGAACCTGGGAGGGGCCGAACATGCTGTTCAGAATAATTTAGGAGGGGGAATATTCTTCCTGCTTAGTAGTGTGAAATCACTTATTTATGGCTTCCATTCAGGCCCGGGTTTGCAGATAATCCCCCTTTCTAGGCAGTGGAACTCATGAATGTTGATCTTGCAAATCAAGCTGACACTAGCAGCTTTTGTCTACCAGGGCATACATCAAGACCTGCCTTCTCCCCAGCACGTTTCCCCTTCTCATCTGAATGCAAGTCCCAGCCTCCTGAATTCGTGAAAAGGGCGCTGCGCCCCTACACGACCTGGGATCGCCAACAACAAGCAAGGGGTTTGTCTGCCAAGCGCTCCAGCCCGGATTGGAGAGTCCTGTTCATCAGGGCCCCAAAAGCTCTCAAGAAAAATGGCCCGGGTGGGGGGGTAGTTATCACCCAATGAGGGGCTCTGGGAGTTTTAGACCCTCGCTGTGGGGGGCATTGGTCTTAAACACGAACGCCTGGCCAAGCTGTGACAGCACTCCACTCCCAGAAAGGAAGCAATGAAACAATCGTGTTTACATGGAAGAAGGACCTAGGACCTAGAGGAGGCAAAGCCAGCCAGGATGTATGGATGAAAAATAATGAGATCAGACCGAGGAGGGCAGGTGTCAGCTATATCTAGAGAAGCCATCAATAAAGGAGGCCTCGCTCAAAGCAGAGCATAGCGCTGGTTTTTAGAATGGACTCAGTGGTAACTCTGGAGTATGGTATGATAAGATGCTTTTTAAATTAATGCTAATGAGCTAATGTTTATAAAGTACTCTATGTTCCAGAAGAATAGGTACTAACTGCAGACCAAATATGTATTTGAGTATTTTGTGATTAACTTGACTGCTTAAAAAAATAAGTCTAGGCACCACACCCTCACTCTTAGGAATCAAGACTCATGAATAAAGACATTCATGCTTAATTTAAATTTGATTATGACACAGTCTCCAAATTGTTCTCTAGAGCGGAGGAAACTCATTCTGCTTCATAAATGCACAGTTTACCAATATAATTTCTCACCATTCGGTCAGGAGCCTTTCAACTATTCAGGTAGGACTATAGGAAGGTACATAAACACACGTAAGTTTGCATTTAAAAAAAAGAATTATCTCAGTTGCTGATACAGAATGAGTAATGGAGGTGGTCAGGATTCCTATTGGCATAGTACTATTTCCCATCTCCCTCCCGTCACCAGTTCTCCAATTTATAAGCCTCCCCCCACCACTCTGTAAGATGAAGCCCCTGAAGGAGTTGAAGCCCTGCAAATGACAGACAAGTCCTCTGCCTTGAATGTTGGTAAGGACCATTCACTCCATGCTTACTAAATGTATTTGTGTTAACCACCGAGGCCAGCGTAAAACTGAACCACTGTCCTCCCAAAGAGGCCTGCGATGAAATAAGACCTGATGGGATTATTTCTCAGCCTGGTGGATCTGTCTATTCACATCCAAAAGAGGCAGTTTGCCCTTTGTATCTTAGAAAGAAAATAGAATCTCAGCCAGCCCTTCGTAGATACAACCAAACATATACTGGCACAACTCTACTTAAATATTCAACAAGCGTCTTTCTCTCTCCTCACTCCCCACCAATTTTTGTTCTTTACTCTCCTTCTCTTTGATCAATGTAGGATAATGAGAGACTACGTGTAGACATACTAACAATAAGAAACTTCTGGGTGCTAAAACGTTAGGGTATGGTTTTGGATTGTGTTCTATCCGAGGAAACCATCTGGAACAGGGATGGCAAATAGGTTTCATTTCAAATGTCAACTCCAATTGACTGCAGGAATGTTTGGAGAAAGTTCCAAAGTCACACCTGGGCTCTGTGGGGAAGAATGTCATGATGGTTTAGTCATATTATCCATAGTGTGGGGTGGGAGAGGGCAGGACTTATGTCACCTGCAATCTAGAGCAGTGATTTTCAAAGTTGGCTGACCTTTAGACTCATCTAAGAAGTTTTTACATGTACCAAGCCCAGGCCAATTATATCAGACACTCTGGGAGTGGCTCAGGCGTCAGTACTTTTAAAACCCCCAAGGAGATTTGGGTGTGTAGCCAGGTTAGAGAACATACAACTAGAGCAGTGTTTCTCAACCTATTTTTCATAATAGCCCCCTCCCAGAAGGAGCCTTTTGAGATATACATTTTTCCCTCATCATCCTCCCTCCCAGGAAATTCGAATACCATAGAAATACTGTATATGAGTTTGTATCCTGTAGGTACATTTGTGCTTTATACATTAAAAAGATTTTGTGACCCCCCTCACTCCCCAAGAACCAATTTTTGCCCTCTGGGCAGCGATTTCAGTTCTGTGGACAATGCATGGCCTAAAGAAGAGGAATTAACTTTTAGAGGATTGTTTATAGTGACAAAAATATGACTTGGTACCATTTGTGATTCAGGAGTGTTAATAATTTACTCTGTGACAGCGAAAATGCCACCGTAAGCATGGTAATAGAAGTCCAAAATGAAGCATCATGGCCACTGATCCCCTTGGTTATGTTGTTTATAGTTTTCAGAAATAATTAAGGGGTAATGCTAATTGAAAAGGGCACTATCAGATATGCTCATCCCCTGCTGCTAGGTAAGTACTGAGACAGGTGGAAATGTTTACCTTTCTAGCAAAAGAAACTGCTTCTATGGTAAATAATTTCTAATGACCCAGTGGTTGTTTCTATTTTCCATTATTAACAAAATTGATATTATTTTTTTCTGATGGCGTTTTGAGCCTTATGGTGGTGTCTGATGGCATTACTGTTGTTTACCAGTTTTATAAAAATTTTAGAGTGAGTTTTAACCCAGAGGGGGCATTTATTCACCCATATCCTATGGTGGTTCTTATCAGTATTTATTTTCATCTTTATAACTGAGAAAAACAGCATTTCTTAAGATGCTTCAAATAGACACAAATGTAAAGCCTTAAATTTGTTAAGGAACACAAATTTAGGACCTGGGAGGTCTCATTATTCTCTTCCATTTCCTTAAACTTCCCCCCCACCCCAGCCACCTCAGCAGCTGACCCAAGTGTCACCCTAATACTTGCCCTGTCACCTAATCCATTTAACCCATGTGTGCCTTGATTTTATGTCCCTTCTGAAAAATTGAAAAACATTTGCTGTACCACACAGTCTTCCAGTAAGCATAAATATGTAAAGCTATTTTGTAAAAGTAGAAAGGTCTAACACAAATGAAAGGTAGCAACAACCCAAAGCCATTTAGTAAATATTTATCAGTCACCTATGTCCTAATCACTACTCGGAGCCTCTGCAACCCAAAGATCAATAAGACACTGACTGCCCTCAAAGAGCTCACACGTTTAGTCTTCCTGCCTGAAAGTCTTACCGGTGGTTTTCACTACCTGTGGATTCTTGTCCCCCCAAAAGAAAAGAAGTGAGCAGGTCATCAGATGGGAATCAAGTAAGAATTATTCAGGCACACTGAGGATTGTACCTAATAGAGGGATTGCTGTTTAGAACTGTCTTTGGTTTTCAAACCACTGACTCATTCTCGGTGCTACAATATATAATCATAGAGCGGCCTCATCATGTCAGTTTTGTCACAACAGGACTGCTCATTTGTCCACTGACACCACATTGATCTGTGCTGGGTTTTTTTCTTTTTTTTTTTAGGGAGGGTGCAGCTCACAGTGGCCCATGCGGGGATCGAACCGGCAATCTTGGTGTTATGAGAACCACGCTCCAAGCAACTGAGCTAACCGGTGCTAGTTTCTTTATTAGAACATAAGGCCCTTGAGATCAGGTACCTCTGTGGTCCTTAGTGGGCCCCAGAGTTCCTAGATCTCTGCTCCCAATGACATGGTGCTGGTGGAAAGTAATGCTGGACGATGGGTATTGACCAGTTAGTGAGGCAGAGGGACCAGCAGACCCAGTGTCTTATTAATGAAAATGTCATTCTTTAAGAACGACATCATCCTAAGCCCTCATCTGAAATGACCAGTTCCCAAATTCCCTCTGGTTGGTCTTGAGCAAATCCTGCCATAATCCAAAGGAGCCAGCAGACACTTTTCTTTCTATTGTCCAGGTATTTCTTTGTTCTCCCGCCCTCACCACTTTCTTCTCTCAGAAGCTCCATGGCAGTGGCTTTTAGGACTCTACTTAGTGACACATAGAAATGAAATGAGAGTTCATTGAGCCAAACCTGCTGTCAGAACACCCTAGGCCCAAGATAGCTGAAAGTTTCCCAGCTTCTTGGGACAATCTGCCTCACTGATCCAGTTATCAGCAGCCCCACCTACTGAGGGGAAATCAGCCCATCAACACCCACCCTGGGCTCAGCACCTACAGTCTTTAAAGAGCACTGGGACCTGAGACAAGAAAGCTAGAGACAGGGAAGGAGGCACTGAAGGAATGGCTTACTGAAGAGCCATAGAAGTCACCTCGGCCCTGGGGTACATGGAGTTTGCTGTGGGGGTTTCCTTTGGCAGGAACTCCATGAGACATGCTCGCTGCCTTAAAGATACTTTCCACTTTTTGCAATGTCTTTGTGTCCCACACTCTCAAAAAATGCAATCAATGCATTTCAGTAAATATAAGCGGCAGATCTCTCGGTCTCGAGCCCATGTGTGGCAGAGCTTTTCAAGCCCGGCACTAATGGAGAGATGACACAGGCCAGCTGGTTGGAGTTGGAGACCTAAGAAGTGGGAAGAGGCAAGGGAATCACAGCCTTGGGGTCGGCAGTAGACCAGCATGTTTATTTTTAAATGATGGACACTTAAACATGAGCGGCCTGTGTTCTACTCTCAAAACCCCCTTAAAGTCTAGCTTTGCTTAATTGGGTGAAATAGCCAGACCCATGTAGTAGGGAGCAAGGAGCTTGTGGTGCCGTTGCCCAGCTGTTTTAATTTATTTTACGTTCTTGAGAGAGTTCAGCAAATCACTCATAACCCCGGGAAAGTGTGCTGACATGGCAGTTTCACTGAGCTGAAAGATTCTTCCTATTAGTGTAACAGGCCCAAGCATCCTCCACATTTCGTTTTTCAGAGATCCCAGTTGCATTAGGTGCTATTCTAAAAAGGGCAGCTACTTCTTCTCCTGATTTAATCACCAGTATCCTATTTTTATAACTTGAATAAATCTTATGTAATTTTTACTACACTTAAGGTTGGCTATTGACTTAGAACACTCTAATTTTTTTTTTAGGAGATAAACACCTGTTGCAAGTACTTATAGCAGGTATCAGCGATATAGGATGGCTGCTGCCTGAGGCTCTTCGCGGCACTGCCACTGCCTCCCTCCTTTACGCAAAGTATTACCTGTTCCCTCTAAGTTCCTTTCACATTCTCAGAACTGCTCATCCACCCTCTCCTCCCACTGAGGGCAAGACATGGCCACCACCGCTGCGTATCACAACACAGCAGAATCTGGAAACCGGAGCATCTTGGTTTTGAAATGTTTACCTCTTCAGGTGAAAAAGTGATTTTCTACATTGTTTCCAAAATATAACCTTGGTACTCAATTCTGAACTTACTGGAATGTATAGAAACTACCCAGCTAAGGAGAGCACAGCACTTACCCTGACATTCACAGTGTTGATTCACAGTAACTCTAAGACATCTCTGAACACTCTGTGCATCAGCGTATGGAGACTTCTGGGCTGAGTTTAGCTCCAAGTTTCCCAGCCTGCATTCTGCAGTGTCAGAAAATGTTAAGATGTGTTCATTCGAGTTCCTTGAAATAAAGGGTGGCATGGTCCAATGGGTTTGGGAATCACCAAATACCAATGTCCCTCTTGGAAATTCTCAGTGTGAATTACCACAGTAAAGACTCTGAGAAGCCCCACAGCAAAAAAAAAAAAAAAAACAAACAAAACTTCCTTTTATCCAGCAGTTTCCACATTGACGCCAGCACACCTTTTACCCAGATAGCCTGAAAAAACAACCGTGCGGGTGGAGGAATGGGATATTCCAACTAAGAAGACGTTACTGATCAGGGATGCGTGTGAGTAGACCTTGTGAAGCGAAGCCCGTGAAGTGCGGAGGGGTATCCTGGACCTGCTTTGGATTCGGTCTGATATTGAAGGGTTTTCATCTTCCTAGATTTTGGAGGTCATCTCATCCTCCAGATAAGTCCAACCGTGGCTGACAGTGAACCTGTACGTGACCGAGAAAGTAGCTGTGCTTTAGCTTCGGATCTAAATCATTTAGCTAAAGGCCTTTTCCACTTGTAATAAGATTTTTGGACTTCATTTAATCAGCAACTTTTTCTTTTGAGTGGAATCTCAAGGCTCTCTCTCTTTTACCAAGGTCATGCTGCCTTTGCCTTGCCAAGTCTTGGGAGAGAAAATAGAATTCTCTGGAAGAAGCAGTCACTTAAGAAAGAGTAGATTGACTATTGCTCTGGATTTGATTCACTAAGCTGAGCACTTTCTACATGAACTGCAGAGGGTGTGAGAATGCAAAACGTGTGCTTTTCAAATTTGGCTGTCTAAACAAGGTGGAGGTGGACTAATATGGCGGCTTGGTTCCTAAACTGCTTTGTTTGCTCTTTATGCTCACAAACCAGGGACTACGCAAAGACAGGGGTCACTACGGTGTTTCCCTGAAAATAAGACCGGGTCTTATACCAATTTTTGCTCCAAAAGACACATTAGGGCTTGTGGGGATAGAGTCCCAGAGAGCAGTTTCCAGGCTCTCAGCCTCACGTGGAAAGGTGCTGGCTCAGTTATTAGATGGCCATCAGCTGTAATCAGATGGCCGTCCGCTGTGGCTGGGTGGCCATCAGCTGTTACCGGTTAGCCATTAGCCACTAATATAACTGCTGTGGCTATGCTAGCAAGTGGGGTTGGTTGATTGGTTGGCAGAGAACTGGAGCGCAGATTGCAGCTGGTAAGGTGGGTGGGTTGGCAGAGAAGTGGACTGCATATTGTGCATCGTGTGGAGCCTGCTTCCTCACCAACCTGCTTGTCTCTACCAACCGCCAGCAGCAATATAGTGGTGTGAGCCCCCTATCCATGACTCCGTTGGTGTTCCTTTTTGGCCTCACCATATCCTGCGTTCTTGTGCGGGGAGTGAGACCAGAGACCCCGCATGACAGGGCTTATGTTCAGAGGATGTCATCCTGAAAAATCATTCCAGGGCTTATTTTCCAATTAGGTCTTTTTTTCGGGGAAACATGGTAAGTGTTTATTCCTTGGGGCAAATTGTTTCAACCCCTGCAGATACCATCATCTTCATTATACCCTAGTGGCTCAAAATAACACTGGTCACAACATCAGGCCCTAGTCGACTTTCCAGTTCTGCTTGGCTGTGTTTCCCTAATAGCTGTGGTATTAGGGCTCGTTGAGCTCGTCTCTAAAACTGTGAGCTTTTCCAGGTAAATAATGGAAAAGGAATGAACTGAGCAGGAAAATGGCAAATATCACTGAGATCAATAAACTTTGCAGGGTTTATTGAAGAGAACCTTGGGCTGAAGACTCACGACACACGCTGTCATTGGGTCTTTTGAATGTAAATAAGTTACTTTCCCATGTTTCTGCAAAATGGGAAATCTGACTTGCCCTGTGTCCTGTGGAGAGGGTGGAAAGACCGGTGACAACATTTTGAGCACTCTGGGATGTTAACTTTTCCTTCAGAGGTCTGTGGAAGGACTAAATCATCGTCTACTTCTGTATAACCTGCTTGGGTTTGGTATGTGTGCTTGCGAGGAACAGTCTCCCCAGAAAGTTCCATTTGAAAGCAGTTTTTTTTTCTTCTTTTTTTTGAAAGGATTGGCTGAAAGGGGGAACTCAGACTTCCCTGGTAGCCACCAAGAGAGACCGTTCTATGGTAGGTAGGGTCCCCTAAAGCTGTGACTGGAAACAGTCTATTCTAGATTCACATCTACTTGCACTAAGGTCTCAGGGCTAAGGAGTCCATAGTTCTTCACACCGGCATTCTAACATAAATGTAACTCAGCTACCTCTCGTTTTCTTACTGTGATTTCTCAATTTTTCTCTTGCTTCCATTATGCTTTCTTACCTTCTTCTATCTCCATTATAGTGTCCATTTATTAATGTTTCTCATTCCTCCAAATATTGGCTTATTTAAAACATTAGCTCACTCCTAATCCCCACTCTTTCTCATAAACTTTCAGTTTCTGCTTCTACTCTCAACTGGCTCTTCCCATATTTTTCAATTCAGACTCAGCAAAGAGAGAAATTTTAACTGGGCCACCTGGTTCCTATATGGGCAGAACTTTCAGGTCCAGGCCACCTCAGAGGCCATTGTCTAGCTTGCTCATCTTGGATCATTTGCTGACTCCAGGTTCAAATAAATTAGCTCATGTGGGAGCCTGGGGTGGGAAGATTGCTGCCTTCATATGAAACAGAATATGCATTCTAGATATACCCTGTGCATAGGGCTTTAACTTGACCTTACTTTGCCAACCAGAGACATCAATAAAGAGGGCATTGTAAAGCAGGGTGTCTAGTTGCTATAGGAGGAACACATCTGGAGAATACAGTGACTCCTCTTAAAGCAGGGACCCTCCATGTCATCAAATATGTGCCAGGTGCTGGGAATAAAAGAATAATCAGATTCAGTCCTGATCTAATAGAATTGAGTCATACCTCATGAGGTTGAAGAGTAGGAGGATAATTATAAAAAAATAACTGGAGGTGGTGATTGTTAACTACTCTTTTCTAAAAGTTTGATAGTAAAGGGGAGAGAACCTCAAGGAGCTTGTAGTGTTGGGAGAAGGACTAAGTTTGAGTGTGTGTTTGAGGATAAAGGACGTCTGAGCATGTTAGCAGATGAGAGAGCCACACTGAGGACGAGGGGAAAGCGGTGGTGTCTCTCAGGAGGCTTCTCCCCTGAGACTGATGCCTTCACACACTGATACACTGCTGCAACTCCACACTCCTTGCTATGCACCAGGCTTCTTGCTAGGATCTGGAACAAAATAATACCACAAAAACGAACAAAAAAAGCCACGTTCCCTTCTTCCCTCTAAACCTCTTCTATGTGTGTTTCTACCTCATGCTCACTTTCACTCAAAGCCAGGTCTTTCCAATCCCATCACTCCTTTTGTTTGGAAAAGAGGTCGGAAACTGGTTTTGCAAGAAGTTTCTTGCCTTGGGCAAAGCCCACTAGAGCCTGGTGATTTGGCGCCCCCCAGGGGTACCCGATCAGCCCCATTCCTGCTCAATGATGGATAAGGGGCCCTGAGAGCGGGTGAGGCTGGCAGTTACTCTGCCCAGACCAAATGACAGACTTTATCACGTGCCCTGGATTTTCTCATAAGGCACCAGAAGAAGAGGAGGCAGCAGCCCCAGGCAGCAATCCTTGGTGTCAAGAGTCCTCAGACATGAGCTGAAACCTAATTCTGCTCTGCCCTAGTCCTGAGAGAATTGGCAAGTGACTCCAGGTTTTCTCATTTGTAAAGTGGGGCAAAGAATATCTCCTTTGAATGCTTCTGTTAGAACTAAATTAGTCAATGATGTAGACATGGGCTTCAAAATGGCCCACAGAACTCCTAAAAACCCACGCTTTTAGTTCCCAAAGCCCAGAGGTTCCTTGAAGTCTCAGGGAGAGAGGAGAGTGGACAAGTCACACACACTCCATGGGAGTCATTCTTCATCCTGAGAGCTAGAGCAGCTCAGACACACTGGGATGGCTCAGAACAGGGGCTCTTGTGTTGCCAGCTGCCAAGCAGCCTACGTGTGAAATCTGGGATCCCTGTGGTCTGTCAATCCCCAAATATATGCTGATTGGCTAGCATATAGTGCCAGGCAGTGGGTTCAGTTCCCAGGGATCTCAATCCAGCCTGATAAGATCAGATAAAGATGTAAGACTCTTACTGTTTTGCTTTTCCTTTAGTCTTTAATCACGAAGTGGGAGTCAAAACCTCACTGCCTTGGCAAGAAACCCAGGCTTTGTAATCAGTCCATCCCTGAAAATCAGGTCATGGTGTTTCAAAAGACAATTTTCTAAAGAAAGAGTTTTTAAAAGAAAATGCCCAAACGTGCTGGCATGTTCATAAGGATATTATTGATCATGAATGTCAACCCGCCTAAAAAACTATTTGTCTGCCTTCTGCTATTGCTATTTGCAGTACGTCTTATTGAAGTGGAGGGCTAGGGGGAGACTGACCAGTGAAATGAAGAAACCAAACAGGGCTTCCTGTTAAGCCTCCCTTGGGGAAATAAATCATCACTGGGACTTAGGGCCATCTGTAGAGAGATGAGCTGTCTACTTTTAAGCGTAGGTACCTTTCATCATAAAAATCATAGAATATCAGAGCTAAAGGGAACCCTAGAGTTTTTGTCAGTCCAGCTTTTTCCTTTGACAGATGTGGAAACTTAGGCCACGACTGGTGGAGCGATTTGCCCAGGGTCAGCCAGAGAGCGAAAGTAAATACATTGTGCGAAGGGGCCTGGGGCCTCATGCTTTATGTGAATTCTAGGAATTTTTAAAAACAAAAATTCAAATATGTTAGAAATCAAAAGAGTGGACATTTCCCTTGGGGGAAGGTATAGTTACTGAAAAGGGGGCTTCTGGGATGCTGGAAATGACCTGCTTCTTGACTTTGCACACACGTGGGTGTTCATCATGTGAAACATCATAAAGCTGAAGTTTCAAGTATAGCTCCCTGTCTGTGTTCGTGGGGTTTACCGAAAGTGTATTTCGTATTATTTTGATATGAATAAATAAAACTCTTAAAACTGCTACCATGCAAAATGCTACAAAGAAGGTGAGCAGTACTGTGGGCCTGCGTTGTGAGTCAGCAGTGGGGTCTCATCTTATCAGGGGAATCAGGGAAAGCTTTCTGAGGATGTGAGTTTTGAAGTTAGATCTCAAGGATGAGCAGGAGGTTCTGCGTGAAGAGGGAAGGGAAAGGATTCCAAACAGAGGGAGCAGTACATGCAAATGCCCTGTAGCAGGAGGGAAGGGGCTGTAAAGGAGGAATTGAAACAACGTGAGTCAACAGAAAGGTAGAAAATAGGACAGATGGTAATGAGAAGAGGCTGAAGAAATGGGTGGGCCAGATCATGCAAGGTTCTGTTATCTGTGTGAAGAATTTATTTTTCAGTTACAATTGACATTCCGTATTATTTTGTATTAGTTTCAGGTGTACAGCATAGTGGTTAGACATTTATAGAATTTATGCAGTGGTCCCTCCAATTAGTCTGGCACTACACATAGTTGGTGCAACATTATTGACTATAGTCTCTACACTGCACTTTACATCCCCATGACTATTTTGTAACTACCTATTTGTATTTCTTAATCCCTTCACCTTTCTCACCCAGATCCCCAAACTTCCTCCCCTCTGGCAACCATCAATTTGTTCTCTGCATCTATGAGTCTGTTTCTGTTTTGTTTGTTGGTGTATTTTGTTCTTTAGATTCCGCATATGAGATCATAGGGTATTTGTCTTTCCCAGCCTGACTTATTTCACTTAGCATAACACCTTCTAGATCCATTCATGTTGTCACAACTGGCAAGATCTCATTCTTTTTTATGGCCGAGTAATATTCCATTGTATAAATATGTTAAGAATTTTGATGTTGGTCTTAAGAACTGCAGTTAGCCAATGAAGTGCTTTGAGTCGGAGGAGCCCTGATCAGACTTGTGTTTCAAAATGATCTTTCTGGCTTCTGTCCTGAGGATGGAAAAGAAGGGCACGTGCAGACGGGGAGAACCGTTAGGAGGCTAAAGCATCCCGGTTTTATCGCTCTTCACTTTATCATGCTTCACGGTTGTTGCATTTTTTACAACTTGTAGACAAGAACCCTTCACCAGCAAAAAAATTATGACTCCCTTTACTGCAGTGCTTCCTTGACTGCTGTGGTCTGGAGCTGAACCCACAATATCTCTGAGGTAGGCCAAGGCAAAGGTGGTGGATGAGAAGGTGCAGGAAATTCAAACAGAGCACCTCAAGAGGTATTCTATCGTAATAGCATTAGGGCTCCCTGGTGGAGCACAAATGAGAGGTAAGGGACACAGCTATCAAGGATTATTCCTAGTGACAGGACAGTCCTGGCAGAGAACTGGCACCACATGCTGCTGAAATTAGTAGGTGCGATCCCATAGGATGCTTTGGAGCTGGGAAGGTAGGTCTTCAATGCATTTGTCAGCACGTCACTTCATCCTAAACACCTCCTTTGAGAAATCTGAAGTTGCTTTCACTCTGGAATGTTATATCACATAGGTTAACAATAGGGTTTTCGTCAGAGACTAAGCCCATGTTAAATTGGAATACAAAACAGTTTCACTGCAGAGTTCAAGAGATGTTTTCTCGGTTGGCAGACCTGGATGATGAGTGAGGTGGCATAGGTGCTATCGGTGGAGAACTGATAGTCTCCAGTCCCCAACTGAGGATGTATGGCTGTTCTTTCACAAAATCCAAGCCCTCGAGTTAGACATACAGGCCTCCGAAGTAGACTGCAGACAAATGCTGGAGGAAGAGGAGACTCTGGACTTAGGTCTCAAGAGGGAGCTAGAAGCCCTGAACAAACAGTGTGGCAAACTGACAAGAGAGGAGGACAGCTTATCAGCGGCAGCTTGTCCCCTACATTGGGCTGCGTAGAGGACTTTGGTAGGACCCTGGAAGTACTCAGTGACATGACCACTGAGGGGAAGAGGTAGTGGGGACCCAAGTGACTATCAATTATTATCCAACAGTTACCAGACTTTAAGTCTAGCCCTTGGTTTTTAGTTCTTTTCTAATATGTGTATTTCTTTTCTTGTAACTTGGAAACCGATTGAGTATATATCTTAACTTCTGCCAAAAAAAAAAAAAAAAAGGAATACAAAGCTGAAAACTGAGACCACACCTCTGAATTTTATTTCTTTTCAGTTCAGCACCCTTAGCTCCCACTTTTACAACAAAAACTTAGAAACAAAACGGGCTGGTGTTGATGAGATTCTCGGTATAAGAAAGAGAAGCTGGGTGAGACTTTTTGCAGAATCTCACTAGGAGAGATTAGTGTTCTGCAGAGCTGGTCTTAGGGGAAGGAGCCAGAGTGGGGGCCACCAGACAGCAGGGAGTGTGAGAATGGCTGTGGTGAGGAAAAATGGAGGCAAGGGGAGGGAGTGGTTGGGGAGAGTGGACAGGTGTATGCTAGATGTCTCCAACTTCTCCAGCCCTTGGGGCTCATACTTTCTCCCCTGTAATGACCACATGTCATTAGTCTAAAGCCTCATCTCACGTGACCTCTAGAATTCCAGTTTTTTCCCCCCAGATTCCTTATCCAAAGTACTTCTGGAACTTTCTGAGAATGCATCCCGATGCCACAAACCTCTCCTGGTTACCTATTGCCTGAGCCTGTGGCTTCTTTCAGAACTGCTGCTGCAAGTTCACATTATGAAAGTTCAAGAACTGCCATTTCCATATGGTGGGTGGGAATCGCACCCCCTGCCTGAACACGAGCAGTGCTCTGCTGTTTGGCCATATACAGTGCGCTTTCCCCAAGCCTAAATATAGGCTCATTTTTAATTCCCCAGAACACAGAATATGGTGAGCTGTAATGTTTAGAAAAATCTACCGAACCAGTGCTGGCATAGGGAAACCTGAACTATAATTGAAAAACTGCGGGAGGCTCAGTTGTAGACAAGTCAGAGAGTCAAAAATTCCAGGGGACTCAGTCATAAGCTGGTCCCCACACTTTTCTGAGTTTAGCCTCAAGCAGCTTGAACAGATTCTCACAGCGAATACCAGAAGGAGGAGGAAGAGGAAGGGGGAAACCAATATGTTAGGAAAGGAGAGATAATAGAAATATTTTAAATGTTCAATTAAAAGCACAAAAGGCAGAAAAAGAGTGGAAGACAAAAATAGGAACAAAGAACAAGGGCAACAAATAGAAAACAGTAGCAAATATGGAAAATATTGATCCAACTATGTCAATAACCGATTTAAATGTTGGTTGTCTAAATATACCAATGAAAAGACAGAGATGGTCAGAGAGAATCAAAATACATGAACCAAGTATATATTGTTTAAAAGAAACTCACTTTAAATACAAAGACACATATAGATTAAAAGTAAATGGATGGAGAAAAATATACTATGCTGATACTAATAAAAAAATGGAAGTAGCTATGTTAATTTCAGACAGACTAGATTTCAGAGCAAGAAACATTATTAGGGATAAAGAAGGTTCATCACATAATGATAATGTGGTCATTCTCCAAGAAAACTTAACAGTCCTTAATGTTTATGTACCTAACAACAGAGTATTAAATGATGTGAAGCAAAAATTGAAAGAACTACAGGGAGAAATAGATGAATCCACTATTATAGTTGGAAACTTCAACACCCCACTGTCAGAAATGGACAGATCCAGCAGGCAGAAAACCAGTAAGGACAGATGTTGAACTCAACAGCATCATCAAGCAACTGCTGTAATTGACATCTATCGACGACTTCATCCAACATTCCAACATCAGCAGGAAACACATTCTTCTCAAGTTCCCATGGAACATTCACCAATGGAGACCACATTCTGGGCCATCAAACACATCTTAACAAATTGAAAAAATACAAATCATACAGTGTCTCCTCTCAGACCACAGTGGAATTAAACTAGAAATCAGTAGCATAAAGATACTGGAAAATTACCACATACTTGCAAATTAAACAACGCACTTCTAAATAACACATGAATCAAAGAAGAACTCTCAAGAGAAACCTAAAAATATTTTGGACTAAATAAAAATAACAACGCAACTTATCAAAATTTGTAGCTTGAGGCCTCTTCCCAGTCTCCAACTGTGTCATCATAGTGATTTTAGTTTTGCAAGACTGAAGGCTAAAAACATAATCTCCCCCATTCCTTCCATCCCCCCACCAAAGGCACCACAGGCCCCCAAAGGTGAATTCAAGATTTGGCTTCCAGAAAAAGAAAACCTGTTTAAAGTTTGAAAATGGTATTTTCTCACTTCCTTCTAACCATCAAGCTCTTCAAAAATTACTGGTGCACTGACTTAGTTAGAGCATCCCATTTCCTGGTTGCGCGGCAATGACTAGAAGACAGAAAACTGAGTAGAGCAAGGTGAGGCCTAAGTCACCGGAAGCTTCCCTCTCTAATAGTCCCCTGCAGAGATACAGAACCATCTGGATAACCTTGCAGTCCCATTGGCCTGGGAGCCTCACTGCAGTAGTGGCCATCACAGAACAAAGCAAGGACCAGAGGCCACCTCCTTCACCTCAATAGCTCAGTAGTCAACGCTAAACTTTTGAGTACTAGGGCCTCTATATATTTTTTTTTTTTAATTTTATTGGGGAACATTGGGGCACAGTGTGTTTCTCCAGGGCCCATCAGCTCCAAGTCGTTGTCCTTCAGTCTAGTTGTAGAGGGCGCAGTTCAGCTCCAAGTCCAGTCGCCGTTTTCAATCTTTAGTTGCAGGGGGCGCAGCCCACCATCCCATGAGGGAATTGAACCGCCAACCTTGTTGTTGAGAGCTCGCGCTCTAACCAACTGAGCCATCTGGCTGCCCCAGGCTTCTATATCTTGATCATCGCTGTCATATATGATGCCTGATTCTTCTAATCTAGAATGATGTGAAGGGTTGGATTGATGACACACAGCTTGGCCTAACAAAACCAGGAAGATCAATAGAGCTTAATTAGTACATAGGGAGAGGAAGTGATATATCTAAGATTACCTCTATAACTAGGGACAGGGTTTGTTCCAGACCTTAAATTTCTACCTAGCACTTTACCTAGTATGTACCCTACTGTTCTCTGAGGTCCTCTTCAAATCAGATTCTTGAGGATTCTAGAGACTTAAGAAAGTATTGTTAGATTGTTAAGAAAGATTATCCTTCAACCTTGTAGTGAAAATGGAAAACATTTACCAGTAATCCGACTGGCTTCCAAAAAATATTATAGAGGAGATTTTTGTTAGCATTCTTTATTTTTGATACAGCTGAAATTCCCTAGATTGGAAAGCTGGCACGTGTCATTAATTCACGTAGTCAGTCAACAAACATCATTGGTCCCTTAGTTCCAAACCCTGGACCACACCCTGGTAATTCCCAGCCTTCCCCATGCATGGTTTTGATTATGTCATTATTGTATAGCTTATAAAAGCTGTCTCTTGATACAATAGTTAACATGTTTCTTTGATAATACATAGCAATGTCGAGTGATGCCTCCCATTCTAGTTGCAAGAGTAACGCTGAGGTATACCGGGCTGTAAATTATCTGTGTTTGAGCCATGGCCTGTTGAATCAATTCCATTCTTCAATATTAGACAACAAACTTTTTTTCTCATTGACTTTGATCCCTCTTGCTATTTTTTGTAGTAAACATTAAGAGACTTTGCGTATCATGTGTCTAGTCATTTCTGTCTGGTCTTGCGTTGTCATTAATTCTTAGTATGAGAGATGGATGGCCTGTGCAGCCATCCTGATTCACGACACAGGACTGCCACCAGCCTATGAATAATTAATAAAAAGACTTTGCCAGTGAGGAAACGCTCAGGCCCATTAGATTTAAGTCTAATTTCAGTTCCCTTCCTGTAACTTCTATTGAAATTTTTACAACGTAGAATCAACTTTTAGTAATACAATAAAATGACACTAATTTAGACAGTGGGGCCTTGAGAGAGCGGAGGTCAGTCGGAATGAATGAAAGTGAAATGAAGATTTATTTCTTTAAAGAAATACCATAAATGAATTTCTGCTACCAAAGGCTTTTCTAATGGAACTGTTCTAGTAAGAGACTGATCGCAAAGAAAAGGGACTGACTCCAGCAAAAGGAAAGAGACGTGGATGAGACGCTCTTCGTTCCTCTCTCACCTTTCTCAGCACTCACTGATCCACACATGCCATAGCTTCTCACTGCAAGTCCACCTAAGGGCTATCTCTGGATGCAGGAGCATGTAAAGCCCATGCTGGACAGGCCACTATGTCAGGAAGGTAAACAGAGGAGCCTCAAGCAATGGTGGGCAGACGTGGAGAAGTACCTCAGCTCCTCACCGCGCTGGTAGACAACGCTGAGGTGTGTTCTACATAGTCTCCTAGAGGTACCCGGTGGCATTGCACCCCAATGGCCCACGGCCATAACCATCTCAGCACACACTGCTTTCTTCTCTTCCTTGTTTCAATTTCCCACTCCCCTGCCCGTGCTTCTTGGGACCACCTCCCAAACTACTTGCATTCCGATCTTTGTCTCAGTGTACTTCTGGGAGAACCCAGCCTCAGACTGCAATGAAAGGAACGAAAGACTACAAGAGATGATCGTGTCGAACATGTAAGGACTAGTAACCAAAGATGGCCAGGGAGATAAAGAAATCAACCCATCCATAATAAGTCTGCGCTCCATGTCTGTAGAGAAAGAAATTAAATTTCTCAACACAGTGATAGATTTCTAATATTTTAATGACAAACTCTGCAATCTTTTCTAAAAAGTTCTTTTAAAATGTGCTGAACAGCCCTCCAGGACTGCCTTCCCCATTCAAGATGAGTAAGGGAAGTTCTCTCTACTGAGCGTCTCTAGGGACTGTCCGTGCTGACCACAGATGATGTGAGATTAGTTCCCTGCTTTCTTTGGGAAATGAAATTCATATCATCAACTAAGTATTATTTTAAAAATTGTGAGTCTGAAGTCTGTTTCATCGAACAGGTCCCATAGGAACTGAAATTATGAAGTTAGGAATTCTTGGGTCTCTCACAGTCTGTCTGATCTCTTTACCCCGGACTTATGGAGGCATCTGCTCCTTTCTCCTACTGTAGAGTCTCTGTTTTATCATTTTTTGGTTCTGTCATTGACTCAATTCCAACGACATCTAAATGTGATCTGTGTCTTTACTTCAAATTCCCATGAAAAGGAAAATTTGATTGGCTGCTGAGCCTGTGCGTTGATCTAATTGGAGGGAGGACCACTGAGGCTCACCGCTCCAATGGAGGTTTTACGTGAAAGGGAAGTTCCAAATTAGTAAGGATAGGCTGGCAAGGCACCCAAAATATAGTAACTACAATATTAATATTGAATATCTATTAAGAACCGGAAACTCTGTTGTTATGATTAAATGATTCTTTTGAAGTGTATAAGGCTGCTTGAAGGTTGTTTCTTATACAGAAAATCTCCCTCTTCAGTTTCTTCATTGGTTAATACTGGCTGTGCTGAACTGAAAGAAAAATAAGTGGATTGTTGGTATTTAACTTTACTTCATTTGTCATGGCTATAATAATTTACACAGGTTTCGCGGTATTTTGGACAAAGTCATATTTCCTCTTTGTTTTCATTCTGTACATGCGTCGGCATGCCTTACGCAATACTCCGTTCCTATTAGGAGCTAAATAACGCTTGTTGAATGAATGATAATACATAGGATAATACGTGATGCACTGAATTATGGCTTCTTTTGAGGCTTAGTTGTGGAAACATAAGCCACTGGGGAAAGGAGGAGATATTGACAGCTACAGGCCAATTAATTTGTTGTATTGTTGAGGATTTATAATCACTGAAATACTCTTTCCCCAAGATACATTTTAATTTGTCTCTAAAGTTGATAATAAATGAGCTTAGGTGTTTTTGTGTTTCTATTGATTCTAGTCTGATTAATAATGTCTGAAATCTACATTCTATTCGCTTAATAAAGAATGACATACACATGTTGGAAGGCAACATTGCAGAGGGATTAAACATAGGGCAGGGCTCTGGCACCACGTCGTGTACTTGAATCTTGGCTTCTGCCACTTACTGAGTGACCTTGGACAGGTTGTTTAACCCTCCATGCCAGCTGTCCTCAGGTGTAAAATAGAAATCATAATACTCTCTGCTTGTATACTCATTTTGAGGATTATTTCTAGAGCAGCACTCGGACCTGTGTTTAGTATATAATAAACCACCACATTATTAGCAACTGTTATCATTGTTTCATACAAAGTGGATGGAAAGCTTTAAAAATAATATATCACTATGTAGTAAACATAGGTTGTCTTTTCCATATGCTTGTATATTGTTAAGAAAGATTATCCTTGAACCTTGTAGTGAAAATGGAAAACATGTACCAGTAAGGTTTGCCATTACATAGATTGGTCGGGGAGGGTGAGAAGAAAGAAAAGCTGACACTCATTGAGTGTCATATACGTCCTAGGTCCTTGATGTGCATTGCCTCATCTCACACGGTTCACTGGGACTCAGTCCAGATCCATGGGGCTCCAAATCTTGCCATCACTCTTCCTTCCAAGTAAAATAAAATCCCTGCCCATCTTTATCCAGTGAACCACCTAAGAAGCAGTACAATGGGTTTGACTCCACCTTCAGTCAGTCACTAGTTCTATGACCTTGGCTGACTTCTCCGATCCTGTCTCCTCCTGTTTCACACCTTAGCTTTCTTTCCTTGTGGGCAAACTCACCTAAGAGCATCTCCAAACAACTCAAGCCCTTCAGTGTCCTTCCTGGTTCTGTTTCTGCAAATCCCCAGATCATGTTTGCTGCAAACCCATTGCGAAGCAGCTAAACCAGTGCCTGAGCTTGGATGAGCAGAGCCAAGGCCCTGCGTGTTCCCTAAGCCCTATCCTTCCGCTCGCCTTTGACTTGTTTTCATTCCATGGATCAGAGAGACTATTTTTACTGTAGCTCCAAAGGAGAGACATGGAAGCACTGGTGCTACTTTAGGCATCTCACAGTTTGTGAATCTTTCATGCATTCTCAAATTTCAGTGAAGCTACTGACTCTTAAGAATAACAAATCAATTTGAGGTTTCTTATGTTCACAGGCTTGCTTCTTGGAGGGTTGCTTTGAAATGTCTGGGAGTAACTCCATCTTTGTCCGTAAGTGTCACTGAACACAAGCTGGTATATTGCCAGGTTAAGTGAAATATCACTGGTGTGTAAAGTTACACAAGGGCTTTCCAGTTGATTTTAGCAGATACTTACTCCTGAGCTATTTAATTTCATTTGCTTGAGCATTGCCTCAAAGCAAAGATCCTCACTGGTGGCAAAGAGGTATTAAGGAAACAAGAAGGTATGCAAATTCTGGTCATGCTCATTAGCAAAGATTTTTCTTGTAAATGATTGAATGCTATTTCTAAGGATTTTAGAAATTAGACAAAATATATCAGTATGTTCTTCCTTCCTCTTCCTCTCTTATCTGGTCAGGACTAATGAAATGCAATTTTTTTTAATGCATTGCCTTTCCATTGCATCTGGAAACGTCATGCAGTCTTTCTTTTTTAATTATCTGACTCCGAAGAACATTTCAATAGTCTTTTCAAGACCTTCTGAAGTTATTTCACTTCTGAATGTAATAGTTACTCTTCCCCTCCAAACACATAATCTCTAATCATTTTCTTCATATAAAGTTGACAGTTCATTTGTCTTCTAAGCAATGACATGACTGCCTCCATGCATAATGAAGTATAACAAAGGCTGAATTTATTGTGAAGCACATAGCAAAACTAATTGCATTTAACCCAAAAGTCTAATCAGCATAAAAAATTAGAATATAGACACTCATTGAATGTCAGTGCCAGAAAGGACTTTAGAGATCATTTGTTACCAGCTCAGCTTCCAGATGAGAAAACTCAGGTCCTGAAATATTAAGGAACTTCTGAAGGTCACGTACTAGCTTTTGGCAAAGCCGGATCTAAAATTCTGTTTCCCAGGGACTTCAAACTCTTTTCTCTTAAATTGACCTACTTTTTCACATATTATGCACTTTGAAAAAGAGATTGAAAATATGCTTTTGAATGTACTTGAGAAAAATGTAATTTGTTAAAGGACATAGATGTTCTAAATCTTATTGCAAGATCAGGTCAAATGCTACGTTCGCCATGACAGAGTTCCAGATCTCACCCCAAGCTGGAAGAACTTTCTTTCCTCTGAAGGCTCATATGACATTCTTTTACTTGTACACGGCACTTACCTCTTCCTATCTCATGTTACGTTTACTTGCGTCCATGACTTACCGATGCTGAGCTCCTTAAGAACGTAATTTCTACCTTTAACATTTTTGTGATTTCCTAAGTACCCAGTACACTGGCTGGTATGGATTTGGAATATCCATCTCTCTTTCTCTCTCTCTCTCTCTCTCTCTCTCTCTCTCTCTCTCCTTCCTTCCCTCTTCCTCCCTTCCTCCCACCATCCCTCCCTCCCTCCCTCTCTTCCTCCCTCCCCTCTTATAAACTTTTTGTGCCAAATTCTAAGAATCTCTAAAATAATATTGACTGTCTTAATCTGAGGGAAGAATTTCCTCTTTGTCTTAAACCAGTAAATTGATAGTGGAGTGCAGATGATATGCAGGATAATAGAGCAGGAGTCTGTAACTTTATAATGTCATAGTATTGTGTTTATTTCATTATTTCTGGGTTTTAGTAAATTGAGCAAGACAAAATGAAGCTCAGGCTAGTGGAATATTTTAAATAATTAAGGAGTTTAATCTTTAGTTTTGCACTGCAGTTTTAAGATAAATTTAATTAAAAATAACCATTTGCCTTTTTGTTGTTGCCTCTGGAATTAGGAATAAATCTAACATTTCATTTCAGCCACCTAGGAGAAAGTCTAAGTTTCAGCAATAGTGTTTCAGGATCTCTTCTAGATGTTTTATGTCTTCATTCATTCATTTGGCCAACAAATATTTATTGAACACGAGCCAGGTGCCAGTCTGATACTGGACCAGACACTAAGATATAGTGGTGAATAAGGAAAAAGTGGTTCCCTCCCTTCAGCAAACTCAGAATGATGGGCAAGTCACGTCAGCTAGTGGGAAAATACAGTGATGTGTGATAGCTTTGATAGGAGAAGCACAGGCTTCTCTGAAATCGCATAGAAAAGGCACTTATACTGTCATGGGGAGAATACAGCAGGCTTTCTAGGGAGAGTGGCATCTCAGCTGAGGCCTGATGCGTAAGCGGCAGTTAGCCAGATTGGTGTGGTGGTGTTGGAAGAATGTTTCAGATGGAGAACCACATGTACAAAGTCACAGAGTCAAGAGAGAGCTTGGCGTATTTATGTACTGGGAAAAGTCCAGAAGGTGTAGGTTGGGGGATGCCAACTGAACTACAACAGGGGCCTCAGTATTGTAGAGGAGTGAAGTGGGCCTCCATGACCTTTCAAGAGAGGGCACTCGCGATTTGGCTCCTGCTGTTTGTTTCTGGGCAGAAAAACAGCCTTATATAATCATATTTATACATTTTTTGACAGAAGCTTACAGTCTAAAGTTTGAGAAACTATATATATATATATTTTAAGGGGAACAGGACTTTATTAGAGAACAGTGTGTACTTCCAGGCCTGTTTTCCAAGTCAAGTTGTTGTCCTTTCGATCTTAGTTGTGGAGGGTGCCGTTCAGCTTCAAGTTGTTGTCCTTTCAGTCTTAGTTGTGTCGGGCGCAGCTCAGCTCCAGGTCCAGTTGCCATTGCTAGCTGCTAGTTGCAGGGGGCACAGCCCACCATCCCTTGCGGGAGTTGAACCGGCAACCTTGTGGTTGAGAGCCCGTACTCCAAGCAACCGAGCCATCTGGGAGCTCAGCGGCAGCTCAGCTCAAGGTGCGGTGTTCAATCTTAGTTGCAGGGGGCGGAGCCCACCATCCCTTGCGGGACTTGAGGAATTGAACTGGCAACCTTGTGGTTGAGAGCCCACTGGCCCATGTGGGAATCGAACCGGCAGCCTTCGGAGTTAAGAGCATGGAGCTCTAACCACCTGAGCCACCGGGCCGGCCCCAAGAAACTATTTTTAAATGTTGGTGGTTACTTCAAAAAACTTGTAAAACACTTTGTGATTCAAATAAAATGGTCTACCAACTGGATACAACCTGTGGCTACCCATTTATAATCTCTGATCTAAAACACTGGTTTTCAATGTATGGTCCACAGAATAGCGTAAACATCACCTGTGAACTTGTCAGAAATACAAATTCTTGGGCCCTCCCAACTTAATCAAAACCGCTGGGGGCAGAGCCAGTGATCTGTCATTTAACCCTCCAGGTGATTCTGACGCAGCTAAAGTTTGAGAACCTTAGGTTTAGAGATGTGCTATCCAGTATGGTGGCCACATCCGGCCAACAAGCACTTGAAATGTGGCTAGGCCACACTGAGACATGCTCCATGGTAGGCCATATTTAGGCCAAGAACAGAAACCTAAACCTTCTTATCTTTAAAGCCATCTTGTCTTGCTTTTGTACCTTGTACCTGCCTGCTTGTGTTTGCCTTAGGCCTGGAGAAGCCACCTGAAATGTAGCAACCATATTATCCTGTCTTGCTTTGTACTTTGCCTCCTAGGGGCTTGTGATCAATGGGCCTGGGAGGTCAGGTCAGAGGCCTGGAGGCCAGTGTGTGGAGCCGGAGGGCTTGGTCACCCCTCGAAACTCTTTGTTGCTAGAGAAATGCAACAAATCCCCCGTGAAGCATTGAAAGGGGTACAACCTCTTTACTCCCTCCTGTAAAACTCCATTTTTGCTCTGGGAGGTTATGGTCTTTTCTAGCCTGACCTCCCACACCTCAAACACGCCAAATAAATTCTAATAGACCAGTTTTGGTCTCCCACGACTCATTCCTCTGGCCGTGCCTTACAATTTGGTGGCCTGTACGGGGAGCTGCCTTCGACTACCCTTCGGAGGATGACTTAGGTAAGTCTACCCTCTTTCACCCTCCAATTCGGTCAGATTTGCCATCCGATACAAGACCTAGCGCTAGACCTGACCGTGTCCTGAGGCCAGGCCCCTTCGGTGGGGACGCCTGCCCCAGTCTGCACCCTTCCCCTCCGCTGGACCTGAGGAAACTGACAGTGGAACCCCTGCCGTTTTCCCTTGTCCTCCAGGTGATTAAGACTGTCTAGACTTTACCGCCTTTTATTCTCTATTCCCTCTGGCTCCTCCTCTTACTCCAGGGACTCCCCTTTGGAGATCCTTTTTGACCGTAGTAAGAGAGGACTTTAGCCCATTTTAGAGGCTAAATGCCTTATTTCCATTTTAACTGTGGCCTGGCCACAATGGAAGATTGATAATGGCGAATCCTGGCCGCCTACCAGAACTCTTGATCTTGATGTTCTCCAAGATTTAGACAACCTCCTCCTCTGGCAGGGTAAAGGGAGTGAGGTCCTCTACCTCCTGGCTTTCTTTGAGCTGCTACGGGACCTGTCCCATCACACCTCTTAGGTTTAGCTTCAGCCTCCTCTTTTCTCTCTGCTCCAGAGCCCTCACCTCCTAATCCTGATCTGGATCCTTTTGACCCCCCTGATTTTTTCCTCTCCTCCCTAACTTCCGCTAGTTCAAATCCCACCACCGTATCAACCCACTGCCTCTGCGTCACCACCCAATACTTCCTCCACTACTGCCCCGCCTGCTCCCGACCTTTCTTCCCCTCCTCATACCCGATCTGGGCAGCCTTATGCCCCCCCAGACACCCACATGCCTCTCAGGGAAGTGGCCGGAGCTAAAGGCCCTGTTAGGGTCCATGTCCCTTTCTCGATGACGGACTTGAGTCAGACTGAATCTAAGCTAGGTTCCTTTTCTTCTGATCCCTCCCGCTTTACAAAGCGTTCGACTACCTCACTCTTAGCTATGACCTTACTTGGTGGGCAAAAAGCTAACGAAAAGGCAGACTCCATGCATCGCCAAAATAATAACACCTATCCCCCTGGGGAGACAGCCATTCCTACCCAGGATCCTAACTGGAATTACCAGACTCACCCCCAGCCCAATCCCGACCACCTAAAGAGAGACCATATCATATGGTTAATTGTCTCCTTCAGGGCATGAAGGTAGCCATTCAGAAAGAGGTCAATTATGAAAAAGTTAGGGAAATCTACCAGGACCGCCATGAGAACCCAGCTGTTTTTCTCTCCCAGCTTTCAGAGGTCCTACAAACCTACACTAATATTAATCCTGACTCGCCAGATGGCAGAATTATCTTAGCTATGCATGCATCTCCTAGTGGGCCCCTGATACTTGCAGGAAGCTTCAGAAACTAGAGAAGAGTCCTCACACCCCCCAAGCAGATCTTTCAGAATTGTCCTTTACAGTTGTGGGGACAGAGCCCCAGAGAGCAGTTTCCAGGCTCTCGGCCTTACGCGGAAAGGTTCAGTGAATGGCCATCAACTGTGATGGGATGGCCATCAGCTGTGGCTAGTTGGCCGTCAGCTGTAACCAGTGAGCCATTGGCCACTAATATAACTTCTGTGGCTACGCTAGCAAAACTGGGGGGCTAGCAAGAAGATGGTGGCTGGCAAGCGCGGATTGCAGTTAGGACGGTAGGTTGCGGACAGTGTGGCTCCTGCTTCCTGTGTCTCCAACCCAGCCGCCAGCGAGAATCTAGTGGTATGACGCCCATATCTATGGCTCTGTGGGTGTTCCTTTTTGGCTTCACCATATCCTGTGTTCTTATGTGGGGAGCGGGACCAGAGACACCGCATGACACCCTGCACGACAACGGTCTTCAACAATTAAGACGAGGAGAGTAGACAGGCCCATACCCAGGCCTTCCAGATGGTTGCCGCAGCAGTTTCCCAGACCGTTAGGCCGGGTCGGCCACAAAGGAAAAAACCGGGACCCCAATTCTCTGCGCAGCCTAATCAACCAGGTACCTGCTTTAAATGTGGCCTCCCGGGACACTGGAGCTGCTCTGGCCCTAACCCAGGCCTCCTACTAAGCCTTGCCCCCTCTGCTGTCGTGGCAGCCAATGGAAGTCGGATTGCTCTCGAGCCCCTCAAGGCTTAGGAACAGCCACGTCCTGGCCCCGCCAAACACCATACCTGCCACGGCACCAGCAGATGGGAATAATCTTTCCCTCCTGGGGCTCCTCGGACCGACGAAGATTGAAGGGGCCTGGTCCTGTAACAGGCCTCCACCTCCATCATATGCATGACAGAACCACGGGTGACTCTCCTAGTTGCCAGTAAGACCACGTCTTTCCTTCTAGACATGGAGGCCACTTACTCGGCACTCCCCGAATTTTCTGGCAAGTTCTCTCCCTCTCTTGTCTTGATTGTGGGAGTCGATGGGATACTTTCTCACCCCTTTTATGTTCTCTAGAGGGACACCCTTTTACTCATTCCTTCCTAGTCCTGCCTTATTGTCCCACTCTTTTTTTAGGGAGGGACATTCTCTCCAAGTTTCATTCCTCCCTTACTCTATATACCCCTTCTTCTGCTACCACTTTTCTCGGTTTACCAGTAGAATCAGCCCCAGAAACCACCCTTTCTTCCCCTTCTAACCCACCTGACATTGACCCCAAAATATGGGATACCTCCCAATCCATTATTGCCCTCACCACCCACATCTTATTACCTCACTCAGAGATCCCACTCACTTTCCTGCTAAAGCTCAATATCCTGTTGCTTGACAAGGCCTCCTTGGACTCGAACCTCTAATGTCTGAGTTCCTCCAGGTAAAGATTCTCCGCCCTGCTTCTTCCCCTTACAACACTCCCATTCTCCCAGTCAAGAAGCCGGACAGAACCGCTTTGTTCAAGACCTTCAAATTATAAATGAGGCAGTTATTCCCCTCCCCGCTGTAGTTCCCAATCCATATACCCTTTTATGCCTCATACCTCCTGACACTCAATATTTTACTGTCCTTGTCTTAAGGATAATTTCTTTTCTATTCCTCTACACCCCAATTCCCAGGGCCTGTTTGCCTTTACCTGGACGGATCCCGATACCAACTTTTCTCAACAATTAACCTGGACAGTCCTCCCTCAGGGCTGTAGGGACAGCCCCCATCTTTTCAGCCAGGCCTTAGCTCAAAACCTAACCTCCCTTTCCCTTCCTGGCTCTACGATTCTCCAGTATGGTGATGATCTCCTCCTTTGTAGCCCTATACCTAATATGTCCACTTCCCATACCCACCTGCTCCTTAATTATCTGGCTTCCCTAGGTTATTGTGTATCCCACCATAAGGCCCAACTCTAGTCTATGCCACCTTCACCTACCTAGGATTTTGCGTTTCCCCAGGTCACCAGGAAATCACTACACAACGCAAAACGCTCATTCGCTCTATCCTCTTCCCTCCACTAAACAGTATCTTCTCTCTTTCCTTGGTTTGGCTGGATATTTTCACATCTGGATCCCCAATTTTGGCCTCATTGCCAAACCCCTTTACCAGGCCGCCGCTGGTCCCCTCCAGGAACCTCTCCTGCCGACTTTAGAGACAACCTCTGCTTTTTCTCAACCCCAAATTGATTGGCTCTCATTTCTGCCCCCGCCCTCACTTTACCTGACCTGACTAAGCCTTTCTTCCTATACACTCACGAATCTCGGGGGCTCGCTCTAGGCCTCTTGGGTCAGAAATCAGGCCCCGATCTCAAAGCTGTCGCTTACCTATCCAAACAACTAGACCTCTCTGCCCCGGACTGGCCTCCCTTCCTCCGTGCCTTCTCTGCCTCTGCCCTCCTCACTTTAGAGGCTTGCAAACATACTCTCAGCCTATCACAGTTTTCTCACCCCATTCAGCCTTTACTCTTCTTAATAATAAGGCCCCTTCCTTTCTTAGCTCTTCTCCGCTTACTCATTATCAACTTCTTCTGACCTCTCCCCATATTACTCTTCTCCAGTCCCCTGCCCTCAATCCCTCCACACTTCTTCCTACTTCCACCTCTGTATCCCATTCCTGCATTGAGGAACTCGAATCTTCCCGGCTTCTTTGCCCTGACCTTTCTGACACCCCCTTCCTGATCCCAGCTACACACCTGGTTTGTTGAGGGGTCCAGTTACATTCGTAACGGAGAGCGCTATTCAGGCGATGCTGTTACCTCTGCCCATGAACTCATAGACTCTTCCCCTCTCCCGTCCAACACTTCTGCTCAGAAGGCTGAACTTATTGCCCTTACCCGCGCCCTAACCCTAGCCAAAGGATGCTCTGTCAACATGTATACAGACTCCAAATATGTCTTTCATGTTATCCATTCCCATGCTGCATCTGGGCAGAACACGGCTTCCTTACCTCCCAAGGTTCCCCTGTAGCCCATGGCCCCCTAATCCTCAAGCTTATTAAGGCTCTCCAACTCCTACTCGTGTTTCTGTTATACACTGCAGGGGCCACCAAAGGGGCCCTGGCCTTGTTGCCATTGGTAACAACAAGGCTGATCGAGAGACACGCAGGGCTGCCCTCCTCAGCTCTCAGAGCCTGTTACCCAACTCCTTGCCATCCCTGATCTTCAGCCCATCTGCACTCCAGATGAAATTACTTCCCTTACCAGTCAGGGAGCCATTTGGGAGGGCTCCTGGCTTACCTCCGCCGGCAAACGAATCCTGCCCAGGTAGCCAGGCTTTAGACATCCTTACGGCTTCCCACAACTCTCTTCACATTGGACATAGACCCCTACTCACTTGCTTATATCCCTTGATCACTCACCCACGTCTTTCTTCCCTTTTAGCCCATGTCACCCAGGCTTGCTCTATTTGCCGCCTCTCCAACCCCCAGGGGCCCACTTGGCCTCCCCCATTCTTCCCAGCCATCAGGCCCACCCTAGCCAAGATTGGCAAATTGATTTCACTCATATGCCACGCATCCGCCAACACCGCTATCTCCTCACCTTCTGGGATGCTTTCTCCAGATGGCTAGAAGCCTTCCCCACCACGTCTGAAAAATCCTCCATGGTCACACATGCCCTTCTCCACCACATTATGCCCCGTTTTGGCCTCCCTTCAACCATCCAGAGTGACAATGGTCTTAGTTGTATTTCCCAAATCACCCAACAAGTTGCCACCTCTCTTGGTATTCAATGGCGACTGCACATCCTGTATCATCCCCAATCTTCTAGAAAGGTAGAAAGGGCTCACCTTATGCTCAAAACTCAATTAACCAAGCTGTCCTTAGAGCTCCGTCAGGACTGGATTTCCCTCCTCCCTATCGCCCTTTCCCGCCTCCATGCTGCCCCCACCCCGCGCTCCAACTTTCTGCAGCCCCTTTGAACTCATGTATGCTCGCCCTTTCCGCCTTGACAACATACCCCTTCCTCTTCACCTCTCCTTGGTGATTATCTCCCTACCCTTTCTCTCACCCAGCACCTCCTCCGCTACCATGCTGATACCTTCCTCCCCAAACCTCAGGCTGGAATTGAAATTCCAGCAACTCCTCTAAACCGGGAGACTGGGTCCTCTTGAAGGCGCTCCCAGACCAAGTCCGCCCCCTCCATCCCAAATGGGAAGGACCCTATCAGGTCATCCTAACCATCCCCACAGCAGCCAAAGTGTTAGGAATACCTTCTTGGATTCACCTATCTAGGCTTAAAAGGGCCCCCGAGCCAGCAACCCGGGACATAACCAACAAAAACAACAGAAGCTGGACCAGCCACAGGGACCCCAGCCAGACACCCCACCAGACCTGCACTCAGATAGGGGACACGAAGATGACAATACTTAAGCAACAGACCACATGAGTAATAAGACCTCACAGGTACATGCTGGACAAGTTTCTGGGAACTGGCCTTTGACAGGGGGACTTTATGGACTACACACCCACTGAGCTATAAACCCTTTATCCGGCCTGGCAAAATGAACTTTATACAGAAAACTATAGCCGAAGTTATCAGCAGGCAAATGCTCTCACCATGCTCTTACAAGAGCACCGTTACAGCCTCCTCACCCGAAACTCTACTTAGGGATCCTGATGGACGCCCCTGCTCAGCAGGAAGCAGTTACAGAAGACTGACCACAGCTCCTTTCCTGTGAATAGTTACCAAACCCAGAGGGGGAATTTGTTAGGCCATATTTAGGCCAGAAACAGGAATCTTCTTATCTTGAAAGCCGTCTTGTCTTGTTTTGTACCTGCCGGCTTATGTTTGCCTTAGGCCTGGAGAAGCCATCTGGAATGTAGAAACCATCTCATCCTGTCTTGCTTTGTACTTTGTTTGTCTTCTAGGGGCTTGTGATCAGCAGGCCTGGGCAGACCTGCGCGGTCCTGACAGCGGTCCTCCAGGATGTGGAGCCGGAAACTGGTTTTCCAATATTTTGTATAAAAAAAGGAAAAAAAAATTTTTTCATATTGATTACAAGTTGAAGTAACATTTTAGAATATATTAGACTAAATATATCATTAATATTAACCTCACCTATTGCTTTTCATGTTTTAAAATGTAGCTACTAGAAAATTTAAAATTACACGTCATGTTTCCATTGCTCAATGCTAAGTCTATAGTTTGCGAGGCAGGGAGTGTGGGTTAGTGAGGCTGAAGTGGTGAAGCAGAGATGAGCCTATGGAAATTGTCAGTCATGCTAAAGACCTATGCTTTACCCCTAAGGCCAGTGGGAAACCTGGAAATGCTCTAAATTGAGGAGAGTATGATTAGATTGGTGTTTTAGATGAACGCTGACTGGAGTGTGGCTCACGCTGTGAAAGGAGGCCACACTTACACACACAGACCTTGTAGAGTAATCCAGCGGGTGAGATGCTGGACTGGCATTGACCTTATGTGTATCCTGTGGTGGCAGAAAAAGACAACTCTCCTCCCATCTTCTACGTTCTTCTAGCTGAGCTAATAATAAAATCTAGCAGAGACAGATTAACAGAAGAAAATGTTCAAAATCTATTATGCGAATGTATATTCAGGGGTCCATAAGAATGTGAACAAAAAGACATTCGGCAGTTGAAGTTTATATGCCATTTTGGACAAAGCAGAAGGGATGAGGGAGGGGTCTGGGATTTCAAAGGGGAAATGGGCAGTTCACAGGTAGCTGAGAAAAATTCCTGCCAGGAACGCAGAAATAATGAAGGGTGGGGGGAGAATCTAGCAGAACAGGTTTTCGCATGGATCCTTCCTGTGTACCATACTTTATTCAAATTAGAGAATGTGCTAACATTCCCTTCCTGAAGCAAGCCTTTTTATCTGAATTCCTTTAGGCAAGAAAGGGGCAGGGTCAAAAGTTCTTTCTGAGTCTTTTGCTTTGTTGGAGTGCAAGTTTCGAGCAAGGACTCTGGAGCTAGTCTGCCAGGAGATTGGATCCCAGCTCCACTAATTTAGCTGAGTGACTCTTGTCAGATCATTTCTTTAAGCCTCTATTTTCTCATCTGTTAAACAGGAATAATAACAGTGCCTATGTCATAACGTTGCAGAGATTTAAATGAGCCTATATCTATATCCTTATCTTTATGTATGCATCTACCTATAAAGAGCTTAGAACAGTACACATGGTAAGCAGTATTGCAATTATTATCACTACTCAAGGGGGACCAGTGTGGGCAAGGAGCTGAGTTAAGGAATTAGCCAGTCTCCACTCTGAACTGGAATACTGGTGGTAAGATACTGTTCTAATATCCTGGCAGTCCTAAAGACTGAGTGCAGGAGAACAGGATGAATGAAGTTTCTTAAACCTGGGGCCACTCCAACTTCACTTTCCTCATTTTGTTAGTTTCTCTTACCCTGGTCTACACTCTTCAATATGTATGCTTTCACTTGTCTCTAGGAACCCACTGCGAGTTTCTCGAGTCTTATCTGAATCATCATCATCATCAGTTAGTCCTTTAATATCTCTCTTATAGACCTATTTCCTGGTGCCATGGGTCAACCTAAAGGAGAAAGTGGGTAATGACTATTTCCAACGCCCTTTCAGCACTGTGAGCTGGGCATTCATTTTCCATGATCACTGAATGGGCTTTGAGCAAGTAAAAGAAGCTCCGGGCAAACATTTCTTGAGAACTGTTTAAAATATGCACATTCTAAGTGAGTGGCTTTCTTTTCTTTTAAGTTTATTGGGGTGACAATTGTTAGTAAAGTTACATAGGTTTCAGGTGTACAATTCTGTATTACATCATCTATAAATCACATTGTGTGTTCACCACCCAGAGTCAGTTCTCCTTCCATCACCATATATTTGATCTCTTTTACCCTCATCTCCCACCTCCTTCCCTCTTACCCTCTGGTAACCACTAAACTATTGTCTGTGTCTGAGTTTTTGTTTCTTCATTTGTTTGTCTTGTTCCTTTGTTGTTTTCAGTTTTACATACCACACATCAGTGAAATCGTATGGTTCTCTACTTTTTCTGTCTGACACAAGCGAGTGGCTTTCTTATGGCCTACTCAGGCCAAAATTCAAAGAGTAGTTTTATTTGTATGTTTTCCCCTCCCTTCAGTCTCAAATCTAATTTCACATTTTCCATAAAACCTTCAAGTTCCCTCCATAGCATTTGGCTCTCACCCTTCTCCTAGCATTCATCATTTTTTGGCAATGAGAAATAAACACAGACTGGAAACAACTAGAATGTCCCATCAATGTGAAACTGTTTAGACAAATTATGATAACAACATAATGGAATACATACAGTAGTTAGAAAGAATGAGGCAGCTCTTTATGCACTGAAATTAAATGAATGCTTTCCAAGATAAATTAAGTGAAAAAATAAAATGCAGAAGAGTGTACATAACTTTGCTACATACACTGTATTTTAAGAAGAAAAATGCACGATATTTTGTTGACGCCATCAATTATAAATGCATTAGTATTTTATGTATTACTAAGAAAGACAAATTGCTGCCAATCTAAATTGTGACATGAATTGAAAGACATGAATGTGTCTTTCAAACATGTAAAGATACGTAAGTTTTAGACTTGATAATATATAGCATATTAGTATTTGCTTGTATGTTCATGGGCTATCTCTAGTTATTATCACATCCTATAGGACCTTTGTGGACTGGAGCTGCTCTGCTCAGTGGGCTCCTCACTGCATGGGCTGCGTGACCACAAAACTTTGGACACACCTCTGTGAGCCACTGAAAGAAGACAAGAGTGATGTGTTCATGTTCTTGTATTTTTATCTGGTGTGCTGATGGATTAGTCTCCTTATCTGCTATACATCCTTTACACTGCTTGCTTTCTGGTTTGGGAGTAAACAGAAGGGCAACAACTTAGAAGCAAGTCCAAGTTGTGATTCCCATTCATCCTGGAAGCAAGGGGAGACGCTATGGTTTGTGCTTGCTCCACCTTATAAAGCAGGCCAAAGAATGTGGCACTCAGTGGGTGACGGGACACCACTGCAGGGAGGTTAAACTGGGTGCAACCATTAGCCATGGAGGAGGGAGTAAGGGTGGCAGAGTGGGCAGTGAGGGTTCCTGGTTGTAAGAGAGATGTGAACAGGTACTGGAGCTTAACTCTCTTTGGCATTTTCCGCAGCACTGAGCATCGCATCTGGCATGGGATGCCCTCAGTCCATTCTGTGAAGGAAGATCATCAGGGAGAGTTACGGGCTGAAAACTGGGACTAGACTTTGAAAGCAATAGAAACTGGATTTGACGCTAGTGAAACCCTTCCTATTTAGGTTGTTTATTAAGGACACGGATTCTCAAGAAGTGCTCCTAGAGAGTCCGAAGAAATTCCGTACGGTCCTAGGGGCTAATGCAAATGGAAGGAAAGTATGCTCAGAATTAGACACATTGATTCCCTTGTGCCTTGCAAATATACTACAATCCCATAACACAGCTATAGGACAAAGAAACCACATCATGTCTTATTATTATTATCCTAGCCCTTTTCTGGAAGTAGTATTTATATATGGGGCCTATACTTGAATCAGTGTAATATTCAAAATTCTTAAATGGAGTTCTATTGTTTCTCCCAGCCTAAAAAATGCTGGAATAAATATGAATTCTCTGGAATTATTTAAATGTGAATTATTATTACTCTCAGGCTGTCCCTCTCTGGTAGAATTTAGCCTCGGGATCACACTCCTTCCAAGTATTCAACATGCCAAACCTACTCAGAAACAGAAAAATCGTGGTTTTTCTATTAAAACTCCACCAGTAACAAATTCATAACCTTACCACAGAGAGGCAATGGAAAACTGGTGTCACCTTGATGGGCCAGTTTCCCTAAAATCTACCAGACTGAGAAAATTGCCTTAGAAGCCCAGGGGTGGAGAAGAATTTCATCTTGAGACTCTTGCCAGCTCAGGGGGTTGGCAAAGAACCAGGCCTGAGGGCCCTGCAGTTCCCAAATGATGCTTTTTTGGAACATCCCAAGTAGCACTCCCCATTTTACAAAGTTCAATGACGGGCAAATATGGGTACTTTGTTTTCTCAACAAGCCCTTTCCACATGCAACTAAATGGGTTTCTTGAGGACAACAGAAAGTTGGGTTTTGTCTTTTGGTCCACCCTGACAATATCCGATTTTTAATTAGTGTATTTAAACCATTGATGTTTAAAGTGATTATCGATAGTTGGATTGATAGCTACCATAATTGATACTGTTTTCTATCTTTTGTCCTTGTTCTTTGTCTATTGTCTCCTCCTCTTTTTCTGCCTCCTCTGGCTTTAAGTATTATGTATGATTCCATTTTTTCCTCCTCTCTTAGAATTTCAATCATACTTTTTAAAAAAATTTTTTTATTGGGGAATACTGGGGCACCGTATGTTTTTCCAGGGCCCATCAGCTCCAAGTTGTTGTCCTTCAATCTAGTTGTGGAGGGCGCAGCTCAGCTCCAAGTCCAGTTGCCGTTTTCAATCTTAGTTGCAGGGGGCGCAGCCCACCATCCCATTTGGGAATCGAACTGGCAACCCTGTTGTTCAGAGCTCCGGCGCTAACCAACTGAACCATGTGACCGCCCTCAATTATACTTTTTAAAAATTGTATCTTTTTTAGTGTCTGCCCTTGAGTTAGCAATATACATTTGCAACTTAAGTTCACTTTCAGATAACACTATACCACTAAACAGGATAATGCCCGTAGCTTATAACAAAGTTTTTCCATTCCCACCTCCCAATTCTTATGATACTGTTGTCATTCATTTCACTTACCCAGGATATAATCATGGGATACGTTATTTTTGAACAAACTTTTACCTGTTTTATCAATTAAGAATAAAAGTAATAAAACTGTTTATTTAACTTCATTTGTTCCTTCTCCAATACTCTTCCTTTCTTTATGTATATTCAAGTTTCTGACCCATTTTATTTTCTTTCTCTCGAATGAACTTCTTTTAACATTTCTTGCAAGGCGTGTCTACTCTCTCAATTTTTCTTTGTCAGAAAGTAGTTCTGTTTTACTCTTTTTCCCCCCTTCTGCCTCCCCACCCCACTCCGGTTCAAGCCATTGTTTCTCAGTCTAGTTGTGTAGGACACAGCTCCCTGGCTCAGGCTGGTATTATGAGCCTTGCACTCCCCCCAGACTGCGGCAGTTGGTCACCAGTCTCCGTTGGCCGCTCACAGCAGCTCACGCTGGCTGTTGGCCACTCATGGCAGCACACAGCAGCCCGCAGCAGCAGCACAGCAGTCCAGGGGACAGTACACGGCAGCACACAGAAGCACATGGAAGCTGGCAGCAGCACACAACACAAACAACACACACGCTGACTGCTGGCCACACATGCTGGCTGCCGGCTGCTCACGGCAGCCCAGCTCCAGGGAGAGCTGTTGTTCACAATCTTAGTTGTAGAGGGCGCAGCTCACTCGCCCATGTGGGAATCGAACTGGTGACCTCAGCGTTAGGAGCATGGTGCTCCAACCACCTGAGCCACCGAGCTGGCCCTGCAATTATTTTTTAACATTTTAAACTGCAATTACTTTTGCACCAACCTAATAGATTTTTGGTATTTATTCTGCTCAGTATTCACTGAGCTTTCTGGCTCTGTAGTTCTTTCTCAGCCTGGACAAATACTCATTATTGTTTCAAATATTTCTCTACCTTTTTCTCTTTCTTCTCCTTCTGGTATTCCCATTATATGTATGTTATACCTTTTGCAATTGTCCCACACTGCTTATTCTTTTTCATTTTTTTTTCCTCTTTAGAGTTCATTATTAGAAATTCCTGTTGACATGCTTTTAAGCTCACTGATTCTTTCCTTGGCTGTCTCCAGTCTACGAGACTACCAAAGGCATTCTTCATTCAGTTATGGTGTTTTTGATTTCTAACATTTCCTTTTGATTCTTAAAGTTTCCATCTCTTGGCATACATTACCCATCTATTCTTGCAAGTCTACTTTTTTTCATTAGAGCCGTTAGCCTATTAATCAGTAGTTTTAAATTCTCTGATAATTCCAATATCTCTGCCATATCTGTGCTTGATGTCTCTTCACAGTGTTTCTTGTTTTGAAATTTTCCTTGTAATTTTTTGTTAAGTGGGACATAATGTAGTAGGTAAAAAGAGTTGAGATAAATGGATTAGTGTGGGTGTGGAGACAGAGTCCCAGATAGCAGTTTCCAGGCTCTCAGCCTCACATGGGGAGGTGCTTGTTCAGGTGGTGAATGACCATCGATTGTGATTCGTTGGCTGTCAGCTGTAACTGGTTAGCCAATTGGCTATTGATGTAACCGCCGGGCTGGGTTGATTGGTTGGTTGGTTGGGAGGCAAATGGGTGAATGGCGGACTACGGATCGTGTAAATCCTACTGCATGTGTCTTGCCCGGCTGCCAGCGAGAACATAATGGTATGACACCCCTATCTATGGCTCCGTGGGTGTTCCTTTTTGGCCTCACCATATCCCATATCACCATTATGTGGGGAGTGGGAGCTGAGACCCCGCATGAATCCCTACATGACAAATGGTGCAGAGAGCAGGGTGTCATGTTGGCGGAAACTCTCTGAAAGGTAATGGAGCAGTCTGTAAGTCTAAAAGCTCAGTTTCAGGAAGCCTGTGAGGAGCGGCGCCGGGAACAGGAGGCACGATCTGTTTGGGAGAAATGTTACCCCTCAGTGAATTGGTGGACCTCTTAAGCCGCCGGATGGCACACCACCCTGTTGGCCATGGCAGGCGTCACCTTCCTTTTGGTGGTCTGCTACTGCCATGGGCTCCTAGAGTTGTGGGCATCTGACACTGAGGCCACTACCACTCAGATGCCTGGCATGGCCAGCAGGATTCCGGCCAGGTAGAAATGGCGTCTGACTCTGGGCAGGAGGACAAGTGGCCCACACACAGTGTATGGTACCTGGTAGCCACTGTTCTCAGGAGTTGGACCCTCTCCGGCCAGTGTGGAGAAGGCCCTGCAGGTTCTAGCTGAGTGGTTGTTAGAGGAGGCGAAGGGTACAGCTGGTTGTGTGGGCTGGATGTTCCTTACCGCCTTGCGTCGTAACATGGAGGACGCGCTTAATGAAACAGCTCAGGTGCTAGAGCAGCAGCCCCGGGGGAGGCTCTGGAAGCCCAGGACCTCCAGTTGAAGGAGGTTCTCACTGTGGTGCATCATAACGCGCAGGAAGCGCTCGCTGGAATAGCTCAGGTGTGGGACCAGCTGTCCTGCTGGGAGGCGCTGGAAGCTCAGGTCGGACTTTTAGAGGATGAGCCCCACAGTGGATACTGTGAGGCAGAGGTGGACAACGTGAGCGGAAACAATGTAGCTCCCAACCCCCAAGCCCTGCCCATCTTGAAGCAAAAGGTAAAGCATGAGCCACCTTCGGGCCCCGAGGGTGTTGCGGCCAGTAACCCAGCTGTGACTGAATTCACAACATACACCCCTTACACTCCCACTGAGTTACAGGAGCTGGGGAGGCAGTGCCAACAGCGCCCTGGAGAGCCCATCTCGGCTTGGCTACTATGTTTATCGGATGAGGGGGCAGACAGCGTTCTCTGCTCCGCACGCGAAATGGAAAAGCTAGCCTCCATGATGGTATATCCATCCCTGTCACAAAGGTTACAGATTTGCCATAGGTTGGCACAAGACCAGGGCAACCACACTCTAATGGAGTGGCTCACTGCTGTGGTACGCACAGTAAGGGGAGAGGCTGGCGAGCTGCCAGACACTGTGAGTAAATGGCAATCGTATACTGAACTTACTCAAATCATCCGTGAAATGGGTATGAGACATGCTACGTTCAACCCTAATATGCGGGGGCAGGATGACGAGTGTTTTACAACCAGCATGAGCGATCTCCTTTTGGATACTGCCCCTGCAAGTGCTTTTGGATTCTTGGTTGCCATTCTTATGCTCTATGTGGATTCTTGGTTGCCATTCTTATGCTCTATGTGGGGCGGCGGATCCATGAAGTTACCATTGCCATGGCCACCCTAGGGGATGTTAAAAGCCGGCGGCAAAGGAAGTTAAGACCTGGAAGCCCAAGCCAAAAGTAAGGGGGCGAGGTTGTGGGCCTCAGAGAGTAACACGCGGACAGATGTGGGGTGATCTCGTGGCAGCAGGGGTTGATTGGGAAAAAATAGACCGACAACCCAATGTACTCTTGTTGGAACTTTGGAAACAGTTGCGTACGAAACAGCAATTCCGGAGAAGCCTAAAGAAGTCTGGGAAAGCACGACCTGTGTCCCTCCAGGAATTCATGCGGTCGCTTGAGGCCGACTCCTTTCAGCTTGATTAGGGGTGGGGCCAAGGTATCCGGTCAGAGGGGACAAGTGGGGACCGGAGGCCCCATATGGAACTGTCCATACATTGGTCCCCTTCTAATGTGCAGAGGTTTTGGCCCTCGTTGACGCTGGCGCAGACTGCAGTCTTGTTTATGGGAACCCAGAACTGTTCCCCGGACCAGCAATCTGCATTGATGGCTACGGGGGAAAGACTGTGACTGTGAAAGCTGTTTCCTTACCACTGGGTATAGGAAGGCTTCCCCCTCGTACCTACAAGGTTTATGTCTCCCCCATTCCAGAGTATATTCTAGGGGTGGACGTGCTACATGGCCTCAGCTTACAGACGTCGGTAGGAGAGTTCCGTCTCCGGATCCAGGTGGAGAAAGCGGTGACACGCAGGCATGCTCACCACCCTCCTCAAGTGTTGCCACAGCCCTGGTGCGTGGTTACAGTGTGACAGTACCGCCTGCCGGGAGGGCAGGAGGAGATTGGTCGTACAATATTGGAATTGGAGAAGGCACATATTGTGAGGCCAACGCACAGTCCCTTTAACTCCCCAGTATGGCCTGTCAAGAAGCCAGATGGGACCTGGCAAATGACTGTGGATTATAGGGAGTTAAATAAGGTGACGCTACCCTTGCACGCGGCAGTGCCTTCAATACACGATTTGATGGATCGTCTGACTGTCTGCCTGGGAATGTATCATTATGTAGCGGACTTGGCTAATGCTTTTTCTCCATTGACATTGCACCTGAGTGTCAAGAGCAGTTTGCTTTTACTTAGGATGGGCGGCAGTGGACTTTTCAAGTCCTTCCGCAAGGATACTTGCACAGGCCCACTATCTGCCACGGGCTCGTAGCCCAGGATTTGGCACAGTGGGATCACCCGTCCTCTGTGGCCTTGTCCTCTGTGGCCTTGTTTCCGTATGTTGATGATATTTTACTAATATCTGATTCTCTTCCAGATTTAGAGCAAGCAGCTCCCTCTCTTCTCCGCCACCTGAAGTCACGTGGATCGGCGGTGAATGAGGAAAAGGTCCAAGGCCCTGGCTTATCCGTCAAGTTTTTGTGTGTTGTGTGGTCGGGTAAGAGAAAGGTCATACCTGAAGCGATTATTGATAAAATACAAGCCTTTCCCCGGCTAAGTTTTCCCAACTGCAGATCGTGTGGATTCTACTACGTGTGTCTTGCCTGCCAGCAAGAATATAGTGGTATGACTCCCCCATCTATGGCTCCGTGGGTGTTCCTTTTTGGCCTCACCATGTCCTGCGTTGTGTGGGGAGCGGGAGCTGAGACCCCGCATGAGTCCCTACGTGACAGTGGGGTTTTACGTGTGGTTGTGTTCACTGTTTACTGTAGTTATAGGGTCAGAAGCTAAACATTCCTCTGGTGGTATTTTTTCTCCTTTGTTATCTTTTAAGTTTTCATACTTAAAAAAAAAAAAAAATCACCTGAGGTGTATATAGTTCTTCTCATACTGCCTTTTAATGATACAGAAGCCCTGCTGACGTGGTGGTGAGGGGAAGCGAGAGGGTGGGGTGGAGTGGGGAATGTTCTATAGCCTCTGATTAGGTAGCAGTCTGTTGGTGAGTCTATGTCCCTGGGCTCTGACCTCTATAAGTGCTTCTCAGTTTGGCTTCATTTTTTCCCTCTTACGAGAGACAGGAAGGGAAGAGGGTACTGGGGTTGGGTATTTCTTTCCCTTCTTTCTGGGCAGTTAGGTTCTGGTAAGTTTCTGTTGCGGACAGACTTGTTAAGAACAAAATACCTGGGGCACATTTTTAAATGGTGACTTTCTCCCTCCCTCTGCTGGAAACATAAGATTTTTCCCTCCTGTCTTCACTGTGAGATCCTGATAGGAGGTGAAGCTCATGGAAGTGTGGGGGTCCTCCTAAGACTGGCGCCCCCTGGGGTTTTCTCTCTAACTTGTCCACACTGTTTCCAGCAATGTACCGTGTTTCCCTGAAAATAAGACCTAGCCGGACAATTAGCTCTAATGCATCTTTTGCAGCAAAAATAAATATAAGATCTGGTCTTATTTTACTATAAGACCAGGTCTTTATAATATAATAATATAGTATATGATACAATACAATATAATACCCGGTCTTATTTTACTATAAAACATACTAAAATAAGACCCATTAATTTTTGCTCCAAAAGATGCCTTAGAGCTGATTATCCGGCTAGGTCTTATTTTCGGGGAAACATGGTATTACTTACAGATTAGGTTCTCCTAGCCTGGTACTGATTATACGAGTTTTCTGCTCCTTGCCTTCTGCTCTAGTAGGCTGTGATTCTCTGTATCTGCCTATGTGTGTCTTCAGTTTAGGGGGCAGTGGTTTGTCCTATGACCTCAGTTCTCTGCTTCTAAGACCAGCTGTTGCTTTTCAGTTTGTTCAGCTGTTTTTTTTGGTGGTGGTGTGTGATGAGATGACTTCCACACCAGATCAGAAAGTGGAAATCTCAAGTTCTTCGCTCTGGGTGGTAATATTGAATGATTTTTTTTTTCTTTGTACTTTTTACACCTTTTCTATATACATATATATATATATATATATGTTTTCTTATTATGACAAAGAAAATATTCTTAGAGAAAAATATTTAAAATGAGTTTAACTTCTGTTGACTTGGAAAGAAAATAAAGCAAGAGTTCCTGGCTAGTAAACGGAATTGAAAGCACTAGAAAAGGTTGAGGAGGAGCTTAGTGAGAGCTGGCCCATGGCAATATCTCTACTGTTGTTGTAAAGTCACCAAAGTAATAGACTCCTCTCCCTTGCAACACCTGGTTCATTTCAGGAGATGGCTTTCTCTCTCCTCAATCCTTTTTACCCCTACCAAGTGTTCTGTAGCAAGAGCCTACCTAGCCCCCTGCAGGAGGCTGTCACTCAGGCACCAGGATTTCAATTCTCTAGAACTCAAAAACAAGAAGCAACATTTGTTGAGCTAACTTACCTCTTCATTAGGAAAGCACCAACACCACGTTCTTGGTAATTACTGGAATTTTATTTGCCTCAGGCTTATGACTTGCAACCAAAGACATTGTGCAAAGAAAGCAAAGATTAAGTACACTTTAGGGAGAAGGAGACGATACACACTGGTAACATAGGAGATCAGGTTGACAAAAAAAAGCCATCCAATGCACTATATAGATTGCAATATTCAATAGCGTTTTCAACAAAACCTTTTTTTAATCAAGAGCAAAAAAAATTAAGCAATGTTTACAGTAGACATAAATCTTATACAATTCAAAAAGCATTTTTTTCAGATCATAGAGCATAAAATGGAAAAATGTCTATGCAGGTGAAGTCTAATCTAACTACTGTACATTAATCACCTATGAAAGTTGCTTATATGTACCACAGTGTAAAAAAAGCAATACCGAACAAATAAAAACCTTGAAAATTGCCTGATGAAAAATAAAATAACCAGTGGCTTTTAATGGCTTCTCCTGGTTATCAGTGCTACAAAAAGACAAAAATCTCATCTGAACAGGTGATAAAACCAGGCACAATCAAACTGTTACCAAATTAGACCCACCCATAGAAATATACTATCCACCCACATATTTTCCATCAAAAGCTTTGTTTTGTTTTAATCTTTGAATCTTTGAGGCCCATTTGGTCACAATATGTTACAAATATTTGTATGTGCACATGTTTTTTTTTTTTTTTTTACACCATGATATCATATGTTTGTCTGGCACTATCCTAAAGCTAGTTTATAGATGATGACGATATAGAAACAACCCAGTGCCCATATGACAAATGAACTCACTGGGTAGAAATGAGAGAGGGGAGGAAGGAATTCAGTTCTACTAAGGAAAAAAAGGTCCACACTGATCACTCATCATCCGTCCCACTTGCTTCTGACTGTTCCTAAAAGTAAAATGAAGATAAAATGGAATAAAGTTACATACAAGAAAAAAAGATGTAAATCAAGAGGCAACGTAGAAAAGAGATGACATTTTGGAAACAGTTAACCCTCCAAGCCTCTTCATTCTGTGAGAAGATGTAAAGGTGCTAAAGAGGCACCAACAGCCTCTCAGCTGAAAGGGGTGCTCCCAGTTGACAATCCTGAGGCAATTCCCACGCTCTGTGCTAGTACTTTGCTCTCTTTCACTTTGGCATGAAAGGTTTACAGCTAATACTTTCTATTTTTAGCACTGTTTTAGAACATTCAGGGGAGAAAAGAATAAACCATTTTCTTGTCTACTCCCTGGGAAGTCTGCTGAAGAAAATACAGTAGACTACTACATTTTAAATTTCTAATACATTTTCAATGTATTAGAACATACTTGTGTCAAGGGTTAAGTCTGGGTGGGGTGAGATAAAAATTCTGAAACGTTTTCATCAGACCCAAATGGCAACGTGTTGAAGGAAAATCAAACTAGCCCACATAATAAAATGGAAAATTAACTTTCCAGAAAGAAAAAAGTAAGGAGTGGGTGGTAGGAAAACTGAGGTCTTCTGAAAAGTGAAATGAGATGAAGGGCACTTCAAAAGGGAAGGTATTAGAAGTTTCTGCCAGCTCTGCTGCCTTGATGCCCACCACAGCCAGGCATAGGGCCCTAGACTGAGTTAGGCTATTTGGATCTCAATTAAACCTCTGCTATCTACTTACCTGTCCTAGAGCAAAACACATACAACTTAAGCATTGCTTTCTGTAATATGTTGAGATGCTAATAGAAGCATTAAATATAGTACCACATGGGATAGTACTATATGGTATTGTAGTATATAAAAATAACACCTCTAGGTACTAAAAAATCCATCTGAGTTTTTTGTACGGTATCTTAAAATCAACTCAAACCAAAAACTCAGATATCCTTTCTTATTCTTCTATCTAATCATCATTTCGTATATATACTGCTACATACTAGGCACTATGCTGGGTGTTATAGATATAAACTATTAATTGACCATGGAGAAAAGTGTATCTGTAAGGACGCAGTAGGAAGATAAGAAAGGGAAAAAGGAAACTTGATTTAGTGTTTTCCATTTTTGAAGACTACTAAAAAAGAGCAATAAACAAAGCCCGAAATTCCGTTATAAATCATGCTGCTCAGTTCACATCCCTCAAAACTGAAATCTCACCAAATCTTTACATTTTCATTTCCAGGTATTAAAGTGAAGAGGTTGCAAAGGACATGGAAACATGAGAAGAAAACAGAAGCAGAGAGGGCTTCCCAGCTTCAGTCAAAGTCAGCTCCACTTACGTTTTCATCCTGTTCTTCATCACTGTCAAAATCGCTCACAACAGGTTTGGCTTTTCCTCGATTTGGCCTTTTTTTGCCTTTTCCTTTGTCCCGACCTTTCTCATCTTTTTTATTGAGCTTAATTTTCACCTTAACAGATTTTGCTACAACAACAACAAAAAAGCAAAACAGACAGCAATGAGGAATCACAGGGACATATTTTTAGAGGTAGTAAAAAGATTGCCAATCTGCATATGACAAATCAAATGTCCAGGAGTGCCCAGAACATTCTCTATTGATGCCTGTTTTCCATCATCCTGTGTTTCACACCCCCTTTTACTTGAAAACATGTCTCTGTTTAGACGATAAATTACATAGTCACCCTAAACAGGCAACAAGAGGGAACGAGGTCCCACGAGGGCAGCTGGGCTGGGCCTCTCTTCCTGTCTCCTAATGGCTGAACAGGGATCTCCCTAACCAGGATAACGACGGCTGCCTTTCCTACTGTGTGGAGGAGTCTGGACATTTATTTAACAGAGCTTCGACACTAAAAAGTGTAAATAAGTATAAAGGCTTGAAAAGGGCCAATAATTTTACTGTGTAGATAACTCCAGCTGACTTAAACAAAAAGAAAATTCAAATAGTTGAGTAATATTTTTAATAGCATAGAAAGGTTCAAAGTGGAAAGTAAAAACAAAACATTCAAACAAATGAATGAGAAAGCTTCCTTCCCCCTTCTCTAGTCTCTCTGCCTGCTCTTCTCTTTCTGGTGATTATTTCCAGATAATGTACATTCATACCTGCAAATATATCCATTCCTGTATATGATTCTCTCTCTAGATATAGATTCCATAACATTCTCTCTACATAATTCTATAGAGAATATGAAGAATCCAAGTACACACACACACGCTTTATATAGATATCCTAAAGGGATCATTACACATGCCCATATGTCACACCTTGTTCTTTTATGCACACATGTGGGATATTTTTATGGATCAACTAATACACACCCACCTAGTTCTTTATGATACCTGAAAAATTTCCATCTATGGGTACACTATAATTTTTTTTAGCCAGTCCCCTATTGATGGGCACTGAAGTTCCCAGCTTTTTGCCACTATGAACAAAGCTGCCATAAAGTTACTTGTTGACATATCTTGGCAGAATTTGGGGGAGGTATGGTGGATATAACCACATGGTAAATTTCTAACAGTGCTCTGCTAAGCTAGCCTTCAGAGAGACAGCACCCATTTCCAATCTCACATGAGCTATTACAAGGATAGAAATAAAAACACTTAGATGATTTCAAAGTGCTATAACATAGACATAGGCGTGGTATCACAAGATACAAAGAAATTCTTTTCCATGGCATTGTTCTGTGACAAGTGTCCACAGAACATCATTTTTAGGATTTGATAATGAAGTCACTGAGAATGCGAGTCTCCCATTTAAAATGGTTTTGCTAGAATATCATGTTTGGTGGGTCTCAAGGCACATAGAAATGGAGATTGTCATGGAGGGAGTCATAGCTTCAGAAGGAATCCCAGAGATGAGAGTTTTTCAGACTTCTTTTGTGAAGTGGAAGATCCACAAAAATGAAATCTTCCATGAAAGTGTAGGGTAACAAGAAATACGAGAGCAGAGCTCGTCTGAACGGAAGTATTGCGGCAGCACACCATCCCAAGTGGGGCAAAGACTGGCGAATCCTAGTATACAAAACACTGTTCCCAGTCAAGGCTTCTCCCTATCATATCCAAAGGACTGCTGCTTAATGCGCTATATAAGCTGGGGGACATCACCAAAAGATTGGTGATGAAAAGGTCTATCTTTTAATGGAGATGCATGAAGGTACTGAAGACTCAAAGTTTTCTAAATAAATTTGCAAAGAACAAGTGAAATATCTTTATCTACTATAGAGGTGTCACTCTTCCTGACATGTGAGTACAGGAAATCCAAGCAAGGTGTAAAGGGCAGAAGACTGGCATGGCAGTACAGGTAAGAAAATGCATCTTTAGGAATATAATCTAAATGCACCTTAGAGTGTGGGACATTCTAAAGCTATCAGGCTTTGTGATTCACTCAAAAAAGCTCACCTGACAGGTTGCCATGGACGACTTGGCTAATAACTAGGCCATCAGGTGAGCCCTATAAAAGGCATCCATAAGGCTTTACGCCACTATATAGACTCATGAAAAGTTCTAATTACCAAGGATGGTTGCAGAATAATGGTCCCCCACAGATGTCCATGTTCTAATCCCCAGAATTTGTGAATATATTAAAATCCATGGCTAATCAGCTAACACAGAGGTAGGGAGATTACTGCGGATTAATCAGGTAGGCCCAGTCTAACCACATGAGTCCTTACACAGAGAAGGGCAGGTTCCGTTTCAGGATGGTAGCATAGGAAGATCCTGAACTCACCTCCTCCCACAGCTAGAGCTACATAAGGAACAATTTCTCCTGGGAAAAAAAAGAAAACTAGCTGAGTGACACATACCCATTGGGCAAACAAGGAAAAACTGTGCATCCAAGCAGGTACAAGAAGCTGAGAAGCAATCTCACCATAACCCCCACCCATAGTGTGGCCACCCACAACTGGGAAGGAAATCAAAACCTGGAGCTTCTTCCTGAAGAGCAAGGGGTTTGAACACCAAACTTTTAAGACCTGCACCTGAGAGAGGTGTCCCCAAAGCAGCTAGCTTTGAAAAATCATGGGGCTCAAGCCCATAAGATCCACAAGGCTACAAAACATCGAGAAAAGGCTCTTAATGGTTTTGTGCACTCAGACTCACTGACCTCAGGGCCCAGTGCAGAGGCAGCTAATATCACACTTAATGGTGAAAAACTGAAAGCTTTTCCTCTAAGATCAGGAACAAGACAGGGTTTGCCCCTGTCACCACTGTTATTCAATATAGTATTGGAAGTCCTAGCCAGAGCAATCAGGTAAGAGAAAGAAATAAAAGGCATCCACACTGGGAATAAAGAAGTCAAACTGTCACTTACAGATGACATGATTCTTCATATGAAAACCGCTAAAGACTGCACCAAAAAACTATTAGAAACAATAAATACCATAAAGTTGCAGGACCACAAAATCAATGAACAAAAATCCATTGCATTCCTATGCATTAACAACTAAATTTCAGGAAAAAAAAATTAAAAAACCCAAAAAACAATTCCTTTTGCAATAGTAACAAAAAGAATAAAATACCTAGGAATAAACTTATAGGATGTGAAGGACCTAGACACTGAAAACTGCAAAACATTATTAAAAGAATTTGAAGAAGACACACGAAATGGAAAGACATTCCGTGTTCATGGATTGGAAGAATCAACATAGTTAAAATGGCCATATTACACAAAGCAATATACAGATTTAATGCAATCCCCATCGAAAGCCCAATGGCATTTTTTAAAGAAATAGAACAAAAAATCATCAGATCTGTTTGGAACCACAAAAGACTCCGAATAGCCAAAGCAATCTTAAGAAAAAAGAACAATACTGGAGGTATCACACTCCCTGACTTTCGCTTGTACTACAGGGCTACAGTAATCAAAACAGCATGGTACTGGCAGAAAAACAGACACATAGACCAATAGAACAGAACTGAGAACCCCAAAATAAACACATATATATGGGCAGATAATTTTTGACAAAGGAGCCAAAAACATACAATGAAGAAAAGACAGCCTCTTCAATAAATGGTGCTGGAAAAATTGGAAAGTCATGTGCAGAAGAGTGAAACTAGACAGCTATTTGTCACCATACACCAAAATTAACTCAAAATGGATCAAAGACCTAAATGTAAGACCTCAAACAATAAATCGCATAGAAGAAAACAGGAAACTAAACTTATGGACCTTGATTTTAGAGAAGATTTTATGAATTTGATCTCAAAAGCAAGGGAAGTAAAAGCAAAAATAACTTTATCAAACTAAAAAGCTTCTCCACAGCAAAAGAAACCATCAATAAAACAAAGAGGCAACCAACCGAATGGGAAAAGATATTTGCAAACAACACCTCTGATAAGGGGCTAATATCCAAAATACACAAAGAACTCATACAACTCAACAACAAAAAACAAACAATCCAATTAAAAAATGGACACAGGACCTGAACAGTCAGTATTCCCAACAGATACATGAGAAAAACGCTCAACTTCACTAGCTATTATAGAATGCAAATCAAAAAACACAGTTATATACCACCTCACACCTGTTAGAATGGCAATTACCAGCAAGGCAACTAATAACAAGTGCTGGAGAGGTAGTGGAGAAAAAGGAACCCTCCTACACTTCTGGTGGGAATGTATATTGGTACAGCCACTATAGAAAACATTATGGAAGTTCCTCAAAAGATTAAGAATAGAATTATCATGTGTCCCAGCAATCCCTCTTCTGGGTATCTACCCAAAACATCTAAAAATATTTATCTGTAAAGATATGTGTACCCCTATGGTCATTGCAGCATTATTCATTGTGGCCAAGACATGGAATCAACTGAAGTGTTCTTTGATAGATAATTGGATAAAGAAGATGTGGTACATGTACAAACGGAATACTACTCTGCTATAAGAAAAGATAAAGTCCTGCCATTTGTGACAACATGAATGGATCTTGAAATTAGCATGGTAAGCAAAATAAGTCAGACAAAAAAGTTGAGAACCCTATGATTTCACTCATAGGTGGGGTATAAAACTGAAAGCAGCAAATAAACGAGACAAACAAAATCTCATAGACAGAGACAACAGTTTAGTAGTTACCAGAGGATAAAGGGCAGAGGAGGTAGAAGAGGGTAAAGACAATTAAATATGTGGTGATGGAAAGAAATTTGACTTTGGGTGGTAGATACACAATGCAATGTATAGACAATGTATTAGAGAATTGTACACTTGAAACTTATATAATTTTATTAACCAATGTCACTCCAATATATTTAATTAAAAATAAATCAGAAAAAAGTTTTCCAGACAAGCAAAAGCTAAAGGAGTTCAACCACACTAAACTAGCCTTACAAGAAATGTTAAAGGGACTACCTTAAATATATTTATGCACCTATCATTGGAGCACTTCAATATATAAAGCAAATATTAACATACCTAAAGAGGGAAATGGACAGCAATAATAGTATTAAACTTTAATAATCCATTTTCATAAATGGATACCTCATCCAGATTGAAAATAAGTAAGGAAACATCCTTACATGACATATTAGACCAGATGAACTTAACAGATACATACAGAACATTCCATTCAAAAGCAATGGAATACATTCTTCTCAAATACATGTGGGTCATTTTCCAGAATAGAACATATTTCAGGCCACAAAGTAATTATTAATGCATTTAAGGAGACTGAATATAAAGCATCTTTTCTAACCACAATGGTATGAAAGTAGAATTACAAGAAAACTGGAAAATATACACACGTAGAGATTAAACAACATGCTACTGTACAACTAATGGGCCAACCAAAGAAACCAAAGGGAAATAAAAAATACCTTGATACAAATGAAAATGGAAGTACAACATAACAAAATTTAGGAGGTACAGAAAAGCAAGTACTAAAAGAGAAGTTCATAGTGACAAATGCCTACAAATCAAGAAATAAGAAAAATCTCAAATAAAAGGCTTAATTTTGTAACTCAAGAAACTAAAAGAACAAACAAGTTAGTAGAAGGAAGGAAATAACAAAGATCAGAGTGAAAATAAATGCAATAGAGTAATAAGACAATAAAAAAAGATCAATGAAATCAAAAGCTGGATCTTTGAAAAGATAAACAAAATAGACTCATCTTTAGCTAGACTCTCCAAGAAAAAAAAGGGAGGAATCAAAGTCAGAAATGAAAGAGGAGACATAACCAATGTCAGCACAGAAATACAAAAGATTATGACACTACTATGAACAATTATACGCCAAAAAAAATTGACAACCTAGAAGAAATGGACAAATTCCTAGAAATACACAACCTACCAAGACTGAATCATGAAGAAATAGGAAATCTGAAAAGACTGATTACTACAAAGGAGATTGAATCAGTAATTAAAAACCTCCCTAGAAAGAGATCTAGGACCATATGGCTTCACTGGTGAAATCTACCAAACATTTAAAGAAAAATTAATGTCTGTCATTCTTAAGGAAAATTAATTTTTAAAGAAAAATTAGTATCTGTCATCCTCATTAGAAGAGGGAACATTTCCATACTCATTCTACAAGGCTCATATTATGCTGATACCAAAACCAGATAGAATACTACAAGAAAATTACAGGCACGGGGTGTCTGGTTGGCTCAGTTGGTTAAACAAGGAGGGGAAAGACTTGTACACTGAAAATGGTAAGACATTGATGAAAAACATTGAAGACAAATAAATGGAACTGAAAGAATTAACATTGTTAAAATATCCATACTAACCAAAGCAATATATAGATTCAATGCAACCAACCCCTAGCAAAACTCCAATGGCATTTTTCACAGAAATAGAACAAATAATCCTAAAATTTCTGTGGAACTACAAAAGACCCTGAATAACCAAAGCAATCTTGAGACAGAACAAAGTTGGAGGCACCATGCGCTCTGATTTCAAACTATATTACAAAACTATAGTAATCAAAACAGTATGGTATTTGCATAAAAACAGACACATAGATCAATGAAACAGAATGGAGGGCCCAGAAATAAACCCATGCATATATGGTCAATTAATTTATGACAAAGGAGCCAAGAATACACAATGGAGAAGGACAGTCATTCAATAAATGGTGTTGGGAAAACTGGGCAGCCACATGCATAAGAACGAAACTATCTTACACCATACACAAAAACTAATTCAAAAAGGATGAAAGACTTGAATGTAAGACCTGAAACCACAAAAGTCCTAGAAGAAAACATAGGCGGTAAGCTCTCTGACATCAGTCTTGGGGATGATCATTGGATTCGATACCAAAAGCAAAGACAGTAAATGCAAAAATAAACAAGTACAACTATATCAAGCTAAAAAATCTTCTGCACAGCAAAAGAAATCATCAATAAAATGAAAAATTAATGTATGAATGGGAAAATATATTTATAAATCATATATGTGATAAGGAATTAATTACCGGAATACATAATCATACAACTCAATAACCCCCCCCAACAATCTGATATAAAATGGGCAAAATATTTGAACAGACAGTTTTCCAAAAGAAGATATACAGATGGCCAAAAGGTACTTGAAAAAATGCTCAACATCACTAATCATCAGGGAAATGTACATCAAAACCTCAATGAGATTATCACCTCAACTCGTGCGTATTAGAATGGCTATTATCAAAGAGAGAAGTGCTGGCAAGGATGGGAGAGAGGGAACCATTGTGCAATGTTGGTGGGAATGCAAACTGGTACAGCCTCTATGGAAAACAGTATGGAGGATCCCATTAAAACTAAAACTAGAATTACTATAAGATCCAGCAATTCTACTTCTGGGTATTTATCTGGAGAAAACAAAAACACTAACTCAAAGATACATGCACCCCCATGTCCATTGTAGCATTATTTACAACAGTCAAGATATGGGAACAGGGTGGGGGGTGGGGATAAGGGGCGAGGTGAGGGGATTAGAAAACAGTCAGTAACCACAAGATGGCCACGGGGAAACCAAAGTCAACTTGGGGAATGTAATCAATAATGTTGTAAAAATTCTGTAGGGTATCTGATGGGCACTTGTCTCATTAGGGAGACCACCTCAGGGATGATGTAGATGCCTGATCACTGCACTGTACACCTGAAGCTGAAGTTGAACAATAATGAATGTCAACTATAATTTTGTACATATATAGTTACAAGAAGCGGAGTACAGCATTAGGACTAGAGACAGTGGAAATGTAATGGCTGTGTGCGATGTCAGAGGGGTAATGGATGGGGGGGGCTGTCACTGTGTGAGGGATATAAATGATAAACGTCTAACTATTACATTGTTTTGTGTACCTGAAACTAATAAAAAAAATGTTAAAAAAAAGGATACGGGAACAACCTAAGTGCCCATCAATAGATGAATGGATATAGAAAATCTGATATGTGTGTGTGTGTATTCTGTTTTACATATATAACAAACTACTACTTAGTCATAAAAAAGAATGAAATCTTGACATCTGTGACAACGTAGATGGACCTTGAGGACATTGAGCTAAGTGAAATAAGTCAGAGGAAGAAAGACAATACTGTATGATCTCACTTCTATGTGGCATCTTAAAAACACAAGCAAAATGAAAGACAAATAGGCTCATAGATACAGAAAACAGATTGGTTGCCGAAGGTCAAGGAGGAGGGCTGCGGGGTGGTTAAATGGGTGAAGGGGGTCCAAAAGTACAAACTTCCAGTTATAAAATAAATAGGTCACGGGGTTAAGGTATAGCATGGTGACTATAGCTAATAACACTGTATTGCATATTGGAAAGTTGCTAAGAATAAACTTTAAAAGTTCTCATCATAAAAAAAATCAATTTTCTACATGTAGTGATGTATGTTAACTAGACTTACCATGGTGATCATTTCACAATATATGCAAATATTGAATCATTGTTGTTGTACAACTGAAACTAATATGGTATTATCTGTCAATTGCGTCAACAAAAAACAAAGTATAAGAAGAAGAGGCAGAAGAGTCAAAGAGATGCAACATAAGAAGGATGCACAAGGAAATGGATTGCCCCCGCCCTCACCCACCCAGAGCCCACAGAAAGGAACAGAGAAACCCATACCAAACTTGTGACCTACAGAACTAGGAGATAATCAAGTTTTGTTTTATTAAGTCACAAAGTTTATGGTAACTCGTTATAGTAGCAACAGAAAGTTAATACACCAACCGTCAAGAGACATTAGAGAAAAACTAAACTGATAGATGGAATGAGAAGGCAGCTATTTAAAAACAGATTAGAAATCTGGCTCTAAAATAAGGAAATATCTAGCTACGGTAGATTATGTAGACTTATTCATCAAATGCTAGGATATCAGAAGTAGGTAATAACCATAAGAAATTGAAAATGTTTAAATTAATAAATAAAAGGCAGAATCACTCAAGAGAATAATACTAAGAACAGATGTGGGTATGGAGAAACACATTTATGTACACTGCTGGCAAGGACATAAACTCATTCTGTGTGGTAATATGTACGCACCAGATGTTTTAAAAATGTTTGTAATGATTTATGGGTAAGAATTTTCAGGATAGCATTATTTAGAGTGAGTTTAATACATTTTGGTATATTCATTAATGAATGGTAATATGTATTCTGTAGAAAAACCCTGATTGCAATAGGAAAATACTCATAATAAATAGAAAAATCATGCTATAAAATAGTGTGCTATACTTTTATAAACAAAATACTTATGTATAGAAAAAAACTAGAAGGCAACTTCTCAAAATGCATATGAAATCATACAAATTTTCCTGTCTTAGAAAATATTTTCCAGGTTGTCTGTACTAAGTATGTAATTAGGAACAAATCTAATAAAAAATTTTTCAAAGCATGTCTGTACTGTTTTACACAGCAAACCATAAATCAGTGGGATTTATTACTTTGAGAGAAAGTTTGGGGTGAAAACATAACTGGGTGAGAAGAAATTTTAGACTTTTGAAAACAGCTTTAACCTTGAAATGTTAAAGTTATTAACGAGGGTTGAGACTATGATAAGACGAGGGAGGTACTTGCTTTGGGTGCAAAATTTAAGAAGCCACAAAACTCAGTAATCAAGATAAATAATATTCTAATGCAATATTTTAAAAACTCAAAAGTAATCACAAAAAATAAATCTACGATGAACAAAATATCAACATTTTAAATACAGACAGACAGGATCAGCAGCTGATCCATGATGGATAAAATGGACTACCGTTTCAACTCAGCGGCAGGATTATTTTCCAAAGCAGTGGTTCTCAAAGTGTGGTCCTGGGCCCAGCACCATCAGTATCCCCTGGGAACTTGCTAGAAATACTGACTCTCAGTCCCCACCACATGCTACTGAATCCGAAACTCCGGGGTGGAGCCCAGCTATTAACACGATCATTCACACTGGATTACAGAACCACTGTGCTATAGAACAGATAGGTATTAACCACAATGTTGGTAGAAGATGTAGATTACACTGATTCTCAAAGGCAACCTTCAGGGAACCTCTTTACATGCTTGGGGGTGGGGCATGTTTAGTACCTCAGTTGTACAGAGGAGGAAAATGAGCAGGAGCTGGGTTAAGTACACTGCCCGAGGTTGCCTGGCATGGACATGGTAGAACAAAGCCTGGAATCCAGATTTGCCTAATGTCCGTTCCACTAGCATCTGTGGAAACATTGATGCGGGAAGCAAGGGGCAAAGAAGTGCAGGAACCGGAAGCCTGAGCTTACCCTCCGACTCTGACTCCTCTTCATCTTCCTCTTCCTCCTCTTCATTGCTTTCATCCTCACTCTCTTCCTCTTTGGCAATTTTCTGCCGCGCACTCTTAAACACGGACTGTAAGACGATGGAGTCTTCGTAGATCTAAAGGTCAAAGTGGCATCTGTTAAAAACTATGAGCTGGAGGCCTAAGATTCACAATCGCAGTATGCAATTCTCTTCCTTATGCAAAACACCAACTTTATTTTACATGAATTTTAGTAGAAACAGCAACGTTAGCTTTTATGCCTATAGGAAACCCAAATAGGAAAACTCCCAAGTCCAATATAGACATACATATTCTCACAGGAGAAAGTCCTTGCGCAGTTGAAATAATTTCAGTGTGTGTGTGTGCGTGCATGTGTGTGCACTCGCACACACTTGGGAGAGAAGGGTGGACTTCTATAAGATATCCTCTCTCCTGTGACAACAAAAATAGTATTTAAAAATAGTACTTCTTATTTGAACTCATCTATCAAATACTGTGGCAAAGCAACCTTCTTTAAAATGCAATTCCCCTAACAAATGGAGGCTATTCTTTATTACTGAGTTTATCAGTACCAGCCAATACTTTTCCAATCGGTACTTTATTTTTAGTGTATGCCTGAGCATAAATGCTGAGAGAGATATAAAGCTGAAATGATCCTTTTTCTCAAAAAATTAAAAACGCATGTACCATGTGACCCAGCAATTCCACTTCTGGGTATATGTCCAAAAGAACTGAAAGCAAGGTCTTGAACAGATATTTGCACACCCAGGTTTACAGCAGCATTACTCACAATAGCCAAGAGGTGGAAGCAAACCAAATGTCCACTGATAGATGAATAGGTAAACCAAATGGGCCGTATACATACAATGGAATATCACTCAGCCTTAAAAAGGAGGGAAATCCTGTCACATGCTACAACATGGGTGGACCCTGAGGACATTATGCCAAGGGAAATAATAAACCAGTCACAAAAAGACAAATACTGAAAATGGTTCAACTTACATGAGGTATCAAAAGCAGTCAAATTCATAGAAATAGAAAGTAGAAGCATGATTACCATGGGCGGCGGGGGGAGGACCTGGGGAGTTGTTTCATGAGCACAGAGTTTCAGCGTTACAAGATAAAAGAGTTCTGGAAGCCTGTTGCACAACAATGGTGATATACTAAACACTACCGGACTATGCACTTAGAAATGGTTAAGATGATCAATGTGTGTTAAAATCAATCCTTATGTGTTTTACCACAATAATTAAGTACGAAATGAAGAACATGGGAAAAAATGATCCTTGCTCTCCAGGAACATGTATTCCTTTATTGTAAAGATGAGCCACACACTGGACAAACTTGTGGTGAGCCCCAAACAATATAGTCCAATAGGCTCCGGGACCAGGGGGAGAGTAGTAAGATGGGGCCACTGGTGTCGAGTCGGCCAGAGACATCAGAGTTCAGCTGGATCTTAAAGGGGAGGAGGATTCTGTCAGGGATGAGAAAGGAGAGGAGCTTTTTAGGGAAGCAGAGCCAAGCGAGAAAGGTGGGGAGGCAAGAATAAAAAAGATGCACGTGGGACTGTGTCAGTGTCAACCTCCAGGTTAAAATACTAGCCTACGTTATACAACATGTTACTATCTTGTGATGACGTCAAGGGTACACAGGCTCTCTGTATTATTTTTTCCAACTGCATGTAGATCCAGGGAAGCAGGTATTCAGGGGACCGGTCTGACTGGACCACGAACCGGTTAGCAAGAAGGGCAGCAGGAAATGAGGCTAAAGAGTTAGGGTAAGGCACGACGTTAGAAAACAGCCCCTGGAGATTAAGTTCATTCTAGAATTTAACACAGGGAACTGCAAAGCTGTTGGGCAGTAGACGGACAGGGTGAGAAGGCGGTAGTTGGACAAAGATAAACTGGTATCCGGGATGGACTGGGAGGGAAGACAGTCTAGAGGCCATTTATCACCCCATTTCAGATGTGAGACAGTGAGTGTGGTCTGGAAAAGGGACAGGGCACGTATCACAATGTTGCCACAATATTATAAAGCGACCCCAAATCTATCCAGAGGCTACAAAAATGGTCCTTCACAAAAGACTTCCTTGTCGACTCATGTATTTACTCTCTATGTCCTGGTTTTCAGCTTAACTTTCTTTGACGAGTGTCTTGAAAACACAAGGTTTGCTTTCTAGACCTATCATTTTGGTCAAAATACTACTACTGCTGGTAACTGCTATTAACCTGGAAATGTACAGCCTGTGTGAGGCCCATTCTGAGGGTTCCCATGTTCTCCAAATGTAGTGACTGGAATTGACACGCAGGTCAAAAGGCATGAGCAGGAAAGAGGCTTAAGGAATTTACTGGGGGCTTGACACTGCACTGGTTGGCGGACACACTGACCTCTCTTGCTCTTTCTTCTTCATGGGTATGAGAGCATTAGGCCAGAAAAACAGGTAGGAAAAAGGGAGTTCCTACAAAAGGTGAGTGGAATTGAGGTGCAATTAAAGTGAAAGTGTCTTCCCCCTAGTTATTTTAGTAAGTTCAGTGTCACTTACTTATATATTCTTACGCTTGCTTAGTACTACGGAGATCGGAAGTAAAAAGAATCACAAGTGGCCTGATGAAAAGCACTTTTCTTTTTGTAAGCAATTAAGGCAATTTTTTTTCCTGTCGTTTTAAATCATAGTAGTTGCAACGCTTAATGCAAGGCTACAATCAGAAAAACGAAGGTAAATATAATCAAATATACAATCTCTATAAAAGCAGAAACTGGACCTCCCACCTTTAATCATTACATTAAGTGATTTACTTGCATCCCTCCTCTAATTAGAAGCCTTTAAGGGAAGCATGAGCAGGAATTAGTATAGCTATGGTGCAGACAAGGCAGCATGAATTTGAAAATGCCAAAGCAATTTACTTAACACAGGTAGCATGGAATACAGGCTTTTATTTTTCATGTTTCTTCTGCCAGGGTAGTAGTAATGGTTCATATAGTAGAAAACGAAATCTTTTACTTAAAAGAACATAAGCACATTTAAGGTTAAAATTATGTCAGATATGAAAGACAGACCTGGGATCCCTCCAAGTTGAACGTCTGAGCATTGTGACAGAGAAGCATGACATCTTTCTCCAGGTCGCCCAAGCTCCGGTACTTATGATTACGAATTCTTTCCTAATGAAAATTTTGTATAAAATAGAGGAAAGAAGAGGGAGAGACAATGCAACAATCATCATTTGGTTAACAGCCTGATTTTCCCCTCTGTCTTCTCAGCATACAACCCTGCCGGGATGTGGGACTGCACAACTTCAGGGGCTGCCATTCACAGAGACCACCCTCCCACTAGTACGCCTCCTTGTATGGGGGAGGAAGGAGCATATGATGGGGAACAGGAAAAGCAATGGGTCTGAAAAGTCTGCAGCTTCTTAAGTAAAATGCAATATAACATGAGCTCTCAGCACAATGATTAAATAACACACATGAAAAAGCCCAAGGACATCCCCACTTTTCTGGTGTCGAGCCCTGGATGGGTGTCAGTGCTTGTCAGACAAGATGCTACTGCCAAGCCCTAACTGTCATCATTTCAATGAATTTACATTTATCCTTTATTTAAAATAAAGTTTGTAAACAGAACATCTACCTTTATTTTTTTGAAATCCACCGGCTTCCTAATTAATTCATAGTATTCTGGTAATTCTTTCCTCGAAGGCAACTGAATGAAGACTTCGCTGAGCTGTCGCCCTGAACTGCAGGGTGGGGGAAACAAATAAAAACATAACAGATCATGCACTACTGAGGAAAGGTTTTATTTCCTTTCAGAAAATATTAAAAACAGCAAATTGGCACCCCGTGCATATACACATGGGGCTCTTTAAATCAAGGAAAACTCTACAACTCTACTGAAGATTAATGCCCCAGTGCGAACTTCAAAATCATATTAAGATACCATTAGGTCCCCACTCTGTCACACATGATATGGAAGTCCACTGTGGGTTCCTCTTTCAGAGCAAATATCTCTTCGTTTTGATAGAAACATTTAAAATATCCCATTCAACCAAAATTCCAATATTAAATGAATAATAGTGTTGGTAAAAAACAAAACAACACACTTTATTTCTATATTCCTTTGTCTTTAAAATCACTTTATATTTAGAAAATGTTAGAATATACACTAATGAACCTCAAATGAAAAGCTTTTGTATGTACCTAGTGACTATCTTTTCGGTGTTGTTCCTTTCAGGGTATTTTACACACATACCTTTATTATTATTTGCTAGAGGAAACGCTTTATCTTGCGTAACTGCACTGCTGTGTGTATGGAGCAATTTGGGTCAAAAAGAACAAACATATTTAGCAAGTGTGGATGCTTGATGTTTCTGGAATTAGTGCTGTACCCTCCCCCAAATGCATGGTAGCTTTATTTGAAAGCAGATTTAACAGCAACAAATGCTTAGCATTTTATAATTTTTAAAAAACAGACTATAAAGCAATATAAGCTTTTAATGTCAGTTAACATTAGAAGCAGACATGATTAAAGGAACAAAATATACATAATTTAGATTCAAGAGCCTAATATCTGACTTGGCCTATCCAGATCAATAATAGCTTGTGAGATATGGTATAGTCATTTTTCACAAAAATCTTGCTTCTCTTATGATGCCATCTCTATTTTCTTTGTGAAGCCAGAAATTCCAAAAAAATAACCATAAATCACTGCCATGCAAATTTCAGAAAGTGATTCTAGGAGTGTGTAAGAATGCTAGAAACAGCAGCAAAGAATGAGTGACAATATGCTGTTTTAATCCATAGTCCCAGTTGTATAATTAAAAAATAATCATAATGACAGTTATCATAAAAAAGGCATGCGCACTAACTCAAACGGTTGCCTAGCAACCAGTGGGGAAAATGCTGAAGTGCAAAGGGGCCTGCATAAATTAACCGAAAATCCTCTGTCAAAAGGGATGGGCGAGATTTTCTGTGTCACTGTTTTATTTTATTTAATGCATTTATCGGCTTCATGAATACTAAAATCAGGGGCACACACAAGACGTTTAAGGAGACTGCAGTGTGATAGGGAATGGGATTTTTAGATTATTATGGCAAGAACCAAGGTGTTCTCTCACACTGCCTGCCACCCCCGACCCCACTTCCCAGGTTGAGAAATGCATTTGTACCCCTGTAAGTTATAGCACATAGTATATAACAAAACCCATTTTATTTATTATCACCTTCAACATAGGGTCATAATTTCTGGTCTATTCTTTTTCCATCACTAAGATTAATATACACACACACATACACACACGCATATATATACATATATATAAATATTTTACCTATTCGAAAAGGAATGTCTGAAAGGCAATTTATAGACATACTTTTTCTATTTCTATCTGGTGACTTCTTTATAATTAGCATTCTTTATAAACTAGCAACAATGAAAAAGTCAGACCTCTTTGTAATCTGGGATTTTACACCTGCCCCTCAATGGTATTCTACATAGTGTCATTTTCCACATTGCCAACAGATGGTATCATTTTTCTGTTGACAGGTTATGAGCACATCTTTGCTTTGTACACCTGTGATAGACATACTCTTAATTTCAACTGTGCCACTGGTGAAGTAAGAAATAAGTGGTTGGCATCAAAAGTATGATAAAGCTCTTTCTAACATGGCCAAAATACCTAAAACAACCTGAGTCTGTTATCTCTGTCCTGAGTTGTCAGAAATTCTAGACCCTGGGGTGGCCAGACGGCTCGGTTGGTTAGAGCGCGAGCTCTGAACAGGGTTGCCGGTTTGATTCCCACATGGGCCAGTGAGCTGCGCCCTCCACAACTAGATTGAAGACAACAAGCTGCCACGGAGCTGCCAGAGGGGTGGCCGGATGGCTCAGTTGGTTAGAGTGCGAACTCTCAACAACAAGGTTGCCGGTTCAATTCCCGCGTGGGATTGTGGGCTGCGCCCCCTGCAACTAAAGATTGAAAACAGCATCTGGACTTGGACCTGAGCTGCGCCCTCCACAACTAGACTGAAGGACGACTTGGAGCTGATGGGCCCTGGAGAAACACACTGTTCCCCAATATTCCCCAATTAAAAAAAAAAAGAACAACAAGATATTCTAGACCCAAGTCCAGAGTTATAAGTGCTCATAAAGGAGAGAGCTGACTGTTCTGAGATGCAGGGCCAACACTGTAAAATGACACAAATTTCTTGTTTTAAAACAATCCTATCCCACCTCCTTTTTTCACCCTCGTAAGCATAGAGGGCATGGGCAAAAGGAAGACCTGGAAGCTAAGGGAGTCTTCCTGTGTTGGCTCCATCATCATTCAGTCATCTCAGTCTGGCTTTCAAAGCCCTGCTCAGTTCAGCCTCTGCAAGTCGAGTTTGTACTGTTAACCTGACTCTCCTTCTGTGTACCCCCAAGTGCCATGGCCAACCCTCCCTTATGACAAAATCCAAGTCCCCAGAACTGACCGACCTATCACTTGGTTGGAAGGGGCTCTATCCTTTTCCCTTCTTCAAATACTTCATTATCCATCCAGGATCAAGAACCCATTCTCCACAAAAATGGAAGAAATTCTCAATATTAAACCAACTCTCAGTACCTCACTGCTCAGACACTGCTCTGTGTATTTTTTTCTCTCCACCATGCAGAGTGGGAATATTTTGCTTGCAGTCAAAACCTTTCCTCTTATCTCTATCACAGGCAATGAACCTGACAGACAGTTTAGGCAGGAAATGCCAGGAGGTTCTGGAAGACACCCCACTTTTCCATGACCTAGAGAATGCACTGCGGTAGTAGGACTTATTAATGAATCACTACAGTAATTCGTTTTTTTCTAAACTAAAGGTTTAAAAAACGTAAGAAAAAAAAAAAGGAAGTGAAGCAGCTTGATAGAGTTTTAAATTCTTGGCATTTCTTTCTCAAACTTAAGCTCAGCAAAGGCTTTTTCAATATACCTTTCCAAATGCTTTTTTTTCCCCCAGTGCTGGAAAGTTTTCTTTTTTTAAAGAACAGAACAATGGAGTTATTGTACAGTGGTTTGCGGAAGGTGTTCTGTTTCTGTTGAAATGCTTACCCTACCCCCAAGGCATTTTCCATTATGTGATTTTACACAATTTCAGGCCTAAGCATAAATTGTTACTTCAAAATGCGCTGCTTCCCATCACAAAAGTGATACCCACTCACCTCCTCCAAAAAAAGGATTCCACTGATGGTCTGTAATTTCAGATCTACTTTGTACAATGATCTATCTCGGAGTAAGAAACATGACCCTGGTCAGACATAGGATGGGTGGGGGAGAAGTGTAACCTGAAATACAAATTTAAAGGAACCCAATTCACTTAACGTGAGTTTACAGGTGCTGGCGGGCATGCACATTTCCTCTCCACAGAGGCCAATGGACACAGAGACTCATGTCCAGGATGTTACGCTGTGTGAGGTGGAAAAGCCCTCCATGCCACTACGTAAATGGTGGTTTGAAACCCTGCACGTATAGCTTACACACACACACACACACACATTTGCTCTGCTATGCTTCATCTGGGAACCAATCTTTCTTCCATTACCTCCAGAAACCAAACGGCAATAATTCCACATCTATACTACTATAATTCTAAAATGATGACTGCATACATTATAAACATTACATCAATATCAGCCTGTTTATAGTTTAGGTATAGCTGAAAGAGTGCTGAAGACTGAAATGCTAGCTAAGAAACCTAGTCGTTTAAAATACTGGATATTATGTCTTCCCAACAAGTCCAAACCAAGATGTATTGGGTGAGAGATTTGTTTTGTTTTGTTTTTTGCTGCTTTATGATTTTGCTTTTTATCTATTCAAGCTGATCTATTAACAAGCATTTTTAATAGATACTTTTAAAAATGAGATTTTAACTATAGCTGAAATAGGTTTTGTTTACTTAATGAATGTAAAAGTGTGGTTACCTTGCTTTGGTAAGCAAATGATGTCACGATTTAGAATACTCCTTTGGAAGGATTTTACAGAGAAGTTATTATAGTCCTAAAGGAATCAAACACAGGCAATCATTTGGGAAGAAAACTATAAAAATGGGTCAACATCGGAGGGCAGTAGGTGAAAGCAAGCTGCTGCTTTTCAGGATCAGATTCTTATTAGGTTTATAATACATATCACTTAAATCAGAGTAGAACCTCAATTATCCAGAAAGCCCCCAGAAACTTGAGCCAGACACAAACTAGGTGTCACGAGCACCTGTATCCCATATTCACTACTGAGATCTCTCATCTGAATCTTACTGAATATTGGCTCATGATGTTCCTACGAAGCTGACTTCCTAGCGTCTTAAAGCATATATGAGGTAACAGCAAAACGGAATGAGATGGGAGCAGAATTGGTAGCTGTTAAATTTCGCCAAGGGTTATGTTAAGAACTGTAGATATATAATATGCCTGAGTTATCAACAAAAATATGGTTACATCAGGTTCATGCAAGGCAAATGCCTCAATGCTAGGTGACTACACAGAGCTTGCTCAGCTCAGTAAGAAAAGCACCAAGGCTTTATCAAGAGTTTTAAACACAATCACTCTTTGAAGCACAGTTTCACTTTTGGTAATCTACTTTAGGCTAAAATATGGACACACATATTTTTTATATATACATAATATATATATGTATATACAGACATGTGTATTTATGTGTACAAATATTTATATGTGTATGTGCATATATACTCATATGTGTATATCTAGGCGCATACACATACATGTATATGTGTATATACACACATATATGTGTATATATAATTTTATATGTATATGCTAGAGAATCTAAAATTATGTACTTTAAAGTAATGTGCCTTAAGGAATGGGAAAAATGCTTGTTACGACATTCACTGAAGAAAAAAAACCAAAAAACCACACAATACCAAATTGTAAATGCAATACAACTTCTACTAGGTTTTTAAAAAGGCATTAACTAAGCACCAGAAGGAGATATGCCAGAGCATAAATAAACATTAATAATAATGTACTGTTATTCAACAAAATGAAGATTTATGATCTAATGTAATTTGGAACCATATTATCATCCATAAATAAAGTAGGTCTCAAACACTTTTATTGGGTTACCTTCTTTGAAAACATGCAATAAGTCAAAAATCTAATCTGATTTTTTTCCCAAAGAAACGATGTCTAAGGGGCATATGACCAACTTTTATTTATACCAACATAAATAGCACATATCACCAACTGGCACCTTTTAACTCTACCATACAAAGCCAAATAAATAAATAAAATAGAACAGAATAATTCTATAACATTTTTAACATATTGCAACTGTCAGAATCTATATAAAGTTTCTATTTATTTCTTCAGAATTCTCTCATTGAATTTATTACTACAAATCAGAGGTGCTCAGCAGAACCGGGGCTTCAGAGAGTATTATTTATTTGTTTGTTTAGACAAGTATTTTGAGGTGATGTTTGAGAAGATTTATCATCTAACACTTGAGTTTTTAGAAATAGTGACTCAGGAAGTCTTGATGCTTCTCTTTTTCTCACGTAACATTTCACGGTAGCAGGTACAGATACAGGATCCTAACTGTCCATCTGTCTAAACATGACAGCTAAAGGGCTGCTGCTTCCTTGGTCACCTACTTCACCACTTCAGCTTTCGTCATCTCATCTGGTACACCTGGACGTGACTCAGAGGACACCTTCCTTCCAAAAGGTAAGGACCCACCTTCCCTTCCACTGACCATTCTGTCTTTTGATCTTTCCCTATGTCTCTACTTGTTAATAGTAAAAACTCGGCAAACCTTTTGGCTAAATTGTGACCAACCTCCAAAGCACAGAGCTTTTGCAAGCAAACAAAATCAAATGCCTCTCCACATGAGCTGCAAATCCCAAACGTCACTTTGTTAAAGGGCTGGGTCATAGAAGGCTCTGGAAATTTGCTTTTTCCTATAATGGCCCTTTTAGTAAATTCTTAAGGAAGTCATTATGGCGTGTGATTCTAAAGGAATGAGGCAGATTTTTCCTCCATGAATATACAAGAACATATATGCCCAAATAACTGCCATCATTCAGTGCAATCCATTTTTGATCAAAGACACTTATAGAGAGGTTTTGAAGACAGTTTATAAGACTGTAAAACTTTTGTTATTTCCAGCTGGGATTCCTTCCCCTCCCTCAGAGAGAGGTCATTTATGCTGGAATTGGCCTGGAGCTTTGAGAGGCAGAGACCCTGGGCTTCTGGGCCAGGCTAATGCTGGAAGCCTTGGCGAGGCCTTTTGTGCCTCACAAAACAAACAAACTTAGTTTATTTGTGGGCTGCCCACCTGCTGTATGTGGGTATAATTGGCTGAGCAACATAAATAAGTGTCAAGCCACCAGGAGTCAAAGCAGCCTTTTCCAGTAAACATCTGAAAGTATCAATATTTGTAATGAGGGCAAACTAAAGTACTGGAATCCGCATTTCCCTGAGCAGATTGTCTCTGGACTAAGTGCAACTTCTGAGCTCAAAGTCAGCCTTTCCCAAAGTGTTCGCTCTGGAACATGAGCTTAATGGATGACTAATAGCGTTCCTTGAAAAAGAGAGCTCGTTGGTCAAAAGAGTTGAGGAAATACTGGGTTCAACAAAGTTCCACAGGTTACTGTTACAGCAAAACGTCTCAGAGCCTCTACCTGCACTGGGAATTCTCCAAGAAGCTACAGGACTCAAGTGGGAGCCCCACGCTCTAGAGAAGCATCATCCGGGACCGTGCAGGAGGCTATGACCTTGCCCGTGGGCAATTACGTAAGAGCAACTATCAGCCTGAGGCTGAGCCCGAAGTATCCCATACAGAGAATAAACGAAGAGAGGCTCTTCCCCCAGCACTGAGATTTTCTAAAAGTGTATCCACTTGGTCACACTACTGTTTCGTGGCAATCCCTCTATAATCTAATTAGAGCGATTCAGTGCAAAGGTGCTTGGGCCTGAGGTCCACAGTCACAGCCTGTCTGGCCCATTGAAAAAGAATACGGAACGTCTCATGCCAACGTTGGTAAAAGTAAATTTTGTCTGAAAGAGTTTCTTGGCTGGTCCTGAAGGGATAGTCAATACTAACAACATAATCACAACGTCAAGGGCTGTTAATAGTTATGGAGAGAATTTTGATTTCCTGGGAAGGAGTATGGGGCTGGACAGCTACACACACACACACACACACACACACACACACACACACACACCCCACCACCACCTTATCATTTCACCCACATTTCTGTAGCTGGTACCACACTCACCACTCAGCACAGTGATCCAAGAGTTATCTTTAGGGTCTCCTCCTCCTCGCACATCCATCGGACCCTACGTCTTGTCAATCACAGCTCTAAGTATTTTATTCTCTTGTCTTCACGCCCCGTGCTATGTCCCTCCTCTCGTGTCTTCGATGACCCAGTCAGACTGAGATCCACGTGGGCTCTACAGGGGTCCTGCTCCTCCCTAGCTCTAGGGCTGCCTACACACCCGGAACTACGTACCTCTGCCTCACCCACTTCTCCGCCACCCCCCCAAGTCTACTAGGGGAATCCCCACTCTGCCACAAGTCGACTTGAAGCTTCCCCCTTCTTACCCCATTCCTCCCCTCGCACCCCACACATACACTTTATTCACACTATGTATCCATTATCTATAGAGCTCTTTCCAACTATGCTTTAAGGGATTACATTTTATTCATTTTCCTGCATTCTCCATACTTACAGAGACTGACACGTTGAAAATGCTCAGTGTTTCTGAACCCATGAAACAAGAATTTAAAAAATAACCTACAAAATGTGCGCATCATAATACAACCTCTGAACAACAGGCCGTGAACACAGGCGTATGGAAACAGGAAGCATATGTGACAGTAAGGGACAAGGCAGGCTCTAGAGTCCTGAGGAAGCAGATATCAGTCCCTTGCTATGGCTCTGGAAATTACAGTTTAAACATGTCGTTAGTAAAGATGGATTTATCTAGGTCCCAACTACCTATGGTCATACGGTCTCCTCAAAAAGCCCAGGCATGACACTGGAGCCTTGTAGTTCCCTTTAAAGTTGTAATTAATCCACTTTTCATGGTCACATGACCATTTTGATGGAAGAGGAAAAAAAGAGCTTATGTCTGTCCTTGTTCACTGGGCTGGGAGTTTAGCCTACATCATACCATTTGGACCCTAAAACCTCCTTTCTATGTTGTGGTGGTGGAAGTTTCTATCCAAGGTGGTTAATTATTTAAAATGCCCAAACTAATAAAGTCAAGTATTTATTGTTTCAACCCCAAAATGTGAATCCAGACTTGAGTTCTTTCTCATAACGGCAAAAATGGAATACAATTCTTAACGTCTCTCAGTACACACTCTGGATGGTGCATCTGGCTTCCAGGGTTGGTAATTATTTACTAAACACCAATAGAAAAAGAAAAAAACAAACAAAACAAAACATGGCAATCTTGCCCAACAGTTTCATCTCTACACAGATATGGGTAGGTACACATCACCCCCACTTTTAATCTCCTTCTATAAAGGAGAATGCCACACCTGGTGAATGCTATTTATGCTGAAATACAAAATAGAGCTTCAATTCTTTTTCCTCTTGGCTCTAGATTGGATCCTAAACTAGCAGGGAAAAAACGCTGTCAAGGGAATTATTGGGTCAACTGACAAATGTGGAATATGGGTGGCAAAGCATTCTATTGATATTATTTTAAAAGTAAAAGCTGATTGCAAGGGGAAAAGAAATATTGTTTTCAACATACCGGGGATGCCAAAAAAAAGAAAAACCTCAAACGTACACGTATCACTGGTATTCATCTTTCATTATCAGCATATATTATTACATTTTTAACATAGTTTTTTTCTTTCTTAAAATGTGTATACATTGCTTGGCACCCTATGTATTACTAACAACTCGTAACCATGATAAACCACGCACATCCCTCTGTCCCGCTCACCTTACATCGCATTCTCACGTCACTAGGAGAAAAGCATTTCCACCTTCCACCCAACAAGAGCAAAGGCACACAAAGGTTACACACACTGGCTTAGAACACTGAGGACCACATCTGACAGGCACGCCTAGAAGTCACACCCAGGAGCCAGCCCAGAGCAGACCCATCAATCCCATGATCAACCCCCGAGTCTCAGACACAGCATCTCACACACGCCTCTTCGTGTACTGCAGGAGATCCAAGCACCGCGGATGCTTTTTCACTAAGCCTCTAAAGCAAGACAGCACAGAGTTAAGAGGTCCGCAGGATGTGAGACAGAAGCTGCTGCACTGAAGGGGAGAGAGAAGCAACAGAAACCCATGTCCAAGGTGCTACAGGTAGGGACAGACGCAGGCAGCTCCCAACGCCTTTGTGAGAAGTGCTTTTAACAGAGTGGACACCTCAAATGGAAACAGCACAGAGAAGCTCAAAAGCCACAGCAAGTGTTTTGGAATGTCTGTGCCTCCATCCCTCACTCCAAGTAGGGGTGATCAGGAGGCAAATGGAGAAATGTGCTTCCGACTCCTTAGGAATTGGTCTGTTTGGTGTACCAAGGGATACCTGGATTTAGAGACACGGGAATACAAGACAGATCCTGACCTGTTTCCTTCTATTTCCAACTGAGAATTACTGGGCACCTTCTCCACGTTACACCTGCGGTAGAGTAGAAAGAACACTTGAGTCAGAAGACCTGGGTACTCGTCCTGGCCCAGTTCCTGCCTCCCAGGTTGGGCGACCTTGGGTAATTCATTTCACTCTCCAAGCCTTGGTCTCCTCACCTACCTGCCTTGCTTACCTCACGGGATTGTTGGGAAGATCCCATGGGCTTAAGGTTTGGAACATCATTCTGAAAAAATACAGTTCTCCAGAACTGGGGCGGGGCGGGGGGGAGGAATTTCCTAATCTCTTTGGGACTTTTCTTGCTTCTCTGAAACACGTACATGCTTGCTACTTTGATCCCATTTCCCTCCACACATGTTCTGCACGGCATTTAGGACCCACATTCCATCCATTGTTTCAGAAGCAGTGGAAGACAGGCTGCATTTGCGAGGGGTGTATGTGATCTTAGGAAAACAGCTCTAGCTTATGAGTCTAGCTCCTTACTTGTAAAATGGGGATAATACTTACCTCAGAAAATTGTTGTGAACATTAAAAGGATACCATACTTTGTTACAGCAGCCAGCACACAGAGGGTGCACCCAACAACAGCCAAACTCGGCTTCTGAACTTCACCTAGGTAGTTGGCTCTACTTCTCAGGACTCTATTCTTTTCGAATAGATCACTGAGCTAATGATATTCAACTGGAAATGACAAGAAACCAGCACCTGAGGTCTTTCGTCCTTCCATGGGCCTTCTAGGGAGGCCTCTTCCGTTGAGGATTTTGAAACTGCTATGTTGGTGTCCCTTTGTGTGGTGGCAGAGAAGAGACTGACAGGAGTGACAAATCTTGAGAAAAGCCTACATCCCCTCGAAATCTTCCTCTAGGCACAGACGGCACGCTTTGGTACACACAACCTACTGTGGCCACTTGGAGACCCCTCCTCCGAGCCACTGCCCACTCTGCCTGAGGAGAGCGGGGGGCACTGCAGAGAGGGCGAAGCATAAAGCAAGGAGTGGAGGAGGAAAGTGCAGGCTAGATTCAAAGGATGGGGCATTCTCTGCGATGTCTGAAACAGGACGGAGAGTGGCATGTAGGAAAACACAGTTGGAGAGGTCACTAGGGCCAGACTGTGGAAGACTATCCTTCTCCTTGTCGAAGTTTGATCATCAGCAGGCAGGCTACTGGAATGTTCCATAGGAAGCTGCTGCACATTGAAATGTCCCATGCAGAGCTATTGCAAGTTCTTAAGTAACAGGAGGACATGATCAGCTACGTGCCCAGAAGGCAGGCAGAATGAGGGGCCGACTGGATGTAGGAAACATAAGCAGGACACAGCTGACCCAGGCCAGGCCAGTGATGGAAAGGGCCTACGGAAGACAGTGCATGAGGAGGCAGGAGGAGGGCTGTGCTGGAGAGATGCCTGTGTGTGGATGGAACCTGGCGTCTGAGTGCATGTTAGGGACACAGTACAGAACTGGGAACGCTTTTGGGGTGCGGGCTGATGATGGGGTTGGCTAAGGGGACACAGAAGCCGAAACAGACCGGTGTCACCTCAGGATGTGTAACAGTGAAGGAAGAGAAACCTGGGAATGCCAAACGCTAACTTAGACATTTTATAGGACATACTATAAATAATTTGAAGAATGACAGGCGTGGTTCTATGATGTGAGAATAATGGAAACTACAATTCACTGGGGACGTGAGGCTCTGAACAAAGGAAACTCCGGCAGAATAATTTAAAGCGATGCTTATAAGGAGTGTGTGGGGACAGACCTACACGGTTGGTCAGCAATCAGAGTGGCTTGGGGAAAAAAAAGCACAAGCAAAAAAAACTCCAAAAAAGAATATTAAATAATGGTATGGATTTGATTTTAAGAATGTATATTACTACAAATCTACTTTTATAAAGACAAGACGAACACTGGTATGAAGAGTCCACCTTGGATGGAAGCCTCAGGATGACGGTCAATGTGGGAAAGCCTTCGACATGGCAAATACCTCACGGCACCTCAGGTAGAGCATTCTGGAGAGAAAATTTGGGGACAAGGCAACATTTTAAAATAAGAGCCCGCCCCTTCTGGAGAATGGGTCGGCTGCAGGTGGACCTTCAAAGCAGTAGCTCAGCTTTACTCAAAGTGAGGGAAATGCTATGAAGGACTTTTCAGTACGCATAGGAATTAAACAAGTAGACTTAGTCCTTAAGTTGCAGTGCACCAAATCCTTGGAAAGGTGCTATAATGGAATGGAATGAAATGTTGATCTCATTACCCCAGCGAATATTGTTAAAAGATATGGATATAAATATGCATATATATAGATATGTGTAAATATATATCTATGTATCTTAGATAACGATATCTATGTAGGTATCTATATCATAGATACCTATATCTATCTATGTATCTATCTTCCCCTAAAAGTGACCATAAACACTAGATAATGTCATTATACCCTCATATAATGGCTCCATGACCCCCTCTTGCCCCCAGTCCACTGCCTGTTCAGTGATATCTGGTAGGAGGGCTGTCTCTTCCACTGACGGTGAGCTGGTGGGGGCAAACTGTTGAGTTTTTAACCTCTGGCCCTACTCAGCAGTACAGGGCTGGAAATAAGGGGGAAAAGCAATAAATAAATGAGTGACTTTCTACAACATGAGGAGACTTAAAATTCAGAACAAGCTGAGGCTTTCCACCATTCATTAGGTCTTACAGAAATGTAAGGTAAGAAGACAGTCCTGGTTCAGGGAGGAGTACAGAGCCTGAAGAGCCTCAGGAAGGAGGGAGCCCAGTAGTTATTACCCCTGCCACCCCACTGTGTGCCACGGCTGCATCCGCCTCCCACCCGAGAGGCCGGGAAGGTAGCTCCCACTTCCCCCACTGCTTCCTTGTGTCCCTCTTCAAAGCTAGTGGACCTAAAGTCCAAACCCTACCCAGACAGCATGGCCAGTTCTAGTGGGATGCTTCTGCGACAGTCTTCGAACAATTGGTAGAGAGGGTGGAGGTGACAATAACCTCATAGTCTGATTCCAGATTCTTCAGGAATGAGAACAATGCTCAGACTTGAGAAGCAACGCATAGTAAAGGTTGAACAAAAGCTACTGATAGAAAAGAACATATGAAGACATTTCAAATGAGTTCAAGTGCCCAGATGCAAACTAATTACATCCTGAAAGAGTATGTAGACTGCTTCTGCTAATAATGGTTAAGAATTCACAGAGAACAGAAAAGGAATCAGAAAACTAGAGATGAGCAAATGTCCCAATTTCAAAATGAGAAAGCAAACTTGAGGCTGCTCTGCTTGATGTGGACCCTTGGTAAAAACTTAGAAGAAATTGTTCAGATGCCAAGGGGCTATTTAGAGAAGATAAATAACATCATTAAGGACCAGTAGGGGGTCTCTTAGAAAAAGCTATGGCAAGCTAACCTCATTTCATTCTTTCGGCAGGGTTTCTAGGTTGATAGATTGGAGAGGCCAAAACTGTAGTGTATCTTGGTTTTAGCCTTTTTTGATAACCTTGAGAAAGGACAGATAAATGTGAGTGACATGATAGCATGGTCACGTGAGTTCACAGAAGGCTAGTCAACTTTAAGGATTATTGGATAATAAATTCATGTCAACCTGAAGTGATTTTCAGGGGCATGTTATAGAGACCTGTCCTTTGCCCTTTAGAAGTTTCTCAGCAATAGCTTAGAGCAAATCTTCGGATGACCAAAAACAACTTAGGAAGGCAAGTAAGTAAACATGATTTTTTAAAAAGGTATACAAATTCAGTTATATCAGTAGACTAGAATAATGAAACAAAAATTAATTAAATGGAACTGCACAGGGATAAGAATAAAATTAATAGATATAGGTTCAGAAAAAAATAAATGCTTAGTTAAAGGCTTACCTTGGCAGCACTCAAGTGAGAAAAGAGTTGTCTGCATGTTTTGGGGAGAGGGAGTTTTACCAACAAGTCACATGTTCAACGAAAGTTAATTCTGTGTCAAAGTTGCTGGAAGATGTTAACACACCCTTGAATTATGTTAACAGAATTTTGTTTTTCAGAATTAGAAAGCTAACAACCCTGCAATTAGCCCTCAAAAATGCCTTGGGAGTTCTGGGTGCCTTGTTTTAAATGGGACACTAAGAAAGTAGAATGTGCCTAAGGAGGGGGAACCAGGATGTGAAACTTTAGGTATCGCTCAGACAACAAACTGAGCTGCTTCAACCTGAAGGAGAATGTTCTGAGGTGAATGTGTTTACAAATGTTTTACAGGTCATTTCTTAGATTGAGAACAGATTCACTTTGGAGGTCTAAGCAGGACAAACAGCTAGAAGTCAGAGGGCTGAATCGATCTTAATACAGGAAATGACTGCTGTGTATAGAGGTGTCACTTGGTGATGTGAACTGACACCCAACACGGGGGCTGAGCGAACTCTGGGGATGTCCACACAGAGGCTGGGTGATGGTCTGCCAGAGGTTTGGGGGACATATCTGGGTTGTGGGAAGTTAGACCAGGTAGAACTAAAACACCTTCCAACATGAAGAATCCCTTGAGGAAACTCTCTCTTTATTCAAGTAACTATAAGGCATGTCTCTAGTCTTGGAAAAGGTCCACCAGACCCTACTCTTCACCTTCTTATTCTACATCTCATCCCAGGGACAATTTAAAAGGGTACAGATGCAAATGAGGATGAATCCCTTTTCAAAGAGCCTTAGGGTTAAATAGCTTATACACTGAGAATAGTATTTTAAAAGCCTTCTACATAAGCAGAAAACAAAGCATGCTTAACAAGTCAAAACAAAGCCTTCTAATTCTACTTGACATAAAGTTTTTTACGTGGGGAAATAAAACCGTGGGAACAAGTAGCAGCAGACCAGTACTACTTCTAATAGCAATTACTGCAGAAAGATTTCACATTTATGAATCGTACACAATTATTGGTTCTTTGGGGTGACATTTTATGAAGTATCCTCCTTTAAACAAAATGAGGCTTGGCACTGAAAACAAAGGCAATAGACAGACGCTTACATTATCTTAGTGCTTTATAAAAAATAAAGATACATCTGTCCCAGAATCGTTCAAGAACTTTGAAAAAACTGTCTCACGAGAGCTAATTAATTCTTATATATCAGTTAAGTATAGATGGCAGGTCTTACTGAACGCACTGATAATCTGCACCACTGTCAGAGCCCTAACATTTGACTGAGGTGATAGGGAGGGAGGTTCGAACAGGTGGCATTTCTTTCCCAGGCAGGTGGAGTTACTATAAGTAGCTGACTTTAATGGTGCAAAAATCTGAACACATGGAGAGGTACATTTCCCAGCAGCATTTTCTAAAACCAACCAAAAATATGATAACATATCTAATTTTAAGGCCCTCCTAAGTTGAGTGCCTCCTACTTGAGTACCAAGTTTGGTAAGAGACATAAAAAATATAAATAGAATAAGTGCTTTTTCTAGAGGATTACTAACATGAAATATACATGAAACATGCAGCGGTGGGAAATGTAGTACACATTCCTTAGCATGTACTTAAATGTGGGAGCTAACAGAATGGGCCTGATGAGGGTGCTTTACAAAGGGAACATAAAATAAATAAATAAAACCAGAGGAAGTGGGGGGAAAATACTACTCAACGTCTGCATGCTGAAATATTTAAACATCCTTTCAGTACAGTACAACTAAAGACTTGCTCAATAATCAGTCCCAGGGAAAATGCATTTTCTGGTCCTGGAAATAAAAAGATGGAAACCCTATTGGCAAACACTTCCTTTATAGTGCTCGGAGCTCCATTCACCCACCTGATTAACTATAAATAGTCTGAAAGGCAGATTATTAATAATTAAACTGTTCAAAGAGCTTGGGTTGTATTAACTCATCAAATCCTCATAACGCCTCTAGAGGCAGGTACAGTAATTATTCCATTTTGTGGATGTTAAAACTGAGGCTCTGAGAGGGTAAGTAAATTGTCCAACTGCCCCCTGCCCTCAACCCTGCTAGGAAATACTAGAGTTAGGATTCAAACACAGGTAGTCAAATCAAGAGAAGAGCTTGTGCTCTAAACTACTGTCATATGCTTAGCTGAGGCTTAAGGGACCTAACTGTACACTACTTTGTATTTTGGGTGGTTTTAGGAAAGTGGTCAGTCGATAGCCATGTAAGTTGTGAACTCAAAAGACTATGAAGCCAGCAGGTAATGTAAATGAGCGAAGTAGGCCAGGAGTGAAAAGCATGATAAATAGTAACTGACACTTCATACTCGAGGAACATAGTGGGTGATGGGGATTATGGCGAATTAGAGCATGACAGGAGGAGGTAGCCACGTCTTCACTCTGACCGACCGTTACCTTTGGGAAAGTTGGCTAGAGTGCTGCTAGATATTTAGGCTTTACAAAAAGGGGGATTAAAAAAAAAAAAAAACACCTCTGCAGTTTTATTAAAAAAACATCTCTAGTTCCATGTGTTTGCTTTAAACAAAGTTAAAACTACACGAAACATGAAATAAAACAATCTGTTGGCACTATGTGGTTCACCGACATCGTGCCATTAGAGGAGGAGATAGCCATCACCTAGAATAAAAGGCCCAGCTCCTAAACCTCCAAGGGCTGTCTTGGCTCTTCTCAGTGCTTACAGCAGCCCGAGACTCACTCATCAGGTCATGAACAAAATGCCTGTCAAGTAACAAGGCCCGCCCAGTCAAAGAAATAGACATTTCGTTCTCCTGAAACAATGCCAAAAAAGTTAAGAGGTATATGCAGAGTGATACTCTGTACTTATTTTTTTCTTTACACCAGAGGCTGATAAAATAAGGCATAATTGTCCAAGCTGGCTTCCTGCGTGGAAACTGTTCTCGCACTGCGGCAAATCTCCCAGTCCGGCTGGGGGTAAACAGAAACATGACAGGAAGAATTACTGATTCCTGGTTTCCAAGGAAGTTTGCGTGTTCACACTGGTCAAAGAATGAATTTGTGGCCAAATTTTCCTTCCTGTATTGCTGTCATTCCCCTGTGTCAATGAATAGCTCATCCAAACCCAATATAATGGGGCTGTCCTTTGTGGACACTTCAGAATTCTGAGAGGATACACTTTAAAAAAAAAAAAAAAAAGAAAAATAGTAAAAATAGTAAGCAGGAGTCCTAAGAAACCTGGTAGGCAAAGAGGGGCAAGAAATTCTGACTCTTTCACATACTTTTCTTTCCACCCATTTGTCACTAATTCTGAAGACCCCTTACAGATAATGTAATAAAGATTTAACAACACAATAAAACTCTATGGTTAAAAGTTTCTTGCTTTTTACACTACTTAATCTTTATACTGAGGTTTCCTCCCTGGTATAACACATGCACTACAGTCACAATGAAAAACTGAAATCACAACTTAGCTATTTGTGTTAAACACTTCCAGGTATACAGAGCAACACTAACGTAAAAAAATAATAAAAAAAAAAGGTAACTAAAAAATGATTGATACCACTATGCAATTTAGAGAAATAAAATGTCTGTTTTGTTTCCTATCAATTTTTCAATCGGAATGGGATGTGATCTTCCCATTAAAACTGTATCACAGGATTATCAAGTGGACACCAAATCAACTAACAAAAATGTAGCATAACTAGTTTATCTACTGTATAGGGCTGCCCAACACCCTTTGCTGGGCACCTTTGCTTTGGTTTTCAAATAATTGTTCCCTGTTTAAAATGGTCTGTGGACATTGTCCAGTACACAGTTCTCCAAGTTCACATTCAAAAGGTCCATGAAAAAGAGGTAGATTTGCTGAAATACCATGCTATCAATATAGTATTAGGAAGTAGAAGATTGCTCAAACAAGTGCTCAGAAACTCAAGTGTGTTGGAAGGAAAGAAGGAACAATATTTTTGATGAAGTATTTGTTTGGCTGTAAACAGAGACTTAATATGAAATATTTACCTTAAATATGCTAGGACTCTTCTTTCTCTAATCACTATCCCCAAAAGTATAATTTCACTCAATCATTCCAATCCTTCCACATAAATGACGGTATTTCAGAGATCCTTAAGAATCCTTCTCCAGTTTAGATTAAAAAAAAAAATTGTAATCTAAACTTGTATTTCCAAGTATCTTAAAAACTATATGGTAAAACATCATACAAAATAGCAGGAGTGGCCATTTTGAACCTAGCACAAGGTTCGTGGTATCTTTGGAATAAAAGCCATGAAACAAAAAGTAGAAAGAACTTAAGGTCCCAGTGTGCACCTTGGTAAACCTTGCTCCTGAGGTGGTCTCACTATGGTCTTGGTGAAGAAGATCATGGGGAAGGAGTGAAACACTCACCTGTCTTTGTAGTTTATCACAGTATCAATGATGGCATTCATCTGCTTTGTCAGTTTGGGGGGATTTGGTGATAGTTTCTCAGCGGGAGGGCGGCCTCTTCTCTTCTTAGCTTTTTCCACATCTTCTTTTGCAGGATCTTTATCCACATTTCTTCGTCTTTTTCGCTTCTTAAGCCGTACTTCCTCTTCCATTTCTTCCAAATTGCCGTCTTCAATGGCCTGTTAATAGGAACGAAGGAGAAAAATTCAAGACAAGAGAATGACAACTATATATACATGTACACAGTTGGAATAATTAATATAAAGTGAAACAAACTAACAAAAAATAAATAGAAGTTAATAGTAATCAGTGGACTAAGAAGAAAAAGGGAAGACCACCATATTGGATAAATGCATCTTTAGCCCAAGTCTATTTCATGAGTAAAATATGATGAAGGCCAGAAACATTAACAGTAAAGAATATGACAAATATGAGAAGATCTATACATTTATGTGTTTCAAGATAACTGAATCTAAATAAAATTTTGGCTCAATATAAGAAAAAGAACTTAACTGTCTCATTATTGTAAGGAGGGGAAAAGATGAAACTGGAAAGAAAAAGAAAAAAGTGAAGAAAAAAATTTTCCTAAGAATACATCCTTAAAATCATGTAAGCATTGACCATTCTTCTTTAAGATTTTACATCAATTTAGTCATGATTCACAACATAAATCAAAATTGCATCCAGATTTTGTTCTAACGTAGCAATTAGTAAACAAGGAAACGGAGAGGTACAAAGCCAAATTCCTTTGTAAAGGCACTTAAATCATCCGATAAAGAACACACACACTCACAAACAACAAACACTTTTTTCCAATTACCTGCAAACGCTTGCTTTAAACCACAGCCAGCAGCACTAATGCAGAGAGATAATAAAATAGCTATAAAAACAACCAGGTATAAAAGAAACCTGCTCATATGGCTAAAAGATCCATGTGACAGACCCAGAAGTTTAAACTTTTTTTTCTGGTAAACCTCAAAACTTAAGAAAAATGAAGGGGAGGGGAAAAAAAAAAACTGCAAAGAAAAAAGAAACCATAACAGATAAAAGAAAATTTGACCATGGAAAGAAAAATATTTTTTAAAACCTTTAAATTATATTTCAAGATTGCTTTCTCACACAAAATAACTGATGTTGTTATTTGTTCCTCCTGCCTCTCAATATTGCCTCCAGTATGCAAATGCTAATCAATCCTTTCTCGTAGCTGAAAGAGCTCTAATCATAAGGCAATTACCTTCATTTCTCCACAGCACCAAACATGGCTAATATTTATGATCATGTGAGTATAACAATCAATATAAAGAGTGATTACAGCTCAGACATAATTTCTTTCACTTGTGTACAATGCCTCCTGAAAAAGAAAGGTTTTGTGAAGAAAACCTGGTGCAGAACACAAAACAACCTGGCATGTTAAAAATGCCAGTGGGATTAAAAAGAAATGTTTTCTATGCATTTTCCAATGTGCAAACCCATAGAAGCAACATGCACACAGACAGAATAGAATCCTAAGGGACAGTCTGAGCCTAGGCCTTAATAATCAAAAGACAATTTCCATCACGATCCTACAATGTTCAGATAACCACTATGAAGGAGGCGAGATCTGATGAGTTATGAGGAAAAAGCCAAAAGAAAAAAAAAAAAAAAAGCTCCACATTATTTCATTAATATTCATTTGCCTAAAAGCAGGACACCCACTATACAGCTAAACACCGTGCAGCTAAACGAAGATTAAGAAAAGGAAATTGTCCCCGCAAATCTTGGAGGCTGAACATGCTAATAATAAATACAGCATGCAAGGCTGTCAACAGTTAATGGTATTGCTCTCCTCAAGCACCCAGTTGCACACAGAAATACGGAGAACACCGGCTTTTGATGTGTTACACACCTACACATGCCTGGGATGTAGTTCTACTGAATCTTCAAGACGGCAACGAAAAAGGATATTTACCTTACCACTATCAGCAGGCCGGCTATCGGAAATCACAGTTAGTGGGGATAAAATTAACAAGCCAGCAAAGCAGCGAGCTGCTAGTCTCTTCATCAGCTGATCAGGAAAAAAAAGAGAGCTGGGGAAAGGCTATGTTTTCATATACAAGTAATTTTATTTTACTGAAAATTTAATACTGAAAGGATTGTGGATACTCAAATCTGCTGTTTCATTCTACCTACTACAAGGCCCGAAGCCTTCCTCCTTCAGCCTGTTTTAATATTGACAACTACTTATCATATTTTTTTTCCCCTCTTATTATTCCAGGCAGCAGAATTAGAGATTTTAGCTCAGGCGGTTCCTGATTCTTACTCGCATTGTAACAATTAAGCCAATAAAAAAACAAATTAATATTCAAATTTATTTTAAAAAATTAAAACAAGGTATGCTTTTTTTTTTTGTATTTTAAACCTCATTTTAGAGCTTTTTAAAAAAATAGGCTGCATGATTTTGGAGCAGCCTAAGATGATTTTTTTTTAATAAAAGAATTTTTTTTCATTAAATGCATGTCAGTAAAAGCAATGTGCATGTTCTCAAATGCAAATATTTTAATAAAATGTTATTCTGCTCTTTAAAGAAAATCCCGAACAACTGTTATACTTCACTTTCAGTTTCATGCTGTAAAAAATTTCATTGTTTTTCTTTTCAGTGGGATAAACGAAGAGGGGGAAGTTGTGAAAAGGATATTTCTACTCTCACCCCCCACCCCTTAACTTTGCAAAAAAGGAACAAAGCATAAGCTTGTGATAGCTGGACTTTTAAATCTCTAAATCTAAGTAGCTAAGAAGCGAAAACAAATTAAATTGCAAAAAGAACTAGTAAAACAATTTTTGTTACAATTGCTAATACGTGCAGATTCCTATTAAATTTAGGTTTTGTAATCACGGAAACACACAAAGTACTGATCATTATTCCCCTTAAATTAAGGTTTTATGCAGGAATGCGGAGAGCTACAAAACATCCTCCTTCTTCCCCAAAGACCCCAAACACATCCATATGCAGTGCTTTATGTTCAGGGATTTCTAAGGGTCTTTTGCTAATGGAAATCAATTCACTAAATATTTCTCAGGCTTTTCGCACATAAAGAGTAGAGTAAGATTACTCCTGCATGTAAGTAAAATTATTCATGGACATTTAAAACTGTTCTTTTCTTTTTAAAAAAATTACTTATTAAAAACTGGCTCAATTGACTCTACTCAGTGCTGGGGGGGTGGGCACAAAAAAAAAAAAAAGAAAAAAAGGAAAAAAGAAAAGAAAAAACTTGCTACACAATGCTAAAAGTACTACCCCAAAAAGAATTCCCTCCCAAACCTTTTACCAGCACAATAATGAAATAAATCACAGAAGCAAACCCCCAGTTTCCGACTGGTGACGTGTTGCGCAAGAGTGCGAGCCCTAATTCAACATACAGACGGCTCCCATGCTGAACTGCCTCTAGATTTAATGAAGTGAATAGGAAGGAAGTCGGGGGGAAAAAAAGTGTACAAATAAGAAATTAACACTTTCCTTCCCTACGCAAACGGTGAGATACAACTACAGCGAAGTTTGGTGAGGCGCTTCTTTTCTTAAAGGCACACTGCACCCAGTTGGCTCCGGATGTCACTGAAAAAACCCTTCAGGGGATAAAAATCCCCCGCCGAGTTAAAATAGTTAAGCATTATTTCAGCTTGCGTTTTTCTTGAATGAAGCTGGGAATTACTCCTTCCTCCACTGGATGGCAACCTTTTTTCCCTCCCTTCTCTTTTTCTTTTCTTTTTTTTTTTTTAAAGAACACATTTTTCATGACACAGGATGTGCAAGAACAAGATACAGGCGAACTCCTTCAGTTAGTTCTTTAGAAAGCAGTGTGTAGGTTCTGATAAAATGCAGGAGAGGTCATGCAGGATTAGCTGTTTGAGATGAACCACTTTGCAGCTTGCAAAGCACAGGGCAGACCTGGAAATCAGCCACACGTGGGTCCAGCCGTGCCCCGATCATCCTGACACACACTACGCCTTTTAGTGAAAGACAGTCCAGAAAGTCGGCATTATCCTGCTCTTCTTAACCTGTGGTGTAATGAGGTGCTGTTATACATGACTTCACAATACACAATACACAGGAGAACCGGTCCATGGCTATGAATAGGTAAACCGGGACAAGCAAACAAAAGCCACAAGCCAACTCGGCTGCATTGTTTCATTGTGGTTGCCGACAACCTCAGCATCTCCCAAGTCTATCAAGCAGTGTGGCACAGCCCTTACCGTGGAACAGACCATCTCAGGGGAAACTGAAAGGAACAATTCGAAAGACATCTAGACAATGCATGGGGAATTTCTTGGATATGAAATGGGAATTTTAGTATTGTAATACTTAACTCATATTTAAATATCACATTTCTGCCCAGCGACCCATTCTCTTTCCGGGGATCCTCCTCCCTTAGGAGCTGTAACCGGACTCCAGAGAGGACCCTAGAATGCTGCTGGGGGTGGAGGTGGGGTAACAGCGTTGAGGGGGCTCAGCCTTCAAGAACTGCGTCATGTTAATACTAGCGCTTCCTATGGACCATTCACACATCACGAAACTTGATTCCAATATTGGGAGCCTACACCTCCCTCAAGCCCAGCTGAGAGCCTGGAAGCCAATAATACTGGTAATGATCCCCCAAACAATAAGAACAGCAGCAACAACGAAACAATGGAATTTTAAAGAAAATTTAAGATGTCATATATGAGAAACTTTCTTATAATAGGAGTATTTAACAATAGCAAAACCAAATTGAACATGGAGTTCTTGCTTAAAATGACCTATCATTTTAGGCACTTGGTTTAATAAAGACTGCAGCACTTTTAGATACAGAATTTCAGACTCAAGACTTTGGAAAATTTTAAGTTTTGATTATTACCATCCTCCAAATTCCCCAAAGGTGAAATAAGCCAGACAGAACAGGACAAATATTGTATGATTCCACTTATAAGAAAGGAGAACAGTGCGGTCGTGGGGCGGGGGTGGGAAGTTATTGATTAATGAGTACAGAATTTCAGTTTGGGATGATGAAAAAGTTCTGGAACAGACAGTGGTGATGGTTGCACAGCAATGTGGTAAAATGTACTTCAGAATGATTAAAATAGTAAATTTTATGTGTATTTTACCATTACAACAAAAAAGGCCCCAGAAAAAAAAAATCAATTCTCTACATATTACAGGAAAAAACCAACAACTGCAGGTTCATACATGTTCCTACAACCTTAACACACAGCACACAATACTAATGAAATCTTGCTAGCTTTCCTTCTAAACTAAAACCTTACAGTATTTCAACAGGTAGCACGTTCAGTCTTGCCCTAAGCAATGTGACTAGAAGCCTTTTTCAAAATCCTTATCCATTCAAACGTTATTAAGGAAATATCCACGATGTATGAAAATTTCCTGTATACAGCACACACCTATTCACAAACTTTTTAATTTTGTTAATTTGAATAACAAACATTAAGAAAAGAGGTAAGTTGTCTGAAGACTAAGAATGTTTCAGCATACTTTTTTTTCCTTTTTCATGGTGGTACAATTATAACTGATGACATATTATTTCAATAGAACCTCATTTCTTCACTCCTTCGTCAGGCAACTCAGATGCCAACTGCACTCTCAGATGCCAACTGCACTCTCAGCTCTCCCTGAGTTGGGGACTGAAATGTACAACGCTGGCCATAAAGGGGAAGCGAATGGGGCCTCAGTTTAACTGAATGAGCTTTTCAGTTTCTTGTTCAATAACTTTAGATCACTTTTACAAAAACAAACCAAGCCTCTCTCTTTCCCCCTATGGCATACGGAAGCTTACAAAAGGAAATCCAGGGAGAAAAGGGGAAAGGGGACGCACGTCTTATCCAACTGAGACAAGGCAAATTAGGACATTATGTCAGGTAAAAGCAATGTGGGGTGGGGAAGAGAGGGAAAAAAGTATAAATGAAAATTGTTTTAGCCACAAGATCAACTAAGAACCCATAAGGTACCTTTTCAGCAGTAATAAGCACAATACGCAATTCAGAGAATGACTTTTAGATTTAGTAGATAGTGGCCCCAGCAAATATCTGGCCGCGTAGATCCTACCACATAACGAGCACAATGTATTGACATCTTTGTTCTTACAAGTTAGGCATGCACTATGCTCCAGCTCCCTTGGGTGGAATCAATCAAAGAACCTGAGAATCTGTGAGCCGAAAAGATGCTTAGAGAAACAAAGGAGAATTAAAAGAAACGCAGTTCTGTTTTCTTATCCTGAAACCATTTATCCAATTACTATCAACTCATAACACTGCCAGAACTCTGCCTGCTTATCTCTAGAGCAGGGCTTCTCAGGGAGGCCTGGGCCACCTCTGTACTTCAGGGTTCTCAGTATATTAAAAAAAATAATAAAAAATGAAGAAATGCCAAAAGAAGGTTAACATACTGCGGTATAATTTCAGTATCTGCAAACAATAATTGAATGCTATTAAAATAGCCAATACAATGATTACGAGTACAACCTCCCTTGTAGATAACATTAAATGGTGAATTGGAGGCCCTTGAGCTAAAATAAATGGTTCTCTTCTGGGCTTCCCTGCGACAGGCCATCCACAAGGAACTGGGCCCTCATCCAGGCTTACACGCTACTACAACAACACAAGTTCTCTGGTCTATAAACCCTCTGAGGTTAAAAGCATCGAATTCAAAGGAGAGGGTGGCCGACAGGTAAGATGCTTCTGCTGGAGGCAGATACACAGGCCATGAGGAGCCAAATTACAAGGGAGAAGAACACGTAAGTAAAACAACCCAAGAAGTAAAGAACACAGTAGTCTGAGGCCATCTGACAGAAGAAAGAACTAGCCTCAAGCTCAGTAAACCTTAAGATCCATGGCATGGTGAATGCTCCTACCAGTCCCACCGTCACCACCAGCAGCCACAGCTCAGCTCGGTGCGTTACATACATTTGCTCATGTAATACTGGTACCAACCCCATGAGGTGGGAACTATTCTTCTCCTCACTGTACAGATGAGGAAACTGATGCACAGAGAGATGAAGCATCTTATTCCAAATCATACAAGGTAAGTTGCAGAGTCGGGGTTCGAACACTGAAAGTTTGGTTGCACAAATCACACCCTTAACAAGGGTGTTAATCTACTTTGCAGCACAAATGATGATTTTGCACCATCAGGAAAATGCTCAATTATGCTTGCTAGGCGTAGGGGGATAACGCAAGTAAAAACACAACATGGTACATCTTAGAAGGCATTCCAGCAAAGGAGACACGCGTATGCACATGCAGTCCTGGTGTTGCATGGAAGTGTGGCACCATAAAAAGGACCATGTACAAAGTCACTTTAATGATCAACGGAAAAACTATGATTGTTCCATGACATATACATACAAGTTTATGTCAAAACATTAAAAACACTATTGTCAGTTATACATGTATAGGGAAAGGAAAAACATGGTAAAATAAAAAATTATTTAGTATACTAATTTAAAACATTAGAAACGAACAATAAAATGGTTTTTACTTATGATACGGAGCAATCATCTTTTCTATGCCTTGCCTTCCAACATGTTATACTTTGCCCTTTCACTATAGTGACATATCTCAGAGTTCCTTTAATTTGAAGGTGTTTTTTTTTTTTTTAACTCTTGTCACTTCCTCTGAGACATCTTCATGCCTTTCTTCATAACCATGTCCTCATTTGTGTCGGTAAGTTTGCCTGTACGAATTCCTCTGGCTGTCTATCTTTGAGTCTCTCCTTTACAGCTATTTTGTCATCCAACATCTTTCTTTGCTTAAGCTCCTGTTAGGGCTGACTTCTACAAAATATCTGTCTCATCAGTAGTAAATGTTTGATGATCATCCTAACCGCCTGCCCTAACTAATTCTTGGAATCTGGGTGCGAATTTCACAGCAGCACACTTTGCCCTGGCAGCACCACCAACCTGTCCCAGAGAAACCAATTCACGCTGACTTTGGCAGTAGAAGATTCGTCTCCAGTCTCCTTGTAATTACCAGTTTCTTTCAATGCAGTATCTTAACTTCAGCACTAAGGCCTGAACACTAGCCAAATTGATTGGAACTTTTTTTATTTTTTATTATAGTCTTCAATCTAAACTAAATGCTCAAATTCAACCATAAGTGGCTTTCTGTTTCTAGTGCAATTTAAACTAAAATACACTGATGCAACTTCAGCGTGTTTTCTATACTCAGCAGACTTTTCTAATATGGTTTGTATTGCAGTTTCGTGCAGGACTCATTCTATCCTCCCTTTGATGTTGACATTTTCAAATCTTCTAATCAAATTCAATTTTGTTTCCTGTGCTGTCACTTTTTCTTTCTTTGCCACACTTTCATCTTTGGTGGTCAATTCCCTCTCTTGATTGTCTATTTTCATAGAATGCCAAGTGGGTTTATCACTGGGAGACACGGAGACTCCACAACTACATGCTTTGCTGTGTGCGTGTGCATGGACTGAAGAACACACGCTCAGTGACTAATCGCCAACACACTTTGAAAGCAGCGATGTGATTGATCGCTGATCGTAAAGTGCATCTGTTATTTACATAGTGATTTGTGGACTGAAGAGCTAGCAGCAAAGTTTGCACCTTATGCAATTACTCACAGTTAGGACACCATGGTGTTATAGGCTGAATTGTGTCCCCACACCAAATTCGCATTGTTGAGGTGCCAACTCCCAGGACACCTCAGAATATTACTGTTTGGAGATAGAGCCTTTAAAGAGGTAATTAGGGTGGGTACTAATACAATATGACTGGTGTCCTTATAAGTAGAAGAAGATGAGGACACAGAGGGAAGGCCATGTGAAGACGCAGGGAGAACACGGTCACCTACAAGCCAAGGAGAGAGGCCTCAGGAGAAACCAACCCTCCCAGCACCTTGATCTCAGACTTCCAGAACTGTGAGAAAATAAACTTGTTGTTTAAACCACCCAGTCTGGGGTGTTTTGTTATGGAAGCCCTAGAAAACTAATACATCGGGTAACTGAAATTTGTTACTGGGGGATTTGTACGTATTGTAATGGTGCGAAGTGAGGCCTGCCTGTATGTATATAAAACACCCCTTTGAATAAGTAATGGCAGCCTTTCTCTTTCATGCCATCCTGTAATCTAAGGGAAACTGCCCTGCCCACAATGCTTGCTGTCTGGGCAGCCATGTTCTCTATCAGGCAACTCCCCTCTCCCTCCTGGTCTCACAAGGTGGGTGTCGGAATGGTCCCGTCTCTAGACTTGGGCAGGGCCTGGCACGAGGTTCTCTGGATAAATAGATATGAGAGCGATTGGCTGAGTTAGTTCACTTCTCTTAGAAATTTGAACTCCAAGTGTGAAAGAATACATCCAGTTGGTGTGGGAGCTGAAGCTGAATGAAGAGCATGAGGTAGAACCTAGACAAGAGATGTTAGGAGTAGAAATGAATAAATAAATGAATAAAGAGAGGACAACTGGAGATATGCAGAGTACACTGTGTGAAGGAGAATGAAGCTAGTCCCAGGGAGGATTTAATTCCATATGCACATACACACCTGTATTTAATTCAGCTACATATAGATATATGAAGACATACATACATACATATATGTACACACGCATATATAATTAAAACATCAGTAAAGGAGTGTGTCCGGCTCTAAAGATGAGACACCAAGTTGGAAAATAACTATAAAGAGTTCAAATCTGGATTTGCTCAAGTTATCTCTGGATGGTGTTTCTAAGAATTCACGGGACTCTTTGTCAAGTATGCCAGGTCAATAAAGCTGAAAATTCAAAACACAACTTTGAGCCCTGCTCAGTCGGTAGGAGCACAGGCTCTCAACCACAAGGCTGCTGCTTCGACTCCCGCAAGGGATGGTGGGCTGCACCCCCTGCAACTAACAACAGCAACCGGACCTGGAGCTGAGCTGCGTCCTCCACAACTAAGATTGAAGGACAACAACTTGACTTGGAAAAGTCCCAGAAGTACACACTGTTCCCCAATAAATTCCTGTTCCCCTTCCCCAATAAAATCTTAAAAAACAAAAAACAGAAAAACTTTGAGCCCTGGTTAACGAAAAGCTATACATATGTTGCAAACACAATTTGCTATGCAATAAACTTTAAAATGAATCTCTAATATTAAAGCACAAAGGAAACAAGAAGTAAATATGACTAGATTTTACTAATAAACACACACTTAGTACTACGTGGGCCTTGTATAACTCCCAGTTTCTTGGTATTCTAAGCCAGGACGGAAAGTTTTTCTGGGAATACCTGGCTGAAATCAACGCGAGCAGAGTCGGGTGGCAAAAGAGGAGACACAAGGAGACAAAAACATGGTCAGCGATTTGCATGGGACAAACATAGGAAATGGCTCTAACTGGCAGTAGCATTCATATATGGAAAACACCCCCTAATATGCACCCCAGAAAAAAAACTTTAGAGGGTGCACACCTGACAGTCATTAAATCTGAAGGAAGTTAAAAGGTTCCCTCAACCAACCCCCCACTTAAGACTGTGCCCACAGCATGGCCCCTGTGCTCACCCCACTTGACTCACATACGCATGGTGAGCTGTGCTCCCCGGCATCTTGAGGCCGATTACCCTTGTTATTGGAACTACATGGTCCAATTAGGTAGTACATAAAATGAAACACAATTGTGAAAATAGGTTTTTTATTTCTACACACAGTGAGTACAATGAAAGACTTCATAAAAAGTGAGTGGCTTAAAAAAACCCAAAAAACCAAAAACGAACACTGAAATTTACCAAAGGCAATTATAATCTCTCAAAATCTGGGGAAGAGACCACACTCCACGTGTTTGTTAGTATCAGGATTCTCACTCAGGTGATGGACGTGTTAACTAGATGGGGGAAGCCTTTCACAGTGTATACATATATAAAATCACCAAAATGGATACACAATTTGCTTACAATTTTGTCAATTATATCTCAGCAAAGCTGAAATTAAAAAAAAAAAAAAATTCTCGCTCACTAAAAACACCAAAACTAGAAATCCTAAGTGACACATAAAGGATGTCACTTATGCAAAAAAGACTACAAATTCTAGACAGCAGATTCAAAGAGGCAACCCCAGACTTATATCAAGAATGTGGCAAAGATATACATTACGTTTTTCATTAAAACGTCCCTCTACATATATTATTCTTTCATCTTAATTGATATTTTCATTGACCAACCTGTGACTGGCTTTGATTACTTTCGTTAAGAAGGCTTCTGCTATTCTTTCTTTTTTGGAATGGGGGTGGGGGTGGGGCACAAGACAAGTCCTATTTCCTTGCTTATTCTTTTTTATCATGCAGTCCTTGTTCTCCCCTGCAATAATAGCTCAAATCTGAATTTTTTTCTCAAAAGTTCTGGGCTATATCCCATTAGTCAAATCTTACGTACTTCTGTGCTACTCAGGTTCCTAAATTATCCTCAGTATATCGATTCTAAGTCTCCCTGCCTGGACTCTAGAGACTTCATGATCTGATCTTACCCAATCTGACTTGCTACATTTCCCGGCACATGAACATTCCCCCTTAACAGGATCACAAATCTGGCAACTCACCACAGCACACCATATTTATTCCCCACTTTGATTTCTCTCCCACATCTCACCTGGAGCATCTTTTACAATTCCCTGTACCTGTGCACTCTGTACCATGCTTCGATGATCAACTCCCATTCTGCCCCCCTCCCAGAGGGGGCATCATTTCCCATAACCCTCCCCTGTTTCCCAGTTATTCAGAATAGAAAACTTTAAAATCATCAGCATTCCTGTCAGTTACCACGTAGTTTACCTCTAAAATAAACACCTTAAACAATGTTTACTTATAAACATCATAAACAATCTTTCCCCTTCTCTCTCCTTGCTCTCAGAAAGGTCTCCTCTTTCACAGGGTCAAATATAATGGCCCTGCTTATTCGTTTTCCTCACCATTTCTCTCTGGCCCTTTTAATGCACGTTTATATTCTCTCTGCTTAAAAAGGTCACAGCATTTCAAAAATGTTCAGGCTCTACATTCTTTCTACAGGACAGAATAAAACCCGTTTTCTTTGGTCACGCATAGCCTCCAGGGTATAGCCCCACCTAGTTTCTATTCTCCACTCCTATCCCTATAAAATGCTCCCCAATACACAGGGTCAGCACCTATGAGTCACGTATTTCCATGCCTCTGTGTGGTTCCCTTAGTCTGGAATTCTGCTCTTCCGGTCCCCCTCTCCTATCCAAATAACGCTTATCTTTTTAAAAATGGCTAAAATGCATTTCTTTCACAATATCATACTTGATCGTGAAAAATTAATTTTTTCCTCTTTTCTCTGTACTTTTGCAATACATTACAGGCACTTTTATTCACTGTTTATTTAATTCTGCTTTGTATGAGTTTTGTCATAAAATATGTCTGAATCTCCTATCAGTCTGAAATCTCTTTTGGAATTTAAAAGAAAAAAGTCATTTTAATCAAAATAGCCTCAAAGGCATTTAGATTGATGCCTTGCTCACCAGTGGGACCCACAAATCTTGTTGAAATAAAACCAGGTCTTATTGTTTACTCCTCTGCTTCCTCAAAATGACAAGAGTTTACCAAGGAAACACATTCTAAGGTCGGGCTTAAGTGATTTCTGTTCAAGGGAAGGCTACACAACGATACAGTGAATCAAAATAAGTCAGAAAAGTGGGGCAAAACTGAGGATTTTTATTTTTCATTAGCCCTGCTCCAGCCCACTTCTTTAAACAGCCTTTATTTCAACTGGTCACTATACAGGCATACCTCACATTATTGCGCTTTCCAGATGTTGCGTTTTTTTTTGCAAATTGAAGGCAAGGCTCTCTACCAACAAAAAGATCACGGCCTGCTTTATTGCAACCAACAAAAAGATCACGGCCTGCTTTATTGCAATACTTGCTTTATTACAGTGGTTTGTAACCCAAATCACAGTATCTTCGAGGTATGCCTGTATAATCTTCTCTCTTGCTCTGGCTTTGAGAGTTAAATGGCTCGAGTAAGATATTTAACCCTACTGGCAAAAATGACCATCTAATGTGGAAGAGTGATAAAGATCAACACCCCTTACCGAGCCCCAAGACAGAACAGTGTGTGCAATTCGTTGAACAAGGTAAGGAGGACAGGAGGGGGCCTGGCCTCCCTGGAAACAAGGAAGAAGGGGGAGACACTGACCCGAGTCCCCCAGAGACCTGCTGCTCAGCAGAGAGAAGTCCGCAAAGGCTGTCCTGGGGAGAAGCGGCAAGCTGGCAGTCTTCCCGAGTAGTCTTATATCCCACCTAGCAGGCTCTTTGAAGACGTCTAGCAGTAAGTCCTCCCAGAGTCATCAAGAGAGGCACCTGTTGCTGATCTAACCTGAGCTCCTGCACCTTTTCAAGCAGCAGCTGGAATTCACAAGCTACAAGGAGGTCGGGGCAAAGCACCTGTAAATGGAATGTGATTCGTCCTTCCCCAAATCACCATCGTCCTGCAGACTTGCACTGATGTGCATTTTCAAAACATGAAAGGCAATAAACTCAATATTCAACCTTCATTAAACAAGTGTACCCACCATGAGCTAAATGCGACATCCAAAAACCATGCTCCGTGCTCTTGTCGGTAAAATGGGAGAAGTACCTATCCCAAGTCTTTAAGGGGATGACAACGCGGTGAGTGTGTGCATTGTGCAGCCCAGTCCTGTGTGGTGTGGAGAAAAGAGAGGGCAGTACAGCAACTGAGAGAAAGGGTCTGCTTTGTCTCAAGAGTCCTGAAAATTCTATGGGAATGAATTTAGGTTAAGAACTCAGTCCTGGCTTCTAACACTAATATAACGTTCTAAGTTAATTATGTCTCAGTTAAAAAAAGGAAGAATTCAGTCCTGGGGACAGGAATAGGGTGATGTGAGCCAACTTTATGGCAGTAAAAAAGCACCCACTATGTAACACAGGAGAGGTGAAAAGCCATCTTTAAGAGAAGGGGAAACTGCCTGTGAAACTCAAAGGGAAGACATAAAAGCCCTGTTCAAGAGACGAAGCAAAAATCGCTAATACAGTGTGGGAAGGCATCCCCCCACATATCCCTCCATAGCCTTCAAAAAAAAAGTCACTCCTTTGGTGCCCTGTAAAACAGGGTGTTCTTAAGACCAAGTGGAAGAACACGCAAATACTAACAGGCTGGGGCTTGATGGGCCTCATGGGCTGGGATTTAGTGAAACTGCTACAAAAGGACTGAGCCTCATCACAGGTTAAAAATAATTCTGAACGTAATGGCACCAAAATAACCTGTCAGTGATTTTACTTGGCTCCTTCTCCAACCTGGATACGTGAAGGTCAATGAAATTACAGGTGATACTCTTTTCTTTCCCTCACTCTGATTCTGTGTTTCTTGTTACGCTTTTTTGACAGGGAAAATGCATCCAATAAACTTTATTTTAAACTTTATGTAAAAAAAAAAAATACTGAAGCTTCAGGTGTTTTGGGTGCTGATTATAAAAATGCAGAGAGATACAACTAATAAAACAGTCAATGAGATTTGCGTAACAAGATAAAATAGTGGCAAATAAAACCCCTACACTGGATTTAATAGTTACCTTGCAGAACAAATGTCCATACCTGGATTCCCCTGGAATGTTGACAGCGTAGTCTGTGGGACTCCACATATCCTTCCACATGCATCCCAATAATATTGCATGACATTAGTGTGTTGATGTGTTTTAATTAAAGTGAATGCAAAGGGATTCAGTGTTGATAATTCGAGGGGAGACTTGATATGTTTCAATGAACAAGATGGATCCATTTAGCAGCTGATATGTATTCTGTTAGGTAGTGCGCAAGGGATAAAAAAATGATGAAGTGGTGTCATGCAGGGTGACAGGCGGGGTCTCAGCTCCCGCTCCCCACATAAGAACGCAGGATATGGCTAGGCCAAAAAGGAACACCCACGGAGCCATAGGTAGGGGAGTCATACTACTATATTCTCGCTGGCGGCTGGGTTGGAGACACAGGAAGCAGGAGCCACACTGTTCGCAACCCTCACTGCACCGCTTGCTGGCTCAGCCACCATCTTCTTGCTAGCCCCCATTTTCTGCTGGCGTAGCCATGGCAGTTATATTAGTGTCCAATGGCTCACTGGTTACAGCTGACGGCCAACTAGCCACAGCTGATGGCCATTTACTACCCGAGCCAGCACCTTTCCACGTGAGGCCGAGAGCCTGGAAACTGCACTTCTGGCTCTGTCCCCACAGGTGGGTAGTTTCTTCTTGATGACAGAGTGCTAGAAAATTCTTGGTCTTCGTCTATACCGAATTACTGAAGCCCCCAATTACCTGTGTATGGAAAGTAGCCCCCTGTGGCAGGTAGGCGACGCTCTCATCACTGGCTCCACCCTCTTTTGGAGTCCTGTCCATCATGTCCTGTCAGCACACAGGATGCATCTCAGCTCTCCAAATGCTACAAACAACCAGTTAGTCCCGAAAGTGCTATTCAGTGGATCATGTACTGAGTCCACCCAGGGTTGCTCGAGAACCCCTTGCCAAACCTGCATTTTCGAGAGAAAGCCTATTTCTTCCTGAGAGTTGAGTCTCAGAGTTGGCTCCAGACCAGGGCAAACCCACATAGTTCTTTGAGTCACCAAAGGCAAAATCAAAAGAAGTCAAGGGCAGGAGACAGGGGCCATGCTCTCTTCCTCACTCCCCTCCCTCATTTCATGACTCCAGGGACACTGGACATAGACACTGGGGCTCGGGGAGGTCTATGCTAATCCAAGGCATCACATAGCAAAATGACGACGGATCTGGAACCAGAGCTCTGACTCCTGATGCCGAAGGCCCTGTTCCTTCCACTAAGTGGAACAGAAGAACAGAAGCACTGGCAACCCTGATGAAGCGAAGCTGAAGTTTTGAGGATATCATTTTAAGTAATCTTTGGAAAATAGTCTACAAGGTCCAAGGGAAAGGTATTTCTAAAAACAGCATCATACGTTAGGAATATGCTTTCTACAATGGTCTATGAGTACAGTAACCTTAAATATTGTATTTCAGGAAGAATGGCAGAACAAGAATCAAGTTTTGCCTGGAGCAAAGCTTCGCAGTCCCATCTGTAATTTTTCATGATTCTGACAATTTAACATTCTTTAGAAAATAAGAAAGGAAGCCATCTGAAAGGTATATCATTATGTTCAAAATCAATATTCTCAACTGGGGACTTTCTTGTACAAAAGTAGAAATGAAAACCCAATTAATTTAGTACTTTCTTTTTGTCTTTTAATTTCAAATTATATTAGATGCATTAATCTGCTTTTTGCTGAAAAAGAAAAGGGTTGGATCTAGAAAAGGGTTGGTAAAATCTATGAGAATTTTGGAGGTAGGTTGAAGCAATGGTTGTATTTTTTATGTATATTTAAAGAATCTTTATTAATGTGTTCTTTATTTAAAGAATCTTTATTAATGTGAAATTAGAATGGAACCTTGAAATTCTTGAAAAGCTCAAGAGCACTTTTGTCAAAACTGCATGCCTTTAGAATTCTTTTAAGAAATCATTACATGAAGACACAGATCACTGGAATCTAATGGGAAAGAATGCCAACAATTTCTACCTTGACTCTTATTGGTCAAAAACAGCCAGAGTATTTGACTGACTCTGCAACCAAATCTCCTCTCCTAGCTCTCGTTTCTGGCTGGTACGCTCACTTATTCACAAATATTTATTGAGTGCTTACTATGCGTGAGGTGCTATTCCAGTGCTAGCACGTCAGTGGACTAGACAGCTGAGGGCCCTGGTTTTCTTGGAGCTTGGTATTAGTGGAGGAAAATAAGATCACCTTCAGATGGTGGCACGGGCCATGAAGAAAATTGGTATAGGTTATGTGACAGTTTCTGGCAGGGGCAGGTTCTTTCAGCTAGGGTGGCCGGGAGGGATCTCTCTGGAAAGAAACCATTAGGACAAGTAGACGGTCATGTGCTGATCTGCAGAGGAGCCTTCCTGGAAGTGCAAAGGACTAGAAAGACAGTGCAGTGTGGCAGCCACCCACAGGGCAAGGGGAGAAGTGAGATCTGAGGGCCAGGCAGAGGCCAGACGGCCATGGCCTCATGGGCCATGTTAGAGTCTTTGGATTTAATTACACTCGCAATGGGTGGCCATTGTGTGGGGAATAGGGGTGCGTGGGGGGTAGGAGTAGGGTAATGCGTGAGGGTGATCAGACCTGGTATCGTATCGGCTTTGGAAAGCATCCTCTGACCTCTCTGGGTAGCCACCTGAACTGTTGTAAACAAAGAGAAAAAGCTGTCCTCCAAAATGTAAGTGTCACATGCTCCAGCTCATTATTTTGGCACTTAAATCCCTGAATCTTTTTCTCTTTGGTCAAAGGCGTAGGTCTGTGCTGTGCTGTGTATCTCCTCACTTGGGGGCCACGCAGGGTGGGTAGAAACCCCAGGAGCACAGGTGTGGCTATTAGAGAGGCTTGGGTCTCTCTCAACAGCAGCAGCAGCGGCCAGGAGATGAACTCTGTTACCTTCTGTGTCTGGAAGCCAAGCTGTGTGCCAAAGAGGCAGCTGCCCTTCCATCCTCTGGAGTCTGAGGATGGGGTAGGGAAAATCACAAAGAACACCCCCAGAGGCATGACAGTAAAACTCTAGCATGAAGTAGGAAACATAATGTTTAAACTCTGCTGATTTCCTGAACAGTTAAAAGCCCTCCAAGTTAGAGCATCTCACAGTCTATTTTAATCTCTATTAATTCCCATCTGTGTACACTTGGAGACCTGCTCTTGACAAGCTCTTCAAGGTGGCTAAGTATGCGATATTACCTCTAATAGCATCTCTAAAACATGGTTCTTAATTGCACTAATAAGGTGGGCCAGACACGACGGTGGAATAGAAACTCAACCATTAACGCCGCTTTCCCCAGTCCAAGCGTCATGTGTGGCTCCACTACCTATTCAATGTCAAATAAATTCATTGAATTGAATTTGCTTTTTAAACAGCCTCCATGAACGGACCCACTGATAAGAAAGCAGGGGATGACCATTATTAAACCATAGTGAAAAGTAAAAGTAAAAGCAGCTTCTGGTGATTTTGGAGGTTGTCTTTAGATGGGTGGAAGGGATCTTGCAAATCAAAGATAATGCAACTCAACCCAGGAGGGTAACGGGAACTGTCCGAGACCACATCCTTCGCTGGCAGCAGGCCGGGTTCCTGACCACCATGCCCAGAGTTCTTCCTGCAGGCACAGACGATTAAGTAGAAAACCAGGGTAGAGACAGCTGAGAGCTGAGTGACTAGGATAGGTTGGTGGGCTTGAGGTGAGTAAGCCTGTGGGCATGTCCTATAACATATTCAGCAAGTAAACATTTCATCCTCCTCAATTTCACTAACGAGGGACCACAGGAGCCTCGATAGCCACACTTTTACCCCTTTCCTGTTACCCCAAGCCTTGGATTCAAGACATAAACCAGAAGTTTTTTTTTCTTCTTCTTCTTTTCCTGTTACCTATTAGCTATTCTCTGAAGTAATTTAATACTTTTTCCTTAATAGCTATTTTTGGGGGAATCTTTCTTATATGCTAGGTTCTATGTTACACACATTTAAACTTCAGAAAACTCTATGAAGAACATTGTACAAGGAAGCTAGGAGAGGTTTTGCTAGGCACCCAGGGTCACAGAGCTAATTTGGTGGAGCTGGGATTTGAACGGAGGGTCATCAGATTCCAAGCCTTATGTTATACTCTTAACCACAATCCTAAATGCCCCAGATAGATAGCCATCAAAGTCACAGTTCTGACACCCTCCCAGACATGGGCACAGTGACAGTAAAGTCACCCTGTCCTATCGTGTTTCCCTGAAAAATAACACCTATCTGGACAATCAGCACTAATGCGTCTTTTGGAGCAAAAATTTATATAAGACCCAGTCTTATTTTGCTATAATATAAGACCAAGTCTTTCATATAATATAATATAATGTAATATAATATAATACAATACAATATAATATAATATAGAATACCAGGTCTTATATAAATTTTTGCTCCAAAAGACACAGTAGAGCTGATTGTCCAGCTAGGTCTTATTTTCGGGGAAACACAGTATCTTTAATTTCCTTATCTATATACTCTCCCCAACTGAGAAATGAATGAGGTCATTTCACAATGTATACCTATATCAAAACATCACATTGTACATCTTAAATATATACTTTTTATTTGTCAAAGACATAAATTAAAAAAATTGGTTCTTCGTGTGACTTTATTGATTTTAAAAAAGTACAGGACAAAACCAAATCTTGATTCAAAAAAGCAGACATTTTTAAAACCATCTATTTCTCTGCAATAGTTTGCTCCATGTAAAGATGATGTGAACTTATTCAGGTTGGCTTAGTATCTGTAAGCCAGTTCCAATTTCCCATGGTTACTTTTAATGACTGAGTTAGATTTCAGAGCTGGATCTCAATTTCAAGGGATAAAACTTGAGACCAGAAATTCCAGACATCACAGTTTAAAAGAAATCAATTGCAACAAGCCTCTCTTGCTTCTCAACCTTTACTATTTATTTTAGTTGGCCCTTTTCCATGAATTTGCCCTACTGAATTTTGACAATAGGGGACATATTAAGGTCCAGTCTCTTTGAAAGGAATCTAACCAATAGATTTAAGAATAAAATAAAAATTGTATAAAGTTATAAAAATTCTTTTACTACTGTCTAATATTTTCCCAAACAATTCACAATTTTTACCAACATTAATTAGTTCAGTTCGTCCTTTCTGAAGTACCAAAGAACCTGGAGTTTGGCAAAACCCAAATCTATTTACTAGGGCCTTAGCTCTCCCTTGTGTATAAAAACGGAAATGCAGCTTGCTAGAAATGTTGCCCCAGTAAATCTGATGACCCAATTTTAAAAGTTAAAAATGCCATTTGATAAAAGAAAAAAGAAAAAAAAGGAACTCTAAGTAATTTTTAAATCTTATATAAAAAGCAAGGGAAGATTATGTAAAGTGACAAAACAAAAGAGAAGCAGCAAACTATTAGGTGTTATGCACATTATGCTTTAGATAAAGGATCCAAAAAAATCTTGCCATTATAAAATAAGATATTTTGGGAGGAAAGCACATCTCACGGAATCACGGATGCTCTCAGCAGTGATTACAGCTAGGAGATTCCAGCCCTGGTCTCTGATTTCAGGCTGGATCATATTTAATCCAGCCCAAACAGAGGGGACCATTGTCCTGTTTCAAAAATTTCTACAGAGAGAAAAAAAACCCTCTTTATATAGATGAAAAAATACTTCATTATTTCTCATCGTGTATTTCACCAGAATTTCAAATACTTTGTTTGAAATCCCAATGTCTTTAAACTTTCTTCCTACTTTTCCAGTACTTTGTGACTAAGTCTCCGTGCATTTCTTGGCCTTTTTCCTGTGAAGAGTTTGGCGTGGGCTGGTTGTGATGGAATGCCAACTAAGGGATCTTCTCCTGTATTCGCACCTGGTGTTATGTAGCTTTTAAAGGCACACGTTAAATTCCATTGAGCAGTGTCACATTTTACTATACTTATCATCCCCTACTATTATATGGTTTAACAGTCTCTGACTTTGTTTTCTCTACCTTGAGTTTTGGGAAGAGGAAACCTCAAAAATCCTTTTAGTGGTCAGTAGACATGCCCACGGGGACCCCATTCAGGCATGTAAATCCTGGGATGCTCAAACCTTTGTTCTGGTGACAGACTGGTGGAGGAAACTGAGGGTGTTCTTTTCTGTGCTGCCTTTCCTCGAGGTCCCTCTTGAAACCATATGGCTTCTAAAACTAGTGCTATCTACTGCCAGATTTAAAGATCTGAGGAAGTGAGTCTTAGCACCATTATTTACATAATATGGTTTGGGGCCCAACTGTCCAGGGCATTGCAAAAACCCGGAGGTACCCTCCTTCATCACCAGGAGCTTATACTGTATGCCAAAGCAGCAGCCTCACACTCATGCATAAGGACCACACAAACACCAGCAAATGAGGACTTTCCCCACTACAGTTTCAGGACATCAGAGCCATTGTGAAACAAAAGCATAACTCTCTGAAGTTTGCTCCTTCCATCAGGCTGGCAATTAAATATTATACTGAGCACATAATTTAGATTGCATTCCAATTATCTTCAAGTGCTGCAGGGCACAAATCACTCCCCAGCAATTAAATAAATTCTAGAAAGTCACTAAATGTTTTAAGGAAGGGAGGGATTCTGAAATTGGCAGAAGGACCAAAACAGAAAGAATAGAAAAACCAGGCATTTCAGAATACGCCCTCAGCCCACTTTTTGGCTTCCCAGTCACCCCAATTTTATGGAACCCCTGCCTCAATAATGATTACAATACTAGAAACATCACAATCGGTGTACACATGATTCAAGTTACACTGAAAAAACCTGGCCCACTGGGCTTATCAGACGTCTGTCAATTTAGGTTGATGAAATGCTCGCTATCACAAGTAAAGAAACAAAGATATTTCTCCAAGAAATTATCAACATGAGCCAATTATTCTATGTGTGCAAATGCACACATATATATATATCATACATAATTTAGTGCTGTTATCACCTTGGATACACCATGAGAAAGCTGTAAAACGGTAAGGGATAAAATATTTTTAAGACCACATTCTCTTCCACACTTTCTAAGAGTCCATTCCCTGTTCAAGGGAGCGACACACTGCCTTGAGGTGAACTGAGATGAAGTTGGTATGCAAAGACAAAAAGACAAATGACACCACTGACTTCCAAAACAGGATGGCTGAGCCTACCATCAGCAGCAGTCTGAGTCAGGCTTTTTGGATGGAGAGGAGTTTCCTCAATTCCAAGTGCTCTTTGTCATTAAGAACTAAGCTTTACTTGGTGGGCGGGGAACTCTCAGAACTGCACCAGAAGCCATGGTGCAGAGCGCTATGGCGGCCACGTGTGTATGGGAAGTTGCTCTAATACAGGAAAGCAGGGTAGGGAGAGAGCCCTTTCACTGGAGAGAAAGAGAGTCAAGAAGAGAGGTAAGAGGTCAGGCCTGAGGATAGTGCTTGCAACATGTCGTATAAAAAAATCTGGCCTTTGTCCTGGGTCCCTGGCAATAAAACTTCTAAGACCCTTAGAATTTCATAAGTGACAGCAGTCTTTGTCATGCTAATGAGGTGGCTCAAGGTGGTAACCTACACAGCTTCATGGTTGGGGCTGGTCACCAGAAAGCCCAACCACATGATTTGGGAAGCTGGCACACTGAGACAGGTGGATGGGGGCCTGGAGACTGACTTCAGTCACGTGGCCAATGACTTAATCAATCATGGCAACATAATGAGACGTCAGTAAAAACTCTGGACACTGAGCAGAGGGGACCCTCCTGGTTGGGGAACACAGTGATGTGCCAAGAGGGTGATGCACCCCGAGTCCATGAGGAGAGGGCAGGGAAGCTCTGTGTCCCCTACAGAACTCGACTATGTCTCTCTCCATTTGGCTGGTCCTCCTGATTTGCATCTTTCATAATAAAATTATAATCACAAGTAGCACTTTCCTGAGTTCTGTGAGTCGTCACAGCAAATTACTGAGCCTGGGGGAGTCATGAGAACCCCTGAATGTATAGCCAGTCAGTTAGAAGTACAAGTGGCCTGGGGACCCTAGAACTTACAGCTGGTATCAGAAGTAGTGCAATCTTGCTGGGGACTCAGTCCTTCGTGTCTTGGTAAGGTTTATGTTAAAACTCTGGGTAGTTAGTTCCAAAATTGAATCGCAGGGCATCCACCTGGGGTTGAAATGGAATAGTCACTCTTCAGGGTCCAAACCTGGTGTATTATAGGTGTGGGTGCAGGGAGCAAGAGGATTGAGGCACTCAAAATGCCTAGAGGTAGATTTACTGTGAAGCTCATGAAACATGAGCTTCAGGACTCTCACTTCACAGCTCCTTCCAAGGCTCTGGGAGGGTCCGTCACTATGTGTTCAAATGGTCAGACAGTTTTACAGAATTTGCAAAAGTAAGACATTTTTTATTGCTTGTTTTAAAGAGCTTCCTGATCTGCCCAACCATCACATTCCAGAAGCTTCAGGCTTGACAACTCCTTGATGATAACTTAGCAGGTGCTGAGAAAAAGAGTTAGACTATCCTATATGTTCCAGCAGTGTGAAGAAAGCAGCCAAGAGTTTGCAGATTTCCTAAATAGGATACAAACGAGCTGAGAGCGTTATGAGATCAGAGAGGTCGGAGTCTTCATGAGTCTTTGGAGTGAGGAAAACCTGCCCACTGGAGACTCTGGCCTGGATCCCAGACTTTAACTGCACATGTGATCAAAGTCTCAAAGGATGAGATGGGACCAGTTACAGGTCAAGACCTCCAAGGAAGGGACAGACCAGCAGCCCTGCCTGAGCCCAGAGGACACCCACAGGATAGAGGGAGAACCAGGGGGTCTGCCCCCAATGCCAGCTTCCACCTTTATCCGGATGCCATCTGGGGAAGAAAGATGGGCCAGGAACCCCCAGGAGAAGACAGAAGTAGCCCATAGAGTACATGAATGTTGAAATGACTACCCCCAAAAGATGAAGCTAACTGGAGACTGGCTAACACCAAAGAAATTTAAGTTTCCTCAATGGAAACAGGAATTTCAAAACAACCTAAAAACCTTTTTTTCTTTTCTTTTTGACTGAGCTATGTTGGAAATTGTTATCCTTCTCATTTAAAAGAACATTAAAAATACAGAAAAAAATTAAAAATCTTCCAACTAAACAGATTGTCTAAAGGACACTGTGGGAATTTTTAGCAAACTATGATTATAAAATAAAACCTGCTTGTGATGAGACCATAATAAAAATTTTAAAGAAAGTGGCCAAATAACTTAAATTTAACCTAAGTGTTCTGAGGGAGAGACTGCCACCAAGTCACCAAAATCTTATTTTTCTGGGCTTATTGCCCAGATTTCCCAGGCTTCCTTACAGCTAGTGTGGTCACATGACTGAGTTCTAGCCAATGGAACGTGAGCAGAAGTGACATGGAACCACTCAGACCGAGCCCATTAGAACTCCACACTCACCATTCCACGCTGTCTTTCTTCCCTCCTTTCAGCTCCCTGGGCTGGGGCTGTCCAAGCTGGCAGAGGCTCGGTCAGCCTGGATCCTTGAATGGACACGTGGAGAACAGCTGCCCCCACCAACCAGGAATATCCACTTTGGACTTTTATATGAGAAATAAAATTCTCCTTTTTTTTGGTTAGGCCTACAAATAGGACACGTGTAGGTTCATCTGTTGCAGCGGTGAACATTACCCTAGGCTATACTCTTACAGATCAGTTGATGTTATTTCAATTTGGCAATTGATGGGCACTTACTATTGGTACATGGAAGACCTAAGTTCTAACAAGATTCAGCTTATTAACTAGCCAGGAAAGCAGGAATGTCGGTACCTACCAAGAAAACTAGAGAATTAGATTTGAGCTGTGCCAGAAGGACAAGCAAAAAAACACGAGAACACAGTAGAAAGGGCCATTAGTATTACTTGTGAAGCACCACAGAAGTGGCAACTGCCTTGGTTGGGCCTTGTAGGATGAGAGAAGTCCAGATGAAAGAGGAGGGTAGAAAGTTCATTCCAGACAGTACATGAGTCCTCGAACATTTTATCCAGTGGGATGTGATGCTAAAGAGGGGAAAAATATTGTTCTGTTCACCCCAGGGAATGGAATCAAGGCCAAGGAGGAGCAGCTCCAGGGAAAGAGGATTCTGTTCAAAGGGCAGAAGAACTAACAATCGGGGCTGGCCACGAACCGGAGGGGCCAGGCAGACAAAAGGCAGACTGCTTCCTCTAGGGCCGGCCGGCCTCTTGGCATGGGCACTGCAGAGACAGGATGCATAGCTGCTCCATTCAGCTGCCTCCCAACTCTGGGATTCTATGTATCTTCGACGCCTCTGCCAAGCAGGCTTTGTACAACATTGCCAGGAAAAAGAAGAATTATTTTAGCCCTGTTACAGCATTTCTTACATGATGGTTCTTGCCAAATTCCCTTTCAAGGCTGTGTTGGCTGGGTTTGCTCGACGCGTTCAATCATAGGCCAGTCGAGAATATCTCTTCATATTCAGGCCCATGAGAACCTTTTGAATCTAATTTTATTATCAGAAAAACTTAATAGGCTGATGTTAAGCAGGATTGCTACTGGTGAACAAAAAAACAAATGACAGCAAGCATCTATTTTGAACACTTAGGCTATGGGGCATTCCATATTCCGTATTAATTGTTATGTCCCCGTTAACAGAAAGTTACCAGCTCATACCAAAAATGGACATCCAATTTTCAAAAGATTGGTTTACAAAAAGATATATTACAATCAAGCTGTACTAAGAACAGTTTTGTCCTTCTTGGGTGACTTGGCATTTTGCAGTGTACCTGAGGTTGAAAATTATGAACAATCAATTTCACAGTGTCGTTTTGTAAAACAAAGGAGTTTCCCATTTCTAGATAAAAGGAAGTCTACTAGATACACTAGAAAGAGAAATGCTATCCTAACATTACTGATAAATTAGTAACTTTCCACTTTCCTCTTATAAGGTTATAATTTCATTTCACAAACATTCATTAAGTCTCTACTATGGGCTAAGTGTTGTGCTAATCATTAGTGACAGAAATTGAACAAAAAAAGGGAAAAAATGAGGTATTCTAAACCTGCAAACTTTCTAAGATTCAAATTGTTGTCTTTCTTAAGAGCATTTCCAAATGATTATAAAAAAATGAAAAGTTCAGCTACATTCTTGCCCAATAAACCAGGTTATTGTGCTTTTGTAATATCTGAAGATTATTCATATATAAAATTAACTTTAAAATGTTGGCCTAAATTATTGTCTTGTCTCCTGTAACAGTACTTCAGGTGCTTAATTGATCGCTTAAATAAAAAGAAAGGGAATAGATTTTCCTCAACTCAGAAATTATTATTAAACAAACACAAATCTCCCCACATTATAGAATGTTATACAGCTACAACCTTACAAAGAAATCCATAAAACTGTATTCTGAGACCACTGGAATATCTGGATATGACAGTAAAACAAAAACACAAAAGTTACATTTCCTAGCCATCGTTCAACCATAAACATGAGCAATGCTTTCTTAGTCTCTTTTCAGAATACCACAGTCTTCAATCTTTTCGAAATTCAGATCACGTCTCTCTCATCATACAACATCCTGAGTAAATCACATCTCAAGTGGAGCCAAGACCTGTCTGCCGTTGAACATCCAGTCTCAAAATACTTCCCCATCACGTTTCTACTTACCTACCTACTTATGACCTAGGTCCTAAAAATCTGTTTTACAAAGCTTGGGGATTATATTCTCTTTTGATAAAATGAACAACACAAAAACAGCAGCCTCTGTTTTGTTTGCTTTTCACCCAATTGCATTACTATTTCCAGCATGCATTTCCTGGTCCTGCCTGGAATGCGTGTCCCTCATCACTCTGTCTAGGTAATAAGTCTACCCCTGCTAATGGAAAGTAGGGCCAAACCTTCCAATGGAAGATTCACACTTGCCTTGGCATTCACACACATGGCTCCTGGGAACATTTTGATATTTTTGTGCTCCCCAAAGAACCTTCTGAGATTTCATTCCTCAGTCAAAATGAGAAATCAACATTTTGCAAAGCAGGGGGAAAAAAACCAACACAAAAAACCCCCACAACTAAAGAATAACATTTCTAAGTGTCAGTGACCCGAGTCCCAGGACCCAGTCTGTGTTTGCGATGAACAGATCAGATCCAACTAAAGGTGAACCCACAAATGCAACAGCACTCCTGATCCTGTTATTTCTAGCCAGTGATCCTACAGTCACTTAACTTCTCTGGGCTTCAACTGTGTTGTCTGTAAAACCAAGAGAGTACAAAGGCACCTTCTGGCTCTTTCAAAATAACAATGCAGTTAGAAAATGCCGCACTGTCCCTGAACCATTTCTGCAGGCCTTGGAAAAGTAAAACTCCGATTAATGACCATGAAATGAGGGGGAACGATTAAAAAGATCTCTAAGGCCACCTTCCACATTTTGATTCTAACTTCGAGAGAGTGAGGCGTGACCAGGCAATTGGTCATAAAACACTAGTGGGTCTCATAGCTCTAATAATCCTGCGCTTTCCAATGACCAACTCTGCTCCAGCAAAAAATTCTTCATATTTCAAGGCACTGCCTTGACATGTAGAATGACTCCACGGCAACAGCAAAATAACTTGATCTATGTTCAACAGCCATCTCCCCGTTTACTAGCAACTTGTGTCCCTCAAAAGCGCTCTAGCTCTCGGGTCCCTGATTTCTCCAAGCCCACAAGAAACCACACCTGGCAAGGACAGTTGAGAAAGCCACACCTACCCGCAGCCACTGCTTCTCCGTGAGGGCGTCGCTGTAGTCCACGTCCCGGCGCTGGCGAGACCCCCTCCCGAATATTTTCTCCTCCTCTTCTTCACACGTAAGCCTTTCTACTTCGGCGTCATCTTTAATAATCCAGGAGGGCAGCTCATCTTCCTCCATTAAGCGAGGCTTGCGCTTTGGGTTCCGGGCATCCTCCCTCCGCCGGTCCATGTCCATACGCTGCACGTATTAACAGAAGTTTCACCAATCGGAATTGGGATTCTGTACAGTACAGACTTGACAGCACATACACCTTTCACAAGTTGGCTCCTACAGCTGCAGGATCCCTTTCGGCTTCTCCCATGGAGACTCTCTCCCCTGGCTGACTTGTTCTAGCCCATCCCTCAAGTACAGTGTCCAGTAAAGTCTCTTCCCTTCCTCTATATCCATCGTTGAAATTTATTTATGCATTTAAAAAAAACCACTCTTTAAAAACTCCTCTTCTTAGTCTATAGGTGTGCAAAGCTTCCCCTTAAGTAACAGAAGATTCAAATTGGGAATGTATTTTAAAAAGATGAGCCCTGGTGATACAATTCACTGCTGCCCCGGCATAAAAGTGTTCTTCAAGCATATAAAAGAGAAAATTCATTAAGAAAACTTCCTTTTTACTCAATAGGGCTCATGCTTTTGACTAAATAACCAGGTAAAAAAAAAATCAGCAACTCGAGTGTCACTAACAGAACAGCCATCACCTTCAGTTAGACGTGGACACGTGGGCACATAAATGGTTTGATTACTAGTCAGTTGGCCGTGAATGTGTTGAATTTGCAGTACACCATGGGCTCTGTGAGAGGAATGCCCCTCAACTGTTTAGCTTTTAGAAAGTTTAGCTTTTATGAAAATATTATATCACAGAGAGAGATACCTCAGAGGTAATCTCATCTCAAAGGGTCAAGTTATTAATGAAATGGCTCCCTTTCGTATCCTTTCGTAGCCTTCAAAATGTCTATTTCCCCATGTCTTGCTTGCTTTTCAAAATTCCACTACACTTGTTAATAAATTAAGTGCCACGTATATGGCTTTAACCTATAACTAAACAATTTGATAGCTAAAAAAAAATCAAAACCTCCACTGAATTCCTATATACATTAGTTACATATTACTAGCTAGATGTACCCTTTCTCCTACTGAACAGACCATTAACCAAAAAACGATTTACCTTTTCCCGCTTTCTTCCTTCAGTTCTACCGAACTGAAATGGGGATTCAATATAATTTTTCCTTAAGAGCTAAAATTGGTAACAGAATGTAAATGAAATTTCAAATTCAAATCCAAATTTGATCTCTAGAATCTATTTAAAAATGAAAGTTCAAAGTTCCCTAAACTATGCTTAAACATTTTTGGAAATCATTATATTCCCAAGCTGGGTAGGCTTGGAGCATTGTGGAGTCCCATTGGTAGATAAATGTGGCCATCCCGTTCCGTCATATGCTATAGTTAGCTGGAGAGGCTGTCTTAATCCTGCCTTCTAATGTCCTAGGATCAGAAACGGGACCCATCAAACCTTTGTAAGCAGCACACAGAGGGTGCCTTGTTAACAGTGCAATTTAAAGAGGGGCTTCTTGAGGTAATCTCCTAATAGTTATTAGACAGCTAATAAGAAAACCATTTTTTGTTAAAGTGCAACACTGAAATGACAACATATTGGCACTTCAACTTTTACGTTGGCTGCTACCCTTACCTACAGCAAGACCTGTAAAATGACATGCCATGCGTTTGTCCACAATTGAGAAAATAAACCTTTGCTGAGATTGATAAAATAAATCACAGTTGCTTTTTTTTCTTTTAGGAAGGGTTGATGCAATTTTTAATAAGCTTAAAGTTCTGATGAATGCATCTCTTCCCAGAGATTTCTACTTGTAGAATACTAGTACAAAAATCTGAAGTTGATATTGAAGTAAGTCTATTTTATTATTCATATACTACATGAATATGTTTGTCTTAAAACCTGATAATAAACCTTACAAGTACAGTCATTTTTAAAAGGACTTCTTGTCTTTGTAGGGAGCATAGCAGCTAAAAGCTTAATGTTTGAATGTTAGCAAAATGTTTCAGATATATATCTTGACCTGTCACAGATCTTTTTAGGAAAAAATTAATAGGTAATCAGTATGAGAGATAACTTTTTCTGAAGTCACATTTTTAGAAGGAGAAAACAAGAAAAATGTTCAACGGTAAGGTTTTCATTTACAGAGACTATCTGCTTAATATGTTATTTAACTACAGTGTCTATGATACAAAATCAAATAAGTTTGTATTAATTTTACAGAGAACTAATTCTTTTATAATAATAGATAAGAGTTTTAATACTGAATCCAAATCTAGCTTACATTCCATTCTTGTTTCTGACTAAACTTTTTAACCAGAGTAGCTGGCAAGGATTCCAATTTGCTTTCCTGCCCCCTGGTGGACGTGCTAATCAATAGTCAATTGACCAAAGGCAGACAGTCCATTAGACGACTTTAAAAAACATACAATGCAATACACAGATGTTGTATTATAACGTAGTCCACCTGAAACTTATATAATGTTATTAACCAATGTTACCCCAATAAATTTAATTTAAAAAAACAAACAAAAGAGAAACCAAACCAAACCAAAAATCTGTATAATCCAAAAACGAGAAGTTAACTATTAAGAAATAAGCAGAACATTCACAAAATCAAAATCCCTACAAAAAAGTGTTCCCTAACCAGCTTCACCTGTTCAAAGTCTGTTCTTTGCGTGATAAAATGTTCTCAAATTAAAAGAAAGCTGTGCCTTGGCCCAACATTCCAACTTTTTTTTGAGGCTTTCAATCTCTACAAATACCCAGCCCAAAAGAAAAGAGAAGTACTCGTTTTCCCTTATTTAGGGGCTGCTGATGGAAATCTCTATCTCTAAGCCTCATCTAATTTGTATAAAGGCAGGCAGCTTATCCTTCCCATGGTCTCCAGAGCACCTAAAGCTATAGCAGTGCTGAATTATCGCCCATCAGTGATCAGCCAGGGAAGTAGAGGGCCTCTTGCTTCAGTGTTCCCCACTAATCTACATTTTAATAATTTCCTCAAGGAGAGAGAAGATGTCTATTTCCTACGTGTACCTCTAATCTCCCTAAATAGAGAATAATCTATAAAGATGATGACCAACATTATGAGTTCAGAAATTTAGGTATGAACACACCATGTCGACTGTGCTGTTAAAGTCTTTGGTTTTGTTTTTTTTTCCTTCTGTCATTTCTCTCTAAAATGGCCTTATCTGAGTAGGGTGCTTCATTTAGGAGGGGGAAAAATGTACACATCCCAGGTTAGGAGTTATTCCCATGGCTACCTAAAAGTTTCCTGAGAAAGCATTGAATGTCTTTTATCTTGAATCATTATGTGTGGACACAATCATTGTTCCCTAGAGAAAAACACCCAATCAAAAATAACATAAGCCTCCACACAGCTGGAGTTCCCCTCTCCGCTGGTCTAGGCTAACCAGGCAGAGATTGCAAACCTTGCCGGTCATATTTGGCCCATGGTCATGTTTTGTTTGGCCTGCAGTGTTATATAATAATAAAAAATTGAATTTAATTGCAAACATTTTGAAACCCAGAGAGTGCATGTAACAACCCAGATTTCTAGCTTCTCCTGAAAATTTGGAATTTCTGGCTACATGAGGTTTGCAGCTCTGTGCCCTTGACACAGCAGCTCCAGTTCACTGCCATTTACCCACCGTGGTCCACCTATTTCACTCATGCAAAGTATTTGTCTGAGTCCTGAGTGCATTCAAGTTTGGGGCCCCTGATTTTGGGGTTCTGCATTCAAACGTCAGAGTTTCAGTTTACATTTATTCACTCACTCCACAATCAGGCTAAATGTTCTAAAGATCAAAATGATTGAAGGTATTAGATGGAGTCTCGCAATTTCATACATCCTGATGCATGCTGGCGTTTTCACAAAGCCTGCAATTTTGCAAATGCCACCATTCATTCAACAAATATTTATTGAACAACTACTATGTGCTGTTTCGAGCATTGGGGATATAGAGGTAAACAAAAGCACTATAGCAAATGCCTGAAGAATGCAATAAAATATTACTTCTGAGAGCCTCCCTCACTAGGCAAGGGGCTTGCTCCCTATACATTGTGACCTTGTGGCAGGCCACACACACATACATCAAATTCAGGTTTTAGCAGATGACTACGTATCATGAAATGTCAATGTTGAAACCATGGACATCAAATCCTCAAATGTCCAGGTTCTTTTATATCTACTTTGTACCAATAAAAACCAACCAATTCTGATCTTTGAATGAAGGCTACACCTTCATGTGCATCTGGAAAGTTCCTATTTGCTTAAGCATGCTCTCTTCAACAATAAGAAGAGGCATCCCGGTGTTGTTTTAGTTGCTGTCCACCTGCCCCCATAGAGAGCATGTTTGTTTTGATCCAGTAAGGAGACAGCTAAGGAAGAGCTGCAATCTCTGCCTTGAGGAGCAGGGCAGGTTTCCTGAATGCTGCTGGCCGGGGATGAGAAATGAGCTGGGAGTTGGGGAGGGGAGCTATGGTAAACTGCAGACCACATGGCCGGCCCAGAGGGTGCAGCTGCTACTCAGTTCTAGCCAACTGTTTCCATATAGAGACGTGGGCCTGGTATTGCCCACTCTCAAATTTTAAGAGAAGCCAGAAATCAGGATTCTTTTTTATGTTGGCAACAAATTCGAAATTTTAAAAAACACTGCGTGGGCCAAACAAAATATGTCTACAGGCTAAATCCAGCCAGTGTGCAGCCTCTGAACTGAAGGAAAGGCACAGGCTTCACAAATGAAATTCTGCCAGGGCACACAGGCTCCAGACATCTTGCATTAATAGAAAAAGGGGAATAAGGCATTTGTTTCCACGATTTTCTGTAATATTACCATAAAAAGATCAAATTCTTCTTCTCGTCGAGCGATCATTTGGTTCAGAGTCTCATCATCTGGTACTTCATCTTCTTCCTGGGGTTAAGAAACAGAATGATTTAATGGGCTTTAGGAGAGACGTTGAACAATTAGAGTGAGGTACAAATGAGTGAGGTGAATTTGTCCTCCAAGCCATAGGGGTTCCATTTCTCAAGCCAGAAAGAAGAGTCAGTGGGTACAGTACTTGCCATTAGTATTTTCCAAGTTGTTCAAACCATCTTCCTAAAGCAAAATCTATTTAGGAAAAAAACATGGTATGCTATAAGAAATACTGGTCCTCTTGGGTGTGTATGTTGATTCCCTTACTTTTAAAACAAGTTACTTAATGTCTCCCTGCCTCAGTGACCTCATCTGTAAAATGGGCTTGACATTTACATCACAGAGAAGATGTAAGATTTAAATAAGGACTGTAACATGACAAAGCGCCTAACATTAATTCTTTTGACTCTATGAATCTTATCTCAAATATAAATGCTCATTTTCAAAGCCTTACAAAAAACATGAGTACATGAAACTTTGTGAGTAGGCACAGAGCAAGACCATAAAAATCATATATACGGCAAATATATAGCCTTTAAGATATGTTTCATCAATGTATTTTAGTGGGCATTATTATGCTAATGGTTAGATCTGTGGATATGAAAAAAGGTATCAAAAACAAAACCCCTATATAACTGTACCTGATTAAAATAATTTAAATGAAGTAGAGAAAGCAATTACATAAGGGTCAACATTTTCACTTTATATTATGTTAGACCAAGGTATATTATCTCTCTGCAAAATTTCTCAGAAACTGAGTTCTTGAGTTTTTAAAGAAATATTATGCTATGACTTCTACACTTTTAAAAAAATGACTCTAAAATTTAGGCATATACTATAGAACTTAACCTTACAAAATTATTTTTGTCACTTGCTGAGTGAGCTTGTTAAAAACCAAATGGGAAATTTCAGTGTATCAGCAGATGGAAAAAAAGAGGAAAACTCAGAATTTCAAACATCCAATTTCTTTAATCATGTGTTCAGAACGAGACAGCTTGGTCTAGAAAGGGTACGAGTGTAGCAGCAGCTGAAATCAGATGATTCTGGCGGGTCCCAAGATAACGTTTCATGCACTGTGTTAGAAATGAATGCAGTTCAATAAAGTAAAAAACTGATGTTATAAAAATCGTCTATTCTAGGTCATCTCTAGATTGATTAAAGTCACATTTTATCTAAATATTACATTTCATCTGCCAAAGACACAGACTAGCTGGGAGTGGGCTGAGACTTCACAGTATGAAGAATCTGGTTCCCATGTCCTCTGGTGAACAATGTCCTGCTTTGCTCACCCTGTTCTAAGAACCACGTTACACGTTACCCTTTCATTCACTGCCTGCACAATGGGGGGTTTGGGCTTTCCCCATGCCCAAGATGAAAAGATTATCTTGTAAACTGGCAAGAAGCCTGCCCACAGTAGCCTGACCTTCAGAGAAAACAAACTCAAAGGGAAGTGGGCAATAATCTTCCTGGGTTCTTTGTGCCCTAGTAATTCTTGTGCCGTCAACCGTGGAGATGGCAGTCCACGCTGCCTTGGATACTCAGAATCAGAGCCCTTGACTGTAGTCTATCAGTGTCCCCAAACGTTCTTCACATCATGATACTGGCCCCTCAGAAAACGGTAACATGTGTCTGACACACTGATAACCTGGCAGGGGTGTGAAGTCCCATCAAGGCTGCTCACAGCTAGAAGGGAGCAGCACTGGATTCCACTCCAGGCTCCACGCGGAGGCCCTCAGGGCTGCAAGAGATCAACATCTCCCTACGGCCTCGGCCTCCAAAGGTTGGGAAGCTCCATGCTACCTTGCATCCTATCTAAACCAGGTCAGGTTTAAACAAGGTTGTGAAGGCTTGTCCTATAAATGTACTGAGGTCCTGTGATCTCTGATCAAAAGACAAGAGACAGAAGGCTCTGGAGAATGGCAGAGAGAAAGGGCAAGTGGGGCCCCTTTCAGCTTTGCCTTCTCTCATCTAGCTGATTCTGCCCCTGCAAGTGGCCTCTCTGAAGTTCTGCATCTGCCCTACGGAAAGCAGCACTTACAGTACAAGAAAGCATGCTGGTTGCACCTCCCGGGAGACACGAGGGACGCATCTACTGGCCAAGCCTTGAGGTCCCTCTAGCAACTGCTTTTAAGATAATCTTGGATAACTTTCAGAGGCTTTCTGTGCTCAGGATGTAAGAGAGCAGCTAATTTATTCATTTTAATTATTGCCAGCCCAGGAAATTCTTTCAAGAACAAAGAGGTTACTCTTAATCCTCTGAGACAAAAGTCACTGTTTGATTTCATAAGGTGGCTTTCTACAATACCTCATTTTCCTCTTCATGCTCCAATATGGCCTGCAGGAACGCCCTCCGCTCGTGGCTTGAAGACTTCTGATCGAACATGCCCGCCTGGATCACCTTCTGGTCCACATTCAGTTTGTACTTGGCAGCTGCCAGGATCTTTTCCTCCACACTGTTCACGGTGCAGAGTCTCAGTACCCGGACCTCGTTCTGTTGGCCGATGCGGTGAGCTCGGTCCTGTGCTTGCAGATCCTGTGGGAGAGGACAGTATGCAGTGAGGGCCCATGTGCCTGGAGTAGCCGAGCAAACAAGTCGCCTGGCCAAGAGGAAAATATGGGAGGGTTACTGAATCCACCTTCAGTAATGTAAGATTTTGCTTACGTTTTTAAACGACATAAGCTACCTTCTTTGGAAAAATTCGAGGTCATTCCTAGTTGAGGGAACTTGGGTTCAAATTAGCCAAGCCGACTGAAATACACCTCAGGTTTTGAAATCCAGGTCTTGGGATGTTTTTATCTGTCCCTAGGTTTGCCATCAGAATTGGTCCCTAACTAAAACAAAAAACAAAAAAACAAAAACCAATAAATTTGGTGTTACCGACACCTAACCTGAAGTTGCAGGAAATACCTTCCCTTTGGTGTGAGGTGTTGAAGATGATTTTTAAAACATCACTGAGTAATACATACATTATAAATATATATATTATGCATACATACACACATTATATATACAGCGATTGCTCATGTATCAAATTTCCCGGGATCTAATTCCATCAAAGATTCAATCTTTAGTTCGGGGAATAAAAAAGACTGCTAGTAGAGTAGTATACTGGCACCACTTTTTGGTAAACTTTTTGGGGATAGAAATTTGGCACTATGTATCAAAAGTGTTAAAATGGGGTATGGTCCCTGACCCAGAAATTTCACTTCTGAAAAAATTTATCCTAAGAAAATAATCATGGATATGCACAAAGATCTACAAATCAGAATGCACCTCTCAGCATTATATATATATATATATATACATATATATATATATATAATATATAAAGCAGAATTAAGTAAACATTCAATAACAGACTGATTAAATTAGTCTTCTACTGTATGTAGAAGTACTATGGTACTACCAACACAGTACCATAAAAGTTATATTGTAGATTTAATGACACAAAGCTGTAAGTGAAAACTGTAAGTTATATGAGTATGCATATTATGATCTTTTATGTGCTTATCTATACCAAGAAAAGGCAGGAAGGACAAACACTAACAAGATAATAATGTTTGTATCTCCAGGTAATAAAGACTACAGGTGTTTTTAAATTTTCTTCATTTTACTTTCATGTGGTTTAACAAACTTTTTCTGTTTTAAACACCTGGGACTCTTCCGAAAAGAAAAAGGTTTTAATGAAATCTTTAAATAAAAGCCTTCGTAAACCTATGAAGCAGAGTTACCTAATTTTAAGGCTGCGCCAAAAAAGTTCTTGGTCCAGGTGATGGTCTCTGGGCCAATGCTAATTAGTTGTTTCCATGTGTTCCCCATTAGATCTGGATACATTTTTAGGGCAAAGGGTGGATCTCTGTATTCTGCATCGCTAGCACCCGATTTTGCACAGAGCTGATGCTCCACAGCGTAAGAAACTAGACCACACAAGTTTCTTGGTCACTCATGCAGCACAAGGAGACAACAGCCCAAAGTCTGCCCAGGGAATCTGTCGTTGCTGTAGGGACCTTGACAGTCAAAAGACTAATTACGTAAAACTTTTTCCTCAGAAGATATTTGAATAAATTAATACAAACAGCGGACAGCTGAACCATGAACATGGCTGACACTCATCCAAATTAGATTATTTTCCAAAGAGGAGAAAGTGAGGAAGATGATTAAAATCCAACGGGGATGGTGGGGAAGTGGGAACCCTAAACTTCATTTTCAAGCCCTTAGTTCAACCAGCTCTCTCAACAGATCATCACCAGAGTAGCTAAGTAGCAGCCAAGATGGCAAGTTTTGTGTCATCAACCTCTTGATTGAATCTTACAAAACAAGGGTGAGAAACAGTTTCCACCAAGGGCCCAAGACTAAATACTCCATCCAGGCCGTCTGGGCCAAGAGCAAACACTGGGCAACTGTTCTCACCTTTTTTTTTTTTTTTTTTCAATTTTACTTTTATACTTAAAAATATGAAAATCATTCTTTGTTTGCAGGTCATACAAACACAGATGGCAGGTCAGAATCAGCTCGTGGGTCAATTTGTTGACCCCTATTCTAGAAGAAGCTGATAAACCATAAAAACACTACGATGCAGGGAGCAGCAGAGTATGACAGGTGAGGAAGCAAAAGGTATAGAACATCTACAAACAGAGGATTATGTTCTTAAATCCTTGAGAGTTTTTTGTAATTAATTTTAATTTTTGGTGGTGGTGGCAGTGGTGTTTGTGTGTTTAAGATCATCTCTCTACTTGGAAAGTAACCAAAAAGAATATTTCCAGGCTGAAGAAGTTTATGCAATGTAAGCCTGTGAGCCCCTAAGCTAAAATGGCTCATGGCCGGGGGGTGGATATTGTGACAAAGAAATAAGCACTGTAATTACTCAATGGATTCTTCAGTATTTCTGAGGTCTTAGTGGCCTGAAACTTCATCACACTGGTTTGGGTGTGATCATATCTGAAGACAAGCACAACCTGAGAAGAGGATCTCCAAGGTGACTCTGTGGTTGACCATTCTGTAATAATATAGCTCCCACCCTACTGGTTAAAAATAAAAGTACCAACCCATGTTTCTAATCAACAGTTTGGAAATGCAAGTCTCGGTAACCCTGAGGGATTTTATTGCTAATTCCACATTTACGTGTTCTATCTTTGCTTCTCGCTATGGCTCCAATTAGGAACTTTAAGACTTCTATCTTCAATCTGTCCATTTATATCAAGCAAACCCCCTATTTCATCAATATGCCTTAATTTTGATTCAACATGATAAAGAATAATTACAGATATTTTTTTTCCAATGCATGTAAAAGCCAACATGGTAAAAAACCAATCAACCCACCAACCAAGAAAACACTCCACAACTTTCATTTTGGGGGCTATGCAACACTTATACAGGGGTGCATGTTAGAAAGAGCCCAGTTGGAAGCCAGGATTCAAATTCAAACCCAGACAGACATAAATTTGAACCCTGGCTATGCTCCTGCACAAGTTAATATCAACAAGTTTCCTTACATGTAAAATATTTTGAGGATTATCTGAAATAAGGTACACAATGTACCTCATAGTATCTCGTAGAGTTGTTTAATAATAGTTCTCTTACCTTTCACATGAAAAATCAGTACTCATTTATATCATCATTCTAAGATCACTGATTTCCATAAATGAAAAAAAAAAAAAGTTTGCCCAAACTAATGGTCATGTTCAAGGGACAGACATTAAAAATCTGGTCAGCCTAGTTGACCAAATCAGATAGAAATGAATCCACCTATGGCAGCTATAAATACTTACAAAAATATATGACCCAGTGTGAGAAATTTACGGTAAATTAGACCAAAGGAATTTTGGTGTTTTGTTGCCTAAGTTTTAGTTCACATGCAGTTAAAAGTGAACTGTTTGTTGTTCATGTAATTTACTTTGATTCTGGAGTTCTACTTTTAGTTACTATTCACAGAAGTGTGTGTGTGTGTGTGTGTGTGTGTGTGTGAGAGAGAGAGAGAGAGAGAGATCCTTTCTCATGGTAAATTAGCATTTCCAGAAACAGTGATTTCATTTGTCTTTTAGAATTAGCACTGTACCAATGAAGGTGGACAACTGAGATGCCACAGAAATGCTTGCCTCAGAAGATAAAATCTAGCGAACTCTCCATTCACTTACAGACAGGTTATTTTTTTCTCAGTGAAGATTTAGGCAGCAGCAAGTAGGATAATCTAAACATCCAACTACATTGAGCTCCCGAGGAGGAGAGGACTCTCGTATTCCTCCCCCCATACACCCCGGCTAGCTCAGTGCTTGTGGTATAACACCCCCTCAGTCAATGTTTGTGGAAGAGACACTGAAATCACAATGGTCCACAGGAAAACTACAGATCTCTCCAAATAAGACAAATTCTACCTGTGCTTTGGAGGGCAATATAAGACATAAAAATATATGGAAGTATTTCCTGAAGACTTGGAATGAATACACTTTGTGCGAGTGGCTCGCAACCCTTTTCAAAGTAAGAAAATTTCGGTTGCAACTCTACTGTATTCACCTAGAGAGAGTGACTGGTAGGCCTACGCAGTGGTCCCAGGCTGGGGGCCGCCCAAAGGTTTAGGACCACTGGTTTATTCTGTAAATCAGGGCTCCTCAGCTCTGTGAGAAAACCTATGTCAGATTCTCCTGGGAGCAACTGAATGTACAGAGAATACTGGGGATGGGGAGGCAAGGAACAGGAACCATGAATTTATGGTTTTTTTAAAAGCTCCCTCATAATTCTAACACACCCTGAACCCCACTTCCTGCCCAAAACAACTACCAGAGCCTCATCTACCTGGTCTTCGCAATGACCCAGTGAGACAGTGTTATTCTGCATATTAATAGTTGAGGAAACCAAGGTACAGCGAGGAGCCAGGTTATGCTGACGTAGAATTCAGATTCACATGTGAGAGCTGTCATTTCCCTTTTGACTATCCTGAGTTCACATTTGTGCCAATATGAATCAAGTCCCGAGGAATATCATTATTTCACCCAACACCTCACAGGCAGGTGGCATAACCTCCCAGAGCAATTTAGGAAACAAGTGCCACAAGGGGCCTTTCTATTGTTTTCTTATTAATCATCCAAGGATTAATAAGGATAACTTATAGAAGGGTAACTCTAAATTTACCTGGCTAAAAGAACTTCTAGATGCTCCACAGAATTCTTTTGTGATGATGATGTCAAACAAAACACACAGAATATAAATTTATTGTTTGATCTCTATAAACTCATTGTTTGATCTTGGGGATGTTACCTAAAGCTTCCTAGGACTCATTTTTCTTGACTGTAAAGAAGCAAATAGTAACAGTAACAACCCCAGAGGGTTGTTGTGAAAACTCAATGAAGCAACGCACAGAAAGAGGCTGGCACAGAGTAAGGGGCCAATCAACGCGAGTTGCTATTTTTGTTTGAATTTTGGAACATTTGTGGTTTGTTCTTCACCGAATGTACTTGATGAGATGTACTTGGTGGCAATTCCAGGAAATGAGATTAAAAGGAAGCAGAAACTAAATTTTTCTATCCCAAATTTGAGTTCTTCAAAGGCACATCAAAAGCATGAGTAAGCCATCTCAATATCTGTGCGAAAAGGGAGATAAGAAAATAGCCATCATAATGTGCCCGGCTATTTTTCCTTGGAAAAACGGTCCACTCATTTAGAAATGTGCTCTGCCCCATAAATGTGAATGATTAAAGTGCTGGTCTTTTAGTTCCTCTCCAGAAGGGAGGTCTGGGCACCTAAGTCAGAGACACACAGACCTGGTGAGGATTCCAGTCGCTGTCAAAGATGACCACGGTATCAGCCGCCTGAAGGTTTAAGCCCAGGCCTCCAGCTCTTGTGCTCAGCAAGAAAATGAAATACTGGGACCCAGGTTCGTTGAATTTCTTCAGCAAAGCAGCACGATCTTCAGACTTGGTGGTGCCTGAGGTGATGAGAAAAATAAATTTGCCAATTAACTCCTGTCTGAAAATGGCACAGGGCTCCACGAAAAGGACTGCTTCCCTGAGAAATATACCCAGACTCCTCTTAGCATGGGTGAGGTAATCCCCAGAGGTTTTTGTACGTTTGAAAGGAACTTTGAACTATTTGCAATAAAGAAAAAAAAATGGAGGGAGAGATAGAGACTTTTCTCAAATCAAGAAGGAACACTTTGTCTACTACCCATGATTCCAAAATGCTAGAAGAGTTTAAACATTTCAGACTGGACACCTTTGCAACTTTACAGATACTATAATATTCTTATGTTAACCTAAATCTCAATGAAAACATTTTATGAATTTGTTTCTGGGCTTTAAAACACCAAGAATTTTTTAAAACACACACACACACACACACACACACACACACACACACACACACACACACACACCCCCCCCCCCCCCAAAACAATTACTATAATGGCTTGAAGCAACTTTGCTGGTAGGTATTAATGTGAGATCTTGTTTATGCCAAGAGAATGGAAACAAAAGGTAAATCAGTTTCTACTACAATTTACCATTTAGGTTGCTACTGAGCATGATCTGGCTGGTAAAAACATAAAATGCGGGTAGAATATTTTCACCCTTGTTACAAGACTTGAAGCCACAATAATTAGAAGGGAAAAAAAAAGGAATCTCTCAGTCTGTTTCTCATGTTGACATTTTCCTCTGCTGAGTTCAAAGGATGCCACACTAAAACCAAACAGGGCAGCAAGTCACACACCCGGTGGCTCATCCCAGGGTGTCTGAAGAGGCTCCAAAACAGTGAATAAGCAGAGCGTGCCAACCCACAGACTGTGCTGCTCACTTTTCGGGTGCCAAAGCACCCACACTTGCATCCTGAATCAGCCACTCAGTCACATACCATGGATGTGTAATGTATTGATTGACCTGGCCATTTCATGAACTGCACTGTGAAAGGAGAGAGAGAAAAAAAAAAAAACCCTTCCATAGTCTACCTGAACATATTTCACCGAAAAAGTGTAGCTGCAGAGTTCTGAAGGCTTTAGGCTATTGGGAAATATATATGCATGTTACCTGATAGTCTCCAACTGCCTGCTACACAAATATTCTTTCTACATGGTGTTTTTTTTTTAAAGGATGAAAATATATTAGCCATTTATTTCAGAGGATTAAAACATTTAAGTGACTACAGCTAATGGGATCAAGTTACTGTGAGGGTCAAGTTCCCAAACATGGGGGGATCTGTTTTTGATATTAATAAAAATAATAAGTACCCTCCTGAGGAGGAAGAAAGAAACAATTCCTTGCACACAGCAAAAGGGGCTTTGGGGGCTCTCACGTAATGAAGCAACATTCTTTAGAGCTCATTTTACTTTCTAAATTAGATTTCAAGTTTAGTGACCTGGTCAAATCCCGCAACAATGAATTTTAAGAATTTAGATTTCGAGGCAGAAGTACCAAATGTGCTCTGTTGAATGAGGTTGCAAACATGTGCGGCTCTTCTTTTTTTTTTCAGAACTGACTTTCTGAGATCACGGGGAAACTATTTGTTCACAATGCTAATGAAGACATGTTCTGTTCTATCACGAAACCTTTCGCTACATCATCTTTCCAGTTGCAATCATTTAAAAGAAATTACTCACATGGAGTAAAGGTTCACATATTTACCCTCTGCCTTAAACTGAATAAAAAGCCACAGAAACAAACAAACAAAATGCTTATAAAATGGGGAAAGAAGGAGTTCCCAGAGATAGTATCTGTTTTCTGACAGCAGGGTACAAAAATTGTGCATTTATATACTCTGAGGGCAGAAGTTCAGTTTTGATCCACTGAAAAATAAATCAATTAATGATCACATGCATTAAGATATAAATAAAACTAGTTAGCATATATGTCTACTTGGGATGAAATGATTCTAAATGCAAAATAAAGCTCTGAAAAACAAAAAGAGTATCAAAATTATTTGGTCAAAGGAGTTTTCAGGTCCTATGACAGTTACCTCTAGCAAATATATCTGGTGTGTATTTAAACTGTATAAATAGCTGGGAACTTGACAAATTGTAAAGCCAGGGAAAGATATATTACATCACTTTTCATGAAAGCAATGGCATTTCTTATTCCCTGGTTCAGAATTTTCTGGATCACCAATTCCATTAGTCAAAGGTTCCCCAAGTCAAAATCTTTACTGATCATCAGCAATCTTTGGGATATTGCTCAGGGAGATTCAAAGTACCCTGTTGGGGTTTATCCACAGGCAAATAAATGCTCCTTGTAGGTGGCACAAGATTCAATGTGCATCCATTCCATGTTCTTTTGGACACTGATGTAGAAGAATACAATAAATAACAAGGGCAATTGTATTGAGAATTGCACAATTTGTCAGAAGGAACACACTTCCAGGCTTTCACGATTACTAATTTTAACTTAGTGTCAGCTGCTTTTGGAAATTTCTGTCTTGTAGGATGTAACTTCACCACTTGCTCTCACTCAAAGAAAAAAAAATCATTTCCAGTGAAAACAAAAGACTATAATGGAATAGTAGCGAAATCTATTAATGCAACCGCAATCTTTGCAGAAAAATCTGCTTAGCTGTCATCAAGTGGTTTTTCTACCCGAGGTCAAAAATCTGAGACATCAAATTTGGCAATGAATATCTGAAGTCATTTGAACAATTGGGTTAAGATGGAGCTGGTATAGCTGGAAGTATTGGAAGTATGTGTACCAATTTATCCGTGTGTATACTGACTGTTTGCCCAGTGATTCTCTCCACCCCCAAAACAAACGGCTGCTGTTTCTTGCGGGTGAAAGCCTGTCTGGCTTTCTCAATTCCATCTGTAACATTTGATGAAACTTGCTTACTTGTCTCCTCTAACCTAAGGGTAAAGACTTTGAGGGTGGGAACAGTGAGTGGCTCGTTCATCTTGTATCTCTGGCATCCGGTCATTTTCAATCAATCAATCAATTAAAAGTTTTTGAACAAGTTCAAAATGAATCTTAAAATGCTGTCACTAGTGAAGCAGCCTATATTTTTCAGAGATAAGCTCTATCTTGCTGGATCTGCTAAAACTGAGCTAATATGGAGGCAGAGAGACATAAGTCAGAAACTGGTTTCACCATTTCCTTCCTGTGCAACCTTTGGTAAGTCAACTCAACTCTCTAAAACTTTTGTTTTCTCATTTATTAAATGAGCATTGTATTAGTACCTTGTTAAACAGGGGAGGACAGTAGATTGTGGGTTGAAAAAATTAAATGAATAATGCCCATAGACTGCTTTGCCTGGCATTCCTCCTGGAGTAGACATTCCATAAATGTTAGCTCTTACGACTATTATCAGTAGTAACAATAAGGACAGCAACCGATAGACTATTAAAGATGTTCTCTGAGGCTAGTAAGAAAACATTAGAAAGATCTGTTTCAAGGAAATCACTTCTTGACAGTTTCACATGCTCGACTATCCCAGGGCTGCGATCCACTGGAGAGCTGAGATTTAAAATGAAATGGCACAGAGTAGTAAACACCAATTCCGTAGGACACCTTGGGGAGGAGAGGTTGTAAACCCAGGGGAAAAGAGAGCTGGGCTGCCCCTCACCTGAGCAGTGGAGGGAGGAGGGTTTGTCTTTCAAATGAGTGCCGACCTCAAGCACAGAGAGGGAGGCAAGGATCAGGTCAGAGGTTAAGACACACTGCAGAAGATTTGCCAAAAGAGACAGACTCTGGATCATGTAATTTTGCCATGAATCCGAAATTAACATTTACTTAACCATTCATCTGTTTTCAGTGACTTTGGAGGGGAGATGTAAAAGGCTTTTTTTAAAAATCAAGTCTGTCAGAGGTATAATGAATTAAAAAATTAATAATAGCCTAAAAGGTGGATCATAAAGAGAATTCACTTAAAAACTGGCAAGTTCGGCAAGGTTTGTTATATATCCAGTTACATGTAATTCATGGCAAAAGGGGGATAAAATGCTGGATTGAAAATAAAACAACACCTCTTAATGGAATATAAACTTTAAGTTTACCATTTCATAACGACTTGGATATTACATTAGATAAAAACTGGTATTAGTAATACTGTACTCTTCTCTAGCTGAGGATTCAACACCATCCCGTTCCGTAAATTAGCTCCGATTTCCACTTACTACTCTTTGAAAGTGTTATTCCCCTGCCACAGTAGGTAAATTTTGAGATCTTTCCTCTCTAAAATATTAGGGCTGATATCCAAGACATATAGTAACTTAAGAAGTATCCCTACTTTCGTATTTTCTTCCATTCCTATTTTCTTACTAATTTTTTAGGACATGGTGTTTAAATTTCACTATTAATATCAGGTAAATATTTTGCACAGTTTGCAAAACTCAGAACAACAATGAAGCTCTATCTCTTAACACAACATATAGATGTGTTCTACTGAGAAAAAAAGAGATGCTTTAATGATTATCAAATATAATCTTAAACGAAATGTTACAGCGTTGCCGGAAAAAAAGGAGACATAGCTCCTTTTTTATCCCCTTTAAAGGGGATATTTATCCCCTTTAAAATATGCCTTAACACAAAAAGCTAAAGGCTTGTTAAAATATTCTAGATGGTGCATAGGAAATAGACGGTACTAAGAGCAAGGAGGGTTTTTCAATTTTATTTCAGTTTAATTTATTGTGCTACTTATCAATGACTCTAAGTCCACTTGTATTGGCTTGTATGTGGGATAAACAGCTGTGCAAATGATCTCAGCTTATTTGAAGCTTGAGGATATAAAAATTGCCGTCTAGAAAAGCTGCACCCCACCCCGCTAGTTAATTCTTCAATAATTTTACCCCTCCTTTTCCGCGGAGATTGGCTCTAAGAGCCCATCATCCCTGTCCTCTCAGCAGCACAGCTTCCGCGTCTAATTCCTTATCCTTGACTCACCGTCAAGGCGCAGGTAAAGGAAGTTCCGAAAAGCAAAGTAATCCTCCATGATGGTCATGAGAGACGTCATCTGGCAGAAAAGCAGCACGCGGTGATTAGTCGCTCTCAATTTTGGCAGAATACGATCAAGTAGCTCAAACTTTCCTGAGGCCCGATACAGCTCAGCCCTGAACCCAAAAATGCAAAACAAGAAGGCAGTATTACTGCTGTCTTCTTGAAGGATCCAGTAAAGCTTTGCTTTGCATAGAGTGCCCTGTGTATAGTAAACACTCAATACGTAACTGTGGAATGAATGAAGGAATATCCACTCCAAAGCAGTAAGAGTAGTTAATGGAACAAGAAAATGGATTTATACAAAACTCATAAAGAGTGCATTATATATGCGAGGTGTTATGACAGAAAAGGAAACCTTCTCACGTTCCTAATGCTCTCTCTCTGTCTCCCTCTCTCCCTCTCTCTCATACACACACATACATGTATATGTCGTATTTCCGTAAATCTCTACTTATTAAGTAGATAAGATTATTAATTTAGGGCACTGAAGATTCATTCAAATACTTATTCAACACCTACTATGTGCCAAGCACAATGCTAGGCACGTGTATAGTGATAGTCAAAATAGAATCTTTGCCTTTAAAATGAGTAATTACAAATTGTGATTAAGTATTAAAAAGAAAAATAATAACGTGCTTGCTTCGGCAACACATATACTAAAAAAAGAAAAATAACAAGTTGCTACAAGAGAACTTAGAGCAACACATGTTATCTCTTTTAGATGAGAGTTTGACAGACATCAGCCCTGGCCTGCTGCCTATTTGTGTAAATTAAGTTTTATCAGGACACAGCCATGCTCACTCATTTCTGTTTGTTTATGGCTGCTTTCACACTACAAGGGCAAAGTCAACTAAGTGAGACAGGGACTTTTTGGCCTGCAAAGGTGAAAATATTTGAGGTCTGGCCCTTTAGTGGGGGAAAAAAAAATTGCCAACCACTAGTTTAGAGTGTCAGGGGTGACCTCACTGAAAAGAGAACAGTTTAGTAAAACCTGAAATAATGAGTAAAAAGCAGTCGGATTTAAGTATGGGGGCTTGAGAGTGGAGAGAACAAGATTCCAGGAAGTACAAAGAGTATGTGCAAAGGCCCTGAGGACTAAAAGAGCCTGGTGAGTCTGAGGAATTGAAAAAATGGTGTGCATGGCTTAAATGTAAGTGAGTGGAGAACATGGGAGATGAGAGCAGAGAGGGAGAGGTGGGGAGTGGGTAGAAATCCCACAGGGCTCCACTTGCCACACTGAATGTTTTAGTTTTAAGTGCAATGTAAAGTGGTTGACAGAGTTTAAACAGGGGCGTGACGACACCGACAATATCTTTTTAAAAGATCACCATGTACACACACTGTGTGAGAATGGACTGGGGAGGTGACAAGAACCCTGGCTTATACAGAAATCCAAGTCAAAAACGTGATAGTAATATGTACTGCTGTCAGATGGAGAAAAGTGTCAGTGAGCTAAAGGAGGGCTTTGTTTCTCCACAATAAATCACTTTTCTCTTTTAGCAACGGGGATGTGTTACATGATTAAAACTTAATAGTAGGGTTGATATTGTTGGAAAAACTTGCAGCTGCACGTGCAGTCTGTATCACTGAAATATATCATGTGGTAGTTGATTTTATGACACAGTATGTGTTATCTCTAAAAGACACATTTTCAAGTGTAGTTCTTCCCAACGTCCCTCCCCTGCTCTGAGAACTGTTCTCCAAACACCACCTGTGGCCATGTTGCTACCCTGGGCAACCTGAAGGTGCCAGGAGTTACCAGGGAACCCAGAGGAAAGAGAGGCAAGGAGAAGCAGGAGAGCCTAGTGACTTTGTTTCTGGATGGATTCCAATCGCTGGTTCTTAGCCCAGTGACAGAGTCTGCCCTGGGGACCCAAGAATGACCTCTATATCCTAATAATACATTTTCCCTGGTACAAAACAAGCAAAACAGAGACTTTCTGTTAATACAAGGTTCTTTTTTGTTGTTGCAAGGCATGATTCTCTGCGAGGTCCATTGCTAATAAAAAACATTTCTTATACAGATCATATTCTAACAAATTACTGTAAAGTCATACATATTTATAGCACAGGAGACATTTCTACTCCTGCATGTTAATGTTAAATATCAACTTGAAATTTAATACGATAAATCCTCTTTGAGCCCAAGCTACACTATTGGTTATAAATAACCACCTTTTGAAGCTCTGACAACATTTTTAGAACTAGGACACTATTAAGTCTATTAAAGGAGATCTATGTCCTTTGAATAGCCACTTACTCAAGGCATGCAGTAATTTATGTCAGTAAAGTGAAAGAGAATGCTGATATCATTTTGGTTAACAACTTTACCCTATGCTGAGGAGAGGAGAGCTGAGGAGGACGGCAGTATGTATTTGTGTGATAGGAAACACTACAGAGAGAAAACTTTAGGTAAGACCAATAAACTATTTTTGGGAGAAAAAAAAAATTAAGATTTACCCATTGATGACCCCATTTGAATAGCCCAGGTGTTCAGCAAAGGATTCCTTTAAAAGAAAGAGAAAAAGAAAATGATTGAAAAAAACAGCGATATAATTATTAACGTAATGATTAATCTTTTCATGAGGTCGTCCTATTTCTAGAGTTTAGTTAAACAAAATAATAAATAAGTAATAAATACTTGTTATAAGATGAACCAGAAATTCAATGTCTTTGCATTCAGGTTTTTGTTCTGCCCGAAATGTATAATGTATCCTGTGAGTTTCTGCAAGTCTCTTAGATGCTCATGCTGAGATGACAGGGCTAGTTCACTCATTAAATAGTGACTGAAGTAGGCAGGTACTGGGGATCCAGAAACAACTAAAACATCTGCTCCCAAGGCGCTTAAAGTCTAGACTGGAGGAAGAGCTTAATATAAGCCAAAAAGGACTAATATATACACATAAACATTCTGTGACAATTTTTTAAAATAAAAGTAAGGTGATCATATGCATATACTATATTATAAATCTTAGTTTAGTGAAATCCTAGCATCCCTTCTATACTGTGCCTTTCTCTTTTACAAATATGGCCGAGTGTACACTGCTCCCTCAGGTATCTGCTTCTACTTTCAAAATACAGAACTTAATCACCTAATCCCCTCTTCACTGATTCTGAGGGAGAAATACATTAGTGTTCTCCATGTGGTTTTCCCTTTTCTACTTAAGGAAGGGGAGACCATCTGTGGAAAAGGAGAGGATGTCACACCTCCACATTAGCCACCAGCTGTCTGCCTTTCCTGCTTCCCTTCTTTCCACAATCACGGAAGCTTTTCCTCCAAGGGGAACAGATCTTTCCCTTTGAGGTCTCCTCTCAATATGCTCGTCATTCATGGTAGGCTCAGCCCTTCAGAATGCTGCCCTGACAGCAAAATTAACGCTGATGTACAACAGCCAAAAACCCCACTTCAACTCACCCCAAGAACCAGGCCTTCTCTTTCCACAGCAAGCCATTCCTTACTAGATTTTGAGGTTCCAACCCTATCTCTAAGCAAGGTTGTAAAAACCAGAGACAGCCTGTGTCGGTGGACTGTGATAAGATTAGGAATCAGTATCATTTGAAAAATACTGTTTTCTTTCTCTGGTTCGAAGGCTCCAGGGGAGGCAGTGAGCCGACCTGAGAGAATTGGGCTTCTGGTATGACTTAGTCTGAGCAAAGGTTGTGTAGTGAACAAAAGAAAGACAAAGCAAAGAAATACACACACCATCTCTGATCCTTAACTGTACTACATTAGCCAGTAACTGTGGCTTTCACTTCTAGGAATATGCTCCTGAGTTTTTTTTATGTTAAAAAAATTGCAAATCAAAGTCTGTTTTTCTACTGATTGCTATTTAAAGTAAATATGCATGCATTGGAGGGCATGTTACTTAGCCTTAGCTCCCTTTAACAACACCCCCGCCCCCCCCAGACAGAAGCTTGAGAAGAGAAGGCGTCATCTGCCTTTCTAACATGGCATAGCATGTTTGGTTATCATTTGTATGATAACCAAAACGAAGGAAGCTTGACACTTAATTTTCATAATTTCTGAGTCCTCAAACCCCTTTATATAGCAGAGTAAATATTAATTATCTTAAAATTGTTTATGGAAAAAACGCGACGGTGGGTGAGGTTAACCTGAAATGACCTTATTTTCATTTTCATCATTAGATTTTCTTTTTGGCTCGCCCACAACCCCACATACACCCCCTTCCCCACTAATTCACTGATACCTTACATCGTTTTAACATGTCATCAGTTTACAAGATGCTTCCTATGTTAATTTTTTAAAGTTCATCCTCCTGCCAGTCCTATCACCCACTACCATTGCTGATCAGAGAAGTACACTAAAACTTGGAGATGCCGAGTGATTTACACCAGGTCACTACATGTGAGTAAGGATTCTAAACTCCAGGGAGCAATCTGAACTACAAAGTGGTCTGGGGTAGGGACTCATTGAACATGGGATTCTCCTTCCACTGTATGTTTAAATAGCTGTGGCTTGTTTGTTGGGGTGTGTGTGTGTGTGTGTATGTGTGTGTGTGTAGTATTGTTGCTGTTGTCCTTTTACCTAGATCTCGGGCTTTTTAGTCTATACTCTGCCCTATGGACTTGAACGACACAGCAGTGTCAGGAGTCTTTCTAATGCCCCACCACAGTTGGGACAGGGCTCCAATACGGGGAGAGGGTGTGCAATGAATACTCTTACCTAACAAGTGCGATTACCAACCATAAGGGAGGAAAAAAAAAGAATCGTCACAGTCAAGGATATTCAACCCGATTTTCATGCTGTGATCATTTGCTCTTAATTTCCCAGAACCTTCTAGGTATTTATTTTTTAATAAACTGGTGCAGACCCCCGACCCCTGCAGTGCCTTGCCCCAGGCCCCTGCGCATGCGCAGTGGGAAGCAGGCACTATTACGTCCGCCGGCCAAGAACCGCCACCAGACCCACTGCATCAGCAGCTGCACGGAAGAATGGACGCTACAATTGCGGCTTCTTTTCCTTCCTGCTCAAGTCCATCGCTCCTCCTGGGGTGAAACTCCATAAATTTAGGAAACTTATTCACATGTAGTGAACACGGCAGACAATGTCCTCCCTCCCCCCTAAAAATAGCTTCTTAGAGACCAGAGTGTCACTTTAAATTAAAGGCCCGAATTTATGTCGTCGTGATAGAAGCCAGAAGGGTAAAATACAAATTTAAGTAACAGGCCAAAGTCGTTGTCTTTTACAGAGAAAATATTTCAAGAACGTTTTTCTCTTTAACAGGTATAAATACATTATTTTAATATTTCGCACGGCATCCTTCTGAGAAAACTGGATGTATTTATCATTATCTTCAACTTCTGAGCTTCTACCATAACACAAGGCAATTCACAGTACTTACCCAAACCCACACAATGAGCCATCGCTTACAACATTTTCTCACTACTTTAAACTCTTGGTTATAAAATTCCAGATGCTCGAGTGCTTGGTGCCAAAAATAATCCATAACCAGCAAATTCACATTTGTCAAGTCAGCCCATTAAGCTATCAGACCATGTTGTTTCAACTTCCATCTAGGTTTTAACCCTGTTGTATTTTTTATTTTTAAAACAATTTTAAGTGGCATTAGTGGGAAAAGTGCAGTCAGGAGGAGGGTCAAAACAGAGAACGTGGACTTACCTCAATGTGCTGAAACATGTAGGGATGATTGCAGATTTTTCTCAATTGCATGATAGTGTTCATAAGTGTCTTAGCACCTCCCTTCCCCTAAGAACAAGTGTAAAGAGTCAGAACAGAACAAATAATTAACTGATCAGATATTTCTAATTTTTCAAAAGTGGACTTCAATAGAAAGGGCAAAGGGTTGTAGGTCCTCTCAGTAGCCTGCACTTCTTACGGTCCAAACTTCCTGTTATAATATAGCAGTTTCTGAGTTAGATATAACACCTTTCGTGTGACTAAATTATCTTCCAGAAAGGAATTTATGTCAAGTTGATGGGTTTGTGACATGACTGTCTATTCTCTGGTTCTGGGAAGACAGAGAAGCACAGAATAGATGCCCAAGGAATGGAAATGAATTTTCAAACCTTCTAAAGTGCCACCCCACATTTAGGTGGAATACATTTTCTGCAGAATTCACATGAGTGGAGCTAACTATTTTGGTGATATGAACATACGACTTTCTTCCTGCCCCAGTGTAGTTTATATTAAGAGGTTAAGAGATTTTATTTGGCAGCTGCAATAGCTACAAAAAAATTCCAGTAATTTGCTGTAACAAGTCAGCATTAGCAGAATGCTTCCTGGGAACATTCCATGTCACAGCCATGAGAAGACGTATGAGGGCACCTTGAGTTGCATCATCTTCGGCCACGTACCTTCTTATCTTTCTCAGAACCATCTGTGAGAAGGATCCCTTTGGCTTGCATATGGCGGTACAGAATCTTCTGCAGAGCTGACATGTCACACTTGATCACATACTCAACCTGGAGTAAAACGAACAGTAAGTGGGTAAGATCGGGAGAGAGAAGGTGCTTGCTCTAAGAAGACGGTTGAGATGCGGCAGCTGGTGGCACTGTTGGAGCCATGAAGGTCCTGTTTCCCCGCATGGATTCCTGGAATGGAGGACGGGATGCGGATGGTGGTGTCATTCTGATGGAGGGGTCTTCAAAAGGTTCTATGTAATTGAGGCTAGGGTTGTGTTTTCTGAAACTTCTTGACTTATTCCGTATTTGAGAGAGAGAGGCTTGACAACTGTTAAAACTCAAAGATGTTCAATGCAGAGGATCTTTTTAGTATTTCCTCTGTATCCCAACTATATCCCCCTTTTGTATGAACAGAACAGTTTTAGGAAAAACAGTGACTGGCCAATTTCCCATGATATTTTTTTATAAAACTTTTTTTTTTTTGAATGGTCATATATGGTTACTCCCAATACTGGTCCTAAAGTGAGACTTACAATAACAGTCTTAGGTTGACGATCATTAACCCTGCTTTTGAGAGATGAGGATACTACGTAGTAAGGACAACAAGTGGAGGAGGAGAACTGATCCACAGCTGGACTCATCTAAAGAAGGCATCGACCATCTAAAGAAGGCAAGGCTGCATATATTCCATTTGAAACAGTGCAAAAATCCAATTTAAAACAATGAAAGGGAATTCCCGTGCCTGTGGGTTAGCACACACCTGCAATACTTCTAGCATGCTCCTGATGCATAAAATCTGCCTGGATTATTTCCTGTTATTGTTTTTCTTTATTAAAAAATAAAAAATCCCCGGAATACAAATGTGCAATTTTCATAATAAACGTCAGATTTATGCCTAGAAATCTGCAGAATGTGATTAAAAGTAAATCAGCAAGCTGCCTAATGTTTAATAAACTGATTAAAAGTGATCAGGTTATTTTCAGCTCTGAGGACCAGAGCGTGGAGGTCACAGATGAAGAAAAGATGAATATTCATTCAATTGTTCCTTTAGAAAGAACCTGTCAGGCCTGACAGACCCACAATAAATAGTCTTCTGCCACTTGTTCTGATACACTAGATCAGAGAAAGGCTGGCTCTCTTGCAGAAGAGTTGAGAAAAGCAAGTGACCTACCATCAACTTGTTTTAGTTTTTAATGACTTTCTTGGCCAGGGCAGGGAAAAAAAAAGTCTCCGAATTTAATAAAGTACAACTTTTTCAAGACCTGTTAACTCTCAATGAAATTTGACCATGGTGTAAAAAATATGTTAAACGACTTCAGAGAAGTATAACGATAAAAGTGACATCAAGGCCTAATGTTACTGAGCTTTTTGTAGGGACCAGGCACCGTGCATAAGTGCTTTATGTGCCTCCTCTCATTTCACCACACAGAAGCTCTGAGAGACAGTTACATTTAGAGTCCACATTGTATAAATAAGGAACCCGAGCATCAGAAAGGTTAACAGATTGGCTCAAAGTGATACAGCTACTTAATGGTGCAGTTAGGACTAATGGTGGGTGTAGTTAGGAGTGGAAACAGAGGCTGCTCTCCCCAGCTCTATGCTAAGAATAGCCAGGCAGATGTTCACCTTCACCGGGGCCTCCTTCCTGGAAGAGACAGCCCAGGCTTGTTTTCAAGTGCCTTAGGGCACACAGATGTAGGTTTAGAGACAGAACCCGGCACCCCCTTCCCCTTGGTTAGCTACTGCTAAGTGCCAGAGGTGCTTGGCAAGCAGGAGGCATGTGTGATGAAACCATGCAGACAGGGATGCCAGCCATCCCACAGTGGCCACGTCAGCAGAGAGGACCCTGACCTTCTGACCTTCCTCCCTCACACCCTCAAGGGATACCAGAAGCTGGTGAGATGGGCGTGATCAAAATCAGCGTCCTAGGCTTCACACCCATATTTTACATGTGCTCCCTGCATCTTCCCAAACAATTCTAAGCTATTTTGTTTGATTTTGTACTTTTCTCTAGGCCTGGGGCATTCCTGAGTCTTAATCCTCCTTTTTAATCCTACTCTACCTTGAGGGCCCTTTTTAAGATCTTCCACAATCACCACATCTAACAGCCAAAGTCAATCTTCCCTTTCAGTTCTCTCAAAGAAGTGGTTCCGAAGCTTTTTTGATGGAATTCCCTTATCAGGAAGACACGCTAAAGCACATCTTCTCAGTACTCACCTCTATATTTATTTATGAATTATATGCAAGTGCTCATGTTGTCGCAAGACGAGTTACCTTTAGGGTACAGGTCAATGTTAAAGGCAACTGATTTCTACACGTATTTCAAGGAGCCAATTTGATGACATCTAATTTTTTTTTTTCGGGGGTGGGGGGGGATTCCAGTCCAATTACCCCATGATGTGGCTGATAAAAACCCACACTAGGAATAGAAGAGGCAGGAGACTGCCGTCTTCTGATTGTTCACCTGTTCGTTTTCAACCTGCAATCCTTTGTACAATCTTTTTGGGCCCTTCGTCCATTCTGGGGGCTGGGTTATTAGTTCAGTTAAAATCAGATCATCCGAAATCCTTTTATCTGGGTACAGAGAAAACCACAGTGCCTCACAACAGGAACCTGGCTGTGAGGCTGAGTGGATGTTCAGATGCTCTGGGTAGTGGAGCTCCCTCTGACTCCGCCCCCCGCTATAACCTACAGTCGAACCCAGGTACGTAATTAACTTTCCAACGTGTACACTACGTGGGTACCAGTGTCAATCTTTGTTAAATATCAATAAAACTTAATTTTTTTTAATTTTTTTATTTATTTTTTTATTTTTTTTTATTTGTAAGAGAAAATTAATATAAATGGTAGTTCTGAAATCTTTCTGCACCCCAAAGGACTGCTAGTAAGCACCTCTCCTCCCAAGCACACACTCGGAGACCCCTGCCCTAAAGTGCTTGAATGCCTGGAACAATCCCGATGGGTTGGACGATGACACCTTTCATTGTCATGCCATTGTTCAGCATGAACAGATCTGGTCTCCACACCAAGTCTGTTGACCAATCACATGATGCCTCCTACCATGTTTTCCTGAAAATAAGACCTAGCCGGACAGTCAGCTTTAATGCGTCTTTTGGAGCAAAAATTAATATAAGACCCAGTCTTATTTTACTATAATATAAAGACCAGGTCTTTATAATATAATATTATATTATATAATGTAATGTAATATAACATAACATAATACTGAATCTTATATTAATTTTTGCTCCAAAAGATGCATTAGAACTGATTGTCTGGCTAGGTCTTATTTTCGGGGACACATGGTATTTCTGGAGTAGCTCTTGCTCCTTTTATCCCAACCTGGGTGCAGTACAGTGCACAGGACAGGCACTCAGAGCTACGTCTCAGGACAGACTGAACAATTCTAAAGTAGACACACAGACCAACAGTGAAGAGGCGAAGGAAGCTTCTATGATAATCATGCCATTTGAAACTCTTGGGTCTGAGTTCACCCTCCAGAAATGTGATGGCACCTGATTAGAGTATGAAATGCAAGTTCCTCAAAATACGCTGGTGTTGTAGGAAATGAAATCTATGACTCTTTAATAGGGACGATTCCCCCAACAAGTCAGGCTTGTGAGAATCGCTGGGGCTACTTCTGTTCAAATTATATGTGAAACTGAGGTGCCGACCTCATGCTCATGATAATTATCTCCTAAGAATTCGGATGTTAGTAAAAGACCAAACTGGCCCCTACCAGGAGCCAAACCAGGTGATAATATTATCACGGGTCTCCTCCCCTCGAACCCTGTAAAACATACTCAACTACCATGTGTGATATGTTACCACTTTCTGAATATAGAGATTTCCAAATAATAAGATGAAATCTATGAAAGTCCCAGGTTCTGGGATCTACAAATACAGCATGAGGGAGGAACAAATAATGATTAATTATATCAAATATTCCAAGTTTTTACATAACGACTATAGAAGTTGCCCATTTAAACGAAGCCTTTTGGTTGTTTTACACAGATTATATCAAAATCAGGATGGATTTTAGGTAGCTCAACCTCTAGTTAACCTCCGACATTGTATACATACTGTAGCATATTTAGACATCAGAATATACACAGCCAACTGCAAGTATAGTTGTTTCTTTTTTTTAATTGGTTCTCAATTATATTAATTAACAAAAGGGAGAGTCAGCAAAGACAACCTCAAATGGGAGCTAAATTGTAAAATCAATTTTTATTTAGCTTAAGTTGGGTTTTACATAATCCCTTTTCTATGAATAGTCATTCTTCCCTGAGTGTAAAGAATGGATTTTATGCCAGCAGCTAGCTGGTGGTGTTACAGGGGGAGGTGGGTGCAGTACATTCTCTTGTTCATTAGGTGTTTCATTAGACTTATAAAATTATTAAATACCCATTGATTAAAACTAATTCTTATTAAATACTCATTCATTAAAACTAATTTTTCTATGAAGTAGAGCTTCATCTCTCAAACGGTGGCCCTTACATGCCTGCTTTAGTTTCATTTGAGGAAACAGATTCCTGAGGTCTCTCTAGCTGTACTAAATAGAATTTCTGGGGCCAGGGTTGAAATTTTGTGTTTTAAAGAGTTTTCCTACTGTAAAAGTCAACAGTAAGAAAAGAAACAATCCAATAAAGAAAAACAGGCAAAAGATTTGAGCACCACTTCATCCAAGAAGGCATATGGAGGCCAAACAGGCACATGAAAAGACGCCCAACATCATGTGACATTAGAGAAGTGCAAATTAAAGTTGTAAGATACCAGTAACACCTATTGAAGTGGCTAAAAATGTTACAAAACGGATGCTACCCGATGAGTGCTGATGAGAAATTAGAGGAAGTAGAAGGTTCATACATTGCTGATGGAACTACAAAATGGTTCCGACAGTTCCGAAAACAATACAGAAATTTATTATAAAGTTATGTATACCTTTACCATACGCCCAAGCAACCCCACTCCCAGGTATTTGCTCAAGTGAAATGGAAACCTATGTTCACACAAAAACCTGTACACAATGTTTAGAGCAGATCGATCCATAATTGTCAAAAACTAGAAATAACCAAATGTCCCTCAACCAAATGGGTAAACAAACTATGGTGCATCCAGGTAATAGAATACTATTCAACAATAAGAATGAACCAACTATTGTTGATACATGCAACAACTTTGATGAATCTCAAATACACTATGCTGAGTGAAAGAAACCCAATGCAAAAGGTCTGATGAGACATACTGTCTGAGTCCATTCATAGCACATTCTAGAAAAGACAAATCTATAGGGATGGAGAACAGATGAGTGGTTGCCTGAGGTTAACAGTAGAGATTGGGTTTGACTAAAAAGCAGTAGCACCAGGGAATTTTTTTTTTGGGGGGACTGGGAAATAGAATTGATCTGTATTTTGACTGTGTGTGTGTTTAACACAACACTGCAGTTATCAAAACTTCTAGAACTATATATCCAAAGAGTAAATTTTATTATATGTAAATTAAAAATAAAATTAAAACACACTTCCCTACCTGGTTCTTTTTCACAAAAACATTTGAGAATTATTGGTATAGAGTAATTATAGTTAGCCTCATCCTGTCATTAGCCATAATTCCTTTCTGGTTGCTTTACATAGGCGGAGAAAGACATGCACGTTGTTTGTGGCTATAAACAGACTGTAGCAGAAGAAAACTCCGTACCCCCAAGGATGACCCGTAAATGGCCAATTTTGCGCTAGTGCAAAAAATCCTCATGCAGCAGAAAAAGTAGAGAATGACCACTGGCCAAACCACATCAACAAGGCCACATACCCATGCAAAGTGATTAGCTCCCCCACTGGCCATGCGAGTTCATGGGGACAGAAATGTGGGAGGGTCACAGAAAGTGCAAGGATGAGAGAACAGTGAGAAAGCAGTAAACAGGAAAGCAGAACTCTGCATTAATAATAGAAACAGCAACACAAATAGAAAATAAAGAAGATGGTAGCAGCAGCTGTCACTAGTTGAGTGCTCACCATGAGCCAGGCACAGAAGTATGAGTACCACCATCTGCCTAATCCTCTCAACAATTCTGTGAAGCAGGTATTATTTATTTTCTAGTTCACTGATAAACACTGAGACCCACTGGATTAACTGACTTGCCCAAGTTCACACAGTTAATAGGAGAGAGAGAGAGAGCCGTGGGGACCCTGGTCTACTCTGATGGCAGAACCTATGATCTCCACTCTACCAAGCTGCCTCCAGGAAAAGGTAGCTCTTCCATAGATGCTATATCACATACGGGGTATTTAACATACCTCAACTACCATGCTCTGGGTATTAAAGAGTATAAGGAAACATACTTTACACAGGAGACACACTCTTGAAAATCAAATCTTAATTTTTTTTGTTTTAAGTTTATTAGTACTCAGGAAACTCTCTTGTGGAAAGAACCATGAAATAAATACTTTAGTAAAGAATTCCTTCGTGATATAACTGATCACCCCATAATTTTATGCTGCAAAAGTTTGGGTTTTTATAATGGATTTTCTTAAAACAGGGCACACTTTCAACTTGTAATGCATTTTTTAAAATCTATCTCTATTAGCCAGTCCTGGAACAAGTAAACAATATTAAGAAGTTTTATGGAATGAATAAATGAAGGACTTTAGTTAATCGCCTCTTATTTTATGCCTCTTCGAAAGAAACAAAAGGAAGCATGGGACAAATTAAAATCTTTAACATTCCATCCCTATAACTTGTAGGATCTCAGCAACAGCATGATGGGAAGTAGCTCAAGGCAGCCAGCCACGTGACCACTGTACGTGGTCCCCAGTTTAGCTTTTCAGTAACTAAACTCCATATTTAACAGAAAGGGGAGTACCCAAAAATGCCAAGGTCAACAGTCTTCAATCCCCAAGATGCATTCACTAGCAAAATAAATAAATATTTAGGCTTTTGCTGCAATAAGCATGGTATAAAAACCATGTTTGTTTTAATTTTTTTTTTCAACTGTTAATGAATAGGGGACTAGGGAACAAACTTCTCTCTCAGCAAAGTGATCAAATTTGTACACTATTTGCCAACTCCCACTTAAAGAACAGGATGAAACAATCTGTCCAAAAAATAGAGTCATTACACAGAAAAACACAATGATGCGAAATAACACATTTCAGAATTGGCTCATCTAAAGAGAAAACCAAATCAAAATATCTCATGCTACAAATAGTACACAACGCCAAACAATCTATCTTCAAGTGAATTAAACTTAGACCTCAAATGCGTGGGGTTCCAAAATATAATCAGAAACATACTAAACTAATACCCAAATCCAACCAAAAATTGTGTGGAGCTCAGGGCTCAAGTGACATTCTAAAACACTGAAAACTCAATGTCCAAAAGCAATCTGAAAAATATTCTCTCAAAATGTTCACAGGAATTTAATTTTTATGGTGTGGGACAAAAAACATGCCCAAGAATAACTAGATGATGGGTCTGTAATTTGCAGGAACTCTATTTTTGGTTTCCTATCAGAATAGTGACATTGCAAGCATCAAATATTTAAATTTCCAGGAAACTTGGCAACTGTGTATTTTACTAGGCCCTTTGGTGATGGTATTTGGCAAACAGAACACTTTTGTGGCACCTGCAGACTAAAGTCAATGAGGTTAGTAACTTAAAAAAAAAAATCTAAAATTAAAATGCAATATTAATTAATCTAATGCTAAGTTGCTGTAAATTAAAGTTAAAATGTAATGAGACTCAATGAATTTGGTAATTTTATAAAATCTGCCCAAAGCTTTTGGAAACCTGGTTGAATCTACACTAATTCCTCTAGCTTCTATCAAACATAATAGTCCTTTAAGATATTTCCAAGATACCTGTAACTAAAATACAAGCCTGCTGTTTTAGAAACACAATTTCAGGTGCAGGTACTTCAACTATATTGGCAGGGGAAGAAACTACAACTTTTGCATTTGCAACATACTTTTTCTGGAAGCTGGGATTCAACTTCTTTCTTCAGTCTCCTCAGTAAAAATGGTCTCAACACCTTATGTAGACGCCTGATGATCAATATAGTTTCTTCTTCATTTAAGTCCACCTACAGGAGAATCATAGATAAATTCAATTTTTTTAAAAAAACAGGATGTTTCATGTAATAAAGCTTTGTGTTACATTTATTATTCATTTCAATCTATGATTGAAATTTTACATGTATTAAGTTCAGGTCACGTACCCCTTAGAACTCTTCCCAGCTGCCTATCAGGTGGTAATAAAACAGCCTCTAAAAGGGTGTTTGTCTTAATGCTGAGTGTGGAAAAGGGCTCATAAGCTACCGGTTTTATATAAATAGTGGTAACAACAGCTCAGAATTTTATGGGATACAATTGGCAATAAAGACTGACTGAAGACAGATGGAACACGAGTAAAGGGGCAATAGTTACTGTGTTCTTACTTAAAATGGAAGCATTAACTTAGGTGCTTTGTCTCAGATGCAAAAACATACCAAGGGAACAAGGCTTGAACACGAAAATGGAAACAAGAGTAGGTCCAATTTATGTAAGTGGGTTTCTAAGCCACTTTACCTTGCTCTTCCTTTTTTCTGCCCTGATCTGGTTCAAATTTAGTCATATTTATAAAATCCTCTGCTTTCTTTCACCTTCCGTTAACCTCTAGCAGGCAGAGTGGATTGACTTTATCTTCTACAAATGGGCAAGCCAATTAATTACTGAGAAAAGGCCAATGACCTCAAAATTAAAAGGCTAAATAGTTCCAACAGAAATTTCCCTAAAGCATTCTTAGTGGCTTTTCATTCCTATACTTAAGAAATCACTAAAAGGACATATACCCATTTGTTTTCTTACAATGGCCCATGTCTTCCTTTCACAAATGAACTCTAAAGTAGATCGTGGGAGAAAAGATAGTAAGAAATTTGAAAATGGCTACTTCAGGATTTGAAAGGCATTTATGTACAAACGAAACTAAGGCTCACACTAAAATCTAAAACAAAACAAAACAAAACAAAAAGTTCAGTTTTACACAAAAACTCTTTCTGTGAAAATAGTTTCGACGGAAGCCCAAGTTTATAACACAGAAATATTTGTTATAAGGTGTGTGTTCAGCTGGTTGAGTTGATCTGGTTAAATTGATTCAATAAATATCCCTACATTCATCCTCCCTGGGGCCCACAGATAGCAGTTAAGCATTCCACCATCGTGAACACTCTCTGGTGGCGTGGTTAACATACTGGCAAAAAACAAAGAAGTCAGGACACCCCACACGTCACTCGATCCATTTTCTTCAGAGGGAAAACACCCTGAAATGAAAACATATCCACTCACGGATTAGCTTCGTAAAGTAACATTGTAAACCACCCTATGGGTTTTCTGCCCCTCTTACATTCTCAGCTTTAGGTCCTTTCATTTAATTTAATTTCATTGTCATTCAGTGGAACAAACAAAAGTTAGCCCAGTACCCTTTCTCCAGTCATGGCAAATGGAGCATTAAACCACTGTTCAAACGTGCTGCAGCTCTTAAAAATTGTGGGCAGGAGGAAGTTGAGAAGGGCCCAGAGTTCCGGGAGCTTATTCTGCAGTGGGGTCCCAGTCAGGAGGATCCTCCTGGGGGCCACGTAATGAGTGTTCAAGACCTGAGTCAACTTGCAGTGGTGATTCTTCATTCGGTGGCCTTCATCCACGATCATATATTTCCACCGAATCTGTAACACAAGAGGAAGGACCAACATGTGGTGAGCAAGGGAAAAGAACAACTACTTCCAACAGGCAAGTGATGGAGTGGAAAACCAAAGAACCCATACTTAGTACAAGATATGGTGTGAGTCTACTTAGAATAAAAGAATCTCAACAGTCTGTTTCTCGTACCTGATAAGGTCATGTTGAAATACCTTACGTAATAATGGAAAGTGAAAGCAACAATGCTCCTTACAGGCCATGTAATTGCAAATCACCCTTTTGCAAAGAAGGACACAGAATGAATGGTTGGGGGGCAGGACTAGCTCCTGTGTCTCCCAATCCAGTTCTCCTCCTGTTAATGCTATAGCATGACAGCTGTCCCAGATTTAATGGTCATGCTACCTCTGCTCCTCTCCACTTGAAGCAGAATTTAATGACTGATTTTTCCAACATTTCTTATAGCTGAGACATTCTGGCTTTGTGCCTTCTTTTCTATTACACTGGCTGACTACTGCCCTTTTGGGCTTGGCTCACTCTTCTTCTTTTTCTTTTTTTTTTTTTTTAAATTTGAACTAGTTAGTTGCTAACATTTAAAAGTTAGAATATTTCACATAAAAATCTGGACATCCAGCTTCTTTTAAAAAATCCTGGCAACTGGATTCTCTCGGTTCACACATATTCCTTACCTGCCAGGTCTCGGACACCTGTTTTAAGATACCTAAAATAAAATAACATACTCGTCGGCAGGGAGGGCAATGCTAAAATATCATTCCTCTATTAATGCTAAAACTTCAGAATTGAACACAATATACTCCCACAGCACGACTATCACCCCAGAAATTAAGAAGGACCATAGGACACAATCTTCCTTCCAAAGTCTACAAACAGTCCTCTTCCTTTCTCACCCTTCAGTCCTCTTCAAGGTCATTGTTCTCAGTTTCTTAAAGTGAGAACAATGAGGAATGTTCCCCTAAGCCTATCCATTCCCTACAAAACAGTGGCTATGGCCAAGAAAAGCATCTGGTGCTCAGATGTCCCTGGATCCCGCTGCAAAGCTCCCAGAGAGAGGAGGGAGACGAGCAAAGGATTCCATACAGTCCTCGTCTTCCTCGTTAGAAGCACCAGGAAAGTCAGGGGAAAACAAATAAAATCATCAGTCAGGCTGGGATGTTCAGGTAAAAGAAATCCCCAGAGTTAGTGTTTTTTCTTCTTCTACCACCTCTAAGAAAGTGTTTAAGAATAATTAAAGCTGTATGATCAACTGTCCTAAACTTACCAACAGCATGAAAAGAGGCCAGCAGAGAAAATGTGCCTAAATAAATCATCTAAATCCACTTGCCTGCCTAGTTTAGCTTGTGAAGTAATAAACAAGGAAATCAGAGGCTTTAGATTTTGCTATTGGGTCTACAACTAATTAGGTCTTCCACTTGGAAAAAAATGACTGCCCTCTTCTATATCTTCATTCTGCCAGTAACAAACAAAAGCAATACATCTCATTACCAGGCATCTCCAATGAATTTTGAAATAAAGATGCAGAAGACAAAATGTGAATTTGTTTTAAAGGATCTCAAATGTATAAACACGTTTTCATAGTAATACTGAAAACACATCATTTTTGACACTGCCAAATTCATCTCCGAGTATGAGGAAAAAGAACCTAGCATTGTTGCCAGTGCCATCTCAATTCTGAAACTTCCCCTGGGAACACATTTCCTTTATGTTATTTCCTGTGATGCCAGGCAAGGAACACTCAGTTCCCAGAGCAAAGGTTTAGTGCAGAGATAGAGCAAACCCCAGAAATGGGGATTCTGTTCAGTTCTGGCCATAACTTAGTTTCAGATTATAGTGCTTTCAAAACACCACCGGGCAAAAGAAATTACTAAAGAAAAAAAAATTAAGTTTTCATATTGCCTCCATGAAAGAAAACTACTTCCATCATTCTACATGAACATATTAGGAGGCTAGATGATATAACTGGAAAAAAATTTCTATTTTATGGCTAAAGGACAACTTAGGACATACAAATTAGGAGACATGTAGGTTGCAGGTAAACAAACAAACAAACAAACAAACAAACAAAAAAACCTCTTTTCCAGTGCCAAATAGTCACAGAAACAGCCCCGAGTAATTTAAACAATAATAGCCCATTATTTTACAAGGAAAAACCTAAACCAGGGGTAGCAGAAAAACCGCAGCTCGGAGAAATGTTCCCATGGAGAAGACTATATGAAGAGGTGCCCACTCATCTTTGGAGAGACAAAGGCACAAAAGGAATGAAGTTTCGCTACTGACAATAACCCAAGGCAACAAAAACAATTATTTCTTCCACAAGCACATTCAGGGCTGCTGGAGAGAAAAAGAGTTGCAGGAGGAACCCAGGTGAATTTTTTTGAGATGTCAACTCATTAACTTTGACAGGACAGGTAAGAGCCCCAGGATCAATGACATACACCAAAAAAGTAATATGCACAAAATGAAAACCCATGACCAAAACACATCTGACTCAGAAAGAAAAATGAGAGAGAAAGAGAGAAGCCATTTAATGATCATATTATACTACTGAGTATAATTTGAGGAATACTTTACACTCCGGTGTGATGTCCATAATTAGAGATAAAAGAATTTTTTTAAACATACCTTTGCAAGAATGTGCTTGTCTTTTATGATATACTCATAAGTAGTCAGGAGGACATTGAATTTTCCACTCCGTAGCTGGGGTACAAGGGAGCGACGCATGGCAGGGGTGCCCTGAATAGAAAAAAAGGGAAAAAAAATATATATATAACCCAATGGAAGTACGTGTGCATTATTTCTCACTATTCAGAGCTTAATGGAGCCCTAACACATGACTAGAGATTGCACATATATGCATTATCATATACGGATGCATTATCCATGAAGCAAGTGCTTGGTGAAATCGCACAGGTCTGGACACTTTTCAGAATCTTAGAGAGGCTTTCCCACTGAAAACTGAGGGGAAAGAGAGAAAAGGAAATTACAGTGACCTCGAGGTAGCAGAGAACCCGCTGCTCTGCTGAAAGGCTCCATTTCTATGGGAGCCTACGGCTGGCGGCCCGGGCACCTGGGTAATTGCCTAACTTTGCAGGAACAGTAGGCCTGGCAGCACCAACAGTGAGGCAGTCAGCAGCGTGCAGACTGTGCGGTATTTGTCGTTTGTATTACTCTCATCAGAAACCTCGCAATATGATAATTAACAATTTTCTTCTGCATTTCACTATCTGAAAGTAATTATGGTTTATTACAGTAATCTTCTTGGGATGATTAACTCTCCTGTTTAGTACATGATGTACATGACAAAACTTTACAACCAAATACAGTTCACAGATGTGCATATGGAACGAAGAAAATAGGGTCTATTTTTTGCTGTTCCACGTTTATGTATAATATACAGCAGTCCAAACCTTGTAAGAAATTTTCACCACAGAAGGAGCCCATTTGTCAAATTCATATGTCCAGTTAGAAAGAGTCCTATAAAACAAACAGAAAAAAAAAGACATTTGTATAAAAATCAGTGTTTAAAAAGATGTTCTTATTTATGTTCAGGCCTCACCTTGAAAGGGACTAGAGAATATAAAGTATCTCAACCACGTATTTATTTTAAAGGTGTGGGAATAACATTAATTTAGAAATGAGCTGCCACAAAGCATGACAAGTTTGTTGTGGGCTCATAAAAAAAATCTCATAAGAAAAAAATTAAAGAAAGCATTAAAATAGAGGGCAACCCTCCCCCAAATTTTAATATAGCATTAAAAAATAGCAATTGCCAAAGTGATTTGATGAGTCTTTAAAAACAGCCACACATGTTCAGAGAAAAGTTGAGTCAGGAAAAAAATTACAAAAGCACATGAAAGTATTAAATAAATCTGTCAAGAGGAAGCAGGGGAAGAAATAATGAATGCTTTCTCAAAAAAAAAATAAATCCCTGACAGTGTCACCATAATATACAAGTCAGAACATGTAAACTACAGATAAAAATCAAAATACATACTGAAAACATACATAAAATGCAAAGAATGTCTACATACTATGGATTCAGATAACACAGACTAAAAAGGTCTGCAAATAGTCCTCCTATAGAAAAAAATTTGAAGACAATATTAAAATAGAACCTTTTATTTTTTTTCTCAAGGTCCACGTTTATATTAGCACTGAGACCCTCTCAGTGATTAAAACTGCAACCAAACACCCAGGGACACTACAGCCAGGGAAGGAGGCTGTGAATAGGTCTTCCTTCTCTTTGGAGTGTCCACTAAAGATCTATAAAGGACAATGCAGTATGCGAGACACTGGGAATTCAATGGTGAACAGCAAAGACCTGTCCTTACAAAGCAGCAAAATCACTGAAAGTAAAGTGCATATATTGAAGGAAATTTAACACAAAATGCATAGGTAGGATTTTTATTTAGATTCTGCTTTACAAGATACAATAACGGAAGATTTCAGAATATACAGTCTTTTGAATATATGTAACCTTTTGGGAACGGAACAAGGAATAAAGAAATCTTTAAATTAAAAATTAAAAAACCAAGACCTTTCCCTTTCATGAGCCACTTACGGAGTGATGATGAATACGGCCCACTGTACAGTATGTTGGCTTGGGCCGCAATGCTAATTAATGGCTGATAAAATCACCCTGTCCAGTGCTTAAATAGCCAATCACAGAGGCTGGGAGTGGGGTTGAGGGGTGGGAAATAAAAACCTAAACCCAGACTTCCTGCTCTTGGTAGCCCCACTACATACTACAATGCTGCCTTAAGTGTAAAACAACGACAAGCGACTAATAGGGCACTCCACAACATACAGAAAGATAACTGCAGAATAAATGACTTTACTTACGAAAGGGGAACAATGATGAGATAGGGGCCATTGAGTCTTTTGTGCTCCATCAGATAAGTGATAAGTGCAATGGTCTGTATGGTCTTTCCCAGCCCCATTTCATCAGCCAAGATCCCGTTCAAATTGTTATTATACAGGGAAACCATCCATTCCAGGCCCTGGAGCTGAAATGAAGAGTAATTGCTTCAATTATCGAAGATCTGCACAGGTAATTAATACTAATACAACTCAAGTGAGGCTGTGACTTCTTAACTCCTCAGGGCTATAGGTTGGATTTCCCACAGTAGGAAAGTCAGGGAAGCACCAACACAAAAAGAATTTAAAATATGAGCCTGTAATCATCCCTGCTGCTTGGCAGGTGCTGAGTGTTAATCAGATTTAGAAATGATGGGCTGGAGCATACTGGTGGGATTTTAAGCAGCTTTGCTGCTCATCCCTGCTTAGCATTTCACAGTATATGACATTCTAGAATTATTATAAATGAAGAAAACCCAAACCCAAACCCATTCCAACCATTCCAAGAACAAAAAGTCAACGTGAGGATTAAAGACAAACAAATCAGGAGGCAGGTTTGGCTCGCAGATCCCAGATCATTAGAAACAGCCTTCCCCTGGCACAGTTCCACTGGCAAAGAAGCACCTCCCTCCAGGGCGGGATCCCCTCAGTGAGGAAGCGGGGTGACCAGGGAGCCAGGGGCTCGCTCTGGGCCCACAGGAGGGCATTTCCTGGTGGAGAGAAACCTCCCCGGCAGCAATGTGGGCCCTTCCCAAGGGCAGCACCCTGGAGCTGACTGCCGGGAAACATGTCCCCCGTGTTTGTGAAGCACAAAAGCACTGCGCCAGAAATGCAGCTTTGGATTCCCTGTGTTAGTACAAGAAAGTTTTGGGTGAAAATACAAAGTTGTTATACCTCCCTCTCCCAACCAATAATTCCCTTCCACCATCATACCACAGATGCTAGATTTAAAAGGTAGGCTCAATTAAATATAAATATATATATTAGCTAATGTCAATTTAGCGTGCTAATGAAGTTATACTTAGGGAAATGTTAATTTTAGTAAGTTTTATGTAAAAACAAAGTGAGTGATTCATTTATTTTAAACTTTATGAAATGACTGTTCTAAGCGAGGGACCATATGAGGAGCTATTGCAGATGGGTACCTAAGTGCGTAAGACACATGCCTCCCTTCAGAAGCTTGCCGTCAAAGAGAAAAAAATAAGCCATTTACATATACACATGCACCAAGAAATGGCTGACAGTGCCAATGTCCTACGTATAAAATTGTATTGGCCAGAGTTTTTCTTAGGGAGAGCACTGCAATGGATTGAAGAAATATGTTCATATGCCGTGTGCAGTATCTTGTGCCATGCAAGACTCCAAGTCATCCTAAAGGGTTCTGCAGAACAACGGCAACACCAAGAGCCTGGAGAAAAATGGGAAGAGCCTTTGAGAAAATGGGCAAAAGATAGAGAGGGGAAGTGAGGAAATGACTGGGAACCCTAGTTGGTGGTTAGGAAAAGCTGGGTGCCTGTAACATGACACCAAGACCATTAGACCTTTAGAAAAGTGACTAAATGCCAGAAACATTTAGACACTTGGTAGTAGTGAATTCTTTTTTTAAATGAAAATTGGCAAACGAGCTGAATTTCGCATCTCTGTTAATCCCACATAAAACAGAAGCAGAAACTGGCAGCAGAAGGGTCTAAAAATTGATGAAAATTGTAGGAAGTGATTTGGACTTTCCTAGACCATGGATTTGGAGGGGTTGGATATTGAACCAAGCTTACATAGCTTTCCAGGAAGTAACAGGAAGACCTTAACAAATACAAAAACTTGTCAAGGAGCAAGAAGGTAGAAAGTTTACTTATAGACAGTGATCCAAGAAGGCTTTGACCTCCAATTATTAATTGTGAGAAATGGAAATGATCTCATCGGGCAGATGTGGGCAATCAGAGTCCAGGAAGAAGGAAGTTTATAAGGGGGTACAGAGCAAGGCATGTTCTGGGATCTACTGTAGCCCAGTGCAGGAGAAGGACATAATAGTCACATGTGGAAGCAAGGCAGACAGTGACAAAAAGTGCTGTAAAAGGTGGTGGATGGCAGCAGAAATCAACATGGCATTAAATTACTTATGAATGATCCAAAGAATGCATCTCCCATATATAGACATACAAGAACTTATTAGAACATCCTATGAGTTCACATCTACATCAGGTACAACAAGTCAGATGCTGGCCACTTGGAACCTCATGAAACTCGCGTGGTCAATGGAGAACACATGACCTTATTGCGGGCAGAGCAGTGGTTGTCAAAGTGTGCTCCAGGGACTCCTGGGGATGCTCAGACCCCAGGAGATCCACAAGGCCAAACGATTTTCATAACAACACTAGGGCGTTATTTACCTTTTATATTGTATTGACCTTTGCACTCATGATGCAAAAGCAACAGTGGGTAAAAACGGCTGGCACTTCAGCCCGAATCAAGGCAGGACTGTAGCAGTAGTCACTGCATTCTTTATCCCCGAGCCACAGAAGCAGACACAGTGCCAAGTTTTAAGAGTGTAGAATCCCTGACCGAATCCAAAAAGTTTGAGAACTGTTGGCCTAAAGTATGTCCTTCCTCAAGTATATTCTAAAAGACACTTGTTTTATAAGGCGATATATGAAAACAAGGTTGGGTGGCCAAAGGAATTTGGGAAATAGAAAGTTCAAGTTATTTTATTGCAGGACACTGATGGAGTATACATTTATATTTGTAGACTCTAGATGTGCTTATGTTTATCTCGGACTACCAAAAGGGGCCCTGTCAGGGTGCCCATATAGCTGGTTGGCTCAAGATAGTCCTGGCTTATGTCTATGATCAATTAATAAAGGCCCCTATTCACTCTCATGAGTATCCAAATTTGGAATAGTATATTAAATGGGAATCCTAGTCACAGCTGATAATATTTCCCATATTGACTTGAACACAGAACCTATTTTTGCTTTTCTTTTTGAGGTATACCTCATGGGACAAATGTTCCAAGGAACACACTTTGGCAAACACTATGAAGTGGTAGGAGACAGAAGGCAGGAGCAGACCTCATTCCAGACAGGTCAGATGAACCATCTGTTACGTTTACAGCCTCATTTTCTTCAAAGCACACATCTCACCACTTCACTGTGACTTAAAAGAGAAAAACGCACACAGGTAATAGACACTGCCTCCTAAGGTGGCTGAATCCATAGCATCGAACTACTAAAATGTCAGCAGCCACCACTGGAATCTCTGAAGAAATACTTCATTTGTTTCCAGATTAGATATATACTGCCTGTACTCATAAAATGTGCCCGGGCTTTCCATTTTGATGAGATCCACGATGAAACGGTTACACGGGTCCCACAACCATAAAAGAGAAAGCAGAGAGGCCCTAGTAAAGAAGGTAAAATGGAAAGTGCTCCAAAAGCAGAGTTAGAGGCACAATGAAGCGAATGTCAATATTATAAGCAGTGTAACCTAAAAATGCCTCACTGTCATCAAACCTCTTGAACAATCAACATGCGCACGACATATTCCCATCAAAATTAGGTAGAAGGCTGTGACTGACCGCAGCAATAGAAAGCACACCAATTACCTGATAATGCTTCAGGGTCCCGTTAATGAGCAGGGCAGACTGCTTCTCCACCCTCTCTGAGATGGCATGAGCCACGGTGTAGTACGACTGCGAGCCTCTGGCACTGTACTGCATGCTGTATTCATCATCCACGTCTTGCTTAGCTGTCCTGAGACCGGGAAAGTGGACAATCACACCCAGACATTTTGGTGGGCCTGTCATTTTATCTCATTCCAGAAAAATGAAGGGGAAGCCGAAAATAGCTGCAGTAGGTGTGGTTTATTATTTATCACCCATTATTTAATCGCCTGGCAATTAAAATACATTATCTGTAATCCTCACCAAAAAACTAAGTAAGGTGGACATTATTGTTCTCATCCCCATTTTATGCAATGTGGAGGACTTCAGGCTCAGAGAGGTTAAGTAACTTGCCTGGGCCACAGAAAAGGTCGTGGAGTCAGAATTTGAATGCAGGCCCGCTTGATCTCATATGACTGGTATGAACATGAACCATACCTGCAGATTAACTTTGCCTGTGAAGCTGTCCTCGGCTCTCAGGATGCGAAAACAAATCCTATTCAGAGCACTGCCTAAAGCTTGGAGGACAGCTGAGAGAGGGCTGAAGTCACCATTAAAGAGACAGGAAAGAGGAAAGGTAGTCTTCCAGTTTCCACGCCTGGGTAAGTTACTATTTTATTCTACAGGCAATGCGGAGCCATGGCGAGGTTCTTAAAACCTTCCGTGAAGGAGGAGGGCAGACTGATAAAACAAAGGTTCCTAAAGTAGGGCATCGAGCCTTGCAGTAAAAGGAGAAAATATTAGAATATCTATTTCTGGTTAAGAAAAAAAATCTCATCACTTTATAAAGTTCTATTTTGCATACTGTTTCACAATTTCCATTTAATATTACAGCTGTACAAGCGAAGAGCTGTGTAGACCAGTGACATAGAGGATGGGGGTTCAGCACAGAGCTGAGTACTCAGATGGGGGGGAAGAGGCGGTTTCAAGGTTTCTGGGATGTTTGCAGGCAGGAGTTGGTGGCTGGGACAGACAGGGGGATGGTGTTTCTCACGTGGGCTTCTGGGTGAGTGTTGGTGCCATTAAGGGAGGAAGGGCAGCGAAGCAGCCAGCAAGAGGGGCGCATCTATTCCATCTGGGATGGAGTGCACGTGACAGGTGAGAAGCCCAGGAGTGAGCTGGAGTGGCAGGAAGGGATTCAGGAGGGACCCGAGGACGGAAGGAAGGAGATGAGCCACCCAAAGCCCTCGGGCCTGGTGGCCAGGAGCTCAGCGTGGACGTCTGACGCAGCATTTCAAGTGGAGTGTGGGCATGAAGTCTGCTTCCTTCCTTCAACAAAATGTTCTAAAAGAAACTCCATAAAGCCTAATCCTCACGAAACGCATGTGCAAAGGAGAAAACTCCTGAGAGATACACACTCAATGATCTGCTTAGCGTCCTTCTCGGAAACTTCTTCACTGTTTGGATCCAGAAGTATTTTCTCTTCGGTCTCCTGCCGACTGGACTCTTCTTCTTCATCCTAGGGAAGAAACAAAGATACGGGGAACATTCCATTTTAACAAGGGAATCTCTGGGATTGGCATTTTCAGCAAAGAGATTAAACAGTATTGAACTTCATAAAAAAAAAAAGGGATCTTCAATTTCACAAATGAAGTAAATAAAATTAAAGGACGAACTAGATTTAGCACCTACCTACCTCTACCGGGCAATACACACCATTCCACTGCTGTTTAAGTCATTGAATTAGAGAATGAAAGGAACCCTCTGAGGATCCCCTAGAACCTGTGCTCCCAAGAATATGTAAAAGTCATGCCAGAAAGAGGGACACGTGTTATTGTTTGGTTATCAGAGTCCTGTAGACCCGATCTCTCTCAGTTACCCAATGATATCCTATATCCCTCTCTCCAAAGCCAGACTCTGGAGATCTCAGTATTGTCCTACTCATAAAAATGTTCTCCCTGATAATGCCAGTGGGCCTGTGATAGCCTCACAGGTGTTCACAGTAGTGGGACTGGAGCTTATACACACACTGTTTTCTGTGGCGACTTCGCAGCGCATGTTTCTGAATATTTAGATTAAAACTCAGTAAGTTGGCAAAGGACGCATTACCTCCCCACTTATCCATTATGTACTACATTCTGCTGATCTGTTGAAAGCTTCACTAAATATACCATGTCCAATAGTAACCACTGGTGTTGAAGGCTAAATCTTTCCAAACAATACAGTCCAGTTTCCTTTAAAAGTAGACTGAAAAAGAACAATGTTTTTCTGACAGTTCTTGAAGTGAAAAAATGTTATATGACACAATATTAATGCTAAAAATCAAGGCTATGATAACAGGTCATTGAGACACTGGGCGGGTAAGCTGAGGGTTCAGGATAATTCCTTCCTTTTCCAGGTGAGGAATGAAGCACGGACAGGTGACAGGACACGTCACAAGTGACAGACCCCAGAAGAGTGACGGACCTGGGGTCTCTGAACCCCAGAGTCAGAGTTCACTCTATTCCCAGCTTTCTGGAGCCATCTGCAGTGTCAGTCTCAGGCTGGCACATGCGGCTTAAGCAGCCCACTTTATCTCATCTCTGTCCCCCAACCCCCGCCTCCCCCGGCTCTCTTACTCAATGAGAAGATTCTTCCAATGGATCATTTGCAGGCCCATTCATCCATGTAAACAAGAAAACATTTTTAAAATTGATTTTGTAAGCTTCAAATATCTCAGTGAAAGAGTAGCCTATACAGAAAAACAGTGTGGCTCTCAAAATATTTGTTTTTTAATAGTATGCTTTTTAAAAAATGTAACTTTTATTATTTTTCCTCTTTGCGCAGTCAGTGTCCATGACAGATTAATTTAAAACACAGGTCCACAAAATAGAAGGAAATCACAATTGTCTTAACATCCCAGTGAGCTATTATCAGTAAGGCTGCTTCGCCTGGTCCACGGCACCCACGGCGCGCCATGAACCAATACTCCTCTACACAGGGAACCATCAGATCTAACGACTGGGCACTAACAGCGCTCTAATACGGGAGATGCAAATCTTCTTCATTTGTAATTATTAAACATTTCACAGTTGACCTAAAGATTTATTATTTCTTAATTTCCATTGACAGTATCCAAGGTTACCCTTTTAGCTTCTAGATAGATTGAATATTCCTTCCAAGAGACTGGAAAATGTGTTTCTCTTTTGGTAACATGTATATCCGAGGAACTCAAACAGGAATCACATTGAAAGAGAAACCAAGGGGATCAATAAACTCATTAAACCAAGCCCATGTTGACCTTTTCACGTAACCTTACAGACTTTCCACTTCAAATAGACTCTAAGGCCCAAAGAACTTCACAAAAATTTTTAGGTGGCGGACCCACTTGGTGGCATGGAAGTGTCTTTCCCAAAGGAATCCACCTTCAGTTCTCCCCAAAAGACCTTCCTATCACTGCAGATTTGATGACAGCTTCTCTGTTCTTGGTTCCAAATAAATTTAGAATTCGCCAGGTCTCCCCATTGGCCAGAAACCCCCAAAAGGTTTGCCCCACCAAAGCTTTGGCAAATCCTCAGCCGCCGTCATCAGCCAAAGGCCAGCACTGAAGGACAAAGCGATAGGACACAGGTGCACCCCTCATAAGTTTCCAAACCAATCAACTCCAAACAGAGATGCGTACATACCTCTTCTTCATAATCAGAATCACTCTCTTCGCTGTCGGACCTGGGGGCAACTTCATAACTACAGGGAAAGGAGTGAGGAAGAAGAGGGGGCTTAGTTCCTTCGATCATAAAACAGTATATATACATGCATGACTTAACTACCATGTTCCACGTGCAAATGACAGATGCAGGTAACAATTTTAACCATTTCAGCAAAGGTCATGTGGCTTTAGTTCCAAGGTTTTACAAGGACCACAAAAATCTTAAAAGCCAAAGAACACTGATAATTCTACTTTAATGCTGTACCCAGGATTCATTTCCAACCAGGCGTCCAGCTGACTTGCTTTGGGTGCTTCCGGTCCAAATAGGACCTTGCCGGTTTCTGTATGAGTTACTTTGACAGGAAGGTCACTCATCTGACTGCTCTCATCTATGGGCTAGAAAGGAGAAAAAAAAAACAAACAAACAACAAAACACATCACCACTTGGTGTTAAGATATTCTCCCAGTTCTATGCTGGACATTTCTTAGGCTTTAGGCTGCCCAGCATCTGAAACCTTTTGTTGTGACAGGAGATGTCATTATCTAATGAGTCTTGGTGGGAAGGGGGAGGCCACCTCCTACTAAAGAAATGGAAAAAAAACACACCAGCCTCCCTTTACACCTAGGGTACCGACCGGCACAAGAGCTCAGCTCCGCCGACTGGATGCACTCACCAAGGCTCTGAATCAGGAGCGAGAAGTTCAAGGAAGCAGGGACCAACAGGCACACTGGCGGGAGGGCACAGTGGCAGCAGCGCCAGTACGGTGGTATTGGCGGTGACAAGCTCCCAGTGTCAGCCATAGCCTCACTCACCAGGTGTATAGTACAGCACTGGGTGCCGCCTCCAGTCAGGTTCTCCAGGCTTCCTGGAGAGCTAGCTGATGAGTTACCCAAACACCCTATTAACACATTGCCTTCTTACTTAAATCAGGCACAGTTGATTTTTGTCATTGGTAACTAAGAACCTAAACCCCCACATCATAACCCTGCAGATGAGGACGATTGCAACGTCATGGTTTCAGAAATAATGGGAAGAGGAAAAGGTATGTAACTGTGTCATCTCATTCCTGGCTGGTTTGGCTTCTGCAGAACCTGTGTCCTTTATCTAAAACCAAACCACCAGGTATCTAGACCAACCATTGGTACCTGTGTGTAATAAAGCAAAAAGCTCCGCTCATTTGAAAACCTGGAGAACAGACCAAGACTGAGCTCAGGTTCATTATTAGACTGTCAGTGAAAAATGGCTTGCTCAGATAATTAAGACAATAAGTGAAATTGCAGAGGCCATGCTTAACCTACTTCAGAGAACAAATTGTTTTTAAAAGGCCTAAAATTGGAGTAATCCTATGCAAATGAATGCCACTGATTAGAGGGTGACTGTACTTTTAGAAGCAGATCCTCAGGCAAGATGTTTGTTTGGAAATGCTTGATTTGTGAGAGATTCAAGTTATCTATCTCCTTAAAAACAATAAAATTCAATGTTTAGACTATTCATTAAGTCCAAAGAATTTTTCCTCAATTATTCTTATTTGGAGTTAAATAAAAATGATAGGGAAAACAGAATTCTGTAGGTTATCTTCTGTGTCTAATGGGAAACGACCTCCCACCAAATCCGTTCTTTCCCTCTTCCTCCTCAACAAGTGCTATCAGAATAAGAAACAATATATTAGCGATTATCCGCAAAAATAATCTTTGAAAAAAGAAAAGGTTTACTCCAGACTATCACTTTTTCCTTTCGTGGGTGCTAAAGCAGTGATTGCAAACACCATCATTTTGCATGCCACGACGATGTCTTTCCCTCATTAATGTGAAAGGGCACCTATATGCTCACGTGAATCAAAGAAGGCAATCTACCATTCTCTATCACCTCCCTTAGAAAAATCATATTCCATGATCTTGAACTATTATAATACAACTTGTTTTATTGCTTTCGATGCCATGCCTCAAAGAAAATTGGAAATCACTGTAGCTGGAATGAAAACTTTGGCAGAAGCACGGAATGAGCACAGCAGAGTGTAATAAGAACATTATTTCAAAACAAACTGAGCAAGATGTCCACTTCGCCAACTTCAGCAAACAGAACACAATGTGCTAAGATTAAAAGGGAGAGGAAAAAAAAGGTGTATGTCACGGGCCCAACATCAGTAGGTAATTTTCCCAAGAAATAAGAGATAAGAGCACTATGGCACTAACATGTTACATCTCTCCTTCTCGTGCTTGTTAATTATAGACCGATGTGAGGCGTGCTTAGGTAAGGCCGGGCTTTTACAAATTAGAGTGTTTCTAAGTGCTCTAATATATAGTATTCTTCCCCCATAACAGCCCACTGAGAATTTCTTATACGTTGGACATTTATCCTGATCCTTTCTTTCCTTGTGACGGATTATAGTGGTTAAGCAACATTTATTGTTCAAGAGGTTTCTGCATAGAATAGTGGTTTCAACCTTTCTTCTGTATCCCGGCTGTTCGCATTCACAATACATCTCACGTGCACAGTGATTCCAGAATGGGAAGAGGCAACCCTCCACCCACCCTAAACCTCCAAGTGGTTTTATCTGAATCTATGAGAGGAGAAGGCAGCTTGAAACAAACTCCTTCCTCATCCTGCTCTGGGGTTATGTCTCCTCATATGAATCACTGGTAGAGAACCTTGAGTTTTCAGAAGAAAAACACACAAAAAAAAAACCCAATAAATGAATAATTGTATTCTCACGATTCAGGAGAGTATTGGAAATACTAGAAAAATAAAGTTTAAGAATATGCTGATGAATCTACAAATAGAAGCTGCATTGTAAGCCTATAGAAGATGTCAGAAAATAAATTAACCTAGTATGTGAATTGTTTGGTTTGTGGAATTTTATAATTTCAAATTAGTTATAAACTAAGGAAAACAGGTTCTAGTTTATACTTCTGTGTCATTTACTGGGCAAATGTAACCACAGAATCACTTAAGATTTTTATACATCCTAAGTTTTCATAAACATATGCTTATACGTGCACAGAAAATTCTGGAGTGGGACACAAGAAACTTAATATAAGTTGACTGGCAGCCTGAGAAGGAAGTTACTTTTCAGTGTATCCCTTTCATACTATTCTAATGTTCTATTATGCTAATGTACTACTACTTTTACTTAAAAATGAATAGCTGAGGGAAAATAAAATTAGTATACCTGGACAATGGTACTTGCAAGGTATGGTAGAGACTTATAGAGCAGAACACAGTAGAAATGGATACAAAATCCCTTACCTCTCCATCTGGTCCCAAGGCAGACTCTCCTCCCTCTGCGTTCTCTTCAGCCTTCTATAAAACAACAATGTGTCAAATGTTATGTGTCAACCAAGAAGATGGACATAGGAAGGACTTCCTGGCAACTCTGGGGTACCTAATAGCATATCATATCATTACTACTCATCCTCATCTAACCCAGCTTAAGTATCAATGCCTTTTATTTTTCTTTCTTTTCGCTAAGACAAAGTATGTATTTTATTAGCAACTTGCAGAGTATTAAAGCCAAGTGTGATTCAAGGCCTGCGCACTAGAGATTTGTGGATTGTGTGTTCTAAGTTCCAAGCTGTTTAAGACATGGCAGCACTGAGAGAGAGGTCAGGATCTGAAATGTTCTTGTGTTTGGCACTGTGAAGACAAATCCTGGTGTAATCAGCTCAGCTTTCCTATTCCCTTAGCGAGTTTTCGAAAAATGTCTATTGAGAATAAACTCTGAACCACACTCTTGACTCGTAAAACTACAAAATGATACAAAATTCTGTGAGTTCTCTGAATGTTTTTCATTCTACCTAATGGGCTTTTATAATATATACTCTTTCCACAGTGGGTATGTGGGAAAATTTGATGTAGATATGGCGATCTCATATAAAATTCTGTCATCTACTATTTCTTAACTATTCCAATATCTTAGTCCGTTACCCTCTATGTGCCTCAGACAGCCTAAATGGAAAGCTAAGGTTATGTCACATTTTGTACACACCCACGAGAGTCTCATCTGCAATATACACAAAATAGTCCAAAATTTCTTATGCTTATAATGCCCTCTTTGACAAGTGAAATCTTTAACATCACCTTTACAGAATCCTTATTTTAAAGTTATTGCTGGAGAGTTATACTATTTCTGGGTAGTATAATGAGGAAAAAACAAACTTCAGTCATTTCTTTATCAAGACATTTAAGAAAATGAGCTTTCCTCCCCCTGGGCCCTTCATTTAATTAAAAATATATATAATGATACAGAATCAATATTAACTCCACTTTGTTTACTTAAGGTACCGATTGTATAATACGTTTTTCCTTTCCATGAAAATAACTCAATTGTCTTTTGACAAAACAGCTTTTGTAGAAAATGTTTAAAATCCAACTTTTTGTCCATATTGAAGAAACGCAGTTCCCATAAATGTTTGAAAATTTTGAAGTTCTTTTATAATTATCTTATAAAAATAGATGTATGTTTGTATGCCAAAGCGCAAGGCACTGCTCCCTTTGATTATGATTTCCCATGAATTTAATTTTCTATTTATGTTACCCCAAAGTGAAAATGTTTACAAGCTCAGAAGAAATGATCAGTATCGCAAAGCACCAGGCCCTATGCGTAGGCTAGAAATACAGAGAGAACAATGGCAGAAAAACTCAGAAATGAAACCAGCCCCTGAAGTTTCCATTTTTGGAATTCTCTCCTCAGGGAACTAACTGTTTTAATTAATGGGAGAAAGTCAATTAATCCCACCATTCTTTCCATACAAATCAGAAGTAAGCTACAAATTTAGCCAACAAAGGAAATCAAATGAGACAATGAATAAGCCAATTTCCAGTATCTAGCTAGTGGAACTGGATCACCATTTCAATGAACAATACGTTAAAAAGCTTGAAGGACCATAAATAATAGAACCAAAACTGTTCTAAAGGATATTCTTCTATGAATATGCTATAGACTAGCAGTGTGTTATCTCAAAACTGCCTCATCATCAGGCCCTTTCATTACTTAAAATCTTCTAAACTGATTTTTAAAATTCTACTAGGTCTCAAATTTGAGAGGCAATGTAATATTAGATTTAAGAAACTTGGTTCTGGCATTAGATGACCTGCTTTTGAACTCCAGCTGCATCACTAAATGCAAGAGACCTTTGCTGTGTGAACTTGAACAAATCATCTCTGTGTCTTGCTTCCCTTAAATCAGGGGCAGTAACAGTTCCTAGTACACCACAGGGCTGTTGCAGGACTGAGTCACTATTTCAATATGTACAATTCAATATCACATTTGATATACACTATGACCGTCAATCTCTACAATGTAAAAGAGTCAACAATAGTCCAAGAGCTATTCTTTTATGTGTATATAAGACTGGCTATAGCACTATCTGAAAACTGCTTCAGTAGGTTACAAGGTCAGGGATTTTTGTTTTATTCACTCATGTATTCCTATACCTACAAGGGTGCCTGGCACTTAAAAGACACTAAATAAATTATTTTGCGAATGAATGAATGAATGAATGAATGAATACAAGCAACAAGAACAACACATATGCTCAATGAAATTATTGTTGTGATTAGGTGTCCACATGTTTGCAAGTCAAAATAGTTAAGAACATATACACAACTCCTCATTGAACTAGCGCTCTGAGGCTGCTCTTACACTCAATTTAGCTATGTTATTATATGAGGTGGAAGGCAGGTGGCAGTCTACTCTATGGCAAGAGATGCCAAGTTCTCCCATCATGCTTTGGATTCCTTCAGATTGGTGAAGATTTCCGGTTGGTGTGCTTTCTTTCATAAATTCATGTTCTCACATCAAACTGGTACTTTATCCTCCTTACCCCCCCAAAAAAACCCTTCCCTTTTTCTGGTTCAAGATGAACACCAAACAGACTGCGGCTGGTATAAGCTGTTTGAGCTAACTTTTCACATTTTCACAGTCTCTGTGCACCTGGTGAAATGGCCTGGTGCTGATGTGGTAGCTGCTACCACGTCTCCCACTGCCTGAGGAATTTTCACATCCAGTTACTGGTATTATGTGACTGCAAGCACATCCTATCAACGTTACTGGCTGATGCCTGGGCTTAGTTCCACTGATTAAAAACAAAACACTGAAGTTCGTCCATTAATCAGGAGTAAAGGAACTTTGTACTGGCTTCTTCCTACCTGAAAAAAGTATGGAACTAATTATGTTCATGGAGGAAGGGAGGAGGGTAATTAGCCTAGTCATGACACAAATTACTCATAAAGACAATTTGGGTTCCTAATTTCCAAGGCCAATGTCAATTCATTCCTTCCATAAAGAAATGTTCAGGAACAAAGTTATGTTCAGATCTACCCATCTTCCTTGAAGAAGCTGTATAAAATAATCAGTGATAGGACCAAAAAGGGCAAGAAATCCCTAAACATGAAAATCCCATTTAAGCTGAGCTCAAGAAAATAGATTTCAATGGGGCACTTTATTTAGATTACCACAACACAGGCCACAAACAGCCTCATTTTGTAAAGAAACCGTTGTATCCCAAACATTTTACAATCAATATTATAAAATGCATGCATTTTATTCCCCAGCAGGTGTTGTTATAATACACTGAAACAACATTCAAATGTGCTGGCATCTTAAAAACTCATTCTGTTTCAATGGAAACCTAACCTTTCAGAAAGCACTTGGGTTATTTTTACTGTCATTTAAGTGGACCTTTGAGCATTAAGATAGGGGATCAGGCAATAAAAAATAGCCAAGAATATCAAATTAACAGGCAATTGCATATTACTTTGGTTGTGCCTTGCAGAGAAAACCAAGTCTAACACTTTGACTCAAGTAACTGGTTAATCCAGTTAAGCAGGACTTTGAGCCAAACCTCTGGTTTCACCCATTTTGACACTGAGCTAATCAAATAAATTTAATCGTGGTGGCATTGTGTTCACTTATCTTTACAACAGTGGATACACTCAAATGCCCAGAGTTACCTAAGAACCCTTCTTTTACCTAAGAAAATCTCCTTGTATAGGAAAGCCGCAATAAACTATATCATCTTCGGGGGAAACATAACAGACAAAAGAACGAAGAAGAATCGGAGATTAACTTGAATTTAAAACAAATGTCTGAACAACATCACTACTTTGCATTTGATGCTCGTCACAAAAAATTATACTAAAAGGCTTTTCTGATTTCTTGATATCTAAAATGGATAAAAACACATTTCCTATCACTACATTATGATGGACAGGTTCCCTCTTCCAGAACGTTCAGTCCTGTGATTTGCTTATGATAGTGCTTGATGAGAGAGAGAATAAAAGAGCTATCAGAAAGAAAAGCAAACACAATGAAAAAGATCCGGCACAGTGTTCCCTCGTGGATTCTGAGTATATTCCTATCAGTATCACGGGTTTCCAAGAAATGTCCCAAGTCAGTAACGAGGACATGGGTCTGCCGGTATATACCTCATTGGAAGATTCGAAAGAGGGAATTAAATATTTATGTTCAGCCTCAAGTCAATAGCTCGGGAAGCTGAACCCCTGAAATGGCTAGACTTCTAAGCAGTAGGTTCGAGTCAGGAGGTGGCATGGACTCCTCACCACAGCTTAAGGAAAAATGCACCCTAAAACCCTGCAAGACAAGACATACCTTATTATCACCAGAAACCATTCTAAATTAGAGGCCACACAATGACAAATTCTCTTTGTTGGAGATGGGGTGGGGAGAGGTAAGCAGAGTCCACCAGAAATAAAAAACTTCCTACTGCATGCCTCAGTAGCGAAAGAACCTGTCACTGTCCTAAAAGACAATGTTCAATTAACCCTCAACTAGAAATAAAATCGTGGCTATTTATTAACTCAACACCACAGAGAATATACAATAAGGGGAAAAAGAAGACTTCATTTCCAAAAATCCTATAACCGCATTTCAGTAATCAGGATCCTGCACGTATACCACAGGGTTACTTGATAAAATAACTAAGATTTACTGAGCAATTGCCAGGTGCCAGGGAACATTCTAAATGATTTAGAGAAACTTTTCCCTGTAACCTTAACAGGGTAGGTACTGCTCCTATCACCTTCTGACAGATAAACAGATGGAAGCACTAGATAATAGATCTTTTAATGAAATATCCTACACGGGAATAAGCAAATTAGTAGGATAGGGTTTCTTACGCAGTTATGAATTTAAAAGACTGTGTGCTAGTAGGATTTGGACAGTGGTCCAATCTTCTAATTTGGCATATCCAATCCTATTTGTACACATCCTGGTGACTTCAGCTAACCCCTCCCTCTTTTTATCCAGTAGTCCCCCCGTAAATGTTAGAGAACAATCATGGCGGAGGACGGAGACCTCAAGGTCATGCTAAGTGCACATAATAGTGCATTCATCCCGGCACACTGCGGAGACTGGTTTCACATAATTAGGGATTTCAATTCCTTAAAAATTATTCCTCCTCTAACACTTTAAGTAGATGCATACAGTTTACTTCTTTTTCTTCCATTTCAAGGGCATTAATGGAAGACTAGGCTGAGAAGAAGTTTCAGGATGATTTATAAATGTACATACTTCATAGAAATGGTTCTAATGGAGAGAAGAGAAAATTAAACAAGGTCGTGACAGGTTAAAGGAACCCCCCTATTAGTTAAAGGAACCCCTTTATCATTCACTAACAACAAGTAAACACAATAAACTCCCAAAGGGAAAAAAAACAGGCCTTCTCTTTCACACTGGGGCTATTTAAAAAATTATACATGAGTTTAACACAAAGTAAAAAGTATCCCTTTCCAATTAAACTACAAGGTACATCATACTCGTCCTTATCAGCATAGTTCCTTGAGTAGTTGCTACCAGCTCGATGCTATTAGTTCCCCGGAAAAAGGTTTTCTCAAAACAAAGACTTTTGACGCTGTTCTTAATTTTAAAAAAATGCAGACAGGTACAGCATAACATTCAATTCTATGGAAAAATACTGAAAGGCATAGAATATTTAAGCTTCTGGACACAGTTTCCCTCCTCGACAAAGGAGTTGGAACAAGCAACTCTCAATCATTCACTCTAATGGAGGGGAGAAGAACTACAGATAAACCAAAGTGTGAAATAATCAGCTTTCGAAAGCATCCATTTTCTTTGCACTGGCATGAAGGTGCATCTGGAATGGGGCAATCACTTTGAACTAAGTCTCAAAGCCGCGTGAAAGACAGTTTTCAGGAAGGACTTGGAAGGGGCCCAGTTTCTTTCTTTATCCCATTTCTCCCAGCAAGATGGCCCACGAAGGAAATACAGCCTGTCCTCCTTAGTCCATCCTGAGAGCATGCCAGAGAAGAGGTAAAGGGCTGACAATGATGTAATAATTCTGCACATTCAGCCATGTGAGATCACCACGGGAGATGCCCAGGGATATACGCAGGGAAGACTGAAAGTGCTTTGGTATTATTATTCATCTGCCAGGAAATCAGGCCCCATCTCCAATTTGACTAACAGTGTTTCTCCTTCACATCATACATTATCGTTTATAATTATATATTTAGGTGCATATTTGATTAACGTCTGTCTGTCTCCTTCTTTCTCTGGGATTAAACTGAGAGAGAGGGGAAGAGTGCTGTTCCCTCACCATTACACTCTCTGCCCCAGCATTCAGCACACTGCCTACATCACAGTTAAGTGTTCAGTTAATATTTGTTGAGCAAATGCATAAAATAGAGTAAGTGCCATCAGCAAACCTGAAGGCAAGAGTTTGGAGGTAGAGAGCCAACCAATAGATTAAGCAGAGCTGGCAGCACCATGAGAAATACTGTGACAGGTTCCTGCTCTGTACGGATTAACACAAAAATAAAGGCATAATCATTGTCACTCGATTATGTATCTTTCTTTGCCCATGATGAGATAACGATCGAATACCATGGCAGGAATCTACTAATTATAAGCCAGAAGCTCAAATTTGGGCCATTGCCATTAGCTTTTACTCACAAAAAAATGTAGAGTATTAACTTTAATACTAAAAACACTAACAGTGACCTTTTTGTGACAACCTCTGCAAAATACATGGCTGGGTTAGGAAAACCTAAAGTGCCATTTTGTGGGATATGCCACATAGGGAATATTATAGCAGTGTATCTGTTTGCCTGTGTGCTCTTCGTGAATTCTGAAAACGTCTTTTTAAGTCAGAAATTGGGAGCTGGAATCTTGCAAAGTCTATAATGCCACCTTGACAAGAAAATGAGCTATTCTTCACCATCGAAATGTCTAAATCCAAGCCCTGTGTCATCCATCGTTCAACTTCACAATAAGGGAAGCCATCTTATACTAAAGAAATCAGGTGTAAGAAGGCACCATCTCAATCATTTATTCTACCTTCTTAGTTATGAAACTGGTATGAGAATTCAGGAGCCATGAAATTAATTATTTTTGGAAAAACATTTTCTTCAAATTATTCAGTGCAGAGAATAAATGATTATATGCTACCAATCCTCAATCTTCACAATTCTGAGGAAGACTTCCTGTTGATGTTTGTACCCCGGCCAATCAGAATTTACCATGAAAATGAAATATCAACCAAGAACTAAATTACCAGACTACTTAAGCTTCAAAGAGGAGCTATATTCACAGGCTTACACTGGCATGTTACACTTGAATTGAGATAGAATATCTGCAGAGCAGAAATTCTAAATCTTACCCTTCACTTCTCGTGATAATTAGGACATATTTTACACAAGACTATTGTTTGTTGTAATCACCTAAAACCCTGACCTGCACGCTTACCTTAGTGTGTGACACAGGGCAGCTGAACTGAATGAACAATTTTGGCATTGCTATCTGTCCAAATAAACAGGCTGAAATTTGTTCCAAAAGTATCCCAAAGCTATCTCTTACATCTTTCTCTGGCTTCTTTCAATCTGTACAGTGCATTTTCTTCTTAATTTGCACTCCAGTTTCTTAACGGAGCAGTCCCCTGCCACACTGCCAAGATCCTTAAGTGAACACTTATTTGTGTCCGTGTTTTTCCTTTTCGTATTGACCATGTGCATTTAATTTTTAAGTACTGTATGAAACAAGGGAAATACGAACTGCATCGTGTCAGCTGAATACATTCTGTCCGTTATGCCCTCATCTCCAATCTGTCGTCTAGTATACCTAATCGACTCTTTCACGCCATACCCTTTGATCTAAGCAATGTTTGCAAATTCAAAAACCTACACCTTGCATTAAGTGTGGTAAGGAGTACTTATGAAAGAGTAATCCACGCCTTAAACTGTTCCCTGACCATACATCTCCAACTCCGCTGCCACCAGGAAAGCACTCACCTTCTTTCTCCTTCTCCTCTTCTTCTTCTCTTTGGCTGCTTGGGCTTGTTTGTGCTCCCAAACCAGGTTGGTCAGGTTGGCCACATACTCATCAGTCTGCTGCAACAGGTAAGCTAAACGCCGGTCTTTCTTTTGATCAATCAGTTTTCTATAGCCCTCTTCATCTTCAGCCTGTTAGGAAAGAAGAACGTGATCAGAGCGTAATAAAAATGTTCAGAGGACACCTTTTACCCCTCATCCCTCCTCTTGACAGTCTGAAGTTTGACTGGTGGTGAGTGCAGCAAACTGAATTTTTCCAGGCTACACGAGTTCACCCACAGTCTGCGACTGGGGGAATACATGGAAGTATGATGCAGGCGTCCCAGGACACCAGGGTTCACGGCAAAGTCAGGACACATAACCATACTATGTCCTGTGATCAAACACTCTTGAGTCAACTCTTTGTTCTTCTGTTTCTTTAACTGCACAAAAGAATGTTAATATTTGACAATGCACCATATGAAGTTTATTCTTAACTTTGTATTTTGGAAATTTTCAAATACAAATATTAATACAATAAAAAGTAGAAAGAATAATCTCTCGTATAACCAACACCAAGCATCAAATATTAACTCCTGATGACTCCTATTTTATTTCTATACTTCCCCTAACCTCCTTCCCCCAATCCCAAACTGGATTGTCCGGAAGCAAATTCCAGACATAATACCCTTTCATTCATAAATATTTCATTAAGTACTTCGAACGGCAAGGATCAAAAGGGCACTGAACAAATAACTACTTATACTTAAAAGCATTACAAACACTATGGCTGATAGGAAAAGTCAAATTTGGGGGGAGTTTTGTCACATATCAGCACTGTTTGTTATGGGCCTAGGTGACTACGGACAAGTCATTTAGCACCTGAAGTCTGATACCGCGGAGCAATAAAACAGATACAATAAATCCCACCTCCACCTCCCATTAAGCAACATTACGAGGTTAAATAGAATAAAAACTCTGATGTACTCTGAGCCATTTCAAGAGAAATCTTTTTTATATGTCCCAATAAAAGGACATCTCAAAAATATTTTCCTCATGTGATGCAGGACAAAAGGAACATGCTGCAAAATCTTTAAGAGGCAGCTCCATCACAGAAAAGCTTAGGATCTTCATTCAGTCCCGAGGTGTCACTCCGGCATTTGCTCAAGTGACAGCAGCTTCATCACCCAGTCTAGCTGCTGTCTGCCCCGTGGATGAGCATGAACCTCAAATGCTATTATAACTCTAATTGCTTTTGGTTATGGTTGATCTCACTTGAAGAAAGAATGATAAAAAACTTCAGTTTCTCTGTTATCTGTATATTGCATCATTTAATTGCAAAAATTAATGATTTGCAAATGCCTAATCATTAGTGTCAAACCAATCTGTTACTGAAGTTCTAATATAGTTTCACTTCAGTTAAATAAGACAAATTTTACTGCTTACTGCTCAAATTGCTATAAAACTGTCTCCCTAGCTAGTTAGAAATTTCTTGGGCAGTCTTCTCCCTCCCAAAAAAGGAGAGGGAGGCAGGAGAAATTCTAAGATGTAGTACAGTACCTGGACACAGAGCCTTTTAAAATAAGCTATTTACTTTCTGAAATCCAAAAAATTAATGAAAACAAAATGCAAGCCATGATTACCAGCAAGGAAGACACTTGGAGTTTTCTGAGGTTATAATTACAGGCTGAGGCTAATGACTTTACGGTCATACAATAAGTAGGCATTATGTCCCAGACAGGATTTACAGGTCATTATAGACCATATACACTTTTGCAAAAATCCATGGTGTGCTCTAAGGTCCAATTCCAAAAAAAAAGTCAATAAAACCAAATACACCGGCCAATAATATAAACCAATCCTTTCTGTGTTATATATCCATTAAAAACTAACGATGCAAAAATAATGGTCTCTGGAGAGCCTTTGACAATACCCCGGCTGTAAACAAAAAAAGCAACATTTCAAAACTAACTTAAAAATCATTTTACATTGTTAGAGAAAAATTTCTGCTGTAAAAAAAAAAGACAAGGGCTTCAAAAAAAAAAAAAAAAAGACCTTAGATTCCAAAATACAATGTAATAAGATATTCATTCAAAATAACTTGTGCCATTAGACTCAAAGAGACAATATTTTAAAAATATTGTCACTTACTGTCATTTCCATCCTACCAGATCTGGTTATCAAAACTCCTGAGAGATATAGTACCTGCTTTTCTGTGAGAAGCTATAATCTGAACAGCAATGCCACACTATGACATGCGAATACTATACTCTTCAGCTGTAGCCCAAGATTTGTGGCATGACTTGTCTCGGAAAGAGAGGATGATTTTACTCCATCACTGCGAAGTTCAAAGGAACGTATTCAAATTCCATAGGCAACTTTTCCTTTCTCCTTTTTCTGTGGCATCTTTAACATCCTTAATACAGAAGGATGCGAAGGGAGCATTTTCCTGGGTTCCTGCAGGCGGGGAGGCGGGGAGGGGTGGAGCGGGGGAGCCTTACCATCAATCTGCGCATCCTCTCCTTTTCGATCCGCTCTGTCTCTTTCTTCTGCTCCCTTTCAGTGTTGGCATGCCAAGTTGCCACGGCTTTAGAAAGCTTCTGGATCTTCCCGGCCACAGAGCGATGGTACTCCTTAAAATCTTTTGCATGTTGCAAAATGCTATTCAGGTATTCCTAAAGGATCCAAAGAGGGGTGAAGAGAATACGTAAAATCCACTTCCCAGTGCCCTATGAGGTTTCAAGGTAGTCCAAGAAAACTCTCAGTGTGTATTTAACAACAATGGAAGACTAGAAACTTGGGACTACTTTGGGATGGATGCCTGCGTGTGTCTCTCTAGCTGAACTATGGGCTATGGGGCTGGTGGGAAAGATGACCTCTCAAGGTTTAGTTTAGTGCCAGCCTGTGAAAGAGAAGTCTCTGAAGCTTCGAGGGTGTGGCCACATGAATATGGAAAGATCAAAAATGGAGAGACCTGCAAAATGGTGATGACAAAATTAAAACCCAATTGCTCTCAAATAAACCCGAGGGAGGTAGGTCTCTCTTACAAGAATTATATTATAAATGTTTCTTCTGCTCTAATTTAAATACTTTAGAATAGTGACTCAAGGTTTTATAGGGAGCTAAACCCTCCATGCATAATTTGTATACACTTTTTAAATAAAGGAGGATAATGTGTCCCTTTATTTATACTAAAGTCCAACATTTTTTAAAACAAAACTAAATGTTGCTCAATGTAGGCATTTCATTGAGCACAGAAAAACAAATACAACTTATAGGATTATGACACAGAATCAAATCCTGTATCAAAATATTTCTAAACCCCTAGAAAGAAATGTTCTTAAATATCTGCCCTTGTGAAACCTCTAACTGGGCCCTTCAAAGAGCCCTGGGTACCATATTTATATTTGTTATAAAAATAACTTTTTGCTTTCTTCTTTCCTTTTCCAAGTTTCCCAGGACTTTGCTCTAGGAAACCCATCCAGTCAGCAGCTTTCTATGGGATTATGAAGATGACATCTGGTTAAAATTAAGAAAGCCCACTTACCTGGCTTGGCCTAAGTTTCCTCGCCTACAGTATTGTGAGACTTCGTAAGCTCCAAGGAACCTTTCTGTTCTGTGAGGCCCTCATCGCCCACAATAGTACATATTTCTAGTTGTTCTGACTCCATACAATTACTTAGTCAGATATCTCTGTCAACCTGAGGAAATGCAAAGCCCAGGCCTAAATACCTGGTGCTTCTGCCGGCGCTTCCTCTCCTGCTCAATCTTCTGCTGCTTCTCCAGTTTCTCCGTCATGCGGGCTTCCCTCAGGGTCTGGCGCTTGCTGCGTTTGTACGCTTTGGAGTTGAGAGCCGTCTCGAGGGTTGTGTCCCGTCGCATGCAGGCCACCACCTCCTGTCTCAACTATCAAGAAGAAAGCAGTAAGAGGGCGTCCCCAAACAGGGGCACTCCGGAACCCTGCCCTTCTCTCGTTTCCATTTAGTGGAGCAGAATGGGGACTCTACAAGTTTCTCAGTCACAGTTGGCCTTTTAGGAAAATGAAGGGACTAAATCATACCAAATGTATGTGGTATTCTCAAAAATGGTCTAACTTTTCTTTCCAAGTAATTCAGAAAAAAAGCAATTATAGCAGCACTGCAAAAGTAAAAACAAAGAAAACAGTAGATGTTGTCCTGGCCTTCAAATAAGATAATTCATTCTATTTAATTATTCTAATGATACCAATTAGTTAATAAGCTTTAAGTATTTTTTACTTTGTTTTAAATGCCATGCTAACATTCTTTTTGTGTTTAAAGATTAATTTAATGATGCTCTGCAAAAAGAATAAAGACATTACTTCTTGTTCATGTACAATAGCACCAGATACTCAATGTTAACTCAGTCTCATATAAAAGATGGAAAATACTATTTCATTTGATATGTAGGATATAAAACTGAAAACAACAAAGGGACAAGACAAGTAACGAAACAAAAACTCATAGACAAGGATAATACTTTAGTGGTTACCAGAGGGTAAGGGGGGTGGGGGGTGGTAGATGAGGGCAAAGGGGATCAAATATATGGTGATGGAAGGAGAACTGACTCTGGGTGGTGAACACACAATATGATATATAGATGATGTATTACAGAATTGTACACCAGAAACCTATGTAACTTTACTAACCATTGTCACCCCAACAAACTTTAATTAAAAAAAAAAAAAAGATGGGAAATACTAGTATTGGCTTCCTCCCACTCCTAACAATGATGTTCTTTGATCGATATTCAAATTTTATACTATATCATGCACTTCTTTTAGATTATCATAAATATAATTATTTACCCATATTGTAGGTTATGTGGTGGTAGGTAGTGGGAATTGGGAAAATACATTAAAATAATAATTCCATTGAATCTGAAATCAGTATCAATTACAGTTAATTTCTTTGGGAAACTCCACAGATAACAGCCTTCTCAGTAATAGCAAACAAAAATCAGAGATCAGTATGAGCCCAGGATAGTGAAGCTAATTGGAAGGCAATCTTATTCCTAAAAACATACCTGGATACTATCCTTTTAACAAAATTTTATCTAACATTTTATCAATGCAGTGTATGAAGTCACCTACAAGAAAGTAAATGGAACTCAAGAGTTTTTCTCTTTTTCTTTTTTAAGCTCTCATCTACTCTCACAAACCTATGGCCAAGTTTTTTTTTTTTTTTTAATTAAATGTATTGGGGTGACATTGGTTAATAAAATTACATAGGTTTCAAGTGTACATTTCTATAATACACCGTAATACATCATCTATACATTGCATTGTGTGTTCACCATCCAGAGTCAGTTCTCCTTCCAACACCATATATTGGATCCCCTTCCTTTTCCCTCTTCTACTACCCCCGCACCCCCCTTATCCTCTGGTAACTTTATTTTGTTTAATTTAACATCTAGTCTACTCTCACAAACCCATGACCAAGCAGCAGCCAGCCACACTGATTCCCTCTTGTGATGTTATAACCAATAAGGTAAATGGACTCCCAAGTTCATACGACAGAAGCAAGTGAGATGGCCTTGTGATTTTAATCACATCCACCAACAGACCACGTCATGCAATTCAACACTTCCAAACTACTACTTTCATTCCTTTTGCATGCCCGGAGACCTTCACCAAACAAACCCATCTGACTGGTGACAAACAAACTCTTTTGGCTGAATGAGTCAGTGTGCAGACCAAGAGACCTGCACCTTTTGGGTTCACAACACAAAACTCACCAAAGTGGAAATTAGCTCTATTTCATTCCACTAGTTTCCTACTGAGTTAGCAATTCTAAAACAGATCATAATGCTGGTTTGTATTAATCAGTGACTATTAAGAACCATAGCAGGAACAATATATAATAATTCACTGATTAGTCAGTATGGGGGTCTGATGGGATCCAAACTTGTGTTGTGATGAATCATCAACAATTACAAAATAGTTTTATGTATTTCCATAGATGCTGTGCTATTAATTCAGTAGAATGGCTACCATACTTGTTAAAATTATTTTCATGGTCATGGCTAAGGTTATATACATTTGTGTCTAATCTATCACCTAACTGTTTTTCTTTAGTCATAAGGGCAAACATGAGCTGTCTCATTTGTTCTCAAGGTTTCATCCACGGTAACAAATGCCATGACTTGGACTTTGTAAACCATAATGCAGGAGAAAAAAAAGTCTCTGATGTACAGAAGAGAAAAACAGTAGTAAGTAGTTCATGTTCATTACTTTAAGTTCTATGCTGCTGGTCTACACGACGCACTATCTTACTAAGTTTATGTCTTTATAACAGTATTGAACAGACTTAAGGAAACACACAGATCTCGAACAGTTACATTGATTTCCTACATCTCAGATTTGCTGGGGAAAAGGTTATTACCTGACGTTGGAAATTGAGTAACCGAAGTGCTTTCAGTTCCACGGTTGCTTTGGTTCGTAAATCTGGTGGCAAAGAGCCAGGCAGATTTTCTAATTCTTGTATCCTGTGAGCTATGCGCGCCTGAAGTCTAAAGGAGATAATAAAATAGGGGCAGGAGAGGTGGAAATAATAAATTACAATTTAGTCTTAAAAGGTAAACAATAATTTTAGGTTTAAATTCATGGCAAAACCTGTTCCGGACACTCATGGGTGATTTCTGACACCCAACTAGATTTTCTGGTGTTAAACAGAGAATAGCTACCTTGGCATTCATGCAGACAGATGCTATACCTTACTTAACACTCTGGTCTTGTACATAACCTTTCTCTAACACCCAGGAAAGAAAGCTCATGATGTATCTAGGAGGAAAATCAAGTGCCATTGCTCACTCTGAACAGAGAGAGAAAATGAGAGGCAGGAAACTCTGACTTGCTCCCAAACGCCCAGCCAGTCATAGTGCAGGGCTGAAACAGCAGAGTTTTCTTTTCTAACTTCTGGTTCTGTCCTAAGGCAATGGGGCCATTTGCCCTCCTTGCCAAGATGCTGCTGACTACGGCTGTCAAAGCTGAGTGAACAAGAGCAGTTTTAGGTGCTGAAGCCACAGAAATCAGCCAACCCAAAACATTCAGAGAGAGCCCTGCCAACCACAGCCACTTCCTTTGTGCGCAGTGCTTGCCGGAGAAAAAAGAAAAGGCAAATTAGGCATTTTTAAAAATCAGGTTTGGGGCAGCAGCAAATAGCAAAGTAAACAGTATTTAAAAACTAAGAGTTTCTGCTGTGGATTCTCATTTTAGACACCATCAAAAATATAACCGTAGGTAGCTCCTCATAATAAAGGCAAAATAAAAATAAAAGGCACCTCACTTTCTTCATTCATTTGGGATCCATTACTGCTACCCATATAAACCAGTTTTAGAATTCACCTGGATCCTTTTCTTACAAATAATTACATGCCATTTAAATCTATTTTTAAAACGATCTCCCCCAAAATCTGGGGCAAAACTGTCTCGGAATAAACTTCAAAAAAGAATAGTAATAAAAAAGGCAATAAATTAAACTTAAGGTTAACTGCATTAATTGAAGTGCATTTAATGCACCATTTTATGTAATTCTCTCTCTCTCTCTCTCTCTCTCTCTCTCTCACACATACACACACACACATACACACACACACACACACCCCCTACAAGGTATAATGGTCTTATTTTACTGATGAGAAAACAGAATTTTGGAGATATTAAGAAACATGCAGACTTCACAGAGCTAGTAAAGGAGGGAGCTAAGACTGAACCCTGCTTTGTCTGACACCAAAACCACTGCAGGACACTGCAGACAATTAAAATACACTTTCTAACTGAGAACATTCCTGGATCTCAACTAAAAAAGTTGATAATTAAAGAGTTTGTTAACAATTAGTATTATAGTTTTGTCCATCTTTATGATGATATATATATTCATATGAAAAAATAAAACCTTCTGTAACTTAGATGCTGCAAAATACATAAATATTTTATATAGCCCAATTAACAAAATAAGCGTTTTTCAAAACTTAATTTGCTTTAGGCAGAAAAACAAAATGTCATCTTCAAAATTGTAAGTTATAGTAAAGGAAATGCATTGCTTTTCATTGACTCACTGAAAACAATATTATGACAGATTCCTATTTTATATGGTACATACATGCTACTGATTCTGATTTACTGAATGATTTATCATCATAATGTGTTATTATAGTATTATCATGGTTACCATGCTGTTATTTCAAGTATGCACACCAACACAAACAACAGTACTTTTAAATTATTTAACCGTGCAACAGACTAAACATTTGTTAGTTCAAACAACAATAATAAACTTTTACTATATTACTCTTTCAGTCAAATTGTTCAAACTCTTCCAATTTTCTTCGATATTCCTTTTACTATTGATACTCATGAGATTATTATTATGTTTTTCTTCACTGTGTGAAACAAACATCTATCTATACTTTATTTATCCAGTTCAATTTCTTAGTCACCTAGCCAAAAATCTCTAAATATAGCCAACTGATGATACATCTTAATAATTAGGATGTTAAGAGAAAAATAGACTGTGGATTTTCTTTTCAAGTATATGATTTGAAGAAAAAAAAACTAAACTGAAACAATTTCACTTTTGTAGAATAAGGCCATAATAAAAGAAAAATTAAATGTTATAATTGGGTGAGATGGAGGCCACCGACATGTTATTATACTTCGTTGGTTCTAGATTTATTGCGGACCTTTTTCATTTGAAAAATCCCAGAACCCAAACCATGCCTTCGTATTCTGGTTTACTCTCTTTGACAAGGTGGGTCAGGTGCTAAATGAAAGAAATAGCTGTTTTTCCCTTAATCTTCTAAAGGACTATGGAACTAGGCTAAATAATCTCAGGGCAGCTGAACGGACTGCAGAGATTAAAATCACACTGAACTGGGCAGGTGGGAATTGGGGGGTGGAGAGAGGAAGTGAGGAAGGGGGAACTTGGGGGGATGGAGTTGGGTGACTGGGGCACTGCAGGGGGTGGGGACCTGGGGAGGTGTACTTCTTCCTGAAATGACTGCTTCTCCAAACGGCCTAGTCATGTGTCAGTGAATTTCAGATTCCCCAGCACAAAAGAATCTCTCCTTAGGAAAGGGAGACAAGAAGCACAAATTGCAAACTGTAGGAGAAGAGGAAGGGTCGTTTCCATAGTAAAATTATATGCATTCAATTCAGCATATGGGGGGTGGGGTACAAAGGTACAGGAGGGGCTTCTTTAACACACAAAACTATCTTTTTGTGGGGGTTGCTGTTAATAGAAATCTTTATTTTAAATAATGCTTCTCTCCAGACAATTTCATCTTCCTATCAATGGGATTCAGCAGGCAGTCTGATAAAGAGATTCAGGATTCTAAACTTCCCGAAACAACAACAGAGGTAATACTGCATAACTGCAGGAGACTCATTTAGTGTCCTCACGAGCACAGAAAATTGAAGCAGAATTAGGTCACTCAGGTTTTTCATACAGATTGAACAGTAAATCAAGAGGGGTGACTGTTCTGGCAAGAAAAAGAGTTCCATTAAAGGCAACAGATATTTGTTCAGGTCCAGAGGAGAAGTTTATGATTCCTGTAGGAGAGTTATTTGAACAGAAAATGACACTGGTACATTTTGTTCCTTCAAGGAGCTGAGTGACACTTTTAAAAAAAGAGAGAGGGAGACTGACTTTTGTAACTCTTCTGATAAAGCGGCCTTTGGCAATTTTTGAGAAAGCATTTTCAGGGTTGCAATAGATACCAGGGCAGGATAAAAAACACAGTAAGCAGACTATGCTTGCTTCTTGAAGCAAGGAGGATATACTACTGTTTTCATACTAAATTCTAACTTGATACCAAAGAAGGCCGACAGAATTCAAAGATGCTCTTCTCAAATAAACTGCAAATGTGAAAAATATCTCCCATGCAAACATTTATGGTATTAGTTTACATGCTAATGTAACAATTCCTGGAACACTTGTGCCTAAACATCTAACTCTAAATGGAAGAACTGAAGTTAAGTATATTGACAGGGCAAAAAAAGTGTGCCCCCCCCGCACACAAAACAAAAACTTAGGAATATCTCTGATACTTACTACAGAGAAAAGTAATAAAGGTCTATCATTAGAGAAAGATGGTCAAAAAGAAAAGATCCACTTTAAATGAGAAAACAATGTTTTAACTAGAGACTGTACAGATCTGAGGCAAAATGTTCATTTGCAGAAATTTATTTATGCTATTACGAAATAAAGTTCAATTTGTCAAAATCCTGATTTTATGATGAACAAGGAAAAGCAACCAAGTGACTTAAAAGTTAAAAAAAAATTAAAATTCTGACAATTTCCTTTCAATTTTCATAGACAAGGTAAGTGATGTTACAATGGTCAAAGAAATGAACATCTGCTAAAGAATTTCTGACACGATTTTTGCTCAAAATAAGTTTATAAAGTTGTAAAAGAGGTGACTTTTTTTTTTCTTTTTTAGACCTTGCTCAAATCCTTCATCAGACAATAAGATACCCTGGACCCTTCCAGTTATCAGTACTAAAGGCTATAAACCAGTCTCTCAGAGGGACAAACGGAAAAGAGTTTCTTTGTTGTCTTTTACAAGTGACTCACGAACTTAATCTAACCCTAATCTCGGCAGGTGAACAATTTATCTTCATATACGCAGAAGCCAGCTACTGCTCTATAACTAAAGAAGATAAAAGATGCTCCTGCAGTGCAGCCAGTGCAGACCTCTGCTGCTTCTCAAGATGGCCATGGAAATTTCATTCCAAAGGACCCACCAGCTTTCTGGACCCAGGGTTGACAGATCAATCATTTTGCAGCTTTACAAAAGAGGAGACATTTATTGAATAATAATAATACAGAAAATAGCAATTCTATCACATTCTACAATGCTTCGAATTTAAAAGATATTGACTAATACTTTTTTTTTAATTATTGATATAGGAGTGGAAGCCAAAAGCTTGTCACACACTCAAATAGGCTAAACAGTACTACTTAATACTGTATATTTTGGGAGATCATCCATTAAGATCACTTCCAAAAAGGTACTAAAATGAACTCACTACAAGAAAGGTCTACAATTAAAATCTGGTAAAAATAATCAAGAAAATCTAGGAGTCAGTAAAATACACACACACACACACACACACATACAACACAACACGGGCTGAAAAAGACAAAAGTCCAGATGTATTTCTAGGTCCAGAGAGTATCTATGTTATGAGAGCATTTCACATGACTTAATAAAGGTACTGGTGGTAGCTTTGTGCCTTCAGGGTAGGGAAAAAAATGCTAGATTTTAGAAAGTCAGAATTTTAGAGTAACTAAATGATACTCTCTGTCCCATTTACTGTCTTAAAAAATACTCTTGAGTTTTATAATCAATAGCATCATAGAGGACTGTATATAAATACAGTTTTTCTGCCCCAGATAAGTATACTATACTGATATTTGATTTTATAACACAACAATTACTCACCCAACAGAATCTGCCTATCAGCACTGAAATACCCATTGAAGACTCAGTCCCTAGCTCTCTAGGGAATATATAAAATGCTGGAGACAACAACATGAAAGCTCTGAATTGAGGATTAGTAATAGTAATGAGACTAAGGTTACACTCTTCATCCAAAAAACTACACACATTAAATGGCAAAAGTTACTGTGTTTCTTTCAGAGTAATTCAAAGCTGATAGCTTAGTATTTTAATCTAATAACAAGTCATGCATTTTTCAATAAAATTTAAGGTAATATTTTAAAAGGGAGCCCAAACATTATTTACTAACATTCCCTATAATTTTTAAACAAAATTTCTTTTAAATTAAATCATATTTGGGAAAGTAGTAATAATAGCTAATATGTGTAAAATGTCTCAGTGTCATTTTATCTCCCCCCAACAAGAGGTACTCTAATACCTACCCTCTTTAAACAAATGAGGAAACTGAGTCACAGAAAAGAGATGTAACTTGACTAAGGTAACACACTTCGCTAAGTGACAGGGCATGCTCTCTGGCTAACTCCAGAAACCACCATCGTAGATTTGTTTAAATTTTGACTCAGTACTTACTGGGCTCCCTTTTTGGTTAACATTAATTATCTACATCAGGGGTCTGCTAACTACAACCTGTAGCCTGTGGGGCCAAATTGGCCTGTTTTTGTAAATAAAGTTTTATTGGAACATAGTCAGCCCATTATTATCTATGGCTGCTTTCTCACTCAAAGGGCAGAACTGAGTAGTTGTGAAAGAGACGATGAGGCCCCTCAAACCTGAAAATATTTCCTTTCTGGCCCTGTACAGAAAAGGTCTGCCAACCCATGGTGGAGATAAATGTGTCAAATCTGGTGAAAATTAAGTTTCTGGAGGAAGAGTTTAAATAAGGACCCCCTATGAAGACACTTACATAGGACTTACTGCTAAAGTTGGACCAAGCCATAGACCAAAAACAATGCATGAATTAAAACGACGAATAGATCATGCCAAGCTACCAAAGAATGCTTTAGTATCATGAGCTATATTACTAACCAGAAGGTCAGGCCAACACAAAACACTCAACATCTGACTGGCTTATAGTCATCATTGAAGGACAAGCTGACAACTAGAACACGGCACTGCATAATCTAAGTGTCAGATCATCCTTTTCTTGGATCCACAGGAATTCCAGGCTGGGCTTTTGATTTCCACATATCCAGTGCCTAATACAGTGCCTGTCACAGGGGCTGAAAAACGTTTTCTGATTGAATGAGTGAAAATCCGTCCTGTCCCCCAGAGCCATCAAAGGGCCTCCACCTCTCCAACCCCGATGGGAAACAAACTCTGCAACTTTGTTCTGAAATCATTCTCATAGCATGAGTTTTGACCTGTGTAATTTTCCTTAGGCCTTTCCCTTGTCCCATAGAAAGGAATGACCACAACACTAGGAGACATCGCACCCCCCTAGACACAGTGGTACTTGAAAGAACACAGTAGTTTAACCCCTTTTGGGGCAGGGGTGCATTACCTGTATTCCCGCTCCTGCAGAATCTCCACGGGGTCCAGGCCTTGGGGTTTCTGAATGGGGCTGATCCGGCTCTGCTTCTGCTGCAGCTGCAGGATGGGCGAGGGCTGCCCCGGGGCCGGCTGCGGCACGGAGGGCCCAGGCACCGCGGCCGCGGGTGGCTGCGCTGCTGCGGGGGGCGCAGGTGAGGGCCTGCCGCTGGGCGCGGGCACCGGCAGCTTCTGTGGGGTGCTCGGGCCGCTCAGCTCCGGCCCGGGGCCTGTGGGACAAGAGCAACATGAGCAGCTTGGGCGGGTCATTGCCCTGTGTCCACACCAGGCTGCCCGCTGCCCCCCGGGGTCCTGTGATGGGGTCAAGTAAACGTTTTAAGAGAAGAAAAGAGGGAAGGGAAATGAAGAGGGTGGGAGGGGAGGAGAGGAAAGGGAAGGGGAAAGAAAAAGAAGAATCTGGCATCGATCCCCACAGGAAAATGGCATTCACTAATGAACATTAGTGAAAATGGTCCAAAAATGACTCTTTAAGTAATACACTGATTAAGGACTGGACTGCCAGCTTTTAATGTAGACCTGCAGTAGGTTTTTAAAAAGAATTACAGGGTTCAAAAAAGTAAGGGAGTCACCTAACAGTCAGATGCAATTTGGGTGTGGTCCTAAAATCACATTTTGCACACTGCAGGCAAGCCCCTTTTGGCAGACCTCAGACCCAACCTGGAAGAATCCTGTGTTAGAACCATGCTTTACAAATGCAGCCAGCAGCTTACCAGTCCTCTGATGTGAACACAAAGGGGCAGGCATTTGTCCTTAGCGATGCAGAAAGTATATTTCAGACGTAATCAGTGCATCTCAGAACTTAATTTTTTTACTACATATTAGAAAATATTTCTAAAGACATTCAATGTAAGGGAAAAAGTCTGCTTATGCCACCTAATAAAAACTAGCAAATATTAAGATTAAAGAGAATATTTTTCTCATGTTATCAGAATAAAGGGATACACAATCAGCAAGCTTCTCAAAATGCACTTAATTTAAAGCAATTGTTAGCATTTAATTTCAGAAGTTTAAATTGGTAGGTAAAGACTTAAAATAAGAAGTATTCCATCTCTCATCCTAGGTGAGTTTTTACTTCAAAATTATAAATAAGACTAGTGATGCTACCAGATGAGTTAGTAAACTAAAAAACATCAAAACAAAACAAATCGCATGAACAGATGTTAAAACCCTCACAGGCATTTTCCAAAGTATTTTCTATATATTTTCCAAGAAAAATTAAAATTATTAAATAGTAACAAAAATAAGTCTATATACTTCAGAGTAACTTAATAATTAACCATACAAAGACATATGTTACGAAAAATTAAACACATTTATTCAATTTCCAGCAAACACCATTTAGAAATGGGCTTAAACAACAATACAAGGATGGCTATAAGCAAACATTTTGACAGGAGGAATGTGAAGAACTAGAACAAATTGCTTAGGAAATTTGCGTGTGTGTGTGTGTGTGTGTGTGTGTGTGGTGTGTGTGTTACCGTTGTTCTTTTTTCCCCTTCTGAAATTAGGTAAAACTTTCCCAAAGATGTAGAGCTAGATAAAACTTCTTAAAGTAATCTGTAGCCCTGGTTCTGGGGTTGATGAAAAATTCTTAGGGTAAAATTACTTATTTTTATATTTTATTCTAGTCATTGTAGATGTGCTGTCATAATAAAGACATTCTTTTTAGTTAAGCACATTCCGATTATTTCTGAATGGGTGGTCTTTTACATAATTTTTAGTTTTTCATAATATTTTATATTTAGAGTTTCTTTCATCCATATATAAGAAACCAATTTCTAAACATTAAATCTCAGGGTTAAGAAGGAATAAATTATGAAGGGACATTTTAGAATATTTTTTCCCTAAATTTCTTTAAAACAGTAGATTTTTCATTTGGGTTGGTTTAGTTCTGATCCAGCCAAAAGAGAAGAAATAGAAATTTCTAATATTTCTTTTAATTCTCTGCGATTCTATGAATCTTCTTAATAAGCTCAAGAAACTGGTAGAATTAAATATGTTTGAAGACTTGGTATAAGCATACTAAATAATGAATTTAATACATTTAAGCCCTCTAAAAAAATCTCCACCTTTAATAAAAAGAAAATCAGGGTCTTACTGAGAAGATAATATCATAATAATTACTTTAAATTCAATTCTCAAAGTGTTTTTCCTCCTTTCAAAGTTAAAATAGTTCATCAACAAAAGCCACAACAGGGTGGCTGGTTTGCTCAATGGTTAGAGCACAGTGCTCATAACAACAAGGTCGCCAGTTCAATTCCCAAATGGGCCAGTGAGCTGCGTCCCCCACAACTAGATTGAAAACAATTTGACTTGGAGCTGAGCTGTGCCCCCCCACCCCAGCTGGACTGAAAAACATCGACTTGACATGGAGCTGATGGGTCCTGGAAAAACACACTGCTCCTCAATGTGCCCCAATTAAAAAAATTTTTTTTTAATTTAAAAAAATTAAAAAAAAAACAAAAGCCACAACAGTGCAATAGTGTTCCGCGTTTCAGTTATTCCAGGCACTTTTCTTCTTTAGCATTACGGCCTGTAAATACTTATGCAGAAACCTATGATGACTCCTTGAGGTATTTTTAAGTCACTATTTTTAAAACCTCATTTAATCAAAAAAAAAAAAAAAAAGGCATCCAGAGCATGTCTGTCTGATACCTCTGATTCTGAATCTAGTCATTTTCAGCCTATGACTCCGAACTACAGCTGATATATACATGGCTGGCCTTCTTTAACTGATAACTGTAAAGACATCCTTATCTGGTTGAATGATTCTTAAACTTGAGAAGCAGAGAGAGATGCAAACATGGACTTATATATTCAAATCTCCCATTTAAAAAGTACTACAACTTGTAAACAATCAGTAACCACAAGATGGCCACGGGGTTTTGAAAATTAATCTGGGGAACGTAATTTAGTGGTTATCGGAGGTTAAGGGGGGTGGGGGGTGGGAGATGAGGGTAAGGGGGATCAAATATATGGTGATGGAAGGAGAACTGATTCTGGGTGGTGAACACACAATGTAATTTATAGATGATGTGATACAGAATTGTACACCTGAAATCTATGTAATTTTACTAACAATTGTCACCCCAATAAATTAAATTAAAAAAAAAAAAAAGTACTACAACTTGCCATGCATTAAACAGGCACATTTAAGGCACCTGGCACCAAAAGAACCGGTAATGTTCACCTCATCTCTGTCACTGATGGTTGTGTGAACCTGAGCAAGTTACTCAATCCCATGTGCCTCAGTGTTCTCATCTGCAGAATGGCAATAATAATAGCACCCACCTCACAGGGTGGGTAGTGAGGATTGAATGAGACAATGTGACCGTGCGCTAAACCCTCAGCTCTTGTCATTTTTATTGCCACCAAGGAAGGACATGAAGGTAGAGAAACCTAATTTAATTGTTCAGCTTTACAGAAAGACTCCATGGCAAAAAAAAAAAAAAAAAAGGCTTTTAGGAAAGGCTTTTTGGTACTGTATCAGATGAAACTTTGGGAGTCCTCCTTTCTACAGCAGACTTCAAAATGTTTCTACAGTTTAATACAACTCAGCACAAATACTCCGATAACTTGGCTTGCCATGTACTTCCTGTGAATCTGCTATCAGAGTCACAAGCAAACTCCTTTTCTAACTAAGCACCACAAGTTCATTTACTGCGTGGGTCTATTTTCTACTCCCTCCAACAGATTATATAAAAACTTCTATTTACAGAGGCTGGGGAACTGAACACAGCCTGCCGCAATTAGACATGCCCAGGATGTCACTACCTATCCTTTCGATTTTATGCCTGTCCCTCAGGCGGCTTATAAGAGTTGAGTTGCCCAACTGGATTTGCTCTCTATTGACAGAAATCACCTCTACGACAGACACTCTTGGTCTGCGAAATGATTAAGACCTCTCCCTGATATCTTCAAATGGAAGACAAATTACATTCTTTAGCTTATCTCCTACTCCCTCTCCAATGTAAACAATTGTCAGAGGTACAAAATGTGTCTGCTTTCCCTTCAGGCCCCACTTTAGAAGTCAAGGGAGAAGTACGCCCTGACACTCCTGAGGGGCATCCCAGGGCAGCTACGAGAGGAGGGGGTCTCTACCAGACGCATCCTTATGCTTGATTTTAAGAAACAGGGAAATAAACTCATTAAAATACCTAAACCTCCCATGAACAGAATTTCTGTGCATTCATTTCTCAATTTGCCGAGGACACGAGATATTTATGCAAATAACAATTCTGTGCATTCAACGAAGATTTACGTGGTTTCCACAGGTGGAAAAACTAAATCTAATGAAGTGTATTTAAATTGAACATACCAAGAAACTTTAGACTACTAAAAAACAGTAGGGGAAACAGGAGAGGGACAAGCACTGAAAAAAAATTAACAATAAAACTTTTACTTTCTACCATAAGGGCTGTTCTGCCCCCCACAAAACCCCCAAACCTCTTTCAGTTCCTATTTTTAATGTTGCTTTAGTCTCTAAAAGGAAAAATGAATCAAAAGGAAAAGGAAAATGGTAGCTTATATCTGAGTGGAGCCCAGAGCATGCAAGGACTGAAGAGTTATTTGTTCGTTGTGCAATTCCTCCAGTCAAACTGTAATTCTCTGGTGGTATCTATGATGATGTCAATTCTAGTGATTTATAACTTTGAAGTAGGTTTGAGCAGACCACCCCAGCCAAAAAGACTCTCTTCACACATGAATAACACTAGAAAACGGGACAAAAGAAAAATGAAATCACAGCTATCTCTAAATAAGTGGACATACTTATACTTATTTTTGTCCTGAAATATTAGTGGAGGTATTTATAAGCAATTACACTTTTTATTTAAAAGGTGGGGGAAGGAACAGAAACAATCACAATAAAAGGTAGTATTAACTTAAAAAATTTTTTTTCCTTATTTTGACTTGTCCTAAAAGCCAATTCAAATAAATGTCTTTGTCAAGTAAGGTTGTCATCTCCCTATGAAACCTGAGATTTGGGGAAAAGTTCAGCAATGCTGTCAGATGCAACCTCCTTCCCAGGGGCAGGGATGGGTCTGGTCTATTTGAAGGAGGTATCTTCTTTCCTCCTTCATCCGTGGCCTCCTTGCCCACTTTGTCATAAAAACACTATCTGCCCAAATATTTTCATTTCTAATGAAGCTTGACTCTTGGAAATACAAAAGACATGAGTAGGGAGTAATAAAACGAATTCCCCCCAAATGACAGGGGCCTGGTAAGCAAAGACAGAGGCACTGGAGCAGGGTAAAAAACAAAAAAAAAATGGAGCCCTCTCTTCTGGAAATGATCCAGAAAATGCACAGGATTGTGTTTATTAGGATGTGAAGTATTTGTTATGTGCAAGTCTCCAGATAACTGAAACTTCATACTTTAACCTACCCAGAGAAAACAACATCCATGGAAGGTCATCCTACAGCCCCCTGCACCTCTGAATCCTATCAGTGGGATCAAGCCAGACTACCAGAAGGCCATACAAGGACTATCTCGTCTCCACCCATGACATAATGCCACAGCTTCAGATTTGATACCAGGGTATGTAAAAAGTAGGCCGCGTGGATTCTGCTACTCTATTTATTATGAACAAACGTCATCAGTGCCTATATCATGTGGTGAGTGCCTTTTGATAAGGAGAATTCTAAAAACTAATTCTAATGAGAAAAACTAATGAGAAATCTACTTTATACTCTTATGTTAGAAATGGGTATTCTGTCCTCTGAGAACTGGGAAGCACCTTCCTTCTGAATGATGGGAATCAGGTACCTGACCCCGTCTCCCTTCCTGATTGCCAGGAAACTTGAGTTATGTTGGAAGCTCGGATGCAGCAACCAGGAGAACTTTGGTGGCCCCTACAAGCCTGACCTCGATTTCTATTTCCCTTTGTTTCTGATTTTCTACTTCATAATTAGTTCACTCCAGGTATGTTTCTTGGAAGCCTCCCCGAATGCTTTTCACAACAAAATGGGGTAGAAATGAATAAATCAACAAACAGAATGGCTTGAGGAGAGCAAGCCGATTCCAGGAGTGCGTTTTGGCGATGGAATGTGCTGGGTTGCAGGGGGTGTGCGGATGGGCTTCCCACAAACCTTGAAACTCTTGAAAGGGAATGCAAAATCATGGGGGATAGTGCTTTTTACCTAGGTCTGCAGCACGCACCAGAGTCCCCAAAGGTTAAGAAGCACTGCTCCAGGATTCTGTAGCAAAAAAGACTAAGAATCTCGGCCAACTGAGCGAGGGCAGATAAGGGAGCCAGCGACGTACAACAAAAGGCCAAGTCAGCCCTGGGCTTATACCAACCCCGTGCTTCTGCGCAGTGAGCAGTCTTTCTCATCCAAGTTGGACCATCACATTACTCATCTGGTTGCATATTAACCTACCAGATGGTCTGCTGAAGCTACCAAGGGTCTGCGGCGGCTGCGGCGGCTGGGGCTGCGGTTGTGTCTGTTGCGGCGGTGGCTGCTGCTGCTGCATGCCAGGCAACGTCCTTTTCCCCTGGACTGCAAGCTGCAGTGTTTCAGGGAGGTGCTGGCCCCGGGCCAGCATTTTGTAAGCTAAAATCTGAGCTCGCAGCTGATGCAGCTGGACAGGACTGAAAGGCGAGGGACCTCTGTTGGGCTGGTTCATCGCCTGTGGATCGCCCTGGATCAGGGGCCCTGGTTGGTTCGGCGGCATCTGGGGCGGGGTCGGGCCGCCTCCCGACGACAGAGGGCTGGAGATATGCTCTGCAGCTCCCAAGGGAGATGGGTGCGGTGACATATAACCTACGGGAAAACACAAAAGGAGATCACAGGCTGCCCCTGATGACCCTGGAACAGAGGCATTCCTGAATGTTTTGGTAATTTTCTACAACAGCACTGTCTGATAGAAATTTAAAATATATAAAATGTAATAATTATTTAATTACATACAATTTAAAAATGGCATGTATCAACTGTACATATACAATTTAAAATTTTCTAGTAGCCACATTAAAAAGTAAAAGAAACAGACAAAACTAATGTTAATATTTCGTTTAAATCAAAATACCCAAAATATTATCAATGAAAATAAAAAATGATCAAAGAGATTTTTTACATTCTTTTTTTTTCATGCTAAGGTACAGCACATCTCAATTCGGACTAGCCACATTTCAAGTGCTCAATAGCCACATAAGTCCTAGAAGCTAAATTGTTAGTGGCTGTTACACTAGGACACCTAAAAGGAAGGCACCAGAGGTTAGCATTACACATTAAAAGTAGCTGCCACCTGCAGAACAAAACCTGAAGGTGTCTACTATATCACAATGTGAAATGAAGGGTCTCTTATGGGGATAACAAATAGTATTTGGTTTATTACTATGCACATTATGAATAACTTGCAGTTATTTGAGGGTCTCCACTGTTGTAGGCAGTATGCATGGCACTGTACACACTATCTTCGCTGAGTTCTCTCCCTGGAAACAGAGCCTGATGGAAGGATTAAGTGCAGGTGATTTATACGGAATGTGCAGGGACACTGGCAGGGGATGGAAAGGTGATACAAGGAAGGGAAGGCAGCCAATAAGGAGCGTGTTATTAATCCAGCTGCTGCAGTGGGCGCCTTAAAATTAACCTCGTGCAGAAGCTTTGCAATAGAAGGTAAGTAACTTGCCTCCAAATTATCCTAGGGAAGGGGTGGAGAAGCTGGGGTATGTATACTCTAGAAACCACCAGTCACTGCTTATGTCACTGGCTGTGACTCTAGGGATAATTAGTTCCCAGGGACTTTTCCATGTGTGGGTAAGTTGGACATAAACAGACTGAAGATGGTGGCCTAGCCAGTGGATATCAGGCTGGTGGGAGCACAGAAATAGTAAGGAGAATTAAACAGATATGAATGGAGCATACATTATTTCTTTAATCCTCAGCATCCCAGAACATATATATATATAGTCACCTTATGTTTTTAAAATAAGATTGAGACTCAGAGAGTGAGTGAGTCACCCAAGGTCATGCCATTAGATCTTGGCAGCTCTCGGATTCAAACCAAGCTTCATCTGATTCCAGTGAGTATATTCTCTCCAGGGTCTAATATTAATTTGGTTTTATAAAAATACCAATACTAATTTTGGTTTTAAGTTAAAGGCTGAGAAGTTTCAAAAATCTTCTAGAGCATTATAACATAAAAATGAGAGTAATTTGTTGGGCTATAAGAGATCTCAAGGGGAAATTTAAAAGTACTTTTCTTGGGGAAAAGAAGTCAGAATGCACAAAAATGTCAAGGAACTAATTTCAGGAGATGAACTGTTCAGCCTGGCCAAAGAATTCCTGGAAAAACATATGACTGAATGTTGTTGGAGGGAGATCCAAGATGAAGGAGAGAATAAAATGTCCTACTGCAATACAAAAGGTTGCCCTGAATTCAAACTAAGTGCTAATTAATGAAGTCAAAGGTGTCCTCAGACACAATATACAATATTAGATGAAAGCTCTTTGCCCTTTAATAAATGTATTTGCGTCACAATTATCATAAAGGTCGTCACGCAGGTGTTTATTAGACATCTGCCGTGTGTTTGAACCTATGTCAAGTTTGAGCTGAAAGAGCTCTGTGCATCTTTGTGGAAACAGAGACCTGAGACTAGGTAACCACCACTGACTGGCGACTCACCATCACCATTCACAAGACTGCAGAAAATAAAGGATACTGTTACTTTTGTCTCAAATTGCCATTTGGAAAGGGAAACAAATTTAGATTGATCCCCTAAGATAAGAGTAGGTTTTTGTTCTATCAGCTGGTGAGAAGTAGAACCCCATTCAGAGAAATCCTGTCCTGAAGAGAAATGGAAGAACTACTCTCTTCGCCAAATCTCTATTCCATAATGGAGCACAAAACCATGCAGCAATTAGTCATGTGAATCTGCCAAGAAAATGCCCCTGAAATCAGCCTGCAGGACTAGCAGAAATTTAATCCCAGTATATTGTTATTTATAAAGAGAATATCAATAACATACACCTAACATCATCATTAACATTCAACATTCTTCCTTTTCCTTCTTAATGAGGCTTACATTTGCCCTTTACTTGTAATGTCGGTGCAAAATGGCAGTTTGTTCATTATGTAAGCAACTTCCTGCCACCTTTTTGGCCAACCCGGCACCTATCACAAGGAGAAAAACTTCCTACCAAAGCTAATGACATTTTCATAGTAGAATAGATATAACCAGGTGTTAAAATGGGTCACATGTCTCTTGCCTTCTGGTCTCTCCTACCCGAAGGTCATCAATTATAGCTTACTCATGATAAATCACAGGATGCCTAATATAATAAACCAACACGTTAGACAATCCAGTCTAAACTTAACTACATAACACTGTTTATCAAATCACTCTTCTAAACTATGAACTATGTGGCCAGGCAAAGTTATGAAGGGGAGACAGTTACATTACACACAATAATTAACTTTATCTCACATTCGCTAAGAAAGAAAGAGTGGAATAAAAAAACTGTCTTTCAGAATTAATCAATAAACAAACTTTTACCTCACATGTAATAAGAAACTGAGGGTGGGAAAAATTGTTTTCTAGAATTTATAGGGGATAGTAATAGAATTATTCTATCACAGTATGATATTAAAAATGTGACAGTGTCTCAGCTAGAGAGTTTTTTGTTTTTTTTTTTTGTTTTTGGATGGATAGCATTCTATAAAACTTCAGGAAAAACAGAATCTAAATGATGAAACAACAGAACATATTTGGTAATTATCTTTAGTTGAGAAAAGAGTACAGGAACTGTCTGAGAGTGGATTTGCATTTGTCTGAAGGGTGACAGGGTTGAAGCAGAATCTGCTCTTTTTGAAATCTGGTTTGATTTGCTCATTCAAAAATAGTCAAAAAGTGGCAGTTTTCCTTCCTGAGTCTTCAAGGGCTATTATCTCCCCACTTTCACCTGGCCTCAGAGAGAAGCAATCACCTCTCTCCTTTTAATAATCTTGAACCAACTGCCAATTTTATATGAATTTTCTCTTCATACATACACACATTCATACACACACACAAACATTAAATATTACATAACTTGCCTTTTAAGGCTTTTTTTTTACTGAACAGACTGAAAATAAACAATGTTATCATTGGGACCATAAGGTACACAGTTCAGTATTTGTTGAAGGAAATGGTTTTGCTTCTCAACCAATACCTTAAAATAACCTAATAGGTTGCTAGGTAGTTAAAGCTGGCAGCTTTTCGATCAATACCACACCTCTCTGTACCTGTGTTTATAAATGGCTTTTACAATAGTGTTTTTAAAGATACACACTATTACAGAGTCTAAATTCTTTTTAAATTATATAGAACACGACTGCATTATATCAATACTACTTTGTCAAAAATACACTTTTAAATAACTTATTCCCCAGCCTACAACACACTTGGACATTTTAGAGAAAAATATTACATGCTAATTCTGATTCCATTTAATGTAGACCTCTGTAATTCAAAGTAATTATAATTTACTGAAATTATATAAAAATTAAGATCTATTTAAAATGGTTAACTTTTGAATGCACAAGTTCGTTTTTCTACCTAATTGAACAAAATTTATTAAGTATCTATACTAAATATCTATCTAGCTATGTACTAGACGTTGTGCCAAGTGTTGGAGATTCCAAGAAAAATCATCATTCTTAAAATGAAGAAAGGAACCAAGCAATGAGAGAAATTCGAAGGTACATAAACATAAAAATGCTCAATTATAATTCATGCATTTAACGTGTTTTGTTTTGGAGTTTTCCTATGGCCCCACTATTAGAAGTACTGCAAAGCCAGGAGCAACTAGAGCTAGTAACTGGCTTTGAGAATCACTTAATATAACTTACCTATACCTCCCAGGTATTAAAAATGCGATCTATATTAACTGCATGAACACACCTGGCTCCTTAGAATTTAAATGATAAACCTGGAAGTGTTGTCTTAATTCATTCTTAACACTGAATGGGTCAAAGTTTTTCTTCCTAGACTGCAAAAGTTCCAAGATTTCAGGCTGCTTTCCTGACAGGGTCAAGATTTTATGAGTCATCTGCAACAGTTATGCCTACCTGTCATCAAAATTCAGATCAGAGTCTGGGATACTCAAAATCTGTTTGAACATTAGTAAAGACGTACTTCTATGCCTCCATGACATGCATATATACCATGTTTCCCTGAAAATAAGACCTAGCCGGACGATCAGCTCTAATGCGTCTTTTGGAGCAAAACTTATATATTATAACTTATAAGACCCGGTCTTATATTAAGTTTTACTCCAAAAGATGCATTAGAGCTGATCGTCCGGCTAGGTCTTATTTTCGGGGAAACTGTGTGTGTGTGTGTGTGTGTGTGAATACACATATATACATATATACATATATACATATATACATATATATACATACATATATATACACACATACATATATATTTTAACTGAATACATTTTTCTAAATCCTCACAGTCAAAAATCTTCTCTCAGATGGATGAATGAATGATCATGGATTAAAAAAAACTCATACCTTAAATTACAAAGGAGTATACACAGCAATACATAAACTTTCAATTAGAATATCAAAATATTAGGGTTAATTAGTGCTAGTTAATGCATGGCCTTTGCATGTTGAAATAACCCTACAATCATTTTGAAAACAAGTTACATTGTATTCAAAAGACTTTGAGATACCTTTAATATGCCCCCAATAGTGAAGGATGAAGGCACCAAGGAGAAGAGAAATATATCATATAATGATTTGGCCATTCTTGTAGGTTGAATTGTGTCTCTACAAAGTAAGTTGAAACCCTAACCCCCAGTACCTGTGAATGTGACCTTATTTGGAAATAGGATCTTTACAGATGTAATCAAGTTAAGGTGAAGTCATACCACATTAGCGTAGGCCCTAATCCAATGACTGACTTCCTTGTAAGAACAGGGAAATCTGGACATAACACAGACACACAGGAAAAATGTCATGTGGAGACCAAGACAGAGATAGGAGTGATAGATCTACAAGCCAAGGAATTCCTCGGATTGCTGGCAATCACCAGGAGCTAGGAAGAGTCAAAGAAGAATTCTTCCCTAGAGCCTTCAGAGAGCACGGCCCTGCTGATACCTTGATTTCAGACTTCTGGCCTCCAGACCTGTGAGAGAATAATTTTCTGCTCTTTTAAGCCTATGATTTGTGGTAATTGGTTACAGCAGCCCTAGAGGACTAATACAGCCAGCAATGACGGGTAATTCCACTGCCAGAAAAAGCCACCTTACAGACAATGTATTAGCATGCAATTGGGGACAAAGGTGGCTCGTCTTACCTTCACATCTACACCACTGTTGTTGGGAGGCAGACCAGGATTCTCCGCCTGACCCTGTCACTTACAGGTTGTGCCAACTTAGGAAAACAAGGTAAATTCTCTGAGCGTTAGCTTCCCCAACTATAAAACTGGGGTAATATAATTTACCTTCCAAGAGCATGGTGACGATTGTGCATGAAGTGCATGAAGCACTTTGCAGAGTGCATGGACTCGTGGAAGCTAATAAAAAGTACTTAGATTTTATTAATGAAATTGACTTTGTAAATCATAAAGTTGTGTTGGTGGAGGCTGGGAGACATTTGTATAGGGAAAAGAAACCTGCTGGATTCAATCTTCCTTAGACATGTTCTTTGGCAGTCATAATTAAAATAACCAATACAAAAGATGGAGACTACGGTATGGAGCCCAAATCCAGTACTTCGTGTTACAGACCTTGGCTGTGTTGATCCATTGGACTCTGGGGAGGGCCCATTCCTGGGTGAGGTGGCCGCATTCCGGTGCCTTTCATGGATCCACAATGGATATCTTCTACAATGCCCTTGTCGTGCATACCATCAATGGGCTGAAACATTTAACAGACATCATTCACATACTTCTTTAAGGTACACTATTTCTACTTGGAGTTTTAAGATCCCTCCCCAAAGACTTCAAAATTGAGGCACAATCATCTATATGACAGTCACATATTTTTACACCTACATTACATATATTATTACATATGACATATATTTTATAGGTGGGGAAAAAATTTTAAAAGATTATACCGATAGGATCAGCAAAACTATCTGTAAGTCAGAAGTTAAGGCTGTAAACAATAGAATTTTTTTTTGGAATGTCAAAACCTGAAAATAAAAAGAAAGGCCTGTTCCCAAAGTATACAAATATAAACTGTGCTGTCATAACCTTTGCAGTAAGTCCTAAAATCTGCTGTATGTTGAAGTTAGTCCAAAGTCTGAAGGAAGATTATTTGAAATGTCTGCAATGACTATTTTTTGGTAATTTTTTGGTCATCGGAAAGAACCATGGAAAGTTTAAAAGTTGAAACCAGAAAGTTCCATGACAACTGGGAAAAGACAAACAGACATGGTAGGGAAGTGAATGGGGGTAAACACTGGAGAGAAAAAGTGTGAAATAGATGTATATACTACAGCGAGAGGAAGACCAAAAAAAGTTAAAGGCACAGTGTGGGAAAAAATTAAGAACACCGGGTCTGGAAACAGGACTAGAGGCCTAGTACCTAACAGACACACAATAAATAGCTATTGAATTGACCTTAATCCAATCCAGAATTGGGCAACGGAGCATGTGTTTGAAAAAAGAAAAATCTATTCCTCCCCAAACTGGGATAGCAATTTTCAAAACAGCCTGAAAGGAATATTTCCAGGAGTTTATAGAAACCAAATGACTTCAAGCAAGAAAGTATGAGTGTTAGCATTTTTGGAGAAAGGAAAGTTCATTTCTGCAGAGTCAAAAGCATACGCTTGAAAAGAGGAAAAATTTACCATAAAGAGAATGTTCAGAAGAAAAATGGGAAGAATTTGGTATAAAGAGTGTCTCTGATTCTGTTAAACAGTAATAATAGAGATGAAATCAAAGCAACACAGCAGATGTATTTAGGCCACTTGTTTATTTCCAGTTAACGTTGAAAAGCAAAAAGCTGAAGCTCAGAGGGAGCAGGAGGAGAAAGACAAGGAATAAAGCTGCCTATAAAAAGAATCTAAGAAAGTGAAGGCATCTGGTCAGCAGGTGTGAACTTGGGCACTTAACCACGTCCTCACACAGGGAATTATCTGAGGGGCTGGGGGTTAAGGCAAAGCAGGATGTCAAAAATTACAAAACTGGCAGAATGAGAGCAAAACAAAAACAAAATAAGAGCATTGATGGGGGTAGAGAATATGAGAAAATGGTAACAAAACAGAAGGGATCAGAAGAGATAATTATCAATAAAAATAATCCAATGCAAAAAATGTAGTGCTAACCCAACACTTGCTCATACATTTAACTTTTAAATGCTTAAACAATAATAAAGGTTAACTGAGTATTTCCTTCAAATTATACCTTTAATTTTGGAGGTAAGACATCTTTAACCTCTTCTGAGATTATTCAACCTGGACTACGGTTTATAAGTGACAGATCAGATCTATAATATAGTTCCCAAATTAATATAATATGAGCACAAGACAATTTAATGACTTCAGTATGTCTGTATGTTCAATATATCTGCTAAAAAATATGACATAGAAAACAAGCAGCTTTATTTCTTCAGATACTTGACAAGCTAAAAACGAGGGAGAAAACTTGGGGATATTATAGGGAAATCCAGGATATATTTGTAAATGAATAGAGGACGTTTCAGAGTAATTAGTAGTGACAATATGATTCTATTATGGTAACAGTTATTTAAAAATCACACCTGTATATATATCCCTGTGCTTACATAGTATTTTTACTAAACATGGAGTTAAGTAAGGTATGAAAAGCATGTACAATGAGCTGTTACCTGGGGTGAAGCCAGGATTAACCGTTCCCTTTATTTATCTCAGCATGGTTTTATTTTTCAAAATAAGCATATATTACTTTCCTGATTTGAAAATCATCAACTAACAAAATTTGTAAAAAAGAAGATGTTCTCTTCTGAACTATAATGCCTTACCTTAAAATTGACCTACAGTCCTACACAATTAGAGGAAAAACTTGCTCTTTTTTACAGTAATCTTTGTGTTTTAAACCAGTATCTTCCACGGCTTGCCAACATCAAGAGAAATCCGGTCACCCTATGCACCTGTGACGTTGTCCAAAAGGGATGTAAAACCTCTGCCTCATCAGGCACAACCTTCAGGTAATATGCAACAGCCTCTCAGAATTTCTTTGGCATTTGCTAACTTTCAGAGCAAATTGTCACAGAGGTTCTTGTTTACTTTCTCAAAAGGCTTTTCTCTCTTCGTTGCATCTCCTGAGAAGGCGTCATGCTAAAATCGTAGCAATGCGATCATCCCCACAGCAACAATCCAAGTCTCATAAATAGAGGATTATAACCTCAGTCCAGAAAAAAACAACTGGACCTGAGCTCTGCTCAATCAGACCTCTCTTCCAAAACCAGAATAAAGCCACTTCCCAGGGAGAAAGCAAAGTGTATTTTAGGGGTTCTCTAAAAAATTATTTCAAATCTTTAGGAAAGGACTCATTTTTCTCTTACTCTCTGGGATATAATTTTTACAATAAATACCAACACTTTTAATGAAGAACAATTTTCAATATGTTCATTCACGGATGATGTAAGTTATTTAACACATATAGTCTGGAAAAATAATAATCAAGACACGCACTTACATACTTACTCACCAAGCCAAAATACCTGCAACCCACAAACCACAGAATTTAACTGAACTGCATATTCTATCCAGTATTTTTAAAAGGCCAAGATCTGCTCTTCCTGACTAATACATCTGTAACAATATAAGAGCCTCAGAATGTATGTTTTTAGTAATATTCAAGATAAGACAAAGACCTAGCTTCTCTCGTTAAAAAGAGTAGAAAACAGAGGGGCAGGGGTTATCAGGGATATGAGCCATTCACGTCTCAGAAGGCAAGACTGAACCAGAGAACAAACTCTTACCTTATGCATTTGATGCATGCCTTCCTGTGGGAAGTCGGCAGATCCCATTGTAGGCATAGGATGCGAGACACTTGGAGGTCCAGGGCTTGGCCCCATCATACTGTGGACGGAACCTGGGGATGGTCCAGGTCCTGGACTAGGTCCGAGAATTGGTCCAGGAGAGGGTCCGGGACCTGGTGAAGGCCCTGGGTGGGGCATGGCGCCAGGGTCTGTGGGCGTGGACATCTACTTCTCCTGTCTCTGCCAGTCGGTACAATGATACTGAGTTGAAAAGAAGAAAAGAGAAAGGAATGTTTTAAACATGATGTTAAGATCAGAATAAAACAGTTGTTAGTATTTGATGGTGCCATTTCTACAACAAACATCAAACAGAACTGCCCTGTCTGGTCCAGATGTTTGAGTGTGATATATATCCATCTGCCCTAGTCTTTATGAAGACCACTTGTTTAAAAGAAAAAAACACTCTAAATGATTCCCCAGAAAGATATAAATCATCTAAGCTACAAAAAAAAGACTCACTGGAGAAACTCAAATTTAACACATAAGCAGAATTCTAAACAAGTTCGAAATTTATTACTAAAGTCAACAGATGCTCTCCAGTACTTACTGGCTTGGGCACCTTACAAGTCATTAACCCCCAAAACCATTAAAATATAAAACCCCGAACAAAGTATCCAAACAAGACCCATTTTCATAAGTAAATGGACATTCAAAGCTTCACAGAGAATTCCGGATTGTTAAGGGGTTGGGGGGAAGCACAGTTTCATAACTTAATAATTAAAAAGAATTCGTGATTATGGGAATAGCAAAGGTTATGGGAATCAGACAAATATGGGTTCAAATACCCATATTGTATAATTACTAGCTGAGAGTGAAATACAACAACAGTACATATTAAAACACAGCTTTCTGCCTGGCACAACAAGCAGGCATTTATTATTATTATTATTATTATTATTATTGTAAAATTGGTATACAGATTACTAAATTCCAGGTATTCAACATTATAGATATTTGTATACACTACATAGTGTTTACCACTGTAAGTCTAGTCACCACCCATCACCATACAATTGATCCCCTTCACCCATTTTGCACTCCCCCTAGCCCCTCCCCTTTTGGTAATAACCACGAATCTGTTCACTGTATCTATGAGTTTTTATTTATTTTCTTTGTTCATTCAGATTCCATGTCTAAGTGAAATCATTAAGTATTTGTCTTTCTCTATTTGACTTATTATACTTAGTATAATACTACCCTCAAGGTCCATCCACGTTGTCGGAAATCTCAAGATTTCCTGCCTTTTTATGGCTGAGTAATATTCCATTATAGACAGATAGACATAGATAGATAGATAGATAGATAGATAGATAGATAGATAGATAGATAGATAGATCGATCTCACATCATCTTTATCCATTCACCTGTCAATGCACACTTAGTTTGCTTCCCTGACTTGGCTGTGGTAAATAACGCTGCAATGAACATAGGGGTACATGTGTCTTTTTGAATTAGTGTTTTATTTTTTTTTCAGCCATCTTATTTAGCATTCTTCCCCCCACCACCTCTACTGTACCAGAAGTGATCAGAAGGACCAGTTTAAGATGTGGTCCCCCTGCCAGCTATTAACTGAAGACAACTTGGGCAGTTGAGGATTTGCCCTAGGACTCTCTGTGGTCCAACGTTCCCGAAAGAAGTGACCCCTGACTTCTGGATCAGGACCCACCAGACAAGGTATGCAAATTCCGGTTCTCCAATTTCAGCAAAGCAATATTCCATCGCCCACACCACTCCAAAGCTTCTTCGCATTTCCACTGGTGAGCTGCCTCATAGGATGTGTAAGACTACATCTTGAATTATGAGCCAAAACGAGTAAATAAGCTCTTTTCCAAATTCTGATGGAGATCAATGATCTCAGCAAGAAAGCTTAATGCCACTAGTGATAGTAATTGTTATATATTATGCTATCTGGAGGCACACACCTGTGTGCACACAAAAACTCTTCTCCTGTCAACCTACAAAATACTGAGTAAGACTCTAAGCAATTTGCTTAACCATTACTTAGTAGCAGGGCTGGAGTTAGGGCCCAGTCACCCATAGCAGAGCTCTTTCCGCAGTGAAATGAGAGGTTAGAGGGGAAATACAAAAAAACCACATTAGTTCCATTCTTAGCTACCTACTGTCTGTCACCTCTCGCTGAATCTCTAAAATGTGAAGGGCATAAAGGCAGGGCGTGGCTCTTCATTCCTGAATCCCCAGCACCTCCAATCAGCATGTAGCAAGTGCTCAAAAAAGATGTGAATGAACTGTGGACACAAGCTCAAGGGCAAACTATTAATAGAGTCAATTATTTTATAAATAAAAACTAGAGAGTAATCAGTGTCTGAGGTGTGTTCACATAAAATCTTAAAAGTATAAGCAAGAATTTAGGGTAGAAGTCAGACAGAGAAAGACAAATACCATATGATCTCACTTATCTGTGGAATCAAAACAAAAAATACAAAACAGAAAAAAAATAAAAGAGAAACAGACTCATAGATACAGAGAACAAACTAATGGTTGCCAAAGGTGAGGGAGGTAGGGGAATGGGTGAAACAATGAAGGAGAATAAGAGGTACAAATAAATAAGTCATAGGGATGCAATGTACAACACAGGAAATAAAGTCAATATCGTAATAACAGTTAATAGTGGTGAACAGTTAATAGACTTACTGTGGTGGTGATCACATTGTAAGGTACATAAATGTCACTATGTTGTACACCTAAAACTAATACAATATTATAATGCCAACTATACTTTAATAAAAAACTGAAAGAAAAAGAATTTAGGGCATTCTGATACATGAATTAGAGCTAAAACAGGAAGCGATGAAAGGCTATTTTGGAGTGATTATAAGCAGGGAATCACTCAAACTGTTTTGCAGATATAAGATGGGACTAAGTGAACCGAGTTCAAGTGGTTTCCAAAACAACAGGGAAGCCTCATGGGTGAATTATAGCCTTGAATTCACTAGAGAGCCAAATGTTATTATTTATTCTTTGTGATAAACAAAGCAGGCGGAAGTAACATTTTTTTGGTGTTCCACCCCCCCCCCCTCTCTCTCTCTCTCTCACACACACACACACACACACACACACACACGTCCAGTGAGCATTTTAAATTTAGGAAGCTGACGTCAATTCAGGGGTACTACAAGTTATAATGTTCTTTCATGTATGTCAGCAAAGTAATACACCCCTTTATTTTTTAGTGAATAAAAGGAAATTACTTACTTCCTGTTATGGTTTACCTTAAAATGGGCTTCAATAGCTATTTCGGTAATATACCACAACTCTGAACAATGAAGATACAAATACTTGCCTGTTAGTCCTATTTTTCATGTCTTACATTTTAACATATATTATCTTGCAATAGTACTTTTTTCTTGTATACAGTCCCATAAAAGTGTTCATTTTTTGTTAAAGAAAACTATGAAAAACTTCTTAAAGTGAAAAACCTATGAGAAGGGAAATGGAAAAGTATGGGCATGTAAGTGGAGTGTTAATACAGGAACTTGTTATAGAGGGAACTTTTTAATAAGAGAACCTTCATAAACTTAATGAATGTGTCCATGAAATAGCATAGATTCACAAACGAGAAACTAATAATAGATCAGAGAAATAGCATAGTTTGTAATAAAGGAGGAAACGTGCCCCATGCCACACAGCTAATGAATGGCATGAATCGGAACTATCATACAACTTGAATGTGATTCTTTCTGGCTTCTGAATGGGAGTCCAGAGACCTGGGTTCTGGTCTGTTCATCTCAGGGCCACCACAACTCTGGGGCCCTGGGCCCAGTGCTTCTCCTTTAGGGTCTCCAGGCTTCCTCTGGGTTTGGAATACGAGTATCTCCAGGCTCCTTCCATCTGCCCGCCCACGACTCAGAGCAGTTTTCAGACTTCCTCCAATCCTGTATATGGTGCCATTCTTCAGAGAAGCTCCTTGGTGGAATCTGGGCTGTCCCAGGATTCGCGTCTTGCTCTCATTCCCCAAGTGTATGAAAGAGGAGCGCCTCTCAAAGATCCAGCTGTCACCCTAGTCTCTTACTCCTTCCTGTTCATTTCTGGTGGCCGTTGTGTTGTACAGCTTGCATACCGAACTAAACTTCCTTACAGTGTAAAGCAGCTTGGGGGTATAAATTACAGACAGGGGCCAGTCTCAGGCACAAGCACATGTTATTACTGCGATTAAGGTTTCAAGTCCAGTATTGGCCAACTCAGTCTCTCCCTCATCGACCCGACTGGTATCCCTAGAAATTCAAACTTTCTTTCTTCTTCACAGCACTAATGAAATGAGGCAGCTGGGGTAGTCATGGTGGCTGTAGGCCTGGTAGGAGTGGAGGAGGGGTAAGGGCTCAGATAGCCTTGATAGGGCAGTGGTAAGTCTGTCCACAAGATAACACGCAAACCCTATTTTTATTTTGTGTTGGGGGAGGGAGTTTTACATTGTCATAGGAAAGAAAAACCCATTCCTCGATTATGTGGCTAAATAATGAAGACAATGTGTGTGTGTGGCGGGGGGAGGTGTGGAAGGCAGAGGGACCTCCCCATACCTGAATTGCTAGTCTCCTAGCCTCCCCCATTACGCTTCCCTGTACCTCAGACCAACACTCCCTGAGGGCCAGGCCACAGCGTTCTTAGCCAAGAATTTTTCAGCAGTACACTCTGTCTTTTTTCATCCTGATGTTCCTGCCTTTATAACTGGGGAGTGTGTTTTTAAAAATAAAAGTCCGCAGCTTCCCACAACTCCAACCACCATAGACATCTTCCCTCAACCCCACTCTCTTTCCTCTTCCCTTAGCTTACAGCCATAGCACACCCATCTGCATATTAAAAGGAGTTTAACTTCATGGAATTTTAAGGGTCACCAGTCCAACCATGACAACCATGACAAAATGTACACCTTACTGTCTTAACTGCAATCAAGGGAAACACCGAAGACCCCCACACTTCTAGCAATATGTAAACATGCCACATGTGGCTTCATAATAATTTTAGTGACTTAAATTGAGGAGACATTTTGTCACATCTCCATTTAAATGATGCAGGCAGGAAGGGACCACATGGCTTGCCCAAAGTCACATCTGTAAGTAGGCTCTTTTGATCTGTCAACTCCTAGCCCAGTACTGCACCCGTCAGCCACAGCCACCCACCCAGTGTGGAGAGCATGCAACAATACATAGGAGTAAAAAGTAGAAGATGGAGAAACAAAGATGGAAACAACTTTTGCAAGCGTTAGTATTTGGCTCTGGTAACATATTAATTTACAAAGGGACAGAGAAGTAGGTGGAGACAATATCATGAACAAAAGAGAAGGGTGATGTTTAATCAAACATCCAAGGGGCTGTTTTACTTACCTACTCCCAAATATACAGACTCTCCACTGGGCACAAAGCATGGAGGAAGTACAAAAACGACCAGAGGGCTTAGCCCAAGGCTCTGCAAGTCTGACAGGGAAATAGGACTTATCCATAAATAGCAGTGAGAGAGAAAAACAAGGGAAGCTACTGCAAGACAAGCTGGGGTGGGGAGGGCACGGACAGCTCAAGTGTAGCCGCAGGGCAGGAGAGATTACTTGCAGCTTGGAGCATGGAAAAAGGAGAGTTAGGGAAGGCTTCATGGAGAAGGTAGCATTTCAGCTAGGTCTTGAAATAAAAATAAACGTTTCCCAGAAACTTTGTTTTCTAGTCAGAGTTTGAGGAAGCACCACCAACCACCTTGACTAGACAACACCTCCTAAAGAACTCTGCGAAAGGTAGTAAGGAAGACGGGAAGTCTTGCATCTCCAGTAGACCTTTATTATTGCTAGATTTGCAGAAAGACTTTGGGGTACAAGTCAAAAGTGGAGTATTAGATCTAAAAATTAGGCCCAGTTCACATCCCTAAGAATAACTCACTCTTTTTCAAGTTATCTGGCTGTGACTGAAGAACAATAAGACTCAGGAGATAGTTAAGATAAGAGTTTTTTTTTTTTTTTTTTTTAAAGAGTTCTTTTCATGTTTGTTTGCTGATTCAGAAAGTCTCTCCTGACCGGAAGGGCTTCTTGTCTCCTATGTAGCTTTCTCTATAAATTAACTGATAATTCCCTGACAAGAAGTAGCAACATCTCTAGAACTGGAACACAAATATTGCTATTCTTAAGGGGAAAGGAGCGTAGCAATGAAGAAAAAGGAAGTAAGTTTACTAGAAGTTTCTTTTTTAGAGGCCAAGGTTGCCCAGATGGTGGTGAAACATTACCAAATCCCTCGTGCTTCTTGGTCTGAGACATGCAACCTTAAACAGTGCACAATATGATTTGTGCCATGGATAAAAACCTCACTGGGCTTAAAGTTAACATTACACATTGCTGGACCAAACTCTAGAAAAGCATGGAAAACATTTTTTCTTGCGGTTATTCCTGTCAGTTTACTGTTCAAAGTCGAATATGTTTTAAAAAGTAGTTGGATGAAAAGTTTGCCCTGTTTGTTGGGATTCTGTGAACTCTTCATCGTTCAGTCAAAAAAACAAATTAGGATGTAAACTGCTGCCTTCACTTTTAAATAAACTGCCTTGGGACCATCCTTGCCGGGAGTCAGACCTGACAAAGGCTCCGAGAATAGGTCTGTGTAAGACAAAAGATAACAACAAACTCTGCAGGGGCTAATTAGTGCCCCACGATTCCCAGGCATGGCCTCACAGGAACCTGGCTCTCAATAATCACCCTGAAGATACCATGAGTTGCCTTCTTCCAAGAGTCCACCTGTGATACAATTCGATGACCTCCTCAGTGAGGACAGCCAGTGTTTCCACAAAGGAAAAATTCTTTTAAAAAGAGTGTTCGTGGTGGCCAGATGGTTCAGTTGGCTAGAGCGCGAGCTCTGAACAACAGGGCTGCCGGTTCGATTCCCACATGGGCTAGTGAGCTGCACTCTCCATAACTAGATTGAACACAATGCGCTGCCACTGACTTTCTAGAGGGGCAGCTAGATGGCTCAGATGGTTAGAGCGCGAGCTCTCAACAACAAGGTTGACGGTTCAATTCCCGCATGGGATGGTGGGCTGTGCCCCCTGCAACTAAAGATTGAAAATGGCGACTGGACTTGGAGCTGAACTGCACCCTCCACAACTAGACTGAAGGACAACCACTTGGAGCTGATGGGCCCTGGAGAAACACACTGTGCCACAATATTCCCCCATAAAATTTATTAAAAAAAAAAAAGGGAGAGTGTTCATGAGAAAATCCAAAGTATTAGAAAACCTCTCAACAAAAAAGCACCTCAGCTGAGCATCCCTCTAATGTAGGGCTCAATTTCATTAGTAGTTAAAAAGGTCATCATGGATAACTATCACTTCTAAAATTCAGTGGAGCCCAAACTGCTAGGCAATAGGTCAAAACCAAACCAACAAAAGCTAGTTTCAAAGCATGACAACCCTGCAATGTACTTACTCTCCCGTGTATAATTTACACATTAAACACGACCTTCCTAGGTTCTGTTCGGCCCCTTTGCAAGGCAACCTCATTTGGGATGCCGATAAGAATCAACGCTAGTAACGTCCTTCTCTGTCTGCTAACATAATTTTATTTATATGTTAAACATATAAGTCTGAAATACATAGTTTAAAAACTTTTCAGGTTGAGATGGCACACTTGTGACTCAGCACTAAAACTCAAACATTATATGCTGAAAGAACACCGGTTATGTGAGAGGTGGGCTTTGATATGCCCCACTTGCCCTGACTTTCGTATGGTAACAAAAATTCAGGAAGGAACCCTTTAAGTTCTTTGCAATTAAAATGGATAATGGCCATTTATGATGTTAATATGCCATTTTAAAAAATCACCATGTAGCTCATTTTATCTCTGAGTTTCAAGTTTCTTATCTACAAAATAAGCATAATAATAGCTGGCTACAACTTCAACCTAGATATGAATCAAATAAAACATTACATATGAAGACACCTGGTGAGTGGATCATATAAAAAAAAAAACGTACATTATCCCAAGGATCCTTCTAAAGACTTCAATTCCCACCCCAGACTTGAATCCATAATCTGCCAGATTAATCTCAAATATATTTTGTTCATGAATTCCCTTGCTCAAAACTTCTGAGAGACAAGCCTCCAATACCCATTGGATAAAATATTCATGCTTTAGCCTGGAAGTCAAGTTTTTCTACCATCTCCAATTTCATCTTCTGAAAATTCTACCCAACTGGAACCTTTTGTCCTGGGCAATCAGGTCAAAACTGGTATATTAGTCTTCTCACAGATTCTTCAGGCTCAGTCCCTGGGATCTCAGAACTTTCTTCTGATCTCAGATGATCCCAATCCACCCCTCCCCCACCCTCCACTGGCAGCAACCCTACCCTACCTCCTAGGCCTTATCTATCCCATCAGGAGGGCTCATCCTAATCTCTCCCTGCATCACGTGGCCTGTGCAGTTTACCATTTGCTATTCATATGGTTACATGTTCAGGTACATTCCTTAAAACACATAAATTCTCATCGGCAGATCATTTATTTTTTACAGAATTATGGACTTTGCTTAACAGCATTTTAGAACACGTAGGAATACAGCACAAGAGCAAACTACAAGAGAGTTGCAAACATTTTTGAAGCTATTATGTGCCCAGTTCAAAAGCCCAGGGGGAAGATGGGAAAGGGCATGCCTCATGGATATTCAATTTCCAAGTTCGATGACTTATCTCCCCGTGGGATGGAAACACTGGAATATACAACATCAAGTAGGTTAAAAAAATGTCCAATCACCCTAAATGAGAAAATCACAATCTAAACACAAACTGATGCAGGATTTCCTTTGGACACTATGGTATTAACCTATAAACCCACATATCCCAATCCTTTTTGGTCAGAGAGTTTCTTTCTATTTATGTACTTTGAACTCCCAAATTCTTAATTCAGTTAAAAAAAAAAGATGGGGGGTGAGTTATAATTACATTTAATGATTTTTAAACGTTAAATTTACTTCAACTTCTGTGGATTCCATTCATCAATTTACAAAAGGCCATGTTTTAATTAGGTCAGTTTCTAAAAAGTTTCTAAAACATTAGTGATTGCATAGAGGCAGGTGATATGTTGGTATAAGATTGCTACTCAAGTTGATGTTTATACACCTAAAACTACAATAGAATGTTGCTATATTTTTTTAAAGATTTTAAATCATAGAGGCATATGGCCTGATTATAACTGTCTGAATGTTCTGAAAGTCTTATATATCTAACAAGACAGCATAATTCATAGTAGGCTTGAGTTACATAATAATGTATTATAAATTCAGAAGTCTCGAAGGGTAAGGCTTATGTCAACATTTCACTCAAAATCCTATATTCCATATTGACTCATAATTAAATGTTGTTTATATCTAACATTCAAAAGACCTAGTTATTTAGCTCCTGAATTTTGTCAGCTCTATGATATGTTTTGCTAAAGTACGATTATTCAAGTATCTTTTACTACATCTTTAAAACTTGTATTACTTAAAGTCTCTCTCTAATATATCCTGAATACTTTCAAGGAAAAGTGCTGTATTACTATGAGAAAAAAATAAAGTCATAATAAACAGTAATAAAGTGGTAAAGTTTTTCAAACCCAGGTTTGAAAAACCTGCAAGATCCCATTTAAATTGGTGATATATATCTTAGGCAAATAAATATGCTGTCTTTCATAATGACTCTGGCAGAACTAAGTTTTAGACTCCTATGTTTCCTGGTAACTATAAAGTCTCGGTTTTCTATACAGAAAAAATAAGTACCCCAGGCCTTCCTAAATACTCTACCAAATAACTTACCACCATCTGTACTTTCTATTCCCAACTACTTATGGTATGATCCATGACTTTACTAAGTGACTAGAGATTAAATATCTATAATGCAAAAGCTTCCAAAGATGACAGAAATTTCAGAATCCTCTGTTGGTCACCAACAATCTACAGAACACATTTAAAGAAATGGAACAATTTAGAAAATAATTCTTTTACATAAAAAAGTGACAAAAAATCAGAAGTAGCTTCCAAATGTGGCTTTTACATTGGAGAAATTTTCTCATCTGTTCACAAGAAGTGCTGCAGAAATGTGACTCATTTATAAGAGAGCTTTCTAATTTCTAAGGCCATTCATGTTAAGAAACAAACTGTCCATGAATTCCCTTAAAATCATCTTGACCAGAAATTGAGAATCAAAACTTCTGGTAGTTAAATCAGGTTCTACCAACACACCCTCAATAAGCTCGTGCAGGGAAATACTCCTCAGTGTTACGTTTGTGATAATTCAGTTGTTTTCATGGCAGCATGTCAAGACGTCATAAATAGTGATTTATTATTTCTCTGGAGTATCAAAAAGCTGCTGACCTAGGAGAGTTTGACAAACAAAGGCCTTGTTTACAAAGGAAGACTTCTAAAGGGAAAAAAAAAAGATGAAAACACTGGAGGACAGCACCACTTTTATAATTTATGCAAGTTTTTTCTTGCTCCAACACATAATAGGCCTTTAAAATGAAATATCAAAATATTACAGTAATATAAGGGGTATCCCCATTATCTCCTAGAAAATAATGGGATATGCTGTTCTACTGGTCTGTGAAATGAACTACTTTAAACTTAAAAGAAAAAAAATTTAAATAATTATTCGCCAAAGTCTTCTAGTTATACTGCCAGAAATATTTTAAACAGAATTCAAGCATTAACAATATAATACAAGGCAGAGGCACCTTTTTTTTTTTTTTCGGTCAATTTCAAGCCTCAGGTGTTGGTCAAAGCCCTTTTCAAGAAACTTGACGAGAAATGCTCAAAAACCACTTTAAAAACGAACAAAAGAAAAGATCTAAGGCTGCTTTGAACACACTCTTGCGGTGAATATTTTCTGTGAAACACCACAGTGCAGCTAGTCCTGAAGCTGGGATGTAACTCATGAGAGAAAGGCTGCATTGAAGGAAGCACTCCCTCACCTCTGCCAATTCTTCAAGGGTTCTGATACCCCAAACTCCTATTTTATTTTACAATGTTCTTTACCAATATAGCATCTCTCTTTAATGATCCCAACAAAAGAAATGGACCTCAGTCTACAGGTTTGGGTTTTTTTCCTCAGTCCACTTCAATAAATATCTTTTGTACCTAATTGGTATCTCCAAATCCCTTCTTTCCAGTAGCAAACATTTGAGTTGCCGGGGAGCTTTTAAAAAAAGTCCAGGAGAATAAAAGGGCAATTAGATTCCTAAAAGTGTGTCTCAATTTGCATGACAATGCACCAACTTGAATTCAAAGCTGCCACACCTCTTCTTCAGCAGTATGTTAGCAGTAGGTTGGATGCATACCAAGTCTAGTGTTGGCAAACAAGCCTTGGATAGTGGTCCCCCAAATAACTGGTGGAAAATATTACCGAAAACATCTGTATATGCATATATAAGTATATACACACATGCATACAACACTCAGCATGGCTTTTATTTTAGTACAGCTCTCAGTGATTTCTGAGTCTTAGTGGTTGAACAGGAATTTACTTCTCGACATGCAAACAATATTTCTGCTCATACCAGCATTCTGTTCCTATAAGCATGGCACAACCAGGTATAAATAAATAAGTCGTTGGAAATGGAAGTTTAAAATTTACCTTTACTATTGGTAATACAAAGATGTTAAAAATAACCACTCAATGCAGTAGACAAACGTATATCCTTAATGTCTTCCTTACGCTCCAACATTACACATACTTAGGAATACAGCCTACATAATGGCAATAATGACACCTCTCCATCAAATTCTAACCTGGGTCACTTTGCTGTTTCAAAAGCACCAAGGGGAGGGGGAAAAGGCGACAACCTTGCAAAACTCTCCCAAAAGTTATATAAACAAAGGAGGGGAGAAGCCCAGAATGGGCTTTGCACCCATGTGCCACTAAAATTACATAACAGCCTGTGCAGACATTAAAGAAGGCATGGATTCTGCACAACACCCCCACTTCCCTCGACTCCCGAGCCTTGTTTTCTTCTCTTAAAAAATCCAAACCCTGGCAAGACCAAGTGAACGACTCTAAATACTTATTTTATTGCTAGAGTAAATCCTGCGAGAGTTGAAGGCACGTTTAGGCCCGAAGTTTGAAAGTGCAACAGCCCCAGAGCGCAGCGACTCCACTCTCCGGACCCGCAGGAGAAAGAAATGACAAGCGACAACAGCCAGCAAGGCCTTCGCCTTCCTCCGCATGATGCCTCCCTCTAAAGTTTTCCACGCGATCGATCGGAGGGAAGGAGCCCGTTTCCTCCGCCTGCCTGACTGCAGGAAAAGAGAGCGGGGAGACGGGAGGGAGTCGGCAGGGAAAGTGCTGGAAAGCTCCGCACACAACAGGCGGCGGCGAAGGTTGCTTACCTGGGCGACGCGGAACAAAAAGAGGAGCCGTGGCTGTGCAGCTGGCGACCCGAAGCGGGTCTCCCCGCCGAAGCCCTAGGCCTGCGCGGGGTCCCGCGGCCGGGCCCCCGCCGCCGCTTCCTCCCTCGCGCGCGTCATGTCACGGCGATCAAACATGTCTGTGTGCGCTTCGCTGCTGTGACTTCCTGATTCTCTGCCGCTCGGGCGCGCACACTCACACTCACAGCCACACGCACACTCCACCCCAACCAGCCCCCTCCTCCAAATCTCGCCAGGTCTTCCCCGAGCTCCGGGGGAGGGCCCGCGCCCTGCTCCCAACGCACTGGACCCGGCGCGCACAAAACACACACACACTCACGCGCAGACACCCTCGCGCCCGCTTCGAGGGCGCCGAGACGCAAGCCGCCGGAGCTCGCCGCCCTCTCCTACCCCTCCACCCCCCCCACCCCACTTAGCTGCCCTGCCAAACTTTTTTTTCCTGCCTGATCCGCGTCCAACTTCCCTCCCCCAACCCCCACCCTAGCAGCCCAGCCAGCCCCGCGCTCACCAGGATCCGCCGCAAACAGCAACCCGGATAAAAATAATAATGCAATCCTGGCGGCCGGGGCAGGGGCGAGCGCCCAGAAACTGGCAGGAGGCGATTTCCCCGCGTGTACCGGAAACCGGCCCGAGTGCCCAGACAAGGGCGCGGGTGTCTCCGCGAGCCCGCACTGCTGCGCCCGGCCCCTCTCGGTGCAACTACGCCCAGGCTGCGAGGCCTGGTGCGGGGCACCCTTGGCACTGGACTCTGTGTGCGCCCCGCAGCCGGAGGGCGCCTAGGGGCTGGCGCGCCGGACCGGTTATTTGGGGAAGTGCATCTCGACACCTTTGCAGATGGCATGGCCATGTTTTGCAACACAAACGGGAGGAGGGAAGAGGGCCGGCCGGATAGAGGGAAGAGCAGAGGAAAGGGTAAAAAAGGTTGGAATGGGAATAAAGCAACTCGAAAGCAGGGAACGAGAAAGAAGGGGTGCGTGTCATCGTTGGGAGGAGGCTCCCATCGGGTCTCCCCGCCTCCAGCCCTCGCCTCCCCCCCCCCCCCATTGCTTCCCCACCCCCCCAACCCCCCGCAGCCCTTCCCCTTCTCCGGCGAACGCCACCGCTACTGCCGGCGTGCGCGCGGGTACTGTTTGTGACAGGCAGAGAGGATTATCTGGATCATGGCCTCCCGGTCCGCAACCACCGTGGCTCTCCCGGGCCCCAAAGCGCCCCTAGCACCCAGACGATTTGGGGCGATCTATGCCCGCGGTTCCCGCGGTTCCAGCTTGGGGAAGGCGCAAAGCAAAACAAGACAAACCCGGGTGCAGGGGGAGGAAGGGGAGGAAGGCAGCGTAACTGAGCCCGGCTGGCACCTCCGACCTCCTTCTTCGGTGCCTCCTCCCTCCTTCCCAGCAGTGCGGCCCGGGCCCGACACCCCGAACTTCAACACCCGAGCCCGCGCGGCTGCCAGGTACCAGGGGCAGGGACGCCCGCAGAGCCCCGGGCACAGCTCCGCGGCGGCCCCTTCCCCTAAAGGCCTGCCTACGGGTCAGCATTCCCATCCCCGCCCGAGGGAACGCGCAAAGTGGAGGTGACACCTCCGATCCGACACGCACAGACCCCGCGGCGGTGGCAGCCTTCTGCTCGGCGCGCCAGCTCAAGCTTCTCCTGCAGGGTTCCGCTCAGGTCTCCGCAGCCGGAACCCTTTAAACTAGTCCCCGGGAAGCGGGTAGCAGCCGCTTTGGTTGGCGCCCCGCCGCAAGCCCGGGCTCCTTGCCTCCTTCTCCCGCTCCTCTTCCAACTCTTCCGGGGAGGACTGCTCGGGATGAACTGTCGCGTTTCCATCCTCCTCCTGTATCCTCCTGCCTTCCCCTCCTTCCCACCCCCCACCCCCTCCGGCTTTTAAGGGGTTGGGGGGGGGACTGCAACCTTGCCGAGTGTGTGTATTGCAACCTTGAGTTGGCAGCGCATCGCTGACTGCCTACCCAGGGTCAAGGCTGTGGTTTGTTGGGAATTCCCCCCCACCCCGCCTCCTTGAAGTAGTAATTATTACTGTTATTATTAGAACAGCAAGGTTCGGTTGAAACTTTCCCGTTTCTTCCACCGCCGCCCGGGTGCTGTCGTTAGAGCATTCCACCTGAGGCCCGCGGGGAGGAGGCGGGCTTTTTTTGTTGTTGTTGTGGCGGTTGGCCCGCCTATTTGTTTTGGTCTCTGTGCATGCACAATAAATAATAATTAGGATAATAATGAATAATCCCCGGCGAAGGCGGCGCGGTGCCAGAGGGGTTTGTGCGGCGGCTGCAGCCGGGAGGCCGGAGGGAGGGGAAAGAGGAGAAAGGAGTTGTAAGTTATATTTACCTTGCTCGCGAGGAGTGTGCTGGCTGAATCTCTTCCCTCTCTGAGTCACCCAGAGTACAGAAACAGAGGGAGAGAGGACTAGATTATGAATATGACTTCATTGATGACAGCCATCCCCTCCTCTTCCTAAACTCCGGCTCCGCCCCGCGTCCCACCCTCAGCCTCCTCCACAGGCGCCGGAAGACGCGCCGCAGTTGGCCCCGCGCGCCGCTCCTCCCTGCCCGCCCCAGCGCGGGTTGGTGGGACGCGCCTGTCACTCGACCCGCTCAGCGACTCCGGGAGCTCGGGGGGAGGAGGGGGCGGTGTGCAAGAATGTGGACGGAGACAGCTCTACTGTATGCGTGGATCGGTGTGTGTCTGCAAGGCGCCGGCTCTCGAGCCGTGGTTGTGCCTGGAGCAGAGAAACTGCGCAGGACGCAGAGAGCCCCAAGGCTTGATGGAGCTGGGCGCCCGTTATCCCTCTCCGGGTAGACCTCTTCCAGGGGCGCTGCCGGGCTCCTCCCGGGAAGCTGGGGAAGCGGAGGAGGCGAAGCGAAAGGGGGAGGGCAACCGTAGTAATAGCGTGTAGTAGTTTGGGGGTATGTGAAGAAGGTGCTGGAATTTAACGGTGCCTCCGCCTGCCAGAGCGAGCCTGCAGAGGGAAAGGGAGGGGACACGGGTAGGGCTCCGAGTGGCACCAAAGCGGTTTGTGGCATAGTGTTGACTGTGGGGGGGGGAAGGCATTGTGTCGGCTGAAACTTTTTCCTCACTCCCCCCGCCCGCGACCCGAGGCTGCAGTTATAAATCGGCCCCCTTCTCCCCCATCAAAAGGAAGGAGGGCACAAAGAACATTCCTGCCAAATCTACCTCTTTTCTAAAGGACTGCAAGCTTCCAAATGCCAATGAGGGGAAAACAGCTGAGAGGCTGAACGCCTTATAAATAAATAAACCCGCCCTAAACCGTCTGTTTACTTTGTGGACCAGACACAGCACTTTGACCTCCCTCACTTGTCATCTTCGGTAAAATATATTCAAAAATTTGGAAAAACAACCCTGTGGGGGCAGGGCGGGCGGGTTAGGGGGCAGTTTAAGCATAGAATCTGCTTTTGATTTAAGAAGGGGAATAAATCTCTTATTCTCTACAGACCATAGAATCTTCTCTCCCACCCCACGTTTAAGACCAATTAGGGCTACAAACAGTAAACTGCTGGCACTTTGCGGTTTTGAGACCTCTTGTTCCAATTTTCCTTGAAATACAGTACTTTGGCGGGAGGAACAGGTCAGTGTTTGCTGAGACAATTTTATTTTTAGTTTTATGAAGTGTGAAAGAATGTTAGATTTTAAAATCAGGGGCCTATTATTTTAGACTCAGATTAATGACGGTGCTTGACTCTTAAAATTAAAACTGTTCCTATACTGTACTGTTCTGAAAAATATGATTTATCCCTTATTTTGTAATGTAATGGTTTAAATTAGTCATTCAAAGTGCACAGTGACTACTTGGTTGAGGATGTTTCCCCCTAGAGTAAAATCCTATTTTAAGGCCATTTTACTGTTGCAAAATTGACTCTATTTGAGCAATCAGGTCTGAAATGCAATTCTAGGATGCTTAAAACTATGCAGTGGGTACACTGAAGACACAAAGCAATGAAAGAACACCAAATGCTGCATGTGGTCATTAAGTGGCGAGAATTGTTCACTTTGCTGGTCCACTGCTTGAGGAAGGACAGTCTGCAAGGGCACCACTTTCAGGTGGCTAGGTGTGTCAAGGATCACCCACCCTGTTGTTTTTCTAAGGCCCTGTTATCTTGCTTGTCAACTTGAGCTTCATAATTTTCTGCCTATCCCAAAAGTGAACCTCAAGACAACAAATATAACACATCTAAGAGAAATAAAAAACAGTATGCACTGAAGAATCTTTTGTGAGAACTTCGTTTTCTGCCTGAGGATATGCCAGTATAACTGTTAACTGGGAAATACACAGCCAGAAGTCTTAAACAAAATTAGCAATGTAGTAAAAGTATAACTTCTAACTGCCTATTAAATTGCAACTAATAATATAGCCGGATAATCTAGTTATCTACAGAAGGACTTTAACCTTATGGCAATACTCATTACATTAGGTAATATTAAGTTTTAATTTTGGTGGACCTAATTTGTTTCTCTGCCATGTCAACCTCACAGGCCAATTTTTAGAAATTGATGACTTTACCATTATTTCCTTGCGCATAAGTGCCCTTTATCCTTTTAAGATTCTACCTCCACCTGCCATGCCAAATTTCAAAAAGAGAACAATCATCTTAGTAAGAAACTGGAGTAAGAGATTGGCCATTTTTTTCTGGCATTTTGTTAGAAGGAAAGTAAAGAAGAAAGTTGCCTTTGTTCCATGTATATATTCTTCAGCTAATACAAAAGTTTGATGCATTACCTGGAGGGATGGGTATCCATGCATTATATGCAAAACTATGGGAATTGAAAAATAAAATCTATGATTGGGAGCAGAGATTAAATACAGATATTCCATCTCCTTTTCCCTTCACATTGGTCTAAGAAAACACCACCTTATTTCAGGTCTTTTCTCTAAAGAATCGTCTTGTTTGTAGCTTATACTGTAGCAAGTAGGAATATTATAAAACAAGACCTACACTTAGAAAAAATCAAAAGGCAGCACCATTCACTCATTATGAAAAGATTGTAGAACATATAGCGTGAGCTTTATCTCTGATGTAAAGCAAAACTTAACAACTGATGTTAAGGAGAAAAAAGATGAGGTTTTTTTGTTTTGCAGAAAATCACACAAAAGCAAACATGGTTGGAGGTTAAAAAAACTGGGAGGCCGCACAGGATGCTATATTCACATGAAACTTTTCCTTTTGGACTTAGATGAGTCATAATGCGTTCTCTGAACTTGCTCTTTCTAGTTTGGGATCAAGGGCTAGAAGTCACTTTTTCATGTCTGTATGGCCACGTTCACTTTTTATGTAAGTCTGTTATGGTGGACATTCTGTATACGGTAGATACTGGGTTTGAAAATCGGTATCACAACACCCTCATGAAGAAAATTTCCATGCACAAAGATAGGAATCTTCTAGTCCCACTAGGCAAACTATTAACGCTGACTGAAAGAAATGTTGCCTAACTTCAAATGGGCTTGAAGGTAAGACCATTTAAGGCATGAGTGCTTCATCTGCAGTAATGGAAACGAAACTCTGACAAAGTGAACAGTTGACATTTAATTTAGAGAGAGTTTAGAATTAGCAAGTAAATTTATTGCAGAAATAAACACTCCTCTCTATCCTTTTTTTCTAGTCAATCGTCTCAGAAGATTTTGTTTCTCTACAATCACTCCTCCAAAATGCCACCCCAATTCTTTTTGTGAGCATATTACTCTCTAGCTTAAAAGCTTTTGTCTGTTCCCAATCCATCATAGGATAAATTTCAGATTTCTTAGCGTGTCATCCATCCAAGGCAGTGTGCATGGACAGATCTCTCTGCTAGGCTTGTTCTCCTTCCCCAAATGCCTAAGCTCTGGAAACATGGTCTACCACCTGGTTCCTAAGGGGCCATATTGGACATACATTCCTCTGACTGAAATACAGGTTCTCAGTACACATACTCCAAGAGTCAGCTATGGCCCAGCATCCTTCCAGTGGCCCTCCTTGCCCTCCTTAGGCAGAGGAAGCCACTTATCCTATTCTGCTCCCATAGCAACCAGTGTGTATGGCCGTTACAGCACTTATCACTTTGATACGATTATTTGCTATCCTCCACTAGATGGTTGGTGCCTGGAGGGTGTAAAGCAAGTTCAATTCATCTTTGAAACTTCAGCAATTAGCTGGATGCCTAGCACGTTGTACAGTAGTCCCCCTCCAAATCCAGTTTCGTTTTCAATGGTTTCAGTTGCCTGGAGTCAATCCTGGTCCCAAGATATTAAATAAAAAATTCCAGAAATAAACAATTCATAAGTTTAAAATTGCACTCCATTCTGAGTAATACAATGAAAGCTCACGCAGTCTTGCTCTTTCCTATCCAGAATCATCCCTTTGTCCAGCGTTTCCATGCGGTATACATTCCCCATATGTTAGTAGCTTTCTAGACAATCAGGTGGACTGTCACTATATTGCAGTGACTGTGTTCAAATACCCTTTAGTTTATTTAATAATGGCCCAATATCACAAGAGTAGTGATGCTGGCAATTTGGGTAAGCCAAGGAGAAGTCATCAAGTGCTTCCTTTAAGTGAAAAGGTATGTATGTGTAGGAAAAAACAGTATAAATAGGGATCGATGCTATCTGTGGTGTGAGGCATCCACTGGGAGTCTTGGGACATATCCCCATTGGCAAAGGGGGACTACTGTATATTGTTAAAGAAAAGGAAAAAAACTGTTGAATGAAAGGATGAGAGACATATATTAAAACTGTCTGACAGAGAATTTAGCAGGTCTTCATTACTAATTATCATGTTAATGAACAAGATTACTAAGTGTTCTGAAGCTTTATGATGTTTTCCAAGCTGAAATGCTGATGATATGTTTTTCTTTTGTTTCATTTTGTTTTGTTTTGGTGGGGCATGGAGAAGGTGGGAGGTGAGGAGAATCAACTGCTCTTGCAGTCAAATAAAGAGCATTGAGAGGAGGTTTTGTTTGTTCGGATCTTAAATTAGTCTCAGAAAAACATGAATGCTTACTTGATAATTGTGTGATAGAGTAGTATTAATTACAACAGCAAGTCTCTTTTAATGAGTTTTAAAAATCGTCTGCCATAATTTGTGCAGAGACCTCTACCTACGTCTTTTAATTCATTTAAAGCTATGAGATATGTGATATCATCCCCATTTTACAGATGAGGAAGCTAAGAGGCAGACAGTAAGCAATTTGCCTAAGGCAGCGGTCTCCAAAGTGGAGTGGGCAAGATAATTTATTGTGATATGGAAAGAATGTTAGAAATTCTCTCTTTTCTTCAATGATTAAAAAAATGCAATGATGTAATGACAAAAAAAAAAAAGATTATAAATGTTTATTACGCTCATTTACCCTAGCACATTTACATGGTTCCAAATAAAGTGGTCATGTACCAAGAATTGTACCTGAAGAATACTCACAGAAAAGAAGAGCCATGGCAGAGGGGTAACAGTGGTGCCCCCTCTGGTTCTTTCGCTTTCAGGGCATTGGCATTACCTGAAGTTTACAGCTTCCACAGATTATATTATCTGTTTTTAACCAATCAACGCTCTTATATGGAAAACAAGTGGCTTTAAAAAAGATTCCTTCAAAGAAATCAAAAATAGGGATAAATCCGATAACACAAAGCACAGGTGAATCAAGATCAAAGCTGCCACTTTAACCTCTAAGAGCTCTTGCCAGCCATATTGAGAGGTAAAAGCAATGACTATTTAATTAGATCTGACAAGAAATAAGTCAAAAACATTCACAATTATCCAAGACTACTTGAAATTTGGATTTATGTTAACTCTCATTAATGATGAATTCTGACGTAAGCATACATTTTGCCTTGGGATATTACCTATTGATAGTTTGATATCATCATGATTAGCAAGATACTTACATTTCTCTATCACTCTATTCTTTTATAACTTCTATTTTGTGTACGTTTTATAATGCGCTTAATATATTAAAACTGAATGTAAGTATTGTGAATAAAGATATATAAATGATGCTCTATTTTTTTTTCTTTTTTGTTTTTAACTGCAAGGGGAATGTGGTCAAGCTACTTGGAGATGACTAAATGATGAAGTCAGAATCTTTAACCTAGACTGGTCAAACTCCAGACTCAGAGTGATCTATGTGGCTCATGTAAAAATTGCCCAATAATTTGTCATCTGTATAGGGTTCTTTACCCATTATGGAGTATGGGGCAGGTGGAATATCAATGACCTTTGGCGCATTTGCGAAGCCCCTGAAACTGTGTTTGAAATTCTGCGATCATGTTAATGTGCACTTTTTGCAAAGAGAGTCCATACATTTCACCAGATTCTCAAGGGGATCTTCCTCAAATGGGGTAAGAATCACTGATATCAAGTTATCAGTAACATTAATGATACATTAATTCCTGATAAGAAATTAATTTTTTTCTGTAACTTTTATAAAACTAAATGTGACCTGAGTAGACATTTCTCCAAAGAGGACATACAGATGGCCAATAGACAAATGAAAAGATGTTCAACATCACTAATCATCAGGGAAATGCAAATTAAAACCACAATGAGATATCACCTCACACCTGTCAGAATGGCTATCATCAATAAATCAACAAACAACAAGTATTGGCGAGGATGTAGAGATTTTTTTTTTTTTTGCACTGTTGGTAGATTGCAAATTGTTGCAGCCACTATGGAAAACAGTATGGAGGTTCCTCAAAAAGTTAAAAAAAGAACTAACTTATGACCCAGCAACTCCACTCCTGGGTACTTATCCAAAGAAATCTAAAACATTAATTCAAAAAGACATATGTACCCTTATGTTCATTGCTGCATTATTTACAATAGCCAAGATATGGAAGCAACCTAAGTGTGTATAGACAAATGGATAAAGAAGAGGTGGTACATATATCCGATGGAATATTACTTAGCCATAAAAAAGAATGAAATTTTGCCATTTGTGACAACATGGATGGACCTAGAGGGTATTATGCTTAGTGAAATAAGTTAGACAGAGAAAAATAAATACAATATGATTTTACTTATATGTAGAATCTAAAACACAAAAATAAATGAACAAACAAAACAGAAACAAACTCATAGATACAGAGAACATTTTGATGGTTGCCAGAAGGGAAGTGGGTTGAGGGGATGGGTGAATAAGGGGAAGGGATTAAGAAGTACAAATTGCCAGTTTTAAAAACAGTCATGGGGATGTAAAGTACAGCATAGGGAATACAGTCAATAATATTGTAATAACTATGTATGATGTCAGATGGGTACTAGACTTATTGGGGTGATCATTTCATATGTTATATAAATGTCTAATCACTATGTTATACACCTGAAACTAATATAATATTGTATGTCAACTGTAATTGAAAAATAAAAAATTAAATTAAAAAAATTTAATTACAATAAAAAACGAAATGTGTACATTTTATATGTCCAATCATATCTATCCTTAAGTAGACCATATAGAATTTAATATATCTTTAGATAATTTAAATGCTCTAACTGCCCAAAGGAAGGCTTCATTGGTTTCTAGAGATAGGCTTTCTGAGGATAATTTCCTTCTGAAGGATTTTCTCCATAATACTCTATTATATGTATGTTGACTAGACAAGAAAGGATATTATAAATGTTGTCATCAAGCTGTCTCTGAGACTTTGACATATCTTTGTGCAGTTGCACATTAGGAATGAACATGATTTTAGGGTCTAAAAATTTTTTATCGTCATAAACTCTTTAAGTATTTTAACTTTCTTCTGGCAGGCTGTTGTACTTACTGTCCTTTGGTTTGTACTGTTTCTCTGAATGATAACACGCTTCTGTACCAGTGTGACACTAGCTCACCTCCAAGCCTCTTAACCAAATGCCACATTAGAGACTATGCTGTATCCATCTCTCATGAGGCTTTACTAGATTTTATTACAGCATTTACTTTTAGGCCACCTTCAGCTGTTACTGGATTTATCTTTTCAGTTACTGTTCATTGCCTTTTATTTGTGTGTGGCCCTTTTCCAACTTGACTTGTATTACGTCACCCACCCAATTCTTACTTCAAGTTTAGTACACAAAAATGCAATCCGCTGTTGTCTTATTTCAGTCATTGTTCTATGCTTGAAGTTCAATGTAAATTCAAGAGAAGAGTAGAAAATGAGCCAGGAACATATAAAAACAGAAATAACCACGAAAACCACATTGGATGACTCTAAAGAAATTGAGATAAATGACCTGCTTTTGGAGTGGAAGGGGAGTCAGTCTCTCCACAGGTAGGGATGAAATACACTTCCCATCCAAATGGTTTTATTTTAGTTTTCAATGGTATTACCAGCCAGAAAGTGATGACTGTATAAAACAAGAGTAAGAAGTTTGGGGAAAGGGTCGCAGCATCTGGATTCTGCACGGGGCAAAAGCTTTCATCTCCCCTTAAGATAAACTCAGCTGAATAGTCAAGGACGTCAATGACCATTGGGCATAAAGGAAAAGCCTGAGATTGTGCATATTCAAGGGCTTATCTCAGCAGGGACATTGTGACATCTGTTGGAATTTTACTTTCATGAAGACTATTTGGGGCCTATTGGTAATAGACTTTGCTTCAATGGGGGTGGGGGGAAGAATAAGGGATCTGCTGATAAGGTAGAAAGAAGATCATAATATACAACATTTTTTGTGTGTGTTTGTTTAATACTTAGGACTTAGGATTTGGAGGGTATGTCTGAATCTTAAAGAGGCTGACACCTCACATTTTACCTACATTTGATTGAACGACTTTAAAAATATACCCACCTATCAGGGGCATTTGTCTTTATATGACACCTCAATTTTATGGTGTGATTTATTTACTGACCTTAATGATTGTAACCACCATTACCTGATATTCCACAGGTCCTATATCAATGTTCATTATTTTCCTAAGAACCTAAGACCAGAATGGTGAGCTGTTATTTTTAATGCTAACGTAATAAATGACTACTTATCAATTGAGGAACGTAATTAAATAGTAAAACAACTTTTAATGATCTAGATAAGTGACTATTTTTTTCAAACAGCCTTCAAATGCTAATATCACTGGTCTTTGAGCTGTTATAGACGATATATCAATGTCTTACTTGAAATGGTAACACTATAACTTTTTATAATAGTCACTGGTTTAAAAAATACATACCAATCTGAGAACTTCTGGTTCTATGCACTTAAGTAAGCCTAATATGCTAGAACACATGGTTGAATGGACTGCCTATGACCACCCAACAAGGTTAGCATCTTGGACTCCTCACTCCCAATCAGTACACCTTCTACTATACCACACTGGGTTCTTTTCAAAGAAAAACAAAGTCTCCAAATTCATGTTCTTCAACGCAGTAATAGCCATCAATGTCCGACCGAAGAAAAGGGCCCGTCACCATTCACTACATGCTATCAAATTTACTTTCATAGACTGTGGCTTTCATGCTCTTTTAACATCTACTCTCTATAAGAAATGTATCATATATCATGGCCCAATATACACATACTTTAGGTACATAGTGAATTGTATCACTATGGAAAACAGGAAAACAGAAGGGATTTAATTTAGAGAATTAGTTAGGCAGGTGATGGAAGAGCTGAGAAGTCAAATAAGGAATTGAGAGTAGCAACAGTAAGAAGTCACTGTTACCTGTAAACTGGGGGAAGCAAAGGACTGGCAGAATTAACAGAGCCTGGAGGCCAGGGTCTCCTGGTGAAATCTGAGAACACGATGATTCTCAGAGGTAGAGCCAAGATGGAGATACAGCTTTTGCTAGAGATGCAGTTAGAGGCAGAAAGAGAAGGGAGAAATACCCTGTCTTCTCTCCTGTTCTTTCGTGGTCCTGTCTCTTCCCAGTGTCGCTCATGGGCTGACTGCAGATGACACAGGAGGCCAGGAAGTGCAGCATGCAAGGGTCAGCCCCACTTGCCTTAGGGAGCTGAGCAGAAGAGGGAGGAATGCATAGGAGGGCCAACAACACAGTAACTGAAACAAAGTTTCCTAAAACAGTACATACTCTTTCTAAAAGCAATACCCTCTGAAGTCAATACTTTCTACTCTATTTCCTTTTTATGTTGTACACACCCCACTATGACTTACTTCACAGGGAGTGGAAACACACCGTTTGGACCAATAGGAGGTACACATTTTAGGAACTTTATGCCCTCACCTAAATATCCCACTTTTAGGTCAGGTTACTAAAACACAGGTCTCATGATCAGCAGTTTAGGGATTATGTTATATTAATCATAGCAAAATAAAAATTTCCACTGTGTTTAATACTTGGGCCATCTTTTTTTATAATAGATATAATATATTAATAATATGCAAATATAAAGCTAAAATGACACATGCTACAGTTATAGATTTGGAAATCTAGTAAAACAGATACACTTTCCAAATTCAAATTGATAACAATTTTAGTACACGGTTACATTTTTGTGTAAGTATCAGGTCATATATTATGCTAACAGCAAAATCTATAAAATTTCCCACCTTGGTGAGAGTTTATACTGTGAAATTTGCTAGTGATACTTCCAGGGCCCAGGGTTTTAGTAGACTCATGATGGATTTGTTGGTGGATAGTCACTGTCAAGGGTACAGTATCTGGCCTATGTTAATTAGTGCATTCAGGGGATTTTCGAAAATAGGGCAACACTATCTAGAACTGTCTCCATCTAAGATTCTACCTATTAACATAAACATTGAAAGCAGAGATCAGTTAGGCCAGTTATACCTAAACAGCTTCTTTTGTAGGACTGAATTGTCAATGTGTAACATTAATCACACTTTAATCAGTATTCTACTAAATGATCACTACTTTTCCTCTCCTGAATAACATTCACCCCAACCTCCCGATGCAGGTAAAAATTCCCACTTTAGTGATGGATTCATTACCAGGCTCAAATAGCATTGCCATACATGACATCTTGTATAACCGCTGCTAATAATGAAATAGGAAAACTACTTGGAGCAGCCACAGAACTTTGAATGACATTAACATCAAAATTTGTACATTTAGACACTTTACATAGTATTGAGAAAATGTAGAAAGTAAAGATAAGGAACTACCACTGCAGGGCTCAGCAACACTTAGGAGGTGGGTTGGCCATCATCACGGGAGGATTTGAGTGCATATCCTCCCTCCAATGTGAGCTCCCCTTCTTCAGATAGGTTCTGCCCTGGATAAGTCATGTCACCTTGACTTGTGAACCATTTTCCCTTCACTGATAAAACGGGGATTTGTGTGGTCACACAGCAGCCTAGTCGTTTGTCCCTCCCAACCTTTCCCTAAGGAAAGAAGAATTTGTGGGACTGTGCCTCTCTAGGATTGAGTTTATAATATCCTGAGTCTCTCCATCTGGTCTTCAAGAGAAGGGTCTGCGGTCAACGACGAGGGAGGGACAACTCAAGCCAGATGGGACCAGTTGAAACCCCAATGAGCTGTGATAAGAAATAATAGGAGGGAGCCTTGCCCCGCCTTCCTCTTGTTCTTGTGGGAAGCTGCTGCTTGCCTCTGCTGCTCCCTCTCACCTTGTTGTGAGAGAGGCCCATTAGAGCGATAAGATCAAGCTCTTTCTGCTCAGCTCATGGGACAGTTCCACCTCGAGAGACTCTCCCCCCCAGGGTGGTGCACACTGCACCTTAGTCATCTTGGGACGATATGCTTCGGCTGCTTTGGGACAAATAATTGGGTATTGAAATCATTTTTTTGAAATGGTGTAAGAGTTTCACAGACCCTGCCTCTAATCATGTGATGTTCATTGTTTGTAATCAATAAATACCGTCAGTGACCCGATTCGGGGCTCCAGTCTCTTGAGGCTGCGAGTCCCTCGGTCCTCTGTGATTTAACCGTGTATGAGTCTCTGTCTCTTTATTATAGTTTAACCCTCGCCGCCTCCCTCGCCTTCCCACGGCTCGTGTTGTGCAGGTCGCAACAGATTTGTGCCAAATAATTTCTAAGTTTCCTTTAATCTCAAATGCTCTGTCTCAGTTTCCTCATCTATAAAGTGGGGATAATATAATAATGGCACCCAACGTAAGGCACTCTTACAAGTACTAGACAATGGATGTAACACACATGTCACGGTGCTAATACAGAGGAAACACTCAATAAGTGAAGCTATTATTAGTTTTTTCAGCTCCATCAGTCAAGATTTTTTTCTCAGTCATAATTTTTTTCTAACTTTTAGAAGTCAACTACCTTATAAACTTTTAACTTGCATTGGTCTCTTTGTCCTAATAGATTTTAACACTTCTTTCTCTCAGGTAAATTATGTTCAATCCCTTCCATGAACTTTACTTCCTCCTCCTCTTCTGCACCTTCTTGGGCAACCCTCAAGGCTCAGGTCTTCTTGCTCAGCTCTTCCCTCAGCTTTGAATTCCCTGTCAGAATTCTCTGTCACTCTCATAGCTCACAAAACAGGGTGTCAAATCTTCACTGCTTGCCAACATTTTAGTTGCATAACTCCAGCTTCCCCAAAGCCATCCACATTAGAATGGTTTTCCTTTTGTCTTACTGTGTCTAAAGTATAATTTGCTATTCATCTAAAATTAGTGTCCCCTTTATGCAGCTCTTTTTCTGTCAACATTTTTTTTTTATTTGCACGCATTTTGTAATGAGAAACTGCCATCACATTACCAAAAATTAGATTAAAGAAAAAAACTCATATACCGATACAATGGAATATTATTCAGCAATAAAAAAGAATGAAATCTTGCCATTTGCGATAATATAGATGGACCTGAGAAGTATTATGCTAAGTGAAATAAGTCAGACAGAGAATGACAAATGCCGTATGATTTCACTTATATGTGGAATATAAAACAATATATGAATAAACAAAACACACAGACACATAGATATAGAGAACAAGCTGATGGTTGCCAAAGGGGATGGGGTAGGAGATGGCAAGAAAAAAGAAAAAAAGAAAAAAAATCTCCCATAATTCCACCAGCCCAACCCCCAAACTTTAACTTAGTAATAGTAGTTCTTCCTACTCTTTCCCATTGCATATGTTTTTGTGCCATTGTAATCACCGTTTGCAATTCTAATTGTATCTTGCTTACAATTTTAATTATTCCATAAGAACTTTCCATGTTGAAAAAGCTTTCATAATAGATTATTGTTTTACTGTTATCTCTGCTTCCAGTAACTCTCTCCTCCAGTTATTCTACACACCTGGCTAACTTTAATCTTATTCACAGCAAGGCTTCACGCATCTTTCATATGCTCAAGAACCTTGGGTGATTTTTGTATTGTTCAAAAAAAGGAAGCCAAGTTGCCTTCGTCAAGGTCAAATACCTCCCTCAAACAGGAGTCTATCCTTTCCAGCCTCATTCTCTATTATAGAATCTTTCCTTACGCCAAACTGCACTATTTATTATTCCACACACAAAAAGTGATTAATAGCCCCAGTGCCCTCCTTCAAGCCATTCTGCCTACCTATAATGCCCACTTCCCTTTGACTCTTTAGCTCAGGAGCTATTTTCTTCACCTGAAAGTCTTCCCCAGCTGCCCCAGCCATTGTGGTTCCTCTTTACTCTTTCGAACAATTTCTGCTTGTTACCGGAGCCACTTGTCGGACAAGCTGTAGTACCATATCTACCTCTCTGTGTCCTCATTGCTCAGCACAAAGGGCATGATCAATAAATATTTATTAATGATGGTTATGATGCCCACTGTCAGCACAGCTGTTCTGCTTTCTGCGATAATGAGGAAAGCAGTATGGGAGCATTAGGGAGAAAATTCACTATAGTCCTCCTTAAATGCTGCCAAAAGTCCTAAGAGATTGACATACATTCTATTGCAATAGCAAAGATATAATCAAAGTTAAGGAGGAAGGAAAGAAGGAAGGAAGGAAGGAAGGAAAAAGGGAAGGAAGGAAAGAAGGGTGATAAGCAAGAATTATTTTGCAGTTTCACTTAATCTATTCACCTCATCTGATATCGCAGAGATAAATGTGAAACATTCTTAAATTGTAACATCTCTATTATAAAATGTCAGGAGACGCAGGTAGCTTAAACAGTGGGATAGTAGAACAGTCCAAACTAGAACCCTAGGCTTTGTAAGTTGAGCCAATGTATTTCAGTCATATCATAAACAGTATGGTGGTTAAAAGCTTGGGCTCTCAAGTGGTGCTGCGTAGCACACAGTTTTACTTCTACCAAAACTATAGTGGCATGATCATGGAAAATTTACCTGACTTTTCTGTGTACCAGTTTCCCCAATCTGTGAAAGAAGGACAATAGCAGTAATACTCTAGAAAATGTTTAAGAACTGGCTCTCCTCTCCAAAGCACTAATTTGTAACATATGTCAATTTCCATGGTGTAAATATTCCCGCAATGGCTGATTTCAAGCTAGCAACAGGCTCACAAAATTCATGACAATTTGGATTCTTACAGGGAATCTTTCTCATGGTGTTGCTGTGAAGATTAAATGAGTTAATACACACAAAGCAATTAGAACTGGGTCTGGCACATTATATGCTTAGTTTGATAAATATTAGCTACTTTTATTATACTATTTTAGTTTGCCTTCTATGGAAATGGAGGATAGAAATAGCAAGTACTATTGAAAAAAGCAGTTGGCCTCGATTTGAGTTCATTTCAACCTCTTCCTAATCACATGTTTTATGTTTACTATTGCCAACCAGCCCCATTGACTTATTTGAATTTCCTTTCTTTCTTAATTCATCTTTTTTGGGGGAGCATTCTAAGAATCAGAGGACTGGTTAAAAGCTACATACCAGGAAAGAAAAGAGGTTATAAAAAGTAAGTATAATCCCAGCTGAAAAATTATCTTAAGAGAGGCTTAAGTACTCACTCAAACAACTAGATATGAAAGTTTGTTTGGCTACAATTACTTACTGCCTGTTTATGGGGGGAATATGAATTGTATCCCATCAAACTACTTTTCAAAATAATTTTATATCCTGGTGTTCTTCCTGACACAAAATAAATAAGAATTTTTGTTAAAAAGAACCCCAGAACATATGACTCTGAACAGTATGACTTTCTTCTTTTTAACTTCCGTGGGTATTTCCACTTATAAAATATCTGCTTATGCATACTGTAATTGCTAGGTGTTTCATCAGAACTAACATTCAGGCTACCTATAGTAAATAGGGCATTTCTGATATTTAAACCAAAAGTTGAGCATCCAACAGCTCTATTCATCAGCTGGAACCCTCAGACGCCAGCATTTTTCTCTAGAATGTTTTCTTTCTTGCTCAGCTATTTTGTAATCCCTGTCTTTCACAACTTCTAAATTCCTTATTTGCTTCTTCCACTCATAAAATGATAAATGGTTTTCAATTTTACTTTTGTGAATTTTATTCCTTTCTCAGTCATTTTCTCCATTGTTCCTTTTCTCCTGTTGCTATTCATTTGTTACTTCTCTTCCGAATGCCACACCTAAAATCATCTTCAACTGTTAGGAAATCTTTAGATTATGAAGAGCCTCTTTTTGCTGTTGGAAGAATGCAGGTGACAATGAAACTGTGGCTATCATCCCATGCAAGCACATGCTTGAATTCTCCCTGTTCTGAGAAAATGGAAGTCTCTCACAATCTTTTGCCTATCATTTCTCCCTCTCCCCCCAGCAACCAGAAACCACCCTTCTACTGACTCTCTATATAAATTAGATTACTCTGTGTACCTCATATAATTGGAATCATACAATATTTGTTATGTGGGGAATAGCTTATTTCACTTACCATAAGGTCCTTAAGCTTTATCCATGGCATAGCATTTAACAGGATTTCCTTCCTTTTCAAAGCTGAATAATATTCAATTCTACATACATATTATATTTTGTTTATCCATTTATCCATTGATGGACACTTGAGTTGTTTCTACTTTTTGGCTATTGCAAATCATTCTACTATGGAGCTGGATGTGCAAATATCCATTCTAGTCCCTGCTTTCAATTCTTTGGGGTATGTACCCATAAGTGGAATTGCTGGATCATATGGTAATTATATTTTTTAATTTTTTAAGGACTTTCCATACTGTCTTCCATAACAGTATGTTTTCCTTTGTGTACCATTTTCATTCCCACCAACAGTGCACAAGGATTCTAATTTCTCCACATCCTTGCCAGCACTTGTTATTTTCTGGGGTTTTCATTTTTTATTACTAATCTTCATTGAAAGCATGTATGTTATTAAACAAAAAGCTAAGAATATCGAATTTCTGTCCCACACCACCTTAGTCCCATGTTCATAGTTTTCAAAATCCCTGGAATTCTGGTGGTTGCTGTTGCTCTCATATCTGTACAAAGACAGAGGGCTATGTTTCCAGGATGAGACCAGAGAAGGCAGAATCTACTTAAATTCTGTGACATGCTTATTAAAAGTTCTTTCTCTTCACATTTCCCACATGAAAGCCATCTTATAGGACCTCCTATGTTTGGCAAACATCTCTCTCTTTACCTGGAGGTCAGTAGGCCACTTTTTCCTGAACTACAGTTCTTTGTATCTAATAGATGTTTAATAATATTTGGAATATCTGTAGAATTTTAAAACTCAAAAGACCTGCCTGGAAAGGAAACATAGGGGTTCATGCTTTGATTTGGCAATGGTTTCTTAGATATGACACCCAAAGCAAAAGCAACTAAATAAAGAAATAGATAAATTGAACTTGATCAAATTTAAAAACATTTCATTTACTTTAGAGGACGCTATCAAGAAGGTAAAAAGACAGCCCACAGAATGAGAGAAACGATTTGCAATTATGTCTGAGGAGGTCTAGTAGTATCCACAGTATATAAAGAATTCTTACAACTCAATAACAAAAAGACAAGTAACCCATTAAACAATGGACAAAGAAAATGAGTAGACATTTCTCCGAAGAAGATATATAAATAGCCAACAAGCACACCAAAGATGTTCAATGTTATTAGCCACTAGGAAAATGCAAACCAAAGTCACAATGAAATACGCTTCACACTGACTAGGATGGCTATAATAATAATAGTTTTTTTTTAAAAATAGAAAATAACAAATATTGGTGAGGATGTGGAGGAATAATTGGGACCCTCATACATTGCTGGCGGTTTATAAAATGGTGCAACCTCTGTGGTTCCTCTCAGCTAAGCATACAGTTATTCTATGACCGAGGAATTCCATTCTTAGGTATATCCCCGAAAGAATTAACAGAAGGTATTCAAACAAAAACTTGTTCATGAAAGTTCATAACAGCACTATTCACAATAGTCAAAAGATGGAAGCAATGCAAATGGCTATGAACCTATGAACAGATGATAGGATAAATAAAATCTGATATATCTATACAATGGAGTATTATCCAGCCACAAAAATGAAGTACTTATACACGTATCACATGGATGAGCCTTGAAAACATGCTAAGTAAAAGAAGCCAGACACAAAAGGCCACATATTGTACAATTCTATTTATATGAAATGTCCAGTATAGGAAAATCTATAGAGATGGAAAGCAGATTAATGGTTTCCAGGGGGCTGGGGAGAGGGAGAGTGGGGAGTGACTGCTTAATGGGTGTGGAGTTTTCTTTTGGGGTGATGAAAATATTTTGAAATTTAATAATGATAATAGTACAACATTGTGAATGTAATAAATATAATTGAATTGTATACTTTAAAATGGTTATGTCAATTTTATCTAAATTGAAAAGAACTTGTCGATGAATATATTGTTCATTGTCTATGGGGTACACATAGTGGATGTAGGATTGATTAAGATATTGCTTCTCTCTCTAGACTCTGAGGTCCTTAAGGAACTGACAAGTAAAATAATATAAAATAAAGGTATATGATCTAACATACACAGGCTGCTAGGGGCCTGACACTACCTGTGATTATAGAGGTAATGATGGTAGGGCTTTCCAACAGAGTCTTGGAGGATTGATTGATTAATTCATTAAAACTTTTCCAGAGAGTGATACTTGCTGTGGATTTGGGCGTTAGAAGACGCGGCCCGCATCTTTGGCTGTGGGGACACGGCCCGCATCTGCGGCTGTGGAAACTCGGCCAGCATCTGCTGTGGTGTAAACGCCGGCGGCATCCACAGCTGCAGAGACACAGGGGATTCCAGGATGGAACAGAGAACATAAAAGCCAGGAGGGCCCAGCTTAAGAGGCACAAGATTCAACACACCCAGAGGCCAACTCCAGACCAAACCAGAGTACTACCGGGTTTAACCTACAAGTGACACACCCAGAGGGAATTCTCTACAGGCACAAGAGCCCACAGAAGCCAAACCACATTTAAGTGGTCAACCCTCATGCAGCAGAACACCCTGCGGTGGGCAGAGCTAGGTCTCACAACTAGTCACCCTAGGAGTTAACCCCACCCACTCACAAGCGAAAAACAATTAAAGATCTTCTTTAACAGGACAATATACACAATGCATGAATCACCTTTGGAGCACACACAGAGGAGAAGAAGAAAGTAGTACAAGTCAAATAAAAAGGACACATACTACATAAGATAAGCCAGCAAGAACTAAGAACTCTAGGGGATCTACCTAATACATTGAAGCAAACACAGAGAGTCAGCCAGAATGGGGAAACAAAGAAACATGTCCCAAATAAAGGAACAGAAGAAACCTCCAGAAATGGAACCAAATGAAACACAGGTAACCAACCTATCAGAGACAGAGTTCAGAACACTGATGATAAGAATGTTTAAGGAGCTTAGAGATGACATAAAGAAGGATAGAGAAATCATAATGAACAAACAGAAATAAAGAATACAATTACTGAAATAAAGGACTCACTTGAAGGAATTAACAGCAGGTTAGATGAAGCAGAGGATCGAATCAGCGACTTAGAAGACAAGTTAGCAGAGGTCACCCAAACAGAACAACAGAAAGAAAAAAGAATAAAAAACAATGAAGATGGTTTAAGAGACCTCTGGGATAACATCAAGTGCAACAACATGCGCATCATAGGAATACCAGAAGGTGAAGAGAGGAAGCAAGGGATTGAGAACATATTTGAAGTAATAATGTCCGAAAACTTCCCCAACCTGATGAAGGAAACCAACATACAAGCCCAGGAAGTGCAGAGAGTTCCAACCAGGATTAACCCAAACAGGTCCACACCAAGACACATTATAGTTAAAATGGCAAAGCTGAAAGACAAAGAGAGAATCCTAAAAGCAGCAAGAGAAAGACGGAGGGTTACATACAAGGGAACTCCCATAAGACTATCAAATGACTTTTCTACAGAAACATTGAAGACCAGGAGGGAGTGGCAGGAGATACTCAAAGTGATGGAAAACAAAGGCCTACAACCTAGATTGCTTTATCCAGCAAGGCTATCATTTAAAGTTGATGGAGAGATAAAGAGCTTCCCAGAAAAGAATAAGCTAAAGGAATTTATTACCATCAAGCCAGCATTGCAAGAAATACTAAAAGGACTTCTGTAAATAGAAGAAAGATGAAAACAATCTAACTACAAATTTAAAGATGGCAATAACTATGTACCTATCAATAATCACTTTAAATGTAAATGGATTAAATGCTCCAATCAAGAGACATAGGGTGGCTGAGTGGATAAGAAAGCAAGATCCTTGTATATGCTGTATACAAGAGACTCACCTCAGATCAAAAGACACACACAGGCTGAAAGTGAAGGGTTGGAGTAAGATATTTCATGCAAATGGAAACGAGAAAAAAGCTGGAGTTGCAATACTTATATCTGACAAAACAGACTTTAAAATGAAGAACATATTAAAAGACAAAGATGGGCACTATATAATAATAAAGGGATCAATCTGACAAGAGGACATAACCCTAGTAAACATCTATGCACCCAACATAGGCGCACCTAAATATATAAAACAGATATTGACTGACATAAAGACAGAGATCAACAGTAACACTATCATAGTAGGAGACTTCAACACACCTCTGACAACAAGGGACAGGTCTTCCAGACAGAAAATCAATATGGAAACAACGCCTTAAATGACACATTGGCCCACTTGAATTTAATCGATATTTTCAGAGCATTTCACCCAATGCTACAGAATACATGTTCTTCTCAAGCGCACCTGGAACATTTTCCAAGATAGACCATATGTTAGGCCACAAAACAAGTCTTGATAAATTTAAGAAAATTGAAATCATACCAGTTGTCTTCTCTGACCACAGTGCTATGAAATTAGAAATGAACTACAGGAAAAAAACTGAAAGACACACCAATTCATGGAGGCTGAATGACATGTTACTAAATAATGAATGGGTCAACCAGGAGATCAAGGAAGAAATCAAAAGATATCTCGAGACAAACGAAAATGAAAACACGACGACCCAAAATCTATGGGATGCCGTGAAAGCAGGCCTAAGAGGGAAATTCATAGCATTGCAGGCTGACCTAAAGAAACAAGAAAAATCACTAATCAACAGTTTATCTTCACACTTAAGGGATCTGGAAAAAGAACAGCAAAATAAGCCCAAAGGGAGTACAAGGAAGGAGATAATGAAGATCAGAGCGGAAATAAATGAAATAGAAACCAGAAAAACAACACAAAAGATCAATGAATACAAGAGTTGGTTCTTAGAGGAGATAAACAAAATTGACAAACCTTTAGCCAGACTCATTAAAAAAAAGAGAGAGAGGACCTAAATTAATAAAATCAGAAATTAAAGAGGAGAAGTGACAACAGACACCTCAGAAATACAAAAAATTTTAAGAAATTACTATGAGCAACTATATGCCAACAAATTTGACAATCTGGAAGAAATGGACAATTTTCTAGAGGCGTACAACCTTCCAAAGCTAACTCAAGAAGAAACAGAAAACCTGAATAGACTGATTACCACCAGGGAAATTGAATCAGTAATCAACAATCTTCCAACAAACAAAAGCCCTGGACCAGATGACTTTACATCTGGTAAAACGATGGTAAAAAAAAAACACAAAACAAATTTTACAAAACGTTCAAAAAAGAAAATCGCCTATTCTCCTCAAGCTCTTCCAAAAAATCCAGAAGGAGGGAAGACACCCAAACACTTTTTACGAAGCCACTATCACCCTGATCCCAAAATCAGACAAAGACACCACAAAAAAAGAAAACTACAGGTTGATATCTCTAATGAACGTAGATGCAAAAATCCTCAACAAAATATTAGCGAACAGAATTCAGAAATACATTAAAAAGATCATACACCATGATCAAGTGGGATTCACCCCTGGTATGCAAGGGTGGTTCAACATCCGCAAATCAATTAATGTGATACACCACATTAACAAAATGAAAAATAAAAGTCACATGATCATATCAACAGATGCAGAAAAAGCATTTGATAAAATCCAGCAGCCATTTATGATAAAAACCCTTAAGAAAGTGGGAATAGAGGGATCATATCTCAACATAATAAAGGCCATATATGATAAACCCACAGCTAACATCATACTCAATGGGGAAAAGCTAAAACAATTCCCCTTAAGATCAGGAACCAGGCAAGGTTGCCCACTTTCTCCACTTCTATTCAACATAGTGCTGGAAGTTCTAGCCACAGCAATCAGACAAGAAAAAGAAATAAAAGGCATCCAAATTGGTAAGGAGGAAGTAAAATCGTCATTATATGCAGATGATATGATAATATATATAGAGAACCCCAAAGACTCCACCAAGAAACTATTAGAGCTGATAGATGAATTTAGTAAAGTAGCGGGATACAAAATTAATATTCAGAAATCAGTTGCATTTGTATATACCAATAATAAAACATCAGAAGGAGAAATTAAAAAAACAATCCCATTTACAATTGCTTCAAAGACTATAAAATACCTGGGAATAAATTTAACCAAAGAAGTAAAAGATCTGTATTCAGAAAATTATAAGACACTGAAGAAAGAAATGAAAGAAGATACAAATAGATGGAAACACATATCATGTTCATGGATAGGAAGATTTAATATAGTTAAAATGTCCATACTGTCTAAGGCAATACACATATTCAATGCAATTCCTATCAAACTACCAATGACGTTTTCACAGCAATAGAACATATAATCCTAAAATTTATATGGGACCATAAAAGACCCCAGGTAGCCTCAGGATTCTTGAGAAATAAGAACAAAGTGGGAGGTATAACTATACCTGACATCAAATTATACTACAAGGCTATAGTAATCAAAACAGCATGGTACTGGCATAGAAACAGACACATAGATCAATGGAACAGAATAGAGAGTCCAGAAATAAATCCATGCCTGCATGGCTATTTAATCTATGACAATAGAAGCAAGAATGTACGGTGGGGTAAAGACAGTCTATTCAATAAATGGTGCTGGGAGACCTGGACAGACACACGCAAAAAAATGAAGCTGGACCACCTCCTTACACCATATACAAAAATAAATTCAAAGTGGCTTAAAGACTTAAATGAATGATCTGAAACCATAAAATTCCTAGAAGAAAATATAGGAAGAAACTTCACAGACATTACTCGGAGTAAGATTTTTACTGATATATCCCCTCGCGCAAGGGAAGCAAGAGAAAAAATAAACATGTGGGATTACATCAAACTAAAAAGTTTTTTCACAGCAAAGGAAACCATCAATAAAACAAAAAGGGATCCTACTGAATGGGAAAAGATATTTGCCAATGATATATCTGATAAGGGGTTAATATCACAAATTTATAAAAAAACTCACTCAACTCAACTCCAAAAATACAAACAACCCAATTAAAAAATGGGCAGAGGACATGAAGAGACATTTTTCTAAAAAGGACATACAGATGGCAGACATATGAAGAAATGCTTGACCTCACTAACCATCAGAGAAATACAAATAAAAACCACAATGAGATACCACCTCACCTATCATCAATGGCTATCATCAATAAATCAACAAACAACAAGTGCTGTCGCGGATGTGGAGAAAAGGGAACGCTTGTGCACTCTTGGTGGGAATGCAGATTGGTGCAGCCACTATGGAAAACAGTATGGAGGTTCCTCAAAAATCTGAAAATGGAACTACCTTATGATGCAGCAATTCCACTCCTAGGTATCTATCTGGAGAAATCCAAAACTCTAATTCAAAAAACTTTATGCACTCCTATGTTTATTGCAGCACTATACATAATAGCCAAGACATGGAAACAACCGAAATGCCCATAGGTAGAAGACTGGATTAAGAAACTGTGGTACATTTATACAATGGAGTATTACACAGCCATAATGAAGAAAGAAATCTTACCATTTGCAACAACATAGATGGACCTAGAGAACATTATGTTAAGTGAAATAAGTCAGACAGAGAAAGACAAATACCATATGATCTCACTTATATGTGGACTCTAAAGAAAAGAATAAGTGAATGAACTAATCAGAAACAGTTTTGGAGACACAGAGGAAAAACTGAGGGTTGCTAGATGGGAGGGGGGTGGGGATAAGGGGGAAGGTGAGGGGATTAGAAAACAGTCAGTAACCACAAGATTGCCACGGGGTTCTGAAAATTAATTTGGGGAATGTAATCAATAATGGTGTAAAGATTTTGTAGGGTATCTGATAGACACGTGTCTCATTTGGGAGACACCTCAGGGATGATGTAGATGCCTGATCACTGCACTGTACACCTGAAGCTGAAGCTGAACAATAATGAATGTCAACTACAAGTGTGTGTGTGTGTGTGTGTGTGTGTGTGTGTGTGTGTGTGTGTGTGTGTATACTTACAAGAAGCGGAGTACAGCATTAGGAATAGAGACAGTGGAAATGTAATGGCTCTATGTGATGTCAGAGGGATAGTGGATGGGGGAACGGGGGTTCACACAGTGTGAAGAATATAAAAGATAAACGTCTAAGTATTACTTTGTCTTGTGCACCTGAAACTAATAAAAAAAAATAGCTTTAGCTGAATCCTGCAAATTTTGATAGGTTGCATTTACATTATTTTTCTGTTCTGTCTATTTTTAAATATCCATTATGATTTCTTTGACCCATGAATTATTCACAACTATGTTGTAAAACTTCCAAAGTATGGACTTTTGGTAATAATCTTTTTAAAACTGGTTTAAATTTAATTGTCCTTTTTAAAAAAGCTGGTCAAAAAATACTGTATAGTCAATTAGTTTTAACTGTAACAATGTGTGATGAAGAAGAATATATATTCCTTAACTATTGGCTGTGAGATTCTACGTGTGTACATTAAATACAGATTGTTAAATGTGTTATTCAGTTAAAAAAAAAACAAAAAACTTTTCTGTGCCTGATACTGTGCTGGGTTAGGAATTCAATGCAGGACAAAAACAGATGCTATCCATCTCCCATGAAATTTGCTTTTGGGGCAGAGACAGACATTAATTACAACTAGCTGCAGACTAATGTAGGTGCTATGAAGAAATGGCATCTTCTATGAGAGTACAGAATAAAGAAAGGTAACCTAAATCAGAGATCAGGGAAGGCTTCCTTCTGAGAGTAACTCTTGAACTGAGCTCTGTAGAATGGATGGGAAAGATGAGCACGCTGTCTATGAAGAGGGACACCATGTGTAAAACCTATGGCGGGAAGAACCACGACATTCGAAAGCATGAAAATAGGTCGTTGTGGTTGGAATGTGCTGCATAAGGGGGAGATGAGGCTGCAGAGACAATCAGGGCCCGGTAGGGTCTCCTATACAGACCATGGTAAAGATTGTATTCTTTAACCTTCATCCCAGCAGTCAAGAATGGATTGGAGAGGGGGACTAGAGGATGTGGAGATTAGAAAGCTACTGCAGTTATCCAAAGATAACTTGCGAGGTGGAGACAGAGATGGAGAGAAGTGGAACTAGGCCTATAGAACAAGGTGGAGTTCGGCAGAGAAAGACGAAGACTGGCCCAGGCAATCTGACGTCTTGCACAAAGGCATGAGGTATTAAAACAGGAAGCAGAAGCTGGGTGAGGCATAGCAGAGGAGGTCACTATGGCAGAATCCATGAAAAAATAATAGGTGTGGGAGCCACGGGAAGGTGTTGGAGAAGTCTGCAGGAATCAGATCACTGTGATCATGCACTGGCAAGTCTGAACCGTACTTTGGTGGACATGGAAAACTGTAAAGCATTTAAGTTGGGAAATGTGACTACCAGAGTTATGTTTTACAAAGATCATTAGAGGGGTGCTAGAGAATGGATTTAGGTGGAATAAAGGTAGGTACTTGAGGATAAACAAGGAATCTGATGAGAGAAGCAGTTATAACTGCTCAGCCTGAGAGCGAATGAGTGCCAGATCCACACACTGTCGTGAGACTGAGGAAATGGCATGGATGAAAGACTATTCCTGCAATAAGATCCATTGTTAATCACAGTCACCAGGCTTTGTTGAGAGCGTAGCCCGTATGCCACCCCAACACCTTCTCCCATACGCTCTCTGGCTCCTTGCCAGTTTAGGGCAGTGGCACAAAACAAATAAAAAGATGCCATTGGAACAGTCTCTGGCAGCATTTTTCTTTCAGAATTTCCACCCATTTTGATGTGACATGGTCACCCATCTAAACTACAATTTCTTGATGGAGAGGGATCATGTCTTACTCCTAATTTCATGTCCCACCCTTACTGCCATACCTGCTTCAAAGTAGGGTCTTAATAAATACTTGAATAAATGAGTATGTGAATTAAAAAGGCTCGTTTCTCAGTGGATCTGCCACACTATTAACATTAAGGGGAAAATATAAACACATTAAATAATTATGCAACTCTGAAGCCCTCACTGGTGATCTTACTGATGTCTGAACTACCTTTTCAAAAAAAAGAAAAAAAATTTTTTTATTGGGGAATATTGGGGAACAGTCATCACTGACCCATGTGGGAATCGAACCAGCAACCCTATTGTTCAGAGCTCGCGCTCTAACCAACTGAGTCATCTGGCCCCGCCCAACTACCTTTCAAGACAAAATGTTGCCTTTATCCTGCTTGTGCTGCATAAGAATCTGCCCTCTTTATCACTGAGGCATGTTGGTCTTGATTGGTATTCCACTGTCAAACCTGTTGTATGTTCATTGTGGGGTAGAATACTATGTGATTTACACCAGTCTGGATGAAACTATCTCGGGCTTAAAACATCTATGAAGAGACTGTCACCCCAATATCCAATGTTTGCACCCCATGAATGCAAACATTTCCTTGAACTTGTTCAAATTGTATCAACTCCATCTCAAGTGTTCTAGAACAGAATGAAGGATTTCCTTTTTTCCTCCCCATGGACTTGACTTGTCTCAACTGAATTCTATTCATCAGACCTCTTATCTTCAAGGTCAAAAGCAGATCCCATTGGAAAAATATGGTTCTGAGAACCCTTGCTCAGAAAATTTTAGTCTCACAAAACTTTAGTTAAGACATAATTCCCCCAAAGCGAGGCTTTGAACATATTGGGGATGGAGAGAAAGCAATTAAACTAGTAATTCAGATCTTAGGACTTACATTAGTAGTGTTTAAAGCTTAATAAAGGCTTTAACAAAGAACAGTTTAATAAAGTCACAGAAAGAAATCAGAGAAAGAGAAAAAAGTTTGACGTGTGAATACTAAATAGCCTCTGTGTATGTGTGTGTGTGTGTGTGTGTGTGTGTGTGTGTGTATTGGCAGGTTTGGTCTTCTAATTATGACACAAAAACATGGAAGAAAGGTCACACAATTTCTTTTAGAATTAATTTGTGCAATCTAAGAGACAAATGCTAACCTTTTTTTTCATGGCAAAATCTAGTAGAGCTCAGCTGTAGGATTATCATTTCCTTCAGTGACCTAAGGCTACTTTGAAACTAGCTATCCTTTTTGTTCCTGGTTTAATAGATGGAAATGGGAGAAGGCGGTCAGGAAAAGTGGCAAGGGAGGAATAAGAAGGAAAAACAGGCTCAGGGGACATAGGGGCTGTATGGAATATTGTGGTGTTGGAATTCTCCATCTGTCTCGCCAAATCTACTCTCTACCCTTCTGTGCCTTGTTCTGTGTCCCGAAGAAGGCTGAATGCCTTCTTGGACTGCATGAGTAAGCTCCCTTGTCTTCTGTCTTCCAGTTGTCTTTTGTCTACCAGTGGGCACTCTACCCTACCAGCAGAGCACTGGGAGTGGGGTGGGGGCGGACAGTGAGGTCAGAATGTCCATCCCCCTGTTGAACTTCCAAGCGGCTACATGCCTCCACCTTTCTTCTCTGGGAGAGGGGTCATCTTCTATGGCTACTTTTCTGGGACCTACTCCGCACCCTCTCAGATCCACAGGTACCAATGGTTCTACACTACTGCCAGCCTTTGGATGCTTCACCATACTCTGTGGATTACACGGAACACTGTCAGAACTTTGTAAATGTCCCTCCATTAACATGCCTCAAATTCCATTTAAATGTACTATCAGCTTCTTGCTGAGAACTCTGAGTGATAATATAATTGTCCTCTCACACATATGCAGCACTAAGCTCTGACAAGACGATCTTGGCAAATCCCAAGGAGATAGGGTAACAATTTTTACTGACCTTTTTCTTTGGCCTTAGTAATGAAAAAGTGAATGGATGTTTAAAATGTAATCTGTAGTTAATTATTGATGGGATAATGTTCCCTTTCTTAACACTCACTCTCCTCTGGTAAGCCCAGCTCCCCAATTAACCATAAACAAAATGATGAAACTACTTTATGAATTAAGTTTTGAGCAACTTAAGTTTGAGATGCCCAAGGGAGAGCCTAGTAGTAATACTTTCTAACTCTTTGAAGATGAGATTGTTTGCCACTGCAGACAGTGAGCTTCACATTGTAGGAAGTATTCAAGCAGAAGCGGGAAAAACAATGGATTGGTTATTGAACTTGCCAATTTTGAGGTCTTTTCCAATGCGTACTTTTATGATTCATAGCTTTATGCTCTAGTGGTCTATCACCATAATATTTGGTATAAAAATGTTGACAATTCAGTTAAATAGTTTAATATAATAATACTTGAACAATACACACATAGACTTTTAAGCACAAAAATGTTAAAGAAAATTTATCTTCAATATGACATGGTGAAAATCCTAGTCTCCGGAGACAGACAAACCTGTTTTAATCCTACCTCTCAATGAAAAGCGGTGTCTTATGGAAATTACCTAAAACCTCTCTATCTCAATTTTCTCACATCTTTCTCATAAAGAGATGGTGGCAATTCAGTGAGCTAATAATACCTAGGACAATTCTACCTAGGACAAAACGTTTCTAATAAACGTTAGTTCTCATTGATTTACCATCACCATTAAATTGTTCTTCCTGACACATCAATTTACAGTGCAAAGGTAAATAAGAATGCATTTAAGAAGAACTAAGTTGGAGACATCATGCCCCCTGATTTCAAACTATATTACGAAGCTACAGTAATCAAAACAACCTGGTATTGGCATAAAAACAGACACACAGATCAATAAAATAGAATAGAGAGCCCAGAAATAAACCCACACCTGTATGGTAAATTGATTTACCATAGAGGAGCCTATAATACAATGGGGAAAGTACAGTTTCTTCAATAAATGATGCTGGAAAAACTTGGCAGCTACATGCAAAAGTATGCAACTAGACAACCATTTTACACAATACACAAGAATTGACTCAAAATGGATTAAATACTTGAATGTAAGACCTGAAACCATAAACCTCCTAGAAAAAAGTGTAGGCAGAAGCTCCTTGACATAGGTTTTGGCTCTGACTCCAAAAGCAAAGGCAACAAAATAAAAAATAAACAAGCAGGACTATATTAAACTGAGAAGCTTCTGTATAGCAAAGGAAATCATTAACAAACTGAAAGGGCAACCAATTGAATAGGAGAAAATATTTGCAAATCACATATTCAATTAGGGGTTATATATTTCCAAAGTATATAAAGAACTCATTGAACTCAATAGTCAAAAAATAAATAAAAAATAAAGAAGATTAAAAAATGGGCAGAGGACCTGAAATAGACCTTTTTCCAGAAAGGGCATACAGATGGCCAATAGGCACATGAAAAGATGCTCAAGATCACTAATCGTCAGGGAAATGTAAATCAAAATGTATCTCACAATGAGATATTACCTCAACCTGTTAGAATGGCTATTATAAAAAAAATCAACAGATAAGTGCTGATAAGGATATGGAAGAAAGGGAACCCTCATACACTGCTGGTGGGAACGGAAATTGGTGTGGCATATGGAATACAGTATGGAAGTACCTCAAAATTTAAAAACAGAACTACCAAATGATCCAGCAATTCCACTTCTGGGTATTTACCCAAAGAAAATGAAAAAAAAAAAATTCAAAAAGCTACATGCATCCCCATGTTCATTGCAACATTATTTACAATAGCAAAGATATGAAGACGATACAGTACATATCAGTATGATGTGTACACACACACACACACACACGAAGGTCTGACAATTAAGTTCACGAACTTGTTGCAACGACATCGGTAACCTTTTTTGATAACAGAGGATTTATTCATTGTGAATTTGTACCAACTGCCCAAACAGGTAACCACATTTAGTGCTGAAGTGCTGAAATGTGGTTAACTGTTTGGGCAGTTGGTACAAATTCACAATGAATAATTGTGAAGTGCTGAATTATTCACAATGAATAATTGTGAAGTGCTAAAGTGCTGAAAAGGCTGTGTGAAAAAGGTAGACGACCTGAACTTTTCGCCAACAATGCATAGCTCTTACATCATGACAATGCACCAGCTCACACGGCCCGGTCTGTGAGGGAGTGTTTAGCCAATAAACAAATAAGTGTATTGGAACACCCTCCCTACTCACCTGATCTGGCCCCCAATGACTTTCTTTACACAAAGATAAAGAAAATATTGAAAGGAAGACATTTGGATGACATTCAGGACGTCAAGCGTAATACAATAACAGCTCTGATGGCCATTCCAGAAAAAGAGTTCCAAAATTGTTTTCAAGGGTGGACTAGGTGCTGGCATCAGTGCATGGCTTCCCAAGGGGAGTACTTCGAACGTGACCATAGTGATATTCAGCAATGAGGTATGTACCACTTTTTTCTAGGATGAGTTTGTGAACTTAATTGTCCGATCTCGTATATAATAAAACACTATTCAACCATAAAAAAAAAAATGAAATCTAGCCATTTGGGATAATATGGATAGGCCTCCTTGAGTGCATTATGCTGAGTGAAATAAATCAGACAAAACCAAATACCCTACGATTTCACTTGTAGGTGGAATCTAAAACAAATAAACAAACAATGCTCATAGATACAGAGAGCAGACTGGTGGTTGTCAGAGTTGAGGGGGATGGGGATGGGGGAAATGTCTGAAGGGGGGTCAAAAGGTACAAAGTTCCAGTTATAAAATCAATTAGTCATGGGGATGTAAGGTACAGCATGGCGACTATAGTTAAATAATACTGTATTGCATATTTGAGAGTTGCTAAGAGAGTAAATCTTAAAGATCTCATCACAAGAAAAAAAACATTTTGTAACAGTGTATGGTGATGGGTGGTAATTAGACTTATTGTGGTGATCATTTTGAAATGTATATAAATATCGAATTACTATGTTATACCTGTGAAACTAACATAATGTTATATGTTACGTATGCCTCAGTAAAAATAAGAATTCTCTTTTTTAATTGAAAACCATAATCAAAGTAGTGATCCATTTCAGCATCTCACAACTTTGAGGGCACAGTGTTACATGCGATAGATAATACATTCTACAAGAAGGTATTCCCTGAACTAATTAATATTTTTAAATACTAGTGATCAAATTCTATTCATACAGTGCTTTTTGCCTTATAGCCATTTTGCTTGGAGCCTCACAACTATGTTATAAGCTAGGCATTATTATCTCCCTTTATAAAGGAAAGAATTTATAAAGGGTAGAAAATCATAATCCTAGAGGAAGTGGTCTTTCCACTGACTCATTCAGACATTTTCTTTGGTTGAGAAAACCAGATTTAAAAAAAAATAAAAAAATTTTTTTAATTAAAAAATTAAACAACCCAGCAGCACAGATGTTCTGCACGAGGTAAGCCAACTCATCTCTGAGTACAATTAGGAATTTCGTGGATTGGGGTAGTGGGGCAAGTAGAGAAGCATGTAGCCTAGGGGTTTAGAGCACAGGCTCAGAAAACTTGGTCAAATCCTGGCCCTTTCACCTCCAAATGGTGCTTGTTGCACTTGGTGTCAGCCTTTCTATACCCCAGTTTCCTCACCTGTAAAACGGATGTAATAAGAGAACCTCCCCATGGGATTTTTATGAGGTTTAGATGAGATAACCTAGCTAAAGTGCTTGGCATAGCTCTTACTTCGCAGAAAGTGTTTAATAAATATAGCTATTATTATTACAAGACAAACTGAAGGAGTCCCAGTGGAGAGCTAATTTGCCTAGAGTCACAGAGCTGGTTAGTGACAAAGCAGGGACTGGAGCCCAGATCCCGTCCATTGTCCTTTTGTTACAAATGAACCACCGCTTAATTAGGTTTTGCAACACGGGTGATAAGCACTTCAGCTACAAGAGAGAACTAGAGCTAGATGTTCTGCTCTCTGCATTCCATCAGGGTTGCTTTTCCAGGAAGCAGACACATCACGCGTATCTATGCAGAAAACATAAATAAACCAAATTCCTCCTATGTGTGGGACTGCCTCATAGTCGAACCCCTTATAACATGGTTCATTGGTGATTTTGATAGGGTAGGTAGATACATAGAAATGAGCAGGAGAAGGAGAATGGTGACAATCCCCTTTGGTATAAAAAGGCACAGGCTATTCCATGGCTGCCTCTTGCTGTGACTGGTGCCATAGTGAGGCCCCAGTGTGTAGACAGTTCTGGCAGGAGAGAAATGAACACGCAGATTAAAGAACTAAAGTAAAGCCTGCAGTCATCTTTGGAACTAGCTTGTGCCTGGTTTTATAAACACTCCTTAGCTATTTTGAGTAACCAGGGACTTATCACTCCCAGCCTCAATTCAGAAAGTATTCTTCTGGTCACATGGCATAACCCGGAGAGCAGTAACCCTACAACCAGTTACCATAATGTCCTTGGCTAATAAGAGCAGGCTGTATCATCACACATTAAGGGAAGTGAATTTGGGCAATCAAGACTTAAATAATAATGAAACTTTAAACAAGACTGAGCTTAACATGATTCTGTAGCCTTTTCCCTGCTTAGATCTCTTTTGCTAGAAATATTTGCTGTTCTTTGCCTTTCAAAGTCATTTCCCATCAACCCCAGTCCATTCCAGTGAGCAGAAGCTGACCCAAAATCTTTATGGTGCTCTTGCGGCACCATTTCCCCGACTTCTCTTGGAATAAAAGTAGAGCACTTTAGAACGTGCTTTTCTGGTTAATGAGGACTACACAGTTTCATTCCTAATAATGGTAGTCGCATTTATAGTGTCCTGTTTCTAGAAGAGATCAGAAGGTTTGCATCCTTAAATGCCAAGCCAGCAAAACAGTTGTAGCATATATTAAATTCTGAGTCATTATAACGTTCTATTTAATTCTTTAAGACTAGTAGAGACACTGCCACACGGACTATCAGCAGATTCCCAGAGAGGAACATAGGAGGACATTCCACTCCAGTGTGTCTGAGCTGGGACTGAGCTGAGAAAGCTGCAGTTTTGAGAACTTGTATATCAGACAGCCTGGGAGATGCCTTTCTCAGCTCCACCAGCTTGAGAAATCTATTCATCCTTCCCCTTTCTTAAAGAACAAGGTGTGCTTCTCTGGTAAGCACAAAGAATGTAAAACTAACCAGTTTAGAGAGTCTTGCTCAAATCATACGAGTGTGTCTGGATTTTAGCCAATTTGTATGGTGCTGATATGAACGTTTCAAAGTATATTACTCGGCTGTACTACTATGTAGATTTTTTTTAGTCTTTTTTGGGAGGTTCTGTGTATTTAGCTTGTATCCCTTTAGTCAGCTCCTCCCTGTTTTGATTTCACTCCAGTTACTCAACTTCACCCTTAAATCCATGAGGAGTTTGTTAACCACTTTTCTCTTTTAGAAAATACGATGGGTAGTACCTGATGTGTCAACAGTGGTGTTACGAAAGACAGAAGGTAATGATATTCCCATCTCTTACCTTGAGTTACCTTTCATGCTAATTCAGTTGAGACTTCTATGAAGAAGCCAGCTTGATAAGACAGAATCTGACTTGATTCCCAGCATTGCCACACATGTTACCTTTGAGTGTCAACTTCCACATCTGTAAAATAGGGTAATAGAGCCAATCCTTAGGTCTCTCTGAGAATCGCGGGATAACACATAGAGAACGCAGAGCTTGGTGCACAAAGAAGGGCTTGCCATGTGTTTGTTCCCTTTCCCTTTCTCTCCAAGATGATCAGATGAAACACCTAAGAGCCTGCTTAGGAAAGGCCACTTGTAATAGGAACTTCAAAAATTCTTAACCAGTGAACATGTCCATCTTTGGTAAGGAATTAGAGAAAATTAGAGAAATTTCTAAATATGAAAGTTGTTTCATGTACTTAAACTTAGAACTTTTAGACATGAAGTAGCAAGACCATCCTACATAAGGAATATATAATCAAGCCGGAGATTAGCGTTTGCCTATTTACCACCAGGGGACAATATCAGGCTACAATTACTGTGCAGACACTCTTTATGAAATACTGGGCTGGTTGATGTCAGATCCCAAAAGAGGTATGTGACACTTTCTTCCAATAGCATCCAACATGGGGGCACAGTGTAGTGGAAAGAATATTGGTTTTTGACTCCACGTCTTGTTACCTATTAGCTAATTAAACATCTATGAGCCCTAGTTTTGTTTTGTTTTTGTTGTTTTAAATCTATAAAATAGGCAAGGGGATTTCTGATTTACTCACAGGATTATGTAAAGTAGAGCTTCTCAAACTCAAATATGTATACAAAGTACCTGGGGCTCCTGTTAAAATGCAGAGTCTGGTTCAGTAGGTTTGGGGTAGAGCCTAGGATTCTGCATTTCTAGCAACTTCTAGGAGATGTTGATGATGCTGATTATGGACCACACTTTGAGAAGCAAAAATGTAGCAGATTGTATGAGACATCATACATGTAAAAGGACTTGTAAACACTTGGGTACAGGTAGAAAGTGATGCCATTAGTAGCAGCTGTGGTCATGTATTCTACTGAGAAATGTTCTCTAATAAATAACGCTACTGATGTCCCTGTCTTTCCATGATACGCTGTTCTTTTCAGTGCTTCTAACAGTACTTACGTTAAGAATTAGTTTTTTTAGTGTGGTTAAAATGGGGCCTATGGGAATGGAATATGCCTGGCACAACAGAGACACTGGAGGAAGAAAAGGTGAGTTAAAGAGAGAAGGAAGGATGGGAGAAAGTATAGCAGTACATTGGGCTGTCGGGGTAGAGGTGGCTGTCTCCTGTTAGAGATAAGGAGATGTGATGGAAAGAAGGGAGGCAGCTTGCTGGCAGTTTGCATCGAGTATATAAGGACAGCAGCAAGTGAAGCCAGATTAAGTGAAGGTGTTTACATTGACGATGCAGAAATTTAAGGATGCTACTACCATAAATAGATGTGGCTTGATACATTTCCAGAAACTACTTGTGATGCCTCATCTGTCTAGATGGCTATATCTATTCACAGGCCCCTGGGAGAGAGACAAAAACGTGGAGAAATTCATTTTGACAAAAACCAAACAAACAAAACATTACTTGTAGATCTGATGTAAGGCCATGGATCTTATGTGTGAGTGAGCAGCATTTATTGAGCACTCGTTATGTATAGAAGAGGACACCAAATGCAGCGTCTTTTCCCCCAGGACTCTCCGCAGATCATGCTACGGCACAGCAGTGCGGCACTTGAGAGCAGGGCTACTTTACCTTCTCATTGTGTTTGGCAAGCTGGCTTTACCACGTAAGTTTTCAAAAAACTTCACAGCTAATTCTAAATTACTCTTTACTAGTACTTGGACTAACAACAACAATAGAAAAAGGAAAGGGGTCAAAGGTAAAGCTCCCTAAAATGTGTCTACTCAAACAATACCTCACAACATTATTTAAATTGCACCCCATCTCACCCTGTCGTTCCCTGATCCTAGTTCCTGCTTGTTTAACCCATGGCACGTATCACCGTCTCAGACACTCAAGAGTTTTCTTACTTATTTTGTTATCACATGTCGTTGCCACTCAGACACAAGTTCACTGAGGGCGGGGACTTTTGTCTGCTTTGTCCACTGCTGAACCTCAGCAAGGGGAATTGCGTCTGCGCATAGCAGATGCTCAGTACTCTTTATTTATGCTTTGGTTGAAGGCATAAATAGTGAGATTTTCTAGTAGATAAATTCTTAGCAATATTTTCTTGAAGAATTTTAGAGAAGAGACTGTGCGAGTGCACACTTGCAGAGAACATCTCTGGATTTCTGGAAACCACATCTGATGTCTCATTATTTAACTCCTTTTCTCTCACATAAATAACTTTCTGTTTCCTCCTAAAGCTGATGCTCAATATAACACATTGTGCAAGATTTAATAAACTATTATTGAACAGTGGACATGATTAGGACATCTTTTTTTCTGCATCTGTCCAAAAGAAGATGCTCATGGAGTCATTCAGAGGGCTCCCTGGAGAATTACCTACCCAAGAGCTTTCTGGAGTACATAAAGTGACTTCTGAGTCCCTAAGGGATCTCTTTCTCCTTGTCTCGGTGACTAGGGAGCCATAGGAATAGAATTGGGGAAGATAGCTAATCTTCCTACAGTCAGTCAAGGAGAAAGCCTTTGATGGATCGTAATCTATCCCTCACAAATCTCCTGGACCAAGGGGCAGGAAGACCCACAGCATTTTGGGAGGCAGAAAAATATGGTAGGAAATACCAGTTGAGTCTCAGTCAAGCCCCAGTGGAGAAAGTGCTCTGTCCTTCCCTATAGACCACCTATCTTGGGATGTCTTGGAGCTAGAGGCCTTCAGTTTAACCCCACGCTCATTTAGAAGCTCCTGAGATGACCACATTTTACTTTCTTAACCCTTTAAAAGTGTCCTTGACAGTATGTAACAGAGGGTCATTATGACCTGACCTGACAAGTGGTTTAGTGAGAGCCGAATCTTATTTTCAGTCTTCACGCAGTTTTAAGATTTAGCTCAATTTCCAGACCATCCCTTTCCCAGGCTTGAAAATAGTTTTATTTTACACTTTGCGGTGGGAGGTAAGGGGGTTTCTATGTGAAAGTGATGTTCCCAAAGACATTTACGAACATTAAAAATGTCTGAATGTGGCGTCAAGCCACTCAGCCTATTTCTCATCCTGCGCTGTGCCTTGCAGAGCGTATGCAAGTTCAGAGCTCGCTTTGAAATCAGTGGCAGTTATGAGATTGGAGCAACTCTGTGGGGCACGAACAATATAACAAATGAGCCCCTTTGAAGACCAACCATTGTAGTTGGGCTCTTTTTGTGTTATCTGACACTGGTTTCTTAGAGATGTTCTGTGGTGGTGAGAATGGCCCACCAACGTATGTCCTCTGGTTTCAACTTTGGGCCTGAAAGAAGGAAAGGGGATGGGGAAAGTAAGTCCTCCTTTTTTTTTTCCTTAAAGAACTGGCCTAAACCCTTTTGCTATCCTTTTGATATCAACTCCTGGGATAAACCATCCCACACACACATACCTTGAGTTAAAATAAAACAAAAGCTGTCTTTCATCTGCATGTACTTACTGGCCTATGCAGCAACAAAAATAGCAACAATAACAATAAGAAAATTAGAACAAAAACAAAGCTTTTATCTGCTAGGAGCTAAAACAGACTTATTTGTATACAGGGGTTTTCACAGATTATTTATTTAGTTGAAAGTAAAGAATATTTTTCATGTTTCTCTGATGACATTGTAGGCCAAGTTGATATTCTGATACCATGTTGAAATTTCTTGGATATTCTTCAAATGTATTAAAATTTTTTGTTTTAGCTTTTGACTAAATATTCCTAAATGACTAGTAAATGTTATTTCAAATAATGAAGTTCAATGAGAAAAATACATTCAGGTTGTCTTTAAATATATTTAAGAAAACTGACTTATTTGGCCCAAGTTTCCAAGTATTCGTTTGAATGGCTATTTGAATGCCACGTCTTATATTACTAGATACAGATTCAACTAATTTTTGCTGTGTGCTTTCTTTATTCTCACAGCCACACTGTGAGATCAATATCGTTAACCCTACTTCGCAGATGAAAGAACTAAAGCCACAGAATTCCAATGGCAAGAAGCTAGTAAGTGGCAGAGCTGGCATCCGAACCCAGGCCTTTGACTTCCAAATCCAGCCCTCATCCTATCACGAACCTGTAGCTACTTCTCAAGATACAATAATCCATCCCTCTCTGCAAATAAAGTAATATGTTGTTTATTTACAATGAGAAGTATTGGAGCAAATATTGAATTAGGACGAAGTCCCTGTAGGGGCTGATCAAGAACGATTGTAAGAAAAATAAATATCAGGTGAAATGGACTTCAAGGAAACTTGCATTTCTGGGTACAAATGTGGGATAAGAAAGCTCCAAGACCTTTTTATCATCTTTGAAACTTCTAAAGCAGGGACAAAAATAGGATAGTTTTTATAGTTATTTATGGATTTTTATAAGACCTCCTTTAGTTTACTTTCTTATATTCTGCCTCATTCCAAAATGATGCCAGGTAGATATCAGATAACAGGTAAATGAAGTATGGGTAAAGAACAAAAGGAAAAAATGATAACTAGATACCAGATGTGAATGAAAACAGGCAAATGCATGTCAACTGCGGATGAAGACAAAACACAAAACCAAAACTGAACAAGAACCGTTGTGAGATTATAATAACAACAATGATAAGGGCTAATATTTATTGAGAACTTAGGATTTGCCAGACACAGTGCTAAACACTTTTACATAGTCTGTCTCATTTAATTCTCACTGCAGCCTTTGAAGTAGGTACAATTACATGCATTATTTTACAGATGAGGAAATTGAGGCACAGAGAACTGAAGAGGTTGAAGGTCGACCAGATAATAGGGGATGGTGCTGGATTTGAACCCCAGCATTCTAATTTCAAGACCATGCTCCTGGGCGTCCTTAGCTTTATCCCAGGTAAACACATAAACACATTGTCATTACTCATGAAAAACCAATTGTTTCCTGGCATTTGGGTCTAAGGGAAATGTCTCTGTGTTCTCACGAGTGGAACATGAATGGTTCAGGGGCTAGTGCCTTTCTCAACATCCCCCATGAGGCTAGTAATGCTGACAGGCCTATGGTTATTTCTTGCTGGGTCCCCCTATGCAATGCCAAAATACAATTCAGGAAAAGTGAGTAAAAGTAAAAGACGCCAAAACAATATGGTTCCAGTATTTAGTTTGGATGGTTTACCTTGATCATGAGATATAACCTCAACTATCTAGAGAGATGGATGGACTTCATGTCCTTCAAGCAATCCTCCATGGAGCCTCTTTAGCTGTAAACATTCCTTGAGCACTACTCTGATAGAGAAAAAAGAAAAATCACAACCATATAGAATGGAGACCATAAATCTGGAGTGAAACTAATCTCAGTTGTGCCTTCAATGTTATTCGGCAGTCCTATTACAAGTGCTTCTCCCATTTCCCTCAGCTGCTATTCCAAACCTTTACCACTCTTTAAAGCAGGGGTGTTCAAACTTTTTTCAATGTTTTTCACCAAGGGCCATATACGGTAAAATACACAAACAGCCGGGCCACTCACTCGAGGTGAAGTACGTTTTGCCTCACCTGGTTTATTTAAGTAAACTAAATATATTTTTGGAATTTGCTGCAGGCCAATTAAAAATGGATCGCGGGCCGCAGTTGGCCCGTGGGGCGCAGTTTGGACATCCCTGCTTTAAAGGTTTCAATCTCTTTGGGGCATGACCTTGTTTCTAAGTTAAGGATTAGCAGCTATCGAGAGTGGCTTTTTTCATTTTCCACCCATTCACCCATGAGCCCACCTGTATCTGCACCCATTCTTTCCTTCCTCATTCCAGCAAAAGACAGTTTTCCTATCAAAGGCAATTCCACCCACTGGTGCAATGGACATTATTCCACCATCCCTTAGGAAATGTGCTTGATAAATAATGGCCTTTTCTTACCTTCACTGCTTCCTTGGTTATTCCCCTCAGCATAAAAATATGTTCATTGTTCTCACTTAAAAACAAACAAACAAACCAAAAGATTTAACGGCCATTTTTTGTTTAGCACCCTCATGCTTCTTTCTTTGATAGTTATTATTATAGTTATTATTTTACAAGTTGCAACCTAGATTTACTCTCAATGATTCCATATCACCCATTCACCTTTCGATCCATTCTAACCCGGCTCTACCCGTATCGCTGTGCTGAGACTGTCTTGCTTCACTTATTAGCCCGGTGGAATAAGAATTATTAGTTCTCATCTTATGTGACTTGTCCTGCTGACTACTTTCTCATTCTTGGTGTTCTGGCTTTGCCTTCCAGGACATTTCTCTCTCTCTCTCTCTCTCTCTCTCTCTCTCTCTCTCTCTCTCTCTCTCTCTCTCAATCTCTCTCCTGGTATATCTCTGCACTGGTTGCTCATTGTCTGGTGCCTTGATTGGTTTCTATTTCTAGGCCCTCTCCTTAAATGTCGGTATCTTCTTTTCCCACTTACACTCTTTTGGGGGGATCTTGTCCTTACCCAAGCTGTACATTTAAATGCATACCCTGATCTCTAGTCCCATATCTCCAACTGTTTTCTAAATAGTTCCACCTGGATATCCTACTGGCACTGCAAACTCAGTATGTCCAGAATTGAACACGTTCATCTCTGCTTTTGTACCATCCCCAGTGACTGCTCTTCCTCCTATATTCTTTACATTAGTCGATGTTTTTAGATCCTTCGCCCAGTTTCCCAAGCCAATACTTTGGAAGTTTTTGACTCTTTTCTCACATTCTAAACAACACACCCAATATATTCTTTACTTTGTATATCTCTTATACCTAAGGGGGCCACGATTCCACTTGATAAGGTCCATCAATACAATAATTTGTCTAGCTCCAATTTTTATTTCCAATCACGCTTTCATAGTGGCCCCAGGGGTCAAATACAAAAATTTGATTATGTCATTCCCTTGCTCACTGTTGGTCATTGGCATCTCATGACACACAGCATACAAAATTCAAAAACTTTCGTCTGCCTGGAAAACACCTATTCACGTTTCTTGTTCCCCTGGGAAGTTTTCCAGGACAGATTTAAATGTGTTATCCTAATTTGCCATTCAACTTTGTGGATTATTGAATTTAATAAATCTCACTGTATTTGCTTCTTTGCAAGTCTGGTTCTCCACTTGTCTGAATGCCTTGAGAGCAAGACCTTGCTTTCTCAACTTTGTATGTAGAGCCTGTAGTATATTTGTAGGCACTCCATAAACATTTAGTGAATGAAGGAAATGTATATATTTTTAAAGGTATATAGTTGCAATGAGTGGGAAAAATTTTCACTAGGGAATCGCGAAGCATGCTCTGCCAAAATTAAAATCAGGAATACCCACTTGATTACACAGACAGGGATGTATCCTGACCGCAGTTTATGCTCTAATAAGAATGTGTTTGCCAAGCCACTACCGGCACACGTATACGTTTTTAAGGACTCTAGATCATGGTTGTGATTGTGCTTGATATTCTTAACCAATAAGAGTCCAACTATCCCAATACATTCACTGAAGCAGGTGTTGGGGAAGGGATCAGGTGAGGTCTGTGCTTTAACCCTGCTGAGATACACTCCTTCAAGAAAATGGATTTCAGCATTTCTGACAAGAGACTCCTCAGCCCCCATAGATTTTTTGGACATCCATCTCAAGTCTGTCGTATGCCAAGGCCAAGGATATAGAGGCCCCTTTAAACTATTACAGCTGTCTCCACCTGGTATCAGTGTGTAGGGATAGGGAACTCGTTGTCGAGTTTGTGTTCAAATGGGACTTGTCACATTTTTTTTCTCTGAACGTTCTCTAATTTCGCTCATCCCAACAAGAGACCAATATTCAATTACTGCCTCATTATAACTTTTTCTTCCTCTCACAGGGAATATGTATACAGAAAATATCACACATTGAGCAGTCAAAACTCTTAAGATTTACTAGAAAAGTAGAAATAAGGGATGATTTCTAGTTGCCTGTTTTTTTGAAAGAGCATCTTGGAGGCAAATGACCAGGCTCTGACACTCAGTTACAAGCTGGGCAACCTGAGGCAAATCTCTTATCTTTCCTCTGTCCCATCCTTTGCATTCTGTTTGACTCTGAGGTTTGTACTCCAGGGAAAAAGAACCTTTAATCTCATCTGGCTATTTAGGGTCTTTTCTCCAGGCCCGTATGGAGGTACAATCCTCTTGTCATTTGTTACTTCAGTCAATATACAATTAACACACTATTAGATGTTTATTATAGGCTATCTCCATCTTTGCCACTCTTTTAAATTGACTTAATGGTAGCTAAAGCTAGGCCTAGAGCATGATTGATCTATTTGACTTTTGACCTGGCCTAGAGTCTCATTAAAATTTGTATTTTCATGGTCTGCCTGTATTTTAATCATTAAACTAATTTCTCCTCCTTTTTTTAAATTCTTAAAAGAAAATCATATTATTAATTTCAAATCAAGAGAGAATCATAAAAGAGAGAGAGAATCATGGGATAAAAGACTGCAAGTAGCAGGGGAAGAGGGGAAAAAAGCAGATTATCAATGGTTCAAAGTGAAAACTATACATTATGGCAACTGGTGCTCAGTGGTCAAGACTAAAGAAATTTAAAGAGTTTTTCAAAAAATGCTCACACTTCTGGCTAATTAGTGCTACAGAGAATCAGCATTACAATTGGCAAGGTTTAAAAAAAGTATGCCCTTTTTCATCTGCTTCAGAAGGTTGTTATAGAAGTAAATGTGGTAACATATATGAAAGCAATTTGCCAATTATAAAGTTCTGCATAAATATGTAGTATTACTGGAGCAGCCATTTCTTAGGGACTACCAACTTTCGGGTCACTAACTTCCACTGTGGTTACAGGGGCTTTCATCCAGTGGGTCTCAGCGAGCACTGACCTTAATGGGCACTGCAGAATTTGCTCCCCTAAGAATACCAAACACACCACTTGCAGAGTATTTTATTTGCTTTAAAGGCCAAAGATCTTTTTCTTATTAAAAAAAATGCAAAAGACTTTCTGTTTTTGAAACAATAAGTGGCACTGACATCTCTCAAGATTGAAAGCACTATTGTCTCATTTTAAGCACCCCCTTATTATTAGGTGAGGATGTTGTTGGCAGGAATGAATAATTAGGTAACTCTTTGAGGGCATGTTATATTCAGATCCCAAGAGAAAAGTACAATTGTAACATCTCCTTGGATTATTTCACAAACATATGGCAAATGAAGCACCTGAGCCAGATGTACAAGCATATTATACTAGGTCTGTTTTAACTTAAAACTGTGAAATACATCAGATGGTGAAGTTATTTTGGTCATGAACATCCATCATAGAAATAGTATAGAAGCATCTTTTCTTTATTGTCCATTTTACTTGAACTGGAAATAAGAACAAAATAGCTTGGAAATCATCACTTGCAGTGTAAGATTCCAGGTAAAGTTCAAGACCTAATGAAGTATATAGTCTGGATTTGCATGGCCCTCAGACATCTCCACATAAGTTTATTAATGCCTATTATCAATATATACTGCTGGCAGGTCTGGAATCTGAACAATGATTACTGTATTTTCAATTCTCTTTTTTTCATCTTGTGTTTTCACTTCTCTGGAGATGCATACGGGTAATTTAATGTGGAATTTTTTAATAATGAGAGTATATTCTCTACTGATTCAGTAGGAAGTTTTTGTGGGTTTTTTTTAGCCTATTTTATTGTTATAACATTGGTTGTTTATTTTACTACAGTCATCATCTGGTATTGGCTTCCCGGAATCCTCGTAATCTAAGCAGAAATGCCCATCCCATTTACAAGTGGGGACATCATATTTGAAAATGAATGGAATAATTTTTAATCTGAGTTACTTATGTTTCAAAATTAGGAGATATAGATACCATTGAACTCCCCAAGTGTACAGTGTTGTGCTTGGTCTGATAAGAAAATAAAGAATATACAGGCACGGGCAACTATGTTTTCTCTTTAACACATATGTGCAAATTCCATTAGCATTAATGCGTGCTCTGCATGTGCACTGAAGAGGATGTGGACCAAGTCACAATGGAATCTATTAGTTTATCCAGTTAAAAAACAAAACAAAAAGACTTGCATCACATTCCTGAGAAAGAGAAATACACAGTGCTGAGAGTATGTAAGCAGTATAGTATGGTGGCAGTGGCACCAGGGAAAAGGTACTTACTTTTTATGGCCAGCATGGCAGGAAGCAGAGATTTGGGGTTGAATTACTATGGTTGGCAAGTGTTGAAGCTGACAATAGCGGTCCATAGAGTCTTGGACATTCTGCCTTTGTTGAACCAAAATAAAGAAACAAAATATTTATGAATTTAATTCTGCCTCCTCGCATTTTTTTTCTGCCTTTGAAATGGCAATTCTCTGTGTGATGATATATACAGATGTGCAGTTCAGATGGGTTTCTAGCCAATGTGATATTCTATAAATGTGGTGCACCTGTGTTTTCTTGGTCACCCTCCTGTAACTAGGGTGTCTTAAAGTGCTCTCTCCAAAATAAGTGAGCAGGAGGTGGGGGTGGGCGTGTGGGGGAAAGAGATAGGATTTCCTCTTTCCTTTTTTTTTTTTTTTTTTTTTCCTAATTTGTTCTCATTTGGAAAGCTTTGGAACATAGGTTTAATTTCAGGCTAAGAGGTCAGATTTATCCCAGTGCAGAGATGTTGACAAATCCCAATTTGGGACTGCGGTGGCCCTGTATGCCCTCATATTCTACCTATCTCACAGGAATGTAGCTATATTTATAATACACAGTTCTAATATTGCAGAACTGCAAAGGTCAGGGCATTCTGAGCCTCATGGTATCAGGCAAACATCCACACAAAACTGTGCATCACTCAGAGGCCCCCTTTGTAAAGCTGCTAACCTAACATCCTCTCTCCTAAAACTACGGGGACACTAATGTACAGCAAGCCCTCAAATAACGTCTTTTCATTCAGTGTTGTTTTGTTATAACATTGATGAGATGCTGTGGGAACTTAACTCTTGTTTATATCAATTAGCCTGTGGTAAAATTGGTTTTGTTATACGTTGTTTCACTTAAAGTCACAGAACCTATCCACAACGTTGAGGATTTCCTGTGTTAATGACCCTCTGTTTAGCAAGCCAAACACTCTGATTAATCTGAGAAATGGGGTTTTAGTGTTGGGAGAAACCATAAGAAAAACAAAATGACTGCCAATGAAGGCAGACAACAAAAGAACAATACTGATTCTGTGCCTCTACCTTCATTTCCCCCTGAAGATTTAAACTTCCAACCGTAAAAACAATAATGTTCTGACCTTAAAGGGCTGAGGTTCTGCTGCCATTGGTTGTTTAAAGAATCATTCCTCAGCAGCATTTGTACCACTGGCCCTCACAGCCGGCCGCTGTGGTGGCAACCACAGACGCTGGAGTTCAGTCATATTGGCATCCAATTCTGGAAAGGGGAGGGCAAGGAGAGAGAGAGTCTATTGGCCTAAAAAGCTGAAACATCTGCTGGAGTTATTAACAGCTTTTTGGCTGAGTTCAGCAGCAGGGCACCTTGTGGTTGATAGATTCTTCTCTCAGCAATTCAAAACAATGCAGTTAAAGCAAATTTCTCATTTTCAGAGCACAGCTTAATGAGGCATACAGTATTTTAAAAATAGTCACACTTAACATGGTCAATAGCAACGACTGCAATCAGTGGTTACCTTGGGTCCTCCGTTGTATTGACTTTGCCGGGGCGATTGCATAACGTGGATTTTTCAAAGACCATGTAACTCATGGTTAACTCACTTTGTAGGAACTTACATTATTTATGAAGTTTATGCAGATTATCCTACGGTGTAAATATTGGAAAACTTGCTCAAACCACTTAGAGGCCATGTGGCTCTCCCTTCCCAAAAGTGTGCATTAAACCATTTTAGGCTCAGAAGTCCAATTCCAGGAAAGGTTCTGAGGGGCCAAATTTTGAAGACGAAGTGAAGCTGAACATGTGGCAACAGCCTGGGCTGGAAAAAGTACTGGGTTAGAAGTCGGGGCAGAGGGTTCTAGCTTTAGTCCTTGCACTAACTGCCTGTGTGAGTCCTGGGGGTGGGGTGGGGGCAGGCACTTAATCTTTCTATCCCAACTTCTCCCTGTGTAAAATGATCAGGACTCTTAAGGGGTATGTCTCCAAATGTTTCCATTCAGCAATCTCATCCTGGGAACTGTGGAGTTCAAATTCAATTTTACAGTATTACTCTTATGAAATCTATGAGTTGTAACTACATTGACATCACTGCCTATTTGCATTAACACATGACAGTATGCATGATATTTGGGTGGGGGTGTCAGACAAACAAACTACAAAGTTAAATAGCTCTGTCAGCCACTGCAAATGAATGCACCATATGCTGTAACAGACGTGGGCAAGTACAACCAGCCCCAGCTGGATTTCCTAGCCTGTGAGTTTATCCGGCTAGAGGACTGTCCAGCCTAAGGATGGGTCATACACAGCTTTATGCCCTACTGATCATACTAAGCATGCTAAGTTTGGCAGAAGGAAGGGGGTGATGAGGGAGAGAAAAGGCTAACCAGTGGTAAGCCAACATCTGTGACAGGGGCTGCAGTCCGTCTTTCATCACTTGTCCCTGTGCCCAGCACATGGCGGAGAGGAGAGAAGTTAGCCAAGTCATTGCTTCCATCAGACAGGTGGTGTGACCCTTTCCTGCAGAGGGAACTCAAAGGAGGACAACTCTTCCCTTCCCTGCATTCTGATCCAGGAATCCCTAGGGACAGGGGCAGTACTATTATCTGTTCCAAAGTGATCCTGGTTGGTTCTGAGATGCACTTACAGCCTGAGAGGCGAGGGGCTCATGAAAGGGAGAGAGGGGGTTCCTAGCCCCTATAACCAAACAGTTTCTATCATCGAGGCTAAGGCACATGGTCCAAGTCTAATTGATCTGTCTGGTCCTTGACTTCAGCAAGAGCCTCAGGTTTCGCTCAAACTACTGGGAGAACTGTACAAGGAAAGCGAGTAAAAGACCAAAGGCTTTCCATACTTTTCAGAAGAGTTCAGGTGATGTGGTCCTTGATTACTGAATGAATGTAAGGAAAATCCTCACAACGTCCAGAGCCCTTGTGTCCTGCAGATGAAGGAGGAAGGTTTCCTCAAATTCCTTGATGTGGAACCCACTTGGATGGTACTGGGCTTGTCTTTTAGATGGAACAGCATATCTAGACACGGAAACCTCATACTTCTGTAGATAGCCTGGGACATATTTCTATGGCAGTTTGGGGCTTTGTTGCCACTGGAATCCCGGATGGTATCACGCTTTGTCCCCAGAAACACCAGCCAATGTGCTGTTCTGAGGTTTGCTGTTCTGAGGAAGCTTGCCCATTGTTGAACAGTTAGCACCTGGAACCCTGTCTAACCAGCTCCAAGAAGCTCTCTGAGAGCTTCAGTTTTGGAGGATAATGCCAGGGCAGACCACCAGCCTCTCATCAGAGCATCATACATGGACCCGTGGCTCTGTGGTACAAAAGTGCCTCTGTGTTATATGAATACTGCCACCTCGTGCAACAATAGGGCGTCACCAGTGGGTCCGATGTGGGGGAGTACTGGCCCAGGAAGTCTGGCGTGAGCAGAGCTTATCTCACCCCAATTCCCATGGGAAGTCGTATCTGAATTCTCCTTTTGCAGAGAGACAGACGACAGGGAAAGGACGATCCGGTCTCTGCTGAAAAGACAGTGACTAGGAATTCAGGGTAAATGGGATGTCCAGCTCCTGAATCCACTGCTGCTGAACGTGGGGTCGCAGACTCTCTGAAGATTGGCTCATTTCATGCTACTTGCTCAGGAGTTCCCCACTGAAGCTTGGGAACTCAGGCTGCTACTAAAGACTGCTTGCAATTTCCACACCACAGGCTGCTGAATGGGTAGCCACAGCCACACGGAGGCCGTAAGCTGGCCTTCCACAGGCTCTCAAAGAGAGCACTGAAATAAGATTGATGGGAAATAAATATTAACTTATTACTCCACTCCCCCAGATACCAACAAATCTATGTCAAAGACAACTGTAGACATGCCCTCACATCTCGTGTCACCTAGAGCATGGATGTTGATTAGCTGAAAATGTGTGTGTGTGTGTGTGTGTGTGTGTGTGTGTATGTGTGTGTGTGTTTTAAACACAACATCACCTGTCAAGTCAGGGCATGCATGAGACCCAATAGCAAATATTTTTTGTATTACTGAATAAAAAATAATAGTATCTTACTTGAACTTTGCCATACTTGACAATTGCCATAATAAAACACAATTCTAATTCAGACTCAATGGACATGTGTAGTGTTTCATAAAACTGAAAAGTAGAAATCAGAAAACCCATGGGCTGTCTTTATTCTGGCCAAAATTCTAATAGTTCATTTTGCCTTCGTTGCCTAACCTGTATATAATACGCTTTCTTTTTCCAAAGTAAAGTAAGATTTTGTTATCACTTACTGTTAAAACATAAGGCATCATAGTTTTTTAGAGTAAGTATGGAAAATTTGGGGGTTTAATAATAATTGAATTACAACCTAATATCAACAATTGGTAGAACTAACTATTCCCTCATAATCTGAGCTAAATCTTGTAATGATTTGTTACCTAGATGGAGAATATTTCTTAGGGCTGCATGTAGATAAAAAGAGGTAATACAATCATGGTATTCCACAGCAAAGTAACCACATCCTCATAGCATTCCAAGAGACAACAGTGGTCCTTTGGTCTAATCTCCTTGTTAAATGGGGAGGCAGGCTCAGAGAGGTTAAACCACTTGGCCATGACTATGCAGTGAATTTTCTCTGCAATATATTCTATTTCGCAGTTTAGTTTTAATAACAAAACCAGAGTTCCTTAAAAGGTTTGTTATCAAAGACAAAATAACCTAATATAGGACTCTAATCATGTTATCTGTTTGTCTTTCTCTTTCACATGCTCCCTCAACACCTTTCTGAAGGAGGAGAGTGTCTACTCTCTGCTCCAAAAGGAGCAGGAAATTTTGCTCCTAAAAAATCCTTCAGTGGAAAATTTGTGCAGATTTCCAGCAATAATTTTTTATCAATTTGCCAATGAATTAATACATATTTTGATGTACTGAAATACAAAAAGAACATAAGAATATGAAATACATAAGGATATAGTGCCAACTGTAAGGAAGGGTCTCTGGGGAAGAGACGGCAATATTGCTGAGCACTCTTCATGTTCCAGATACCCTGCAAAGAGACTTTTAAAGTGTGTGATTGATTTTAATTATCTCAATCCTATCAGGTAGGCACTCTTTGACAGATAAAGACACTGGGACACAGAGAAGGGAAGAACACTATCGAATGTTACATCATTGCTACGTGGTAGAGGGAGGCTTTAATCTTAGGCCACCCTAACTTGTACAACAGACATGCAGAACGATATATGTTCAGAAGAACATTCATAGTAAGTGATGGGCGTTATAGATAACACCTGTCATGAGAGTTCAGAGGAGAGATCACTGGATATCCCCAGAATGAATCGATGACGAATCCTGTCAGATTAGAGTGGTCAGGTACTATGTTTCATTAAGAAAGTGGGATGAACCAAATCATGAGGAACGGGTAGGTTTGAATAGACAGATATGATAGGAAAAAAACATTTTACTTTGGGGGAAATAGCTCCTAGCAGGGGGTGAACAGTAAAGAAGTATGAGTAGCTCATCTTGACTAAAAAAGAACATTCTCTTTGGGAAGGTGTGAAGCAAAGCCAGAAAGGAAGCTTGGGTTTTGGACTCTAGAAAAATTCAATGCCTGGGTAGAGGGCTTGGATGTAGAACTTTGGGGAACAGTGGCTTGAAAAATTCACTTGGAGATAGATTACAAAACCAGACGAAGGAGACAGGAGAATGGTATACAGTACGGGCTCAGTAAGTATTCATTACCATGCCTTCAGCAGTTTCATTGAGTTACATGTCCGTCCCTTAATCCCTGGAACAAGAAATGAGGTCGCCATGATTAGCTTTGAAAACTTCATATTTATCCTTGGAATGGGAGCTAAAGATATGGATTTATCTATAGATATATGAATAAAACTTGGGCTCTATTAACAGGGAAGGGAGAAGAAATGGGTGGCTCTTGGGAAGACAACCAATAGTGTTGACCACACCATATACAACTCGCCACTTGCTTTCATTCTATTCATTACCAGTTTGCAGACAGTGGTAAGGTTGGGAGAAGAAACTGGAGGCAAAGACCATATTGTGCTTACAATACACTAGTGACATATTGATAATACATATAGTCTAAGCAGAATTATGCTTGAATCCGACTAAGTGAAACCTGAACATATATTTAAAGTACCTAACAATTATTTATAATATCATCTCAAACCGAACATATGTCTATGTCAATTTGCAAAGCTTTTTCTGCCTACCGTTTCTCCTTGAGTTCTCACAACAACGAGGTGAGCTATGAAGGATAGGTGTTATTACCATGTTGCAGATGATTAAATTGATGCTCTTAGAAATCCAGTAGGAACTTTGGATACCGAAGAAAGAAGTAGCAGAATTCAAACTTAAATTCAGATCACTCACTTCCCAGTAAGAAGACTTTCTTGTCTATCGCAGCGACTTTCTTATAAAATAAACATATTCTGAAATGTTTTCTTCGGCCATTATTAGCAGAGGCTCACTCCAACGTTACAGCCAGTAATTAACATATTGTGCCAAGTATATGCCAGAATATACGAGCACATCGCTGACCATTGCACTCTTGGTGTCATTCATTCCCAGAGAAGTGAACACACACATTTACATGTCACTATTCTATAGAAGGGTTATCTGGAGTCTTTTATTATTATGAACTTTCTTTGTTCAAGTGCCCAGTGTTAATTGCTAACTCCTATTTTTTTAAAAAACCAAAATTGGCACTGGCCTATTTGAAACTGTGATTGCAGAGAGGGTGACGTATGAGTAACCTTTACACAAGAAGAACTGATCACTGAAAAAAACAGTTTCAGGGGGCGGCCAGATGGCTCAGTTGGTTAGAGCGTGAGCTCTTAAGAAGGTTGCTGGTTCAATTCCCACGTGGGGTGGTGGGCTACGCCCCCTGCAACTAAAGATTGAAAACAGCGACTGGACTTGGAGCTGAGCTGCGCCCTCCACAACTAGACTGAAGGACAACGACTTGGAGCTGATGGGCCCTGGAAAAACTCACTGTACCCCAATATTCCCCAATAAAATTTAAAAAATAAATTAATTAAAACCTTAAAAAAAAACACAACCAAAACAAAACAGTTTCCTCCCAGAAAGGTAAAATTTGAATAAATCTCTATTAAAAACCATGTAAAAAATTGCCAGTAACATATATTTCTTCTTTTAGGAAAAAATCTTCATAACCAATGGAATAAGGGTAGTTAGCGACCTTTAAAAAACTTTAATTAGCATTTTAATAGAAAGTATTTGGCATGTTTTAAAAGACTGCTATAATCATTTTTATTTATATCATGATATGCTTGATGTTTCTGCCAGACGCTCTAGCTGGGGCCTCTGACCTCTGGACACCTGGTTAAATGTTTCGGCACCCCATTTCCATGGCCTGCGACAGTCTAGAGGTCTCCCTGTGATTTCTAGGTGTTTTTTAGGACTTACTTTTATGATTTTCTTTGTTTCTACACTCCAGGATCTTGTAAGATGCTGAGAGTCTACTCTAAATCAATCAGGTCTGAGGCCCCAGTTACTCCCAGAGAAGTGAATACACATATTTACGTTCCACTATTCTATATATAGAAGGGTTATCTGGAGTCTTTTATTATTATGAACATTCTTTCTTCAAGTACCCAGTGTTAATTGTTAACTCCTTTTTTTTTTTAAAAAAAACCAAAATTGGCACTGGGCTATTTCTAAAGCAAAGCAAAGCAAAACAAAACAAAACAAAAATCCACTCATTCTAAATATTTCATGAGTTAAATAATCCTACTAAGGATTTGGAGGTTCACAGGGTAGGGTTACATGAGAATCACATACACTGCTGTCATTTCAATTCCTGTCAGGAACAAATGGAATATTATTCCTCTTTTCTCGGATACACCAGATTTCCTCATCCCAAGGTCCCACGTTCTCACTTTCTACTCCCAGGCTCTTGTCAGAATAGTTTCTCTTACTGCCCTCTTTCTAGGAGGAAATCTAGCATCCACTGTTAGTATCAAACAGTATTTTCCCTCTTCTTTACATTCATGAACTCACCTTGTTCAGCATCTGAACCAGAGTAAGTATAAAAAAATAGATTATTAAGAGTTTACTTGTTCTGACTTTTCTACCCATTTCCTCCCCAGGTGAAATCACAAATTAGAACAGAGGTTGGCAAACCATGGTCATACCCATTAGTTATCATTTTCTCGTCTAAGGCTGGTTTCACACTCTCACAGGGCAGCTGAAGAGTTTCGATAAACCATTTGTCCACAAAGCTGAAAATATTTATGATCTGGCCCTTTACAGGGACAGTTTGCCCTGATTTAGGCAACTCTCTTAAAAGTACTTGGCCTGTACCTAGGGCTTTACTGTTCACAACATTTTCATATACCTTATTAATCTTAAACCTCTAGCACCTCTGAAAGACCTATTCTCATTTTACAGATGAGTAAACTGGAAAATGACTAGTCCAAGATCACAGAGGTAATACATGACAGAGATGGGATTAGTAAAAGTTGATCTACCCATACGTGCCAGAGGATGCCCTGTGGAGAGGAGAGGGGAATTCATTTGCCATTGAAGGAGACCTTCTTATCTTTCTGCTCCTGTGGTTGAGGAGGGAACATTTTTGTCTGGCCCTATTCCATTCACTTCTGAATTCTTGAGGTCAACTTGCCAGCTCAGTTCCCCTGCCCTAATCTGTCATGGGGTAGGAGGTTCTAAAACGGAGATGAAACAACTTTATATTAGTTCTTAATTCCGCACTCACCTGGAGGAAAATTTGAAGGCGTTCCTTCCCCAGAGTCCAAGAGCTAGACATGGACGCATAGGCACCTCAGAACCCAGCTGTTGCTTTGGCTTGGTTTGGTCCCTGGTTGAGATTGTTGGCTTGGCCTTCTCACTCTGAATTCAGTCCTCTTTCCACTATATTAAGCAGACTGTTAAATAATGGTAGCACAAATGAATGATTAGGATTTCATTAGGAAACACAAAAGAAGAGATGAAATTTTGTGTTGGTTTCCAAATGTGACCATCATCAACCCCTTCCCTCTTCGAAGGTGCATGCTGTTCCTCACTCATGTGGGTGGTACAGTCTAATGCCTTTCCCCTTGAATCTGGGTGATCTTAGGAACAGGTTGAGGTGGAAGTGCCATGCTGAGAATTCTCTCACTAAGTTACAGAATTTGGCAGTCTCTGCCTGAGTCTCTTGGGAGATTCATCCTGAGATACTCCCTCTCAGAACCTAGTTGCCTTTCTGTGAGAAATGGAAGCCACATAGAAAGGCCACAGGCAAGTGTTCTAGAAAAGGCTCCAGCTCGTCTCTTAGCCAACAGCCAGCATCACAGTCCAGCCATGTGAGCCTTGGGATGACTGCATGAGAAATTTCAAGCAAGAAGCACCCAAACAACCCCCCAAACTGTGAAGGTTAACACATTGTTGTTTCAAGCCACCACATTTTGGCATAGTTCTATGCAGTTATAGATAACCAAATGAAAATTTAGGAACAAAAAGATAACTTCGTTATATATAAGAAAAATGAACATATTTTATGAAATATGTTAAACCAACCAAGAAACCCATTTTCCAACTACAATCTGCAAAAAGAATTCCCTAAAGTTAGTGTGACAAAACAAAGTTTCAGATGCCTTTTGCCTTTTTTTGTACTCCTTTTGGGGAATGGGGGTTGAGATGTATGCAGGTGGGAAGAGATTCTTTTAGCATTATAATGCCTTGAGGTTATGTCCATTGTTAGCAAGAGAACGTTTTCTCTCGTAGATACTTCAGGCACAAAAATCTGATCTTACTCCTGGGGAAAATTAAAGCGGTACAGAACAGAAATTTAAAACACCTTCCCAGGATAGAACCAGGAATGAGGATCTCCAAAGCCTTGACCTACAGAAGTGGGCCCCTGGTTGGTGGAAAGACTGAGGCGTAGAAAAGAGAAGAAGAATATTAGAGAGACTCCAGGAACTCGTGGGTTTCCATATGAGGCTGACTTTGTGTGCCCTAAAAGGCAGTCTATGGAAAGAGGGAAGAAATATTTTGCCTTGTATGCTATTCTTCACGTGTGCTTTCAACTGGCTAATAAAATAAGGCTGTCTATGCACCTAACAGTGCATTGTGTCTGTGCTTTAAGATCTCATTAGTGTCTGGATTGCAACGAGCTCATTTCCCTCACAGAAAGAAGAGTGGCTATCTTGTGTAGTGAGGAGTGACTGAAAATGTCTCCCTTCAACTTTAGAAAAAACAAGGAAGTCCCAACACTATGTTTCCTGAGTTTTGAAAGGGGTGTGTGTGTGTGTGTGTGTGTGTGTGTGTGTGTGTGTGTGTTTGTGTGTGTTTTCAAGAACCAAGTGAATTCTCTGGAACTATAAGTGTTAGTCTTTCTTTCTTCAACATCTCCGACCCCCACCCCAAGTTTGTTGCTTTTACTTTGTCTTCCTCTTCTTGCCTCCCTTTCAGTTCTTGGTACCCCATTTACCCTTCCAAATCTGCTCTGCATTCATTTCTACCCGGCTCTGCACAGGAAAGCTGATTTACAAGAACTTCATCAATTGATTCCCTTGTCCTCCAGCTCTGGTTGATTTCAGCCAACCGGGAAGCCCTGGAAAAAGATTGAAGGGAAGGATAAAAGTGAGATCAGGCTATTTATTCTCCTGGCTTTCTCTCTGTAGGATCACCTTGGGCCAGTGGTATCCCTTGTTTAAAGGTCTGAGCTCCTTTCATGACAGCCTTCTCTGCATCATGACTTTCTCATTTTGGGTTCCAGTAACTGCTCCTTCCCCTCCTTTCTTGGACCTAGGACTGGTAACAGCTGTGTTTTTATTAGCCCAGGGTGCTGCACTAACCCTTGAGGCTTCCTCAGAACTCTGTAAATAGTCTCTTTATTAAACTCTCCTGGAATGATCCTAATTTGAGCATGCCATCTATTTCCTGCCGGGAACCTGAGAGGGTACACTATTCTACACTACTGGTCATTTACATCTTAATATAAATGTAGTTCAAGGCTGTTCTCTCCCTTGGCTATTTATAATTTTAAGTCCAACCAAGGCACTACAAGGGCTTTAGTCCCCAGGAATTTCACCGATAAGCAATCAGGTGGAATTTGCTTTGGTGGGGGAGGAAAGGACACACATTTAAATCTGCCCCTCATGAATCCCAGCCAAAGGGAGTCTTCCAGTTATTGTAACACTAGTTTATATAATCACCTGCCTCTCACCTCCATGAAAGCATTAGTTCAGCCCACTAAAGGCTAGGTGCAGGTGGAGAGCTAGTTCTCTACTTCCTGGTGGATTGGGATGGAAGATGAATACATGCAGATGTAGGGGCTGGAGAAGCACTGGTGGTGGAGTGGGTGGGGGACACAGCAACACAAACCTTTCCTTATCTATCATTGTGCTAAGAGTAACCACAACCACACACATAACTTCTTAAAGTGACAAATACAGATTTTTCCATGTCATGTCTGCCTTCATTGTTGCGAATGTTGTTAGTTTTAAAACCACCATGTTCTCAAAAAATTTGGGTGATGTTGGTGATGCTAAAAGTCTCCTGAATAATTTCTGAGTTTTTAAATTGACAACCTCCCCAGCAGGAAGTAGGAAAGGTATTTGATCCCATTGGTTACCGTCTTTCCCAAACATCAGAGGACTTCCCGGCAATGTCCAAACCTTAGGCTGGAATTCAAAGTACTATCATAGGGACTGAGGCTTCCATTTCAGCCTCTCTCCTATCCCTAGCCCTCCTTCTATCTCTGTGCTCATTATTTCTCCATGCAGGTTAATCTTCAGCCAAATCAATCAGCTTCCTCATTTCCAAGCACGCAATAGAAGTGCCCACCTTGTTGTGGCCACCCCAGGGCCTTTGCTCAGCTTTTCTGCCCGCTGAAAATCCCTTCCTTCACGTACCCAGCCCTCCCACTGGAGTGAACTCTTGGCGGAAATGGTGCTCGCGTTCTTCATTTTGTGCGTCTCTCTTACTTTGCATATTCTAAGTATCCTCAAAAGAATTTGTGAAGTAAATTAAAGTAGCTGATCCAAATGGCAACTTTTCAGGAACTGTTTCTAATTTTCTTTGCTTGAGGAAAACTGGCGAAGTGAAGGCTCAGAAATGAGAGAGGTAGACAGCAAGCATTCTGTATGGTAGGACAATCCTTAACTCTTCCTCGTCAAAGCAGTAACTATGTGTCCGTCTATCAATCAGTCCATCTCAATCACTCTGTTAGGCCCCATTCGTGCAGAACACAACTATAAGGACAGGGGGTAAGTCTAGATTAAAAAGAAATCTTCAGGATTGCCATCTGCCCACGGTAAGTGCTCAGTAAATGCAGACTCCATTGAGGGTTGATAATGTGTAAGCTTTTCAAGGTGCTGTGGGGGAGGGGACAATTTCTTTCATGGTTTCTCCATACTTATCTGGGTAAAGAAGTAAAGAAAATTGGATCTAGAAGAAAGCCAAGAATTGGAGAGATAAAGTTGAAAGTTTAAACATTTTTTTTTTCCTGATTGGAAAATTTTACTATTCTGGTGTTTGATGTTCCAAAGAGATTCCTTCAGCAAGGAGTTAAGGTTAGATGTGGCCCGATGCCTAGTGAAATCCTGTGGGAGGCCAAAGCAAGGCCAGGGATGAAGCTGTGTGGAAAATGTTACTTCCAAATTTTAGTTATTCCCGAAAGATGGGCCCCAGCTCTAACATTTACCCTGTGCCTTATAATGGCATTCAGGGAATCATTAAAAACTTTTGGTGTCACTATTTTAATTAAGAGTGAAAGATCTACATGGGCCAGGCACGCTGGGGCTCTGTCAGTAGTGGTCACTGGGGAGAAATGGAATGTGAAATAAATACTGGCTCTGAACTACTGCCACGGAGTCCTAGAACCCCTTACTGAAAGTGTGTTTCAAAAGAATACTTCATCTAACAAGGAAAGCGATGTTGGTACACTAAAATGAAATGTGCGGTGTTCTCTCTAAATCTATACCTGTACCTGTAACATTCATGTCCACTGAAATACTGGAATACATAGTCAAATAAGGAAAGAGTTTACATTTTTTGATAAAGACTGTAAAAGTATAAAATTGGATACGGGAAAAGCTAGACAAATCTTAAAATATGACTTATGACAGAATTTGGTATATTTAGAGCTTTAATTTTTTAAGCTTCATCCTTGGATACCTTGTTTATATGAGATATGTGAATTGGCAGTTAGTGAGGTAATGCAATGTGATGATTCGTATATCTTCTTCCAAGATCGCACAACATATTGTTTTATTGACAAACAGTACTTTGAAATTATACTTTCTTTAGGTTACTCTACTTCTCCCTACCTTTTATAATAAACAAAGCAATCCTTTTCAAATTCCTTATTTATTATAAGACACAATTGCTGAATGAGCATATTCTGTAAACTAACTACATTCTCATTCTTTTGGCTTTGGAGAGGATCCAGGGATATTTAAGCACAGTGCAATCTTGCTATAATAAAATACTGTATGCGAAACATTTCCCAATAACTGCTTACATTAGGATGTTATGTAGTTAGCCATTTCTACTCTACCCAGGGTATACTATATCAGAGAAAACACTAAACTTTAACTATTTCCTCCTTGGGGAATCTGAGCGATCACTTTGCACAGATTAATGTGTTATATATTCTATGCTCTGTGAAAATAGTACTTGAATGCAGATTTTAGTATGCTTGCCCATTGTAGGTAGCTATGTCCATGAAAACAGGGATCCAGAAATACAAACATGTGATGATTCTACATGTATTCAGAGAACACTTCAGTATGCTAAAAAAAAAAAAGAAAAGAAAAAAAGAAAAAGAAGGTAATTTATATACAACTTTGCATGGCCCAGCAGTACCACATTCAGGAAATACCTCTAGAGCTGCAGACACTAGTGTGTTAATGTCTTTGATTACTTTCATATGGTCCTCTTGGAATTGTTCAAACACAGCTGCCACACATCAGAAGGTACTAGAAACAATCTGTTGGACAATACAGCAAAATGGCAGTAAATGAATTTCAGAAATACCCCATGTTAGTTGCTAGGGGGCAATTTACATAAAAAAGAAAAAAAACAGCAAAAATTTTAAGTGCCAAATTCATCAGGAAATATTCTCAAATATCATTGGATATTCACCATGTTGTATTCCTAATGAATATATATATATATATATATATATATATATATATATACACACACACACACACACACACACACACACACACATACATATATATACATAGTGGATATACGAGTGTAATGAATATATATGTATATATATCCTCCAATAGTGATTAATATAGTTTTTTCCCCTTAAGACAATTTTGTTTGTTATAAGACAGTTTTGGATGACTAATTATTATCTAAAAGTAGAAAAACCACCTTGCTAGAGCATATCTCAAGGGGTGTATTGGTTTCTATTCCTAGCTTTTAAGTGCTGTGATATCTCATCTAACAGAGGAAGTTACCTGTTCTATTCTTAAAACTTTCCAATGAAGATGATTCAGCAGTGTGTCTCAGAAGCTCATTTGGTGTCAAACTAGCTACCTAAAAGGACTCGGAAAACATTAGACATAACCCCTGTGGGTATGCAAAGTTGCTAAAATACAAGCAAGAGACTTGAATTCTGTCTGAAACAGAGTCTCAGCTACAAATATTTTTAAAGCAGGCACCGTTTTGAAGATCAGTTTCCATAAAGTATACAAATGGTTGCAGTGTTGCTAATAGAGGAAAAGTTTAGCTTGTATATGGCTGATAGATCGCAAATTCTCATTAATGATGTGTTGTTTTAACAGCACTGGTTAGAAGCAAATTCAGAACAGTAGACATATCTGATGCTCTAGCAAAATATTGATATGTGAAAAATGTTAGCGTACAAAGATGTTAGAGTCATGAATTTGAAAATGATCCGTGAACACATATAAACAAGTCAAGACTGCACACGAAGTTTGAGGCAGAAGTTTCCCTGGTCCTCATTTACCTGAAAAATGAATAAGATAAAGGGTCTAGAGACACTGTTTTTATGTTGACCTATGGTGAATAATTTCCACAGTTGCAGGAAATTGACAATGAATGTTTCAAATGAACTGATTCAACAAATTCTTGAGGAGCACTTACTGTGTGCCAGGCAGTTATACGCTAGGGAATGCAGCTGGGAATAAGACAAATGCCCTGGACTTTTTGGTACTATATTTTATTGGAGATAGACAGGCAATAGACAAATAACTGGGGAAAAAAAACACCAAACAAGATAATTTCAGCTAATGATAAGTGTCATTAAAAATATAAAACTACATAACGTGAGAGTGACTGTGGGTGGAAAGAGGTGCTAAAAACCGGTATAGTCAGAGAAAGCCCCTCTGAGGAACAGGAATTTAAGCTGAGATCTGAATGACAAGGAGCTAACTTTGCAAACCTTTGAGGGAGAACATTCTAGAGAGAGGGAGTAGCAAATTCAGAGACCCTCAGGTAAGCCCAAATGTGGCATGTTTCTGGGGGGCCAGATAAGGCCAGTGAGGAGTGAGGCCTGATCCTAATGGGCAAAGAATGATGAACTATTATTTAAGCAGTCTGTACATTTTTAGATTTCAGAAGTTGAGCCCCAAAAGATAAACTTTTTTAGAAACTTGAAAATCATTTCTAATTATGGATATAATCTTAGTTTTGATCTGTTCTCCCAGTTGTTGGAGAACACATGTATTTCCTCAGAGGTAAGACTTGATCATCACTTAGGTTTTGCTGGCTCTTGCTGTAGCTTGTGAATGCTGGATATTAGGCTTCCACAAAGTCCCCACCTTCCATCCAGACATCTCTGCAGGTCCCAGGTGGCAGGTCATATATACTCACAAATAAATCCATCCCTTCCCATGTGACTCTATGATCATCCTTCCCTGTCAGCTGCAGTGCTTCAATAGCCCCTACCTGCTGGCCCCACGGAATCTCCAGGCCTGGGTCGTTTCTGCTGTGGCTCCTTTCACAGCCTCGGGGAAGCACCAACACCTTCAGAAGGCACCAAACACCTGCACCTCCACAACTCTCCCCCCGCCACCAGGTGCTCAAACCGCAAGGGATTTCCACAAAGTAGGGGAGAATGCCACCTTTTGTGACACTGCTCTGTATAGAGGCTCAAAAATGTGGCGACTTGTGACCAATGTCTGACAGTTTAGTGACAGTCCTTGCAGTTCCTTCTGACAATGCCACCCATTTCCTTTGCCCCATCCTCCCACCTTCCGACTCACACGAGTGCATGGTTTTAGCCAGGAGACAAAGTGCAATGGGGGCCATCACTCTCCTCTCAGAGTGATTCCTCTTCTCTAACAAGTAGAAGGTGTGGTGTCCAGCTCTCTGTTGCCCTGAATTCATCTGTCTTCAGAGTCATGCAAATAAAACTTTGATAAGCCCTTTCTTTCTAATATCCCCATGTGCCCAGACCAGGCTGACCCCCAGAGTAGACATAACTTTCTCTAATTTGCTACCCCCGTGTATAGGTCATCTCTGTCAAAGTCTCCCCCGTTTCTGGGGTCACGTGACAGGGTTACTGGTGCAATGGAGCCCAGCAATGCATGAGGCTTCCCCAAACTTAGGGTCCTGGAACCGCTTACGGAAGCCAGGACACCAGTGGATTTCCTGGCCTCTCCCATGAGATGACCTCCATCAATTTTAGAATCTCCTCCAGGCCTGTAATCATTATTTTCAGGCATGGGTATGACACTTCCTGGTTCTAAAAAGTTCTTTCCCGAGCTTTTAGTGTCCTTTATGACTGGCAGCTGTGTGGGGCTGCAAAGCACTGTGTGGCCAGATGGAAGGGCTAATTCCCTGGGCTAGTGCTCCAGCCACACATTCCTTGTTTCAGTTCAAGCAAAACCTGTGGCTCATACCTCCAAAAGCACATCCATTCTGGGTTTATTCCTGGTTCTTACCATAGGGTGCATTCAACGAACTCCCACTCTCATACCATATTATGTCCTGATGCACTACCCCAGAGAGTTCTGCATTTTGTGTGACGCACAAATGCATAGAGGGATTGGGGGCCTGTTTCCTGCTTATCAAGCTGTGCCCCCAGTAAGGGGCTGTCAGCCTGAGAAAGGTGTGTCTCCTTGCAACTTGGCCTCCCAGAGAGGCTGCCTTTTTTTGTAATTTGCACAAAGACACTGTATGTGCTACCCTGACAGGTGTGTTAGAAGTGGCTCATGTCTCCATCCTAATTACATCCTTTCGGAGCCATTCTAGATTTTCCCTGGTCTCTGTCCTCCCAATAGTCTCCCCAATTCACAGAGAGAAGACAGATCATCCCCCATGTCTCTTAAAAAAGCTTATCATTCAAGGGGCCAGGGTAACTCTGGAAGTATCCAAATGGTACCCAAATTCTCCAATGAAAGAGTTCTTCATGTTGGCACCTCAACTCAGACACTGGGCATTCTTGCGGCATCACAACTAGAATGGTGAGCATTTTCACAGGCTTCTGGAAACTCCACTGAAGTTAGCAAAATGGCTTTCTTTTCCTTTGAGGAAGTCACCCAGAGACAAGCACATCCCAGGATCATTGATGGGTAAGTGCCTCCGCGGCATCAACTGACTGGCAGTTGGGCAGTGGGGTGAGAATGTGCTCTTGGCTTTGTGCTAGTAACATGTGCACCTGGAACCTCCCAACAGGACGGGAAAAGATGCATTGCTTTTATATAAGCTCTTGTCACCACCCACGAACGCAACACTTTAGGCCTCTGCAAGCTCTTCCCCGTCCCCTAAATTTCTCAGAATCCTTAAGTGGTACATCCAGTGAATGCAAAAATAAGTCAGGTTAGTTCCCATGCATCACCCTTGTGTTTGCTCTTCTGATATGGCTCCCTGGGTTCTGCACAGGGTGTGTGAACCATGTCTGATGTTTACCTCTGCTGCTTCCATGAGATATTAACACATCTGTCCATCCCAGTCACCTCACCAGAGGGACAGCAGCCTCTGATCGGCCCAGCTGCTGTTTTGGCAGGTTACCACATCTGTTTGCCTCAGGACGCAGATATGGTCTGGGGGACGAGGCCAGGAGCTAATCCAAGTGACAGATGCTCTGATGTATTCATAATCACCCCTCCCTGGCTCTCTGACCAAGCTGATGCTTGGTTCCCTTTTCCTTTTGAATGAGATCTGCCTGGGAAGTACCTTAGCTCATCACACAAATCAACTTAGGGCAGTCCCACCTTGCCTGCTTGCCAGACTCACAAAGCTCCGTCCTCCCTCAGCCTCTACATATATTTCCCGAGTCTGATTAGGTCATAGTTTTTTTCTATTGGCCGTTATTCTGTCTAATTGTCTTATAAGAGAATTGGAAATATTCGACCACTTTGGCAATCTCTTAAGTGACAAAATACGTTAATGAGAGATTCAACCAATTTTTGTCTTCCACGCCCTATTAATACAGTCATATTTCAAAAGGACAAAATTAGGATTAATTTATTTGGTGGTTAATGAGCTCATCATGCATTAAAAATGTGGACTAAAATGTTAGTATGCTTCTTCTTTTGTGTGTCAAGAATATATGTAGCAGATGAGGCAGTACAAGATTGAATTTAAATGTAAGTTATAATTGTTTGAAGAAGCTGAAATTCCACCAGGAGGTGCATGTACCACTATTCTAAGTTGTGCAGGTGAATATCTATGGGTCTATGTGTATAAGTTTCAGAGACTTCTAACTATTCCCTCCAAAAGAAATAATGCATTCTGAGATTTTCTAGGTTAGAGGACTGTTGAAATAGAGGAAGTGATATACAAAGGTTTTAATGCTTGTGATATTGGTGAACAAATGTAATGGATTGATAGGTAACTCAGGGTTAGAGCAATGGTTCCCAACCTTTTAAAAAATATCCTTTATCCAACCCCCAAATATTTGCAAATATTTGCAAATTTAAAAGTTTTACTTTCGGTTTGTAAAACAGACATCCGGTGCTATGTTGGTAAATATGTAACACTGGACTGTCCAGGAAGTCGGGGGTGGCAGGGAAGGGCTGATGAATAGCATGTGTCGATTTCCATGGTGTAAATACTCCCATCGTCTGGAATTTCAAGCTGCCAGCATGATGTCACTGAACACAGAGTTGAAAGGAGATGCACGAGAGCACACCATTTTATGGTATTTAAACCATACAGACGTAATAGATATCAGTAACCGCAAAAGCAGAGGTAAAGTAAAATGTAGTTAACAAATAAGGAAGTGATGGGTTTTGAGTATTTATTGCCTTTGTTTTAAATATTTCAGTATTTATTGCCTCTGTTTTAATTTTTAAGTTATTTAATCATGAGTTGATTTAATTTAATTTTAATGATGGCTCTTATTTAATAAGTAGCTCAAGGAATTCCTGCATTTTAACAATCCACTCTTGGGAGCTAGTCTGAGTTGACTCTAGCGCACCACTACATACACCCATTGCTCAGGGCTTTAGGATCCCACTTTGGAAAGTGGAAGGCCATAGACAATGCCTCATGCATGCGTCTCTGTATCACTGCCACGGACAAATATAGGTACTCCCTCATTTGTGGATTATGTTGGAGTGGTCTTTTGTTATCACAAAATCTCAATTAATTAAAATCCTTTAAAAAAATCTTGGTGAACTAGATTGTATTTTTAGCAAGAGAAACAAGTTAAAGGTTGAGTTAGTGTCTGCTTGAAAAGCTTTCTACGTCAATATATTAATCCATTAAAGAAAAATCTTTAACCCAAAAGAGGCTTAGAGGTTGACATTATAAACTTCCTATGTGCCATAAAAAGACAAACAAACAAACAAAAGTAAAAAGGAAGGTAAAGAGCAAACCTCAGTAAGAGAAGTTGCCTGCACAGCATGTCTGGGTCAGCAGCTCTGTTCTGTCCTGGCTGGACTGGGAATGGTCCCCTGTTCCAGGTGGCCTGTTTCCGTTTGCCAGCAAACAAGATGGGCCTGGCATGCGGGGCTCTGCCCAAACAGATGTGCAAGTGCTTGGCTGAAGCAATCACATTGCTTCCCTCAGGAATTCGAACTGCAAGAAGAGAAAGAATTTGTCTAGTTAGTGATGGGAGTTGAAGCTAAAACAAGGTCATGAGATAGCACCTGGGCCAGGTAAGTTACAAGTAGAAATCATGAGTAAGCAGAAGAGAAGAGTGATGTGCCAAAAAAAGAAACAGGCATTCTGTAAGAGGGGAAAATGAATAGTTGGTCCCTAGTCAGCCTAAATCCTTGTCAGCTGGCCAGTTCCAGACCAGGTGTAATCCTTTTAATAAACCAAGGTAGAAATTAAAACAGTGTGAGAGAATGTTATATAAGTGCTCGTTGCATCATAGGTAGAATCAATTGTATATAAAGAGGCACTGAATTTAATCCTAGCATTAAGTTTTTGCCAAAATTTGTTGTGTAGATCTTTAAAAACACTTAACAGAAGAATGGACAAATGTTTTCAATGGAAATTTTATAAATGAGGCTGAAGAGGCTTCACATGGCCATTTCTTAGCTTAATTCTTGACTGTAATAGCCTTTTTTAATTAAATAATTCAGAGAAGACATTTTCCTGGGCGCTAAATATTCACGGTTTAGGTGTGTAGCTTTTTGAGAAATTAACCTGAAATGAAAGTTAGAGAATCTTTAATTATCCTTCAAATATCAGTTCTCAAAGGCAGCTGTGTGACAAAATTACAAGTCAAATTTTCTGTTTCTTCTATCTTCTATGGTCCACCTAGCATTCCGTGTAATCATTGTTGGTTTTCTGGTGGTACACCGGGTCAAGGTTTTCAAAGAAAACTTCAACAAAGTAAGATTTCCATAAATTTCTGTGACATGCAAGGTCTTTTTGTTTATTATTTCCCATTGGAGTCTCTTAACTCTAGGAGACAGGCAGGCATCATAATCCCCATTTTTCAAATAAGAACACTGAGGCTCAGAGAGAAGGTGCTCTACCTTTTATGACACAACTGGAGAATATGGGAGCTGGGACTTCACCTCCAGTAATGATAAGAATGATAGCTAAGATTTACTGAGCCATGTGCCAGGTACTGTCATTAGCAGGTATGAGAAATCTGAGAACTCTCCTAAGCCAAGTTACTGTCAAATGAAGAAGTAAAGTTTTAAAATGCTGATTTTTTAAATTGATAGGCTTTTTTTTGTGGGGAGCTTTGAGTGAGAGCTGAGAGTGGAGGCAGGGTCAGAGAGTAAAGAAAGCTAGTTGTAAAGGGCCAGTGGGCAGAAGAAGGTCAAGGTGAGTTAGGTCAAGTAGGGACAGGAAATCACAGAAACATTACTGAGCAGAGTCAGGCCAGATAGGAACGATTTGAGAATAGAAAACCACTATTTTCCCAGCCTGAGAAAAGCATTCAGAAAAAATACAATTGCTAAAGATGTACTGGATGGAACCCAGAGAAGAGAGATTCAGCAACCTGAATTTTAGGAAGCTAGGTGGACGGTGCCTTGCTCAAAAATGGAGAGGCTATAGCCTGGTTTTCCAGAATAAATAAGGCTCTCCTCTACAGCCATCGAGAAGATCGAGAGAACCAGATTTTTGGCCAAATACAGAAGAATGGGGAACGGCCAATTCCCAAATTAGACTAAGGTATATTTGGGGGAGGGCTGTCAATGAATATTTAACTTTTCTGTAACATTATCCATCAGATTATAGCTTGCACCTTCAAAATGTGCATACACTACAAAGAGTTTAGCGTCAGTGCCTAAATGACTGTATGTTGCAGAAAATTCCCTTGTATAGTGGCAGCAGTGAATTTTACTAGTAATTAGCAGTGACTTCTGTTTGGGGAAACCTAAACTGGCTTCATCATCCCCTAAATAGAAAACACAACAAGATTAATGTCTGAAGCATTGGGTCAACCAAGCATTTTTTTGTAATTAAAGACATCCTGGGGCTTCACAAATGGAGAGTTTGGAACACTCCCCTCTATAACACTCCCCAAACCCACACAGATCCTTTCACCCCCACTGCTATGATCTTTTAGATTGCTAGACCAGGATCATCTTTTGCCTGAATTACTACCGTGGTTATACTACGCACGGAGTTACTCAGGATTCCTTCCATACCCTCTTCTCCTTGTCTCAGGTGGATCTCCTCCTTTCCCAGGGCTTCACTTACATGGAGGACACCTATGTCCCCACCTCCAGCCCAGACCCCTCACCTGGTCTGACTTCACATCTGCCACCTGACCATACTCACTTCCACATCCCACTGGCACCTCAAACTCGACATGCTTAACACAGGACCATCGGCTTCCTACTCCGCTCCTCCAAACGAACTGCTCAAATGTCGGAGATTTGTCCCCCTGCCTTTCTGTTTACACAAGCCAGAAGTCTTGAGTATTAACTCCCAGTCTTCCCTCTCCCTCACTGGTAGAATAACTCAGTAGAACTGGACTTTATATACCCAGGCCTGCCCTCTTCAAACTAATGCACTCTTCCCATGGCAAAGAGAATAAGCTTTCTGAAATGCAGATCCTGTCATTCCTCCAGTGTAAAAACCTCTTAATTGCTTCCTATGCTCTCAGGATAAAACAACCACTCCTTAGAGTGATTCAAGAGGTTCTTGCCATATAGCCCCTACCATTCCCTCCCTCCCTGTCTAACTTCCTGTCACCTCTATACCTTCAGTGCCTTCTGTGTGTATGGCTGAGCCTTTGCTCCTGACCTGTCACTTGCCAACACCTATCACTTATCTCCTCTGACTTCTTTAACTCATATTATCTTGGAAGTCCTAGCTGAGATGTTGCCTCATCCAGGAAGCCTTCCTAGAGTCCAGAGACTGAGTCAGGCAATCCTTCTATGAGCCTAGACCTACATTAGTAACGTGAGGCTGCTGAGGTTGAATCTTTTTCCTCCTTCACTGGGCTGTAAACACCGTAAGGGGAGGTACCTGTTGATTCCCAATTGCAAAACAGTGCTTAGTACAGCGTCTGACACAGGGTTGATATCCACATTGTTTATTTGCACACTGTATCCAAAATACCTACCTACTGATTGAACAATAATGACATCAATATAAATTTAGTGTGTAAATGAAGCCTTATCTTAGGTTTCCCAAATGCATTATAGTAATATGAAGGCAGCTGAGAATTGTTGCATATCTTCTTGTAATCTTTTATCCCAGAGGCATTTTAATGGAAATTGTTGAGTCATTTTTTTTTTTACAAATTCACTTCCATTTATGTTACAAAATGACTTCAGCACCTCTCTTATTCTCTTTTTCCATACCATTTTTTTGGGGGCTTTAACATTTCTCTTAATAACTTTCTTCCCACTGGGACTCAACCACATCAGCAGCCCCTACCAGAGACAACACAACTACAAAAAAATGTTATATGCTTGAGACTTGAAACTCTGACCTTCTCCTTGGAGTCTCTGTTTCTTCCATTCTCTCACCACCAGAGTTAGCAGGTCAAATGCCTTCTAGCTTATTGAAGCTTTTGGGTTGGGGGGATCCAGACCACCAGTTCTGTCACTTTGCTTCTCTAGTACCCTTCGCCAGCCATTTCAATGATGTGTTGGCTGTTATATCCAAATCCTGCATTCTCTTTACATTCAGCCATTCATCCCTGACGAATGACTTCCAAGAGGGCTTTTTCTTCTCACATTCTTCAACTGCTGAAAGCTGACCAAGAAAATAATGCAAAAGTACCTATTAGATCACTTACGGTTTTGTGCAGTCTCATCAGGTGAACCCTAGCAAAACCGAGTATAACCAAAAAAATGTACTTCATTCATCTTGTTGTTTACACCCTATCGAGCCCCCCACAGCGGCTCCAAACTCTGTCCCCTTCTTAAGCTCCCAGTGGAGGACTTTCCTTAGTTTGTTTGCTGGAGAACTTCTTCCACAGAGCCATTGGACTCACTGGGCTAGATTTCCACTCCCCCCACCTTTCTGTTCTAAAATCCTACTATTGGAAGAAGCAAAGCTCATGGGAAGAGAGATTCCAGGGAACAGATGGAAGCTGAACCAGACAAAGAGTCAGAATACCCTTTCCTGAAAATGAGGAAAGAGGGCAGAGATAAAAAAAAGGCAAAACATGAAAAATGTGGAGAAAATTTAAGGTAGACAAAAGTTGAGTTCAGAGACTAGACATCAAAAGCTCTTACTTTCTCCAAAGAGATTTATTTAATAGAAAGATCAATGGAGTCAGCATTAGAAGACTTGCCACTTTATTTATTTTTGCCTCAATTTCCTCCTCACCCAAAAGAAAAATTTGAACTACACGGCCTCTGAAATGTCCTCCAACACTAATGTCTGAAGATTCAAGCACACTTTCTGAGTATCACAAGGGTCTCAACAGTGGTGTATGGGTGCGTGGCACAGAAGTTAGGAACGTGTGAGGAAATGTTCATGACACAATGACCGGGGAGCTTCCTTGGCATTTAGTGAGTGAGAACTGACAATGTGCAGGACTGATTTCCACAAGAAAGCATTGTCCCACCCCCTGAAAATGTTGATGGTACCCCCGTTGTACAACACTGCTGTAATCACATTGTAGAAGTTCCAAAGACAGGCATCATTTATTCTACTTTTTGAGATCCCTTGGCAGTGGCTCTTCAGGACCAGCTGAATTTGTAGTAGGTGCTCAACAAAGGCTCGTGGAAAAATTCTGTGACCATAAAAGTTGTACGTAATGTGAATATTTGCAATTCTACAATGAGTTCCCTTTGACATACATTTTAATTTCAGAGGCGCTTTATCTTCACTTCTGATTGACTTTTAATTGGCAGTGACTCCTAACACTGAGAGAGCTGTTATTAAAATGGAACCCTGCAGGGAATCCATTTGTAAAGTGATAAATCCTTTTATAGTGTGAATAATCACCCATTAATTGATCTGGTTTGTAAATTTGAATTTTCATATGCTGCATTTTTTTCCTTAAATGTGGGCATGACTATGGTCTCCTCATTATGAACTTAAAGTTCAAGAAGGGTCTAACATGTATGGCAGTTTTTCTATTTTACAATTAAGTCCCTTTTAGTAACTTCCAGGCTTTCCTTCTTATTAATTTCTCTTATAGAGTATCTTGAACAATTCTATTTAAACAATAATTTGTTGCTTGGGAAGCTATTGGTCTGTTTGCTTAGCTTTAAAATGCAATAAACTATCTGTCTCTAGGGATCTTTGGGCCACTTGCAGATTTTAAAATTGCATTTATTCCTAGAGGGTTTCCTTTAATATAGAAAGGCTACCTTCCACCTTTGACCATTTATGAAACGGAGTCACAAAATGGCCAACAGAACATTACTACATCAGTGTCTGTGGCTGAGATGACAGCAGAATTCAGATCACCTCACCTCTCATTAAAGAGCTTCTTCTTGACTAAAGCATATTTTCTTAGTTCTGTAGAACTCTATTCAGGATGGCTTCCTTTGACTGACATGATGCTGATCTGAGACATGGTCACGTGAATGAGTTGCCTCAGAGAGTGTTACAGGTGTCTGTCTGCTTCAAACAAATTCCATCCCTAGCTTATTTGCTAGAAATGAACTCCGTCACATTAGGTTTTCCATCGGTAAACCCATGCTTGATAGTATACTGTCCTGCTGCTTTGGGTATTATAACAGTTCATGCAGAAAGTACCGGATTAGCCTCATCACAGATGATGATGGAGGATATAAATGTGCACAGAATATTATTACCAATAATTACGGAGGGAACATTTAGCCTGGTGTTCAAGCCACGATGCCCATAGTGTAGCTTATAACAAAAAGACTCTCAAATGCTCTGAAGATACCTGTTTCTGAAGTAATAGTACCATAGGGGTCTTGGGTAACATTCATTAATATTTAGCATAACTGTGGGAAGTTTTTTTTTTTTTTTTAAGGTTGCTATGGTACACTTTATTTTTTCCATTTCCACTTCAGCTTTTTTCCGCCCCTTTCAGATTGACACGGGCATCATTCTCTACGATATATTTTCCTTCTATTAGTCTGTCCTTGGACTTATTAATCCATCATTTTATTTGACCCTGCTTTTCAAACGTTAGCTATAAGCTGAGATATTTGTCTTGAATAACAAAATAAATGGGATGTGAAGATTCACTCAGAATGTATCTTTCTTATGTTTTTTTATGTCCTCAAGAGAAGCCTTGGAGACATGCCTCCTTCTGACTTCATTCCCCTCTGACGAGTCCCCTCGCTTATAGATATCATGGCATGGTCCTGAAAGCTGGCTAGTTCCGTATCCAGATGGGTGGGGAGAAGCAAGAAAGAGAACACAGAGGTTTATCAGAAAAACATAAGTGATGCTGCATCAGCACAGAAGCCTCTCCACTCAAAGAGAGTCGGTTACAAGCTGGAAAGAGACAATAACATTAAAAGCAATATTTCTGTCATGAGGCCTTCTCAGAGCTGTGAAACTAACCTGCTCGTATTTTTTTCCTGCAGCCCATAAAAGGGCTCACAGCCAGAAAATACAAATCCCATAGGCTGCTATTATGCTGATGACAGTGAAGAAAGGGGGAAAATTGTTTCGTTGCTGAATTGCAGATATAATTATGACATTTTGTATATTTTGCAGGCTGTACCAGAGTTGTATTAATATCTATGATACCCTATGGCAGGAGAGAAGTTAGCACCTTAACGCAGGCCACGCAGGCTCTGATTTTGCTAGGATTGGATCCCCCTGGCTATTTACTAATAGGAATTTTGTGGTTAAAGGAAAATTCAGAAGCAGGTGATAATGGCGGCATCTTTTGCAGGACCCGCTGATTCATACAAATCATTTGCACCAGTGCAGGAGAAAAGCTAATTGCGCTTGGACAGTGTGTCTTTCACTGCCAAGACCGGCAGCCGAAGTCTAACTGCTTACTTCAGCCAAAGATGGATACAATGGGGCCTTGAGAAAAATTTAACTATGTAGCTGTAGTACACAGGAGAAATGTTTGGGCGTCAATCTGCGAGGCTTACAAATCAATGCAATTATGAGGAAGAAGCTCAAATTCCTGTTCATGATGTCGCTTGGCAGTCAAGTATTTATGTGTTGAAAAAAAGTGAAAAAACAAAAACATCTATCAGTACTTTCAAATGTAGCTCAGGCCAAAAGGTTGGGGCTGACCCCTCAGTCCATACCTTATATGAAAAAGTAAGTATTCCTGGTGAACAGTGAGTGAGCCAATAAATAAACAAACAACATTTTGGGAGATGCAGAATAGACAGGGAAATAAAATGTGTAGTAATGAAATATTCATAACCTTGCATTTTATGGACCTCAAACACTAGTTCTATGATTTACACTATTTCTGTATGCAGTAGTATGGGTTCTGCCTAACAATAATAAAGATGGCATTAGAATGCTACTGCCTCAGTGTCATGGAGAAGGGAGGATTAATCAGCATTGTACGATAGCTGTAAAGTTGAGTAAATAGAAGCACATATAGGTAGTTACTTCCCTGTACACTGTATGCTTGGCCCACGGAAATAGAGATGAGGAATACAGTAATTACAAAAAGGATGAGCGTTATCCCCCAGTTTCATAGAAATACCCACAGTATTTTCCAAACTGTGGCTACTAGGGGGGTGCAGACCAGCGGCTCCCAAGAAATTGTGGTGGTCATTATTTTACATTCAGGGTTACCTTTCTAAAAACTCTTGGCCCACCTGACCTCTAAACTCAAAATGCTATATTCTGAACTTGGCAGTCTCCTTACATAGGAAAGAGGGGCTCAGGGTTGATCTGGCTTTTGCCCTCACCATTTGTCGTCGAGCTCTGGTCTGAAGGCATACAGAGCTGCAGATGAAAACCTGGGATGAACAGGTAAATAGCTACAGCTTCTTGCTTTAAAGAATATCTTAAATATTCCTGCTATATTCCTGTCTCTCCGTTTGAGAGCCATACTCAAACTCTTAGCGTTTATCATGTCCCTGAGTTCACAGTATAGTTGGCTGCAGCTCGGTCAGAGCTTCTGCTACTGAGTCCTTCTCAGCAGGGCTGGTTCTCCTGTTTTTACTGAGGGATCAGATAGCACACTCCCTGGGAGCTGAGAGTGCCCTTTGCTGCCATAAAACTATGGCCGTGTAACGAAGCACCATGAAAACTATGAAGTTATCGGTAGTTCTCTCATGTCTTTCAGACTTGCACGTATCAGTCACTGGGACCCTGTTGTCTACCTCCTTCCTTTTTTAGATGAAAAAGTTAATTAGCCATCAACATGCCTCTAAAGTATGAGCCTAATACTCACAATACATCCACTAAACTTCCTATGGGGCAAATTTGAATATATTTCATTAAAATTTTAGCATTTATCTTTTGATATTTATTTTGTCATGGTAAAGCACCATCTCTTCCATTTTCCTTAATGAGACAACATGGTAAGCCAAATTTCCTACAGTTATATATTAAGATTTTGATGAAAATAACTTAGCATGCTTTTATTTCTTATTAGACCTAAGGGATATACTTATTGTTTTGGGCCTGAGAGCACAATTACAAAACTTTTTTATTATGTAAATAAATTATCTATTCCAGAGAGAGTCAGAACTCATATCCATACTGGTGACAAACAGGCACGATCAATATATTAACTATAAATCTTGGGGAATAATTTTTTTACCCTTTGCTCATTCCTGTATTTTCGTTGCTCAGAACTAAGAGTATAATGATGAACAAAGGGTAATCATAGTAGGTGCTCAGTAAAAGTTAAAGAAATTAATCAGTGAATTCCATGGTCTTGGTGAATTTTTCTTGTTCTTATACGTGATGAGGTTGGCTGTCACTTTGTTACAGAGAAATTAATTCAAGATGGGATGTATTGTTGTCAAGAGTAACTTAGTAGGAATATTGAACTTAATTAAAACACAGTGTTTTTTATTGGATCTCCTGGAAGTATAGTTTCTTCCAGAACATCCTTCTTTTTTAATTTTTTAAATCATCCTTGTGTCTTTCTCTTTAAGTGCTGGAAGATGCTTTTATTTGGAATCTTCAAGCACGTTCTCCTCTGTTACCTACTCAGGAAAGTGGGTAGAACTGGGGATGCTTGTATTCAATTCCAATGAGGTTTTTCAGAATTTTCCTATCTTGTTTACGTGTGTGTGCCTATCACATATATTTAATACACACACTCTTACAGACACACACATATACATCTCAGATATATACAGCTGATGAAATACAAAAGAAGGAAAAGGTGATAAACGGAAGTTCTGCGAAGCTGTTGTCTGATCCAGAGCCTCTTAAAAGAAGAAAAGCTTAGAATATTTTGGGCCAGATGATTCCAAAGTGTTTTATAGATACTGACAATGTTCAAAGATTAAAAGTGATGAAGGGTAAATAAATCATTGAAAGTAATGATGGAAATCATCACCTACCTTGGGAAACAAATGAGATGCGTTAGCTCATTACTTGTGAAAAGCAACCATTAGTGAATCATGACTATTGCTTGAAACATGGACTCTTTCCTTAGCTACAGAAACTGTTCTGAACCATCAGGTTAGATGAATGCTCCCAGCCACACAATCCTGCTCACCTGTTCATTCATTCAGGGCCTTTCCACTCCCTGCAAATATTCCCTAAAACAGTCCTCAAAAGGGATGTACTTTATTCTAGAAAGGTAATAGCAGTAGATCCCGAAATAAAGTTGTAAAGATAATAAGTTGCAAACTCTACCTTTTCCTTTTCTTTCCCCTCCTGCTGGCATCCTTATAAATGTCTCACTCTGTAACATTTTGGTCTAAGTTGGATAAAACATACCTTCCCAGGGTTCTCTATTTGCTAATAGAAAAAGAGCTGAATTGTTGCTACTGAACTTGCTGTGAAGTGCTTTGACTTCAGGTGAGCTCACAATCAGCTTATCACTGCAGGGCTTTGATTCGGGTCATAATTAAAAGATTTTGCTACAGAAAATGACTGTGCTGCTTGTACATTCCTTTCATGTCTTTGAGGAAGAATGACATCAATCACTTGTTTGGTTTCATATGCTATTTTAAAGGCAGCATGATGAAATAGAAAAAAAAATGCCAAAAAAGATAGGCCTAGTTTTAAATCCCGGCTCTGTCAATTAGGAGCTTTGCGAACTTGGGTAAATTACTTAACATTGTTGAGCCTTAGTTTCTTCAATTGTACAATGGGCCATAACACTAGCCTTGCAGAATTCCTATGGATTAAATTAAATAATGTACTTATGCATCTGATATTTTTGTAGGTGTTTATTCAATGCTGTATTCTCATTATTATACCGTCTAGCCCTCCTTTCTACATTACTATTTCCTTCAGTATTACACTCCTCTGTGTGATTCTGCCAGGCTCTAAACTGCTTGATAGGAAGTTATGAGAATTAATGAGACCAGTGAGTTCACTTTCTTTTTAATCATGGAATGCGGAAAGGACTCCCCATCCATGAAGTATTTTCCATTTTTTCATGAAAATTTATCCTCCCCCTGACCCATTCTAGCCCTTTGCTTCTATCCCAATTTGAGCCATAATTTAAGTAAATATTCTATTACAGTCTGTGGATTAGATGACTCTCTCCAATAGGTGAAAGCTCCTTCTGTCAATTAGGGAGGCCCAACTTTGTTTCTGCTATAGACAATACCGCCAAACCTGGGGTCTCCAAAATACTCACTACTTGGACAGAGAATGCAATAAGGTGCTTTCCCAGACTTGGAAGAAGAAGGAGGATTCATTCACATCCAGTCTACATTCTGCTCTGCAGTGGTACACCGTTCCGTTAGAGGACCAATCCAAACATATAATCTTCTAGATTGTGCAACTTTAAGAAAGAGAAAACGGTCCCCATCCTTCTGCCTGCATCAGGAGGTACCTCAAGGAAATTCTCCGAGTTGCCCTACTGACCACCTCCCCAAGGAGATGTGTTTTCCAATTCCTTCCTCCCCACCCTAAATGCTACCTTCCGTACAACCAGGGGAGGGGGGAAAGAAAAAGAAAAACAAGAAAAGAAAACCAACGAGGGGTTCTACAAGTAATTATAGGTTTTGTAAGAGTCACACATAGCCTTTGAAGGGAAGGTAAAGCAAAACAATTGCCATCAGAAACTATGGTGGAAATGATACAATCAGATGCTATTTTTCAAAGGCCTTTGTAAAGAGGCTGCGGAGCTGTGATGGTGCAGCAGTGCTCTTTGTGTAGCGGAAGAGAATGACTGCATTCTTAGCTTTTGGTGAAACTGGGAAATCAGGCTCTCTTACTATTGAGGTTCGCTGATGTGTTTCCTTTTAGGTATAGTATCAAATTAAACAAATTTTAAACATTGTGAGAGCTTTGGGTGGCTTTTTCATTCATCTAAAACTCCTTTAATCAACAAACAAGGGGTCACTGTAGCAGAGTTGCCAAGAGAGTGGGCTCTGGAGCCCCCTGCCTGGTCTGAGTTTTGCCTCTGCTACTTACTAACTGGGTGACCTGGGGAAAGCTGTTTTACCTTTCAAAGTTGTTTTGTAGTTTCCTCATCTGTAGAGTAAGGAAAATGATAGAACCCACTTTATAAGGTTATTCTTAGGATTGAATGTGTTATCATAGGCAAAGCATTTCTATAAATGTCCTGGCATGGAGTAGACTCAACACATTTAGCTAAAAAGCAATAACAAAGCCCACCAAGCCCATTTGTAGGTACCTCTATATACTAGACACATGTAGTTAGGTGGTGGGCATTACAATGAATGAAAAGTTGCTGGTCTTGAAACCCTCATTCTAGTAGGAAGGAAGACATGTAAGCAAGCAATTATGGTGAAGTATGGTCTGCATTTGCAAAGTGTTGCATCCTTATTTTTGGTGGGATGGAAATTTGACGACAGCTTTCCAGAGAGGGTAATAACTGTGCTTTGAAAGAGTAGTTCATGTTTTCTAGGTAGAAAATGGGGCAGGGGACAAGAGTGGTTCCATGAAGAAGGTATGGCATGAGCGAAGCCTGGATGAATGACGTGACACTGTATTCTGCAATGGCAGCTGCTCTGATGTGGCTTGAGTGGAGGCACTATGGCTAGGACAGTGATGAAGGATGGAGCTGGAGAGTTCATGTTGGGGATAGATGGCAAAGCCTACGTATGTCATACTAGAGCTCATCAGTGAGGGGCTCCCATAACAGGCTTCCAAGCTAGGGGATGTCATGATCACATAATTGAGCTCTCATTTCTTATTGTATTCACGTTTCATTTAAGCATTCAGAGAGAAATCGTCATAACTAAGAAGTCTAACTAACACGACATGGTGAGTGTGCAATCAAATTCCCCTTGCACTACCTATCGATAATCACCTATTGCCTTGAGCCTATCGCTTAAAGTCTCGGAATCTCGTTTTCATCAGGCTTGTTGGGAGGTTTGAATGAGATCATCTATGTTGGCACTTTGTGAAAGGTAAAGGAACAGGGAGACAAGCCGTATTAATTGATAAGTGCACTTTAAATCCTTTTGGAACAAGGAAGGCATAAAGTAAATAGAGAATCATGGCTCCTCCTACGAGCCCATCAACAGAGGGCTGTATCCTCCAGAGGACTAGTGGGGCCAATGCTTAATATCCTCTAACAAGAAAGGAAATGAGGCCAGGACAGGGGAAAAGTTGAAGGTCTATAAAACTTAATGGCCTGCCTTCTGAAAATGAGAGATTTTTCTCTAACCTCCATTTCTCCATCTTAATTTAGAGATGACACCTACTGTGTAGGCCCTCTCGCCAGGACTGGAGATGATCTACATACTAGATGGTGCAGACAATGGTTAGGGGGCAGTCTTTAGAGTCAGATGTATCGTTTTGACTCTAGCTTCCTTGTTGAATATCCTTGGGCATTTTAGCTAGTCTAAGTCTCACCTTGCTCATTTGAAAAATGGAGAAAATAATACTAATATCTATTTCATTATCAGATTGTTATCAAGGTTTAATGTGATAACAGAAAAGTCCTTAGCATAGTGCCTGGTTCATAATCAGCATCCAGTAAATTTATCATTGTAGTTATAAATTTAAAAACTGAAATTCAAATTGCTCTTCAATGAAGGACTCCCAACACCCAACTAGCAAAAGGCACACTTGGCTTTTAAACTTAAATATATGCAGCTCCAAGGCTCCTGTTTTTTCACCTGTATCATGCTGCCTCTCTTGATATGTCATAGTTCCCAACACAAAAACACAGCACTGGGATAAAATGAGGAACTGAAAGTGAGTAGAGATGATATTTCTAGATTGTCAAGTTTAAAAAATGTGTTGAAGTAAACAAGCAGTAACCTGAAGCTGAGCTGCATATTTAAGATTCCTCCTTTTTAATAATCTAAGCTGTTATTAGCAGTGGATAAGGAAACACTAATTTTAAAAAGAACTGTGTACGATTTTTTTTTTTACCCTGATGCATTTTTACCTCTAATGCAATGTACATAGTATAAATAAGTAATGTAATCAAGTTTATCTTTGGAAGAAAAAGTTAATAATCTTACTGGAGAGTTAGAAATAAGTGGCACTCTTATTGCATTTATTACAAATCACACAAATCAAACCACTCCAACCTGAAACTGTGTATGAGGTTGTGTATCATTTGAATATTTTGAATCCCTTTGTGACCCTTCTTACCTTCTCAGTTGCCTCTGGACTCACAGGCAGTGCATGATACAAAGAAGCTGCACGAGACCGGTTCAGGAGAAATTTGGAACCTCTATACCCTATCTGTGACTTCCAAAGGTGCCAGGATTTGTGGACTTGCATGAGAGAGCTGGAGACCCCAGGTGGCTGGGCTCAGCATCCAGGAGCCTAGAACGATTGTACTACTCAGGTCAGTGGTGACAAATGGTTGACAAACTGTCCCACACTACTGGATGATACAGGGAAACCCATTTGGTTTGTGAGACTACAGAGTGAGTGAATTGTGTGTAAGAGAGGGGAGAGGAGACAGTCTGACACCGAGCAGAGAGTGGACAGAAAGACATTAGAGGAAAGAGTAGAGAGGAAAAGGAGGCGATGTGGGTCCTTCTGAGGCCTCCGCTGGGTCTTGCTACTGGGAGGGTTTCTGTCAGTCATGATCAGGTGCCTGTGAAATGTGGCACAGGGACTCTGATGACACATCCACAGTCTTTATTCCCTAGACAGATTCTCCCCCTCCACCCCCTGATTCTGTGTCTCCTTTTCTGTGCTGGGAATCTAGGATTCCTACACTAGAGGAACCTGGAGGGGCCAACTTTAGCTCTGAGCCCTACGCCCAAGCACTTTGTCAACACTTTCCATTCTGAATGTAGGCTAAACTCTTCCCAGTTTCACCCACTTTTCCCAGTATTTTCTATGCCTCACTCTCTATTGGCATTTACTTCCCAGTCTTTAAAAATATGCAAATCTCTCAAAAAAATCAAAACAAGCAATAGTGAAAACACCCTTCTTCAAGTCTACCCTACACATGCCCACATGGTCACCACCCCCCCTTTGGGAAATCTAAGACACCCATTCCCTGTCCCTTTAAGACTCTCCTCCCCTTCAGTTGAGCTAAGGGGTACCTTCAGACCTCTGGGCATCCCTCAATTACAGCGCTTTTTCATGGTATCATCATGGGGGGTCTTCTCTCCAGTAGCAGTCCATAAGTTACTCCGGAACTGGGATGTATTTTTTTTTTTTTAGCTCCGTATTCCTGTGCTTGTCACTGTGCCTGAGGCTTAGAAGACACTCAATGTGCTAAAAGTTTTGTTGCATACCTGTTGTAGTAGTCAGGATTCTTCCTAGAAAACAATTGTGGTGATTGAGAAGTCCTGAGATCTGTATCAGCAAGCTGGAGATTTGGGATTGCTGATGGTACAGTTCTAGTCCAAGTCCAGGGGCCTGAGAACGAGAAGAGCAAATGGTGTTAGTTCCAATCTGAGTCTGAGTCCAAAGGCAGAAGAGGACCAATGTCCCAGCTTGAAGACGGCTAGGCAGAGAGAGAGAAAGGATTCTCTTTTACTCAGCCTTTTTGTTCTATTCAGGCATTCAAAAGATTGGATGAAGCCCACCTACCTTGGGGAGGGCAATCTGCTTTACTCCATCTACTGATTCAAATGCTGAATGAGTAGAAACACTTTCAGAGACACACTCAGAATAATGTTTAACCAAATATCCGGGTACCCTGTGGTCCAGTCAAGTTGACACATAAAATTAACCAACACACACGTCCATCATATTTTTCAATTCCCATTGCAGGTTCTATCTCCTTCAGAAAAACATTAGCTTCACATCTCTTAGATGTCCCTCCCTTCTTCAGTTTCCTCCAATGATTATTATCTGCACTATACTCATATAAGACTGATGGTAGCCCTCTCCTATTTTTCTGTGTTTCAATTAATGTCATGTGACACACGTTCATCGCATTCTTCATAGTTGTTCATTTGGAGCTGGAATAGAGGAGACATTCCCAAAATATTTTTTCAATTGTATTAAATTAAAATATATTATGATGAATGAATTATCATACATTAATGATATTGTATCACATTGCTAGTTACCATCCAAAATTCATTCTCCTCTATTAATAAGAAATAGAACTTCTATAAATTTGGGGTATGACAGTGTGTTATAGCCTCATATTAGAAACTGTGAAGGGTGCAGGGAAACGGATGTGGTAATTACCCCAAGGAGCTCAATATTTTAGTAAAGAACTCTGCTTGCTTTTGGAACTAGAACAACAGAAGAAAGCCATAGCTCGGTCTTGGATCGTATAGCGTAGTCGATAAGCATTGGAGGAAATTGGAGAAGGGAGGGATCTCTGTATGCTTTGGTACTGTTTTCCCAGCTTCCTTTGCAGCTAGGGATGATCATATGATTCTATTCTGGCAAATGAGATATAAGCAGACTGTTGTATAAAATTTCTAGAAATGCCTCTTAGAGGGAGATCAGCCACCCTTTAACCTGGGTGCTGTAGGGGTTTTTCCTTTCCCTGTTCCTCTTCTGATTGCGAGGTTCCCAGACAAGATGCTGCAGCACCGGCAGCCAGCTTTACATGCTAAGAATGGTAAAGTAGAGAGATAGAAGATTCTGGAGTGCTGATGTCTTTGTAGTGCTGCCCTACTAGCCCTGGTCTGCTCATTTCTGGATGTCTTTTATATGAAATAACAAATCTTTGTGGTTTTAAACTTCTTTCATTTTGGTTTCCTATTTTATGCAATAGAACATAATCCTAGCCGAAGCAACAACAAATTAACACTTGCAAAAGAATTGAAGGGAAGTACTGTCTGAAATAAAAGCAAATACCCTTTCAGTTTTTTTTAAAGGCATTTTTATTAATATGCAAGGCACAATTGAAGTATTACCATCAAATATATTTGGTATTACTAATATAAAATATATCCTGTTTATTCATTTTCCCCCAATCACAATGACTCTTTCAGTGATGTGGGCTTCAGCTTGTCTTCCCATGCAAGGACAATTTTCTTGTAAATTAGAGCAAAAGGAAAAAAGCCTTGAAAATCATCTCTCTCACTTAACTTGCCCATTGTCCTCTCTCTGCAGGAAACCTACAGGTTGCAGAGGAAAATGGCTGGTGGAAATGCAGCAGGAAGAATAACATGGGTTTAAAATGAGGTGAGAATAAGTAAAATTAGTGTAACAGCAGATCTGACTTTTTTCCCTCTTACTTCACAAAGTTAAAATTGGGGAAACCATTGAGAGGAGGCTGTTTTAAATGAGTGCAAGACAAGGACATATCTTTCTGATGATCACATTAAATGAGGTGGAACGAGAAGGGAACTTGGATGATAAATAAAAATTCCCACCGCCTTCTGTCTATCGCCCCCACTACAACACATCAGGCCAACACAAGGGATCATTTTCTAATCCTAGGACGCGGTACTTCTGGAGAAAAGCCTAACTCTTTAGGTCTTTGAAAATTTTAGAAGGATGTTCAGAATATGGGCATCAAAGTAATGTCTTGTGCTTCTCAAGTTCTGCAATTTTCCTTCAAGAAGGGTAAGAATTATTTAACCAAATTAAATCTTTTGTTTAATGAGACAAATCCCAAAGCAAAACCAGTAGGATTTAGAAAGCAAGTTATCCTATTATATAATAAAACAAAGTGATGCAGAACAAAGATGGTCCTCTCATGACTGGCCAGGATAGCAATACAACACTATGTTAGCAATACCAAGAAATGACTGCAGCAAAATCTGGAGGATCCACTTTCAGGATTTCCTCACTCACATGGCTGGCTAATCAGTGCTGGCCATTGTCTGGAAGCTAAACTGGACTGGGGGCTGGGAGCCCTGCTTTTTTCCTACACAGGGACCTTGCCTCAAGCTGCCTGGGCTTCTTCAAAGCATGGGAGCTAGGTTCCAAGAGCTGGTATTCCAAGAGCACTGGGCAGAAGTGCTGATCCTTGTATAGAGCATATAAAACATATTATATATGTGGATTGAGGTTTGCAAAACAAGTTGTTTACTAATAGGAGGAGAATTATGGTCGCACATGTGTGAGACTGATAAGAGCAAAGTGAAAGTAAACATGTTTATGTGTAGGGCATATACATAGAGGTAAACATGTTTACGTTCATGTGTGAAACTGAGCATAACACAATTGAGTGATAAACATGTTCACCGAAACAACTTCTGGTTATCACCTAAGAAGTAAACAAGCCCAAGGAAAAGAGGATAAAAGCAGAATTCCAGAGCAGTGCTGTGAGTGGTCCGACTGGGCGCTCCGGCTAAGATCCTTTATGAGGTGCAAGCCGCGATACTCCAGGACTCTGAAGTTCTCCTTGCAAGACCAGTTTGCCTCAGACCCGGCATGGGCCCAGTCATCTCTCCCGGACCAGGGATCTTCTCCACCTCGATTGACTCTGTGACTTGGTTCGTTATTAAATTCTATTCTATTCTGTATAACCCTCTGTGCTTACCAGAGCACTGGCCTCTGGAGGGACATTGGTTCCCAAATAAAGCTGTGTTACTCACTTTTTCTGAACCTCTGTGCCGGGACTTTGTTCCCCACTTGCGTCACGAGTACCACACAGGGACTTAGGGACCTGCGGAGGGGTTAATGTCCCCTTGATTTTCAGGAAGAGACTGAAATGGGGCGACTGCCTTCACAGGCGCTCGTGACAATGCTCTAGCCTCAGAAATCACATTTGAGGTGTGATCAAAACATACGGTGAATGCTGCTGCTGAGTGCCATCTGACGGAAAGGCAGGGATCTTCCATATGGGAAGTGGCGCATCAAAACTCAGTTCAGTGAGTGACAAGTTTCAAACTTGTTTGGTGCAGTTGGGTATGAGCTACGGTTGAAAGTGTATTTTAAAGTGTGCCATAAATCATCCTCTGCCATGACAATGCTCTGTGTCACACATAGCTTCTGGTATATGGCAATTTTTGTCAAATAAAAACATTATGGTGTGTCCCCATCCACCTTATTCATCAGATCTGGCACCGTGCGACTTCTGGCTCTTCCCCAAATCAAAATGATGCAGGACATTGAGGCAGCCATGACGGTGCAACTAAAGACACTCACGAAAGAGGACTCCCAGAACTGCTTCAGAAAGAGGCAAGAACGATGGGATAAGTGTGTTTGAAGCAAGGGGGAATATTTTGAGGGGGATTAAGGGAAATGTGTCTTTTACTGTAATAATTTTTTTTTTATTTAAACATTCACCATAGTGTTTGATCACACCTTGTAGCTCTACTTCTAATGTTCTCTATATTTAAAACAGTCACAAAGTTTCACGCAGCCTCAAGGGAAAGGACATGGACCCCACCATTCCATGGGAGGAATGTGAAGGTCACACTGCAAGAAGAGCATGTGGGATGGGAGCTATTGTAGTCACCATCTTGGGAAAATACAGACTGCCGCAGTAGGAAAAGCCAGTTCATAGTAAGAAAAGGGGAAGTTTTCAGTCACCTAATTAGCTGGAGAGCTAGTGTACCATGTATTATTAGGTTGGTGCAAACATAATTGCGGTTTAAAAGGTTAAAAATAATTGCAAAAACCCCAATTACTTTTGCACCAACATAAGAGTTCCTACAACACCTGGGAAGGCCCATAGAGATGAAATTCAACCCCCAGCACCCCCATCAGCATCACGAGTCCCCCCATCAGTGTCCAGAAGTCACTGGGGTCATGAAACTTTATGAAATTCACAGAGTCAAGTACTAATTCTCACTTTCAGTAAACCTCCCATAATACTTTTGCTTTTACTGAAAAAAGAGGTGGTTTTGGGGAAAATTGCTCTCTCCTGTCCCCTGTCCCCGGAGAAGAAGGGCAATCCCAAACCCACGTTTCCATGGCAGCAGGCTTCCATCTCAGTGCCTCCCTGTCATGGCTACCCTTGGGCCTGCGAAGGCAGGCAATGCATACTGGGAGCTGGCTTTTGGGCAGCCATTATCTCCCCTATTGCCAGGGTGACACATGTCATCATTATAGCAAATAACAGTAACCCAAGTTTTGCTAGCCTGTGGGTACAACTGAAGCAACATTAACAACAGTAACTCACGTTTCAGTAATACCCTCGCCCAGTGTCAAATCTCAGGAAGTATTCTGAGAGTAGGTTATCTCACCTGTGTTCATCCATCAACTGCCCTTTTAGCTTTTGCTCTAGGCCCTCCTGGTTGATGTTTCTTGCCTGGGATGCAATTCAAAAGCGGACATCTCCTCACTGTTACAGCTGCCAGCAAGGGACCTGGCATCTGAACTAAGGGCCAAGGCAGAACTGGGGACTTAGCGGTCCTCAAGGAGCTAAGCCACACTGTTGGGGACAGAGATGCAGAGAGGGTTTCCTGTCCCACTCTCACCCCTCCCCCGTCTTCAGCTCCAGGACTCACTTTGTTCCCTGGTCACCTACGTAGCATTGCTTGAGTCCTTTCATCTTACAGAGCACCTTGTGACAACAGTGTCCTTAACCTCTGCAAACAACCTCTCTCTCCACAGGGCTCAGATGAGAATCCAGGGAAACCAAATTCTTAAAAACAGATGCCAGTAGGCTGCCTGCTCCACTAAAGTCATCGGACATTTCCAGACATGCCTGGTTCCCAGCCGAGAACACAAATTAGGCTCAAACCTGAATCTCTGCTACATTACTCAATGTGCGTAGCGCACCACCGTGCTTTCTCCTGGATCGACTCTGTAAAGGAGGTAGGGCAGATACTATTATGGTTCCCGTTTTTTATATGAAGAAATTAATTCTTTGTGGGAATTAGCAAGGAGCTTGAAGTGAAAAATAATTAAGATTCAGATAGGGCATATGAATGGAGGGCTTTCAATGGCAGCTCTGAAATTCTTGGAGTCACTTCATGGTGACAGGTCACTAAGTTGGCCTGGATGCTCTAGGCAGTGAGACGCATTTTCCTTTCTGTGCTCACAGCACGTTGGTCTGTTGTTGCATTTGTCACATTTTATGGCACCGCTTTAAATGTCATACTTCCCCACTAAACACCTCTTGTGCCAGCAGAGTGCCTGGCATGGAGAAAGCACTTGATAAACATTTATTGGTGACATGAATATGAATCGCTTAATGTTTCTCAAGTGGAGGTGGTATCCCCGCCCACCCCCCCACCACAAAGAGCATTTGGAAGTGTGGAACATTTTTGGTTGTCGCCATACTGGGGAGTGATTTTCTAGCCCTTAGTGACCAGGGCCATGGATGGATATGGCACGCCTTACAATCTGTCAGACAGTTCTTCACAAAGAAGTGCTCTGCCCCAAGTGCCCATCGCCCCTCCTTTGAGAAGAACTGCAAGAAAGTCCAAATGCTAGGGAAGGCCTGAGGCTTCCCAACGCTTCAGATTTAGCCTGGAAACACCTAAGTTAGCCGTGACATTGCAATTTGCGCTTTGGAATCTAAATGGGGGCTATGCTGAGCTCCTTTCCCGAGGTCTTCAGGTAAAGAGATCAATGTATCAGTTTGGAGTACAGTATCACTGAGAAGAAAGGGATTTTGCAAGCAGGCCTTGTGTCCCCAAAATCTGCCTTTGTGAAATTAAAAAAAAAAAAAAAAAGTCCTATGGTAGGCACATCACCAAATTGTTATAAGGATTCAATGAAATAAATACATAACATTTCAAAAGATCAGTTCTGGCACTTAGTGGTTTCTTGATAAATAGTTGACTTGATGACCAGACAGCAGAGAGCCAAGATAAGCAGCACTCTCATTTAGATACGAAGGCAGCTTCAATCAAATCATATTCTCTCTCTTTAGCAAAATTGAGTGAGATTTCTTCAGTAAGTTTCCCTTCATTCTTTATTTCCCGCAAATTAAACAGTTTTCCTGCAGATAACACACTTCTTGAGTTCGCTTTCCATTCCCACCGCTGCAGGGTAAGCGATGCTTGGGGCAAAACCACATAGGAGTCACTTGCTTTATTGAGTCCCTTTGTACCCTTCCAATTCCCACTGGTGAATGTGTTTACTTACCACCTTCTTCTTATTAGAGAAATTATGTCATAGCAATATTAAAAAATGTTAATAAAAATGGAAAAACCATAATCCTACCTTATCACAACTCTTAAAAATAGCCTTCCAATGCCATTCTGTAAGAATGGTTTTATAGAATTGCTATCATAATACACATACTATTTTGATTTCTACTATACCTAATTCACATTATATATTTTCCATGTTTATATGTAGGCTGCATAATTATGATGTTTGATGACAGCAAATTTTTCCAGTGCCTTAATAAGCCATCCCATTTTGTTGGATACTGAGATTGTTCTCACCAGGCAGTGCTGCAATAAATACTTTTTTACAAACAGTATTTTAGTAGTGCTAAAATATTTCACAGAATTAATTCCTGATACTTCAGATACAGAGTCAAAACAGTGCTAACATTTTGATTCTTGTTCTGTATTTTCTTATTACTTTCCAAAAAGGTTGTACCAATTTACAATGTTTTTAGAAGTATGTAAAGATCTAACTTTACTGCAGGCTTGGAGTGGATCATTTTGTTAAAATTTAGCAGGTGTAAAATGATACAAATGAAGCAATTTGCATTTATTTGATTATTATCAAGTATGATTATTTTCCACATGGTTTATTTTCTCTTTGTATTTCCTTTTATGTGACTATTCACATAATCAACCTTCTCTCCAAGCACAGTCGTGTACAGTAGCATAAAAAGAATACTAGGTTGGTTGTGGTACCTCTAACTCCATGTCTTCTAAGTTCTTTCTGCCCAATGCACCCCTTTCTCTGAAGGGGATTATCTGATTTCAGCTTCTTTCCAGTTCTAAATTTAAATGACTCTAGTACTCTACACGAAACAGACAAAACTCAACCATATTCAGCATCATAAAATATTATACCTATAATTAGCATAGGTAAATATCTGGAATTTAACACTGGGGTATCTGAAATTCTCAGTAGGTTCCACGGGTTCCCATGATTTCTGAGCAGCCTGTGAAAGTCAATAGAGAAAGTCTTCATTCTTTGTTTACTCACTTACTGAACAGATATCTAGAGAGGACTTGGAATATACTAGAATCCGTAATAGATACTTGGCATATAAAGATGAAGACGATGTAGTTCTAGGGATGCTATTGTCAAATGGAGGAGATAGGTGAGCTGAGTCATTACAATTGAGTGTGGTGGGGGCTGCAGTGGGGAGTGCCCATTTAGGAAGACTTCACCGAGAGAGGACATTTGAACCCAAACTCGAAAGATGAGTAGGATTTTGCCCAAAAGAGGATGGAGGAGTAGGGATGATGCAGAAACTTTAGGATACAGTGAATAGCATGTAAAAGACACAAAACTCAGCAAAAACAACTTAGTAATAGTGAGAAATTAAGCTTCTAGAATATAGTGCATTGTGCAGAAATAGAGCTGGCCAGATAAATTGGGGTTAGACTTTATGCCAAGCAAAGGAGTCTGTTTTTTATCTTCTGGGAAACATGGATATAGAAGGGAGCCAGAGGAGGATTAGAGGCAAGGGAGTGACATGACCAGCACTGTTCTTTTTAATTTTTTTTCTTTTAAGATTACTTCTGGGAAATTACCAAGTACCGTTAGTGTTTACTCATCTCAAAGCTAGGACTCATTGAGTGCATTTGGGAATTCTTTGTTTTGGGGCCTTCCCCGGCATGCATTTCACACATAGTTAACTCAGTACGTCTATTTGCCTATGACCATCGGGTGCTGGAAAAGTTGGGAAACAGGATAAACTTATGTTTAAACAGTATGTTAGTTATATTTTCAAATCATCTGAACAGTGTTTTCCTTCGAACTCCAGCTAAAGCACCTCTTTATTTAAAACAATGGGGTTTGTCATGTAGGGACTCAACTCCTATTCCCTGCACAAGAACGCAGGACATGGTGAGGCCAAAAAGGAACACTCACCAGCCACAGATAGGGGAGGCATACCACTATAATCTCGCTGGCGGCTGGGTTGGAGACACAGGAAGCAGGAGCCACACCATCCGCCATCTGCCCTCTGCTTCTCTGCCGACCAAACTCACTTGCTAACTGCACCCCGCACTTGCTAGCTTAGCCATGGCGGTTATATCAGTGGCTAATGGCTAACGGGTAACAGCTGATGGCCAACTAGTCAGGGTTCAATTGTGAATTTGAAAAAAGTGTAATAAATACAGGGTCCCATCTTGTTTAATTAATAATTTGGTCCCATTTTCTAATCGGGGACATCGCAGATCTTGTGGCAAAGGAAAAGAAAACATGGTGGAGTCATGACAAGCCTCTTATGACTTCCACTCAGACACAGTACAAATTACTTCTGCTCATATTTCATTGATCAAAGCAAGTCACACACTTGCTGAGTCCCAAGTTCAATATGCTTCTTCCTAAGGGAAGGCACTGAAAGTCATATAGACAACCAACCTATATAGAGAGAGTCTGTATGCTTATGCAATGTATACACCCGTGTCTACACCTAGATCTATAACTCAGGTATTTAAAAAGATTTTAATTAGTGTTTGAGAGATGAAATCAGAGTCAGTCATTTTCCACTTGCCCTTGGCTACATTTCTTCAACTTTCTAGCCCTGCTCTATATTTTAGAGTGCTAATCCTTGCAAAATAGTTTCTCTGGCTTCCTTGATTTTATTTAGGTCTGTTCAATGATAGAGTTTGGAGGATAGAAGGAGGAGTTTGGAGGATGGAAGGAGGACTGAAGCCAGGTATTTTCCCCCCTCTCTCTCTGTTTCTAGTGGCCACAGCTGTGTTCCTTCCCCAGCTCCAGCAACCACTTCCCTGTTGGTCTGAGCTGCCTGTGAGCAAACTTCACTTGATGGGCTCCTCTCGTTGTCCATCCAGCCTCAGGGATGAGAGCGGCTTCTTACAGTTCCTCATTCCCCATTGCTTCACTGTTTGCTCCTTTGGCTTTTTAAACACCTTATGGGTAAACATTCCCCATATTAAATCTCCACTATTGAATGACCTGGTGTATTTTCTATTTGCCTGATTGGACCCTGTGTAAAACAGGCTCTATTCTGTTCTACAAGTTAGTTACCCTTCTCAAACGTCTCTAGTACATAGAAGCTGAAGTAATCTTTCCTCCAAAGGTAAATTTAACGGGTTGGCTGTGGATAGTTTAGAAAATGTAGTTAAGCTCCATTGATCCTCATATCCCAAGACTAGACCTCTAGTTTTTTGTTCTAGGCCCAACAGCTATAACAGTGTGGCACAAATCAATACTTTAAATATTTAAAACATAAATATCTAAAAATATTTACAAGTTGTTATCCCCTTTAAAAACATAGCAGGGCAAAATAAGGGTGGGAAATTCATCTGAGAGCAAAAAAACAAGTGCTTGGCCCAGGTTCCACCTCTCAAAAAAATAAGATAAACATTTCAGTGTGTGTGATTAAGATCTATATCTACATGTAGCTCTTGGCACTTACCTTACCTTGCGGGATATATACATGCATACATATGGCATTCATAAAATCTTACCTGTAGACAGAGATGTCTATCTACATACATAAGCAGAAGACTGAACTATTTTTAAAGGACTCTGATTATTAGTAATCTTTAAAGAGATTATTTAAAGACATTTAGAACATAGTGATCAAAGCCAAAGTATGATTCATGTACAAGCTCCGATGTTTGTATTGAATTTCTATTGGTATCTTTGACACAATAATGGAAGCAAAATTTGAATTTGGAAGGGAGTTGATAGAGTTGATAGAAAAGATTTGATGGCATCCAGACGGAAGACTATTTTTGCCAATAAGTAGTGAGTGAATGGGCAAGTGACAGCCCTGGAGACAGTGGAGTCACATGATACTTCCCCTAAATTAATGAGGGAATTTGGCTTCAAGGTCTACGAGGAAGAGGAGCTGGAAGGGCTGGTTTCTAGGGAACAGTTAGCTCCTTCTGCCTCAGTCTGCTACCGGTCTAAAACACAGCAGGCACTGCTGCTGCTGCGGAGGCAGTGGCAGAGGCAGCGTTGCTGAATGTTTTCTAATGGTCCAAAGGGACCCCCAAGGAGCTTCTCTCCAGGGACTGGCAGCACTGGGCAAGCCAGGATCACCCATGGGAGCTGGACAGCCATTAGAATTTTTTGATTCAAAATAATGGCAGGTTTCTCTGAGGGACATTTGCTAAGGTGGAATGTAGTGGCGTAGTGTCCCTGATATGCCTTCTTGTGGACTTCAGAGACAGACGGACCTGCTCAGCCACTTACTAGCAATGTAAGCTTGAGTATGTTGTGCAATTTTTTTTGAACCACTATTTCTGTGTTCATAAAAATGGGCATATGTGTATGTATATCCTGGTTTATAAAAAGCACTTAATGATGCATTATTTTTCATTATTGACAATAATAACAGTTATCCACATGCTGTATTTGTAAAATGCTTGCAACCACTTTATTATATAATTATATGCCCCTGCTTTTCTATAACGCTACAGGGACCCTTGAATGCAGTTTTCTCACTATACCAACTAAGAAAATGAAGACCAAAGAAGGTAAATAACTTGCCCCAGCTTACTCCTCACTTGCTCAGCTAGTGAGAGAGAAACACTGAACTATAACCCATTTCATGGCCCCTTTCTACTTAACCAGGAAGATCAATGAGCATTCCAACTGGGTGAACACACCCTCACTGCCCACCCCCTAATAGCGACTTTCCCAACAATGGTTGCATAATGCATTGAGAAAATGCATTGAGAAAAGGTCATATCAGCCTCACATCTTTTCCCTTTCCCTCCTTTAAGTTGAGTCTAACTTCCTGCCTCTTTCCATCTCTTGTTTTCATACTACAGGCTTAATTCTTTCCCCTGGAATCTTATTCTCCACTCACTCGCCTTTAAATGCTCTGACATTCTGTACCTATTAGTTTATTTTTTAATTAATTCAACAAACATTTATCGAGCAGTTCTGAAGTACCAGATACTAGAGAACAAATGCTTCAGATAACGCCAGGGGCTTGCAATCTAGGGAGGGAATGAATTTGTAAACTGAAACTGCAATATCTTTGCTGAAGATGGGAACAGAAGACCCTAAGATCCCCTCGCCCTCCGCCCCCCCCCCCCCCCCCCCCCCCCCCCCGCAAACCTCCCACCAGCAGGAGGCAGTATAGCACGGTGTTGACAGCATGGGCTCTGCAGTCAGATGCCCAGGATTTCAGTCTCAGCAGTCTCCATCCATGTGTGCCCTTAGGGGAATTGTACAGACTCAAAGGACGCGTTGTATTTTCCTCCTTTGTAAACTAGGAATAATACTAGTACCTGCCTCAGAGGGAGTGTGGAGCTTAACTGCAAACTTTTAAAAATTGAATATTTAAAAACATTTACACGTTGTCATCTTCTTTTAAATATAGAGCTGATCAGAATAAACGTAGGGAATCCATCTGAGAGCACACAGTAAGCATTCAATCAAAGTGATTTCTTATTTCCTTAAGAAGGAGTGTAAACAAAGATTACTCATCGAATAGCTAGGGTCTAGGTTATTTTTGAAAAAGGATCAGGGTCTCTCCTCTTTCTGCAGCCAAAGCAAAAATTTCATAGTTCTGTTCCAAACCCGAATGATTAACATGATCAAGAGAGGCTGGAGAACTGACCCTGAGGGTGGTTGATGATTGACTTTATATGGAGGGTGGCCTGCAGAGCTGATGGGTGAAGCTTGTGCAAATCCTACTTCTTACAACCTGTGTGGTCCAGCTGTGGACTGAACAAAGAGCAGCATATGTGATGTGAGAGCTTTGAATAGAGCCTGAGATTGCATGTTTCTGTGTGTGTGGGGGGGGGGAGGGCGGGGAATGGTTACTCAATGAATACTTGATATCTTTCTAGCATCTTTTCCTCCTAAGGAACATTGGGCTGAAACCATGAGGATATTTCTCTACCTTGCTGGCTCTGTTTCCTGGGCAAGATGAGATTATCATTTTCTATTCAGCTCCCAGCTAAGAGAGAAGTTCCCCAGGCAAAAGCAAAAACACACCGACAAAAAAATCAGCCAGAACAAAACACAAATGTCCTCTGCCTTATTCTAGTGTTTGGAAAAATGAACTTTCTGGAAATAAGGGACTTGGATTAACTCTTCAGCAGGCTGGCACACTTGTGGGTTTCAGCTAGGGGAAATCTGTAAGCTATGTTAATGTGTGTGAATCTTATGGTCCTTTGTGTGCGTGTGTGTGTGTGTGCTCGTGTGTTGGTGGGGGTGGGGGACTGGTTTAAAGAGGATTGCAGTAGCTCGAGTAGGGTGGGAACTGATTTTCATTTTGAAATCAAATGTATTCAGAGCTGGATAAAATGAAAAACTTTATTCAGCATTTTCTGAAAGAAGCCACCCAAGGTCTCCTTTCTCAACATCTAGGGCCACAAATGCCACTGAAGTCACACAGGTTGTGTACATGCACAACACATGTACTTTTTAATAGCCCCCACATGACCAGAAGGGATTTGCTCCATTCAGTGGGAAGCCACAGCATTTATTACATCTCTTTCTCAAATAAACCTCAAAGTGAGCATTTCATCTTTCCTCATGTAATCATCATAAGGTAGAAAATGAAATTTTCCAAACCTAAAAGCATGTTGCTAAGAGCTCCAGGGCACTGCATGTCACTTCTTACTTTGATGTGTTCGTGGAGGGGGGTGGGGGATAACAAAAAAAAAAAAATGAGAAAGGAAAGAGAAAGAAAGATGCACTGCATCTTTCTTGAGATTTTCAGTAAGCATATATATATATTTTTAACTCTTTGTGTCGTGACAAGATGGAGCTGATTAAAAGAAGACAAGGGAAGTCTCGGTGCCGGACTCCTTCAGAAATGAAGCATTCCAGAAAGGCGTGTAAGAACTCCTGTCAGAAACAGGAATGATTTCACAGCCCCTCTTGCATATTAATAAACTACAAGTAACCTCGGTTTAGTGGTGCAGATGCAGCATTTCAGGAGCTGTGCCAGAATTCAGCGATAAATGCCAGCTCCAGGGGAAAGACATTTCATGATAGAATTAGGAGATCAGCCATCTGAGACGTCCACACAAGTTGTCCCCGCCCCCTTCAACATGCAAAGGGGTTTCTGGGGAGCAGGGTGCTGGTGGCGTGGTGACTGTGGGGTGTACGGTGTTATTTATCTGAATCGGTTCCTGAACATGCACTCAATGTTCAACTCTTCTCACACTGCCTATTTCCTCAAGAAACAAATCCAGCCGCCTAAAGGTCAAGCACAGGTGAATTGATTAATTTTGCTGCTTATTTTTCTGGTGTGATTTAAAAAAATTGTTTAAACATAAAATCCTCCTCACTTTAGAAACAAAACACCTTGTTTTTTTTGCCTCCTCTCCTCCCCACTGCAACAGCCTGTCAGGTGTTTTTCTTTCCTAACTTCTTACAACCTGTGGTTGCATTTTCAGACGGAAGACAAGCTCTCAGCCATTCCCTTTTTTTTTTCTTCCCAGTGCTCCTCCAGGATTTGTTCAATTCTCACCCCCTTGCTCACTCATTGCCCTTTGCCCCATGCACACAGTACAACCGTCACTGTCGTCTGTGCTCACCATCTGTTTCTCAAATTCCTCAGAAATCACATGACAGTTTGAGGTGCAGCCATTTCAATATTGCAAGGTTTCGCTTGGCAGGATTTGGAAGTAATGGCTGTGTGGTTCTGCCTGATGAAACTGACCAGCTAACATAGTGTGATAGTTAGCTAGCTCTCTAGAAGGACCTTCAAAAGCAGCTGCCGACTATGTCGGATGTTTTTGTGAGATTGAAAATGGAGCATAAAGTCGCAGCCCACATTTTCATCTGAGACCCAGGTTACGTTGCAGCCAAGAAGAGAAAACATGGACAAAGCGATGCTCTGTGCTGTCATGTAAGACAACAGCGCACACCAAAGTTGACGGAATTGTTCTCAGTCAGCTCTCACCACAATAATGCGACATACTGAAACACTCTGAAATTCAACAACTTAATGCAACAATTATTCATTCTTGCTCACAGGCCCAAGTCAGCTGGGGGTTGGCTGACCCAGGCTGGGCCTCCTCCCTGGGCTTGCCTCCAAGCTGCAGAGTAGGTCCGAGTCTGCTGCACTGCGCATGTCTGTCATCCTCTTAGACCAGTGGACTACCTGGTTTATGTTCATACGGTGATGGCGGAAGTACAAGAGGATAGATCCAACTGTGGTTATGTCACATATGCTGACATCTCATTTGGCAAAGCAAGTCATGTGACCAAGCTCAAAGTCAAGGGCAGGGAAGGATTAGTCACATGCTTAAGCCTACATTCAATCGGAGTCAAAAAGTATGCGCTTCCTGTGGAGATAGGGAAGGGGTGAGAAGTAATTAAATAATAACATAAAGTCGACCACACTTCCTGTTGTGGACATCTGAATGCCCTCCCAAGTACTCATTTCTTCTTTTTTTCATTCTGGTACTTAATTCCTTAGCAGTTATACCTTTTGGAGAAACAGATGCTCTACCAGGTTCTAGAGATTGAGTATGTAGAACATAATCCTATCCCCTGGCCACAGTGAACACACGTTAAGAATAAACATGTGTTCCAATTTGGACCAATAAAACCGAAGTAGAAATTTGTTAGGAAATCCTGGAAAATAGGCTTTCTCCGTATGCTTTGAGAACTACTAGAGGTTATGTTCTAAGTAGTGTGCCTTTTGCAACTGCTGAAGAGTCAGGATGAAGCTGGCACACAGAGGAGGATATATGTTAGAGAATTATAGGGAAATCAATCCATCTCTTGATAAATCCTAACCTGAAACTTAATCTATTTCAGCAATTTTCAGTTAGATCAGTTAATAAGTTACCTTCTTATTAATTGAGTTTTCAAATTATTTGCAATTAATACATATTTTAGTGTGACTTCGGGATATCGGTGTGTGCATGTGTGTGTGTGTGTGTGTGTGTGTGTGTGTACACATCTGTGAGATTTAATCCTTTTGGGCCTCAGGTTCCTAATCCACAATATGGGAGCAAATGTTCTATTACAATAATGTGATAATATATGTCAAGGCCTCAGTACACAGCAGGTAGAGATATTCTGCACCTTACTGTAGGTTGTTCCACAGATGAGGGAACAAGAGGGAACTGAAGTCAATTCACCAAGCCCTGTTCCTATGGAACTGCCTCCACCAAGAGAGGTGTCTTTTCCTAATTTTCCCCATGCCCATGGGCTAGCACAGGCCCTGATAGAAGACGTTTAACAAATATTATTTCCTCCTTTTTCCCTTCTATGGTCATTACTTCTTTATAGCTAAAAGATAAAAACAAGTGAATTTTTTGTTGTTCAGGAATAGGACTCTTAAGAAATATTAATTTTTATTGTTTCTCTCTTGAAAAGCAGAGAATTTCCTCTATTTTGTTGTCACTTCTTTTCCTTAGTCTTCCCTCTGAAGCTCATTTCCTTTCTCTCTATATTCTTTTTTTTCTCCCTGTCCGTGCTTACCCACTGGCCTCCTCCTTGCGCCCTCTCTCCTTTCTTTCTCCCCCAGCCTCTGCTGGTTTTTGTTTCCCTCTCTCACTCTAGGAAAGGACTTCTGAGGACTTAGCCTTTTCAGTCTCAGGGTTTCTTCATGTAAGAGTTGATATGCATTCTCTAAGAACAGAGTTTCTGGAATGAGACATATCTGAATATAAATCGTGTTTCTATGACTTTGGACATACTAAGCTCTCTGGGTCTCGCTTTTCCCCACTCACCTTTAGGGCCATTGTGGAGGACTAAAGGAGGTAACGTGTGCCAAGTGTCTGAGACAACATAATCAACCAATAAACTGTAGCTTCTTCTGCCTTCCAAGATCATTAAATAAGGTCATGGATGTAAATGCCTGGCGGAGATTATGCACTAAACATTTAGCGTACATCACTCACTTCTTATTTAAATAGAACAGCTACTGACACCATCACTTTCCTGTCTTAGCCTGCTTCCCTCAAAACAAGTCTTTACCTAATTGTTTGAATAGCTGAAACATTTCTTGTCCAAACATAGACAGAGACTATAGGGCTAAACTCTTCAGTTCATGGCTACTGAGAGCATTCTGGGAATGCTTCCTGCATGCCCTTAGGCAGATGGTGGGCCCACATATATTTCAACAACACAAATTAATGTAAAACATATTCATGTATGTATTAATTAATGTTAATGTAGTCACAAGAGATTCATAATGGGCAGTCCATTCTGATACCACTTCCTTAATTCATTCACCTTAAAGAGACTGAATCTTGCTCAATTTTAGGCTCAAACAAGTAGATCTATTGTGATTTGGGGAACTCCCTTTCTTCCACACTCCCTATGGCCACCTGCTACCTATCTAAGACTTTCTTTAGCTGGTGAAGAAGGCTTCATATTATAATTAGATGAGAGGAGAAATGGTGCCTGTGCAAATACTAGGTTAAAGTAGTACTTGAGTATGAATGAATTTCTATTTCAGAGAAATCAGATGAAAAATAGGCATGAAGTAAAGTAGTAGTACTTGAAGAGGATGCTGAAAATGAAGAAGTCACTTGGGATGGGAGGAGGACCAGAAAGGGAAGACAGGGTGAAACAGGCAAGCACAAAGATGTTGGAAAATTGCCCGGAGTTAGATTTTCTATCTTAAAATAGAAGATGTGTTCGGAGGAATTTTTTCATGGAATAACATGACATAATTTAGGCAAGGTTGAATTTTAAGGTTGTTTTTGTTACCGCTGTTTTCTTAAACTGATTTGTCTTCAGCGGAGGAGCATTTTCCCCAGGAAATTATTTAATGGTGGAGCTTGAATATAGGGTTTAGAGATTAGTAAGGTCTCTACCTTCAAGGAGTTTATAATCAAATTTGTATAACTATGGAATAAGATAAAACAAACATCAAATGCAAATATATCTAACATGCTGTTCTCCATTGGCCTTCTCCTAACATACACATTCTGTGGCCCCTATTTCTGCTGAATGTGCAGATCTTTGTGGGTTGTCAGAACTTCTGTTACTGGGAGGTAAACAGTTAAATAGAAAGCCCACCTTGAACCTGGATAGGTTGGTATTCTGCTTTCTTCCTTCCTATTGTCATTTCCCTGTTAAAACTCAAAGATTTTCACTCTAGAAAAAAGGAAAAGCATAACCCATGCAAGAAAGACAAATCATTAAAATTTTAATACAGGGGACGAAGAAGAATGCAGACCAGATCTGGAATGGACATCAAGGGAAAGAGTCAATGAGAAATGCAAAATAAGCCCTTACATTTTCCTGTGCTGGGCAGTTTCCAAAGCCCTTACAGAAGCATCATCACAATCATCCTGTGAGGACCTCAAGGCAAGTCATAGAGTCCAGGTTTATATTCACATGGGTTTCTGCTTCTCTAAAATAAGGAGCTTGAAGAAAATGGATATTGTGGTAATACCTCCAAGATGGCCCCCAATGTTCCCTACTTCCTGATATTCATGACCTTGGGTAACTCTTCCTCTTGACTATGGGCTGGATCTGGTGACTCCTAATAATTAGACTGTGACTGAAGTGATGGATGTCACTTATGAGATTAGGTTATAAAAAGACTTTGGCTTTTGTATTAGGGACTCTCTGTTCTTCTTGAATATTCTCACTCTAGGGAAACAAAGTTGCCCTTCGGGGGAAGAACTGACATCTCTTGTCCATAGCCAGAGAGGATCTGAAGCTGGTCAACAGCCATGTGAGAGAGCTTGGAAGCAGATCTTCCCCCTTGAGATAACTGCAGCCCTGGCTGTCACCATTACTGCATCTTGTGTGACCTTGAGCATTCAATTAAGCTACTATGGGATTCCTAACCCACAGAAACTGTGAGATAATAAACATTAGTGGTTTTTAGTAGCTTAGTTTTGGGATAACTTGTAATGCAGAAATAAATAACTAATAAAATTGCCGCTTTTTCTATATAAATGATGCTTTTTTTTTGCTTGTAAAACGAAAATATGTTTATTATTAAAACATAAAAACAAAGAAAACAAAAAACACTCCAAAAAGTATAACCAAGAGATTACCAATATTCTACACATAGTAGACAGAGTAAGCTATTTAAAATGTGAATATATCAATCAATTCCTTGTTCAAAACCATTTAATGCATCTCATTACATTTGTAATATAATCCAAAGTTCCTACAGTGTCCTTCTAGGCTGATGTGACCCCCCTGCTGTTCTTCTGTCCAAATCGTATCTGCCTTTCCTCTCACTCATTGAGCTCCAGCAAGGGTAACTTCTTTCTCCTTATCAAGTCTGTCCTGCATGCTTTTATTTCTTTTTGACAAAAGAAAGTGCATATATTTAAGGTATACATAGGATATTTTGATATATGTACACATTATGAAATGTTTACCATAATTAAACTAATTAACATATCCATCATATCCCATAGATACCATTGTGTGCATGTGCGTTGCAAATACTGAAGATCCATTTTCTTAGCAAATTCCAAACATATAATACGTTGTTAATAACTGTAATCACCGTGCCATGTGTTAGAGTTTATTCATCCAGAGCTGATTCATCTTATAACTGAAAGTTTGTACCCTTTGATGAATATCTCCCCTGTTCCCTCACTCGTCAATCTCTGCTAACCATCATTCTAATCTCTGTTACAATGAGTTTGGTTTTATTTTTAGATTCCACACATATAAGTTAAATCATGTCATATTTGTTTTTCCGTGTCTGGCTTATTTCATTTAGCACAATGCCCCACGGGTTCATTCATATTGTCACAAATATCTGATAAGGAGTTAATATCCCACATATACAAGGAATTTATTCCACTCAATAGGACATAAACAAATAACCAGACTAACAAATGGGCAACGGACTTGAATAGACATTTTTCTGAAGAAGACATACAAGTGGCCAACAGGTACACAGAAAGATGCTCAGCATCACTAATCATCAGGGAAATAAAATTAAAACCACAATGAGCCGTCACCTCACACCTGTTAGAATGGTTATCAGCAAAAAGGCAGGAGATAACAAATGTTGTTGAGGATGTGGAAAAAAGAGAACCCTTTGTGCACTGTTGGTGGGACTATAAATTCTGGAAAACAATACAAAGTTTCCTCAAAATATTAGCCATCGAACTAATATATGATCCAGCAATCCCACTTCTGGTTATATATCCAAAGGAAATAACATCACTATCTTGAAGAGCTATCTACACGCTCATGTTCATTTTAGCGTTAGTCACAGTAGCTAAAATATGGAAACAACCTAAGTGTTTCTCAACAAATGAAAGGATAAACAAAATGTGGCATATATGTACAATGGAGTATTATTTAACCTTTAAAAAGAAGAAAATCCTGCCATTTGCAATTATTTGTCCAGCATGCTTTTGCTTTGGGGTCAAGTACTTGCTGTTTTCTTTGCTGAAATGCTTTTCCCTCTGAGAGACTTTTGGCCTGCTTCCTCACCACATTAATCTCTCAAAAGTGGTCTTCTCAGGCCTCTAGTCAAATGTTACTAAATAGATTGAGACACATTCTTCGAATATCCCATCTAAAACAGCCCCCTTCATCCTCTACCCCCATGCTTCACTCCTCTTCGTAGCATTATATTATGTTATTTCCTGACATTTTTTTGTCTGATTGTCTCTCTTCCACTAGAATGTTGCTTCTATAAATGCAGGGATTTTGTTTTGTTTACTGCTGTATCCCATCCCCCAGTTCAATAAAAAATTATGAATGAATGCTATGACTATTCACTGTATTCCCTTTTATTCTTTATTCTCTCTCTGTCTTTCTCTTTTCCTCCCTCTACACAGTTTTCAGATTTAAAAAATTTTAGTTTTACCAGCAGAAAATAAAACAAATTAAAAAGACAAAAAACTACAAGTTTTCAGATTTTTCGAATTCTTAAAACACAACTTTTATATAATATTTCACCATAGGGATGGGTAATCTGAACACAGTGGGGCATAAAAAACAACCTGGCCAACATTTCTGTGTTTCAATTTCCTAATCCTGAATGTGGAGATGTCCCAAAGAGCATGGAATGAAACAAAGCAAGTAACTCGCTTTGCACAGTGCATATAGTGAGGAATCAATAAATGTCAAAGAAACGGGCACCTCATCTCAGAAGTTTCCGTGAGTATTGTAAACGATGAAGATATTTATTATAAGTTACCTTGAAGAAATGAGTTTACGTAAAGAAACACATGTGGCCAATTTTTTTGTCCATTCATCTCACATCTTTTCCCCCCTTTTGGTCCCCAAATTCCCCTAGCTGGTATATATTTTCTTCTTCCTTTGTAAAATGTAAATCAAGCTATTCCCTCCACTCCTGTAGATATAGCATTCCCAATCCCCACACATAACTCAGTAATTCATCCTGATGAAAAATATTTGAGGATGGGGGAGGGAAGACAGGAAAAACAAGAAAGAGATCTCACTAGAATTTTCCTGGGATAGAGGCAGGTTTACTGGAGTAAGAGACAGAAAAAGGCAGTGAAAACTCCTCTATCAGAGATTCATTGTAATGTAGTTAATTGTTGCTAATTATTAGATACTCAGAGAGTTCCAGAGCTTTTACTTTTCTAAATATTGCTGTGCTGAACATGTTCATGTCTAATAGTTCTGATTATTTCTCTAGGATAGTATATTAGTTGGGGTTCAGAAAGGAAACAGAAGGAACACGTACATGGTGTAACTGAGGACTATTTAGACCTGGGCAGGATTAAAGGAGACCAGTAAGAGCTGGTGAACAACTGGGAGCTGTTGTACCTAAGTCCAAAGGGGCAAAGAGAAGAAGCAAAGGTTGGAACTAAGAGACAGGAGTGATACTGAAACTGTGGAGGTGGCTAGAGCTGCAGGGGACAGCTTCCCTCTAAGAGCTGTGACCTGCACTAAAGGAATTCAACCACTTCTAAAATGTGGCTTGCAGGGTCAGGGGTGGGGAGGCAGGGAACTATATACTCCCAGTTTTCACTCCTCCCATTCTCTGTTTGACTGCTGGGCTTTCCATTAGCCAAATCCAAGCGGAAGTCAGAATACTAGGGAGTCCAGGAGGCAAGGGAAGATAGTGTGGGCAATGAATCTGGAGAACCTACTGGAAAATATCCATCGGAGAAAAAATTTAGAAGTAAAACTTTTAGGTCAAAGGATGTGATTAGGTTTTAAATGCTTAACTACATTGCCTTAGATCTTATTATTACTATTTTATTATTACTTTTTAATGTACAGTCTTACCACCTGTGGTAGAGACTTCTACGTGTTCACCAAAATCTACACCCTTTTCCCTCTGGAACACAAACCTGACTACATTTCCCAGCCTTCCTTGCAGTTAGGTGGTAGCCATGTGACTGAGTTCTGGCCAATGCTTTGTGCGTATAGACCATAAAAACTTCCTGTGGGCAATCTTCCATGCTTCTTTTCCTTTGTCCAGGTTGAATAAAAAACAAAACAGAACACAGTGACCTTGGCAATCATGTATTGAAGATGGCAGAGCCACAAGATGGAAGATGCCTGGATCTTGCTGTTTAGAGGAGGGTTACCTGGGACTGTGATGTTAGTGAGCACTAAACTCATATGTTTTTATGCCACCATGGCAGACGCTTCTCGTACCGAATGTTACATTCTTATGTTTCTTCAGCCCACTTGTGATTTCAGCTGCCACTGAGGTGAAGAGTTCTGTAATAACTTGGAGAGATTTTGTGTTGACCATATCCCACTTCAAATGCACACTGAGTATCTTTCTACATTTGGTCCTTAGGGTCTTTTCTGTCCCTGCGGGAATCTGTTTGGCCTGCACACAAGCAAATGCATCACAGACAAGCAAGAGTATTAACATTCCTAGGAGCAACCCTCAGCCTCTCAGGGACAGGAGTAAGTGGATAACTGCTCCAGTTTGCATCCTCTAGGAAGACGTTCTAGGAGGCATTCAGTAGACTTCTCAGGGATCCATGCAGAACTGAGGTCACAGCAACAGCCTCAATAACACATTTTATACTGTGTTTGCCTTCTTCCCTGTCTCACTCTGCTTACTCTTTCATTCTTGCCTCCTGGGGTCATTTTACAAATGAATCACCAACACTCATGTCCTTGATGGCTTCTGTTTAGGGAGAACCCAAACTTAGATAGCCATTGATGTCTCAGGATTTATCTATTACAACTCCCAGAATTATCTTAAGAAATAAAGTCAGTAATATCATTAAGTGGGATGCTGAAGTATAATAACAATTAAAATATGTGGCATGATATAGAAGTCAGGGAGGGGTAGTGAGGAAACTGATAGTGGAGATTGAAAAAAAAAGAGACACACAGTGACAAAAAATTTGGAAAAACTGTTTTCTGTTGTGACCTGAAAGACTATGTGTTACTGACACTGTAGCTTGAGGGGAACTGGTTGCCAAAAATTATCATAATGGAGTATGTTGGCTTTTATTTTCTACTTTTAGCAAATAATTGCAAAACAGAGATAACCATGGATGAATAGATAAACTGAATGTGATATGTACATACAACGGAATATTACTCAGCCTTAGAAAGGAAGGAAATTCTAACATATGCTACAACATGGATGAACCTTGAAGACATTATGCTATATGAAATAAGCCAGACACGAAAGGACAAATACTGTTTGATTCCACATAGAGGAGGTACCTACAGTGGTCAAATGTATAGAGACAGAAAGTAATGGTTGCCAAGGGCAGTGAGGAGGGAGTAATGTTTAACAGGTATACATTTTCAGTTGGGGTAGATGAACAGAGTTATGTGGATGGATGGTGATAATGGTTGCACAACCATGTAAACGTACTTAATGTCACTGAATGGGTACAGTTAAATATGGATAAAATGGTAAATTTTATGTTATGAATATTTTACTACAATAACACAAAAGGAGATGACCTCAGGAAGGAATTGATCTGTTTGCAAGTAAGATAATAGGGATTAGAGAGTCTGGAAATTTGGAGCACCAAAGGTTGGAAAAGCTGTTGGTTTCTAGGCCCCAAATAGTAAGAGCCAAGCATGGGAAAGGATTTGTGCAACAAAGGGCCAACAAAATGCAGCCCTGTGGCAAACATCAGAAGAGGGCGTGGCCTTCCCACCCCCATCAAAACTCTGGATAGCTTCAAGAGAGTCATCACTGAGATCAGAGAGGCATGGAGGATGATAAAGCAAAGAAATAAATCAGTTCTGAAAATAATGTGTAGGAAAGAACTTTGGGTGTGGTTACTGGTACATGAAATTAAATAAAAGCAAATATATCAGAAGCAGACTATGTTTTTTAGGACATAGTGATTGTCAACAAAACCACAAGCCTGGACTGAAAAATAACTGAGGCTTAAAACAACTTTCAGGCCTCCACATCTGTACCAGGTTGAAGTGTGCTATGGAAACTGTATTGTCCCTAGGGAGGGTTTTCTCCTCAAGAGTGATTTTGAAAATGGACAGTAAGAAGCTGGGTGAGCTCTTTCAGTTAGCACATTTGTCTTTTTCCATTCAGGTGGGTTCCTTTAATTACCTGAATCAGATTATTTGTGTGTGGATGCCTCACTCTAGTTGCTTGCTAAAGCCAGAGACTATGTCTTAGCGATATTTATATCTTTACCTCTTGGTACATAGTAGACATGTAGGGATGGATTACTGAAGTAACAAACATTAGAGTTGTTTGGAAAAATCTTTAGGAAAGGAAGTACCTATCCTTTGATGAAATGATGTTTTTATGGCATTTGACTTCCACATGATTTCTTAGATCTACACAGATTATTGTATATTTCTTTAACCAGTGGAACTTTGGCCAGGTGATTTGCCTCAGGCAATGGGACATTAGTAGGTATGATGCCAAAGAAACCTGAAGAGCGCATATACACGGAGGCTTGCTCTCTTTAGACACCTACGGAGTCCTGAGACTGCCATGTGAAGGAGGGAAGCTAGCCCATTAAAAGAGGCAAGGACACATGGATCAATGAGCTACTTCAACTTAGGTTCCACTCCTACCCCTCCAGACCAACTAGTCTACTAATTGGCCAGACGTGTGAGGGACACCATCTTTGATTGTTGGAGTACTTCCCACTGACCCACAAATTTGCAAGAGAAATTCAAATATTTGTTGTTCCAAGCCACTGAGTTTTGGGTTGGTTTGTTATGCAACAAAAGCTAATTGATACAGGAAGCCACTGAATTGTTCTAATTAGAGGATTACATTAACTGACTTACATTTTTAAAAGATAACTGACTGTTCTGCGATAAGATCTTCTTAGGAGGGGGGCCAAGAGTGGAAACAGAGCAGTTACGTGGCTATTGCAATAATCCAGTTGATAGATTTAGTGGGTCTGTTACAGGGTGATGGCAGAGCTGTCTCTTAAGAGAGAATTGAATACACTTGGGATATAGTTTGAGGAAAAATTGGTTTTGAGGAATTGCTTTTTTTTCCCCAGAGAAAAATTTTTGAAAATCCTGGACTGAGAACCAGATTTGTAATAGACTTCTCAAGAGAGGTATACAGGATTCTAGAAGACAACAGATTAGCATCTTCCAATTTTAAGGGAAAATGATTTTGAACCTAGAATTCAGTACTTAACTCACAATCAAATGTGATGATAAAATACAAATGCTTTCCAAAATGCAAAGACTCAGTATATTTACCTTCCAGGCTTACTTTCTGAGGAATTAATTGAGGAATTGAAAGTTTTTAAACCAAAAGAAGTAGAAGATATAAGCCATAAAGAATGATGGAATTAATCCAAAAGTCTGTTCCAGATATTGTCTGGTGACACTCAGCCCTACGCTGATTTTCTGTGTGCTCCTCTGTACTGCAGGGGCTGGAAACCTGAAAACGACCTTTTGAGATTTCATTGACAGCTGGGTTCTGGTTTGTTTCATTCAATGGGTGGATTTTAAATGGAATTAAAATACAAGGGGGAGGGAAAAGACCTGATTCTGGTGGTGACTTCAGTTGCTTTAACACAAATGCACCAGCCACACTGGTAGAACTTCCACCAGTGCCTATGGAGCATGTGTTCCTGGAGCACCAGGGCATTGAAAACTTCTTGGTGACACAGGGAACTGTGGACCTAGGAGTTCCTGCAATGGTGGTGGTGGCTTACTGCAGTTACTGTCCCTGGGTAATACCACCTTCTTCCTTTTGCTCTGTCTGTCCTTGCAACACTTTAGTAATGAATTACTTTAAGAGGTAATTCATTCCTCCCTACTCGAATTACCTGAAGTAGTTTCTGCTTTTCTGTTTTGTTTTGTTTTTTGGCCTGGACACTGAATGAAAGAGTCCAATGAAATGAAATCATAAATTAAAGGACATTTCACAGACCTTGAAAGCAACTGATGTTTTATATAAGAAGTCAACAAGCTCTAAGAATATCCTCAAGAAGAAAAATGGAGTGATTTCTAAGCATTAGAAAGAAAAATCTAAGGAATAGAACAAAGAAACCACGTATTTCTTCTCTGAAAAAGAAAGTATGACTACTAACTCCAGGAAAAACAAAAGTCTAATGAGAAGGTCATAGTGAAAATATGAAGCAAACCAAAATATATCATAATGATTTTGAGACTTTGATGTAGTATAAGAGATTCCATTTTACCTAGAATCTTGAATCATCCATTTTTGTGTGGTAAAGTGGTCATCTCCTCAGACTCACATAGAAATTAAATGTAATTCTAGAAAGACTTGGCCCTATGTGAGCAGATAATAATGTTGTTTGTTCATTTCATCTCTAAAAATAGATCCATCAGAAACAAGAAAGGCCTACATATAATTATGGTTATAGAATATAATGCAAATGTGAAAATCCGAGGACAGGAATTGGGGTTTGGAAGGACAGAGATTTGGCCAGGGACATCCTCATTTTATATGTAGAGAATCAAGAAAACAATAAAACATTGATGAAATAAGACATAAGATGTCTTAGTATATCATTTAATGCTACAAAGTACTACTATAAATAACACAATACTATACAATTTTGAAGTAGAAAAAGGGTGAAGCGAGCTAAATCCTTATCTTTTTAAATGAGAAGTCAATGACTAATTTTTAAATTCAAGGAATCAAGTTATTAGCGTATTATTTAGAGTTATATTTAGGGAAATGATCTTCCAGGCAGCAGAATTGAGGTCGGGCAGGGGCAGAATTGGGTTTCTATTGTTTTTCACTAATACTCTTCTATACTATTTTAATGATCAAGTACTACTTTGATAAAGTAAATTTTTTTAAAAGAACACTGCATCAGGGAAGGATGGTAGCCTGATAACATTCCGATTTATATATCTCATAAATAAATTTTATCTTCATCTATAGAATAGTAGAATAAAAGAGTTAAGTTAGATAATTTGTGGTGACTTCAGCTGCAAAATACTGAGTATCTTTTCAGAATGAAATGCACCCCAGCTACAAAGAGACTTTTGAAAATGCCTTTACATTCCTATATCTTTTTATGTATCTGAGGATCACACTTAGAGATGGCCATTCAAAATACTGAGTTTTAATCACGATAAGAAGCATACAGTTAATGCAACAGATATTTATGGTAGACCTGTGAGAGTACTAGCTTCCAGAGTTGTCATTTGTAAAGTAGAAAAACTCTAAATAAGCATCATAATAATCCATACCATGTGCTTAGAGATAGGAAAAGTTCAAGTATGTATTTTAAAAAGAGCAAGTCTACATATTGATGAGGCCATAGTAAAACAAAACAAAGTAACCTGAGTAGAGTTTTCTTTCCTGAAGTTCAGGATGACAGAAGAAAACATTTCCCCTCTCCCCCCCAAAAAAATGCCTGTGTAGGAAGCAGTGATAATATTTAGCTGTGTATTTTGTTAAAAAGTGGTGCATATAAAAATACTTTAAAGGGCTGATGTCCACAACCCAATCATGATTTTTTTTCAGATTTGTTAGACATAAAATTTTCCCCCCAAATTAAAATCTGCACTCTGTGATTTTTTTTCTTGCTCTCTTAGCAATTATTCTGGTAGAGGCCTGCCAAGGTATCTGGAGTCATTCAGCTCATTGGCAAGGCAGCTTTGTCCATTCATTGAACCCTGCAGGCGAGGAACCTATTCCATTTTCTTCCATCTGCCACATCCAGTTTGAATCTGGTAGGCAGTAACCATCCCTTCCAAAATGAAAGCCACACCCTTTCAATCTGTAGGTCATCATTATCTCCCATTCCATAATATTATGCTCTTGCCATCGAGGGTCCTTATTCAGTACAACGTAGAACAGCAGCAAAATCTATAAAAAGATTTCCCATAAACTTAGGTGCAAGTCAGCTTGGGCCATAAGCCATCCACTGACCAGATGGTCCATTGAATGCTTCCTTGTATTATCCCAAACTCCAATCATCTTAATCATTTTTGACTTAAAATATGGTAGGTGATTGTACTTGTTATCTGATCCTTACAAGAATAAATATAGCAGCTTTGTTTCTGAAAAGGATTCTTGCCATCGTATTATTTTCTTTTCGTGCTGAGAAATTATTTCTCTCCACGCTGGGAAAATTGCTTTGCCTTTAAGCACATGGTATCCTCTTTATATTATATATACACATGTTTGTGTATCTATATACGTGATGTTGTTCTGCAAATTCAGGGCCAGCATTTGTCTCAGTCAAGTTCATTGTCCCACAGGGTCGTGCATGTCTCATGCAAGGCTTCCTTTTCAATAACTTCTTTACTTTCTAAGTGCTGAGAAGAAAATGAATTCCTAATGTATGGCTCTGCTAAAAGATTAGCTGACTCTTGGACTTGGCTTAATTTTTCATTTGCCATGTAGAGCAAGATACATTAGTATCAGGTAGGTATTTCTCTGCCAACAAAGCTTAGATGTCATATCCGTTGTTTGGGGTTGGCGTGTTTCTTATAACAAGATTGCGATAGAGAATGTTGCTATTAACTTTGCAGGTGAACCCTGCAGGGGCAACTCGGGGAGTAGGTACTTAACTCCATAGGTTCTGTCAGTGAGGCATCTCTGTGCGAGATCCCTGTTGAGGCTTCTCGGTCCATCCTAACCTCACCATACATCTCAATTTTCTTTCCCTTTCACAGCACCTCTGCAATTGCCGCAGGTTCTTACTCAGCTGCCATCAGCACTGATAGATCTGTGAGGTTTAGTTGAAGTCTGCATCCTCAGGGGGTGACCAGCATAAATAGCAACATCCAAGAATGACAACCCTGCAGACATCTTCGCCAGAGGTGAAACTCCCTCCGTTTAAGGCAGGTATCAGGTGACAAGATTTGCAGTTCCCAAATGATACAAATTAGTCATCCCCTTTCTTACCCACACATTTTGCAATGCAAGTGCAAACCTTACCTTGGCAAGAAGGAACGGCTGGGGTTTTAATTAGGGAGGCTGGGTCCAATCAGATGTTCGATCACCTCAGGACTCATTTGCAAACTTCCTGGGGGGATTGAGGAATTATGCTGCAGAAAGGGCCAAACCCAGGGGCTCTCTGTAGGCAGCATTTTAATCCCTTTTCTCCTGGCATAACAGAAGGTTAGACGTGGACAGGACTTTAGATCTCAAATAGTTCAGCGTTGTGCTCTGACAAAGAAGGAGCGCAAGGTAAAAAGAAGGGGCCGAAGGTGTGCTCTACCGGGGCCACTGAGCCAAAACTCAGACTCAGGCATTGTAATTCCAAGACCACAGTCCTATCTCTACAATACCTTGCCTCTTCCATTATTCTTTCACATCCCTCAGGGCATGGAGCAAGAAATGACCCATTTTCAAATGTTGACAAGTCCTTCTCTATTTTTGAAAACTAACACTGGAATAGGTAGCTTCAGCAAAAGACTCTCAAGCTGCTATCTTTTTTCCTTTTATAGAACTCTTCTGATTTGGTCACTTCAAATAAAGATGTAAAAATGGCATCTCCCACATATGGTGATGAAGAGACTAGACTTTGGGTGGTGAGCATACAGTGCAATACACGCATGATGTATTATAGAATTGAAGACTTGTAAGTTATATGATGTCATTAACCAATGTCACCTCAATAAATTTAATTAAAAAGTGGTAGCTACCTTCAGGGGGTTCTTGATGGACATCCTTTTCCTGTGGGTATTTGACAAGTTGATGGTTTAACTGCAGGGAAGAGAATGAAATAGATGTTCATTCAATCTCTAACCTAATCATAACATTTGCAAAGGTGTCATTCTGACATGAGAACATGCCTTTAGTGAAGATACTATGTTGGTGCAAAAGTAATTGCGGTTTAAAAGGTTAAAAATAATTGCAAAAACCACAATTACTTTTGCACTAACCTAACAGATTATGAGCACCCTACCAGGAAATGTAAGAGCTCCAAGATCTATCTCATGAACTTGGTTCACCATAGTCCATATCTGTTGAAGACAGACTTAAAAGACATCTGGCAAGGATTAGGCATAGCCACATGAGGCTATCTTACATGGTGATGTTATTGTGTTGAGTTTGCCACAGTCTTCTGCCGCACAGGTCTATAAAACTGGGTTTTCATCCACTGAAAGTGGGTACACTTTCAGGAGCAGACATGCCCTACCCAAGTTAGGAGATATTAACTAGATATTAACATAAAACCAGAAAATGGAATCCTTATTTATTAACTAACATTTGGAAATATTTCTGTGTTGTGCACTATAATATTTATGTTGGCACATTTCCCCCTTGTTTGAAAATCTCCACGGGCAGCCATATTAAGAAGTTGGCTGCTGAGGATCAAATCAGAAAAAGGGAAGGTAGGTGATTTAACATAAATGGCATAGTATAAATTAGCATGATGTGGTCATCTCTACACAGGAATATTCCAGTGAAATCCTAATACTGAAGGTGCACTGGGTAAGACTTCTCTGCCCTGGTCAAATCTGGTTATACAATTCAACACTTGTCATTGTTACTCTTTTGGTCTATGATTCCATTTCAGATCATCTGCGCCCCTGATTGACATCATTTCTAAGATTTGTTAATATCTTTATTCTCTGAATAAGTTAGTCTTACTGTCCTGGAAGCATTCCATTTTTAAGGTGTCTTTGCGTATATGGACTCTAATCTATTCGTGCAGACGTTGTACTGTGTCTCCGATACAATGTCATCACTTCCAAATTCTGAAGGATAACTCACTGGCAAGTCCACTCCCAGGGCAGGTACCAACAAGGGTCCACATGCAGAAACTTGTTTTTTGTGATATGTTGAATGGATGCAATTTAGCAAAGCATTGTTTCATTAGAAATGTCAACTGGCAAAAATAACTCTCCAGATAAATCCACAAGAAAAAATGGTTTATTCGGGAAAAAGGAAAAAGAAACAAAAACAACCGCTGCAGTGTGGGAAGCACACCTCCAACCCAGAGCTCCAACTGGCTCCCATGTGAAGAAGGAAAATAATGGGCCGGTTCCAAGATGGTTATTCTATTTATCAGCATTCCTCGCCATGAAGTTACCACAAAGTTCAACAGGAAGTCAGGGCTAGAGAGTCAAGGGCGGGGAGGGGGGCCCAGCTTCACCTACAGTCCTCCCAGCTCCATGGTTAAGCATCCCAAGATATCGGTTCACTTTTATCAGAAACAATATCTCTAAGCAGTAATCCAAACCTTAATGTCTGCTTTATCAGAGCTATTAATGATTTCTATCAGTTTTGCTGTGGCAATTTAGTAGCATAAAGTATTCTCCAGCAATTTTGGAATTTAGTTAAGAGACAACAGAATGCGGCTTTGTTGAGACCACTCAATGGGAATTTAATTAGAAAAACGTAAAGCTATGGTCTATGCAGAGAGAGGGAGATGACACATTTTTTTCTTCCACTAACAAAGCCAAGCAATCCAGATACAGCCCTTTAGTGATTAGAATTTTTTTTTTTTTTTTTACCAAGTGCCATTTCTTGGTCATCTTTCTCAGCAGATTATTTTCTAAGAATACACTCCCCAGAATAGTGTGTGATTGGTGTGGGGCGAAGGGTATTTCTAGCAGAAAAGAAAGAAAAGTATAGAATAGGGAGTCAGATCTTGTACACAGCATCTAACCATCACCGACCATTAGAATTTTCTCCAAATACAAGTTTCAAGCACTTAATTGAAACAGCTGTTTCACAGGGTTCTCTTCTAGGATTTTCAGTATTGCTTCATGACAGGAAAGAGTAATGAAAGTGATATGTAACTTTTGGTTGTGGGATATGCTTTTGGCTAAGTGGGAGGTAAATTGAGATAAAACGAAGTCTAGTGAATTGAAAGCCAAGTCGGGGATGAGACAATGGAAGTTATAGAGCTGGGAATGGGGAGAAGTCTGTATTTACCATTCTCAGCCTCAGCTGTGATATAAAAAGATGCCTGCACGTATGAATCCTTTACCCAGGGCTAGTCCCTGCGAGATACAGGACCACAGGCAAATCACTTTCCTTCCTTGGGCCTCAGTTTGCTCATCTATAAGTAGTTGAGATGTTTGCCTTTATATTTAGTGATCTGACTGTTGAGCTATTCGGAACCCCACAAGTAGAATTCCAAAACGCAATCCTCATACTTTTTACACCTACTTCAGTGGGAAATACAGTCCATCCCTGTTTTACTCAGTAACAGTTTTGGTTGCAAGTAACAGAAACTCTGACGAAGAGTAACTTAAATATACAAATGTTCATTCTTGCATGATTTGAATTGTAGGGGTAGGCAGCTGCTGGCTTTAGTTCAGTGGCTCAATTATGTCAGGACTGCTTTTTTCTTATCTTTTTTGCCTCTGGTGGTGAGTTGGTCACCATAGCTACAACAGCAAATCCTCTTTCAAGGCTTCATAGAAGGGAAGTAGGGGGTAGGGGGCGATGGAGTAGATGGCAATAGCTGCATAGGTCCCCTTTTTTGAAGAACAAAAGCTTTCTCTCAAACCTTCCCAACAGGTTCATGGTTAGGTCTGATTGGTCAGAACTATATCAAATGACAAACCCTAGGCTCAAGGGAGGCTGAGGAAGTGAGTGCAGTAAAACGTGGCTATAACACGATTAGTGAGGTCCAAAATGTAACTGCATAAAATGCAGGACTGCATTGCTTTGTGGTTAAGAAAAATAATATTTTGAAGTGATCCTCTTGATAAGTCCAGTGCCCATCTGGTACCTTACGTAATCTTTACAACGTCGTTGACTGTATTCCCCACTCTGTATTTCATACCCACGACTGTATTGTGTCTAGTAATTTGCACTTTCTAATCCCTTCTTCTTCCCCATTCCCTACCCCGTCCCATCTAGCAACCAACAGTTTTTTTCCTATATCTCTGAGTCCATTTCTGTTTTGTTTGCTCACTTATTCTGCTGTTTAGATTCCATATGTAAGTGAGATCATATGGTATTTGTTTTTCTCAGTCTGACTAATTTCACTTAGCATTATATTCTCAAGGTCCATCCATGTTGCTGCAAATGGTAAGATTTCATTCTTTTTTATAGCTGAGTAATACTCTATTGTATAAATGTACCACAGTTTCTTTAACCAATCATCTATCAACGGGCATTTCAGTTGTTTCCATATCTTGGCTATTGTGAATAGCACTGCAATAAACATAGGGGTAGATGCATGACCAATGTGCCGTACAACTGAAACTGAAGTAGAATAATACTGTATGTCAACCATAAGAAAATATCTATATCTATGTCTATCTATATCTATATCTATATCATCTATATCTATATCGTCAAGGGAGGTAGAGTATAACATAAGGAATATAGTCAATGGTATTGTAACAGCTATATAAGATATCAGAGGGGTAGTAGCTTGGGGGTGGAAGGGTTATCACTTTGTAAGGGGTGTGAATGTCTAACTATTGTGTTGCTTTGTACACCTGAAACCAACGAAAAAATTAAAAATAATATTTTTCAGGCTATATGTACTGTTACATAATAATAGTGAAGCATTTATGGTATGCAGCTGACCATCCACTGAACTGAGAAAATCTCAGTCACTTCCTAGTCACATCTCTTCTCCTGAAAAAGTGAAGAACTTCAACTCACAGATGGGAGCTGGGAAGAGCATGGGAGCCAATTTTCAGTTGTGATTTTGTATTATTGTGGGGTGCATCATTGTGCCACAGAATTTTACTGTATAGAGTTTAATTTTACTGTGGAGATAAGCTAAGGGAGAAGGAAGGGTATATTAGGTTATCATATCCACAGTATCTACCACAATTCCCCATAAGTTTCTATATACCGGGGGTGCCAAAAAAATGTATACAAGTGGACACTTTGGTCAATGTTGCTCAAGCAGTAGTTTGCCATAATCAGGAGTGTCTGGACACTGATGGTAACCACTCTGAGCACCTCCTGTAATTGTAGAAGTCAAACGTGACTTGTATTCATCTTTTGTTATCAGTATATATTGAGTATTACAATTTTAATACAGTTTTCCTTTCTTAAAATGTGTATACATTTTTTGAGCATCCTCTGTATATGTAAGTCCTTACTTAAAATTGTCAACAGGTTCTGTGACTTTGAGTGAAATAACACATAATGAAACCAATTTTATCATAGGCTAATTGATATAAAATAAGAGTAAAGTTCCTACAGCTTCTCATCAGCACAAAGTGGTAGACTATCAGAATAGTTACTCTTCAATAACAGGGAACTTGTTAAACACACCTTGGTGAAATTACATAATGCAATCTCATGCACTATCATATCACCAACCATTTGAAACAATGTTTCAGAACTATATTTTGTAACTTAGAGTGATGTTGATGATATTTTGATTAGAATAGAGTCTGACACTTTAAGTAGGATCTTAATACTTAATATTTGTTTAATAAGTGGATGAAGATGAAGAAAAGTAAATCTTATTTTTAATATAAAATATCAATATATCCAAACATGAAACGAGATGGAGAAAACCATATTTGATATAATATGTCCCATAAATACTCTGTGTTTCTGAAATCTGTATAAGGTTGGAGTTCAGGCCCCAAGTTCAGGCCTGAATAAAAAGTTCTGGTCAGTAAGTTGTTACCTAAGGAGCCTGGTTAACTGGATGGTTTTTGTTTGGCTGAGAAATGAAATAATGAGCATAGGTAAACTTTGAGGCAGAGAGGAATTGTTCTACAAAAGAGGGCTGGCCTTATGTGACAAAGGAGGAAATGAGTAAATACGTTTCCATTACTTTTTTTAAAAAATGCCTCCTTTGAGTCGTTTTATGTAAGAAAAATCCCTGGACCAAGAAGTAAATTAATAAAGAGGAGTTAGCTAAGATTCTTTTATTCTGGGCCTCAGTTTTCCTCATTTATATAATGGGGGCATATAATTTTAAAGATCCTCAAATATATTGTTTGAAGTACATGTTGACATTTGTGGAAAAGACTAAGGGAATGATTGATGAGCATGAAATATACTGGATATAATTTTTAAAGTTGGTATTATACTTCATTTCAAATTTTAGGGTATGGGGGATCATAGTAGAATATCTCTGTTAAAAAGTTTTTTTTGCAAAGATAATAAACTGTCATCTGGAGTCTCCAACGCAAGTGATTTTCCAGTTTAGAAGGAGACTATATAGTTTCGTGTACACTTTCTGAGCAAGGAGAAGAAATCGCTTTTATTTCTATCATAATTCTTAAGTTTGAAAAATGTCATAAGTGAGAAAAATGTCAGCATTTTTAGGATTGTCATAGCTTCCTGATATGTCATAGAAGAAGAGGGAAGATTGTTGGGATTGAGGTAATTAGGTGTTCTATTTGCTTCTTGGATTCGAGGATCCAGTTTTGTCCACAAGTTTGGGAAGTTCTCATCAACAATTTGTTTGAATATATTCTCTGTTCCCTTCTCTCTTTCTTCTTTTGGTATGCCCATTATTCTTATATTGCTCTTTCTGATGGAGTCGGAAAGTTCTTGTAGAGTTCTTTCATTTCTTTTAAGTCTCTTTCTTCTTCCATCTGTGTAATTTCTAGGTTTCTGTCTTCAATGTCACTGATTCTTTCCTCCATCTGGTCAACTCTACTACTTAAGCTGGTTATTTCATTCTTTATTTCTTCTATTGAGTTCTTAATCTCCAGAAATTCTATTTGGTTCTTTTCTAAAATTTCAATCTCTTTCGTAATATGCTCATGTTGTTCTTTGATTGTGTTTCTGAGTTCATTAAACTGCCTTTCTGTGTTTTCTTGCATCTCGTTGAGTTTTCTCAGAACTGCAATCTTGAATTCTCTGTCATTTAAGTCATATATTTCCATATCTTTAAGTTCCTTTTCTGGAGACTTTTCACTTTCTTTCTGAGCTGTCTTGTTGCCTTGGTTATTCATGGCAATTATGGATTTATTATTTCTCTTCCTAGACATCTACAGGAGTGGCTTCTGCAACAGGTTGATAGGAAGAGGTCTTTCTTTTGTTTTCCAGTACTTGTTGGAAAAATGTTTTATTTTCTCTCCGACTGCAGCCTTTTTTTTCTCTCTCACATGGTAGTGCTATGTGTTCTCTGCACTATTCCAGCTTCTCACACAATGGGGGGATTCCCTGGGAGACGGGCTTCTCCTCTGTTATAATTTGCCTGGGTCACAGGGCGCAGTGTCCGTGTGGGTATGCGGAGAGCTTTTGAAGTTCCAAAGCTCTTCCTGCACCAGATTCAGAGTCCGTATGTTTCAGCAGTTCTGTTTACTCCTGCAGGGATCCGCCCAGATAGGTGGGGCCAGGGGCGGGGTGAGTTGTGAGAGGTGGCCCAGAGCAATGGTGGCGACCACCACCACAGCCGGTCCTGCTTCCACACCTCCCTCCCCTTTGCCAGAACTAGTTGGGCTGCAAATCTGTGTCTGCGGTCCACAGTTCTCAGAACAGCAAATATTCTGTTCTTTTGATCTGACACTGCTACTCTTCCGCTTCTAGCACCGGGCAGGTGGGGGCAGGGCAACTCTGGGAGGGTAGGGAGGGGACGGCTAGTCTCAGTGCCTAAGGCTTCCGTTCTCTGCTCGGCAGTGAGGGCTTAAACCACCGTTTTCAGCCTTCTTCCCTCAGTCTTTTCTCCGAGGTCTCTGCCGTGAGCGTTGGGTTTAGCCGTGTTATATGTTGACCCCTCAGCCCTGTGGGCCATAAGCGGAGCCCTAGCAGTCCGAGTCCTTCCCTCTCCCGCAGCTGCGGTTGTTCCGGGATGCAGCGAGCTCGGAGCACTGAGCTAGGTCTGCGTCCTGTGCCCGCGCGGGGCTCCTTCTCCGCAGTTCTCCCTTCCCTCCTCCCCAGCTCGCGCGATTCGCCCACCTTTAGGTGAATTTAGTAGTGGGCCTCTTCCTCTTGCCTGTCTGCTGTGCAGGGAGTCCTTTGTGGAGTTATTATTGTTTGATTAGTTGTAAATTCCAGGGGAGCTTTACAGAGGCTCACCTCACGCCGCCATTTTTATGACGTCCAGTCGAAGAGGGAAGATTGTAAAGAAAGTAACTTAGCACTTATCTTGCTGTCTCTTCAGAGTAATGCTTCTCACATTAAAAAAAGGTGAACCTCAGAAAACATAAATAAACTCTACTTTTTAAAATGCACATACTCCATATAATAATTGTTCAGAATTTCTAGAAGAGAATACTCCCAAATCCTACAAGGAACCTAGTCTCATGTTTTTATATTTATATATCTCTCTTTTGACTTCATAACGTTATTACCCAGGTGCACTTCCCACTATTTCTTGATCTGAATCTTTTTCCTCCTAATAATTCCAAAAAGTTGAATGGATCCATAAAGAGAAAAATTTGAGATGATTAAAGACATTAAAATCATTAAAAAAGAAAAAAGAAGTAAAAAAGAAAAAAGAATTCAATGCTGACCTTTAAGGTAATTTTAAAAGTTTCACAAATATTTTTTCGAACAATATCATCCTTGAACCGAGACTTCACCTGTTCTGCTCACTGCTAGTCTAGGAATCCACCAAATGGTTATGAATGCATGATTAAATGAAAGAATAAATGGCAACTTTGATAGAGACAATGCTAATTTAGATTTAGAATGTAATATATATGTACATAAAATATATATAATTATATTGCTTGTATATTACGTTATATTTATTATATATTTGTATTTATTTTACACATATTATTTTATGTATTTATATATTATATTAGTTATATATTAGTTATACATTATATATTGTGTATACAATGGATATAACATGTACACACATATACATATATTGAACAAAGCTATCCTAGTATTTTTGCTAAAAACCCGCTCCTTTTAGTGCACATCCCACATCACTATATAACACACCTCTTCAGTCCTCCTTCTGATACTCTCTTGGCTCATATATTTCAGGTTCCAGACGTCTCTGAGGTGAACAGTTCTGTGGGTTCCAACCAGCCGCCCACTGGTGCCACCTGAGAGCCTGTTGGCTCCAGTCCCAGGGCTTCTCTGTTGATGTTCAGGCGTGGATCCTACAGCGCTGTGCTTGGCACCCAGGCATGTACAGAGGCAACTGTGGATGTCTTACACCTCGTGGCATGAGTTTTGATCAGTGAGAGATGGAAAGTGGTGGATGCGTTTGCCCTTCTCTCCCCCGTAGGATGAATGGGGACGACATGGAGTTTATTCAGCCTCTTAGGAGATGGTCCAATGAAACTGGGAAATCAGTCACTTAGAGGTGGCCAGCTCAACAGTGGCTCCTATTGGATGTCTCACTTCCCTGCCCAGCCAGTCTCTCACTAGCTTCTTGAGAGCGCACTTCCTAGTAAGTTTTCTGCACAAGCCATTGCCTCAGGTATTGCTTTCTGCAACACCCACTAAGACTTAATTTAATTTAATTCCTAATGTTTAATTTAAGAGGCAGGTTCTGTATCCGGTTTTCCTTTCCATTCCCATATGTCCACAACTCAACCACCCACTCTATTGTTTCTTTAAAGGAATTGAGCGATTTAAAAATAATAAAATAATCAACCTGTGGTGCGGTAATATTCTGAGATGTTGTTTTGTGTTCTTTTTCTTCTTCCCTCACTCTCAACCCAAACCTATACACAGGAATTTCTACCAAGACTGAAGATACTTGCAGGAATTTTTCTGTCATTTATTTTCAAAGTCAAAACAGTTTGAAGAGATAAGCAGCTATAGGAGAGAGATAGTCTTTGAAGATAATTGGAAAGCAGGAGAGTAAACTTTGCTGAGATGCTAAAAAGAGAGGTCAGCGGTCAGACTGAGTCAGAAGTAACAATGGGAGTGACATGGGAGGAGCCCAGGACTCATGCTCTTTTTGTGGCCAAACTCAGAGCAAGCTAGGAGACTTCTGAGGAGGTGGCCATGTAATGTCCTTTGGAAGGCTGGTCCCCAGGCCCTGGGGTGCCAGCCCTTGGCAAAGACTCTGAGACATCATGTATGTGGGGCAGATGAAACCAAAGGCTTGAAGGGAATGCAGACTGGGATAATGGATATCCTGGAAGTAACTAGCATGGACCCATACCAGGAAAAACCTTCCTGACATCTTGGCCTTTGTAAGACTTTAAGACCTTAGTCTAATCCTAGGAGGAATTCCAATAACGACAGGACTAAATTTCTTGCCACACTGTGTGGATTTAAGAAAACAAAGAAATAGATATTCATCACACACACACATCCTGTTTTTGTAGACTGGGATTCATACTTTCAATAAGCTTGTTTTCTTTAAATAGTCGCATCATTTTTTCCATGGACTAGCTACCCCAGGTCTATACAAAGGCATTGGTCAAACTTTCCCTTCAGATTATTCCTGAAAAGGGGGGGCTATATTTTGGGAGGTGTTACCCAGCTCATCACCACAGCCTCAGAAACCGCTACTTGAGCTGTTGAACTGTTGGCATTCTGATCGCAAGGATTAAAGGTCAGCTTCAGAATAGAAAGGTATAAAAAGGATTAGCCAAAGCCAGTGGCAGCCCGGCAAGGCAATAAGCATTGTTGGAGTTAATGTTGTGTTACCGCCACTGACTGCTGCAGGTGAGTCTTCGGGAGCTATCCTGCTGGAGGTCATTCTGGGCAGAGGAACTGGCATTTGGATGATTTTGTTTGTAATGAATTATTTTTCAGAGAATGGCTTCATGCCACCCTTTACTATTATTTTGATGAACAAAAGCCTGGCTTGATGAAGGGCAGTGTGTATGGTACAGTGTGAGCACATGTGCATGCATTCTGGCTCGTCATAAACAAAAGCCAGTTATTTCTCAAGGGACATGGGATATCCTAAGTGCACTGCTGAAATAAGGTCATATTTCTAAAGACAGTAGTCCCATGAAGAAACAATGGAACTAGATTTGCCGGTTTTTCTGGCTCTAGTTTATCAGGGTACCTAAGAAATTACATTTCTGTAGCTTGTGTTAAAATTCGAAGTGATGAAGGCAATTGCCAAGTCAACTTGGATACCTGCCCCTTCTCTTTGGCAAGGGTGATCACTTTTTGACAAAAATCTTATTACTCTTGGAACGCACATTAGTATGGAAAGTCATTGTTGACCACCAAGTCTGGAGGGGAGGATATTGATTAATTTTTAATGTACAGGCATCCATATCGTACCAGTCACAGTGTCAGGATTTTTCCACACATTGTTTTACTTAATCTTCCTTACAACTCAGAGAGAGGGGGGTATTCTATACTCTTTGGGGAAGATAAAGAAATTAAGGCTACAAAGCTACACAGCTAATAGGTCAGTATTTTATCAGTCAGCTATTTCTGCATAATCAGCAGCTAAAAAAAAATCACTGTGCTACACAATGATAGATATCTCTCTTACTCGTCTGGGAGGTGGCTTTGTCCCATGTGTCTCATTCTGAATCCCAGGCTGGACGTGCATTTCCTTTTCTAGGAATTGCCCATGTCCAAAGGGAGATGAAGCATCCAAGGTGATACCTCCTCCTTGGAAATAGCTAGCATTTATAACTAGGAGACCCAGGGTTTCAAAGCCCTGGGCCTTGTGCCTCTAGTAGAGAAAACTCTGGAGAGTTATCTCAGCTTCGAAACTCCTTATGGGATCCACATTACAGTTCAATTTATTCCTCTGTGGAGTCCTAATTTGCTTATTTCCCAATGAACGTTCTGCATGAACATCTCCACCTGAAAGTATATTTCCAGGGAACCCAACTAAAGATAGGGAATAATTTCCTTAAATTTTTAATTATTCATTCAAGTAATGTTCATGAAATATTTACTACATTCCTGGCACTGAGATAGGCTCTGAGGGATACAATGCAGGATATGGTAGACCTAGCCCAGGTTTGCATGGGGCTTATTGTTTTGTGGGTGAATAACTCGGGAAAACGCAACTACAGTGCAGTGTGATAAGGACATGAATGGAGTAAGCTCAGAAGGCAGAGGCTACCCATTACTGCAAATGACTACGTATTATAGGATTGAGGCAGAACATATGCACGCAACGATGAGTGGTAGGACATGTGGCTAGGGAGATAGGAGGGAGTCTAATCAAAAGTGAACTTGTGAGTAATATTAAGGCATTTGGGCATAATCAGGAGACAAGGGGAATCTCAAAACTAATGAGACATTTTAAATGAGACATAATCAGATTGGTTTTTAGAAATCATCTTGGTGATAGTCACTGTCGAGACTAGATCAGCAAGATCGACTGATAACATAACATTCTTGAGGGTTTTTGGTTCTTTTCACAAGGCTGTAAGTTAAATTTTTCTTCCTTTCTATAAACACTCCTAGCTTTCTCTTTTAGTGCTTCCTTCCCTTCAAGTCTGGACTTCTGTATATTTTGATCTGATTTCATTTTCCTTTAAGATGATTTCACTGGAAAAATAAGTTGGGATATGTAAATAGAAAAAGAACAAAAAGATTGCACGTGTATCTCGGGCATGGAGGTAGGAGTAAGCAGAAAGTATACTGTATGACTTGTGTCCGTGGATCCTCTAGAATATCTTGGATCTTAATCCACATCTTATAGACCAGTCACTTAAAATATTTTCTTGTTGTAATTTCAGTGTGTGTTCTATCGTCTCTACTCAATTCTAAGTTTGTTAAGAGTAGAGCTTGTGTCTTATACATCTCTCACTTCACTATGCATTGTTCAAAATCAAGACTTTACTAGATGTTCGGTTGATAGAATGAAAGAGTGTATCTAATTGGTGACAATGGGAGGGAGACATTTTGAAAGAAGAATAATATGGGGAGCGAAACCAGGCAGTAAACAATAGCCAAGGTTAGTTTGCTCTCTGTTCACAATTCACCCAGAAAGTTTGAGTTAGGGGCAAAATATGAGATAGTGCTGATTATTTAAAGCTTTTCTCCTTCTGCCTTGTGTCAGGAGTGGGAATTTTTAGACAGTTGGGGATGAAGGAGGAAGAAATATTTGGGTGGGGACAAGAAGCAACAGTAATAAATGGGACTCGGGTGAGACAGACAGGCGAAGGAGATCTTGAGAATCTTTCCATGTCATGGAATGTAATATGCTTTCTTTGATGCCTTTGGGAGGTTTCAGACTATATTTAAATTACTTTGTAATGCTTATTTGAATGTTAGATTTTAGTTTTTGCAGAATGCTATGCTGAGATGGGCATTAAGAAGGCTCAGTTTAGATTAGGTGTTCTATTTAGATTATGTATTCTGCCAGGAAGCAGAGGATTCTGTGAGGCTCTTTAGAAAGGCCTCTATAATACAAAGAGTGAGACACAGTCCTTATTTCGTGGGATTGTCTGCCACATGCACAAACATTCTGTGGATAAAATTGATGACAATGGATGGCACCAAAGCTCGTCTCTCAAATCATTTGGGAAATACGTCTTGTCTGATCACCAGACTGGATCACAAAACTTCCAGTGAACCAGAACTGGATTGTTCTGGAACATTTCTCTTCCCAGTAGGGAACACTTTACGTCCTTGTACCGCTCCCATCCTTTTGTAGATTTCAGCTGCATGCTAGGTTCTAGGAGATACCACGGTCATAATATGAGGAGCTTCTGCTCAATATGTTGCACATTGAGTCATTCTGGCTGCTCATTTACCTCAGACCTTTTACCTTAATTATTATAATTATGTTCCTGCCTTGTCCCTAGATTCTTCCTAGGCCTTGTTCTGAGCTCCAGTACCCTACCTTGCTCTCAGGGTTTGAGATCCTGCCTTAGTAATCTGTTAGGGGACCCTCCTTGTTTTTGCCTGGCCCTTGCCTAACTTTGGAGTTTTATTTTTATCTAGATTAGTGCCTTGATCACCCAGTACCACCTGACCAATATCTCTAATGCAAGTCTCTAGTTCTAAAGACAGCCTGTTCCCGGATCATCCATCACTGAAGTATAGCACACAATGGCTTTGGAGAAAAGGAGTCTTGCATTCAAATCTAGGATCTACTATTCACAAGTTCTGTGACCTTGGACAAGATTCTTAACCTCTCTAGCTACATTCCTTTATCAAAAAGACGGAACATCAACACCACTTTGAAGAGTTGTGATGATAAAATAAAATGACTTGTGAAGCATTCAAGGACTCAATAATGATTATACTTCTGCTGCTGCTGCAGATCATACTTTTCTGTCTGCCCCTTGTAACAGTTTGACCTCCAATTTTACTGATAATCACCTGGAATATCTTTTCCAGGTCTTGGCCTTTCCCAGGCCATCCAGTTCCATTGTGGTCAACAAGGTCCTAAAAAATACATTGAAATATGACAGCAGGAAATTGAAGTTCACAGAATGCCTGAGTATGTGTGTGTAGGTACTAGGCATTGTGTTATAGCGAGGAAGAGGGTAGACAACTCCATCACCACCTGATTTGGCACACTTTAGTCCCTTTGGTCTGTATTTGCATTAGGTACTTACCAGAGTGGTACCTCCATGCTACTTTCACAACCTGTCAAATATCTACTGCACATCAATCAAACCAGGCACCAAGGGGGTTACCAAAGTTAATAAGAAAAGAACTAACACTTACTCAGAATCTGCTGTGCAGTAGCCATTGTCTCATCTACATCCTTTATTTAATTTAACCCTCAGAAAAACCCAGTGAGACAGATTTTATTCCCATTTTATAGATGAGTAATCATGGGTTTCATCAAAAACAGAATATGAGACTTTAGTGGCTATAAGTTAGCTGAGACATCTAACCAGAAATGTACAACAGTAACTAAGTTTTGCTCTATTAATTATTTGAACCAGTCCTTATTTTGTCAACATATATTTGCGAAGAAAATATCTTAGTGGCATTTCAGAGACAGTGTTTTCTAATCCCGTAAGCTAAGGAGGCAGAAACCATGCCCAGAGAGGTTATATGAGCACCTCATAGGCACAGCAAAAGAGGAGGAAGAGTGAAATCTAAGCCTTCTATTTTTAGATCAGGAGCATCAAAAAGAGAAGAAGAGCAAGAAAGCCTATAGTATTAAAACACCAAATTAAGGTAAAATCCTTTTCTAGTATTACACATTCATATTTTTCCAATTCTGTCCCTGGATCTGCTTTGCTTATATTTCTATTTTCATTCAGGACAAAATGCTCTCGTGCCTATTGTGCTGTGTGAAGGGCCAGGAAGCATAAGGGAAATCCATTTTGTTTGCTAAGAGTATAGGTTGCTTCTCTTGGTCCTTTGAAAACTGTTTTGGGACATTTGGGGGCTTTCTTTCATTGCTGACTTGTTTTAAATGCTTGCTAGCAAGCTTCTCTTATCCTGGGGTCCCTATTTTCAGATCACACCATTAGAATGACAGTTCACTTTTAGGGAGGCAGTGGGGCCCTGATGCCAGAGCAGAGAGTGCAGAAGAAAGCATGAACCTGTGCGCCCACTGGGGCCTGCTTCATGCCAGCGCATTCAGCTGACCACAATCCTATCTGCTTCGCCAGGAACGGGCCAGAGCAGAAGATCAACAGAGACTGTGCAGCAAACTTCAAAGTCGGCCCAGTTCACCTTCAGCTTTCTATCCTCTTTCTACCAAAACAGGGAAGGGCTTTGACAAGTTGCCAAGAATTCTTCCTCACCCAAAGGGCTCACTTTCCCAGGTATTTACATCTTTTAATACTTTCATTCTTGCTTGTGAAAAGGGGGGTTTGTTTGAGGTTTATTAGGAGGGGGAATTAGCTGGGGGAATGACCCCTGTGGTTGAGGGGTTTCAGGAAGGAAGTTCTGGAAATTGTTAGACCTGAAGGCAAGGGCGGCCTTCCTGGTTTTTGTATATTTAGAGCACGAGTTCTTTCTCAGTTTCACTTCTGTTATGGCTAAGTTGCATTCCCCTCAAAATTCATATGCTGATGTTCTAACCCAAAATACCTTAGAATGTAACAACATTTGGAGGTAAGGTCTTTAAAGAGTTGATTAAGTTAAAATGAGGTCTCTAGAGTAAGCCTTAAGTCAATCTGACTGGTGTCCTTATAAGAAGAGGAAATTTGGACATAGTGATACCAGAAGCATGTACACACAGACTGAAAGATCGTGTGAAGACACACAGGGAACGCAGCCATTGAAAGCCAAGGAGAGAGGCCTCTGAAGAAACCAAACCAACTGACACCTTGATCTGGAACTTTCAGCTTCTAGAACTGGGAGAAAATAAATTTCTGTTGTTTAAGCCACTTAGTCTGTGGTAGTTTGCTGTGGCAGCCCCAGAAAACTAATACACTATCCCTTCTGTGGCCAGAGTCCCTGAAGCCAAAGATATCAGGTCCACCTTCATGCTCAGTCTCCCCTGTTGGATTGCCCATCCCTTCCAGAAAATTCCAACGGTCTAACTTTTTTGTGGTTCCTTCTGGTCCTTCTAGAATCCAAAAGGCCCCTTGGTGGTGTGGTAAGGAACGTGGTAATATAGCAGTCTCAGGACTGGTATGTTGTCTTAGGAGATAATACACTGGAAACTTATATTTTAAAGTGTCAATTTCCCTACCTGGATGTGGAAGCGAGAAGGACATGGATTATCATGGAATGATACATACTATAGAAGAACAGACAACCCTGATTCTAATTGCAGAAGAAAAAGGCGAGGAGAAAGAAAAAAACAACTTGGGTTCGCTGTGTATAAGAAATACTAATTACAGTCATTTATGTAAAACTGCTTACCATTGATAGCTAATTATCACGCAGCACAAAAACAATTATGTATATCATTAAATATGTATCAGATTAGTTTTATTTGATTACAATAATAAACTCTAGAGACATAAAATGTAAGGCCTAGGAGGTCCTTAGAGATGAACATTTAGATGTACCTCCTCATTTTACAGATGAGGACACTGAGGCTAGACTGTGGCGGCTGTTTATGGCAATGCAGGGACTGCGGCATATGTCTGTGGCTTTCCAACTATGCTTCCTGTGAGAAATCTGCCTGAGCTTAGAGCTGGAAATCAACGAAGACTGCGTCCTTCCCGACTGTTCTATTTAAGTAGCACCTGGCCCAGGGACTAGCACATCACCCTGTTGTATTTCCTTCACATTACCCAACAGTGGTTGAACTTGTTTTGTTGATTTATTTGTTGTGTTCTCACTGTGCCGGAGCCCGGAGTAGGTGCGCAATACATATTTCTCAAATGGAATCAATGAGTGAATGATTCATCAAGAGGGAGGGAGACTCGGGTACAAGGATCACATTGGAAACATGGATCTGGGACATGACCCGTCGTCCTAAAAGCAGGTGCTGAGGTGTCCCAGCACCAGTTTTTCCATCTTTCTGCTTTCCATGCTTGATCATAAGAATTTTCCATGACACTTGTTAAATATACAGATTCCCAGGCCCTTCCCTGGAAATTCAGATTTGGTGGGCCTGGACTGGGTTCCAGAAACTTATAACGTGTGTATGTGTGTGTGTGTGTGTGTGTGTGTGTTTTAAGCAAGCACTCCAGGAAATTTTTATGCTTAGTATATTCAGAAAGCACTGATTAATATATTTGTCTCATTTTGAGAGTATGGCTATCAACTCACAGCCAAAAGAAATAGAAAAAAAACCTTAATTCTGAGTAATTCTATGGAGAAAATGTTCAGAGACTGCTGGATTGTTTAAAGCAACTGTAGGTGGTGAGATGACAGGTAACATCTGAGAAAAAAAGAGCAAGATGCATTCTTTTAACAAATTGTGCCATGTCAGGCCCAGTGCTACGTGCTAGGAGGGGCAATGGCGTGAGAAACACAAAATCCCCTCACACAGAGAGCTGTGGAGGGGCAGACGAGAGACTAGGCAACTCTTTCCAGTCTTTTTAAAGGTATAATTCACATAGAGTAAAATCTCCCTTTTAAAAGTGCATAGTTCTGGGACTTTGGAAAAATACAGTTCTGTCCCCCTAAAAATTTCCCTTGCATCCCTTTCTCAAGTTCCAGGGTGACCAACTGTCCTAATTTGCCTGGGACTGAGGGGTTTCCAGGGGTGGAGACTCACTGGGCTAAAACTGGGACCATCTGAAGCATGCTGGGAGTGTTGGTCAACCATTTCAATCCACCTCTCCCTCTACCCTCAGCTCTGGAAGCTGTTGATCTGGTTTTAGTCTCTATAGTTTTACCTTTTCCAGTTTGGAATCATATGGGTCTGATGTCCTTCACTTAGAACAACGAACGAGCGTCAGTCCTGGTGTTATGTGTATCCGTAGTTTATTCATTTATATTACCAAGTAGTATTCTACTGCATGGATGTACCACAGATGTTTATTCGTTCCCCAGGCAATTTTAAGTTATTGTGAAACTGTTATTAGCAGTTTAGTGACCCTGCCACAGGGATGTGCTGCCCTTGTTATTCCTCTCTGTCCTCTAAGACTATGCTCTCTGGCCCTGTGAAAAGCATGAAGCTTGTTCATATGAACTTGCATTGCTATCTCTCACTCTGGCATCTTAATGTGTAAATATACCATAACGGAAAATGATGGTGGGTGAGGGGACACTGGAGGTGACACAGCTGTTGACAGTGGTTTGTGCTGAAGGATCACAAAGTACTACACTCATTTAGCGCACGATTCATTTTAGCCTGGATGCGCAGCCCTGAAATAGTACCTGGGAATCAGAAAAAGGAAGTCAATTGGCACCTTGCAGGAGCACAGCAAGTGAAAGAGGAGGAAAAGAAAATTTAGAACCAAGGCATCAGGGAAATGCCTGCTCTCATTAAAAAGTGCCTAGGTTAAGCACATCAGATCTAGATTTTATAAAACATCCAGGGAAAGCACCACTCACCATCACTATAGGAAACTAATTTCATCTCCTTGAGATGGTAGGAGGCAGAGTCACTTCCAGTTAATGAAAAACTTAAGGTGGGCAAAGTAAAACGGTCTCACCTTGACTCAGGAGGATATCTTTAAACAATGACAGCAAATCCAAACTCTTCCCCCCTTCCTCTGCCTTCTCCAAGAATAGACTGAAAAACACAGCCACATTTCAAAAGAATATGCATCTCCAGCTCTCTTTGCAGTCTCTCAAGCTCCTGACATTTTCTCCAGGTCAGAGACACCACATGCAAATACTTGTCTATCTATTCATGTCCTGCCACTCAGGCAGTGAGGCAAAAAAATCTGGACTCAAACCCTGCTTTGGGATAATTGCTCAGCAAACAGGATGCACATAATCCATTTTCATTATTAATACTCCAGTTAGGAGTTAGGCTCTGTGTTGGGCTTCTCATAATGAGAGGTGCCTTACAACCGAGGTGATGAAATCTACCATTCAGCTCACAGCACTGTGAGGAGGCAAAGAAACCCCCCCTGCAGCCGATTTAGATTCCAGACATTTCTGCTTCCCATAAAGCAGTGGGCTGGATGGGCCCTCTATTGAAGAGCAGGATGTGTTGATTTTCCTGCCTGGGTGATTCTGGAGAAATGTGTCTCCTGCTCATCTGCTTATCGTATATTATACGTTCTTAATATGGGTCTGATAGCTCCTTAGAAGGTGTCTGCCCCATATGATTGCACACCCTGGGAGCAGAACTGCTGGCATGAAGTAGAACAGAGTATGAAAGGGATTATCAAACAGGGCTAATTCAGATGTAACCAGCACAACCCTCGTGGCTGGCTCAACCACGCAGCAGAAACCTGGTTAGTTTTGAAAGGTTATTTTTAAAAAATGCTTGAACTAGAGGTGTTTCCTGATGAGAGTTAAAGGACTTCTTGGTGAAATCTATTCTCATTCTTGTGCAACTTGCATTCCATCTCAGTGGAAGGTGGTTTGCTATTAAAAGAAAAGATAATCCATTATCACTATGAGTCTTGAACTGCCAGGGGGAAGCCTGCAGCTGACTGGGAGGAAAGGCTGATAACTTGCATTTAAAGAAAAAAAAAAATCAATTGCCAGTTGGTGTCTTGCCATCAGTCAGAAATACACCATAAATTTGTCCATGGGCAGAGGGACTAAGTCCCTTGGAGGATTTGCAATGGGATTTGAAGACTTCCTATCTACCTCCAGGTGATTAGTTTGAGACCAGTTTGGATCTGAAGTGACTGAGTTGGTGATTTTTGTCAAGCTCTTTGGTGACAGCTGTCTGTGTTACAAGAAACAAATTGGCACTAATTGGGCTCTCCTGTTGGCATTTTGGCAGGAGAGAGCAACAATGGCTTGATTCGAGAAACTGCACGTTAATAGGAAGGGGACACCTGTTCTGGACATACCCAATCTGTCTTATTGTTGTTGATTTGTTTTTGTTTGTTTCAGGAATTTGAGACACAGTCATTTTGAGTGTAGCAATTTTTATCAGCATTCTTTCTCCTGCCTACCCCTGATACACACACACACACACACACACAATTATTAGAGAATCCTTCACAAAATAGTGTACTGATGACCGACCTATCACTCTGTTTTATCGACGATCATCAATGAGCAGTGTTGGCCAATGGCCCAACTTGGATTAAGACCTAAGTCGTCAGTGGGCAGACTTGTCTTTTTCATTCACTTGTGTACCTGGCATCCGGTCTGGCACATAGAAGATGCTGAATAAATATTTGTTAAATGAATACATATTTGTTGAATGAATGGATGAACGATCATTCTCTCTCTCTCTCTCTCTCTCTCTCTCTCTCTCTCAACTGCTAACGCATGATAATCCTTTCAAGTAGAATCGTAGACGGTTAGAGTTGGACAGGACTTTTGCAGTCACCTGAAGAAACAGATATTGTTGTTCAGAGGAGAAACACTAGGGCTTTGAGAGGTGAATGACTGAGCTGAGAACAGAATCTCTGTCTTCTGAGCCCTGCTGTGCTGCTGTTTCAATGCTTCTTCTGAGGAAGAGCAATTTCAGAACGCGAACCATTGCTGGTAATGAACAGCGCTACGGACCACGAATAGAGACGCCTGACTTCCATTTTGGGATTCTCTCCTGATTATGTGGCCTCAAGGAAGTCACTTAGTATTATTGGGTTTCTGCTGTTTGCAGTCTACTTGGGGAGATAGACAAGTAACCAGGAAATTACAATAAAGAATGCCACGTCCGAATAACAGAGGAACAACCTGAAAAACATGGGCAAAAAATACCAGGCACCATTTGGGGATAAATTATTTTTCATCTCTAAATAATCAGTACATTGAATTAGAACATGTGAGACGCGTGAGAGGGGGCCCTTGTTTTAATAAGGCTTAAGAGCCCAGGTGGCAATTTCAGAAGTGACTTGCCCAGTAGACTCTAATGATCCATGAGGGGTGGAAGTAGAGGTCAAGTTGTTCTGTACAAAAGGAGGTACAATGATTTGTGTTTTGTAATTCAGAGGAGGTAGGATAGAAGAGGCGAGACTTAGGTCAACGCAAATTTGAGGAGTCCTAGTCTTACTACAATATCTTCCCCAGTGGTGACATCTACATGGAATGACCCAAGTTTGGGTTCTCTGAAACAACTCTTTGCCACTCTGTGCCTTTGTGATAATTTTTTAGAAATAAAAGTCTCAAGAGAAAGGAAGATGTAGCATGGCTTGTTGGCTGTAGATAAATTAAATATCCAGTCACCTATAGTAACAGGCACAGAAAGAGATGAAGCTCTTCAGCCATCCAGAAACTGTCACATTCAGACTTTTGCTACAGCAAATAGCCAAACCAACAAAGTTGACTACACTTATCTTTTTTTCTAATGCAGATGCTCACACGCTTCCATAAAATGGATAGAATGAAAAAGATGTGGTCAAATCAGAAAAATGTATAATAATGATCTTATAGCACTTTACTTGAGAAGCTTCAAGGAAAGGCTCTAGTTTGGGCTACCTGGAGCCAAGGAGGAGATAGCTGTGCTCAAAGATAAAAATTTCTGCCTGTGGTGAGTAACTCTAGTCCCGAATTGGCAACTATCTACCTTTCAATTTCAGGGTGTTAGGAAAGGCCAGTAAACATTCTGTGGGACTTGGCGAAATTCATGTTAAAGAAGATGAAGGGACCCTAGCAACTCACTCCAGACTATGTAACGATCTCACCATTAGAAAGACCTTCTCACCACTGTGTATGTACTGATTCTTATGGCAGACTGTGGCTACTGAGTAGTGTGGCATTACAGAGTAGCTCTGAAATGGAAGGTCACTTCATGACGCTGAGCTGAAAGGGGAGATAATTCCCTATGTATAAACTCTAGTTTAATAATAATAGTGACAACAACAACATCTTACATTGATATAGTGCTTTTCTGTGCCAGTCATTGTCTCTATATTAACTCAATCCTCACAATCCTATGGATAGGAATCTGTTATCATCTCTGTTCCAAAGATGAAGAAACTGGGGCACAAAGCAATTAAACAACTCACCCAAGATTACACAACATGTCAAGAGCCAGGATTCAAACTGGAGATCGTGGTGCTAATGACTACACTATTATAAACTGTCAAAAAACTGCTATAGGAAAAATATGCACAAGTTATTCTCAGACAAGCAAAGCAGTCTTGGAAGGAGGCTGCTCTCATCCTTTGACCTCGAGCATACAGGTCATGAGCACCTGGTAGATCATTCCTGTGGGGCAAGAGGTAGGGCTTGTTTACCCTGGGGGATAGACACTGGTGTGTAGAGGGAAGGAGGCAGTTTGGCAAGGCTGTAAAAAGTGCCATCCCTGAAGACAGTGTGCAGGTACTGAACATCAGCAACCTGGATTTTGAGACCTGGTCTGCTGTGTTTCTTTGTATGATCTGTTTTTCTTTCTTTTCTTTCTTATTAAATTTTAATATGTGAAAGAATTAGGTTTTCATAGTCGCCTCTCTTGTCTGTACTAAAGGGAGCCATTCCTTTCCTTTGACCCCACATTGTTTTTAAGTTTTTAAATAGTAGCCTCTCGTATCTTGGTTAATGGAAAGCTGAAGAGGAAGAAGAAGAAGAAGAAGAAGTAGAAGGAGAAGAAGAAGAAGTAGAAGAAGAAGAAAGAAGAGGAGGAGGAGGAGGAGGAAGAAGAGGAAGAGGAGGAGGAGGAGGAGACGGAGAAGGAGAAGAAGAAGAAGAAAGGGTCGTTTTACCCCTACACTAAGGCTCCTGGAGTTTTACAGCAGACACTGTGGATCTCCGTCCCACATCCAGAAGACCCACCCGAGCGGACATGCTACTCCTAGAACAGACAGTGTCTGGCACGCTGATAGCTTCCTGTTTCTCCCTTTCTCTCCACTGAGGCCCTTCTCTGACATCAAGGGAGCTTGCTCCACCCAACTAGGTGCAACCTGGATGACCAAGGGGTTTAATTTCTCAAGGGGCAGACATTGGTATATGCGCCAGTCTCCTCAGACCATGGTGGGTAAATTCGGAGGTGTGTTCACAGTTTTCTAGAGGGAGTCCTGTAGGATTGAGCCCAAGGAATACTCAGCAGTAACACACTCATTAACACATCCTTTATCGTCTTTTCTCACTTCCGTGTTTTACTTCCCAATCCCTCACATACACTCTGGTCTCAGCTCCCAAATGAACTACTGCATTCAAGTCCTTGCCCCATGCTTTGCTTGTGGGGGAAGCCAAACTAGGACAACTTTGAAAAGGGGGCATATGCACCCCTGTAGCTGACTGTGGTGTAGTAGGGAGGTTCAAGGTGAAAGACTTTCCAGGAGCAGGGAAAGTCAGGGGAGAATCCCTTCAGCACTTGAGGGTTCCCCCTGTAGAGCTTGGGGATTTTAGAAATCAAAATGTTTTCCTTCACTAAAGGGAGTCATTCCATTCCTTTGACCCCCACACTGGTTTTTGTTTGTTTGCTTTGTTGTTGTTGTTGTTGTTGTCTAAGGCTGAGGGATTCCGCAAAATATGTTTTATCAAGTGAGGAACTGAAAAGACCAGCTTCCTGAATATAGATGACTGCCCTTGGTACCGTGAACCCAGGAAACAGACTGATGAGACTGATGAATCACAGGTTAGAAAACATTCTGAAAGCCCCAGTTCACTGAAAACTAAAACGATTTGAAAACTAAATGAAACTCCTTTATTCAACCATCTGGAATCAGCAAGAATTCCAGGCCCAGCCCTGAGAAATGGAGGTGACGGAATGTCATGGTCTGCTCCTTCCTTGTGTAGTTTTCATTACTGGATGAACTTATTCCCAGCTCTCCTGCATGCAGATCTCTACAGCAGGGAAGCCTTGTTGATGCCTGGCTTTCGTCATTGAAAGAGGACCTATCTGCGAGTGACAGAGTAGATGGAAGTTGGTGGTAACCCACTGGGTTTCCAGAGGAACAATATTCCCAGTTTTCTGTGGGAGACTCTAGTCAAGTAACACATGACATCTATCTAAGAAACCCAGGTTCTGCGACTCAGGTGTTGAGTCACCAAATTTTAGTGCCCAGAACACAGGGAACAACTGTCAGTCTACAGTTGACTATTTGTTCAGTTCTGGGAATCACACTTTGACAGGACTTTGACAAACTGGAGAATGTTCAAAAGAAACCATGTCATATACCGTATAAAGTAACATTTGGCGTTTTTCCCTCTGCCACTGATAAGTGCATCCTTTCTCCATCAAGTTTGGAAGCAATTGAGAAATACAGGGGGTTCAAACTATTATCTTTGTTGCTGGCAAAACTACATTCATGTAGATGGGTTGGACCTGTACCGTCTAGATTTTGGGGGCTATGCTTGCAAGGATTGAACTAATGGAACACTCTGTCACAGCCCATGTCAGTGAGCCTCTGTGGACTGCCTTATACCTTATACAGAGAGAAGGGACAGAGAAGGTCCTTCAGCCATGCCTCTAGAAGACAGCACTGGGCACTGACCCATGTCTTTTTACCACCTCATCTCTCTAGAGGTCCGCCCAAAAGATAGCCAATCAGAGGCTCGGCCTCACATGTTCAGGTCTTGGATCAATCCCCCCAGTTGGACAAGGTTCCCTTCAGCCTCTGGGAGGAAAGATAGAGGGGACAAATAAAATAGTTCTTTTTAATACTTTTGGATGGTGAAAATTCCTATCTTATGGGCCAAAACAAAATCATGGCAGAGGGGAAAAAATGGTTTTCACAATATGTTTATCTTGGGAAAGAGAAGATTTAGAGGAACACATGATATTTATCTCTGAGTATCTGAAAGTCTATCATGGAAAAGGGGGAAGAGTAGGTCTGATTGCTTAAGTACAAAAGCGAACAAAAAGGAGACATTTTGCTAGTTCTCATTATTAGGTTAATTCTGCCCTCCCCCTCAAAAGACTATCGTAGTTATTAAAAGTTTTCAAGCAAAGGTTGGGGATATTTGTAGAAGATAACTAGGCATTTATTTGCGATCTGGGAAAATTTCCTATGATCTTCCTAAACTCTGAGATTCTTTAATTCTATGAAGTCAATGCAGGTCATACAAACCTGTCTTTTGAGTAGAATGGGTAAAAATTGTTCTAAGCACAAACAACTCATATATATATATGTATATATATATATATACACACACACACACATATATATGTATATATATGTATATATATACATACACACATATATACACACACACACACATGTATGATTGAGACATAGAAAAAGAATAACAAGAGAATAGCTAAGATTACAGATAATGGCTTCATCTACCTTCCTACCAAATCCTTATTTATATACATATCCTAGTCAATGAAATGATAGGAACTTCAAATCCTAGTGATGTTTTTCTCTTAGTACAAATTCTCTCAGGAAAGACAAAAAGGACAGCTAAGAATCCTAAGTAGTTCACATTCAGAGAATTAGCCTAAAAGTAGGTGCAAAATAAATGTCAACAGTTACAACATTCCTATTTTACTTACCCACTCTCTCCACAAAAATACCTACATGGTTCACTATATTCTTTAACACATCTGCTTTCCTAGGATAAAGAGCCTTAGGAATAAGTGGGCTACAGTTAGGAATAAATTGGGAGACACCAGGAAAGGCCCCTGCTTGAAAGGAACTCATCTTCTCTACTGCTTACAAATTCTTCCATGAAAATTTATTCCTATCAAAATGAAAATATCACTGGAATGAAAAAAAAAATTAGAACCGTAAGAGAGCTCTCTATAGGGCTTACTATAAATGACCCCCAGGAATCAATGACATTTATGTTATTATTGTTCTAAAATTAAGCTCTAATAATGAATTAGGCCATAAGAGCTAAAACCCAGAAGCATTTGCCCAGGGACAAAACATAAGTTTTGCTGTTATCCTCTATGCTTGCCTTCTCTTTGTGGTATCCAGTTTCTTTATCTTCTGGCATGTCTAAGCAATGCCTATCACTTATAAATTCCTTTCATTTCTCCATTTTTTCCACATTGTATAGGTTTTTGTCTATGAGCTTATTGAATGAGGGACCAAGTCTTATGTTTCTGTGCTTCTAAGAAGCTGAGTAGCCAAGTGGAAAGATCATGAACTTTCCAGTTGGACCAAACTTGCTTTGAATCTCACTTAGCCACTTTGAGGCTCAATTTCCTCCTCTGCAGGAGGTTTTGGCAAACTATTTTATCTAGATATCTGACCCAGTGTTTAGCACAGTGTCAGGAGTCTACTAGATTCACCATAGGAGTTTGTTGAATGGTTGTCAAATTACTTGACAGTAAACAGGATTGCTCTGAGATATTGGGAGAGGGACAAGGAGAAGAAAGGAAAAAGCAGTTGTGTGGTAGAAGGCTAGCTGTCTCCAACATTTTCCTCGTTTACTGACTTACTAATTAAGTCTATACTGAGTTGGAAATTTTGTGTTTGATTTCCTACACTGAGATATCTGGGTAAAGCAACTATGATGTCCTTATAAATGGGAAGGAACTGTTTTATTTTTTTATTTTTTTTTTACTCTTCTCTAACAAGCTTTTATTTTGTAGAGTTAATAGCTCCAAATGTTTTTTTCTTGTCTGCACAATAAATAATTGCCTGGTAGCAGTACTTGAGATAAGTGTGACATTCACCCCAGAAAACACTTCTGTCTGTCCATACCTGGCTTAATTAAATTCTAAACTTCTTGATGGCAAACAACTTTCTTTGTCCCATGTCTAGCTCAATGTCTTTTACTTCAAGTAACAGGAAAAACAACTCCAACTGGCTTAAACGATGAAGGAAACATATTGTCTAATGTAACAGGAGTTCTGTGAGTAAGGGCAGTGGGGTACCAGGAAGGGGAGTGTGATGGCAGTGCTATGCCTTGTGGGAAGGCGTAGTACCACTAGAAGGTAATTTATCACTAGTATTGTTGAGAACTGCCAGTGCAAGGTGATAAGGGAAAGTAGGCTGACTTTTAGTAATTGTGATTATTATTCTAATATTCTCCAAGGTCGATACACCCCCATTTGCCTTACCTGTGGTGGGCTGCTCCCACTGCCCCTCTCATGATACATTATTGGGAAAGGGTGTGTTTACCACCCTCCCTACTTGCTAAACAGGGAAGTAGGTTACAGAGGAGAGGTAGGGGCACAGGAAAGGTTTTACATCTACTCATCTGTTTGATTATGTATCTATTACTTTTATTCATTTCTTCACGTTATTTCAAACTGATTCAACTGCAACAATTTTGTGGGCTCATAGAACATTCCCATCAATGTGGCCATCCTCCTGCAGATTTCTTGGGTGGCGGCATCTTTTCTATGAATGGTTAGTCACGAATCTTTCCTCTGCTCCCTGAAGGTGAGACCAAGGTTTGCCTTCAGGTTGTCGCTGTTGGGGTCCGTCTGCCCCGAAAGGTGGCCCTATGATGATGTGGTGTTGTGGCTAGTCTGCACGGCCCATGACTGGTACTAAGGAATCATGTATCGTTCACCCTGACAAACTGCAGGGAGTGCAGACCAGTCTCAAAGTGCCAGCTGTCTCCTGGCTGTTAGCCCTGCATATGCCCTCTAGAGGCAAGAGGTAAGACTGATGCCATGGTTTCTCCCAAAGGCAGGGAGGGTAGAGGAAGCCCAGTCAACCTCTCTTGGTGTGAGGTGAAGCCAGTTGGTACCCCTTCCTGTTTCCTCTGGAGCGGAAACTGCGGCATGGTAACAAGTCTTTCTTAAATAATATTGTCTTCAAAATACTCCCTCCCCTTCATACTCTTAGCTCAAGAATTGGAGAGCTGGTTTTTCACAAAGTCTTTTGGAAGTGCTACATTTCAAGTCACCTTCCATGCATACGTGCTCTTTATTCCATGAGTGTCTTTGTCACAAGTGAGGTAGTGGTAGTTTTATCTAACATCAGGTTACATAGACATGACAACATCCAACCCATCCAACAGAGGAATAAGACATTCCTCCTCTGTGCCTGTGAATCTGTTTCCAGTTATTCCTGAAGATTCCCTCCCACATCCCGCTGCTCGTTATTGGGTCACATGTCCTCTCCCAAACAATTAGCTGGCCATGTGAACAGTAACAGCAAGAGTGGCTCAGACTAGTTAATGTTTATCCTTGAGTCAGAGATACGGTCACCTCCAAGAGCACATGGTTATGGTAGAGAAAGATGATGCATGACCAAATTTAGGGAACAGGTACCCAATGACATCTGCTAGTTGGCATGCAATATCTGTCCAATGCTAATGACTTTGGAAAGCTCAGAGTCAAGGATGCCTGCCAGTAAGTTCAATCTACCCTAAAAATCATTAGGCTTTTGGAGGTGCATGACAGGGTTAGAGAAGGTATGGATGGGGCTACACAGATAGCTCCAATCAGAATGAAGATGGGCTGGCCCTGAACGGATCTGCGGGGCTGTCAGTATGCTTATGGTTTCCTGCTTGTGAACAGACAGCAGGTGAACGTCACTCTCTCTGTAGGCTTTTCCTCCGTAGGGAATTCTCCCCCTACTCACATTTGGTCAAGTTGAAAGACCTCACTTTGACATGCTGGAGTGTGCTTTTCCCTTGCTTCTCTATGGACAACCCAAGGCTTCTCAGATGAACTCACTGGACTCTTGCTCCTTTGAATCTGTGGTGAGAACTCAGTCAAGTACAGACTGCTACCCAGCATGTTCTGGGGACCTTGTGCCAAGCACCCTTTCTGTCCTGATTTGTGAGATACTGCAGCCTGCTTCTCAGTGTCAACCAGGCCTATTTGTGTCAAATTATGGTACACTCAGCTACTAAAGCTGGGTTGAGACCTACAAATTCATTTTCACATGCAACTTAAGCCAAGACTTTTTCTCGGGCGTGCAGTGGTGTTGAAGAGAAACGGGATGCTAAGGACCAAACACGTGGTATAGGAGATTAAAACCTTTCCTCAAACCCTGCAGTATTGGCCCATTGTGCTGCCCTGTCTAACTCTGATTTCATTTGCTCCTGAGAGAACAGTTTCTAAAGTATCCCTACCCCCATTCTTGGGATATAAAAACTAAAGTTGTATTGATGGGTTTCTATTTGTTTTGTTTTGAACATGGTGTACAATATCTCAATATTTTTTTTCCCAGGGCTTAATTTAAGATCTAGGTTATCAGTTATCTAGACTATGTTAGCTCTCTGCAGAATTAATTATAGCTCTTTTTTTTTTTTAAAGCACCACTTGGGAGGGCAAGAAATGCAGTCTAGACAAATAATGAAGGTGTTAAGAAACACATCCAACATAGTATATGTGTATGCCTGTGTGGCAATATACTCTTATACGTATAAGCAGAATATACACAAAGATATGCAAATGTGTTATATCTATAGCTACGTGCTATATCTAACTCAGGATGGAGAGGCAATAGTAGGCAGGCAACGCTCAGGTGCTGAATGTCTTCACAGCTGTGTTCCTTGAGCCTATTTACATTTTTTAATTTTTTCTTTTTGGAAGAGGTCTGGGTGGGCTCCGAGGTGGAGGGAAGTAAAAAGGAGATGTGATGACTGGAGCAGCTCACTGCTCATTGATTTACCCCTCAAATCTTAAAGTTCTTAAAGTTGGGATCTTCACCTTGGCTGTCCCCTCGACAAATCCTAGGTTCCATTCTTTCTTGGAGAGCAGAGCAGAGCAGATACCATTTGATCTTGTGGCATCCCAAAGTGGGTGCTTTTGAGAAAAGGGAGTGGGAAGTTGATTACCATGGATTCCTAGTTCTCATCATTTCCTACATAGTCAGAGGCTCCTCTTCCTACAAAGTTCTCAGATTCTTGGGATTTTCAGAGCTGCACTAAATTGTATATAATTTGCACATTCCTGCAGCCAATATTAAGGAGAGCTAATATTTACATAGTGTTTTTTATGCGTTAATTCGCCAGGTACATGCAATCATTATCTCCCTTTTATAGCGATGGAAACAGAGACATAGAAGGTTAAGTAACTGACTAAAGTTCCCAACATTGGTAAGACGTAGACCTAGAATTTGGCAGTCTGGTTTGGGGGTCTGAGCTCATAACCTGCTATGCCCTCTACACTCTGCCATGCTGTTCTTGTTTTGCAATCAGAGGCAATACGGGGCCAGGTGTCCTCTAGAGACTGACACTAGATGCTTATCTGATTGCAAAGTCATGGAACTAGAAAGAAGCAGCACTTGGGTGTCCAGCTCACGTTCGTTCTGCTCTGTATCCTACTGGTGTGTCAGACGTGGGGGAGTCTAATCTAGGCATTCTGTACATAGACATCACCACATCTTACAGAAGGATAGAAGATACTCTTCCTATGTTTCTGAAAGCCCCTGCCCGGTCAGTCACCCAGAAGTACATGGTGAGTCATGCATAGAGTAGTGTTCTTGAATGGCATCACTAGACTTGAACTGCTTAGTCTTTAGCACTGGTTCTTGTTATTAAGGACCGATCATATGCAAAATATGCCTTTCTAGTAACCGTTGTTAAGGTGTAGGAACATATAGAGGAGGGAGGACAGTGAGGCAGAGAATTAGCGTAAGAGATATCAAAAAGAATGAGATCAGATTTCACCCGTCAGCGTCAGGAGGACCCTTCTAAACTTACCCCTTGCTCTCTCTCCAAACAAAGCCTTCCTGTCTGCCAAACACACTTTCCCACATCCCCTGAATGTGTACGCCCTGCCTCTGAGTTACTGCCCCTGCAAACTGGGGCCCTCTTTCCCATCCTCTGTGTGTGAGGGACTCTTACACAACCTTTAGGCCCTACTTAGGATTTCATCTCATCCGCACAGCCTTACCTTAGCCCTTTCATTTCTAAGACTGTTAAAAAATGGCTGGGACTTGGCAGAACACGGTCGAGGTTCACATCTGGGGATGTGTGATTAGGCATAAAGACTTATCTGTGGTCCAGGAGGCAGTATCTGGGTCAGACTGTGGGCCCAGTAACTGTGGTTTGTGACAAGGCTCTGAGAGCTGTCCTGGTGCTGAGCCCGAGTTCTGGGCAAGTCAAGCGACATCCATGTTAGCGCCAGACGGTCAAGCAGCCAGGTGTGGTCAAGAAGATCAGGCATCAGCAGCATTCTTTTCAAGCCTAGTTGTGCCCAGGTCTCATCCAGGTGGGCCTCACTCTCTCCTCCAGTTTGCACCAGTATACTTACTCTGTCATTTACATGGCATTTGATCATTTATCCCTTCGTAGTGCTACTAAACGTTTTCTGTGTGTTGTCTCTCCAAGCTCCATGAGAAATAGACACACACACACACACACATACATACACACACACACACAGAGGGTGCCAAAAAATGTATACACATTTTAAGAAAGGAAAAAACTGTATTAAAATTGTAATAATGCACACGGATAACAAAAGATGAATACAAGTCACGTTTGACTTCTGCAATTACAAGAGGTGCTCAAAGTGGTTACCATCAGCATAATTTTAATACAATTTTTTCCTTTCTTAAAATGTGTATACATTTTCTTGGCACACTCTCTGTGTGTATATATATATGTATACATATACACACGATTATACTGTGTATATCTGATAGCCATGCCAGAAATATCTACTGCAGAAATGAATCACAAAAATCCTGTTGAATTATGTCCCTCAAAGAAAAAATGATATGTTAGAGCCTTAGTCCCTCAGAATGTGACCTTATTTGGAGATGGGATATTTACAGAGGTGACCAATATAAAACGATCCAATATGACTGATGTTGTTGCTTAAAGGGGAAATTTGGACACGGAGACAGGCACACCTAGAAGGAAGACAGTGTGAAGAGCCAGAGGGAGAAGATGGCCATCTATAAGCCGAGTGGGGAGGCCTGGAAAGAATCCTTCCCTCACAGCCCTCAGGAGGAGCCCACCCTGCTGACACCTTGCTCTTGGACTTCTGTCCCCCAGAATTGTGAGATGATACAATTCCCTTGTGTGAGTAACCTAGTGTGTGGGACTTTGTTATGGCAGCCCCAACAAACAAATATACTGTCTATTATTTATTGAGCTCTTATTCTGTGTGAGGCTTTGTTTGAATCACTTTACAAGTATTAACTCCTTTAATCTAACAAATTCTCCACCAGCCAGGTATAGCACAATATTACCCAGGAGAAGAAACTAAGACCCAGAGAAGTTAAGTAAATTTCCCGAGAGGGCTTACATAGTAAGTGGCAGAGCTAGAATTTGAACTGAGGCAGTCTGGCTCCAGAACACGTACTCTTAACCAGTATCCTATAGTGCTCCAGTAAGTACCCTTTGTCTAAAAGACTGCAGACTGGTGGGCTTAAGGCGATAGTCACTTCACATGTGTTGTTTGATCTTGAGGTAGAATGTATTTCCCAAAGATGCATGAAACCACATCTCTCAACCTACATGCTGTTACGTGGTGCCACCTTGCTACTCCCCTCAAGAGATAGAGTCCATTTTTCTGCTTACATTTGGCTGGGTGGGCATTGTGATTACTTTGACAAACAGAATTGGATGAAAATGATGCTGCGAAAGAGCCAAGTGTGGTTTTTAACTGGCCCAGAAGGTTCTATTTTCTGCCTCTTATAAGTTGGCTGCCTTGTAACTGTACAGCTTCTTGGGACCACCATACTGTAAGAAGTTCAAGCACATGGAGAAGCCCCAGAGGACGAGACACCATTCAAAGAGAGAAAGACACAGAAAGACAGAGAACCAAGGAGCATAGATATAAAGGCACTAGCTAGATACGGGGGAAAGAATCCAGCACTGCGGAAGTGGGTCCACCAGCCCCAGTTGCCTCAGCTGATGCCACATGGATCGGAAGTGAATTCCTCAGCCGTCGAGTGATTATCTGAGCCCTTCTCAAATTCCTGAACCACCAGGCATGAGCAGAATAAAATGGTTGTTGTAAGCTACTAGTTTGGGGGTTGCTTATTACTCAGCATAGATTACCGATACAAATCCTGACAGTGTTTCAAAATAATTTAAATTTGTTTTCAATGGTTCCAAGTTGAGACCGTTTTCACACCCACAGCTATCTCTCCCACACCAGGATTTTCAGCTTTTCCTGAAGAATAGAAGAGTTAGCTCTTCCTACTTAGCAATAATTGCTTGTGATGGAGTAGAGCTACCCTTTAGATGGGGCACATGCATTCTGCAGAGTTCCCTGGAGCCCATATCAGACCCACTTTCTTCCTTTATGCTATCTGCCTATTCCATCCAGACATCTGAGATTTGCAACGTAGCTTCAGCTGTTGCATTAAAGCCTCCCACCCAGTTCCCAACTAGTTCAGCAACATTCTCTGGCTCCTTCAGATAGTCACACAGCTGCACCAGGCACGGGAGCCTCTGAGCCAGTGGCCCTCTCCTCCTTTCCTCTAGTCCCTCCGTGTATGTACCATCTCCACACTCAGGAGGGTGGGGGCGCACAGCCAGGCCGTCGTTCTTTCCGAGGCTTCTCTTGTTTGCTTGTTCACTACCGCAGGAGGGGTGCTTCTCCAAAATTGAAACTTCATACTGTGCCATTCCTTCATCTCATTTCCAGGGCCCCTGCTGCGTGACCGTGTGACACATAGTCATTCTGTGAGAATTGAGAAGGATATTGGCAGTTTGGGAGCTGTTGTTCCTGCTTATGTATGCAAAGAACATAATTGCTAAGTGCATCATCTGCTGTAATTTACACATCCACATATAGCACCGAGCAGGGCATTCTCTTCTTCCATGGGCACCCAGGGTTGAAGTTGGGTACACACAGTGGCCTAGAGAGAAGCTGGCTGATTTCCAAGGCCCCAGGCGGCCCAGTGGAGGACTCGAACAGCGAGGTTTCTAAGACCTCCAAAATGGGACTGGCAGACTCTCTCCTTAGATGATTTAGAATTTTTGCAGGGAAGATACAAGGGATAAATCTGCAGCAACTCACCTCTTTGGTATTCTTTTCAAATGAGTTTCAGGCCCTTTATAAGAGTTAGTTGTAATGATAGATCTAGGATTCGCAGCTATGTGCGAGCAATAGTATTAAATAAGGGCTGATCTCTGCTCTCAAGACACACACCTTGGAGCAGAGCAGCTCGACGTCTCTTGAGAGGATTTCCCTGGGGAGAAAGCTCTTCTGGTGGCAGATTTGTTCAGATGTGTCAAGTCTGACCAAATCTTAAAGGGGCACTGCTCTTTAATTTGGTTCCACTCTTGGGTTTGCATGTGTTACTAAGGTGTATAAAAAGTTTCACTGGCAGATTGTAAAGTGGGAAGGGGCCTTTTGGCAGGACACTCAGCATTCAGCCTAATCCATTGTAACAGTGTGGCGAGAATCCCCAGGTTGTACTCCAGGAGTTCAGTTTTCTCCAGAAGATACAGATATGACAGCACTGTATCCAAAGTTGTACAGAGTAGAATAAGGTATCAGTTCTCTCCACAAAGTTATATTTTAAGTTTATGTTTTCGGTGACAAAATAATACAGCTGAAACAATTATTTTGGAGGTCTGGAAAAAGAAAATGTCAGGAAACTCCAATCCAGGCATTACAACAGATAGTCAGACTCGGATATCAGTTTTCCTGGGTTTGAATCCTGACTCTGCCACTCAGTAATGTGACTTGGGCAATTCATATAACCTCTCCCTCAGTTTCCTCATTTGTAAAATGGGTATAAGTGTGCCTCTATCAGTGTCACTACTGATGTTAAAAGACTTAATACATGAGAAGGGCTGAGAACAGTGCTTGGCAGTTGGTGAGGACTCAAAGAATGACAGCACTTAGCATTTCGTCTGTAATTCTGTATCACGAGGATGTTCTTTCTAGTCCTTGCAATTTCCTGTATAGGTTCCTCATTAGATGTCAGAACAATACCCCCAGTCGCCAGGCCCCTGAGAGCTGTTAGTGAAGTTCATTTCCTAGCGGCAAAGGGAAGAGGAGCAGAGCTGGACTTTGTACCCACCAGGGCTGCACTACCATTGGGAGGTGTCTTACCTTTCTCCACGGGGTTAACCTTTTCAGATCTCGATTTCTCCATCTGAAATGGGGACAACAGTTCCTATCTCAAAGGACTGTTACAAGTTGACCTATATCCCTGCAAAGATGTGTCGAAGTCCTAAGCCCCAGTACCTGTGAACGTGGCCTTATTAGAAATAGCGTCTGCATAGATGTAATCAAGTTACAACGAGGTCATTAGGGTGGGCCCTAGTCTAATACGACTGGTGTCCTTAAGAGAATAGGGACACTGGGACGTAGACACTACCCCAGAGGAGAACACCATGCGAAGACAAAGACACAGAGGGAAGGCAGCGATGGGAAGAGGGAAGACGGAGGCAGAGGTTGGCATTATGCTGCTGCAAGTCAAGGAAGGCGTGTGGCCACCAGAAGCTGGAAGAGGTAAGGAAGTCTCCTAGAGCCTTGCTTGAGAGAGAGCACAGCACTGCCAACATCTAGTTTGGGACTTCTAGCCTCCATACCAGTAAGAAAAGAAATTTCTGTTGTTTTTAAACTACTTAGTTTGTGGTACTTTATTACACAAACCTAGGAAACTCAGAGAGACAGTGTGTATACAATGGACTCATAACAGTGTGTGGCCTGGGGCGGGTGCTCAAAAGTCATTATTCTGAAGGCTACAGAGCAGGGAATACTATGCTCTGTATTTGCTATTGAAGAGATAGCTTAATTGGCCAAAGGAGCAGGCTAAGTTCTTTCGTATGCACATGGGATCCTTCAGAGGCAAGGTTTCAAGGGGGAGCTCTTCTGTTTGCTCAGAGCTTTTGGTGAGGGAAAGTGGAGCCCATGCAGGCCTTCAACCACTAGAGGGCATTTGAAGGACATCAGATCAATAGGAGCTGACCTCCTGTGTGGTCAGCCAAAGGCCACACGTTCTGTGTGGCCCACTGTGCGAAAGTAGGAAAAAAAGGACTCAAACAATGAATTTACTTATTGGTTTCTTTTGGCCAGTAGCTAGCCAAGTATTTGAGTTAGGAATTCTAAGCAGGTAGAGTGTAAACATCTCAGCATGTGTCTTGTCTGACTTGGTAGTGGTAGCTATTGCTCCATCTGTGTAGGATCAGGCAGGACAAAGAACTCTAATAGAAAAAGAAATAATTTTAAAACAACCAAAGAAAATAAAAACAACAGATTTAAGCCCATTAATGCTCAATTAATAAAAATAAGCAAGGCTATTAAAATAGGAAGCCCCAAGACTGGACACCTGCCACACAAACTTTGGAATGGTTCAAAGTAGAGCCCTAGATGAGAATTCCATTTGATGAAGATCCTTGTAATTCAGAATCTGGCAAGTGACTAGGGGCTGAACGGGAAAGGCTAAACCCACAGAGGCAAGGTCAGGATCAGAGACTTAATTCTGTCTCTTTCGCAGTGATTGACATCCTGGCTGACTCTGGACAATTCACTTAACCTGTCTGGGTCATTATTTCCCAGTGTATAAAACAAGGGTAATACCAGCCATCAGATTAATTTTCTAGAGTTCATTCAGGTCCCCTAATGAAAGGCACATTATAAACACAAATTGTAATTATACCTGAGAGTGCTTTTTCCTCTGAGGGAACCAGAGGGCTTTTCTGTCTTTGAAACTTCAATTATGAAAGTTAGAATCTTATGCATTTGGCAGTGGTGGACAAAAATTTATTCATAATATGAATCATATAAGAGCAGGTTAATGATGCTCAGAATCTTAAAGTGGGGCATTACTGACGTGAACAAATTACCTGGAACCTGGAGACTTCGAGTCTAGTCATTATTTCACTAATTAACCCTGGGGCCTTGGGCAAGTCGTTTCACCTCCCTGTGCCATCGCCATAAAATGATGTGGTTTGATTGGTTAGCCAAGTATTTTCCAAACTTCAATCATTGTCTTCATGATTTTTGACATATCTAAGAACCATCTATATTATTATGAACTTGTTGACATTTCTTTGTTTTATTTACTTAAATACATTGATCTTTTAAACTTAAATGAATATTGCACACTATAACCTTGATGTAAACAATATTGATAACATTCCAGGTTTAGTGTGTTATATATATCGATATATCTAAATATATAGTATCTGTGTGTGTTTGAATATATTTTTTCATTACTCATTAAAAGAAGATATGATTATTAGAAAAAACATTAATTATCACAAATATAGTAAAAGTAAATATACATATTAGAAAATATAATTAGGAAAAATACTACGTATATGCCACCTTAAAGTAATCTCATATACTTTACCATATGTACCCATCTCGAAAAAATATTGACCTACATTATTCTTCCCAAGCTATGAGCCCATGAAAGAAATTAAAGTAAGTATAAAATAAATAGAAGAGCAGCTGATGGTTTTGATAAAATTTGGATGTATGGCATAGCAGAGAAGCTATGAATTTTTGAGACTGTTTTTTTTCTACCAGATAGATATATCAATGCCTGATACTGTTAAGTCAGAAAAGGATTGGCAAAAACAGCATCAAATGGATATTGATGGGAGAATGTTGGGAGTAAATGTCCTTTAAAAAATATTAACTGAAAAGACAGATCCTCAAGGGAGGAGAGAACTCATCCCACAAAGTCAGGATTTGTGTTGACTGTAGCCCAGAAGGTGGCAGAAAATAAGGTAAACTTAGAAAGAAAGTGTTTATGTCAAAATATTTCATTACTTCTTTCTCTTTAGAAGGTGAGTGTGTACCAGCAGCTCTACAGTTGTTGGTTCACTCAACTGGTAATGTGCTCTGAGTACGGACCATGTTTCAGGGCCTGTTCTCGGCACTGGTGATACATCTGTGAATAAAGTATACGGGATCCGTGTTCAAGAATCACCCCTGTGTATGCATAACTGTAAGATGCATACCCAGTCCATTTACTTTCCTGAGTCTTTATTTCCTCACCTTTAAGTGGGTCTAACAATATTTCCTAGGACAGTTTAAATTGACAGAAGATACGTGAAAGGACCTGGCACGGCACAAATAGCAAATGCTACATAAATGCTAGCTGAATTTGAATCTGAGAATCATAGCATTAGAAAGGAATTTAGAGATCATCCACCCTATTCTTTCCCAGAAATAGAGCTGGAAGCCCCAAGAAATTTAAGCTGAGGGACACAATATGGAGGCTTGGCCTGTTGCCCTGTTGCTCCAGTGTAAGATTTTTATTGTTTGGTCATGCGATTGAATTTCAGATAGGTGATTCTACACTCAGACAGAGATACAATCAAATGTAACAGTATATAGTCACCTAAATACATTGCCACACCAATATATTCTGGTTTAGTGATAATCGTTCATGTTGTCTAATCAATCCCACTGAGTTTTAGCTTTAGGTAAAAAATTTCTGTATTATCTGCCATTAGGGTTTCTAGGGTTACTGATATGTTTACCAACTTCATTATATTCCTTAATACATGGCCTGGCCTGGATCACATTTGAACAATTATATTTCCACTTTCCTATTACAATTAGGAATGTAGCTGACTCAATGCAAGACCTGGACAAGAAGGGTTCCTGCCCTGGGCCCTGTGTTTTGGAGGTCTCTTCTCCAGCCCTCCTCCAGTTGCACTGCTAACCCTGGAGCAAGGAGTCCAGAGGCTAAGAGGAAATGCCTACTGGAGCCCTAGCATCTCCTTTTAAACCATACTCCTGGGACCTGGGACCTGGGACCTTGGAATTTCTTGCCCAGATTATTCTAGCTCTTGAAGGCCTTCTCCATCAGGTCTCTCTTACTTAGGTAGACAGTGTACTGGCATTCACAAACCTAGGCCTACGGGGTGATCAAGGAGAGGGATGGTGATAGACAGCGCTGGAGAGTACAGGTTACGGTGTCCACATACCGATGCAAGAGGCCCTTCGGAGAGCAGGGCAGAACGGGGTGGGGGAAATAAAAAGAAAAGGAGTTCAGCTATGGAGTTTTATTTCTACTTTCCCTCCAAGCCCTGTAAATGTTTTGTTGGACCTGATTTTGCTCTTGATGGATGTCTGGTTTGTTTCTTCTCCCTTTCTTCTGATGGCTTCCTTTTGTCCATTCACTACTGTTTGGCATGTCTATTGAAGGCTGATCGGGGCAGAGAGTAAAGGTTAAACTCAGATTAGATAAAATGTTTTCTAGAATCACAACATCTTAAAATCTGAAGGGACCTCAGGGGTCATTTCTCAAGTCCATGTGGGTAAGAAAAATGAAAGCTGGAAGACACAAAGACAGATAGCTATGTATATAAACACATGATTAATCTAAAATCTCATCTTTGCTTATTTTTACAATCTTCTTTAGCTTTCAAGGTACGTGATTATTAACTGGTGGTACTAAAACGTGATTTGTTCTTCGACCAAAGGTACTTGCAATTATGTGTGTTTGGAATTGCATTTGCATTTGCAGTCACGATATTGCAAAGTCGCTCTGTGACTGTTTTGTACTCTGCAGACTGTTCTGATACAAACATAATTCTTGGTCAATTTCATGTAACTCTGAAGCATTTCCATATCTATTTACTTTGTGCATTTAACTAATAATATTTTTAAGTGCTCATGACTGTCCCTTTCCCTCTAAAAATCATATCTGTTCTGTGTTTTACTCCTTTTGTGGCCTGCTATTTGTCGAGGTTATATGATATTCTCATCTAGAAGACAATGTCAATAGCCAACAAAAACGTAATGGTTCCTGTCTCAAGCAGTGTTATAAGACCAGCCTTTAGTCCCTGAACTAAAAAAGTCAACGTCTTTGAATTTTTAGACAGGAAGCCAGATCTGGAAAAAGAGATAATCATGTGACCCTAAAGCTTTTGGAATTGTTTCAGCCACAGAAGCAGCTTGAAGGAAAATGTTTTGGGTGGCAAATGGAATCAACCCTTCAACACCCAGTAGAAAACAAACAAAGCTAGAAGAGTCAGAGAACCGACTGCACTGCATTGGGTCAGTTAGCAGTGCAGAAGCAAGCAGCACTGAATGGAGAGTGGAGTCTGCGAAGCCCAGGAAATGCAAAACATATGATGAGACAAAGGGAAACTGAGAGAAGAAGAACTCCTGCAAGAGAAATCAACAGCAACTCTAACAGCTCTAGGTAGGGTAGATGCATCCCAGAAATTACATTCAGTGACAAGGACAGTGCATAGTGTTAGGCTCTCTGTGGATGGAGAAGAAAAGAGCCGGTGACAAAGAGAAGATGAAAGAGTTGTGTGGTGCAGAAGGAAGAATGAAGTATCTCCATCTCAATACAGGAGACTTGAAAAGCATAGACTAGCTCTGCTCTGTGTAAAAGGAAGAACATTTACATTTCACTATAGGGACCTGGAATATAAAATTTTAAACTTTTGTCTGTGTGATATACACCGTGAATGATGTTCCCAGACAAGGCTTCTTCTGATGGGCTTGGAGTCCATCAGGGATGGGGCAAGATAGCTGGGGCCCTGCCACTGCCCTCTCCCCTTCTCCAAAAGCATGTTAGAATGCAAGGAAGTAATGTGCATTTCCACATGGCAGGAAGGAGCCCCTCCTCCTGGGGGACAGCACTGACCATAGCTAGGAGCAACGAAAGACAGCATTTGGTAATGCAACTCAAGGCTAGGTTTAAGCAAAACACAGAGGAGGTCCAGCTTGGGCATGTGAATGTTTACTCTACATTAGGAGCTATTTACCCAGCCTCCACTGTGCGCTCTCTGTCTCTCTCTCTCTTTCTACACACACACACACACACACACACCCCTTGAATGTAAATGTAAAGGACCTGATTAATGATCCATGCTGGTTGAAGGGGAGAGAGGAAGAACACAAAAGTCTCAGTGCCTTAAGGAGATTTGGTCAGAAGAGAAGAGAGATATGCCTAAAGGTGAGGGTTGTTTTTCCTACAGTGATCATGAAACACACAGCCACGGGGGGGAAGCCCAAAATACTCAGAAAATAGCATGTATGCCTACTGACTATGTGGGCGAGGACAAACCCATTGCATTGTGGACTTTCTATAAATTACAAGCTATGACTCAAAGTCGAAGGCAAGAATTTTTATAAAATTTCTCAGAATGATCAGGGTGTGCTTGACTTGTGACCAGGGTAATGTCCTCAACCTCCCCTTCACTGCTGCGGGCAGAGTCCTGGGTTACACGGGGATGATCTGGAATCTACACAACTTTGCTGTGTGAAAAGTCAATCATAAACATAAGCATTTTTGTAATTACATTACCTGTGACAGACCTCACAGCCTGTGAGGACCCCTCTGTGTCACGCTACTGAGATGTGCAGCATTGAGATAGTCCTTTTCCCTGAATGGCATTAAGACTGAGAAAAGAGAATAGTCAGAAGTCGATTTTTTCCCCGTGTGTGTGTGTGTGTGTGTGTGTGTGTGTGTGTGTGTGTGTGTTCTGTGTCCTGGGAAACTGGGGGGCAGCACCTCTTAGTTTTGAATTAGAATGCTGTTCATTAGGTGTGTGGTACTCAGAGAGAAAAAGAAACATTATGTGGACACTGCTTTCCATGACCCAAAGCTGTTCCAAAGGGCCAAGGATTATCTAATTTTTTGAAGGTTGGTCCTGGCAAGTCAAACTGAAACAGGGCAGTGGAAACCTAGATCAAGATTTTTAGTAAACAGTTTGAGCTGAATCTTGAATAGAAGTAAAGGTGTTTTGATATCAGAGCTACAAAGAAAGAATCACATGGGGAGGCATTTATGGGGATTATGAAGGGGACATTAGACGTAGAAAGACACAAAGCATGAGTGCAGGCTCCTAGGAACTTCAACGCAGGGTCCATACAGGTCATGATACACTGGGAGAAGAGTAAAGGAGAGGAATGGAAACAGGCCGGATACGTCTGAACCCAGGGAGCTGTGAGCTGGAGTGTGGGTGAGGGAGTGACTGCATCTCTAGGCAAATTGGCCAGAGTCAGAGACATCCTGAAAAGTGACTTGAAAGATACTGTAGGGTACTTGTAGTTCTAGATTTACGAAACTATTATGAGAATAGTACCGAGAATTCCCATCTACCTCACATCTCGTCTTCTCTATTATTAACAACTTATATTAGGAAGTACACTTGTCACTGAGCCAATATCTATACATTATTATTACCTAACATCTACACTTTATTCAGAGTTGCTTCATTTTTATGTCGTTTTTCTATTTCAGAATCCCATCCACGACACCGCATTGCATTTAGTCATCATAGGTCCTTAGGCTCCTGATGGCTGTGACCGTTTCTCAGACTTTCTTTCTTTCTTTTCTTCTGATGACTTTGATAGTTTTGAGGAGTAATCGGGTAGGTACTTAGTAGACTGTCCCTCAATTGGGATTTTTCTGATGATTTTCTCATGATTAGAATGAGGTTATGGGCTAAATGTTTTGGGCAGGAAGAGGCCAGTTTCATCACGTCATATCCACAGTATCATTCTGACTTCTCACTGTTGATGTCGACTATGATCCCTTGGCGGAGGTGGTGTTTGTCTGGTTTCTCCACGGTGAACTTATTCTTTCAATACTATGCTCTTTGGAAGGATGTCGCTATGTACCATCCACTCCTAAGGAGCAGGAGGTTACATCCCATTTCTTTCGGGATGAACTAGCTACATAATGTATTTGGAATTCTTCTGTGTAGGAAAATCCCCCTTCTGTGTATCTTTCCCCCATTTATATATTTGTTCAATCATTTATTTACATCAGTATGGACACATGGATATTTACTGTATACTCGTACTTTGGGTTATAATTTAATACTTTATTTTGTTGCTCAAATTCTTTCAGTTTTGCCCATTGGGAGCTCTTTTAATTGGCTCCTGTATCTCTGTGACATTCCTCTATTATTGGTTTTTTGTTTGTTTGTTTGTTTTTGAGAACTTCTTATTTTCTGGAATTACAAGATGCATCGGGCTCATCCTATACATTTACTGTCCCAATTTTAGATTCAGTCATTTATCCAAAGAACCCTGGAGAATGGTATTAGAAACCAAGCCAGTGTGACTTTTGAAAGTTCTGAGCTATCCACTCTACAGCACACCTAGCCATATGACTGGCATGTCAGGGATGCTGCAATTATAGCTAATGATTGGAATTGTCCTGACAAGTCAAAGGATCCATATAAAAACTTAATGATATTCTAAATACTGTGAACTCTGCTGGGGAGAGGGGTACTCCAGCTTTTGAGTCACGCATGTCTTTTGCAGAAATCGAGCTCCATCACACTGCCCAGAAGTTGCTGTACCTGTATAAACTTTGTGTGACATTTACGAAAAGGAATCAACTACCTAAACATCAGCTGACATCAAAAAATTTGTCAGAAAGTAGGCTCTAGAGCTATGGTGAGTGTTTGTCTCCTACTGAGTTTCACATCTCAGTCTTCAGCAGAGGCAGTAAAAGTTATCATGGTTAAGTGCGTGGGCTTGAGAGCTATGGCAACTTCATTTCAAAGCCCAGCTTCTCCCCTTACGGCCCCTAAGGATCTTTCTGTGCTTCAGTCTCCCTGTCTGTACAATGAAGACAGTAGGAGCACTTTTTCTGACCTGTGCTTTTGAAGATAAAATGGGTTTATATTATATATATATCATATATGTATTTATATTAAAGCAGTCACTGACATATAATAAGTGGCGACTTGTTATTAAAACACCCACATTTACCTCTGTATGTATCTACAGCTTCATTAGCAGCACTTCACAATAAAAACCCTAATGAGTAAATGAGAGGTGGAAATATGTTTCATCTAATGATTAAGATGAAATATCCAGAAAGATTTTAAAATTCAAAAATCCCTCAAAGAATGGCCTGGAGCCAGAGTTTATAGTGTAAGCAATGAGTCACATGGAAAAACACAGAAATTCAGAAGCACTTTCCCCAGGGTTGTGGATGGCCACGTCCTCATTGCACTCTAGGTTTAACAGGAAAATTTATATATGGGATTGTTAAAGGGAGAGCGTCAAGGAGGCCAGTAGTAGTGACTGCCTAGGAGTGGAGGGGAGGGCAGAAGAAAACCAGTATCTTCCTTCTAGAAAATAAGGTTTTGAGATTTTTGCATTTGCTGTGTGTGTGTATCAGTGTGAGTGTGAAAATGTGTGTATTTGTCTGCCTGGGATGCCATAAAAAATTCCGCAGACTGGGTGGTTTAAACTACAGAAATTAATTTTCTCACAGTTCTGGAGGCTGGAAGTTTAAGAACAAGATGCTGTTGGTTGGTTTCTCATGAATTCTCTCTTCCTGACTTCTGCATGGCCACTTACTTGCCGTGTTCTCCACATGCTTTTTCTCTGTGCATGTGAGAGAGATATCTGGGGCCTCTTCCTCTTTTCATCCTACCAAATTAAGGCCCCACCTTTATTTAACCTTAGTCATCTCTTTTAAGGCCCTATTTCTAAATACAGTTACATTGGGAGGGGTTAGGGTTTCAACATATGAATTTAGGGGGTACGCAATTCAGTCCATAACTCTGTGCATGTGTGTGTGTGTGTGTGTGTTAGGTTCTATTGCTCTTGGCATTTGGGCAGAATTTTCCTGTCAATTGTAATAATGTTTATTTTCTTAAAAGGCAAATTGATTCCAGATTAGCCTTTCAATGTTAGCTCTTCTGATAGGGATTAGAAGAAAACAGCATAAGAAAAGGAGACAAAATTCTAAAAGAATAAGTTGAAAAAGAGAAATATGTTAAACCAGACTCTCTGTGACTTAAGACCTCATACAGTGAGAAGTCGGTCTGCTGATCCCTGAGTGGCCGAACCCTGAGTATTCTTTATGTACTCCCATTGGAAATCTGCTTGCACAGAGTTTAATCATAGATGCATTCAAACCAGAAATGCATGACTTGCCAATGCTGTCCTGGATAAGGAATAAATAAAAATCAGGAAATTGGCCTCAAAAGAATTAATTCCACTTCATGCTGCTGGTCCATTTTTGTTAGGCTGATATAAACATTTGTTTTTGTGAGAATGTACCAAATATATTTAGCAGAATGTCCGTTAGCATATTTAGGGACCCTGAATGAGTGACATTAGAACTATACCAAGGGAGCTGCAAACATTTTTAAATGCTTTGAGGTGGCATAACTTTTTTAAAAGCTATGCTATAAAAAGATAAGCTTTGAATCAGAATTTTACATACAGCCCATCTACCCCCGAAGGGCATTATAGCCAGGGAAAAGGTCATGGTCATTTAAATTGCATTCGATGTGTTTAGATTTATAAAATTACTTATTAAACAAGCATGTTGAACACTTACTACGTTTAAGAAATACCGCTAGACACTGTGAGTAAAGAGGTTTCGTAAGACTCCGTCTTTTACTTCAACGTCTCATAATCTATTTGGGATGATCGCACATGTAGACAAACAGTGATCATCATAATAAAAATAATAAATAGCTAATACTTATCTAGTACTTCTTATGTATGAGAATTTCCATACATTATTTCACGTGACCTAATACTCAAACAACTATAAGAGATGGGTACTCTCATTTAACAGATGTAGAAACAAAACTCATGAGAGACTATGACACCCCAAAGACACATTGCAAGGAGTAGAGAAACTAGGATTTGAACCTCTTCTGCCTATTGCAAAAGCCTGACCACTAGGATCTGGTGAAGAGAGCCTGAAGCCTGGAATAAATTGAAAATGCTTTGGATTTTAGGGGAAAATGTGACCCAGTGGCAAAGTAGAGAAAAGCTCTGGGCTAGAAATATAGAAATGTTGAACACATTCTCAGTAGGTAGAAATGGGTGCAAGAAAGGGGTAACCAGTTTGAGGCTCAGGGAGGAAGCTAATCCACTGGTGAGGCCAGTACAAGGTATGGATTAAAGCCAAGAACCCATGGGCCCAGGGCTGACTTGGCAGTGAAACCACCTGTGCTGGAGACAGTCACAACACAGGGTAAGCTTGGAAGGGACACAACAAACTCAACAAATGGAGTTATTTGTACTGAGGGAGGAGAAAAAATAGAAAAGACTGAAAAAGACCGTAAGATAATATTTCCCTAGAGAGATAAGGGAGTGGCAAAGAAAAAAAAATGAGTAAAGGGACAGTGTATCAACGACGTTCAAAGGCAGGATATTACAGGGCAGGTTCGAGGAGGAAGTGTTAGTGGGTCATGGATTCATGCTAACAGCGTGAACTAGAGTCGGATTATGGGGCAGCAGAAGTTGAGCTAAAGAGTTTGAACATACTACATAGGTGTTATTGAATTAAAGCTTTGGAGTGGGTGTATGTATATGAAGAAAGAACCTTTAGAATCAACATTTAATATGCAAAATAGATTAAAGATGGAGAAAAATAGAAGGTTAGCTGGTGGTTCTCAATTTTAGCTACATATCAGAATCACCTGGGGAAGTTTTTGAAAAATGCCAATGTTGGGGCCGCATCCCAGCCCAATTTAATCAGAATCTATGAGGTTGGCACGAGGCATAAGAATTTTTTAAAGTTCCCCAGGTGATTCTAATGTGCAACCAGGGTTGAGAATCACTGAGTTAGATTATTGCAATCATGCAGCATATAATCAGTTTTTGAGCTAGGATGATACCAGGGGAAATGATTGACAGACACTATGGAGGTAGAGGAGGATATAATAGCTGTAATATTTGGGGATAAATTATCGGTAAGGAGGAGAGAGGGGTGGGAACAAAGATGTTAAATGGGTAGCTCTGATGAAATTGTAAGGGGTTGAATTCAGAAGAACGAACCATCTAGGGCTGGTGAAGTTTTCCATCTTAGGTATGTTAAGGTTAAGTCAAGAGTGGGAAGTTTCAGAAGTCAGATATTCAGGACTAGATGGAAGGAGACATTATGAGAAGAGATGGGATCTCGGAAAGGGACAAAATGAAAAAAAAAATTGCAGAAAAGAGGGTAGGATCTGAGAGATGCTCACCTGGAGGGGCAGCAAAGAAAAGAAAGAAGCAAAAATCCCCCTAGAAAATGCAGATTGCAAGGGGGAGAATCTCAACCAGACTTGTGATGGAGATGAAGGAATTTAGAGAGGGGTGGCCACATTGGAAAATGATGCAAAGTGGGGATGACACAGCTTACGTAGCCCTGTGTCCGCAATATGCAAAGAACAATAACATTGCTGTAGCTGTTGCATTTGTTTGTGTCTTCCTCTTGGGCTCTTGAGCACACAATGTTGCTCGCTGCGAATGCAATCTGGCCTCTTTGCTTGATGAGAAAAGAAAAGCACTTTAAGTGTGTGTTTCCATGGAGGAGCTTATTAAATAGGCCGAAGGTTTCTGGGATAGGTTGGAAGAAACAATACATAAAGGAAGCCAAGAAAAGGGAAGTCTCTCTCTTTTTTTTTTTTTTTAAAGGCAGAAGGAAATTAAAATCGGTATTAACAAGTTGGCAAGTGAAAAACAGTGACATAAAGAAGAAACAGGAGAGAAAGACAGCATTTCTAGAGATAGATAACAGATTGGAACCTTTATGATTTTAAGCCTCCTGAAATAGTTACATCTTGGTTTTATCAGACAATGGGAAGGAAGATTCAGCTTCTAGTAGGTTTAAGGAATTCTGAAAATAATATCCCCAAATGCCTAAAAGGTACATTGCAGAATTTACAGGCCTGTAAGATGGTCATCAAGCTCTAATAACATCTGAGACTGGCCTTTTTGTCATCTTCATCTTCTTCGAAAATAATCAATAAATAAAAGGAAAAGAACAGCAGCTATCATGAGGAGGTAGCATGAGCTTCTTCGGTACATGTTGAAACATTGAACTATATTTCCTTTTCTGATAAGTAACGTGGCCTGTTGATTAAAGCACAAAGAGAAATGTGTATTTGACAATGTCTGTCATGATGTTCTTGTGACCAACACCGGGAAAGTTAGATGATAAGACATTAGGTGAGTCACAGCTTGTTAAAACACTATGGGGGTGGCTGAATGGCTCAGTTGTTTAGAGCGCGAGCTCTTAACAACAGAGTTGCTGGTTCGATTCCCACATGGGCCAGTGATCTGCAACCTCCACAACTAGATTGAAGACAATGAGCTGCCACTGAGCTTCCGGAGAGGCGGCCGGATGGCTCAGTTGGTTAGAGCACGAGCTCTCAACAACAAGGTTGCTGGTTCAACTCTCACATGGGATGGTAGGCTGCGCCCCCTGCAACAAAAAATTGAAAATGGCAACTGGACTTGGAGCTGAACTGCGCCCTCCACAACTAGACTGAAGGACAACGACTTGGAGCTGATGGAGAAACACACTGTTCCCCAATATTCTCCAACTGAAAAAAAAAAAAAAAGAAAGAAAAAAGAACACTGTAAAGATCAGTAGGCCAGGAGTAAAATGCCCACAATCTGGTTTCAACTCCATCACTTAGTAAATTTTACCCTAAGAGAGCTTTCATACTCTCTGAACTTCAGAGTCTTCTTCTGTAAAATAGATCTAATAACAGCTGCCTTTTGTAGTACACAGGGATAAGTGAGCATCAAACAAGTCAATATATAGGAACAGGCTTTGCAATCGGAAAAGACTAACACCTTCAGGAAACTTATTATTGAAGTCAGCGGTGGGCAGACTACCAAAGATGTCCTCAACCTAATCCCCAGAACCTGTGGATATGTTCTGTGGCATAGCAAGGGGGAATTCAGGTTGCAGATGGAATTGAGGTTGCTAATCAGCTGACTTTAAAGAAGATTATCCTGGATTATTCAGGATCCCATGTAATCACAAGGTTCTTTACATGGGGAAGAAGGAGGCAGAAGAGTCAGAACCGAAGAGACAGCATCATGATTTGACCTGCCATTGCTGGCTTTGAAGCAAAACCCCAGGAACGCAGGGCCCACAAGCCAAGGAATGTGGGCAGCTTTCAGATGCTGGGAAAAGCAAGAAAATAGATTTTCTCTAGAGCCTCCAGAAAGAATGCAGCCCTGCCAACACCTTGGTTTTAGCCTTAGTGAGACTCATTTTGGAATTTCGATCTCCAGAATTATAAGATAATAAATTTGTTTCATAGTAAGCTACTAAATTTGTAGTAGTTTGTTAACAGCTGCAATAGGAAACTAACACCATGCCTTTGTACGAGCATTTCTCTAATAAAGTTCCAGAATTCTGTGCTCTTGGTCCTAACCTACACAAATTCCTATTAACAATTTATATGAAGTCATAGAAAGCATATATCCATAATTTGACTGTAAACTTTCCCCTTCAGATTCAAAATATAAATTGTACAAGTGCAGAATGAAAAGTTGTTCATGCAAAAACAACATGTGAATTTTAATTTATTATAAAATCATAATGATTATAAAATCATAATGAATCAATAGAGACTGATAAAAAGCTAATGCAATTGAAGGCTTCATTGATAGAATCTGGGTAAAGAAATGATAAGCAGTTTTGTTGGACTGTAACTGGTGGGTCTATATACAGGGTTTTCCTTTTGAAATACCATGTAATTGACTAATTGTGTATTGTCAAAGTAGGGGTCAAACAGGTGAAAACTGTCAACACCAATGCCAGGACCTGACCAGCAATGTAAAAATTATCTGTTTAAAAATAGATATCTATGACCCCTACTCTAGACTTCGAATCTTGGAAGATGAGACAAATAACATGGATTTTGTGCCTTTAGCAAGTGCCCTGAGTGATTCTGACATGTCGGGTGTGTCTGATGTAGGGGATCCAGATAAGGAAGCAGTGAAATTACTGATATGAAAGGTAGGTAGAGATTGTGGAATCTCAGATTTAGCGCAGTCTTCATAATTGTCTTCAAATGTTTGACGGGTTATTGAATGACTAATGTCTGGAGTTATACAAAATGAACAAAAGAGTGTAGGTCTGAGGCCAGCAGGTACTTCTCAGTAACTGAACTTATGTATATATATCCCAAGTTACCCCAGACTACTCCAGCCTAAAGGTTAAAAATGGCTAAGTAACTGTAACAAAATAGTATTTCTATACATACGCTCTCACCTGATGTGTGGGGACGCCAAGCTTCCCTTCCCCAAATGTTTCTGGGAGTCTCCAGGAGGAATTACATGTGTCTTTGAGATCGAGCACTTACTTTGTGAGCTTCCGTAACATATCTATCATTTTCTGTCTCTGGCTGACTATTGCTAATGTAAACAAGGTCACCTCTGTGGCCTCATCAGCCAAAGCACAACCCACTGAGAAGTTTCTACGACAGAGTTATGTCTTCTTCAGCAACGTCCTGATTTCCAATGAGTATAGTTTCTCTTACTGCTCAGCCTGCTGAGCCCACTTGAGACTAAATGTAATTTAACAATTACTCCAATTAGGGAAGGTTCACAGTCAATTTATGCCACTCTGTGACACAGACTTGTGCTCTCAATATTTTATAGATATCTTTCCTTCCTTCCCTCCCGCTCTCCCTTCTTCCCTCCCTTCTTTCCTTTCTTCCTTCCTTTACCTTACTCTGCAGCCCATCTCTCCAGTAATTAGGCAAATAACCAAAATTTAACTCTAGTGAGCTTAAGGAGAAAATGAGAAATGTATTGTACAGATGCAGGGGTATTTCAAGAGGAGATATTCAAGTCTTATCAGGGATTATAACCAGTAACTGCAACAGTAACAGGATCCAAGGCAAAAACTCTCTGGAGCCACAGATTTTTCTCTTAATAGCTTGTTTCATGCATCTTTGAGACCAGCTTTCATTGCTTCTCTGTATACAGTGTGGAGAATGGCTGCCCCAGTTGACAATAACTTTCTGAGTATTCAACAAAAATTAACCAGAGACCGTGGGTGCTGCCTAAAATTTCCCAGGAAAGAGAATCTATCTATTTGGCTCATTTTGGGTCTGGTGTCCATCACTGATCCAATCAGTGGTGGCCATACATCATGTGGTCCATTGCCTTATTAGCAGATAGGGAAATAGAATTTCTAAGAAGTTGTATGAACAGCATATCCTGTGAAGAACATTTCTAGGAGAAAGAGACATTGGATGGGCAGGCATCACAAGGTTTTACTTCACTAACCTTGGAGCAAATTTGCATACCTCTACTTTCTTCCCTTTGGATGACGTTTCCTCAAAAGACTCTCATGTGAGTAGATTTCTACTGGGGTTCTCTACCAAGCTCTGAAAGACACGCTCAGATACACCGCTTCCCAGCATAACATAGCCTTCATTCTCAACCTACAAATAATTATAAGGAGATCTCTTTTACAAATAATTATAGGGCAATGAACTTCCTACCCTAGGAAGCACTAAAAGAAGCATAACCTATAAAAAAAATTTGTAGAAAAGATGCATCCTTGGCACAATAAGGTAGACGACAACTATCACGTTTTTCAACTCACCAGTAACCTAAGTTTACATGTAAGTTGATGTACCAACTAACAGCCGGCTGAATTTCCATATTCTCACCCAAATTGTCTAAAAGCTTGAGAACCTACAAAATAAACCTACTCAACATTTAATATATATATTTTAAAATATTCCTACTATGACTATAAATTCATTTACTTCGCCAAGGAAAGGAGGAGCACATGGGGTTAGTAGTTGCAAATTAGGAATTTGTCAGTTGAAAAGGGTTTCTTGTGCTCTTTTTACCAAATGTTGTGGAGGTTTTAAGAGTGATTTTCTAGGTCATCAAACTAATTACTTTCGGTATTTCTTAAAGAACAAGAGTGGTAAGAAAAACTAGCTAAGATAGTCCAGTTGAGAGACTAGCTACCTTGAATACAAAGCAGATGCCCAGCAATGTATTTGGGGCAGTTGATGCTGTGTTTGCTAAGTAGGCACCACTGAGTTTTTAGGCCCATTTGGCAACTTCATTTCTGTTTTTGGCGCTTCCATTTTAATTGTGTTTAATGCTGAAAATAGAAGACTTGAGCCCTGATTTTCTAGATTTTTTAAATAAACGAAATGTCTCTTCAGTGTGTCACAACTTTTTCCTCTTGTTTCTTTCTCTAGTTTTATAGAGTGTGAACATTTGTTATTATACACAGACAGCAAAGCGTGCCAGTAGCTCATGAACCATTGTTCTACAAGTCTCCCAGCTGCTTGTTCATGCTGGAGATTTTTGAGTTCTCACATCACTGTACTTCAATCCATGGAGCTCTGGGGACAATATAATGACCACCTTTCTTGTTATGCAAATCATTATGGCAAAACCTAGTACTTCCTCACAAAACTTACTCCCTTTTTTCCCTCAATGGAAAAAAAATTAATTATCTAACTAAATAAACAGACAAGGAGGCATCATGGTATACTACAAAGAGCTTGGGTGTTCCAAACAGACAGACCTAAGTTTGAATCCCTTACTATTTTGGCATTGTTAAAATGGAAATAATAACAGTGACCTCAAGGAGTTGTTGGAAAAACTAAATGATAAAAATGTAAGCATAACACATGCTCAATATATGTTATTTTTCTTACTGCCTTAAAGGTGTGGAGAGAATTAAATGGGGGCATGTATGTCAATAATGCTTGTATATTTTTGGAGTCAAGGAATCCTTCAAGATTTTCATAAAAGCTATGGAATTTCTCCTGGGGAAGGGAAAAACTCATATAGATGGGAAAATGAATTAGTTAATTAGGGCTCAATCTGAGGAAATTCATGGACCTCCTGAGCATAACAGTGGATCAGCAGAATGGGAACCTCTGTCACCAAACGCGAACATGTGATCATAATGTTAATTGCCATCTCCCTGCTTGATTCTCTACTCTGAACTAAATATATACACAGTCAGGGCTGATCTTAGCATAGAGCTCCAACGTGATGGTAAAGACTTCAGCGGAAGAGCTTATTCATTCCATACCTAAGAACTTGAGTTTAAGGCACAATTCATCGCTCAGAGACTAAAATTTGGTAACTAAACTTTGAACTTTAGATCAGCCTTGAGATCAGACTGCAGACAGGGAGACCCTGGGAACCTGAATGGAGAAGGAAAACAAGTGACCACCTTAGGGAAAGTGTTAGAGAACAAAGGGTTGGGGGTTATTGGGTTTTTCTTTACCCACTTTACAATTTTAATCAAGTATGTGTCATAGCAGGTGCATCATCTACAATTCTTATTTAAATATTTATGCTTTAAAAATCAAAGTAAAACTTATGCTCAATTTAAAAAAATGAAATAACATATATAGTTTACCACAGGGGAAAAAAAAAAAAACTGACAACACTTGTCTACTATCCTACCTCTACCCAGTCAAAATCCTTTTCCCAAGAGAAAATCTCACTGTTTTTAATTCTATTACTTTTTCATTTTAGACATTTTGTGAACTTCCTCTTATGGTAAGTGAGGATTTAACTTACATCACCTATTTAGTGGGAAGAGAGAAAGAGGGAGTGGAAGGGAGAGAGATAAACAAACAAAGAGGGTGGAGAAAGAATAAATGTATCTAGGGTAGCCATTTCAGTTGGAAGATTCCTGTGTGTCTCTCTTAAGGTCTGAACATTTGTATCTTAATGAACATTTGTAAATGTGCTCCCATTCATTTTCTTAGTGCTCTTTCTTTCGGGAAATACCTTTAATCAGATTGTGCATCTCCTCTTTAATTCTCTTTCTCTCTCTACAGTATGATCTGGGGGAGTCTTTTGCCTTTATCTTCCACTCTCTCCTTTGAATCAGTTTTTTTGGTAATTACATTTTTTTTTAATTTCTGAGAGCTATTGCTTGTTCTCTGGTTGTTCCTTTTTTCCATAGCCTCCTGTTCTTGGTTTATGGATATAATATTTCCTCAAATCTCTCAGGAAAATAAAGTTTTGTTGTTGTTCTTTACATTATTTCTGTTTCCTCTCAGTTTTTATTTTTGTTTAATTTGGTCCTTTCCTTCATGCTTAACAGTTTGATGAAATATCTGGGAGTCCTTCGTTGTCAGTTTACATTATGAATGAAAGAATGCTGACAGCACGTTCTATGGATGCAGGAGTGAGGCTTGGAGACTGACAGCCCTGCTATAGTATGAAGAGCAGGGAGCCAGCTATTAATCTTGGAAAGGAGGTAAGGGGGGGTCCCAAAATCCAAAAAGAAGTCTTTATTTAGAATTCCAGCAACTACAGTACCTTCCCTAATTTTTCACTAAATGGTTTACAGTCTGTTCAATTTGTTCAGAAAGGAGACTTCTAGGGTTTTGTTGTTTTTCCATTCAGGGCCAAATTGTTAGCTGTTGGCTCGGGCTATGGGGAGGGAGAGGCCATGTTTTATATTCAGACCCTTATATGAGCCCTTTGTCCAGCTCCTTCTTTCTCCAACTTTGCTGTATCAGCTATTGCCAGGTCTGTATTTTCATAGAGATTCTTCTGAGAAGAAAAATTTGCTCCTATGTTTTCCCCTTTGCACCACTCTCAGGTTGAACTTTCTCTATTTCTTTCAGTCATGATCATTTTTCCATTTGCTTTTTGTATTTGAGAAATTCGTTTAAATATGTTATCTGATGATGGTCCCTTGAATAAGGTTTATCTAGTCTATGGGTTTATCTGAAAAGGAAACCCATCCTTATAATTTACATGGGGTGCCAGGAGAGAGGGGAGGCAGAGTCAGTAGAGTAAGCCATCATGATATGGCGGTCACAGCAACTCTGATTAAAACCCCTGTCCTCTCCTACTGTCAGCTCTCTGAAATTGGTAAGGTGTCCTTAAGACTAATCTGAAATACTGTCTGTTTCTCATCCAAACTGCCCTGGATCAACATCTTAACCACCTAACTCCTCTTTCTTCCACACGACTACATACATGTACCACATGTGTCCTCTGATACGTCACATCCTTCTACCCCACATGGCAGAAGAGTAATGATTTTCATCCTATTTTCTCAAAAATATTTTTTTTCTTCTGAAAACAGGAGGGATGGAGAATTTAAGCAATTGCAGCATTATCTAAATTTTGTGTTTGGGGAGATATGGAGTAAGGAAGGCTGTTCCTCACTATTTTTAATGGCTGTTAACCTATTAAATATGAAAGAATGAATTTCCCTGGAACAATAAAACAGTAAGGTCAAGTCTTTTTATTGAGAGAAATAATGCCAGGTAGTTGGGCCAATGAAGGAAAAAGGAAACAGAGAGCGACATGCTGGAGGAATAGTTTTTCATATAGGAATAAGTATTCTCCATATCCATAAAATTAAGTAACAGATGAAACTTTTAATAGAGAAAGTAACTGAATAAAGCCTTTGTTTATATTTCTTGAATAGCATTGCATTCTGTTAACTCAAACTGCTGAAATGACTTTTGAATTTTACTCAAAGTCATGGAGATATATATCCGCTTTGATTGTCTCCTCCATCACAGTCATAAATACAAAGAGTGAAGGCCAGTAAATCTGCCATTTCATACAAAAACAACACCATGACAATTTAACTAATGATTCCCTCACACCAGTTTTATTATACAAGGAAAGTTTTCTCTTTTTGACACAGAAAGACATCCTTCATAGATACTTTTTCAGAAGGGCAGAAATGTATGTCTTGGTGATATAGAATATTAAACTGAAACGTAGAAATGAGGCAAAGAAATAAGGCTGCTCCCTCTTAATGTTTTTTATGATTACTTTCTCTCTCCCACTCTCATACTTTTTCATATTTTTTCTAAATATAGTTTTTAAGTGGATTCCTTAACATGAGAGTTGAGCTGAATCGGTGCCAAGCACTTGATGGACTTCATAGTGTGTATCTAAGCAAGGTCTCTTTTATCCCTTACCCCTTTGTTCTAGTCAAACTATTTTGGTCGCTGTCCCTTGAACATGCCCTAAGCTTTCCTGTCTACCATATACACTGTTTTCCTTGCTTGAAAAGTTGTTCTCCCAGTTATATTTCTAAAAGTTCCACTCCTCCTTCAAGATCCTGTCCAGATCCCACTTCCTTTGTAAATCTCTTCGTGACTGACTACTTCCTCTTCAAGCATTCTCTCCCTCCACCAAATTTTTATTTCTTATATTGTCTGTTTTGTCTTATGGCTCTTGTGTGTACATTGTATCTTTAGTATCTCTGCAACTGTAGCAAGATTAGCCAAACTTTTGTCCTTTGTAGATGAATGCCCATTAGGATGTTTCACGAACAAAGAAAGCACCAATTTTAGAATTAAAAAATATATACTTATCACTATTTAATTTAAAAGCCTAATATTCTTAAAATTAAAAACAATGGTTATTTCATACCTGAGAAAGAGAAAATGTTGAAATATGTCATCAAAATATCTATAGCCAGCTAAATGACAAATAGCTCAATATATAGGTCAGTTTCCTCATCCAGTTACCTTTTTCTCTTATTCTCTATTACTGTTAAAGTTCAAAACTCTAGTTCACAGTTTATGGTTTTCATAGATATTTATGGACATTAGACTGGAGCAGAGACCAAAAGTCAGGGATGGATTCCTCACTAAAGACTTATTATAGCACCACTTTTTACTTTATGCTGATAAGCACACCTACTACAAATCTGGGAAGTTGAGTGATTTACATTGGAGAGAGGAATAAAGGATTCCTTATCCAATGTTTGGTTGCATTTGGCTTGGTTTTAAATATTTTTTCATATTCTGTGGAAGCTTGTGTATGTGGGTTTAAAATATATTCAATAATAGCTTATAGATTTTTTGTAGATGATTAAAGAAAATCATTAAATGTTGGGAAAAGGTCAAAATTATGATGACTAAGCTATTTTCACCATAATTATAATTTTGTCAGAAACATTGTGTTAGATTAAAATTTATGACATCTCATCCCTTAAATTATATGTTCAAGACACAACGGTAATTGTTAAAATATCTAATATTTACTGCATGATAACTATATTCCAGGCAGCATAAGAATTTTATAGGGATTATCCCACATAATTCTTAGGACAGTTCTTTGAGGTAGGTACTATTATAAACTTTATTCACTGATAATGAAATTATGTCATAGAGAGATTAAGTGACTTGTCTAAAATCATATAGCTTGTGAGTGGTCTGGATGGGTTTTGAAGGCAGGAAATCTGAATCTAGAACCTTAAATCCTAACCACTGTGCTTTCATTCTGGATTGCCCTTTAAGAAAGCCACTTAGAGAAACAATGGTGGAGAGAAATATTAACTTCTTTAAAATGCTTTAATATCATTCATCGTTTAATAAAAATTCATGCAATCACCACTTTCTCTAATAGCACGTGTTCTTATATATTGGGAAAGCAACATTTTACATAGCGGCCATTTTCTGTGCTAAAAAATCTGAGAAGACCTACACTCAACAACTGCAATTTGGTTGTATTTAAAAATGTCACTATTTCCCTCAAAATTAAAAGGATATTACAAGTAATGTGGTTGACCATCTCCTGTATTATTGTGATCAGGGGCAAACTTTTTTCTTTGTCTAGTGATGCCCTTCCTTTCTATAAATATAACATCCAGTGCTGATTTCAAGACTATACCTTGGTGCATAAAATAAACAAAAAAAACTTTTGTCGCACAAATTTTCACTGATGAACAAATGAAAAGTTACCCAGCAATTATTTCTTATATATGTATTGTTTGTGTGCCAAACGTGATTTGGTCACATTTCAATGAAAATGTCAGCTAACAGCACATGATATTAATTGCTTTTTATATAGCATGACATTGAAATCCCAAAATGTTGTAGTATAGATGAATTTTACCAATAGCTTGCTTTGTGTTATGGTTTTAAAAGATGTCCACAATTTTTTTGACACTCCTCCTTTCAAAAGACCAATGCTAATTCCCCTCCCTGGGTGAAAACTGGACTTAGTAGCTTACTTCTCACAAATAGAATATGGCAGAAATAGTGTGAGGCTTCTGAGACTAAGTTATATATAGCACTATGGCTTCCTCCTTGCTCTTTCTGAGATCACTCACTCTAATGGAATCTAGCTGCCATTTTGTGAGAACACGCAAACAGCCCCATGGAGAGGTTCACGTGTCAAGGAACTGAGTTCCTTTGACAACCACAAAAGCAGTGAGGTTTCCTGCCAACAGTTGTATGAGTGAGCCATCTTGGAAGCAGGTCCTTCAGCCCCAGGCAAGCCTTTCAATGACTATATCTCTGGCTGACATCTTCACTACAATGTTAAAGACCTTGAGTCAGAACCACCCAGATAAGCTGTTCCTAAATTCCTGACCCATGGAAATTATGAGATAATAAATACAAGATGTTTTAAGCTTCTAGGTTTTGTGTTAATATATTATACTGCAGTAGATAACTAATATGCTTTGCTTCCCTATGTACACACTATTCATCATTAACTATATTTGCTCTGCAATAACTTGAATTATACCTGTTTTTACTTGGTGCAACTTGGAATATGTTTTATTTCATCTCTTCTGTTCGTACCAAAATTCATCATTTCTAACTGGGAAAGTATAAATTTGCATTTGTACTAGAAAAATTCAATTAGTTTATTAGCATAATCACTGTGCTCTGATTAAATTCTGATTGTTTCATGACACTATCAGAAAAAATTTTACCAGTGAATTAAAGACCACGAGAAAATGGATTTCCAGTCTACTGAAAATCATTTTTTGGATAAAAATCATTGTTTACTATTTGCACTTCATTTTTAACTCTTTTTTACAAAAATCATGATACTTACAGATTCACTCTCTGTAGTGCTTTCAAATTCATCCTCTATGTTTATACAGACACTCTATTAACTACTTTATAATATTTGTCCTCAATGGTTGGATTTACATTAAAATTTCCAGCAATATTTTTAATACTATCTAAACTACTTTCAAGCCATTAGGGCACTGTGTGATACAGGATGTAAACTAACATGACACTAACACAAATTTGTAATTTCATATAAGTAAGTAAAAAAACAAAAAATGCATATTTGTCTGCCAATGGTTGTTGAAAATATCAATAAAATTAAAAATCTGTTGTCAGACTGCTAAAAAATGGAGACACAAATTACCCATCTCATGAAAAAAAGAGGAGATATCACCACTACCAAACCTACCAATATTAAAGGGATGAAAGGGGAAAATCATGGACAACTTTAAGCAATAAGTTCAACAACATGGTGAAATCAACAAGTTCTTTGAAAGACTAGAACTACCAAAACATACATAAGAAGACATAGTAACTTGATTAATGCTGAGTCTAGTAAAGAAATTGAATTTGTTGGTAAAAATTACCCCACTTAAACTCCAGGAGCAGATGATTTCAGTGATACATTATACCACATGTTTGATAAAGAAATAGTAGAATTCTACACACTTTTTTTTCCAGAACATAGAAAAGGGGAAAGAACTTCCTAACTCATTTTATAATGCCATAATTATTCTGATCCCAAGATTAGACAAAGACATTACAAGAAAATAAAACTAAAGGCCAATATCCCTTAACAATCAGATGCAATCCTTAACAAAATCTTTAACAAAAAATCCTTAACAAAATTTTAACAAATTCTCAATAAAAATCTAACAAATCAAATTGAGCAACATATAAAAAGAATACTATATCATGAGCAAGTGGCCTTTATCTCAGAAATGAAATTTTGATTGTAACAGTTAAAAAAACAATGTAATTCATCATATTAATAAATAAAGACCCATATGATCATTTTAATAGATCCAGAAAATACATTGACCAAAATTCAATATCAAGCATGATAAAAACTAGGAATACAAGATAATTTTATCAACTGATAAAAGGAATATACAAAACATATAAGCTAACATTATACTTAATGGTAAGGTACCAAAATACCATCCCCCTAAGATAGGAACAAGGCAAGAATATCTGCTTTTATCACTTCTATTCAACATTGTATTGGAGATAGCAGCTAGTTCAACAAGGCAAGGAAAAAAAACCAAAAAGGCATACAATTTGGAAAAGAAGAAGTGAAACTGTTAACTCAAAGACAGCATGAATGTCTGTCTAGAAAACTTGAAGGATTCTATAGTAAAGTGACTAGAACTAAGTAAATTTTGTAACATATAGTTAACGTGTACTATGAGGTCAATATAGGAAATTCAATTGTATTTCTGTATACCAAAATGAACACTGGAAATTAATAAAATACACTTATATAATTATATATTTTAAATGAATTAGTAATCAGTGTAACAAAATATGTGCATTGAAAACTACAAAACATTGCTTAGAGAATTTAAAGGAGACCTAAATAAATGGACAGGTATACCATTTTCATCAACTGGGAGACAATATTGCTAAGAGTTTAATTCTCCCTAAAATGAGCTATACATTTAATGCAATTCCAATCAAAATCTCAGTAGAATTCAAGCTGATTCTAAAATGTATATAAATGGAAAGGATCTGGAATAGACAAAACAAATTAGAAAACTAACCAAGTTGGAGGAGTTAAAGTACCTAAGTCTAAGACTTATTATAAAGCTACAATAATCAAGGCAGTGTAGGAGAGACATAAAGATAGACATATAAAACAACATAACAGAAAGGGGGGTCTATAAACCTCACCCATATAAGGTTAATTTTTTTAAAAACCAAGCTATCAAGGTAAAACAAGAATCTTTTCAACAAATAGCCCTGTAATTCAATGCCCACATTAAAAAAAAAAAAAAAAACACAAAAAACTGAAACCTAACATCACAACATATATAAACATTAACTTTAACAGATCATACCTAAATGTAAGAGATGAAACTGTAAAACATCTAGATAAAAACATAAGAAAATCTTCGAGATCATAAGTTGAACAGAGAATTCTTAAGTAAGGCATAAAACTCACAAAACTTTTTTTAATTGATAAATTGGACTTTATAAAAAATAAAAAACTTTTATTCTTTGAGAGATACTGTTAAGAAAATTAAAAAGCAAGCCACAGACTGGGAGAAAACATATGCAACACATATGTCTGATGAAAACTTGTATCCAAACTATATAAAGAATACTTAAGGCTCAATAACAAGAAGAGAAAACAACCAATTAAACAATGGGCAATATATTTTAACAGAAACGTCATCAAAGAAGATATTCAAGTGGTAAATAAGCATATTAAATGATGCTGAACGTCTTTAGTCATTAGAGGAATGCAAATAAAAATCATAATGAGATAGCTCTACACACCTGCTATTATGGCTAAAATTAAAATGACAGACAATATAATATATTGGCAAGTGTATGGAACAACTGAGACACTCATTGCTGGTGGAGATGCAAAATAATAGAGGTACTTTGGAAAACAAATGGGCATTTTCTTATAAAGTAGAGATCTACTCATACAGCCCAGCAATAGCACTCCCAGATATTTACCAATGAGAAATAAAAAGATATGCCCACACAAATATTTGTACATGAATGTTTATGGCAACTTTATTAATAATTTTAAGGTAACTTAAATTTATCTTAATGTCTATAAACTGGTAAATAAATAGACATATTATGGTACATCCATTCAATGGAATAATAGTCAGTGATGAAAAGCAACAAATTATTGATGCCTATACCTATGGATGAATCACAAAATAATTATGCTAAATAAAAGAAGCCAGGCCCAAAAGATGATATGACTCCATTTATATGTAATTCTAGAAAAGACAAAGCTATAGTTATAGAGATTTGATCAGTAGTTGGCAGAGCCTGGGAGAGCAAGGAGGAAATTGACTGCAAAGGAGTACAAGGGAACAACTTTGGGGTGATGCAAATGTCCTACATCTTGATAGTGTTGGTGCTTATATAACTATACACCTTTGTCAGAACTAATAAAACTTCACATTTAAAATTAGTAGATTTTATTTTATGTAAATCATATTTTAATAAAGTTTATTAAAAAAGAAAAAAATGGACAGGAAAAAAGAATAACTCTAGCCAAGATGAATGCCACCTGGTGAGAAACTAATGAAATTTAAAAGCACAATACGATGTCATGGAAAACATTATAATGAACCTTATGTTTCAAATTTGTGAAAAGTATGTGGATCAAATTGTTTTCTTGATCTTTTTTTTCCTTTTGAAACTAACAAATCTCTTGTAGACCACTTGATAGATGCCCTTTGCGATGGAGGAGTCTAGAACATAGCTCTTGATGTGAATTTGTTCTGATTTATACTTAGTAACTTTTAGCTTCCTTCACTGGATTTAGTCTACCTACTCCTTAAATATAGACGTTTCTCAATATTCTGTCTTTTGTCCTTCACCACTCGTTTTCTTTTCCCAATTCTCCATTTCTGCCCATGTCTACCTCCACTATACTGTGACTTTGTAGTCACTCGCACTAGAGACAGAGTGTACCTCTATTCACCTTGACCTTGAGCTTAACCATGCTTTGCCCAAAGTGATGTTTAATGGACTTACCCCAAACAGAAGTTAAATGCGTTTGCAGAGTTAGGCTTGCCTTATAATACTTCTGTAATGACCTTGAGAAGAGGTTCTTCTGAGTAGCTTTTGTCCCTTTAGCCTGGGCCTCAGAACAAAGTCTATATGTGTCAACCTTCAATCAACCTGAAGACCCATGAGCATGAGAATAAATATTCTATGCCATTGAGTTTGGGGATAATTTGTCATGCAGCATTATTGTTAAAAGCTTCCTGTTCCTTCTCACTCCTTCCCTGCTCTTTTCTAGGGACATTTGGTGGAAGAGATCATCCACTCCCATTGCTATAATTGTCATCTGGAGGGAGGAGATCACTAAATCTAAGTACCTCTAGCCTGGCCTTTCTTTTGAGCTTCAGACTCTCACATGGTGTTTCAAGAATAAGTACCCAATTGATATATGAAAACGGGAAAAATGAAACACATGTCAGTTAGTTGCCTACTAGAAACTTATATACTTTATACATGATTTGCACTCAGTAAATATTTTTTGTTAGTACTTAAAGTATTATTGCTATAATTTTAATTAGAGAGAGGATTATTTATGATTACTTACCCCCAGCAACATAAAATCTGACTTTGTTTTTCTATTGTGTTCTCATTTGGAAAGGACCCTTTAAAGAAAAAAAAATAGTACTAAGATTCTAATGAATGGCTTTTTAATTATTTTTGGTATAATTCCTAAGAACTTTAAAAAGTATGTAGGTACTTACATCGCTATAACCTGGAACTGATATTTACATAAAATATTTAGCTTCTCCCTTCACTGTAGTATTGAGTTTTCATTTTAATCAGAAGAAGCACAGATGCATGGGGTTTGGTTTATAGAAATAACTTTGTAAAGATTTTTGCTATTGGTTTTGAGAGTGTATTAAGGTAATATATAATTGCAATACAATCAATCACTGCAATGGATTAAATGAATAAGGAAGGGAATGACTACAATGTCAGGTGTATTAATAATTAAGCCATATGAACAAATTATTTTGGAGATGTGGAAGACAAACTACTTTTTGAAATATTTGGGGAGCGGGTAACTGAGATAAGCTATTTCTGTCCATGCTTAAATTTTATTAAAATAGACTATCTTTTAAAATAGTTATACATTTGCAGAAAGTTTGAGAAGATAGAACCGAGAGTTCCCATATACTCCTTTAGGAAGTTTCCCCTGTTATTAACACATCGGTATTGTATATTTGTTACAATTAATGAACTAACACTGAAATACTATTGTTAACTAAAGTCCATAGTTGATCCAGATTTCCTTACTTTTTACCTTTTTCTATTCCAGCATCTCATCCAGATTACCACATTACATTTAGTCCTCATGTCTCCTTAGGCTCTTTTCAGCTGTGACAGTTTCTCAGACTTCCCTTATTTTTTGTATTAACTTGACAGTTTTGAGGAGTAATGATTAAGTATTTTGTAGGATGTCCCTCTACTGAAGTTTGATGTTTGTCTCATGACTAGACTGGAGTTATGGGTTTTGAGGAAAAGATAACAGATGTGAAGTGATATTTTCATCATATTATAACAAGGGTATATATACTATCAATCAGATTTATCAATGTTGATATTGACCTTAATCACCTGTCTGAGGTAACGTATAACAGGTTTCTCTGCTGGAAAGTCACTCTGTCTCCCCTCTTTCCATACTGTATTCTTTAGAAGAGTATGTGCTACTTACACTTAAGGAGTGTAGAGTTATGCTACCTTTTTTTTTTTTTAAAGAATGGAATATCTACATACATTACTTTGAAATTCTGCTGCATGGGATATTTGTCTCTTTTTTCTGGCTTATTTATTTATTCAATTATTTATTTATATTAGTATGGACTAAAAGTATTTATTTTATGTTTTGAGCTATAGACCAATGCTACTTTTTTTGTTACTCCAATTATGCCAGCTTTGGTCTTTAGGAGCTCTTTCACTGGACTGAGTTGTCCTGTGTCCCTGTAGCAAGGTCCTATCAATGTAGGGTTTTTTTCCTTTCTTTCTTTCTTTCTTTTTTTTTTTTTAAGCACTTCCTTACTTACTATCACTATAAGGTATTTCGGGCTCACCTTATATATTTTTCACTGTAGTCCCAGAACCAACCATTTCTCTAAGGAGCCCTGATTCCTTTTATTGCAGAATTGTATCAGAAACAAAGATGTGAGTTCTAGGTGTACTTGTTGGTATTAAGGTATTGTTGCTTCTAAGGTCTCTCAGCTGACAGAGCAAGGACTAAATGTCTGTATACTAATATGTTGAAGCACATGGCTATAAATATTTTCATATGTAACAATCAGTATCTATATTAAGTTAAATATGAGCATATACTAATTTTTCCAACTCCATTCCATTACCACATGGATCATTCCAGTCTCCTCCTTTGTTTAACTATAGATTCCCATTCTGGTAGTGAGAAAACAGGCTCCCACCATCTGCCATATTTTATTGAATTTTTCAACTCCAGGATGTATTTGTGGCAATATCAGAATTGTTAAGCCATTCTCCCATGGGGAACAACATTATTAACTAGAGTTTAGTTCTTATATACAGTTCCTTTTGCCTTCGGTTTTACAGAATCCTCTATTTGCAAAGTTACTTGGGTTAGTAACTTCCTCCTTTTTCCTTCTGTGTGGTGGTTTCATACAGCTGCTAGATTCTCTTGTCACAGTTTGCATTCCTTCCTAAGTTCCCTGACCTCCTAAATGAGTTTTTTAAAGTTGCAAAGATTAAAGTTTTCTTTGTGCTGTACAGTTCTATGGATTTTACAAATGCATAATGTCAAGTATCTGTCATTATAATAGTCAAAATAGGTTTACCACCCTGAAATTTTCCTTGGCTTCACCTATTCAACACTTCTTTCAGCAACCACTAATCTTTTTGCTATCTTTATAGTTTTTCCATGTACACGTCATATAATTGAAATCATGAAATATATAGCCTTTTCAAATTGGCTTCTTTCAATTAGTAATATGCATTTTAGATTTATCTTTTTTTTTCATGAATTGGTACCTCGTTTGTTTTTATTGCTGAATAATATTCCATTGAATGGATGTACCACAATTTATTTATCCATTTACTGATGAAGGACATCTTAGTCTTGGTAATCACACTCCCATAAGCAATGTATAAAAGTTTGATTTTCCACATCCTTAACAATACTAGTTTCATGCTGAAAATAGGAAATTAAGTGGATATATAGATACTAAATGCTGAGACTCTCAGCCATCATCCCCTACCTGGATTCCAGAATTCTTGGACCAAGACTTATATCCTCCAGGAAGGATCTGAAAGTGTTTTCTCTGGAAAATCTGAAAAGGATACAAGAGGAATGATGTAAACAGTAATGATTCCATAATATAATGGCCCAGTCAGATCACCTTTGGTGAAACTCACAGTCCACAAACCCCACCTAAGCTTCTGCAATCCCATAAGTTTTTAATCTCTCACTCTCATGTAAGGAGACAAAGATCACAAAAAATTCAAAGGAAAGACTCTAACATGAAAGGTAGACAACAACCAAACAAATACAAAAGGCAACTTGGAATAAACATACTCTGAAGTGAGAAGAAAACTTAAATGTCCCTCTCCTTAATAACCTCAGAAATAGAAAATACTGCAACCATAAAAGGAGAATGCTGTAAAAAAGAGAAATATTCAGAGAACAAAACTAGTTTTTAGCAAGCATCAAAAAATTATAGCAGAAATAAAAAACTCAATTGAAAGCCTGGAAAGATGATAAGATAAAATGACATAGTAGAGAAAGTATAAAAATATTAGAGGACCAGACCACGAGGTTCAGTGAGTTATTGTTCCAGAAGAGAGAATAGAAAGCACAGAGGTAAGGATATAACCAAAGATACTATGTGAGCAAAATTTCCAGAATTAAAACGTCAATTTCCAGATTCAAGGGACTCACAGGTAGTCTAGCATAATGAATAAAAATAGACCCATACCAAAGTAATAGTGAAACTTAAAAACACTGGAGACAAAGAACAGGTCTGAAAATCTTCCAGGTAAGAAAAAAATTAGGTTTTACATAAAAGCTGAGTAATAAATATGGCTTTGGATTTCATAAGAATAGTATAGGAAAGTAGAAGAAAATAGGAAATGCCTTCAAAATTCTAAAGAAAAATTATTTCCAACCTAGAATTCTATACGCAGTTGAACATTAACAAGTATCATTTAAAAAAAAATTCAGACAGGCACAGTCTTAAATAACTTATCTCCCATGCGTTATAACTCAAGAAACTCCTAGAAAATGGCCTCCACCAAAATAAGAGCATAAATCGAACAGCGAAAAGCATGGGGTACAGGAAACAGAAGAGTTCACACAGGAGAAAGGTGGAGAGAGTATTCTGATAATGGTAAAAGGAGATCTCAGTAGCAGAGCTGTCAAGTAGTTAATGGGAAGCTAGTCCAACTGGAGCATGTCAGAAGGCTCCAGGAGAGAATTCTCCAGGAAGATGAAACTGATAGAATGTCTCATGTGCAAATGGGTTGAGAGCATATTTGGACAGTTGGTAGAAAGTTTGGGGTTTAAATGGTGATAAATATACTCAAAACTATACAAATGAAAAAAGAAAAAAAAAGAATTATTAACTCCAGGGAAAGGAAAAAGTTGTGCAGGAAAATAACAAAACAAAACAAAACAAAACAAATAACCCTATCATAGTTTCTCAGCTGTGACTAACATTTGTACAGTCATAGTAAAGTAAACACTGAATATTGAAGCAAATAAGTTGTGATATAACTTTATTGGGAGGACAAAGGAAGAGAAAGAGTATAAGTGTGGCAGAGCTGAAGTTAAATCTTCATATTGTTAAATCAGAAAGGAAAAAGCTTTTAAAAATCAATAATTATTGAAATAAACATGTTTTTTAGACATATGGAGGGAAGCTGTGAAAGAAACAGCTAAACAAATAAAAAATTTGAAGTTTGCCTTTAGGGAAGTTCCATTTGGAGGGTTGGAACTGCTACTTTTGGTAACAAACTTGATGAAGAATTGAATTTTACACTGTATACAAATAAAATTTTGATAAACATAGAAAGTAAAATTTATTCAAATACTACACTGGGAGTCAGAATTTGGCTGATTTAGGATGGAATCACAAATGTCCCTCCTCCCCACCACTCTCCAAATCCAACCCATAATTCTGTGCATGAATTGGTGAAATTTTGCTTTGATTAAAGGAGAAGTGAAGGATTTGGTTCATTTTTGTAAGAGGAAGTGGTGAGAGGGAGGATGATGACAGAATGGAAGAAACATCCAGAAGACTCCAACATCATGTAGCCCTTCTCCACCTGTCCTTTTGATCTGGGCTGCTTTCCCTGTTTACATAGAAATTACACCAAAAATGAAGAAGTTATTTTCATGAAATATTTTTTAACATTCTTGGCCAAGTTGCCCTGCTTTAGGATCCAGGTGACAAAGTGCACCTCAGAGATGGGATGTGGGCCATTCTCCTGATTTCTCCACAGAATGAGATTCTGCTGGTTTCGAGCATTTTGAGGAAGTACCCTTAACACATCATCAGCCTTATGTAGAACACTACCAGCAGGGGCAATGATGAGATTACTTCAAGTAGGTTCATGAGTAGCATATTTTGACTAGAGCTAAAGCTAAAGAGAGAGCAGAGCTAAAGAGAAAGAATATGGCAGATGTGACTCTGTATTTGTAGCACCGAGGCAATGTCTTTAACATTTACGTACTTGCCTGGGTTTCCTCCAGAGAGTAGAGCTAAAATCAAAGGCTCATGTATAGTTTGTTTATTCTGGAAAGTAATCCCAGGGAACAGGAGTGAGGGGCTGGAAAGATTATGTAGGGAGGGAAAAAACTCCAATACAAAAATATATTATTGAGTTGGTCACCAGTTGGGCATTGAGGCGCCATCCTCCTGGGACCCTCTGAAAAGCCATGTAGAATTATCCTCAGAATTATGCATTTGAAGGATCATGGAAGATGGAAACAATTATGCATGACTCTCATCCCCCATTGGCCCAGGTTTTACATGGGTGAGAGTGCCTTCCCTTAGGTATTCTACTCAGAATCAAAGAAGTATGTGACAGAAAAAAGGACATCCCTGGTGCAGCTGAGGCTACGTCTCTCAGGTTACACCTGTAAAGGTGGCTCTTACAGTAATGACTAGAGTAAAATATTGTCCAGTGGATATGAGGTGGTCATAGAGGTGTTTGCTACAATGTCTGATTGCTCTTTATGGATTTCCCAGAAATACTTGGGAGAGAGGGGTCTTTGAAGAATGAACTAAAATGAGCAAGCCAATGAGAATGACACTGAAACTTGAAGTGTTATTGTTAAAATGATATTATTCATATTTTCAGGCTGCTCAAAACTGGATTATTTGGGTTATGTTTAGATTTATATTTGTTTCTTGTGAGGGCTCAATCCCAAAAGGATGCTGGGAGAAATTTGGAAATGAGGAGTGGTTCTCTCAATCATCTTCACTTATAGACCTACATGAAAGGTGAACTCATCTTGACAGTATCACCCTCCACCCCTACAAAATACATCCAGATGACTCTAAAAATTGCGCTAAACTGCATTTCTGGACTTGAGAACACAAACTGTGAGTTCTGAATAGAAAATGAATGGGCAGGCACATCAGAGCCTCCAAAAAGCCTTAACTGGCTGCAAAATACTTGGTACCTTCTGTGGAATGTTGATTTTTCTCACCTAGCATTCTTGGTTAGTAAAACGAATCCTGCTACCATGTTGACTGAATGAGGGACTCCAGGATGGGCTGGAAGCAACCAGATATGGCCAGGCCAAGGCTGATCATGCAGCTAATGAGGCAACTTTCCATACTACCCTCACATTGCCCTGGAACTTTGATATATGCCTCCAGGATGAAAGGGAGCCTTATATGACTCCTTTCCACACTAGGAGATCTAGCTGTGGCTGGAGTCATTTCTGAGCATGTCAAAATAAATGTTATACTGTGCAATGCTTTCTAACAGTAGGCATTTCTTACAAATGAATCAGAAAAATGTTTTGAGACATTACCATTTATCATTTGTCTTTATTTTATCCTCATCCTACTCTATGTTCAAGCAAGTATCACAGCTGGCTCTGTGACACTATCTCAAGGGAAGGCCGTGTGTGCGCGTGCACACATGGATAAGAGATAATTATCATAGGAAATAGAAATAGTCTAGAAGAGGCTTAAGAGATATAATTAATTAAGATGAGATCATGCCAGATTCAGGTGATCCCTAATCCAAAGACTGCTGTTCTTATAAAAAGAGAAATTAGAGACACAGTGACACATAGAGAGGGAAGACAGCCACGTGAAGACAAAGACAGCTGCAAGCCAAGGAACACCAAAGGTTGCCAGCACCCACCGGAAGCTATCTGTAAGAGGCAAGGAAGGATGTTTCCCTAGAACCTTCAGAGAGATCCTGGCCATGCTGACATCTAGCTTTCATAACTGTGAGGGAATGAATTTCTGTTGTTTTGAGCCACCCATTTTGTGGTACTTTGTTATAGCAGCCCTCCCAAACTAAACCAAGGAGATACTCATACACAGTCATCTTAGCCAGAAGTTGGACAGATGTATGGACAGAAGGCTGGGCAAAAGAAGAGGCGAATGAGGACAGAGACAAATCTGTGAATTCCAATAGCAGAGAAGAGCTATACTCTTGTGTTAGTTAGGGTTTTCAAGAGAAACGGAACCAGTTGATAGAGAGATGGATGGATACCATGTTTCCCCCAAAATAAGACCTAGCTGGACCATCAGCTCTAATGTATCTTTTAGAGCAAAAATTATATTAGATCATATTATACATTATAATATATTATATTATATTATATTATATTATATTATATTATATTATATTATAGACTCAGTCTTATATTATATGTGAGACTCGGTCTTATATTGTATTAAAGTAAGACCAGTCTTATATTAATTTTTGCTCCAAAAGACGCATTAGAGTTGATGGTCCGGCTAGGTCTTTTCGGGGAAACACAGTAGGTAGTTAGGTAGGTAGATAGATAGATAGATAGATAGACAGATAGATAGACAGACAGACAGATAGATTTGTTATGAGGAATCAGCTCATGTAGTTATGGAGGCTTACAAGTCTTTAGATCTCTAGTCAACAAGCTAGAGACCCAGGGGAGCCAATGGTATAGTTCCAGGCCAGATGCTGGCAGACTTGTGACCCAGGAAAAGCCAATGTTTCAGCTGAACTTTAGTGGCAGGGAAAAACCCAGCGACCCAGCTTGAAGACAGTCAGGCAGGAAGAGCCCCCTTACTCCTAATAGGGTCAGCCTTTTTGGTCTATTCAGGGCTTCACCTGATTAGGTAGGGTCCACCCACATTAGGGAGAAAAATCTGCTAAAGACTGAGTCTACCTATTTAAATATGAATCTCATTTAGAAACACCCTCACACACCCAGAATAATGCCTGATCAGATATCTAGGCACCCTGTTGCCCAGTCAAGTTGACACTTAAGATTAACTATCACGGCCCTGTTTCCTGGCGGGTCTAGCATGGAGACAGCAAGTCCCCAGGGAGCAAAGCCCAGCAGTGCATGAAGCCGATGGGATGCTAACACAAGGGACCTATGTGTGAGTACAGCCAGGAAGCCTCAGAGAACTGTCATCCTGAAGGGGACACATGGTTCTAGTTTGTATGGTTCAACCATAACCAGGGAAAATCAAGGACATGATAAACTTCTCTTCTGCAAAGCTTTGAAAATACATGCACCTCCAAAATCTTGACCTGATGCTAACTGAAATTAAGTTTCTCACAAGCCCAGCACAGGAGGGCTGAAATAGATCATTTAGTTCCTAGAATATAAAGAGATAAGATAGTTTTCACACACCTGTGTTAGTTACCTGAGATTTATACTCTCTACACAAAGCAACCTCTGACAAAATAAAATGGAACAGAGCAACCCCCGAATGCCTGAGATCAATGAAATGCCCTGTCGTATAGAACTTGTTTTAGGGACTGGTAGGCAGCAAAGGACACCTGATCATCCATTTCTCAAGAAACAGAAGTTTCTCTGCACAGCCCACAGCTCTGATTACACACATGGCTGCTGGCAAGCATCTCCAGCTCTGCTACTTGATACTAATGGAAGGATTTTCTGTGCTCTATGAATACTTTTGCTGCCATTGCCAACACCGCCCAAGAAGTGAATCCATCAGACAATAGAGTGGAAAGCCCTTGGGACATACACACCCAATGCTACAACTCCCCCAAGTGCTAAGTGCACCCAACTCACTATATTGTGATGAAGCCTCTTTATCATGATTTTCCAGGTAACCAACTTATCTTGAGTGTCAAATATAGAAAAATGTTAAATCAGGGTCATGTGATAGGATGACTGTAAATGCTTGCACCTAAAGATGCAGAGGCCAGGGGTTTAGCACCTCAGACTCAGTTACTGCTACACTGCTTTGGTCACGGAGAGCGTCACAGGACTGGAAACATGAAATTGTGGTACTTTGGGGAACCCTGTAGGCAGGAAGGAAGCTTTTCATGAGTGGCTGCTTCTCGGGATTTTTGTCCTTAGCAATGGTGTGGGGACACTAGAGAAAATACAGGCTTTGGCGTCAGCAAGGCTGGGGTTTGAATTCCAGCCCTGTCACTTATTGGAACCCTGGGAGAATGACTTAACCTCTTGGTTCTTTAAAATAATAGTTTTTGGACCCACATCTTCCTCTTGATTCAGAACTCATATTTCTTCTAATTATGACTGTATACCCTGGCAAGAGAAAGCCACTTTGAAGGGGGGGGGTGTTCCAAAAATGACACAAAGCTTCAGCCAATCAGCAGTTACTGAACTGACTGCTGTTTAAACAGCAACTAGCTCTTTAGAAAGAACATTGATGAAGCAATTACTTAATAAGTTCACGAATGGATAAGTAAAAGAGAGAAGGATATGGACAGATGAGAGAAAACACAGGAGAAAGAGTATAAAAAAGCATTTACTGGCTCTTCTCAAGTGAGGTTCTTAAATGGAGAATGTGAATTGCCTATGGCTTCTGAGGCCATAAATTGTGGTCACTTCTAATCTGAAACACTCTTGAAAGGCCATTGCAAATATGATTCTCTGTCACTGCTGTGGCTGGGGTTACCTGGGGAAATCACACCTTTGCAGTGCATGGGAAGGAAAGTATGAAACTGTTAAAGGACTAATGAATGGCAGGTTCTTAGCCAATCAGCTGGACCTGCAGAAGATCTGGCTTTTCAGAACAAGCCTCTCTGGCCCTTAGTGGCCACTTGATAAGGCCACCCTCAGGCCATAAAGCACAGCTTCAGACTGCCTTGCGTTAGGAGAAACTTCTGATGTTCACTCCTCATGATAATGAAGAGAAAGTCCGCAATGTCATTACTCACTGCCAGAGACATAGATGAGAACAAATGTGTTCTCTGACGTAAGAAATACCAGTCAGAAGGAATTTCAGAGACATCCTGACCTGGCGTCTTCCTGTTACAGAGAAGGAACTGGGGTCTGAATTGAGAAGGTGGCGCGGAAACTGACTTTCGCTTTGTCATTCTGTTGCTGACAGGCTGGATCCACCTTCAGTCTCACCACTATACTCAACCCTCACTCCTCAGACGATCCTGGGAAACAACCCTGTGGACAATTAGGATGCAAATGGCAACGTGCGGTGGAGCACAAGGTGTTGCTTGGCCTACTTATTTATTCCTATTTCTTTGAGGAAGAATATCTATTGAGGTTCTTCAACACTTTGTTTCTTATTCCTTGAACTCGGATTAAGAGGAAAATAATGGAGACCTGGCTGTTTGGTATTTATAAAGAGCTTTCACAGATATTATGGGTTTGGATCTCAGAAGGACACGGTGTGGTAATTTGGACACACAGCTTTCTATCTTACAGACAGATGCAGTTCCAGGGAGGCTCAGTTAGACATATCATTTTCAACACTAGATGAGTCATCTATTGGTATTCCTTGCTTTCATATCTATCTGAGGAAATCCACTCAGTCACCTAGAAGTAATCTGAGGTCTTCTTTATTTTTATTTTCTTAAATTTACCTACAGCTAGCCAGTCTCCTGCTTTCTTTCTGTTATCAGAGAACAGGTAGTGTTTCCCAAATAAAAGGCACTCCCCGAGTTTTTTTTTTTTTTTTTTTGCCAGCACCACTTAATTACACATAATTTTCTATGAAAGACTTTATCAGTACAACAGTACAACAGGAACAAAAACAGAAGGCAATTGCTTTCACATTCAAGTTTCCTTTTTTGCTTTTTAACTTTGGTCAGTCTTACATTATCTAAGAAAGGATTTATGACAACCAATGTCAGTCAAAAGTGCGTGTGATGTACAAGCAATATAAATTATGTGTAATTAAGTGGTGCTGGCAAAAAAAAAAAAAAAGGATTGGATTGCAATTTACTACCACCACTAATACTTCTTACTCATATTTATATCACTTTAAAGGGACACTTCTTTTCTTTTTCTATTACTCCCATTTTATAGATGAGGACACCGAGCTTTGGTGAGTTTAAATGGAGTGGTTTTCCTGTGTATCCTCTCAGCACTTGGCACAGGTGCTCCATAAGCATTGCTGAATTGAAGAGCATTTACTTCTATATCTCTGAGTACCTGCTATTCGAATTAATGGCCGAACCAGTTGTTTTCTTTTTTTTTTTTTTTTTCTCTCGGAGAAGTACACACCATGGAAATGTGCCTCTGGGAATGCAAATAGCTCACTCGATGTATTAGGCAACCATAAACAAATGGAGATTTGCACAGATGTAATTAAGAATAGAAAATACAAACCTATGTGCAGAAACATGATTTACAGTCAAATTCACCTGCCTTGAAAGTTCATATTAGATTGCTCCTCGTTTGATTACCAAGCTGGTGTTTCAATGCAAAGCATATGCTTGCAGGCCCTCAGTTTTGCTGGGCTTATGAATTAGCTAATAACTCTGAAACGAACCTTTTAAGGGAGGATTGGTTTATGCCTGAGCAATGCAAATGTGCAAGTGCAAATATATGCATCTCAACCAGTTATTTTGTAGGGTGGACAAATGAGTAAAAACATGTTTACTAGAAAAAAAAATCTGCTTTTGACTGTTTCACAAATGTTACATAAATAATTAATGATGTTAAGTGTTCACCAGATCTTCCAAGACTTCTTTTTTTAGCATCCAATGTGGTCATTCTCCAATGTATAGGCACATTTGATATTTTAAAGTACTCATAGAACATAGCTGCTGGCTGCACTTATAAAATGGGGTGCTGCTGTTTTATCCCTCTCATTTTTCCTTTTCAGGTTCTCATATCTAGGAACCTGAAAAGAGATGGAGTTTTTTGTCAAAACTCTAACCTAACTTTTCCAAATTGTAAGTTAAATATCCTAAAGTATTTGTTTATTTTCTCCACATTCTCATTTCCACCTTATATCCTCTAATTTCTAGCATATTTAGAAGGTATAATTTCCAATACAAAATCAGAAAGCATGTATTAAAGGGCTAGAACACCAGAGTTTGGTTTTGTCACCTCTACCCCCATGCACAACTTCTTGAAAAGCTGAAATTATCTAAAAGAAATTTTCTTCAACTCCACTTTCCAGACTCAGTTGATATTGTTAATATGGATGTACTGTTGTCCAAACAGTAAACCTTGAATCTCACATAAATTCAGAATGTCTGTCAATCTAATTTGCAGCCTTGATCAAAATGCAGCAGCTGGACAGTATCAATAAAGTAACCCCCCCCCCCCAGTAAGTGCAGACCCACCATGGTCAGTAATACCTTAGGGTGATGCATTAGTCGGTCTGTCCATCTGGAGCTCTGTACTGAGGTCTTTTCACTAGAGGGGACCCTGTCCATGAGAGGGCCTAGGAGGGGTCACCTCAAGAAACATATTGTGCTAGATCCAAATAGTAGAACTGTGTCTGATACTTCTCATAGCCAGAAAGAAAACATATGTTCGCGGGGGAGGGGCGGAGAGTCCTGCTCAAGGCAAAAGGCAACATTGAGCCTGAGTGCTAAGGCGTCATGGGCACAGCTGTGATGTTTTGATGGAAGTAACAATTTAAAATGAGGGGGAGAGTATGTGAATGGAGCAGGTGGCAAGGATAAGGAACCTCCCAAATGAGAGACACACTGGGTACGGCCCTGAGCAGAGCACCACAGCAAGAAGAGGTAGAATAGATTAGACACCTTCTGAAGAGTAGTGAGCTTCCCCCATTGCACACATCTAGAACCTGAGCTGGCATGAGGAAGAAACGTCCGCTGCATGATGTCCACCCCATTGACCAAAAGTCCTAGAAAGGGCTCGTTGGACTTTATACTCTCACTGTGTGGACTCCAAAGTCATGGACAGACACTTCATGGATTCCCCTCAACACAGCCTACTTCTGAGAAGACTAGGAAAATCATAAGACACAAAATCACCCAGGGAAAGGGGAAAAGGGGGAAAGCAAAGGGGGCTAGATAACATAGAAGACGAGACATCTACCATTACAAAATAAATATATCGCTTGTATTGATGGGGGAAAAAAAACACAACCAAAAACATGTGATCCAAAAGAAAACTCTTCACATCAGAATCTAAAAATATATATATATAGCCATGCAAATAAGAGCCCATTATTTCCCCCTCTGCACAGAATGACTGGCTTTGAGTTTTAACAGGGGAGGAAAAGCCAGATGGCGGCAGACGGGCTTATTATAGAAAGTCCACTTGCACTGAAGTTTTCTCAGCACTCTCCATCGTTGCTGGTTTTGTTTGGTTTCCTGCTGAAGTGTAGAGCAGGCAAGTACCAAAATTTGTATAAAGTCTGAAACCTTTTCAGGAAAATATTCTATTCAATACCTCCGATACATGCTATATGATGCCACCACAGGAAAACTAGTGTTGCTACAGACGTTAATCATAATTATGAAAATTTTTAATTTAAATGTAGGTCTGAACACACAAAATACAGCGCATGGCCATCTGTTAGTTTTCCATCTGGGCTCATTTGCAAAATACATTCTGTTTCCCTCCCCCCTCCCCCCTCTATTTATAATCTTCCCTGGAAAACAAATATGCCTAATCTATGGCCTGCCAGAGCTGAAGTTAGCTATTTACAAGTGGCTTTTAATAGACATGGCTACACAGTTGAAAGCAGTAACAGAAACTTCTTCAAGTTTTGGAGTTTTGGCGGGGGTGGGTGGGTTGTGAGACACCTCCTTAGACTTTTATCAGTAGACTTTTCCTTTGAAAAGTTTTACAGCTTATCTTATCAGCTTAAAAAAGGTTTTACAGTAAAGAATAATGAAAAATGGAATATTGCTTTGTTTCTTTCTTGGTATGATGATAAGAATAATCACTAAAACTTTAGAGCTGTCATAGCAGCATTGTTCATAACAGCCAAAAAGTTTAAATACGAATGTCCATTAACTGATGGTGGATAAACAAAATGTGGTATATCCATAAATGGAATATTATTCAGTGATAAAAATAAAATACTAATACATGCAACAGCATGGCTAAACTTTGAAATCATGTGAAGTGAAAGGAGCCAGACACAAGAGATCACATATTGTTTGATCTCATTTAGGGAAAATGCCCCACACAGGCAAATCTACAGAGACAGAAAGTAGACTAGCTGCTGCCTAGGGCTGGAGGGTGGGGTTGGGCCAAATATGGAGTGACAGCCAATGAGTCTCTTTTAGGGGTGATAAAAATATTCTAAAATTAGATGATGATGATTGCACAATTCAGTGAATGTACTAAAGACACTGAATTGTAGACTTCAGACAGGTAAACTTTATGAAGTATGTAAGTTATACCTTAATAAAAGTATTAAAAAAAAAACACACACAACAAAACTGTAGAGCTGGACAGAGAGCTAGAAATCACATAGTCCTTTTTTCATTTTAAAGATAGTGCAGTGAGATCCTGAGGGTAAAAATGGTTATTATTCAATTGGCTAGTGTTAAGATTTCTAGACTTCCATTCAAGGGTTCTCCCTGATATATAATGCTGAATGATGACACTCATACATTCACCCAGTGGCACGAAAGAGCATATTGAGGAAGGAGAGAGTCAAGTGGAAAACCGATTACAGCAGTGGCTCCAAATATAGGTAAGAAGGGACTTAAAGATGTCAGTGGAAGTTAGTATAAAGCAGTCAATACGGATGCTGTAGATCTTTTGAAGGTAAATTCTTAATGACTTTGTATCTGATTGATCAGGAGGAGAAGCAGAAGGGAAAGAATCACAGAGGAGTAAGATGGCGGTGATCAAGAACCCTAGAGAAAGTAGAAACTAGAAAAAAAGAAGATGAATTTCATTCTTAGCGTGAGTTTGAATCATCCACAGAACACAAAGTACACACACTGAACAGGAAGCGGGCAGGCCAGAACTCAAATTCTGTTAGGAATCCTAGGGTCGGAGAGTCAAAAGGGAGTCATCTGCGTGGCACGGGTAGTGAAAAAACTTAGCCAGCGCAGCTGCTGCTGAGACAGTGCAGAGAAAAGCAGAGCCTGAGGATGGGACTTTGGGGCTTCTACATACGAGGGGAGAGGAAAAAAAGAGAGAGGAAAGGAGAAGGGAAAGCAAAAGAAAGATTCCAAAGTAAAGGTGGGAAACTAGGACAAGTCATCAAAAACAAGGGGGCACAGCTTATTTAAGCCAGCCAAAGGCTAGAGGATGGGTTTTAGAATTTATCGTTTGAGGCCTCATCCTTTGGGGGAACTTTTGGTTTCCTTAGGCAGCAAGTGGGAAATAAATTCAAGGGACTTGTATCAAACAAAAACTCTGACTCTGGAGATCGGCAAGATGAGGAGAAATCTACAAGAATTGAATTGATGAGATGAGAAAAAGAAGTGAATAGCATTAAAGTACAGACGAAAGCAGCTGGAAATTCTGAGAATGAGGCTATCACGACGACATGTGTAGTAAAAAGGAAAATGCAGTTCCCAGAAGATCTACTATCACAACGAACATGAAAATACACAAGTAGGCTTTTTTTCCCCCTGCATTTCTGCCATAGTTGAATGGGGGGATAAAGATATTAAGCTAGGCCTCAGTAGATTAGTAGATTTCTCTCCTGTTTAAGAGGTTAACCAAATTCTGTATGTCCCAGTCCTAAAACGTTCAGGTTGAAACTAAGGGCAAACAAAAGCCTCTGAAAATAAAGTCCAGTTGCACAAATTCTCACTAGGAAACTGTAAAACCAGGAGTCACTGGGGTGCCATCCTGAAAGCACTGTTATTCCAAAAATACCCCCCCCCCCAAAAAAAAACAACAACATGTGTTTACCATTTGTTTATTTACCAGACCCATGGCTAGGTCCTAGGAATTCAGAGAAAAGGAGGAAGTCCCAGCCTACCGTTAAGGAGTTCCCAGTTAAGTCACTGTTCCCAGGTAGACCAGCTGTTTCCAAATCATGTGATAACTGCTGTGCCAGAGGCATGGGCATGAAGACAAAGGCACATTCCACTCTGCAAGGGACTGGCAAAGTGGGGTGGAGGAGGGTTTTCACAGAGGATCATGCCTGGACTGCATCTTGAGTGATCACTAATACTTCTACAGGAAGATGGAGGTGCCGTGGGCATGGCGACAGCCCTCCCAGTGGGCAGAGTGCAGCAAAGGGTCTGTGGTAGGAGCAAGCGGGCACATTTGGGGAGCTACAAGCAGTTGGGTATGGCTGAAGTACTGATGGTACTGAGAAGAAGAGGAAGATTTTTGTGGAGATGCCTCAAGTTTCATATCCTGGAATCTTATTCTTTATCTCATTTGACTTTGTTTCAGTATTCCCCCAAACAGACCCTGAGACAAGGACTTGCATGCAGGTAGTTTACAAAGCACAAAGGAGAGGATGCAGAGAAGTCAAGAAAGGCTGAGTTCACGAGTGGGTTATGCTGGGGTCCACTGGCTCAATCCCACTGGACTCTTCTGGGAAAGGAGAGTGGAACATACTTCAGCATCACCACACTAGAGAACAAGGGCTGGGCATTTCTTCCCCAACTCCTATCTCAATAAAGGTTGAGGTTTATTCTGGGGGTGTTCAGCACACACACACACACACACACACACACACACACACACACACTCACAGTCACACACTCACACACACTCACATTTTTAGATTGAACCTGCTGCCTGGTGCCTCCTTGCTACCTAACAACGTCCCTTCTCAGGCAGAGAAGCCAAGAGACTGGGAACTTGAAGTGGAAAATTGGGTGTAAGAAACGATGTCCCACAGGTGTGGGTGAGCTCAGGAGGGTCAAGGACATACAAGGCAGAATGTCCATGGTGTAAAGCAGGCTAATCATCTCCTCCTTCCAACCGTTGTCTAGTTCATATCCGTCTCGGCAGCTTTGCTCAGGACATTTACTCTTCCTCAACCCGAAACATTTAACACTCTTCACTGCTTCTCCAGCTCTGAAGCTGGACTCATCACACAGTCAAAGTACCTCCTCCCTTTTCTGTGAACACATAGGATGTTCGAATACAGCACAGGCACAGTTCTTACCCTGCACTACCTTTTGTCTTTGTGGTCTCTGAAGATTCCATTCTATTTAAATTGTTGGTTCCCGAGGGCAAGGAGTGCGTCTCATTGCCTTTGAATTACCCACAGTACCTGGAACATATTAGTATTGATCAATTGCTCAGGCAAAGAAAACTATTCTGTGAGCCTTTGGGAAACCAAACCCATCCGGTAATTCAGCCAATCCAATGCTACCTCAAACAGCATATTCTTACTAATGAGACAATAAACCAAATCACCTTTGAGGTGAAGAAATGTGTTGCATTATAATGTAAACCAAACTAGCCTAATGCAGAGTTCTGACTTCTTGAAAACCTTCTGTCAAAAAATAAATGAACTAGTAGGAGTCAGAGTGTAATTATATATTTAAAACAAACTGAAGACTCAGAGCAGATGCAAGACAAAAGAGAGACAGCACACTTGTTTTCAATACATATATCAAAATACTGATGTCTGCTTCGTAACATTCATTTAAAATTTTTTACTCTTTGTACCACCTTAATATTGGATATTACCGTTCCCTATGGCTGTTGTGAAGATTTAAAAACATCTTTATTTTGGTACATATTTTCTGACAAGTCAACTGGCATGGAAATCCTGGGCCTTGAGCCTCTCATTTTTATATTTACCCAGCTAACGTGCTGTTTCTCACTAAAGTCAACTGCACTATATGGGCCAGTTTCTCTTTTAGCTTCTTGTAAGCTTTGAACTGGAAAAAGAAATACACAGCAGGGTAATCTAGCCCTTTGAAATTTAGGACAACAAGGGAAGAGGTACTGTGGTATTGATGTGTAATAAGCTTTGTTCGGACAACATCAGTCTATAATATGATGAGAATTCTTCTTGGATTAAGATGTCCAGTGGTTATAAATGAAAAGCTGTTCTCTCTTTTGTGGGGCTGGGGGTGCTGAGGTGGTATGAGTATGTGATTTTCAGTTATTTCCTTTGTGGGACTTTTGGCATTTGAAAAAAGGCATATCCTTTCATTAGTGGCACAAAAGGCAATGTACAACGATGTGTCGATTTAGAAGTTAATACATCACACAGTTTTTCTTGCATGGAATTGAAGACGCTGAAGGAGCCCCTGTCCTGGGCTTTTTATATTGATACTTACTGTTTATAAAGCTCTCACAATATTTGGGGCAAGGTCCTAGAGCTGCTTTATAGCTCTAGGCATTCATCGTCCCATGCCAACCTTGTCAGGACTCCAGAAGCTGTACATCCATTGGTTCATTTTAGACATGAGCAAACTGAGGCTCAGAGAGGTGCGATGACCTGGCCAAGGTTCAGAGCTAGGAGAGAGTGGCGCTGAGATAAGGATTTAGATCTGTGTATCTCTAAGGTCAGGGACTAATAACTAGCCTCCTGCCTGCCTCCATCCAAATACCTTCACAGGCCAGACTGGATGGCTAACCCACTGGGCAGTTACAGACTTCACCTCCTCATTGGTGTAAGGGAGGTGAGTCAAATAATTCCTGTCAGAAGGAATGATTGAAACTATTTTGATTTTTAAATCTCACCTCTTTTCAAAGGGCTTAATTCTAAAACTTCACTTATTTTGGCTGCGTGTAAGGTTTTCCGTGGAAATTGCTCGGATGGGTTTTTGTCTTGTTATTCCCAAGAAATCACAATGAAGATTGCTGGAGTCTCAGTGTTTGGGAATTCCAAGTTGTTTTTACATACTGATCATTTTGTGAGTGTAATCAATTCTTTTGTATCATAAAAAAAATAACTCTGAACTATTTAAATCTTGATCTATGTCTATAGTGGTATTTGACATTAAAATGTGAAAATAACGATGCTTTCCTTTAAAAAGCAGTTAGGCTATGTCTCTCCCCTATTTATAGTCCTTTCAGTATCTCTTACTGTTTCAATTCCCATTTCCTAGGTTTCCTGTGAGACTGAGTATATTATGTTTATTAGTCATTTGCATTTCTTCCAGAATCAGTTAGGACCTCAGTATAATTACACAGCCTCTTGAAAGAGTCTTTGAATGGAACAAAACTTCCACCTTTACCTCCCATAATTTTACAGATACCTGGATGAGGATGTCATAAAGGGATTAGGGACGAGGGGAACAGGGTAAGGATGTCCCTCGGGTCCAATTTCCACTCCTTCCCATGGAGCTTGACACCCTCTTTTATCATGGATTGAATTATGTCTTCTCAAAAGATACTGGGAAGCCCTAACTCCCAGTATCTATGAATGTGACCTTATTTGGAAATAAGGACTTCACAGATGGTAAAGTAACACAGTTATTAGGTTTCATCATAATTGAATAAGATAATTTCCTTATAAAATAAAAAGGAATGTGGGACACAGAGCCAAAGACACAGGGGGAACACCATGTGAAGATTGGAGTTTTGTTGCCACAAGCCAATGAACTCCAAAGATTTCCACCAAACCACTAGAAGCTAGAAAGGAAGCATGGAACAGTTTCTCCCTCACAGCTTCAGAGAGAACCAACCCTGCTGACACCTTGATTTTGGATGTCCAGCCTCCAGAACTGTGAGAAAACAGATCTTTGTTATATAAGCCACCCATTGGTGGTACTTTGTGACAGCAGCCCTAGGAAACTAATACATATTTTATCCCAGGGCTAGGCTTGCTCCATAGCCCCCTCCTCTTTTCCTTAGAAGACGGATCCACTTTTTTTTTTTTTAATAGCAACCTCCTTTAGTTTATTTTAACCAGGACCTTTTTCCATAGTCCTCCCACCTGAGAGACTCAAGCCCAAAGGATAGAGGGACATCAGACAGGTACCGAGGCTTCTGTCCAGAGGGACACCACACACAGAGAGTGCAAAAGATAACCATCATCTCGTCCTTTTTAATGAAATACTAGTATTGTGGTTATGAAAACCAAATACCAAAAGAATGGCGATGTCATGCTTTGGCTCTGGCATTGCAATCAGTAGTTTCAATGTCCTCTATTATGTCATGTTAGGGAATTGAATACTTCTAGGAAGACAGGAGCTAATTTATAGGGGCTACCATACATGGGAATACGCATTCAATATTTAAATATATGAAAATATGAAAGCATAATGAAAGGCCCAAAGGCTTCATGAATATGTTTTATATTGCATGTATTTGGATTTTGGTGCACAGGGGATCATGCAGCTTGAGGTTGCAGAATCCCTGTGGGAAGGCGATCCTTGCTTTGTGGACCTGTGGTCCCTTTGTCCTCCCTTTGACTTTCAATGATAACTCATGAATGTTAATTATTCAGAGAAAAGTTTTGGTACAGTTTGTTTTAGCATTATTCCAACTCTGTACTCTACTTTCTTATTTATCTATAAAAAATAATAATTTTACTCTCTCCTATGAGCTCTTCTTTAACATCTGGAAATGGCTAAGTGAAAAGGCTCTGGGAAGAGTCATGGTAAGTGGAAGTGGGAAGCTGGTTTTAGTTTATTGAGAAGAAAGTTTCACTCTTGTCTCATCTCAGTCTCTAATTATTGGTTTCAGAATCTTGGGGGTTTTAAGAGCAAGAATGGGACAGATGTCAGACCTGGAAGCAGCTCATCATCGGTGCCAAGAGCATCTTGTCCATACAAGTTTTGATGGCCTTTTCTTTGTTTCCTACAGTGGAGGGATCTCCAGTCAGCAGAAGAACTGTGTGTGTACTATAATATTGAAAGAGGCTCACACTCCCAACTGCAAAGGGCCCAGGGGAAATATTCATCAACCCCTAGAGTGAGCTAGAAATAACAGTGGTGTAGGCACCGCACTGTGTGTTTCTTTTTAATGACTTGGGTCGAAACAAAGCTGCTTCCTAATATTTTAGGCAGAGGTCTTGATATTAGCAAAGCAATTAAATCCTCCTTCCTGTCACAAGGAAGAGAAGGTCCAGGTTGTCCCAAGATTAATCTTTCCCGTGATGCTGTGTGATGTCTTCATGTATCCTCATTCATTCAACAAATATTTTTGAGGGCTTGCTATGTGCCCAGTTCTGTCCTAGACTCAGAGGCGTTTTAGTGAATAACACAGAGCCCCTGTCTGCAGTAGGAGAGGCCAACATGATCTATATTAAGAGACACTAAGTGTTAAGAAAAATATAAAAGAAATTAAAGAGCATAAAAAGAGCCAGAGTGGGGGATGGGGTTGTTCTTTTGGACAGAAAGGCCAGGTCGGCCTCTGTGATAGGGTACGTTAGAGCAGAGCCCAGTGGGCAGTGAGAGAGCAGACACGGCGATACCTGGCTACAAATATCTCAGGTAGAGTGATAGTGAAATTGGGACGGAGCTTGGCTTGCTTGAGAAGTAGCAAGAAGAGTGGCCTAAAGCAAATATCTGCCAGGTGGAGCATGAAGGTTCAGCTTCCTTGTTTTGTAGGAGACAAACTCAGGTAATATTTGTATGCCACATGTCCCCTGAGGGATCAGGCTGAGGGTAGGACATGCCTGAAATCACACTCTTTGGTTGGCTTTCTCCACTTCCATGCCCTACTCTTCCTGGTCCCTTCATGGTCTCCTCTCAGAACGCTTCTTTAAAAGTTATTTGATCAAGAATCCTTATCTTTCTTGCCACGTGCAAAAGACTTCTATCTGTCACCATGTACCAAAATTAACTCAAAATGGATCAAAGACCTAAAAATAAGACCTGAAACAATACACTGCATAGAAGAAAGCATAGGTACTAAATTTATGGACCTTGGGTTCAAAGAGCATTTTATGAATTTGACCTCGAAGGCAAGAAAAGTAAAAGCTAAAATAAACGAATGGGACTACATCAAACTAAAAAGCTTCTGCATGCAAAAGAAACCACCAACAAAATAAAGAGGCAACCAACAGAAAGGGGGAAGCTATTTGCAAACAATGCCTTCAATAATGGGCTAATATCCAAAATATATAAGGAACTCACACAATTCCACAACAAAAAGACAGAAAATCAAATTAAAAAATGGCCAGAGGACATGAACAGAAACTGTTGCCAAGAAGACACATAAACAGCTAACAGATATATGAAAAAATGCTCAACTTCACTAGCTATTAGGGAAATGCAAATCAAAACCACAATGAGATATCACCTCACACCCATTTGAATGGCTGTCATCAACAAGACAAATAATAACAAGTGTCGGAGAGGCTGTGGAGAAAAAGGAACCTTCATACACTGCTGGTGGGAATGTAAATTGGAACAGCCACTATGGAAAACAGTATGGAGTTTCTTCAAAAAATTAAGAAAAGAATTACCATATGATCCAGCAATTCCTCTCCTGGGTATCTATCTCAAAAATATGAAAACATTTACCCGTAAAGATATATGTACCCCTGTGGTCATTGCAGCATTATTTACGGTGGCCAAGACATGGAAACAACCAAAGTGTCCTTCAATAGATGATTGGATAAAGAAGCTGTGGTATATATACACAATGGAATACTACTCTGCCATAAGAAAAAATGAAATACTGCCATTTGCAACAACATGGATGGATTTTGAGATCATTATGCTAAGTGAAATAAGTCAGACAGAAAAAGTCACGATCCGTATGATTTCACTCATATGTGGGGTATAAAATTGAAGGCAAGAAAGGAATAAAACTAGCAAATAAAGAAATAAAAACTCACAGACACAGACAACAGTTTAGCGGTCACCAGAGGGTAAGGGGGGAGGAGGATGGTAGAAGAGGGTAAACGGGATCAAATATATGGTGATGGAAGGAGAGCTGACTCTTGGTGGTGAACACACAATGGGATTTATAGATGATGTACTACAGAATTGTACACCTGAAATCTATGTAACTTTGTTTACCAGTTCACCCCAATAAATTTGAAAAAATGAATCCTCATCTCAAGTTCTGCTTCTAAGATAGTGGCATTGAAGAGTTCCAAGCAAATGAGTGCTATGATCTGATCCCTGTTTACTAATATCATATTGGTTACTGTGTGGAGAACTAAGGAGAGGAAATAACGGTGGGACCTGGATGACCCAATAACAGGCTTTTGTAATAGACCCAGAAATGATGGTGACTTGGAGTAGTCTAGTAGGTGAGAAGTGATTGGAGTCTAAAATGTTTTGAAGGTAGCGTTGACAAAATTTGATGACATTGTGAAGATGGGAGTGTGGGAGAAAGAAAGAAATCAAGGAAGATATGAAAGCTTTCAGCCTAAGAACCTAGAAGGACGGAGTTGCACATGTTGGGATGGGAAGGCTGCCGGAGGCCTAAGTTTCAGGAGAGAAGTCAGGAGATTGGTTTTGGACATATTGTGTTTGGAATAACAGTTGGATATCCAAGTGGAGATGTCAACCAGGCAGTGGAAATACCAGTCCAGAGTTCAGAGGAGAGGCCTGGGTTAGAATGTTGGGTATATTCAGCAGTCATGGCAATCAAATGCTGTCACCAGAGAAGTGAGTGTAGATACAGAAGAAGCCTCAGGAGTGAGCCCTAGGGTATTCCAAATTCGAGGCTGGGGACGTGAGAAGGAACCATCAAAGAAGTCTGAGGAGAGACCAGTCAGACAAGAGAGGAACGAGTGAAAATGGTGCCTTGGCAGGTAACTAAAGAAAAGGCATCTTGTAGGAGAGAGTAACTGGGTATATGACACTGGGGGGACTGTGTATGATAAGACCCAAGAACTTTCTATTGGAGTTGGCAGCAAAGAGGCATTGGGTTGTCTTGACAGGAATTATTGTTTGTCTGACGTCAGGAAAACAAAGTCTTGGTGGGATGATTTCAATAGAAAATGGTACATGAGGAAGTAAAGCCACTGAGTACAATCAATTCTTCTGAGCAGTTTTGTTTTAAAGGGGAGCAGAGAAATGGCAGAAGCTTGAAGACAGAAGGGAACATCTTGGGAAGACGCAGGTATTACAGAATGTTTTATAGTCATACAAATGATGTCATAATGAAGGTGAAATAAAGATGCGGGAGACAAAGGACAATTGCTAGAGCAATGTCTTTGAACTGGGGAGAGGAAAGGGAACACAGCCCATGAGTGGAGTGGTGGGTCTCAGGTTGGTATGTGCGCAGTGTATCCTTACTCACAGGAGGCAGGTAATACAGATGCAGACACAGATAGAAGGGAGGGGAGGTGGTTAGAGCATGTGAACAGTGTATACTGATTGCTTGTACTTTCTTAGGTAGCTACAAGTTATGGTTACAAGCTATGTTTCAGCTACCTGATCAGCATTATATATGCATTTTCACACTCTTGATGATTTAGGCATTGATTCTTCTAGCCATTAAAAAATAACTGATGTCTACAAAGAGTTAGTTCTGCACACAGGCTAATACCCTTTGCCAAATTTCTGAATCCCAGGTTGAAGTTCATGCAGAGGGGTTATCAACAAATCAAGCAGTTAACTAATCAACTCAATGTATATGACTTTAAGAAAGACTAAATTCATTCCGAAGAGCGGATTATTTTTATAAGAACCTCTTCACTACCAACATATACTTTTTAGTTTTAAATTTCCTGATCTCAGAAATTTGTCTACACAAATTAAGGATAACACACCAACTTTCCCTTTCTATTCTCCTGGTTTTTGCCATTCTGACCAACACTTAATAGTGTTTAAACATTTTACTCTTTTTATTATAAAAAAAATGTCAGCCTGAAGATTAATGAAAACTTGTCCTTTTTGTGCAATTTATCCTTCAAGGCTGAAGGGAAACCTTCAAGGGGAATATAAAAGCAATCAGGCATCCATTTAGGAAAAAAAAGCCCTGATTATTCTTTGTATGTGGTTTTATATCATTTCACTTTTTCAATATGTCTATTTCACATAACTTATTACTCAACAATTTTTATTTTCAATCATTTTTGGTTGCTTATAAATAAACATGCATTAATGTCAAGATATTAGCATTCCATTATAAACTTCACACAAACTGAAAACTGGCTTCAGTGAAGTTGCCTCCTTATTTGTGACATGCGTATACATTCGATGGTGCCTGTCTAGAGAATTAAACACTGGCACATTTTTTTGTCTTTGTTAAATAGAAGCAGTTTTCAAATGGAGACAGTGATTTCCAGCAATATTATGCAGGTGAGAATTATGCATTTTAATGCTATTTTGTGTGGAAGTTAATCTTAAGATAATTTAAATGGTAGCTTAACTGATGATTTATTGCACCTCCCCAGAAAGAATCCTGGTCCTTAGTATGACCACATGTGTTTATATATACATTCACTCATGATTACATGATTTCTATTTTTTAATTAATAGTTAAAAATACATTATTGGAATAATTAACAATAAAATAAAGCACTTCTTCTCTAATCATCAAAGCATTAGCAAGTTTGAGCTCTGTTATGTAAATCTAGGAAAAGACCAGGTTTTTCCACTAGTTTTAAGATGAAGACCATTATATCAGAGTCTGGACTATTAGCAGAGTGGGAAAGAAGTCATTATATAATTTTTAAAGTTATTTTTCAGTAAGTATACTATATACCATTTAAATACAAATTGCAGAGTAATCTACAAGTGAAATAAATCTATCTAAACAATTAGTACAGCTTTCTCTTTGCTTTAGGTTATACAGTTATTAGATAATTATAATGTTAATAGAGAAAACAATGGCAAAAGTTAGCAATGCTTAGTAGTAAATGGTTTAGAACATTTAAATATTCATTTCTTTTTTCAAAGTGTATACATTTTAGTTACACCACAGGCAAACTCTTAGTTTTGTATAAAACTAAGGTGTGTCTGCCTAAGGCCACAGGATAAATGGTACTGATTGAATGGACCACCTCTCTTTCCATGAATATATTTGTGATTATTGGCCTCACTATCTACTGGTATCCCTTAAAATATTAAGGAAAGCTAGCCTTCCCTTACCTAAAGACCTTTGAGGGACCTCATCTGAAATAGTTGCCTTGCAAGGGAATATTGATTCTTCTTAAGACTCACCTCTACCACCTTTTGTTGCTTCCAGATTCATAATCTGAGACAAATCCCTACAGATTCCAAAATATGGTTATAAAGCCTGCCATTGTAAGACATAGCATCGACAATGAAAGAAGTCTTTGCCTACTAATATTGGCAGAATGTTCCATCCCTAGAGAATATATAGAGAAATCGTTTTTAATAGAGTAAAACAAGGGGAAAAGAAATATAAAATGTACCAGTATGGGTGCACTGAGCACAAATTTTGCAATAAATTTGGCATCTCAATAAACTAGCATTTAATGATTTACTTGGCTATTTAGATGACAGCAAGACTCAACACTAGCCTACTTCCTGTGATACTTGAATTGCTAGAATTTTCTTGATAGAGAAAGAAATGCAAAGATTTACAAAGATCAGAATGATAAAGTTGATTTATTTGATCAATTCCTGCACACAGCCCCGGCCACACTATGCTCCCAGAAAGGCTAAGAAGGCACACTTTTCTCTAAGTCACTGAGAAATGACCTCATAAGGGTAAGCACCAGCATCCTTGAAAAGCTTTGTAGTGGCTCTCCTCTGCAAGCCAGGAATGATGGTGAGAGATGGAGCCACCAAAAGAGACCCTTGATTTCATGGGAGGATGATGGCATCCAGGAGCGAGAGATGACAAAGTGGCAGGGCTTAAGTGCCTCTGATAAGATTGATGCCATTATTGTAACAGGGACCAGGGCTACAACCCAATTCAGAATGGTTTAATTTGGCCTGTACAAATCTTCGGCAATGGTCCTGAAGTCCTTATGACTAGAATAGACGAATACGCCTATAAAGATGTACTTAATCCATATAAGTGGGGGAAAACACCCTCTGGTCCTGCGGAATGAAGATCTGACTTCAGCCAACAAAGGAGAAAGTCATGACTCTTCATTCAGCAATCAAACCGTACAGACACAGAGTTCCTTGAATGAAGGGTAAGCACAGGTTCCTTGAAGAAGGAACCTATAAGACTGTCACAAGTATGAACTATATATCTTCCTCCAAGCATTTCCCCAAAGTGGCTATTTATCAGAGTGACTGTATATTGGATAAACAAAAATACCCAGACTTTTCAGAGATTACAGTATACCACTTAGAAAGTAATGCAAACACTAATCTTTGTGGGTCTGATATATTAGTCAGAGTAGAGGCTTAAGAAGTTCAGTTGATAAATAATGTTTAAGACTGAGTCCATTTGTAATAAGAAAAATTAGTCTACAACCCCACTCTAATTATTTCTTTAGTTCTTAGATGCATAAAAGGGGCAGATATATTTGGTAACTGGCACAGTACACATTTTGGATACTCTTGTTCCTCCTTTATCCATGCAGTGAGGATTGTTATTAGGAAGGGCCAAGTGGAACCACCTGGAATACATTTTCTATCAAAATAGTACATTTAAAATATTAATGCTTTCATGGGGGAAACGCACAGATTAGTTCCACTATCAAAGGATTTGAAGGATGCAAAGTGCTGATGTCTTTTAATTCTCTTTTATCTCATTTAATTTGTGCAAAATATAGATTGCTCTTGGAGAATGAAAGTGTATAATCACAAACTTAATTAGATGGTGATCACAACTACATTTACTATTTCAATATAAATTGGGGGCACACCCAACATAAATCTTGCAAACTGATATGCAGATATTGATTTGACATCTTTTTTCTATATGCCAATTGAGAGGATCACCAGAAGTTTACTTTCCCTTGGAAGACACAGAATTATATCATCAGGGACTTTCCTGGGTGGGGCGGGGTGTGTCAACTTTCTGGCTCTCCCACAGAAACTAGTCTTTTTCTATGCAAAGTGTGATTACCATCATCTGGGAGATAGAAATGTAGAAACTCAGGTCCCACTTCAGACCTGAATCAAATTCTAAATTTTAACAAAATCCCTAAGTGATTTGGAGCACACGGAGAGTTTGAAAAGTGATCTTGTCTAAAGGGACCTTGATCACGTCATCATCTCATAGGGCATCATATTGGTCCACAGCATTGGTGACAATGCTGATTGGACCTGGAAGTAGAAAATACTCAAGGTGAATCTGTGAAAAACATGTATGTTAGAGAATGAGAAACAAACCCTATCAAAAGTCAGGGGCCTGCTACCCCAGTGAGATTTCTAGGATCTGGGAAATGTTGAGATATCCTACTTAAAGAGAAAGTCAAGTTGATGTACCTTATACCTTCCACTACTAAGACAGAGTCACAATGACTGGGGAAGATGTTTGCATTTGGGAAGTCAGATCGTTGTGTTATCTCACCCATTTACTAAGTATTTCCCTAGGTTACCAGTGGTGCCATTTATGACTAGAGCCCAGAGCAAGAAGATATTTTGCAGCAGGTCCAGGCTGCAAGGCAAGCTGATTTCCCATTTTAACCATATGATTTACCAGATGCAATTGTAATCTAATTATCTGTAGTTCATATGGTTTTGACATGGTACCTTTGGCAATCCTAGTAAGAGAATCACAGAGTGTACCTCTAGAATTTGGATAGAAAGACATGCCCGTTTTGCAGAGAAATGTCTCGTTTTGCAAACACAGCACCTGGCTTATTACTGGGCTCTAGTGGAGACTGAACAACTGACCACTGAACACCAAGTGACCGTGCCACTTAAGTTACAGCTCATGAAGAAGGTGTTGTGTGCTCCGTCAGGACACAAATTTCTTCATGGGTGACGGTATTTCATCATAAAATGGAAGTGTTATGTATTAGATTGGACTTTAGCCGGTTGTTAAGGACCAAATAAATTCATGTGCAGCTGACTCTCGTAGTAACTACTACTGATGCACAGCTGCTTCTCCCTGGATCCCATGGAGAAGTGCATGCTGCTAATTATGAGAAAGAATGAATTTAGGCCTATTTTATAAGATGGTCCATGGAATGCTGTCACAACTCCAAACTGGACCAGTGTAGCTTTATAGGGATACCCTGAAGTGACTCTGAAAGACAGTTGGGAAGGGAATACTCCCAGCATAACTTTCAGGGATACATCTACCGTGTTTCCCCGAAAATAAGACCTAGCATGACAATCAGCTCTAATGCGTCTTTTAGAGCAAAAATTAATGTAAGACCCAGTCTTATTTTACCATTCTATAAGACCAGGTGTTATACAATACAATACAATATACTATAATATAAATATAATACCGGTCTTATATTTATTTTTGCTCCAAAAGATGCATTGGCGCTGATTGTCCGGCTGGGTCTTATTTTGGGGAAAACACGGTAGATGTTACCTTTATCTGCAAGGATACATATGCAGAGGTAAAGTTTATGTCAATTTATGGGTAACAGCTAATGGTTCGGCCAGATGGTCAAGGGAAGTAAATCTGAGGAGCAAATGACAAGGAATGCTAAGGAGGAAGCACATGGCTGGAACTCTCTCAGAAGGGGCACAGGGCATGACAATATTTGTGTTCATGTGAATGGTCACAGGCAGGTTTCCTTGTAAAGGAGTCTCTTACTAGTCAGGTGCACAAGATGATCTGCTCAGTGGATGTCAATCAGCCTCTTTCTCTAGTCATGGATTTGTGAACAAAGTGGCCTTTGCAGGAAGGACGTAAGTTAAAATTATGTATATGGATTTCACAACGTGGATAACAGTCACTGTTGAGTGCCAACGTTGAGTGCCAATATACCAATGGCAAAGACAACACTGAGTGCTCAATATGGCATCATTTCCTGGGAAGACTGGTCAAACCTTTAGTGGCAAGTAATCACATGGGAACACTCCCTCATGAAGTCATACATTTTTACTCACCAGAATTGACTCTTATTCTATATATAATTTGCTTACTCCCCCTGTAATCTGCAATGACTCTATCTGCCACATCATGTCTGGATTTATTAAATATCATTTTCACTGTCAAGGCATCACACTTGCCATTGCTTCTGACAAAGAAACTCACTTTACAACCAAAGAATAGATGCACGACCACAATATCCACTGGTCTTATCTATTTTATAACCCCAAAGTAACTGGGCTGATGGAATAGTGGAACAGCCTACTGAGGACCCCGTTATGGTACTAGCAGTTATGGATCTGGGAAAAAGCAACATGGCTCTATATAGTTTGTAAGCCAGAATCCAGTAATTGGGGTTGTTTTTCCTATAGCTAGACTATACAATTTGGGGAATGAAGGGATAAAATTGGCTTCTTTCTCTATTATCCCTTAGTAACCTCTGCAAAACTTTTTGTTTCCTGTTTTTGCAACTTTGGAGTTTCTGGCTTAAAGATATTAATTCTCAAGGGAGGAGTGCTTCCACCCGGGGGCACACCGATGCTTGAAACTAACTGGAAGCTGAGGCTAATGTCTGGTACTTTGAGTTTCTTTTGCCACTAGCCATACTGACATATTGCCTAATACTTCAGGCAAAGAAGCATCATGGTACTGGATAGAGGTATCAGTCTTGCTTAGTTGTCAAGGAGAAATGGGAGCATTTTCATAATATTATACAGTGTGACATGAAAGAGTAAGTCTGAAAGTAGGGTATTCTCTTGTGAGACTCTTAGAACTTACATGTACAGAGCAAATGTTACTGGGAGACTACAGCAATGCAATAATGGGAGGCCCAGAAATGGCTCTAGAAAAGAAGGTTTGGGTCAGAATAGCTGTTATTCTAGCTGAAATAAGTAGAATACAGACTAAACCATGGAAGAAGAAAAATAACCAGTTTCAGAAACAAGAATGCGGTAGATACACATATTTTGTTACAGACTATCAAAAGAGGACTCACTGAGGGGAGAAAAATGAGAATTACTCAGAAAAAATATAGAGTAATTTATAAAATTTTTGTTTTCCATTTTGGAGGACAAAGTTAGTGCATCTTTGGTTATGCATGATGCTGTTATTTGAAATTTTACATATGGGTACAGAGGTATGTATAATTTCTAAATTGATAAGGGGTAGGCTGTGTCAAACTCTTTATTGCCAACTAACTATCACCCTCAATTCTACTATATTCTTCTTTGCATTGAAAGGATGAAGTCTGGATCTGCATTTCCCAGAATCCTTTTCATTATATGGTTCTGAGATACTACCTGGGATAAAAGCACTGTGAAAGACTCAAAAGTGGAAGAGAAGTCATTATTCCGGCAGCAGCTATAGGTAGACAGTTGAGATGATCTGCAACAGATTTCCTTGGCTTTTGCGATTCCCCTGAAATCAGACATTTGTGGGGCTTCCCTGGATTCCAGTGAGTCTTCTGACAATCACCCCTGAAGTGCTGCAGACAACTGAAATCACTAGAACTGGCTTCTGTTGGGCCCCCAAGTCATGGGAATCACGCAAAGTGCTGCAGGCAGCTGGGATCATTGCTGGCAGCTTCCCTGTGATTCTTATGCTTCTCGATTTCCTGCAAACAGATCTTTCTGTTTTGCACTTCCCACAGCCATTCCTACCACAATTCCTGTCATTGTGTAAGCGTCTAATTCCCTATAATAAATCTCTTTGTATTTGAAGACCACAGAGTGATATAGTCACTCATCAAGATATATCAACAACTTAGAAGCAAGGAAAGATCCCTAATCAACCTAAATAGAAGAATAAAGCTCAAATACATTTTATTCATAGAAACACTTCTCAGGTTTTTATTTAGACTCTTTCTCTCTCTTTTCGCAGACAATCCTGATAAGCTTGGTCATCAATTCCCAAGGAATGAACAGAAGCAGCAAATTGGAAAGGGAGAGGCCATATGAATTTGGGATGCTGATAGCATCAATAGATAAAACAAACAAACAAAACACTATTATCAGGGTAGCTTTACTGACTCATTTACATAAGCGTAAATACAAGAACCTTAAAAGTTTAGAAGTCTGGGATCATTTAGTATAGTATCCAGCATTTCACATAACAAAAGCCCCCAAAGGTATTGTGGTATCATGCTCTAGTATAAAAGTTAATAATCATAATGATAACCTATAAAAATCAAGAAAAATGTATACTATATTGACAATACTTTAAGAAACTAGAGAGATGTGAGATCTATTTATGAGAGTCTTTTCCCCATCAAACATTTAAAATTCAGTAAATATACAATTTTTCTCATTCAGTCTCTTAGCTGTTGGTGTTATCCAGTGTTCTGCCTGACCTTGTCTTTTTTTTCCTCTCAGTACACTGTCCCCGTGTTTTCTTATCAGTTCTCTGGAGTAAACACTTGATCTATGCTAGCTAGGTTTGTAAACATTCTCCCCCTGGAATTAGGAAATGGGGCCCTGGTTACTGAATAATGATAGCTAACACTTACGTAGTACTTAGTATGTACCAGAGACGGCTCTAAATGCCTTGTAGATATTAAATGAATTGAACTAATTTTCATAACCTGGGAGACTTTGTATTTAAATTTCTCTCTATATGTATTGGTTTATGTATATGTTCATATTTATCTGATTTGATATTAAATAGTAATATGTAATATTGCTATTATTTCTATTTTACAAATGAGGGAATTGAGTCCAGTTGTCAACCATCATCTAAACTCAACTGTAGTCACAGTGGCTTTTCCTTCAGGCAGCTATTATCTTATCCCCCTTCATACTTGGATCCAGTGACACTCATATTTTGACACGAACTCCCAGATAAAGCAAATATTGGACCTCTGCGACATATTATTTAGTAATTGTGCTATGCCCAATTATCTCCAATTCCTACATTCTTGTCTCTGCCACTCTGTAAATATATTTACCAGGCTTCTCTGAGACCCTTTCGATGCTTTCCTGTGCATCACTACACTTCCTCGCTGATCCCACAGCTCTCTATGTAACCACCTAGATCCCTGATTTCTCTGCTGTACCAGATTTTTCTCTAAATCCCTGAATACCAGCACAGAATGTGGCACATATTCTGTTCTCTATAAATGTTTGCTGAACAGAGTCTTGGAATCTGAGTCATAGCTACTTGCAGACTCCTAATTCTAATTTCTACTCTTTGCCTCCCAGACCCCTGACATATGGTAGTACAAATTGCCAGCTGGAGACAAAAGTTAAACACTTAGGCAGTTAACTTCATCAAGATTGGAGGACTAGAAGTGCAGGAGCTAGTGGATGAATCCCAGTCTGAAGAGAATATTGAGCAGGACAGCAGGTGTTTTTCTGTGAGTCAGGTTGTTGATAAGGGAGGATGGAAAAGAAAAATAAATAATGAAGGTAAGCTGGAAAAAAAGGGTGCTGGATTTATGGTATAAATTCCTGAGTCAAATCTGAACAGCCAACATTTGGCCCATTTCGAGGTTTCTAAAGCTGAAATAGTCTCCGAGATATCGCCCAGTCATCTCCGCCTCATGATACGATACCTTTGTGTAGTCCACTCCCACACTACACCAGGGCTGGCCTGTATGACCAACAGAATTAGGCAGAGGTGATGATATATGACCTGGCACCAAGCCATAGAAGACACTGTGGCTTCTGCCTTGATCTCTAACTTAGATCACTCACTTGGGGAAAGCCAGTTGCAATAATGCAAGGACACTCAGGTGGCCAGTAGAGAGGCCCATATGGAGAGGAATGAGGCTTCCAGCCAACAGCAGATGAGTGAGTAAACCCCAGTCAAGCTTTGATGTAACTGTAGCCCGAACTAACTGCTTGACTACAATCTGTGAGAGACCTTGATCCAGAACAATCCAGCTAAGCCATGTCTGCATTTCTGACCTCCAGAAATTGCATTAGATAAACGTTGTTTTAAACTGACAAATTTGGGGGGTAATTTTTTCATAGCAATAGATAACTATACAAAAACCCAAACTATAGGTTCTACATTGCGAGTTCGGGGCCATTTCTGGCCTACTTACATGGTTCTGTTTTGTGGAAGAGGGACAAATAATGGTTTTAAGAATTCCATTAATTGTCAATATTTACAGTTGGGAGATTTTTTAAAAATCTTATTTTGTTACTTTAAAAAAATAAAAAATAAAAAGATCTTGTAACACAGCCCTGTCCTCATAACTCTGTTGCCTTACACTTGATCTATTCTACTCCTTTGAATACTGGTAGGCATTCAAGTTTGCTACTCTTGGCCCAGGCTCCAATCTATCAACAATGACTTCATTCATCTTATAATGTCTTCTTTCAGCAGGAACTTTTAAATATATATATATTGGGTGTTTGCTGTTATTGTTTTTATTTATTTATTTATTTTTAAAGATTTCACTGAAAGAGTTTTGCTGCTAAAACAAAACAATAAAAAACTCTCACATTCCCAAATCTGTCTGCTCATCAGAAACATCTTGAAAACTCTAAGATGTAAAGATTTCCAATCATGGATTATTGAAAACATGGTTATTTTATGATCATATGTTTATATTTTAAAAGAGGGGTTCAAATTCTCTCTTCCTCTTCTGGAGGTGGGACAGAACTGCCTAGGTATCAGTGTGAAATGGGGGTTTAGTCTAAGAAGCAGATCCCATTGCACCTCCCAGAAAGGTGATTCACAGTGGGATGATCCATGAGAGCAGAGCTGAACCAGGTCCTTTGTTTAGGGCGCGGGGATGGAACAGAACATTCAACTGGGACAACCAAACAGCAATGCCAAGTCAAGGAAGGAAGTAGTGGGATCAAGAATACGAAACGGAGCCAAGACAAAGGATTGAAAACAAGAGGTTAGGACAAAGCGGGAAGGATCTAGGATATTTACCACAAAAAGCTTTGGTGTTTACACAGTTCTCTTTTCTTAATCCATAGATATATGACCCATGATAGTGATGTGGCAATGGATTTTTAGGAACTCTGCCAAATAAAGGACTCCTTTGAAAATTTATCGTAAAGCCAATCCACATGATATGGCTGGTTTCTGGCAATCCAGCCCTTCTGAGTACAACAGATCCCACTGATTACTTCCAATTATTTTTCCCCCCTCTTTTGAAATGCCCTTGTACTTCAAGACAGTAGGGCAGTGGCGAACAGGCTTACTTGTGATAAATGCAAAAATATCGAGGCCAGGTGATATGATGATTTCTTCTGACATCAACCTGACAGATTTAAGTGAAAGACTACACTTTAACATTTGTGCACATCTAGTTGAAAGAAATTATATTCACATGCAGATTATATATTTGGCTCATTTCATAAACACACGTTTTATGCCATGCATTCGAGAAATGTGAAAGCAAGCCAAGTTTTATATAGCCCACAACATTTTACACATTTGCAAAGGTTAAGAGTAAAGATTCTAGGCAACTGATTTAGGTGCTTTTTAAAACTTGGAGATTCTACAGTTGATTACAGATTTTGAGGAAGTTGGAAAGCCTCAACAAATTTCTTCCTTTCTTTAGTTACCAGAGAAGGGTAGAGAAAAGAATTGCTAAGCACAAGATAATGGTTTTACTACTTTCCACAATTTCTTTTCACCGCCATCTTCCTTCAGGCAAAAGTTAGCCTGTATTTTTAAGTGTCTGGGTATGAACATGCCTGTATTAAAACATTCTCCTTGTTTATAATCTTATGATTTATCTATATATCTTTATTTTTTGCTACCGTGGCTTTTTACAGCTTTCTAATTTATATAGCCATTTGTTTAGGCTGTCAAAACATTTTTAATTTTAATTACTGTGTATCATGCCTGAGGGTGTAAAACTGTCAGATAAATCTGAGACTCTGCGTAAACATGTGGAGAACTGCATGTGTTACCACTCAGCAATTGCTAGGGGGCAGCTAGCAAACGCCTTTCTAGGGGGTTGGTTGGACAGCTTCTTTTTCTCCTTCATGGAGGCACAGGATGATGTTGTCAGGCTGGGGGCTGGATGCCTCGTTACACACCACATGTCAATGACCTTAGAATGAAAAAAGGCAAGAGTGTGCGATGGACCAGTCAGAAGCTGGGCAGCCTGCATATGGCTGATGGAAGAGCATATCATGTTTAAGCTTGTCAGATTGGGCAGTTGGATTATCAATCTGGCATGTAGTCTTTAAAAAGAAAAATAATTGGGGAAGAGGAGTCAGACTTCTTAAAAAGTATGATAGTATATTTGATTGGTAAAATGTGATCCGGGATCTGGCTCCTTTTTTTCTTCATAAAGTTTCAGCAGTATGTAGGTATGCATGTATGTATGCATGTATGTATGCATGTATGTATGAATCCACCCATCTATCAGCCTATTATATACCTAAAAGTCTTACATTTGGGATCAGGGGATTTGTACTTGAGCTTGAGTCTTGGTGATGTCACTTGGATATTTTCTTTAACCTTACACAAATTTTTTAATTGCAGGTTTATATTATAGTGAGCTGGAAGGGTGTAGAGGTAATCTAGTATTTTATCCAACATAACATCTATATCTACAATGAGATGTGGATCTGGACTCTGTCTGCATTTATCCTGTGGCAATGTAATATAACTACAGTTCAGTTATGATTCTTTTTATGCCTATTTTAGGGGAGATTCACTGCCTGGGGAAGGTTCACTCCACCTTTAGTCCACTTTCTATAGCCCCATCTGTTGCGTTCAATACGGGATAGAGCAGGGAGAATGATGGTAGAGATTTCCTTCTGCAATTTGCTTTTGCTGGTCTTTTCTACCTTTTTGACAGCCCAAGGTACACTAATAAGGCAATATGCCTCAGAATGGATTCCAGCTAATCGACTATTACTATTTATTGCACTGAGTTTTCCAAAGGAGTTCCTGTTTCTTGTCTATGATCTCAACCAGGTAATATGGAGGTAAATTAGTTATTGGTGTAGAAACTTTCAGACAAGAAGCCATAATAAAAAAAAATGAAGAAACTTGTACTATTAAATATTAAAGCTTGGTTACTTATAGAATATGTATTGACTGCCTAAGTCATATGAATTAAAAAAAAATAAAATCCCTCATGTACATTTAGCTTTTTGATGACAAAGTACTTAACTCAAGAAAGATTTTTAAGAACGATTTTATCATCTTTGACATGGGTAAACTGAACTAGCTGAGCTCTGCTTAACTAGCCCTTCAGGGCTCTGCATTTTTCCTTAAAAAAGTAATACTTTTTTCTTCCTAATTTTCCAATACAAAACATTTCTCTTTTCCACCGTGAGATTTAATGGTTCCCTGTTGGAGTGATTTGCTTCCTTATGAAAATTTCATTTACTCAGGGTTTATTAACAGTATTTGGTAAGTGCCTATTAGTGCTAGGCACTGTGCAAGGGGCAGGGGCCTTACGGGGGAGTAAAGAGACATAATAAACAATAAGTCCGAACTAGGCTTGTCCGAACTAGGATGGTTGTTGACAGTTATTCGTTTCTGGTAACAATGAAGAACGGAGTATAGATTATATCTTATTTAAAGAAAGTCTGATTTTTTTCTTCCTTCAATACCAAACACATAGTAGGAACCAAATATGACTCTGAGTTAATAGATAAATGCAGAATGAGTGTTTTTTTCCTCATTTTATTTCTTTTTTAATCTGTGTTAATTTCACCTTCATGTCTATATTAAGAAATAAACTTAAAAATATAACCCCCATAATGCTATTTTTATTCAGTTATAATTTGCCTTGACTCTGAAGAGACAAAAATGAAAAGGAAGCATATATGCCTGTTATTGGATTATTTGCATCAGCTCGGGAGGTAAAAGGAAGGCAACTACACACCAACATTCACAGCAATAGCCAAGAGGTGGAAGCAAACCACATGTCCCAAGACGATGAATGGCGCAGGGCACATTATTCAGACTATAAAAGGAAGGGAATCCTGTCAAATGCTACAACATGGATGAACCTGGAGGGCATTATGCTGAATAAAATAAGCCAGTCACAAAATGACAAATACTGTATGATTCCACTTATACGCAGTAGCTACAGTAGTCTAATTCCTAGAAACAGGAAGAAGAATGACAGTTGACGGGGGCTGGGGGAAGAGGAAAAGGGAGAGCTGTTTCATGGGGTGAGTTTCAGATATGCCAGATGAAGAACTTTGGAAATCTGTTTATAACAATAAGAATATATTTAACACTACTGAACTGTGTCGTTAAAATTGGTTAAGATAATATATTTTATGCCACATATTTTTTCCCACAGTAAAAAAAAAGGGGGGGGTTTACTAATATTGAATAGTACTGACTGTATTCCAGCACTTTACATGGATTATGTCACTTAATCCTCTTGATACCATCATTGGGCTGGTAGAGAAACACAGGTAAGTTCAATAGTTTTCCAGACTATAGGATGAAAAAGCTGAGGTCCTGAAATAGATTAACAAATCCAAATATTTGTCTATTTTCCTCAGAGTAATCTCTTAAATGACGAATAGATACAAATGCCATCGATGACAAGTAAAGATTAACAGTACTTAAAATAACAAGAAAATAATAATAATGCACGAACATTAACTGGGTGCCACTGTGCTCCCCGTATTTTTTTCTGATGGCTTTATGCACAACCTATTTAATCCTCAAAACTTATAAGTAGTATTGTTAACCCCATTTTACAGATGAGGGAAGTTAAGTAATCTGCTCAAGGTCAAGCAGTCAGAGATTTGACCCCAGGTAGTCTGACCCTATGCCCATGCTCTCACATTACATTACTGAAGAATGAACGTCCAGTTGAAGAGTGTTTCTTACCATCGCAAGCCTCCTTTCCCATACATTACCCAATGTAGAAAATCAAGTTGAATTGTGACACTGACACAGCCATGGTTATTTCTATTTTATGGAAGATAACACCGAAGATCTGTCAGGGAAGTTAGGAATTTTGTTCAGAGACACACGTTGAGTAAATGACAAAAGGAAGATTTAAATCCAGGTCTCCTGACTCCTGGGTCATACCTGTTCTCCTCTACTATGGAGGTGAGCTCTACCCCAGACCACCTTGGACATGGAAGTAATTAGAGTGTGTCACACGCTCCCTTACTTTTACACGCATTTCTCCGAACTCTGTGTGATTGCCAGTGGCCATAGGTTGGGGGGGATTTGCAGCTGAGGGCCTCTGATGACTCAGTCTTGGGGGCAGGCCATGGAGACAGCCTTGCCTGGGGGGCGCTCCCGGGCTGGTGGGGGAGGTCTGGGCAAAGCTCTGCCCTTCTCTTTTTTGACATGCCCTCAGAGAATAGGATTTTTATTGGACACTTGGTGACAGGCACAGAATGTGAGTAAAAGGGACCTCGGTTTAATATCTCACGATATAGACAGCACATATTATACAGCTAGTAACTCACTACTGATTTATTGCCCTGAAAGACTGGTGTTTTCTGAAAGAGGGGGAGGAGGCCAGATCAGAAACTGCTTTTTGTCCTGAGACTTCTTTTATGCAGATGTTTGCAGCTGGCACTCTCTGCTTTTCTTCCTCTGTGGGTGCATAAGAATAACCCACATAATCATGTTTCTGTCTTAATTACCTTTCTATTACTTAATTAAAAGACCTGATGCTGATGCCAAAAAAAAGCTGGCAGATTTGTTAAAATGTGAATGGAGGGAAAGCTGGGCTGTGCTTAAACTAGTCAAGACCTCCTTACCCTTGAAGTCTCTCAAATGAATGAAGTCATAAATCTGGGGCAACAGATTTTCTGCTCTATCCAAGTAATTTTAATATATTAGACAATACCTGACCTACAGTTCGGAAGCTGTCTTTGGGGTCTCTCTGAATCACTTCTCTATCACTGCATAACAAAACACCCCAAAACTTAGCCCCTGAAAACAACAACCATTTATTATGTCCCACAAATCTATGGATGGAATGGGTGATTTTAGGCGGGACTTGTTCATGCATCTCCTTGGGTTGATTTGTTAGGTTGGCTGGGGGCTGGCCGATCCAGAATGGGCAAGGCTAGATAGGCGCTCCCCTGCCCCATATGTCTTCTCATCCTCCTCTAGGCTGCCTGGGTTTGTTCTCATTCTGGATGCAGGGTTCTAGGAGAGGAAGCAAAAATGTGCTGCTGCTTTTTCAAGCTTGTGCTTATGTCAAGTTTGCTAGCATCCTATTGACCAGGGAAAGTCACATGGTTGAGCCAAAGGTCAGGCAAAGGTGGCCTCTCTGACTCCACAGAAATAACAGAGCCTCAGGGCATGGATACAGGAAGGACATTCTTAGGGTATCATGTCAATCAATCTTCCACACTCTCCAAAACACAATGATACCTTGTAACTTAAGAGTGCTGGCTTCCCCATCCGCCCAAATGAAGACACTGTTCCCTTCTATTCTAGTGCTTGCTTAGGATGGTGCCTTGCACGAAAAAGATGCCAAGTGTCCTTAAAATGAATGGTTGGAAGTGAGGTTGTCATTAGCAAGTGCCCTAGTCTTTTAATCATATCTCTTTTGGTTGCAAGTAACAAGCATCTGCTTAAACTGGCCTCAACAAGAAGGAAACTAACATTTCACTGAACTCCAGGGCAGGATATATAAGTGGGTTTCTTGAGGGACCAGGACCAGAAACTGGAAATTATAATGGTCTAAGTCCACTCCAAGGGTCAGAGGTCACCCTTACTCCAATAAGCTGTGGTTGGGTGATGACCCAGTGTCACATGGTACAAAACTTCACTGCCTGGGGAGCTGGAGATGGAGCAGTGTCCATTATAAGTGACTATAGACATGGCAGAGAGATTTCTTGAAGAATTCAGAGAATTCTTTAACTGCAGGGAATGGTAGATAGTCCCAAGATTTCTGTCTTCTGGTCAATCAAACACGAGTCTAAGATACTGCTGTGAAGGGATTTTGCAGATGGAACTAAAGTCCTAAACCAGTTAACCTTAAGATATGGAGCTTATGTGGGTGGGCCTGACCTTAGCAGTGTTTTCTCTAGCTGGTAACAAAAAGAGTCAAAGCGTGAGGAGACTTGACATGCATCCCTGGCTTTCAAGATAGAAGGGCCCGGTGTGCTAAGCAATGTCTGTGGCCTCGATAAGCTGAGAGCAGTCCCTGGGTGCCAGCCAGCGAGGATATGGAGACCTCCATTCTAAAAGTACAAGAACTAAATGAGTTTGGAACATATTCCTTCCCGGACCCTCCAGATGAGAGCCCAGCTGGCCAACACCTTGATGTTGGCCTTATGACACTCTAAGCAGAGAATCCAGCTGAGCTGTGCTGGACTCCCGACCTGCAGAAACTGTGAGACACTGCACAGGTGTTGTTTTAAGATGCTAAATTTGTGATAATTTGTGAAGCAATAGAGAACTAACACACAGGGTGATTACCGTTCACACTTTATCTCTTTAAAAATGTTAATACCTTTTGAGAAATGGCACAGATTATCACTCATATTTTGGCCTAAATTTCTTGACCTGAAGGACTTTGTGATCTGAAGGCGCTAAAATGTTCTGAGAGAAAGGGAACATTCTAATTCGACAAGGGTGAGGTGTGAGAGAGGGGTTAAATTTTGAACTTAGAGTCGGTAGGCTGGCTATAATGGATTGCAATCTTACATGCTAGGGCCTTCAAGGAGACAGCACACAAGTACCGAGGCCCTGGAAATTTGAGGTGTGTGTGTGTGTGTGTGTTAGATAGATAGATAAAGAGCGAGACAGAGACAGAGACAGAAAGATCAGTAAAAAGGCACTGAAGATAAATGAAATAAACTTCAGTTAACCTCTCCTGAGTATTCCATCTCCTTCTCTATCATATTAATATCATCAGCACTCAAACTTGCGCTAGCAAATCTGATCTCAAAGAAAATCCCCATTCTGGAACTAACATGCCCTCCAGCTACTACCTTGTTTCCCTTCTCCCAAGTTGTCTATAGGTGATAGTCTCAAATCTTCACCTCCCATTCAGCTTTCAAGCAATCTCTAGATGGCTTCTGCCCTAGTCACGCCAATGACAACTGTCCTTCGGAAATCATCCATACCCTCCATTTTGCTGTGTCCCATGGATTCTGCTCTGATTTCTTCCTAATGGATTTTTCATAATGATTAAATCCAGTTGGTCATACTTCTTATTTTGGAAGATTCTCTTCTTTTGGTTCCTATGACAACACCCTCTTCTGGTTTTCCTCCTACTTTTCAGGCCACTCTACCTCAGAATAAATTGTAGCTTCTCTTCCTAGAGCTGATTTCTAAATGCCAGCATTCCTCAGGACATCATTTTTAACCCCCTCCTTTTCTTACACAGCTAAACGTTTTCCTTAGGTGATCTCGTTTCCTCCAATTGTTATAAATAACCTGACTTGATAGAGGAAATGACCTGAGAACCTCTTGTCAACGTGGAACACTGGGCTCAGAACGAGGAGACCAGAGTTCAAATGGCGCATCTTCTGAAAATATTTCAACTGACTTGGGATGTGTTAGAGCCTCTGTTTCCTCACCTGTCAAATGGAGACTTGCCTTGTCTGTCTTACAGGATTGTGGTAGGAACGAAGGATGAATGTGTGTGGCTGGAGGATGCTGCTGCTGTTATTATTGTTATAGTTAGTCAGAATATTGAAATAATAACTGTCTGTGCTTTCCAAGGGTAAGAGTGGGTGAGAAGACCAGTGCCAGAAAGAAGGATGGAGAAAGGGCAAGAGAAAAAGAAAATCTATATTTATACATTATAGATATACAGAGAGAATACGAATGAAAATGAAAGCCAGGGATTTGACTGTGTGGATTGGGATACCATTCCATAAATCTTTCAATCCTTCAGTAAAGTTACCAACTCCGGAAATGCTGAGAGGGATTGGATTTCTTACGGGAATCATTGAAGGAATAGGAGCTTTGGAGAGGGTCAGAATTGAGTTGGGACGCAGTGCACCAGGGCGACACCTTCTAAATGGGGGCTCAGAATGATGTTACAAGGAATACAAAGGTGCATGATGATGATGGTGATGATTATACTCATAAAGAACCATCTCTTTTCTCATCTGAACCTCACAGCCAGCCAGGAAGGCACATAGGACAAGGATATTTTCACTCTTTTCACAAAAGAGTGAACGGAGCTCTGGTGGTAAGTGACAGAGCTAGCACTTGACCCCAACCTGTGTCTTCTGTTTTTTCCATGAAATCAGTGTTTTCTGACTGTGGTGCTATTTCTTCTGCTGGTGGGCCCCATACTTTAGTAAGCATATAAGCAAAACTAAAAAAAACAACCCTGTATTAATTTTAGCATATCCTAGAAAAACAAATAATATCAGCACCAGAAAGCCATGGTTTCAGTGATATTATTTTTTAGAAGGAGACCAAATCAGGTAAAAATTAAATGAAATATTAATATAATAATAGTACAGATAGGAAAGGTGAAATATAAAAAGATTAGCATTTATAAGCAATGTATTATACCACGCTGTACTTAAAAACAGTAAGGTGGTGAGGAAAAGCGTGATACGTATGATGCAACATCCCAGTTATCATAACTATGATGCCTGATGCACTCTTTGAGCAACATAAGGGAGGAGGAAACAGGAGGAATTACATCTTGCTGTAATTCCTGACAGTGTGACTTTGGGCAAATCAGTCTGGGCATGTTTTCCTTATCACGAAACCAGAGAACTGAAATTATCCTATTGTGCAGGACAAAAAGTTGGTGTTTGAATATAGCTGTCAAAGGAGAGGTAAAAACTATTGCAGAGTGGATTGTAGGGCCAGATTGCCTGGGCTGGAAATCTGGCCTTCCTATGTATCAGCTGCATAACCTTGGGCAAGTTACCTAACCTCTTCATTCCTCAGTCTTTTCATTCTCAAAATGGAGATAATGATATTACTCTCAGAGGATTGCTGTGAGGATTAAACGAGTTAGAGGAAGAGTTAGAAGAAGAGCCTAGCATGATAAACACTATAGATGTGTTTACTATTATTATTACTTCGGGGCTTCAGGACCATTAGAAAGGACCAAAAGAAGCTTCACGAAAAGTGGCATCTAAGATGGACTAAATATGTCATTAGTTTACCTGCATGGAGCTTCCCAACCATGTCAGAGACAAAGACGGTGGTGTGGCAGAGAGGTGAGAGCAAGGAGGCCAGGGGAATGGAGGAAGAAACCTCCAGCAGCTGAGTCTAATTCCTTACAGACTAAGGAGAAACCACCACTGCAGTAGGGTGCTTGGGTCTTTTTTACTCTGGATCCTGCTCTCAGTTTGGGGGCATCTACTTTATCTGAGAGCCACCAGGCAAGTTTTTTTGGGTTTGTTGGAGGGTCACACACCCATGAAGCAGAACAATGAAGCAATGTCTAACTACCTCTCCGTGACTCCATCTCAGCAAGGGCAGATCTGTGAATGGCCATAGCAAGACTCCCAGAAGAAATCTGCCAGTATAAGCGAGGCCTGAACTCCTGTTTTGGATTCTCTGTTCTCATGCTCTGAAATCAACTCACTCTTCTCTGTTTCACGATGGTGTCTTTTAAACTGATCATGTGCTACTCTGTTAAACAAAACCAAATACAGTTACTCTCTTCACATGCTATTAAACACAGCTACGCTAAAATAAAGTGTAGGTTGAGACAAATATGTACCACCTCCAGATAATTGGGAGTGAAGCCACTGTGACAAGCTGCATAACTAAATTAACCCTACTGATGCCTGTTTTCACAGGGTCAAAGGCTTTTCAGTGGAAGAAATTAGGTGTAAAAGAAAATACTCAGTTTTTAGCACCTTGAAACACTTCCTGAAAAGTAAACTAGTAATTTGAAGAAGCTAGGAAACAATTTGACTTAGTTCAAGGAAGAGATGAAATGAGGTCATAGGTTTTTTTTTGTTTTTTATTTAAATTTTGTTAGCTTTTGAAAAGACACTTTGTTTTTTCTTTTATCCTCGTAAAAGTATTTTATGATAAATATTCCTGAATGTGGCTTGTTTGAACAGAAAAATCACTAGAACTGAAAGAAATTCCAGTTTAAACAACAATGTGATTTTATAGCCAAGCCATCCAATTGGGAAGACTTAACCAAATGATAAAAATTCAGCGTTGGTGAGGGTGGGAGGACACAGGCTCAAACACGGACGCTATGTTCCTGGATGGCTACTTCATAGCCAAAGACTCATCCACCGGATAATGTGTAGGACTCCTGTCCAGCTATTTATTTCTAGGGAAGTAAAATCACCTATTACTTAAAGCAATAAGATGACTATAACTTAAGCTAAAGGATGTAAGCTCCTTGAGAGCAGGGATCATTCTGAAATTGTTTTACTCTCTTTTACCTAGCACCTTGTACAATTGCTAGCACAGAATAGATACTCACATATATATTAATAAATATGAATTGTAGTGTTTTGATATCAGAAAACATCTAAATGCTTAGCAGCAGGAATGGAGTAAGTAAAATATGGTCTAACATTACAAAAGGATATGATGCAGCCATTAAAAGTAATGCTGGAGAAGAAAACTTATATGATACAAAAGTATATTTTTGATAACTTAATATCTGAAAAATAGCTGGTTTGAATCAATATGTACACTATAATCTTAATTCTTCTGTAAGGAGTATGTACATGAAGATATACAAACTGGAGATACATACTAAAATTTTAACACACTGCTTATATCTAGTTGTAGTTGACTGATGACATTTTTCTCTTTATTTTTAAAAAAGAACAAAAAATTGTTACAATGAGAGTGATAGGAGGTTAGGAATCAGGCTGAAATGAAGAGTAAACTATCTAAGAGTGAGAATAAATTTTCTGAATGTCTCTAGAGAGAAAACCCAAGACCAGTGGGGGAAAGGTACTGAGAAGCCAACTTTGATTTGACATAAGCAATCAGAACTGTTCAACAACAGGTTGTGCCACAACTTCAAGTAGTGATTCCCTTGTCCCCATAGGTATTCAAGCAGAGGATAAATGATTATCCAAGAAGGGTTAAGATGTTAGAAAAAAGTTCTATGAACCCAAGCCTCAGAGATTCCATGAGTTGAATGGCAGACAGCCCTCTATAAGCTCCATTTGATAAGATACATAATTTTTTCTTTATGGACAAAGGGTAGGTTCCTATTCATCCCTCTATCTCCTTCTTGTTATTGATGTTTCTTTTGTTTGTAAACTGTCCTCCTTCCTTGTTATACTACCTGCATGATCAGAGTTTCATTCTTTTCTCTCTTGACAGCTTCTGAGTCCTGAGGAATACTCCATAGAGTGACAGGTAATATTTACAGATATCATGAATCTTCTTAACGTGGATTGGTTTCCAACTAGCTGAGCGCCTTTTCTTTATTAATGTCATAGAATAAGTTCTGGAAAAGGGAGAGTCTAGGAGGAAGGCAAAGCACTTCGAAATAGAGAGGAGAGAGATTTCCATGTACCCATTTGATGGTTTTGAGGAGGATTGTTCCTGGCCAATGAAAGTGCCAATACAAGAGCCATTGGCTTTCTTGACCTATTGTATATTGGCCAATATCTATTTATAGCATTAAACTTTTGTTTGACAGGAAATTTCAGAATATTTTAATTCTGAGTTTGGAACTAATTTTAAACAGTTCAAAGGAGCACTGATTAGATTCACGATATGAACACACTACACAAAACAAACGACAGTGTTCTAGTCAGTGTACACCAATCATGGCTTTTGAAATGGTTCAATCTTGAGGATAGTCCAGGGAGTAAGAATCTATTCTATACAAAAAGAACATATTATCTTTGGCTTGCAGTAACTTGACATTGGATATTTGACTCAACTCTCTTCTGGGTTTGCTTCACCATGGCAAGGTAAAGTAGGAAACTTATTTGGTATAAATCCAAGTGCTACATAAGGACTGGCTTAAAGCGGATCCCAGAGCCTGCCATGGAATGAGTCTAGACCCAACTGCTTTTGTAAAAACCTATTTGGTCCAGTTTGTAGAGCACTGAAAGTGTTGAGAATATGTATTTATTTTGTGATAAAACTCCAAAACTTTTAAAAACATATTTGCTCATTTTGTAAAAGAACACCAGTTGCTAACAAACTGCCAGATTTAACCTACCCCTCACTCATTCCTGCGATCAGTTTCTTGGAATAGCTTGGAATGACCATGTGGGCCCTCTTGCAAATGGTGAAAAAAAGGATGATAAAGATTACAAAACTGTCCCAAATTGTATCTACTATGGTAACTGAAACAGTGTTTTCAGGGGAAGATTGCTGAAACATCACACTTCTTCCTTTGCCAAGAACTCCTGGAAAATCACAAGGTAAGCGAATTGGAGAAAAGGCATTTGGGATGCTTCATCAAGTCTGCTGAGGCTCCTTCGAGCAATATCCCATTCCATTAGCTATTCAATGGAATGGGAATAAGAGAGTGGGGAAGCGATGCTGACCAACAAAACAGAAGGTCATTCGAAGATTTCCTCTCCTACAGCCCATTGCAAAGTGCCACTATTAACACAATTCCAGTTGAAAAAGGCCCATCAGCAAGTCTCCAGGACAGGGAACTGGAAAATACTCTCCCCAGTTGCCCTCTGAAACGTACGGTCTCAAAATAGCATGGTAGCTAATTGGGAGACATGGCACAGTGCCGTCAGTCCTTCAAGCTTCTCTTAGATTCACCAAATCAATCTGTGTGCTTCCTGCCACTCCTTGAGCCTCAGATATTCTGAAGATATAGACAATAAGAGGTACAAAAGTGTGTGTGGGGGATATATGCAGAATACAGTAGGATAATGTGACCTGTGCTTTGTTAAGAAAGAAAGCAAGCTGTAGGTTTTTGAGAAGAAAAGAAACTCAAAGGGATGGTCTTATAGTACCATCTCCACAGATATCCGGCAATAGTATGATAAAAACAGTAATGAGCATGATAAAGGCTGAAAAGCCACAGGGATATCAGACTGATCTGTTCCACAGCATAGATATCTGTATAAAGACTTTTAGCTAATAATGTTTTAATGCCAAGTTCTTTTCATTGCTTTGGCTGAAACCCAGGAGTGGACGTGAACACACATTTGGCATGTAGGCCATCTCTGGTGTTCTAATTTCCTTTTGCTTAGTCATGTAGCTAGCAGTAGAGCTGAACTCAACTAAGGTGGCTGGTACTAATTGTTAGTTTCCAATTAGTACTTCTTCAAGGTTTATCAAGTATTGTGACTTTAATTAGGGCCCTAAGATGTAAACTGCAATGTCTTTAACAGACACATTCCGATGGGGATAATTTGATGAGCCACTTGCTGTTGTATAGTAATTGAGAACCAAAGAGAGATTCACATATGAATAGTAAATTAAGATGTGCAGTACTAGCTGGGATTTATACCTGGACCGTTAGAGGCCTTAATGACCCCATAAAAGGGAATAAGGTCATTTGTTATTTAAAGGATCATAAGATATTGCATTGCATAAGGATATTGAACATGCACAAGGTTAAAGCGCTCATGGGTGAGCCAGATTACCCCTTTATTCCATTTATAAGCAGAACCAGAAGAGTTAGCACTTCTTTGTAATAAAGCTCTAAATTCCGGAGTGACTTGCTGCTCTACCTCCCAAATCCCAAAGGGCGGCTGCTGCTGGACTGGGCTTTGTAAAATGTTAGGTTCCTCCTCAGACTCAGCATAGGCACTGAATCCTCCATTTTAGAACCAATTAAACGGTTTTACAATTTTCTGGGACAGATTGTCACAAGTGGCTGCATAGGGAGACCCAGAGGTCTGGAAAGGTGGCAGAGAAAAAGCCTAATTCTTGGTATTCCTTGGGTACAGCAGGTTCCATTTTGGGTGGAATAAAAAGTTAAAATGGCTTAGCTATATATAGATGAGGGAGGTAATAGTGAAAATAGGAACCTCTCAGTTACCCATAGAAACAAAGGGATAATCCAAAATAGCAGATTACCCAATGCAATATGTGTTGGCATTCAGAATGTATGGTCAGCATCATGGTTGCATCTTTAATTATGTTTTTCTTAGGCTGCTATTTGAATTAGCCTGTGTATACCTTACATATACCCTAATAGCAGGAGGGGAAAACTGAAATACATTTGAGGATTCTACCCCGAGGTTAAAATTTGGTTGTGGATAAACCCCTCCGTAGATAATGGAGAAGTGACGGCAATCTCTTTCATACCTATTATATGTTGTGCTTCATTCCTTTTGTAGCAATTGGCACATCTGCAGACACATGTATGAAGCTTCACAGAGAGCCATGCAATCATTTCTGTTATCATTATCATGCCGTCTACAGATGTTTCCTTAACTAGGTTCTAACCAGGCACAGCAAAGACCTGGGTAGGGAAGGTTAGGAAATGAGGAAACAATTTCTCCAGGTAAGTAATTAGAACAACAGGAGCAAATCACAAGGCTGAATCTTGCTATTTAAATGGAAATTCAGCCAGGTCCCCAACACACTGCAAATTTTATCTATACAGTGTTAAAGAACTCAAGTGGTGAGAATCTTAGGTGTGTAACTGTAGGTCGTTACATTGATTTGATGGAATTCCAGGAAATACCTAATTACGATGCAAAAAGATGACCATGTGATTGTGTTTTAAATGTCAAAATGATCAATTATTAACTATTTCAAACATGCAGAAAGGTACAGAAATAACAGCTGTCCGTATATCTACCTCTCAGAATTTTAAAATTTTGACGAATTATTTCCTTATAATTAAAAACTAAAGCTGTAGTTGTGGCCTTGGTAGATTATAAAAATACACAACGATACAATATCCCACTCCTCCCTGTAGGCATCCACCCGCCAATGGGACTTCGCATTTCCTTCCATCGAGGATAAAATCTTTTCCTTCATCCCTAGAATCTGGGCTGCACTTGTGACTTGACCTAGCCAATAGAATGTGATTTTGTGACTTGATTTGGTCAATGCATACCAGTTCTGAGCCCAGGCTTAAAAGAAACCCTGTTAGATACTATGTGAACTGGACTGGGCTGACCTGATGGGTGATGAAAGACATGTGATCCAGTCATTCTCATCACCCCAGCAACACCCAGCCTCCAGCTGATCTGCTAGAGGACCACAAATACATGAGTGAGTCCAACTACGAGCAGAAGTGCCTAGCCAGTTTCAGCCCAAATTGTTAATCCACATAACTGTGAGCAATAGTAAATGGTTGTCGTTTTCAAGCCACTAAATTCTGAGGTGGTTTGTTACATAGCTAGATAACTGATACAATGATTAAAGCTACTCCCTCAAATCTTACTCCCTCTTTACCTCCTTCCCTCCCCAAAAGTTTCCACTATTATGAAATTCGGGTCTATGTTTTCAATACATGTATGTATACCCTTGTTATATATGTGTGCATACAAAACCAATATTGAATAGCATTCATAAAACATTGTATACAAGTATTATTTAAAGGAAACAAAAATCGTATCTTACTTTACATATCCTTTACCCCTTGCCTTTTTCACGCTACCTTGTTTTTATAAATTTTCATGTTGACACAGGTAATAGTCATTCATTTTAACTGCTGTATATTTCTATTCCCTTACTGATGGAGCAACAAGGAGCTGGGCTAAAATATCTTCCACCCTTACCATGCTATGATTCAAATGAATGTGGAGAGGTAAAAAAATTTTGTAAACAGTCAATTAGGATTACAGAGTGATACACAGCTATAGAAATAAATAATGTTATTATTTATACCTACATATGTACTTTTCTGCAGAATTTATATTTAATAATAAATTTTATAAAGTCAATTAGTAATTAAATAGAGAGAACATAAAGAGATTCACTTACATGTAAACTCTTAATAAATGAAAGTGGCAGTTGAGATCAATGGGGAAAGAATGTCCATTCAATAAACAGTGCTGGGACAACTAGCTATCTACGAAGAGTTATCAAACAATGCAGTGAATTTTTAAATAAAAAAAAATTTTATTACAGTAAAAGACACATTTCCATTGATCCCCCTCAAAATACTTCCTCTCCCTTTGAACATACTAATCCTATCATTCTTGCCACTTTCTGAAGCAATTCTGGAAGTCCTCTTTTGTGAGTGTCTTTAGTTGCGCTGTCGTGGCTGCCTTGATGTCCTGAATCATTTTGACTTTAGGGAAGAGCCAGAAATCACACGGTGCCAGATCCGGTGAATAAGGGGAATGATACACCACAATGTTTTTATTTGACAGAAATTGCCCTATACCAGAAATGATGTGTGACATGGAATGTTGTCATGATGGAGTTTGATTTATAGCATACTTTAAAACACACCTTTTCTCAACCATAACTCACACCTGACTGACTGCACTGAACAAGTTGAAACTTGTCACACACTGTTACTAAGGCTCAACACGCCACTTCTCGTATTGAAGATCCCTGCCTTTCCATTGGATGACACTTGGCAGCAGCATTCACAATTTTTTTGATCACAATGGAAAGACTCTGTGTCATACATTGCTTCTGGTACAGCAATTTCTGTCAAATAAAAACATTACGGTGTGTCCTCATCCACCTTATTCACTGGATCTGGCACCGTGTGACTTGTGGCTCTCCCCCAAAGTCAAAATGACCATGGAGGGTAAATTTTTTTTGGGGGGAAGGGGAACAGGACTTTATTGGGAAACAGTGTGTACTTCCAGGACTTTTTTCCAAGTCAAGTTGTTGTCCTTTCAATCTTAGTTGTGGAGGGTGCTGTTCAGCTTCAAGTTGTTGTCCTTTCAATATTAGTTGTGAAGGGCGCAGCTCAGCTCCAGATCCAGTTGCCGTTGCTAGTTGCAGGGGGTGCAGCCCATCATCCCTTGTGGGACTTGAGGAGTCGAACTGGCAACCTTGTGGTTGAGAGCCCACTGGCCCATGTGGGAATCGAACTGGCAGCCTTCGGAGCTAGGAGCACAGAGCTCCAACCGCCTGAGCCACCATGCCGGCCCCGAAGGTAAACTTTTTGAATCTATTCAGGACATGGAGGCAGCCACGAGAGTACCATTAAAGACACTCATGAAAGAGGACTTCCAGAACTGCTTCAGAAAGTGGCAAGAACGATGGAATAAGTGTGTTCGAAGTGAGGGGGTGTATTTTGAGGAGGATTAATTTCTTTTACTGTAATAATTTTTTTTTATTTAAACAGTCACCATATATTTTCATCATACCTCATATATGAAAAAAAACATTGTATTCTTCTTTTAAACTATACACAAAAATAAATATCACCTGGATGAAGTTCCTGAGTATAAAAAGCAGTTGCTTAAAATATTTGAAAGAGAATATTTCTATTCATATTAGTCACAACTTTCTCTTCCTCCTCACCTTTATCTATTTGAGTAGTCTCTAGGTATTAAGAATAGCCTTTGCTACTTGGTCCAAAGTCCAACTGGGCCCTACAGACATTGTGGAGAAGACAGAGATTTTGGCTACTTTCTGATGAGTTCTGTTTATTGCTATATCTGTTCACCTAAAGTTATCATCCAGTTATCTTGAGTCTAACAAAACCTACATTTTAATTAAAAATAATAGTTACAATGAATGGAGAGTCTAGTTGTGCTTTGCAAATCAGCCCTACCTAGAAATTCCTTCTTTCTGTGTGGGTTTATCCTACCACTAGATTCTAGCTCTTGTTAGCTTAGCTCCTACTCCACCTAGTTTCCTTAAGAATTCTGTTTATTCTCTCTTGTTCAATACTACTTCTCTCCCCATCACCCCCATAGAATCCCCTGCTCTAGAATCTTCTACAGATTCTGCTTTAGGATCCCCTGTGGGATTCTGCAGGGTCCTCTGAGAGCCTCATCAGTTTCCCTTGTCCCACTCCTGCTTCCTTCCACTCCCTTTCACAGATGTTGATCCCCAGTGCATTCCTAAGTAAATAACCAAACTGCACTTTAGAATTTGCATCCTACGGAACCCAACCCACAGGACTAAATGAGAAGAGGGTTTTTAGAGCTAGAGCAATTTATAGCATCAAAAGAAACCAAGGATGGATGATCAAAGCTGAGGGAAAATGCTTCAAGGAAAGGCCATGATCCATTTTCCAGTTTTCGTAATTGAGTCAGCTTTCTCACTTGGTAATCCCCTGAAGAAGAGACTGGGTCCCCCAGAGGAAGGATGTGGCAACAATTTGTATGTGTAAATGATGACAATTCCCTTAGTCCTTCTCCGAAAGGACCAATGGCTATCATGGGGGGGTGGGAATGGGGGGGTGGGTTTGAGGTGGAGGATCCCAAATCTAGTACACTATTGCAATAAGAGGTCAAAATATTTCTTTCTCTAGTCTGTCTTTTGCCAGAAAACCCAGAAAAATGGAATTGGCAGAAACATGTATGGGTTGAATAGCTCAACATAGCTGTGGAGATCTGCTTTGGAAAACGACTGATGTGCTCTTCCAGATATTGACGTATTGCTTAGCAACAGTTATTTACTTTAGCAGAGCTACTTTTTATTAAAGTAAAACATATCCGTCAGCTTATTGGCCTCTTTGTTTTAGTAGCTGTTCTCAAGGTAATCAATGACTTTTAACAGCCAAGATCAGTTATCAATGTACAAGAGGAAGTATAGTGATTTGATAAATAGTTTTCTTCACTGAGCACCAATTACTGCAATCTGCAGTGTACCACATTAGGCTAGAAACACCATGAAATCTTGCTATTTACTTAATGTAGTGTGGTGATTGGCTTCAAGAAGCTTTATAATCACTGTTGATTTGTGAGTTAACAATACTTTAAATTCCACTGAGAGCTAAGAAGCAGACTCTGCTTGTAAAAGGTTAATAGAATAAGACATCCAATCTATCTCATTTTTGTGAAGGTAAATGAATGGAAATTGTACATGGGTATGTAAATCTTACACACATTTGGTGTTCTACTGAAAACTAGTGTATTTCTAAAATAGAAGAATCTCCCAATTTTAATACCTGTTGTTCCATTTAAAATGCAGACTATTTGATTTCATAACTATTCCTAAAATTAGAAATCATTAAAACTATGAAAAAGACATATCTCCATTTCTGATTAAAAATGAAGAAAAATCAAGACTCAGAATGTCATTAATATTATTAACCCAGGAACTAACCTAACTGCTTAATTAAAAAAAAAAAAAAAAAAACACACACAACAATATAAGAAAGGCAGTGAGGGCTCCAGCCAGCCTGAGCTGCCACAAGCTGGGCAGAGGTTATACAAGGTCTGAGTAATGGCATGTCCTCCTGTCCCCGAATTTAGCCCCTGGAGACATTTGACATGCTCCTGTTCTGCTGTTTATACAATGGAATTCACTATGATTGCTACAATTAAGACCTACACTCTTTTCCAGTCTGAATCTTTCCTCCTGCTCCATTCATTCTTTCATTCCATCACTTATTCAACAAACAATTACGGTATTCTTACAATGCGCCAGACCACAAATCAGGCCCTGGTGATACACTGGTGAATAATATAATGATGGAAATGAAAGTAGCTCCTCCTTAAACCCAGTTCTATCATTCACAGTTCTTTTTAAATAATAAATAAAAATAACTTCATTGCTGCTACAGGGAAATGATTATGAATTCCAAGTGTACCTTGAATATCAATAATAATAATGGATATCTGAGGCCAAATTCTCAGGTTGGCTTACATGGAGTCTATTTTGTTCATCTTATTTGTCCGAATTCTGAAATATTAAAATTTCACATTTCAATGAATAATTAAACATCACTGTAAAGTTCAGGATGCCCAGACAGAAATAAATTTAGTTAATATACATTTTATCAGGAGAAGAGTACGCTTAGTTTTGCCCTTTTGGGGCACTAGGGTCTTCACTAAAATGGTCAGAATTTTCTCAGCCCAGAAATCCATATAATCCTGGATATTATTGGATATCCATCCAATAATACCTGGATGAGTAAGTGAGGTTGGGACTTTTTTATGGGAATGACAGAAGTATTTATTTCAAGTGACCAGTGTTAAACTATGGAATGAGGAATATATCTGTTTTACTATATGTAATTAATTTAGGTTTAAATCTAAATAAACACCCTAAATATACAGTGTTTATCCAAGTTCCAGGTGTTTTTTTTGTTTGTTTTTTAATTTTTTTGTTTGTTTTGGTTTTTTAAATAAAGAAACCAACAAAAAGCATTTTTGCTGATGTGTTTTATGGAATAATCTCTGTTCTGGCCTAGTCTGGTTTCTTCTTTCAGGCTCTGCTAATGAAATATAGTTCTTATTTCATCACATTATATCTCTACTGGGATACTTCAGCTGTAGTAGAGCCCTTATGTATTTCTATTTGCAAAACGGCCTTAGTTTTAGCTTCTTCAAATGTTCAAAGTTCACTGTAAGTATCATATCTTCATTCATGGATATCTAGGAGCTCTCCAAGGGGCTAGCTGTCCACTCTGCTTGCTAATTCTAGAAAGAGTTCTGTGGATCTGCTGGCCTTTGAAGCTGTTTCTCTACCCTGAACACTTACTCCTAAATCTCTGTTCTTTGTTATAATGACTGTCTGTGTTTTACGGCTTTGGTAATACACCTAGAACTATTTTTCACAACTTTTTCCTACTGTCTAGCTTTATGGAATACAGATGAATTACCAGTTTCCCCACTTTTTCTCTTGGAAATATTTGTCATATAGGGCAGAACTCGAACCATAAAGTAGTGTAAGTAAGTTTGTGTTAGTTAGGGTAGACTACACTATAGCAACAAATGCAACAAAAGAATTTAAGAATTTGTTATGGCTCAATCACAATGGATGTTTATTATTATATCCTAAAGGTCCAAAGCAGGTATTCGTAGTTGATGGTGGCTTTCTTCCTGTGCTTGTTCCATGTGGCCTTGAGGGGTAGGTAGGGTATCCACTCAGAAAAGGAATGCACAGGCCTGAACAAGAAACATGGGGAACCTCTGCCAGGACTAAGGACCTCTGACTCTACCTAATTACATAGACGGTGTGGGCTTCATGGCTCCAGTAGAGCCCCAAGGGAATTGACAGGGGCCCCTGAAAAGTGGCTGATATTGGACTGTTTGCTAAGCATGGTGGGTAAGGCCCAGAGCCTGATTTTGTTTGATTTATCAAAAACAAAGAAAACTTACTTTGAGTTTTGTGGAGTAATATCTGCTACATTTACATAAACCATGGTTGATTCCACTGTTGCAATATGGATTTTAAGCAGATATACAAAAGGCTAGCTGGCTGTCCACTCAGATTTTCTAAGTTTCTGTAAGCTCCCCTTTTGTCTCTAATGATGTGTTGGTCTTTCTACAAGGATACTGGTGATTTTGTAGCATTTGTGCGCTCGTGGAAATACTCAGTGGTCCTCTCCATTCACCTTTTCCCCATGATAACTGGTCATATCCCTCACCATGGGCCATTTCTACTATGGGCGACCCCATGCCATCTACTCCCTTGCCACTCACTGCTGTTGTCTTTGGTTCTACCAAAACTCTCTCCCCTTTCTGAAGATCTCAAGCACTTATCCTCTTCACTTAACATGGATCTTTCCACTCTCCTTTCAGGGCTTTGTTGTCATCAGGCAGCTTACTCCTTGTCACATGCTGCAGTACATCTTGGTGCCACCAACTGACTGGGCTTTTCCATTTATAGTTTATATAGAGTGACAGTGTGATGCATGTTCCACTGCTGGTAGTGGGGAGAGTCTTTTCCTGATTAGACTCTCAGTTGAGAAAGAACCCCCTTTGGATACATAAAACTATGAAAAAATTATTTACTATGCCATTACACATTGCACCTTACCTACAGAGGGCACTCCTACTTATCCATTCATGGCAACAGTGTGCAGGCTTCCATAATATTATTGAACATCAGGGAGCTGCATGGTGAAGGCTCTTGATGAAGCCTTCAGGTCATAAAAATGAGAAGCTTAGGATTTTGTTTCCATCATGTATAGTATGGTTTGGAGATAAAACACCTTTCTTTCTGTAATGGTCATTTGGAAGATTCATTTCCTGATTTTTCTTTGAAATAAATTCCAACAAGTCTTTGCTATACTATATTGTCTAGAGATAATTAGTCTTATTATATGCAGGCCAAAAGATATATCACAGGCAACAAGGCCCATTTCATGATAAGTATTTTTCATTTAATCTTTCAACTTTGCAAGACAAATGAACAAAGTCCAGCATGGGGTGGAGAAGAGGTGAAATAAATGCTCCAGAATGCACCAGAACCATTCTATGAGAACATTCTTTCAAAATAATCACAGCTGGTCTAAATGGTTGAAAATAAAATCAGACTTAATTTCGTGACTTAATACTAGCAGCTACAATTAATTGAGCATCTATGTGTCAAGTTCTACAGTCGGTACTTTATATGCAATATTTTAGAGAACAGAAATCCTGTAGATATTAGCCCCATTCCACAGATGGGAAAACTGTGGTTCAGAGATGCAAAATAACTTTCCCACTGTCACACACTTAGAAAAGGCCAAAATTGGATTCAGCCTGAGATGTCTTCGTCCAAATGCCATATGCTTCATCACTTTACCACTTCTATCAACTTCCTGTGTCTTGAGTGACATTCTCCTCTTTTGGAGTTGCATTTTGGGTTTCCATTAATGAGTAGTTTAAATTATCTAACTGCTTGCCTATTGCCTTCACTCTCTGTACCTATTTTTCTAATTATTCATGGTGGTTGGGGAATGGTAGTTTAAGCTTCATTTTTTTTTAATTTAAGAAAATTAAAAGTAATCTTGAAACATTTGGCACATTTCATAAAACAGCACAGACCCTAATATTATGTTGAATTTTCACTGAGAAATTGTTATTGTGTATGAAGTTCTAGAAAGATGAGAGCAGTCCCTGGCAGAAGTTAACGATTACTGATTAAAGAGCACTTAATGCTAATTCAACCAACTCAAGGTGGAGTTTGGTTGAATTTTAATCAGGCTTTGGGTGGTCCACCAGTATGGTATGGTGCTGTCTCATTTGCCCAGAATTAACCCAATTATGCCTGTTTTCCTTGCTGAAATATTAAGAGTGTCTCTTTGTCTCTCAGAAATATTTTAGTTTGAACGATAATTTTACCACCATTTTTCCCATGAACAACCCCTCCCTGGATAAACAAAGTTCAGTCTGTGGAATCTGGCACCCAAATGTGGCATGTGAACTTTGCATTTCATTGGAAATTAAAGTCTGGCGCACACACCTGAAAGAATCTGCTGAGTTGTCAAGCAGCTTGCACCTCTGATTGAGTTGGGGAAAACAGATCAGTTCAAAATCACTAGGCTCTCAGTGCAAACTACAGGATGATCAATTCCAAATACCACATATCTCAGGGAGCAGACGTTATCTACACATTTGTTTCTTCACATCGTTTTCTCCACATGTTCCCGTCTCCTCACTCAAATAGCTATTAACAATAACTCCAAGAAGCAGTGGGAACTAATGACAAGCTTTATCCCCTCAGTTTAATATCGCAGTCCTAATTCTCATGTATTCATTATCCCCCGGCACCAAACCATTTCCATTTGCACACCAAAGCAATCCTCCATATCTTTGGTGTTGATGTCAGCTTGATCTGCACTGATCACCTTCATTAAGAACACACATTTACTGAGTCATGTGATTCCAAAACAGATGTTTCCCAAATAAAGCACTCATTGTATTGATGAAAAGACACCAGCGTGAAGGTCAAAAGCCCTTGGGTTTTTCCATTTACCAAAGGGAAACATAAAGAATGACTTCTTCATTAATTCTGTTATTCATTCAGCAAACACATTGACTCTGATTTAGGCACAATAATCATTGGTAGAACACAACGATGAATAACAACACAGAGAAAGACTCTGAAGGAGGCAGTTGCCCATTGGAGGAGAGTGCCAGAATCCCACACAGGAAAAGGAGGGGATTGGTGACATTATGCACTGATGGAGGTCCCAGGAGGCCTCGCCCATACTAGGAAAGGATCACTGTTGGCCCACAGACTGCAGAGCACAAAAGGGAGGCAGATCTGAGAAACAAAGAAGAGAGTAGTAGACAGTACAACCGAGGCAATCATCGTCAGGAGTTTGTATTAGCTTTATCAGGGCCGCTATAACAAACTACCACACACAGAGTGGTTTAACTAACAGAAATCTATTGCCTTACAGTTCTGGACACTAGAAGTCCAAAGTCAAGGCATTGGCAGGGTTGGTTCCTCGTGAAGAATGTGAGAAAGACTCTGTATCATGCCTCTCCCCTAGCTTCTGGTGGTTTAGTAGCAATCTCTGGCACAGAAGCGTCACCACAACCTCTGCCTTATCTTCACATGATGTTCTCCCTGTGTACATTTCTCTAAATTTCCCTTTTGCATCAGGACATCAGTCATGTAGGATTAGGACCCACCCTAATGACCTCATCTTAGTTGAACTAATTACATCTGCAATGACCTTATGTTCAAATAAGGTCACATTCTGAAGTAATGTGGGGGTGGGGATGCTTAGAACTTCGAGATATGAATTTTGAGGGATATAATCGGCAATTTGCATTGCGGAGCTGGACAAAGAGGCAGAAGTAAAGCAGCTAACAGGGCAGAAAGTGGAGATGCCATGATGGAGCAGGAGACTGACAGAACCTAGGCAGAGACGCGGAGGCACTGGCAAGGAGAGTTTTTGTTTGTTAACTGGACTTCTGAAGCTCATGTGTGAGGAAAGAGATGCTAAGTGAGGAGTCCATTCTCAGAGAGATATAGACACATCATAGAGCAGAAGAGCTAACCTGCGTGGATGCATGGCTAGTTTTCTGAGAACCCTGAAAGGAATTACCCTGGGTCACACCCAAGGTCTGTTCCACCTGTTCCCCTTTTTCATCTGATACCCCCAGGGTTTGACAATGTAAAAGCATAGTTACCTTCTCTTAATCAATCTTAACCATTAACAAAACCCTAATCTTATAGGAGCTGCGTTTGGTCCTGTAATACACAATTTATTTAAATACTTTGAGAAACCATTTGCTATGACTTGTTGGTGAATGTGTGGGCGGGGTGGGGGGGTGGCGGTAAATGATGTCAATACATTTATTGCCTGTTGCATGAAGGCTGTTCCTTTTGTTTGCTTAAAACAAAACAAAACAAAACAAAAAACAACCTCTTTCAAATTTCATATGACCAATAACATCCCTTCTCCTACAATTTCCTAGTATTTTCTCTCATTGAAGTTTCACAAGAATACTCTTTGTCCCAGCATTTTCTAGTATTGGTAAATAAGAGTGTCTTCTTAATCTTATCTCCATATTATATTTCAAATCAGTCCACTTTGTTCCAACTTCATCACCCCCTCTATTGCCATAGTAGAGGTCAGTGGGTCTCAGAGTGTGGTGTCTAGAGAGCAGTGTCAGCATCACCGGGAACCTGTTAGAAATGCAAATTCTCCACCCCCATCAACCCAGCCTCCACCCCATCAACATCAGACCTACAGAATCAGAAACTCTAGGGGTGGAGTCCCCAAATCCGTGTTTTATCAGCCCTGCAGGTGATTCTGGTCACTAGGCAGATGTCACTTCTCACTTGGTCTAATGCACTGACTGGCCTGCTAACTGGTATTGTCTCCAGAAGAGCTAGTGTGCCTTCCCCCCAAATCAGATTGTTTCATTCCCCTGCTTAAAACCTTAAAAGCAAAGGCTTCCCATTGCACTTAGGGTAAAAGTCTCTCCCTAATGCGCAAGGCCTGGGCTGATTTGTCTCTGCCTGCTATTCCACCTTGTGCTGTGCCAATTTTTCCCTTATCCACCAACCACACTTTAGGAATACTGGTATTTCAGCTGATGAAACATGCTAAGTCAGCTTTGTTTGCTCTTGTATCCTTAGCACCTCGCGTCTAAGAGACATTTACTAAATACTCACTGAAAAAATCATTTAATTGGGGATAACGTTCCTATCCGTCTTATCTACCTTGTTCATGATTTTATTGAATCTCAAGTTGCCTCTTCTTAGGTTTTGTCTGCTTATATTCTAAAAAGCCCTGTTCTTTTATCTGCTCTCTCCAGATGCCTCCATCATTTGGATCATCTCAGTTAACCATTAGTAAACTCTAGAAAATATTAATTAGTGAAGCGCCCACTAGCAATAAAACATGGGATTATCTCTAAAAGTTAATATGCTAGTAGAAAAGCGACATATAACTACCTTCTTAAAAAAAGAAAAAACTTGTGGTAAGTGCTATGATACATGGTAATGAAGGTAATATTTGATTTGGATCCAAAAGGAAAAAAAAGAATTCTCAAAGTAGAGAATTGCGTAAGGATATTCCTTGCAGAGGAACAGCATGTGCAAAGGCACTGAGCTATGAAGAAAACAAAGATGATGAGTTCAGAGTGGTTTGCTCTTACACAGGAGGCTGAAATATTAGGGCAGGACCTATATATAGGAAATGACCTTATAAGCAAAGGAGTTTAGATTTCAGTCTGTAGAAAATGGGAAGCTCCACATTATTTTCCATAGTGGCGGCACCACTTTGCATTCCCATCAGCAGTGCACTAAGATTCCAATTTCTCCACATCCTTACCAATGCTTGTTCTCTCTCTCTCTCTCTCTCTCTCTCTCTCTCTCTCTCTCTCTCTCTCTAATAATAGCCATCCCAACAAATGCGAGGTAATATGTCACTGTGGTTTTGATTTACAGTTCCCTGGTGATTAGTGACATTGGGCATCTTTTCACGGGAGAAATTAGAGATGTTTAATCTGGACGGGGGAGGACCATATTTGAGTTTAGGGTCCCTCTGGTGGTAATATGGGGGATGGACTAGAAAGAAAGGAGACGAGGCATGAAGCCCATTCAGGAGGCTGTAATTTCGGAAGCTTCTCTGCTTCTCTCCCTCTTTACTTATGTGGAAGACACCTGGGCCTATCCTCACACTTTGGAGGTGATGGGCAACATTGTCTTTCTGTTTCCTCCAGTTGCTCTGGGTGTAGTTCAATGTCTTGGCAGTTTGGGAATTATGGGGCTCTGTGTGAAACCACATTCCCTTGAGCCTAGTGTGTTCTGTAACCCAGTGAATTTCCTTTGGCGTCCCTTTCTTCATGCCATCTTTAGGCTTCCACTCTTACAGTGCCCCCCCCTGAAATCAGGATCACATATTCACACTCCTGTTTTGTAAGACTCTAGTCAGCCTGCCTATCTATGCCTTTTTGCTGGTACTTGTGAAATTTCAATATTTCATGTCTGGAGGGGACATTGATGTGTATCTAATTTTTTCTACAGATATAGAAATTAGTACTTAAATAAAGGAATGACTTGGCCAAAGTTACACACTTGAATAGCATGAGGTAGGACTTGATTCTTACCACCTCAAATTATTTATTCATTAAATGGTAAAATTGGGGACACCTGGCCCTATAGGGTGCATGAGGAAAATTATAATAATAACTATAGCAGTATGCATGGTGACTTATAGCTTACAAAGCGATTATGATATCAATTATGTTATTTATGTTAAATTACACGAGGTAAGTATTCTAATCATTCCCATTTTATTGACCAATAACACCGATTTTAGAGAAATTGAATGGCTTGTTGAGACGCCTATATCCTGTGCTCCTGAGAGGCCCCCCAAGCCCAGGTACTCTGATGTCTAACCTATACCTTTTGTATCACACTCTGTGGCCTTGAGTGCACACATACCAGGCTATAAATGAGCCCTCATATCTCCCCGACATGACCTTTCGGTATCCCGGGTTTGTATACCTAAACACTGGACAAGGATTTGAAACTGCCTGTCCATCTACTGGTTTACTCAGCACACTGACTTAAGTTAGGTAGATGAGAAACACCTTGATTAAAAAGAATTTGAAATCAGAGATTCTGAATAAGTAAGATTTAGATGAATTATAATGAACTCATAAAATAAGCAGAAGAGAAATTAGAGAGAAATAAGAATGAGAAAAGTACAATTACGATAGAATTTCAAAATATGAGGTAAAAAGAAGTTGCACAAATGCAGTGGAAAATCCAAGGAACATTCCCAGAGCCCCCAGTGCAACAAGAAAACAGCCCACAAGGAAAACCAAAGAACGAGGGCTCCAGTGTGTAAGTAGGTCCAACCCAGAGACCCACATATCTTTACCATCTCCTGAACCTGGGCAAGGAAAAGTGTCTCTTCAAATTTCAACAGTGCTTTATATTTGAAATTACATTATGTCTCTATAAAGTTTGCTAACTCCCTGCACAAAGGACTATTTTTTTCTAATGATAAATGTATTAATAATAACATACCTGATATTTAGTGAATGCTGACTATCCATTGGGCAGGAACTAGAATATGTACTTTATGTGCATCATCTCACTTCTACCCACGGTCATTATTAACATTCCCATTTTTGAAGTGAAGAAACTGAAGCCTAGAGAGGTTAAGTAACTTGCTGGAGGTCACACAGTTAATAGGTGATAAAGCCAGGATTCGAACTCAGGACTGTTTGATTCCAAAGTCTAGGCTTTTAGGCACTAAAATTTTGAGGGGAAGTAGGTTTGCATAACAGCTGGTATGCCTTTTACTTGTGAACCAACCCTCTTGCACAGACATACTCTCTGAAATGGCAGTAGCTGAAAGATGGTCTGGTTCCCTCTTACTCATATATTCAACCAACAGGTGTGTGTGGAAAACTAGGGGCCAAATTCCTGAAAGTAAAGATGCTATGTTCTAACTGGTTTCTAAATATTATTGTTACTGATATTTGCTTACATTGAACGACTGACTCTCTTTTTGTGGAGTAAAATTATCATCGAAGTGGTGTATTTTATTGTAAATGCCAACAAGATATTTAAAATCTAACCATGTCTTTAAAAGTATACAAGCAGATGTACTTGTTTTTCATACATATCTCAGAATAGTACTAGTATATCAGATGCATATTCAGCTTGACCTGCGCCTGTGGTCTGGCATATATCTCATATCATCAGAAATTCTTGCTTTGTGAAATGAAAGAATGTCACAGGGATAAATGAGAATGATGATATGGGTTATTGATTCCTAGAAGTATCTAAGATGATTCACCATAAATCATGAATTATATTTTATTCTTCCACTTTAATATTTTAATCATAACTCTAGACCTAAGGTGGTGTATCTTGCCCAAGAATTCCATAACCTTAATTCATTAGAGTGTCCTTGAAGATAGAAGTCAGATAAAATAGTAATTCCCCTTTTAGGAATTGGACCAACTAAAGCATTTGTGAATTGGCTAAGAAAATGGATTTGAAGTTTCTGGAAATCAGCTTCATCTTATTAGTAAATCCTACCACCAGAACCACCAGCAGTCCCACCATCCAGTGCGGGAGGTCCACACCCTGGGAACCCTGGGCCATGTTACCTGCCGCCTGATTTTGTAATGTCCTGTGAGCCAAGGATGATATGTACATTTTCAAATGGTCGAAAAAATTCAAAAGAAGAATAATACTGTTTGATATGTGAAAATTATGTGAAATTCAAATGTCAATGTCCGTAAAGCAAATATTCTTAGACCACAGCTATGTCCATTAGTTAATGTGTTGCTTGTGGCTGTTTTGTGTGACAGCAGCAGTTTCTGCAGAGACTGCATGGCTCGCAAACCCCAAAATAGTCACTATTTGGCTCTTTATAGAAAAAGTTTGCTGACCCCCTATCAGGAGCATGAGCGCCACTTCTTCCAAGTGGTGCTGAACACAGAAAAGTACATGTGCCAAGAAACTGCTCTTATTCTTGAACTGGAAAACCACGATCACTCATTCTCACACATTCACTGAGAATGTCCTACGAGGAGGCTTCCGGAGAACACACGTGAGATGCAGAGCTCAGTAAGAAACAGTCCCTGCTCTTAAGGAGCTTGTTGTCTAAAAGGATATAAAACATACACCAACAACACAAAAGCCACAGTCCGGGGCAAACAGAGGTATGAGGGGAAAACCGGTGTTTACAATGGAAACTAGCTGAGAACCCTAGTGAGTTAAGTCTCTGACACAATAATTTTGCAAAAGGAATAAAAGTTAGAAGTCAGGTTCATGGTCACCTCTCTGTAGCCTGGGAAGTAGCCATTTGAGTGTTCTTCATTCTCTGAATGACAAACTTGGGGAATCTTGAGGCTTCCCACATACAAATAAATAAGTAAAGTGTTTCTTTACGAAGAAAAACAATTAATTGTCCCTAAAAGTATAGACATTCGTCTCTACTGGAGAGGTGTGGAGACTGTGTGCGATGAGGTCACAGTGGCCAGTTAATTGCATTTTTTGGAATCCTTCATAATGATCTCATCGCCATAAATCCTGTTAGTGGTTTATTATAATGACATAAATCGTGATGAACTCATCTCATATGAATATGGCTCTCTTAAACCCTTTCTTTGGTGCTGCTCTATATTTTCTGTCATTGCCATCTTACTTCCAAAAGCGGCAATCCAAAGACAAAGCCCTTCTGAAGAAAGGACTAATAGTAATGACCGGTTAAAGTCAATCGGGTTGCCTTCCATATACATGCCCCATTAACTTGCCTCCTTTCAAGTTTATCTCTGGGTCTTTTATTTCCTATCATTTTCGATTTCCATTTGCTCTATGACCATTTGCCTAATAGTTCAGAGAGGTATTAAACTACTGCTTTTTACAGATAACCAAAAGGGAATAAAAGAGGACCAGTAAACATGCCTATCTATTACACAGAATTAGCCATTAGAGAACCATGAATTAAGGTGATATGTATCAACTGAGATTCCAGCAAACACTGTCTGTTTCCTTCTCCACTGTATCCTGAGCTCCCAGTACTATGCTTGACATGGGTTAGGTTCTCATAAGTATTTGATGACTACATGGAATCATTGCCTACCCTTTTATTAGAAAGTTACTGGGTTTTCTCTTATTGCTTTTATATAGAAACCTTTTTAAGACTCAGTATTACCATGCCCAGCAACAAATATTTATCAAGCAATGACAATATGCCTTACGCTATTAGATATTAAGAAGGATCAAAGAGAAGTATCATGCTGCGCCCATCCTTGGTGAATGTGTGATCTTTCACAGAAGCCAAAGAACCATTTAAGTAATTTGAAGAAAATCTTAATGGATTATATCAATCAATCAATTGATTTTTAAAGTCTCTGTAGGCATATCCTCTGATAAGTGTACAAAAGAATGACATTGGAGTCTAAGGTGAAGGTTCTTCTTTGTGGTTATGGATTACCCTTCAGAAACCCTAAGTCCTACTGTACTTCTTCAAAAATCCTAGGAGACATAGGAAATAAAGGGAAGAAGATGGTGTGAGGAGACATGAGTCTTGGTTCTGCATGTGTCATCGATTCATTCTGAACAAATTGGATCAGTTCACTGAGACTTACTTTCCTCATGTGGAAATTGGAGGGTATAGCAGAAAGAATGCTCTGGGTTCCTCCTGCACTTACACAGGGAAACTACAGTCCCCAATCCCTAGTCACCTAGATGGCACTGTGTGACTGAGTTCTGGCCAGTGGAACTTGGGACACTTCTAGCTCTTCCAGAAAATGCCCGTGTGTGATCTTTCACCTCTTCCAAAGGACTCTAAAGGTCTCTGAAATGGTGGAGAGCTTCACACTGGAAAGAGACTGGAACCCTATGTGAATGAGCACAAATCTTTATTCTGTGAAGCCACTGAGATTCTGAAATTATTATACAATTAGTCTATCTTGAAGAAAACAGATACGCTTGTCTAGAGTTATCTTTAAGGATCTTTCTAACATGATAATTTATATTCTTTCATAACGCTCCTACAGTCTTCTTTTCTTTTACAACCTATGAGCGGGCAATATTTGGACTATACTTTCTATTGTCTTCTCTTAACTAAAATACATGCATAGCATTGATCTTCCCATGAGCTTTAGGTATCAGACTCACCTCTGTTTTATGGAACTGACCACAAATGTGTTTGATATCTGACCACAAAGAGACTGTTTGTGTCCCTCAAAATTCATAGGGTGAAGCCCTAACCTCCAATGTGATGGTATTTTGAGGTGGGGCTTTCGGGAGGTAAGTAGGTTTAGAAGAGGTCACGGGCCATGTGGTTCAAGCCCCATGATGGGATTAGTGTTCTATATGAAGAGAAGAGACACCAGAGACACCACATGACCCTTCTCTGTCATATGAGGATACAGCAAGAAGGCAGCCATCTGCAAGCCAGGAAGAGGGTTCTCACCAGACAACAAATCTGCCAGGACCTTGACCTCGGACTTGCCAGACTCCAGACTGAGAAATAAATATCTGTTATTTAAGCTATCCATCTATAGCATTTTGTTATAGAAGCCTGAGCTGACTAAGATGGTATCCAACTCAAGGAATGATTCTTTTCCAATGATAATCTTGTTACAAAACAAATGAAAAGACCTATAAGATTGTTTTGTTTTGTCCTTTCATTTCTGCAAGTGAATGTCAAAAAAATACAAGGTTGTGAAAATTCTTTCAGGCCTGAAGATTTGCATTGGTGCCAACCTCAAATGCCAACCTTCTCCCCTAAATCCTTCCTTTGCTTCCATTATCAGAGGAACCCTGGACTCCCAAGATGGGTATGGGCTTATTTAGCGGCTGAGAGAGCCTGAAGGTTCTGAGCGCCCGAAAGGCTAGACATCCTGGTGTATATGCAGTGCACTTTTCTGGAGCTCCAAAGGCGAGGCCACACATTTGAATGCTTCATTCCCCTGGCGACGGCCTTCCTTCCCTCCTTCCACTTTTTCCCCCTTCCTCCCTTTCTGTCAGGCCGTGATCCTCTTGGCCAGTGCTTATTTATGTGGTTGGTTTTTTTTTTTTTAGAGACCAAGATGAAAAACATAATAAAGGAAAAGGGAAAGTGAGACTAGAAAAGATGCAGTAGTTCTCTGCCTTTCTGACAGATGATGTTTGCAGCCCAGGATCATTAACTGTACGTAGAAATAGCGGTGTTGCTCTGAATAAGTCATCTTCAATGTGTGAGTCTGTGGCTGTTTAATTTATCATGATACGATATTGTGGGGCACACCTGTGTGAGTACACACTTCTGGATATCGCTGTGCATAAATACAGTTAGCTGGATCCCAGGCTGAGCAGACCTGGCAGTAGTCCAAAAAAGAAATTTTCATTGATCTTCCAGTTTAATTATATCTGTGGCGATATCTACTACCTTGTGAATCATCATGTGGGCTCGTTAGGCACCTGTTCTCTCTCCACTTGCAAGGGAAATGTTTCAATTAGAATAAAAAAATGATTAAGGATCTTTCCTCTTCATTTCTTGCCCTGGGTAACTGGGAGGAAATTGACATGAATATGCAGTTAGTCAGGCGGAGAGCAGGTCAAATCACAGATGGGAACTTATTAGCTCTGTTCCATTTCCCCCAATGCACTCCTACCTTTCTAACCCACACACACAAATCAAGCATTCATTGTATGGGTGTCACATATGTATTTTTTACTCAAATGACAGCTCCACAAAGCTCCATGAGTGACGTAGTTGCATTATTTCTGTTATCCTGAATAGTCTGATGTTGGACTTACAGGTGGCTGAAGACGTAACTGCTGATGATCAAATTTCTTGGGAAACAAAGAGGGAAACCTATACACATTTGGTGTGCCAGACACTGTATTAAGTGTATTGTAGCGACTTCACACCAATGCAGCAGAATAGGTGTTACTAGCTTCATTTTTGAGAAAACTGAGGCCAACCAATATTCACAGTTAGGTAGTTCTGGTTCCAATGTCTACCCCCAGAAACATAAACTTAAATGCTTATTGTTGTGGCCCTCTGAGACTTTGTGGTTATTTGTTATGCAACAAACCAGTATAGTCAATAGATAGATGATACCCATCCCACTCTCATATTCGCTTCTTAGATGAAGAAAGTTGAGATAGCCAGGAAGCAAACAGAAGGTTTCAGCATACTTCAGCCTCGGTAAGAAGTCTCTTAGTTCCTTCCAGTTTGGACAAGGAATAAATATTATAACTAAGTCATTACAATGGAAAGCCTGCTACATATCAGTTGTTTTTCAGTCCTTGAAGAGTCATATCAGGACTACGGTGGACAAGAATGAGAGAGAGTGTCCGGCAGCCAAGGCATGGATGATTAAGAATATATAAAATGAGGGATTTTACTTTCAGTGGACAATGAGTAACCCAGAGAACAGTAATCTCTGTGAGGGTGGGTAGACTAGTCTGTTTGTTCAACTCTGTACCCTTCTAAGACACCTAAGAGAGCGCCTGGAGGGTAACGACCCACTTTGATTATGTTTCTTCACTAAAACTGAGGCTAACTACTGAATTCACCTGTAGGAGTGACTGGATCTAGATGACTGACTATGGTAACAAGTGTACAGTATGCAACACAGGGTCTGACCATACTAAGAGCTCAGAAAATGTGAGTTCCCCTTCTCTGCTCCTCAGGGATACTTAACAAATATCCATTTTAGTGACCGGATTGAAACCAGAAACCAGGGTCAGGGCAGTCCAGTAGGTCAGAACCAGGTGGGAATCAGAACATGGCCACCCCCTGGTGATCACACATAGGGACCAACCATTGTTTAGGAATACTTGCCCGCACTCCCTGGGCAAAGTAGGCTTCTCTGTACATTGACTCTGGTGTTGCCCTTATGGTTTCCTTTGGCCAATTGAATGTTAGGGGGTGGCATGTGATTGAAGGCTGAAAAGTACTTGCACAATTGGGCTTGCTCCCCAGGGCTCTGCCAGTTCTAGAAGAACATGCCCAGGTGAGCCTTTTGGCACAGGAAGAGGACGAGAGGTATGTGAGGTAGAGTCACTTCAGTTGGGTCCAGGCCCAGAAAGAATCAACCAACACTCACTGACCCCACATGTAAGCTAAATAAATGCTGGAGGTTACATGCCTCTGAGAGCTTGTGGTCGCCTGCTGTGCAGCCAACACATACAGGCAGTAAATAGATGTCATTAATTCTACTCCCTTCTGTTGGTGGCTAAGAAGGAGAAAGCTGACAAAAGCCAGGAAACAGACAGAAGGCACCAGCAAACTTCAGCCACAGCAAGCAGCCTCTCCATTGCTTCCAGTTCAGATAAGAGCGCCTCAATAACTCTAGCACTTTAGGTCTGGAAGAATGACTGGTGATGGTTACATTTTACAAATGAGAAACCGAAAATGGCATGGCTGGTCCAAAAACACCCAGATGGTGGATTTGTAGTTCCATTTGCAGTTGCTGGATTTTCAGAGTATGACCCTTCTAAATAGAACAAACAAGCCTGGCAGAAATGGGAAGTGTTGCATCAGAGATATCAAATGAAGAAAGATGAAGTTTTGCTCAGGCTGAACTACTGACAGAGTGAGGCCTACATCTCTGCTTTGTAGAATACGCTCAGTGCTGTCGTGGGTGTAGTGAGCTACTGTGGCTGGGAGGTGGTGGTGTAACATTTAAAATTCTATACTTGACCTGGAGCTCATTAGAGTGGCAGGTTTGCTCCTCCTAAGGTTTATATCATGACTTTTCTTCTCCAGTGAGTTTGTCTTTATGTCACTGAACCAGGTACCCTCTCCACCCCAGAAGAAGCAATGTCTAGGTAACTTTGTGTCTATTTAGTAAGCAGTTGTTTCTGCGGTGTTGTTCCCTACACTGTTGGTTGTAGCCTTCTGCTAGCAGGGAGCCACCCCCATGTTCCTAGGGAAGCTAAATGTTCAGAAATGAGCCTGCTGCAAGTCACCACTGGCATTTTCCATATCCCTTCACTAGGTTCTAAAGCTAAGCTGTATATGTGCTAACTAGAAAAGAAATGATAGCCTCCCTGTCCAAGATGCCATCTATTCCTATTTTGTGGACTCTCCAGGGCCATCTGTTGTAGGGTGCACCGTAATCTAATAACAGATTTTCAGAGGTAAAGGGGAGCAACACTACATTAAGTGTACAATTGGCGGTAAGATGCAAACCAATTTCAGTGCTATTAAAATGTGAAAAAGTAATGCAACTCAGAACTGAGAAAATACACATTCCCTAATGGATGCAGATCCCTGACCCCTCACCCTGGATTTTTCTCTTCTTTTCTTTCCTTTTTATTTTTTTTACAGTACAGTCATGGTATTAGGTTGGTGCAAAAGTAATTGCAGTTTTAAAAGTTGAAAATAATTGTAAAAACTGCAATTACTTTTGCACCAACCTAATAGTTTGATTCTTATTCCATTATCTCAACCCAGGAGCTATGACACTTTATCCAGGTTTCTTAACCCAGTCTCTTTTGTCCTTCCTTTTTCTGACACAAAAGAATCCTGACACAAAAGGAAGACTTTTGTACTCCTATTTTTTATCTCAAGTCTGTGATTCTATCCACTCATTCTTAGAAATGTACGCACGATTCCATTTCCTCTGGACAAGGCAGCTGGCAGCATGACATACAAGTTAAAAATCTCTTATGCTCCTTTGAACAAGAGCTATAGGTAAGAGCATGGGGCAGAGATTTCCTCTTAACTTCAGAGACATCAGCTCCCTGAGGATCAGAAACTCACAGATTAAAGCAGTTAAAGTTCTTCATTAACCACTCCTGGCTGAAAAAAGAACAGAAATGTAGTGAAAAGATTTTAGGGCACCCAGTGAGTCCCTAGGAAGGCTGGAGAACCAAGTTCCACAAACAGGCAGGTAAAAGGGAGTCCAGGTAGGAGTCAGAACCACAGCCAATATCATATCAGAGAACCATTTGGTGAGGACTCCACTGCCAAAGCTGCCACTTACCACCCTGTGCCACCTCTCTCCTTACTGCCCCTGGGCTATGACATGGCCATTGGCACCAAAGCTGCTGGTGCCCTGAATGCTGCTGCTGTAACCACCACCTACAGTTTCCTCTGCTCAAAACATGTTTCCTCCAGATATCCACAGAGCGTGTTTCTCACCTGCTTCAGGTCTCTGCATTTATAGCGAACCCTTCAACAATCTCACAATTTAAAATTCTATCTTCCTCATCTGCCCCTCCTCCAGCGTATTCTAATCCACGATGTTTGCTTTTATCTTTTTTGACATCAGTTATCAGCATCTGACATACCATACAGTTCACGCATTTACTTGTTTCTTTTCTTCCCCATAAAGACTGTAAGTATATGGGGGCAGGGATTTTTGTCCGCCTTGTTCTCTGCTATATGTCCAGATTCTTGAAAAGTGTCTGGCATAGAGTAAGCATTCAATATATATTTGTTGAATGGATGGATGGATGAATGAATGAATGAATGAACTGATTCTCAGTTGCTCCTGCTTCTTTGGGCCATTATTCTCAATTCCAAGTCGGTGGTGGGAGTAGTTGATTGGTCGAGTCCAGGTCACATGCTCTTAGGCCCCAGCTATAATGAAGGCTGGGAAAATAATGTTTTCCTTAATTATATTTGTTCATGCTTCATGTCTTACCTGGGCTAATATCTGAATTTCTTACCCATCCTATCTATCTTAATTCTTTATCCTCCTCATCTCTTGTAACGCTTTCACAGAGGTGTCTGCAGCATCAGAAATGATGATGACAAAATTACATCATCTCCAGTTTTAAAATCTCTCATTCCCCTCTCCTCTCCTCATCTATAGGATAAAGACCGAAATATTTGCTGTACCACAAAAGCCCCTCCTGTCTCTATTCCTTCTGTCTGGGATGCCCCCTCTCTCACATCTGCTTGGCGAGCACCTGCTCTTTCCCCATTACCCTGCCCAATTCCTTCTTCCCTCCAAACCCTGCCTGTCCACTGTGGTTCACAACCTTTGACCCTCACTCCCACCCTCCCCCAGTCCCAGGAAACTCTCGGTTTGGCTCTCACTGAAGCTTAATACACTCCTGGAACAGTTCTTGTCACTAGCTGAATTTCCTTCTTCATTCATTCATTGGGAACATTCACCAAGAACCTTCTGTATGGGATGTGCTGAGCCATGTGCTGGTGGCTCAGTGATGCAAGAGGCAGACCTGGCCCTACCCTAATGGAGCTTATATTAAGCAAACAACCATGTAAATGATTCATCAATAAGTGCCCTGAAAGCAAAATACAGAGTGCTTTAAAAGCATCTAACAGGGAATAAAAACCTAGTTGGATAGCTTAAATCTCAGCTGAGACTCAAAGGGTGAATTGAGGTAGAAGGCTGGGAGTAGCTGGTGCGAAGAGAGTGGGTGAGCAGTGAGGGAAAGGATGAGAAAAAGTTTCAGGCAGGGGATATAAATGACAGGTCTGAGGTCCCTGAGTTAGGAAGACATTTTACGTACTCAGGAAGCCAAAAGAAGGCCAGAGGGGATGAAGTATGGTGATAGCGGGGGAGTCTGGTGGCAAATGATGCTACAGGAACAGAAAAGAGCTGGACCACCCTGGGCTTTGTAGGCCATATCCAGAATTTTGGATGTCAGCTGAAAGAACAACAGGAGGCCATCTAAGAGTTTTAAGCAAGAGAGGCCCCAGATCTGATTTGCATATTAAATATATTACTCTGGCTGCAGTGTTAAATATGATTGGAGAGAGACAAGAGTGGAGATGAGGAAGCCATTGAGGGGCCATTACTGTAGTCTGGGGAACAAGCGACTGTGATGGTGATGGACCAGACTAGTGGCAGTGAGGATGGAAACGGCAGGTGAATTTGGGAGGTTTTAGGAAGTGATTGCTCTGGTTAATGATTGGGTATGGGATGTGAAACAGAGGAAGCTCCCAGCAGGACTCACAGATTACTAATATAAAAACCACGTGGAATTGTCCTGACTCTTTGATACTCATAGTGCCGTCTATGGACTGGCAACCTGGAAATGCAGACTCCTGAATGGGAATCTGCACTTAGACAATCTTGTAAGCACATGCAAGTTAGAAAAGCACTGTCCTAGTAGACTTTGCCCTTGTCATCTTAGCACAGTGCGTATACATAGAATGCTACACAAATTTGGCAAATGAATTCATGTGTGCCTGCATATGTATATGTATATATGTGTGTGTATACACACATACACACACACACGTTAAGTCTCATGCAAATAAAGTGAGCAACAGGCAAATATTTATAAAGACTGGAGCTTTGTAAATTGCCATAGAAGACAATTTGCAAAATGGTAAATTTCCCTGTTTTGAAAAAATATCGTACACAAGATTTATAGGAAGTCATTGCGTTTTCCAGACAATCATAACCAGAAAAAAAACAAAGAAATAGGAAAAATAAAATATTAAGTAAGGTTATTTTGGGGGTAGGAATATTTCTATGTGACAGCTGGGAGTGTGCTATGGATCTGTGGCCATGTACAGCTTCTGAGCTGACCAGTACAGAAAATTGGATTCACTGTGCTTATTCCCTTCGATTAGTCCTGCCTTGTTGGATGAAGGACTGCTTGGGAGAAACAAAGACAAGTCCAGAAACAGGGTGGTGACATGCGGTTTCTTAAAAGCAGCATAGTCTACTAACTGGCCTTTCCTGACCCTTAGTATTTTAAAGGAAAATGAATTAGCTAGTAGGTTAACTGAATGCTATCTGGTAAGCATACACACATCCGCGTGTGTGTGTGTGTGTGTGTGTGTGCTCGAGCGCACGCACATTTAAGCTGATCACACCTTAGGAGCTCTTGTGTTCTCAGGAAGGTGGAGGGGGTGGGGGTGCTGTTGAAAACTACCCTCTCACTGGTTTCTGAGGCCTCACTGGCCGCCCTGGAGCTCTGCCCACCCTAGCTTGCCGAGATGTGTCTATCATTTTTGACTGGGTGTGATTATATCAGCCCAGTGACTTGTCAGGTCCCAAAGAAATTAAAAAAGGAAAAGTCCAGATGGTGACATTTGTGGTGAAAAAGAAAAGTGTCTTTTTCAGTCAAGCTGCCTTCCAATTATTTAAATTTATACAGATTTTATTTATTTATTTGCCATTTTCTCCTCTAAAAGGAGAAAGTTACAGGCCTGGAAGGGGGTTGCTCTTGCCTGCAGCATGGTTGCCCTTCATCAACTCATGGCTGGAAAGACTGGTCTAACTTGCAGTAAGAGGAAGACATGGACGGTGGCCAGGAAGCACCCCCTCGGTGCTATGGAATGACAGTGTCTTGTTCTTTGAGGTAGGAGCACTTCCAAGCCTTCCTCACAAAAGTTTAATTTTTCAATGGAATGATATTCAGTGTTATACATGCTTGGAGAATTTGAGGGGGAAATGTGTATCTCTTTGCTTCTTTATTGGGTCTGGTACTGTGTGAGGACCCATAAATGCTATGATTAGTATCAAATAACATTTAATGAATGCTTAAATGTTCTAAGCACTGTTTTAACTGCTTTATATGTATTATTTCACTTAATCCTCATGATGACCTGGTGAGATATGTGTGCAGCATTATGCTTTTTTCCCCCAGATAATAAAATGAAGAAATGAAACTTCAGTAGGTTGTGTAAATAGCTCAGTGTCACATACCAGCCAGTGGCACATTCAGAGCAAGAAGAAAATCTACCTGATTCCACTGTAACCACCAAACTCCATGGCATAACCATGGGACTGAAGAATTAAAGCTGGGGGTAGAGGAAGGTGGAGGTGGTTCTGGTAAGGACATCAGGGTAGATGAGCATGAAGATGTGTAGGCATTAACCAAATGAAGAAAGAATGTACGGGAAGGAGGTACAAATAAACGAAGACGTAAAGAATGAATATGGTGTAATTTGGGAAGTACCTGCGGATGGAGTATACGGTATATAAAATATGTAACTTTAGAGAGGCCAGAAGACAATGTCATGCTGTGAAGGGCCTTTGTCTGCCAGACTAGAATTTCTTCTTCCCTTAGAGTTGGAAACATGCTAAAGTAAGGAAGTTATGTGGTCAGTTGTACATTTTTTAGAGTCACTCTTTAGTCATAAAGAAGATAAACTTGATGTTTCTTTCATTCCTATATCCTTCTGTTCCCCTATTTCTACCTCCCTATAATCCCTATAAAGAGGTGGAGACCACAAGAAATTGGGTGCTTCGTTCCCAGAACTCTGTCCTTGGCCAGTCAGTCTTGAATTTTGGCCTTGACCCCAGAGTTATCCTGACTCTGTTTGACGAACCTCATTCTAGAAAGAGAAAACAAAATGGGTATCCTTCTGCTTCCCTGATCATTCCAATGGAGCGTCGAGATCCAGAAAAATTATGAATAGTCTCAGAGGCTGTGGCCAAATGGGTGAGGGAGCCCTTCTCTCTTCTTCGTTCAATCCATGCACCCATTCCATCTACCTAGAGCCACACTATACTTCTACCCCAGTCCAAACGTTTTGAGTCCAAACTTTGAGATCACATCCCTTCCCTTCAATGCAATCTCTTACGTTTCCTGTCCCTTTCTTAATTTCTCAGTCCTCTGTCCCCCTAAATCAGCCCTGACCCAAACCCACCTCTGAAACTTCTACCTATTTATAGAACCTAGTGATAGCTACTCTTTAGTTGAACAAGCCCTCACCCACCACTGGGAAAAATATAGGTGGTATATAATAAAACCTTCCTATTAATCCAGCTTTGAGTCTTATGTTGATAATTAGGATTATTCAGACTTCCTGTAAAACAGACAGGCTTATCTTAGTTTAGTGATGATAATATGTCATTGACATTTATGGAATATTCCTTCTACAGCATCCCCAATAGTCCTGCAAAGAACTGAATTATCATTCATTGATATTCAGGAATATAGCATCGAACAGTAGAAACCCATGTTTTCTATGGGGTAAAGTGAAAATCCCTTAACCTGACAAACTGCTAGATTATCTGTCCTGTAACTAGTTTCTGTCTCATCTTTGTTCATCTTCTATAATCCTATTTTCTGTAGGTCTTAATTCTTAAAACCCTTCAAATTTGTATCAAATGGAGCCTTCTAATAGGATATTTCCCCTGTGGGATCATCTTAAATAAGACGGGGGACCTTATGGTGTTAAGACCATGCTATCGGGATATCACTGAGACAAGTAAACCCCTGAGGGTGATAAAACTGTGGGAAGACATGCATATTTAGTAGGATTCACTCCCTGTGGTGAATATATTTTCAGGGCAGTCATCTCTCCAATAAGTAAGACCACCAAAAATCAAGGATTACCAGTCTGTCCCCCAGGAGTACCTACATTTTCTCGAACTATATTGCCATCAGGATGTTACAGTGGATGTTCAAATATAACCTGAGATGATGGATCCTGGACTACTATACAAAATTTTCAGAGTAGGTGCCAAGCACACGCTTTACAATTCCCACATATTAAGGATATAAAAGAACTGTGTTTGAGAGAGATACTTTGTGATAACGAGGAGAAGGGATGCTTCCCTTGTTATTTTAAGTCAACGGGACCATTCAGAGAGCCTGATAAGTGTCCCATGACACTTTGGCCTTGTATCTGACACTCAGTTGAGTAATTTGGAAGGCAAGAGAGAGGCTGGTCAGCAGCTTTGGCAGTAGATTGAAGAGTCGCTGCAACACTGGGCGTGGTCCACATTCCACAGACTTTGAAGGGGGGATACATGAGAATTTTCCATGGAGCACATAGGAGTCACATGAGAGAAATAAAAATGTCCTGCAGCTTTTTGAAATCTCACCCAAGTGGGTTAATTGAAGGGATGATGGACCCCCAAAAGACAGGTTCTGTGTGGAGTGGATGGCTAAAAAACAGGAGGAAAAGGCAAAAAGAAGAAAGATACATCACCTGGAAAGTACAACTTATGTTCTCACGGGGCCTGTAAAGAACCTCACAAATATCTAAAAGCGAAAGGGTCAGTTTTAAATCTTTATCAGGACAGAGAGCACAGAGTTGTCTTAGTTAATGAACCATCATGTAAGAATCTTCTTCTCTCATCACCTTTTTTCTCTTCCTCTGGTTTTAGCCCTGGTGGTGATAGAAGCATGATAATAGATGAGGGAGAGGAAATGAAGTCATCAAATGTGAAAAAAGAGAAGAAGGAAGAACCATGCCCCCTTCCCTATCTTGTGGCTTGCCAAAAACCCTAGCCTGTGAAAAGAATATATTGTGATTTGAATGAAGTTCAGTGTTTTAATTAGTATATGGAATTGGGCTCTTCCCTAAATTTGGTATTCCAGATCCTCAGATCGTGGATTGAGCAGAGACTAGCAAATAGGACAATGGAGCCAGTTAATCTAGACTGTTGTATTAATAGAAGTTATAGTTATAGTACAAAGAGGTATATATTGATTTGAGGAAGCTGGTTTGTTTGTTTTTAAGGATGTGAAAGACTTGAGCAGTTTGCTTACTTAGAGGAAAGAATTAGTAGAGAGGTAGAGATTTCAGACCTAAGAGTGGACAGATGGTGCAAGTCCTGAAAGAGGCTAGATGGGAGGAGATCTTTCAGTGAAAGAATCAGTTTGGGAAATGAGGAAGATGTTGTCCTCTGAGACTGGAGATAAATAGCTGAGGATAGATGAAGAAATAACGTAGTTGAGTCTGGAGTTTGATTGTAAAAAATTGAGGGAATCATACAGCCAAGACGGAATTCTCATCTAGTTTTGTTATATGATTCTCAGAGCCAGTAGTTAAGGAATGGGCCTGACACTGTGGTGTCTAAGAAAAGACTCAGGACACTTCATGGAGGTATCTTGGGAGGTCTCTGTGTTTCAGTATTTCTGACTCATCTTCCCAATCCTGTATGTCCCACACCCCCTGTAGGCAACATTCTCCCCATTTCTCTCTTTATCATTGCTATGGGATTAAAGTGAATTGGGATTCAAGAGAGTTTTACTAAGAAGTTAGTGTCCAGAGAAACACAACAGCAAAAGTGAGTTCTGAAGTAGCATATATGTTGAGTGGCTTGAGATCCATCTCATTTAACGGGTACCATGAGGGCGAGCCAAGATCGTGATCTGCAAAAAGAGTGGCCAAGCATATACTGAAGTCAAGACATTGTCCAGAGTTTGAGACAGATGAACCTTTCCCTCTTTAATGTCACCCCACATGTTCAAGAGGACACCTCTACAGGTAGTGGCAGGAATAGGGAGACTAGTTGTTTGACTGAGTCTACCAAAAAAACTACTCATTTTGCCATCACATACCTGTGGTCATGGATGTTAGGTCAATCATTCTTGCTAAATAACATGGCACCCCAATACCAACAAATTTATGTACTTCAACCCATTCCTTTATGACCAAATGCAGTCATAGGTGAGAGCCTATACAGAAGCAAAATGTGTTACTGGAATTAGGCTGGACATATTCAATATTTTATTAGTTCTTTTTCTGACTTTTTGTTCACTTTTGGTGTCCACTCTTTTGACCTAGAGGGTTCACTCTGTAGGCACATACATTTAAGTTGTAGCCTCTCCTTTTTCATAGCCATTACGACCATTCATGTCAAAAGAATTTCACATTTACATGTCTTCTAGAGCTGATTTAAATGAACTCAGCCTTTTTGGAGCTCTTGCTATGTGAAGAACTCTGTGCTAGGTACTGAGAGACAGAAGAACATCCATGGATGAAATGCCGGCTTTGCAGGAGCTCACAATATCTAACTGAGGAGGCAAACATGAATTCAGTAGGTATAAGGTAGAGAATAGGTGCTACATTAGAGGTAGAGTCTCACCTCATGGATTCACGTCCATCTTTCTAGTTTTTCAGATTTGTTTTCATAAAAACAGGGACATGTTTAAAAGTCTTAGAATTCCATTTTACAGTCATAAATTTTGAAGATAATGAGATAATTCTTACAGTAATCTGACTCTTTTGCATCACCAGTATTCTTTTCAAAAAGAAGCGTCACATCTTTTATTACTTAAAAAATACCTTCTTAGACATGACATTCTGAATAAAGCAGGGATTTACCAGAGGTCTTTTGGTAGATGGATATGACTGTTTAGTAGATTCTTGGACAGTTGAGGGACCCTAATCCCTATGATACCTTGCACAGTGTTTGGCTTAATATTGGGTTTATGATCACCAAAGCATTCCTTTGCAAGAAAAGTTGCTGATATGTAGATCCCCCATCCAAATTGCTCTTTGTTGAGTTCTCAAAGTCCCTCTATGCTTTTTCACTGTTGCTGTGCTACATTCCAAGTTCAGTGAACTGTGCAAGCTGAGACACGTTTATTTAAATGGATTTTGTGGAAATGTAACACTAGCTTTCTAACACCTGTTTGCATTTTCATACAGACTCAATAGACAGGAAGTGCTATTCTCATGCTGAGCATGCAGAATAATATCTCAAATTTTCTGCTTTGATTGAGAAAGGAGAAGCAAGTTGTCTTTATCTTCTGTGTCATTTATTCATTCAGTGAATCATTCATTCATCCATCATGTATTGGACACTTGGGCTGTAGCAGGCCCTGTGGGTAGTAGTCACTGGTTATACAAAGATGATGAATCACACAGCGGGGGGCAAAAGCACATGTCAGTGAAACACTTCATTTCTTCCAAAACTACCAACCATCATGCCCATTGCAGGATTTCAGCTATTCTTTTTCAAGTTACTTTCTTTTTTGTATTGAACATTCGTAGAGAAGTAGTTGCATTCTTATCATTAAGAGTATGGACTCTGGAGTAAGTTGTTTATATTCAAAGAGGAATAATACTAATTATTACTTGTGTCACCTTGGTAAAGTGACTAAGTTTTCTCATCTATAAAACGGGGACAACAATTACACCTACATCAAAAGATTTTTGATAAGACCAAGCATGGTAATAGCAAGCAATTAAAAAACACAGGTTGGTTTTTATTCTTGTCTTGCACAGCTGACATAGCATTATTGGGTATTTGTCATATTTTGTGTAGTCCTTGGAGACGGTGAGAATAAGGGAGTTTGTCCACCCTCCTTGCCAACCTGTCCTGATTTTCAGTGTCTCTACACAGATTCCAGGAAGAAACTTGAATTGGAGATCTGTGAAAGTGACATTGAACTAGGAGTTCAATGGCAAGAATACAGAGGTTAACTAGTCTTAATTCTCCTTGGGGTCAAAACAACCCTTGTTTACAAAGGGATGTATTTAATTGAGTCTAAGAGCCCTTCTGTCTTTCACTTAGCTTCAAAACTAAAAGATGAAAAGTTCTTATCTAAATGATAATTCAATCCATATGTCCTTAAAATTTTATATGCCACACATTTGTACTATATTCAGTCACTGAGCTCAATCTCAGTACAAAACAACTTGTTATCACCTTGATTTCACCACCCTACTTGTCACAGATGATACTCCCTTGATTATAATGAAATATAATTTAATATAAAGGAAAAGGTTATGATCATTCAACATTAACTGTAAATTTACTACATTAAAAAATAATTTATATGAATTCTGTTTCTACTTTTTCCAAATACCAGTCATGAGACTTTGACACAGAGATGTAACCTCTCTAGGCCTGAATTACCTACTCTGTAAAATCAGGAAGTTATACTAGATTTGTGTTATCCAAACTGGCTATTGAAATTGAAATTAATTAAAATCATGTACAATTAAAAATTCAGTTTCTCAGTCACACTCGCCACATTTCAAATACCCAATATCCACGTGTAGCTAGTGGCTACCAAATTGAATAGCACAGATAGATATACAACATTTCCACCATCACAGGACAGAGATACTATTGGCCAGTGTGAGAATGACAAATGCTTACTGTATGGAGTACTTTACAAGTACATATGTAAATCTCATTTGATGCCATTTACAGTAGCCCTGTAAAGACAAATAGAAGCTGATAATCCTATTTTACAGGTGGGAACTGAAGCCCAGAGTGGCAAAAGTGATTTGCCCAAGAGGAAAGAGGGCTCAAACCAAGGTCTTCTTTTAATTCTAAGTTTTTCCTGTATTTTCTGCTCCATCATCATCCTGCCTTCTAAAACTAAAGATCCACAGCTGCACAGAGAGGGCACTCATGCTCACTGACACTTAAGGATTTCGAGACATCCCAGGAAAGGTTGACAAATTTGATCAAGCCATAAATAATGACTATTTTCTTTGTGCTGGCCTAGAAGTAGAGGCCCTGTGGGAGAGAAAGCACCACGAGATCCTTGCACCTCAGGAGCTTGCAATGTGGTTGACAGCACAAGTTTTGTGAATAAGAAAGCAGATTAGCCAAACTGTTTTTAATCCAGACTTGAACATGATACACTACTAAATATTAAAAGAAACAAACAAAAAACCAAAAGTGGATTTGTATGGTGATCAGTTGTTAAGATGTGGGGAGGTTGGACAGGAAATTGCTGTTTTTCAGTAATTATTATTTGCCTTTTTAAACTAAGTACAGATATTACTTTGATTAAGAGAGAAATTATACAAAAAAATTATTGAGGCTCTTATGACACTGCACATTAGTCTTCCCTTCTGTAGGTCAAATAATTACAGTTATAAAACCACTCCTTTTGCATCAGTCATTTTCCAATTTTTATTCTTTGATGTGATATATTCCCCTTGTGTATTCTTCAGGAAAGTCTCAGTCTAACTGAAATACTTCCGCCAGCATTATCAAATATATATGACCTGATATATGCATCTGTATTGTTAATTTTTAAAAATCTTTATCACATATTTCTTGGTATTTACCACTAATGTCTCATTTAGATGCATAAAGTCAGGGATTATACATAGCAGCCTTGAACATGATTTGTTAAATGAATATGTAAATAACTATTCAAACTAACAATGAACATAGGCAATGAGGAGGATTTTTGGTGAATAATGAAGAGAATTAACGAAACTAGGAAAAAAAAGGGGGAAAAAAAGATTTGTGGGATAAGAAAGCTCAAGATCTCGTTGACAAACCAAGTTTTGTAAATAAAAAATAGATCACAAAAAACTGTTTTGAATCCAGAGATGAACATGATACAACAGGAATTTGGATTTTTTTTTCCCTCTCACATGTTTGTTTCTCCCAACTATACTTCTTTCTCTAGTCTAACCCTCTGATTCTACAAATGGTGAAGTAGCTTGCTACTAATCCCCTTTCCTTTAAGCCAAAGATTTTCTCCCTGTATCAGGATATTTCACATTAGAGTGTAAGACCATGTGCTACTTTCATTGAGGAAAACAAAGAAATATATCTGGTCCCTGATTTTTAAGAGGCTTAAACCAAATTGGAGTGATGGGACCTGAAAGCATTAAATAAAAGTACTAGAAGTGCTAAACAGCTTCTGCGAAGAAGCTGCCTTCTCCAGTCTCACAACGTTGTGCTTGACCAATAAGATATAAGCATTGTGTGTGTGTGTGAGTGTGTGTGTATGTGTGTGTGAGTGTGTGTGTGTGCAGTGTGTATGTGTGTGAGTGTGTGTGTGTGTGAGTGTGTGTGTGTGTGTGTCTGTTGCAAGTCTCCTGTCATATCACTATTAAGAAGAGGCCTTCCCATCATCAACAAAAAAAAAGACAACCTTATTGAAAGATAATATATTCACAAATGATATATCTGATAAGTGGTTAATATCCAAAATATATAAGGAACTCATACCACTCAATTAACAAAAAAATAAACAATCAGATCAAAAAATGGACAGAGAAAATGGAGAGACATTTCTCAAAAGAGGACATATGGATGGCTAACAGACATATGAAAAGATTCTTAATATCACTAATCATCAGGGAAATGCAAATCAAAACCACAATGAGATACCACCTCACACTTGTCAGAATGGCTATTGTCAAAAAGTCAACAAATAACAAGTATAAGAAAAGGGAATGCTCATGCACTGTTTGGTCACACTGTAAATTGGTGCAGCCACTTTGGAAAACAGTATGGAGATCCCTCAAAAAAACTAAAGATAGAACTACAATACAATACAACCCAGCAGTTCCATTTCTCGGTATTTATCCAAAGAAAACAAAAACACTAATTTGAAAAGATATATGCACTTATGCTCATCACAGCATTATTTACAATCACCAAACTATGGAAGCAACGTGTCCATTGAAAGATGAAAGGATAATGAAGACATAGCATATACACAATGGAATATTACTCAGCAAAAAATATGAAATCTTGTCATTTGTGACACGGATAGACCTAGAGGGTATTATGCTAAGTGAAATAAGTCAGAAAGAGAAAGACAAATGCCATATGATTTCACTTATTTGTGGAATCTAAAACAAAAACAAAACAAAACAAAATAAAAAACAGACAAAACAAAACCAGACTCATAGATACAGAGAACAAACTGATGGTTGCCAGAGAGGTGGGAAGATGGGTACAAAAGGGGGAAGGGGAATATAGTCAGTAATATTGTGATGCTTCGCATGGTGACAGCTGGTTATTAGACTTAGTATGGTGATCACATCATGAAGTATACAAATGTCAACTCACTATATTGTACACCTGAAACTAATATAATATTGTATGTCAACTATACTTAAATTTAAAAAAAGAAGAGGGCTTCATGTCATTTACTGCATCTCCAAATTTCAACATTTATTATGTAATCAATCAAAACCTTTTCTTTCCTCATCTAAGAGAAAAGAAAGCTGAGACAGGGTTACATGGCCCTTTCTCACTAAGAAGCACAAGTGGCCCCAATCCTTGAATAAACAGGACATAATCCTGTTTAAAGCTGAATCTGGCCTGTCTTTTAACAGACTTGAGATATTCTTTTTCTCCAAGAATCTCCATCATAGATTTTCTCCATCTTCTCACAGGGCTGGGTGAAACACAAAAACCCTGTTGGTCAAAATACTTATTTCAAATAAAAAAGGAAAAGACAGCTCACAAATGGAAGGCAAGCACTGGGATAACTACATTTGTAGGAGTTGCTTTGCCATGGCAATCCTAAGAAAAGAATTTTTCATAATAACTGGCATTCTAAAATACCTTTGGTTCCAAATTATTGTTCAGCCTCAGAAACTCCATTTGCCTGATGTCAAGTCTCTGTGATTTAAGCCTATAAACTCCCTGGAATCTAGAGTTAAGGTGGTTGCTTTTCAATCCTTCTACCTGCCTGTATGTCCTGGCACGTGAGTGTTAGTAATAATGAACCAACAGTGTTTCTGCACATCTCTGTAATCCTTCAGTGTAATGGGAAAACCAATCTGTGCTCCACACTCTAAATCACATTCAGAATATTAACATATACTTGGTCAATCTTGTTTCTTTCGTCTTTTCCTCATAGAGAAAAAGTAAGCCACCCAACTCAACAATAAATCATTGCATTATGTAAATACTTTGGGGGTGCCATGAACTACCTAACATTGACTGGGCCCAACAGAAGGGCAAAGACATTTTATAACAACAATAGTAAAAACAACAATAACAAAACAACAGAATCCATCAGAGGCCTGTTTAAAAATATTCTTCAGATGAAATTCTGCCATTTAAGACAACATGGATGGATTTTAAGATTATCATGCTAAATGAAATAAGTTAGACAGAAAAAGTCGAGAATGATATGACTTTACTCATACATGGGATATAAAACTGAAAGCAACGAAGGAACAAGACAAACAAACAAACAAAAACTCACAGACACAGACAACAGTTTAGTGGTTACCAGAGGGTAAGAAGGAGGGGAGTGGTAGAAGCAGGTAAAGGGGGTCAAATACATGGATGGAAGGAGAACTGACTCTGCGTGTTGAACACACAATGCATTATACAGATGATGTATTATAGAATTGTATACTTGAAACTTATGTAATTTTACTAACCAATGTCACCCCAATTTAATAAAAATTAAAAATACATATACTCTTCAAGACCAAAACATTTATAGATTTTACTAAGTGTAAAATTCTTTTGATCTCACACCACTCCACCTATCCAAATATTTTGCCACTTTTAGGGAGGGTGAAACATCTACCCTAGAGAACTTGGTGAGAGCTGATGGGTATGACTCTTAGAGAATGGTAATATATTCTAATACTGGAAATACAGCCAGCCCTTTTAAGAACACTCATCATTCAATAAAGAATGATTTTGGTTTGGGTTTATATCATTCTGAAACATGGGAGAACTACAAAAAACTCAACGCGCAGAAGCTCAAGGCATTGATCTGGGTGAAGGTCTAAATTACTTGACTGACTTGTTATGTGCTTAGGGACTTGCTCTAAACTATAAAACCAAACAACTAGTAGTGCTATAAAATCACACAAATCATGAAATCTTATGGTTGGCAGGGCTATTGAGAGACCATGAGGTTAATTCTCTTTTCAAACCAAAAGAAAAAAAAGGGAGTCTTTTTAGTTTTAAATGACATTAGTAACAATAGTAACTATTGTTTTTAGTAAAATAGACTATTTAACATCATTTTAAACTAAAAATGTTTGTATACTTTAATTTTGCAGTAACAAAGCATTCCAATAATGAGCAAATCTGTCCCTAAGGAATTATTTTATTCATTCATTCATTTAGGGAATATTTCAAAGAACCTACTAGTATGTACCTGGCATCAATACAAAGTACTACTTAATTATTTGATCCTGTTCTAACCATAGTAGAGAAAAAGAAAAGCTGGTTATTTTCTTTGAGCGAGTTTCTCACTTAAAGTCTATTCTATTTAAGTGATTTACCAAGACATTCTCATTATTAATTCTATTTGTTTTGTTTTGTTTGTTTGTTTGTTTCATCTATGCAGGTAGGAGTACATATGCCATTTCATGGAACAAAAGTTATGCGTCATCCTAAAACAAAAACTTATATTTTTGAGCTGAAAATTAAGACCTATGAAGATATAGGAACAGAAATTCAAGAACAGAAGATGAAAGGGAAAAATCCCATAGTTTATAACTTTGTAGGTGACAGCTCATACTTGACCAAGAGCTTCCTGGAAGTCTAGGTGCAAAGTGAGGCAGGGTGAGTTCTATAGTTTATATTGACAGTGGGGGAGAAATGCATTTGTTCTTTTCGAGAAAGTTTTTCTCAGCATTTGAAGGCAAAATAACTTATGTAGAAGCTTATATACTGAGTATTCTCCTTAGCAACCTTCCTATAGCAATGGCAGAATAGGTTTCTCAAGAGTAGACTATTTCTTACAAGGTACCTCAATGTCTCATTAGGCCTGGTAGATCGTCTAGCATGTAGTAGGTGCTGAACACAAGAGTGAAAAATAATAAAGAGAAAACAAAACCATTATTCGGCAAAGCTAGTCCTATTCTTGAGCATGGGGCATGATAAAGTGACTGAAGAATGAGATTCTTGAAATTATTACTTATAAGCACGTGTGTTTACTTCTGTTTCTTCAAATGCACCTAAAGTCACAGTAAAATGATGTTTAAAAAAGACCAAAGAGAATGGATTAAGAGACACTGACATAGAATTTGTGGAAGCAAAAAAGCAGATGGTTTTGAGTAGTTGGATTCGGAGACCAAAGAGAGCTGACAGCTATGCTTATAGTAATGGAGACGCAGAAGCCAGCAATTGCAGTGCAGCTTCAGAAAGACTCAGCAACTGGAAATACCAGGGAGCTAGGAGTGAGTGTGGGTGGGTTTGGAAACAGGAAGACTAATTTAAAGTCTAGATAAAAGCATTATCACCTCAAGATCCTCTCTCTAACCCACACAGCCAGCGAACTGAACTGCCTCTTCCTAACCTTGGAAGAAGACTCCAGGTTAAGACTTTGGATGGGTTGGAAGCAAAGGGATTCTTAACTTGCCAATGACTGACATAGCAAAATACAGGAATAAAGCAAGAGGTCATAAAAGTATTATGTAAAGCTTGACACCACTAACTGTCTTCCTTTCTTGACTCCCCATTACTTGACTCCTCAGAGCACTGGGAGTCACACAGGAGAATGGAGCACACTTTTCTAGAGAAATGGACTGGAGCAAGAGAGTCTGACATTCAGTGGTTATCCAGTAAAATAGTTTGCTTCCTGCCTGAGAAGCCTAAAGTTAGTTCACCAACCCATATGCCCACATATGCTTCCAATCAGGAATTTTAGTGCCTTACTCTTAAACGTGAATAGCCAGTCAAGGATCTCTAGGCATTTGAGGAAGTCATCTGACATAAAAGACAGAAAATGAAACAAACAGTAAAGAAGGAACTTGAAGGAAACAGATAATATGAAGAGAAGAAAATTATAAAAAACACAATTACTACTCTCAGATTGTTGAAAGAAGACAGAATAAGGAAAGTACAAAAAGGGGAACACAGCAAAAGTTTAAGAAAGTAATTTTGAAAGTTGGAACTGAAATATGGTAGCAGACTTGAAAAAATCCAATACAATGGTTAGAATATAAACTGAGGCGATCTCCTAGAAATTAGTGGGGAAAAGTTAGAGATAGGAAACAAAAGAGAATATATAAGAAAACAAGATTAGAGAAACCTGTGAATGGATAGATTTCCAGAAAGTGAAAAATATGGGAAATACAGAAAACAAATTTATTAAGGAAACAACTCAAGAAATTTTCCTAGAATTGAAGAATATGAGATTCCAGAATCAAAGGCCTACCAAATAAGCATTACAATGAACATACCGTGTTTCCCCGAAAATAAGACCTAGCCGGACAATCAGCTCTAATGCGTCTTTTGGAGCAAAAATTAATATAAGACCTGATCTTATTTTACTATAATATAAAACCCAGTCTTATTTTACTATAAGACCAGGTCTTGTATAACATAACATAATATAATATAACATAATAAAATATAATACCAGATCTTATATTAATTTTTGCTCCAAAAGACACATTCATTAGAGCTGATTGTCTGGCTAGGTCTTATTTTCGGGGAAACATGGTACACCAAGATTGAAATTTCAATACCTGGGGCCAGCATGACTGAGAACAAGGGGAAGATCTTCACAACCTTTAGAAATTTTTTTTCAAAAATCTCATTAGAGAAACAAGGAATCAAAATGGCAGTGGACTTCATAAACACTCCCACTGAAGAAAGAAAAGAAAATTATGACTTCCAATCAAGAATTTCATAATCAGTGAAATGATTAATCGAGTATGGAAAAAAGACGTTTCAGATATATTGGGTCTCAAAAACAATCATGTCTTATGTACCCCTTTTCAGGAAGCTACTGGAGAAGGTATTCTACCAGTGTAATGAACTAAAAAGAAGAGAAAGGTAGAGATTCCACGAACCAGAGGATCTAATAAACGATGCAAGTTAGAGAAATCCTAAGGATAACGGTAAAGGACTTAAAAAACAAGCAAAAAAGAGATGTATTTGAAGAGAAATTTATCTTTTTAAAATTGTGGTTAAATACACACAACATAAAATTTACCATCATAACTATTTTCAAATGTATCTCTAGATAGTATTACGTATTTTTTATACTTTTGTTCAACTAATATCCAGAACTTGATTGTCTTACAAATCTAAAACTCTTTACCCTTTAAACAACAATTCCCCATTTGCCACTCCCTCTAGCCTCTGGCAAACACCACTTTACTTTCTGTTTATATGACTCTAACTACTCAAGATACCACACATATTTATCTTTTTATGACTGGTTTATTCCACTTAGCAGAACATTTTCAAAGTTATGCTAAGTAACTTTTCAAAGTAACATGTCTCAGAATTTTCTTCCTTTTTAAGGCTGAATAATAGTCCATTGTGTGCATATACCACATTTTGTTTACCCATTCAGCAGCTGATGGACTTTTAGTTGCTTTCACCTTCTGCTATTTTGAGTAATGCTGCTATAAACATGGGTGTACAAATACCTCTTCAAGACCCTGCTTTCAATTCTTTGGGATATACACTAAGAAGTATAATTGATGGATCACATGGTAATTCTATTTTTAATTTTTTGAAGAACCACCATACAATTTTCTATAGGGACTGCACCATTATACATTTCCACTAATAGTTCATATATATTCTGATTTTTTCACATCCTTGCCAACACTCATTTTATTTTTCTGAAATGACCCATTCTAATGTGTGTAAGGTGATATCTCAGCGTGGTTTTGATTTGCATTACCCTAATGATTAGTGAGTGATGTTGAATATCTTTTCATATGCCTTTTGGCCTTTTGTATATGTTCTTTAGAAAAAAAATGTCTATTCAAGTCTTTGGCAATTTTTAATTGGGTATTTGGGGTGGGGGGGTAGTTGCTGGTTTTGAAGTTGTGGAGTTATAAAAATTCTTTATATATTCTATATATTAATCAGGTATATGATTTGAAAATATTTTCTCCCAATCCATGGATTTCCTTTTAACTCTGCTGATTGGTGCCCTTTGGTGCACAGAAGTCCTCAATTTGGATGTAGTCAAATTTATCTATTTTTTTCTTTTGTTACGTATACTTTTGGCATCATAGCCAAGAAATCATCGACAAATCTAATGTCATGAAAGTTTTACACTTGTTTTCTTCTAATAGTTTTATAGCTTCAGCTTTTATAATTAGTTGTTTGATTCATTTTGAGCTAATTTTTGCATATGGTGTAAGGTAGGGGACGAACTTCATTCTTTTGCTTGTGGATATCCAATTTTCAAACACCATTTATTTTAAAACTGTTTTTTCTCCATTGATTGGTCTTAACACTTTTGTTGAAATCATTTGCCCATATATGCAAGAATTCTTTTTCTGGGCTTTCTATGGTTTTCCATTGGTCTATGTGTCTGTTTTTATATAGTACAACACTGTTTTGATTATTGTAGCTTTGTAATAAGTTTAAAAGTCTGGAAGTATGAGCTCTCCACACTTTTTTTCCCCTCAAGATTGTTGTTTGCAATTTAGAGTCCCTTGAGATTACACCTGAATTTTAAGATGGATTTTTCTATTTCTGCAAAAATTTCTATTAGAATTTTATAGGGATTGAATTAAATCTGTAGATCACTTTGGGTAGTATTGGCATCATTTTTTTTTAATTAGTTTCAGGTATAGAAAACAACATAGTGATTAGACATTTACACACCTCACAAAGTAATAACCCCAACAAGTTTACTACCCATCTGACACCATACATAGCTATTACAATACCATTGACTATATTCCCTGTGCTGTACTTTATGATATCTTAACAATATTAAGTCTTTCAGTCTATGAACATGAGATGTATTTCCATTTATTTTTGTCTTCTTTAATTTTTCTCAGCAATGTTTTGTAGTTTTCAGTGTATAAGTCTTTTGCCACAATACTTAAGTTTATTCATAAATATTTTATTATTTTTGATACTATTGTAAGAGGAATTGTGTTTTTGATTTCCTTTTAGGATTGTTCCTTGTTAGGGTGTAGAAAAGTGACTTATTTTTGTAAGTTGATTTTGTATCCTGCAACTTTGCTGAATTCATTTATTAGGCCGAAGAGGGTTTGCGTGCACGCGCATGTGTGTAATGCTTAGGTTTTTGTATGCATAAAACCATGTCATCTGTGAACAGAGATAAAAATCTATTTTAAACTGGTAACTTAATTTCAATCACATATGAAAACTGTACTCCTCTACTGCTCCAATCCTTCTCTATGATATTGATTCACTAATTACATCTTTATATATGTTATATGTTTATATGTAACACGTGATTATTAACATAGATTTATCATGATTTTTTATGCTTTTGTATTTTAAATTCTATAAAAGCTTAAAATTTAATGTAACATAGGCAGGATATCCAGTGATTTTGGCATTAAGAAGTTAACCTCCAGCAGACAACAATTTTTAAAGCTAGATAAAATTATAAATGAAGCTGTTACTTGAGGTCACTGGAAAATGACCAATGGCAGGCAGAGACCAGAAAAAAAAATATACTTTTTTCAGAATGCTAGTGTTTTGGGTGAGAACTGTGATTATGGCTTTGTTATGTTATGATATACGCAAACTTCATCCTAGCTCTGGCAACAGAAAATTGCAGCCTTGTCAGTTCAAGGTGGCAGACAACAGACTTCAGATCATCAGAGAAGCTGGGAATTTAAGGGAGCAATTTTTGGATGTGAGAGAGAATCAGAAAAGTTGTTATCCAAAGTCTGAGTATAAAACTCTGCCCAAATCTCTGTCTGACTGTTAAACTACACATGCATACAGGAGACCCCAGGGAGCTCAACAAAAAAAGCCTGCAGAAACTAGAGGATGGTTTACACTTCAAAGACACTCTTGCTCCTGATGGGATCTGTGAATTTCCTATGCCTTTGAGTGCATTCCCTACCTACATACAATTCAAGGGGCAAAAAGTGGAAGCCTTACTGGCTAAGATGTCAGAGGGAAGAACTTAGTGCTAAAGGAGCAACTAAAAATTTATGGGGAACCACAGAGCAAAGGAACCATAGGGAGCATGAGTCTCAAAATCTTAGCATAGATTTGTTCAAATTTCTAACTGACTACTAAAATATGCAGGCACAAGTGAGATACCCAGAGGGCCAAATTTGAAAAGCAGCAGCTGGAAGCTGAACAAAATAGGGTGTTGTACAACCTGAAAAGTCAAGACTTTTTTAGTTTGAGTCTAGACAAAGTAATTGTATGATAGAACAACACCACCAACAAAAAACATCAATCTTCATAAGGACAATATATAATCCTGAGTCACTACAGCAAAATGTAAAGGTTTCAACTAAAAATTGCTAGGAATACAAAGAAACAGGAAAGAATGATACATACCAAGGAAAAAAGTAATCAATAAAAACAGACATAATGTGGACCTAGGCATTGTATTTAGCAGAAAAGACGTTAAAGTAAATATTGTAAATTTACAAGTAGTATAAATATGTTAAAGAATGAAAGAAAATATGTTCAAAGGATTCAAATAATATTGGCACTAATGAGTGATAAGATAGCAAATATCAAGAGAGAAATGGAAACTATAAAAAACAACCAAGTAGCTATTTTAGAACTGAGAAGTGCTGTTGAAATAAAAAATTCACTATGATGAGTGAAATAATATTAACAACAGATGTGTGATTAAAAAGAAAGTATCAATGAACTTGAAGATAGAGCCATGAAATAATCCAATATGAAGAATAGAGAAGATTAAAAATTGAAGAAACATGAACAAAATTTAGAGACATGCTGAGAAGTAAAAAGCTGTCCAGCATACATGTAATTAGAATCTTAATGGAGTGGAGTGGAAGAAAGAGGCAGGAAAATATTTGATGAAATAATGTCTAAAAATAGAAAACCTGCACATAAATGTTTCCTGAAGTATTATTCATCATCACCAAAAACTGGAAGCAATCAAGATAACTTTCAGTAGGCAAACAGATAAATAAACTACAGTACATCTATATAAAGGATTATCATTCAACAATAAAAAAGAATGCGCTATCTACCAATCCTCAAAAAGATATGGGGGAGACTTAAATTCACTAAGTAAAAGAAACCAAACTGGAAAGGCTACATATTGCATGGTTCTAATTATATGACATTCTGGAAATGGCAAAACTAGAAACAATAAAAAGATCAGTGGTTGCCAGGTACTTGGGGAAGGTGGTGGGATGAATAAGTGAGGCACAGGAGATTTTTAGTGCAGTGAAACTATTTTGTTTGATACTGTAATGGTGAATACGCATTTTTCAAAACCCTTAGAGCTATACAATGCAGAGTGAACCTTAATGTAAATTATAGACTTTAATTACCAATAGCATATCAAGATTGGTTCATTAATTATTTGTTAATGGACCACACTGATGCAAGATGTAGCTAATAGGAGTAATTGTGTAAAGGGAGAGAAGGTTCTATGAAATTTTCTGTATTAATTTCTCAAAACTGTTCTATAAAAATAAAGTCTATTAATTTTTTTTAAAAAGTTCTCAAATTTGATGAAGAGAAATATAAGTTATTTAATAATGCAAAATGTTCTTCAGTTGCCAAGTGCAACTGTTGTGAATATTGTGCTAATTTGTGATTATTAATGGAACTATGAGCTGAAAACTAGAAAATGGACATAAGGAATTTCTAGGCAATGAATCTTCTTTATCCAAGAATCTGAGAGAAAGGATTTGACAATTTATTAATTTGTCCACTCCCTTTTCTAAAAGCTTTTTCCATTCAAATCATTGCCATACTATGAAGTGATGTCAGTGTATCACTAGTGTCATGAACCATCAAATGTCAGTCATTTTGGTTTTAGGACACAGGAAAAAAATGTGAAGAAGTGCTTCCTGAGGGCCTGAGCAGTGTGGGTCACTAGTGCCAATGTTTAGAACAAGAGTTTGTGCTGTGTGAGTTCTGAGCAGCAGATCCTGAGTTGTAGAGGTGACTGTGTGTTTTATAATAGGTCGTTTTCGTGTCTGTGACACCTGGGGCCTTCTAAAGTAAGAGGCTCCTTCTGCTAGAGTGTGGTAGAAAAACAAAGAAACAGTAGTCTAAGCTGTTATTTAGAATATTACACTACATATTGCAAGAAACAGGTAAAATTAGCAAAAGTAGATGCTTTTGGAGATCAGATGTTAAGATGCAGGGAAAGTGGGCAAGGAATTGCTGTTCATCAGTAATTACTATTTGGCTTTAAAACTAAGCACATGTACTGTTTGATTAGACGATATATTAAAGAATAGAGAAATTATTGTGCCTTTTAGAATTTATGACATTCTACTTTGGCTTTGGTCTCTATATAGGTTAAATAGTCCCATTCTAAAACCATTCTGTTTAAATAGGTTATTGTCCAATTATTACTTTTTTAATCTTTGATATAATTCTCCCTGTTTATTCTCCCAAGAAACTCTTGTTCCAAGTAAAATAATTCCTAACAAAACCCTCAAATATATGTGATTTGTTACATACATTTGTTTCCTTAACTTTTATCTTTATCACAACATTCTTGATATTGACCACTAATGTCTAATTAAAATCCATTAAGTCAGGGACCATACATAGTACACAATAAGCACTTGATAATTATTTGGTAAATGAATATGCAAATATGCAATTAAACTAGCACTGTATCTAGACAGTGAGAGGGTATTTTGGTAAATAATAAAGAAAAATAATAAAGCCCAGGGAAAACAAATGGTTTAACCAGAGATGGAACGATATAGTAGAATTACATATTCTTTTAAAAGATGGGAAACAGAATGGAGACTCAGAAGATATATACTAGCACATTGTTCCTTTGCCCCACCATTCCCCCATACCTGTCCACACAGCCTTAGAAAATACCCATGCACTAGAGTGTCAAAGCTATGGCGGTCTGAGACCTAGAGCAGGGTTTCTCAACTTTGGCACTATTGGCCATATATTTCTGTTGGTGGGGGGGACTGTCCTGTGCATTGTAAGATGTTTAGCAGAAGCCCTGGCCCCTACTTATTAGATGCCAATAGCATCCTTTCTTCAGCTGGACCACCAAACTGTGTCCAGATATTGCCAAACATCCTTTGGGGAGTTAAATCTCCCTCGGTTGAAACCACAGATGTGAAATGTGTTATGTTCAAGCCACTGGCTTTAACAAACTGATGTGGAAAATGATCATAGGTAGCATATCATAGTATCTATAGTACCTCTCATAGGTATTCTAGTAATTTGTAGATTACTTATATTTATTTTAGACTTGTTCATCACAATGAAAACTTATCTGATCTATCTAAATTTAAAAACTTTCCTATTAATTCACCTCCCCTCCATTTTATTGGGGTAGGATTCATAGAAAGCCACAGCATCTCAGCAGCTAGGAGGGTATCTGTGATGGTCCATTAATCATCATGCAGATAGGAATCCTCCCCACCCTGCCCTCCCTCTTTCCCAGTTTCCTATGTGGTCACTGTGGATTTGATTTGGTATAAGTGGTCTTGTCCGACTGAAGTCAAGAGTCTATGACTAGAGACTCAACATTGCAGTGTTAGGGTAGCAGGAGAACAGCTTGTACTCCTCTAGCAATAGCATGTGTCACATAACTGTGAAAGTTCACTTAAAGTTAGTAAAACAATATGTTGGTACTATATATCCTTAGTGCACACACTGGCTCCGTGACCTTTACCTATCTTGTTGTAGGTTTCACATATTGCAAACCAGGGAACCCTAATATGTTAATCCACATATAGTATCTTTTGCTTGGCAAAGGCAGATCTTATGATAAGGTGCTATGGCCAGAACTTGGATTTCAGAGTCATCGTTAATCAAAACAAACATTCTACCTAGAGAAACAAAATAATTTTCAAGGATTTCTAACCCTCAAAAGATTAATTCCTTTACTTTTGTTGTGTCGGGGTAAAGTTGTAAAAGACAAGTTGATAACCTCAAACTTTTAAAATTTATTGTGATCTGTGTGCTGCTGAGATATGCATAATTTGGGGATTTAACACCTGATTAGCTATTAAATGGCTGTCAGGAGAAAATTTTGCAGTAATCAGTTTAGCTTTTAGCCCCTAATTATCACTTCACAGTGGATTTGGGGTGAGATAATTGAGAACTGCAACACTTAAAGGACGCCAATTGGGCATTTTTTAATACAATGAAGTGAATTATTTCTCTATGAGGATTGCATTTAACAGGTATTGGTAACAAGGAAGAAAATGTGATACTGTATTGGATTTTCTAAAGTGATTTAAAGGAGTTGATTCATTTATTAGGCAATTAAGTGGAGCTCAGCTGTGTATAACTTATCTGGTGTCTAGGTGAAAGAATGTCTTTCACAACTCCCTAAAATTCACAGGAAGGATTTCATTTTAATGGAGGGTTGGAGAGTTGGGGTTGTTGTCTGCACTCTGTAATAGATTCTATCTTAGATACTGTGACCTTGGGCTGGTTTCTTTCTTGTTTCTTATTTTCTGGTTTCCTTTTCTGCCCAGAGAAATACCTATCATTCCATACTCTATTTGTATAAAAGCTCTTAAAAGCTCAGCCCTGGCAGGTAGTTCCTCATTTTTTGCTAACATGAACTTTTTTCCATCAGAGCCAGGTTGTTGCACCCGGTCCAGAACTCACACACCCTACACACAAAACTGCTCACTCCTAGCACGCACACACACCTTCATGCCAGTAACTGCTACACTCTCTTCTAGAACTATCCAAATCCTTTCCAATCTTTAACATTCTCTTCAAATCAACAAACAGCAGCTGAATGCCTTTTGTATGACAACACGTTAACTACAAAGATGATGGGACACAATCTCTGCCCTTATTATGTCTTGTAGGACACACAGGTAGCCATGTAATTCAGTAAGGGAAATGGAAGGACCAACTTCACTTACATATCTTTTGCTCTCCACTCAACCAGTTCAGAATGAATATTTTGTCATTAATTACTTATTCATTGAAGGAGCAAGGTATTGACTACCTACTATGTTTCCTTGTCTATATTCCCATCTCTTTTAACCACAGTGAAACAGGATGTGATTTTTCATCCAAAGGCCATCCCATACTACCGTTTTCCTTCATAATAGAACACTAATTTGGAATGGGGTGGCAACAGCCCAGAAAATAAACCATAACTGGTATAAACTAATAATGGTAATTTCATTTCTTTGCAAGATACTCACTTTTCTAGACTCCTTTGTAACCAGAAATGAACATGTGACCTAGTTACTGCATTTGAGGTTTACAGAAAAGCATGCATAGAGGTTTCTGAGTATAATTTTTCTTAAAGTTAAAGGAGAATTCATTTCTATCCTTCTCATCCTTGAGTAATAGGATACTGGTATAAATAATGTCAGGTTGCAACCAGATTGATATAAATGTCAGGTTGTAACCAGGAGATAAAAAGCACAAGGGTGAAAAGTCCTCACCCTAAGACAGACAAAGCAGAAGTATGTAAAGAGCTTGGAAGGACTTCCATTTTGGAATGATTGAAATAGCTTGTGTCAGATCAATGTTTCTACTGATGACAGCTAAAAATGCCAGAGAACTTACGGCACTCATCTGGCTACAAGTGTGGAATAGCTGCTGAGGCTATGAGAAATGCATGGGCTACAACTCTGGAGAGGGGAAGACCTCAGAGAGGTGAGCTGAATCCTACTGCATTTTTATTCTGGGGGCATTTAGTGATTCTGTGCTTGGGCAAGAGGTTTAGATTCTGGGATTTAGAGCAACTGCTGCTAGTGAATAGAGAAACTGGAAGAGTTTTGGGCTGAGACTTGTGGAGGAGGGACTTGATAGCATGCAGCTAGTTTTCCCTTAAGGACATTTGTTGAGTTCGAGGGCTGATGGGGAAGGAGGCTGGAAACCTAAGCAGAAACCCTCTGAAAAGCAGAGGAGAACATTCAGGAGTTTCATGAAACAAATGCTGGAATTCAGTGCCCACTAAGGGTCTTGAAGAACACACCTGGATCTTAGTTGAAAACCTTAGAGGGCCAGAATGAGCTAGAAATAGGCTGGACCTTACTAGAAATACCAACTTTGATTCAGTCCTGTCCCTGCTTAGATTAAGGCAGGGAATCAGTTATCACTCCCTCTGCCTGGCAGTGGGAAGAGTCAATTCCTTCTAGAGGAAGAATAATCTGTAACTTATCTATTTTTAATATGCAGTGTTTGGCCTTCAATCTGAGATTACCTGGCCTGACAAAAGATAGAACAACATGACTAAAAAACCAGTATAATATAAATAAGTGTTGACTGTATACAACAGGTGTGCATGCATGTACACACACTAAAAACAGAGCCATGCATATTTTAGACATTGTACTTAGCTGAAAAGAACTTTATTATAGACGTCATCAAAATGGCGGCATGAGGTGAGCCTCTGTAAAGCTCCCCTGGAATTTACAACTAATCGAACAACAATAACTCCACAAAGGATTCCCTGCACAGCAGACAGGCAAGACAAAGAGGCCCACTACTGAATTCACCTAAAGGTGGGCGAATGGCACGAGCTGGGGAGGAGGGAAGGGAGAAGTGCAGAGACAGAGCCTCGCGAGCGCAGGACGCAGACCTAGCTCAGTGCTCCAAGCTCGCTGCATCCTGGAACTACCACAGCTGTGGGAGAGGGAAGAACTCGGATTGCTAGGGCTCCACGTATGGCCCACAGGGCTGAGGGGGCAGCATATGACACGGCTGAACCCAACGCTCACGGCAGAGACCTGGGAGAAAAGACTGAGGGAAGAAGGCTGAAAATGGTGGTTTAAGCCCTCAGAGCCGAGCAGAGAACAGAAGCCTTAGGCACTGAGACTAGCCGACCCCTTCGTACCCTCCCAGAGCTCACCTCGCCCCCACCTGCCCGGTGTGAGAAGCGGAACAGTAGCAGTATCAGATCGAAAGAACAGAATATTCGCTGTTCTGAGAACTGTGGACCGCACACACAGATTCACAACCCAACTATTTCTGGAAAAGAGGAGGGAGCTGTGGAAGCAGGACCGGCTGTGGTGGTGGTCACTGCCATTGCTCTGGGCCACCTCTCACAACTCATCCCGCCCCTGACCCCACCTATCTGAGCGGATCCCTGCAGGAGTAAACAGAACTGCTGAAACAGAAGGGCTCTGAATCTGGTGCAGGAAGAGCTTTGGAACTTCAAAACCTCTCCGCATACCCACATGGACACTGTGCCCTGTGACCCAGGTGAACTATTAACAGAGGAGAAGCCCGTCCCCCAGGGAATCCCCCCATTGTGTGAGAAGCTGGAATAGTGCAGAGAAAACATAGCACTACCGTGTAGTTGGAGAGAAAACAAAACATTCTACCAACAAGTACTGGAAAACAAAAGAAAGACCTCTTCCTATCAACCTGTTGCAGAAGTCACTCCTGTAGATGTCTAGGAAGAGAAATAATAAATCAGTAATTGCCATGAATAACCAAGGCAACAAGACAGCTCAGAAAGAAAGTGAAAAGTTTCCAGAAAAGGAACTTTAAGATATGTAAATATGTGACTTAAATGACAGAGAATTCAAGATTGCCGTTCTGAAAAAACTCAACGAGATGCAAGAAAACACAGAAAGGCAGTTTAATGAACTCAGAAACATAATCAAAGAACACCATGAGCATTTTACGAAAGAGATTGAAATTTTAGAAAAGAACCAAATAGAATTTCTGGAGATTAAGAACTCAATAGAAGAAATGAAGAATGAAATAACCAGCTTAGGTAGTAGAGTTGACCAGATGGAGAAAAGAATCAGTGACATCGAAGATAGAAACCTGGAAATGACACAGATGGAGAAAGAAAGAGACTTGAGACTTAAAAGAAATGAAAGAACTCTATAAGAACTTTCCGACTCCATCAGAAAGAGCAATATAAAAATAATGGGCATACCAGAAGGAGAGAAAAGAGAGAAGGGAACAGAGAATATATTCAAACAAATTGTTGATGAGAACTTCCCAAACTTGTGGACAGAACTGGATCCTCGAATCCAAGAAGCAAATAGAACACCTAATTACCTCAATCCCAACAGGCCTTCTCCAAGGCACATTGTGTTGAAGCTGTCTAAAATCAATGACAAAGAAAGAATCCTCAAGGCAGCCAGGGAAAAGAAGACGGTAACCTACAAAGGAAAGCCCATTAGATTATCATCAGATTTTTCAGCAGAAACTCTATAAGCCAGGAGGGAGTGGAACCAAATATTCAAACTATTGAAAGAGAGAAATTATGAGCCAAGAATAATATATCCAAAGATATCCTTTAGATATGAAGGAGGAATAAAGACTTTTCCAGACATACAGAAGCTGAGGGAATTTTCTAATACACGACCTGCACTACAAGAAATACTAACGGAGCCTATTCGACCACCATCAACAGGGACAATTTGTGGCAACCAAAACATAGAAAGGGGGAGAGTAAAGGCCTGAACTGGAATATGGGAATGGAGAAAGTAAGCGTGCTGAAGAAAATGGAATACTCTAAATATCAAACTTTCTTTTACATAAACTTAAGGGTAACCACTCAAAAAAAAATCCAGAACTGAAATATATACTGTAATAAAAGAAGAAACAGAGGGAAACATCATAGAATACCAACACAGAGAAATAATAGACAACAACAGAAAGGCAAAGAAACAATGGAGACACAGCCTTACCAGAAAACTAAGATAGAATGACAGGAAATCCTCACATATCAATAATCCCCCTAAATGTAAATGGACTGAACTCACCAATAAAAAGGCACAGGGTAGCAGATTAGATAAAAAAACTAAACCCAACCATATGCTGTCTTCAAGAGACACATCTCAGCTACAAGAACAAGCATAGACTCAAAGTGAAAGGGTGGAAATTGACACTCCAAGTAAACGGTACCCAGAGAAAATTAGGCGTAGCCATAATGATATCAGACTTCAGGGTGAAAAAGATAACAAGAGACAAAGATGGACATTCCATAATGGTAAAAGGGACTATACAACAAGAAGACATAACAGTCATCAATATTTATGCCCCCAATCAGGGAGCACTGAAATATACCAAGCAACTACTAACAGAACTAAAGGGAGAAATTGACCAAAACACAATTATACTACGGGACTTAAATACATCATTGACAGCTATGGATAGATCATCCAAACAGAAAATAAATACCGAAATAGCAGCCCTAAATGACACATTAAATGAAACGGACATAACTGACATATATAGAGCACTTCATGCTAAAACATCAGACTATACATTCTTTTCTACTGTACATGGAACATTCTCAAGGATAGACCATATATTGGGACATAAAATCAGCCTCAGCATATTTAAGAAGATTGAAATCACACCAATCATATTCTCTGATCACAAGGCTTTAAAATTGGATATCAACTGCAAAAAGAAAGCAGGAAAGAAACACAAATACATGGAGATTAAACAACATACTTTTAAAGAAGGACCGGGTCAAAGAAGAAATTAGAGGAGAGATCAAAAGATACATAGAAACAAATGACAATGAAAATACACCCTACCAAAATTTTTGGGATGCAGTGAAAGCAGTTTTAAGAGGGAAATTTATATCATTACAGGCTTATCTCAAGAAACAAGAAAAATCCCAAATAAATAACCTCATGTTACACCTTAAAGAAATAGAAAAAGAAGAACAAGTGAAACCCAAGGTCAGCAGAAGAAAGGAAATAACAAAAATCAGAGCAGAACTAATGAAACAGAGAACAAAAAGACAATAGAAAAATTAATGTGACAAAGAACTGGTTCTTTGAAAAGATTAACAAAATTGACAAACCCTTGGCTAGACTCACTAAGATAAAAAGAGAGAAGACACTAAAAATTAACAAAATCAGAAATGAAAAAGGGGAAGTTATCACGGACACCATAGAAATACAAAGGATCACCCAAGAATACTATGAAGGACTATATGCCACCAAATTCAATAACGTAGAAGAAATGGGCAAGTTCTTAGAAACATATAGCCTTCCAAGGCTGAACCATGAAGAACTGGAAAATCTAAACAGACCGATCACCAATAACGAAATTGAATCAGTCATCTGAAACCTTCCCAAAAGCAAAAGTCCGGGACCAGATGGCTTCACTAGTGAATTCTACCAAACCTTCAAAGAGGATCTAATACCAATCCTGCTCAAACTCTTCCAAAATATTGAAGAAGAGACAGTACTCCCTAACTCATTTTATAAGGCCAACATTACCTTGATACCAAAACCTGGTAAGGACAACACAGAAAAAGAAAACTACAGACCAATATCTCTGATGAATAGAGATGCAAAAATCCTAAACAAAATTCTAGCAAATTGAATACAACAATGCATTAAAAAGATTATTCATCACGACCAAGTGGGGTTCATCCCCGGGGCACAAGGATGGTTCAATATCTGCAAATCCATCAATGTGATAAATCACATAAACAAAATAAAGGACAAAAATCATATGGTTATATCAATTGATGCAGAAAAAGCATTTGACAGGATACAACATCCATTTATGATTAAAACACTTAATAAAATAGGTATAGAAGGAAAATACCTTAACATAATAAAGGCCATATATGACAAGCCCTCAGCTAATCTCATAATTAATGGTGAAAAACTGAAGCCCTTTGCTCTACGTTCAGGAACATGACAGGGCTATCCCCTATCACCTCTGCTTTTCAACATAGTGTTGGAAGTCCTTGCCAGAGCAATCAGGCCAGAGAAAGAAATAAAAGGCATCCAAATTGGGAATGAAGAAGTTAAATTATCACTCTTTGCAGATGACATGATGCTATATATAGAAAACCCTAAAGACTCCACCAAAAAGCTATTAGAAACAATCAATGAATACAGTAAAGTTGCTGGCTACAAAATCAACGTACAAAAGTCCATTGCATTCCTATATACTAACAATGAAATCTCAGAAAAAGAAATACAAAAAACAATTCCTTTGGCAATTGCAGCAAAAAGAATAAAATACCTAGGAATAAACTTAACCAGGGATGTGAAGGACCTATATGCTGAAAACTATAAGACATTTTTGAAAGAAATTGAAGAAGACACAAAGAAATGGAAAGACAAACTGTGCTCATGGATTGGAAGAATCAACATAGTTAAAATGGCCATATTACCCAAAGCAATATACAGATTTAATGCAATCCCCATCAAAATCCCAATGGCGTTTTTTAAAGAAATAGAACAAAACATCATCAGATTTGTTTAGAACCACAAAAGACCCCGAATAGCCAAAGCAATCTTAAGAAAAAAGAACAATACTGGAGGTATCACACTCCCTGACTTTAGCTTGTACTACAGGGCTACAATAATCAAAACAGCATGGTATTGGCAGAAAAACAGACACATAGACCAATGGAATAGAATTGAGAACCCAGAAATAAAACCATATAAATATGGACAGATAATTTTTGACAGAGAAGCAAAAAACATACAATGGAGAAAAGACAGCCTCTTCAATAAATGGTGCTGGCAGAATTGGATAGCCACATGCAAAAGAATGAAACTGGACTGCTATCTGTCACCATGTACCAAAATTAATTCAAAATGGATCAAAGACTTAAGCATAAGACCTGATACAGTAAACTGCATAGAAGAAAACATAGGTACTAAACTTATGGACCTTGGGTTCAAAGAGCATTTTATGAATTTGACTCCAAAGGCAATGGAAGTAGAAGCTAAAATAAATGAATGGGACTATATGAAACTTAAAAGCTTCTGCACAGCAAAAGAAACCATCGACAAAATAAAGTGGCAACCAACTGAATGGGAGGTTTTTGCAAACAGTGCCTCCGATAAGGGGCTAATATCCAAAATATACAAGGAACTTATGAAACTCAACAACAAAAAAACAAATAACCCAATTGAAAAATGGGCAGAGGACCTGAAGAGACATTTCTCCAAAGAGGACCTACAAATGGCAAATAGACATATGAAAAAATGCTCAACATCACTAATCATCAGAGAAATGCAAATAAAAACCACAATGAGATATCACCTCACCCCAGTCAGAATGGCTATCATCAACAAGACAAATAGTAACAAGTGTTGGAGAGGCTGTAGAGAAAAAGGAACACTCATACACTGTGGGTAGGAATGCAGATTTGTGCAGCCGCCGTGGAAGACAATGTGGAGGTTCCTCAAAAAATTACGAATAGAATTACCGTATGACCCAGCAATCCCTTTCCCGGGTATCTACCCAAAAAATCTGAAAAAACATTTATCCATAAAGACACGTGTGCTCCAATGTTCATTGCAACTTTGTTTATGGTGGCCAAGACATGGAAACAACCAAAATGGCCTTCAATAGATGAATGGATAAAGAAGTTGTGCTATATATACACAATGGAATACTATTCGGCGATAAGAATAAGATGATATAGGAACATTTGTGACAACATGGATGGATCTTGAGAGTATAATGCTAAGCGAAACAAGTCAGACAGAAAAAGCAGAGAACCATATGATTTCACTGATATGTGGTATATAAACCAAAAACAACAAAAGAACAAGACAAACAAATGAGAAACAAAAACTCATAGACACAGACAATAGTGTAGTGGTTACCAGAGGGTAAGGGGGGAGGGGGGTGGGAGATGAGGGTAAGGGGGATCAAATATATGGTGATGGAAGGATAACTGACTCTGGGTGGTGAACACACAATGGGATTTATAGATGATGTAATACAGAATTGTACACCTCATATCTATGTAATTTTAGTAACAATTGTCACCCCAATAAATTTATTTTTTAAAAAAAGAACTTTATTATAATTATGGTAAATGCATTCAATGTAAAAGTTAAAAAGAGGCACATGATAGATAAAAGGCTTGCGATTTCACCAGAGAATAGAATCTCTGGTGAGATTCTAGAAATTCTATTCATAAAAAAAGAAACAAATGGAAAGTTTGTAACTTGAATACACAAAATTTGAAAGTAAGAATTCAATATATGGGTAAACACCAGATGAGACATAGCAGAGCATAGCAAAAGATAGGACTAGTGACCTGAAAGACAGGTCAACATAAATATAAAGCTAAACCACACCTAGATATGTCACAGAAAAAAAGAAGCAAAATAAAGAGAAATATCATAAAAGCAGTCAGGAAACAAGATATATTACCTTCAATAAAGCAACAATAAAACAAAGATTGCGACACAACTAAAACAATGAAAGCCAGGAAACAACTGAAAAACATCTTTAAAATGCTGAAAGAAAGTACTGACAATCTAGAAATATATCCTTCAAAACTAAAAGTGAAACAAGGACACTTTAAGACAAACATAAACTAAGATAATTCACTACCAACAAATCTGCTCTAAAAAGAAATAGTAAAATGAGTTACGTAAGGGGAAGGGAAATGATCCCAGAAGGAAACAGAAATTACAGGAAAAAATGAAGTCCAACAGAAAGGGTAAAATATGGGTAAATATAAATAAATACTGACTGTATAAAATAATAAGCGTAATAGCTCGTGGGGTTTAAAACACATGTAGAATTAAAATACGATAACAAAAAAGGCAGAAGGGGTAAATAGTAAATGTAAAATAACATAAAAGGCAGAATCGGTAATAATTTGTTTGAGACTATAATTGGTCAATAAAAAATGTAGTCTCTAGTGTAAACACTGAAAAAATTGTAAAAGAATGTACAGCTGGCTAGTTAGAAAGGGGGAAATTAAATATTACAAATATTTGATTATTCTAAAAGGAACCAAGAAAAGAGAAGAACAGGGACATAAAACAGCTGGATCAAAAAGAAAAAATAATAGTATGGGGACAGATAAATAAAAATCTTAACTATACCAGTAATTACATTACATTTAAATTAACTTTATACTCCATGTAAAAGATTAATACTGCCAGCAGTTTGAAATACCAAAACCCCAGTTATGTGCTACAAAATTCAGTTATACACCTTAAATATAAATACACGGAAAGATTGAAAATAAAAAGATACACCACGCCAACTTTAGCAAGGAAAAACAATCCAGTATAACTATACTAATATCAGAGCAACCATTCTGTAAGGCAAGTGCCCATATAGAACTACATACATTTATATGTAAAGCAAAAACAAAATAAGAGAGGGCATTTCATAACAATAGAGGAGTCAATCCACTGGGGAGACCCCACCAATAACAGCTTCAAACATGAAGAAGAAAGTGCTTTATATCATGACGATAACAATTCCAAACACAAATCTTACCTTCCAAACCACCTCACACCATGTTTCAGCAGAATAAATTTCATTACGGCTTACGTCCTTGTTAGTTGGCTTTCAGTCACCAATAGCTGAAAGTATTCCTACCATTCACCTGGTCAGTAGGCTAGAAATCAGGAACCATCATTATTTAGGCAAATGTTTGCAGGTGAATAAAAGGTTTCTGCAAAACGATGCTAATAAAAATCTGCTGAGGTCGAAAGAGATCTTGAAGACCACCTGCAATCCATTCATCTTGCCAATGAAGAAATAGGGACCCAAGGGGGATGAATGACTTGGCTAATGTAACACATTGCTTGGTATATTGGTCGGATGAGGAGGACCCCACAGGTCCCTGACTTTCAGTCCACATGCCATCGACTATGCCAGGTGCTGCTATGCCTCTTTCTGAGCGACTTCAATATTATTACGATAGAACTCAGATTTATTTATCACAATGCCTTTCATCCCCGCCCCATGCCAAAATGCCTTACCAGAGAAAGAGTATAATTTTACAGTTAAATGAGACAAGAGAGAAATTAAACACTGTAGGTGCAGACAGGAAAACATTAAATCAAACTCAATTTGGAAGGTGGGTTTTAAGACTCATTTCCCACAGACACACGCAGACCCCAAAGCAAAACACACCATACCACTTGCATTGTTTTCAGACAGGATCATTTTATCTCTATGCTAAGAGAGCCAGAAGTGGGGACGTTGTAAAGAGTGGTAGAGCCCCTCGTCTGGGGCAAAAACCTCCCCTTTACCATATACTCTGGGGCTCACTGAAATCACAATGGCAAAACCTCACTTCCCTGTGGCTCCTTCTTGTTAGCTGATAACTTGTGCTGAAAATGAGTTTCTTGTTCAGCAGCTTCCAATACATATGTTGGCAAGAAGAATTTAGGCCACAGCACACCAGAGTACCCCAGGGCCCCCTGCTGAGGAGATATGGGTATCTAGACACTCTCAGTTTCAGGTTGTGTGATTGCAGGAAGCCAAATCCCCAGATGAGGGATTTTTAAACAAGTTGATGATTTTCAGATGAAGGATACCAGCCACAGAAGTTTAAAGTGCTCCTGTGCAACTTGGGCTGCCAGTGAAATACCAATTTCTCCTTTTTTTAGAACAATTATTTCTTTTATTTTCCCCTAGACAAACCCTCAGACATTCTTCTCCTCCCTTCTGTGGCTTCTCTTTGAAAGAGTTGGTGCAGTAGATCATGCCGGGTTACTCCCCAGATAGAACTGCTGAACACAGGTGCATTCTGGGGCTTCAGTGTCTGGCTTAGTCTCTGATTTGTTGCAGGAAAAATACTTTCTGTAGTTTCCCAATTCCCAAATGTGGATACTTTAAAGATGGATATGATGTATTAATTTTGTGTTTTTACAGATTTATGCTCTGCAGACATAACTACATTTTTCCAAGAAATGGAGCGAGTACTCACTTCAGAATCTGTACGTCAGGAATGGCGTGATAGGATTTGTGGGTCTTCCTGTCTCTTAAAGGAGGCAGCAGAGACTCCAGAAATGAAAATACAGAGCCTGCTGTTTGACCTGGAGTTTAGAAGACCCCACTTACCAACTTCATGTGGTTGATGTGGAAAAGACAGCATGTAAAGCACTTTACATAGTGTTTGGCAAATAGAAATAACTCAGTAAACATTAGTCCCTTCACTCCACATTTGCCCCCTCATCTCCATCACCAAATATAAGATCTTTGTTTCTGAGAGTTTGGCATCCATAGTAAAGTATAAAGATAATTTTCTGAGATTCAAAATAGCTTTAAAAAGATCTGGTATCTTTGAGCAGCAGTTATGAGGATCATAATCCTCAAGAGTCAAAAACTTGTGCTACCAACCTCAAAAACGAGGCAGGTTTGTAATAGAAGATTAAGGTGAGAAATGGGAACTATGTTTTTACCAAATATTACTTGATTGTTAATAATCTTGAAAGCGAGTAATGATAATACGTCCTAGCAGTTGTAAAGTGGTTTATAGTTTACAAAGCCTTTTCATATCCATTTCCCTTTTGAGCCCTTTAACAATTATGGGGAAGAGGGAAGGCAGGGATTGTCCCTCCCATTTAATAGATGAGAAACCAAGATGGCAAAAGCTTAATGTGACAAGGGAGAATAAATTAGCAATGAACCTGAGAGGTGAGATGAGGGATGGTGGGGGAAGTAAGGGCAATAACATTTTCTGTGGTGCATGCTAGGGTGTGCTGCCGAGAGACCCCCATGCTAAAAGATTTGTTGCCCTTACTGAGGAGAGTGGTGTCATCAGAAAGCCTCGAGACATCAGCCCCTTTAAGAATTCCTTCAGTTGCAAAGCTTTCTGGCCCCAAAGCATGCCTCTTGTTGGGGCAGCAACCCACATACAATAAATGATTGATGTGGTTGTCAGACCCCAGGCTTTTCAGTCAAATTCTATACAGTTCTAAAGAGTCATTTTAGCTCCAAAGTGTCCTATGGGTTTGCAATATTGTAACTTGACTTGTCCTTCCAACTAATCATGTTCCCTTCCCTTTTCTTCCAGAGGTGTGGGTCTAAGGGCACCCCTAATAAATAACTTGTACATTAAACTTTGTCGCAGAGTTGCTTTACAGAGAACCCAACATGTGTCCATCAGTACCAAGACTGACTGGAGAAAGAAGCTGGCAAGATGGGGTTTTGGAGGTGGATCACACACTCATTGCCTGGTTGTCAATGGATACCCATTCACTGTTAGTTGGTGAAGTACTGAGTCTTCAGCACAAGGTGACTGTACGCTTGTTAAAATGAACACCTGGAGAGTTAGGATGGTATATAGGTAGAAAGGAGTTCATTGACTGGTGCAATATACCAGGCTTTTGAAAACTAGATGGTCGTGGTTGGGGGGAAGTGGAGAGAAGAAGCTATAAAGATAATAAATTCCTATGGTTAATATTAAGCTTAAATGACATTCTAGGAAAAAGATAATGAAAGTCTGAGCACAATTAACAGGCAATTGGAAGCAAATAGGAAAATGAGAGGGCTACCTTGGTAGTGTATGAAGACATTCTCATCTCTCTCAATGGAAGGGCAGAGAAAGTTTAAGAACTTGATCATAACAGGGTCAGAACTTGATCATAACAGTAGCCAACTGTGTTAGTTTATTCGGGCTGCTTTAACAAAAATACCATAGACTGAATCTGGATGTCTGTTTCTTTTGCCAGGTTAGGGTAGTTTTCAGCTATTATTTATTTGAATAAGATTTCTTTCCCTTTCTCTCTCTCTCTTTTCTACTTCTGGGACCCCTATAATGCATATAGTGATCCTGTTGATGGTGTCCCATAAGTCCCTTAAACTTTCTTCACTTTTTTTCATTTTTTTTTTCTTTTTGCTCCTCTGGTTGGATGAATACCATTGCTCTGTCTTAGAGTTCTTTTATCCTTTCTTTCACTTGATCTTGTCTTCTGTTGAACCTCTCTACTGAATTTTTCAGTTCAATTATTGTATCCTTCAGCTCTATGAGTTCTGTTTTTTATCTTTGTTAAAATTCTCACCTTGTTAATATAATACATTCCTCTCCTGACCTCAATGATCTTCTTTGTAGCTGATATTTTGAATTCCACCAGGTAAATAATTTATCTCCATTTCATTAAGATTAGTTGCTGGAGATTTATCTTGTTTTTTTGTTTGGAACGTATTCCCTTGTTTCTTCATTTTTCTTGAATCTCTATGTTCGTTTCTACACATTAGATAAAACAGCTACCTCTTCCAATCTGATGGATGGGTCTCATGTAGAGGAAGAACCTCGTCAATCAGCTTGGCCCAAGCTGCTGGCTGCCTCTCAAACCTTTGTGATTGTCTAAGCTGCCACATTCGTCCTATTGACTCCCAGTAGTTGAGAATGTACCAAGACCCATCAGTGCCCAAAGGGGAGAATTGCAATTATCATCTAGATACAGGCTGATTAGAAGGCAGACCCTCAGGCAGCAGCCAGCAGAGTATGCAGGTCAACCTCTCCCAGGAATAAACTGGAAGATGAGTATTTTTGTCTATTCTCTCTGCACTGAGTCTAGCTGTATAGCTATGGGAGTGCTCCGGTGCCTGGTTAAACACTGCTTCTTTGTTTGCTGTAGACCTGTGGGACGCATGGATGCATACCCCATTGGATATCAGAGCTAGGTGATTTTGGAGCCTGTTCCTTGGATGGCAGCAATAAAAGATAGGGTTTTAAATATGTGAACAAACTCCTTCCTGGGAGATACTGGTAACTTGATTTTATTGTTGGAGTGAGCCAAAGGGAGAAGGCAGGGGAAGTGCCTACCTACTCTTCTGGGCTCCAGGGAGGATTGCAGTCAGCACTTAAATGGGAACTAATTAGAAGCTGAACCCTCAGGCAGCAGCTTATAAAGTATGCAATCAAATCCTTCCTAGGGAAAGACTGGGAGATGAGAACTTTTTGCTGGCCTCCTCTGTGCTGAGCCCTGGAGGAAAGGCTATAGTGTGTGCTTGTGTACCCGTCAAGTACTGTAGTCCAGTGGAACTTGAAGGCAAGCCCTTTGGCTTTCAGAGCTAGGTGTTTTAGGGGCCCATCCTTTGAGGGGAGGCCTTAAAATTTGGGGACCTAGCTTTGTAGTCCAAACTTTTCATTCCTCACGGAAAAGCTAGGAGTTGAGGTTTCCTCCTGATTGTATGTTGCTGTGTCAGGGAGTGAGATTTATGTGAGAGTGTCTAAGCCTCTCCGAGCTTTCTCAGTGTGGCTGTTTTCTTCTCAGTTGTCTGATGTATAGGAGTCACTCAGCTAGTTTTTGTATTTATAGATAAAGAAGAGGCCCAGAGAGGTTATGTAGCTTTTCCAAAATCTAACAGTTAGTTCATCAGTGACAGACCCACCAATGGCAGCCCCAGACAGTTGCATATCTCCTTTCCTTATACCACTATACGCATTTTTCCATAAGGAGGGGAGCCATGCTGAGCTGCAACCTCATCCTTCTTCTCTGACAATGACATGCCTCGATCTTAAGACTCATTCTGTCAAAGGTGCTTCAGGAGATGTAGTCACAGAACCATCAAGACAATTTATAACCAGAAGAGAAGAATGTTTTAATGATGTTGTTATGATATATTAGCCCTGTAAAGGCTTATTAAAAAGTAGACCATGCTAATAAAAATGCAAAGGTTGTCACTTACAATGAAAAACCTGGTGATTTAGAAGAAGCACCCAACTTCTGGATCATCTTTGAGACAATGGATAAATCAAAATAAGCAAGGTGTCATGTGCTAGGAATTGTACTGCTAACTCTGATCTCAGCACCGGATGCATCTTATATCGGGGTTGATTGGCCTATCAATACTTAGGATCCTTAACTGAGTGACTTGATTTCTTGAAACTGTGCAGTGTGTGGAATTGTTCTTTCTCAGCATACCCCAAGAGGCAACATTTAGGCGTCACCCTGGGCCTCAGCAGAGGGAGCCTATGGAGCCACGTGGGTGAAAATTACTGTGTGTGGTCATAGGGATGTGGTTTGAAGCACTGGGCTTGAAATATCTGGATCTAAACTGAGTTTAATTGCTTGTGTGACCAGCTATGTATCAAAGTGTCTGGACCTCAGGCCCCCTTATTCCAAAGTGGGAAGAGACCAAAACAATCCTCAAATCCCTCCAACTACTGTGACTTTGTGCTGCTGAGTCTCCGCTTCCCTTGCATTTCCCTCTGGCTTCAGCTGCACTGTAGCTTAGGGATAGAATCAGGAATGGTTTCCAGGGTTAGAAGAAATGAAGCTGCTATTCAGAGTGACTGTGTTAGAACGTGAGTCTTCCAGTTTCTTCATGTTATGTAGATAACAAAAAGAGTCCAGGACTGGGACTGCAAGTATCAGGGCAATGGTACAGGGAGGTGGTATGGTGAGTGGCTTATGTCACTGGGCCTGCATAACTATGGGACCTTGGGCAAGTTCAGTACAACGTATGGGACTTAGTACACCCAAGCGTATAATGGCAATAATAAAATCTACATCAGCGTGTTCTGATGAGGGATTTTGTAAAGTCATTTATATAGAGAGACAAATATATAATTAGTGCTCAATGAATATTACTTCTGTCCCTCCTTTTCCCCAGCTCTTTCAAAACTTTCAAGAGAGTGGTCTGAACAAAATGAAAGCCTCTATTTCCAAGGCCCTGAAGGGGGAATACAGCAAATAAGAACCTGAGGGCAGGCATGCATTATCCCTCAAGGATAATTTAAGTAAGTGGCAATGGCACCCCCTGGTTAAGGGAGGAATTATTATTGAAATCTAAGTGAGAATAGCCTCAAGATACAGGAATAGTTAACTGCATGCTAGTGTGATTTTAGGGCAGGAGGAGATACCAGGAGCTACCAACTCCCATACCCCACTTTAACAATTTCCTGAAGGCTAAACATCTATTATATTTTTCTTCTTTTACTAAAAGCAGAGATGTCCAACATTCTTGTAAGAAACAATTTTTTTTCTCCTTTTTTTTTTAATTTCTGCAATGATACGATTGGTTGGCAGTGGGTCATGTTTAAGAAGAAATGACTGAGTGAGACTTGATCAGGAATGGAAGCCCAGCCTAGTAACAGTTTCTGTCCTTCCTTCTGGGAACCTCAACAAACTATTGACATGGGCATGACAATGGATTGAGAGAGTGATCTCATTTGAATGGACATGGGAGCACCTGCTTCTCTTCTTTTCATCTTTTTTTTTTCCCCATTGTGAGCAGTGCTTTTAACCTTATGTTTAGACCCAAAGAGAGCATCAAAATATAAAGGTTCTGAATAGGAAAGTCTGTTGACAGAGTCTGAAACGTGCCTGTGGATGCAACAGACTAGACCATCCTTCCCTGGTGAGGATATGAATCCAAAAGCCTATTTCCAATAGTGGGCCCTTAAAGAAGGCTGGCAGGAGAACTCTCCCAGGTAAGAGTCTAAGGTTTCCAGATAGATACCAATGAATGCTCAGGGATCCTAGTTCAATGCCTAGTTTCCTGTTAAAATACAGATGTTCCAGAAAGAGTTGACCAAAAAAAAAAAAAAAAAAAAAGTTCTTGGGAATGTTATGCCTTGATGTGAAACTTGAGATCATGTTTTTGAAAGGAGAGACAAGAGAGTTTAAGAAGGCTCATGCCTTTAGGAGAAAACCTTGTAAAGGGAAAAAGAAAGGTTGAGGCAAAGCCTGCCCTTGTCAGCAGTTTGCTAAGGCCAGCAAGGCATTTGGACTATTTCTGTAGCTGTTCCCATGGAAGCCATTCAATGACTGCTACCTGGCCTCCACGTGGAATAGCGGGAAGAGACGGGACTTCAGGTTCAAGTGAGGTTAAGGAACTTGCAGAGATAACACAGCTAGTACATTGTGGAACCACAATTAAGACCTAGGTCTGTTACCTGCTTCCTCATCTGTACAAATAACGTTTTCTTCAGTGAGCTTTCATTAGAATTAAATGAGGAAACATATACACAATTGCACCGTAGCTGAAAACTTGAGCTCTACACAGCTCTACACAGAATACAATGTAAATGGAAGTGTGAACTTATTTGTCCAAAAGGCTTCTCTCAGTGTTTGGTGCTCATTGTAGGTGCTCAATAAATGTTAACTTTTAATTCTTTCTTTTTTAGGGATCTTTTAGTTCCACTTTTTGGCCAGAAATTGAAGCAGCAATTTATCTTCTAACCAGGATAAAATTAAAATATGTTGAAATTTATCTTTTTCTGAAAAAAATTTTGATGCGTTAAGTATGATCTTACCCTTCCCCTACTGGCTAAACCATGTGAAGTCCATTTTATTTTCTGCTCTCTGTACTCCGACAACATGTTTTATACCCTTTAATTAATTAGTTCCCTTCTAGCCCCCGCATGCTGGGACCTGCTGGCCGACTTTGGCACATCTTCCAAGTCAGTGACCCTTGGGTGCTACATGTCTATTTTGTGACTAGTGTAACCTGTCAGCACTTCCCTTTTAGGAACTTTTTTTTTTCACCTTTTGTGTCTGTTTTCTTCTTCCATGCCAGAGTCTGGCAGAACCTCATTCTTCTGCAATGGAATTCCAAAGAGCATACTAACTATCCCATTGCTTTTCTGATTAGTGCAAGAATAAAAGAGGTTTAATCCCACATTGAAAGCCAAGCTATATAATGATTGTTGACATTGAAACAGTAAACATTGGCAAAGCTATTAAGAAAATAGCAGATTGTGGGTAATATTTTATCTTTGCCTAAGGGGGTCTTTAAAGGATATTAAGAGAGGGTATATCTATGGCAATGTATCAGAAGATATCATCAGTTTTAGGAAAAATGTTACTTATAGAAGCCATTGTGCCATGCTTATGGCAACATTTCCTGAATTCTTCTCACACCTCAGCTTCCATGTTGGAGCAACATGAACAGAAGGTAGACAAAGAAAGAAGAAAATCAGGAATTCTCTTACACAGCTCCTGCTTCATGAACTCTTCCTCATTCAAGACTAGCTCAAAATTAACCTTCTCTGTGATGTCTCATTCTTCACAGGCAATACGTGACTATAAACTCCATAGTTGTTTGTACATATCTCTGTTTTGGTTTTTTTAAATGCAAAATCCTGTAGGTATTTATGAACATGCCAGTGTCTCCCACTATACTGTGAATGCTCTGAACAACATGTCTTATTAATATGTATATCGCTGGTACTTAGCAGAGTCCCCAGCACATGGCAAGTACTTAATAAATGCTGAATGCATTCATGGATGAATGAATGGTTAATTGAATCCTGGATAGCTATTTTGTTCCATTTGTGATATGCCACAGACACAAAGAAGTATCATCTTTCAGTCAACCATCGCTAGGACCATTCTGCGGAAGCTCGGCTATCCCCCATGAGTCAGCAGGAGGAAAGTGGTGAAGGTTCTCCAGTGTTTTGATGTGGTGAATCTTCTGCAGCATGGTCATTGACATGGACCCTCAACCAAACAGAACTGGCTCTTCCAGTAGGCTATAAAATCATTTTGTAGGTAAAAGGGACTGTCAAGGCTTTACTTCCAATGTTTCATTGTATAGGTGAGGAAACTGAATCCTAAGAGAATGTCAAGTTGAATTTTATATAGCTGTGTGATGGAAAAATCTGAGAATACAGCTCATGTATCCTGAACAGAACAGTGCTTTTTCATTGTGGTAAAATATACACTACATTTACCATTTTACTTATTTTAAGTGTACAGTTTAGTGGCATTAAATATATTTAAATCATGCAACCATCACCACTCTTCATCTCCAGAACATTTAAATCATTCCAAACTTAAATTCTGCATCCATTAAACAATAACTTTCCATTCCCCCCCTTACCTCCCCCAGCCCCTGGTAACCATAATTCTACTTGCTGTCTCCATGATTTTGATTATTCCACGTACCTCATATAAGTGGAATCATACTGTGTTTGTCCTTTTCTGTCTGGCTTACTTCACTTAGCATAATGTCTTTAAGGTTCATCTATTTGTAGCATGTATCAAAATTTCATTCCTTTTTAAGGCTAAATAATGTTCTATTATATATAAATACTGCATTTTTGTTTATTCATCTGCTAATGGGTATTTGTGTTGTTTTCATCTTTTTGCTATTAGGAAAGATGCTCCTATGAACACTGGTGTAAAATGTCTGTTTGAATCCCCACGTTCAATCTTTTGAGTATATATCTAGAAGTAGAATTTCTAGAGAAGAGTGTTTTCTTGATTACACCACAATGTCTCAAATCCAAGGGAGGCTGGAGCCCATACTGCTATCAATATGTGATGTAGCCACCTTTCTCTTACATATTTAGTGGAAAGATGATTGAATCTGATAATAGCTTTCAGTTCAATTAAGTTATTCAACTATGTTCTGATTATCGGCTGTGCAGCAGGCTCTGTGATAGATGCTTTTGTTGCACAGGTTGACAACACAGTGCCAGACAGTGGGACAAGCACAACCCATGAGATGGGAAATGATAGAATATAGCAAGTGAGAGAGAGGAGGGAGTGATTGATTCTACTGAGATGTGGTACGGGCATTTAGAGCAGTTGGCCAGTAAGGTCTTCAACAGTCAAAGAGATGGCACTTAAATATGGTTTTTTGAAGGATAAATAAGAATTCAACAGTAAAATTAAGGTTGAGAAACTGTATGCTCAAAAAGAAGAGTGTGAAAAGCTACAGTGTATAGTTTCTATGACTGACATATAAAATGTGAGAAAAGAAAAACAGCAGAAAATGAGTCTGGAGAGCTAGACAGAAGCAAAGTCAACAAGGGCCTTGAACACCATGGTAAGGAACTTAATTTTTACATTTTACTCGTTAGGCAAGGGGAGCTGCAAAGGATTTTAAGAAAGAACATGGTATTATGAGAATGGTGCTTTAGATAAATCACTCTGGCCTCTATGTGGACTGATCCAAGAGTGGGAGGGGGTCCAGTTGGGAGTAGGACTGCTAGTCTTTGTAACATTGTGAGCAACAGAGAAAGAAGTTCTAAGCAGAGATGAGAGAGAACCTTGAGATCTAGGATTGGGTAACTGACTAACTTATTGTAGGGGAAGAAAGGGAAGTTGGAAAAAAAAGTAGTTACGGATGACTCCAAGGTTATTGACCTGGTAACTGGGTTGGTGAGTAGAGCCATTCACTCGGGTAAGAGAATCAGGACAAAGATCAGGCTTGTGAATGAAAGTAATCAGTTCAGTTTGGGGCATGTTGACTATGGGATACGTCTCAAAGTACAGAAGATTAGTTAGACGTTAAAGACATAAAGATTGAGTTGGTCCATTTGTAAAAAACTGGTCCATTTGTAAAAACCAAATCACTCTCACCATGCTTTCAGCAAAGAATTAATGTATGGAGTTAAGTGTTCATGGAATCATTAGAAAAGCTGGAGGAGCAGGCTCTAAATTGGATTTCCAGGAATAATGCCCAGAAAATGGCTACAGAAATAACATGCTGGAAAAACTATAATCGCCATCATAATTAGGAAGCTCAATCAAGTAATCAGGAAGCCACTATTGCCACTGCTACAACTACCTCTTGACATACAAGAAGTCAGTGACCGGATACTACAAAACTGCTGCAGAGAAACCCAACACTTCTATGATTGTGCATGCCAGCAATAGCAACTGAAAGCAGCAAATAGATGGCATTGGCATCACTTTTGCCTTTCAAAAAGTATATTTCTTTCTTGATTGTGGTGGTGGTTATACAATTCTGTGAATGTACAAAAAGCTATTGAATTGTATGCTTTAAATAGGTGAATTGTATGGCATATGAATTATGCCTCAATAAAGATATTACAAATATCTTACTTATTTTCTAATTGGCAAAACTTATTCTATACTCTAAAACCTAGCTGCAAGGGAGGCTAGGAAATGTAATTTTTAGCTTTCCAGCTTCTACTGCATGAGAAGACAAAATAGGAAGAATTTAAAGTAAATGTTCAGCAAACCAATTTGTGGTTTCCTTCTAATGGGGGTGGATGAGTTTTCCTAATGAGAGTTTGTGGAAAAAGGTCCGTATCTCAAGAAGGACAGAAAAAAATTATCCAAGAAATGAAACTGGGAAAGAATGATGAAGATGGTAAATAAAAAATCAGATATGCTGTCCTAGAAACCAAAAATAGAGATTCAAGAAGGAGGGACTTCAGAGAGGTAAGAAAGCAGCATCACTTCTTAGGTGGGTAAGCTGGGCAGGTTACTTAACTGCTTTAAATCTCAGTTTCTCCATCTTTAAAATGGGGATAACAGCAACATTTGTCCCTGTCACCTAACTTTTCTGAAATATCAATTAAAACGATGTACGTAAAATTGAATTGCACAGTACATATCATTCTATTAATGTTAACTGTGATTATTTTTAAGGGATTGTGAAGCTGCTATTGCTAATATGTTCATTAATATTAGGGCATTTTCCAGATATCCAATTGAACAAAAAGTGCTCCCACACTAATTTGACCATTTTATCTCAGCAAAAATGAAGAATGACTGCTCACAGCTATCCATATGCCATCCGTGTTTGCAGATGAAGACTGTCATAAAGCTTTCTTCTCAGCCAACATCTTACTGCAAAGATCTGAGAATTGATTTCCAAACATAAACTAACTACTTCCCACAATAGTCCTCCACGGTCATGATTAGGTGAAAGACAGGTTCCCCAAGCCAGCAGACACTGGGAGCTTGGTCTCTCCTGTGCAGCCTCCTCCCGGTAGTCCCCGTCACACCTCTTCCTGCTATGTCATTTACCAACTCTCAACTATCGACAGCCTGTGTGCTTAGGAGTAGGATTCCAACCATCCCACTTCTTAAGGCACTCAGTTGCATTTGTAACACACCAGCTGTTTCTGAGAACACATTCTTAATATAGGAACAGCAAAAAAAATCTGCTGTATTTGTCCCAAGCCATGTTAGAATGCTATCATGGCAGTAACATCTTGTGGAAAAATGAAAATCAAAGCTGAATCTTTAGGGAGCTTAGCCAGCATCACTTTTAATGTCTCTTTCGCCCTGGATTTGCTCTTGTCACAGGATGCAGGCCTGTGGACACCTTGGAGAACAAGGTCAAATAAGGTGAAATAGGGGCACAGTAGAACATGGTGCAGAAAAATCATGTAAGTCCCAAGCAACATGTCCATGGGGAAGGAAAATCAGCAGTGAGGATTCAGAACTGATTAGACAGCCTGCTTGTCAGAAGTCCTATACAGAGTGACCATCATGTCCCTGACATTTCAAAGGCCTTTGTTATGAAAAGCAAATTAAAGTGGATTTTTTGGCCCAGAAATATGGATTTGTTTTTTCACTATAGATGGTCAGAATGCACCATTCATCTTAAGGATTACTTGACATTTGTTGATCTTTCATTAGGGGAAGTATGGTATTTAACAGCATGGACATTGGAGCCAGGCTGTCTTAGATTATCGGATTCCTGGATCTGCTGCCTCCTAGCTATGTAAACTTAAGCAAATTACATGACCTCCCAGGCCTCAATTTCTTTATCTTTTAAGGAAATAATTCATGTAAAGTACTTAGCACAATGATTGACCCATATTAAGTCTACTATAAATGTAAGCTATTATTATTCCTACCTGGAATTTTACATTAAGGATGCTGCAAAATTTTTCAAACCATTTTATTTATTTGTGGTACATAAGAAGAGATGCTCTCTTTAAGATTATTAATATTCTAAACTGGATTGAATGGAAGCAAAAGCCCATCTAATATAATCTTTCTTCTTCTGAACACTCTCTTTGTGCTAGTATTTGCAAATTGGCATGTGCTCTGGGGTATTTTTCCAAACTGGCAATCTTGCCTGTCTCTTTTGGCAAGATGAACTTGCTCAACAAAGTGAAGCACTGGTGATGGATGAAGAAAAAGTTCATTAGCAACAAAGAATGGGGGAGTGATGGGGAAGGTATGTTGATGTTTACCAAGAGATGATGTTCCTGTATGGTTTCTAACCTAACAAAAAAAATCACTGATTTCATCATATAAAACATATAAGCCTTCAAAGCTCAGTGGTTTGACACAATAAGCGTTTACTTCTTACCCACGTCAGAGTCCAATATGGGATGGACTATGAGTGTATGTTGAGGGTAGAGTGAGGGAGAAGGCCTCTGCTCCACGCTGTCATTCAGCCACCAGGCTCCTCGTGTCATGGGATTCCACATGCTTTAGGGCCTCGCTCTCGTCTACCTCCATCCAAGGGAAGGGGAAAGAGAGTATGTGCAGGATAGCATGGGACCAGATCTGAAAGTTGGCCAGAAGACAATCATGTCTCTACTTAATTGGAAAGGGAACTGAGAAACGTATTTCTAGAAGACAAAGGAAACAGGGTTTGCTAAGCCCTCTAGGTGCTATATCCTCTGTGTTGCTCACCCAGACATTTAAGTCTTCAGCTTCTCCTTAAGATATGTATTTTTTTCCTTTTGAGATCCTCAAGGTTTTGGCCAGTTCTTCCAAATGACTTTACATCTTCACAATGAATAACCTTGGCTGAAATATGAAAACTTAAAGGGAGATTGACTTTTCTCCTGTAGTATCCCAGATCACATCAAACAAAAAGTCTAGTACCAATTAAAAAATGATGTACTGAATTTATAACTATAGGCAGCCCCTAAACATTGATATCAGGGGAGGAGCAAGATATTAGAGGCCATCATGTTGTTTCATGTTTTGAGATTGTCATTGGGTTCTGGAGGACACAGTCTCCAAATGGTACACAACTTTTTATTAACAATAAGCCACATTTAACTATATGGTCCTAAATGTGGATTTCTGTTTGATAATTTAACCTTTACTCAGTTAGTCCTCCTATCTACTGACCTGAACAGCTCACAGCAAGAGCCACACACCAGACCACAGAGCAGAATGAGGAGAGGGAGGTACAGAAGCTAATGAGTGTCTCAGTATATCGTCCACCCTTAGGGAGGCCAGAGAAAACGCAGACCTGTCAGGAATAGTGACTGGATCTCAGATGGGATCTTGAAGAACAAGGATAGGGCAACTTGAGAAAGGATAATGAAGCTTTTGGATCTCCGTGTTACCGGGCCTGTGCTAGAGAAAAGCTGGAGAATAAACCTGACTCGACATTTCAGATGCCCATTACCTCCTTCAGTTTCAAAAAGTGGCTTTGTTGTGGTTTTGCTCCCTAAGTGGGTACTGAACTGAGTGGCAGCGTCCAGACCCTCAAGGGAGCTGAATTCCTACCTAAGAACAACGACAGACTCAATGCCTGAAAGGCAGGTGTTAGTCACCTTGCCCTCACCCATATGACAACCACCTTTAGGATACACCTGAAGGCCGGTGCTACTTAGCAAAGATGAGCCACATTTTAACTGAAAGGAATCAACAAGAGAGACAAGCCTTTGTGTGGAGCTTCTGTTTTTGCTAAAAGCAACCCCTTTCCCTATTCCAGCTAGATTGTCTTATGTTTCCCTCCCCGCCAAACGCAGTCTAGTTTCTAGGCCTTATATCTGAACTCTCTTTGTCCTGTCCACTGTCTGCAGAGTGGCTGCCTGGACTTGCGCTATGCAGAGCCTCTTAGAAGACACGTTGAAGTTACCAGCACTTCCCCCCCACCCCCCTTCACCATGAACACCATCAAATCTCTAAGAGCCTGAGTGTGTTTTGTGCTTAAGTGCAGGTAGATAATGAGGGAAGCTAAGGCTTGTCCAGCCCAGCCTGCATTTTTCAGTGCTGCAATGCAGAGAGAGCCTGCAGTTATTGGGGAAGCCAACCTCTGCAGCCCCTGACATTCTTTGCTCCTCTCTAGGAGACAGTAATACATTACAGGTGTTATAACTTTTCCTCAGAATCAGACTGCCTGGGGAACTGTAAATCTAAATCATGGCTGCCCTCAGGAAACCTGTGGGCCTGTAAACACAGTGAAATGAGTGAGATGAAAGCATCCGAGGAAGAAAATGAATTTCTGGCATCCCACTGAAGTCTATTTCAATTTTACAGTCTGGTCACCCCCCTGTGGCAGGGGCAGTGCCTGGGAGGGACGGGATGCCTCCTGACTGACAGCTGACAAGTGTGGCTCTTCCCGGAAGCCTTCTCTGGGGCCTAATCAAGAGACAAGAGCTGCAGCAGATTCTGAGCATCCCTGCACAGCTCAAAGTGCCACCTGAGATGCTGCCAAGGCCACAGCGGGATTTTTTTTTTTTTTGGGGGGGAGGCTGGGCCTGTCTGAGCAGGCATTTGTAATCAAGGCCATTCTGCAATCCTAAGGCAGAGGATAGCATAGCGTTTTAGGTGGGATGTGTGACAGGAAAGAGAGGGAGAGAAAGGATGGTAAGTAGGACAGTGAGAGAAAGGGAAAGGAAGAGAACTCCCCAGAAAATTCACAGATGCTGCTATTTCAAGGTACACACTCCCAGGCACCTTAAGAAGGATGGCACCAAAAGAAGATTGCTTAGACTAATGAGCTTCTTACCCTGGGTTTTAGCAAGCATACAGCAAGAACTAAGATGTTATAAAATAATAATAATAATAATAATAATAATAATAATAATTTTAATGTGGCAACCTGAATGTCATGTCACAACAGCCAAACCAGATTCTTCACCTACAAATGAAGAAGAGAGTTCAAAATCTATCACCAAGGACCATGATGGATCACTCTGAATAGAGGAAAACATTTTCTTCTGTTTTTCAAAACGAATTTGCTTTGGATTTTTCATTAATGTTAATTTTTAACATAAGTTCAACCATATTGCCTTTATGACATGGATTATAGATTGGTTGACTAAATTACTAACTGAAGTAATGATGGATAAAGGAGTCCAGTACCCTGCCTGTTACGGACAGATGAAATGCGAACACTTACAATAATAAACCGGAGTGACTTCTATTTCCATGGAAGTCTACTAAGGAATTTGAAACCATTTTTGAATACTTAGTAAATCCCCCAAACTTACATTTTACACTCTTTGGCAACGACTGCAAAACTGCGAGAGCCTGTTTTTAGAAAATCACCTCGACTGGTTTGTAGAGTAAATAATATTTTAAAGCGTTGGAAATAATGCCTTGATATTTCAACTTCCAGACTGTTGCCGTAGAGGCAGTAGAGTGTAGTGGATACAAGCCTAGAATCTGGAGCCAGATGATCTTGGATCAAATCCCCGGTTTTCCACTTCCTAGATGTATAATCTTTGGCAAGTATCTCAACATCTCTGTGCTTCAGTTTTCTCATCTGTCAAGTGAGTATAATAACAGCCGTGTCCTCAGGAGCGTGTCAGGCTTAAGTGAGTTAAAACATACGAAGTATATTGGACAGTCTGATACATAATAAGCAATACATATTATCAGTAGTATTGAAAGAGAAATTTCTAAATATTTTAATTTTGCTTTTGAGTTATACTAGTGCTAGCTAATTATGTTCTACAGCTTTCCATTTAAATAAATGTTTTTGTGTAGAAATCCTGATAGGAAACAGGCGTACAAGGGTCTCAGCTTTACATGTGATACTCAGTATGTCTTTTGTTAGCCATGTTCTTCTCCTACAGACACCTTCACTGCTGGAAGAAATTTTACTCATTCTTATGGCCCAGCACAAGGGGAGCCTCCTCCCTGATGCCTTTCGGGACACCTCCAGGCAGCTTCAGTGACTTCCTCCTTCCTCCCCTGATGTCACATTGCACATGCGCAGAATAGAGCTCTTCTCATGTTAGAATATGGGCTGATTCCCTAGCACCCAGCAGGGCAGGAATCTCATCTGGGGCATGTTGACTCTCCTAGGGCCTTCCATGTAGGAGAAAAGAGAAGAAAAACTATGAAGGGAAGAACCTGACCTCAGGTTCAAAGGCTTTCTCAAGGATTTTAAAGAGTGCTAGGACTACTTTGTAAGTCAAGGTCTTGATAGCTACTTTCCCAGATGATTCAGTTGTTATCCCTCAGAAGACAACAAGCTTATGTCACAGCAGATTAAATAAAACCTTACCTAGTTTTCACATTTATTTTGTTTTTCATGTTACCTTTCCTCTAACCACAAAGGAAATTATTCCCAATACACAGATGGTGCTACTAAGAATTACACCTAACATAACCACCCTAATCACAAAGAACACGGTAGGGTTTTAACATAAGTCTGACTCTGGATCCTATATCCCTTTCAGCATACCTCTAAATTAATATGCATTTCACTGAATTAGGAATATGGATTGGAAATGAGGTTGGAGCACATGCAAACTTCAACGTGTAGTGTGGGGACAAAACTTACTTTTGTCTCTTGGGACCATTTGACTATGTTCCTTTTCAATTCACTTTGTTTTTCCAATGTCTTCTAATACTTATACAATGCAGTTTCTAAAGCAAAATAGATTTTTTGACAAAAAGTGAAAGCCTAGGTAATAAAAATCATAGCTAATATTATGGGACACGTATTAGGTGCCCATAATATTAGGTGGCTGTTTTATGTGTTTCCTATGGATAAATCATTTAATCCACAGGTATTCTTTCAGATGGCTATATCGGACACATACTGAAGTAATTATAATTTATTTCCATGATCACATTGCATATCATATATTTTCAAAGCTTCAACATACCAACAGAGCAATAAAATTGTCCTTTAATTATCATCTTGCTGACAAGAGTAGTGTTTCACACAGAGTGGTTAGTAGAAAGTTCAGATTTACAGACATCACAAAATTGTCACTTCCAACATGTTGCTTGGTCTGAAAGTTATTTTCTGTTTATTCTACAAGTCAAATTATACTATAGGGAAGGTGAAATGAATGGTTGAAACCACTGAAGGACCATTCCCTTTGTCTGCAGGAAGTAATATTAATTCCAGGTACATGTTCAAATGAATGAGCAAATATGTCATCGGGACAGAGGCTGAGAACACAGTGTCTGTGCAATGTTTTTTCTTTCCCTTCTTTTTCTCTCTTGTCCATTTCCTGTCCAGTTTATCTGGCTTTCTCCTTCGCCATTCTTGGTGACAGGAATCAAAATCTCTCTTATATTTCAACTGTAAAATTGATGGGGAAGAGTTTTCTTAGAAAGTTCATTCTTCCCATTCTTATGGTGTGTGTGTGTGTGTGTGTGTGTGTGTGTGTGTGTGAGAGAGAGAGAGAGAGAGAGAGAGAGAGAGAGAGAGAGAGAGAGAGAGAGAGAGAGAGAGAAACAAGTCCTACATCATTTCAGGCAAGTGCCTACAACTTCAGATCATGCCAGTTCCCAGAACCGGTGAAAGTATCATTGCAGCAAGGGTTCTCTTCCTTCCAAACCTATTTTCCCATCCACAATTAGAATCAATTGCCATCAGACTGTAATTTCTCAGAAAGCGGGCAAAGAGCAAAGCTTGTAAAGCTGGTAAAAATAGTTCCTAGTAAGTCTTCACAGGGCAAGATGTTAGTTTAGAACTGCTATTGATTTTTTCTGAAATATATGAGACGGAAAGCACCAGAACATGATGGAAGTCATATCCTGCTGGAAATAAAGAAGTCAAGACTGCTGGAAATAAAATGCAAATGGAGTTACTATGATTGTCTTTCTTATTTTAAATTGTTCTTTTGTAAAGAGAAGTTTGCTTTTAAAAGCTGGCAGATTTTCATGATTCGTTTCGGAGCTTTGACATTGGACACTTAATTGAATATTTTAGCCTCATTTTACGTTATCCACAGTGCTTTACAGGGTACACTGCAATATATGGATGCTCAACATACAATTCAATGATGGGTGGAAGCAAGAAAGAATAAAGGATCTGATTTCAAAGATGGCAAAGGGAACATAAAAGAAACATGTCAAAATCTGCAATAATTTAAAGTCAAACAATAAATGCTTTTCAAGGTTTGACTTACCCCTAAATATAGAATCCATGGTACTCAGGTCAAGATAACAGATTTTTCCTTGAAGTTTCTACTCAGAATAACTCTTTAGAGCTGAACACCTCAAGATGTTGTGTTTGAGATCCCGATAAAAAGCTTACAGGCAGATGTTACAGTTTGTCAGGTCAAAAGCAATATTTTTGGTTTCTTTCTTGTTGAAGAAAAGAAGATCTGCCTTTAACATTATTAAAGTCTGATTGGAAAAGCGTGTTTTTAAAACGTGTCTGTCCTTTAGAGAATTTCAGACACTAATGGCTTTAAAGTAATTCTTACATCCTTTAGAATAAATGACATCCCTAAAAAATGTCTGACTTGGTATTTACACGTTTTCATATTCCCCAAGCTTCCTGTCTAGTTTGTCAATGCTCACATGCGTCCGTAAGAAGAATGCTTTAAAAGGAGAAAAATTACAGTGCAGGGAAATGCAAAAATGACACGAAGAGGCCCCTATTTCACCCTGACATATGCATCCCCACCAAAGCTAATGGAATTTATCTTTATACCAGTGGCTTTTTCATGGCTTGATTTGACAAACTCCTTGCAATTTAAGCTGGGACTAACTCTTCGTCTGTCCATTGCTATCACAGTTGCATAAAGGCCAAGGGACATCCTAATTAACAGTGTGCTGCAAAACCAGGGTGTGCTGGAAGTGGCAGGAGGCAGACTTCCCCTCTCATAAGCAGTCCTGGCTGCGGAGACTTCAGGGGCTCTCTCGCACATATCTGGCAGCGTTTCGAGTGTTTGGTGCGACTTGTAGTGCTCTGCTTCATCAATCTTGACCAGCAGATGTAGAGGCTAGGCAGCTCCAACCTACATCCTTTCCATTTGGAGGATTACAGATTCAGGAATATAGATCATGCCCCTCATAGACTGTAAATACACAGAGGCAAGAGCAGAAAGAGAAGGGGGTACCCTCGGTCCCTGCTCAACCTGCAGTGGAAAAGCTTTCCTGATTCTTCATCTAAGTAGGTTGTTCCGGATCCCAAGGCACCCATGTTCTCCTCCTAGCCTGTTACTCATCACTGCTGTCCCTCCCCTTGCAATGTTTGCTTAATTACCCCTCTCTCTCTCTCATTTCCATTAAGGCAACGTAGTACGTCTAAGTTATAGACTAAGTTGCCTATAGCTGCTGTAGCCGATTACCACAAAATAAGTGGCACAAAAGAACAGAAATGTATTCTCCCAGAGTTCTGGACGCCAGAAGTTTGAAATCAAGGAGTGTTGGCTTCAAGTTTCCTTGACTTGCACCTGCATCATTTTACTCTCTGCTTCCAAGGCCATATCGCCTCGTCCTCTTTGTGTGTCTGTGTCCCCTCCTCTTCCGTCTCTTATAAGAAGACGTGTCATTGGATTTCGGGTCCATTCACATAATAGGATGACCTCGTCTTAACATTTAGTTTTTGCCATAGAAGGTAAATATGTACAGGTTACAGGCATTAGGACATGGACATAATTTTTGTGTGTGGAGGGGAATCATTCAAACCACTACACTGACCATTTCACATCCAATGCCTCTTTAGCTCTCCTCTTCTTCTGAGCCGTCATGACCATCACCCTTAACATTTCATTCATGGCAATATAGGCTTTACCTACATATGCTTTCAAACTCTTCCAGCCTCTGCCCATTATCCAGTTCCAAACCTCTTCCACATTGCTAGGCATCTATTACAGCAGTAGCCTACAGTGAGTACCAACTTTCTGTCTTAGTCCAAGGACATGGATATATTCTTGGGGCTGGGGGAGAAAGCCACCATTCAACCCACTGCACTGACCATTCCATACTCAGTGACGTGCATGTTGCCTGGGCTACAGTTAGTGATCTATCAACATTTGTTAAGATAAAGAACAAATGCATCTGGTTCCCTTTTCTGAGCTTCCTCTTTTGCTTCTATCCAAGGGTCTCACCACTTGCCTGACACTGCAGGCTGAATGTCTTCTCCCCCATCTATTTCTGTACTTCACCACCCAAAAAGGTGCTCCATGTTCTCTGCTTTAAGCTGACAGTGCTGGGAAGTATCTTAGAGATCATCATGGCAGTGACAGTTCCCAGAATTCTGTATTTCACAGAGAAGTATAATTAAAACATGGTTTTAAAAAGAAGGAAGACATTTGTAGGGTTGCCAACATTGCATTTTGCCAAATATCAGGTTTTTTAAAAGGTTACTGTCTACTATCATCAGTTCATGAAATAAGTTAATCACAGTAACAGTAAAAATGTAGGAAGGACTGAAGAATAATTAGCCATTTTGTAGACAGTTGTAACATGGCCCAAAGAAAGCTGTAATGACCTAGCATGGATCTACCTGTCCATGTTCAGAAAACACTGCTTTAGTCCAACTCTTCCATCTTACAGATGGAGAAAACAAGGTTCAAAATGGTGAAATGACCTTTTCGAAGGTCAAAGAGATGAATGGGGACTAGAGCCCAAATACCATAAGGAATTAATGAAAATTACAATCATAATAACAACTGGGTAATAGGCACTTGCTATGAGACATTAGCATAGACAATGCGCTGTTATCACTACACAGGGCCTTTATTCCACCAACTACAGTAACGATCACAATACAAGCTAATATTTATTGGTTCCTCACTGGGTGCTAGCCACAGCACTAAGTGTTTTACAGTTAACATCTCCTTCAACCTTCACAACAGTCCTATGAGGTTGAAACTATTGTTATACCTACTTCCAGATAAATAGTAGCTTAGGGAGTGTAAGTCTGATGACTCCCTGTGAGTGGCAGAGCTGGAGACAGATTCTAAGCCAGGCTGAATCCCAAGTCCATTGTTTTAACCATTAAGCTCAACTAGTGCCTTTTTGTGTCTTTGACAACCTTTTCTCCATGGGCTCCTTCCTCTCAGCATTGAAACATATTTAAGCATCTTCCTTTGCTCCACTATGAGTGCAAGATTTTCTACTATGGAATCCTGACTGCAATGGCAATTTCATATTAGAGAAGATACTTTTGTTGAATAGCTAGAATTTGGGCTTCTAGTTGCTGGAAGCCATACAACGGAGCAGCAAGAAGCACTAAAAAGAAGTCTTCACATCTCCTCTTCTGAAACCCATAGCGGCCCCAAGTCCCCCATTGCCACCCTATGACACATTCCTGGGTCTCTTCTGTTCACCCAGCTCTTTTACTCTGTGCTATGAAGAAATGAATCCAAAAGATGTCATGTACATATTGAAAAGCTGGTCTGTGCCATGTAATTTCACACATAAGTCTCCTTTATCTTTACTATATAGCTCTGCAAGGTGGTTTTTTTAAAACCACATTTCACAGACACTAACTATAATAAGAACTACTTTGCATTGTGCACCATTATGAGCTAAAACCCAATGAGAGATTTTATTTGAAAGGCAGTACATCCCTGTGGTCAGTGGCTTACGGGTATGAGCACTGGAACCAAGCTGCCGGAGCTGAAATCTTGCCTTTGTTCTTAGCTGCACATCTCTGAGCAAGCTATTCAATCCTCGTTGTGCCTTGGTCTTCTTGTAAATTTGGGGTAATGATGATAATAATAGTACTTATTGGAAAATCATGTTGTGACAATTAAATAAAATAATTTACCTAAAGGACTTAGAATAGCACCAGACCTTGTAAATTTTCAATAAATATGACCTAGTATCATTAGATGAATTATTATGTTTGATCTTTCAATAACTCTTATGACCACTATTAGCCATAATTCCCAAGTAGGAAACGGGTTCAGGGAGGCTGAGTGACTTATGCAAAATTCACACAATTAGTAAGTTGGGGAACAGGGATCCTTGTTATTTTCCACTAAATCACCTGAATCATGTTGTACTTCCATTTTCCCGAAGCCACAGGTGCCCTGACATTTGATTGATTCCTCCCTTTGGGTGGTAGTTATAGTTAAAATGAACACAGAGCTACGAGTACATTTATTATTATTAATAAAAATCATTATTTCAAAATGGAGGTTCAGAGTAGAAATGAAATGTACCGAGGATGATTAATATATTAACTAAATGCATTAACTAAAGTTAATATAATCACATTTCAAACCAAACTCTTAAAATTGGGGCATTTTACCACGATACCAAGTCGTCCCCTTTTTCTTTTCCTTTTTCTTTTCGAAGTTTGCTTTATAATGATACATGGCACTTTTCTTTCTTAAAGCAGAGCTAGGGTATTTTAAAAATACAAGCAGATAAGGAATGTTGCACAACACAACTAAGGAAATAGGACTTCGTACTAATACCCATAAACCGGCATAGATATTAAAAGTGGAAATCAAATAGAAATTAAAGCAATAACTAAATCCAATGGTTCTAATTCAAATTTCTAAGATCACCCTGCAGAGTTCCAACTACCATTTCCTGACTCCTTATTGCAGTCAAGGAACAGTGCTGTGAGGGCAAATTTTACATTTTCCTATGAGGACCATTTTGTATTTTCATCTACAATGCTGCAGTAACCTGTTGGGCACCATAGATTCTCCACTCCCATTTGTGGTGCAGAGGAAGATGTCTTAACTTTGCACAGTGTTAAAAACTAAGGAAAGGTCTTGAACTCAGAGAATCTAGTCACCCCTGACTCTGGCAAGATGTAAAATGCAGCTATGGAAACCACTATGTGATTGACAGACATTATGTAAATGGCACACACACAGGCTCAGTCAACGAGGGAGGGGTACCAGCATCTCGAAGTGTATGACATGAAAAAAGACCTGTGCCACACATTTATTTACAAAACTGCCTGTTGGGAGAGAAGGGTACCTGCAGGTCTTGAGATAAACTTCTCAAGGACAGAGCAATGTTCTCTTTACCTCTTTGTTCCTTGCACTCAGAGTGCCTCAGCTTGGAATGGGTGCACACAAATGTTTGAAGCTGAAAGGACTCCAGTGCCTGCGGGTGATGGTGCAAAATTCTTAAATTCAGTCCTTCTATTTACCAATAATCATGACCTACACAAACTATTTGGTGTCTTTGAATCTCAGTTTTCTCATTTGTAAAATGGATAAGGACTGCTGTGCCCATCTTATAGAAGAATTTTCATGATTAAATGAACTGATATTGTGAAAATTGCTTTGTACATTGCACATTGCATAATAAGAAGTTTGGTTATTTTAATTACTAGTTCAGTAATGGGGCTTCAATGTGAAAATTAGATTAATTGCATAATTATCAGTGGGTCAAGAGTAGGAATTTCTTAATGGCAGGATTCCTGGATGCAAAACAAATATTGGCATTATACATTTATCTTCAATCCAGTGACAAATGTTTATTTCTGAACTTTTAAAAAAAACATCAGAAAGAACTTACTGAATAATTGGGAAGTTATATCTTATAGGAGGTTGCTTGGATTAAATTTATTTGATTTTACTTCAGAGAAAGATACTTTTTGATTTAAAATTACAGAAATAGATGTTTATTGTATTGTTTATTGAGACTTTAGACAATACAGATAAACAAGAAGATAATAAAAATCAACTGTAATTCCCTTGCCCAGAAATGACTTCATTAATAGTATATTATGTATAGCTTGGTAATTTTTTCTCCCTATATATACATGTATTTGAACATTATATGTAATAACAATGAATCATGCAATACATACTATTTTGCTTACTAACAATATGTTGGGTACATCTTTCCATGTTAATGGATGCAGATTTGTAATATTATTTTTAACAGAGGCATAGTTTTCTCTTATGAGCATGTGGGGTAATTTATTTACCGATGACTCTTTTTAGACATTTATGTCCAATTGGTTTATAATAATGGTGAGCAAAGTTAACATAAATATCTTCATGCTTTTATAATTTTTGCTTAGGATGAGTCTCTCATTGTAAAATTGTTGGACAATAAATTTTAATATAGATTTTATATATAAATATTTAAAGATATAAAGATTTTTAAAGATATTGACATACTCCCAAATTAAACTACAAAACAGATACCAATTTACACTCCCACTACCATTGCAAGAGGTTGCTAGTTTCTATATATTATCATCTACACATTTGATGATATTAAAAAGAACTTTGTCAATCTTATAGGTAAAAATTATTACCTAAGTACTGTTTTAAATAGCATTCCTTTGATTACTAGAAAGATTAGACAATTTTTTATATATATTTATGAGACATTTAAATTACTTCTTTGAAAAAATGGTTTTTTATATTTTCTTAATCTTGTTTTCCTATTTTGATGCTCATTTTTCTGAAAAGTAATCTATAGCTGTCAGGCAGGTAGCCTTTAAAATAGTTTCAAGTGATTCCTGCTTTCTGGTTTTCACACGTTTGTGTAATCACTTCCTCGTGAGCCTGGGCTGGAAACAAGTGTCTTGCTTCTAATGAATGGAAGATGGCAAACATCCTGGGATGTCACTGCCGAGATTAGGTTACAAAGACACTGTAGCTTCCGTGCTTCTCACCTTCTCTTACTTTCTCTCTTTCCCTTTCTCAGTGACCACACTCTGGGGGAGGCAAGTTGCTGCTTTGTAAGTAGCCCTTTCCCCTGTCGGGAAAGACCAATGTGGCATGGAATTAACGTCCCTAACCAACAGCCAGCAAGACATGAGTCCTGCCAACAGCCATGTGAGTAAAGCAGGAAGTGAACATTCTGTGACTTGCCAAGAGTCACATGAATGAGCTTAGAAGTCTATTCTTCACCATTTAGGTCTTGAAATGACTGAAGCCTAGGCCCACACCTTGATTGCAACCTTCTGAGAGAGAAGCTACATACAGATTCCTGATCGACAGAACCTATGAAATAATACCTGCTGCCTGAAGACACTAAGTATTAAGATAATTTGTTACACAGAAAAAGCTAACTAATTCAAGAGGCTTTACAAAAATGTGGCATACTAGATTTTTAGAGATCTCACACCTAAAGATGCTGCATGAAATATTGATGACATATTTCGTAATGTATACATGAGCTGCCAGGAAAATAATGGACGCTCAGAGGCTAGAATGACAAAAGGTGAAAACCCAGTGATTGATAAGCAAGGACTAGAGTCTGTTTTGCCCTGAAGATATCTGCCAGTCCCAGGTGGCTTAGGTCCTGGATTTTAATGGACTGAGAGGATAGTGGCAAAGCCCTGGGCCTGAAAATGTGGAAGGTTTGATTGGAATCCCGTCACACATATGTCATCAAAAGTGTGACATGCTCACCAGGTGACCTAGAAAAAAATTTACCATGCAGAAAGAGATAGTGGTGATATGGCTCTGGCCTGACCTTAGATAGAAAAGAGAGGAGTAAAAAAGAAAAAAGTCTCCCACTGAAATCTCTAGTCACAAACCCACAAAACACAGAGGTCTCGGGCTTGAATTTATATTAACTATGTGATACACAAAATCCCAAGCTCAAATTTAATTTACAGTCTTTCCTGGTTGATAATTATCCAAAGTGCCTAGCAGAAGCAAATGCAAACTCTTTCTGGAAGAACACACGATACATATGCCTAAAATAATAGATACAAGATTGCAAGGCACAGGAGCTCACGAACTCACTAAACAAAGGAGGGAATGAAAAACCAGCAAGAATCAGGAGAACCAACAGAGCATATTATCAAAGCTATAAAAACTGTAGACAATGATTGGACACAAAATATAAAATCAGTATGTTTTATATGTTTATAGAATTAAATATTTTGTTTCAACGGTGTTGAAAGTATGAAGGAATAACATGAGACTATCAAAACTGACTATATTTGAAAAAGAACCAAATAGAACTTTTAGAAATGTGAAATACAGAAATTTCTATAAAAACTCAATGGGTGGACTAAGAAGAAGATAGGACACAGCTGAAGAGAGAATATGGACAACAAATATGAAAAACTGCAGAGGATTTGTCACATAGAAACACAGATGTGAAATATAGAAGAGAGGTTAAGAGACATGGAAGTTAGAATGAAAGAGACCTGCAAACATAAAAGTTGTTCCAGGAGGAAAAAGCAGAAAGATTGGTGGAGAACTGATATTAGGAGAGGCAATAAATGAGAATTTTCCAGCAGTGATCAAAGACACTGGTTAGGAAAGTAAAGCAGCATAAATAAAAAGACACCTACACTTAAAAATCAAAATGAACTTGCAGAAGGCTGAAGAAAAGTTGAAAACTTTAAAAGTTGAGCAGCCAGAGACAAAAAACAAATTATCAATGATAGCACTATAATTAATCTGACAGCAGATTTCTCAAAAGCAACTGCGTTTGTTTCTTGTTGCTGCTGTAACAAATTCCCACAAATTAATGGCTAAAAAAACCCACACATTTATTTTCTTACAGTTCTGGAGGTCATAAATCCAAAACGAGACTTATAGGGCTAAAATCAAGATGTCAGCTGGGCTGGTTCCCTCTGGAGGCCTCAGAGGGCAATCTGTTCCCTGCCCCTTTCCAGTTTCTAAAGGCTGCCAGCTTGTGGCAGCATCACTCCACTCGCTGCTCCTGTTATCCCATATCCTACTACTGACTTTGATCCTCCTGCCAATCTATGTCCCTTGTGATGACTTTGGGCTCATTTGAATAGTCCAGAATAATCTCCCCATCTCAAGATTCTTAACTGACTCACATCTGTAGAGTATCTTTTACTATGTACAGTATCATATTCATAGGTTCCAGGGATTAGATAGAATGTGGACATCTTTGGGATGCCATTATTTTACCTACCATAGCAAACTGGAAGAGAAATACAGTGGTATAATATCTTCAATATGCTGAGACTTGGACTTCTATATCTGGTGAAACCATCTTGTAAGAAATGAGATGAAATAAAGATATTTTCAGAGCAACTAAAATACATAGACAGAGTTTGCTCTCTAATTCACTAGAGAAATATTGAAGAGTGAACTTCAGGAGAAGAAAAATGAACTCAGGAAAAAGATCTGAAATACACAAAGACTGACAAGCAAAGAAATCGGTAAGTACATGGGAGACTTTAAACAAAGACTGGCTGAATGAAATAATAACAAATCACAGGGAAATTAGAAAATGTCTTTTGACAACTGAAAATGAAAACACAACATTCCATAGTTTATAGAATACAATGAAAGCTAAGAGGAAAATGTGTAGCAGTAAATACATTAAAAGAGAAAGATCTCAAATCAACAACTTAATATTACACCTTAAAGAACTAGAAGAACAACAAACTAAACCCAAAGCTAGCAGAAGGAAGGAAATAATAAAGATTAGAGCAGAGTTTTTCTTCAAAAAGATCAACAAAATTGATACACCTTTAAATACACTGACTAAGAAAAAAGAGAGAAGATTCAAATAACTAAAATCAGAAATGACAAGAAGACACATTACAGCTGATTTTAAAGAAACAAAAAGGATTATAAGAGAATATTATGAACAATTAAATATTATGAACAACAAATTAGGTAACCTAGATGTAATAGCTAAAGTACCTAGAAACATACAACCTACCGACATGAATCACGAAGAAATAGAAAATCTGAACAGATTTATAAGTAGTAAGGAGATTGAATCAGAAATCAAAAACCTCCCAACAAAGAAAAGCCCAGCACCAGATGGCTTCACTGGTGAATTCTACCAAACACTTAAAGAAAAATTAACCTCAGTCCTCCTCAAACTCTTCCAAAACACTGAAAAGGAGTCAACTCTTTCAAACTCGTTCAATGAGGCCAGTACTACACTGAAACCAAAGCCAAACAAAGACACTATAAGAAAGCTGCAGATCAATATCCCTAATGAATATCGATACAAAAATCTTCAATGAAATACCAGCAAACAGAATTCAACAGTATATTAAAAGAATTATACAACATTACAAGTAGGATATATTCCTGGAATGCAAGGATAATTCCATATATGAAAATCAATCAATATAGCACACCATATTAACATAATGATGAAGCAAAGCCACATGATAATTGATGCAGAAAAAACATTTGACAAAATGCAATACTCTTTCACGCTAAAAACACTTAAGCTAGGAATAGAAGGAAAATATGGTGATGACCATATATTGTATGTAAAACCACAGCTAATATACTCACTGATAAAAGAAAGACTGCAAGTTTTTCCTCTATGATCTGGAACAAGACGAGGATGTTCACTTTTATTACTTCTGTTCAACATCGTACTGGAAGCCCTCACCAGAACAATTAGTCAAGAAAAAGAAATAAAATGCATCCAAACTCGAAAGATAAATGGTGAAGTAGCACTGTCCACAGATAACATGACCTTATATGTAGAAAACTCTAAAGTTTCAATTTAAAAAAACCAAAAACTGTTAGAACTAATAAACAATTTAGCAAAGTTGCAGGATATAAACCAATACAAAACTTAGATGTATTTCTATATACTAGCAATGAGTCATCCAAAAAGAAATAAAAAAACCAGTTCCATTGATAATAGTATCACAGAGAATAAAATATTTTGGAATAAACTTAACCGTGGAGTTGAAAAACATACGGTGGAAACTACAAAATGTTGAAAGAACTTAGGAAGACAAAGATAAAGGAAAGACATCTGGTGTACATAGATTGGAGGACTCAATAGTAAGATGTCAGTACTATCCAAAGCGATCTAGAAATTCAGTGCAATCCCTGTCAAAATCCCAATAGTGTTTTTGCAGAGATAGAAAAACCTATCTTAAAATTAATATGGAATCTCAAGGGGCTCCAAATAGTTTAAGCACTCAAAAAAAAAAAAAAAAAAAAAAAAAAGGAAGAGGAACAAAATCGGAGGTCTCATACTTCCTGATTTTAAAACTTCTTGCAAATTTACAATAATCAAAACAGTGTTGCACTAGCATAAAAACAGACATATAGACCAATAGAATAGAACAGAGAACCCAGAAATAAACCCTTGCATATATGGTCAAATGATTTTCATCAAGGTTGCTAAGATCATTCAATGAGGAAAGGACATTATTTTCAACAAAGGATGCTATGAAAACTTATATCCAGATGCTAAGGAATGAATTTAGTCCCTTACCTCACACCATATGCAAAAATTAACTCAAAATGCATCAAAGACCTAAACATAAGAGCTAAAATTACAAAACTCTTGCCAGAAAACATAAAGGAAAAGCTTCATGACATTGGATTTGGCAATGGTTATTTGTATATAATACAAAAAGCACAGGTAATAAAAGAAAAATAAATTGGACTACATCAAAATTAAAAAATTTTGTGCCTCAAAACACAATCAAAAGAGTGAAAAAGCCACCTATGGAATGGGTGAAAACATTTGCAAGTCGTATATCTTATAAAATGTTAATATTCAGACTATATGAAGAATCCTACAACTCAACAACAAAAACAGCTCCATGGAAAAAAACGGGCAAAGGACATCAATAGACATTTTTCCAAAGAAGATATGCAAATGGCCAATAAGCAGATAAAAAGATGCTCAATATCACTAATCATTAGGGACATGCAAATCAAAACCGCAATAAGATATCATCCCACACCCATTGGGATAGCTACTGCAAACAAAATAAAACAAAAAGTGTTGGCAAGGATGTGACGAAATTGGAACGCTTGGGTGCTGCTGATGGGAAAGGAGAATGGTGCAGCCATGATATGAAATTTTATGGTTCCTCAAAAAGTTAAAAATAGAATTACTATGTGTCCCAGCTATCCCACTTCTGGGTATATATCCAAACGTTGATTCTCAAAAACATATGTTTACACCCATGTTCACAGCAGCATTATTCACAATAGCCAAAAGGTGGAAGCAACTCTAGTATCCATCAATAGATAAATACATAAACAAAATGTGGTATATGCATACAACAGATTATTCAGTCTTAAAAAGGGAGGGAATTCTGACACATGCTACAACATGGATGAACTCTGAGAACATAATGCTAAGCAAAATAATCCAGTCATAAAAAGAAATAAATATTCTATGATTCCAATTAAATGAGGTACTTAAAGTAATCAAATTCATGAAGACGGAAAGTGGAATTGTGGTTGCCAGAGGTTGAGGGAAACAGGGAATGGGGAGTTGTTTAATGTGTATACACTTTCAGTTTCAAAATGAAAAGCGTTCTGGAGATTGGTTGCACAACAGTGTGAATGTACTTAACACTACTGAAAGGTACACTTAAAAAATTGGTTAAGGCAATATATTTTATGTGTATTTTACCACAAATGAAAATAAAAATTATATATTTTAGTAATCATAATCAATATGAAAGTATTTGCCTTGCCAGTTCAAAGACAAAGATTATTAGATTGCGAAAATTAAATTAAGTTAAAGTTCAATGAAATTAAGTTAAAAGCTCTTTAAGAGACATAACTAAAATGGGAAGACTCAGTAAGGCTGACTGTAGAAGAATAAGAAAGGATGTACTAGATAAATTCCAATGAAAAGAGCTGGGCTAGCTATTTTAATAATATGTCATAGTCTTCAGGATGATAGTGTTTTTAGACTTAAAGAAGGTCACTGATAAAATTAATTTACAGTAAATTTTCAATTTACTAGGAAGTTAAAACATACAAAATTTGTATGTACCCAATAAAAGTATTAACATGGTTTCTGAGCGAAATTAAAAATAGCTAAGATTAAAAAAAAAAAAAACACACACACACATTTAGAAATGTAAAACCACACTAAATAATCCATGGTTTAAAAAAGACAGCATGATGGAAAAAAAAATACTTGAAATTGTAATATATCAAAACTTATGAGCTGCAGCTAAATGTCATTTAGAGGAAATTTTATAGCCTTAACTGCTTATATTAAAAAGAAAAAAGTCAAAAATGTAATCAGCAAGGTTCATTAACTTGAAAAGTTAGGGGGAAACAAAAAAATCAAACCTGAAACAACCCAAAGTATATATAGAAGGAATAAAATAACAAATATGAGAGAAACAATAACAAAATTGAAAATAAAGATATAATAGAGAGAATTTAGAGAAAATCAACAAAGCCAAGAGTTGATTCTTTTCAAAGATTAATGAAACGGGAAAACCCTTTGGCAAGATTGGTCAAAACAAATTTTAAAAAGGTATAAATAAATGAGATTAGAAATAATAAAGTCTCATAAATATAAATGTAGAAAATATTTAAATTAAGAATCTCTTATGAACAATTTTATGCCAATAAGGAAAACAGGTGAAATGTACACATTCCTAGAAAAATGGAAATTATTAAAACTGACCAGAAGAACTAGAAAACCTTAATGGTTCTATAAACATTAAATTGACTTAGGAGTCAATTCCTTAGTATATTTCCACAAATAAAATATAATAAGATATTTTATAAGCAAATTCCATCTGCATTCAAAGAATAGATAATTAAAATCACATAAAACCTTTGTCAGAAAAACGAAGAAATAGGAAACACCTTCCAGCTAATTTAGGGCAGCTAGTAAAACCTTAATACTAAAACCTGAGAAGACCAAGAATGACCAACCTCATTCACAGACATTTGAAAAAATCTGAATAAATATTATCAAAATAGATCCCCAAATATTACTTATTTAGAATTATTCCACAAAAGCAAAACTATGTACCATTAGAAAATTAATAGGGTTATTTGCCAAATTGAGAGATTAAAAGAGAGAAATCACATGATTATCTCAAAAGATGTAAAAGGGGTATTGATAAAATTTTACAATCAGGAAAAGTAGGTAATTTCCTCAAACTAATAAGACCTAAAGTATGCTACAAAACCCAAAGCAGACATCATATCCACTGGTGAAATGTAAAAAATGTTTCATTTAAAGCCTGGAGCAAGATGAGAATTTTCACCATCACCACTTGTATTCAAAATTGTACTGAATATCCTAACCAGATACAGAAACAGAAGTTATAAAGACTGAAAATAAATGCAACTCTTATTGTTCATAGATAATATACCTGATTACACAGAAACACAGAAGTACCTACAGATATTATATTATTAAAATGAATAAGAGCATTTAGGAAGGTAATTAGATATCAAAAGATACCATCAGAGTGAAAAGACAAGCCACACACCGGTAGAAAATATTTTCAATACATTAACTGACAGATTTTGTGTCAAAATATATGAAGAACTTCTACAAATCAGTAAAAAAGAAACAACTGACCCTATAGCAAATTGGCAAGAAATATAAACAAATATTTCAGAGAATAGGACATATGAAAAGACGTTCAACTACATCTGTAGTAAGAAAACACAAATTAAAACCATAATGCGATACCATTCCATACTCAATAGATTAGCTAACATTTTTATTTTTAATGTATAATATGAAATGTGATGAGGAATAGAACAACATAACTTTCATTCAGTCTTAGGGTAAATAATAACCTGGTACAAGAATACTGTAAAATAACAGCATTATTTTATAAAGTTGAATGTATGCTTGCCAAATGACTCAGAAATTCCATTACTAGGTATTTATCCTAGAAAAATTCTTGTGCACCTGAACAAAGAGATATACACATAAATATTCACAGTGGCATCATATGTAATTGTCAAAAAAAAAAGGACACAAACTATATGCCTATTTACAGAAGAACAGAAAAATTAGGATATATTCATACAATGGGATACTTAAAAAATTTAAATGAATGCATTATAATAGCTCTACTTACCAACAAAAAAGTCTCAAAAGTATAATGCTAAGTGAGAAAAATAAATCACAAAAGAATACATATAGGGCCGGCCCGGTGGCTCAGGCAGTTGGAGCTCCGTGCTCCGAACTCCGAAGGCTGCCTGTTTGATTCCCACGTGGGCCAGTGGGCTCTCAACCACAAGGTTGCAGGTTCAACTCCTCGAGTCCCACAAGGGATGGTGGGCTCTGCCCCCTGTAACTAGCAACAGCAACTGGACCTGGAGCTGAGCTGCACCCTCCACAACTAAGACTGAAAGGACAACAAATTGACTTGGAAAAAAGTCCTGGAAATACACACTGTTCCTCAATAAAAAAAAAAAAAAAAAAAAAAAAGTCCTGTTCCCCTTCCCCAATAAAATCTTAAAAAAAACAAAAAAGAATACATACAGTATAATCCTATTTATATAATGTTAAAAGATAGAAAAATGAAGCAATATATTATTTAGGGATATTTACATATATAGAAAAACTATAAAGAAAAATGCTGAGTAATAGTGCTCATAGTATCTATTCTTGTTATTTTTTTGACTTTTTGCAACCATTATTATGTGCTTGCTATTGTTTCAGATGCATTTTACACAGTATAGAAGTTTCCTGAAGCATTGTTATCATTTTTGCTGTTGTTTCATAACTAAGAATCAATGAATAGATGTTGACTTTTATCAAAATCCTTTCCCCATCATCCAATCATATATTTTTCTCCTTTGCCTTACTAATATGATAGATTATATTATTAGATTTCTTTATGTTGAAAATGTTTTATACTCTTTAGTTAAGGCATCACATTGATATACATTTATTGGTTTAATATACTGATGTATTCTATTTGGTAACATTTAATTTTGGAGTTTTACATCTACAATCATAGGTACAATTGGTATGTTGTTTTTGTGTTTTCACTTCTTTGTCTGGCCTTGGTTTTTAGGATATGTTCACATTGAACTGTCAGTTGGGAAGTTGTCTGATTTCCTGTATTTTGAAATCGTTTATATAGAGAAAAATGTTTATTCTTTGAAGGCTTGAAAACTATATTTTAACATCACCTGGACTTGAAGCCAGAAATATGAAAAGTTCTATGAAAACTTTTCATATTTTTCATGGTTACTGGTCTCTTCAGATTTTTTTAAACCCTATTTTACATTTTACACCTATACCAATGTCTAGACGTCAAGGAAAGAACATGGCTTCTTCATCCCCTTTTGCCCCAAGTGACAGAGAGTAAAAGCATGCTCAGAGGTGGATGGGAGACAAATCTTGGAGGTCATATATTCATGAATGTGTATGTGGTGCGGGTGTTGGTGTGTGTGCAGTATGATGGAAGAATTGTCTAGCCTAAAGACCTAGTGTTCTCTGCCTCCCTTTAAGTCTGCAGGGAACTCGATGTGTCATTTAAACACTGGGATTGACCTCAGAAGAATTCTCCTTAGCCCCTCCAGACGGAAAACCTCAGGTAATTATGTGTATCTAGTCCCCCAAACACTAGGGTTCATATTGTGGAAACTGGAACACTCATGCTGAAGGATTCATAGACTCTTAGCCAAAAGTCTTCATCTTACCAGAGGGAAACCAAGTGCTTACTTTATTCCATACACATACAAATCACTTCATATAAGTCATCTCATTTAATTCTCATAGGCTTTATGGAAATATCAGATAAACAAACTGCTTCAGTTCTGAAAAGTACATAAAAATAGAGTTAAAATCACAAAAGAATTCCTGTCATATGGAATTATATTAAAAACCATTTAATGCATAGGATGGACTGCGATGTTTTCTAAACAAAACCTTGAAGTATGAGTTTATTAGGTTCTGCAAAACTTGATAAACTCGTACTACAAAGGAAAAAGAGTGCTGCATGTCGTAGGATAGACCTATTCGTCATCATCAGAGAGGCACCTCCTGAAGTCCTGCAGAAGTACTTGGCGTGGGATTTTCAGATGGATAATGTCCTGCATCAACAAGTAGAAGTAAAGACTGGAGGGGAACTTCCATTGCATGCAGTTACAGGCCAGTAGTGCTCAAACAGCACACATCAGAATCACCGGGGGGCGTTGTTAAAACACAGATTACTGGGCCCCACCCTCAGAATTTTTATTCAGTAGGCTTGGGGTGGTACCTAAGAAGTTGCATTTCTAATAAATTCCCAGATTATGCTGGCCCTGGAGCTACACTTTGAGAACTGCAAATTTTGATAACTAGCTTATTCTCAGTACTATTACTTAACTATAGGAGGCGGAGTCAGTGCTTGCTCCTGTCCTTGGCCATTAGATTAATAGTAACCCAAAGACGGTGGCTTCTTAACAGATGAAGATGCTCTAGCTCCACATCAGAGTCATTTCAGGAGGAAACCAGTAAGTCCATCTGTGCATTTCAAACTCTTCCTTCTACTGCTGAACCCACAGCAGGCAATATACTCTACATTATCATATAATTATAAACACACATATCACTGAAATACAAATTTCACACAAAAAAATACTTACGCTTTTTGCCTGTGAGTCACTCTGATCTATTCAGTTTTTTTAAAACTACTATATAAAATTCACTACATAGTTTTCATGACTCATTAAAGGATTGAAAGTGGCAGCTTAAAAAATACTGTATTAGGGGCTAAAGGAGGATTTGTCCAGGTGGTGCTATGTGAGTGCTAGCCCAATGAAGGGAGGAGTGATTGAGATGGGACTAGTTAATTCATCAAACAGAATGAGGCAAGTCAACCCAGCACATCAGTTGAATTTCTAAATGTACCGAGTTCACAGATTATCTTTCCCTAAATTTGCCAGTTTCATAGACTATCCTTTGTTCTAGTCCAATTCCGCCTGAAATGGATTTTGTGGACTATAAAATATTATTTAAACCCTAAATAATATCAATGAGTATATTTAAGTTCAATTTTAAATTGTGTATTAATAATACTTAGCCAATTAAAAGCTCTATCTTTGCACTGAGAGCTTTCCAAACTTAGTAGCCTCTAAAATAAATCCCAAACATGTATCGAGTTAGCCTATAGGTATAAATAACATGGTATATGCCTCCAAATGTGAAACTGTGGGAACCACACGTCATTTGGGCACATTTTAGAAATGTTGACACCAGTTTTTGACTTCACTGAAGGTATGTGGGTGGGTGAGAGCTGACACCAGCTTAGTAACCTACAGGTATCTTGTAGTAAAATGAAAATAAGTGGTATAATTGCCATGGTGAGGAAATTTAATTATCAGGGAAGTCAGTTTTGCTTGTGAAATGACTGGAATAAAAAAATACATAATTTAAGAGGCCAAAGAATATGCACTGAAATAAACCAAAATACCGTATCTGTAGGAAAACAAGGGAGGGTGGGGTCCCTTCAGCTACTGCTGAGTGAGCAATCTATCGATTTATGTGTCAGATGCAGCTTTTATTGAGTTTCATTCCCAACACAATTGTGGTTTGCAAAGTAGAAAGTGTCTTTCGCCTAACTAATCTGGTAGAGATGAAAATATAGACAGGGAGAAAGGCCAGAACATGCAGGCCATTGCAAAATGATAATTTCTAAAGAGAAGATGGGGAGTGTCAGCTACTTGCGGTGTTCTCTTTGCCAAGCTAGGTGTAGTCTAACTGTTCATAGCCTCCTTCTCCTACCCCACACCTCCTCCTGTGAGAAAAGCTGCCATGCACCACTGAAGAGCCAGAATGAATGCCAGAAAGGGTCCAAGCAACCCTCAAAGACCCACTTGAATCCAACTTCTTGGTCTGATTTCCTTGCATAGTAGCCAGTATAGTTCTAGAAGCCCTTTACCCTGGGTGAGCATGGGTAGGGCTGTTTTCCATAGTGAGAAGAAGAAAACATGAGGAGGGACAGAGAGGTAAAGCCAAGGGTCAGAAATAAAATAGCACTATTTGTCAGATCCTGGAGCAAAGTACAACAGGGGTTGGGGAAATGAGTCAGAACGCAAGGAGGTCAGGATCAGATCTGAAAATCTGGAGATGGGCAAAAGGTGACCAAGGCATTGCTGATGAATGTGACAAGGTTTCTGGGTGTTCATATTGTGGGCTGGATGCATGGCACGGGTTTATAGCTGCTTCAGACTCAGAGCTGGGCCTGACAATGCTACAGCGGAGTCCTCATAACTGATTTGCTAGACTGAGACAGCAGGAGTGGTAGTGAGGGAATGAAACTGAAACCTCTCTAAACTAGGTTCATGGGGTACTTTCAATTGTCAGCCATCATTTTATCATCTTACAAGAGTACTTCTCACACTTATATGTGCTCATGAGTCACCCGGGCATCTTGTTCAAATGCAGATTCTGATTTGGTAGGTCTGGGATGGGGCCTGAGATCCTGTTATTCTTTCAAGTTCCTGGGAGATACGGAGGCTGCTGGTCTGAAGACAACACTGCGAATATAGTAGAAGTTTATTGTAACTGTAGAAGTTTTGCAATCCTTACAGGTGCCTGGCATTGCCCAACGCTTAGATACCAACGTCACAGGTTCTATTCCCGCAAGGTTTCTTTTCAGAAGTTAGAAGCAGAGTAATTTCTTAACTACGTCTGTAACTATACTCCCTGTCACACAAGTACACACACAGTGTCTTTTATTTCACTGTCATTAAATAAAGAACAGAATTCCAAATTGGATTTAAACATCTTGGTCTCCTTTAGAGGGATTTGGTTACCAAACACCAAAGGCCTGGCTTGAAAGGAGAGGGATCGAGACAGAGTAGAGCCGAGGATGGAAGAGGAGAAGAGGAGAGGATTAACATTTATTTAGGGCCTACCATGGCACAAATACTGTGCCAGGCAGTGCACACCATGGCTAAACCTTGCTGAACCCCTACATTCCAAGCACTAGAATGAATACTTTTCATACATTACTTCATTTAATCCTTACAACAAACCTATGTGTTGATATTTAGTAAACTCCCCATTTTACAAAAGAGAAATCTAAGTCTTAGAGAGTTTAAACAGTTGCCTAAGGTGGCAGGGATTCAAAATAGGGAAGATGTGATCTTTCCCAGGGAATGACAATCCAGGGGAGTGTACATCGTTAGTCCCATTTTTTAAAGATGAGGAAACAATTTGTAGGTAATAAAACATGCCCTAACCAAGTGGTTGCTACCCTTGCTGCAAATAGGAAGGACTTTTAAAAATAATATTTCCTCCACCTGAGCTCCACCATCAACCAATAAAGTCCAATCCCTGGAGGTGTGGCCTATGCATCGGCATTTTCTAAAAGTTCCTCAGGTGACTTTAATGGGCAGCCATTGTCAAAAACCATTGCTCTATCTATACTATATTCCGTATGAAGTCCTAGAGAATGCTGAATTATACATGTACATATATTTAAGTTTTTTAAACAAGAGTCCTCCATCAGAACATACTGTAAAATAGGAACATAAGGCAGGTAAGCTCCCTTCATCATTAAGGAATTAAAGATTACTTACCTGCATAATGTGGTATGTTGCACTTTACCACCAGAGCTCAAGAAGACAGCTCTGTTTCTATGAGGGCTGGCAACAATGGTGGAAGGGTCAGGTATTGAACTCTGAAAAGAACAAAGAATACAGCTTGAAACAGATGGAAAGGCAGAGAGTTTGATGACCTCTGTTCATGTATCACTTTGTGCTGCTGTCTCTATTGCAGGAGGACATAGTGAACCCAGTTTTAAAAGTCAGGTCTTCTCAAGTTCAAAGGTATACTACGTATCTCAGCACTTCTTCTCGAGGAGTAAGAAGGCTTTGCTAATACTAAAATTGTTAAAACCAAATTGGTTCTCTTTCTGGACTTTAATTAAGATGTTAGGGTACTACTTCAAGATTTGCGATTGGTTTTTTCCTGGACTCCCACCATTGTGACCCAATGTTTGACAGGAAGACTACGACTTCTATTAACAAGTGGATGTGAACAACACTTGTCCAAGAAACTGCTTTCAAATGGAAATTTGCTGGAGTGAGTGAGTGTGTGGTGTGAAAGTCTGTATGCATCTGTGTGAAGGTGGGGAGGGGTGGATTATAAAAAACCATCGTCTGTCAGGGCAATGTTAAAGGCCAAAGAATTTGATGCATCCAAATCAGCAGACTCATTGGTGATTTAACAGACACAACCAGTTAACCTGTTAGTGGGCATTCCACCATTTTATCTATGGAGGAATGTCCACAGGATGAGAGGTGAATTGGAAGAAAGGGTTTTTTGGTTTTTTGTTTTTGTTTTTTAATACATTTTGAATTCAAGAAATTAGCACAAACACCCTATTTGCTTTATAAAATGTGCTGTAAAGGAGAACAAAATAGTTATACTACCAATACTGCATGTGTATGTATACATGTATTTTTTCATAAATTGCTTCATCATGAGGTTAAATGAGCCATTGATATAATACTAGAAGTAGGATGGTATATATATCAGACATATCTACTCTTTGTCCTAGCCATGAACCCTCGGCTATCTATTAGAACCCAAGACAGTAGAGCTGGTTACTTCTGTTTGGATATCCATATCCTTTTTTTTCACAAGAAGCAAATGGATGTTTGTTTCCTCACACTTAGGCTCCTCTCAGACTTAAGTGTGAATCCCCTAGGAACCAAGACTGCTACCCTGTATCCCCGAAAATAAGACCTAGCCGGACAATCAGCTCTAATGCGTCTTTTAAATAAAAAATTAATATAAGACCAGGTCTTGTATTATATAAGACCCTGTCTTATATTATAGTAAAATAAGACCGGGTCTTATATTAATTTTTGCTCCAAAAGACGCATTAGAGCTGATTGTCCGGTTAGGTCTTATTTTCAGGGAAACACAGTATTACTGATATATTGTTGTACAGCTTATGCCTCAATTTATATTCCTAGATTCCAAGTTATTTAACTTCGCATGTTGTCTCAACTATCTGGTTAGTTCTTGTGTCAGTGGAGAACTGAGGAAAAGAGTCTCTATAAAGTTCTGCACCTCTTGCCTCCAGAAACACTAGTTTTCTAGAACAACTGGGCAAAAGAGAGAGTGCTGGATTTTTACATGCTTTATCTTAAGCAGTATATCTTAAGCAATAGTTTTCCACCTCTTAGCACTTCGATCATCTGGGCCTCAGTTTTCTTCTCTGAAAAATGAGAGAATTCATTTATTCAGCAACTATTTCTTAAGTACTTATCATATATGAGGTGCTGCTCTAGGAGATGCCAGAGTGAAGAAGAAGATCCCCTGCCTTCGTGGAGCTTATATTCTAGTGGGGCAGACAGACAATAAATAAACAAAGACTTGTAGAATATGCCATCAGACTGTGATAATGTTAAGAAGGAAAATACAGTGGTGCAAAGTGGACAGAGAATGATGGGGAAGGGGTTTGAAATTTTAGACTGGGGGCCAGGAATGGCCTCTCTGAGATGGTGACACTATCGCAGAGACCTGAAGAAGTGAAGGAGAGGGGATATGCTTACCCGGGCGAAATATGGTCCAGGCAGGAGGAGACGCAGGTGCAAAGACTGAAGGCAGAACATGCTTGGTGTGATTGAGGCCAGCAGGGAGGCAGTCAGCTGTGGGAGAGTGGTCAGAGAAGGAATCATGGGAGAAGAAATAGGGCCACATTGTTTTGAGCTTCATGGCGATGGGAAGAACTTGGGTTTTTATTCACTATGTGATGAGACGTCACTCGAGAATTTGTGCAAGGGAATGTAATGATCTGATTTATATTTTGAAATGATTTCCCTGGCTGCTCTGAGGTAACTGAAGGAGACAGGAGTACAAACAAAGGACACAGGATGCTATTGCAAGAAAACACAGAGATGAGGGTACAAGCTGTGCAGATGGTGAGAAATGATGGGATAGATTTTGAAGACAGAACAGATTCAGGACTTGCTGAGGGAGGAGACGTGAAGTATAAGATGGAGAAAAGGCAAACATATGGGTTCAGATTGGATGGCTGAATCAAAATTCACTATCGGACATGGTAGACTTGAGATGTGTAGTGCACTTTCAAGTAGTCAAACTTCATAGGCAGCTGGATAGAGAAGGTTGGGGGTTCAGAGGCAGTCAGGGCTGGTAATAAATGTTTATGAGTTGTCATGGTATTTTTTATGTTTATGTCGATGGTATTTAAAGTCAAGGAACTAGATGGGACACCAAAGGAATGAATAGGAAAAAGAGAGCCAAAGACTGAACCCGGGGGCCCTCCAGTGTTTGGGAGTTTGGATCATGAGTGGTGTCCAGCAGAGAAAACAGGGACAGTGTGTCCATTAAACCAGAAAAGAAAGGAGGGAAATCTGGAGGGCGGTAGAACAGTTTTCAGAGTTTCTTTTTAGAGCAGAATAAATCTTTCAAAAATTATTTCTAAATCTGTCTTACAAAGAAGCCAACAAGGAAAACATATTAAATCGTACTGTTTAAGGAATGTGTGTTGAGGGTGGAATTCTACCCATTGGTAGAGAACCCTTTCTGAAGCCATAGCTTTTTGAAGTCCAACTGCCCCATCACTGGGATAGTTCGATATTCCTAACTAAAGCTTCATGTTAATCCATTTCCACATTCCCAGGACCCAGCTGGGAGCAGGAGATTGAGAAATTATACTTTGGTAAACTCTCATAGTGGGCAGTAGAAAGAAGGTAAGATTAGTGGGTGCAATGGACTCAATATGTTTCCCCAAAATTCATCTGTTGAAACACAAGCCCCTGTGTAATTATATTTGGAGTTGGGGACTTTGGGAGGTAATTAGGTCACAGGGTGGAGCCCTTCTGTTGAGATTGGTATCCTTCTAAGAAGAGACAGGAGAGCACTTGCTTCCTCTCTCTATAACATATGAGGATATGACCAGGAAGAAGAGGTTCCTTGCCAAGAACCAAATTGGACAGCACCTTGACCCCAAACTTTCCAGCCTCCAAAACTGTGAAAAATAAATTTCTGATATTTAAGCCACTCGGTGTGTGGTATCTTGTTAGAGCAGCACACACTGACAGAGAGCAGGGAATGGAAACACCATTTCTAGTCCAGCCAGGGGTCTGTCTGCAGCACCACACACCACAAGAGTGTGGCGTGTGAGAAGTGTATATAGCAAATGGCTGCCTGGCTCTTCTGAGCTTTTCTGAACAAGTCTTGCATGATGGAGTTGGGCCAAAGTGCTGCTATAGGGGGTAAACACATTTTCTCCAGAAGCTGGGCACTTTCTCTTCCTTTCATGCTTCCCCATGCTTTCACAGTCCCCAGGCACCAAACCTGGTGAAAGGAGGGAGCTATCAGACTAACAGCATGAAAAATAGATGTAACAATGAACTAGAATGAAGCATCCTACTACCCTGTACCAAAAATACATGCTTTGTGATTCTTCTTGACCTTGGATCTTGATCTTGGGAGACCGCAGGGACTTATTTGCTATGAAAGTACATGGACCTCACTCTCAGACCCAGAGCATAGGGAAAAATTACTTTTCGGACTCACCTCTATAAATGTTCAGAAAATCTGGGAAATTGAGGTTGGTTCTTACCAAGCAATTCATTTTCCTTCTTTTAAAACTATTAGTTCTCAGTGAAATTTCAATTTAAACAGCTGCATGGTGAAGGGCCTAAGCTACAGTTCTTCCTTCTGTTAATTCCCCCCTTATGTCAATGAGTAGCTTCTTAGAGATAGTCGCACATTTGAAAAAAAAAATTTACTCATTTAGTAGATATTTACTGGGCACTTATTAGGAATCAGGGACAGCGCCAGACACTAGCGCACAGGAACCAAGACAAACAAAAGTCTCTGCACTCACGGAACTTAACATTTTGCAGAATTAGGCATGTAAGGGGGAAAATGCAAATGCAATTACAGAGTTCCCAACTGTGATTCGTATAAGTAAGGTAATAAAGCTAATATGATAGAGAGTGCCTGAGCAGGATATTTTGAATAGAATGATCAGGGATGTACCCTCAGAAACAGTGACATTTGAGCTGATGGACAAGCCTGAGGCAGCCCTACAATGACCTGGAGAGGGGTCCAGGCAGAAGGAACAGTGTAAAAGGCACAGAGAGGAAGGCAGCCTGCTATATCCAGGGAACAGGAAGGAAGCCATTGTGGCTGAAACCTACTGAAAGAAAGAAAGATAAAGTGAACAAAGATACAGGCTAACAAAGGACATATATTATAAGATCATATACAATATAGAAAGAAGCTCTGATTTTATTCTAAGGGGAATGGAAATTGAATGCTTTTACGTAGGACTTCATCTAGTTTACATTAAAAAAAAATGTTTTTTAGAAGTAAGTGTAAATTCCCAGGCACTTCTAAGAAATAAAACAGATAGATCCCATATACCCTTCACCCAATTTCCCCCAATGGCACTATCTTACAAAATTATAGTATACGATCCCCACCAGGATATTGACATAGACATAAATCATCAATCTTATTCAGATTTCCCAAGTTTTTTGTACGTGTGTGTGTGTGTGTGTGTGTGTGTGTTTAACAAACTTTATTTTATTTTTAGAGCAGTTTTAGGTTTAAAAAAAATTGGGCAGAAAGTATAGAAAATTTCCTTGTGCCCCCTCCCCTCCTTGCCCCCCCCCACAGACATCCCCACTATGAAGATCACCCACGATAGCTGTAAATTTGTTACAATCCATGAACCTACATTGACACATCATTATTACCTAAAGTCCACAGTTTACATTAGAATTCATTCTTGGTGTTTTACATTCTATAGGTTATGACATATAAGGACATGTATCCATGTTTACGGCATGATACAGAATAGTTTCGCTGCTCTAAAGCCCTCTGTGCTCCACCTATGTATCCCCCTTCCCAAACCCCTGGCAACCATTCATGTTTTTACTATCTCCATAGTTTTGCCTTTCCCAGAATTTCATATAGTTGGAATCATACAGTATGTAGCATTTTCAGATTAGCTTCTTTCACTTAGGCTCCTTCATGACTTTTCATGGCTTGATAGCTCATTTCTTTTTAGCACTGAATAATAATCCATTTTCTGCATGAATTACCATTTATTTATTTATTCACCTGCTGAAGGACAACTTGGTTGCTTCCAAGTTTTGGCAATTGTGAATAAAGCTGCTATCTATTATACGTCCGTGTGCTGGTTTTTGTGTGGACATAGTTTTCATCTCCTTTGGGTAATAGTAAGGAACATGATTGCTGGATAAGAGTAACTTTAGTTTTGTAAGAAACTGCCAAATGTCTTCCAAAGTACTTGTATCATTGTATTCCCACCAGCAGTTAATGAGAGTTCCTGTTGCCTCACATCCTTGCCAGCATTTGGTGTAGTCAGCATTCCAGATTTTGGCCATTCTAATAGATGTGTAGTGGTATCTCATTGTTTTAATTTGTATTTCCCTGATGACGTATGATGGGAGCATCTTTTGATATGCTTATTTTTCATCTGCATATCTTTTTTGGTAAGGTATCTGTTAAGATCTTGGGCCATTTTTAATCCAGTTGATTGTTTTCTTATTGTTGAGTTCTAATTCTTTGTATACTTTGGACAACAGTCCTTCATCCGTTGTGCCTTTTGCAAATATTTTCTCTCGGTCTGTGGCTGATCTTCGCATTCTCTTGGCATTATATTTTGCAGAAGTTTTTAATTTTAATGAAGTCCAGCTTATCAATTTTTTTTCATGAATTGTGCCTTTGGTGTTGTATCTAAGAAGTCATAACTATACCCAAGGTCATTGAAGTTTTCTCTTAAGTTATCTTCTAGGAGTTTTATAATTTTGCATTTTTACATTCATATTTGTGATCCCTTATGAGTTAATTTTTGGGGAAGGATGTAAGATCTGTATCTAGATTCTTTTTTTTTTTTTTTTTGCATGTGGATGTCCAGTTGTTCTAGCACCATTTGTTAAAAACAATATCTTTGCTTCATTGTTTGTCTTTGTTCCTTTCTTAAAGATCAGTTGACTGTATTTATGTGGGTCTACTTCTGGACTCTCTATTCTGTCCCCTTGATCTGTTTGTCTTTTTTGTGTGTATGTGTGTGTGTGCCAATACCATATTGTCCTGATTATTATAGCTTTATGATAACTCTTAAAATTGGGTAGTGTCAGTCCTTCAAATTTGTTATTCTCCTTCAATACTGTCTTGCTATTCTGGGCCTTTTGTCTTTCCGTTTAAACTTTAGAATCAGTTTATCAATATTCACAAAATAACTTGCAGAGATTTTGATTGGAAGAGAGACCAGTAGAAATGTTATTGAGGTTATTGCACCAGTTTGAGATGATTACTCTAAATGTTGCCATTGGTGCAGGTGTCCAAGGAAGTACTTTCTCTCTGGGTGAAATATTATTTCTTACCCTTTTCACCTGAACTCCTTCTCATACTTTATTTTGTCACTTTTGTCTAGAAGCCTGTGACCCTTAAGACTGGATTTCTGATTTGCTCCAGTGATCGTCCACATAACCCTAACTTCTCTCCTTACAGAACTAACCACACACATTTGTAATTGCTTGTTTACTTGCCTGCTCCTCCCATTACACTGTAAACTCCTTGAGAGCAGGAACCATATGGGACTCCTGTCTGTATACTCAACCCCTCATAGAGTATCTGAGACTATTAGACCCTCAGAAATTACTGACTGAATAAGTAAATTTTATGAGATATGCGTGAGATCTTACAAGGGCAAATTGTCTTCCAAAACACAGTTTATTCCCATAGACATTATCAAAGTGTATCAATACCAGTATGTGACAAATTAAAATTTAATTAGTAATTTAAAACTTGATTTTCGATTTAAATTTGCTTTCAGTATATTCTACTGGAATTTGGTAATAAACAATAAAAGAAACATTAATTGGTGTACGTAAAAGTACTCTGTGTGTTACTGCGAGTTTTTTTGTTTTTTAATGCTGTTTCTGATCACTTCTGAACAGAAGAGAGACAGAACATTGCGCAGAGAAATTATTCTGGTGCTTCACATCATGGGGGTTAAAGAATTTAAAGTGTTCAGGAAAGTCGATTAAACATAGAGTCAAATAAAACAAACTTTCTTTTAAAAGAAGACTAGGCATGCCTTAATATGCTTAATACACTACTATATATTTATGTACGTAACCTAATGATATAAAAATGAAAAGGTGTCTGACCTCTGATGAAACGGACAGAGACAGAGCATTGAGGAGTAGGAAGGGCAGGGGCCATGAAAGCGTGCTCAATTGCTCCTTGGACCTGGAGCATACTTAGGGGAAGCAAGAGGACAATATAAAATCCTAGGTCCCAGTCATTATTTCAACTCAGAGGGCACTATGGATTAATCACTTCGGATCCAAAATAAGTTCTGGTTTTGATTTTCTTGAGGTTTCAAAGGTAACACACCAAAACCTACTATTTTTATATTCCAAGGAAATATAACCGAATCCACAACACTCATGTAACGCCAAAAAAGTGGCCCAAACAGCTGTTGCCGCTGAAACCTTTATGTGCTGATTGTAATTCGGAGGAAACTTTTTTGGACAAGTGTGGATGAGGGCTTTCTGCACAGGATTGAATGTTCCAAGTGCTGACACACAGGATGACAGTGTGACATGGGAATCAGTATTCCAGGCTACGTTACTTTAAAAAATAATGTATGACTGCTTCCCAAGAAAAACATACCAAAGAGCCAGGCCTGCCTCTGTGTTTCTGTCAAATGCATAATTGTACTAAGATTCTTTCAAGATAGAGTAGTGGGATTTTCCCACATTACAGTGGCCTGCTGCTTTATAAATAATCTGGCTCCTGTTTTTATTAGATGACATTTTAGGGAATGATGACTTACTCTGTAAAAGTATGATAGGAAGAAACCCTAGCAGTGAGATGCAAACAATGACCTTGAATTTTCCAAGGAATGATTTTTCACTAGAACCACAAGATGGCATTGTCTACTGTGGGACGGTGCTCTGACACTCGGCAAGAATTGACAACAAAGAATGGAGACAGAGTTGTTTCATATCCCTCGTTTCACTTGGAAGATTTAGCACCGCCCTTCCACATCAGCTTTATTCACTGTGTGTTGTGTGGTTGTGGCGAGAGTTGGGCTGTAAAGGAGGAGAAATGGGTGGAAATGAGTCTTGCGCAGCCTCAAGTAGGTCACTGAAGGGCTATGATGAAATACAGAGCCACGGAAGTTTCTGTAAGAACAAAAGTCCCAACTCCCATAACACCAGATTTAAAGACTCAGCTTGTGTTTCCACATCTACACAGAGGATATTTAGATGTGATGCCCCAATAGTTCAAGCAAGTCAGATATTTGTTTAGAACAATCATACCCAAGCATCACACCCAAATGTCCACTATACTATGTGTAGAATGGAATGTAGTCTCTCATCTCGCGTCTCCAGTCTCTGCACATGATGCCATAGTGTAAAGTATAAGGAACAAATTCATAGAAAGTATAATACATACATTGAAACTTGTACTTTAGAAAAGTTGCTCATTTTAAGCCTCATGACAACCCCATAGGTAGATTTTACAGATGAGGAAACTAAGGCTCAGAAAGGCGAAGTAACTAGTCTACAATCATAATGTGGTGTTCTGTGATTATTCTCAGACTAATCGAGTCCTAATACCCATGTGCTTTGCACATTACTGTACTGTTTTCAAATAGAAAGATACTGTGCAACTAAGCAAACCTGAAACAATGCCAATGTTCTCTTTTTATCTTCAGTGTACCTGTCTGTACCGAGGGGTTTGGTCACAGGTTTTGAGCACCCGTATAGGAGAAACTATGTCTGCCCCATGCTTCTGTTCTTCAATGTTCTGGTTAAGATGTCCAGTCAATATAAAAATAAGGCAATTGGATAATTTTACTTTGTCTTTCATCTCACCTAAGAGGCTGACCTCTGGAGACTGCATCATCTGGGCTTCAGTTGGGTTTGTCCAACGTGAAAGCACAAGCAGAAGATCCCATGGAAGAAGAAGAGAGAGGTTGGGGTATGTATAACTCACACTTCTTCTGGATTTATCACAATCATGCTAATCACTGCATCTTCCTATGATTTCTATTGTGGTGTCTCTTCTTTGGCTGTAGTTCTCAACTGGGCTCTAGGAACTCCATTCCTACCCTTGCCCTATTGCTAGTGCCTAGGTATCTCAATACCCCTGGTTGGTTCCCTTACCTATACACACACCTCTATAATTTTTTGTTTCATTAAAAATGTATTTATAATTCCCTCACAGAGATGGCATCTGTTTTCTGTTGGACCTTGCGTTATAAAGGCAAGAGAGAAAGAAGAGCTTCCACTAACCTAAGCATCACCTTGGGTAGCCTCACAAACTACAGAGCTGGGTGGAAGCGCATTTGACATCAAGCGGATGGAGTAAGCTTGTGGAGAGTCACCTTGCACTTCTGAATCCCTATGAAAGATGGATATTGTAATGGCTGCTTTGCCTATGCTTAATGAAGACAAGATACAATTCAACCCAGCAAGTATTTTCTTGAGTTCCTATTATGTGCCAGCACTGTGTTGGAGTAGAAGCCACAGAGGTAAAAAACAATCTCTTCCCTTAAGGAACTCATAATCTAGAAGGGAAGATAGAGAAGTGAGTCAACAATTCCAGTGGAGATATGCTGAAGAGCCAGAAAGGAAGCATCCTTTATTTACAGTTTGGGGGAAGATGGTACTATTCAGGATAGCTTGGCTTTGAAATGGTAACAACTCAACCCTGAAACCGAAGGGGCTTAACACAACATGATTTACCTGTCTGTCTTTCTCGCTTGTTAATTAATATTGGGCAGCTTTCTTGTAGCTATATAATTTGTAACATGTGGCCTCCAATGTTCTATGTCAGAGAAAGAGAGGGATGGAAGCAACACATGAATGGGGTTGGCCCATAAGTAACAAAGTCACTTTTGTTCATAGAAGTCACAATTAACTTTTGCCACAAGGATTCATGGGATTTTTTTTTAGAGGAGGTGACAGTTGAGGTTGGTCTTAAAGAATAAGAGGAAATTATAGATAAGAGACCTGATGATAAAGAGAGGGAAAGGTGTTACAGACAAAGAAAAGGACATGTTTAAAGGTAAGGTACCAAGGAAGTATGGAGTCTTCAGGGAAATGCATATATTTTGGCATGGGTGAAACCCAGGAGGCCATGAGAGGGTGAGGCAGGAGAGGAAGGCAGTAGTCAGGGGATAAAGGGCTTCATTTGTCATGGGTAGGATTTGGATGCTCATCCTCAAGGTTTGAGGAGACATTATAAAACTTCAAAGGTGGGGAAAGTAACATGAGAAACATACAATTTTAAAACAATTTTCCTTCTACCAGGGATGAGAACATATATCAGAAGGGAGAGAACTGGAAAGCAAAGGGACTCGGGTATAAATCCAGACACAAATGGGAAGGGCCAGAAGAAAGGAAGCAGTGGTGGAGTGAAGAGAGTGTGATGGATTTGGTGCTACTTCAAGTTAGACTTCAAAAAACTCTGTAACCTTGAGGGGAAGCACAAAGAGTCTCAGATGAACTTCACGACTTCTGACTTATGTTCATGAATGGAACCTGTTATGTCCCTGAGCCAGGGAGCGTATATTGAGGAGCAGAAGACACAGGGGACAAATAGAACTCCCTTTGAGACATGACGAGGTTTAGGTTCTACAAGATGCACAAGTGGTGATATCTAATAAGTAATTGACAAGATCAAGACCTTGGCTGTAGATACAGAACTGAGAGTCAACATAGGTGGTCACTGAAACCTGGAGAATAGGTGAGGTGTCTATGAAGAATGGATAAAAGAGCTCAGGATGCACCTCTATGAGATATGACAGGGAGTGGGTACTAGTAAATAATGAGCTCCAGGGGAAATCTTGATTGATGGTAATCTATGAGTACAAAGGCAACACTCAGAAGTGAAACATGGATCAGTATGAGGGAGAGCGTGAGGGTGAAGGAAAAGGATATATTATCAAATGATTAGTCTGTGAGTGGAAGAAAAAGAGAAAAATAATGAACTTCACGTTGCAAAAGAGGTCCTCATAAGTCAGAGAGACACAGGTAAATAAGGCAGCAGATCTGAGAAGGTCTGAGTCAGCAAATTAAAAAGGGCTGAGCATGCAACTATGAAAACATCTGGGTTAATATTCCTGAAAACAAATCAGTTTGTCAGTGTTCTCTCTTCCTAATGCCTGCCAGGTGGACCGGGGTTCAGACATTTTCCTAACCTCTGGTGCACTATATAGAGCAAATCTGGAAACTTTAATTTGATAAATTTGGGAATTTCCCAGGCAGCAAACCTAAAAATCTCTAAGTAAAATATATATATATATATTAATTTAGGGCTTAAGATATACCATGTACAGACCCAGTGTCTTATGTTTGCTACCTCATTTAATTCTTTGAAGAGGGTATTATTATTCCCATTTCAGATATAAGAATCAAGGGCTCAGACAGATAATGTGGCACATCTAAGATTGAACAGCTGGCAAAGGACAAAGACAAAGCAGCGGCCACCAGCGATCCTACCTCCTATAAGTTCTCAAATCAGAAATACCCCTAATCAATAGATCGCTGAAAATTAACAGGTGACTAAATTTAAAAATCACTGACTCTAAACCTTAAAATTATGATCTATGATTTTCTCACACCTTCTTCATTTGCCATTAATGTCAGTGGTTCCTCCTTCTATTATTGACTCTTTAAAACACATGAACATTAGTTATTAAGCAGCACCTCACTCCACCCACAGATCCCTATTTGACTTACTCTAAGTGCAAGAGGACTAGAGACTAGAAAACTAGGTACCCAAGTAACCCCTGCATAGGAATGATCTTTCAAGTTATGCAAACATGCCCTCTTCCCATTGGCTCTCCTGTTTATACATCCGTGGTGACTAGAGGAATGGGGAAATAGTAGTCCAAGGATTTAGAGTGTTCAGGAAAACCAATTAAACATATAGAGGCAAGTGACAACAAACGTTTTTAAAAGATGGGAGGCGGTTGGGAGGGGGTTGATAGTAGTCATGGGGTGTAGGGTAGAACATAAGGAATATAATCAATAATATTGTAATAACTATATGTAGTGTTAGATGGGTACTAGATCTAGTAGGGTGATAGATGGGAAGGGGGTTGGGGCAGGGTGAAAAAGGTGAGGGGATTAAGAAATACAAATTGGTAGTTACAAAATAGTCACAGGGATGTAGAGTATAGAGAAGATAATCAGTAATATGGTAAAAACTATGTATAGTGCTAGGTGGTTCTAGTCAGGGGGATCACTTCCTAAATTATATAAATGTCTAACCGCTATACAGTACACTTAAAACTAATATAATATTGAATGTCAACGCTAACTGAAAAATTTTAAAAGGGGGGGAAGATCAATAATATTGTGATAGCGAGGTACAGTGTCAGATGGTTGCTGGACTTAATCGCGATCTCTTTAGCAGTGGGATATAATCAATAATGTGATAATAGCTGTATAGTGCTAGGTGGGTACTATTGATTTCCTTAAGAAAAATGATTTGAAACAAATATATAGACATATGTTGATAGTCATTAAATGTGGGTGGTAGGTTCACTGGCATCTAGATATTGTTCTCTATACTTCTGTGTATGTTTAAAATATTTTATGATTAAATATAATACTCATGATATCCTGTGATGTACTGGGAGAAGGAAGTTATGAGCTAGTTCTGAGAACCGGGGAATTATTCTTCTAGGGATAAAGATGCTAAAAATGCAGTGAAATGCTAACTTTCACTGTGCAGCTCTGAAATATTTTATCCTCCCTCTTCAGATCATTGCGCTTACATCCAGCAGTCTCTATCTTCCCCAGCCCTGATCTGTTTTCCATTATCCTTATCTCTGTCTAGTCAATGGCATTAGCTACTGGTTACATCCAAATTCGGGCAAAGCCAGTTCCAAAGTCTAGACATAGCCACAGGACAACATGTAAAAGGAAAGAAGGAAGGAAAGAAGGAAGGAAGGAAGGAAGGAAGGAAGGAAGGAAGGAAGGAAGGAAGGAAGGAAGGAAGGAGGAAAAGAAGAAGGAAGGAAGGAAGGAAGGAAGGAAGGAAGGAAGGAAGAAAAGAAGGAAGGAAGGAAAGAAAGAGGGAGAAATTGGTTCCCCACCAAGGAACCTAAAACATTCTCAAGGAAAGAAAGATTATTATAAAATGCTAGGCCCAAGAAGAACTGTAAGAATTATATAGAACAAATCCTAATTTTACAAAGAAGGAAATCCTCCAGAGAAGGGCTTTTCTCAGTTATAAAGACTAATTAATAGTGAGGCCTGGACATGGGAGAGGACCCAGACTCCTACTCCAGGAATCTTCGTACAGCAGCACCCGTAACACTAACAGAATTTTGGAGCTAGACAGGAGCCTGGAGGTCATCCAATCCACATCCTTTCTACTATAAACACAAGAACCAAGATTTCCAATAATCCTCGCACTGAAGAGTTTAAGTTTCCAAGCCAGCTTCATCCACTAAAAAAATTATGGTTTGTAATTAATGAATCTGAGAATCTCACTCTTGAATGTAAAAATTGCTAAATCACTTAATCTGTGAATCAACGAGTGGAATGAATTCTGAGAACCATTGTGTCGTCTAATGCAAGACTCTCGAGTCATCTCTGTACTTTGCTCTGTTCTCTGTTTGGCAGCTTTCTCCATCTTCTCTGTCTAGATCCAGAGCAATACTGTTCATCCATCAATTCACCGTCCACTTCCTTTGAAGTTTTCCCTGTCATGCTGATGTTGACTTGGGTCCCCCTTTTCTTTATCATCACATAATTTTTGGAAGTGACTAAAAATAAAATCATATATGATAAGAGTTATAACACAATTTTACCCTCTCTCCCCCCGCCAAATTACAAGTGTCTTGGGAACATGTGCCATGGTCTGACTAATCAGTGAAAAATAGTGCACGGTCAATAGATATTTAGTGAATGAATTAAAGCCCGTAATGATTCATTCTCAGTGATACTTATGTTTCCCAGAAACAATTAGATTTACTCAGTATTATTACTGACTCCTAAATTCTTAGAATTAATTTTGGTCTATGATAAAACTCCCCATAGATTGTATTATGAAACAAACTTTGAAGAGCTCTGGCAGAGCATTCTTCCTTCAGTTGTGAGTTGGACAGAGATGGAATAGTCTACCTCTAGAAGCAGTTCTCCATTCATAGGAAATGTTTAAGAAGGAGTGGAAAACATTGAGGAAAAGGTGTTTTAGAGGAAATTTGAACACCGGATAAGGGTTGGGCTAAGTAGCCTTCAATATTCCTTCTACCCAGGATATCTCCTGAGACTCAGATTGTTGGTAGAAGGACCAGTCCATCAGTCCATGAGTTATTCACTCATTAGCAGGAACAGGGGAAACACAAAGGAGGAGAGACATGATAGTAGCTTAGAGGAACTGAGTCTAAGAGAGAAACATACTCAATTCTTTGAACAGCCATAGAAAGAAGCAGGATCACCCTTTTCTGGGTTGCCCAATAGGCAGCATGAAGTTAAGAGAACGTTATGCAAATACTATGCCAATGGTAGAAAGAACATTCTAAGAGCTAAACCAGCGTAACGTGGAATAAGCTCCCTAATGTAGGAATGAGTTCACTTTTCTTAGAGGTAGTCAACAAAGAGGTTGATGACCAACTGCTCGGGATGCAGTTGGGTGGATTTTTATTCTCATTGGAAGGCCAAGTTATATTTAGAATGTCCACATATCCTGGTTTTCCCAGGAAAGATCTAGTTTACATCTGTTTTTCTAGCATAATTATTAGTTCTGCCCCATTTCACTTTTAAAAATATTCCAGTTTGGAAGATAAATCATACGGTTGCCCTACCTATATTAGATGACTCTAAAATCCCTTTCAACTTTAATAATCTTGCTCAATATTTTGCATAGGGATAGGGATTTTATAAAAGAAGGAGCATGTTGGTTGGGTTAGAGAAGGGGATTTTGGACTGAAGGAGATATTCCCTAAGATTTCATTGGATTATCTCTTTTCTTCCACGACTACAACTATCACTATCTGTGGAAAAAACCTCAAACCCATGTATTTAGCTCTATCATCGCTACTAGGTCATGAATTCTGACTGACCTTATGGAGAGTATCACTTTGATGTTCTATAGGCACCTCTAATGCAACAGTTTGCATAGTTTCAGGAAAATACTGTAAGAATTTGTTACAGGAGACTTTTCTGAAAATGCATATCTTTCATAACAAAAATTCATATGGACATAGTAATAAAATTAAATACGTTTATTAATATTACATGTTGATTTACAACAATTTGTGCAAAGCTTCTTGATCTTATCGCAGAATCCAAAGAATTGTACAAAGTGAGAATATTCTATGGTCAGTCTCATACTATAACAAAAGATTAAAGTTCTTAGCCTGGTGCTATGTACTTTTTGCTTCCTCAATACACATTTAAATGATAATGGAGTCTTCAAATGGGAAAGTGTGGGTGTTGGAAATGTATATATTTTCCTGTCTCTAAGTGATATTTTTGAGTATCAGAGCTGAAGAAGGGTCACAGACTTTAACACATATTCAAAGTTTTGTCATAGCTCTCTCCAGGGTGCCCTTGAGGAAATTTGAAAATGTCTATTGTGAAAATGAAAACACTGCTTGTGGCTGCAGCCCAACAAATTCTTTGGAGAAACACTAGTGAATTATTTAAGTAAAAGGGCCAGAAACTAGGCCAACTTGCCATGGTATGGATGTGTTCGGCATCAATGTGTGCCATCTGACGCAACTCATCTCATCCCAGAGAATTAAAAATTTCAAGAGTTCAGAGTTATAAAGTCCTAAAATTGTTGAAATGCCTGGGGTTTGTAATCCAGCACTGGAAATGATGGCATTTCACATCACCTGGGCACTCATTAGAAATGCAGAATCTCGGGTCCCACCCTATCCTGCTAAATCAGCATCTGCATTTTGGAGAGTGTGGGAACTTAAAAATTCTCATCACAAGAAAGAAAAAAATCTGTAACTAAGTGAGATGATAGATGTTATTGTGATAATCATTTCACAATATATACATATATCAAATCATTATGTTGCACATCTTAAACTTACATAATGTTATGTGTCAATAATATCTCAATAAAACGGAGGGTGGAGGTGAGAAACACTGGTCTAGGGCACTAACTGACAGGAAGCCTATAGGCCTGGATTCCGACCAGACTCTTCCAATCATTGTAGGACTTAAGTTGCAGGATTAAGCCACACATCATGCTGACACAGAGGTGGGACCCCTATATGTTCATTCCTTTGCTTGTACACTGTACAAAATCTGTCCCAGCCTTGGTCAGCCCAGAAATGGGCTTCTCTACCCATCTCCTGCAACTCCTTTGAGCTTGACTGGGTGTCCTTCTTAGAAAATATCCACAGACCATGACCTAGAAAGACCCATTTGGTCCATGACTCATGATCATTGACCCTCCCTCCAGCTTCCTTCTGAAGATTTGTAAAAGCTTTTCCCTAGGGGGACAAAAATCCGAGAAGCAGAACCTGGCTCTGTGTTTTTCACACAGCCTGTTCGAGGCTTTCGAAGAGCATGAAATGTAATTAACACCGATGTCAAATCTGCAGTTGTTCGTTATGAGGTTATTCAGTGCTATTGTTACCTGACCTATAAGCAGCTGTTGCCAAATAATGTAAATTGTCACTGGAATCTGGAATTATTATATACAAGTGAAATAAATCTGCCTCTCAAATTGCCACAGTACAGAATCCTTCCCTCTCCTGCTCTCAACCCTCGCCGTAGTCTGGTCATGTAAAGCTATAGTCACACGTCTCATTTTCTTTATGCAATTTCTCTTTTTAAATTTTTTTCCCCTGAGGTTCCGCTCTATTAAACATTTTTATTCCTGCAACCCAGGATTTTTGGCTATGTAAGACATAGTAAAGAGGTTAATCTGAGCTGCAATAGATCAGATCTGTTACACTCATTCAGATTTATCTGACTCCTTTGCTGGTTCACCAGCTTGAAATCTTTGGCACTGCTTCAGGCCATGTCTTTAGTAGAGAGGGGTTTTTTTTGTGTGTGTGTGTGTTTTTTTGTTTAATTTTATTTTAAAGGTTGCTCTGTTTTCATTACAGATGATATGGTTGAATCTCAAACTGCCACAAAGTAAAACGCATATACTAAATTTGATAGATATTTTTCCCCCTGGGGCCATAAAATTGGAAACAAAAGCAATTTAAGGAGCTCTTTTCAAACTTCTGGGACACGCACTGGAAAATATATTACATTGGTTGGCCTTATTTTTGTTCTTGGGTGCCGGAGACCTGAAGGCAGCAGCTGTTTTTTGCATATGCTGATATTATTCCTACCGTGATAAATACAGATATACTGCGTGCTGGACCGAGAGAGGCACTGGTATTCGGCCTGGGCTCTCTGGCTCCTCATCAAGGCAAGGATGCTGGAGCTGGCACACAGAGGAATTACTCAGTGAGGAAAAATACCAAGAGGTGGTAGAATCCCTGCCGTGAAGGCAAAGAAGAGAGAAGGCAAAGCTGGAAAAGCCCTTGCTCTCCACAGGAGAGTTGGTCATACTTCCCAGGTTCCCGTGCTTGTCCAGGATTTTGGAGGTCATTTTGGGCTTCTTGATTATCAGGAACAACTGACTTGAAGATGTTTCAAACTGGGTATTGGTGGGCAGTAAGTACACAAGTGCAATGAGTCTAATAGATTATATGAGAGTTTTTTCTGATAAGATGATGCAATCTTTGCCACTGATGAGTTTGGCTTTGAATTTCAAGCAGGCATAATGCTGGATAATTTAAATTTGAACTGTATTGATTACAACATGATTGGCAGTCCCTGGGGTGTTGGGCGAGCATCTGCCCCTAGGAGGTAAAGCTTTCCTTACCTTACAGAGCCCATGAGAGAACACTACCCAGGGCAAGCTGGGGCGGCTCAACACCACATTTTTGTGTCTCGGTTAGTGACACGGTCTCATCTCCAAAGAGTTTCTCTCCCAATCAGAGACAAACAACCCAACATCTTTGGAGCCCTTTATCCCAAGATACGGAGGGGAGACACTTGGAAGGTAACAGAGTACTGACTCCTGTAATTTCTTCAAGTTCTTCTGTCTTTAAGGTAAAAGGTGTCTGCAATACCTTTATGCTCTGAATAATTATTTTCCACAAACCAATCCTTTGTCATGTCTTAGGCTGTAGAAGCTGAATCTCAGGGTTGAATGCAGGGCAGAATCATGACTCCATCTTTCCTCAAGAAGAAACCTTGAAGCAGACGTAGGAGGCACCAATACCTTAGTTTTCCAATTGGTTTTCCTTATTTCTCTGAAGCCCAGAGATCTAAGCCTCCTGGTCACAAAGGTCCTATTAAATCAATGTTCCCTGCTTTGTGGCTCTGCTGTGTCAAAAGTCCTGGCTGTTTCTAGAAAAAAAGCATGCCCAATTTTACTTATACATACAATTGTTTTGAATCCACTTGTCTGCCTAACTTCAAAGAAAGCATTTGTTTACAAATTAGTCCCCAGTATTTTTTCACTTGGCCTATAAAGTCACTGTGGCTGTGGAGACACTGACAAAGGTGGGGTCAGGCCATCCTCCATGTGTCTTTCATCTCCACCCAGAAGTCCACTGAAGGGACACTCAAGCATCCCATTTTAGCGTCTGGGAGACACAATTGCTAGGGGAAATGACTGATGGATTACCATGCTGGCTCTGAGGGGGCTGCACAGGCATCAATGTCTCATAAAACTTGTTTTGTTTTTGTTTTTTCTTCCAAAAGATGAAATGAAATCAACTGGGAAGAAGAGCTGCTTACTTGCTTTTATTTTCAAAATGCTCCCGAGGTCAAATAAAAAGATACTGTCTTTTAAAATACCACTCTGACTCCTCTGAAGTTTATGGGGTAACCTGGATTCACAACCCATTGGGTTATGACTAAAAATATTAAGCACCACGGATCTGCTTCTCTGCCACTTGTGCTTTTTATTGTAAAGCAAATTATCTTTGTGATTTCTATAGGAACACACAACTGAATTACCAAAGACTTGTATGAGCATTGTTGGCCCTAAATTTAAAAATGGGTAATTTTTAAAGCTTCATTTATAAGTTGATTTTTTTTTTAGAAGTCAGAACCCATTCCACAAAGAACTAAGATTAGAAATTAAGCATAGGACTCCTCAAAATCTCCTTAACCCATAATGTATTTATATTATTCTGTGCTTTCAACATAATATAGTTAATAAAAAAATATAAAATAACTTTTTCCACTCTGAATAGTTTTTGTGTGAAAACACATTTTTTAATTAGAGGAAGATGTGGAAGCCAGTGGAAACTGATAAACAATTGGACACTTTCCAAGGCTTCAGGATATAATGACAATTGGCAAATTTCAAAACGTGTGGTGTTATTTACTTAATCAGATGTGTTAACAGTCATGCTTATCAGATCATGTTGGGCTCTTCCTTTTTCTCTTTTAATCTTAATTACATCTAAAAAAAAGAGGAAAAGAAGAAAAATGAGAGGAAAAGCAGAAAAAGATTTTTTTCTGTGGTGTCTTAGGTGAAAGTTGGACAAGACATATTACAAAAATGCAGTTACCTAAGAAAGTGTTGGTTCATATGAAAAAGAGACTGACCTGAAGTGTGAAATTAACAGATCTGTGGTCAGTAAAATTGCTAAAAAGCACAGAATATAGTCTGTGCAAATCCTCCTTGAAAGAAAGAACATTATGGTAAACCAGAGGTTCTCAAAGTTTGCTTCCCAGACCAGCAGCTCTGTTTTACTACACAGCCTGGAAGCTTGTCAGAAATGAAAGTTACAGGGTCCAACCCTAGACCTGCTGAATCAGAAGTTCGGGGAATGGGGTGCAGCAATCTGTGTTTTAACAGGCTGTCCAGGAGACCCTGCAGGCTACAATTTGAGAAGCATTGCGCTGTGGATTGGGGAGTTTCCTAAATGACCACCAGGTGGCTCTGGTGGTCAGGACAGACAGGCTAAGGAAGGAAGTTTGGTGGTGCGCACAGAATTAACGCTACTCTTAAGTAGCTCTGTGGAGGAAGATGACTTACTTATCTGTTGCCTTAAAAAAATCTTTTCCAAATGGTCAAGAAGAAACGATAAATTAATCGTAACTCACCAACTAAAATTATGGGGCATCTCGAGGTTTGGTTTTTATGTCCAGGGTTTGTTTGCAAAACTGTATATATTTATTAATATGTAGAAAACACAAAATACCTGTTTTCTGTACTGTGATTGCATACAGTATTAATGTTACCTAAAAACATTAATTTAGACACTTAAATCATATCAGAGCTATACCATGATTCAGCTGGCAAAATTAGAAATTAACCCTTAACACGATGTGGGGTTCCACTGCATTTTTTGCCCATCCTTGCTCTAGATCCAGACTTCACTCCTTGAATCTACTTTTGGCTTTGTCTCTGGTACATCCCCTCCAGTTTTTCTAGTTTTGACCCTATCTTTTACTCAACCTCTGCTATTTCTCATTCCCGGTTTTTATAATAGCAACTCTACCTTCATCCCCTGGCTCCCTACTTAAAGGTCAGGTACTGGAGATTTAGGATGGCTTAGGTCCGTTCCATGGGATGGGGCAGCAGAGAGGGGAGAAAGCTAGAGTGGAGGCCCTCTACTCTAGCAGCCCTTGGACTAGGTGGATTTTTGTGTCTGTCATCTCAAGATACTATTATATAATAGTTCAAATATTTCTAATAAAACTGTAAACTTATCAAGGAAAAAGCACAATACAGCTCAATATAAATATTTTGGATTTCTTTTTTGTTGTCGTTGCACCATGTTCCTTATCAAAAAGGATTCTTCACCCACAGGGATTCAAAACCTAAAGTCTTCTGACATAAAAGTCTATTTCAATATAATTGTTTTCCTTTGTAACTCTAGTGTAATTTATCTTATGAATTTTAAAATGGCTTCGTTAGACTGCCGAAGGAATCCATGTAAAAAAAATGAAGAAACTCTGTATAGTACTGTGGGACACTGCCTCTTCATCAGAGGGAGTAATGCTCATCTCTCTGGGCCTCACCAAGGGACAGAAGAAACAGCTGCCCAAGGGCAGAAAGTAAACTGAGTCCCCGGCTAACGTGATCAAAGGTTGTCCTGCTCCCAAATTCACATATGTCTCAAGCCAGCGAGGGGAAATATTCCTGCCAATTCATCAAGACCATGTCTACGTTCGCCCAGCCCAGTCTCCCCAGAATCCTGAAGAATTTAGGGCTCATGGTAGACACTTAATGTAATAAATACATATTATTTGATCAAAATAGAGTGAACTTAACTATGACAAATGAACACTGCATGACAGAGTATGGGTCAAAGACTTAAGTTCATATTATGCTGTCTTAGTTTTAAAAAACGTCCCCCAGTTTTATAAGAGCCAAGTAAATGCTTTTGTCTTATAGCAATGGTTAGGGGCTATTTTGGCATCATCAATATATAAAATACATCTTTTAATGGGAAAAGGCATTTCTTGTTTCAGGAGACATTTCGTACCATGGTAGGTTTTAGAGCTGGCTTCTGAGGAACAAAATCCACATGTCACTCCTGCCAGCGCCAGGTCCTGATGTGTCACTCATCTTGGCTGAGAACAACAGTCTGAGAATTTCAGGGCAAATTCACTAGCTAAAGGACTCAGATCTTCCATACCCAACAGAAAATTAAAATTCTATACCTTGGCAGGACTCAGGAAGAATCTACTTCACAAGTGTTGCTGTGGAGGAACTAAGCGATGATCTTAAAACCTACTCCCCTCCTTACCAATCAGTCTCCCTAACTGTCACGGTTTGCGATCACAAATATCATTTTCCCCTATATTATTTTGTTTTCTCCAAACCCATTTTAGGTGAGTAGAGCAGTATTTGTCCCTTTTTACAGATAAGGAAATAAACAACCTGTTTGTCCATGTTTACATGATTAATTAGTCCTAGAATTAGAAGGAATCTCTCCACACCTAATTGGTGGAGTTTCGATAAGAGCGGAGGGATCCTATTGCAGATGCCATTAGTTCATCCTTTTAAATTGCTGACTGTAGTTCATTATATGGAAATTTGATTTATCCATTCTCAAGTTGGTGGACATTTAGGTTGTGTTTAGTTTGGGGCTATTTATAAATAAAATTGCTATGAACATTCATATGCAAAAAAAAAAAAGTGCTGGTGACGTACAAGGCTTCTCAAACAGCCCTCTTGGCTTTTAGAACTCTCTTTTTTTTTTTTTTTCTCATTCATTATTAATAGGAACTCTTATCTCTGGCAGGGAAAACATTCAGCCTTTACCTGGGATGACAACAGAAAAGGCAATCTCTCCGCCCTAATGAAATCAATCAGTTTGTATTTTGTTTGTATTTTGTGTCTTGTTTGTTTGTTTGCTTTTGGTGCCACTGATATAGCCACCAGCCAACCAGCCAACAAGTCGGGGAAATTCATGAATTGTGGCTTTGGAATTGAGGCCTGAAGATTTCTACTCTTTTCACCATAGTTTGAAAGCTGACAATAAAGTATTTACTATAGTGGGAAAAAAAATCATAGGATATAATTTTAAATTAATAGTGAATTTTATGCTACCTGTCTGGCTTATCAGATGAGGCAAAAATAATAAGACATTATTTCTTTAGAAGGAAAGATTCTGTTTCATGTCTCAGTTCTTGGGGAGACAGACATATTCTCACCAGTACTAGACATACCCTGTAAATTTAAGCTATGCTCTGTATTACAGTCAATGTTGCAGATGGAGGTGGCAATGCTGGCCAAAAGCTGGTCCCTTGAGAGGGGGAGAGGGCTCACAGGATGGGAGATAGAACTAGATGAAAGTCACCCTAGAATCGAGGCAGAACTCAATGTTTAGGAGCAGACGAGCATGACTGATGGGACTTTATTAACATTTAGAAGGCAGAACACTTGCGCAGGTAAGCAAATAAGAACCACAAATGACCAGCTGGAGCTGAAAAAAGACTGCAATAAGCAGTTACCTACACAGCTTGGCCAAGGCAGGTCACCGCTTGGAAACACAGCAGCCCGAGTTCATAAAATGAGACGTTAAATCAGATTCCACAAAATACTGGGAGACAAAGGGAGGCTGAAGCCCCACATTGCAGGCAGAATTTGGAAGTTAGAAAGTTGGGCATTGAGAAATAAGAGAGGAGCTTTAGAAAAAATACTTACTGAGTACCTGCTTTATGTAGGGCATACTGCTAACCATTAAAGGATGGGAGAAAACAGGAAATCCAGAGACAGGCAAAGAAATCCACAAAGGAAAGTGTTTCTCATTTTAACTGCATTAAAAGTGATTTAAAAAAAACAAACACAGAACTCCTACAGCACTGTGTAAATGATCGTGCAACCAAAATTAGGAGGGCAGAGGAGTCCTGCACCTCTTGTTGGAGTATTTACCTGACTTCACAACTCACAGCTACCCGTCATTGCCATTTCAACTTCCTCTTCCCCAAGCACCAGATGGCATGTGTAGCAGGTGTTCTTAGCGTCCTAGATTGGCCCACTTGGCATCTTAGTGTGGTACCTGCAACTCTGCTTGAGAGAACATGCGAGGCCTACACAGGGCAAGCTAGAATTATCATGTTTCATGCACCACTGGAGGGGGGACCCTCAACTAAAGGCAGATGGGAAGAGGTAGATAAACCGTCTGCCTTCTCTATGTCTTTAGTGCCACGACTTGAACTACCGAACACAAGTCCTACCCTGGCAATACCAACCCTAATCTACTCACAAACACACTCTGTACAACTTCTTACGAGCGGTTCCTGGGCTCCACAATTAAGTAAAATATTCACCCCAAATCTGTGTCATAGGACCTATTTCTGGGGAAACTTACGACTCTGTGTGTGTGTGTGTGTGTGTGTATTTAAAATAATTTATTCAGATTTGATATTTATTGATCAAGTTTACCCTGGCATTTTGCAGGGTTTCTAAGTTGCCAAGCCACAGTGTTCTGGGAGGTGTGAGGTGGGCATGAGATTTGCTGGCTTAGAGCCAGGGGCAGCTGTGAAAGGAGAGTTTCCCCTGCCATTCTCCTGGGCTCAGACTCTGTAGAAAGAGAAGGCAGATCCTTCTTCATCAATAGAGAAAACTGGATTTCTGTAAGGTCTACTTACTTAATGCTTCGAGTTCATCAAATAAACCAAATATGAATTTTCCCTTTTATGCACAACATTTAACAAGCACAAATAACAAGATATTTTAAATAAGTCGAACAAAAATGTCAAAACATTCTGTGGCCGTAAATTAAAATAAGCCAATAAATTGGCTTTTGGATGATTAAAACACTATGTTCTTATGTCTGAATATGACTAACCAGAGAGACAAATACATGTAGTATATTGTAAAATCTTATTTCCCTCTTCCCAGAAATCTGTAGTAACAAGGAAGTGGGGGAAGAGGAGAAAGAGTGAATACTTCTTACACTCATTTTAAATTTTGATTTAAACATGTCTCCCGGAAAACATTTTAGCAAGCAATGTACATTTCTCAGCTGCCCTCAGGTTTGAAAGTTTCAACCTAGCTTATATTATCCTTCTCTCAATTAAATATTTCCTTGGGAAATTGACTGCAAAGCTGGTAACAGTCAAGGGTAAAATAACTTTTTGGTGAAGTAGCCATATCCATGGGCTGAGGCAGGATGTTGTATAAGAGCCACAATAAAACTTCCAGGTGCAGAGAGTACAGATGTGGTACTCAGGCTCTCCCATCTACCAGGTAAATGACTAATTTGTGGAGTAGATTATCTCCTGCCAGAGAAGCCTTTGCATGGATTCCAGGATGGAGAATCTCCCGACCCTCTCTCCCCTCCCCCATGCCTGTGATTTTGTGAACTAGGTTGCATTATTTAAATGTAAATTGATGGTTGAGGCATTTTAGTGCAGCGGTGAGCCCATTAATGAGCAAAGTACCTCCAAGTAGCACAGGAAGTAATCCTATGTCACCAGGTAACTAAGGAATCCTGTGGCCGAAGCAACAAAATGCATTCCGTTTGGTCAGAATGAGAAATGCTTCCTAAAGCCTCTTGGAAACAGAAGTCCAGACTGTATTGCCTGTTGAGCAGGACAGAGAGTGAATCAGAAATGAGGGGGGAAAAGAAAGGGCAGAAGACCCAATTTTCACTTAAATGCCCAAAATACACTGCAGTGAGGACTGTTCCCACAGAAATATTTGTGAAGTGTTGGTTTCTCCCCATACCTATCTTTGGGAGTTAAATGCTATACATTGACCTGGCATTCCTAGATAATTTTTACCCTGGATATTTAATATCCCAAACACCGTCATTCAGTTTGTCTGTTTGTAGTGCCCAACTTGAAATAATCACTAAAAATGTCATGAGTAAATCTCCCTTGATTACCAAACACAGGATTGCCAGGGAAACAGTCTTAGGTCTGATTTCAAGTCAGCTATCTGCAAGCAAGAAAGGCTGCCAATGGAGGGGTCACCAGAGGATCCCAGGATGAAAGCACTAGAAGTGTGATGGCAGCTACCACCCATCCACCTGGAGTCCCTATCAAGGAGCAAAAACAGTAAGGGGAGCAGTTAGTATTTAGTAAGCACCTATTATACGCCAGACATTATGTGAGGTGCCATGTGTGTATACACACACACACACAAACACACACAGACACACACACAAAATCTATGTATCTATCTATCTATATCTATACATATGTATACTTCAATTTAATAAATATAATTTACTGTGCTAAGAACATTATATAGTTACTATATAATTAAATTATAGACATATAGATTGTTACTGGAAGAATTAAGATTTAAATATCAACCTATTTCTTTTTTCTGTCATGAAATCTCCTCTTGTATTTTCCTTTCTCCCCCTTAGGCATCGAACAGAGATACGGCATAAATGCCATCCACAGGCGTATGTGAGTATCGTAAAGTTTGGCCGGACACTTCCTGAGGGCTTAAATGCACGATGGGGTATGTTTAGACATGTAAAATATTAGCACATGAGGGGATCTTAGGAACCATAGACATCTGTTACTTAGTGGGAAAAACTGATGATCAGAACTACGTGCCTGAGGTCACACAGACTCTTAGAGAATGGGAACTAAAATCCAAGAGACTTCATTAACAAATCAGGGCTCTTTGTGCTACATAAAGCTCCCTCCATTAAATGTGTCAGAAGTGTTCATTCAGTAGCAAACAACAAACAAACAAAAAGCTCCTTGTTTTAAAAAATAGAGGAAAATAAAATATAAAGGGAATTAGGTATTCCAGAAGTTCTCTAGACTCTTATCTCTGGGTCACGAACTTTGTCTCAGTCTCAGATTCTGATGAGTTTGGACAGATTCCAGAGGTCTCAGTACATATGTGTGAAATGCAAATGTTCACGTTCTAGTGGTAATAACTCAGTCGAGTGTCAGGCATACAAAAAAACCCGTGCATTGGTCCAGTCTGGTGTACCCTCTGCAGCGATTTATGGGGCTGCAGAGGGGAGGTGGTCTGGGGTGAGATTTTGTGCCTGGTAGGACCTTCCTGGTGGTTCCATGCAGTCCCTGCTGTCGCTGCACCTGACCCCACAGCATCGTCCTACAGAAATCCTGCCCCAGGCAAAGTTTAAAATTATCCATATTTACCCAGCGTCAGAGCAACTCTTTCTTGCTGTCACTTAAATCATTGCAATAAGCGTCACAGAGCTTTGCCTGGGAAAGAGAAAAACGAGTCTCTGAATTTGTGAGTACAAGAGGCAGCATGAGAAACAGCAGAGAGAATTTCTCTGATGTCAGAGGCCTGGCCCCCTCCTCAGTTAGCTGTGGGCCTCAGACAAGGTCCTTCTCTCTGGATCTCAGGGAATCCATCTGTGAAATGAGAAAGTTAGAGGATGGTTTGGCAGTATTCTTTCAAGTCAATGGGTCAGCCTCTGTTTACTGAGTACCTAGCTGGGTGCTATGCCCTAGGGATACAAAGACAAATTAGGCAAGTCCCTGCATCAAAGAGCCCACTGCCTCCTGGGAGCAATAGCAAACAGTAATATTAATCATAGCAGCACTCTGGGCTCCCTCTACTCCATCGGCTTTAACCTGCTTAATCCTCACAGCAACCTGATAAGACAGATAATATCAGATGTAGTTCTCATCCCCAACTGACAGAGAGGAAATTGGGGTTCACACAGAATCCATCACTTGCCCAGGTCACGTGTTTAACTGATAAGTACATAAAGTACCTTGGAGACACTGAAGGGAGAGTCAGAGATGACTCTAAAGGAGGGGAGATTCACGTTTGCTCTGATGTACGAATAGGACTTTACCAGGTAGAGAAGGGATGGCAGAGAGGGCAAGGCCACTCCAAACGAAAGGAACAGTATGTGCAGTGGTATGGAGGCATTAAGTACGCAACGAACAATTAAGAGATCTTTCATTGCTAGTGTATAGAAATGCAAATAATTTATATATAATGTTAATCTCGTATACTGTAAATTTGCTGAACTTGTTTATTATCTCTAATAATATTTTGTGGATTCTTTAGGGGTTTTGATTTATAAAAATCATATCATCTGTAACTAGACATAGTTTTACTTTTTCCTTTCCAAATGGAGTGCCTTTTATTGCTTTTCCTTGCCTGATTGCCCTGGTGAAAACTTGCAGTGTAATGCTGACCAGAAATGGTGAGAGTGGACATCAAAATCTTGTTCCTGATATTAGGGAGAAAGCTTTCAACCTTTCACCATTAAATATATTAGCTATATGTTCTTGTGTATGCCCTTTATCAGGTTGAGCAAGTTCCCTTTTATTCCTAATTTGTTGGATGTTTTTATCATGAAAGGATTTGGGCAAATACTTTTTCTGTATTGACTGAGGTAATCATGTGAGGTTTTTCTTCATTCTATTATTACATTGATTGATGCTCATATATTGAACCATCCTCAAATTCCTGGGATAAATCCTATTTGGTCATGGTGTATAATCTTTTTAATATGCTCCTGGATTCCATTTACTAGAATTTTATTGAGAATTTTTGCATCTATGCTCTTTACGAATATTGGTCTGTAGTTTTCTTTTTTGTTTTTAAAGTAATTGCAGTTTTTGCAATTTTCTTCTTTAACCTTTTAAACAGCAGTTACCTTCTTTTTTTTTTTAATTTTATTGGGGAAGGGGAACAGGACTTTATTGGGGAACAGGGTGTACTTCCAGGACTTTTTTAAAAGTCAAGTTGTTGTCCTTCCAATCTTAGTTGTGGAGGGTGCCATTCAGCTTCAAGTTGTTGTCCTTTCAGTCTTAGTTGTGGAGGGCACAGCTCAGCTCCAGGTCCAGTTGCCATTGCTAGTTGCAGGGGGTGCTACCCACCATCCCTTGCGGGAGTCAAACTGGCAACCTTGTGGTTGAGAGGACACACTCCAACCAACTGAGCCATTTGGGAGCTCAGAGGCAGCTCAGCTCAAGGTGCCGTGTTCAATCTTAGTTGCAGGGGGCGCAGCCCACAATCCCTTGGAGGGACTCGAGGAATTGCACTGGCAACCTTGTGGTTAAGAGCCCACTGGCCCATGTGGGAATCGAACTGGCAGCCTTCGGAGTTAGGAGCATGGAGCTCTAACCGCCTGAGCCACCGGGCTGGCCTTGGTCTGTAGTTTTATTATGATGTCTTTTTGCTGGCTTTGGTATCAGGGTAACACTGGCTTTATAGAATGAGTTAGTAAGTGTTCCCTCCTATTTTGGAAGAGTTTGGGAAGGGGTTAATTGTTCTGAAAATATTTGGTAAAATTCACCAGTAGAGTCAACAGAACTGGGCTTTTCTTTGTGGGACAGTTTTTGATCACTGACTCAATCATTTTATTTGTTATATGTCTATTCATATTTTGTTTCTTCTTGAGTCAGTTTTGATAATTTGTGTGTGTAGGTTATCTAATTTGTTGGTATATGGTTGTTAATAGTATTGTCTTAATATACTTTTGATTTCTGAAAGGCGAGCAGTAATGTCACCACTTATTCCGTATCATGGTAATTTTGTTCTTCTCTAAAGATTTGTCAAAGAAGGGTTACAAACCAAAAATTCATTAATATTCACCTTTATATTTATTCAGGTAGTTAACTTTACCAGTGTTTTTATTTCTTTGTTTGGATTTGAGTTACTGACTACTGTCGTTTCATATCAGCCTGTATGACTCCCGTTAGCATTTTTTTGAGGACACGTCTACTAGTGATGATCTCTGAGTTTCATGAAATATGGAAAGATTTTGGCTGTTATTTTTTAAATACACTTTTTGCCCCATTTCTCTCACTGCTCCTTCAGGCATTTCCATTATGAAATGTTGGTATGGTTGATGGTAACCACAAGTCTCTTAGGCATTACTCACTTTTATTTCATTCTGTCTCCTTTATACTACCCAGACTGGATAATTTTAATGATCTTATCTTCAAGTTCACTGATTCTCTCTTCTGCCTACTTTATCAGCTGTTGAATCTACCTAGTGAAATTGTCATTTCAGCTATTGTACTTTTCAACTCCAGAATTTCTGTCTGGTTCATTTTTTTAATTTTTATTTTTTTAATTCTCCATTTGGTGAGTCACCATTCTCACGCTTTTCTTTAACTCCTTAAACATATTTAAAATAGGCAATTTAATGTCTTTGTTTACTAAGACAAATATCTGAGCCTCCTCTAGGATAATTTCTATTAATCATCTTATATATGGGCTATATTTTTTTTATTATTATTTGTATGTGTGCTTTGTGATTTTTTTTGTTGTTGTTGAAAGCAGGAAATTTTGAATATTATAATGTGGTTATTATAGGAATCAGATGCTCCTGTCTCCCAAGCATTTACTGTTACTGCAATAGCTATTGTTATTTGTTAGTTTAATGACTTTTCTGAACTAATGTTGTAAACTTTTTATTCTTTGTCATGTGTGGGCATGGAAGCCTCTGTTCCATTAGCTTAGTAGTCAATTGGTGATGCAGCAGAGATTTTATCAAATAAATGGAACACAGAGATACACATATGTGTGCACAACATTGACATACAGGTACACACAAACATACATCATCCAGTCCTTCCTCATGGTCTCTGTATTTGTGTTGGGGCATGCCTTCAACACTCCTACAAGCAGTTTACAACTCTGCTTTAGCCTTTAGATCCTGCTTGCACAGAACCTGAAGTTCAGCCAAAGGTAACAGTTTACGGATCTCTCAAGTCTTCTGAATGTGCACCCAGACTTTGGAATGTATGTGGTCTTCTAGGGAATATGTAGCAGCTTTTCAAAGCCTTTATTCTCCAAATCCTCTCATTCCCCAACCTTTTTTCCTAAGATTTTTAGTTAGTCTATTGTTTACCCCAACTGTTAACCCTTGGCCCAGGTGACAGTGACTACAACACTTATTTTCCAATGTTTTTAACAAAGCTTCAGCTGCTTCCTTTAGCCATTTGTTCAGGTAGGTCTACAGAGCACAGATTATCTTTGTTTTTTTCATCCTATAATGTCTTGACTTTTCTTTTATTCTTGAAGAATATTTTTCATTGGGTATAAAATTCTGAGTTAATATTACTTTTCTTTCAGCATCTGAAAAATATTGGTACCATTTCTTTCTGGCCTCCATCATATTTTATGAGAAACCCAATTGTCATATAAATTTTTGTTGTTCTCCTATAGATAAGGTGTTGCCTTCTCTGGCTGCTTTAATTTTTTTTTCTATCTTTAGTTCTCAGAAGGTTAATTAAAATGTGTGTGGAATTAATTTCTTTAAATTCTGTTAGAGGTTCACTTCTTGAATCTGTAGGTTTATATCTCTTGCCAAATTGGGAGATTTCGGTTTTTATTTATTCAAATACTTTCTAGATTTATCCTCTTTTTCTTCTCCTTCTACGACTCTGATAACACAAATCTTAGATCTTTAGCTAGAATTCCACAGGTTTCTAAAGCTCTGTTCACTATTTTTTTTTTTTCAGTTTATTTTCTCTCTATTTTTCATGTTGGGTAATGTCTATTGTTCTACCTTCCAGTTCATGGATTCTTTCCTCTGTCACTTCCAGTCCACGTCTGAGACTATCTTTTCAGCTTTTATTTTTGTTATTGTAATTTTTCAGTTCTAAAGTTTTCATTTGTTTCTTGTTTATATCTACTGTTGTTATGCTTTGATTTTCTATTTTTTTCATTTGTTTCCAGCTTGTTGCTAATTGCTCACTGAAGCATTTTTATCATAACTGCTTTAAAGTCTTTGTCAGATAATTCTAAATTTTCTGTTACCTTGGTATTGGCATCTATCAATTGTCTTTAATCATTCAGGTTGAGATAATTCAGTTTGAAATTAAAAGCATAGAAAAAGATATATCATACAAATACTAATCAAAGGAAAGCAAGAGTTGCTATATTAATATCAAAGCAAATAAAATTATCAGAGACAGAGAGAAGATTATATATTGTAAGAGTTATTACACTAAGAACACATAATTCTAAATGTTTATGACCAAAATTTGCTGAAAAATAAGTGAAGCAAAATCTGATGGAACATAGCAGAGAAATAGGTAAATCGACAATTACTGCTGGAGATGTCAACACCCCCTCTCAAAAATTTAGAGAACAACTAGACAGAAAATTGAAGATGTAGAACTCAACACCACCATCAACCAAAATGATTGACATTTAAAGAACATTTCATATTACACCAGAATACATCTTTTTTTCAAGTACCCGCAGAACACATACCAAGAAAGACCAAATCCTAGGCCATAAAACAAAACTCAACAAATTTAAAATAATTGAAATTATACAAAGTATGTTATCTGACTTCAATAAAATCTACTTGAAATCAATAACAGATAGATACCAGGAAGCTCTTCAAACATCTATAAACTAAACAATACGCTTCACTTCTAAATAATCCATGAGTCACAGAGGAAATAACAAGGAAGAACAATTTTAAATACATTGAACTCAACCACAACAGAAAACAAACAATTTAATTAAAAAATGGGCAGAGGACATGAACAGACATTTCTGCCAAGAAGACATGCAAATGGCCAACAGCTATATGAAAAAATGCTCAACTTCACTAGCTATTAGGGAAATGCAAATAAAAAACGACAATGAGATACCATCTCACACCTGTTAGAATAGCTATTACCAACAAGACAAGTAACAAGTGTTGGAGAGGCTGTGGAGAGAAAGGAACCCTCATACACTGCTGGTGGAAATGTAAATTGCTACAGCAACTATAGAAAACATAGTTGTATGGAGGTCCCTCAAAAAATTAAGAATAGAATTACCATATGACCTAGCAAACCCTCTTCTGGGTATCTACCTAAAAAATCTGAAAATATTTATCCATAAAGATATATATATACCACTATGTTCATTGCAGCATATTTATAGTTGCCAAGACATGGAAACAACAAAAGTGTTCTTTGATAGATGATTATATAAAGAAGATGTAGTATATATACACAATGGACTACTACTACTCTGCCGTACGGAAAGATGAAATACTGCCATTTGTGACAACATGGATGGATCTAAAGATTATCATGCTAAGTGAAGTAAGTCAGACAGAAAAAGTTGAGAAGCATATGATTTCACTCATATGTGGGCTATAAAACTGAAAGCAACAAAGGAACAAGACAAACGTACAAACAAAAACTCATAGACACAGACAACAGTTTAGTGGTCACCAGAGGTAAGGTGGGAGTGGGAGGGTAGAAGAGGGTAAAGGGCATCAAATATATGGTAATAGAAGGAGAATTGACTTTGGGTGGTGAAAACACAATGCGATATACAGATGATGAATTACAGAAATGTATACTTGAAACCTATATAATGTTACTTATGAATGTCACCCCAATAAATTTAATTTAAAAAATTTAAAAAGAAGTAGAAAAAACATACATTGAACTGAATGAAAATAACCCAACATATCGAAATTAAGGAGATAGCCAAAGCAATACTGATCAATGAAATGCAAATGAAGACCACAATGAGATACCATTTTATACTCATTCAATAGGCAAAGATTAAATCTTTTAAAAATTATGTAAGGAGCAAAGTTTGCTATGACTGCTCAAAGTTATCTTGAGCAATGCTTACAACAACCCTACCTCATGATAACTCACTAACTCTCAAAGAACTATCCTCCCGTTCCCTGCCTTTGCATGGCTGGTGCTGGCCTTAAACTGTGTAGCTATAGAATTTTTTGTTTCCTGACTCTCCCTCATTTGGTTCTGATATTCCTATCTTCCTTCAATAGCAGAACTCAAAAGTGAGATTGTTTACTCTTTGTACAATTTGGAGGGAAGTTTAAATAATCTTCCCTCTCAACCTAAACTATTTCACTAATTTACTGCTTCAGTGAACTGATTTTGTGTGGGGGTGGGTGTGTCTAATTGTATCTTTAACAGTTGTTGAGATTTTGACACCAATTTATTTGTAATAATGAACTTGGGCCCACAGAAATGGCAGGGATAAAACAGAGCACACTCCCAGATATTTCACTAATATCATAATTCCCCTGTTGCCTTTCTGAATTATTCAATGACATTCTGTTGTCATTCTCCTAATAATAGGAATCCTCAATAAATATTTAAGTGTAATTATCATTACAATGAACATACATTATGAATATCCTGTATGGTATAGGCTACATGCATTTGTAGTAAAGCAGTTTATGTTATCATCATTTAACTACCTTGTTACTGATTGAAAACATCAAATAAACTCATCATTTAAAAAAATTACTATTGTTTGGGAGGCTGCAAGCTCAGTGAGGGCAGAATTCTGTCTGTGTTATTCATTGCTCAGTCTCTAGTACATGATATGGTATCTAATACATAGTGAAATATTTCGATTGAGCAAATATATTAATCCCTGTGGCTACCCTGTTTTAATTTACTGGAATTCAGGAATCTGAATTTTTCCCAATAAAAATAACTAAATATGGCTAGTGGTTATTGAATACTTACTGCGTGCACAGAATTGTGCTGAGGATTTGTATGCATTAGTTTTAGGACATTATTTTTATTAATACATTTAATATCATCATTTGACAGGTAAGCAAACTGAAGTTTAGAGCAGTCTGGGGTTTGCCCAAATTCACAGGGCAAGTGAATAATGGTACCCAAATTGAGCCCGTCACCGCCTAGGCTTATAATCTACCCCAGTTCTTTCCCTACGCCTCTGCTCAACAAGGGCTTTCAGCTCCCCAGTTCACATAGAAGTGGGGGCTCATCCTACATGGACCATTAGTTTGAGCTCATGACTATAATACTGACCTCCTCTTGGCTTCTGTTATTAGCAGATCTCTGATTCATCATTCTTCTCATTTTAGGACACTGAATTCTTTGCAGAATTTCCAAAACCTGAAATTAAAAAACAAAACAAAATATATTCATGAGTATTTCTGGTCTCTTATGTCTCCTGTCTTCTTTTTTTTCCTTTCCTTAAATGTAAGAGCTTTCTAGGGAAAGAGTATTATTTTTCCATTGTTGCTATAACAAATTACCACGTGCTTTGTGGCTTAAGACAACACAAACTTATTATTACAGTTCTGTAGGTTAGAAGTCCTACATGGACTCATGTGATTGGATTGGACCCACCCAGACCATTCAAGATCATGTAACTGAATCAGATCTGCAAAATCCCTTTTCACCATTGAAAGTAACCTATTCACAGGTTCTGAGTATTTGAACATGGACATCTTTGTGGAGGCTATTATTCAGCCTGTATACAACTGCATCTTCTATATTCCATAGGGGATTTCTTCATTTAGAGTTCCCTTTAGTCGTTATAAGACTGTTCCACCAATTTCATTCAGTTTATTTCGTCACCACATTAATACCTCACTGTGTAGGGAGTACAACAGTAGATGCTGCAGGGAAAACCAAAACACAAGAAGCATATACTACGGCTCAGGACCTTGAGGTGTTTACAGCCTTGTTGGACATACATGACATAGAAGAATTTATTAGATCAAGTAGAGTCTTGAGTTGTACCTAGAATTAAATATGCAATTTAAGACTTTTATCCATTTGATAATTTGGAGAGATACGATTTTAAAAACATTCTGACATATGAAGTACAGCAAAATGCTACGAAGGTAAAAACTCTGTTATTGTCAGTTTTCACCTTCACCTTGATCATGAGAAGTATTTGCAGATAAGGAAAATGAATCTCCAAAAGGACTAAATAAATAACTTACCCAAAGTCATACAGATAATAAAATGAAGAGCTTGTGCTTAAATCCAGTTGTGTCTGACGCCAAAGTAAATACTCTTTCCAACTATGCATCTAGACATAACTAAATAGTTCACCCCAAAATGGATTCTGATTCCTTACATTTCTAGTTGGACATCAAGCCATTGTTTATTAAAGAGCTCCACGTACTACAACAAAGAATAGTCTTATTTATTTTGTTTCTGTATGAGGTAAGTCTAGGTGATGAGTTTAAAAAAACTGAGCTCTCATCTCTTTGAAAGTGACTCACTTTGTTTTATTTAGTATGTGTTGAACAATGGCTTTCCAGACACAACTGACAAGTTTTGTTTCTGGGTATTCATTTGATACCCACCACTTTAAAACTGAAAAGTGATATGTTGACTTGAGTTCATTAACAACAGCACCTACAATAAATATATGGTATGCCTGACAGATATCCTTTTTCAGTAACTCCTATAAAAACAAGCATAATAGACTCAAAATTCTTATGGAAAAATTAATCATAGTGGATTAAGAGGAAGCATTTTATGATTTCCATAGACATTCTTTCCAAAGTACCTGGCCACAGTTTAGTTTTCTTAGTAATGTAAGGAAATACTAACTAAAACTCGACACAGATAAAGCAAAACTTGAGAAGAAATAGCATAGAAAAGGAGGAAAAGGAAGCTCAACCAACCCCTAAACAAAGTGAGGTATGAAGTAGTTGTTGAGGAATTCCAGAGACTTGAGAAGTCTGACTTCTCTGAAATGTGGTAGGAAGTTGAGAACAGGTAGTCATCACCCAAGAGGATAAGTATTCTCTAAAGCCCACACATGGAGAGATGGCAAAACTTCTTCACAATGGAGAGCATGTTTGATAAAAATAGTATTAAGTTTGGGGACAGAGAGGAAAGAGGACACCTTAATGCTTTAACTCTCTCCCCAACTCTTCTCTTCATTTTTCTGTTCTCTCAAAATAATTGTATTTTACTTTGTATAGGACTTGAGAAACGATTTGTGTGCTTCTCCAAAGGCAGAGAAAGAGCCAAAAGTAGATTCAAAATTGGCTAATTACTTATCAAGTGACCTTGGGTAAGTCACTTAAATTTCTTTGGGTTTCAGTTCTTATAGCTGTAAACGAGAGGACTGGGTTAGATTAGCTATAGGGCCCATTTTAATTATACATATATATAGTAATCCTCTGTAAACAATTGTGGAAAAGTCTAAAAACAAGTCTCATGACCAAGGTGAAGGTAAAAAGTGAAGTATTTATGGTTTTATATTATCCAGGTTCAAAATCAGCTCTTCTAGTTGACTGGTACAATAACACATGAGTTCCATTTTGATCGAGATTTCAGTGATCCTGTTATATTATTCCCTCTGCCCAGTACAAAATAGTAAGACTTGGATTGGAAATCATAATTTCCAGGAATAATATCAAAATCACGCTCATCCTAAATGTAAGGTAGTATCTTGGGATCCTGAAAGAGAACAAGGAAAATAATGGAAAAACTGGTGAAACTAGAATAAAGTATGCAATTTGGTTAATAGGCAATACCAATGTTATTTCTTACGTTTGACAAATAAGATGTTAACATTAGAAGATACTGGGGAAAGAGTATATGGGGAGGCTATACTATTTTGCTACTTTTTAATAATTCTAAGGGCTCAAAAATTTTTAAAAAATGTTATTTAGACAAATTAAAAAAAACCTTTGCGAAGGAAGGAATTATTATTCTCCTTAGGTTGATCTACCCATATTTTAGCAGATTTTTGAAAAAACTCTCCTATCTAACACTTCTTTTATGTTCACTAGATTGTTTAATTGATTTCTCTTCCTCCTCATTCTGTGAAGTCTCTGTGTACTTCACGGCCTCTAGCACTGTCCTTGCATAGAGAGTAAGGCTCAGGGATGTTTGTTAACCACACAGAAGGATAAGATAGTGATGCTCAACTCACAAATGTTGTGTGAGTGAAGGAAGTCTTTATTTTTAAGAGAGATGGTTGCCCAATTGATTTGATTTCCCTGGAGTTTTAGTATTCTAAATGCTCAGTGGTCTGCTTTGTCATGAAAAATAATCAGGGCACTTGACCATAAGCAATAAGAAGGACAAGGTCCCAGAATCACTTTTTGTATCTGTTGTACTACTGTATTTTTCCTTTTGCATGTCTCTATTACACATGTTCCCTGAAGGTACAATATAGTTCAGTCTTGCAAATAATTTTCAAAAATAAAAATTCATGCAGCCTGAAAATGGGCGATGGCTCCAGTTGCATTTTCCAGGCTGCTCACTTCCCTTTGCTTGCATTCTTTCCCTACTCTATGCAGCACTAATAATGGTGAAAGTAACAGAAAACTAATAAGCCCTCAACTTCATACAAACTTCAGGGAAAAATTCAGAAGTAGGCCCCAAGTCTCTTCCATCTTATAGTAGATATTTAATTGAACTAACTTCCTGGTTTCCTCTATGTCTGTCTTGATATTGCTTAAATAAGTAGAGGGGACCATGATTATTTGATGGCCTATTTTAGAAGCCCTGTGGCATATAGTTGGGAATGGGGATGATGAAAACAGATGGTATACAGCAAGGTCCAGTGTAGTAACTTTTGAACTCTTCTGTCTGTGTCCCTCAGTAAGAAATCTATTTTCCTGTATCACAGTACACACACATTATAATTTCATGATAAAACACCCTGAATACACGGGGTACACCCTGATGTTTCTTATTCTACTTAGTTCTCTATTTCATTAAAACAAGAATAATAGTTGTAACCAACTGACATGACATGAAACTCAGTTTGTAAAACTCTGTGGAGTAGAAATAAGGTTCCAGAATTCGGCCCAGATAGATTTTCTCTGCAGTCTCGTTTGGACGATTGTCATTGAAACCATGAGCTAAAATTCTCTTAATCTCTTTTCTACTTAGCTTTCTCACCTGTAAAACCAGGAAGATAAACTTACTTTGGAGGGTGGCTTTGAGAATCTCAGCAACGATGCATATAAAAATACTAGGCACTAGGCACATAGTAGGACCTTCATACATGTTCTCTCTCTCACACACCCCCACCTGTTATTTTATAGTAGGTGGATTCCCCTTGAAAGAAGTAATCTCAGGGACACACCTAGCTCTTCTCCATCCCATATTTATAACTCAACTCAGACCCCAATGTATTGCAGAGCTACAGCAACCCCGAGGGAACAGAGAGAAGTGGCAGGAAGGCATAAGTCTTGGATTCCAGTGCCTTATTGGGAATTTTTTATAGCTAACAGCGTGGGTAGAAACAGGCAGGCAAATTCTGGGCATGGAGTCAAGCTGCATTCCTAAGCCTAGAGAGCAAGGAATATAAAAATGGTTTTCCTCCCTTGCCTTGACTCATTGTCTGCACCACCTCTATTTGTTGATCCACAGACATCCTGGGCAACATGAAGAGGATCTGATCTAAGGTGTTAGCTTCATTCAGCTGCACCTGTGCAGAAACATTAGTTAATGTCTCATTGAAGTGTTCCACATGTTTCTTTTACCTCAAGCTGGCTTAGTGACGGCATTCTCACATGCTCCCTTAATCCTGGCCCCCATAAATCCTTTACAAGACCCTCCCTCCATTGTCCTTCCCATCCATCAAGAGCTCAGTGAAATCCCTTGGCATGTACAATACATCTTTTCCCTGAGCCCATTCACAAAGAAACCCTGTCATTGCTGTTATTTTCCACCTCCATTCTCTCTCCCCATCTTTGTGTTTGAGTGAGTGTGTTTGTGTGTAGTGTGTATCGTACAGAGGGAGGTGGGTGGTGAGAGGACAGGCTGGTAGACAGTTCTACATATGGTGAGGATAAAGAATGGCATGTGAAAACTTAGAAGAAGGTAAGGATGGGTGGGAGAGATGATCCAATGGGGCAAATGTAAGTCCTAATCGATTCTCTGCAATCTTACTTACGATGTGTCTATACACATGAACTAGACTGAATTCTACCAGTAACAGTGACCAGGATCACTGTCTCCAAATAATATTGTAATCCTGAAAACCTTCCCCTTTTCTTTAATATCCAGAGCAACTGAAAAAAAATAGAATCGCTGTCTGGAAAGGTAAAAGAATATTAAATTCTCCATCACCCCCTTGGAGGGGATAAACACTTCTCAATTAATTCACTTACATATTTTTCATCTCTTTATCATTATTGGCCCCTTAGGAGAAAAACTGATTTAATTAAAATTTTATTGCTATAAATAGTATAATGTAATTAATTAAAATAATTTACATTTAAATTATACTTAATTTTTTCTTAATGAGGTAAATTAAATACTAATGAATAATACTTTGTTGGGTATGATTGAGCTTTGGAGGGTCACAAACCACTGTAATATCTAAGTTTTTTTCACCCACCTAGAACCAATTTTTGCTCCTTTGTGGCCAATATTCCTCCTGTGGGAAGACATGATTTCCACTGCCCTTTGTACGTATTGATCTACAGCTGGATGTTATCTCATTAGACTTCTTCCCTCCTCCACAGAGAGAGCTGCAGATAGAATCAATAAGTGATAGAAAATTATTGTCTAGGAACCAATGATGTGACACCATTGTCTTCAGAAACTGTTCAAATTTTTATATTTTGGCTTCAAATAATTCTTGTTTTCAGTTCTTAATGTCTTCCTGTTTTCAAGTGACAGTATCACTAATTTTTATCTAAAAAATTATGTATACTCATTACAAAAGGTGTTGAGACTAAAGATAGTTATAAGTTAATTACCAATCCTTTCATCCTGTTGTGCACTCTAAAGTAAAGCTAGACTTTTACGCACATAATCCCAATACATTGCAAAAATAGAACTAGATGATACGTTTCATTTTTTTTCTGTCATTTTCTTTCACTTTACAATATATCACAAATATCCATTTGTGGACTTTCAATGACAGTATAATTTTCCATTGGGTAAATATATTATAAATTATTTGCTCAGTCATCTATTTGGAGACATTTAAATTGTTTCCAATATTTGCTATAATAAAAATATTTTGTGAGGAATATCACCATGTGTATGACTTTGCCTACTTATCCTATTATTTTATAAGAATGGATTCCTAATGGTAGAATTATTGGCTCAAAAAGAATTCACAAGTTAAATGTAAATGCATATCGCCATATTCCCCTGCAGTCTAATCATTTTTAAATGATATTGTATGATGTTGCATTTCTTTGTGCACTACTAAGGTTAAATACCTTTTATATGCATATTGACTTTCCTTTTTTTTTTTCCATATTGACCTTTGTTTTCATACTTCTATGACTTGCCTGTTTAAGTTAAACATAGAGAGGAATACAGAGTATAAAACGCTCCTGTCCCGTATTTATAAATGTTACTATTTGTTTCAGTAAAACACCATAGATAAAGTTTAATTCTCCTCCTTAGCTACTGGAAGAAACCACCATCCTGAAGTTAATGTGTCAACTGCCCGACCTTGTTTCTATTGAAAAAAGAAAGTTAACTTCCTTTGCTCTGCTGAAAGCTTTTTTTATTTTTTTATTAGTTTCAGGTATATAAAACACCATAATAGTTAGACATTCACACCCCTCACAATCTGATAACACCTCCCCCCCATCTAGTACCCCTCTGACATCATATATAGCTGTAACAGTACCATTGACTATCTATATTCCCTATACTGTACTCCAAATCCTGTGACCATGTGTTATATATATATATGGTCTGACAATTAAATTTGTGAACTTGTTGCAATGATGTTGCTAACCTTTTTTGATATCAGAGGGATGATTCATTATGAATTTGCACCAACTGGACAAACAGTTAACCAAGTTTACTATTTGGAAGTGCTGAAAAAGCTGCGTGAAAAAGTTAGATGACCTGAATTTTTCGCCAATAATTCATGGCTCTTGCATCGCAACCCCAGCTCACACGGCACTGTCTGTGAGGGAGTCTTTAGTCAGTAAACAAATAACTGTATCAGAACACCCTCCCTACTCACCTGATCTGGCCCCCAATGACTGCTTTCTTTACCAGAACATAAAGGAAATACTGAAAGGAAGACATTTGGATGACATTCAGGACATCAAGGGTAATACAACAACAGTTCTGATGGCCATTCCAGAAAAAGAGTTCCAAAATTGCTTTGAAGGGTGAACTAGGCACTGTTGATGCATAGCTTCCCAAGGGGAGTACTTCGAAGGTGACTTTAGTGATATCCAGCAATGAGGTATGCAGCACTCTTTCTAGGATGAGTTCGTGAACTTAATTGTCAGACCTTCGTAAGTTATGTTTCAGTTCCTGAGCCGGAAAGTGGAATGACCTCCTGGCTACTTTCCCATGAGACCAGACAGAGGGATGAAAAAAAAGACCTGAAGAAATGATTTATTACCCTTACCTCACCTCCGACCAATCAGCGCCCAGAATGACCCTTAGCCTGTAATCCACGGTGTCTTGTGATTTTGTCCTATATGATCTGTAACCTACAGGCCACCGGGGAGTTGGTTTGTTTAGAGTACAAGCTCCTTGTATCTATATCTGCCCATCCAGTATTAAACGATTTTTTCTCTCTATACTGCAAATTTCTGTTCATGCATTTCTTTGAGCTAGTGCACACAGGCAGGCAGACCCAAGGAAAAACACTGGGGTTCTGGTAACACTTGGGTTTCCTCATCTATTAGTTTCCTGTGCATATTCATTTTCCCTTTTCCCTATTGCATTGTTTTTCATTTTCTTACTGATTTGTGAGACTTTATTAAATAACCTGGATACTACATTTTGACTCATAATTGTATGGCCTAATTTTCTTTCTGTATGATCTGATATATTAGGAGTTTATGTAAGATTTTCATGTTAATATAGTCATCATATTTATTAAGTTTGTTATTTTGTACTTTGCTTTCGGTATTTTGAAATTCCTTCTCTGTCACCAAGAAAAAATACACTCTGTATTTTCTCTTAAACGTCTTAATGTTGTTTTCCACTTTTAGGAATTAATTTTTCTTGTTATATACCAGATAAGAATCACACATATTGATATTTTGTATATTTTTCCTAGCATCATCTATTAAATAATCTTTCTCTTACTGATTTGTATTACCACTCATTGTGTTACTATAATATACCCATGTTTATGTGGTATATTTTCATATAACATAATATTTTCATATTTATTTGGGTTCATTTCTTGGTTCATTATCTATTTGTCTATTTTTTTCTGACACTGTATCAATGTTACATCTAATTATTATCAATGCCAATCTAATTATTAAAGCTTATAAAGTTTCTTGATATCTGCTGCTATGTGAGCAAATCCTACTTTTGTTCTCCCTCATTGAAATTTTGGTGATCATTCTTGGAACTCTATGTTTTCATATAAATTCTAGAAGTATTTCGTTAAGTTCATGAAAAATCTTGTTACCATTTTTTTTGGAATTGTGTAGATTTAATTGGGTAAGCATTGATAACTTTATGACATAAAGCCTTTCTAAATATGAACATTTATTCAGTTCTTTTTCCATGTTCTTAAATAAATATTTATAATTTTCTCAACGAACACATTAATCAATATATAATAATATATTAGTAGTATATTATAATAGTAATAAAATTAATAACTATAATAATCAACTTACATAGTTAATATATATTAATAATATATTATCTATATATTACATATTTTTCTTCAAAATGTATCGCCAGTTTTCATGACCTCCATATTAGTTTCCTAAGGTTACTATAACAAGGCATCAAAAACTGTTTAAAACAACAACCACGTATTGTCTCACAATTCTGGAGACTAGAAGTCCAAAATGAAGAAGTCAGAAAATCTGTGCTCTCTCTGGAAGCTGTACAGGAATCCTTCCTTGCCTCTTCCTGGCTTATGGTGGGTTGCCTGAAATCTCTGGTGTTCCTTGGCTTACAGATGCATCACTCCAGTCCTCTCTTTGTACGTGGCCTTCTCCCTGTGTATTTCTGTCTTCACATGGCTGTCTTTATATAAGGACGCCAGTCATATAGTATTAGGGGCCCACCCTACCCCAGTATAACCTTATTTTAACGAATCGTACCTGCAATGACCCTATTTCCAAACAAAGACACATTCTGTGTTACCAAGGGTTAGGACCTTCACATAGCTTTTTTGAGGGGGCCACAATTTAACCCATAACACTCCGCTTCTATAGTCTCAGCCTAAGCCACAATTGTCTTTCATTTCAACTACTGAAATTGTCACCAAACTGCTTTTCCTGCCTCCACATTGACGTCATGCCTCAACACACACACACACACACACACACACACACACACACACACACTCACCTGCATACACACAAGTCTATTTCCATATTGCATGCCAGATCATTTTCCAGCTTACTTTCAACATCTCTCCCCTATTTAAAATCCTCCAATAGCTTCCTATGATCAGCAGATGAAAACCCAATGTCTGGCCCTACAATGTCTGGTAGTTAGGAAGCTACCCAACCTCCTCTCACTGACTTTCCTCCAGGACCTCTATAACTGTCTTTTCTCTCTCTAGCATATCAAATTTTCCTCACTTCTAGATGATTCCCAAATACCTTACAAACAGGCTTTAACATGGAACATATTAAAAACAAATACCCCAAATCTCTTTCTTGATTTCACAGCTCTCTCCAGATAATACCATATATTATACTTCCCTTTATAGCAAAACTCCTTACAAGAGTTGTCTAGGCTCAGTACCTGTAATTCCTCTCTTCCCATTCTTTTCCTCTTTCTCTTTTTAGCGTTTCTTTTAGAAGAATATAGAGAATAGTACAAAAAACTCTCCTGTACCCATAATCAAATTCAACAGTTGTCAACTGTGACCAATATTCTTGTGCTCTGGATTATTCTGAAGGAATCCCCAACATCATACAATTTCATCTATAAATATTTTAGTACACATTTCTAAAGGTAGGAACTCTAAACAAACAAACAAACAAAAATACTCAACTACCACATTGAAACAAAATTAGCAAAACCTCTTAATATAATCAAATATTCAGTCTTCTTATTTCCCCAATCGTATTGCAACAGAAGTGCATCAACTCTGTGCGCACTAGTGGCTGGTGTTAGCAGGATTACGTGATTTTTTCATCCTGACCATATCTTTTTCCTAGGTCTATCATGGAATGATTTTTTTTCTGTTTGTTCTTATTTTTGAGGGGTTTTATAAATATAATTAGGCCCATTCTGTCTGATATGTTCAAAACAGGAAAAAAGCTACAAGGTCTAAAAGGATGAAAATACATATGAAAGTAGAGGCAATCAAAATAATTGAAAGTGTTCACAAGAGATATCATTAGAGAGTGAAAAGGTGAGTCCCCGGTTATGAAAATATTTACTATATCTGTATTTAATAAAACAGTCATTAAGAGTAAATAAAGAATTTGTATAAATCAATAAGAAAAATGTAAACAACATAATTGGAAAAAAGATGGGAAAATATTGAAGAGACCCATCACCAAAGAGGATACCCAAATGATCAATACACATAGGAAACAATGTTAAACTTCCTTAATTGTCAGAAAAATACAAATCAAATGCATATATGAATGGCTAACACTTCAAACAACAAAACCAAGTGTGGGCAAAGATGTGAAGAGACTGTAGTCTCTTCAGGGGTTTAAATACAAGGGGGTTTAAATACATTTTTTAGAAAACTAGCAGTATCTACTAAAGCTGAAAATATGCATACCATCTGACCCAGCCTTTCCACTCCTAGGTAAATACCAAACAGAAATACGTATGTATGTGCACCAAAAGTTATCAAAACCTTCACTGTAGAATTATTTGTAAGAAGAGCAAAAAAAAAAAAAAAAAAAAGAAAACAACTAAGTTTCCATCAACAGTGAAACAGATACATTTTGATAAAAATCATGCACTAGGATACTATACAGTAATGAGAATGAATTTGCTACACTGAAAAAGCATGGATAAAATTCACAAATATGATACTTAGCAAAAGAAATGAGACACAAAAGTTATACTATACAATTTTGTTCATATAATGTCCAATACAGGCAAATCTATCAACGGTGATAGAGAACAGAAGAGTGGTTACCTTTGGGGAAGGATTTAATGACTGGGAGAGGTTGCAAAGGGGGCCTCTGGGGTGCAGATAATGTTCTATTTCTTGTGATGGTGCTTAAATGGATGTGTTCACATTGGGGAAATTCGGCTGTACATTTATCATCTTCCACTTTTCTGCCTGTATGATATACTTGAATAAAAACTTTAAATAAAAAGTAATCCTAGGCCTTTTGCAGACAAGCATCAAGAATAGCAAGGAAAAAAGTTAATAATTCTCAGCAAAACAAAGATGATCATTTGCTAATGGAGGAAACATTCTCAGTGGTGTGGGTTTTGACTGAAGTCTACAAACGTAAATGACTATAAAGGGCATGGCCTTCAAAAACATGAGTGACAGGGCCAGGTGTGAGGCAGTAGGGATTAAATGGATAGCACCATTTCCAGACAAAATGCAAAACTAAGTTACTTCATCTTTAAAAACACTCTGTGCACATAATGCCTAGACCAATGGATGTCTAGGCTAGGATGGCTGGGACTACTTTGTCTGCAAGAGAAAGCAAAAATATGTCTTTGCACATGCTTTTTTTTAATAGGTCGACTAAAGGAAACAGCAGGCTTATCTGTGACACTTAAATAAGGTGAAAAATAAACTTTAACTGAAGAAGCAACATTGAAATTTGACCATAGGACAAGAGTCCATTTCTCTTGATAGCAACCATGAGACCTGGTGGCAATACATATCGATGTCCATCCTGCTGCAAACCATGGAGCTACTTGACATGGTAGGATGTGGAATCCCACAAGGAATGGAAGCTCTTCCTGTGGGAACAAATATGTGGAAGCTAATCTTGCCTCCTCTTTCCAGGCTTAGAGAACTAGAGAGCATACAGTCTTGGAATGATAAAGTGGAAATACCTTGCTGGTTAGCCAGTCCCCTATTTGTAGTGGGGTGAGGAGATTAATAGAGCGCCAGCCCTGGAGTCAGAATTACTGGGTTCAAATCCTGGCTCTGCCACTCATTAGCTTCTTTGTGACCTGGGTAACTTACTAAACTTTTCTCCATCTGTAAAATGAGGAAAAGTAACTCCCATTCTAAGGGAGAAAGCACGAATCTAGTCCACAAACTTGAGTTTGTAAGAAATATCACCTGTTTTTCCTTTTAATCAACTTGAGTCCATCAGTGTGCCAGCAGTAACCAGATGGTCCACTCCAAGGGAGTGACCTAAAAGGGGTTTAGTGAAAGAACTGTTTACAGCATGTGAGCAGAGTTAAGGAAACTAACAAGGGACGGCAACATAGGGTTTAACAACAAGTAGCTGCAACCTCTCCTAAGCTGAACTGGGCAGGGGGCAGAAAAAATGTTACCAGATCAGTGAGCGAGCTAGAGCCTTAAAAGAGGGGCTGATAACCAGGGGCTGTGGCCCCAGAGACACAGCCACTGCCAGCACAGTGACCAAGAAGAAGAAAGCTAAGACAAGTACCTGAACTCTGCTCCTCCCACACTCCTGTTTGTGCTCACGTATCTCATTGGCTGAATCCAAGTGGACATCAGAAGACCAGAGAAAGCAGCTGATGTGTACCATGGCCGTGGGCCTCCCTGGGCACAGAGCAGGGAACATAAGAGCAGAGTAGATCTAGCGGTGGGGAACTCAGAAAAAATTAGCAAATTACTTATTTCTGCCCTCATATCCTGTCCTGTCACATTGTCAGTTTTAGTCATTATTTTCCACCTGCTTCTACCCAGCCCTTGGTGGTTGGCCAAGTTCCTAGGGTGTTTCTCAGTACCAAAAGACTGGGCAAGCCCTGTGGTCGCTGGTTTATACCAGTAACTTCTCAGGGCCTATTGGCTCAGATTCAATGGTTCCTTCAGGTCTAGAGATCCAGGTGAGTTCCTGACTCTGAACTTTTGACCTCCACACATCTCCACATAATTATTTCCAGTGGAGGTCATGCCACCTCCCCAAGGTACTTCAAGAAACAAGTGTTCCCTCAACTTCTGGAACTTCTAACCTCTGTCTACTTCTCAATCTCTAGGCACCCTCTCTATCTATATATCATATGTCTATTCTCTCTCTCATCTATCATCCGTTTATATCTATCTATCGATCGATCGATCAATCTATGTATCTATGTATCTAACAACCAAGGACAGGCACATTTCCTTCTCCCTTACCCATCCAGCCTGGCAATGTTATCATACTCTATAGTAAGTGGAAGTTTTCATAAGAGACCAAGAAACTCATTTTTCCAGAAGTTTTTACAGGATTTCCCTAGGCAAATAGATAAGGAAAAAACTTTTATCTTTTTCCTCCCCTCAACCCCCTCATTACTTCTAAGGCTACAGTGGCATCATTTCTGCTCCTGGAACAGCTCCAGTTTCTTCTGGCCTTAGGGACTTTATGCTTGCTGTTCTCTTTTCTCAAACACTCCTTCTCTGGCTTGATGAACAGTCTAGCTCCTTTTTATACTTTTGATGGTACCTCAAATGCCTTTTCCTCAGAAAGGTCTTCTCAAGCAATCCTATTTTAAAAGGCTTTCTAGTATCTTCTTTATTTCTGCCAGCATCTCAAACTATGCTGTGTGCTTATTCAATTTACTGGTTTATTGTTTGTCTGCCCCAAATAGAAGTCTGGCCTGTTTATCTCATTATTATCCTTTATGCTAGCCAAAATTGCTTGCCCATAGAAGGAGTAAATACATACCCACTGAATGAATGAAGACATGAGTGAGTGGATTGATAAACCCATTTATTGAAATGAACATCAGTAAATTATCCTGCCACATTGCCTACCTTGAAGAGTTATTCTAAGGATCAAATGAGATAATTACATGAAAAGGCTCAAAGTGTTAGACAAATTAACAAATTAATGTCTTATTCTACAGCTGTGGCTTCTTTTTTTATTATTTTTTAAATTTATTGGGGTGACAATTGCTAGTAAAATTACATAGATTTCAGGTGTGCAATTCTTACAGCTGTGGCTTCTTGCTGGTCTTCTCCTCTGACATCAAGATTTTGAGAGCCCATAAAAATTCACCCTTCTCTTCCTTGAAAGAGGGATGGCATATGACTCTTAGATAGAGCATGAGGAAAATCAAAGTGTTGTGGAAATATTATACATTCCAGTGACTTCAAATTCTAAGGCTCTCAAAGTGCTACTTTGTAAGAGACCTACCACTGGCCTTTAAAGTACCATGATGTAGACAAAAATATAAATAGATATATGGATACAATATACACATAAATATAGATGACATAGATATAGAATATATTAATAAATTTGAAAAGTACAAAACAAAATAGGAATGATGAGAAAATAGCATCCACAAGCTCTTCACCCAAAGGCAACCACTACTGATGTTGTTTCGGTATAATTTCCTTCCCCTGTTTTATTTTCTCCTTCCCATACTTAAGTTTGCTTATTTGTTTTTACATGTGTTCATACCAATACCTAGAATTCATAGCAACTCCCTTCTGGCTTATTTTAATAATATCGGCATGCTGTCATGTACTGCTGCCACAAAATAGAATACGTCCTTGCCTTCTCTTCCTCTTCCTCCTCGTCCTCATCCCCGTTTTCCTCTCTCCCTCTTTACCGACCCCTCCTTCCCCCCGCCAGACAGGGGCAGGTACTAGGAAAAACAGGTGGTCGGGAAATGTTTGGTCTATCCAGACATTTATGTTGAGAAATCTTCATTTGAGTAACCAGACCCAAGAAAATTAGTAGGACCCAGCCTCACCTGAGTCCTTTGTTAACCAAGACTTGAGCTCATGAATATTCTTCTCAGGATGCCCTTCTAGTGTTGAAAGAAGAGGAAGAGGCCGGCAGCTGACACTTGAAAATGACAGCCATAAAAGGCTGCCACTTATTGAGTACCTCCAATGTACCAGGTCCCCTGGTAAACTGATGTTTATGGACTATATCACTAAATTCTCTCACAATTCCTTTGCAATGAGTATTATTCCTTTTCCTCATTTAATAGATGAGGAAATTGGGACTCAGAGAGATTAAATAACTTGCCCAAGCTCACACATGTGGCAAGTGATGAACTTGAGACTTGAATCCAAAGGTCTAAATTCAGAGCTCATATTCTTCCTAACCGAAAGGAAAATAAACCTGGGGGGGGGGGGGTGAAAATACCAAAAGACAGGCAGAAATAAGCTCATATGAGAACTGATTTTAGAAGAAGAAAAGCTCAAGGAAGGAAAAGACATTATATTTTTACCCTTTCCTAGGTGTACAGATCTTATCATCTTTCCCTAATAGGAAGTATTTATTTTGTCTCCAGAATGGAAGTGCTCTATCACTCAGTAGCACTTAGGGGTACTAAGACACAAGGCATTTTATGAAATGTATACTCTCTCCTATTCCCAAGGGCTTCTCCCCCTCTTCTCATTTCCTTAACCAATTTTTATGTCACAACAAAATCTCATCTTAGCAGTTCTCCAAACATATGAGAAGGACAAGGATTTCATTGCCTCCTTTTCCTTTCTTACTTTTAATAGAGTCAATGAAGCCATGCCATTCCCACTTTGATTAAAGTAGAAAAAACAAACAAAAAAAAACCCCAACTATTATTCCTGTCAGGATTTTGCTTCTCACGGCACTTAAGGAATTTGGATGGCACGGCAAGATACCTAGACAGGCTTTTAAAATTCTTGTATTGTTGACACCCCCTTGATGACTGATATACTGTCAGAGCCCCAGCTGCAAGTTGAGACTAACAGATCTCTTTCGCACGTGTTGCAGAAGTCAGAAGGTAAGTCAACTCTCCTTTCTACTTAGCACTTGGCCTTTCCTGTCACTTCAGGACCACTCTCACAGCAAACTTTGGAGAAATTCTAAGTGAAAGAAGAAAACACAGAAGGATAGAGGAAGAAGAATAGCAATTATTCCAAAGATACCATGAAAGTGTACTAAATATGTACAAGTGTACAGAAACACTTGAGCGTACTAGCTCAGTCTCTCTCTTGCTCTCTGTCTCTGAAAATCTCTGTCTCTGTCTCTCTTTCTGTTACACACACACACACACACACACACACACACAGTCTTAAAGTCTTTTGCTTTGGTAAAATTACCCAAAGTGTGCTTTTCAAACACTATTTATCCAAGACATTCATACTCCAACCTTTAATCATTTTTTTTCTTCTTTTTAAAAAGTGCCTTTAATCTGCATATTTCACTATAGAGTGTGAACTCCATACTGTATACAGCTTCAGAGTAAAGAATTGCGCATATTTGTGTCAACAATCATAGCTATAATATTGTTTTTATTAAAAAAAAATTAACTGTTAACATTTCCTTGCCATCTCAGGTCTAAATGTCAAACTCCCAACTCTGAAGTTTTTGTCCACCCTGCCCATAAACACAGATGACTATTGTCTTTTCTCTCTGTGTGTGAATCTTTTCTTGACTCTTGTGCATGGTTTATAATCCATGACTTTCTTGTTAGCATTTATGTCCTGTTTTCCCAATAGATCACATGCTTCTGGGGGACAGAATCCCATTGTGTCACTCCTCACTCTTACATAGCTTCCCCACCAAAACCATCGTTCCTATACGTAAAAGCCTGGTGTAACGCTGCGAGCCTGTAAGGATGCTGCTGGTCTTGGTGTCATCGTCCTCCAACACCAGCATTATTAAGCAATTCCGTCCAGTAAATCTATGCCATAGAAATGTCTCAGATGGGCGTTCTTCTAACCCAGGATCTCTGTATTGAAAATAAATGTCTCCTAAATATTCCTGTGTTTTCTGGGTTAGTCCGGTAGTTGGTGACGTACAGTCAATCCCATTGACTTCCAAAAGCTGTTTGTGGGGCGTAGACGTCCCTTCCACTGCGCATGGATGGCGCTCGGGGTGGATGGAGGTAATACCGACTATCACGGGCAGCTTCCAATGGTGCTTTCCTGATTGTACTTGGACGCTTCATCTCTAGCATAGTTCCTATGCAACACCGTGGCATTTATTGTTTTAAATTAATGCTACTTTTATTGCTTTCTTGAGGTATAATTTATTAAGGTATAATTTACCTAGAACAAATTGCAGGTATTTAAAAACGTACACTTTGATTAACCTGACATGTGTATATACCAGTGAAACCATCACCATAATCAAGATACCAAATATTTTCATCACCCCCAGAAGTTTCCTTGTGCCCTTTTTCAATCCATCACTACCTCTGCCCCCATCCCTAGGCAACCATTTGTCTACATTCTGTCACTATAAGTGAGATTGCATTTGCTAAAATTTCACATAAATGGAATTAAACATGGGTACTCTATTTTTAGTCTGCATTCTTTCGTTCAGTAAATAATCTTTAGTTTTATCCATGCTGTTATATGTATCTGTAGCCTATTCATTAAACGTTGAGTAGAATTCCATTGTATGAAGTGCTCCATTTTGTTTTTTCATTCACCTGTTGCTAGACACTTACATAGTTTCCAGTTTAAAGCTACTATGAACATTCATATACAAGTTTTTGTGTGGACATAGGATTTTCTTTCTCTAGGGTAAATACCTAAGACTGGAATTGTTGTGTTGTAACATAGGTGTAGTACATGTTTAGCTTTAGAAGGAAACAGCCAAACTGGTTTCAAAAGTAGCTGCAACATTTTCACTCCCACCAACAATGTGGGTAGATAGTTGCAGTTGCTCCACATTTTCATGAACGCTTGGTATTGCCAGTCTTTCACTTAAGCCATTCTCAAAGTGTGAAATAGCGAAACTAATAAAAAAAAATAATTTAAACAAAGAAAAATCACCAAGAATATTAAAGTTAAAAAGGCAAGAGAAAAAGAAAGAAAGGAAGGAAGAAAGCTGGTACGCAGCCATTGAGTTTCGGGGGCGTCCCCTTTCAAACAAGGCCACTTTCTTAAAAAAAAGAAAAAAAAGAAAAGTGCGAAATAGTATCTTATAGTTTTATTTGTATTCCCCTGATGACTACTCTTATTGACTCTTTTCATGACTTATCGGTCATTTACAAATCTTCTTTTATGATGTGTCTGTTTAAATCTTTTCCTAGTTTTTATTGGCATATCTATCGCTTATTATTGACTTGTAAGAGTCCTTAATGTATTCTAAATACAAGTCCTTGGTCTGATTTATGTATTATTCACAAGAGCATTTTAAAATCAGTTCTTAAGTGTGTTTGACTACATTTGCTCAATCGGATGTCAGAAATCTTGATAAGGAGGAGATGTTTTGAAATCATTCATTAAATATCGACATAGTAAATTCTAAGTACCAGGATATCTACAGGTCCTAGTAAAATAAACACCACGGAGAAAAATATTTGCCTTCAAGGAGCTCACAATTAAAGGGAAAACCAAATACACAGGAATAGAGAAGAGACAGCAGTGCAGTTATTCTGCCACCATGGAGAGAGGTCAATGAAGATGGAGAGGAGATGCCATCTGAGCTGAACATTTAAGGATGAATAGAAGTACGCCACATACACAAACTATGTAAAGAGTACAATACCACTGAAATTAGCTTACGGCAATAAATAAGTTTGCATTTGAGATGGAAATCTTAAATAAAAATGCTATACATCACTGTGGGACCAATGGACCCTGTGGGTACAGCCCTACAGACCTCAGTGGCAAGAGGTTGCATTTTTCTAAAGCAGGGTACCTTTATAGGAAAGGTATATGCCCCCGGGTCCCTAGTTCATTGCCTTGTACCTAGGAGTGTTCAGTAAATGCACTAAGTAAATTTAATACTAAATAACTATTTAAATTAACTAAAGAAATAAATGAATGTTCATTGTGAGGGATTCAACAACAAACAACACAATATAAAATTTTTTTAAATGAACTAGTAAGGCAGATAGGACCTGTGCCCATAGGCGTAATGGGCATAAATGACAAACACAGGAAAAATGTACCTTCCTTTGTGAAGCTTTCCCAGATCTTCCATTCAGGGAGAAATAATTGTAGTCCCTTCTGTCCTGCCATAGAAGGGCAGTCATCACCTTGTGGTGATAAACATACCCCTCTATACAGGACAGTTTTGCTATAGACTGAGAGTTAATGCAGATAGGGTCCATATCTTATTCATCTTTGCATGTCCAAAATTTCCTGCAAATAGCTCAGTTCCTGACATACATTAAGTATTCACCAACTGCCTATTGTTTTGGAAGCAAATGAAAAATACCTAAATATAATACTAAAAGTATTCAGTGTCCTATGAGATGTACATATATCCTGTGGGAGGTCAAAAGAAGGAGAGATTAATGGCATCGTGCTTGAATGAGGTAATATTAGAGAGGAAGAAATAGAAGGGAAGGATTTGGGCAACAGGAGGAAAGAGAACTTTGAGTAAAGGAAACGGTGTCAGGAGAAGTGGACACGTACTGAGTTTCTAAGTGAAAAGAGCCCAGCTTGATTTGGGTGGTGCTGATTTGGCTTTGGCTAATTCACTTATTAATTGGCTCATTATACAAACACATATTCAGCACTAAAAGGAATTATAGATTATGAAAACACTTTTGCAAAGAAAAACCCCACTCCCACAGACGAACCAAGCAAACAATTCAGCTTGCTAAAACTCCATAGTTGCCCAAAGTAGAAAACAAGATACCATGGATCTGGACAACACAGTTCATTACTCACAGCACAGCAAACAGCAGGAGCATTTCCATGGTTGTGCTGGTTCCCCTGACCCAAAGTCCCCCTGACACAAAGGGATGATGCAGTGGATACATGCAGCGGATTGTGGTGCCAGAGAGGAAGCCAGGGCTCAAGGCTCAGCACCTTTGGTAGCAAGCAGTTAGCAAACTGGTCCCTTTCTCCTAGGGAGCAAGCAGTGTCAGGGGAGTCAGGCTTCGGTTGCCTTGACTGATTTAGTTGCTGTGTGACTAGCCACAGAAATGGCCCAGGGCCAGAAGATGGTTAGACCTTACAGTTGGTATACTCAGGAAGGATGTGCGGGTATCTTCCTGACTCTCCGTAGTTTGCCTCCCGCAACATATGTCAAGGCTGGACTAAGAAGTCTGGATTTTCATCTGGATGTAATAGAGTTGCTGGAAAGTTTTGAGCAAAAGAGTGATTTAAGAGGCATCAGAGAAAGACTAATCTGATCGCAATATGCATCACAGAATGAAGCAGAAAAGAGGAAGGCAGAGCAATCAGCAGAATGTGAGAGAGAAGCTGCCCTCCAGAAGGAATGGAGAATAGGGAACCAGTGAGAGCTCTCTTGGAACTAGGCTGTGATGAGTCATCACTGAGCACAAGCACATGCAAGGAAGAGGGACGAGAGATTTCTTCACAATTTCAGGTTTACGTCTCACATTTGGCTCATTAAGGCAGTTAGTGTCAGAGAATTAAAGGGCAGGGAATGAGGGTGAGTTGGGAAAACTGGAGCCATGTGGAAATATGTGAAAGCTGGAAATGAGAAAGGAGGTTGGAAGGAAGAAGGTGAATGGGGAAAAGTGTGTCTGTAGGTTATAAGACTAAACTCACAAATTACCCCAAAATAAACCACTTCATCCCCTTACAGTTCTAAGGAAGATGGAAGCTTGCCGCTGATTTCATCCTGGGAGGCTAAAGTGATAGTTCAAAAGATTTCAGATTCTGCCCTACCTACGTACTCACTGGTACACTGGTACATAGCTTCATCGCCTGCACCCACTGTTTTGTCAGTCAGGAGCATCCTACCAAGGGATGGAGTGCGCAGAGCCCGTGAGAGCCTGAGACATCAACAAGGGCTGCTGTAGAGCCACGTCACCCACTTCAGTAGGATAGTTTTGTCTTTCTTGACCTTAAACGTATTTTATTTTCCCAGTCTTGGCACTGTCTGAACAAAGAAAACAAATATTCCTGTTTGCCTTTTGTTTGTTTGGGTCCCAACCCATGCACCCTGGCATTGGTGAATCTGTCTTTTAACAGTTTCATTTTTGTTACCCCAGCAGTGGATCTGGGAAATGGCTTTCCCTATTCACATGGAAATTACATGTGAGCCATTCTTCTGTCTTTCTCCTTCAGTTAGGAGCTGACAGGTGGAGCCCAGAGTGGAGATTTGTTCAGAATTATTCTGTAGACAATGAGGGCCTTACTACCTATTTTCATGTTGTCATTTTTTTTTCTTATTTTTTAACAAAAAAAGATCTGGCAATTGGAACTTAAGGTGGAAGATTAAACAGTATTTGTCATCATAAACACAGATGGGGAAGACCTTTTCCAAGCTTTGCTTTGCCTGCAGGAACTTGTACAACTGCACTGCCTTTGTCTTTCCTACACAAGAGGGAACTAACCGTAAGGTATTTAATTTTGACCATTAACTATTGCAGGACTGTCTTTCTGGAACAATGTTTCAGCAAAACTGTTATTTTTGGTATCTATGCTACTTTAATTCTTTAATTTGTCTGAGATGGAGAAACGGTTTCTAAGGAACTCCTTCATTCAGAAGGTACTTTAAGAAAATACAATACCTATCATCTCCTACCGATTATTTGGTACAGTTTGTTAAAATTATACCTATTGAGAAATGAGCACAAATAGTCCTGGGTAAAAGAAAGACCTAGAAGATCTGGGTTGTAATCTGAGTAACACCACTGACTAGCTCTTGGCAAGTCAGTGAATCACTGTTCTTCAGTTTTTCCCTATCTTCAAATGGCAATAAAACCACTTGCCCTGTCTGCTTCACAGGGAAAGTATCAGAAAAGCGAATACAAGTGAAGTGCTTTGATGAATTGTGAAATACTATAAAGCAGGAATCCTTAGCAGTAGTCTTAAAAATATTAGCTTATGTAAAGTGAGGAAGAATTTATATTAGAATGAGCTGATTTTGTAAAGGTTTATCTGGTATTTAATTGTAAAATTTCAAACCTATATATTGAGAAACAAACATTAAGATTCACAAAATAAAATTACCTGACAGTATTTCTAAAGATTCAACCTTCATATAGGTGAACTATGAATCACAAAATATAATTATTCTTAATTTTTCACTATTTTGCTTCTGAACTTTTGATTTTGGTGAACTCCAAAAAAATGAAGGGAAAAATGCCTGTTTTATATACCTCAAAAAAAAAATTAATTCAGGTTTCTTTTGTATTCCTGAATTAAAACATGTCTGGCTTTCTGAAAACAGTGTTTCCTAAGAGGATGATCTAATAGATGTCCAAGAAAAAAGAGGCCCCTGTGATTTTTCTCCATTGTTAATTTCCTACCATAGGTTAATGGCTGGACTTGGAAAACAGTAGAAAGAACAACTTGTTTTCCTGATTCGTGCATTATATAGGTTGTGTTACTGTCTAAATATAATTGGGAAATAATGATTTATACCTAGATGCAAAAATTCATAATTGTTGCGCAACAATCATTTGTTTGAAAATCGGGGGGGGGGACATCTTTTTTTTCCCCCTGTCTTTTTATTATCCTCTAATTCCCCCACTGGTTCCACACGAGCCAGATTTGAGATTGCCAGTCTATAAAGAAGACGGGTTTTAACATGTACACTGTGAAGAAACAGTTATAAGAGTGAAAAATAATTTCATTTTCTTGATTTAAGTTGTTATTTGGCTATGCTCTTCCCCATTGTAGAGAGTAAGATTACAAGGGATTGCAAAGGAGTCAGACTTAACTTTTGGGGTGATAGTTATATTTATAATCTCCATTGTTGTGATGATTTCATAAATGCATACATACAAGAATGCATAAATGCATACAAACTTTATTTAACTATGTCTGGTTTGTTGTATATCACTTGTATCACAATAAAGCTGCTAACAGTAATATAACATAATTTTAAATGAAAAAACTTAATGTAACTTTACATGAAATATTCTGGGGTGAAGTTTTTCTCATTGTTCTTTCACCCAGGAAACCCTGACTTCTTTATCTTTTTAGCAATTTAAAGGCATTCGTAATGACCTTCTGTTGACAAAACTGGTATCCAATCAGTTATCTCTTCTTCCCCATTTGAGCAATTGATAATTCTGTTAGTTTTCTACTGCTACATAACAGATTACCACACATGTAGTGGCTTAAAACACCACAAATGTATTATCTCATACTTTCTATAGGTCAGATTTTCGGGCATGGCCTAACTGGGTTCTCTGCTCAGGATTGTGCCAAGCTGAAATAAAGGAATTGGCCAAGGCTGGAGTCTTTTCTGGAGCTGACAACCCCTTTCCAAGCTCACTCAAGTTGTTGGTCGACTTCAGTTCCTTGTGGGGGGACAGGCCCCGTTTTCTTTCTGGCTGTCAGCTGACCATCACTCTCAGGTCCTAGCCACAAGGCTCCTTCCACGGGCGGGTGGTTTACCACATGTGTTTTTGCTTACTTCTAGGCCAGCAAGAGCCCTTGTGTCTTTTAAGGACTTACCTAATGATATCAGGTTTATCCATGAAAGCCTTCCTTTTGATTCACTGAAAGTCAACTGATTAAGAACCTTACTTACATCTACAAACTCCTCTTTGCTATAAAATATAATCATGGGAGTGATATCCCATCATATCCACAGGTCCTGCCCACACCCAGGAAGGAGAATCATCCAGGGCATGTCTCCCAGGGGGCTTCACTCTTGGGAGTCATCTCAGAATTCTGCCTCCCACAATTACTTGTAACAAAAGCAAAGTTGGACACTTGTTTCATACAAACTATCTCTTTTGGTTCCCTGCCCAGGTTTCAGGTATTAAACATTCATTTTAACTTTATTTTTGTCATTTTCGGTAGTAGCAGAAGAGGAAGAACACTAAAAAGATTCAAGGAATAGGGATGCGGAAGTGGGTGATAAGAAATTGAGCCTGGTCTATCAAAACTCATGAAGTTTCTGACTTGCTGGCATGGGCATTCTGGGTACATGGAAAGTGGCTTTAACTGAGAGCAGAAGCAGAGATCCATGGCTAAACATAAGGGACAGTAACAGGGAAAGCCAGAATCAGACACTAGCACTGACACGGTGAAGGGCTAAGGGTCAGGTTGGCCCGAGAATTAACGATTATACCTTGTCAGAAAGACTTACCAAAGAAGGCCACAATATCTAGAAACACCACAATGTAGTTTTCAGGGGCGAAGAAGTTGGAGAGTGCTTTATTTGTGTATCACAGCCTTGAGTGGCTAATGTCAGCCAACACAGCTGGGCATATATCTGATAGGTCAGTGCAGAGATAGGCATTCTGAACCAAAACTTCAGCTCCTGGAAAAGTGAAATTGGCAAGCACAAAGAAGTGTGTGATCTACTAGGACTAGAGAAGGACAGGCGCATTACCCCAAAGAAAGGGGAACAAGAGGAGCCATATGAATGGGCAGAGGCGGGTTTTAAGAAGAAAGAGTTAACTCAGGATTTGAAGCACAGGGCCCACATAATCAGAATGGAGAGCTGTATCAGTCAGGAAAGATTACATTATGTTGCATCAACAATCCCCAAATCTACTACAACAAAGTTTAATTCTTTCTCCTCACTCTTGTACACCTAGTCACCTTTCCAAGGCAACTGTCCTCCATGCAGAAACTCAGCACTTTACACAGTCTCCACCGTTCTGTAGCTAAACCATCCTCCTTATGGTTAGAGGAAGAGTATGAGAAGCATGGAAGTAAAGGACATCATTTCTGATCACATCATGTTGCCAAGAGGACGTTACATAGCCATCCTGCTCCCCCAAGCCTGAAGATTTTGGTGAGCAGCACTGGTGTCGACCATAAAATCTGGTTATGACTAAGAAGTTACCTACCGTAAGCATTAAAAGCAAGATTTAGGAGCCAAAAATTCTGGGTTTGAACCCTGACTCTTCTACGTACTAGCTGTGGGCCTTGGGGTGAGTTAGTCAGTCCTGCTTTGTCTAACTTTCCTCATCTTAAAATGGGTAATAATAGTACCTATTTCAAAGGATTGTTGTAAGAATTGAATGAGCTAATATATGTTAAAGTGCTTAGTATGTAGTAAGTACTGTGTAACTGATGACCATTATTCTTAGGGGACAAAAATAGAAACCCCCAATGGTTAGCCCAGAAAGAGGAATATTATCAGTGGAGCTGATGAGTGACTGTAGTCAGTTTTAGGCCAGTACATCCCTATTCAGTCTAGTATTTCACGCTTTCTTGAGTTGTTAGCCTATTCATGACTGCCACAGTCCATGCTATTTCCTCTCCCTGGAATGCCTGCTGCCCCACTTCCTCCTGATACTGTTATGTCTGATTCAAGATGACAATTCTAAAAACCTTTCTCTAATCCCACAAGCAGAATTACTGTCTATATCCTCTGAGGGTATGATTAAAATAATAATAGTTACATACTGATCAAGTACTTACAAGTCAGGTAAAGTGCTTAGTGCTGTGCGTCTTTTACAAATATATATTGACCACCTACTATGTGTCAGGTAGGAATATCGCAGTGAACCAAATAATGTGCCTGTCTTTATGGAAGTTACATTTCAGTGTAAACACCTGTGTAATTGGCATCATTAGGAAAGTTTATGTCAGAGAAGTTAAGCAACTTACCCAAAGTTTCACCACTAGTGAACATTAGAATCAGTATTTGAAACGAAGCCCACCTAATTCCGAGGCACCCCCTAATAACTGCTGAGCAATATTTTCTCTGGGTTCCATCAAGCCCCTTGGAAATAACTCCCCAGTAGGACATAGTTGCGGTATAATTATTCTGTTTTCTTAATGTCTCTCCCAAGAAATTGTGAGCTCTTTAAGGGCAGAATCCATGTACAATGTTGAACTTAATAAATTAATGATGACTCGTTACTAAAGCCCTCAAAATGATTCAGCATTTGGAAACTGAGTCTACAACTTAGGTCTAACTAAAATATAGACCAGGAGTGAGATAGGGGTGGATCTGCAAATGGGAAAACAAGTTGCAAGGGACCGGGAAAATAAGGCTGCCACTTGGCAAAGCTGTCTTAGGCCAATTGGTGAAGAAAGCAAGTTAATCTTTGAATTTTTGACTATCTTTCATTCCTGTGCTCTTTTCCCCTATCCTGTAACACCCTCTTTCTAGGTAGGCTAACCTTTTTAAAACGTTATTAACGGGGCAAAAAATGGCAGAGAAAAAAATATAAAATTAATAATTCCAGGCTTGCAAGGCTGGTGGAAGTTTCTTTTGAAGGGAGGGTGGAGGACGAAGGCTTTCCAGCAACCTTAAGTCCCAGGAAGGGCAACCTCACCCCTGCCCAGAAAACAGGCACAGACTCCACCCCAATGAGGTAGAAGTGGTGTGTGTGTGTGTGTGTGTGTGCGCGTGCGCGCGCGTGCGCCTGTGTGGGCTCTCTCTAATGAGCAATATCTCCGTTTGCTTCACTGTAGAGTCCTCCCTTTAACAGCAGCAGTTCCCCTGTAGCTATTGGTGCGTCACCTACAAACTAGGAACTCTCTGGGACCATCTTTAATCACGTTATGTTGCCCAGCTGAATTATTCCATGAGTGATCTATATAAAACTCTTTATAAGTCTTCCCCAAAAAGGAAGATTGGTGAAGAATCAGAGGAAGAAAATGCACAAACTCCACACAGGATGGGCCAAACCTAATTCTTTCAGGCTTACAGAAAGTGTTCTGCTAGTTCTTCCTAAGCTGAGGCTGGGTATTAATACCAGACCTATAATGTTTAATAGCAAACTCACACTGTGTGTGTGATTTATAAATTTCCGTGTGTATGGGATAGTCCACCCAGTAGATAGACTGTATGTGTGTATCTGTCCAGTGGGGGGCTGAAGCCAGCCCCCACTGGCTCACAGAAGCTAATTGTGCACATCTCATCCTAACTCCATTTTCACTGATGTCAGAACAGCCATAGTGGAAGTATTTGCACCATGGAAATTGCCAAACACTACAAATCAGACTATTTTTTTGTGGGGAGGGGGGCAGTGGGGGGGTGGGCAGAGCTCCAGTTTTAAGTATTTACCAGCATACCACTATATGAATTTATGTATGTTTACATATGTATATATATATATATAAATACACACAAATATGTATATGTGTATATGTACATGTATATCCATGTATATGTATGTGCATGTGTTATATGTGTGTGTACGCACGTGTATGTATGTCTGTATATATATATTCTGTCTTCAGTGAATGGTCTTCCAATTTAATTCTATAATATGAGTTCATTTCTCAATTAATCCTTTTGTATTGATATTAAAATATTTTAACTTAAAGGGACATCCTTGCATAATGTAAAAAGATAAATACATATTTTTTTAGAAAAAAACCTTTTTTCCTAAAATTTTTCTATACTTACCATGTGGTGGACAAAAATCAATAATAGCTATGAATACATATTTGGATTAAGCAAATCTCAACTGGCCATTACACGTAAGGTCATATGTTCAGAGTAAATAGACAATGTAAGAAAGCCTATCTCTCTGTGAAACACAATAAGCGTATTTCAAAGCTCAAGTCATTAATGTTTCAACCTTCTTTACTTTTAAAAGCAGAGTTAATGGTGGCCAGGGCTCTATCTCTACCAGGTCAGTGTGTGTGTGTCCAGGGAAAGGAAAGACAGGTTTTCTAACACTGCACACAATCTGACAGGCCCCAGAGCCGCCTTTGGGTCCCTAGCCTTCAGAGCCAGGTGCTTATGACTTTCTCTAATGACTTGTCAACACAAGTAATTGGCCCAAGCTCCAGTGACTCTCAACAATGGAAGAAAACTCTTTGCAAATAGGGGAGCGGGAGGAAAGAACTTAAATCAAACTAGAAGCTTAGAACCTGCCAGATTTAATCCTTTCTTCTTCTCTCTACTGACAGAGCTAATGAGTGGATTGCAAGATTTTACACCTCACCTCTGATGTCTTAAATACCTTAGATAATAATAGAAATACATTTGTACAGTGCTTTATACATGTTGGCTCATTTAATCCTCACATCAAGGCTAGGGAGAAGTATTAGCTATGTTTTACAGCTGTGGAAACAGAAGCTTGGTGAGATCAAATGACTGTTCTAAAATCACACAGCTGGTACCTAAGAGGTCTTTCAACCTCAAGCTCAGCGCTCTTTCTTCCACTCTCCCAGTGGTGGGTCAGCCAAAATGGAATCCTGCCTTTTGGCAGCAAGTGGCTGTCAGTCAATGATCCAGGTAAACTGAGGCAAATTTCAAGAGCAGTTCCTTCTCATCCCAGTCTTCACGAGACTGTGTCTCTGCCCCTCTTCAATCTTCACAGTGCTTCACAAATAAGAACCAGTTATCACAATGTCAGAACCCTGAAATTCAAATGCTCTTTCACACTACTGCATAAATTAGTTGTAATAACTTAAAGTAGTAGCCAGCCTATATTTTCATTTTAGAGGTAACCAAAGCCATAAACAGGAGGAATAGGTTTTGGGGAAGTGGAGAACATCAAGTGGATACAGAGCTAGAATCCCTGCAGAGCCAGCTGTCTAGCTCTCTATATATGAATGGCTTGATTCTAATATCTTAACTAAGATGTTCTGGAAAAGGATCCATTCCAATAGCTTGTCCAGATCTACTCATACCTGCTAGTTCCTTCGACCATTTTCACCTCAGCAGGCAAATCAATGGTCACAGTTTTCACTGAGAGGAATTAATATTTAGGCTCTTATTTTGTTCCAAGTTGCCATAAAAGTATTCTTAGTGTCAACAGTTCAGTCTCAGATATCTGGAATGTTTTTCTGTTCCAGGCTTCCTCCCACCCACAGTGATTCAAGAGATATATATTGGGGATTGCATGTGAGATGGTGATACTTTACTTCATTCCCTCCCACACTGTCTTTTCAAAATGGAACACAATTGCTCCCTTTAGTAATAGAGTGGATTGTGGTTGTCATGTAGATAAATGCAATATGGTTTCACACCTTGTCCATTTTGAGTTACTAAGTGGGAACTCCCAAGAAGCAGCTCCCTTTAAGGAGAATGCAGATGCTTTGATGCCATGCCAAGGACTACATTTTTGAAAAATAGGGTTTTCATGGCAAATCCGGGAAGCAGAATCTCTTGCCATCATCAAAAAATATCTACCATGTAGCATAACAAAAGCAATGCATGCCTGACATCAAATGGAACCCCTTTTTTCCAGTGGCACCTTCAATCACAAACCTAATCAGGCATATAACCTATTCTGAAAGAATCGAAAGAGTTTGTTAACCACAACTTGATTATCTTTCCAATTTTTTGCTGCAGCTGCATTTTTTGGAAGCCTCAAGCACAGAGCTACTTTACCTGTTTCTTCCCTTCCATACAAAACCCCCTAAAATCCTCGTCAAACATGTTGACTTATACTTAAATGAGATCTCCTTAAAGATAAAGTAAAAAGAATAACATCTATTTTAAGTATTATGTTCCCACTGAAAAGAAGTCAAAGATATTTCCAAGCCATAAAGAGAAAGTTGGTAGCAGGAAAGCAAAACGGGAAAATGTCACCCATAATGAAACTGACTAGGTCAGGGGAATGTAAAAATAGTCAGTTGAATTTGGAATATACAGACTTCCACAGAAAGTTTGTGTCTGAATTTTGTTTGAAGATATAATATTATAGTAAATGAAATGTTACTATAGAGCGATCTAACTCTGAAAGAATCTCAAATGTTGAATATCCATTGATGGAAGATGAATGGCGTTCTTACACATTGACAACCCAAATTTCATCCTGGTGAGTTCAGAATCATCTTGGTTACACACAGAATTATGTTTTGCTCTGTTCAAATTAAAGTTTCAAAAATATATGAACATCTGAAATAGAATCAAGCATCCATCAATAAACCCATACATTCATGGCCAACTGATTTTCAACAAAGTTTCCAAGACAATTTAATGGAGAAAAAAATCATCTCTTCAACATTGGCACTGGCACAACTGGATATCCACACAAAAGAATGAAGTTGGAACACTATCTTCACCATATACAAAATTAACTCAAAATGGATCAACAACCTAAATATAACAGCTACAACTATAAAACTCTTAGAAGAAAGTAGAGGGGGTAAATCTTGATGACCTTAGATTTGACAATGGTTTCTTAGATATGACACCAAAAGTACAAGCAACAACAACTACAAAAAAGAGATAGATAAACTGGACTTCATCAAACTTAAAAACTTTTACACATAAAATAACATTATTAAGAAAATGAAAGGACAACCTACAGAATGGGAGAATATATTTGCAAATCATATTTCTCATAAGGAAGCAATATCCATAATATGTAAAAACTCATACAACTCAATAATAAAAAGACAACATAATTCAAAATTGGGCAAAAAATTTGAATAGACATTTCTCCAAAGAAAATATACAAATGGCCAACAAGCACTTGAAAATGCTCAACATCATTAGACATTCAGGAAATACAAAGTGAAAACAGAGTAAGATACCACTTCAGACCCACTAGGACCGATAACATAAAAAAATAAATAAATAAATAAATAAAGGAAAATAAACATTAGTGAAGATGTAGAAAAACTAAAACATTTGTACTTTATTGGTGGGAATGTAAAATGGTACAGGCCCTGTGGACAGGCTCAGTTTTATCAATTCCTCAAAAAGTTAAACATAGAATTATCATGGCACAGCAATTCCACTCCTATGTAGATACTTAAAAGAATTGAAAACAGGCTTCACTCAAGAGTGCTGAGTAGGTAAATGCCATGCTTGCCTACTTCACGACCACATCACAATTACAACTAAACTACAGAAAAACCATCATTGAGAATCACATGAAATGTACCTGAACAGAAGTCCGACAACTAAAGATATACATAGAAATCTGCATTGAGACTGGTAGGAGGGGCAGAGATGCAGAAAGGGCTGATCCCATAAAGATGTATAGCAGTTAAAAATCGAGAGGGCTAGCTGAGCTGCAGAGGTCACCTCTGAGGAATGAGGGATCTCAACCCCACACCAAGCTTTCTAGCCCAGGGTTCCAGTGCCAGGGAAAGAAGCCCCCATAACTTCTGCCTGTGAAAAGGAGTAGGGATGGTGACTGAGTAATACAGAGGGCTGATGGAGTCCCAGTCGTTCCTCTTAAATGACCTGCACGTGGACTTACTCACTGACAGACTCACTCAGTTTGAGTTCCAGTTCTGGGCAGCAGTTCAAAAGGCACCAGGTCCATACAGGAAGAAACTGAATTATATAGCTTCAGGGTGAGGGCTGGAGGAGCAGCTTTCTCCCAGACAGAAGTACTGGTAGAAACAATCGTTCCTGTGTTGAACCATCTCCTCACCCAGCCTGCATGATCAGGTGCAGGCAGATGCCAAGTCTGAGTCTCCATATACCTGACTAAGAACATTCACCTGCCCTGGTGATTCCCTGAGACCACACCCTACCCAACCTTTGGGTACACCTAAGTCCTTCCACTGGCTTTTCCATACAAATGGCCTGTCTTGGCTCATGCTGCAAACTTTCCTAAAATCTCTCAAAGGTTCACAAACCCCAAACAAGCAGCAGCTGGCCTCAGTGTGCCCCATACCTCTTGCTAAGCAGCCCCAAGCATGGCACTAGTGGCTGCCAGCCTAAGTTCACAGCTTAACTTCTTCCAGGTGCCTGCAAGCCCTGCACAAGTAGCAACCATCTGCAGATCACTTTGTAGCTGATACCACGTGGTCTCAGGCCTGGCACAGGCAGCAGCCGACCTTGGGCTGCACCAGAGCCCCTCCCAAGAGGCCCCAGAAAAAACACACCCAGTGGCCAGCTTCAGACCACACCAGAGTACCACCAAAACCACCTCCACAAATGACACACCCAGAGGGCAGACTGGACAGGCAGCAGAGACCTACTAAAGCAAATTCTGCTCTAAGGTTGAGTCCCTGTACAACAGTGCCTCCACTGTAGTCACAGCCAGTTCTCACAACCAATCAGCCTGAGGGTCAATCCCTCCCACTGATGTGCCAACAGCAATCAACATTCAACTAGAACAGGAGGGCACACACAACCTACACAGGGACACACCTGGAGCACCTGGCTCAGGTAACCAAGGAGACTGTGCCACTGGGCCCACAGGACAGCTACTACATAAGGCCACTATACCAACAATGGGAGATATAGCAGTTCTATCTAATACAGAGAAACAAATACAGAGAGGCAGTCAAAATGAGGAGACAAAGAAACATGTTCCAAATAAAGGAACAAAACAAACCTCTGGAAAAAGAAATAAACAAAACAGAGACAAGCAATCTACTAGATGCAGAGTTCAAAACTCTGGTTATAAGGATGCCCAATGATCTCAGTGACAACTTCAACAAAGAGATACAGAACATAAAAATGGAAACAGAAAATATAAGAAAGAACCAGCCATAAGTAAAGAATACAATAACTGAATGAAGAATACATTAGAGGAATCAGCAGTAGATTAGATGAAGCAGAGGATCAATCAGCAATCTGGAAGATAAGGTAAGAGAAAACACCAATTCAAAATGACAGAAAGAAAAAAGAATTTCTTTAAATGAGGATAGTTTAAGGAGCCTCTGGGACAATATCAAGTGTACCAACATTCACATCTTAGGGATACCAGGAGAAGAGAGAGAACAAGGAACTGAAAGCCTATTTGATGAAGTAATGATGAAAAACTTCCCTAACCTGGTGAAGGAAACAGACATACAAGCCCAGGAAACACAGAGTTCCAAATAAGATGAACCCAAAAAGGTCCACACCAAGACACTTCATAATTAAAATGCCAAAGGTTAAAGGCAAAGAGAGAATCTTAAAAGCAGCAAGAGAAAAACAGTTAGTTACCTACAAGGGAGCTCCCATAAGACTGTCAGCTGATTTCTTAACAGAAACTTTGCAGGCCAGAAGAGATTGGCAAGAAATATTCAAAGTTATAAAAAGGACCTACAACCAACATTATTTTCCCCAGCAAAGCTATCATTTAGAATCGAAGGACAGATAAAGAGCTTCCCAGACAAGGTAAAGCTAAAGGAGTTCATCACCACCAAACCAGTATTACAAGAAATGTTAAAGGGACTTCTTTAAGAAGAAGAAGAAAAAGAAAAAAAGATAGAAAACATAAAAAATAAAATGGCAAAAAATAAAATTACGTATCAATCAATAATAACTTTAAATGTAAGTGGATTAAATGCTCCAATCAAAAGACATAATGTGGCTGAATACAAGACCCTGACATATGCTGCCTACAAGAGACTCACTTCAGATAGAAAGACATACACAGACTGAAAATAATGGGATAGAAAAAGATATTTCATGAAAATGAAAACAAGAAAAAATCTAGGGTAGCAATATTTATACCAGACAAAACTGAGTTTAAAACAAAGGCAGTAATCCTACTTCTGGATATTTACCTGAAGAACCCCAAAACATTAATTTGAAAGGATATATGCATCTATATGTTCACTGAAGCATTATTTACAATATCCAAGATATGGAAGCAACCTAAGTGTCCATCAATAGATGAATGGACAAAGAAGTGGTATATATATGCAATAGAGTATTACTCAGCCATAAAAAATAATGAAATCTTGCCATCTGCAACAAGATGAATGGACCTATGGGGTATTATTCTAAATGAGACAAGCCAGACAGAGAAAGATAAATACCATGTGTTTTCAGTTATATGTGAAATCTAAAAAAAAAAAAACAAAATAAATGAACAACAACAAAAAACAGCAACAAATTCATTGATACAGGGAATATTTTGATGGTTGCTAGATGCAAGGGAGAATGGGTGAAGGGAGGGAAGGGATTAAGAGGTACAAACTGGCAGTTACAAAATAGTCATGGGGCTGTAAATTATATAGTAGGGAATATAGTCAATAATATTGTAATAACTATGTATGATGTCAGAATCTACTAGATTTATCAGGGTGATCATTTCATAAGTTATGTAAATGTATACCCGAAACTAATATAATATTGTATATCAACTATAATTGAAAAAAATAAAGGAAAAATGCATAAAATCTCTTTTAAGATGAAAATTTGAGCTAACAGTGCTCAGAAATAGGAAAAACTAGAGACAAAAAAAAAGAAGCATAAAAATATCACACAAAATGAAATAGAAATTTTAAAGAAGATTGTAGATATAAACGCAGATAAAGTGGTGTGATATATAACCAGTGCTCATAATGCAGAGAACAGAAAAAGTGGAACAGGGGAAAACATTAAAAAATATCATAAAAGAAAACATTATTGAAATAAAAATTAAAATGAAGACTGAAATGGCTTACCATGAACCAAGGGAGGGAAAATGCAGATAGTTATCAAAATTAGGATAGGTCCCTGGGAAATTTGAAACAAAAATTTGATGCAAAACGAGCAACATTAGGATATGTTTAGGGAAAGTTACACAATTACAAGGATTAAAAAATAAATCTTAAAAAACTCAGAAAGAAAAGGCCAAGTACATATAAGCCCAAATGAGGAAGTAGGATAAAATGTGAACTTTCCAATTAATTTCTTCACCTTTTATAGCTCTATCTAGTCAAAATATGTAATTTAATATAAAAAAAAACCCTAAGAAATAAATAAGAGCTCTTCTATTTTTCTTTGGTTTTAGGGAGATATTTAAAGACCCAATTTCTCTTGTTATAGAGAGACATTTATCTAAAGCTTTTTGCTTCAGATAATTCAGCAATTCCTATTTATTTCAAAGAACTATACTTTTGTTCAATGTAATTAAAATTAAATTTAATCCTTAAAAAAAGCAATTGAAAACAGGTACAACAAAAGTCATTTTGTATGACTCCATTTGTATAAAGGATCCAGGGTAGGTAAATACATAGAAAGAGAAAGTAGATTGGTGGTTGCCAGAGTTTGGAGGGACAGGTGAATGGGGAGTAAATGCTGAAGTGCTTAATGGTTATGGGGATTTATTTGGGGGTGACGGAAGTGTTTTCAAACTAGATAGAGGTGGTGGTTGCATGATATTGTGAATATACTAAATTCCACTAAATTGTTCAATTTGTAATGGTGAGTTTTGTATTATGTGAATTGAACCTCAAAAAAACCAACCAAACAAACAAACAAAACACCAGGTGGACAACAATCAGACAATCCTTGGAATTTCTTTTACGAGTCAATGGTCTATTATGAATTTTAACTTTCAATCAAATTATTTGTCTTTTCTTTCTCCTTTTACTGTCTTTGCCCATTTTTGTTCAGGGGTATAATTTTTTTGCTTTCCTTAGATTCTGCTGTAAGAGTACCAAACATAATTGAGACGACACATCAATAGCAAAAGACTCTACCCCTCTGGAGAGAATCTTCACTGTTTTCCCTCTTATAAATGGAATTTGTATGTTCTCACTGAAGTCAATGTTTATGGTTTTGTTTGTCCATAACGACACCACCCATTCCTACCCCTACATCTAATAAAAGTATGTTCAGCCCCAAGGGTTCTAGCAGGGGCTGGCAATCATAGCATCCGGGCACTTACCTCTACCCTGCCCCCACCATCAAGTCACTCACGTGACTCAAGCTTGAAGAAGAAAATCCTTTTGTCTTTGACTCGCAAGACATAGAATGCAGTTCAGAGTTACGTATGGCCTCCCTCATTACTCTATACCCTCCACCAACACCTTTTGAGAGAATGGAACAGAAGCTAGCCTTCAGGGAAAAGTAAAGCAAAACATGGCTAGAGGGAGTCTTGGTGGTATTTACCTCTGGTTCCAAATGGCCTTTCTGAAGTATTCTTATATGAGCTAAGCTAAATTTCTCCTTACAGATACAGCTAGTTTTGTAGCTTTCGAATTTTCAACTGGAGAAAGAAATCAAGGACCAGAGCCTCCTCTTGGTTCCTCATCTACTTCAGCTTCAGATCTTTATTGTTTAGGGTTTGGGTGAAAGAGATACCAGTTCCTCACATTTCTGAACATACTCCCCCAAACTGAGTTGATGTAGAATCTCCTTGACACAGGACAGCTAGATTGAAAATTTGAAATCCTTAGTGCAAAATCCCTGGAAAGCTACCTTAGAATAAATTAAGAGCACATTCCCAGACAAATCTATCCAGAACTTCATTGCGGGAAAAGCCAATATAATTTTCTATGTATGTCATCTGCAATGGCAGTCACACAACTCCCTGAAAACAATCTGTCTTTTTTATGAAAGTCTTTGGTTGTGGAATGCTATGTTATGTCCAGTTACAGAGAGAAATGGAAATGAAATTGTTAAGAGGCAATTCCCTGAAAGTGAACTGAGATGCATTGATCTTATGGAGAAAAGAAGGAAAGATACAGTCCTATGTTACATTTCAAGTTCATCTGTGTCCTATTAAGGGAAAGAACACGTATTTATTTAAAAAGACCATGGATTACAAACTATACTAGATAATTTCATGTGCATAATTTAGTTTAATTATCATAACCAGCATGTGAGGAGGATATTGTTAGCTGCATTATTACACACACACACACACATAAAGCTCAGTAAAAGTATGGGATTCAGACATTGCTATATCTGGCACCAAAATCTGCCTCTTCAGTATAAATCCTTCCTGAGCTTTGATTTCAGTATCTGTGCTGAATTTAACTAGATCGCTTTGGCAAATATATAACACATGAGCCCACTATTCCCCCAATGCTATCCCTGGTGGCCATTGTTAAAATCAATTATGTCACTCTTTTCTGCTGAGCCATAACTCAGAATCCCTGTAAATAAGATGCTCCAGAAATAACTCTTACCATCCATCAGAGGTAGCACTCATATTAAATGTTCTATTCTAGTCCATGTTCTTAAAATGTTGTTAAGCCCCAGATCCAAGCGAGGTATTTCAGGTAATAGCAAGGCAGACCTAAAAAGGTCATCATGCTTGACTTCACAATACAGATGCCCTAACACTGGGAAACTTCCAGCAGATACTCTGTCGTCCCATTACTTCTCATGCAAGAAACTCTTCGCCTCGGAAACACCAGAGGCTGGCAGGTCTGCGTCTCAGTGCAAAGTAGTACCAGAAATTGAAATCTATGTAAAAACCTAATGTGTGTTTCTTGGTGGTTTTATATTTGACAAGATAAGTTGAAGTCTGATGGAAGGAAGCCCAACAGGAGGCAACTGGAGTTTGAGTGTCTGGCAATTTGGGAAGCTTGGAAATGTCAGCTAGTGGGAGCTGGGGAGCAATCAGAGACCAACATTTCAGCATGTTCAGGTCTCATTTTGTTATTCCTCACCCTCAGCCTAGAAAATAAGCCAAGGTGATTTCAAGGAAAACCTCACATTCTAGTCTTGATGAAAGAGGCAATATTCATTTTGAATTATGTTTGCAGAAGGCTGGGGGTGGAATATCAGAGGGCAGGAAAGGTGAAGCAACGTGGTGATGTCATTTGGAGCAGAGGTGTTTTGCATAATCGAATTTTCTCCTATGTAGTGCAATGGAGAGAGTGACATTTCAAAAGAGCACAGCTAAGACTGAAGGCCATCAAATGAAGTGGAGTTATCAAACTTGAGATTGCTTTGGACAAAACCCAATAACACAAGTGCCAAGTCAGGCTATCCCTTCAGCATCTCTTGTGCTACATGCCACATTCTTTAGGATCCTCTAAGCATAGAGTTGGAAGTCCAGTGGCTTTCAAAATTGTATCTACAATTAAATATGTGATAAAATGAAACTGTATATATGAACTATATCGAGTGCAGTTTCCCTGACCTCCCATTCTGGGGCAGATGGTGCACAGGGTCCTTTAATAGGACCTAAGCCAATTCATGGAGTAATGAAATAGACCAAATATGTGCTGGCTCTGGCATCAAGCGACCTGGTTCAAGACCCAGGTTTACCATTCACTAGTGTGCCACTGAACATGAAGGCCCCTCTGAGCCTCGATATCCTCATCTGGAGCTTGATGTGCTGTTCGAATGGGGAAAGGATTATGCAAATAAAGCCTTCGTCTCTGAGATCCTCCTTTTTAAGTAAAGAGGAGGGAGACGAAAATAAGTTAAAAGACTTTTTTTCTTTTTGTCCCCTTCCTCTCTCCCTTAGTTGTGACACTGTCTTTTTCATGACCATGGACTCAGTGATGGTTCCTCCTTGTTATTTTAGTTAACATAAGAAACACTGGTTGCTCTAACAAATTCTAAAACTTCAGAAGCTTAATCGAATGCAAGTTTGTTTCTTAATCGAGCAAAACGCCATAGGCACGTTCCTGGTCAGTAGATGGTCTTCCATGTAGCTGCACTGTCCCCTACAGCCTTGGAATCTTCTGCAGGATCCTCTGCATTCTGCCTGGAGACAAGATGAAAGATTATGTGGGAGGTTTTCATGCAATAAGCCTGCAAATGGCACACATGGATTCTGAGCATATTCCACTGTCGACACTCAGTTACACAGTCCTATGTTGCTACAACAGGTACTGCGAAATGCAGAACCTATAGTTATAATGTGGAAGGAGAGACTGTGTTTGTCAACCTTATGTGGTTTTCTATATGGCCACATTGAGAGCTCTCAAGCAAACGCATCTTTCTAAAGAAGAAGTTGTTTGTTCATGCAACTATGGAAATAAGGAAAAAGAAACAAGGAGAACTCACTGTTTTCCCATTTACATAATTTAATGTAAAAAAGTTGCAATCTAGTCTGAAGATAATGTAAAACGCATTTTTAAAAAGCCTGTGTAGTCACATGCATGAATTCTGCGGGGAAAAAGGGGAATGTTGCTGCAGAAAGAAGAAAATAGGTGTTTTTGCTTTCCGAGTTTGATTTTCTCTCTTCATGATCTTTTGACCCCTACCTACACTCTCCAAAATTCCAACTTTTCTTTTCTTTCCTGCTGCATTTCAAAGGCACTTTCACCTAGTTTATTTTAATATTTATAAGCTGTAATGTTTATGGACTCCAAGTTCTATATGTATAAAAGGGGCAGTTTACGGGAAAAACATTACAATTTTATGTTGCTCCTCATCCATGAATTAATTCTCTACACATGATTTGTTTAAGTTGGTTAATCAGTAAGCACTGTGCAAACAGGTGTCATCCATGATTTTCACAAGTGATGTAATACAGTTCCAAGTGCAAGTTCCATTCATGGTGCTTATTGATATAAATGTTTCTCTAAACTGATGTTAGCTTTGTTTATATGAAAAGACCAAAAGCAACAGCTGGAACTGCCAGAGGCCAAGGCATCCATTTGGCCTGGAATTGTGCCTGTATGTCACAGCATTGACCACGGAACCCTCTGCCATCTGCCTCTCACAGGGCAGCCCTTGTCCGCTCTTTACGGGATGGATGCTGGCCTTTGCAGCTGCTTACTGAAAGCAGGATTCTTATTCCACAGCCTCTGACTGTTATCATTTATTGCCCCCCTCCTGTACTTGGGAACTCTCTACCTGAGCACACCATTTTTCCCTTGAAGGAGCAGTGCCAATTCCCCCACAAGCACTTTTTTTTCTTGTTTCAAACTTTCTGCACCTCTAGGGACCTTCCCATCAGTTCCAGGGTTAGCTGTGATGGATAAAGCTAGCTCTCACGGAGGTGATTTGATTCCATAGGGCCTACCATAGGGAGTCCTTTAGTCCACTTGGCCTAAGTGTGTTCCAACAAATTCTAGTTCTATAGGTTGTTGACAGAAGTTACCAGCAAAGAGGAGGGGGTGGTTCCCATAATCAAATATGCTCTGGAAACACTGAGAAAAACAAATTAAACGTGTGTCTTTAAAACCGAACTTCTCAAAGCTTGAAATACACCATTGTTATTATGGAGCTCCAAAAGAGGGATGCAGCATGTAGTGCTTCCCAGACCAATTTGACTTAAGCACCCTTTTTCTCAGAGTTTCTCATGGAACTAATGCATCTGGAAAGACACTTTGGGAAAAATGGTGATCCAAGCTGTTCTGATGAATTCCACCCATCACAAGAAGATTTGATGATGACTCACTCTAGTGACATTACTCTACTCAGAAGGAAGTGGGCTTGCAAAGATTTGCCTGATGCTGTTTCACACAATTGGAACTCCTGAACAATAGCCTATGTGATAGACATAGAGATGTGCTGCCAAGATCCCCCTTCAGGGAAGGACTTGCTCACTGCTGCTGTGAGCAAACAGTTTCCAGCTAAAAGCTCCTGCAGGGTTTGCCTCAGCTTCGGAGAGCCACCTTGCCCAAGGTCACACCCTTCCTGAGGCTGCCCCAACTAGTGACCAAGCATAGCAGAGGAATAAAGGCCCAACCATTTTCGCTTAATGTGGGACACTCTGCTGTGCAATTATCACTGTCTGTCAGGTTGAATGAGGCTTTGTCAAGCCTGCCTTGTAGCTCAACTTCTTCTCTGCCCAGTCCTGTTGAGTAGCAAAGTCCCTACTCCTTTGCTGTTACAGCTGTTGAGCCATAATAAATATCTTCTGTCCTAAACTCCATCGTATCTCCGCATCCAGTTCCAAAGAGCCTGACATGTGAGTTGTAACCAGGAATGGTCTGAGAAAGCAAAACTAAGATAGGGTTTTGGAACTGGATCATGTACCTCTCAGCTATTAAGGACACCATCACTAGTGGCAGCTGGAGGACAGGCAACTCCTGGCACATAATGGCAGTTAACTGCTAAACTTTTCACTTCACTGGTGGTAGGTTGGGATGGAGGCACTAGCAGATGCAAAATATTGGGCTTTTGAGACATGGAGAGGAAATAAGACCTATTGGGATAATGGTACTGATGACTTCTGCTAAGAAATAAGAATGTACCACAGAAAGCTAATGAACATCTGAGGGTGGGTAACAATAAACTGAAAAATGGTATAAAGGATAGAGGGTTTCTTTGGATATAGAGGAATGGCAGAGAAAGTTGAGGACCAGCCCTGATTGAAAGGCTAAACTTAAATGTCCAACCAGGCAGATAGGTTAAACCAAGGTCAGGGCCTTGCTGGGAAAAACTAGAGCCCTGACACATGGAATGGGACATACAAATTGGCAAATCCTATAGTATTGCAGGTATAAGTTGTGGAAGAAGATGTCATGTAGAGTTTGCGACAAGCCCCATTGAGAAATTACCAGAACAGGCACCTGGAGCTCTGGAACAAAGCTATGCCATCTGCAGTGGAGAAACACATGCCTTCTTAAAAACAACCTCTGGCAAGCCATTGGACCTCGGGGGAGACAGAATGCCTGAGCGTGAAATCAGAGCTGCCCACCAGGAGCTGGGACCTATCAAATTCACTGAATCACAAAGCTCAGCAACAACTGATGATAAAGTGGAAATGATAAATTTGGGATCCAGTATAAACACAAAGGTGGCTCAGACTCATATGGTGCCCACCACTGTTGTACCAAGATGCCTCTCAGAGCTCACACCTATGTCTTTGTGAGAGAGCCCTTATAACCAGCTGAAGGAGGAGGAAAAAGCCAGAGTTTGGTTTACAGATGAGCTGGCTTTGTATGTGGTGACACTACCTTCAGAGACAGGCTTAAATAATGATAGTGAGACAAAATCCTTCCAATGGCAAGAGCTTTGGGGATTGCACCTCGTCACTCACTTTCTCTGTTGGAAAGAGAAGAGATCCAAGTTGAGAATAAATATGGACGCATAGGTAGCATTGAATAGCCTGGACAGCTGGTCAGGGATATACAAGGAAAAAGATCGGAAAATCAGGAATAAGAAGGTTGAGATTCAGTCATGTGAATGGACATGTGGCAGTGGGCGTGAAGTATAAAGATTTGTGTGTGTGTGTGTGTGTGTGTTTGTTAACACCCATCAGACAAAATTATTTAAGTCAGTTCACATCAACCAGTTTCCATCATTGGCTTCCACAGTGTTGCCACAATGAAACATGAACCAACTGGCCAAGATGGCAGCAATGGAGGCTACGCATGGATCCAACATGCATCTCGCTTATGAAAGCTGGTTTAAATACTGCTCAACTAAATATCCAGTGTGCCAGCAACAGAGATCAATGCTGAGCCCCCAAAATGGTGCCATTCCTCTAGAATACCAGCTGGCCACTTGGTGGCAAGCGGCATACATTGGCCCTACATTGAAAGGCCCAACAGCTCTTTCTCAATGGAATTGACTTTTGTTCCATATATAGGTTTGCCTTTCCTGTCCATAGGGCCTAAGCCAATACGCCTATCTAAGTACCGAGTATCTGATCCACTGACATGGGATCCCACAAAAATCACATCAGACCAGAGGACTCACTTTACAGCAAAGGAGGTTTAGGAGTGGGCCCATGGGAACCACTGGTCCTATCACATACCATAGCACCCAGAACGCCTGAGAGAGCATTGGAAGGGCCAGCTAAGGCACAGATAAATACCAGCCTACACACCATAATGGTGGAGTATCATCATTCACATGCAGTATATGAATTGAATCAAAGTGTCTCCAATAGGAAAAATACATGTGTATGGAAACCAAGGGGTGGAAGCAGTAGCAGCCCCACTTACCGTCATTCTCTATCACCCACCAGGGGATTTTACAATTTGCATTCCCACAGAGCAGGGCTCTGCATGGTTAGAAATTCTGCTTCCCAAATAGAATATATTTTCACCACCATGAGAAATAGTAAGAGTCTCATTAAATTATGAGCTACAGTTGTCACCTAGACACTTTGGACTTAAGTTCAGAGACTAACAGGCAAGAAGAGAAGTCACCATCCTGGCAGGAGAATTACCCCTGACCACCAAGAGAAGATGGAGTTCTTACACACGGGGGAAGGGAGGAATACCCGTGGAACCCAGGTGATCCACTTGGTGCACACTTGACTGTAAATCAGCAAGTACAGCAACCCTAGTCTGTGAAGGGCATAGTGACCATGAATTTAGTCCCCTTGTGCATAAGGGTTGGGTCACATTAACAAGTAAGCTATAGAGAAAGAGACGATAACTGATAGGGGCAACCTTGACTGGACGGCGGAGGAGACAGATAAGAACCAATTATAGTTCAGAGACCAACAGCAGCAGCATGGACTATGCAGCTGACACCGGGGTTAGGGGCACTGACCTCCTATGCAGTCAAACATCCACATATAACTTCAGATTCCCCAAGCTTAGTTGTCCCTTGGTATCCACAGGGGATTGATTCCAGGACCACCCTCCCCCCCCAGATACCAAAATCTGCGGATGTTCAAGTCCCCGATATAAAATGGTGTAGATCATTGCATACAGTTGGTCCACAGTGTCCGTGGACTCCTAACCACGATTGACTTTATAGACTTTAAAACAAAGACTATAACAAGAGACAAAGAAAGACCTAGTAATCCCATTTGTGGGTATTTATTCAAAGAAACCCAAAAGTCTACTTTGAGGGGACATGCTCATCCATATGTTCATTGCAGCATTATTTACAATAGCCAAGATAGAAGTCTACCTGGGTGTCCCTGAATGGATGAATGGATAAAAGAAGAGGTAGTACATACTTGTATATACCATGGAATATTACTCAGCTATATAAAAGAGAAATCTTGCCATCTGTGACAATACGGATGGACCTAGAGGGTATTGTGCTGAGTGTAGTAAGTCAGACAGTGAAAAGACTGTCATATGATTTCAAGATGTCATATGATTTCACTTATAAGTGGACTCTAAAGAACACAATAAACAAACAGAAACAAACTTATAGATACAGAGAACATTTTGATGGTTGCCCGATGGGAGGGAGTTTGAGGGTGGGTGCAAAAGGAGAAGGGATTAAGAAGTACAAATTAGTTGTTACAAAGCCTTCACGGGGATGTAGGGTATAGCACAGGGGATATAGTCAATAATATTGTAATAAGTATGGTGTCAGATGGGTACTGGATCTATTGGGGTGATAGATCGGACCGGGGTTGGGGAGAGGGTGAAATAGGTGAAGGAATTAAGAAATACAAATAGATTGTTAAAAAATAGTCATGGGGATGTAAAGTAAAGCATAGGGAATATAATCAATAATATGGTAATAACTATGTACAGTGCCCGGTGGGTACTGTTGAATAACTACAATGTACACCTGAAATTAATATAATGTTGTACGTTAGCTATATTTTAATAAAAATATTTAAAAAAAAAGAAATATCACTTGCCTTCGAAAAACTCCTAAGACTCCGAAGATTTAAATTCCCAGAGCCATAGTTACTTTGAAAGAGCAAGGACTTTGCTGCCCTCTTTCAATTCAATTAAATTCAACACAAGTTTACTTTGCCAGGCATTCTGCTATGTGTTGCAGGGGGTCTAAGGATGGATGTGCCATGGCTCCTGCCCTGGGGACAATCACATTTATCACAGTAAGGGAAACATGCAAACGGCTAACAAAATACAAACTGAAATAACCAGAAACAGAATCTTCTATAGCTTTTACATAAGTAGTTTTGCTCAGCGAAGCTAAAAAGATCATACTGCCTTAGATATGTGGTTGCTAGCATCTTTGGTGGGGAGGTTAGATCATTAAACAGTACCTATTGAACATTGAAATCTATGAAAAACACACAGTATTTTTCATTTGCCCACCACTGACTTTAAAATGCTTTTACCACAATTTACAATGGAAAAGATATAGAAAAACACAGAACCGTGTGGGAATGGAACACCTCATCATGCTCTATCCCCTTCAGTACACAAGAAGAATAAAGCTGTAACCATACTAACTACGCAATGCAATGAAAACAATACAGAAAATTATGGAACCAAGAGCATCTAAAGAGATTGTTTAGGACAGTGGTTTTCTTCTTGAGTTAATCTGAACTATGTGGTTTATAAATTCAAAATATTGTTTGGATTTGATTTTTGAAATGATGCCCTTTTTACATTAAATGAAAACTGGGGACTACAGCCAAAAAAACCATGCTTATGAGGACCCTGGAGACAAACTATTTGAAATCTAGAGTTCCTGAAAACTTTAGAATGGTGGGGTCAAATAGCATAAGTTAATGATATCTTTCCTTTATATTTTATTATTATCATTAAATATTTAATTGAATGTCTACTGTACAGATTAGTAAGTGATAATGAGAATTATGGAATTTACTTTGAACAGCCTCTTCTATTGTGAGACTTACAGTTCAGAGAAAAGTTTACCACTTGACACTGACCTACTGAGTCATTTTGGAAAAAATTTTTCTGCTTTCTTTAAAAACAATGTAACAAAGAATCCACCCAAACAGAAATAAACTTTATTAAAGCAGCATTCACTCTAGGGATGTACGTTGTGTGGGTTTGCTTAATCTGAGTAGCAGCAGCTTGTCTACAATAGTTAGACCAGGTGTTCCAGGTTCCTTTTCTATAGTGATACCTGGAGGGATGCTTTAACTGAGGACGACTCACCTTTCCATATGAAGTGAGAATGAGAATGATGGACATTGCCCTCAGTGTGACAATGGCCCCCTCCCTACACTGCATCTTGGAATCCTGATAGCATATTTCCAGTCCCTCAGCCCTATAATTCCAGCTGCATTCACTGAAGGGTGCAGCTAGGATAATGGCCCTGCTGGACTTCTCTTGTACCCCACTTCTGTTTCTCTTCTTTTGTGTCATCCTTATGCTGTCCTGCCCCACACTCGTCTGTTTGATGATGGTCACTTACCCATATCAAGGCCCCAGGTTCCCAATCTGCATTGTCAAAGGCTCCAAGTTCTTTGTAAATAAGCTCTATCTACTGTATTTAAAGACGGTCGCTTTTTTCCAACACTATCTACTAAATGCCTTGGGACAGTAATTTTTATCCAGGAAGTGGCTTCTCATTCCAATCACATGGCGTAAAACTTTCTTCCTCTCTTTGAGTGCTTTCTGACCAGCCACCTCTAAGTGTGGCTTATACTATAGTGATGAGGGAGGGACGGTGACCAGCTTAGCTTTTGGTGGGGCGAGTGACTGCCATATCCGCATTTAGGGGGAACCTGGAGCAGAAAACCAATATCCACAACCAGTTCCTGCAGTTCATTTTGTGGTTTAACCATTCATTTCTCATTAATTGTCTGAACTATATTTGTACCTGAAAAATTTGCATATTATTAAGCAGTATATATTTGGAAAAGAACCCATACTAGGAGCTATGGAGAAATAATATAGTCCCTATTTCAGGAAGTCACATCTATCAGGGGAGCCAAGACAAGATGCATAAAATATCTTTTGAACAGCACAAAACATCCTGATATTCCTAAAAAGTATGTCCTAAGACTTTCATGCATTCCAAACTAATATATCATAATTTCCTTCATAAAACACATTCAAAATATACTTAAATGGTACCTGCAGACATAAATAATTTTCCCTCTTTAGTACTAAAAGCCTATGTAATATGGCCTATTTCTGGCGGGAAACAATCCCTTCCTAGTAACTCTTCTGTTGTTTCTCACTTCCATTACCAGCACCAGCAACATGTTTCTTTATGGAAAAAAAATTACCCTCAAAAGAAAGTTTTAACAACTTTACTAGAGTTACTGTGTTTGCAAAGAAGAGCAAGCTATCGATGAGTGATCAACTAGATTCAGTCACTGGCCACATATCTGACTATGAAAGCCAGCCTCACAGTTCATAGAGTTTAAACAAATTCTCAAACTGAAATTATTACCCATCATGAACCTCTAGGGTTGCTCACAAATATTAGAAACCATGTGTTAAGTCGATGAATGTCACGCATCAGCTATCTACACGTAGGGTCAATGGGCAGAAGGTCAAAGGCACTTACTGTAAGTGTTTGGAAGAGGCGTTGGGGAAAGTTTTAGATGAGAGATAAAATTTGAGCTGAAATGCAGGTAAAGTTAAATATAAGTAGAGAGGACAACACAGTGTGGTGGCATGAAAGTGTATCTTTCAGATCTTTGTTTGCAGTAGGGAGTGTCTGTGCTCTACGATCCATCACTGTATTTGTGTCAACTCCATGCTTCCACGGGCAGCTTCCAGGCAATGGCTGAGTTCAGCAGGGAAACTAAGGTACATCTAGTCCTCGGAGATGTGGGACTCCTCTGATGGGCACCTTTGGCTTCTTGTTGACCTACCAAAACTTTATGGGATCATATGACAGCCTAAGAGTTTCATTCTTTCCTTCTTTCCATCTCTCCTCTCAGGGCTCAGACCTGCAAGGAGGGTCTAATCGCCCCCCTCCAACCTCCCCCCCCGCCCCAGTTCCTCCTGCTCCCTCCCAAGTTTCCCTCACAAATCTCTCACATGTCTAAGCCTATCATGGCATTATCTTTCTGAACACTTGGACTAACACACCTATATTCCAGGCTGTTTGGGAAATTTGGGAGAGAGGTTTGGTTGTCATAATGATTGCGGGGTTGCACAGTGGAGACCACTACAGGTATTAGTGGATGTGGTGAAAGATGTAAATTTCTATACGATGTATGGAACAGTCCCTTCCAATGAAGAATTTTTCTGCATCTCTCCCAATTCCTAAATGTTTTGCCAGATATCTATATAGATGAAACATCTGTTTAGAATTAGCCAAGCCTAGACCCTAACTCCATTTTCAATATAGACAAATGTATATTTTGCTTGGTTTTAATATATGCTGAATTTTCTAGGAGAGCAACTACCTTGGAAATCAAGGGAAGATTATCTTTATGTTGTTAAGTATTTACCATGAGGTGCTCACCTTTTCAGAAAAATCACATCACCAATAACAATACCACTTGTGATATTTGAGAAGTCAAAATAAACGACTGGATTAATCTGCATTTGTAGCTTAGTAATGATTATTTATAAAGGAAGAACTGCCTCTTGCAGTTCACTTGCACCCAAAATGTACATGTTCCAACACATATTGTTTTATTATCACTTTTCTTACATTTTCTTTTATTTTACATTTAGTTAGGGCTTCCCTTAGAGCTCATATTGTCTTTTACGAATGTAGGTGCAGAGATGTTATTTAACACATTTTCATTTCAGAATTCCACAGCGGGCATTATAAATACCCAATATGGAAAGAAGAGAGAAAGAGGTATTTAGTCCGATAGAGTTTAAAACCTATGATTCAGATTAGATAAAGGACAAGGTGATTTTTGAAAGAAGGGTCTTTAAGATATCTTGGCAGGGACAAACACTTTTTTCCACGTCTATAGTTTTAAAGTTTGTAGCCATCCCCGTCTCATGACCTAGCCTTGATAAATGTATCCTTTCCTGCAGGACCCCTGGTGCACTTCTCTGACTATTATTTCATTATAGAATTTGAGTCTTGGAAATCAATGGCAAATGGGCCATGGGACATCTGGGACATTGGGTTAAGCACACTGTTCTTTTGGCTAAATGGCCCATAGCTGTCAAGCTTATTCCAGGACTCCATGCAGCTGTGTGCATGTTTGCCGTGTGGAAGGTACAGTAGGATTCCAATAGCTTAGAGATGCATAGTAAGTGCAGAAGGTCTGGAACCAATCAACTTTCCACAGCCCAATAACGGGTCTCACTTTCTTTGAACCAGATGGCCACCATTCCCAGATGTCACCTTGGTCTCATTTACACCTAATCCTTTGAGCTGCCAGTTTCTGGAGTCCACACCATGCTAGCAAAGCTAAGTTACACCTTGGGCTAAGGGCTGTTGCTGGATCAGAATAATTTCTTACAAGATAAGGAGAATGCTTTATGTGTAATTCAATCTCTCAGGTTCCAATAAACATTTATAAAGTGCCCAAAGGATGCTGTACAGTTCTAGGCATTTTATAATAAGGGAATAGAATGTAGGAAAGATTTGGTTTCTGCACTTTTGGTATGCAGCTTAGTAAAGCCAAACCAAATGAGGAAAAAGAACAATAAACCTTTACCCAGAGAAGTCTTATATCATTAGGAGCAAAATTAATATCTCCTTGTCCTACTGGGATTCACTAATTATGGTATTTCTTCATAGATATACCCTCCAGTGCAGACACTTCAAAATGACATTCAGAGGAGGAGCAAGCTCTCAACTTAATGAAGAAAAAGGTAGTTTCAGCCTCCAGTTCCGTCCCGGGGATCCTTTATCAATGTCCCAGAAGCTTGCTCATATCTCTATTGCAATATTTTCTACAAGAATTAGATTCCTGGATTTTCAGTTACTCCCCCTTCCCCAAATCATATAATTGGCTATTGATGCTATGGCTGTTCATCTTTTTCATTAGAAATAAAATTTGAATTTTATGAAATGTTTTGGTGCTAGGCCTCATACAATTTACATCAACATAGCACTAAACAAATACTATAATTGTTCAAATGTTCTTTGCTTAGGGGAATAATATGTCTTCTAATGAAGTCTTTGCTATTCCTTTCCCGGAGTTAAAAAGTCATAGTATCTTTGATACTTTTAATACTATCATCACATGCAGAGGCTTATTTGGCCTCTGATCAGACTTCATAGATCCTCTCTACAAGGTCATGTCTTCTTTCTCTTTTTCTCTTATCTCTTGGCCTTTATGGGTATCTTCATCTGGTTGAGAGTTTACTGCATTATTGGCACTGTATTATTTCAAACGGGTTATGAAATCTTTATAAAAAAGAACTGTGTCTCTTATCTCTTATATAGTCCCATTTCCTCCTGATAGCTTAGAGTGTTTTGCAAAGCAGACAACTAAACTAGTGACAGATTTTTAAGCTCTGGGCCCAAAGGTAAAATTCCAGGGCTGGCTACATTCTTTACCTTTAGTTAACTACTCATTAACCACTCCCCTATGTCTCTCTTGCTATCAGGATCAAAGCAGAGATTTGGGGCTTTTATCTTCATTAAATACTTTTCTTTAGCTGGGAGAAAGTCACTATTGCCTATTCTTTCTTAGAGAATATGTAAAAGAATTTCCCTTCTCAATAACAAGCCCATGTGGATTGTCTCTTTGTCTTATAAGGTCTGTGAATCAAACAGGAGGGAAGAAAAAAACTAGTACTTGTTGAACATCTACTGAGTGGCAGATATGGTTGTTAGTGTGAACATTTTGTGGAAAAGGAAACAGAATCAGTTGGTCAGAGTAACTTAACCAAGGTCATGATCTACTAAGTAGCAAACCACATCTTTGACTTCATTGTCCCTGCTTTTTCCACTACTGGCTCAAATGAAATGGAAAGAGAAATTCAGATTTTGAGGAAGACAATGGTGATTGTAACAACCGGCATTTTGAGCACTTATTACATGGCAGGTATTGAGTAATCTCTTTACATAAATTAACTCAATTCTAATCACCACCTTCCATAAACTGTTTCTTCGTCTCTGAGTCAGAATGAGGAAAATAATAGGCTGTACAACACTATAGTATTCCTCATGCTCCTTTTACAGGTGAAAGAACAGAGAAGTCCTCTGCCTAGGATTGCACAGCTAATGAGTGGAGGAGTCAGAACCAGAATGCTGCTCGTCTAGTTCCAGGGTCCATATCCTGAACAGTATTCTTTACTTAATATCCAGGGAAAGGAGGGAAGTGGTCAGTAATGGTGAATTTTCTGTTAAAAAGGGAGTACCATAAAATAGGCACATACAATGAGTTTTAATTTGTTTCATGTAAAATTAATAATTGGTGTTGGCTATATACATGCATATATATATATATATATATACACATATACACACATATATATACATATATATGTATTTTATATATATATATATATATATATATATATATATATATATAATAGTGACACATTGGATTCCTGTCATAATATTAGTATCTGGGGACAAGAAGTTATGCCATGTTACAGATTCTTTTAGCTGCACTACTTATACAAGCATAGACAGTCTCTCATAGTTTGACTGAAAAGCTACGCTCTGTGGTTGCAGGGTGTCTGGTGGAAGAATCACTGAACTTGGAGTAGCCTTGAATTCTCATTTTGAACCACAAAGGTCTCCTTTTCAGAAAATGCTGGTCACCGATTCTATTCTTTTTCATTTTCTATTTTGTCCCTTAAGTTGTCTTCCTGCTATCTGCAATCTGATTCTGTCTATAGTGAAGTAAACCAGAAAATCCACGCAAGGAAGTAGGACACAGCTCCAGCAAAATATAAAAAACTACCTTAACCATTGTTATTATTATTACTTTCAATGCTAAAGTTATTCTTGCTTTAGCATAAAACATTCTATGAGCCTTCTCAGCCTTTATTTCTGGAATACAATGGACCGATTATAAGCCACATATCCTTAAGTATGCCTATGTAAATTCAGTAAACCTAAAACCAGTTTTAGAAATGACGTCTTTGAGGATCCTCAGTCTTCACAGTTAGTTCAAACCATAACCTGTATGTTTTTCCTAAATGATTTCAACCATTTAGACCTTGTGGACCCCCAGACAGTATCTTCAAGATTTACTGAAAACACGGAGAATTTAATAACTTGTACATACTGCCTTCCCCAGTACCTAGGACCTATGGCTTCATTTGTAGGGATCCCACTTCATAACTAATTCAAGTCGGGACTTGAAATCTTCCATTCAGTATTAAACCCTGATGCAGAGTCAAATGCTTTGGTAATCGTAAGGCAAGTCAAGTGAATGAAGGTTTTCTTGTCTCCAATATGCTCTATAAAGCATATGTGAATGGTTGCTTGTTACCAGGGAATATCTTTTCTCTCTAAATTAGTGAAGTGGTGTCTGTGACTAGGGCATCCCAAGAAAGATTATGAGGTACACATTTTCAGAATTTGATCATCTCAGAACTCACTTAGTGAGTAATTCAGCAGTGTTTTGGAATAGAAAGAGCATCTTCCTTGCTGGGGAGTTCCAGATACAATGTTCCCCAGAAATGTATTTGTTTCACATTGCTCACCTTGTAAGAATATTTGTCTACACAAATATCCACTATCTACGTAGATAGGAAACTCCAAATGCTGCCATAATTCGGTTGGTTTTACAAATAGACCAAGGAGGTGACTGTCTATGAATATACTCATATATGGTCACAGGACGTAAAGTACAGCATAGGGAATATAATTAATATTATAGTAATAGCTATATACCATGTCAGATGGGTTGCAGACTTGGGGGGATATCACTTTGTGAGGGGTATAAATGTCTAATCATTATGTAGTTTTGTACACCTGAAACTAATAAAAAATCTTAAAAATTAATTACAAAAGAGTGTGATATCAGTGGCTTGGGAGTCCTAGCTCATAACGATGTGGGCATTTGGGAAGGGAGCCTTCCTGCCACATTGGGCCTCATGGCCTTGACCTATACTAAGCAGCACTTCCTGTGTGTACACTTATAGAAGCACGTCTGGAGCGCGATGGGGAAATTGCAACCACTGGCTGTTTCTGCTAGACTGTGTCCTCTTTTCCTCAATGGCGACACACTATGAGAATAGATGCTTTAAGTAGCTGCTGGTACAAATATTTGCTTTCTCATTCTTTACTTCCCTTTTAGTCTTCCTCCTCGATATTTTAGAAACTGCTTACAATTATTTCAACTGTGCATTTGTATAATATTTTAAATTATGTTTTATTCTCATCCATTATATTATCTCTCTCTCTATATATATGTGTGTGTATGTATGTATGTGTATATATATATATATATACGTATATATATGTGTATATATACACACACACATATATGTATATATATACATGTGTGTGTGTGTGTGTGTGTGTGTGTGTGTGTGTGTCTCCAGGGTGCCAAATAAATGTATACAAGTGGACACTTTGGTCCACGTTGCTCAAGCAGTAGTTGGCCATAATCAGAAGTATCTGGACGCTGATGGTAACCACTTTGAGCACCTCTTGTAATTGCAGAAGTCAAATGTGATTTGTATTCATCTTTTGTTATGGGTACATATTGAGTATGACAATTTTAATACAGTTTTCCTTTCTTAAAATGTGTATACATTCTAAAATGTGTATATATTTCCTTCTTTCTTTTTTGCCTTATCCCCTCTTCCTCAAAGTTACAGATATAGCATCTGCAGAAACTCCTACTCTTGTTGAGCATTTCTAGAACTGGGAGCATTTTTCTTCAGGGGAGGCCCCATCTATAAAAGCCTCCTAGGACTCCTTCATGCAATCTCTCTGCCACAACTCCCATCACCCACATGATAAATACAAGATCTTAGTCCTGACACATATGGTTGTCCAAGACTGGCCTTTACCCGCCTCCTCAGATACCTTATTCATTAACAATTCTACCCACAACCCGTTACTGCCCGCTCAGCTCTAGCATCAAATTGTCTGTCTTCAGTCAGACATGTTTCACATAGCCATGGCTTACTACACATTGTTCTTGTGCCCTGGCCTAGCCCATCTGCCCTTATCCACTTGAGAAAATCCTCTTCATGGTTCAGCTCAAGGTCACCTCCTCTTTGAATTCCTTACTAAACTCCCCAGAAAGGGGCAGATCCACGTATTACAGAACCCAAGGGATAAATAATTGCAGGGAGGGAGACTCTTTAAAAATACAATACAAAATAAAGAGCCACTAACTGCAGTTAAAATACCTACTTTTGCAACATTTATGGAAACATGATGAGGAGGGTTCCAGAGCTTTGGAAGCGTTCTGTGCAAGTGAGACACCCTGACTCTGAAGCATCATTAACTGCACAGTGAACTCACACTTGATAGACGTGGCCACTTCTTATTTTGTTTGCGGTGTTCCCTGTGCTCACTGAAGTTATACCATTTATCAAAGTACATAGTATTAACTAATTACTTTGTAAATTTTCCAGTACAAAAACATTTGTGGGGGCCATAAATCATTAATCTCTAGAAGCCAATACCCAACAAGTGATTTTTAACTGTTTTAATACCAGGGATATATCAGTTGAAAGAACAAAAATACAGTTAATCTAGGAAAATTAAGCTGCTAGGTTTCATTGTAGAGGTACAGACCTACATGACAGAAAATGAGTCATCACTGTAATTGTCAGGAGAAGGATTTAGAGAAAAGTTCTGAAGTCCGGGCAGCTCTGGCACCTTGACTTTGGAAGCTGGTGTTCTACCCTTAACTCGGCCCATTGCCTCTCTGTCTGCTTCTAAAATCCCAGTAACCAACCCACCGGTGACTTTCCACACTGTTAAGGTTAAAGTCTCCCATGAGAGATTTTAATTGTCTCAACCCAGACAATTATCATCCTTTCTACCCTCTCCTAATCTGGCTTTGATGGGCCATGTGGGTGTATCAACCATTTTTGAAAAAATTTCAATAATATCTGTTAAATCTGAACACATTCATAAGCAAAGACTCAGCAATTCCTGTAACTGTATACCAAATAGGAATGTATACACCTGCTCACCAAAAGACATGGGCTAGAATGATCACGGTATTCTAGTGGTGCTAACCCCAGAACAAAAAACTAACCAAATACCCATCAACTGTTGATAGACAAATTGTGATATAGTCACACAATGAAATATTAAATAGTAAAGCAAATGAGTATTCTGCAAGTGAGAATACCGTGTTTTCCCGAAAATAAGACCTAGCCAGACCATCAGCTGTAATGTATCTTTTGGAGCAAAAATTAATATAAGACCCAGTTTTATATTATATTATATTATACCCAGTGTTATATTATATTATATTATATTATATTATATTATATTATATTATATTATATTATATTATATTATATTATATTATATTATATTAAGACCCAGTCTTAAATTATAGTAAAATAAGACCAGGTCTTATATTAATTTTTGCTCCAAAAGACACATTAGAGCTGATGGTGCGTCTAGGTCTTATTTTCGGGGAAACACGATAGCAATATGGATGAATCTCACACATATAACCCCGAGCTAGGGAAGCCAGATGCAAAACATTACAGACTGTGTAGTTCCATTTATATAAAGTACAAAAACAGGCAAAATTGATGTAAGGTGCTAAAAGTCATGATAGTGGTTAGGTATGAGATATGGACACCAATTGGAAATAAACATGAAGACACATCTGGGGTGCAGGTAAACACTGTATTTCTTGATCTGGATGCTGGTTGCAAAATTGTGTTCAGCTTGTGAAAATCAACTGAGTAACACACCAATGTACACTTATCTGTGTGTGTAATTCAATGGAAAATTTAAATTTTATTTCACTTAAGCAATTGTTCATTTCTCTACAAAGAAGACTAACTGATAACAATTTGGCCCTCTAGAACAGAGCTGGGGAAATTTTAATTCCATCAAGAACCACTAATCCAAAAACTAAAATCATGAGCCTCATAAATAGAGGGCAAATTAATTGGAGGATATTTTTCTTTATTTTTTAAAAAGAAACATCCATGTAATGGCTGGAGCCTTACACTTATATTGAGAAGATCTGGGTTTGATTCCCAATTCCACTCAGCACTAGTTACATAACGATATCTAATTCCACTCGCTTCCCAGATGAGGAGCGTTGGGTCAAGAGAGATTAGTGATGATCTCCCGACTGCCTTAGAGAATTACTCTAAAAAGCATATCTAATAAAGCAGTATATATAAAGCTTCTTATAAACCACACCAGTGCTGTGGATCTATAAATTATCAGCTTTTACAGTTAAAAAGAATTACAAAATAATACAGTGGGAAAAATAATCTTTAATGAAAAACAAAACAAAGAGACCAAAAAACCCAAGGACTGGTTTTAGGCCAAGGAATCCTGTTTCAGTTCTAGAGCGTACTATCTTTTATTAAACCAGCAAATTATTTTCAGGAGATTCCTAATAGCAAGTGTTTAAAATCAAATCAATCCTATGAATTATGAAAAAAATGTAAACATTTAACAAATCTATTTCAGGAATTAATACGAGGCTGGGGTGGGGCTTTTATCCTAAATAAATTTTTCAGACAATCAGAACATTAGGATGGTGGTGTGAAAACTTAAAACTTAATAGTTAGTAGGTTTTTTTTTAATAGAAATTCTTTTAAAGTAAATATTTTTTTAGAAAGAACACAATCAGGAAAGTTCACACAACAATAACATACCAGGTCTACCAATTAAGATCGCAAACTTATTGCAATGCTATTCCTAACCTTTTTTGATATATCAAAGGGATTATTCATTAAGAATGTGTGCCTTTGAACAAACAGTCAACCAAGTTCACTATTTGGAAATGCTGAAAAGGCTGCATGAAAAAGACAACCTAAATTTTTCATGAACAATTCATGGTTCTTGCATCACGACAATGTACCGGCTCACAGGTCACTGTCTGTGGAGTTTTTAGCCACTAAACAAATAACTGTATTGGAACACCCTCCCTACTCATATGCTCTGGCCCCCAATGACTTCTTTCTTTACCAAAGATAAAGGAAATATTGAAAGGAAGACATTTTGATGACATTCAGGAAATCAAAGGTAATACAATGGCAGCTCTGATGGCCATTCCAGAAAGAGTTCCAAGATTTCTTTGAAGGGTGGATTAGGAGCTGGTGTCAGTACTTAGCATCCCAAAGGGTGTACTTCGAAGGTGACCATAGTGATATTTAGCAATGAAGTATGTAGCACCTTTTTTAGGATGAGTTCGCGAACTTAATTGTCAGACCTCATATATATGTATATATGTGTGTGTGTATACACACACACACACACATACAATGCCAAAAAAATGTACACACGTCTTAAGAAAGGGAAAAACTATTAAAATTGCAAGACTCAATATATACTGATAACGAAAGATGAATACAAGTCACGTTGGACTTCTGCAATTACAAGAGGTGCCCAAAATGGTTACCATCAGCATCGAAACACTTCTGATTACAGCAAACAACTGCTTGAGCAACGTTGACCAAAGTGTCCACTTGTATATTTTTCGGCACCCCCAGTATATATATACATTTGTGATGAATGGTCATAGAAGTATTTTCATAATATTTAAAAGGTGGAAACAACTGAAATGTCTATCCACTGATGAATAGATAAATAAAAAGGTGATATATCCACATAATGAAATACGTGGCAATTTAAAAAAATGAAGCATGCTGCATGCTACACGTATGAACCTTGAAAACATTATGCTAAATGAAAAAGCCAGTCACAAAGGAACATATATTGTATGATTTCTCTTATGTGAAATGTCTAGAATAGGCAAATCTATAGGGACAACAGGTAGATTAATGATTACCTAGGGCTGAGGGATGGGGAGACTGGGGAGTGATGGTTAATAAGACTGGGGTTTCTTTACGGACTAACAAAAATATTCTAACATCGACTGTGCTCATGGATGCACGACTCTATGAATACGGTAGGGCCATTGACTTGTATACTATAAATGGGTAAATTATATGGTATGTACGTTATATCCCAATAAAGCCATTTACAAATAGAAGTCACAGTAAAAATTATAGTTCTCTGAAAAATTTTTTGTAAATATACAAAAAACATTCTAAAATTTATAAGAAAAGGCAAAGAAGCTAAAAAAACGGAAAAAAAGTTTAACATGGTAGGACTCACTCTACTTAATGTTAAGGCTTAATTTATAGCTACAGTAATCAGTACAGTGAGATATTGGCAGAGGAATGGACATATAAGTCAGTGGAACATGGAACACAATAGAGAACTCAAATAGACCAACATACACCTAATTGATTTTGGACAAAGGTACAAAAGTAATTCAATGCAGAAAGAATAGTCTTTTCAACAAATGGTGCTGGAACAATTAGACATACATAGACAAAAAATGTAAACTATTCTGTGTCCAAAATTTAATTCAAAATAATATATAAAATTATAAAACTTTTAGAAGAATACACAGGAGAACATCCAGGACTATGTAAAGAGTTATTAAGCATGACACTAAAAGGATGATCCATGAAAGAAAAATAAAATTTAAGATTGGACTTTAGCAAAACTAAAACTTCTGCACTGTGAAAGACCATTTTAAGAGGATAAAAATGGGTAGAAGCTACAGATGGGTAGATTTTCAAATCACACATCCAACAAAGGCCTTAATACCAAGAATATGGAAAGAACTCTCAAACTCAACAATAAAAAAACAGACAATTCAACTTAAAAATGGGTAAAACAAACGAAAGATACCTTACCAAACAGGAGATATGGATGGCAAATAATCATATGACAAGATTTTGATATCAATTAGCCCTTAAGGGAATGCACATCAAAACCATAACAAGATACTACTATATATTCATTAGAACAGTTTAAACACTTTTTTTAAAATAATAATAACACAAAATGTGAGGATGTGGAGAAAATGAATCTCTCATATACTACTGGTGGGAATCTAAAATGATACAGACACTTTTAAAAAGTTTGGCACTTTCTTTCAGAACTAAAAAAACTAAATCTGCACTTACCATATGACCCTGCATTCATATTCTTGAGCATTTAACCCAGAGAAATGAAAACTCATGCCCACACAAAAACCTATACACAATTGTTCTTAGCAGTTTTACTTGTAATAGCAAAATACTGGAAACAACCCAAATGTACTTTAATAAGTAAATGGTAAAACAAATTCTGGTATATCCGTATAATACATGAGTACTTAGTGATTAAAAAGGAATGAAGTACTGATGTATGCAACAACCTACACTTCTTAGTGAGAAAAAAATTAAATCTCCAAAAGCTACATTTTGTATGATTCTGTTTATATAACGTTCACATAATGACAAAACTACAGAGATCGGTAACAGTGGTTTCCAGGGAATAGGGACTGGGGAGGATGTGGAGAGAATGGGGGAGATACATATACACAGAGGTAACACAAGAGTTTTCTTTTATGGTGATAGAAGAGTTTTGTATCTTAATTGTGCTGGTAGTTACACAAAATTTACACATGGAATAGAATTGCATAGAACTACACATACACACACATAAATAAAAGTTAAAAATGGGGGGAAACTTCATAACTTCTGTGGTTTGGTTAAAAATAATCTGTCAATATCAATTTCCTTGTTTTGATATTGTACTCCATCTGTATAAGAAGATACCATTAAGGAGAAGTTGGATGAAAGATACAGAAGACGCTATACTATTTTTGCAATTTCCTGTCAGTCTATAATTATTTTAAAAATAAAAAGTTAAGACATTAGAAGTTGTAATATCAAAATTTACAAATATTTTATTTACGTACAATGAGAGTGAATAGAAAATTTTGTAAGGAAGCTTATATTGAATAAAAAATATTATAACATAAAGGTATATATTCTCTTTGGTGCCTATTTTTTCATTCCAACCTGCTATCTTATTAAATTTCTTCTTCCTCTATAAGAACAAAGAGACTTCAGAAATCTTTGAGACTTGGGAAAACTACTATGTAAATCAACCTAAGTGTCATACAAATAAATGAATCTTCTATATGTTATTTATCTGCATTTTGTTTCAAGTCATTCCAAAAGCATTAATCAAATAATTTAATGAATGGAGGAAAAAAACACACCTTAGTTTTGCTTTTATCAAATTACAATTATTGAAAACAACACTTGCAAACTGGAATGTGTTGAAGTTTATCCCTATGTAATCTAGAGAGAAACTGAGCAAATGAAACAATGAGAATTCTAACGGTGTATGAGATTTAATTTTGAAATAATTGTTTTGTGGAATATCTTAACTGGCAAATATTTGATGGAGCTCCCCTTTTTCAATTGCGTAACTTTAAATTCTATGTCAGAATGGATTGAAATAGAAAAAACTTACAATTTGCAATATCCAGTTTTGGCAAAATAATTAAAATAATCATAAATATGTGCAATTTAGCTGATTATATTTTAAATAAAATTATTTATTAAAGAAAGATGTGCAGAATAAAGGCAATAAAATAGTACCTGTAAAAATATGTATGCATTTCACTACAAAAAATTAAAACTGGAAATATTTTTATTTAGCAAAATTTGCTCTGAACCTTCCTATAGAGAACTTTATCTCTTTAAATTAATAATATTATAGTCTAAGAATAGTAGAAACTGGAAGTATCAAAATTTCAGTGCTACTAACTATAAAATGCTACCTTGAAGAAGGTGTCAAACTATTTAAAAATAACAATAATATGATGATATTAAAAATACAATTTTTAGGGAAAATATCAATGAGATGGCATCAGAAAACATATTGAGTAAGAAACTGATTAAAGTATGTAAATAAGTACCAAAAATAATTATTTTGTATATATTACTTTTATTATTTCTATAATCAATACGCATTTTTAAAAAGTTCTTGTTTCATATTTACTGGTATGTGTTATTTTACTTTTAGGAGAAATTTTGTATTTGATAATTGTTTTTTTCCTCTATTTTATTGTTTTCATTTTTGAGTTGTAATTGATGTATAATAGTTTCAGGTACACAACATAATGATTCAACATTTGTATATATTGCAAAATGATCACATCAAGTCCAGTTAAAATATATGGTGGCAGATGAAAATTATTTTTAATAGAACTATTTACATCTAATTATTCAATTAATAAGTAATTCAAAATCATATTATTTTTATTGCTCATTTTAATCTCAAATGTATCCCAATTTGGACAACAAATTTTATGGTCACCCTAATGAAAGTGTTCTTTTGGAGAGAAATTAACTGCAGAACTTAGAATTGTCACATACCAAATTAAATGTAAAATTTGTTGAGGCTTGAAGACACAGCTAATTCTCTCGTTAGAAACAGGGCAGAGTTGATTTTGCAAAGGATACAAAATGATACGGGCTTTGCTTGGGAAGTAACCCTAAACGTCAATATTAACCACAATAAAAGAAAACAATAACCATAAATATTTGGAGTTAAATAATTTGGATTCTTTCCTAACAATGAGAGTGTTTAACCTGTGACCTTGGGTAAATCATTGATTTTCTCTGAGCTTCAGTTTCTTCATGTATAAAATGGGGATAATAATAATAACTTATGTCTCAGGATTGCCAGGAAATAATGTGTGTGAAAGTGCACGGTAAACCAAGGGGTGATAGACAAACTTTGATCCTTAAGACAGTCAGCTGAAGCAGCAGCAGACCTTCAACAATCAAACAAGGAAGCGCTTTTGGAATGGCCTTTGGCTGCCTGGGGAGGATCAGAGAAAAGATGAAGAGAGTAGTGGGGAGACTGTCTAGGATTCAGTTAACTCTTCTAACTAGACCTTTGGTTTGGTGTCTGACCTTTATCGCAGTGCTGGTTGTTTGGTGGTAGGACAGGAATTAGAAGATACAGAGCTTTCTGCATTGATTCATACGTGAATTTTCCATTTTCCCTATCCACCTCTCCACCGTACTTAACTCAGCTGCCCTCAGCTCTAGCCTATGAATTACAGAGCCCCATGCCATTGATATGTTACAAAATGCAGGTGTGTGGCTCCATGTTCGTCCTCCCTGCTCCGTGACATGTGTCCTCCCTAAGGTGGCTGATGTGGACAGAACTTCCAAGACAGACCCACAACCAGGATGCCCATCAAGTGCTGCCTGGCTCGGCCATTTCTGGTGACAGATTCTTCCCACCTGGGTGTCTTGTGTCCCAGGCTGCCACAGTCATTTCTGTGAGATTTGTAACTTGAGCCATGCTTGTTCCCCAGTATTAAATTGCAGAGGCACAATGTTAAATCTCCACTTGTTAAATATAATCATGTTCCAGTTGAATTATTTTTGTTTCAAAGTCTGGGTTTTAAATTCGTTACATTTTGCTGTTGAGCCCTCTACCCTCAAGTCTTCGATTCCAGCTACCTCGTATCACTACCCTCGCCCCCAGCACCCTGATTCTCTGGAGTCTCAAACCAGATTCCTTTCCCAATGCACTGCCAGTCTTTTGTGATTCCCTTAGCAGATGGAGCAGTCCTAACAGTGGGATTCATCCTTCCCCAAAAGCTCCCTTTAGAATCAATTTTCAGAACAACTTGTTAAAGGCTCATAACTAGTATGAGCCTCACCGCAGCCTGGCATAGACTCCACTTTCTTAATCATTGTGATAAACAAAGAAACTAAACAACAAACAGAAACAAGCCAACATATAAATAAAAGATCACCACATACAGTGGCTTTGGGCATTGTCAGAAAGAAAGGTGGAGAGGAGACCACCCTCATCACTCTCACCTTTATGCAGGAATCCAGAGTTGAAAACAATTCAGCAGGCCACTTGAGAGCATGGGCCTTGGAGTCTAACAGACTCATTTTGAATCTTCTAATCTCTATTATCTTGTGTGACATTGCATAAGTCACTTTTCATCCCTGGATCTCAGTTTCCTAACTGTCAAATGAGAATGATATCTACAACTACTTCATGGAGTTGACATAAGCATCAATTAAGATAATGCATATAAAGCACCTGGTATAGAGCTTGCATGGAGTAAACAATCAAGGTAAGTACTCAGTTATTATTACTAAGTATCTAATCCACTAAAATACAGTATTATAAATTACATATCTCACTGAGGCCCCTGAGAAGGGAAATGACTCCCTTAAGACCACATATCACAATCCTGAGTTAATGGCTGAGTATGAACTTCCACTAGACATTCATTTCATTTAGCATTTATTGAAGGTCTACTTGGTACTAGGCACTGAGCTAAACATTGGGGATGCAAAGACAAATGAGACAAGTTCAATAGCCTCAAAGAACTCAGGCATTATTGGAGGACATGAACAGTGTGTGTAAATAATTGAAATTTCATACGGGAAGTAATAGAAGTACATAAAAATAACAGTTAGCTGGAGTAATTCTTTCTCAAATAAAGGGACCTGATAAGAGACTTAGTTTTGAAGAATGCCAAATAATCAAAGCGTAGAAAATGGTATTTTATAAAGAAGAGTGTGCAAAGATATGCAAAAGACATAGAGGTCTGAAAGTGCATGGTCCATGTGACAAAGATTTTTATCTTAATTAATTGATTAAATGAAGCACAAAGTATGAGAAGGGATTAGAGGCAGCAACCTGCTGAAATTCTCTCTAACTCATGCTCTTCACCCTGGTGTCACCGCGACAGACTCCATGGGAACTGAAACCAAATCAGAAGTTGTAAAAATATTTGAGGTTACAATTAGTCATGGATACTGCTTGGGAAGTAGCAAAGATGGTTTAATTAACTAACAGTAATTTATCCTTAAAAGCCTTAAAGTCAGCAAGAGAAGGTGCAATTGAAAGTCAAAACTAGCTCAAAGCAACACTGAAGTTTCTCTGGCAGTAAAGAACTAAACCATGGGACTCATTGGAGCTTTTGGTTCCACGATCAGTGGCACCTGCCTGATGCCCTTGGAGTGCCATCAAATCCTATAAGGATCTCCAAGATTTTGCTCAGCCTCACACTTGAAATCCCATCTGTGATACTGTGATTTATAATAAGAAATACATTATCTGTTCTTTGTTCCTGTTTCTGGCACAGAGCTCCTAAAACTCTTGGGATTTGTCTTTTGTTATGTTAATGAAGTGATTTTTGGAAAGCACCTAGGTATAAGGGCTGGTTGCCAGGAAACCAACCATGTGATTGGAGGATTGGAATTTTCAGTCTTATTCCCTGACCTCCCTAGAGGGGAGAGGGGCTGGAGATTGATTTCAATCACCAGTGGCCAATGATTTAATCAATCACACCTATCTAATGAAGCCTCCATAAAAGCCCAAAAGGATGGGGTTTGGAGAGCATGTGGAGCTTGGGGAAAGAGGCACCCTGGAGAGGGCGTGGAAACTCAGTGCTCTTTCCCCAATCCTCGCCCTATGCATCTCTTCTATGAGACTGTTCGTCAGTTATATCCTTTCATAATAAACCAGTAATCCATAAGTAAATGGGTTTACTGAGTTCTGTGAGCTGCTCTAGCATATTAATCAATCATAAGGGCAGAGTTGTTGGACCCTCCTCTGATCTATAACCCAGTGGGTCAGAAGCACAGGGGACAGCCTGGGTTTACTACTGATGTCTAAAGGTGGGGGTCCACAATCTTGTAGGGATGAGCACTTAACCTGTGGGACCCAATGCTATCTTCAGGTATATAGTGTCAGAACTGGGGTGAATTATAGGACACTCAGCTGGTGTCATAGAGAGTTGTTTGATTGTGAGGGGAAAAACCCACGCATTGAATCTGGGAGCAGAATGTTATCATCTTATGCCTTTCTCTGCCTTTTTCTGTGCTTACCCAACAGGTCTCATTTCATTTCCATGAACAGACTTTCTCTTCCTTGCTTCAGGGCATTTACCCTTGCTGGTCTTTTGGCGGGGAATGCTCATAGCTCAGGGCTTTGTATGACTTCCTCCTTCCCATTCTTGAAGTCTCAGGTCTCAATGTCCACAGCTCAACTGCTTATCTTTTCGGTGTCTACCTCAGCTCACAGAGCCTGTCTAACGAAGTTACAAAAAGACCACCTCCCTACACGTGTATTTTCTGTCATATTATCATGCATTTTTCCTTTCATAAAACTTATCAAACTCTGTCATTATATGTGTTTAATAGTTTATTTTGATGCCCCCTTTTACATTGTGAGCTTTTTGAAAGCAGCAATCATATTAAATCTCATTAGTATTGTATTTCCAACACTTGTCCCAGTGCCTGACATACAAAGTATTCAAGATATCTATGTTGAATGAAGGAAAGGTGGGATTCAGGGATGGGTTTTTGTGAGAAGGATAGAGGTAGGACAGGAGATTTGTGCCTCCACACTGGGTAACAAAGTCGTGGAGTCATGCAGAGCTGGTCTTGAATCCACCTGTTTGCTTGAGGCAAATTGCTTATCTTTTCGGTGTCTACTCAGATTCCTCATCTCTAAAATAGGGCTAATACTACTTACAGAAGGTTTATAGACTGACAAAAGACTACAGAAATGATGTTAAATCATCTAGGTCAGTATTCGACCACTTCTCTTTAAACCTTTACATGTACAGAGCTCAATCTTAAACCTCAAGTTATGGCTTATAACAAGACTGACTCTAAGGGGAGGGATGCTGAGCCGAGTCGCCATAAGGACAATCGGAACATGGGACATAACATGAGAGAGTCATTTTATTTGGGCAAATCCTGTGAATAGTAGCTTTATCTACTTATCTGGAACTGTTAAGTGTATTCCTGAAGAAAAAGTTGATATATTAGGAGGACAATTTTTATGGAATGATCTGCAGGTAGTAACAACCTGTGATTCTGACCTCGGTCATATTCAAACTGATCAAAGAAACCAAACATATGACGCTCCAGCATCCCTCTTGCAGCTCAGCTTCTTGCCTTGTTAAACATTATCATTAGTCAGGGACGCTCACTCCGGTTCACCCCAACTTCATCTACTGATTGTAAGATAACACTCCAGGTTATCTGAGCAGGTGCTACTTGATGCCAAGGATGCATGGAAGGAAGCAGCATTTATCCCTGTAGCAGCATTCCCATTAATCATCTGGACAAGACATGGAGATCATGTATTCTTCGCTAATAACAAGCAAAGGCAAGAGGAGTTTTCTGTAACCAGGACTAGGTGAGTGAAGCTGGGAGCAACTCACGGTGGGTTGTTTTACCTTTCACACGGTTCCCCCAACCCGACACCCACACACAACCTTACTGAAAAGTTTTCATTCATTTGTAACACTGCCCAGATTGTTCCTGCTTGAACAAGTTTGACAACTACCACCACTTTCTGAGAAAACTTCTTCCCCTCTAGGGCCTTCTGTGGTCATCCGTAATGGAGGATGACAAACAATTGTTCCCTTTACTTCTCCCCGCATCCCAACCTCTACTGCCTCCACCAAAAATAAATTGTTACAGTCATGAGAAATTTTTTATTAAACAAAAAGCAAAAAAAGCACCGTGACCACAGCACTGTGACTAATACTGGAATTTAGCAAGAAGTCAGCTCTGGTTTCATGAGACTACACTAAGAGTTTGGGAACATTTTGCCACTAAAGCTTATGATGAATGACTCAAGGAAGAAAGCGTTGCTGTTTCAAATACCCTCTTCTCTTTTGGTGTCAGTTTCATGGCATTGGTAATGGGGAGTGACACGTAGGCATGTAGCAAACTGTCTCCTTGACGGACAAAGACAAGCTACTTTCATATCAGCCCTGGCATCAGAGAGCTGCTGGTTTGTGGCTGAATGTAATTTGGAAAGGGGAAGCTATCAGGAGGGAATTACAAATCATTCCACTTCCTCTATGTTTTGATCAGACCCATTAACTCTCCCAAGAGGCTAAGCAACGTACACCCAGGTATAAAGAGAAATAATTCTGTGTGTTTAAGCCAATTCACTTTTGGTAATAGTTGTTGTCTTACAATTTCAACCTTTCAGAGAAGTTACAAGGCTGATACAAAGAATTGATGTATACCCTTTTCCCAGATTCACAATTATTTACATTGTGTTCAATTTGATTTATCATCTGTTTGCTTGTGCTATGTATGTGTACCTGTGTTTGTGTGCATGTGTGTAGTTTCTTAAATTGTTTGGAAAAAAGTTGCATATATCATGCCACATACTCCGAAATACGTCAGCAAGTATTTCCTAAAAATAAGACTATTCACTTAACTCAACCACAGTACAATTATCAAAATCAGGTAATTTAACATTATCACGTTGCTATTATCTAACCCACAGATCATATGATCATATTCAAGTTTTGCAAATTTTCCAGTAAGATCATATATATCCAGAATATCACAGAAGTACCATGGAAAAAGAGGAGGCAGAAGACAGAAGACTCTAGCGCTCACAGAACACCAGTGAGCTACTTTTGATACCTACAACCCTGAACTGAAATAACCTCCTAACACACAGGGCACAGATGTGGTCCTCAGCAGGGCATTTCTTTCATGGTAGAGACAAATTTATCCTGGACTAAAGGTTTTTCTGGACTTCCTTGACAAAGTTAATAAGCAAGTTTCAAGTATTTTGTTGAGGATTTTTGCATCTGTGTTCATTAGGGACTGTAGTTTTCTGTTTTTGTAATGTCTTTGTCCGGTTTTAGGATCAGAGTAATAGTGGCCTTATAAAATGTGCTTGGGAGGCTTCCCTCCTTCTGGATTTTTGGGAATAGTTTGAGGAGAATAGGTGTTAATTCCTTTTTGAATGTTTTGTAAAATTCACCCGAGAAGCCATCTGGGCCAGTACTTTTGTTTGTTGGGAGCTTATTGATTACTGATTCAATTTCTTTGGTAGTAATCGGTCTGTTCAGAGTTTCTGTTTCTTTTTGATTCAGTCTTGGAAGATTGTATGCTTCTAGAAATGTATCCGCTTCTTCCAGATTGTCTAATTTATTGGCTAATTCAAAACAATATAATAATCCCTATGATTATTGCAGTGCTATTCACAATAGCCAAGATATGGAAACAACTGAAATGCCCATCGGTATTCGACTGGATTAAGAAACTGTGGTACATTTATACAATGGCATATTACTTGGCTATAAAGAAGAACAAAATCTTACCATTTGCAATGATATGGGTGGACCTAGAGAACATTGTGCTAAGTGAAATAAGTCAGTCGGAGAAAGACAAATACCATATGATCTCACTTATATGTGGAATCTAAAGAACTGAATAAGTGAGCAAAGTAAACAGAAATAGTCTCAGAGATATAGACGAAAAACTGATGGTTGCTAGATGGGAGGGGGTGGGGATGAGGGAGAAGGTGAGGGGATTAGAAAGCACAAATTAGTAACTACAATATTTCCACAGGGATATGAAAGACAGTTTGGGGAATATAATCAATAATGTTGTAAAGATTTTGTAGGGTCAGATGGGCACTTGTCTTATTAGGGAGACCCCTTCATGGATGGTGTAAATGCCTAACCACTGCACTGTACACCTGAAGCTGAAGCTGAATAATATTGTATGTCAACTATAATTTTATATATATATATATATATATATATATATATATAGTCACAGGAAATGGAGTACAGCGTAGGGAATAGAGTCAGTGGAATTTTAATAGATATATATAATATCAAAGGGCAATAGATTAGGGGGTGGGGGTTATCACTTTGTGAGGGGTGAAATGTCTAACTATTACATTGTTTTGTACACCTGAAACTAATAAAAAAAAAAAAGCATGTTTCGAGAAGATGAAACTGGTTCTAAATAACTGGATTCCAAAACAAATCCCCAAAATATTTAAAAGAATATTAAAAAAAACCTCAACACCCAACTATATGAAATTCAGATTTTTTTTCATCCAGTGAAAAATAACCAATCATGCAAAGAAGCAGGAAAATATGACCCATAACCAGGACAAAGAAACAATCAATAGAAATAGTCTCAGAAAAGACATAAATGATAGAATTGACAGATAAGCATGTTAAAACAGAGAAATGAAAGACATAAAAAAATACAAAACTAATTTTTATAGATGAAAAACACAATATATGAATAGTAAAATTAATAGCACGTTGGACACTGTAAAAGAAAACAGTTGAGGAAGCAAAACACACATCAGTAGAAACTATCCACAATGAAATAGCGATTAAATAGACTTAAATGATGCATAGAGCATCAATAACTATGTGGGACCATATCACACATTCTAATATCTATGTAATTGGAGCCCCTGAAAGAATTTAGGGTGGGGAAGAAAAAATATTTGAAAAAACGATGACAGAAAATTTTCTAAATTTGAAGAAAGCCATAAACATACAGAACCAAGATAGTCAAGACACCCCAAGCAAAAGAAACATAAAGAAATCCTCAGCAGGACATAAAACAACCAAATTTTCAAAACAAATGATAAAGAAAAAATCTTTAACACAACCGGAGGAACAAAGATGACAGTGAAAGGAGGCTTCACATTAGAAGGAATGAAAGTCAGAAGAAAACGCAGTGAACTCTTTAAATAACTGTCAAGCCTCTTCTACCACTCTCCCCCCCCCCACCCTCTGGCAGCCACTAAACTGTGTCTGTGAGTTGTCTGTGTCTATGAGTTTTTGTTTCTGTGTTTGTTGGTCTTGTTCCTTTGTTGCTCTCAGTTTTATAACCCACATGTGAGTGAAGTCATACGGTTCTCAACTTTTTCTGCCTGACTTTTTCACTTAGCATAATAACCTCAAGAGCCATGCATGTTGTCGTAAATGACAGTATGTCATCTCTTATGGCAGACTAGTATTCCATTGTGTATATATACCACACCTTCTTTATCCAAGTAAAGGGGGTCAAATAGATGGTGATGGAAGGAGCACTGATTCTGGGTGGTGAGCACAAAATATGATATATAAATGATGTATTATAGAAATGTATACTGGAAACCTGTGTAGTTTTACTAACCGTTGCCACCTCAATAGATTTAATAATAATAAAATAACTGTTAACCAGGAATTCTATACCAAGTAAAAATCTTTAAAATCCAAGACCAAATAAAGGCTTTTTTTTGTCATAAACAAGTTGAACTAGATCACCACAAGAAGACCAGCACTGTCAGAAATACTAAAGGATGTCCTTCAGGCATAAGTATATGATATCAGATAAAAATTTAGATCTATACAAAAGAAAGTGTTCAGGAATAAGTAAATATATAGGTAAATATAAAAGACACTTTTCTCATTTTTTTAAATTCCTTGAAAAGGTAAATGATTATTCAAAGCAATAATAATAACAAGAACTATAATGAGGTTTATATGTAACTTGCAACACAAATATTATTTGTAATGTTGCCAAGACAGAGTTAAATAGAAGTGTACTTTTGTATGGGTCTTACTCTGATGTGCAGTAATGCAAAATGTTAAACATGAGATAAATATTACAAACCCTAGAGGAACCACTAAGAAACAAAACCAAAATATACAAATAATAAGTCAACAAAGGAGATAAAATGAAATTACAAAAATATTTAATTTATCCAAAAGAAAGAGGGACAAGCTACAAAAAAAAAAAAATAGATAAAGAACATGTGACAAGATGGTCCATTTTTAAACACAATCATATTGATACAGTCACATTAAATGTAAATGTTCTCAAAATTTCACAAAAAGCAGACTTCCAAATGAATAAAAAAGAAAGATCCAATTTTATGCTGTCTACATTACACTTATTTTAATAAAACAAACAAACAAAAAAACAGACAAATGCTAAACGTAAAAGAATTTAAAGAAATATACCATATAACCACAAATGAAAGGAAAGACAGCATGGCTATATTAATACATAACAAAGTGGATTTTAAAGCAGATAATATTAGCTGGGATAGAGAAGATCATTTCATAATGATAAAGATTGTCACTTTGTCAAAAGGACATAACAGTCTTAAAAATATATGTACTTAATAACAGAAATTTAATATACAGTAAGCCAATAACTAATAGAACTGAAAGTGAAAAGAGACAAATCCAAAAGTTTGTTGGAAATTCAAAATTTCCATCAATGATTGATAGAACAAGTAGACAGAAAATCAGTATAAATATAAAAGACTTTAAAAACACAATCAACTTGACATATATTAAACACTGTATGAAATAGATATTATTTTCAAGTGCACCCAGAGCATATCTTGGCCATAAAACAAGCATCAATAAATTTTAAAGAAATTGGTAATACAAATTAGCAATACAAATTATATTATCTGGTCAAAATATAATTTAGAAGTCAATAATACCAATGTACATGGACAATCCTCTAACATTTGAAAATTAAGTGGTATATTTTTAAATAAACCATAGCTCAATGAAAAATTAAAAGGTAATTAGAAAACATTTGAACTTCATGAAAATGCACACATAACATATTATAATTTGTGGGATGCAGCTAAAGCAGTGTTCATAAGAGACTTTACATTATCAAATGCCTGCATTAGTCAAGAAGAAATACCTCATTATTTGTACTTCCACATTAAGGAAGTAGATAAAATGGTGCAAGTTAATCCCAAAGCAAGCAGAAAGAGGGGATTTTTAAATAAAAGAGCATAATTCAATGAAACAAAACAAAATAAAGTAGGTAACACAAATGAATCAAAAGCTAGTTCTAAAGATTAGAAACTGGATAAATCTCTAGCAAGCTGAGAAGGAAGAACAAAGATGCAATTTACAAATATCTAGAATAAGAGAAAGGATGTCACTATAAATCCTACATATGTTAAAAATTTAATAAATGAAAACTGTGAAGAATTTTATGAAAGAAGTCCAACAACTTGATGAAATAGGTAAATTCCTAGAAAGATACAAACTATCCAAGTTTAACACAAAACAAATAGGTAACCTAAAAAGCCTCGTATCTATTAAAGATATTGAATTCAGAATTTTTAAACTTCCCCACAGGGAAACTCTGGGCACAGACAGCTTCACTAGAAAATTCTTTAAAACATTTAAATAAGAAATAATTCAAATTATATACAAACTTTTCTAGAAAATACAACAGGAAAGAACCCTTCCCATCTCACTGATGAGATCAGCATTTCCTTGATACCAAAAGAAAGAAATTATGGGAAAACAACAGAACAGTATCCCTCATGAACACATATGCAAAAATCACTAATAAAAATTTAGCAATTTGAATCCATCCTAGTAATTCAAGGTAGGTTTCACATTTGGAAATCAATCAATGTAATTCCCCATATTAGGAGTCTTATGACAACCCAAAAGATTCATATAATGAATTTGATAAAATTTAACATTAATCCATGATAAAAGAATTTCCAGCAAATTAGGAATAAAGGGGAACTTTCTCAACCTGATAAAGGCATTCTACAAATAACCTACAGTTAATATAATACTTAACAGTTAAAGACTGAATGCTTTCCCTCTTAGATAAAGAATAAGGCAAGGATATCTGCTCTAAATTATTTCCATTCCAACATTTTGCTGTAAATCATCTCCAGAGCAACAAAGGCAAGAAAATAAATAAATAAATAAGTTAATTAATTAAAATAAAATACATGTTGGAAAGGAAAAATTCAAACTGTCTTTATTCCCAGAGGACACGTTCATCTATATATATATATAAAAATCCTAAGGAATTTCGAAAATGGCTCATAGACATAATAAGTGAGTTTAGTAGGATACTAAAGGTTAGTAGGATACTAGGTCACTATATAAAAATCAATTATGTTTCTATATATTAGCCACAAATGATCAAAATTTTAAAATGTTTTAAATACATGAACAATAGCATCAAACATGAAATAAATATGAATACATTTAACAAAATATGTGTAAGTTGTATTCACTTAAAACTGTAGAATATTGCTGAGACAAATTAAAGAAGACAAACAAATGTAGATCAATGTCATTTTCATGATCAGAAGATGTTACATTTTTAAGATCTGTTTTCTCCAAAATGATCTATAAATTCAATGCATTCCCAAACAAAATCCCAACTGACTACTTTGTAAAAATTGGCAAGCTAATGCTAAAATTCATATGGAAACCAGGATCCAGAATAGACAAACTAGTTTTGAAAATGAAGAACAAAGTTAAAAGACTCACACTATCTGATTTCAATAACTATTCTACAGCTACAGTAAGTAAGACAGTATGGTATGGTCATAATGACATACAGATCGACAAAACAGGAAGTCCAGAAATAAATTCAGACATATATTGACAATTAATGTTTGACAAATGTGCCAAAATAAGTCAATTTGAAAGGGATTTTTTTGAACAAATTGTGTTGGCATGATTTTACCTCTGTATTAAAATAAATTAACATTAAACATTACCTCATACAATAGTTCAAAATAGATCATAGACCTAAATAAAAATCTTAAAACTATAAAATCTCTAGAAGAAGCCATAGAAAAAGAAAACTGCGAAACTTTTGATTAGGCAAAGATTACTTAAATAGGACAAAAAAGCATGAAATATAATAGAAAATTTAATGCATTATACTTCATCAAAATTAGAAACTTTACTCTTCAATAGATACTATCAAGAAAATAAAAGGCAAACCAGACAGATAGATAATTTGCAAAATATATAGCCTATGATAAAATACTTTTATTCAGAATATATAAAGCATCCTTACAACTCAATAAGACAAAAAAAACTAATAAAAAAATGAACAAACATTCTATCAAAAAAGATATGTGGATTGCAAATAAGCACGTCAAAATATGCTCAACATCATTAGTTATTAGCAAAATGTAAATAAAATCCACAGTGCAATTCCACATACATTCATTAGAAATGGGTAAAATAAAAAAGACTAAAAATGCTAAGTGTTGTGAGGGAGATGGAGCAACTGAAACTATTCTGCTTTGATGGTGAAAATGCAAAACAGAAAAAGCATTTTAAAAATCAGTTTGAGGAGATCCATGATGGCGGAGTAGATAAATGCTGTCCCTGCCTCCTTGCATGAACACATTAAAATTACAATTAAATTATAGAACACTCAACCTGGAGAGCCATCTGGAGACTACCTGAACAGAAGTTTTAAAACTCAGTTCATAAAGAAGAAGCCATGTCAAGACTGGTAAGAGGGGCAAAGATGCAGAAAGGCCAGCCCCAAACCTGTGAGGATTGAGAATCGGAAGGGATATCTCAGCCACAAAGGACTGAGGCATCCCAGCCCTACACCAAGCTCCCCAGCCCAAAGCACTGGTGCTAGGAAGAGGAACCCTCACAACATCTGGCTGTGAAAACAGCAGGAATTCCGATCATCCCAGTGAAACAGAAGTCTGTGGGAAACCTAGATGTTCTCTTAAAGGGCCCATGCACAGCATCACTCGCTCATAGACACCCTGGGCTCTGGCCAAGGGACTGCGACTCATGGAGCGTTGGAGACATATGGAGAGAGACTGAGCTGTGTGGCTTTGGAAGGAGGCCTGGAGGGAAAATTGCTATATTTCTTGTGTGGGGCTTTTCTCCTGTGCAGCTGGCAGGCGGATACAATCTATCCTGTGCTGAGCCTTCCCCCATCAGAGCCAAATATGAATCTGAATTGGTCTGGTGAGCTCTGCTAACTCCACCCTGCTGACTCCCCTGGGATTCCACCCTACCAAACTCCCCCAGTGCCAGAAGCACTTTCTCAGCAAGCATCAAGCCCTGCCTGCATTGCACTCTTTCTTGGAAAACTACCTGGGTCTGTGGGCCCTGGCAGGCAGTGACAGGCCTCAGCGTGTTCTGAGACTTGTGCTGAGTAGCTCCAGGCTTGGCACTGGCACCAAACCACAATTTACACTAACCTGATGAACACAACTCTTCCCTCTCTAGTGACTCCCTAAAACCCTGCCTCACCCAACTTGTGCACCCAGCAGGTGAAACTTAAGATAGCCAGCAGACAACAGCAGGCCTCAGGGTGTCCTGGCTTTTGTAGAACTACCCCAGACCCAGTAATCATGACAGCCACCCTTGGTTTCCAGCCTCTCCCATGTGCCTCCAGGTTTAGCATAGGCAGTGAACAACTGCAGATAGCTTTGTGGCTCCTACCAGGTAGTCCTCAACTGATCACAAGCAGTGGCTGACCTGAGTCAGCATTGGACCTCCTCCCAAGAGGCCCCAGAACCAACATAATTGGAGGCTGGCTTCAGACCACAGCAGAGCACCACCCAATTAGTGCCACAAGAGGCACACACAATGGGTGATCTCAATAGGCACCAGAGCTGCTAGGGCAAATCTCAGTGGAGTAAGCCTCCTGCACAGCAGCCCATAAGCTGTGGACATGGCCAAACCCCACAGCCAGTCAGCTTGAGGGCCAATCCCACAACTAACATGCCAATAGCAATCAAGTCTTGAGCTTTAACAGGGGGGAACACACAACCCACACAAGGGACACTCCTGGAACACCTGGCACAGGTGTCTAGGGAGTCTGTGCCACTGGACCCCAAGGGAACCTACTACATAAGGCCACCTGGCCAAGACCAAGACACATAGCAGATATACCTCAGACATAGAAACAAACACAAAGAGGCAGCGAAAATGAGGAAACAAAGAAACACATCCCAAATGAAAGAACAGGAGAAAATTCCAGAAAAAAAAACCTAAACAAAATGCAGCCAAGCAACTTACCAGATACAGAGTACAAAACAATGGTTATAAGGATGCTCAAGGAACTTAGTGAGAACTTTAACAAAGTGAGCAAGCATTAAAAAAGGACAAAGAAACCATTAAAAAAAAAAAAACAGTCAGAAGTGAAGAATTCAATAACTAAAATGAAGAATGAACTAAAAGAAATCACCAGACTATATGAAGCAGAGGATCGAATCAGAGATTTGGAAGGCAAGGTAGCAGAAAACATCCAACCAGAACAGCATAAAGAATCCAAAAAATGAGGACGATTTAAGAGACTTCTGGGACAACATCAAGTGTAACATCATAAGAGTTCCAGAAGAAGAGAGAAAACAATGGATTAAGAACCTATTTGAGAAATAATGACTAAAAACTTCTCTAACCTGGCAAAAGAAATAGACGTACCCTGTTTCCACGAAAATAAGACCTAGCCGGGCAATCAGCTCGAATGCGTCTTTTGGAGCAAAAATTAATATAAGGCCCGGTCTTACATTATATTATATAAGACCAGGTCTTATATTAATGTTTGTTCCAGAAGACGCATTCGAGCTGATTGCCCGGCTAGGCCTTATTTTCAGGGAAACACAGTGCAAGCCCAGGAAGCATAGATAGTCCCAAACAAGATAAACAAAACAGGCCCATACCAAGACACATTATAATTAAAATAGCAAAGGTTAAAGACAAAGAGAGAATCCTAAAAGCAGCAAGAGAAAGGCAACTAGTAACTTATAAGGGAGGTACCATAAGATGGGAACTGATTTCTCAACAGAAATTTTGCAGGCAAGAATGTACTGGCACCAAATATTCAGAATGAGGAAAAGCAAGGATCTACAACCAAGATTACTCTATCCCGCAAGGCTATCATTTAAAATCGAAGGAGAAATAAAGTGCTTCTCAGAGAAGAAAAAACTAAAAAAGTTCATGACCACCAAACCAGTATCACAAGAAATGTTAGAGAGACTTCTTTACGATGAAAAAAAATAAAAACTAAAAAATATGAATAATAAAATGGCAAGTTACATATCTATCAATGATTACTTTCAATGTAAGTGGCTAAATGCTCTAATCAAAAGACATAAGGGGCTGAATGGATAAGGAAACAAAACCTTTACATATGTTGCCTATAAGAGACTCACTTCAGATTGAAAGACACAGACTGAAAGGAAAGGGATGAGAAAAAATATTTTGTGAAAATGGAAACAAAACAAAAAAAGCTGGAGTAACAATACTTATACCAGACAAAACAGACTTAAAACAAAGGCTATATAACAATAGACACAGAAGGACCCAATAATCCCACTTCCGGGTATGTACCCAAAGAAGGCCAAAATGCTACTTCAAGGGGAAGTGTGCATCCATATGTTCATTACAGCATTATTTACAATGGCCAAGATGTGGACACAGCCTGGGTGTCCATTAACAGATGAATGGATAAAGAGGAGGTCCTTGGTACATATGTACAATGGAATACTGCTTGGCCATGGCAGGGAATGGGTTCTTGCCATCTGAGGCAGCAGGGATGGACCTGGAGGGAATTGTGCTGAGTGAACTATGTCAGACAGAGAAAGACAGATGCAATGTGATTTTGCTTATATGTGGAATCTAAAGAACAAAGTGAACAAATAAAACAGAAACAAACTCATAGACATAGAAAACATTTTGATAGTTGCCAGATGGAATGGGGTTGAGGGGATGGGTTAAAAAGAAGAAGGGATTAAGAAGTGCAAATAGGTTGTTACAAAGTAGTCATGGGCGTGTAGGGTATAGCATAAGTAATATAGTCAATAATATTGTAATAACTATGTATGGTGTCAGATGGGTACTAGATTCTTTGGGGTGACACAAGGGAGGAGACTGGGAGACAGGATTAAAAAGGTGAAGGGATTAAGAAGTATTAATTGGTAGTTACAAAATAGTCATGGGGATGTAAAATAAAGCATAGAGAATATAGTCAATGATATGGTAATGACAACCAAAAGATGGAGTAAACCCAAATGTCCATTAACTTGTGAATGGATAACATTGTAGTGTAGTGATAAATGGGATTATCTAATCATCGATAGAGAGGTACAAACTAATGATACTTTCACCTACTTGGGTGAAAATCAAAAATATAATCTAAGTAGAAAATAATCTAGACACCAAAGATTACAGACTGTATGATTCCATTAGATAAAATTTTCTAAAAGGCAGAAGAGTAGTGAAAGGAAAGGTAATAATCAGTGATTGCCCGAGACCAGGGGTTGGCACAAGGGCATTGACTGCAAAGGGGGTACCAGGGAATGATGAAAATATTCTAAAACATTACAGGGGTGGTGGCTGGATGACTGTTTACATTTGTCAGATTTCATTGAATTACATACTTTAAATTGATGAATCTTATTATAGGTAAATCACACCTCAAGAAAGCTAACAAAAATAATTCTCTTTATCCTTGAATCCTAGAATCCTAGTTCATATATATAATTGTCAAACTAAATCTCAGAGGTAAAAAGACAGAGAATATTTGAAATCATATTGCCAGATGTTTAGACCTTGCTATAAATTCAAAAACTATTTTAAAGTTTGCTAATTAGAACTATTTCAGGTCATTATGAAGTTTACAAATACAATTCAGAACTTCACCTCATAAGCAGAAGTGATTCTAAATTTTTTAATTGTATTGAATCTGTTTGAGATATTACAAAAACAAAGAAAGAGAAAGGAACTAAGATTCTGAATGAAAACCATGTGTTAAGTTCTTTCAATGTATTTATTACCTAATTTAATTCTCACAAAAACGATGCAAGTTAGATTTAGCTATCATCTCAAGGACATCAGGGAGCTATAGATGTGGAGTGAATGCAGTTCAGGTCTTTTTTACTTCAAAGCTTTACACACAGCCCTTATTTTTCATATCCAGGAAGATGGAGTGTTATTACAAGATCATTAAGATCTGACAGACACAACTACATTTAGAGAATTTCTGAATGCTCCCAAATAAGGATTAGGCTTTTACAAGTTCCATTTGTCAAGCACTGTGGTAGGAACTTTGTCGTATCTCATTTAAGCCTTTTAAAAATCCAATGGGCTATGCACTATTGTTACAACCATTTTCCCCAGGAAGAAAGGGTCTTTCAGAATCTGACACCAAATTCTGTGTTCTTTCTGTATCAATTACTGCTCACTTTCATAACTAATTTCCAGATTTAGGGTCTGTAAATTTTCATGAAAACTAGTAACTACGATCACTGATAGCAAGTCAAATACTTAAACAATTATGTGAATACTGAACACGATGATTCCTTCACATTGAGCCTATGTATTTGGCATAGTTCACTTATCCCTCCCACATTCCCAATTTCCCTTCATTTGTCATAGCTGCACAGTCTTTCTCCTTCATTTGTTTCCTACCACTACAGTTCTCTTTTCTACACCCAAGTCTGTCCTCCAGGTATAGGAAACCGGGGTTCTGCAAAGCATGCCTCTTGCCCATGTTTATTTTATAACCAGCTCTGCCTTCCTTTTCTCTTTAATGTTTTCCATTGAACACTAACATTAGTTGATGGTACTATGCCACAGATATAATTTCCTACCTGTCTGAATTTCCTGTCTTCACTCAGTTCCTGGGCTTCTGCAGGTAGGTAATAATGGAATTTCACTTTATGCAGTGGCTAAGTTCTAAAGTCAGGGCATAAAAAAATAATTTACATAATATCAAATTTCCTCTTGAAAAAATCTCAGAAAGAGGTCACATTGCAAGCAAATGTACAATTTTCCAGTGAATCCATCACAGTTATCTTTGGAAAATAAATTACCATTTCTTTGGTTGAGCTGTAGCTGTAGTTGTTGCTTGCCCTAAGGCGCCATTTTATACAAAAACATATATCTGTATATTTAATCACTAGAATTACTTTCAGTGCAGAAAGATGTTCTTACTAAGAAAGTTACATGGGAATAGAGATCACCTGAAGCTGAAGGGATTTGCCTCCCATCTCATGCTCATTGTGCAAAATGCTAACTGAAATCACCTGCAATTATTGTTATTTTTTGTTCTCTGTTCACTCTCTCTCTTCACTTTAAACATTAGGCAGCACTAATAGTCCAGTTTGCATATATTTTATGCCTTTAGGCCACTATACAGAGATATAAAAAGTATACTCTATAATACCTAGTGAGTATGAAACTCAAAATTTAGGTTTGCTGGAAGACCATCGTGTTTCTCTTGCTCTTCTCTGGGGAACAGAAGTCCAGAGGATTGTAGAAGTTCACCATGATTCCAGATTACTATGTCTAGGACTTACAGGTAAACCGCTACACCAGCCTCCCCTTCCCACACTCTGAAACAAGAGTGAGTGACATTACCATCTCACAGCTGACCCCTTGATCTCCAAGTGGCATTGGATATTCTGGGGCCTACTGTCTCAATTTTCACATCCATAAATCAGAGGCAGTAGGGGATAAATCAGTGATGATTAATTTTGGTTAGAAAAAAAGACATTTATTTTAAGGATGTGTTTGGATTTATTCATTTTCTTCCAAACTTTTGGGTTTTGACAACATCAGCATGTTTTTCTACAGTCCTATTTCCTCTTAATTTTAAACATTTTCTTTCTTTGAAGGCAATTTAATCCATGTTTTTGACTGGCTTTCTCTTAAAACATCAGTGTATTTTATTTTATTTTTTTTGAGATATATGGTATCCTAGAAACCTTAAAATATGCTTCCGCAGAAAGTTTCTTTTGTTTTGTTTTCCCTTTTTGAAACCTGGAAATTATTCTTTACCAAATGTAAATTAACTCAGACATCAAAAGGTTTGAGTTCAGGTTGAAATTTCATATCCATGAATTTTGAATAGGTTCTAAACTTGGCACAATCTATTCTATATTTGGCCCTTATAGCCATTGGCTAAAGAAGAGAGTCTCTTGATTAAATGCATTTTCAGATCTAAATAAAAGGAAAAAAATTGAACAAGTGCAGCTAATGATAAAACACTGAATGTCATCATGTGCAAGGGGAAAGAATCAAACTCCTTCTCAGAAGTTTTGTATCAACCATTGGTGTTATTTAAGAAGCTCACAGGCCACTTGCTTTGTTCCCAGAAACCAAGTACTAGTATTTCAGAAGACTCAACTAAGCCCTTTGTCAAATGCTCATGATTATAAAATTCCAGAAAATGGGGTTAGGAGAAGCACCAGTTCACTAGATGCCATCCCATGCTACTGTATAGTATTATTCTTAAACATTGACTATATCACTCTCCTTAGTCTCCTGGGAATTCAACAGTGAACTCTACAATAGCTATGCAAAGGCGAGAATTCTTCTTCCAGTTTTTTTTCCTGTAATCTCAGGTAAAATGTACGTTTTTACGGTTGTTATTGTGACCACCATCACAATCTACTTGTCCCAACAAGCAAGACTTTTTGGTCCAAAGCAACACGGAAACTGAAAAGTTCCAAGTCAAGCTAAATCACTAGAAGTGCTATATCAATTTTCGTTTGCTATAATATCCTTTGACTCTCTCTACCTTCCCATCAGCTTCAATATCATTGCTCACACGTCATAAGTGTGGAAGCCATATCTATAAAGATGGATAACATTTTCTACTTCAGGTAGTCAACAGAGTAGGGCTTTCTCCTGAGATCCTATGATAGTTTGCCCATTTACTGCCCAGCGATAGAAAACCAGCATCTCTCATCAAATACCAACCTCACCTACTGTTTCCTGGAACATTGCTTATTCCTCATCTTGCAAATAAATCACATTTGGCTACTTGATATTTCTTCCAATGTACCACGTGTTTTCACCACTCCGCACAAGTGTTCCTGCCATTCCCGGAGCCTGAATGGAATGCCATTCACTGCCTCTCTGCCTGTTTAATTCCTACTCACCCTTCAAAGTCCCGCTTGCATGCTGCATTCTTTACTCTCCAGATGCACATAGGCTCAGTCAGAACTCATTATCCTGTACTCTATAATCAAAGATTACGATTTTTAAAACCATTATCAGTGGTACTTATAGTCTAATTAGTATTATAGCTCGGACTTTACATGGCCACCTACTCCACTAACAATTCCTTGAATTTCTAAAATGTCTTATTTATCTAGAAATCTCCAGCAACTGGCATTTAAAAACCTTTCAATAATATTTATTTAATTGAATTAATGCTCAATAGGAAAAAAACAAAATACTCAATAGGCATAAGACATATACTGGATTCCGTACAATAGCACTGTGAAAAATATAATTCTTGATCACAGGCAGTTATAGTCCACAATGCATTATACAAACATAAACATTTAAGTGATGTATTGTCTGAGACAAGAATGACAACATTTTTTCATTTTTGTAAAAGGCTGGGTAATAAATATTTTAAGTTTTGTAGGCTACATACAGTCTCAGTCATATATTCTTCTTTGTTTTCCTTTACAATCCTTTAAAAATGTAAATACCATTCTTTGCTTACAGGTTGTACAAAAACAAGCCAAGAGCCAGATTTGGCCCAGGGCTGTTGTTTGTTAACCATGGTCTAAGATAGCACCACGCAATAGAATTTTCTACGATGATGAAAAATTTTGCTGCACTATTCACTATGGTCGCCACTAGCCATGTGTGGCTATTTAAGCATGGACAATATGGCTGGTCTGATTAAGAAACTAAATTTTAAATGTTATTTCATTTTAATTTAAATAGTCATATGTGGGTATTGGTTTGCCTATATGAGTGAATTATTTTTAGATTATTCAAACTACCAACCTCCTGGAATTAGTATGAATAAACTATTTCAGAACTGGGCAGTCAGCAACTTGAAATTATAACTGTGATGGTGGGTCTCTTTATTCAATATGATGCAAGAAACCAGAAAGCCCCCAAAGTTGCCTAAGTGTTATGAAATAAAAGATCTCTATTATTGCACATTCAGTGCAAAGGAAAGATTTTCAGAGCTGGTGGCTACATAAGTTGCATCAACTGGGGTATTCAGAAAGCGAAGGTTAATCTTTGGCCAACTACAGGAAGCCCTCAACCTGATAAACTTGAAAAAAACACACACACACACACACAAAAAAAAAACAACTTTATTTTTACCTGCTGAGAAGTTTGTTTCAAATTCCCCTAAGGCTTTTAAACGCCCCTGCCACCTCATCACATTTCCTAAGAATAAACTGCCCTTCAAAATGATGAGGGCCTAGTCCTTTAAGAATCCACACGTTCAAGCAACCAACGATGTCCATTCATCTAGCTTCCATCTAGTTTAAGGCATTCGCTATCTATTAGCATAACAAAGGGCCTTGTGATGATAAGCTGACCAAGGAGGGGGTGAGACAAAACTGGAAGGCGTTGATGGATGGTGGGAAAGCAATGGATCAAGGAATTCATTAGTCTCTGTAGTCAAAGAACTGTCGCAGAGGGATACAGCGCGAGTCAGCTGGAAGTATAGGAAGTATTATACGGAGTAAGTGGATTTCAAAACTAAGACTTTGGAATTAGAGTAGTCACTAGTGATGACAAGGTAAGATGAAACTTGGCTTCAGTGTGGTGGAAAATAATATGCTGTTGGAAATGAGGAAGTAAAGGAATGAGAAGCCAGGGTGTTAGATGGGTCATCTGCTATACATGCTGAAGTTACAAAAAATGATGATAGAAGTAAGGCCAGGAGCCAACGTTCTCAGGGAACTAGGAATGGAGATGAGGTAGTATGACCAGCGGCAAACAGATGACAGGAACAACAAGGGGTAGTAGGTGGTATAACCACAGGGCATCACACTGTGTGCCCCCAACTCCATTTATATGCACAGCTACCTCCTGGGAGAAAGTTGGTGTCAGAGCATAGGATCGGCTTGTGCTGAGATCCATACCAGTTAATAGTCTCTGCCTAACTTGGTTCATTCTGGGTCAACACCACTTCTCATTTTAGTTCTCAAATACAAAAGGCCAATTAGAACCTCCTATTTTCCCCAGTACACCAAAGGCACACATCCTGAGTCTTCTGGGGTTGGGGACATATATCCCTTTCCTTTTGAGAAAGACTGGTAACAACTTATAGTAGTCAGGGCGCTCCAGAAAAACAGGAAGCAGAACCAATAGGTGAGTGCATGCGTGCGTGCGTGGTGCGTGCATGTGTGTGTGTGTGTGTGTGCGTGTGTGTGTGTGTGTGTGTGTGTGTGTGTGTAAAGGTTAATTTCAAGGAAATGGCAAGTCCAATATCTGCGGGTAGGCCACCAGGCTAAGGGGAAGAGTTGATGCTGCGGTTCAGGTGTGAAGCCAGTCGGCTGGCATAATGTCCTCTTCCTCAGGGAAGTCATTCTTTATTCTAAGACCTTTCACTGTTTGGATGAGACCTCTCCTCATTATAGAGAACAATCTGCTTTGCTCAAACTCTGCTGATTTAAAGGTCAATCTTACCTTAAAAAACATACCTTCACAGCAACACCTAAGACTGAAAGTAGGAAACTGATATGACTTATGCAGGATGTTAATTTAAATATGTACTCTTTCCAACAAGCTATGTTTCCTAACTCAGAAGATATCATTCCTTGTCCCCAGGCAAAGTTAGCCAATCCCTTTCATGAAGATATAAAGGGACATTCTGTAACGCTTGCCAGTCTCATCTTTTTTATGGAGTCACCATTTCTTCTGTTTTCCCTTCTTTTTTTCTCAAGGGAGTCCTATTTTCTCATTACTCGGCTTAATCTCTGATTTTATTTCATGAAAAATAAGTGCACTTCTGCCTTTACAGAATATGCTCACCTATTACCAGGAGACACAGACAGGTTATATACATGTCTATAAAGAATAGGCTAATGAAGTACGCGTGATTTCAGGATCTCCCACACCCACCTTTGTTTTCAGGCAGTCTCTGTTGATCTCTCATGAGTGCAGATAAGGCTAGCTGCTTCTAAACTTAAGAGCACTACTACATGTATTGTATCATATTGACCACAGGGAATTAATTATTGCCTGGGCTGAAGCCTATTACAATACACATTGCTTTTGTTCTTGTTATTCAAGAAGGGATGAATTCTTGAAAACAAATTCCTGGACAGTGATAAACTTTGTCTAAGAACTGTGTGGTACCTGCTGCCTGAGTTACAATGGAGCTGTTTATTTAAAAATATGTATTTATTGCCTGACTCCTGTACTTATTAAATTGCTTTCAGTGGAACCTTCAAGAAACCCAAAGAGGGAAAAAAAAGGTACCATTCCTTTCTATCCCAGAAATCTTCCCATTAATGTTCCTTATATAATTCCTCATGTGTTGAGTAATTGCTCATCTTCCGTTATTACACAGAAGCCTGGAGACCAACTGACCACCCAAGGATGCTGCCTGATGAGGAAATAGTCAATCTTTTATTGATAGAGCAAGCCCAACATGGAGAATATGAGTGAACAACATATGCAGGCCATCTGGAAAAAATTAAGGAAATGATATCTTTTGGACTCATTGGCTAATAATACTGGAAGTTAAAGTGACTGTGGAAATGCGAGGACATAGACAAGTTCAAGTGAACCTCAGAAATGTGTGGGTGGAAACCTGGTTAGGTGAATTGGACAAGAAGTGAAATTCTTCTTATCCCACATTCTCCGCAGAATCCTAGTTATGAAAGAACCGCAATGGCTCTCATCCTGGAAGGGAGTCATTTTCTCAAAATCTACCTTATTCTTCCCAACCTTGCCATTCCTTCTGTTTACCTCTAAAGTTGCAGTTCAAACCAAAGGCTTTGTTTTGAGCTTGTGGGACTTCCTCTACTTGACAAAGTTCAACAATTTCACTTAGGTAAATTATTAATTTGTTTTATTTTCAAATTCTGTTGTGTTGCAATGACTTAATGTTCCTAGAGATTATGGAAATCATAAGTACCACACTTTGGGAATTTCCTATTCAACCAACATAGTGCTAGTCATGACCAACGGGCCAGAAAGAATACAATGTATTGTGTCTGAGGCAATGCCATATCTTTTACTTCCAAGACTCGCATCTACCGAAGGCAATTTTCATTCTGCTCTCCAGCTATTATTTGCTCAAGTTACAAAGTTGTAACTCTCTACTTAGATTTATATTAATTTGATGTTTACATTTACCAGGTATTTCCTGTTCTAAGTTTTCTTTTGGTTCATCTTTTTGGGGGACAAGATGATGCAGAGTTGATTTTCAAGAGGAACTCATGAGTGCTATATTCCCTTATTTCATGGTACTCTGAAATATCGACAACAAATGTAATCTGTTTTCACCTCTCCTTAATAAATTGTGATTTTGCAGGGGTCTTTAATTGGGAAAATGAGCCCACGAAGGCTAACAGACAACAAGTATGTTGGCAGTAAGTGCTGGGAGAATGGGCAGAGAGGGAGAGAGGAGGGAAGACAGCATGATTAGGGAAGACTTTCAAAATGACAATTGAGCCAAGCCTTGAGAAAGGAGCAGCAGGAAGACAATCAAAGAGAAGAGGGAAGGGACGTCTTGGGCAGGGGAGTGGGTAGCAGGACAGACCCAGAGGTAAGGATGCATTTTGGCATGTTGGAGAGACAGATAAGCAATCCATCCATCTGGACTGTGTGTGCTTGGGGGGGCAGGGGTTGGCGATCTGTCAGGAAACTGACACACATTCTGACAGTTTTGTATTATTGCTGGACACAAGAAGTAAACTTGGTCTTCTACAAACTCCTGATTGATTAATCCAATGGCTGCTACTTAAATCTCTTTGCCTTCTGAGCTTTCTGAGGCAATTTAACATTCCTAAGCTCCTTTTTGAAATTCTGTTTTCTCTTGGTCTCCCAGTTACCCTCTGAGTCTCTGGCTGCTCTGTCTGTGTCTGCGATGCACCATGCCCTTCATCTGGCCAATCCTTGGCTGTGGTGCTCCTATGAAGTCTGTCCCTGACTATGCTCTTTTCTCCTTCTACCATCTTTCCTTGGAAAGTCCATCCATCCCCTCTCACCACATCAACTACCTTCCTGAGACCAGTGATTCCTAAAGAAAGCTATGTAGCGCAGGCTGGATCTCTCCTGAGACTCAGATCCATACAGATGGGCCATCTTCTCTTGGGTATCCCAGATGCTCCTCACAATTCGCATGTCCCAAGCTAAATCCGTGTCCTCCACTCCCCAGCATGCTCTTCTTCCTTTGTTTCTTATCTCGGCTTGATTCAGAAGTACAGGGAGAAATCAAAGCGAAGGGAGAGGGAAGAGACAAGGAAGGGATGACCAAGTCCTGTAGAGCTCTTGCATATCTGTTGCCCTCTCCCTCCCAACCACTAACACACTAGGTCAGGCTCTCTTCCCTTCTCACCTGTGTTGCTGTAGTAGCCTCCCGGTTGCATCTGGGTCTCCAGTCTTGACTCGCCCTAATCAATCTTCCCCAATTGGTCACAAACATTTGGTAAAACATAAAACTGAGAATTGATCTGAACATAAACATTATTACCTTCATGGCTCAACTGTCCACATTTATTTTTCACTACTTCCATCCTTGGAAACTCCCTTCTATATACAAGTATTTTTTCTAAAATCGAACAAAACTTTGATAGTCCCAAGCAGACTCTGATCCCTAACTTCAGACTTTTCCCATACTGCACTCACTCTGTCTGAAATTCTTTCTTACCTCCCTCCACTTGGCCATCACTCACTGGCCCTGGACGGCTCAGCTCAGATGCTCCTTTCTCTAGAAAGGCTTCCCACCCTCCAGCCTGCATTAGGCTGCCCAGTTTTGTTCTTTCAGAGACTGGGTGCACTCTACAATCCTAGACCCCCCCAGATTCTTTTGTAGTTTTTGTCTCTAGGTCTTCTTGCCCTCTGGACTCTAAGTTCAGGGGTCCCCGAAACTCTGATCTGTGTCATTAGCCCCTGGCAGAACACCTGATAAAGCACAGGCTCTATCAATATTGCTTATATTAAGATCACCCACATTATGGCATTTCTGGAACCAATGATATCAAATAATGACAACAGGACAGAGACTTGAAATTAGGACTGTCTCAGAAAATCCAGTTGTATGTTTTTTGTGTTTTTTTTTTACAATCACCATCATGTAACATAATACCTGCTGGGTGCCATGTGATTTATTTAGATTTCAGAACTCAATGCTGTCCTTCCCCTCAGAAAGCTCACCACCTTACCTAAGATTTTTTTTTTTTTAAGTAATGCACAATGAAATGACCTGAGAAACCTGAGTGCTTATTGCCCACTCCTTCTGCACAACTTACCCAGAGGGGCTCCTTGAGGAAACTTTATCCTTCTTTCTCACTAAGCCTTGAGTCTTGCACTTTGGGGCTGTGTCTGAACTATGGAGAAAGCAACAAAGCTCAGCTACACAGCAGGGATAAGATACTGAAGGCACCATCCAGGACCTCTCACAGCTGTCCAGGGCACTGTCTGACCAGGAATCCACTCAATCACATCCTTACGGAGGTTTGTCTTAGTATTCATGGCTCTCCTCAGTCTCCACTTCGTAATTTCAAGGAGTTTCCTTTGCTCTTAGTCCCTCACCAGTGTTTCCCCACGTGTAGCCACACAAAGTTGGCAGCACAAAGCACCGGCTCCTTCTGTCACCTCTGAGGCATGCCATCCAAGTGCATGCCCTGAAAAGAAAAATATCTTGAAAAGCTCTAGCCTTTTACCAGGTTTTCCTTTTGAAAACTCCCAGCACTCAAGGAGCAACAAAATGCACACATACCTCACCTCTTTTTGCTTTAAACCCTCATGTGTCATTTCTATGGTTTGTCATTTCTGAGCATTTCTTCAGTGCTTGCAGATGGAACAAAACATTTCGCCAATGTCTGAGATGACTCCTTAGCAGTTCAGAGGATACCAGCAGGCTTCATTCCTCCTCAGTCCTCTTCATCTCCCCCGGCCCCAACCTGGGAGGCTCCAGCTCTGAGCCTCATTCTCTACATGTGTAAATTGGAAATAACAATCCTCATGTATCTGTGAGTCAAATGACAAACTGCGAAGTGTATTTGAAAACTGCAAATTTTAAATATTACATAAAGATAGAATTTGTAGGTGAAGCCCTTTTAAGAAGCAGGTCAGCTGGAAAGTCACTTTGTTACTATAAGGGACACTAAACCACACTGGTGAAATAATGTCCTAGATTTAAAAAAAATGGATTTATCAGCACACCTCTCAGAAAGAAGTACTGTATGTGGTTAGAGCCTTTTATAGCCTATTTAGAAGAGGGAAAGTAAGCCCCTTCAAGAGACATGCTAGAGTGACCATGAATGGTCACCAAACTCCCATCCAAGGAGGGTGGGGCTGTTTTCTGCACAACTGCTGTTTTGCTGAGTCGGGAGGGGAGGTTTGCCCAGAGCTGAATGGCTCTGGACAATCAAAGGCTGTTGGGTATTACTCGTGCAGTCAGGAAGTCCTTCCCACCCTTCCTGAGAATATGCCAGTTTTCTTTCTAATCATAGGTATATATACATAAAGGCTTAAGGGACCCCAAAATAAGTAGCCTGCCCGGTTTGTCCCCATGTCTCCAACTAACTTCACTTCCAGGTATACTTATTAAGGGAAAGTGGGGATTGTCTGTATAAAAAAAGTAAATGGCAGCTATTCAATGATCCAGTGAGATGGGAAAATATCCTCCAAATGAGCCCATTGAATAGACCTTGAAATCTACATTCAGGGACAAGAGGAAAACCAGTATGTTGTTTTCTGTGTTCTAGTGAACCGACATGACAAAACACATTGTCTGATTGAATTGCTGAGACTGTGTTGTACTATTTTTAAAGGCCAGGATGGAAGGAGTTGGGTTAGCACATTATGTACTCGTTAGAGTGGCCCCCTGTGCATAGCATCTTCGACAATAATACTGTGCACAATTTCCTTTTGTCATGCTAATTTCAGGTTTGCCGGTTCCTATCTAGGCCCTCCAAGAGAAGTTTACAGGCCATGTGCAGGGATTGAAAGACGGGGATGGAAAGCATTTCCCTGAGCCCTCACCCTCAGTTAGCCTGTTGTTTTTATAGCTCTTTACAATACCTATACAAGCTTGGATAATTGTTCGTTTGAATTCAGTAAACTCTTCACACACATTAATAGGATTTTTCCAGCCATCTGACGAGCATCATGAAATTTGATTTCATCTTCTCCCCACCAGTTGGCCCCACTGTAAGCAGCCCATGAAATGCTTGCCACATCCCTTATTTCGTGGGCTTCCAATTACAACTTGGGCATGCTCAATCTCCTCGGCCCTCCAACAGGTGGATAGTTATGTTGTGCTGTGCAATGTCCTCCAAGGAATTTCTCAAATTATGTATGCAAATATGCCCCAACTATTCTATAGCTGGCAAGGTTTACACCCAAAAAATGACCCAAAGAATTGTATCATCTCTAGGAGCAATAATGTTTAGTACATTGTAATTAGATTTTCCATTCTGAATTTCCACGTCAAATGCCCTGAATGAAGATAGCTAGCTAGCTAGCTAGATATAGATAGATAGAGAGTCATTCTATCTTTCTATCCCCAAGACCAAGTAAAATTCTAAATAATTTTGAGGAAGAAGGATGGGGGAGGCGGTGTCATTAGTTATGCTATACTCACATGTGTTAGACCCACTAAGCTCCATCATAGTAAGTCCTGTCAAGCATTATTGTGGGCATTTTCCTGCCTCTCTGGACACTGAATTTATGAGTTGTGGGAGGTCTCACACATATACTTAGCCTTAATTTTAAATCCCAGCCCAATTCATGACTCATCACCTCAAGTGAGAGAATGAATGATGACGTCTGCTGCAATACTGAGTCATTTTTCCTCATGACTCAGCCCCCAAGTGGCCATAAATGTGTCTTTGGCATTAAGAACTACTCAAATGTGGTTTCACTAAGTTGTCTGATGTAAATATATTTTTCTTTGAAACTAAGAGAAATCATAACCTGAGAGATGGAGCATTTTCCCATATTAGCTAAGAGTTGGTCTATAGAAATTGCCACCCCACCTTCTGTAACCAGCTTCCTCTGAGGACCATGGTATCTAAAACCAATCAGAATGCTCACATTGAGCTGACTGCCGCAGTTCCCCAACTCAGCTCAGTAAGAGTGATTCCTACTTAACTCTTTCACTGTACATTTAGTAAGTATTTATTGAGTTAATATAGTCTACTGGGGAAAAAAGATAAGAATGCATGTCTGGATATGCGTTCTGGTCCCAAACACTAATAGCAAACTATATGAACTTAGTCTATCATTGAACTTCTCTGGATCTATTTTTCTATTTAAAAAAGGACAGATTGTACCTCACAGAGTAATTGTAAATATCAAATAGGACAATAGGTTTGAAAATGTCACCAGTAAAGTATTAAGTAGTTGTTATTTCTGTTGTTATCATGACAGTCTCAAGCCATTGGAGACCATCTAAAAGTGTCACTAGATCAAGAGCTCTCAAAGCAGACTGGCAAGGGACAAACTTCAGCGCTACATTACTATCTGTGGGAACATAGGCAAGATACTTAATCTTGTATCTGTGAAATGGGGCCAAACAGTACCTAATCTGTAGAGTTTTTATAAGGATTAAATGAGATAAATCCTACAGAGCCTTTAGGTAATTCCTACAACATTCTACAAATGCTGCTTTATATCATTCCACAGGATCATCCAAGCAGAAACACAAGAAAGGGGCTAAAACAAAAAACAAAACAAAACAAAAAAACAAAAGACAGACTCATCCTATCTTGTCATTTTCCATTAAGACTAACAAGACAAGTAAAACACTGGGAAAATTCTCTAATCTTTTTCCCATTTTGGTTACCCATTGCTCTGTCCTTATAGTGTTTCCCAAAATTAAAGTGGAGGGTGTATAAAACTCTAATCTGATAGGCTGTGACACAAATACATATATATTCTTTGGGGTTGATATAAAGAAAAAAATGGCCATAGAGAGCTTACATTTGAATTTTCACAACAAAAATGAATTTCACAATAAAACTAGCTAAATGTTAGAATATTTAGAATGCTCTACTCATATATGGTAAGTGGAAGAATCTTGAAGATACTAAGGAGTTCAGAGAAGGGAGAGATCAACCCAAACCTATGCCAATTAGGTCATCTTTGTCCCAGGGCTTCTAGAAGTATCCAAGAACCAATGATGCAGAAGCTCTGGATGAAAAAAGTCAGTCAGTTCATTAACAAAAGTCAATGAAGATTGTCCCCATTCACACTCAAGCTTAGCCCTAGCTTTTTCTCTCGTGGCTGTAAGTGTAGATTACAGTAGCTTTCATTTCAGAGAGAAATGTTTGCCAAACAGTGCTAAAATTAAGCACTAGGAGGGAGTACCTGACTCGTGTATTCATATGTAATCCCATTTTAGTGGAATGGTACACAGATTAATTTCTTCATGAGAAATTAATTCATGAGTAACAGGGATACGCATGTTGGGAAGAGAACATTTGAAAAAAGGGAAAGTTTAAAATGTGTTCTTGTTGCATCTTCTTGATGAGCTGTCCCTTTCACTAAGTTTGCTTGTCAGCTGCATACTAAAACAGAAAACTGCCAATGGTTTAAACCTAGAAAGTAAGCCAGGCCCTACCTATCATTCAATTATAATAAAAAATATTTAAAAATTGAAAGGATCTGAAAAATCTTGATTTCTCTTTATGGCAGAGACCTCTAGCTGTCCATCAAAATCCTTCGTTTTCTTTGAGCACAGCTCAACTATATTTTCAATATCCCTTCTGTTAGGTATGGCCATGAACCTAAGATTTACCTAAGAGAATGTAAGCAAAAATGACGTTAGTCTTGACCCACGAAAACCTCCTATGTTTCATTCTCCATTCTCTTCCTCTTCCAGTTGACTGCAATATTTATCTCCAGGTAGGGTCACCAACCATTTCAATGCCAGGACTTTTCTAGCTTTATCACTGAAATGCTCACCTCTCGGGAAACCCTTCAGTCTCAGGCAAACCGAGATGGTTGGTCACCCTGCCTTAGGGTGACCATGGAAGCTTGTTGAAGATATTAAAGCCAGCATCAGTCTGGGACCCTGAATGACCACATGGAGGAGAACTACCCTTCTACACTTCATATCAGAACTGAAATATATGTTTTGATTTTTTTGTTTTGCAGAACGTGGCCTATCCTAATAATCTCCAAAAGGAGAAAACAGAGCTATGTCTATGTAAAATCATAAGAAATAAATTGCCGGAACAATAAAATAATAGATAAAGACAAATAATTGAAGGAAAGAGGAACAGAGAAAGGAAGGGAGTGAGATAGAGGGAAGAAAAGGGAAAGAAGGAAGGAAGGAAGGAAAGAAGGAAGGAAGGAAAGAGAGGAGTTAAGTGAAAGTAACTAAACAATTTTTGATTAGAGTTATTCAAAGTTTCCTTTTCATGAGAGAAAGCATGTTACAAGAATTGACATCAGACCCCCAGAGCTACGTAGTTCTTCACAAGGTGTTAATAATCAGTACAGTTTATTGGGAAAAGTACCATGTCTATAGTTCTTGAAGTCAAAAGCTACAAACTATAGCCTGAAAGAATGTGTCATGTACCTGCACAGTATTTTAAAAATGTGTAACTTTGAAAATGTTTAGTCTAGGTAGGCATTTTACATTTAAATCAGAACATACCCTCTATATATACATACATATTTCCTATTATGTTTCTAATAGCATTAGTTAACTTTTCTTAACATGCATCTGAAAGCAAGAGTTCACGTATCTTTTATTTGGCAACAGAACCTTTTTTTTTTCAATGAAATCTTTCTCACCCTTATTACATAAGCAGATGAACGAGCTGCTACTGTTTGGACTGGTAGTGCAAGTTGAAGAGTCAGGTGCTCTCCTCTTCCCTTTAGTCCCTGAGATCCATCATCAGAATCCTCAGGCTCCTCAGAACACAGAGTGAAAATCCTTGGTTTGGATTATGTCACTCTCCATCCAAAGAAGTTTCACAACTTTTTGTTGCTTGTGCAAAAGGTCCAAACAGCATAGCTTGGTATTCTAAAGGTTTTCAAGATTTAGTCAAAAGTCACTTTAGCTTTATTAAATAACCTACTCTCTAGCCAAATGGGCTATTATTGTTTCTTATTCTCTAAACACACCTAGCTTCATAGCCCCGATTTCATACTTTTTCTCCAAATGTTCTTTTTGACCTTCTGTGTACACTTGCCTACTGATATCTTGCCTAGGCTAATTGCTATTTCCTCCCAGAAGCCACCCTTGTCTCTCCAGAGGTGAACACTGTTTGTTTATCCTCTGTCACTCCACAGCAGCGTTCATGGGATTTGCCCAGTCCACTGAGTATCAAAGTTACTTACGAAAGTCTTACCATCTTATCATCTTTGCAAGATAAAAAGTGCTTTGAAGGACAGTGGTAGAGACAGACAGCTATCCATCAAAATCTAGTCTTCACTTCCCACAAAAAATCAGAAGCCGGGTATGTATGTGTGAGGCTACGTTTCCCAGCCTCCTTTACAGCTATATGAATCCACGTGACTATTTTTTTGCCAATGGGGTAGTGTATTAAGGTGATGTCTGTAACTTCTAGATCTGATTAAAATATGGGCTATGTGCTTATCCACATGCTTTCTCCCCATGAGCTGGATCCTAGATGGCCCTGCATCCAAGTTTCAAACAAGGGACACTGTTCTGAACAATGGCAGAACCATATGATGGAAACAACCTGGGTCTCTGAATAGCTTTGTGAGCACAGCTTCCTTGCCCACCTGGACTACTCATCTCGGATTTGTTTGTGGGAAATAAATATGCATCTCTTTTCTGTCTGCTATTGTATTTGCGGGCTTAGCTTTATTGATAGCACAGGCAGATCATATCTTTATATTTCTGTGAATTACCCCTACATCTACTAGAAGGGCCTATATACACAATCAACTTGTTCAAATGTGTCTTTTGAATTGAATTACTACTCTAGCAATTTCATATTATATCTAATGATATTAATTATAGTACATTATATGGAAAGTGCTGTTTCTTATCATTTTAACCGATATTATTCATCAATATAAAAGTCTTACATTGATTGATTGATGGTTTTGTTCTGATATATGTTCCTCAGTTCCTGAGAATGAACGAGTGATCTGGTCCATGAATTAACATCACACAGAGACTCGGATAAATGTACTGTCATATATAGTGCTTTCATGGTTTCTTTTAATGTCCATAGCTATCTCTACATCTTGTGTAAAGTGTCTCAGTCAGACTGGTTTTTATATTCACATTATTGTTTCACTTCCCTTTAAACCAGAGAATGTTAGCTTAAATGGAATGAGGTCCAGGAGTTACTGCCCCGGCTAATCAGCTGTTGGAGCAAACAATATCCTTTGTAACTATGCTCCATGATGATAATAAAAGATATGAGAAAGAAAAATAATTGGAAATAGAGGGACACTAAAACCATTATCAAGAAGTAGCTGACATGAGAAAAAGATTGTCCAGGAGAAAAGGAATAACAAAATCTACTTAAAGGAACACATCGATGCCTTCAGTGTTTTTTCCCCTTGGCTTCCATACTGCACTCTCTCGATTTTCCTTCAGTCTCACTGGTCACTCCTTCTCATTTTCTTTTTCTGGTTTTTTCTCTTCACCCAGATTTCCTGCCACTGGAATGTTCCTGGACCCCATCATTGGTCCTTCCACTTCTCTACATAAATACAGTCACGTGAGTGTGTATGTGTAAATCATGTCTCCTGGCTTTAAATCATCTATCTACTGATACTTCCCAAGATTTTGGCTCAGTCCATTTTTCTATGTCCACTCTTCTGCTGACTTATATTGTCTACTGTCTACTCAATGTTTCTACTTGGATGCCTAATAGTCATCTTGAACTAAACATGTCCCAGATGAATCTGTGATCTGCCCCCACCACCCTCCTCCATGTGCAATCTTCCCCGTCTCAGGTGATGGCAATTTAACCCTTCTATCATTACCACTATGACTTCATTTCCTAATATTTTCCCTCTCAGTTGTGCCTGCCTACCAGTCTTGCTGTTCCTTGAATTTGCCAGCAAGCTTCCACACTTCTGAGGGCCTTTGCCCTGGCTGCTCTCTGCCTGCAAATGCCACACAGCTAATCCATTGCTTCCTTTCAGTCTTCCCTCAAATGTCACCTTTTCAAATGAGGCCTCCCACAACCACCTTACTTATAATTGTATCTCAATCCAGTTACCTAACTCTGATTTTTCAATATCACTTACCATGTTCTGCATACTCTACAACTCATTTATGTGTTATAACCATTTTTATATCTGTCTTCCACAATGAGGATTTCAACTCCATAGAGCGAGGATTGTCTGTTTTGTTGAATGGGACATCCCAAGTCTCTAAAACACTTCCTGACAGGTTGTAGATATCACGTTATATTTGTAAAATTAGTGAGCAAATATATACTGAACACCTACTTTATGCCAGGCATTCTGCTAGACTATGAGGATACAACCTGAACAGCAGACATGGGCCTTGCTCTCCTGGAGTTTACAATCTAGGTGTGAGCTACAAAGGGACCACTCTGATGAACTCAGATTGCTGCATGGTGTTTATAGAGACAGGGGAAAGGTACATAACCAACTCTAATGAGGTGTAATGTAGGTACATAAAACAGAGAGAGTTTTTATAAGGCCAGCCTACGGAGATCTGAAGTAATTCTTCAGGAAGATGCATATAGGATACAAACAATTGCTCCCACCCCCCAAAATGAATCATGTTCTCCACTCTATGATAATGACAGAGGTCCTGCAAAGTGAAGATTGTGCATAAAATCAGGACCCAATGGATTCCTGTCAAAAACATAATTTAGCTTAGATGAAGCATGGAGGGTTTTCTCTTAGTGTTTCCAGTTTTTGGTCTGTGGTTTGGGAGAGGGGTATTTGGAACAGGAATGCACTACACAGCTAGCTCCGTAAAGATCCATGCAGTGGTGAACTTCAGGGCTGAGATGTCAGAGCTAGCAAGAAGACATAGAAGTTGAAAGGCTAAACATGAAAGCTAGCACAGCCCACGATATGCCTCAGCTCCCGGTCAGCTCAGGAGCAGAATCAGGGTTATAGACAGGCTGAGGGGTTTTGCAGACTGAAGCTGACCACAAGTCTCCATCACCTTTAAGAAGTCTCCACTTTGCTGTTGCATGTGTGTATGATGTACAAAGTCTTAGTATAAGTTTTTGGAAGGAAGGCTGGTCTCTTCTCTCAGATATTCCCAGAAGACCCATGAAAGCAGGCTCTGCTAACTGGCATGAAATTAATTACCTGGAGAAAGTTACTTGAACAGATGCACTAAAAGTGTTATACAACCCCAAAATGCAAGACAGAATCACAGTCCTGATGCAAGGAGTTTTGAAAGTCCCAAGAGAGGCAGGAAAATGTGTTCTTTTTTTCTGCACTCCACATCTCCAGAAAAGCCATCACCACGGCAAGAGCCCACCCAAGGGACTGCCTTAGTTATGTGTTCAGCACAGAACGTGAAAAAGAGGAATTAGAACACAGTTTCTACTTGAGACAAGGGATATTATGCTATATGCCCAACAGAAAAGAAACTCTTCAGTCCTATTTTGCTTCCATCATTTCTGTCGTAAAAAAGCAACTTTCAGACTGTAAAGAATAATGCTGACAATGTATTTTTAAATTAAAAAATCATTTTATAAAACAGATTTTGCATTATTTCCCAAATTTTAAAACATAAACATATGTATGTGTTTGCATATGTGTGACTGTGTGTATGTGTGTGTGCACATACGTGTGTGTATGTGGGCAGTGGTGGAGGGAAGGCTGGAAAGATATATCACAAGATGTGCAAAGAAATCATCACTAAGCACTGGGAATACAAGTAATTTTTTTGCCTGTTTTTATATATGTCACCATTTTCTACAACATGCATTACTTTTCTAATCAGAAAACCACATATAACAAACAGATTAAAAGGAGGGGATGGCTGCCAAAGAGAGATGAGAAGAGACACAGAGGAAATAGCTGCAATGAAGGAGTGGAGGTTTCCTGAGCTGCACGTCAGATCCTGGTGTATTAAAGGGATATACAGATGTGGTCACAGAACCAGTGTCAGCAATTCTACAGGAATATCAGAAAGCAGCTGTGGTTCCAGAAGATTGCAAATTTACAATGTTGTCCAAATTTTCAAAAGACGGGGATTGGTGAATTTAAAAGGCTCAATCCTGAGGCACATGACATTAACCCCTGCATAAATAAATTCAAGAATAGATTATTAAACAGAGAGCTTCTGGGAGTTGTGCAAGGGGGGTAGTGGGCTCCCTAGGACGACATCATGCCACATTAACTTCATTTCTTGTTCTTCTTTTTTTTTTTTTTTGGTTGGACGAAGAGATTTGCAGGAGAGAGGGGCTGTTGTTTTGACAAGGCACCTGATAGTGTTTACTGACATCTGCTAACACTAGAACTTTCTTCACTGGTGGAATCAGGCAAACATAGAGAGACAAGAGCAGGCACAGCCTCCAGGATGGAAGAAGAATTGGGGAAATGGACCCCATGTCTGAGATGGGAGGAAAGGGGTGAAGCAAGTCATGGTGCACTTCCCTCTTTAAGAACCCCACTCCAGAGAAGCTCACACGGCTGGCCCTTCATCACTCAAGTGTCACCTCTTCAGGGGGAGACCCCCTGACCTCCCAAATTGAAGTAGCCTCTCTCCTACCCCTCGCTGGTCACTCTGTTTTCCCTTCAGAGCACTTCTCCCTCTCTGAAATTATCCTGTGTATCTATTCACTTGCTTGGTATCTGTCTCTTTTCCTTAGAATGTAAGTCCTGCATAAGCAAGGACAATGTCTATTTTGTTCAAAGTGGAATGCCCAAGACATGGCACATAGTATGAGTTAACAAATATTGGTTCCGTGAACGGAATCTGCTTCTGCTCTACATTCTGTCCCCTGGTAATACCCTCAACATTGCCCTATTTCAAGGAGATGATGTCTCCTTTCCCTCATCTGTGAGCACCAACACCTCCGAAGTGGTCCCCCTGCCGACAGCATCACTACGTTTAATCCCTTCTCCTCACCACCCATTATTTGCGCTGATGAGAAACAAAGATGTCTGGCAAGATTCCCAAACACCTAAATCCTGCCCAACCAATAATGACAACCACCAGGTCACGAGGTGAGTAAGCAGTGGGTACAATCTAGCAAATGGCATGCTGATGATTATGAATGAGGTCTTTGGCCTTAAACTGTGGGATGGAACACCTCACTCCGGTCAACATATGTGGTTCCATGTAGTTAACATGGCCCACTGTGGGATAGGCTTTCACCATTTCACCAGCCAAATAAGTCCCTCCTTCTCCACAGAGAAGAGCCAATTAGCAGGTAGCATGAGGAGCAAAACGATTTTGTCAAAACTTCCCCCAGAATGAAGCAGAGCCAACACAGCAGTGAGGGAGGGGTGACAGGTAGTCCCAGCAGCTCAGCATTCTGCTGTTTCTTATTTAGTCAAGTTCTCTGGGGCTTAAACTCAGGCTTCATTTTGTGCCCATTACTTCAGTTTTACGATTCTTTAGGCGAGAAAGGAAGTCACTTGACACAGTTGTTAAGAGGACAGACTCTGGAGCCAGGCATCCTGGCTTCAAATCACAGCTTTACAGGTCACTATGTTACTTTGAGCAAGATAGTTAAAAAAAAAAAAAAAATTTAAATAGCTCTGTGCCTCAGTTTCCCCCAATTGTAAAAGGGATAGTATCTATCCGGCAGGCTTTCTGCAAAGATTACATGAGTTAATAAATGTAAAGCACTTAGGCTTTAAAGTACCATGACTACCTATATTAAGTATTATATAAAGTTTCTGCCATTGTTATAAATCCTCAAACACCTAATATTTCAGTACATCATCATAAAGGCCCTTAGCATGTATTAAGCACCTGCAAATTTATTAATCACTAAGATCAACATTAAACTCCAACCTCCACATTAAAGAATAACAAGGACAGGCAGGTACCACACCAAAGTGGAAGAAAGAGCTCTGGTAAAGACCTAGACTCAGATTCCATTTCTACCACATTTTACCTGTGAGATTTTGGTCACGGCATTAATCCTATCCAAAATTCCACTTAATTGTTACTTAAATTAATAATAATAATGATTTTAAAAAAAGAATTGGAAGAGAGAAGAAGATCCAAGATGGCAGAGTAGATAAACATTATGCCTACTTCCTTCCATTAACATATTAAAATTACAACTAAATTATAGAATAATTCACCTAGAGAGCCATCTGAAGTCTAGCTGAACAGAAGTTTTATACTAAGGATATAAAAAAGAAGCCATATCAAGCTTGGCAGGTGGGACAGAGATGTGAAATGGGCTGGCTCAAAACCTCCATGTAGCAGTTGAAAAGCAGGAAGGATATCTCCACTGCAGAGATTCCCCTCTGGAGAAGCAAGGGGCCCTAGCCCCACTCCAGGCTCCCCAGGCTGGAGTACTGTCTGGAAAGTACTGGAGTATACCAATAACTATGGTGTACCCCTAAAACTAATATAATATTGTATCGTAACTATACTTTTAATAAACAAATATTTAGAAAAATTAGGACAATAGTAATTGTTCAGATTTTCTCATGTAATTATTGTAGATCTAGTAGAACATGTGTGATGGGTACTTTATTAAAGAATAAAGTTATATAATTAAGATAGGAGATATTCTCACTGCCACTACACCCTATAAAATAATCCAGTCACCAACAAATGGGATACACCGTATGTTAAATACACAGAAGCTGAGAGTGGAGGAATTTCACTTGTCCTCCAGGCTGTGCAACTAACTGGCTGTGTGACCTTGAGAAATCTCTTTGGGCGTCTGTTTCCTCATCTGTAAAATAAAGTGGAAAATCACTAATGTCCCTCCTGCTTTTCCTGTCATGGGAGAATCTCAAAGCAAGAGCTTCCTAGATACAGGGTTTGTGAATGACAAAGCATCATAGAGATAACATTCACATTATTAATTTAGTTAATAATCAGCATGTTAGTTATGTGATTATTGGTTTCCACTAATGAGAACACCTAAAAATGTGCTCTCACTGAACATACAGATATTCAGTTATTATTAAGCAGGATTAATTTAATTCAGAGCATTCTCTCATAGTAAGAAAGTTATTTTTTTTTAAGATGTTGTAGACGGGTTTTGCAAGTTTATCTGTCAAATAAAATAACCATGAACATAATATATACAGAGGGTGCCAAAAAAATGTATACACATTTTAAGAGAGGAAAACTGTATTAGAATTGTAATACTCAATATATACCAATAACAAAAGATGAATACAAGTCACGTTTGACTTCTGCAATTACAAGAGGTGCTCAAAGTGGTTACCATCAGTGTCCAGACACTTCTGATTATGGCGAACGACTGCTTGAGCAACTTTGACCAAAGTGTCCACTTGTCTACATTTTTTGGCACTCCCAGTATAATGCTAAAGTGCAATTTATTATTCCTCAAATAGTTTTGAATGCCTACAACTTTCAAGGTCCTAGGGGAAAACAATATATAAGACAGGAAAGATTCTGGTCTCAACACACATTATAATAGAGGAGACTGGTAGTAAACCAGAATACAGATAAATAAGCAAGATGATTATAAACAAGTTTGAGAAATTTGATAAATGGAAAGGTGTGCTAAGAGGAGATGTCTTTAAGGAGATGACATTAAACTAAAAACCAAAAATTAAAAATGCTTCACCTTGTGAAGAAATAGGGCCAAGCATGTCAGACAAGTGCTAAGAGCCAAAGACATGAAAGAACTTGGAATGTTTGGTAATTGAAGGAAAACTCAGGTTACCAAAGAAATATGAGTGTGAGAAGAAGGGAGTTGGATGGAGAAGCAAGATTGAAGAGGGCAGAACTTTGTGGGCCATGGAACAAAATTTAGATGCTATTTTAAGAGCAAGGAAGAATTTAGGCTGCATAAAGACATGCCATCAGTCAATCTCTCATAGGCTGTATTCATCTAAGTGTTCCTTTTAACCATTTTTGGGGCTTTTTTTTTTTTCCTGTTATGCAGTTGGCTAAATAAGCTCCAGCCAATTTCTGTATGAACATGTAATGTCTTAGATTATTCCAAAATAAACCACTTATCCAAGAAGTCACGTCTAATTTGGGTGACAGCTTTTGGACCTAAAAGATGTTTAATCAGTCCCTGGATGGGCTTATGACTAAATAATCTCAGAGGGTCCAAATGTCTTCTACTAGTGCCTGAGGATAATAAGGGACAGATATAAGACCAATGAATGAAAATTGTAGAAACAGATTTAAATTCAAAATAAGGAAGGCCTTTCTAAAAGTTAAGAATTTTACCAGATTGGAATAGAGCAGGGTTCTATACACTTATTCCGTAAAGGTCCAGATAGTACATGTTTTAGTCTTTGCAGGCCATATAATCTCTGTCCTAATTATTGAACTCTGCCACTGCAGCACAAAAGCAGCCATGGACAACATGCAAGATGTGATCAAACAACACGGTGAATGTTTAAATAAAAAAATTTTATTATAGTAAAAGACACATTGCCATTAATCCCCTTCAAAATATTCCCCCTCACTTCAAACACACTTATTCCATCGTTCTTGCCACTTCCGAAACAGTTCTAGAAGGCCTCTTTCGTGATGTTTACCTTTCGTGGTCATTTTGACTTTGGGGAAGAGCCGAAAGTCTCACAGTGCCAGATCCACTGAACAAGGTGGATGAGGACACACCGTAATGTTTTTATTTGACAGAAATTCAGAAATTGCCATATACCAGAAGCGATGTGTGACACGCAGCCTTTCCGTTGTGATCACAAAATACAGTGAATGCTGCTGCCGAGTGCCATCCAACGGAAAGACAGGGATCTTCAATATGGGAAGCGGAGCGTTGAACCTTAGTAACAGTGTGTGACAAATTTCAACTTGTTCAGTGCAGTCAGTTGGGTGTGAGCTACAGTTGAGAGAAGGTGTGTTTTAAAGCATGCGGTAAATCATCCTCCATCATGACAATGCTCCATGTCACACATCGCTTCTGGTATATGGCAATTTCTGTCAAACAAAAACGTTATAGTGTGTCCTCAACCCCCTTATTCACTGGATCTGGCACTGGGCAACTTCTGGCTCTTCCCCAAAGTCAAAATGATTCAGGACATCGAGGAGGCAGCCACAACAGCACAACTAAAGACACTCACAAAAGAGGACTTCCAGAACTGCTTCAGAAAGTGGCAAGAACAATGGGATAAGTATGTTTGAAGTGAGGGGGAGTGCTTTGAGGGGGATTAATGGCAATGTGTCTTTTACTGTAATATTTTTTTAAAATTTAAACATTCACAGTATTTTCTTTTTTTTATCATACCTCATAAACAAATGAGCATAGCTGTGTTCCAACAAAACTTTTTATTTACAAAAACAGGTTGTGGGCTGGGTTTTGCCTACAGGTCATAATTTGCCAAACCCTGGAAGAGGCCAGAGAAAGTAAAATGGTAGCTCACAAATGTCATCTGGGCCCTAGACATGTTTTATTTGGCCCAAACTATGTTTTAAAATAGGAACTATTTAAAAGTTAGAGAATTTAACTAAAAATCCAGATTACTAGCTTTTCTTGAGAAAGTGGAAGGGCCCACATTCCTACATGTCAGTAAGTGTCAACAGTTGTCTGGAATTGGGTAGTGGCTGCCCACTTTGGAGGGAGAATGGACTCTCCAGGTCACCACAGACCCTACCACAGGCCTATCGCCTTCCTGACTTTGGGATTTAATATCAGTTGCCACTTAGCATCATGCTCACCCATTTTTTCCCTTATAGTAGAGAATTATTTGCCTGAACCTGCACCTATATCTAATATAGGAAAATAAAAGACAGATTGAAAAAGCCACGTTTCAAGAAAAATGAGAGAAGGCATAGGCACATGGGTTTAATATGCATACAAAGGATGATATGTTGGAAAAAAATATTGTTTCTTTTTCCAATTTTAAATTTAAGATATTTACATATTTATATCATGTTACATCCTTATGCCATAGTTCAGTAACTATTAAAACAGTTTGACTCTCTTTCTGCATTTGATTTTCTTATTCTGGACCTGCTTTATTCATCTGTTCCTTAGCCAATTCCCACAGGTAGTTGAGTTTGTACCCCTAGAATAGACCAGCATATAAGTAGTAAGTACCCTACCCCTAGAAGATGGAAAACTGGTGAATGATTCAATTGGAAATATTTGTATTGTGGATTCTACTTTGGGCTAGAGGCTGCATTTGATAATCTCTAATGCCTGTGATTCTAGTACATTGGCACTCTGAATCCCAACCATGGTAAAGCAGTTTAATCAGTAGTACAGTCGATTCTCAGCATTTGACCAAATAATTGATTGGCCAAACAGTAATCTACCGACTTCATAAACACAGACACAGGTTCCAGCTTCATGAACAGAGCTCAAAGTGGAAGAGATATGGATAACCTATTTAATCAAGGAAGAAAGCCAAAACTAACAATTTAGGCATAGGGCAAATGATGACTGCAGAGCAAGCTAGAGAATTCCTTCTTTCCACATGCAGCAAGTCCTTCTCCTCCCTTCCTCTTCTGACAATGATCAGGTAATACATGCTTCCTCCCCCTTATGACTTATAGCCTTTGGAGTGAGTTTGCATCCCATTCATTTGCTTGGCTGCAGTTATGCAGTTTTACTCTTTAGCCTTTCTTTTTAATTTGTGCTGAATTAACCTCTTGTAAATGGGGATATCAAAAAAAGAAAAGAAAGGGAAAAGTACACAAATACTCTTCAGTTTAAAGAACACCCAAATAGAAAGTAAAAAAAAAAAAATCACTGATATTGATGGTGACTAAAAAGATTTATACCCAATTACAACGATTATAACTGTGTAAAGACATATTTCTCACTGATGCAATGATTGGAAATAAGTATGCAAAAATGAAAGTTGTTGGAGACTAAACATTTATTGAAGCTTGACGTTGTTCTTAAATTCCCTGCAATTTTACATTATTTTTATAATAACAAGCAAATAAAAGTATAAGACTTAGCATAAAATACATCATAATTATTTGAAAACAAATGAGTGAAGTTCATTGTGACTCTTGAATAGCTGTGAGGCCTTATGATAATTTTTTTAAATTAAAGTTTATTTGGGTGACAATGGTTAGTAAAGTTACATAGATTTCAGGTGTACAATTCTGTAATACTTCATCTATATATCACATTGTGCATTCACCACCCAGAGTCAGTTCTCATTTTAAAAAGACAAACTATTAAATAAATAAGTTTTTTTAGTTTGTTTGTTTTTTTGTCAGATATATGAAGACAGTAGATTGAACTGCTAAAGCAGTTAAGACCATCTTATAAGGAAGCTCTGGGCAAGTTCTGTCACACAATTCAGCAAGATTGTGTGCTCTAGCATATGCTGAAAAAATTTCAGTTCACCTTTTGCTTGTCTAAGGACACCGCTTCAAATAACTAAATTGCATGTAATTAATGTAAATATTCTCCAGATGACTTTTATAGGACTGGAAAAATCTAATCCTTTGTCCTCCCCTGTCATAGCTTAAGTCTTAAGATTTCCCGCTTATCACTCAGAAATGCAAGGATGGCCCAGTCAGCGACAACATAAATAATTTACCTTGCACACTGTGCTTCAGATCAGCGCTCACTAGGTCTTTGTGACTTAGAATCAAAGAATTTTTACAACTTAAGTGGAAATAAAAGTTATCTACAGCAACTTACTTGTTTAACAGATAAGATAGGTTAAGGGTCTTGTGCAAGGTCACATAAGCACTTAGCACTGAAGTCAGGAAGTTGGTCCGTGTCTCTTTATACAATTTCTGAGGGAGCTCAAGATATGTCATAATTGCTTTGTAATGACAATGATAATCACAACCACAGCATCTGCTTTTATGAAGCATGGAAGTATTTTGTTATTTTGTTTTCTCATCAACTTCAGATAAAACAGTAACATCCATATTGACATTCTTAGCTAATAATTATTTTTCATATAATACATTAACTCCATGGAGCATTGTCAAGTTCTTTGGTATTTCCCAAATAGTTTAGACATTTCTTGTAAAAAGACAAAAATCCTTGCTTACACGTATGTTGTGTGGGTGTTTTACCCCACATCCCACAGAATGCAGTGTCTACCAGGAATGACACCAATACACTCACTGCATTATAAAAATGGTACCTGTGGCAACGTTAACGGGAGGGGGGGATCTAAATTAAGTGGTCAAGCACACCTGGAAATTAATTTCTCATGCATGGCTTTTCATTTGGAAACCCGTCAGTCAACAGTCCTCAGTGAATTTCTTGAGGTGCCTATGCCATGATTTCCCAAATAAACCACAGTACAGACCACAGAAACCTCAATTTTTACACAGTGAACTTCTTGGGTCCTCCACTCCTCACCCCACACCCTTCCTTGTTATTTACTGCATTTTACACATGTATTTTATTTCATGCTTTTATTAATCCAAGTCTTCCCTGCCCCCTTTTCAGCAGTAACAAAAGAAGCTGTAGCAAATCAATGAACTCGGAGCAGAGAAACAGGGCCCAGCCCTGCGTACCCTTTCAACCCACCGGGCACGGGCTTTGCCGAGTGTAACCTGAAGTCTTAAAACACTTTCTAGACCAGCCTTAACGTAGAAATGAGAACTGGTTTGTCTCCCAAGTCAACACTTAAAATGAAAAGACTGGTGCTGTTTACATTGGGAGAGAAAGGGTGATGGATAGTAATCCTTGACCTGAGATTAACTGGGAGAAACAAAGCAGAGTAGAAGTTTTGTTTTCACATTCGAATTACAGAATTAAGACAGGGAAGAGGAAAGGGGGAGAGCGGGTGCTGGGTGTCTAGGAGCGAGCAGACGTGTGCATAGTTTCGTGTGTTTGTCCTCTAGGCTCGGTTACACACATATCACCATGGCTAAACTGAAAGGCCTGTGTTCGCTTGACAGATTGGCAGTTGCATTTGTGTGGAACGCAGTGACTCAGGAACCATGAGACCAGCCCTGCTCTGAAAGGTGGCTGTCAACATGCATGGTTCATTAAACTTTTCTTCCAGCAACTTCTGAGAGGCTTGCAGGGTAGACCATGGAAGCCTGGGATAGCAGCATGTTCTTGATGCCTCTCAGTTGAAATATAAAACCAACTAAGCCAGAAGAAAAAAGGAGAAGAAGCATCTGGGAATCCTCAAGGCAGTTTCAGTGTGGTAACTAGGATTTCCCAGATGGGCCATGCATGCTGCTAGGATTGAGCTTTCATGACCCAGAATTTCTGTCCCTTCGAGACCGCAACAGGCGACAGGCCAGGCCATGAGGCCTTGAGCCACAGCTGTCCACACATTCCTCCCAGAGTGGAGGTTTCCAAACTTCTGTAGAACAAGATGGTGAGGGTTTTCTAGCTCTTATTGTTGGGTGGTGCTGGTCATGTAAGTGGAAAGCAGTCAAGCTTGTGATGATATCTTTATCCCACACAGGGTTCAGAAGCAGTACGTACATTCTAACCTAAAGGGACACTGTAGACAGTATGTTAGATATTTCCATGGGGGCCTGGGTGGGCAGGCCAATGTCAAGAGTCTCCCAGGTCAATATCAAGATCCCCTGGCTCCTCAACATGATTCAGTGTGGGGAGAAGTTCCAAAAATAAGCAAAGTTAAGTATCGCATAGTTCAGTAGTGAAGGGGCACAAAATAAATTTAAGCTGTTTCCTAGAAAATATAGAGATGCAATACTGCTGCAGTGAAGATTATGTATGGAGCATGTAGACTGAGATTCATATATTCTCATATTCTCTCTCTCTCTCTCTCTCGCACAAACATTAGTTTTTACTTGATTTATACCTCATCTCTATTATTGTCCTTTGATTATTGTATGCGAGCTTCAATTGTATAGGGAACTTTCAGCTTTCCCTTTCTATGTTTTCTGTAAATATTTTAGGAACCCTTTTCTTTATTTCCTGTTGCCCTATTCACTTTACATGGGCACATAAAGAGCAGGAGATGAAATAATATAACCCACATGTGATTGCAGCTAGGAGTGGAAGCTGGGACTGCCGCCTCATAGAATTCAGGATGTAGCTACTGTTTTCACACATCAACCTGACTGTCAGGATGATTCTTTTGATTGACTTGAAGTGGCAGCTCCACTTTATGCAAGCAAAGCCTAACACCTGTCTTCCTCAATCCTGTGTAATTGTGTGTAATTTTTTTGAAACACTTATTACTAGTCCAATCTTCAAATACTGTTTTTCCCCTATCCAACTTTAATCAGTCAATCCACAAACATTTACCAGGTTCACAGTTGATAAGCAAAGTGCCCTAAATTGAAGTCCCAGCCTTGTACTTGCCATGCCATCTTGAGGAAGGTAATTTCTCCCCCTAAATATGAGCTTCTTTTTATTGTAAAGTGAGAATTATGATACTTCCCTCATAGATATTTTTGTAAGGATTAGAAATAAAGATTTAAGGTACCAACCACAGCGCTCAACACGTGAGAGGTATGTAATCAATGGGAATTATTATTATTATTATTATTAGATAATATTTAAAATCTTTATAACTTTATATTCACAAATTTTATACATTTATATACAAATGCATACTTGTATAAATATAAATATAGAGAAGTAAAATATATTTAAACATAATATGATAATTCCATTTTATATTTTATAAATTTTAAATTTATAATAATTATTATTATTTCCCAGGTGTCAGGGAAAATTCAAAGACAAAAAAATATATATATCTCCTTCCTTTCAAAGGAGAGAAGTTCTATACATTTGAAGAAACAATGCTACATATGCTGTATATCAAGCATCGCAGACTTTGAGATCTAAGAGATAAGAGTGATGCTTTTGTTATGGGGGTGAAGAGCAATGTTTAGTGTACTTACAACTTGGCTCTCAATCATGGAGCAAATAAGAGGGGCATTATTCTAGGGGGTGGATTTCCCATGATGAAGACATCAAAGATGTGGATGATGCAAGGTTTGAATGCACGGAGTGTTTCTATAAGCCAGACACTCACTAATATTGCAGACCTATGGGCTACTTCAGAAGTGAAAACACTCTTTCCCACGGCCACATAAAAACACCACTCATGCCCCTCCCTCCGGGAAGTGGAGCTTGATTCTCCAGGGGAGCCTGGACTTAGTGATTCACTTCTAACAATAGCGTGTGGAAAGGGAAAACCTGCATCTTTAGAGTGACGAAAGCTGGCAGATGCCACCTCAACCAAGTGATCAAAGTCAACACAGCCAGAGAGCAGGCATGTCAATATCATGTGTCTTAGATATGATACAATGAGATGCGCAGTGAGGTGCTCACCTCTGTGCTATTCTTCCAGAAAAGCCATAACCCCCATCTCATCATGAGAAAGTGACAGACAAACCCAATCGAATTAAATTCTACAAAACACCTGGCAAATGCTCTTCAACATTCTCAAGATCATAAAAGACAAGGAAAGACAGAAATGGCCACAGGTTAGAGAAGAGTAAGAAGATATGCTGACTAAATGCAATGTGGTATTCTGGGTTAGGTCCTAGAATCAAAAAAAGGACATTAGTGAAAAATTGGTGAAAGCTGAATACAGTATGTAGTTTGGATAACGACATTGTACCATGTTAATTTCATGTGTAGGATGTTAACTTTAGGGGAAGCTGAGTAAAGGGATATTAGAAGTCTCTGTACTCTCTTTGTAAGTCTTCCGTTAATCTAAACATTATTTCAAAAATAAAAAGATTTTCAAATCAAGCAATCAGTAAGTCTTGAATAATTAGAAGAATGACATTAATTTTTACAAGACATAAATGAAGAAATGTCTAGTTTTGTTGTAGAGTAGCACAAATAAGTTAGTAACTTCCACTATAGTCTCTCTCTTTATATATAATCATGTATACAAATATGTCATGTATACATACACAATTTTGTTATATAATTTTTATTTAATACACATTATATACATAATTATATATACTTTTATATACTATATATTATATATACATAATCATATATTATGTGTATACACATACCCAATATAAGCAGAGCACCCCAATTTATGGTGTTACAAAAAGTATTTTTAACCTCAAAAGGTAATTTCTCATAAACCAGAAGCATAACTGTTGGTTATGTTACCATGGCAACTCACAAAATCTGTGTAGTGCAGAACATGGCTAAAATGGGATAAAAACAAACTGTGAATCCCAAATCCTTCAAAGGCCTCAAGGCCAAGGCAGAGTAGCACAGGGGAAAGAATACAGACTGGAATCAGACAGAACTGTGTTGAAGTCCCAATTCTGCCATTCATTGTGTCATCTTGAGTAAGTAATTTAGACTTCCTGAATCTGTTTCCTTATCTATAAATGACAGATGTTATCTATACCTCAGAATTTTAGCAAAAATTAAATGAGACAATGCATGAAAAGCACAGTTGCTGGCAGGTACAGTAACATCTCCAAGGCTTCCTGAGTCCTACAGGGTCCAGAGTGTGATGGCAACGGAGTATTGAGACAAATTGTGTTGGGGCTGAGAGTTTGCTGATGTGGCTTTGGTGCTGTCAACCAGTAAGAGTCATGACAAAATTGCTCATCAAGGACTCCATTAGTGTTGATGGATTGGGAGGAGGAAAAGGAGTTTTAACTTTCAATAAATGGCTAAGTTCCTAACTATGCATTTATAGTAATCTGAACTATTTGAAATATATAAATCCACATAGGTTACCTTACCTTGTGTTGCAGTTAACCAGGGTAGTGTGACAAGTCACCCTAAAACTTTCTAACGTAAAACAAGGACAAAATTTATTCTGTCCTCATAGCTGCAATTAGGGTGGGGCTCAGTGATAATGGCTCATCTCTGATCGCATGGTGTCAGGGTGGGCAACTTGAAATCTGGGAGCTGGGATTATCTCCAGGCTCAGTCATTCACTCCTCTAGGTAAGACTGAGTTGGAATAATCAGCCAGAGGCTTTACAAGTGGCCTCCCCATATGTTCAGGGCTACCTTCCTACATGGTGGCTGGATTTCTAGGACGAGCACAAGAAGAAAGAGAGCCAGGTAGAAGAAATACCTCCTATGACTTAGTATCAGAAGTTACACATTATCACTTTTGCCATGTTTTATCTGCCAGGACAGCCACAAAGGCCCACATAATCTCAAGGGGAAGGAATACAGACTTTGTATTTTGATGGGAGACGGTGAAGGTTCTGAATTGCATGAGACAGAAAATACTGCTGGGGCCATGTCTGCAAGATACAACCTGCCACATCTTATGAATGGTTGCTGCTCAGGTTTGCTAAATTAAAAGGAGCAGAGGCCAGTTATTTTCACATAATCTAGAAACAGAAAAATAAAACAAAGCTAGGTCTTATATGACTGGGTAGGACGTCTTCACTAACAGTTCACCTTTAATATATTTTAGGGACCACATGCCCTGTCTTCTTTATTTGTCTCTGTATGCCTACTACTACAGTCTTCAGCTTCTGTCTGAAGAGCAGCTCTCTCTTATTCAACACAAGGTCTGGAACTTTGCCCTCAGCCCCTCTGTTTAAATGACTCATCCATTAAGAGCAAATTGAGTCAATAATCAGACGCTGTCTGTACGCTTCTCATATTCTCCGAGGCCTCCCTGAAGACTTCTGTGTCTGCTAGCCCAATATTCCACGCCAGCACCTGCAACTCTTGAACCCAGTGTTATCTCTGGCTGCTTGGACCTGCTCTGCTCACAGGCAGTGCCTGTGATTTAGCACCTCTTAGGAGCAGACTTTAACCAATATGCAATGCCAACTGAGGTATAAATACCTTAGCTCCCTAGCTCTATAGGACAGGATAACTCAGACATACATTTCACACAGTTTTCTAACTGGATTAAGCTCCAGTTCCCAAGTAGTCCCTTGTTTGATGAGATACCTTTTATTGGCATATTCCCCTTCCCTATCTTACTTTTCCACTCCCCTACAGATGTATCTTGGGATCTCCTCTAAAATAAAATTTCTGCACTCAAATCCTTGCCTAGACTTTTGGGGGAAACCAAACTAAGACTCTTAATTTCTCTCAGTGCCCTTATTTCAAAACCTTAGGGGAGCAATATGATTCGTCCAACTGGGGTCACATGACCATTTTTTATCCAGCCTTCTATAACTGGGGGAATGGGTCATGAAATAATATGGCTTTCAAGGTCTCTGATGGAGAGGTTATAGATGGGCGTCTCTGGGCAGACAGGCACTCCTTTATACCCAGACGCTGCTACCCAAATCTTATAAAAAGTAAGGCTCCAAATTAAAAATGGAATGTTTACACCTGTAATGCTGCCTGTATACTTGTACATGAATTAAGTAAAGCCCTTTATAACTTGTAGAGATAGTGGTCTACCAATTATATAGAATCTACTGTGCTAAACACTTTACATTCAATCTCTCATTTTATCCTCACAACAACTGCACATTTTGAGAAGTGGAAACAGATCAAGAAAGGTCTTTAAATAAGACAGCTGTTTGAACAGCCAACACATTTCAGCATAAAATAATATTATTTCAGATCACTCACCATCTTATTACAGATTATTATAGAGATTCACCATTATTTGGAAGATCCCTTGAAAATGAAATTAAACACATAAATAATGTTGTCTAATAAGTTATGTGTGTTTGGCTTCAACTACTTTATTATAACTTACTTATGAATGAGGCAGTTAACTCTTCGTGGACTATTAACTCTGTAAACATACCCCAGGATCCTTTTCTATTTCAGTCTAAAAGAACACTCCAAAAGTAGTTACACCAAAACATTCCCCCCAAATGTTTTATTACAAAAGTTTAAATCACCTCAAATGTAACACCGTAATTATAAACATTTTAGCAGCCCCTATTCCCCACCAGTTAGATACACCAGGTAGGAACAGAGACTTCCTCCAAGTTTCTCACAGTATTTTCTAGGGTCCCCAAAGTGACCCCTTTTGTCAGCTATAGTCCTCATTGGCCCCAAGTTTCCCTCTCCTGTTTCCACTGAACCTATCAATGCCAAGTGAAGCTGCTTGAGGGAACCACCGCAATATAATGTTGATGGTGCCATCTTGGGCAATGATGCTTAAAGCAGTCAAGGAGCTGCCAATTCCTCACAAGTCGGGGCACTGAGCAGAGTTCAGGGAGAATGGCCCCTCTCAACTCACTGTGCTCCACCTGAGGCCAAACAGCCTAACCCAGACCCAGGATTTCCTATGAATTCAGTCCATTTCGTCCCTTATTCTCTAACAAAAGAGGCTTAAACCCAGCCCAAGGGGTCAGATGGGTCACAGAAACCACAGGCGGCTCTTCATCCAATATGTCTGCCTCCTATACAAACAACATGCTTTTATATGCGTATGTGCTGAGGCCCACGAGGGTGAGTGTATAGAGGAAGGGCGATGATGTTTCTCCTTATCAGTCTCTGACCCCACTGTGCCAGGTTTGTCATATCAGGAGCACTACAATATATCTAATCTTTTGAACAATTCTATTATTGTTACCACTCAAATTTTAATTGATGCAAAACAACCATCAGTAGTATGGTACAGGAATGCATCTAAACAATCCTCAATACCCCACTGGGCTAGATTTCTCAAAGGCATAAGAGACCATGAGACAGCTCAAGAGGGACTAAGGTGATGTAACTACAAGCAAGACAAGCTGAAGAAATGCTCCAAATACACACAGAAGCACAGCTTAAAATAATAGGGCAAGCCTGAAGACGCCTGAGATTGAAATAACAGACATCTCTGCCTGGTGGGTGACAGTTATATTGAAGGAAACACAAGTGACACCAGGCTCTGCATATAACAAGTGCTATTTCATATCAAAAAATGATCTTTCCATGTGCACACCTTGGAAAGCATCCTTGCACCTTACAAATGCACACATTATTCACCTTCCCACACAGAGCAATCCACTACATGCTACCCCTTAAAATATGAGTACGAATATCAAGCAGCCTTTAGTTTTGTTTAAAACACACTCTGTACTCAGGGGACACTCAAAACCTTTGTTGCATTTCTGTCCAAGGCCCTGCCAGTGTGGTCAATTAAGTATCCAAGCCTTAAGTATATGGGATAGGACGTAATATTTGCTCTCAGCTGATTCTTTCAACAATAAGTTTTCAGTGAATATAAATTGCATACGTTGTGCCAGCCCTGTGTTTAGTGTGCTAAATGTTTTACCTAGACTATCTCATTTAATGCCTATCACAACCATATGAGATACATCTTATTGCTATTAAAAACCCAGGCTTAGAAAGGTTAAGTGATTCACCCAATGTCACCGTGCTAGGTATGACACGACAGCATTGAAACCCCAGCTATCTGACGGCAGGTTAATAACTCCAATATACTGCCCTCAGGTTTTGGGCCGTTGACTATGTTCTAGCCAGTTCTTCTGACTTGGGCAGTGAGGGTGTTAACAGGTGTCTCTTTAGGCAGCTATTTCCAGGAACTCCATCTTTCTTCCTTGTTGATGAGTAATTGTTCTTCCAGTATCTCCACTTGTGCAGTAATTTTGGCAGGATTGAAAACGGGTTGGTGGTAAATGGTTGGGTCCAATGGATTTCAAGGTGAACAGATTCACATTTACAGAAAGATCCGTGGAAGGTACGGCCCACTCCTCTATGTAGTTCATCAGCCCAGGCAGTACAGTTAATTCGGTCGGCCTCTCCTCACAACCCACCCACAGTATGGCAAAAACCTTTGTAGAATTAGGTGGCGTTTCCAAGTGCTCAGAGGCTCGCTTCTTACCATTGTGTGATGTGGTAAACCCACGAAAAGTGGGAAGGGATCACTGTGTTCCACTGTGTTCAGGGCCACTGTGGATGTCCCACTACTCATTTCATCCTCCAACACTGCAGGAACTGGTATGTAAAGGAGGAGGAAAGGGCGCTAACATCCCTTATTCAGTCCTATGCTGAGTATTCTATCTACATAACTAACTTATGTTTCACAAGAAGCCTTTGTGACTGATATTCCTCTATTTTACAAATGCAAACATAGAGATCTCAAGAAGTTCAACATTGTATCCACGTGTGTCTGACTAGATAGTGCCAAACAGGTATAAGAACTCAAGTCTAATGTCAAACATCAAGAGTTCGTGCCACTGACCAGGCTAGCTGTCACAGTTTCCTGATTTGGTCTGATGAGGTTAAGAGCATATCTATGTGCAGAAGCGTATGTTATAAATGTGACGTGTGCAAATAGTAGACCTGGTTTAAGAAAGCCACTAAAAACGAGAGGGAGAAAGAGAGCTGCAAAGGTGGGAAAATTCATGTTTCTCATGGCACCTCTCAACCCCCCAAAATGCAGATTTATTCCTAGTATTTACTGGGATCAACCACATTCAAACATAAATCATACGGGGGAAAAAAAAAATCATCGCTTTTGTAGACCAAAATGCCTCATGTTTGCTGCCTATGGAAATAGCCCCCCATCCACTCAGCTCCTCCAACATCCCCACCCATGAGCCTCAAATTAAGTTTACAAACCTCTTGCAGACGCATTGCTGCTGCCTAGGAAATCTGGCAAAATACGAAAACAGTAGTTTCACACTGGTGTGGGTGTAAAGTTTGAATAAGATATTGTATTTTAAAAATTGATTTTGTATACTCCTTGGGCCAACTTCCTGGAATTAGAAGTTTCTTTCACACTTCACATTCTCTTCAGACTTCTCAGATATCAGTAAAAATAAAGAAAATGGGAGCCATGGCAGAACAAAACCATAATTCAGGAGTTGGTAATAGGTGAAAGATGCTAATCCCAGTTGAGAGGAGTTCATAAAAGTGAATCCCACCCCCCCTAGGGCAGCAGGAGCATTGCCTCATGAATATTTATGGTGGAATATGGGAAGTGTTGGGAAACAGACCAGCAGGGGCCAATCTACCCGAACAGCTGGGGATCATTTGGGTGTTAAAATGAAGTTTTAAGGGACACCATTTAGATAAAATCATATTTGAAAAGAATTATGCCTGTGTTCCAAATAACATCCAGTGTAGAGCAATTTTGAGTTTTATATGCTTTGCAAACATCTGCTTGCTTTTAAACTTTTCTCATCTTGTGCTGTAAAGTTGGATTCAGTTTCAAAAATCTCCCATATTTTTATGTTGGGGTGATCCAGTTAAAGAGGCTTATGAAAATGTTTAAAAGAAAAATATTGTGTATACATACACGTATATATCATGAACTGACTTTTCAAAAAGCATTAACTTTAAAGAGGTGATATGTATAGTTGTTAAGCACATAGACTCTGAAGCTAAATTCCCTGAGCCTAAATTTCAGCTCCACCACTCCCCCTATAGGCTGTGTGGCCTTGGGCAAGTTACTTAACCTCTCTGTGCTTTAGTTTACTGATTTGTGAAAATGGGGTCATAAAGGTACCTTCTCCTGTGGCTGTTATGAAGGTTAAACAAGTTCCTGGTTCATAATAAGCTGTGTTAGTATTAGCCTTCATCATTGTTATTAAAATTATTCTCATTTAATTGGAATGCGGTGGTACAGGGTGTAAAATGAGAACCATATGGTTACACCAAAAAGTTTTGAAAGAATTAAAAGACATAATGAGCATAGTACCTAGCTCAAATGCTATGTACCGAGATACTTACAGAGAATTACAGGTAAGTCAAAACCCACTTTTATCATCAGCTCCCATCACTGAGTTTTCCTGAAATAAATTTGGTCACTCTCCAACAAAAGTAAGTAGTTACTAACAACTAAACCAAAACTGCCATTAATGATTCAATGCTTCAGTGTCACTACGTTTTTCTTAGGTATTAAATATAAACTTACAGTGTGTTACCCAAAGGGTTTATTTATGTGGTGTACTGAGCTGAATCTCTTCTCACCCTACTTCACAGGAAATTTTCTTATGGTCCCAAATCCTTATTTTGTGCACTTATTATTTAATTTCAGGCATCCAAAACAAGAAAGAAGTAAAATCACTGAAGTCTCCATTTAACAGATTGCTTATAGATTTATTATTGTTACTGTAGTTTAATTGTTAATTTCAGCTCTGTCAAACTTCCAAATGCTGCTGTGAATGATTAATAATTCATATATCCCTTTCAAGGAAACGCCTGAAAGAAGGTTCACCATGGTTTGAAATCCAGGTTGCTGCATGAACGAAGAACTCTACTTTGCCCAGAGAGCAAATAACTTGCTCTCAACAGTTTGTTCACTTCACAGCAGCCAGAGTGAAAATGTAAATATGATCATGTCATTTCACTGCTGAAAACCCTTTAATAACTCCCAAATTCTCTTGGGATGAAGACTGAAATACTTCGTAGAAAATGTATATGGCATGACCTGGGCTAGCCTCCAGCCCTCCTCCCTGGACTGTTCCCCTTCATCCTACTCCATGTCCTAGCTACACTGCCCTTCAGCTGGTGCCTTGAACTTGCCAACCTCTCTCCTGGCCAGAGCAAGCTAGAAACATGTCCATGCTCAGGAAGACCGGTAGTCTGGGGCCCCTTCAAACAGACAGTCTTTACATATTTGTTCAACATGTATCTAGTGAGAGTGGGGTGAACCTAATTTTCTATTAATAAAACTTGCTTACTAAAACAGATTTAATAGACAACTTACTTCACCTGTGGGTAAGCAAAATTGCTATTTCGAAAAAATTGGACATTTTCATTTGGTCTCTCATTTTTCATCTCTCTCTGGCTTTCTTTGTCAATTACTAAACAGGACAATTTCTTAGGGCGTGGGACAGGATATTTAAAGGGTTTTTATACTGAAATCACAAAGCCTATCATGTGTTTTACACCATGCCCGATGTGGTTTTGGAATTTCAGATAACTGCGACTGCCAGTTTCAGACTTACCTGTATCTAGCAACTTGTGTAAGTACACAGTAAGAACACTCAAGGGAAATAGACCAGTAATGGGGCTACTGAAGCATTTCTGTAGTTTGGGGTCCTGATGAGCTGTGCAGCTAGTCTGCCCCATAATCTGGCCCTGCCTCTTCTCGGATGATACTCTATTACTTCAATTCTAGATAACTTCTTAGTTTTCAAGCCTACGTGTAAAATCACCCCCAACGAGGAAATGTCGCTGGCCCTGAAGACCAAGTCAGACATTGAGAGACTGTATTTCGTCAATTCTGCATTGTTCTTATATTTTCACGTCTCCGAAATCTACACGTGACTTTCTACCACAGAGGTCTTGCAACCCCATGGGTCCGATCAGCTGAGTGTCCTGACATGGTTGTCATTGCCGGCACATGCATGACTGGGTGTCAGTCATAGTCAATGGAAGCCCCTTGACTTTTTGTTTAACAAACTATTTAAGGTCTATTTGAGGAAAGAATAGAAATTCTAGTTGGTATTTGAAAAGCTTCCGTTGACACCTTGTTGTAAGATCAAGAAAGCACCAGAATCTTAACTCTAAGAATTGGTTATCAGCTGCTGGGAAGAAAATTCCAGACCATAGTGAAACACTCTTAAAAAATGCTGTTCCCCAAGTCCCTGATGGCCAAAAACTGACACTGTATAGAAAAGTATGGACATTGATCACTCTGAGTCAAAAGTGATCCGAAAGAGTTTGACCGGCAGTGTGAAAAGTTTTAGAAATGCCTTATTTAATTTATATTTTCCTTTTCATGTATGCACAAGAGTGACAGATGATAAAAATATCTATGTTCAAGTAAGTCTAGAGTTGTTTTAATAAATACGAAACAAGATGTATAAATAAGACAGCATAGAGCTATAATTTGATTAGCAGGGTTTTATCTTTCTTAATAGTCCATAAGATAGTGATGTGACTTACAAGCAAGTTTTATGAAACATGGGATACATTTGTATGGTTGCCAGGGGTTTTATCCATTACATTTATCACAACTGCAATTCTATTTGAGTAATTATTTGTTTAATATCTATTTTCTCAACCTCTCTGTCAATATGGAGTGATGTCTATACTAAAGGAAGCAGTCAGTAAATAGTTTACAGTGAATGAGTGAATTAATACATCAATGAATGAGTGAATGAAGTATGCTTAGATTTTTGTTCCGGGCTGTCCAAATGGGATCTGCACTAATTGACCTCCAGGGCTAGATGGTTGCAGGTTGAATCTGAGTTATAAATGTGTGTTGCTTGATGGAGTACAATCGTCCTCAAAAAGTTTTTTTTAAATAAAATTGAGTGCCTCTAGGTGGGACATGTGGTCCCCAATTCACTCTCCGTATTGCTCTTATCCATTTACATCTACATTACCTACCTGCCTCTTGAAGACCTTTGAATCTAAAATGCCTGCTGTGTGCTCTATTTTAACACAATCACATCCTTCAGATAGTCGAAGGATAGCTATTGATTTGTGGGAAAAAGCCCCACCCAGGCCACAAATGTACCCGTGAAAACACTTGCTGTTGAGAAATGTTTAGACCTTCAAATGCAGCAGGTGGCCCAGTTTCTGCACTAATAATTTATCACTGGTACTTCTCGACTTGGCCTGCAGCATGTCAGCGCTGCTGCTTCCTGCTGCCCACAGGTGGCAGTGGTCCTTCACAATTGCAAACGCCCCAAATGCCAGTGTCGCCTTGAAGCCTTGGAATCGTGGGCCCAGGAGATGTTATCCGTGTCAGGGCAGTTTGTCTGACTATCACTCCACCTTTAGGATGTTGGTGTCTACCCGCAGTTTTTACACGGCAAAGGAACTGGTCCCCCTGTGGGCGTACGGTGTGTTTACATAGCTGAAATGTAAAGGGGAGTCTGCAAGTGAAAAGGTATTTTTCCCATGTGGTTTAGACCAAGTGCTTTTTCCAGTCCTTCCCATCAAATAAGACAGCAGGAAGGAAAAGGTGAGTTTGCTGTTAATTTTATTCCCTTAATAGTCTAATCATTAGTATCATCCTAATGTGTTAGTATATCTCCAACTTGAATTGACAGTATAATGAATTACAAAAATTAAGACACTTTCAGAAAGCATTACACACTGTGTCCTTATGTATTTTGGACGCTTAACACCATTCTGTATATGTATAGGCACAATGGAAAGCTCAGTTTTAAAGGGGTAGAAATTAAGCAATATGCTAGTGCTCGCCAATTTTTTCCAGGTAACTTAGCATTTGATAGATGTAAACTATAAAACCAAGGCGTCTGTACTTTATCTTCCTTCTATATAAATCTTGGCTGAATGTGTTCTATTTGTAACTCAGTTACAAAAGTACTTTGGTTTTCTTAAGAACAGTCCCAGAAGTGTAAATATTCCTTAATAACACATGGCAGACTTTTAAATACTTTTCTGTTAGAAACCATGATATTACCTACAGCAAAGACTAAGCCACAGCAGATAATTTTCAATGGAATTTTAACTACCCCAGAGTAAAGCTAATCCCACTGCATATATGACCATTAGCAACTGTATTTGTTGGTCGTGGTTTAAATAAAATAACTTTCCTCAAAAGAGAAAAAATATAGGGTTATGAAAGCAATATGACTATGCACAAGATTAGCAGTTTATTCCTTTTTGTGATATGACATTCAGAAATTATCAAGAAAAATACAGCCTTTTAAAAAGTATATCACTGTTGAATACATAGAACCTGTTTTAAACGGGCCTCTTAGATTGAAAAATCCTTTTGCAAAATTATTCTCTTCCTTGTAGATCAGGAAAAGCATGTGGAAGACACACAGCCCCATTTAGATTTCAAAATAAAGAGAAGGAATAAGATGATAAATAATAAACATTAACAACTTATTTTTCTCTACTGAAAGAGACTTATTTAACCTTCCATCTCACTCAGAAGTAAAACAACGGGCATGTGGCTGTTCTTGATCAGGCAGGGTTAGCTTCCCTAGCGCAGCTGTGCACATCTGGTGCCTGAGTCCCCACGAAAACCCAGCTCTGCAGAATCATCACACCAGCTCTAAGTTCTGTGATGATAAACCCTCGTTGTTAATGTCCTCCCTGGATTTGTACCTCCATCCGACTCCCACACCCAAGCTAACCTCTGCCCAATTCTAAGCGAGTACCCATTTGTTTACCTCTCACAGACTCTCAAAAATTGGTTTATGTCCAGCTGTTGCAAGAGGAAGCTATCGGACACAAGGAATAAATACAATACCAGGCAGGTGTTAGACACCACTGCTCTGGTAGGTTCGAGCGTCAGAACCTGGGGCCACCCCCGTGACTCCACACTTTGTGGAGAGGCTGACCAGGTGCTGATTTCTCAAGCTTCTTGGGGATGGGCCTTTGACCCAGCTCAACATCATTCCCTCGGTGCTTCTAAATGCATCAGCAAAAGCTGCTGAATCTAAAAACCCCTTTCAGGGCAAAACCAGCATGTAATTCAAAAGCACTATCCAAGTCGCTAACAGGGAGAGGAATTTGCATTTACTAAGTTCCTACTATGAGCCAGGCTCTTGACATGCAGTAGTACCTCAGTGAGTGTTCAGAGCAGCACTGGGAGAAATTTGCTTAGTCCCACTTTACAGATGAGACAGCTGAGATTCAGAGAGGTTAGCTAACTCATTTGCCAAGTCACCCAGTTTATTACCTACATCTTGTTAACCTAGGTCCGCTGATTTGCGAGACCTGTGGTCTTTACACTAACCCATTTTCCATGTCCCCCTCTCCTGTTGTATTGTTCCCCAAATAATTATTTTTAAATATCTGCTTTGGAAAGGGCAATCCCAATGCCTATGAAATTTATTCCCTTCATACTTCTTTAAAGGACCTCGGGAGTGGGGAAGGTAGTCAATATTAAGTGTGGGTTTGGGTATGGCACTTACTTTTATAAAAAATATTGTTTTCCCTGAGTTCAATGATATGCATCCTTGATTTTAGTGGAAAACGAGGTCCTTTTTATAATGATTGATTTCAGCACTAGTAATACAAGTTACATAGATTCAGTTCCTAGATTGGCAGATAATCACAGATGATGAAGAGCAAGTCTACACTTGGCCAGTATCTACAGAAAAAGAAATAGGCAAGAGTATGGATTTTCCCCAGAGGATGCCCAAGTTATACAGCTTTGCATCATAACTTGAGATTCTTTCAGCTTCCATGTCCCAGCTGATTAATGTAGAATTACAAAGAGCATAAGCTTTCTGTTGAGAGCTCTGGATGACCGCGTACCCATGGTTCATGTCTACTGAGAGTAAAGCAAGTCACCTGATTTTCAAAGAGAATTTCAGATTGACAGCTTTCAAGAGGATTGGCATATATGTTCATCTCTTAGATAGAGCCATTAAACCAGAAATCTTCAGATTTCTAGAACATTTTGTGTTTGGCTTGCGGTTAGGCATCAAAGGCAAAGTCTTCCTTATTCTGTTTGAACCAGGATCCCGACGGCTGAAGACCTCCCCACTCCAGTTTCAGCCCCTTCCTCCTTTTATTCGGGAAATATAGAAGCTTGGGAAACACCCACATGTTCATTGAATCACTCATGTGTAGCCCTGTGCAAAATACAAATGATGGTAACCCCAGTGACGCCTGCCTTCTGGGGCCTAGATACTTCAATTAGGAATTGATTTTTCTGAATTAAAAAAACAACAACATAAGTTTGATAAATACTGTGAAAAGGTTTCAAACTGAGGACTTTCATTTTCAGAACTTAAACTCTATCAGAAAATAAGATAGCATAATTGTCAGCCACAAAGTCACTCTGTATTGCTATAGGGAATATTCACAGGCCGACAATCATCATCTCAGTTTTCCTTATTCCTGTTGTGGAAAGAAAAAAATTTATTTCCACACATAACATTTTCCTTGAGTCTGCCTAGCTATTTTGTAGATATATTTGTTGTTGCAAAGACTGTCAATGGAAACTAAAAGTAAGTTATACGTTGGAACACTCAGAACTTAGATCCAGATTGATTTCCATTTGTTTACAGTGTAGACAAGCTAAATTAATTAAATATTTTTAAAGAGCCATGCTTCACTGGGATTATGACCTAAGACTTTCTATAACCACAAACATGTCAAGTTTCCTGATGCACTAAAAAGAGCCCTGGGGCCTGACAAAGGAGACTTGAGTTCACACCCCACTTTTAGAATGATATTGCTATCAAATGATATCCCCAAAGTTATAGCAACTGTAGCCTCAGTTTCTCTAGCTATGAAAAACTGAATTATCCTTAGGTCCCCTTCAAGCTTTAACCTATTTGTTCTAATGTACTAAGCACATTTTCAAAATCTTTACAACATAAGGAACACATTTTAATATATTTTCCAAAACTCAGAACTAACGTTCCTTGATAACTACTGCATGTCAATTATAAGGAAAGCAAAATGAGGATGCAAGTGAGACAAAGTGGAGGTACAGTTATTTTCCACATGCTGAGAGCTCCTCTAAAAATCCACAACTATGGAAGAAAGCCGACATTCTCTTGTTTCCTCCAGCAAATGTCACAGTGAGCCACGGGTTTGGGCAGAGAGACTCTCTCTCTCTCCCCCAGCAGCCCAGACTCTCTCTCCCTAGCAGCGCCAAATTGACTGAGTATCTGTGCAGAGGGGCACTTGGGACCCAAGAGGGCTGGCTGTCAGCACATCTGTGCTTCCGGAGTCTTTTCCAGACCAGGCTATGGGACATCCACCCAGCACAGCAGCTGGACAGCACATCCCTGGCTCTCATCCCATGAGGAGTACTATGAAAATAGGGATTTTAGGGACACATTATTCCCCCTCCAAATTCAGAGTTTGGTTACCCATCATCCTCTTTGGACACAGACCAGTAGAAACTCATGTGTTAAAGAGTACCCACCTGCCACAATGTTTTTGAATGTAACTCAACCAAGTTAACTGTCAACACTGGCAAGGGAAGAAAGGAGGGGAACTGGAAATAGTTGGACGGGAAGCTTTTGTACCCCAAAGGCTCCAAAAAGCTCTTTTGTTAATTATTCAACGTTGCCAGCTAACAAATTGAATGTTTCAATATCTGCTAAGCCTGTAAGTAGTATGACCTTAGGAGACTATTTGATCAAATGAGGTAAACTGGCTATTCCTTTCCAGAGAGTCAGATTTCAATGAAGTCAAACACAATTTCTGCTGCTATTTTACCAGCAACCTGGTTCCATCTCCCTCTCTCTCTCTCTCTTTTTTTTTTTAATTAGGTACAGTGCAGTTGTCAGGCATCTACACCATCCAGGCAGTGGTCTCCCTAATAAGAAAAGTACAGATCTGACACCCTACAAAATCTTTACAACATTATTGGCTTTATTCCCCAAACTGTCTTTCGTATCCCCACGGCAATATTGTGGCTACCCATTTGTGCTTTCTACTCCCCTCACCTTCTCCCTCATCTAGCAACCATTAGTGTTTACTCTATATCTCTGAGACTGTTTCTGATTAGTTCGCTCATTTATTCTATTCTTTAGATTCCACACATAAGTGAGATTATATGGTATTTGTCTTTCTCTGTCTGACTTTTTTCACTTAGCGTAATGTTCTTTAGGTCCATCCATATTGTTGCAAATGGTAAGGTTTCATTCTTTATGGCCGAGCAATATTCCATTGTATAACAGCTATCTACGATTTCCATTTCCCTCTTGTGCTCACTGTGCCATGTTAAGTTACAGCCTGATTCAGAGATACTGTGATGCCTGTGACTGAACAAAGGTAAACCCTGAACTAGAGGTTCCCTTCTTGACTCTCGTCCCAAACTGAGTCTCTGGCTCTGATGGCAGCACATCAGCTATTTCTCTGGATGCCTCGGTTCACAGTCATTCATTCAACAAGCATTTTAATGTCTATCTTAAATGCCTGGGGAAATAAAGATGAGGCAACATAGTCTCTGTCCTTATAGAGTGCCCAGACAGAAGGCAACGACACACTGTAAGTAGCAATGCAATGACAGAGATGTGTACCAGGTGCAAGTAAGCGGCAGAGCCTCTACAGCTGGCTGATGGAATCAGGGAAAAATTCATGAAGAAAGTCTTGTGAGGGCACAAGAGAAGGATGAGAAGCCGTGTGTCTGCTGGACTAGTTTGGGGACGCAGAGTGTGGCAGTGAAGTCTTAGGAAAGGCTATGAGCAAAGACACAGAGATATGAGTTCAGTGCATATTCTTAGAGCATACGATTCAGAGTGTGTGGCAGTTCATGGTGATAAACACATAGGCAGCAGCCGGATTATTCTCCTGAATTCTGACCTTTGCAGATGGAGGGCTCCAGCATTTGTTGTGAATACCTCTACCAGGCTCACCTTATAAGGAGGTAGAATGCAAGGTGTGAATCAGACCCTGTGGCTCAGGTCTGCATATTGAGGGAAGGAGAGTGCACCCCATCACTAGAGAGTAGTGTTGGCAAATAGTCTGGAGGTTCCAACAACAACGTTCATGTCACAATTTAATGCACCCTCATAAGGCTCCCTGACCCCCTCAAAGTGAAGGGACTCACTCTCCCTCATACATGTTGCATATTTGATTCTCTACGTCATTTCAGGGCATTGAGCTGGATTGACGGAGTTATCTTGCAAAGCTTAAAATGGCATGGCATCTACTTCTTTCACCTAATTCAAGTTTTAAAATGGAGTCCTACCACCAGGGATGATTAGCCACAAATAACAAACAAGGCAGTACGAGCAGGCCGATGACAGATGTATACGAAAGAGTAGCACATTAGGTGTTATACATCCATTTAGCCTCACTCACTTAACACACTGTTGCTGTTATATACGTCACTATGTAGTAGAAATTATAGAGAGAATCCTGACAACCTCACACAGTAAGAATCCAAGCCAAGAAATAATGGAACCAGCAGTGACTCATTTGAAGATTTGTTACATGAAAAAGAAAAACTTATAATAAACCTTAAAGGATTATTAATGATTGTACTTAGTATTCAAAGAGGCCAGAAGGCCTCGTGCATATAAAATGCTAACTTTTATACCCACTTTATATCCAACTTTGAATAAGCCATATGCTCTCCTGGAAGTTTCTTACCCTATCCTTAAATTGAGGCTCAGATTTCTGGTCAAGAACCCAGGAAACCTATTACCCTATGACCTTTACTGGCCAAAAATGTCAGATGGGGAGGAAAAATCATTACCTGTGTGACTAAATGAGACCTCCTTTGTTTTTTCACTCCTTGACTTTAAACACACACACACAACAGAACACCAAATTAGGATACAGAACTAAAATTCCATTGTAATGAGATAAAGAAATGGCAACAAGCTCAAGCCACAAATTCAAAAATCATATCTATGGAGAACAGAAATCAAATATGCCCAAGCACAGTGGCGATCTGGGACGACACTCTCTGCCCTATTAGGTCCGATTTCCTTCACGGAGTTGCAGCCTATGGAGAAGGAAGGAAGCAGATATATCCTCACTAATGGGAGCTGAACAATGCCCTGCTCTGGCTAAGAGCCTGAAACTGTTATACTCCTGCAGAGTAAAAGCTCCAATCTGATGTCATACCTACTTCTCAGCTGTGTATCATTGAGATCCTCTGACGGGAGGGGTGAGCATAGGGATAATTAAAAAGAAAAACACCCACTTAAGGTACCTTTCAAACAAAAATTACATGTACACAAAAATAACTATCAGTGGGAAAAACAGCTAGCAAACAATAACCAAAAAATTGACAGCCAAAAAAATAAAAATTATAAAGCAATATAAAAGTGTGTCTTTCTAAAATCTTCAAGAGGGAAATAATAATAAACCAGCAGATTATAAAACCACAACGTGTGATAATAAATTCATGCATAGAAAGCTTAGAACTTATATTTTTAAAACAATAAACTGGACATGGGAGAGATACAAGATGGCAGAGTAGATCATCATTGTGCCTGCTTCCTTTCAGGAACACATTAAAATTACAACAAAATTATACAACAATCAACCTGGAGAACCATCTGAAGTCTAGCTGAACAGAAGTTTTATAACTAAGGACATAAAGAAGCCAGAAAGAAACTGGTCGGAGGGGCAGAGATGCAAAATGGGCCCCATACCTGCATGTGGTGGATGAGAATCAGGAGGGATATCTCAGCTGTGGAAGTTCCCCCTGGAGGAGGAAGGGATCCCAGCTCTCCATAGCAGGCTCCCCAACCCGGAGTGCTGGTGCCAGGAAGAGGAGCCCCCACAGGTGGTTGTGAAAAACAGTGGGGATTCCGAGCGTCCGGGTGGGACAGAAGGCTGCAGGAAACCCGGACATCCTCTTAAACGGCCCACACATAAACTCACTCACTTGCAGGCACTCACCTTGGGCCCCGGCAGAGGGACAGTGACTTGGGGGGCCTCAGAGGCATGTGAGGGGCAGACTGAGGAGTGTGGCTTCTGGATGAGGGCTGGAGGACGTCACCATTCTCCTGTGAGGAGGCCTCCTTCCATGCAGCCGGCAGCCGGCAGCCGGGCTCCATCTTTCCTGTGTTGAGCCCCTCCCCCACACGGCCAAATCTGCGTTGGTCTGATGAGCTCTCATTCCACCTTGCTGACTCTGCTGGGACCCCGCCCTACCCAACTTCCCCAACACCAGAAGCACTTTCTCGCTGAAGCACAGCCAGCCTCGCCTGCATTGTACTCTTTCTTAAAAAACTATCTGGGTCAGCGAGCCCCAGGCAGGCGTCGACAGGCTTCAGTGTGCTCAGACTTTTGCTGAGTAGCTCCAGGCTCAGCGCTGGCATGAAACTACAATATACATTAACCTGGTTAACATAACTCTTCCCACTTTGTGACTCCCTAAAACCCTGTCTCAACCAACTTGTGTACCACATGAGGCTTTATCAGTGGCTAAACATTAAGGGAGCTGGCAGGTGGCAGTAGACCTCAGAGTGTCCTGGCTTTTTGTGAAGTTACCCCAGGCCTGGTACTGGTCACAGATGTTCTGAGTTTGCAGTGTAGCCTCTCTTATGAACCTCCAGGTTTAGCACAGGGAGCAAACATCTGCGGATCCCTTTGTAGCTCCTACCAGGTAGTCCCTGGCTGGTCACATGCAGTGGGTGACCTGCACCTGTACTTGAGTCCCTCCCAAGATGGCCCAGAAGCAACATACTTGGAGGACAGCTTCAGACCATAGCAAAGCATTGCCTAATTAGCCCCACAAGAAACACACACAAAGGATGGTCTCAACAGGCACCAGAGCCCACTGAGTGGGGTAAACCCTCCACAGAGCAGCCTGTAAGTTGTGGACATGGCCAAACCTCACAACCAATCAGGCTGAGGGTCAATCCTACCCACTTTTGTGCCAATAGCAATCAAGACTCAACTACAACAGGAGGGCCCACACAATTCACACAAGGGACGCTCCTGGAGCATCTGGAGCAGGTGACCAGGGAGACTGCGCTAGGGCTCCACAGGGCACCTACCACATAAGGCCACCTGGCGAAGACCGGGAGACATAGCAGGTCTACCAAATACATAGAAACAAACACAGACAGGCAGCTAAAATGAAGAAATAAAGAAATGTGTCCCAAGTGAAAGAACAGGAAAAAAACTCCAGAAAAAGAACTAAGCAAACAACCTACCAGAGACAGAGTTCAAAACAATGGTTATAAGGTGCTCAAGAAACGTAGTGAGAACTTCAACAGAGACATAGCAAGCATAAAGAAAGCATAAAAAAAGAACCAGTCAGACGTGAAGAATACAATAAATGAAATGAAGAAGGCACTAGAAGGAATCACCAACAGACTAGATGAAGCAGATGATCGAATCAGTTTTAGAAGACAATGTAGAAGAAAACACCCAATCAGAACAGCAAAAAGAAAAAAAAAATTCCAAAAAAATAAGGATAGTTTAAGAGACCATTGGGACAACATCAAGTATAACAACATTCACATCATAGGGGTACTAGAAGGAGAAGAGAGAGAGCAAGGGATTGAGAGCCTATTTGAAGAAATAATGACTGAAAACTTTCCTACCCTGAGAAGGAAATAGACAGACAAGTCCAGGAAGTGCAGAGTCATAAGCAAGATGAACCCCAACAGACCCACACCAAGAGACATCATAATTAAAATAGCAAAAGTTAAAGACAAAGAGAGAATCCAAAAGCAGCAAGAGAAAGGCAACGAATAACTTATAAATTTCCATAAGTTTGTCACATGGTTTCTCAACAGAAACTTTGCAGGCGAGAGGGGAATATTCATCACAAAATATTCAATGTGATGAAAAACAAGGACCTACAATCAAGATTACTCTACACAGCAAGGCTATTATCAGTTAAAATGGAATATAGATAAAGAGCTTCCCAGAGAAAAAAAAAGCTACAGGAGTTCACCACCAAATGAGTATTGTAAGGAATGTTAGAGGAACCTCTTTAAGATTAAAAAAAATAATAATAAAAATTATGAATAATAAAATGGCAATCACTACATATCTATCAACAATTACTTTAAATGTAAATGGACTAAATGATCCAATCAAAAAATATGAGGACTGAATGGATAAGAAAACAAAATTCTTACACAAAGAATCACTTCGGATTGAAAGACATACAGAGATGAAAAGTAAAGGGATGGAAAATATATCTCATGAAAATCGAAACAAAAAAGCAAAAATAGCTCGGGTAGCAATACTTATACCAGACAAAATAGAGTTTAAATCAAAGGCCATAACAAGAGACAAAGAAGGCCCAGTAATCCCACTTCTGGGTATTTATCTGAAGAAATCCAAAATGTTATTTTGAGGGGACTTGTGCACCCATATGTTCATTGCAGCATTGCTTACAATGGCCAAGATGTGGAGGCAGCCAGCGTGTCTGTCGATGGAAGAATGGATAAAGAGGAGGTGGTGCATATATACAATGGAATATTCCTCGGCCATGGAAGGGAATGGGTTCCTGCCGTCTGCAGTGACTGAGTGTGCCAGGAGGGTATTGTGCTGAGTGGAGTACATCAGACAGAGAAAGACAGATGCAATGATATTTCACTTGTATGTGGAATCCAAAGAATAAAATAAACAAATGAAATAGAAACAAACTCATAAACACAGAAAACATTTTGATGGTTGCAGGATGGGAAGAGGTTTAAAGGTATGGGTAAAAAAAGGGGAAGGGATTAAGAAATGCAAATTGGTTGTTACAAAGTTGTTACAAGGATGTAAGGTGTAGCATAAGGAATATAATCAATAATATTGTAATAACTATATATAGTGTCAGATGGGTACCAGATTTGTTGGGGTGATAGATGGTAGGGCATTGGGGGACAGGGTGAAAAAGGTAAAGGGATTAAGTACAAATTGGTAGTTACAAAATAGTCATGGGGATATAAAGCATAGGGAATATAGTCAATAATATTGTGATAGTATAATATGGGGTCAGACGGTTGCTGGACTTACATGGTGATCACTTCTTTAGGTACATATGAGGTCTGACGATTAAGTTCGTGAACTCATCCTAGAAAAAGTGCTACATAGCTCATTGGTGAATATCACCATGGTCACCTTCAAAGTACTCCCCTTAGTAAGCTATGCACTGACGCCAGAACGTAGTCCACCCTTTAAAGCAATTTTGGAACTCTTTTTCTGGAATGACCACCAGAGCTGTTGTTATACTGCCCTTCATGTCCTGAATGTCATCAAAATGTCTTCCTTTCAATATTTACTTTATCTTCAGGTAGAGAAAGAAGTCACTGGGGGCCAGATCAGGTGAGTAGCGAGGGTGTTCCAATACAGTTATTTGTTTACTGGCCGAAAACTCCCTCACAGACAGTGCAGTGTGAGCTGGTGCAATGCCGTGAGGCAAGAGCCGTGAATTGTTGGAGAAAAGTTCAGGTCGTCTTAAATTTTTCACGCAGCCTTTTCAGCACTTCCAAATAGTAAACTTCATTAACTGTTTGTCCAGTTGGTACAAATTCATAATGAATAATCCCTCTGATATCAAAAAGAGTTAGCAACATTATTGCAACAAATTCGCAAACTTAATTGTCAGACCTCATAAATGTTGAATAACGATGGTATATCCCTGAAACTAATATAATATTGTATGTTAGCTATATTGTTAATAATAATCTTTAAAAAGCAATAGACTGGACATAATTATAGAAATAAAGAGTAAATCAGAAAATATATCCGATTAAATTATTCAGAACACAGCACAGAAAGAAAAAGAGATGAAAATTATGAAAGGGAAGCAGATACATAAAATATATATTGAGCTGCTCAAATATAACACTAATAGGTCTCCAGGAGAAAATATAAAAAGGCATATCTGAAAATATAATTGCTTCGATTTCTTTGGATTTGTAACCTAACCTGGACTAACTAGCAAAGGCTTGCTCTTATGATTAAAATGAGCTAGGAGAGAGTGTTCACAGAACACTCTAATCTCTAATCTCCCCTTGTTTGATTTAAAAATCATAATGAAAGTCAGAATGAAGTTTTGTTAAGTGTGGAGATATTACATCGTCAGTAATTTGCATAAACCAGAGAAGACTGTTATTGCATATGAAGTTATATGTTGCCAAATAACAAACCTGAAAAGTCTTACTGATAGGTCCTGTCTATTAATTCACTTTACTGGGCATACTCATTAGATTACGTCATTCTTCTAAGTTTGTCCCCTTGCTTGAAGAGGTAAAGCCCTAAGTTAGATTCCTAACACAAATGTATTAGACTCAATTGAGCTCAATGAGGAACCTTTCCTAGGAACCATAGTGCCTGGGAAATCCTAGATTTTTTAATAATTGATACAGAATAGTAATCAACAAAACTGAGATCTGAGATGGAAATGGAGGTACGTTGAATCATTTTGAAATGGTTTTACTTTTTTATTGGTTTTCCAAATTTAGCCTGAATTTTTCGTTTGTGGTTTTTAATTACTAAACATCCAGTGAAAGTGACAAACACATGGTGGAATCTGGTAGTTGAGGCTGGGCACAGACCCTACACAGTAAGATGAAGCATAGGAGATATGAGACAGTGAGTGAAGCTCATTTTGATGTGTGTCTGACATGAAAGGATTCATCAATGGTGGAAAGAAATGGAAAGAAAAGGGAGGGCATAGGAAGGTCAGAAGGGCTTGCACTGATTTTGGAATAGATCTTAATAGATCGTAACAGAAGAATTCTCCTCGATTCTTCCCTTCCTCCATGACCTAGAGTCTGTTCAACAGCAGCTTCAGAGACCAAACAGACAATGACAAATTCTCTGTAGTGGATAGGGAAGGGGAAAGGAAGTTCCTATTTTCCTGTAATAACAGGATTGTACTTTTCTTGAACACCAACCAAACACTTAAAAAGATGAATCCCATTGGACCACGTAGGAAGAATTGTCAATAACGGAGTATTCTGAGGCATGCTATCCTGGGTTCAAATTCTTGGTTCCTGTGGCCATGAAAATACTAAGAGCACTTTATACTAGTGGTATAAACTCCTGCCACAGGTCCTGCACTTGATTCCACTAACTGTTGGATGGCTTTTTCTCTTGCAGAATCTGCATTTTGTTTTCCTGCATCTTTAGGAAGAAAATCAATGTAACTTCTGCATCCAGAATAAACACTGCTGTGTTTTTAATCAGATGTTTATATGCTACACAACTTCTGTTTCCTATATTCTATTCACCCTGTTGCTAAACTCTCTTAACACGCATCCTGGGGCAGCATATATATTAGAAGTTATGCTTTAATCCTATGGTATGAGGTGAGGCAGAGATATTTCTTCAACTACTGAAAGTGCATCTGTCAAAGGTACGATTGGACACCACCCAATTGAAGAAATCTTGCAAAATTGCTACTTTGAGATAGATGGCATGATTCTGGCTCAGCAAAGCCTCTAGGTTTTTGAATGTCTGGTTTGAAAAAAAATCATTTTGTGTCGTATATTTGATATTGGCAAACAGAAGCAGAGAATTGTTTTATTCAGGGATATCTTTTGTTTGCTTTTTTGTTTTGCTGCAAATCAGAGTGGAAGCCCCTCATCATATTAACCCAAGGAAGCTGCTTGGCAGGTAATCGACTTCTCAGCGTCTCACCGAGTAGCCAGGTTTTTCAAGCACGAAGTGTTCAATTCCAGGCTAGACTTACAGTCTGCTGCTTTCTACTAGTAATGCCTAAAAGTAAAGTTGAATGACCCACTGTATGTATATGAGTGTGTGGGTATTTAGAGAGAGATTTGAGGGAAGAGAATTTTTTACTTTATTTCTTCTATAAAAGAAACAGTTAATAGGACATACACTTCTGAGTTCATTTTATCTTTTTTTTAGTCTATAATGAAGATTTGCATCAACCCACTGATATCAACCCTCAAGCGACCCATCGTGTGCATGTACACCACACCTGACAGGACTAGGAGTGCAATTAAGAGCAGCTGGGAATTCTGGGGCAGAGAGCAGCCAGTCCCCCAGCTCACAATGGAATCAGTCTCTATGTTCAACAAGACTGGGGCTCTTGAGCTGTCCCATTTACTCGTTCTTTCCACATATATTTACTGAGTGTTAATTACAAACCTGGTACTACACCCAGCTCTAGGAGACAGAAGTGAATTAAGACAAACATGGCCCCTACCTTCCTGGAGGGGAAATAAACAAAATGATAGACAAACAAATAAGTAAAATAATTGCAAGTTGTAGGAAGTGTTAGGAAGGAACAACTAGGTGCAGGCACAGTAGAGGTATACTATAGTTTAAGGGGTTCAGAAAGGAAGGGCCTTTCTGAGAGAGTTGAATTTCTCTTCTCTGTAACATTCCTTCAGAAATTTGAAGCCAGATCAAGCCTAAGAACCATTATTTTTTTTTTTCTGAGTGAAACATTCACAGTTTTTTTGGCTAGTCTTCCTATGAAATAGTCAGGGAAGATCCTTTCTATATCTTCCTAGTGCAGTTCTGGACGTGAATCTTCCATGATAAGAAAACAATCTAAAAGATAAGAGACTTTCTTTTGGGAGGTTGTTGACAGACTAGTCAGAAAAGCTTTGGGAAAAAAACTACATATATTTATGAAAAGTGGTCATTAGGAAAAAGGCAGAATCCCAAGATCTGATTCTCAAATCTTTAGTTGCAAATTGTTCTGGGTCTCTGAAAAAAAAAATCTCCCACCTAGTACATTTCAGGGGCCAGCTGCTACAAACTACCCCTGGGAAACCAAATCCACATGGAGGTTTCCAGAGCCCTGATATCTAAGAAGACCAGCATCAAGCAGCTGTTCTTAAAATTGCCATTTTTACCACCTTTGTCTCCTACTCTTGACTTCTGTCCAGTCCACCTTCCATTTCCTCCTCAATCCTATTGTGTTTCAGCCACAAGTGAGCTATCACAAAGGTCAATCAGAAATAAGGGGAGAGGATGTGTGGGCAAGGTAAGTGCTCTCATTCTTGTTGATTCTATATTTGGAAAGAAATCCATTCCCATCGCAAGGTGGATCTATTCACAAACAATGGAAACATTTGGTACAACATGTAGATATCGATCATACGATAAAGGAGGTATTAGTTTTTGTTTACTAAACACCCCCTTTGCTGGGCTGAGCTGCAGCCAGTTAGAACTACATTTTGCATATTGCTTCTTTTTTTTTTTTTTTAAATAATTCCTCCAATCTCCCAGCTCTGTAAATATTTACTCAATATTTCACTGCACTTAAATTTAAGAATTCAGTTGTCTCTCTTAACCGGTTCATAAACACCAAACAGAAAAACCAGTTCTTAAGATGGAAGAGATAGTGTCTGATTGACACACTGAACCTGGATTACCTATTAAATGAGAAATGCCCTCTTTGAGCCAAGATAATTGTGAAGTGAAAAGCAAGTGACCTTCTCAGCCGATGAGACATCCATAAAATGGTTGGAAAGCCGCCTTGTTTGCACATGGAATCAGAAAATAAAATGAAATAAAAAGAATCCATCTCGTTCTTCTAATTTCATCATCTTGCTACAGCCATTGTCCCCAGGGCTTTCCTCTAACCCAGTTGCCAGGGAGGCATGAGGGGTTATCCTCTGAAACACCATTAATGATCCTTTGGGCCCTCCTGGGGCTATTCTGAAAGAGCTCTGTAGGGAAACTGGCTGCTTCTCTAGGCTCATCATATGGAAAGTATATTTTTCAACACAGCTGGCAAACAAATCTCTTTGAAGGAGATAGCCAAGAGGCCCGAGATTGGCCCTTGAATAATGAGTTCAGCATCTTTCCCTCTCCCCAGCCTATAATATTCTTCCTCCCTTGTAGTTATTTATTATTATTCAATATTGATGCAAGCTATAAATGTGCAGAGCACTGCACAATATCACAGAGAGGGCCAAAGCAATAACAACACTTTCTCCCAAAGCATAGAAAAGGACCCACAAGTCAAGTCCAATGGCAGGGGTGTCAAAGGAGAGAGGAGAGCAAGGAGATGGAGGGACAGCGGAAGTTGTCCGGTATCGGGGACACATTCTAGTCACAGGTACATTCTGCTGGATCAGAGCTCCTCTTCTCTGCTGTGGATCATGGGAGAAAATGGCTTGACTTCTCCCTGCCTTTGGCTTTTCCACACTTGTTTTGTAAACAGAGGTAGAAACAGTGATCTGGAATTCAGACATGCACCATAAACTATAACTCATATTCCTAGGCCACATCTAAGGTAGTGGAAACTATTAAAAGAGCAGAATTTAGCAAGCAGTGCTTTGAACTCATATTCATATGAGTGCATAACCTGTAGGACACCCTCACCAATATACTTGTGCTTGTATTCAAAAATAAACTGCCCTGACATTCTCCAGCGATGATCCGGGCATGGTTTCTGTTTACTAGGAAATGAGTTCAATGAAGTTCAGGCTGTGGAAGAACCATCCAAAGTCATGTCATCAGAAAATGACAGATCTGAGATCTGAACTCCAATTCCCTCATCCAAGGCCAATTTCCCTCCATCACAGAACTGCTGCCACTTCCTCCTTCTTCCTTAGTTGCTCTGCACCTTGATTCTCTGACTTTCTTCCTCTTCAACTCTTCCATCCTATTTTCCCCAAATGGCCATTCATCTTCCACATTTGACTCAAGGCATTTCCCAGCCCCTTTGGTTTTGATTTCGCTCCTCAGCCCCCCTGCTTTTTTTTTATTGTTATTATTATTTCTATGTTATTCCTGTGAAATCACGTTGTCTCTTGTGCTTTAACCATCATCTTTATGTGGTGTACTTTCCATTACCTCTCCAGCCCTACACTTACTGTAAAGAAAAGCTTATGAACTTTGGAGTCAGACAGGCTTGGGGTGAAATATCAGCATTGCTGTGTACCACCTGTGAGACTTAAGCTGCCTAGAACCATTTCTCATCCTTAAAATGAGGATACTATTTACCTCAAAGCTGAGGCAGAGACATCCAGGTGCTGTCTAATGTCTATTCTTCCCTCTTTTTTTTAGTAATAGGGCCTTCATTTTTAGCTGAATACATAATGGCTGACCTAAAACACCTTTTCTCTGGCTACGTTTCAGCATCACGTGTATTGTTCTAGCCAATGAAACGCAAGCTGAGACATTTGAGGCGTAATCCTTTTCTCCACTTTCCTCATTCCTATTTTAGAACACAGATATGATGACTGAGCTTCATCAGTCATTTTGGACGAAGATGAGACCCTGATTGTAGTAGAATCCAGGGGCTAGAGATGGCCAAGCAGAAAGATACACAACTGGTCCCTAAAGAAGCTGCAAAGCTACTATAACAGCCCTGAACAGCCTGCATTTTATATAACAAGGGGTAAAAATCAACATTTGGCAAGTTTTTAGTCTTACATGCAAATGCTCACAAATATAGCATATATATCATATTTTTCCCTCTTTTGTTTCTAGTCAATGGAAAGGGTGCTACAGAAGAGATAACAGTGCCTGCTGATACTAGAAATGCAACTGGTAGCAGAAACATCTTTCTACTGCCTTCTAATATCCCACCGTGATTCCCATTGACCAAACATCACCAGAAGCCATTTTCAAAGAAGTGGTGGAAATGCTGTTGCAGGAGACAGCCTCCTTCAATGAGCAACAGCCTCCTTCAACAGAGCAAGTAAAGGTCAGGAGATAGATTTGAGAACAAAGAGGGAAATGACACAGCCTTCCCAGAGAATGTTAACTAAATAAAGACCCATATGTAAAGCATTTAGCACACTGCCTGCCACATAATAGGCATACCATAAATGCTGGCTCCCTTCCCCTTCACTGATTTTTCTTCTGAGTCATAGACTCTCAAAGTCATTCATCTCTGCATCTCTCCATATAAATAGTCCACAAGTGCCCCACTCAGTTGTCGAAGACAGAACTCAGCACATTCTGCCTCTACAAAATTCCCTTATGTCTATGTTCTAACACAGGTGATGGAAGCACTTCTATTCTAATCACTGTCTTGAAACCTCAGTGTGATATTAAACTCTTTCCCCTTTATGAACTTCCCTTTCCCCACATCCGTTGAGTTACCAAAACACAGACATCCTGCCTCTGTGCATTTCCTAACAATCCCCTCTAACTCCCCAGGCCATGAGTCTAAACTCTTGGTCACTAGATCTTCTCACACAGAGCCTGTGCCCTCCTCTGTCCATCTGCACTATATAGATGTCAGTTCTCGCTTCTTCATCACCAGCTTCTCATTTGGGGCTCACACGAGGCTTTGCATTCCAGTGGCTGGGTTTCAACTTCTTGAACTCCTTTCTAGCTAACTAGCACATTTCTGTATCTTTCAGATCAAGTTCACAAAAGCAAGATGCTGATTGGCCCCATTCATATTTTCTTGGTACTCCACTAAGTTGATGGCCTTTGGATTAACTGCGCATGACTGCTGTGTCTACCATGGCCTGCCCATCAGCGGCTGAGAGGGAGCAGGCCAGGCTGTGACTGATATCTTTTAAAGAGCCTTATTGCTACAAGCTATTCTTCTCAATCTCCGTTATGATCATAGCATTCTCCTGATCAAAACTCTCTAAGCCGTTGATGACAACCCACAACAAGAGGGGGGGAAAATGTTTGCCTTACAAAATGTAATAGGAAACACTTCCACCATTAAGAGATGTTTATCACTTTGTGATTCATGAAATGTGCTCACTGGGAATCTTTCACAATGTGGAAATAATCTCCAATGGATCTTTCTGCACTTATTCTATACTCCAGTGTCTTGAATCCAGTGTCTAGGACTTACTTTCCATTTCCAAATACACTTTCCAAAGTCTCCTTTCTGAGCTTCTGTTCTCTGTGTCTGGAATGCTTTGTCCCTTGATATTTCTGCATATTGAGAGCCCACCTACCAATCCCAAGAAATTACAACATGATCTTTGCAATGTTATTGTTCCTGAACGCCCCAGCCAGAATTAATCCTTTAGAGATATTTATGTCCTCCCTACCTATAAACTCCAAGAGATCAGAGACATTGTGTGTTTTGTTGGCCACTGTATCCCCAGTACTCAGGAGAGACTTTAGTTTACAAATGTTTCATACATATCTTTTGAACAACTGTGTACTGCACACAGCACATTATTTCTTCCCCACATGTCCACTGCAGCAAGGTACCACCTGCCTTAGACTCCAGCCACGTCAGTTCGCATCCCTGCTCCCTAATAGATAGTCACTAAGAATACTTGTGTGTCATTAATCTTGCATCTCCCACTTAAAGGCTACTTTAAATACACTAGGTTCATGGCAAATGTTTGTGAAATTGAACAGTTAAAAGCACTTATTCATTTTGAGGTCAAAGGAAAGATTTGGATCCAAAAAGATACTTTTTTTTTTTTTTTTTTTTTTACACAGGGAAAATAAATTAACATTTGGAGTCTCAGCTGATAACATATAAAATAGAAATCTTTAAAAATCATGGAATAAAATTTAGGTTTTTAACGTTCCTTAATTATAACATTTTAAACTGAAATAACTGTTCCCATGGTAATCAATTAATGTTATTTTCATACTAGCTGGTCATTACTGTAAAATTTAGATATTCTTGAACCTCCAGTTGTATAAATAATATATATATTTTTATTACTGGAAAAATTACCTTATTTCCAACTTTAAGTTATCTTAGGTAAGGAGTGTTTTCAAAATTTATTTTGAGTGTTTTAGTGTGACTAATAGCATGCTTGCAAAACAATTGTTGCTTTACATAATCATTTATGGCAACTTTGACATAAACAGTGAATAAAAAAATACTTTCACTCTCATTCATTCTTTGGTCAAAGGTGTGTAGAATTAAACAAAACATTTATGATTTTATTTTAAGGGTAAAATAGTGTCCATTGCAGGAGAAATTATTTTTTTAATGGAACAAAAGAGGAAGATGTATTCTTTGAGGAAAATGCTGCGGACTTGATGAAGTCCTAAAGAAAGTGCTCGTACAGATTTACACAAGATGAAGTTCAACTTACAAGAAGAATAGTTCTCCAATATTCCATTCATGCAAGTTAGAAAACAGAACCACATAAACTCTTCTGTCCTTTCAGGGAAGTTCTGGAACTTCTGCTCCTTGCTCTACCCAACACTCCACTCCCTGTCTCTCTGACTTGCCTTCATGAGACATTTCTCTTTTGGGGGGTTAACATATACCAGGCTGACCTCACTTCTCTCCTGGGCCAGCAGCACTGAAGCCCCAGGGGCTCTGCCTCCAGCTTGCATGAGAAATGCAGACCAGCACCATCTGCTTCTGAGAGAGGCAGCCCAGATCTGCTGCTTGTTCTGTTCCAGATCTCCTCCTGAGCAATTTAGGTAGAAGCAGCCAGGCCAAGCCTTTCCATTTAGCCTGTCTTTAGTGTGTATATGTGTGTGGGGGGTGGGGTGGGGGTGGAGGGCAGATTGAAGGGGTACAACACATTGGTTTTCATTCCATCTTTACTGTTATTAAAGTTCACCCTTTGATATCTACGAGTGACTCTCAACAGGGCTATTAAAAGCATTTTTAGTGTATCAGTCTTTGTTGTGCGAAACTGTTCTGAACATTGTAAGATGTCTTACCTCTCTGCTTCCCACCATTAAGTTCCAGGAATGCCCCCAGATACTGTAAGCACTAAAAAAACACCTCCACATATTTCCAAAGCCTCTAGAAGGATGGTACAGCCCCTGTGTCTGGGCTTCCATTTAGTCCAAAATGTGGGGACGGCTCAGCCTTAATCTCCTACACAAATAGCAACTTATATATTTAGGCTGCGGTACAGGTGCCCCTGCTGTCAATATAGCAAAATTAGTCAGGAAACGGTATCATTTTTACAACCCTAAGACAAGGAAGGCACAATTCAAAAATTGTTCTTGCCCCACAAAATTCTAATGAAAATATTATCTCCACGAAGGAGCAGATTTACCACTTCATAAACTCAAGAAACGGTAAGGGGAGTGTGCTCCTAAAGTTAAGTTCTTTCAGACAAATAAAGGGAGGCTAATCCCAACTTACCTCAGCTCCACATTCCCCACCCCAAAAACACACATGCAGAGAGAATAGCTCCCACTATAGATGAGTTATTTGTATCCATATAGTCAGTTTTGACAGCTGGCAGAAAGGAAGGGTTTATTTGAGTGGAACATATACTGAAAATTGACTTTTCAGGCAAATGCTTGTTAGTGTTACACTGCTCCTTAGGGGCCAAGGAGGGATATCCTGAGGTTTAAGATTTAATGAAGATTCTTGGAGAGCAGACCAAATTGCAGCCACAGAAAATAAATTATAGGCAATTAGGTCTCCATCTGATCTGTTTTCCAGCATGCTAAACTTCACTCATAACCTGTCTTCAGATTCATGTTTTTCTGCAAAGACCAAACCTGTTTTGCTTTTGAGAACATGGTTCATTGAAAATGAAACGTCTTTGGGTTGACACACAAAAGTCTGGCCACAGATGAACCCAGATTATATTTGCAGGCAGCAAGGTATTGGGTTACTGAGTCCTTCCGGAGCATATTTGTTACAATTCCGTTGAAAATCAGTTGGCTTGGCAGAGAAGCTCTCATTTGCAAAGGAGAAAGGTAAGGATTGTGCCAGTGGACAGGGCTGCAGATCTAGCAGGTGTTTGCAGTGGTTACAAAACACTGGCTCTAACAAAATTACCTGTAGATACTGCTGGAAATATGGCTTCCCTGGGTTCCACCTGTTATGGGCTGAATTGTGTCCCCTCCAAATTCCTACACTGAAGTCCTAACCCCAAGTGCCTCAGAATATGACTGTATTTGGAGATTGTGTCTTTAAAGAGGTCATTAAGGTTAAAATAAGTCAAGTAGGCCCTAATCCAACATGACTGTGTCCTTAGAAGAAGGGAAGGATACAGACAAGCACAGAGGGGAGACCATGTGAAGACACAGGGAGAAGAAGGCCATTAACAAGCCAAGGAATGAGGCCTCAGAAGAAACCAACTTTGCTGACACCTTGTTCTCTAGCCTCCAGTTTTCCAGCCTCCAGCACTGGGAGACAATAAACATCTCTTGTGTAAACCAACCAGTCCGTGGTACTTTGTTATAAAGCCCAAGTTGCCTGATACCCCCCACCCCCACCCCCAGGCACAGTGAATCAGAATCTCTAGATGTTGGGGACAGGGGTGAATCTAACACACTATGGTTTGAGAGCCACCACTGTGGACTTCTTTCCAAGAGGCTAAAGGGCTTCCCCAGATTGCCCATCACCTTGACCTGCTCTGTCTGTGGCCAAGTGGTGGGCCCACTCTTGCCACAGAAATATTCTTAGCTGTCCACAGTGGAGTCTTGGTTCTTCCTCCTCCCCTTACTTGACTCCTTATAAGAAAATTGCCACTTTTTGCTTCTAGGAGTTTCAAAGGAACTTCTCCCCTCAGGACGTGATCTGTCAAAGCCATTTGAAACATAGTTCAAAGAAGTATTTTAAGATGACATGAAAATGTATTTCTTAAAGAAACAAGTAGAAAGAGAAGAGAATCAGGTCAAGCCGACCAAAATGCTGGACAATTGCTGAGAGATGGAAGGATGAAGTGACTCAGGGATTCAAGAATTATATGTTGTTAGAATTATATGAGATGTCACGAGTTACAACTGAAAAGTCCCTGGAAGTCTCCATCTTTCCCTGGGGCTGCAGAGACAGAGCGTGCCAGCCACCAGGGAGGGTAGCTGGGAAAGCACAGTCATTACCTTAGGGACTGTCATGGACAATCACCCTGACCTCTCAGATTCATAAACACAGAGATAATTGCAATATGTGGTCTAGCTTGAATACTTGCTTTTGGTCAACCAAAAAGGGATCCCTCATATGCAGAGTTCCTGAAAATCTGGATCTACCTGTGGATAAGAGGGAACCTTGCATGTAATTCTGTTTTAGCAATGGCCAAATACCCAAGCCTGAAAGGAAATAAGGAAGCCCCACCTAGCTCCAACCATTTAAATTACCCTATCATCATGTTTCAGGATTACTTCTCTCTGCCCCTATATTTGCATCTTTGCATTTTATTTGCCTAGAAGCAAATTTAACCAGTATTACCTCCTATCCGGGCATAGGTACAAGTGTTTCTGTGGCCCAACCCTACCCTAATCTAATAACCATTGAACTTCCTGGTCATATATTCATGAATTAATTGAATAAATATTTATTGAGTACCGATGCGTATTCAAGTTAGGCATATTCCAAGCCCCAGGGATAAACAAGTAAACAAATAAGAAGACAATTTCAGGTATATGCTGTAAGAAAAATAAAGCAGAGTGATGAAATAGAGCAGTGGTTCTCAAAGTTTGGTCTCTGAATCAGCGGTATCAGCATCTCTGGAAACCCATGAGAAAAATAAATTCTCAGACCACATTTAAATTCTTGAGTCGGATACTCCAGAGATAGAACCCAGCAATTCAATGCACACTAAAGTTTGAGAATCACTGATGTCATAAAAAATGATGAAGAGAGAGTTGCTTTAGGCTGGGTAGTTAGGAAAGACCTCTCTCTGAAAATGTGACATCTAACTTGAGACCTGAATTTGAGCTAGGACATGTCCTGGGCTTAATTCCTCATAGTGGTCAATTAAAATCTCCTAAAGTTTTTGGACTTTATTCCATGCTTACCAAACACTCTCTGCTTATAACTTCCCATCAGGGCTGGCTTCATAGGTGTGTGACCTGTGCAGTCACATGAGTCCCCATGCTCAGAAGGGTCCCACACTTGGTTTAATGCTCCACTTGAAATTCTCAGTAATTTCACCTGGGACCTTTTGTTTTGTAAATAAAGTTCAGTGGGACAACAGATCATACACATAAGCAAAGGAGGTATGGGCAAGTGCCTGCCGTCCCATTTGCATTGCCCTCTGAGCACACAATTCTGGTGGACCCAAAAGGCATGGGAGTTCCGTGACTCTCAAAGAGAGCTGAATGTAAGAGTGTTGTGTCTACAACTGAGTAAGCAAGAGTACAGAGTAAACAGAGACTGCGTGCTGTCTGTTCTAACCAGCATTTGTTTCAAACACAGAAAGAATATAATGGTATTATAAGAAACAAGAACTACCAAGGAACACGATCCTTGATTTTCTTACCCACGTTACTTCTCTGTATTAACCAATCACTTATGCTGAAAATTATGGCACAGAAAGGAAAAGATAGGGCTACGCATAGTTCTTTTTCCTATCGGTTCTTCTTTACTCTTGGGTAAGCCAAAGGTGATCGTGTTGGTACAATTAGGATAAATCAAGAAGTGAAATAAAACCAATTGAGTTAGTGTCTGCAGCAATTCCACCATTCTAGTAAGAATGAGATACATATGCCTGCATGACCTGCAAAATATGCATTGTGTAATTTTGATGCTTCCGCATACGAGTTAAACGCTCTTAAATTTCCATTTAAAACTGACATTGCATAAAAATATGAAAATGGAACTACCTTATGATCCAGCAATTCCACTCCTAGGTATCTATCCGGAGAAATCCAAAACTCTAATCCAGAAAACTTTATGCCCTCCTATGTTTATTGCAGCACTATACACAACAGCCAAGACATGGAAACAACCGAAATGCCCATCGGTAGATGACTGGATTAAGAAACTGTGGTACATTTATACAACGAAGTATTACGCAGCCATAAAGAAGAAAGAAATCTTATCATTTGCAACAACGTGGATGGACCTAGAGAACATTATGTTAAGTGAAATAAGTCAGACAGAGAAAGGCAAATACCATATGATCTCACTTATTTGCGGAATCTAAAGAAAAGAATAAGTGAATGAACTAATCAGAAACAGTTTTGGAGACATAGAGGAAAAACTGCGGGGTGCTAGATGGGAGGGGCGTGGGGATAAGGGGGAAGGTGAAGGGATTAGAAAACAATCAGTAACCACAAGATGGCCACGGGGTTCCGAAAATTAATTTGGAGAATGTAATCAATAATGTTGTAAAGATTTTGTAGGGTATCCGATGGACACTTGTCTCATTAGGGAGACCACCTCGGGGATGATGTAGATGCCTGATCACTGCACTGTACACCTGAAGCTGAAGCTGAACAATAATGAACGTCAACTACAATATACATATACATACAAACGGAGCGGAGTACAGCATTAGGAATAGAGACAGTGGAAATGTAATGGCTGTGTGCGATGTCAGAGGGATAGTGGATGGAGGGAGGGAGGTTCACACAGTGTGAGGGATATAAAAGATAAACATTTAAGTATTACTCTGTCTTGTGCACCTGAAACTAATAAAAAAAAAAGAATGAACCTACTTTAAGAAGATAAAATATAATCCCTATTAAGTCTCACTCAGCATTTTCCAATACCTGTGGAAATATTATGTAAATTAGATAAATAAAAAAGCATGCACATAGAAGAATAAACAGCTGTTTTTATGAAGATGCACATTCAATTAAAAAAAAAACTGACATTGTAAAATATGAAGAGTAAAATTCATGCCAATAACTTAAAATTTTAATTTTTCTTTACTTAAAATGATGTAAAATAGCAAATAAAAAATAGCATGATGCATGGAGAGAAAGACCATGGAAGAAAGGGAAATGCTTTATAGTTTTGTTCCTTTAGTGACGATTTTTTCCTGCTTTTTGAACAAGGGCCCCATATTATGTAGCCAGCACTGCTTCCCATTAGAAATCTACCCACAGGGAGAGAAAGTCCACTCACCAGGCTAACATGAGCATCCCCAGCCACGCAGCGGCTCTGTTTGTCTTGGTCACAACTGGGTCATCAAGTGGAGCATCCATCTCAGGGGAGGGTGCCAGATGGCACTTTATCACAAAAGTGCAGCTGCATCTGTATTCAGCAGGAAGACAGAAAGTTTTGCCTCCAGCTCATGCCCAGACCCTGTGATAGCAACAGCTTCTTTAGAAATAGACATGTGGGTCGCTTCCAAGACCTGGTACAATGTTAAGTCTCCAAAGAATTGGCCTATATTCTGTGAAACCATTGGGCCACTTCCTAACAAGCAAGAGATGCAGAATGAGCTAGCAAACTACACACTTCCCAGAAGCACAAATGCAGCATGACAATACTCATTAATTGACTAGTGCTAAATCAGTGTACACACATCCCAACAAGATTTGAAGGGGGGTTCGAATTGTTGGAAATTAAGAGGTGTGATTATCCTGTCTTATTTTGCCTTCTACGACAAACTCAAGTTATACCTATACTTAATGGAAATAAGTTCTCCCTTCTCTAATCCACTTCCAACTTGCATTGCATGCCTCTAACAACCAACCAATACGGGGGGAAAACGAGTTCCTTTGCCTTTGCCTGCCCAAGTTTCAACACTGGATGCTAAGAGGGACCCCCATTTACAGTCCGTTCCGAGGCCTGGTGTGTGTCACCTCACACGGTCGGAGGCATCACTCCAGCCACTTCAGTTCATGAGAAACCTGGGATCTCTCTCGCACGTGGTGCCAGATGAGGCACAAAGGCTGCTTTCAGAAACTTAGGCAGGTTTATGAGATTGAAAGTGCCAAGATTTCGGGGTTACAGCACTATCCCACTCATTTCTTATTAAGATGCTCCTTCATCATTGGAAATTCCTTTTAGTCCCAAATGATTTCAGTCTTGTTACTGAGCCATTAGTTAAAAGAAAAGGCTTAGAACCAAAATCTTCACCTCCCCATCAAAACCATTAGCTTTTGGAGATCGATTTTTACAAGTTGCCTAAATGCTGACCCTGGGGAATGTGATGTTCTATTAGGTGAAAACATGGGTAACAGATTTATTTTTCACCCTCAAAATGAAGAAATAAATACCTTTTTTTTTGATAAGTAACGTGTGGGAAATGCTCTGAAAGAGTTCAGAGTGGACTGTCTCCCCGACTCTGCTACACAATGAAGAGCTGCCGCCTGTACAGAACTTGCAAAGAGGCCGGAGGCCATAGAAATGGGGGAGCCCAAATGTGCTACAAACCAGCCTCGTCTGCCTGCCAGCTTCAGCTGGCCCGTCTGCTTCTCAGTCACTTCCTCTTCCAGGGGATGACCTAGATCTGAGACTTTTTTAAACAGTGTTCCTTGAAATTCTTAACAGAAAGGCTGTTACACCTGAGTGAGCATAAAGAACCACCTGAGAAGTATGTTCACAATCCATATTCATAATCCTCCACCTGTGAGATTGATTCCGTAGGTCAGGGAGAGAGAATGACCTAAAAATCTATATCACTAGCAAGTTTTTTGTCTGATTCTGATGCAAGGACTGTGGAGGTGCCGACAGAGTTTTGGGGTGAAGGGTAAATGTATTGGGACCCTTTCAGTCTCCACCACATTGAGGAAAACAGCTCGTACTTTCTCTGTTTAACCATTAAGTGTCCCACGAGATATAGCTTACTAAGAAACTCCTTGCTTTGAAAAGCACAGGACTAGATGTTTTTTAATGCTCTGAACTGTGCCGATGTCAGGATTCCGGAAAGCTCACAGTGAGATGGGCTTAACCTGAAGGAGGTACATTTAGTCCATGAGTAGCCTTCATCCTTTCAATCGGAAACCTCCAAAGTGGGTCAGAGAACACATGTCCACCTCCCCTCAGATTCCAGGAATTCATCAAATAACTCCTCCCCCATAACAGATAAAACAGGCACCTCACCTCTTCAAAAATATTTCAGATAATTATTGTTGTGGGTTAAATTGCGTTCCTTCAAAAAATAGTTGAAGTCATAACCTTCAGTACCTCAGAATGTGATTGTTTGTGGAAATAGGTTAGTGGCAGATGTAATTAGTTAAGATGAGGTCACACTGGAGTAGGGTGAGCCCTTCGTCCAATGTGACTGGTGTCCTTTAAAAAAGGCAACGTGAAGACATGAGGGAGAATGTCATGTGATGGCAGAGACAGAGCCTGGAGTTATGCAGCTGTAAGCCAAGGAACTCCAAGGACGGCCGGCCAAAACCAGAGCTAGGAGAAAGGCATAGGAAAAACTTCTCCCTCAGAGGCCGCAGGAGGAACCAACCCTGCTAACACATTGACTTCAGACTTCCAGCCTCCACAACTGTGAGAGAATAAAATGTTGCCATTTTAAGTCATCTAGTTCCTGGGACTTTGTTATGGCAGCCCCAGGAAACTAATACAATTACTCAATTTGCAAGTAATACAAATGATCCTTGCAAAGGTTGCTTTTTAATCTTAATTTATTTTTCAGTGCAGAAGTATAAAAGATTATCCCAGGCATGAGTGAACCAACCCATCATCCTTCAAAAGCAACAAGGTTCAACTCTAAATTGAGTCTCAATGTGTCATTAAAATAATTTTTATGTCACAACAGGCCACGTGACCCCATCACTCAGTGTATCTCATCCTTTCACAGAGAGGTCATTACTTGTTTTCAGGTATGAAGTCAAAAAGCTTTAAAAAAATGTTGAGAAGGAATAAATGATCTCCATGTAAAAGGATTCCAAAAGCTTGTGTTCCTACAGGGAGCGGGAAAACATTGTACATTCTGAAGATTCTGTGGAAATAGGTCATATTTCCATTTCTCTAAAAAGAACTTCCCATTTTTAATCTCAAAGAATTTTGTGGCAATTAAAATGCCTTCTCAAAATACCAACCCGATGGTACTTAGAAGCCACTATGTTCAATTAGCCTCTTATTATTAAGGAGCATGCAATCAATTTAAACATATTTTTTTGAAGTAGAATACATTTGAATGGTATCCTTATTTTTATGAGGGATTCAGAGGGGAATCTGGGTTTCACAATTAGTACATTCATTTTTATTCTGAAAGGAAAGAAAATAAATAGAAGTCCAATTTTAGGAAAACATATGATCAAATCTGATAAATATAATTAAGCGTGGCAGTTAGATTTTTATATGTCAAAAATACCCACAATCTAATGTTAAAACTCTCTTCATCTTGCTTTAAGTTTAAAAACATTTTTTATTATGAAACATACCAGGTATGTCAATGAATATATAACATGAAAAATAAAAAGAACTCTGGCATTCCTACCATCCAGCTTGTGATATGGATTGTTAGGTCATCAATAAATCCCCTCTGAGATCCACCCCTGCTGGAGGGATCTCTCCTCTAATTCTACCCTCCATACCACCTCCTTATTCTGAATTTTATGCTCTAATTTTTGATAAGTGCAAACCTGAGACCTACACAGCTAGAATCACATTCAGGTAAGTTACATTATTTAAAGTGAGAAGTATTTACTCCTGCACCTTGACATAAGCAAAGCTGTGACATGACAACCTAAGCTGTCAGAAATATCAACTGGAGATGATTGTTTCCATCACAAAAGAATTCATAATGAACCTCTTGGAAGTAACACATGACATTAATATACTTAAAACTTGATTCAACTAATAATAATTATCTTTTCACAAAACTTTTAGGACCACAAGTAATATATAAATTAAGGTAAGATGATTTGTGTCATAGATATACTCCTTTGTTCAACAAACACTCATGGTATACTCATGGTATATACCCACCGTGTGCCAAGAATCACCTGGCACTAAGGACACAGTTGAATAAGATGCAGACTTTACCATAAGAATATTTCATACAAATACATCTTATAAATAAGTACAACAGAAGTGAAGGAAATAAACATCTGCTTGTGGAAAAATAGATTCCTTGACAACAAACACCAAGGTTTCACTAACAGCTACATAAGAGTTGGCCTAATTTTTATCCTTCTCTCTCACTCCACTGCTCTCTTACTCAGAAAGGTCTGAGTCTGGGTCCACCTGCACACAGCACAGAGAGCCATCCCAATGGGAGGGCTTGTGATTATTGATTCAGAATAATCCAGAAATGTCAAGGAGCTACAAAGCTGAAGACTCTCTAGTTTACGTGTAGGTCATCATAAATCTCAGCAAATCATAATTTTAAAATATTTTGATGGTAGAATTCTACAGCTGGACTAGATTCAGTTCCAGTCGAGCGTGTTACAACTTTAACCATACAAACATTTTCATTCCAACAATATTTTCCCAAATAGTTACTCCAACCTTCTCATTCTCACCACATACACATTAAAATAAATCTTAAATGGATTATCTTGTATGTATGACTAATTGCTAAAAATAATGTATATCTATTTTTGTTTCATGCAACAAAAAGCGATTCTGATCAATTTAAGCAAAAGAGCAGTAATTCATGGGGAACAAAGGAATTGTAGAGTCTCCATAACGATGCAGAAGTTCTCTCTAATGAGCTAATTGACTCTTCACTTGTCTCCAAGGAGGCCTGGACTCCTGACTGTTCCAGTCCACGTCTCAGATTTCCAGGAGCGAGAATCTAGTTGGCCCAATTTGCATCAAGGGCCTACCCCTAAATCAATCAAGGGGCAGGATCAATGTACATGGTGCCTATTCACAGAGGGAGGTGAATGGCTGTGACTAGAGACATTGTCTTTTGCATTAAAGTGTTCTTTTGTTTGTCTATTTTTTTTTTTACTATTAATCCTCTTTAAGGAGCTAAGTTTCTTTGTTTACCACATTGTTTCTTTGGAAGGCTTATTTTGGGTATACAACAACAATGGTGGGGCCTTCTTGGAAGGAAGTTGGGAGTTAGGAAGGTGTAAAAGAAGATGAGTGTAAGATACAGCCTGATCCTCCACATTCATCTCAACACATAAGAGCTATTTTGTTATTTATTCTTCAGTTCGTGGACTGGAGAGCTTGGGAAACATAAGAGTCACTTAGGGGCACAAAAGGATCCAAATTCTAGGGTCAAGTGGACAGAATGTGATTTATTCCAAAAGCCCTAACTAGAGCATTACGTTCCATTAAACAGCCAACAGAGTAATTCCTCAGAATCAGTGCCTCATGATATTTCCGATATTGCTCTGACAAGGAGACATTACCTTTCTTTGTGATTGATAAAAAACAGAAAACAAATAAAAATCTTTAATCCAAAAAACAGGATGAAGAGGAAGCAAAGCTTCTGGGTTGACATATAAAGACTGTCGTCTAAATATAGAAATTTACTTCTTCAAGAAGCAAACGTGTCTACTGTTTCTTTCTGTTGGAAAGGTTGCTTGATGAGCTCAGTTTTGAATTACATGAAAAGACTTATACACAGTGAACACTTTGAGTCTAATGAGAAATGTCAAGTGGAAAATGTAACTAAAAGAGTCTTGCTCAAAAAATCCCTGCTGATGAAACCTGAAATCAATATTGATGAATTTGGCTTGCCCAATTTTTGCTGAGTGGAATGAACTGGTTGGTAGGAGAAGTTATTTTAGCTGTATTTCCTCGGCATGCCAATAGAGTTTTTTCAGCATTCCTCCAGCCACACATGTGGCATACATTTATTATTTACAATACATACAGGAAGTGCTTGATTGATGAGATAACCCCTTTTTCAGAAAGATCTTTTCCAAATGGGGTTTTATACTGTATGTGTTAAATGAAGAACCATAAAGTCAGCAAGATATACTTTTTCACCCCTATATTTTATTTCCGATAAAAATATTACAAGGGCAATATTTTTGTAGAAGTGTATGATGTAAAATATGGTTACAGATAAATATAGATTGTGCCTATATTTTTCTCTTTACATGTTCTCTAAGGCTTTGTGTACAGCGTGTATACAAACACGTAAAAATGAGAAAAGGAGAGAGAGAACACAAGAGAGGGGAGATACTAATACTGGGATGGTTTCTAGATGAAATGTAATCATATAGAGTAGATCACAGTATTCATGTAGATTTTAATCCATACTTGGATATCCATTTTGTACTATTATATTAAATAAGAACTAGGAATGTTCAAAGTGGCATCAATGGAGTTTTGTCAATGTTCTAAATTTAATTTTGAAACACTAGTATTACTGTAGTACAAATGTTCTCCTTTAGTGTCAGAAAATAAATTTTGCTTTTAAAGGAAGGAATAACATTTAGGACAATGTCAATTCATATCATTTGCTTTGCTATGAGCTATTGGTTTTAAATCTGACCACATCCGAATATAGTTCTGTCCTGCTTTCAGGCTCTTTATTATATTTACATATTATATATTTATATATACATTTATAAATATATGTAATATTTATTATATATTTATATATAAATGTCTATTTATATATAAGTATATATACTTATAAATGTATATCTATGTATATACAGTATATACATATATATGGAATTTCTTTTAAAAATAACTCTTTCCTTCCCAAATCATAACATTATAGGCTTCCTTTCAACAGTATTCTGTAAGAGTACATTTCATAAATAGCTTATTCACAAAAAGAAAATATTCATATATATTTTATATATACATGTGTACAAATATATTTACCTATAATATATATTCATATATAATATATACTCATATGTATTCATTTTATATATGAACATATCTGAGATTTATGTGATTTGACCTAATAACTAACATATCATTCTTAACATATATCGAGCACTTTTCTAAATGTCTCATAGATATTTATTCATTTACTTTGCATGACAACTCAATAAGACAGGCATAATTATTATTATTTTCATTCTACAAATGATAAAACAGAGATGCGGATGGGTTTTGTACCTTGCCTTAGCTCTCTCTCTGAAGTGGGTGAGCCAGGATTAGTACCCAGCAGACTAGATGCAGAGCCTGCATGCTCACCCACATGCTACAGAGAAGGCTCAGCAAACTTTTTCTGTAAAGGACTAGATAACACTATTTTAGATTCCATGAGTCACATATGATTTCTATGGCATAGTCTTCTTTTTATAACAGCCATCATTTTTACTATTATTATTATTACTTTCAGGTGTACAAAACAATGTAATAGACATTTATACCCCTCACAAAGTGATAACCTCTCTCCCCCAATCTACTACCCCTCTGACATCGTACATAGCCGTTATATTTCCACTCTCTCTATTCCTTATGAACAGCAGTCATTTTTGTTGTTCATGGGCCATTACAAAAATAGGTCATGGGCCAGATTGGGCTTATAGGTCACAGTTTGCCAACTCCAGTTTATTGCCAAATTTTCTTTATATGCAATAAATGTAGACAACACAGTTTTATTTTTTGTGGACAACTACTTTGTTGAGTGCACAGTTTCAAAGACCCCCCTGATCACCATTTCCTGAGGTTTGCCTTTTGCTTTCTCTACCTTTTAACAGCTCATATGGTTGAGCTCCTGGCAGTCCAGTTCTTATAATGAGACCTTCCCCCTCCAGTCTTAGTTGATTGGTCCAGGGCGATCATGTGACCCAACATGGGTCAGAGAACTAGGAATTCTTGCATTTAGTAATATTCTGCATCTAGTGTGCTTGAGGGTCAGTAACAAACAAATATCTTTTCATTTGATACAGACCCTCATGCTTTTCAGTGGCTATGGTTTCCACCACCTAAACTGGAGAAGCAGGGAAATCCAGTCTGCAAAAGGAGAAAATGGAGTTGACACACAGAGAAGAGCAGAGATGACAGATGGAAAAAGGATCTCGACAGTGAGTCCTGCGTTCGTTTATTTCTAAGACCCAGCTGCATTCTTGTCCTTGGATTTCCTGAGAAAACTCATATTTCTTTGTAATAAATCTCCATTCCCCATCCTCCATCCCCAGCTATCTGGCATTGGTTTCTGTTGCTTACAACCAAAACTAATACCTTTTACATGTATTTACCATTTTTAATTAGCCAACATTTTTAGAAAGAGTAATTATGTTTAGAGAATTGGTTCAATAAGGTTTTAAGGAAGTGCATTCTTTTAGACTACTCAAGACGTTTTTAATTTGGAGATCTCCACTTAAACATTTAAAATACATCTTTAAAGTGAGGTCTTAATTAACTAAATGCTTAGCACAATATTGTAGTTTATCAACAGTACTCATTTCCCGCATCACCTCCAGCAGCAGTGCCAGTCACTCAAAGGCCAGAAGCTGATGTGCAGGGCAGCTCAACAATTTTTCAAATTCCTACCATGTTTCTGGCACTTTCCTCACCTCAGGCCGTTACCCATGACCTGGAAGAGTGCCTGGTCAACACATTTGAGTTGAAAGAATCAAAGAGTATAGATTTTAATGACTTTCAAAATACATAATAACATTCAAAAGACATCTCTTTATTTGAAAGAGATTTTCAGTTTAGATAACTGGCTGTAAAAATGAGTTAGTTAACCCCGAAACTTTCCCAAAAGAAAAAAATCCTAGATAGAAATAAGAAAAAAAGAGGAAATCAGGCTGTGGAGAATCTTTTTTAAGATAGCTGTTTAAGTGAAAATGTGACAGAATGTGGCACGTAAAGGAAAGGGCTTTGGTTTTTATGTTTTGGGGCTATTTAAATAAATTGGGTTGCAACAATGCATATAGAATTTTCAAATCCTGTAGGAACATCGAGCCAAAATTCATGTGTGGAATTAGTGGGGGCTATTTCCCCGTCACATCTTCTCCTGGAAGCCTCATAAAATAGTCACACTTCCACGGCAAATGGCTGAACTTGCTCTCTTTTTTAATGTGTTTTGAAGAATGGCCAAGGAATCTGCCATCCTGGTGAGATCAGTCTCACCAGCTGCTTTCTTGAGTTTAGTTCCACCAGACAAATGAACTGACTTACATAGATGGGATGCTGTATGGCAAAGTGATTTCTTTGTTTAAAAACTTCGTAGTTTTCTTTAAGTGAATAATCACATGGACTCTTCAGCATCGCAAGGTTGGCCTATATATTTTGCCCAGTACCATCTTCCAAAGGGTCCAGCTTTATTAGGAGCCAGGTTGGGCCTTCTAGACAACCAATGATACTGTATTGCTGATACTTTGCCACCAAACTTTAGTTGGATATAACACATATGCTATTGCATATTCTTATAGATACACTGGAATATTCTTTGTTTCAAATACAAAACAACAGAAGACATATTCTGCAGTTTCCACAGTTCTGGTCTCAATTCATTTCCTCCCACGACACAACTGCCTTCAGTTGTTCTTTAACTCTACCTCTTTGAGTCAGGAGGTCATTTGGAAACAGTTCCACGTGAAAGGCAAGACTCTATATTTAAAATACAGAAACCCACTCTTCAGGATTTGAAAGGTATTTTCATTTGAGCACTCAGTCTATAATGACCATTGTCCATCAGTTGCTAAACTACTTTCTCTCCTGAGATCCTTATTGTTTCTTTCTTATTACAGAGAATAACAGGTTTTGGTACTCATTTCCCGAAGAAGATTATTTTTCAGTATCAGACTTCACCAACAAGCCTTTTCCCAGCCAAGGAATGCAAATCTACATTGTGACTAAACAGGATGACTTGCCAGGTAATACCAACTGTAGAATAAAATAAGCAAACAAATAAATAAGCAAGAGTGAGTTTGCTAAGCTTCTCCACCACATATTTATGGATGCTCATAAATGAGCACTTCACTGGGCTATCCTCATGTAAGAGATGAAAGTTTAGCCAGAAGAGTGATGCAACTCCCCAACCAGGATTTAGGGGCTTGCCAAAAAAAAGGAGAAAACGACATCGATGACTTTGAGTGGATCCATGTCAGTTAGAAAAGGGATGTGAAGCATTTCAAAGGCTTTCAAGAGATCCCACTTCATTACAAATGATTGTTTAATGCAGAGAATCACTTGGGTCTGGTCCAGGTACTAGATGTGAGTCCATACACATTGAATGATGATTTTATGAAGGTGAGCAAAGAAGACTAGACTTAGAGCCAGGATCTGGCTTTGAGTCTGGACTATTAAAACTTGCTAGCTAGTTGTACTGAAAAGATATTCAATCTCACTGAGTTTCAATTTTCCTTTTCTGTTAATTAGGAATCACATCTCGTTCACAATCTTGTTTCAAGAGCTAAATGAAACAATCTGTCTCACAAAGGCTAACCAGTACAATAGACACACAACAATAAATCAAATTTTTCTCTAATGGCATCCAGAGGGTAATGACAACATGGGCCAATTCAAAGCAGCTGAAAATGACAGCTGGCATAGTCACCAAATAAGCCCTTAGAAAAATGCAAATCCACATCAAGATGATGTCTTCCTCAGTGGACACTTTTCCTGCAGCTGGGAATTCAGAGAATTTCTGTGTCTCTAATTAATGCAATAAGGGAATAGAGAACTACTGGAATGCATGTAGGGTACACTTAAAATCCAATGACTATGTCAGGAAAGATCCCTCTATAAAAATTGAAATTAATAAAACTCAACCCACTGTGATCGGGAGCAGTAGGCATCCCTTGTGTTTGATGATTTAGAAATTTTTTTACCTGGTGTAGTTTAGGTTTCTCGGGAAACAGGCTTTGGCGATTTGCGTGGAGGGAATTAACTGGTGAATAACACCTTTGAGGGATCAGGCGACGCAGGATTGGGCAAAGGGAGAAGTTGAACTACAGGGCTGTTAACAATAGCCTCAGACAACAATACCACAGGGGACTAAGAGCGGCAACGGCCCATCAAAATTGTCTGAAATTGAGACAAAAAAGCCAGACATCTGTCTCCATGCTTTGACCAGTCATTGAATGCAGACTATACCCAGAGAGAGAGTGTAAACTTGGATGAGGCAGCTTAATTCAGCTGAGGGCGTTTCCCCAAAAGGGACTCAGCTATGAGGGGTCAGCAGCCACCACTCGTGGTAGGTAGGGGAATAAGTGCCTCTGTCTGAAAGTGGGTTCACCACAGACCCACTAGAGGCCCCTCCTTGCCACCCACGACCATTTGTTTCCATCTGGAAACAACTGTCACGGAGTTCTTTCTGGTTTGTGTCTTTTCCTGGGGAACCTTCCAAAAGGAGAGTTATTGAGACAAATAAGAACTTCAGCCTTTGCAGTTGGTCATAGGGACACACGTGGCACTCACTGTCTTTCTTTACAACCCACTCTACATTCCTCTTCCCCTCGGCTAGCACCTCTGTGGATCTTGGTGGTTTACCCTCATCCCTAAGCGGTCTAAGTCCCAGTCCACATCTGCTTCTCAGGTTGTAGCTGTAGCACTTCTCCATTTACTATCAAAATTATATAGGAAAGAAAATTGGTAGTTACAAAATAGTCATGTGGATGTAAAGTACAGCATAGGGAATACAGTCAATAATATTGTAATAGCTAGGTATGGTGTCAGATGGGTACTAGACTAATCGTGGGTCTTTGTAAATTATATGAATGTCTAACCACTATGCTGTACACCTGAAACCATTATAAAATAATACTGCATGTCAACTGTAATTGAAAAATTTAAAAAAAAAGAGAGACTCAGACCACACAATTTAAATAAACAAGTTGTATTATCTGTAAAAAAAAAAAAAAAAAATTGTTTAGGAAAGAACTAGGAAACATCCCCATTGGATCATGGGTGCCCCAGGCATGCTCCCTTGCCCGTGGTGCATAAGAGCAGCCCTGTCTTCTCCTAATGATCAGGGCCAATTACTCCTGCTGGGACGATGACACATTTGCTTGTCTGCTGCTGACTTGGCAATCAGAATCCAGAATGACAAGGTGGCAGTCATAACTTAAAATGTAAAAGCATTCTTGCTGGACGACCTTGACGAACATGTTCTGCCTCTGGGAACCTCTAGAGTGAAAGAGGTTAGAGTGGCAGAAACACAAAGTACAAATTCCTCCAAGTATGTCATTGGGAGTGATGATAAGCAGGGCTACTTTTATATCTAATGCATGGTCCCTCGACCCAAGTATTCCACATATTAGGAACACAGCCTCCGTAAAAGAATTTAGAGTGTGTACTACAACCTGTAGGATGGTGCTCCATTCATTGTCCCCTCAAAAGTGGCACCTCAGCTATACCTTCAAAAGGCTGCTTCCCTTCCCTGGTGAGCTGATGGCTTCTGAGTAGTGTAGTATGTGACAGAACAAGTGAACCCTTGGTCATCTGCTCACTGCCATACCACCTTTGATATAAGTGAATCCCTTGTTAGAGCAATATTTTGTGGTATTCTGTTTCAGTGACTAAAACACTCTAGAAGGTGTCAGATAGTGTAATGCACAGGACCCTACCCCCAGGAAAGGCAAATTCATACCTGGAATATATATCAATTCCAGTCAAGATAAATCACTGACCCCTTTTAGAGTAAAGGGGTTCCACAGCAGCTGGCTGCTTTTGAAGGAAAATGCGATATCAGGGGTGCAGGTGGGCCAGGTTGGTAGGGTGGACATTCAGCAGTATCAATAGCTACATCAGCATTGGTGAGTGGGAGCCCGCGCTATTGGATCCACGCAGTGCTTCCCATCCCTGCCATCAACGATACTCTGTTTACGAGTCCATTATGACAAAATGGAGTGGCCAATGACAGTCTGGCTGATAGCAACTATTCAAGTCATTCTGTCTAGTATCTTGCCCATAAAGGAGGTTTTCTGGTGGGAAATAATAAATGATACAAAGGCCTTCAAACTTCAGGCATACTCTCATAGGTCTGCTCACATGTCTGTTACTTTCCACATCTCCCTGTCTCTAACATTCTAATCTTTCTTCCTCTAAGCCTTTAGCAAACTATCAAGTCTCCGCCATTACCCATATGTATATACAGTCTTATACATCTCTTTCCATACTCTGTGGATGCCAGATACACCTGAGAAAGCTCTGCCCTCTGGGAGGATTTCCCCCATGTCTTCCTCTCAGGGCCATCCATGAATAGGGATGAAGTGCAACAGCAAACCATTTTTAATGAATCAAGTTCAGACTTTTCCCTTTCCTGTCAGGTGGACATAGAATCCCTCCTCACACAGTTAATTACGAACTGAAGTAGAGAAACTGAGACATTGGTAGATGACACGAACACATTCCTGCTCAATCCTGGACATACCACTTCCATCTTACAATGAATTTCCACTGGGCACACCTGGCCTTATGACTGAGCAGCTCTGACAGAACTGAGCTCATGTCACTTGATGTCCCATGCTCAGGTACTCCATATCTACTACAGCCCAAGAGTACACCAGGAGCCATTTTCTAAATAGTGTATAATATACTGCTACAAATGGCATGGCCTTACTGCAGAACCATTGTGGCCTTCCTTAAATTCCACATGGCCTCTTTCCCATCATACAATTACCTCTAATAGCATAGGCTCTACTGGATAGTATGAGCTAAGAGGCACCCTCAGCTTGCTACAAAATCCTTTCCTGCTCTGAATCGCTCTTAAAGCTGGCAGCCTTCCTCATCAATTGGAAAATGTGTGGGAGCAGTATTGCCAAATGTAGAATATGTTGCCTCCAGAACCCAAAAAGACATTGTGCTTCCTTCTTACTGATACCAGGAACAAGATGCAGTATTTTTTCCCTTTATTGAAGTAGATGCCCTAGCGTGCACCAGACTATGGGACACCTAAAATTTCACTTATGTTGTAGGACTCTGAATCTTTTCTTCCACTTTCTGGACTGTATGTGTTTTATCATGGCCTCCAGAGTATTTTGCATATTTTTTTCATTTGGTCCAAGTAACGAGATGTCATCAAAATTGTGGCCCAATGTCATCACAAAATATCCAAATGGCCCAGTTACCTTAGGACTATATTGTGGGAGGGTAAACTGTCAGACTGTATTGAGGGTGGGAGAGTAAGCATAGTCTTGGGACAAGACCATAAATGTATATTGTTGATCATTCCAGGTAAATGCAAACTGTACCTGGTCTTCCTTCTTCTTAGGAATAGCAAAGAGACTCTTTGCCAAATCAGTGGGCACATGTACCTGAGGACATATTAACCTGTAAAGTTTACCACATCTGACACATTAGTTATAATTGGGAAAATTACTTGGTTGAATGTGTAGGAATCCAAATCATTTTTCAGGATCATATGGTTTTTCTAAGTGCCAGAATAGTGAATTAATTAGGAATATGATGGATACCATCACGCCTGCATTATTTAGGGTTTTAATGGTGGCACTAATCTCTGCAGTTCTAGTGGAAAGTGCTATTATTTTTACTTAACTATCTTAAACATCAGGCAAGAGACAGATTCAGAGGCCTCCAACTGGTCTTCCTCATTATGAAAGACCTGATAGCATATTATATTATATCATATCATATTATTATTATATTATATTATGTTAGGTTATGTTGTTATGTTATGTTATATTATATTATATTATTATATTATATTATATTATATTATATTATATTATATTATACCCTGTCTTATAGTAAAATAAGACTGGGTCTTATATTAATTTTTGCTCCAACGCATTAGAGCTGATTGTCTGGCTAGGTCTTATTTTTGGGGAAACACGGTACTATGGTTCCTGATACCAACTATTTAGACAAACTAAACATTTATTTTGTTCAGTAAGATGCCTCCTGATGATTATCAAATAATCATCGTTTAGAACTAAGAATCCTGACTCTATCACTTCCTGGATGTGTGACATTATCAAGTTACTTAACCTCTCTAGGCATATTTTCTCATATGTAAATTAGGGATCTACCTATTGGGTTGTTGATATATAAAACTCCTACACTCATCATAAGGACTCAACTGTTCCATCATCATCTGTATCATCATCATCACTATGAAGAGAACCCATCAAATGTACAAACAAGCATTCTTATTCATCTGGCAGTTGAATTTCGTAGTGTGTATAAATTATTTTTCATTCTAATTTATAGCTACAGTCTTGTAATGTCAATTAACTGTTACTAGGTCTAAATACCCACATTGATCTGATAAAATATATTATTGAATACACAAACTTTGAGGCAGGATTTGGCCTTATGTTGCAGAAGGTAGATCTATGAGAACAAGCTATCCTGCTTTCACTGAAATCCATGTACTTTCAAAACTAAACACTCTCACATTCCTTTATACCTGGAAACCACAGTGGTTATCATAGGTCAGGCCCAAAGGGAAAATGACTAAGTAATCATGGCAGACTTTGCCATGTGAATAATACATTTCCTTTAGTCAAGAGAGCTGAATTTTTTTATAAGTATGTAAGGTCAAATAAGGCTTTGGAACTTACCAAAGAGCTTGGGAAAGGCAGCTTACTATCTTAAGTTAAAGGACAGTGCCACTAAGCAGCATTCTCAGAGTTGGCCTTTGGCAGTTCTTTCCACAACCTGGTAATGTTAGCATATGTTACTGTCCTGAGGGGAGAAATGGTTTTACAAGGAAAAGGTCTAGCTAGGTAACAAATCAATATGCAGTAGGTGGGAAGTGTATCACAATCACTCAAGACCCCTGTCCTGGATATCTTGCACTTGCATTTTCTGCCCTCCCCTGCCCTGCTCTATGCCCTGGGAGGTTGACCCATATAGACTCTGTCAATGAACTCCAATACCCTCCAGCTTCCTGTTGGGATGGTAAACGGCGGTACCAGTAGGTGTTCAGAGTGCTGGAGAAGAGTGAAGGGAGGGTCTGTTTAGTATTTTTTTCCTTTTGGCTCATTTCCTACCAGACCACGTGGTTTAATTATATCCTTATACCCATATCTTCTGCAGTAACCCTTTCCTACGGCTGGAGCGACTCTCTTCCAGGTTCCATCCACTTGCCTCTTCTGGCCTAGGGTGGTAAGGCCTCCTCTGCTGTCAGCTCCAACAAATGGCAATATCAGTGTGGCTTTCCCTAAAACTTGGCCACACCTTTGCAAATAGTTCCTTTATTAAATTCTCAATTACCTAATTTGAGTGTGCCTTCTATTTCCTGCTGGAACTCTGATTCATACAACACATTGAACAAATACTAGTCCCTTTCCGTTAAGTCCCTGTCTTCTCTCCATATTTGGATCCTGCCACAGTGTCCTAAGCCCCATGCCCCCTCCCAGTCCCTTCTCCATGTTTAGTCATCAGCCAATCTTAACACTGTCAATTCTTACAACAGTATCCATTTACCACAATGGAATTACTTCTGAGATCTAAAAAGTGATTAGAAAAATCGTAATCAATCCATTTCCTCTCAAACTCTCACTTGATATAAATTAACACATGAGACTGAGGTATTCAAGATGAACTTCTTTTTATCTTCAGTTATCTCTGAATGTTTTAGCCTCCCTGCCTGAATTCTGGTGGAAAATAGGTCATTTCTGCTGGGATCAATTCTTAACTTTTTTCACTCTTTCCCCATGTCAACTCTGCCCTTGCTATGGTCACAGGAAAGCCTGACCTAATTAATCTGTCTGTGTCCTGAATTCCCTGATCATGATCTCTGATTCCTCTCACTGCTTGACTGCTGAAGTAACAGAATCAATTGCAAAACCCACTGGACCAAGGGTTAGACAAGTTGTGGCCTAGTTTTAACTTTGCCACTAACCAACTATGTGACTTGAATATGTCATTTCCTTCCCCCGGGACAGCCATTTCCTTGTTTATAGCAGAGAAACTTCCAGCTACACAAAAAGGCTTCAACTTTCACCTTTTAGCATGAATCCTCTAACTTCTTCTAATCTCCTTCCCTTGCTATGTTCCTGAAGCTCCTGTCTTTGGTTCACTACAGTAATGTTATATCCTTTCTTCTTAACCATGGCTTTATCACTGCCATATGTGTGTACATATTTACGCTTAACTTAAACATGCGTGTGTGTGAGTGTACACACACTTCCACATACCCACACATGCGGGATCACCACACTGCCCTATTGATCATGTCTTTAAGCTACAATTTATGATGAAAGAGGAATCACCGGACTACATGGTATATCTAACCAGACTCACTCCCTGTCCTATCAATTACACACACACTTTCCAAAAGCATCATGACACTTCAGTCTGCAAAAGATGTCAGCTTTTCACCCTTTATCTGATATATGCAAGGTTTCCAGAAAACATATTGTGGGGCCCTCTTGTAAGAGCCAAGTATAAAACCTAGCAAAGAACAGAGCTGTTAAAAGAATCAAGTTTCTTCTCCTCAAATGATATCACATGTAATAATAATAATAATAAAACATAAAATAGGCATGTTGATTTAAAAGAGGCACAGAGAGATGAGAATGCTCACTCAGGTTATGAGTTTCACAGGGCTCTGGTTTCCATACATACTCTATGCCACTGTAGTAGCTTTCCTGCCTCTTAACTGAGAGGCGAATCACTACCTCAAAGAATCTAACCGTCTGGCCACCTTGTGGCCCCCTGAATATAGAGGTACACCTTTTCAGTTTGAAGTCCATAAAAATGTGCAAGAGACAGAGACCCAAGTACGTGCGTCAGGTCAGAGTGGAGCAAAGATTATAAACAAATTCCCCTTGACCTCCATACCAGCAGTTAGTTGTTTTTCCCATCCAAATCACAACATTCAAAAAGGCTGTGAGCATGGTTTGCTAGAGACTTTTGAATGTGTTATCCTGGCCAAATGTTTAAATTCCAAAGAATAAAAATTGTGTTTGCTATCATGCTCCTCATGTGAAAATAACCCCCAGACCTTCTGGTGAGGGTGGGGATTTACGTTACTTCTTGCCTTTGGTTCAGATACAGGAACATGCACATCATCGTTTGACTTGGTGGGGTTAAGCATCCATGACACAGGAAAGAGTAAACTCCTGTACCCATATGTACTGACCCTGGGTAAACCGAGTTGCTACTTCTGGAAAGCAGAGTCCCTTTCTTTCCTCCCACTCGCATCCCAAGATAGACAGAGACCACAAACCCTTTGCTCTCCATCTCACCTCATTCATTTATTTATTTTTTACTTTCCTGATATTGATGTTTACTTACTAGTCATAAAGTTTTTTTAATAATAATGCTAAAAGGTATATAACAAAGAACAACAGTCCCCTGACTCACCCCTCCCTCACTCACCACCATCCTTTTTCCCCGAAACAACCATTTCCAGCTCTTTTAGCTGTTCTTCTGGTATAAAACTATTTTAAAACACTTTGCTTGTATTATTCTTTTCCACTTTCGATTTTAACCAACATAGATCGATTTCTCACTGTGGTAGAGAATACTTTAGCTCATTTATACCACCATTTCCCATACCCCTACTAACCTTTCCCACAGTTTACCATTCAGATTTATATCATCATTTAATATATACATTAGTGTGGCTACTGAATATTGATCACTGCTGTGAAAACTATTAGGCATGATTACATTTCCTTTCTCACAGAAACTTTTGCTTTTGCTGGGGTTTGCTTAGTTTTCTAGGCTCTCATGACCAGGTCTTCCTACATTTTCTCAAAACCCCTCAATACAATTTTCCATGTTTTCAAATATATAAATTAAATTATTTAATTACATTTTGTTCTTGCCCTCTCTTCTTGCTTCAGACTGAATGCTCACGTTCCAGTTCTGCTGCAAAGCTTATGTCCTAGGGTTTTCCTTCTTGTCATCCTGGAAATTCCCCTCATCACTTTCCCCTGTTGCATTTCCTATTTTCTAAATTGCATGTCTTCCTCCAGTAGCTTCTAAGAAGCATGGGAAGAAGATTCCTTGAAAACCTAAATATCTGAAAGTGTCTGTCTTTATGTTATCCTTTCATCTCTCCGGTATATAATTGTGTTGGAAATCATTTTCTCTCCAAATTTTGAAGGTTTTCCTCTGTCATGCCCTGTATTGATTCCAACATTGCTGCTATTGAATGATGCCATCTTAGTTTCTCATCTTTTGTGAGTTGTGTGTTGCTCTCTGGAAGGCTTCGTCTTTGTCATTTGAATGTGTCCTAGTTCTGGTCATGGTTTTAGAAACTAAGTGGACTTTTGCAACATGGAAATTCATGTCCCTTTGATTGTGGAAAAATTTTATGGTATTTTTCTTTAAAAATGTCTTCTCTTTCCTGTTTCTGGAAATCCTGTTACTTTGGGTCTTTCTCTAATTTCTGTATGAATTCTCTAATTTTCTTAAGTATTCTCTCCTATGAATATTTCTGCATCTTTTCCTCGACATGCTAGGGACAATCCTTGCCTTCATCTTCCATGCCTTTCACTCCCTTCTAGTAGTTTTTAATAATGTTTGCCATGAATTTACTTTCCAAATTTCATTTCTTATGGTTCATCTTTGCAGTACCATTTTCTCTTCATTTCATAGATGCAATATCTTCCCTTCCCTCTTCTAGTCCCTGCATCATCTGTCTTTCTCATAATCCTATTATTTGATTGTTTATGGTCCAGGACTTCATGTTACTCCACACACCCTAAATGCTGGAGTATCCCAGGGCTCAGTCTTCAGACTTCTCTCCTCTCTCTGAAAATACTTTCTTGGTTATTTCAACAAGTCTCATGGCTTTAGATATAAAACTGACATTTCCCAAAATTATATCCTACATTGCTTGAACCAATGACTAGGTTGCTTCTGGAGCCTAGGAGAAAGCTGAGATAACAGGCTTGATATCAAGTGATTAGATATGCAAAACTCAGTTAAAATGATCTTCAAAAGAGGCTGCAGGCCACAGAGCCCAAAGAGCTAACATGAGCTACCACAGAAGAGAAGCAAACAGCTCTGCAGAGTTCTAAGGGGAGGCTAGAGGGCTTGCACAAAGATGGCAATAGCATTTCTAGCCCTCTTACAATGTGTAGTTCTAAAAAGAACTCCAAAAACACAGGGCTAAGAAACCTGTCCCATTTAGAATACCGAATGGTGGTTCTCGGGCTGACTCCAAGTTTCCCCAACAAAGAAATAATAGGTTCCAAAGAGAATGCACAAAGATGGCTCCCAGAGAGGGAGAGAGAGAGAAAGGGGGATGGAGGCGGGAAGAGAATGAGAATGTAAAGCACACACCTCACTTGGCCAGCAAAAAAACCCACGTGTTCAGAGACATCAGAGGGGAACCCGAGCTCTGCAAGGGCCTCACTGTCCTCATGCTCGTTTCTGACCACTTTCTTCCTCAGATCCAATAACCCTTTTCATCTCTTTCAAGCTGTCTGGAGGGAGCCATAAAAAAGCAGGCCTGACAGATGCTCATGTCAGCTCAACACTGCCAAAAGTGTACATCCAGGCCCAGCACTCCCTGACGTGTCACTGAAGGTTTCAATTGGGTATCCTCCCAGGGCAAGCGAAGTGGGCCCTTTTGAACCCACTGGGGCCTTATAAAGAAGGAGCTCCCAGGAACTCCCCCATTCAGAGAAGGAGTTCTATGTCACCACGTTTGCTAGATCCTCAAAGAGCATACAATGGGAGTTTCAAGGAGAATAAAACAAAGCAAAACATGGGAAAGCCTCAGAGACTGCAAGAGTGCATGCTTTCAGGAGGGAAAATCTGTTTTGACATTTATGAGGCACTGGCTGCCCGTTTTTCCTTTTTTTTTTTTTTTTTAAGGGACTCTTAGAGAGTCAGATGATAATGTGCTAGAAAGTATTAAAAAACAACTAGTTAATTTGTTTCCCAGTTTCTTCTTTCCTGATATCTAGTCAAAATGCCAGAGGTAGGGGAAAAGAAGAGGAAAGGGAAATTTGAAAAATTATTCTCCGTTTTGAAAGAATTGGGAGACTTTGCCGTAGGATGGCAGTAGCCACAGGGACACCCAGGCATCCTCTTCTCTGCAACTGTCGCCTCCAGAGATGAGGCAGGTGCCGCTGTTCTCAGCAGCCTCCTGCCTTCAGGTGCTTCTCCACAGCCGCATTGAACGCTGCTTCTAAGGCCCAGTCAGAAACCTCAGCTGTAAAACCAAGCTGCTCTCAGACCTTTTGGCTAAACACTTGAAATACTTTTGCCTCAAAAAGCAGTGTTACACTTTCAACCCTACCTAACCATCTGTTTCTTCAGTTCTGGGTTCATGGCCACTTCATATGTCACCCCTACAGCATCCATCATGGCCCTTTGCCTAAAACACATGCTCAACAAAGCCTTTCTCAATGTGCGTGTGTATGTGTATGTGTGTATACACACACATACACACACACACACACATACACAGAGGGTGCCAAAAAAATGTACACACATTTTAAGAAAGGAAAAAAGTGTATTAAAATTGTATACTCAATATACACCGATAATAAAAGATGAATACAAGTCATATGTATACATTTTTTTGGCATCCACAGTGTGTGTGTGTGTGTGTGTGTGTGTGTGTATATATATATATGTATATATATATATGTATATATACATATATATATGTAAAACGAAGAGCTCAGGGGTAGCTCCACAGGTGCACTGGTGAAGAGTGAATGTATGGCGGGAGTGGGGAGTTGTCCAGACACTGCTTTATAAAAGTGGAGACCATGGCTTTCTGGAGGAAATCCAGTACATTCCCATGTTACCAAACCATTAAGAGAGGCTTCCAGGACTCTGACAACCATGGCATCACCTGACTTAAAAATAATAAAAATGTTCCCAATGTGAATTTCAACAAAGACCATGACCATGAGACAAATGCAATGCAGTCGGTCATCAGGGCAGGGCAGTGGCTAAGCAACCTGGGGCCAAAGGAGTTTTAACACATTCACATGCCTGGTGCTCCACAGAGCAGCATACATTTAAGGAAAAAACGCAGCACAGAGGGCAGGAATACAGGCCTCGAGGGTGCCTGTCACACACACTCTGTAACCTTGGGCAGGTCCAACAACCCACTTCATACATGAGGCCTTCAGGGACTCACCTGTCGATGAAGAACTGGACTGAAGGACTCTAAAATCCCTTCCAGCTCTAGAATTCAATGATTTTTCATCTGTTCCACATCAGAAAAGCATTTTACCTCTGTTGAAAATGCAATCATTCTCAAAACAATTTTTTTTCCATGTCTTCAAAATTCTTTGAACTCCCTGAAGATTTAGCAGTGCCAAGCAACATATGACTTTTTCGGTGGCCCAAACTTCCCTCTGGGCACCTCCTCCCAAATCCCTTAATTTCATCCTCTTGGTCCCTAGCAGCCCTTCTGGGTCCCCCAGCATCATAGCCACACTGTGTCCCTGCCAGCCTCTCGTTAACATATGGTCTCCCTAACTCACAGAATTGTCTGCCTTGCTTTGGGTAAAGCTACTAGTAAAAAGTTCTGAAATAGAAACCAGATGCATACTCGCACCTTGGGATGCATGTATTTTGAAGATGAAACTGCCACATCCCTTCCCAGTTGGCTTCACCTCTTTTTTCCCCACCTGGTCATGTGGTGTGCACCTGCGATACATTGACAGGCTTTAGATTACAACATGAATGGTTATATCAGGTTCCAGGATGGCCTTGGGTTTTAATCCCAGGTGAGTTGTGCATGCATCAAGGGTTTTTATTCCCACCTCATCTTTATGGTTCTCATAGCTTCCTCTTGCACTCAAACTAATATTTCATGTGGACAAACAAGTCTCTTATTCCCCTTCTATCTTCCAAACCTTTTTCTTTTTTTTCTTATGTTTGTTTGTTCTGTTTCGTTTTGCAAATTGGTTTCCGCCTCCTCTTCATTGTCAGTAGAAATACTGTGGTATGAGGCAAACACATGCTATGAGGATATCACTTCCACTGTCAGATAACTCACCTCTTTTGACAGATTGCCTCAGACTGGAAGAATGTTTTCGAGCCTACAGGCTAGCGGAAACCTCAGCCTTAAGAGTCCATCTCTCCTGTCCCTGCCCCAAAAAGCCTAATAAGCAAAGAAAAGTGGAAAAGAAACCACAGGGCTCTAAGTCATCCCATGAAACTCAAATGGCAGAGAGCTAAAGAAGTCAAGACCATAGACAAATGATCTAGAAGTATAGTGACCAGATTTTCTGAACCAAAACTTAGGATTTGATTTGGTAAACGTTGTGAGACTAGAATAGAATTTGAAACTACAGTTGACCCTTGAACAACACTGGGGTTAGGGGTGTCAACTCCCTGTGTGGTCGGAAATCCATGTGTACATTTGACTCCCCAAAGAACTTGAGTTGCCCCATGGTATCCGTGGGGGATTTGTTTTAGGACACCTCGTGGATACCAAAATCCAGATGCTGAAGTATCCTGTATAAAATGGCATAGGTAAATGCATACTGTTGGCCCTCCACCCAGAGACTCCCAACCACGGATCAAGAACAGTACAGGTATTTATTGAAAAAAATCCACATATTAGTGGACCTGCACAGTTCCAATCTGTGTTGTCCAACAGTCAACTATATAAACATTTGGGAGACTCTAAACTGTAAGATCACATATATTTAAAGTCACAGACTGAAAAACGTGGCCCATAAAGTTTAAGTCAATAAACTATTTTAAGCACCTATTATGTGTCAGTTATTGTCTCCTTGTCTTTGCTAATTTCTCTTCTTGTAATCCAGAGGTCAAGTGACAACCCTGTAAGAACGCAAAACATTGGATACCTTTCCCTCCTGTTGTAGCCATACATTCTTTGCCATTCATCCCGTGAGGAAGTGAGGCTATTTCTCCTCTCCCTGAAGCTAGGTTGGACTTTGGCTTCCTTTGATCCGTATGATATTTTAGAAATGATGATGTATAGCTCTCTGAGGTGGGGCCCTAAATGACCTACAATTTTCATTTTTGTTTTAACACTCGCTCTTAGAGCCTCTTTGGGCTATCATGTAAGAAGCCCATACAATGTTGACAAGCCCCATGGAATAAGACCAAAGAACAGTAGCCAAGAATCCCAGCTGAGCTCCCAGCTGGTAGCACCAACTGCCAACCATGTGAGTGAGCGACCTTGGATGAACCAGGACAGTCAAGCCTCCAGAAGATGCAACCCCATGGAACATCACATGGAGCAGAAGAACTTCCCAGCTGAGTTCCATCAACCCACAAAATCATGAGAGAGAATAAATCACAGATTTTCTTTTAAGCTACTATGTTTAGGATGGTTTGATCCATAGTGATAGAAAGTGGAAATGCTGTCTTTTTTCAAACTCAATTATCGTTCTTTTAGTGTGTAATTTATTTATGTCCTTCTATACTCAGTCCCATGTATATTCATATTGTATTTAGCTAACACATAGATCCTCACCTGCAAACCTACCTTTTAGTGGCACAGGAGAACTGAAAAATGCTTTAAAATTTATATTTTTCCTGACACTCTCCCCCCAGGTGTCTCCATGAGAGGAGAGTAGGACAAAAATTTATTTCCCCACTGATATTAATTAGTCACTACCCTTAAAAGATTGACATGTCTACAGTCAGGTCAAGCTTAAAGCAGAGGCAAATTTATCCGGAAGCTAATAAAGTTGAAGCTCATTTGCCCAGGTCTTTTCCAAGGCCCTAGGCAGGGTCCATAAGACATTGTAAAATTTGGAAAAGCAAAATATGTTAACTATAAGCTGCTTAGGCCACTGTCTGCTTCCAATCTAGCTACTTCTCTGTTCATGTCCCCTACTGAAAGAGTGGCTTCCAAGTGATCACAGATATTTTGGGGATCTGATGAAAGGGAATTTTAGATGGGCATAGATGTTGTTTGGGCTCAGGAAGATACACTTATGTGGTTTGCAGTCACTTCTGTGTCTAGTTAAGATATTGCTAGCCATCCTGATACAAGAGCAACTACCAGGAATTCTCTTACAGCCCAAAATGCCAATTCACCCTACATATGACAAAGATGCAGGACAAAGGTCATGTCACCAGGTAAATACGACCTGTGGTGCCCAGCACTGAACGAATTGGAGAGTGAAGAAGAGACATGATTTGAGATGTCCACTGCCAGATGTTGGTTTGTGGAACATTCTGCCAATCACCAAATGTATAAAATTGTAAGCAGAAGATTAAGGGATTAGGTTCTTATTGATACAGTGAAAATGGAAGTGCTCTCCTTTCAGGAACAAACTTCATAATGCACCGATGTCATCATAAACACATCATGTATTTTTTTGTTGTACTTCTTCTTTGATAGTACTTATATGAAATTAAATCTAACATAATTCCTGGGATTGTAGGATACAATCTTGACCAGTGCTACAGAAAGGAGGGCATCTTTGTGTAAAGTCACATAAGTCTATGTTTATCATTACTATTTACCAATAATAATAATCAGATTGTGATCAACCATTCTGTAAGACATAAAACTTCGTAGTTTCCCTATAGAAAGTTTCCTTACAGAGCCAAAAGAAAAGGCAAATCAAAAGATGCCACCAAACAATGTAGGGGGAAAAATATCAGAAAGGTGCACTAGGGAAATAAAAATATTATGTCAGTATTATGTACACATTCCAGGCAGAAAAAAGAGAGAGGGTAAAAGGCCAAGGGTGCATGTCAGGTGCCCCTCTTCCAGAAGCCTTAACCAGCAAATTCTTCTGACTTCTCATTGGCTAGAAGCAAGTCACATGGCCACCCTAGGCAAGAAGTAAAAATACAGTATTTCTTTTGTTAAGTTTTTGTTCGTTTTCTGGCCATGTTGTTATTCTTCCCGCCCAAAATCCAGATTCTGGGGCTAAAGAAGAATGGGAAAATGGATACTGGGTAAGCAACCAGCATGTCTACCTCAGAGTAAAAATCTAACCAGCCTCAGGCAATGGAAGTATTTCTGTTTACTAATTATCACAAGCAAATGGTTTGCTTTATTTTCAGTTCACTAGACAGTTCTATCATTCAGTAACCTGATGGTGTCTTGCAATATTTAGAGAAGACAGCTCATAAGCCACAATGGGTCAAAAACAAACTTCCAAAGAAAATCCAGCAGTTAGAGCTACTCTTTGGCTTGTTCCCGCTCCCTTCCCAATTACAATTATCCATATTAAAGTATTTGAGAAATTAACAGAGACAGCCCTACTAGTGTACTGATTGTCTTTCCTGAGTATTTCCTTAATTCCAATGGTCAAAGAGTATTACTTGGTGAGATACTTTTAAGTTCGCTCTCCATTAGGAAATAGTCACTCCTTTGCTCTGCTCAAGATCTTTAATTTGCCTATTAAATTGAGAATTAAGTTGACTTAATTGAGAATTAAGTATGACTGCATGCACCACAGATCATGAAGTTGAGGCCCAGGGTAGCCCAATTGACATATCTTGTTTGGTCCACATTGTTTTAAAGATAATTTAAGAAGTCATTGACATTCAAGTACCAGAACTATGACTCAGATTTCTTGGTGTCTTCTTTTTCTTGACTAGTCAGAAAGTATAGCCCCTCTGGCTTGCATTTACACATAACAACTACCAGCTGTGGCTAGTCGTGACTCACCCTTCGGCAGAACCTGCACTTTTCCACTTCAGGCAGCTCCAGCCTGACCCATCGTCTTAGAGTATCTGTCTGGCCTCTGCCTAGGGGTGTCTGGATTTATGAACCTCACTTATTCCCATATTTCTCACTATAATAGAAACATATTTTTAATTGTTACGATTATTTCAGGAATTTACGTGAATCCATTCATCAATGGCTTCCCTATGAAACATAACAACAAGTAGTAGACAAATAGTTCATGCCCTGAGAAGATCATAAAATCTACAAGTGTAGGAAACATAAAAGGAACACTTCAAAGAAGTAGTTATAGTAAGCATAAAGACGTATACATTTAGTGGGACAGACAGTAAGTAGAAGTGATAATTCCATGGTAACTAGGGATGAACACATATTTCTTTTGTAAGAAATAAAAATAATGTAACCAAAAAAAAAAAATACCCAAATAAAGACCATGTTTCTTCACTCATCCTTACACAGCATCTGTCTTTATTGTCAGCCAAATTCTGATACATTCTATTATCTTAGCGGAGTGGACACTCCAGCCTACCAGTAGGGCAGGTGTTCTGATATTAAGCTAAAGGAGAAGCCCCAGACACATATGGCCAAAGTGCGTTCAAAAGAAAATTGTCCAGTTCTATACTGGAAACTGTTCTAGGACAACAGCTCATTTGCTGCCAAAATGTTACCTTTTCTTTAGGGAAGTGCATGCAGGAGAGAGGTAATATGTTTCTCTGACTTTTTGTCATTACTTGCCAAACTGAGCAATGATTTATATATTTATATGTTTCAATTGTCACAACAACAGTTAACATTGAGTACTTCCAATGTGCCAGTTACTAGGTTAAGAAAATCACAGATACTATCTCATTCACTTAAATCTTCATAAAGACCCCATTATAGAAATGAGGGGGGAAAAACTGAGGCAAAGAGGGTAAAGTAACTTGCTCCAAAGCTTTGGACACTTAGGAAATGATGAAGTCATATTGAATCCAGTTTGTGTGATAAGAATATCTATCCTTTACCATTGTGAAATAATTATAGCAAGAAATACTATTTGAAAAATACTTTGCAAGTTAGAAATGTCTTAATATACATTAGTTCATTTGACCCTAATGATACTGAAGAAGGTATCGCTTGCTTCAAAAAAATAAAAATGTGATAATTTTTCTTTCTTCAATGGTAAAAAGACTAAAGAGCAATGGTTGAACGTGAACCATTTTCCAAGCACTGTGACAAATATGGACAATAGACAAGAAGAATAACATACCAGCCTGATTTGATATACTCTTAGATCACCACTAATGCAAGAATAAAGAGCTCTTTATAATTCCTGGGAGAATTAAATCAATGTTTTAACAAAAATACAGCTAAAATTGCAAAGGGAGCATGGAGGACGGTGTGATCCTGTCCAAAGGCCGGAATTCAAGGAAGACTTCATAGAAGTGAAGGGTAGGATTTATACAGACAAGGATGGGAGACTGACAGGTTTCTAGGATAAGAGAACAGCATAAGAAAGGACACGTACCTGTATGAAAAATACAGGGCATGTTTGAGAAATGATTCAGTGTAGTCTGGAGCAGGTCAATAAGAGAACAGAGTGGGAGAAAACTAGAAATGTCGGGTGGACCTGAGTGGTAGGGGCACTGGAAACAACGTTGAGTAATTGGAGAGCCATGCATGGTTTGTGTGGTGGGCACGAGCACCAGCCAACGTGTATTTAAGGGTCATGTCCAATCAGCAACGTGATGGATGGACCAGATCAGAGGTGAGGAGCCTGGACACTGGGGCCTCCCGAAGCTATCCTAACTTAGTAGTAAAGTCTGGGATCTAACTGAAAGTTGGAAAGATAGAATGCCACTTTCCTATCACTATTTGCAAACATTCAGCCACTAACTTGCTAGTGGCTGAAAGCACTCAACAGTTTCCTCTTTAGCTTTCCTCAGTTGCATAAAGCAATTAACCTAATTTGGAAGAATCTATATATTTGGCCTTGAAACTTAGTCAAGCTAGTTTTGTTTTTGAATGAAAAACAAAAATTCTGAACAATTTTTGTTTGTTTGTTTATTTGTTTCCCTCTATTAGTCTTTATGAAAAAGGTGTGCACACCACTGTCCTGAACTAGCCTAAGGAAAGAGGCAGAGAGGCCAGTCAGGAAATTGTTGCAATCGTTTTGGTTTGAAAAGACCAGCATCTGAACCCGTAGAATTCTGCCCAGTGTCTATGTGTCATGCATGAGGCAGATGAGGCGTTACCCCCACACAGCCCTGTGAGGTTCTATGCCTGTCCTGACACCATGAATAAGAGAACATAGGCTCAGAGAGGTTCCAGAGCTTGCCTGAAATCGTAGAACAATGACTTCACACCGGGATCTGTCTATTTCACAGCCTTGCTCTTCTCCAAGATGGGAGAGCATTGCCCAGCTAGGACGATGGCAAATGGACGAAGATATATAACACAGGTAGTGCCGACTGGCCTTGATGCTGAGTTGGGTGTGGAGTGGTGAGACGAAGTCACTGTGTTTGCCATGCTAAGGAATCTAGGCCACACACTGTAAGGGGCATAAAGCCATTAAAGAATTTGAAGCAAAAGTGTGATGTGATCAGATTATTGGAAATTATTGAAAGAGTCTACTTAAGACATGCTGTAGACCTGGCCTAAGGAAGTTATACCTTGGAACATTTTTTTTTCTGAAACAAAAATTGCCAACAGCATCACTCTGAATCGGGATTTCTCAACCTCGGCACTATTAACATTTGGAGCCAAATAATTCTTTGTGGGGTGCTGTCCTGAGCATTGTAGGACGGAGAACAGCATTCCTGGCCTCTGCCACTAGACACTTGTATCACATCTGCTCCCTGCAGTTGTGACAACCAAAAATGTCTCCACTCACCCTACCACCGTAGGGTGAGAGAGCCACTGCCTGGAAAATGACCATAATAATAATTGTAAAATGTTTGATCAAGGCCTAAACATATTCAATACTTATAAATAAATAACAGTAAGAGACAAATTATGGCAATACTGAAGGTTGGGATCCCACTGACTAATGCCTGTGGGGAAAAAATGAGGCTGAGGTTGGCCTGACAGCAGGATTTCAGGGTCAGGGCTGCATGAGCAGCTCAGATAAGTGACTCTGATGTATCAGCCCGCACTCAATCTATTTCTGTGTCTGAGGCTGAATGAAGTTCTCATCTGCATAGATCTGACTGGATGGCCCTGTGATTGCTCTATTCATCTGTTCATTTACAATCTCTTTCATGCCAGGGTTTCCTGACTACACTCATAACCCAGCAATCATCCCAGCTCTATCAAGCAGGATAATGCGGCTTTGCTTTAAGCTGAGGTACCGCACAGAGCATAAGCAGGAGATTTAGATTCAGCTGAGGTTTCTGATAGTTGAGAACACAGCAGGAGTTACCATTTAGGCAACAAACCCCACAAGATCCAGGATTAGTGTTTCCTCCAGTTGCAAACACGCTCCTTTTCATGTTTCCTTCGATCCTTTTCATTAAGTTAGACCTTTCGTGCCAAGTCCCCCTGGATTCCCCCTGGCTTCTGTATTGGGTGGCATTTGATAGCTGATAGATGAAACACCTTAATGCGTATGATCGCAGCCCCCCTAGGAATCCGTCCCCCGTTGGGTCTCCCAGCAGCACTATTCTGTACACTGCTGAGAAGAATCAACTTCCTAGAAGGAAGGTGTATCCTTGTCATCGGCAATGGAGGGGAGGACATCATTCCACTAAGAGATTTTGTTGCAACCAGGCGAAAGCCACTCATGGGATGCGCCACTTACCCCGTGCCCGGCGAAGCACGCCAATGGATCTTCTACCCCTGTCGGTACAGTAATCACGCTCCCACCCTCACAGAGACCCACGACACCGCGGCTGGCTCCCACCCCCACCCAGGCATGGAGTGATGGCAGAAGCATATGAGAAAGTCAGTTGACTTCCTGACCCTACCCAATCATTTGGTGGCTGTCACAGGGATACCAAATGTGAAGCAGAAGGTTGTCAGAGATGAGCTGGGCTCCGAAAGGAGTTTTGAAGGCACGAGAGAGCCTAAAGAGCCTCTAGGGATCCATCCATCTTCCCAAGGAGCCCTGTGATCTGCACTTTAAAATCAGGTGTGCCATCTTGAGAAACCATCCCACATTCCGAGCGAAATTAGTTTAATGTTCCCATATAAAAAGGTCCCAAGCCAGGTGGAGGATCATTATATGAGCACACACCGTGGAACTAAAAACGTTTGCATGCTGCTGGAAGGAATTTATGGGGAAATTTATTACAGATCCCCTTCTTATGTAAATTGTGTCCCCATATGATGAGTTCGGTGAAAGCAGGAAGGGCAGGAAAAGTTATTTGGGCCAACTATCATTAGCGTTTCACCTTTGAGAAATAAGATATTCTTCATCCAGATAGTCTCATGAGCCCCAAAAAGGGGAAGGAAGGCAAAAGAAAAATCCCAAATCTTTTGTAAGGATAACTCCTTTGACTTTGTGGGAACTCCACCTATTTCTAAGTTCTTCCTGTAAACTAGGCTAAACTGAAGACTAGGGCAAAATGAATGAGGGTCTGAGAAGTGGCACAGGCTGGCAAATACCACACAGCTCAGGGGCAGGAGTGTCTACAGCATTTCAGATTCTTTGTCTTCCATTCTAAGTTCTTAGAGAGTAGGATCCTTTTTACACCGCAGGCCCCTGAGACCACAGACATGACAGGGAACAGGACAGGACAGCACAGTGGAAAGCCAAAGCATGGACTTGGCAGCTAAAGAGACCCAGAGTCTAATTCTGGCCCTGTCATTTGCTAGCAGGCAATTCTAATAATAGAGAACAAAAAACAAAAACAAAAAAATAACAACAACCAGACTAGGTGACTCCTGTCCTCCGCGCCTCCACTGGCACCCGTTTCACCCAAAGCGGAAGCCACTGAATTCACCACAACACTCTCGAGAGCCCAGTCCCTTCTCTGTCCAAACACACCACTGCCCCTCTCCTCCTGCACTCCACTCCCACCACCATGGCCTCTGTATTGTTCCTGGAACTTGCAGAGTACACTCCTGTTTCAGGGCCTTCGCACTAGTTGTCCCCTCTTTCTGGAATGTTCTTCCCTAGATCCTCACACTTTCTTCAGGTTTTTTCTCACATGTCACCTTATCAGTGAGGGCTTCCCTGTATACAATGGGGCCCTCCGCTCACCCGTCCCCACCCTGCACCAGGATTTCCTATTCCCCTTGTCCTGCTTAATTTTGCTCTGTAGCACTTATTACCAACTAAAATAACATATAGTCATTTGTTATATATTGTCTGCATCCCACATAAGGGAGCAAGCTCCATAAAGGCAGGGGTTTTATCTACTGTATTCACTGCCATTTTCCTGGAACCTAAAACTATCCCTGGCATGAGGCAGTACTTACATGGATGGATGCAACTGACCACCTACTATGTCTCAGACACTTTTCATAGGCAAGTTTCTCTGAGCTCACTGCCAAGCATATACATTCTACTGCTTGGACACTCACAGTCATTTCTACTGCTATACTGTGGGGTAGGAGGAGTGGCTTAGTGTAAAACATGACATTTTTGTACATGCGTGTAGGTGTGTATGTATGTATGTATATGCATGTGTGTGTGTACAAGTTAATTCAATCTATACCTTACAAACAGCATTTAAAATTCCTATATCAAATCTCAGTACTCCAGGAGGGATGGTTAACTAGAATATGAGGGAAGCTAATTATTGGTAAAATCAGAGAATTTCAATATACGTGATTAGTTATAAACACTGTACAGGCTCCACTGCCCTGAAGGAAACAAAGCATAAAGATCTGCCTAGCGCCATCAATTCAGTGCTCTGCTCAAGGTGCTAGCCTGCTTGTCCTGGCTCCCTCCACGTCACAGCTGCCCTATGAGTTGACAAGCCATGAGGGTGCTGGTCCGGCCATCTGAGTAGTTTTGCATCTGCTGCAGAGTCTTCCATGCAAGCTGTTAGCTGGAGCACCAAGGGTAGAACTACAGAACTGGTTGTAAACCTGTCTTGTGCTGGTGGCTAAATGTTTGTCTACTTGTTAGAATTTGAGTTTGCTTTCATTGTAAAAGTCTTAGGTTGAGTTTGCCCACAAACACATCCTGAGAGAGGGATTTAAGTACCAGTAGTTTATTTGAGGGATGCAGGAAGCATGGGTACGAGTGTGGAATACAGGGGAAGGGAGGCAACTGATAAAGGGGACATTATCAGGCCAGCTACAACTGTGGCCTCCTGGAGCTTAATCCCACAGAAAACCTCTGAGGAATTATGCAAAATGGACACCTCACAATTATCCCCACCCAACATGAGCAGGAACTGGGGTATTTATATACTGACCCTCAAGAGCCATTGCTTGAAGGCTGCTCCTATGGCCTGGAACGCACATGAACGGACTGGCCTTGCTGGACTCTGGAGAAAAGCCCTCGGTCACAAGAATGCAGAGACTGATAGTAGGATCTTGACAGGGGACACTGAAATGTGCCCTGACATCTAAGGGCTATGGGCAAGGTACTGACCGTGTCTGTACATAACAACTCACCTGCCTGTACGATCGGGGAGAAGGAAGAGGAGAAGACACAAACACACCGAACGCATACACTAAGTGTGTGCTTCTCTCTACCCTACGTAGTCCGTACACACCAAAAGAACCTGCTGAATATTTTTCATTGGCCGATATGGAACATAGTCCAGTTTTAAACATCCACCTTAAGGTTTTTACATCTGCTGTTCCCACTGCCTGGAATGTCTGAAGGCCATTCTTTAAGGGACACTATCTTTAAAAGTTGGTAACAAAAACCTATAAGCAGTTTACTGCTGTCTCGTTTCCTCTGACACCTCTTTCGGCAAACTTAGCTTTCTGGAAGTCCCTCCAATGCAAAAGCACACACAAGGCAAGCCCCAAGCTTTATCACCCGAAGTACCCCTCTAGAAGGAGAGTTTTCAAAAGAGTTTCTAACGGAGGAAAAACTCTCCTGCTCTACCCAAATGTTCTGCCTCCAGGAGGGGAGGGGAAAAGGGTAGGTTATTCCTCTTTGATGCTTGTCAGATGCCCATTCTGAATAGGGTGGAGTCAAAAGGGAAGAACAGGAATGGAATGTCTTTCATACCTGAGCTGCTGCTATTAATCACTGTATCAGTTATCTACGGCTGCAATAATGCCGTGTAACAAACAACCACATAGCTTCACTGACATATAACAGAATGTTTCTTACTTGTGTGTCTGAAGTCAGTTGGGGTCCGCTGGCTATTGGCTACGACAACTGGGGCTCTCTGCTCCATATGGCTCTCGTGTTTCAACAGGCTCATCCAGACAATTCTCATGCCAATGGCAAAAGAGCAAGCCCAATCTCACGAGCGCTTTTCAAACCTCTATTTGCATCCTATTTTCTAACATCCTATGGGCCCAGAGCAGCAGTTTGCTGAGACTGGCTCCTCCAGCTTGCAAAAGCTGGTTTTTAAATATTCAGAAACTTTGTGAGTCCGGTATTACATCGCTGGTAGACTGCAATTTTAAAAACCAGCTAGCACTACAAATCAGGATTTTTTTTTTCCAGAGAGCGGGTACATGACTGACCCAGAATGAGCCAGTTGGCTGAGGTCAGAGGGAAGGGGTAAGCCAGAGTGACCCACCCAGCGTGGAAGGGCTCTATAAAGTTACATGGGAAAGTGAGTGGGTTTGGGGAGAGGCGAAGAATTGGGGCCCATTTCTGGAATTATCACAGGTACTCAGCCACGCCAAAACTGAGTTCTTTTCCAGGCTCCACTAAGCGTGGGACTAGTCAAGTCACTTTTTATTGTTACTTATTTATTTTTTTATTAGTCAGGTCACTTGAAATCTCATGCTGATTCTTCATTTTGGCAAACTTTACTCTTCTCATAAAGATTCATGTGGTCTTGGATGTTAAAAGAACACTTTAAGTCTTTCCAAGGACTATAGCTAATAAAAAGCAGGGACCTGTTTCTTAGTGCCTGTGGGCTCCAAGAGCTCCAGGGTTGGGATCTCAACCATGGAAGAGACGGAAAAATATCTGGGAAAACTGAGAGGTAAATTCCATCCAAAATCAAACAAGTAAAATCTGAGAGCAGGTCTCCCAAGTTCAAGCGCTTGGCCACGTCCTCAGACAAGCAGGCTTTTGAGCAGCCCCAAGAGGGTAAGTACAGGGAATAAGGAAAATTCAAGCAAATCTCCCCATCACTGTGCCTAAGGCTTGCCTCCCTCACTTGTCAGGTAAAATTCACCTGCAATTTGTCAGGTAAAGTATTAAACTACCTCTCTAATGACTTGATCTAGTCCATTACATATTGAACAGGAAGCTGTTTTAAAATTATCCTACCCTGTCGCCCCTGGGTTTGTTGGGTGAGGGTATGTGGTGTGTTAACAATTGACACGGGAAGTGCCATGGCCCAATGCAGTGCCTCATACTGCCAAAAAGGGCCTTAAAACTGTGTACCTATCCTAGTCAGTTCAGGCTGCTGTAACAAAAACAGCATAGCCTGAAGGCTTGAACGACAGAAATTGATTTCTCACAGTTCTGAAGACTGGAAGTCTGAGATCAGCGTGCCAGCATGATTTCATTCTGGTGAGAATCCTCTCCCTGGTTTGCAGATGGTCTTCTTCTCATTATGTCCTCACATAGGGGGAGTGGGGGGAGAGGGAGAGAGGGAGAAATGAAGAGAGAGAGAGAGAGAGAGAGAGAGAGAGAGAGAGAGAGAGAGAGAGAGAGAGAGAGAGAGAGAGAAGGCATGCGAGCTCCCTGTGGCTCTCCTTACAAGGGCACTTACCTTGAGGACCTCACCCTCATGACCTAATTACCTCCCAAAGGTTCCACCTCCAAATTCCGTCATATAGGGGATTAGGGTTTCATCATATGAGTTTTGGGGGAAAACAAATATTCAGTCCACTGATATCAGATCCTCATCCTAGAGACTCACAGTACGCATTAACGTGTGGAAGCCACTGAGTTTCTTGCAGGAAGGGAAACTGTTTCCCCTTACATAGCCCAGCATTTCTCACCTGATTCAACTACAGAACATGTGTGGCATACACATCACCATCACAGGGGACCCCAGGCATCTGGAGTCCATGGTTTGAGACGGTCCTGGCTCTGTGCAATGCTGGAGAAGAGGGTTTCCGGGACCGGGAGGACCACTGAAGAGCAAACGGTAAGACAAAGAGAGTTCTACTAGGACTGTTTCGTAGCATCTAGTCTCCGTGCCTCCAGTCAGGAGAGGAAGGCAGAAGAACAATGCCCAAGTCTCAGGAGCTTTACACAGGTTAACTTTTTAATCCCACTCACATCCTTTATGAGTCAACAGGGGAGCTCTGCTCAACATGGTCACGCAGAGACCCAGGCAAACAAGGCAGCCACCATCCCACGCTTGCCCATCGCCAAACGGAAAGGAGAGCAGGGTGAAGCCTGCACTGGCCCTTACAGACGCACGGCACCACCACTCACGGGAGTGTCGTCCGTGCAAGTAGGCACAGGGCCACATTCCCTTCAAGGGGACAGGGACACGAAGTGCCATGATGCTGTAACAAATGACTACAAACGAGGTGGCTGACAACAACACAGATTTATTTCCCAACAGTCCTGGAGGTCAGAACCCCCAAATCAATATCCTTCGGCTAAAAGCAAGGTGTCGGCAGGGCCATGCTCCTTGTGGGGACTCTCAGGGAGAATTCGGTCCTCGCTAGCGTTCTTTGGCTTGTGCCTCACCTCTGTCTGTGTCAAATCTCCCTCTGCCCTCTCTTAGGATCATAATATATGGAATCGCATTTAGGCCCACCCAGATCATCTCCCCACCTCAAGACCTTTCATTTAATGACATGTGCAAAGTTATTTTTTCCAAATAAAGTAACAGTTCCAGGTTCCAGGGATTAGCACCTGCTACCTTTGGGGCCAGGATTCAGGCCCAGGAAAGAGAACTGGAATACTGTATTTATGGCCCGCCCGAATGACTATCATATTCTCTTGTAGTCTCCTCTGCTTCCAGGCTTCTCCACCCAGTGCTCAGGGTTCTGAGTGCTTTACCTGGTTACAACTAAGCATCCCACCCATTTTGAACAGAGCCAGAAATGCACATCCAGAGAGGGCCTCAAAGACCCACTTGTACAACCCTCTCCTTTTACAACTGAATACATTGGGGCTCCGAAAATATCATGTACCCAGGGTCACACGTTGAGTTTCAGATGAAAACAGAACAGAGAACACCAGAGATGTCGTGAGCTACCAAACGCTACAGCATCCTGTCAGCTGCCGGATCAGCTGGGGAATCTGATTTTTGCCCTCTGATATTTACCTTCCACAGTAATATTATCCTCAACCCACAACACTCTGTCGCCACCCAAACATTTGTTTAGAAGTGATCACCACCTGGCATTTTGTGTGTATTTATATTTATTGACTTGTTCATTGTCGGTTTCTCTCCACAGGAATGTAAACTCCCTGTCGGCCAAGTCTTTGTTTTTCTCACCGCTGCATCTCCAGGAGGCTATACCAACGCCTGCCACATAACTGGTGTTCAGCTAAATGGATGAATAAGTGAATCTGGAGAACTGAATGCCCACGAATTTACATACAAATTCTGCCATCGTTTTAATTTTGGGAATGCCTGACAATATCGTCTGGAGTATTACAAAGGATTATGTGTTCTGTTTATTATGAAGATGGTTGCAATTCTAGAAATTTATTGTACTTGTTCTGTGATATTTTATGTTTTGTCCCATTTTTCTAAACAAATTGCCAGCTTATAACAATAAAATATATGTAAACTTAATTATCAATATGTCTCATACAGCAAAAACACCTTTGCTATACATAGACAAAAATCTAGAAAGACTTTATTTACATAAATGGTATTTTTTTTTACCAGATTAAGTTTTGTGGGTGTTTTTCTTTTCAATTCATCCTTAGCCACTGTTTTAGATGTTTGCAATCAAGTAAAAATGATCCCCATTAGCTTTTCTGCTTGTTCTCAGAATGAAGTAGTAAGTACTATGTACTTAAGAAATAGGTTACTGTGTAAACTTCTGTGACATGAGGTTACATTTTATGACTTGGGAGCAGAATCGTAACATTGAGTTATGTAACTTTTGTTTTTCAAACAAGTCTCTGACAATCAGCAAAAACAAAATTATGAGCCAATGGAAAAAGTAAACCCATTGTTTTAAATCAAGGAAGCTTGTATTTTTCCTATTTTAGGAATGCCCAGGAAAACACTAGAACTTTAGGCAAAAACAACTGACAAACTCTCTGTAAAGTGGAGGAACAACAATAATGATATGATAGACGAGAATTTCACGGGCTTCAGAATCTGAAGGTTTGTGAAATATTAACCAAAATATATGTGAAGGAATTTCTAAGCTGATGGGCCTAAAGTATTTGCAACTATGAGTCATTCATCATCAGTTTGAATTATTTTCACATGTACTCTCTACTCCTGCCACCGTTTCCCTGAAAATAAGACCTAGCCAGACAATCATCTCTAATGCGTCTTTGGGGGCAAAAATTAACATAAGACCCGTTATTATATTATTATATTATATTACATAAGACCCGGTCTTATATTATAGTAAAATAAGACCAGGTCTTATATTAATTTTGGCTCCAAAAGACACATTAGAGCTGACTGTCTGGCTAAGTCTTATTTTCCGGAAAACATGGCATTTTTAACATCTTCCAGTACCTCCGATACATCGCACCCTCCCTTCCCGCTAAACCATCAAATATGCCATTCCTTTCCCTGGATACTTTCCTCCTTGAGCGAGCCCCATTCTGCCTCCAACACTCAAATTTTCGATCCTTTAGCCGTAACATGGGCATAATAATAGGCTCTGATCATACAAGGTTAGTACAGAAACGAAACGAGTTAACGCACATTCATGCTTAGCCCCGTGTTTGGCATGTGGTGAACACTGACAGGTATTTGTCATTATTTTTATTACTGATATTCTCGGCAAGATAATTTCACTTGGATAAATAAGCTGGCGTGACTATTTCCAGGCATTTGGCAGGCCATTACGGAGATGTTTGGGACCATGCAGTTCATTCGTAGAACTGAAACATCTAGAATAAACACTGGTGTAAGGCTGGTCCTGTACGTAAGGCTCGCTTTCGTGGAACATACCATAGAATAGAAAAGCAGGAATGAAAAGCATCTTTGCAGGCCTACCACAGCTCCTAGTCTATCACAGCCCTAGGAGGTCCTCTTTCTGTCTCAGCAGGAAATGCATTCCTTCAAAAGGTATTTATTGACTACCTCTCACGTACCAGGTCCTATCTAGGGTCTAGACCTTGGAGAAACAACATTGAACAAAACAGACAAAAATTCCTGCCTACATTCGAAAGGGAGGACACCGACAATAAAGAAAATGAGTAAGTAAAGATTGGTTTATTAGATTTGGTAAGTGCTATAGAAGAAAATAAATCAAGGTAAGTAGGGTGAGCGGTGCCAGTGATGGGGTGGGGTAACAATTGTAAATAAGGTTGTCAGGGTAGGCCTAGGTGTAAAGGTGATATTTGAGCAAATACTAGAAGGAGAAAGAGACAGGTGGGTGTCTGGAGGAAGAGTGTGCCACGCAGAGGGAGCAACCAGTGCAAAGGCCCTTTGATGGAAGAATGCCTGTGTGTTCAAAGGACAGGAAGGAAGTTGGGGTGGCTGCCATACAGTGAACCAAGGAAGTAGCTGTATGGGGCAGACCTTGACAGCATGCAAATTGCTATGTAAGACAGTTGGCTTTTACCCTGTGGGAGAGGGGAAACCAGTTCTGACCTCTGAGCCAAGGAGAGGCAACATCTGAATGATGTTCTTAGAAGATCCAAGCATAGTATGGAATGAGCCTAGTTAAGTCCAGCTTTCCCAGCAGCCCGGAAGTTCCTGAATGGGCAGCCAACCTGCAATGGACTGAATTGTGTCCATGATGTAACTGATTTGAGTTTCAGGGATTCAGATGTTTAAACATACAGAGCCACTGAGGTGCACAACCATATAAGTGCTGGAAGGCTTAGGGGGTGTTTCTGGAATATGGGGATTGTTGCAACAACAAAGGTTCTGTTAGAGACAGAGCAATTCAGAAGCCATCAAAAGCTCTGAGAATAACCAGAAGTAAAATTAGATGTAAGGGGTTGTGCTGTTTAACTTCAACGTGTCCACTGGACTGGACATGGGGTGCCCTGATTAAACATGATTTCTGGGTGTGTCTGTGGCAGTGTTTCCAGATCACACCAGCATTTCAGTCAGTGGACTCAGTGAAATAGATTGCCCTGCCCGGTGTGGGTAAGCGTCATCCTATCCCTTGAGGGCCTGAATAGAAGCAAAAGCAGAGGAAAAAGGAATCTGCCCCTTTCCTGCCTCCCTGGTGAGCTGGGACATCTCACCCCATCTTCTCCTGTCTGGGACTAAGTTACACCACTGCTTTCCTGCATCTCCAGCTTGCAGACAGCAGGTCAGCATCCCAAATCACGCCAGCCAATTCTTCATAATAAATATGTATACATTTAATATAAATTAATTATACATTAATTTTTAAATATTAAACAACAGGTTAATTTACATATAATGTAATATATTAATTATATATATATGTATGTGTGTGGGTGGCTGTGGGTGTATATCTCCTATTGGTTCTGTTTCTCTGGATGAACCCTGACTAATACAGATGTCTACAGGAAGAGGCTTCACTGTAAGTTCATAATTAAGCAACTGTTACATCTCTTATAAACCAAGTATCAATATGTATCATAGATAGATACACACACACACACACAGTAAATTTACTGTATTTTCAAATTAGGACAGAGATACCTCCAAATTGGACTAGGAGCCATAGTCAGGAAGGATCTAGAAAGAAAGGGCTGAGGAAGCCCAGGATGGCATCTACAGGACATGGGGAAGAGACTGATGGCTGGCCCACAGCCCAGTAATGACTCTTGGGGACTCACAAAAAGACCCACATACATAAAGTTCTTAACCTAGGCAATTCCTCATCTTGGAATAAAGTCATTTTTTTTCATTTAAAAAATATAGTAAAACGTAAAGAGGAGTGAAATAAAGTGGTGATTCTCAACAATGGTGTTTGTAAGAATCACCTACTAGGAGTTACTACTGACCCCTTAAGGCCCCCAGTTCTTGCGGGAGGACGAGGCCTGGGCCTAGGTGTTTTCACCGAGTTCTCCAGGTGATTCTGATACACACAGAAGTTTAAGGGCCATTAATATACTAGAGAGCTGGTTCTTAAACTTGACTACCTATTGGAATCACTTGGAGAATTCTAAGAATTAACAATGGGTCCAACCGGCAACAGGATTTTTCAAAGGTACCCAGGGACAGCCAAGATGGAGACCCACCAATAAGAAGGATTGCTGTCACCCAAGGAGAATTACTGATGCCTATGTATTCAAAACTCCATTCAATCATAATCTGAAATCCTTGTTCTTATCTGCCATGTTTAAAGACAGAATCCAGAAATGAGTAGATGGTGTTTATCATTGTTATTCAATAGAATGTAATGAAATCACACACAAAAATTAAAAGAACAATTGAGGAAACCTTGATAAAAACAATAGCACTTTTGTGTTACCATTGTTTTCTCAATTACCAGCAATAACATTATCACTGGTACATGGAGCTCAGTTTTGATTTTATCCACAGGAGCTATTTTATTAATTACTTGGGAAAAGACAGAAATGGGCCACTTATCCGAGCTGTCCTTCTGCTTTCTAAAAGCTCAGGCTGATGGCAACATTTACTCCACAAGTCTTTTCCCCAATAAACCAGTTGCCACACATCTGCCTGCCGAGCATGTTTTACAAAATGGTGGAGCTTTCACCTGCTTTCTCGGCATTCATTTTATAGTTCCTTAACCCTCCCTTGCAATTTCATCGGGGGTAATATGGCTACTGTAACGATCAGATGAGATGATGTATGTAAATTGCTTGCCACACTGCCTGACACAGAAAAATCACTCTGTAATCCTTTCTCCCTTCTTTTTCCAAATCCATGCTGGAGCATTGCTAACTGACAAACTTAAGTGTGAATACAGAGAAGTGAAAAGTACTCAGGGCTTGTAGTTTAAAGCAATTTAATAACTCATTAGCTGTGTGGCTTCAGACAAGTTATTTAGCCTCTCTGAGCGTCATATTCTTCATTTGTAAAATTGGACCAATACTACCAACAGTCCAGGCATGACATGGTGTTATGATAAAATGAGCTATTGTAGCTACCGCACTAAGGTACAGTCTGGCACACAATACGTATTCAAGTCCCTGGCACCAGGTAAGCACAATATAAGTGTCAGCTGTTATGACTGCGTGATGTCAGTGTTATTCTATGTGATACAAGAGGGAATACTGCCGTAGCAAATCTTGTCTGCCTATCAAAGGAAAAAGTTAAGAATTCTGTGTCTCCACCCTCTTAGCAAATCTCAAGTTTATCTACAGAGAAAAGATTCAGGTCAGTAATCTGCATGAGGGCTAAATAATGATGAAATGAGCAACTATTGATTTTGTTACCTTTGGGCCTAAGTACCATGTAATGATTTTCCCACGTAGAGCCAGGAAGGATCTTAGAGATCACGAAGCCCAATACATATTAATAATAAATGAAATCTGAATTGTAAATGGTGCATGGGCATGTTGGATGTAACTACTAACTAGTTACAGAGTCAGGATTTGTACCCACATCTAGAAGAAGCTATAGTAACAGTTTTCATACCGCGCTAAGCAATTTACAAAGCACTTCACTAACATTTCTCCTCACCACAACCTCTAAAGCAGAGTTTCTCACCCGTGGCACTATGGACGTTTGGTGCCAGATAATTCTTCGTTGTGGGGACTGTCCTATGCATTGTAGGATGTTTAGTTTACACTACATGCCAGTAGCACCCCAAAAAAACAGTTGTAACAACCAAAAATATCTCCAAGTGCCTCTTGGGGGACAAAATTGACCTCCAGTTGAGAACCACTGTTTTCAAGGATAGCACGACTGCACAAAACTAAGTTCAGAGAGATTAATCAACTCGTACTGTGACATAAGAAGTAAAACTGGAAGAATTGGGGTTTGGGGGCCAGGGAGAGACAAAAACAAGCAGGCAAACAGAAAATATATAAATGGTCTAACTATTAGTATGGTGACTTTTCCATGTTCCCCCCACTGAGTGAAGGTGAGTTTCATTCTTTCTTATCCCCTCTCTTAGAGAAGAAAAATAAATATGAACAAGAACTTGAAAAGCCTGTTGAGGCCAACTATTTCAAACATACTGTGCAAGAAATGTCAATAGTTTTCATCACAAGATACAGAAAGTGTGAGTTTACTGTAATTATTTTTAGATGAGATCATTTTAAGGTAAATAACCCACAGGGTATTTTGTATACATACCTGAGTTATTCCGGCCCCTGGTATATATTGATGTCAAATTCTTCCAATGCACAATTGTCACCCAGGTCAGTGAGAGATGATTCCGTCTTAGACCTGGAAACAGAGAAAAAAATATTCCTCATACAAATGGCCTATAATTTCCCTGAGACGTAGTTACAAATGTTTGGCTCCACTGTTCTAATGAAAGTAGTTGAAAATTACTTTAACAACCAGTAGATTAAGGAACTAGTAATAATATTATGAGTGTGGCTAAGAATGTGAAGGCTGAGAGAAAATGGAAATAAGAGATTTGACTTTGTCAAGGTGAATGATGTTATCTTGAGTGAAAAGCTAACATGGTCTGCCCACTGGAGGTGGAAAAGGTGTTGGGTTACTGGCAGAGTGGCCTTGGACATGACCCATAGGGCAGAGATATTTTTCCTCTGGGCTTCCTCCACAAGAAGCCATTTCCACATGGGTCACAGCCTTGCATTGCTGGAACGCCTTTCCTATCTTGTTTCTCTCATTCCTTGCTGATGCCCAAGTAGAGCCATTTCTGGAAAAGCCACAAAAAGACAACTAATAAGCCAGGAAGTAAACCTGCAGACACCTAAGTAATCTTCCAGTTGGCAAAAGCCCAGAAATAAATTAAATTTAAAATAGAAATGAGTAAGCAGACTTTGACAAAAGGAGAGTAAATTAAACACCCCATCGGTCTCAAACTTGTGGGGGAGTAAGGACCCATTTGCATGTGAAGACTAGGAAGGTTGGAAATGACTATATGATTCAAGCAAACTGAAAATGGTAAGCTTAATCCTTCGGCACAGCCACAACTGAGATAATTATCAGCCATGTGTCTTTCTGAGATGTACTCATACCGTATGTCTCTGAGCCTCAGTTTCACCATCTGTGCATTAGGGATAACATGGCAACTGTAACAATTAGAGGAGATCATGTGTGTAAACTGCTTGGCACACTGCCTGACACGGAGAAATCACTCTGTGATCCTCCTTTCTCCCTTCCTTTTCCAAATACACACTGGAACAAGGAAAGCCAAGAGAGACGTAGGATTTGCTTTTAATCTACAACCTTTTCCTTTATTTTCTTCTGAGGGCACCATGAATTTACCCCTGAAATCAGACCCTGAGAGAGGTCAATTCTCTTCCCTAGACCACTAATTGCTGCTACACTGGAGTCCCTTGAAATGCAAAGCCTGTCATGGAGGGCTGCAGATATTGCTCCCTCTCCATCTGCTGCTGGTGACTGCCATTGGCCAAACCCATTTGAAAGCCAGAGGCACAGATCAAAGGTAATGCAGTGCACCGGGGTCAGCTTCCAAGACAAACAGCCTGGCAGAGAACAGAGAGAAAGGATAATGGCGATGTGATATCAATTGCCAGTGGAAATTAACCAGGATGGGCCCTCTGCAAGATAGTGATGGAGACACACTGGCTATGGAACTTGGAAGGGACCCTTCTGTAGGGGAATTTCAGACACTGCAGTGGCGACTAGGGGCACAGCTAGAGCAGTGGCCAAAATAACGTGACTTCAGGCAGAATGCTAGGAGTGGAAAAGAGGCACCAGAAAAAGGTCAGGAAAAGGATTGTCACTAAAAGAGAAATTAGCAAGAAGCCACACAAAAGAGACGCCTTTCCCAGAAGTAATCTACCCCCAATATAAGACGGAGAAGCCTTACGCAGGAGATGAAAGTGCCTTGTAGACAGATGTGGTCAGGAAGCAGCCTATTGGGAATGATACTGTATAAAATAAGCCTCACACTCAGAAACTGGAATGAGTTAGGGACACGCGTAGAAATAAGGAGGTTTCAGCTGCAGTTCCAAGTGCAAAGAGAAGTACAGTGGGCAGCAGGGAACCCAAGGAGAGAAGAACTGGACGCACATGAGGTTAGAGGCTCCAGCTTTGTTCAGAAAAGGGGCTGGTCATGCATAGCCTAAAAGAAGGAAGACAGGAGTTGGAGCTGCTGGTGTTTGAGCACCCGTGTGACCCAGGCAAGGAAGCCTCCTTTATCTGTTGGCTTCCCATTTAATCTTCATATTACTGAGGTAGTTATTTTTACCCTTGTTTTATACATAAAGAAACAGAAATAGGAGAGCTTCATGATTAAAAGAATAGGTGCCGAAGGCACATTCCCTGGGTTCCAATTTTTGTTGTGTGACCTTAGGCAAGTTACTAGACCCCTCTGCGACCAAGTTTCCTCATCTGTGAAATGAAGTTAATAATAACGTCAACCTCATAGCATACTTTTAAAGACTTAAAAATACTTGTAAGTTAATACTTGCAAGGTGTCAATATCTGGTCATAGTAGACACTTAGTAAATGATAGTTGTGGACAGTGGGTCCTGCCTAAATGCACACTGCTAATAAATACAGGAGATGAGATTTGATTCCAGATTTGTCTGACTCCAAAACTTATACACGTCCTTACCACTCTGCCACACTGGCACCCTGTCCCAAGTGGCACAGAGGTCCCAGGGAATAGACACTTCTGAGCATGATGGCCTCATGGAATCTACTTCAGCCCTTCTAGCTCTCCCAGCTCAAATTCCATGTTCTGTAAGGAACCTTGGGATTATTCACTCTGGTTCCCAGGACCTGCCCTTATGAAGAGGAGGAGCTTATTATCCCCAAAGCTGGGAAAACTCAAGGTCATAGAAGAAAAAGTGCCAAGTGCAGGACCTGGTTTAGAGCTGGTGCCCACAAATCTCTGTGGGATCTGAATCTGTCCACGCAGATTCTGACTCTGAACACAGCGACCTTTGGGGAGACAAAGTCTCAGAAGCTCTACCCTCTAGCAAAAGTGGGGACACCCCCTCCTGCCCTCTCAGGCCCTGTTTGTCTCCTGGCTCCTCTGTCCAAGGACGTTTCCCTTATGCTGTCCCAGGCTGAGTCCCAGGCTCCAGGCCTGATCTGCCCTTTCGTGCTAATCTGGACCATGATTCTAAGTCTGCCTTTTTACCATAAACCAAACTACAAGATTCAAAGTGCCCTGGTTTTGCAAGTTGTACAATGAAAGTCTCTGATAAACTCTTACCGTTCCTACTGTATATGATATAGACTGAATGTTTGTTACCCCTGAAATTCATCAGTTGAAGCCCACGTCCTTGGTGTGATGCTATCTAAAGGTGAAGCCTTTGGGAAGTAATTCAGTTGTGAGGGTGAAGCCCTCATGAATGGAATTATTGCCCTTATAAGAAAAGACTAGAGAGAAAGTCTCTCTCTCTCTCTCTCTCTCTCTCTCTGCCACGTCAGGACACAACAAGAAAACAGTCATCTGCCAACCAAGAGCCAGACACTGGATCTGCTGGTGCTTTCATCTTAGACTTCCCAGCCTGTAGAACTGTGAGAAATAAATTTAAGTTGTTTAAGCCACCCAACTGTGATCTTTCGTTTTGTCCTAAAATATTTTCTGAAAAGAGTCAAAAAAGTTACGACTCAAGAACTTTTCCAGCCCTCAGAATCAGTGACTCTTTGCCATGAATAGAACCCCAAAACACCAACAAATTTAAAGTGATTAAAATGTTAAATAACTTGTGGGAAGAAGAGAGTATAGCATATTTGGTATTTAATGGTGTTATCCAGAAAATGTCACCCTGTTTGCAATGAGGAATCCCTTTGCTGCTCCCATGGCCACAAGAGAGTGATTCATCCCACCGAGTCTCAGAATATGGGGATTCGATAACCATAGCAGAGAAGCTGTGGTCACCAGGAAAAGCTAAGCACAGCAGAGAGAAGATGCAAATTAGGACAGGAGAGTGACCGGAGAGAGACAGCTGCAGGCCTTGCTCCCAAAGGCCACCAGGGTTAACAAGTAAGGAAAACTGACAGCGTTTTGCAGGGCACAGTGGAGAACATCAAAGCCCTCTTTGTAAATCATCTGCTAAACACTCCCCTTGGAACTGGTTCAAAAGCAGAAACCCAGCAGTCATGGCCTTAAATCCAACAAAAGAGGGCTATACCCTTGCATCTGAGGGACAAGAACCAAAGAGAGTGCCCAAAAGGGCATCAGCCGAATCCAGGACAAGAAAGATGCAGGCAGAGCTAAGGAAGTGGCCACAGCTTTAACTACCTTAGTAAAGAGCACTATAATTTAATATGGAACTCACTATATCATTGTGTTCATTCTTTTAAACATCATTCTATATTGCTGAGTGGAGATTCTGATAGCCTTCCTAAAACTTTTTATAATGATGATAAGAATAGCCTCTCGAATTTACGAGTATTTCATAGGAGACACTGTAGTGTTTCACAGTATTATCTCATTTAATCCTCATCAGGACCCTAAGAGGTGGGTACCATCGTTATTCCTATTCATAGAGAAGGGAAGTGGGACTCAGAAAGCTTACAGAGCTTTTGTAGATGGAATGGGAAAAAGGAGGCAGAACCAGGATTTGAACCCAGAAACAGTGAAACTAACCACAAGAGCAGAGACTTTCGAAATTCACTGGGGGCTAACTGGGGATCTTGTTAAAACTGTGGGCTCTGGGGCCATATCCCCAGACTTTCAGATTCAGTGGGCCTGGGGGGGATTGCAGGATCTCATGCATCCCCCAGATGATTCTGATGGGCGTGGTCTGGAAGCAGACTTTGCTCAATGCTTCTCTATACCAGCACGCCTCTTTTGCTCATCTTCAAAAATCCCCTGTTAAAGATATTGCTGCAGGTGCTGTGTATGGATACGTGGACTGGGTGGACCCGGGCTGTTACAGTCAAGGTCCGAAATCCCAGAATGGGCCCAAACAGGTTAGCAGCTATTCCTTGGAGAATGTTCTCTCCTCTCAGCTTCTTTTTTGCCTGAGTTGTTCCGCATGAATGCTATATTATTTTTCCCTTTCATTTCCAAAAAGAAGGCAGCAGAAGAGCATTACAGAAGAGGTAGCTCCTAAAACTACAAGAAGGATCAAGAAAACAAATCTTGCTCCAACTTGCTTGCTCCTGTTCACCGAGACGTATCCAAGCCCTGAAAGTTTCAACTTGAAGACATCAGGTGTCTCCACACCACCACCAGCACCACCACCAGCTTTTATTTTACATTTAGTAAGATTTTTTTAATTGTAAGTCTAATAAATGGTAGGAGGAATGTTCAGTTTTAAATGTATGAGACTTGATCAATATGGCCTGTTCAAGAAATAATTTTCATGTCACAGGGGGGACTATTTTATACTGTTGGAAGTTGCGTTTTTTGGTTTGGTTGTTCTGTTTTGGCTAAGGAACCTCTCTAAAGATCACTAAAAATAGCTACTTTTTCCAAATAGAGCTTTATTTCTTAGTAGTTTTCTCATACCAATGTTACCCTTGGTTTTGTATTTTTAAAAAATGGATTTTCTAAGTAAAATGCCATCCAGAATTTGCTATTGCCCCCTGCTAATACTTTTTATCAATTGCAAAAGTTATAATTGATAAAACTAATGACTTTACTAAAATGGTACATTTTTCTAACTTCCCTTATAATGAACGTGGTGCTCTTTCAAAATGGTTTCTTAATATCTTTATATTGCCAGCTTAACTTCACCAATTATTACAGTAGTCTTCCCAATCCACGGGGGCTACATTCCAAGACCCCCAGTGGAGGCCTGAAACCACAGATAGTACCACACCCTATATACTTGTTTTTTTCTTATAAACACATATACTTTACAGCTTCTCTTTGGCATATCTGAATTGCCTGCATCAGTACTCTTGTGCTTTGCAGGGATTACTGAGTAAAACAAGGATTACTTGAACACAAGCAGTCTCAGTCTGCTAACCGAGATGGCTCCTAAGTGACGAACAAGCAGGGAGTGTATACAGCTCATACACAGCAGACAAAAGGATGATTCACATCCTGGGCAGGACAGAACGGAATGGTGCAAGACTGCATCACGCTCATCAGAACGGCGCGTAATTTAAAACTTAAGAATTATTTCTGGAATTTTCTATTTAATATTTTCATACCACAGTTGACTGCGGGTAACTCAAACCACAGAAAGTGAAACAAACGATAATGGGAGACTACTGTACTCACATTGAGTTTTACAATTAGTGTATTAAATGCTGTCCTTAGAAAGGCAAAACTTTTAATTTGTTATAAAAAGTTGTTTCCTCATGCTGCATAATAAAGATAAGAGGGCACTGAGTTACAAGCTTCTCCAATCAGCGTAGCGCAGTGTAGTCAATTCTGCATTTCTAGAGTGATGTTTTCTTAAGTTTTTTCTATGCTGCTCTTCAAAAATGATGCGTGGGGGATGAGGGTGAGGGGGATCAAATGTATGGTGATGGAAGGGGAGCTGACTCTGGGTGGTGAACACACAGTGTGATTTATGGATGATGTGATACAGAATTGCACACCTGAAATCTATGTAATTTTACTAACAATTGTCACCCCAATAAATTAAAAATAAATTAATAAAAAAAAATGATGCTTAATAACAGAAGATGGCATTAAGAAGCCGTTTTTCTCTATTCATTCTGCAACCTTGGAGCCTGTAGTTTTACCATCATAGACTACAGCTTTCTCTTTGTCTGCTTTAAGAAGCTCTGTTAGCTCTCTGAATTCAACATCCTTCAGTACGGAAGTCCACATGTTATCAGAGAATCTGTACCTATGTGGCTTTGTCCCTGCCTGTGCTGAACGTACAGCCTTATTACACTGAGGTGGAATCTGAACAGCAAGTCAAGGCGGGGATGCTCATTAAGACTGGAGGAACTCACGTGGCCTTCCTGAGACAATTTCCTAAAGTGTATTTCTGAGTAACTGCATACACTCCTCTTATTCTACCACTTCAGAGAAAGAAATTATTGATGTCTTGCAGGGAAGACCTGTGGGACAGAAGCCAGGATGACACGGAAGTGCTCACAGAACCTGGAAGCGAAACCACACCAAGAAGCGAGGAGGCCCCCGTTCTCATCTTTAAAACAAGGCTCTGGAGACCGTATGTCACAGTCCCCAATCATGAGAATGTACAAAACCTGTGCAGTCCTTCTGATAAATGAAGCAGAGAACATACACAGTTTTCTCTTCTGCAGTGACTGGAGAAACCACTTTATACTTAAAATAAAAAAAAAAAATCAGATTTTTAAGTACATTTAAAATAATATATTAGGAAACCCCCCCCACCCTCGTCATAAAACAGCAGTGTTTGTCAAACACCAAGTTACAAAAGTTTGATGGGCCACATAACAACTAGTCTAACAATTCTATGTAAATTTCTAAATAACTGATGGGAAAAAAAATTTTTCTGGGAGTGCTTTAAAAGCTAATGACTGGGGCAAAAAAGAAATCATAAACATTCAAAATCTAAGAACATTATCATGCTACTTGAAGTGATTTAGAATTTGAAAGCTAAAAAGAGCTTAAAAGAGCATCTAATAAAATTATTTCACAGATGAAGGAATTAGTTTATGGTTGGCCCAAAGTCTTACAGTTTCTTTTTCTACTTTAACATTAAGTAAGATTTAAATCCAAGAAGATCAAAGACTTTGTCAGAGATTTTCCTTTGATATGTTGGGACCTGAAAACCAAGAGCAAGGAATCCAATTTCAACACAGAAGGCAACTGAAGGCCAGCACAGTTTGAAAACGGAAACGACAATGCTAATCTATGGGGTAAGAAGTGGAATCACAGACGGCCAGTTTTAAAGTCATGTTAAGTGGATCGACTGGATATTGGCAGTTCTGACAAAGTCATCCATAGAACGCATGGAATGTTGGACAAGAAAGAAAACTTAGAACTCATCTGGTTTACCCTTCTCTTGGCACAGATGAGAAAACTGAGGGTCAGAGAATGAAAGGTACCTACTCATCCACATTCGCACAGGTGGTTCGGAGCAGAGTCAGGCCTAGCCTCCAAGTCTCCTAATGCTGGGACTCAAGATCATTCTGTCCAGTCAAGCAGCCTTACAGAGCCCACACTAAGGTGCTGATTCTAAGACTGGAGAAAAGAAGTCAGATGTTAAGAATGCAAATAAAGCAAGGAGAGGATGTCTTTGGATTTTACATATACTTTTCAGATCTTTAAACGTATGGAAGCTGGGTGAGTCACTGGTTAATAATAGGAGTGGCATCTCGGATAGGGAAGGGAAGACAGTATGGAATTGGGGAGAGAAAATAAAGCTTCCCATTCTTCACTTGAGATAGTGACAAAGGTCCAGATGGAGGAGTGTATTTGGTATAAATCTGCAACAATAAAGCTGTGAGGACAAGAAGCACCTCATTTCTACTTACTTGAAGTCAAAAAGCAATCCAAAGGCAAGCCCCAATTTCTACTTATCAGGGCTCCCACCCAAGACTAGGCAAAGGACTCTAGGGGTTTCCTACATCAAAAAAAAATGTTTAGAGATGCCACTCTGTCCATCTCTCCAAACTTGTTAATATTGAGATGCCCCCTGCCCAAACCTGCAGGATTCCTAGAAAGTGAGGGACTCTGCTACATCTGTGCCCTGGGAGACTGGGCATCGTGACAGAGACACCTGGGGCCAGCACCTTGGGCACAACAGCCACCATCCTCTGGAGTTCTAGTCCCTTCTGAATCCCGTCTTCATTAAAATATTGATGTTTTGTTCATCATGGATTTTTTTGTGCATTGATTTGCATTTTTTAAAATATTGCAATAAAATATTATTTATCTTGATTATTGAGTCTTTGAAGTCCTCTCAAATTTTGTGCCTGAGTCAAATGCCTCCGATTGCCTCACCCTAGTCCCGGCCCTGGCCATGCTTTCCGGCATGTGAGAGCGGGTCACAGGTCACCACCTCTCATGGAAGCCACAAACCATGAACCTCTGCGTCCTCCCCAGACTGGGGGTGGGAGAAGACCTCTCTCCACCTCCACTTTCATCTCCCCAACCTTCCCCTCACATAACCTTCTCTCCCCACAGCATAATCCTCTCCAGGAGCTTAGGTTGTCTGAGGGCAGAAGCCAGGAACTAGCGCAGGGAGGAGGAGCCATTTTAAGCACTTCATCTTCCGGCCCATCTACATCCATCCTTAATGCAAGGAAGTCAAAGTCAGGTTTAGAACGGGTTTTGGAAAGAAGAGACTGGGAGTAAAATGCTGAAGAGTCACCAACACAAAATAAATATCTCATAATCGATGGTCAGGAAGAGGAGCAACAAGGAAGGAGATTTGCAAAACTGCATGTCAAAAGAAAGGTGTCTTTGCTGGAGAAAATCTACTTTGAGTAACTGATCTCTCCCAGTGGTGAGGGTAACATTTTTGGTTTTAATAAAGGAAATATAAGAGTGATGGGGAGTGAAGGGAGAAACTGAAAGAAACGCAGACTATTAAAAACTTACCAGTATATTTACAAGCTTTGGGGCCAAAAGTAAAAATAAAAATTACAGATTCTCTATGGGAGATGTAGGAAATGCAATTAGAGGAGATACGATCTGGGAGGAAATTGATGTTGAGGGAGTATCCCAAAGAAGTCAGTGATCAGGTTAGAGGAGACAGGAGGGAGATGGTTGAGAAAATGTAAGAAAAATGAAGTAAGAAAAAATAAGTGAGAACAATGTCTCCGGTATTCAAACTACAGAGGCTCAGAGAGAGGAGAGGAACAAACAAACTGCCCAAGGAGGTATGAGATTGCTATAAAATTCAGAGTCTGTTCAATTTTTGTCTTGATTTAGGGGAAACAATCGGAAGTCAAAGTCGGGCGTAGAACGGATTTGGGAAAGAAGAGACTAGGCGTAAAATGCTAGAATCACAAACACAAAATAAATGTCTCATAATGAATGGTCAGGAAGAGTAGCTGTTAGCCAGAGTGGAAGCTTTAAAGAAGAACTGTGGACAGAAACTGGTCCCATTGCTGAATTCAAGGAGACCCAGTAGGTGTGAATCTCCTGTTCAAGCAATCTAAAGAGACATGCTAAAGAGGAAAAGGTGGGGAGAGGTGTGGTTAAGTGAGAATTCCCGTGGAGAGAAGAATACAGACAAGCTTACATCTAGAAAGAAGCAAGTCCTAAGAAAGTGCAAAGGAGGACGGGGAAAGACAGGAAGAGAGAAGAAATGAGAATGAAGAGAGAGAAGTTATATGAAAGAAATAGAAAAAAACAGTTTGGTGATTTTGACCGAAACTCCTTTGAAAACCTAGAAGAGCAGAATTTACTAGCCGGGAACTTAAATAAACTATCCTACACCCAAACACTATCAGCTCTAGAAAGTAGAAACCCACGCTCTGAATTTCTCTCCTCCGTTCCACCAGTCAGTGCCGCTCTCTGGGCACTGGATGGATGGGGACATATTCCCCGAAGCCCATGCCTTGCCAGTATCTGCTATCACTCAAAGCATGTTCCCACTTTGTTTTTGGAATGGTCTAGAGTATTCTTTGTCACATAGGCAGTTTTAAAAGCTCTTGCAAGCAGATAAAACAGTTTCTTTAGGTATTTAATATAATCCTAAACAGGAAAATCATAAGACAGTTTGACAGTTTCTTTTTATTTTTAAATCATAAATAGTCATCTGGGGTAACTCAGTAAAATAATACCAAAATAATTCCATATCATGCTTTCAGTTCTACTTTTTGAACAGTGTCTACATTTTTTAAAAAAGCCAGAATATGAAATAAAGAGTTATAAATTATTCTACATATTCTGCATCTCCAACGCATCTAACATATGAGACTAAAGAGACAGATTGTTTTGTAAGACATTGGGCTTACTACCCAAAATGTATCATATGCATTTTTACAACATGTCTACAAGAAAATATGACTTCATGTGATTCTTAGTGGTTTTGTGGTTTGTTTTTTGACCCTTATTCCTATATGCTACACAACAGTTTAATAATATTTTGGCTAACAGTTGAGAAAGGGAAAAGGTAAGTATAGCTTTTTATCACATAATTTCCCAGGCTAACAGATTGAATTTCTTCATTTATAATGACATAATGGTTGCTTCCAAGTTTTGGCAATTATAAATAAAGCTTTTATAAACATTCACATGCAGGTTTTTGCGTGGAAATAAGTTTTCAACTCCTTTGGGTAAATATCAAGGAGCATAATTGCTGGATCAGATGGTAAGAGTATTTTAGTTTTATAAGAAATCACCAAACTATCTTCCAAAGAGACTGTACCATTTTGCATTCCCATCAGCAATAAATGAGAGTTCTTGTTGCACTACATCCTTGCCAGCATTTCATGTTGTCAGTGTTCCGGATTCTGGCCATTCTAATAAGTGTGCAGGCAATTCATTTAATGAGGAAAAATGATCATAATACTTAAAAGACGGTTTTGCTGAATGAACAATTCCTTTAAAGAAATAAATTAAAGATTAAATTCTTAAATGCTTGCTTCCAAATATGGCAACAGATAAAATATAATATACTCCACAGGCTAATATCAAGAGACGTGAGAAGAGTATGGCTTAGGCATTGAGCATCTATATGTGTCAGTAATTATTCACACTTTCAGGTTGCTCGTCTCTACACCAATAATACAACGTGCTTGTTCAATCTCTGTGGAAATACTTTTAGATTTTGAGCCAGAGGACCCACATCTAATTCCATTTCACTTTGCCCCACTCTCTTTCCTTCTGAATAAAATGAAAAACTTGAAATGATCAGGCCTAAGGGGGTCAAGTAAGTAATTTAAGTAAGTAAAGCAAGCCAGGTGGGGACTGTGAGCAACTAGGGAGCGCCTGCATCTAAGGAAGTGGGGAGCTGTTGTCCTTCTCAACTGACTGATGTCATGTGGAGTGTGTGTGTGTCTCATTTTACCAGATCTGCAGTTTTTTCATGAAAATCCAGAAATTTAAATTTGAATATAACATCACCTAATTTTTACCTGTTGGAAACAAATTAAAGTATTTAAAATACTAAGTAGGGGACTTCTGATGGAGTAACAGGGATCAGACTTACACTCCCATATGAAAAAAAGGGGAAAAAAAAACAGACAAAATACATGGAACAATGGTTTTCAAGACACTGGACATAAGTCAACAAGGGACAGTCACCTCTGAGAAATGAAAAATGAGGTGAGCCCTACAACTGCCCATCTTGAGAGTGTGCCACAGCAATGTAATAGATAAAGGACAATCTTCCCAACAAATGGTACTGGAAAAGTTTGTTACCCACGTGAAAAAAAAAAAAAAAAACTGCCATCATGCCTCACACCACGTACAAAAATTAACTTAACATAGAGATAGAACTAAATGTAAAACCCAAGTGATAGGGAGATCCAGGATGGTGGAGCAGATAAACACTGTGCCAGCTTCCATCTGTGAACAAATTAGAATTACAACTAAATTATACAACAATCAACCTGGAGAACCATCTGTAGTCTGGCTGAACACAAGTTTTATAACTAAGGATATAAAGAAGAAGCTATGTCAAGAGCTGGGACATAGACGTGGGAGGGGCAGAGATGTGAAAATGGCTAATCCCAAACCTCCGTGTAGCAGTTGAGAACCAGGACAGCTATCTTGGCCATGGAGGCTCCCCTGAGAAAAGCGAGAAACCCCAGGCGCACACACCAGGCTCCCCAGCCCAGCATACTGGTTCCAGGGAGAGGAGCCCCACAATACCTGGCTGTGAAAAACAGTGGGGATTCCAACCATCCGAATGGGACTGGAGGCTGTGGGAAACCCAGACATCATCTTAAATGGCCCCGTGCACAGACTCACTCCCAGGCACTCACCGTGGGCTCTGGTGGAGGGACAGTGACTAGAGAGGTGTTGGAGACATATAGGGGAAGAGGGCAACTGCGGTGTGTGGGCTCGGAGGATAGTCAGCATTTTCCCTGTGTGAGGTGTTTCTCCTGGGCAGCTGGGAGGCGGGTGCCATCTTTCTTGTGTTGAGCCCACCCCCTATGCTTATGGCCATATCTGAATCTGATTGGTCAGGTGAGCTTTGCTCATTCTACCCTGCTGACTCTCTGGGAGCCCATCCGACTCAACTCTCCCAGTGCTGGAGATACTTTCTCCGTGAGCAGCCAGCCCTGCCTGAATTGCACTACTTCTTGGAAAACTATCAGAGTCTGGCAGGTGCCCAGCAGACGGCGACTGACCACAGTGTTCTCTGAGATTTTTGATGAGTAGCTCCACGCTCAGCACCAGCACCAAACCAGAATTTACATTAACCACAACTCTTCCTACTCTAGTTACTCCCTGAGACCCTGCCTCACCCAACTTGCATACCATAAGAGGCTTTATCAGTGGCTGAACCTTAAGGGAGCTGGCAAGTGGCAACAGGCCTCAGGGTGTGCTGACATTTTGGAGAGCTACCCCAGGCCTGGTACATGTGGCAGACATCCTTGGTTTGCAGCGTAGCCTCTCCCACACACCTCTAGGGTTAGCACAGGCAGTGAACAACCACAGATCACTTTGTAGCTCTTACCAGGTGGTCCCCAATTGGTCATAGGCAGTGGATGACCTGGGCCTACACTGAAGCCCCTCGCAAGAGGCCCCAGATGGTTCATACTTGAAGGTTGGCTTCAGAGCACAAAAGAGCAATGCCCCATTAGTCCCATAAGTGGTACACCCACAGGTGGTCTCAACAGGCACCAGAGCCCTTTGGGGTAAATCCCACTCAGTGGGGTAAGCCCTCTGCACAGCAGCCTGTAATCTGTGGACATGGCCAAAACCCACAGCCAATCAGCCTGAGCACCATGGCCACCCACTGACATGTCAATAACAATCAAGGCTCAACTGTAACAGGAGGGCACACACAACGCACACAAGGAAAACTCCTGGAGCACTTGGAACAGGTGACCAATGAGATTGTGCCAGGGACCGGGGCCCCAGAGGGTACCTACTACATAAGGCCACCTGGGCGAGATTGGGGGACATAGCAGATCTACCTAATACATAGAAACAAACAGGCAGCCAAAATGAGGAAACAAAGAAATAGACCCCAAATGAAAGAACAGGAGAAACCTCCAGGGAAAAAAAAAACTAAACAAAATGGAGACAAGCACCTATCAGAAAGAGAATTCAAAACACTGGTTATAACAATGCTCAAGGAACTTAATGAGAACTTCAACAAACAGATAGCAAGCATAAAAAAAGGACATAGGAACCATGAAAAAGAACCAGTCAGAAGTGAAGAATACAATAACTAAAATGAAGAATGCACTGGAAGGAATCATCAGAAGACTAATAGAAGCAAGGGATCGAGTGAGCAATTTGAAAGACAAGGTAGCAGAAAACATCCAATTGGAAGAAGAAAAAGAAAAAAGAATCCAAAAAAATGAGGATAATTTAAGAGATCATTGGGACAACATCAAGTGTAACAACATTCATTTCATAGAGGTTCCAGAAGGAGAAGAGAAAAAGCAAGGGATTGAGAACCTATATGAAGAAATAACGACTGAAAATTTTCCTAACCTGGTGAAGGGAATATACATACAAGTCCAGAAAGCATAGAGTCCCAAACAAGATGAACCCCAACAGACTCACACCAGTACACATAGTAATTAAAATGGCAAAGGTTAAAGACAAAGAGAGAATCCTAAAAGCAGCAAGAGAAAGGCAACTAGTAACTTATAAGAAAGCTGCCATGAGATTGTCAGCTGATTTCTAAACAGAAACTTTGCAGGTCAGAAGAGATTGGCACAAAATATTCAATATGATTAAAAGCAAGGACCTATAACCAAGATTGCTCTACCCAGCAAGACTACCATTTAGAATCCAAGGACAGGTAATGAGCTTCCCAGACAAGAGAAAACTAAAGGAGTTCATTAGCACCAAACCAGTATTACCAGGAATTTTAGAGGGACTTCTTTAAGATGGGAGGGGGAGAAAGATCAAAATTATGAATAATAAAATGGCAATAGCTACATATCTATCAACAATTACTTTCATTGTAAATGGATTAAACGTTCCACTCAAAAGACAAAGGAGGGCTGAATGAATAAGAAAACAAGACCCTTACTTATGCTGCCTATAAGAGACTTGTTTCAGACTAAAAGACAAACACAAAAAAAAGACAGTGAAGGGATGGAAAAAGATATTTCATGAACGTGGGAAGAAACACACACACACACACACACACACACACACACACACACACACAGGAAATCTGGGGTAGCAACACTTATAACAGACAAAACAGACTTTAAAACAAAGGGTATAACAAGAAACAAAGAAGGACCCAGTAATCCCACTTCAGGTATTTATCTGAAGAAACCCAAACGCTACTTCGAGGGGACATGTGCATCCACATGTTCATTGCAGCATTGTTTATAATGGCCAAGATGTAGAGTAGGGTTTCCAGATGGGAATTCCTGCACATTCTCAGGAAGTCTTCTCACTTTCCCATTCCCGAATCCTGAGAAAAGCTGGTCGGGAAATCGAGAAAATCAGGTCCTTGAACCCAGTAATACCCACGGTGGGAAATAAACGTACTACTCACAATGTATCTCTTAGACATTTTTCCTATTTATCGCTAGGGTCTCCAGGTGGGAATTCCCGACTATCCTTGGGAATTTTTTTCCCTTTTCCATTTCCGAATCCTGAGAAAAGTTGGTCGGGAAATCGGGAAAATTGGCTCCTTGTACCTAGGTGGTTGGTAGTATCGACCGTCACTTTGTGGAAACAATTCATCGTGGAGAACAGAAAACAGTTTATATCTCAGGATTCGGGAATGGGAAAGTGAAAAAAATTCCTGAGAACGGGCGGGAATTCCTGCCTGGAAACCCTAATGTAGAGGCCGGCTGGGTGTCTGTCAATGGAAGAATGGATAAAGAGGAGGTAGTAGATATTTATACACAATGGAATACTGCTCGACCAGGGAAGGGAATGGGTTCCTGCCATGTGCAGCAGCATGGATGGACCTGGAGGGAACTGTGCTGAGTGGAGTATGTCAGACAGAGAAAGACAGATGCAATGAGATTTTGTTTATATGTGGCATCAAAAGAACAAAATAAACCAAACAGAAACAACTCATAGATACAGAGAACGTTTTGATGGCTGTCAGATGGGAGGGGGTTTGGCGATGAGTGAAAAAGGGGAAGGGATTAGGAAGTGCAAATTTGTCGTTACACAGTAGTCATGGGGATGTAGGGTATTTCATGAGGAATATAGTCAATAATACTGTAATAACTATGTCTGGTGTCAGATGGGGACTAGATTTGTTGGGGTGATAGATGGGAGGGGGTTGAGAGGCAGAGTTTAAAAGGTGAAGGGAGTGAGGAGTACACACTGATAGTTACAAAACAGTCATGGGGATGTAAAGTAAAGCATAGGGAGGATAGTCAATAATATGGTGATAACTATGTATAGTGCCAGGTGGGTACTAGACTAGTCAGGGGATCACTTCTTAAACTATATAAGTGTTTAACCACTATGCTGTACACCTGAAATTAATATAAAATAATATTGAATATCAACTGTAATTGAAAAATTTTAAAAGGGTAGAAAAAGTGAAGGGAAATAAGAGGTTCAAATCTCCAGGTATAAAACAAATCAGTCATGGTGATATAATGTACTACATGGGGAATATAGACAGTTATTGTGATAGCGTGGTACGGTGTCAGATGGTTGCTGGACTTACCATGGTGATCATTTCTTTAGGCATATAAATGTTGAATACCTATGGCGTGCACCTGAAACCAATGTTGTATGTTAACTATATTTTAATTAAAATATTTAAAATAAATAAAACTTAAATTATAAAAGTCTGCAAGTAAACATAGGAGAAAACCTTTGCAATTATTATGACTTTTAGATGAATCTCAAATTATGCTGAGTGAAAAAATCCAGACAGAAAAAGAGTATGTAATGTATGAGGTCTGACAATTAAGTTCGTGAACTTGTAACAATGTTGCTAACCTTTTTTGATATCAGAGGGATTATTCATTGTGAATGTGTACCAATTGGACAAACAGTTAACCAAGTTTACTATTTGGAAGTGTTGAAAAGGCTGCGTAAAAAAGTTAGACAGAAACGACCTGAACTTTTTGCCAACAATTCATGGCTCTTGCATCACGACAATGCACCAGCCCACACGGCACTGTCTGTGAGGGAGTTTTGGCCAGTAAACAAATAACTGTATTGGAACACCCTCCCTACTCACCTGATCTGGCCCCCAATGACTTCTTTCTTTACCCGAAGATGAAGGATAAATTGAAAGAAAGACATTTTGATGACATTCAGGACATGAAGGTAATGCAATGAGAGTTCTGATGGCCATTCCAGAAAAAGAGTTCCAAAATTGCTTTGAAGGGTGGACTAGGTGCTGGAGTCGGTGCATAGCTTCCCAAGGGGAGTACTTCGAAGGTGACCATAGTGATATTCAGCACTGAGGTATGTAGCACTTTTTCTTGGATGAGTTTGCAAACTTAATTGTCCAACCTTGTTTGATTCCACTCAAACAAAACTCTAGAAAATGCAAATTAATCTACAGAGGAAGAAAGCACCAAATCAGTGGTTGCCTAGAGGGGCTGAGAACAGGAAGGAGGAATTACAAAGAGCCATGAAGAAATGTTTGGTGGTGATAAGTATGTTAATTATCTTGATTGTAATGATGGTTTTACAGGTATACACCTTTATCCAAAAATATCAAATTGTTTATGTGCAATTTATTGTGTGTCAATTACACCTCAATAAAATGTTACACATACATATGTGCACACATGTGCACATGCACACACAAACACAAACATAGCGAGTAGACAAACAAAACCCAATTATAGGCAAAATCTGGTGTGCTAGCTAACAGTTTTCAACTTCTATATACAATGGCTTCTGGAGTCACTTCCAGTGACCTGTGATTCTTTGAAATTTACCCAAGGCCAAAGCCAAATTACAACTTCCAAAGATAGTAGAAAAGCATTCTAGAAAACATTTGCAGTTGAAAATTTGAATACATTGAATGTGTATGTTAGCATATATAATTACTGCATATTTATAATGTTTGTGTCATCATTCATAAAGTACATAAAATAGATTGTTCATTTTCAACAGATCTTTGTCATCTGACAGAGCCTATAATTTTCTCAGTGTTGAGGGCAGGGGGGTGGGTGGTTGTGGAAGGTGCAAATCTATCTCATGCTACATTCCAGGACAATTAAACCATGATGTCGCGAGGAATGTTATAGAAGATATTCTAAGAACGCCACCCTTTTCCAGCAATACTGACATTTAGGAATGCTGTAGGATTTATGTATTGTATAAGCAGCATTCATATAATCAATGGGTTTGGGACTTTGTTCCTCTGGGGCACTGTTTTCAGAGTGCCATGGAAAATGCTTTTATTCCACATGTACCTATATCCACATAAACATGCACCTATACAAATAGAGTCCCATTGTAGCACATAAACAGGTATACACACCAAATGTGCATGCACACATAATCATGATATACTGTCTAATCTCAGCATGAATGCATAATATATATCATTTGAAGAGCATATATGTGCATATTTCCCTATTGTTTTGTATAAATATATTAATGGGTATGTGGGTACATATTATTGCTCATAAAGATTTTTGCAGGGCTCAACTGAAGCGGCTCAAAGAACTGAGACACAGAAGTGATGGCTGTCTGGTGACCAAATTGGCATGATCCTCCCCACCAGTATCAGTTTTCATTTGCCATCAGATAAGCCTAAAAGTGTTGGAGTTGATATAATCCAGTTCCACAGGTAAGAAGAGTACCGACGTATTTTGTTGCATACTGTTACATGAAAAGGGACCTGAGGAATGTCACTTCTTCTGCGTCAAAACAATGCAATAAAGAAATCTATTGTTGGGTCACCTTCCTTTTGGTCAGCTTAATGTAGGCGGAGCCCCCATAAAACCCCATCTGGAATGTTGTCCATTTGTGCAGAGAGGTACCATTTGCAAACTGCTTGCTTTCTTGTCCTTTAAATTGCGGTTTAGAAAAAAATGCTGGTTGCATTAAGAATGCTTAGACACAGGGCAATTTTCATAGCTCAAGTTGCAGGTAGAATAAATGTCTTCCATACCTTGTTCATGGAAGTCCAGACAAGTTCTTAATAGGAAAGGTAAATAACACTGCTTCACAATTGTCCACAATCTCCTCTTCCTGCTTCCATTAATTAATACCGATTAACAAACACTCTAATTTTGTTTCTGAGCAATTCATTTGATATCTATCTATTGAACAATTACAATCACCATCTTTAGAGCAAATAATTAGGGAAAAAGGCCATTTTCTTGCTTAAGGCACATTGAAGAAAACTGTTCCAAGGATAATAATTCAGTATTCTAATTGAGCATTCTTCTGTAAGTACACTGTAAGTGGATTTTCTCCTCTCAGTTCTTAAGGGAAAATACACATTTTTAAAAAACATATATGATTTAAAATACTATACCATTGAACTAAAATTCATAAGAAGTAACTAAAACATTTACATGAAAACTCCTGAGTATTTAATGTAAATTGATAGAATTATTAGTCCCAGAAAGGCCCTAAAGTAGAGAATCTCTAGAAATGTAATCTAACTTGAATAAACATTTCTGTTGGTAAGATGGCAGCAGGAACTTAATGAATACTCTGATAAAGACAGTACTTTTTGCCTCCTGAAATTATAAAAACAGCTAATGTTGATGTACCATTTATTACGTGCTAGTTACTACACTAAACATTTTATTTATATTAATTAATTCAGTTCTCAAACCAGTGCTATGGAGTGGGCACCGTTAATATCCCCATTTTATGGATGAGACATCTGAGGTAGACAGCAGTAGAGAAACTTGTTCATCACACAGCTAACAAATGGCAGGCAGGATTTGACCTGGCTAGTCTAGTTCCAACACTGAAGTCCTTAAACATCACATTAGCGTGCCCTTTGAACCTACAGAGCGCTACAGAGCACGACATTACTCACCCAGACCACTCTCGCTGCTAACTGAACACAGGCAAGCTTGAGCTGTTTGCATGTGGTTAGTTAGCTCCCTTCCCACCAGCTCCCTGCTCTGCTGCATTGCTGAGCCATTCCATCATCCCAACTCTGCCCATTTAGCTTCCTGCAAATAATCTTTACAAATGAAAACAGCTTGATAGTACTGTCCATTTATATTTAAGGGTAAACAAGGCTACGAGAGCACATCTTAATGAGAAGAGATTGTCTGAGAGAAAGAGGCTCCTGGGGGTGACAAGTGGCAGCTCCAGAGGGAAGAGGAGACACTTGGAGTGAGAACCAGGGCTCTTCAGGGACTGACTCCCAGAGGTTTAGTACAACTGCACTTGGTGATCTACTGATGGCTACTCAGTCCCCGTCTGACAGACTGATGGAGCACCGCACTGAAACCAGGCAATGAAAGGGGCAGAGCCGCTGCATGGCACTCCTCCATCCAGCCTGGACCAAGATTAAAATGAGGCCATATCCTCCTAAAATTTGACAGAGAAAGAGTGGTCTTCAAGAGGGTAGCCTGAGAATTCTACAGCTGGGAGCCTGGGATAAGGAGAAGACTGCTTCTCGGGAAAGGGCTCGTCTCGGAAGGAACATATCAAGGTTGTCTTCATGGGATACTTCTGTTCTCTGCCAGTGTCGGACAGACACACCTGGTCCCTGCAGGCGGGGTCCAGAAAACCTGGCTTCATTTCTCTCTTTGACGAATCTTTTTCTTGCTCTTGCCTAGATTGCAATTCTGGGTTTATGGCTGGAAAGACCACAGAAATGGATAGGGACTTCATTTTCCCATCCCACCCTAACACCTATCACTGGTAAAAGTTGTTCCCCTAAGGCAGGAGTGTCCAAACTTTTTTCAACGGTTTTCACCAAGGGCCATAAGCGGTAAAATACACAAACAGCCGGGCCACTCACTCGAGGTGAAGTACGAATTGCCTCACCTGGTTTATTTAAGTAAACTAAATATAGTTTTGGAATTTGCTGCGGGCCAATTAAAAATGGATTGCGGGCCGCAGTTGGCCCGCGGGCCGCAGTTTGGACACCCCTGCCCTAAGGCTTGATATGCTTGCAAAAGCACTTTAATATCCACAAATCACATACTACCTACAGTATGTGAAATAATGAATGAACTTTATATAGACAAGTCTGTCTTTATATAGACAAGTCTTTGAGTAGAACACGTGTGAACAGGCACTGCTTTTTTTTTAAATCAGACCCGTTGATGTCCACTCATGTAAAACTGCACACATAGTACACTTAACATAGAATGTGTGTGTTACGCTCAATTAAATGTCAGCCATTCTTTCATCAATACACAATAGTCAGTTATATAATAACAAATGAACTTTCCACGTATTTCATCATGATTTTGTAGTTATATAGATAGTTGCACCGTGTACAATTGGGGGGTGCTTATTTGACTTTTTCATTATGTGAAGAAATGTCAATGTTGAATTTTGAAACAAAACTACTGAGTAGTTCTTCTTCAAGGCTCTAGATCAGTTTAATTAAAAAAGAATATAAACTGTAAAGGGAACTGCTTAAAACTTTAATATTTGAAGCTACTTATTTTATAAATATGGATTTTTCTCAATGCTGTGCAACCAAAACACAAACAGGTATGATTTAAAAATCAGTAACACTGATTTCTGATTTGTGTGCTCCTAAAAATGGCTTTGATGAATTCACTGAATCATTCTCCAAAAAGTGAAAGTTAAAATTTGGTTTTATAAAGTAAATTTAAACTAATAAAATACTCTGAAAACTTCCCTTTGGGATCTCATGGCCATATTTTACCAGCTTTGGCGATGACGTCCTTCTCTAATGTCCCATTCCTCTTTTTAGCCTTCGGCTGCTCTATTTCAAGCCATCTATCCTATGACACTGGCAACTACCTCCTCTGCATGTACCTCTCTCATTAGATGTTTCGGATTTGGGGTCATTCACCGTCTAATTTGTGAGATTCTTGGATCACGTCTTTCATGTCTGGGTGGAAAGATGGAGAACAGCAGCTTAAGTCAGTCCCTGTACATAACAGAATCTAGCCTGACTTTTACGACTCCTAGAGTAGAAAGGATCCAGGCTACAGCAAACGCAGATGTGAAATGCTCTTAATTAAAACAGCAGTTGTGAGAGCATTTATTAGGACAATGTTGGCTGACCCCAGAAGCACTTGCTGTCCAAGGTGGTAGACCACAGGGTCTCTAGAGAGAGCTCACCTCCTCTCCTCCCTTCAGCATCTGGCCCATCATCTGTCTAAGATCTCCTGGAAGTGCTGGCAGCTCATGACAGCATTGGGAAGAAGGTAAGGTCTGATGGGGCTTCCAGCACATGCCGTGAGACAGGTGAGCTGTAGGGGGGTCAGCTGACCCTTGCTAAGCCACAGAGTGCCTCCTCTCCTTAACCTCCAGGAAGAAGTCACAAAGGTTACTTTGATTCCTGAGTAAACAAAAATCTTCTGGAAAAATACACTTAGGAATGGAAAGGCCTAAATCAGAAATTCTCCAATAGGGCTGTACATGCTTCTTTATAACCAAGCAACTGCTGATAAATTGCATAATATCTAGCTCTTAGTTGGTGCTGCATTTCAGTTCTTAAACTCCCTGACCCAACAGCTGCTTAACTTGGCTCTGGGCATTTATGACTTTATTTTGAACAAATCTCGAACATTTTCATTTGACTTTTCCCAACTCCACTATGCAACTCAAAATTTGTTTTAAATTTTACGGTCCTTTTTTTTTTTCCTTCTCTCACTCTCCTTTTTTGTCTTCCCCCTCTTACAGCTGTAGCTTTGGAATCTGAGTTGGTTTTCTTTAGGCAGCAGCAGATTTTGTAATGGAAAAGAAAGGAAGTTTACAGAAGGGAAGGGGGTAAAACAGGGAGAAGGGGAAGGTCATTTTACTAACTCTTTGGATCCCTTCAGAACAAGCTAAAACCTAATACTATATAAATATTGAAGTGCACAGTAGAGTCAAAGTGTTCAATAAACATTTACTGTGAATGGAGGCATTAGGGATGGCTTAGGCCCCGCCTGAATTCCCATGAAATTTGTAAATATTTCTTTCATTTGTTCTCCATTTACAATTAGTTGCGGTCAAGCTGATCAAAGCCAGAGGAGGCCTGTTGCATGTGAACCCGCATCCCTCACAATGACATCCACGAAGCAGAATGAAATATGGAATATCAAGTTTCCACGGATGTATGAACTTGTAAAAAATCTGAAAGAATAGGAGGTTTTTCACACTGAGTAATGTGAAACATTTGGTGCGGATTGTAGGCCTCTGAAGAGGGAAAGGGAGATCCCAAATCCATCAGGCTATAAAACAGAAGCAGGCCCAAGTGAAACACAGGGTCTTCCCCGGGCATCCAGTGATTTAGCTGTCACAGGCTCTCTGCCCCTCACAGGTCCTGGCAAAGAAGCCCCTTGGGTAAGGAAGAGAGGAGGCCGCAGGGCTCCGCCTGAGAAGATGGCTTTTCAGTGGTCCATGTATCCCACTCCTTCTCCTTCTTTCTGCTTCTGGATTGTTGAATGCTTCCCCATTCCAGCAGAATACACACACCTCTTTTAAATGATGTCTTCACACCGTTCCCAATCAGACAAGGGTTAAAGTACTTGGGCAGGATCTTCCTGCTTTTATACAGAGTTTTATACAGAGTCTAATTGAATAAATAACCCAAGTGAATCCAGCAGTACGCACATTGCCACAGAGCGTCAACAAGCCTCAAAGCCACATGTAACTGTTCCCTTCACTCGCTAGCGAGTCTTCCCTCTCCTTCCCTCCGGCCCCCTCCCTCTCCCTCTCTCAATCCCTCATCTTTTGCAAACCTCCTCCCATAAAGCCCATATCACTGTCAGCTGGGGCTGGGCTATCCTTTTGCGCAATTCAGAGTGTTTCAGTTGCCTCCTGTGTTTTTCCAGCTGTCAGGCCATAATGGGATCTGACTTGAGGACATGGGGCTTTAGCTGTTTACTTTTTTTGCCTCCAAAAGTGTGTAGGGCCATGTGGCAACCTCTCTTCTCTCATTAGCAAACTGAGTGGCCACTACTGCTAATTTAATAAAAGACCTTGTGGTAATTCGCAAATATTCAGGAGGTAATAAGCAAGGGTTACTGCGAAGGATTTCCACAAAGGCAGATAGACTTCAAACACATGCAGCTCTCTCTGGAGAACACAAATAATCCTCCCTTCTCCCACTACTCACCCTCCCCTTACCCCCGGAGACTGTAATTCTACCACCTCTCATCCCCAGGTTTTTGAGGGAGACGTACAAAGTGCAT